>NW_023416313.1:161612734-166412734 GCF_014108235.1 Myotis myotis
ATTTTAAAGTTCTCTTTATTTTTAACAATCTGTAATTCTTCTCAATGGTAAGTAAAAAGACTGCCGAATCGCCTGACTGGTGTGGCTCAGTGGTTGAGCATGGACCTATAAACCAGGAGTTCATGATTTGATTCCCGGTCAGGACACCGGCTCAAGTTGTGGGTTCAATCCCAGTAGGGGGCATGCAGGAGATAGCCAATCAGTGATTCTCATCATTGATGTCTTTATCTCTCCCTATATTGTGTGACTGATTCAGTGATGACTATTTTCCAGTTGAAAGAATGATTCTGGTTGAGGGGAAAGGTGGGGACTTCTACAAAGGAAGTAGAAGGATGCTTTTCTGAAATAACATAGTCAATAATACCCTTTGGCGTCTATTATATAAATTGGGTGTCAGGCCTTTGGTGTGTCAACTGATGGTCATTGGCACCAATTCAGTGCCAACAAGAATCCCCAATTTGGGGTGTGGTGAAAAAGGAAACTTTATTCAGTGCCATCAGCTCAATTGTGATACAGCACAGCTGTGAGAGCCGCACAGCTATAGAACAGCCCTGGGGCCTGGCCCCTCTGTGGCTAGACAGCTCTGCTACTCTGTGGTCATTGCTCTGGTCGGTTTTTCTCTACTCTGCCAAGACATCTTTGGTGTCTTCAGTCTTCGTGGAAGGGGAAAGTGCGGCCCTAGGTGGTTTGGCTCAGTGGATAAAGCATTGGCCTGCAGACCAAACGATCCAGGGTTCAATTCCAGTCAAGGGCAGGTACTTTGGTTATGGGCTCCTCCCTGGCTCAGGCCTTGGTCAGGACTCATGCAGGAGGCAACCAATTGATGTGTTTCTCTCATATCAATGTTTCTCTCTGTCTTCCACTCTCCCTAAAAAAAAAAAATCAATGGAAAAATACCCTCGGGTGAGGATTAACAAAACAAACAAAAAAAAGAAGAAGAAAAAGAAAGACAGGGAAAGTGTGCTCACCCTGGCTATGTAGCTCAGTTGCTCAGAGTGTCATCCTGATACACCAGGGTTGTGAGTTCGATCCCGGGGTCAGGACACATATAAGAATCAACCTATACCCGGGGAGACCTCTAACACCACATGGGACCCTACAGCCACACTGGCCAGGGACCAGCTGCCACAGCTGTGAACCCATGAACACGGAGACTCCAGCCTTCCTCTCCATGGGCTCCTTGTCCAGGGGGAGACAAAATGGTGGCCGAATAGATGGATGGGTCTGGTTCCTTCTCACAGAGCAGATAGGAGAAATAGCTGAATCCAGTAACATCCACCTGGAATTGGCAAAGTAAGCACAGCTGGAGAGGCAATCCGTGGACAGAAAGGTCAGAGCTAGCCAGGAAACTGGTGGGATCAGGGACCTGGGCTGGAGGGAGAAATGTGTGCAGCCTGGACTACACTGAACCAACACCATGTCCCTTAGGGACAAAGGTAGCACTGGACTGTGGAACAGTGTACACAGGGCTGTTGGCAGTAGGGGACTCTATTACAGTAGCCTCTATTGCCTTACTCATATCTAATTTCCTCTCCCCTGCTCCGAGTTCATGCATCCTTCTCTTTTCTCTTTCTTTGCTAGCCAATTTTTTTTCTTGTTGTTACTTGTTTGATAGTTTGTTAGGTTTTTTTTGTTTTTGTTTTTGTTTTTTATTTTATGCTTTTGTTTTTCCTCTCCTCACTTGTTCTCTTCTACTAATAGCTTAGTTAGTTTCACTCAGGCCTATCTGCTGCCTACTCTATTCTCCTTTTTCAAAAATAAATGAATATATAGATAGATCAATTAAAGAAAGGGGGAAATTTTTTGTATAAATTTATATATATATTTTAAACATTTTTAATTACTATTTTTTAATTATTATTTATTATTTTTTAATTGATTATTTTGTTTTTTACTTTTCTTCATATAAACTCATTCTACCTCTTCTATACTGAGTTGTGGCCATTTGCCCATTCATTCAATTCCTTTGTCTTATATTCTGGAAATAAGCTTTGCCTCTTCAGATTCAGCTCCCCTCGTTTTTGTGTGTTGTTTTTTTTTGTTTTGTTTTTCTAGGGGTTGGTTGTTTGCATTTTTTGGTTTAGTTGTTGGTTTTGTGGAGTTTTCTCCCCATATACTTCTCTTTTTTTTATTTTCTCTTTCTTTCCCCTTCTTTTTTCTTCATTTTCCTTTCTCTCTCACCTCTTTTCCTTTTCTCAATATCATTTTTGTGCTCTTTTCTCTCCCCTAATTCTCTTTTCTCTGGTGGTCACCTTTATTTGGGGTTATTGGTGTTCTGAATACATTCGTGTTTTGTTCCCTCTGTGTCTTGTCGAGTTGTATTTTGTGCCTTTTGGTCAACGTGGTAGACAGTGAACCACATAATCAGACACCCTGAAAGGAGTGAAAATGGGAAGACAGCCCTAACAGGTTTGGCTCAGTGGATAGAGCATTAGCCTGAAGACTCAAAGATCCCAGGTTTGATTCTGGTGAAGGGCATGTATCTTGGTTGCAGGCACATACCCAGTGGGGAGTGTGCAGGAGGCAGCTGATCAATGTTTCTCTGTCATCGATGTTTCGAACTCTCTATCCCTCTGCCTTCCTCTCTGTAAAAAATCAATAAAATATATTTTTAAAAAATGGGGAGACAAAGAAACAGCCCCCACACTAAAGAAAAGGAGGAATCACCAGAAAAGGAAGTAAATTAAATGGAAGCAAGCAATTTGTCAGAGAAAGAATTCAGAGCAATGGTCATAAGGACACTGAAAAGGATGGAAGACAAATTCAACAACATGTGTAAGAATCAAGAGGAAATGAAGAAGAACCAAGAAGAAATGAAGAATGACATAGCATAAGGGAGCTTTGGGACAACATGAAACAAAACAACATCTGCATAGTAGGAGTGGCAGAAGAAGAGGAAACTGAACAAGGAATAGAAAACCTGTAAGAAATAATGACAGAAAACTTCCCTGATATTGGAAAGAAAAAACTCACACAAGTCCAAGAAGCTCAGAGTCCCAAACAAGATGAACCCAAAAAGACTGACACCAATACACATCATAATTAAATTGGAAAGCACCAACAACAAAGTAAGAATCTTAAAGGCTGCTAGAGAGAGACAGAAAGTTATCTACAAGGGATCTCCCATCAGACTATCAACTGATTTCTCAACAGAAACACATCAGGCCAGAAGGGAATAGAATGAAATATACAAAGTGATGCAAAGCAAGGGACTGAATCCAAGAATACTATACGCAGCAAGGCTATCATTCAAAATTGAAGGTGTAATCAGGAGCTTCACAGACAAAAAAGGGCTAAGGGAGTTCATTACCACCAAACCAGCAATGCAAGAAATGCTAAAGGGACTGCTGTAAAAAGAAGAAATAGGAAGGGAAGAAGGAACGCAGGCATAAAGAATAAAAATGGCAACAAACAAGTACCTGTCAATAATAACCTTAAATGTAATTGGATTAAATGCTCCAACCAAAAGACATAGAGTAGCTGAATGGATAAGAAAACATGACCCACCTCAAAACAAAGGACTCACACAGACTAATAGTGAAGGGTTAGAAAAAATTTTTCTGGCTAATGGAAATGAAAAAATACTGGGGCAGCAATACTTATATCTGACAAATTAGACCTCAAAGTGAAGGCCATAACAAGAGATAGGCCATTTCATAATACTAAAGGGAGCAATTCAACAAGAGCCTATAACCCTGGTAAACATATATGCACCCAATGCAGGAGCACCCAAATACATAAAAAAAACTTCTGGAAGATATAAAGGGAGAGATCGACAGCAATACAGTCATAGTAGGGGACTTTAATATCCTATTGACACCACTAGATAAATCCTCTAAATGAAAAATCAGCAAGGAAACATCAATCCTAAATGACTCACTAGATCAGATGGGCTTGATTGACATCTTCAGAACATTTCATCCCAAAGCTGCAGAATATGCATTCTTCTCAAGTGCACATGGGACATTTTTAAAGATAGACCACATATTGGGACACAAGCAAAGTCTCATCAGACTCAAGAAGATAGAAATCATATCAAGCATCTTCTCCGACCACAATGGCATAAAATTAGAAATCAACTACAATGAAAAAAATTAAACACTTGGAGGCTAAATAGCATGCTATTAAATAATGATTGGGTTACCAAAGAGATCAAATAAGAAATAAAAAGTATCCTGGCAACAAACAACAGTGAAAACACACCAATCCAAAATCTATGGGACACAGTGAAAGCAGTCTTGAGAGGGACGTTCATAGCTCTACAGACCTACCTAAAAAAAAACAAGAAAAAAAATGGTAATAAATTATCTAACTCTATAACTCAAAAAATTAGAAAGCCAGCAACAAGAAAAACCCAGAGTAAGCAGAAGGAAGGAAATAATAAAGATCAGAGTGGAAATAAATGACATAGAGACCAAAAAACAATACAAAAGACCAATAAAACCTTTCTTTGAAAGGATAAACAAGATTGATGAACCTCTAGCCAGGCTCACCAAGAAGCAAAGAGAGAGGACCCAAATAAACAAAATAAAAAATGAAAGAGGTAAAGTAACAACTGTCCCCACAGAAATACAAAGTATTATGAAAAAATACTATTAACAACTCTATTCCAACAAACTGGACAACCTAGATGAAATAGACATTCTTAGAAAAATACAAGCTTCCAAAACTCAATCAGGAAGAATCAAAAAATCTTAATAGGCCAATAACTACCAAAGAAATTGAAATAGTAATCAAAAATCTTCCAGCAAACAAAAGCCCTGGTCCAGAAAGCTTTGCAAGGGAGTTCTACCAAGCATTCAAAGAACTAAAATTTATCCTCCTCAGCCTATTTCAAAAAATTCAAGAGGAAGGCACACTTCCAAGCTCTCTCTATGACGCCAGCATTACCCTAATTCCAAAACCAGATGAAGACACCACAAAGAAAGAGAACTACAGACCAATATTCTTGATGAACATAGAAGCTAAAATCCTCAACAAAATTCTAGCAAATTGGATCCAGCATTACATTAGAAAGATCATAAACCATGATCAAGTGGGATTTATTCCGGGGATGCAAGAATGGTACAATATCCGCAAATCAACTAATGTGATACATCACATAAACAAACTGAGAGACAAAAATCACATAATCATATCAATCGATGCAGAAAAAGCATTTAACAAAATCCAATACTCTTTTTTGATAAAAACTCTCAGCAAAGTGGGAATAGAGGGATCATATCTCAACATAATAAAAGCCTTATATGACAAACCTTCAGCCAACATCATACTCAATGGGCAAAAATTCCCCTAAGAACAGGAACCATACAGGTATGCCCACTTTCACTACTTGTGTTTGATATAGTACTGGAAGTGCTAGCCATAGCAATCAGACAAGAAAAAGAAATAAAAGGCATCCAAATTGGAAAAGAAGAAGTAAAACTGTCCTTATTTGCAGATGACATGATATTGTATATAGAGAACCCCAAAGACTCCATAAAAAAACTACTAGACTTAATAAATGAATTTGGCAATGTAGCAGAATACAAAATCAACACCCAGAAATCTATGGCTTTTTTATACACCAACAATGAACTCACAGAAAGAGAAACTAAACAAACAATGCCATTTACCATTGCACCAACAAAATTAAGATACCTACGAATAAAGTTAACTAAGGAGGTAAAAGTCCTATACCCGGAAAACCTCAGAACATTGAAAAACGAGATAGAGGAAGACATAAACAAATGGAAGAACATATCATGTTCATGAATTGGTAGAATCAACATCATTAAAATGTCCATACTACCCAAAGCAATTTATAGATTTAATGCAATCCCCATTGAAATAGCAATGGCATATTTCACAGACCTAGAACAAAGCCTGCAAAAATTCATCTGGAATAAAAAAAAGACCCCGAATTACGACAGCAATCCTGAGAAAGAAGACCAAAGTTGGAGGGATCATAACACCAGATATCAAGCTATATTACAAAGCCACAGTGCTCAAAATTGCCTGGTACTGGCATAAGAACAGACACATAGACTAATGGAACAGAACAGAGACCCCAGAAATTTACCCAAGCCATTATGCTCAATTAATATTTGACAGAGGAGGCAAGAGCATACAATGGAGTCAAGATAGTCTCTACAATAAATGGTGCTGGAGCCCTAACTGGTTTGGCTCAGTGGATAGAGCATCAGCCTGCAGACTGAAAGGCCCCAGGTTCGATTCCAGTCAAGGGCATGTACCTTGGTTGCAGGCACATCCCCAGTAGGAGGTGTGCAGGAGGCAGCTGATTGATGTTTCTAACTCTCTATCCCTCTCCCTTCCTCTCTGTAAAAAATCAATAAAATATATTTTTTTAAAAATAAATGGTGCTGGGAAAATTGGTCAGATATATGGAAAAAATTGAAAGTAGACCACCAACTTACACCATACACAGAAACATACTCATAATGGATAAAGGACTTAAACGTAAGATGGGAAACCATAAAAATCTTAGAAGAATTCATAAGCAGCAAAATATCAGACATATGCTGTGGCAATATCTTTACTGATACAACTCCTAGGGTAGTGGTCGGCAAACTGCGGCTCAGCAAACCGCGGCTTGCAAGCCACATGCGGCTCTTTGGCCCCTTCAGTGTGGCTCTTCCACAAAATACCAGCTCTTCCACAAAATACCAACTTCTGCGCATGGGCCACGAAGTTTCAATCGCACTGTACATACACGCCTTCACGTGGTATTTTGTGGAAGAGCCACATTGAAGGGGCCAAAGAGCCGCATGTGGCTCGTGAGCCGCGGTTTGCCGACCATGGTCCTAGGGCAATGGAAACTAGGGAGAAAATAAACAAATGGGACTACATCAAAATAAAAAGCTTCTGTACAGAAAAAAAAAAAAAAAAAAGCCATCAACAAAACAAGAAAGACCACTGCATGGGAGAACATATTTGCCAGTGCTATTTCAGATAAGGGTTTAATCTCCACAATTTACAGGGAACTCACACAACTTAACAAAAGGAAGATAAACAATCCAATCAAGAAAGGGGCAAAGGACCTAAGTAGACACTTTTCGAAAGAGGCCATACAGAAAGCCAAGAGATATATGAAAACATGCTCAAAGTCACTAATTATCCAAGAGATGCAAATCAAAACAACAGCGAGGTACCATCTCACACCTCTCAGAATGGCTATCATCAACAAATCAACAAACAACAAGTGCTGGCGAGGATGTGGTGAAAAGGAATTCTTGTGCACTGCTAGTGGGAATGCAGACTGGTGCAGCCACTGTGGAAAACATTATGGAGTTTCCTCAAAAAATTAAAAATGGAACTCCCATTTGACCCAGTAATCCCATTTCTAGGACTATATCCCAAGAAATCAGGAACACCAATCAGAAAGGATATATGCACCCCTATGTTTATAGCAACAATTTACAATAGCTAAGATTTGGAAACAGCCTAAGTGCCCATCGCAGATGAGTGGATTAAAAACTGTGGTTCATCTACACAATGGAATACTATGCTGCTATAAAAAAGAACTTTTACTATTTGCAACAGCATGGATGGAACTGGAGAGCATTATGCTAAGCAAAATAAGCCAGTTGGAGAAAGATAAATACCACATGATCTCACTCATATGTGGGATACAATAATCAACATAAACTGATGAACAAAAATGTATCCAGATACAAGGTGGCACTGAGCAGACTGTCCAACCTTAGGGAGAAGGCAGGGGAGGGGGGGGTTAGAGATCAACCAAAGGACTTGTATGCATGCATATTAGCATGACCAATGGACAAAGACACTGGAGTGTTGGGGGCTTAACCTCAGGGGTGGGTGTGGCCAGGGGGTGTTAATAAGGGAAAAAAGGAGACATGTAATACTTCAAACAATAAAAAAATTAAAAGAAGAATAACATTGTGTGAAAATTATGTGAAATTCAAATTTAAGCCTCATAAAGTTGTGGAACACAGAAAAAAAAAGAATCAACCAATGAATGCATAAATAAGTGGAGCAACAAATGGATGTTTCTCTCCCTCTCTCCCTCTCTCCCTCTCTCCCTCTCTCCCTCCCTCTTCCCCTTCCTCTCTATAATCAATCAATCAATAAATACTTTTTTAAAAATTCCCTTTAAAGAAAGTATGCTCTCTGAGCCAGAGGGGAGCTGGCTTATAAGGACAGAAGTCCCTTTCCCTGGTCCCTGTTGGTCCATATTCATGCAAATAACGGCTCCAAATCCTCACAATTCGATTGGCCCAAAAGGTACTGTCCTGATTGGTCAGAATAGAGCCACTCTGGATAGGGAACGCCTCAATTCTATTGGTTGAAATAGGAACCTTTTGTAAGGGCTGGCTCAGATGACCGAAATACAGTGCAGGCAGGCAGTTTAGCTCAGGCTTCCTTGGAAGTACAGTTTGCGTGAGAGGCCCCTGTGCAGAAATGGCTGGTAGGTTCTGATTTTTGTTGTTGTTGTTTTTTAAATTTGAGCCTGCTTAGTCACCAGGAGCCCTTCTCGTAGATGTCTTTTTCCCTAGGGGTTCACAGGTGGTAATCTGTGGGGCAAAAGAGTTGGAGGATAATGCCTTACATTTTCATCTCTGGGACAGAGATTCCCATTCACTTAAACTGAATTTATTGCAGAGAAAAGACATAAGCTAAACATTAAAATCTAATCAATGCTAGTTTGCTTTGAGATCATATTAAGAGAGTACACTTAATTATCAAAGCTGGAATCTATACGTATTTTGATATAGATAAACTTTATATCTATATTAATATGCATTCTATTACATTATATCACATTAACTATATTAAGACTATTATATTAATTATATTATTAATATAATATTGCTGTACATTATTAATATTAAGAATATTGATTTTTTTTATATAACACCTAAAAGAAAAAAATCTGTTCTATATTCATGTGACTATGTGGGTTTCATCTTATATGATATGTGAATTCCTACTTTCCCAATTCTAAACATGTCGGTGGTACCTCTTTTTTTTGAAAAGTAAAAAGTATACTCATTTTCTCTTTTATTTTGTAACTAGAGGCCCGGTGCACAAAAATTTGTGCACTCAGTGGGGGGGGGGGTCCCTCAGCCCGGCCTGTGCCCTCTCGCAATCTGGAACCCCTCAGGGGATGACCACCTGCTGGCTTAGGCCCGCTCCCCAGGAGATTGGGCCTAAGATGGCAATCAGACATTCCTCTGGCAGCCCGGCAGCCCTTGGGGGATGTCCACTTGCCAGCCGGGAGCAGGCCTAAACTGCAGTCAGACATCCTTAGTGCTGCTGAGGAGGCAGGAGAGGCTCCTGCCACCACCGCTGTACTGGCTGCCATCAGCCTGGCTTGTGGCTGAGCAGAGCTCCTCCCATGTGAGAGCGCCCTGACCACCAGAGGGCAGCTCCTGCATTGAACGTCTGCCCCCTGGTGGTCAGTGTGTGTCATAGTGACCAGTCATTCCCAGTCCTTCTGCTGTTAGGATCAGTTTTCATATTACCCTTTTACTATATAGGATAGAGGCCTGGTGCATGGGTGGGGCCCGGCTGGTTTGCCCTGAAGGGTGTCCCGGATCAAGGTAGGGGTCCCGCTTGGGTGCCTGGCCAGCCTGGATGAGGGGATGATGGCTGTTTGCAGCCGGTCACACCCCCTTCAGGGTGGGGGTCCCCACTGGGGTGCCTGGCCAGCCTGGGTGAGGGGCTGATGGCTGTTTGCATCTGATCGCACCCCCTTCAGGGTGGGGGTCCCCACTGGGGTGCCTGGCCAGTCTGGGTGAGGGGCTGAGGGCCATTTTCAGGCTGGCAGGTGACTGAAGCTCCCAACCTCTCCTTTTTTTCTTTTTTCTTTTTTTATTCTGGGATTTATTTACCTTCCATGGCTGTCACTGGAACTGAGAGCCGGCTTTAGCTCTGAGGCTTGGCTCCAGCTCTGAGACCTCGGCTGCTGAAAGCAGGTATCTGGGTTGGTTTGGCTTCTATAATTGAAACACTGTTGCAGCTCCAGCTCTGAGGGTTGGCTGGCTGAAAGCAGGTTTCTGGGGTTTGTTTAGCTTCTATAATTGCAACATTGTTTCTTAGAGTGCAGCTCAGAGGCCAGCAGCGGCAGGCGGGGAATCTTGGCTTCCTCCATCACTGGAGCAAGCAAGCCTCCTGTTCGCTTCAGCTGCCTGGCTGCCAGCCGCCATCTTGGTTGGCAGTTAATTTGCATATCGCCCTGATTAGCCAATGGGAAGCGTGTCGGAGGTTCGGTTAATTACCATGTTTGTCTATTATTAGATAGGATAAATGAAGGCATTCAGTTATCTAGAGTGACACAAGATCAAAACAAAATTGACTGGTTGCAAGCCAATCTGGTCTATTTCACCCTGTGCCAATGCTGTTCTTATTATAGCTGTGAACATTTACATCCAGGAACTACTAGTTTCCTTTGCATCATCCTCTGGCTACACTGTACCTTATAATCCCTGAGCCCAAGCTTCCTACCACATTTGTTGCTGAATTCTGTTCTTATATCTACCACCACCGGAGGCCGATTACCCAAATTAGTACATAGCCATAGAGGCTAGTCATTGTGACCTCTAGTCAATGGTTAACCACAATTTCTTATATAAAACTATAGAAGAAGGTCTTACAAAAAAATTGCAGCTGACAAGCATATTTGTAAATAGCCTCTTAGTGAGAGTCTTATAACTCCCCATGTTGGCTATCAGATTCATGTTCAGATGAGTTGCCATACGAGGCAGGAGCAGGGATGTTAGAACAGGATTGAGGTCATTTTACTTATTCAATAAATACAGGGTGTCCCCCCAAAAATGTATATACATTTTAATAGCTGATAGCTCGATTGATGTTACTTTCTTTTCAGATTTAACCTGTTGGAATTAAAAATTATTCAGAGTGTGTATACATTTTTGGGGCTACCCTGTATTTCCCTCTGTGTTCAAAGAACTGTGCTAGGAGCTAAAATACAAAGATGAATAAAATGTGGGATCTTGTTTCATGAAGCTTTTGGTCTAGTGACAAAAGTACAATTCCAGCACTAAGTAAAGATGCTATGAAAGCATCAAAGGGGGAAGCTATTGACTCCCTGAGGAAAGTTAGGAATGGCTTTCAGAGAAGAGATGCTTGAGTTGGATCCTGTAGGAAGAGTAGGTATTTTCCCAAAGATGAGTATACAGCCCCTGTTGGTGTGTCTCAGTGGTTAGAGTGTCAGCCTGCACACTGAAGGGTTGAGGGTTCAATTCCCAATCAAGGGCATGTACCTAGGTTGGAGGTTTGATCCCTAGCCCCGACTAGGGGCGAATATGGGAAGCAATCTCTCTCTCTCTCTCTCTCTCTCTTTCCCAATCTCTAAAAATCAATGTAAAAAATATCCTCTGGTGATGATTAACAAAAAGAAAGAAAAAAGATGAATATACAGTTATAAGTAGAACACATCCAAATTCACAGGGCTAAGAAATAGAAGCAAGGCACATTTGGTCACCTGTGGGTAGTTTGGAAATGAGGATGTGAAGTTTAACACACACCGTAAAATAATTTTGCAGAGAGGTAAGGGCCAGAATGCAGAAGTCATTGCATGCCATGTAGGGGAGTTTAAATATTATTCTGGACAGTGGTAAATCATCAAAAGGATTTAAGCTGGAATTTATAAGGTTAAAATTGAGTTGTAGAAAAGTCCCTACTAACAGTATAGAGTACCACCTGGTTGTAACATCTGGGATGCTTGGAAAGTTAAAATACCACATTTTAAAAGGTCAGAACTCAAAATCTGTCTCTTCAGTTGGGCTTTCCTCTCGCTCAAGCACTTCTTTGATATGGAATTATTTAAGCAAAAACAGTACCACTAATAAAGGGTAATGTCTTCAGCTTTCAGGGTCTGAGCTGAGAGCTGATTTCTCTTTGTTTGATTTCAGGATCACCATCCATCTCAGCAGGGCCAAGGTGGGTTACATGGAATCTATCTCAGGGCCTTCTGCACAGGTCTGGACTCCGTTTTGCAGCCTTATCGACAAGCACTGCTTGATTTGGAACAAGAGGTGAGAGGAGATATGGGAACAACACCTCTGGGACAGAAGATTAGGGCATGTTTTTGAATTTGAAATGCCTTTTGATATGGTCAGGTGGTTAGGAGTAAGCTATTTTCAACATGGCTGGAGAGTACAGTGTATTCTCTGTGATTGTCCAAGCCATGATCAAAGTGGCATGCAGCTCATGGCAAAGGTTCCTGAGTAAGAAGAGCCCTAGCTTTGATTTTATTATCACCTGAAAATCAGAATTATCTTCTATAAATCATCAATTCTCAATAGCCTAAAACTAACACTAAGCCCATTCTTAGATTTCATTCTAGTTTTCATAGATCAAATAGATTTGGGATATTTTGTATGGAGCTCTAATCACGGTGTTTCTTGTTGCAGTTCCTGGCTGACCCCCACCTCTCCATATCACATGTCAATTATTCCTTAGATCAGGTATGCCGCGCAAGTAACAAAATGCCTTGGAATCTGTTGATACTGTTAAAATAATGCAACTTGTGAAATTTTTTGAGAACTTTTTTCCTTCTGGATTAAAATAGCCCAGCATTTTATATTTTGTATGCTTTCCTAGGTCAGAACAGTTTGAAAAGCTCCAAATTTAGTTAAAACTTAATGTCTGATGTTAATGCTCTAAATTGACCTCAATATTAACAGTTTTGCTAGTCTCAGAAATAGAGACTGCTTCTATATGCCATTCTCTTTCTATCTGCCACTAATCCCATATCAAGTTGCCTTAAGATATTGGATCTTGCCCTAGCCAGTTTGGCTCAGTGGATAGAGCGTCAGCCTAGGGACTGAAAAGTCCCAGATTTGATTCCTATAAGCTGGTTGCAGGCTCAATCAATCCCAGCCCTGAGCAGGAGGCAACCAATGTGTCTCTCTCACATCATGTTTCTTTCTCTCTGTCTCTCCCCCTCCCTTCCACTCTCTCTAAAAGTCAATGGAAAAATATCCTTGGGTGAGGGTTAACAAAAAAATAAAAAATAAAAAAGATATTGGATCTTGGCTGCTCTATGGTATTGCCATCTTTGTTAAGTGGGATTATTTAGAAACAAAAGCATTTCCTGAAGTAATTTTTTTCCTTATATTTGATGATAGATCCTCCTAATTATTCTCTACTTTGCAGTTCCAGCTCCTTTTTCCCTCTGTGATGGTTGTAGTAGAACAAATTAAAAGTCAAAAGGTGAGAACTATTCTTTTTCCTTTTGCTTCAGTAAGCATCAAGTAAATATTCTTAATTTTGCCTTACATTCTTTTTTGAAGACTCTAGATTTTAGTAGTTTGTATGTATGTATGTATGTATGTAACAATATTTGCTTGGGTATTATGCTAAGTGTCAAGAATGCAAAAATAAATTATGACCTTGCCCCTAAGTATCTTCTGGTCCAGAAGGTGGGGAAAATGTTAATAGACATACTCAAGAATGCTGTTGGATAAGAGAATAATGCTATGGATATTTGGAGTTGGGAGCTTTTTGCACTAAGGATTTAAAACTGTTGTATATGGATCTTAAGGAGAAGCTAAAAGTTAATTCTTAGAAAAAAAGAAGGCAATAGTTTCTTGTTAGGGTGTTGGCAGTTTTATGAAAATTAGGCCATTAGGTAAAACCTCATGCTTATTATTTATTAAATATGCCTATTCTTATCACAAGTTTTCATCAAATGCACTGAAAAGTTAGGGTTCCCAATGTCAGGAGAATGTCTTTTCTAGGCAACATCAATAATTCTGAAGAGTAAATGCTTTGAGATTTCACATTAGAAGAAGAATTAAATGGATTAAACGTGTGTTTTTAGCTCATTCATGTTTTTAAGCTGTTATATTTCTGCCTTGCCTAATTAGGAGTGTTCACCTTGGTGAATATAACTATTTAGCCAGTTAATTTGCCCAGTTTCTACTTTATTTTTTCACCTTGTGAGTATAGAAATTTATATTTTGCTGCATTCACTCTGTCTAGCAAAGCCAGAAGGGGAGGTGCTCTTTGGTCTTTCAAAGCTGATTGTCCTCATCATATAACATAGAGATTTTTTTTTTAAGTATTTTATTGATTTTTTACAGAGAGGAAGGGAGAGGGATAGAGAGTTAGAAACATCAATGAGAGAGAAACATCGATCAGCTGCCTCCTGCACACCCCCTACTGGAGATGTATCCACAACCAAGGTACATGTCCTTGACCAGAATCGAACCTGGGATCCTTGAGTCCGCAGGCCGACGCTCTGTCCACTGAGCCAAAGCGGTTAGGGCAACATTGAGCTTTTATTGTGCACTTGCTGTGTACCAGGCACTGTGCTAAGTACTTTACATACATTCAGTCCTCTAAGGGGTCAAATAGGTTAAGGAACTATCTGGGGTCACACAGATGGTAGGAAATGGTAGAATTGGACTATAAGCCCACATCTGTCTGACTCCAAAGACTATGACCTTCTGAACTCTACTAATCTATCTCCTAAATTGGAGGGCACCTTCTCAGTGACTGGATTTAGTATAAGGATTCCATGCCTAGCTGCACATTTCAGTTGACTTCCAGCTTCCACTGGCCACAGGAAGGAGAGTGGAAAATGAGCAGAGGGATTGCTGATGGGCAAACCTTCCTTCCTGCCAGGGAGTGGTAGAGAAGCTAGTGTGCTATGGCTCTACCCAGCGAAAAACGGATGTAGCCAAGAACATGGGCTGGAGGTGAGACTGGGGATGATTGCAGACAGGCAAAAGGGATCCTTTTAGAATGATGGAAATGTTATGAAAGTGGATTATGGTAATTGGTTGCACAATGCTGTAAATTTACTAAAAATTGTTGAGTAGTACACTTAAAATGGGTGAATTTTATGTTAGGTAAATTATTCATCAATAAAGCAGTTGTTTTTTTTTTTTTAAAGAGAAAGCCAGAAGGCATAGAAAGAGGGGGCAGATTTTTAGAAAAGTGTATACTTTAGAAGTAGTATAAATTAGGCCTTAATCTGAAAGAAAGAGATTTCTTTACCTCTTTGCTTGGAATTTCAACTAAATGTTTCTGGTTTCTCTAGTGCAATACTTCTCAAAATTCATTGTGCATTATAACCACCTGAAGCAAATTGTTAAAACCAGGTTGCTGGGCCCTACCCCAGAGGGTCTGATTCAGGAGGCCTGGAGTAGAGCCCAAGACTTTGCATTTCTTTTAAGTTCCTAGGCGATGCTGCTGCTCCTTGAGGTGGGGCCAAATGGAGAGGGGTAGGGAGGCTGTAGAATCCATACTTAGAGAACAACTATTATGATATTCTGATTTATAAGAAATACTTATTTGGTCTTCCTGTTGTTTGTTGTGCCGAGCTCAGCACGGCCAGGGGTGAACCTGAGAGGGGGTGGCAGTGAAGGATTAAAGAAGAAAGGCAGGGACCCTTCCCCACTCCCCACGTGGGAGTCTGTACTTGTTCTTCAATAAATTTCCCTTTGCTATACTAAAAAAAATAAATAAATAAATAAAGAAGACAGACAAGAGAATAAAGCTGGGGCTATGTGAGACGCTGCTCTTGGATGGGGAGACAGTGCTACAGCCTGCAAGCCGAGTCTTTATTTTATACCCAGATTCCAGGAGGCAAAGTAAGGGCGTGGTCAAGATGTTTACAATGTTTTCATGGGTTTCGAATCTACTCAATTACATGCACCTGAACTCTATCAAGCTTTGTTTTGGCAGCACTTGCTGCACCTCCCGCAGCCTACCTCACTTAGTTCGGACCATAAGGTCAAGCTTACAACCACAGACTTTGGCTATAATTGTGCTGGGAGGGCTTTGCCCTCCAAGCTGGGACTTGCATGTGGCAAACGAGAGGACCATGACCTCTCTTTAGTCTGAGGCTTGAACCTGCCCAGATGCTGTAGCTGCTCTCCACAGTTTGTGGCACAAAGCTCCTAAAACCCTTGGAATTTCCTAAGTGGTAAGAGTGATAAAGGTGTCTTGATATTCATAAGAAACCCCTATCAACCTCACCTGAGTTGTTGTTTTAAATTGTGTATTTTTTTAATCCTTACCTGAGGAGATTTTTTTCTATTGATTTCTAGAGAAAATAGAAGAGAGGAAGAGGGAGGGGGGGAGAGAGAGAAACTTTGGTGTGAGAGAGACACATTGATTGGCTGCCTCCTGCACATGCCCCTACTGGGGCCTGGGAAACTGCAACTGATGTACATGCCCTTGACCAGAAATTGAACTCATGACCCTTTGGTCCTCAGGCCAACATTCTAACCACTGGGCAAAGGTTGGTTGTTTTTCTGGGTTTTTAAAAAATATTTATAAATTGGGGTGACATTAGTCAACATGAACATATTGGTTTCAGGTGTGGGTTTCTAAGTTACAAGACCTGTATATTGCACGGTGTGCCCACCATCCAAAGTCAAACTTCTCTTTTCACCTTATCTTAGGTCCTACTCCTTTCCCCACCCCCTTCCCTCTGGCAACCACCACACTCTTGTTTGTGTTCATGAGTTTCAGTTTTATATCCCACATATGTGTGAAATCATATGGTTCTTAGCTTTTTCTGACTTATTTAGCATGATGTTCTCAAGGTCCAACCATGTTGTTGCAAATGGCACTATTTCATCCTTTCTTTTTTTTTTTTTTAATATATTTTTTATTGATTAAGATATTACATATGTGTCCTTGTCCCCACGTTACCCTCTACCCCCCCAACCCCCCCGCTCATGCCCTCACCCCCCCATTGTCCATGTCCATTGATTAGGCCTATATGCTTGCATATAAGTCCTTTGGTTGATCTTTCCCCCTTACCCCCACCCTCCCCTACCTTCCCTCCAAGTCCCGACAGTCCAATCAATGCCTCTCCGTCTCTGGATCAGTCCTTGTTCATCAGCTTATGTTGTTCATTATATTCCACAAATGAGTGAGATCATGTGGTATTTATCCGCTCTCCAGTTCCATCCATGCTGTGGCAAATGGTAAGAGTTCCTTTTTCTTCTTCCTCTTCTTAAAGAATACCTTTCAGCATTTCATATAATGCTGGTTTGGTGGTGATGAACTCCTTTAGCTTTTTCTTATCTGTGAAGCTCTTTATCTGACCTTCTATTCTGAATGATAGCTTTGCTGGATAAAGTAATCTTGGTTGCAGGTTCTTGCTATTCATCACTTTGAATATTTCTTGCCAGTCTCTTCTGGCCTGCATGGTTTCTGTTGAGAAATCAGCTGACAGTCGTATGGGTACTCCCTTGTAGGTAACTGACTGTCTTTCTCTTGCTACTTTTAAGATTCTCTCTTTATCTTTTGCTCTTGGCATTTTAATTATGATGTGTCTTGGTGTGGTCCTCTTTGGATTCCTTTTGTTTGGGGTTCTCTGCGCTTCCTGGACTTGTAAGTCCATTTCTTTCACCAGGTAGGGGAAGTTTTCTGTCATTATTTCTTCAAAAAGGTTTTCAATATCTTGCCCTCTCTCTCCTTCTGGTACCCCTATAATTCTGATGTTGGTACGCTTGAAGTTGTCCCAGAGGTTCCTTACACTATCTTCATATTTTTGGAATCTCTTTTCTTTTTTCTTTTTCGGTTGGGTATTTTTTGTTTCTTTGTATTTCAAATCTTTGACTTGATTCTTGGGATCCTCTTGTCTGCTGCTGGATCTCTGCAAATTATTCTTTATTTCAGTCAGTGTATGCTTAATTTCTAGTTGGTCCTTTTTCATGTCCTCCATGGTCTCACTATACTTATTGAGGGATTCATTAAATTTATCGGCGGTTTCCATAAAATTCTTGAAAAACCTTATAAACGTGGCCTTGAACTCTATATCCAATCGTTTGCTTTCCTCCATTTCTGCCATTTGTGACCTGTTTCTTTGTCTCTGCATTTTAGCAGCTTCCCTGTGTTGATAGAGTGGCCCTGCGCACCAGGTGTCCTGTAGGGCCCAGTAGCTCAGCCTCCCCAGTTACCTGGGGTGGACACTCTTGGTGCACTCTTGGTGCCTTGGTTGTTGTAGGATCACTGGGAGGAATTGACCTCCAGGCCAATTGGCTGTGAGAATCAGCTGTGTCTAAAGTGGGAGAACTTCTGTGCTGAAGACACCCTTCTGGGGCAAAACTTGCTTCAGTGGGGCTTTGGTGCTCACTGAGTCTGCTCCCTGAGTGTGTCCCTTATGGATCTGAGGAGTTGCAATCTGGATGGTCCCCCTCTGACCACTGGGTACAGTGGCTCCTGGATCTAAGGAGGTGCTAATTCAGCCTCTGCCTGAGGCCACACAGCAGGAGCCACGAAGAGGCTCAGCTGTGAAGCAATGCAAGCCGCTGCGGGGCCTTGGGCCTTCTCTTGGAAGTTCCGGGTCTGCCTGGCTCGGCTGCAGTTAGGTACATTCACATGCAAAAGCCTCTGCCGCAGCCTGGGTGGGGCGGGGTCTCAGGGAATCAAAGGGCGGATCAAGGAGCTATGGCTGATTCTCCGCCCGGAGTCGCGGGTCTCAGTGACCCGCTAATTGCTGCAAGCACCTCTGAGGGAAAGCCGCCTTCAAGTTCGCCCGCTGCCGGACAGACCAGCTTCTCCCCGTATGAGTCCTGGGTCCCCAGAGACTTCCCGGAACCGGAGTTCAGAGCAGTCGGGAGCTTGTGATTCAAAAAGACAGCCGCGTCCTCAGGTGCCACCCCCTTTACTCGCGCGCGTGCGAGCCGGCCGTACCTCTGCACTTGTACCTCTGCACTTCACCTCTGCAGCGCCTCTGGCTCTCAGCGTGCTTTTCTTTCCTTCTAGTTGTAGAATTTACACTCAGCCAGCCTTCCTGTTGTTCTGGATGATGTTTGCTCTGTCCTTTGCGGTAATTTTCAATTGTTGTGTGAGGCGGCAATTTCCCAGTGTTTACCTATGCCGCCATCTTAGTTTCTCTCGTTATTTCATCCTTTCTTATGGCTGAGTAGTAAGTATTCCATGTGTATATATACCACACCTTCTTTATCCAGTCCTCTATCGTAGACACTTAGGTTGTTTCCATGTTTTGGCCACTGTGAATAATGCTGCAGTGAACATAAGGGTGCATATATCTGTGCGAATACATGATTTCGAGTTTTTCGGGCATATACCCAGGCGAGGGGATTGCTGGGTCATATGGTAGCTCTGTTCTTAATTTTTTTGAGTAATC
The DNA here is from genome assembly GCF_014108235.1 of Myotis myotis. Lineage (NCBI taxonomy): Eukaryota > Metazoa > Chordata > Mammalia > Chiroptera > Vespertilionidae > Myotis > Myotis myotis. The sequence continues at coordinate 161,631,843 of NW_023416313.1, forward strand.
GCCAGACTGCTTTCCATAGTGGTTGTACCAGTCTATATTCCCACCAGCAGTGAATGAGGGGTCTCTTTTTTCACAACCTCTCCAACACTCGTTATTGCTTGTCTTGTTGATAATGGCCACTCTAACAGGCACACCTGCATTGTTAATGAGGTGACTTTTACACAGCACTTAAGGATAGGCGCTGGTTGCCAGGGGAATCAACCATGTGATTGGAGAGTTGGAACTTTCAGTCCCACCCCCAACCTTTGAGGAGTGGGGGCGGGGGAGAGCTTAGAAATTGAGTTCAATCACATGTGCCTGATGAGTTAATCAATGGTACCTGTGTGATGAAGCCTTCATAAAAACCCAAGAGGACAGGATTCTGAGACCATCCAGGTTGGTGAATCAGAACAATTCCACCTGCACCATGCAGGGCCCAAACTCCCTGGGGACAGACGCTCCTTTGTTTGGGATCTCATCCTATGTATCTCCATCTGGCTGTTGACTCCTATCCTTTCATATCCTTGGTCAAAAACAAAAACAAAACAAAACTGTAATCTAGTGAATAACCGGGTTTCCTGAGCTCTGTGAGCCACTGTAGCAGATTCATTGAACTCAAGGAGGGGGTCATGGGAACTTCTGATGTATAGCCAGTGAAAAGGACAGCAACAACCTGGGCTTTTAATCGGCTTCTGAAATGGAGGATGGTTTTGTGGGACTGAGCCCTTAACCTGTAGCGTCTAATGCCATCTCAGGGTAGAGTCAGAATAAAATTAAAATGTAGGACACCACAGCTGGTGTTTGAGAATTGCTTGGTGCTGTGGGGAAAACCCCACACATATTGAATTGTAGTCAGAATCGAACTATACCTGGATCTTATGATCAAGTTATCCCCATTCTCTACTTGATTGTGCCCTCTGGATTGAATATAGAATATGAGTTTGTGCTACATGAACTACTGAAATGGAATCTAGATTGAAAAGGCTATGTTTTCCACAGATTCATGGTTGTCAGATCCTGGAAACAGTATACAAACACAGCTGTGGAGGTTTGCCTCCTGTTCGAAGTGCACTAGAAAAGTAAGTCATGGTTCAATTGGGGGTTGGGGGCAGAGGTGGGTGGTCAAGTGACTTGACTGCGTGGGTTTTATTTTCAGGTCATCTCAGGTTTCCCTCCGGGGAAAGGTATGACCAGGATAGAAAAGACCCATGAGCAGAGGAGCCCATGTAATCCTTTGGATGGCTCAGAAATTGCAAAAAGAGGATTATAAAGTGTTGAGTATCAAAGCTAGATGTCCTTGAGGCAACCCTTTTAATATTTGGATCTCATCATCCTGGGAGAATTTCCATTACTTGTGCGAGATAATGCCTAGCTGTGTCTAAACGTGTGTATTTTGAATAGCTGCTATTTTCACATCGAGGCCCTTAAAAATGTTTATACTTTGTAATCCCATAATGCCACTTTTAGGAATTTTATTCTAAGAAATGTATTCAAAAGGAAATAAACATATGCACGAGCATTATTCATTGCAATGTTGTATACTATATCAAGAAATTAAAAAATTAACAGCAGTAGAGGAAAGATAAAAATATATTCTCTTGATAGACTATAATGCCGTTAACACTATACATACTATAAAAACACGTAAAAATATATTTTTTTAAAATATATTTTATTGATTTTTCACAGAGAGGAAGGGAGAGGGATAGAGAGTTAGAAACATCGATGAGAGAGAAACATCAATCAGCTGCCTCTTGCATACCCCCGACTGGGGATGTGCCCGCAACCAAGGTACATGCCCTTGGCCGGAATCGAACCCGAGACCCTTCAGCCCTCAGGGCAACGCTCTACCCACTGAGCCAAACCCGTCAGGGCCGTAAAAATATTTTTTATAACACTAATTAAAAAGGATTCAGCCCTGACCAGTTTGGCTGAGTGGCTAGAGCGTCAGCCTGTGGACTAAAGAGTCCTAGGTTTGATTCCAGTCAAGGGCATGTACCTGGGTTGCGGGCACATCCCCAGTAGGGGGTGTGCAGGAGGCAGCTGATCGATGTTTCTCTCTCATCGATGTTTCTAACTCTCTATCCCTCTCCCTTCCTCTCTGTAAAAAAATCAATAAAACATATTTTTTTAAAAAGAATTCAAAAGTATGTCTTATGATTACAACTATATTAAGTGTATATGGTGTTTCATGAAAGACTGCTCATTTGACTCGTATCCTATTCCCCTCTTCTTCCTCATTTCTTAAAAAGAGGGTGTGGAAAAAAAGAGGGTGTGGCATTGATTGAAAAATTGAAAATCAATGATCTCTGAGGTGCCTCCCAACTCTTAACAATCTCCACTTTAACCACTACACAAGTAAGTCCTCAGATGAGCAGGAAAATTTCCAGAATATGTTTCTGGACTTCTCTATTACTGTGCCTTTTTTTCCGTAATAAAATAAGTTAATTTTGATTGTAGAAAATACAGACATGCAAAGAGAAGAAATAAAAATCACCTGTTTTCGCAGTCCCTTGAGACACCCAATTCAACTTTTGGTGTATATCCCCTCTAGTTTCTCTCTGTATAAACAGACTGTATAGTTTTATGCATTGAATATAAAATCTTATGTAGATAACTAGGGGCCCAGTGCATGAAATTCGTGCATGGGTAGGGGCCCTAGGCCTGGCCAACGATCAGGGCTGATCTGTGGGGCGATTGGGGGGGGGCCCCCACTGGCACCTGCCTTGACTGGCCTGGCACCGCCTGCTCGCCAGCTCCACTCCCTGCCACCGCTGCCAGTCACCTCCCTCTGCGGGGTGACCAGCAGGGCAGTTGGGGTGCCCCTATGGGCACCCATCTTGGCCAGCCTGGCACCGCCTACTCTCAGGCCCCGGCTTGGGCTGGGAGCAGCTCCTGTGTTGAGCATGTGCCCCCTGGTTGTCAGTGCACATCATAGCGACCAGTCATTCTACCAGTTATTCTGTCGTTCAGTCAATTTGCATATTAGGCTTTTATTATATAGGATATAATAAATTTATATATTTTCAGGAACCAAACTTTACAGATCACAGAGTGCAATGTGCAAAATTTAAATGCCTTTCCATTTAATTTTTTAAAGAGCTATTCCATTCAGTTAGCATACGACAAATAGCAGACTCAATCTCTTTTATTTTTTTAAAATATATTTTATTGATTTTTTACAGAGAGGAAAGGAGAGAGATAGAGAGTTAGAAACATCGATGAGAGAGAAACATCAATCAGCTGCCTCCTGCACACCCCCCACTGGGGATGTGCCCGCAGCCAAGGTACATGCTCTTGACCGGAATCGAACCTGGGACCTTTCAGTCCGCAGGCCGACGCTCTATCCACTGAGCCAAACCGGTCCTGGCTAGACTCAATCTCTTTTAGTTTCTTTTTCTTCCCCGATTATTTTGAAAATTTTCAAATCTACAAAAATGTTGAAAGAACTGTACAATAAACACCTATATACCTTTTAGTTTCACTGGTTAACATTTTGCCACATTTATTTTTTTCTTTCTCCCTCTATGTAAACTGTGAAATGTATATGTAAATTTATATATTTATATGTAAACACCCACATACATACCATAATTTTTTGCTGAGTGATTTGAAAGTGGTCACAAATATAACAACACTTAACCCCTTAATGTCAGCTTGTATCGTTTAAAAAAGGGGGGGGGGGCATTTTCTTATATAACCTCAATACCATATTATACTCAAGAACGGTAACATTGCCCTAGCCGGCTTGGCTCAGTGGATAGAGTGTCGGCCTGCGGACTGAAGGGTCCCAGGTTCGATTCCGGCCAGGGGCACATGCCTGGGTTGCGGGCTCGATCCCCAGTAAGGGGTGTGCAGGAGGCGGCCTATCAATGATTCTCTCTCATCCTTGGTGTTTCTATCTCTCTCCCTCTCCTTTCCTCTCTGAAATCAATAAAGAAATATGTATATATAAAAAATAACGGTAACATTAATTCAACAGTATGATATCCAAACTATATCTGAATTTCTTCAGTTCCCCTCCAAAAATTCTTTATAGCTGTTCTTTTGTGAATCCAGGATCCAACCAGTGTTCACATGTTGCATTTGGTTGTCATGTCTTTTTAGTCTCCTTTGCTTTTTTGCTTTTTCTTTTTTTTTTAATCTTTGATGACTGACATTTTAAGAGTTCTGACCAGTTGTCTTGAAGAATGTTCCACAATCTGGATTTTTCTGATCTTTCCTCATGTTTACATTTGGGTTAAAAAATTTTTTTGCAAGAATACTACATGGGTCATATTATTTCCTGTTGCATCATATCAGAAGGCACAGAAAATAAGTTTGCCCCATTACTGGTGTTGTAAAGTTTGATCACTTGGTTTAAGTGTTTTCCACCAGATCTCTCTGTTTTAGAGGGACATTTTCCCCTTTGTAATTAATATTTTGTCTGGTGGTGATCCTTTGAGACCATGTAAATATCCCATTCCCCAACAACCTTTCTGCATTTTGTTGGATCATACTTGTTCAGGTATACCTGCCTGTTATGTATTGAATCTACTCTCCCTATGTGATTCCAACAAAAAATAAAACAAATTTAATACTAGGTTAGCCAAAGAGAGACTCCTGTAAGTCCACTTACTTTTAACAGTAATATCAGTGTTAAAACTTAATTTATACAAAAGGAGGAAAGAAAATGTGTTTCTCCTAAAAGACTATCAGAGCAGTCACTGAACATTTCAGATTTCAGTATGTAGGTCACAAGTTTGGAAATTTAACCAGTCCAGCCACAAACATTTAAATTAAAAATACCACAATTATTTTTAGCTTACTTGGTCATTTCCCTATGACTCATCCACCTCTCAGGCCTCTGTTTATCCTGTAGCAGTTTAAAGCATCCCCTCTGTGCCCCTGTGGGCTTAGTGTTCTTTAAGTGGACTTCTAAGGGTCTTGCTTTTCTCCCAACTCAGAATCCTGGCCGTGTGTCATGGGGTCATGTATAAGCAGCTCTCAGCCTGGATGCTACATGGACTCCTCTTGGACCAGCATGAAGAGTTCTTTATCAAACAGGGTCCATCTTCTGGTAATGTCACTGCCCAGCCAGAAGAGGATGAGGAGGATCTGGGTATTGGGGGACTGACAGGAAAACAACTGAGAGAACTCCAGGACTTGGTGAGAACATAGCAAGAAGCCCAGCATACTCCTGCCAGGAATCAGAAAAGACTACAGCTAAATGACCTTTTGGTGACCCTGCTCCAAGTTCATCATAGCCTGGGCACCTTCCATAAATTCTTTAGATATAAATACTTGTCTTTATCTTTTTTTTAATACTTAAATGTAATACCTAACTTATTGTGAGACTACAAGACAGGAACTAATTTGTGAGATTCCTTTTGTTTCCCCTTTTCCTAGTATATGCTTTTAAAAGGTTAATAATAAGTCTTGTCTCCTAAAGTAGTTTGTAGCTTCCCTGTAGTATTTATTTATAAATATATTTTTATTGATTTCAGAGAGAGGGAGAGAGATAGAAACATCAATGATGAGAGAGAATCATTGACCAGCTGCCTCCTGCATGCCCCCTACTGGGGATCAAGCCAGCAACCTGGGCATGTGCCCTGACCAGGAATTGAACCGTTATCCCCTGGTTCATAGGGCGACACTCAACCACTGAGCCACACTGGCTGGGCTACCCTGTAGTATTTAAATGCAGTTTGGAGTTTTGATTAAACTCTCCAAAGTCCTCTCTTGTCCTTATTCATCCATCCATTCATTTATCCTGTTACAACATTTAATTAAATGGGTGTTATGTGCCAGGCACTGTTCTGGGTGCCACAACTACGTAGACAAATAATAGGTAGTAGTCCATGTCCTTAAAGAGCTTATAGTTTAGTGGAAGATATAAGTAAACAGTAACATTACAGTGTACTAAGTATTCTGGAAAGAGTAAGTATGGGTATCAGAACATGGTATTAAAGTAACTAGAGAAGTCTTTTCAGTGAAATATATGGGTAAATTGCAAAGAGTTTGAGAGGAGAGGTCAAGAAACGTTCCAGGCATGCGTGTAAATATTCTAGGGAAGGATGTGTGTAAAGTACAGAGCCCATGAAGGACATGGCTCATTTGGGGAACCATTAGTAATTCAATTGAAATGGTCAAGTAAAGACTGTAGTATCTTGTAAGGACAGTGAGGGGATGGGGGAAGTGGCAATCTGTGAAGCTGTTGAGGTAAGCAGAGGTAAAATCATGAGAGCCCTTGTAAACAGTGGGAAGGAATTTGAACTTGAACCTGAAAAGAGCTGGGAGCCAGTGAAGAATTTTAGGCAATATATTAGCACCATTGGACTTTATGATAGATCACTCTGGATACTGTGTGGGCATTCTTTGTGGGGTTTTTTTTTAATCAAGATTCACTGTTGGTACATTAGAAGAATGTGGGTGAAAATAACAATGGCTAAACCAAGGGTATTAACAGTAAATATGGAGAAAAATAAAGAGGCTTGAGAGAGATTTAAGAAGTGGAATAAGTAGGCCTTAGTAATCACTAATTGATTGGATATGGACCCAGAGGAAAGAATCAAGGATGATACCTAAGTATCTGCTTTCAGCAGCTAGGTGAGTAGTGATAAGCAATGTATATTGCTAGTATTGGAGGAAAGAATATGTATCTAATTTTGGACATGTTGAGTTTGAGGTACTTGTAGGAAATGTCCAGTGGGCTGAGGCTGGTGCTCATGAGAGCAATCTAGCTTACAGGTGACAATTTAGGCATCATCAGCTTTAGAAATATTTAATCTGGGTCAACGTGGGTCTTCAGGAGGTTCTGTGAAATGTATGTCTGTATATTTGTCTGGAAACTTTTATAATTGTAGAGAGTTCTGTGATGTAAAAACTTAAAATACCTGTTATGGTGAAAAATTCAGCCATAGAAGATGTGATGGTTGATAAAAAGGATGGGGAGAGTGAAAGGAAAAGGAATAGTGCCAGGAGGAACACCAGCACGAAGCCCAAAACAGTGAGGGCAAATAGCAGAGATCAAAGTCAGGACAGTTGAGTCCCTTGGAACTAGATAAGGGTCAAATCTAAAGCAAGGCAGGGAATGGGGGGTGCTGAGTGATTGGGGGGGTGGGTATCTGGGCCTTTCTGGGCTGTGTCAGTGGTTCTCCAGCTTCACTGTGCACCGGAGTCACCTGGAGAGCTTGTTAAAACAGATTGCTGGACCTCGTTGCCCAAGTTTCCTGTAGATCTGGGAAGGGGCTTGAAAATTTGCATTTCTTATAAGCCTAACCAATGGACACAGGCACCAGGGGGTGAGGGCATGAGTGGGGGTGGTGAGGGGAGAGATGGGGGGATAAGGACACATATGTAATACCTTAATTAATAAAGAAAAAAATTTTTTTGAGAAAAAAGATTTGCATTTCTAACAAGCTCCCGTGTGAAGCTGACGCTGCTGGTCCAGGAGCCACACTTTGAGAACCACGTGGCTAAATGACTTGGGGCTGGAGTAAAGAGCTGGGCAGAGCAGGCATGTACACAAGATAATAAAATCATAGACGTGTAGACTTGGGAAAAGATCAAGTATTCCACGGTACAAGTAGAGAAACTGAGTTCCAGATCTGCACAAGTAGTAAAGGCGGAGTGAGGACAGAAATCCTAATATTAAAAAAACACTGGTCCTGCCAGTGTGGCTCAGTGGTTGAGTGTTGACCCCTGAACCAGGAGGTCACAGATCCCAGGTCAGGGCTCATGCCCAGGGTGTGGGCTAGTTCCCAGTAGGAGGCGTGCAAGAGGCAGCCGGTCAGTGATTCTCTCTCATCATTGATGTTTCTATTTCTCCCTCTCCCTTCCTCTCTCTAAAATCAATAAAAAACATATTACAAACAACAACAAAACACTGTTATTTCCACCATCTCCTGTGCTGCCTGAAAATGGAGTACATCTAACACTAGATGCAACTTCAGATTTAAAGTCCCTGCTCTATTTACAGAAAATACATATCACGTGTTGGGATGTTTTCTTGTTTTCCCTTTCTTCACACATCATCTCTGATATGGGTTACTTCCCTGGCCAGCGCCTGATAGAGGAAGAGAACATGCTGGCACCATCTCTAAAGCAGTTTTCCCTGCGCGTGGAGATTCTGCCATCCTACATCCCAGTGAGGGTTGCTGAAAAAATCCTGTTTGTTGGAGAGTCTGTCCAGATGTTTGAGAATCAAAATGTCAGCCTGACTAGAAAAGGTAAGAATATCCTTGCACAACGTACCCCATCCTCCAAGGCCCTTCTGGATAGCGCGCGAACCCAAGTACCCCTGGTCCTAGTGAGGGCGAGTAATGTTTATGCACTGACATTTCAGCACAACCATGACGTGCTTGCTCGCCGGCAGGATGGGGGCCCTGGCCGTCCTGGTTGTGCCCCACCTCCTGTGACGGTGCCTTCCCATTTTGCAGGATCCATTTTGAAAAACCAGGAGGACACCTTTGCTGCCGAGCTGCATCGCCTCAAGCAGCAGCCGCTCTTCAGCCTGGTGGACTTTGAGCAGGTGGTGGACCGTATTCGGAGCACTGTGGCTGAGGTTTGTCTCTCATCGTCTGTTTTCTTAGGAAGAAAGTGGATTAATTTCCCCAGGAATTGAATACTTGACTTTTGCTTCTTCTTAATGTCGTAAGAACTTAGCTTGGAGGGAATTGTTTGACAGAGTTGAAGGGCAAGAAGTAGGAAATGGAAAGATTCTCTCTGTTCTTAATAGTAGAGGGGGAGCTGCCTTAGCCTCTCGCCCCTGGCAGGAGTATACGAGTTAGTTAACTAGCTCGTTGAATAAAGGGCGGTTTCATTTCACATCGTCAGCATTTTGAATCTGTCTGTATACAGTAGTTGGCAATAACTCCAAGGAACCAATGGATTCTGAGTAAATGTAGTGCCTTACTTATGTTTTATAATGGCTTTACTACTTATTCTGCCATTTGTGGATATGATACTCCTGAGGAAGACAGAACAGGTATAATTTTCCCATTCCTGTAAATGAAAACAACACTCAGGAAGCTAACTTGCCTGGTGTTGCACAGTAAGTAACAAAGGTGAGGTCCAACCCATACCTAGTTCATTGTTCATATGTGAATCGTGCTTCATCCATGAACTTAAATTATGACCAATACTTTTTCAAATGGGCATATGTTCTGTCCTTATGACACAGTTTGGCTCACAGGTGTGTGATAATGTGAAATGAAATCTTCAGTTAGTCAACTGGGTTGTTGATTGTGTTAGTGGTTTTCAACTCTGGCTGTGCGTAGAATCCCAGTGGAGATAATAAAGCTTACTTGCACCATGTCCTTTCCTCAGAGCTTCTGATTTGTAAGTCAGGAGGGCATAGGTACTTGTACTTATACCAACCAACCAATAAACAACCCCCTGCAGGTTATTTTGAAGCATAGCCAATGCACTAGGGCAGGGGTGGGCAACCCCTGGCACGCGTGCCAAACATGGCACGCCAGTAACTTTTGCTGGCACACAAAACCCTCTCTTATAATCTTCCATTTACAATTTTTTTCTTAATATCGACTTTTTTATTTTTTCAGGTAAATTCAGTGTAGGTGCATCTTAGATAAATAAATACTTTTACATAACAAGTTATCTTAAAGACCATAGACATGGATTGACGAGAGAGGGGGAGAGCAATTACATCTATGCCTCTGCCTTAACGCTCCCTGCTTTCCTAGATCCGACCAGTGTTTTGGTTTCATCCACATACGCTTGTGAATCTTTGTTCTCAGTGATGAATTTTGTTAAGTCTCCTAATAGGAGTAGCCTGACTGATGAAAGTAGTAGCTCGTGCATATCTCTGAAGGTCACGAAATAGAAACTTGATGTAAAATCTCTGTCATCAGTGATGCAGCAGCAAAAGTCCCACTGATAATATCAAACGGAGTCATAAAGTTTTCTGTTGGACTATCAGTGTACATGTATACATTAAAAAATAAATGTATTTTTCATCATCATATACTGTGTTTTTGTCGCTTGAATGAATTTTATTATTTCTTCAAGGTTCTTTCTTTTTATTTTTTTTTATTCTTTATTCATTGCACAAACCAGATTCTTCTCCAGTCTCTCCTCTAAATTGGACTTTACCCTACGTCCCTAATTTCTGTTTAGTGTTTTTATGAAAGGCTTTTCTCATTAAGACTTTACTGATGTAGGAGAATCACCACTCCCATCACTCCATGTATCTGGGGCTGCTCCTTTTTTGGATACCAGCTCTGCCCTTGGCCCTCCTCACTCTTGTGGTCCCAGTGATCCACACCCTGCTGCCTACTCCTCATTCCTTGTCTTTTTGTACCTACTGCTTCCCCTCAAGGTTCTTGACATACGTACACCTTAAGAGATACCAAGTAGGCGTAACATGTTCTCAAAAAACTAGGGTTGGCACGCAGAAGAATTTTGAGTCAGAGATTTTGCTGGTTTTGGCACGCACTCACAAAAAGGTTGCCCACCCCTGCACTAGAGTCAGTGTCCAGAACCTGAGGAAGCTTAGAATTAGGTGCCCTCACATTGGAAGCCCAGTAATCTGTCACAAATTGTCATTATCTTTTTTGGTCACTGCCTCAAAAATTTCTAGGTGTTGGAGACAGAGTTGTGTTATAAACAGAATATTAGACATTAAAATGGCCTGTAGCTTTGTAGTACAGTTTGAAATTAGGAAGTGTGATATCTCCAGTTTTGTATTTCAGGATCGTTTTGGCTATTTGGGACCTTTTTGTGGTTCCATACAAACTTTATAATTGTGTTTTCTATTTCTGTGAAGAAATATGATGGAATTTTGATGTATGGAATCTATAGATGACTTTGGGTAATATGGACATTTTATTTTAATTCTTTTTAATCCTCACCCAAGGATATGGAGAGAGAAGGGAGGGCCGTTGATGTGAGAGAGAAACATTGATCGGTTGTCTCCGATATACACCCCACCTAAGGATTGAACCCACAACCCAGGTATGTACCCTGACCTGGAATCAAACTGGCAACCTTTTGGTGCACAGGACAACGCTCAACCAACTGAGCCACACCAGCTGGGTAGGGTAGTATGGACATTTTAACTATTAATTCTTCTGATCCACAAACATGGAATGTCTTTCAGTTTGTGCAGTCTTTGATTTCTTTCAGCAAAGTCTTGTGGTTTTTGTTGTATGTATCTTTCACTTCCTTGGTTAAGTTTATTATTTAACTCAGCATAATTGAGATTAATCCATGTTGCATGTATCAGTAGTTTACCCTTTCTATTGCTAAATCAATGTGTTTTCTCTTCCTCTGCTGATAAATATTTAGGTTTTTCCCGCATTGTAGTTTTAATTTGCATTCCCCTAATGACATTAACATTTTTATATGCTTATTTACCATCCATATATCTCCTTTGGTGAAGTGTCAGTTCAAATCTTTTGTCCATTTTTATTGTTTTTATTTTGTTTTTTTACTATTTGAGTTTCAAGAATTCTTTATTCTAGATATAAGTCCTTTGATATGTGACTTATAAATATTTTCTCCCAATCTATAACTTGTCTTTTCATTCCCTTAACACTGTCTTTCAAATAGCAGAAATTAATTTTGACTAAATCCAGTTTACCAATTTTTATTCTTTTATGGATCATGCTTTTGGCATTGTGCCTAAGAAATCTTTGCTTAACTAACCAAGGTCATAAAAATTTTCTCCTGTTTTCTTCTAGAAATTTATGGTTTTCAGTTTTACTATTAGGTTTGTGATCATTTTGAGTTAATTTTTCTATGTTGTACAAGGTATGAATCAACTTTTTAAAAATTTTAGTATCTTTTATTTATTCATAAGAAAACAATTCACATAGCTCAAAAATAAAAATACAGGAGGAAAAATGCTTTGACTCCATGCCCAGTTCCCATTTTCCTTAACCCAACATTATAAATTTTCTTTCTTCTGTATAGATATATATTTGTGGCATATATAAGGATTACGAATATGTGTTTTCCCCTTTGTTACACAAAAGATAGTTCACTGTATACAGTATTATACAACTTGGTTTTCTGTGCTTAACAATGTCTTGGTAATATTTACACATTTCCCTAGAGAAGGTCCTGGTTATGTTTTACAACTACACAGTATTCCACTATATGGATTGAATCAACTTTTAATTTTTTACATGTGGATATCCAATTGTTCTAGCAACTTGGTTGTTTGCTGTAGAGTTTTGGTACATACCCTTTCTAAGAATGTTTCCTTTTGTTTCTTGTTTGTTTTTCTAAAATCATGAAAGGATATTGACTTTTATCAAATGCTTTTTCTGCATCTATTGAAGTGATCATATGGTTTTTATTTTTTATATTTAATTTATTAATTACATTCATATTTAAATGTTTAATTTTTTATTGAATAAAATTTACATGACACCATTTGAGCCATTTAAAGGTAGTATAAAATTCATTGGTTTTTAGTGTATTCACTATGTTGTATAATCATCACTACTATTTAATTTCAGAATATTTCCACCTCATATATATTATTTTGCTGTTAAACTACCCTTTCATTCCTGGATTTAACCTGATTTGGTAGTGGTTTATATTTTTTTCTCAACGCTGCTGGATTTGTATAAAACTATGTTTTATGTTAATTTTCATTGTAATGAAATGTTGTCCCTGTTTTGTTGGTTCTTTTCACAGCATCTCTGGAAGCTGATGGTAGAAGAGTCAGATTTACTGGGTCAGCTGAAGGTAATAGCTTAGCTGTCCTATTCACTCTTAAAATGATGCTGGTGAGCAGTGACTTCATTTTCCAGCCTCTGCTGAGAGCGCTGATTGCCTGTACCCAGATTTCTAGATGACCTGACATGTCCTCGGTCAAGTGGGCCACCTCCACCTGTTACTACAAATGAACTATAGTACAAAACTTTAGGTGTTAAGTTTCTCCTGGCGTAACATAACTGTGTTTTTACTGAATGATACCAAAGACACACCAGACATTTTGCCCTGAAGGATTGCTAAATATGCCCCTTTAAAATGCCAGAAGCCTATGTCCTTTTGTACAGTAACTGAAACTGATGAACTTTGGAAATTATGTGTGTGTAATTCCAGTACGACAGTGAGGAGCTCAGGGCCCTGCTGGATTACCAAATTATAAATTGAAATTCTTTTTTGCAGATCATTAAAGACTTCTACCTTCTTGGACGTGGAGAACTGTTTCAGGCCTTCATTGACACAGCTCAACACATGTTAAAAACACCACCCACTGCAGTCACGGAACATGGTAATTGCCCTGGGGGCCTGAGGATAACCAGCTGACTGAAGTTGTAGGGTTTCTTGGCTGCTGTCGAACCATTTCGGCTGCTCCTCATAAGCGCAGACTGGCTAGTTACAGAGATGCAAGGCCTTCCAGGCAGGCTTCCCACCTGGTCACGGGGAGCAGCCTCTTGGCTTGTGACCGTTTCTGGAAGAGTCGGTTCAGGCCTTCAAACCATCAGATTATAGCCTTATATCCCTATGGGACACGTTGGGACTTATTGCCACCTACTATACTAGAATTCTTTAGGTTGTATTGATGGGAACCTAACCTGAACTAACTTAGGTAGAAAAGGAGAATACATTTGCTATTGTATCTGTAACTCCAGGGGAGTAGGGTATAGCTGGGCCTCAGAACAACTGATGTTAGCGGCTTGAATTCTGCTAAGATCCTCTCTGTCTTACCATGTCTTCCCTATGCCCCTTGTACACTCCTTGATGGCCTTACATTTCCATCTGGAAACGTGGCCACTAGCAGATCCTAGGAGCATGCCTCACAATGTCTACCAAATCTGATCTCTTTGGTAGCAAAATAAAAAATTCCGAGGAAATTTTTTGATGAGCCCAGCCCAGATCATATACCTATCCCTGGAACAGAGAGGTCAGACATCAAGGTGTGCCTTCCTCAGTAAAGTGTTTATCTTTGACCAACGGGGGTGATCACTATTCCCATTCAGATTACGTGAGGGAAGTTGGGTGAGGACCAGAGTAAAAAAGAAAATGAGGGGGGGAGGGGACAGAGTTACTGTTCTCTAGCTCTATAAAGCAATAGGTGTCCACCGCACTTACAGGGGACTTTTCTGGTTGCAAATATCAGAAAACCCGATTCAAACTCACTTAAAGAGGGGAAAATCATTTATTGATTCTTATGACTGAAAAGGTCAGAAGTAAGATGGCTTTAGGCAGAGTTTGAGCTAATGGCTCATATGACACTTTCAGGACTTGGTATCATTCCATCTTTATCTCTGCGTTTCTTCTCAGACAGGCCTGTTCTGTATGGTGGCAGGATGGCCTCCAGTGAACACACACACACACACACACAGCTGTACTCACTCAGCATCTGAAAGCCTCTTAATTGGCCTGGCTTGGGTCATGTTCAGACCCCTAAACAAAATAGTATATCAAGGTAGAGTATCATATTCCATTTGATCATGCTGGAGTCCCCTGCCGATCCCTAGGATCAGGTATTGTCAACCCACTGGAACTGCCTGGATTACCCTGGGCAGGGTGATTCTCCAAGGAAAATCAGAATGCTGTTACCAGCAAGAGGAGGAGGAACGCATGCTAGTCAGGCAAAAGCAACCAATGTCTGCTGCGTCCTGTTTGTTTTCGGCAGCTGGGGGAGGTGGGAAGCAGGAGTCTGGGTTTGTTACGTAGCCAAGCACCCGTGTCAGCCCATGTTCTTTCTTGCAGACGTGAACGTGGCCTTCCAGCAGTCGGCACACAAGGTGTTGCTAGACGATGACAACCTCCTCCCTCTGCTGCACTTGACGATTGAGTACCATGGGAAGGAGCACAAAGGTTGGCCATCCTGTTGTACATCTTTCTGTTCCTGCTGCTCATCATCTGTTCTGCTACCTCTGCTTCCACCTACCTCCACAGAAGCCACAGCATTTTGAACCTTAGAAACCAGCTAGTTCACATTTTATAAAAACCTCCTAAGAGAACTTCACACGAACAGTTCCTTGCCTCTGCAAGTCCCCTTTGTGCTTCTGACACTGGGCTGAGGGAGCACTCATTTCCTGAATGCTACTCGCCGTTGCTGCTCTAGTTCTAGATTAAAGTCTAATCTAGACATCCTTCCTCCTCTTCTTGACAGATGCTGCTCAGGCCAGGGACGGGCCTCCCCGGGAAACCTCTCCTCGGGAAGCCCCTGCATCGGGCTGGGCAGCCCTAGGTCTTTCCTACAAAGTGCAATGGCCACTGCACATTCTCTTCACGCCTGCTGTCCTGGAAAAGTGAGTATTTACACGTTTCTCCCAGGTAGTTAAGACCCACCTTACTTCCAAGGGAAGGAAGCAGGAATAGAATTGGTGGGAGAACAGTAGCCACCCTTTAAATCAGAGGTTTCAACTCAGATGCCTTGAGGGGCTGCACAGAAAACAAGTGAAGCCACTGACCTGAGAAGTGGGGAGTGGTGGGGACTGGAATGAGAGGGAGGGTCAAACCCTTAAAACTATGAAAGGCTCATGTGCGTTTTTAGTGCCAAAACAAGCAGTTTGACCTCTGGGACACGCAGTCCCTGCCCCACATGGGCCTGGCCCTGGGTAATCCCTCAGGCTGACCCAGTTCCTCCCTGACTTCTGTGACTATTTATTTACTGGGAAGACTTTCTAAGCTTGAGCGTTTGCTGTGGACTTTAGCCACTGGAGAAAATCACCTCCTTATCCCCAGGGAGAGGCAGTGGGGGCAGCCCAGCCCACGGGGTGGAATGAAGGGGCGTCACTCCAGGTGGGAAGACTCTTGGATCCGCCTGGTCTTTACCCTGAGAGCCTGCCAAGTGCTGTTGCTTGGCTCTGTCAGGACCTAACGTCCGTGTACCAGAGGGAGACTAGAGCTTTAGAGCAGTGGTTCTGAACCTTCTGGCCCTTTAAATACAGTGCCTCATGTTGTGACCCAACCATAAAATTATTTTCGTTGCTACTTCATAACTGTAATGTTGCTACTATTATGAATCTTAATGTAAATATCTGATATGCAGGATGGTCTTAGGCGACCCCTGTGAAAGTGTCGTTCAACTGCCAAAGGGGTCGCGACCCACAGGTTGAGAACCGCTGCCTAGAGAAAGGAAGCAGGAGAAGCATATTTGACTGGTGATGGCCTCTGAAATCCATCCCCAAGCCGTTTCAGGAACGTCCCAAATCCTGTGACAGGTTCTGCCGCTGGCCCCTGGCCTGTCTGGAGGATGGACGTGGTCATGCTCAGGCTAGGGCAATGGAGACAAGGGAAACAAATGAACAGCAGGGCCTCTCTTATTCCTCCCTCTTCCTGTTCACAACCCCCTTTACTTTTGGGTAGAGAAGCTTAGAGTGAGAGATTAGACATAAACTGGAAAAGATAAGGCTTGTTCGGGGCGGGGGGGGGGGGTATTCTGTGGCAGGTTCAGAGCCCACAGCCCCATGGTCCACTCACCTCCTCACTTGATATGCCCTTAAAGAAATCAAACTCAGAGGTATTTCTAAACTTCTTAGTATGAAAATCTCCTATGGACTATAGTGAACTCCCATGTACACATATCCAGCTTCAGTAACCATCAACATTATGGGACTTATTTTGTGTGTGTGTTTTTTGCTGGAGTCTATAAAGCAATCCCAGACATGTCATTCACTGTCATTATGCAATTCAAAAGATGTTTATAAGCACAACCACAATGCCATTATCATGCCCAATAAAATTCTCTCTTGTCTGATAGCCAGTCCACATTGAAATTACCCCAATTATCTAAAAAATGTTTTCTATGGTTTACTCAAATCAGAATCCAAACAAGGTGAACTATTTTCAATATGTTGTTCCACTAGAAATAGGTAATTTTTAAAAAACCAAATGGAATTGGATTGTCTTCGCATGCCTACCTAGAATAGGTAAATATCTGCAGTTCCACCAGGAATCAGCTGCTCATCCCATGTGTCTTCTCCGTACAGGGTTCAGCAATAGGCAGTTAGCCCCTGAGCTTGCTGCAGGGGATCTCAGTGAGGGGAGCCCTCAACTTTATCTTCTCTTTGGGCTTCAGGGACAGAGAATCATATTAACCAAAATCCTTGGATTCTAACATACTCGTCTTATGGGTCCTTGAAAGACCCTCTTTTCTTCTTTCTTCTACACTCTCTTACACACACTCTCACACATTTACACACACTCTCACACACTCACTCTCTCACACACACACACACTCTCACACACACATACTCTCACACACACACACACATGCGCATCCACTTCCCAGCACAATAACTAGAACACTGACAATAATTTCCATCTACCTATGTGGTCCTTCCCAGTCCTGCCTCTTGCCTCCCGCATCCCAAAGCAACCACTATCCTAAATTCCATGTTTTCTATCACATATCTATGTTTAGTTTTATAACATCTAAATATATTCCCCCAGAGTATATACTTTTTCCTATGTAGTTGTTTTAAACACTATAAAAAAGAGTATAAGACTATATTATGTAATCTTTTGAGATTTACCTTCTTATTCAAAATGATTGTATTACTGGGAGTTGTTTTGTTGTGTTGTACAGCTGAAGTTCACTTTAAGGCTATGTAACAGTCCATCAAATAATTTTATTTGTCCCCATCTCTAGGCATTCTTATTTCCTTCTTGCCTTTTTGGGGAGGGCAGGTGGCACAGAGTGCTGGGGTCTGTCGAGGGGTGGGGCGGGGAGTGAAGTTTTTATCTTGCATAGCCTGATGTTTCTGTCCCAGGTACAACGTAGTTTTCAAGTACTTACTGAGTGTGCGCCGGGTACAAGCTGAACTGCAGCACTGCTGGGCCCTGCAGATGCAGCGCAAGCACCTCAAATCCAACCAGACCGACGCAGTCAAGTGGCGCCTGAGAAATCACATGGCCTTCCTGGTGGATAATCTTCAGTATTACCTCCAGGTCTGTGCTGACGGAGGAGGAGAGGAACGGGTACAAAGAGAAGTCCGGGGCGTTGGCAGGAGTTTGGTGAAACACTGGGATTTGAGAAAATTCACAACTTTATCAATAGGCTTGTTTCTTGAGGGCGTTTTTGAGGAAAGTGAAAATAAATGAAGGAAAAAGAGGGGTTAGGGTCCTTATCAACAGTGCAATATTTATTGTTGACCTGGCCCTATTTTTAGTTTGCTGTAACTTCTGGAATCCTGTAGGACATAACCAAGTCAGTCAGTGGAGGGGGTGTGGCAGGAGGGGATTGGGCTGGGGCAGGCGGTCGGGTGGGGAATCTGCCAAGACCGGAGGCTGAAGAATTAGGCAGATAACTTTCTACAAGGTTGGGTCTCTCAGGGTGTATTTGGTCAGCCTTAAAGTGGCTTCAATAGGAGAAAGATGGGGGCAGGGAGCTTCTGTGTCTTCCTGTCAGACATTACTGTCCTTGAGTGCTCAGAATATGCAAGCTGCTATAATTATTTGTGTAACTGTCTACCAGGTAGATGTGCTGGAGTCTCAGTTCTCACAGCTGCTTCATCAAATCAACTCTACCCGAGATTTTGAAAGCATCCGATTGGCTCACGACCACTTCCTGAGCAATTTGCTGGCTCAGTCCTTTATCTTGTTGAAACCTGTAAGTAGGACTGATTGGTTTTCTAGTGTGAATGTTTCCTTAGCCACTTTGAGTTGCCAGGATATGGAACTATCATTAAGTAATTGTTTACCCTCCATTTTTAACAACTTATAAAGCAAAATGAAAGGGAATGTTAAAAGGGAACTTAAATGTCTTTGCATCTCTTAAATATATCATAGGATGTGGTAAGCAGCTATATATAGATGACAAAATATGGGTTTAACCCTCAGAAGGAAGGATTTCAAGAAATTTAAAAAACCTTTCTGACACCGCAGAAAGACCAACAAAAAGCATATAGAATTTACTTTTCTAGTATTGACTTCTTTTTAGCAAGAGGGGGGAAGGAGGAGAGAGAGAGGTGAACATTGATTTGTTGTCCCACTTATTTGTGCATTCACTGGCTGATTCTTGTATGTGCCTTGACCAGGGATTGAACCTGCAACCTTGGTATGTCAGGACGATGCTCTAACCAACTGAGCCACTGGGCCAAGTCTAGAAATCTTTGGATAAGGATCAATCAGTGTTTGAAAGTTGTTTTCACAGACAACTGGAGTAGAGAGTGTCTCCCTCTCCATGTATATGTGTGTATATATGTACACACACATATGTATGTATGTATGTATGTCTCCTTCAGGGAAGTTATTCTCAACTTTGGATCCACATGGGAATCTGGGAACTTTAAAAAACGAGGCCCAGAGCACTTAAATTAGAGTCCCTGGAGTGGGACCCATGTACCAGTATTTATTTTTAAAGTATTTTTTTCTTGAATTCAGGGAGGAAGGGAGAGATAGATAGAAACATCAATGATGAGAGAGAATCACTGATGGGCTGCTTCCTGCAGGCCACCCCTCTCACACGGAGGCTTGAGTCCACAACCAGGGCATGTGCCCTGACCGGGAATCAAAGTGTGATCTCCTGGTTCATAGGTCGACGCTCAACCACTGAGCCACGCCGGACAGGTGGTACAAATATTTTTTAAAGCTCACAAGCTGATTCTAATTCCAGAATTAAAAAAAAAAAGATTGAAATGACCTTTTGTAGGTTATACTGTAATGGTTACCCTTTATCTCTGATGTGAGCTGTGCCACACCACAAGCACTGCAGACTCCTCTTTTGTCCTGGTTTGGGCTGTTCATGTTGCTGCACTAAGGGAGAGTGAGTCATATAAATACACTCCAAAGGGTTCTGTGAATTGAAAGCCACCGAGAACCACTGTGACAGGTATGCTGTCTTCGATGGCTTGAGTGCCTCCTTGGGGAAAAGCAGACTCTCAGAGCAGGTAGTCATCACTAAATATTTATTGAGTGCTTACTGTATGCAAGGCACTAGGGATACAAAGAGGTATAAGTCATGGCTCTGCCCTTAAGGAGCTCACAATCTAGTTGGAGAAACAGGACATACACACACAGATCAGCAACAACATAGACGGGCTGAACAAACACGCACCGAATAGTACAGGTAATATAGAGGAGAGAGAATTAGGGGGTCACTAAAGGCTACAGTAGGAAGGAAGCGCTCCCCTGAGGAGCAGGGCCTGGTATTAGGAGGAGAGTGTCCCAGGCACAGGGAGCAACACTGAAAGCCAAGCTCAAGGCAGGAGCAGGCGCGGTGGGTCCATGAAACGGTGACTGGTTTAATTGGCTAGTGTGGAGGTTTTGTGCAGGGGCGACTAAGAGCAATAGCATCTTTGCCAGGAAGGGGTTTGTTTTACACGTGTTGCGTTTGGAGGAGTTGGCAGGACTTGCACATGACATTCTCACTCCTAAGGTCAGATGTGGGAGCATGAGAATACGTTAGTTCTTAGATTTTCCAAAATGTTTAATGTCACAGATCTCCTTTTTCCTAATGCCAACCTTGTTTCCTGTATAGGTGTTTCACTGCCTGAATGAAATTCTAGATCTCTGCCATAGCTTCTGCTCGCTGGTCAGTCAGAACCTGGGCCCCCTGGATGAACGTGGGGTCGCCCAGCTACGCATCCTGGTGAAAGTGAGTGGCCTGGCCAGTGGCAGTGGGCAGCCCTGTCCAAAGGATAGAGATGGCTTTGCCAATGGGAACCATATCTTTCCCTTTGAGGCAATAAAGCATTCCCCATACATACACACAGAAATAAATGACAAGATACAAATTTAAAACGTTACTGGTTGATTTTGAAGCAGATAATTTTGTGCTGCCTCAGCATTCAAAAATAGGTCAGCCCTGGATAGTTTATTCAGCCCACCAATATGCATCAGCTTTGCTCTCACTTTCTCATGGCCAGGCTCCTTCCTTCCTTCAACCGACTCTCTATCTCACGGAGATTATAATGATCTCCTGTAACAAAACGCACAGGCTCTCCACAGCCCCAGTACATGACAGAACATATTAATTTGAAGCTGGCTACTAAGTTCCTACTGAGGATGAGGGGACTTCCATAGGAAGTCCGAGTTCTGTGGACTCAGCACTACGAAGGCATTTCAGGAGCTAAGAGCAAGGGGCATGTGGGAAGGCCAGGTGGTGCCATAGAATTCTGAGCAAGGCTTTCCCCAAGGAACAGCCCGTCCCCTCTCCACATGGATAGCTGGTGAGTCAAGAGGAATGGCAACTTGAGTCCTTCTCTCTGCAGGGCTTTAGCCGTCAGTCTTCACTCCTGTTCAAGATTCTCTCCAGTGTCCGTAATCATCAAATCAACTCGGATTTGGCTCAACTACTGTTACGACTAGATTATAACAAATACTACACCCAGGCTGGTGGAACTCTGGGCAGGTAGGAACAACCCCTGGGGAACTCAGTGGACTATGTATGTAGCTTTTATAAGACCAGTTGTAGAATTCCAAAGCTGGAAGCAGACTTTAGCCATTACCTAACCAGGGATGGGGACGTCTGGCCCGTGGGCCATATAAGGCCCACAAAACCATTTGGTCTGGCCCTGCCAAGGCATTAGACGTGAGATAAATGTTTGACCAAATATAGCAGGCTAATTTTTAAGCTGATAATTTTGTTTGGCTTGCAAGTAATATAAATATCCAAATGGCCCTTGGCAGAAAAAAGGCTCCCCACCCCTGATTCTAATCCATATATCCTCATTTTATAAACAAGGAAACGAAGGCTCAGAGAGATAGAGGGCTGTGTCTGATCATCTTTAATAATTTTAATGGATATTTCCCAGTGAAAGTCATCATCATAGTAAAAGACTAAACTCTGGGCTGAGATGGGTTTTAAGTTCTTGGCTAGGTTGTGTATTGCCATGCTGGGAAGCAGCACGGGTTCAGTTCCCAGTTCTGACATTAACGAGCTGTGCAGCTTCCGGGTCTGTGCAAGCAGAGGATCGCCCCTGCGAACTCTAAACTTCTTAAATCTAATACTGAGTTGCAGTGGTTGTTGGCCTCACTCAGGTCTGTCCCATTTTAAAAAGCACCTGATTCTCCTTTCTCTCTCTGAAATGTCAAGCATATTTTCCTAAGCAATTTTAGCAGGAGTCAGAGAAACTTTGAGTTTTAAGATGACATTATCTAGATCACAAGTTACCCCGATTCATATTTCTGTGAAGAAAATCTTAGCAAAGCATGTTTGATGAGGTGTTTCTTTTTTCTCCTTTTTTTCTAGTTTCGGGATGTGAACATTTCTGGTTCACAAACTAAAATAACAAATCTATCCCCGTAGCGTTCCGCCTTTAACAGAAGACTCAAAACCGATATCCCATTCTCTAGCCACTCACCAAATATCTGCAAACTACTGAGATGGCTCTACCTTTCGCCCGAGAAGCGATTACTGAGCATTCAAGAGTACAGCTCCTCTCCTTGTTCCCATGTGGAAGGGTCTGCCCGCTTTAGGGAGTTCTGAACTTGCCCACAAAGGAGGACATGTGGCATCAACTCTCCCTCTGCTGACCGTGCCAGCTCCATTCCACGGAGGCCATTTGTCAGATAAGTTCACCTACTGAGCGCCTACTGTGTGCCTGAGTACTGCTCAAGCTGCAAGAAACACAGCAGTAAGTAACCACATATCAGAAAGTGAAATGTTTGTGGCCAGCGTGAAAAAGGAATTAGATTTACAAATAGGTCAGCTGCGGGATGTTACCACTGAGCCAGGAAGGCTCCAGGTAAGAGAGACTGTTCCATCCTTAAGGATTTTCAAAACTGTGAATCTGAAGAATTTTACCAATAACTTCCAATTATTTCAGACTGGTGAAAGGACAAAACTAGCTATTGACAATGTAAAGTATTGTTTAACAAAGAAAAAGTTTCTTAAAAAAAATGAGGTCAAATTGTTAGATGTCACATACTGAAAATTAGAATTATCCCATTTTAGGAGCCCAACCATCACTAGTAATCACTAATATTTGTATCATTGTGAATGAAAATAAATATTCATCAAATAATTTCCTTTAAACCAAAAAAGAATGCAGTATTCTGGCTTCAGTTTGTAGCCACTCAGTCTGGTCCTCACATCTTCATCCACCACATCCTCTCCCACTCTCATTCCCTGCAATTTCAGCTAAAGATGACCTCTTCCACTGCTGCCTCTGGAGCCAGGGCTAGCAGACCATTGCCTGCCGCCTGTTTTTATAAATAAAGCTTTACTGTTACACACCCTCTCCATTCGTTTACCCATGGTCTGTGGTTGCTTTCATGCCATCATGGCAAAGGTGAGTAGCTGTGACACGCGAAATGGCCCACAAAACCTAAAATGTTTACTATTTGGCAGAAAAAATATTTTTGGCCCCCGTTTTGCAGATGGAAGATATCAACAGGGAGGATGCTCCGGGAGGGAAGGAACACCCCCAGCATCTGTGACGACAGTAATGACGTTCAGTGCCTGGGACGAGGACCTATAACGCTTCCAAGTGCTGTCACTGTTTCTCGTGTTGATCCCTGTGGAAAGTCACTGCTCATTCACAGCAATTGGTCCTTTTGCCTTGTAGCTCTGAGAACACAGTACCCACAGGTCAGCTTAGTGAGTGCAACTCTATGAAGACAGATATTTTTTAATTGCCAGGAAACTCAGAACTATGCTGAATTTCACTCAACTTTTGGCACAACTATTAACCTGGACCTACTGTAAAGTTTATTTTTTAGATATAGTGAATTTTAGACATCCCAGGATGACCTTTTGACAGTGATGCTACAGAAAACTTTAAAAGTCCCTCCTTGCTATTTTCCTTGCCTGGCTGTCCTCTACAGTGAACAAGCCTCTTGAAAACCACAGAGAAGGTACTGTTTGCCTTACTCTTCTTCTGAGATTAAGCTCAAAGAAGTGGATGAAGAAATCCCAGTTACTACAACCAAAGAGATTCAACATTTATTTTATCATAAAAGTCCAGCAAATAAAACTATATACAAGATCCATGCAAAGAATCCAATTACACACAAGACACATTTAAAACCTTGTTAAAACACAATCTCCACAACAGCAAGGAATAAAACCGGTAAGACCAAGTATCTTTAGTGAGAAATATAATCGTGTTTATATTTTGGATGCTGCTTGAATCCAATTCTCTCCCCAACAATGAGGCACTGGATCACCCACTCTTGTGACACCACTGGCAGCTGCAGTGCCTCCGCACACTTCAGCACCGAGGCCGGGCACGAGGGGTCCGTCACCACCACGTCAAATACCCCTAAAGCGATATCTGCGGGAAGCAGGGGAAGGTGAACAAGGAAAGGAGACTCAATTTAACTCTCTATTAAAAAGCCAGATGTGCCTTCTAGCCTGTACATCCCACTCTGCCCAAACTAAAACCCTGTATGTCAAACACAGCGTGCAGCTGATCACAACCAAATGTGAAGTTAGCCCTGAATGCAGACCTTACAGAAACGTTTAGCAAATGCACCGCTGGACACCAATCGGAGCACACACAGCCCAGTGCTTCACTCACATTGGCTCACCCCTTGAAGGTGGTGCTTTGCTTCTCTCAGGTTAACCTTACCCGTGTAGCGATCATCAGGGCTCAGACCACAAGGCTTCATTGCTATGGGTCTAAGGATATCCTTGGAGCAACAACCACACATACATTCTTTTCAGGTACCTTTGTTGTGGGCACTTGAATGGTGCTGCTTCACAGAGGCTGCCCCCCCGGTCATGAGGATCTCAGACCAGAGCTCCAGGAAGTTCTGCTGTTGGTCTGAAACCAGGAGTACCTTCAGATTCTGGAAAGGGTTTTCTCGGGGTTGCCTATGAAGGAGGCAGAGACACAGCACCTTGGGATTGGAAGGAGTCTTCGCATGATAGATAATAACAACAGCCCTTCTACGAAGGGACTGAGGTACATCTGGATGCTTTAGAAACCCCTGCATCTGGGCACCACACCCCTCTTTCTGTGAACGATGTGGATTCTCTGGGATCGTGGTCTTCTAATCCACCCCTTCCATTTCCATGTTTGTCCTGGGCCCAGGAATAAGCCAAATCATGCTCCTAAGCCTACTTTTTTTTTTTTTTTTCAATTTTATTGATTTCAGAAAGGAAGGGAGAAGGAGAGACAGAAACATCAATGATGAAACAAAGTCATTGATCGGCTGCCTCCTGCACGCCCCCCACTGGGGAACGAGCCCGCAACCCGGGTATGTGCCCTTGACCAGAATCAAATCCAGGACCCTTCAGTCTGCAGGCCAATGCTCTATCCACTGAGCCAAACCAGCAATGACCTAAGCCTACTAGTACATTTTTAAATGCCTTACTTAAAGCTTAGTCCCCTAACCTTATAGGTTGAGACTATTGAACCCACATGGAAATGCTCACACATTTTCAAAAGGTCTCTAAACAGTGTACCCTAAGGAAGTAAACTAGGTAAACTGCTTAAGTAATCGCAAACCTATTCAAAGTCTGTAATTTATCGTGTGATCATTCCAGTTTCTAGAAATATTTACTCTCTAGATTCTGTCCTCCTGAAGCTGTTGCCTTCCTTTCCACCATTCTATGTGGGCTCTTAAATACTCACCAATCCAGAATTCTCTGCTCCTCAAGGCTGTACCCAGCTGGCAGCAGATAATTGCGGTAATTCTGGAGCTGGTTGGCATGGCAACTGTCATGGACCCAGACATGAGACACACAAGGAATCCCACTGGCAAGGCACAGGAAGTACTTCCGGGTTCGACAATGCTGATCGGCAATCAGGAGACATTGGTAAGCCGTGTTACACTGGAAGAAAAGGAGCAGAACTGATGGGTCTGGTGATGTCTATGCAAAGCCCCCAAACAGTCCATGTCCCAGAGAACAGATCCAAACATCCAATACAGCTGCCCTTGACCAACATGGGTCCACTTACGGATTTTCTCAATTGACCCACACAGTTCAAATCCGTGTTCAGGTCAACTCTGCTGTTGGGAATCCAGGGGGAGGATTCGACTGGTTACATGTAGGTTTTCCACTGCGTGAAAGGTCAGCCCCCTGTAACCCCATGTTGTTCAAGGACCCAAATTATGATTGAGCCTGTCCTGCCCAAGGTCTCTCCTCACTGAAAGGCCCAGGGGCTCCCCATGCCTCACCTGCAGCTTTCTGGGGGCCTAAATCCTGAAGGGACAACCGAACTCCATGTATCCAGCATTTCAGGCAAAGGATCATTGTAACATTGAACATTGTAACAAGGATTTCTATTAAACACAAATTTTAATCTGCTTTGTCCCAACAGATTAACCCAAGACTCTAACTTCTCCTCCTTGTACACAGTACAAGTTCTATTTTATGCAACACCCTTTTGGCCTTTCCCAGTCCCTGAAACCTCTGGCTACTGTCCCTCCTGGGCCTCCTCAGTGCAGCAGGTGGGCTCTCCATCGCTGCGCCCGGGAAGCTTCCCAAAGAACTCCTCACCTGAGCTTCATTGAAGTCTTCGAGAATATAGCCAGCTCCTGCCCGAAGCTGGGACTCTGTGTACTGCTTGTTGAAAGGAGGAATTTCTAAAAATTCTATATATAAAAACAGACAGACAACCAAGACAACGATTACTACTAGTTGGTTTCTTATTCGCTACTTTATGCCTGCCTCTTACTGCCCCCTCTGCCTCCCCAGCTATCTCCAGAGCTCTACATCCCAAAGGTGGCTCAAGGGCTTCCCCGTGGCTCAGAAAGAGACCTGTCTTGAGGCCCATAAAGTGCTGCCAAAAGGACAACAGGAGGGGCAGGAAGATGAGAACGGAGGTAGGTCCCAGACCTACAAACATCGAGCATTTCTGCAGAGACAGTCATCAGACTGTTCATGGGGGATGGACGCAATCACTTCCCATAGTGACACGTTCCAATGTGAGTAACCTTCACCATCAGGAAGCTCTTCCTCATGTCTACCCTATGTCTCCTTCAAACTGCGCCCATTGTCCTAATTCTGCCTTTTGTGGAGAATAGCTAGTTAGCACTTCTTATAACAAAGCCTTCCAATTCTCCCTTCAGCTGTTTTACCCCTTGTGCACTAAAACACTGATGAACCAGACTGCTCAAAGTAGGGTTTTTAAAATTTAAAAGATTAAATGAAGATTAGCGAAAATCCTGTTCAACCTTTTTATTGAAAACTATCTACCTTTGATGATCTTGAAGTACCTCAGGACACTGAACATCAATGACTGCTCTACAGTCTTGAGGGTGAAGTAGAAGTTATGAGAGATGAGGCTGAAGTTGTAATGACCCTAGGCAATTAGAAATCGCTTCTTTTGACCAAATATCTAATTTGAGCTTGTTTTCTTGTCATCTGCTCCTCTCATATATAAATAACACATTAAAAAAAAAGAAAAAAGCAAGACATTAGAGATTTTAGTTAATTCGGGTTTCTGTGAAATTAAGTGCCAACATACTTATCACAAATAAAAACCCAATCAAATGCATAGAAGTTCAATGCCAGGACCATTCCCCTTCCCAGCAGACCCCTGCAGCGATGGCTCCCCCTCAGGTGCCCTCCATGCCTGCTGGAGCTCCCCAGGCAATGTTACTGCCCCAAACTCCGGCCTCTGCACCTTGAGGTCTGATTGGCCAGCCTATTCACTTTTATTGCTCTTTTCTTGATTCAGCATTCTCCACATTTTTCTCAAAATGAAAGAAAACTGGAAATTCTAAAAGGAGTACTTCTCAGCTTTGTCACTGTCCTTTGACCCATCGGAATATATCATGTCAGTTTTCAGTGCCAACCACTCCACTGCCGAGTCCCCGTGGAGGTCCTTTACTTTTCTCGGGACTTCTGTTTTACGTCTGCTTAACCCAGCACTGTGTCTAGCCTTGACCTGTTTAATTACCACTCGTATTTCCTTGCATTTGTGTGATCAAATATTACCTAGGTCTAGGCAGTCCATTTTTCTAATGTTTCTGAATTCGTTTGGATTTAAGTGACCCTGCCCAACCAGAGGCTAAAATGAATAGGTTTTTAATCCCCTCATTTAAATCAAGGATAAAGATACTAAATAAAACCAACTCCAGAGTCACTCCCTGTGGCTGATGGGTCCCCAATGGAATGCCACCTACCAAGACAGGGTTCAATGCTCTTAGC
Organism: Myotis myotis; assembly: GCF_014108235.1. Taxonomy (NCBI): domain Eukaryota; kingdom Metazoa; phylum Chordata; class Mammalia; order Chiroptera; family Vespertilionidae; genus Myotis; species Myotis myotis. The sequence continues at coordinate 161,659,786 of NW_023416313.1, forward strand.
TATTTAATAAATGTCTGAAGTTAAATTCAAATATTTTACTGAGCTCCTGGCATCAAAGAGATTCCCATTTATTTGCAAAACATATCACATAGTTTTTGAAAACTACTACAGAAGGTTGTTTTAGTGCAGGTGTCTCTAGGCTTCTTGAGATTGAGGAACCTCTAGACATTCTGTTAGATGCCAAAAAGATCAAGGGTTTTGGTACAGGTGGGGGAATGTCCAAGGATGAAAGAGCAACATAAAGCAGACATTTTCACCATGACCACAATTTCCATGGGAAACCTGGAGGTCCCTCTAAAAAACTGTCCAAATTCCTCCTCATTTACACAAGGCCTCCCTCTCCTCACTCCTGGTTACAGGATGGGATTAAAAACATTTGCTGTCCCAGCAAGGGAGAATAGAAGGGATTGTTATGGGTTGAGTTTATAAGATCTCACACAGGCTCGCAGGTTTTTAAGGAACTGGACAGTCGCAATTCATACCAAAACTAGCTTTCTTGACCATGATATACCAACAAATAAAACATCTACAAAGCTGCCTTGTGAAGTCCTGGTCCAGGGAAGGGTTGAGGAGTGTGTTGGAGAATAAAGACTAAAGTCCAGTAATATTGTGAAAGCAAAATAAAGCAAGACCACAAACACTTTTGATGCCATGACAAACATCTTCTCAGAATCCTCAAGGGACTTATGATCCAAGTAAAACCACATTCTTGGCTAGGAAAGTCCTCACACACCTTATCTCCCATTGTACCTACCTGACTTCTGTCTGACAAACGAGGCTTGGTGTACTCTTAACCTTGAAACTCCCACACCCGACAGCCTATACACTGACGGCTCTGTTTAAGCACCTTCCAGAGCATAAACCTTAACTGCAACTTCCTGACCACCCTTCCCACGTCCCTGTGCAGAGCCCCACGTGGCTGCAGTTGCTAAGACACGGTTTTGGTTAATTAGGAAAGAGTCGCCCGCACACCTGAAATGCCAACCATCACAAACCTGCAGTGGTGCTATCTCACCATCGCCAGGTTCCCTAATTTGATTCCCTTCTGTAAGACGCAACATTAGCCGAACTTGAACCTTTAGAAAACATCATTCCACTTGGACCTTGAGCTTTCACAGCTACATTCGGATACTGCCGCCAACTACTTACATTAAGTTATATACATTTGTGCTGTCCATTTCCTCTCCTAGGTCACACACAGACAGTTGAAATAATTTTACCTTTCCCCACTGAAGCCTTCACTCCAACCCTAAGTAGCAGACAACACAGAAATACAACGTACTGATTTAGTTTAAGGTTGAAGAGAGGAAGAGGAGTTGAAAGGCCTAGAAGCAGTTTCTCTGAAGTCACCTGGGCCCTGGGCACCCCATATTCCCAGTCTTACACAGACCTCAAGAGAATGAACTTGCCCCCATGTGGGTTTCCTCTGGCAGTTGCCCCTAGAACACAGACGGGGATCCAGAAGCCTGTCTTGGATGACTGTGGTGGGTAGAACACTGGGTTCTAGTCCCAAACCTACCATCATCGTGGACGGAAAGCAGTTACTTAACCTCCAAGCTTGTTTCCTCATCTGTACAACAGATGAAAAGATCTATCTCCCATCTGCCTAACAGGAATGGTTTTGAGAAACCACTTACTAAGGAGAATTTTGTGAAAATAGTCTATAAACAAAGAATCAGGGTTATATTAATTTTTCCTGACCAAGACCCCAGTTGCCAATTGTCCTGCCTCCTCTACAGACGGCTGGGGACCACCAGGCACATAGCGTGAATGGAAATGAAGGAGGTGCAGGCGGCAGAGCCCCCAGGCCTCCCTAGGGCCTTACCTTCCTCTTCCTCACTGCTTCCTGAAGGACCGTCTGGCAGTTTGGAGCGACTGGCCAGCTTGTCGCTTGTGGTGGCCATGGTGAGGAGAAAGGCATAGCCTAGGAACAAGGTCTTGTTGAGAGGCAGAGGCCCTCTGTGCTCGTCCAGGGTGGAGGGCTCCCCCATGTTGTCTCCACTCTCACAGGGGCTCACGAACTCTCCTGCCCCCACCGCACCTGCGAGAGACAGAGGCAGAGTTACTAGATGGATACGAACCATGGCCAGGGCATGACGCGGGGGCAGGAATGCCCTGATGGACTTTTCCCCAAAAGCCATTCATTCCTATGGCCAACAACCTAGAACAAAACTTAGCGCGCAAAACTTACATATTTTACAGTCGTGACAATGTATACATTGTTTTCATAAATGAATCCACTTTTTTATTACCAAGAAATGTCCCAAAAGATAAACCCTGGCATCACCAAAATGGTGCAGAGAATACTGGGTAGTGAATGTATTTTTTACACGTTGATGGAGCCACATCAAAACAGCCTGCTTCAACTGTGCCAGTTTCCAACACCTGGGGGAGGGAAGTGACCCAGCCAGTCCAGGACTCCCGGACACCCATGCTCCGAGTGCACCCAATAAATCCTTGAAGAAAATGAGTACCTGACTTGGAGAAGCTGAATCGTAGGCTCATTAGGAGGCTAAGATGACAGGCAGGTCATGCCTCCCTAAAATAAAACCAGCAGCAAGAGCACAGGGTGACGGAGCACGTATGAGCCTGGACTTCAAAGCCTGCGTCTGGATTCTGGATTCTGGATTCTGGATTCTGGATCGCCTCGGGACTTCCCTGTGCCTCAGGGGCTTTAACTGGAAGGGGACGCTAGCGCCTGTCCCTGACGGGGACGCTATGAGGCGATACGTGTGCAGCACTGGGTCCACCTTCACACACCCTGAAGCCCAGCAGAGGTGTTAACAGATGCGGAGGTGACACAACCCAAATACACAGGAAGCAAAAGGAGCTCTGCTGCCAGGACAACCAACCCACCATCACCCTCCTCCTCTGCGGACTGAGCCCCTCGGGGCAGCGCTGAGGCCTGGACCCCTGCCTCCCGCAGCCCACGGCGGCGGGGCTGCTCCCAGCAGAGGCTCAGTCACAGCAGCTGGTGAACTCTGTCAATAAGAAGCATGAAGGGCTGAAGCGGGCTGTCTGAGGGACAGTCGGGAGAGGGGAGAGGCAGGCCTGAGGCCTGAAGGTGAGAAGGGAGCAGCTGCCAGAGGCAGAAGATGGTGCCGGGAAAGGCAGAGATCAGACTGAAGACTGGTGTCCACCTTTTTGAAGAGGTGAAATGTCTCCTATTTTGAATCTACTTAAAGCTCAGTATTTCACCTTTCCCTCCTAGAACCTACAGAGAAGTCAACTGTTGTTTCCGATCAGGACTGTCTCTGTCCACCCCCATGCACGCTGCTGGGAAGTGGGGGAGGGGATGCAGAAAGCTGTCTGAGTGGCACCCGTGGGCCGGTGAGGGCCTCCAACTCTGGAGCCAGGACAGAGGAGACAGAGCCTCCCGTCCAACTCCGTCCCTCCAGCAGCTGGCCTTGCACTGGGCCATGGTCTGAGGGAGGAGGCCAGGGGGACCCTCACCAGGTTTCACAGTGGCAGACTTCCGGCCTCGCTTGGCAGGGGACCGGTCCTCTTCGGAGGTGATGAGTTTCCGTTTGCCTGAGACAGCTCCGGTGGAGGCTCGCGGGCTTTCCGTGGCCTTCCGGGTCGGGGTCGTGCTGCTGCTGCTGGAGGCAGTGTGGGTGGCGGGGGAGCTGAGGTTGCTGCGCCGTTTCCGTTTCCCTTCCACCAGATTATCTGTGACAGGAGAGGCCAAAGGTCGGTCAGCTTCTCCATCTACGGCCTGAACTCCCAGAAGATGGGCAGAGCCTGACACAGACACCACTGTGACCTTTCACCAGCCTCCCCGGGCAGAGGCCTTTCAAGGCCACCAAACTTCCTGTTTCCATCTCTGCCATGATGACATGTGTGTGTTCCCCAACAGAACTGGGGGCCCAGCACAACCTGACGACTGACCATTCGGTCCTGGGACGGAAAGAAAGACAGGCAGTGGCTCCAGAAAAGGACGGCCCGTCGCCATCACATAAGCCACAGGGGACAGTAAGGCCTATGGGAGAGAGCTGAATGCTCCAGAAGCCACTCCTCCCACACACAGGAGCCCAGGGGCACAGGTCTCACCTAAGCTGATATCTGCCGCCTTGGTGAGCGGCGTCACTGCCTCGTAAGGGCCAAGGCCATACTGCTCCCTCAGTCTGTTTCCTTGCTCCAAGGACAGGATGACAGCCATTCGCTTGTACCACTTCCTTTGGCCTTCTTTCTCAATGCTGTAGTACAGCTCTCCAGACTCCTTCCTGTGCCCTTTCACCACGCCTGGGTGAGGAAAACATCAAGAAGCTGGCTGTTGTTTTCGGCTGCCCAGCACCCCTCACAAAGGCTTTGCTTTGCAGAACAGGCTAAGTACAGGAATCAGGTGATCCAACAGTGGGCTGAAGTTACGCTTTAACAAAATCCCAGTTGTCAATCTCAAATCCCACCACTTAGGACATATGTAGCTAGGACCCTGACATCGGGACGTGGAAAGTTTCCCAGCAGAAGGAACCCTTTAGTTGCAAAATAAAGCTTCCTAGCCCTGGTGAGAAACATTTAGTTGGAGCGTCATCCCGTGCACCAAAGGGTGGTGGGTTCAATCCCTGGTCAGGGCACATACAGGAGGCAACAGATGGAAGTTTCTCTCTCACATTAATGTTTCTCTCTCTCCTCCTCCCTTCCTCTCTCTCTCTAGTGGAAAAACATGTTCTCAGGTGAAGATAAATTAAATCTTCCCAAAGCCTGCCTTCATGGTTTGTAGGTGTTTAAATGGTTTTTGAAATGAAATGGCATGTGGTTTCTTAATTATCCCATTATAGCCTGCTAATTCTTGGCTTCTTTCAAGGCTGAGGAATAATTCTTAAGCTATAGGTGAAAGATGACATCACTCTAACAGAGAGAGCATGTGTCTATGTGTTTATGTCTGTGTAGCAAAATCAAAATAAAGATAGAACAAAGAAAAAAATAAATCCTGCCTAATCGTACTTCCCGATTATCTACTTTCCTGCTCTTGCTCTGATTCAGAACTTAAAGGTAAGGCCTTTAGGTTAGTTAGAAAAGCAACGTGGGGTATAAAGGAAACTGGGCTACAATTGAGGGGACCTGCACCTAGGCCCAATTCTGCAGCCACTAAGTGCGTAATCTTTGGCAAGATCCATTTCCAATCCTATGAAAGAGAATATTCCCTCCCCTCTATCAAGCAATAAATAATTTATACATACACACACACACAAACACAACACAACACATATATAAAACCAGGGCATTAGTATAAACAGTTTTTCATTCCCACAAACAGAAAGATCCATTTGTTCTCTTCGCTAGCCTATGCTTGAATGAATGACTAAAAGAAACCCAGAACCTAAGCCACAAGGAAAAAAATATTAGTACAGAGGAGATAACAGGCCTTGGTTCTCCCTTTATGTGTGCCACAGAATCACTCTCTTTCTCCTGCCTGTTCATCTCCTGGCTTAAATCTCTATCACCACATAAATCACAAAGATCCCCTCAAAAGCAGAAAGAAGTCCAAGGCCAACAATATACTTCACACGAATGAAGAGCTAGAACTAGCAGCAGTCCAGGGCTGACATTATGCACAGCCTCAATAAATGGGACACAGAATCCCCACCCTTGATCCATAATTCACTCTGACACAGACGCGCCTCTATCTTACGAGGGCCAAATGTGGGCTCCAAGAGTGGCTTTACCCCTGAAAGAAGAAGGAACGCATCTGATACAAACTGTAAGTCACAGGTCAAAAAAGACCTCAACCCATGTGCTACAACCTGCCGCCACACAGAGCTAAGTGTGAGCCAGAACTCGAAGGTGAAGTGGCCCATTTAACGCTGAAGTAAAGGGGCAAACACCAACTGCTCAGGAGTGCAAACCACAAGAGTCGAGAGATTTCAATCAGGGGGCATTTTTGCCTATTATATCCTAATTCATGTTCCCAAGAAATCCCCAGAAAGGATGATTTCAAATGACAAAGTCAATACAACATGTATCTCCAACTTAGTTCACAGAAAAGAGGTAATATATTCAAAGAACTGGCACACGAAACTCGTAACAAATATAAATCTCTCACTATCACCAGTACAGGGACTGGCCACTTGAAAATAAAAAGGCACATTGTCCAAACCCGAAAGCAAGTGGTGGGTGTGCAGGCACTAAAGACTTCTTCTTCAGCAAAAGTATCTCAATGTATTTGCCACACTCACCCACTAGGTTCCCAGCAAGACGGGCAGTAAGTTTAGAAGTCACTGGTGAGAGAACAGAGAACGGAAAGGGAAAAGCACCAACTTCACGGTGGAGGAACCTGCAGATGCCACCTGGCCCCAGCGCCGGAGGTTCAGGCACCACTGACGGCCTGGGGTGGTCACGCACCCACCTCCCCGTGACGTGATGAACGGGGAACTTCACCGCTGCGGCGTTCTTTTGAAAAACCCGAACTCCAAGCTAATCAGGAAAAAAACATAGGACAAACCCAAATCTTCTACAAAATTCCTGACCGGTACTCCTCAAAACTGCCAAGGTCATAAAAAACAAGAAGAGATTCCGACACTGTCACAGCTGAGAGGCGATCGCAGGACACAGGAGGGCCCACCGCAATGCGGTGCTCATCCCGACTGGATCCCCAGACAGACAGGGACATGGAAAAGCTGGCGAAACCCAAATACAGTCTGGAATAAGCCAAGGTTGGTTTCTTAGTTTTGACAAATGCTAACTTAAGAGAAAGTTGAAAAAGGGGTGAGAAATATATGGGGACTCTGTGCTATCAGTACCCTGTACTTGGCAAACTTTCTGTAGATACAGAATTATTCCAAAATAACAAGTTTATTCAAAAACAAGCAGCGGAGAACAACAAAAAAGGCCAATGGTGCAATGAACCAGTGTTGCCAGCACAGAATCCATGGCAGGAGAGGGCCGCCCTGGAGCAGGAACCTCTGCAGAGGCTTCTTTTATTACCTGCGCTGAAATACTCATCCTCCGAGAGGGCCGTCACCTCCGTATCCAGCGGGATGGGGTCGCACAGCAGAATGTCTTTGCCCAACACATCGCACTCGTACCCGTCATCAAAGAGCAATTTATACTTCCCAGCTCCGACATCTTGTGTGATTTTCCCGGAGTAAAAGTAGCCATTGGATGACCACTTGGCCACAACACGGAGCCCGACAAAGCTATTGCCTGGAGAGGAAGCATCTAAGCCATCAGAAGGGCCCGCAGCCGCCTGGAAAGGGATCTCTGGAGAGTCACTTCGGCGGGAAGCACCGGCGCCCGGGTCTCCGCGTTTGGTGGAGTCTGGCACTCGGGGCGCGATGCGGGTGAAGGACTTATCATCTGGCGACATGCTGGGCGAAATGTCCTCTATGCCCAACGGGCCAGGCACAGCTGTTTCTCTAATAAGAAATAAGAGATAGGAGAAGGCAGTGAGAATAAGAAGAGAGAATACTTAACTAGCAATCTTCCCACTCCTTCGTCCATGGGTCTCTTCAGCCCATTCTTTGATAACCCATCACAGGCACAAGCCTGCTCTCTCAGGGGCCTCACTCTGATCCCTGCCCACTCCCCAGTCAGTGTGGGTCCCTCTTCTCCCTCCTGACACCCCACATACTCTCTAATCCCCTCTCTTCTCTCTTCGCCCTTTTTTTCTAAGCAAGTCATAGACTAAGTATATCTCACACTACCCGGGTACCTGGTTCCAGTGGTCCGAGAAGGCGGGCGGCCCCTTCGCCCGCGCCCACGAGGCGTGACTGGAGCCTTCCCTCCCTGTCTGATGCCAAGGCCTGCATCACCATCCTCCTCACACACTGGCGCCCCTGTCTGACTGACCCCTTTTCTAGGACTAGAGAATGAAGACAGGTTAGTCTGATGGCACCTGCTACTGCATCCTTTCCCCAAAGCTCCCCTTGGCCCTCAGACTACATGCCGGCCGCCAGGGCAGCAGGAAGCTGGGCCACACCCGCCACCAAAGCACCAGCTGGGGAGTGGGAATGTGGACAAGTACAGGAATCCTCCTCCTCGCACGTCTACTCCCCTGACACAGCTTCCTACTGCTGCCCTCAAAAACAGCCCGTGTTTCTGCCCTGCCTTCTCTTCTATGTCCGGCTCTGGACCTCTGCCCAGGGAACAAAAAGCGAGGGGATGTGTCAAGTTGGGCCACTGCCCCGAACTTTCTGTATTCCCAAGCGAAACACTCGCAGGCTGCTGGAAATGGGGGTGGCAGGAGCACGTGCCAGCGCTGTCCAAGTCCCACCACCTGGTTTTCCACCTTTTCTAAGGGAGTCTACCTCCCAGCCAACCCCAAATGGGACGGGAACGCACGAGGAGAAAAGGAGTCCATTTATCCTGATGGAGGATGGGGTTTCCCATTACTCCCCTTTTTCTGTGATATTTAAAATGTCAGCAACCCTGCCCCTGCTGTGGCTCTCTCTCTGGGGACCCTGTCTGCACCTCGGTTTTCCTGGGCCTCCTCGGGAGCTGGGCAAGGCAAAATCTGCGGGTTCTGTCCCGCTGGTTTTCCCTTTGAGTGGTCCGGCTCCGCGCCCTGAGCTGCCACTGCTGTGAATGGCTGAGAGGCTCGTCCCACTTGATGTGCGGAGTAAGCTGGACGCCTTGGAGGAAAAGGAGCTGATATCCCCCAGGTCCCCTGAGGAGCCCCCAGTCTTTGAAGGGGAAATTTCAGATTCACACTCCCGACACTCTACCACTGGCTCTTCAGTCTCCTGCAAGGAAGAAATGGATACAAAAGCTAAAAGAAACCACAATAACATAATGCTAATGTGATGGATGGAAAATCCTAGAGATGGCAAGAAATTTCAATTCAGAAAGATGGAAATCAGGAATAATGGAAATGTTCTACATTTGTTTAGAATAGTGGTTACATATAACAGTTAAAAACCACTGAACTGAATAAGATCTACGCATTCTACAGAGAATACATTATAGCACAATAAAAAATGTAAAAAATAAAGGCGGGAAAAAAGAGACCTCTATCCTGAACTGTTAATTATCTTTTTACTGGACAAATTCATAACCTTTGGCTACCAAGAAACAGCAGTGCTTCTTACCCAGAGGACAGAGGTAAGTCCCTGTCTGAAAGGCAGGTAAGGAAGGAGGTAGGTTGTCAGAGAAGGAAAATTAGTGGTTGGGAGCCGTTCTGGTACATGATTAGCAGTGGGTAGCATTACCTGTTTCTTTGAGATTAGGTGTTTTATATTACCTTTCAACAATACTATTTTAAAAATTAAGATAAAAAAGATAATCAAAATATATGAGTTTTCAGAAATCTAGAGGACAGGAATGTCTATCTCACATGCCTACTTTAATGGACTGATAGTGGTTGCCTGGAGCCCAGTTTAAGCAGCCTTCCAAGGCTAATTCCCAGGCTTACGGGAGAAGGTTCTATAACCAATCATCAATGTCCCCTATGGCACAGGACTGAGAAATTACCGATAGGAGCTGCACATCTGCCTTTCTGCTCTAGTGCATTATTGTACTGTCAAAAAATAGCCCTAGCCGGTTTGGCTCAGTGGATAGAGTGTCAGCCTGCGGACCAAAGGGTCCCAGGTTCAATTCTGGTCAAGGGCATGTACCTCGGTTGCAGGCTCCTCCCCGGAGGCCCTAGTCAGGGCTCATGCAGGAGGCAACCAATCGATGTGTTTCTCTCACATTGATATTTCTCTCTGTCTTTCCCTCTCTTTTCCACTCTCTCTCTAAAAATCAACAGAAAAAATCCTCGGGTGAGGATTAAATATATATATATATATATGTAGAAGATACACTCTTCCCTCAGAGAGTTTGCAATCTCTCTGGGAGACAGTATGAACACATATTTAAATAATGCTATGAGCTGACTAAATAAATATTTTGGACCATTCCCTTCTTGAAAATATGTCCTCCTTTAGAATCTGTAAGTCATTTTCTCTTCCTTTCATTCTACCCTTTTGGCTACTTCGATTTATGTTTGTATTTGGGTTCCTCTTCCCCAGTTTATTCCTTTAAAATTGGTATTTCCCAAGACTCTGTGGTCATTCCTTTTCCCACCCTTCTATACTTTCCCTGGCTAGTCTTATCAGACCCATTCCTGACTATCCACAATGATCACTCAGCTCCAAACTCTCAGATGCAAATGCCTACTAACTCTTCCGCGAGGACATCTGAAATTTAACCCAACGCTCAATCCTGTCCATCTCCTGCCTCAGTGAGTGCGCCCTGGCCATCCCCAGTGACCTGACATCCTCTGCAGCTCTCTCTAGCAGAGGCTGCTTTTTCTCAACCAAGCCTCGAGTCAAGAGTTTGGAGATGAGAGGCCTCTTTGCTCCCATTGCCTTTAACAGACCATTTCTCTTTCCCCACCTCTCTCTCCTACCAAACCACTACTTGCCATTCTGTTAAACTTTCCTCTCCCTCCCCCTTGTTACTCACCAACACCCTCCAATCACTCCCTCTCATGCATGAACACCTCAGCTCCTGGTACACAGCCTCCCTTCCCTCCCCACCTCGACTTCTGTCATCATTCTCTGTGACTTACATCCATCAAATGACCCATCCAGCAACTCTCAACTTTCCCGGTCTAATGACCACCATTAACCTTTTCTTCTACTCTACATCATCCATCTGTTACTAGGGTCAGTAACAGAAACTGCACCACCTCCAAACATCTCAATCACAAACGTGCCCTTCTCCAAGCACCATCTCCTATCATCCAACTCGACTGCCCTAGCTGGGTCTGGTCAGCATCATCTGCCAAGGTCATCTGACTGAAACAGGTGTTGTGAACCCAGAATGTAAGTTAATTCCTTCTCCTGGTCATGGCAAATGTGTAGGGGCAAGGCCTGCACTAAAGGCTGGGACTCCAGGTGTGTTTCAGTTAGAGAGCAGGCTCAACAAGCAGTAGCCAGCCCTAACCGGTTTGGCTCAGTGGATAGAGCATCAGCCTGCAGACTCAAGGGTCCCAGGTTCGATTGCGGTCAAGGGCATGTACCTTGGTTGCGGCACATCCCCAGTAGGAGGTGTGCAGGAAGCAGCTGATCGATGTTTCTCTCTCATCAATGTTTCTAACTCTCTATCCCTCTCCCTTCCTCTCTGTAAAAAATCAATAAAATATATTTAAAAAAAATAAAAATAAAAATCATCATTCTTCCCTTTAAAAAAAAAGCAGTAGCCAGCTATACCTGCCTTTGCAACTGTCCGGCAATCGAAGCTATTGCTCTTATATGACTTAGGCCCAGGCTGCAAGCTGTCCTATGATGTTTTGATGTATTTGCTACTTGTTTTCCTGTATGTCTCTCCTGCTAGACTACAGAGGCCACATGAAGACAGAGATCAGAACCATCTTCTTTCCTGGACACATCCCCCAAATCTAGCATAGTACCTTCTGCAGAAGAGGCCCTTAGCAAATATTTATTGAAATAGGACCTTCTCTTTCAAACTGTGTCCTATTTATATTCTCTATCTCAGTATATGGTACCACCATATATCCAGCTGATCAGGCAAAAAGCCCAGGCATTTAATATGATTCTAATATGATTTTTCCCCTCTCCCTCAATCCCCACATTCAGAAATTCCCCAGAGTCTATGTATTTCTTGCATCTATGTCTCTCCTCTCAACCCTTACTGCCACTGTCCTAACCTGACACTAATTACCTCTTGTCTGACTATGCCTCTAACCTCAATGCACTCCAATTCATTTACACTGTTGTCAACCTAACTTACCCAACATGCAATTTATCCTATATAATAAAAGCCTAATATGCTAAGCGTCCAGTCGTCCGTTCAACCAATCAAAGGCAAATGATATGCTAAGGCCGCTCAACCGCTCACTATGACACGCATTGACCACCAGGGGGCAGATAGTCAACCGGTCGACCAGTTACTATGATGTGCACTGACCACCAGGGGCAGACAGTCGATTGGTAGGTTATCTTGCTGCTGGGGTCCGGCCGATCAGGACTGAGCAAAACGGGCCGGACACACCCTGGAGCCCTCCCATGATCCCTCCCAGGCTGGCCAACCTCCTGTGTCCCTCCCTGGCCCCGACTGTGCACCGGTGGGGTCCCTGGGCCTGGCCTGTGCCCTCTTGCAATCCGGGACACCTCGGGGGATGTTGGAGAGCTGGTTTTGGCCTGATCCCGCAGGCCAGGCCAAAGGACCCCACTGGTGCATGAATGCGTGCACCGGGCCTCTAGTTAATTAATAACAATGGTGCCTTTGCTCACTGAGACTTCTATACGGAATACTCTTTCCCCTTAGCTCCCAGTATATAAAACCTTCAGTGTCCAACTCTAATCTAAGTATATCACTCCATTTCCTCCAAATTCTCTAATAGCTCTCCATCACAAAGAAGATAAAAATCTAAATTCCTTTCTATGGTACACAGAGTCCTTATGCTCTGGGCCCTTACCAACCTCAACAGCATCCTCTCTCATTATCCCTCTCCTACTGTTGTTGTCATACTGAGCTTCTAAATACTCATTAAGCATGCCATGGCACCTACATATTTACCTAACTTTTCCTTCTGCCTGCACTGTCCTTCTCCTCCACCCCTCAATGCTATTTGCCACACTCTTGGGCACTGCATATCCTGTGAGGCCTTTTAGCCGCCTTCAGGTAGGCTAGTGGGCTCCATCCATCTTCCTAACACAGCTTCCCACACTCCACTACAGCAACCAACACGTTGTGGATTTGTTGCATGTGAAGTGTAAACCCCTAGAGAACAGGGACACTGTCTTTTTACCTTCATACTCCCAGTGCCTACCACAGTACTAGGATCTTAGTAAAAAGAACCTGCTGGTAAATAAATGAATAAAATCTTTAAGAGATGATAAACAAGGGCTACAAGAGATGAAGGAAGGAAAGTTCCCAGAGTCCTCTGACCTGAACCTGCCCACCTTCACACTACTACACATTTCTGTGCTGCACGCCAATTAGACTGTTCACACCTGTGTTTTCGCTACTTTCTGCTTCTCTGCCTTTGCTCCTCAAGCCTTGCATAAGAATGGCCTTCCCCTTATCTCCCAATATCCTAAACCTTCAGTGTACAACTCAAATACCTTCTGGCCATCATCCAGAAAGGTTTTATCAAAATTTCCCTCTTCCTTTCGGAATACATCACTTTCACTCTTAAAAGCCAGCATATAGTCTGGCTGGTGTGGCTAGGTGCTTGAGCATCGACCTATGAACTAGGAAGTCATGGTTTGATCCCCAGTCAGGTCACCTGCCTGGGTTGAGGGCTCGATCCCCAATGTGGGGGAGTGCAGGAGGCAGCCAATCAATGATTCTCCCTCATCATTGATGTTTCTATCTCTCTCTCTCCCCCTCTCTGAAATCAATAAAAATATATTTTTTAAGAAAGGCAGCATAGTGTAGTGCTTAGGAAGATGGGCATTGGAACTAGACTGTCTGGATTGAATTCCAGTTCCTCTATTAGCTATGTAGCCTTAAGCAGGTTATTTTAACTCGCTGTCCCTCAGCTTCTTTATCTGCAACATGGGAATAACAATATCTATGTCATAGCTAACTGAGGATTAAATAAATTAAATCATTTAAAGTCCTTAGAATAGTGCCTGGCATATAGTTAGTGCTCTATAAATGTTAGTCATTATCATTCTTTTATTTAATTATGGCAATGTCTCCCATAGGGGTACGATAAACATTACATTAAGAAATTATTTATGACATGGAACTTCATTTTCCCCTCAGAGTATCTAGGAGGCCTGCTGTTTCCAGAAATACACTCTACAAAGCACCATATAACAAATTAAGTCATATGTGTAACACTTGATATAGCACCTGGCACAGAGTTCACTGTAACTGCAACAGTTACAAAACCTTCACATGAAAGCAAATTGTTTTTCTATAAAGCTCCTAAGTTCATAATTTTTACAAAATAGTAATAACATTGAAAAATAGTATGCAAACATAAAACTGAAGATGAATCAACATTTTAAAAGAAGTATTTCTGGGATTATTATTATTTGTTATACAGTAAGTAAAGAACATAAGACAGTTTCTCAAACTAATGTCAAGTGCTTTCTGACACAAGAGCCACAATGGCCCATTAATAAACAATAGCTATAATATATTCCATTTAATAAAACTATATACCATAGTTTAATTCTCTGAGTACAGTTTCCTCTATGACTAGCTGGCAGAATTAAACAAAAGTGCCTGAGTGAAGGAAGAAAATAGCTGTGCCTCTTATGAATTAAATAGAATGGTTCCCAAATATTAACATATGTACCCAGAAAGGTGCCAGTCTAGAAAGTCTGTCTAATCTCAGTATTCGATGTGAACAAAGTCAGCATATAACACTGTCCAATATAATAGTCAATAAATGCTAATATTATGCTGACACTGGGAATGAGTCCATATGAACCCTGACAGATGAAGGTACATGGCTTACCAACAGGTCCATCACCACATTTGATGAAGACCAAGAAAGGACACATGAGTAAACATGAAAACACATGGGAAAACAATGACAATGAGAAAACATGTGCAGCCCAGCAGGAAATTCTAAATTTCATTAGAGTTTCCAAGGATTAAAAATAATACATAAAATCTTTATATTTATATATGACAGAGATGTATCCATCTATTCTTTATAAAAACGGAAAGCAGGATGGGACTGGTTGAATAACCAGCCAAAGGTCAACATCAAACCCATGGTTGGAAAAGACACAGAATTCAGGACTCTTGGTTTCTAAGCTGGTTCTTATATCTTTCTATTAAAAAGATGGAAGAAAACCAAGTGTTAGTAGCTAGTTGCTCAGGACAGGGGCTTGGGGAGGTGGCATGAAGTGACAGAGTAATTTTTCTACTGAAAGAAATTTGCTACATCGACCCACAGCATATATTACCTCAGTAACTTTTCTTTCTACTTCTGTTCCGTCCACATAATACACATCTGTGATGACACGAGTGACAAGCGTGCGAACCTCATGGATGGTCCTCATATGCCGATGCAAGACATGGCCACGCGGTGGCTGCGGCATCTCGAACTCCTCCTCTCCCTGTGGAAGCAAATGGAGAGCACAAGCATGGGTCTCACTGCAAACGGGTAGAGTCCAGGTCAACTTCTTCGTGATGAACAGTGCAGAGGCTCCGGGAATCTAGTGTGAAAACACTCTCCAGCTGCTTTGTTTTGCAATCACCTACATAAAAACAGCGGTGGACCATCTGTACCGCCAGAGGCTAGAAGAATTTGTCTCAGTGTCACCAAAAAATGACCTATTTCTGTCTACATCAAAATCGTAACATCTAGCACTTATATTCAAGATATTTAAGTAAAACTTTGATTGCCTAAAAGTACATTGTTTTTAAATTTTGATCTTTCTGATTTTGATGCTGACTTTTACCGGTTTATACTTGAAACAGCTCTGTAGATAAAGGCATTCTTTAGAACTTTATGTAAAGCAGAATGACAGCTGTTGACCTCAGTGCAGTCTGTTTTACCGGCATCAGTAAACAAAACTATAGTTGAGCTATACCTGGAACAAGATACACTGATTTATCCTAGAATTAAATGTAAAATATTGAATCTATTCCAAATAATAGATTATAACTGAAGAGCTGAACTAGTGTCCAGAAACAGAAAATATTAGCAAATTAGTATTTTCTATCTAGATCAGCGGTCGCCAACCTTTCGGACCTCACAGACCACCAGTTGGCAACCGCTGGCTGATCTAGTTATAAATAATAATCAGTTAAATAGTTAATTAAGACCTACATTTTTTTTTTTTTAAATATATTTTATTGATTTTTTACAGAGAGAAAGGGAGAGAGATAGAGAGTTAGAAACATCGATGAGAGAGAAACATCGATCAGCTGCCTTCTGCACATCTCCCACTGGGGATATGCCCGCAACCCAGGTACATGCCCTTGACCGGAATCGAACCTGGGACCTTTCAGTCCGCAGGCCGACGCTCTATCCACTGAGCCAAACCGGTTTCGGCAAGACCTACATTTTTAATACAACTGTTACATACATGTTTTCTCATAACACCTATATCACATTTATCCACAGTCACACCCTACCCTGTACCCACTGGGTCTATAATTCTGAAGAGTAAATGCACATTTTTTCTCCCTCCTTATTCCCCCTACAGTGGACTAATTTTACTTTCAGTAGTCAGTGTCAAAGTATCCAAGACTTTCCAAAGAATTATATGGACCACTGCAATAATGGGGATTCTGGGTGTTTCATGACAACGTGGTAGTAATTTACCTACAACTTTCGATAATTTCCCTGAATAATTCCTACTCCAACCCCATCTTAGAGGTAAAACATGTACTAAAAAGGAACTATGTAAATTATGTGAATAAATAAAAATGAAATCAAAAGCATGGAATGTTACTCAACCAATTCCTTAAATACTTCTATACATACAACTCTGGTTAGTGAATGGTCCGAGCATTGCTCTGTCACACCTCAACTGCCAGGGGCCCCTGTGTTAGAACCATGACAGCCTGAACCTCTTTGGGTCTGAAAGATTTCAGTGCTTTACACATCCCTGAAATGTGGTTAAGAAGCCTCCCTGTAATTCTTCCATTACCAACACCCAAACAAAAGATCACTTCACGAGAGACATTTACACATGTCTGACAGAATAAGAAAGGAGAGAGGGAAAGGGGCAGATAAAAGGAAAGCTATTCTTATTCTTTCTTTAAAGTCTTCTGAAAAGTAATCTCTGTAAAGATAGAATAACTTGAGAATTTTGTCATTACTAAGACAAAATGAAAATAAAACCATACTTTCCCTTCATAGAAAACCTGGCTCCAGGGAGAAACCAAGATGGCGGCATAGGTAAACATCTGAAATTGCTGATTTGCACAACCACTTCAAAAATACAACTAAAAGACAAAACGGACATCATCCAGAACCACAGGAAGGCTGGCTGAGTGGAAATTCTACAACTAGAAGGAAAGAGAAAAGCACACTGAGACTCAGAGGAGGTGCAGAAGTAAAGTGCAGGGGTACGGAGGCGCATGCAGAAAGGGCTGACAACTGAGGACACGGTTGTCTTTTTCAATTGGGAGGGAGTCTCAAGCTCCATACTGCTCTGAACTCCAGTTCCAGGCAAGTCTCTGGAGACCCAGACTCACACGGGGAGAAACTGGACTGTCTGGCAGCGGGCAGAACTCGAGGGCGGCTTTCTCTCAGAAGTGTTTGCAGCGATTGCCAGGACACTGAGAGCCGGGTCCTCTTAGGGCAGGACTGAGGAGCAGCCATAGCTGTTTGCTCCGCCCTGTTGATTCCCTGAGACCCCACCCCACCCAAGCTGTGAGCAGAGGCTTTTGCATATGAATGACCTGGCCCTTTGCAATCTAAAATTACCTAACAAACTGCAGCTGGGTCAGAGAGACCCAGAACTTCCAAAAGAAGGCCCAAGGCCCCACAGCAGCTTGCATTGCTTCACAGCTGGGCCTCATCTGGGCACCTCCAAATCCCAAACAAAGAAGTGGAATCTGCAGATCTCTCCATACCTCCTGCTGGGAAGCCTCAGGCAGAGGCTAAATTAGCACCTCCTTAGAGATCCAAGTGCCAGTGTACCCAGTAGTCAGAGTGGAACCATCCAGATTACAACTCCTCAGATCCATAAGGGACACACTCAGGGGGCAGACTCAGTGAGCACCAAAGCCCCACTGAAGCAAGTCTTGCCCCAGAAGGGTGTCTCCAGAACATAAGTTCTCCCACCATAGACACAGCTGATTCTCACAGCCAATTGGCCTGGAGGTCAATTCCTCCCAGTGATACCTACAACAATCAAGGCTTAACTACAACAAGACTGTGCACACAGCCCACAAAGGGGTCACCTAGAGTGTCCCCCTCAGGTAATTGGGGAGGCTGAGCCACTGGGCCCTATAGGACACCTAGCACAGGAAGCCACCCTATCAACACAGGGAAACATAAAAAATGTGGAGACAAAGAAACAGGTTACAAATGACAGAAATGGAGGAAAGCAAACTACTGGATATAGAGTTAAAAACCACAATTATAAGGTTTTTCAAGAATTTTCTAGAAACTGCTGATAAATTTAGTGAGACCCTCAAGAAATCTAGTGACACCCTCGAGGTTATGAAAAAGGACCAACTAGAAATTAAGGATACACTAACAGAAATAAAGACTATTATACAGAGATCCAACAGCAGACTAGAGGATCGCAAGAATCAAGTAAAAGATTTGAAAGATGAATAAGTAAAAAACACCCAACCGGAAAAGAAAAAAGAAAAAAGAATCCAAAAATATCAAGTAGTGTAAAGAGCCGCTGCGACAACTTCAAGCGAACCAACATCCAAATTATAGGGGTGCCAGAAGAAGAGAGAGGGCAAGATATTGAAAACCCATTTGAAGAAATAATGACAGAAAACTTCCCCTACCTGGTGAAAGAAATAGACTTACAAGTCCAGGAAGCGCAGAAAACCCCAAACAAAAGGAATCCAAAGAGGACCACACCAAGACACATCATAATTAAAATGCCAAGAGCAAAAGACAAAGAGAGAATCTTAAAAGCAGCAAGGGAAAGACAGTCAGTTACCTACAAGGGAGTACCCATAAGATTGTCAGCTGATTTCTCAACAGAAACTATGCAGGCCAGAAGGGAGTGGCAAGAAATATTCAAAGTGATGAATAGCAAGAACCTACAACCAAGATTACTTTACCTAGCAAAGCTATTATTCAGAATTGAAGGTCAGATAAAGAGCTTCACAGATAAGAAAAAGCTAAAGGAGTTCATCACCACCAAACCAGTATTATATGAAATGCTGAAAGGTATTCTTTAAGAAGAGGAAGAAGAAGAAAAAGGTAAAGATAAAAATTATGAACAGCAAATACATATCTATCAACAAGTGAATCTAAAAATCAAGTGAATAAATAATCTGATGAACAGAGTAATCTGGTGAATATAATAGAATCAGAGGCACAGAAAGGGAGTGGACTGACAATTTTCGGGCAGAAAGGGGTGTGGGGGATGCGGGAAGAGACTGGACAAAAATTGTGCACCTATGGATGAGGACAGTGGTGGGGGGCGGGGGGTGGTAAGGGCAGAGGGTGGGGTGGGAACTGGGTGGAGGGGAGCTATGGGGGACAAAAAGAGGAACAACTGTAATAATTTGAACAATAAAGATTTAATTTAAAAAGAAAGAAAGAAAACCTGACTCCAGACCCACTTGAAAATTTAAAGAATGTCAAAGGTAGCTGCCTATACTATTCTCTAAGCCAGACTGCAGGGAGAAACAAAGCTCTGACACTTGGAAAACCTCGTTTTCATTCACATTGTTGTGCTAACATCACCATGAACTTGTTCATCTTTCCCAAATGAAACTCTACCCATTCACCTCTATCTTTTTCTAGCCCCCTTTTTTTCTCAGCATAAGCAATGAGCTCTTAAATGTTACATCACTCCGCATGACACAGGAGTAAACTACTAAAATATCAGCAGTGGTTGTGGTAGTGACAGCAGCCCCCAACAATGACAGAGCACTTACTATGTGCCAGGCCCAGAGCTCTGGGCTTTGCATGCCTTATCTCATTTAATCCTCACTATTCAGATAAAGTGATCTGATTCCAAAGCTTGGGCCTTAAGCATACTGGCTCACTGGCTCCTATCATCATGATGAGCTAGGAGAAAAGATTACTTCCCTATTTTAGAGAAGTAGAATATGAGGAAGAAAAGGAAAATATAAAACAGTGGTTCCCACATGATTGCTATCTTTAAGTTTAACTTTTTATAAAAGCAGAGAAACCAAAATTATGCAGCAGAATGCAAACACTTTAAGGGTGAAAATAAACAGACGGAAAATGGGATCTGATATGCTAGAACCCCTATATCCAGAAGACTGTTGCTATTTGAATCTGTATGAATTGATAAGGTCTTAGATCTCACAGACTGTGTCACTATAAAAGTCTAATATAAACAGTTTTTAGAGAGGCAAGGATAGACAGAACAAGACTACACAGGCCATGATTAAAATATAGAAAAGCAACATAGCATAATGAAAAGAATACCGATTCTGAAGTAGACATGCTGAGTTCAAATTCCGGTTCTGCCACCTACTGATGGCAAAATCTTGGGCAAGTTACTTAACCTCTCTTCAGCTTTGTTTCTTTACCTGTGAAATGGGAGCAATGATACCAACCTCACGGGTTGTCTTGAGCACAATGCTAACATACAACAGGTGTTCAGTAACTAGGATCTACTTCCCTACTCTATTCCCAAGAACCTGTTCCTCCTCCAGCCTCACTTCCATCAGCCTCAATGCTTTTCCTCCCATTAAGTCTAGTCTGAGACTTTCTGCAGTCCCTAGTCACCTAGAGACTTGTGCCCATCCATCTCTCTCTATTCCTGTTATTATTCTTTGTTTTTAATACTGTGATACACTATCTTTCATACTTTTTCTACTCCTTCCTCCTTTACATTTTACTCTCTCAGTTCCTGCGAACCATGGTGAAATAGACTTGGAGGAAACACAATTAGTTATAGTTATAACACAACTAGCTCTGATAGTTATAAAGAAGGATGCAAAATGATAGCAAAAGAGAAGGAAAAGATTGAACAACTTAAAAGAATATAGGACCCAGACTATATTCCTGGCTTTCTTTTCTAGTAAAGACCTACTTGGCAAACTCTAGCACTATTCCATTTTCCCTAAAAGACCATTTACTAGCAACAGCTACCCATAATTTTCACTACCCTATCTCTATCCTGAATAAATTGTTTTTGTCTTTTAATTACTGGTCTGTACAAAATTATGAAGGATTATCATTAGGTAAAAGTACCACAGCTTAATTCTCTGGGAATCCAGAAAGTGGAAGCCGGCACTTCTCTCACCTGGCTGTGGAGTGACTCTGTGTCATCCCCAGAAGCACTGGTTGGTTTCTCACCAGTCCCCTTCTCAGTCTGAACTGTGGCATCCTGTTTTCCAGAGTTCTCATCCACTGTACTGGTCCCCTGTTCACACACATTTTTTACAGTCTGGGTCGCTGCTGAAACAGTTTCTGGGATCCATAGGGAAGGCTCTATGGTCTGAATTCCTATGTTATTTTGGCTGGGCCTTTCAATCAAGGTCTTACTAGGTTTTTCCTGATTGGTATTCCACCCTTCTTTCTGGCCGTCTAGCACATCTATCTCCATCGCTTCCTCTCGCAGACTGGATGGCCCCTTTGCGGCCTTCTGCTGGGAGGCAGGAGGCGCAGGGTCTTCGACGGGGCTACTGGGCTTCGTAGTTTGTTGATGCTGCCCGGTCCTTTGGTCACCTTCCAATTCTTCCTTCTCTTCTTCATCTTCAGTACTTGGAAAATGGAGTAAGTTCCCCCTGAGAATCAACCACATAAAGAAACCATGTCAAGTAAGCGCACCTGCATGTACATACGCATGTGCATGCTCATGTGTGCATACTGGCAAGGGGAACCATAATTTGACAATTTGAGAAATGTGGGGGAGAAAATAAAATGACCAAGAATATCACCTTATGAGGTTTCTCATCATAATTTCACTCCTGTGATGATAAAATTCCACTGTGATGATAAAATAGTCATAAAACTTCTTCTCATCACTAGCTATAAACTCTGACATAGGAAAATAAACTAAATAAGAAGATATAAAGCCATTATTGAAGTCACAGACAATGAAGGTAGCTTAGGGATCTATTTCACAAAAGCTCAATTAAACAATAAATAACAACAATAAAAATAACAAAAAAAGGGGGGGGGGGACACAAATAAAAAAAAACAATAAATAAAGAAAACAAAAAGGGGGAAAGAAGATCAATTAGGTCAAGAGTCCTCTGACTTTATGATTCTAACATTTCTTAAATGACTACTGGCATTTTAGATACACCTAAGCCCGACCAAAAATTTCAGCAGAAGAAGAGATCCTAGCTTTGCAAGCTCTACTAGTCTATCTACAACTAACCATTTCAGGATGACTTGGTGCCGCAAGATACAGCCAACTTCTTTTCACTAGACTTACCATTTGGCTGTCAGTGACTTATTCATTTCACTGCATTTGATGAATGTCTCCTGCAAACCAGGTACCATGAAACTCTAAGGTGCCTAGAGGCTTTAAATGTCTTTAACAATACACCAGGATAAAAAGACCCAGATTAACTCCAAGTGAGCAGGTTACACAGAAACTTGACATTCATGTCTTATTCAAGTTTATACTTAAAACACCCACCACAGGGCTTAATATAAAGTTAAGTGTCTAATGAATGTATTTTAAACAAAAGAATTCATGTTCTCTCAATTGGTTAACTACAAAAAGCTACTCTGATTAAATAAACTAACTGTATAACTAGCAAATGCCCATGTAGAAAATGCCCATAACTTAAAAAAGTCCATAACCTTTGACTTTTTCTAAGTTACAAGTTCAAATGAATAAGTATAGTACAAACAACAACAAACTAATGAATTTTTAGGCTACATTACATGCATAATGGCCAGAATAAAGATAAAAGGATCCATTTTGAACTGACCACAGTAAGATCACATCTGGAACCTGTTTTAGTTTGGGGTGTCATCTATATATATAAAAGCTTAAGCGACTGAACGACCAGTCGACCGGTAGCTATGATGCACACTGACCACCAGGTGGCAGATGCTCAACACAGGAGCTGCCCCCGGTGGTCAGTGCACTCCCACAGCGGGAGCACTGCTCAGCTGACCGTTGGGCACCAGACGCCGGGCTCATGGCTGGCAAGTGCAGCTGTAGTGACGCAAGCCTCTCCCACCTTGGCGGTACCAGGCACAGCGGGGCAGGGATCAGCAGGAGCAGTGAGGCGCCCAGCCAGGGCCCAGGCTCCTCCCCAACCACCTGCTGCTTCACGCGCTACTACATCACCCAAGGGGCCCAGATTGCGAGAGGGCACAGGCCAGGCTGAAGGACCCCACTGGTGCACAAATCCGTGCACCAGGCCTCTAGTATTTAATAATGCATAAACTGAGATACACCCAAAAGACAACATACAGGATGATAAAAGGATCTACAAACTATGCTGTATGTTGCTGTAAGCATTTGACCAGAGACAGGTGGAGCAGTTGCCAGCTTGGGAGGAGCTCTAACCATAGGGCCTGCTCTGCTCTGAACCTTGAAGAGAAAAGGAGAGGTTTCTGAGGTTTCTATCATGTTTAGCTCAGTTTATCAAAACTGGAAGTTAGTCCTAGCTGGTTTGGCTCACTGGATGAGTGTGAGCCTGCAGACTGAAGGGTCCCAGGCTCGACTCCAGTCAAGGGCACATGCCAGGGTTGCAGGCTCGATCCCCAGTAGGGGGTGTGCAGGAGGCAGCCAATCAATGATTCTCCCTGATCATTGATATTTCTATCTCTCTCTCCCTCTCCCTTCTACTCTGAAATCAACGAAGGTATATTTAAAACACACACACACAAAAGAACAAAAAACTGGAAGTCAAAGAGGGATTTAGAATAAAGTTCTACCCAAGGGCCTGGTATAAATTGATTGTCATACTTTGTGTCCTGGGTGTCAGGAACCTCAACTGAATGAAATAGATGTTTCAATGAGGAGATAGGAATAAGACCACCAGGAGACAGATGAGTAACACCTACCTCGAACGATGTTTATAAGTGATCTTATTTAAAAACTAGAGGTCCAGTGCATGAAATTCATGCGGGGGAGGGGGGGGAGTTTCAGGGGGGGAGACCCTCAGCCTGGCCTACACCCTCTCCAATCCGGGACCCCTCGGGATCAGGCCTAAACCGGCAGTCAGACATTCCTCTTGCAATCCAGGACCACTGGCTCCTAACCGCTCGCCTGCCTGCCTGATTGCCTCCTAACCGCCTCTGCCTGCCAGCCTGATCGCCCCCTAACTGCCCTCTCCTGCCAGCCTGATTGCCCCTAATTGCCTCTGCCTGCCAGCCTGATCACCCCTAACTGCCTCTGCCTACTGGCCTGATCGCCCCCTAACTGCTCCCCTCCCAGCCTGATCGCCCCTTAGCTGCCCTCCCCTGCTGGCCTGATCAACCCTAACTGCTCTCCCCTGCCAGCCTGATAGCCCCTCACTGCCTCTGCCTTGGCCCCCGCCACAGTGGCTTTGTCCAGAAGAGTCCAGTCTAATTAGCATACAGTGGGGCCTTGACTTATGAGTTTAATTCCTTCTGAGACCAAGCTCCTTAAGGAGCTCGTTAACTCAAATTACCCTGTCAACTCAATGCAAAAAATCAGCCGAGAGACAGCTGGTATCTCAAAAAACTCGTTAGTTGGGACACTCGTAAGTCAAGGCCCCATTGTATTACCTTTTTATTAGAATAGACTAGAGGCCCGGTGCACAAAAATTTGTGCACTCGGCGGGGAGGGGGGGCGTCCCTCAGCCCGGCCTGTGCCCTCTCGCAGTCTGGGACCCCTCGGGAGATAATGACCTGCTGGCTTAGGCCTGCTCCCGGGTGGCAGAGGGCAGGCCCAATCCCTAGGTGCAGCCCCTGGTCGGGCTCAGAGCAGGGCCGATTGGGGAGTTGGAGCGCCGCCCCCTGTCATGCACAGAGCAGGGCAGACTGGGAGGTTGCGATGCCACCCTTAGTCACGCTCAGGGTAGGGCCGACTGGGGGTTTGGGGCACCGCCCCGTCACACTCAAGGCAGGGTCGAGGGGGAGGTTGCGCCGCCACCCCTGTCACGCACAGAACAGGGCCCATCAGGGGGGTTGGGGCTCTGTACCCTGTCACGCACAGAGCAGGGTCAATCAGGAGGTTGGGG
Source organism: Myotis myotis (assembly GCF_014108235.1). Taxonomy (NCBI): domain Eukaryota; kingdom Metazoa; phylum Chordata; class Mammalia; order Chiroptera; family Vespertilionidae; genus Myotis; species Myotis myotis. The sequence goes on from NW_023416313.1 coordinate 161,684,449, forward strand.
AGCTCCCCCCTGTCATGCACAGAGCAGGGCCGATCAGGGGGTTGAGGAGCTCCCCCCTGTCACTCACAGAGTAGGGCCGATAGGGGAGTTGGGGCACCGCCCCCTGTCACACTCAGGGCAGGGTGGATCAGGGAGTTGGGGCGCCACCACTCTCACACTCAGGGCAGGGCCGATGGGGAGGTTATGGCTCTACCCCGTCACACACAAAGCAGGGCCCGTGGGGGGGGGGGGGGGGTTGGGGCGCCGCACCTTGTCACACACAGAGCAGGGCCGATCAGGGGGTTGGGGCGCCGCACCCTGTCATACACAGAGCTGCAGGGCAATCAGGGTGTTGGGGAGCTCCCCCCTATCAGGCACAGAGCAGGGCTGATCAGGGGGTTGGGGTGCCTTCCCCTGTCAGGAACAGAGCAGGGCGAATAGGGAGGTTGTGGCCCCGCCCCCTGTCACACACAGAGCCGCAGGGCGATCAGGGGGTTTGGGCGCTGCCCCCTGTCACGCTGATCCCAGTGCCGGGAGGCCTCTCAGCTCCGCTGATCCCGGTGCTGGGAGGCCTCGCGGCTCTGCTGATCCCGGTGCTGGGAAGCATATTACCCTTTTACTATATAGGATAGAGGCCTGGTGCATGGGTGGGGCTGGCTGGTTTCCCTGAAGGGTGTCCTGGATCAGGGTGGGGGGTCCCCACTGGGGTGCCTGGCCAGCCTGGGTGAGGGGATGATGGCTGTTTGCAGCTGGTCACACACCCTTCAGGGTGGGGGTTCCCACTGGGGTGCCTGGCCAGTCTGGGTGAGGGGCTGAGGGCTGTTTTCAGGCTGGGACTGAAGCTCCTAACTGCTCCTTTTTTTCTTTTTCTTTTTTTTTATTCTGGGCCAGCTTTAGTTCTGAGGCTTCAGCTCTGCGGCCTCCGCGCTGCTGAAAGCAGGTATCTGGTTTGTTTAGGTTCTATAATCGAAACTCTGTATCAACTCCAGCTCTGAGATCCCGGCTCGCTGAAAGCTGGTTTCTGGGGTTTTGTTTAGCTTCTATATTTGTTACAATGTTCAAACTGCAGGCTCAGAGGCCGGCAAGGCAGGCGAGGAACGTTGGAGTCCTCCATCACTGAAGCAAGCAAGCCTCATGTTCAGTTTAAGCTGCCTGGCTGCCGGCCGCCATCTTGGCTGGCAGTTAATTTGCATATCGCCCTGATTAGCCAATGGGAAGGGTAGCGGCCGTATGCCAATTACCATGTTTCTCTTTTATTAGATGGGATTATTTAGCACAGTACTAGGTACAAAACAGATGCTCAATCAATATTAGTTGCATAAGACAAAGCAATTAAGGAGATGCAATTCATCTTCTTTATAAACTGAATACTCATGTTTGAATCTTTAAGATAACTAACATATTAATAGCTAAGCAATAATGAAAGTGAGTCAAAAACTAGATGGGACATGACTGGATTAACTATTTTAATAATTCAATTACCACTATTCCCCAACATAAACATAAATAAGCCTACTACACATTTTACTTCATAAGCTGCTTATTTAGGATAGAACTTCTGAACAGATATTCACGTCTAAAGCAAAGCCTTGTTTTATTTGAGACATTTAATTCTTAATTGATAAATATTAGGTTGCTTTTTTCCCCAAAAAGAGTTAATCAGAAGAATTCTTCTTTCTCTAAAGACTAAATGTGTCTCATTGCAATATTAGTAATATATAGCAGATTCCTATCAAATATTAGAATTTTGGTATTTATAATTCTCATATTAGCATCAGTCAAATGAAATGATGTTAAAATCATAATCAGGCAACAAAATCTCAGACATATGCCGAAGCAATTTCTTCACTGATACAGCTCCTAGGGCACTTGAAACTAAAGAGAAAATGAACAAATGGGACTACTTCAAAATAAAAAGCTTCTGCACAGCAAAAGAAACCATCAACAAAACAACAAGAAAACCCACTGTGTGGGAAAACATATTTGCCAATGTCATATCTGATAAGGGCCTAATCTCCAAAATTTATAGGGAACTCATACAACTTAACAAAAGGGAGATAAACAATCCAATCAAAAAATGGGCAAAGGACCTAAATAGACACCTTTCTTTTTTTTGGGGGGGGGGGGGGGGAAATATGCCATAAGTTTAATTAAGGAGGAAACGGTTGGGTTGTGGTGATGTTTTGTCTTCTCATTACTGAAGTCAAGAAACAAATTACTTGGTTGATCATTGAAGAAGGCTTGATAGAGGTTCCTTAAGGCGCTGCCTGAAAGTAACCACAGAGGTGTTTACCTTAATAAGACTCAGTGTCTTAGAATTTAACTAGGTCTTGACATGTGGGGTCAGTCCTCCTTTCCACAATACCCATTTGGGCATCCTTGCTTTTCCGCTGTGCTCACTCAATATGACTTTTAAAAGAGAGTGTTTTAAATAGACACCTTTCAAAAGAGGACATTCAGAAAGCCAAGAGACATATGAAAACATGCCCAAAGTCACTAATCATCCAAGAGATGCAAATCAAAACAACAATGAGGTACCATCTCACACCTGTCAGACTGGCTATCATCAACAAATCAACAAACGACAAGTGCTGGAGAGGATGTGGAGAAAAAGGAACACTTGTGCACTGCTGGTGGGAATGCAGACTGGTGCAGCCACTATGGAAGACAGTATGGAGTTTCCTCAAAAAACTACAAATGGAACTCCCATTTGACCCTGTGATCCCACTTCTAGGAATATATCCCAGGAAACCAGAAACACCAATCAGAAAGGATATATGCACCCCTATGTTCATAGCAGCACAATTCACCATAGCTAAGATCTGGAAACAGCCTAAGTGCCCATCAGTAGATGAATGGATTAGAAAACTGTGGTACATCTACACGATGGAATACTATGCTGCTGTAAAAAAGAAGGAACTCTTACCATTTGCAACGGCATGGATAGAACTGGAGGGCATTATGCTAAGTGAAATAAGCCAGTCAATGAAGGAAAAATACCACATGATCTCACTCATTCATGGATAATAGAGACCATTATAAACTTTTGAACAGTAATAGACACAGAGGCAGAGCTGCCTCGAACAGATGGTCAAAATGCAGTGGGAAGGCCGGGGAAAGTTGGGGGGCAGGAGGGAGGGGTATAAGAGAGCAACCGAAGGACTTGTATGCATGCATATATGCATAACCAATGGACATGGGACGCTGGGGGGTGGAGGAGGCCAGGGGATAGTCAAGGGCCGGGGAAAAATAAAAAAAGAGAGACACATATGTAATACCCTTTGTAATACTTTAAGCAAGAAAAAAAAGAAAAAAAAAGAAAAAAAAATCATAATCATTTCCCACCCAGGATCATATAATATATATATAGTTTTGATTGGCAAGATTTGCTGATTAAGACCAACATAAAACAGCAGGTAAAAACCAAAAGCTTAATTACAACACATACTCCAAAAAGTGTTGCCCACTCCTAACAAGTTCATAAATTCTGTAGACATAATAAAGCAACTGAGAAACATCTACCATGAATGTATATATTAATGTCCCAAGAAACAAAGAAGAAGACATCTTTAGCACCAGAACAAAGTTTTAGAAGACAAGAGAAATCCAATATACTGTAAGAAGGACCACACCTCTCTCTTCATTAGTTCCAGCCACACAATTCTATTCTGGTCACTGTATGCCAGATGTAGAAACCGACGCTAAGAAATTCTAGCAGAAAAAGCCTGGGCAAAATTAATCCTAAGTGAAACAGAGAAGAATAAATCTCCATATTTAACAAACTTCTAACCATTCTGTTCTCATTGTAGATCTGTCTGTAGAGCAACTGAAGCCAAATCCAGTTGGATTGCAGGCCCTTTTTCTATTAAGGCTACACAAAATCCCCAGCAGCTGGGCCTATTGTAAGACAGTCTAATAAAACAGACAGGCAATACAATGCCACTGATAAATTTAGTAATTGCTGGCCATTACCACACCAATTTTGGAACCACACAAAGTGACATTTCACCCAACAAGCTTCTTGATATAATAGAGGATATAATCTGGGCTAGCTGATTCCTAACAATACCAACAAGTTCACATTTAATCATCAGAATGCCCAATAAAAACACTGACATGTTCCTTCTAAATATTTCTCTCAATAAAGAATACAGAAATTATGCTGCAAATAACACTATTAGATACCTAGCGACAAACATTATTATATTCTCTAATTATAAAATTACTAAATTCCAGAGATGACAGATATCATATATCATAATGAAAATAAAAACTTATTTTCATTGTCATTACTTCTTCCCCTATAATAAATATAGGACTCATATATTCCAAACAAATACTCTTCAATTATATCAATAGCAAAGAAATATTCTGTAAATCAAAAAAATTTTTTTCTGCTTCAAAGCTGTTCTAAGAAATTATGGAGTAAAGAAATTATAGAAAAATCTTAATTCCATCAGGTCCGACAAACTTTAAATCCAGGATATTAAGCCCAAGCGATGTGGCTCAGTGGTTGAGCGTCGACCTATGAACCAGGTCACAGTTCAATTCCCAGTCAGGGCACATGGCCAGGGTTTCAGGCTTGATCCCCAGTAGGGGGGCATGCAGAAGGCACCCAATCAATGATTCTCTCTCAATATTGATGTTCCTCTCTAAAGTCAATAAAATATATTTTTTAAATCTGGGATGTTAAGCATTATCTCAGTTTTGCTATGGGAAACTAAACGGAAATTAAAAGTCTGTTAAAAATAAACATTTCCAAACCTAAGAAAAAGAGAATAAATCTTGGAAATATAAAATGATAATAGTTTCATAAATATATGAAGACTTAATCATTTCAAATTGTTAGAACTGGCAGATAAAGACAAAAATCTATATCTATAAATTACTTAATAAAACTTCTCATGATTATAGCCCGGCCAGCGTGGCTTAGTGGTTGAGTATCAACCTATGAACCAGGAGGTCACAATTCGATTCCCAGTCAAGGCACATGTCCGGGTTGCAGGCTCAATCCCCGGTGGGAGGCATGCAAAAGGCAGCCGATCAATGATTCTGTCTCATCCTTGATGTTTCTATCTCTCGTTCCCTCTTCCTTCCACTCTGAAATCAATAATATATATATATATATATATATATATATATATATATATATATATATATACAAAAACTTCTCATAACTATAAATCTTTATAAATCCATCTAGAATATGCTACAGTCCCTCAGATAAAAAAGTAAACTCAAGTTCCAAAATAGTAGCACTATATTCTAAATTTTGGTACAACAATTTTATGGATCAATATAAATACAGACCAGAAGATGCTGTGAAAATAATGCTCACCTGGTAGGTGTGGAGCAGGGATCCTGACTTTGAGCCTCATCCTCTTGCTGGGTTTCGCAGACACAGCTAAGCAAAGACATGGCCTTCTGGGGACTAAGACAATAAATTAAAGCAATATACTGTGTTAGTTTTGAAACAAAATGTACCCCTGAAGATTATCCTTTTAGGTACAGAGGAAATAAAATCTTCTTTCTGCATCCAAAACTCCAAACTGCCTTACACCAACATTCAGATTCTCAGAGTATTTGTTTCATATTAGCATAATTAAAAACTCTCAAGGAAGATTTGCAGGAAATAAGGTGGACAGAGGACTATATTAAATACCATAAAGACACCATCAGAGGGGGTGTGAGGGGGCGAGGGCAGAGTGGAGGGGTCAGTGGCGGGGGGGAAAGGGGGACATCTGCAATACTTCCAACAATACACAATCAGCAAGGTCCAGAAATGTATAACTCTGTAAGACATAAAGCCCCGTTTCTTCAACCAATAAACTGCTAACTAGCCAGGGCTGAGTTGGTAATTTTTTATACTGGGTGATGAATATACAGTGTTTATTATACTGTTTCTCTACTTTTGTATATGTTTGAAACCTTCAACAGTGAAATGTCTGAGAAAGAAGATGATAGCAAGTTACAGAGCCCAGTTACAGATGACACTTTGTTTTAAAAAGAGTGGTACTGCCTGGCAGTGTGACTCAGTGATTGAGTGTCAACCTATGAACCAGGAGGTAATGGGTTCGACATCAGTCAGGGCACATGCCCAGGGTTTCAAGCTCGATCCCCAGTGTGGGACCATGCAGGAGGCGGCCAATCAATGATTCTCTCATCATTTATGTTTCTATCTCTCCCCCTCTCCCTTCCTCTCTGAAATCAATAAAAATATATTAAAAAGAGAGTGGTACTGCTTTACCCAAATACAGAGGAAGCAATGAGCATTTAAAATATTCTAACTGAGCTTACCTCTTTTTTTTATTAATTGAATTTATTGGAGTGACATTGGTTCACAATACCATATGGGTTTCAAGTGTACAATTCAATAAACATCATCTGCATGCTGCGATGAGCACCCCTCATCCGAAGTAAAGCCTCTTTCCATCCCCATCTCCCCGCCTTTGCCAGCCTCCACCTAGCCACTACCCCCCTCTCCCTCAGGCTATCATTGCACTGTTGTCTGTGTGTATGGGTGATATATGTATGTTTTGGGGCTAATCCCTTCACCTTCTTTCATCCAGCCTTCCCAACTTCCTCCCCTCTGACAGCTATCAGTTGGTTCCATGTATCCATGCCTCTGTTTCTATTTTGTCAATTTATTTTCTTCATTAGACTCCACACGTGAGATCATATGGTTTTTGTCTTTCTCTGACTGGCTTATTTCACTTAGCATAATAATCTCCAGATCCATCCATTCTGTCACAAATGGTAAGATTTCCAGCAGCTCAGTTGGTTAGAGTAGCGATCGCCAACCTTCCGGACCTCACGGACCAGCAGTGGTTCGCAGACCACTGGTTGGTGACCACGGGGTGAGAGTATTGTCTCGATACACCATGGGTGCAGGTTTGATCCCAGTTCAGGGCACATACGAGAATCAACCAGTGAATGCATAAATAAGTGGATCAACAAATCAATGTTTTCTCTCTCTCGAAAATTAATAAATTTAAAAAAAACTTTTCCAGAGCTTACTTTAAATGATTTATTATACACCCAATGGTAAAATGAATAGTCAAACACTTTTAAAATTTAGATTCTCATATACAAAATTTGCTTCACAACAATACCAATGAATTTCTCCTCATCCTATGATCCACCAATCTAATCATGTGCCTCAAGTATTTTCCCAACCCTACATCCCTCCCAAAGGGTTTGGGAAGCTTTAGCAGCATATTCTGGTCCCTTTCAATGGGCACATGTACAGACCAATAACAAGTTATATCTAGTATGCAATTCTGTTAAAACCAAAGAGATCAAGAATAAACTATTTTTTTTTCAACTTGTAAGACTACATATCATTAGTCTTCAACCTTGTAAGGACCCTAAGGTACCAATTTTTCAGATTAAATATGTAAGAGCCCAGAGTACAACTGATCTCTCTAACATATAACTAAATACAGATCAAAGGATTTAGACAGGGGCCAGAAACTTGAAACTGAAGGTCAAATTGAGTCCACACATAGGCCTTATATGACCCACCAAACAGGAGTTGAACCCGGACTATCCTCCTCCCCAGCCTTTTAAATAGGGCTGGTGTTCAGTTGGCCGTCATCCTCAACACTTCAAGGTCTTGCACTCAGCCCGCTTTACTTATTTATAGTACCTGCTTAGCCTGATTTAAAAATTCTCACCTATATTTCACAAACTGCTGCTACTGTTTTCATGCCAGAAACCAATAAAACAATTTTACTCTCACAGCCACCAGATGGCAAAGCTTACCCACCAGAGCCTCCGGATGGAGTCATAGTCATGCTCAAAGCATTACAGCCTTCATGACAAAGCAAAAATAACAGTTCAACACAGTAGCAAATTTGGCAAACAGAAGAGAAAACGGCCTGAGGCTGCGGCTGAGTAGAGGGTCTCAGAGGAACAAGGTCTAAGCCTATCTCTTGTTAAACTCTCCATTGCCTCACCAAAGCAACAACAAAAAAAGGTTAAAAAAAAAAAAAAAAGGACACTGTCCCACATGAACAAAAGGGAGAAAGGAAAACACCTTTAAATATCTTAGTTCTAAGTATAGCAAAAGCTTTATTAGACTTAAGAAAGCCTATATTAGATTCAACGCATTGTTAAATCCTTTATGCTGGAGTTATATTTTAAGTTTCATTCCTCTCTTGATAAATCGTCTTCCCTGCAGTACAGCGGCTTTGTATATTGAATTCCTCTAAATAGCAACCAGCTCTAGTTACCTGGCAACAGCCTCAGCAACAACAGAGGATCCATTTTTTCTTTCACCAATTGCAGGCTCTTAATAAAAACAGAACCAAGGAAAGGAAAGAAAAAGAGAATTCAGTTAATATTACACCAAAAAAACCTGTTCTACTAGTACGTATTTGCAACAAATAACAAAAAGAAATGGGTAAGAATAATAAGGAAACAGAAAAAGATTTATAATTTAATTAGAGGCCTGGTGCACAAAAATCGTGCACAGGTATGGTCCCTAGGCCTGACCTACAATTAGGGCCATCTTTCCCAGCTGCCCACAGCCAGCCCTGCCCCCCACCGCCACCTACCCCCGGTCCCCTGTTTGCCATCAGGTGATCGGTGCCTAATGGCCAGGGAAAGGGACCAAGAAAGAGCCTGCTCGCCAGCCCCACCCCCGCCGCAGGTCACCCTCTGTGTGTGGGGCGACCAGCAGGGCAGGGACCTTGGCCTGGTGCCACCCTCATCCCCTGCCACCCACCCCCAGTTCGCCATCAGGTGACTGGAGCCTGCCGGCCGGGAAAGGGACTGAGAGGTGGTACAAGTTTCTCTCACTTCTATCAGTAAATTTTTTTCAAACTTCCTACAGATGACTAATCAGTTTGTTCAGAAACAGAATGAAACAGTAACATTTAAAAATGAATCTCAACTATCTTGTCTCATACAAGAATTTTTAAAATATGTACTTAAAAATACTTACTTAAAAATCAAATTAAAAATTAAAAATCAAATAAATTTAAAATAAACAAGAAAAGTTTAATAAGATAAATTATGTAGGAAAATGTCTTTGGATGCAAATGTTAAATAGTGTGCAGTTTTATGAGAACCCACACAAAGAAAGTACTCAAGTTCTTCCTAAAGTTCTTTGGAGACAGATAATTGAAAAACAACATTTTCAAAAAAGAGGTGGCTCAGTTGGTTGAAATGTCATCCCATGCACCAAAGGGTTGTGGTTCAATCCCAGTCAGGGTACATGCCTGGGTTGCAGTTCAATCCCCTGTTGGGGCTCATGTAGGAGGCAGCCAATCGATATTTCTCTCTTACATAGATATTTATTTCTCTCAATCCCTTCCTCTCTCTTTAAAAAATAAAAAAAAATCAATGAGGAAATATATCCCTGGGTGAGGATTTAAAAAAAAAAAGAAAAAGAAAAAGAATCAAGACTAATACTGAAAAGAATCCCATATTTTCAAAGTAATGTCACTAATATCAAGGGATTAAAATTTATTCACTGACAATTTATTCCAGCCTCAGAAAAAAAATAACAAATACTTTTAAACATTTCTACAATTTCATGACCCAACATAACCTAAATAGTCTATCAAGGAGGCAGCTGAAGTTTAGTGGTTAAAGCCCTAGCTCTGAAACAGAAGCCTGGCTCAGGCTCTGGCTCCAGCACTTAGTAGTACAACCTGGGAGTAAACGCCTCCATCTTCTGAGTCAGTTTTCTCTCCTATAAGAGAGAGAAAACAGGACCACCCTCACAGGTTTGTGTGGGGATGAGATGAGTGAAATTTTGAGTATGGTGCCTGATCCTATGCTCCTATTATCTGAAAAGTAATAATACGGTCATCCTTAACATTTAGCTTCATTTAAATTCTTTCCAATTGTAATCTCAAATCTAAAGATTCAAGGCTACCACATACTCTCTTAATAAGCTCTACTTGATTTCTAAAAAGATGATAAGGATAGAAACATGTGATACTTTAATTTCTACTGAGGTTCTAAGATTCAAACCAGTAAGCCCTGAGAAGCAGAATAGCACTGTAATCTGGAACTGGACTTCTGGTTCTTGGAACTAGTTTGAATTAAGGTACTACATTAAATAGTTGTATGACTCTAAGAAAGGTGCTCAACCGGCCTGTGCCTCAGTTTCCCCAACTGTAAAATGTAGATAATAATGGGATCTTCAAAAAAAACACAACTTTACAAGTTTGTCAGGGGATTTAGTGAGCTGTACATGTAAAATGCCTGGTGTATAGTAAGAACTGAAAATCTATTTAGGTAAAATTTTTCTTTGTTCTCAAAGGATGAAAAATCCCTCTTATTCAAGTTTACTCGCTCTATTAGTGGTCTTTTTTATCATTATTATTATTATTTCAGAGAGAAAGGGAAAGGGAGAGAGACAGAACATCAATGATGACAGAGAACCATCGATCACCCCTGCTGGGGACCGAGCCCACAACCTGGATATGTGCCTCAACCAGGAACCAAACCAAGACCCCCTGGCTCATAGGTCGATGTACAACCACTGAGCCACACCAGTCTGGCTATTAGTGGTCTTTGAAAGCTTTCCCTCACAACTCCCTCAGGGCCCTGGTTCATCAACAATTTCCCCTATTCCCTCACTTTTAATCCATCTCCCTTTTGGATATTTCTATTCAGTCTATATACCTGATTAGACCTCGAAGTCTAAAAATGAAAAATCTCCTTTAATTCTGCATTTCCCTCTAACTTTCCATATTTAACAAAAACTTCTTAAAAGAATACATTTGCTGCCTCTTCTCCCATCATGCCTCAACTACGTTCAGTAGCTCCCATCCAAACCACTATACAGATATAGTTCTTGCTAGAGTCACCAAATGGATCCTAATTGCCAAACCCAATGTACTTCAGAAATATCTTACTAGACCTCACTTCTGCATCTGACATTGTTTTCTTCTTGTAACTTTCCTCCCCATAGCCATCCATGGCTTTATATTCTCTTAGCCAACTTCTCTGAATGTTCCTTTACAATCTCTTTTAAGACTTCTTCCTTTTCTAACTCCATTAAACTGCATTTACAAACTGCTTAGTAAAAAGATGTATAACCTTTGGAGTCAGATATGATTCAAACTCCAGCTCTACTTCTTACCAGTTATTGTGACCACAGATATATAACTTAAAATCTCTCTTAGTCTGTTTTCTCATCAATAAAATGGAAAGAGGATATCTATATGGAGTGCTATCATGAAAACTAAACACAGATGTAGAATCATCCGGTATTTTTTTCCTCCCCCTTACTTCTATATTCAACTGGTCCCAAGTTGTCCCTATTCTACTACCTACCTCTCAAATTCATCCCTTATCTCCATCCCCACTATTAATGACCCCAATTCCTGGTTAAAGACTCAGTTTGCCAGGTAGAAGAACAGGAAATGGGCAAGGCAAGGAATGATACATAGAAGCCCAAGTTTTGAAACACTCAGCTGATCTATTTATTTATTCATTTACTTATCTATCTATCTTCACCCGAGGATATGTTTATTGATTTTAGAAAGAGAGGAAAGGGAAGAGGGAGAGGGAGAGAACCATTAATGTGAGAGAGAAACATGGACTGGTTGCTTCCCATACGTACCCCAACCAGAGATTCAACTCACAACCTAGGTATGTACTAAAGGGAATTGAGCCCTAACTGGTTTGGCTCAGTGGATAGAGCGTCGGCCTGCAGACTCAAGGGTCCCAGGTTCGATTCCGGCCAAGGGCATGTACCTTGGTTGCGGGCACATACCCAGTGGGGAATGTGCAGGAGGCAGCTGATCAATGTTTCTCTCTCATCGATGTTTCTAACTCTCTATTCCTCTCCCTTCCTCTCTGTAAAAAAGTCAATAAAATATATTTAAAAAAAAAAAAAGGGAATTGAACCTCTACAACCTTTTGGTGTATGGGATGACACTCCAAGCAACTGAGTCACCAGGCCAGGGCTCAGCTGATCCTTTTAAAAAAGCAAATCCAGTCTTATTATTCCCTTGCCTAAAATTTTTCAGCTTCTCATCATTATATAAAAGGCCTTTCAGAATCTGGTCTCTACCTTACAGCCACTCCCTTGTACCTTCTCTGTATTTTAGCCAAATAACTTGCAATTAATGTGGGAAATAGTCAACATAAACCTACAATGTGAATCCACAATCTCAAATTTTCTACCCTCTTCTGAACTGTTTCTGAATATGGAAGCCAATTACTTAATATCAACACAGGTTTAATGCAGAGATACAACCGGAACCATAGAAATTATAAAATGGAGCATCTTCGTCTTAGCTGGTTTGGCTCAGTGGATAAAATATTGGCTTATGGACTAAAGGGTCCCAGGTTCGATTCCAGTCAAGGGTACATGCTCAGGTTGCGGGCTCGATCCCCAGTAGAGGCTGTACAGGAGGCATCCAATCAATGATTCTTTCTCATCATTGATGTTTCTTTCTATCTCTCCCTCTCCCTTCCTCTCTGAAAACAATAAAAATATATTTTAAAATAAAAAAATAAAATAAAATGGAGCATCTTCAGTAACATTGACAGTGACTGGCCAAAGGCAAAGAATTAAATATATGACAATAATATTTTACAAATACATTTATAATTATAAAAGTATAACTAGAAAGAATATAACCACTACTTCCCAGATGATCTGGAGCTACTAATTACCCAAGATTAACATAAACTTACTTTCCAGACTAAACTGCAAAGATTCTTCACTCGCCTCCGCCTCAGGACTGACCAGTTTCATTCTCAGACACAATTTATCATCCATTTCTGGGACAGCCCCAGAATCTTCTTTTTCATTCCCAAGTATAGGATCATTAGTTTCCACCACGCTTTCAGACATGACATCACTGGTTGCTGTGGTGCTTTCTGGATAGTTGCTAATATCTGAAAGAAGAGAGGCAGGAGGTAGAAAGAAAGTACACTAAAATGCAAACAAAAACAATAACTCAAGGTTGTCAATTTGCCTGTTTGGCTCCACAGCTCTGAAGGATTGAAAGGGAGTTCCTAGGTTAGATCCTGTCACAAGTATCAACAACTACACACTAGTATTAACACCTGGTCTTAGGAGCAACAGGATTCAGTTCCACTTCTGCATCTGGACAAAGGATGCTGCATGAGCCCTCAGCCAATGCCAGCATGAGGCATAGGTAGCAGGACACTCCAGGCGGCATGACTGTTACCTCCCAGCACTGACTAGAGAAAAAAAATAGGTTAATGTAGAAGATTACTGGCTGCTTTAGGGAAGGAGAATCTATGTTTTCTTGCCATGTCAAGCAGCAGACTGATCAGCCAGGATACTGAATTAATAGTACTTCTACCCTACCTGTACTCCCTTCCTTATAAGAGCTCTAAATCATTGTTTAGCACTCAGATTTCACTACCTTGCAAGTAATAGGATAAAATCCCTAGAATTTTTTTTTCTTTTTTCCTTCTACCTTTTCTTTCCTCTCATCACCACTCACTATCACATGGGAGTAAACTCATGAAATCAGACATCACAAGCTTATTCTTCCTAAGACAAAAATCAACCTTATGAGGAAGATTCAACTCCTCAGATCTAAAAGAATTGGAATCAGCCTAAGTGCCCATCAGCAGATGAATGGATTAAAAAACTTTGTCACATCTACACGATGGAATACTATGCAGCTGTAAAAAGGAAGGAACTCCTACCATTTGCAACAGCATGGATGGAGCTGGAGAGCATTACGCTAAGTGAAATAAGTCAGTCAGAGAAAGATAAATACCACATGATCTCACTCATCTGAGGATTATATGAACAACGTAAACCGATGAACAAAAACAGATGTAGAGACAGAGAAGCATCGATCAGATGCTCAAAACTCAGAGGGAAAGCAGGGGAGGGTGGGGGTGAGGGGGAAAGATCAACCAAAGGACTTGTATGCATGCATATAAGCATAAGTGATGGATGTGGACAACAGGGGGTGAGGGTGAGGGTGAGGGCAGGACTGGGGGGATGAGGGGACATTGGGGGGATAAGGACACACTTGTAATATCTTATTCAAAAAGGGAAAAAAAAGAAAAAAAAGAAATCACTTGCATAAAAAATAATACCTCAGAAATTCTGCTTTAAACGGCATTACATTTTACTCACTTACCAATAGGAGTACTGTGTCTCCTGGGCTCTAATTTTAGGTGCCCAGCAAGAGGTGGAGTTGCACCAGTCAATGGTGGGATAATATCACCTTCTTTAGGCAAAGTGAAATGAAATGGAGTTTCTGGAGGAAAAAATAAATAAATAAACAAGAAGGAAACCAAAACAGAAGTATTAAAAAAAGCAAAAGTAAAGAGAACTGCAAGAAATATTTAAATTATTCTTTTTCCAAATTCTGCCTCATTCCCAACCCCCCTCAACAGGCCTCCCAACTAATTTCCTACTGTTCTCTCCGCTTTCTTTACAGCCATCAACAACAGGACTAACATAAAGTAGACAACCAAAGAAAGGCAAATAGAGGAAGCCCAAAGTTTGGAGGGTCTGAGGAACATGCCAACATAGGAACATCTGAGCTCCAAGATAGTACATTTGGGAATTCTCAGTAATACAAACTTGGGTAGTTTCAAGTCTAGACTTTCTCATTTTGTGCAATGTTAATCCAAGGAGTTAATTTATAAGCTTTAGCAATCTGTAACATCCTCTAGTTGAAGTCTGATGGTAATACTTGTAATTTACAATCTGCTCAAAGAGATGACAAAGGATCTCATGGGCCAAAGCACTTCAAAATACTCATTGGTTCTAACATAGAAATCTATGGGTTTCATGGTTCAGCAATACTGACCAGCATTCACTCTAGACCAGTGAGACAAAATACCACGTGCGGGCGCGTACCTACAGTGTGATTGAAACTTTGTGGCCCATCAGCAGAAGTCGGTATTTTGTGGAAGAGCCACACTCAAGGGGCCAAAGAGCCGCATGTGGCTCGCGAGCAGCAGTTTGCCGGCCACTGCCACAGTAATAATATTCATATCAACATCTCTGCACAACAGTAAGTCTCACATATATGAGCACTCCAGTATACACATTTTTGGTTAGTCATTATAAAATTATGTAAACAGCCCGAGCTGGTTTGGTTCAGCGGATAGAGCATAGGCCTGCGGACTGAAGGGTCCCCGGGTTCGATTCCGGTCAAGGGCACATGCCCAGGTTGCGGGTTTGATCCCCAGTGTGGGAGGTGTGCAGGAGGCAGCCAATCAATGATTCTCTCTCATCATTAGTGTTTCTATCTTTCTCTCCCTTCCTCTCTGAAATCAACGCAAATATATTTTTCAAATAAATAAATAAATAAAATTAATGTAAACATAAAACATGTCAAAATACAAAAAACTTTGACAAGAGAAAATTCTGAGATGTCCTAAATTTAACACAATTCTGATACTCTCTACCTGGATATAGCATCAGATCCCACAAGTTAAAGGCTCAGTCCCACAAGACCACCCCCACGTCAGATGCCAGTAGCAAGTTTAAGTTGCTACCTGTGCTATAACTGGCTTCACATTATAGATTCCCATACCCTCCTTATTAGGTTCAATTCATCCGCTGGTGCTACTCAGGATACTCAGAGAAAAAGTTTACCAGTTTATTATAAAGACACAGATTACCAGCCAGATAAAGCAATACACAGGGTGAGGTCCAGAGGTTTTGATAGCAGGAGATTCTGTGGAACTGGGATGAGATACCATCCAGGATCATTTACCTACTAGGTTGCTTACCAAGTCTTGTTCAAGAGTTTTTGTAGAGCTGAGCCAGTGTGGCTCAGTAGATGAACGTCAACCTATGAACCATGAAGTCACAGTTCAATTCCAGGTCATGGCATATGCCCAGGGTTGCGGGCTCGACCCCCAATGTGGGGCATACAGGAGGCAGCGATCAAGGATTCTCTCTCATCATTGATGTTTTTATCTCTCTCTCCCTCTCCCTTCCTCTCTGAAATCAATAAAAATATTTTTTTTTTTAAAAAGAGTTTTTGTGCACCCAGCCTGGATGGCTCAGTGGTTGAGCATCGACCTATGAACCAGGAGGTCACAGTTCGATTCCTGGTCAGGCCACATGCCCAGTTGCGGGCTGGTCCCCAGTGTAGGGTGTCCAGGAGGCAGCCAATCAGTGATTCCCTCTCATCGTTGATGTGTCTATCACTCTTCCTCTCTGAAATCAATAAAAATATATATTTTTTAAAAAGAGTTTTTGTAGAGCTTGAATCTACAGCCCCTCTCCTCCCAGGAGTCAAGGGGTAGGGCTGAAAGTTCTACCCTTTAATAATCGCTGGGTCTTGCTCTAGCCAGTTTGGCTCAGTGGATAGAGTGTTGGCCTGTGGACTGAAGGGTCCCAGGTTCGATTCCAGTCAAGGGCACGTACTTGGGTTGCAGGTTCCCCGGCCCTGGTCAGGGTGCGTGCAGGAGGCAACCAATTGATATGTCTCTCTCACATGGATGTTTCTCTCTGTCTCTCCCTCTCCCTCCCACTCTCTAAAAATCAATGGAAAAATATCCTCAGGTGAGTCTTAACAAAATAATAATCATCATCATCATCATCATCATCATCATCACTTAGTCGTCACTGTGAACAGCCCCATCCTGAGGCTATATAGGGATCTACCCTAAATCACTGAGCACAGACCCAGTTGTGACCAAAAGGGCTTGTTCTAAATAACAAAAGATATTCCTTTCACTTCAAAAATAACAAGGGTTTTAGGAGCTCTGTGCAGGAACCAGATGAAGAACAAATACATTTCTTATTATATTACATTTTCTTCTTTCATCTTTTCCCACTCCACTCCTATCTCTATTTTTTAATACATTTTTACTGATTTCAAAGAGGAAGGGAGAGGGAGAGAGAGATAGAAACATCAATGATGAGAGAGAATCATTGATTGGCTGCCTCTTGGACACCCCACACTAGAGATGGAGCCCACAACCCTGTGCCCTGACTGAGAATTGAACTATGACCTCCTGCTTCATAGGTTGACACTCAACCACTGAGCCACACCGGCAGGGCCATTCCTATCTATCCTTTATTACCTTTAATATCAAGCACTTTGATACTGTTTTTCCTCAAAAATCACTAGACAACAACAAAAACATCTCTTACATCTATATGTAAGAGAAAATGAATTAGTAATCTGAAGGGATGAAAAGAGAAAATGAATGGACTTGAGAAATAAAGGATGAAAAATATACATGCTCAGCTAAAGGAACTGTAAAGAATATGAGTGGAGAATTTCAACATCACATCTAAATGGCAAAGAATTCCACCATAGTTATAGAAAAAAGAGGAATGGGTCAGTAGATAAGCATTCATTCTCTGGCAGTTCCTTAAAAATCAAGCCCTTTACATTACTAAAGAAAAAGTTAGAAAAGATATAGAAACTAAAAAACAAGTATCTCACAAAGCATCAGACATTCCAAATATTTATTTTAAAGAACTTTTCATTCCTGGAACAACCGCCTGCTCTCTTCACAGGAACTATCTATCTCTCATATTATGATTGACCATATAGACTTTTGAAAATCCTTCTATGCGACAAACCATAATATACAAATATAACGTGAAGCATTAAAAAGTGCTTAAAAGTATTTGTTTCCTTTGCATTGTACTAGATAAAACTTCATGAAGTTATTTTAACACCAATAATGTAACTGCATTACTACAACCTAATGGAAAATTGAGTATTTTACAGGCAGCACTGACACCATCTCTCTCTCTGGTCTTCAATGCTTCATTCCTTGATTATTGCAGCAGCCTATCAATTACTTTCTCTGCCTTAAGTTTTCCCCTTCCTCCAATTCTTTTTGCACATTGCAGCCAAAGCAATCTTCCTAAAGAACATGGCTTTGAACACATTAGCTCCTGGTCAAACCTGTAAGGTTTCTACTAGAAGATAAATTGCTAACTCTTTAACCAGCATTCAATTAACTAGTAGCAGCCTACATTTCTACTCTATCTTAAATTATTCATGTTCATGAAGCCTCTTTCCAATGTCCTCCAAATGCTTTCCCATTTCTCTGCTTTTGTTCACTCATCTGACATAGGTAATTTAATCAAATTATCACCAAATTCTGCAAAATAATATTTCATCCTCTTAAATTTACTGGAATTTTCAACATATTCAATTATTTTTCTAAGATTTAGCACACCCTCATTATTTAAATTATCAAGTCCCTTCTTGATTTCCCAGATTATGATGGTTTATCCTAATGTATGCCAACATACCAACCCATTAAAAAATATATAAATAAACAAAAGGAACTTAATATCCATTGTCAAGCCATCTGAGTGGGGAGTTTGTCCTTATTACTAAAGACTTTATAGAGATTCATTAGTCTAAACCAAAATTTAAAACATTTAATGTCAGTAAGGTCTCTCCTACTTCTAACTTCCTGTTACAATATAAAGCCCATCTTTTGTTCTCAAGAGAAGACTTGGCCACTTCTTCCAATGGTTTAAAGCCAGCTAATCGATATATATAAAAGCCCAGCAACCAGAATGACGGAACGACCAGAACGACTGGAACGACTGGTCACTATGAGACGCACTGTGGCAGCCAATGAGCCCGATTAGGGACCCATCAGCACTCCCCAACCTCCCAAGATCCCTTCTCCTAACTGGCCCCACTCCTGATCAGCCCTCCCCACCCCGATCAGGGGCGCGGCCAGCTGGCCAACAACCCATGGCCCCTCCCCCCGGCCGGCCCAGAAGCCAACCTCCCACGTCCCCTCCCCTCCATCGGCCGGGCCCGATCAGCCCCCATCAGGGTGGGCCGGCCAGACCCTACCCATGCACAAAATCATGCTCAGGGCCTCTAGCTAAATATATAAGAATTTCTATATTGGGTGATGCCACCCATAAACAGCATATCCTAACAGTCTGCCTCTGATATTAACGACCAATTAGGATGATATTCCATAAAGTAAGCCAATAAATGTTAGAGCTAGAGCACAAGACATATCTAGCTTCGATGATCATTATTAACCTATTATATACTAGAGGCCCAGTGCACAAAATTCATGCATGGGGGGTGAGGGGTGGGGGAGGAGTGTCCCCCAGCCCAGCCTGCACCCTCTCCAATCTGGGACCCCTTGAGGGATGTCCGACTACTCGTTTAGGCCCGATCCGACCAGGCAGTCGGACATCCCTCTCACAATCCAGGACTACTGGCTCCCAACCGCTCGCCTGCCTGCCTGCCTGCCCTAACTGCTTCTGCCTGCCAGCCTGATCACCCCTAACCACTCCCCTGCCAGCCTGATCAACACTAACTGCTCCCCTGCTGGCCCGATTGCCCCTAACTGCCCTCCCCTGCCAGCCTGGTCACCCCCAACTGCCCTCCCCTGCCAGCCTGGTCCTCCCCAACTGCCCTCCCCTGCAGGCCTGGTCAACTGTCCTCCCCTACAGGCCTGGGTCCCCCCCTAACTGCCATCCCCTGCAGGCCTAGTCATCCCCAACTGCCCTCCCTTTCAGGCCTGGTCCCTCCCAACTGCCCTCCCCTGCAGGCCTGATTGCCCACAACTGCCCTCCCCTGCCAGCCATCTTTGACCACATGGGGGTGGCCATCTTGTGTGTTGGAGTGATGATCAATTTGCATATTATTCTTTTATTAGATAGGATTACCATTTGTGGATTTAATCAAAGACTTATTGTCCACAGCATGGCTCAGTGGTTGAGTGTCAACCTTTGAACCAGGAGATCATGGTTAGATTCCAGTGGGGGAGGTATAGGAGGCAGCTGATCAAAAATATATATTTCTTATTTTTAAAAGACTTATTAAACTTATGATTTTTCGTATCATCAAGCCATCATAAATTTATTCTATATTGAATAAAATTGGGCTTCCAAGTACCACCTTCCTAAATTTGCTTTTTTCAAATTTCAGGAGTAGGTCTTCAGAAAACATTTCTGAAGAGGTCTCCAAACTAATAACAGTGACAAGTTATCTATAAATGGAGGTAATTAGAATGATTCTCCCCCTACTCCCTCTGCCCACCCTCCCTCTCCAGCCACTCCCTCTCTCCTCTTTCCTGTATTATTTGAACATTTTCCACAATTAAGCATGTATCTTTTTTTCCAATCAGTAAAGATTTTAATAAAATAACAACAGTACCCTTCTAACTGTGACATATAGAAATCTACTTAACAAATTTGGGACTCAACCAATTTGTAACTTTAATTCTGTCTTTCCAGAACCATTAATTTTTTAGGTTACTCTCATTGAAATTAGTCTCTCTTTAGTTTTAGCAATTAGACAACTATATTTTAAGTACAAAATAGTATTTTTTGTTCTAGCAATGCTCTTCTGAGTAATTTACTTTAATCCCCTAATACCGTGGTCGGCAAACCGCGGCTCGCGAGCCACATGCAGCTCTTTGGCCCCTTCAGTGTGGCTCTTCCACAAAATACCACATGCGGGCACGCACGTACAGTGCGATTGAAACGTCGTGGCCCATGCACAGAAGTCAGTATTTTGTGGAAGAGCCGGTGTTTTGTGAATGAGCCACACTGAGGGGGCCAAAGAGCCGCATGTGGCTCGCAAGCCGCAGTTTGCCGATCACTGCCCTAATAGACCAACCACTGTCTTCACTGCTTTTAGTTGTTTCCTCAAGAACTAAGTAAACAGAATATAACTTACTAGTATTTTCAATAACCTAGATAAAAATTAGTAAGTTATACTATGGCAATGTCTATTATAAAAAAAGAGCTGGCTCTGCCCTGACCCGTGCACTTGGTGTTTAAAGAGTTGCCCTGCACACCCAAAGGATCACGGATTCAATTCCTGATCAAGGGCACATACCTGGGTTGCAGGTTCCATCCAGCAAGCGAGGGAAGCAACCAATCGATGTGATCTCTCTCACATGGGTATCTCTTTCTTCCTTTCTTTCTTTCTTTGTCTTTCTTTCTTTCTTTCTTTCTTTCTTCCTTTCTTTCCTTCTCTCTCTCTCTCTCTCTCTCTCTCTCTCTCTCTCTCTCTCTCTCTCTCTCGTCTCTCCCTTTCTCCTCCTCCCACCTGCCTCCCTTCCATACTCTCTTTAAAAAAAAAAATATCAATAGAATAATATCCTGGGTGAAGATTTTTAAAAAAAGAGCTGGCTCTGCCATTAATAGTGTAAACAAGAATTCGTGAAGAATACTTTTAACATAATGTAATAGCCCAATGTTTTAGAAGCTTCTTCTACATACAATTGCTAAAATAATTGAAACAACCTACCAACCCTGATAATTCCTTAGCTGAGGTAGGTCAATAATAGTATTTAGATGTAATAAAATTACAAAAATATTCAATAATATAAAATATTAGCTCATTCAGATAGTTCATTACCATAACTCATCAGAATCAGAGAAACTATATTATTCAATCTCACAAAAAAAGAAAAACATAGCATTGAGAATCAGGTGTCTTAGGCTCTTGTCCTACCTCAATCGTTTATTAGCCATGTGACTTTAGGAAGAAGAGACTGAACCCAATAACCCCTAACCTCCATTTCAGCTCTAACATTTCTTTTCTGAAGAGGGTCAAAGAAGTCCTGAATACTCTAACATTTCTTTTCTGGAGTCAAAGAAGTCCTGAATATAAAACCTAATGAGTAGAGATAATTTTGAGAAAAGAATAAATAAGTACTATTAATAATCACACCTGCACAAGAGGTATAAAGTGGGATCGTTCCAGAAACAACAAAAGGTATAATCACCCATACTAACAGCTATGATGTCCAAATACTGTTTCTCATTTCCATAATTCTAGAAGCTTGTTTTCTTAAGTTTGTGTTTTGTTTTTAATGTTTTTATTGATTTGTTTTTGAGAGAGAGGGGAAGGGAGAGGGATAAAGAAATGGAAACATTGATTGGCTGCCTCCTGCATGCCCCCTACTGGGGATCGAGCCTAAAACCTGGGCATGTGCCCTGACCAGGAATTGAACTGGTAACCTCTTGGTTCATGAGTCAAGGCTCAATCACTGAACCACACCAGCAGGGCTATTTTTTTATTTTTGAAATTTGTTTTTAAATTACACTAACTCTGGGCATTTAGAAAATCTGACCTCTTTTCAGCTAATGTCATACATAATATTCTACAAATATTTCCTGGACTTCAGAAAATAGATAAAAGGCACAAACTAATATCTTTTTCCAGTTTAAGATTTAAGATGTATATATGTTGAGCCAAATTGAGAAACTGTTCTTAATACCCATAAAGAGGAAACAACCAATAACAGCATATTCATTAACAGAGTTCTTTACTGTGTAATCAAAAAAAGATCCTGTACTTCAAGGTAACTATCAAAATATAAAAATTTGGAGCAAGATTGGGAATTTAGTAGAAAACACCAGATTGGTATAATTTCTACATATTAATAAAAATCATGTTGATTACTCCTAAGTCATAAAGCTGATAAATATTAAATAATCTCTGATCCCATACATAATTACAGCTACAAAAGAATACAACCCAAATTTTTTAATTTCCCATTATTAGCTGTTCATAAACATAAATCCAAGTTAATTTTCAGCCCTGACATAAGCATGTAGTTCTCTCTTACCTCCCATTCCAAACTGTAATATGGTTGGAGACACAGAACAATTTATAATCACACTCACCACTAGAGCTTTCACAGAAGCTTTGTGAGGTGTGGGCTGAGGCCTTCTCTAGCTGCTTTGTACTAGCCATTTTTGAGTCTTCTGGTAATGAGTTATCTGTTTTCTCTTGAGGTTGGGTCTGCTGCATCTGCCGGTCAGGTTTTGGAGCATCACCTTCTCCCACTGAAGTTACGGGAGGCTGTGGAGAGTCAGCCTGTACAGGTTCCTTTTCTGCAGTCACTGATTTCAGGTCTCCTTCATATTCAGCACTCTTTTCTTCCTGGGCATCAGCTCTATTCTCAGCACATGGTTCTATTTCTGGAGCGTCATCCTCCCACAACTGGGAATCTGAGCATTTCTCCACTCCCTCTAAAGTTTCAGAAGAAACATCAACTCTGGGAGATGGTTCCTTCACATCTACAATGACAACACTCGAGTCCTCTGAAGTAGCTTCTTCCCATGCTTCTTGGTCCTTATGTTCCAATTCTTGGTCAAGGACTGGAAGCTTTTGGGGGGAATCAATACTAATCACACTGGTTTCAACTTCCATAGGTTCCTGACATTCTTGTTTTGGGGTTTCTTTTGAAAGACACAACCCTTGGGACTGAGTTTCAGTCAAAGAAAGGTGTAATGCGACACTCTCCATACTTTCTTCTTTTAGCTCCTCTCCTTGACTTTCACAAGGAGTCTCAGGAATTTCTTCCACCTCAGACCCTGAAGACCCCTCCTCTGGCTGATGTTCTTTAATTTCCATAGCTTCCTCCTGATCTAGCACACTAGAGAGTGCCTCCGATCGAGTAGCTGGAGAAGGAACTGCCTGACTCCCTGAATCACAAGTGAGATCAATACAAACGTCTTCTGCTACAGTCTCTTCTCTACCTTTGCTACCAGCAGCTAAAATACTAATGTCGTCTCTGGTTTCTGTGTCATTCCCCTTTGTTTCACCAGCATTCTGATTCACTTCTACTTGTCCATCTTGTGCTGGATTCATCAGGATGCTATTATTTTCAGCAGGAACAAGCTTAGAATTGAGAACTGGAGACATGGGTTCAGTATCCTCAATCTGTGTGTTTTCTCCATCTTCATCAATCCTGTGAGAACTCAAACTCTCCATCTTTGGGGACTGACTATACTCACTTGCAGAAAGCATCAACTTACAAGAATCCCCTGTCAAAGAAAGCCCAAGGTCCTCAGTGGAATTCTTTGGTTCAGTCTCTGAAGTTTTAGAACACTCAACAGTCAAAGAAGAACTATGTAAATCTCCACCTTTCTTTCCATCACTTGATTGTTCTTCCAAACTTGGAGATGGAATGAAAATGTCCTATGGGAGAATAAAAAGAGACAAATCTTCATTTGTTCTTAATCATATTTCTTTTAAATCTAATCCCTGAATTCATCTAAAATTTCTAAATCAATTATTCAAAAAAACTAAAGAACTCTAGGACCATATTCTCGGAAATACAAATCACCAGTCTTTTCATCAATACAAGTCACTCTGTTTAGTGCTTTTCTTATGAATCACTGGCACAGAATAAGCATAACCAAAAGAAAAACATAAAAATATTAACTTACACTCGTAGGGGTAGGAAGACTTAAATTGAGCTGTACATTACCAACCTGTACATATAAAATCATGTCATATATACGATGGGCCCACAATTACACAGGAGTCATTTGAACATATGCCTACAAAGCCCACTTCAGTTCTTAAAAAGCAGGAATACAGGATGGGGCAAAAGTAGATTTACAGTTTTAAGTACTCAAAACACAGAGTTTATCCTTGTATTATTATTTATTAATTATTGTATTATTCTCCATACCAATAACTATAAACCTACTTTTGCCCTACCCTATATAATTATTTCAATTTCAAAATATTCTAGCATTCATGAAGCTGATGTTAAAATCTAAAACTTTTAATATCACTAATCAACACATACCAACAAGGACGGCTGAAGTTAAAAAGACTACATCCTGTGGGTAAGGATACGGAACAAGCGCATCTCTCATGCATTGCTGATGGGAATGAGAAAGGTACAGCCACTTTAGAAAAAAGTATGGCAGTATCTTATAAAGTTAAACACACATTACCATATGACCCAGAAATTCTGCTTGTGGATACTAACCCAACAGTAAATAAAATCGTATGTCCACACAAAGATTTATATGCAAATGTTCACAGCACTATTATTCATAATAGCCCAAAACTGGAGCAACCCAAATGTTTGTCAACTGGTGAATAAATTGTATATTTCCATGTTATGAAATGCTATTAACAAGGAAAAGGAATAAAATATTAATACATGCAACAATATAAATCTCAAAAATATGTTAAGCTAAAGAACTGAAGGGGTCAAATATATGGTGACAGAAGAGACCAGACTTCTGGTGATAAGCACACAACAAAGTACACAGATGTCCTGTTATAAAGCTGTACACCTGATGCTGTATGTTATAAACCAATGTTTTTGCAGTAAGTTTAATTTTTTTTAATTTAAAAAAACTCAAACACAAGAAAACAAACACTTCATGATTTCAATTATATGAAATTCTCAAAAAAAAAAACACAAAAAACTACTGTAACAGAAGGCAGATAAGTGGGTACCTAAGGTGAAAGAGGGCATCAGGGGGATGGGGAGGAGAAATCAATTGCAAAGGATTATGAAGAAACTTTTTAGGGTGACAAAATTATCCTATACTTTGATGGTAGTTGTGGTAACTTATTTGTATACAATGCCCAAAATTCATCAAACTATACACTTAAAATGGCATTTTAATTTTATGAATATAATACCTGCATTAAAAATAATAATAACCTGGGGATCCTTTCCCCTCCCCACTTGGGAGTCTGTACTTGTTCTTCAATAAATCTCCACCTTTGCTATACCAAAATAAATAAATAAATAAATAAATAACCCAAAGCTTAATATGTTTTATGTAAGAACTACATTTAGTGTGTTACTTTGCAAAACATAAATGCTATAAAACTCTAGACATAACTGGTATGACATTCATTTCCTATGATTTTTAAGATAATGAGGGCCGAGGCAGGTAGTTCAGTTAGAGCAGCGGTTCTCAACCTGTGGGTCGCGACCCCTTTGGGGGTCGAACGACCCTTTCACAGGGGTCACCTAAGACCATCGGAAAACACATATATAATTACTTTTTTTGTGATTAATCACTATACTTTAATTATGTTCAATTTATAACAATGAAATTGGGGGTCACCACAACATGAGGAACTGTATTAAAGGGTCGCGGCATTAGGAAGGTTGAGAACCACTGAGTTAGAGCATCATCCTGATACAACAAGGTTTTGGGTTCAATCCCTGGTCAGGACACATACAAGAATCAACCAATGCATAAATGAGTGGAACAATAGATCAATGTTTCTTTCTTTCTCAAATCAATAAGTAAAACAAAACAGAGAGAGAGAGAGAGAATGAGAAATCAAGATAGGTTGTCAAAAATTCTATATATTCCATAAATTCTGGTGTTACTATTTACCTTTTCAGATGATAAAAATAGTCATAAATTTGAGCCTGCTCATTTATTCTCACACATGACTGAGTATAAATTGAGTCAACAATTCTAAATGGCAATTTGGCAAGACACAATAGCCTTGAAACAGGTTATATGTCCCTTAGCCCAATAATTCATTTCAAGTAAATTATTTGATGGACATAAACTGAGATTTAGATGCAATACTGTTCAGTGATAAATTATTACTTAGAATAGGAAACAATATGAAATATCTTCAATGTCTGAAAGGAGAATCATTTTAAAAATTATGATATATTCACATAATGGAATACTTTGTATTACATAAAATTGTAGACGTTTATGAAAAGATATTGAAAAACATTTAGGCTATGCATTAAATGGAAAATTTTTATTTTAGTTAAAAAATATATTTTTGTTATAGTCTTCTAATACATTTTAATATAATTTTCATGTATTTTTTAAGTTAATAAACATGCACTATAAATAAGAGTAGCTATTTCTGAGACAGAATAACTGATCTTATTTTCATTTATCTGTACATTATACACCCTCTAAAACAAATATGTATCATTTTCTTGTTTCAAAAATTAAGCCATTTTACAAAGGCTCATAGATAAGACATCACTAATAAAA
Organism: Myotis myotis; assembly: GCF_014108235.1. Classification (NCBI taxonomy): domain Eukaryota; kingdom Metazoa; phylum Chordata; class Mammalia; order Chiroptera; family Vespertilionidae; genus Myotis; species Myotis myotis. The sequence continues at coordinate 161,711,123 of NW_023416313.1, forward strand.
CTATAAATACATCTTTAACGCATATTCACATAAACTGACATTAAATGCTTTACAGTGAATAATGTGCAACCACCACCTCTACCTAGTTCGAAAACATTTTCTTTTTAATATTTTTTATTGATTTCAGAGAGGAAGGGAGAGGGAGAGAGAGATTGAAACATCAATGATGAGAGAATCATTGATCAGCTGCCTCCTGCACGGCCCCTATTGGGGATCGAGACTACAACCTGGGCATGTGCCCTTGACAGGAATCAAACCCAGGACCCTTCAATCTCCAGGCTGACGCTCTATCCACTGAGCCAAACCAGCTAGGGCTTGAAAACATTTTCATCACTCAAAAAGGAAATCCCATACCATGTCCATTAAGGAGTTGTCCCACATTATGATTTTTTTTAATGTATTTTTTATTGATTTTAGAGAGGAAGGGAGAGTCAGAGAGAGATAAAACATCAATGATAAGAGAGAATCATTGATTGGCTGCCTCCTGCACGCCCCACACTGGAAATCGAACCCACAACCCGGGCATGTGCCCTGACCAGGAATCGAACCATGACCTCCTGGTTCATAGGTCGATGCTCAACCACTGAGCCATGCCAGCTAGGCATTGCCCCCCATTATGAATACCTTTTAAGCATCACCAAACTAAATACTGATGTGATTTTCATTACAGAATTTTTTTCAATATACTATATAGAATTTCAGTCAGAGTAAAATTTTAGGGCTAATCAACCTATCAACAAGCTGTTTCTAAAGACTACCTGGATCTAGCCTCCAAGTGTCTGGCCCCTAATAATCCACAGTGCTATGGCTCGCTGCAGGTCTAGTCAGAATAACAGAGCTAAGTGAGCAAAACCCACTCAGAACTCTGGGTAAGGATGGATGGAGAACTATCAGGACCACATTCAATATGAGTCAATCTTTAAGCCTAGATTACGTACAGATCTAAATCCGTAGTATCCAAGAGCCATTCATACAATCATATTTAATCTGATTTATCATCCCCAATATTAATAGGTATATTAAGAATGAAAAAAGTGTTAAATATCAAACTATGCTCTACTAATCCTCACCCCATCCTTCATATCTTGGTGAAAGGTCAAAGAGGCCATTCAATGAACAAATATAATACTTCCAATCAAGATGGTGGGGTAGGGAAACACAGGGCTCGCCTCCTTCTGCGACCCACATCAAAATTACAACCATATTACAGAATAGCGTCATCATTGCCAATCACCTAAAGATTCACTGAACAGAAGGCCTATAACTAAGGATAGAAAGAAGAAGCCATGTCCAGACTGTAGGAGGGGCAAAGAAAGACTTAAAATGGTCAGGTCCCACACCCATGGGGTGGCAATTAAGAACAGGGAGGGATCTTTTGGCCGCAGAGGTCCCTCCTGAGGAGGAAGGGATCACAGCCGGGGCCACCAGTGCTGGGAAGAGGAGTCTCCATAACATCTGCCTGTGAAAACCAGCAGGGATTGTGTCCGGATGAGATGGAAGGCTGCTGCACACCTAGGTGCTTCTTTTGAGGGGTTCATGCACAAACTTGCTCACTCACACACTCACAAACACTCTACGCACCCCCGTGCAGGGGCAGCAGCTCAAAAAGCACCAGGGATTTATAGTGAGGAATTAAATTGACTAGCTTTAGGGCAAAAGCTGGAAGGGTAGGAAATGGGGTATCCCTTAGAAATGGGGCACCTCTCTTCTGGGAGGGAGGTACTGCAGGTACCATTGATCCTTTGTTGAACTCACACCTCCCACCTAGACTGCAGAGGCAGGTGGGCAAAAATCTGAGCTCTCCATTAACACTGTGCACCCTACTTTGGAGATTTCCTGAGACCCTGCCCCACACAACTCACAGCGGCTTGGTTCAACTTGCGCTGTGGAGTTACCTAAAAGCTCGAAAAGATCCACAAACACTAAACAAACAATGGCTGGACGCAGCATGCCCTGTACCTCGTGCTAAGCACCTCCCCCTTCCACCACAAACAATAGCCAGTAACTTGCATCAGTGACCTTGATCTGGCATAAGCCCTGGCCAGTCCTGGCTTGGAATATAGCTGCAACTAAGTGGCCACGAGCCCAGCACAGGTGGTGGCTGGCATCAGCTCACACTGCGGTGCCTACCAAAGGCCAAGCCAAGCACAAATGGCAGCAGGCCTCAGTTTGCAGCATAGCCTCTCCCAAGTGCCTCTAAGCCCAGCAAAAGTGGCAACCAACCACAGATCACTTTGTAGTTCCTACCATACATCCCAAGCCCAGCTAAGTAGCAGCTGAGCTTGGCCTGCACCAGAGCCATTCCCAAAAGGCACCAGAACCAACAAACCCAGTGGCCAACTTCAAACCACACCACAGCACCACCCAAAAAGCTCCAAAAATGACACACCCCAAGAAGAGACTTGGCTGGCACCAGCGCTACGCTACAGTGACTCCTGCTCTGAGGGATCACCCCCCACAAAAACAGCTCATCCACTGTAGTCACAGCCAGGCCTCACATCAGTTAGCCTGAGTGTGAATGCTACCCACAGGCATGTCAGTAGCAATGAAGGCTAAACTACAACCCACACAAGGGACACCTGCAGAGCATGTGGCTCAGGTGACCAAGGAGACAGCACCACTGGGCCCCATACAACACCTAGTACATAAGCCCCTCTGCCAAGACCAGGAGACAGAAACAAACACAGGGGGTCAAGCCAAAATGAGGAGACAAAGACACATGTCCTAAATGAAAGAGCAGAACTCCAGAAAAAGAAGCAAACAAAACGGAGACAAGCAATCCACCAGATCCAGAGTTCAAGCACTGGCTATAAAGAAGCTCAATGGGCGTAAGGGAATAGAGGAATTCAGTGAAAACTTCAACAAAGGCAGAAAACATAAAAAAGAATGAGCCAGGCTTCCTCATCGGCCTTGGAGAGAGGCGAGCACGCGCGGACCCCGCACGGGTCGCAGACCCACCTTGGGCCCGCCCAACCCCAGGCTCCGCGCCAAGCGAGTACCATCCTAAAGCCAGAATTGAAGCTACAAGATGGCTGGTTAGGACCCTGGGGGCATCAGCCCCTCTAACAGATGGTGCCAGAGCTGTGGTCACCTCCATCTTCATGACCCCCCTGGACGTGGTGAAGGTCAGCCTGCAGTCTCAACATCCCTCAGTGACCAGGGAACTGATACCTCCCTCCAGACTCTGGAGCCTCTCTTACACCAAATTGCCATGGGGGTCACGGGTTGATTCCCAATCAGGGCACATGTCTGGATTGCAGGCTTAATATCCAGTAGGGGGCATGCAAGAAGCAGCCAATTGATGATGTTTCTCTTTCATCGATGTTTCTACCTCTCTATCCCTCTCCTTTCCTCTCTTCAAAAATCAATAAAAACATATTTTTTAAAAATGTTAAAGGGATGCCGAAACCGGTTTGGCTCAGTGGATAGAGCGTCGGCCTGCGGACTGAAAGGTCCCGGGTTCGATTCCGGTCAAGGGCATGTACCTGGGTTGCGGGCACATCCCCAGTGGGAGATGTGCAAGAGGCAGCTGGTCGATGTTTCTCTCTCATCGATGTTTCTAACTCTCTATCTCTCTCTCTTCCTCTCTGTGAAAAATCAATAAAATATATTAAAAAAAAAAAATGTTAAAGGGATTTCCTTAAGAAGAAGGAAAAAAGAACATAAATATGAATAATAAAATGGCAATAACTATGTACTTATCAATAATCACTTTTTTTAAATCCTTACCCGAGGACATGTTTTTATTGATTTTTAGAGAGAGAGAGGGGATGGGGGAGGAGAACATCAATGGAGAAACATTGATTAGCTGTCTCCCACCACTCCACTCAATAATCACTTTAAATGTAATTAGATTAAATATTCCAATCAAAAGACACAGGGTGGCTGAATGGATAAGAAAATAAGACCAATATATATGTTCTCTACAAGAGAACCACTTCAGATCAAAAGACACAGACTGAAAGTAAAAGGTTGGAAAAAGATATTTCATGCAAATGGAAATAAATCAGAAACCAATAAATAAAATCAGAAATTAAGAGGAAAAGTCACAACTAACACCACAGAAATGCAAGGATTATAAGAAAATACTATGAACATAGGTTTAGTGTAGGTTCATGATTAAAGTAAAAAATTAGAATTAAAAAAAAGAAAAAAATACTATGAATGATATGCCATCAAACTGGACAATCTCAATCTAGAAGAAATGGATAAATTTTTAGATATGTACAATTTTCTAAGACTGAATCAAGAACAAACAGAAAATCTGAACAGACTGATTATTACCAACAAAATGGAATCAGTAATCAAACAACTCCCAACAAACAAAACTCCTGGACTGAATGGCTTCACAGGTGAATTTTACCGAACGTTCAAAGAAGAATTAACACCCATCCTGTCAAACTATTCCAAAAAATTCAAGAGCAGGGAAGACACCCAAGCTTATTTTATGAGGCCAGCATTACTCTGATCCCAAAAGCAAAGTCTTTACACACAAAAATACACTGCAGTTATAAGCCAATATCTCTAATGAACACAGATGCAAAAATCCTCAACAAAATATTAGCAAACCAAATTCAGCAATACATTAAAAAGATCATATTGTGGGGTGGAGGTGGGCAAAGGGGAGGGAAGGGGACATCTGTAATAGTGTCAACAGTAAAAAAAAAAAAAAAAAAAAAAAAAAATTATATACCATGATCAAGTGGGATTTATTATTCCTGGGATACAAAGTTGTTTTAATATCTACAATTAACATGATACATCATATAAACAAAATGAAGAATAAAAATCATATGTTCATATCAATAGATTCAGAAAAAGCATTTAACAAAATCCAGCATCCATTTATGACAAAAACTCTCAGCAAAATAGGAATACAGGGAATATACCTCAACATAATAAAGGTCATTTATGACAAATTCACAGCTAACATCACACTCAACAGTGAAAACCTGAAAGCTTTTTTTTAAGATCAGAAACAAGACAAGGTTGTCCAATTTCAACATTTTATTCAACATAGTACTAAAAGTCCTAGCCTCATCAATCAGATAATAGAAATGAAAGGCATCCAAATTAGAAAGGAAGAAGTAAAATTGTCATTATTTGCAGATGACATGATACTATATAAAGAGAAGCCTAAAAGAGTCCAGCAGATATTTAAGAAATTAAGAAAAGAAATCTCATTTACAATTGCATCAAAAAAATAAAATACTTAGGAGTACATTTAACCAAAGACATAAAAGGCCTGTACTTGGAAAAATGTAAGACATTAAAGAAAAGAACTGAAGATACAAATAAATGGAAAACTATATCATGCTCATGGATAGAAAGAATTTACATCATTAAAATATACATACTGCCCTGGCCAATATGGTTCAATTGATTGAGTGTCATCCCATGCTCTAAAAAGTGGCAGGTTTGATTTCTGGTCAGGACACATGCCCAAGGTTATAGGCTCCATCCCCAGTAGGGAGTGTGCAGGAGGTAGCCAATCAATAATTCTCTCATCATTGATGTTTTTATCTCTCTCTCCCTCTCCCTTCCTCTCTGAAATCAATAAAAGTATTTTTTAAAGACAACCTACAAAATGGAAGAAGATATTTGCCAATGATAGAACTGATAATGGTTAATATCCAAAATACATAAGAAGCTCATACAACTCAACACCAAAAGAACAAACAATGTGATTAAAAAATGGGCAGAGGACCTGAATATACATTTCTCCAAAGAGGACATACAAATGGCCAATAGATATATGAAAAGACTAGAAACCAGGTGCACGTATTTGTGCACGGGTGGGGTCCAGTCAGCCTGCCCCCATCGAGGCCGATCGGGCCAGGCCGGGAGAGGGGAGGTGCCAGGGGAGGTTGGCCAGCCAGCCCTGCGCCCTGGTCAAACTTACAGTCGAGGGGACAATTTGCATATTAGCCTTTTATTATATAGGATTATTATATAGGATGCTCAGCATCACTAATCCTCAGGGAAATGCAAATTAAAATCATAATGAGATATCACCTCACACCTGTCAGAATGGCTATCATCAAGAAATCAACAAACAAGTGTTGGTCAGGATGTGGAGAAACAGGAACCCTCATGTACTGTTGGTGGGATTGTGAATTGATGCAGCTACTACGGAAAACAGTATTGAGGTTCCTAAAAAACTTTTAAAACAACTATCATATGACCCAGAAATTCCACTTCTGGATATTTATCCAATGAAATCCAAAACACCAATTCAAAAAGATATGTGCACCCTATGTTCACTGAAGCATTATTTACAATAGTCAAGATATAAAAGTAACCAGAGTTCATCAATAGACAAATGGATAAAGATGTGGTACACATATACAATAGAACATTACTCAGCCATAACAAATAATGAAATTTTGCCATTTGTGACAATATGGATGGATCTAGAGGGTATTATGCTAAGTTAGTCCGAGAAAGACAAAAACCATATGATCTCACTTATATGTAGAATCTAAAGAACAAAATAAGCAAACAAGACCGAAAACGCATAAATAAAGAGAACTGATGGTTGCCAAATGGAAGGGGGAAAAAGGTGAAGGATTAAGAAGTACAGATTGGCAGTTACAAAAACAGTCATGAGAATGTAAAGTACAGCATAAGGAATATAGTCAATAATATTGTAATAACTATAGAATAACAGATGGTTATTGGACTCATTGGGGTGATCACTTCACAAGTTATATAAAAGTTTAATCACTATGTTGTACACCTGAAATTAATATAATATACTATGTCAACTGTAATTGAAAAATAATTTTTAAATGTAAATAAAATTAATATATTAGGAAAGATGAACTTTATCCCAATTTTTTCTTAATTAGTAATTATCTCATTATAAATACTTAGATCTTACAACATCAAATTATGTAAATTTGGACTCCAGTAACCAAAGTACAGGAGAAATAACAGATGTGCAAAAGATTAGCTATTAAGAATAGTATGTAAGGAGTTTGATACATAATGAAAAAAGTATAGAAGTTAAATGGTGGATTTAATACACCATTTAAACTCTTTTCCAAAACCCCACTAAGCAATTGTAAAGGAATGTATTTTAAAGCATTAATTTTATAGAAAAAGAGAACAGAACAAAAGACAACAGCAACAAAATTCTGGAAGAGTAGTCACCTATTTAGCAGATTACTGAAAGCCGAATTCCTAAACCAATAGTGGAGAAAGTCAAGAAGTAACCCAAATTATGCCATAGAACCACCAGGACCAAAAAAAGATTCAAGACTTGGCAGCAACACCAGGTAACTCTGGAAGTGGTGGTGAGGGTAAAGCTAAAAACAGAAGACTGGTCACTCCCCAATCTCCTCCTCTGCCCTAGAGAGAGTAAAATAAAGCATCCTGAACTGGAGGAGAAGAGGCACAGTTATCAGAAAGTACCATTCTGAAAACAGGGAGACCAAATTAACTTTTACATATTAAACAGAACCTGCACCTGCCTCTCAACACTCCCAGCCCTCTTTCTTCAATAGACTTCTAGAACAATAGCAGCCAACAGACAGGAGATTAGCCATTTTTTTAGGGGACCTGACCAAGCTGAGACAAATTAAGATAATGACATTGGGAGACCCCAAAAATGGCCCAGCAGATCATGCTACAGTGAATCCCAGAAATAATAAACACCAAGCACCAGCTCATAACTTCTAATCAGTTTTCTGGTATTTTACTCTTAAAGCAGACAATCGAGGATTAGCAGACACTTAAAGAAGCCTCTAATTTGAAAGTCAAGTGTCAAAACTAACTGAAATCTATTTGGAGAAATAAGTGACTATTCCAGGGAAGAGAAAAACCAATTTTCCAAAAAAAACTAGTTTAATATTTAGGGAGATATGGGTATTAATCCTATATAATAAAAGGCTAATATGCAAATCGACCGAACAACTGGTTGCTATGATGCACACTGACCACCAGAGGGCAAATGCTCAATGCAGGAGCTGCCCCCTGATGGTCAGTGTGCTCCCACAGGGGGAGCGCTGCTCAACCAGAAGCTGGGCTCATGGCTGGCGAGTGCAGTGGCAGTGGCGGGAGCCTCTCCCGCCTCAGAGGCAGCGCTAAGGATGTCCAACTGATGGCTTAAATCCACTCCCTGCCTAAGCCATTGGTCGGACATCCCCTGAGGGCTCCCAGACTACAAGAAGGTGCAGGCTGGGCTGAGGGACCCCCCCCCCAAGTGCACAAATTTTGTGCACTGGGCCTCTAGTATATCCATAAAAACTAGACAAAATGCTAAAAAGGAAGTATATTAAGGGGGGGGGGGGCGGGGGAGAAGGATTCTAAATTAAAAGCCCAAGAGTAGAAATCAGTAACCCAGAGAAAGATTAAAAGATGGCTGAGCCCAGCTGGTACAGCGCAGTGGTTGAGTGTCAACCCATGAAACAAGAAGTCCCCGGTTCAATTCCTGGTCAAGGCACATGCCCAGGTTGGGGGTTCAACCCCCAATAGGGGACTTGCAGGAGGCAGCTGATTGATGTCTCATCGATGTTTCTATCTCTCTATCCCTCTCCACTCCTCTCTAAAAAATCAATAAAAACATATTCATAAAAAAAAAGATGACTGGCCCTGACTGGTTTGGCTCAGTGGATGGAGCGTCGGCCTGCGGACTCAAGGGTCCCGGGTTCGGTTCCAGTCAGGGGCATGTGCCTTGCTTGAGGGCATATCCCCAGTAGGGGGTGTGCAGGAGGCAGCTGATCGATGTTTCTCTCTCATCGATGTTTCTGACTCTCTATCCCTCTCCCTTCCTCTCTGTAAAAAAAATCAATAAAATATATTAAAAAAATGACACGCGTGTCAGGTTTTTTGGTTGATTTTTCTTTGTTAAATGGCATTTAAATATATAAAATAAATATCAAAAATATAAGTCTTTGTTTTACTATAGTTACAAATATCAAAAAATTTCTATATGTGACACGGCACCAGAGTTAAGTTAGGGTTTTTTAAAATGCTGACACGCCGAGCTCAAAAGGTTCGCCATCACTGAATTAGTGAGTAGTTCACAGAAGTCTAAACAAATATAAAAAAGATAATTATCAATTCCAGAGAAAATAAATTATGCAAACAGGGAAAAATAATCATAATATTCCACAGGCTCTGCTGTGAATAGTGTTTATATCAGTGATGGCGAACTGAAAATGGTTGTTGTCTCTGAGTATGGATGGGGAGAGACATCATTTTAATTATCTGACTCCTTTTCTGGCTTTTACAAATGGTTTTTATAAAAATCAAACCCTAAACATAAAAAATAAGTTGTAAAGGTACTATTCAGAGATTTTTTAGAAGGCATGGACTGTACTGGCTGAGAAATCTTAAAATATGAGTCCAAGAAATTAGACTAGGTCATCTTAGGTTCCAGGGACCTTTGAATTATGTTCAGCATCACTCATTTGTCTCAAATTTTCATTACTGGTTTTATTTCTGACTCTGATGGTCTTTGGTAATTGTTGAAGGTACGACAATTTCTTCAATAGTGTCTTTTTTTCTTCAAAAAGTCAGTTTTCGGAGAAACTAAGATGGCGGCATAGGTAAACACCGGGAAATTGTCGCCTCCCACAACAATTGAAAATTACCGCAAAGGACTGAGCAAACATCATCCAGAACAACAGAAAGGCTGGCTGAGTGTAAATTCTACAACTAGAAGGAAAGAGAAGCACGCTGAGAGCCAGAGGCGCTGCGGAGGTGAAGTGCGGAGGTGAAGTGCAGAGGTACGGCGGCTCGCGCGCGCGCGAGGAAAGGGGGTGGCGCCTGAGGACGCGGCTGTCTTTTTGAATCACAAACTCCCGACTGCTCTGAACTCCGGCTCCGGGAAGTCTCTGGGGACCCAGGTCTCATACGGGGAGAAGCTGGTCTGTCCGGCAGCGGGCGAACTTGAGGGCGGCTTTCCCTCAGAGGTGCTTGCAGCCGTTACCGGGACACTGAGACACGCGACTCCGGGCGGAGAATCAGCCATAGCTCCCTGATCCGCCCTTTGATTCCCTGAGACCCTGCCCCACCCAGGCTGCGGCAGAGGCTTTTGCATGTGAATGTACCTAACTGCAGCCCAGCCAGGCAGACCCGGAACTTCCAGGAGAAGGCCCAAGGCCCCGCAGCGGCTTGCATTGCTTCACAGCTGAGCCTCTTCGTGGCTCCTGCTGTGTGGTCTCAGGCAGAGGCTGAATTAGCACCTCCTTAGATCCAGGAGCCACTGTACCCAGTGGTCAGAGTGGGACCATCCAGATTGCAACTCCTCAGATCCATAAGGGACACACTCAGGGAGCAGACTCAGTGAGCACCAAAGCCCCACTGAAGCAAGTTTTGCCCCAGAAGGGTGTCTTCAGCACAGAAGTTCTCCCACTTTAGACACAGCTGATTCTCACAGCCAATTGGCTTGGAGGTCAATTCCTCCCAGTGATCCTACAACAACCAAGGCACCAAGAGTGCACCAAGAGTGTCCACCCCAGGTAACTGGGGAGGCTGAGCTACTGGGCCCTACAGGACACCTGGCGCGCAGGGCCACTCTATCAACACAGGGAAGCTGCCAAAATGCGGAGACAAAGAAACAGGTCACATATGGCAGAAATGGAGGAAAGCAAACGATTGGATATAGAGTTCAAGGCCACGTTTATAAGGTTTTTCAAGAATTTTATGGAAACTGCCGATAAATTTAATGAATCCCTCAATAAGTATAGTGAGACCATGGAGGACATGAAAAAGGACCAACTAGAAATTAAGCAAACACTGACTGAAATAAAGAATAATTTACAGAGATCCAGCAGCAGACAAGAGGATCCCAAGAATCAAGTCAAAGATTTGAAATACAAAGAAACAAAAAATACCCAACCGAAAAAGAAAAAAGAAAAGAGATTCCAAAAATATGAAGATAGTGTAAGGAACCTCTGGGACAACTTCAAGCATACCAACATCAGAATTATAGGGGTACCAGAAGGAGAGAGAGGGCAAGATATTGAAAACCTTTTTGAAGAAATAATGACAGAAAACTTCCCATACCTGGTGAAAGAAATGAACTTACAAGTCCAGGAAGCACAGAGAACCCCAAACAAAAGGAATCCAAAGAGGACCACACCAAGACACATCATAATTAAAATGCCAAGAGCAAAAGATAAAGAGAGAATCTTAAAAGCAGCAAGAGAAAGACAGTCAGTTACCTACAAGGGCGTACCCATACGACTGTCAGCTGATTTCTCAACAGAAACCATGCAGGCCAGAAGAGAGTGGCAAGAAATATTCAAAGTGATGAATAGCAAGAACCTGCAACCAAGATTACTTTATCCAGCAAAGCTATCATTCAGAATAGAAGGTCAGATAAAGAGCTTCACGGATAAGAAAAAGCTAAAGGAGTTCATCACCACCAAACCAGCATTATATGAAATGCTGAAAGGTATTCTTTAAGAAGAGGAAGAAGAAAAAGGAACTCTGACCATTTGCCACAGCATGGATGGAACTGGAGAGCGGATAAATACCACATGATCTCACTCATTTGTGGAATATAATGAACAACATAAGCTGATGACTGTCGGGACTTGGAGGGAAGGTAGGGGAGGGTGGGGGTAAGGGGGAAAGATCAACCAAAGGACTTATATGCAAGCATATAGGCCTAATCAATGGACATGGACAACGGGGGGGTGAGGGCATGAGCGGGGGGTGGGGGGGGGTAGAGGGTAACGTGGGGACAAGGACACATATGTAATATCTTAATCAATAAAAAATATATTAAAAAATTAAAAAAAAAAAAGTCAGTTTTCCCTTTGTGGCCAGGAATCCCTTCCCCAGGTAGGGATACCATTGCATAGACTTTCATTTCCTTAAAAATCCTGTTTAGTTACTGATAGACATCTAGTAAGTGGTCTCTAATATCACCTACCTTTTCTGAAAAACCCTTAATGCTCTGCATCAGTGCTTATAGCTCTCATCCCTAAATTCTAATGACTCCTCCAAACTATATATGTTCATGTATAATGTTAACAGAAAAATAAAAGCTAAAGAAAAATTTCACTTTCACTGCTAGCAACAGCTGATCCTTATGGAGTGTTTATCACGTGCAACCCACTATCCTAGGCACTTTATATAGTATACTAAGTAATTTAACCTTCTCAACTACCCTATTAGTTAGGTAGGATCAATATCCCCATTTGATTTGGTGAGGAAAATTAAGCTCAGTTTCAACAGGTGACAAAGACAGAAATGGCAGAACCAGGAGTAAGTCCAGCAAATTTTGACTCTAGAGTCCTTGTTTGTTTGTTTGTTTCCTTATTTATTTATTTTAGCTTTACCACTTTATAGATTAATGAATCATTATTTTAAATAGAAAGCAACTCATATTATCTTGGTGATTTATAAATATGATCATTAAATCAAAGAATATAAAAATTTGAAGCATTTTTTTAAAATCCTCACCCAAGGATATTTTTTCCATTGGTTTCTAGAGAGTGGAAAGGAGGGAGTTGGGGACGAGGGGGAGAAGAGAGAAACATTGACATGAGAGAAACATATGGATTGGTTGCCTCCTGCACTCGCCCCTACTGGTCCCAGGGAACCTGCAACTACGGTATATGCCCTTGACCAGGAATGGAACCCGTGATTTTTCGATCTGCAGACTGATGCTCTGACCACTGAGAAATACTAACCAGGGCTAGAATCCTTGTTCTTAACCACTCTACCAAAACACTTCTAATGATTTGCACAAAATGGAATTTTCATTAAACAAATGAACAAAATGAACAAATTTTAAAATGCCAGAAAGCAACTCTATTTCTTTCTTCCTACTGCCTCTCTCTTCCTCGCTAAATTTATGGTATATTACTATTCATTTTTAAATATAAACTTTCATTACAACACCTGTAAACTGAAAGGCATGAAAGAAGTTCTCCCAATAACACTAAAATAACTCCCCACTTAAGATCTTATAAGAACAGGCATTTAGATTGACAATATAATACAGTCATTTAGATTTAGTTAAAATCCTTCAATTCCCTATGCATAAAACGTAAATTTATTCTTTTTTAAATATTTAAAATTATACAAATGAGATGTTAGTTTTCCTTTGCTTTTTTTAAAAAATATATTTTTATTGATTTCAGAGAGAAAGGGAGAGGAAGATACACATCAATGATGAGAATCATTGATCAGCTATCTCCTACAAGCCCCCTACTGGGGATCAAGCCCAAAATCCAGGCATATGCTCTGCCCTTGACCTCCTGGTTCATAGGTCGACACTCAACCATTGAGTAACACTGGCTGGGCTTTCTTGTTTTTAGAAGAAAAATAATTTCTCATTTGAAAACTAAAAACCATCCTGACCTTGAATACATATATGAATAATCCATGGACACAGACAATAGGGTGCTGAAGGCCTGGGGTGAAGAGGGAAGGGGGGGGGCTAGGCTGGAGGAGGTCACTGGGGGCGGGGGGAGGGACAGGGGACATATGTAATACTTTCAACAATAAAGAATTATTTTTTTAAAAAAATCCTGATAACCTCAGCACAGGAATAATTAAATTATGTTACATCCAGAAATATTTTACAAGTTTTGAAAGGATAATATGAAACTGAGGTAACACTAAAAAATCATTATGATACAGTGTTAACTGGAAAAAGATTAAAGCTGTATGTTCACTATAAAGAACTTCATTTTTTAAAATGTAGGCATGGCCTTAGTCAGTCTGGCTCAGTGGATAGAGCGTCGTCAACCTGCAGACTGAAGGGTCCCAGGTTCTATTTTGGTCAGGGGCACATGCCCGGGTTGTGGGTTCAGTCCCCAGTGTTGGGGGTGTAGGAGGCAGCCAACCAATGATTCTCTCTCATCACTGATGTTTTTTTGTTTGTTTTTTAAACTTCATAAACACAAAAAAATTTACTCTGAATAGATCATTTTATACAGAAATCACTGAAAAAGATGTTCATTAATTAGCTATGGTCTTTACAAATCAAACTATCCAAACAAAATAAACAAGGCAATATAAAAGTTTAAGAAATTTACAAAAGCTGTACAAAATAACTTAATTAGACTGGTACAGTCTATAAAATCTCTTCTTTCACTGTACAATTAGAGATCTATGTAGGTTTTTTATTAGGGAATAAAATAAAGGATGTTTTAAGGCTTCTTTGAGAGTAATCCTTTTAGTTGGCTCATACTCCAACATTTTCTGAATGAGGTCAAAGAGAAGCTCACGTTCAGCATCCTGAGAAAGCATAAATAGAGGTTTACAACGCCTTGAAACATATCTGCTGGCAGAACTGTGCTCATCCCAGTCCAATCGATCATGATGGAAATATTTACGTTTCCTAAGAGTAAGTCAATATCCATGTTTATGTTGACAATGAAAATTTAAACATCTACTAATAGAAAAACATGGAACGCTTCACGAATTTGCACGTCATCCTTGTGCAGGGGCCATGCTAATCTTCTCTGTATCGTTCCAATTTTAGTATATGTGCTGCCGAAGCGAGCACATCACTGATGTGTTTATCTCTCTCTCCCTCTCTTCCTTTCTGAAATGAATAAAAATATATTTTTGAAATTTAGGCATGGCCCTGGCCAGTGTGACTCAACTGATTGGAGCATCATCCCATGAACCAAAAGGTGGCAGATTCGATTCCCAGTTGGGGTGCATGTGATGGGCAGCCAATTGATGTTGCTCCCTCACATCTCTCCTTCTTTCTCTCTCTCACATCAATTTTTAAAAAACCAACAAAACAAAACAAAAACATAGGCATGTAGAAAGATAAAAATGACTAGTAGTTGCATTAAGGTAAAATAAGGATTAATGGCCCCTTTTAGTTTTGCAGTAACATTTTCAAAAAGTTTAAAGACAAGATGTTAGGTGACTCTGGAAATGTTCTAAAACTAGAACATTGTGATGACAGTTATACAACTCTGTAAATTAACTAAAACATCACTAAACTATACACTTAAAATGGGTGAGTTTTATGGCTTATAAATTATACCTCAATAAAGTTATTTTTTTTAATGTTAGGAAAAAAATCTTTCTACAATACTCACATGAGAAAACTCAGGCTGGGATGGGACAGGAAGTGAGCCAGGAGTGAAGACTGGCGCACTCTGAGACACTGGTGTGGAGGCTTGTGGTGCTATAGTGGGCTCAGGTGGGACAGGGAGGGTTTCTATCTCCGCTGTTTCATCATCTTTAAGCTTCTTCTGAAAAGATTCTCTTTCTTCTTCAGATAACATTGACATATCCATTGGCTCATCTGGTTTAAAACAGGTAAAACTAATTTAGAAATAAGCATTCATTAATACTTCTAATACCACTAATAAAAATCCTATATAATAAAAGCTTAATGTGCTAAGTGTCCAGTCATCCATTGAACCAATCAAAGCATAATATGCTAATGATATGCTAAGGCCGCTCAACCGCTCACTATTACGTGCACTGACCACCAGGGGGCAGACGCTCCAACTGGTAGGTTAGCTTACTGCTGGGGTCCGGTCAATCAGGACTGAGCAAGACGGGCTGGACATGCCCTGTAGCCCTCCTGTGGCCCCTCCCCAGCTGGCCAACCTCCTGCGTCCCTCCCCGGCCCCGACTGTGCACCAGTGGGGTCCCTCGACCTGGCCTGTGCCCTCTTGCAATCCGGGACCCCTTGGGGGATGTCAGAGAGCTGGTTTCAGCCCGATCCCACAGGCAAGGCCAAGAGACCCCACTGGTGCACAAATTCATGCACCGGGCCTCTAGTTACATTATAGAAATTTCCATTCCTAAAAAAAACACTAACTTAATTTTCAGAAAAGCTGATAGATTGACTGGGCCATAAAAAACCGAAATACTTCCTTCCCCAAGCTCCCAAAATAGTCAGTTATAGATTAAAGTAGGTTTCACCTGGGGATAACCACCTACCTAGATGAAATGTTAAAACTTCTGAGCCTCTTTCCTGATTATAACTCATTTTTCACATTTTGCATAGAAAAGCCCAAATTAATGGCACTTAATTTAGCCATCATATATTCTGCCACAGGCCTTGAAATGTAGTGAACTTGTTCACCACTCTAAATAAATATTTACATATTTATGAACTCATTATATTTGCATTAACTGCTAAGTGCAGAAAGATGGGTACCAGGACAAATAGAGAAGAGAAAAAAAAATCTACCAATGCCAATTAGCACTGATAAATCAAATAACTAAGTACAAAACACTAATCTAAGACAAATTGCTTAGGAGGGAAACATGCACAAAACCTTGTTTTCCCATAGTATACTACCCACCTGAAGGCCATCAGCATCTTCCTCAGAACCTAACTAGGTATTTGATTCATCAATCCTTTCCCCCTTATCTTACAACTTGACTCCAAAGAGACTGCCTCTAAACCAGTGGTTTTCAACCAGTGTGCTACAATAATTATTTTTAATATATTTGTATTGATTTCAGAGAGGAGGGGAGAGGGAGAGAAAGAGATAAAAATAAAAACATCAATGATAAGAGAGACACATCAACTGGTTGCCTCCTGCATGTATCCCAACCACGGCCTAGGATTGAGCGCAACCAAGGTATGTGCCCTTGACTGAAATCAAACCCAGGACCCTTCAGTCTGCAGGCTGACACTCTATCCACTGAGCCAAACTGGCCAAGGCATACAAGAATTTTTAAAACATGCACTACCTGACTATTTAGTCAGGGCCACTGACCTCTTTTCCTTTAGCTTGTCAAATAAAAGAAATGACAACAGCCAACACAACAATAGCCGTCCGATGTGAATGCCCTATCTTGAACCACAGATATAGAGGTCATATAACAGAGTTGCATCTTATTGGTCATGTCGCCTAGTAAGGTTGAAACTGATTGGTTAATTCTTGGTACCAGAACTCCATATATACAAAGTATAAGCACCTGATTTTTTAAAAAGTCAATTTGGAGCAAAAAAGAGTAGGGAATTCCAAATTTTATTTATTTATTGTAAATCAATGAAAGGTATACCTATTTTCTTGTTAGATGGGCAAAAAATATATTTGGTGTGCCACAGGATTTTAGTAATTAGTTTATGTGTGCCACGAGGATAAAAAAGTTGAAAATCACTGCTCTACACCACTTTCACAAACTACCTCTGCCACTCAGTTTTTTTCCTATCATCACTCTCATGTTACCAGCTAATCCCAACCCCAATTCCAACGCCTTGCTGCTTACTTGGCCTCAACCTCACCTTCCATTCTAATTCTAGGTTCGGTCAGGATCTGCTGCTGTACGCCTTTATTACACTACCACAGCTGTGTTAAATATTCCCGTTATACTTTTTTATCTTTCTCACCATGACAAAGCACTTATTAACACATTAAGCGCCCAGCCTGTTTTGTCTTCCGGATGGAAAGTATATTGTCAGTCATGGTGACTGACTGGGCGCTTAATGTGTTAGGGACCTGCTGCTCTAAGCACTACATATAAAAAGGCTTTAGGTTAATAATCTTAGCAAAAAACAAAACTACAAAAAGCATACATAGTCCTACAAACAGTTATGAACAAGTATTAAGCAAATACATTAAATCTAAAATACAATTAACAAAGGAAAATATTCTTTATTTTTTATTAAAACCAAAGAACTCTGAATCATATACATAAAATGATCCCAAATGTGTAAAGATATTTCTTTATATTTATGCATAGAAAATATATCCAAATGCTAATCTATATATATAAAAGGCTAAGTGACCAACAGTACATACGTCTGACCGTCCGACCGACTGACCGACTGACCGACAGGCTGGTACATATGACGCACACTGGCAATTTAAAAATAAACATTGACTCTCACATGCGTGTTATCTGTCCCTGTCCGACACTGGCCTCCCATTTAAATTAATTCAAACACAGTTTCCTGTGATGCCAGTATCTGCGATGACTATTAATAAATCACAAGGGCAAACTCTAGTCAGAGTAGGAATATTCCTATCTGGACCCGTTTTCGGACATGGTCAGTTATATGTTGCTTTCTCTCAAGTTCGAAGAGCATGTGACGTTAAAGTTGTAAATACTTCATCACAGGGAAATTAATCAAGCACTCTGAAAGTGTTTTTACTCTTAATGTGGTATACAGGGAGATATCAGAATAAGTTTAATCAATTTATCAGTCATTGTTTTTATCAATGCTTTTATATCATGTTTTTGTTGTTTTTATATCATGTCTTTGTTGTTATATCATGATTAATAAATAAACCATAATTATATCTGGATTGTGGGATCACGGGTGATTTTTATTTTCTTCTCAATTTATTTTATTTTCTTATCATTACTTTCCTATATGCTTTCCAAACTTTCTACAATGAGTATAGGCATACTTCATTTTATTGCACTTCACTTGATTGTGTTTCACAGATGTTGCATTTTTTACAAATTGAAGGCAGGCTCTCCACCAGCAAAAAGATTACTCACTTTATTACAATATTTACCACAATACTCACTTTACTACAGTGGCCTGGAAGCAAACTTGCAACATATCTTAAGTATGCCTGTTATTAATTATTAATTACTAGTGGCCCGGTGCACGGATTCGTGCACACTGAAAGGAAAATAATTAGAAGAAATGTTTTAATATTGCTATTCACCCTTTCTCTATAATATAAGTGTCAGGGATGAAAGAAAATTAGTAAAATGTATATAAAATCTATACTAATAAAAGGGTAATATGCTAATGAGAGCAGATTTCCATCCAGACAAAGCCACAGCGGCTGCGAGGCCTGGGGTTCAGGCAGCAGTGGGCTCAGGCAGCTGTGAGCCCCAGCAGCTGCGAGGCCCGGGGCTCAGGCCTCGCAGCCACAGCGGCCAGCAGTGGCAGCAGCAGTGGGGTGGTGGGGGCAGCGCCTTCCCCTGATTGGCCTGGTCACCTCCCGCAGAGGGAGGCCAGAGGCGGCAGCAGCGACGGGGTGATGAGGGCAGTGCCTTCCCTCGATCAGTCTGGTCGCCTCCTCATAGGAGCGGGCCTAAGCAGTCAGTAGGACATCCCCTGAGGGCTCCCAGACTGTGAGAGGGGGCAGGCCGGGCTGAGGGACCCCCACCAGTGCACAAATTTTTGTGCACCTGGCCTCTAGTAATATACAAATTCATTAACAAATAAACAATAACAACATAATATAAAAGCAAAGACATGATAGAAAAACAACAAAAACATATTAAAACAACATTGATAAAAATGATTGATAAATTGATTAAACTTATTCTGATATCTCCCTGTATACCACATTAAGAGTAAAAACACTTTCAGAGTACTTGACTAACTTCCCTTGTGATGAAGTATTTACAACTTTAACTTTAATGTCACACACTCTTCAAACTCGAGAGAAAGAAACATATAACTGACCATGTCCGAAAATGGGTCCAGATAGGAATATCCTACTTTGTCTGGAGTTTGTCCTTGTGATTTATTAATAGTAATTGCAAATGCTAGCATCATGAGAAACTGTGTTTAAATTAATTTAAGTGGGAGGCCAGTGTTTGACAGGGACAGATATCGTGCATGCGTGAGTCAATGTTTATTTTTAAATTGCCAGTGTGTGTCATCTGTACCGGCCAAATGGACGGTCAGTCAGACGTATGTATGGTCGGTCACTTAGTCTTTTATATACATAGATGTTTACAATCAGGGAGAAAGCATCTTTAATGTAATTATTTTTATATGTTCACACTACAGATAGAAGAAATGGTTCTAAATATAAACCAAATGTATTTTGATTAATAGCAGTTTTTGTAGAATAGATTGACTTTTATTTTTTACTTAAGACATCACTAATCAATCATGCTATGCTTAGAATATTAGTCCATTTGGAAACCTACAAATTATTTCAAGAGAAAATAGCCAGACAGAAACTTTGTGGCAGAAGAAAATATAAGATTAAATTTTGCAATGGGTAAATTACACTTGAAAAACAGTTAAATATATTTCTATATTTATATCACTTAAGAGCAGAGAGGGGGATATCATAGGAGGCATATAACCAGCAGCTATGGAGGCAGTTGCCTGAGTTCAAATCCTGCCTCTATGACTTATTAGTTGTGAGATCTCTCTGTGCCCCCATTTCTCCATTTATGAAACAGAGATAAAAGTAACACCTACTTCCTAGTATTGATTCAATGATAAAAAACAAAGCACCTAAAACCAAAAGGAAGGACATAAAATAGTGTCTGGGATATACTAAGTGTTCAATAAAAATAAGCTATTGTACCATTATAGGTATGAAAAGGAGAAAATCATGGAATTTATTGGAAAAGGCTTTGTAGGAATTTAGAAATACCTTGAATGACTGGATAGGAGACTAGTATTGAGCAAAAGAAGTTTACATAATGAGATAAATTAAGTAAAAGGAAAAATTTTCTTGTGAATAAAGTATAAAATCCCTAGGAGAAAGTGAATGAAGTCAAAATTTCTACAACCTGCTCCTAGCCACTCTGACAAAAACTGCTTTGATAATAACAAAAATAGCCCAGCCGGTGTGGCTAAGTGGTTGACTGTCGATCTATGAACCAGGAGGTCAAGGTTCGATTCCCAGTCAGGGCACATGCCCAGGTTGTAGACTTAATCCCCAGCAAGGGGCAAGCAGGAGGCAGCGGTCAATGATTCTCTCTCATCATTGACGCTTCTCTCTCTCTCCCTCTCCCTTACTCTCGGAAGTCAATAAAAATATATTAAAAAAATAACAAAATAGCCTATAAAGACAAACAAAACAATTTTTGGTTCCCTCTCATCAATAACATGCAAATATGTTGTTGAAAATTACTGGCAATTAGTAATAAATCCAGCTCTTTACTATACTAATTCATTTGAATTTAACTTGAAAACCTGAACATTTTCCCTTAAGGGTCTTTTTAAAAATCAAGTCAACACCGAGTTCTCAAAAGAATGGGTGCCGAAGAGCTAAGAACTGAGATGAGCACTTTACACTAGGCCACTTCCCTAAAGGTGAGACAGATGAGTCCTACTGGATGGCTTAGGTCAGTGTGCTAACATATAAAGACACAGTATATTTTGCAAGGCAGAAGTGCTGCTCCCCTTCTAATCTGAGATCAACAGGCAGATCAAGAGAGCTCACCTTTTCTTCCTTCTTGTTCTGTGGGACTGCTAGGAACAATAAATGGGGTAGATCGGAAAGCATCAGGGGAAGGAGCAACAAGATCTGAAGAATTCCTTTATAGAAAGAGAAAATCACAGATTATTTTTAACCACAGCCACAATTTTGCATCTGTTTTCTTCCTTTTTAATAGCAAAAATGTCTAAGCCATTCAGACCAATACTTATTAGCATTTCTCTCAAAAAGCTACCTGAGGCTGTGGAAGAGCCATCAATAATATTTCAATAACTATTTCACATGAGACATATCCAAAGTTAGAATTAAAACAAAGAGTAGCTCGGCCCACGTGGCTCAGTGGTTGAGAGTCGACCTATGACCCTGGAGGTGATGGTTCGATTCCTGGGCAGAACGCATGCCTGGATTTTGGGCTTGATCCAGAGTAGGAGGCATGCAGGAGGCAGCCGATCAATGATTCTCTCATCATTGATGTTTCTACCTCTCTCTCTCTCCCTCTCCCTTTCTCTCTGATGAATAAAAAAATATTTTTTAAAAAGTAAGCATAAAGCCATCCTATATAATAGAGGTAATGTGCAAATTAACCCTCACGCCCTCACAAGACAGCTGCCTACAACCAGGCTGACAGGGGCGTTAGTGAGGAACGACCCAACGACTGAAAAAGCAGGCTGTGTGGGGCGACCAGGCCAGCAGTGGGGGCAATAAGGGGTGACCAGGCCGGTGCGGGGGCCAGTTAGGAGCGACCAGGCTGGCAGGGAGGGAGCAGTTAGGGGCAACCTGGATAGCAGCAGGGGTCAGTTAGGGATGACCAGGCCAGCAGGGGGGGCAGTTAGGGGCAATCAGGCCAGCACGTAGAGGCAGTGAGGGACGATCAGGCCAGCAGGAGGGGCAGTTAGGGGCAATCAGGCCGGCACGCAGAGGCAGTGAGGGGTGATCAGGCCGGCAGGGGAGGGCAGTTAGGAGCAACCAGGCAGGAAGGCAGGTGAGCGATTAGGAGCCAGCAGTCCAGGATTGTGAGAGGGATATCCAACTGCTGGTTTATGAAACCCGATCCCCGGTTTCGCGCCTAAACCAGCAGTAAGGGGTCCCGGACTGGAGAGAGTGCAGGCTGAGCTGAGGAGACCCCCATGCCCCCGTGCACGAATTTTGTGCACCAGGCCTCTAGTATGATTATAAGAGAAAATGAATGATCAGACACAAGGACATCATGATTGAAAAACAGATGAGAAAGTACTAGAAAAATAATTCATCTGCTGATTTTTGAGACAAAATATTTACTCCATTTCTGCATATTAGAAAGATCATGCACATTTTTATTTAAAAGTACAAACCTCTTTGCCCTAACACAGAGAGAAAGAAATGCAACTAATGTTTACTCTAATATAACCCATTTCCCACCCCTATTAAATGGGAAGAATTTTTAGTCAAATAAAAGAGCAGAATGCTTGTTTGGGATGTGTAACAGTCTCTTAGTAATCGGGCAGTTTCTTCCCTAGTGAAACCTTTGGGCTACTATTATAAAATTTCCAAATGAAAAAGCAGATCTACCTACCTTCAATGGTCCTACTAAGTTCTTACCCCCAAAATTCTAAAGCCTAGATTTTACCTTTTGGTTTCAAAAAGAATGCTGAACTTGTGGACAAGTTTAGCTCTTTGAACCCTAGCCTTAAACCCTCAGGCACATGTTTCCCTGGCAGAGCTGCTTTAGGCTTACTTACGTGGAAAGGCTCTCCTGAACAAGGGACCTCTGACCAGAGAGCTGCAGGAGCTGCAGAGTGGTGGCAGGTGTGGAAGCCAGAGAACACCCACCTTCTTCCCTTGAAGGAGTAGAGCAACCATCAGAAACTATTGGGGGGAAAAGATCTAGTTACATTGACTTCTCAGATTGACATTACTGAGTTGTAAAAACAAACCAACAAAAAAGCACTCTGTACTGCAGAGAGTAATATACAGATTTCCAACCATGTTCCAAGAGGGTAGAAACTGTTTTCTAATTATAGTACAATTAATGAAATGCCATGCTAACACAAATATTGAGTGATCATTAAAAGCCCCCCTCCCTACTAAATTATAGGTTTTTTAAATAAAAATTGACAAAAAGAATTCCTTAGTCCTTTATGTCATGATTAAAACTTGAAAAAGGCCAGAATCCTGATACCTTCGTTTGACTGCTCTTCTTTCTTGTGAAGGTTCTATTATAAAACAGCAAGTGAGACTTTTATTTCAAGGTCTACCTAAGGTGAAGTAAGCTCATGCCATAATATGGAGTTGGGAGGAGTCAAAATAATATATATGACACCTGATAATATGAATGCAGCAATTTTCATGATCAGAACCTGAGCCTCCTCAAAAGGAGACAGAAAATACTAACATGTTAGTAAAAGGATATATAAATAGCCAGTACTGATTTATAGTATGAAGAGTCTCTTGTTGGTCCCGTCTAAGCAACAGATGGAGTATCAGCTTTACTAATCCCAAGTATAAAGGAATGTCTTAAATACAACCTTATAGATTTAGCGAGAGACCAAAAAAGATTTCTTAGTGACTCTTTGAATGTTTTGCACATATTCACAGCCTAGTAAAGGAATAAAACCCTCTCTTCTTCCCTCATTACAACCAACACATTACAGCAGGTCCTCCAACAATGTCATCTCATTCAACATCTTTTTGTTTTAATGTTAATGAAATGTCCTATAAACTTACCTCTTCTTTATATCAGTTAGCCTACAGTAAAATTGGTTTTGTTATATGTTGTTTCATTCAAAATCACATAACCTATCGACAACATGAGGACTTGAGGTATACTTTGCTAGTTATTACTGAAGCTTTCTGACTCTGAGGTAACAGAATAAAGGGTTGGTGGGGGTTAACAAAATGTGAAACAAATACCACTCTAGTCTTCTAAGTTTTACATTCTTTCTCCTAGACCATAACTTCCTATTTGTGAACTAACAAACAGATAAGTACAGTTAGCCAGGTGAATATGAAAAAACGTATACTTAATTATGTTAAATATTTGGAGACCTAGGACAAAAGAAGTAGCTACTCTGTCCATAGTTATTAAATTTACTCCATTAGCTATTATTCCTCAATATCTCCATTTCCAAAAGAGAGAGAAAATTATGTTAAAATGTTAAATAGCAATCATTCTCAAAAAGACTTTCTCATTAATCAGCTAGAGGCATATTTTCCTTTCATATCACAAACAAGTCTGCATACCTATAAAGTGCCCTCTAACTTAAACAGTAGCCACAAAACAGAAATAAAAGTTTTTATCTTTGAACAAGAGGAACTAACTATATATCAACTAATTACTCTTTGTACCTGTTTTATTGCTCTGGTCAAACAAGTCTTCCTGAGTTGACAAAACCTCAGGCTCTGGTAACTTCGGAATCTGCAGTCCACCTTCCAGTATTTCTTGAGCAGGTATTTGTTCTTTTGTTTCCACAGTAATAAGAGATACTTTGGGACTAGGAGGCATGTCCTCTGACCTAGGAGATTCACATCACCAGGAGAAAAAGTTGCTATGTTCAAATGTTTTCATCTTTGACCTAATAAACTTTTCCTGTGTTTTATCTGTTTTCCTTTAATAATTTCAAAAATTTCAATAGTTTTAGTATATATAACTACTTAGTGAAAATTAAGTAAGATACTATTTGATGATACAAAGCCCTTAGCTCATTTCAAAGCCTGTCTAAGTCTCTCACAAAGCAATACGTCTTTTCAACTCTACTCACTGCTGCACTACATGAGATTACTGATGAGTCATTCAGGAATTTCTGTTACATATGCTATTATCTACACATGCATGAAGAATTTTAATCCAGACTACAGCAATGCCAGTTCTACCAATGACCTTCCAAGGAAAGGGCCTGGGTGTGAATTATTCTCTGAACTTATTTGCCACACACATTACCTCTGTTGGCCTTTTCCATCTGATCTACTAAATCTAAGCCCCAAACCAAGACTCCACACTAGTACTATTCACACATGTAAGACATTCATTGCTGATCCCTTTCCAGATTCTTATGAGATTTACCTACTCTACAATTACCCAGAGTAAACAGAACAGCAAAACTAGCTAGAGTGCAACTTCCTAAAGAAAAGCCTAGCCTGGCCAGTGTTGCTCAGTGGTTGAGCATTGACCCATGAACCAGAAGATCACAGTTCGATTCCCAGTCAGGGCACATGCCCAGGTTTCAGGTTGTGGAAAAGGGTGTGCAGAAGGCAGCCAATCGATGATTTTCTCTCATCACTGATGTTTCTATATCTCTCTCCCTGTCCCTTCCTCTCTCTAAAATCAATAAAAACATATTAAGAAAGGAAGGAAGGCCGGCCTAAAAACTTAGGCCCAGTTATAAGCTGAGTGTTTTGCATTAGAAAGTCAACTTCTCTTTATTCAGGACCCCAGAACCCCATTCCCCACTATTTCTTTTTTTTTAATCTTCATTGTTGAAAGTATTACAGATGTCCCCTTTTTTCCCCATCGACCCCCTCCACCCCACACCCGCCCCCTCCCCACTATTTCTATAGAAGAAAGTAACAACATTGAATGTTTAGTTATCCCCGCCCCAAACTGGAAGCATCCCACTTTTCCTCTGCCAATTCCAAACCTGAGCTGTTGACCAGATGCCATACTGTTTTGGAAACAACAATCACAACAGGCAGAAGAGAGATATACTGCCCAATTCCTACCAAATTAAGAGCATAATGAACTTAGAAAAGAATATCTCCCTGCATCTTTATCATAAACTACCAAATGCAGGTTACCCAATAACCCAAAACAATCTGGGTGCTCTTCAAGTACAGAAATAGTAAGACTTTCAAATATAATATTCATGTGACTCTTCCTAACACCAGAGAGGCTAGAATACCACCCACAGAGAGGCAGTAGACAAAGATCAGAGAGAAGTGGCAATCAAAGATTAAGGAGTAATGCCTATAGTGACAGCAGCAATAAAATAGCTTTGTAATATGCCTAAAGATAAGGACACAAAGAGAATTCATGAATAATCAACGTTTATATTGGACCAGAAAAATGCTAGGGGGAGGAAAAGGGAGAGATGAAAATCAAAAATTTCTGAAAATCCTGGCCAAGTGAAATGAGTATAACCCTACAGCAGAAACCCAAATATACTTTCTAGAAAGAACATGGGTTACCTTGCAGTTGATGGATTTTGCTCTTCCACCACATGTATATCCTTACTGGGTTGTGTTACCACAGGGACATCCTTGCTGGGCTGTTCTGCCATGGAGATATCGTCATTGGACTGTTCTTCATGCTTAATTGCTTGAAGTTTTAGAAGATAGAAAGGAGATATTAAAAAAAAAAAAGAAGGAAGGAGATATTTAATTTTTCAAAGTACTAGAAGCAGTCCCTAATGCTTTTCTAAAGGTAAAGATTTTAATAGACAGAAGTCCAAATTAGAAAATAATATATTTTCCAAAAAAGAAAACAACCAATAACTCACCAAAAAACACTAACCTGCAAGTCATCAACTGACAAGTACTTGCCAGACAACTCTGCAACCTTACTGTATTAACATAGATTATATTAACTTAGATAGCTATAAAATGTTATCGAGGAAAGAAGAGCTCTAGCACGAGATGAAAATGCTGATAAACAACTCCAAATGCCAGAAAACAGTTTCATACCAGTATTAGCATCCACATCAGATAGCCTCGTATGACCAGAGTTGGTGGTTACTGACTGTAGAGGCTCTTTGTCTACTTCATATGGCACAGTATTTTCCTCAACATCCTGGCTCTGGGAGAGTTCCAGAGCCCCAAAGCCCAACTGTGATGAGGCAGGATCTAGGAACAAGGCCCAAAGAAATTAGGTACCATCCTACAATATTATGCACCAGGCAAGGTGCTATCACTTAGCAAAAGAAGGTCATATTACATCCTTCAAATCAAAGCCTTGCCCTCCCCCAATTTTTCAAAATAAAATCAAAATAAAAGCAGTAAAGGTGAAGGGGGAAAATGTGTAATGAAGCAAAAAGAAGTTGCATACTATAAAACCTTGCAAGCACCTAATATAAGTATACTATGTCTACTTCCTGAAAATATACATAAACCATACCCCATACTCAATAATTCAATGTACTTCCAGCCCCATAAAGCATACATCCCCAAAATATTTGATTACAAAAGGAAGAAGAGTCAATATGCACAAAGGGGGCTATCCAAGGACCTGGAAATTTATGATGACAAATGTATAACCTGGTAAAAAGAAAAAACTTAATGTCTGTACGCTCACAATAAAAGGACTTAAAACAAACAAACAAACAAAAAAACCAGAAAGAAAAAAAAAAGGACTTAAAGCAACCTACTATCCTGAAAAAGGCATAAAGTTACCTTCAGCACCAAGGGAATGTGTGGCAACATCTAGAGTATCTTCTTCCTCTTCTCCCTTCTCCTTGTCTTCCAGTTCTTCCTTCTCTTCCCCCACAGGAGGAGCAGCTTCCACTGACCGCCCCAAAACACTACACAGCAAAAGGTACAACCACGTGTTCCCAGATAGGTTGGGACATTTTGCTCAAAGCACTCTGGAATTTTATTGTGACTCCCCACACACCAACCACCATTGAAGCAAATTTGAAAAAGTAAAATGCCTCACCCCATTATTGCTTCTTTCTACAGACAAGCACCGAAAAGGTTAACAACTCAAAAACAGGGTACAGAATTAAGTATCACAATCATTAAACAGAAGAAAGGAACAAACAGACTTGAATTTTATCTTTCTCTGAAAAGGTATGAGCAGGGACAGAAAAATCTTGCACTCAAGAGAATTACTGACAAGTGATAATAGATATGGATTAGATGTGTAGGGAATACATCTATTAAAGCAAACAGTTCACAAAAATACTATAGTAAAAAATCTTAGAATACATATATAGAACCAGAATATCTGAATAAAATACAGGTAAGACGCCTGTGTATTTTTTTTTAAATCTTCGCCTGAGAATGTTTTTATTCATTTTAGAGAGAGAGAAAGGAAGAGGGAGAAAGAGAGAGATTTTAGAGAGAGAAGAATATGAGAGACAAACATCAAACGGTTGCCTCTCGTAGGCATCCCTATCCCCCCCGATATGTACCCTGGGTATGTACCCTGACCAGGAATCGAACCCACGATCTTTTGGCTTACAAGACGATGCTCCAACCAACTGAGCCACACCAGCCAGGGTGAAGCCTATGTGTTTTTTAAAATATATTTTTATTGATTTCAGAGAGGAAGGGAGAGGGAGAAAGAGGCAGAAACATCAATGATGAGAGGGAATCATTGATTGGCTGCCTCCTGCACGCCCACTACTGGGGATCGAGCTGGCAACCTGGGCACGTGCCCTTGACTGGAATTGAACCTGGGACCCTTTAGTCCGCAGGCTGACGCTCTATCCACTGAGCCAAACCAGCTAGGGCAGAGGCCTATGTATTTTTTTAAAAAGGTTACATCACAGGTCAAAAAACATAATAAACAAAAGTAAAAGACAAATAACAACTAGGGAAAAATCTGCAACAAATATTACAAAAGAATAGTCTCGCCCTAGCTGGTTTGGCTCAGTGGATAGAGCGTGGGCCTGCAATAAAAATAAAAACATATTTAAAAAAAAAAAGACTGGGCACTCTTAAAAAACTTATATATATATAAAAGACATCTTTGAGAAAATTTTAATATGAACTATATTGTCAGATATTAAGGAACTAGAGGCCGGGGGGAGTGGGGGCAGTTTCCCTCAGCCTGGCGTGCTCCCTCTTGCAATCTGCCCTCTCACAATCCAGGACCTCTCAGGCCGATGCTCTATCCACTGAGCCAAACCAGTTTCGGCAAAAAAAATATATATTTTTTTTTTAAAATATATTTTATTGATTTTTTACAGAGAGGAAAGGAGAGAGATAGAGAGTTAGAAACATCGATGAGAGAGAAACATCGATCAGCTGCCTCCTGCACATCTCCTACTGGGGATATGCCCGCAACCCAGGTACATGCCCTTGACCGGAATCGAACCTGGGACCTTTCAGTCCGCAGGTCGACGCTCTATCCGCTGAGCCAAACCGGTTTCGGCTAAAAATATATTTTTATTGATTTTCAGAGAGGGAGAAAAATAGAAACATCAATGATGAGAGAGAATCATTCATCAGCTGTTTCCTGCTCGCCCTCCACTGGGAATCCAGCCCAAAACCTGGACATGTGCCCTGACTGGGACTAGAACTGTGACCTCCTAGTTCATCAGTCCACGCTCAACAACTGAACCACACCTGCCGGCATCACTTGTGATTTTTAATCAAATGCCACAACAGTGAAGCACTCCCCACGTCACTCTATCTAAACTTGCAACTCCTGTATTTCCTATTGCCACCTGTTTTATTTTTCTCTTCAGCCCTACGAATGTCTAACATATGTACTACGTATCTTTTACTTATTCATCATGTATTGCTACATCCCATACAAGAATGTAAGCTACATTAAGGTCTAGAATTTTTATCTCTTCTGATCACTTTGTATCCCCACTATTCAAGAGCGCTTGACTCAATAAATATTTGTAGAATGATTCGTTAAATCAGAAGAGGCTTTATTTTTAAAATTTTTTAAATATAAAATTATTCCCAAATAAAATATTACTACAAATATTTTTAAAAAGCAGAATGCCCTGGCTGGATGACTCAGTTGGTTGGAGCGTCGTCCCATGCACCAAAACGGGTACAGGTTTGATTCCCAGTCAGGGGACATACCTGGTTGCGGATTCAATCCCTAGTCAGGGTGCGTATGGGATACAACCAATCAATGTTTCTCTCTCAGGTAGATGTTTATTTCTTTCTCTTTCTGTTCCTGCCTTTCCCCTCCTCTCTCTCTCTCTAAAAAGTCAGTAAAAAATATATATTCGCAGGTGAGGATTTAAAAAAAAATCAGAAGAAGCTTAATTATAGAAAAATAATACTAATCTTAAACTTTTCTCCACTGTCTAAGCTGATGGAAGAAGAAAACAAAGTTTTAAGTATATTGTTTTGAAGTACAAAAGTAGTTAATAAAAGAACTAAAATAATTATTACAAAAATTGGGAAAGCGTTGTTGGTAAGAAGTCCTCATCTCCACTTATGGAACTCAATTACCTTAATCTGATAAAATAAGAAACGGCAGTGTGATAGCGTCACTTTGTTTTACATAGTATGAAGGGCTGGGAAGGTGACCTCCCAAAGAAGTAAAAACACAAACACTTAAATAAGATTGCCTCTGCGAAAGGAGACCACGGATGAGAACGAACTCTTTGCTTTTCATTATAAACTCTTTTTAAAATTAACTATGCATTCATATTATTCTGTTAAAAATACTTAACAGATCTCATCAAAATTAAAAACCTGCTCTGTGGAACACCCTCTGAAGAGGATGAAAAGACAAGCTGCAGAGTGGAAGAATATATTTGCATATTGTATATCCTACAAAGGACTAGTATCTAGAATATATAAAGAGCCCTCAAAACACAATACAAGCATCCAATCTAGTACCTTGAATAGAAAATAAACTCAATAAATGGGCAATGGAAAGACAATGTAAAAACTGAATGCTGTTTGAAAAGAATATGAATTAAACATTCTGGATCTAAAACTGGTGAGTTACTTTGGTTGGTGGAAAGCATGCCTAACAGTTTTGACAATATACTTAAATATATTGTTTGATTTTTTTTCAATTAATAAGTTGTATCTATGCTAAGAATAAGGAATACTTATTTTGTTTCACATGTACAAGACAGATCACAAAATGAATAATGTAGATGTAAAAATGTTATTACCTTCACAAAAGAGATTCCAGCTAACAGTACTAACATAATCCTCAAATCCCACTTCCTAATTCACAAAAATAAGATTAATCCCTTTATCTTTGGGATGAGTCAAAGGTACAGACAAAAGAACTGATCCATTAACAAATGTAAATAAATTTCTTCAAACACTAGTATACCTGCTTGTCCTGTTTGGCTGAGGTAACTGTTCAATGACCTGACTGACGGAACCACATGTATCCACATGAGAAGAATCCATAGGGTCTGAAAAACACAAGAGGATATTAGCACAAAAGGCATTTACCCCTAAACTTTAATAATACAAAGTCAGGAATGCAGACAATACAAACCTAATCAGCTCCATTACAGAAAGCCAAGCTTTTGCGTGCCTACTACGCACCGGATAGAGTGCTGGATTTCCTTACATACATTCGCCACAACCCCGTCTAAGTCCACCAGCTCTAACAAGTGCACCCTTGCAAAATGGGACGGACAGTTTGAGGCACCTCACCTGCAGCTTTGTCTTCCTTCAGGTGGTCATTGAGCCCACTTTTACTGTCCCCTTGCTCTCCAGCTGATTGTTCAGGCTTGGGCACCACATCCTAGGAAACACGCAAACATAATATCCCCTCTACAGACGAAATAATTTAAAATGAGACATACTTTTTGTGACTATGGTGATTTCATTTTTCCAACTAATTGTCTCCAAAAGATAGTGACCTGAGTACTTACATTTTCTGGTTGGTCTAGATTATGGTGGAGGGGGGAGGGAGGGGGGGACCTGCTCAATCATTTCCAAACAAGGTATCACTCACCAACGCAGGGTTCTCTTTGTGTGCCTGTAAATGAGGAAGGTGTCGAGATAGCACACTGAAGTGAGAACCAGAATCATCTTCTAGAACCTGGCTTTCAGGCTGAGAGTCTTCAATTATCAGGCAAGGAGTGTCTTGCTGAGAGAAATCTGAATCCAACTGACTTCCAGGAGGGTCCATCTGCTCCCCTGGAATGGAGTAACAAAAGATCAGTTCTATGTCACCTACCAGCCTTCCGCGCGCGGTGTGAGCTTAAATAATGGGGCGGGAAGACAGGAGTTGGGAAAGGGGACCACCCTAGAGCTCTTTCCATTAAAACGCGATGATCGTGCCAGCACTTTCCCATCATACTCCCCAAGATCCGATGCCTCCTTACTTACCATCGGCCTGCCTATCCTCTCCCCCGCCTTCTCCATCACCTTCCCGTAGACACCCTTTCCCCTCCTTCCTAACCTCGTCTCTTCCCGCCCCTTTTTCCATCCCCCAAAACTCCCCCTACGTCCCTCTGGAGCCTCTACCACCCCCAAAAGGTGGCTTTGCCATCTCTGTTCGCCAGAACCCCCACAGCCCTTCACGCTTCCTCACGACCACTCAGCCTTCCCAGCTCCTGCTTCCCCACCCCCTCCGCAGGGCCCTCCAACCCTTTCCCAGTCACCGCCGCCATGCTTGCCACCCCGCCCCCTCCGGTCAGCCATTCCTTCAGACCCCAAAGCCAAGGCTCCAGAGCTGCCTGCACCCCGACTCTTTCCCAAATAGTACCAGGCATCTCGGCGGGAGGTCCCTCGCGCCCGAGTCAGAGATCTCTGCACGCCCCCCAGGTCCCTCCAGCTCTATCCCCAGATTGTCGCTGTCGCCACCGCCGCCACCGGCCTCGAACTCCTCCTTTTCCCGCGCGTCAGTCAGTATCGGCTTTCCCATTCGCTGTTGCTGCCTGCCACTCAAAAAATCCTGCGGATGATTGGTGGATGAGGGACAGTGCCCCGCCCCACGTAAGAAAAAGGAACACGGCGGCGTGTTTCCATGGCAGCATGGACCTTGCAGGCCCTCCCCCTCGTAGAGCCCTAGAATGACAGTATCCTTGAACCGAAGGGACCTTGAGAGGGCGTGAAATATATTCCCTAGCCTCCAGGACAATTGTTTATACCACTACTGAGAAATAAAAAGATCTGTTTTTATCCTCCATGCACTGAAGACCCCTTCTCTGGCCCTCTTCCGTGGAAAGAAGAGGGTTTCCCGACTGTTTCATAAAAGGGCAAAGAAAAGGATCCAGGATGGCTGGGATTCCTGAGCTGATGAAACTGGAGAGAGAAGACTCTTTGGGGTTTACCTGTGTCAATCAGGATCACTTCTGTGGGCCCTACCTGAATTCAAGACCCTCACATTCCATCTCTGCCAGTTCTTCTCCCTTCGCCCGCCCCGCCCCCCCCCCCCTCCATTTACATTGTCTGAGGACCCCAGTAAACCATATTTTTTCCATTGCTATTTCCTGTCTGGAACTTAGTTCAAGCTTCACATTTGCTTATCATTATTACCCTATCGTGTATGGGATTGTAGCCTAGGAGACTATAGCCCCAGACAAGTCTCCCGTTGAGAGAATTGAACAGTGATTCTCAGACTCCGTGGTGAAGAGAACAGCTGCTGCCCCTTTAACAAATGACCTCAAAGATCCCTCCAAGACCTGAGAGTCTATTATCCTAATGATGGTGCCAGGATCTTATAGAAGGTGTAGCAGCTGTGACTGGTATTAATGAACTAGGCCCCATGAGGAATATGTTTTTTGTTGTTTTGGGGTTGTTGTTTTTTACGTGGTTGGCTCTAAGATGGATTTCTACACGAGAGTAGCTGTCAAAAAGGAAAGCAGCCAGCACCGTGCCAAGCATATACATGGTAGGCATTCACTAGGAGATAGCTTTCTCTCTCTACTCCAGGCTCAGAGTGACTTAGACCAGCGGTTCTCAACCTCGGCTGCACATTAGAATCACATGGAATCTTTTTAAAATCCTGATTTCTGGGCCTCATCCTCCGGAAATGCTGCTTCTTTGTTACTAATATTGTGGCCCCACCGCATAACAAAGAAACAGAATTTCCGAAGGATGAGGCCCAGAAATCAGGATTTTAAAAAGATTCCCAGGTGATTCTAATGTGCAGCCAAGGTTGAGAACCACTGACTTAGACACAGCCCAACATGATTCTCCCATCCTATAAAACCCCATTTCAGCATTCAATGTAGGTTAAGCTAGAGTGCAGCTTCCTACCAACCAATCTTTGCCCTGCTCTTACAAATTACAGTGATCATCTTTTTCAAACTAAAAATCAAAGGATGTCATCAGAGCATGTGTAACTTATTTCAAAAGACAGACTCTGAAATAAAAATTTCCTAAAAAATCTAGAATTTATTATTTCTATAACTAGAATACAATTATTGTCCCCAGAATGATTTATTAGTGGAGCAAAAATGGAATGAAACACAGATTCATGCCACTTCTTCACCTTGAAGTTGATAATGGACATCTCTCTTCCTCCACTCCTAATGCTGCAGAAGACAGGTGACCAAATAAATAAAATCCTAAAAGGACCAGGTCAAGTTACTATTAAGTAACTTCCCTAGGTAGACAAATTAATTCATCTACTCAGTTTGAGTGGACACAAACAATTGGCTTCTGTGTGGGGCAAACCTTGACCTTGAATCCCATAAAAATCCCCCAAAAGTCACTGTGCTTTTGTTCTCCTTTGTCCTGCTATTGCATTTCCCCTCTCCAAGCAAGACATAAATAAATAGGCCTTCCTGATTATTTGACAAAAAACTGTGTTTGTCAAGACACATAAACTATACACTAAAAAGGATAAACTAAACCTCAATAAACATAACTGAAAATAAATAGATAACTACATAAATGAGCCTGAGCCATTCCCATTACTAAATAAAACAAGAGCCTTGCCCAGCTGGTAGGGCTCAGTGGTTGAGCTTCGACCTATGAACCAGAAGGTCACTGTTGGGGGCACGTGCCTGGGTTGTGGGCTCAATCCCCAGTGTGGGGCGTGCAGGAGGCAGTGATCAATGATTCTCTCTCATCATTGATGTCTCCATCTGTCTCCCCCTTTTCTAAAAAAATTTTTAAAAGTTGAAAGATCTTTATTTTAAAAACGAATAATAAATAAAACAAGAGCCTTAAAAACTGTGAAGAAAAACTGTGAATTGCTTGTTAGACAGTATGACAATTAAATTAATTGTTAAATTACCAGTAAATGTCAGAAAATGCAGGCGGATGGTTAGCCACTGGGGCTGTAACTGATTGCAATTGGGTGAGCTAAAGGCTCTTTATTGACTCTTAGACTGAAAAGGACCATCAGCCCATCTACCTTCCTGCAGGTGCATCTTTATCTAAGACACTTCAGACTGAGAAATCTAACCTACCTCTAAAGCCCTCCCAGACAAGAAAATTCCACCAGACCCTGTGTTAACTCATTTTAAAGTTGAACAAACCTCATTATCAGAAATTTTTCTTCTAATTGTCTAACTTAAAACCTTTATTCTAGAGCTTAAAGCCATTTTTTTTTACCTTGTCTTTAACTGGTAATTTTAAAACCTGGATAAATTCCCATAAGGCTGGGATCATCT
The DNA here is from genome assembly GCF_014108235.1 of Myotis myotis. Classification (NCBI taxonomy): domain Eukaryota; kingdom Metazoa; phylum Chordata; class Mammalia; order Chiroptera; family Vespertilionidae; genus Myotis; species Myotis myotis. The sequence goes on from NW_023416313.1 coordinate 161,746,383, forward strand.
CATCTTGTCCACTAATTCCATAATATGTTTCAATCAATGAAAAAATAAACATAAATGCTATATACTTATTCTTTTTCTGAGGTCTTCTCACAGACTTCTCTAAGCAAAAGAACCTCAAACTGCTTAATTCTACCTCAGAAACTATTCACCAACACTTAAATTTGCTTCATGGTTTTCCTCTGGAAACTCATAGTTTGGCAGCTTAGTGGCAGAGAACTTTACTGAGGATCTGACAAGTAGTAAATTTAATGATAAGTTATTATATATCCCTTTTAAGCTGCAATATTAAAGTATTACATACTGACTTATATTTAATAGATAATTATGAACTTCTATTGCACAGTCATATACCACTGCTATAATTAATTAATAACATGTATTAAATTTTAAAATGTGGCAGGTATTGTGTTCTGTTTTACATTCATTATCTCATCAAAAAGGCTCATAACTCTTTGAAGGTTACAGATGAGGACAGATGAGGACACTAAGGTTTAGAGCAGCGATTTTCAACTGGTGTGCTGCGAAAATTTTTTTTAAATATTTTTTTATTGATTTCAGAGATGAAGGGAGAGAGAGAAAGAAATAGACACATCAATGAATGATGAGAGAGAACCATTGTTTGGCTGCCTCCTACACGGTCCCACTGGGGATTGAGCCCACAACCCAAATATGTGCCCTGACCAAGGAATCGAACCGTGACCTCCTAGTTCATAGGTCGACACTCAACCACTGAGCCAAGCCGGCGGTGCTGCAAGAATTTTTAAAACATGCAATACCTGACTATTTAGTTAGGGCACTGATATCTTTTCCCTTAGATTGTCAAATAAAAAAGATGACAATAGCCCTAGCCAGTTTGGTTCAGTGGATAGAGCATCAGCTGGCAGACTGAAAGGTCCCAGGTTCAATTCTGGTCAAGGGCACATGTCTGGGTTGTAGGCTCGACTCCCAGTAGGGGGCGTGCAGGAGGCAACCTGTCAATGATTCTCTCTCATCATTGATGTTTCTATCTCTCCCTCTCCATCCCTCTCTGAAATGAATAAAAAAAATATTTTTTAAAAAATGATAACAGCCAACACAACAATAGCCGTCCAGTATGAATGAATCAAAATTATACCTATTTTGTTATGTGTCAGACTGGCAAAAAATATATTTTTTTGGTGTGGCACAGAATTTTAGTAATTAGTTTATGTGTGCCATGATATGAAAAAGGTTGAAAATCACTGGTTTAGAGAGATGAGATAATTTACACAATGTCTCAGAGCTGGCAAGAAAGAATTTGAACCCCGTCTGTCTAACTGAAGAGGTTCTACGTGGAGAGCAGCTACAGCGTTTGGACAGGTTCAAACCTCGGACTGATGAGAGGGCACAGTCCTCTAATGTACAAGTGCAAATCCCAGCTTGAAGGGCAGAGCCCTCCCAGCACAATTATAGTCAACAGCTATAGTTGTAAGTTTGAACCTATGGTCTGAACATGTGCCTGAGTGATGTGAGCTTGATAGAGTTCAGGTGCATGTAATTGAGTAGGATCGAAACCCACAAGAATGTTGTGAACATCTTGACCACGCCCTTACTTTGCCTCGTGGAATCTGTCTATAAAATAAAGGCACAGCTTGTGGGCACTGGCACTGTCTCTCCATCAGAGAAGCAGCGTCCCACCCAGACCCAGCTTTCTTCTCTTGTCTGTCTTTTCTCAATCTTTCATCACCCCCTCTCAGGGTCATTCGAACCCGGCTGAGTTGGCATGGCACATAAGGTGCCCTGGTGCTGAGTATGCCATGGCCGTGCTGGCTCACCATAGTTCTACATATTTATAATTGAGGAGGAGGAGAGACAAAGAAATGGCAAAGTAGTTGATAACATTTTTTTTGTTTGTTTTAGAATTGTTTTTATTTGAATACTGAATATGGCTGTCCCTAATGTTCTAAGAATCCAAAATAATTAAAATAATATTAAGAAAATAGAGGAGAGCCGAAACCGGTTTGGCTCAGTGGATAGAGCGTCGGCCTGCGGACTGGGGGGTCCTGGGTTCGATTCCAGTCAAGGGCATGTGCCTGGGTTGCGGGCACATCCCCAATGGGAGGTGTGCAGGAGGCGGCTGATCGATGTTTCTCTCTCATCGATGTTTCTGGCTCTCTGTCTCTCTCCCTTCCTCTCTGTAAAAAATCAATAAAATATATTTTTAAAAAAAAGAAAGAAAGAAAATAGAGGAGAAACTGTAAAGCTGTCAACACCACATCCTTAAGAAGTTAATTCACATGCATATAAGCATAACGAACAGACGCAAGACACTGGGGGTGGGGTGTGAGGGCATGTACGGGGGGGCGGGGGGGCGGGGAGTAGGGAGGCCAGGGGGAGGTCAATGAGGAAAAAAAGGAGACATATGTACTACTATTTGTAATACTTTAAACAATAACATAAAATTTAAAAAAATAAGTCAACAAAGAGGTAATGATAAAATTAAAAATGTGAAAGAAAATTACTTAAGGTAGTCGTTTGCTAATCCTAATATATAAAGAGCCGGGGTCTGTAATGTCCAAAATGACCAAACAGACGACCAAGCACCAGGCTGCACACACAGCAGGCTCGGGTGGGCGGGGACTGGCAAGCAGGCTAAACTGCTGACCTCTTGATCCCTCCTGGGTTTTGGGTGCCATGGCAACCCAGCACTGGCTGCCACCGCCAAGGCAGGTGCCATGTGATTGGTATGGGGGCCCTGCCATACCCCACGATCGCCCTGCAAAGGAAGGCCCAGGCCACCGGCCAGGGGGCTCTGTGATTGTCCCAAAGAGGGAGGCCCAGGCTACCTGGCCAGCGGTGGTGAGCGGGGCCTCCCTCTGCAGGGCGATCAATCGCGGACTGCAAGAGGGCGCAGGCCAGGCTGAAGGACCCCCTTCCCCCACCGAGTGCATGAATTTCGTGCACCGGTCCTCTAGTGATACTATATTAACCTCCTACTGTATTTGTAACCCCTGCAATGAAAGCCATCCCAACTGGTCTGTATCTTATATCTACAGAACTCCCTCCCGTTAATTTTAGGTAAACTTTTTATTTTGAACAGAATTTCAGAGCAACAAAAAGTTATAAAAATATTGTATAATAATCTTGTTTGGACCCTTCTACCTAGATCCACATGTTAACATTTTGCCACATTCATTTGTGTGTGTGTGGTAAAGTACACATAACAAGAAATATACCATTTTAACAGTTTTTAAGTGTCCAGTTCACTGGTATTAAATATATTCACATTGTTTTGCAACCATCACTATCACCCATATCCAAACTTTTCAACTTCCCAAATTAAAACTCTGTTTCCATTATATAATGACTCCTCATTCCCTTCTCCCTCCAGTCCCTGGTAACCACCATTCTACTTTCTGTCTCTATGAACTTGACTAGTTTAGATAATTCATATAAATAGAATCATACAATATTTGTCCTTTTGTATCTGGCTTATTTTACTTAGTATAACGTCCTTAAGGTTCATCCATGTCATAATTTTAATAGCATGTGCCTGAATTTCCTTCCTTTTTAAGACTGAATAATATTCCACTGCATGTAGTATCACAATTTGTTTCTCATCCTTATTCATTCTAACCCACTTTCCAGACTTTTTCAGAGCCCCCAGACTTTGCCACCTCCAAGTATAGATAAGATCCTGGATGCATAGTAGCAGAAAGACACCAAGGCAACTGCCCCGTCCAGGTAGCTTAATTTCCCAGCCAGCCAATTTGAAACACAACATTTCTTCACAAACTTGAGTTCATTTATTAATTTCAATTCACTTATGTTCAAGGCACCATTCTGGCTCCATGGTTCATTTTAGTAGTAAACGGAATCTAGAGATCACAATTTGGATAGTTGGAATGTTGGAATGCTTATTGCTACTGGATTGATCACTGTTGGGCTTTTTTCAATTAAATTTTGGGATTTCAGAAGTTTTATCCAACTTTTTTCATTTTATATCTTTCTTACCAACATCTTGGTTTCTGATAACACTGACATAAATTATTTATTTGCTTTATTCTATTATATGTGTAAAATGTTATTACCAATGTTATTATTAATGAGATGATGACTAATGAGAATAGTTTGACATTTTCTTTGCAGTTGATTTTTTTTTCCTTAGGGTATATCCCATTAAAAATGTGCAGTTAGGATATATGCTACAACATTGATAAATCTTGAGGATATTATGTTAAGTGAAATAAGCCAGTCACAAAAAGATAAATGCTATATGATTCCACTTATATGACCTAGAGTGGTTAAACCATAGAGACAGAAAATAAGTAGAATGGTGGTTACAGGGGCTGGAGGTAGGGGGCAAATCAGGAGTTATTGTTTAATAGGTATAGACTAGTGATGGCGAACCTATGACACGCGAACTCATTTTTTTGGTTGATTTTTCTTTGTTAAATGGCATTTAAATATATAAAATAAATATTAAAAATAAAAGTCTTTGTTTTACTATGGTTGCAAATATCAAAAAATTTCTATATGTGACACGGCATCAAAGTTAGGGTTTTTCAAAATGCTGACACGCCGAGCTCAAAAGGTTCGCCATCACTGGTATAGACTTTCAGTTTTACAAGATAAAAAGAAGTATGGAGATGGATGGTGGTGATGGCTGCACATTATTAATGTATTTAATGCCACTGAATTGTACACTTAAAATTGTCATTTTATGTGTATTTTACTATAATACATTTTTTTAAAATCTTTATTGTTGAAAGTATTACATATGTCCCCTTTCTTCCCCCATTGACCCCTTTTGGCCTACCCCTAACCCCCTATTCCAGGCCTTCACCACACTATTGTCTGTCCATGGGTTATGCATATATGCATACAAGTTCTTTGATTGATCTCTTCCCACTCAACACCCCATCCCCACCTTCCCTCTGTATAATAAATTTTTTTAATGTGCAGTTAAATTACTGTATTTTAAAGTCATTGGAAATAATTCTATCATTTAATTTCTTTCGATTTGGGGTGGTTTTTTTTTATAGTGACTACCTCTTTATTTTAATTTTTAAATTGAGGTTACATTTAAATGCACAGCTTTTAGTTGTATAATTTGATGCATTTTTTTAAAATATATTTTATTGATTTTTTACAGAGAGGAAGGGAGAGAGATAGAGAGTTAGAAACATCGATGAGAGAGAAACATCGATCAGCTGCCTCCAGCACATCTCCTACTGGGGATGTGCCCGCAACCCAGGTACATGCCCTTGACCGGAATCGAACCCGGGACCCTTCAGTCCGCAGGCCGACGCTCTATCCACTGAGCCAAACCAGTTTTGGCGTATTTTGACAAATGTACACATTTGTGAAACCTATATATCAATCAAGATATAAAATATGTTATCATTCCAGAGAGTTTTTCATGGCACCCATATTATAATTTCCAGAACCATAGCTTAGTTTTGCCTGTTTAACAATTATAAATAGTATCATAAAATATGTAGTCTTTTGTGTCCACCTTTTTTTTTAATCCTCACCCAAGGATACTTTTTCCATTGCTTTTTTTTTTTAGAGAGTGAAAGGGAGAGGGGAGAGAAACATCCATTGATGTGAGAGAGACACATCAATTGGTTGCTTTGGGGCCAAAATTTTTATTTAATTCTGTTTTATACTTATGTAAAAGTTTTGGCACATGCCCCTATGGGGACTGGGGGACTTGCAACCACAGTAGTTCCCCCTTGACCAGGAATCCAACAGGTAACCTCTTGCTCTAATCACTGAGCAAAACCAGTTAGGGCTTGTGTACACCTTCTTTTGCTCAACATAACATTTTTGAGATTTATCCATGTTGTTGTATGCATCAGTTCATTCTTTTTTTATTGCTCAGTAGTATTCTATTGAATACATATTGCACAATTTATTTATAGATTCTCCTATTGGTGGATATTTGGGTTGTTTTGATTAATTTTTTATTATTGCTGACTTTATAGAGAGAGGAAGGGGAAGAGAGAAACTGATTTTGTTGTTCCATTTATTTATGCATTCATTGATTGATTTTTGTATGTGCCCTGACGGGGGATTGAACCCACAACCTTGGCATATCACAACCTTATGGCATATAGAGACGATGCTCTAACCAACTGAGCTATTACACTATGTTAAACCATTATATTTTAAAAAGCAGCTATAAACATTCACGAATAAGTATTTTTGTGAACATACATTTTCATTTCTCTTGGGTCAATATCCAGGAGTGGAACTGTTGGGTCATAGGTATTTGCTTAACTTTATAAGAAATTGCCAGTTTTCCAAAATGGTTGTATAATTCTATACTCCCTCTAACAACATATGAGAATTTCAGGTGCTGCACACCCTAACATTTGGTATTGTTAGTGTGAAGTGATATCTATGTGTTTTAGTAAACTTTATATATCATTTATGTACAATAAAATGTGCCCGTTTTAAGTGTAGAGTTTGATGAGTTCAACAATTGTATATATGTGTGTATATATGTGTATATTCTCAACCCAGTAGAGAATATTTTCATCACTACCATCCTGAAAGTCCCCTGTGCTCCTTTGAAATCAATTCCCATCCCCTCCCCCTAGCCCTCAGCAACCACTTACTAATAGTTGTTTTCCATCACTGTAGGTAAGTTTTACCCATTCTAGAATTTCATGTAAATTTATTCATGCAGTATGTACTTGTGGTGACCATGAAAATGCACTGCTGAAATCTGCTTGCAGAAAGCATAATTGACTGATGACCCTACCTGCTGCCACTGTGGATCTGCCCCCACATTTATACCCAAACCACTCTTCCCACAGGCTAATCTCAGCCAGTGCCAGAGCACAGCAGGGTTGCAAAGGCAGACCCAGTCTGTGGCATGCAAGCGTCCTTCAACAGGTGTCTTTGACTAGAAGAATCTTCATCAGCCTGGCCAAACCATTTTTGGAACCATGCTGCAACAGTGATGGCGAACCTACGACACGCGAACTCATTTGTTTTTCGTTGATTTTTCTTTGTTAAATGGCATTTAAATATATAAAATAAATATCAAAAATATAAGTCTTTGTTTTACTATAGTTGCAAATATCAAAAAAAAATCTATATGTGACACGGCACCAGAGTTAAGTTAGGGTTTTTCAAAATGCTGACACGCCGAACTCAAAAGGTTCGCCATTACTGCTGTAGGACAAGACTTTTCCTTTCCCATTCTTGTTCCTTCCCTCTCTCCTGCCCCAGATATTCGACCTGTATCTTTGTCTGAAGGCTCTCTCTGCCTTCCCCTGATCCTCCCTGTAGTGTTTTAAAATATATCCACAACATTGACACTCGCTTCAAAAGGGAGAGACTTTCCCTTCTCCAGAGAGTGAACCAGACTTAGTGACTTGCTTCTAATAAACAGAAGACAGAAGTGATAGTGTCTAATTTTCCAACACTATATGTCATAAAAAAAGCATTGTTCTTGGTTCGTTTGCTCTGGTAGAAGCCAGCTGTTGTCTTGAGGGCACTCAAGTAGACTTATGGAGAGGCCTACATGGTGAGGAGCTGAGGCTTCCTGCCAATAGCTTGGGAGTGAGTCATGTTGGAAGCAGATCATCCAGCCTCAGTTAAGCCTTCACATTATTGTAACCCCAACCAACATCTTGACTGCAAACACGTGAGAAACCATAAGCCAAAACCACTCAAGTAATTTGCTCCTGGATTTCAAATCTTTAGAAAGTCTTAACAAATATTTGTTATTTTAAACTGCTAAGTTTTGGAGTAATTTGTTTCAAAGCAATAGGTAACCAATATACTCAATTAATAAATATCTTACACATCTAATCATGTCTTGGTATCTACTTCTCAGGAGACCAAATAACAGATTTTTTTGTGTGTGTGTTTTGTTTTATTTGGCATAATGTTTTTATTTTTATTCTATGTGTGTATATTTATAGTTTCTTTTTCAAATATATATATGTGTGTGTGTATGTGTTATATATATGTGTGTGTGTGTGTGTGTGTGTGTGTGTGTGTGTGTGTGTGTGTGTGTGTATTTTATTTCAGAGATTAAGGGGAGGGAGATAAATATCAAAGATAAGAGAGAACCATTAATCGGCTGACTCCTGCACACTCTACACTGGGGACTGAGCCCGAAACCTGAGCACATGCCTTGACCGAGACCTACTGGGTCATAGGTCCACCTCAACCACCGAGCCATGCTGGCAGGGCTGTAGTTTCTTTCTTTCTTTCTTTCTTTTTTTTTTTTTCTTTTTTCAAGAGAAACATCACAAGTACTTTACTCAAAGTAATGTCCATCGCTAGCTACACATTTCCCCATCTTTCAGGTAATTTGTGGATACCGTTCCAGTAGAACTTTTCTTGTTTTGTGCTGGGGTCCAACCCCAGCAGGTCCAGGGGTTCCCAAAGGTGTAGACGGAGTCGGCGAAGAAGGAATGACACGGAGACAGCGTTCAGTTGATCAGCAGCCTAGCCAGGATCTCTAGCCAGGATCTCCAGCCAAGTTCTGGTCTGGATCTCCAGCCAAGTTCTGTTCAAGATCTCCAGCGAAGTTCTGGTTAGGATCTCCAGCCAGGTTCTGTGTCCATGTTCTCTTGCTAGGTTCTCCAGCCAGGTTCTCCAGCCAGGTTCTGTAGCCATGTTCCCTTGCTAGGTTCTCCAGCCAGGTTCTGTCCAGGTTCTCCAGTCAGGTTCAGTCACCAGGTTCTAGTCAGGTTCTCTTGCCATGTTCTATCCAGGTTCTGTAGCCAGGTTCTGTCTCTAGGTTCTTCAGCCAGGTTCTCTCGCTAGGTTCTGTCTCTAGGTTCTGTGGCCAGTTTCTGTCCAGGATCTTTTGCCATGTTCTCTCGCTAGGTTCTGTCTCTAGGTTCTGTCTCCAGTTTCTGTCCAGGATCTTTTGCCATGTTCTCTCCAGCGAAGTTCTTCTGTCTCTAGGTTCTGTGTCTAGGTTCTGTCTGTAGTTTCTTTTTATCACTAAGTTGTATTCTATTGCATGAAGGTACCACAATTTGTTTACTCATCCTCCTATTAATGGACATTGGGTCTTTTCCAGTTTTGGGCTATTATGAATAAAGTTGCTATTACCAGCCATCACAGTCTTTCTGTGGACATATGTTTTCATTTCTTTTGGGTAAATGCCTAAGAATAAAATTTCTAGTTCATAGGGTTGATGTTTGTTGAATTTTATAAGAAACTTACAAATACTTTTCTAAAGTGGTTATTACTTTTACTCTACTATTAACAATATACGAAAGTTCTATTTGTTCCACATCCATGCTAACATTTGATATTATTGGTTTTTTAAATTTTTAACATTTTGTGGCTAATAAGTTACTATGCTGTGGTTTTAATTTGACTTTCCCTAGGACTAATGATGTTGAACACTTTTTCATGTACTTATTGGCCATTTGTATATCTTCTCTTATTAAAATCTATTCAAATCATCTACATTATAATTGTGTTCTCTTATTTTATTGGTTTGTAGGATATTTTAAAAATATATATGCTGAATTAAATTATTTGTCAGATTGGTCATTTTGATTTAATTGTTTTATACTTATGTAAAACATGTATATGATTCCAAAGTCAAATTTACCAAATAAGATATGTTCCAAAAAGTCCACATTCCATCTCTGGCTACCTTACAATTTGTTTTTTCTTTCTTCCTAGAGGTAACTTCTTTTCTTTTTAAGTTTTTTGGTTTATCATTGGAGTCATTATTTACTCTCTCTCATTCTTCATTTGATGAAGCAGGAAACCAGGTTGGCTCTCCCTGTAAAACACAGTATGCCTAGAATCCCACTGATTCTCATCATCTCCACTGACATCACTCTGGTCCGAGTGACATTATTGCTCACCCAGGTTACTGCAAATTCCCTGACTGGCTTCCCACTTTAATCCTTACAACCTCTACAGTCTATCCTCAACATTGCAGCCAAAGTGATCCTGTAAAGTCTAAGCCAAACCATATCACTCTCTGTTCAAAAGCCTGCATATGTTTCCCATTTTACTCAGAGTAAAAACCAAAGTCATAATGATGCCCACAAGGTCCAAAGTGATCTGAGCCCTATTATTTCTCTGATCTCATCTCCTATTCCTTTTTGTCTCACTCCTTTGCTCCAGGCACAATGGGTTCCAACTATTCCTTGAATGTACAAAGCATAACGCTACCTTCATGGCTTTGTACTGGCTATCCTCTCTGCCTATAAAACTCCTCTCAGAGATCCAAATGGCTAACTCTCTTACTTCCTTCAAGTCAGCTGAAGTCAGCTCAAGTCTCATTTTCTCAATAAGCCCCTGACCAGCTCATTTAAAATTGCAACCTTTCGTGTCCCTTCACCATTCTCCCCCATCATCACACCTTCCACCAGCATTCTCAAACACTCTTATCCTTTTTTTTCTGCTACTAAGCACTAATTGCTTTGAGAAGGCTAACTGCTAATTCTTTCTATAACACCTGGTTCCCTCTAAGGGAACTTTCCTCAAGCAAAACAATGTAACCCAGATGGGAAAATATAACCTATTGCCCCCTTTCCTGCAGTCTGGGCTAGCAAGATTTGTTGCCTGTTTGCTCACATGTTACAGAGGCCATAAATTGTAAAACAATACACACCCCTGGAGAGGGCTGTCAGTGCTGGCGCCAGACCAGGCCCTTAGGTATGGTCTCATGACCCCCATCTGCACACATGGGGCTTTTTACAAAGCCCCTGAAAGGTCCGGAAGTCCCATCCATATTTGGGGTACAAAGAAGCCAAAAAGATATAAAGGAAAGCTTCCACCAGATTGCTTTGCTCAGACTTTGAGAGGCATATTCCTCTGAGTCCGCCAGCATAATAAAGCTGTGTAACTCCATTTCTCTAAGCATTGCTTGGTTTTTCTCCGGTCTCTATAACAACGTTTTGACATGTTATATAATTTATCTATTTATTATTTATTATCTTGTTTGTTCCGTTTGCTGACACACAGTAAGTGCTACAGAAATATTGAATGATTAAATAAATGAATTCTAGGCATTGTTCTAAGCATATTTAAGATACTATCCCCTTAATTCTCAAAATAATCCTATAAAGTGCTATTATTATAATTTTACAGATGAGGAAACTAAAACATAGAAAGGATAAGCAACTTTCCCAAGTTCACACAGTTGGCAAGTGGGGAAGTCAGTTTCAGAGTAGCAACTGTGTTAGAGTTAGTTCATACTCCTTAAATCCGTTGTGGAATGAGATGGAACCTTATTCCATAAATAAAGTCATAAAGGTAAAGGTAAATAAATTCCTAGATGAGAATTAAGGGGAATATATCATTAAAAGAAAAAAAAAAGGACAGGAAATACAAGAATGAGGGAAAGGCAATTGGCTCAGATTGAATGAATAAAACAGTTAATGAAGCCCAGCCGGTATGGCTCAGTGGTTGAGCTCAACCCATGAGCCAGGAGGTCACTATTTGATTTCTGGTCAGAGCACCTGCCTGGGTTGTGGACTCATCCCAGTAGGGGATGTGCAGGAGGCAATCTATGGGTGATTCTTATTATTTATGTTTCTATCTCTCCTTCCTTCCTCTCTCTGAAATCAATAAAAATATTAAAAAAAAAAAAAAGAGTTAAAGGCCCTAGCCGGTTAGAGTGTCAGCCTGTGGACTCAAGGGTTCCAGGTTTGATTCTGGACAAGGGCCTGTACCATGGTTGCAGGTTTGATCCCTGGCCCTGGTCCAGGCTCATGTGGGAGGCAACCAATGTATACATCTCTCTCACGTCAGTGTTTCTCTGTCTGTCTCTCCCTTCCACTATCTAAAAATCAATGGAAAAATATCCTCTGATGAGGATTAACAAAAAAAAGAAAAAAAAGAAAAAAAAGGAGTTAAGGTATTTGCAAGAGGTTATGTTATAAAGGTTCTGAAGAATCTTCAAGAAAGAACTGATGAGAAGGAAGAGAAAAAGTATTTGTGATTTAGTGATATTGTAAAGGGAACATTCATAAAGTGATGTTTCTTCAACCCGAACATTCCTTGAAGGAAAATAACTCTATTCTATGAATACCTTGAAAAAATGCAAAATTTAATTCACACACCGACATGGCCTCAAAACTAAGGTATACACTTAGATTTAGATTCTCTTTACCACCATGATCTTCACTATAAGCTTTAGTGATCCCTGCACTAAGAGGCAGCTATGTTCAGACTAAAGGAAAAGATGGAATCAGAGGCCACAGCCAAACACTAACTTCCATCTAACAGATAAATTGAATGGGTAAGGGAAAATGGTATCCATAAATGTTTCTTTTTCACTTTTAGTAATCACTTTCTTAGAAAGAAGAATGTGAGGAGGGAGGTAGGATAAAAGGGAAATTTATTTTTTTTTCTCTTTCTTTTTTTTTTTTTTATTATTAGTTAAGGTATTACAAATGTGTCCTCATCCCCCCCATTAACCCCCAACCTCCCCCCCACACACACTCATGCTCCCATCCCCCTGTTGTCCATGTCCATTGGTATGGCTTATATACATGTATACAAGTTTTTTCTCTTTCTTTATTGAGAGAGAGAGGGAGGGGAAGAGAGGGAGAAAGGGAGGGAAGGAAGGAGAGAGAAACACCAATTTGTTGGTCCACTTATTTATGCATTCATTGGTTGACCCTTGTATGTGTCCTAACCTGAGACTGACTCTCAACCTTGGCACATCAGGACAACACTCCAACCAACTGAGCCGGCCAGAGCAAGGGAAATTTCTTTATTGTCCTTTGCGATGCTGGGGGGCGGGGGGGGGGGGTAGTAAATCCAGTGCCTTTGTTCTTCCCATTACTTAATGTGAACAAATAATAATTAAGAAAATCATCCAACAAATATTCCTCCTCTGTGTGCCAGACATAGTAATAAATGCAGACTTCTCCCCCATCTCAACCTTTTTAGAGATTATTTTACTCACTGCCTTTTTAGAAGTTATTTTACTCAGTGCCTTTGCAGATAAAAACCAGCTGTTCCTGCTAAGAGGTGACCTTATGGCTGCTGGTATACATTATGATCATAGTATTTTGCCCAAAAGCCAAGGATAGCCTCTGACACAGCAATCCTGTAATCTAACACTCCTCTTTCTGTATAAAGAATGCTTTATAGGCAGAACTGAGTACAGGGTGGGAATCTGAGCTGCATACAGCTCTTCTGGATATTTTATTTGATAAGACCATGCAATCCAGCAGAGCAGGCTGGAATTCTACCAAAGGAACTCAGATTGCCCTAACCGGTTTGGCTCAGTGGATAGAGTATCGGCCTGTGGACTGAAGGGTCCCAGGTTCGATTTCGGTCAAGGGCATGTACCTTGGTTTCGGGCACATCCCCAGTAGGGGGTGTGGAGGAGGCAGCTGATCAATGTTTCTCACTCTCTATCCCTCTCCCTTCCTCTCTGTAAAAAATTATATATAAACTCAGATCCCCCCAAAAAACTAATGACATTCATGGGTCTAGAAGGGAGGAGACAATATCTTTTCTTATGAGTTATCAGAGCTGGCCTAAGTTCTATCAAGACCCTCCGCATTGAAAGAATTATGTTGCCCTCCTCTCCCACCAACACATAATTCCAAGATGAGTGTAATTAATTTCAGTAAAGTTCTGATTTTTCTCATGAGGACAACTTCAATAACTTAATTTAAATGTGAAATTATTTCCAGAAAAATTTAGAGATGCCCCTCATACTTTGATATATAGCATTATATTAGTTTCATGTGTACAAAATAGCAATTCCATCTTTGTAAACACAAAATGATCACCACAATACATCTAGTTACCATTCATCAATATACAATTGACTCTCTTCATCCATTTCGCCTCCCGGACCCCCTACCCTTCTGATAATCACCAATCTATTCTCTGAATCTATGAGGTTTTTTTACTCATTTGTTTTTTAGATTTCACATATAAATGAAATCATATTTTTCTCTGTCTAACTTGTTTTACTTAGCATAATACCTTCTAGTTCCATTCATGTTGTCACAAATGGTAAGGTTTTCATTTTTTATTGCTGAGTAATATTCCATTGTACATAGGATATAGCACATCTTCTTTATCCATTCATCTATGGATGGACTCTTAGGTTGTTTCCACATCTTAGCTATTGTAAATAATGCTGCAATGAACACAACAATGCATATATCTTTTCAAATTAGTGTTTTCATTTTCTTTGGGTAAATATCCAAAAGTGGAATAACTGGATCATTCAGTACTATTTTTTAATTTTTTGAGGACCTCCATACCATTTCCTATAGTGGCTACACCAACTTACATTCCCACCAACAGTGTACCAGGGTTCTCTTTTCTCCACATCCACTTCTTATTCCCCCTCCTACTTTGTTAAGATGTGCCTAATTTACCTGCTGGGTGATTTATCACTGTATATTATGACCTGATGAAGGTCCGGGGGCTGAGAATCACCTAACTAGCTTAAACTTAGCCAAGGCTACCATTACCTTTCATGTGAGGCTTATACTACCTTCTGCCTTGTGCTCACTCCATTGCACGCCCAAGGAACCAGCCTATCATATTGCCTTCCTGTCCATGTCCTCTTCTTTTAGTGGTGGATCCTTAGAGATGCCTTCCACAATTCAAGGATTCCTTATCACAAATAGTTTGAAAAGCATTGATTGTAACCACTATATCTGCCAATGCTGCATGGCAAGAGTATGGAAAAAACTAGAATAGGAGAATTCCCCGCCGAAATCATAACTGAGCAGTCCAGGAGTCAACAGTTAAAATCAAACACTACAGTGGACTCTATACTACATACTACTGCATGTGCCTCACAGTAATGCGTATCACATGTTTCGAATAGTCCCCTCGGGTGGGCCCTTGAATGACGTCAAGGTTCCTGCCACAGCACACTATTCCTAAACACACAGTAAGTTTTCATATACGTTGTAATTCATACATATGTATTTCTTTATACACGTGCGCATCAGTGTTTTCTGTCTTCAGTTGTAAAATTTTGAAGCATAGATGCTAACACTCCATAGTTTTCTAGAGCACTTTGTTCGTGCTTTGTGCATTTGACACTTGAAAATATTTTCTTTTAAAAAAAATATTTTTATTGATTTCAGAGAGGAAGGGAGAGGGAGAGAGAGAGATAGAAACATCAATGATGAGAAAGATTCAATTGGCTGCCTCCTGTATGCCTCACACTGGGGATCAAGCCTGCAACCTGGGCATGCACCCTTGACTGGAATCGAACTCAGGACCCTTCAATCCACAGGCCGATGCTCTACCCACTGAGCAAAACCAGCTACGGCTGAAAATATTTTCTGATATTATGATGATACTGGCATCATCACCCAATGGCTGGGATGCTGTTAAACCAGGAGAGAGTGGGGGTAATTAAGAGATATCTGTAGCCAATCTTTCTATGACATTGTCTGCCTTTGGCAAAAGAGCCTGGTGAATACTCATTTGATATATATATAATGTTAGTACTATCAGAGTTTAAATTTGCAGCTCTAATTAAAACCCAATTCTAGCAGCGCCTAAGATCGAAGGCCTGCCTTTCTGCCCCTACCATCAGATCAGTGTGGTCCTTCCCTATACCATTCAGATCTATTGTCTCAGACTCTAACCTGTCAGACTGGATGAGAGCAGAGCTTGTAGTTAACTGCTGCTGACCCTTATACTGAGGCCCCTACTAGCTAAAGGCCTCATCTCTACAGCTGCTATGGAAACTGTCCTCTTCCTCTCCCGACACCCTATTCTGGCACTCTTTTCTGATTGCAGAGGAGGCGGCCTGCACCTCTCTCCATACCTTTACCAGATTGGAATCTTCAAATGGTGGGGCGGGGGTGTAGCAGAACACTGTCTTATGTGTCATATAGGGCGAGGCAACGCCACCGTCTGATGTTCTGCCAGTACTTTATTTTTTTAAGATTTTAAAAACTTGATTTTTAGAGATAGAGGGAGAGAGAGAGAGAAACATCAATGTGAGAGGGAAACATGGACGGAGCCCGCAACCGGGGCATGTACCCTGACGGGGCATCGACCTTTCCGTGCACTGAATAATGCCTGACCGACCGAGCCACACCGGCCAGGGCTCTGCCAGTCCTATTTCTCCCTCTCGGCCACAAAAAGGATTTCCAAGGCCATCTCCAATTTCTGAGCTATAACTGACACACAGTATTATATTCGTTTCAGGCGGGCCATGTCTAAGCGGACTGCAGGATGCTCTGGCCGTTCTGCGCCATGCTCCGTGCCCCGTGCTCGGGAGCGGGATGGCTGTGAGGTCCTTCACAGGCAGACACTGTCCGCTCCTGCCCGGGGCCTCCGGGGCGGCGGTGACCACAATGCGCCCACAGCCAGCCCCGCTGGATCAGGTCATGTGCTGCTTTCTACCCAGGACCATCTCCCCAACGGGACCCAAACGGGACCCCAAAATGCTGCTGGAGTGCTGGGGCGAAAGACGGGCTCTCCGTCTGACGCCTACATGCACCGAGCGGTTCACTGTCTGTAACTGTTTACTGTTTGTCAAAAGCCGGAGTAGGCGGTGGAGACACGCTGCGGGACGGGTGGGGGAGACCACAGCACACACCATGTTTACAAGGACGCCCGTCCGTCGTCGACAGCGCAGCCTCCTCCGTCCTCCCATCCCTGGTTCTCGGGCGGCGGGCGGCTCGCCCTCCTCGGGTTCACCTGGAATCCCTGGAGAGTGGCCACCCCCGGGCGCTCCACCCACCGGGCCGCGCACGGAACCTGCGGTCGGGAAGGTCTCCCCGGGCTTCGCCCATGTCCTCGGGGCTGCAGCCTGAGCGCAGGCACCCCAGCCCCCCCTCGGCACAGCCGGAGCCCGGCCAGCCGCTGTCTTCGGAAGGACGCTCCCCGGGGACTCGGGGCCGGAAGGTCACGCTGTCCCTCCCGGACCGCGCAGCCTTCCCGAGGCTCCCGGGGCCTGGGGCCAGGAGGACGGGGACACCGGGGATGGAGCCTAAGGCCCTGGCAGGCGCAGACAACACGACAAACAAACAAAACGCAAAAAGAAACGTGCCAGCCAAGGATAACAGACACACCGACACAGATGGAGAGCGATACAAAACGGAGACAGAGGGACAAGATGGCTCCCTCGGTCCGGGCGAGGCGCGGCATTGCCAGGCAGGACGTATAGGGGGGACATCCTAACTAGAAGCTTCTTCCTCCGCCACTCGGGCAATCGACTCATCCCTCCACCCGGCCCCTCGGAACCCCCACCCGGGCCCAAGTCCGAGCGGGAGCGCCCTCAGCAGAACCAGCCCGAGAGGAAGGGGGCGGCCACCAGCTCCCCGCCCCTGGCCGAGCGCGACCGCAGAGCGGGAGCATCCGGGCACTAGCCCGGCCCCTGCGGCGCCAGGGCTCCGCCTCCTGACAGGCAGCAGCCAATGAGCGGCTTCTGCCGCCGGCCTTTAAGAGCGGCGCGCGCTCTCCCTGCGGCCGACGCAGCCGGCCTAGCAGTCAAACGGAGTTTCCATGGAGACCGAGGCTGGGCCCTGGCGGCCTCGAGGCGTTACCATGGAGACAAGTCCCGGACTGCGGCTCCCCAGCCCCAGCTCACTGCTGTCTCCAAACCCCGCGGAGCCGCTGTGCGAGGCCAGAGCCACCGTGGCGGCGGCACGCTGGGACCTGCGGAAACACTCGTTGCTCATCGTGATCGGCGATATCGGTACAGAGAGTCAGCTGAGGGCCGTGCGGGCCCACCTTGAACAAGGTGAGCCGCTGTCCTGGCTGTGCTCGGGACCTCCTCCATCCCGAGCTTCTCCGCCGGCTGCGTTTACCTCCCAGAGCGTACGTCTGCATTCTCCATCCCTACTGTGCAATTCCTGAAATCCGCGCGCCCTGTTAATCTGAATCATCAGCCCCTGTCACCTGCATCTTCCATGTCACGCGCCCTCCCCACCTGCCAGCATCTTGCTTCCCCATCCTCCCGCACACCCCGTGGCATTCCGCAGTCTCCCTGAGTCGGGTTAGCTCTGTGCAGCCCCTGTGTCCGCTCTGGTCACACCCTCTCTCCCTCAGTGTCTCGGTCCAGATGTCCTGAAAGTCCTCACCTTCCCCTGAAGATTCCATGCCCCTACCTTAGCTTCTTCTTTAGGATCCCTGAACAGGCACAGGGTGCTTTCTGAACGCTGCGGACAAATCTCAAATC
This sequence comes from Myotis myotis, assembly GCF_014108235.1. Classification (NCBI taxonomy): domain Eukaryota; kingdom Metazoa; phylum Chordata; class Mammalia; order Chiroptera; family Vespertilionidae; genus Myotis; species Myotis myotis. The sequence goes on from NW_023416313.1 coordinate 161,764,480, forward strand.
TCCCAGTGTGGGCGGCCAACCTGAGAGAGTGACCTTTGTGGCCACAAGCTCTCAGTCCTCACCTCCCTCCCTAGTTGACAGCCAGTGGCGCAGTGCTGCGGAGCCACCTGCGGGTGGAAGGAAGCCTCCGAGGGGTGGAGGGAAGGAGGGGGGAACAGAAGGAGAGTCCAGAATCCTACTTAGCTATCAGGACAGGGAAGGCAGCCCCCCGGTATCTAGGAACAGTCCCTTGGGTGTCACTTCTATCACAGTCGGGCAACTCTGCAAGAAAATTGCTACATACAAACTCATTAATGACCAAGTTTAGCCTGAACTCTGCTCCTCTGCCTCTGGCTCAGGCAAAGGCCAGGAAAGGCTGGGAGACAGACACAGGCACTAACCACCTTTCTTAAAGATATCAGTGTGACTGATCATGGCAGCTGTCCTTCTCCTCTCCCTCTCCTTACCCCTCTTGTGAGCCTGCAAGTGCTCCCTGGAGTCCAGCCCCTCTGACCTGATCTAGACTGCTCTTTCTTTCTTTTTCTCTCGCAGGGATTCTCTCCTGGAACATTGACTTATCATCCTTTGATTTGAACCAACAATTGAGACTCTTCATTACCCGGCACCTAGCTCACTTCTCTTCAGAGGTCAAAGGTTAGGACTAGTGGCATTTGTCTCAGTTCTTTGGGTGGGGGGGGGGGGAGGTTGCTCACTTAAGAGCAGAGATCCACTCTCCCTGGTAGAACTGGCCTTGTGGGAGATTTGGGTGGGGGGGAGGGAGGGATTCCTCAGGGGAAAGTTGTAAAGCTCCCTAACTATTCCCACATATCCAGTACACTTCTCAGAGAGATGGTCTGAGGGTGGAAGAAGCCTGGAGAATGTAGTTTCTACTTGAGGGTGGTTTATGGACAGCTGTTGACATGCACTAAGGAAACAATGTACTTCTCATGAATGACCGATCATCTTCCATGCACAAGTCCACTCTCTTTTTGTGTTCCCCCCTCTGTGTACCCCAGCCTCTTGCTCCCTTTACAGAGACCCTTGAATCCCCCACTTGCCTTCGAGATCCTTGCTTAGAACTTCCCTCAGACTGCACAGCCTACTCTTCAGGTTTCAGGGCTTCTGGTTTCTCCTTTGGTTCAGGCAACAGATCTCCAGAGCAGAGCAGAAATCTGGTACAAAAGGCTGACGAGCACCATCAAATCCAGAGTGGAGGCAGGGTCTCCTGGATTTATTGCTACTTAGAGGTTTGACTTTGAGACCAAAGTGCACAGCATGCGGTTCCCCATTCTGTTGGGTGGGAGAAATGGGTCGGTATTTGAGAAAATAATATTTTAGGAGCTATCAGTCCATGACAGTATCTGTGGGGAGACTTCAGAAAGCTCTATGTCTCATTATAAAAGTGCTGGGCACTCTGGTCCTGTTGTTGGTAAATGTTGGCATACCAGTCCATGAGCCAGGGCCTTTATGGACTATAAAAATCCATCCAGCTCAACAGTTACCGCATACGATGACTGAATTCATATCTTATGTAGATTATTCTCAATTATTCAGTATAGTACATAGTCATGTCCCCTTCTCTTCCCGCTCCTCCTGCTAACTGCCACATCTTTGGTCATTTCTCTGATCACTGACTCCTCTGAAGATGCTTCCGGAGAGAGAAGACAAGGTGAATATGACTAATGCTTTATTATCCTAGGAATATGTGCAGCATTTAAAACATGTGAGGCTGGCATTTTCTTGATGTGACTGCTTTCTGTGAAGCTAGACACTCACTGTTTTGAGACTGCCTTCTGTTTAGAATTACTCATGTTATGGCTTCCTCCATTAGCATGGGTGATTGAAAATCAATAGTTTTACCACCTATTACTCCTAGGAGCTTTGGTGCAAAATTGGATAGGGGATGATAACAGATGAAATTAATGATTGAACTGAAGTTTGAGGAGTAACTGCGGGTGTTAGTAATTTACCCTGAATGCTCTAATCCCATCCTTTTGGCCACAGAGACTTAAGATTAGGCTGCTTTCTGGAATGATGTATGAATGTACAGAACTCAAACCAAAATACTTGGCCATTTTTTAAATTAAGATGCGAGGATGCTTGGAAATATGCTTACAGAGAGATGCATAGTTACTCTCACTAAACAAGCACTGATATATAAACACCAACTAGATCTTTTCAATCGAAGAGTTATACCATGGTGTCGGGGGGTGGGGGAGGGAGTGGGGAGGGGGTTAGGGCCATATACCCAAGACTAGGGCTTACTTTAGCCTACTGAATTTTTTTAGGTTTGAACATTTTATTTATTTTATTTTTTGATGGCCTGGTTTATGTCCCTGGAGAATAGTAGAGAATTTCCTGGAAAAACCCACAAGGCTCAAGACAGCCACAGCCCCACCCCTGCTGGCTCCTCTTTCAGCTGTCCCCACAAACAACAGTCAGCCTAGAGCAGCTGCAGACACTGCCCCTCCCTTCAGCCTCCCTTTAATGGGGAGGCAAAGGGAACCAGGCTGCTAGGATGGGCTCAAGGGGATATGCTAGTACCTTATGACTTAATCCTTTCTGACCACCCCGGAGGCTGGACTGCCATCCTTCTCACCTCTGCGTAAGCCCTCTGCCAAAATGCTTAAAAAGGGGACAAAACTGTACCCTACAATGACAGGGAGAGCACAATCATTCCTAGCCACCTCCCCCTCCACACCCTCCACATTGGGAAAAGGAGGGACCCTCCCAAGTAGAGCTGGAGTGGTCCAGCTCCTTCTAGTGGTCAAATCTGGTAATGATTTCCTAGGTGAATTTTGTATTAGGTAGTCAGTCTCCAATGGTGACTTGGAGCCTTCCTTTCTAACCCCTGCAAAAAGCTGGGGCTTCCAAACATTATCAAACAAACCCAGAAACAGTTAGGACAGTGGAAAACTGGGCTTAAATAACATTCTGATACTTCTACCCTCGGGCACCTATAGGAAAGGGAGAGGACTTCATAATTTATAATTCGTGATTGGTATTCTGGGACTCTAAGATGCACAGGCTGAAGGGCCAGTTTGGAGGTCTTCTGTCTGACTCTCCATTACCACTGAAAGTGCTAGTTCTGCTACCTCCAATGAAAGCCATTCTGAATTAGTAGAGCAGCTCGTTGTCCTCTACAGCTGGGGGTTGCATTGCTGTCTAGAATGGGAAAGCAGGGACATGGATGGTACTTGAAGCCCTTTCCTGTAGGCACTTCCAGTTCTGGGTTTACCTGAGAGCGAAGGGTACTCTGTGGAGTTAGTCTGGTTTGAGATTCTGATTTAGGATGACCTAGATGCCCACTCATGAGTCTTCTACAGAAGAGAGACTTCCAGTGGTATTTCTACACTGCAGGTTTAGGATTCTAAGAATGAAGCACTTTTTCATCTTCTGTGCCATTCACTCCTCACAGCATTATTGGAGAGTGGTACTAATGTTATACTCGCTTTGTAGTGAAAGCAAGCTTTCAGAGAGGCCAATTGACATTTAATTGCATGATTAATAAAATAGTAGTCAGGTCTCAAATCCAGGACTTTGGATGTCTCTTTGTGTCTGAGCTCAGGCACCTCACAATTTCATTGCAGCAGAACACAGCAGGTGAAGGACTGGTTGTGGTGGGTGGCTGTTCAGAGGGTGAGGGCTGAGGGAAAACTCCACAGCGAGTTGAAACCAGGCCCAGGGTGCGGTCCTTGCGGATAGCATCTGAGAACAAGGGTGGGCTCTGCACTGGGGTGGGAAATGTTATTTTGTCCTCAAGCCAATGTCTACTCAAGTTTCCCTCTTAGCCCACCCTAGAGGGCCCTAGAAAGCAGAGAGAAGATAGAAGGTTTGAGATGGGAGGAAATAAGAATCATGAAGTTGCAGAAGGGATGTGTTTCTCTTTTGTGATGCTCGGAACTCAGCCTGATTTGTGTTCTGTATCTCTGCAGATGGCTTCCTCTATCCAAATGGGGCTGTTGCCATGCTGCTGATTTGCATCCCCGGATCTGAGCAAAGATTCCTCCTCCTTTGTCTCCCCCTCTCCCCAGTACTGGTGACTCAGCTCCTCCTCTACTCTGGCTGCAGTTTAGGGGGGATGGAGGATGCTGAGAGCAGAGACTATTTTGGCTTCTCTGACCTTCAAAAGCAATTCTTGGCAGCCTGGGGCAAGGGTGGGGCTGGTGCTGGGTGTGTGAGTGGGTGGATGTCAATGTGAGGAAGGCTTTAGGAGTTGGCCAGGCCGGGGAAGGCTGATGGAAAGGAAGAAGGCTGGGGAGGCCTTGTGGGAGCATGAGCATCACCAGGTTGGAACTGAGTGCTAGAGATCTCCAGTTCCTCCCTTTGAGTCCTAAAGCATGTCACTAAATCTGAGACAGAGGCAGAGACGAAGGGAAACAGAACCAATATTAGAAGGCTTAAGATAGTATAAGACAGAGACATCAAAGAGACATAGACAAGTGCAGAAAATTGCATGATCCCAGGGTTCCTGTGCCCCACCCCAGATTGTCTAGGACCACGTGTCCACTCCAGAATTTTGAACTACCCTCCAACCCAAAATGATTCCCATTTCTGCCCTCCCCTGGTTTCTGTAGCTGTGGCTCAGAAGCCACTGACAGAGCTCAGCACAACTCTGCTCCCAGCCTTGGTCTCAAGCAGTCCCCTCACTCCTGCCCCGTGCTTTCAGGCCCCCAGCCCCTTTGTCTCCCGTTCCTCCAGGGATTGAAGGTCACTCCCAGGGTCTGAGGAGAGAGGCAGCAGATGGTTCCTGAGAGAAGGGGCGGGGCAGACAGCCCGTACCTCCTCTGTCCCCCACAGTGTGCCGGAGCACAGGGCTTTGGTCTTTCGGCTGATGCTAAAAGAGTATTTCCTGACGGAGCAGGATTGGGGGAGAAGGGTTCTGTGGGCCATTGGAGACCACCCTGGCTCTTAGAGCTGCTGGACAACTCTTCAGACCCCCAGAGCCATGGAGAGGCACCGGAGCCCTGACACTGTAAAGGCACAGAAACAGTTAAGTCTCCAGTGCCTCGTCATGGACCAGCCCCTCTTCCCCGCCCTGGCACCGCCCTCCCCATCTAGCGCCCCCGCCCCCCCCCCCCCATTCCCACCCCAAGTGCCGCAGACTCTTCCCTGAAGCTGCCGGCTGAGGCCGGAGCTTCAGCCTCCATGAGGGGCTCCCTCTCACGCCCAGGGTAAGAACCGAAGGGCTGGGCAAGGGCACGGGGGATGCTGTGGTGGGGAGGTGGGATGGAGATAACGGGAAGAGAGTTCATGCCTCTCTGATGCGTCTGGAGCTGGTCCAGTGGGGTGGGCAGTGTGAGGGAATGGGGGTAGCGGAACATGACTGGCTTTGAGGCCAGCCTGGACCCAGAACCAGGTAGAGGCCAGTGAGGCCAGGACGGTGACAGGACACCTCCCGGGCTGGGCTGGGAGACATCAGCCTCCGGCGGCAGCAGCAGAGGGTGGTGTCCTGGCCCTGCCTGGCAGCCCGGGCGCTGGAAGAGTCGGGGCTGTGTCTTTGGTCAGGGGCAGAAGCATCTGAGGGGAAGGCGGATGTTATGGGAATGTACCTAATGGGAGGGTGTCTGGGTGTCAGCTGCTGGATTGCTCAGCTGCTCCTATGTCGGGGGTGAGCAGGACAGCGAGTTTTTGCCTATTAAGGGAAGGTGGGGGGACACCGTGGAAAAGGAGGGAGGAAAGGGTCATTGAGAGCTGGCGCGCCTCTTCACGGATCGACCTATTTGCGGCGGGTTCCCCGTACCCCTTTCCCGGCGACTAGCTTGAGATTGGGACCCTGACCCCCTCCCCCTTTCCGGCTCTCTCCGGATCCGAGAGGCCACTCTGGAGATGGAGCGCACTCCCGCCCGAGCAGCTGCCCGCATTCCCAGCCTGTCATCCGCACTGGTTCCCAGTCTCAGCCCCACCCCCACCCCCACCTCCTCTCTGCTTCTCTTCCCAAGATGGGGGCTCTGGAACAGAGGAGCCCGTTTCTTCTCCCTCTTTTCGTACCCCACTTCCGACAGCCCCCCCTTCCCCCCACGCGGAGGCAGCCAAGAAAATGACTTGTCATGCTGGGGTGGGGGCGGGGGTGGGTGGGGGCGGAGCTGGAGCCTGAGCTCAGCGCGCACACTCGCACACACTCACACACTGCGGCAAACTGCAGCTGCCCGCGCCTCCCCTCCCCTGCCCTCCCCTCCCCTTCCCGCGGCCCCGCTGCGGAGACACCTGCCCTCCCGCCGCTCAGCCTCAGCACCCGCCCACCCTCGCCCCATCACTGGCCAACCGAAGTGACCCTGACTCACAAGAAGTCCTCTCCAGAGAAAAGGGAAAACAAGCCGGTTCCCTGGAGGGGGATTGCTAGGGGAGCAGAGGAGGAAACAGCGTTCGCTCCGGCCTGCGAAGGAGCGGCCGGGATGCAGACCGCAGTTGCCGTCAGAACTGGAGGGCACTTGGGTGAGGGAGAGGGGCCTTGCGCCAGCACAGGATCTGGAATCAGAGAAGGCTAGCGGGTATAAACAGGGGACTGCCAGGAATGATAGATTGGGAGGGGGACTGATAGCCAATCTCAGTCTATACCACAGAGATTTCTTTTTCTGAGTTTCCTAGCTCAAATGTGCACCCTTGTGGTGTGTGGGGGGGAGATGGGGGTGAGAACTACCCTTTTAAATCTAAACTACTTGGAGCTAGCCTAGGACCAGTTGCTTCCTGAACCATGATATTCCTCACCTGCCCCAGCCCTGCCCCTCTCTTCCTCTGAACTGACCTCAAAGCTTCCCTCAGTTCCCAAGTGAATAAAAGAGAACTCTCAACTCCTCTTGGGCCCCACCCGCCCTGTATGGGGTTGATCTTGTGAGACCCTCCCTCCCTCCATAGTTAACTTCCCCTGCAGCTGCAACTGCAGCCCCCTTCTGCCAGATCTGCCGGATCTGCCGGATCCTGGCACCCAGGGTCTTCCACAGCAAAGGCCCCGGCCCCAGGCCCCTCTTGTCCGGAGCCCCAGAAAGAAGAAACAGCCAAGTCACAGAAGAGAATCTAGTAGAAGATTATGATCCCTCACAAAATATCCTCCCGACAGCCCACTCCCCAGGCCCTCTCTTCACCTCTCCATAAGGTAACCACCGTGTGCTGCCATTGGCAAGGGCAGGAGCAGGGCACGGCAGACACGTTCTTTGATACGTTGCGTGGTGTCTCACGTGAGCCTGGAGAAAGGAAGTAGACAGGGATTTGAAGGTGTCTTATCTTTTGCCATGGCCGGGGAACACTCGGGCTTTCCTCCCTTTTTTCCTGTTTGTGAACCACTAACTCCCCTCTCCTTGGCAGAAGCTCTCCTAGGAGAGGGGCAAGGATGAGAGGAGAAACCGTTCCCAAGGGATGGGCTTTAGGGTAGTGAGCCCGGCCTCTCTGGAGCCGGGGGCCATGAAGGTGAGGTGGGAACAATATGATTGGATGCGTGTCTGAGGAACCTGAGAACAGAACAAGAAGTTAGAGAACAAGAAGTTAGAGCCCTATTTCTTTTTCTTTTCTTTTTTTAAAAAATATATTTTTATTGATTTTAGAGAGAAAATAAGAGGGAGAGAAAGAAACATCAATGATGAAAGAGAATCATTGATTGGCTGCCTCCTGCATGCCCCTTGCTGGGGATCTAGCCTGCAACCCAGGCATGTGCCCTTGATTGGAATTGAACCTGGGACCCTTCAGTCTGCAGGCTGATGCTCTATCCACTGAGCCAAACCATCTAGGGCCGTATTTCTTTAAAAAAAAAATATATATATATATATATATATATATATATATATATATATATTTCAGAGAGGAAGGGAGAGGGAGAGAGAAAGAGATAGAAACATCAATGATAAGAGAGAACCATTGGTCAGCTGCCTCCTGCACACCCCCACCAGGGATTGAACCCTCAACCCAGACATGTGCCCTGACCAGGAATTGAAACTGTGACCTCCTATTCATGAGTCAACCCTCAAACACTGAGCCAACGCCAGGGCTAGAGCCCTATCAGCCTTCTATCTCCCATAGTGCTGACTTCTCTCCAGTCTTTTGGAATGGAAATTCTAGCCTTGGATGGGTGTTGGAAAGGAGGATGGGGAGTCTAAGACACTGCACAGAAGCACCCATTTCCTTATTTCCAGGCACTCTGCTGGCACGAAAACCCAAGGCAGACCCTGCTGGAGAGAAGGGAGCTGAGGATCATGTCCCAGGAGTCCTCCCTCCAGCTGAGCCCATCCCTCCTCCCCCCATCCCCAGGCAGCACCAGGAGCTTAGTGCTCTAGAGGGACAAAAGCTTCTTGTCAACAGGGCAGTCTGAGGCGGGAGTTCCAGGCGGAGGGTGTGGCAGATGAAGGGAGGGAGAAGATGGACTGTGTGGAAGAGGGTAGGAGGAAAGCCTGGAAGGGAAGGGCTAGAGGAGCCAGTCCCTTGACTTTACTCAGCAGTATCCAAAGTGGCAGGATCTAGGGATAGCCAGGCTTCCCTTTCTCTGACAGTGCCTTCTTTTCTCTCCTGCCCAGCACAAGGCCTCTCTATTTTAATCTATACCCGCTCTGTTCAATACAAATCCCTGCATCTCTCCCTCAGGCCAGAGGACCCTCTGCCACCAGAGTGAAATCCTAGAGACCGTTATCCTGGTGAACCCGAGTGCTGACAGCATCAGCTCTGAGGTAAGGTGGGGGCCTGTGCCTCGCCACAAGGGCCTGGTTGGAAAGTGCTGTAACTCACCCTTGCCAGTGCTACTGCTGTAAGGCCAAGAATTCCGGGACCTGGCTTTGAATCATCCGTTCTCTGCCATGTAAGCTGCCTTACAATCTCCAGCTCCACTTTGGAGGTGCTGTGGGGCTGCCAGTGGGGAGCATGTCCCTGCAGCACTGAGCGGAAACCAGGAACATCCAGCGCCCTTTCCTGGGTTTCCTACATCTGTGACCACTCTTCTCCTTCCATTCTAGGTTCACCACCTACTTAGCAGCCCGTCAGCTCACAAACTACTGATCCTGAGTGGGCAAAGTTTAGAGCCAGGGGGGGACCTCATCCTACAGAGTGGTACCTACTCCTATCAAAACTTTGTCCAGGTTCTTCACAACCCGGAGGTATGTCCCACGCCTGCATGCCTGGGAGGAACAGAATATGGGATAGGACTAGAGCTGTGGGGAAGGAAAATCTCAGTGCATGATCATCCGTGGTCCTGGCAGAAAGGTAGGAGATCACCTGGAGAGTGGTGGAGATTAGCAGACTGAATCTGTGTCAACCCCAGTGACCTGATCAGCCTTCTATCTCCCATTACTCTAGATTGCCCAATTGCTCAGCAATAGAGACCCTGGGATCCAGGCCTTCCTCACCGTATCCTGCTTAGGGGAGGGTGATTGGAGCCATCTGGGACTATCCAGTTCCCAAGAGACCCTGCATCTCCGGCTAAACCCTGAGCCCACGCTGCCCACCATGGATGGTGTGGCTGAGTTCTCCGAGTATGTCTCTGAGACCGTGGATGTGCCATCCCCCTTTGACCTGCTAGAGCCCCCTACCTCAGGGGGCTTCCTCAAGCTCTCCAAACCTTGCTGCTACATCTTCCCTGGCGGCCGCGGGGACTCTGCCCTTTTTGCCGTTAACGGTTTCAATATCCTGGTGGATGGTGGCTCCGATCGCAAGTCCTGCTTCTGGAAGCTGGTGCGGCACCTGGACCGCATTGACTCGGTGCTGCTCACACACATCGGGGCAGACAACCTGCCAGGCATCAATGGCCTCCTGCAGCGCAAAGTGGCAGAACTGGAGGAGGAGCAGTCTCAGGGCTCCAGCAGCTACAGTGACTGGGTGAAGAACCTCATCTCCCCTGAGCTTGGAGTTGTCTTCTTCAATGTGCCGGATAAGCTGCGGCTGCCTGATGCCTCCCGGAAGGCCAAGCGCAGCATTGAGGAGGCCTGCCTCACTCTGCAGCACCTAAACCGCCTGGGCATCCAGGCTGAGCCTCTGTACCGTGTGGTCAGCAACACCATTGAGCCTCTGACCCTCTTCCACAAGATGGGCGTGGGCCGGCTGGACATGTACGTCCTCAACCCTGTCAAGGACAGCAAGGAGATGCAGTTCCTTATGCAGAAGTGGGCAGGCAATAGCAAAGCTAAGACAGGCATTGTGCTGTCTAATGGAAAAGAGGCTGAGATCTCGGTGCCCTACCTGACCTCTATCACTGCTCTGGTGGTCTGGCTGCCAGCCAACCCCACTGAGAAGATTGTGCGTGTGCTTTTTCCAGGAAATGCTCCCCAGAACAAGATTTTGGAGGGCCTGGAAAAGCTTCGGCACCTGGACTTCCTACGCTACCCTGTGGCCACGCAAAAGGACCTGGCTGCTGGGGCTGTGCCTGCCAACCTCAAACCCAGCAAAATAAAACAGCGGGCTGACAGCAAGGAGAGCCTCAAGGCCACTACTAAGACAGCAGTGAGCAAGCTGGCCAAACGGGAGGAAGTGGCTGAAGAGGGAGCCAAGGAGGCCCGCTCAGAACTCGCCAAGGAGTTAGCCAAGACAGAGAAGAAGGTAAAGGAATCATCCGAGAAGCCCCCAGAGAAGCCTGCCAAACCTGAAAGGGTGCGGACAGAGTCGAGCGAGGTATTAAAGGCAGAGAAGCGAAAGCTGATCAAAGACAAGGTGGGGAAGAAGCATCTGAAAGAAAAAATATCAAAGCTGGAAGAGAAAAAGGACAAAGAGAAAAAGGAGATCAAGAAGGAGAGGAAGGAGCTCAAGAAAGATGAAGGAAGGAAGGAGGAGAAGAAGGATGCCAAGAAGGAGGAGAAGAGGAAAGATATCAAACCTGAGGTCAAGAAGATTTCTAAGCCAGACCTGAAGCCCTTTACCCCTGAGGTGCGTAAGACCCTCTATAAAGCCAAGGCTCCTGGCAGAGTCAAGATGGACAAGAGCCGGGCTCCCCGTGGAGAGAAGGAGCTGTCTTCTGAGGCCCGGACACCCCCAGCCCAGAAGGGGGCTGTACCACTTCCAACAGTCAGTGGGCACAGGGAGCTGGCCCTGTCTTCACCAGAGGACCTCACACAGGACTTTGAGGAGATGAAGTGTGAGGAGAGGAGGTTACTGGCTGAACAAAGGGACATAGGACTAGGAGAGAAACCTCTCCTTGCAGACACTGCACAGGAGGGACTCGCAAGCACAGCTGCCCAGGGGACATTACCCTCTTTCCCAGGGCTGGAACAAGAAGAGCCTGTGATAAAAGAGAAAGAGGTTGTACCAAACATCCCTGATGAACAAGGCAGCAAGGATAGAAGTGCAAACTTTGGGGCTGAAACAGAGAAAGAGAAAGACACCTGGGAAGAAACGAAGCCGAAGGAAGCAGAAAGGCTCCCTGATAGAACAGAAGCCAGAGAGGAAAGTGAACCTGAGGTAAAGGAGGATGTGATAGAGAAGGCTGAATTAGAAGAAATGGAGGAATTACACCCTTCAGAGGATGAGGAAGAGGAAGAGACAAAGGCTGAGGGTTTTTACCAAAAACATATGCAGGAAGCTTTGAAGGTAACTCCAAGGTTCAGGGAGGCTCTTGGGGGCCGGGAACTGGGACTCCACGGCAAGGCTCCTGAGAAGGAGACCTCATCGTTCCTAAGCAACTTGACCACACCTGCAGGAGCCGCTGAGCATGTCTCTTACATTCAGGATGAGACAATCCCTGGTTACTCAGAGACGGAGCAGACCATCTCAGATGAGGAGATCCACGATGAGCCGGAGGAGCGCCCAGCTCCACCTAGATTTCCTACAAATGCATATGACCTCCCTGGGCCTGAAGCTCCTGGCCCCTTCGAGGTTAGTCAGCCTGCACACAGTGTTGTTCCTGTTGCCTCCAGCAAAAGCTATGGGGCACCAGAGACTGAACTCACCTACCCCCCCAACATGGTGGCTGCCCCTTTGGCTGAAGAGGAGCACGTGTCCTCAGCTACCTCAATCACTGAGTGTGACAAGCTTTCTTCCTTTGCCACATCTGTGGCTGAGGACCAGTCTGTGGCTTCACTCACAGCTCCCCAGACAGAGGAGACAGGCAAGAGTTCCCTCCTGCTTGACACAGTCACAAGCATCCCATCATCCCGCACTGAAGCCACTCAGGGCTTGGACTATGTGCCATCAGCTGGTACCATCTCACCCACCTCCTCACTGGAAGAAGACAAGGGCTTTAAGTCACCACCTTGTGAGGATTTCTCTGTGACTGGAGAGTCAGAGAAGAGAGGAGAGATTGCAGGGAGGGGCTTGCCTGGAGAAAGAGCAGTGGAAAAGGAATTGGAGACCACAAATGTACAGATATCTGAGAAACTTCACAGTCAATATGGAGCCCCAATGTTTGGTGCTCCTGGACACACCCTATATCCAGGGGAACCAGCCCTCGGAGAACTGGAGGAGCGCTGCCTCAGTCCAGATGACAGCACAGTGAAGATGGCCTCTCCTCCACCATCTGGTCCACCCAGCGCTACCCACACACCCTTTCATCAGTCCCCCGTGGAAGAAAAGTCTGAGCCCCAAGACTTTCCGGAAGCAGGCTCCTGGGGAGACATGAGGCACACACCGGGTGTAGGCAAGGAAGATGCTGTAAAGGAGACAATCAAGCCAGGGCCTAAAGAGGACACGCTAGAGGAGAGAGAAAAGGTGCTTCCTCCCAGGAGCCCCCAAGCTCAGGAAGCAGCCATCAGCATTGCTGGGGAACATACAGGCTACACTATCCAACTATTGCCAGAACAGGATAAAGCAATGGTCTTTGAGACTGTGGGGGCACGAGAGCCCACAGGCACAATTCTGGGAACAGAAGCCCTTCTGAAAGATTTGAAGACATCACTCCAAGCACCTGGTGAACCTCAGAAAGATGAGAGGCTCCAATTTCCTGACCAAAGCCTCTCCCCTGATGATGCAGATTCCCTCTCTGTCCTCAGCGTGGTCTCTCCAGACATTGCCAACCAGGAAGCACCCAGGTCTCCTTATGGCCTAACAGAGCAGCACTTACACAAAGACCTTTGGCCACAGGTATCTCCAGAAGACACCCGGTCACTTTCCTTCTCAGAAGAGAGTCCCAGCAAGGAGACCTCTCTGGATATCTCTTCTAAGCAGCTGTCTCCAGAAAATCTTGGCACTCTCCAGTTTGGGGAACTAAGCCTTGGAAAGGAAGAAAAGGGGCCTCTGATGCAGGCTGAGGACACTTCTCAGCACTTAGCCCCTGTGTCTATTCCAGGACCCCGTGCAGCCACAGTGTCTCCTCCTACACAAGGGAGCACTGGATACTCCGCACAGACAGACATCACAGATGAGAGCCCTGATGGAAAATTACCTTCCAGCTCCTTTTCTCGCTCAACACTGCTGGGAAATGGGAAGCACTCACCTGAAGTGATCACAAGCCCTGGCGAACACATTCTAACACCTGATAGTTCCCTCACCAAGAGTCCCGAGTCTTTGCCAAGCCTTGCCATGGAAGACATTGCCATGAAGTGGGAAGGTCAAGTTCCAGAGTTGAAAGACAGAACCCCAGAGAAGAAGGACAAGGGACCTGACCCAAGGGATGAAGTCGTACAGCAGAAGGGCAAAACTCTGGAGCAGAAGGATATAGCCATCAATCAGAAAAGTGAGGCTCTGGAAGAAAAGAACAAGGTTATGGAAAAGCAGGATAAGGCTTTAGAACAAAAAGTCAAAGACTTAGGTCATAGGGACTCAGCCCTGGAAAGGAAAGACAAGACCATAGAACCAAAAGACAAAGATTTAGAACAAAAAGATAGAGACTTAGAACCAAAAGACAAAGTTCCAGAGGACAAGGTCTTTGAACTAAAGGGCAAGGCCTTAGAACAGACAGACAAGATCCCTGAACAGAGGGTCAAAGATCAGGAACAGAAGGACAAAGCCTTGGAAAAGAAGTATCAGGCCTTAGAACAAAAATACTGGGCTTTAGGACAGAAGGATGAAGACCTGGAACAAAACAGTAAGGCTCTTAAACAAAAAGATAAGGCTCTGGAAGAGGACAAAACTCAAGATCAGGGGAGCCCAATGCAGGAGAAAACCATGAAACCAAAGGAGAAGATTCTAGAGGAAAAATCTTCAGAAAAAGTTGAAGCTGTGAAACAGAAGGAAGAAGCTCTGCTGGAAAAGTCCAAAGCTCTGGGGCGGGAAGAGAGCCCAGTGCAGGAGGACCAGGCCCTGGAGCAGGAAAAGAAATACTGGAAGGAGCAGGATGTAGTCCAGGAGTGGAGAGAGACGTCTTCAACCGGAGGGGAGCCAGGTGGAGAACAGAAAGAATTTGCCCGGACATGGGAGGACACATCATCTGATCAGGAGGACAGGTACTGGAGGGGCAGAGAGGATGTAGCCCTGGAACAGGACACATACTGGAGGGAGCTGAGCTGTGAGCGGAAGATCTGGTTCCCGCATGAGCTGGATAGCCAGGGGGCCCAGCCACGGTACACAGAGGAGCGGGAGAGCACTTTCCTCGATGAGGGTCCAGATGATGAGCAAGACGTGCCCCCCTTGGAGCATATGCCCCAGAGCCCATGGGCCTCAGACTTCAAGGGTTTCCAGGATCCCTCATCGCAGAAAGGGCTGGAGGTAGAGCGGTGGCTTGCTGAGTCACCAGTTGGGCTGCCACCAGAGGAAGAAGACAAGCTTACCCGCTCCCCTTTTGAGATCATCTCTCCTCCAGCTTCCCCACCTGAAATGGTTGGACAGAGGGTTCCTCTGGCCTCAGGACCAGAGACCCCTGTCCCAGAGCCTAAGAAAATGCCACCTGTAAAGAAAGAACCCACTACCCACTCATGGCTGGCTGAGATCCCACCGTGGGTGCCCAAGGACAGACCCCTGCCACCTGCACCTCTCTCCCCAGCACCAGCTCCCCCAACCCCTGTCCCTGAGCCACGCACTCCTGCACCCTTCTCCTGGGGCACTGCCGAGTATGACAGTGTGGTGGCTGCAGTGCAGGAGGGGGCAGCTGAATTGGAAGGTGGGCCATACTCCCCCCTTGGGAAGGACTACCGCAAGGCTGAAGGGCAAGGAGAAGAAGAAGATCAGGCCAGGGCTCCTGACAGCAGCACCTGCAGCTCAAAGGTCCCAGAGGCCAGCAAGAGCCATGCTACCAAGGGGCCTGAGCAGACAGAGCCAGAGCAGAGAGAGCCCACGCCCTATCCTGATGAGAGAAGCTTTCAGTACGCGGATATCTACGAGCAGGTGATGCTTACTGGGCTCACCCCTGCGTGCCCCACTAGGGAACCTCCTCTTGGAGCAGCTGGGGATTGGCCCCCACACATCTCAACCAAGGAGGAGGCTGCTGGCCGAAACACATCAGCAGAGAAGGAACTTTCATCTCCTGCTTCACCCAAGAACCTCCAATTCGACACCCCATCTTTCAGCTACGCAGCTCTGGCGGGACCCACTGTACCACCTAGGCAGGTGCCTGATGCAGGGCCAAGTGTGGAGCCCAGCCTCACCCCCCCTGCGTTACCCCCCCGTGCTCCTGTCCCCCTGAGTAAAGGCCCAAGCCCCCATATTAATGGTAACCTCCTGAGCTGTAGCCCAGATAGGAAAACCCCATCCCCCAAGGAATCAGGCCAGAGTCACTGGGATGACAGCACTAGTGACTCAGAGCTAGAGAAGGGGGCTCTGGAGCAGCCAGAGAAAGAGGCCCAGTCCCCAAGTCCCCCCCACCCCATCCCTGCGGGGCTCCCTAAACTGTGGCCTGAACATGAGGCATGTACCAGTCCTTCCTCAAACTCACATCAGGGTCCTGCCCCACCCAGCCTGGACTTCCCTGCTTCAGCCTTTGGTTTCTCCTCACTGCAGCCAGCTCCTCCACAGCTGCCCTCTCCAGCTGAGCCACGCTCGGCACCCTGTGGCTCCCTTGCCTTCTCTGGGGACCGAGCTCTGGCTCTGGCTCCAGGGCCCCCCACCAGAGCCCGGCATGATGAGTACCTAGAAGTGACCAAGGCCCCCAGCCTGGACTCCTCACTGCCCCAGCTCCCCTCACCCAGCTCTCCTGGGGCCCCTCTCCTCTCTAGTCTGCCACGACCTGCCTCACCAGCCCTGTCTGAAGGCTCCTCCTCTGAAGCCACCACACCTGTGATTTCAAGTGTGGCCGAGCGCTTCCCTCCCGGCCTGGAGGCTGCAGAACAGGTGTCTGTAGAGCTGGTCCCAGGAATGGAAGCAACTGCCCACAGCCTTTGGGACCTTACTCCTTTGAGTCCAGCACCTCCAGCTTCACTGGACTTGGCTCCAGCTCCAGCTCCAGCTCCAAACTTGCCTGGAGACAAGTTTGATGGCTCCCTGCCCTGCCGCCTGGAGTGCTCAGTGGCAGCCACCAAGAAGCCAAACTCCTTCCAGGATCTCTCTGGAGATTATGCCACCAATGGTCCGACTGAAACCAGCCCCAACCCCCCAGGCCTTGCCCCTGCCAAGGATGAGAAAAAAGAGGCTGAGGGCTGCCCTGCCTGGGAACGTGGGGCCTGGCCAGAGGGAGCTGAGAGGAGCTCCAGGCCTGATAGTCTGCTCTCCCCTGAGCAGCCACTGTGTCCTGGAGGGACCTCTGGTGGCCCATCTAGAAGTGGCTCCCCTAAGATGGAGGCTGGGCCCCAGGGATGTGCCTCTGAGCCCCGGCCCCACTGTGGGGAGCTCTCCCCATCCTTCCTGAACCCACCTCTGCCCCAATCCACAAATGACAGTGACCTCTCAACTGAGGAAGCTCAGCTGGTAGGGAGAGGGGGGAGGCGCCGGGCAGGGGGCCCTGGGGCCACAGGGGGTCCATGTCCTGTGGCAGATGAGACACCCCCGACGTCAGTCAGCGACTCAGGCTCCTCACAGTCAGATTCTGACGTTCCACCAGAAACTGAGGAATGTCCATCCATCACAGCTGAGGCAGCCCTCGACTCAGATGAAGATGGGGACTTCCTGCCTGTGGACAAAGCTGGGGGGGTCAGTGGAATGCACCATCCCAGGCCTGGCCATGACCCACCGCCACTCCCTCAGCCAGACCCCCGCCCATGCCCTCCCCGTCCTGATGTGTGCATGGCTGATCCTGAAGGGCTCAGCTCAGAGTCTGGAAGGGTAGAGAGGCTACGGGAAAAGGAGAAGGCACAGGGGAGAGTAGGGCGCAGGGCCCCAGGCCGGGCCAAGCCAGCATCTCCTGCACGGCGTCTGGATCTTCGCGGAAAACGCTCACCCACCCCTGGTAAAGGGCCTGCAGATCGAGCATCCCGGGTTCCACCCCGGCCACGGAGCACTCCAAGCCAGGTCACCCCAGCAGACGAAAAGGATGGACACAGCCCCATGTCCAAAGGCCTGGTCAACGGACTCAAAGCAGGACCAAGTAAGTACGATGTGAACAGGAGAGATTGTGGATTGGGGCTGGGTGCGGCTGGTCTAAGGCTCCAGGAGTGGGAGGAAGGGAAAGAAGGAGAAGGTTGCCAAAAGCAGTCTACTTTCCCTCTACAATGAGTCCTGGCTTGTCTCTACAGTGGCCTTGAGTTCCAAGGGTGGCTCTGGTCCCCCTGTATATGTGGATCTCGCCTACATCCCGAATCATTGCAGTGGCAAGACTGCTGATCTTGACTTCTTCCGACGAGTGCGTGCATCCTACTATGTGGTCAGTGGAAATGACCCTGCCAATGGCGAGCCAAGCCGGGCTGTGCTGGACGCCCTGCTGGAGGGCAAGGCCCAATGGGGGGAGAATCTTCAGGTGAGTGACAAGGGATGCCAAGGAGGTAGTATGGTCAAAGCTTACTCAGAGGCAATAGTGGGACACAGTCTATATTCATAAAAGGACTGAGCCCTTTCTATGGGCAGTGGGACTATTTCCTGGACCATCAGGTATCCCATCCCCCTCACATATGCTCCCTTCACATTCTCACATCAGGCATGTCTTATCTCCCTCCTAGGTGACTTTGATCCCTACTCATGACACGGAGGTAACTCGTGAGTGGTACCAGCAGACTCATGAGCAGCAGCAGCAACTGAACGTCCTGGTCCTGGCCAGTAGCAGCACTGTGGTCATGCAGGATGAGTCCTTCCCAGCCTGCAAGATTGAGTTCTGAAAAAACCACTCTCCCTTCCCCAAGGATCTGCTCCCCCAGCTCCCTTAGAGAATGGCTACTGCTGAGTCCTTGGGGTTTGGGGACATGGGACCTGGGGAAGGAGAAGATGGGGGACAGGATATCTTGTGGGAATTTGGGCTGGGCTAAATGGGAGGGGTTGTCCCTTCCCCTCATCCATACTTGAGAGGAGTCTCAAAACCAAAGGTAACAGGATAGGGAGAGGGTACAAATTAGGATAGGATGTCATCTGATGCCTGAGAACTCTGGAGTGACACCTCTCCTAGCACTGCCAAATGCTGGTATTGCATGGGGAGTAAGGATGAGTCTGAGAGTGCAACATCCTCCCTCACGGAACGAGATCATATCCGCAACCCCAGGGACCTCTTTATCTATTTATTTAGCATCCCAAGGATTTCCAATAGTAACTTATGTGACCTGGGGGAAGGATACTGTCAGTGAGATGCCTAGACTTGCACCCTTCACCTCCCATCCCCTTACCCACCAGGGTCTGGGATCCAGCAGAGGTCTGGGGTACACTGCTGCTACACTGTCCCACTGCTTCCCTCCGTATCTGAATGTCTCAACCCAAAACTTGAAGCACTTGACCAACAGACTGGTGAGAGAAGAAAGCTTATCCTCCCAGTCCCTGCTTCATACCATTCACATCCCAGGGTTGTGCTCAGACCAGGCCTACTGGGCAGCACAATGGGGCAAGGAGAGCCCAGCTCCAAACCCAGAATTTTCCAAGCTCCCTGACCTTTTGAAGTTTTCACCTACCCATTCCAATGATCCTGATCCCTTCTCATCCCCTGCTTGGCTTTTCTGCATGTGGTCATCTACTGTGGCCTGGTGTGTAATGGGTTAAAAATAAGCCACTGCCTCATATCCCAACATTTGACAACCCAGCAATGTGTGACTCCCCCAACATTCCACTATGCCATCCTGCAGCTGAAATGGGAACGCTGGCTGCCTTTTCAGCCCCATACATACTCTTAGAGAGGATCTGGGAGGTGGAGGTCATGCCAGAGGACTTGGGGGGAAGGAGAGGGAGGAAGGAAAGGGAGAGGAGCTGAGCTAAAAAGCTTAACTCCTACTGAGTGAGATGAAAACAGGCTGAAAATACCATCTCAGGAGAGGACCTCACCCCAAGCAAGCCAATGAGCAGCCTTGTCAGACTACTGATGGACTGAGGAATCCAGACACTCGTCAGGACTCAGCTTCTCTGCCAAATGACTGTGTGGAAACCAAAACGAGCCCGCCTGTGTCCTTCCTAGCTCCCACCCAACCCATGCTGCTGTGCTCTGCTTCTCCCCACACTCCCCTGCTCTAGTTCCCAGCTGCTGTAACAGAGCCGCCTTCAACTCTAACAATAAATCAAGTTCATTACAGATGCTGCTTAGGGTTTTTCTGACTCCACATACTGCTTAGTTGCTGGGCTCTGGCTTCTCTGCTTCTCTAAGCATAGTCATTTTTCTCAATATCTTTGAAAACTGGAAGCAATTCCAGGAGCCAGGGAAGCCAGAGAACATAGGGTGTGTTGCGGGAGAGAAGGATATGAGGGAGCCAGCATAATTCCTGAAAATGGGTGAAGGAAGAGGGTCGGCATCTCCATGAGGTCAAGAGCTGAGAACCAAATAACCAGATACGTCAGATAGGATAACACCAAAGAGGTAAGGAGTTGAGGGGCCTTAAGAGACCCAGAGCTTATTGAGGTTGTAAACACCTCTCACCTTTGCAGTCAGGATTTTCATGGAGGGAAATGTTGGATTTCCCTCCTGCAGTGAAACCCTTTATATGTCATGGGTATGTAAGAAGAGGCCAAGTTGTGCACGTGAATATATGGGCAGGGATATTCCAGCCCTCCTAGTGTTCTGGGCTCTCCCGACATAAAGATGTCAAGGGGTTAAACAGAGAGTATAACCTCTTTAATTCCTGACACTCCAAAGCATCGGAAGAAAAAATTAAGAGGGTGATTCCAAGGAGCTGGTGAAAAGGCATTGTGTACCCTCTGGTGTTTCACAGAGACAGAACCTCTGTCCCCCACAACACTACTCACTTCAGACATTTTGTGATAGTGGGTTGATTGGCATAGGGACCTCCTGGGATGTCTGATCTGTATATTTTTATAATCCGTTCCTGCTCAACTACAAAGGCTTTTGACTGGTTCAGATTAATTCGGTTACATATCTGATTGACTTAAGAGTCACATTCATTCTTGAGCTCACAATGACGTCACCACCTCTACCACTCTCATTCATGTTTATTGAGCACTCATAATGTTCCGGCCCCCACTCTAATGGCAGCATTACCCCTCATACCCACCCCCATTCCCATCCCCACATCTTTGGGATTAGCTTCATAATCACACCTGGCCCTAAAGACACAATGATAGAAGGACAAACCTCTTGCAGACCCTAGAGTGTTCTTTGGCCAGTCTGTCCCTGTAATCTTTGCACATGTCTGTACAATATTTATCTCTGCTGATTGCTTAAAAATAGAACCTGATTTTCTCTACTACAGCATCTTCTAAGCCAAAAAGCCCCACAACAAAAGAGGCCTTGCTTCACAGATTGGTCAAGAACCCCAAAAGCATTTTAAGTAGTTACTCTGAAATTTTCACAGCGATCTAATACCTATTTTTCCATTGAGCTATTGCCCTCTCCAAAGGACAGGAACAGAGAGGGCACTTGGGGATGATATGGAAATACCCATAAGCCCAATCTAAAGATTAGTGGCCATGATGGATGTTTGTTTAGTAAGGGGACTCTTTCCCAGACATTTCAGACAGCCATCCTGGACCCACCTGAGGAGTGCTAGCCAAGAAAAGAGTCCCCCTGAATGCACATGTGGTCTAAAGGACTTTGAGACATTGTGAATATTTCCTCAGAAAAGTGAAGACCTTGGAAACCCCTTTTGCACTTGTTGTCCCGGGATGGTGTCTTCAGCAGTTAAGAGGCATTTCCTTTAACAATCTGGAATTTCCTGGGGTGCTCAGAGGAGGCTGGGTAATGACAGACCAGCCCACCCCTTAAAGGAAATCCTATTCAAGTCTAATGGCTTGGTGAGGAGTCAATGGCTGCTTTGAACACGAAATGGGCCCCTCACCAAGCCCAGCTCCAGCACAGGTATGCCTCATGTCAAGAGGACTGCTTCCTCAGACACCTCTGGTAAGATCCAAGGCCTTATGCTGGCAGGTGAGTTAGCCAACAGAAAGAGTTGCTAGCTCAAATGGCTGGTACATTATAACACCATCAATGAGACAATGACTAATCACATGTTGCTGGTGGAAGGGATAAGTTTTGGTCATGGACTAGAGACTGGCTCTGAGTGAGGGTTTGGATCACTAGATGGAAACTGGGCTTGGGGAACATCCTCTCCAGGCAGCTGGTCAATGACTTCAGGGACCACACAGGACTGCTGATTAACCTCCTTAGGGCCCTCCTGGACCTGTAGATCACCCTCCCCAGGGAACTCTCGGGATGGTGTATCAACCTCAGGGATATCCTGAGACAACAGAATGGTTGCAGGAGCTTCTTGGGCCAGTCTGTCAACCTCCAAAGAGAACTCCTGGGATGGTTGGCTGAGCTCCTCAGGGATCTCTTGGGCTGGCTTGTCAATTTCCACAAGGATTTCCTGGCCCAGGCTACCAAACCCTTCAGGAAACCCATGGACCAGCCTGCCAACTTCCACAGAGGCCCCTTGGCATGGCAGGCTGACCTCCTCAGGGTTCTCCCGGAAAAGCTTGTAAGCTTCCTCAGAGACTTTCTCGCACAGTTGGTTGATCTGAGTGACCTCCTGGCATGTCCGGTTAACATCATCATGGGTGTCCTTGCATGGCTGGCTCTTGTCAGAGACCTCCTGGCATGGCTGACTGACCTCTTCAAGGATGTCCTGACATGGCTGGCTAATGTCAGGGGCCTGCTGACATGGCTGGCTGACCTCCTCAGCAACTTCCTGGCATGGCTGGCTGGTTTCCACAGGTGGTTCCTGTGGGAACTGGTTTGGTTCAAAAGACTTTTGCTCCCTTTCTATGAGGAGCTCTTGTGCTCCATTCCCAGGGATCTTCTGGCGCAGCCCAAGGCCTTGACATTCTTCAGCCATGTGTGAACTCAGGGAGGGTTGATCACTGAAGCCAAATGCGCAATTACCATCCACTGCAGTAGGGGAGGAAGGACCAGCACTGGACACAGTGCTGGAAGGGCCACTGCTGTCTGTAAAGCAAAGTCAGAAGACCAAGTCAGGCAAACTGGAAGAGAAGGCTTTACTCTATGTATGTAGTTCAAGTGCCAGACAGGTGGCCCATATTACTCATGTCACAGGGAAAGGAGGTCTGAATTCTTTCTAAGTTATACAGACTCCCAAGTTAGCCCAGCTCAGAAACTGTTGCTCTGGCCTAACATATACTATAGGAGTAGCACTAAGGTACATCTAAGACTTCAGGAGAAAGTGCTGAGGCCCACTTCATCCAGTTCTTTTACAAGTGTACCCTTATCCAAATTTTAAATTTTCTTGATCCCTTATTCATACTTTGAAAACATATGAATACTTTATCCCAGTGGCTCATAATTGGGGTTACATAGAATCTCGAGATTCTAATTCTTAGGTTTAGGGTAAAGGTGTGGGGTGGAGAGGGAGATGAAGGCAATATATTTTGATGTAACACTCCCAAGTAAGTTTGATGCACATCTTTGGTTAAGAATCATTTGTTTAAAGCAATCAATGTATTTCTGAGGCAGAGGTAATCATTGTTTATAGCCCAAGGTATAAGTTAAGCAGAAGAATGTAGAAAAACCTTGTGAATCAGAATAATAGAAAAGAAAATGATTTACCCAAAGATGGAAGAACCCCATGGAATCTCTAAATGGCAGCAGTTCTTAACCTTTGTGGAGTGTGTGTGTGTGTGACTGATTCCTTTGAAACTCTAATGAAAGTTATGGATTATCCTCCTAGAAAAATATACATGTGAATATTCACATTAATCTTTATATATGATTCCTGGTGTTCATAAACTTTACCCTGAAACCCATCCATGGATTCAAAGTGAAGACCTTCTAAGTACTGGGACATATGATGTTACAGGTTTGTTAATATCATAAAAACTAATTTCCCAGATCCTGAGAGTAGTAAAATGAAGTCCATGGAATCTTCAATTACACTGTGGGACAATTCCTACCCCAACCTCTATTTCTTCATTAACCTCTAGTAGGGGATTAATCTACTTTTCCCTTTGTAAATATTATATTTATTATGGTATTGCAACTTTATATTTAAAGCACTCTGACATCAATAATTATAGTTTTTGGAAATAGGGGACATCTGAGTATCTTATAATAGAAGAGAATCTGGGAAAGCTGGTAAGCGCAAGCATACAAAAGCTCAATCAGTCATTGTGTCTAAGGTATGCCAGTAACCTCTTTTTGGTAAAGCATCACAGGAGGCATGCTTCAAGTAGAAAAAAAAAAGGAACATGGTTTTGTGCCAAGGCTTATTTAGGGCAGAGAGACAGACCCTGAAAATGCTTACCAATGAGGCTATACACCTGATACTGAGATTAAAAATAAAAAAGAAGCTGTAAGCTGAATTCACTCAAGGTAGCCTTATACTCACTTAGTGGTTTGATTCAGGCAAATCAAAGAGGTCAAACAGAAATATAAGCGGGAGAGGAACAAGAGGGGGGCAGAGAACCATAAACGCTATAGGAGACAGGTAAAAGGGACAATGACAAGGTGAGTGTAGGATAATCTGAAATCCAGGGGGAGAATTCTTGGTGTTAGGAAGGAAGTTTCTTCTGCATACTGGGTGCCAGAAGAAGGGCAAAATTCGACAACTATTTCCTTCAATGCTAAAGTCCTACCCAAGTAAAATAGTAAAAGGCATGTTTGATTTTTGTTATTCCTTGGAGGCAAGATGAATAAAGAAAGGATTTTCCATCACTGGTGTCTCTGGCCCTGATTACTACAGGTATCTCCCTCCCTACTGTTACTCTAAGGATTCCTTGTGGCCCACTGTTCACAAGGATAGTTAGTGATAGGCTAGAGATGATAAAGAAGAGATGGGGAAAAGCATCACTTCACCTGAGAACAGACAACTTGAGAAAAAAGTTGAAAGTAGTAGCAGATTTTAGTTTCCTTCCCCCAGCTTTTCTAAATATTCAGGTTTCCTTCCAAGTCACCTGTGCTTTGAGGAGCTGTAGAAATTATGTGAGGATCTGAGAAGAATGAAGTCTCCACCCTGTCTTCCTTAAGGCCCCTCCGGTGGTCCACTATCTTTTAGGAGCCTCCCCAGTGAGATAGAAGGGGTGTGGGAGGCAGAGGTGATAAGACACAGTAAACAGCCCTAACTGGTTTGGCTCAGTGGATAGAACGTCGGCCTGCGGACTCAAGGGTCCCAGGTTCGATTCCGGTCAAGGGCATCTACCTTGGTTGCAGGCACATACCCAGTAGGGAGTATGCAAGAGGCAGCTGATCCATGTTTCTCTCTCATCGATGTTTCTAACTCTCTATCCCTTCCCTTCCTCTCTGTAAAAAATCAATAAAATATATATTTTAAAAAAAACACACAGTAAACAAATCCTCCCTTCATCTTGGAAGAGGCAAATGAAACTGCTTCCCTGACTGTATTCCTTGTCTTTCAACTCTCATCTTGGTTTCCCTCAAGGGACAGGTTTCTCACTCACCAATTCCTCCATCCCTCTTGGCCTTTGTCTAGGCAGTTCCAAAAGGATTACTTACACCAAGGGGGCTTCTCAGAGCGCTGCCGGAGTTGCATGGTAGGTGAATGAAGAGTACGGGGTGGGGAAAATGTGCCATCTGAGGCCTGGTTGCTGTGCATAGACTCAAAGAGGGCTGGATAGGTGGGGGAGAGAGGGAAGGAAAAAAACCATATGAAGAAGAATCCAAGTGCCACAGGTTCTCAACATAAGTAAAAACCAATGTACATTTTCTCAGGCTGAGAAGAAGCATACTTCACACAAACCATTTTTAATATTTGAAACTTTGTACAATGAATATTTTCAAATATATTTTAAAAAGTCATTGAAAGACTAATACGACCAATACTCATACACTCATCTATATTTAACACATTAACACATGTCAACATTTTGCCATACTTGTTTCATCTATTTCTTGGTGCTGAAGTTCTCTAAAATAAATAATAGACATACTGAATACTTTAATATGCATTTCTAAATTATAAGGAGTTTCTCTTTCCATATACCACTAATAAACCTAACAAAATTAAAAAAACAATACCCTAATATCATGTAATACCCAATCCATATTCGAATTTTCCCCTATTACTCCCAAAGTTTCTTTTATAGTAAGGTCCAAACATGAACCATACACGTTTGGACCTTACTATAAAAGGACCTTACTATTCTAGATATTGCCCTCCTACCCATTTATTTTTTCCATAGTGACTTTTTGAAAAGAACAGTCAGTTGTCTCACAGAATGTCATTTCCCACATTCTCGATTCATCTGATTGCTTCCTCATAAAATCACTTAACTCATTTCACCATCCCTTGTATTTCCTATAATCCGGAAGTTAGCTATAAAAGGCATCATTAGATTATTCAGTTTAAATCACTTTGGCAATACTTGTGTATATTATATTATACTAGAGGCCCGATGCATGAAATTCGTGCAAGAGTAGGCCTTCCTTCCCCTGGCACCCAGGACCTGGGCTTCTCTCACAGAGGGAGGCCCCGCCCACCCACCATAGCCCACAGGTCGGCCAGCTGGTGGCCTGGGCCTCCCTCTGTGGGGCGGATCATGGGGCAATCATGGGGCGATGGCCGGGCCC
Source organism: Myotis myotis (assembly GCF_014108235.1). Taxonomy (NCBI): domain Eukaryota; kingdom Metazoa; phylum Chordata; class Mammalia; order Chiroptera; family Vespertilionidae; genus Myotis; species Myotis myotis. The sequence goes on from NW_023416313.1 coordinate 161,790,278, forward strand.
CCGACCAATCGCATTGCACCCGCCTTGGCTGGCTTGAAAATCCTGGTTCCTAGTAATATGAACATAATTACTTATCTTATTTGCATTATTCTATTATAAACATAGTTTTAAAATGGTACAAATAGCACTAAAAATTAAACTACTGAATGAGGATTAAAATTATAGTTCTTTTTGTTCCACTAAAGGATCTATGGTCAGAGTACAGTATTCTAAAGTTATTTTTCTTAGTCATTCTAGCTAAAGGTTTGTGAATTTTGTTGATTTTTTTCTTTTCAAAGAACCAACTTTTGGTTTTGTTGATTCTTCCTATTGTTTATTTCCTTTATCTCTGTTCTAATCTTTATTATTATTTTTCTTCTGCTAGTTTGGGTGTTTTGTTTTGTTTTGTTTTGCTTCAGAAAGGAAGAGAGAGGGAGAGAGAGATAGGAACATCACTAATGAGAGAGAATCATTGATTGGCTGCCTCCTACACACCCCACACTGGGGATTGAGTCTGCAACCCAGGCATGTGCCCTGACTGGGAATCAAACTGTGACCTCCTGGTTCATAGGTTGATGCTCAACCACTGAGGCACACCGGCCGGGCAGCTTTGGGTTTAGTTTGCTTTTCCTTTTTCAGTTCCTAAGGTATAAAGTTAGGTTTTTGATTTAGATCTTTCCCTTCTCTTTCTTTCCTTCCTTCCTTCCTTCCTTCCTTCCTTCCTTCCTTCCTTCCTTCCTTCCTTCCTCCTCCCTCCCTCCCTCCCTCCCTCCCTCCTCCTCCTCCTCCTCCTCCTCCTTCTTTCTCTCTCTCTCTCTCTCTCTCTCTCTCTCTCTCTCTCTTCTCTTCCCTTCCCTTTCCTTCCTTCCTTCCTTCCTTCCTTCCTTCCTTCCTTCCTTCCTTCCTTCCTTCCTTCCTTCCTTCCTCCCTCCCTCCCTCCCTCCCTCCCTCCCTCCCTCCCTCCCTCTTTCTTTCTTTCTTTCTTTCTTTCTTTCTTTCTTTCTTTCTTTCTTTCTTTCTTTCTTTCTTTCTTTCTTTCTTTTTCTTTCATACTTTTATTGATTTTAAAGAGAGAAGAGAGAGGGAGCGAGAGATAGAAACATTGATAAGAGAGAACAGATCAGCTGCCTCCTTCATGCCCCCTACTGGGGATCGAGCCTGCAACCTAGGACTAAACTAAATCCGTGGCCTCTTGGTGCACTCAACCAACTGAGACATACCAGCGGGGCTGGGCTCTTTCTTCGTCTTCATTTTTTTTTGGGTTAATCCTCACCCCAGGATATTTTTTTCCATTGATCATTAGACAGAGTGGAAGAGGGAGGGAAGGGGAGAGAGAAACATCGCTGTGAGAAAGACACAGCAATCGGTTGCCTCCCATATGCACACCCACCAGGGTTAGGGATCAAACCTGCAACCCAGGTATGTGCCCTTGACTGGGAATCGAACTCTTGACCATTCAGTGAACAGGACAATGCTCTATCTACTGAGCAACACTGGCCAGGACTCTTTGTTCTTTTTTAAATATAGGTGTTTACAGCTATAAATTCTCTCTTAGCACTGATTTTGCTATATCCCATAACTACTGATATGTTGCATTTTCATTCATCTCAAATTATATTCTAATTTCTTCTTGTAATGGATCTCTGATCCATAGCTTGTTTAAGAATATGTTGTTGCCCTTACTGGTTTGGCTCAGTGGATAGAGCATCGGCCTGCGGACTCAAGGGTCCCGGGTTCGGTTCCAGTTAAGGGCATGTACCTTGGTTGCGGGCACATCCCCAGTAGGGGGTGTGTAGAAGGCAGCTGATCGATGTTTCTCTCTCATTGATGTTTCTAACTCTCTATCCCTCTCCCTTCCTCTCTGTAAAAAATCAATAAAATATATATTTAAAAAAAAGAATATGTTGTTTAATTTCCACATATTTGTGAATTTTCCAATTTCCCTTCTATTATTGATTTCTAGCATCATTTCATTGTGATTGGAGAGGATATTTTGTATAATTTCAATCTTTTAAAATGTATTTAGAACTCTTGCCCTAACTGGTTTGGCTCTGTGGATAGAGCGTCGGTCTGCAGACTCAAGGGTCCCAGGTTCGATTCCGGTCAAGGGCATGTACCTTGGTTGTGGGCACATACTCAGTAGCAGGTGTGCAGGAGGCAGCTGATCGATGTTTCTCTCTCATTGATGTTTCTAACTCTCTATCCCTCTCCCTTCCTCTCTGTAAAAAATCAATAAAATATATATATATATTTTTTTTTTTTTAAAAGAATTCTTTTGTGGCCTAACATATGGTTTATCTGGAGACTATTCCATGTATACTTCAGAACAATCTGTATTACCCCAAAGGCAAAGGAAGAAAAAGCAAAAATAAATAAATGAGATTATATCTAACTAAAAAGCTTCTGCACAGCACAAGAAACCTTCAAAAAAAAACCAACAAAAAAGCAACCAACAGAATGGGAGAAGATATTTTCAAATGATAGCTCCAACAAGGGGTTAGTTAGATTGAAAATATATGAAGAACTCATATGACTCAACACCATAAAAGCAAACAATCCAATTAAAAAATGGGCAGAGAACCTCAACACACACTTCTCTCAAGAAGACAGAAATTTGCCAACAGATATATGCAAAGATGCTTAACTTCACTAGCTACCACCTCACAACTGTTAGAATGCCTATTATTAACAAGTAAAGTAATAAGATGGAGAGGTTGTAGAGAATAAGGGACCCTCAGTCATTGCTGGTAGAAATATAAATTGGTATAGCCACCATGGAAAACAGTATGAAGGCTCCTCAAAAAATTAACAATAGAGCCAGGCTGGTGTGGCTCAATGGTTGAGTGTTGACCTACCATATATGAAATGGGGGATTTGGGATGCATATTCTTTCGTGGGGCTTTGTCCTTATGAAGTTTGAAGAATAAACTCATGGACTAATAGATTTCTTTAATACAAATGTGTAAGTTTATTGGAAGCATATACAAACTCCATCTGGGCAGGGGTGTCCCCAAAGGGGACCCCCTGGGAAGGGGCCTCCAAATGGGAACCCCCCTCCCTCTCTCTAATGGGAAAAATTTTAAACCCTAAAAATCCTGTCTTGTGTCCCTTTGTCTCTAGTTTATATATGCTGTAGTTGTTTTTTTTAAATTAAATCTTTATTGTTCAGGTTATTAGAGTTGTTCCTCTTTTTTCCCCCTATAGCTCCCCTCCACCCGGTTCCTACCCCACCCTCCGCCCTCTCCCCCCTCCCCTCACACTGTCCTCATCCATAGGTGCACGATTTTTGTCCAGTCTTTTCCCGCATCCCCCACACCCCTTTTCCCCGCAAGAATAGTCAGTCCACTCCCTTTCTATGCCCGATTCTATTATAATCACCAGTTTATTCTGTTCATCAGATTATTTATTCACTTGATTTTTAGATTCACTTGTTGATAGATGTGTATTTGTTGTTCATAATTTGTATCTTTACCTTTTTCTTCTTCCTCCTCTTCTTAAAGGATACCTTTCAGCATTTCATATAATACTGGTTTGGTGGTGATGAACTCCTTTAGCTTTTCCTTATCTGTGAAGCTCTTTATCTGATCTTCAATTCTGAATGATAGCTTTGCTGGATAAAGTAATCTTGGTTGTAGGTTCTTGGCATTCATCACTTTGAATATTTCTTGCCACTCTCTTCTGGCCTGCAAAGTTTCTGTTGAGGAATCAGCTGACAGTCGTATGGGTACTCCCTTGTAGGTAACTGACTTTCTTTCTCTTGCTGCTTTTAAGATTCTCTCTTTGTCTTTTGCTCTTGGCATTTTAATTATGATGTGTCTTGGTGTGGTCCTCTTTGGATTCCTTTTGTTTGGGGTTCTCTGTGCATCCTGGACTTGTAGGGGAAGTTTTCTGTCATTATTTCTTCAAATAGGTTTTCAATATCTCGCTCTCTCTTCTTTTGGCACCCCTATAATTTGGATCTTGGTACACTTGAAGCTGTCCCAGAGGCTCCTTACACTATCTTGATATTTTTGGATTCTTTTTTCATTTTGTTTTTCCAGTTGGGTGTTTTTTGCTTCTTCATATTTCAAATCTTTGACTTGATTCTTGCGATCCTCTAGTCTGCTGTTGGAACTCTGCATAATAACCTTTATTTCAGTCAGTGTATGCTTAATTTTTAGTTTGTCCTTTTTCAAAACCTCGAGGGTCTCACTAGATTTCTTGAGGGTCTCACTACATTTATCGGCAGTCTCACCAGACTTTTTGAGGGCCTTACTAAATTTATCGGCGGTTTCTAGAAAGTTCTTAAAAAACCTTAAAAGTGTGGTTTTGAACTCTATATCCAGTAGTTTGCTTTCCTCCATTTCTGTCATTTGTGTCCTGTTTCTTTGTCTCTACATTTTTTATGCTTCCCTGTGTTGATAGAGTGGCTTTCTGTGCTAGGTGTCCTATATGGCTCAGTGGCTCATCCTCCCCAATTACCTGAGGTGGACACTCTTGGTGCACACCCTTGTGGGCTTTCTGCACAGTCTTGTTGTAGTTAAGCCTTGATTGTTGTAGGTATCACTGGGAGGAATTGACCTCCAGGCCAATTGGCTGGGAGAATCAGCTGTGTCTACAGTGGGAGAACTTCTGTGCTGGAGACACCCCTCCAGGGCAAGACTTGCTTCAGTGGGGCTTTGGTGCTCACTGAGTCTGCCCCCTGAGTGTGTCCTTTATGGATCCGAGGAGCTGCAATCTGGATGGTCCCACTGACCACCGGGCACACTGGCTCCTGGATCTCTAAGGAGGTACTAATCTAGCCTCTGCCTGAGGCTACCCAGCAGGAGCTCAGCTGTGAAACAATGCAAGTTGCCTTGGAGCCTTGGGCCAGCTGCAGTTTGTTAGGTAATTTTCAGATTGCAAAGGGCCAGGCCTTTCATATGCAAAAGCCGGCGCACAGCTTGTGCGGGCGGGGGTTCCAGGGGATCAACAGGGCAGAGCAAGCAGCTATGGCTGCTCTCAGAGGCCCCGCTTCTCAGTGTCCCAGCAATCACTGCAAGCATCTCTGAGAGAAAGCTGCCCTCGAGTTCCAACCGATGCCAGACAGTCCAGTTTCTCCCGTATGAGTCTGGCTCCCCAGAGACTCACCGGAACTGGAGCTCAGAGCTTGAGACTCCCTACCAATTGAATAAGACAACCGTGTCCTCTGCCGCCAGCCCTCTCCGCTTGCTCCTCTGTACCTCTGTACTTTACTTCCGCATCGCAGCTCCTCTGAGTCTTGGTATGCTTTTCTCTTTCCTTCTAGTTGTAGAATTTCCACTCAGCCAGCCTTCCCGTGGTTCTGGATGATGTCCGTTTTGTCTTTTAGTTGTATTTTTGAAGTTGTGCGAGGCAGCAATTTCCAGTGTTTACCTATGCCGCCATCTTGGTTTCTCTCTATGCTGTAGTTTTTTGTCTGAACATGACCTTTTTAAATTAGACTCTTTCCTTAATTTGGGACCCCCTTGTTTTCCTCATTGGTCATTCTGCTACATAGTATTAGTTTCAAAGCTCAAAGCCTATGTGGTACTCCCCACTTCCTCTCCCCTTATCTTGTAACATTCCTCTATCCTTTCGGAAAATATGTTTCCTTCTTCCCAATATTCCGTGACTTTTATTTTTTGTGAATTTATGTCTTCCTCCCCCCTAATTCTGTGGCATTTCTCTATTTTTTCATATATCCATCTTATCTGTTCAGGTTGGAGTTGCTTTTGATCTACCCTAAGGCTTTCTCCCAGTTGTCCTGGCCAGAGATGTTTTATTACCACTTATGGCTTTCCCAGCTGCTCAGGTCAGGGCTGGTTTTTTATCTAATTTATGGCTGTTATAATTGTTCAGCCCAAGATGCCTCTATCCTCTCTGGACACCGCCTTCCTGTCTGCCTAATTAAGCTAGCTAGCTAACCCTTATCAGTAAGGTTCAATTCCCAGTCAGGGCACATGCCCAGGTTATGGGCTCAATCCCCCCAGTAGGGGGCATGTAGGAGGCAGCTGATCAATTATTCTCTCTCATCATTGATATTCCTCTCTCTCTCCTTCCTCTATGAAATCAATAAAAACATATTTTTAAAAATTAACAATAGAGTTACCATATGACCCAGCAACCCCTCTTCTGGGTATCTACCCCAAAAATTTGTAAACATTTATTTGCAAATATATATGCACCCCTATGTTTACTGCAGCATTATTCACAGTGGCCAAGACATGAAAACAACTGAAGTATCCGTCAATAGATGAGTGGATAAAGAATATGTGGTACATATATACAATGGAATACTATTCAGCCATAAAAAGATGAAATACTGCCATTTGCAACAACATGGATAGAGCTTGAGAATATCATGCTGAGTGAAATAAGTCAGACAGAAAAAGTCAAGAACAATATAATTTCATTCATATGTGGGATATAAAACTAAAAGCAACAAATAAACAAACAAGAAAAAGGAACAAAAACTCATAGACACAGACAACAGTATTAGAGGGAATGAGGGGTGGGGATAGTAAAAGATAAAAGGGGCCAAATATATGGTGACAGAAAAAGATTTCTGTGTGGTAAACACACAATACAATATACAGATTATGTATCACAGAATTGTACACTTGAAACCTATAATAAAACCTAGTTTTATTAACCAATGTCACCCCAATAAACTTAATAAAAAAAGAAGAATCTTCTGCTCTTGTTGGGTGGAATGTTCTATATTGTCTGTTAGGTTTAGTTGACTGATGGTGTTGTTCAAATTCTGTTTCCTTATTGATCATCTGTCTATAGCTACTTATCCCTTAGTAAAAGTGGGATAGCCCTGGACAGTGTGGCTCAGTTGGTTGGAGCATTGTATCATACACTGACACATCATGGGTTCAATTCCAGGTTGGGACACATACCTAGGTTGCAAGTTTGATCCCCAGCTCTGATCGGGGCACATGCCAGGGGAAGGAAGAGTAGCTAATAGATGGTTCTCTCTCACATCGATGTTTATTTCTCTCCATTCCTCTCACTCTAGAAAAAATCAGTGAACATGTCCTCCAGTGATGATTAAAAAAAAAAAAAAGTATTGAAGTCTCCAACTATTATTGTAGAACTATCTATTTCTCCCTTCAATTCTGTCAATGTTTACTATTTTGGGGCTCTGTTGTTTGGTATATGTTTATAATCAAATCTTCCTGATGAATTGACATTTATTAATATGTAATGATCTCTGTCTCATAAAAAATGTTTTTTTAAATATATTTGTTTTGTTTTGATCTTTAATCCTCACCCGAGGATATTTTTTCATTGATTTTTAAATGTTATTTATTTTTTCTTTATTGATTAAGGTATAACATATGTATCCTTTGCCCCCCACTCCCCACTCATGCCCTCACCCCCCTGGTGTCTGTGTCCATTGATTAGGCTTATATGCATGCGTACAAGTCCTTTGGTTGATCTCTTCCCCATACCCCCACCCTTCCGTACCTTCCCTCTGAGGTTTGACCGTGTGATCGATGCTTCTCTGTCTTTGGATCTGTTTTTGTTCATCAGTTTATGTTGTTCATTATATTCCACAAATGAGTGAGATCATGTGATTTTTATCTTTCTCTGACTGGCTTATTTTGCTTAGCATAATGCTCTCCATTGATTTTTAGAGAGTGGAAGAGAAAGGAAAAGACAGAAATATCAATGTGAAAGAAACACATTGATTGGTTGCCTTCAGCAAGAGCCCTGACCAGGGCCCAGGCCAGGAAGGAGTCTGCAACTGAGGTTCGTGCCCTTGACTAGAATGGAACCTGGGACCCTTTGGTCTGCAGGCTGACACTCTATCCATTGAGCCAAACTGGCTAGGGCTAAAATATGTTTTTATTAATTTCAGAGAGGAAGGGAGAGAGGTAGAAACTTCAATGATGAGCCTGGCCGGTGTAGCTCAGTGGTTGAGCAGCGATCTATGAACCAGGAGGTCACAGTTAGATTCCTGGTCAAGGTACATGCCTGGGTTGCGGGCTCGATCACCAGTGGGGGCATGCAGGGGGCAGCTGATCAGTGATTCTCTCTCATGATTGATGTTTCCTATCTCTCTCTCCCTCTCCCTTTCTCTCTCTGAATCAATAAAAATATATTTAAAAAAAGAAAATAAACATTAATGAGAGAGTCATCGATTGGCTGCCCCTTGCCCACCCCACACTGGTGTGGGGACCAAGCCCACAACCTGGGCATGTGCCCTGATTGTGAACTGAACTGTGACCTCCTGGTTCATAGGTCGATGCTCAACCACTGAGCCACGCTAGCCAGGCTGTCTAAAATTTTTTGACTTAAAGACTATTTTTTCCTGACATTAGTATACCCTAGCTCTCACCTGGTTATTGTATTATTTTTAATATATTTTATTGATTTTTTAATAAAATCAATAGGGAGGAAGGGAGAGGGATAGTTAGAAACATCAATAAGAGGGAAACACCGACCAGCCACCTTCTGCACACCCCCCACTGAGGATGCGCCCACAACCAAGGTACATGCCCTTGACCGGAATCAAACCCGGGACCCCTCAGTCCACAGGACGACGCTCTATCCACTGAGCCAAACCGGTCAGGGCTCACTTGGTTATTATTTGCATGAAATAAATCCTTTCACTTTCAACCTATTTGTGTCTTTGAGTCTAAATTGAATCTCTCTCTCTCTCTCTCTTTGTTTTGTTAATCCTCACCCAAGGATATTTTTCCATTAATTTTTAGAGAGAGTGAAAGGGATAGGGAGAGACAGAGAGACACATTCATGGTTGCCTCATGATGTACCCTGACTGGGGTTGGGGATCGGCCTGCAATTGAGGTACTTGCCCTAGACCTGAATCGAACCCTTCAGTCCGCAGGCTGGTGCTCTATCCACTGAGCTAAATTGAGTCTCCTATAAAAACATATAGTTGGATAATTTTTTTTTTAAAATCCATCCTGCCAATCTATGCCTTTTGTTTGGAGAGTTTTATTCATTTACATTTAAAATAATTACTGATGAGGGAGGGCTTACTTCTGCCATTTTGCTATGCTTTTTATATGTCATATAAATTATTTGTTCCTCATTTCCTCTATTATGGCCATCTGTTGTGTTTAATTAATTTTTTTGTAGCAAACCATTTTCAAAAAATATATTTTTATTGATTTCAGAGAGGAAGGGGGGGGGGAGAGATAGAAACATCAATGATGACAGAGAATCATTGATCAGCTGCCTCTTGCAACCCGGACACGTGCCCCTGACTGGAATTGAACCCAGGACCCTTCATTCCACAGACCGACGCTCTATCCACTGAGCCAAATCAGCTAGGGCTGTAGCAAACCATTTTGATTCCCTTCTTATTTCCTTTTCTAGATAGGTTTTAGATATTTTCTTAGTGGTTACCATAGGGATTACACATAACATCCTAAATTTATAATAATCTTATTTGGATCTATAGCAATTTAGCTTCAATAACATACAAAAACTCTACTCTTATAAAGCTATTACCCCACTTTATGTTGTCATTGTCAAAAATTATATCTTTATATGTTATATACCCATTAACATAGACTTATAGTAATTTTGTATTGATTTTTGTGTTAATTCATATATGAAACAAAAGAGGAGCTACAAATAAAAATACTATAATGCTGACTTTTATATTTACCAATGTAATTACCTTTATGAGAGTTATTTTTTGTTATGGCTTCAAGTTACTGTCTAGTGTCCTTTTATTTCAGCCTAAAAGCCTCCTTTTAGTATTTCTTGTAGCACAGGTCTACTAGTGACAAACTCCTTCTACTTCTGTTGACCTCGAAATGTTTTAATTAATTCTTCATTTTTGAAGTTTTGCCAGATATAGAATTCTGGATTGATAGTGTTTTTTCTTCTGGCATTTTAAATACATCATCCCACTGCTTTCTGGCCTCTATGGTTTCTTTATTTTTCTTTTCTTTTTAAATTTTTATTGTTGAAAGTACTACATATGTCCCCTTTCCCCTCTCCTCTCCCCCACTGACCCTTTCTAGCCTGCCCTTCTCCTCCCCACGCCCTGGTCTCTATAGTTTCTGATGAGAAATGGGTTGTTAATCTTATTAAGATGACTCCTACAAGTTGCTTTTCTCTTGCTACTTTCAAGGTTTTTAAAAAATATGTTTTTATTGATTTTTAGAGATAGAGCAGAAGGGAGAGGGATAAAAAGATAGAAACATCAATGAGAGAAACATCATTGCTTGGCTGCCTCCTGCACACCCCCAACTGGGGATTGAGCCTGCAACCCGGGCATGTGCCTTGACTGGGAATCAAACTGATGACTTCTTTTTTTTTTAATATATTTTATTGATTTTTCACAGAGAGGAAGGGAGAGGGACAGAGAGCCAGAAACTTCGATGAGAGAGAAACATCGACCAGCTGCCTCCTGCACACCTCCCACTGGGGATGTGCCCGCAACCAAGGTACATGCCCTTCACCGGAATCGAACCTGGGACCTTTCAGTCCGCAGGCCGACGCTCTATCCACAGAGCCAAACCGGTTTGGCTGATGACTTCTTTATTCCAGGGTTGACACTCAACCACTGAGCCACAAGACTTTCTCACCCTAGCAGATTTTGCTCAGTGGATAGAACACTGGCTACTAACTGAAGGGTCCTGGGTTCAATTCTGGTCAAGGGATTGTACCTCAGTTGAAGGCTTGATCCCCAGCTCTGGTTGGGTTGTGTGCGGGAGGCAACTAGTCAATGTGTCTCTTTCACATTCATGTTTCTCTCTCTGTGTCTCTCCCTCTCCCTTCCACTCTCTCTAGAAAAAAAAAAAATCCATGGAAAAATATCCTTAGGTGATGATTAACAAAAAACAAACCAAAACAAAAGGTTTTCTCTGTCTTTGTCTTTGCCAACTTGATTTAAATGTGTCGCAGGGTAGCTCTCTTTACATTTATCTTCCAACTACTAGGTTGTATATATTTGTATCTATCAAATTTGAGAAGTTTTCAGCCATTATTTCTTCAATTATTTTTTCTACTCCTTTTCTCTCTCTTCTTCTAGAACTCCCATTATGCACATGTTGGTATGTTTATGGTGTCCCACAAATCTCTTTGGCTTTGTTCATTTTTCTTCATTCTTTTCAATTTCTCCTCTTCAGACTGGGTATTTTTTCAAATGACCTATCTTTAAGTTTGCTGATTCTTTCTTCCACCTGTTAAAATCTTCTAAGAAATCCTCTAGCAAATTTGTCATTTCTGTTATACTTTCCAGCCTCAGAATTTGTTTGGTTTCTTTTGATATTTTCTATCACTTTAATGATATTCTCTATTTGTTGAGACATCATTCTCCTGATTTCCTTTAGTTCTCTGAACCTGGTTTCCTTTCCTTATTTACAATATTTGTCTAGAAAATCTAATGTCTGTTTCCTCAAGGATTATTTCTGTTAATTTTCTCTGTAAAAGATCACACTGTCTTGTTTCTATGCATATTATATAATTCTTTCAGTTGAAAAAAGGACATTTTTACTATTATAATGTATTAACTCTGAAAATCAAATTGCCCCTCTCCCTTCAGGGTTTCTTTTTGTTGTTTGCTGTGATCTACAGCTGTTTAGTGATTTTTCATTTTCTTTTTTTTTTAAGTATGTTTTTATTGATTTTTAGAGATAGAGGAAGGGAGAGGGACAGAGAGATAGAAACACCAATCGACTGCCTCCTGCATGTCTCCTACTGGGGATCAAGCTGCAACCTGGGCATGTGCCCTGATTGGGAATTGAACCAGTGACCCCTTGGTTCATGGGTTGACACTCAACTACTGAGTCACACTGGCTAGACTGTTTAGTGATTTTTCTAAACTATTTTTATAAAGTCTGTCTTCTTTGTCATGTGCAGTCTGTGAAATCTTTGTTACTTTGGTTTATGTTCAGCTAAGGCTTTGATAAGGATTTCCTTGAATATATCAGGAATAAAAAGAGAGAGGGAGGAAGGAGGGAAAGGAGTAGAAAGGAGGAAAGAAGAGAGGAGTTCTCACAGTGTTTGCAGATTGGTTCTATGTTGAGGTACTCCTTCAACACTTAGCCAGACTATTTACAACACTGCCTTAGCCTTCACTCCCTGCTTGTGTTGAATCTAGAGTTAGGGTCTTCTCATGTATGTTATGCTCAAGTGTCCTTTCCCAGGCATGTGCATAGCTTTTTAAATTTACCAGTGTATGTGGGTGCTTTTGAATGACTAATTATCTAAAGAAACTCTCTTCCCAGGCTTTCCGTATGCCTATTGTTTGCCTCAACTATAATTTTTGTCCCAGACATCATGTTCATTTGCTTTACTGTGTTTTCAAGTAATATCCTCTGCATAGCCACATTTATATACTGAGTGAGTTCCAAGTTAGGTGCAACAAAGGTAAGCACCCTATGTCAGTCCTTCAGGTAGCCTACACACAAATTAGAACGAATACAAATCTTGGAGAATAAAGTCTATTCTGCTCCCTCTGGAACCAGAGACTAGGGTCCCACCTTGAGAGCATGGGTTGCCATGTTCACGACTGCTACCGAGGTGGGGACAGGAGTGGGAGGAGGTCAAGTAAAAATATTGGAAAGCTTCCTGCCATTTTTAGGTTACCTCCTTCTTGATTCAGAATTTTCCTGGTAGTTGCAAACCTTTGACTATTTTCCAGAGTTCTGATAAAGTTGACTGTATCAGTTTTTGCTTGATTTTTTTGGTGTTTCAGTAAAAGGAGAAGCCCTTGGAGCTACCTATTGCATGGTTTAAGTTTTACATTTAGATCTCTGATTTATATGGAGTTTATATTGGTATATAGCATGAAGTATGGATTCAATTTTAATTTTTGCCAAATGAATATTCAATTGTTCCAACTCCATTTATTGAAAAGTATATCTTTCCCCCAATATTTTGAAATGCTAACTTCATCTATTTCTAAATTTACTACTTTGTTTGATTGCTCTCTGTCTATTCATATACCAATATTACACTTTTTTAGTAAAATTTTTATATAATGTTTTAAAATCAAGGTTTTCCTGGCTATTCTTGCTTGTTTATTTTTCAATGAGAACTTCAGAATTGATCTGTCTGACTTTAGAAAACCAACAGTATTTTATTGGATCACACTAAATTTATAAATTAATTTGGGACGGAATGATTTTTCTATTATTTTGAGTTGGCCTACAATTAAACATATTTTTTTCAAGTCTTTTTTTGTATGTATTTGGAGTGCCTATATTTTTAAGTTTTTACTCATGTTCTAGAAAGCATGGGAATGAAGGCAGAGATAGGGATACAAAACAAGAGTATTCTCCATACCTGCAGATGCCTGTGCTTGGGCATCAGTGTGGCGCTGGCAGACTCCACTCAAGAATTCACTTACTTGATGCAGGGAAAGGGCATTATGCAGCGTTTCTAGGGGGTAGATGGTAGGCACCATGGAGCACCCTTCAAATCCTGTTAGAAAAGAGACGGGCAAAGTCAATATTATTCCTGCCAGATATACCCCCACTGGCCAAGGAAGCATGGAGAATCCCTGAGAGCCATCAGAAGAGTTGATGGCTTTTGGAGTGTGGGGAATCCAAGATTCTCATGAGAGGGAACTCTTTAGAGCCCCAATAGAAGTCTATTTCTGTCACCTTCAGATTTCCTAAAAAGTCTACTGGCTAAGGCCTCCAGGTAAAACACCTCTCATCCTACCTATGGAGAGCTTGCAATGTCCCATGGGAAAATAAACAGCATCCCAATAGGGTAAACACCTACATTGCTCTTATACTTTCTTGGGGAATAAAACAAAAAGTCCATACGTAAGGGGTGAAACTGTAGGTCTAAATGAGGTTAGGGAGGTCATGGAGCTGGAAAGAAATAGCAGATTTCAGGGGTCATGTATAAGAGAACCAGATTAAGGTGGAGGACATGTAATCTGAGAAGGGGTTCATGCAGATTTAGGATATGGGTAGAAAGGCTAGAATATTTGGAAGCAAGCTGGAAGGCATGCAGTACGTATGGAGCTCAGCCCAGGAAAATCACATGCATGAATAGGCTGGGGAATGGAAGTTCTTTCTTGGTCATTTCCATCACATCAAAGCTTCTCCCTTCTGTTCTCACTGGAAGACCCCAGACTTGTTAGGATTTTTCCATCCCATCAGGAAAATGAGGAAACTCCCTTAGGAGAAATAATAAATACTGATTCTCTGCTCTGAACCCAATAATTCCAATGTAGGTCCACCACTCTGAGTAGGATACAGGGCAAACCTAAATCCTAATCCCAGGGCCTATTGAAAAAATGTCCCCATTGGAGAACCAAGAAGCACACATCTCAACCACTTTTTCAGTCCCCAGTCTTTCCCGTGCCTCCTCCATGTCTCCCTAAATGAACTAAGAGGAGGCAGGACAGCAATACCTATGCAAGACATAGCCTCCTGTTCACTAATAACTAAAACATCAAAAGAATTATACCTGATTATCTTCTAACCTCTGGCTCTTGTTTGCTTCAAGGATTCGACTGAGATTTCTGTGCCTCAATTTCCCCCTGTATTCTAGTGGTAGGAGAGCAAGAGAGGTACAGTCTCTAGATCCTCAGAGTGGGTAGAAAAATGTTTGGATTTGAAGATGGTGGTAGTAGAAGGTTATAGAGATAAGAACAGAATCCAGGGCAAGAAACTAACCCTGTACTGAATAGAATTGGGAATGGGTAGCATTAGGAGGCAGTGAGGAAGGAATGAGCAGCCAGTGCTATAACTACCAGGCAGTCTGGCCCCAATCCCATCCAAGCAACTAAAATGCAAGTCACATAACCTGAGGTTAAATAAAAGAAAGGATTAAGTGGGCTCTCCTGCCAGAAGTGCAATAAGCAAAGCAGTCGGTCTCAGCCAGGGTAGTGGCAGCAGCCAGCTTGGTGGCAGGGGGTACCGTAGAGGCACTCGGGGTCATCCTGGCCTGAGCGCAGCCAGTTCCGGAAGAGGCGCAGGTGGTAGGAGCACTGGTGCAGGTGATGCGCCAGCGTGGCATCCAAGGAGACTGGCTGGCCCCCTGAGCAGTCAGAGGAAAAACGGCGCAGCAACCGGACCACAGGGTGCTGGTCATCCAGCAGCTCTGCAGGGGGTAGGGGTACCACGGCAGGAAGCACAAAGATAAAGAAAGAGAAGAGGGAGAGACAATGAGGGGGGCACTGACTGGCACAAGCATTACTGGAAGTGGAGCCACTCAGTTCAAAAGTGAGCTGAGAAAGAAGCAGAGATGGTCAGAGCCACTGGGAATCTCTTGCAGGAAAAAAGAGAGTTGGCATCACACAGAAAGTCTAAAAGAAGGGGCTAGTGAGACCTCATCATACAATAAGGCCCTCCCCTTTCTCATTGAGCATAATTCAGTCAGTGTAGATAGAAGTCACATCATTCTGAACAGGCGTAAGCTGGCTTTGGAGTTCTGTGGGAACCTTGTCTAGAGGCCCAGTATCCCAGATCATTCTTGGACAAACTCTAGATAGGTCCCACTTCTCAGTCTAATATATTTATGAGATTAGGATAGAGATAAAAAGATTCAAAGTCATTCAGAGAAGAATGTCAAGAATGGTATAGAGTTATCAAGATAAAGTTTGAAGCTAAAAAGGCTCCTAAGGGCTCAGGGCAGCTCTCTGGACCAAGCTCTAAGATAGACACAGATATGGCTGTTGTTAGACAGCAGGCATAGGAGATTGGCAGGAAAGCCTGTGTAAAACAGAGCATTTAAAAAATGGAATCAATATGTGAAAATGCTATTACTGGCTAATTATCCTTTATTCTTGTTCAAATATATAGAATCAAAAAATGTTTGCATAAATCTCAGGACTTTGGAGATACTGTATCCATTACAGAAGCCAAAAGTTAGATAATTTTATATTTTCTTCCTACTGCTGGTAAGTCTAATTGCATTTTGTTCAGCTGGTCAGTGGAAAAGCTTCAGTCCTGAACCACTTATTATTTTATATGCTTGGCAAACTTTGTGGATATATGTGATTGAGCTGCAAAAGGTTGAAGATAGTGAAAGGCATGTAGAAGCCCCAGAAACAGTAGGGAAAAGATCCTGGGAATCTACCCATATGGGGTCTTAAGACCTGATGACAGGATGTTGGTATAGCAACGGTAGGATCAAAGTAGCTGAGGATGACTGCTCAGAACTCTCAGACCAGAACTTGTTATATGGGGTGATCCCATGAAACTATGGATTCCAGAGACCTTAGTTTGAATGTCAAGAGAGGTTTCAGCTCTATTCAAGCACTAACTGTACCAATGGTCAGACAGTTGTGTGGGTCCCTAGAAAAAAATGGATGTGGCAAATATAATTGGCACACTCTGACATTCTGGATAAGAGTGAGCCACAGTCTCTTTTCCAATATTAGTTTACTTTGGTGAGTTCAGTGTGCAGTTTAGTAATGGGCCATATATGTATACTTGACGTAGTCAGGATGTGGCCAAAGCTTATCAGGAATAGAGGCAATGATGGCTGAGAGATGTTCTCCCATCAAAGCAAGGAGACAGCATTCCCTTGCCTCTCTTCTAAAGCCAGGCCCCGTTTTTCTAGCTGTTATTTCAAAGCCAGACTTGTTGCCATGATGGGACAGTAGACTGGCACAATGTTGTGACTAATCTGCCACAAGCAATTGCAGGCAGCACATCTACTCTGTAATTGCTCAGTCAGTCAAGCAAGATTTGGCCATGGGGTAGAGCTCTCATGTTGTCCAGAGGGCCAAATTAAATCTAGATAATTTTCAGCAAGAGATATAATAGGTCTAAATTTCTCCTATTGCTAAGAGTTAGATCCCAGATTCTGGTTATCAAGCACTGTAGCCCCCAAGCTCAAGTACAAGAAGAACAAAAGCCAGAAGACCCCTGAGAAACTGTGCAGGGTGTTGGAAGAGATCTTGAATTTGTCCTCCTGCACTATACCTGAATTTTCCAGGACTTTCTTCCTCTCCTCCTTTTGGTAGAATTAATTCTTCTTTTTTTCAACTGATGAGGCTGCTAACCAAGGCTTCAGGAAATTAGAGGTATATAGGTTTGAGGATCTGCTTTATGAATTTGGATCTTTTCTGCTAGAGCCTGAGAATTAGGAGATCTATAATTTAACTCAGATTTCAGGGGCCCAAGTTCCTGGTACTATATTCTGTACCCTAAGAAACATGTCTCCATGTCTAAGTCCCAGGCTGTGGGGTTGGGGTTTGTACATGAGGTTCTACTCTGGAGAAGACTGTGGTACATGAAGGCCAGAGAGTGTAAAGTTAAATGTTAAGGTACAGCCATGCCACTCTTAATGGAGAGCTCCTGTCACAAGCACAAATGGGAGCTTGGGTAGGGGTATAAATTGAACAAGTATAAGCTAGTCAAGCTGGGGAGATTTCAGCAGTGCCTAGTGGAGTTGTATGGCCTAACAAGGCTAAAATCTAGCATCTGCCACTAGCTGAGGAACAGAGAGGACCAGTACCTGGAGGATTTTCCAGCCAGAAAGGCAAGCTAATTTTACCTCCCTCAGAAAATCTTAGCGCTTGGACAGAAGAAAACTATATATAACAAAACTAGATTTATCTGGAAGACAAGAGACACTGCACAAGAAACTAAAGATATAAAGGATAGATTCCAGATTTAGCTTTCTGAGGTAGCACGTGGCTTAGTGTGGTCTTTGTTAGCTTTCCACCATGGCGTGCAGTGGCCAGGGCCAAAAGCTGCAGGTGATGGTGCAGCCCATCAACCTCATCTTCAGATACTTGCAAAACAGATCTTGGATTCAGGTATGGCTTTTTGAGCAAGTGTTTATGTGGGTAGAGGGCTGCATCATTGGTTTTGATGAGTATATGAACCTCGTATTAGATGATGTAGAAGAGATTCATTCTAAAAAAAAGTCAAGAAAACAACTAGGTTGGATCATGCTAAAAGGAGATATTACTCTGCTCTAAAGTGTCTCCAACTAGAAATGACTAACAAAGTGAGAAACTACTGAGAAGCAATTTGTGTTTTGTAGGTGTCCTTTGTTGGAAGTATAGTTAAACATTTATTTTTTTAAAAATATTTTTTATTGATTTTTTACAGAGAAGAAGGGAGAGGGATAGAGAGTTAGAAACATCGATGGGAGAGAAACATCGATCAGCTGCCTCCTGCACACCTCCCACTGGGGATGTGCCTGCAACCAAAGTACACGCCCCTGACCGGAATTGAACCTGGGACCTTTCAGTCTGCAGGCTGACGCTCTAGCCACTGAGCTAAACCAGTTAGGGCAAACATTTATTAATATTGCTTTCAATACCCTTATTTTATTGCCAGATGACAGTAAATGCTGTAGAATGGTTTTTATTAAAAAAATTTACATTGCTCAGTTGATTGGAACATCATCCCGCACACCAAAAAGTGGTGGGTTCAATTCCTGGTCAAGGCACATACCCAGGTTGTGGGTCTGATCCCGGTCAGGGCACATGTGGGAGGCAAACGATCGATGTTTCTCACATTGATGTCTCTTTCTTTCTTTCTCTCTCTCTCCCTTCCTCTAAAATAAATTTTAAAAGATATAAAAGATAAAACAGGGAGTGAGCCCTGGGGTTCTCCTGCCATACCCTACAAAGAGAGCACAGCCCTTCAGTTTTGGGTCTCCCATCTTAGTATGGGTAGACCCAATTCTCCAATATTACTGAAATGTTATTACATCATTCATTCCTAAGCTCCCCTTGAGTCCCAGCAGACATCTAAACTCATCACTTCAAGCCTGAGACAGCAGTGCCTTAGGCAGGCTAGGGCTACATGGAAATCACATGTAAAAACTCGAGGTATAATTCTTTTTCCTTTACCTACTATCTCCTACTCCTCTCTTTTTCTCTTTTTTCCCAGATTAATTTGGGCTCCTGTTTTCTAAGCCCAGGCCCTAGGTTAGTAGTTACATAAAGCAGATGTCAAGAGCACAAGAACCACACCAAGTACACATAATGGTAGGATACAGGAATATGGAGATGGGAGACTATATACTCAAGACCAAGGTCCTTATAGGTAGGTTTGGGAGCTGGGAACTGCAGCATTGCTCCCGAGGGAAACAAACTAGTGATCCACTCCAACAAAAGAGTTGGAGAAAAAAATAGGAAGATAAAAATTACATAAGCTGAGTTGTGGGGTTGGGGCTGGAAAGAAGAAATAAGGATAATATAGGAAATACTATTTTCTTCTTAAGATGGGGAACCATTATTCTGTTTGTACAAAGCCCAGCAGTCATGTGATGGGAAAGAGAGAGGTTGAATGTTTTGGTGATGATGCTGAAAAAAGTGACACAGTGGTGATGATGGTGACCATGGAAGTAATACCCTGAGTTGCTACAGGGATAGAGCAGCCAGGCTGCAGCCAAGGCTAAGGTTTGTCACACAGGGGATATGTCCCAAGAGGGACACTTAGTGAGTGTTTCATTCAGAGACAGCAGGGTGTTGACACAGTGGTAGGAGAGGAACAATCGGTGTCAGAACTCAGAGGTTAAGTGTCTGGGGGTGACATGGTGATGATGAATGACACTGAATCAGAAGCAAACGTACCGTTAGTCGGATGCTTTGCAAACGACACAGAAAATCGTTTTACGGCCGGGACAAACAAGAACTCTGGGGAGAAAAGACATCATGGGGATTATACCCACTCCTGTCCCCACCCTCTGCTCTGGAATTTGCCAGCAACATACTCTGTTCTTTACAGTTAGTATATGACCTGCTCCCACCCCCACCCTTAGATTCCTAACTACCACATTTCAATTTTTTTCCTTTGGTATCTCTCCTTAGGAATCCATGTGTCATCTCTACCACGATACAGCCCTACAAACAACTCTAATTTCACCACCACATCCTCTTTTTCATCATTTAGAAATAAAATATTTTTTAAAAAATATATATTTTATTGATTTTTTACAGAGAGGAAGGGAGAGGGATAGAGAGTTAGAAACATCGATGAGAGAGAAACATCGATCAGCTGCCTCCTGCACACTCCCTACTGGGGATGTGCGGGCAACCAAGGTACATGCCCTTGACCGGAATCGAACCTGGGACCCTTGAGTCCACAGGCTGATGTTCTATCCACCGAGCCAAACCGGTTAGGGCTAGAAATAAAATATTTGTAGAAACTTTCATCCCTTCCCCCAGTCTCTTTCCATATTATCTTTCCAGACTTTGCTAAGCAACTTCCCCATCCCTGATTTCCAGGATTTTAATCAAGGCTTGACTACATTCTTCCTGATCATCCTCCTTGGTCCTTACCCCTATATACCAGAATCCAGGAAAGAATATAGAGGTGGAGTAAATTGATGTAGCAGGGCTGTATGTGGGAGTTCATGAAGGGATAAGCATAAATAAGTAATACTTGTATGGTGAGAGAGAGTGCAAATGGAGGTGGATGAGGCCTTGGTTCCTTCTCCTCTCTATAATTGATGAATAAACTTGTTATAAGGCCAGCATCAGTGCCATCTTAAGCATAAATTACTTGAAATGTGTCCTTGCTGGAGGACAAATGAAGAAAAGAGTTGCTCCCCCAAACCCACCCACATACCATCTCGATGCTTCAGACTGGCAGGCGGTAGCTTTTTGCCATGGCTGCGGGCGTAGTCCTGAAGATTCGGGGCGCTGGAGGAGCCACCCAGCACTGTGGTGCTGAATAGCCCTGTGCACTGTGAGCCTGCAAGGCCGGGAGTGCATTAGTAGCCACGCAAAGCTGCAATTACCACACAGAAGTACACACAACATCACATGACAACATCAAGATACACACACACACACACACACACAGCCATTCAGAGCCACCATCTTGTGGCTACTACACACAGCCACAAACAGCTTTCACTACTTTCATAGCTATACTGAGCAAGCAAAGTAGGGATTCTCCTGAAGATCTACATGGCTGATACAAGGGATCACTACAATGCAGGGTTAGTGATATTAGGGGACTCAAAGCTACTGAGAGAGGTAGACTATGCTTTCCACATGGCTCTCGGGAATACAAAAAGAATAGGCAATCACTCTATATATCCCTAGATTTGGTTCCGTGTTCCTTACTCTGGATATAAGGTTCAAAGAACCCAGATATCGAATCCCTTATAGGTTAAAAGTAAAGAACTTTGATTGAAACTACAGACTAAGTTTTGAACACTCATCTCAAATCCCAAGTTCTCATAAGTTCCAATTTCTCCTAAGTTTTTCATCCAACATTCCCTCCCTTCTATCTCCGTTTAGGCCTTTTTACCTTTCCCAAGAAAGGAAGTATGAGATTCACTGAATTTTTAAAGCTGAAAAATTATCCAGTTCGACCTTCTCATTTTACAGATGAAGACACTGAGATTCAAAAGGGACCTCATTTGTTCAAGATCATACAGTTTGTTAGGAGCTAAGTTGGACTAGAATCCAGATCTCATGACTCCGAGGATCAACTGTGTTCAATTAGGGGGGAAAAAAGTTATTTTTTTATCAAGAAGAAACAGGTTGTTTCTGAAGTGAAGATGGACACAAATTGAAAGGCATGTGAAAAGTCAGGTGATTATATGTATGGTCTGCCTACTATGTGCAGAGCACCCTACTGAAGAGGACCTAGTGAGCAGGAAACAACAAAAAAGATGATTTTCCCTGCTCTCAAAAGTTTGTCTTTTAAGCCCTATGCTCCAAATCAGATGTCCAAAGAAATCTAAGAGAACCCTATTGCCAATCAGAGAAGTAAATAAAACCTGAAAAATTTCTGAAGCAAATAAATCAAGTCAGTCATCGTCCCAAATATTTGATCAAGAGTAGGACTGGGACTCATAGTCCCTTCTCCTACCATATATGGCCCATGAGGACAGAGTGGGAAGGAAGAGATAAGACTAACACCCAAGTTTGTGGCATTTGCCCCACTACTTCCAAATCCATCTTAGACAAGACCCTGGGTTTGGCTTGAGAACTTAACATTCATAGGAAAGATGAATAAAGTAGGGAGGAGGTCAGTTTCTTTTGATCCTACAAAGAAGGGGCCATAGTTTCAGGGGTCCCAGCATTTTGGGGTCACCACAGAAATTAAGAAAGCTCAGATGGCTAGTAATCTCCACCCTTGAATTCAGGACTGCTCTTCTATGCAGCAACTTCTTCTACCTTTCGTTCTCAAACAGGCTCTAGAGAATGAGGTTTCAGAAAGTAATAAGGGTTGCTAAATTGTCTGTTTTTCTTCAGAGAATCTGAAACTAGCTGGCTTCGTCCCCAGCCACCCCCAGCTTTTTTATTTCCTCTACTAAATAATTTTCTGGTGCAGTCCTGCCATCCTGTCCTGCTCAGTTCTTGGATCATCTCAGAAGGTAGTCTCCATCTTACCAACACCATCTGTCAATTACCATGCCGATACCTCTGCCTTGTTCATGACAGCACTTCCGCTTAACTGGGCCAGACACACCTATCCTCTTTTCAAGCCTACTTGAAATCTATTCTTTACTGGGACTTCTGGGATGAGGAGGCTGTATCACAGATGTGTACATCTGTCATTTATGTTTCATGAACCAAACCATCTATCTCATTTCAGGAATCTAGAAGGCAACCTACTCCCATAAAATTAGCCTGGAAAGTTACCAAAATCTTTCTCTGCTGGTCCAAATTCTGACCATTTTGGGGCCAAGAAATTGGCTGCCAAAAAGAAAGGTAACAGAAAAACCAAAGGAGCTAAATGAAGAGAATATAGGACAAGATAGAAAAAGCCAGGGAACCAAGCCCAGGCCCCACACAATTATCGCTACCTGCCATTTTTAGTTACTGGTCCACAAGGCACTGTGTTCAAAGATAGCCCCTCCCAAGGACCACTCCCCACTCCCAAAGAATACAATACCCTCTGAAGCTTGGTCCTTCCTGCAGTCTGTGTTCTGAGGAAAGGTTGAATGATGTTCTCCACCCCTCTCCAGGAATAAAAAAAAAAAATCAAGAGACATTCCCTCAAAGTCCTGAGAGAAGCCTCTGCCACTATACCAGTCTCAGATTTGTCCCTCAATTTTCAGGAAGGAAGGAAAAAAAATTACAGGATTAGGAGAGATGATAGAGAGGACATGGAGATAGGAAGGGTCAGAGCAAGGATATAATAAACACAGATCTCAGAGAAAGACATGGCACAAATTCTCCAAATGAGGAATATAACACTTATAGGGTTCATGAGTACCTCTATTTATAGCTCTGTCTCTGATAACTCTGAAGATTCAGAGTCTCCATGGCCCCTTAAGGTCTGGGCTACACTGGAGGGACAGATAAGGAATGAGAGGAGAAGCCAAAAAATGCCCTTCAGTCAGAGAAAGGGGGATTGGTATAGAAAACCAGAAGACAAACACCTTCCTGGAATTGAAATAGTCATTGGGATCAAAGTTCACACCTAAATATGGCTTCTCCAAATTCATCCTCCCTAGCCCCACCAGACAATTCTACTGACTGGATGACCCCAATTCCCACAATAAAACTCTGAAGAACAGACAGACACCCTTTCCCAACAACAGACGAGAGAAGCTGGAAAACCGTACCTAGGCCACTCTGCTTCATCTCCGTAGGTGGCCGTGAAGACAAAAAGAGCCGGTAGCCACCAGGCCTGGAAGACGAAGTCTCAGAAAGCACCTGCAGAAAAAAGGACTCTATGTTACCATTTGCCACTCGACTCAGCAGATCCTGAATTCCTGCCCCTACAAAGCGAAGCAATGTCAGAAAGTTTGGAAGAACCAAAGGATCTTTTAAGGAGGAGGAGGAAGAAAAGGAAACAGAGTGTAGTTTGCAGAGCAAAAGGAAACTGTCCAGAGAATCCTTCTATACTAGAAGGCATGTCTATTTCCAAGATGCCTGTGCTCCTAGTCCTCCCATCCCAAATCTGAGAAATCATTATTCAACCATTCTCAGTTCTCAGCAGAGCAGGGTTCCTTAATACTATCTATCTCTCTGCAGGACTCAGCAAGCTAATGACAATAGCTCAGCTACAATAAGAAATAAAGTCTGGCCCTCTCTTCTTTCCATAAGACAGCTGTGGCTATGGAAACTATACGCAGTCTTTTATCTGAACCAAGAAGCCCGCCCCTCCACTTTTAGAGACATGAAACTGATTTCTAAAAAGCCCACAAGGGTCCAATCATACAACCCCCCACATACATATGCCCACCCCAACCCCAACAGTGTTCTGAATCCCTAAATCCCAAAAGGCAAAGACAGAGGCAGAAAAGGAAGATGAAGTAGGGAGGAACACCTGTGTGCAGGATGCCAGGTGAGTGGTAGACATAGCCCGGGGCTGTAGGCCGATGGCTGGGGAAGGCCGGGGGAGGTCTCCTGACCTCCTGCGGCGCCGTCCCCGCAAGGGGATCAGGTCCAGGTTCCCTGTGCACTGCATGTTCATGACCTGAAATCAGACCGGGTGGAAAGCCGGTCAAGGCTCCTTTAACCCCCAGGCCCCCGAAAGCCCCAGTGCCTATTGGGCAGACCTAATTTTAGGACTGGAGAAAATGAAGGTCACAGGTTTGTATTCTAAAATAGTCCAAAGCAAGAGGAGAAGAAGGGATGGGGAAGGGTTGTAATTGATAGGGATAATATAGAACATATTAATATTGAAAGGCTGTGTGACCAAGGAGAAGACAGAAGATTTTCTTGCAAATTGAAGGAACACATCTTGGGCAACAGTTATCCTGGATAAGCTACACTAGTAATTGAAAGAAAGAAATGTGATCACAACAGGAAGCTTCCTATAGGTCTGAAAGAAATGGCAATCGCATCAAATCTGAGATGTGATACACAGAGCTCTGCCTTTCCTATGTCTCTTAACTGCTTAAACCAGAAGGAAAAGGGGGTAAAGCACAACAGTGCCAGAGAGACTGCAGACTATGTGAATGGGAAGACTTTTAGAGGGGGAGGAGCAGTTTATTGATGGAAGATTATGTCATTCTATCCATTTGATCTATTCACATGAACCTGAAGGGTACAAGTGCACTGTGGATACTGAGTTGTTAACTTACACCTCTGAGAGAAAATGATGCATATCCCACCCAAAGAAACTGAGTATTCACAACTTCAAATCCACTTTAAAATCTTCAGGAAGAAAAAGATGAGTCCAAAACACAGACTAGTTTGTCTTCTCAGGTTTCTCCAAAATCTTAACTGTAAATCTCTTGCTGAACCTATCAAGCTAGTTATAGATTCTTCTGAGATATCCCTAAAATGGAAAGATCAATTCCTTTAAGACAGAGTTGGCACACAGGGAGGTGAACAGATTCATCTATAAAAACAGGACTCAAATCAGACAGTCAGAGTCCCTGAGACCCGGATACATTATGGGGTCAAAAAGAGAGTAACAGGGCCAAAAAGGACAAGAATCTTTCCATGAGAAACAGACCAAAACCCAAGAAAGGTTAGCTAGATACATGTGAGATTTACAACAGTTCCTTCCTCTAGGCTACAGGACTAGAGACAAACTCCAAGAATAGCAGAACACAGGCCCATGGCCATAAGCCTGCTCATTAGAACAAGGGGAACACAGATTTTCAGACTTGATTCCCTTTCTAGTATAGATAATCCTAAAGGGATTAATTTTTTAAAAAATATGTTTTTACTAATTTCAGGGAGAGGAAGGGAGAGGGAGAGAGAGATAGAAGAAACATCGGTGAGAGAGAAACATCAATGGCTGCTTCCTACA
Source organism: Myotis myotis (assembly GCF_014108235.1). NCBI lineage: Eukaryota > Metazoa > Chordata > Mammalia > Chiroptera > Vespertilionidae > Myotis > Myotis myotis. Next base: position 161,815,837 of record NW_023416313.1, read on the forward strand.
TGCTCCCTACTAAGGATCAACCCTGCAATCAGGCATATGTCCTAACCAGGAACTGAACAGTGACTTCCTGGCTCATGGGCTGATGCTCAATGAACAGTGCCACACTGGCCAGACTAAAAGGATTAATGTAAAGTACCGCATATTTGCTCCTGTTGAGCTATAATTTTTACCCAAGGCAAAAAAGAGATGGAGAGGGCCTAGCCTTTAATACCAATTGCATTGTTATCATAGTAAGTACTATTTACTGAGCATCTATATGGTGGATATTACTTAAACTTTATACATGAAAAAAAATTGAGGCTTGGAGAAGTTAATTGTCAATGGTCACACAGCTTCTAAGTATTGGACTGCAATTTCAGACCAGAGCTCATACTGTTTCTACTCGATTTCCTTTTAAAGAAGCCTTTTTAAATTCATCCAGAGGCCTCCTCCTCATGCTCATCTCTTAAAATCCTTCTCTCTCAGACACCTCTCACTGGCATCTCTTTAACCTCAGAAGTAGTAACCAGTTTAAAGGAGCATTACTGGGAGACTGGCTTTGAAAAAGATATTTAAGTAAAACATATCCAACAGGGGTAGGAGGACTCTGCTTAAGGTCCCAAGAGTCATCCCTCAAGGGGATTCAGAGGATTCATGGATAATGTCCTATGAGCATTCCACCATTTCTTTCTCCCAAGCCCCTCCCATTACCTCCATGGAGCCAGCTTTTCGGTTACGAATGAGGGGTGATCTCCTTGGGAGGCCAGGACCCTCAGAGGGCTGGGGTGAAGTCTGCAATGCACGGTCTGGCTCATCTGATGCCTTCCTTGGGCACAGGTTCTCCATGCTGCCTTGGTCGGTTTTCATCTCCTCATTCTATGCAACAACAGGCACAGGAGACGTATTAATGGCTCCCAGGCTCCTGATCTCAGACTTCCCAAACCTTTTACCTCACTGTACTGTTCCAAGTTTCCCAACCACTTGGTTCCTAAATCTTCCAGTCCCAAATCCCAGCACTCTGACCCACCTCAGAAGAGGCTGGACGGAATCCATAGCCAGTTGGTGCACTGCCTTCTTCCTCGACACCTTTCACTCCAGGGCTGAAGTGCAGCTCCACGTGGAATCGTTCCTCTGATAAAGGATCCTATGGGGCATCACCAGATGAAGGGACAGTTGGAGAAGCTGGATATGGTGGTGGACGACCAGGCAGGGACAACAGAGAGGAACTCAAGAGAATGTATCCTCCCAGGGCTGAGGTATCAGTGTCTTACTTCATTCTGGGGCTCGTTTATTAGAGCTTCCCTTTAACTATAGTCCAGAGTTACTACAGGATCCTCATTCCCTCACCTCTACTGTTTGAGATTAACTGTTTGGCATGACTTTCCAACTTCCCCTTCTACGACCCTCCGAATCCATCTCCCACAATAATTCAGCTTTGCTGCAGTGCATATAGCAGGACATTTAAAAATATCTTTGTGCAGCCAGATGAAGAAGGTATATGTATAACAATTTTTGAGAAAAAAAAAAAGAATCATTATAACATGTCCCAAATTCCATACTCTCCCTAATACCAGAGCTATGTTCTGTGGTATCTCTCTGGCTCAACACCATCCCAAAACACCTTTTCTTTTCCAGTAGGAACCTCTAGATCAGTGGTTCTCAACCTTCCTAATGCCGCGACCCTTTAATACAGTTCCTCATGTTGTGGTGACCCCCAACCATAAAATTATTTTCGTTGCTTCTTCATAACTGTAATTTTGCTACTGTTATGAATCGTAATGTAAATATCTGATATGCAGGATGTATTTTCATTGTTACAAACTGAACATAATTAAAACACAGTGATTAATCACAAAAGCAATATGTAATTATATATTCAATATGTGTTTTCTGATGGTCTTAGGGGACCCCTGTGAAAGGGTCATTCGACCCCCAAAGGGGTCGCGACCCACAGGTTGAGAACCGCTGCTCTAGATGCTCTGTGTCATGCTGTACCTAGGTGCCACACCTGGATGGATTTGACAAATTCTAAGGCTAAACCAGTTTTTTCCTAAAAGAGGATGGAGGAGAAAGAAGGAGCCCTCTCCTCATCCCATCCTGTTAGCTCCTCACCTGTGTGTTGTCCTCATAGAGCATGATGACAATCTGGGTCATGTAGTTGAGCTCTGAGATGGCACTAAGGTAAGCCAAAGCTCGCTGCCATTGTGCATCCTTGGTTTCCTACCGAACACAAAAAGAAGTAAGGCAATGCTTGCCAAGGGAGTCTGGGGATGGCCAGAGGGACAAGAAGACCAAAGAAAGCTTGCAGAGGGAAAAAAAAGCATGAAGAGGAGAGTAAAAGAATGCTGGAAAAGGATGTTCATAGGCTGAAGGAAGAAGAAAGATCCTTACATCAAGAAGTCCCCCGTAACGGAAGACGTTGAGTAGGGAGTGGACATGGCTTTCACTGGTGAAATAGAGACGTGTTCGAACGTGGCGGCCTGGGGAGAGCACTCCTCGGGAATACCTGAGGTAATAGCTAAGTCACTCACACCATCGAATAATCCGGAAGCTTCCCACCCCTCCACAAACTTCCTCCTCCCCCTCAAAGACTTCATCTCTCCTGTCCATCCCAGTATCCCTTCCTTCTGTTCTTGGTTCCCCAAGCTGTCCCCAGTCTGGATTCCCCTAATGGCTCCCCTGACATGCCCCTCCCTCCATCCAGTACCCCTCCCAGCCCTCCCTCACAGGGGATGCAGCTTGTTGACAGACTCATCCTCGTGGGTTCTCTGCAGGTCAAGTAGTATCTTCCGCAACAGTGGAAGACAGAAGCCCACGGCAATTTCCAGTTTCTCCTCCCGACTGATCCCGTACTCCTAGGGGCCATAGGCCAGGAATAAGTATCTCAATGAATCCTGTCTTCCTCTCGCCTCATATTCTCAGGCTCAAGATCAAGCTTGTCTTCACCTCAGGTCTAGGGCTTTTTTCATATCCACCATATTCCCCCTCTCCAGGTTTCTCCTCGGTTAGTCTGTTACACTTACTCAGAGCCAGAGCAGACCCTGAGACTTGTAGCAACTCAACTAATTCCTTCTCTAAGTTTCCTTCCTCTGGTTCCAATACCACCCCTCCCTTCTACCTTTTCTCTCCTTTCTTACCCAATGCCCCTATCCCCAGGTTAGACCCCTTCTATGAGACACACCTGCGGAATGACCACATCAGCCAGTGCCTTAGAGAGACGTAGCAACTCTGCTGTGCCTTGAAGTCCCAAACTCGCATTGTGCTGCACATCATACTTGACACAGTCATAGATGTCAGGGATCTTACTGATATCATAGCGTCCACTCTTCTGTCTAAAGTCACGCTCCAGCTTGCTCCAACGCTGTAGCATTAGCTCTAGTGTCTCACTGTGGTAGAGTTGCACGTCTGGAAGGAAGACGGACAGAGAAGCCAAGACTTACCTCTAACCAAAGAGCCTAACAAATCTGAAGCAGAACTAGAGAGATGAGGATGTCTTGTCATTTAGGAGAGAGGACACAGGAGTGTCTGAGGAACCCATCCATACCTAAAACCTTGAAGGGAAGATAGTATTCATACCCACCTACAGATTTGGGGTCCTGCATCCGTTCCTGGATCTGGTGAGTAAGGTTTTCAATCAGGGAAAATACCTGATCACAGACCTTTACAGGATTCTGAATGACAGCCATGGAGTTAAATAGGGAAGTGCTTCCAGTTGGAGCCAGCTGTGAGGAATAGAGAGATGAAAAGCAAGCAAGGCTAAGTACCAATTGCCCAGATCCTCGTGAGCTTATTACAGAGACTGCCTGTGAATAATATCTGTTTGTTGAATCACTCCAATGAGCACTCTTAAGATACTAGGCATACCAGGTGTTCTAGAGCCTTCAGATGAGGGAACTGCTCTTTCACACAGTCATTTATGAAGGGTTGATCTTAAAAGTCTTGGAGTCCAGAGGAAATAAAAATAGACCTAGGTTCTTTTCTTGAGGTTTCTAAAAAAATACATGGAAAATGCCGGGGAATAAAGATGAAACTCAAATTCCTCAAAATCTTCACAGAATGTTTTCATGAGTGGGTAATAAAGATAATATCTCACTAGAGGCCCAATGCACGAAATTCATGCATGGGTAGAGTCCCTTGGCCTGGCTGGTGATCAGGGCAGATCACCAGGGTGATTGGCCGGGGGGGGGGGGGGGGGGCACTGGCACCCGCCTTGGCTGGCCTGGGGCCTGCGGGCAGCTCCCGCATTGAGTGTCTGCCTCCTGGTGGTCAATGCACACCATAGCGACCAGTCGTTCCACCAGTCGTTCTGCCGTTCGGTCAACTTGCACATTAGGCTTTTATTATATAGGATTCCTCTAAACAAGATGACAGCTTGAACCCAGAGTAGAGGTGCTGCCTTAGAACTAGTTTCCAACTCAAGCTTTTAGGACAGTAACAGTCAATGAAGAACGGGGAGAGGGTAAGCAGATGTGGGCGGACTGCACACATTCTACCGAGGGCCTTATGAGTTCCATTCTTGCTAACAAAAAGAAGAAAGAGAGAGAGGAAAGGTGGCTTCGTTTTTTGGATTTGACATTGAGCAATGGATTGGAAAATAAAGGAGCAAGGTCCTGCCCTTATCAAGTCCTGCTCAGAGAAGAACACAGAAAACGCAATGTGCTCAGCTACTTAGATCACTTAAGAATCTATAAGAAATGGTTATACAACAGTGTGAATGTACTTAATGCCACTGAACTGTACACTTAAAAGTGGTTAAAGTGGTACTATAATTTAAAGAAATAAATTTTTTAAAAGACTCTATCAGAAATGAGGAATTTTCAGTGGTAGGATGGTGGAAAATCATTGTCTGGCATATGTTCCTCAGTCAAAAGTGGCCTGGATACACAAGAAGAAGGATGACATTGTGTAATGGCATCCACTGTGATTAATACTGTGAAGCAGTATAATGCAGTGGCTAATAGCTTGAGCTCTTGAGTTAGACTCCTTGGGTTCATACTAACTGGGTGACCTTGAAAGGTTGCTTAGATTCTTCTGAGCCTAGATTTCCTCATCCGTAAAATGAGGAAAAAGTAGTATAGGTCCACAGTTCTTATGGTGGATTAAAGATGGTCATTAATTCTTTGTCACTTTCCCCTTCCCTTGGATTTAGACTGGCCCTGTGACCGCTTGACCAATAAAAGATATCAAAATTATGTTGATAATTATGTAGGCTAATTCTGGGCCTACAGTTTAAAAAAGCTTGGAAGCTTCTGCTTTGGGGGAGTCCTAACCTATCATTTAAGAAGTCTGGCTCAGCCGGTGTGGCTCAATGGTTGAGCATTGACCTATGAACCAGTTCAATCCCCGGTCGGGACACATGCCTAGGTTGTGAGCTCAATCCCCAGTAGTGGGGTGTGCAAGAGGCAGCCAATCAAAGATTCTCTCTTGTCACTGATGTTTCTATCTCTCTCTCCCTCTCCCTTCCTCTCAGAAATATATATATACATATATGTTTGTTTGTTTTTTAAAGAAGTCTGGCTATCATGCTAGAAAAACCATATAGAGAGGAGAGGCCCTGAGACCACTGGGAGAGCGTAAAAAGAGAAAGAGAGCTCAGCCATCCCAGCATCCTAGTCAAGCCTCCAGATGGTTCCAGCTCCAATGTCTGGATAACATCTGGGAAATTTTAGGAGAGACCCAAGCAAAACTAGTTGAGCCTAGAACTGTGAGACAATGAAATAGTGGTTGTTTTAAGTTACTGAGTTTGGGATAGTTTCTTATGCAGCAATAAATAATTAAAACATCCTTTCATTCAAAAAACCTTGGGACCAGCTGTGCTTGAAATTGAGAAATTTTAAAACTTTAAGAAGTTAATATAGTGCATATGCTATATGCTTTATAATACTTCCAGCAGGGCATGGGGCATAATCAAATACACTTATGCAGCAAAATATGACTATGTACACTAAATGGGATAAATAGGGATTACAAATACTTATCATGTCAAGTTTTGCTGTCAAATGAATCTTGGTGCCAAACTTATAAAAATTCTTTTGATTTCTTTTGATTTCTGAGAATGTGGATAAGAGATTGTGGACCCATACTTATCTCAAAGGGTAAGGATTAAATGAGATAATGTATGGAAAGTATGTACAACAGTACCTGGCACATGGTAACTACAATTACTGTTCACTATTTTTTAGAATTCTAGAAATTTGGGATCAGGGCAGAAAGATAGAGAGCCTGACCTGATCATAATCCTCGGGGCCAAAGGGTGCATCCTGTTGCAAAATATGGTGAAGTTGAGCCTTCACTCGGTGCTGGCAGCTGCTCAAGGAATCACCATCACTGTCCAGGAGCCCATTCATGTTGGCACTCTTCACCATTTGTACCAAAATGGGTGTCAGCTCCCCTTCTAGAGCCAAAAGGCCCTGGAGGGCAAGCACAAAGTCTATTAGCTTTCCTTACAGTCTAGCATAGTTCCCCTATGCCTAGATCGGGGTCCTCAAACTACGGCCCGCGGGCCACATGCAAATACAAATATTGTATTTGTTCCCGTTTTGTTTTTTTACTTCAAAATAAGATATGTGCAGTGTGCATAGGCATTTGTTCATCGTTTTTTTTTAAACTATAGTCCGGCCCTCCAACGGTCTGAGGGACAGTGAACTGGCCCCCTGTTTAAAAAGTTTGAGGACCCCTGGCCTAGATGGTCTGAGAGATCAAATGAGATCTGACTAGGAGAACTGACATATAGGTCAAGGAGCCTAACCTCATTAATTATTCTCAGCGCATTGTCAGTAGTACAGAATGGGGTCGGAACAAGGAGAAACTACTGAGTCAGCACACAAACACCCTAAATTTCCCAACTAGTTCTCCAAACTCTCTGCTTCTCTACCTAAAGGAAGCTGGGACTGTGGGAGAACTGTAGGGTGCACCTTGGCAAAGGCAGCAGCAGTCATCTGAACGCGGCCCTCATCAGATGCATAGATCTTGAGATCATGGCGGAAAGTGCTATGAAGCCGAAGCAGCCCACAGCCAGGGAAGCCAGCATAGTCACCTGAGGGCAAAGGGAAGGTCCAGGGATGCATACCACAAATTCCCACGTGGAAGAAAGAATGCTTATTCCCCCTTTAACTTCCCCATTGCCTCAGATCCTTCATTTCCCCCAACTTATCCTCTAATCATTTTATCCCAGCCCTGCTAGGTGTTTATTCCCCCAAACACTCACCCTGTCCTCCAGGGTACATGCAGCGAAAAGCTCGCCCCAGCTCCTCAGCCTGAACACGGCCAGCGGGAGTCAGTTCTCCACCCCACTTCAGTACCAGCAAGAGAGATGGAGCCACAGCCTTCTGCTGTGGATCTGCTGGAATAAAAGGCAGTAAGTAGACCTAGATCTGAGGAAAACACTGGGGCCATCTAAATGTTAGGTCTTTTGAAGAGCCCAGAAAGGTAATCTGTGGTAGAAGTCATCTAAGGGTTCAAGAACAAGAGATCTGAATGATAATGGAAAGGGGGTATTATATCTTACCTTGCCCCTCATTAGAAGCTTTTACTCCATGAGGATAGTAAGTCAACTGCACCTTCCGGTTGATGCCTGAGAAGTGACCATACCTGCAGGATAAACTCATAGTATGAGTTTCTATTCTAGCCCCCAATTCTCAGTGTTAAGAGGCTCCCTTTTCCTATCCCCTTTCTCACATCTCCAGCACAGACTTCAGCTGCTCTAGTTTCCCAGTCTTCTCCTCGATCTCACCACCTGGTTCTTTCTCCAGTTCAGCCAATAGCAGCCTTGCAATGTCCAGCACCTCCTGAAGGAGGTAATAGGGTATCCGTGAGAAGACCACATCCTGGCCAGGTACCCTTCATCCTGGTCTCTCAGAGGCCCCCAATATCATACCCTCTATCTTCCTCAAAGCACTGCTCCTCCAAGCCAGATTCACCATCTTACCTGTAGCTGTTCGGGCCGCTTTAGTTTTAATTTCCCTGTCTTGTAACCACCATGCTTTTCAAACAGACTAAAAAACCTGAAGAAATAAGGAGAAGCTTCAATATGGGGTGAGACTGTCAAAGCCTCTGAGAGCTGCCCCATCCCCATTTCCCTCACAAAAAAATCTACTTGTCTAAATCAGGGCACTCTTTGTACCTTGGGTGTGTCACTTCCATCTTCATCTTCTGCTTGGGGGTACGATCCCCATGACGAATAATTGCAATGACACAACGAAGTTCCATCCTAAGATAGGGAATGTTTTCAGAGCCTCTCCCACATTTCATCCCACCCCACCTCTCATTTCATCCTACTTGACATGTTAAAGAACAGAGGAAAACTGTCTGCAGTTAGGAATATAGGTGAGGTTAAGAAAACTTCCTAGAAGAGACCTAGTCAGAATGCACAGGGTCAGGGAAGTAACTACTGATCTGACTTAGGTGCCTTAAGTAGGTTATTCCAGATTTTTCACTTTTGCTCACATAGTGCCAGATGTGGTAGGGACAATGGGAATGTCCTCGGCCTCTGTGGGGATAGACCATGGGATCTGGAACTGTGGGGCAAGTTCTCGCATTATGGTGTTCCTAGAAGGAGAAACATGAAGAAGCCGTGTGAAAATGAATGAACCAGAACTACACATAGGAATGAAGCTCACAAAAACTAGCACATTGTAGAAAACTATATAAATAGTCTAAAAGCATGCAAATCCACCACACATTTGTAATAGAAGTATTAATATATGTATGAAATTAACAAACACAAAATACCTCTGGATGGGAAGAAAGGGGATGTAATTAGTGAGGGGTATGGAGGGGCCTCAACTATATCCTTAACATTTTATTTCTTTTTTTAAATACATTTTTATTGATTTTTAGAGAGTGGAAGGGATAGAGATGGATAGATAGATAGATAGATAGATAGATAGATGAGAGAGAAACACCTATCAGCTGTTTCCTGCATGACCTCTACTGGGGATCGAGCCTGCAAATGGGGCATGTGCCCTGATCGATAACTGAACCATGACCTCCTGGTTGATGGGCTGATGACGCTCAACCACTGAGCCACAGTGGCCGAGCAATATTTTATTTCTTAAGCTCAATGGTGAATACATGGAAACTTACCATATTCATCATTTCTTATACATTTTTAAATGTTTTAAATATTATGTGATGAATTTTTTAAAAGTCAAGTTGTAAACAGTATTACAATATGATTACATTTAATACAATAAATATAATTTGTTTATACATGGCAGAAAAACACATACTATTATGCCTAAGACTGTTAACTGTAATTACCTCTGGGTAGTGCAGTGTTGGGAAGGCAAGAGGGCTGAGGAGCCCTTTTTCTATTTTCCTTTTGAAAGCATTTTTATAATATTAAAATTAAAGTAAAAGCTTTTTAACTCTCTTCTCTAAGCCCATTCTTCCCAGCCCAAACTACTGTGTCCCTTACCCCAGAATCTTGGCACAGTCATCGTAGTATTTCATTGAATTCTTGACAAAACTGAAGCCATTGACATCACATACAAAGGAATGACCATTGGCACGAAGAAGGTCAAAACCACACACTGTTTGCTGCATGCAGGGCAAAGAGGCAAGATGAGAACAATGGAGCCATTTTTTCCTCCCAGATCCCTACTCCTATCTGTCTCCTTCATTATATAGCACCCCTCACCCCCATAAGCCTTTACCTTAAACGCTACACAGACTTTCCTGGCCACCAGTTTTTCCATGGCAGTCAGCATGACTGGATATCGAATCTCTTTTCCTTCACTGTCTCGTTCGACCTTCCCATCCAAAGCTGGAGATTTTCTGGCTTCAGCATGGGCATAATCTGGCCCCACTGTATATACCTGCAGGTACATAGCATCACTGAGTATGCCCACAGCGCACCCTGTATATGAGAAGACAATATGAGCACTAGGTCTGTAGACTAGTTTCAGAGTAAAAAACCAAAAACAAAACAAAAATACACCCTCAATATAAAGAACAAGGAAACTGACACTTTTCTTACTGAGGCCTACTGAAGTATTATTATGAAAGTTTCTCCTAGGGATTCCAGCACTATCATCCTTATTAAGAAATTATTTACTAATTTTATATCATTTTCCATGTCACCCTTGCCCTTGCTGATAGTAACAATTTAAATATCTACTTCCACCGCTGGTTATCTTCACCTGAATATGAAAGCACTCACATTCACCCTTTATTGTCTATGACCCCCTCCACATGCCTCCACTTGCTCCCCAAGCCCCCATCCCACCTAGACATTTAGAGCCTCTTAAATCCCTATATCCACCATAACCTTGACATCTGTGCCATCTGTTGGCATAAACTCCTCATAGATGTATGACCCTGTCTTTCGGACGCTGCTCTCAGGAGAATAAACGCTGCTTCGGCTGCCAATCTTTGGAAGGAAAAGGAAGAAAAAAAGAATGTTGCCTCTACTTTGTCCCCAAATCCTCCAGCTCCCCTCCCCACAACCTCATTCTTGTCCTTCAACTGCTCTGATTCCCCCATACCTTACGGAAGAGGCGCTGGCTTCCTCCTCCAGCGGAGCTGGGGTAGTAGATGTAAACATTGTGGTCCTCTGCACTCACGGGCTTCTCCACAAAGGGCTTGGGGAAGACAGCTCCGTTTACCTCTACCTGGTCTTCACCTTCTATTAGATTGCACTCTGAAAAGGAGGTATGCAGTCATTCCTAGGGCCTAGAATTGTAGAATACTTCCAACTCCTTTTTCTTCAAGTTTTCATTTTTATAACCCTCAAGTTCCTATGATCACAGCTTAGTGATAAATGTGGTAATATCTATATGGTATATAGACATAATAATATCTATATAAGAGATCCAAGGCTGAGTCCAAAGACCCACGGCTCTAACTCTACCCATCTTACCTAATAATAGACAAACATGTAAATTAACTGTCCCTCCACTACACTCACCAGCCAATCAGAAGAGTATGCAAATTAACCCAACAAAGATTGCGGTTAATTTGCATACGTAGGGGCGAAGCGGTGAAGTGAAGACTGAAGGCTCAGTCCGGAGCCGCAAAGACTGAAGGCTCCGGACGGAGTGAAGGCCTGGGTCCTGGGTGCTGGAGGAAAACTGGTGCCGGCAGCCAGGGGAAGGGAAGGCTATTGCACGAATCTCTTTGTGCAACGGGCCTCTAGTAATCTAATAACCAAAGCCTCACTCAGATAGGTGGTACATAGGAGATGTCTAGAGGATGGAGAACTGGGCTAAGTCATAGAAAGCAAGGCAGAGCAGGACTGGACAAGACCAGGTACTCACCCTCAGGCCGGGCAGGGTCACGGTTGAGCACAGCATATCGAGGCAGATCAATACCCTCCTCCTGCAGGATCCGGTACACCTCCCTCCTGTGACCCCCAGAATAAATTAGGTGGGAGAAGTGGGGATGGTTACTATGGGGAAGGGCTAGGGATTTCATATGCTTAAGAACTGGGAATTGCCATGGTTCAGAACTCAAGAGGATATGGTACAAAAATTAAGCATGTTTGTTTGACTCTGCCCCTCCCAGAGTTATCTAAACAGGCATGATCTCAGGGCCACCCACCCACCCACCAGTCAACAGAAAGCTATACCTATCCTGGATGTAATACTGCATAGCCAGGTCATTGATAAGAAAGGGGTTTCGAAGCTTGGAGTAAGCAACAGCTTTGTCCAGAGGAAAGCCTGGGATGGAGAAAGAAAGTAGAGACCAAAGAAAGAAAGTGAAAGAGACAGAGTGAAAAAACAGCAAGAGAAATAGACATATTAAAGCTATTAGTTGCCATTGAGCTCCCCTACCCATCCATCCCATCTCTTATCCTCTGTCCAACTTCCCAAATCTAGAGTATCCATCAGAAGAAAATAAAAAAGAACTTATTTTTAGGGTCCTTCAAGATCGCAAGAGTCCCATCTAGTGTTAAAATAAAGAACACATTTGCCTTTTGTTTTTTGTAAAAAAAAAAAAAGAGATCGTAAGAGCTGTAGAGCTGTCCTGAGGTTTAAATATGGGCTTTCCACTACCTGCAGCAACTCCCCTAAGATGTAGGAAAAACAAACCCCTTTGCACTGCTCTCTAGTGTGTCAGGAAGAACTGAAGGCTTCTTTACTATCTGACAGTAAGAACTTCATTTCCCAGTCCAGCATTCCCAACACCATTCCTTCCCATTTCCTTCTCAGACCCTAACCTTTGGAGTGGAAAGAAATGAGGCAGTGGCAGGATGGCCAGTTTTCCACAGGTTCATTGAGGATCACATCTTCTCCCAGGATAATAACAGTCAGGTAGTCAAATCTGCAGAGTCTCTCTAGGATTTGGGTCATTGGCTTGGACTTGGATTTCTTGGTCATAGCACAGATGCCAACAATGATCTGAGGTTCAGGAGGCTACAGAGAGGAAGTGCTGTCAGGAACTCAGGAACTTCCCACCTAGACCATCCCTATCAGGGAACACTATCTCATCTCTTTAGGGCACAGAGTTTCTTGCCAGGACTTTGGACCCAGGGAGTAAAAGTTGTCTCCTAACTTACATCTTAGATTGGGGTGCCTATAGGGATTCCTACTGCTTGCAGAATAGGAGCCTTTCCATAGTAGGAAATGTGTGCTTAGGCAGAAGAGCCAGAGAACCAGTAACCATGAGACAATAGAGTAGGGGCTTCAAAGGGAGGCAATCCAACCATTCTCCAGTCCTCCTCCTCTTCATCAAGATAGGGCCCGTTTATGAGGGAGTCTATGCATTTGGAAAGAATAGCAAGGTGTCTTCCAAATGGAATCTCAATTCTTTATAACAGGGGCCCCAATACCAAATTACATCATTTTCTCTAGTCTTACCATTTCATCCTCATCATCCTCAAGGAGCTCGCTGTCACTGTCTTCTGTCCTCATGCCTATTCGATGACGGGTGCCCAGCCCCTCATCTCCAGCTCCAAGGAAGAAGTGGGCTGTAGCACTCTCGCTCTCACTGGTCCGAAATGACCACATCCCCGCCGGAGCACCCACTCATCCCGCTCTGCAGTGGAGAGTATCCCATTAGCTCAGAATCCAAGCCCTATGACAGTAGGTAGGGGTATGGGGTGGGGAATGAGGAAATAAGAGGAAACAACTCGGGAATTAGGGGAAACAAAGCTATGGTAAGAAGGATCAACAGGAAAGGATGCACATGGGCTAAGACTTGAAATGACTAGAGATCCATAACAGAAAAGCAAAGTCTCCCTTTTCTGCTCACCCCACCTCCAGCTGTGAGACTGATTAGAGGATCAGTGGATTAACCCTTACAGTGCTGTCATGTCCCTGATTCTGCCAGCAGGAAACACCCGTTAACTCCAGCAGCACATAGGAAAGGCAGTTCCTCATGGAAGGTTACTGTCGATTCCTATGAGAAAAGGTTAAAGTGACATTTCAAATGCTGGATTCATTCCAAAATATTCCTAGTCCTTCTCCACTTCCCTACAGTAGTGCTGAACTCAGTGACTTAATTCAAGGGCAGAGGAACGAGAGATCAGCTGTATTGCCCTTAACCCCCATCTTCATTCCTACCATGGATTAATTTTTTTTAAAAAATCCACACATTTCTTAAAGGCACCTTATGTTCTAAGCATTATCAGAACACTGAAATTCTCTTTCCCCCGTCTCTCCTTCATCTGCTCCACCTTAAAAAAACAAGATGCCCAAATTCAGAAAATCTGTTCAAGGAAATAGGTGTAATGCTGGTTGTTAGGCTGAGGATACAAGCATCCACACAACAGCCTCCAATCCATTTTCAAACTGAAATTTCAATTTTCTCTCTACCACATCTGGTACTACAGACCCAAGCCTCCTCTAGGCCAAGGTCCCTCACACCAGAAACTACAATGGAAAAATATCCTGCCTAGAGCCATAATCAGTGAGAATATCTTAAGACTTAAACTTGAGTCAGAACAACCTGGCAGTTCTGCTTCTGCGTACATATACCTAGAGTAGTGGTGCTTAACCAATTGTGAATATGCTGTGCAGGGGACATCTGCAGGAGACATTTTTGGTTGTCATATCTGGGGAGGTGCTATTGGCATCTGGTCAGCAGATGCCAGAGATGCTGCTAAATATTCTTTATGATTATTATTATTTATTTTAGAGAGAGAGGGAGAGAGAAAATGAGAGAGAGAGAGAGAGAGAGAGAGAGAGAGAGAGAGAGAGAAACATCAATTTGTTGTTCCACTTGTTTCTACATTCATTGGTTGCTGCTTGTATGTGCACTGAACAGGCTCAAACTGCAACCTTGGCATATGGGGATGATGCTAAAACCAACTGAGCTACCCAGCCAGAGCCATGCTGCCAAATAGTCTAAAATGCACAGGACATTCCCCCACAACAAAGAATTATCCCATTCAAAATATTAGTAGTACCAAGGTTGAGAAACCCTGCTGTAGGGAAACTCTCTCACATAAGATATGTGCAAAGATGCTCATAACCTCAGTCAGTAATGGGAAAAAATAAAAACAACTCAGATGTCGCAAGTAGAGGAATGGATAAATACAATGTAATGTACACAAATGATAGACTAAGAGCAATTTTTTAAAAAAATGAATCAGCCCAGCCGGTGTGGCTCAGTGGTTGAGCGCTGACCCATGAACCAGGAAGTCATGGTTTTGATTCCCAGTCAGCAGGGCACATGCCCAGGTTGCAGGCTCAGTCCCCAGTAGGGGTATGCAGGAAGCAGCTGATCAATGTTTTCTCTCATCACTGATGTTTCTCTCTCTCTCCCTCTCCCTTCCTCTCTCTGAAATCAATAAAAACATATAAAAATATTTTTTAAATGAATCAAACAGTAAGGACAGCTTCCAAATAAAAACTGTAGAAATACATGTAGCACAGTTCCATTTGTATAAATAAAAATATTACTTATGTTTATGACTGTATACATAAATAGTAGAAATATAAAAATAGACTGGAAAGACAAACATCAAATGCATGATAGCAGTTACCTCTGAGGCGAGGGAAGAATGGAACTGACAAGAATTTGAATGGAACTTCCCAATCCTATCTATAATGTTTATTTCAATTTTTAAAATCTGAAGCAAATATACAAAAGTATTAACATTTATTAATACTAAATTATGGGGATATGGATATCTATTACTTTTTTCCCAAAAATAAAATTGAGTCACACATCAGTAATTTCCCACATTCTCCAAAAGGTCTCAGAAATACTGACTCTAGAAAGCCACAAACTCCTGAAGTGGATTAACTTAGTCTTATGAAATTTTAAATAGTCTTCAATAATAATTACTTTCTGTATTTTTATTTAAACCCTTCCATTACAAGTGGGAGTTGTAGGTTCTTTTGTGTGTTTTTATTTTTATTTTTTAAATATATTTTTATTGATTTCAGAGAGGAAGGGAGAGGGAGAGAGAGAGAGAAACATCAATGATGAGAGAGAATCATTGATCGGCTGCCTCCTACACACACTGCACTGGGGAATGGGCCTGCAACTCAGGCATATGCCCTCAACTGGAACTGAACCGGAGACCCTTCAATCAGCAGGCCAAGGCTCTATCCACCAAGCCAAACCGGCTCGGGCATGTTTTTTTCCTTTTTTAGAATTTTGCCAGCGGGAGTTGCCGTTTTGATTAGAAAGTTACTGTTAACCTTTACATAAAGTGAGTCCTTTCCAGTCTTCACCATCTACTTGTCTCCCTTGCTCAACCACCCTGGGGGCACGGCATTCTCCTTAGACTTAACAGTTGCAGTTGTGCACCGAAGGCCTTGTATGCTCCCCTCCTGATTAATAGGCTGTTTCTTTGAACTCCTTTTCAGTGACCTGACCCAATTTTCATGACTTGTGGCATGCCCAAGGTCCCTGCAGGGTTTAAGCAAGTAGAACTTTGTGGCAATCTTTATCTTTCCTCTGAAGCAGGAGCTTTTTTCTCCTGCCTAAGATTTCTAACCTTTCACCCTTTCTTACACTGCGGCCTTCCTGGTTTTCTACTGAATATACTAGCACGCGATCGTGTTCTTGAAGTTCTACTGCAACTCTATAACAGGAGAGATGGTAACAGGAGGAAGGAGTGTCTGTTTACAGGAGAGATGAGAGGCCTAAACTCACAGTTAACAAAGCAAAAATAGAAGCCTGACAGAAATAGATATGAAATAAGCGAGGGCTTATTTAGATGTACCTTTGGGAGAAGCTGGGGCTTAAGGTGGTGTTCCAAGAGCCACCCCCTGTTTTCTGTGCTCTGCTCCCATCCCCTCTCACCCAATACTTTGTTGCGAAAGAAAAGAAAACTTCAGAGTCTACATTTGGTTAAAGGGCTGTCCTACTCTAGCCAGTACCCCTGGAAGGGAAAGGAAAGGAAGGAGGGGATGAGGGAGGAAGGGGGGGAGGGTAAGTAGGATGGGAGGGGCAGGTGGCAATTTTCTCGGGAACATCTCTGTGAAGTCAGATCTGGAGACGGGGCGGAAGAGAGGGCAGACGCGGTGACTTCTTCACCCCTTAGCATGCAAGGCTGCTTGCGGGAGTCCTCCAGCTTCCCCGACCACCACCCACTGGCTGGAGCGAGGGGAAGCATCAACACTAAGTTCAGGCAGGAATCCTTCCGATACAGTAAACTCGGGGCCCCCGACTGCCCGCTCCCCACTTTCACCAGCGGGCCCCCCAGTTCCTTCCGATGCCACGTTCTTAGTCCTCCTCCCGACGCCGATGCCCTGCGCCCGTGCCCTGGTCCTGAGCGTCGACCGGCTCCTCGGCCTTCCTTCCCCAGCTCGCTGCAACGCCCCTCCCCGGCTCCCCTCGCCACCCCATCCCCGAGCGGCTCATCACATAACCATCGAACTGAGCTCTCGCTTAGATCCCCAGCACTAACCAGTCCTCCACCCTCGGCCGAGTCACCGCGCTCGGTCACTATTTCCGTGGAACCCGCAGGGATTCCCCCCCCGCCCCCCCCCCCCCCCCCCCCCCCCCCCCCGCCCAAAGGCGGCCTGAGACCCAGTCTTTCCGCGCAAGACCCCTCGCCACGCACCGCCTCTCTCGGCCACAACCCCTTTCTCGGGCTGACCCTCCAGGCTGACTCCTCTCCCGCGGCTCCTCGGACTCCCACCCCGACCGTCTCCCGCGCCGCCGGCGCTCCACACGCGGACCCTCCCGCGCGCCTCCGCTCCCGCCGACCCCTCCGGGGTCCTCTCGCAGCTCCCGCGGACCCCGACCGCCCTCCGAGCCTGACTCCACCAGCCTCTGCCCGCCCCCGCCGGCCGCGGGCACTGTCCCCGCGCTGACATTGAGGCCTCTCCGCTGGGTCTCCTTCCCCAGCGGCGCCCAGCGGGGTCTAACCACAGCCCTCGGCCCCGAGCAAGCCCACTCTCCCCAGCCCACCCCGTCGGAGACCGCCCCCAGCCCCCAGCCACTCCCCCACCGCCCCCGGCCCGCACTCACCCGCCTCCCCGCGCTCGCGCAGCCGAACCTGCCGGCAGCGACACCTGACAGCGGCCCAATCAAAGCGCGACTTCTCTGCGGTGCCACCAATCAGCGGAGGGCGCGCACCGGCAGCGGAGTCAGGCTGCGTTGGCCGGCGCTTCTGCGCGGAGGAGGGTGGCCCCTAGCGGCACTGTGGGGGAAGTGCAACCTGATGCTCCGATTTCTAACTGCGTCGCCACAATTCAGATGCTGCACTTGCCAGTGATACAAAGAAGTGGGAGGGGGCGGGGGAAGGGTGAGGGGAGCAACATGCAAAGGAAGAGGAAGAGTTTGTGTCGTTGCACCTCCTGGAGGACAAAACCTCGTCTTCTTTTTGTTTTACAAAAAATAAAAACTGAGTGTGATATACGTAGAGATCCAATAAATATGAGTTAACAATGTTACCGAGTGAAGATGTCAAGTAAATGAGTGGACATGGAAGACTGAACAAGTTGATTCCTTTCTCCTCACTTTGCTTGTTCTCTGTCCTCTAGACTTGACTCCTGGCCTTGCTTGTAATAGCTGTGCAGCCCAAGTTACTGAACTTGCTTTGGCCTCCGTTTTCTCATCTGTAAAAGAGTGGGGTTAAAAACCTAACTCATAGGGTACTGATTATGTGAAAGCATTTTGTATATGTTTGTATTGCTATATTTGCAGCCTCACATAGATTTCCCTGATTAAAACAATTCCAAGTTCATTGTTTCTTCCTGCACCCTTTGAAATCTTACCACTTTTTCAGTCAGGTGCATATTATACTGACCCCAAGGCTTCCCAAAAGGGATAGAGATGATTCTAATGACTGGCCCTAAGAGAAATAGAAACCTCCTTAGTTCATGCTCAGGCTCATATCCTTTCTACCACGCCAACCTTTCAAACAAGTTATTAAAGCATCTTGTAGGTAATTAACATATCTTCTCATTCTCCTGGAAATGTAGACTCAATCTTTAGTCATCCGTTGGAACAATACAATTCAATTCAATAATATAATACACACAAGAGTCCCTTGTAATTGTAAAGTACTTTATAAATATT
Organism: Myotis myotis; assembly: GCF_014108235.1. Classification (NCBI taxonomy): domain Eukaryota; kingdom Metazoa; phylum Chordata; class Mammalia; order Chiroptera; family Vespertilionidae; genus Myotis; species Myotis myotis. Next base: position 161,834,242 of record NW_023416313.1, read on the forward strand.
GAATGTGGTTGATAATTATTATTAAATGCCATATATTGAGTGATTTATTTTTTAAGATTTTAAAATTAACTTGAGAGAGAGGATGTGAGGGAGAGGAGAGAGAGAAAGAGAAGCATTGATCCATTTTCCACTTATTTATGCATTCATTGGTTGATTCTTGTATTTGCCTTGACTTGTGGCATTCCCAAGGTCCCTGCAGAGTTTAAGCAAGTAGAACTTAAGCAAGTTGATCAAACCCACAACCTTGGTGTATTGGGACAATGCTCTAACCAACTGAGCTACCTGGCCAGGGCTTGAGTGATTTCTTTACTCCTCTAGGCAATTCTTATTTTTCCTTCTGTAATTCTCGCTTCCTACCTCTTTAATTTAGTAACTGCCATCTCAATCAAATAACCCTACTGTTCTGGAAGATTATCTCCCTCCTTTACCAGGGTAAATATGCAGCCTGTAATTATATTTGCTTACTCATAGCTACTCCTCAATTTAGGTAATAAGCCCCCACAACACAGGTAACATTTTGTGTGTCTCTCCAAGCATGACCGTACTTCAACTGCAGAATTCGATAATTGCTCTTTGACCAGGAGAAAAAGGAATTAAGTGGTGGACCCAAAAGAGAGGTGGATGGCTTCTAAAGATACCCACAAATGAAGAAGGCAGGAAAAGGACCACAAGGGAAGCCTGAGAAGAATGAAGGGAATGAGAGTATAGGGGTGGAGTTGTAGGAATATCTCTTTCTCAAATAATCTCCCCTAAGATTTTCAAGTATCTTACTGTCTTGTGGATACACCAAGAAAGCGGAGGGAAGGGGCTAATGCCACCATGACTACCCCACCTTAACTGACCCTCCATATTGAAACCCCCCATCGCTACTTCAGCTCCAACATTTATTCTCCTTTCTGCCAGGACAAAAGTCAAGTCACACCAAAGTCACACTGGGAACTGTAGGAATAAAGCCCTCTTAAATCTAAGGAAAGAGGGGAAGACAGAGGACCAAAGGGAAGATTGAGATTTCCTGGAGACCTTATGCCCTGGGACACCACTCCCCCCTTACACCCTGGATTAAACAGCATTAGGGAGCCAAGAGAGGAAACACTTGTGGTGAACGGGAACCTGTGCCCGCCTGTTCCATTCCTGCACCCAATCATCTCACCACACCCTGTAACTAACTCACTTTTATACTCCACGTCAGCCCAGGAACTGGGAGCTACAGAGAGGGGAGAGGAGGAAGAGGAAACCAACAATTCCCTGCCCGACCCCAGCCTTACCTCCGTGCAACCAACAGGTAAGCAAGTTTGCAGAAACTACTCAGAGGGAGTCCTGTGAGCAGCCTGGAATAGACTGCTGAGAAGTAAAAGATCAAAGGTGAACCAGGGGATGGGAAGGGGGGTGGAGAAGGGAAAAAGTGTGAGGGACCCTAAGAAGTGTAGGCAGGACATAGCAGAGCTTCAGATTAGGGGGCAGGGGCAGGGTGGGGGAACACAGCATGGATCAGGTAAGAGTTCATGTTTCCCTGATTCTTCTCGACCTTGTAAGGAGAGTGCAGGTATGAAGGGAGGTGCCTGGGTTCTCTTCCTGGTTCTAAAGAAAAGGTGACCTTGAACCAGCGGATGTCTTTCCCAGTCTCTGCCTCTAACTCTGTGCTTTCTCCGTGTGTTCCTCTGGTATCTGTGCGTATCCCCCGGGGCTCCCTCCCCTGGGAAGACGGAGAGGTTGCTGGGGCAGGCTGAAAACAGAGAAGAGGTTGGGCACGATCACCCTTTCACACTCCCAGAGTGACGAACCGAGTTTCCAATTAAACCGAGAGGCTTGGGGGAAGGGTATTCGAACAGACCCCTTGGGTGCTGTTCCTCTACTTGGTGCTGAAATCTGGGCAGCCTTATCCCAGGGGTGCAAATCCCCGGTCCCTCTGGTCCCCCTAATCTACCAGGCGGTTGCCGCCTACCTCTGTCTCCGCACACCTAGCGCGGTGGCAGGCGGAAGGCGGGGTCTGGGTGAGCCCCACCCCTGGAGACTGCGGCTGAGGCCTGCCTCGCCTCCTCCCGCTAGCTCATTGCGCCTTTCCTGCAGGCTGCTCGGTACCGGCTTCCCCTCCAGCCTTCACTCCGGGCCTCATTTCGGATCCAGCCTTGCACCCAGCAGTTCCGGCCCGCAATCCCCCCGGTGGCATCCTTCCTCCCGGTTCCCGCCCTGAGCCTGCTCCTGCTCTGACATTCCGTAGCAGGATCCTCGAGCCATGGCCGGTCCCTTCTCTCGTCTGCTGTCCGCCCGCCCCGGGCTCAGGCTCTTGGCTTTGGCTGGAGCTGGCTCTCTAGCTGCTGGATATCTGCTCCGCCCGGAACCTGTACGAGCCGCCAGTGAACGACGGAGGATGTATCCCCCGAGGTATCAGTGTCTGAGCCCCCACCCGCACCCCGGGAAGTGGTGATGGGAACGGAGATGGGGATGGAGATGAGGACCGGGTAGCAGAGAAGGGCTATAGCCACGAAGGCTCTGGAGTGGGCTGCTGTACAGTCTGGAGACCGCCCTCTGGGTTCCTGCCCTGAGCCTGCTCCTGACCTGACATTCGGTAGCAGGATCCTCGCGCCATGGCCTAGTGCTGATGGGGTGGGGGTGGAAGCAAAAACCACAAGGCCAAAGCATTTCTGGGGATCTGTAACCTGGTCCAGCGAGTTCTGGTTGCATCTCTGTCCAAATCCCTAATTGAGAGATCAGGAACTATCCTTTTTGACCTCGTTCGTCTCCTTTTCTTGTTGTTCTCCCCCATTTCCTAGATTTCCTCCTTCGTCTTTCCCCTCCCCCATTCTTAATGTTGTGCTTACGGGATGGAAGAATTGAGCAGATCTGGGAGAATTGAGCTGGCCAGCCAGAGGAAGCTAGAACTGCTGGGAAAGAATAGACCCTGAAATCCCTAATGAGATTACCAAGGTTTAGCTTCTCTATAGTCTCCCCTCCTCCCCAGGAGGACAGCCAGACACAGCTACTAGGACAGCTCCTGGCTGAGGGCACTAGGTCAAGGCCACCTGTGCTCTCCCTCCATGGTTACTGGGTACCCCCTCCCCAGTGCTGAGTACCCAGACCTCCGAAAGCACAACAACTGCATGGCCAGTCACCTGACCCCAGCAGTCTATGCCCGGCTCTGCGACAAGACCACACCCACTGGCTGGACGCTAGATCAGTGTATCCAGACTGGCGTGGACAACCCCGGCCACCCCTTCATCAAGACTGTGGGCATGGTAGCTGGAGATGAGGAAAGCTATGAGGTAGGGGGCCCTCAGAGTTTCCCTGGTGATCCAACTCATCTGCCCAGTAATCCCAGCTCCTTCCCCATTAAAACCCCTCACTTACCCTTGAAACTGATCCATCTGTACTTATTTTTTCTGACCCAGTGAAATCAATCCACGTTTAAAGCCTAGGAGGGGATGCCCCCTCCTGAACCATCCTCTCCCTCTGAATTCTCCTTCAGGTATTTGCTGAGCTGTTTGACCCTGTTATCCAAGAACGACATAATGGATATGATCCCCGGATAATGAAACACACCACTGACCTGGATGCCAGTAAGGTGGGTCAAATATTCCACTTTTGATTTGCATTGCCTCATGAACAGCATTCTGTTTCTTCGATCCTTAATTATCTTTTGACTCATGGTCATTATACTGCTGAGCTTTCAGCCTTGGTGTGGAGAAAGGATTGTGTTTTAAGCAGCAGACATGAAGAAGAGAGGGTGTTTGAGAATGACCATTCTGCAAGGTGGGCAGGTGGGGGAGGGATCATAATGCCCTCTTCAATTGGACTGCTTGCCCAATGGACTTCTCCTTCCAATGCATGCAATGAGGACTCCTCTATATGGTCACCTTAAGACTAGGAAGAGAATGTCAGGAATCTGTTTTTCCCCAAGGCCCTCTGTCCCCACCTACTGTGTTTGTGATTTATATTAATTTCTTTTATTCCACAGATACGTTCTGGCTACTTTGATGAGAGGTATGTGTTGTCCTCAAGAGTCAGAACTGGCCGAAGTATCCGGGGACTCAGTCTGCCTCCAGCTTGCACTCGGGCAGAGCGGCGAGAGGTGGAACGTGTTGTGGCGGACGCACTAAGTGGCCTGAAGGGTGACCTGGCTGGTCGTTACTATCGGCTCAGTGAAATGACAGAGGCTGAACAGCAGCAGCTTATTGATGTGAGGGGCCTGGAGAAAGCGCTAGGTGGGGGGAGCAGATGGAAAGAAGAGTCAGAGGGCAGGCTGGGCCAGCTGGGACAGATGGACTTTGAGAGGCCTAGGGGCTACTGTAAGAGTTCTTAAACCAAGTCCCTTTATCTCCCAGGACCACTTCCTGTTTGATAAGCCTGTGTCCCCATTGCTGACTGCAGCAGGAATGGCTCGAGACTGGCCAGATGCTCGTGGGATTTGGTATGAGGCTTACCTTACCTCTTTTGTCACCATATCCCCATAAGTGCCTTTTGCCCCTCTACCTCTCCCCATTCTTGCCCTGTCTATTGACCCCTGTCCTTCCCTCTCTCCTGCCTTCAGGCATAACAATGAGAAGAGCTTCTTAATCTGGGTGAATGAGGAGGATCATACACGAGTCATCTCCATGGAGAAGGGTGGCAACATGAAGAGAGTGTTTGAAAGATTCTGCCGAGGCCTCAAAGAGGTTGGACAAGATCGTATAAGGGAAATAGGTGGTGGTGGTGGGGGGGGGGGGGGGGGTAAGACAACACAAAATGCTAGCCCATGTAGATTGACCATATAAGTTATCATAAGTTATCAACCAACCCAGGACACTTTTGATAGTAAAAGAGATCATCATCAATTACTCCAGGACAACAGGTATAAATCAAAACTGTCCAAGGGAAACCAGGATATATGGTCACCCTAAGACTAGGAAGACAGTGTCAGGAATCTAAAAAAATAAAACAGTTATCAGATAATCTGAAGAAAAAATAATAGATCGTGGGTCCGTGCCTGGGGTGTATGGTGTGGGATGCACAGATAAGGAAAAGGTTTGAGCCTGGATTGATGTATGGAATAAGAGATTGCTGTGTTCATGATTCTAACCACTCAGTTCTGAGCATAGGTAGGCTCACCTTTGGATTCTGTCATTCCTGCTAAAGTATCATGTCTAAATTTTAAACTGAGAGAGGAGCGGGAGAGGGAGAGGGAGAGGGAGAGGGAGAGGGAGAGGGAGAGGGAGAGGGAGAGGGAGAGGGAGAGGGAGAGGGAGAGGGAGAGAAGGTGGAGGATCAACTGGCTTAGAAGTTCCAGAATATGTGGCTCCACATGAAGGGTTGAACTGAATTCTCAATCCTATGTGGATTGAGTTTCCATATTCAATACTAGATTAAGAATTCCCATAAACCCAATTCTTATTGTATATTCTCATATATACAGTTCTATTTTGGACTTATAAAGAGAGAGAGAGCTCTTCTTCCTTTTATAATCTAGCTGGGAAATTTCTACTGTTTTTGTCAAATAATAGATAACATTCTGATTGTTAAGTGGGTAGGGAAGTACTTTTTAAATTATGTACCTCAGTCTCCTCATCTATAAAATTGGCATAATAAGACTTCCTACATTGTAGGTCGTTGTGAGGATTAAATGAGATAATGCATGTAAAACGCCTGGCCCATAGTAATGTTCAATAGGGTTTAGCTGCTGCTATTATTCTAGAATCTAGTGGTCGGCAAACTCATTAGTCAACAAAGCCAAATATCAACAGTACAACGATTGAAATTTCTTTTGAGAGCCAAATTTTTTAAACTTAAACTGTATAGGTAGGTACATTGTTTTAACTTAATTAGGGTACTCCTGAGGCTTAGGAAGAGCCACACTCAAGGGGCCAAAGAGCCGCATGTGGCTCGCGAGCCGCAGTTTGCCGGCCACGGTTCCAGATGGAAGGGTTTCCCCATGTTCAGCATGTAAAATATCCCCTGATGCCATGATTCTTTCTGAACAATAAACAGGGTCCCCTTTGCTCATGTTAGGTAGTGGTGTTAATGTCCACCACTCTGGCGGATCCCATCTCTTCAACTCTAGTAGTCATCTTCATGACTAGGATACTTAAGTGAAACAAAAACACCCTAGCACCACCTGGCACACACACATACCTGTAAGTATGGCCTTTCTATACTTTTTCTTTGCTTTCTGGTATGTCCTTCTTCCACTGCTAACAGAAGGCTCTCTTGCCTCTTCCTGTTGCAAAGCCTACATTTTCCTTTTCTGTCTGAAAGAATCCTCCCAAGTTCTAGGCTCATTAGCAAAACAAAGATAATCAATGCATGCAGAGATCATTGAATAATCAACTCTTTCTCAGTTCAGTTCAACACCTCTGGACCATCCTTAATGCATTAATCCCTCAAGTTTCTCTTCTTCAACACACAAGGTATTTTTCTGCAATCTCATCATTATGGGCTTACCTTACATGCAAGATAATAACAAACCATTTCTGCAAAACAAACAAAACCCTGGACAGGGTCATTCTTTCACATCCCAAGTTTCTGGTTCTAGACATATTTCTAGAGTCCTATGAGTCTAGCTATGGGAGTGTCCACATATTCCTGACTTTTCACTAACAGAGCCTTTGTGAACTCAGGTGGAACGGCTGATCCAGGAGCATGGCTGGGAGTTCATGTGGAATGAGCGTTTGGGATACATCTTGACCTGTCCATCTAACCTGGGCACTGGACTACGAGCAGGAGTACACATCAAACTGCCGCTGCTAAGCAAAGTAAAGGAGTTGTGGGGTTAGAGAGGGTTGAGAGTGAGGAAGGTGGCTGTGAGGATGAGGGAGTGGGCACTTTGGAAAGAAACCAGACACATTGGGAAAGAGCTCTGAGCAGGTTCAGGGCCCTCTCAGGTAGAACCAATCTCTGTCGCTATTCACCCTGCTCCCAATTCCTATCTCCCTTCTAGGATAGCCGCTTCCCAAAGATCCTGGAGAACCTAAGACTCCAAAAGCGTGGAACTGGAGGAGTGGACACAGCTGCCACAGGCAGTACCTTTGACATCTCTAATTTGGACCGACTGGGCAAGTCAGAGGTGAGATCTTCAGGGATTAGGGTGAGGGGAGGTATAAGTCTATGTGGGCTGAGATATAACAGTGAGCGAGATTCAGGAATTTAATAGAATCTAAAATAAAAATCAGGTTGAGTGGGGAGGCAATTGGAAATGAGTTCTCAAAGCAGGCAAATCAGTGCTAAAGAAAGAAACTCAGGTTGTGGGAAGCAGAGATCAAGAATTAGTGTCCTTTAGGTGGAGCTGGTGCAACTGGTCATCGATGGAGTAAACTATTTGATTGACTGTGAACGGCGTCTGGAGAGAGGCCAGGATATCCGCATCCCTCCACCTCTCGTCCACAGCAAGCATTAACTCCCCATCCTCAGCAGATGACTCAAGATCCCCAGGACGTCTGCCCGTTCTAATGGTGGCCTATCCTACTTGCCCTGGATGCCCCCCACTTCCTGTGTCCCAGTAAAGACACCTTGCTATGCTCCACCTGTCTGTCTTTTTCCTAATGATGGGGTGAGGAGGGAGCAGCCTCCATGAAAGGAAGTGAGGCAATGGGTTATTCATGATGGAAACAAACTCCAGACATGGCATGCCAGGAACACTGAGTCTCAGCTGGGTGGAAAGCATTAGCATTGTACCCATGTTCCTCATCAGCTTCCTGAAAGTAATTAGACTATAATTCCATTTTCACTTTATTCACTGTGGCTTAAGGTTTCTTTCCCAACAGTCACTCTTTAACTGTAGAGACAGGTTCATAACAGGTTGCCAAGGAAGCAGACGGCTAATGCTAAGATCCAGGAGGGTTGTGACCAGTTCTGGAAGCCACAGGCTGTGCTTCGACCTACAATGAGACAGAGAATGGAAGGGATGTCACAATTATGCTCCCCAGGAGCTATTGACACTCTAAACTATCTGTCTGTATACCCTTAACTCCAGGGATCTCCTTGGGTTGGCTCTAAGAGTCAGATAGCACCTAGCTGGGGGTCAGATTCTGGGTTAGGAAATGGGGAGGGTCAAGCTGTGCAGTTGAGAACTCACCCTGCTGTTCTGGGCTTTCCATCCCCTCATGCTGGGCCCATGCAACTGCTCGTCGCTGCTCAGGACTCAGAAAGGCCATTTGCTCAGGAGTGACAGCCACAGCCTGGACACTGGTGAGACTAGATAGCTGGGTGGGGCTGAACACCACCTGGGGTTGGAGGCAGGAGGCAGTATATCCAGTGTAACCCGTGTTGGGCTCTGCTTCTCTTATGGTCACTCCACACTCCGATCCATCAATACTTACAGCAAATTTAGGAGCAGGGATGACAGAAATGGCAAGAGGGGTAAGGCCCTGGATTTGTTCCCGCAGCAGTGCTGAAAGGGCCAGGTCTGGGATCCCAGCTGTTGAAGCAAGTGGGATGGGCATCCAAAAGTTGTCTTAGACTGGCCTCTTCCCTTCTCTTCAAACTTAGAGACCTCTTCCAACCATAGACCTTCCCCAACACATCACCAACCTCTTACCTAAACTCCCAGACTCCCACCTTGAGAATTCCAGAGCAGTCCTCCACCCATGGAATGGAAACCAACATCTGACAGCAAGCACCAGCAGTGACCCAGCCTCCGTACCTGCTATTGTACCAATTTCAGTGAAGATTTCAGGCCCCCAGTTACTGACTGGGCCAAAACCACCAGGCAGCACAAGGAGTTGGGCCAGAACCTCCAGTTGGTCCTCAGAGCACTGGAAATGCAGGTTGCCCAGGAATAGAGCTGCTTGGCTGTGGAAGAGGGAGGAGAAGGGAGAAAGATTCAGCTATGATGATCAGAGTAGAGATGGCTTCAGGTGAGGTCCCTTCCTCCATGGGACCACTTCTTCGTGATCCTACCCTCCCCAGTGAGCCCACCTTTACCTCGACACCACCACCCACATCCCTCCCTCCACAGGTGACCTAAATTCCCAACTGTTGATATGCTGTAGTTCCTCTGGTCGCAGTCCACAGAGAGTGTAACCCAGTGCAGTCAAGTGAAGGAAGTCCAGTTGGCTCATGTGCCGGCCACTCTGCCGCAGGAAACTGGAGACCACAACTCGGAGCTGGGGTCGGTGTGGAGGGCACAGAATGAGAGAATTCATGGAGAATTAGTGGATGGGGAAGTGATTAGGGAAGTGACAAGTGCTACTAGATTATATTCTTGTTTTATTAAGACCTGAAGATCCAACAAAATAAACTGAAGAACGGTGTGGATCCAGAGACATGGAAGCATGGAACAGAGTGCAGAATCTCAGAGGGAAGGTGGGGGAGGGTAGGTGGGTGGGAGGTAATCAACCAAAGACCTTGTATGCATATATGTATAAACCATGGACACAGACCATAGGGTGGTGAAAGTCTGGGGTGGGGGGTTGGGCGGGCTGGAGGGGGTCAATGGGGGGGGGCGGTAAAGGGAACATATGTAATAATTTCAACAATAAAGATTTAAAAAAATAATAAATAAATAAGACCTGAAGCTCCAACAGTCATGGGTAAGGTTGAGGACCCAAAAGAAGAGGACAGAAAAAGAGGGAAAAGAAGCAGCAGGGAATACTATGTGTCCAGGACCTCAGAGAGAATAAATAACAGAGTTTCCAAGGCTACTGTTTTGGAGTATTAAGGAAAGACAGAAAGAATGGCCATTCAGAGTCAGAGGAAAAAATTCTTGGGCTTTAAATAACCTAGAGACCTGGCCTGTGGGATGAATGCTTGGAAGGTGATGGGAAAGGAGGAAGGTGTTACCTGGGCTGAGCTCCAGCCATCTATTTGCCCCAGGGTGCTCAGCACTCCCCAGTCCACCAGGGTTAGCTCCTGTAGTTCCCGCTCTCCTAGACCTATTAAGAGCCGACCTAGCTGCAGGATTTGCTCAGGACGAAACCCCCGTGGGGGACCCCACAACTATAGAGAAAGAGAGGAACAACGTGAGTGGAAAAAGCACCGACTAGGAGTCAGAATGCTGGGTCTTAGTCTTGCCTCTGACCTTAGCTGTGCAAGTTGAGGCAAATCACGTGCCTTCTCTGGGTCTTAGTTTCTTCAACTATAAAATGAAAGGGTTGGAATAAAGTTCCTCTGACTAAGCTGTCATTGGAAGATTGTAGAGTCTCAGTAGGAAAATAGCAGACTCCAGTCCATGAGTTCTAAACTATTACGTGCACCAGACACGTCTTTCTGTTAAAATGCAGATGCCCAGACCCATCCTCAGTGAGTCTAGCATGGGACCCTGGCATCGGCATTTCAAACGCCTGCTCCCCAGATGACTTTAACACACACTAAAGTTCGGTAACCACTGCTCTAGTCCCTCTACCCATTGCATTAGCTTTCTTTCCTCAATATTCATCCCCTCTGACTTTCTACTTAAGAGCCAAACCCTCGTAGGTTTTGTTGGGGTTTTTTTGGGGGGGGAGGGGGGAGGCAAAACTTAAAAAATATTTTCAATTACAGGTGGCATACAATATTATATTAGTTTCATGTGTACAATATAGTGATTAGACATTTATATAACTTACAAAGTGATCACCCAGATAAGTCTGGTACCCATCTGCCACCACACACAGTTATTACAATATTATTGACTATATTCCCTATACTGTACTTTATATCCCTGTGACTATTTTTATAACTGGCAATTTGTACTTCTTAATCCCTTCAACCTTTTTCACATGTCTTCCTACTCCCCCCACAACACACCCATCTGGGGACCATCAACTTGTTCTCTGTATCTATGAGTTTGTTTGTTTTGTTAGTTTATTTATTTTGTTTTTCAGATTCCCCATATAAGTAAAATCTTATGGTATCTGTCTTTCTCTGTCTGACTTATTTTACTTAGTACAATGCCCTTTAGGTCATCCATGTTGTCACAAATGGCAAGATTTTATTCTTTTTTTATGGCCAAGTAATATTCCATTGCATATATGTACCAAACCCTTTAATTCTTTGATCTCCTATTTCCCAACCTCTCACCCCAGCATCCATTCACTTCTGTCCTGCACCACACCCAACCAGCTTTCCCATGTTTTTTCAACTCCAACCCCAACTGGTCTCCCATCTTTAACCTGTTTGGCCTTGCCCATTGCTGCCCGTAGTTCCTCAGGCCCAAGTCCTGGGTCTCCTGCAAAGAGTGACAGGCAGTCCTCAAAGTCTGAGAGCTCCATCTCTGCAATCTGAGTCGCAGACCAAGCTGCCGGAAATGTCCCCCGTACATCTGCACAATTTGGCACAGGTTCTAAAGGGGGAAGGTAGGGCCTGGGTCAGTGTAGTATTAAAATACGATACTATTTTATAGAAAGCTACCTACAGATGGAATAACCTCTCCAAACTTTGGTCAAGATGAGTACTATGGGTCAAGGGATTACTATAGTGCAGTGGTTCTCAACCTTCCTAATGCCGCGACCCTTTAATACAGTTCCTCATGTTGTGGTGACCCCCAACCATAAAATTATTTTTGTTGCTACTTCATAACTAATTTTTCTACTGTTATGAATCATAATGTAAATATCTGAGGTGCAGGATGTATTTTCATTGTTACAAATTGAACGTAATTAAAGCATAGTGATTAATCACAAAACAATATGTAATTATATATGTGTTTTCCGATGGTCTTAGGGGACCCCTGTGAAAGGGTCGTTCGACCCTCAAAGGGGTCGCGACCCACAGGTTGAGAACCGCTGATATAGTGAGAGATTTATAAGTCACATAGGATATTAGAACAAGTGACTGGAGAGAACAATCCCTTCATTGTATAGATGGAAGATTGAGGGTGTTGCCTAAGGATTTAATGGCAGATCTAGATTAGAACCCAGGTCCCTAGCCCCGTAGGGGTTCCTTCCCATATCCTAAGCATTTTCCCAACAGAGAGCTCCACCACACTTAGCCAAGCCTAGAACTGAGTCAGCTGTTAGTAGGGATAAGAGAATAGGAGAGGGGGTGTCCTAAGCTAACTTCTGATTGCCCTGACTTCTGATTGCCTTGTTGCATACTCTTTCCTGTTCACCCTGCCAGAAGCATGAGTATTTGGGGAGTTTCACCTGGGAGATAGTCTGCAGTGGGCCGTACAACCCCAGCTACCAAAGCTGCTTTCTTGGGAGCAAGCTGTGGCCCCCCACACAGCTGTCCAGCTCTGCTCCATTCCCAGCTCTGCTGTTTCTCTAGGAGACGCTCCAGGGACTCTGGGCCCAAGGCCTCCTGTGTGAGAGAGTAGAAGGGAGGTGGGGAGACCTGGGCAGGTCAGGGCCAGCGGCTGCAGCTCTAATTCCAAAGTCCTGTCTCTTTTTAACAGTCTCCCCCAAATCTGGGCTTCACAATCTCTGCCCTCAACCTCCTTGGCCTTTACTCCCCAGAACCAGCTCACCAGTCCCTTCTCTGTTCTTACTCCCTCCCTTGTTCCTTCACCTCACCCTAGGGATCAAGGAAATCGCCTCAGTAGACAGAGTGAACACTAGACGTCCAGCTTGCTCTACTTCATCCTGGCTCCACAACTCTGGTTTCCTGTGGGGGGAGGGTGGCAAGAAGAAGATCAGGGGCTGGGATGTTGAAGGAACTGTGAGGAAAAGGAAGGGGAAAAGAAGACATCCTAGGATTGGGGACTCAGGGCTCCAAGGGACCTCACACATATTTATGGGCTGCCACTGATGATGATGGTTGAGAGGCTGGGTTAGAATCTGAAGTTCTCAAATGTCCATACCCAAGAAGAGGCTCCTGTGTCAGCAGCCATCCCAGCTCTGTGGCAAATGGCTCTCCCAGGCAGAAGCCCTGCAGCTGACTGAGGTGGGCCAGCAGGGTCTGAAGGGGGATCCGTCGTGTGCTCTCTATCCCCAGGAATCCAACCAAGGGGCCCAGTGTCTCCAGCACTTCCCTTGAGACTGTTGTCTCCTTTGGAGCCTGAAGAGGGGCATTAGGCCTTAGGACAACGCACCTGTGACTCAGAGGACCAGACTCTGATCAAGACACCAAGGCCGTGACCTTTCCTCCCTCCAACTCCTAACTCAAGACCCTATGATGTTCATTTTCTTAAACAATAAAGCCAGATAAGAGTAGGCAGAAAGACTGGGAGGAGAAATCCAAGGAATTTCTTGGACTCCAACGGCTGTGGATAAGAAACATGAAACCAAGAGATAAAATCTAGGGCAGCGATTTTCAACAGTTTTCAATCTCATGGCACACATAAACTAATTCTAAAATTCTATGGCACACCAAAAAATATATTCTATTTTTTGCCAATCTGACAAAAAAAAAAATAGGTATAATTTTGATTCATTCACACCAGATGGCTATTGTTATATTGGCTGTTGTCATATTTTTATTTGACAATCTAAAGGAAAAGAGAGCTGTGATCCTGACTAAATAGTCAGCTATTGCATATTTTAAAAATTCTTGCAGCACACTGGTTGAAAATCGCTGATCTAGGGTCTAGGTAGGGCCTTAAAGATGAGAATCATAGGCAGCAAAAGTGTGAGGTTGGCCTAGAAGACAGAGGGCATTGTCTGAGGGGTAAGAATTGCCTCAGCTCAGTTCTGAGTCTGGTAGGGTGGACTCTTACCAAGTTTTGTAGTGCCCTCTCTGCCAGAGCTGCCCGATGGAATGGGGTCAGTGCCAGCAGTTGCTCTGGAGCAGCTCGTACCAGCTCTACCACCAACATAATGGATTCATTGGAGAGTCTGTCCATCAACCGGACCCTATAGCAATTTGATAATATGGGCATTGGAACTGAGCCAAATTGAGATGGGACCATAGAATGCCACATTTCTCAGACAGAAGGTAACATCAGATCAAACTCTGTGGCCCTGACAGGAACTGATACTAAATACCCCAGGTCCAATTCCCATCATAGTGCTTGAAGGGAGAGAACAAAGGGAATGACATATTTCTAGTCTTCCTGGAAAAAAAAGAAAAAAGAAAAAGAAAAGAAAGACAAATAATCCTACCTTGTATAATTGAATCAAAAGCCAAGAATATTAAGTACCACTTAGAAAACTTTCCTCATTTTATAATTTTTTTTAAAATGAGGTTCACAGAGATCAGATGGTAAGGTCTTACTCCCAATTCTTGTTTTCCAGTGCCACCCTTCTACTTGCTATGAGGTGGTCCCCTCTTGTTTGTGTAGTGCTATGCAATTTACAAACTTCTCTTAGGTACTATCTCATTTGATTCTTATGACAAAACCTGGGGGTAAAACAGGTTTTGGGGGTTTTTGTGTGTGTGTTTTTTTGGTTAAGCCTTACCCGAGGATATTTTTTCCATTAATCTTTTAGAAAGAGTGGAAGAGAGAGGGAAAGACAGAGAGAAACATCAATGTGATTGGTCGCTTCCTACATGTGTCCTGACCAGGGCCCCGCCAAGGAGGAGCCTGCAGCCAAGGTACGTGCCCTTGACCAGAATCGAACCTGGGACCCTTTAGTCTGCAGGCTGACATTCATGCACTAAGCCAAACTGGCTAGGGTTACAACAGGTATTTTTCATATTCTCTTTCACACATTAGGAACTTGGATCTTCTGAGTCATCATAGTTCAGCATCATTAACTTCATCCAGTCCCTAAATTATCTCTAAGAACCAACATATTTAAACAGATTTGAATGGCATTTAAAAAGAAAAACTTTTGCCCAGAAATCAGAAGTGGCATCCTGAATTCTATCTAGGTTTGCCAGTTCTGGAACTAGGCCACCTAGTAGTACAAGAACCAAAAATCTGTGAAAAGGCCTATAAAAATGAAAGGATGAAATTAACTGCTTTTGCCGTCATTTCATCCCCAAGAAGACTAATACCAGACTTTTCCTACTCTGGCTTACAGTTCTGATGACATTGGAGTCAGAATCTCTGGGTTGAGAGGAGGCCCCATTTCCTTTCTCACCCAACCATACTTGAATTTACAATATCCATGCCAAGGGACCATCCAGACCCAGACTTGAATAGCTCCGATGACTCAGAACTCACTATCACAATTTTCCTTATATTGTGCAAAAATCTGATTTTCATTCATTGTTTCTAGTCATGCCCAATGAGACCATTCAAAAACATGTCAATCTATTTTCTATTTGATAGCCCTGGGGTATTTTTTAAATTTTATTTATTTTTACTTTTTTGTTAAATGGGGAGAGAGAGAGAGAAATATGGATGTGAGAGAGACACATTGACCGGTTACCTCTCACCAGGGCTGGGAATCAAACCTGCAACCCAGATACATGCCTTTGACCAGAAATCGAACCCCAGATCTTTTGGTGCACAGGCCAATGCTCTAACCATGGAGCCCTGCCGGCCAGGGAGTCCCTGGGGTATTTGAAGGCATCTATCACATTTTTCATAGATTTTCTCTTTACCTACCCCTCTGAACACATTAAGAACACAGAGAGGAGAGCCCTAAACAGACTACAATCCTCTGGGGCAGAATTGGACTGCTGCTTCCCTCCTTTCAGATACTGTCTCTGTTGGGTTATTCTCAGATGGCTTGGCAGGCCACATCACAGTGTTGCCACCCTGAGCTGTCCCATGCTGGGGCCATGTTCTGGGAACCAGTGGATACTCAAAAGCAACTTTGAATAGAATCTCCTGCTTCTGGCTATACTTGATTTCAAGGAACCACCAGACAGAAAACCAACACCTCTAGGGCGTTTTCTAAGGGCAGAGCTTCTACTCCAGATTGAGTTTCCTAAGGATCCAGACTCTCCAGTTGTAGCACTTACGGTAAGTCCAGGAGCAGCTTGGTGTCTAGCCCACTCAGTTCTGGCCCCAGGGTAGTCAGCTCTGGCTCTGGCATTGCCGTCCTCCGCTGTACCTCCGCCCAGATACAGGCCCTCTGTGGGACAGTGGGGGAAGCAGGGCAGGACAGAGCTGAGCATGGGGCTGGATTCTAGACTTAGGGTCCCTGCTCCCATTTAATGCCCAAACATCCCTCTCACCAGGCTCCCTCGAACCCCAGTGGGCAGTTGATAGAGCATGTGTACCACTTCAAGGAAGTCTGCCATCGAGTTGATCTGCTGCAGAAACTCACAGGACATGCCCCCCGCCAGGGTGCCCAGAGCCCTGTGGGTGTGTGAGTGCAGATGTTCATCAGCACATGCCACTGCCTGTCTGCTCCTTGATATCAACACTCTCAACACAAGTACAGGTGTTTGCTTATGGTGATTTAGAGTTTGAGAAATGCTTTTCCATACATAGTCTCATTAGCTCCCCACAGCATCACCACTATTCGTCAGAGAAGAAAGATGTACAGAGGACGAATGATGTTCCTAACATCATTCTACTAGAAATGTGGTCAACGGAGACTAGGGCCGTGTCTTCAGATTCTGAAGCCACAGTTTTCTACTGCAGTGTAGGTAAGTGATATTTACTTATTCCTGTTTATTCCTGCTTGGCCAGTGGCTGTGAAGTCACTTTGGATTAAACTAATAACAGCAAATATCTACTGGGAGCTTACACTGGACCAAGCCCTGTGTTAAGTACCTTATGCCTTATCTCATTTAATCTTCACAACTACCTGTGAGGTAGGTACCATTTTCATTCCCATCCTATAGAAGAAAAAACTGAAGCTTAGAGAGGTTAAGTGACTTTCCCAAAATCACAAATAGGTAACAGGGCAGAGACCTGAACCTGGGTCTTCTAAATCCCTTAGATATCCTTGGGACGGGCGTGGCACGATGGAGGAGCAGGGAGTAAGCACAGGGGGGGGCCAGGAGAAAGCCCACGGGTTGGGACCATGCATCACTCATCCCCATTGCATATCACATGGTGACTGGAACATGCTAAGCACTTTAAAATGTTAGTGCCCCACACAAGTTACTCACTGCAGATTCCTGAGGGTCAGGTTGGTGGGCACCTGCATCTTCTTCCAGAGAAACTGGGCCTACAAGAGAAAGAAAGAGGAACCGCTTCCCAGCAGAGATATTGCCCAAAGACCCAAGATGCCTTGGACCCAGTCCTACCTCTGACCCTGTGGGCCCCACCAGTCACATTATTCAGGATATAGTAATAAGGCACCAGATCTAGGGCTGAGGGGTAAGTAGAGGAAGTGGACAGATTGAGAGAGGGGAGTTTTGGGATAAGTGGGGAGAATTACCTGCTGCTCAGACCAGGGCAGCTCCCGGTAGTGCCTTCGGTTAGCCAGAAGAGCCGGAGAGTCCAGTTGCAGCAGCTTTAGTGGAAGCAGGGGAAGCAGGCAGTCTGGCCAAGTGGTGGGGATAGGCTGCCAGTGGGGATGGGTGTAGCAGTGTAGTGATAGGTGAGAGAGTCTGTACTCAGCCCTCAGAGAAGAAGGGGAGCCATGGGGGCAGGAAGGGGCCAAGTCTAGAATCAGGGTGGAATGGTATGTGCCACTTTAGCAGTGCAGCCCTGAGAGCCTCACATTGAAGATGATTGTGGTCAAGTGTTGACGCTATTCAGGCACCTGATGAACTAATGTTCCTTAGCCTCTCTGAGCCTTGGTCTCTTGATCAGAAAGTGGGATCGTTGGCCTGGAAGGTTTCTCAGATCCTTCTGGCTTTGATATTCTAGGACAGTGTGGGTCATCCTGTCCTACATCTGGAAGTGGGGAGCAGCTAAAGTCTTGGTGGACACAGAGCTAACCTGAACTCTGAGGTCCACTGCTTGCGGACAGTGTGAGGCAGCACCAGCCATATGAAATTGCCCTGGGACATGGAGAGGAGCTCAGCCCAGAGATCCCACACATACCTGACCAGGGACACACACAGCTGCTCCGGCACCTGTTGTACCCGTATTTGTAACTCCATCTTTCACCTGCATGAGAAGTATGTGTGTATGTTACTGGGTGTTTGTAAGGAAGTGAGGAGGTATGGGCGGCCTTCCCTGGCTACAGGGAAGATGACCTCCTCCCAACCAGAGCCCACAGCCCCCGATTGTCTCATCTTCCCTGCTATTCTCATACCCGAAAGGTCTGCAGCAGTGCTGCGGTCTGGCAGGCTGAGAGGCGTGACAGTTCGGGGGCCAGGCAGGAACAGGCCCCGACCAGAACTCTCCTAGGGATGGCCTGCAGTGTCTGGGAGCTGAGGCCTGGCAGCAGAGGATGCAAGGAGCAGAGCTCCTCCAAGGACAGCTGAGGAGCAAGAGAGACAAGAGGCCCGAAAAGAGGGCCAGGGTGGTGGAGAAGCCAACAATCACAGTGCAGCCAGGCAGCAGGTATGAGGGGAGCTGAGAGGGAGGAAGAGGCAGATGTGGGATCCAGGGAGAGGGGGCACAGGGACCTCTCAAGGATGTTGAAAAGTTGCTGCTACTTACTTCGTGCCTAGGAAGGAGCCGTCCAAGCAGCAGGACAGCCTAAGGTGGGATGAGATAAGAAACAACGGTTCTCAGGTGCTGGTAGCCAGGTCCTAAGCAAGATCTGCCCTCCAAAACTTCCAGCTTTCTCTCTACCACCCCAGTAACCAGCCTAGCTCCTGGCTGTTTCTTGACCTGAAGAATGGGGGTGAGGGAGTCCTCCTTGGAACAGAGGAATAGGAGGCTTGAGGGAGGCTGACAGTATTCCTGCATGAAATTCTCTTGACTGGCATTCCAGAGGGTGGAAGGTGGATGCTGGAGACTGAGATAGGCCCACCTGGGCAGGGGTGACACTGGTTCCATGCAGGGCAGGAAGCATGGCTCTAAGCTGAGGCTCGGACAGCTCCTGCAG
Organism: Myotis myotis; assembly: GCF_014108235.1. Taxonomy (NCBI): domain Eukaryota; kingdom Metazoa; phylum Chordata; class Mammalia; order Chiroptera; family Vespertilionidae; genus Myotis; species Myotis myotis. The sequence continues at coordinate 161,852,859 of NW_023416313.1, forward strand.
GAAGCGGAGGCCCAGCTGAGGGAAGAGAGGGGCCCAGACTCGCAGCTCCCGGGGGCTCATCACAGCTCCTCCAGATGAACGCAACACCCCCATAAGTTCATATGCCACCTGGAACCAAAGAAGGTTTGGGACTGAAGAGAAAAGACAGGTGAACCTTAAACCTCTCTAATCCTACATCTGATTGCTCAGGGCCTAGTCTAGGGCTTGGAACCAAGAATGGAACAGGAACAGATTGGATTCAAGATGTCAAAGGATATGTTCGGAGTGGCATAGACCAGATGTGGTAGGTCATAGACAAAAGGAGTTGGTAACAGATAAGAATAGTATAAGGAATGGAGGTGGCAGAGGTCGGGGGAGTGGGGAGGGGGGTAGCTGGCACCACTGTGTTAAAGCTTGGTTGAGATAACTGGGCAAGTCCTCTACAGAGACCCAGGGAAATCCTAGAGACTGGTAGGCCTGTGCCAAGGGGCTCACCCGTCCTTGTGGGCTGAGGGTCCCATTGGCCGCACATTCCAGCAGCCCCCGTTCTACCGGCCCCATCGGATCATTCAAGGGTACTAGGCTCTGCAGCTCCTCAGGGGTCAGGAAACAGGCGAGGGGCCCCAGCCTGAGGAGGACACGAAGCTGGTCTTCATGTGGTCACTGAGGCTGGTACTTAGGCAGGGACCAGGTGGGCACATGGAGTAAGCACTCTGACCACTAAACTAGGAAATGCCATAAAACTAGGAGAGTGCCATAAATAGGCCTCTCTCCTGGAGCCCTACACTACCTGGGGCCCCTGCCTGCCCTCTTGCCCCTTCCTACCTAGGACTCTAACCCATCATGACAGCTGTACCTGCCTCTCTCCCACTCTGGCCTTGATCACTGATCCCACAACCACTCACCTGCGCACCTGCTCCTCTCCATCCTGAACACTCTGGTTCACCAGGCTACGCAGCACATGCCGGGCATGTCCTGGTCCAAGACCTGCCGCTGGCCAGCTATCCTCCAGGGCCTGAATCTGAGATGGGGAGGGTCAACTTGTGTTGGGATCACTATGGGACAGTTGCAGGGAGGTTGCTCACTAGGTGACATGTTTCTGACTCCCATCCCACCCAGTAGAAGGTGGACTAGTCAAGTAAAGATGATTCTCATACCTGGTGAGGGCTGAGTTGCAGAAAGTTCTCTAGAGGAAGGTGGGGGAGCAGAGGCAACACTGCCCACAGCAGCTCCTGGGGCCAGGCAGGTACCTCCCCGAACAGTTCAGGGGCCAGCAGTCGCCTTGCCAGAGCCTCTTTCTGTTCGGGCCTCATTTCTGGGCTGTAATCCCGGATGGCAGCCAGGCTGGGGAAAGTAGTGAGTCTTAACCCTCAGCCCTGTTTCAAATTGTCCCCTGGTTCTCTGAAGTCCACTGCCATGGACAGGAGGGAAACTCCCTAGTTTTAATAGAGAGGAGCTCTAGAAGGAGCTGCTCAAGGCAAGTAGGGTTGGCCTAACCCTGACAGGATCAGGAGGACTGATATGAGGTCCTTACACACTGTCGTTGGCCAACAGGGATGGTGGGAAACGCATCAGGTCAGAGACAGCCAAGAAGGGGATGAGTGGTGACAGATCAATGAAGAGCTGGGAGGTGAGGCGTGGGTACCGCTGGAGCAGCAAAGCTGTCAGGCGACCAAGGGCCTGCTCCTCAGATGGTGGTACCTGTGGGGGCACAGCAATGGATGCTGGCTCTGAAAATGCTCAGTATCTTTGCTATCTCCTCCCCTAAGTTCCTCGTTCCACTGGAGCAAGCCCTCTGCACACCAGGTTCCAGGTGCTCTTGATTCCTAGATTTCCCCCTCCACCCTGTCCCCCTGCCCCTCTGTGCCCACCTGCAGCTGGGACCAGGAACGGTGCATGAGTGTCAGGAAGCCCTGAGCAGCCTCCCTCTCTGCTGAAAGCACCAGGTGCTGGAGATTTTCTGGGGGCATGTGCAGGTATGCCTGGGAGTAGGAAGTCATGGTGAGTATGGCCTCACTAGGCAGGGACCTCAGGCCACAGCTGTCACTCAGTCCACCCAAGAGCCCCCCGACTGTTACCTGCACTAGAATCTGCAGGGCCCACACACTCTTCTCTCTCTGGAGCAGATCCCACAGCACAGGCTGGTGGGGAGACAGACAAGATGCCAAGAGAGCTGTCTTCTCTGTCCCTCCTGCAGCTTCCTCAGGCAGTCCAACTCCACTTGCTAGGATGCTTGTTCTTCATCTGAAGCCAGTATGTGTGTCTCCTCAGATATTCAACTCCTTTAGGTCAGGGACCATGTCTCTAACATCTCCTATGTCCTCTTCCGAGCCAGATCTATAGTTGGCTCGATAAATACTTGTAGATCTGAACCAAATTACTAAGAGCCTATCTAACCGCACTTCATGGTCCTAGTGCTTGAGAAAAATGAGCCCTAACATGAAGTAAGAAATCTTTATATACCCTAAAGACCCTAGCAAAGTGCCTTACACATAACAGGCACTCAATGAATTTTGGCATTTACATATTCTAGGCCCTTCACTCTACAGAGAAGAAACTGAAGCCCCCAAAAAGCTAAATTAAGTTACTTGCCAAGGACCACACTAATTTGTGGCATAGTTGAACTTAGAATCCATTCTTCTAATTCATACTTCCCCTGAATTTTTCTTATTTCTGCCTTATCTTCCTATTTTTTTTGCCAACCTCCAAGTCTCACTCTCTAGGGACAGAACTGAAGCTTTCTAACTTGATCCCTTTCCTTTCTGGAGCAGAAAGAGGGAGAGTCAAAGAATCAGAAAGAAAATTAGATCACATTTATTCTATGTTTCCATATCATGCACTGTGCTAAGCCCACAGCATGCATTATTTCATGTAACCCTTACACCCACCCTAAAAGAGAAGCACCATTATTCTCCCCCATAGATAGATGAGAAAAATATTGCTCAGAGAGGTTCAATAACTTGTCCAAGGTGCTCATAGAACTAAGAGGTGCACCCAGAACTGTCGGGCTCCAGAGCTGCATGCTTACTGCTGCCTCTCAGTGTTAGAGAATCCCCCAGGAGGCTCTCCCCTCTGTTCCAGGGGCTTTCCCCTTGGCAGATCACTCACGCTGAAACAGGCCAGCAGCTCCATCTTGCTTATTTCAGAGCTCGAGCCGTCAGCGAGTTCAAAGCCTGGTGAAGTGGGCTGTTCCTCCTGTTCCAGGTATTCCCCAACTGTCCTCAGCAAACTGCGCCGGCCCTCTGGGCGGAAGGCATCCCAGAAGGAGCAGTTGTCTGGGAGACTGGAGAGCAGCAGGGCCTGACCCAGCATCCCCTGGGCTTCAGTCCCTCCGGCCCCTGGACCCAGTAGGAAAGTCAGCAGGCGCAGAAGATAATGTAGACGTGTAGGGTGGGCAAGGGCCGGCACAGAGGACTGACAGCGTGGCAATTGGGAGAGCATGCCAAGCAGGAAGGGACCCGGGGCCAGGCAGAGTGGGGATGGTCCCAGGGGTGGCAGAGAGGGTAGAAGAGGGCCCAGTAGCCCATCTAGGAAGCACGTGTCATTACCCCCACGACTTATTCTGCACTGGCCTGCTAACCAGGGCCAGTAGGGCACCAGGGCCTCATACATGGTATCATTGAAACATACCATCATCAAGAAATTACCCCCATCTGGGCAGCGTTCCCCACAGGGTCCAATGTGGCAGGGTGGGAAAGCAGTTACATCTGGGGTAGGGCCCTGGCATACATGCTGAACCCAAGCCTGATTACTGGGGGGCACAGCCTGCAGACTGGCCTTCCTACACAGCCGCTCGGCCCAGAGAGTCTCATTCTCCAAGAAGCAGCCCCAGAAGATCTCTGGGGTGAGGGGAACCGGGGGCAGGCCTTCAGGGCAGCTGGTGGGGGGTGGGAGCAGACCAGCACAGAGAGGCTTTACCAGGCGGCGGTGGGGGCCAGACAGGGCTGAAAAGGAGAGGTTGGTGCAGATTGCTTCCAGGAACTGATCAGGAAACTGGTCATGGCAGGCCTGCAGCCAGCCTTGGGCACCTGGTGCCCAAGAAAGTGCATACCACACAGCTGTCTGGCAGATGGCAGTGATGCTGGGAGGGGGCGGCGGGGTGGCAGGCCTGACGAGCTGGCAGAGCAAGTGGATGGAGAAGTTGGAAATGGTGTAGGGTGGTGCTGGGCCTGAGTGGTTCTCGCAGAGGGCTTCCACGGAGATGGCGCGCCGTTGGCGAGGGCTGATGTGGGCAGAGGGCTGGGAAGCCCTGGGCAGAGGCACACCCGTTCTCAGGCATTGGAGGAGGGCAGGGGGTGGGGGTGGTGATCCAGACAGAAAGCCCAGCGCCTGGGCATCCCAGGAAAGGTTGTGCCGGACGCCCCTGGATGCAGATGGAGGAGCAGACAGGATCTGGTCAGTTTACATTCCTCCAGCTGGAGAGTCTGACCGTGGCCAGAGCCCTGCAGTGAGGTTCCTGGGAGTATAGGTATTCCTGGTTTAAATGTTGGGATTTGGGAAAAGGGAGAGAGGTCTGTCTTGCTAAGACACAAAATCACCTAGGAACACAGCCCGGTTGGAGTCCATCTGTCTTTCTGGCCCTCTCTTCCTCCTTTTTAATTTTTTTTTTACATGCTTTTAGATAGCTTAAACACAACCCTCGATTGGCCTCAATCAGGAAGGCTGCCCACCAACTGAGCATGTCTAATTGTGCTCTGGCACTGCTGTACTAAAATAGTAAAGCGGGGAGAAATCTGGTCTTGTCCTTTCTTTTTCCATGTCCCATCTTCACTAACTGACATGTAGTAAGCACTATGTGCCAGGAACCGTTCTATGTGGCTTACGCTTACAGTGTCAACTCATTTAGTCCCTTGCAACAACTCTGCGGTCACTAATATTACCCACGTTTTGCCATTGGGGAAACTGAGGTATAGAATGAGAATGTGACCTAGAGCTGCACAGTCACATTCCAAAACCACCAAACCACACTCCTCCCATCAGTTTCCTCTCTGCTCCGGAAGCTGACCAATTCCAGGCCCAATCCCCACAACTCCTCCCCTGTGACTTACCATAAGAGCAGCTGCTGTAGGTTGCCTAGGAGGGAAAGAGTAAGAAAGAGGACTACCCCAATCTCATCCCTTCTTGCCCTGCCATAGCCCAGCCCCGGCTCCAGCAGCACTCACCTCCCTGGCACTGCCCATTGGCATCAGGCTCTGGCTGCCCCAGAATGGAAAAGACCTCATCCTGCAGGGAGTCAGTGACACGGAGCAGCCCCTCCTGGAAGGCAGCATAGAGGGGGGCCCCCACTGTGCGCAGCAGACCTCCCCAAAGAGCCTCTTCAGAGCCCAGCTCCCCCACTGGGGTGAGCAAACTCAACAGTCCCTGTAAAAAGTGGGGGCCAGGCTCTCTCCCATCAAGGCCTGTGGCATTGGTGAGGTCCATACTGGGCTGCACCTGCACCAGGGCCTGCCAGCGTGTGCCCTCCAACAGCAGCAGTAGAGAAGGCAACCAGTCAGCCACCAGGACACAGTCAGAGGGCCCATCGCGGGTGCATGGGGGCCGGGTAGGGGTAGGAGGCCCCCCAGGAACGACAGCTCCCAAAAGCACCTCTGCGAGTCCTCCCAGGACGCCTGCCTGGTGCCCCAGGAAGTCCCGGGGGGTCTGCTCCTGTCCCAGCAGTGCCAGCACATCCCCCAGCAGCCCTAGCATTGGCTCCCAGTCCGGGCTGCCTCTCAGTGTCACTAGGAAATCATGGAGCCGGAGGGCAGGGGGCTGGGGAGGTGGGGGCTCTCCCACCGGCCCCTCCCCCATTCTCCCAGGCTCAAAAGAAGAAGAAATGTTGGCCAGGAATGCAGAGAACCGCGAGCGGCTGAAGTTCCTCTGGGGAGCCTGGTCCAAGGTGGAGAACAAGGACTTCAGGAAGGAGAGACCATGGTCCTGGGGCTTAGGCCCAGTAGGGGCCAGAGTCACTGTAAGGAGAGAAGTTGGAGGTCACTAAAGGGTAAGAGCCTAGAACCCAGACTCAGTCCTGCCCTGGACCCCAATCCCAGCCTGGATCTAAAGATGAGGTGAGGGAGATGGGGAACTGGGGGAAGAAGACTTGGACTCCTTTCTTAGCTCATTTTTCCCCTTAGCTCCAGTCCCTGCCCCCTTTCCTTGCCCCTTTCTTTATCTTTTACCTAACCAGTTAATCTCCGCATTCTTAAGTCTTTTTTCCAGCAACCACCCCCTTCACCCCCAGCACTGCTCACTGTTTCTCTCACCTGTACAGGACAGCATCAGCAGCAGGAGCAGCAGGGGCCAGGGGCTCAGAGCCATGTTTCCAGGTGAGCACTGGTACTAGAGGTGAATTCTGGTTATTCTCACCTCGTGTGGGATAGCCAGGTAAGGGCAGGGCACTGCAGGCAGCCTGGGTCTCCACTGACACTGCAGTGTGGTCTTTCAGGAAACAATATCTGTAACTTGACAGCAGGTTTGTCACCTGAGCCACTGAATACCTGATCCTTTGGCTTTAGAGAAAGGTGTGCTTCTGTGAGAGGGACGAATGATAGGGGATCCCAGGGGGCCTTAGGAGGAACCCTAGGGGATAGCTTCAGTTAGGAGCCAGGATACAAATAGGAGGATGTAGACATAGAGATGGAGAACTGGAGACCCAAGGTATAAAATGGGAGCTCTGCAGAAAAATATAAGAAAATAAAGAGGGTTCAAAAGGAGTTTAAAAAGCTAGTAAGATCTGAGGGAATCGAGGAAGAAAGGGGGCCTGGGAGAAAGGAACTTGGAAGTCAGGTGTAAACAGAGAAGAGGAATGAAGACAAAGTTCTGGTCCGAGGATGGAGCATTCAGGAAGAGGATATCTGCTTTTGACTCAGTACCCAGAACCACAAAATGCTAAGAGCTGGGCGGGACTTCAGAAAGCACATAGACCAACCTCTCGTCTTATGGATAAGGAAATAGACAAGTTGTTTGCGACTTGCTCATTAAGCCATTCAGATGCTTGGGGCTGCCCTTCGGCTCTTTTACTGTGACCTAAGTAAAAGCCCTATAGAAAAGTCTGGGGGGCAAAAAGGAAAAAAAAGTATGGGCTGAGAAAAGAGATAAACCAGATTAAACCTCTGTGCAAGGGGCTACCTACCCCCCGACCCCTATGGAGACAGAGAGAGAGAAAGAGAGAGGCTCAGAGATGTCATTCAAAATAATCTGGTCTGGTCTGGTCTGGTGTGTCAGGGTGAGAAGTCTCTTCTGTCCCCCATTTATATATCCTCAAAGGTCTTTACCTGATACCGGCTTTAAACAGTAATTCAACACTGAGGCTCTTCTCAAACCATTATTCTGTCCCTTTCCTTAGAACCCTCCTCTATTCTATTCCCCAAACCCACACCTTCAAATCCATTATTAATGCACCTCTGCTCTAGAAGGTTCACTTAGGAGCATAGACTTTTAGAGCTGGAAGGGACGTGAGGAATCCTCCAGTAAAAACGTCTCATTTTATAAGTGAGGAAATTAATGCCCAAAGAAATAGAATGAGTTGGTCCAGGACACAAAAGGAGTTGAGGGCAGTGCTGGGATTTTCCAAGGTGAGCCAAACGTTGGGACCAGTGAAATGACCTGCATCGCTTTACCAATATTTTCCTTTTCCTACATCTAGTCTGAAAAGTACAGAGGATGATCAGAGAATATTGCCTGGGTTTCCAACAGCTCTCTAGCTCCTGGTTCAGCCCATCTTGCAATCCACCTGAATTTCTGCACTTGTTCTGGAAAAACTCTCTTATAATAAACTAGTAGCCCTGCACACGAATCCATGCGCGAGTAGCTCGTTGCCGCCCTCCTGTAGCTCCCCCCTCCCCCCCCTCCCCCCTCCTTATAGCTTGCTGCCCTGCCCCCTCCTGTAGCTCTCCACTGCCTGCTTGTAGCTCACTGCCTCACCCTCCTGCTGATCCGTGATCCGGTCGTTATGCGGTGGTCGGTTGTTACGCATCAAGGTGTAACGACCATTTGTATATAACATCTTTATTATATAGGATTATCCTTTTTTTCCCCCTAATACACTAGCAAAAAAAACCAAGATGGCATAGATTAAATCCTAGACCCAATATTGACTAGCTGTGTTTCTTGGGAAGTTTCAGAACCACTCAGTGTCACAGTGTTCTTTTCTATAAAAGGAGAAATACTCGTATAGAGTTGTGATAATTAAGTAATGCATTTAAGTACTTAGCACAGTGACTGGCATTCATTCAACCCATCATGCGCCAGGCACTAATACAGAATAAGCATGCACTAAATGTTACTACTATTATTATTAAAGTAGCTCAATATGAATCCTTTTATTTGAGGCTAAAGAGTCCTAATTAATAAAGAAATTGTTACCAAGAAGTAGTGTCTTGAGTGAAAAACTTTTAAAACAGGTATGGAACTAGCCGAGTCAAGCAGAGAGCATAACAATGAGGACTCTCTCAACCCAGGATGGGAAATTCTGGGTAGTTCACATGATGATGTAGTGAGTAGTTGGCTAAGCAATCCTGTTGTCTGCTAAGGATTGAGACTATGTGCCAGCTGGGGGTGAAGTGCTTCAGGTGCAGAGCAAATATATCAGGCTATTCGATATAAGCAGTTTGGTAAGGTTCTACGAAGAGTGAGACAAGTTCCAACCTATGGATGATCAATGGAAAGAGAGAAAAACAGAACCGACAAACTGAAATTACAGGGGTCCTGAACAAAAATATTAATCATGTGTCTTGCCTACATGAAATGGATAATGTTGATGTCATGATTGGAATGCTCTGTGATCTGGCAATTTTAATAAAGATTTTAATAAAGAGGAGTTAAAGGAGATAGGAAATCCGAAACATCCTCACTCCCCCAAAACCTCCCACAGGGCACTCTCTGACAAAAACAGAAACCTCCCTGTGTAAAGTACAGTTGTTTTTCTCCCTTTTCCATTGGGTTTTTATCATTGAGATACACTGTATATTGCTCATTAGCTATCCAAGCATTCCCCACATTTCCCAGGTCTCTTGCAGTTAGGTGGAGCCAACTGATTAGCTCTGGCCAATGCATAGTGAGTGACCAAAGCATTTAAGAGCTAGCGAATGATCTTCCAACCATCTCTACCCGTTGAAGTAACCTAGAAACTGCATGTTGAGATGGCAGTATCACAAGGCCGAGTAGCCTGACGTTCCAAATTATCACAGCATTTACAGTAAATTCTCATTTTTTGTGAGTTCTGTGAATTCGCCTACTCACTAAAATTTGTGATATAAAAATCAATACTTGTGTAATTTTCACAATTATTCACAGACCTGTGCAGAGTCATGAAAATTTGAACCCCATGTGCTCATTCCCAGCTGAGGTTAAACAAGGCAGTACTCCCCCTTCTTCTCACACTGCAAATAAGAGTCCTTTTCATGGTCTATTTAGTGCCATAATTTCTGCATCTTTGTACTATTTGTTGGTGATTTCACTGTTTAAAATGGCCCCCACATTGAGTGCTAGAGTGCTTTCTAGTGCTCATAAGCACAGGAAGGCTGGGATGTGCCTTTGGGAGAAAATACATGTGTCGATAAGCTTCATTCAGGCATGAATTATGGTGCTGCTGACAAAGAGGTCAATGCTAATGAATCAACAACATATATTAAGTAACGTGTCTTTTTTAAATATATTGTTATTGATTTCAGAGAGGAAGGAAGAGGGAGAGAGAGATAGAAACATCAATGATGATAGAGTATCATTGATCAGCTGCCTCCTACATGCTCCCTACTGGGGATAGAGCCTGCAACCCAAGCATGTGCCCTTGACCAGAATCGAACCAGGGACCTTCCAGTCTGTAGTCCAATGCTCTATCCACTGAGCCAAACCAACTAGGGCTAAAGTGTCTTTAAACAGAAACACCTCACATAAAACAAGGCTATGTATCCGTTGGTTGGTGAAAATGTTGTGACCAGAGGCCCACAGGAACCTAACCCTGTACTACCCCTAAGAGCAATAGTTCAGTATTGTAACTAGTTAATTCAGTGTTTGCAGCTACTTATAGAACATTACTACTGAGAATAACAAGAATCAACAGTAGTTGCCTTGAAGGGTTGTCCAACCAGTATTGGAATCTTCATGAGTGATAAATAAACCTTTCTTATGTTAAACCACCCAGGTGTTAGGGTTAATTTGTTTTTGAAGTATAGCCTTTGATCATCTTGATTAAAATGCTTTAAAATTATGTTTGCATTTTGATATTAGACCTCTGAATTCTAGGTTCCTATTATATCATTTATTAGCTCTATAATCAGGAGAAATTTCTATAATTTACTCGTCTATACAATATTACCCGTCCATCCAATTGTTTATTCCCTGTTATTATAAAGTGCCTCTGATGCATCAGGCATGTTTAGATCCACTAAATGTTACTACTACTATGACTGAACTAGCTCAAGATGAATTATTTTTGTAAATAAGAGACTCTTAATCAATACAAAAATTCGCACAAGAAGCTGTGTCTTCTATGAAAGGCCTTCAGAAAAAATATGGGACTACTAGATAAGCAGAGAGGGGATGATTGAGGACTCTCCCAACTCAGGGAAAGTACTTGTCAGTCCTCAAATGGATTAGAAGAGGAAGAGCAGGTTTCAAGGAACAGTAACAAGTTCAGTTTGGGTCATATCCTATATAATAAAGAGCTGATATGCAAATAGTTGTCATGCCCTCACACTGTAATGCCATAACGGCTCAGGCACTCAACACTGGGGAGAGAGGAATGGGGACCAGCCAGGCTGTGGCCCGGGAGAGGGACAACCTGCCTGCCCTGTGGTCCCAGGTGCCAGCAGCTGCACCTGTGCCTGCGGCCCAGGAGAGGGACAAGCCTCCTGCCCCGTGGTCCTGGGCGCCAGCACCTGCAGCTTCAGCCTGGGCAAAGCTGCCTGCCCATAATCCCCTGCAGCTGCGGCCAGCCCAGATGAAGCCAGCCCAGGTCCTGGGTGCCTGCAGCCAGCCAAAGGGAGGGGAGCCCGGGTCCCGGGTGCCTGTGACCAGCCGGAGGAGGGAATCCTGGGTCCCGGGTGTGGGGCAAGGCAGAGGCAGTTAGAGGTGATCAGGTCAACAGGGGAGCAGTTAGGGGCAATCAGGCAGAGGGGCTGGGGCAATCAGGCAGGCAGGCAGGCAGTTAGAAGCGGTCCAGATTGTGAGAAGCAGTCGGACATCCCCCAAGGGGTCCTGGATTGGAGAGGGTGCAGACCAGGCTGAGGGATCACACCTCCCCACCCCCATGCACAAATTTCATGCACCAGGCCTCTAGTTACAAATAAAGTTCCTAAGGACAGACAACTGCATATTTTCCCCTGGAGTTTCTATGAGAGGACTGGCCTAAAAATGGAATTGGAAGGCATTGGTGTACAAAACCATAGCAATCCTATCTAATAAAGAGAGGATATGCAAATTGACCATCACACTGGCACAAAGATGGCAGTGCCCACAGCAGAGGGGGGGTTTCCGTAACACAAGATGGCTGCACCCACAGCAGAGGCGGAGTTCCCATAACGAGTGTTAACGAGCAATCAGCAGGAAGGATGCGTGGCGCTGGGCCGGGGCAGGGCGCCTGAGGCTGTGCCCCCTGCCCTGGCACCAGGTTGGGGGACCTCAGGCCACACTCTCCGCTGGGCAGGGCTTGACAGGGGACCTCAAGGTGCACTCCCCACCCTGGTGCTGGGCCAGGGTACCTCAGGCTGCACCCCCCACCCTGGCACTGGGGGACCTGAAGCTGCGCCCCCTGCTTGACGCCAGGCCAGGGGATGTGCAGCTGCACCCCCTGCCCAGTGGGGCTTGACGGGGGACCTGAGGCTGTGCCCCCCACCCTGCAGGGCTTGATGGAGGACCTGAGGCTGTACCCCTTACCCAGCGCCAGGCCAGGGTATCTGAGGCTGCACCCCCCGCCCAGTGGGGCTTGACAAGGGTGGGGCTGGCTGGGTCTGAATCTCGCCCAATGGGGGTGGGGTCAGCTGGGTCTGGGTCTCACTTGATTTTGAGGCACCACAGGTGGGCAGGGACTTGACTCTGGGTCCCTCGGTGCACCCCAGACTCTGACAGGAGTAAGATTTTCATATACATTTTACTAATTTTCTTTCATCTCTGACACTTCCATTATACAGAAAGGGCAAATAGCAATATTAAAATATTTCCTCTAGCCGAAACCGGTTTGGCTCAGTGGATAGAGCGTCGGCCTGCGGACTGAAAGGTCCCGGGTTCGATTCCGGTCAAGGGCATGTACCTGGGTTGCGGGCATATCCCCAGTAGGAGATGTGCAGGAGGCAGCTGATCGATGTTTCTCTCTCATCGATGTTTCTAACTCTCTATCTCTCTCCCTTCCTCTCTGTAAAAAATCAATAAAATATATTTTAAAAAAAAATATTTCCTCTAATTAATCCTCTTTTAATGTGCACAAATTTTGTGCACTGGGCCACTAATTGAAACCACAAAAGTGGATGAAACTAGTTAGAGTTTGTAGAGCACGAAGCAAAAAAATGGCTAAGGACACACATTTAAAGTTTGGAAGAAGATGGCTAGCAAAAAGGTGGAAGGGAAGCAATGCAATGGAACACTTGAAGACAGTGGTGTCATGAAACCAAAGAAGAACATTTCAATGAAAGTGTAATGGTCAAAATGAGCTGTGGTGGTTTTAAACTTAGCTAAACTGGAACAAATTTCCCAGAATTCCTTTCCCTGTTTAGTTCTATGTTATGATTCATCAAGAGAAATGAATTTGTGAGATTTGAGAGGAGGAAGTAAAGAAGCAAAGACCTCTAGTTAGAGGTGGTTAGGGATAGACACAGACATGGAGGGGAGGAGGTCCAGTTTGTCCTCACTGAAAGAGGATGAAAAATAGGCACATAGGTCGGTCAGATAAGTGTTCTTATTTGGTCTTATAAAGGCTTTTGTAAGATCATAGCTACTCAGAGGAATCTAGCTAGTCTTCAATACTGAAATGTAAATATCATCTTACACTAGACTGAACTATAAGCTCTCAAGCAGAGACTACACCCTATTGTACCCCAAGTGCCTAACACAGTTACTGGCCCACAGTATTAAACAAAGGACTTACTAAATAAATTAATTAATTCTAGCCCTGGCCAGGTAGCTCAATTTGTTAGAGAGTCATCCCAACATGCCAAGGTTTTGGGTTTGATCCCCAGTTGGGGCACTAATAAATGTATAAATAAGTGGAACAACAAATTGATGGTTTCTCTCTCTCTCTTTCTCTCTCTCTCTCTCTCTCTCTCTCTCGATCCCTCCCTCTCAAATCAATAAAAAAAATAAAATTAAAATTAATTCTACTACACACATTCCTGGCCCATATTATAAGGGATAAGAGCTGTTCAAAGGTGATGAACTTCCTGCTTCCACTCAAAGATTTTATTTTATTTTAATATTTAAAATGTTTTTTCTTATTTTTTAAAATATATTTTTTATTGTTGATAATATTACAGATATCTCCCATTTTCTCCCCTCTCTCCCCCCCCCCAGCCTCTACCCACTCCTCAGGTCTTTACCACCCTATTTCCCATGTCTATAGGCTATGCATATCCTATATAATAAAAGGCCAATATGCAAATCAACCAAATGGTGGAACAACCGGTCGCTATGAAGTGCACTGACCACCAGGGGCAGACACTCAACACAGAAACTGCCCCCTGGTGGTCAGTGCAGTTCCACAGGGGGAGTGCCACTCAGCCAGAAGCCCTGAGCTGGGCTCCCAGCTGACAAGCGCCATGGCGGTGGCAGGTGTCCATGGCAGTGTTAAGGATGTCTGACAGACAGCTTAGGCCTGCTCCCCGCTGTCAGTCAGACATCCCCCCGAGGGCTTCCAGACTGCAAGAGAACACAGGCCGGGCTAAGGGATCCCCCCACCAAAGTGCATGAATTTCGTGCACCAGGCCTCTAGTAAGTATATAAGTTTTTTGATTTATCTCCTGTTCCTCCAACCCCACATCAAAGTATGTCAATTTGCTCCATGCCTCCCTGCTTTGGGTCTTATTCTTTTTTAATGTTCACTTCAGAGAAGGGACAGTTCTTTTTGTTTTTGTTTTTAAATATATTTTATTGATTTTTCACAGAGAGGAAGGGAGAGGGATAGAGAGTCGGAAACATCGATGAGAGAGAAACATCGATCAGCTGCCTCCTGCACACCCCCCACTGGGGACGTGCCCACAACCAGGGTACATGCCCTTAGCCGGAATCGAACCCGGGACCCTCCAGTCCACAGGCCAACGCTCCATCCACTGAGCCAAACCGGCCAGGGCAGAAGGGACAGTTCTTTACAAAAGAATTCCAATTAATAAATGAGGGAGGTATGAAAGAAATAGAACACCACAGTAGTCATTACTACTAACAAGATCCACCAATGAATGCTAAAATTAGTGGAGGAAATTGTAAGGAGAAACAAGATATTTGCATAACCTCACAGTGTCTCCTCCCCAGTATATATTAATTATAAAGGGAAAAATAGTTAACTTCACAGTGGAAAACCTGGTTGACATCACCTTAACTAAGGGATCAAAGTTAACACCACTAGTTATAAGATGTATCACTACTATATACCACCTGATAGGATATGCTGAGCATGCACTTCACCTTATGGTATTATTCTAAAAATTCATTATCTCAATATAATCATAAGAAAACATCAGATGGTTGAGAGACATTCTGCCAGAAGCCGGTCCATCCTTGCTGCTTGACACAGTCGCTGCAGGGAAGAAACATCTGCACAGCATATGTTTCAAGGGACCTGGCATATATGGCATACTGTTCTTAATATGTTTGCTCCCCTTAGCGCTATGTGTTTTAACCAAGGTCACCTCTCCGAGAAAGATTGTTTCCCCAGGTAGGGATTTTTCCCTGAAGTTAGGGAGGGGATAAAACCCCTTAACTAAGTGCCAGGCGGGTAGTTAATCACTTCAACTACAAACAATCACGCTTAAGCTACATAATCTTTACTCCCTGGAATGGAGATAAGAAACGCCCTAACCTTTGCAATAGAAAGGATTAAAGTCAACTGGTATAAATACAAATGTAACAAGACAATAAAAAACAGAACTTGGCTGGAGAACCTAGACAGAACCTGGCTGGAGAACCTAGCGAGAGAACATGGCTACAGAACCTGGACAGAACCTGGCTGGAGATCCAAACCAGAACTTGGCTAGAGATCCTGGCTAGGCTGCTGATCAACTGAACACTGTCTCCGTGTCATTCCTTCTTCGCCGACTCCGTCCACACCTTTGGAGACCCCTGGACCTGCTGGGGTTGGACCCCAGCAACATTCTATAAAATACTTGACCAGAACTCTTTAAACATGTCAAAATTATAAAAGATAAGGAAAGACTAAGGCAAGTGTTACAACCGGGGGGGGGGGCGGTGGGCAAAGGAGAAATAACAACTAAATGCAATGTTGTATCCTGTACTAAGTCCTAGAACAGGACATGAGTGGAAAAACAAGTGAAATCCTAATAATGTATCCATATGTATCCAAAGTCTGTACTTTCATTAATGCAGGAGAATCAAAGGCTATACTTCCACTCACTCTAAAAAAAATTAAAACTTTCATATTAAAGAACAGTGATAATGTACGGATACATTATAATAAAGAAAAATCAACATAGACTCGTAACCAATAATCTATGTTGAGCGTTAAAAAATAAAAGTTAAAGTTATAATGGTAGAAGCTATAGTTGTAAAATTTCTCTTTTCTTTCCTTCTTGCATTGTTTTTATGTTGGGGTCCAACCCCAGCAGGTCCAGGGGTCCCCAAAGGTGTGGACGGAGTCGGCGAAGAAGGAATGACACGGAGACAGCGTTCAGTTGATCAGCAGCCTAGCCAGGATCTCTAGCCAAGTTCTGGTCAGGATCTCCAGCGAAGTTCTGGTTAGGACCTCCAGCCAGGTTCTGTGTCCAAGTTCTCTTGCTAGGTTCTCCAGCCAGGTTCTGTAGCCATGTTCTCTCGCTAGGTTCTCCAGCCAGGTTCTGTCCAGGTTCTCCAGCCAGGTTTGGTCGCCATGTTCTATCCAGGTTCTATAGCCAGGTTCTGTCTCTAGGTTCTTCAGCCAGGTTCTCTGGCTAGGTTCTGTCTCCTGTTGTCTTGTTACATCTGCATTTATACCAATTGATTCCAATCCTATCAATCTCTATTCCAAAGGTAAGGGCGTTTCTTATCTCCATTCCAGGGAGTAAAGATTATGTAGCTTAAGCATGATTGTTCGTAGTTAAAGTGATTAACTACCCACCTGGCACTTAGTTAAGGGGTTTTATTCCCTCCCTAACTTCAGGGAAAAATCCCTACCTGGGGAAACAACCTTTCTTGGAGAGGTGACCTTGGTTAAAACACATAGCGCCAAGAAGGGGAGCAAACATATTAAGAACAGTATGCCATATATGCCAGGTCCCTTGAAACATATGCTGTGCAGATGTTTCTTCCCTGCAGCGATTGTGTCAAGCAGCAAGGATGGGCTGGCTTCTGGCATTTTTATATACTTTATGCTATAATAAAACAAATATTAATATTTTGTGTATCCAAGTAGAAACACATTGGTTTAAGTTCCAGGATGGTATTTGAGGTTGTAATAATTGGCGATCAAAGGAGAAAACTATGTTCCAAGCTTCATATAAATCTTATGTGAAAAATTTAAATTTAGTTATATCACAATAATATCTAAATCCTGACTTTAGCCCTAGCTGATTTGGCTCAGTGGATAGAGCATCAGCCTGTGGACTGAAAGGTCCCAGGTTTGATTCTGTTCAAGGGCATATGCCCAGGTTGTGGGCTCGATCCCCAGCAGGAAGCAGCTGATCAATGATCCTCTTTCATCATTGATGTTTCTATCTCTCCCTCTCCCTTCCTGTCTGAAATAAATACAAATATATTTAAATAAATAAATAAATCCTGGCTTCACTTCCAAAATGCTCCAAGGAACCCTCAGAGTTACCTGGCATAGAGCTGAATCCCTTCTTTAAGAATAGTAGTGAGGCCGAACCGGTTTGGCTCAGTGGATAGAGCGTCGGCCTGTGGACTGAAGGGTCCCAGGTTCGATTCCGGTCAAGGGCATGTGCCATGGTTGCGGGCACATCCCCACTGGGGGGTGTGCAGAAGGCAGTTGATCGATCTCTCTCATCGATGTTTCTACCTCTCTATCCCTCTCCCTTCCTCTCTGTAAAAAATCAATAAAATATATTTAAAAAAAAAAAAAAAAAGAATAGTAGTGAGAACTATAGCAAAGATACTGTCAGGGCAAGGATAAAACAGAAGCTAGAGGAGCAATGAATTCATTGCCAGTGGGGCTTGATCCTTAGACTTCAGAATATTTATATTTATATTTATATTTAGTCAGAAAGGTCTTTTCTTTTTGAGAAGCTGCTTTCACTTGGCCCTGAGCTGCTGAAAAGATACATAATTTTGACCAAAAAAAAAGATAAATAATTTTGGGGGGAAATCGAGGAAGTAAAATCAGTCTTCATGGAAATTATCAATTTACTAGAAGCCCAATGCACGAAATTCATGCATGAGTAGGCCTTGCTTCCCCCGACTGCCAGCACTGGCTTCCCTCTGACACCCGGGACTACCCAGGCTTCCGTCATAGCCCCAGCTTTGTCCGGAAGGTCATCCAGAAGGTCATCCGGAAGGACATCCAGTCTAATTAGCATATTATGCTTTAATTATTATAGATTATTTGGTGATCTTATGAGGAACTAGTTAGGGTGGCAGGGATATCTGTCTTGTTTGTTCATTGATGTATCCAAAGGTTTAAAACAGTGTCTGGAACATAGGAACTCAGAAAATATAGGGTGTCCAAAAAATGTATACACACTTTAACAGCCGATGGCTGTTAACTGAAAATGAAATATATTTTAATAAACACTGCCTTCATAATTATATTCAAAGTATGTCTACATTTTGGGGGACACACTACATTTGTTGAATAAACTTCCATTTGAGTAGCATTGAAACCAGATCATTTTCATTAAGGAAGGAGTTAAAGAATGAGGCAGCCAGCTCTGGCTGGTGTTGCTTAGTGATTAGAGCATTGGCCCTCATACTGAAGGGTGGTGGGTTCCATTCCCAATCAAGGGTTGCAGGTGTGGAATGCAAATCTGTCTCTCTCACATTGATAGATATATATCTTTCTCTCTCTGCCCCCTCTCTCCCTCTCTTCCACTCTCTCTGTAAAAGCAATGGAAAAAACATCCTCATGTAAGGATTTAAAAAGAAAGAAGAATGAGGCAGCCTGCATAGGCCATTCATTTGAGAAGGTCAGCTACAGAAAAGTCAGGAGGGGATCAATCATCAAATACCTATAAAGCAGTTTGAAACTTTAATATGCATATGTACCAATTCAATAGGCCCTGAGGATGCCATCTAATAAATTACCAGGTGAAGCCAATTCTGCTGGTTCTCAAACCACACTACTCAAAGCTACTCAAAGACTTGTGGATAGAATATGTAAGCTTTATTAAATAACTAATGTCCTGGTGCACAGATTCGTGCAAAGTGAAAGGAAATTAGTTAGAAGAAATATTTTAATATTGCTATTCGAATCTTGCTAATGAAAAGAAAATAGGATTCTACTGAGTCTCCTATCTACCTACTCCAGGACTTCTGTGAGGATCAAATGCGATGAGGCACAGGAAAACGCTTCACAGACATTTGATTAAACTATAAAATGTTTGCACATGGCTATAAAGCAAGTCAGGTTCCTGGGCTGAACAAACTCCATGGAGGCTAGTCGCTAGGAAGAGGAAGCCACGAATTGCTACATGATGTCATTACCGGGCGCCCACAGCCACTGTTTCTGGGTTGGGCTGGGCTGTGGGCCAAATTTTGTGCCATGGGGTCTTGGCAGCATTGGCTGTGGTTTAGTGGGGTGTTGCTCCAGGGATGAGACTGGTTGAGACGGGCTGGACACACCCTGGAGCCAACCTCCCGAGGTCCCTCCCCAACCGGCCACACCTGGGGTAGTGCTGGGGCTCAATGGGCGTCTACAGCATGAGCGGGATCCCTCCAGCAAGTGGGGTCCCTCAGTCTGGCCTGCGGGGATCGGGCTGAAACAGGCAGTCTGACATTCCCAAGGGGTCCCAGAGTGGGAGAGGGCACTCTGCAAAGTGGCTGTCGCTCAGCAGCTCCTGTGTTGAGCATCTGCCCTCTGGTGGTCAGTGTGCATCATACCTACTGGCCAGTCGGCCAGTTGGCCAGTAGGCCAGTCGCTTAGCCTTTTATATATGTAGATTGTATTCTGATTGCCAAACCAGATCTTATTGGGCCATTCCTTCCTTGGAATTCTATTTTGGGGCCCTGGCTGGGTAGCTCAGTTGGTAAGAGCATTGTCCTGATATGCCAGTGTTGCAGGTTTGATCCTCAATCGGGGCACATACAAGAAGTATGCATATTTATGCAAAGAATGCATAAATAAATGGAACAAATCAATATTTCTGAAATACATTTAAAAAATTTAAGATATTTCATCTTGCCTCTAGTGACATTACTCTAGAATGATTATCCTTCTGTCTCTTCAGCTCTTCCCTCTCAGGCTTCTTTGCTGGCTCCTCTTCCTCCTCCTATCCCTTAAATGTTCCTGTTTCTCAGGTGTCTGTCTCCAGCCTTCTTTTCTTATATTTGTACTTCGTGGAAATGCTTTGTTATCTGTAATTCTGGTTGACTCCTTTGGGATTTCTAGGTATACAATTATGTCTAAAAAGAGTAGTTTTACTAGTTCTTCTTTGCAAATATTTATGCCATATTTCTTTTTTAAAAAAATATATATTTTATTGATTTTTTTTACAGAGAAGAAGGGAGAGGGATAGAGAGCCAGAAACATCAATGAGAGAGAAACACCGATCAACTGACCTCCACACGCTCCCTACTGGGGACGTGCCTGCAACCAAGGCACATGCCCCTGACCGGAATCGAACCTGGGATCCCCAGTCCGCAGGCCGATGCTCTAACCACTGAGCCAAACCAGTTAGGGCTATGCCATATTTCTTATGACAAAATATTTAATACACACCCTGGCTTGTGTTAGTGGTTAGAGTTTTAGCCTGCACACCAAAAGGTCATGGGTTTAATTCCCAGTCAAGGGCACATACATGGGTTGCAGGTTTGATCTCATCCCGGTTTGGGCACATGAGGGAGGCAACCAATCGAAGTGTCTCTCTCACATCGATGTTGCTCTCTCTCTCCTCCACCTCCCTCCTTTCCACTCTCTCTAAAAAAGTAATGGAGCCCAACCAGCATGGCTCAGCGGTTGAGCGTTGACCTGTGAACCAGTTCAATTCCTAATAGGGGCATGTGCCTGGGTTGGGGGCAGGCTTGATCCCCAGTTTGGGGTGTGTACAGGAGGCAGCCAATCAATGAGTCTCTCTTATCACTGATGTTTCTGTCTCTCTCTCCCTCTCCCTTTCTTTCTGAAATCAATAAAAAATATTTTTAAAAGGATGTTTAATACAAAATCATATATTGACATTTATTTTAAAAACATTTTTGTTTCTCATTTTATGGTGAATGACTACAATGCTTTTCCTTGAAACATAATGTTGGTTCTTGATTTTAGATCATCTTTACTTGTTTCATTTTTTTTTTTAATGGAGGCAAAATTTGTTGAGAGAAGCCAGTCCTGGAAAAGGTGCAGCTGGGGATCCAGAAGCAGGCCTGTGTCCAGAGCTTCCTGTCCATGTCACAGTCGGGTGTTAAGTCCATTAGGCCATGTATGGAGGCCC
This sequence comes from Myotis myotis, assembly GCF_014108235.1. Lineage (NCBI taxonomy): Eukaryota > Metazoa > Chordata > Mammalia > Chiroptera > Vespertilionidae > Myotis > Myotis myotis. Next base: position 161,873,549 of record NW_023416313.1, read on the forward strand.
ACATGGCCATGAGCCACGCGGGTGCAGGGAAGCATGTCTCCTGCCATCAACCCCAGAATCTAGTGTGCCTGGGGGTGAGGTGGAGGGCTACTTACTTAATTTTAAAAAACTGATATATAATTCACATAACATAAAAGTCACCATTTTAAAGTGTACAATTCAGTGTTTTTTATGTATGTATGAGTTAAGCACTCAAAAAGTGATAGAGTTTCAATAATAAACACTTCTAAAGACTTGAGTCATCCAACAATGGAATGGGATCCCCTGTAACTAGAAACATTAAGCATCAGCTGGAAAATTCCCTTTTTAATGATGTTCTAAAACATGTTCCTGTTCTGATGGGAGCTAAACTCTGAGGTCCCTTCTAACTCTAAAAATCTATGGGAAGTTTACTGATTTGAACACTCCTACTGTTAGGTCTGATCAAACAATGGAATTGATATCCCCTCCCCTGGGAAACTGACGTTTAGATCATTTTGCAACCAACATTCCCTTTCACTTAGACCAGTGGTTGGCAAACTGTGGCTCGGCAAACTGCGGCTCGTGAGCCACATGCGGCTCTTTGGCCCCTTGAGTGTGGCTCTGCCACAAAATATCGACTTCTGCACATGGGCCACGAAGTTTCAACCGCACTGTACGTGCGTGCCCAGTATTTTGTGTAAGAGCCACACTCAAGGGGCCAAAGAGCCACATGTGGCTCGCAAGCCGCAGTTTGCCAACCACTAGGACCACATTCCATTTGCTAAGACCAGTAACTTTCCCCTCCTGACTTGCCCAGGACCTGGATCCGTCCAGAGGTATTCCCCTCTACTGCCCCCCCCCCCCCACCAAGCACTCCTAAAGTCCTTTAAAATCTCTGACTCCCCATCCCTTGGTGCTGGTGCCATTTTGGGGCTCAGCCCATCTGGTTTCCAGATGACCTAATAAATTTATAATTATTTACCACTTTTGGCCTGGAGTGTTCCCCCTTTGGTGACCCTAACACTACACAGTGGAATCACTGTGCTAAGCAATGGCAAGGAAATGGAATAAAGGACTCTCGTTTGGCCCCAGAAACAGGTGAAAACAGTATCTGATTGAAGTTAACTGTACAGGGTAGAAGCGATGTTCCTAGAGTAGGCGATGGAAACAGTAGTTCTCAATTAGTTACACTAATAGCTCCTGGAATCTCCTGTGCCCAACAGGAAGGAGACAGTGAAATTAGGACTCTATCAGGAAGCAGAGTTTGCAGAAAGGGTGGGAACCACAGTTATAAAGTCAAGGAAAGAGTCAACGTGAGCAGCTGTGGGAAGGGTAGAAAGCCAAGGACCATAGGCATGTAAACTAACTTTTTCACCTTATCTTATACCTTTCAATATCCCCTAGGTCTCAGAGATAGGCCACTAAGCAATTACCAGCAGTATTTATTAAACATTTATACTTTGAATTCTCCATTTCAAACTATTCCCTTCAATATCTGTTGCCAAAGATATCGAAGCCATCCATCATTGGCTTCACTTGTCTTCAAGGTTCATCACTGCCTGCACTGTAAAGAAACAAACTGTGAGACTGGAGAGCAGGGAATATTCAGAACATACAAATGTTTGAAGTCTCTGCTTTTCTGGGTTCCCACACAAATTTTTACTAATGTTTACTTTTAATTAAGCCATGTGTTGCTTGTCAACTATAATTGAAAAAAATTAAGCCATATACACCTGTACCCTTTGCCATACATGAATTAATGATTAAAGAAGCTGCCTTGCTATCTTATCTCTTTCATCCTGTTCTCCTCAGAGAACAAGTGAGAAGGCAAGGCTGAGGACAACTGGAAAGAGCAAGATTAACCTTAGGCAACATTTTAAAGTACATGAATGTCTATTTTGACATCCTGTTCTAAATTCCACATTCCAATGCTATAAATTTCTTTTAATGCCTCCCTGTGCCCACCACAAACACACATTCTGTTATTTTGACATTGAGTTGATTTCAATTAGGTATGCGGAAGATAACACTAATCCATATTAAATTGTAAAAAAGGAATCCTAACTCGGTGTTTACTTCTAGAGGGAAAATTTATTAATCCAAATAAATCTTCGAATGGTGAAATTTCAAGTGAGAAACTTAAGGAAAATAACTCTACTATTTAAATCACATACTTCTCTCTGCCTCAGCTGACACTAGAAGGCACTGAAAGGAAGAGAAGTCTATAATTCATAAACCTCTCTGAGAAGTTGAGAGTAGTGGGCATTTGTGGGATTTCTGCTCACTATCTAATCCCTACAGCTATCAGTCATTATATATGCAACCTCAAAAACTTGAGCCTAAGGCCCTACTGCTCAGGTCTAAAATGTGCCTTCAAAGAGAAGAAATGTACAAAAAGGGTGGGTCACCAAAAATGAGTAAGAGCCCACCTTGTCTTAATTCCCAACAATTAGAACACTCTCCTCTTAGGAAATAAGCTCTCAGACATGAAAGGGTTTAGGTGTCCCCTACTAAAGAAACAAAATTGCCAGATTCTCTCCAGAAGAAATCGGAACATACGTCCAGAGTGTAACAAGTCAAACCAAGGATTTACCTTTTCTCGGTATGAGGTGGAAATTCAGAAGCTGAGATGTCAAAATAGTGGACCCCCCTTGCTTATCCTCAGTTATACATGCTACTCCAATTGTACTTAACTCCTGGTCCCTATGACTGCCCCAATGCCGTACCTGCAAACTCTTGCAGCCGCTTACGCTCCTCTAGGTTATACTGAAGCTTTTCCAGCAACTCAAAGTACCCGAAGAGTGAATCTCTAGGCCAGACAACGCACTCATCCTGATCCATGTCCATCAGCCCAGGCAGGTTCTGGTGCACATGGGTCTCCCAGTCCAATTCACCTTAAGAAGATGGAGGAATTCTTCTTAAAAACAAATAGATTTGTGGAACTTGGAAAAGAACTGATAAATCCTATGGTGTGCAGGGGAGAAAGAAGGGATGAAAGAGGTAACAGGAAGCAGAAAAGGAAGGTAAAGGGTCCATTACTAAGATACCACTTTTTACAATAAGCAAAGACAGCCACAGCCACACTTATCCAAAGTGAAGCAGAAGTACAGGGAAAATGAAGCACACAAAAAGTAAAATCAGACTGGTAGAGAAAACTGGGAAGTAGATATAGTGGGAGAGCTCTTTCAAGATTGGGATGTCTCCTAGAGTAGTCTGAATTCAAACGGAAGAAACCCACTGCTGGGTATGGGAGGCTAGGGGACGGTCAAGGGGAGAGAAAAAAAAAAGGAGACATATATAATACTCTTTGTAATACTTTAAGCAATAAAACAATTTTAAAAAAATAGTAAAAAATAAATAAAAAATAAAATAAAATAAAATTATACTGAGAAAAAAAAAAAAGAAAGAAACCCCCTGCTTACCAATAGAGTCAAATTTTTTGGATTCAGAAGGGGAAAGGAGGGAAGATGAAGGTTTGGAGGAAGCAGATGAGGAGGAGGAGGAGGAAGAGAAGGACTCTTCTTTTTTTGACCCAGATGCTCTTGAATCTTCTTCAGAGGAACTGCTTTCAGACTCTTCTTTAGGACCTTCTTCTGATAAGTCCAAAGATTCCGTTTGTTGACTGGTCTTTCTATAAGTAAATGAAGAAATGAAGAAATTTTATTGCCTGAAATACATTTATGAGGTATAGTTAGCTCTTTCATTATTCTGGTGCTGCCCCTAGCTATCTCTCTTTTTTCTTTCTTTTTTTTAAAAAAAATATTTTAATGATTTTTTTTTTTTACAGAGAGGAAGGGAGAGGGATAGAGAGTTAGAAACATCGATCAGCTGCCTCCTGCACATCTCCTACTGGGGATGTGCCCGCAACCAAGGTACATGCCCTTGACCAGAATCGAACCTGGGACCTTTCAGTCTGCAAACCAATGCTCTATCCACTGAGCCAAACCAGTTAGGGCCCCTAGCCATCTCTTAACACTGAGTCTTAAGGATATGAGGGCCGAACTGCTCATTGCATATACAAATTATTGTATAACAAGCCCCAGATCTGAGCTTAAGCACTTCCAACCTCAACTATCCCATGTGCTATATCTGTATTTAGTGCTCCTCACCACATAGCTCCTGTGCTCAGTTTTACTCAGGCTTCCACATTCTACACACAACCTTATTCTGCCAAGCTCCCCATTCCACAGCCCTGTGCCTGTAACACCACAACTATAGCCTTTGCCTCCATGATTCTATCTCTTAATAGTAGAGGGCTCCTGGGCTCAGCTCTTGGTCTTTTATCTTCTCCATCTATCATCACTCCTTTGGTGATCTCATCTGAGTTTAAATGACTACTAAATGCAAATTTAAACCTCTATTCCAGACCTCATTCCTCAATCCAGGCTATTATATGCAACCTTGACTCACATATCATCACTTGAATGTCTAATAGACATCTCAAATTTAACCAAAACTGAACTCTTATCCATCATATCTCTTCCACCAATAGCCTTCCCCATCTCAGCTAATTCATCCTACCAGTTGCTCAGGCCATAACTTTGGAGTCATCCTGAACTCTTCTCTTATATACCACATCCAATCCATCATGAAGTTCTGTTGACTCTATTTTCAAAATACATCTTTTTTCACTGGCACCTCTGGTACCACTCTGGTCTGAGTCATTATCACCCCTTGCTTGGAGAGCAGTATTGCCTCCTAACTTATTTCTCTGTTCCTTCCCTCATTCTTCTACAGCCTATCAACACAGAAATCTGGGTGACCCTTCTTAAATGTAAGTCATTGCATGTCACTGCTCTGTTCCCCATTTCACTCAGAGTCAAAGTCTAAATCCCTGCAATGGCCTCCACAGCCTTACAGAACAGGGTCCTCATTATCTCCTATCACTCTTCCCCTGCTCACTTTGCTGCAGTCACAATGGCTTCTTTGCTCTTTCTGAAACACATCAGGCATGGACCTTTGTACTAGCTGTTCCCTCTTCCTGGAACACTCTTCCATAGATTTACACATAACAACCCCCTCACCTAATCCAAGTGTTTGCTCAAATGTTACCTTTTCAGTGCGGCCATACCAACTACCTTATTTAAGATTACAACAGATCTGCAACCCCCACCCTGTACTCCAATCCCCCTTAACCTGTCCTATTTTTTTTTAAATATATTTTATTGATTTTTTACAGAGAGGAAGGGAGAGAGATAGAGAGTTAGAAACATCGATGAGAGAGAAACATCGATCAGCTGCCTCCTGCACATCTCCTACTGGGGATGTGCCCACAACCAACGTACATGCCCTTGACCGGAATCGAACCTGGGACCTTTCAGTCCGCAGGCCGACGCTCTATCCACTGAGCCAAACCGGTTTTGGCTGTCCTATTTTTTTTATGCTTATTATATTTTAACATATTAATACTAGAGGCCCGGTGCATGAAATTCGTGCACTGGGGGGTGGGGTTCCCTCAGCCCAGCCTGCCCCCTCACAGTCCGGGAGCCCTCAGTGGATGTCCTACTGATGGCCACAGTCTGGCAGCAGAGGCTCGGAGCAGGCGTCCTGTGTGTGTGTGTGTGTGTGTGTGTGTATGTGTGTGTATGTGTCTGTCTGCTAGGGCCTGCCCCCAGCCACGCCACGTAGGCTCGAAGCAGTTGCCGTGTGTGTGTCCCCACTGGGGGTCTGCCCCCAGCCACATTGGAGGCTCAGAGCAGGCACTGTGTGTGTGTGTGTGTGTGTGTGTGTGTGTGTGTGTCGGCTGGGGGCCTGCCCCCAGCCACACCATGGAGGCTTGGAGCAGGAGCCCCTCTGTATTGATCTCTCAGCCTCCTGGCCTCCACTGCATGTTGTACTCTCCCTTGAGCTATGGCCAGGATGGGGGTGCTGCCCACAGGCCGGGCTTTCCCGCTCCCAGGTCTCCATGGCGACTGGGGAGCAGGCCCAGCTGGGGGCTGCCCTCAGGCTGGGCTTGCTTTCCTGCTCCTGGATCAGGCGCAGCTGGGGGCTGCCTGCAGGCCACACTTTTCTACTTACTGATGGCCAGATCACCACAGTGACCCAGGGCCCAGCGGCACTTTCCTGCTCTCCAATAGTCATAGGGTCCCGGCTGGGAGCAGGGCTTAGCAGTGCGGGGCTTAGGTGGCACGGGGGTCCCAGCTGGGGGCTCAGGTGGCACACAGGGGTCCCGGCTGGGGCCGGGGCTTATACCCTGCTGCCCAGGGCTGCACATGGAGCCTGGATGGCAGCTCGTGCTGTCCCGCCCTGCCTGTAGTATAGGATAGAGGCCTGGTGCACAGGTGTGGGCCGGCTGGTTTGCCCTGAAAGTGTCCCAGATCAGGGTGGGGGTCCTGCTTGGGTGCCTGGCCAGCCTGGATGATGGGCTGATGGCTATTTGCAGCTGGTCACACCCCCTTCAGGGTGGGGGTCCCCACTGGGGTGCCTGGCCAGTCTGGGTGAGGGCCTGAGAGCCGTTTTCAGGCTGGAGGGCAACTTAAGCTCCCAGCCTCTCTTTTTTTCTTTCTTTTTTTTTATTCTGGGATTTATTTACCTTCTATAGCTGTCACTGGAGCTGAGAGCCGGCTCCAGCTCTGAGGGCTGAAAGCAGGTTCTGGGTCTGTTTGGCTTCTATAATTGAAACTCTGTTGGCATCACTGCAGCTCTAAGCTCTGAGGCCGAAGCTGGCTGAAAGCAGGTCTCTGGAGATTTTTTAGCTTCTATAATTGCAACATAGTTGCCTAGAGTGCAGCTCAGAGCCCAGCAGCGGCAGGCTGGGAACATTGGTTTCCTCCGTCACTGGAGCAAGAAAGCCTGTCTGCCAGCCGCCATCTTGGTTGGCAGTTAATTTGCATATCCTGCTGATTAGCCAATGGGAAGGGTGTCGGGGTTATGGTCAATTTGCATGTTTCTCTTTTATTAGATAGGATACTTACTTGATATATTTATTATTTATTGTCTCTTTCCCCTACCCTAGTATGTAAGCTACATGAGAGCAGGCATTATTGTCTTTTTTTTTTAAATCCTCACCCGAAAATATTTTTTCCAGATTTTTTTAGAGAGAGTAAAAAGGAGAGGAAGAGAGAGAAACATCTATGTGAGCAAGACACATTGATTGGTTGCCTCCCACATGTGCCCCAACTGGGCCGGGTGATAGAGCCTGCAACTGAAGTACGTGCCCTTGACCAGAATCAAACCCTGGACGCTTCAGTCTGAGGGCCAACATTTTATCCACTGAGCCAAACTGACTCCCTCTGGAAGTTCTAGGGGAGAAGTTTCCTTGCTTCTTCTAGCTCTGGCAGTTAGTTGCCTAGCATTCATTGCCTTCTATTAACTTGTGGTTGCATCACTCCAATCTCTATATCTGTCTTCACATCTCCTTCTCCTATTCTCTATGTCAGTGGTTCTCAACCTTCCTAATGCTGCGACCCTTTAATACAGTTCCTCATGTTATGGTGACCCCCAATTTCATTGTTACAAATTGAACATAATTAAAGCATAGTGATTAATCACAAAAACAGTATGTAATTATATATGTGTTTTCCGATGGTCTTAGGCGACCTCTGTGAAAGGGTCATTCAATCCCCAAAGGGGTTGCGACCCACAGGTTGAGAATCGCTGCTCTATGTCCATGTCTTCTCTTCTGTATCTGATAAGGACCCTTATCACTGGATTTAGCATCTACCTGGGTAATCCAGAATAATCACATCTCAAGATCCTTAACAGCCGTGGGCAAACTATGGCCCGCAGGCCGAATCTGGCCCGTTTGAAATGAATAAAACTAAAAAAAAAAAAGACCATACCCTTTTATGTAATGATGTTTACTTTGAATTTATATTAGTTCACACAAACACTCCATCCATGCTTTTGTTCCAGCCCTCCGGTCCAGTTTAAGAACCCATTGTGGCCCTCGAGTCAAAAAGTTTGCCCACCCCTGACTTAATTACATCTGCAAAGACCTTTCCCCTAATAAGGTCATGTTCCCAGGTTCTGGGGGTTAGGACATGGGCGTATGTTTTGGGGGGCTACCATTCAACCACTATGATCAATAGTTATTGAATGAATGAATGCCCTCTCAAAGCCAATTTTCACCTCTGGTTTTCTACCCTCCCCTCCTTCATGTGTGTCTATCCCAGTTCATGTACACACTCCTAACCTGATTTCCACTTTGCTCACGCTTGACCTCAGTCCATCAGGGGACAGGTTTTGTCTCCTGCAAAGCAAAAAACACAGAAGAGTGAAGAGAGTTATACTGAAGCAGGAATTTAATAAAGAAAATAATTCACATCATAAAATAAAGAAAACTAAGTGAAGAGAACAAATTGTGGTAAAGGGGAGAAAAAGAGTAGGGACGTCCCCAAAAGGAGATAAAGAATCAGGCAACAGTCTAGAGCTGGGGCATTGTAACCCTTGGGCAAATCTCCTGTCACAAGGGAAAGATAGAGTAAAGGCCACAGAGTAAAAACAGGGAATGAGATCAGGAAACCTTTGAGAACTAAAGTTGGGTTTGAAAATGGAGAGGCAGACCTCTGGATAATCTGCCGCTTGAATATGCCGGCTTTGTGCTGAACTTCCAGATGTGTCATCTCTTCATTCAGCTCGTTCCTGATGGTCTGAAAGTTAGTAACTGACCCAAAGGGCCATTAGGAGTTGAGAATGTGACAAGACCTAGGGAGAGAACTTAGGTGGGGAGAAACCAAGTGAAATATTCACTACAGGCCCCACGCCTTCCTGCAGTATTAGGTTCTCTCGCCCCGTTATCCACCGCTATTAGCTTTCACTCTAATTTCTTCCCAAACTCCCCTCCCATCAAGTTTTACCTCTTCTATGCTTACCCATCATTGCTACTATGATATTTCGAAAGATAATGGAACCAAGTAACAACGAAAGGATGACATAGATGCTGCTGAAGGTTCGGCTGACTTCAGGCACCTTCCAGGTGTCCTGAAGCAGTGCATACCAATGATCCAGGGTGAAGAGAATGAACACTGTCACTAGGGAATTCAACAGGTCCCTAAAGAAAAAGGTGTGTACATAGATAAAACAGAAATCTAAACCTCTCAGACAGTTTCCTTCTCATTTTTTTTTCTTCATTGTCACTCTTACTAGTAAAGCAACCTAAGAGCATTTCTTTATAGTTTGCTCTGACTCTGGCTACTTTTCTACTGTGCTCAATTTTTTTTTTTTTTTATTTTAGCTAATCATTCTTCAGTTTGGGGTTGTTTTATTAGGTTTTCCTTTATTGTGAATAATTTCTGAATTTCACATACTATTCCATTAGTACCTGGGACATAGTATGTACTCAATAAATAGGTACTGCCCTAGCCAATTTGGCTCAGTGGATAGAGCGTCAGCCTGTGGACTGAAGGGTCCCAGGTTCAATTCCGGTGAAGGGCACGTGTCCAGGGTGTGGGCTCAATCACCAGTAGGGGGCGTGAAGGAAGCAGCTGATCAATGATTCTCTCTCATCACTGATGTTTCTATCTCTCTCTCCTTCTCCCTTCCTCTCTAAAAGCAATAAAATATATATTTTTTAAATAAATAAATAGGTACTGACTGAATTTCTAAAAATTGAACGGACTACCATTTATGTATCATTTTTTGGTAAGCTCATTCTCCACTGCCCTACAGACTTCACCTAACAGAAGAGCACTTACAAATTTAGCAAACGTCATTCCTATTTAGTTTGTTGGTATGAACTAATAGGCAAGTAAATGAATGGATTTGTGACATAAACATATGATCCCAAATAATAAATGATAATGAATATATCACAAAAGCTCTCAGAAACGTATTTAAAATTTCCTTCTTAGTCCTCCATATACAATTTGTTGGAAACATCAAGGCCTGAATAGGATAAATAGGACTTTCCTAACTTGTACTCTTAAAAAACTACTAAGAAAGACCTGAGAGGTGCTGACAAGATTGGATTCCAATTCATAAATATTATCACCTCTAAATCCAAATTGATTTTCTACTAGTAATCAGTGTTCTCTAGACAAAGATCTTAAGAGGATTCTACTTTTGAATGAATACAGGTGTGTGCATGTGTAATCCCTACACCTAGAGATTGGGGAAAAACCAGTGAGCATGTTTGAGAGTGACATTTATTACCACAATGTATGTAAGTACTCTGCTAAGTGCTCTAATGCATTACCTCATTTACCCCTACACTCTTATTCTCATTTTTCAAAAGAGGCATAGAAACCAGGACTTAACCACTGGAATATACTGCCATTTAAAGATGGTTGATGAAGGTGCATATGAATTTGCAAAATCCACGGCAAATCTGGTAGCTGCCCTGTCCTCAAAATCAGAGTGAATACCACTAACAATTCCTTTACTTTCTCTTTGCCTCTCCTTACTGTGTTATATTCCATTTTTTTTACAATAGACTATACTTTTTGTATTACTATACTTTAGACTAGCTTCCCGGTTTCATGCCCAAATTCTCTCCCCCTACCCAGGATTCTCCCAGTCCTGCCTACGAGAAGAAGTCTTGGTACTCCAGGTCCTGGCGAGTTGAACGGGTATAATCCTCGAAGAAGTAGACACCGGCCACAGCAAAAATGTAGAAGAAGATGATCAGCAACAACAAAAGGAACATCATGCTCTAGAAGCCATGACTTCAAGTTAGTGCTGGACCAAACAAGGCTGATTTCCACCTATAGCCCAGTCAAGCCCACCCTGGAAAACCCCCCAACAAACCCTCACTTCGCCCTGAGCCCAGCCATCTGAGTCCACAACAGCTAGACCACAGCCCTTTCTCATCCAGTAACATAGCTCAGGATCTTTCATTGCCTTCTTTGTCCCACCCAGACTTGTCTTGTGTAACCCCCATGCTTGTCCACCTTGCCCACCTGGTTTTGCTGCTACAGTCAAATCACCTTAAGGGCCCTAACCAGGGCCAAAATAATGACTCGAACTTGAGGGATTCGTGTAAAGAGTTTGAGAGACCTTAGAACCCGGCAGATCCTCAGCAACTGGAGCCATGCAGACTGGCCTCCTACCCCTGTCAGCACCACAATCTCAGGAAGCAGGGACTGTAGGAAACACACAGATTATGAGTAAAATATACCCAAAAGCACCCACACAGTTGTTCCTTCATTATCTGGGGTTTTTTTTTTCATAGTTCCTTGGGGATTATCCCTTGAATAACATTCTCTGGTGATTGTTTCCTATTTGGTCCTTCTATACTAAATTACTTAAACTCTATACTTCAATTTGCTCAGACATAAAATGGGGATAGCCCTAGCCAATTTGGCTCAGTTGATAGAGCATCAGCCTGCAGATGATTCAGGTCAAGGGCACATACCTTGGTTGCAGGGCTCATGCAGGAGGCAACCAATCGATGTGTTTCTCTCACATCAATGTTTCTCTCTGTCTTTCCCTCTCTCTTCCATTCTCCCCAAAAATTAATGGAAAAGTATCTTCGGGTGAGGATTAACAAAAAAAATTAAAAATAAATAAAGAGGGGATAAAACAGTGCCTATCTCATTGGGTTGTTGTGGAGTTCAAATGAGAAAATACATGTGAACAGTGCCTGGCAACTAGTAAGTGCTCAGTAACTGGTAGACATTATTGTTGGGGCTAATGTTGGGGTTAGATTCTGCCTTGCTCCTAATACCAACTCCTGCAATGAATGAACTTCAGTTTTGAAAGACATAGGGGCGGGGGGGGGGGGGGAGAAGTTAGGTACATTTCTACTTGTTTCTTCCTGTGATCTAACTATCTTAACTTTTCTTGTCATTTTGATTCACCTAGGCACATTCCTCAGCCCACTAAACTAATCCTCAGGATAGCTATCCTTACCAATATGGTAACAATAAAATCAAAGACATTCCAGGCATTCTTCCAGAAGAGGGAAAAGCTGGAGAGCCACATAAGAAGGATCTCCAAGATGAAAATAAGTAAGATGAACCAAGCTGCCACCTCCAGAGTCAGCTTCAGTGGCCACAGTTGGGTATTTGTGGATTCAAGCAATTCTGTGAGAATAGAGCAAAGGATGAATAAAGGTTAGGGAAGTGGGAAGCTGAATGATAGAGAATGATCACAACCTGTTATAAACCACAGTTGTGTCCACTGCTATTACACTTTTTAGTTTCTCTAAAAACTGTGGTTGCTTCAACCTGTAAAATACAGGGGTGGACAGAATCAAATATGAAAAATAGCTGCGACTCATCTCTCCTGCTGATATGGATATGCCTAACAGCTGCCTATTAGTCACTGCCTTCCCACTCTGGGATCACACAAAGTCCTCTCTTAACTACCACCAACCCTATCTGCTGTACTGTTAACCCCCTTCCCATCTTAAATTTCACAAAGAAGCAATGAGCCTTGAGAATAGATGAAAATGTAGGACCATGATATATATTAAGTGCTTTATAAGGGATGTAGAAACAAGAAGCCAAATTCATGGGGCATATTGAGTCAGAACAATTGCTTGGTTCTTTGTGTTGTTGGGATATGTGTGTGTGTGTGTGTGTGTGTGTGTGTGTGTGTGTGTGTGTTTTAGAGAAAGAGGTGGTGGGGAAGGAGAAAGAGACAAGGAGAAACATTGATTTTGTTGTTCCACCCATGCATGTATTCATTGGTCAACTCTTGTAGGTGCCCTAAGCAGGGACTGAGCCTACAACCTTGTTGTAACAGGATGCTAATCTAACCAACTGAGCTATCCAGCCAGGGTTGTTAGCTTTTAAAACTTCCCCTTTCTTCTATAAAATTGATTTTGTTCTGCAAAGCAAATAGAATCCTTTATTTTCTTTCTAGAATCCTATTATTTGCTAACTGCTATCCCTTAACTCATTGCCTTAATCTTTCAACCTTCTTCATCACTTTTATACATTTAGTGAATGTATATCATGCTATTAAAAAAAAAACACATTGAGATTAAAATAGGCTTAAAAGCTAAAATTTAATATTTTTCCTTTTGAAACAGAATACTCCAAATGCACTATGACTGATATGCTTGGCAGGTGATGGAGATCAGAAGAGCATACTCAATCATCCTGAAGAACACAACTGCTGTGTAGATTGTGACACACAGTTTTATATCTTATTACTTTTAGTAATATTTTTGGCAAATTATATCCATATGTTGTTGGAAATAAGGACTATTCATACTTGCAATGTGTTACTATCCAAGAAAATGAATCAAATCTTTCTTCTCTCTCATCATTCAGAAACAAAATATGAAAATTATAAAAATAAACAACCAATATCATTGTGAAAGCTTCTTTCTATTTTTTATGCCCTACATTTTAACATATATCACATGTATCTAACATATAATACATAATGTTGTAAGCCTGAAACTAATGTTATATGTCAATTATATCTCTATTGAAAAAACAAAACAAAAAATAGCCTGGCCAATGTGGCTAAGCAATTGAGTGTCGACCTATGAACCAGGAGGTCATAGTTCGATTCCTGGTCAGGGCACATGCCTGGGTTGTGGGCTTGATCCCCAGTGTGGGTGTGCAGGAGACAGGTGATCAATGATTCTCTCTCATCACTGATCTTTCTCTCTCTCCCTCTCCCTCCTCCTAAATCAATAAAAAAATTAAAAAATAATAATTAAATTAAAAAATATTATAGCCCTGACTAGTTTGGCTCAGTGGTTGGAGAGTCAGCCCAAGGACTAAAGGGTCATGGGTTCGATTCCCAGTAAAGGGCATGTACCTTGGTTGCTGGTTCGATCCTCAGCCCCATCGGGGGAGGAAGGCAACCAGTCAATGTGACTCTCTGTCTCTGTCTCTCTCTCTCTCTCTCTTCATATCCCCCCTCCTTCCTCCCTTCCACTCTCTCTAAAACTCAATAGAAAAAAATATCCTCGGGTGAGGATTTAAAAAAAGATAGATTAATAGATGATAGATATCTAAATAAATAGATAAGTGGGTAGATGGATATTCAAATCCTAAAACAAATAATTAAAAATTCAAAACTCAATATATCAACTGCATAGCCAAGATGAATCCTTCTCCAAGTTGTTAGAGAAATAAAACTGTTTTTTTAAAAAAATAAAAATTATATAATATATAAAATAAATATATTTGATCCCAAAATCAAACTTAATGTTATTTTAAAATTCATTTGTACACAAACCATATATTTTCTTTAAAAATAGCACAAAACACTTATAAAGTGGCAAAAGTAAAAATTTGCTCACATGATTTTTAAAATTGTGTTAAAAACAATATTTAATATGCTAGTCTAAAATATTATTTTTACTTAAACTTGCTTCTTTATATCACATAAAAGTAATTAAGTGATTAAAAGGCCTAAGGAAGCTCTGGCTGTTGTGGCTCTGTGGTTGAGCGTCATCCTATGCACCAAAAGGTCACAGGTTTGATTCTGGGTCAGGGCACATCCCTGAGTTGTAGGTGTGATCCCCAGTAGGGATTGTACAGGAGGCAGCCAGTCAATGTTTCTCTCTCTCTACAAATCAATAAAATAAAAAAACACGTGGGGGGAAAATGGGAGATATTTGTAATACTATCAACGATAAAAAAATATATTAAAAAAAACAACGCCTGGGGTGGGAACCAGGCAGAGGGGAGCTATGGGGGGGGGGGGGGGGGGGGGGGGGAGGAACAACTGTAATAAATCTGAACAATAAAGATTTAATTTTAAAAAAATAAAAATAATAAAATAAAACACAAATCATTAAAAAAGAAAGAAAATAGGAGAAACCAAGATGGCGGCATAGGTAAACACGGAAATTGCTGCCTCCCGCAACAAATTCAAAAATACAACTAAAAGACAAAACAGACATCATCCAGAACTACAGGAAGGCTGGCTGAGTGGAAATTCTACAACTAGAAGGAAAGAGAAAAGCACACTGAGACTCAGAGGAGGTGCGGAAGTAAAGTGCAGAGGTACGGAGGCGTACGTGGAAAGGGCTGGCAACTGAGAACGCGGCTGTCTTTTTCAATCGGGAGGGAGTCACAAGCTCCCGACTGCTCTGAACTCCAGTTCCGGGCGAGTCTCTGGGGACCCAGAATCATACAGGGAGAAACTGGACTGTCTGGCAGCAGGCAGAACTCAAGGGCGGCTTTCCCTCAGAGGTGCTTGCAGCGATTACCGGGGACACTGAGACGCAAGGCCCCTTAGGGCAGGGCTGAGGATCAGCCATAGCTGTTTGCTCCGCCCTGTTGATCCCCTGAGACCCCGCCCTACCCAGGCTGCAGCAGAGGCTTGTGCATATGAATGCTCTGGCCCTTTGCAATCTGAAAATTACCTAACAAACTGCAGCTGGGCCAGACAGACCCAGAACTTCCAAGAGAAGGCCCAAGGCCCCACAGCAGCTTGCATTGCTTCACAGCTGGGCCTCATCTGGGCACCTCCAAATGCCAAACAAGGAAGGGATCTGCAGATCTCTTCGTAGCTCCTGCTGGGTAGCCTCAGGCAGAGGCTAAATTAGCACCTCCTTAGATCCAAGAGCCAGTGTACCCAGTGGTCAGAGTGGGACCATCCAAATTACAACTCCTCAGATCCATAAGGGACACACTCAGGGGGCAGACTCAGTGAGCACCAAAGCCCCACTGAAGCAAGTCTTGCCCCGTAAGGGTGTCTTCAGCACAGAAGTTCTCCCACTGTAGACACAGCTGATTCTCACAGCCAATAGGCCTGGAGGTCAATTCCTCCCAGTGATACCTATAACAATCAAGGCTTAACTACAACAAGACTGTGCACAAAGCTCACAAAGGGGTGCACCAAGAGTGTCCACCTCAGGTAATTGGGGAGGCTGAGCCACTGGGCCCTAGAGGACACCTAGCACACAAAGCCACTCTATCAACACATGAAAGCAGCCAAAATGCAGAGACAAAGAAACAGGTCACAAATGACAGAAATGGAGGAAAGCAAACGACTGGATATAGAGTTCAAAACCACGGTTATAAGGTTTTTCAAGAATTTTATGGAAACCGCTGATAAATTTAGTGAGACCCTCAAGAAATCTAGTGAGACCCTCGAGGATATGAAAAAGGACCAACTAGAAATTAAGCATACATTGACTGAAATAAAGAATAATATACAGAGATCCAACAGCAGACAAGAGGATCCCAAGAATCAAGTCAAAGATTTGAAATACAAAGAAACAAAAAATACCCAACCGAAAAAGAAAAAAGAAAAAAGATTCCAAAAAATGAAGATAGTGTAAGGAGCCTCTGGGACAACTTCAAGCGAACCAACATCCAAATTATAGGGGTGCCAGAAGAAGAGAGAGGGCAAGATATTAAAAACCTATTTGAAGAAATAATGACAGAAAACTTCCCCTACCTGGTGAAAGAAATAGACTTACAAGTCCAGGAAGCACAGAGAACCCCAAACAAAAGGAACCCAAAGAGGACCACACCAAAACACATCATCATTAAAATGCCAAGAGCAAAAGACAAAGAGAGAATCTTAAAAGCAACAAGAGAAAGACAGTCAGTTACCTACAAGGGAGTACCCATACGACTGTCAGCTGATTTCTCAACAGAAACTTAGCAGGCCAGAAGTGAGTGGCAAGAAATATTCAAAGTGATGAATGCCAAGAACCTACAACCAAGATTACTTTACCCAGCAAAGCTATCATTCAGAATTGAAGATCAGATAAAGAGCTTCACAGATAAGGAAAAGCTAAAGGAGTTCACCACCACCAAACCAGTATTATATGAAATGCTGAAAGGCATCCTTTAAGAAGAGGAAGAAGAAGAAAAAGGTAAAGATACAAATTATGAACAACAAATACACATCTATCAACAAGTGAATCTAAAAATCAAGTGAATAAATAATCTGATGAACAGAATAAACTGGTGTTTATAATAGAATCAGGGGCATAAAAAGGGAGTGGACTGACTATTCTTGGGGGGGAAGGGGTGAGGGGGATGCGGGAAGAGACTGGACAAAAATCGTGCACCTATGGATGAGGACAATGGGGGGGGGGGTGACGGTGGAGGGAGGGGTGGGAACCGGGTGGAGGGGAGCTAAGGGGGGGAAAAAGAGGAACAACTGTAATAATCTGAATAATAAAGATTTAATTTAAAAAAAAGAAAGAAAATAAACTAGAACAGAGCAGCAACTCCAACAAATAATAGCTCATAGAACAGAAAAAGCTGATAAGAAAGTACATTAAGTATTTTATTTAAATAAGTTTAGGTCTACCAAAACAAAGTCTAAAGTATGGAGAAAAATTATGCAAAACATCTCAATAATTATTTATATTAGTTACATAACACAACATTTTGGACCTATCGAATTAAATAAACTATATTATTAAAATAAAATTTAAAAAACACCTAAGGAGTTTTTATTTTTTTTATTTTTTATTTTTTTTTTATATATTTTATTGATTTTTCACAGAGAAGAAGGGAGAGAGATAGAGAGTTAGAAACATCGATGAGAGAGAAACATCGATCAGCTGCCTCCTGCACATCTCCCACTGGGGATGTGCCCGCAACCCAGGTACATGCCCTTGACCGGAATCGAACCCGGGACCCTCCAGTCCGCAGGCCGACGCTCCATCCACTGAGCCAAACCAGTTAGGGCCACCTAAGGAGTTTTTAAAGATTATATATGCATTACCGGGAAACAAAATTACAAAACAAAAAAAAGATTAGGGAGCTTTGATCTAGAAAACTGATTGTTAATATTTTTTTTCCCTATCTTTAACAACATTCTTTGTGTTCTGGAAAATTATTTTTTAAAAGCCTAAACAAAGCTTTAATGTTCATCACATGAATTAATCTGTTCAAAGAAATCTGTTATTCACAAATAATTATTCCTCCTGCCTTTCTATCATGAGAATCTATATTATAAAAACCCAGTGGCCCTAACACTGTAACAACCAAAGACTGGTACCAGGAGGCTGCATGCATGGCAAGGCGCACACAGGTGGGTGGGGACTTGACTCTGGGTCTCATAGTGCAGCTGGACCTTGAGTGGGGGGGAGGGGGGAGTCCCATGGCGCAGTGGGGTCTGGGGTCCTGGGTCTTGCGTGATTTCCTGCAGGTCTGGGTCTCACGCGATTTCGTGCGCTCGGTCACTAGTGTACTTAATAAAATACAACTTAACTCTCAGGCAATCTATTTATCCTCTGGCACAGTGATCATGTTTCATATTCAGCCGTCTTACCAAACAGAATGGTTAGTGCTATTTTTTTTTCATTTGCCCATTAGATGCAGGGAATCTTGTACAGGTACTACTACTTACTTTATTCCAAGGCTTAAGACTATATCCCTAACCTCACAAGGGAAATACAAACCAATTATACAAGAAATAGGAAATGTGGGGAACACAGTTCAAAATTCCCATATGTGGAGGAAATAAAACACTTCAAAGAATATATAATATACTATAGTGGTCAATGACATCAATTATTGTGGTGTAAATATCTTTGACCTAACTGTATTAAAAGACAGTTTTAAAGTAGGAAACTTCTCCAAAACAACTGAGAATGAAACAAGGAAGTGAGTACTTCCACTGTCCTTTATCCTTTCTGAGCAGTTTGTTTGAGATGATAATCAAATGAGCACATTGATTCTCCAGATTTCTTTTACTGTTAATACATTTCATATAACTTATGACTGGTTTTAGAGTTATTTACTCTTTAAGTTATTTTTTACTAACATCTTACTTGTACCTAACTTTATATACTTTGTGAGCTTTCTTATTCATACTTAATCTTTCTATATATACTTATAAAAATGTAAATATTGGATCACTCACTGATAGGAACCAATATTTCTAAGAGGAAAGTTTAATTCAAACAAATGTAGACTAGACCGACACAAGAAATATAACCAGTCTTCCCATCTCCAGTTCCTTGTTGAGTCTATTACACCCTACCTCTAAGTGTTGAGACTACCTTATATCTACTACACTCTCAAAAGCCCTCCAAATGTATCTAGATCTTAGCAGTTTGCCAGCACAATTCAAATAACATTAAAAATGTAAAATAATCAATTTAAAGGAAAAATGACTTCCCCCCACTTACTCTTTCACTCAATGTCAATTCTCACCTATTTCAACCATCAGTACAATTGTATTCAAAATTATGAGGAATATGATGAAGTTTGTGAAGAGAGGACCTGTTTTCTCTTAAGGAAATATATAGTGGAGTTCTTTGACTCATGCAGGTGAAATAATAGGGGCAAGAATAGAACCAGTGAGATTGAGAAGGAAATGGAGTTTGGAAAGAGGAAAATAAAATCATAAGGCTGATGGTGGGGCAAGAAAAAGAGTAAAGCCATGGGATAAAATGAGTAGTATGAAAGGATACACTCAAGGACCCATCCAGCCCACAAAGAAAGAGGTGGCCTCCAACTGAAGCGCACTTCAAGCTTGCTCATCAGTCTTTGGCTATGCGTAATCCGTTCTTCATGACGAGGCTTTATGGAGAAGCGCACAAGCTGGTTTTGATCTCCTAACATAATTTTCTTCTGATGGGCAGGATCTACACCAAAAAAAAGGGGGGGGGGGGTCAGTAGGTAATTACAAAGAAAAGTTTGAGCGGCGAGAAGGTATGAAGAGGAGGTAGGTTTGGGGGCAGGAATACTGATTACGTAAGGGGCACCCTCGTGGTGGGGCTTGCCTTGCTGCTCCTGCTCACGGCAACTAATATTAGTTTGAAGAGCTAATGTATGTATTGCTTATGATCAACACTGTCCATGCCCAAGAATAAAGACGACAGGTCCAACTCTATGTTTTAAATGTCTTTGGTAAAAACTTCCACAACAGTCAGGGCTGGAAGGCCGAAGAGTTAGTAGCCTTAGGGTTTTATCACCTGGATCCAAATAATTTTATTTTTAAAACCTTTGATTTGCCGAAACCGGTTTGGCTCAGTGGATAGGGCGTCAGCTTGCGGACTGAAAGGTCCCGGGTTCGATTCCGGTCAGGGGCATGTATCTGGGTTGCGGGCACATCCCCAGTGGGAGATGTGCAGGAGGCAGCTGATCGATGTTTCTCGCTCATCGATGTTTCTAACTCTCTATCTCTCTCCCTTCCTCTCTGTAAAAAAATCAATAAAATATATTTTAAAAACAACAACAAAAAAAACCTTTGATTTATCAAGTTTGGTGTGACCTCCGAACTAACAACCATCTCAATCTCCCCTGCATTTTCCACCCTTAAAACTGTCTGCCTGCTGCCTATGCTTTGGAGGGTGCGGATGGGAGTCTTTAAGATTCTCTTTGGGAAGAGACAGGCTGCTGACCGACCATCTCTCGGACGGTGTGCCGTGGCACAGCTTGGCTCACGCCTTGCAGATGCTCGATGAGTGAGAAGGTATCGATGAGACGAGAACGAATGGCATCAGCTCTGGGCAGCTGTATGTGTCCCTCTGGGTTGTAAGTGGCCATGTCTGTTAAGACAATGGAAAAACCATCTATCATTTCATTCTCGGAGTTGCATCCAAGATCAGGGGTCTTCTTCCCCTCCTCCCACTCTCTTTGCCCTTAAGAATACAAACACATTGTAACAAGACTCAAGGTTTTTTGTGGGTTGTTTTTTGTTTTTGTTTTTTTTTTTGAGACAAAAGGCGCCAGGAGTCCTAAGAGGCTATTGCACCCTTGACGAAGTGGCCGGGCGCCTTCCCTCGTGCGGCGGCATCTCTCATTCCGAGCAGCAGCCACAAGGGTCGGCAGGCGTCCCCGGGGTTGGACAAAGAGGAATTCGGGCACCACCTGGACCCCGAAGGAACCAGGCAATGCAATGAGGTGGCGCAGCGGGAGGGCTCGGGGCTGCCCCCGACACAGAAAGCAAGTTCAGAGGAACCGGACAACGTGCCACAGCCTGACATCTGGGTCACGTGTCGGGTCCCAGCGCAGCTCCCGCTCCCAACTTCCGCCGGCGGGCCTCACCTCGGCCCGGGCCCCGCCGCCCACTCGGCCCCGACTTCACGCCTCCACCTCCGCTCCGGCGTCCCGAGCTCGGCCGTCCCCCCACCCGCTGAACGCGTCCGGGGTCGGCTCCCCGCCGGACCGCGACGCCTTCCCAGCTCTGCCCGCACCACCCCGAGTTCCGGCTCGCCCGGAGCCCAGCTCCGGTCCCCCGCCCCGGCCCCTCCCGCCCGGACGCCCGCCGCCAGGCCCCGCCCCGCGCCCCGGCCACCCGGCGGTTACCGGCTGGTCCCGCCCGCCCGACGCCAGCGCCGCGCAGCCAATCGGCGGCTGCCACACTGCGGCCCGAGCCGGGCGGGGGTGGGGACGTCCGGCTGCAGGTCCGCCTGGGCTAGACGCGTGAGCACCGGCCGAGGGTGCGTGGTTGCAGGTCCGGTCCCCGCAGGCCCCGCCGAGTCCCGACCCTCCGCCGCCATGCGCCCCCGCCGCCTCGCACTGCTCCCGGGCGTGGCGCTGCTGCTGACCGCGGCCCGCTGGGCCGGTGCCTCCGACGTGCTGGAACTCACGGACGACAACTTCGAGAGTCGCGTCTCCGACACGGGCTCCGCGGGCCTCATGCTCGTGGAGTTTTTCGCCCCCTGGTGAGGCCACTGAGCCGGGAGGGGAGGGAAGGAGGGCGGGCCGGGCCGGGGACGGAGGCCCGGGAGCGGTTGGGCCTGCGCGGCGCCGGGCCCTCCCCCCTTCCAGCGGCCCGGCTGCGGCCGGGGAGTTTCCCAGCCGCGGGGACCCGAGGCACCTCGTCGAGAGCCGAGAAGTGGGTGCCGATCGCCGCGGGGCGAGACCCGAGAAAGAAAACCCCGAAGGAGGCCCCTCTCGCGCGGGGCCACAGCCAGATCCCGTGCGCTGGCGGCACTTCCTATTTGCGGGGGGTTTAGCCACCCCCGGCCCCCGGTGATGGGCACCTTGGCAGTTTCTGGGCGGTCAGTGGGAATGGCCTCCCTGCTGCAGACTAGGCATCCCGAGGCCTTACATTGGGAGGTAACGTGTCCCCAAGGGCAGAGGTCCGGGCTGCCGGGGTGCTTCCTTCCCTCTGGCCCCGGGCCCCGCAGCCATGCGTTTCTAGCCAAGGTCACTCAGTGGCTGCAGAATGGCCCGAAGTGTGTTCTTGGGGGAGCCATTATTTTGTCCATCGCATGGTGCACACTTTCTCCATTACGCTGAGCACTTACTTCCCAGCAGCAGAATCCGGTCACACACACACACAGTAGGTGAACAAGAGTCATTTCGTCAGAACCTGCCTAAATTGTCCGTTTTAATTAGGATTTTTTTTTTTGTAAATGCCAAAAACTCCAATTAGAAAGTAACCAGTATTGGAGGAATACTCCATTGCGGGGTGATTTAACTGAACAAGGGTTTACATTTCTTAGGATAGAACTAACTTTAGATAAAAGGCTGGAGGTGGGGGTAGGGAATGAGTAGGATTTCTGACTCAGTAATAAATCTGAGTTTCCTTTTTTGTGTACCCCCCAAGTCTTTACCACAGAAAACTGCAAACCGTGAATTATCTGAACACATGAGATAGCTCATCCTATCTATACCAATTCACAGTGCTTAATTTTTCCATCCCTGCCACAATTACCCTTAATTAAAAACTACCTGTATTCCAAAGTATCAGTAAAACAAAGCATAGCTTTCACTTCTAACTCTGACCTTCACTGCAGGTGCTCCACTGACTTGTTGAGGGTTACTAGAATGCCTGTAGTCGGTGAAGATCACCTAGAAAATGGTTCTCAACCTTGGCTGCACATTAGAATCACCTGGGAATCCGAGGTGATTCTAATGTGCAGCCAAGGTTGAGAACCACTGACCTAGAAGGATGTGCTAAAGGCAATGAATTTGTTTTTAGCTTGTGACAGATTTTGTGTCCAGGGCATTCCTATGGCTAACTGGCCGTACTGAGTACACATCATAGGCTCATCTTTAGACTCACATTCTCTTAGAAACAACTCTTCCCAGCCATGTAACCGTGCTGCTAACTTTAAGGGGTTGTCCCGTCCCTTAGCATGGCCGGATAGAGTTGTTGCAAAACTGGGTAGTGCTTTAGTGACTGCAGAGATCAACATGAAGTGAGTTGCTGGAGAATTGTGAGCAGTTAGACTTAGTTTAAAGCATTTTTTTTTAATGTTTTTATTGATTTTTATGAGGAGGAAGGGAGAAGGAGAAAGAAACATCAATCTGTTGCCTCTGACCAGGGACTGAACCCAGAGCCTGGACGTGAATCCTGACTGGGAACCCAACCTGTGACCTTTTGGTGCACTGGACCGACACTCGACCAACTGAGCCATATCAGCCAGGGCTAAAGCAGATTTTTTTTTTTTTCCCCAATTGAAGGTGTTCTTCCTACTTTAAATTGTTACATATGCTTCCCTGTGAACTGCATATCCCATCATTCACTAAATTATTCCAAAAATTGGGTGGATCTCTGCTGCAGTATCCACTTTGAATTGGTCTGGAATGTGAGGTTCTCCACAATGCCAACAAGAAGGATCAGTTTTCTGAATAACTAATTTGGAATCAAGGAAGTCTCCTGTTGATAATATCCTTATTTCTTCATATTCAACTCTTATTTATTTATTTTTTAATCCTCACCCAAGGATATGTTTTTATTGATTTTAGAGAGGGGGAGGAAGAGAGAGAGGGAAGGAAAAACACTGATCAGTTGTCTCCCATATGTCCTCCAAATGGGGATTGAACCCAAAACCTAGATATGTTCCCTGACTGGGAATCAAACCCGCAACTTTTTGGTGTGCCTGCCAACACTCCAACCAATTAAGCCACACTAGCCAGGGTTCAACCACTTTTACTTATGAATACTTAACTTGGAAATGTTTTTTGATGCTCCTTTGTACAAATCAAGAGAATGAGCTCGCAACTTAGGAACATTAAGAGAACCTAAGAGTAAATGAGCCTATTTTGAGTAGGTTCTTTTTCTGGTTTGCTTTAGGATATTTTTTCACTTTCATTTTACAAGTGAAAGTGAAAGATTTCTTTGTAGTTGATTTTTAGACTAATATTTCCTTTATGGAGTTAATCATCTATGTAATTTCTAAGACTGGATTTCTTTGGGGAAAATAAATAGCACTATTTAAATGTTTGTGATAATTTCTGAAAATTCATTTATCAGTCTTAAGTATGTTTTAAGTCCTCAGCTACTTATATTGTAGATTTGTGCCCTACCCTCTAGAATGGTAGTATTAAATAATGACATTTGCTAATACAATGTGTCTAAGCAGCAGTCTCCAACCTTGTAGATTTGTGCCCTACCCTCTAGAATGGTAGTATTAAATAATGACATTTGATAATACAATGTGTCTAAGCAGCAGTCTCCAACCTTTTGGCCCTCACAAATTGTGAGGGCCGAAAGGTTGGCGACCGCTGGTCTAGGGTATAGAAAAAGATTGTGGATAGTATGAAATGGGATATTTAATATAGGGTGGGACAAAAGTAGGTTTACGTTTGTGAGTACACAAAGCACAGAGTTTATTCTTGTATTATTTGTTAATTTTTTTTTAATCCTCACCCAAGGATATTTTTTCCATTGATTTTTAGAGAGTGGAAGAGAGGGAATGACAGAGAAATATTGATGTGAGAAAAACATCGATTGGTTGCCTCCTACAAGTGCCCCAACCAGGGGCCCGGGCCAGGGAGGAGCCTGCAACCGAGGTATGAGCCCTTGATTGGAATCAAACTGGAGTCCCTTTGGTCTGCAGGCTGACCGACACTCTGTCCACGAGCCAAACTGGCTAGGGCTAATTGTATTATTTGACATGCAAACAACTATAAACTTACTTTTGCCCCTGTATTTTTTTTTTTAAATATATTTTATTGATTTTTTTTTTTTTTACAGAGAGGAAGGGAGAGGGATAGCAAGTTAGAAACATCGATGAGAGAGAAACATCGATTCAGCTGCCTCTTGCACGCCCCCTACTGTGGATGTGCCCGCAACCCAGGTACATGCCCTTGACCGGAATCGAACCTGGGACCCT
The DNA here is from genome assembly GCF_014108235.1 of Myotis myotis. NCBI lineage: Eukaryota > Metazoa > Chordata > Mammalia > Chiroptera > Vespertilionidae > Myotis > Myotis myotis. Next base: position 161,898,354 of record NW_023416313.1, read on the forward strand.
TGAGTCCGCAGGCCGACGCTCTATCCGCTGAGCCAAACCAGCTAAGGCTGTATTTTTTTTTTTATACATGCTGATTCCTTTACTTAGAATTCCTGCCTCTGCACAAGGATCTTAGACACACACTCGCAAATTATTCTCAACAAAACTTAACTCACTTCCTTCCCTGAACAACTAACTGATTGCTCCCTCTTCTCTATTGGGACCTAATAATACTGCCTCACCCATGCCAGGCTGGTGTTCCTTAGAAAAAGAACTATATCAGTTTTTCTGTTAGAGGCATGAAGTGATGATGATTGATGATTCTTGGATGAATATATGTTGGGATTTCATTATTAACAGCTAAGTGCCATCCCTGAAGGTGGATGTGACTTGTTTTTTCATATTATCAAGGAGTGAGTGAAAGAAGTAGTGGTTAATCTTGATGCTCACCTTCAAACTCCACCTGAGTGTCATTTGTCAGAATCTAAATTGTCAGTTTTTAAAAAATATGTATTTTTATTGAATTCAGAGAGGGAGAGAAAGATAGAAACATCAATGATGAGAGAGAATCATTGATTGGCTGCCTCCTGCACACCCCCGAATAGGCATGTGCCCTGACCAAATCCAACTGTGACCTCCTGATTCATGGGTCGATGCTCAATCACTGAGCCACACTGGCCGGACTAAATTGTCTGTTTTAATTAGGATTTTTGAAGAATGCCAAAAAATACTCTAATGAGAAAGTAACCTGTGTTGGATAAATACTCCACTTCCAGGTGTAAATGCTTTAGGATAGAACTAACTGAAATAAAGACTCGGGATCGGGGAGCAAATAGGATTTCGGGCGGAGTAAACCTGAGTATTGTTTTTGTTTATTTTAATTTTTCTCTGATTTAATTTTCTCTGAAAAGGTAAATTCTGCATGATGGTAAGAATGTTTGCTGAAAGAAAACTGATAAGTATAAACTGATTTAAGAGACAGACACTCAAGATAAATTGTACTGGAAATACAATAATGAATTTTGGCCTAATAACCCTCATGCTGTCCTATAGCAAAACACTAAAATTCATGCAACAGACAATTTAGTGACATGAGGATTTTTTTCTCCCGACTTCCTGGGAAAAAGAAATTGAGAATATACTGTTTTCTTTTGTTTGCTTTCATAATGAATTATTCTTGCTTTTGGCTGACTTTCCCAAATTGGGTATTGTTTTTTATTTAACCCCTAAATCTTTACCATAGCAAACAACTTTTTTAAGAAAATAGTTTGCTCATTTTTATAATGGATCTCATTTATTTTTTTGAAGGAGGAAGGAAGAGAGAGAGAGAGGAAAAAAAAGAAAGAACAAAATATCAATTGGTTGCCTCCTGCATGTACCCGGAGCTGGGATCAAACCCCCAACCTGGGTATGTACCCTAAGTGGGAATTAAACCAGAACTTTTTGGTGTATGAAACGATGCTCCAACCAACTGAGCCATACTGGCCAGGGTAACAATGGTTATCAACCCATGGGATAGCTCAGTATATCCATGCTAATTAATTTTTCAACCCCTGCCACAATTACCCTTATTAAAACTATATTTAAAAGTCTCAGTAAAAGTAGGTTTACAGATGTAAGTACATGAAATACAGAGTTTATTCTTATATTATTTATTAATTTTTGTATTTTCCATGTAAACAACTTTTGCCCCACTCTGTAACTTTCACTTGCTTCTTACTCTGGTCTTCACTGCAGGTGCTCCACTGACTTGTTGAGGGTTACACTAGAAATCCTGTAGTGAAGACAGTTTGAACCAGAAGGATGTGCTAGAGGCGACGAATTTTGTTTTCAGCCTTTTTTTTTTTTTTTTTTTTAATATATTTTATTGGTTTTTTACAGAGAGGAAGGGAGAGGGATAGAGAGTCAGAAACATCGATGAGAGAGAAACATCGATATGCTGCCTCCTGCACACCCCCTACTGGGGATGTGCCCGCAACCAAGGTTCATGCCCTTGACTGGAATCGAACCTGGGACCCTTCAGTCCCCAGGCCGACGCTCTACCCACTGAGCCAAACCGGTCAGGGCTGTTTTCAGCCTTCTTGACAATAACTACAAAGTCAACAGAAATCTCTCTTCTGTTTCTTCTTTATTCTCATTGCTACCATGCTGGACCAAACTTTCATTTCTGCCATGTGAAATATATTATCTCTAGGTGGCATTTTTATCTCTGCTTTCCCCCTTGGTCAGGCCTGTAATATTGCTGGCTGATGTAGTCTTTATACACATAACACATTTATTATCTCTTAATAGCAAAAGCCCTTCACAGTTCTCTGAATGTATCATTCTCACTAGTAATTTTGTCTTTGTTTTACTGTTCCCTTTATCTAAAATATTCTACCATGTCCTTGCTGAAGCCTTAAAGGCCCAGATCCAAATCTTACTCCCTTTAACATACATTTTTTAACTTTTGAAATTTTATTGTGGTCCCAAAAGCCTGGATTTCTCAGATAAATTAGTTATCAATCGGCTGCCTCCGGCATGACCCCTAGTATGCTCTGACTAGGAATCCAACCGTGACTTCCTGGTTCATAGGTCGGTGCTCAATCACTGAGCACACTGGCCGGGCAGGAACCATTATTTTATGTCTTACAAAGAAAGAAATACTACCATTGAAGCTATTACTGATTGGAAGACACATTCCAATTTCAAATATGGTAAAATGTGCATCTGTAAAATGCAGTATAAGGAATACCATTTATTCTACTAGGTCTAACAAAAAGACCTATACAGTTGAAGCCCCCTGTGTACCCCTTCCCCATCTTATGCACTCCCCCATCCTGAATTTCGTATTTATCATTTGGTCCTTTTATACTTTTAATGTGTGTGATAATATGTGTGTGACCCTAAGCAACAGCTCATATAATATTACAGTCTTTTTTTAGAAATATCACCTTTTCTTCATTTAAGCTTTCTAATGATTTTTTAATAGAATTCCTAAAGACCTTGAAGAATATAAGCTCTTTTAGTTCTTTGTTTTAAACAAGTTTTAGGGGCAAATGCTTCCATGTTGCTTATTCATCACTTACATTTTGAGACCTGGCTGGCGGGGCTCAGTGACTGAGCGTTGACTTATGAACCAGGTCACGATTCGATTCCCAGTCAGGGCATATGCCTGGGTTGCAGGCTCAATCCACAGTGTGGGGTGTGCAGGAGGCAGCCTATCAATGATATTCTGTCATCATTGATGTTTCTATCTCCCTCTCCTTTCTCTGAAATAAGTAAAACTATTTTTTAATAAATTTTGAGACTTGACTATGAAATATATCAGCTCAAGTTTCTTCTATGTTTCCTTCCTTTGCTTTTCTTATTCTATTTGTGCTATTTGAGGAGATTACAGAACTATTCACCTTCTCAAAGTAATCCCTCTGCAACCCATTGGCTTTTGAAGAGATGATATACAGCTAGTGCTAGCTGTACACTAAGGAGGAGTATGTTGCCCCTCTCCCCCCATTGCATATACAGTATATTTATGTCACTGTTAGGACGTTCAGGCAGAGGAGCAGGTGTTTCTGATGGCCCTCTGGGAACATTCTAATTGACAATGTTTTATTCTCATCAGTTCTTGTAGCCAGGTGAATTGTATAGCTATAAAAAATCAGGCCTACACACTTTTTCCTTTTTTAAATGTATTTTTATTGATTTCAGAGAGGAAGGGAGAGGGAGAGAGAGAAACATCAATGATGAGAATCATTGATGGCTGCCTCCTGTGTGCACCCTACTAGGGAATTGAGCCTATATAACCCAGGCATGTGCCCTTGACCAGAATTGAACCTGGGACCCTTCAGTCCTCAGGCTGACACAATACCCACACTGAGCCAAACCAGCTAGAGCTGGCCTATGCTCTTAAATATGTCATTCAGATGCTGTGATTCAGTTGAGGGTGGGGGAAAACCTCCAGTGAGTTGTTAGAGTATCTATGACGAATGAGTACCTTCTGGGCTTCATTCCACTATCCTCTCAAACTGGGTTTCTGGTCAAAAAGTCATATTGAAGGGATGGAGAAAAAATACTTGATGGTGATTCTTACTGAGTCAGTATTATACTTGGAACCTTACAGGTTTCAGTCACTATATATACTAGAGGCCAGGTGCACAAATTCGTGCATGGGTGTGGTCCCTTGGCCTGGCCGGCGATTGGGGCTGATCAGGGCCATCTCACCCAGTCCCAATTGGGGCCGGCCAGCCAGGGGGAGGGACGGCAGGAGGTTGGCCGGCTGCAGGACGTTGGCTGTGGGAGTGCACTGACCACCAGGGGGCAGCTCCTGCATTGGGCGCCTGCTCCCTGGTGGTCAGCACGTATCACAGCAATCGGTCGTTCGGTTGTAATGGTTACTTAGGCTTTTATATAGAGAGATTTTTTTTAATATATATATATTTTATTGATAAGGGAGAGGGGGAGAGAGAAACGTCAATGATAAGAGAGAATCACAGATCAGCTGTTTCTTGCAGGCCCCCACTGGGGATCGAGAGACAAACTGAGCATGTGCCCAGATCGAATTGTGACCTGGTTCATAGGTCAGCACTCACAATCTCTGAGCCCCAGGCAGCCCTTTACCTCTTGAATGTGGAGGATACTTTTGACTACCACTTTCAGGACTCAGTTGTACTTTTATTGAGAAAATAGATGTTGCTCTGGACTCATCTCCTATAGAATCAACCTTAGTCTGGAGATAATACTTTTATCTTCTGAGAGCTTTGGTTTACCCTAATTACTAATGGGGGTTGTTCAGATAAAGCAGCTACTAGTTCTGAAGTAGTATAGTTTGGGGTTCTTCCTAGAGAAATAAAGTTAGACTTACAGGATTAAATTGAGAATTTGGCTTTTTTTTTTTTTTTTAATATATCTGTATAGGTGTGGACACTGCAAGAGGCTTGCCCCTGAGTATGAAGCTGCAGCTACTAGATTAAAAGGAATAGTCCCATTAGCAAAGGTGAGTATAGGTGGATTCTTCATTTTAAAAAATAAGGTGGGGTGTTTTTTTTAATGTGAGAGAGAGGAAGGAAAGGGAGATATAAAAATATCGATGAAAGAGAAACATCAGTCGGCTGCCTCCTGCATGCCCCCAAGTGGGAATCAAGCCTGCAACATGGTCATGTACCCTGGCCAGGAATCAAACTGGTGACCTCGTGGTTCATGGGTCTGCTGCTCAACCATTGAGCTACACAAGCGGGGCAAGATTTGTTTTTAATCGTCACCTGAGGACAAGGGTACTCAGACTTTTTAAACAGGGGGCCAGTTCACTGTCCCTCAGACTGTTGGAGGGCCGGACTATAGTTTAAAAAAAAACTATGAACAAATTTAGCAACAGGCAGCGGCTGCAAAAACACCCAGCCGGCCGGATAAATGTTTTCGGCGGGCCGTAGTTTGAGGACGCCTGCCTGAGGATATGTGGGGTGTTTTTTTTTTTATTGCTTTTAGAGCGAGAAGAAGTGGGGGGAGGGAGAGAGAAACATCCAACTGGAGTGGAACCCACAACCTGGGTATGTGCCCTGACTGGGAATCTATCCCACAGCTTTTTTGTGTATGGGACGATGCTCCAACCAACTGAGCCACCTGGCCAGGGCAAGAAATGAGGTATTTTAAATAATAGTTTGTAAAATTAATATTTCCTCTACTCTTATGTTGCTAAGAGAGAACATTAGTTTCTGGAAAAATACACAGGTGACTATTGTATCAAGTATAGTTTCAAACTATTAAAAGTAGTGGAACTAAGGGAATTATTGACAAAAGAAACATGTAAAATATGGTCACTACGAATTAAGAGGAAATACGGAAAGTAAGAGTACAGTAGTCAAGATTAGAAGAAAATTATTATTGAGTAAATAATTCCTTATACTATCATGATAGTCACGATGTGGAATAGGAAAATAACATGAGGATGTTGATTATTGGTCTACTATAAACTTGGTAGGTGCTTTTATAATCAAAGTAATGCTTCCAGAATTTTTCATTCTGTATTAAACCCATACTTATTCCAGTCTTAAAGCTCACATCTCAGCCAGTCTCAAATAGTTCATCCATATTTATTTGAACTCTTGGAAACTGCTTTTTCTTTTTTTTAATTGATTTTTAGAGAGGGAGGGAGAGAAACATCGATGTGAGAGTGAAACATCAGTTGGCTTCCTTCTGCATGCCCGACACTGGGTATTGAGTCTGCAACCTGGGCATGTGCCCTGACCGTCTTTCGGTGCATGGGACAGCGCCCAGCCAACTGAGCCACACCAGCCAGGGCAGAAACTGCTTTTAATCCTAATGTTTCTATGGCAGCTTGTCATAGAAAAAAAGAGTTTGGTTTTGATTTAATTTCTGTCTTATGTAGCTATAGCCTGTATTACTTTTCTGAACCTCAGGATTCTATCAGGTGATTAAATAGATGGAAATTGCCCTCTTCTTCATTAGTATCATTAAATGTCATGTTATAGTTTAGCCAAGATTCATACTAGCTCAGGTATTCAAGTATTGGTAACTTTCCTAATAACTAGATGATTTGCCAAATCAAATTATACTCCACCCCAGCTAAATAGTATGTACACCTATCCATGTATCCTCTTGATGATAATCATTATCAAAATAAGCCACTGTTACTAACTTAAGTGATTTATCCCTCACATGTTCTGGGGCAGGAAAAAGGTGGAGACCATTTTAGACAATAGAGACTCCAAGGGCAGAATTTAAATTGTCATTTGTGTGTTTTGTATGAGGCCCAGGGATCTAAATTTTAAAGATTTCCTTAGGTAGTTCTTATGTAGCTAGCCCAGCACCAGTCTGCCTTTAAAATCTAATGTTCCGTGGCATGTATGTCAAGAATTGTTTGATCCTTTATGACTTGACCAATCTTAATATTTGGAAATATAGGAAGAACCTGTAAGCAGGCATTTGGATAACAAGTGGTTTATACATTTTAATCTTTAGGTTGATTGTACTGCCAACACAAACACCTGTAATAAGTATGGAGTCAGTGGATATCCAACCCTGAAGATATTTAGAGATGGTGAAGAAGCAGGTGCTTATGATGGGCCCAGGACTGCTGGTAAGGATGCTTGAAGTATCCTGTTCTTTGTAATGTGAACAGGACAATTTTCTATACAACATACTTTCGGTCTTTAAAATTTATCTTCTAAGAGGTCAGTTTGGTAGCTAACAAAAAACTTTTCTAAATGAACAGATTATGTAAGTAATATAGAAAATATTGAACTTGAGTTATAAGATCAACTAGGCATTTTTTCATTTGACAAATATTATTGAGTACTCTGGGCCAGGTATTCTGGACATTCTAGGTGCTCAGTATTTATTGATAAACAAAACAGACATAGTTCCTCCTCTTGTGATGCTTACATTCTAGGAGATGAAAAGAAGGCAACAAATAGGTTTAAAAATACTTAGAGGTATCTACCACTTCACAGCCATTAGGATGACTACTATCAAAATAACAAGTGCTGGTGAGGATGTGGAGAAATTGGAACCCTTTTGAATTGTTAGTGTGAATGTAAAATGGTGCAGCTTACTATGGAAAACAGAATGGCAAGTTATTAAAAATATTAAAAATAGACATCATATGATCCAACAGTTCTACCTGGGTATATACCCAAAAGAATTGAAAGCAGGATCTCAAAGAGATACTTGTACACCCAGGTTTATAGCTGCATTAGTCAACAATAGCAGAAAGGTAGAAGCAACCCAAATGTCCATCAGTGAATGAATGGATACACCGAAAGTGGTATATTAATAATAATAATAATAAATTATATATCAATGTGTATATCATACAATGATATACATGTTTAAAAGGAAGTTAGGACATGAACGACAAAATGGTTGAACCTTGAAGACATTATGCTAAGAGGGATAAGCTAGTCACAAAAAAGACAGATATTGTGTGATTCCACCTATATGATGTTCCTACAGTAGTCTAATCCATAGAGACGGAAAGTAGGATGGTGATTGCCAGGGTCTGTGGGGAGGGCAGAATAGGGAGTTATATAATCAGTGGAATTTCGTTCTGCAAGATAAAAACAGTCCTGGAGGTTGATTGTATAACAGTGTGGATGTACTTAATGCCACAGAACTGTACGATTAAAAATGGTTAAGATGGCAAATTTTATGTTGTATATTTTATCACAGTTTAAAAAATTTTAATGTTACCCTGGCTGGTATGACTCTGGATAGAGCATCAGCCTGCGGACCAAAGGGTCCCAGGTTCGATTCCGGTCAGGGGCACATACCTCGGTTGCAGGCTCCTCCCCGGCCCAGGCTCTAGTCAAGGCTTATGCAGTAGGCAGCCAATCGATGTGTTTTTCTCACATCGATGTTGCTCTCTGTCTTTCCCTCTCTCTTCCACTCTCCCTAAAAATCAATGGAAAAATATCCTCAGGTGAGGATTAACAACAACAAAACAAAAATTTTAATGTCAAAAATGTATATGGATAAGATAAATTCAGCTAGTGGTAAGAGCATGAAAGGAGGAAAATAAGACCAGTTGATGTGGTCTTGGGAGCACCTCATAGTTAGGTGATGAGGGAAGTAACATTTGAGCTGAGACCTGAGTGACAGGAAGGAGCCAGCCATGAGAAAATCTGGATCAACCTCTAGGCAAAGGGAAAGCCAGTGCAAAAAGGCCTTACATATAACTGAGCTTGGTGTACCCAAGGCACAGGGACCATGTGGCTTGAAGGCTGACAAAGACAGTTTTATCTTGAGTCTATCAAGTCCAGGCATATTTTACCTTTTATGATGGTAAACTAATAGGAAAGAGGTTCAGTTTGGGCATTTTAGGTGACGTGAAAATTTTTCAGTGTGATTGTTACCCGTGCACAGAGCTCTACATAGCATGACCCATTCCTAATTCTGAAGACTGCTTCACTTTAGGACTTTTGTCCTGGCTGTATTCATAGCCTGAACTGATCTTCCCCGTGTTTGCATGGCTTGCTCCTTTTTCAGATCATGGCTTAAATTTTACCCTCCACCTCCCCAGGCTTTCCCAGAGCGGAAGGAAAAGGGAGAGAGAAATGGAAACATCAATGAGAGAGAATCATTGATTGGCTGCCTCCTGCACACCCCACACTGGGGATGGAGGCCACAACCCAGATATGTGCCCTGACCTGGAATTGAGCTGTGACCTCCTGGTTCATAAGTTGGTCTCAACCGTTGAGCCACAGCGGCCAGGGTAGAGATTTCCTATGAATTGCAAGCTCCAAGAGAGCGGAGACCTTGTTTGGTTTATATACTACTCTGTTCCCAGCGCCTCCACTGGCACCAGTGGTGGATACTCAGGAACTCTTTAATGCAGGAATAAATATTTTAGCCCAACTGGTATCATTTAGTCAAAACTCCAAATTTTTTTCATATTCTTTTTTCTGAGCTTAAAATCATTAATGAAGAACCCATGTTACCATTCAGATTTTATTAGTTTTATTTAGGGTAAAGTCAGCAATTAGAGTTTAGTTAATATGGTTTTTCTAAAGTTGGACAAGTCTTAAGAAAATTGTAGATAAACCCAACCAGAATGCTTCTAGGCAAATATTCTCACTTGGACTTGCAACTTAGATTTTTTTTTTTTTAACTCGAAAATTTCTCAGCATTTGACTGGGAGGTGAGATGTTTGGCTACTTAGGATGGATTATTTTGTTCATGTACTCCTTTAAGAACTATACTGTTTGCCTTCCTACGTAAAGTGGTTATTCAGTGCTCCCACTATACCTTCCAGAGCATTTAAATACTCTTGGAGAAAAGTAACACTTTTCATCATAACCCTGAATTAAAGTTTTTATAATAATTTATATTGTGATATAGTAATAGCAGTCCCCTCAAAGACTAAACAATTCATTCCAGTTTCAACTAATCTATTGATACAACCCATCCTCTGTGAGGAATGGAGGAAAACATATGTAAGGGGGAAGAGGGATTTATGAGAAAATCAACCTTACAAAGTAAGGTAGTTAAACATTATTCTGTCTCAACCAGTTAGCAGATTATTAGAGTACTTAGAAGAGAAAATGGCCCTGACTGGTTTGGCTCAGTGGATAGAGCGTCGGCCGGCGGACTCAAGGGTCCCAGGTTCGATTCCGGCCAAGGGCATGTACCTTGGTTGCAGGCACAACCCCAGTGGGGAGTGTGCAGGAGGCAGCTGATTGATGTTTCTCTCTCATCGATGTTTCTAACTCTCTATCCCTCTCCCTTCCTCTCTGTAAAAAATCAATAAAATATATTTTAAAAAAAAAAAAAAGAAGAGAAAATGGGTGGAAGAGGTAGAATATTATGGAGAATTGCACTGTCTCTGGTCTGTAAGCATTTTGAACCTATGAATGGTTTTAGCAGGCCCCAAAAGAAAGTAGAATAATGGTCTGTCTACTAGGTTTTAGGATAAAAAGATATTTTTGTGTGTGGTTATTACGTCTAAATTATTTTATTTAGCCCATTTCACCTCAGTAGGAAAGTATGATTTGGGTGGATCCTGTAGGTAGAATGATTTTACCTGTATGTAGTTAAACTCCTGTTCAAGCTTGCCCAGTCATTGCATTTTCTGCTTTTAAATTTTAGTAAGACTATAAGTAAGTCTTTGTGCTACTTGAGAATAATGGAATTGTTATTATCTGCAAAATGATGTTTCTTGAACTTAAGTGCTAGGTATTATTCTTAAAGCTAGGTATATATCAGCAAAACAAACAAAAATCCCTGCCGATTTGGAACTTACTTTGTAGTGGGGAGAGAGAGATAAAAATATTAAGGATCAAGTATATTAATTAGATGGGTGAAAAGTTTTGTAGAGGAAGATAAACAAGAAAGAGATAAAGGAACTTTGGAGGTTGAATAGGTTTTAGTTACAATAGGATGGTCGGCGAAGGCTTCATTAAGATGATATATGAGCCCAGCCGGCATGGCTCGTTGTTAAGCGTGGACCTATGAATCAGGAGGTCACAGTTCGATTCCTGGTCAGAGCACATGCCTGGGTTGCAGGCTCAATCCCCAGTGTGAGGTGTGCAGGAGGCAGCCAATCAATGATTCTTACCATTGATGTTTCTACCTCTCTCTCCCTCTCTTTTCCTCTCTGAAATCAATTAAAAAATAAAAAATAAGATGATATTTGCGTAAAGATCTAAAAGAAGTAAGGAAGGAGCCACATGGATATCTAGGGAAAGAGTGTTCTAGGCAGAGAATTATATTCACAAAGTCATTATTTAAATTTGTACTGTTGTAAACACTTCACTACATCACTAATAGGGGTATAAATAAGCAGTTTAACAATTATAAATGCATGTACTGCTCTAGCTGGTTCGCTCAGTTGTTACAGCATTGGCCCTCGGATTGAAGGGGCTCAGGCTTGATCCCTGGCCCTGGTCAGGGCACATGTGGGAGACAACCAATCGATGTGTTTTTCTCTCTCTTTCTCCACCTTCTCCTTCCCTTCCACTCTCTCTATTCCCATAGAAATCAATGGGAAAAATATCCTTGGGTGAGGATTAAAAAAAAAAAGAAAGGAAATGTTGTTTATTTTAGAATCATTTATAGCAGCAAGAAATTTGAAACAAATGTCCATCAGTTGTTTCTGGTTAAGTAAATTTTGGTACATCTATACAATTAAATGCTATGTATGCATTCGTAAAAAAAGATTGAAGGAGTTCTATGTACATTGACATAAATTGTCTCTAAATTATGGTAAATGACAAATAAAATACAGAACAGCATATATGTATGCTGCTGTTTTGTTGTTGTTGTTTTTTAAATATATCTTATTGATTTTCTACAGAGAGGAAGGGAGAGGGATAGAGAGTTAGAAACATCGATGAGAGAGAAACATCGATCAGCCGCCTCCTGCACACCTCCCACCGGGGATGTGCCCACAACCAAGGTACATGCCCCTGACTGGAATCGAACCTGGGACCCTTCAGTCCGCAGGCCGACGCTCTATCCACTGAGCCAAACCGGTTAGGGCTATATGCCGCTGTTTGAGGAGAAAAGAAAGCAAAGAATAAATATATAATTGTTTGTTTATGTCTAATATATCTGGAAAAGTATATAAAAAACTGAAATCTTATCCTATGAGGATGAAACTGGGTGAGTAGGGACAAGAGTGGAAGACAACTTCATTGTATACTCTTGTGAACTTTGAATCATGTGAATGGTTGGTTACCTTCTCAAAAGATATAAATTTGTTACTATAATCTTTCATCTTATCCTTTAAGATGGAATTGTCAGCCACCTGAAGAAGCAAGCAGGACCAGCTTCAGTTCCTCTTAAGACTGAGGAAGAATTTGAGAAGTTCATTGGCGATAAGGATGCTTCTGTGGTGGGTAAGTAGCAAATATTTATGCCACAGAATCATCGACTTGCTTTCAAAAACACTATGTCTGAGTAAACAACAAAGTTAAAACAGTTTTGGTAACATTGGAGACAGTTAAAAATACAACTCACAGAATTAGCTCAGCATTTCTATAATGGGGAAAAAATTGGTGTTTTGAGTGTCTTTGTTCTTACAGATGTAAAAATGTAATTTCAATGGAAGGGCTGAAATAGAAATATCTTCAGCTTTTTCTACCATGTCTTAAACTCTGAACTTTAACTCAAGTAATAGCGTAGTTATTACTGAAAATAGGGTTTTAAGGTGGCAGGACACAAGTAAATAATAGACCTCTGTGTCTGCTATTTTCACAATCATGGGGAATTTAAAATTTAAGATCACATTGCTGTGTATTTATTTTTACAGCTATCTTTGCTTTCCCAAGTGTTGCAGTATCTCATTTTATCCTTAAAATAACTTGAGCCAATTCTACATGTTGGGTGTTCTTTGTTTTGTTTTAAATGTATAATACATTTGACTAAAGAATAAATTTAAACATATAAGCTGTGTTTGTGCTTCTCTTAATCTCCTAATATTATAATAAAACTGACTTTCTGGGACTAGAAGATAGTTTATAATTTAGATTTAACTAAAAGCCATTTATCATCTGGATTTTACTGATTCGGTATATTTTACAGGGAGTTAACCACAAGCAGACATTTATTAAACATTTGTTTCATTCACTTTTCTAAACTTGAAGTTTCTAAAGAAAAGACAGAAAAAAATATGGTGAAGTGATTTACCTTTATTTTGACATACTGCCTTATTTAATCCTGAAACTTTAAGGAGTTAAGCAATTTGCACAAATAATTTATTTAATTGTGAAAAACTAAGACTTGAACCCTGACAAATCCTCTATTTTGGCTTATTCAAAAATATTTTAAAAGGTACAGGAAGAATTCTCATCCTAAGGGTTTTGTCAGATTTCCAAGGTAGTCATGGCAGAGCAGACCCAATCCTCCTGCCTACGTTGCTTTGCTTGTCCATAATGGAATAAAGGCTTTAAAAAAATAGAATTTAGCCCTCGCTGGGTAGCTCAGTTGCTTAGAGTGTCGTCCCGATATGCCAAGATTTCGGATTCGCTCTCCAGTCGGGGCACATACAGGAAACAACCAATATGTATAAATGGGTGGAACAACAAATCCGTGATTGATGTTTCTCTCTCTACCCTCCACACTCCCACCCCTGACCCTTTCCTCTCTAAAAAATTCAATTTAAAAAAACAGAAGAATTTAAAAGTTTCGAATTATATCTCGGCACTTACTATTTCTCCCTTGTGTTTGACATTTCTCATATAGGTTTTTTCAAGGATTTATTCAGTGAAGCTCACTCTGAATTTCTAAAAGCAGCCAGCAACTTGAGGGATAACTACCGATTTGCACACACCAATATTGAGTCTCTGGTGAACAAGTATGATGACGATGGAGAGTAAGTGTCTGAGATGTATGCCCTTGTAAATCTGTAGACCAAGTGCTGCTGTGTGAACTGGTGATTTTTAATGCTTGACTGTTTTTTAAAGATTTATTGAGCTCTTGCTAGGCATTAAGCTAAGTTCTGGACACTGTTGCATCCTTTGAGGGCATCTAGTAGGTAGAAACAGTGGATATATGTAAAAATGTAAGTGTGTAGTGAGCATTATAGGTGTTATGATAGACATATGCTGGGTGGAGTGGAATTACAAAGGAGAGGGGTGATTTTATTTTCTTCTGGAGTGCCGAGTAGTATCAGAAAAATCTTCCTAGAGGTGAGGCTTGGTGTGTGTCTTGAGAGATGAATTTTTCCAGGCAGGTTATGGCAGTTGGGATAAAAATTATTCCAGATAGAGCAGCAAGAGTTCTGGCGATGAAATGTAAAACAATCTAGGCATGTTAGGACTTGTAGTAACAAGTCATAGTGGAACGTAAGGTTAGAGAGCTAAGAAGCGACCAAATTATAAATGTTAAGTGCCATACAGAAGAATTTAGATTTTATATTTTAGACATTTGAGCTCCATTGGAAGACTTTGGGTTGAAGAATAATGTTGTTAATATTGTGTTTTAGGAGAAAAGTCACTGGCACCCATATGGTGGTGGTTTGAAATGAGAGAGATGGCAAGGCAGTCAAGAGAGTAAACTAAGGGTGACATCTGAGAGTAAAAATTAAGGTAGTATTAGGGGCAATGAAGAGGAAGGACTGAGTAGTAAAACATAGGGCTTAATCCCTATGTGTGAAAAGGGGAAGAGCTAGAGTCTAGGTTTCTAAAGTGACTGGGCCCATGACAGTCATCATCAAGCTAGGAAAAAAGACAGAAGCAAATTGGGGGGTAATGATTATGAGTTCTATTTTGTCACAGTGAATTTGAGGAGTTCATGTGACATCCAGGTGGTGAAGACCCAGTGGACAGACAACTGGATAGATGAGACTAGAATTCAGGAAAATTTCTGAGCTAGAGATAAAGATTTATAGGTCATTCACATATGAATGATTATGGGAACCATTGGACTAGATAAGATCACTCAGGGTGAGCACATAAAGCTTTTTAAAAGTGTGCCAAGGGCTAGTGTTACTTAGTCATATTTAACAAACTATGTAGTGTTTACTGTGTCATTTACTGTTAACTCGTTTAATTCTCTTAACAGCCAGATGAGACAGATTTATTACTTTCCCTGTTTTACAGAGGAGAAAACCCTCAGAGAGGTTAAGTAATTTTTCTAGCTTTACATAGTAAGTGGCAGAACTGGTATTTGAACCTAGAAAGTCTGGCTGCAGAGTTGGCAGCTTGATCATATGGTTCTGCCTTTTAGATTGAGAGACACCAGGTCTATAAATGGAACTGGAGCCATTATGGCTCATTAAGGACACTGTATGTCAGCCTTTTAACCTTAGATTTGTTCATTGTGGCTGCCTCTCACGCTCCCATTTAAATTGGTCTACCAGCACCCGATTAAAAGTTTTACTGAAAAGTTTGTGACATCCTTATATGAAGATGTCTTAAGGTGCCCTATTCACATTCTTGCTTGCCCAGCATGTATTTGTAAACTTGGTTTATTGGTATAAAGAAATCTAGAACAAAGGAATTTTCAATGAACTCAAGCCAAATATTATAATTGTATACCTACCTATAGAATATTACAGCTGGGAAAAATCTTAAAGATATTTTCTCTTAATAAAGTAATTTTCCTTCTGTGTAGGAGAGTGGCAGGACAAGGTACCTTCCAATAAGAGCAAGCTCTGCTTTATTGTATTGCACATATTGGGGCTTTGGAAGGAGTTGTTTGTATTTGTTATAGTTTTTAAAGGTTTAAACATTAATCATCTACTCTAACCCCCGTTTGTACTGATGAAAGAGCTGAAGCCCAGAAGAATTAAATTGATGCCTGGTGCAGGGTCTTTGAAATAGTGGTAGAACTAGAATTAGAACCAAGATCTCATAACTTTTCAATCCAGAGTTTATTAAACCCTTAAGCCCAATTATTACACTTGAGATTAAGGTAGTTAGCATCTTAGTGTTGATAAGAAGGTCATGTTGCCAAGTCTGTGGTCCCCAAAAAGAGTCCTTATGTGCTTAAATGGTGATAGTGAAAGTGGCAGCAAGAGTAGATAGTCTGAGCTTTAAATAAAAGATGGGAGACGGTTCTGCTGTCTACGTACTAAGACTTTTTTTTTTTTTTAAGAGGTATCACCTTGTTTCGTCCTTCACATCTGACGAACAAGTTTGAAGACAAAACTTCGGCATATAAAGAACAGAAAATGACCAGTGGCAAGATTAAAAAATTTATCCAGGAAAACATGTGAGTACCTCTTTATAACTTGTTTGGGATTTCTTGGCTTCATTATATATTGTATTTCTCAGTTATTAAACTAAGCCATGTTTTGGATTAAATAGTCTCAGTCAAGGGATTATAATAATAATAGTTGAAGTTTATATTAAAGCAGTAATGTGTGAGCCCTAGAACTCCATTGTCCTACAAGGTGTATCGCTCAGTACTTGTCCTATATGTTGAAAATTTCTTTTTAAGTTCTATCCGTTACTTTGTGATAATTCCGTAATACAAATATAAACCTACCAAATTTGATAATGTATTATTTCATTTCAGTTTTGGTATCTGCCCTCACATGACAGAAGATAATAAAGACTTGATACAGGGCAAGGACTTACTTGTGGCGTACTATGATGTGGACTATGAAAAGAATGCTAAAGGTTCCAACTACTGGAGAAACAGGTAATAAGGGTCATATTTCCCCTTTGTAAACAGGCTTACCCAGGGTGTAAACAGTTCCTTCTAGCTATCCTGTTACCATGTGTGATGGGAGAGCAGATAAGAATGAGAACAGTTCATAAGGACAAATAACATAACAAACTATTTCTAAAATCTATTGGATGTATCTTCCATAAGTATGCCTTTGCCTTGTGATACAGCTGATTCCTTCTCCAAGTAAAAGATGCAAATGTGATTCTAAAATGTACTCTAAAATATTGTGCCTACTTACCCATTGAGACTCAGTACATTGTAGCCTTATAAGCTTTCTTTTCAGATTAGTCAATATGCCTGCAATATTTCAGTGTGTGTGTGTGTGTGTGTGTGTGTGTGTCAGTGTGTCAAGGTTCAATGGGAATGAACTATTTGATTGGGCACCACCAGTGAAGTTTAGTGGCACATTAGAGCGCACCATAATCCTGTGTTAATGCCCAAGGACACAAGTTCAGACTGATTCCTGGGGGCTGCATGGACTATAAAACTTAGTCTTTGCTTTTTAGACTCTTGCTTCTTGGTTTCAGAAGTGCTGTACCACCCTGTTGTAATCTTGGCATAGGCATGAATTTCTTTTGTTTCCCACAGGGTGATGATGGTAGCAAAGAAGTTCCTGGATGCTGGACACAAGCTTAACTTTGCTGTAGCTAGCCGCAAAACCTTTAGCCATGATCTTTCCGATTTTGGTTTGGAAAGCACTGCCGGAGAGATTCCTGTTGTTGCTATCAGAACTGCAAAAGGAGAGAAGTTTGTCATGCAGGAGGAATTCTCGTGAGTTACACGTTAGCATGGGTTTGGGATTTGGTTCTTCAAGGAAACTATTAAGCCTTTTACACTACTGAGAATTTATAAAGGTGAATGTTCAAATGTGAAGATAGGTCTTCTAGTCAACACCTTATGACTCACTTTTCTCAATTAATTACAGGTCCTTACTTTAAGGATCATGATAAATAATAATGAAAGATGGCAGCTTGGAATTCTTACATGATTGTTTCCACCCTGCCATTAGAAATAGTACCATAAAGAACACTAGACAATCTCTTTGAAATTTATGTAATTTTAGACCAATATCTTCTCAACCTACAGAATATTTTTTCTTCTTGTAATAGCACATTGGCCTACAGTAAACTCAGGGAAGTGGAGAGGTCTTAGGTCCCCAGATAATTTTGACTTTCATCTTCTGAGACTTTGGGAGATCAACACAAGCGAAAATCTTACTTGTGAACGAATCAGTAAAATGAGATTTCATAAATAGGCACTGTTCTCTAAAGCAACAAAATAAAACTGGTCCTTAGGTAGAATTGAATTTTCAGAAGACCAATGTTTTCTTTTCTGCCCTTTAATCCACAAAGAACACACTAGAAATACTAAGAAGTGATTGGTTTTTTGTTCCGTCAGTAGTCCTGAATATTGAGAGATAAGAGTGCCCCCCCCCCCATTTTTTAAACTTCCGATTTCATTCTAATCTTGAAATTAAAGCTAAAATATGGAGAAACTATTCGAAGAAATTGCTTTTAATCCTCTCAATGATGGGAATAAATTAACCTGACACTTGCTTTCCAATTGGCAGGCGTGATGGCAAGGCTCTTGAGAGATTCCTGCAGGATTACTTTGATGGCAACCTGAAGAGATACCTAAAGTCTGAGCCAATCCCAGAGAGCAATGATGGGCCCGTAAAGGTGAGGTGCTCATGGCCTCCCCAAGCTTGTACGCAGCCTCTCCTCATTTCTTCCAAAAATGCTGGGTCTAAGTGAAGACCTTGTTAGTTACCATGTTTTTATTTGTCCTCACTTCCCCCCCTTCTCCACCTCATACATAAAATAAGCATTGACAGAGCTCATAATGCTCAATTGGGGCAGGACTATAAAACCTCCATAGAATTTTTTGGTGGCATTTATATCAGAGCTAGGTTATTCTTTGGGACAGAGCAAGCTAACCCCTAAGAATAATTTTAAGATTATTTTAAGGAAGGATTGGGTAACACTTGTTTCCTGTGACTTCCTGAACATAGGAATGAATTGGTTTCTGGGAATGACAGCATCCTTTTTTTTTTCCTTTTCTTTACTGGTTGAAAAGGTTGGTTCAATTTTTTTTTTTTAATTCTTTATTGTTGAACGTATTACATATGTATCCTTTTCCCCCCACTGACCTCTCCCAACCGACAGCATCTTTAATACAGTCTATAAATGTGTTTTGGGTTTCAGTGACATCACATCAAATTTGAGAGGGATTAGAACACATCAGATTTGAAAGGGATTGGGTCCAGAAACAAATATAACTTGTGAATTTATTTGTCAGCTCACCTTACCAACTAGAGAATCTTCTATGTTTTCTAGGTAGTGGTAGCAGAGAATTTTGATGAAATAGTGAATGATGTAAATAAAGATGTACTGATTGAATTTTATGCTCCTTGGTGTGGCCACTGTAAGAATCTGGAACCTAAGTATAAAGAACTGGGAGAGAAGGTAAGTCTGAACCATATTCTGAAGATAAAATTTGAGTGGGGATGTTGACACATGTATTTAGCATTGGCTAGTTAGTTACCTTATCTACTCTTTATTCACTTTCTCTTGATTTCCCCCTTGTGTTTAGCCTGAGCAGTGCCTCAAATACCTGTCCTAAAACCACTCAGACTCGCCCTAGCTGGTTTGGCTCGGTGGATATAGCATTGGCCTGCGGACAAAAGGGTCCCGGGTTCGATTCCGGTCAAGGGCATGTATCTCAGTTGCAGGCTCCTCCCCACCGAGGGCCCTGGTTGTGTGTGTGCAGGAGGCCACCAATCGATGTTTTTCTCGCACATCAATGTTTCTGACTTTCCCTCTCTCTCACATTCTCTCAGAGAATCGATGGAAAAATACCTTCGGTGAGGATTAACAACAACAACAAAATAATTTTTTTAAAATGTTTAAAAAATAAAACCACTCAGACTCAATCTAGATTAGTGGTTCCCAACATGGGCCATACGCCCCACAGGGAGGCAGTTTGATTTTTAAGGGGAACAATGGAGAATGAGTTAATAAGTGAATTTTTGCCTTTCATATGGTTCTAGGGACCCTCATATACAGTATATAAATATATATTGCACATATTTATGCATTTTAGTTCTCTATTATGTTTTGAAACTTTATTTGCTATTTTTTCATATCATTTCATATTATTATTTTTTAACAATTTCTAGTGATTTCTTTCTCAGTACTTCAACTGTCCTTTTGTTCTTTTATTTTTCTCTTTCATGGATGCCATGTTCTTTGGAAGCTTGTTTAGACCTTTTAGATTTTCTCCACATGAATAGGAATTCACTTTTTGAGTAATAAGAATTTATGTCACAGGGAGGGCATCAGGATTTTAGAGATGCTTAGGTGGGGCATGGCCCAAAAAAGTTTGGGAACCACTGATCTAGATTATGGTTAAAAGTGTACATGCTGCCCTGTCAGTATTGCTCAGTGGTTGAGCATCAACCCATGAATCATGAGGTCACTAGTTCAGTTCCCAGTCAGCACATGGCCAGGTTGCAGGTTTGATCCCCAAGAAGGGGCATGCAGGAGGCAGCCAATCTATGATATTTCTCTTTTTCTATCCCTCTGACTTTGCCTCTCTCTCTAAAGAACAATAAAAATATATTTAAAATATATATATCCAGGCTTCTGAATTTTGGTAATGGTTTATATGAAACCATTATGTTCCTTCACCTTAAAACACTTGGCTTAGCCTTTACAGTGTCTTCTTTCAGCTTGATAGTTTTGAAGGTGGCTATATATAGAGTCTTAATATGGGACCCAGAGAGAAAAGGGAAACTTGTGAAAGGCAAGATACTATGTGCAAGTGATAACTACTCTTCTTGTCTGAGCAGCAAAACTTATGTGTTTTAAGATGTGATTGTTTTAAGTCCTGAATTGACTGTCTCTCAGTCACTGAAACTTGAAACTTAAAAATCTAACCTTTTTATTAACAGCTCAGAAAAGACCCAAATATTATCATAGCCAAGATGGATGCCACAGCCAATGATGTGCCTTCTCCATATGAAGTCAGAGGGTAAGTAGATTAAAAACTAATAAAAATGTGTAGCCAATTGACAAAAAAAAAAAGCCATTTTTTTTACTGGGAATAGTTTGGGGAGCCCTCATATTCCAGTTGAGCACAGAACCACTGATGCCTTCCCTGGGTTAGAGTTCTGCAGCATGGGCCTACATGACTGTCACAGATTTTGTGAACGCTCATATTCCTGAGTTTTGGTCGGATGTTACCCTAGCCATTGATGGAGACTGCTGTCTGGTCAGATTAGAAATCATGGCCCTAGCCAGTTTAATTCAGTGAATAGAGCTTTGGCCTGCAGACCAAAGAGTCCCAGGTTCAATTACGGTAAAGGGCACATACGTTGGTTGTAGGCTCCTCCCCAAACCAGGCCCTGGTCAGGGCGTGTGCAAGAGGCAACCAATCGATGTGTTTCTGTCATATTGATATTTCTCTGTCTTTCGCCTCTCTTCCACTCTCCCTAAAAATCAATGGAAAAATATCCTCATGTGAGGATTACCAAAAAAAAAAAAAAAAAAAAAAAAAAAGAAAGCCTGAAGAGAAGTTACTCCAAGAAACAGTTATTAAGGACATATACTAGTATGACAGAGTTACTCGAACCGGAAAGTAGTCAACTCTTTTTCTTTTTCTTTTTCCTAGTTTTCCTACCATCTACTTCTCTCCAGCCAACAAGAAGCTAGATCCAAAGAAATATGAAGTAAGTGCATTGTCTCAGCTCTCCACAAATAAACACACCCATACTCACACAAGCTTGTACATATCTAGCTCTTTAATTATATTTATTTAACTGGAAACTCTTTCTACTCTCATCAATATATGTGGTTAATGTGCTTTTACAAACTCAAAAGTCTTATTGGGGGTTGGGGGGAAACCCAGGGTTCTTTAAATGATTAAATTTTTATGGTAATCTTTCTGTTTTCAGGGTGGCCGTGAATTAAGTGATTTTATTAGCTATCTACAGCGAGAGGCTACAAACCCCCCTATAATTCAAGAAGAAAAACCCAAGAAGAAAAAGAAGGCACAGGAGGATCTCTAAAGCAGCAGCCAAACATACCACTTTATAAAGGACTCTTCCGCCAGAGCTGGGAAAACCATTAGGAAGGACTGGTACCCATATGGGATTATTACCTCTCAGGGCTGAGAGGATAGATGGATATTATCTGAATCCTGTTAAATTTTCTCTAAACTGTTTCTTAGCTGCACTGTTTGTGGAAATACCAGGACCAGTTTATGTTTGTGCTTTTGGGAAAGATTATTTGTGTTGCTGGGGGTGGGGGGAATTAAGTTGGGGGGTTATTTTCTAATTTTTTTTGTACATTTGGAACAGTGATAATAAAAGAGCCCCCTTTAAACTGTCTTTTCCACGAGATGGGAAACCAACGGTTCTCTAGCCCAGCACTGTCCAGTAGAACTTTCTGTGATCATGGAAATGTTCTATAACCTTCATTCTCTAAAACTTGTAGCTATTGAGAATTTGAAATGTGTCTAGAAACTACACATTAAGTTTTTATTAATTTAAATAGTCACATATAGTGCTAGTGGCTACCATCTCAGTCAGTACAGCTGTAGACCAACTATTTTGACTCCATAGTTTCCACCTGTAAATCCTTTCCAAATTTTGTCTCTATCCTTACATGTTTATTGCCCAGGCCCCTAGTTGGGTAATTAGAACAGGTGAGGGCCCTTTCTTGTTGGAATCTGTTTCTGACCCTGTCTGTGCCTTAAGGATGGGTTGCTGTTTGTCCTTGCCATGTAGCTGGCCGTGTTTATACCTCCCAAGAGCTGTTGTTTACCCATTAATGCCCTGCGTGGGTGTGGCATCAGGTTGGGGTTCCATCCAAGTTGTTTCAGGAATTGCTGACACTGCTGGGTGCAGCTCTCTCCCAAAGCCCAGGGTGTGGCCTATTAACTTTCCTTTCCAGTGGACTGGGAAAGGCAGTATCATTCCTGGTTGTGAATGAAGCATCCACTTTCTTATACAACAACGAGGAATGCATTGAACCATTTCCCCTCATTCTTTTTGTGAGCACATCCAAATCCTATCCGTAGTTATAGTTTTCAGTCACTGAATATTTCCAGATAGGTGCTCTAATAGTAAATGCTCTTCACCTCGATGTTTAGAAAAGGAGAACTTGCCCTAGCTAGTTTTGCTCAGTGGATAGAGCGTCAGCCTGTGTACTGAAGGGTCCTGGATTCTGTTCCAGGCAAAGGCACATACCTTGGTTACAGGCTTCATCCCAAGCCTGTTGGGGCGCATGTGGGAGGCAACCAATCAATGTGTCTATCTTGCATCGATGCTTCTCTCTCTGTCTCTCCTCCCTTCCACTCTCTCTGAAAATCAATGGAAAAATATCCTCAGGTAGGGATTAACAAAAAAAAAGAACTTTTTTCCTGCTGTCATCTCTAGTTGTCAATTGTAAGATGGATTTGGTAGAGACTTATAGCAAAACTAGAGGCCCAGTGCACAAAATTTGTGCACGGGGGGGGGGCTCGGCCCTCGTAGCCCCAGCTGGCCCTCACAGCCCCTGCTTAGTCCGGATGGTCGTCTGGCTGTTTGGTCTAATTAGCATATTAGCTCTTTATTACATAGGAGGATATTTATCAGGATCATCCATAGTGCTTTGAAGAAGTAGAGCCTAACCATAATCTTGGAGATTCTAATTCACAAGACCTGGGTTGGGATTTGGAAATCTAATTTTTTTAGAGAGCCCAGAAGTGGTTCAGACATAGAGCCAGGGGTAAGAACCACTGCTTTGGAAGATTTAAGAAAAGCATATAAACTTGTACAAAGGACACAGAGACAGTTTTAATTTTTTAGCCATGTTTGTAAAAGAATTCACTTTCGGTACATTGATAAGACCCCAAGCCATTCCCCATTACATCCAGGTGTATCACAACTTCCTAAAAGTTACTGTTTTGTTAGGGAGGCTACCAGGCTGAATTCTAATGTCCTTGAGGTATCTTGTCCTGGAAAGGGTGTCATTTCTTTCTTAAGATTTGAAAATGACTTGCTGAACTAAAGGTGGAGAAGCTAAGCCTTGGCTGCTTTTCTTAGTCTCCTGGGCACAGCTATAGAGTGTTGGCACTGCGCCCACACCCTAAAAATTAATACATGGCAACAATGAAAATCAAACCTTAACCTAGAGCAGCTCTCCTACTTGCCACCATGGATTCAGCAATAACAAGAGCGGACAGTTGCACTCTACTTCATTTACAGCGGTTTTGTTCCTTTGCATCACACCGGACAGAGAGGGTCGATAGCCCTTGACCAGTTAGTTCAGCTGCCCCTGTTCTTTTCCTCAAACTCCAGGATGAGACCTTTAATGTGGGACAATTTCTGATGCAGGTACTCACAGCGACACTTTTCTTCCCTGTAACCTGGGTATCGCTGCAGAGAAAAAGCATCCATGTCAAAAGAAGTAATTCATTTTTACCTTATTGCTAGCATTCCCAAACCTAGTCTTACCTTCCTGAACTTTTTATATTCCTGGACTATCTTTTCTTCCAGCACCTGAAACAAAGAAAATGCAGCATCAAGTTTAACATTGAGAAAAAAACTAGTTCTCTTAAGGGAGGGAAGTAACTTCCTCTCATGCTACCAAATGATACAGAATAATTTTTATCTTAAAACAGGCTTGCTTGTCACTTCGGTCACTGAAAAAAACAGGGAGTTTATGGCCAGTAGACCTGGGAAGCCATCCTGAGTCCAGTCCTTACCTTGTGTTCTGGAGTTCCTCGCTGAACTCTCTTGATCTCTGCTCCCAGCTCTATGAACCTTTGGCTTGCAGCCCCAAATCGAGCATGCAGGATGCGGTATTCAGCATAATCTCTCTCAAAGTCCTGCTCATACGCATGTTGCTGCTCTGCAGTATGGATGGCCCCATATTGCCTGCCAGGAGCAGAGTTAAGTTACCACCTTCAATTTCATTACCTGCCAAAGCTCCAAGCTCCCAGGAAGTTCATCTAAATCTCATGTGCACAAGGCTTGATAAACTTAGAAATGGCAGGGGACTCACAGGACGTAATCTGGTACCTCTTCAGGGCTTGGGGATTCAGAATCTATGAAGGAAGGACGAAGACATGAAGGCGATTATCGGCCTTTTCCCCCACTGTGGCAGTTTTATCCTCTTCTCATTAACTCACCTGCTTGAACTGAGGGACTGTGTTCCAGTCTGGGGCCCATGTCTTCATGTTTATTTTCTTGCTCCCAATCTTCTCCCTCTCGTAGGTCCTGAGTGGGCAGTCCTTGTAGTGGACTTGGGGCTAGAGTTCTGAGCCTCTTTTCTTTCAGTTTTATAGTGGCTGCAGGTGCTGGACGCTTCTGTTGGGGAAAATACTTTTGTCACACTAATAGTATGTCAAGAAGCCTCCTATTCTGTGCCCTCTACTCTCTCTCTTGAAAATTATTTCCATGTAATAATCTCTGTGAGCATCAAAATGAAGGATCCCAATTTTAAAACTTTAGCTTGATTGGACAAATCTCTCTGAAAAACTGTTACAATTTACCTTGTTCAGATGTTTCTGGCTAGGAGAAGGCAGTGCCTGGTCAGGCTCTCTGTTTGGAAGACAGGTCTGGTTCCTGGGATATTTGCAGAGGGAATGGAAGAGATGAAGACCGGAGTGGGAGGCAGAGCTAGATTTCTTATTGTCTCACTTAGGGTGGAGATTCGAGGAAGGGTTTCTCAGCTTAGTCCCACTCTGCCCACGTACCTCACTTCCCACTGTGCCATGTGTTCCCTGGAGGACCCGGGGAGTGACCATCTTTGGCTGCTTGCCCGTGGATCTGGCACCTGGCAGGGAAAATGGCAGGGGCCCTTGGCTACCTGGGCTTCAGGCTTTGCCCCACCTTATCCCAACTTCCCTGCGGTTTCTTCTGGCCTCACCTCCTCTAGTGCCATCTGTGGCTGTGAAACTGCATCTCTAGAATAATCCCTGATGTGCCAGTTCTCAGGATCTCTGGAATCGTCGGTCAGGTTGTGTCCCTGACCTGAAGATGGGGCTGGGAGAGAATCCATGGCTGCCCAGATACTGAGGCGCTCCCTGAGTGGCCCCAGGCAGTGCAGGCGGTTCGGCCCAGGTCTGGAAAGGTGGTGGAAAACATACCGGGAGGGTGGAGAACTTTCAAAGCAGCTGTGGGCATCCCCGTCCTGACTTCCCACGAACGCTCTCTTACCTGCCTAAGCGTTGGTACACAAGGTCCAGGCCACCACCAGGGCCGTCCTGGCCACACTGGGACACTGTGAAGGAGAAGAGGCAGGAGCAGCCAGGGCCTGGGAGCCTCAGATACTGGGAGTGAAAGGAGACCGTAAGCCCCAGGAGCCAACCCTGCCCCCTCCTGCCAGTGCCCTTTCTCCCCGAGCCCGCCTGAGCCCGAAGAGGGGTCCCGGGGGACTCGTTAGCAGCCAGGTGCAGCTGGGCCCGAGGCCCCAGGAGGCCGAGAGGGCACAGCCTCCAACCGCAGCCTCCTGGGGCCGCCACCCCAGCAGCCCCCTCACCCGCTTCGGGCTCAGTTCTCAGGAACTTCCTCAGACCGTGACCGTCTCCGTCTCCCGCCCTGAGCCCGGTCTGTTCTCCCCGCACACACCCCCGGTCCCTTCTTACCCCTCGGCTGCCTTGGAAAGCGATCACCGGCCGCACCTGCGGGGAGAGCACAGAGGCAGCTGAGCGCAGGTGCCGCCGAGTCCCCAGACCTCCGGTGCCGAGAGGGACCGCGCTCCGGGCTTCACTTGGAGAAGCTGGCAGGTCGCGGAGGCCGGCGCCTGTGAGTGCGGCTCCCTACCCCCGTCCCTCCGCCAGGGCCTCCGGCTGGGGCCCGAGTCGAGGGTTAGGGTCTGGGGAAGATGGGCCCGGCCCCCGCACCTGTTGCCGCTGACACTCGTGCAGCGCCCGCAGCGCCGCGTCGTTGAGCCTGAGCAGCAGGAGGCTGGTCCGGGCGGCGGGGGTGAAGCAGAGCCGGAGCTTCCCACCCAGAAACTCCTGGGGTCCCGCCATGGCCGTGAGGTCGCGGGCCGGCACAACTCGAGCCACGCGCGACGGCCGCCACCAACTAACTACTTTCGCTCTGCAGGGCGCGACTTGCACGGCCGGTAGCCCAGGTCTGTCCCGCCCCCGCCGGGACCCCACCCACTGGGCGCCGCTCCCCAAGTCCGCCCGCTGCGTGGGCGGCGCCTCGCTCGCTCCTGCCTCCCGCCCTGAGCCCGCCGGGCCCCCACGGTGTCTTTTTGGTTTGGCGCGACCCTCCTTGGGCTTTTGGCAGGGGCTCCCCCCGTTCCAGCCTCAGGCTCCTCACCCAGAACCTCCAGTCCCGCCTCAGCCTGCCCAGCAGACCTGAAGCCGGCGCTTCTGTCTCTCAGTGGAGCGGAACCTGCAGCCGCTAGTCTAGAGGCTTCCAGGCGCGGGGGAGAGAGCCTGGCTGCCCAGAGCCCCCAGGTCGGGAGGATGGCAGACCCAGCAGTGGATTCCTGGCTCCGACACCTGCTGCAGCACTTTTGCTTTCTTTCCGCCCGCGGTACTGATGCAGATCCGAAACCAGTTTCTAACTAAGGATGGAGAGAAAATCGGGCCCCTGAGTGTCGCGCCAGCGGTGAAGCTTGGTTGTCGAGGGCTGGAACGATCCCCATGGGTTAAACACGTGAAATGGTTGTGAAAGGGAGTTGGCCCACTCCCTCAGGAGGACAGGGGGTGCCATGAAGTTGCCAGATATTCCGTAGGTCCAGATCCTGGTGCAGTGAGACCCCAGGACCACTCTCAGGTCAGCCCTTGGTGCTTCCACTCCTCCCTCTCTATATAATCCTATGTAATAAAACCCTAATATGCAAATAGACCCAAGGGTGGAACAACCTATGGCTATGACCTGCACCGACCACCAGGGGGCAGACGCTCAATCCAGGAGCTGCCCCCTGGTGGTCAGTGTACTCCCACAGGGTTACGGATCAGCCATAAGCCCGGCTCACAGCGCTAAGGAGCAGCAAGCAGGTGGGCGGTAGGGAGTGAGGGGTCCTGGACTGCAAGAGGGGCAGGCTGGGCTGAGGGACACCCGCCCCTTCCCTGCATGAATTGTGTGCATCAGGCCTCTAGTTTAGGTATGTTTCCCAAGATCCCTGATGTTGTTCTCTTTTCTAACCAGGATCCCTCTGCTAAATCTCAACCAGCATAATCCCAGGTGACCTTAATGCCCTCCACCCCAAATCAAATTGACTACAGTACATTTGTCAAAACTCATCAAATTGTATTTAAAACATTCTATTTTAATGTATGTAAATTATACCTTAATAAAGTTTACTTTAAAAATCAGTGCAATAAACCTCCAACAACAAAAACATTTACTGGTCCGTGTCCTCAGGGCTCCCTACTACTCTGGGTGACAATTTGCTAATCAGATAAATCTTGTGGCACTAGGTAAAGCTGGTCTCCCAGGGTTCCTTTTCTTCTCAGAAGACATCTGTGGCCTTTTGTTAGATCTTCCTGGATTAAAATCAAAGTGGGAGGGTGGGAAGGGTGAAGGTGAAAGAGGGCATAGAGGGGATACATGATGATGCGGGGCGGGGGGGGAATAAATAATATGATTGACTAACAAACTGCCCAGCACTTACTGGACAAACTTGGTGAATAACAAGACCTGCTTTTATTAGAAAATAAAAGGAGAGACTAGAATGGTGAAATTTTCCAGAGAGGAGGGAAGGAGCCGTGCTGTAAGAGGAGGCAGCTGGGGAAGGTATTTGTTGAAGGGAGGTAGGGATCGAACATTTGTTGGGTGTCCGTTGTTAGGTGTCAGGATCTTTGCCCGTTATTTAATCCCTATAATAGTTTTATAGAGCAGGCATTGTCCACATTTTTCATACATTCATTCAACAAGTACTTATTGAGCTCTGTACCAGACACTGTACTGGATCCTTGGGCTACCTCAACGAACAAATTCTTGCTTTGGCAGACACTAAACATACCTAAGAAATAAGCATTAAAAATATAGTGTATGACCTTAGCTGGTTTGGCTCAGTGGATAGAGCATTGGCCTGCAGACTGAAAGGTCCCAGGCTTGATTCCAGTCAAGGGCATATGCCCAGGTTGCAGGCTCAATCCCCAGTAGGGGATGTGCAGGAGGCAGCCGATCAATGATTCTATCTCATCATTGATGTTTCTATCTCCCTCTCCCTCTCCCTTCCTCTCTGAAAGCAATAAAATCATATTTTAATAAAAAATATATAGCGTATGGGTCCTGGCTAGTGTGGCTCAATTAGTTGAGCATCATCCCATGCACCGCAAGGTCGCTGCTTCGATTCCTGGTCAGGCACATGCCCAGGTTGCTGGTTCAGACAGTAGGCAACTGATCAATGTTTCTCTCTCTCTCTCCCCCCGCTTCTCTCTCTAAATATCAATAAAAACATATTTTACAATATAGATATAGTGTATGGGATGTGGAGGGAGTTTGAAGAGGGTAAAGGGGGTCAAATATATAAAATATATGGTGACGGGGTGGGAACAGACTAGAAAGTGTCAATTCTGGGGAAGGACATATGTAATACTGTCAACTATAAAGATTTTTTTAAAATATGACAAGGAGATGAGACTTTTGGGTGGTAAACACACAATGTAGTAGATAGGTGATGTATTATAGAATTGTACACTTAAAACTTAATTTTACCAATGAATGTCACCCCCAATAAATTTAATTAAATAAAATAGGGCATGTTAAAAGGTGATAAGTTGCCCTAGCTGGTTTGGCACAGTGGCTAGCGTCAGCCTGAGGACTGAAGGGTCCTGGGTTTGATTCCAGTCAAGGTCACATGCCTGGGTTGCACGCTCCATCCCCAGTGTGAGGCGTGCAGGAGGCAGCCGATCAATGATTCTCTCTTATCATTGCTGTTTCTCTCTCTCCCTCTCCCTTCCTCTCTGAAATCAATAAGTGCTATAGAACAAAAGAAAAAATAGAGCAAGGTAAGGGGGTTTGGGAATAGAGGAGGGTTGGGAGGGTTGACTATATATTAAGTAAGGTGATCAGAGAAGGCCTTCTGGAGAAGATGAAATTTGAGCAATGCCCAAAAGGAGGTGAGGGAATTGGCTAAGCTGCACAGTTGGAGGACATGCTCTTTAGAAGAGGGACTAGCCACTGCAAACTCTGTAAGTCACAAGTGTGCTTGAAGGGTTTGAGGAAAAGCTGAGGCCAGTGTCACTGGAACAACATGAGTGAGGGGAAGAGTAGTAAGAGATAAAGTCAAGAAGATAAGGAGCAGAGGGAATTAGTCACGAAGGGCCTTGTGGGCTATTGTGTAAACTTTGGCTTTTACTTTGAAGGAAATGGGGAGTCATTGCAGGATTTTGAACAGAGGAGTAACATGAAGTCACTTCTATTTTAAAAGGATCACTCTGGCTGCTGTGTTAAGAATAGACTAGGGCCGTGGTTGGCAAACTGCGGCTCGCGAGCCACATGCGGCTCTTTGGCCCCTTGAGTGTGGCTCTTCCTAAGCCTTAGGAGTACCCTAATTAAGTTAATAACAATGTACCTACCTATATAGTTTAAGTTTAAAAAATTTGGCTCTCAAAAGAAATTTCAATCGTTGTACTTGTTGATATTTGGCTCTGTTGACTAATGAGTTTGCCGACCACTGGACTAGGGGAACAAGTATAAAAGCAGTATGACCTGTTAGGTGGCTATAGCAGTAATCCAGGCTAGAGATGGTGGCAGCTTGTACCAGTGGATAACAAAGCACATGGGAGAAGGGATAGGGTTCTGGATATGTTGAGGGTAGAGAATTTCCTGGTGGGTTGAATGTGGTATGTGAGAGACAAATGTCATTAAGGATAACAAGGAATGCCCTGGCTGGTTTGACTCAGTGGATAGAGCATCAGCTTCCGGTCAAGGGCACATGCCCAGATTGCGGACTCGATCCCCAGTGAGGGGTATGCAGGGGGCGGCCTATACATGATTCTCTCTCATCATTGATGTTTTTCTCTCTCTACCTTCCTCCCTGAAATTAAAAAAAAAAAAAAAAAAAAAAAAAAGGATAACAAGGATTTGGGGCCAGAACACTAAGATGAAATTGTCATCGACTGAGAAAGGGAAGACTGCATGTGGAATAGTGTTAGTTCTGACTATGCTGAGTTGTCCTAGAATCCACATGGGCAGGCATTTATATAAACAATTTGGGAGCAGGTGCAAGATGTCTTGGGCTAGAGGTGCAAACTTGGTAATACAAAACATATGTGTGCGTTATGTGCCATTGAGTCAGCTCCAACTCCCGGCAATCCTATGAATGAGAGACGTCCAGAGTGTCCTGTCCTCAAAGCCCTACTCAGCTCCTGTAGCATCATGCTAAAGGCTTCTTTTATGGCGTCAGTTCCTCTCATATGTGATCTTCCTCTTTTCTTGTTGCCTTCAGTTTTTCCAAACTTTATTATCTTTTCCAGAGAACCCTGACTTCTAATTTTGTGCCTGAAATAGGACAGCTTCAGTTTTGTCATTTTTGCATCCAGAAACTTTTCAGGATTGATTTTCTCTACTACCTGCTTGTTCATCTTCCTGTTGGTCTAGGCCCGAGTATCCATAGAACTCTCTCCAACACCAACTTTCAAATGAATCATTTTTTCCCCCTATCAGCCTTCTTCACTGTCCAACTTTCACATCCATATACAGTAATTCGAAATGCGAGGGTGTGGATGATTTTAGCCTTGGTCTCTAATGACACACATTTGCTACTAAACATATAGGTGGTATTTAAAGCCATGAGGCTGGATGAGATCACCCAGGAAGATAGAGGAGAGCCCTGGGCACTCCAATCTCTAGAAAGAGGTCAGGGTGAAGAAAAGCCAAGCCAATTGAAAGGAAATGGCCAGTGAGGAAGGAGAAGCACCAAGAACACCAAGAGAGTGTGATGTCCTGAAAGTGAAGTGAAAAAAATGTTTAGAGGGGAAGGGATTGATCAAGTGTGTCAAATGCTGTGGATAGGCCAAGTAAAATGAAGATTTAAAATTGGCCATTGTGATAAAAGTTTTCTAAAATTGACAGTGCTGATGGTTGCACATATCTGTGATTATACTAAAAGCCATTAAATTGTGCACTACACTTCAAATGGGTGAATTCTATAGCATTTGAATTCTGTCTCTTTTTTTAATCTTCACCTGAGGATATTTTTTCCCATTGATTTCTAGAGGGAGTAGAAGGGACGGAAGAGGGGGGAGAGGAGAGAAAGAGAAACATTGACGGGAGAGAGACACATCGATTGGTTGCCTCCTGTACACGCCCCTACCAGGGCTGGTGAACCTGCAACTGAGGTAATTGCCCTTGACCAGAAATGGAACCAGTGGCCCTTCGGTCCACAGGCCAGCACTCAAACCACTGAACCACACCAGCCAGGGCCATCTTCATCATTTTTAAGTGTAAATTCAGTATTGTTAAGTACATTCACATTGTTGTGCAGCCAATCTCCAGAACTCCTTTCTTCTTGCAAAACTGAAACTCGATACCCATTAAACAAGTTCCCCCCCATTTCATATTCCTCCCAGCCTCTGGTAACCATCCTTCTTCTTTCTGTTTCCATGAATTTGACTACTCTAGATACCTCATGGTGGCATCATAAAGTATTTTTCTTTTTGTGACTGGCTTATTTCACGTAGCATAATGTCCTCAAGATGCATCCATGTGTCAGAATTTCCTTCCTTTTTAAGGCTGAATAAGATTCCATTGTATATAATATCCTATCTAATAAAGAGGTAATATGCAAATTGACCATCACTCCAACATACAATATGGCCACCACAAGATGGCCAGCAGGGGAGGGCAGTTGGGGGTGACCAGGCCTGCAGGGGAGGGCAGTTGCGGGGGGACCAGGCCAGCAGAGGAGGGCAGTTGGGAGGGACAAGGCATACAGGGGAGGGCAGTTGGGGGTGACCAGGCCTGCAGGGGAGGGCAGTTGCGGGGGGGACCAGGCCAGCAGAGGAGGGAAGTTGGGAGGGACAAGGCATACAGGGGAGGGCAGTTGGGGGTGACCAGGCATGCAGGGGAGGGCAGTTGCAGGGGGGACCAGGCCAGCAGAGGAGGGCAGTTGGGAGGGACAAGGCATACAGGGGAGGGCAGTTGGGGGCAACCAGGCATGCATGGGAGGACAGTTAGGGGTGACCAGGCCAGCAGGGGAGGGCATTTAGGGGCAATCAGACCAGCAGGGGAGCAGTTAGGCATCGATCAGGCTGGCAGGGGAGTGATTAGGGGGTGATCAGGCTGGCAGGCAGAAGCGGTTAGGGGCAATCAGGCAGGCGAGCAGTTGGGAACCAACAGTCCTGGATTGTGAGAGGGATGTCCGACTGCCCGTTTAGGCCTGATCCCACTGGGGTCCTAGATTGGAGAGGGTGCAGGCTGGGCTGAGGGACACCCCTCCCTCCCCCTGCATGAATTTTGTGCACTGGGCCTCTAGTATTTATATATTTTGTTTGTTTGTCCCTTTATCTGTCAATGGACACTTGAATTGCTTCCATTTTTGGCTATTATGAATAATGCTTTAATGAACATGGGTGTACAAATACCATATTATTATTTTATTTATTTTTTAAATGTTTTTATTGATTTTAGAGAGAGGAAAGGAGAGAGAAAAAGAGAGAGAGAGGAAAACAGCGATTAGTTGCCTCCTGCATGCACCCCGACTGGTGACAGAATCAGTGGCCTCTTGGTGCACAACAAGATGATGTTCAACCAACTGAGCTTCACCAGCCAGGGAAAAATACCATTTTTTAAAAAAATGTATTTTAAAACATTACTCTGAGAAGGGGTGCATGACACAAAAGAATTCCAGTAAGTGGTCTGGCTAGGATTTGAACTCAGGCCGCCTGGTTCTGGAGCCTATGGTTGCCCTCCACACTTATGAGATCATGCCACATCAGCAGCCTATACTCTTTTACATCAGGACAGGCTCTGCATCCATATATGGAAGAAAAGGAAACAGACATTTTCCATGTATGCATGTGACCCTATTTCTATAGAGTTATTAATTTGGGTCTTCTCGTTCCCTTTCCCCTCATGCTCCTCATCACCACATGCTTTGGACCTAGAGATTCTGTCCTTTGGACATGGGAATGTTTCTCTCCTTCTTATCAGAGCCTGCTAGGCCTGCAACCCTGTGGCTCTGAGGTCTCGCTCAGCACTGAGAGTGTCCACTTGCCTGGGAGCCACATGTCCTCCCACAGTCCCAATGCTGCTGCATTGAGGGTCCACTTTGACATATAGCCCCAGCATAAGAACTTGAAACCCTGTCGAATCGAGCAAGAGTAGGGCTATACATATTTTCCAACAGAGTAGCCCAGACTCTGCTATGTATTATCAGCTCTTTGCCTCTGAACTTCTGTCCAAAGGGTGAGGGAGAACTAGAAAGGAACTCTTGATGGGAACAGATAAATACCTGGAGTTTAGTAAGCAGGGAGTGAGAAGCAGAGAAGAGAACTGGAAGTGGGAAGGGTTGGAAACTTGCATTATCCCCTGGTGTCTCTCAGAGGAGAGAAGGACAGAGGATAGAATGGATGAATGCCTGCATAATACAAATGCAGTTCAGCTGAGCCAAGGGAGAAGCAGAGGTATGCGGAAGGAGGTGCTGCTCTGAGACCTCAGCTTTGCTCATGATTTGTTCACAAAGGCAGGTAAGATGGGGAGGAGGTGCTTGGTGGAAGCAAGGAGCTATTCAGGAGCACCAGTGGTCAGGGGTGAGATGTCATCACCCAGGCCCGAAGAAGCCCAAGGTAAAGTGCCTTAGCTCCCCTCCTTAGGCATTTCCTGATCCATATTTAGCAGCTCTTCAAGAATGGACACCTCCGTCAGCCCTGAGCCTTCCAGGACTTAGAACCTGCTCCCAATGCAAAGCCACCTTTTCTGTGGGGATAACTCTAGCCCACACTCTTTCTGCATTCTTCTCCTATCCTAGGTATCTTTGTCTCTGGACCTGTTCCTGGATGTTTATCTGTTTCTTTCTATCAACACTTTCTTCTCTCAATCCAAACTTATGGTTTGCTGGGGAGAGGAACGGGGGTGGGGCAGGGGGAGCAGTGGGAGGTGAGGATGATGGTAAATGAAGATTTCCTAAAAGATCAGTACCAAGACCTCTTATTCTGCTCTCTCCTCCTAGGCTATTTCATTCCTTACCATGGTTGGTTTTGTTTTTAATATGTTTTTATTGATTTCAGAGAGATGTGGGAGGGGGGAGAGAGAGAGAGAGAGAGCTAGAAACATGTCCCCTACTGGGGATCAAGCCCACAACCCAGGCATGTGCACTGACCAGGAATCAAACGATGATCTCCTGGTTCATGGGTCGATGCTCAATCACTGAGCCACATGGGCTGGGCCATGATTGGGTTTTAAATTAAATATTTATTTGTTTTTATGAAAGTTACACATGTACATGCATGTTCTTTATTATATGTTTTTTATTACTTACAATGGGGGGGATGGGTGTGGGGTGGAAGGGATCAATGGGGAAAAAAAGGGGGACATCTGGAATACTTTCAACAATAAAGATAAATTTTTAAAAAATCCTAAAAAAACAAACAACAACAACAACAAAAAATCCTTATCCCACTCTGCTTCCCAATGCGTAAAGGAGATTACAACTCTTAGCTGATTCTTCTGCCATTTATTGCTTTTTCTAAATATCACACCATTTCTTGTTTTTTAAGTTTCAGATTTAAAAAGATATATTTTTATTTATTTCAGGGAGGAGGGGAGGAGAGAAGAGAGATAGAAACATCGATGATGAGAGAGAATCATTGATTGGCTGCTTCCTATATGCCCCACTCTGGGTTTCAAGCCTGCAAGCCCGCAAGCCCGGCATGAGCCCTAGCCAGGAATCGAACCGTGACCTCCCAGTTCATAGTTCGATGCTCAACTTCTGAGCCATGCCAGCTGGGTAAGTTTCAAATATACACTGACTTCTATTTTTAATATGAGAACTTCATGCTCTCATCCTCCACATGAATATGCTTGTACTTTCTCTCTATTCTCCTAATATAGTAATGTTACTTTTGTTAAGTCAATATTGAATGTTTACAACTTATAAGTGTGTAAATGTTATTTTCAAGCTGTGACACTTAATGTACTGTTTATATCCCCTTTCTTGTATATTTTCACCTGAAATTAATAATTCTTTTTTAATTTATTTACTTAACTATCTATGTACTTATCAATTAATTCTTTTTTTAAAAAAAATACATTTTATTGATTTTTTACAGAGAGGAAGGGAGAGAGATAGAGAGTTAGAAACATCGATGAGAGAGAAACACATCAATCAGCTGCCTCCTGCACACCTCCCACTGGGAATGTGCCCACAACCAAGGTACATGCCCTTGACCGGAATCGAACCTGGGACCTTTCAGTCCACAGGCCGACGCTTCATCCACTGAGCCAAACCGGTTTCGGCATCAATTAATTCTCATACTCTCTTCTAGAAATCTCCTCTCAATATGTTCAGATACAATCAAAGAGTTTATCAGTTTTATCATTTTTTTTTCCTTACACAAATATATGCCTCCAAAACATTTCACCTTCCTGCTCCAATCTGAGATGGTTGTTCTCTAAGCCTACTGCAAAGCTATTGGTCTTGGATCCTTCACCAGCAACCAGCATATATCCTTCACTTATCTCCTACGTTGGATACCCTTTTTCCTGGTTTCTATGACTTTTGTTTATTTGTTTACTCTTATTTTGGTGGAGTACATCTCCATTAGCTTCCTGAAAGGGGTGCTTGGTAGATAATTTCTTTGAGACTACAAATTCTCATAATTAGCTCAGCCAATGTGGCTCAGTGGTTGAGCACCGGCCCATGAAGCAGGAGGTGATGGTTTAATTCCTGGTCAGGGCATGTGCTCAGGTTGCAGGTTTGATCCCCAGTAGCGGGTATGCAGGAGGAAGCTGATGGGATCAATGTTTCTATCTCTCTATCCCTCTCCCTTCCTCTCTCTAAAATCAATACAAATATATTTTAATTTTTTTTTCTCATAATTAACTGATAGCTTGGCTGGGTGAAAAATTCTAGGTTGTTAGTTATTTTTCTTCAGATATTTGATGACATTGCTCCATTGCCTTTTGGCTACCAGTGTTGCTGCTGACAAGTCTGAAGTCATTGTGAATACCCATCCTTGGTGACCTGTTCTATGTCTCAGAAGCCTTTAGGGTGCTTCTTTGACTCCAGTGTTCTGATATGTGGTAGATCTTTTCTCATTCCATGTGCTGAGCACTCAATAGATCCCCTCAATTTTTGTTTTACTTCCCTCTCATCCTGAAATTCATATAAATCGATGCTGGAGATTCCTGAGTTGACTCTATAGTTTTCTTTTTCCTCCTCTCCTATTGTCTATCACTTTTTTGTCCAGTTTTCTAGAATATTTTTTCTTGTTTTTTATTATTGATAGATTTGAGAGAGATAAATTTTTGTTGTTCCACTTATTTAGTTGATTCTTGTATGTGCCCTGACTGGGGATCGAACACACAATCTTGAGGTATCAGGATGCTGCTCTAACTAACTGAGCTACCCGGTCAGGGCCTGGAATATTTATTCAACTTATATTTTCCAACCCTTCTATTGATATTTTCTCTCAGCTATCATATTTTTAATTTCCAGTAACTTTTAAAAAATATATTTTATTGATATTTTTACAGAAAGGAAGGGAGAGGGGTAGAGAGTTAGAAACATCGATCAGCTGCCTCTTGCACACCCCCTACTGGGGATGTGCCCGCAACCAAGGTACATTCCCTTGACCGGAATTGAACCTGGGACCCTTCAGTCTGCAGGCCGACGCTCTATCCACTGAGCCAAACTGGTCAGGGCTCCAGTAACTTTTTATTATTCTCTGAATGTTTGTTTTTATAGCTCTCCTGTTCAATATTCTATTCATCTCTAAGGATACTAATTATAGTCCCCCCTCCCATTTTCTTTTGTTCCTGGAATTGTTTCTATATTTTCTGAGAATTTATTTTCTGTTTCTGTTTTGTTTTGACTTGTTTTCATGTTAACAGTTTTTTTTCTCCAGTGCTATTGGCTAGTCATTTCTACAAGCAAGGCACTGGGTCATTTCAGTATGTGGTCATTCAAATTAATCTAATTATCCAAATTTGTTCTCCACTCAGGGCCTTGGAATATGCTGTTCCTATTGTCTGTGTATTGATTAAACTGCACT
This sequence comes from Myotis myotis, assembly GCF_014108235.1. Taxonomy (NCBI): domain Eukaryota; kingdom Metazoa; phylum Chordata; class Mammalia; order Chiroptera; family Vespertilionidae; genus Myotis; species Myotis myotis. Next base: position 161,936,115 of record NW_023416313.1, read on the forward strand.
GCTGGAACCCTTGTCTACTTTTCCTAAAACTGGCTTCAGGCCTCAGTTTAAATGTCACTGCAGAAATGGGTTTCCCATTACTCTTTTTTTTTTTTTTTTATCTCTGAACTTTTTATTGACCTCTTACCCCTCCACAAGGGGCGCCACACTTTTGTTGCCTTTAACACCTTAGAACTTTGGTGCCGTTGACCTCAGACACTATTTTGCCATCCACAATCCTGCGAGTGGTGGTCTTCTGAATGGATTGCACGGACTGGCTGCTGTCCAGGGCATCACTAAGATGGAAGTCCTCCCCTTCTTCCAGCAGGCGGCGGTAGGTGGCGACCTCAAACTCCAGCTTGTCCTTGATGTTCAATAGGGTCTTGTACTCTTGGGTCTGGCGCTGCCCCTCAGCCTGGGCCTGGGCCAGCTCTGACTCTAGGTGCAGTAGGATCCTGTTGAGCTGCTCCACCTGAATGGCATAGCGCATCTCCACCTCCCGTAGGCTGTTCTCCAAGCCGGCCTTCAGACTTCTTATTGAGTCCAGGGCACTCTCCAAGGACTGTGATTGTCATCTCAGCAGCTCCTATCTCAGCGGTCTGCAAGTGACCACTGTGGTGCTCTCCTCGATCTGTTGGGACCAGTACTTGTCTAGCTCCTCTTGGTTCTTCAGAGTCAGCTCATCATACTGGGCTGGGATGTCTGCCATGATCTTGCTGAGGTCCTGAGATTTGGGGGCAGCCCACTCCACAGTGAACTTAATCTAGTTTTGTAAACCATTTACTTCCTCCTCATGGTTCTTCTTCATGAAGATCAGCTCCTCCTTGAGAGCCTCGGTCTCTGTCTCCAGCTGCAGTCGAGTGATATTGGTGTCATCAAGGACCTTTCGCAGCCCATTGATGTCACTCTCCACAGACTGAAGCACGGCTAACGCTGTCTCATACTTGACTCTGAAGTCATCAGCAGCAGGACAGGCACTTTCAGGCTGTAGAACAATGCAGGCATTGCCCACAGACCCTGCAAAGATCTGAGCCCTCGATGGTTTTGAAATAATGCCTCCAGTCTCTGACCTTCTTCTCCAGGTGTTCCCGGATTTTGATCTCCAGACTCCGATTATCAGCCTCCAGGCTTCTCACCCTCTCCAGGGAGGAGGCCAGGCAGTCATTCAGGCATTGCAGTCTCCTGCTCACTCTGGACGCCCCCTGTGCCTGCTAGACCCACGGCCATCCCCGCAGCGAGGCCCCCAGCCCCCCAGCCACTCTGCACACTGGTGGAGTGGGACGTGGAGAGTTGGGAGCCCGAGCCCCGCACCTGCATAGATGCTGGCCGTGCTGCTGGTTGGCTGGACCCAGTAGCTGAGCGGCTGCAGGGAGTCTGGTAGTTTGAGGAGAAGCTGAAGCTCACGTTGTCCAGGGAGGAACGCGAGAAGCCGAGACTCACCTTCAGGCAGCAGTTCCCCTGTTACTCTTCATCCTCACACCTTTGTTTCTCTTTTAACACTTAACACAAGTTGTCATTCTATATTGTTTGGTTTGTTTACTTGAGAATTGTCACTCTCCTCCAGTAAGTGTCAACTTCATGAATTCAGAGACCTGAATTATAGCCAGTGTCTAAAAGTGTCTGGCACATAATAAGTGTACAGCTAATATTTCATAAAGAAATGAATGAACTCAGGAAACAACAGTATCTTCCTCCATCATTGAATCTCCAAAATATATTTTGAAACTGCACACTTTTGCCATTTCTGCTGCCACCATTTTAGTCCAAGTGGCTATCTTTTCCTCCCTGATGTAGTGGGTATCTTTTATTTGTCTAGTATCCTGTGTTTTGTTTTTTTTTGGGGGGGGGGGGAACAAACTCCCTTTCTCTGATAACTCTGTTCCTTCCCATATTAATCATGTGATTTTGCTGGGAGGTAGCTCTCATTATATCCTGCTGCACACCCACCTTCCCACCGCGAGAATAGGCACTGATCCATCAGAGCCCTGGGATTTTAAACACAGAAACTAAAGGAAGAGACTCAGACCCTCTCTCTTGGACAATCTGTGAGATGTGAAGGCAGGTACCACTGATGGCCATTTCCTATCATGTCAAGAAATCTGGGTCTGAGAAAATAAAGCAAGATAGGAGACATGGAGGCATCTCCTTTTCACTGGTTTTAATTTTCCCTAGTGTCAGCCACAGCCCAGCCCACAATTTGGTTCTATAAACCAACAAATTCTCCCGTTTGCCCAAACTGGTCTGAATTACATTTCAGTTATCTGTTACAAAATGAGGCCTAGCGTCCTGGATGTCTGTGACAGCCTCCTGACTGCTCTCCCCATTTCCGATTATCTGTTGTATTTCATTTTCCTCCCACCGACTGGTCTCTTCCGAATTTACATCCTGCTGAGGAAGAGCACAGACAGGGTTAGGCTCTCGGTCTTTATTGTCTGAGTTTCCTTGGGTAAGTTATCTACTGGTAACCTGCCTGTTCCAAGGTTTATAAACTGGTAGAGAGGGGATGATGACATCTCAAAAAGTCATTGTGAGGCTCAAATAAGAAAAGTACACTTAATAAGCACTCACTTAATGTTAGCTAGTCGTCCGAGCCAGGTAGCTCCGTTGGTTAGAGGGTTGTCCTAATACGCCAAGGTTGTATAGGTTTGATCCCTGTTCAGGGCACTTACAAGAATCAACCATGAGTGCATAAATAAGTGGAACAACAAATCAATATTTTTTTTTCTTTAAATATATTTTATTGATTTTTTTTGCAGAGAGGAAGGGAGAGGGATAGAGAGTTAGAAACATCAGTGAGAGAGAAACATCGATCAGCTGCCTCCTTCTCACCTCCCACTGGGGATGTGCCCACAACCAAGATACATGCCCTTGACCGGAATCGAACCTGGGACCTTTCAGTCCGCAGGCTGACGCTCTATCCACTGAGCCAAACCAGCGAGGGCAACAAATCAATATTTCTATCTCTCTCCATTTCTTTTTCTAATATCAAACAATCAGTAAGTGCCCTGGCCAGGTAGCTCAGTTGGTTAGAGCGTTGTCCTCATTTACTAAGGTTGCTAAGGTTGCTAAGGTTGTGGGTTCAACCTTCAGTCGGGTCACACACACAAAGCAACCAATGGATACATAAATAAGTGAAACAATGTTTCGCTCTCTTTCTCTTCCCTTTTTCTAAAAATCAATCAATAAAAATTTAAAAAGTGTTCGCTAGTGGTGGTGTTAGCAGTAGAACTCAGATCATGCCACTGCCATACCTACTTCCTGACCTGGTTTAACTCCACCCTGCTCACTAGGCATCAGTGACTTGCCTACTACCTACCCAGGAGGCAGGCTCTTGATAAAATGGATTGAGGAAGCAGGGCTTTAGGTCCTTCCTTCTCCTGAAATGTTCTCCCAGCCCCTTTTCCCTTGGCCCAGCTAACTCCTCATCCTTTTGCTTCAGCTCAAATATCACTTGTTTCACCTCCCTAATCAAAGTTATAATCTACAGCAGGGGTCCTCAAACTACGGCCCGCGGGCCACATGCCAATACAAATATTGTATTTCTTCCCGTTTTGTTTTTTTCCTTCAAAATAATATATTTGCAGTGTGCACAGGAATTTGTTCATAGTTTTTTTTTTTTTTTAACTATAGTCCGGCCCTCCAATGGTCTGAGGGACAGTGAACTGGCCCCCTGTTTAAAAAGTTTGAGGACCCCTGATCTACAGGGTCTACAGGTATACTCCCTGCATAAAACCAGCAGTACTATAATTTCTTACCAGGACAGGTAGAAGAATTGTTCACAGATAATCTTTTTTAAAATATATTTTTTGTTGATTTCAAAGAGGAAGGAAGAGGGGGAGAGAGATAGAAACATCAATGATGAGAGAAAATCATTGATAGGCTGCCTCCTACATGCCCCACACTGGAAATCGAGTCCGCAACCTGGGCATATGCCCTGACCTGGAATTGAACCGTCACCTCCTGGTTCGTAGGTCGATGCTCAACCACTAAGCCATGCCGGCTGGGTGACACGGTTAGTCTTAATTCAGATTACACTGAAATCTGTTTTGATTGGTAGGTGCTTATGCTGTGTGCACCCAGTTAAATATTTTGAATATCATCCTTACATAGAATCCTTTTCCTTCAAAGCAGTTATTATAATTTCTGTGTGTATATATATATCATATACATATATATACAGAAATACATATGTCTGTATATATGTGCATATATATATATATGAGAGCTATTTCCTCTCAATACAATGTTCCATGAATATAGAGATATACGTTTTGTTCATCACTATATGCCTAATCTTATTTTTTGGTGCTGAAACCCAGGAATGAATATATGCCTAATCTTATATAATAAAAAGCTAATATGCAAATTGTCCCCTTGAATGGGAGTCCAACCCGGAGTTCAACTGGGAGTTCACAAGGGGGCGGGGCTGACCAGCCAACCGCCTGTGGCTCCTCCTCCCAGCTGTGCACGAATTTGTGCACCGGGCCTCTAGTCTATATAATAAAAGCCTAAGCGACTGTTACAGTGGAACGACCAGAATAATGGGTCGCTATGATGCGCACTGACCACCAGGGAGCAGACACTCAACAAGGAGCTACCCCCTGCTGGTCAGTGCACTACCACAGGGGAAGTGCCGCTCAGCCAGAAGCTGGACTCACACTGGCAAGCGCAGTGGCAGTGGTGGGAGCCTCTCCTACCTCCATGGCAGCGCTAAGGAGCAGCAAGCCAAGCAGTAGGGAGCAGCGAGAAGGCAGGTGATAAGGATTGAGGGGTCCTGGACTGTGAGAGGGATGTCCAATTCCTGGCTTAGGCCTGATCTCTGAGGGAATCGGGCCTACGCCAGCAGGCAAACATCCCTCAAGGGGTTCTGGACTGCGAGAGGGCACAGCCTGGGCTGAGGGACACTCCCCCTCCCCCATTGCATGAATTTCATGTACCAGGCCTCTAGTACCTAATATAATAGTTGACACATAATTGGTGTACAACACAAAGAATATTTATGAAAGAATGAGTGAATTTTTTGAGCAACTCCTTGAAAAATTAGACTGGAGTTCTAGGTTCCAATAAGATGGGAATTAGACTCTTGGACATGGGGTAGGGTGAGGTCAATTGATAAGAGAAGACTGGTTACAGGCTTATGCCACTCTCACCCACCTGAGCTACTAAAGTTGATAAGGAAGTAACAGGTGCCAAAGAAAACTTTCTTCCTCATCCTACATTATTTCACTCATCTCTGGCTGGCTCAGTTTTCCCCATAGGGCTTGTTCTGTGGCTTCTCTGCATATAAGGGGACACATGTAGCTTGGATCCTTTCGGAGCCTGGGGCTGGGAAGCCAAATAGCCCAAATTCTTATGAATCATGGTCAGATTGTTGTTGTGGGTCTGCAGGTGATGTCTCCACCCTATAAGTCCGGTTTCCTCATCTTCTCACTTTATATCTGGGGTCCCTAAATCCTGACCCTCTTCCTTCTCTGCTTCAGAGACTTGGGTCTTCATTCTCTCTGTTCCCTAATTCTCAACTCTGTGCTGAGTTTAAATGGAGGTATTTTCTTTCCCCATTAGCTGTTGACCCACGGCCTTGGTTCTTAACTATGTGGGCCCCTCCTCAAGACATGGCAGCTGGCTCCTCTCACAGCCAATGATCTAAGAGAGAGATGAACACAGAAGTCACAATGTCTCTTATAATTTAGCATCAGAAATGACATAGCCATAATCTATTAGTCACAGACCAACCTTGATTCAGTGTGGTAGAGGTGGAATACCAGGAGGGTGGGATCATTAGGGGCCGACTCAAAGACTAGCTACCACAGATGGGTTAGAGAAATTTGGAGAAGGAAGAATTTTTAGGACTTGAAAAAGGAAAATGGAGGACACATTAACCAAATGCCTATTATGGGCCAGGCCCTTTATATCAAGTTATTAACCTTTTACACAACAATATTATTTCTATTTTTCATATAAATGGAATTCAAATATGGAGAAAATAGGTGTCTAAAATTAAATCCAGTAAGCAGCAGAGTCAGGATTTGTTACATTATTATGTGGGCCACTTTGGTTACATTTAGCATATACCAAAGGGTGGAATATGTGCTACTGAAGGTATGAGAAGTAATTTTAGTTAGTATAGAGCAGCGATTTTCAACCAGTGTGTGCAAGAACTTTAAAAACATGCAATTAATCCCTGAGTATTTAGTCAAGGGCACTGACCTCTTTTCCCTTAGATTGTCAAATAAAAATATGACAACAGCCAACACAATAGCTATCCAGTGTGAATAAATCAGAATTATTTGATTTTTTTTGTCAGATAGGCAAAAAATATATATTTTTTGGTGTGCTGCAGAATTTTAGTAATTAGTTTATGTATGCCATGAGATAAAAAAGGTTGAAAATTGAAAGAGATAGAAAGAGACATACTGCCTGGCTAGCATGGCTCAGTGGTTGAAGGTTGACCTATGAACCAGGAGGTCATGGTTCCATTCCAGGTCAGGGCTCATGCCCAGGTTTCAGGCTCAATCCCCAGTGTGGAGTGAGCAGGAGGCAGCCAATCAATGATTCTCTCTTATCATTGATGTTTCTGTCTGTCTCTCTCTCCCTCTCCCTTCCTTCCTAAAATTAACAAAAATTGCCCTAACCGGTTTGGCTCAGTGAATAGAGTGTGGGCCTGCAGACTGAAGGGTCCAGGTTTTGATTCCAGTCAAGGGCATGAACCTTGGTGGCAGGCTCCTCCCAGGCCCCGGCTCTGGTCAGGGCGAATGTAGGAGGCAACCAATTGATGTGTTTCTCTCACATCAATATTTCTCTCTGCCTTTCCCTCTCTATTCCACTTTCTCTAAAAATCAATCGGGTGAGGATTAAAAATCCTATATAATAAAAGCATAATATGCAAATTGACTGAACGCCAGAACGACTGGTCGCTGTGACGCATACTGACCACCAGGGTGCAGCCGCTCAACCAGGAGCTGCCCCCTGGTGGTCAGTGCACTCCCACAGGGGGAGCACCACTCAGCCAGAAGCCAGGCACACAGCTGGCAAGTGCAGTGGCAGTGGTGGGAGTTCAACTTCTGCTGCAGGAGGGCGGTAAGGACTGAGGAGTCCCGGGCTGCAAGAGCCCTGGACTGTGAGAGGGTGCAGGCAGGGCTGAGGGACACCCCCCTCCCCCCCGCCCCCAGTGCACGAATCTCATGCACCGGCCTCTAGTAAATTAATGAAATCAATAAAAAATATTTTTGAAAAAGGCATAGCACATGGAATAACATTGAAAGTATAAAAAGTAAATGCTTTTCAATCTTCTGATTATGTCAAGAGAAAGCTTCAGTTTAGAAGACTTATGCCTTATTACTTCTCTAACATTTGTTAGTTTCGCTTTTTAAGAAAGAGAGGGCAGGCCCTGGCTGGGTTGCTCAGTGGGTTGGAGCATCCTTCCTTGCACCAAAATGTTGCAGGTTTGATTGTGAGTACAGGAAGCAACCAATCGATGTTTCTCTCACACATCGATGTTTCTCTCTCTCTCTCTAAAAAAAATTAGTAAAAACATATCTTCAGGTGAGGAAAAAAAGAAAAAAAAAAAGAGAGGCAACCTGGGCATGTATTCTGACCAGGAAACCAACCTGTGACCTTTCAGCGCACAAGGACGATGCTCAACCAACCGAGCCACACCAGCCAGGGGGGCATCAGCATCTTTAACAATGGTATTTTGGGGTAGAGTTTAATAATATATTTCATTTTTATTGCATTTATTTTTATAGTTATTTTCTGCTTTTGGACAAGTGGTACTGATTTTAAGTTTCTAAAGGAATATGAGGTTTGACTTACATGCTTCATTTAAGACATATACAAAAAAAATTAAGTGATAGACAGTAGTTCAAGTGATACTTAGGTATGGCAAAAATTATGAGGATGGCACTGAGGTTTATTGCCTTCCCTTCGACTCTATGTTGAGGGAGAAGCCGGTTTGAAGTTCCAGCCTCAAGCGGGTTCTGCTATGGGAGCTAGTTGGACAAAATCACAAGTTAAAATTCACAACCAGCCTGCTGGGTGTGGCTCTGCGGGAGTGTCCTCCCAGGCACTGAAAGGTCGCAGGTTCGATTCTGGGACAGGGAACATACTCAGGTTGAGGGGTTCATCAGCAGTAGAGCAAGGGAGGTGGCTAAACGATGTTTCTCTCTCTTCGCTCTCTAAAACCAATAAAAACATATCCTCCGGTGAGCCTAAAAAAAAAAAAATTTCACAACTAGTTCTTCCCTGTGATGCTTCCTAAGCATGTCTCCTTTTCCCAATCAATTCCTCAGGGCCGGCGGGGAGTTTTGTGGATGAATGGAGCTAGAAATGAGAGTGAGTTTCGTGGGAAACGTAAGCTTCGCGCCCTATTCAGCTGCCTGCGAAAGACCGTGTGCGGCCGGCGGAGACAGTGTAGTGAGAAACGGACATGTGTACATTGTCCAGCCTCTTAGTCCCGAATCCAACTCCACAGCCCGATTTTGGGGGTCCTCCAACACTTCTAAGCCATTGCATCTTCACATTTAAAGTTTCCGTGGGGAAATGGGCAAGACCAAAGTTTTAGGGCACACGGGGTGTGCCGCGAATTTCTGTATTAGAGGGGTTGGGGCAGCGGGACAGTGCGGTTGCAATGGGGTCTCGGAAGTTGCGCTGTACATGCTTTTACATACTCGCACGTGGACAACGCAAGGGGCTAACTGGGCCGTGGGGTATTCTGAGTAACAGCGCCAAACTCAGTCGCGGAGTTCTGACAACGGAACCGGCGGCCCATTCCGCCGTCCCGCCCGGGCCCCCCAACACCCGCCCCCCGCCTCCGCTGTTCCCTCCGGGAGAGTCCGTCCGCGTCCCGGGCCGTCCCCGCATGAGGTCACCGCCACATCACGTGCCCGAGCCCGCGGAAGCGCCACATCGCCAGCCGCGCCCCTCACCCCCGCCCACGTGACCGGCCTACTTTCTCCCGCCCGCCCCGCGACTCCGCTCGGAAGCCCCGCCCCCCGCGCGCCGGACCGGCGAAGCCCCGCCCCTCCCCGGCCCCGGCTCCAGCGTGGCCCGCGGCCCCACGTGCTTCTTCCTGTCCAATGGGAGCCGGCGCCGGGCGCGGGGAGGCGGGGAGGAGAGAACGGCTCCGTTACGCTGCGAGAAAGGGGCGGGGCCGGCAACGTCGGAGTGAACGAAGGGACGCAACGGAGGCAGGTCGGAGCCGCTGCCGTCGCCATGACCCGTGAGCGCTGCGCCCCTCTCCCCTGGCCCTTTCCCCCCGTCCACCCCGGGCAGCGCTGCCCAGGCCCGCCGCGGGCCGCCTCCTGCCTCCCCAGCGGGGCCCTTTTCGGGGCGCGCTCTTAGCGACCCTCCCCTCGACGCCCGGAAATCGGCCCCTGCCCACCGCCACTTCTAGAGAGACGCTCGCCCCCCGCCCCCACGCCCGGGTCCGGCGGAGGGCCGCCCCGACCTTCCGCGGCGCGGGGAGACGCCTGCGTCGGGGAGAGAGGCCCAGAGCCCCCACGGCGACCCGACCCCTGCACACCCCCCATCTCCACACACCCCACCTGTCCGGGAGCCCACGCCGCCCCGAACGAACCTCGAAACACGCCTCCAGCAGGCTCCCCGGGACTGTCTTTCCTCCCCTCTTCAGTTTGCCCTGCCCCGTGGCAGGCAGGCAGGCAGCTCGGCCCCCTCTCCCCACCCCGCCCCCCACCAGCCTCAGCCCCGGAACGGGCCGGTGCCGGGACCCGGGGGTGAAGTCTGGGACCCCGCTGGAGACCGCCCGGCGAGGTTGGGGGGACGCCGGTGTGTGGCCGGGGAGGCCCCCGCGGCTCACCTTTTGCCTCCTTCCTCTAGGCGGTAACCAGCGCGAGCTCGCCCGCCAGAAGAATATGAAGAAGCAGAGCGACTCGGTGAAGGGAAAGCGCCGAGATGACGGGCTTTCTGCTGCCGCCCGCAAGCAGAGGTAGCCCCTGGGAGGGGAGGACCGCAGGCGGGGTGAGACTCGGGCCGGGCCGAGGGCTGGAGCAGAGAGGAGCGCTGCCTCGGGGCTGACATCCGAAGGAGTCGCGAGGGGCAGGGCGCAGTGCTTCCTCTAGGGCTCCGTTTCCTCCCCGCGCGCCCATGGTTAGCTCGCTGCTTCGCAGGAAGGGACGGGACGGGGCGGGTGCCGGCCGGAGTCCGGTGTCTGAGTGCCCCTGGGCCTGACCTGAAGGGCAAGGGCAGGGAGCTTCACATTTCAGATGCTTTAGTGGCGGCGACAGCCCTGTGCTCTTGGCCCTCCTTGCTGTTCGCGTCTCCTCCCTTCTCCCCACCTTTTCACTAGTGTGGCTGGGTGTGGTGCTCAGCACAGAATAGCCTTGTGTGCGGCCAGACTTCTGACCCCTTGGGCAGCAGCCAGATAGAGACGGATCGCCCTTTTTTGAGCCTCAGCTCCCTTCCTTTTAGTCTCCTGTGGGAATACAGCAGCCACACGCTGAATTTTGTCCCGTCCACTTCCATCTTATCCTTTTGTGCCCTTCATCCCCCCTGCATCTTGTCCCTTTTGCCCTCTGGTACCTCCCAGTGCCCCATCATCTCTACCCCCAGGGACTCGGAGATCATGCAGCAGAAGCAGAAAAAGGCAAACGAGAAGAAGGAGGAACCCAAGTAGCTTTGTGGCTTCGTGTCCAACCCTCTTGCCCTTCGCCTGTGTGCCTGGAGCCAGTCCCACCACGCTCGCGTTTCCTCCTGTAGTGCTCACAGGTCCCAGCACCGATGGCATTCCCTTTGCCCCGAGTCTGCAGCGGGCCCCTTTTGTGCTTCCTTCCCCTCAGGTAGCCTCTCTCCCCCTGGGCCACTCCTGGGGGTGAGAGGGTTACCACTTCCCAGTGTTTTTTTATTCCTGTGGGGCTCACCCCAAAGTATTAAAAGTAGCTTTGTAATTCCTTGAGCGACTGGTTTGACTGGGGATTTGGGGGGGGGGGGGATGGGGATGGAGGAATGGCTGCCCTTTCCCACGAAAAGGGGAGAGAATGTTAGACCCTAAAAGGCTGTGGATATGTAGCCTAAGTGAAACATCACAGAGAAATCCTTTATTATACTACAACAAGCAGAGAAGTACTCTGGGCATGTGGTAGAGGAATCCTCTAAGAACCATAGGGACTTCTTTTCTGTAATTTTTGTCCCCTACCCAGACCTTAACACCATCCCAAGGGTGGAGTTGAGGGCCTAAGAAGGAAGGCTCGAGACTTAAGTTTATGCCCCTCTTCCTTATTCTTTCTCCGTTTGTTTGCTTGCTTGAAAGTTGGCCCAAAAATCCTGCTGTTCACCGCCTTCCCACAGTCAGCTGCTTTCAAGTGTTCACATTCTCTTCTTCCAGTCCGTGTGGAATGAGGGTGGTTTCTGTCTTCCCACTTCCTTTGACCTCAAGATCAGGATTAAAAGCTGGGGTAGTCTCTGTTCCTTCCTTTCTGTGCTCTGGGGTTCTGGGCTTCTTATATCCTGTGCCCAGGGCTGAACTGCTTATGTTTCTTTTTATCTCCAAGGGCAGAGCCAAGTATGCCTTCAGTCCCTGTTGGTCTTTCCCTGTCCCCCTCTCCACCATGAGAGTGGTTCCTGAGCTGTATGTAGACTTGGGAGTTAGCTCTTGAGTTGGGGGTGAAGATGTAATGGTAGCTCTAGTGAGTCAGATACTTGGCCAGGGCATTAGGGTATATTTGGGCACTTTTTCCAATTCAGACATAGTATTGACTTCAACCTAAATGAGGTAACTAACTGTCCATTGTGTCCTTGAGGTGTTTGCTAGGCTGTACAGCTCTCCCGAACCAAGACTAGGGGCACAACCTCAAGGGAACCTCAGTTGTATTAAAAATGCCTAGAATAGATATTTGTTATCTGGCGATACTAATACGATGACATTGTTGCCTGAAGATAGGTGGAGGCTTGGAGTTCTGGGTGGGGGACCAACAGAGTGGTGCCAGTAGCAGCCATAGATAGAGGAGTACACAAGCCCAGCATGAGGCAACCTTGACCCAGAAGGTAGCCCAGCTACCCTTGGTGAAGGTCTTTTCCAGTTCTGCTCCCTCATAGCTGTGGAACCAAAGTCTGCGGTTAGAGAATAGGAAGGGCCTTAGCGTTTGGACCTGCCCTAGCCATCAGATTATGGCAGACCCATGTGAGTCTCCTGGGAACCCTGAGGACTGGCCTTGATTCAGTCCCTACAATAGCTAGGTTTTCAGGAGAGTATCCCAGGCCTACTTCCCCATCCTACCTGAACCAGTTGGTAAGGGTAACCATGACATAGAGTGATGCAAGGAAGAAGACGAAGTGGAAGGCAGAATAGCTGTAGGAAAGATGCTGGGCTTGCACTGGAGGAGCTGGAGAGGTCTCTTGGTCACCTGGCCTGGCAGCTCCTCTTTGCCCTGAATAGAGGGAGGGCAACAGTGCTGCTGAAATACCTCTTCCACCTTCCTCCTCCCCCAGCTTCCTTTGTGAAAGCACTTAAGGGCTCTTTGGCACTGCAGAAATCTACACTTTCTTATGGATCCTCACTTGACACTCACCTTCCTCTGGCTCCACTGTTTCAGGGCAACAGAAACAGAGTGAGGGCTTCTGTAAAACAAAAGGCAGCATGTTTTGGAATGACTTTGAAAAGAATGTGAAGGTATTAACATAGGAAACTCCCTTTCTTTGAAAATATCTGGAGTAAGAAGTAGAGGCACACCTGGGTTCAAATGCTAGCTCCAGCATATAACTGGCTATGGGAATTTTGGTAAGATGTTTAATCTGTGCCTCAGTTTCTCCATTTGTAAAATGGAGCAAATAACCTACCTCACAGGGTTGTTGTGAGGATTATATTAAATGAGATTATGTATGTAAAGTAGTACAGTGCCTAGCACATTGTGGGTACTCAATAAAAGGTAATAGCAGCTAGAATCTGAGCTTTCTGGGTAGAGATTGGTAGGATGTGTGTCTGTCTGTGTGTGTGTGGAGGGAGGGGCACTGAACTGGCGATACTGAACTGGGGATATCAAACTCTCCATTCTCACCTGGAACTCATGGTTGTAAACCTTGATGATCCACAAGGGTCCAAATACTTCAGCCAGGTAGGAAGCCTCATTGCTGAGAAAGAATACAGTTCTCAAGCAGGTTTAGTCAAATAGCAGGAGGGAATTGCCTGCTGGCACCTACTGCCAACTGGTAACTCTCAGGAGGATATTGTGTTCCTAGAACCATTTCCCCCCCAAAGATTTAGAAATCTTCACACGAGGGCCCTAAAATGTTTGCATGTATTTTTAATTCTCATATCATTCCCCTTGCCCCCTTTTTCTTATACAGATCATCTGACAAGTGCTATTCTTAGAAACTTTCTGTTCATGGAGAGCTTTCCTCATGTCGTGTTTTAAAGTTTAAATAAACACGGTCCCAGAGTTCTGGGCATTTTTCCTTCTCTCATACCTCTACCCTTGACACTTTTACGCACCAAGCAAAAAGCACACAAGCATACATGATGCCAGCACTCAGCACTGCCAGAGAAGTGTCTGGTGTTTGGGGTTCCATTTTACTCAGGCCAGGCAGACACAGTGTGTGATTCTGTCCTTGAAGAATTACTGAGAAGGGTAGAAGAAAAGTGGTAAGAACAAAACTAAGTATTTGGCAAGAGCAAAAAAAAAAAGGGGGGGGGGGCGTTTAGCCTGGGGAATCCAGGTCCTGTCCTTACCACTCTCTGGAGGTCGGCTGGACAGTGCAGAGAAGGTCAGGTACATGATATAACAGCTGATGATAGAGGCTTGTAGAAGGCCAGAACGAGGTTGCTCTGGGCAGAATGGGGATCATTGCTTTAGTCTACAGGGTAGTAATTTCTTCCATTTCTACCCCTAACCCCACTTATGTTTCCCCACCCTTTGGGGGAAGCAAAGAATTGATAGATTAGGGAAACTAATGTAATTTGCTATACTCAAGGTCCCCCAAATCTGGAATGTTGCAAGGCATGTACCCACTGAGGCGGATGCAAGGAGCGATGGAGAGGACGGAGAGGAGGCCACAGAAACAAAGGTGCAGACTAAGCAGCATCTTGTTGAGCAGGCAGCCAGCTGGGTGCGTGTAGTTGTGGAACAGGAACACTGCTGCCACACCTGCCATGCTGTAGAATACTAGGGTGGCCAGCAGCATGGCTAGGAACCAGCGACAGTCTTGGAATGCACCTGTCTGCCTAAGGGTGCAGGTGGGCAATGGCTTGGGGCTCCAACTCTTTTTTTTATTACCATTACCAACTATTCCCCTCTCCCAGAAGACTGGTGTGACTACCCATCCCAACTGGCCCACAGAGTTATCAGATTCCTGAGCTTTTTTGATATTGTTCAGTGAGAAGTTAGGGAACATGGACCTGTCATGTCCTTTGCCCAAGCCCGCTGGGTCTAGTAATGTCAGGCAACATTCCCAGGAAGAGCCGTTAGGGTTATGTGCTCCTTACCAGTTCTTATTCCAGGAATGGGCGAAGGCTGTGATAAGCACCAACTGCAACAGGATGAATGTGAAGCCTCCACAGATGCCAATGTAATGCCAGGCTGCAAGTGGGGGACCAGTGGGAAAATGTAGCTGATCATATTACTCCTTGTCTTCCTACTCTCTTTTTCTTAGAAAATCTTTTAGCCTACTGATCAGGATATGAAATGGAAGGTACCTGGGAAGAGATGCTCATCAGGGATGCAGAAGGCAACAGCACAGAGACCTAGCAGGAACAGCAGCTTGAGAAGCCAGAAGCTGGTTAGCAGGGAAAGAAAAACAGGTTCAGAAGAAAAGGCAAAGGAGAGTGGACAGTAGTACCTACTGAGGAAGGCAAAGGAGAAAGCAAGACTAGGAAGAAGGAGAGAAGAGACAGCTAAGTATAGGAAAGGAGTCTTGTGTGAGAGCAGCTGGAAGCAGGCCCATTGCAGCTTATTCCAGATCCTCTCAGATACCTAAATAACATTTGGACAGCATTTTACTATTGACATAGGGCTTGCATATAATCCCACTGTCACCTCCATTTTAGAAACTGGAAGTTCAGGCCCTGGCCAGGTAGCTCAGTTGGTTAGAGGGTCATCCCAATACACCAAGGTTGTGGGTTCCATACCCGGTCAGGGCACATACAAGAATCAACCAGTGAATGCATAAATAAATGGAACAACAAAACAACATCCCTCCCTCCCTCTCAAAATCAATTTTAAAAAATAAAAAGAAACTACCTGTTTCTGTCTTTTTACAATGCTATTACTTCATCTTGGAATTTCCTGAAGCTTATGTCTACTTCCCTCCCCACCCAAAGAGTACACACAAACCTATTATGTAGCTGTGCCCGAAGGCTGGTAGGGGAGTGCAGGTGGACCAGCAGCACAGCCTGCAGCAGGTGGAAGGTGGCAGTTCCTGCACAAACTCGGTACACAGCCCCAGAGCCACTGAGCACTGGGCAGTGAGAGTGGCCAAACAGATGGGCACAAAACCCCGAGGACATCTGGATCTGGAAGGAGGGCAAGTCGTCATGCATAGAGAGGTACCTACTTCCCATGGGTATTATCCACTCATTTGTCTCCAGCCCCCAACCGGAATCTTGTCAGTGCAACTCTATCCCCTCACACTTACGCCATTAGCCTTGCCCCAGACCTTCTCCACTACTGTTCTTGACAGCAGCAGGCAGCAGACTGCTGAGGCACCCATATGGAGGATTATGTAGAACAGGCGGCTACAAGTGGACTCTGTGAGATGAGGCCACCTAGAATGGCAGCAGCAGGTACAGGGAACAGGCCCACAGCAGGACACCTGGGGATAGAGCAGATGCAGGGCTAGGGTTACATTAATGCATGTGGGAGTTCAAACTAAGGCTGAGTTCTAAAATTTCCCCTTTCCTTTTCTTCCAAGCTATTTGGGATTGACTTCCACTGACATCAAATAGAGCTTTCTAAGAGCTTAACTTCTGGCAGGCTTGAGCAGACCTTCCTAAAAGCCTAAGTCACACCTGGTCTGTAACCTCTCCCCAGACCTAAACATCTGATACACTGGAACCTGGGAGGAGAGGTTTAATGATCAGTGATCTTACAGGCAAAGAAGCAGAAGGGCCTCCAAGGGGGAAGGAATGCCTTTATTGGCTCCCCTGGGCTTTCTTCCCCAGCTTTACTACTATTCCCTTCCACTTTTCAGATAGCTCTTGTCGAGGGAGCTTTCAAGCCTCTGCCCAAGTACCTTCTCACCTGATAGAAGGGAGGATTCACTCTGACATTGCTGTCTTCACTGTGTTGCTGTGCCAGGCGGAGGGAGGTGCTGGGGCCCGCGATGGCCTTTGCACCCACCATCCTTATGCCAGATGAAAGGTAGATGAGAAAATAGCAGCTCTCTTTTGTCCTCAGCCCATTGGACTGCCACGGTGCTGGGGCTGGTCACCCAGTCTAAAACGGAATGGGCAGGAACATCAGGAAAAGAACACCGACCTCCAGGCTGTGGTAAATGCAAAGGTCCCAGTGAAACTACTTTCTTACGTGGGCCCTTAGGCCACCCTGGCTGTTCTGCCTAGATTAGAGAGCAGAATGCATATGTGCCTCCTGTGGATTAGCCTTCTTAATTGGTTTAGGATTAGACATCAATGGTGCTTGACCAGAATTCCTTGGGAGTGTGTGCGCGCGCCCGCGGAGGGTGCTGGAGGGGTCCGGGTAAAGAGGGAAGGATGTGAGGGAGTAGGTCTGGGAAAGGGCTCTGCAGAAAACAACGCTGTACAAGCCAAAAGAAAGGCGGCCAGGCGAGCCCCCTTCCTCGCTGAAGCTTCTAGAACCAGAGCACTGATGAAGGCGTGGCCCAGGCACAGCCCGCCCCCTCCTCTCCGGCGGATGTTGTGGGCATTACCGGAAGTCGCGGGGCGGGGAGGAGTCTGCGGCGGCGCGGTGTGGTCGATATGGCGACCGAGGGGGATGTGGAGCTGGAGTTGGAGACCGAGACCAGCGGCCCGGAGCGGCCCCCCGAGAAGCCACGGAAGCATGACAGTGGTGCGGCGGACCTGGAGAGAGTGACCGACTATGCGGAGGAGAAGGAGATCCAGAGTTCCAACCTGGAGACGGTGAGGCGGGCCGGGCGTGTGTCGGTCGGGCTGAGAGCGGAGGGGGCTCCGAGGGGGTAACTGGAAGCCCCGCTCCAGGACCGGGTCACGATCCCGATGGCGGGAGGAGGCAAGAGGGAAACCGAACCATCACTGGGACCTGCGGCTTGCGAAAAGGAGCTTGCTGGAGGTTGGGTTTAAAGTGGGCTTCCGGAGCTCAGGATTGAATTAAATAGGCCTCCTGATACACTCGTCATCGAGAATATACACCTGCCTCGCTTGTTAATGGCGTTTTATATTAGGGTTCATGGGTAGCAGAGCAGTAACTAGATTTGTCTTTCCCGCAGGCCATGTCCGTGATTGGAGACAGACGCTCCCGGGAGCAGAAAGCCAAACAAGAGCGGTAAGTCTTCTGTACGCAGCCAGCCCTAGAGCCCCTCGTTCCCCCAGCGGAAACAAAAACCACGAGTAAGCCTTGTACCGTTCAACTCCGTCACCAATTCCCTCAGATACAGGGTTTACAACTGCACTCTTTTGTAACGTTACTCTTTTGTTGGTAGATGTAAGGCCTCCTGGCAACACCTACTGCCTGCCCTAAAGTCTCCTGGGGGAGGCGGGTAATGTTATGTTGAGAGGGTGGAAGTCATTCTGTATTTTCACTCAACTGTTTATCAAGAGTCATTTATTTGTAAGGTACAGCGGGATGTCCTTCCTGGGAGTTTATGGTGGAGATAGAGAATGAGGACTAATGCACACGAATATTTGTAGGGAGAAGGAACTGGCAAAAGTCACCATCAAGAAGGAAGATCTGGAGCTGATAGTGAGTAGTGATGCCTAGTAGTAGTGAGTGGTGAATGGGCAGGGGAGGTTACTTTGCCTAGTTTGGGCTGTTTCTTGAAACAAGTAGAGTTAGTATGTTTTGGTGGCACATTAATGCCAGAGAGGTAACATCATTGATCCTTTTCCTGCAGATGACAGAGATGGAGATCTCAAGAGCAGCCGCAGAGCGGAGCTTGAGGGAACACATGGGCAATGTGGTAGAGGCTCTTATTGCCCTGACCAACTGATTTGTGCTTTCTCAGACCTGTCCACTGGATTAACTTACTGCAATAAAGATGCCACCTTTTTTGTGCAGTTTTATCATTTTGGATTGAATGTATATTGTATTTTACTGTGGGAAATTTACATGCTGGAGTATAACTGAATTTGATCCCCCCCCCCCCCACCCTCCCTTCATGAATCTACGGGAAGGATCATTGTAGAAAAGTCTCATGTTCACATGTAAATGCCGGATGGCAGGACAGCTCATTCATCAGACTAGCTCTTATTTTTTTAAATTTTTAATTGATTTGAGAGAGAAGGGAGGGGGAGAGAAACATCGATTGATTGCTTCCTGTACGAACCCACAATCAGGATATGTGCCCTGAATGGGAACTGAACCCAAGACCTTTGGGAAGACACTTCAACTAACTGCAGCTATAAACACATTCCCAAAAGAATTTCAAACTCATTCTCATTTTGGCTGTAGGATAATTCTAAGATTGTATTCCTCTCTGGCACACAGTGACTTACATTCATATATGTATTTTTTAAAAACATTTTTATTGATTTCAGAGAGGAAGGGAGACATAAAAACATCAATGGGAGAGAATCACTGATAAGCTGCTTCCTGCACACCTCCTACTGGGGGGTCTAGCCTGCAACCCTGGGCATGTGCCCCGACCAGGAATTGAACTAAGGACCTTCTGTGATGGGAATGATACCCAACCAACTGAACCACTCTGGCCAGGGCTGCATTTGTATTTTTTTCCTAGGACTTTTTAAGGATTTATGAGCGACTTCTCAGAGGGACATTTAAAGGATGTGAACAAATCTTGGCTGCCTTATTTTTTCATGCAATTGAGAAGTAGCCTTCCTGCTGGTTAAATGTCATTTCTGATAATTCCTAGAACTCCTCATGCTCTGCCATGTATATGGGAATTACGTAGGAAGAGTTAAGTGGAAAAATCATGAATTTAACTTTAGCACAATGTCACTACACTGAAACTCAGCACTGTGGCCTCCTTAATATATGAGTTGGGCAAAGAAAAGATACTGGTAGGGACTTGGGAGTCCCCATTTTATAGGTCAACTTTTGTTATATATACAGATACAATTAAGAGGGCAAGGACAACCATCTATGTATATTATTTGCTCAGAATAAACTGGGTGCCACTAAGAATATGCCTGTCTGTAGAGTCTGAGTTTGTTTCTGAGATCAAAGTGTGAAATATTGTTTGCCTGACAATTCTGACTTTATTTTAGTTAACAGGTGATACTTAATAGCCTGCGCATTATTTTCCAGTATGAAGCTCAAAAAGTCTCATGTGATTCTTTTATTGACATATACATAAATGGATTTAAAAAGTACATTCACCTAGAAAAATTGACTCGAGCCAAAAATGTAAATCAGATTTCAATAAGCTCAGATTTCCTGTAAGGTAGAAGTAATGCACTGTCCATTTACATGTCTATATTTCTGACCCAAGCTAAGGGGCTGGGAAAAAACTTGGAACAGTCCCAAGTAAATTTGGGAAACCAGAGCAATGATGAAAACGAAGATTTCTCAGAAATAATTTTAAGTGGGGATAATCCTACCTGGATAGTGCTTTTATGTGGGTTTCTCAGCATGAGTCCAAACCGCACAAAGCACCTTCCAAAACTGGGTTACCCAGTGTCACACGTATGGCAGTAGGTCCAATAGGCTGGATACATAGCCCACGTAAATAATAGTGAAAGCAAAGGACCAGACACTGAGACTTGCCCTTGTGTCCCACAGCTGGAAGAATAAGTAGTTGATCTTTAAGTAGTTTTCCGCTTTTTGGCAGATGGCCGTTCAAATACATCTCGTACCCCAGCTGCCTTTTGTTTAAAGAACTTTGTGTTCTGGGCACTCTCTTGGCCCCATGCTGAATCAAAGGAGGTGGTGTCCTGGTCCACAAGGTGGGTATATTTGGTACGACCAGAGCGCCCAAAGTTCTTGACCTGAGGGAAGGATAGGTGATGAGTTACACTACCAAACATTATGTCCCAGCCCTCAGTATTACTTTTCTCTCATGTTAAGGTGCCCCATACCTGCATGACTTTGGGAAGAATTGTTTTGTTGAAATGATCCTCCAGGGTAGGTGCGCTGAAATCTCTCTTGTATACTTCTTCATCCTCATCCTGCAGAAAAGAGTCTTATCAATCTTGTGGTTTTATTTCCCATACATTCAAACCACAAATTTATTAAACTATGATGAGGGGTACAAAGCAAGCCGGGGGACAAAACCTTTTCTTCAAGAGCTTACATCTCAGTATGACACGCCTTTTCCCCCTCATGTTGTCTTTTTTTCTTCCTAAGTGTCGCCATTTCCTGAAGGTTGGTTATATTCTCTCTGCACTCAACTATATTCATTCACTCATATGTCTAACTCTGTTACAAGCCTTTCAAATCTCTGATTCTGAATTTTTTTTGTAGATACAAAATAATTAGCCATTTATAAGCAATAAACATTAATATTTCAAGAAAAATAATTTTAAATATATTACAAAAACTGTACTAACAGTATAATATCACAAAAGTTGTAGGAAATATTAAAAATCTGCAAATACCAGAATTCCACTATATTTTAAATATTTTTTTCCCCTCTGGCTCTATTTTTGTTCATCAGTTTATTGATTCTGAATTTTCTACTTCCCATTAGTTTGAATATTCTGTTGGGATTTCAAACTCTCTAAAGTGAAAATTATTTCCCCAAGCTTTCTAATTCAGCTTCTTCCTGATTTAACTTTTTCTGTAAATAGGACCAACATTCTCTCAATTACCTACATTCAAAATTTAAATCTATTGTGCATGCCCTGGCCAGCTTGGCTCAGTGGATACAGCGTCAGCCTGCGGACTGAAGGGTCGCAGGTTCGATTCCAGCCAAGGGCACATGCCTGGGTTGCGGGCTCGTTCCCCAGTGGGGGGGTGTGTGGGAGGCAGCCAATCAATGGTTCTCTGTCATCATTGATGTTTCTATCTATCTCTCCTTCTCCCTTCCTCTCTGAAGTCAATAAAGAAATATATTTTAAAAATAAATAAATCTGTTGTGCAGATTCAATCAGTTGCCACTTCTAAATTCTCATCCCCTGGGTTATCATAGTTTTTCCTTGCAGTCAATCTTACACACTGCCAGTGGATTAATGTTTCTAAAACACAACTCTCTCATATCTTGGCCTTGCTTAAAAACTTTAAAATTTTCTATTTTATTAAACAACTCCGCTGTGTAGTTAGTAGTCAAGGCCAAATACTATACAGCCTTAATCGACCTCTCCTTGCCACTTTCCTTTTCCTTTACACTGCCTCTACTCTTGATCCCTTCACCTGGAATGTCTTCCTACTACCAAATATTAGAAAGTCTATACATTAAATGTCACCTCCTTTATATTATCCTTTTCAGTCTTCTACAAAATATAACATCTCCCTTTTCAGAAGTCTCACAGTACTTTTCATTTTCCTTATGTTATATATTTGCCCTACCTCCATTTTTAGAGCATTAAACAGTGCCCTTTTTGCAGTAAAAGCTCAAAAGGTTATCTACTTAACTATAGTAATAAAAGCACAATATGCTAATTAGACTGGACATCCTTCCAGATGACCTTCCTGGACGAAGCTGGGGCTACTAGGGAAGACCGGGTCCCAGGTGCCAGAGGGAAGCCAGTGCCAGTAGCCGGGGGAAGGAAGGCCTACTCTTGCATGAATTTCGTGCATTGGGCCTCTAGTATAAAATAACTACAGAGAATAGTTTCAAATCAACATATTAGTAAGACTATAATGTTAAGATATAGATCATAAACATATGGTAAAGGAATTAAAATAGTAGCATCTTGGTTAAGGAAAGCTTCATGGAAGAGCTGAGTCCTTTAACTAAACATGCTTTTGGAGTATTCTTTTCCCTTCCGCTAGAGAAAGACCCAGTTTAAAGTAAGACAATTAAACAGTTTTTGTGAGATTTACTTTTCTCTTGTTTGAGCCTGAGTTCCTCATTTAAACTCAGAAGCTATTTCAACTCTCCTTATCTAGATGAGAAGACTTAACATTTGAGGATGTGCATCAAAAGACTTTCATATAAACTTTATGTATCTTAGCCAGCCAGCAATACACTTCTCTAAGAGGCTTGGATGTTGAAGTTGCTGAAATGCTTAAGCAAGATAACTTCATGACTTTGAAGCAGTATAAGGAGTGATTCATAATCTCTACCAACTTCAATTTAGAAAAACTACATAGCTAAACATTTCCTGCTGAGCAAACAGACACACTGATTTTGGAGAGGAGTAAGGAACCCTACACTGAAGTTTACTTTTCTTTTTTTTTTTAAACAATTTTACCAGTATCTGCAGTAACAGGCAGGAATTTAGCTGCAGTGGTGATATTTAGGGTCTGACATACAACATTTAAAAAAGCTAAGTTTTTGATACAAACTCCTCACACACAAGGAAATAATTTAACAAACGACATGCTATTGGAATAATAAATGTAATCAACGCTTCCATTTCCTTTCTGGATATCTTTGTATTAAGAAATTATCTCTAGCCTGGCTGGTGTGGTACAGTGGTTAAGAGCTCACCCAAGAACCAAGAGGTCGCTGGTTTAATTCCTGGTCAGGGCATATGCCTGGCTTGCGGGCTTGGTCCCCAGTGGGGAGCATGCAGGGGGCAGGTGATCAATGATGTTCCTCTCATATTTCTCTCTATCCCTCTCCCTCTCTCTAAAAATAATTTTAAAAAATTATCTTTAATGCTAATCTGAATAATTTGGAATAAATCGCCTAATATAGGATTTACAGGTTGATATTTTGATCTTGTAAAGATGATGGCATTACACATACTGGTTAGATAATTAACCACTTTTTTTGTTAGTTAGGCTTAGTAACTTTCTGTCAGCTCAGAATGAAGTGAATTAAACTTTTGCCATGCAAATATGAGTTCATGTGAAGCTATTTACAGAACCTATTTTATGCATAACCAAAATGCAAAAGTCAGTTATGAATAATATCTAAGTGATTTTGGTACATAAATAGTCTAGCATCTATATAGATCACTCTCTATTTCAGTTCCTCAATTCTAACATCATTTCTTCCTCCTGGGAGCTGGGGCTAAAAGAAAGAACAGTTGCTGCAACTTCTAAAATCCTTTTGCCAATACTTTTCTCTATTGGGTTCATATCTTCAGAGGCAAAAAAGCAAATGAGAAAGCTGACCAATGGCAAGTAGAAGTAACATTCCAGAACCAGTTTATTCTTGAGGGGAAAATAGATTTCAAAGCTTCTGAGTTTTTTCTAGTGCCCAACTTTCCCTTTTCCCTTCTTACCATGAAGAACGCACCCCGGTGATAATACTTCTGTAAGAACTTGTATTTGCCCTTAACAGCTTTGTTGGTAATAACTTTGCCATTTGCACGAAGCTCAGCTCGCCTCTCTTCCTCAGTCAGGTTTCGCATGCGTTCAATTTCTGCTTTCTCCTTCTCAAGCCTGTCCAGGGAACAACATTATTTATTAGTATCATTCCAGCTTCAGAAAGACCTAATTATCAGAGTATAACATAGCATTGTTCACTTTTTTTTGTTGTTAATCCTCACTTGAGGATATTTTCCTGCACTGATTTTCAGAGAGAGTGAAAGTGGAAGGAAAGAGAAAGAGACAAAATATCGATGTGATAGAGACACATTGACTGGGTGCTTCCCCCATGGAATTGAAACCGCGACCCTTTGGTGCATGGGCCAACGCTCTAACCATGCACTGGCCAGGGCATTCAACTTCTTAAAAATTTTTTGTTATTCCTCACCCAAGGATATTTTTCCATTGATATTTAGAGAGAGTATAGGGAGGGTAAGAGACATAGAGAGAGACAGCGAAGCATCGATGTGAGAGAGACACATCAATTGGTTGCCTCCCATACACGCCCAGACTAGGACTGAGGATCGAGCCTGCAACTGAGGTATGTGCCCTTGACCTCGAACCCGGGACACTTTAATCTGCAGGCCATACTCTTTAGGACCATTCAGCTTTTTAAAAAGTTGATTTGAGAGAGGAAGGGAGGGAAAGAGAGAAACATCAGTTGCCTTCCATACACGCCCTGACTGGGATGGAACCCGAAATCTGGGTATGTGCCCTGACTGGGAATTGAATGCAAAACCCTTTGGTGCATGGGATGACACCTTGACCATCTGAGCCACACCAGCCAGGGCTATTCATCTTTTAAGATTCTAGTCATTGCCTGTTAGGAATCAAGAGTAGGGGTTCAATAAATAAAAAGGTCAGGTGGTCTTCATTATGCTTGCAAGATCAAATATTATAAAGTACCAAATGTTGATTCTAGCCTTTTTTTGTGGTTTAGACATACTGTTATTGCTTGACTTTACATTACTAATTCCCCTTCCCTAAAAAGCCTCTTAGCTTAAAAAAAAAAAATCAGAATTTAAAATAACTGTGTAACACAATATGTGCTTACATGTCACAAACAAAGGATTACCATCATTAATTAGATTGTAGTGACTTTTGGGGGTGGGGAGAGTCACAGATCCCCTTTCTCCCAAAAAATGCAAATATACACAAAATTTTGTATACAATTTTAAAGGGTACCTGGACTCCATGAAGCCCAAGATAAAAACCTTAGAAACTGCAGGCTGAGGGTAGAATCTTCTATTGATGGTTTCCCACTGTAATCTGGGATTGCTCTTTCATTCCTAGTAATTTTCAGGTATGGGTATGCAGCCCAGAAATGATTCTGCTCTAACACAGTGAGTGTAATAGATTACCTAAATGCCAATAATTTCTTTCCCTCACAGTATGCATGCCCCTTTGCAGCAATGATATGTGAGTCTCAAAAGATCTTGCCAACTTCCACCTTTGTTCTCTTGAAATATTGTTGCAAGACTGTTATGTAAGGAAGCCAGTCTAGTCTACTGAAGAAGGAGAAGTGAGGCATCCTAGCTGATAGTCCACACCAACTACCAGACATGGAGTGAAGCCATTCTGGGCTTTCTAGCCCAGTTAGTCCTTTAGCTGGATGCAACTAAATAAATAAGAGAGCCCAGATGAAACCAGCAGAAGTACTGTTTGGCCAACCCTCAAAATTGTGAGAAATAACAGATTGCTCTGAGTTATTTAACTTTGGATTGGGCTGTTATGCAACAATAGATAACTGATAACAGTGAATAACTTTTGTGCATCTACTAGGAAAGTCAAGGGAGTATTAGCTGGCACTCTATCATGGAGAAACACTGACAAAAATATTTCTTTTCCTTGCTTTTATTTAACAGCCACATTCCAATTATGGAAACTTACCCATTTGCAGGGACCTTAAAGAAAGCTAGAATGGAACCCCAAGTAGGTATTGAGCCTCAGAACCATTCTAGGAACCTGTGTCATTAGCAGTATTAAATTCTAGGGTCATTACTCACGCTTCTCGATCTTCTCTGTCCCTCTTGATTCTCTTCAGTTCCCGAACTTTCCATGCCTCATACTCCTCCTCATCATTTTCATCGTCAGTATTCAGTGCGTCCAGTGCAGCCAGGGATCGCTTGTTTTCCTCCAGCTCTTTCTTGGTCTCCTCTTCTACAATCTGGATAGGGAGAAAACTTCAGCTGTCAGACTTCCTTATTCTTCTCAGACAAACCTAAGTACAATACTCCTGGCACTCAATCCTCACAGCCACTCCCAGTACCTTGAGTGTATACTTGCGCCTCTCCTCAGCCATGCGTTTAGCCTCCTGCTCCAGCTCCTTCTGTTTCAATGCTTCAGCCTCACGTTCTTGAACTGTTACTCGGTCCTTCCTGTGGTACAGAGGTCCTGTTAATTTCCCAAAGCTCTTAGAGTGAAGCTCTGTTCTTCTAAATCAAGTCCTGTCCAAATCAGACAAAGCCAAACAATTTCTGGCTCTATTATTTGCAAAGAGCAAAAAATGGGAGTCATGCCAAGTTTTCAGAGCATCAAAATTCCATTCATCTTTGAGAACTGCCTGAATAGCAAAGAACCTGCTAGACTGTAAGGAGTAGGATTTCTAGCCATTAGGAAAGGAATAGGAATTTTCTCTTTAAGCTTGGTTTTATGCTTAAAATAATATAAGCTCTTGGGCAGATATGTACCCAAGAGAGTACACAGAGTACATATCTGAGAAGGAGATGTGAAAACAAACTCATACTCCGCTAACACCAAGATATTCCTCAGCAAATACCGCACAGAGCTAGGGCACTGGGCAGAAGGCTGTCACTTAGTGCTTACATTTCAGAAGAGCATCAGATAGGAACAAGGCTTCTATCCTCAGACCTGGAGAGTAGAAGCTGTAGATTCAGGACTGGTTTGTGAGATACTTACTTTCGAATGAAGACAGGCTTAAGGCGAGGCTCCATCTCATCTTCACTATCTGTGTACTCTTCATACTCGGACTCTGATTCTGACTCCTCCCCAGAACGCCCCTCATCTTCCACTTCCATGACTTCCATCTCTTCATTTTTTCTCTCCTGTGCCCTTTGACGCATCATGCCACGGCGCCGCTCTATTTCCTAGCAAGTCATATGTCCAAGTCAGTAAGTCAAATGGCCTGTGCTCTTTTTTTTTTTTAAATATATTTTTATTGATTTCAGAAAGGAAGGGAGAGGAAGAGAGAGATAGAAAGATCAATGATGAGAGAGAATCATTGATTGGCTGCCTCCTGCACAACCCCAACTGGGGGTCAAGCCCGCAACCCAGGCATGTGCCCTTGACCGGAATTGAACCTGGGACCCTTTAGTCTGCAGGCCAACGCTCTATCCGCTGAGCCAAACCAGGTAGGGCATGGCCTGTGCTCTTAAATGGCTTTTTATTTTCCCCTCATCAAGCTCAACAAATTTTGATCTGAGTAAATGCAACTTATCGCTACAGTATTTTTAATCCTATCCCCAACAGAGAATCCTGGATCAGAGTTCTGCCAAAAGCAGCAATCTTGTGCCTTCAGGGCCTCAACAAAGGAGCACAGGCCCCAACTCTTTCTTGTACCCAGAAAGAACTTCCCATTTTACTTTACTATACCTCATCATCAATTTCTTCCTCTTCTTCCTCACTGCTATCTTCTCGTTCCATGCGCCAAGCATCTTCTACTTCTGAGTCACTTTCTCCTACCACTTCAGGTTCCACTATCTTCCGATGTCGAGCCAATCTGAAAAACAGTATCTCCAAGTGTGACATCAATGCTATAAGAACATAGGGGCTCAACCACTTTTCTTTAGTCACAGAGTACTTGGACATTGTTTGCTTTTATTAATACTGAAGTCTTGAGATGGGCAAACTGAAGTTTAAAGAAACTAAAGTGTCAGAGTGAAGAGTCAAGTTGGACCTAAAAATTAAATGTATGAGGCATTCTGGGGCACTGCAACAAACTTATATAGGTACACACACACACACTCCCCTTTTTTCTCCCACTGATCCCTATAGCCAGCCCCAACACCCACCCCCACCACCCTACTGTCTGTTGGGATATATTTTAAAGCTCAAGGTAGTTCACAGTTTCAACATTAAATCTAATTGTTTCCTTTCAATGACATCTTTGTGAAAATAGGATTTTGGTCACTACTGTGACAAAAAGCAAGTACCACATGAAAATCAATATGGAGCAGGAAATGAGAGTGACAGTGCCAAGCTGATTCCAAGGTTTGAGAGGTTGCCAGTCCAAGGAGCATAAATCCTACTAGTAACTGTGGTTCTGTAAAATGAAGTAAAAATGTTTTTTCTTTTATGTGTATTATATTTTTCAAATGGCTAAGTTGTTAAGACAAAAGTATACATTAAATTTCTGGATCTAAATACTTAATAAAATAAACAGAACTACTTGGGCGTAGGGGTTCTGTGGAAAAACTCCTGAGGCAATATGAGCTGTGAAAGCTCAGGACCTCTGACCTACTCTGTAAGGTAATGTCTCAGTCAACATACAACATACAAAATCCCTGTTGGGAGGCTCCCTTTCCTACATGAGACCATTCATTAGATCATTTTTCTTTTTTCTTTTTTTTTCAGATCATTTTTCTTACTTCAATGTTATTTCCTCTCATTAGCCTTTAAAATAAGTGGATAAAATCAATGTCTCAACATTTTTATAAAACATTTTTGTGTTAAAAAAGATGTTTGTTTGTTTTTTTTAACACAAAAGGATGTGTTTTTTCTCACCTCAGTAAACCGACCATGCCCTAACCGGTTTGGCTCAGTGGATAGAGTAACAGCCTGTGGACTGAAGGGTCCCAGGTTCGATTCTGGTCAAGGGCATGTACCTTGGTTGGGGGAACATCCCAATGTTGGGGGTGTGCAGGAGGCAGCCGGTTAATGTTTCTCTCTCATTGATGTTTCTAACTCTCTATCCCTCTCCCTTCCAATCTGTAAAAAATAAAACAAAAAACAAAAAACCTAACCAATGTTCTGTGTTTTCTATTTCCTTAATGCAGCGGTTCTCAACCTGTGGGTCGTGACCCCTTTGGGGGTCGAACAACCCTTTCACAGGGGTCGCCTAAGACCATCGGAAAACACATATATAATTACATATTGTTTTTGTGATTAATCACTATGCTTTAATTATGTTCAATTTGTAACAATGAAAATACATTCTGCATATCAGATATTTATGATTCATAACAGTAGCAAAATGACAGTTATGAAGTAGCAACGAAAATAATTTTATGGTTGCGGGTCACCACAACATGAGGAACTGTATTAAAGGGTCGCGGCATTAGGAAGGTTGAGAACCACTTCCTTAATGAGTTAATTTGGGCCTTTGGAACAGAGGTAACCTGCTGTTTACTGGCTGCCACTCAATGGTTGTATATCTTTGATCATGTTATTTTCCTAAACCCTTTGTGCCTCAGTTTCCTCACTTGTAAAATGGGTATAATAATAAGGTAATTGTGTGGATTATAAGAATTAGTAAATGTAATGTACTTGGAACAGTTTCTGGTACTTGGAAGAGTTCCTGGCACACAGTAAGTACTATTCAAGTATAAGTATAATTACTGTTGTTCTTATTAACTTGTTGGGGTTCAGGTCCAGTGAAACATAACTCTAGCTGTTACCTCTCTTCCACATCTTCACTAATACGGTTCTGCAAACGCCGTAGTCGGGGGTCGCTAGATGAATCCTCCTCCTGTTCCTCAGGCTCTGCTTCTTGTTCTTTGGCTTTCTTAATGAACTGAAATTCTTCATCCTCCTCATCTGAGGACTCCATAGGGGCATAGTCTGGCCTCTTTCCCGACACATAACGTTTCACCTTCACTTTCTCCATCGAAATCTCACCTGGGTGAGAAAGAGAACTTATGTTTCAGTAGCCTCTCTCCCAATGTCCTTCAACCATTGGCCTTTGCAGGTAGAGCCCCTATGTTACTTGGCAGTAAGAGTTTAGGAAGGAGAAGAAGAGAGCCACTACCCAACCATCTATTCATCTGCTGGTTTTTTCCTGCAGAAGCCAAGTCATGGGAAGGCCTTCTTGTGATTACCAACACTAATGATGCCAGGCCTAGCTTGGGTACAATGAAGAAGAGGAAGGTGAGCAGTGAAACAATTGATGAAAGTCCCTCCAAGCTGGCAGACTATGGCCATCACAAATGGATGCTATTCCACCTCAACTATACCTTTATATAATTATTTGTAACAGTGCCCAACACACAATAAAGGTGGTTTAAGTGGGAACATAAAATGCTGCTCATTTTTTTAGTTCTGCTGGAATTTTCCATGACAGCCTTCATAATATATCCTCACATAACTAAGTTTTCTAATGTTATCTATTTCTACCTTCTTTTCACTTATAAGCTACTAAGCCTGCAGATTATCTCTTTTACCAATATTAACAATTCTAGTAAACAGAAAGAGAGTGAAAACTAACCAACATAGTTTATAAGATGAAAATAACCTTGGCAGCCAAACTGGACAGTTCAAAAAGGATTCATTTATGATCACAGATACTAAAATATTAAATAATATAATAGCAAATGTATTCCAGCAATTTTTGTAAAAAGCAACAAAACAATATCTAAGCCTTCGTGACCTAAAAGGATTCAGCCTAGGACTACAAGGATGACTTAACCTTAGAAAATTAATAGGGGAAAAGTACTGTACAATTTAAAGTTTATATATTTAATTTTAATATATAATTTCCTATTACTTTTTGATAATCCTCATCTGAGGATATTTTTTCCATTACTTTTCAGAGATAGTGAAAGGAAGGGAGGGAAGAGGGGGGATAAAGAGAGAGAGACAGAGGGAGAGAGGGAGAGAGGGAGGGAGGGGGAGAGAGGGAGAGAGAGAGAAAGAGAGAGAGAGAGAGAGAGAGAGAGAGAGAGAGAGAAACATTGATGAGAGAGAAACACATCCACTGGTTGCCTCCCTGGGGTTAGGGAATGAACCCACAACCCAGGTACCTGCCTTTGACTGGGACTCAAACCTGAGACCCTTTGGTGCATGGCTGATGCTCTAACCATTAAGCCCACTGGCCAGGGCTAAAGTTTATGTATTTAAAGAGTCATAATCTTAACAACAGATACAGCAAACATTATACTTAATAAAATAATAAAACATTGAAGCATTCTTTTAAAAAACAGTGGGCATTCCTATGTTGTCAATATCACTCCTTCTAGACTGGTCGGCATGGCTCAGTGTTGAGCACTGATCTAGGACCACCAGGAGGTCACAGTTCAATTCCCTGTCAGGGTACATGCCTGGGTTGTGGGCTCGATCTCCCGTGTAGGGTGTGCAGGAGGCAGCTGATCAATGATTCTCTCTCATCACTGATATTTCTCTCTCTCTCTCTCCCTCTCCCTTCCATTCTGAAATAAAAAATATATATTTAAAAAATTAAGAAAAAAAACACCCTTTCCATTTAATGTTTTATTATGACCTTAATCAGGGCAATAAGAAAAAGAGATAAAAGGTAAGGATTGAAAAGAAAGAACTGCTAAAATTTGCAGATTATATGATCATCTACATAGAAAAAAACAAGACAATCAACAAACTAAAAAATAATTCAGGAAGAATGCTGGATAAAAATAAGTGTACCTATACATTAACTATATGTAATTAGAAAAGACAGTTTAAAAATAGCATTTATGCCCTGGCTGGGTGGAGTAGTTTGTTGGAACGTCATCCTGTACACCAAAAGTTTGGGGGTTTGATCCCTCTTCTGAGCCTGTACAGGAGGCAACTGATCAATGTGTCCCACACTGACCTCTCCCCCCGTCTCTCAAATCAATTAAAAAAATCTCCTTGGGTGAGGATTAAAAAAAACAATTAAGTAACATTTATGATCTGGCTGGGTAGGCTCAGTTGGTTAGAGCATTGTCCTGATATACTAAGGTTGTAGGTCCAAGCTCCGGTCAGGGCATGTACAAGAATCAACATGAATGTATAAGTAAGTGGAACAACAAATCGATGTTTTTCTCCCTCTCTCCCCACCTTCCTCTCTCAAATCAGAGCCCCTGGGGACAGGACTGAGAGCCGCCATAACTGCTCTCTCTGGCCCGCCCTGTTGATCCTGTGCGACCCGCCCCGCCCAAGCCCTGCACAGAGGCATTTGCCGGATAGCCTCAGGCAAACGCCAGATTAGCACCTCCCTAGAGGACAGAAGTTCTCCCACTGCAGACACAGCTGATTCTCACAGCCACTTGGCCTGGAGGTCAAACCCTCCCAGGTATTAGCTACAACAATCAAGGCTTAACTACAAGACTGCGCACAAAGACCACTAGGAGGTGCACCAAGAGAGCATAACAAAATGCGGAGACAAAGAAACAGGACAAAATTGTCAATGGAAGATATAGAGTTCAGAACCACACTTTTAAGGTCTCTCAAGAACTGTTTAGAAGCCGCCGATAAACTTAATGAGATCTACAAGAAAACTAATGAGACCCTCGATGTTATGATGGGGAACCAACTAGAAATTAAGCATACACAGACTGAAATAACGAATATTATACAGACTCCCGACAGCAGACCAGAGGAGCGCAAGAATCAAGTCAATGATTTGAAATGCGAGGAAGCAAAAAACACCCAACCGGAGGGGCGGAATGAAAAAAGAATCCAAAAATGCGAGGATAGTGTAAGGAGCCTCTGGGACAGCTTCAAGCGTACCAACATCAGAATTATAGGGGTGCCAGAAGATGAGAGAGAGCAAGATATTGAAAACCTATTTGAAGAAATAATGACAGAAAACTTCCCCCACCTGGTGAAAGAAATGGACTTACAGGTCCAGGAAGCGCGGAGAACCCCAAACAAAAGGAATCCAAAGAGGACCACACCAAGACACATCATAATTAAAATGCCAAGAGCAAAAGACAAAGAGAGAATCTTAAAAGCAGCAAGAGAAAGAAACTCAGTTACCTACAAGGGAATACCCATACGACTGTCAGCTGATTTCTCAACAGAAACTTTGCAGGCCAGAAGGGAGTGGCAAGAAATATTCAAAGTGATGAATGCCAAGAACTTACAACCAAGATTACTTTATCCAGCAAAGCTATCATTCAGAATTGAAGGTCAGATAAAGA
Organism: Myotis myotis; assembly: GCF_014108235.1. Lineage (NCBI taxonomy): Eukaryota > Metazoa > Chordata > Mammalia > Chiroptera > Vespertilionidae > Myotis > Myotis myotis. The sequence goes on from NW_023416313.1 coordinate 161,968,663, forward strand.
GCTTCACAGATAAGGAAAAGCTAAAGGGGTTCATCACCACCAAACCAGGATTATATGAAATGCTGAAAGGTATCCTTTAAGAAGAGGAAGAGGAAGAAAAAGGTAAAGATACAAATTATGAACAACAAACATGCATCTATCAACAAGTGAATCTAAGAATCAAGTGAATAAATAATCTGATGAACAGAATGAACTGGTGATTATAATAGAATCAGGGACATAGAAAGGGAATGGACTGACTATTCTTGGGGGGAAAAGGGGTGTGGGAGATGCGGGAAGAGACTGGACAAAAATCGTGCACCTATGGATGAGGACAGTGGGTGGGGAGTGAGGGCGGAGGGTGGGGTGGGAACTGGGAGGAGGGGAGTTATGGGGGGAAAAAAGAGGAACAAATGTAATAATCTGAACAATAAAGATTTAATTAAAAAAAAAAAAAAAGAAAGAAAAAAAAGAAAATCGACCTATGAACCAGGAGGTCAGGGTTTGATTCCCGGTCAGGGCACATGCCCAGGTCACAGGCTCGATCCCCAGTGTGGGGTGTGCAGGAGGCAGCTGATCAATGATTCTCTCTCATCATTGATGTTTCTATCTCACTCTCCCTCTCTCTTCCTCTCTGAAATCAATAAGAAATATATTTAAAACAAAAATCACACCAAAAAATATGTCATTGACTTAGGAGGTACATAGAGACCAATGGAACAGAGAAGAGGGTAGAGAAACTTATATGAGAACTTGGTATATTATAGATGTGACATTAAAAAGCAATGAAACCCTGGCCCGTGTGGCTCAGTTGGTTGGAGTGTTGTCCTCTGCATTGAAGGGTAATGAGTTCAATTCCCAGTCAGGGCATATATCTGGGTTTTGGATTCAGTCCCTGGTTGATGTTTCTCTCTCACATTGATATCTCTCTCTCTCCCTCTGCCACCCCTCTCCCCCCCCACCAAAAAAATCAATGAAAGCATATCTTCAGGTGAAAATTTAAAAACAACATTGGATTGGGTAGTCACACAATGGACTAGTAGGGACTACTGGCTGTCAGATAAACAGTAAAATTAGATCTCTGACACCCACACACAAAATATTCCGGATGGATTAAAGATCTAAGTGTGAAAAACCTATCTTAAATATATACATCCCTATTGGACTGTAGGCTCCTTAACTTAAGAGTCTGTATTGGAAAATTGTGTATTCAATCCGATTTATAATATGCAAACACTAAGGTGACAGAAAATCTGCCCAGCCAGGGTGGCTCAGCGGTTGAGCATCAACCCATGAACCAAGAGGTCACCAGCTGATTCCCAGTCAGGGCACATGCCCAGGTTAAAGGCTCAATCCCCAGAAGAAGGTGTGCAGGAGGCAGCTGATCGATGTTTCTCTCTCATTGATATTTCTCTCTCTCTATCTCTCCTGTCCCCTCTCTCTAAAACCAAAAATAACTTATTAAAAAAAAGATGATAGAAAATCTGTGTAATTTTAATATCTATGATCTCAGGGTAGGAAAGGATTTCTTAATATACAAAACAGAACAAACCATAAAAGATAAAATTGATAAATCTGATAACACTAAAATTAAAAACACCTGTGTAACAGAAGACTAAAGTTAAAAGACAAGCCAAAAACCAAAACAAAACATGGGAAAATACTATTTGAGAAGTATAAAAACAAACCAAGTAGAAAATGAGTAAATGACAGAAATAGGTAATTCATAGAAGAAAAAAATCTAGAGCCGAAAAATGTGTGAACAAGATGTCTACTCTCACTAGTAATCAGGGAAATGCAAATTAAATAAGATATTTCACACATTAGATAGAGCAAAAATTTAAAACTCTGATAAAATCAAATGTGTGAGGATGAACTCCTCATGCTCTTACAACCCACTGTGGAGAACAGAACAAGTGGTAATAGGCAGGTAAGTTGACGATGAACTTGTAGGAGTCTACCCTAGAAAATTCTTACACAGGTGCACCACAGAGATATGTTTAAGAGTGACAACTAAAGCACTGTTTATAATAGGAGAAAAAAACAACACAACAGTCTCTCAGTAAGACACAAACTGTGTGAGTATACAATGGAATTCATAAACGGTTAAAAATGAATGGATTAGATCTATATGTATCCAAAAGATACTTCTCAAAAGCCATGTTTAGTTAAAAAAAAAGGCAAGTTACACACAGATAGGCAGAGTATATTTAATAAATACAAAATAACTCTTTTCTAAATTCCTTATTGAAAAAATTCTCTTTATTCTGGCTCCCCAAAATAGATCACATGTTCCTTCTGCCATCTGCACTCATTAGAATCCTACCCATCCTTCAATGGCCAAATGAAATGCCACTTTCTTTGATTACCCCAATCTGAAGAAATGATTCCTTCTCTGCTCTCACAGGGCTTGGTATCACCTATGTGACAGGTATTACAGGTCTGAAAGACCTTTTTTTTTTGAATGTCCCATATCTACTAGACTATGAGTTCCTTAAGATTAGGGGCACTATCTTACACAAATTTGTATTCATTTTTAATTTTTATTGATTGGTTGATTTTATTAAAATTTTTAAAAAAGTTTATTGATTTTAGAGAGAGAGAGGGGGGGGAGAAAGAGCTGGGGAGAGAGACAGAGAAAATCAGAGAGAGAAAGACAGAGACAGAGCTAGACATTGCTTTGTTGTTCCACTTACATGTGCCCTAACCGGGATCGAACCCGTAACCATGGCGCATCTAACCAACGGAGCTACCCGGCCAGGGCTACAACTTTGTATTCAATTTAATAAATACAGTCATTGCGTTGGTGTAAAGTTTGAAAAGTTTAATAAGACATGGTTCCTGCCTCAAGGAGATGCCGAGTTTATGATGCAGGAGTGGGAAACAGACACATAAATCATCATGATGAGTTATAAAAGCACTGTAGGGTGTTATGGATAGCGAAAGAGGGAGTATATCCCGCATAACGCCTTGAAAACAGCAGGCATGCACTTTGTATTAATCTAAGAAATTGGTGGAGACCAAGGAAAGAGGGGTGCTGGTCGCAATTAAGGGCAGTCGACATAGAGAAACAAGAAGATGGAAGTCTTCACCCCTAGGCAACGCGACGGGGTACAAGTCTGATGGGGGAAAGTCGGAGAAATAGGGGGGCAGGTCTTCAGGGTCTGAGGGGTGTGGAGGGCGCCGGGGAGGGAAGGGGCAGCTCCGATGGGAACGGCCCAGCACAGTACCTTTCTCATTGCGGACCGGGACGGCCCCGGCCGTGGACTGAATGGGCGGCTGTTTCATGAGTGCGCTGGGGACCGACATGTTCATGGCAGCGGCGGGACTCCGGGCACTTCCCTGATTCCAAGTAGTGAACAGCTATCAACGGCAAGACAGGAAAATCCTCTCCAACTACAGGCCCTGGACGTTGCAGCGCGACTGAAGGAAACACTACGTAAGGCGGGGCTAGAAAAACCGGAAGTGTGCGACCAGAGGATTGTGGGATTGTGGAGGACGCCTGCGCCTACGGCTGGAACCGGAGCCTGTTACTGCGCATGTGCAGAGTCAGCCTGTAGTCCTCAGTCTCCCAGTATTCGGATGTGACTTCTGGCAGGATATTGTTCCGATGGAGGTTTGCTGTTCCCTGGCGGCGAGGAAGATCAGAATGAAAGGTTTCGTTTGTTACCTGGGTTTGAAGCGGAGGAAAATGGGTTAGTGACGAATGAGGAACTTTGGAGACAGTGAAGGGCAGTTTGTCCGGACTGTTGGGAGCTCAGAATTAGCGTTTAATTGGGATAGAAATCCTGCTAAATAGCATCTGATGCCTGAAATCTGAGCACTCTACTTTTAGGTTTTCCAGTTCAAGTTTTTGGAGACTGCCTATGAAAACATTCCTGGTTGGAAAGTGTTTGTATAGACGTCCTTAAGTATTAAGTATTTGCTGCGTTTACTATGCTTAGCTCTGCAAGGAATATGGAATAATGTTAAATGCTTCATGTTCTCAAGAAGCTTGAATTTTAAAATAATAAATAAATATAAATATTAAAAATAAAAAAAGAAGCTTGAGTTTTATTCAGAAAGTCTTCAAGGGCATATAGAACTATAACAGAAGCAATTGCAGTTCACTAGCCGGGTTGTGTAAAACACATTGGCTAATTGTAAGTCAGAACACATTTCATCGTAGAACGGATTTTACAACTGCTGTGGTGGGGAGAGAAGGGACAGCATGAACAAAGTCTTGAAGTTCAGAAATAGCATGGTATAATAGATCAGACTCTATGAAAAGTTTGATTTTACCAGTAATTTTTGAGTCAAGGACTGGTGACAGCTTGCAGGTGTTGTTAATAGGATTATTTCACCTGGGTTTTATAATTGGGCTGGCTGTGAGAAGAAATAAAATTGGGCAAGTCTACAGTGAAGAACAGGAGAAGACCCAAGTAACCAACCAAGGGAGCAGTTTCGGATTGAAAGAAAAGGACCTTAATTTTATAATATGAATGTATCAGCTCTAAAACTATGCTGTCCAAAGGGAGTAATTTGTTGGGAGACAATTGTTTTGGCTCATGGCAACCCAGAGAACAGAAAATAAAATTAATATGGCTGTATCTAGCTTTGTGCAGTGGCAGTATCATAGCCAATAAGGTTTATTGGAGGCACGATTATTGCTAATTGAAGAAAAAATAAAATGGCTATCTACAAGAAATACCGTGCACTAAAATCTGATGTTATTTTGTGATACACAAATTACTTGATCCACTTTTTCCCCAACCTTTAGGCTCCTTAAGGTCATCATTAGTATTTGTTAATTGGTGGGCAGAGGAGCTGGTGAAATTTAAACCAGCTGAAAGTTACCAGCTTTCGGGGGTGGGGTGGGAGTGGGAAATCAAAATGCCTCCCTTCCTAGGAAGAAGAAGAAGATAATGCGGTAGCCATAGGGCATACTATCCTAGTGGTGGGGTTACAAGGAACTAGGGGACTCGAGGTAAAGGGTGAACGTTGATTTCAATTTCTTTCCCTCTCTATTTCTTTTTTTTTTTTTTTTAAATATTTTTATTGATTTCAGAGAGGAAGGGAGAGGGAGAGAGAGGTAGAAACATCAATGAGAGAATCATTGATTGGCTGCCTCCTGCAGGCCCCCTACTGGGGGTCCAGCCTGCAACCTGGGCATGTGCCCTGACTGGGAATCCAACCAGTGACCTCCTGGTTTGTAGGCCAAGGCTCAACCATGGAGCCACACCAGCCAGGCTTTCCCTCTCTATTTTTGAGGGCATTTAAGTGAGTCTGAATCCTTTTCAGTCTCACCTTGCGAGGCAAGATAGTGTTTCCTCAGCAAAAGTGCCGGTGTTTTCAAAGCGAGGTCCCGGCACCAGCCAGCAGCAAAATCACCAGGATTCAAGGGGAAAATATTCATCACATCCCATCGCGTCTTTAAGGTACAGTGGACTTAATTTGTTCCAGAAGGCTGTTGGAGAAGCCATTTGTTCGAAAACCAAATCATTTTTCCCCCCATTAGAAATAATGTAAATTGAATTAATCCGTTCCAGGCCCCCAAATGATTCCGTTTCAACCTTTCTTGTATACCATACATGTATAATGCACTGTTTACTCTTGTGGACGAAAGGGGCCACACGCTGACCTGACAAGCTGAGGGAAGGCCTGCGTGGCAGCCTAGCAGACTCAGAGACCTAAAATAACCACAAAGGATGGTCTGAAATTAAACTTTAACTAAAAGCAGTTATGGTGGGCAGTTATGTCCTAGGCCAGTATCTTCACTGACAAGATCAACTTTGATCCTTACTGAGCCCATCTGCCTTTTTGCCTCTAAGATAACATACCCTTGAAATGTCTGGGTAACTTGTAACTTCCCTTTTTTTGGAGCCCCTGGGGCACAACCAAATGTTCTGGGCCCCATGACAGATACTACAAATTCCTTCATTATCATGTTAATTGATCCTGCACCCACCTAAGTATGTGTCCATCATTTTACTTTTTATCCTATCACAGAGGTTTCCCCCCGCTTCGCTTAATCCCACCTCTTTAAATCTGTCACCAATGAATTTCATGTATAAATACGGATGTAACCCTGCCATACTCCGGAGCACTATCTCAATTCGTTGAGGTTCTGCTTCCCGGCATATGTCGACAGTTTGGCTCAAATAAACTCACAAAAATTCTTTACAGGTTTCAATGGTTTTTTACGTTAACACTCTATAAATAAACACTTATTTTCTTAAATTTATCGAACCCCCCCCACTAGTCTTAAAGGAATTTTTCATATATCATGCCTCCGAAATGCTATCTATCACCAGCTGCTTTTTCTTATCCAATCAACAGGGTTTTTTTTTTTTTAAAACCTACGTTCAATTGCCTGTGATTGCTGTTTTGTGAGCACTTGCACACTCTTAGCAACTCTTGATGGCCCCTTTGTTTTAAAATTGTGCTAATCGACAGCAACAAAAGCATTGCCTGCAAAATGCTTTTTGTCATGCTGAGGTGCCAGCATGAAAGGATGGTCAGGTCGGAAACTGAAGTTTTGGTCAACCACCGAGACATTTTTTCTCTTTTTTTGGCGGGGTGGCAACTTAGAACCCCGTTGTTGGAGATGGGAGACGGAGAGACGAGGTTGGACCGTACTTGAGTTTGGGTTGAGACGAGGAAGCTGGCTTCTTTAAGAGACCGCAGCCCGGGCCGCGCGCCCCGCCCCGGAGCCCGGCTGGGAGCGGAGCCGCCGCCCGCCTTCCCCGCCCCCGGCGCCGCCTCCCGCCCCATATTGGCGGGAAGACGCCGGCCGCTCCGCCGCAGGATGATGTCGGGGTTGTGCGGGGCGGCGGAGGAGAAGGCGGGCTCCAGGCAGCGACTCCAAGTGAAGGTGAGACTCGCTTTCGGGTGTTTTCGCGGGGAGTCAGTGCCTCGGGGGGCGGAGCGGCTCGGGGACCGGGCGCCCCGCACTTCCACTCCCCGCGAACGACTTCCCTCCGCCGGGCATCGTGTGGCTCCACGGGCTTCCCCCGGTTTCCTTCAGAAGGGAAGCCGACCCCTGCCTTGGTCTTCTTTTAGGGAGTCCAGGCCTTCGGGGCAGAGGAAGGTTCCTTTGAACCCAGGAACAGTGGAGGATGGGCTCGGGGACTGCACATCTGCCTTTGCAGCAGCTGTTGTCAGCTTCTCCTCTGGGAACAGTTCCAGCTACTCGGGCGATGACAGCTCGGGGAGCCGTCTCAGTTACAAGTTATAGTCATGACGGTATCATCTTTGGGCTGGTGGACTCATATGGGCAAGAAATGTGTCCAGTGTAATGATTTGGGTTAATACATTTGGTGTCTAGATTCTGGATGGGAGAAGTTCTAGATTATCAATTTGGATTTATGTTGTCATTATGAAATAGCAATTAGACTTGTTTGCACTGATCTGTAAGCAAAGGTGCAGGACCTGGGATTCTAAAACTCTCTTTTTCCTTATTGGTCTGAATAGGTGCATGAATTTAAAGAAAACCAGGACGTCGCTGACGTATCTCGGAGACTAGTTTTAGAAAAAACAGCTAAGGTGTGTCTTGTCCCCTTTTCACTCAGTGATTACAAGCCAGATGCATTTAAGCTCCCCAAATCCCTCTTAGATAAGAATTCTAACAATGAAGCAGCATGTAAGACATATAAGAAGACCGAAATAAAGAAAACTTTCAGGGAGGTTTTAACTCCGAAGATGAAAGCCACCACATCTTCTAAGACAGAATCCACTCTGCAAAAATCATCCTTGGACGTGCACACAGAAAATCACAAACAGCACATGAGCACGTCGGACACAGGGCTTCTCAGTGTCGAGATGGAAGACAGTCAGGATGGAGACAGCGATGAAGATACATCAGGCCTGGTAAGACTTTAATTACCGTTTACCCACAATTTTCTTATTTTAAAAATAGAAGTTCTGATAATCACCATCAGTTAGTTGCATTGATGGGCCGAATAATATTTCCTTTAAACACAAAAAGGAGACAAATGATGGAGTAGAGAAGATACCTGAGAAAATGTATTAGTTCTATTTAAAATAATAGTTTGAATCAGCTTAAGAAATTAGGCATCTAATTCTTTTGACTTCTATTGCCTACCAGGAGTGCTGTACTTCATTTAAAGCGACATTTTCTGATTGTTCATTTCTAGTGTATACAAATACAACTGATTTTTGTATATTGACCTTATATCTTCCAACTTTGCTGAGGCCATTTATTCTAATATTTTTTTGTGTGGATTCTTGAGGATTTTCTATATATATATAAGATCATGTCCTCTGCATTAAAGATAGTTTTATTTCTTCCTTTCCAGTCTGGATGTCTTTTATTTCTTTTTCTTCTTTATTTTTTTACCTGAATGTGCAGGCTAGAAATTTTATGCAAGATAAGATAAAACTGCACCACATGCCAAAAAATTGATGGAAGTAGGAGAACAGAAAGTGATGTTAGGGAAAGGGAGATAGGATGACTCAGGTGTTTTTATGAAATAGGAATGCAATTTATACTTTATTGTCTCAGAGGTAAGAACTAGGACCTATGGTGGGACAGCGTGGGGTAGATCATCAGTACATTGGACTGGGGGTTGGAAGCCTCAGTTTTAGGCATGGCCACTTCTAAGAAACCATGTGCTTTTAAACAAATCATCTCTGTGTGGAGTGGATTATTTAAGACCCGTGGTTCTCAAAGTTCTAGCCTGTAGTAAAATTACCGGGAGGGCTTGTTAAAACTTGGTTGCAGGGTTCTACCACCAGAGTTTTGTATTAAAATTTTTTAAAATTGATTTTAGAGATAAGAGAGGGAGGGAGGGAGAGAGAAAGATAGAGAAACATCGATTTGTTGTTCCACTTATTACTACTTGACTTGTTACGCGGCCACTTGTTATTTAATTGGGAAGCCATACAGATATCTGTGATCATCCCACATTCAAACGCTGTTACTCAGCATCTAATAAAGCAGAGTTTATGTGCTATTCGATAAGACATTAAATGAATAGAATAGGTGCAATTTAAAGGAAAGTATACATGCAGAGAATTGAACACCTGGTTTTGGGAGGTGCTTTTGCTATGGATTATGTAAACTAACAGAATCTTTTTGGTGTAATTCATAGGATGATTTTTCAGGATTGTCACCATATGAAAGGAAGAGACTGAAGAACATATCAGAAAATGCAAACTTTTTTGCTTCACTTCAGTTGTCTGAGGTTTGTCTAATTAAAACCAAGATACCTTTCCTCTTGCCAGTAAGTCAGTAAAATATTCATGTATCGGGTTTCATCGTGTCAGGTGAGGGACAGTAAATTAGGAGCAAGTTTTGCACTTAATAGAAAGAGGTTACCATACTTTATTAATTCCAAGACTTTTCTTTAATTTTAATATTTTCGAAATAAGCATCTTAAAACTGTAACTGGTACCTCCTCCCCTCTCTCCTCTGGTGGTACATAAAGTAATGATGGCTTATGAAAAATTGTCTTGGAGTCAAAGAAACAGGGTATGTTTTAGTGGTTTTTTTAATGGATAAAGGAGAAGGAGGAATGGGTTGAAGGATGTGTGGTAGATGAAGGAGAAGACAAGCTTTTTTAAAATATAAATCTTAGACTGTAATGATAGATGGGAATAAGACTTGTGTAGGGAGTGTTAAGGATAAATGGGTAGATCTATACTAATATCTTATAATCATTATAATTAAATGTATAATTTACATGGTGTCTTTACACTGGGCAGTAAACTTCTATGTGTGAGAGAATAACTGTTTAGGAGGATGTGTGATGTTTTCCCAAAAATAATAAATTGAATTCTCCGAATACCAGATTCCCAAATATTCAGTATGTGTTTGCATCTTGAGGGGAGGGTGAGTTAATATAATTTTATGTAACTAAATGACAGTTCATGAGAAATTTAGACAGACTATCTCTAATTTTGATTTTTAGTTAACAGAAATTCTGATTTGATTTATTAAAGTATAACATAACTTTTCTAGAAAATATCAAAGTATGATTGCCTTATTGGAAGTTAAACCATTTAATTTGTAATAGTATATTTGATTAAATGTTTAATGTTTAATCCTGTAAACTCATTAGCAACTTGGTTTAAGGCATCAGAATGTCAGTACTTTAGACAGTATTAGATATTTGCTTTTGTTATTATTATTTTATTTATTTATTTTTAAAATATATTTTATTGATTTTTTTACAGAGAGGAAGGGAGAGGGATAGAGAGTTAGAAACATCGATGAGAGAGAAACATCTATCAGCTGCCTCCTGCACACCTCCTACTGGGGATGTGCCTGCAACCCAGGTACATGCCCTTGATCGGAACCGAACCTGCGATCCTTCAGTCCGCAGGCCGACGCTCTATCCACTGAGCCAAACTGGCCAGGGCTATTATTATTTTATATATTTTTTTTATTTCAGAGAGGAAGGGAGAGGGAGAGAGAGATAGAAACATCAATGATGAGAAAGAATCATTGATTGGCTGCCTCCTGCAGGCCCCACACTGGGGACCGAGCCCGCAACCCAGTCATGTGCCCTGACAGGGAATCGAACTTGACCTCATGGTTTCATAGGTTGACGCTCAACCACTGAGCCACACCGGCCAGGCTGCTTTTATTATTGATTAGAGGCCCAGTGCATGAAATTCATGCACTGGTGTGTGTGGGGGGGGTGTCCCTTAGCCTGCTTGTTCCCTCTCGCAGTCTGGGAGCCCTCAGGGGATGTCTGACTGACGGGTCATCCTTAGCATTGCCTTGGAGGTGGGAGAGGCTCCTGCCACCGCTGCTGCCCTCGCCAGCCGTGTGCCCGGCTTCTGGCTGGGCGGCACTCCCCCTGTAGGAGTGCATGACCACCAGGGGAAAGCTCCTTTGTTGAGCGTATGCCCCCTGTGGTCAGTGCACATCATAGCAACCGGTGGTTCTGCCATTCAGTTGATTTGCATATTAGCTTTTTATTATATAGGGTAGAATAATCATCTCAGGTCTACTACCAAGAGCGGGTATCATTTTAAGGATCTTTATTTCCTGTATAGATCTTAGTTTATGTGGATATAGTGGCAGATACTTAATATTTTAAAAGGTAAGCTGTGTAGTTATAAGCTATTATTTTTATGTGTATATACTTTGTATATTTTGCAGTCAGCTGCAAGGTTCCGTGAAATGATAAAGAAGAGACAGCCTTCAGAATCCAGAAGGTAAAAGATATGATTTGCAGTGTCTGCTCCATGATATATTGCTGAGTTGTTTTATAATTTGAAAAAGTGATTCAGCATAGTAAAATAAGTAAGATCAGAAACTCTGTAATTTAATCTTAATCCTTATAGTATTTCTGAGAGAATGCTACTTTTTAATAACTAAAGTTCTCATCCTCATCAAAGGAATATAGAGGAAATTGAATCTTGAAAGCTGAATTTTATTTCTATTTAATACTGTTGCTGTTAATGGAGGGAAATCTTTACTTTCACTAAATTATTCTTATTTTTGCCTAGAAAACTATTATTCTTTTTTCCCCTTTTTAATATAATTTATTGGGGTAAGAACGGTTAATAAAATTACATAGATTTCAGGTATACAATTCTATGATACATCATCGTGTATTGTATTTTGTGTTTACCACCCCATGTCAAGTCACCTTCCATTACCATTTACCCCCCTTGTACACTCTTCTACTTCCTCTCACTGAAAACTGTTATTCTTAAAGATTCTTCTACTTTCTTTTAACTTTTCTGCCTTTTTCTTTCTCAGTTTGTTTTCTTTTACATTACTAGAATAAAGGAAGGAAATGAACATTTATTGAACATCTATAAAATACAGTGCAGTGACCTAAAATTTTTGTCCTATTTTATCTCATTTAATTCTCTCTATATATGTGTGTGTGTGTATTTTTTTTAATTTTAATTTTATTTTATTTTTATTTTTTTAATATATTTTATTGATTTTTTATAGAGAGGAAGGGAGAGGGACAGAGAGTTAGAAACATCGATGAGAGAGAAACACCAATCAGCTGCCTCCTGCACACCCCCTACTGGGGATGTGCCCACAACCAAGGTACATGCCCTTGACCGGAATCGAACCTGGGACCCTTCAGTCCGCAGGCCGACGCACTATCCACTGAGCCAAACCGGTTAGGGCTATATATATATATATTTTTTTTATTTCAGAGAGGAAGGGATAGGAAGAGAGAGTTAGAAACATCAATGATGAGAATCATTGATCAGCTGCCTCCTGCACACCCCCTACTGGGGATGGAGCTTGCAACCTGGGCATGTGCCCTTGACTGGAATTGAACCCGGGACCTTTCAGTCCACAGGCTAATGCTCTATCCACTGAGCCAAACCAGCTAGGGCTTTATCTCACTTACTTCTGATAACAACCAAATGTTGGAGGTAATATATCTATTTTGTGAAATAGAGAACAGGCTCAAAGAGGTAAAGTAATTTGCTTAAGGTCAAAATAGCTCAGAAGTGGAAGTTTTAGGATCTGAGCTCCAGGCTTCCTTAGCTTAAGTTCTATCTACTGCATTTTAGCAGTGCTTATGTATAAATGAAGAATCTAAAAATCTTGGTATCTTTAGATCATTTGTTTAATGCTAATGGTAATGAAATATAGCATCACTTTAATTGGTTTGATTTTTTAAAAACTTATTGATTTTAGAGAGAGAAGGAGGGAAGAGAGAGAGAGAGAGAGAGAGATCGATTTGTTGTTCCACTTATTGGTTGCTTCTTGTATGTGCCCTGACCGAGGATCCAACCCATAACCTTGGCATATCAGAACGATGCTCTAACCCAGTGGTCGGCAAACTCATTAGTCAACAGAGCCAAATATCAACAGTATGATTGAAATTTCTTTTGAGAGCCAAATTTTTTAAACTTAAACTATATAGGTAGGTACATTGTCATTAACTTAATTAGGGTCCTCCTAAGGCTTAGGAAGAGCCACACTCAAGGGGCCAAAGAGCCGCATGTGGCTCGCGAGCTGCAGTTTGCTGATCATGGCTCTAACCAACTGAGCTGTCGGGCCAGGGCCTTGGTTTGATTCTAATACAGGTGAATTAACTTTAGGAAAGCTAAACTTAATTATGGCTATATATTTGCAAGTGTGTAATGTTAGAAGAGGAAAGTTATTAACCCTGCAAAGAAGTAGCACTGGTTATGTTGCCAGCTGATTAATAGCTTTATGTTTGCATATTTTTTATTAGTAAAGATTGGTGATTTGTTCCCAGATTCGTTCTTAGGCAACTTTATTGTGGTGTGAACATCATAGAGAGCACTTTTGCAAACCTAAGTGGTATCGCCTACTACTGTAATTATGTCTGCTATACGTTTATACCATAGTGGGTTTGTTTACAGTAGCACCATCACAAATCCATAATCTATGTATATAAAAGCTTAAGCGACCCTTGCAACTGAATGACCGGAATGACCAGTCACTATGGCACGCGTTGACCACCAGGGGGCAGACACTCAACAGCCAACCGCCTGCGGTCCCTCCTTCCCAACCCTCCCCACAGCCAGCCGGCCAATGGGCCCATTGCCCGTGGCGGCATGGCAGCGAGGGAAGGGGGAGGGGGGGTGGAACTGCGTGGTGGCTGGATGTCAGTGTCTGGTGTCCGTTCCTTCTGTGCCCAGCCCAGCGACTGTTGCCTTCTCTCCTGACCCCACCGGGGCCTTTGTGTCCTGGGCTGGGACAGGGAACCGGGGGTAGGTGGCGGTAGATGCGGCCCCTTTCCCAGAGGGGCCAAGGGCTGGCTCCCTCCTTGGTGCCAGCAGCCAACCTCCTGCGCCCTGTCCCTCCCCCGGCCAGCAGGCCCCAATCAGCCCGCCCACTGCAGTGGCAGTGCGGTGGTGAGGAGGGGGGGAGGCGGGGAACCGAGTAGGCGTCTGGTGGCCAGGCCTAGGGACCCCACCATGAATCCGTGCACTGGGCCTCTAGTTGTAGAATAAAGCCCTGACAGTAGGCTTTTTTTTTTTTTTTTTTTAAATGCAAGTGCCTGACTGAGGCATGCGTTTCAAAGAGACATTCATTTCACAGGCATCTGGCTTCAAGGATGGCTAACTAGAATAAATACATTGCCAGCCACTAGATAAAGAGCCAGGCCGCCTCCCCATACTTAGAGATCGTGGTTGATGATGACAACTAACCATTTGGGCTGCTTAGTTTTGTTTTGTTTTTCTTTTCTAGTGCTTTAAATTCCCACTCTTACGTTTTAAATTCACCAATAAAGAGTGAGGTGGGGGCTAGGGCGAGCCAGCAGGGGTCAATGGGGAGAAAAATAGGGACATGTGTAATACTTTTGACAATAAAGATTTAAAAGAAAACAGAGTGAGCCTGTAAAACCCTATAGTGAGCCCTGGTCAGTGTGTCTAAGTGGTTAGAGCATTGGCCTGTGTACCGAAGGGAAATCAGTTCAATTCCTGGTCAAGGGCACATACCTGGATTGCAGGTTTGTACCCCAGCTCCGGTTGGGGCATGTGCGGGAGGCAGCTGGGTTGTAGGTTTGCTCCTTGATGTATGGGAGGCAACCAACCAATGTCTCTCTCACACTGAGGTTTTTTTCTCTCCCCCTCACTCTCCTCCTCCCTCTCCCTTTCCTTGTCCCCCTCCCCTTCCCCTCCCCCTCCTCCTCCCTCTCCCCCTTCCCTTCCCCTTCCCTCTCCCCCTCCACCCTTCCACTATCTAAAAGCAATGGAAAAATATCCTCTGGTGAGGAAAAAACCCCCCAAAATCCTCTGGTGAAACCGTAGACTCCCATCCTCGACCCAATAAAAGCAGAACCTTAGGCTCTTGCTTTCTGTCTATCCTTGATCTGGCTGTATGCTCCCTGGCATTCCTTGTAGGTTCCAGGGCCTGTAAATAATAAATTCTTTTTTTCTCTTTAAAGTTTCCTAATGGTTATTGCCAAAGGGCATCTTGCAATCACTGTAAGAGGAGGTCCAGTTGTAACGTTGGTTTAGAAAGGGGAGATGTCTGGGAAACTCACTGGGGTCCGGGTGAGTGCCCCCGGCATTTCTAGGTGATAGCAATCAATAGACTGGCGAGGCACACAGCAGTAATGCCTTGTGCTACAATGTTATGACTGCTACAAAGTCACTAGGCTAGGCAATAGGAATTTTTCATTTTCATTATAATCTTATGGGACCACTGTGGTATATGTATTCCATTGTTGACCAAAACATGGCAAAGCAGTGCATGACTTTATAGGTATTAGTATCAAGTTGGGAGAGTGGAAATTATATAATTTAAAGGAAAGAGCATAGCTCTTGGAATTTGGCAAACTTGATTTCAAATTTTGATTCTGCAACTTATAGCTGTGGTACTAACTTTGGACAGTTTCCATAATTTTTCTTTCTTTTTCTGTAAAGTTGATGTTTTGACAATCCAGAGGGGTTTAAAATAAAAAAAAAATTAAATATACATACAAAAGAAGCACATATAAAATATTTGTATAGTTGAGAAAATAATAGTAATACAAGCAACCACTCATGTACCTGCCATCCAGGTTAATAGAAATTATAGTGCCTTTGAAGGCCCATATATACACCTTCCTTCAGATGTAACTATTATGCTGAATTTTGTGATAATCACTTCTTGAGTTTATTTATAGTTTTACTACTGATGAATGTATCCATAACAATATATTTAATTTTGCCGTTTTTTGGTGTCCACATACAATGCCATTTTTATATTTTTGGATTTTCTTTTTTTTCTCATCTACACTAATAAAAGAGAAAAATGGTAATTGGCGTACGGCGATACCGTTTTCATTGGCTAATCAGGGCTATATGCAAATTAACTGCCAACTAAGATTGGCAGTTAACTGCCAACTAAGATTGGCAGTTAACTGCCAACAAGATGGCGGCTAATTTGCATATGTAGGCACAATGCAGGGAGGCGAAAGGGAAAGCAGGAAGAAGCCCCCTGCCACTGACAGTGATCGGAAACCCAGCGGGGAGCTAAGAGCTGGGGGGCAGGGCAAAGGCAGCCCTGGGGCCGCCTTTGCCCTGCCCCCCAGCCATGATCGGAGAATCAGGCGCCTTTGCCGCCCTGCCCAGTGATAGCAGGAAGTAGGGGTGGAGCCAGCGATGGGAGCTGGGCACGGTCGAAGCTGGCAGTCCCGGGAGCTAGGGGTCCCTTGCCTGGGCCTAAAGCGAAGCCCACGATCGCGGGGCTGCTGCAGCTGCGGGTCCCCGCTGCCCGGCCAGACGCCTAGGCCAGAGGCGTTAGGCCTGGGCAGGGGCGGAGCCTGCAACCGCGGGGAGCTGGGGGTCCCCTGCCCAGGCCTGACACCTCTGCCAGAGGCCTCAGGCCTGGTCAAGGGGCCGATCCGGTGATTGGTGATCGGAGGGTGATGAGGGTCAACTCCTCTGGCCGAGGCATCAGGCCTGGGTGGGGGGCGGAGCCGGGGATTGGGGGGTATGATGGTCCCCTTGCCCAGGCCTGAAGCCTGGGTCAGAGGCGTCAGGCTTGGGCGGGGGGTGGAGCAAGCGATCAGAGGGAGATGGGGGTCCCCTGCCCAGGCATGATTTCTGGGCCAGAGGCCTCAGGCCTGGGCGGGGGCCAGAGCCAGTGATTGGGGGGAGATGGGGGCCCCCTGTCCAAGCCTGACACCTCTGGCGGAGGCGTCAGGCCTGGGCAAGGGGCCGATCAGGCGATCGGAGGGTGATGGGGGTCAACGCCTGAGAGCTCCCAGTGTGTGAGAGGGGACAGGCTGGGCTGAGGGACACCCCCCCCCCCCCACCCAGTGCACGAATTTCGTGCACCGGGCCCCTAGTCTATATATATAAAAGCTTCAGTGACTGGGCGACCAGCCAGTAGCTATGACACACACTGACCACCAGGGGGCAGATGCTCAACGCAGGAGCTGCCAAGTGACAGCAACTTTGCAGAGTGCCCTCTCGCACTCTGGGACCCCTTGGGGGATGTTGGACTGCCAGTTTCGGCCCAATCCCCACAGGCCAGGCCGAGGGACCCTACATGCTGGAGGGACCCTGCTCACTCCACAGACACCCTTCGAGCCCCGGGTGCTGCCCCAGGTGCGGCCGTCTGTCAGGGGAGGGACCGTGAGAGGTTGGCTCCAGGGCGTGTCCATCCCGTCTCACCCAGTCCTGCCCTGTCGGCCACCTTCTAATTAATTTACTTTCAGTGTGCATGAATCTGTGCACTGGGCCTCTAGCATTTATATATCTTAAAATTCATTCATGTTGATATGTACAGCTTTATTTCATTAATTTTTGTTGTTGTATGAATGTACTATACACATCCATGTGCAGGTTTTGTGTAGACTCTCATGGGGTTTTTAACTCCCAGACTTGTCTACACTGAGCCTCCAGCAGTTGGTCAATTACAGTTTAGGTTTTTCTGGTGGTTCAGACACTGGTTTCCCTGGCGGCTTTCATTCCTGCGTCCCTGCTCCAGTAAGCCATGAGTCCCGTGTTTTCCTGTGTGGCTCTCCAATATTGGGGTCAGTTGTTTTCACTGTGGCCTTGACATTCTTAAGGATCCTAGAAAAGTTGTTGATTTTTCTGCCTACCTTTTTAAAAAAAATTTAAATTCTTTATTGTTGAAAGTATTAAACATACTTTTTCCCCCCATTGACCTCACCCTGGCCGCCCCCACCCCTCAGCATGAGACAGAGTGGTGACTTTCAAGTTCTCTACATGTGGAATCAGAAACTGAAAGTTCTGAACTACTATTTTAAAATGAAAAATAGGAAAAAAAAAATAAAATGAAAAATAGGTCCTAGTTGGTTTGGCTCAGTGGATAGAGCGTCGGCCTGTGGACTGAAGGGTCCCAGGTTCAATTCCAGTCAAGGGCATGTGCCTGGATTGCGGGCTCGATCCCCAGTGGGGGGCATTCAGGAGGCAGCCGATCGATGATTCTCTCTTATCATTGATGTTTCCATCTCTCTCCCTCTCTCTTCCTCTCTGAAATCAATAAAAACATATTAAAAAATAATAATAAAAATTAAAAAAGAAAAATAGTGCATTAAAATGTAGGGTATATACAGAGTGGGGCAAACATAGGTCAACAGTTGTTTGTATGGAAAATAATACAATAATACATAAGTAAAAAGAATAAACTTTCACGTACTCATAATTGTAAACCTACTTTGCCCCACCCTGCATATGTTTTTTAAAAAGTAAACTGTATGGAAGGGAATATAAGGACATGTTTGTCTCTTTCCCATCCTAGACCTTAGTTCTTCAGGCCTTCCACCTAGAGGAAACCACTCTTAATAGTTTCATGTATATTCTCCAATAGGTGATCTCAGCATGCACAAATGTATGTGTATATGTACCCTTTGTGTAAAAAATAAAATCATATTTAAATGTACTAGACCTTGTTTTTGTTTCCTTATGAGTTCATTTCATATTAACATAATATTTAATTCTTTATTCTGGCTACAAATTATTCTATTTGATATGTATGCCACAATTTTTTTTGAAAGTTTGCACATTTTGATGTAGGAAAATCATTCATGTTAACAAACAAACAAAATTGTGAGGGTGTCATAATTTTTTTTTAACACCCTTCATCTTCCCATGATGAACATTTATTATGCTTTCAGAGCGTTAATTAAAATCAGTATAGCTGCCCTGACCGGTTTGGCTCAGTGGATAGAGCGTCGGCCTGCGGACTCAAAGGTCCCAGGTTCAATTCCGGTCAAGGGCATGTACCTTGGTTGCAGGCACATACCCAGTAGGGAGTGTGCAGGAGGCAGCTGATCGATGTTTCTCTCTCATCGATGTTTCTAACTCTCTATCCCTCTCCCTTCCTCTCTGTAAGAAATCAATAAAATATATTTAAAAAAAATAAAATAAAATCAGTATAGCCATGTACATATTGCAGTGTGTGACTATATCCATGAGATATAGTCCTAGAAGTTATTCCCTTAATATTAGTAAATTCATATAACTTTTCTGAGTATAACATGAGTTTTTTCCACTTCTTTAGAAAGAAGCCCAAGAAGAGAGAAAATGGAATTGGATGTAGAAGGTCAATGCGATTACTAAATGTAGATCCTTTAGGAGTTTCATTACCGGAAACCCCAACCCAGCCAACAGTAGTAGAAGATGAAAATGTAAGAAAGAGTGCAAATACAATATATTAACTCAATAAAATACTGAAAATTTTGAAGTGCTTGAAATTAGATTATCAGGTCACTAAATTATGTTTAATTTGTATTTATTAATTTGGTACTTGACTGTTGAATGGTTTAATGCAGCAGTTTTCAACCAGTGTTCCCCCAAAATTTTTAAAACATGCAATCCCTGACTAGTTAGGGGCACTGATCTCTTTTGCCTTACATTGTCAGATAAAATGATAATAGCTGTCCTGTGTGAATGAATCAGAATTATACCTATTTTTTTTTTGTCAGATTGGCCAAAAATACATTTTTTGGTGTGCCACAGAATTTAGTAATTAGTTTATGTGTACCATGAGATGAAAAAGATTGAAAATTGCTGGTTTAATGACTAAGATTTCTTAGTCATTCCTCGGTTGGATTCTATATCTCTGCTGGTGTACCTGCTATGGGATTGTAGGATTGTGTCATTGAGTCCCGGTTTTCCCGTTTTTAAAATTGCAGCAATAATAGAAACTTCAGTAGGGTGTTGCGAGGGTTAAATGAAATAGTTTCTATAAAGATCCTTACATTTTATTAGGGCTTAGTAAGTAATCAATAAATGGTAGTTATTAATATTATTGATAAATAATATGTGTTAATAGTAATGGAGTTTTTAGCTATAGTTTAATTTTATGCTGTCCGGGCGGAAACAGTCTTATTTACCAAGTTATTGTCTAAATAAGATTTTAATCTTAAATAATTTTAGTCTAAATAATTATATTTTTTATTCAAGAGCACCTAGTGTTTTTAACACTCTATTCCTCCAAGTGTTTAATTATAATTTGGAAGATAACACTCATTAGGCTCATACTTTGGAAGTGAATTGCAAATTAAGGTACTATGGGAAGAGTAGCTTTCAAAATTTTTTGAAGCCTGCACTCAAAATAAGAAATATATTTACATTGAACTCATTACACACACACACGTACACACACACACACACACACACACACCCCCGTAAAACAAAACTTGTGAAATGATACTTACCCTTACAACATGCAATGCACTTTTGTATTTTCTATTCTATTCTTTTTTTTTTTTTTCCCTATTCTATTCTTATTCACTAAAACACATTGCTGGTTGTGACATTAAAGTGATTTCACGACCCATAGGTTACAATCTCTTTTTAAGAACACTGGCATAGAATAATAACTCTGATTAATGAAATTGAACTGTCTGAATCAACTCTCATAACCAGTTATTGGCAGTGGAGCTTTGGGTAAGTTAACTTCTCTAAATTTCATTCCAGTGTTTTTAAAATGTGATATCTCCTTTATTGGATTGAGATGATTAAAAGATAATACATTTTATTACTTACAGGATACCTGACATTCATTCATTGAAGAACTATTTTTGAATGCTAATGATGTGTCACCCCTATTTTTGGAATTGAAAGTAAAGTTGTGAAAATCTCAAGCCTCTATTCCAGGGCAGGGCGACAATCAACTCTTTTATATGTTTTTATTTTTTTATAACAGCCTTTGTTACCTCCTGGGCCTTTAGCAATGACTCCTGAAAATCGAGATGATAACAGTGAACTACTTAAAGGATTTCTGCAGACTTGGGCAGAAGTGAACAAGGTATCAGTTGGGTAGGCTTACATAAGCTTTTAGAATCATTTGTTAATGAAAATTCGGTACATATATTAACTTAGTACTTTGATCTCTCCCATTGTTTCAGACCAATAGTAAGAATAATGAGAAGGAGTTATCGAGCATTAAAAGGTCAGTTAAAATTCCTGGTCTTTATTCACATTTTCTGAGACCTTTAATTTATAAAGACTATAAAACTGGAAATTTTGAAAAATGAGATGAAAATTTTACCCATAATATTTCCTAACAACTGTTGATTTTGTATATTTCCTTTAAAGTATTGCCATATGCAATACCTCTAGGATATAAGCTTCATGAATGTAGGGGTTTTGTCTCAATTCCCAGAATAGTGCCTGGCACCTAGTATATATTCATTTGAATGACTGAATCCACAAACATTTTTACTCTATGTTCTTTTATTTTCTTTTTTATTGAATTTATTGGGGTGATATTGGTTTGTCATGTTCTAATGTTTATATAATTTTTCATTATACTTTTTCATTAACATTGTGGTTGAACGTTACTAGATTCTTTAAATTTTTTAATTGCAGAATATTTTATTGAGTAGGTGGAATTTACCTTAACCTTCTCTTACCCTCATGGTATTTGGATTTGTTTTCTATTTAGTTTTGTGTGCTTGTATGTGTGCATGTGTTTGTTGAAGTATATATGTTTGATAATAGATTATTTCCTTAGGATAGATTCCAGAAGTGAGATTAATGTGTCAGATATTATGGACATATTTATGGCTTTTAGTACACATTGGTGAATTGTTTTTCAAAATCTTTTTTTCTTTTGAAATCTTATATGAATTTTCTCTGTCACTAGCAATATATATGAATGTATGTGTTTAACTGTAGCCTACTAGTGTTTTATAAGTGAAAAATAGTACCTCATTATTTACTTTGATTTCTTTGGTTGTCAGGAAGTTGAATATTTCCCCACATTTGTTTACTAATTGTGTTTTTTTTCTTTTTTGTGTCATCTTTTTACTTATTTTGTCAATTAAGAATGGTTTTATGTCTAAAATATAACTTTTTAATTTTCTCAGCTACAAAGCCAATTTAAGTGGCATGGTCATTAGTGAAGATACTGTTTGTAAAGTTACCAAAGGTTCAATATTCTCTATGGCTCTTCATCCATCAGAAATTAGAACTTTGGTGGCAGCTGGGGCCAGATCTGGGCAAGTTGGACTTTGGGATTTGGTAAGTTATTAATATTTTGAAGATGGAAAGTTTGACTAAAGTAAATAGTCTGCAAGAAAATAGTCTAGAACTATGTGTTTATAGATGTTACTTATTTATAGTTTTGTGCTTTGTGATTCCAAATTTTAGAAATCTGAGAAATTTAAATTTGCTTTATAGAACTTTAGCATTTTTAGCTTGACTATTGTTAGTCATCTGGGCATAAATTGACTGCCAAGAAATTTTATTATAACTTTAAATGTATACATGAAAAGATCGCACAAAGTCCTTATTTTTCTAATTATGTTTAAAATACAATTTCTCAGATTTATAGATACAGAGAACATTTCGACTGTTGCCAGATGGGAGGGGAATTGAGGGGATGGGTGACAAAGGTAAAGGGATTAAGAAGTAAAATTGGTTGTTACAGAATATCATGGGGATGTGAAGTACAGTATAGTAATGTTCCAATAACTACGTATGGTGTTAGATGGCTGTGAGATTTATCGGGATAATCAGTATGTTATGTAATGTCTAATCACTGGGGTGTATACATGAAACGAATATAACAATATATGTCAACTGTAATTGAAAAATAAAAATGATTTTGGTGTTGTGTCTAAGAAATCTTTGTCTAGGTCAAAATCTTGAAGATTTTCTCCTGTTCCCCCCATCCCTTCCGCAAACTTCTATAGTTTTAGCTTTCACGTTTAGTTTTCTGATCTATCTTGAGTTATTTTTTGTATGTGTGAGGTAAGGGCCCAAGTTTATCTTTTCTTTCTTTTCCTTTCTTTATTGATTAAGGTATTACATATATGTCCATATCCAAGTTTATCTTTTTGTATGTGAATATCCAGTTGTCCCAGTATTATTTGTTGAAAATACACTACTGCCGAAACCGGTTTGGCTCAGTGGATAGAGCGTCGGCCTGCGGACTGAGGGGTCCCAGGTTCGATTCCGGTCAGGGGCATGTACCTGGGTTGCGGGCACATCCCCAGTAGGAGATGTGCAGGAGGCAGCTGATTGATGTTTCTCTCTCATCGATGTTTCTAACTCTCTATCTCTCTCCCTTTCTCTCTGTAGAAAATTAATAAAATATATTAAAAAAAAAAAAAAAAGACACTACTTTCCCCATTGAATTGCCTTGACACTCCCTTGTTTTTCATTTTGTTTTATTGATTTGAGAGAAACATTGATTTGTTGTTCCACTTATTTATGCATTCATTGGTTGATCCTTCGCTTGATCTTAGCCAAAAGGCTGAGAAGTGATCACTGGTTGATTCTCAGATATGCCCTGACCAGGGGATGACCCTCAATCTTGGTGTGTCGGATGACACTCTAACCACCTGAGCTACACAGCCAGGGCTCCTAATTTTCTGTCAGTTTTGTAGTCTCACCTAGGATCAAAAGTTCAGCTAGCCTTTGTTCAGCCACCCATCCACCCACACATTGAGTATTTTGTGTGAGGTGTTATGCTAATACTCCCCCGCCAGTAGACGTTTGTGAGCAAAGACTGTCTCTGTCCACAAAGAGTTTAGAATTTAGTAGCAAAAGCAGGATTAATGAGATAATTATCAACTGTGTAATTTCATAGTCGGTAAGTGGATTATACACTGATTCATGTCATGAAGGAAAAGTAGTGTTTTGAAAACACATAACGGGGGACTGGCCTAATTTGCACGACCAGGGAAGGCGTCCCTGAGGAAGTGAGAACGGAGTTGAGATTTGAAAGCTAAGTAGTAGGAGTAAGCCCAGTAAAGGAACGGGGAAGAGTGTTCAGACCAGGGGAACAGCATGTCAAGGACCTTAACTTAAGCAGGCGGTGCTTACTTGATGCATTCCAGGGCCTGTGAGAATGCCTGTGTGGCTGGAGCATAGACAGGAAAGGGTGAACAAAGGTGATGAATGGGCTAGGAGGAAGCTGTAGAGGTGGGCAGAGGGCTGATGGCTGATGTATATCTTTATAATTTTTGTTAAGAATTTTGTTTTTATCCTAAAGGCAACTGGAAACCATTGAAGAGTTTTAGGCTGGGTGTTCCCTTTATTCCTTATGAAAAGTCCTTTAATGTTTTTGCCCCTTTATTTCCATTCTTACTGCCACCATGTTGGGCCAGGGCCCCATCTCCTCTTTTGGGATTACCATCTTCATCTTAACCGGTGCTTGTACTTCCAGCTTTCCTATACCAATCCAGTGTGCACAGATAGTCACAGGCTCAACGCTAACTGGTCCTGGACTCATTTAGGTTTAAAATAGTTGACTCACTCTTAACCTGGTGTATTTAGTTTAAAGTGGGGGATTGGAATTTTCTCATAAAATGAACAAAAGATAGTCAAATAAAAAAAACTACTTAAAACAATAAGGAAGAAATATAACTTAAAAACTGCTTACCAGGACAGAAACAAATTCTGTAGCCAAGATGATGGGGGGCACAGTGTGGTTTAGCTTCTACCTTGCCCTACCCTGAAAATCCATTCTGGTGAATTGACCAAATCTGAGATTTTCACCTATATTCTCAAAACTAGAGAGAAGCACACTGAGGGGATATTTAGATTTTTCCTCTTTTGAGTGAGGAATAAGGAGTGGCTGCTGGAGGAAAGTGGGGAAAAAAAGGGGGAGTGAGAAAAGTGACTAGTAGAGGTGTTTGTGATTGTAATTTTTCTCCTTTTTTAAAAAATTCTGTTTATTTTAAAATTTTAAATAAAAAAGAAAACAAAAATGGAGGAGTATTTTAGAGCAGACTCAACCAGATTTGGAGATGATAGCTGCTTTGATTCATAACATGATGCATGGCATAGAATATAACTTTTTTTTTTTTTTAAATATATTTTATTGATTTTTTACAGAGAGGAAGGGAGAGAGATAGAGAGTTAGAAACATCGATGAGAGAGAAACATCGATCAGCTGCCTCCTGCACATCCCCCACTGGGGAAGTGCCCACAACCCAGGTACATGCCCTTGACCGGAATCGAACCTGGGACCTTTCAGTCCGCAGGCCGACGCTCTATCCACTGAGCCAAACCGGTTCCGGCTAGAATATAACTTAGTCAAATCAGAAAGTGATGATTTACGAGTTGATGATCTAGTTGTGGAAAAGGCAATTCCCCCCTTTTATTGAATTTATTGGAGTAACATTGGTTAATCAAATTTTATAGGTTTTAGGTGTACAGTTCTGTAATACATCATCTGTATATTGTATTGTGTGTTCACCACACCAAGTCAAGTCTTCTTCCTTCACCATTTATCCCCCCCAATACCTTCTTCTGCCTCCCCCATGCCCATAACCCGGGCATATGCCCTGACGGGGAATAGAACTGTGACCTCCTGGTTCATAGGTCGATGCTCAACCACTGAGCCACATAGTCCAGGCTGTTCCACAGCTTTTTTATTCATTCATCTACTGAGGGACACTTTGGCTGCTTCCAAATCTTGGCTATTTTTGTACATAATAATATTAATGTGGAAATTAAAATTCATGCATTTTCATTGTGTACTTAGGGAGTAAAATATTTCTAAAACTCTTATTTTGTTCCAGGGCTAAATACCTTGCAAAAAGTATTCTGAGAATGCTATATGTACTCATATTATATAGCAGCATACTTAACGAAGCAAAGTGGTAACAGTATTGGTACTGTTTTTGGTAATAAGGAATAATACTGAGTGGATTTCTCATTTCCTGAGGATTTTATGAACTGAAATCATAATGAGCAGTAATTTTTTCTCTCTGTATAATGAAACAACTACCTAGTTGTAAAAAGCTAGAAACTTAACAATAAATGTGACTTATTGTTGAATTGAAAATTAGAGAAAAAAGTAGCTTAGTGACAGTATAAAGTTTCTAGTTCTGACTTTCTGAATGGGAGGTGGTGAGTGTAATGATAGACTAAGAAAAGATTGAATATAATACAGATACAAATAGTATAATGACATAATGACAGAAAATATTACTACTTTTCATTAGTTTTTGTTCTTCTTCCTTTCCCCAACCTTCTTCCAGACTCACCAACCAAAAGAAGATGGAGTTTATGTTTTTCAACCCCATAGTCAGCCGGTGAGCTGTCTTTACTTCTCACCTGCCAATCCAGCTCACATATTGTCACTGAGCTATGATGGCACATTACGCTGTGGGGATTTCTCCAAGGCTGTTTTCGAAGAGGTAAATGTTAATGTGTTTACATATTGTCTCAGGTGATATTCTGGATTCTTTATGAAATGACACATGAATCATTATTGCACCAGTTAGACTGGGTAAGGTAGTAGCGACTTTAGAACTATACTGCTCAAGTCCCAGACCATCTATTACAACCTGTGTGACCTTGGCAAGTTACTTAACCTGTTTGTGCCTCAGTTTCCTTCGTTGTAAAATAGGATCGTACCTTACAGAGTTGTTATGAGGATTAAATGCAGATGAGTTCGTGTACATAGAGTACTTAGAACAGAGTTGTGAAACCATACCACAATCTAATTTTAGAATATTTTCATCACCCCTAAAATAAACCCCTTGATCATTAGTAGGTATTCCCAATTTCCCCTCCCCCAGACCTAGACAGCCACTAATCTACTTTATGTCTCCATAGATTTACCTGTTTGGGACATTTCATATACATGGAGTCATACAGTTTGTACTTTTTTTGTGACTGGCTTCTTTTACTTAGCAAAATGTTTTCAAGGTTCATCCATGTTGTAGAATGTGTTGGTACTTAGTTCCTTTTTATGGCTGAATAATCTTCCATGGTATGGCTATGCCAGATTTTACTCATCCATTCGTTAGTTGACAAACAGGTGGGCTGTTCTCATTTTTTACTGTTGTGACTAACGCCACTACGGACATTAGTGTACGAGTTTTGTGTGGGCATAGGCTTTCCTTTTGAGTATATACCCAGGACTAGAATGCTGGGTCATACGGTAACTCTAGGTTCAAATTTTGAGGAACTGCCAAACTTTTTTCCGAATTGGCTTTACCATTTTACATATTTATCAGCAACCTGTGAAGGGTTCTAATGTCTCTGCATCCTTGCCAACACTTGTAATTGTTGGTGAGTATAGCCTTCCCAGTGAGTATGAGGTGGTATCTCATTGTGGTTTTGATTTTTGTTTCCCTGATGATTAATGATGCTAAGCATCTTTTTATCTGTTTATCTGGCCATTTGCATTTCCTTAGAGAAATGCCTATTTGGATCATTTATCTATCCTTTTAGTGTGTATTGAGTTTTATATAACAATTCTTCCACTTATTTTTTTTTTGTCAGGTTTACTGAGGTATAAGTTACATATAATAAAATGTAGGAGTACAGTTATGTAAGTTTTGGCAAATTGTATACACCTGTGTAACCACCACCACAGTCAAGATACAGAAAATTTCCATCACTCAAAAAAATTACCTCGTGACCCTTTGTAGTCAGTCCCCTCTTCCTTCCTGAAGTCCCTGGCAACCACTGATGTGATTACTGTCCCCATAATTTTGCCTATAACAGAATGTCAAGTCAATGGAATCATTCAGTATATAGCCTTTTGTGTTTGGTTTCTTTCACCCGCACAATGCCTTTTTTTTTTTATTGATTAAGGTATTACATATGTGTCCTTACTCCCCCATGGCCCTCCCACCCTCCTCTCATGCCCTCACCCCCCTGGTAGCACAGTGCTTTTAAGATTCATCCATAATGTTACATGTTAGTACTGTGTTCCTCATACTACTGTTTATTTTAATTTTATTTTTTTTCTCATACTACTGTTTAAACAGTCACCTTGTGTTAGGCATTAACTTGAGTGTGCTTTTATTACGCCTTATAATACCTCATGAAATAGCAGGTAATGTTATCCCCCATTTAACAATTGAAAAAACGGGTAAAGAGGCTCATTAGCTTGCTCAAGGACATAACTGGCAGAACTAGAATTTGCACTTGGGTCTGTCTGACTCCAAAGCCTCAGTCTACACTTTACCATTTTATTTTATTTATTTTTTAAAATATATTTTATTGATTTTTTACAGAGTGGAAGGGAGAGGGATAGAGAGTTAGAAACATCGATGAGAGAGAAACATCAATCAGCTGCCTCTTGCACACCCGCTACTGGGGATGTGCCCTTTACCGGAATCAAACCTGGGACCCTTCAGTCCACAGGCTGATGCTCTATCCACTGAGCCAAACCAGTTAGGGCTACACTCAACCATTTTAATATATCGACTGAATACTTTAAGTTTCATTTGTGTATAGTGGGCTTTTTTGGGTGTATGGTGGTTGGGATGCCTCTGGTATATTAATTTGTTAATCTCAGTTTATAATAATACTTATTAAAACCTAAAATCAGCAACAGTTCATGATTCAACAATAAGAACTGTGGTCATCCTCTCTTGAGCACTCACACATGCTACATTTATTTTTTATTTCTTCTTTTTTTTATTTTTTATTTTTATTTTTTAAATATATTTTATTGATTTTTTACAGAGAGGAAGGGAGAGAGATAGAGAGTTAGAAACATCGATGAGAGAGAAACATGGATCAGCTGCATCCTGCACATCTCCTACTGGGGATATGCCCGCAACCCAGGTACATGCCTTTGACCGGAATCGAACCTGGGACCTTTCAGTCTGCAGGCTGACGCTCTATCCACTGAGCCAAACCGGTTTTGGCTATTTTTTATTTCTTACTACAGGCCCGGTGCATGAAATTCATGCACTCCGGGGGGGTGGGGCGCGTCACTCAGCCCGGCCTGCACCCTCTTGCAGTCCAGGAGCCCTCGGACTGCGAGATTCCTGTGTTGAGCGTCTGTCCCCTGGTGGTCAGTGCGCATAATAGCGACTGATTGTTCCGCCATCGGGGCTAAATGCGAGAGGGTGCAGGCCAGGCCGAGGGACCCACCAGTGCACGATTGAGGCTGGGGAGGGATATGGGAGGTTGGCCAGCCAAGGAGGGACCATGAGAGGGCTACAGGGTGTCTCCAGCTCAGTCCCTATTGAAGGGTTGTTCTCATGCATGTGGGCGCATGCTTTCATGCTCTTTCCGCCAAATTCTCTGCCATCTGCATGATGCAACTGGAAACGTGATTCATTGGACCACATGACTTTTTTCCAATGCTCGACTGTCCAACCCTTGTGTTCCTGTGCGAATTGGAGATGTTTTATCTTGGTAGCTGCAGACAGCAAAGGTGTTTGAACAGGCCTTTGGCTTCTATATCTCATAAGATGCAGTATACGGCTAATTTGCCTACAAACGTCAGGTGGTCATAATAATCTGGCCACTCACGTTCAAATATATCCCACGTTCAAAAGGCTGTTAAATCGCGTTGTTTACCCATAATCTTCAGAAAAAAATCTCTTCTACTGTCGTGGTAAACAACTTGCTTCCTTATTTATAATGGTCTGGCCCTCTAGCAACTTAAGCGTGAAATTATAGCTAATTTGCCTACAAACGTCAGGGGGCCATAATAATCTGGCCACTCAGTGTATATCTTAGTGAAGTTATTAGGTATGAGCATTAAATATTTTGATGTATCTTCCTCAGCTGTCAAATTTTGTATCTCTACACTTCCATCAAGAGTAGGTGAGCATTCAGCCATATATCTTGGACTTTATTGGCAAAGTTACCTGGTATATTAAGGTATTTCAATTGGGTAGAATTCAGATTTAGTCCAGTTCCTAGTATATTTCACAGGGTAGATCTGCAACTGAGGTTTATTGGACTTAAGAGATTTGGGATGTAGCCATGATATGGGTGGACCTGCCATTTTCTCACAACTGATCTGTGCCTTAGTTTCTGATCGGGGCAATCCTTTTGTCCTGTCCTTCCTGTGGGGAGGGTGGAGGATAAATGAGGTTAGTTGGGTAAAGTGTTTCATAACTTTTTAAATCAAAGAATTTTTGCATTGAATTTCTTTAAAAGAAGAGTTATATAAAGTTGATTGCTACTTATATCCTTAGGTGTATAGAAACGAGGGAAGTAGCTTTTCCTCCTTTGACTTCTTGGCAGAAGAAGCCTCCACTTTGATAGTAGGACACTGGGATGGAAGAATGTCATTGGTGGATAGACGGACACCTGGAACTTCTCATGAGAAACTGATCACTTCTTCTTTGAGCAAAATAAGAACTGTTCATGTCCACCCAGTGCATAGACAGTATTTCATAACTGCAGGATTGAGGTATGTTCTTCATAAAATTTTATGATTTAGGCCCTTTATTTTAATCCTCACATGAGAACATGCTTTTATTGATTTTAGAAAGAGAGGAAGAGAAAGAGAAAGGGAAATATTGATGTGAGAGTGAAATATTGATCCATTGCTTCCTGCACGCACCCCGACAGGGATTGAACCTGCAACCTGGCTATGTGCCCTGACTGGGAATCAAACTGGCAACCTTTCAGTGCACAGGACGGTGCTCAACCAACTGAGTCACACAGGCCAGGACTATGATATAGATATTTTTATTTTTTTGATTGTTAATCCTCACCTGAGGATATATTTTTCTATTGATTTTTAGGGAGAGTGGAAGAGAGAGGGAAAGATGGAGAGAAACATCGATGTGAGAGAAACACATCAATTGGTTGCCTCCTGCATGAGCCTTGACCAGTGCCTGGGCTGGGGAGGAGCCTGCAACCAAGGTACATGCCCTTGACCGGAATTGAACCGGGGACATTTTGGTTCACAGGCCGATGCTCTATCCACTGAGCCAAACCAGCTAGGGCTATGATATAGGTCTTTTAATGTGAGGGATAATGTTTCAGTTTGGTTGTTAAAAATATCTGACTTTTGTGATACAGCTGAATAAATTTTTTTTCTACACAGTATTTTTGAGTGTGATTAAAAAAAATCTTTTGGATTTAATTAATAGTTAAAGTATTGAAACAAGCACACATTTTTGTTTTCCCTAGCATCAAATGCATTTACTTTTAGTCTTTTGAGAAGAAAACTTGTAAAAAAAAAAAAAAAAGTTATGTGACCTTATAACTTGTTGGTCTGTGTTAATTTTTTTTCTTGGAGATATTGGAAAACCACCTAGACCAGTGATTCTCAACCTTCCTAATGCTGCGACCCTTTAATACAGTTCCTCATGTTGTGGTGACCTCCAACCATAAAATTATTTTCGTTGCTACTTCATAACTGTAATTTTGCTACTGTTATGAATCGTAATGTCAATATCTGATATGCAGGATGTATTTTCATTGTTACAAATTGAACATAATTAAATCATAGTGATTAATCACAAAAACAATATGTAATTATATATGTGTTTTCCTATGGTCTTAGGCGACCCCTGTGAAAGGTTTGTTCCACCCCCAAAGGGGTCGCGACCCACAGGTTGAGAACCGCTGAACTAGACTCTTATCTCCATACCCATTGGTTACATTGTTATGCTATTGGAATTTTTGTAATATTTTAAATCTTTACTAGTGTTTGTAAAATTAATGCAGAAGATTAGAGGGTTCTGTCTTAACTGTTCTCGAATGTGGTGAGTGTTTGTCTAATTATGATTAGCACTGTCCTAGAGGCTTATTACATGTGCTGTGGTAACACCAAGACTTATTCCTCCCGTTACAGAGATGTTCATATTTACGATGCAAGGCACCTGAATCCCAAGAGAAGCCAGCCTTTGACTTCTTTGTCTGAACACACAAGGAGCATCGCTTCTGCTTATTTTTCACCTCTGACTGGTCACAGAGTAGTAACCACATGTGCGGATTGTAAGCTGAGGTAAAGTGGCAAGACAGAAATATGTTAAGGAATCTAAAGTGTCTGTAGCTACTGTGTCAATAAATCAGTAGCTTTGTTTACTGCTGCTCCTTGTTCAATCACGTGTTATTGTTTATAGTTACATCTAGATTCCTGAAGATCAATGACCTGTATTTGATGGCTCTTTAGGGTTTTTTTTTCTCTTTAGTTTTTGTGCCTGGAAATTTCCTTGAGATTGACAAGGAAGGTCTGTAGCTACCCCTGGGGAATAGATGCTGGGCTTCCCTTTCAGCACTGAATAGTCCTGGATATTGCAGTGAAAGCAGGCTTGTGATATCTTGAAAGGGAAGTAATGTTAGCACAGGGAGAAGCTCTGACTTCGGTGACAGTAGGTTCTATTCTACAAGTGAAGTGCTGAATGGAAGTTGCGGAGTCCCAGGCCATGGACAGGCAGAAAAGATCCCAAAAATTGGGCTTCTGTACGAGCTAGTAGACACAGTTTTATGGTTTCAGCTTTGGTACCTTTCTATAGTGACTTCCTAAAAATAGACTAAGAAATGTAATATAAACCAGTTGAACCCAAAATAAAAAATAATGCCAATAAAAAGATGTGGAGAATAATGCAACCACAAAGGAAAATGATTTTGTTTTCTTCTTAAGTCCCTGATTTTGCTTAACATTGCAAGCGTTTCTCAGTTTATGAGAGTTTTACCTTAAGCGATTTTGGAATTCATTCATTATCTATTCACTAAGGATCTGTTGAATGTAAACTGTGAACCAGGCTCTAGAAAGCCACCTAATTTCTGACCCATCTGTTGGGAAGAGCTTGGTCTGCAGTGTGTAGCAGGTACCCACTTAATTTCTAGCGAAGTCCGTGAGCTTTACCAGGTGGTACATCAAGAGACTGAGTCACCAGGCTGTGGCAGTTCAGTGTTTCCGTTCCACCCACACAGTATCCTTTGTCTCAGCAGCTGCCGTTTATCCCATTCCTGTACATTTGTGCTGCAGAGTTTACTCTTGTTACATTAGCTGTTAGGGATTTGGATTTCTAGTAATCTAATCAGGCAGTAAGCTCTAGTGCCAAGAAACTGCACTGGAATAGCGAGGTACAAAAAGAAGGGGAAGGTGGTGGCGATATGGTTTGTTTCTTTCTGCCAGGTTACCTGGTGGAGGCTTCTGGACTCCTCCAGCTGCCCCACAAGGACGCCTCCCCTTGGTTGGGTCTTGGTCTTGCCTGCACCTGGAAATGACACTTACCAGGCCCTCAGCTGATGAGTCTCGTAGGGAAATTGCTCTTGATGCATGCATGTGCTTTTCGATTATTTGTGCATTTTTAGACCACATCCCTGTGTATGACCTACTAGTATATTACTGTGAATCTGAATGTAGTTTTATAATCCAGATTATTACTTTAGAATGTACATTTTAAGTTTGGCGTAATAGTGTTTAAATTATTTTACAAATACATAATAAGCTCTAAATTTTACCATATTCCTTGTAAGTTTCGTTAAACTATATTAGCTGAGGTTTATTAGATACTGATTCTATATATTTTAAAATAATCACTTCATGTCATGAACCAATGAAAAGGTTATTAAACAACACTGATGTTATTTCAGAAAAATTTGCAAGAAATAATGAAGAGTGTTATTTATTCTTATTCTTTATTTTACAGAGTCTTTGACAGTAGCTGCATATCCTCTCAGATTCCTCTCCTCACCACCATCAGGTAGGTTTCCTGATGCCAAATAAGGCAGAACCTGGATTACCAAGAGCTATTTGTTGGAATACATACATTAGACACCTGATTGTCAAAGAGATGTAATAGATCTGATTTTTGTGTTATAGTTTGTCAGTGTCCCAGGTGGTTAGTTCCTCTCCTATCCAGAAGGGCTCTTGCTTCCAGGTTCCCTGTATTTATAAAGTGGTTCAGCCTCTTTTAGTCAGAAGCTGGGTGGTTATTTTTGGTTAAGGTGAGTGACTTTATTCCAACATGCATTATTCATGTCATAGTATTAAAGAAGACTGTGACTACTCCTGTTGATGAGGCTAGCGGAAGCTCTGTTTGGGCATATTTCTTCTGGACTTCGAGTGCTTCCCCATCCTCTCACTTTATTTATTTTGTTACCCTCTTTTTGCATCTGCTACTTTTAATGTATGTATTCTACACCAAACTGTACTCCATGCCTTTTTCCTAGACATCCTGATATCAGTATTTATGACGTTGGGGACAGGGTGAGCAATATATGTTGATTGTTGCTTCATGAATTTTATAGTCTATAGAGGCTATATTTAAGTATACTTGTTTTCTTTTTCACAAATTTCTTAACTTTCTTTTTCAAACTTTATTTTAGTTTATTAGTTTCTAAATGTATTTTTAAAACGTTTATCCAGGGTGATGATTCTGGTGTAGGTATTAATTCTTATTACAAGTTAAAAGCATTGAGTCGCCGTGGGAAATGTGATTCTCTGTAGTCCAAACTTCTTTAATAAGAAAGGGGTTTTAAAGTTTGATGTAGTCCTATTTGTCTGTTTTTGCTTGTGTTGTCTGTGATTTTGGTGTCATAGCCAAGAAATCATTGCCAAATGCAATGCCTGAAGCTTTTCCCCGATGTTTTCTTCTAGGTGTTTTATAGTTTATGGTGTTACGTTTAGATCTTTAATCCATTTTGAGTTAATTTTGACTGTCTAACTTCATCCTTTTGCATGTAGATATCCAGTATTCCCAGCACCATTTGTTGAAGAGACTGTCCTTCCCTCATTGTGTGGTCTTAGCACTCTTGATCATTTGACCTCATACATGAGGGTTTATTTCTGAGCTACCTATTCTTTTCCATTGGCTTGTACTTCTGCCAGCCTCACACTGTCTTGATTACTGTTGCTTCTTAGTATGTTTTGAAATCAGTAAGTTTGAGGCCACCAACTTTGTTCTTCTTTTTAGATTGTTTTGGCTATTCATGATCCCTTGAGATTCCATATTAATATCAGAATTTTTGGTTTTTCTTTCTGCAGATTGGGCTTTTGATAGAGATTGGTCATTGTTAGTGTATAGAAGAAATACAACTGATTTTTGTGTGTTGATTTTGTATCCTGCAACTTTGTTTTAACAGGGTTTTCTTTTGTGTGTGTAATCTCTAAGATCTCTCTATATG
Organism: Myotis myotis; assembly: GCF_014108235.1. Lineage (NCBI taxonomy): Eukaryota > Metazoa > Chordata > Mammalia > Chiroptera > Vespertilionidae > Myotis > Myotis myotis. The sequence goes on from NW_023416313.1 coordinate 162,003,325, forward strand.
AAAGCCTAAGCGACTGTTTGACTGGTAGCTATGATGCACACTGACCACCAGGGGGCAGACCCTCAACACACAGGCATGGAAACATGGAACAAACTGATGAATCTCAGAGGGAAGGGGGGAGGGTGGGAGGAGATTAACCAAAGATCTTATATGCATACTAGAGGCCCGGTGCACAGATTTGTTGATTTTTTGTTGTTGTTGTTGTTTATTTTTTTGATGAGTCATTCTGACAGGTGTGAGGTGATATCTATCTCATTATGGTTTTAATTTGCATTTCTCTGGTGATTAATGACTTTGAGCATTTTTCCATGTGTCTCTTGGCCATTTGTGTGTCCCCTTTGGAGAAATGTCTATTCAGGTCTTCTGCCCATTTTTCAATTGGATTGTTTGTCTTCTTTTAGTTGAGCGGGCTTTTCTTTTTACCCCCTACTCCAGCCACTTGGGAGGTGCTTGATAACTGTTTTAATCCCCTTACTAGTTGTCGGTCTATTTAAATTTTTTTAATTTCTTCATGATTCAGTTTTGGTAAGTTGTGTGTTTCTGGGAATTTATCCATTTCTTCTAGGTTATCCAATTTGTTGGCATAAAATTGCTCATAGTATTCTTTTATAGTCCTTTTTATCTCTGTGACATCATTTGTAATGTTCCTCTTTCATTTCTGGTTTTTATTTATTTGCATTTTTTCTTAATCTAGCTAAAGTTTTCTCAAGTTTGTTGATCTTTTTGAAAAGCCAACTCTTAGTTTTTTATATTGTTTTTCTGTTCTCTATTTTATTTATTTCTGTTCTAATCTTTATGATTTCTTTCCTTTTGCTAAGTTTCGGTTTAGTTTATTCTTTTTTTCTTGGAGGTGTAGTAAGGTTTTTTCCTTATTCTTCCTTCTTTGTTCCTTGAGGTGGAGTTAGGTTGTTGATTTTGAGATCTTTTTAATGTAAGGGCTTACTGCTATTAATTTTCTATTAGTATTGCTTTCACAGTATCCCAGAAATTTTGGTATGTTGTATTTTCATTTTCTTACAGACATTTTTTGATATCCTTTTTTCTTTGAGCCTCAAATTTTTTACTTTAGAGATGTATGGAATATAAATTGATTTGGGGGTTTGTTATCAGGGAAATACAAATATGGAAATAGCAGCTCTTATTAAAACAGTGATAACCAGATTACATATTTCTTATTTCTTTCTTTTTAAAAAAATATATTTTATTGATTTTATAGAGAGGAAGGGGGAGAGATAGAGAGTTAGAAACATCAATGAGAGAGAAACATTGATCAGCTGCCTCCTGAACACCTCCTACTGGGGATGTGCCCACAACCAAGGTACATGCCCTTGACCGGAATCGAACCTGGGACCCTTCAGTCGGTAGGCTGACGCTCTATCCACTGAGCAAACCGGTTACGGCCATATTTCTTATTTCTAGAGCTTCTTCTATTTGTATGTATTAAAAAAAGGAGGAAAGTCTGTTGAGCTAGGAAATAATGAACAAAAAAATGCCATTTCAATAGACATTCAGTGACCATCCACTGAGAACAAACCACCATACTCAGCATTGACAATCAGAAACACAGAAGACATTGTATCCTGAGTTTAAGTCTTATAAGAAGGATGAGACTAGGTTGATGGTAACTCAGTAACTTAAAGAGAAGAAACTTGGCATAGCCCTAGCCAGTTTGGCTCAGTGGATAGAGCGTCCGTCTGCGGGCTGAAGGGTCCCGGGTTCGATTCTGGTCAAGGGCACATGGCCAGGTTGCGGGCTTGGTCCCCAGTAGGGGGCATGCAGGAGGCAACCAATCAATGATTCTCTCTCATCATTGATGTTTCTATCCGTGTCTTCCTCTCCCTTCGTTTTTGAAATTAATAAAAATATATTTTAAAAATCTGTGGGATGAAGTTATACCTCCTATTAAAAAAAAAAATAGAAAGAAACTTGGCAGAGAAAACCAGCATTTAGGAGCAATGCCATCTTTACTCTTAGCCTGTTGCTACCCTGAGTTATTTAACACTTACTATCTTTTCCAAATTTTTTTCCCACTAGGCACAACACCAATACTGGGCGATGGCTGACCAGGTTCCGAGCTGTGTGGGACCCTAAACAAGAAGACTGTATCATCGTGGGCAGCATGGCCTATCCACGGCAGGTGGAAATCTTCCACGAGACAGGAAAACGGGTGCATTCTTTTCTCGGTGGAGAATGCCTAGTTTCTGTGTGCTCCATCAATGCTATGCATCCGACTCGGTATATTTTGGCCGGAGGTAATTCCAGTGGAAAGATACATGTTTTTATGAATTAAGAAAGTTGCCGGGTTTTTGCTTTAGCAATATTAATTTGTTCAAATTAATTAGTGTCTATTTAGCAAAAATAAATTGCTTTATTAATAGGAACCATGAGCAGGATGTACTTTTGGTGAAGGAGAAACCTTGGTTATTTCTACGGGTCGGGGAAGAAATTCGAGGGAGGCTGTGATGCCTTCAGCACTTTAATCAGGCAGTATGCTGAGAAGCTGTGACATTAACAGTTATAAAGCTTTGAATGATTAGTATTAAAAACTTTTGTGGTCTAATAATATGGTTTTAAAAAAATTCATTGGGGTGACATTGGTTCATACTAACATTATGTAAGTTTCAGGCATACATTTTTATACTACTGCATCTGTGTGTACTCTATTGTGTGCCCACCATCGGAAATCTCGTCTCCTTCTGTCACCATATATTTTACCCCCTTTACTTTCTTTGTCCTTCCCCAGCCCCTCTTCTCTGTATATATGAGGCTTTTTGTTTGTTTATTGCCTTTTTATTTCATGTTATTTTAAATATATATCTTTATTGATTTCAGAGAGGAAGGGAGAGGGAGAGAGGACAGAAACATCCATGATGAGAGAGAATCATTGATTGGCTGCTTCCTGCACGCCCCCTACCTGGAATCAAGCCCACACCCTGGGCATGTGCCCTTGACCAGAATCGAACCCAGGACCCTTCAGTCCGCAGGCCGACACTCTGTCCACTGAGCCAAACCAGCTGGGGCTGTTTATTGCCTTTTTTTAAAAAAAAAATCCTCACTGAGGACATGCTTCGAGGAAGAGAGAGAGAGAAACATAGATGTGAGAGAGAAATATTGATTGGCTACCCTCTGCTGGCACTCCAACTGGGGATCAAATCTGCAACCGAGGTATGTGTCCTGATTGGGAATCGAACCGGCAACCCTTTGGTGCACAGATGACACTCAACCAACTGAGCCACTCCAGCCAGGCTGTTTGTTGCTTTTGGTTTTAATATCCCACATATGACTTATTTCACTTAGCATGATACTCTCGAGACCATCCATGTTGTTGCAAATAGCAATATCACATGTTTTTTTTTTTTGTTTTTAGATTTTTTTATTTATTGAATTTTAGAGAGAGAGGGAAGGAGAGAGGGAGAGAGAGAGAAACATTGATTTGTTGTTCCACTTCTTTATGAACTCACTGGTTGTTTCTTGTATGTGCCCTGACCAGGGATCGAACCTCTAACCTTGGCATATCAGGACAATGCTGCAATCAACTGAGCTACCCAGTCAGGGCCGCAATATCTCATGTTTTTTATGGCTGAGCAATATTCCACAGTACTTATGCCATATTTTCTTTCTCCAGTCATCTGTTGAAGGACACTTAGGTTGTTCCATGCCTTGGCTATTGTGAATAATGCTGCAGGGATCATATATCCTTACAAATAATTGTTTTAAAAATTTTGGGATAGATACCAGAAGAGGGATTGCTGGGTCTTATGGTAGCTCTATTCTTAATTTTTTTGAGGCATTGCCATACTGTTTTGCATAGTAGCTACACCAATTTACATACCCTTTGTGTGTGAGGGTTCCCTTTTCATGTTTTTTCCAATACTGCTAGTTCTTGTCTTATTGATAATAGCCATTCTAACAGGTGTGAGGTCGTATTTCATTGTGGTTTGGATTTACATTTCTCGTATAACTAAGGATGTTGAGCATCTTTTCATATATCTGTTGGCCATGTCTTCCTTAGAAAATTGCCTATTCAAGGAATTTTCCTCTGCCCATTTTTAAAAAAAATCCTCACTTGAGGATATGTTTTACTGATTTTTAGAGAGGAGGAGAGAGAGAGCAAGAAACATCCATGTGAGAGAGAAACATTGATCGGTTGCCTCCCGAATATGTCATGGCTGGGGATAAAACCCACAACCTCGGTGTGTGCCTGACCAGGAATCAAGCCCATAACCTTTTGGTGTATGGGAGAACCCTCCAGCCAACTGAGCCACACGACCAGGGCCTCTGCCCATTTTGTAATTGGATTTTTTATATTTTGATGTTGAGTTGTATGAGTTCTTTGCATATTTTGGATATTAGCTCTTTATCAGAGTTATTGTTTGTAAATATGTTCTACTATTTGGTTGGTCACCTTTTTGTTTTGTTGATGCAAAAGCTTTAGTCCTGTTCTTTTTTCTTTTACTGCCCTTGCCTTTGGAGGCAAGCTCACAAAAGCACCTCTGAGACCAATGTCTATAAGTTTAGTGTCTGTTTTCTTCTATGTATTTTATTGCTTCAGGTCTTATATTCAAGTTTTTAAGCTGTTTTGAGTTAAATTTTGTGAATGGTATCAGATAGCAGTCTAGTTTTATTCTTTTGCATGTGGCTTTCCAGTTTTCTTCATACTATTTATTGAAGAAACTTTTCTTTCGCCATTGTGTGTTTTTGGCTCTTGTCATGTATGTGTGTGTTTATTTGTGGGCTCTAAATTCTGTTTTATTGGTCTGTGTATCTGTTTTTCTGCCAGTACCATACTATTTTGATTATTATAACTTTGTAGCCTAGTTTGAAGTCAGGGTATGATACCTCCAGCTTTGTTCTTTGTTTTCAGGATTGCTTTAGCTATTTGGGATCTTTTGTGGTTGTAATTTTCTTCTTTTGTGTTGTCATTGCCTGGTTTTGGTATCAGGGTAATGGTGGCCTTATAAAATGAGTTAGGAGTATTCCCTGTCTTTAATTTTCTTGGGAATAGGTTGAGAAGAATTGGTGTTAAATATTTGATTGTTTGTTAGAATTCACAAGTGAAGCTGTCTTGAACTGGACTTTTGTTTGTTGGGAAGTGTTTGATTACTGTTTCAGTTTCCTTGCTGGTGATTGACCTGTTTAGGTTTTTCAGTTCTTCATGACTAAGTCTAGGAAGGATGTATATTTCTGAGAATTTGTTTCTTGTGAGTTATTAAATTTAGTGGTGGTATAGTATTCTTGTATAATTTTTTTGTATTTCTGTGGTGTCCATTGTAACTACTCTTTCATATCTGATTTTATTTATTTGAATCTTCTCTTTTTTTTTTCCTTAGTGAGTATACCCAGAGGGTTTTTCAATTTTATCTTTACAAAGAACTGGCTCTTAGTTTCATTAATTTTTTCTATTGTCTTTTTGTACTCTATTTTATTTATTTACACACTGATTTTTTTTGAGGCGGGGGTACATTTTTATTTCAAAAGCATAGATATCCAGGTTGTGGCAGAATCAGGAAGGACATGTGTAAAATACCTTACAATATGTTAGATTCCCAAAGGGAACCAAAAAGTAGAGTAAAATTAACACTTCCATTATAGGAAATATATAAAAAATAATATACAATTTAAAGAGGTGACACTGGTTTCCTAAGATAGACCTCTTTACAACCAGAGTCCACAGGTCCAGGCTGCAGAGTGGCAGCAGGAAACAGACCCTCCCCCCTGGTCCTGGGCGACCCGGTAATAAGATCAGCGCACAAAGCCGCTCTGGCCTCTGAGATAGATACCACACGCCGCCTCAAATAACTAGAGGTCTGGGAATAGTAAACAAGAGAGTGATGTGTGTGGGGGGGCGGGGGGCGAGAGGGGATTTAAGATGCACATGGGACAGGCCATAGAAAGTATGCCAAGTTATATTTGGTACATAATTGTTTGTGTTCACTCATTATCCAAACAAAGGGTGTGCTGTCAGATGGGCCTTGCCGAAGCCTCAGTGTGGCTTAATGCTGATGGCCACCACATCGCTGGCTCTTCCTGTAAGTCGTACTACCCTGACCTCCTCCGCTTCCGCTGCCACACCACTGCCTCGGTTCCCTTGGTTGCGGTTTATGGGGCCCCCAGAGCCATACTGCTGCTGTTGATAGGCTTTTCTGGGCAGAGCCACCTTGATTGTACACTTGCTTCTGAAGGTGTAGAATAGCAGTTCTCAACCTGTGGGTCACGACCCCTTTGGGTGTCGAACGACCCTTTCACAGGGGTCGCCTAAGACCATCGGAAAACACATATATAATTACATGTTGTTTTTGTGATTAATCACTATGCTCTAATTATGTTCAATTTGTAACAATGAAAATACATCCTGCATATCAGATATTGACATTACGATTCATAACAATAGCAAAATTACAGTTACGAAGTAACAACGAAAATAATTTTATGGTTGGGCGTCACCACAACATGAGGAACTGTATTAAAGGGTCGGGCTTTAGGACGGTTGAGAACCACTGGTGTAGAACTTTTTCTCCAGAACCTTCTTCACAGGGCTTCCTCTTCTTTAAAGGTGATAAAAACAAAGCCTTGTCTTTTGTTTGACTTTGGATCCATTGGATGATCAATGGCCTTGATCTCCCCAAACTCGCCTCAGAACTCTGATTTTCTTCTCAGTGGCTTCAGGACAAACCCCCACAAAAAAGTTCTTTATAGGCTCCTTCATGGCCAGGGCCTTTTTGGGGTCAGTGACGCAGCCATCAAGCCTGTGCTCCTTCTGGTCCAGGACCTTCACACTGGCTGCATCTTTGAAGAGAAGAGACCCAGACCCTCTTGACCGGCTAGTGTTGGGATCCATTTTTATTGTACAGTCTCCAAATTTGGTAAAAGAATCCTTTAGGTCCATTTTTCTGGTATTCCAGCTCACGTGACCAATGAACATTTTCCCTGCACCCTCCTCTTCCTTGCTGGGGTTGGTTTTGTTGTTGGAGGGGGCACATCCACCACCACTCTGCCACCTGACCTTGTGCTTCTTCCAGTCCCATCGCTGGTGCTTCTTCCCGCCCAGCTAGCGGTACTGCAGGTCTCCCATCTCAGCCTGCGAGACCTGCTGTCATCGGCTTTGGTGTGGCAGCGCTGAGCAGGAGGGGTTGCGGCTGGGGAGTGGGCAGAGTGGAAGGGCTCATCACTGTGCCCTTGCACCCCCAGCCCCTCACTTCAGGGAGGCCTGCTTCCCACCCTCCCGTCTGCCTGGCAGTATGACCTGCTGCCTCAGTGCCTCATCGACCCCACACGCTGAGTGAGGCCCTGATGCGTGAGACCCGCCTCCTTGGCCACAGTGGAGTTGGCTTGTCCCAGAGGAGCACAGGGCATGGGGCGCCACCTCGGGCGATTAATACTGTATGAGGACTTATAGCCATTTTATCTTTTGTTTGTATCTCCATAGTTTCTCTTCCCTTGTGATTTTGTCCGCTCTTTTAATTTGGCATTTTTCTATAGGCCCTCCAAATAATCCTTACTTTGCTGGTGTGGTGTTGGTAAATTCTCTGTTTTTGTTTATCTGGGAAAGCCTTTATTTCTCCTTCATATCTAAAGGATAACTTTTCTGGATATATTATCCTTGGCTGATGTTCCCTCTCTTTCAGTATTTTCTTAACACTAGATTGCCCAAGGAAGTCATTTTGACTGCTTTTTAATTTCAATTAGAAAAACAATTATGTATATAAGGACACAATGTCTTAGAATTTTGTGACTTTTTGTACAACATATAAATGCGTTTATTAATAATTGTAGTTACCTCCCCCTCCTTCATTTCCGGTATATATATATGTGTTATACCTATATTGCCCAAAAGCAGTCATTTTGACTGCTTGGGAAATTTTAAATAATCAAATGACTCTTATTATTGAATTGAGTAAATTTCTTATATGACCAGTTCGGCTCTGTATTGAAATAACAGTTTTCGTTTTTTTTCGATTACCGTCACATGATAACATACAAGTACATGATAAATTGTCGATACTTGATAAGTTGCAGTTGCTCAATAAGCTAAACTAGTACTTGTTATTCGAATCTTTATGCAGTGATACTTGTTCTAATAAGTTGTTTATTTTATTTCTTTTGGGCCCTAAATTCATGAAAGAAATGTCGAATAGAAGTGAGTTATTGGAAAAGCTAAGGAACATAAGTGAAGAGTGCTCCGATATTATTCTTTCACAATGCAGTCATTTTGACTGCTTTTGGGCAATATAGGTATATACTAAGTTTCAGTCTTTCTAGTGTTAATTTCCTTCCACTCCTGTCCTGTAATGTTTCTACTGATTATAATCTGATTATAATCCAACTAGAGGCCTGGTGCATGAAATTCCTACATGGGGGACAGGGTCCCCTCAGCCTAGCCTGCACCCTCTCCAATCCGGGATCCCTCTCACAATCCGGGACCCCTGGCTCCTAACTGCTTGCCTTCCTGATCACCCCTAACTCCCCCCTCTGCCAGCCTGATCACCCATAACCACCTCTGCCTGCCAGCCCGATTGCCCCTAACTGCCCCCCCTGCCAGCCTGGTCGCCCCCGACTGCGCCCCCTCTGCTGGCTTGGTCACCCCTAACTGCCCCCCCTGCCGGCCTGGTCACCCCTTACTGCCTCCCCACCAGCCTGGTTGCCCCCAAATGCCCCCGCCCGCCAGCCTGGTCACCCCCAACTGCCCCCCACGCCAGCCTGGTCGCCCCCAACTGCCCCCCACGCCAGCCTGGTCGCCCCCAACTGTCCCCCTCTGCCAATCTGGTTGTCCCTAACTGCCCCCCCTCTGCCGCCGCTGGCCTGGTCACCCCCAATCCCCCCCCTGCGAACCTGGTCACCCCACGCAGCCTGCTGTTCGGTCGTTACTGTGACGGTGTCCTGGACAATTTGCATATTCCTCTAATATTAGTGTAGATGGGGTTTCTATTGTAGGTTACAGTCTTTTTCTCTGGCTGCCTTGAGAATTCTTTCTTTGTCATTGATTTTTTTAAAAAAAATGTTTTTATTGATTTTTAGAGAGGAAGAGAGAGGGATAGAGAGAGAGAAATACCGATGAGAGAAGAACATCATTGATCGGCTGCCTCCTGCACACCCCTCTACTGCGGATTGAGCCCACAGCCTGGGCATGTGTCCTGACCGGGGATCAAACCAACGACCTCTTGGTTCCTGGGTCGGCACTCCACTGTCGAGCCACACTGGCCCGCTATCATTGATTTTTGACAGTTTGAATAAAATGTGTTTTTGGAGAAGGTCTTTTTGCCTTGATATAATTAGGTGTTCTGGTAACTTCTGTTTTAAAATCCAGTTCTTTCCATAGGTTTGAATCCATTTGTTTGAATAAGCTTTCTGTTTCCTTTTACCTCTCTTCTCCTCTGATATACTTATTATCCTTATATTGCACTTTTTTATGTAGTCAGATAGTTTTTATAGAGTTCTTTTCATTTCTCTTAACTCTTAGTTTTCCCTCTTCCTCCTGAGTCGTTTGCACGGTTTCTACCCCAAGCTTGCTAATTCTCTCTTCCATCTGGCGGGCTCCGTCTTCAGTGCTCTCTGGTGCACTCCTCGTCATGTTTATTGAGTTCTTCAGCTCCAGAATTTATGTTTGGTTCTTTTCCAGTTTCAATCTCTTTGATAAAGTATTCCTTTGTTTATTAATTTTATTTCTGAATTCATGAGCTCCCTTTCCGAGTTTTCTTATAGATCATTGAGTTTCTTCATCATTGCAATATTGGATTATCTGTCATTTAAATCACTGTTTTCCATGACTTTGAATTTGCTTTTTGGAGACTGTTCATTTTCTTTGTGTGCTCCCAGGTTAAACTGTGCCTGATGGGTTGTTTCTGTGCAGCACATTGAGGTATAAACTCTTTTCTTGTTTAGATGCTGTTTTGCTTTTAACAATTCAGCAGGTTGGTAGGTAGGGTACTTTCTTTTCTCTATACTCTTGGGGCAGCTCAGCTTTCTTCACCAGGTTCTTCGGGGGAGTGTGGGGCAGGGGGGCATTTTCAATCTTGTGGCTCAGCCATCCTGCCAGTAATGGCTGTCTTTAGGTTCTGCTGTGCTGTTTAAAGCTTCCCTGCTTTCTTTCCCCTCTGCTGGGGAGTGTGGAACAGGGAGGGCAGGTTCATGGTCTCTTGGCTCTGCCCTCCTGCCAGCACAGGCTGTAGGCACCAGTGTGTTTCTTTAAGCTTCCTGCCCATCTCTATCCACCTCTGCCATGATGGGGAGGGAGGAAAGGGAGATGCATTTTCCCAGGGAGAAACTGCTTTTTGCCCCTCTGATGTTTCAGGCTATAGTGTGAGGGCTGCAGCCCGACTTCTCTGCTACTGTGCTTGTTGGAGACTCAGTGGGCAGCAAACTGTGCCTGTGGGCCGTCCCTGTCCTTCCCCTGGACCTGTCTCCCCTACTAGTTCCAGTACGCCCACCCTCAGATGTCCGTGGATCTTTCAGGCATGTTTGTGTTGAGCAGGGGATCCTTTGTTGAGTTATAGTTGTCTGACTTGTAAATTTAAGATGAGAAACAAAGGAGTTCTCTCTTTCCGCTATGATGCTGACTTCCAATATCGTTTTGATTCTATAGTGACATATAGGTTTGTGGTTTCTTTTATAGTTTGGAGTATTTATTTCCAGACTCACATTGCAAAGGTCCTGAGTGTCACCTAACTCAGTGATGTGAAACTTAAGTTTTTTAACCAAGAACACCTTGCCCCCCCCCCCCCTCCCGCCCCATCTCTTAATTCTTATGTGAAATTTCAAAATAATTGCTGAGAGGCTTTGGCTCACGTGGGCAGGGCCTGGGCCTGTTTGTGCGCTTCCTTCCTGTTGCTTCCTCTAGGCGGCTCCTGAGGCACAGCTAAGGAATCCCAGGCTCCTGGGCATAGGGTTTGGATCTGCCTGATCCTTGGAATCCAGTGTGAGATTGTCCCAGACCAGGGTTTTCCAGGCTATGGGTTGTAGCTACTCACAAAAAATCAATTTAGTGGCCATGACCAGCATAAAAATAAAGAAGTGAAAAGGAAAGAAATAATCATGAATAGAAAACATAATTAGAGTAAGTATTGTTTTGACACTTAGTTGCATATGCATACATATTTGTATGTGTATATGCATATGTGTATTCTGATATGAAATGCATTTCTTTCTTGCTGCGGTACAGTGGGTCACGGTTAAAGAGATGAAAGCTCCCTCAGAGGGTCCCAGTTAGCCTTATCGGACCCTGTCTTTAAATTCTCATGAGGCTCAATAGCCTGGTAAGTGAATAACTTCATCCCTATTCATATTTTTAGGGTAATGGTATGAAACACCACTTTTGTCAATTCTTCATAAAAATACATTTTTTTCAGAAGCTATGGCAATTTGAATTTGTCTTTGGTGGGACATGGAGCTCTTAAATCAGTGACTAATGTTACCATGTGACATTACCTATCCAACCTTTTTCATTGTTCTTCATTGCCAAAATCCTGTTGAAAGTTTATTGTTAATAGCTTCAGCAATATGTTTGAATTCTAAGAGACGATAGTATCTTCTCATAATTGTATATCACATAAATGGACATGCATAATTTCCTTAAAGAACAATCCCCCCCCCAATAATTTCCTTCTCTGCAATTAAAACCTAAGTGTTTTGAGGCTTAGTTTACTAATAGGTTGTGCATGTTTGTAAGGAATAGGCGTTCTCTATTTTTCTTGGTGATATGAATACAGAAATTTATAAGTGAGGTGGGAATATTAATTTATGAAATGGAAAGTAAAACTAAGTGAGGTTGAATTATATTTAAACTGTCCTTAAAATAGTAAACAAAGCCTATTGGCTTCCTTTCCCTTTCTATACCACTTAATTTCACAGGTTCTGGAGTGGCTAGTTTGTTCTATGGGGACTGTTTCTTTTTTAAAATTTTAAAAAGAGCTTTCAAATTAGTATCATCATTTTAGCTTTGGAGGTTAATTGCCTGGCTTCTGCAATACATGTTAGCAAATGCTTGATGTTTCTCATTTTTGTGGTTCCTTTTGCCATTGTAGCTTCATAAACTGTGCCATTTATATTCAATTCCACTTAATAGGGTTCTGTCTTCTAGAGGCAATGAAGGAAGGAAAGAGAGTGGGGACTTGTTACTCAGGGATAAATTCTGTAATGGAGTCATTGTTTAACTCTAGAAAGCACATAAAAGAAAATTGTCTCCCTTAGGACATCCTTAAACTGCAGTCTGTTGTGAAAGGTATTTCTCCCAGAGACTTGCTTAAAGCTTTGTGGCTTCTGTAATTATTTGTGTATGATGATTGCTCTCTGTCCATTCAGGGTAAACCCTCTTTGTAAGTTTGCCTTTATGATATCTTTTAAGGGTAGAAGCTCTGAATTCCACTTGAATTATTTCCTTTGAGATAACCGGTGTCTTACTGGTGGTTGGTTTTTTTGTTTGTTTTGTTTTTTCTTTTACATTAAGGAGGAAGGAGAGAATTCTCATTTTGGGTGGACAGACTTGATCAGTCTAGGAGAGACTATAAATGATTAGGATTTAATAGAATATGAGTTGCTTATTCCTCTTTTAGTATTTTGGCCTTTGGATTTCCTTTCTATAAAGAAGACTTTAAGAAGTTCTCCAGGCCCTAGCCTTTTGGCTCAGTGGATAGAGTGTCGGCCTGCAGACTGAAGGATCCCGGGTTCGATTCTGGTCAAGGGCACATGCTCAGGTTGCGGGCTCAATCCCCAATAGGGTCCGTGCAAGGAGGCAGCTGATCAATGATTCTCATCATGGATGTTTCTATCTCTCGCTCCCTCTCTGAAATTAATTAAAAAAAAAAATATATATATATATTTAAAAAATAGTTCTCCAGGAAAGCAGGGAAGCTTAGGGCTGTGGAAACAAAGACTTAATCCAGTATATAGTAAATGGGAAGGTGGGGAGGGTAGACACATGTGCCTTTTATATCAAACCCAAATATATGCCCTCTCACTTCAGATTCCAAAAACTTAGGTGTCCTGTTCATTAGGCTGTCCCTTCTGTCTTAGTACTTTTTTGTGTGTACAGAGCGATCTTTTAAGAAATGTTTCCTTAAACATTGATAGCTAGAACTGAGTTTGATAGTAGAATTAAGTTTTAGTTCCAAACACCATAGAACAATATTGTGGTTCATTTGGATATAAATGTTTAGATTTTCAAATGAAAAGGTGAAGTTTTGTGAGGAAGATAACATTTAGCACAGTTACAGAATGAGGAATAAAACATTTTATATATATATATATATATATATATATATATAGATAGATAGATAGATATATTTAATTGATTTTTTTTACAGAGAGGAAGGGAGAGGGATAGAAAGTTAGAAACATCAATCAGCTGCCTCCTGCACTTCCCCTACTGGGGATGTGCCCGCAACCAAGGTACATGCCCTTGACCAGAATCGAACCTGGGATCCTTCAGTCTGCAGGCCGATGCTCTATTTTTATTGATTTCAGAGAGGAAGGGAGAGGGAGAGAGAAACATCAATGATGAGAGAAAACCATTGATCGGCTGCCTCCTGCACCCCCCCCCACCCCCCCACCCCCCCCCACTGGGGACTGAGCCTGCAACCCAGGCATGTGCCCTTGACCAGAATCGAACCCAGGACCCTTGAGTCCACAGGCCAATGCTCTAGCCACTGAACCAAACTGGCTAGGGCAGGAAAAAAACATTTTAAAGTATCTTTTCCTAAAATGGAAGCTGGTCAAGAGGAAAAGTTTTAAAGTACCTTTTGCCAGTTTGCTCTGCTCCATCAGCAGGTTGTAGGGGTGTGTAGAGGAAGCATGTTGGTGAACTAAAACCAGAAGTGTGCTCAGGCGCAGAGGGCCTTGGTGATGGCTGAGGAAGCCTAAGCAGGGGGAGTGATTCTAGAGCCCTGAAAGGGTGTGTGCATAGGGCGGCTGCTGTAAATCTGTAGGATCTGGGAAAACACCCACATCCATTGGTCCTTACGGTGGTTTTTTCTTATGCTTTTTATTCTTCAGGTCACTTTAAGCAAAGACTTTTTTTTTTTTTTTTAAATAAACTTCGACTGTGGACAGGGGGGCATAGGTGTTATTTTATAGGTAGGTAATGGGCACCTCTGAAATTTTGGAGACTAGGTGGCCTAACTTCATCAGTGCTTTACGAGGATGACCTGCAGGAGAATGGAGGGTTGGAGGCAGAGTTGAAAACAGGAAGATAATGGGCTAGCATAGTGGACCCTCCTTTCACCTTTTATCCTTATGGAATTTAGAAGACCATTACCAGTTTTTTAGCCACAGAGTGATGATTATTACATAACTAGGTGAGATAATGCCATAGGGACATATTTTGTAAGTTGTAAATACGAGGTTTGTTACTGTAGTGGGAATATCATTCTGTTCCTTTCATGGGAAGTGTTTTCTGTCCTTCCTCTTATTCGAAGCTGGTTCAGATGCTGGACTATCTGGGTTCTTCTTTGGGCTCTAAGATTGTGTAACCTTGGGAAAATCACTTCTTGTTTTTCCTCACCAGAAAAAAGAGGTATAATTCTCCTTTAAAATTATTTCACGCTTGTAGCTTCTAAGTTCCTAATAGTATTTACTTTGGGGAGAGGGCTATAAGCAAAATAATTATTTTGATTCCAATCGCAAGTGGCAGTCAGCTTTGTAAATCCCACTGGTACCCTTTTTATCTGTGTGTTGGTAACGTTGAGGATAAAGTGAGACATAAGTTAAAAAAGAGTCCACTCTTCTGTGATATTTAAATATTTATTTAAGTCTAAAAATAATTTTCATGGCACCAATGATTTTATGCTAACTACATACTGAATATGTAGAAAAAAGTACATTGCTTTGAAGGAGAACGCCACTTAGAATTTTTGGCACACGAAAGGTTAGCAACTATGTATTTTTTAATGACACTAAGAAATTCACATTTGCAGGTAGTTTGCCCTCTGCTGCTTAGAGATGCAGCGCACTATTCTTTAGTAAGAGTTCTATTTCCTCTGATAGGTGAAGCTATGGAAACCACTGCCTTTTCTACAGTGAGACCAAACTAATCAAGAGACAGTGGGAGACACAGCGGAACACAGTAAAAGCAGGTTAAAAACTTGAACAATTTTAAATGATGAGGCGATACCAAAAAAGACTAGTCACCTACAAAGGAGGCTTGCTATTCAAGCACTATTTGAAAAGCAAATTGAAGGAAACTTTTCTATATGTATTTTCTGAGATAAGCCCTGGAAAAAAAGGACCTGAACGTTTCCATTCAGAGAGAAAAATCCAGCTGTTGGAGATGGTATGGACTATTGTACTGTTAGAACTCTAGACACAAGTAACGTACCAGGAACTGGGATACTGCATCTTTCTTTAATGTGGATCTGAATGGTCCGCGTCGAGGCTATCACTCACTGCATAGAAACCCCGTACTCTACAGACTGAGGTAGGAACACTACACTAACAGGTAATCTGCTATGTTGCATAAGACAGTAGCTATCCATGTTAAAACCAGCCCCCTATCTCCTGACAGCCTTTTCATCTCCACGTCTGCTCTTTTCGCTTTAGTTCTGTACTAAATAAAGCCTTTCCTGTATAGATGGTAAGTGGCAGTGGCTAGTTGATTCTACGTGATCCCTAATCTTTACTAGGATCTCCCTCAGTTTGTCTTGTCACTTGGTAAATAGATGTTTGTAATTCTGCCCAAATTGTTGCTGGTATGGAAATGATCAGACAAGCCCTCTTCCATTCTTAGATTCTGGCTGTGTTTTAGCATCCCAGTACTTGGTCTTGCACATCTTAGCCCCAGATATCTCCTTGCTGGTTGGTTGTGCGAGCACCCTTTAAACAAGCAACCCCGTGCCTCCCCTGGGAAACGGCCCTGGATCTTTAGCACATGTCAGGAACTGGCGCAGAGCCGACCCTCTTTCTGCTAACATCATGGTAAGGGGCAGTTTCATTGTATAGATTAGGGTTGGCAAATTACGGCTTGTGGGCCAAATTTAGCTCACTCTCTTTTTATAAATAAAAAGGTTTCTTGGAACACAGCCACGTTCCTTCGTTTATGTATTACCTTTGGCTGTTTTTGTGCTACGACGGCAGAGTTCAATAGTTGCCGTAGACTATGGCCCACAACATCAAAATAAAAAAATATTTACTATCTGGCACCTTGAAGAAGAAGCTTACCAACCTTGGTCTAGATGAACAGACATTTAACATTATATACCCCTCCACATCTCCCCCTCTTCCCCCCAAAAGAAAAACCCCATTTATTCCAAGGCTGTTTGCACTCTATACGTGGACATGGTTCTGCCATCTCAGGGGACCAACTGGGGGTGAGCAAACCTAAAAGTGACTTGTTCTGTTCTGCATTTGGGGCTGCCCAACACCGTAGGGTGTCAGCAGTTGCTCCATTGTTGTGTGGGTCCCAGGAACTGTCCACTGACCATCTGCTACAGATGTGGAGGCCCTTGGGGGAGAGCTGAGCTCTGTGTCAGGGGCATGGCTGGCCTCAGGTTCCTCCTCCTCCCTGTGGCAGACCCCAGGTGACTTAGAAATCTCTCCCTGAGATGAAAACAAGATCCTGTGTGTGAGTGTGTGTAACAGTTGCCGAGCTTGGGCCTCGGACACCACGCTCACCCTTTCGTGCTGCGCTTCCACAGGCTTCCACCGCTTCCCTCGCCAAGGACGGAGGGCAAGTGCTCTTTCCTACAACTTACTTTTCTGATGCGGAGGAGGTCCCTAGGGGGCAGTGCTTCTACATCTAAAGGTTGGCCTCTGCCACGTCCACCTTTCTCCGCAGGCACCTCTTAGGCCTCCTATTTAAAGAGGTTACTTTCCTGGTCCCTTCCAAGGCTGTTTGTTGATCTTGGAATTCTATTTTCTGAAGCTTTTCATTCTCAGGATCAGTTTCTGTCTTGCATCGTTTAGTTCATCAGGCTCTATTTTCTTAATCCATAAAGTAAAAACAAAATATGAATTGATAAGAAAATAACATTTTGGTGTTAAAATATAAATTGAAATAGTCTTTGTATTTTTTTTTTGCGGGGGGTTGTACAAAATAAGCACTGCTCTCTGAATCTCAATGGTCTCTCAGGCATCTTAGCTCTGGTTTCTGTTAACTACATTTTGTCCAACATTTCTGACAGTCCTGTGTCTGGTACCACTCAATTCACCTAACGCCTCTGGAGCACTCTAAAAATCTTGAGGTTCTTCCGAAAGAAAAGAAAAAAATCATAGAAGTCAAAGTTCATTATATAAAGCTCATGGCGACGCCCACTAGGATCTAGTCTAAGGGGACAGACTTACCCCACCCCTGCTGCTTGCTGCTGCTGTAGCGGTGGTCCCTTCAGATGCCCACTCTGCTCAGATTTGAAAAAAAAAAAAGGAAAAGAAAATCCAACTCAGACCATCATAAGAAGCAACTTTTCATTTAATCATTCTACATGGATGTTTACTTTTTAAAAAGCTCTGTCTGGCAAGAAAACTTAGACGTCTCCACTGTCCAGACCCCTGGTCTGCCCCACTGAGGCTGCAGTGACGAGTCTACTGGAACCCAGTAGAAAAGCTCCTGCAGAATACAGAAGACAACAGCTCTCTAGTCTTCAACTAGTGTCCCGCCTGCTAGGTGACACTACGGTGATAATCAGTAATAATAAAATAAATTATTTTTATTCGATACTTTCAAAATAATACACATCTATGAAAAATCAAAATTCAAAGCCAAAAGTTATCCTGCGTATTGGGAGGATGAGAAACAGCGTCGCCGAGCCTTTCCTGGGAGAACCGCTGAAGGGAATGAGCTTTCCCAGTTTGTTTAGACAGGGCATGAGCCTATCCCCTTCTTCTTCTGGGAAACCACCCTCCTAGGCCGTGGACTTTGAGTCATGAAAGGAGGATTTGGTACATGTGCCGATGGTTCCGCGATGGGTCCCATTGCTGGGAATGGGTAGCCGGGCTCCTTGGTCCACCTGGCTAGTTATTAGGAGGAGTCATGTCTTCTCAGGTGTCAATGAGCAGGCTCACCACTGAGCGGATTTTGCAGGCAAACCATCGCCTGAGGGGACAAAAGTATTGATAGTGGAATTGTTCGAACTCGGGGGTCTGACGGATATCTCGGAAAAAGGCAATGTCAAGGTCAGACTCGGTAAGGATGATCAGGAGGAGGAGCAAAACAAAGAGGAGTCCCATGGTCACAAGGAGCAAACGGAGGACACTTAAAACAAACTTATTCACCTGTTCCTCCTCCGGCCTGCCGTGCCCCTGACACAGGGCCCTCAGCTCTCCCCCCAGGGCCTCCACATCTGCAGCAGTGGGGGTGCTGGCCTCAGACTCCTTCTCCTCCTCGATGCTGCAGGTGGCCCCGTTGATCTGCCGGGAAAGCAGCATCAGCTCCAGGCTGTGCTCGGCCACAGGGGTGGGCAGCATGCTGTCTGCAGGGCTGTAGGCCTCGTCTGCAATCACGGCGACTCGCTCATTGCTGTCTGCCCGGCTGCTTCTCACGTGAGGCAGGAAGGTGTCCCCGTGAGAGGAGGAGCGCACAGGGGTGGAGTGGGCACTGTCCCGCAGGGACTCGAGGCCTGGGAAGGCAAAAGGAACGTGAGTAGGCTTTCTGTACCAGCGCACACTTGTTTTTCTTTTTGTTTATAGTTTTGGCCACATTTGTTAAAGATTGTGCCATTCCTGCCTCTGGTGTCCTGGGCCTGGTTTTAGCCCCAATTGGAAAGAGTCTGAATCGCAGACTATCCCTGATTGAGAGCTGGGGCCACGGCTCAGGGAGCTCAGGTATGCCTCTTGGGCTGAGGGCCTTGAGAGGCAGGAGCGGGGAGGATAAGATTGGATGGCCTGGGCCGCATCTAATGCTGATTCTGGAGCTGAGTGTCCTTTTAACAGCCTAGCTTACAGCTCCTTGAGCTCATGAGGCATCTTTTCTGCAGTTGCTATCGGTGTCTTCAGCCCCCCAGTTCTACCTGTCCTGACCCTGTGGGACATGAAAACCCTACCTGCTCTTCCCGAGTGCTCACTGATAGAGAAGGGGAGGAGCTCCGGCCAGCTTGCTCTCTTTTCACCTTAGAAGATCTGGGTCCAGAACAGGCTGAGTCCCTATTTTAGACACTCCAGAGTGCAGAGCAAACTTTGGGTGAGGGGGAAATTCTTACATTTTTTTAGGAGAAAGGGTCTGTGGCCTCTAAAACTACCCATTATCTCTCTACTTTCCCAGATGGAGCATTTCTTTCCAGGGCTCAAGCTCTGCTAGGGAAAAACAGGAGCCAGTTACTCCTGCAACCCAACAGCCCAGAGACTATGGGCTCAGAGTCACCGAGAGGCTCACATCACAGTGCTGCCGAGGGAATGGCGTCCTGTTTCAGGTTCAACATCTGTATTTTCCATCCCTGGCCATCTCGGTGGTGGCAGAGTGGCTCTCCCTGCCTTTGTGGCCTACGACAAGAGAAGCCAGCCCCCTTCTGTTGCTCTGAAATGGACTCTGACTGCCCCAGACAGGGAAAGGTTTGACCTAACCAGCTGTTTGGGGAGTTTTCTGGTTCAGGGCTAGTTCAGCAGCCAACAGTCTCCTTACAGTCCTAGCTGTATTTTGTTTGTTCCTATGCTAAAATCTTAAATTTGTACAATGGTTTAAACTTTTTAAAGCACGTTCATTATCTTTTAACAACTCCATGAAGAAGTGAGGGTGAGAGGTTACAGAACGTACCTAAAGTCTGGTTGGTTGCTAATGGCAAAGGCACGGAGAGAACCCAAGCCTCCTGTTTCATGGTGCTAATGATCACGCAGCTGGATTACGGGGAATGGGACAGTGGGCAGGATGAATTAAGCCAACCGCCGGCACCTCCCTTAGATTTAGGTCCTAACTGTCCAAGAAGCTGTTGTGCAGCCTGTCTGTCCCTGTTCCAGAGCCCCTGGCACTCCTTTGGTCTCTGCTTCCCCGGCTCTCCTCCCCGATTCCCCACGTGCACGTGCAGCCGGAGGAATGTGTACCTACCAGTGGGTAAGGGATCCCCGATGAAACAGAAACCTTCAGGCCCTGATTACACATGGTGTTGGCTCAGCTCCTTTCCCAGCCACTCCGCCGGCCCCCCTTTCTCTGGAGCCTCAGTTCCCCCTGCACAGGGCATCTCACACCCTTTCATGGGGCTGCCCCCTCCAGGACAGCTCTGACTGCCAGAGCTTCCAAAGTCTGACCCGCTTAGCAACCAGAAGCCACTTCAGTGCGAGCTTAGCCTGGCCTGCAGTGTAGCCCTAAGCTGGGGAAGGAGAGAGGCAAAGTCTGTGACATCAGAAAGCACGAGTTAGAGGGACACCAGCAGCCACATACTGGATTGTTGGTGCTCTCAGTAAACAAGATAATGGATATGCATGCATTTCCAGTAATGTCTGACAGACAGAGTTACTCTGTAAATGTTAGTCGCCTGTTCCCTCAACAGACCTCACCGGCATCACCCCTCTGTCGGGTTAGTCCTGTACGGAACTTCAGGTGTCACTGTAAACCACCACCTGCCTCACCCCTTCGCCAAACCTGTTATTCTGGGGGGTGGGGCGGGTGCTGCGGGCGGGATCGGGCGAGGGGCGCAGCAAACAGGACTGTCTGGTTACCTTGGAGGTGCTCCAGCTGACTGCCTTGCCCAGAGGTGGCTCCCCGGGGGCTGAGGGGCACAGCGGTCAGGAGCCTACCCTGCAGCCGGGGCCCCATCCTCAGGACGCGCACACTCAGGGGCCGAAGGCAGTGGTTAGTCAGCCGGAGCTGCACGCGGACTCTGGTGTGAATCTTAATCAGACTCTTCCCCATGGCAGCCCAGGAAAGCAGGTGCTTCTTCAGTGGAAGCCAGCTGACCTCTTCATGGAAACCAGCCGGGCAGGGAGATACAGGTGGAAAGGATGGAAAACCAGCCACGGACAAGGGATTTGTGCCGATGTCGGCCCACGGCGGCCCCTTCGCATTGCCTCCCGTGCTGGAGGGAGGTCAGCTCCGTGAACGGCAGAGCAGGCTGAGCTGCAGGGAAGGAGCCGCTCGAGAGGCCCATGTTATCAGGGGACTGGATTCAGTCAGAAGCACTTAGAGCCATAAAAAGTCATGCTTCCCAGCCTGTAGCTGGTTCCCTGAGGCCCGTATAAGGGCCCTAGACCTCTCAGAGGGTGACAGACAAGAGGGAAGGGAACAGTGCTGAGGGCAGGGGGATCGGGGCTGTCCAGAAAACGCAGGGTTTGAAACTACACAGACATTGGGCTTTGGGCTCTGAAGCGTGAGGAAGTGGCTTGGGCTGGAAATGGGCTGTGTCCCATCCTCCGCTGGGGTGAACCTGGCGGCTTCAGCCTCAGGATGGATGGGAAGAGGGGACACATAGGGGGAGAAAGTTATATCATTCCACTTTCCTGAGGGGAACACCCAAAAGAAGAGGGACAGTGTGAGCCACCCTCTGTTCTGCTCAGCCTGACAGGGGGACAGACTCAGGGTACTGTGTCTGATGACGGACCTCAATAATTCCATCCCTTGGTAGTTTACAAGGCGCCTTCCACATTCACACCCCAGTCTACAGTGGGGGCAACAGGCTCCGAGGGTAAACAACCTGCCCCAGAAAGTCCGCGGCAGGACTCTGATGAAATCTCCTCTTGGCCTTCCTGGCCAGGGCTCTGCACTGGGCTGGCTGCCTGCCCAGACGTGCTCTGGCACTACACCAGCGTCCCTGCAACCCATGGCCAGGAAGATGCCCCTTGTTTACAAATGGAACAACAAAGATCCTCAGGTAATTAAGGCACTCGGTGGTGGTTGCCCAGCCAGGGTTCTCAGCCCCCAGAGAGCCACACGCCGGTGACGCAGAGTCAGTGACAAACCCGAGATCCTCCCCGGGAGAGCGGCCTTCCTAACTTGGTTTTCATTAACAAGCAGCATTCGCTCAGAAAAGACAAAGGGCCTTCCCTTCCCAGCCTCCAAGACAGAAACAAGGTTTGAAGTAATCCTGCTGCTTGAGATCTGCGGTCCTGCAAACGGTCGTCATCCGGAATGAAAACCTGACACCTGTGTCCAGCCTGCAGGGCCAGCGGGGCAGGGACCCCAGCAGGAGGGCACTATTCCGAGAGTCTCCTGACAGGCTTAAGTACCCAGACACGGGAGCGGCGTCACCTCAGGCTGCTGGGGGATCTAGTTCTGAAGATACACAGACTTTGTCTCTCTACCTCCACCTACTCCAAAGGGAGAGAAGGGCTGAGAGAGAGGGGCATATGGGTTTCTAATGTTAGAGAATTCAGACGGCAAGAGGGCAGGCTTCTACCCTGAAGGAAAGGTGGTGGCTGTTACTGGAATGCTTCAGAACCAGGTGTGTTTAGTTTTGGTTAACTGCCCCAGGCCACTCTGATCACTTAAGCTGTGGAGACTGGTCAGATCTGGAAAAAAAGGGAAAGGCCTCTGGATGGAAAGCAATTTCAGAACCGCGTGGAACCTGGTAGAGCCCACAAGCCTCGTTTCCCAAAGGTCTACCCCGAATACTCTCCGATCAACAACCCTCCTGGATTACAGCTCAGCGGGGCTGGAGGGGATCCCCTTGCCCCTGACACCCCGCCTGTGTGCCCATCCGCTGGGTGAAACCTCCTCCCTACCATCAGAGGAACTTGCTGCTGTCTCCAATGCAAATTCACTTCTTTTCAAGGTCCCTGAGTGGAACTGGTCGAAGTCACAACTCGGAGAAATTGGTCAGCTTACCTTCTATCTCCAGAGCTCACGCTTACCTTCCATGATGGAGATGTGAACAGCTCTTCTCCGAGTCCTGGGGACGCTGCTCAGCCTTGGGCCGTGGGTTATGGAGGGACAGCTGCGGCTGGGAACCATCCCAGCTCTGGGGTTAAAGGCAAAGAACAGTTAGCTTAGTGCACAGATACCTGTGGTCAGGACTCCGAGTTGGGGAGTGGCCACTACAATTGTCTGGCCGTTTAAGTTTTATTTTGTTTTTTAAAAAATCTTTAATACCCGCTTTGGATCCCAGTCAGAGACACTCCCTATGTCCCAGACCCACCAGAACCTTCCTTTAGTGTGGCAATGGTGCCACTGGTTTCTGAGCAGGATGGGGCCCCGGGGTAATCAGTGCTCCCGAAAATGGATATGGCAGCCCCCTCGATTCCCATCAGAGGTGGCAGGGGGTCTCTGTAAAGGGCTCCCATTCCCAGAGGTCAGGCTGGTTGACAAACCCTAGCTCTCTTGGCCAATCATATTCTCTCTGGGTCTCATTGGGTTCTAGGAGATGGGCTCCTGGAAATGTATGCACGAAGCATGGCTCTCAGAACTAGTTTACGAGGGGTGTGACTGGGGTGTGGGGCTATCCCTGGCTTTCGTAATGAATTGATTCCACAGCCAATGAAATCTTGCTGCTTGGACATGTCCTCCATGGTGTATGGCCAATTTCAGGACCTGGGAGGACAGTACAGAATTACCCAGGAAGGTGCTCCTGGATCTGACGTACTGTCTGCATTAGCCCGTCTCCCCGCTCTCATTCATCTTTAGCTGAGATGGGTCTCTTCACCGCTTCTGCCCTGTTCTCCTTCCCCTTTTGGGAGCCATGTGGCCAGTCTTCACATGACTCTTTCGAGGTTCCGGGACCTGAGCTGGAACTGCTTTTAGGGGAAGCCCCTGGCAGCCTACCTGTGGATTTCCGGCGGCTCCCGCTTGATCTGGGCGCTCGACTCCATTACTTCCTTTGCAACTCGGCCACTGTGAGGAGTATAATGAAGCAGCAGCAAGAAGTGAGACAGCGTTCCAGGACTGGGCTCCCCTCCAAGCTCTCCGATTACTGAGGCTGAACTGGGAAACGGCCCCTGGCCTACCCCTTCCCAGTGTTTAGGCCACTGAGAGAGAACCTCACCCCCACAAGCAAGCCTAGGATGTCCCGGCAGCTGATCTTAGAGAGCCCTCTATCTCTGGAGTCTTTGGATCTTTCATTCTCATTTAGGAATGATTCCTCGTTGTCCAGGATGTTCCAAAAATATTGCAGAAAAAGAGAAATCCTTAGACAGACATGGGAAGAATTACTGTTACAGTTCTTATTGTGCTGCTGTTGTAAAGGCAGGAGGAGAAGGTACTCATTTAAAACCCTACAGACCCAGCTGCAGAGAGGGAAAGAATAGTCAAAGGGCTAGAAGACGGGATTTGATGGGAACCTCGGGCTTTTCTGGAGGTTTCCAGTTTCTTTGTTCTCAAGGATAAGGACCCTTGAGCCATTGTTCTGGGGGAAGGGTCTGAAAATAGGTCCATAATGGTTACTTACTGTCACTATTTACCTGTATCGGAACCGGCTCCCTTTAAAGAATAAGTTGCTGCTGGACACTGTGCGGACTTGGCTTGACTTCTCCAGCCTGCAGCAAGGCAAAGTCCCGCGTGACGCAGCCTGCGGCTGGCCCAGGCCAAATAGCGCGTTCCCAGCGGCTTCCACAGCAAGAAGGCCCTCCCAGCCCTGCCGGTGTCTGACTCTCCTTTCGGACCTGAGGGCCGTGTTCACGGCCTCAGTGTCAGGGACGGGCACATTGAACCCCACTTTCTTTTTGTTGTTAATCCTCATCCGAGGATATTTTCCCATTGATTTTTTTTGTTTTTAGAGAGTGGAAGGGAGGGAGGGAGAGACATTGATGTGTGTGTATGTGTGTGTGTGTGTGTGTGTGTGTGTGTGTGTGAGAGAGAGAGAGATATCAATTGGTTGCCACACGTCTCTGACCAGGGCCGGGGATCGACTCTGCAACTGAGATGTGTGCCCTTGACCGGAATCGAACCGGGGACCCTTCAGTCCATGGGCTGATGTTCTATCCATTGAGCAAACTGACTAGGGCTGAACCCCACTTTCGTGTCAGGAGAGTGAGGGGTTCACCTGGGAGACTGGGAGAATAAATGTTAGGGATGATAACCTGGGGGAATAATAGAATGCCACCCACTGGATCTCAGGTAGGCAGAGTTTTTTCTCTTTAGCCTCCGTCTTCTTACCTATAAACTAATGGAGCTGAGACTATGGCCTCAGGAGACCCTTCCAGTCCTAGTATTTGGTGATTTGCGTTCATGTCTAGGTAACTGCCTTCCTATTTCATCTCCTTCTTGGAGAGCCCTAACGTGTATTATCACATTAAAGACTCCGAGAAGTCCTGAAATGGAGAAGCTAGCGTAACTTCAATAAAAGTTCCATCACTTATTTAAACTTGGAACCTCACCCCAATGCCCATTAACCTCCCTTTCAAGGCTATAGAAATAGCTGATGTGGAGATGCGGGAAGGCCACGGGCACTGTAAAACGTCCTTTTGGGTGACTTCTCTGATTCCACTTAGAAAAGGAAGTGTAGGCACAGCTGCCCAGAGTGAAGTCTCCCAAGACCCAACTCAGCCACAACACGTCTGGGTGCCCCTGCTGCTCATCCGCCAGGAACCCGAGGTCTGAAGCCTCTGCCGGGAGGGGGCCGTGAATACTTAGGGGGCTGTCCCCACAGTCCATGAACAGCAGTTCCTGAGAGTCACCCGCCCCGCCTCGCTCAGGACTCTGAGGCTCAGCCTAGTGCCCTCCTGCCTGAGCACATTCTTGAGTCCGAACTGGCTCCCTTCATAGCACCGGGCACTGGCAGGAATCTGCGAATGAGAGATGCTCAGAGGCCCAAGTAGCCGCTGCTAGAAACTTGGCAAAACTGGGGATCTGACTTCTAACACTAATTAGAACATTGAGAGGTTAATGGAAAATAGTGAAGGACGACCTTGGTTTCCACTGTGGGTGCTGGCCGGGCTAACTAGGTCTGGAGGCCTATTAATGGAAAGACTCAGAAACCGAGTTTGGTCACAGGTTCAGAAGCACAGTTCTGTTCCCATGACACAGATAGAAAAGTAAAGGCCTCCAGAAATGGTGCTGAAATGTTTGCTTGGCTTCCCCTTGGGTACCAGGGACTGACCAGGAAGGAAATTTTGACCATGCAAAAGTCTTCTCCAAGTGTCTTCTCTTCAATGAGAAGAATAAAGACAACTCAGGTTAGAATTCAGGCCACTCATTCAGCTCATCCCTGATTCTGTATCAAATGCACAGGAATTGTTAAGCAGTTCAGAAAGCCTGCCCAAGATACGACGTCTGGGGCTGTGGTCACAGTAACAGGGAGGAGACCAGTTCTGCTGGCCAGCATCCCATAGTAGCCAGTAGGTAGCGGAGTATGCTCACTGGGAAGAAGGATGATACCCCACCCCCTGCCGTCCCCCACTCTGCCCCCAAAGCCTAGAGCAATTCTGCTCTCTCCTCCCGTTACTGAGGGAGAACAATGGCCTATCCGGCAGAACATATACTACACCCTTTCGTCTTACGTTGTCCTGATTAAGATACAGCTTATTAAACCATAAATCATTGCATTCTATTTTCAAAACAAGACCAAGGGTTTTGGTGAAACATACTCTATCTGGCATCACTCCAGTTTCTCAATGGGCTATTTCTTTGCTCCCTAATACCTTTATGCCCACTTTCTTAAAGAAAACTAAGCCCAGCTCGGCCGTGGTGGCTCAGTGGTTGAGCGCTGACCTGTGAACCAGGAGGTCACGGTTAGATTCCCGGTTGGGGCACATGCTCGGGTTGTGGGCTTGATCCCTAGTAGGGGGCGTGCAGGAGGCAGCCGATCAATGATTCTCATCATTGATGTTTCTCTCTCTCCCTTCCTCTCTGAAAACAATAAAAATATATTCTTTTGAGAAAAGAAAACTAAGCACAAACCCCTCAAATACTTTACAAAATTCTTTGGTAAGCAAAGTGGGCTTCTCAGAACCAGACAAGTCTTTGCCCCCCTCCAGCTACCCCATCCCAGGCTCCTGGGCACCTGGCCACACCTCTGGCACTGACACTCCAGGAAGGGCTAGAATCCATGCCAGCTTAGCACCAGGTCACTCACTGGGGAGAGGGCCCAGGATCTCTCTAAGGCTTAGGGAACTGCTCTGGGCTGAGTCTGCTCCATGGAGCTATTGTATTCTGAGCTGTCTTAGGGCTCCGACCGACTCCAGGGGGCCAGTGTGATTTGAGTCAGGCACCCATGGGCTTCTCCTGGTCCAAGCTTTACTCTGAAAACCTAGAAGTGCTTTAACACAGAGGGCTGTCCAAGGACATCACAACTTAGGCAACTCTACTGAAACACATTTCCAGATCTCAGCTCTGTCCCTCCAGGGGGTACACCCAGGCACCCCAAGAGGGGTCTGAGTTTTATAAGGAAGCTAGCCTTGTCATCTCACGTCTCATTTCTGAATGCGTCCTGTCCGTCATTCCTCTGAAAGCAGCTTTCCCCGCATTGGCTCTGATAATGACGGCCCCATGCTATGTGTTGTCTACTCACTTGTAGAAGGCTTGGTTCTCAATTCCGCATTTCCAGAGGTGCTTGCAGGCTTCTGGAGTTGGAGCAAAATATGTGAGAATAATTTTCTTTTCCTACAAAAAACCCCACATGGAAACAGCTGAGTGGGGGTGGAGAGGTGAAGGGTGACGTAGACCAGGACACTGACCCCCGCCGAGCTGTCTGAGGGCTCCCATGACTCTCCCAGGCTGCAGATGAGAGGGGCTGCCTGGCCGCTGGCTAGTTGGAAGAGAAGGCCTGGGGACCCCTGGGCAGAGCTCAGTTGTGTAAGTTCACACCCGGCTGGGCCAGTGAGAAAGTCTCAGCGGGCACACACTGAACCAAGAAAGCCCTCTCCAGAGAAGGTGGCGCTCATCTAAAAATGGTCCTTTTCTTCTTCTTTTGTATTTATTATCTTGGAATTTTCATATGGAAGCAAAAGAATTCTATTTTGCATTTCCTGGAGGCATGGAACCCCTGGGCGTTGTCAGCATCCCTGAGGAAGCCCTGTGTTCCAGGGCCTCGCCTCCTCTCCCTCCCTCACCTCCATGCCTGGCCCTTGGTCTTGGCTTAGCATGCTGGGAGCTTAGCTCTGCCTGGACGGAGCACTTCGGTTCAGCCCTGGCCGTCAGGGACCATCCTAGCACCCCAGCCTTCCTGGAAAGAAGGAAGCCAGCACTCACCTCTTTCTGACTTACGTATAAATAGAAAGTCTTCCCTTCAAATTTCAGCTTGGTCACCTCGTTCCTAGAAGCACAAAGACAGCAGCAGTCACCTCGCTGTGGGCTGCCGGGTCACAGTCACGTCTTGCAGATGCACAGCCCACCCCCACTGGAAGGGGCTCCAGGCACAGACACAGTTTTAGCCAAAATCAGAACTAAAACAAGACAGCAGCGCAGTGGCCTTAGAGAACAGTTGTTGAAATAGTTCAGTCCACAGTTTTCTGGTCAAACCCTAAATAGGGTGACAGGAGGATTTCAGGCTCACCGACAGTGGCTGGGAATGGGGCACTGGCATGGGAAGTGAGTCTCGGTAGAGTGGTGCTGGGCCGTTTTAGGATTTGGTTCATAACACAGGTGCATTATCTAGATGGGACTATCAAACATAAGATGCCACAGCAGCTGATGAGGCCAAAGTTCAAGATACAGCAAGTAATGGAAAACAACGCAACCAGGTTCTGAGGGAGTTGAGTCTTTCGGGTGACTGTGCCACTGGATGGAAAATGCAGTTGGGTGCAGACACATGTCAAACGATCTCAGGGAGGGGGCGGGACAACATACCAAAGAGAGAACAGATTACATGAACAGTCATGCAGCGTACTGACCAGGAAAGGGGCTTAGGGGGTTTTGTAGAAAAATCCTTGAAGCCACCAGCCCAGTGAATGGCTGCAGTAAAAGAGGCAAACAGGATACTGGGGTACGTCACCCGTGGGACAGACACAAATCAGAAGAAGTGACATGGTTACTGTACATGGCACGGCTTAGACCTCACCTCCACATCCTGCTTGCAGCCTTGGTTACATTTATGAAATGAAAAAATGACCGGGGTCACGGGAGGCTGTCCCTGAGAGCCAGAGAACGAGGCCTCGGCGTTGGCCATGCTTCCCTTCCTTCCATTTGCCGGACACGGCTACCCTCTGGAGCCAAACGCCCTCCAGCCTCACTGGGGGCAGAGTCCTTGTTCTACCCACTGAGACCCCCATGGAGGTCTTGCCAGGCGCACGTGCCTGCACATAGCTCCTTCCACTTTGCAGTGTTCAGGGAGATTTCCTCGGTATCTAGACAAGGTAGTAAGAGCCATGTACCCAGTTTACTACTGGACAAAGCTGAGGGGCCAAAGGAAGGTCACTTGTTCCCTGGAAATCATGGCTGGGTCAGGACGAGAGCTGATGATTCTGCGCTAATACAGGACACAGCATATTCCTTCCCTGTTTGACTCCGTTCCAACCCATCAATCTCTCACATAAGACAATAAATGTCAGTTAATATATAAACAAACACACAGATCATCTAGGCTTCAACAAGAAAGACAGGAGAGGAAGAGTTTTCTATTGGAAGTGAGGTTGGGTTTACATCTATTAGAGCTGACACCTCACGGAGGGGAGACTTTCTGCAGACTGAGGGTAATAGGGTCTTGGAGAACCAGGTGACCATCAGGGCTTCTGGAGGGTCAGGGACACGCTAGGGACTGCGGGTCCCTATAACAGGTGTGTCCTACCTCATGAGGCAGCTACCTTGGTCAGAGTGTGGCCCAGGATCTGGGCTCGCTCAGGGGCACCAGGCCACCCAGCTGTATCCAGGCAGCAGGTGCTCCTCAGTGGGAGGGAGAATGGCGGCCTGATCCTGGTCTTTTTGTTTCTGAAAAGTACTTTGTTGGACCGCAAACCCTCACCATCTTCACCCAAAGAGCACAGTGGGTGGGCCAGCTGGGGCTGGTGTCTGAGGAGTTTCACTAGCACTCAGCCGATCCTCACTGCCAGGCTTCACAAGAGCAACAGGGTGGGGAGGTGGTGTCTATGAGGTCAGTACGGGAGCTGAAGGGGACACAGGAGGACGGATGCCCTGCAGTTCCCCCGGCGGAAAGCTCGTCAGGAAGCTGCTGTGTCCTCAGTCCCCATGAGCTCTTCTGGAGACGGCAAAGGAAACAAGACAGGAGCAGGCTCCCCTGCTGAGCTCTGCTGGGCGAGGACAGCCACCTGCACAAGCCCATGGGAGGAGCTGCCCGCTTAGACGTGGCCGTCTAAGGCACAAGGAGGTACAGGAATCACAGGGGCTTAGTAGAACAGGCAACATGTTTTGATGAGGCGAGAGGTGTTTGCACGGACCAGGAAAAGGGTATCTCAGAGGCCCAACGTCCATCAACAAGCCAGAGCCTGCACTGCGTTGGCTCCCAGAGCCACGCACGCGGCAGAACAGACCGCAGACAGACAGGCAGGAAGTGGAAGCTCAGAGTGGCTTCAGCAGAGGCAGTGTCTCCTGCCTGCTAGAAATGGGGCGAGGGAGGGGGAGAGGGAAGAAAAAGGGGGCTGTGACTCTTGGAGGCTGAGGACACCTAACCCCTCAAGAGGGGCAGGCAGTGCCCACAAGTGGGCTTGGCCCGAGGAGGGTGTTTGCCAGAGCAACAGGGTAACTCCTATCTGCCCAGGGGTCACTGCGAGCCCCTCCTTTGCTAGGAGAGCGGCGGAGGGAGTAGGCATCCATGCAGACGCCATGGCCCTCAGCAGGGAATAGTCCCAAGGTCTCGTTTCTCATGGGGACTCAGCTTTTCTAACATTGGCTCCAGCCCCAGGCCTCTCATCGTTCCCAGAAACCAACCCTGCACACCCGTTCCTCCTCTGGCGAGGTTGTTGGCTCTCAGCAACACCCCTCTGGGAGAGCAGGGTCCCCAGGGAAAGACCACTGCCTCCAGCAGCACTATGGATGCAAGGCGTTGGAGGGGCTCAGAACCTGAACTGCCCGATCACAGACAAAGGACACAGGAACCACAGCCTCCCCAGCGGGTGAAGGTCAAACAGCCTGTCTTGGAAAAGAAGATATTCACCATTTAATGAAGTGGACCCTCTTGTTTCCTTGAAGAACAACAAATCCAAAAGGAGTGAAGGCCAGAAACGCAGCATTTCCAGACACATCCTGCAACACAGGGAGACTTCGCATCAGGGCGGTGCGGGCGCGGAGGTGGAAGGGTGAGAAGCAGTGGTGCCTGGGCGATGCAGGGCTGCTCCCTGGCAGGAGGGCACAGAGGGAAGAGCATGGCCTTTGGAAGTAAAAGGCACGTTACTTACCTTCCCGGAGCCTCCGTGCCCTGAACTGTAAGCTGTAGATTGTAATGATACCAATCTTAGAAGGCGGTGGTGCACATCCAGTGAGAACGGCAAGCCCTCACGCACCGCCGAGGGATTGTAACCTGGCGCAGTCACTTTGGAAATCAGATGGGAAGTTCTTCAAATTGTTAAACATAGAGTTACCTTATGGCCCAGCCATTCCACTCCTAAGCATGCACCCAAGAGAATGGAAAACGTATATTCACACAGAAACTTGTACAGGAACGTTTATAGCAGGATTAAATATTCATAACAGCCAGAACGTGGAAACAACCCAAATATCCATCAACTGATAAGTGATTAAACAACATGCGGCACATCCCTACAAGGAATAATAGTCAGCAGTAAAAAGGAATGAAGTACTGACACATGCGACAGCCTTGGAAAACGTTATGCTAAAAGGAGCCAGTTACAGAAGATCACATGTTGTGTGATTTCATGTATATGAAATGTCCAGATCCAGTGAGACAAAAAGCTCCCAGTCGCCAGGAGCTGTGGGGAAGGGGAGATGGGCAGTGACAGCCAACAGAACACGATAAAAATGTCCTAAAATTAGATAGTGCTGATGGCTGCATGACGCTGTGAATAAGCATACTGTAAAAGGATGGGTTTTATGATATGAGAATTATATCTCAAAAAGCAGTTATAGAGGGAGGAAGGAGAGAAGGAGAGAGAAGGGAGGGGGTAGAGAGAGGGAGGATGAGAATGAATGAATGAATGAATGAATGAATATGGCAGTTATGATGGCCCCTACACACGGGCTCCCCCAGGAAAGCTCAGCTGAAGAAAAGATAAGAAGCAGCTGGCCAAGGGGAACGGCATCACCAGCCCTATGTGCCAGAACCAACAAAGAGGCCTCCTGGTCCCCGGGCACCATCAGGAGACACCTGGCTTTAGGTTCTGCTGAGCTAAGACGGGAGAGGGTGCAGCACAAGCTGTAGGTCGTGTTCCCTCCCGGGGGGGGGGGGGGCAGTGAGCTCCACGAGGACCAGGTCTTTTCCAGTTTGGGGCGGGGCACTGAGAGCTGGTTGACGGGTGATGCCCTCTCAGGGGAGCTTGCTTTGTGGCAGGGGCCTCAGGTGAGAACCTGCCCTGTCAGGTGGCCAGGACATTGTGGCGGAATGCTGGTCAGGTGTGCGTGCAGGGGGGTTGTCTGGGCCATAGCTGAGATGGTGCTGTGGAGTCAGGGCCAGCACGGGCGTGAGGCACACGAGTGGGGCCTGGCTGGTGGGCTCTCCGGAACAGTGAAGCCTCTGCAGGGCTGCGTGAGCCTCAAGAAAAGTTTTCCCCTAAAAGTCTCTTAGAGTCAGGGTTACAGGTGTGAGCATCTGTGCCCAGGGAATGTTTTACAAACACGTCCAATGAGTGTATTTTTATTACTGTCCTTTCCTCAGGGTGTGTCATGATGCAGACACTTGGATGCAAGCACCATGTCATTCAACCCTGGGCACAGCGAGAAGCTGTTTAAAAATAGCCTGAGAGGAGATACTGCGAAGCCGCGGGGCTGGACCTCCTCCTGCCTGTCAGCGGTGCTGGGTGGTGGTTTACACCTGAGCGCCAGCATGGCACACAAGTGCCAACCTGGCGGGTGGACAGGGACGCGGGTGGGGCAGGCTGGGACTGGGTGGGGAATGGCTGGGAGAGGTGGGGGAGGGCCTGCCTCGGACGGAGTGTGGGCACCAGGAGGCTTTCCATTCAAGGAAGAGGCCTGAGGGTGGGACCTTACCTTGTTGATACTCACAGAACAGGCCTGCAGACATGCTTACCAGACGAGTGTGTGGGACAGTGAGGAGGGCAGAGGGGCCAGGGTGGCTGCAGTGGAGGAAGCACGTATGTGGGCAAAAACGGGAGGGGAGGGCCAATGGGGCGAGTGGGGAAGGTGCTTCCAGCACCCGGAGAGACAGGAGAGGCCGGGAGGAGACAGGTGGGGGGACACAGGGTCGCCTGCAGAGGACTGAGGACTCGGGTAAAGAGCAGGAAGGGGGCAGCAGGGTGGGCAGGGAAGGGCCTCTCTGCTTTTGTCCCGCTGCCCCCGTGGGCAGTGGCAGGCAAAGCGCGTCTGCGCCATCCCCATAGCGCCACGGGCTCAGGGCCCGCCGCTCAGGCCCAGGGTCTGGCTCTGCTGGCAGTGCCCGTGTGACCTGGCCGGGCCCTTCACTTCTCCGTGTTTCCGACTCCTCGCTGTGAAGTGAGGGTCGATGAGATTCCTCTTTGGCTGTGCTTAGGGGGCACCCGATACCTGCTGGTGGTTGTGCCGTTAATAAGATAGCTGCTACTGATTAGCTCAGTTTGTTGAACTTAATTAAAAATCTGTTTTTTATAAAAACCTGACATGTTACTCTTTTTTCCTGATGTTGATGGATTTAAATGTTGTTAGTTAGGAAGGGAAGGGTGGGAAGTTGGGGCAGAAAGGGAGATGTCACTCCTGTTAGGGGACCAGGTAAGAGGGGATCTGAGTGGTACCTGTGGGGACCAGCGTGAAAGGAAAGTGGGCAGAAGGGGAAGATGGGGGCTGCGATGGTTAGAGACTGTGGGAATCACCCCAGTGACTCTGACCAGAGCCAAGGGAGGAGGGTTCCCCCCACGAGCTGGTGCTGATGCCAGGTTACGGCGTGGCACTGCCCATTTGCACCATCCAGACCCTCGGGCTGGCCTCCTGGTGGAGGCAGGTGCTGGCGTTAGAGGGAACATCCTGTCCTGACCAGAACGGTTGAGCTGGAACAGGGAGCAAACTGGGAATAAGCCCGATCCGCTGCCAGGCCGCTCCAACGAGTAATAATAGCGCCTGGACCCACCCCAATCCAGCCTCTCACAGGAAGAGAGCAATTCTCCAGACTGCCTCCTTGCGCCAGCTCCCGAGGAAGGGCGTCCACAGGGGCGGAGGGTGGCTGGAATGTCTGCTCCTTGCCTGGCACATGAGGAGTGGGACTTACAGCGAGAAACCGCCTGTCTGTACCAGAGTGAGAGCACAAACAGGCAGCCACGCTGACACCTTCTCTGGAACCTCCCCAGTTCCTTCTGTCTAACGTGCCATTCTCATTGTGAGCCTGCCCTTGGGATCTGTGTGCGAAAGGACAAGTGAAGTGACAAAAAGAGAAGGAAAGGAGGACGCGGAGAGAAGTGACACAGACAACAGTCACCTGACCCCCCCCCCCCCCCCCCGATGAAGTCAGTACCCACAGGACTGAGCCATTAATACACCCGGGAGGTGGAATAAAACTCAGGTCTTGACGGCACAGGCGGGCACCGTCTCCACTCCACATCCGCTAACCGCCAGAAGAATGTAGTTCACGCTCACAGTTTGAGGTAGAAGTTTGCTTTCACTTTTTCATCCTTGTGCAAAGAGCTTTGGTGTTGGTGTAGGATCCCAGCTCTGTGACTTACTTAACTTCTCTGAACTTCAGCTTCCTCATTTGTAAATTAGGACAAGAAATAATATGTACTTCAAAAATACGTGTCTGATGGCCTGAATGACTAACGGCCAGGACGAGGCTAACAGCTTTCCTGGAGAGGGCACGGATCTGCACCCGTCAGTCACGTGGAGCCCACCAGCAAACGCAACCTGCATCCTCAGTCTCCTCAAAGGGGCTTGTCCTCAGATGTGCCGTCTGCCCACAAAAGGGTTTTTGGAGATCAGCACTGACTGGTTCTTAGAAGTAGAGACATCTGGCCACCCTGCCCTGTCCCCCAGGTTTCACCTCCAGATACAGGGAGTCAGGCTTGTCTTCTGCCCCCCTAGGGACATCCTGGGTATGATGGAGGAGGGGCCCAGCGTTCTCGGTTGTTACGCCTCTCTGGGTCATCCATCCTCTCTCTAGAGCACGACTTACACTAATTCAATCTGGGTGATGAAGCCTCGGACTTCATTAGGGAGGAGGAATCTACATGCTCTTCCTGACACTGCTGGCACCTTTAAGTCAATCATGAAAATCACTCAATTTTAATATACTCAAACCTGGCCACAAAAAACTAGGGTGGAAATGGGGAGGAGGCACCCCATAAGAGGCCTGGTGTCACCCCATGACAGCTCAGAGGTGGAAATCTTGGTAGAAACTTGCCACCCAGCTGACTTTAGTCAAGCTCTTCCTTTCAGCGCAGCCAAGAGGGGCCCACCTGAGGATGGGGGTGAGCCATCACTGCTCCCCATTCTGTTCCTCTGTGGTCAGGGCAACCTGTCAAGCTGGAGGAGGTTTTATTTAGAGAGAAGCCTGGGCAGCTCGATTATGAAAGTAATGGTCTTATTTTAAGGGCAAAGGAATGACATTGGCATTTTATTTGTGTGGTTGCTCCAACCTAGATCCTGCTGAAATCAGGTTTCTCCTGGTCTGTCAGAACAGACATAAAGTCACTCGGTGAACTTAGGTTAAATTTTTATGGGTTCAGTCGTTTCGTAGGTCTTTGCCTTCTCTACCACCATTGGCAGAGAGTCCTGCTTTGTTCCTAAATAAATGCCGTCTCTCCAGAAGGAAGATCACGAGTGATAACTGAAAGCACAGCACTGAGACACAGACAGCTCTGGGTTCGAGTCCCAGTACCGTCTGTACCAGTAACTGCACATGTTAGTCCCTCAGAGGTATTCTTAGCTTCAAAAGAGAACAAGGACATCTTGGCAGTGTGACTGAAAAGACTAAGTGAGATAGTGCACATGAGTGCCTGGCACGTTCGTTCAATGAATGGCCCCTTTATAACTCATGATAGGGCTGGGTACAGGCTGGGTATCTGGGATGGGTCTGAGCACTCCGCAAACCTTAACGGCGGGAGGCACAGTCCAGGCCTGCGGGGACCCAGGGGAAACAGCCTGTCCCGGGGCCCCTGGAAGGACAGGATGGTGGCTCCTGGGCTTGGAGAGGTGTCAGGCTAGGGAACAGGTGCAACACTGTCCTCGTCAAGCAGCTACAGGCGTGGCCTGCGGGGGCTCCTGCACAGAGCTCGGGCAGCTTGTGAACGTGCAGCGTTCGGCATTATCTAAGCCAGCAGCTACCGGAGCCCTCCGTCTGTCCCACCCAGATTCGGCAGGATCTCCTCTTCCTGGTCCCAGGGCCAGACGAGGACATGTGGGCAGAAAGAAACCGTCCGCATGGACAGGAAGAGCAGCAGCTTCTTAATCAGTCCAGGAGACAGAGCCCAGCCAAAGTGTTGTTCTGCTCCCATTTAATTATCAAAACGATTCCTCTTCTTCTGTCCTCCCCAGGGCTACGTGCCCCAGATTCCCTGGGCCCAGTAATAGCCTCTCTGTTAATAGGAATCATCGGTATTTATTACCCTGAGCGCTCCAGCTTATTTCAGCTCTCCTTGTAGCAACACCAAGGCAAGTGCTTGGTAGCATATCAGCAGAGTGGCTCTACGTAGTGACATGAGGCTCCCAAACTGTTCTTGCTCAAAACGCTGAGGAAATCCTGAGCTGCATCCCAGTGATGAGATGCATCGAGGGGCCCCGTGCGGGTCTGCAGCAGGGCCCTGGCTGAGCAAGAAGCGTAGGGCCCTGAACAAGGGGCTGGAAGCCCAGTGCTGAGCGCTCCCACCCGTCCCCAGAGGAAGACACAGCATGGGAAGGACTTCAGCTCAACTTCTTGCTCTACCTCTCGGGGCCTTGTAAATTGTGGTTTCTTGGAACTTGATATTCTCATCTGTAAACCAGGAAGAATAATACCCATCTCCCAGGGCTGGCACAAAGAGGAAATGAGAAAATAATGTGAAAGGATTCCCGTGGGCCTGCCATGGAAGGTGTCACAAATGTCCCTTCCTTCCTTCCTGCAGTCCCTTGAGCCTGTGTCCGAGAAGGACACACTCATCAGAGCCAGGACTGAGCCAGGAGCCCCACAGGCACTCAGCCGTGCCCAGGTCCACAGCCCCACCAGGTGCTGTCAGGTGGCAGCCCTGCCCAGGGACCCGTCTCTGAAGAGGTGGGCACTCTGTGTGGCCTCGAGGGAACAGGGCAGATTTGGAGTCAAAGAGAGGTGCCTGGCACCTCCTGATGGCCATGCCTATCTTTAGGCAGCTGTGTCTTTGGAGGTCATGAAGTGACTCAGCAGTTCAGGGAGGAGTGCAGTTATTGAGTGCCCACTGTGTACAGATGAGGAAAGTGAGGCTCGGAGAAGCCTCGAAAGGCTGCAGGACGCAGGAGAGCAGAACTGGAGCCGAGGCCGGCTGGCTCCGAGACCCCCTCAGTCCTGTGCGGGCTCCTCTGCTCACAGCGCCTGAGCCGTGACTGCAGGTTGGACTACAGCAGTCATGCAGAGGCATTACTTACGAAGCTGTGCTAATTCACTTGTAAACACCCATATGCCAATTTTTTGGCACAAAGAGGCATCAATATGTCTTCTGACCCCCGAGAACACAGGGGTTATCTGGCGGGAGGCCGTGCTGGTGGATGGGGGGTGCGGGGGCGGGGAAGGTGACCAGGGTTCCTGACTTAGAATGTTGTCAGAGTTCACATGGGAAGTGTCAACGTTAAATCCTCTGCAAGAACAAATCACCGTCCCCTCACCAAGAGGCCAAGGGAAACACAGCCCTGCCCCCACAGCATTGGTGCCTTGGTTTCCATTCTCTTAATTTTTGCTGGAAGCTCATGCCGTCCCCTCACCTATCGGGAAGAAGGGGTCACTGTCCTCCTGCTCCCGTGGGAGACGGTCTCCCTCAGGTCAGGCTGAGGATCAGTTTACTGGTGGTACAGGGGTCTGCCCAGTGGTGAAAAGACAGAGGCAGACACTGGAAGAAACTGAGGCAGAGACAGGCGTGTCAAGGCAAGTGGGGTACGGGGATGAAGTGGAGGGACGCGGCCACAGAGTCCAGGGAAGCCGCGGCCCCCGCTGCTCTCCGCAGTGACTGCGGCTGCCTGAGCTCATTGCCTAAACGCCAGACACATGTGAGTAATTACAGAGGTTTCTCTGGGCAGGGCCTCCCTGGCTGTCCCCGTCTTGCCCTGAGAGGCGCATAATGGAATTAAATGTGACTCCACTGCAGCTCCGCACAGCGACTTACGCGGCTGCAGTCAATAAAACCCGCTCTTGGAAGGAAACGAGATTATGGGCTGGGAAGGGTGGGCAGTCCGCTGAGCCGGCTCAATCGCCCCCTGTGGCGGGCCTTCCACATTCCTCCTCTCTTCATTTCCAGCAAATTACCCCCAGCTGCCACACCGGCCTGGTTCAGATTTGTTATTTAGATGGACTTGGCCTCCAACCCTCTGACATTGATGTGGCAGCACCAAATGACGCAGCGTGGAATCCAGAGGAGTTTTCAAAAACAAGACATTTTCTCTGGCATCTGTCACTAAAAGCAAGTCACCCAGCTACTGCAGGGGTGGAGGGGGTGGGGGTGTGGGCACGTGGGCTCTCCCTGCCTGCTGCCCTCTCTAGGAGGCAAGTGCGACCTCCCCCACCCCCGTGGGGACCCTACCTTACACGGGTGAGGGTCCACTCCATAGGTCTCCAATGTCTGCGCTTTTCTTAAGAAGTTCAGCTCTGATGTTGCTGGTGTTTGACCACTGGAATAAAGAAAAAGATGGTTTCAGGGTTTCCTGTTTCCATCGCTGCCCCCGAGGCAAATTATTATCAAGTGCTCAGGATGAGTCTCATACCACAATTTTTCCAAAGTGCACTCCCTGCTCTGTCCTAGGACCAACTTTAGAGATTTCAGTCCAGGGTGAAAACCCCACACGTCTTCGGGGAGAGGCAGGCTCCATAATGAATGACATGGGCTGAGTGGAACACAGTAGGGAGTGATGGGGACTGTGGCAAACTGCGGAGTTCAACCCCAGCTAAGGAGGGGAGCTGCTTCTCTGCTCCAAGACTGCAGTCCTGTGGGAATGCAGGGCCCAGCTTGGCTAGATGTGATTTTTAATGAGAAGTCAGAGATACTGATTTTTTGTGTGGAATTTCATGATTTTAAACACTACAGCAGCAGACAAAACACATCTGTAGGCTGGCTGCAGGCCATGGGTTTCTCATCTGGGATCTGATCTAGGCTGAAATGCACACAAGGGGCCTGGATATCTTGCTGTGCTGCCTCACCCCCTTCCTTTACCAAGAGGGCACATGGGAATGGAGGGTGACGAGACACAGCAGGAGACAGTGCTGAGCTCCCCAGACTCCACTACAGCTCTGCTGTCCACGGGGTGATGACTATGAAAAGGAAACAAGCAGCAAAAGGAAGAAACCAGCCCTGGCACAAGCCATATGAAGACGGGGCCTCTAGCACAGGGGTCCTCAAACTTTTTAAACAGGGGGCCAGTTCACTGTCCCTCAGACCGTTGGAGGGCCGGACTATAGTTTTAAAAAAAACTATGAACAAATTCCTATGCACACTGCACATATCTTATTTTGAAGTAAAAAAACAAAACGGGAACAAATACAATATTTATATTTGCATGTGGCCCACGGGCCGTAGTTTGAGGACCCCTGCCTAGCATCTTCATTCCCCCTCATCTGCGTTCAACACAGGCCGGTGGCATATTCCGTCGTCAGGCTCTCTCAGGGCCCCGAGCCCTGGCAAAGCAGACGTACTTCTACAGACGTGGGGGTGGCTTCGGTGTGAGGAGGGCTGGGCAATGTGTGAAGGGCAGAGAGACCAGCCACCCACGGCGGGAGGAGGCCAGGGTGTCCCTCTGGAGAGGCGACCATCAATCGGCACCTTAAGTGCCAGCCTCTGTGCTGCCTGCTGTAAAATATACCAAGACCTTTAGCACCGTCTGGGCCCTTGAGGAACTCCTGTTAGAGCTGGAGAAAGGAAACACAGACCCATTTTAGTGTGAAGCAGGAGCTGAACCTGTGTAAGAAGTACGTTTACTGCAGACTTCTACATCCACCCATGTGCTGAGGCACGGAAAGGCGTCTGGGAAATACTCATGCAGCAAGCCGAGGGCTGGGCTGCGTAGCTCCAATCATCGCTGGAGTTGGCCCAAACCGCTCGGGTCCGCAGAGCAGCATCGTTTCCTGGGAATCTCCCACCTCCTACAGGTTTCCGAAGGGCTGTTCCCACTGCTCTGACACCCAAAACCCTCGTGACAGCCTCGAAGGGAGTCCCCGCACACCCTGCTACCTCCTCTGAACACACCCTGAGCCCTCACACAGGCCCATGTGCATCCCGACCTTTGCCACAAGGGGCCGCTATTTCCCTAACAGTGATGGGAGGAGCCCGGTGGAGCCAGGCCTGCCCAGGGAGAGGGGTGGGAAGCTGCTGGGATCCCACCTTTGACAGGTGTGGATCTGCTGGGAGGGTGGGGAACCAGGCCTGCCCCGCACGGTGGGCAGGCGGCCTGTTTATAAAGGCGAAGGAGGCTGTGGGGACATGAATGTCAGTAAAATCTTTGATTGAAGGTGAAGATTTGTTCTTTGTGTTTTGGGGTCCAGGGGATCAGGATAGGGACTAGTTTAGACTTAATATTATCACTAGATATCTTTTACCCCCACTTGGGCGTTTTTCTCCCCTAGGAAGGCAGATACACATATATATTTTTAAGATTTTAAAAAAATAATGTATTGATATAATGGCAAGTTTTATTTTACAACAATCCATTGTACATCACGGTTTTCTTCATGGTTTATCTGTTTGGAGAGTCCGTGCTCCAGTGTGCCACATGTAGTGGAGCCCAAACACCGTGTGTGTGTGTGTGTGTGTAATCAATCTTTGTAGGAAATCCTACTTCATATGGGTGAAAGGATGCATTAATGCTATTTGATGAAATTAGGAATATCCTGGGTTAATTAAGAACCTGAGGAGCACACGCTCCTGCTTCCAGCTGCTTCTCTCCTCCTTCCCTCTGCGAAGGTGGAAGCGGCAGCGCTGAAGATGCGGTTTCTGACCGAGGGCTCGCAGAGCACCCACGGCATTGCCTGGTGCCGGCCCACCCACTCACCCGGAGCCCCTGTAACACGGTCTCCGACTGAGGCCAGAGCCTCACTCGTTTTTCACATTCCCACGCAACTCCTCTAATCTTTTTTCTTCTGCTGCTGTTTCCCTTACAGTTTTTTTTTTTTTTCCTTTTTGCCAGTTCATGCTTTTGACCTCTGTCTCTTCATTTTTCTTGGTGAAGCAAATACCCCTGAGCCAATCTCCCTGTTTTCCTTCCTATGCAACGTCTTTCTCTTGCCTTTGAGTCTCAGCCTACACCACTCTTCGTGGAGGTGAGCCCACAGGGCGTGGGGCTGTGCTGTCAGTGGGTCACCGGAAATGGCACATCCAGAGTCAGGAAGGTCAGAGTCCTGGGCTGGAACTGAGTGTCACTCACCTGAGTTCTGTCCTGTGAATCTCAGCAATTTTCCTTTCCAGCTTCTCTGAATGTTTAGGGAAAAACTGGAATTTGGAGCTGTAGCCTTCAGGGTGTTTTCCTGGGTCATAATCTCCAATCTCCGCTTGCAAAAGGAAAGCAGAGGAAGACAACTGTGAGCATTGGCAAAGCAACAAAAGACGAACACACAGAGCAAAGCCGGCGCACGCACCAGACTTACACGGAACAGTGGACCTCGAGCGTGGCTGTGGGGCGGGCGGAGGGCGTGCCCCTCAGGAGCATGTCCACGTTTGTTCTCCCAGGTGTGCACACTGGGCTGATGCCAAGTCTAAGCAGGGAGATGGTAGAGCTGACCCCGTGCTCAGGAGGGCACCACAAGTAAATTTGCAATGAAAGAGCAGAGGTCTACACCATGGCCCTCCCCCATTCGGTGAGGAGACGAGGGCTTGGGAGCAATGCTCTTTGTGTCACCACAGGACACTGTGAGCTTGATCAGGAAGACAGAACCTCTTGGGCCTGAGTCAGGTCAGAAATCCCGCTTTGCGGATTTTAGTAGGGACACAGCAAATTGATGAATGAGCCCTGACCCAGACTCAGAACTCAACTTTCAGTCCGAATGACATGAAATCAAGTGAATAAATTTGAATAAATATTCACTGAGAGGTGAGCAGGTGCCAGGTCCCCTGGAGAGGACTGCGGAGCAGGGAATACTGGCTGTAACGAGAAAGCGCCCTCGAGGTCCGCAGCACCGTGCCCAGGCTGGCTTCTCCGCTCCCTGCAGGCGTGGGGCTTCGTCCGGGAGTCCACCCTCAAGCTGCTAAGCTGTCGGATCTTTGAGATCTTTGGGGCAGGGGTGGCGGTGGGTGGGCCCGCGGTGCTCTCCAGTGTGCCCCGAGGTGAGATCCCGGCTCTTTCCAC
The DNA here is from genome assembly GCF_014108235.1 of Myotis myotis. Classification (NCBI taxonomy): domain Eukaryota; kingdom Metazoa; phylum Chordata; class Mammalia; order Chiroptera; family Vespertilionidae; genus Myotis; species Myotis myotis. The sequence goes on from NW_023416313.1 coordinate 162,045,566, forward strand.
GGGAAGTACTCCGCGGGAACGTGGCGGAGATGTGAGGAGGACGGATGTGAAGAAGTTCTAGCTGCTGTGGTTGTCCTTCCTCCTTCCCTCGTGAGAACCACAACCAGTGCTGAGAAGGATGCAGGGATGAGTCACTATCAGGGGGAAATGAGCCCTCCTCTCACAGTTGAGTATTATCCTTCCAGATACGTGGGGATTTCTATTTTTGAGCAAGAGACTAAAGGCTTCTCTGGGCCTGACGTCCAGAGGGACCTCAAGCCGTGGAGTCATTTATTATGACCTTGTTTAGAAAGCTCCAAATGGGAAACATCAGTGTTGGACACCATTTCCTTAAAGGAAAGAAACGGAAACATTCAATATGGTTGTCAGGGAAAACTGAAGGAAAGACTCGAGTTTAAAACTGCACGTAGATGGAACGGGGTTCGCCTTTAAAATGAAAGGGGCCTCTTTGGGGACCTTAGGGTTGGGAAGGCCTTCCTGTTTAGGTGATTGTTAAAAACAGGAGTCTCAGCATGCCAAGGTGTAATGGGCCGACTTTTACGTTCTTCACGCAGCTTGGATATTTCTCTTGCCAGAAGAATTTTAGTTTCCATTGGCAAGGATTTTCCAGGTTCTCTTCATAAAGTAGCCTCCCAGAGTTCACAGATTTCCAATTAAGCATTCAGATTCTTTGAAGGAGACTTCACGACCTTAGTGCTATGGTCCACAACAGCCCAGTGACAGTGTCAGGCGTAAGGACTAAAATAAGTCTAGGAAGTGGCACTTAGAAGTCCCTTGCATTTCATGAGAGGAGAGGGATTATATGTGAAGAGTGCTTACCTTTCCCACTGTTTTTGCAAAAACAAAACAAAACAAAACAAAAAACGGAAGAAAAAAAAAAAGCCAGTCTGGGCACCAGCTGAGTACAGACTCAACTCTACCTTATCAGCATGTTAGGAAATGTGTTTGTTACGTGGAAACATTTTCAACTTTGAGCACTCTGAACAGAATGGGCTCCGAAATAGGCGCCAGAACACCAAGGTGCTTCACTTCTTTGAGATTCACATGAAAGGAAACGTGGATTCAGATGACTCTCCAGTCTGGGTAACCTTATCACCCAAGGGTGCAGGGAAAACACCGCCAACACCGTGCGAATGACTGGCAGGGCTGGCGCAAAGACCTCGGCCCAGCGTCGGGCTCGGTGGTCAGAGCCTCCTCCGTCTAGGGACTCTCGGCGAAGCCCTCGAATTCTCTGCTTCACGTTAGATATGGCTGTGTGTACCCAAGAAGTAGTCATCTGTGGGAACGGAAATAATGTAATCTGCACTTAGCATGAAAAGCGAATTTGTCCTGTCAAAAGTCATTACCTTGAAGGATATAGGCCGCTAACAAGGCGGCATCGGACGTTTTGCAGAGGAGGCGGCCGTGGTAGAGATCCCTTTTGATCTGCAGGAAGACCAAGTACCTGGAGAGAAAACACGGCTGCATGGTAAGAATTTCTTTGATTGCTGTAAAGACAGCAGCTCTGTCAGGACACTTTTACTACATAAAAAAAAAAAAAATCTCAAAACATACCACAGAACAAATACAATTTCCATTTCCCTGAAGACTCTTTCAAGTACTTTGCTCTGAACTGATTTGAGGTTCAATTCAAAACAACCTGCCAGCCTCTTTCTGTAGCTCAAAACAGAAATGGCACTCCCTCGTAAAAACACTGTCCGCCCCGCGCTGGGCCGTGGAGGAGCCAGCCCAGATCAACTCATTCCCAAAAGGGAACCTGTGTCGGAGGAGAGGGGCCGCCTGGGCCTCTCTCGGCCTCAGACTCTGGCTGATGTTCCTTCCTAAGAAGTGGTCAGGGGTGAGGGACGCGCCCAGCGAGCTCGGCCTTGGTGTGTCGGGAGAACCTGTGGGCCTGTGCAGCAGCCTCATCATCGGCAGAGGCCAGCCTGATGTGTCAGAATTAAATGAGGTGTGAGAAGAGGCCGACGGAAGGAAGCGTGGAAACTAGTGGCTAACACTGCTTCACGTCCACGAAGCTCTCGCCTCAGGCGGGAGGATTTCAGAGCAACAGCTAACAGCAACTGCCGTGTACTGAGCGCTCGCGGTCTGCCGGCCCAGCGGTGACGCACTTTACATGCACCATCTCACCTAATCCTCACCTGACACTTTGAGGTAGGCACTATAATTATCCCCCACCCCACCCCCTTCCCCCTTTTAAGAAAAAGACAGTGAGGCTCATGTGATTTCCACATGGGCACACACGGGTAAGAGGCAGAGCCAGGATTCAAATTCCGGACTGTCAGGCTCCCGAGGCTGGCTGTTCGTCACTATGTTGTACTCCTTGCACTCTCACGGCTTCCTAGTTTGACAAGCAGCTGGTGCACCCTGTCCCAGCGGAACGGAATTGCTGACTTCCATTATGAAGATGCCTTTCCAAGGAGTGGGGTCTGCAATGTTCATAACTTCACTGGTACCCCAGGAAGAGCAAGAGCCAGGGGTAGCAAACTCTTATGGACATATGTTTAAAACCCCACAGTGGTCCTGATCGGTTTGGCTCAGTGGCTAGAGCAGGGGTGGGCAAACTTTTTGACTCGAGGGCCACAATGGGTTCTTAAACTGGACCGGAGGGCCGGAACAAAAGCATGGATGGAGTGTTTGTGTGAACTAATATAAATTCAACAAAACATCATTACATAAAAGGGTACGGTCTTTTTTTTTTTTTAGTTTTATTCATTTCAAACGGGCCGGATCCGGCCCGCAGGCCGTAGTTTGCCCACAGCTGGGCTAGAGCGTCGGCCTGCAGACTGAAGGGTCCCAGGTTCGATTCTGGTCAAGGGCATGTACCTTGGTTGCGGGCACATCCCCAGTAGGGGGTGTGCAGGAGGCAGCTGATCGATGTTTCTCTCTCATCGATGTTTCTAACCCTCTATCCCTCTCTCTTCCTCTCTGTAAAATATCAATAAAATATATTAAAAAAATAAAACCCCACAGTGGTTCCTTGGCTAGGGGGCATCTGTGGGGGCTTAAACATACTAGTATGTCCGTAAATTCTTTGCTACTCCTCATCTCTAGAGGTAGAGCTTAACTCCCTCCCTCTGAGTGTGGGCTGGACTTAGTGACTTGCGCCTGACAAACAACAGAGCAGGAGTGGTAGATCTGACATCCAAGACGAGGTCACGGAGCCACGGCACCTTCCTCCCTTTCTCTCTTCCTCCTGGACCTCTCTTCTTGCCTGAGGACGCTTAACAGCCCTTTAGAGAGGTCCCTGTGGCGAGGAGCTGAGGCCTTTGCCAACAGCTCGCCAGGGACACACACTTTCTGCCAACAGCCGTGTGAGTAACCATCCTGTAAGTGGATCCTCCAGTCAGGCCTTGAGATGCCTGCAGTCCCCTGAGAGACCCTGTGCCAGAAGCCGCCAGCAAAGCCGCTCCAGAGCCCCTGGTCCACAGAAACCGAGAGATGATACGTGCTTGTTCGCTTAAGTTCTGTGGCACTTGCTAGACAGCCTTAGCTACTACAGCTTCCCTAGGGCAGTAACGGACAAGTAGTAAAATCCCCTTAAATTCCATCAGAAAAGAAACTGGGCGCTCCCTGGACAACTAGGAGTTCCCCCTGCTTCTGTTTTCAGGGTGAAGAATGAAACAGATTCCAGGCTCACCTGATCCTGTGAAAGTGCTCAAGAAGAAGAGGACCACTGACAGTGCAATGCGGGTGGGGAGGGGTCCCCCAGGAAACTGAGAACCGTGGGCTTGGTGAGTCCAATAATTAACAAACAGAAATTAGGAGCAAGCAAACCTCTTCTCTCCTAAGGCCCCGCTATTCCAAGTGTGTCCCTAATAGCAGCAGCGTCTGGGAGCTTGTTGGCAATGGAGACCATAGGCCCATCCTAGACCTACTGAATCATTTTAACAAGATTCCCAGGGGATTTGTGTACAGATTAAACATAAGCATCCTTCTAACCACACCAGGTTGGACTTTCCTCCTCAAAACAAAGGGAAGGTGAGTATTACAGTCTGGAAGTTAAGAGCTCCCCTCCTCACCTCAACCACCATCACCAACCCAATCCCACTCTGCCCCAGTGTTTGCAGAGAAAAACTGAAGGAAAAAGAAACCACGCAGAATGAAAAACTAAGATGGATCTACCAAATCAAGCTTGTCTTCACTCTGCTTCCCACAGTGAAATGCCACACGGTGTGTGGGAGAGAGGGAGGGAAGGAAGAGGGGGAGGGGAAAGGGCTTCTGGCCTCTCGCTGTTCCAGCCCCCACCTTCCCCAGGCATTGGCAGGAGGTGGAAGCAAACCTCTGGCCCCTTATTCACCAATCACTCCTCCCACAGCCCTTTGTTTATCTCTGTCCAAAATTCAGGGACAGTACATACTGGATTGAAGGAGATATTTCAAAGGGACAGTTGGTTCCGGGCGGTTAGGAGAGCATCCCCCAGGGGAGCGTGTCAGAATCTACGTGGGTGTGGGTGCTCCTGGATTTGAAGAAGCCCCCTTTAGAGCCCTCTTTGCCCAAGGTGGACATGCTCCTGCTCACACTGAGCATGTTTTCATGAGGCATCTTTATTGATGGGTGCATGACAGGTGCCTCAGGTGAGCTGAAAAGGAGACAAGGCTTTTGCATGGGGGGGGGGGGGGGCTCCTTCAGACTTCTGGAGGCAGGACAGCTACAGGGAGGCCATGGGAACATTGCCAGGTACTGGTACAGCAACTGGAGGGGGCATGGGAAGGAAAGGCAAGCCAACATCCTAAAGAAACAAACCACATTCTTTAGAGGACAAGAAGAGATGAGCTCATGAAAGAACGAACTGGCAGCTTTAAGGTAGAGAGTCCCTCTTCTACTACAGCACGTCCATCAAGCTCCACATTTTGCTCCTTCAAGGAGGTAACCAATGACTCAGTGTTGTTGGTCATGAAAATATATCCCATGACTCATAGCATCCTTAGATCTAGTCTCAAGAGACCCTGGCATGTTCCCTCCTGCCACACATGGGCCTAAGGAAGACCACCTTGTTGCCCGAGGCATTGCCACCAGGGCCAGTGTGTGGCCAGGCAAGGGATCAGTTAACCAGAAGCACCCAGCCGGGCCAGTCCTGATGAGCAGACTGGCTGGGTCAGCAACCCTAGAACCGGAGTTACAGCCCAGTTCTCTTGTTCTGCAGCTGAGGAAGCAGAAGTCCAGAGATGTAGAGTGACTCATCTGAAGTGACACAGTGATCAGAATCAGCAAGGCCTCCTGACCCAGGACCTGGTGCTTCTGTCCCTGTAGTAATTCAGCTAGTTATCAGGTTGGAGAGGGGTGCCCTAAATGAAGCCCGAGAGAACTTGTCTTCAGAAAGACATCCTCATGGGAACCAAACAAGAAATTAGCTTTAGACCAGATTGAAGACAGGCCTGCTCCTTTAGGACACTTTTTTTGGTAAACTTTTCCCATTTCCTTTAGGCCCCCGGAGGCTTTGCTTCATCTCCATTTGTAATAACTGTGCTGTCCCATATTGATGGGGTGTGAATAAGTGAGAGCCTAAAAGATGACTGAGGAAAACCTGAGTTTTTCTGTAACGTGGACATCTCTTCCAGGTATGTCTGTGGCATATGCTTTCTGATATCAAAGGGCGGGGACGAGTCAAGCCACAGATATTTCCAGAATTAAAGGTCTGAACCTGGGAAAGCACTGGCGGCTCCTGAAGAGTTTCTTCCAGAAGATCCTTTGGCCCCACTTTCCCTTCATTAGATTCTCTGCCCCTGGCTTCCTCTATTTTCCACCGCCCTTTTCCTTGGGTATAATCATGCTCAGTATGTCTTCCTCCCTCACACTACACTTCAAGCTCCTTGAAGTCAGAGGCGATGTTTTATTTACTTTTAATATTCTTCTAGAAAGCCCATAGATCCTTTGCCTAGCTCCCCTGCTCCCTCCCTCCCACTGGCCATCAGCCTGCTCATTCTGAGCACTTACATGTGCCAGGCACTACTTAGGTGCCAGGAGTTCAGCAGGGAACATTCCAGTGGGAGAACAGATGACAAAAATAACAAAACAAAATAATAATAATGATAATAATAATAATAATAATAAGCCCGGCTGGCATGGCTCAGTGGTTGAGCATTGGCCTATGAACCAAGAGGTCATAGTTTGATTCCCAGTCAGAGCATATGTCTGGGTTACGGGCTCAGTCCCCAGTGTGGGGCCTACAGGAGGCAAGCCAATCATTCTCTCTCATCATTGATGTTTCTGTCTCTCCCTCTCCCTTCCTCTCTGAAATCAATAAAAATATAGCCCTAACCGGTTTGGCTCAGTGGATAGAGCGTCGGCCTGGGGAGTGACGGGTCCCAGTTTCGATTCCGGTCAAGGGCATGTACCTTGGTTGCGGGCACATCCCCAGTAAGGGGTGTGCAGGAGGCAGCTGATCGATGTTTCTCTCTCATCGATGTTTCTAGCTCTCTATCCCTCCCTTTTCCTCTCTGTAAATAATCAATAAAAATATTAAAAAAAATATTTTAAAATAACAATAATGATTTACCGAGTGCATGCTGTGTGCTACCCATTGTACTATTTAACACACACACTCTCATTTAATCCTCACAACAAAGAGGTGACTACTGGTTTTATCCCCGTCTCCCATAGTGTTGCTTGCCTTGTCACACGCTAGTTAAAGGAAAACCTGGGATTTGAACCTGGCGTTTTTGAACTTTTTTTGATTCCTTAACCCAGGGTCAGCAAACTACAGCTTGCCACCAGAGTTTCCAATGAAACAAAATACGATTTTATTGGAACACAAACATGCTGATTCCTTTATATATCACCCACAGTGCTTTTACTCTACAGTGGCAGAGACCAGATGGCCACAACGCCTAAAATACTAACTCTTGTGGCCTTTTACAGAAAAAAGTTTTCCAACCCATCTTAGCCTAAGCTGGGCTCAATGGATACTCATTGAAGGAATGAATAACTTGAGCACTCCATTCATTCACGCATATATTTGCTCCCTCTGTTAGCACTGTTTTGAGCACCTGCTCAAACATGTGTCAGGCAGTTTGCTTCCTTGGAAGGCGGGGCCCCTTTTGTACTCAGTTTCCTACATTACTTGCTCTTCCCAAGGCATCCGTACACCTGCAGTCCCTGCTAAAAGCTAAATTTGGTGCCTAATCCCCATTTTCTCTGCCTTGTCTCCAGCTCAGACAAGAAAATCTATTTATTACTTTAAAAAATGACAAAAGAGATTAATCAGGATTTGGCCACTAAATTTATCATCTGGGAAGAGTCCAAGAGATAAACTGAAGCGTAGTTCTTCACTCCCTACTTCATCTCCTCCTCTCAGCCCGGCTTTACGGGAATGGCTGAGACGGTGGTGAAATTTAGGAGCAATATTGCTAGGAAAAAACACACTGGCAGCTAAATTAGTTTGGCAGGAAAGTGGTGTGGAGGGCTCTAAGCCAGGAATGAATTATGGGTATTGAGTAAGGCTGGGGCAGGTACCTGCTGTTTTAAGAGCAGCAGGGATGTGAACGAGGAGAAAGATGCCGCTAATTCTAAGGCCACCACTGAACGCCTTGGGGAGGGGGAGGCAGTCGGCCTGTGACTAACTCTGCTGACACGCTTGGAAACTGCATTCTAGGAAAGGAAGGCTGGTGAGATGGAGAGAGGGGAGAACAGCGGAGGATGGTCAGCACAAATGCATGCAGATGGGGAGGAGCTCACACACTCGTCAGCGTCCTTGAAGTCTGCTGACTTAACTGGGAGGCCTGGCCACGTCCCCTACTGCGCTGACCCGGACGTGGGCAACCACCTAAGATACCTTTCTCTCTGGGTCCTCAGGTTAGCCGCTTACGTGTTAGGGCTGTCGCTGGCAGGGAAAGGGGACAGAAGGTGAGGGGATTATCAGAAAAGAAGTGCCTTTCACATAAAAAAGGAGGAAAGTCAGAGCTAGCTGTACCTGTGCCCCATAAGCAGAGCCCTTGGGGTCCAGGGACCATGTAACCAACCTGGCAGTAAACAGGTATCAAGCGTTTGCACAGTGTAAGCCTCTTGGGGGGTATTAAGAAGTGCAAGACCTTGTATAGGGGTTAATCCTTCCAGCAATTCTATGCCGTAGCTCTTGCTAGCCTCATTTTATACACAAGGAATCTGAAGGTCAAGGAGGCTAAATATCTTATGTCCAAGGCCACGTATGGATGGAACTGGAGAGCATCATGCTAACCGAAATAAGCCAGTCAGAGAAAGATAAATATCACATGATCTCACTCATTTATGGAATATAATGAACAACATAAACTGATGAACAAAAACAGATCCAGAGACAGAGAAGCATCGATCAGACCTCCAAACCTCAGAAGGAAGGTAAAGGAGGGTGGGGGTTAGGGGGAGAGATCAACCAAAGGACTTGTATGCATGCACATAAGCATAACCAATGGACACAGACAACAGGGGTGAGGGCATGAGAGGGAGGGTGAGGGGGGCATGGGGGGGGGTTAAGAACACATATGTAATAAAATAAATAATTTTTTAAAAAAAGTGACAAATAGGACCTGAGCTCTGGGGTCTATGCTGCTTCTCGGGTAGCCGGGTCTGTACGTTAATATTATGCGGTGACATTTGATTTAGAAAAGTGAGCTCCTCCTAAGGGCAAAGTTCATCATATATTTTTGTCCTTTAATCAAATCTGAAAACCAGGTGCCTGTGATGCTCTCACTGGGTTATAGCAGACCAGTCCCTCATCCCACTGTCGGCCAGTGAGGTCAGACCAGGCAAAGCTGACGTGTGCTGTCAGGAGGCCAGGGCTAGGCTCTGAGCAAAGATGTGCTGAATTTGCTCTGACATGTGGATAGGAGCACAGACTTCTGGATCTGCCCTGGTATCATCACCTCTTTCAACAGAGAGAGGGAGAGAGAGAGGAGGGGAGGGGAGGGAAGGGGAAAAGTGAGGAGGGGAGGGGAGGGGAGAGGAGGATGTGCTCAGACGTAAGGCAAACACTCGAGATCATGAGCAAGGCAGGTTAATGCTTTGCCAAAACTCCTCTCTGTTTAAGCTGTTAAACATAGTAGTTCTACCCTCCCTGTTCTACCTAAAGCTACAGGACTGCTTATTAATATGGATGAGCTTGGTTTTTAGAAGCAAAGTGGGAGCCACATCCACTTCCGTGTGGATGAGCAGAGCGTGTAGCTCCTGTGTCCAGGAAGGAACATGAGGTTCGACTCCACCTACACACCCCCCGCCCGCCGTGTGTCAAAGTGGGTGGTGTACACGCTCCTGCACCCAGAGCAGCCCGCTGTCCTGATCCTCTGACCTGATCAGAAGACCCCTCTCCCTCCGCGGCCCAGCCCCCTTCCCTCCCACCCCACGTCTTTGCTTCCTGTGTACTACTTGTTCCTGTCTCTTGCTCTCTTCTCTCCCCATTTCCTCATTGTCCTTTTCAGATAAACTTCTGCTCCTTTTACTGGATGTAAAGGTAGTGGCATGCTCTTCAGAGTATGAAGAGAATATAATTCCATATTCTTTCTCCCTTCTTCCCTCCTCTTTTGTTTTGGATTATCTCAAGCCATTCAGGATCCAGAAGTAAACCGAAAAGCCTTAAAGGATGGACAGTCTATACGACTGGCAAAGGCCTCCTCCCCGTCTTTGCTTCTCTCAGGTGTGGGCGGAGCTGTTTCCTCTTCAGCTCTGAGATTCCCTGGCACAGCCTTTTCACCTGGGCCCCTCCCGCTACAAGAAAACAGCAAGGTGTTGTTCATGTCAACATGAGATCTTTCTAGTATAAAAGTTGAGGATCCCTGTTACACAGAGTTCCTAAGTCTCCGAGGCAACACTTTTAGAATGAATTTGGCTCCGAGATACAGAACCCAGGGGAAGCTTCGAAGCTCCTACTCGCTGACCCTCTCACAGGATGGCTGTGGGCACAGGGGTTCTTCCTCGTTCTCGAGAGGTGCTGAATGAGATCGAATCCAACCCCTGCAGCCGTCCGCTCTCTAAAGAGCTTACGGGGACCGGATCCATCAGCACACTGGCGCAGACCCACTTCGATTTAAAATCCTCGGTTATTTCCCAACAGGTTTTTTAGTGTCATGCCTTGGAGTCTATTTCAACCTCCCCAAAGAGCAGCAACACAGCCCTCTCCAAAACGTCCACGGCGGCCGCATCACCGATAAGAGAAAAATATGTGTTTGATTCATTCGTTAATCCAGAGCCCTCTGAGGAGGTCCAGTTCAGGATGATGTGTTCACACTTTCTGAAGAAGGACGCTCCCTCTGTTCCAATTTACTGAGGGGGTGAGCAAGAAGAGCAGGCGGGGATGGGTGAAACCCAGAAGTAAGGTTCTAGTTAAGAAGAATGCCTTGCCTATGAGAGAGGAGCTTCCAGCACAGAGGATCTGAGAGGTGACAGTCCCTCTCTCCTGCCCTCTCCAGCAGGTCTTAGTGGTGGAGGGAGGTATGTTTCATCTCACCTGGTTATTTCTTCCTTCAGGGCAGCAGGGTCTGCAGGGTAGAACTTCACCCGGAAACACATGGTGAACGGAGGCTGGGCTGCAGAGAAAAACAGGTGCCCATCAGGGAAGACCCTCTGGTCCAGAGAAGACTGAGCTGCCCTCCCCACCAGGATGCACGGGCCTCTGAACCCTCAGAAGAAAATCCTCAGGTGTTTAGGGCCACTTATGCACAGAACAGTGGAAAATTACCAAGGCTCACTACAAGTGGGAGGTTTCACCCCCCTCCCCAGGGGTAGGGCTCGAGTCTTTTCTCGGGGAATACTTACATCTCAACTGCTTCACCACAGATTTCGTAAACTCCAACCAATGCTGAGAGCGAGAACACAGAACAAGAAAACCCTAATGAGAAGCAGTGTCAAATATAACTTGTTTAACCCAATTTAAATCACCAGACAGATTGTAGCCCAGGGTGAAAGCAGCCCAAAAGCTCGTGATATGTAGGCTTGGAGAGTAAAGAGTGGTATGATTTTCTGAAAAGTTCCACCAGGAACCAGCTGTGAAGAGGATGGAGTTCCAGCTTCAGATGCCATTTCTGGGCTTGTCTGGCAAGGCCACCTCCTAGACCAGGATGCCAAGGTTCTGATCCACGTTTCTGGCACATCAGCAGGCACAAGTGAATGTACGTGTGTGTGATGGGGACCGAGCCCATCTGGCTTGAGTGGGGAAATACTGGCTTTAATGGGTTGTATGTATTTGTGCTACATGCCAATGTTTTTTTTGACAGGGGGCTCTAGAAAGTACTGACAGAATTTCATAAATGGTGAGAAGGTAGGGATGGCTGGTGTATCTTCCACCTTTGTCTGAGTAAACACAGATTGCCCAGCCCTGTGTGAGGGATGCGTGCTCAGGATTCCTTGGCAAAGTCTGTCTCATAAGATAACTAACCACAACTGAAGTATAGGATCGTATCCTGCATCCCCTGGAATTTCATGGAGGCGGGACATAGCAATGCCTTTTTCCCCATGGTACTTATGTTTGGGGAAGGAAGCAATGAGACCATTCTACTAGTATGTTTCCCAGTCCTACAGGGATGCTTTATAAATGCATTCTTGATGTTTGTTGCTGTTACGCTAATCAGGAACCTTGACAATCTGCAGAGAGCTAGAACTACTGTTATTTGGGCTTGGTTATCCGGAAGCAGTTTAAAATCATTAGTCATGAGCCCTGTGAGGGCAAAAAATTGTCTTGTTTACACTGGATTGCCCGTGCCCAGCACAGTGTTCAGGATGCAGCTGTCAAAGGTTGGAAGGAACCAGGTCCATACTGCCCTCCTTTCTGGCTACTTCCATTTAACGTTACATCTTGGCAGAGTCCTCCCTTTGCAGCAAAGAGGCCAGGGCCACGCAGACGGCATCCTGGCCTCCCTCGATTCCCAGCGCTCACCTTCTGGGCTGGGCACGGGTTATGCAGTTAATGGACCCACTAAGAGCCAGTTCTCTCGTCAGCTCCACATGGATAATCTGGGTTGACATTCTGCTCTCTTGCTTCCTCTGATCTGAGTTCCCACGAGGCTGGCAACTCATTATAGCCACTCAATGTGGTTAAGAGGTCCTCTCACATTACACGGCCCATGGCGGCTTGGCTTCACCGCAAGGCGAAGGCAAGAGATGAAATTGCATGGAAACTACGGGGCTCCCAGGCTGTGCCGGTGCAGGTGCAGGAGGCCTATCTGGAACTCTCTGCAGGGAGAAGAGCTCGCAAGTGTCTGGGACTCAGTCAACAGAACGCCTCTAGACAGTCCCCTGACAGATGAAAGTCAATCAACAAAGAAACTTGGAAACGAAGAGGAATGACTTGTAGGATCCATTATGAGCAGAAGGCAGGTGGAGCTGAAGGACAAAAAGGTTATTCCCCTTGGCAAGAAGCTGGCGAGAGGACTTTAGGGGTGAGAGCTGAAGGAAGGAGGGAGGCTGGAGGAGATCAGAAGTGGAGTGGGGAGTGGAAAGGTGTCACAGCTTGCCCAAGAGATTTTAAGGGTCTGGTAGAAAAATCTTGAAAGGATCCCAAGAATATGGTGATGGCCAGAGTTTCCTTTTGTATCTGTCTGGCTAAGTCTGGGTCCCAGAATCACTAGCAAACTGTTAACATGGGTTTGGGGAAGAGGGGTCAGGAGACGAGGGGAAGACTCCGAGAGGGGTGTGTGCTCCTGTCTTTGTGTGAATGGGCCAATGTCAGACTCCAGAGGCTTGAAAGGGTCCCTCCACCTTGAAAGGAGAGGCTGAGAGCAGGCCGAGGCCCTGGGCCTGAGCCAGGAACAGGAAGAGGGTGACTGAGGGCAGCTCCTCCCCACGGAGACCCCGGCAGAGCAGCAGGGAGGAGATGGATGGAGCGCTGGGTGCAGCCCGCCTGGTGCCCCAGGGGAGGAGGTGTGTTTTACAGCCTCACTCTAGGGAGCTGGGATCTTACCAGCTCTATCCACGAGTCAGTAGATCTAGGACAGTGGTCGGCAAACTCATTAGTCAACAGAGCCAAATATCAACAGTACTTCTTCAAAATAGACTCGCCCAGGCCGGAAACCGACTTCTGCGCATGGGCCACGGAGTTTCAATCGCACTGTACGTGCACCCGCATGTGGTATTTTGTGGAAGAGCCACACTCAAGGGGCCAAAGAGCCGCATGTGGCTCACGAGCCGCAGTTTGCCGACCACGGATCTAGGACGACAATTCTTTTTTAAAAAAAAATATTTCATTGATTTTTTGCAGAGAGGAAGGGAGAGGGATAGAGAGGCAGAAACATCGATGGGAGAGAAACATCGATCAGCTGCCTCCTGTACACCTCCCACTGGGGTTGTGCCTGCAACCAAGGTACATGCCCTTGACCGAAATTGAACCTGGGACCTTTCAGTCCACAGGCCGACGCTCTAGCCACTGAGCCAAACCGGTTAGGGCATAGGACAACACTTCTTTACAGGGCCATTTCCACAAGCTCTCAGGAGCCCTCCCAGCCTCCCTGCTCTTCCTACCCCTCACTAAAGTCAAAGGATCACCACAATTTGGAGGCTCTCAGGTATGAACTCTACATGGAGCTTTAGGAACCACACAGGCTCTGGGTTGCACTGGTCTGAGGTGGAGACAGGTTTTGCCACCTGCTGCAGGCAAGTTACTTAACCTGCCTGAGACTTTATTTACTAATCTGGAGATGGATAGTATAATTGTGGACACTCATCTATCTCATTTGTGGCAAGAATTAAACAGCATATGTGAAGCCCATAGCTCAGTGCCCGATACAACTCAGTGCTCAATACCCATCCGCTGAAGGATGTAGCTCTGTGCTCAGTGCAGAGCCCAGCCCACTGCAGCCACTCCATAAGCGTTTATTTCTCTTTCCCCATTTCCTTACCTTTATCTGTCTCCTGCTCTTAATCCTCATCACTTCACATACACTCTAATTCTCCTCAGGCACATCCTGACCTAACTTAAAAATAATGAACAGGACACTGTGCCCCTTTTTCCTCCTATGCTACCCTCTTTGGGACATGAAGAGACAGACCTTAGGTAACTGGCCTTCCTTCTCAAGGAGAGACAGCTCAAACCAACAGAATCCAAAAATCAACAACAAACGACCCCGGTGTAAAAACAGTCCATTATCACACAGCGAATGGGCAGCGACAGTGTGTGAGGACACACAGCTGCTCGGTGTCTGGCACCTCCTGGAGCCTCATACTGTGGTCCAGGCAGTAGTTATGTCAAGGCAGTGGAGACCTTACAGGTGAGGGACTGACCTCACACGACCTTCCAAACACTGATGATACTCAACATTCTGCTGAGCCAGGAGGAGCAAAACCTGTCAGCAAATGGGGCGGGGCTTGTCAGAGTAAAAGGACGCAGTCCTTCCGAGTCCCTCCTAAAGCTCAGGTGTTTAGCCCTAACACCCTAAATGGACCTGGAGACACAAGGCTCAGAGCAGCAATTTGCAACCGGTGTGTGGCACGGAGTTCTGCAACATGTGATACCCGACTACTTAGTCAGGGGCACTGGCCTCTCTTCCCTTAGATTGCCAAATAAAAAAATGACAGTGTGAATGAATCAGAATTATACCTGGTTGGTTGGTTGGTCAGATGGGCAAAAATGTATATATATATATATTTGTGCCCTGCAGAATTTTAGTAATTAGTTTCTGTGTGCCATGAGATGAAAAAAGTTGAAGACAGCTGGCTCAGAGCACCAGAGAACAAAAGGGCACCTGACTCTGGCCTGGTGCGAAGTGCCCATTCATTCGTTGGTTATCTGTGGCCTGGCCACTGCTGGGAGGCTGCACCCTCCAAGGCTCTCTCCAGGGTCCCTTCGTGGCGACAGAGACGAAGCCCATGTTTGGAGCTGTGAGGAAAATTAGTGGACCCATGAAAGGGGGGGTCCCTCTGGGATTCATGGTGATTGTGTTTTTGGAGGCTGGTAGACAAGACTGGCTGGTGGGCAGGGGTATAGGGAAGGGAATCATTGAGGCCTGAATGCTTCTGCATACTGTCCACTTCATGCCAGACAGTACATCCCCACAGAGGGCAAAGGGCTGATGGACAGCGTTGTAGAAACTGCAGGTGTCTGCTAGTGGGCCACCTGGGCGAGTGGAGGGAAAATGTGGCACTACTAGCCATAAACTCACCCTCTCATCATGCCCTCAGCAAATATTCCCTGCATACCACCACCTTCTAGGGCCCAGGACAGTGCCATGGGATGTAGTAATGAATATGATAATGTTTACGTCCTCATAGAACTTACAGTTTTGCAGGGGACACAGGCAATCACAGGGCATATGGGGCACATAGGAGGGACCCTCATTCAGAGTGGGGCTTAGGGAAGACTTCTGGAAGAAATAAAAGTCTAGGCCCGTGGTCGGCAAACCGCGGCTCGTGAGCCACATGAGGCTCTTTGGCCCCTTGAGTGTGGGTCTTCCACAAAATACCGCCACACTCAAGGGGCCAAAGAGCCGCATGTGGCTCGCGAGCCGCGGTTTGCCGAGCCGCAAGTTTGCCGACCACTGGTCTAGGCTAAGACCTTATGTGTGAGAAGGCCATGAGCCAGAAGAAAAGTGTAGACCGTGGAGAAGTGAGAAGAACTATTCAGGCAAGGGGACTGTATAGGTTAGTGATGGCGAACCTTTTGAGCTCGGCGTGTCAGCATTTTGAAAAACCCTAACTTAACTCTGGTGCCGTGTCACATATAGAAATTTTTTGATATTTGCAACCATAGTAAAACAAAGACTTATATTTTTGATACTTATTTTATATATTTAAATGCCACTTAACAAAGAAAAATCAACCAAAAAAATGAGTTCGCGTGTCACCTCTGACACACGTGTCATAGGTTCGCCATCACTGAGCTAGGTGAAGGCTCTGGGAAAAGACAAGGATGACGTGGGGAGCCACAGAGCGGTCTGGCAGGGCCATAGCAGGGAGGAGGAAGGTCATGGAGGTGAAGCTAGAGAGGTGAGCAGCTGCTGGGATAACGGACTGGTTGTTCTACCTGTCGGGAGTACCACAGGTCTTGGCAGTGCCCTGTGTCTGCCGAGCCGACCACACAGCGTAGAACAGAACAAGAACTGCAAGACTTGCAAGGCCCTGCAAGGCCTGTGCCAATTTGGCTCTTTGTCCTGCTCAGATTGGGGTGGTGTGGCACCTCAGGTGAGGCCCATGTACTAGAAAGGGGCAAGAGGGGTTCAGCCTGTGACCTTGGCCCTGAGACCACAACTTTAGCTCTACCTCCAACTGGGCAACTTTGGGCAAATCACTTCAGCTCTCCAGGCTGCCATTTCAGCCTCTGTAAAATGGTGAGCAATGAGGTGAGCTCTGCTATGGTGTCTCCAGGTCTCAGAATATGATTAAAAAAATATTTTTGTTAATTTCAGAGAGGAAGGGAGAGAGAGATAGAAACATCAATGATGAGAGAGAATCTTTGATCGGCTGCCTCTTGCCTGCCCCCCACCAAGGATCGAGCCTGCAATCAGGGCATGCACCCTGACCAGTGAATCCAACTGTGACCTCCTGGTTTCTAGGTCGACACTCAAGCACTGAGCACACCAGCCGGGCTCTCATAATATGATCTGAAGAGATGACACTTACCTGTAGTGTCTGGTTGGTCCCTGACTCCTAAACTCTGAAGATGAGTGGCAGGCAGCTCAAAGCATTAGGCTTATTGACCAACCCTCTCCTCCATTTGTGCTTTGAATTGTGACTTACCCGCTGCTTATCTGGGTCCACAAAGCGGATCCCAAAATAGTCTTTTTCAAGTAGGTTCAGGTGGTGGCAAAGAAGGTCAAATAGGTACTGGCCTTTGGCATCTCTCTGCAAGGAAAGAAAGCTCCATTGAGAAATTAGAGGGCTTTTTCAGGGGACTTGAAGTGCTGATGGTCATTAAAAATCATTTTTAACAGCTGTGTGAGGATATGGGCAGGCGCCTGTCCATAAGTCCGAGAGTTAGGGGAGCCTGGTTCTGATCTCTAATGCACGAAGCTTTCTAGGGCATGTCAGTGTGGAATGCACCAAGAGCAGCTGGCTCTGCCTCTAAAGTGTATTCTCTCCATCCCATTACCAACCTCGTAGGTGAAGCTCACCACCATCTCTCAGCTAGGTCACTGCCAGAGTCTTCCAACCAGTTCTCTGCGTCTGCTCTCACACCCTCTCCACACAGTGAACAGGCTGACCACATTTTAGTCTTTTAAAAATATGTGTTTTTTTATTGAATTTATTTACTTATCCTCACCCGAGGATATTTTCCATTGATTTTTAGAGAGAGTGGAAGGGAGGGGGAAAGACACACAGAGAGAAACATCGACGTGAGAGAGACACCCATCAGTTGGTTGCTTCCTACATACACCCCAACCAGGGCCAGGATGTAGCCTGCAACCGAGTTGCATGCCCTTGACCGGAATCAAACCTGGGACCCTTCCATCCACAGGCCCATGCTCTATCCACTGAGCCAAACCGGCTAGGTCTGTGTTTAATTTTAGAGAGAGAGGAAGGGAGAGAGAAACATCAACCTCTGCCTCCTGCACAGCCCCTACTGGGGATCAAGCCCACAACTTGGACATGTGCTCTGACTGGGAATCAAACCAGCCACTTCTCTGTGCGTGGGATGCTCAACCAACGGAGCCACACTGGCCAGGGCCACAATTTATTCCTTTTTTGCTGAATAAGTAAGACAGATACCTAGTAAGATATTCAAACACACAAAAGTATACACTACAAAGAGTAAGTCTCCTAGTCACCTTGTGCCTCAGTTCCCCTCCTCAGAAGAAACCCCTCACCAGGTTCTTACGTATCCTTAATGTGGTGTAACATTACAGCCACCCCTATATCCATATCCATCTCCTCTTTTAAAAACACATTGGCAGCACATTGTACTCCATCCTGTTTCTTGGGATTTCCCCCCATTTGGGGTACCTTGCAAATCCTTCTAAAGCAGTATGAATGGATAAGCCTCACAGTTTGTTTTTTCCTAATAGAAAAATGGAAGCCTCACAGTTTTTAACTGCTGCAAACCACTGGAATGAACCTAAATTTATCTACCCAGCTCCATGCTGATGGAATTTGTTTCTAATCTTCTGTTACAAACACCGTGGCAATGAGCACACGGTGACCTTCCGTTATATCACCACTCCCGCTCCACACCGTCCGTCACTGGCTCCCCATTGCTCTCAGAACACAGTCCACACTCTGACCTCGGCCTCCAAGGCCTACACGACGGCCTGGCTCCTGCCTCTTCTCTGAACTCACCCCAAATCACTCTCCTCACTGCTCTCTGTTCCTAAACCCTCCAAGGCGTTTCTGCCCCTGCATCTTCGAACTCCCTCTGCCTGGCACGCTCTTCCTCCAGCTCTTCTCACGACACTCCTGTCCTTGAGGTCTCCGCTCAAATGTGCTCTCTGCAGAGGGGCCTCCCCTATCGCACAGCCCCTCCCAGCTACTTTCCATCTCATGTGTCCTCTTCATGTCCGTCATGGCTCTTACAGTAATCAGTAATTGCCCTGTTGATTTGTTTACTTATTTGTTGTCTGTTCCCTTTCTAGGCTATAATATTCCTTTTTTTAAAAATATTTTTTTATTGACTTCAAAGAGGAAGGGAGAGGGAGAGAGAGATAGAAACATCAGTGATAAGAGAGAATCATTGATTGGTTGCCTCTTGCGCACCCCCCACCACGGATCGAGGCACATGCCCTTGACCGGAATTGAACCTGGGACCCTTCAGTCCACAGGCCGACGCTCTATCCATGGAGCCAAACCAGCTAGGGCAGGCTATCATTTTTCTGAGGGCAGGAGCCCTCCCCCTGAACTTTCACAGGGCCTGGCAAGTGGCAGGTAGATCCTCAATAATTGTTTGTTGAATAAACCAATGACTGAATGAATAGAAGGTAGAGGGTCAGCTGAAAGGTTTCACAAAATGTGAGGAAATTAGGCCATTTCTAAACCCAGAACCTTCTCCTTCAGGGACCTGCCTGGGAGGTGGATGACTTGCAGGAAACGGTCAGGACATCTGGAGCTCTGCAAGCATCGCTCTGTGGGCTTGTCCCCAGGGGTCTTCACAGCCGAGAGAATCATCTCGAGTGGCTGTGTCTAATTGCGCATGCAAATCGAGGATGTCTTATAAGACCCAAAGCATCCCACCTGTGCCAAGGGCATGGGCTATTGCAGAAGGGCCTGGCTTTGGTCCATGAAGGTTTGCACCTCATTGCTTCCTCTTCTGTGGGCTCACCCTATACTATCCCAGGAGAACTAGGGCAGAGTATCACATCTCTCAACAAATATCCTAAGAAGCTTATCCTTAGAGGACTGGGAGGATGAGTGGGAGGAAGCCATGTAGGTCCCGCTCTCTTCTGCTGGCCTCACACTCCCTCTCACAACATAATCCTGGGCCCCATTCTCCTCCTCCCCACCCCCGCCTTTGGTCTCCCACCAGCAAGAGCTACTTTCAGGATAGACACTTGCTAGGAGTCACACCGGGACTTCCAGGAGGCGGGCCGCCAACCAGGTCTTTCAAAGGCTTCCAACAACTGTCGTTTTGGGCAGGGGCTGCCAACCATTTCCTTACTGATGCCCCAGCATGTGGGAAGAGCCTAAACTCATTTTTAAGGTTCTCCTGGGAGTAGGGGAACTCATTTAACTCTATCCCAAGCGGCATGTCCTGTGCTATTATCCTTCTCAGAGCAGCTGGAAAGGAATATTAAGGGACAGTCCCATATGGTGAATATTTTTCTCTACAAATTTTACTTTGCACCAAGCTGGCTACTACACTGTGCCCAGCTGGGGTGAGTGTTAATGGCTGAAGACGTTTGCTTCCATACATATAACCACCGTATTAGCAGGAGCGCGGGCTGGGCATGGGGACAACGTGCTTCTGTGGTAGAAACCACTGGGCTTTTCATAAGAATGTCTTCCATAAAAACAGCTCCCTCTCATGGGCTGGCAGCTCAAGCACACTCATAGCTCTCCCACTCAGAGGAAGAAAAGGAAGCTGGGCTTTTCTCTTCAGGAAGTTATGAAAAAGACATATCCCATTACACATCCCTTTATCAATTTTTTAAAAAGGGATCTTTTTTTCTTGCGATTTCTTAGCACCTGGTGAAACCCCACCATGAAGTCTCAGTTCCCCTGGGTTCCCATTTACTGGTGGAAGGTACATGGTTCTGAAGGCTCGGCTCCCGTGTAGACTAATGAAGAGAAGCATCTTCCCGTGTTGTTTCTCCAAGGAAGATGGGTGGGAGGGAGGCGAGGGGAGTGGCAGGAGAGGTGGGAACAGAGCTCTGGTGATGGCAGAATTCCTGAAGTTTCCATTCCCAGCAGAAACAGAAAGGCAGAATCACCTCAGAGCCCTGCTGTGGCACCTTCATGGAGGGTGACGGCCTGCCCCTCTTCTGGAGTGCTCACGTCTGAGGCTGGTGGGGTGGCCTCAGGCAGCCTTGGCGGTGGGGGGGCTGGTGAAGGAGGGGGAGACAGTCAGCTGAACCATCCTGGTGGGCTTCTTGGACAAGCTGTTGGAAGGGGCAGGAGTTTAGGAATTTCATACTTTGGGGGTCCCCCTGCACTTCCAGATGCTGGCAGTATCCTACAGCCTCCTCTCTGTGGCCTCCCTGTGCTAAGTCTGGGGCTTTCTGGCATTTTCTGTGGCAGCCAGTCTTCTCTTTGTTGGATGGCAAAGTCCTGGGAGTTCCATCTTCTTTACCCTTTGCCTGTAGTCGCCCTCATGCTATGGCTAACCCATGTGTTGTGTGCTGAGTGTTGTGTCTTTGATTTTTCTGGAGAAACAGGCCTGAGCGTTGACAGGTGATAATTGTTTAGTTGCAACGTCCGGGCTCCAGGCCTGAGGATGTCAATCTTCAGGACGAGAGCGGAGGCAGCGCCCCCACCCCAGCTGACCCTCGGAGGGGATTCCCTTCAGAGTCATTGTTGGGTCAAACTAACTTATCTAAGCACATTAGAAAGTAAACTGTATGTTATGAACCACAATAGTACCCGCATATGAAAATCAGCGCATATAAGTCAACCCATTTCATCTCTCTCTATGGTGCACAGAATGATTCCCGAGCCCCTAAGAATCATTCTGGAACTCTGAGGTTGGGAGAATTCATGTTCTTGCTCCTCCCTGGGGCTCCTGGCTTGGGTTCTCATGGTTTGCCTTTAGGGAAGGGGCAGAGGCAGCAAGCAGTTCATTGTATTTAGTCAGTTAATTGTATTTTCTGTCTCATAAACAATACCCTGGGGCAGGAGAGCAGTTTTATTTGAACCCATTATAGGGTCAATCCCAGGGATGCTGGCAGGGTGCATCCCCGTGAGAAGGGGTAACATGTAGAAGCCCCCCACTCATTAGGCCTCACCTTATTCTATCCAGCTTGCCTGTGAGGCAGGCCAATTTTAAGAGCAGACTACGTGAGTCTTAAAGAGGGCAAGAGCGAGCCGGACTTTCTCAGTTCCCAGCCCCATGCTGTTAAAGGGGAGCTGGTCATAGTGTTATGGGCCTTAGAGAAGGCGGAGGTGAGACGGAGGGCAGGGGGCAATGCACACCTGCAGTCCAAAAGCAGAGGAGTCCAGGATGGGGCGAGGCCTCGCCAGGAGGGGGTGACAAGAGGGTGAGAACTGAACAAGTTGTCCTCAGAGGCCTGACAGGGAAGGGGTAGGCACCAGGGCTGGGATGGCATTTTGGCCTTGATTCTAGCTTAACTTTATATTTAAGTGTCTTTTAGGCCAAAGACTTCCTTGCTTTCCTTACCAGTGTCCTCTAAGGGCACGTGTGTGCCATGTCTGCCCGGAGCAGATGCTGTGTAAACGCATTTGAATGTCACAGAGGAACAGCCACATTAGTCCATCTTCTCAGGGCCATGGCATGAGCACAATGAGCCGAAAAGTGTGAATCAGTTACTGGGGTGCAGTCCCACCTCCAGTTCACACGCTACACCCAGCCTAGCTTCCCCGGAGGGAGAATAAGGGGCACAAATGCTAGCAGCAGGGCCCTGGATTTCTTAGCCTCAGCACCCACCACACTAATTTGCATTTTCTTTGACGGGAGGCAACCCCTGCTGAGCTCCTGGCCCCAGATCCCACTTTTCTTGCAGAGTCCTAAACCGACAAAATCTGTCCAGGAACCGCTGAGGCTGCAGCTAAAAAGCTCACTCTGGGAGAAGATGGGGAAGTCATTCCGGAGAGAAATGCGGCCGTGCTGTCTTCTGTAGGAGACTGTCCCAAATGCAGCACGGCCACGCCCAGTCGTGCTGTCGGCTCTCTACTCTCCGAGGAGATGGACTCCCAGACTCAGGCTGGCAGGATGGGGCCTACCAGACACTCCGTATCTAGGCTATAGAACCAGGAGGCTCAGCCCCAGTGCAGGGAAGTCAGAGTTCAGGGGGAGAAGGGAACAGTGCTTACCCAGACTCCTGTAGCCACTGGCCTCACCTAGTCCTTAATAAAGGCAACAACCTCTTGCACCAAAACTCCCCAGTCTACATGCAAACTGAGGGAGTTAGGTGATTTTCATGATGCAAATCGGTATCTGCAGGTTCAAATGCCAGGCATGTGGTGCCTTAGGGAGCCCTGTTGGCAGTCCTTGCCTGGGTCAGAGAACTGGCTTAGCTCACTGTCACATGGCATGCAGAGGATGTGCACGCGGGGCAGGGAAAACACATCCAAACTGTGTGCAAGTAAATGTCATGGGAGGGAGGACTAAGTGTTTTGTTAGCACAGATGGCCCAAAACAGACTCAAGGGCAATTAAGACCCTCTGAGCAGAACCTTTAAACCTGCTGCTGAATAGCTGGTAAGAGCAGGGCTAATGAGAGGGCTAGACTTATTGAGATATCAATGATGATGCTTCAAGAGCCAAGACGTCTCGCCCTGCTGGCTTGGCTCAGTGGTTGAGCATCAACCTACGAACCAGGAGGTCACGGTTCGATCCCCAGTCAGGGCACATGCCGGGGTTGTGGGCTCTATCCCTGCTGTGGGGTGTGCAGGAGGCAGCTGATAATGATTCTCTCTCATCATTGATATTTCTGTCTCTCTCCCTCTCCCTTCCTCTCTGAAATATATATATGCGCCAAGGCATCCCCATTCCTATGTGGATTCCTTGCATCGGAAAAGAAAAAAAACCTGAGCTGGGCCTGAGAGAAGCAAACTGGTTTCTAATTTGCACAGTGAGGCCACTTTTACAGTAAGGTGACTCAGAAGCATCACTGTTTCTTGCTATTGGTTGAATATATTTTGGATGTATTTTTCCATCCAGTGCTAAATATCTCAGTGGACTAGTCATGCCATAGCTACAGGATTAGTGAAAACTCAGCCAGGCTTGTTAGGAAAAACTCATTACTTCGTATTTGTGAGCAGTGCATGGTTCTCCCTCTCTCTTATACACACACAACCCTCTCATACTGCTAGGCCTCTCACACAATGTTGCTTCAGACAACTTGTGAAGAAAGTCCAGAATTTTGGGATAATAGACTTCTTGCTCCCAATTAATTTTACTACCTTTTTCTTCCCCAAGGGCAAATGCATGTTATTTGTCAAATCTGAGGATTTCTGGAGTTGTAAGGAGTGGTCTTTGTCAGGAGAAATATGGCAAAATCAGCATCTTCATTGTTTCTGTAGCTATTCCCCCAACTTCCCTCCCCCTCAGCAGAAAGCTGGTTCCTGGTCAGTACCAACAAATGTGATGGATTCTGGGCTAGACACGTTCCAAGAATGAAAGGGGCCAGGAGTTTTGAGTCCTGGTGCAATCTCTTTTTCAATTTGTCACTCATGTCCCCTAGAAATTGAGGTGGAGGCAAAGGCAGCAGAGGGAAGGGCTCTGGGAAGGCGAAGGCATTGAGGATGTGCACCAGGGTTGGAGTCAAGGCCCTGCTCAGACCTTAATCTGTCTGATTCCATTTCCTTAGCTATAAAATAAGACTACTACGACATCTCTCAAAGGATAATTGTGAGGCTCAAACAAGACACATACAAAATATAAACCCCCTACCAACGTCCTCTGCCTCCTTGACCTCTCCCTTTAGGTTGAATGAACTTGCACACGACAAGCCTTAAGCAAGGAGACTGTGCGCTCCAGGAACAGAAGCAGGTCCTCTTTAGACAAGAACAGTTGGTGGATCCTGGTACATGTCCACTTGTGCTGTGCCCCAAGCTTATGGGGACAGCCACCATTTGGGTTCTCAAAGAACAGACTGGCATCTTCTCCATACCCCAAGGCTATTTTCCTCAGACTAGGTTGGAAGGAGAGTAGAAAAATATTAAATATATGTCATCAAACCAAACCCCTCAGAGGCCTGGTAGCTTCTACTCAATACCACAGAGACAAAGGCCGAGATTCTTACGATACTCTCTTGACATGCTCCTCGCACCCCAGAAGGAAGAGCTGAGTGAGGTGGAGGGTGAGATAACAACACAGTCCCAACAGACACTAAACCTTTTAATGCCCTGGCATTTAGGAAAAGAAAAGAGCATTTGGCAAAATGTATTTCATTAAATTAAACCAGAACTTCAATCTCTCTAAGAAATAATAATAATAATTGGTTCTCTCTGGCATTAAAGTTACTGGCGCTAACTGTGGTCTCAAATTCCTCTCCCTGGAATCCTATACAACCCCATACTATTGGCCGATAAGGGGGAGGGATGGACAAGAGGAGCCCATGACTCTCTGATAGGAGCCCCAAGCTCCCCAGAGCTCACGCAGGCACTCAGCGGCTGGCATCCCTCGCTAGGACCAGCAGGTCATTCTCATTGTTTCTCCCGAGAAGTGCAGCGAAGACCTCCCTTGAGAAGTCTCTGGTTATAGCAGATAGAACTCTGAGGTGGGGTTCCAGGGCCTGACTCTTGCTCTGTGGTCCCCTTAATGGTGCAAAACCATAGTTACAAATGCTTCTCTTCCCAGCGCAAGTGGAAACAACCTCACTAGAACAACAAAACTGAAAGTCCCTGGGGAGGAGTGAGCCAGCTGGGGCCAGGAGCCAGCTGTGGAGAGATGGTTTAAATGCTGAGGCCTGGGAAAGCAGTAGGATAAACCCCAAATGTCACAATAGTGGCACTCTGTCCCAGTGGTGGCGGGGGACTGAGAGGGCGGCCAAGGTAGGAGACAGATGGCTAGCTCACTTGAGAGTAGTTTCCTTAATAAACAACAAATTCAGAACCACACCATGCTCTGGAACAGTGGTTCTCAAACTTGAGTCTGCATCAAAATCACCTGGAGGGCTGTTCAAACACACACTGCTGGGCCCCCCTCCCAGAGCATCTGGTTCAGTGGGTCTGGGGAAGGCCTAGTAATTTGCATTCCCAACAAGTTCCAAGAAGATGCTGATGCTGACGGGGTGAGGAGCAATGGACTAGATCAGCCTTTCTCCAGCACCTGTTGGTCACTATCAGCTCTTGGAGCAAAGACTGCTGGGATAGGGGGAGGAAAAAAGGATATTTGAACTCTACTACAATGCAGCTGTCAGCACACTTCTCACTTTTCATTCAGTTCTCACATTTTCACCTACCATGACTACCCACTTCAGAACATCAGGCTTGCCAGCGAAATACCACAGAGAAGCTCTGCTCCTTCCTGCCAGGTTCTCAAATTCTGCCTTTCCTGACATGGGCAGGTGCCCCATTCTGGTTGGAAAGTTCAAGTCCCCAATTACCGTTCACTTTCTTTTTTAAAAAATTATTTTATTGATTTTTTACAGAGAGGAAAGGAGAGGGATAGAGAGTTAGAAACATCAATGAGAAACATCTATCAGCTGCCTCCTGCACACCCCCTACTGGGGATGTGCCCACAACCAAGGTACATGCCCTTGACCAGAATCAAACCTGGGACCCTTCAGTCCGCAGGCTGACGCTCTATCCACTGAACCAGACCAGTTAGGGCTACCGTTCACTTTCAATGGCTAAGTAGCTCAAAACTCAATGCACCTTCGCCATGAACTAGATCATCAGAGCACAAAGCTAACAGTTATCGTCAGACCTAATTCAGAGAAAGTGCTTCCTTCTCACCTCAGTTCTGCTTTCAGTGGCAGGGAGTCTGTCCCAGGACACTTCCTCTCTGGCCTCTAGGAGGTGGATGGGAGCTGCCCAGACCTCTGCCTGCTGCTGCCTCTTCCCTGTATCTGTGCTCTTTAAGCTTCTGGGTCAGACTTTTGTCTTGGAGTCATGACCAGCCTTCTCCTTCCTCTCTCTTCCTTGGGTGGGAAGTGGATGCGGACAGAATATGTGCCCCGAGGATGTCTTCCAAGGAAAGAAGTCTGTGCTCAGCTTTGAGCAGGGAGTCTGGGGCAGGAGGGAAGTGATGGGAGTGAGGAAAGGCAAATTCTGATTTTGATCTCTTGGGCAAGTCATTTCCCTCGCTGAGCCTCAGTTTCCCTGTGTAAACGATTTCATGTCCCGTTATGTGCCCAAATTCTCTCTGTTATTAGTTGACCAGAGTAATCATACTCCAGGTCCATCTTCTCTTAAAGGATGACAAAAAGAGAAGTTTGGTTTTGTTTTGTTTTAAAGGAAGCATAATTAGGTAGCTTTACAAAGTAGATATTTATTAAGACGTTTATTGCAGGTTTAATTAATTAGAAAACGCAGGGCCATTGCTCAAAGTAAATATAGAGAGTAACTAAACAATTCATTCAGTTCTAGAAACTGCCTCCAGCAGGCCTGAGACAGTGCAGACCATTATGTGAAACTGTTATTCTGCTAGGAGTCCGTTCATTTTACCTTCTGCTGTGAACTACGGAAAAATCCTGTTAGATCATCCCATGCACGCCCCCAGCCTTGTACAGTGAGGACTGTTCCGGATCTTCTCAGACTGCACCTGAGGCTTTACCTCCCCCTGTTCTCCCCAGGCCCATGGTTTCCTAGGCTCCACCCAGGTGGCAGTGGGGCTCCTGAATTTCTATCTGGAAGGGCTTTGGGGTAGGGGTGATGGAATAAAGTTTTATTTGCATGGGCCCATATATAAGATTGAGAACTCTTCAACTATCCAATAAAGAAGGGATAGGGAATGACACAGATGAGAAGGGGCTGATAAAGTGTCCCTTCACCTCATCCTGCATGATACTAAACTCACTTCGAGGCAGAGCTTCTGAACCTGGGCTGAGGTAAAAGTTAAGGGTGAGTACCCTCGGGTCCCTGAAATTGTTCTTTCCTGAGGGTTCTCCCAGGTGTAACACCGTAGTGGCTGAGCAGCAACAAGTGCCTCTTGGTCCATAAATAATTCCTGGGTTTGGAAATGTATCACCTAATGTGGTCTGGGGGCGGGGCAGGGATGACTAGATCCCCAGGGCATCAAGTAAAACCATGGTCTAGGCCAGTGATGGCGAACCTATGACACGCGTGTCAGAGGTGACACGCGAACTCATTTTTTTTTGGTTGATTTTTCTTTGTTAAATGGCATTTAAATATATAAAATAAACATCAAAAATATAAGTCTTTGTTTTACTATGGTTGCAAATATCAAAAAATTTCTATATGTGACACGGCACCAGAGTTAAGTTAGGGTTTTTCAAAATGCTGACACGCCGAGCTCAAAAGGTTCGCCATCACTGGTCTAGGCCTTGCAGTGTGAAGGAGAGCAGAGGGGTGAGATGTGGCCTGAAGAGCAGGGGTGAGTGCAGGAGAGGCAAGAGCATTGAGCTCAGCAGTTGTCCCTGAGGCCTCTGGCACATACTGAGCCTTTGCATGGCACCACTGAGCCACCACTGAGCCTTTGCATGGCAAGGCTACCAATATGGAGACCAAGAGACTCCCCCGAGGGCTGCACAGCAACACCGGTTGAGGTGTCACCACTGAAAGTATCTTGCACATCTGCTGCAAACTCAATATTGTGTAATTCGAAGGCCAAAAGGAGGATGACAAACCATTTGGAAAAACACTCAATTAAATGTACAGCTGACCTGTGAACACGGTGTGTAGGGGCACTGACACCCTCCCACCCCCTGTTGGAAATCTGAGTATACTTTTGACTCCAGTTGGCCCTTCCCATCTGCAGATTCAACCAACTGTGGATCCACACTTAGGTATCCGCAGGTGGGAAAGTGAAAATACTGTTTTGATCCTTGGTTGGTTGACTCTGCAGGTACGAAACACATGGATATGAAGGGCCAACTGTGTTTATTGAAAAAAAAAATCTGCATATAAGTGAACCCACTCAGTTCAAACCTGTGTTGTTCAAGGGTCAACTGTATGCCTATCGACAGCCTCCATTGGGCAAGACACTACCTATGTGTTTCAGGCTGCAGGGACATGGGCTTTAGAGACATCTGAAAAGTGACTTAGTGAAAAGCCTGCTTCCTTCCTCTCATCTCACAGCCCTTAACTGTCCTACGGGTGCCCCTCCCATGTTCATGTCCACTTTCTTCTCCATTACCTGGAGAGATGGAAGCGTGGTATCCAGTGTTTGCACTCATGGTGCACACGAGCCTTGTACTTCCTGAGGAGCATCTGCTAATTAACTACTAAATGACGTGACCAGGCTAATAGCGGAAGATTAGCACTAGCTAATCTTATGAGCTCTTCCCTCCTGAGTCTTCAACTCCTAAAACCCAGTGAGATGAGTGTAGGAAAGAACCGAGAAGAATCGTGTTGGGGTAAGACTATTCCTGGAGATGGAGTCCCTGTCCAAAGCAGAAATTCATTAACCCTAGATATTCATTTCAGGATTGGTCTCCCAGGTATTACCTTTAGTCTAGTTTGCTGTACTTGAGAGGGACAAGGGCTCCCAGCCTCAACATCATCGACTATCACAAAGATGCCTACAGCATAGCCCAGCTATAGCATAACTGGTCAGGCCACCCACACAGTCACGGGACCCAAAAACATGGCTCTGCTTCTAGGAAGGGGTGTGTGTGTGTGTGTGTGTGTGTGTGAGGGGGGTGTTGTTCCTTGCCATTGGATGGGGAATGAAAAGTTCAATCCTGAAAAAGACTAATCATTACACCTGCTTAATTATATCAATATAAATCTTATAGCCAAGTTCTTTTTAGGAAGTTGATGTTGGAAAACACTTTCGTGTTTCTGGGTTCATGTAGACTAGGATTTAGGATGTTTTTAACTTCTGGAAATTATCAAACGCCCTGGTGTGGGCAAATCCCACATGTCTCTAGGGAATCTCCTCTTTCCCTTATAGTTCTTTCTGAAGCTTTGCCTGTCTTTCTAAAACATTTCCTGACACCTGGTCAAGGTGCCTCAGGGTATTCTTTGGGCTTCAGCACCTCAGATCACTGGGTAATAAACACAGGACTGGATGACTGCCTTATCACTTGTCACAGGTCAGGCTCCTCAGGAAGTGTACTCCGGGAGGGAGTTTAGCATGCAGGGTGCTTTTAAGGTGTGCTCTTAGGATCATGGAAAGGACTGGAACAAAGCTGGGATGGGGAGGGGAGAAGCTGAGCTATGACACAGGCCTAGTGTGGAGTCGGCTGAACCATGGGAAGCTCTGGAGCTAGAATGATCCTTCGGAGTTGTTTCGAGTGGTGCCAGGATAGCCCTGCCATTTGTACCCCTGCCTTAAGCAGTTACTGGGTAAGGACCACTGCTAAGGGCACCCCCAGGGGGATCGGGCAGGACATCTGAGTCTATCAAATCTCTCTCGACACAAACCCCAAATCACAACTACCATTTCTTAAGAGCCTACCATGTGCCAAGCATTCTACAAGCATTATCTTTAGTGCTAAGAACAATCCCATTGAAAGGAGTTCTATTTACCCCATTTTACACAAGAGGAAACTAAAGCTCAGTGGAGTTAAATGACATGCCTAAGGCCACACAACTAGTATGTGACCTCAAACCCAGGCCAGCCTTGCCCCAAAGTTCATACTCTTCTCATTATGCTGAACTCCCATCTGCTGATTTTCTCACACAGCTCTTGCACAAGTAGCCTACAGCTCCCTCCTTCTGTGTAGTTTTGGGTTGGATTTGTAATCCTCTGATTATATGTCTAATTGTGTGGCTGAAGATTAGCAACAGCTAATCTTACCTGGGCCGATTGCTTGAATTCTTTTCTGAATTCTTTGGATCTCTTAGACCTGGGCACTACTGGCCTGCTTCACACAGAAAACCACTCTTAGAAAACGTCCAGATGCTGGGCTTCCAAGGGCGAAATCTTCAAAACGTAACAGAAAACCAGTGACTTAGTCAACCATATTTGAAGATGATGAATAAGAACGAGCAGCATTTAAAGCCAGATTTCTTCTTACTTTTTTTTCTCTTAGGTTTTGGGGGATCAGAACATTTCCAAATTTCTATATCCCAGAGATTAGAGATCAGCTCGTAACCAATCCCAACCCCCCAGACCGGGCAGCTGAGCTATGAGCTGGGTGTACAAGAAGTCACACGTACCCTTTCTATATCCCCAAAGGCAGTTATCAATCTTGTTCTCCAGAGAGCCCTAATCTTCCACGGGATGCGTGTAGGCCAGAGGAAGTCATTGGCTCATTACAAGAAAAGCTGCCGCCTCAGCAAGTGATACATTATTAGCAAGTTTCTTTGGCTCTGTGGGTTCTCTCCCTAGGCAGAGTGTCTTATGTGTCTTTATCTGGGCTGCTCTTTTCAATTCATCAGAGATGCTTTCTTAGCATCTCTGACCGTGTAAGTGGCCCAGTTAGCGGAACAGGGTCTGGAGCAGCCTCCTCACGTAGTCAAGTCCTCCCTGCACTTCAAGTGAGAATTCTTTCCAGGCCACATTACTTATACCTACTCTCCCTGCCTGGAGACTCTAGAGATGAATGATGAGTTGGTTGCCTCAATTTCCCACTAACTAGAGGGGAACGAAATTTTGGGTAGGAAGGATCTCTCACAAATTATAATGGGACGATATATGTCATAACCTTAATATGTACAAGGTACAAGGATAGTGTGATGGAATGAGACTATCAGAAAGACCACACAAAGAAAGTGATTTACAAATTGAGTCTTGAAGGATATGTAGAAGCTTGTCAGCCGAGGAGTAGGCAAACAGCAGGGGCAACCGCGTGTGCAGAGCAGGGCATATTTTAGGAATTTTAACCACCTGCCCTGGTGTAAGGAGGTCTGCTGCAGGAGACCAATGTGGAGAGGCAGACAAGGACCCGGTGGTGAAGGGGCTGGTATGGCATGCTAAGGACTTTATTCTGCAGGTGATGGCAAGGGGTGGGAAGATTTTAAATAGGAATGAGACTTGAGTAGATTTCATGTTGCTGGAGGAGGACTGGCAGATGGTAAGGAATTCCAGTTGGAAAATCACTATAAAAATCCAAGTGAGCTCTGAGGGGCACCCAAACTAAGATAATGGCAATAAGGATAAAATGTGATGGGTTAAAGAAATAGTCAAGTGGCAGAATAGTGTTTAAGTGACTAATCTGAAGAGGGGTGTGAATGAGAAGTAGGAATGGAAGACAATTTCCACAATTTCAATTCAGCAAGGAGCCTGGAAGAATAGGTTGAAAAGCTATCTTTAAATAGAGCGTCATCATGATGACTTTGGTGGAATGGGTCATTAATTCTTTTAAGGCTCTATTAAATTAATTAAGGGAAGAATTAAGATTTCTTAGATCAGTCATTACATTGATTTGTTTTTAGAGTACACTGTTTTGGAAAATTTTGTCTTTTAAAAAATGTTTGCTAGAATACATTATTTTCTTGTCCATACCATGGTTGAATTCAGTTCTCAAAGCACAGAAATCATGTTTGTATAAATAGAGACATGTACAGTTCTTTAAAGCAAATTTCAGATGCTCTCTTCTGAGCTTCCATAGCATTTTGGGCATATCCTCCATCTTACTACATTGTAATTATCGACTAGTTTGTCATGGAGACAGGGCAGGTGGGACAGGGATGTAGTCTTATTCCTTTTGGTATGCCTAATCCTTGAACTACAGTGGGCACTCAAGAAACCAATCTAGACTGAATAAGCTGTGAAAATAAAAGTAGTTGGGTATCTCTACAAATCCCACTCTAAGAGCCCTTTTCCCAGACTGGCCAGCGGAACTGAAACTAACTCTGCACAAAAACCATGGGGATGCTCTGGCTCCAGCAGCTGGGTCTCTGCATTAACTTCCAGTTGTATATTGGTGATCACTTTCATACCAAGGAGAGTCAATTCCAGGCCCAGAAATACATCTGAAGATTTAGCCCATTAGCAGGAGCTATGGAGGCAATAGTTCTTCAACTCTTAGGATTCTGACTCAAAAAATATGACAAGAGAATTACTGGTGCCCACATTTATGGTCAAATTAACCAGGACAGATGCAAAATGTTTTCACTTGAAGTTGAATCTCAAAAGCCCCATTTGCATTTTCTCTCACCCAAGGATGTTGTTAGAAAAAGCCAAGATTGCTGGTACAGGGTATTTCATCTTTGGTTCTTCTAAGTTGAATGAAACACTTTAAATTAATCATCTCTGTCATTAGATTTGTCCAAATGCTCTTTCCAAATTACAGTTGCTAGAAATTTATAATTTAAGAATTTATGAAGGTCAAAAATATGGAATTCCAACTAATATCTGAAATGATAGCCTCAAAGACAGGAGTCCCTCATCTCTGCTCCCTCCCTCTCCTAGAGCAATCTAGTCTAAGGGCTGCTGCTGAGAGGCAGACATTTCCAAATGCAGCAACACTGAAACTCAGTGTGAGTTTTAACAACTTGCTTTTCAGAGTCTATGGGCTTTGACAATCTAAATTTAGATTTGCTTAATGGAATGGCTTTGCTTTAAAAAACAGATTTTATCAAGGGCATTATAACCCTATTCTCCCCAAAATTTATTTAACATTACTCATTTGGAACAATGAAGAAAAGACAGGAGAGGGCCAGGATTACTTAGTGGTGTCTTTATTTTAGACAGTAATAATGAAATAAAACTTTTATTGCTTTCTGACTACATATATAAAAATTAAAATATGAGTCATGGATAATTAGGTGTTTGTAATCATAACACACAATACACTTTCATGAATAATTGTATTCTGTAAGGTAGAATACTTTAATATTTAAGGATTAATTAGACTCAGAACTTGATGTTCTGGATATTTCATAATACTATGTATTCACCTCTGTACTGGGTAAAATAATATCCCCCTAAAATTCATGTCCACGTGGAAGATCAGATTGTGATCTTATTTGAAAATAAGGTGTTTGCAGATGCAATTAATTAAGATGAGGCCATCCAGGTTAGGGTGGGCCCTAATTCCAATCGATAATGTCCACATAAGAAGGCTGAGTGGAGAAAGACACACAACGACAAAAGAGCCATGTGGAGGTGGGAGTGACACAGTCACAAGTCCAGCAATGCTGAGGTTGCCAGTAACCACTAGAAACTCGGAAGAGGCAGGGAAGGATTCTTTGGAGCCTTCAGAGGGAGCATGGCTCTGTTGACACCTTGATTTCGAACTTCCAGTCTCCAGATTTGTGAGAAAATAAAATTGTTTTCAAGTCACTTAGTAGCCCTATAGATTATTCTTATAGCAGCCCTAGGAAACTAATACAACCCTCTTTTAGGGCAGTCCTTTTGATAGTGAATGTAGGCTTGTGTTGTTTAATGTTTTCATAAATAGCATGTCATCCAATATATCATTTCATCATAATGTACATGAGAAAAAAAATGATTCTTGGCTAGGACCACTGTCTTGGTAGAGTATGCACCCTCTCCCCATGTCTTCGTGGGTTTCACGGGCGACTCCAGTTTCCTCCCACATCCCAAGATGTGCATGTGAAGTGAATTGGCCCGTCTACATGGTCCCAGTCTGAGTGAGTGTGGGTGGGTGTGAGAGGGCCCCATGATGGAAGAATGTCCTTATCCAGGGTTGGTTCCTGCTTTATACCCTGAGTGACAGGGTTAGGCCACCCATGACCTTGAATCAGCTGATCGATGTTTCTCTCTCTCTTTCTCTCTCTCCTCTTGATTGCTTCAAACCTGCAGTTCTATCCAGTCCTCTACTCATCACAAGAGCAGAACCATTCAGTTGTCCAACTGCAGGATTCCTTCCCTCACATGGGGTGGGATGTATATGTGTGTGTGTGTGTGAGTATATAGCATGACTGTAGCTACTTATAATTTAATAGTTCTCCTGTCATAGTTATATGTTCATATACATGTGGAAATAACAGAAGGAAAAGGATGTGTTTCAGGATCGCAGAGCCTGAACTAACGATGGGCCAGGCCTTTACTTACACATTATTTCTAAGCCTCTCCATTTTTCAGATGAGGAATTTCAGGCTCAGGTCCATTGTTAATACTCTTCCCACCCCAGCACAGGGCTCTGGGATAGCTCTCACATATTAATGTAAAAATGCAAGAGAAAGACCTAAGATATGTCTGGGAGTCTTGGGGCAGGAGGGGAGTAGAGGTTGGCTTGGCTTGTGCTCAGGAGGGAAGGGTTGAGGGCTGGGATAGCTGAGGGGAAAAGTTGAAAAGCAAGAGCCCTGCTAGATGGACAGGGGGTCTTCAGGACAGAAGGGGGCCTCAGACTCATCTTGTCCTCTTCTTTCCCCCTGCTCTCCACACGGTGGTCACATGGACTCCTCTCTGTTCCTCAAACATGCTGAGCTTATTTTCAAAGACAGAGGCACTGAATGATGACTTCGTTAACTTATTTACCAAAGCTAATTAAAGTAGATACTTTGGAAGCCTCATAGGCAATTTAAGTCTTTAAAACACTGGATGACACAATTCAAGCAGGAAACTAATTCTCTTGTTTCACTTATAAGCTAAAAGGTACAGGTTTTTTAAATTCCCAAACATTTTTGTCAGAAATGTCTTGAATGATTTATTTTTAGCAAGCATCACACAGGGATGGCTGCTGAATATTTACCTTGGATCTGAGAGTATATGTGAAGAATATCAGCTAGGAAATACTACCGGTAGCCATGCGTGGTTACAAGAATTTCCGTTTATACTGTGTTCCAAACTCCATATATTTAGAAGTTATCATCTCAATACCATGCTGATAACCTTGAGTTAGGCAAAAATTGACAGTTAAAACTGTCTTTTTATAGAGTATATGTGCTTTTTTAGACAAAAAAATAATCCATGTGAAATATAACACTTAGATTCTAAAATGATGGTTTTTATGATCCCTGGTTTTAAGGAATAGGAAAGCATGAAAAACAAAAGGAAGAATGAACAAACAATGAAGGAAGATGGGGCGGCGCAGGAATGAGTAGGTTGGCTTGCTGACAGGGTGATTCGGAAATGCAAAGGGAGGGGCAGCATCACAGCCCGGGAGAAAGCAGCCGAAACACCGCGTGTCCGATAGAGCACGCGGAGTCCTGGAAAAGCGTGAGTTTTGATAAGTTCAGTTTTTCTTGTTACTGAGGCAGAGGCAGCTGGGATACACGAAAATGAAGAGATAACTAGAACCCGACCACATTTCAAACACCTCTAGTAAACTAAAAAGCGTTTACCCAGCTGCTAGCAAACACTAACGTGTGGCCACTCTGAGGATGTTTAAATAGCTCCTTGGGGTTAATTCTCCCCCAGTGGAGATGCCAAATGAGAGGGGTGGGGAGGGAGGGAGACAGCAAGCGAATAAGCATTTCACATGCATTCTTTCATCTTCACAGCAACTTTTGAAACAGGTACCATGCCCATCGCTTTCCCATCTGTTACACGAGAACGATAAGCTCGTTTAACAGATGGGAAAACGAAGCACAGAGAAGGTAGGTAACTTGCTCATTATCACACAGTAAGTAACGGAGCTGGGAACCGGTCCCAGCCCGCTTAACTACAAACTCTGAATACGTAAACACCGGGCCACGTGGCATTTTCCAAAATAACCAAGTTAGGAGGATACAAGGGACTGGACGTGAGCCGGGCCCGCACACCTGGCTGGTGCATGG
This sequence comes from Myotis myotis, assembly GCF_014108235.1. Taxonomy (NCBI): domain Eukaryota; kingdom Metazoa; phylum Chordata; class Mammalia; order Chiroptera; family Vespertilionidae; genus Myotis; species Myotis myotis. Next base: position 162,081,265 of record NW_023416313.1, read on the forward strand.
CAGTCTGTCGGGATGTGGTGGGAGGTGTCTGAGCAGGTTACAGCTCGTCGGTGTAGCCTCTGGCAGCCACCACTACTTTTAAGTAAAGGGGGAAAACCCTACCTGAACCTAGTTATCCTTCCTTCTAAATTCAAATAGGGATACACTAAAGAGTTAGACATGCTTGAATTTTTGACATGTTTACTTCAATATATTACAATTTCTACTCAATGTCAAATGCTCCTTGAGGAAAACATTCCAGTAACTTGGTGACTGCATCATGTAGCAATTATGAAGCTAGCTTCTAACACGGTTTTCACAAAGAGGGCGTAATTTTTCCAAGTATGTACAAAAAAACTCCCCCACACACCAATGCTCTCTGTATACATAGAAGATATCTTCAAATCATGTTCCCATTTTTTTTTTTCAGGCTCTATTTATATGCACCCAGTTCTAAGAATGCTCTGAAAAGGCCAGGCCTCACGCTGTCCTCTCACTAACAGGCCTCCAGCAAGACAGTCCTCACACATTTTCCAGGCAGGACGACCCACTTGGGCTCCGACTCTGTAATGAGTCACATGCATATCTTCTAAGGACCTTCCAGGGTTGCAAATGGGATGAAATGAAAAATAGCCAAAGGTTCAGGGTCAGCCACCTTAGTCTCTCTTTCCTACCTGCCATCTGTCCACAGATCATTAGGTTAAATCATATTTTTTATGCATAAAAATATAGAATTTGGGGGACTTTTCTTGGGACATTGTATTTCACAGCCATACAGGCCCAGACCAGCAGCAAGCAGGGTGCAGGGCTCCACAGGTCAGTAGGCAAAGCCACAGGGAAAGAACTCAACGAGGCTCACGGATGGAGGCACCACGGGCACTGAGCTTACTTCAGAGCCTGCGTGGCTGACTCAGGAAGGAAGGCCTTGCAACGGCCCCCTGAAGGTTCCTGGCAATCACTGCAAGCTCCTTACTCCCCGCCTTCGCCTCAGCCCGTCGGTGCCACCTACTCACTCACTGTCCATGAGAGTCCCTCTTCACAATGGACTTTCGATTCGTCTTCTAAGCCAGTCTGAAGGCCCTCCTACTTTCCAGCCAGTACTATGACTATTCATAAACATAGTCTATTCCCTGCTAGACTGTAAGCTCCCTTCAGTGGGACAACATCCAGTCCCCTTTCTGAAACTCGTGGAGCCATGCTGAGCATATACTGATCCTGGAACCAGCCTCTGGAAACTGAGCCGTCACGGCAGCTGTGGAAACCACAGGCCTGGACGGGCACCAGGTGAGCCTCGGAACGCTCACTCCTTGTACTGCTCCAGAGTTCTCGGACCATCCTACACATGCCAGTGGTGTTCTCTGCAAGTCTGCTCTGTGTACTCACTACTGTCCCAAAGGTGAAGCAGTCCGATTAGGCAATGACTGTTTGGACACATTAGTCATGCATCAGGAGTCCTACATTGAAAAGCTCAATACACAGGCAAGTGCCTTGGACACTGGGCATCCATTACTGACACGAGTGATCTCTCACGCGCTGCCAGGCACGTACCTGAAGAATAAGTGCACTTCAGGGAACTCTGCTTACTTGAAAAAAGGATGAAAGAAGGAAAGAGCACATTTGCATGCTGTGTGGTGACTCTATAGCTTGGGGAGCGGGATCAAAGGTGGAGGGAAAGTGCGGTTTGGGAGGGAAGGGGTGGCAGGGAAGAGATGGCGGTGAGGGATGGGGGGTGGTGCGGGGGGCACTTCTCAGGCAGCCAGGGATTTTGGAACTTTTATTGCTCATCGTGATTGATGAGCTACTCAACACAAGTATGCCTCAGTTTCTCTAACTGCTTCCTTCTTCCTCTTGGTATGCAGGAAGGCTGGGAGGTTCTTATACTGCAGGTTCTGATGACAAATACTGGTCACGGCTTAGGGTCTCAGCTCTCCCAGCGGAGGGACCAGCAGCTGGTACAACCTCTGAAGAAGCCTATTCAGATCTATGGTCTAGAGGCCTGTGTGCCAGACATGCTTCTGCAGAGTGGGGAGGGGGCGAAGGGGAGAGGAAGGAGGAAAATGTGACCAGTGAGGGACATGTGCCTCCTTTAATGAGGCTGTAAACCCACTACTTCTCTCCTGAAGAAGAAGGGGAGCACGTCCTAGTCTGGGGAGGAGATTGGCTTCACTCTTTTAAGGATGCACTCACACAGATGTACATCAAGCTTGAACTCCACTAGGATCAAAGCTGGTGATAGGTCCCTGGAGATGACAATTTTGTGGCCCTCCCTCAGGTGTCTCAGACATGCTTGGACACACACACACACACACACACACCCGGCACGGTCACATTAAGAGACACATCAACTGAGCCTCTTAACCTGTTTCACTGATGGCTCCTAAATGATGCAGGCAGAGGCCAAGCACTCCGTCTGATGGGTCTGAGTCCTGGGACTGAGCGCAGCTTGGGCCCAGCATCCTGAGAGGAGAATGAGATCTTGAACAATAAGGCACAGCTGAGACAGCCCCAGCAGCCACAGCAATCTTAAGATTCTCAATTGGTTTCCCCAGCTGCCTCGCTCAGCTGTGTTAATAACCAGAGACAGAGGCTGGTGTTTAGCAGACGAATGCTCCCTTCACCATCTTTTCTGGCACTTTGATTACGGGCAAAGCGACACTGACTTTGAACAATGGGAAATATAATCTCCCATAGAGTGCCCTTCACGTGAACCCAGGTTGATTAATCTTGGTTTCTTTCCTTGAAACATGGTATGAAACCAGATAAAGCTCAGGTGGCGCAGCCTGGAAATCAAAGAGGAACAGCACTTTAAAAACATTAGCATTATGATTACAAGCATAAGAATACGTAAGAAAAAAAGACTAGAAAGAAATAAGACCAAAAAAATATTAGTGTGTTAAGGTGCTGACGTTAAAAGGGCTTTTCTCTAGTTTCTAAATGTTCTGTGAAGTGATTTTTTTAATACAGTGGGGCCTTGACTTACGAGTGTCCCGACCAACGAGTTTTTTGAGATACCAGCTGTCTCTCGGCTGATTTTTTGCATTGAGTTGACAGAGTAATTTGAGTTAACGAGCTCCTTAACGAGCTCGGTCTCGGAACGAATTAAACTTGTAAGTCAAGACCCCACTGTAATAAAAATATTTATAAATAAAATAATTCCTGGTGCTCTCCGATTTCAAGTAGCAAACAGTTTGTGCTCTGGATAATTAAACACAGACTATCGAATTCTCCACACACCAGATGCTACGATGTGTGGGAAAGCACCTTAGGTGTAGCAGGGTGGTATCAATATGTTAGATATTGTTGTCCTCAATGCTTTTGAGAATTAGGCTACAATCTATTTAGAATGGCTCTTGTGTATTGTGGTGACAGATAATTCAGTATGGCTGAAGGGACAATTCATAATGCCACCAACCAAAGAATCCTTACACACAAAAAAGGGCTTGCCCACTCTCTCTTTGAAAATGAAGGGAATAATACTTAGGACACAGTCTGTGTTGGCCAGGCCTCGCTCCTTTCTTGGGTGGAAGGCTGAACTGCTACGGGGAATATCCAGCTAATCTGAGTCTGTACATGCCTGTGTGTGTGTGTGTGTGTGTGTGTGTGTGTGTGTGTGTTTCAGAGCTGCCATGTGGTCAAACTGCCCTAGTGTCCCATCCAAGCTGGCCAAGTGTCTCTCCCAGGAGGAGTAAGATCAAACGACAATCTGCTCAGCACAGCAAGCAACTTCCTCCTGAGGTGGGAGAATCTGGAGCGGCCCCACATAAGCAAATGCTGCACTGTATATTCCAAATACATTTTATCAGGAAGCCAGAGCAACGCCAGCATTTATGCTCGGGCTAGTGCTCTATTATATGGATTACAGTCAACTGGAATCAAATGAATATTCTCCACCACAACTCAACTGTTCTTTAGACGGTGTTTAATGAGATTCCGCCCAGTGTCACAGCGGTACTTATGTAATTACTCTATATAACTCCAATAGGATAGTCTGGGAGCGCGGCCATCACGCAGAGCTCTGCTTGGGTGACAGAGGCCTCGGCACTGCAGAACAGCTCCCGGGGAGCACTGCACTTTCTCCAGAAAGAGTGCTATGAAAAGCAAGGGCGCCTGCAGCTTTGAAGCTGGGTCCTCCGTAGGGCAGTGAGGGGGGCACGTGTGGCCGGTGTGCAGCCGCAGCCACAGGCTACCCGGAAGGTGGTGTTGCTGAAACCCTGGGACAGTCCATCGGGGAAGGGAGTGAGTGGGGAAAGAGGGATGGAGTCCAACAATAGTTTGTTCGCTCCCTTGAGGAAAACTGTAGGTCAGTGGAAAGCTGAGTAAAGAAGAAAAAGTGCTGCTGAGAAAGAGGTTGACTCTGGTCTTGGGAAGTTACCTAAATTAGGAAATAGGCCTCTGTCACCGACTGCTGGGGAACCCCAGCAGCCAGGGTGGGGCCTTGAAAAATCCCCCACCTCTGTTCTGCGGCCGAGAATGACCTCCTCCACCTGCAGTTCTGCTTCAGACTATGAGAGTGGGAGCCCAGAGCTGACCCAGGGCCAGCATGGAATCCAGGGGCTTGCCCACCAGGCTGCCCAATGAAGGAATTCAATCAAGGGGACGAAGAGACACGTGATGTCTGCTAACGAGTTCTCCGAGTTCCCAGAATCTGCCAAGGCAGTGTGTGGAGGAGGGACAGGACCATCATCACCAAGTCCTGGCTTCCCTCTGGTAACACACCCACCTTCAAGCAAGGCCCAACCCCTGGTGGTGGAGCTGAGGAGGCAGCACTAGGAGGCAAGTGTCACTCCTACTCCACATCCAACAGTGACAGGCCTGGCCAGACAGCAATAGGAAACGCAAGTGGAGAATTCCTAGTCTGATGGTCCGCACTGTAGCTTAATTCGTTGTACACGTTCGACTTCGTCGCTCAACACCACAGACCATGTTGCTCCCTAAGCCGTGTAGACCCTTCTTTGGCCTTTACACACCTGCCCCTCACACCCAGTTCCCTCACATTTCATCTCCAGCCTCCCCGCCCCATAACAATAAGCTCACACCTTCCTACAATTTACATTCTGTGCAAAAGGAAAGACTTCTTAGCAAGTTTCCACAATGTACCTTTCATTTGTCACTTTCATGGGTGGTTATTATTTGCACTTAGGTGTTTTCATAGTAAGACTCTGGTAATCATAATCATAGTGCATTTTTAACCCTTCAAAGGGTATTCTCAGTTATTATGGGATTTTAGTCTCATACAAAATTCACAGAGACCGGCAGGATGGGCATGCTTCCAAATTTATAAAGGAAGTCTGGCTGGCATGGCTTAGGGGTTGAGCATCGACCTGTGAACCAGGAGGTCATGGTTTGATTCCCTGTGGGCTCGATCCCCAGTGGGGGGCTTGCAGGAGGCAGCTGATTGGTGATTCTCATCATTGATGTTCCTATCTCTCGCTCTCTCCCTCTCCCTTCCTTTCTGAAATCAATAAAAATATTTTTAAAAATTTATAAAGGCAGAAAAGGTAACCACAGATGTTACGTGACTGCCAGACATTTATGGCACAGGTAAAACCAGTCCCCAGGTTTCCTGATCTTTACTCAAGGACTGACTCAGTCTATGAAAAAGTTCTGTGCTACCTGGAGGAATGATCATTTCAGAAGAATCTGGCAGAGCTGAGCTGCCAGTGGCGGGAAGAAAGCTACTCAGCCAAGCCTTGCCAGTGCCCAGATTCCATCAAATATCATCAGGAAAAGGGCTACTCAGTTTATGCCCTTCTCATCCCTTCCTGCTCTCGGGCTGTCACTGGGGACTGGCACAGAGCTGCGCAGATTGTGATCCGGGCATTTTTCTGGGCCAGAGATGCCTCTGTCTGAATGATCACCTAGGGCAGTGATGGCGAACCTATGACATGCGAGTCACAGGTGACACGCGAACTCATTTTTTTGGTTGATTTTTCTTTATTAAATGGCATTTAAATATATAAAATAAATATAAAAAATATAAGTCTTTGTTTTACTATGGTTGCAAATATCAAAAAATTTCTATATGTGACACGGCACCAGAGTTAAGTTAGGGTTTTTCAAAATGCTGACACGCCGAGCTCAGAAGGTTCACCCTCACTGCTCTAGGGGATGGAGACCAGCTGGAGGCCAGCTCATCCATGCACTGGGCACTGTCCCCTGGCTCACCGACGTGCTGTCAGAGGTTACATTTACAGACCCCTTACTACTCAACTGGCCGCATGTGCTTCCCAAGCCCAAGTACAGGGGCTGAGAGCACAAGTAAGAATCTGGGGGCCAAAGAAAGATGAGTAATAGTAAAGGGTAGGCATGAGAATGACTCAACAAAGGTAAATGGATTGCTTTTTACTCACCCTAAGGCAGCGTTTCTCAACCTGTGGGTCGCGACCCCTTTGGGGGTCGAATGACCCTTTCACAGGGGTCGCCTAAGACCATCAGAAAACACATATATAATTACATATTGTTTTTGTGATGAATCACTATGCTTTAATTATGTTCAATTTGTAACAATGAAAATATATCCTGCATATCAGATATTTACATGACGATTCATAACAGTAGCAAAATTACAGTTATGAAGTAGCAACGAAAATAATTTTATGGTTGGGGGTCACCACAACATGAGGAACTGTATTTAAGGGTCACGGCATTAGGAAGGTTGAGAACCACTGCCCTAAGGCCATCCCAAAATGTGTGGGGTGGTAAGAATGGGTGTGCGGTAGGGGAGCTGACTCATCCTGGTTCCCCTATCTGAACAACAACTGTGATGTTTTACTTAGCATTTCTGTAGCATCTCTTTCTAAGAGCTTGGCACTGGCTACGTCCCCCTTCTCCTGATTGATGAACCAGCCTATAGAACAGGATTGGAGGATCCATGCCCTTCAATAAGGCTGTTCCCAGCACCCTGTAAGGCCCAAGATGAAATTTACCTTTCTTCATGAAGTCTTTTCTGATTCCTTCCAAGTATCTATGACAGTGGTTCTCAACCTTCCTAATGCTGTGACCCTTTAATACAGTTCCTCATGTTGTGGTGACCCCCAATTTCATATTACAAATTGAACATAATTAAAGCATAGTGATTAATCACAAAAACAATATGTAATTATATATGTGTTTTCTGATGGTCTTAGGTGACCCCTGTGAAAGGGTCATTCGACTCCCAAAGGGGTGATGACCCACAGGTTGAGAACCGCTGATCTATGATATTTTCTTCTTTTAAAGGTTCAAAACATTCATCTCTAAACATGTCTTTTTTTTTTTAATAGACATTTGTGCAGTAGGTTCATTTCCCCACAAGGAGTAATCATTAGATTATTGTGTTCGTTGGAGGTGGGAACTATCCCACTCACCTTTAATCACCAAAGTCCTTGCAATAGTGCCTTGACCGTGGTGAGTGCTCCATGAATACTGTCAAACACATGTGAATTGTTTTCCCCCTCCATCTGTGCTGGGACCTCTAACAGTACCTCCCGGTGTTCTCCCAGGTAGTCTTGACTACGGCGAATGTCCCTCTACGCAGAGGCACAGCCTGCATCTCTCATGGGTGTGGTGTAAGTAAAGTTGGACAAACTGATTTGCAGTTCGAATTAGGTGACTGCTGAGGTTCCTTCTAGTTCCACAACTATAATTTTAAAAATTTTGACTAAATGAAAATAAGTGATTAGTGAATTTGGAGGGGATATATTAAATATGGAATTAATGAATAAATGAAAAGGGAATTGGGTGTTGTAGGTCAAGGAAACACCAAATATTCACAGACGACTTTCAGGGATGATACAATTTAAGGTGCTCTATGAATAATGAGAAGAACATTTCCCAGATAAAGTGGGTGTTTCTGGTACAACAGGGTCTGGTATAGGAAATGTCCTGAAATGAAATCAAGTGAATACAAAGTAAAGAGACAAGGAGAGTACAGTAAAGGCACTGAGGGAGTCTGAAATAAGTGACAATCTGAAAAGATAGTGAACGCGTAGACACTGTGTGTGCAGGGTCGGGTGAGGTGGGTGGGGTGGATGATTTGTATTAAGTATGGGCTTTGGAATCAGTTTAGCACGGAAGCCTGGCTCCCATGCTTACTCCCATGACATTGGCTAAATTATTTAAATTCTCTAGTTTTAGTTTCTTTATGTTTACCACGAAGATATATCTGCATCTTCATGTGAGATTGATGAGATAAATGATATAAATGTTTAGCACGGTGCCTAATCCTCATTCATTTAACAGATATTTATTGAGTATCTTGTATGTGCTAGATAGTATGATAAGCATTTTACATGGTAAATAATCAGAAAATGGAAGCTGTAATTATTATTAGCCAAAGGGGCTATACCTCCCCTTTCTGCATCCCCCACTGCAAATTATGTCCCTGTTGATTCTGGAACTTAGAAGAAAAAAATTACATTTTACTGTACATGTGCGTTCATTTATTTGCCTTTGGTATATCTTTCTCAAATAAATAAATAAATAAATAAATAAATAAATAAATAAATAAAACAAGCCAAACATCTGTCCTCAGCTTTAGGTGCATTGTAAATGCAAATTAAGTAACAAGAACTTCCTTAAAGTCTCAGCTCTTTCTTTCATACAGTGTCTGTGCACAACAGCAGCAGCCAAAAGCCACACACAGAGCCTTCTCTTTGCTTGGAAAGTCTTTTCTTGACATGGTACCCAAAGAGACATCTTGACAGAGACATGCATGGTCATGTGTCCCCACTCCAGGGACCGTCTTCTCCTGTGGATGTGAAACAGGCTTTGGCAGCTGCTCGGTATCATTAGACCAAGGGCGAGTCAACTGCTCTCTCAGGCTTGAAATAAAGTTATCATCTCAAACCACAAATACGAAGCATTCGACCAGGAAAAGGCAGCCAGTGGAGAGCCAGTTATCATGAGGGATTTTTTTCTTTCTTTCTTTTTTTTTTTTTTTTTAGGGATTTCTTTTTGATCTTAGGAGTTTCCTACACTGAATACCTGAAAGTCTGTTTGCATTTATGTATGGCTGTGCAGAAATAGGTACAAAAGGTATCATGGAGAAACTGCTGAAAGGCACCAGCTTTGCAAAAAGAGCTGTGCTTCTGCGTGTGTAGGTCAGCAAACCATAAAACTTGAGTGAGGTTTGTTTTTGTTAAGCGCACAACTTCTTAATACATTTTAAGAGCAATCAATCTCTGGGGTGAATATATTAGTTTCCAATAAGGAGCAAGTTATTCTTGTATATGTTGCAATGTTTTCCAATGGGCTGTCTCGACTCTGCAATCAGGATTAAGGCAGCAACTCCAGACTATTTTCTTGAGGTCTTGGCTGCACGAGAGAACCAGAATGTGTTCAGAATTTCAGATGGGTAATTGGGGATCCATTTGGGGTTCAGGTATTTTGGTTGAAGGTCCCCACAGATCAGGCAAAGACATAGGATAAAATAACATGCAAACAAGGACTCTAGAAAATCACTCACAGTTGCACTTCCTCAAGCCTGGGGTAAGAAGAAAGGATGGTACATGTTTTACTTAACACTTGGAATATGATTCCATCACACTTAGAGTAGATCCATTTCCAAAGTAATGCTTGGTTTTCTCTAATCCTGTTTATTCTTAATTGACACAATAATCTCTAGTCAGGTTAAAGTATTTTATCTCATAAATTTATAAAACCTTACAAAGGAAATTACTTTGGGGGAAATCACTTCAAATGTCAAGTAACTCAAGCGATTAATCTTGGAACTTATGTTTCTATTTTTAATGTTTTAATCCTGACACAATTTTTTTCCTTAAGTCCCTTCAAGTATTGAAGGTACTTAAATGAGCTCTTATACAAACAGCTCATCAGAAGGGAAATCAGAATTTTCTTTCTCATTTAGTTCTTTTAAATTCAGCTCTTTTATGGAATGCTGTAAAAAAAATACATAAAATCAAACCAATTAAAATATACATGATGTGAGATGACTTATTTTCTGCTCCAAAATTTTCAACATCTCAGTTGCTTTGAAACATCTGCTCAAAAAAAAAAAAAAAAAAAAAAAAAAAAAAAAAAAAGAGATTGAATGAAGTAATCTCGAAAGTCATTCAGTCTATGATCTTCCTCTTGGGTCTTATGACAATTAAAATATTGTCGAAATGCAACTGCCTAAATTAGTGTTTCTGAACCTTAACTTTGCAACACTCCACAGCATCAAACAAAATTAATTTTCAACCATTTTAATTTGTGAAAGATGCAATATAGCACTTTCTGTGAGTGTGCGTGTGTCTCCTTCCAAAAAGGCTAGACATTAGGAGTCTGGGAATTTCAGAAGAGATCCAAGCAAGTAGGGGATTACTAATGCCCATTAGCAGTTGGCTGTCATTTAGATTACTTTATAGTTAGGCTTTCTCTTCTCTTTCTCTGCAACACTGACCGTACTGTTAGCTCATTTCTTCTAACTGTGCCCTCTGTGACAATGAAAAATTACCGTCCTCTGTCCCTGGCCTAGAGTATCAGGAGACAGTGAAGTCAAACTCTGTGAGGGGAATAGATATCGTTCCCCATCATTGCCTTAAAAACCGGATTCATATGTTTTGCAGTTTGCCAAGTGCATATTCACAAAAATTCTCAGAAATTTAAAAATTGTTAATCTTTTTTACACAAGTGAAAACTGAGTGAGGTTATGTGTCACCTATTAAAGTATTTGTGATAATTTCTAATTAGGCGGCTAGAAAATGCTGAGGGGGAGCTCAAATACAGGTTCTCTACTCCAAATCCTCGACTGAATCCACTTCCTCATTGACCTCACATTTGCATTACTTGATTTAGTTTTTCTCTCAGTGCCTTTCAGTCTTGCGGACCCAAACCGAAGTTACACTCCAGTGACGTACAGTGAGAGCATTACACTTGACTTCGAATGTTGTGCTCTTGCCAAATAGCCTCTTAAAAAAGCCTCTTCTCCTTGATGATTAATTCAACTACCAGTCTTCCTTGATTCTCAGTCATTTTCCCGTGTTTCCTTGGGCTACCAAGCACATAAGCATCATCGCTTACTTTAGTTTATTTTCCTTCTTTAACACAGAGACCATTTATTGAGTCTTTACTGTGGGTGAGATGCTATGCTTATCTCATTTCACTTAATTCTCATATAATACCAGGAGGTATGCATTATTATTCTATTTTAAAGATGAAGAATGTGTCACTTATTAAGCTATTTGGGGTTATTTTTAGAATATATCTAGAAGGACTTGAATTTTTGTCTTTCAGGTTTCTCTTTGTCCGATTTATGAAAAGCGTGTGTTTCCTTTTTGTAAAGTAAATTAGTGAAGCACTAAATGTCATTCCAAAGAGTGTAAGGGTTGTTGCTTTGCACTCTGTTAGTGAGTTCTTATTGGGGCTACTATTTCCTGCATGGTGTTCTCTGTGACTAACAGTCACCACCAGGATGACAGACCCCATAGAAACAGAATGTTCTAGTTCTGGACGTTGTGCCTCTCGGTTTATGTCATTCCAACCACAACTGGCACACCAGCAACACTGACGTAAGCTCTTCTATCCGTTCTCTAAAGCAGTGATGGCGAACCTCTTGAGCTTGGCGTGAAAGCATTTTGAAAAACCCTAACTTAATTCTGGTGCCATGTCACATATAGAAATTTTTTGATCTTTGCAACCATAGCAAAACAAAGATTTATATTTTTGATATTTATTTTATATATTTAAACGCCATTTAACAAAGAAAAATCAACCAAAAAAATGAGTTCGCGTGTCACCTCTGACACGCGTGTCATAGGTTAGCCATGACTGCTCTAAAGAGTAGAAAAGATGCCGAAACCGGTTTGGCTCAGTGGATGGAGCGTCGGCCTGCGGACCGAAAGGTCCCGGGTTCAATTCCGCTCAAGGGCATGTACCTAGGTTGCGGGCACATCCCAAGTGGGAGATGTGTAGGAGGCAGCTGATAGATGTTTCTCTCTCATCGATGTTTCTAACTCGCTATCTCTCTCCCTTCCTCTCTGTAAAAAATCAATAAAAATATATTTAAAAAAAAAAAGAGTAGAAAAGATAAGGCCTTTTCCTATCTCGATACAAAGCCTAACACCCCCTGCCCCACCCCCTCTCCACAGACTTCTGTGCTTTCTTACAAATTCAAACCACCTCTAGTGACTAATTATGTAAGAAGTTTCTCTCCTTGGACCTCATAGCTCACTGCCTCAATCCCTCTCAACAGAGCCATCTGTTAGCCAAGGACTCAACATCAAAACAATCTTTGATGAGTCACAATTACTGACAAGTACAATGTGAGCACTGCCAGGATGATAAATTTAACACTACTCAAATATTCATCATGGACTAAATAAAGAGCCTTTTAGGTTTTCAAAAACAAAATATTTTAAGGTTTAAAAAAAACTGCTTGGCTTTAAAAATAAACTAAATCCAGTCCTGGTAGTTCCAAAGAAGTTGATTGGAATGGAGGCTATTGTTAGCAAAACTGATATTACGTGTGGGAAAAGAATCCTGATTGATTTTAATAGTTGAAATGGAAAACTGTGCCAATATAGTAGCGAGGTGAGCACAGTGTGCTGGGAGATAAGACAGAAGAGTACTGAGTTTCGCTGGGACATCAACTACTTCATGTCTCTAGTCCAGATGATTACCAAAACCCCTTCCAGAGCTAACACTCCGTCATCCTGTGAGTGTGTCATTTAGACCCAGAGCCCCTGTGCTGCTTTTAGGGTTCTAAGAGGACCCCGTTGATGATAATATCTTCTGTGTTGAGATTCCTGGAATCTCAGATTTTTTTCTGGACATTCTTGCTTGTTAAAAGAGTTATAAAACAGTGAGTGGACTTAGGCAATATTTATTTTCTCTGTTAATGGGTTCTAGTTGGCAAGGCCCATTGCTTAGTACTATTGAAATAGCAAGTTACTTACATCCACATTAACTAAACTTCTTCAGTGAGATGATTATTTTAAAAAAATGAGATCCATAGAATGGAGACCAACAATTCTCCTTCAGTCCGATTTGTAATCAATAAAAGATAAATTAAAAAGAGCTCAACAGTAATGAACAGTAGGGAAAAAATATAATTTAGAATTTGAGTCCCTTTTTATGACTCAAGACTGAGCAGCAAAAACAGACAAATTGAAGTCTAATAGCGTGTTTGAAAAAAATGTAACCTACATATAATTGTTGTTTTAAAAGTATTTGTAAGTGCAACTTCTATTATAACCAGAGTTAAATAAGATGACTATTCATTGATTATGTCTTTAAGTGTTGATGACACTGTGCTTTATGACTGGAGTCCATCCATGTCATTGCTCTGGGTCTTCTCTAGAAGAGGCAACCTTGAATCACCAAATAAATGAAAACATGATGATTTATAGCTCATTGTAATGGCAGGGAGAAGACTGCAGGAGAACTAAGTACAATTAGGGTTGTCAGGAAATGAAGAGCGAGCGAACAAAGAGGGTACGAGCTAAGGTTTGGGTTGAGAGGGAGCCCAGTACTAAGGGAACTCACCTAGTAAAGAAAGGGATGAAGAATGGCTTGGGAACTTAGTACTTTTAAGTTGACAGTTAGGGATTCCAGCTGTATTTAGCCCATAAACCTTATAACTAAGGATGCAAAGAGCAAAACCAGAGCATAAAATCAGGGCTTGGAGAAGTGGGCAGAGGCTTTTCCTGACTGGCCTATATTTACTGCATCCTAAGCCCCAAGTTAGGATGACCCTTCACTTTGACAACCTGTCAAATCCATATGATGTATACTAAGATAATACTTGTCTTTTATTGATGATGTGCCAGGCATTAATACATCTACTATCTAACTGTGCAAAGCAAGCATTATCATTGCATATTCATTTTATGATTGAGAAAGCGAAGGAATAAAGAGGTCAAGTAAACTGCCAGGATTTCACATAGCTAATGTGTCTAAGTTGGGATTTGAATTTAGATCTGTGTAACACTTAAGACTGAACTTTCCCCCCAATTATGCCACTCTATAAGGTATAATGTAAAATTTTTTAAATGTAAAGTTATTTTTAAGATTCAAAAAAGTACAAAGGAAGGAAATCATTCATATGCTATGCATGACCATCATGGACTATAAAATTCTACCTCAGTTCAGGTGATATTTCCCCCACAAATGTTAATGAAAATGTCTCCTATGTGCAAAGCACTGGGCCTTGAGGCCGACAGATATAAAAGTCACACTTCTTGCTTTCTAAGAGTTTATAATCCAATTGGACAAGCTAGGAAGAAAGTTAAGTAACACAGGGATCATTAACTATTTAATACAACAATAAAAGTTATATCGTGAAGGAATATATGATTACTTGCCAAATCAAACATAATAAAAACCAAGAAATGGGGCATACTAGATAGTCTAGAAAGACTCAGGAAGACTTGGAAGAAGAAGGATTAAGGCTGATTCTTAGGGCTTGATGAGATCTGGACAGACAGGGAGAAAGGGGTACTATTGTTATATTTCAAGAGGAGGAATGGGGAACAAAAACACCAGGGTTGCTTGGAACTGAAGGTTTGAGAACATGAGTGGTTGTGAGGTAGCTGAAAAGGCAGGTTAGAGACCAAATGTTGGAGACTTTGAAGGGTGGGGTGAGTAAGCTGGATTTAATCCCATGGGCAGTGGGGATCCAGGAATGGTTTTGGACAAGGCAGTCATGTGATCTAAGTGATGTTCTAGGAGGATTTCTCTGCAGTTAGTTGCAGAGAGATGGCAGAGCGGCCGAGGAGGTAGGGAGGTCTGATAGGGTTGACTGTAGGAGCAGCTCTGATACCAGAGAGAAAAAGGAGGAAGATATTTCAGTTTTGTTTTGATACAACAGATTTAGGAAGATTTGGATTTGATTCTGGTTGAAACTGGTTTAATTAAGTACAAATTTAGGGTAAATAAAGCACAAATAACTTTGAATAGGTTTTCAGTTCAGTTAATAATTATTTAATTTAAAGTTTTATATAATTTTATAGGTTATGTAGTATTTTCGGAAATAATCATTCATTTACTCTCATAACACCCTTTGAACTGGACACATTTGGCATGGTTTCCATTTTTCAGATGCTGAAACAGAGTTTTGAAGACCTGCAGTAACTAACATGAGGCTATGTTGTTAACACATTGTAGGACTGAGATCTGTATGTAACGGGCTTCTGATTCCGTATTTCATGCATCTGCTATTTACCATACTCATCTTAAAAAATGTTTTCTTTTTTCCATTTTGGAAGTCCATCTTTTTTTTTTAATGGGAAATTTAAAAATTACACAGAGGTATAGAGAACAATATAATGAACTCTCATATGCCTATCACCCAGCTTTATCAATGATAAACTCATCACCAATTTTGTCTCATCTGAACTCCACCTACTCCCAATTATTTGAAGCAAATCCTCCAAATCATAATTCTTTAAGGCCCACATGATATTTTTATATTTAAAAAATGTTTTTACTGATTTTTAGAGAGAGAGGAAGGGAGAAGGGTAGAAAGATACAAACATCAATGACAGAGAAATATCATTGATTGGCTGACTCCTGCACGCCCTCTACTGGGGATTGAGCCTGCAGTCTAGGCATGTGCCCTGACCAGGAATTGAACCGTAATCTCCTGGTTCATGAGTTGACACTCAACCACTGAGCCAGACCCAGATTATATTTTTAAAAAGAACTCAAAAGTAATTGTACTCCTTACAAATTTTCTATCTGTACTTCTTCCCCCCTCAATTCCTCTACCCCTTTTCTTCATTTTTTACTATTGATGAAAGAGAGAGAGAGAGAGAGAGAGAGAGAGAGAGAGAGAGAGAGAGAGAGAGAGAGAGAGAGATTGAGATTGGTTGTCTCCTGCATGTGCCCAACCAGGGAATCGAACCTGCAACCCAGGCATGTGCCCTGACCAAGAATCAAACTGTGATCTCCTGGTTCATAGCTCGACACTCAACCACAGAGCCACACCGGCTGGGCTATCTTTACCTTTAGTTGAAAAATGGAGGAGGTGTGTGCTGCCTTGCAGAGTACTTCTTTTCTTACCAAGATGTGAGAAAGTGAAGAGCAAAAACAATTGACCCCCTTTCTCAGAAGAATTTCCTGGGGATTTCATTTTTTTAAGCTCCCTCTGGTACATGAAAAATGAAATCTATTTCCTTTGTTCTCCTGACTCCTATTCTGTATGTTTCTTTTTTCCAGGCTGGAGTGATGACAGTCTACTTATTGCACATGAGGTGCTTGGGGCTTTCCTAAAGGCTGTTTTAATAGAATGCCTTGTATCTACCTATGCTATCCTACTGTGTGTGAATGTGTATGGAATATGCAGGACGATTTTACTGGCTAAAGGAAATTGGCTTTCACTCTGCACTCTGAGGAAAAAATGCATTCCTGTGTTGAACACACTTTTCCTAAATTGCAAAAAGACTTCTTTTGCCAAGGACACTACCATTTCACAATCATTTATTCTTATGTTATTATAGAAAAAATTCCATTAATAATTTTAAAGTTAACTACTAAAAGACACCGAAAAATCTGCACTTTCACCAAAATCCTATAAACTGTCCTTTTAGTCTGAATCTGTGCCTAAAGTCACACTGCTTTCTGTTTCACAGGGTGAGACAAGACTGTGGGTAAGTGAGGAATGATTATATCTAGAGGCCTTAATACAGGTTTAGAGGGAAGGCTATGGTTTGTTACAGATACCCCAAAGAGAGGTTTAAATTGCTTGATTCTTTATTCAGAATTTTATAGTCATGCAGATTCATTCATCATTTGATTATTTATTTAAGAATTATTTACTCAACATCTACTACGTCTGTGTGAGGTTCTGAGAATATTCTAGTAAATGATGAACAAGTCAGATAATGGTCATTTCTCACCCCTCCTTGTGGAATTTTCCCATATAGATTAGAATTTTTTCATGTAAAGGTTGCAATCTTTTGATTCCTGAAAATTATCACATATGCTCAAATACACTGAAAACTCTTGAAAAGGACTCACTTTAAATATCTTCACCAATAAATGACTGCAATTGGGTCCTGAGAGGATTGTACGTTGTCTATAACCAAATCCATAAAACTCTCCAGACAGAACACAGGCCATTAATAAACCAGTGACTGTGGGAATGAGAAGGGCCTATCTAGTAAACTGGATCGTCTGCTGCGTAAGAAAAGATGAATGACACTATCCTCCTGTCCTAAGATTCTCTGGAGGTAAGAACTATAATGGTTATAAATATGCTTTCATCAGAACTATGTAATTTTATTTCTTTTGCTTTCTAACATGAATATCCTCCTCCCTCAGCCTGCCTTTCATTATAAAATCTGCCAACTGGCTTTAATTATTTTCAGGTTTTCTGTTCCTCCTCCGTAGTGATGGTCTTTTATTTATTTACTAGAGGCCCAGTACATGGAATTCATGCATGGGTAGGCCCCTAGGCCTGGCCAGTGATCAGGGCCAATCTGTTGGGCGACTGGCGCGGTGATCAGGGCCCCTGTTTGCACCTGCCTTGGCTGGCCTGGCGCTGCCCACTCACTGGCCCCAACCCCTACTGCTGCCACCAGTTGGGGCCTGCAGTCTGGGGGCAGCTCCTGCGTTGAGTGTCTGCCTCCTGGGGGTCAGTGCGGATCATAGCGACCGGTCATTCTGCCATTCGGTCGATTTGCATATTAGGGTTTTATATAGATAGGTTTGTTAATCCTCATCCGAGGATATTTTTTCTAGAGAGAGTGAAAGGGAGGAAGGGGCAGGGAGGGAGAGAGGAGAGAGGAGGAGGAAGAGAGAGATGTGAGAGAGATACATCAATTGTTTACTGCCCACACAAGCCCCAACTGGGGCAAGGATCGAACCTGTAACCCAGGTACATGCCCTTGACCAGAAATAGAACCCATGACCCTTCAGTCTGCAGGTTGACGCTCTGACCACTGAGCACACTGGCCAGGGCGTGAGGGTCTTTTTTTTTTTTTTTCATGGGAACCTGCAGGAACTTGTGGCAAATTTCTGTCCTGTCGGTGTCTTAGCAATTGGGACATGCCCTTTAGTGAGGTTCCTGGATCATACACAAGCATAAAGTCAAAGCGTATTGCTGTATACACAAAAAGTCGCAAGGGTGTCCTGGCTGAGGCACAAATTGCACTTGACGAAATACACAATCACAAAAGGGAGGGTATAAGAAAAAGGGGAAATTGATTCTGGGCTTCATTTCCTGCAATTACTACATCGCAATTGAGACTGATGAATAGGTAAGAGAATTCTAAAATGAAAACTAGAACTAGAGGAGATTTCTTTTAAAATAAATTTCTATTCCCAGAGACTATGCAGGTTGCTGGCCTGGTGCTGGGGCCTCTCTGCTGCCAGCACTTGGCTAACTGCTTCACGCTTCCACCCTTTGTCTTTGAGATGCTCCTCCTCCAGCCTTGGAGACTGAATGGCAGCTCAGGAGTCTACAAAGCACCAGATCAGATGTTTGTTTTCAGCTATGCCTTCTCCTGCTTCAACATGTGTGGTATCTGGGAAAACTCACTCTTCTTGGCTGTGGCTTTACCCCGTCTGTTTCTGAAGCTCATTTCCAGGAGCGTTTCTTCAGTAAATGAGGCGTCTGCCCCCCTCCCCTAACATTTTAATTTGCACTGCATTTGTTTTCGTAGCATTCTCTAGTAACGTGGTAAAAGAAATGGGAATGTAAAACGTGTAAATCCCATTGGTGAATAAGCTGCTGACAGGGTGGGAAGATGAAATTTGGGCCCTTTCAGAAATTCAAAATCTTTTGTGTTACTGGGGTGCTACTACACTTCAACAATCAACCTAGATATACCAGGAATAACTTCCTGAACTGACCTAACCCATTCATTAGTTCAGTATTACAGACAAGCTTGTGTCACAGGAAGTTAACAAAGAAGAGAACACGTTTCATTGCAGTGGTTCTCAACCTTCTGGCCATTTAAATACAGTTCCTCATGTTGTGGCCCAACCATAAAATTATTTTTGTTGTTATTTCATAACTGTAATGTTGCTACTGTTATGAATCGTAATGTAAATATCTGATATGCAGGATGGTCTTAGGCGACCCCTGTGAAAGGGTTGTTCGACCGCCAAAGGGGTCGCGGCCCACAGGCTGAGAACTGCTGCATTAAGGTGAAATAAAACATTTTAAATGCATATTTTTCAAGGCGGAGGAAGACTGTTTTAAAGTGTTTATTTACTGTTTATAAAATACATAAAAATCACCCCTAAAAACATCACCCATTATCCACTCCCTCAGAGAGTAGATCTCTGCTACTATTTTATCTTTTGTTCAAGAAACTGTCTATGCAAAGAGAGTTGAAATGATATAGGTACAACTTTATATTCTGCTTTTAAAATTTCACATTTAAATATAAGACGTTTTAGTGGGAAACATTTTAATAGTTCATCTCCAAAGAAAGATATGCATATGCCTCAGATGTTGAGAGCTCACACTTTGTTATTAAGATACCTCACCGGGCCTGAAAGACAACCCAACCCCTTCCCTTTCATTCCCTCCAACAGCAGCACACCACAGAATAGCATGTGGGTGGAGGTAAGGAGGCCTTCACGTGCATCAGTGCTTTGTAAAGCATAATTACATTGGTTCCTTTGGGTTAAATGAAGTCTGTTTGCTTGGCATTTCTTCTTCACTTTATTTCTTGAGTTCTGATTAAATACATATAACTGTGAGCATGGACTAATGGATGATAAGAGTTGGCAGGAAATTAGCATTTACTGATTTGATCTACCTGATGAGTACGTGTTTCTATATCTGCCAGACCTGGGGTACCTTTAGGTGCACTATGAAAAGGTACCTCTTCCTCTGGGTGGCTGATGCCAGGATGCATGACGTAGCTTTACATTACTGGCTGGATTTCAGCTTTAGTCGATCTCTTAGCCAGGTGCCCTGTGCACTAACAACCTATACAGCTGCACAGTCCTGATCTCAGGGTACGGGTTTCCAGTCTCCACCTGAGTGACAGAGAGCTCACCACCTCATACACATAGTCCACTCTACCTTTGAACAGCTTTGACGGTGCCAAGTTCTTCCTAACAATGAGAAGAAATACTTTCCTGTAACTTCTACCCACTGATCCTAGTTCTGCTTCTGAAGGACCTGAGACAACCTCTGCCCAGGCTGCCACATGACTGTTCTTCAGATACTTGATACTATACTATACCATGTCTTCCAAGCCTTCCCTTCGACAGGCTGACCACCTCATTCTTTTTTTTTTTCCTTCTCCTTTTAAAATGTTATTTTTTCAATTACAATTTATATTCAACATTATATTAGTTTCAGGTGTACAGCACAGTGGCTAGACAATCATATACTTTACAAAGTGGTCCCTGACATTTCCAGTACCTACCTGGGACCATACATAGTTATTACCATATTATTGACTATGCTCCCTATGCTGTACTTTATATCCGCATTACTATTTTATAATTACCAATTTATACTTAATCCTGTTCACCTTTTCCACCCAGTCGCTAACTCCCCACCCCTCTGGCAACCATCAGTCTGTTCTATGTATCTATGAGTTTGTTTCAATTCCGTTTATTTTGTTCTTTAGATTCCACATATAAGTAAAATCATATGATATTTATCTTTCTCTAACTGACTTATTTCACTTAGCATAAAACCCTCTAAATTCACCCATGCTGTTGCAAATGGTAAGACTTCATTCTTTTTTATGGCAGAGTAAAATTGCATTGTATATATGTACCACATCTTTACCCACTCATCTATTGATGAGCACTTGGGTTGCTTTCATATCTTGACTATTGTAAATAACGCTGCAATGGACATAAGGGTGAATATATTCTTTCGAATTCACGTTTTGGCTTTCTTTGAATATATACCCAGAAGTGGAATCGCTGGGTCATAAGGCAGCTCCATTTTTAATTTTTGAGGACTCTGCATACTGTTTTTCATAGTGGTCACACCAATCTTCATCTCCACAATAGTGCAATAGGGTTCCCTTTTCTCCACATCCCCGCCAACACTTGTTGTTTGTGGATTTATTGATGACAGCCCAAATACCTAATTCTTATAACTGAATTTTCACACAAGTTATTTCTAGATCTTGGTCAACATCCCTGTTAGTCTCTGGTTTGCTACTATTCTTTCATTCAGATCACAGTGAGCATGATTCTCCAAATACATTACAGCTTTATAATATAGTAAAGATATTAAACCTTGATCTGAATGTTATATTTTCCTAATACAATCTAAACCTGTACTTGGTTTTAGAAAAACACTGTTGGCCTTCTTCAATTTGTGGGTATCTAGAACCCCATTTCAAGCATTCCTTCACTAAGCCAGACCTCCCCAATCTTATACTGTTCAGATTAATTGCTGGGACTAAATGCAAGACTTACTATGCCTGGTACGTTTCCTTTTTGTTGGTTTTAGCCCACTGTGTTGTATGTTAGGATCCCGTTAAACATATAAAATTAACTTTTTGGGGAGGTCATCCCCAGCTAAGCCAGGGAAAAGTCATAGCTATGGTGGATTTGGGTTGGAACAAGACATTTTACTAAGACAGAGATTCATCACTTGGGTGAGTTTGATTTATTGCCACTTGACAAACCATTTCTGAAGGGTGTTGCTTACTAAGTCAGTTCAATCTAGAGGGGAGATCTATGTCATGACCCTGTTTTTCTCAGTAGTCCTCTCACCTAGATAACAATAGAAGTCACAGCCAAATATGCACGTACTCTGTGGGCATAATTCCCAATATATCTAGACCACAACTAGGCACATAATCAAGTTTTGATAATTCTTGTCAGGTCTTGAACCCAAACTGTGGAGGAAACTGGGGCCAAGGACAATTAGTAGTACAATGAAATGAGACGCTCCGCCAAGTCACTGTTGCTCTCTCTCTAATGGGTATTTATCCCTCCAGCTTCTGAGCCCTTTTCTGAGCTTTAGTCTTAAACTTAGGCCTTTTCTTTCTCCAGGCTAAACCTTCCTCCTCTAGCTGGCATGTGTTCATTTGTTTGTTCATTACTTATCAGATAATTCACTGTTTATTCTATCATGTGGTTGTGCCAACCAGATATTTATTGAGCACCCACAATGCGTCATTATACAGTGCTAGACACTGGATACAATTGTGAACAAGATAAATCTGTGATCTACTGGGAGGAGACAGACAGGCACTTCCAGTGCCATAGGATAAGTGGAATAGTCAGGGTATATGGTACAATGCTGTGAGAGCACATAAGAGGGTCCCCTAGCCAGAGTGGGAGGTAGGGAGGAAAATCTTCCCAGAAGAAATAAAATCTAAGATGAGTCCTTAAGAATAAGTGGGAGTTGGCCAAATGACAAGGGTCAAGGAAAGCATTCTAAGAAGAGAACATAATGAGCAAGGATTTGGGAACACAAAAATCTCTGATTGCCAAGTTCTTTTAGTATCTTTCTCTTTTTGGTATCCTGTCCAGTTGTCTAGAAATCGTATGTTGCAGGCATTCTTTAATTTTCTAGCTCTATGTTTTCTAGCCAAGTTTCTGTAAGTAAACACTGCCTACTTTTTGTGCCTTAGAATGGTCCCACACCCACCATTACTTTGCCTTTTTTTTTTTTTTTTTTTTTTCGTTGAGAAAGCATTGGAGCTAGTTAACTCCTACTTACATTCCTGCTGCTTTCCAGGGGAAGGGCCATACCTTCCTCACTTTGATAGTTTAGGTCCCTGACACGTGCCTGTACGCAACAGGTATTCAACACATGTTTGAAGTTTTGAAAACTTAACTATTTACAGATTCTAGCATGCATAAAGAATGTTCTGTAAGACACAACCAGATGCATGTAGCCCTCCTACTTAGAAATCATAGGAAGCCAACTTTGTAGCCAAAAGAAATCAAGGGGCTACTATTTAATAAAAACCTATCTCAACAATTTTTTCTTGAGAAACTATTAAATTAGTATGTAGATCTCTTTTCATTGCTCAAAGAAAGGTTACGGAACAGGACTGAGGCTCCTGCCTTCTGACAGTCATCTCTAAGAGTTGCTGAGCACTCTGCCAAGGTGCCTGCTGCCTCAAGGTGAGAGGGCCTCAGGCTACCCAAGTTCTGCCCAGAGACGCGGGATTGTTTCTCTCTTTTAATGTGCTCAGTTGGAACAGAATCTCAGAACGTCCAGAGCAGTGAGCCATGAGGAATGAGAGTAGATTAGCTGAGCAAAGAGATAAACTAGGCATTGCCTAAGGGGCACTGACAAGTGAACTGACCTCATGCTTTGCTTTCAAATCAGAGTTCTCAAAAGTTATCAAAGTTGGAACATGTCAAAACACATGACATACATCAGAACTTCCTACTGACAGAAATTAGGAGATGATAGCATTAACAAGGAATGAAAAGATGTAAAGAGGTATATGCCCTGGAGTCTAAATTACTATTTCAAAATTCATGAGCTAAAAAAAAAAAAAAAAGAAATGAAAAAAAAAAATTTCAACTACCAATAAAAACAAAAAAATAGATGAAACTGAAATATTTTTTAAAAAAATATATTTATTGATTTCAGAGAGGAAGGAAGAGGGAGTGAGAGATAGAAATATCAATGATATGAGAGAATCATTGATTGGCTGCCTCCTGCATGCCCCCTACTGGGGATCAAGCCCGCAACCCGGGCATGTGCCCTTGGCCGGAATCAAACCTGGACCCTTCAGTCCACAGGCCGACGCTCTATCCACTGAGCCAAACCGGCTAGGGCTGAAATATTCTTAGTAAATAAAATGCAGGGCCAATATAAAAGCAAGCCAGAGAAAAGGAAACCTGAAGGACCAATAAACACTCAGTGGTGACCGAGGACCTACACTAAAACTGCAAGGAGATACCACTTCATATCCAAGTATTTAACAACATTAAAAATGCTAACAATTACATGGAAAACCACAGAATATTGCTAACAGAAATTAAAGAAGACCAAAACTCAAATTCAGTTAATACCACCCCAGGCAATGCTTTCCTCATTCTACACATTCTTTAAGAAGAAAATTTTAGTTTTTCTTCATTATAAAAGTAAAGCACATTTATTATTAAAAATGAAAGGGTATATTATGTTCATGGTTTCAAGACTCAATATTGGTAAGATGCCAATTCTGCTCAAATGCATCTATACATTCAGGGCAACTGCAGCCAAAATCTCAGTAGGCTTTTTTGAAGAAGTTAAGAATTCTAAAATTCTCATAGCAGTTCAAAGGACCTAGATCAGGCAAAACAAATTTGGAGGACTAATATTAACTAATTTAAACATCCTATATAATAAAAGGCTAACATGCAAATAGACCGAATGGCAGAACAACCGGTTGCTATGATGTGCACTGATCACCAGTGGCAGATGCTCAATGCAGGAGCTGCCCCCTGGTGGTCAGTGCGCTCCCACAGGGGGAGCGCTGCTCAGCCAGAAGCCTGGCTCATGGCTAGGGAGCACAGCGGTGGTGGTGGGAGCCTCTCTCACCTCCACTGCAGGGCCAAAGGGTCCCGGATTATGAGAGGGCACAGGCCGGGCTGAGGGACCCTGCACCCCTCAGTGCACGAATGTCATGCACTGGGTCTCTAGTTTATTATAAAACACCAGTTATCAGGATAGTGTGGTATTGGTGCAAAGAAAAAAAAGATACATCAATGAAACAGAATAGAGAGCCCAGAAACAGATCTATACTTTTCCCTAGGTTGCTCTAAGCTAGCATCCTCCTGGTTTCTATCCTGTTGGTTCATCACAACCTTTATAAATCATCTTTGGAGGGAGAAAGCTAACTGTGACTTTGGCCCTATGTGTGTGAGAAAATGGTCCTCCTGGCATTGGATATCAAGTAGTTTTATTATTTAAAATTTATGATTGCTAAGTATAATGCTGTGGGCCTGGAATGATGAGGTTGTCCGTTGTGAGGGAAGGGATCTAACTTAACAGGCACTAACATTCTTGACAGTCAGCAGCGGGAACCATTCTCTCACCAGGAATCAAGGTGGAGAGTCCTGGAACTGGTCTTCTTAGGCCATGCCAATGAGCACCCTCTACCTCTCCTCATCTTGCCTCATCTGACACCATGAACAACAACCTCTTTCTTCAACATTGTTCCAAGTTAGCTTCCAAGATACCATGCTCCTGTCTACTGTTTCAGACTCTTTCTCTCTTCCATCCCTTAGAATGTTGGTGTTCCCCAGGGTTTCTTCTTCTAATCTCTCCTTATTCTGTGAAGTCTCTCTGGGATTCCCCATCCACTTTCAGAGTTTGGATTGCCCCTACAATGAGATAATCCATCTACCTCCTGAACTCAAATTCAGTTAATACCACCCCAGGCAGTGCTTTCCTCATTCTACACATTCTTTAAGAAGAAAATTTTAGTTTTTCTTCATTATAAAAGTAAAGCACATTTACTATTAAAAAGTTAATAAATTGAAGAAAATACTAATCCCCACACAATTCCCACACATTTTTATTTCCTATTTCTTCATACATTTTTTTCCAATTCAAAACATTTTCATCATCTTTTCCCTTCTCCCTCTCTCACTCTTCATTCAACTTGTAAATACAAAAATTACCCAAATTATACCTAATATGCCTACAATCAGGTCTAGTTATATGCTGCTTTCAATGAACACAAAAGCAATATGCCTTGAAGCAAGGATAAATAAAAATTAGGGAGTCATGTATAAAGCCCCTGAAAATGTCCAAAATCTACTTTAAAATCACTATAAAACTTTCCATTAATTTCCATATCAGCCTCTGATGACGATTTTCATTAAACACCACATTAAAATTTTTTAAAACTGTGTTATTAAATACTGGAGTTTTTTATTTTTATTTTTACAATCTGTTCTATAACTATTTGTAGTTCTGGTGTTTTTCATTACAAAAGTACAGTTCATCAGTTATACCATAAATTAAATGATATTTTGTGTGCAATCTAAAAATCTCTTCACCATTTACGATATTATTTATCTGGAGAAATAGTACATTTTAGGTTTCTATGAACCAATTTTTGGAATATACCGTATGTATAAATTGTGGGAGTTCCTGTACTTTCCTTAGGGCTGTAGAAAATGATGGTATTTATTATTATACCTAATTTTACTTTAAAACTTTTATCCCGCCAAAACCGGTTTGGCTCAGTGGATAGAGCGTCGGCCTGCGGACTGAAGGGTCCCGGGTTCGATTCCGGTCAAGGGCATGTACCTGGGTTGCGGGCACATCCCCAGTGGGGGATGTGCAGGAGGCAGCTGATCGATGTTTCTCTCTCATCGATATTTCTAACTCTCTATCTCTCTCTCTTCCACTCTATAAAAAAATCAATAAAAATATATTTAAAAAAATAAAATAAAATAAAACTTTTATCCCACCTGAATCTTTAGGGACAATCCTTTATGACATTAGCCCCATTCAAACTACTCACTTGGTGATTTTGACTTCTCCTAGATAATTTATCTTTTTAAAAATATTTTTATTGATTTCAGAGAGGAAGGAAGAGGGGGAGAGAAACATCAATGATGAGAGAATCACTGATTGGCTGCCTCCTGCTGGGGATCAAGCCTGCAACCCGTGCATGCCTCCTGATAGGAATCGAACCATGACTTCCTGGTTCATAGGTCAATGTTCAACCACTGAGCCATGTCAGTTTGATGAACTCCCTTTGAGATGGGGGAGGGAATGTTTGCAATGACCACATCCTGATTCCTAATCCTTTATCTTTCGTCTACCATAGTTCTCTCAGTAAGATTTATGCTTGCTAGAATTCATAGTCTAAGCAAATTCAGAGCTGTAGGATGTGACACTATTGCCCTTTCCCTCCTTCTACCCTCACCCTGCCATGCTTACTAATGCAGACTACTAATGTAGTCTCTGTCCTTTAAGATTTTCTTCTTCAGGGCTGTCCCTTTTCTTTCCTTCCCTTTTCTCTCTCGAGCCAGTCAGTCATACCTATTGGAGATGCCTTTTACATGCTCATACAAGCAAGACAAGCAAAATTGCTTAGGACATTCTCCATGAATTTCAAGAATAAGGGGAACACATGTCCTAGTCCACAAATGCCTTTACTACAATGGAAAATGTAAGTGGGTTTCAGGTGTACCTTCTTTTATATAACAGCTTTCCCCTAAAAACTATAATTAGAAATTAATAAATTTAAAGTGCACTAAGACAACGAACAAGATTAAACTATACTACCTAGGAATGCACATTTTGGTGATAAAATTATAAAAAGAAAAATACAACGAACAGATTTCTATTAAAGTCAGAAGAGTAGTTACTAATCAGAGGAAAGGGCTACAGTTGAGCCAGGGCGCATGCATGGAACTTCTGGAACGGGTGGCAAAGTTCTACTTCATTACCCAGGTGGTTGTCTTAGTCAGTTCAGGCTTCTAAAGCAAATTGCTGTAGAATGTGCATCTAAAGCAACAAATGTTTATTTCTCAGAGTTCTGGAGGTTTGGGAAGTCTAAGATCAGGGTGGTTGGGTTCTGGTGAGAGCCCACATACTGACTTACAGAGGTTGTCTTCTTAATGTGTCCTCACATGGTGGTGGTGTGGGTGAGGGAGGCGAGGGAGCAAGAAAGAGATCATCCCTCTGTGTCTCTTCTTTTAAGGGCACTAATCTCATTCATGAGAGCTCCGCCTCATGACCTAATCACCTCCCAAAGGCCCACCTCTAAATATTATCATATTGGGAATTAGGGCGTCCACGTTGGGGGAGATACAAACATTAAGCCCATAGCAGTGGTGTTCACTTTATAATAATGTATTAAGCAAATGGTTTACATGGTTTCCTGTATCTGTCTGGATTTTATAATAAAAAGGTTTTAAAAACGGCATTGGGAAGTTTGGTTTTGAGATAAAACGTGTCAACTTTTCTTATCTTTGAAACAGATAGTTCTTTAGCCCTCACTCTATTGAGTAAACATGAATCTTTGCATGTTGTTTGCTTAAAGGAAGATGGAACTGTATTAGCAAAATACTGTTCCCCAAATTGTCAGTAAATAAGCCTGTACTTTTAAGGGTAGCACACTATTTTTTTGCACTGTAGTAACTGCTTACATAAAGGGTTCAATCTGCTTCCCATGGCATGTTTATGCAGCTCCAACAGTCCTGAGCTTTTATGGATATACTAGTGACCCAGTGCACAAAATTCGTGCACATTAAGAGGGAATTAATTAGAGGAAATATTTTAATATTGCTATTTGCCCTTTCTCTATAATAGAAGTGTCAGAGATGAAAGAAAATTAGTAAAATGTATATGAAAATCTTCCTCCTGTCAGAGTCTGGGGCACACCATGGGAACCAGAGTCAAGTCCCTGCCCACCCACGTGTGCCTTGAAATCGCGCGAGACCCACACCTGGCTGGCTCCACTCCCATTGGGTTAGATCCAGACCCGGCTGTCCCCACCCACGTCAAGCCCTGCCAGGTGGGGGGTGTGGCCTCAGGTCCCCTGGCCTGGTGCTGGGGTGGGGGCATGGCCTGAGGTCCCCTGTCAAGTCCCAACAGGTGGTGGGGGGGTGCAGACTCAGGTCCCCTGCCCTGGCCCAGCGCCATGCAGCCTCAGGTCCCTGCTGATTGCTTGTTAAGGCTCCTTATGGGAACTTGGCCTCCACTATGGGCGCAGCCATCTTGACCATTATGGTGTGACAGTTAATTTGCTTATTCCCACTTTACTAGATAAGACTAGAGGCCCAATGCACAAATTCGTGCATGGGTGGGGTCCCTCATGTGGCCTGCGGGGATTGGGCCAAAACCGGCAGTTCAATACCGCCTGCTGCTCCTGCCTGCCACTCCCACTCATCCTGGCCCTGCTGTGCCTGCCCTGCTGCGCCTGCCATGGGCTCTCACCCAGTCAGTCCTGATTGGGAGAGGCAAGTGCCGCTACAGCGGTGCTCACCAGCTGTGAGCCCTGTATCTAGTGCTCATCCCAAGGGGAGTGGGGGGGAGGCCCGGGACATGATTGGCCCTCCAGACAGGCGGTGGGATGCTCTTGCCAGCCCAGGATCCAGATCTGTCCCACTGACGTTCACGCCAGTTGTCGGGAGCCACCTGGCAGCAGCAGCTTTTATATTGTTTCTTCCTTGCAGAGCGTCTAGGGAGAGGAATCAGCTGCAGTGCTGTCAGGATTGTGCTTGGCCCGTTCTCTGGAGATTGGGCCTGCAGGACTACTGAGGGACTGAGTGGCTGCCGCCTGCTGGTGGGCTGCCAGGACGGGTTGGTCAGCTGAGCGGCACTCCTGCTGTGGGAGCATACTGACCACCAGGGGGCAGCTCCTGCATTGAGCGTCTGCCCCCTGGTGGTCAGTGCGCGTCATAGTGACCAGTCAACTGGTTGTTTGGTTGCTTAGACTTTTATATATATAGATATTGGGCCATAATGATTTGTGTTCTGTTATGAGGAGCAGAGATAGGTCACTAGAGTCAATTGTTGAAGCAAGGGACTGGGATTTGAACTTGGCCTTCCATGGCTTAAAAGAAACAATTTTATTCCAGATTCAAAATGGTTTATCTGCATGGATTGGGGTAAGCGTGGGGGAAAGAGATGGGGAGTCTCGAATCATCACCACCATTACTGACCAGAAGATACCTAGGTAGTAATACAACAAGTATTAGATACTTTCTTTCTGTCCAATCCAAAAAGTCCAAATGGATTATCATAAGGTCTTAGTGGAGATACTCTGAATATTTCTGTATATTTTCTGCTTCATTAAGAATTTCTGGAGCAGTCTTCTGCTCACTTTTACCCACTATTCTTCACACATGTTAGATCAGCATGGTAAATGTCCCACGTGGTCAAATGGTGAGATAAGGGAGACTATTTTAACAACACAGGAGATTGGCAAAGATGTGAAAATCAAGACCCGAAGAACAGAAGCAATCTTCAATGGGAGAACAGAGCATTTAAGGTAAGGAAGCCTGAAGATATCAGATTATGGTTTAATTCCAAGGGTGATGCATTGCTCAGAGTCCCAGATGTTCCATTTGAATTCCTCCGGTTGCCACTTAGAAATACTAGCCTATAAATTTAATTGGTTATAGGCATGATTTCCCAAGATGCTTGTTGACTTTTCAAATGTAGCATCGTATTGCTTTTAATAAGGTATTTGGGCCCCACAAAGTATGTTAAAAAAAATCAAAGCTAATTCACTACACTTAACACTTCAGTGCTTCTCTAAATCAATAAAATCTGCCTCTGTTGAAATATAACCAGGATCTCAACCATCTCAGCTCCGGTAATAGAGAACTTTCCCTTCCATTCTCATAGAAGTCCTCCAGAAAATGGACAAAGCTGGTTACAATAGGAGATAGACTTTAGATCATCGCTATTAGAAAAACAAATGTGTCCCTCTTTAGGAATAGTATTAGTGAAAATAACTCATTATCTCTAACGTAGTATCTTCCATTATGTCTTTATCATTTCCCTATGCACCTACTAATGTCTTTTCTGCTACCATTTAAGTCATTTGGTCCCTTAAATGCTTTCTTGCCTCTGATTTTAATTAGAACCTGACCCTGGCTCACTTTCAATACTCCCTGGTGTGCACTCCACTCTGACACCCCTCTAGGCTCCTGACAGTTTCCTTACCTATAAAATGATCACTGAAAACATAAACACCCAACCATACATCAGAAATCAGAGTCTTCTTGATCTTAAGATTGGTTCCCAGTTAGAAGACTGAAAATACATACTATTTTAATGCAGGAGAGAGTTTCAGTAAAGTTAAGGCAAGAGTTGATCTTGGCCAGACACAGAGGATTGAAGATGGTATTCATTTTCACATACTCATTGTATGCTATAAGTAAGAGGCATTCATTTACTTATTCATTCAACAACATTTAGTGAGCATTAATCCTGCCAGGTACTGTGCTTATGGCTGCAGACAGAATAATAAGCTAAATGGTATAGTCCAGTGATGGCGAACCTATGACACGCGTGTCAGAGGTGACATGCGAACTCATTTTTTTGGTTGATTTTTCTTTGTTAAATGGCATTTAAATATATAAAATAAATATCAAAAATATAAGTCTTTGTTTTACTATGGTTGCAAATATCAAAAAATTTCTATATGTGACACGGCACCAGAGTTAAGTTAGAGCTCAAAAGGTTCGCCATCACTGGTATAATCTCTGCTGTCTTTGAATTTTCAATAATAATCCCCAAATTTACAAATCCTCAGACCTACTACTCTGCAAATGTTACAAAGGAAAATTGCAGGGATGCCTGTTTGGTTCAGTGGACAGAGTATCGGGTTTGATTCCGATCAAGGGCACGTACCTGGGTTGCGGGCTTTATCCCCTGCCCTGGTCGGGGCTCGTATGGGAGGCAACCAATTGATGTGTCTCTCTCACATAGATGTTTCTCTCCCTCTGTCTCTCCCCCTCCCTTCCACTCTCTCTAAAAATCAATGGAAAAATATGTCTGGGTGAGGATTAACAACAAACAAAACAAAACAGGACACCTGCAGGAACAATAGAAGAGCAATGAAGAGGGAGATGCGACCTGGTCCGGGGTTTAGGGAAGGCTTCCAAGGAAGTGCTTTAACGTGAAGGGAGCACAGCAGATACCCAAGTGAAGGGGAGTGGAGGGAAGAGCCCTCCGGGTCTAGAGAACAGATTTGTAACGGCCCTGAGTCAGAAAGGGGTGAGGCACACTCAAGGAACTGGATGAAGACCAGGATGGTTGAGCCCGAAGTAGGGCCCACGAGGGATGCGGGGAAGGTGACTCAGGTCAGATGGCACAGAGCCTGGGAGACAGTGTTAAGGATCAGATATGCTATCCTAAGAGCAAAAAGAAGCCACTGAAAATTTTTTAAACAAAGGACTGACAGGATCAGATTGTGAACATCAGAGGGCACAGCACTATGGGAGGGAGTTAGGAAGCTCTTTCAATGGCCCTCGCAAGAGACGAGAAGTGAGTGGATCTGATAGTTCTCTAGGAGGTAAAATGGATGCAGCGAGGTGATGGAAGGACTATGAGGGATGATGAAAAGGGAGGCTTGTCCACTGACTGGATGAAAGTTCCATTTACTGAGATAGGGGGCTAAGCATACTTCTGTAGAGAAGAGAGAAAACAAACACCTTTCCTACTTCGCAGAAATAGAATCACCAAGTAAAGCTTATACAGCAGCTTAATGGCATCAGTTTTCTACATTAACAGTGAGATTGGGTGAGCTCTTAAAATGAGAAAAAATATCTTACAGTAGCAGAAGAATGATCGGATAAGGATGACAGAGAACTTCATAAAATGCCATATAATCCACCTCATTAAAGAAAGCATGGATCTCAAGAATTTTACAGTAGTGAAGAAAAAAGGTTTTACAGCAAAGTTAAATGCTGTAAGTAAAAGCAAGGACATTATAGCTTTTTATTTTTTTATTTTTATTTTTTATTGTTTTATTGCTTAAAGTATTACAAAGGATATTACATATGTGTCCTTTTTTCCCCCTGCCCTTGACAATCCCCTGGCCTCCCCTACCCCCCAGTGTCTTATGTTCATTGGTTATGCTTATATGCATGGGAGGGGGGTAAGAGATCAACCGAAGGACATTACAGCTTTTAATCTTTTTTTCCCCCATTTATTTTTGTTTTTCTTTAGGAAAAATGAAAAAGAAACACTGGAGAACCTTTATAGCTATCTTAAAGTTTCACTGGAAAAGCATCACTTACAGGAAAACCTAATAATATTAACCCTGGTCCTCACTAAATGTTACAAAGAAAATCTCTGACAGATACCATTTTGTAACTCTTGAATGAGTGACCAGCTAAAAATGCCAAGTTGAGACTGAATTGGTCTCTGCTTAGGCCAAGCATGGCCTAGAAAATGACGGAAAACTACAAGTGTCCAATAACAGTATGCAGATTGCAGAATATTTAAGATAGGCTACTGAAGATTGCGTAGGACTCACAGAATAGGGAGTCGGGTGGGGAAGACACGTGGTTCTATATACAGGGAACCTGTCAGCAATCCTGACCTTCTGTTTGGAGGGCCCGATTTTATGCTTTACCTGGGGAGAAACGGACCTTCGGCAACCTTACTAAGGAGCTCTCAAAGAACACTGGCTTTTTACAAGTCATATTGAAAAGCCTTTTTAAAAGGAAAGAAAATAGAAAATAAAAACAACTGATCTTAAAATAGACTTCTGGTAAGGTTTCCAAATAACAGAATGTAACAATTCTTTGTTTATCAGGGTGTAAGACTTAATGTTTAAAATACATATTAAGTGATGCTAACCTTCATTTGGAAAGACAAATCAGCATTCACTTGCAAACTAAATTTTCCCACGTTTCTTTTTCAAATCTTCTAGCTTTTTAACATGATCTTTTCTTTCTCATTATCCTGGGAACTGACTCACCTACACATAATCAAAACCAGTGCTGTATGTACTTTTTTTTTTGGTCCCAGTCTTCAGTAATGGAATTTCAATTTGTAATGGAATCTTTTCTGCATCTTCTCAGTAAAGTCTGTGAATGTTTTAAAAGCATGTGCTACTATGAGAAGTACCCATGGATTGATAATTCTTTATGTTTCCAATCTGTAGCCCAGATAGGACTGTCTCAATAGCTTCTGAAAATGTGAATTGTGTAAAAGAATGTAGATGGTAGGGCCTGCCACTCTAATAGCTTCAAGGCATAGCCTATAGCAATGACCAGGTTGGTAAGGTCAGGATAAATTAGAGATGGAACACACAAGAGACATGGAGGAAGACACTGCACCAATTCTTTCAAGGACTGAGCAATGGCAAAAGCAGTCTATGGCAGAGGTCACCAACCTTTCGGACCTCACAGACCACCAGTGGTCCGCGGACCACCAGTTGGCGACAGCTGGTCTATGGGAAGCCACTCGGGGGAGCTGAGAGTGCTTTTTAGAAGCTGAACTGTGTTTATTCATCAGTTCTGGTGAAGGTAGGAAAAGGCAGAACTATTTAAAAAGGGGAAAATCGCCACCACCAAGGAACACTCAATGGATTCAAATCTGTGACTTGCCTGTGAAATCAGTCCCAGAAGCATGATGTTTGAGATAAATACCCTGGATATTTATCTCATGGATAATGAAGAACATCCTTCCTAATGTCCTGTTCATAGAAGACTTCCTTCTTCCTTTACCTCCTGAGCGTTTTTAGCATTCTTATTTTAAAGTTCCTTTCTGGTTGCTCTATATCAAGTAGATTCTCAGTTCAACTATGCAAATGGGCTTTGTTTTTAACTGTGAGCTCATCTCCAGCAACAGCTGCCTTTTGTGAGACTCTTCCTGGTGCCCAGCATTAAAAAGTGATCTCCATGGGGGAAGATGTGGGAATGGTTTTTGTTTTGTTTTCCAGTTCTTGGATTCGTTTTTACATTAGTTTCTTCAGGGTGGGGCTTCTGCTCTTTCTAAGTAATATATAACTTTGGGCCCCAACTGTTGGTCAGGCTGGCACTGAATTTTCAGAGATGATTCCTTCTTCCCCCACTGTCCACGTGGGCTGCCCAATTCTGTGCTACATCCCCTGTGGACCCTTCCCACACACACTGGACAGTCCCTTTCTGGCCCCAAGCTTTAGGCGAGGGGCCCAGGTCCATATCCTAGCCACTCCCATGGACCTACTGTCTCAATTCCAGCCACCCAGGACATAGTCTAAATCCCATCTACTTCTCAGAAGACAAGTATTGATCTGGTTTCTCCCGCTATAAGAATGCAGTTCTATCTCCTCCGAAAGTCTGTCATAGACACCAAAATTCACAATCACCAGATCACTAGGTTTTCACATTTCTTTTTTTAAAAAATATATTTTATTGATTTTTTACAGAGAGGAAGGGAGAGGGATAGAGAGTTAGAAACATGGATCAGCTGCCTCCTGCACACCCCCCACTGGGGATGTGCCTGCAACCAAGGTACATGCCCTAGACAGGAACTGAATCTGGGACCCTTCAGTCCGCAGGCCGACGCTCTATCCATTGAGCCAAACCGGCTAGGGCTTCATTTAAAGAAATCTGAAAGTGTTTTTACACACAAGATGATGCAGTCAGGACCATGCTGGCCTGGGAGTCAGGAGACCTGGCTCAGCTGAGCTCAGCCCCACACAAGCTGTGTGACTGCAGCTAAGTGTGTTGACCATTTTGGGTCTCCTGGGAGAAAACTAAGATTTGGAATTAAAATAGAGAGTACTTTGGCTTCTTCCTGCTCTAAAATCTGATGCTTGTATAAAACACAATCTTCCATCTTCTCAGGCCAAGTGGGAGGCCAGGATGGGGGGCAGCAGGATAACTTACAGGAAGCCCCTAGATCCCAGCCTCCCAGGACTATGTGGCTCCCCAACAGAGTTTGGGAGTGGCTAGGATATGGACTGGGCCCCTCGCCTAAAGCTAGGGGACACATTAGCATTTCAAACACTGTTGCTATGACAGGTGAACTCACAGAGATAAGAAGGTAGACAATTTCGTTTTGTTTTGTTTTGCAAGCCAGTATGTAAACATTAACTGTTCATACACATTATTCAACATCCCCCATTCATTTTTCATGAACCCATACAAACATATCAAAGGGCTAGATGCTCCCCTCCTAGTGCTGCTCTCAGAATTACAGACTCCTTTCCCTCTGTCAGCAAACCTGAAGGCCAGAGTCTTTGTTGAGTTTTTTTTTTTTCTTTGTTGCGTTTTTACATTAGTTTCTTCTGCTTTTTCTAAGAATAACTCACGGAAAAAGAAAGAGCTTTACAAAATAAAAATAGTGCATCCCGCACCCTCCCGGCCTCCCTACTCTCCCACCAGGTAGTGTGTGTATTCACTTAAACAGCCTTTGGAAACAAGCACGGTGTACAGCCGTGATGATCCAGACCTGGGAACCAGCATTCACATTAATGAATGGGGAAATGTCTACCCAAGCTGCAAATGACAGTAAATCTTGGAGGGGAATCAGCATTTCAAACAACCTCAGAGGTCAGAACCCAATGGTATAAAGATCAAAGGGGAACGATCCAATGACGCATCCTTGGAGAAGAAAGGACAACCTCACTAAGATGAAGGTGGCAGTGGCAGAAACAGACCTAAGCACTAGAGTGGATAACAAAATGACCAGGAACCAGACTTTAGCACTGGACCCAGGGGTAGATGCAGGAATTGAGTAAGACCGAGTTTCATCGTTTTTAAATGCAAGAATTCCAGTTACAACAGTTTAAGTAACACTAGTTCCCCAAGAACAGCGTCCAAATTTCAGCTGCCATGGTATAGTGACTGTGGGTAATTGCATACAAGTTTCACTGCTAGCTCTTCAGTGCACAAACCACAATGCAAAGAACAGATGCGCATCAGGATCAGTGACAAATCACGCCACTCCTTTCAAAGTGTGTCGGTGATTGGTCAGTGTGCAGCTGTTATTAAGTTCACACAACAAACAACAAAACGTGCAATGAGATGGCCTCCTTGTCTCCCAGTGATAAAGCCCCAAATGGAATGGATAATGCAAAGCAGGGGGTGGGGGGAGAATTGGTCAACAAAGATGAAAGTGCAGCAAAGAAACAAAGAGTGATACCGCTGGAATGTAAACAGAGTTTGTAGAAGGCACAGCCAACTGTGGGATTACTGACACTGCTGCCGTCCCAGAGACCGGATCCGCACCAGAGGAATTTAGTGAAGGTAAACTCATCGCGACATAAATGAGGAAAGTAGTTGTGATGAAAGGTATGAAGATGTCCCAGAGGAAGTGATGCTGGCCAAAAAGCTTCGTATTAAAGGAAATCTTGGAGATCTCTCATAACATTGAAAGCACAAAGGATAAAATATTAGAAGCTAATCCAAACTTAGAAAGGAATATGACAATTCACCAAGGCATAGAAAGGATGCTTACTTAGTATCATAAGTTATATGACAAGAAGGCAAGCACTGTTCAAACTACTCTGGAGATTTAAAAAACAACAATACACTTTGTCAATATTTATAATATTTTAACTTACAGTATACCAATATTAGTTTGACTATGTTTTTCATTTCTCTACACATTTATAACAGGAATAGAATTTTAAATGTGTTTTTTGTTGTTGTTGTTGTTGTTAATCATCACCCGAATATATTTTTCCATTGATTTTTAGAGAGAGTGGAAGGGAGGGGGAGAGACACAGAGAAAGACACATTGACTGGTTGCCTCCTGACAGTGCAAGGATGGGGCCTGCAACCGAAATACACGTTCTGGATCAGAATTGAACCCGGGACCCTTCAGTCCACAGGCAGACGCTCTACCACTGAGCCAAACCGGCTAGGGCAAGTTTTAAATGTTTTGAAACACATTTATGTATCATAATCTCCCCATTGATCAGTAAGATCACATTCTATAGTCTTAGCTTGCACAGTTATTGTACAGCCTCCCAGGGTCATTTTTACAATCTCACACTACTGTGCACAGCAGAAACTGCTGGTATTTAGGAATCATGAGGTGAGTTTCTCATTATACTAAGTACTCATCAGATACTTCCACAGCACTAGGTCCAGTTTAGACATTACACTGAAACAGACACGAAGAATTTGAAGAAGACGAAAGCAATACTAGGTAAGAGGCTAAGGAAACAAGCATAGGAAAACATGTAAGGAAACGGGGGTTTCTGTCAACGAAAAGAAGGCCGAAGTGGTGATTTAAGTATGGCTGGTCTTCAGTGACTTCTCCATACAGGACACTGACTGGTCATTATTCATCTCCACTAAAGACTGAACAAATAAAAAACAACTTTAACTGCAATATGAGGGGGCCGGGGTAACTGAAGAATGAACTTACACACAGTAAAAAAATAAAGGTGCCATGCATCAGAACATGTTTCAAAGGCAGTTCAGTAATTTTCCTTTTGGAAGTCCCGAAATGTAGAATCAGTTCTCATTCATCTGCAATGGTTTAGGTTTTGAAGACAGGCAACGAAAGATGGACCGTCCGACCTTTCAAGGTCTTTGCTAGAGCCAGATGCTATGATTTTTTTTCCATTGTGAGACTTTATCGCACCCTAAGCTGCCAATTACTTCTGAGAACCGGACTTACATTGTTCTTTGCTTTATACACTCAGCTCTGTTTGTCCCAGTTAAAGGGCATTAGATTATGGAGTGGAACTCTGACGGGAAAGCAAAGCTGCAGAGCAATCCTGTTTTCCCAGGCTCTGTGCCGGGGACTGCTGCAGTGGCTCTGATGTATGCAGCGCCCACCGCATCAGTGCATCCATACAAATGAGCCCCAAGGGCCTGGGCCTGCTCCTTGTGGCCGCTGCTGCATTTTCTGCGCTCAGACCTGCAGTGTTCCAGGTATCCATTACAAAGCTCATCACCAAACCAGCCTTAGCAACACCCTCCCAGGACAAGGCATGTACAGTGTGGGCAGTGAATGAGCTCTCTTCAGCACTGACAATTCTTGAACTATAATCCACGCAATTGTTGCCACAAGAAATCCATAATCTCTTCTCCATTAAGAATTATTGGGTCTACCAAATGAGGGAATACTTAACATTTTTAAACAGGACTCAGAGCTGTTCTCCATTCTCCCATCTCTAGCCTGCATTTATGTATTAGGTCTGCTAAACTTGAGACTCACTCTAACATTCTTCAGGAAATGGCTCAATCATGAAATCTCTAATACAGTGCAATGTCCTAGCCCTGCGTGCTTCTTCCAATGACTAGATTTCCAAGGAGGAAGTATGTGAGAGACAAAACCCAAACCTTGACTTCCAACAAGATGAAGTACAAGAGACACAGAAGCTCCTTAAAGCATGTTACTTGAGGATAAGGTGTCTTTCATTAACACACACACACACACACACACCAAACCTACTGGAATAGAATATTTGCTTCTCCATTAATGAGTCTCACACTGGAACTGAAATTTGTTGTTTCAGCACACTTCTAATTGGACATTGTTTTGAGTTCGGTGTTTTTGTTTTGTTTTAATATGACTTGTACTTTCAAATTGAGAACTGTCTCCTACAGGAGAAATATCCAATTGGTTGAACATCCTGAGTATGACCAATTATTTATTTAAGGGGAAATTTGTGAATTCTTAAGAGGAAAAAAAAAACACCCTTAAAATAACAAGATTAATTACTTAAGTTTTTATTTAAATTTAATATTGACGTTAATAAATACACATTACCAAACACCCTTGGGGTGTAACAGACCCACTCCCTATCACATGTGGACAACCTTGCTTCAACTCTGATACAGCCATCTCTACTTACAATGAGACACTGACAATTTGTTCTCTCACAAGCTCACAGAAGATTCTAGTAGGAGGATGGAAGAATAAGATTTGAAAATAACTACTGTAAGCAAAGAAAACAGTAACTACTATGATTTGTCCTCCATTTAGATCAAATTAGATTGTTTTTAACTACAAGAACAGAATGTAACAATCCTATATAATAAAAGAGAAACATGTAAATCGACCGTCCCTTTGCTATACTCACCAGCCAATCAGGCGTGAATATGCAAATTAACCCAACAAAGATGGCAGGTTAATTTGCATACACAGGCGACAAGCGGAGAGAAGTGGGAGAGCCAGCAGCTTGGGGGGACATGGCTCCCTCGGTTGCTCCCCGAAGCCACCAGGCAGAGAGCAGAGCAGGAGAGCCGGAGGCTTGGGGGGATGGAGACAGAGCAGGAAGGGAAAACCTAGAGCACAGGGAGCACCAGGAATTCTGGGAATAGTAGTTCTAGTAGCAGCCCCAGGACCTGAAGTGGAAGTCCAGAGTGCGGGGAGCACCAGGAATGCTGGGAATCATAGTTCTGGTGGCAGACGGATCTCTTAGACACTAGAGCAAAGTGAGCCTGGAGCAAGTTACTGTTGTGGTGGGGGATGGAGGGAAAGCAAAGGTGAGAGACATAAGTAAAATCAGAGTGTCTAGAAAAAATTAAAGGGAAGATATCCTAAAACTTCCAGGAAATCTCCACCAATGAAGCAAAGGAAAAAAAAAGCCTCTATTATTCTGTGGGTAGCAAACCAAACTGAGTTGGAGTCTCAGACAATTCGCTCATATGAATGCAAAGACAAACAGAAACTCCCAGATTGGAGAGGGCTCCCCTGAGAGCACCCAGATTGGAGAGGGCTCCCCTGAGGGCTCCCAGATTGGAGAGGGCTCCCCTGAGGGCTCCCAGATTGGAGAGGGTGCAGGTCGGGCTGAGGGACCACCCCCAGTGCATGAATCTTCGTGCACCAGGCCCCTAGTTTTAGAAATAAGAGAACTCCTCTGGAAGTGTCTGCATAGAGTTGCTCTAGATTGTACAGGGTTAGCTAATAAAACCTTCTGTCTTAATGGAAATGTTTGACGTGTGCACTATCTAATATGGAAGCCACTAACCACTTATGGCTTGGTGCAACTTGAAATGCGGCGACTACAACCGAGGCTCTACATTTTTATTCTAATTTTAAATTAAATACCCACATGTGGTTAGTGGCTAGTGCAGTGCAGATCTAGAACCAAGGTTCCCAAATCTAGCTACTCAATAGACTCAATCACTAAAGGAACCTACACAATACTCTGGATCCTATCTTCTATTGATTCTGACTTAATAGGTCTGAGTAAGAGTCACCATTGGTGTTTTTTAAAAGTTCCCCAGGTGACTTTTTAAAGACTTAAAAAATCACACAACTTTATTCCTTTAGAGGAGTTTTAGGCTCACAGCAAAATCGATAGGAGGATACAGAGATTTCACATATACTTCCTGACCCCACACATGCACAGCCTCCCCCATTATCAACACCCCCAAAGGGATACATTTATTACAATTGATGAACCTACATTGACACATCATCATCACCCAAAGTCCATGGTTTTCATGAAAGTTCACGCTTGGTACTGTACATTACATGAGTTTGGATAAATGTACAGTGACATGAATCTACCATCTGGCATCAACATAGAGTAGCTTCACTGACCTAAAATTCCTCTGTGCTCTGCCTGTTCACCCCTCATTCTCCTCCAACCTCTGGCAACCATGGATCCTTTTACTGTCTCCATAGTTATGCCTTTCCCAGAAAGTCATAGAATTGGAATTATTATATAGGATGCAGCCTTTTCAGATTAGATTCTTTCACTTAGTAATAGGCATTTAAATTTCTTCCATGTCTTTTCGTGGCTTGATAGTTCATTTCTTTTTAGCACGGAATAATATTCCATTATCTGATGTACCACAGTTTATCCATTCACCTACTGAAGGACATTTGGTTACTTCCAAGTTTTGACAATTATGAGCAAAACTGCAGATTTTTATACGGACATAAGTTTTCAGCTCCTCTGGGTAAATACCAAGGATTGAGATTACTGGATCATAAGGTAAGAGTCTATTCTGTTCTGAAAGAAACTGCCAAACTGTCTTCCATTTTTATTCCCACCAGTAATGAATGAGAGTTCCAGCCGCTCCACGTACTCGCAGATTAGGCTCTGGTTATCTCGCTTCTCCTGAGGGCTGGCTGGCTTAAGAACAGTGGCTCCGGTGTATTTCAAAATGGTTTTTTTCCTTTCCCCTGCCAGAACCACAAAGGGATTTTTCTTTGATGTTTGCTGTGGGAACCTGGAGGAGCTCTGGGGGGCAAGTTTACAATATGGTGAGGGGTATCCTATGACTGAGTCCCCTTTGTCAACTGATGGTAACTGGTGCCAATTCAATGTCAATTGGAATCCCCAATGCGGTGAAGAAGGAAACTTTATTCAGTGCACATTGTGATGCAACATGGCTATAGAGCAGCTCTGGGATCAGGGGTCTCTGGGGCCAGGCCCCTCTCCGGCTAGATAGTTCTGCTCTGCAGTGGTTGGCTCCACTCTGCTCCACTCCAAGCCTGTCTGTTTCACTCTGGCAAGACTCCCATGTTTCAACTCAGTCAGGGAGATGCAGTCTTCGCTCTTGGTGGAAAGGGAAAGTGCGCTCTGAGCCAGAGGGAATCTGGCTTGTATGGACAGAAGTCCTCACCCCGGGTCCCTGACTAGTCCATTCTCATACAAATGAGGACTCCAAATCCTCATAGTTTGATTGGTCCATAAGGCACTGTCCTGACTGGTCAGAATAGAGCTGCTCTAATTGGCTTGAGCTGGGCAGCTCCATTGGATTGGGGAAGCCTCAGTCCTACTGGTTGAAATAGGATGCCAGGAACTCCGCCCCCCCCCCCCCCCTTCTTCTTTTTTCCAGGAACTCCTTTATAAGAGCTGGCTCAGACGGCAGAAACACAGTGCAGAGGCAGGCAGTCCAGTGCAGGCTTCTCTGGGAAGTGCAGTGCAGTGCAGTGCAGTGAGAGGCCCTTGTGCAGAATTGGCTGTTAGGCTGGGGTTTTTCTGGTTTTGAGCCCATTTAGCCACCAGGAGCCCTTCTTAGATGGTTTTGTGTGTTTTTTTCCTTTCCGGGTTCACACCCTGGAGTTTTTAACTCTCAGAGTTGTCCACACTGAGCCTCCAGCAATTTGACAATAACAGTTCAGGTTTTCCCACCGCGGCACTGGTTCCCTGGGCAGTTTCCTCTTGCTTGATTGTGACTCTCTGCTCCAAAAGGCCTCAACTCCCTGCATTCACCGGTCTCCCCAGCCTTGGGGCAATGGCTTGCTCTGTGTCCTTTCCTCTCTTTGGATCCAAGAAGAGTTGTTGATTTTTCAGTCTGCTCAGCTTTTTTTTTTTTTCCTTTAAAATTTTTTGTTGTTGTTGAATTTATTGGGGGTGACATTGGTTAATAAAATTATACAGGTTTCAGGTATGCATGTGGAATGGGACTCGACGTTTATGCAGGTGATTTTTTAAAATATAAAGACTTACCTCTAGATCAAGCTGGTGCGGGGGGGAGAGAGGGAGTTACTCACTGTGGCAGCAGAGCTACATCAAGAAAACTCAGGGGAAGAGAGACAACAGTCAAATAGAGTTTCTCCAGAGCCCGAGAGCCATTGCTGTAAATTTTTGCTACTCATGGTGCTCCATCACCTGATAACTTGTTAGAAATGCAGGCTCTTCAGGCTCCACCCTGGAACTACCGAACACAGAAACCACTTTTCGACAAGATCCCCACATAATTCATTTGCACATCAAAGTTCGAGAATCACTACTCTGAACAGTGTTGTCTACCCTAGCACACATGAGAATAATGTGGGGAGCTTTTTAAAAAATGACACGTGCATCGGTATTTCTTTGAAGTTCCCAATGATTTCAATGTGGGGCCAATGTGAGGACCACTGAAGTAAAATGTACAAACCCAAACAGGGACTTTTCAACTATACTCTGGTCATGACTGGTAGAAGGAAGAGAGGAGGGTCGAAGCCCCACTTCCAAGGGGTGGACACCGGAGACCCGTCTTACCAGAGGAATGCTACTGGCACCAGAAGAAAATGACCCTTACGATAATAAAAGCCTGGAGAATAACTTTCAAGTTTTATCTGGTTTTCACCCAAAGTGGAATACTCTAACTGCGGTGTTCTACAGCATCTTTGCTCCAAGTCCCTAAAACCAGCCTTCACTGTTGTCCTTATTTCTGCCCATTCCTCTCCCCAGCCCATACACAAGACTCTACTCTTGAGATTTCTCAAGAAAACATATCTCTGGCTTTAGGAAAGTAGAATGATCAAGCTCAATAGAAATTCCTATTGCAGTAAGGATGTAAAGTGTATATTCCTACCAACACATTCTCTTGTGGTTCATTATAATCCCTCAAAGGTACCTGCTGGCAATAACCTAGGAAGTCAGACCTGCCGACAGAATCCAGTCTCTCTCCAAGGGAGAAACTCTATTTGACTGTTGTCTCTCTTCCCCTGAGTTTTCTTGATGTAGCTCTGCTGCCACAGTGAGTAACTCCCTCTCTCCCCCCCGCACCGGCTTGATCTAGAGGTAAGTCTTTATATTTTTGAAATCCAATAGTGACAGTTTTCTCCCTATCTAGAATATGCTTGCCAATGATGACAAGAAAATATGTTCCCTCTATCTCCACTCTTTACAGAAAAACCAGAGTGGTCACAAACCACACACAAAAACACACCAATAATTTCAGTCAACCCGACTTCTGTTGTTTCCATGTGACACCAAAAACAAAAAGATCAACTTATTAAGGCTCACGAGATTGAGACCTCCCATCTGCCTCCAGTAGGTCTTTTAAAGACATGACTGCATGCTGGGATTAATATAGTTACATTTCCCCAACTGGTTCAATGTGGAAACTCAGGTACTTTCCACACCAATTCATCAGGGAAAAGAGAGGCACAGCTGCCTCCTGGTGAAATACGATCTTAAGCTATGTTTCTTCCTCTACAAAAAGAGGATAAGACTATCTCCTTTTTGGTTCTGTTGTTGAGATTAAATGAGATAATGGATAGACAAGTGCCTACAAATTGCAAAGTGCTCTACCAGATGTAGACAAGTGGACGATACTTCCTAGCAGACGAGTACAGAAATAACTTCCAGGACACAGTAAAGGTATTAAAGGAAAGACAGTGTTCTCTGAAGGCAAATCTCCATACAGGTGAACAGGGTTCTATTTCTAGTTTCTTGTT
This sequence comes from Myotis myotis, assembly GCF_014108235.1. Classification (NCBI taxonomy): domain Eukaryota; kingdom Metazoa; phylum Chordata; class Mammalia; order Chiroptera; family Vespertilionidae; genus Myotis; species Myotis myotis. The sequence goes on from NW_023416313.1 coordinate 162,125,615, forward strand.
CAAGGTTAGAGACAACACTACACACTACCTTTGCCATTCGTTTCAAACAAGACAGACTGCTCAGAGGCAATGCAAATGTGATCCACTGTTTTTTTTTTTGTTTGTGTTTTTTTTATTAGTTAAGGTATTACAAATGTGTCTTCATCCCCCCCATTAACCCCCAACCTCCCCCCCACACACAAACTCATGCTCCCATCCCCCTGTTGTCCATGTCCATTGGTTTGGCTTATATACATGTATACAAGTCCTTCGGTTGATCTCTTCCCCTTACCCCCGCCCTCCCCTACTTTCCTTCTGGGGATTGATAGCCTGATCACTGTTTCTCAGTCTTTGGGTCTGTCCCTTTTCATCAGTCTATGTTGTTCTCTATAGTCAACACATGAGTGAGATCATGTGGTATTTATCTTTCTCTGACTGGCTTATTTCACTTAGCATAATGCTCTCCAGTTCCATCCATGCTGTTGCAAAAGGCAAGAGTTCCCTTTTTTTTTTTTTTTTTTTTTTTACCGCAGCATAGTATTCCATTGTGTATATGTACCACAGTTTTCTAATCCACTCATCTGCTGATGGGCACCTAGGCTGTTTCCAAATCTTAGCTATGGTGAATTGTGCTGCTATGAACATAGGGGTGCATATATCCTTTCTGATTGGCGTTTCTGGTTTCTTGGGATATATTCCTAGTAGTGGGATCACTGGGTCAAATGGGAGTTCCATTTTTAGTCTTCTGAGGTAGCTCCATACTGTTCTCCACAGTGGCTGCACCAGTCTGCATTCCCACCAGCAGTGATCCACTGTTTTCTGGGGCTCACTCATGTTAAGTGAACTCCCCCCCACTGCACCGCCAATTCACACTGCCAGACACGAAGGCTTGCACACTAAAGGAAAAGCAAGGGGTGCTCTTTTAGAGCTAATTAAGGCCAGCCAGGGGCTTCTATCCCTGGCAGCACAGCTGCTTTCTACCAGGAAACTGATGAGATGAGCTTGTGAGATGTGGGCTGTGATTTGAGTGTAAGTTCTACCCTGCTGTGTAGATAGGCACACGTAGTTCTATCCAGCTGCTCTCCGCCATGCAAGATGGCTTCACCTTCTAGAACACAGATGATCTCTGCGGACAACCCACTGGCAACCAGGGACCAAAACACCTCGGGGGTGGGGGGGGGGTCAGGGGAGAGAATGAGCTGGAGTCACCCAACGCTGGAGATAGGAAACAGACAATTAATTCCATTCCTCAGCTGTTAACTGTGTTTCTTTTCTCTTTATAACTTGCTTTTAAACAAATCCCAAGTTCTCCATTCAAGACAACTAACTAAAAGTGAAGTGGACAACATTATTGAAAGAGATGAATAAAATACTGTTGTATTGTTCCAGGACTCAGTTCTTGGTTCTATTCTAAAACTTACTCCCTTGGTGTCTTGTCAAATCTCATAGCATTATATGCAGACCCTCAATTTTCAATCCGCAGCTCAAACCTTTATAAAAAAAAACCAAAAAAAAAAAACCCACTCCAGAATACAATACAGCCACCTAGTTGACATCTTCGTATCTCAAACCCCACATGTCCAATATTGAACACCTTCTTGTTTTGAAATAATTTCAGATTTATAGAAAAGTTGCAAGAATACTAAGAACTCCTATATTCCCTTCACCCATATTCTGTTAACATTTTCCCATATTTACTTAATCAGTCTTCCTCTCTTCATATTTGTATGTACATATATTATTTTCTGAACCACTTGAGAGTTACAGACACAATGGTCTTTTATTCCTCCAAATACTTGTGTATGTTTCCTAAGAACAAAAACATTCTTTAACCTAACCTAATCACAGTACAATTATCCAAACCAGGAAGGTGACATTGCTACAATACTGTAATATATAGGCCTTATTCATATTTAAACCAATTGTCCAACTATTATACTTTATAGTAGTGTGTGTGTGTAAATATATTTCCTGATCCAGGGTTCAATCCAGAATCACACAAGTTGTATTTAGTTATCATGTCTCTTTAAATTTATTTAATTTGGAACAGTCCAGTCTTTGGCTTTCATTACTTATTGAAGATATTTTATGGAATTTTTTTTCATTGTTACAAATTGTGGTAAAATACACATAACATAAAATATACTAGCTTAACCATTTTTAAGCTGTGCACTTCAGTACTGTTATGTATATTCACATTGTTGTGCAAACAACTTCTAGAACTCTTCATCTTGCAAAACTGAAACTCTATTCAGTGGTTCTCAACCTTCTGGCCCTTTAAATACAGTTCCTCATGTTGTGACCCAACCATAAAAAATTATTTTCGTTGTTACTTCATAACTGTAATGTTGCTACTGTTATGAATCGTAATGTAAATATATCTGATATGCAGGATGGTCTTAGGCGACCCCTGTGAAAGGGTCATTCAACAGCCAAAGAGATAGCGACTGACAGGTTGAGAACAGCTGCTCTATATCCATTAAACAACTATGCTTAATTTGAGTTTGTCTGAGGTTTCCTTCTGAGTAGATTGACACTGGGTGTTTTGGGCGGGAATTGGACAAAAGCAATGCTGTGTTCTCATTACATCATAGAAGGAGGTCATGATGTCAGTTTGTCCCATTAATGGTATGAATAACTTTGATCCTTAGATGACAGCTGTTTCCTTTTTAAAAGTACTTTGAGACTATGTACCCTATTTCTCATCAAATTTTCACCCATTACTTTAAGACCCATTGATAATTCTTAAAAAATATGTTTCTATTGATTTTAGAGAGAGAGTGGAAGGGAGTGGGATAAAGAGATAGAAACATCGATAAGAGAGAAACCAGGGATCGAGCCCACAACTCAGATTTGATCCAGTGACCTCTTGGTTCATGGGTGGACACACAACCACTGAGCCACACTGACCAGACCCATTGATAATGCTTGCATAAATTATTGATTACCTTGATATTTGTCAAGTGGTGATTTTTCTAACTTTATCATTCTTTATGCATTTATCATTTGGCATTTGACTATAAGGCAGAGCTTTGTTTCTCTCTCATTAATGTGTTTATTCACTTACTTATTATATCAGGATGGACTCTGGGATGCTCATTTATTTTACAGGTTATAACCTGTCACTATCATTATTTATTTTGATGTTAAAATAGTCCTTTAAAATGGGAGCCGTTTTTAAGTTGGCTCCTGTGTTGTTCTGATGTGTCCTTATCATTATTTGAGCATTTGCTTACTTTCTGGCACAATCAGATGTTCCAGGTTCATCTTATCCTTTCTTTGCCCCAGCCTGGAATCAGCTGTTTCTCCAAGATGCCTGATTTCTTTAGTGGAGCATGGCCTGGAAAAACCTACTTCCAGGGCAGTTGTTCCCAACGTGGCGCACACACCCTACAGGGGAGCAATTTGATTTTTAGGGTGGGGCAATTTGAGAATGAGTTATTAACAGTGAATTTTTTGCATTTTTTATGGACCTAGGGGCCTCATATGCATTATATAAATATATATTTGACATATTTATGCATTTCCATTCTCTATTATGTTTTGAAACTTTATTTGCTATTTTTCATATCACTTCATATTATTATCATTATTTTAAACAATTTCTTAGTGATTTCTTCCTCAGTACTTCAAGTGTCCTTTCATTCTTTTATTTTTCTCTTTCATGGGTGCCATGTTCTTTGGGAGCTTGTTTAGACCATGTTAATGGCCTTTTAGGCTTCCTCCAGGTGAACAGGAGTTCGCTTTTTGACTAATAAGGATTATATGTCACGGGGGGTGGTCATTAGGATTTTAGAGATGCTTAGGTGGGGCATGGCCAAAAAAAGGCTGGGGACCACTGATATAGGGTGTTGTGTGCTCACTGTTAGTGGAGTGCCATCCTTCAGGCCTTTTCAGTGACCGAATTTAAAAAGCATGCTTGAGAGTATGTATTTATAACCATTTCTACACCTATATATTAAAAACCAGGAGTCCACACTGATTTCTCTAATTCTAACCCTAATCCAACACCACAGGCTTCGTTCCAGTCTTCCCCCTTTCCATACTTGTAACTCCCTTTTCTGACAGTGACAGGCCTGACTTCTATTCTTCTCACTTTTACTATGTGCTTAATCCTAGAACCCACCCAAAACAGTTTCAGTATTCTCAAGCCACACAACACCAGATGACTGAACTCTTTATCTCCTTTCCAAATGGGCTCCACCCACAGCCTTTTCCATCGCAGTTGATGTAACTCCATCCTTCTAGTTGCTCAGGCCAAAACTTTGAAATCATCCTTAATTATTTTCATTCTCTCTCTGTCACTGTCTCTCTGTCTCTTTTTGTCTGTCTGTCTTGGGCTTGAGTTTCTCCCAGCTGATCTCCCTGCCTGCCTCCACCTTTGCCTCTTAATTACTAGTCTACTGTCAACACAGGAGCCAGAGCAGTCCTTTTAAAATTATGTCACTCTTCTGCTAAAACTCCAGTAAAAGCCAAAGCCAGTGACTTAAAATGGCCCCTCATGATCTGACCTCATATGCCTTTCTGACTTCATCTCTCACTTTTGTCTCCATCGGTCTGCTCCACTGCAGCCAGGCTATCTTCCTTGCTGTGGTCAATCACTTCAGCCACGCTCCCATTTAAGCCCTTTGCTCTGATTCCTCTGCCAGAAACACTTCCTTCACTTCCTTCAAGTGCACAATCTCATCTCAACGAGGGCCACACAGACTCCTGTATTTGATCCCACAACCCCCCACCCCACAGTCTCTATCCTCCTTACCCTGCTCTAAGTTTTCTTACTCTGTAACACTGATCACCTTCTAACATACCATATGATTCACTCATTTATTACGTGTATTATTTACTGCTTATCCTCCAACCCCGGCTCTCTGCTAGAATTTAAATTCCACAAGGGCATGAATTTTTGTGTTTTGTTCACTAATATATCCCAAGTGTCCAGAACACTGTCTGGCATGCAGTAGACACTCCACAAATATTTGTTGATGTTGAGTGAATAAATTATTGAGGCCTCAAGAACTACTCTACCTCCTATTTGGTAGTATAATTTAATTAAATGTTGTCTGTAAAAAAAAAAAATGATCTTTAACTTATAATATCAGTTTGGGTCAATGGCCCTAACATTTATACTTCAGACTAACACTGGAAGGTGTCCATACCAGAAATTTATTAACACATCCATACCAGTAAGCCAAGGCACTTCAAATAAATGTAAAATAAATATTCCAAATGAAATTGTATCGCTTTCACAATACTGTATATATGTGTAGGTGTATACGTACATGTATATGTGAGGTTTCTGCTTTTAATTTTTATGATAGTGTGAGAGCCCAGAATTTAATTTGCAGTTAATGTACAGACTTGAAAAACTTGCCCGTGTTGAGAACACTATTTAAGAACCTAATTCTCTGCCTTCTGATCAGAGTGGACATTAACATCCTAACACACTGCACTTCCCTAGCACCTACAAGGCCAGGTGTTTTTAGTATAGGGTACACAATGGTTTTGCATGCAAAATTCTGTGTGTATTTATTTTCAGTGATGGAAGAGGAAGTTAACATTTCATCAGAATTTTAAAGAGTCTCTGACCTAAAAATTATTCTTTCAACAATAAAGACAAATTAAAAAGAAAAAAAAGAAACATTGCATTTGACTATTTAGTGGAGCTTCCTGAGGACAGGAACCATGCCTTTCTCATCATCCAATTCCAGCGCCTAGCAAGCAGTGAATAGTCAATGTTTGTTGAACAAATGAAAATAAACGAATGCCCCCACAACAATCCTTATGGCAGAAATCATTACCCCTTTGTAATGGAATAAGACGCTGAGGTCCAGAGAGAATGAGAAAACTGCTTTAATTACTGCTATATCTGAGAATCAAATCCTGATCTTTCTATTTCCCAAAACCTGGGCTCTTTCAACTTCTCTATTCAAGTTCCAAAACAGCCTTTCAAGGATGTTTGGAGTCTACTGACTTTGTTCAGTAAGCAAGCTACTGATATTGACTTGACCTTCCTTGCGAACGTCCCCACAGGGGAAACATAAGATGACAAACAAGAACTCTTTAGTTTCCATTATTGTTATATTCTCCACATTTCATTCATAAAATGGAGTCTGGCCTAAAAAAAAGGGAATGAGTAAATAATGAATGAATGAGTGAGTGAATGAATGAATGAATGAGTGAATGAATGCCTCAGCTCACATTCCCTCCCCTTCCCCAGCTCAGTTAGGAGATGACCTTGGGAGCACATCAAGGACATCTGACTGATCATGAGAGTAAATAGGAATCACTTGATGGAGTTATGACTAAACTTGGGTGGCAGAATCTTCCCAGGAGTGGGAAAGAAATCGTAAAGACAGGAAAGACTTTTGACTTTCTGTAGCTTTTTAGGTTAAAATCCAGCATTGTGGAGTTTTTTGAGGCTCTTGGAGGCTTTGGGGTTTTTTTTTTGTTTGTTTGTTTGTTTGTTTTGTATCTCTGGGTATTAATAGGAGAGGCCCATGGTACAGGCTGCTAACAGCTTGCTCTAGGTCCTGGGTTTAAGGGGGAAAGGATAATGATACCTTTATGCTTCTTTCTAAGTTGTTCAACTCAGTGCATTAAGACAACAAAGGAGATAGAAATTCAAATCAGAACCTGTCCAGGAATAAGCATTGTGGATTTATGATGTGTCTTTCTGGAACTGAAAAAATTAGGGCACAGAGGCTACTCCTCTGATACCCTGAACTTCGAAGGGATTTAAACACTGCTGTAAAAAAAAGAAAGAACTCTTACCATTTGCAACAGCATGGATGGACCTGGAGAGCATTATGCGAAGTGAAATAAGCCAGTCGGAGAAAGATAAATATCACATGATCTCACTCATTTGTGGAATATAATGAACAACATAAACTGATGAACAAAAATAGGTCCAGAGACATAGAAGCATCGGACAGACTGTCAAACCTCAGAGGGAAGGCAAGGGAGGTTGGGAGGGGGGTGAGAGATCAACCAAAGGACTTGAATGCATGCATATAAGCATAACCAATGGACACAGACAGTAAGAGGGGTGAGGGCATGTGCTGGGGATGGGAGTGGCTGGGAAGAGGTCAATGGGGGGAAAAGGAGTCATATGTAATACTTTAAACAATAAAGAACTTAAATTTAAAAAAATAAAGTTTGTCATTATACTAGTTGTGTACCATGTTGGACATAAGGATTCATTTCACTGTATAAGAAAACTATCTGTTAAGATTGACCGGGCTATGGTGAGGACACATTCCATCTCTGAAACTGGCCGCATCTGTTCTGCTGAGGAAACTTCTGCCATGGATGGCTTGATTGTGTATTACCAGAAATACTCCTGGGGGCAGCAAGGCACCTCGGTCCCCACTTCACACTCAGCAGAAAACCCAAGCGGTTTCAGAACACACTGAGTTTGCCAGAAGTAACCAGGGACCAGCAGCTCTGCCCAGCCACAGTGACAGCTGACCTCAGAGGTAAGCCTTGCAAGAACCCCTCCCCTAAAGCAGACCCCACAAACCACGTTTCTGCCAAAGGAAGGAGGTATTTGAGACACAGAAAATAACCCAAAGGGAGGTAAACAAAACAGGCAGACAATGGGGAAATCTCCCATTTACTTTGCACGCTGGGCAAAGGAGCAGTAACTGGGGGCAGGGTTTTTCCAAGTCGTACATCATTATCCAATGTTAAAAACAACAACAGCAGAAACCTCCATGAACACCTACCAGGTGTTAGAGCACAGTGTTGGGGCACTAAGTGAGCCAGATGAGAGAGAGCCCAGGATCTCTAGTGGTAGAGATAAAACATAAACACTAATAATAACTGTAATGCAATGCAAATGAGAAAGCGATACAGACACCCCGTGTTAAGATGAGGGAGAGAGAGTGGCAGTGGGGTCTGTTGTGCTTAGCGGATCAAGAAAGGAAGGAAAAAAGGTTGGGGCCTTGGATGCCTGGCTAAGGAGGCTGCTTTTCTCTCTTCTTTTTCCCTTTTCCCGTCCTCCCTCCTTTAATCTTCACCCCTCCTTAGTTTCTTTCTTCTTAACACTTCATATCATTGCAAATTTTAAAAAGAAAATCGAAGGTGACCAGAACTGTTCCCTGGAGAGATTAATCAGGAAATAATAACGTTTGTGACAATAGGGCCCTGGCCAGGCAGCTCAGTTGGAGCGTCATCCTATACACCAAAAGGGTACAGGCTGACCCAGTCAGGGCACATACCTAGGTTACACGTATGGGAGGCAACCAATTGATGTTTCTCTCTCTCTCCCTCAAATCAATGAATATCCTCGGGTGAGGATAGGGGAAAAAAAACACACATTTTTGGCAATGGAGGACATCTGTAGTAGTGTCAACAACAACAAAAAAAGTTTGTGGTAATGGGAATTGAGACACAGAGCCAACAAATATTTAGGACATAAAATCAACGGGTCTAGGCAACTGAGTGTTGTGGGGATCAGCAAGAGGAATGAATCAAATGTGACTTGGCAAATACTGATGTCATTCAAGAACAGATCCCCAGGAGAGAAACAGATGATGTGTGATAACACTGAAGTGCTAGTGAAGCTACTGACAAGCTGTTGGAAATGTGGGACCAAAGCCCTGGAGAGAGGTCTGGACTGCTGAAGCTACAGATGTGAGAGTTCTGCATACAAATGAGAGCTGACACCATGAGAATGGATGAGGCCGCGGGAGAGAATTTGGAAGGAGAGGAGGAGGTCAAGGGCAGAGCCTCAGGGAATGCTGACATACAGGATGAGGAAAGAAACCAAAGAAGGAGTAGTCAGAGCAATCATCTGAAATTCAGCAGACTGTCACAGGAAATAAAGAAGGAAAGGGGCTCAAGGAGTGGGGGTCACCACAGGAAGCGCTACACAGAGGTCAGAAAGGGGCCTGGAGAAGCAGTTTTATTAGCCTTCTGGTGAGGTCACAAATCAGGTGTCAAGCTCAAGGGTTAAAGAGGGAACAAATGGGTTGTTCAATTTATATTTGTGGGCGTCTGTCTTCATTGTTTGCCTCTTCTTTTTGCTTCCTGACCATCTGTCCACTTTCACTGCTGTGTGCAAGTTTCTAAAGCCCCCTCACTTTAAGGATTCAATAGATACCGACGAACATAGACAACACTCATGAATAAGTCCCTCTAGGAATCCAGGGTCCTAAAAGGGTTATTGCTTATCTAGCGCTTGTTCCCAGGCACAGATACATAGAAAACAAGTGAAATGCAGTAGCTTATTTTCATGGGCTGTGAAGTCAGATCTGGGTTTAAATCCTTGCCCCGCCCCCCGCTCCCCCCCACCACCACTTATTAGCTGTGTGATTTTCAAGTTTCAAATGCAAAAAAAGATATAATGATGGTTCTCATTTCATAGAACTAATGTGAGGATTAAATGGGATAACGTATATGGTGCCTAGAATATAGTAGGGGCTCAATAAACTGTATCTCTCTCTCTCTCTCTCTCTCTCTCTCTCTCTCTCTCTCTCTCTCTCTCTCTCTCCCCTCCCTCCCTCCCTCCCTCCCTCTCATTAATCCTTCCTGGAGGATATTTTTCCCATTGACTTTAGACTGGAAGGGAGGGGGTGGGGGACAAAGGAGAAAGAGAGAAACATTGATGTGAGAGAGCCACATCAACTGGTTGCCTCCCACACACACTCCAACCAGGGCAGGAATCCTGCAACCCAGGTACATGCCCCTGACTGGAATTGAACCCTCAACCTCTCAGTTAACAGGCCAATGCTCCAACCACTGAACCACAGCCGGCTAGGCCATGTGTCTCTATTATGTCACTGGGATGTTACTATCAAGTTACTTATTGAAATAAGTACTTATTATTGATAGAGATATTAAGGAACACAAAAGAAGCAGGTGGTGTGGGAATGTCTACAAGTCAGCGATTTTCAACTGGTGTGCCACAAGAATTTTTAAAATGCGCAATATCTGATTATTTAGTCAGGGGTACTGACCTCTTTTCTCTTAGATTGTCAAATGAATACTCGGTCTTGAACCATAAATATATAGGTCACATTATAAGGTTGCATCTGATTGGTTAATTCTTGGTACCAGAAATTCTTATATACAAATATAGGCATCTGATTTTTCAAAAAGTCACTTTGGAGCAAAAAGGGTAATTACTATTAGTATTATATATTTTTTGTAAATCAATAAAAATTATACCTATTTTTGGTTAGATCAGCAAAAATATTTTTTTTTTTGGTGTGCCGCAGAATTTTAGTAATTAGTTTGTGTGTGCCATGAAATGAAAAAGGTTGAAAATCACTGCTACAAGTGAAAGAGAAAACCAGGAAGAAGTGGAGATGATTTGAGACTCAAAATATAGGTGGGAATAAGATGTTTTCATAGGATGTGAATAGGGAGAGGGAGGGGGAGGGAGAAAAGTAGTCCAGAGGATGAGTGAGGGTGTAAATGCAGAAACACCTATGCACATGCTGGGGTCACTTATGAAACCAGCTTCCTGAATGTGGAGAGGAAGTGATGGGAGTAACTGCACATGGACTGGTTATGCAGGATGGAGCCTGTCACTTTAGTACGGCAGCACTTCTGGGCTATTTGTCGGGAAGTCCATGCAAGATTAGATGGGGGTGGGCAGAAAAGCTCAGAATGGCTTCACATGGTGGAGTCAGGCAGGCAGAATGAAATGGGAATCTCCTGCAGGAGTCCGGAGGACTAAATGCATACTGAATACCAGCCAAGACTAGAAGCAGAAGACTCATTCTAGAATGGACTTGCTCCTAATGAACCAACAGGTCTGGATCTTGAGCCTTCAGATGACAGCATCAGGGGAGCTGAAGCAGAAGTGGGGCAGGCAGACGTCTGCACACAAGTATGTATAGGTGCACCAGTGAATAAATGATCACGTGTGTGCACACTTCCAAAGTCTTACTGGGTATTGTAGAGACTAAATCTTCCTGGAGACTGCAGATAGTATGCTTTTGGCACCTATAGGTTTTGCAAAGCTAACACACTCTAATTACATTTAGTGAGAAATCATCGTATCATTTAGTGTACTTAGCCATTTCAAATCCGTAGCAGAAAATGGCATTAACTGATACAGTTTTCCTATCAAATTAAATAAGGCTAACCATTCTATTCATGGACGAAAAAGAAAACATAACACACTTGGATATGCGACTTTCAAATTCGGTGCCCAACTTCCCAAACATCTGCACTGAAAAGATACAATGTTGACAAGTGTTGGTGGAAAAAAATTACAGGATATATCCTACTAATGTTATTCACTGATCTCAGTTAATAGATGTACACTTGCAGGATATATAAATTAATCCAGATTTAGCATACTCTTTTGGGTTTACCTAAAACACTATTGGTTATTGGCAAATTATTGTTATTTTTGAAAACTTCATTCTCAAATGAAAAAAAGCACACATTAATTTTTAAAAGTCATTATTTTGCAGTCTGCATTTCCAACTTTTTTTTCTTAAACACCTAAAGTCAAGACTCTCATTACTAGCAATACCTAAATTATAAAAAGGGTAAATTCATAAAGATGTAAGTTAATCAGTAACTTATTTTCTCATAGATTCAAAGCTATCAGTACTGACTAGGTTCTGAGGAACAGTCGTGGGCTTAACCCAGAGCTGGCGTAGCAGGATAGTAAGAAGCTGGGAAAATCCCTGGGCAAGTGGAATGGGGAAACTGAGACAAGAAACTTAAACAAGGCCGAACAGTTTGGGCAGCTTGCAGCCAGCTTGTGAACTGCAAGACCTTATCTTCCCTAACGAGGACACTTGGGAGCAAATGTTTTATACCCCACCCCCTAACCAGAAAATACAGAGTTTACATCACCCTGGCCTGGGAAAATAGAGAACAAAGACCCAGGTAATGCCATTTTTGCCAGCTGAACCCAAGGACGGATGAAGTTGGGGAATAAATAACAAAAACCTCATTAAAGCCAGACAGACCTGCCCTAGCTGGTTTGGCTCAGTGGATAGAGCGTTGGCCTGTGGACTGAAGGGTTCTGGGTTCAATTCCAGTCAGGGGCACATGTCCGGGTTGCGGGCTCGATCCCCAGTGGGGGGCGGGCAGGAGGCAGCTGGTCGGTGGTTCTCTCTCATCATTGATGTTTCTATCCCTTTTTCCCTCTCCCTTCAATAAAAAAAATTTTTTTTTTAAAAAAGCCAGACAGACCTAAGGTAAAAGTAAAAGGCCAAAGAATAATCCAAAATGCCCCTATACACTCATTTTAATACATCAGCATATTAAAAATGCACCTGGAAAACTGAGAAATTCTGCTGAAACCCTCCCCTCAGATGGATAAAAAGTCCTCAAGACAAAGACTCAAGGCAGGCTACCTCTAGAGCATGCCCAGGCCCCTTCCCGAGCATGGACTTTTTATTTCTAAGGGTCCTCAAGAGACTTGCAGTCAGGGGAGCGGTGGGCAGTGGCAGCTCCACCCAGGTTCACCCCCTGATCCTGTCCCCAAGGCCCCCTTCCTCTGACCTCCCAGTGAGCTAACAGCAGCCCCTCCTTGGCTCACTGCTTTCCTATAACATTCCCAGAGCCAAAGCAGAGCACCGCCTAGGCCAGTGATGGCGAACCTATGACACGCGTGTCAGAGGTGACACGCGAACTCATTTTTTTGGTTGATTTTTCTTTGTTAAATGGCATTTAAATATATAAAATAAATATCAAAAATATAAGTCTTTGTTTTACTATGGTTGCAAATATCAAAAAATTTCTGTATGTGACACGGCACCAGAGGTAAGTCAGGGTTTTTCAAAATGCTGACACGCCGAGCTCAGAAGGTTCGCCGTCACTGGCCTAGGCTCTCTCTCCACTGTGGTTTCTTCTACTCTAATTTCTCCCTTCGTCTCACTGTCCCCAGCATTAATGCACATACTCTCAAAGCCATCTGGACTCGTGTTGTGACACAAAGTCACGGACCCACACACAACGGGCGGCCTAAGGCTGACCTGCTCCGGGCCAGCCCCTGTGCGATCACAGTGGCAATTTGTGTCCCTAGCGTTACCTGGCAAATGATCCTTTTTATTTTTATTATTTTTCTATTTTTTTTGTTAATCCTCACCGGAGGATATTTTTCCCATTGGTTTTTGGACAGAGTGGAGGGGGAGTGGGGGGGAAGAAACATTGACATGAGAGACGTATCAACTGGGCCCCAGCCATGGGTGAGGAGCAACCCACAAGGGAGATACATGCCCTTGACTGGGAATCAAAACCTCAACCCTTCAGTCCGCAGGCTGATGCTCCAACCACTGAGCAAACTGGCCAGGGCGCAAATGGTGCTTTTTAAAATTTTGCTGAACAAATGATTAAGTGAATCAACAACTAAATGAAATATATAGGCCTATGCTGTCCTGAAAGTAAATAAATAATACAAGTACCATCTAAAAAATGTTTCTTTTGGCCCTAGGCAGTTTTGCTCAATGGATAGAGCGTCAGCCTGTGGACGGAGGGTCCCAGGTTCGATTTCAGTCAAGGGCACATGCCCGAGTTGCAGGCTCAATCCCCAGTAGGGAGTGTGCAGGAGGCAGCCAATCAATGATTCTCTCTCATCACTAATGTTTCTAACTCTCTTTCCCTCTCCCTTCCTCTCTGAAATCAATAAAAATATATATATATTTTAAAAATGTTTCTTTTGGAAAATGTATTCTGAGTTCCAGCTTAATTGCCAGGAACAACCTCTCCTATGGTTCTTCTTCTAACTTTGTTGGCCAAATGGGAATTTCTCTCTCAGTTATGAAATAAAACTCAAATTAAGTATCAGCTATCCTTGCCATTTTCTCACTTCCATTGGGGGAATCCTATAAATAAAGTTAGAGGGGTGAAAGGAAGGTGATGAGGAGGGGGAAGAGTGAGGCAAGAGTCTGGGGACACATTCAACAGAGACTGTCGTTAGGATGGGCCCAGCCAATCCAATCACCACCTGGCCAACATGAGCCTAACTGGAGCAGGTGAGGACAGAGATGGAATGGGAAGGGGCCTAGGTAGCAAAGTGTCTGCAGTTGCAATGGGAGAAAAATCCCACCCAGGGCCAACCTTGAGGAAAGGAGTCTTCCTATCTAAGGCCAGTATCCACCCAGATGTAAAGCGCGCTAGCATAATGGTCAAGTCCTAGTCCTCAACGTGACTAGCCATGTGATGTCAGACAAGGTACTTCACCTCTCCTCTCTGTGCCCCAGTGAAATGGGGCTAAGACAATCAGAGAAACGCAAGTATAACATGATCTCACTCATACGTGGAATCTAATGAACAAAATAAACTGTTGAACGAAACAGATCCAGAGACATAGAAGCATGGAACAGACTGTCGAATCTCAGAGGGAAGGAGCGGGTGGGTGGATGGGAAGAGATCAACCAGGGAACTTGTATGCATGTATGCATAACCCATGGACATAGACAATAGGGTGGTGAAGACCTGGGGTGGGGGCGGGCTAAAAGGGGTCAATGGGAGTGGGGAGAGAAGAGGAACATATGTAATACTTTCAATGATAAAGATTTTTTAAAAAAAGAAGGAAATGGGGCTAAGAGGTTGTAGGAGGATTAAATAAGTTAACACCCTGACCGGTTTGGCTCAGTGGATAGAGCGTTGGCCTGCGGACTGAAGGGTCCCAGGTTCGATTCTGGTCAAGGGCATGTACCTTGGTTGCAGGCACATCCCCAGTGGGAGGTGTGCAGGAGGCAGCTCATCGATGTTTCTCACTCTCTATCCCTCTCTCTTCCTCTCTGTAAAAAATCAATAAAACATACTTAAATAAATAAATAAATAAATAAATAGATAAATAAATAAATAAGTTAACAGTGCCTGGGATATACAAGGGCTACATAAGTGTTAACTAAACAAACATACCAAGCACCTGTAAGTTGCTGATTACATGTTATACATGTAATGATTAAAAACATGGTCAACCTTGAAAACTATGGCCTTCCTAAGGATTAAGGAACAAGAGGAAAAGAAGATGGGTGTTGTTTATTAAATATCAACAAAAAGCATAGCACTATCTTCAATTGTGCTGAGAGCACTGTTTTTCACCTCAAAAGAAGAACTTGTGCCAAACCACCACCTAGGAATAGGAATTTTTAAATGGTACTATAAGGCTCTCAGTGAAAACCAAGTAAGTCTTACTGAGACTATTTTAAGAATGATAGGGAAGAATATAAAATACATCTGCTTTTTTGGACAGCATTGCCTTAAGAACCACCATTCAAAATGGTTCCATTAAGGATACATCTCATTTCACTAAGTGAAATAAGGTCATCCTTTTAATTTCAGAAGTATCTTTGCCCAGCCGAATGACAAATGTCATGTGAACCCTTGGTGCATAAATTACAATAATTTTTTAAAACACAAACTTAAGGGTCAGGCTGCCAAGTCTTCACGCTTCCTTTCCTGGTTTGTCAGCACAAAGAATTACTAGGAGGAAATGTTTGTTAAATGCAAAAGGTCACGTCACAGTGAAGGACCATGTGGTGAGGAATGATCTGCCTTTGCCCATATTCAAGGACCAGAGTAGCTCTCATTTTCTCCTTTCCTGCATGATCCTTTTAAGTAAATGAAAGGTTGATTTATATGTGCATTATCCTTATTATCTTGTTAGAGCACAGAGTAAGGTTAAGAATTCAATATTCAGGACGGAGTGTCTAGATGTGGAGAAAATCCCCGTTTATAGCGTATCTAATGGAAAAGACTAACACCTTGGTTTCCCACCAGTTCATAGGCCCCAAAGAAGTATTGATCTTTTGCTTCAAAACCAAGCTGCTTACCACAGTTATGCTAACAGTCTTCCCAGTTCTCTCACCCTCTACAGAACAATTTCATTAAATAGCAACATCTGCAAACCCCGAGTGATGACAAAATGTGCCAGATCTGGTCAGAGAGGGGGAAACGACTAAAAAAAAAAATTGACTAAAACTACTTAGAACATTTAGATCAATAGAACCAAGCAATGTAACAGAAATTTGTTATGCCAATGAAGTGGCTTACCAAGAAACTATTTGTCCTTATAATGTAGTTAATATTTTTTAATGCAAATAATGTATTTCTCTATTATACCCTGAAGTGGGTGATAAAAACACAGCGAGGTCTTATGGACACTGCACAGGAGTGTGAAGACTTGGGTTCAGGTGTAGTCCATTATATATAATCTGGGTGGCCTTGGATCACAAGAGATAAGAATAACTGCTGGATCTACCTCACAGGATTTTTGAGAGATTCAAATGAGGCCATATAGCTATCTGGAAGTATTTTGTAAACCGTTAAGATCTTCCAGATTCTACTCTTTATACACACAATTACATTTGACTGCTTATTTTCTGTATTAATAATATGGATCAAAAGCAGGGTATAGTATAAATCAATCAGCCCAGTGCTGATTTTGGCAACTCATTGATGTAACAGCATGAAGACCTAGGGAAGTTAAATGGCTTTCAAACTCTGCTGAAGTCTACAGAACAGCCCCACTGTCTAGGAAAAGCTAAATATTTATTGATTTTTGTATATAAGGAAAGAGCAGTAAGAAAATGGAAAGCTGCATATCTATATTAGCATTTAAATCAATATTTTATCTGAGAACATATTAAGTGGCCAGGTTATTTAAGTTAATGTTATCTACTTGAAATATTTGTTTAAAGCACAGGCTGCCGTCAAAGCATTTAATATGGTCTAGATCAAGGGATTAGACTTTGCGACTTAATGGAAATGAACGTCAAAAGGCACATTTCACAGAAGTTAATATAAATGGAATATATAAATATAAAATAGAATTTTTGTCTCAAAGGAACAGTTAAGCCGTAAACACAGATCTGTTTGTTCCACGTCTCAGTGAGATTTAGGTATTAAACAGGGGGAGGACCAACTCCTTCAATAAAGTTTAATGGTTAACTCCTTAATGGCTGTCTGTACAAGTTAATGAGGAAAATTTTGATTAATGTTAGGCATGTGGGTAATTAAATCTTAACAAGAAAATCTGACAGGGATCTATGTATATGGATCCCTGAAAAGAAAGAATACCACTTTGGGGCATAATCATTAAAAATGTCCTGTCATTACCTTCTCAAACTATGCACTTGTTTATAACCAAATCCACAGGCACGGTCAGTGGCCATACCCCTAAGAATTCTAGTCTGACTTTAAGGGGTGAGACAAGTATATAGGGTGGGAGGAGGAAGTCCTGGCTTCTACAGTCCAAATCTTTTCCTTTTCTATTCTGATTTCTCATGGTTCAACAGAGTCTTTTGCCCTAGAAACCCCAAGCATCACAGTTTCTTCATCCCTCAATGTTTTGGTCTTACTAACATAATTTATTCCAGGAAAATAATTTTTAGTAGAGTAAGACAGACTGCTGAGAGGCAGAAAGATGGCTAATGGTTGATGTAGATACATATTTCTAATGCTTGTCTATTTTCTTCTCCAGCAGGCCATATTTCATCCAAGTTTGTAAATTGTAGAGTTGACATTCTTATTAGCACAGTGAGTGCACAAAGTGATCATCTATTAAATGTTTACTGATGATGATCTAAGCTACCATTCAAGGTGCCCTGGATAAGACAAATTTATGCGAACTTAAAGGCATTAGAAGGAGAGTTTTTATAATCAGAAAGGCTACTCAAAATATCTCTGGCATCTCGCTAAGAAAAAGAAAAGAACAAACATTAAAATCTTTGGCAGAGTGTCTAACATCAAATACTTACCCCTTAATTTTTTCTGTTCTCCAAATGTTTTGTGTAAGTTATCATTATCAGCAGATTACCAACCCTTTCCGCACAAGGAATATACTTTTCTCAAGCACCTAGACTTGAACCAGGCAAAAGAAAAGACTGCCACGTATTTAAAGAAAAGAAAGAGAATGTTTTCTTTGGGTGAAGCCGGTGATCTATATTTCATTAAAGAGCCCTCTAACCAACAACATATGATGAAAATACAATATATTCAATATATGTTATCATAACGTATCTTAATAAGACCACATTTGTTACATTTGTCTAGCGCTGCTTGTTTGTAAAGTGCTGTCCCCTCTGCTATCACTTTACTCTTCCCTCACCCAGTGTGGCAGCAGCTTAGGCACAGTGTCCTCCGTTCACAGATGAGAAACGGAGGCACTCGGGAGTTGTGTCTTCACTTGTTCAACAAGCCAGGCACTGTGCCGGGTGCCGTGCTCACAGTGATGAACAAGACCAAGTTCCTGCTGGTGTCGAGCTTGCTCCGTGGCGTTTGTAAATCTTTAACAACCAGCTCTCTGATGTAGGTTCACCAGAAGTGTATGTAATTAGTATTTTCCTTTAACAAATAAGACAAAAGTGAAATAACAAAGCCATATGGTGGAACTTCATTCAGTTCTCAATAATGAGTGACTTCTTTGCTAAATTAATAGTTTTCAAATATTAGAAGAGTATTTTCTCAGTGTTTCTACTATTCACAGTGTAACAGACATAGACAAGGAATTAACATTTTCTGTCACTTCCTTAAGTTTAGACAATCAAGAAAACAATAAACTAAACCCAGATTTGTAGTGTTTGCCGATTTCTATGCTGTAAACACTGCTACTGACCAATTTTATGCTAACAGTATGAAGTTACTGTTTTCAGAGTTGGGGGAAAAGGCACATTAGTACTCCATCATACAGTATTTCCATCATTCAGAATAACAGATGTAAATAACCTCAAGACCATTGGAAAACACATATATAATTACATATTGTTTTTGTGATTAATCACTATGCTTTAATTATGTTCAATTTGTAACAGTGAAAACACATATAACATAACAGATATTTACATTACGATTCATAACAGTAGCAAAATTACCGTTATGAAGTAGCAACAAAAATAATTTTATGGCTGGGGGTCACCACAACATGAGGAACTGTATTAAAGGGTCGCGGCATTAGGAAGGTTGAGAACCACTGCTCTAGACCCTCTGAGTGGTCTAGTACTATTTCCAGAGCAGGATGCAGTTTTCCATACAAGAAAGTAATTATCAAATTAGTGTCACAAAGTTCTGAGGTGTATGTGTTCGTTATAAACGGCTGCAGGCCAGAAAAATGACCCTGAAGGTTAAATTTTTTGAGATGATGTTTGGAATAAATGGATGGGGCAAGTTTTTGGGAAAGAAGGATAGGAGATTAAAGTCTAGATCTGTAGATAAGCAGGAATGCTGCGGGAGGGAGACACAAAACCCCCCTTCTTTGGGTCTCACCAATTATGTCCATTCCCAGGTTGAGATCAGGGGTTTCAAGCTATGTCCCTACCTTCTAAATATAGCTATCACCTGGACAACAGATATCCAAGGAGACCTTCATCTCCCCTGATTTTGTCAGGTCCCCCAGAACCTCCCATGTGGAAGCTGTCAAAGAAATTTCTGCAAACGAGGCACTAACAATGACGGCCTGACAATGGGCTCCTAAGCCATGATGTTGAGCAAAACATTTACTCAGAGAAAATGGCCTGCGAACTGAAGGGTCCTGGGTTCAATTCCAGTTAAGGGCACATACAGGAGACGACCAATCAATGTATCTCTCTCATATGGAAGTTTCTCTAGAAACCAATGGGAAAATATCCTCTGGTGAGGATTAACATTTTTTTTTAAAAAAGAAAGAAGTTATACTTTCCCTCCCTGAGTCTCATTTTCCTGCACTTTGCTTTATTCCACTTCACAGGTGCTGCATTTTTTACAAACTGAAGGCAAAACCCTCCACCAGCAAGATTATATGATTTGCTTTATTGCCATTCTTGCTTTATTGTGGTGGTCTCGAACCAAACCCACAAATAAATAAATGAACATTTATTAAGTGTTAGAACAAAAAACACACAACAACAAACAAAAAATAAAGTGTTATAACAAAGAAGACATGGTCTGGAATCTAGGTTTTGTTTCATCTTTTATTTTGTCTAAAGTTATTAAATATTTCAACCATAGAGAAGATTACAGAAAAAAATAACAGATGTCTGGCAGATCATTTGTTTTAGGTCGCTATGATTTTCTACTGTATGAAAATAGCGCAATGTATCTATTCCCCAAATAATACTGGCACTGAACATGCCTCCTGGGAATTACTAGGGCACACATCTAGAAGTGAAATTGCTGGACACAGGGTATGATAATCTTCCCATCCCAAACTGCTTTCCAGAGCGGTGTATCATTTTCTTTTGTACCAAACACTGTGGGAGCATTCTCACTTATCAACACTAGATGTCAGGCATTTTAATTTTTTGCCAACACTATGGATATGAAATGGTATCTCATTGTTTTAACTCATGTTTCCTTAATTATTAAATCATTCCGGTTCTCAATCCTTTGCCAGTTACATGTACTGCAAATATCTTCTCAAAAGTCTATTACTTGCCTTTTAACTTTGTCTATAGTGAACTACAACCCTCTTTAAAATAAAAATTGTATTACCTCATATGATAAATAATATACCAGCAAGCTCCTAGTCAGACTAGATACTCAGTAAATGTGATTTCCTCCATCCCCCCACAACTCATAACCTTAAGAAGTTCATAATTGAGTAACAGAGGGGTGATTAAAAACATTGGTTCTGAAGTTGAACAGATTTGGTTTGAATCCCAATTTATATTTAGCTCTACTAGTATGACTCAGCCTACCTTGCTTGAGCTCTTTTAACCTCAATTTCCTCATTTGTCGAAGTTAGTATTTAACTCACAGAGTTACTGTGAGGTATAAAGTGTTTAGTCTAGAGGCTGTCAAACACAAAGGTCTCAACATACGGGAACTGCTATGACCATCATCATTAGTAGGAGAGATATACAATATATACAAGTTACTATAATATAGAGCAAACTATCACAAAAATCCTCTATGAGGAAAATAATTCAATGCTATCAGAATGCAGAAATGAGAGTGATACTGTCCAGCCGGGGGCCAGGGGAAAATGACGATGGCTTCACATAGGAAATGGCATTCAAATGGACCGTGGAGAAAGATAGAAATGGAGGACATTCCGGCAAGCAAACAGAGGCATGGAGAATATATATGTATCTCCCGTCTGCCAAGCTATAGGAACCACTGAATGGTCAGGCTCAGAAAGGGAGCATTCCGTTTTCAGGTTAGCAGGACATTTTCAGGTTCTCAATGCATATGTTCTATGTACTAAAAGGTAACTCATGACTTCATTAGTATTCTGAGTATAAATATGGAATGCTATTGCTCTGGAATAAAATTGGGTGCACAAGGATCAGTGGAATATCCAGAGAAAGGTGTGCTGGGAGAACAGGAGACAGCATATGTGACTGGGGTAGAGAAAGCAAATATGCAGATGCTAAATGAGTGACAGGGCAGGGGCCTGCTCCTCGGGAGAGCCAGGGTAGGCGGCTGCTCACTTTCTGCCTTTCTGGGGATCAGCAAGGTATGATTTTCTTTCTTAAGCAGGATCTGTTCTGAAATCTGACCCAGAAAAAGCAACTTTTTCTCATTGCATTTGCTTATATAGGCACTGTTAGCCTAATTTTTCCTTTAATGAAACAAATTCCACTATGTTTTGTCTTGAATAAAATGTGGTCCACTTATCTACTTTTTATCTTCTTATAATGTAAGATAGCATTTGACTGTATTAGAATAAACTAGAATATCTATTACTATATCTTTCATATTCAATCTTTTTTCTTTCTAAATTTATAGCACACAATCAATCTATATATATAAAAGCCAAGCGACCGGAATGACAGAAAGACCAGAATAACCAAATGACCAGTTGCTATGATACACACTGCGGTGGCGAACTGGCCCAATTGGTCCCCAATCACCCCCCCCAACCTCCCGCAGCCCCTCCCCCGGGCCTACCCCAGCCCCTATTGGTCCTCCCATTCCGATCGGGGGCTGGCAGGACTCCACCCATGCACGAATTCATGCACTGGGCCTCTAGTCCATATATATAAAAGCCTAAGCGACCGAACAACCAAATGACCCGTTGATGGGTTGCTATGATTCACACTGACCACCAGGGGACAGACGCTCAATGCACAGGATTGGACTCCCTCCTGTCTGGATCGGGCTCCCTCCTATTTGGGTCAGGCTGAAACCAGCTATCCAACATCCCCCAAAGGGTCCTGGATTGTGAGAGGGCACAGGCCAGGCCGAGGGACCCCACCTGTGCACGAATCCGTGCACCGGGCCTCTAGTTACTTTATAAATGATTAGGCCTTACATTATTGTTTTCTTAATAGTTTATAATTTATTTAATCATGAGACAATGGACCTACAAATCTATCATCAGATCTAGCTGTAAACTTTGTCTATCAGAACCAAGTATCTGAAGTTAGGACTATTTTCTTTTTTCTTAGAAAATCCCAGGTTTGAGCATGGCGAAATGTTTTTTTCTCAAATAGAAAATGGTGAGCAGTTCTATATACAAAACCAGAAATGAACCATAGTGGCAGGGAAATTCCAATCACTCAAATCCAGCAGAAGCCTCAGCATTTCTCAAGGAAAATGCTACATTTTCCTACTTTTTCCAAAATTTATCTGCTTGTGCTGATTACCATGTATGCACAGCTGTAGCTAAAATGATCATTATGGGACCAACAGTTCTTTTGTTTGCCTCTGGCATAAGTAAATAAACAGCAGGTGTAGTCACCACTAAATAAGTCTTACATGCCTGCAAATTCCTAAAATACAATAGAATGAAAAATAGTGAGAAGAAGTCTTGGTGTTTGTTAGAATCAGAGCTAAACCACACAAATAAGAACAGAAGAGATGCTATGGTTGGACACAAACAGCAGACCATCAGTCTGGGATCAGAACCCAGATTTCATCTGTCACTGAATGAGGTTGGTGCCTCCTTCTCTTTATTATGTTTATATAACAACAGCATAACCTCAAAATGGTTAAGGTTCTATCCTTTTTGTTTCTGTTTTAATCTTCACCTGAGGATATTTTTTTCATTGATTTTTTTAAAGAGAGAGTGAAAGGGAGGGCAGGGAGGGGAAGAGAGAGAAACATCGATGTGAGAGAGATACTTCGAATGACTGCCTCCTGCACTCACCCCAACCAGGGCTGGGGATCAAACTTGTAACCCAGTACGTGCCCTTGACTGGGAAGCGAACTGTTGACCCTTTGGTGCGCGGGCTGACACTCTAACCACTGCACACACCAGCCAGGACAGGTTTCTATCCTTTAAAAACCACTTTCTAACACACACACACACACACACACACACCACTTTCTAATTTTCACCTGGGTGCCCTGTATGCATAGCATAAACCTCCATTTATTTACAAAATGATGATTACTTCCTTCTTTCAGAGCAAAACAAAAACCAAAAGCCAATCCCACACAAAACCAAAACCCACAGTTTAAATTATTTTCCATATGAAGTTCCTTTCTTTATGTCATATGGCAATACTTTGAAAAGAATTAAGATGCTTATTCTTTTGCCTTTTTGAATGCATAACCTTCACCCTATCTAGCTCACCGCATCCATCTGCTTCGGGAGAGATTAGATTTATTAGAGGAGGAATATAAATAGAAAAAAAGAAGTGACATTTGGCTTTGATATGCAAAACATTATGGAGTATGTTAGTCAGCTTTGCAGCAGTAATAAATAACCCCAAATCTCAGTGATTTTTAGCAACAAAATTTTACTTCCGACTCACATTACGGTTTGGCCGCAGGTCAGTGTGAGCTTAGCTGCTGCTCACATGTCTTATTCTCTCACCCAGGCTGAAGAAGAGGCCCCTGTTTTGGTCATGTCACTCCCATGGCAGAAGGAATAGAGCAAGAGGGCAGGTGGAAACCTGCCCTGACTCTCAAAGCTTTTGCTCAGATGTGGCCTATATCTCATCCTGTTACATGCCATTGGCCAAAGAAAGCCACATGTCTGAACCCCAAGGGGCAAGCAGGTGCAATCCCCTTACAGGAGGCGCTGCAAGTCACCTGGCAACAAGAGGCAGAAGGAACATCTGCATACAACAGTATCATCTACCACAGTAGCCTTGTCCGCCAAGGAGTCTTAAGAGAGGAGTTCCCCAATTCCTTTACTTCTCCCTTTGCTCCATCTACCAACAAACCTACACAAAAGGGAGTGTAGAGAAGCTATTCCATTCACCTGGTCAGCCGCACTAGGCCCATGGAAGGAAGAGGGCATAGTGTAAAAGAGAGTCTTGTTCTGCAGACTCTGGGAGATGGGGGGAAGGGCAGCAAAGCAGCCCAGGCTCCTCAGCCTGCAGAGTAACTGGTGTGGCAAACAAGTGAGGATGAGACCGAAGGCTGAGGGCCTGCGCTCTCTTCCTGTCTGTTTGGGACTCCAGGACAAGATCAGCTCTCAGGTGATCTTGCGCACAGACCCAGTGGCTCAGAAGAAGGGCTGGCAGAGAAGAGCCTGCAGTTGAGGTTTTGTGAGCTCCCACAGTTCCCATAAGGCACGGACACTGAGAGATTTCAAAGGGGTGACGTGGACGGCAGATGCATGGGGCAGACGCTGCGGGTTGGGCAACCAGTAGAAGCCAAAGTGAGGCCCAGTTGGTCAGAGTGCTCCTTGGTTCTGAACAAGCAACCCACGGCCACACATTTCAACCCTGCACCCCAGCAGAGCAGTCGGCACTCAGGTGGATGGAGGACACCTCTCCTGAGACCTGGAGGCAGGTCTGTCATTTATGACATTATCTCAAGGGCTGTTTGAATTATTGTGGCAGTTTAAGCTTTAAACCAGATTAGAATCTTAGGTAATTTGTCTCCCCTGCTAATCAAAAGGCTCCTTGGGATTATAAATTCTTTAAGACTATGTCTTATTCCTTTTCTTCATTCTCTGGCCTCTCGTAATGAATAAGTGGAGGAACGAGTCATGAAATACTCTGCCCTGACGGCCTGATCTCTCAGGGAGACTTGAACGTGGGAAACCAACAGAGAGGTTGATAGCTGATGTTTGCTTTAAGTGTGTATTTCCCCAAAAGAAATCCCTGGCATACTTTTAGAGAGACTAAAAGAGAATGAACATGTGTGATCATTATAACACTGATGTTTTAAAATTAAATGAAGTTAATTTTTGTTGAACTGGGGGGCCTGGGGAGGAGCACAGGGGAAACCGGTGCTATAAGATGATTTGCATAACGAAATACTACACCCAGAGACAGGGTCTGAAGAAGAGCAGAATCACAAAGCCACCTCATTCTGTCTCTACTATTTGTTTATTTTTGAACTTACTTCCCCTGGGGCAACCGTATACCGTACAACTGAAAACACCTAGTGTTACTGCTACGATTTATTCTGTAATTTGGCACTATTTTGTGGGAATGCTTAATGTGTTAATGACTCCAAAGCCCTGGATGAACGAAGCAAACACGGATTGGCCCAGTAAAATTTCTAGCTCCCTGTAAGCTTCGTTCTCAAGCTTTGTGGTAACAAAACCTGATGCTGGGGAAAAGTAAGCATGTTTTGCTTTCCAAATCTAGCTAAATGCTATCATCACAGGAAACTCTTCCAGTTAGCAAGTCTCAGTGGCACCATGAATCCCACTCCATTCCCCAAACAAGAGAAAGTGAAGGAGGCAGGTAGCAAAAGGTTGTGATGGTTTGACTGGTGGAAAGTCTGAGGGAGGTCCTGCAGTCTTCTGTCTCACTCTGACTTGAGGTTACAGGGAAAGGAGGAGGGAGAAGTGCTGGACCAGGAATTCTGGGGGTGGGGTGGGGGTGGGGGGCAGACAGGTAGGGAGGGAGATGCAAAGTCTGAGACAGGCGGGAGGGGGAAGAATGGCCTGGAATGAAATAGGGCGACATCTATTCATTCTCTGTTAAAATGGTAGAAAGTTCTTGCTTTAGCAGCAGGTTATTTTAAAGGTTCTGACAAAGAAAGCATTCTTATGACAAGTTTTCCAAAAGCGGCCAGTATGAAAAGTGAAGAAAGGAGAAGCCCTGAAGCGTGCAGGAGGCCTGTTAGTTTGATAAAGTGTCCTAATCAGAAGTCCTGGCAGAGTGATTAAACACCCACATGCTGACACCCTCATGCTCTGGGCTCCCGCCCGCCAGGGGGACAGGGTCTGCACACTCAGCAACCCGCCCTGGCTGACAAAAGCAATGATACTAGGTTGTGTCCATGAAGGTTGTCTTTGAATTCCTTGAAATGAGCAAAAATAATAAAGTTCTGTTCAAGGCCCCCTTCCACAGAGGAGGAGGGGAGGAAACTGGGTGTTATAGCTAGTCCATCATTTCTCTTCATAGATTTTCATACATACAGACACAAAATTGATCATGTTAATGCTCTTTTGTTCTATTTCGTGTACTACAGTATTTGGTGGCTATTTCTATGGTATTCCCCTACCACCTTACACCTTCATCTGCCTTAACTTTAAGTTTACCTGTATGTTAAAAAGACATTAGAGAAACTAAAGACATCTTCTTTTGGCTTTTCTTGAATGGTTTCTCTGACCCTATTCTACAGATTGTATGGCCAGAAGCAGGCCACACGGTCTCTGGGAAGCCTTTTAATATTCCAGCTGGCCAGAAAATAGATCATAAAGCTTTTCCAACAGATGATAAAAGACATCTCTCTTTTAAGAGGAGACTCAATAAATATCACAAATGACACTTCTCATATGAGCTTCTTCCTCAACATGGCATGCGTGAGCTCCATGCTTAGTATTTTCATTTATTATAATTTGCATTGTGTATATTCAATCGAGGCTTCCATTATTCCATTATTTCTATTTGCTTTGTAAGACTTTTCTCTCAGAAAACTATACAACAATTTTACTGTTTAAAAAATGATTTTAGTTCTGAGTTAATTTCAAAAGTGGAAAGAGAGAAGGCAATCCTATATCATAAAAGCCTAATATGCAAATTGTTCCCTCGACCACGAGTTAGACCGGGGGTGGGGCTGGCCAGCCAACTGCCCGCGGCCCCTCTCCACAGCTGGCAGCGGCAGGTGGCCAGGGGAAGGAAATCCACCTCCCCCCCGCCCCCCCAGCCGGCAGCAGCTGCTAGGGACCCTACCTGTGCATGAATTTCATGCACTGGGCCTCTAGTAGAATGTAATGGTGAAAATCATAGGCATTGCAGTCAAACTCCTTGAGTTCAAATTCTGGCTCTGATGTTAACGGGGTGATTTGAGCAAGTTATTTAATCTTTCTAAACCTGACTTCTTCTATAATATGAGAGTAAATAGTTTGTCCCTAAGGATTTGTAATAATTAAGCTCATTCGTATTTAGGGCTTAGCACAGTGTCTGATATCTACTAAGTGTTCAGTAAATGATGACCATGATTCATTCTTACAAATTTGATCTGGAGTATAAATTTTCCTACACAGCACTTATACAGGAAAAAAAAGTAGGCCACAGATATAGCATATTTAATCCTGGTGGTCAGAAAAATACCAGGAGTTTGCCTGGTCACATGGGGTTCTGGAACTTAGCCAGGCTGCAGCCTCTTGTTTACTCTTGTTTTCTTGGCAATAGTCTGGGCATGAAAAAGATCCCGATTTTGATAACCAAAAGTCAATGAAAAATATACTCTTCAGGCAGGTGTCTAATTGAATCTGCTCTACTGGAAAAGTACAGTGATATGATTTACCACCGTAGAACCTTAAAAGGTCACCAATCATGCAGGGATGGCTACTGTTCATGCAACCCTGCTTTCTCAGCAAGGTAATTTATTTTTTCAGGTCTTTTAGATAGAATTATCTGACTAGTTACTTACATGCTTTGTGGCCCTGACCAAATAATGTCTGTATTTTCCCTAAAAGCCTACTTGGCCTACACTCAAGTTCACAGACTTCTAAAGACTGGTAAACGGAGTTAAATTCCTCTCATCTGCCACTTGCACTAGCAGCAGTTATTTTTGCAATAAGGGATTATAGAAACAAAGCAATGTTCTCTTTCATACTCTGTGGGAGTTAATGGGCTTAGGTGCCTATCTATCTCAGGACAATATTCCCCCCTTAGCACTGTTTGGGGCAAAGAGAGGTATGGCTTGCCTTCTTCCCTGTCCCTCTACCACTACCCCAACCTCCACACTGAATCCTCAGTGACTTTAACTACTTTCAGGTTTAGCTCTCTGTCCAGCCTTTGGGATAGTCTTTGGAGGCGAGGGGAAGAGGGGACTTAAGAAGCCCTAGTATAATACTGGTAAGTTCTGTATCAGGCTCAGTTTAGCTCTAACCTAGCAACTGGTTGCTTGTAACTAGGAGTCCATTTTTCCTGCACTCAGCTAAGAGAACTGAATTTCTACCTTGTTTCCTTCTATACTATCCCCTCTCTTAGTTTTGAAGGTCCTTTGTTGGCTTATCAAGATGCTTAATTCTTGTTAGAATCCCCCTCTTGTCCATTTCCATATTTACTGAAGACCTTGTCCTACATGTAGAATTGCTGAATTCTTACCAGCACACGCAACAGGTTGAGACTTTAGTCCAAGCCCCAAAGAGCCTGCAACCATGTTGTTAAAGTTAACTCTGGGCTGGCAGAGATAAAATATATGGTGCCCATACCCAGAGGGCACTCTACATAAATCTATGGTTTAAAATTTTTGTTGTCTTGCCAGGTCATGCTGACAAAAGGCCATACAGATTCTTAAAGGGTCTACAATCACTAACCAATGAAATTGACCTTGGAACAGGTCATATACCACTTATACTTGGTCCAAGTTCAAATTTTGAACACTTTTACATTTGGAGCATTATCCTAAGTGCTGCACTGGTGTAAAGAAGCAACCCCCCGGACTCTGCATGTGCATGACTGGCTGTGAGCTGAGCACACATATCCTGGTCGACTGCGACTTTGGTGTTTGCTAGAATATCTTTTGGCAAATTCTTCTGGCACTTGTTTGAAGGTGTCAAAATGTGTTTTATGTCCTAAAGAATATTTGATTTTTCTTGTCCAATGAATGAATGTTGGTTACCATCTGCCTACTAGTATTAGTGTACTACAGAAGTAACAGCATTTGGAGCCACTTTGGGATCCACACTGTGATGTGCAGTTATGTGGATGCTTCCCTTGTTAGAGGGTCATGCCTGACTATAGTCTTTAACTCGATGCCAATTAAACAATGTTGATCCTATTGTTTAAAATTTCTATTTTCTGCTTATATATCATAAAACCTGTGCTGTTTCTGAGGCATGTCAAGAAGGTGATGTCAGTCTGGTGGTTTTTTTTTTTTTTTTAATTCATCAGCTGAGAGCCTTTTATTCTGTTCTAAAGCCAACTAAATAGAATGACTCAAAAATGTCATTGGTGTGTCCCTGACAGATCTTCCCTATAGTAGTAAATCCTCTCTAAAGGCACCATTTGGATGAACTAAGTGAGAAATGTATGCTGACCTAAGAGAAGCCTCTGGCCAGAGAAACTGCGTCACTTGTCACAAAAATGAAAGGAATTGCTCTAATACAGTATTGCCTATAACAAGTAGTCAGAGAGCAATTGTCAACAGGATTAGAACAACAGATATGCCTTCCTCCAAACTCTGATGTTAGTTTCAGACATAATAACCCTTGAGCTAGTGTGACAGGAAGAGGGGTCCTTTCTCCTGACCAAGCCTAAACTCATTGTTCTGTCTCTTCCAGAACTAAGTCCTATTAATCAGTCTCACTCTTCCCATCACTCATACACCCGCTCAACATTTTCCTATGCTATATAATAAAGAGCTAATATGCTAATTAGACTGAACAGCCAAATGACCTTTCTGACGTCCTTCCAGATGACCGTCGGGGCTGCGAGGGCCAGCCAGGGCTGCGAGGGGCTGCCTTGCACAAATTTCATGCATCAGGCCTCTAGTATTTATATAAAAAACACAACCCCCAAATCCCAAAACTCCATGCATCCTGTGTCCTTTTAAGTTACTCTCTCCCTGTCTTTGAAGACATGGAGAGCAGTGGTTAGACTGTGGGCCTTTAGAGCCGGCCTGCCTGGGCTCCAGTCCTTGTACCCACATGGTTGAGTGACTGTGCTACTTAACCTCTCTGGACCACAATTTCCTCATCAATAAAATGGGGATGGTCATCATGCTTCATAGTTATTAACAGAATGAAACGATAACACGTTAAGCCTGTACAACAAAAATCAAACTCTGAGGTTTATATATTCGTGTACCAGTAGTTGTAGATTCTCTTGGATATTTTCTTAGTAGAAAAATAAATCATATCATCTGTAAGTAATGACATTACTTTTGTTTCTTTCTAAGCCTTATACTTTTTGTTTGTTTGTTTTATGCATGGGATCCTAGTCCAATGGGGTAGAAGCAGTGCTGGTCAGCATCCCTATCTTCTTCCTGACTCTTCCATTCACACTTCTATTTCAACAGACCCTTGACCCACTATGTCACTATCAAAGGCCATGGATGACCTCCTTGTTGTTAAATCCAACAGGCACATGTTAATCACATTAATGGCTGCAGTTTTTATTTTTTTAACTCTTGCTCCCTTTGCTTCCCAAAAGCACCTGCCCTATGTTCCTCACCCACCTCTCTGAATGTTCTGTCTCAGACTCCTTTGATGACTACACTCTTTTCTGAGTGTCTCCTAAATATAACTGTGACACATACTTTATTTAACTCACACTACAACCCAGATTTGGAAAGAAAAATAAACTTCCTTTATGCTATTTAGAACTAATTTGATTTTCCTCCCAAACCTAGACTCACTGGTTGGCAGGTAAAACATAGCCTAATATCTAATCCAGTTGAAAGTGTAGACTTACTAATAATTTACAAAGCTCTGTTAGCAAGAGCTCAGTCTCTCCTGGATCACTTAGTCAGATGTGTCTAGGAAGTCATCCATTCTCCTCCAAAATGATTACAAGTGGCATTACTGACTAATGAGAAAATTCCATAATTTTTCCTAGATATTTTTTCAATTTGACCTTAGATTTTTAGACATGACATTTATGGCAAGGACTCATTTTCCTGTCATGTTGTCTTTTCTGATATAAGAGAGATGGCTAATAAGTTATGACAGATGCACTTCCCCTCTGGTATATCTTGTATTCTAACTACGCTCAAATGAGTCAGACCAAAAGGCTGTTCACCCCACATCAACCATAGTTAAAACAATTTAAATAGGCAAAAAGAGAATGGGAAAGGGAATAAAAAGTTGACTATGCTTATGTACATATTTATAAATACATGTATGTATGTCCTTTAAGCTCAACATGGGAGACTGGATGATTTGTCAAGAAATATCAGTGACAATAGTAATAAAGACTATTTTTCAGTAATATGAAAGGAGGAGAAAAAAAAATGGAGATAGAATGGTTAGAGCATTCAGAGTGCAAGAAAAGGGCATAAGGTCAAGAGTAGAAAGGAGAAATGTAGTATTTGTCACCTACTCTCTTTGATATATTAAGACAATGCTGTTATATCCTGAAAATGAGAACAGCTGGCTTGAACATCAGCTCAAAGCACTATCTGACCACTGGGAAAGGTAGTCATTCTTCAGCTCATGATCAGGGCTTGAACAGGGTCTGTTGCCATTTGTCACTCTGTCACAGAGAATTCAACAGAATTATTCTATTTCCTCTTACCTACACCAGTATAACCTCTTTGCTACTATCACTATTCATAGTATTGTAATGTTAAAGCTATACTTCAGAGTTCAGCTTTGTAGTAATCTCCTTGATTATTTTAGAAACACCCAACACCTATCATAATGCCTTGCACAGAGTAGGCACTCAGTAAATAATTCCTGAATGAATGAATGGGTTCTCCTTTCATGTAAGAAAAGAGAGGTATCGTATTCTTCCCTTCTTAAATTTTTCCCCAAAGGAAAAGATTTTGCTATCTTTAGTTTAGCTTTGAATAGAGACCAAGTAGAAACTAAGTCACAGAAAATGAAAAGGGGAAAAAAGCAATAAATAGCTACAAATGTATTAGGACATTATACTAAGAACGGAAGTAGATAAATTACTCATTCAGTAGAAATAATTTTTGAAGATAAATGATGAAAAGTACTTTATAAGTTTTATTGCTCCAAGGACATTTCCATACAGCATACATGTCTATCTATTTATTTTAAAGGTTAATTCAACATCTTATTGCCAAGCCAATACTAGGCAAACAAAAAAGTACAATGAGCCACACATGAATGTACTGGCTCAAAAGGCTAATATTAATTCAACTTCCAATTGTCCTCCCTAGCAGCTTTCCTGTTTTTGCTAGCTTATGCTAACATAGATTCTGTTGGCTCTGGAACTGAAATACAATGTTGGCATAATTACTTTTCTAAGAATGGTCAGTAAAATTTTTCTAGGTAATTCCTAATCTTTACACATTTTTAGTGTTTGAAAATTCTTGGAAATAGCATAATGTAAAATTCAAATTCTTGGGAATAATACAATGTATAAATTTAATACATTTGGAACTTGTGTTGAGGTTAGTCAAGTCCAATTTCCCTTAATTCTCAAATATCAAGAACTAGGGCATCCATGTAATCTGAGAAAAGATTACCCTGTAACTTTTCCACAGCAGTATCAGTTGGAACCATTCTTAGGAAGATATTTATTCAGATTTTGCTGTAGGTGTCTAGCATGCAAATACCACCTTTACTATAAGGACATTTTTGAGATATACTTTACATACTATAAAATCTTAAGTGTGTAA
Source organism: Myotis myotis (assembly GCF_014108235.1). NCBI lineage: Eukaryota > Metazoa > Chordata > Mammalia > Chiroptera > Vespertilionidae > Myotis > Myotis myotis. Next base: position 162,158,114 of record NW_023416313.1, read on the forward strand.
CTCAGAAGTTTTTCTATATATTCACAGGGTTGTGTAACCATCACCATAATCTAATTTTAGAACATTTTTGTCTCCCCTAAAAGAAATCTGTATCCATTAACAGCTAATTTTCATTCCTCCCAACTGTTACCCGCACCCCTACCAACCCTGGCAACCACTAATATACTATCTTCTATGGATTTGACTTTTTTTTGACATTTCATATAAAGAGAATCATACTATATATGGCCTTTAGGCTCTGGCTTCTTTCACTTAGCATGTTTTCAAGTTTCATCCATGTTGTAGTATGTATTAATACATTTTGTTTATCTATTTCTCAGTTGGTAGACATTTGTGTTGTTCCCACCTTTAAGCTATTATAAATAATACTGGAGGCCTGGTGCATAAAATTCATGCATGGGTACAGTCCCTAGGCCTGGCCTGCAATCAGGGTCATCTTCCCCTGCTGCCTGCAGCCAGCCCCACCCCCCACCGCCACCCACCCCCAGTTCCCCATTTGCCATTGGGTGATCGGAGCCTGCCGGCCAGGGGGAGGAACCGAGATGTCGGCCGTTCCGCCCGCTCACCAGCCCTGCCCCTGCCATGGGTTGCCCTCTATGTGTGGGGTGACTGGTGAGGCAGGGGCCTTGGCCTGGCACCACACGCATCCCCTGCCACACACCCCCGGTTCCCCTTTCGCCATTGGGCGATTGGAGCCTGCCCGCCAGGGAAAGAGACCAAGAGGTGGTCAATGTGCCTCATAGTGACTGATCGAGTGGTTGTTCTGGTTGTTCCACCATAGGGTTAATTTGCATATTACCTTTTATTATATAGGATCGACATGGACATTTGTATACAAGTTTTTGTGTGGACATATGGCTTCATTTCCCTTGGGTATATACCTCGGACTGGTATTGCTGGATCATATGGTAATTCTATATACTATATTTAACATTTTGAGCAACTGCAGACTATTTTCCAAAGTGACATCATTTTATATTCTCAGCAACAATATATGAGAATTTGAGTTTTTCAACATTTTCACAAAGCTTGTATTGTTTGTTTTTTAAAATTGTATCAACCCTGGTGTGGAATGGTATTTCATTGTAGTTTTGATTTGATTTTAATTTTCCTAACAGCTAATAGTTGAGTATCTTTTCATGTGTTTTTGGCCATTTGTGTATCTTTTATTTTTTTGAATCTTTATTGTTGAAAGTATTACATATGAACCCTTTTATTCACCACTGACCCCTTCTAGCCCACCCCTGCCACCTGCCCCAGGCCTTCACCACATTACTGTCAGTGCCCATGGGTTGTGCATATATGCAAAACGTTTTTTGGTTGATCTCTTCCCACCCACCCACACCTGCTTCCCTCTGAGATTTGTTCCATGTGCCTATGTCTCTGTATTTTGTTCATTAGATTCCATATATATAAGTGAGATCATGTGATACTTGTCTTTCTCTGACTGGCTTATTTTGCTTAGCATAATACTCTCCAGGTCCCTCCATGCTGTCTCAAAGGGTAAAAGATCATTCCTTCTTGCTGCTGCATAGTATTCCATGGTGTAAAAGTGCCACAGCTTTTTTAATCCGCTCATCTACTGATGGGCACTTGGGTTGTTTCCAGATCTTAGATATTGTAAGATATGAACATAGGGGTGCATATATTCTTTCTGGTTGGTGTTTCGGGTTTCTTAGGATATATTCCTAGAAGTGGGATCACTGGGTCAAATGGCAGTTCCATATTTATTTTTTTGAGGAAACTCCATGCTGTTTTCCACAGTGGCTGCACCAGTCTGCATTCTCACCAGCAGTGCAAGAGGGTTCCCTTTTCTCCACATCCTCATCAGCACTGTCAATTGTTGATTTGTTAATGGTAGCCATTCTGACAGGTATGAGGTGATAGCTCATTGTTGTTTTAATTGGTATCTCTCTAATGATCAATGACTTTGAGCACTTTTTCGTATGTCTCTTGGACATCTGTATGTCCACTTTGGAGAAGTGTCTATTTAGGTCCTTTGCCCATTTTTTTGACTGGATTGTCTTCCTTTTGTTAAGTTGTATGAGTTCCTTGTATATTTTGGATATTAACCCTTTATCAGATGTATCTTTGTCAAATATGTTCTTCCATACATGGCTCCCTTTTCATTTTGTTAATGGTTTCTTTTGCTGTGCAGAAGCTTTTTATTTTGACGTAGTCCCATCTGTTTATTTTCTCTGTAGTTTCCCTTGCCTTAGGAGATGTATCAGCAAACGTACTATTACAAGAGATATCTGATATTTTGCTGCCTATGGTTTCTTCTAGGATTTTTATGGTTTCATTGCTTACATTTAACTTTCTTATCCATTTTGAGTTTGTTCTTGTGTATGGTGTAAGTTGGTGGTCTAGTTTCATTTTTTTTACATGTATTTGTCCAATTTTCCCAACAACATTTATTGAAGAGACTGTCTTGATGCTATTGTTAAATATTAATTGAGCTTAATGGCTTGGGTAAATTTCTGGGGTCTCTGTTCTGTTCCATTGATCTATATGCCTGTTCTTGTGCCGGTACCAGGCTGTTTTGATTACAGTGTTTTGTAGTGTAACTTGATGTCTGTTATTGTGAGCCCTCCAACTTTCTTCTTCTTTTTCAAGACTGCTGTGGATATTTGGGTTTTTTTGGATCCATATAGAATTTTGGAGTATTTATTCTAGATCTGTGAAATATGCTGTTGGTATTTCAATAAGGATTGCATTAAATCTATAGATTGCTTTGGGTAGTATGGACATTTTAATGATGTTAATTCTAATAATCCATGAACATGGTATATTCTTCCACTTGTTTCTATCTTCCTCGACCTCTTTTTTCAACATTCTATAATTTTCAGAGTATAAGTCTTTTATCTCCTTGATTAAGTTTATCCCTAGGTATCTTAATTTTTTTGTTGCAAAGGTAAATGGGATTGTTTAGTTTCTATTTTTGAGAATTCATTATTGGTGTATAAAATGCCATTGATTTCTGGGTGTTAATTTTGTATTCTGCTACATTGCTGAATTAATTTATTAAATCTAGTACTTTTTTGGTGGAGTCTTTAGGGTTTTCTATGTACAATATCATGTCATCTGTGAATAATGACAGTTTTACTTCCTCCTTTTCAATTTGGATGCCTTTTATGTTTTCTTCTTGTCTGATTGCTGTGGCTAGGACTTCAGCTGCTGTCTGTGGGAGCCCAGCCAGTCCTTTGGCACCTCCATGCTTCCTACCAGTCTCTATGCAATCTCCACTTTCAGTCCTTGGTTAACCAGGTTCTCTCCAGCTAGTTTTCAGTTGATTGTTCAGGATGGTTTTTGTGTATATTTGTTGTAATTCCAGTTTGGTCCTGGGACAGTTCAGCGTAGCTTGCACTTACTCCACTGCCATTTTGGAACTCTTGCCATTTGTGTATCTTATTTGGAGAAATGTCTATTCAATCCTTTGCCCATTTTAAATTGCATCATCATCATCATCATCATCATCATCATCATCATCGGGTTGTAAGAGTTCTTTATATATTCTGGATACAAACTCCTATCAGTTATATGTAAATATTTTCTCCCATTATGTGGGATGTCTTTCCACTTTCTAACTGGTTATCATATGCAGCACTAAAGTTTTTTATTTTGATGAAGTCTAAAGTATTTATTTTTAGTTTGTCACTTGTGGTTTTGATATCATATCTATACTAGTTTTTACTATAGCTATACCCCCAGAAAGCCACTGCTAAGGCACTTTATAGTTCTTAGGAGGAAGACAGCATGAATTATTGCTATTGCCTGTAGATTAAAAAGTTGGGTCATTTAAAAAACAAATGACAATAGTGCAATTGACAGAGAAATCCTCCAAAAATGGTTGAGATGTGCTATCAGCTACTTTTTAATAATCTATAGAAATAAGGGAGAGAACCTATGGACTTGAAATCCACAGATGATATGCAATATTTATTTTATATATATATATAGTTTAAACCACTCTCACCAGATTCTTGACCAGAATTGCTAACTAGTAGATGACTTGTTTGACAGAGAGTTATTTTCTTTTCCCTAAATCTGTACCACCATCTGGTAAATATTTCCACATGCCTTAAAGTTGCCCATAGAAGAAAGGCAAACAAAAGTATAGGTAGCCTTGATAAATCTCTAGTTGGACAATGAGCTCCTTAAAAAATAGATGATTCTTATGAAGAAATGACTGGCTTTCCTCCTCCATTCCATAGTCTAGTCAGTAGAAAGTCATTGTATAAACCTTTGTAGATAATAAATTTATAAGTAATGTATTTGCTGAGATGTAGAAATGGAGAATGACAAAATCAAATGAACTGATTTATCAACTGAAGAACCAAGTAGGCAAAAAAAGACAGACATGGACATTAGTTTTGTATCACACCATAAGAAGCAATAGGTAGGACTTAAATGTCTTTCCTTTCCTACCATCTCTGCATTTACAAATCCTTCAGTCATTCAACAAATGTTATTTAATACCTATTGTACATAATAAATATGTAAATTAATAATACATAACCCCTGACTTAAGAGTCTGCAATTATTTAAAATCAAATCAACCTCCTATCCCCTTCATGAAGCCTTCCCAGGGTCCTCCAAATTAGAGTAATCTCCTTTGCTATATATCTTGGATAGGATTTTATCAACATCTCTATTGGAAAGTTATAGCCCTCTACTTTCTGGCATAGTTGTTTATAAACATGTCTTGTCCAGCACTGAACTATAAACTCCTGTGAGCAGGACCTGTGTATAAGTCACCTTTCTGACCACCATATCATCCCGTACCTGAACACAATACATTTTAGTTGAGTGAATGAAGTTTTTAAAGGATCAAATTTAGAAATGCCAGAAGATTAATATACACCATGTCTTTCACAAAAAATTACATACATGAATTGTTAATGCAGAAGCTTATTACCTTAGTCTGGAATACCAACTAGTCTAGTGTCCATATAAATGGTTTCTTCTCTTCAGCAGTATGCCAAAAAGGGGTAGTTACATTTTTAGAATTTATCCTCGTAAGTGAAAGAAACTCAAAACACTAGAAACAAAACAAAAATATTATGGGGAAGTTGTATTTGAAAGATATCTGATGATTAAAGAGTAATTTTACTTTTTTCTAGAAATTAGAAAAATTTTCCTCAAATCTACCCTATATGGGCAACATACCATAAAGCAAACAATTAGATACTAAATTGACTATTTCTCATTGACTATGAAATTCCAGAGACTTCTTTAACCCTTTCCCATCCTTCATCTCCTAATTTATATATTCAACCACCTTTATGAAATCATTTAAATAATTTTTTCCCAGTTTTAGACATAAAGAAATTTCTTCTGTTATTATTAACACCATATATTAGTATGGCACATTTGTCACCATTAATAAACCTACATTCATATATTATTTTTAAGTTAAATCCAAATTTTATTCAGATTTCCTTAGTTTTAATCTAATGTCTGTTTTCTATTCCAGGATCCATCCAAGATACCACATTACATTTTGTAATCATGTCTCCTTAGGCTCTTTCTTTGCTGTAACTATTTTTTAGATTTTCCTTTTTTGAAATGATCTTGACAGTTTTGAAGAATATTGATCAGGTATTTTATAGACTGTCTCTCAGCTGTAATTTGTCTGAGGCCTTCCTCATGATTAATCTGGGTTATGGGTTTTGAGGGGAAGATGAAAAGAAGTATAGTGCCATTCCCACCACATGACATCAAGGGTGCATGTTATGAACATCACTTGTCACTACTGACATCAATCTTCATCACTTGGCAAAGGTAGTGTTTGTCAGTTTCTCCACAATGAAGTTACTCCCCCACCACCTTTCCATGCTGTGCCCTTTGGAAGGAAGTTACTATGCACAGTGCATACTTAAGAAGTAGGGGTTTACGTTTGAGCTCCTTGAGGGCAAAGTAGCTACATAAATTATTTTGGAATTCTGCTTAGGAGATTTGTCTGTTCATTCTCATGAGGCTCATCATGACACAGCTGCCAGCTTGGAAATCCAGTCACTTTCCTTTGCTTCTCACAGCTTCTTGCTTCTCATCTCTTTTCCCTCACATTGTCCTGGGATTGTACCTCTAATAAAGCTTCACTTAATTCATGCCCTAACTTCTGGTTTCTAGACGAGTCAGGCTAAAAATGCAACAAGGCCAAAAAGAAGTAAAGGCAAGAACTTTGGATTAGTAACTGAGACACATTGATTCTAATCTTGCTATAACGGGTTCTATTAATTAGCTATTAACATTCTGAAATCTGTAAAATCGGGATAAGAGTTAGAGGAAGACAGACTAGTCTAAATGACTGTTGGGCTGCTTCCAGCTCCAATGTTTTATGATCCTCAGGAATTATACAAGCCACTGCTTCAAATAACCCATTAGAACATGGGTCAATGAGAAAATCATGGACTCCTATTATATCTCAGTTCATTTGACCATAGTGTAGTTTGGATCAGCCTTATGTAATATAACTATAACTGAATCATGGGCAAAATTCTCTTGGCTCTGAAACAGGACCATTTTCATTACTATCAGCAGCCAGTGTTATTTGATATGTGACAGGATATTTTGCGACTTAACCAAATATCACAAATTCAATAAAACCAGGTCATGGAAGGACTAATGAGAGTTATAAGACCACATCTATTCTGTGGAAAAATTATAAGGGTATTTTTTAAAAATCAGTACTATCAAGTGAAAGAAACCTGTCACAAAAGACCACATATGGTATGATTCCACTTATATGAAATGTCCAGCACAGGCTAACTTAGAGAGACAAAAAGTAGATTCATGGTTGCCTAGGACTGGGAGTTAGGGAAATGGAAAGTGACTGCTATGGGCACGGGGTTTCTTTTGGGGATAATAAAAACATTCTAAAATTAGATTATGGCAATGGTGGCAACAACTTTGTGAATATACTAATAAACACTGAATTATATACTTTAAAAGTACAATATGTGAATCATACACAGTAAATAAATGTTATGTGAATTATATCTCAATAAAGCTGTCTAAAAAGTAATGGGCTGTTTTATTGTGGGGAGTAAACTGGCTCAGAGACAAAAATGTGTGAGAAACAAATCAGCATTTTCCTCTAAGGACAGACAATTGTAAAAGAACTTCCGTCTTTCAAAAAGGCTCTGGAAGAGGATGGACACAGTAACTTCATCTTGACAGTTTTGAGGAATGTTGATTTATGTCTGACACTAAATTCCCCCAAGTAGCAAAGAGCCAGACTTTGTTTTGTTTTTGTTTTGTTTTTTATATTTTATTGATTTTTTTACAGAGAGGAAGGGAGAGAGATAGAGAGTTAGAAACATCGATGAGAGAGAAACATCGATCAGCCGCCTCCTGCACATCTCCCACTGGGGATATGCCAGCAACCCAGGTACATGCCCTTGACCGGAATCGAACCTGGGACCCTTCAGTCCACAGGCCGACGCTCTATCCACTGAGCCAAACCGGTTACGGCAAGACTTTGTTTTTTTTTTTAATTCTCACCCAAGGATATGTTTTTATTGATTTTCAGAGCAAGAGGAAGAGTGAGAGAGAGAAACATTGATTGGTTGCCTCTGGTATGCACCCCAACTGGGGATCAAACTTGCAACCTAGGTATGTGCCCTGACCAGGAATTCAATCAGTCACCTTTTGGTGTACGGATGACACTCCAACCACCTGGCCAGGGCAAAGAGCCAGACTCTTTGGGGACAGACTACAGAAAGAAGTTGGGAATTTCTGCAATTGGCAGAGGAGTTTCAATGTGAGCAAGTGCAAGATGACACAAGTGCGAGGGACCATCAACAAGCATCAGTCACAGACACAAGAGACCTGAGGAAGAGAGTCAGTTATTCAACCCAACAGAACATTATTTACAAGGTACTGCTTTAACAGCAGTAGTAAGAAGAGGACTACACAAACGACATGAATAGATTCTCACTCCTACTACTTCACAGAAGCTGTAATCTCAAATGAGGAACATGCACACTGCAAGGCCTGGTGAATAGATGCTATGACAGTCTGAATAGGTCCTAGAAGAGTAAAGGAAGGCTTCATAGAACAGATGGCATTTTCTCTGGGCCTCAAACATTTGAGACTATCAATTTAATATGCTGCCATATCCTGAGAAATCAAATAATAGGAACCATTCAAATAGGATAATAAATACAAACACTAAATTATTGTATCTTATTTAAAAGAGATACCCTTAGCATGAGTCACTACACTTCAGGAGAGGTAGAATGATACTTCATTTATATGAAGACAAGTGTCCTGACATGTCCTTGGCTTCAAATTCAGAAGCACCTTTTTCTGAAGGTATTTAAGGTTCAGAGTTAGCCCCTGAACACTTGGCTATAAGAACAGCCAAGAGCTGAAGGCTGATCAGATGGCTATTTGTAGGAAAAACCTTTCTCTGAATTGCTGGCAATGTCTATGAGCACAAAGAAAAGAAAAGAAGAGGAAAAGATAAGGGAAAAGGAGAGAGCTGTCGGATAGCAACAGAAACCAGAAGCAGAAGCAGAGACTGGAAACAATGACAGGGAAGGTGGCAAGGTTGCAAATGGCAGACACTGGAACAGAAAAAAACCAATTACAAAAGAGGGAGAAAAGAAACTCACTCGACAGTCTCTAAGCCAACAAAGAGTTAGAAGCTCAACCACACACACACACACACACACACACACACACACACAACAAACAAACAAACATAACAGCCCTTGAAGGCAGGGGAGAAAGAGAAAGGGAAGAGTGCCTGGGGACACAGGCGTCTACCCAGAAGCCTGACAACTTGCAGTTGAAGGGACCCTGGGAGAAGGGGCTGACTACAGTGCAGAGCTATATACAGTCATGAGCTGCATGACATTTCAGTTAAAGGGGGACCACATATATGACAATGGTCCCATCCTATCTAATAATAGACAAAGATTGAAATTAACCGTACCTCCGCTACGCTTCCCATTGGCTAATCAGCGAGATATGCAAATTAACCACCAACCAAGATGGCGGCTAATCTGCATATGTAGGCGCCAAGCGATGGAGCAAGGCCTGCTGGCCCTGGGCAGGAGCAGTGAGCAAAGGTCGGTGTGGTGAGCAAGGAGCGAAGCCAGCCACGCCGGCTCCGCCCCCGGGACCTGAGCGAAGAGCAAGAGCAGAGAGCTAAGCCCCTCGCACCACTGTGCAGGCTCCACCCCCAGGAGCCGAGTGGCTGCGAGAGCAGAGAGCTAAGCCCCTCACACTGCTGTTCCACCTCTGCCCCCAGGACCCGAGCGAAGAGCGAAACCCGCCGTGACAGTCCCTACCGGCGAAGAGCAAAGGCCTGCGTTCCGGCTACCGGAGGAAAACTGGTGCCAGCAGCCAGGGGAAGGGGCCTCCGAGGGGCCCCAGACTGCAAGAAGGCACAGGTTGGGCTGAGGGACCCACCCGAGTGCACAAATTTTTGTGCACTGGGCCTCTAGTAAGCTTATTTATAATGGAGCTGAAAAATTCCTATTGCCTAGTGATGTCATAGCTTTCATAAGATTATAGCACAACATGTTACATGTTTGTGGTGATGGCAGTGTAAACATACCTATTGTAGGATCCAAGCTAGTGGCAGATGTTACTTACACTCACCTCCTCCCAGGACCAAACTGGAATTAAAATATAGAGCAAGCAACCTGAATAACCAACTTAAGACTAGCTGAAGAGAAGTCTTATAACCAAGGATATACAGAAGAAGACACATTGAGACTGGTAGGAAGGGTGGAGATGTGAAAAGGGCTGGGCCCACTCCCAAGGATATTCGCTAAGATTCTGGAGGGATATCTCAGCCATGGGGGTTCCTCCTGAAGAAGCCTGGGGTCTCGACCATAAGCCAGGCTCCCCAGCCCTGAGCACCAGAGCAGTGAAGAGGCACACATATAACACCTAACTGTGAAAATTAGGGGGAATTCTGTCCACCAGGGAGAGATGGGAGTCTGCTAGACACACAGACACTCTCTTAAAGGGCCAATGCACAAAATCTCATTCACAGCCACTCACCATGGGTTCTGGTGGTGGGAGGGCAGAGTGGACTACAGTCGTGTGAGGAGAGACTGGGGTTTGTGACTCTGGGGAGAGAGCTGAAGGGACAGCCACCAGGACTCCTGTGCTGAGTCCCTTTTCCAGACTGCAGACACCAACTTTCTGGGGTGGAGCATTCCCCTCCATACAGCATCAGCCTGGGGAAATGCAATTGCTCCAACCCTCTGGACTCCTGCTGGCCCCACCCTGCAGAGCTGTGCCCAGCTGAGGAGTCAGCTGCTTGGGCCAAGGTGTAGAGGTATGGGCAGACGAAGGGGGTATCAGTGACTGAGTTGTGTAGCATTGGGGCAGGGACAATTCCCTCCACTTTCCTGTGAACCTGACTGGTGCTCCACCATGAAAGATCCCCTAGACCAGGGGTTCTCAACCTGTGGGTCGCGACCCCTTTGGGGGTTGAACGACCCTTTCACAGGGGTCGCCTAAGACCATCGGAAAACACATATATAATTACATATTGTTTTTGTGATTAATCACTATGCTTTAATTATGTTCAATTTGAAACAATGAAATTGGGGGTCACCACAACATGAGGAACTGTATTAAAGGGTCGCGGCATTAGGAAGGTTGAGAACCACTGCCCTAGACTGACCCTTGGGGCTCCTGGCAGCTCTACCTTCCGAGACTAGTGGCTTCTATGATTTTGCCTTTTCTAGAATTTCATATAAATTGAATAGTACAGTATATGGTCCTTTGTTTCTGGCTTCTTTCACTTAGCATAATGCCTTTGCAATTCATCTATACTGTTGCCTTATTAGAAGTCTCTTATTACTAGGTAGTATTCCATTACAGTTCACCTGCTGATAACCAACCATTTGGGAAATTTCCACTTCTGAGCTATCATGAATAAAACTGCTATGAACATTTGTGCATGTCTTTATATGGACATATGTTAAGAGTGAAACTGCAGAGTCATAGTCTTAGTGTATGTTTAACTTTATAAGAAACAGACTGTTTTCCAAAGTAGGTGTACCATACTGCATTCCTGCCAGTAATATGTAATTATACTGTTTCCAAATTCTCAACATTTGATATCATAAATCTTTAATTATAGTCATTTTAGTTGGTATGCAGTGCTATGCCATTGTCATTTTAATTTGCATTTATCTGATGACTAATGATGTTGAGCATCTTTTCAAGTGGTTATTGGCCATTTATATATTTTCATTGGATGAAATGTTTAAATCTTCAGCCTGTTTTAAAAATGGAGTTATATGTCTTAATGATTATGACGTTTAGATATTCTGGATGTAGGTCCTTTATCAAGCATGTGTTTTGCAAATTTTTCTCTACCCATGATTTGTCTTTTCACTTTTTCTTCCTCCTCCTCCTCCTCCTCCTCCTCCTCCTCCTCCTCCTCCTCCTCCTCTTTTTAGAAATAAATGATAAAGATCTGTTCAGGGTCTTTTTTAAAAAATATGTTTTTATTGATTTTTAGAAAGAGAGGAAAGGAGAGGGGTAGAGAGATAGACACATTGATGAGAAATATCACTGACCAGTTGCATTCTGGATGCCCCCTACTGGGGACCAAGCAAGCAACCTGGGCATGTGTCCTGACCAGAAATCGAACTGGTTCCTGAGTTGATACTCAACCACTGAACCACATCTGCTGGGCAAGGGTCTTAAGAATTTGCAAACTGTGAACACAGTTAAGCAAAAAGCCAAAAGTGTTCCAATGAACAAAGAAAAGTTAATTTTTTTATAGTTAAAAGTACATTCTTGAGAATAATCTGTGCTGCATTCTTAGCCTTAGGATTGGTCCAGAATGGTTATCATCCAGATGTCAGGTAGTCCAAAAGATGGGCACCAGGAGGTCTGGTCATGTTCAATGGTCTGGATAGTAGATGTCAGGTTAATGTATATGTGAATCCTTCATGGAGTAATCAATCAGGTGGTCTGGAGACATGAGTCCTTCAGGAAGTTATCAGAGGATTATCTGGAGGTCTAGGTGTATATCCAGGCACTGACACAGGACAGGAAAGTTCAAAACAGTTCCAAGGACAGTTAGAAAGAGAACAGTGTCTTTCTTCATGGCTCAGCCTTCATAATGTTAATAACTTTTTTGTTGTTAATAATTTTAGCAGCTTGGTTAAAGTGACTCCATTTTATATATTCCCTATCTTCACTTTTTCCCTAGACCATATGTTGGGTACCCAATAAAGTGCCAGTACAGCACTAATTGCCATACATAATAATCACATTTAATCAAGTCTTCCATTTGATTAAATGTGTTTAAAAAGGCAAAAGTTACACATTTTAATTAAGTCTAACTTATCAATATTTTCTTCATAATGTGTACCTTTTATTTCCTTTCAAAGAATTCTTTGCCTAACACAATTTCATACAGATTTTCTACTATATTTTCTAGAAGTTTTAGCTCTTACATATAGGTCTATGGTCCATTTTAAGCTAATTTTTGTATAAGGAGTAGATAAAGGTTGACGTTTTATATATTGCCCAGGGATATACAATTGTTCCTTGCTATCTTTGTTGAAAATAACTATATGATTTGGATCCATTTCTGGACTCTATTCTGTTCCACTGATGTACATATCTATTTATCCTTAGGCCAAAACCATATCATCTTGATTAATGGTAGCTTTATTTTAAATTTTAAAAGCAAGTCTATAAGACCTCCAACTCTGTTGCTCTTTTTCAAAACTGTTTTGGCTATTCTAGGTTCTTTGTATCTCCATATGATTTTTAGTATCAGTTTGTCAGATTCTTTATCAAAAAGCCTTTTAGGAAGAGTTTGTATAGAACTGTAAGATTTATCAATATATCTATCTAAAACTAGTTTCTTTTTGGTTTCAAGGTCTTTAATTATCAGTTAAATTTCGTTACCAGATATAAGGCTATTCCAGTTATCTATTTCTGCCTGAATGAGATTTGGTTGCTAATGTTTTTTAAGAAATGTGTCATCCAGGTTGTCAAACTCATTGGCATAAAATGCAACTGTGAAGATGATCATGAGCAATTTTATCAAAGTAGTAAAAATAGTAACTTAAAAAAATAGTAACTTCACTTTGAAATAAATACATCTTCAGAATGAGATGTGATAATAGGAACAGATGCAATTAAGAACATGATTAAAGTATAATGTGAGTATGCCAAGAATAATTATTTTAATTGTTATTGTTCAAATAATATAAAGACTTTTTTTAAAAATTTTGATTTAATGTACATGTGTATATGTTTATGACAAATTATTTTTGTGAAATGGTTTTTAAACAGGCTAATTTATAGTCCACCTGTGTAATAAAACCCCTTTTAGTCAATAAATATTTTGCAAATTATATATTTTATTCTTTTAAAAAATATATATTTTATTGATTTTTTACAGAGAGGAAGGGAGAAGGATAGCTAGAAACATCGATCAGCTGCCTCCTACTGGAGATGTGCCCACAACCAAGGTACATGCCTTTAACCAGAATTGAACCTGGGACCCTTCAGTCCGCAGGCTAACGCTCTATCCACTGAGCCAAATCGGTTAGGGCTATATTTTATTCTTTAGATTCCACATGAGTAAGATCATGTGATACTTGTCTTTCACTGACTGGCTTATTTTGTTTAGCATAATACTCTCCAGGTCTCTCCATGCTCTCTCAAGGGTAAGAGATTTTTCTTTTTTACTGCTGTATAGTATTCCATGGTGTAAATGTACCACAGCCTTTTTATCCACTCATTTACTGATGGGCACATGGGCTGTTTCCAGATCTTAGCTATTGCAAATAGTGCTGCTATGAACATAAGGGTGCTTATATTCTTTCTGATTGGTGCTTTGGGTTTCTTAGGATATATTCCTAAAAGGGGATCATTGGGTCAAATGGAAGTTCCGTATTTAATATTTTTGAGGAAACTCCATACTGTTTTCCATAGTGGCTGCCATTCCTACCAGCAGTGTACTAAGATTCTCTTTTCTCCACATCCTCACCAGCACTTGTTGTTTGTTGATGTATTGATGTCAGGCATTCTGGCAGGTGTGAATTGATACCTCATTATGGTTTTAATTTGTATCTCTGGTGATTTGTGACTTTGAGCATTTTTTCATATGTCTCTTGGCCATCTGTATGTCCACTTTGGAGAAGTGTCTATTTAGGTTCTTTGCCCATTTTTGATTGGATTGTCTGTCTTCCTTTTGTTAAGTTGTATGAGTTCCTTATATATTTAGAATATTAACCCCTTATCTGATGTATCATTGGCAAATATACTCAGAAAACTATAGGATATTGAAAAAAAGATAGAGGAAGATATAAACAAGTGGAAGAATATACCATGTTCATGGACTGGGAGAATTAATATCATTAAAATGTCCATACTACCAAAGCAATCTATAGATTCAATGCAATCCCTATTAAAATACCATATTTTACAAAATTTCACAAAACTAGAATGTATACTCAAAAAATTTATATGGAACCATAAAAGACCCCGAATAGCCACAGCAATCTTGAGAAAGAACAACAAAATTGGAGAGATCACAATACCAGATATCAAGTTATACCACAAAACCAATGTAATCAAAACAGCCTGGTACTGGCACAAGAACAGGCATATAGATCAATGGAACAGAACAGGGACCCCAAAAATTGACCCAGGCCATTATGCTCAATTAATATTTGACAAAGGAGGCAAGACCATACAATGGAGTAAAGATAGTCTCTTCAATAAATGGTATTGGGAAAACTGGACAGGTATAATTTCAAATAAAACAAACATATTGAATAAAAAATCCTACTTCACTCCTTCCCTCAATCTTAATCTTTTTCCAGAGTTAATCATAGTTGACAGCTTGGTGTGTAACATTTCAAAACTTTTCTATTCAACTTCTATATATTAATTTGCTCTTAAGAGAGAGAATACTGGACCTATTTAGGTGCTTGCTCTTTTAAAAAAATATTTTTATTGATTTCAGAAAGGAAGGGAGAGGGAGAGAGAGATAGAAACATCAATGATGAGAGAGAATCATGGATCAGCTTCCTCCTGCACGCCCCTTACTGGAGATCGAGCTCGCAATCATGGCATGTGCCCTGATCAGAAATTGAACTGTGATCTCCTGGTTCATAGGTTGACACTCAATCACTGAGCCACACTGGCTGGGCTGGGCCTTGCTCTTTCTACTTAACATTATATCATGAACATCTTTCCTTGTCAGAACATATTTAATCTAGTTCATTGTTTTTAATAGCTACATAGTATTCCACTGCAAGGATACTCATAATGTATTTTTTGTTTTTTAAAGATTGATTTTAGAAAGAGGAGAGAGAGAGAGAGAGAGAGAGAGAGAGAGAGAGAGAGAGAGAGAGAGAGAGAGAGAGAGAGACATCGATGTGTGAGAGAAACATCGATTGGTTGCCTCCCATCTGTACCCCAATTGGAGATCGAACCTGCAACCTGGGCATGTGCCCTGACTAGGAATTGAACTCATGACCTTTCAGTGTACAGGACCGTGCTCCAACTGAGTCACAGTGGCCAGGGCTCATAATGTATTTTAAAGTAGCAGTAGAAACTTGGAGAGCACTCTTACCTGAAGATAAAGCAAAAGTTCCTTAGAAAGTCTTTTAACTTATAGTTATTTTTCCCTCATCTAATAAATTTGATGATGATGAAATAAAGAAAAACTATTTTCTTTATTTCATAAAAGACCCCAAATGGCCACAGCAATCTTGAGAAAGAACAACAAAATTGGAGATCACAATACCAAACAGATATCAAGTTATACCACAAAGCGAATGTAATCAAAACAGTTGCCAATACCTCTCCCTTTAGAGGGGCATAAATAGATAAATAACTTAGAAAAAAAGTAAAAATAAAATCCTACTGAAATAATAAACAGAAAGCACATTGTAATTTTATACTAGTTCCTTTCAAATCCAACTTTTAAAAAAAGAAATAAATAAACTATTTGGGGTATTCACATAATAAATCTTTTTTAAGCCCCAGAATTTAAAGATCACTGATAATGAAAAGTATGTAATGCCTATACCCAGGATGCTCTGAATTTTTGAATCCCAACACCATTATCATTAAGGGACACCAGCTGTGGGCTCACAGTGTCCTGGGTACATTACACAATAAAAACATAAACAGGATGTCACTGCACATATGCCATGTGCACAGCTTGGTTCTAATTAGCATCACTGTGAATCCACATTTATTGAGGAAGATGGTGTTGTGGTTGGGAGCACAGACCCTGCAGTCAGACTGCCTGGGTTCCAATCTTGGCTCAGCCACTTATGTAATGTGTGACCTTGAGCAAATTATAGAGGCCTCATTTTCTCCTTTGAAAAGAGAGAAAAATATCTCACAACCTTGCTATGGGAATTAAAAGAAATAACGAATATACAGTATTTAGGAAGGTCTCAAACCCTTACTAAGCATTCATAGATACTAGGTATTATCATTATTATTGAATAATTACAGGGCTAAAAAAGTTCTATTAGGGTTAAAGGTTACAAAAAATACAACAGTTTCTTGGCTTTTAATAGCTTACAATTTAGAAATCAATTTGAATATCCCAAATGGAAAGATAAAATAATGAAGAGTATCACATTTCTAGTCAGACCTAAAAATGAAAACAAAATCACTTCTTAGTCACCCGACCCAAAAGGTAATTATCTACTCAATTTATCTTAGAGTATCTAATTTTTAATAACACTATGCATATAATGGATATATGAAAACAATCTGGTAGGTAGGCTGACCTAAAGTTTTTTAATAGAAAAATTTGAGATTGGGTTTATCCTTCAGTATACATTGATTTTGGTCATGAAATTAATTTCATGATCCAACTATCCATTAAGAGTTGCTTGCAGAGGCAGCTGAGAGATCACCAATTAAAAGCATATAAAGTGACCCATATTTTGTAGGCAATATTTTTGAACTTTAAAAGTCAACCTATTTGCAGTCTTTTACAAAGTTCCTACAACTCACTATTTCCTTTCTCTGTAAGTAGGAGGGGAACATGACATCCTTCATAACAACTCTAGGGCCTTCATTCAGAACAAATAATACAACTTGTCACAGAAGGTGACTCTATATCATTTTACTCAACCGGTTCCACTTTTCTTTTACCCTTAGTGTTTTGAAAACAAAGAGCACATCTTCTATGCACTGAATAGTTTTAAAAGACAAAACTGACAGTCAGAAAAAATGAGGTTTTGAGCTTGTGCTCTGATTTATTGTAAAGCTAAAGCATAAATGACCGACTCAGCTTCACCAATCCCTGTCTAACTCATGTTTTCTGCCTTTTCCAGATTTCTCTCTAGGGATGCCGGTGCCATTCAAATCAAATAAGAAACACTTAGTACCTACTAAATCTAAAGCCCTATGTGGTTGCTAGAGAAAGTCCAGAGATGGACAAACTACTTGTCTCCGCCTTCACAGAGCTTACAATCTACTTTTAAAAGCTAAAATACAAGGTAGAATAATATGGGCCTCATAGAAATTTGCAATGTGATAAGGTTTAAAGATTGGAGAGTGCCCTCTGGTGGAAGGGTGAGGAGATGGTGAAAAGAGATTTCAAGGAGTATGAGTTAAGACAGCATTTCCAGAGACTAAAGAAGACAGGTGTTCTGGGGAGCAGCATTAGGCAGGAAACTAGGGGATGTGTTCAGGGAAGAGTAGCTGTCCAAATATGTCAGATTTGAGAGAACATGTTATAAAGAACTTTGAGTATTTGGCTGGGGAGTCCTATAGATAACTCAGTATTAAATGAGTCATCAAAAATTTTGGGGAAGGAGAGTTAGGTGATAAGAACTTTACTTTGGGAAGATTTACTTGATGGAAAGTGTGTAAAATGAGTCAAAGTGGGAGACTGGTACCTTGGAGACCACTAAGAAGGCTACTGCAATATTTTAGATGAAATGAAATAGCTCAAACTAAAAGTAAAGGGAAGAAGTCAAAGAGGTTGGTAGGTTAAAGAAAAATAAAATTGGAAAAAGTCCCTCCCTCCCCCTGCCCACACACAATTATTTTCTTTAAAAAGGAAACAGAGACCTGAAATTATATAAATTCAGAAAAGAAACAATAGTAGAGGATGGAGTATTGATGCTAGGAGGGAGAAAGAGACCAGTCATTGAATCAAAATCCTACAGGAAAGGATGAAATGGCCAGGTGGGGGTGCTCATATTAAAAGGAAAGGCAACATTTTTGTATTCCCAAGGAAGAGTGACAAGAGAAGGGAGAATAAAATACATAGAGCCCAGCTGGTATGGCTTAGTGGTTGAGCATTGAACTGTGAATCAGGAGGTCACGTTTCTATTCTGGATCAGGGCACATGCCTGGGTTGTAGGCTTGCTCTCCAGTAGGGGACGTGCAGGAGGCAGCTGATCAGTGCTTCTCATCATTGGTGTTTCTATCTCCCTCTCCCTTCCTCTCTGAGATAAATGAAAATATATTTTTAAAATAATAATAAAAATACATAGAAACTGGTGAGGTTGAGGGGAAAAAAGTTGAGGAATTTATGGCAAATAATCTCAACCTTCTCAGAAAGTAGAAGGAAGTTCATCTGCATAAAGGAACTGGGTACTTGTTGTGAATGAGGGCCACTTGGAAAAGATCAAAGGGAATGTAGTAAAGAGTAAAAAAGTATTCATTTAAAAAATATTAAGATACAAAAAGCAACCAAAGAAAAAATAGTTAAAATAGTCTTATTCAAAATTAAAAACGTTTGTGCTTCAAAGGACACCATTAGGACAGTGAAAATATAATTCACAGAATAGTAGAAAGTATCTGCAAGTCACATACTTGATCAAGGTCCAGCATTCTGATAATATAAAGGAGTCTTACAACTCAACAGTAAAAAGACAAATAGCCCAGTTAAACAATGAGCAAAGGATCTGAATAGACATTTCTCCAAAGAAATACAAATAACCAATAAGCACATGTAAAAAATGTTCCACATCATTAATCATTAGGAAAATGTGAATCAAAACCACACGGTACTACTCTACATCCATTAGAATGGTCATAATAAAAAACATAAGTGGCCATAATAAAAAATAACACGTGTTGGTAAGGGTGTGGAGAAACTGGAACTCACATATGTTGCTACTTGGGATGTAAAATGGTACAGCTATTTTTGGAAATAGTTTGGTAGTTACTCAAACAGTTAAACATACAGTTAGCATATGACTCAGCAATTTCATTCCTAGGTATATATGCCAGAGAAATGAAAACATTTGTACACATTATTCACAACAGTCAAAAAGTAGAAGCAAATTAAATATCTATTAATTAATGAATGGAAAAACAAATGTGAAATATATTTAAAAAATGGAGTATTGCCCTAACCGGTTTGGCTCAGTGGATAGAGCATCAGCCTTTGGACTGAAGGGTCCCGGTTCGATTCCAGTCAAGGGCATGTACCTTGGTTGCGGGCATATCCCCAGTAGGGGGTGTGCAGGAGGCAGCTGATCGATGTTTCTCTCTCATCGATGTTTCTAACTCTCTATCCCTCTCCCTTCCTCTCTGTAAAAAATCAATAAAATATATATTTTTAAAAAAAATAAAATAAAAATAAAAAATGGAGTATTATTCAGCCATAAAAAGAAATGAAGTACTAATCCTATATAATAAAAGGCTAATATGCAAATTAGCCAAATGGCAGAACAACTGCTCACTATGAGGCATACTGACCACCAGGGGGCAGACGCTCAACGCAGGAGGAGCGCCACTCAGCCAAAAGTCGGGCTCATGGCTGGCGAGTGCAGCGGTGCTGGCAGGAGTCTCTCCCACTTCTGTGGCAGCGCTAAAGATGTCTGACTGATGGCTTAGGCCCACTCCCCAGTGCACGAGTGCATGAATCTCGTGCACTGGGCCTCTAGTACATAATACAACACAGATGATTCTTAAAAATATCATGCTAAGTAGAAGAAACCAGACACAAAAGGCCATATGTTATATGATTCTATTATATGAAATATCTAGAAAAGGCAAAGCAACAGAGACAGAAAGTAGATTAGTGGTTTCCAGGGACTACAGCAGGGGTGGGGAACCGTTTTTCTGCCAAGGGCCATTTGGATATTTATAACATCATTCTTGGGCCATACAAAATTATCAACTTAAAAATTAACCTGCTATATTTGGTCAAAAAATTAATTAACTTACCCTGAATGCCTTGGCAGGGCCAGACCAAATGATTTCTTACACAGCCCAACTCGGGCCAGATGTTCCCCACCCCTGGACTAGAGAAATAAGAAAATGGGGGAATGTGAAATGACTGCTAAAACAAGGTTTCTTTTTTGTGGTGGATAACAATATTCTGGAAATACACAGTGTGATGATTGCACAACTTTGTGAATAGACTAAAAATCACTGACTTGTACCCTTTAAATAGATGATTTTTATATGTGAATTGTATCTTAAAAAAAAAAAAGGACTGCTAGGGAGCAGCGAGTTCAGATGACCTGTATTTTGTTTTAGAACTATTCAAAATGGAATCGTGACTACCTCAGGCTATAAGAAGTCACACAAGTCAGTCTGTAGGAGTTGCTCTGAGCAGAGTACTGTAAAGGCAGGAATAACTGAGAGGCAAAGGAATGAATACACTGTTGAAATGGATATTTTCAAACCCTAATAGTAAAAGCAAAACAATCCAATCAGAAAATGAGCAAGAAATAAACAGATATTTCACCAAAAAGTGTACTCAAATAGAAAATAAGCACATGAAAAGATGTTCAACATCATTAGCCATTAGGGAAATTACATTAAAACCACAATGACAAAGTCACTAATCATCCGAGAGATGCAATGAGATACCATCTCACCCCTGTCAGAATGGCTATCATCAACAAAGGACAAGTGCTGGCAAGGATATGGAGAAAAAGGAACCTTCTTGAACTGCTGGTGGGAATGCAGACTGGTGCAGCCACTGTGGAAAACAGTATGGAGTTTCCTCAAAAAGTTAAAATTGGAACTTCCATTTGACCCAGTAATCCCACTTCTAGAAATATATTCCAAGAAACCAGAAACACTAATCAGAAAGGACATATGCACCTCAATGTTCATAGCAGCACAATTTACAATAGCTAAGATTTGAAAACAGCCTAAGTGCCCATCAGCAGATGAGTGGATTAAAAACCTGTGGTACATCTACACAATGGAATACTATGCTGCTGTAAAAAAGAAAGAACTCTTACCATTTGCAACAACATGGATGGGCCTGGAGAGCATTATGCTAAGCGAAATAAGCCAGTCGGAGAAAGAAAGATAAATATCACATGATCTTTCTCATTTGTGGAATATAATGAACATAAACTGATGAACAAAAATAGATCCAGAGACAGAGAAGCATTGAACAGATCATCAAACTTCAGAGGGAAGGCAGGGGAAGGTGGGGGGTTGGATAAGAGATCAACCAAAGGACTTGTATGCATGCATATAAGCATAACTAATGGACACAGACCATAGGGGGGTGAGGGCATGTGCTGGGGGGTGGGGGTGGCCGGGGAGAGGTCAATGGGGGGAAAAGGAGACATATGTAATACTATATGTGATACTTTAAACAATACAGAATTTAAAAAAAAACACAATGAGATATCACTATGCATCTCTTAGAATGACTAAAATACAGAATGACAAGACCACATGTTGTCAAGGATGTAAGGAAACTGGATTATTTATACACTGTTGGTGGGAATGTAAAATGGAAAAAAGTTTGGCAGTTTCTTATATTATGAAACATGAACCTACCATATAACCTAGCAATTGCACTCCTGGGCATTTATCCCAGAGAAATGAAAACCTAGCTTCCCACAAAAACCTTTACATAAATGTTCATAACAGCCTTTATTCATAGTAATCCCACAATGGAAACAATCCATATGCCCTTCCACACCTAAGCAAGTTGAAAACAGCTTCCTTGTGTATTATAAGATTTAAAAAGATAATACATATTACTTTAGCATAGTGTTTCTATAGGTACTCAGTAAATGTGAGCTATTACTAGCAATATAAAGGGGCTATAATAATGAACAGGTGTAGTCCAACCTTTCCGGCACAGAGGGAATCACCTTTACTTGAACATATCTAATGATGGGTAGCTCATTGCTTTTCAAGACAATCTATTCTAATTTTAGGCAGCTGCCACACTAGAAAGTTATTCCTTCTACTTATATCATGAGTCTTTCCTTTTAACTTCTAAACATTACTCTTGGTTTTGCCTTGTTAAGCTATGAAAAATGTCTGGGACCCTTTCTACCCAGCACGTCCCATAGTTGGCACCTGCTATCTCATTCCTGAGGCACTTTTGGAAACTAGTCTGCTCCTCTCTTGTCCTGTGACATGAGACACATCTCTCTGAGCCTGTTTCCTCATCTCAAAAGTTAAGAGTTCCAGATTAAATAGTTTCTAAGGTTTCCCCCCAGAGGCAAGAACTATAACTTTACTTATGCCTTTGCCCAGTTATTTTGATGCGGTCTCTCCAGCAGTCTTCAGTCCCCTCATCACCTGCTGTCTTCCTTTGGTTATCTTGATTTGGTTAACATAGGTCTTAAAATGTAGTTCCCAGAAGGTAACACAAAACTAACATTGTGATAACAGTAGTCACGCATACTGTAAAACTCTCTCCTCCCTATTTAATGTAACTAGGGCTAACATTTCACTACTTTGCTTTATGATGAACTTATAGCTAATCAAAATCTCTGAGTCCATCTGGTATACCCAGGGTTGATGTTGGGACTCTAAGATCAGGATCTTTGCATTTATTTCTGCTTAATGTCATCTTTTCTTAATTGTTTTAAAAAATCCTTACTTGAGGATATGTTTATTGATTTTTTTTAGAGAGAGAGGAAAGGAGGGAGGGGGGAGGGAGAAACATCAATATGAGAAACAGTGATCAGTTGCCTCCCATACACACCCTGACCAGTGATCGAACCTGCAATCTAGGTGTGTGCCCTGACCAGGAATTGAACCCGCAACCGTTCTGTTGTCCTGGAGGTGCTTCAACTAACTGAGCCACTGGCCAGGGCTTAATGTCATCTTTTAAAGCTCTGTTCCATCATTTCAGCACATGAAGCTCTATTTGAATCTTAATTATGTCATTCACTGTATTAATGAAGGTACATTGATCATATTCTTAAGAATAAGGAAAACACTTTTTAAATATCTTAATGTTACTACATACCTAAGTGCTTATATGCAAAACTGCTTCCTTACTATCAATGCTGCATTTTTTAAACTTTAGGATATTTTTAAAGAGTTCTGATTATACAGACAGCTGAAAACATGGTTTGGATCTATCAACCTCATCAGTTCTCTGCTAATGATTCTAAAACCTAGAATCATAAACAGTTCAAACAAAGAGCAGGGTTTGGCTCTCAGTTAGGACTGCCGCAGGCAAGAGGAACCCAATCCACACCACCCAGCAATGTCTGCACCTTCTCCTTACTCATCATAACAGTGACTGAATGACTCTACTTGTTAACTAAATATAGGAAACATAAACTCCCTTGTCCACCTGAGGTGATAAAGGTAAAGATTACTATGGAAATTTACTGTCATCGATAATTTAACGAGATTTTAAAAGCTTTAGAATTGGTTACTACTTCCCATCATTATAAAAATTCTAGTGGAAAGTTCAGTGTTTTTGTAGGCTTTCAGAGTTTGCAACATTATGTTTTTTTATGTCGTGCTAATTCCGTATGACTGTGTTCAGGTTAGAAGTTCATGCCACTAATTCAGTGGTTCTCAACCTTCTGGCCTTTTAAATACAGTTCCTCATGTTGTGACCCAACCATAAAATTATTTTCGTTGCTACTTCATAACTATAATGTTGCTACTGTTATGAATTGTAATGTAAATATCTGATATGCAGGATGGTCTTAGGCGACCCCTGTGAAAGGGTCATTCAATCGCCAAAGGGGTCGCGACCCACAGGTGAGAACCGCTGCACTAATTGGACTATTATTTTAGATGTCAGGTACTATCTTTTTCAAAGACAAAATTGTCCCAAATTTTGCTACCCGCTCCCCCCCCCCCCCCCCCCGCCGCAAAAAAAAAAAATCTGTGGCCTGGCTGGTGTGGCTCAGTGGCTAAGCATCGAACTATGGACCAGGAGATCATGGTTCAATCCCAGTCAGGGCACATGCCTGGGTTGCAGGCTCAATCCCCACAAGGGGGCAACCGATCAATGATTCTCTCTCATCATGGATGTTTCTATCTCTCTCTCCCTCCTCCCTTCCTCTTTGAAATCAATAAAAAATGTATTTTAAAAAATCTTTGACAAAGAAAAAAATGGAAATCACAGAACTATCTCATTAAATTATTCTTTGAGCTAATATTTACAGTGTGCTTACCTGTGCCAGGTTTTCCTGTGGGTGGGAACATCTGGCTTGCAGGCTGTATAAGGCCCATGAAATCATTTGGTCTGGCCTTGCCAACGCATTAGGGGTGAGTTAATTAAATGTTTGGCCAAATATAGCAGGCTAATTTTTAAGTTGATAATTCTGTATGGTCCACAAATGATATTATAAATATCCAAATGGCCCTTGGCAGAAAAATGTTCCCTGCCCCTGCACTAGACCTAAGGGTTACACGGATAACACTGAGAAGTCCACGGTCATCTATATATATAAAAGGCAAATAGGCAAAGTGTCCCCTCAGGCATTTGATCAGGAAATCAAGTTTGATCACTCGCTATGGCGTGCGCTGACCACCAGGGGGCGGCATGAAACATGGCAGGCGACGACAGGGTGCTGAGGGAGTGAGGGAGGGAGGAGGCGGGGGAACACGTGGGTGGCAAGGGAAGGAGGAGTCGGGGGGGAGGACCTCGCGGATGGTGAGGGAAGGGGGAGGTGGGGGGAACTACGTGGTGCTGGTGTGCGGATGGCAAGGGAAGGAGGAGGCGGGGAGGCGGGGAACCAGATTGGCCCTGATCGCCGACCAGGCCTAGGGACCCTACCCATGCATGAATTTCGTGCACTGGGCCTCTAGTAGTTCAATAAAGGGGATGATCTCTTAGGTGTCTTTCCAGCTGCTAAATGGAAGGTCTATTTATTTGTTAAGGGTAATACTGGTTGTTATTGGTGATGGTGCTTTAATTTATGATTTCCTCCTTAACTGTAGTTAGGATATAAGAAACATTTAAAATTTCCTCCCAAAGGCCACAATATCTCCTGCCTTTTTATACTGAGGTCAGCTTTTGTGCCATCACTGGGCATTTCCTAGGTCTACATTTCAGAAGTCTAGAACTTATATCCCAAGCTCCAATGAAAGGAAGGATTGGGGACTCTCTTGAGACTATAGACTGCCTCAAAGGCTGAGGCCGCTTAGGATGCTGAACAGCCAGCTTTCCTTTGTCTCGGCCTTAGTACAAGTGAATCCTGGGGGGAAAGAGTGATTTTATGTTCCTAATTAGAGGCCCAGTGCACGGATTCGTGCACAGGTGGGCTCCCTCAGCCTGGCCTGCACCCTCTCTCAACCCAGGCCCCCTCAGGGAATGTAGCAGTGCCAAAGTGGCAGGCGGCCAGGGAGGAGCCCCAGCCAGGGTGCAGGGCTGGGTGCAGTTCTGCTGCTGCTCATCTGGCCCCACTGCACCTGATGCTGCCGCTCGCTCAGCTGAGTGGTGCTCCCGCTATGGGAGCGCACTAACCAGCAGGGAGCAGCTCCTGCGTTGTCTGCCCCCATGGTGGTCAGTGCATGTCATTGCAACTGGTCGACTGGTCGTTCCGGTTGTTCGGTCATAACGGTGGCTTAGGCTTTTATATATATAGATAGTACAAAACCGAACATGTTTACCTCCTCACTACATAATAAATTTCCAAAAAAACACACAACCCTTGGAAGGTTACTAGACATTACTGGTTTGATACAGAGCCATCATAAATAGACCCAGAAACTGTCACCTCCTGGTTTAGGAAGCAACAATTTTGAAGTATTGGATGAGAAATGAAGTTTTTGCCAAGTAGACCGCAAACTTCAAATTCTAAAGTAGTATCAATTTTAATGGAAAATAAATTACTTCCAATAAGATGATGCTCAACCCTTGAATGGCCATGGTTTATTACAGATATTAAAGGATCTAAGTTTCTTAAGCTTCTATGCCCAAACACAGAGTTTCAGCATCATAAAGAACAAGTGTTGCCCTAACTGGTTTGGCTCAGTGGATAGAGTGTCGGCCTGCAGACTGAAGGGTCCCAGGTTCGATTCTGGTCAAGGGCATGTACCTTGGTTGTGGGCACATTCCCAGTAGGAGGTGTGCAGAAGGCAGCTGATCGATGTTTCTCTCTCATCGATGTTTCTCTCTATTCCTCTCCCTTCCTCTCTGTAAAAAATCAATAAAATATATTTTTTAAAAAAAGAACAAGTTTCCCCTCTTAATTTAGGTGAGCTCTGATCCAACCTGCTTTTTGACACTTATAACAAGAAACATTCAATGGCAAGTACTCAGATGATGGTATAAATATAGAACACCATCCTCTTATTTTAGACAGTACTCTCCTTGTACACAGGTTCCAACATATCAAAGAAAAGAGATATGTAAGTATCCATGTAAGCATTCAGAACTGCCTTCCCTGCCTGCATGTCCTCTATTTGATCCATTTCTTTTACAGACGTCCCATATGGAAAGAAGTGGTCTAATTAAAAAACCAACTATCTAAATTCAATTATTCATTCCCCTCATGGGACAGAAGGCACCTGTGAAAACACAAGTCCTGACAAGCAGAGGGTTAGAAAAGCTCTATGAACAAATACACAGGTTTCCTGGTCTCTGGGCATAAAACAATCCCTCTCCTAGTCGTCTCTCAGTTTGAGATATCCAGAAGTGGGTTTTGAGAGTGGCCCGCAGTTGTCACTAGAAATCTCAATTCCAGCCATCACATATGCTCTCAGAAATGCCGATTCCTATGCTTGGCCAACACAGGTTTGCTCTTGGACATAGACTGCTATAGGCAAAAACTGTGACGTCTAAAACCACAACACTTTTGCCCTGATTCCTTCCCCAGAACACATTTCTTTTGCTCACTGTCCCGGAACATGTTTTCCTGGGGAGATCGATAAGCCAAGAAAGACAGGTTATAGCATATCTATGTGAATGGGTAACTGAACATTAAGAGAAAACTGTCATTACTTATCATGGCTTAATGTTCACGTAAATCAAAGAAACTATCCTCTACTTAAAACACACACACACAGTTATTTTTCCTTTTCTTGTAAGGAACTATGGTGTACTACTTTGGGACAGGGACTATTACTAGAGAAGCTGAGATTTTATTTGAAAAAAAAATCATTACAAAGAAATGGACATTTTTTTAAAATAGTCTTAAATATGGGAGAAAATATTAAATTGCATTAACAGTCAAAATTATGAACCAAAACTACAAGAGATTGCAAAAAGAAATGACAAAAGACCATTTAAAAAATTTTTAAATGTATTTCTTGATTTGGGGGGAAGGGGAGGGAAAGAGGGAGAGAGGGAGGGGGGGGAGAGAGAGAGATTGATTGAGGGAGAGATCAATTAGTTGTTCCACTTATTTATGAATTCATTCATTGATTCTTGTTATGTGCCCTGATCAGAGAATCCAACCCACAACCTTCGCATGCTCTGACCAACTAAGCTATCCAGCCAGGCCAAAAGACCATCTATGATGCACTGAATAAACAAAATGTAGGAAGGCAATACTGTTCTTGGACAACTTTTATATTGGGCATTTCGGCTATTTGTGCCAAAAACTTACCATGCTCCTAACTCCTCAGTAATTCTACTTGGGCATTTATTTTTAAGAAATAATCAGACACATACATAAAGATTTATAAACACAAATGTTCATCTCCAAGGTTTTTATAGTATAAAAATCTATTTTTTTATAGCAAATAAAAGCTAATAGCCCAACAATAGGAATCTGGTTAAATCAGTTGTGGCACATCATGAGAGAATACTATGCAGCTATTTTTTTTAAAGGACACACTCTAACATATCCAATATCATGCAACAAATCTGTACTGAACAATTACTGTCTGCCATACTGCACACATACAAATACAGACATGTGGAAAAAACTACAAATACACCAATACTGTTACCAATGACTATCTCTGACACAATATGAGTAATTAAAAGCCTTCTGTAGAATACTTCAAGATTTTTCCAAAATTTCCAAAAGAATACATATTGCTTTTATGCAAAGAAGAGACGATGAGTTATAATGCTAACAACTGCCACATTTAACGAGTGTTCACTTTGTGCCACATTGAACAAATAAGCACTTTTCAGGAATTATCTCATTTAATCCTCACCATAATCTTTTGAGGCTGGGTACTATAAGGATCCCCATTTTGAAACTACAGAGGTGGCAGAGTTGGGAATTGAATACAGGTCTAACTTCAAAGCTTGTGCCCTTGACCCCTCGTAAACACTAAGAGACACCACACATCTCTGGTTAATTTTCCTGGAACCAAGTTTTCCAAGAAGCACAATCACATCCAGTCTCAACTGGAAAGAGAAAAGTAGCAAATAAAGAGTTTGGAATTGCTCTGAGCTAAAAAGACAAGGAACCTTTTATGATTCCACTCAGAGCCTGAATTTTGGTAGCCTGCTATTTCTTTAAACCCAGGACGAGACTGACACTTGCTACCTAAATTCAGCAAGCAACTCTGAGGAGTGGACTAGGAATGTCTAAAGTAGAGTCCCTCTGTATGCAGTGTTCCTGTAGTGTCATGTGTTATAGATGCTAAATAAATGTTACCTGGTGGCAATGTTAATAAAGCAAATTTTGGTGGCACAAACCATAGCTTACTTTAGTTTTGCTAAAATTGGCAAATGTCCATGATACAGAGGATTTGACCAAGCCCAGGCAGTGACAGTCCAGGCAGCATACACTCAGCAGGTCCCTTGGGCCTCTGCTTTTGGGATGAAAGATGTTTCACGTGGATAAACCATTATTTAAACACACTAGGGCCTTGGCCAGTGTTGCTCAATGGTTAAAGCATCAGCCCAAGATGGAAGGGTCTCGGGTTCAATTCCCAGTCAAGGGCAGGTAAGTGGGTTGCAGGTTCAATCCCCAGTCCCAGTAGGGGCACATTCAGGAGGCAACCAATTGATGTGTCTCTGTCTCTCTGTCTCTCTGTCTCTCTGTCTCTCTCTCTCTCACATTGATGTTTCTCCCTCCCTCCTCCCTTCCCCCCACTCTCTTCCCCTCCCCCCTTTCCACTCTCTCTACAAAAAACAACAACAACAAACAAACAAAAAAACAATGGAAAAAATATCCTCAGGAAAAAAATATCCTCAGGTGAGGATTAACCAAAATATATATTAGGGACCACCATAATCATATATATTTTGAAAGAGGCATTCACGTCATTAAAAAAATCTACACATTAATCTTTCAATGAATGTTTTTTTAAAAAACCTTTAAAATACATTCTTGTGAAATAAACATGTATCCTTTCATTTAAAAAAAATACAGCATTCTCTGTATTGTGCTGAGATCACAGCATGATACAATAAATCATTTCCCATTAACTTTTGCCTTTTTCCACTGCTATTGTAGCCAAAGTAGATCAACCATGCAGTGAATCCATCAACTATTTTACAATATCTCATTACTATAATGGAAACATTCAAACGATCTAACTGGGCTTTATATATGTCTAAAATATATTACTTAGAAAGTATTTATTAACTATCCACACAATTTGAAACTTCCTGGAAACTATTCAGGTAAAATTAATGTGGTTGCTACCCTTTTATGAGCAAATGACATTCTGCAGTATATTGGTGACTAACTGTGAAAGAAAGCTGGCAAGATCTAAATTTCCATTTCAAACTGGACAAAGATTTAACCTGTCTCTTGTCTAATTGTGAATGTGAGACATGTGGTTGGCAGGGAGAACATTGTGACCTGAATGGAAGAGGAGCTACTCAGATCCAGTGGAAAAGGCAGAGATGCTCATGGTAGATGTTAATCCTTTAGGGGTTCCCCAAAATAGATCTGACTTTACCTGCTGGAGGGGGTGCAAAGAACTTCTTACATATATCACAAAAGTAAATGATCAGATAAATAACTACAAGATTTAAAATAAAAGACTATGCAGCATGCTGAAATTCAAGGCCAAAGTAAATTTGATAATTCAATAAATGTAAATATTGATGGTAAACTATTAACTTTTCACCTTTTAACCAAAATTATTAAACAGAGTCTAGAAAATTTAAAAATCTGATCATCACAAACAAAGTACGTATCTTTCTTTTGAATAGAGAATGGAGAAAACTAACTGATGACATATTAAGTCAGAAAAGTTCCTTATTGGACAGGAAAATAAAGATGTGAAATTATTTTTTAAATTTCATTAAAAAATAATTATCAAACATCTGCTACAGAAAGTAACTATGCTAGACTTCTTGAAGGTTATGAAGATGAGAAGGACTTATCTAAAAGTTATAATTTATATATCCTTAAGTAACAAAAAGGTAGCCCCTAAAAATTTAAGTAATTATTCATAGCTTGTATATTACCTGCATATGTTGTAGACTATGGTAGAAAATCCCCCAAGCTTATCCACTTGCAAAGCAAAAAATAAGGTTACTGAGAAAGGGATGGAGGAGACAGATCTAATGCTGAACATTTTCCAACTAGATTTTTTTAAAACTCAAAAGGTATGTTATCTGTTTTGGGGGGTTTTTTAATGTATTTTTTTTCCGCTTCTTTTCTCTAGAAAGTAAATATCTTTTCCAAATCCTATATTCTGTAAACTTTCTATTCCCCTAAGGGCTTAAGGAATAGCATGTAGCCCTATATTGGCTTAAATTATCAAACCCTGCCATTTACCCTAAACTCAGATGAGCTGGAGAGGATTATCTCAAAAGGAGATTTTGTATAAAAATGTCAAAGAGCACTTCCTATAAAATATTTCAAAGATCACAAGTAAAAGTATGTCACTGTCCTAAAATTCATATGGAATCTCAAGGGACCCCAAAGAGGTAAAACATCTTCAAAAAGTACAAAGTTGCCCTGGCCAGTTTTTCTCAGTGGTTAGAGCATCTGCCCATGGATCAAAGGGTCTCGGGTTTGATCCCCAGTCAAGGGCATGTACCTTGGTTGCAGGCTTGATGCACTGTCCCGATCCCAGCCCCAGTTGGGGTGAGTGAGTGTAGGGGCAACCAACCGATGTATCTCATCTCATCTCATCTCATCTCATCTCATCTCATCTCATCTCATCTCATCTCTCTCTCTCTCTCTCTCTCTCTCTCTCTCTCTCTCTCTCTCTCTCTCTCTCTCTCTCGTCCCTTCTCCCTCCCCTCAACTCTCTAAAAAAAAAAATCAATAGAAAAAATATCCTCAGGTGAGGATAAAAAAAAAAAGAAGAAGTTGAAAGTTCCACATTTCCAGATTTTAAAATGTACTACAAAGCTACAATAATCAAAAACAGTTTGGTACTGGCATAAAGATAGACGTATAGACCAATGGAATAGAATAAAGAGCTCAGAAATAAATCCTCACATATGTGGTAAAATGATTTATAATAAGAGTGCCAAGACCATTCAATGAGAATTTTCATAATATGGTGATGGGATATTCACATACAAAAAAATGAAACTGGACCACTACCTTACACCATATATAAAAATAAGTCAAAATGGACCACATACCTAAACATAGTAGCTAAAACTATAAAACTCTTAGAAGAAAACAAAAGGGAAAAGTTTAATGGCATTGTATTTGACAATAATTTACTGATTATGACACCAAAAGCACAGTCACCATAAGAAAAAATAGATAAATTTGACTTCATCAAAATTTAAAATATTTGTGCATCAAAGGACACTGGACAGATTGAGAAGGTAATCCACAGAATGGGAAAAGTACTTGTAAATCATATATCTGAGAAGGGATTTTTATCAAAATATATAAAGAACTCCTACAACTCAACAACAAAAAATAACCCTATTAAAAAATGGACAACGGACTTGAATAGACATACTAGTATTTCCAAAGAAAAGAAACAGACAGCCAACATGCACATGAAAAGATATTCAGCAGCACTAATCATTAGGAAAATGCAAATAAAAATCATAAAAAGATATCATTTCACACCCATTACGATGGCTACTGTTCACATACAAGAAAATAAAAGTGGTGGTGAAATATTAAGAAATTGGATTCCTTGTACAATTGATAGTGAAAATGTAAAATGGGGCAAGCTATATGGAAAATGATACGATGATTCCTCAAAAAAAGTACACATAAAATGACCATATGATCCAGCAATTCCACTTCTGGGTATACATTCAAAAAAACTAAAACCAGGAACTTGAACAGATATTTTTGTACCCATATTCACAGCAGCATTATTCACAACAGCCTAAGTGTGGAAACAACCCAAATGTCCATCAACAGATGAATGGATAAACAAAATGCAGTCTATACATACAATGGAGCATTATTCTGCCTTTAAAAGGAAGGCAATTCTGACATGGATGAACCTTGAAATAAGCCAGTCACAAAAACAAATAGTGAATGATTCCACCACTTATGTGAAGTACTTAGGGTAGCCAAAATTATAGAGACAGAAAGTAGAACGGTGGTTTCCAGAAGTGGGGGAAAGAACAAGGAGTTATTGTTTAACTAGAGGCCCGGTGCATGAAATTCATGCACGGGGGGTGGGGGGTGGGGTGGGGGGGGCGGCGGGAGGGATTGGTCCCTCAGCCCAGCCTGCACCCTCTCCAATCTGGGACCTCTCACAATCCAGAACTGCTGGCTCCCAACCGCTCACCTGCCTGCCTGCCTGCCTGCCTGATCACCCCCTAATCACTCCCCTGCCAGCCTGATCAACGCCTAACTGCTCCCTGCCAGCCCGATCGCCCCTAACTGCCCTCCCCTGCCAGCCTGGTGCCCCCAACTGCCCTCCCCTGCAGGCCTGGTCGCCCACAACTGCCCTCCCCTGCCAGCCATCTTGTGGTGGCCATCTTTGACCACATGGGGGTGGCCATCTTGTGTGTTGGAGTGATGGTCAATTTGCATATTAGTATTTTATTAGCTAGGATGGTTATAGTTTCAATTTTACAAGTTGAATAGAGATATAGAGATAGATGGCAATGATGTTGTACAGCTTTATGAATGTATTTAATATCACTGAACTGTAGACTTTAAAATGGTTAAGGTGGTAAAATTTATGCTATGCATATTTTACCACAATTTTAAAAATTTAAAAAAAAATGATGGGAGAGGTTCACCAGGCAGTGAACTATTCAATCTGGTCTCCAGAGAGAAGGTAGGACTAGAGATAGACATGTAGGAGTCTTCTGGCATAGGAGTAGGATTTTGTATCACTGCCTGGTATGTTTATTATCTGTGTACTTGTCTCGCTCTTAAAGGGCAATGGAATGAATGCCCTCCTCACCTATTTGTCCCAGGAAGCATTTGTACATCACCTCTAATCATTTTTTAAAAATGAACTGAAACTGAGCACTAGACAAGGACACCTCCGTCTTTCTACATCTGGTCTACCTAGACCTGAAATTTGTAGATTTCTTCTAACTATGCACTAATCATTTAGGTCATTTGTAAATGGAAGGTTAGAGGTTGGCAGCTGGACCATCTCTATGTTTCAGAATTCATTTTACTGCATGAACATCATCCAATAAAAAGTGCGAGCCAAAGGAAAAAAGTGCGAGTGAGAACTTTCCTTGTATAGCCACCCCTCCTGAGAATCCTGGCACCGAGTTTCACAGCAGAAAATATGGCAAAAGTCAAGCAGTGCTCCCTATGCAGGAAAAACAGTCCCTCCCTTCCTTTTGGAAACACTTCAACTAACCCTGTTTTAGTTTGGCTGCTTTGCCTCATTTCAAAAATATTTCATTATACTCCATAGCCCTCTCCTTGATGTCCTAGTTAATTACGTTTACATAATTTTCTTCTGATTAGAACTGCTTGCTTTGGATTTTCTCTCCTTTCATTTTCTGCCTTTACTGACTGCTTAAAATCCTCAACTATGAACATGGGAAAGTATGTGCTACCACGAAGTCCACTGTTCTATACAACAAAAAGCAAATCCACATTGTGATCTCCTTAAGAGATCATCTGTTCTAGAAAACAAAGAGACTGTTGGGGGGAATCCAATAATAATAAACCAAAGAAATCACTAGTTATATTCTTTCACATACAAAAATGAACTACACTTCATTCCTTTACTTACAATACATTCACATTTATTGAGATCCTTTGAGATTCTTTCTGTGCTTAGGAACTCAGAGGATTAATTAAAAAATTATTAGTATGAGCTAATTTCTAATAATGAATATGGTCAAATTAATGGGTCAGCTGTGCCACAATCTGGTCCATCTGCTTCACATACACAGCCTCAGAGGACAATGAGGAAGGAAAGTGAACCCAAAACGTCAACATCAATATCCTCAGTCCTTTCATGAGCCAAGAAATGGCAATAGGATTTGAAATTATTCTGAAATATGCTTTTCCCATGAATTCTTTAATTTTCTTGGTATTCTGGGGACAATAAAACAATTTATTTTCATAAATGGTCATTCTTATGACTGCTCAAAGTTTCACACAATATTTTCCTTCTTATATTAACTCTATAAAACAAAGTCCCTTTTCCTCTACTAGCCCACATCACAATACAGAGGAAAAGTGAGTTTCAAGACTATAGTAAATCTCCTTCAAATATACTCTATTCACTAATCAAGAATGGATTAGCCAAAGAACACATATGCATAACCCAGAGACATAGGTAACAGCCTGGTGATGGCCAGGGGGAAGAGGGTGTGGGGTCTGGGTGGAGGTGGGCAAAGGGGAGGAAAATGGGGACATCTGTAATACTGTCAACAATAAAAATGAAGTTGTGTGTGTTTTTCTAAAGAAGTCTGCAATGGCAAAACCAAACAAGTGTATTTTCTAAAAGTCTCTCAGATGACTGTTCTGGTGGTTGAGATCCCCTGGACCCCATACACCAAACTGTGCTAGGTCCAGGATTCTTGCTTACAGGCCAATAAGTTCATGCCCCTGGAGGGACAAGTGTTTTATCTCTGGTGATTTTGTCCATAAGTGACAGCCAAATGTGCTGACTTTCCAGAAACAAGCTTTGCACAAATCTCATTCTAATGTTCTCTTTTTGTTGAAGAGTGCCTTGTTTCATATGCCAAGAAACACTGTGAGATGGAAGATTTCCGTTAAAAAACCAGTTTCCACAGACAGTTTGCAGATTTTTTTATCCCGACATATATAATCACTTCCTGAAAGCATAGATGAAGGTCATATTATGCAGTGATGAGATGTCATGTAAAGGAACACATACATTTCAATTTACAAGCTCACAAACAGGTGTCACTACTTGGAGGGGAAAAAATTGATAAGCTTGGGAATGAAAGCTAAGATATGGAACACTGGCTAATTGGCTAATTCACAAGGATAGCCTCTCCTTGGAACAAGCATAATTCCTATGATGCTAAGCGCTTTGCAGGTAGGCTGAAGGAACAGAGATAAAGTTTGGCAATTAAGTTAGTGTTTTCCCCAGTGAATTCTGACTCCAACAGTGATACCAAAGGGGTGTGATGCAACTATGAAACTAAATTTCACAGGATTTTGTGGCTGAAAACACTTCGTAAATTACTCACTGAAAGTGCTCATAATTCATGACAGGCTTTTCAAACACTTTCTGATTATATGCTTTAAAGGATAGGAAGATTAAAATGCCCTTTTACCTTTGGGCCTCAGTGGATGTATATAAATATCACAAGATAGTTCATGAGCCCTAGCCAGTTTTGTTCAATGGTTAGAGCTTTGGCCGACACACCAAAGAGTTGTGGGTTCAATTCCAGTGAAGGGCATGTTCGATTTCAGTTGCAGGCTCAATCCAGGGCGTGTGCAGGAGGTAACCAATTGATGTGTCTCACACTGATGGTTCTCTCTCTCTGTCTCTCCCCCTCCCTTCCACTCTCTCTAAAACTCAATGCAGGGTTGGGGGGATATCCTCAGGTGAGAATTAACCACAACAAAAGTATTTCATGTGATAACAAAACAGTGAAATGAGAACAATCCTATTATGCAAATGATCCTAACATTCTCTTCAGGATACAATGGGGAAGAAAAAGACATGAAATCCCAGAGAAGAGCAGAAGAGAATCAAGAAGCCAGAGTACCCCAAAGATCATTCATTTTATGGAAGAAAATTTATTTGATAAATCCTCTTAAAATATTTAAAACAAGGACTTAACATCAGATTTCATTTTTCATGCCATTATTACATAGTTACTAATCCTATCTAGTAAAAGAGAAACATGGTAATTGGTGTACGACCGCTACCCTTCCCATTGGCTAATCAGGGCAATATGCAAATTAACTGCCAGCCAAGATGGCGATCGGCAGCCAGGCAGCTTGAAACTAACATGAGGCTTGCTTGCTTCAGTGATGGAGGACTCCAACGTTCCCCGCCTGCCTTGCCGGCCTCTGAGCCTGCAGTTTGAAACATTGTAACAAATATAGAAGCTAAACAAAACCCCAGAAACCTGCTTTCAGCAGCGGAAGCCTCAGAGCTGGAGCCAGAGCTAAAGCTGGCCCAGAATTTAAAAAAAAAAGAAAGAAAGAAAGGAGCAGTTAGGAGCTTCAGCCCTCAGCCCCTCACCCAGACTGGCCAGGCACCCCAGTGGGGACCCCCACCCTGAAGGGTGTGTGACCAGCTGCAAACAGCCATCATCCCCTCACCCAGGCTGGCCAGGCACCCCAGTGGGGACCCCCACCCTGATCCAGGACACCATTCAGGGCAAACCAGCCAGCCCCACCCATGTACCAGGCCTCTATCCTATATAGTAAAAGGGTAATATGCCTCCCAGCACCGGGATCAGCGGAGCCATGAGAACTCCCGGCACCGGGATCAGCGGCACCGTGGGCAGCGTCCAAACCCCCTGATTGCCCTGTGGCTCTGTGTGTGACGGGGGCGGGGCCACAACCTCCATATCCGCCCTGCTCTGTTCGTGACAGGGGAAGGCGCCCCAACCCTCTGATCAGCCCTGCTCTGTGCCTGATAGGGGGGAGCTCCCCAACCCCCTGATCGCCCTGCGGCTCTGTGTGTGACAGGGTGCAGCGCCCCAACCCTCCCTCCCCCCACGGGCCCTGCTCTGTGTGTGACGGGGTAGAGCCATGACCTCCCCATCGGCCCTGCCCTGAGTGTGACAGTGGCGGCGCCCCAACCCCCTTATCGGCCCTGCTCTGTGGGTGATAGAGGGCAGCGCCCCAACCCCCTGATCCGCCCTGCTCTGTGTGTGACAGGGGGCGGTGCCCCAACTCCCCTATCGGCCCTACTCTGTGAGTGACGGGGGGAGCTCCTCAACCCCCTGATGGGCCCTGCTCTGTGCGTGACAGGGGGGAGCTCCCCAGCCCCCTGATGGGCCCTGCTCTGTGCGTGACAGGGGGCAGCGCCCCAACCCCCGGATTGGCCCTGCTCTGTGCGTGACAGGGGGTGGCGACACAACCTCCCCATCGACCCTGCCTTGAGTGTGACAGGGGGCGGTGCCCCAACCCCCCAATCGGCCCTACCCTGAGCGTGACTGAGGGTGGCATCACAACCTCCCAATCTGCCCTGCTCTGTGCATGACAGGGGCGGCGCCCCAACTCCCCAATCGGCCCTGCTCTGAGCCCGACCAGGGGCTGCACCTAGGGATTGGGCCTGCCCTCTGCCATCCGGGAGCAGGCCTAACCCAGCAGGGCGTTATCTCCCGAGGGGTCCCATACTGCGAGAGGGCACAGGCCGGGCTGAGGGACCCCCCCTCCCCCCCGAGTGCACAAATTTTTGTGCACCGGGCCTCTAGTTGTATAATATTTTCATACTATGGGCCTAAATTTCGGGGACAGAATTACTGTCCACCCATAGTCTGGCACATTTATGTCCAACCTGACTACCTTAGTGGTCCTGCCTCTCTACTGACTGACATACTCATAGTCAATCTCTGACCGACCCCAGGATTTTTCCCAATGTTTTTATTTCATTGTTCTTGAGTACTTCACTCTGTTTACTGTTACTGATATTAGAAATCTTGAAAGCTTTGCTATTTCATGTATTTGTTGTTTGTGTTAAACATTCAAGACACTGAGATAAAGGTAAAGCTGGAATAAAACAAAATTAGTGGGATCAAACTATGAAAATAATACAGCATTCCAAAACATAGAACACAGTTTAAAAAGCCATTCTGTGTCAAACCAATGGTTCTTTCAGTTTAATCTCTTCTCTCCAACAGTGGGACCAGGTAAGTTTTGTGGTAAGGCTTGCCATTCACACTCTTTAATCTAGTCCTCAAAAGGTTAGAGAGCACACTTAGCCTTCATTAATAATACATTAAGGATCTGGTCATAATCTAGTTTTGGATTTTTCAGTATGTCTATCCAATAAGCTATTTGTATTTTCTCTTAATAGTTAAATAATTCAATATGGTTTCTAATCCAGACTTGCGAGTAACTGGGTATTTGACCTTGGGCAAGGTGAATAACCTCTGTATGAGTGTTCCTATCTATCTAATGAGGAGGCAAAGGCAAAGTGGTCAAGGAGGCCTCTCACTGCTCTAAAATGTTACGATTTGGCTACCAAATTTTGAGAAGACAATATCACATATTTAAATTATTTTATGTTATTCATATCCACTATTCAGCAGGCTGTAGTTAACTTCCTCCACTTTTGCTTTCTCCAAAATTTCAAAGAATCAGTTTCTTGCAATTGAAAGGTCCCTTGAAAATCACTTAACAGAACCCACAGGATGCCTGAATCACTATTATAGAATTCCCTATCAGCATTCATCTTGCTCCTCTTTAGATACTATTATTGATAGAAAATTCGGTGAACTCCCAAGGCAGCCCAATTCATTTTCAACTAACTCCAACTGTCAGAAATTATTCTGATATGAATTCAGATATAAATGTTGAAATGAATCTATCTCCTTGCAACTTCCTGCCTCTCCCCTCTGGAGCAATCCAGCATAGATCCTAAACCTTTTTTTCTACATGATCCACATGATAGGTCTAATACTGAAAGAAGCTATCACACTCCTCCAAGTCTCCTCTCTTCTCTAGGAAATCACCCTTTAGAATTTATTTCTATATCAGAGTGTTTAATCCTTTCATGGGCTGTTCTCTGAACAAACTCCAGCCTTACAAGGCCTGTCTTAAATACATCATGACAGATGGAAACTAACATTTTAGCCATGGGATAGTTAAGTGCTGAAAATGGAAGGATTACACCTTCCCTTGTTTCAAAGATCTATATGAATATTTCTATTAACACAACTAAGATCACATTAACGTATGAGACTTATACTTTTTAATATTTTTAATGCATTGCTATTCAGTCATATTTTCACCACCTTATAGTTGTAACTGGATACAGATGGCAGCTGAGATGTTCAAACGGAAAGATGGACATTACAGGTGTTAGGATACAGGATTCCCTTTAGCTGTGGGACCTGTGCCCCAGTTTTCGCATTTTTAAAATGGAGAGAACAGTTCTTCAAATATCTCTCTAAGATATTATAACGATAAGTGAGTTGATAGAAATATTATTTTCTTAAGTTAAAAGAACTCTAGTAAAACAGGCTAGCAGCGCCTCAAAAGTTTAAACATAGAGGTATCATATGACCTGGCAATTCCACTCCTAGATATATACTCAAGAAAAATGAAAACATATGCCCACACAAAGTTCATACCAACATTATTTGTAATAACCAAAAAGTAGAAACAACTTAAATAGCCATCAACTGATGAATGGATAAACAAAACATGAAATAGAATATCTATACTAATAAAAGAGAAACATGATAGATTACCATAGAATATCTACACTAATAAAAGAGAAACATGCAAATTGGTGTCACTCCGCTACACCCACCAGCCAATCAGAATGACTATGCAAATTAACCCAACAAATATGGTGGTTAATTTGCATACGCAGGCGGAGCGCAGACTGAAGGCTCCGGCCAGAGTGAAGAGTGAAGAGTGAAGAGTGAAGACTGAAGAGGCTTGCTGTGGCTGGAATGGAGAAGCCAAGCCTCGCTGCTGTGGCCCGAGTGGAGAAGTCAAGCCTCGCTGCGGCCACAGCAGAGAATCCGCTGCAGCTGGACCAAAGGCCTGGGTCCCGGGTGCTGGAGGAAAACCGGTGCCAGCAGCCAGGGGAAGGAAGGCCTATTGCACGAATCTTCATGCAACGAGCTTCTAGTTATTCTATAAAAGTGAATGAAGCATTGATACATACTACACATGGAGAAATTAATCTTACAAATGACATGCTAAGTAAAGAAGCCAGACACAAAAGGCCACATATTATATGACTCCATTTACATGAAATGTCCAGAATAGGCAAATCCATAGAGAAAGAAAATAGACAAATGTTTGTCAGGCTGAAGGAAA
The DNA here is from genome assembly GCF_014108235.1 of Myotis myotis. Lineage (NCBI taxonomy): Eukaryota > Metazoa > Chordata > Mammalia > Chiroptera > Vespertilionidae > Myotis > Myotis myotis. The sequence goes on from NW_023416313.1 coordinate 162,198,517, forward strand.
ATGAGACTGGGAAAGTGACTGAAAATTGGTACAGGAGTTTTTTGGGAGGTATTAAAAATGTTCTAAAATTGATTATGGTGATATTGGCACAATTATGTGAACATACTAAAAGCTGTTGAAGTGTACACTTTGAATAGGTGAATTGCATGGTATGTGTTATATCAATAAAGTTGTGTTTTTATTTTTTTTTTTTAAGTTGTGTTTTTAAAGAGATATAAAAGTTGATTTTAAAAGAACCCTTGTTGTGGGAATGAATATTGGTGCAGCCACTACTGAACACAGTAGGGAGGTTTTCAAAATATTAAAAATGGAACTGCTTTATGACCCAGTAATTCCACTTCTGGGTATATACTTAAGAAACCCAAAACACTAATTCGAAAGAATATACGCATTCCTATGTTCACTGTGGTGTTATTTACAATAGCAAAGATTTGGAAGCAACCCGGTGCTTATCAATAGACAAGTAGATAAAAAGTTGTGGCACATATATACAATGGAATATTACTTGGTCATAAAAAATAATAAAGTCTTGACATTGTGACAGCATGGGTGGACCTAGAGGATATTATGTTAAGTGAAATAAGTCAGAGAGAGAAAGACAAATCCCATGTGCTTTCACTTACACGTGTAATCTAAAGAACAAACTAAATTAACAAACAAAATAGAAACAGACTCATATATACTGATGATTGCCAGAGGAGAGGGGTGTAGGGGGGGGGCTGGGTAAAAAAAGGTGAAGGGATTAAAAAATACAAACTTGTAGTTAAAATAGTCATGAGAATGTAAAGTACAGTACAGGGAATATAGTCAATAATCCTATATAATAAACAAGGGAATATGTAAATTGACTGTTACTCCACCACAAAGATGGCGGCACGCACAGCAGAGGTGGGGGTTTCCGTAACACAAGATGGCTGCACCCACAGGAGAGGCTGAGTTCCTGTAACGAGCCTTAATGAGCAATGAGCAGGGACTTGAGGCCGCACCCCTCGCCCAGCAAGGCTTTACAGGGGACCTCAAGGTGCACCCCCCCACCCCGGTGCTGGCCTGGGGGACCTCAGGCCATGCCCCCCCACCCCAGCACAAGGCCAGGGGACCTCAAGCCACGCCCCCCGCCTGGTGGGACTTGATGGGAGACCTCAGGTCATGCCCCCCTCCCTGATGCCAGGTCTGGGGACTTCAGGCCATGCCTCCTGCCCTAGCACCAGGCCTGGGGACTTCAGGCCGTGCCCCCCACCAGGCTGGGCTTCACGGGGGACCTCAGGCCGCACCCCTCACCCTGGCGCCGGGCCGGGGGGACCTGAGGCTGCACTCCTCTCCTGGCGGGGGTTTGACAGGGGACCTCAGGCCGTGCCCCCCGCCCAGTGGGGCTTGACAGGGGACCTATAGGTGTGACCCCCCCATGCCAGTGCTGGGCCGGGGAACTTCAGGCTGTTTCCCTTGCCCCAGGCCAGGGGACCTCAGGCCGCGCCCCCCGCCCAGCGGGGCTTGACAGGGGACCTGAGGCTGTGCCCCCCTTCCTGGTGGGGCTTGACGGAGGACCTCAAGCTATGCCCCCCGCCCCAGCACCAGGCCAGAGGACCTGAGGCTGCGCCCCCCACCCGGAGGGGCTTGACAAGGTTGGGGCCGGCCAGGTCTGGATCTAGCCCAATGGGGTGGGCCAGCTGGGTCTGGGTCTCAAGTGATTTTGAGGCACACGTGGGTACACAGAGACTTGACTCTGGGTCCTGTGGTGCACCCCAGACTCTGACAGGAGGAAGATTTTCATATACATTTTACTAATTTTTTTTTCATCTCTGACACGTCTATTATAGAGAAAGGGCAAACAGCAATATTAAAATATTTCCTCTAATTAATCCCCTTTTAATGTGCACGAATTTTGTTCACCAGGCCACTAGTAATGTAATAAATATGTATGGTGCCAAGTAGGTAACGAAAATATTGGGGGAATCACTTTGCAAAAAAAAGTATATGACTGCCTAACTACTATGCTGCAAAGACCTCCAGCACTGTCCCTCAGCAGTGTGCGTGCGTGCATGTGTGTACATTCACACAACCACACACATGCTTGCCTCCATCACACACTTCACTTGAACTAAATTTGTAATTTAAGGAATTCCTACTCCAGTCCCTATTTTAAACTCCGCTAATCTAAAGTTCAGGCCACAGGCAAACTAAGCTGAGGACAAGAATCTGAAAGTCTTTGGTATTGGTGAGTGTCAGTCACATCAGGGTACAATTTTAGACCCTACTATGAGCTGCAAGGCCATAAGCAAGTTAACTGATCTCTTAGAGCTTGAAAATGCTCACCTGTAAAATTATCAAGATGAAATACATAAAATATCTAGTCAGTACTGCTCTTTAGATGTCCCATATGTTACCAATTTTAATGTATAGAATAGCCAGATTTTGCATTTTCATGTGTAACTGTATTTTAGCATATACAGTATTTAGCCACTCCAGCTAGCTCAAGATACATTTTTAACCAAAGACAAAATATGCGGTAGCCTTCTCTGAATTACCAGAAAGATGAATAACTGTGATTTTCTCCTGAAGACGTGTGTTTAAATTAAGTCCTATTGTACTCATTTTCAAAAAAAAAAAAAAAAAAAAGTGCTATGTTTTAATCACTCTACCTTCCCTACTTTGAATTTTTTAAAAGATCACTATGAATCCTTACCACGAAATTCCTTCCATTGCTAACGACTGCAAATACACACTCTGAGAAAATGGGCAATTTGAGACTATCTCACATAGCCAGCTTGGGGACCTTGCACAAAGAGCACTGTAACTATGGAAACACTTGGCAATGGAGTTACAACATAAATCAAAGAACCTGTTTCATTATTCAAGTACCAAGCATTTGAGATCAATTTATAGCAACTGTAAGCTACTAATAACTATATTCTATTTAATTTGTCAAACATGATTTTCTCTCTCAATGAGATCTTTAGGAAATCCTTAAGTGTTGTCCTTAAGGAGAAGAAAATGATAAATTGAATCCACTTAAGTGGTGTGGAGTACCTGACAGTTGTTTTTGATCCATTTATGAAACAAACACTATGAAATCAGGATTATTTGGCACTTGGCATATGCTCTGTAATATTATTTACTCCAAATATATAGATAGCCAATCTCCTCAACCAGGGTTAGAACTTCCTCAAATGCAGAAAGCATACACCTCATCACCACTACCTAGCCAAGGGCCAGAGGGCCCATAATATGGCCCACTTGCTTGACTAATTTAGCTTTTCTTTTCTAAACACAAGAGGCTTTGGAAGAAGATAAATCACAGCACATTAAGGTGAACAAAATTTTCTGGTGAGGAAATAAGAATCAGTGACAGAGAGAGAGCCCTGCAGTGCTAAGTTCCAGAAGGTTATCCTTAGAAGGTAAACAGCCTATACCCTTAGGAACATAGTATTTCATTAAATACTCATTCCCCCCTCCCCCCACACACAAACCTTTTATTTTGGGGGGTAGAAGAGAGGAAGCCCCAGGCCAATTCTAAACCTTAATGTCTTCTGCCCACTGACAGTTTTCGTTTTTTCTTTAGAACTGGGTGCTACCTGGGCCTTGACTCTTCTCTCTCCTTCTTTCCCCTCAGTCAAGAGAGGAAGGGATAAATACAAAAAGTGCACACATATGAAATAATTTTAGGGTAAAGCTCAGGTCTGACACCCCATATGGAGACTCACTGTACTATGACACAGGATAGAAGAGGAGCAGACCTTGAAATACTGTAGTCCTCCCTTATCCATGGATTCAGTTACTCACAGTCAACTGCGGCCCAAAAATATTAAATGAACAATTCATAAGTTTTAAATCACATGCGTGATGAAATCTCATGCCATCCACCCAGGATGTGAATCATTCATTTGTCCAATACAGTGCAATAGATATTTTGAGAAAGACCTCATTCATATAACTTTATAAGTGTTCTATTTTATTAGTTACTAGAGGTCTGGTGCACGAATTCATGCACAAATTCATGCACGGGTGGTGTCCCTCTGGGTGGCCTGCAGGGATTGGGCCGAAACCCGCAGTCCAACACCACCTGCAGCTCATACCTGCTGCTTCCACTCATCCAGGCCCCACTGTGCCTGCCACGGGCTCGTGCCCAATCAGTCCCAATCGGGAGAGGCTTGTGTTGCTGCATGAGCCCTGCATCTGGTGCCCTCCCAAGGGGAGTGGTCTCTGGGGTCGGGCTGCAACTGCCTCTCTAACATCCCCCCCGCGGGGTTCCAGATTGAGAGAGGGCACAGGTCAGGCTGAGGGACCCCACCGGTGCATGATCAGGCCAGGGAGGGACCGTGGGAGGGCTCCTGGGCGTGTCCAGCCCATCTTGCTCAGTCCCAATTGGCCGGACCCCAGCAGCAAGCTAAGCTACTAGTCGGAGCATATGCTCCCTGGTGGTCAGTGCACATCATAGACTGGTCAACTGCCCTCTGGTAGTCAGTGCAAGTCATAGCGACTGGTCGACCAGTTGACTATCTAGCCCCTGGTGGTCAGTGCATGTCATAGCGAGTGGTTGAGGAGCCTTAGCATATCATTAGCATGTTACACTTTGATTGGTTGTTCAGTTGTTCTGCTGTTCGGTCTATTTGCATATTACCCTTTTATTATATAGGACTAGAAGCCCAGCAAGCCCCACCCACCCGTGCTGGTCTTTGGTCATTACGGCATTAGGGCCATAGGCCTTTTATAATATAGATGGTTGTTTATCTGTCACTGTGCCTATAAATTATACTTTATCATATGTATGCTGTATAGGTAAAACATAGTATTTACAGGGTTCAGTACTATCCACAGTTTCAGGCATCTATTGGAGGTTTTGGAACGTATCTTCCACAAATAATGTGGGGGAGCGGTCACCATGTATTTTTTTATATTTTATTGGCTTCAGAGAGGAAGGCAAAAGAAGAGAGAGATAGAAACATCAATGATGAGAGAGAATCATTGATCGGCTGCCTCCTGCATGCCCCACACTGGGGATCGAGCCCACAACCTGGGCATGTGCCCTGACCGGGAATCGAACTCTGATCTCTAGGTTCATAGGTTGATGCTCAACCACTGAGCCATGCTGCTGTCTGGGCTGTATGTATTTTTAAAAATCACTTCTAACTGATTTAAGTTTAATGTTCCCAACTTTATGGGAGCCCTGGCCAGTTGGTTGGAGCATCGCCCCATGTACCAAAAGGCTGTAGGTTCAATTCCTGGTCAGGGCACATACCTAGGTTGCAGGTTCACTCCCCAGTCACGGTGCATACTGGAAGGCAACTGATCAATGTTTCTCTCCCATCAATGTTTCTTTCTCTCCTCTCTCTCTCTTTCTCTCTCTCTCTCTCTCTCTCTCTCTCTCTCTCTCTCTCTCTCCCCGTCCTTTCTCTCTCTCTCCCCCCTCTTTTTAAAATCAACAAGTATGTCCTCAGGTAAGGATTCTTTTTTTAAGCAAGGGTAACTAAATATTTCATATTTTTCTCTCATATTTTTTGGTCCTCAATTTCTTTTGGGAATCCAGTCCCTTGATTGAAAGGGTCTCTTCCCTCTTGTATGTCTGTCTTATCTTTCAGATTCTACTTTCACTGTGTATTACAAGTGAGCCTCCATCCTTTCTGTTCTAGCTGAGAGGTCTTCATTAATCCTCACCCAGATTACTGTATTTACCTTCAAACTGGTCTTGCACCTCACAGTCTTTCCCTGTAACTCATTCTATTTTGTACTGCTAGATTAATGTTGCTAATATATAGTTCTGATTATTCACAGAGTCACAAACATTTTTTAAGCACACATTCTCTATACCAGATGCTGTTAGACTTTAAGGATTCAGAGAAAATGATGCAGGTTTTTTACCTCATGGAACTTACATTCTAATGATGTAATTCCTCTGTCCAAAATCCGTCAAGAGCTTCCCTTTGCCAATGGAATTAAGGGCAATTTCCTCACTCTACCCACTAGAGAATATGAGCTAAGTAACCCTTCCTAGGTTAATCACCTAATGCACCTTTGTTCCCTATCCTACTGAAATGGGTTTTGCACACCTTGAATTTTTCTACGTCATGCTCCTAGTTATTCTGACTTCTGTGCTTAGAATCCCCTCCTTTCTGTCTTGACTTTGAGAAATTCAACCTATGTTTCAAGACCTGTCTCAGTGAAATTTCCTCCATAAAGCCTTTTGTTGATCCTGCATCCTAATGTTATCTCTCCCTATCCTGTTTTTCTAGAATTTTTATTTTGCTTTGTAGTATAATCATTATGTTTTTGTTCTAGGCCATGTCTTGCACCCTGTTATTGTTAATTATTGTTATTACTTACAATAATTAACATAGAAATGTGTATAAAATAGGTAGGAGGTACAGAGTCTAGGGTTAATTTCTAAACTCTTTTCCCTTCTTTCTTTCAGACAAAAACAAACAAACAAAATTGGTCTCATCAGGGATAAGGATGGTAGAGACATATAGAAGGAGTTCTTGCCCTGAAAGAGTCATTTAATCTGAAATTTGAACACGAATAGGGGTGAGGTGGAGAAGGGTAGAGGTGACTAAATCTATTCACGCACAGAAGAGAAGCAACACCTCACTGATAAAACACTGCAGCCATGCTAAGGTCTTAATGGAGCAGCAAAACAATAATCCAGCCCCACTGGGAAAAAAAATCACAAAAATATTCAGAAATATATATGATAGTAGTGGTATTTTGAAGTGAACGGGTCATTTCAGAAGGATCCTCCTTTCTCAGAAACTACATGTTCACATTTCATTCCACATCTCCAGAGGCATATGGACCCTGGCAGCCCTGTGTTTACCATGAGCCCAGGGATATGCACTGGCTCAAATCCAGCCAATCAGTTTTCCTCTCCTGAGAGTTTGTAATTGGAACCATGAGAGCAATTAAAGCAGTGTCTTCCTTTTGCTGGAACTATAACATGTAATCTTGGGTACTTTGGGGTAGTCATTTTTCTACCAAGTGGACAATGGAACAGAGAAATCTGGTCTGTATATAGATAAGAAGGACGCAGATGTACAAACAAAAGAGAGGGATTTCCATGAGCTCCTCCCCCTTAAGTCTGTGCTGGCTTCCTATCTGTTCCCTAGTTCCAGTCTCTCTCTGTGGCCCAGCTGTTCTCTTGTTCTTGGGTCTGCCACTCGCTACATCCTTATAATAAACCCCTCTTTCTGCTAAGGTTAGTTCAAGTTTTTTTGAGACACTTATATCCGGCTGGTCTTAAGACATAAACATTGCAGGAGCCACAATATTCCACTTACCAGGGTGTCAGAAATCCTCTAGTGTTTATCAAGCTCCTACCATGCACAAGTTTTCTACCATCAGTGTACAAAAATCTGAGAGTTGTATTTTCCACTTTATTTAACATTTTCTTTTAGCACAAGTTATTTTAGGCTACACAAATTTATGTTTTGTGTCTGTAATGTATGTTGAGAACCTATGATTCCTGTTTCACTTTATAGCTAATATTCCCTCTGAGTTGCTGATATATTTACATCAATATTCTGAAAGACATTTTGGAAGATAAAGGGGCAAGGAGTTCAGAGAAGCCATCTTTCCACTCTTCCCCCCCCCCCCAATATATTTTATTGATTTTTCACAGAGAAGAAGGGAGAGAGACAGAGAGTTAGAAACATCGATGAGAGAGAAACATCGATCAGACGCCTCCTGCACATCTCCCACTGGGCATGTGCCCGCAACCCAGGTACACGCCCCTGACCGGAATTGAACCTGGGACCCTTCAGTCTGCAGGCCAACGCTCCATCCACTGAGCCAAACCGGTTTCAGCAATCTTTCCACTCTTTAATGAGACCAAGTTCATCTAACAAATTTCAACAGGGCTGATAAAAAGTTCTGGGAAAAATCATTGAAGGACACATTGAAATGGTCTCTTTAGAAAGCAGCAACGGAATTATTATATCCACAGATTTAACATTACCATGATCCAGTGGTACACTGTGCATCACTCACTGGACTCCTAGGGAGCCAGCCAACACAGTCCCATCCAACAAAATACACAATCTAGCAGCAGAGTGTGTCCCCAAATTACCCAATCACAAGACTCACCTGGAACACTTGTAAGCATACAGATTCCAGGAGCCACCTCAGACCTACTGAATAGGAACCTCTGAGACAGGCCTAGGACTCTGTATGTATAACAAGCATCCCCAGAGGACTCAGAATTTCCCCAAACTGTCTAGCATGACTTTAAGAATGACCCATAAGCTTCACACCCAAGAGAAAGCCCCTGTCTGATGTTGCTGAACCAGGCTTTGATTTTCCTGTACCTCGTCTTCTCTCTGGTTCAAATTGTGCAAACTTCATTAACTTCTCTGGCTCCTCTCCAAATGACCCTCTGCACAGGCTCTGGAGCTTCCCCAAGTTCAACTGCCTTATTGCTCCTAGTATGGTCAACTGGCAACCCAGGTATAAAAGCACTGCCCCTATATCTTTGCCCCCTTCTTCCCTAGCCCCTCCAACTGTATGCGGCACTCGAAGGCAGCTCTGACTGTGTTTGGCTTGGCCCTGATAGGCCACCTCAATCCAAAATAGACTCCAGGAAGACGGGCCCACATGTCACCCATAAATGTGAGAATAAGCCATGTCCATTATTCCAGTTGAAATTGGTCTATTTGATCACATACACAGCACTTTTCCTGTATGTACACTTTTAAAAAGTTGAAGCAAATTCCCCAGTGCATTACTGTATTACTGAAGGATCAATCTAGCAGTTTCTTTGAAATAAATTTTGTAGAAGGGAATTTTCGAGAGGGTACTCCTCGGCCAACCCATTTCATAAACCACAAATGTGTTCTTAAGGTCAATGCAGACAGGTACCACTGTGTATTCCAGCTGCCACACTGGGTCCACTACTCACTGGGAAATGGCAGAAGCAAGAAGAGGCAGCAAGGAGGAGGGATGACAGTGAATGATCCTCATCAATCTGATGCTTATGATACTTCAGACAACAGTGTGGAGTCTGCTTCAGAAAATACAAAAGGCATGGTAGTAAATCAACAGCCAAAAGGGAGAAAATGGATGTCAGGAAAGGACTATTCATAAATTTACTAATTATAGTTAAATCATGTAATGGTGTAGATTTATAATGCTATCATTTTAGTTTACAGGACACAGGATTTTTTTTTTCTCTCCACAAAAGCTAGCAAGATAAGAAGTCCAATAGAACCACTTTGCTTTCTGAAATAAACAAATTTATATTTCTAGTGGTAAAATCCACTTTTCCAAGGTTGATGGGTGAGCAGTCTGGGCCGTAAGACTTACTCTGGGTCAGACTTGAACCCATAGAATGATGTGGCTATGAAAGTGCTCGGGTCAGGCAGACAAGAAGCACAACACCCATCAGCCTGACACCTGTACTAACCTTAGAAGACGTAGAAGGTGCTGCCAGAGCAGACTACAGGAGTCTCTTCAAAGAAAGCAAGGTAGCCCAGGGGGAGCCTCTGCCTTCAACATTATAAACGAAGATAATATAGGGCGTCTCAAAAAATGTATACACACTGTAACAGCTGATAGCTCAATTTTAAAAATGAAATCTATTTTAATAAACACTGCTGTAAAGAAGAAGGAATTCTTACCATTTGCAACAGCATGGATGGAACTGGAGAACATTATGCTAAGCGAAATAAGCCAATGAGAGAAAGATAAATATCACATGATCTCACTCATTTGTGGAATATAATGAACAACATAAACTGATGAACAAAATCAGATCCAGAGACAGAGAAGCATTGATCAGACCGTCAAACCTCAGAGTGAAGGTAAGGGGGGGGGGGGGTAAGGGGGAGAGATCAACCAAAGGACTTGTATGCATGCATATAGGCCTAACCAATGGACACAGACACTGGGGGGGGAGGGGGAGGGCATGCGCGGGGGGGGGGGGCAATGGGGGGATAAGGACACATTTGTAACACCTTAATCAATAAAGAAAAAAATAAAATAAACACTGCCTTTGTAATTATTCAAAGTGTGTGTATACATTGTGGGGGGCACCCTATACTGGTATATAATAGTGTATACAAACAAATACACACACTCAGCAACTGTTTATCTATGTCCTGGAGATTCAGACTAGTAACTTTTCTAATGAGTGCAAATTCCTTCTGTGGGCAGAAGGACTGCTACTGTGTGCCCAGATGGGTACATGGACAAATGATGTTTACCCAACTTCAGAGAAACCATGCCAAAATATTCCTCCCAAACAACGGATTTCAACTTGTCCTTGTTTTCCTCCAAGAACAGCCTGACAGATTGTTTCATATATGCATTTGACTTCTCAAATATTTGCATGCAATCATGGGAAACTCAGTGAGTCCTTGTGCTCCAGAAGCGGCGGAACAGCATTTGAATGGCATGTGTACTGCATCCTGATGTGAAATGTCATCTGCTGAAAGTACGGGGAAAGGGACCTGCAGCAACACAGACCTGCCCTGACCCTGCAGTGTGTGCATCAGCAGGAGCCAGATGCCTAAAGCAGCCAGAAAAGAAATGCTGCACTCCCAAAAGTTCAGTTACAAAAACAACGAACAAAACAAAAAAATCCAAGCTTCAATGCCTATATGACTCTCTCTGGTTACTTGACTTCACTGAATGGAAAGCATATTCTCTACAAAAGAAGACAAGAGGAGGAAAGCGATCTAGAACGTAGTTTCTGACAGAGCCTTGGGTCTCGCTTTATCCACAGGGTTGGACAACTCTGTATCCCAATTGCAGATGTACCATTTCCTCACCAATAATCATTTGACACTTCTGATGTCTCCTAAAGAGACACCATCACAACTATGACTTAAAGGAGACTCTACTTCACACATTACTACATAATTCCTTTGACCATTAAGTTATAGGAATGATCAAAAGAAAATGGAAAATAGTAAAATAAATAGCCATAATTCCCTGAGTCAGTGCTTCTCAAACTTTCACATGCATACAAATGACCTGGGCCAGGCCTGAGGTCTGGAAGAATAACAGGCTCCCAGGTGATGCAGGTGTTGCTGATCCATGGACCACATCTTGAGTACCAAACCAAGATCTTCTACCATGACTTCCCTTGGGAGGCCAAAGTAATTTCTCTGACACATATAAATTCCCTTCACATGATTATGAAAAATAAAAAACACTGTTAATACGGGGAAATTACAGTTGCTAGTTCTAGAGAATGGAAAAGAGAATAAAATTTATGATTCTTGGCCCATTTTTTGACTCATACCATCATTCTATTCTCCTTTCCTTAAAAATGACTTGAGATTCTGACTCCCTTAAGAGAGATGAAGATTGTTTGTTGCTGGCCTAACAGTATCCAAGATACAAAAGCATCACCTTTTGTTGTGTACTTGCAGTTGCCACAGAGAGGTCAGCCCTGGGGGGTTTCAGACTTGCTGTGGAGGCAGTCCTTTGGACTATCTCTGGCATTGGAAACATATCTAAACAATCCTAAATTCCCTGTAAAGAATCTCCAAGAGTCCCACAGCATCTAAAAGGATAACCTTATGGGAGTTCAACCAAACTATTCTGATTAAGCAATATTTGCTGGCTTTGACTCATGGTGATTTAATTTAGAGTATTTCACTAACACTCTGAAAAACCCACTAAACTCTAAGTCTAGCCACAGAAGAAACACATTAGAGCACATCCAAAAGTCTTTCATTATAAAAGATGGAGAACAGAGGGGAAAGAGTTTAAATTAACTCCCTAGAGCTGAAATTCCGTCACCCAGACTGTATCTGATGCTTTCATAATCACAAGTTTGCATCTCAAACATCTTACATTGCCACCTAGCAGCAAAGGGAATCCAAAATACTAGAAATAATTTGGGTACACCTTAGGTGAATTAAAGTCACCAATAATGAAGCACATACTCTATGAGTACAACACACTTCCTCCTAGGATATTTTAAAATAAAAGCTGTTGACGAGTTGCTCATCTGAATTAAAACCATTCCTCCATTTTAAGTCTTCGTACTCTCAAACCAAATCCAGGGTCTCTTATAACAAAAGCAATTGACAACCATGCCAATGAAACACCATGTGAGGAGGTGATTATTCCCCAAGGCAGATGTGAGCCGTAAGCAAATTGTCTTATGAACCGAAGATTCCACCTCCTGAAAAAGTTGCTCTATGAAAATAATCTTAGTTTTTCTGAATTTTTCTACTTGGTAGGCTGAAGGGCCTAGACAAAAGAACTAGCTCCTGCAGCTATAAATAAACTAGTCCTTCAAGCCTTGTGATGCCAAGTGGAGAAGCCAGCTTTGTGACTGGGCAGACATTCATGTAATTCTGGGGGGCTTTCCCCCAAGAAGACAGGCACAGAGAAGGCTTATGGAGAGCAGGCAGTGGATGAAATCACACTAAATCAAGTCAAAATATTAGAGGATATACATGTTTCCCCCCAAATGGCACAATAGATTATCTTAAATAATGTGAAACAACACTAACACCATAACCTCATTAACTAACCTACTTACTATATATTTCTTGTTGCTAATTCTCTCGGGTGCCTCTGGATTCCAGATGATTCTGAAACTCCTGTGAAGGTGGAAATAGGCTAACACTGAGAACTGGTGGTCTTCATTATAAAGAATGGCAATGAATGTATTTATTCCCAGGGTGAGGATGAATAAATACAAGGTGGTGAGAACTGTTATTATTTCAGAAACAGATATATTCCAGGTCCTAGGCAATTTACACTACATTTTGCAAATTACTATTAGTTCCTCCTTATTCTCTAGGGATGTAGCCTATAAATAAAGGCAAGGGGATTGTGGCATTGTTTTCTCCAAGAATGATGGCTAGGCCATCAGGATCACTTGGCTGCTTTTTAAAAATGCAGATTCCTGAGGGCCCCTTAAAGAGATTCTGAATCACAAGTTTGGCCAGGGTCCAGAAATCTGTTTTAAAACATTACCTTTAGTGATTCTGAGCTCTCTAAAATCTAGGGAACCCGGCTTTAAGGCACTATAGAGCTGAAAAGCTCTGCACTACTGACTTGTTGAAAAGTCTTGTTAATTGATGTTTGTGGTGACTGCTACATCACACAATGGCAGAAGCAGTCCGCTTGGGACCATTATCCATTCTTTGCAATTACTTTTAACCTTCTGGACACCTTCACTACCCTAGGTCTAATTATAAACCAGATACAGTTGGTCATGTAGATCCTTGAATTCAATCAGAGGATGAGAGAAATATGTAGCTCATTGCAAGAGACAAAGATGGATTAGCTGAATGCTAAGGAGTGAACCTGGATGCGTCAGTGTGAGAAAATATAGTTGATTTCAATAAGCATCAGTTGAGTTCCAGTCAAAGGGAGAGCGAGTTCTGAGAAGGAGGAAGTGGCTAAGGAGTGTTAATCACTAAGGGCAAGTAGAATGAGGACTGAAGGTTTAGGCATGACTTAGGTCCTCATCTATAAGAATATTATTGCTGGTAAACAGATCTGGCATATCAATGAAAATGAAGCTAAAGTAAAAGGGCATGGAGAAATCAGGGTAAGGAAACGAAGATCTCATAAACAGACTACTCTTTGATAGGAAAAGGAAAGGGAGAAACTGACCTAGCTTGGATGAAACGCACTTTTGTTTGTTTGAGGATGAGAGCCTCTTTAAGAACTCCCCAAGCAGACTTTCATTCTACTCTGCAGAACACAAAAGAATTCAAAGGTTTGAAAGTTCAATAGGTTTGAAAGGTGCGTCCACAGCCTACCCACCCCACTATCCAAATGGATGATTAGAGCTGGACTTAAGGTCTCATTGACTCACTTGGGAATCACTTAGACAAGCAATGGGAGGAAGACACTGTGCTCCAAGCTGTCCACAGAATGAACAGATCGGAAAAGATTACCAGTCCCACCTTTTGGTCCAAGGCTTGGAATGAAGAAGGGAATAGGATAAAAGGAGATGACAATTTTGAAACAAAAGCTTTGCCTACTCTCATACTCTGGGAGTCTGGGAGAGGGATTGAAGGGAACCCCAGCAATAATAGCTGGGAGATTTTCCTTCTGTTATCCAAAGAAAGACATGGCTAGGACAGGAAGACACAATGGCAATCAGGAAGAAAAACTCTTTATGGCTGATATACTAGATGCACTGTCCTTATGCCACTTACACTAATATAAGTAGAGCCTTGGGAACACAGCTCAGGTGTGCACTTGACTCATCAGCTGCAACAGTGCTCATCTCCAAGGCCTTGTCAGGTCAATAAAGTCTCTCAAAGTCCAAAGTTTCTCCAGAAAGAGAGAAAATAAGAATTAAATATTAATAAAAATGCCCTCAAGATATAGGGTATTTTTATCTTCTAAGGAACAAAACCCTTCTATTCAAATTGTGAAGCAGTTTTAAGGAGTAATTTTGATTAGATGTCCTATACAATCATAGTCTTTGGCCTTTCACCTCCCCTCAAAAGATGCATTTTCAAACTTTTCAGTATTCAAATGATCACTCTCACTGATGAGGTGTAGACAGTTGAAAAGACAGATCAGACAACTTTATTTAGATATAACTCACAAACTATATAATATACCCATTTAAAGTATACAATTCAGAGGGTTTTCATATTTACACGAGGCTGTCCAATCTTTGCCACAAAAAAATTTTAGAACATTTTCACATCCCAAAAAAGTAGCTCCATACCGTTTTAGCAGTCACTCCGCATTTCCCACCTCCCATCTCACTCAGCCCTAGACAACTATTAATTTACTTTCTATCTCCATTAATCTGCCTACAGTGAACACTTTATGCACATAGAATTATACAATATGTACTATTTTGTGCCTAGTTTCTCTTATTTAGCATGTTTTCAAGGCCCGTCATGTTGCAAAGTATATTTATTTTTATTGCTAAGTAATATTCCATTATATGAATACACCACATTTCATTTATCCATTGTTGATGGGCATTTGAGTTGTTTCTACTGTTTGGCTATTGTGAATAGCACTACTGAAACTTTCATGTTGGTACCGTATGTAGTAAGTCGTCAAGAGGCTATAACTCAAATTATTTCAAAGTTCTGAAAAGCAAAATTTATTCAAAACAAATGTGCCAGCTGTAAGAAACTGTCAGAGTTAGATTTAAATGGCTGAAAAAAAAAAGATGCAGATTTCGTAAAATGTTTTGTCATTTATTATTGAGTAAGGGTTCATCTTTCCACCACGTATTTTGTTGCCTGTCAATGTTTCTTTCCTGTCAATCCTGCTTAGCTCTAGAAGTTCTCAATTTAGCCTTTCAAAAAATGGAAATACAAGCCTTGGCCTGTATGGCTCAATTAGTATGAGCATCTTCCTGTACACCAAAAAAATAGACTTTATATTTTTTTATTTTAAAAAATATATGTTTATTGTTTTCAGAGAGGAAGGGAGAGGGAGAAAGACAGAAACATCTATAATGAGAGAGAATAATCAATTGGCTACCTCCTACATGCCCCCCACTGGGGATTGAGCCCGCAACCCCGGGCATGTGCCCTTGACCAGAATCGAACCCGGGACCTTTCAGTCTGCAGGCAGACGGTCTATCCACTGAGCAAAACCAGCTAGGGCAGAAACACTTTTTATATCATTAGCTTTAACAAGAAAACACATCAATACTGCCCATTTTAACTGAGTGGATGGTGAATATTTACTACACACTTCCTTCCTATTAAGCTTATTACTGCGTTTTAAAAGCTTTGATTAAATTCTGTTTTACAATTGTTAATACAACTATTTTTAATGTTATTTGTAATAAATCTTATTTTTTCACCTATTTTTTCCAAGGTATTACAAAGCCTAGGAGAAACCAATATTTATAAGCAGATTTTAAAGCAAAAACATAAATCAATATGTAGATAATGCAAAGCAGAGAATACAGTGCAAGGTCAGTGGCAGAATAGCACACACACACAAAAACAACACAAAGTTAAATCATGATATGGAACAAGCTTACTTTATACACATTCACTGCGTTAAGTCTTTGCATTTCCACATAGAGCCACACAGAGGGCTGTGACCCAGCTTACACCTATGCCTCATAACCTGCCTCTGAAGATCCTCAGGGTTTATTTTCACAGAAGCCTCTCAAGAGCCCATTTGCTAACTGTCTATCAACAAATGTTAATAGAAGGACTTTATTTTTTTTTTAGACTATAAGTCAGAGACTTGCTTTTACTTTCTGAGTTGTATCCATAAAAGCTCTAC
This sequence comes from Myotis myotis, assembly GCF_014108235.1. Taxonomy (NCBI): domain Eukaryota; kingdom Metazoa; phylum Chordata; class Mammalia; order Chiroptera; family Vespertilionidae; genus Myotis; species Myotis myotis. The sequence continues at coordinate 162,214,696 of NW_023416313.1, forward strand.
ACATCTCAACATAGGCTTTACTTTACTGAGATATAATTCACACAATGAGAAATCTCACCCCTTCAAAATGCAGAATTCAGGTTTGCTTTTTAAAATACATTCTTATTGGTTTTTAGAGGGGGGGGGGGAGAGGGAGAGAGAGAGAGAGAGACAGACAGAGAGAGAGAGAGAGAGAGAGAGAGAAGCATCGATGTGAGAGTGAAACACTGACTGGCTGCCTCTTGCATGCCCACCTCCTACCTGGGATCGAGCCCGAAACCTGAGCATGTGCCCTGACCTGGAATCGAACTGGCAACCTTTAGGTGCATGGTACAACATCCTATCAACTGAGCCACACCAGCCAGGGCAGAATTGTTCTTAGCACATTCACAGAGCTGGTTTTCATTTTTTGAGGGCAGTATTGTAACTAGCTGTTCACCTCCAGGACCTGTCCCCTCTCTCCTTTTCCTTTGTACTGAGAGGTGCTATAACATACCGAGAAAGAGTGCCGAGTCTGTGACACGGCTGCCTGGGACTTGAATATCATTTCATCTTCTAGACAGCTATGTTCCCTTAACCTCTTTGACCTTTCACTTTCTCAGATGTAAAATAAGGATGTATATAAGCACTGATATATGTGAAATGGTAAGTAAACCTGACACTCAATAATTAACTAGTATTATTTTAATAAACCAAGTTCTTCATGTATAGAAAGAAGCAATAAAACCAAATATGTGCTAAAATAAAAAAGGGGGTGGGGGAGGATGAAGCTTCCTTTCCTTCTAAGGATAGAGTCCAAACTCCTAACAGGCCTCAAATGGCTAAGTTCTGATTCCTGGCATCTCTCTAGTCTCATCTCCACTCCTCCCCGAAGCCCATCCTGAACACAGCAACACAGACCTGCTTGTATTTGCTTGTACACATAGCACTCTTCTTTGTTTACATTCCTTCGCTCCTGCTCCTTCCTCAAGAACGCCTCCTACCACAGTCCTTCACCGAGACAACTGCTTGTGATCTTCAGAACCAGTGGTTCAGTGGTCAGCTGCTCGGGAAGGCTTCAGTGAGACGGCGCCCTCTCACTGATCCCTCCTTCCACCAGCACTATAATCACAAGTAGTGCGGTATGCTTCCCTCCGGATCCCATGACATGTAATATCTCTGCACGTACTGCCTCCAACTCTACTTATTCTTGGAAGGAGGTCTGTCTTCTCTGTTGAATTGTGAGATTTTTTAAAGCTTTGCTTTATTGAGGTGTAACTGACATAAATTTTAAAGATATTTCAAGTGAACATCACGGTACTATAATTTGATATACATTGTGAACGGATTGCCTCCATCTAGTTAATTAGCACATCCATCACTTCACATATTTCTCTCTTAAATTTATCTACTTTTTTTTGTAAAAACATTTAAGTTCTACTCTCTTAGCAAATTTCAATTATGCAATACAGTGTTATGAACTATTGCCACCATGTTTTACACTAGATCCTCAGACCTTATTCACCTTACAGCTGAAAGGTTGTAGCCTATTACCAACATCTCCCTATTTAAACTGTGAAATCTTTTGAAGAAAGGTCTGTCATTTACTCCAAGGAACCAGAACTCTGCCTGAAAATACAAAGGTGCTTAGTCAATGTTTGCAAATAAGGGAGGATACATCAGCCATTCTCAGAATCCCTTTACACCGCTAAAAATAATAGAGAATTTAAAGAGCTTTCATTTATGTATATTCTATTAATATCTATCTTATTAGATATTACAATTGAGAACTTTGTAAAGTACGTATTGATTCAAGAAAGTGAGAAAGGTAAATAATGCCTAGCATTATTATGAAAAGAATTGTGACTCCAAGCATTCTCTGGGCCCAAGGGCCCAGACCACAACCAAATGGAATTGTGTGTGTATGTGGTGTTTTTTTTTTTTTTGGGGGGGGGGGACGGTTTTTGTATTTTAATTCATATGAAAATGAAAGTGTTTTGGAAGGGTTATAGTCAAATAAGAAGATGTAAGAAGGGAAGGGAGACACAACCTTAGACATAGCTAGAGAAAATTGCTGGGGACAGGGAGGCAAAGAAGAGTACAAGCAGCACCAGTCTTAGGAGAAATAATGAAGAAGCTAAAAGCAATTCTGCACAAACAAAGTGAAAAACAAGAAAGTCATCAAAGGCCAAAAGTTTGGCCAAATTTTAGACAGAAATTTATCTTTTAGGTTTAAAATGTGCCATTTTGACAGTCATATCACATCCCACTCCCATCTTTCTGTCATTCTCAATCCTCACGTGCTCTTTTTTTTATGTACTTCTCTTCTCTCTTGCTTTGGACTCTGTTCTCTCTGGCTCTGTAGTCACTGGTTGAAAAACCTGCTCAAATGTTATGTGACTTGAGACAAAAAAAAAAAAAAAGTGACAGCTCTGATAAAGCTGCATAATCAGAATCCAACTGATACATTTTTAAACATTCTACCAGATTATAAAAAATGATAATGAGATTTTAAAAATAGGAATGCTGGAGTTATTTTTACATGCTGAAAATAAATTAAAAATTAGTGTCCTTAAAATATGCTGCATGAAGGCCAGGATTAGAGTAGTTTGGACTTGGTTACAGTGCTAGGTCATAGATGATACAAATTTTTTAAAAGTTATTTCTTTAATGTTGTCAAATCATTCTTTCTACAGCAAAAAAAAAAAAAAAAATGCCATGGAAATATGACAATTCTCAAATTTGCCTCTGGTCTTTTCAACAAACTTTTCGGGGATATATAATTGGTTTAAATTTTGTTAAATAGTCACATGTGCTGAGGTATAAAAAAACAAACAAACAAAACACCTCAAGGTCTAGACCAGACATAAGCAAATTATAGGCCCAGGGCAAATCCAGCTGAAGACTGCTTCCGTATAGCGCTCAAGCTAAGAATAGCTTTTACATTTTTAAAAGCATACAAAAACAAAACCATAAAACAAACAAAAAAGAGTAATATGCTTTAAAAAAAAGCTGTACATGGTCTACCAAAGCAAAAATATTTACTGTCCGGCCTTTACAAAAAAGTGTTGCTAACGACAGATATAATGCATTCATCACAACATCTGGTCCATCATACAGAAGAGTTCCATTTTTAATTGTCTGAGGAATCTCCACAGGTTTTCCATAGTGGTTGCACCAGTCTGCATTCCTGCCAACAGCTGCTGTGCAGTTTGATCTGGTCCCACTCGTCTATTTTTGCTTTTGCTGCCTGTGCTTTTGGGGTCAACCAGGTAATCATTCCAAGACCAAGATCATGACACTTTTCCCCCATGTTCCTTCTAGGAGTTTCACAGTTTCAGGTCTTACATTTAAGTCTTTAATCCATTTCTAGTTGTTTTTGTTTATGGTTTAAGGGAAGAGTGTTGAATTTTGTCACAAACTCTTTTTCTGAAGCTGAGACAATCATGTGATTTTTATCTCATATTCCATTAATGTGATGTATCACATTGATTGATTTTTGTATGTTGAACCATCCTTGCATCTCAGGGATAAATCCCACTTGGTCAAGCTATATGATCCTTTTAACGTCAAGTTCTCACTTAACATCTTCAATAGATTCGTAGAACTGTGGTGAAACCACCATATAACAAAACCAATTTTACCACAGGCTAATAGATATCAATAAGAGTTACCGCAAAACCGGTTTGGCTCGGTGGATAGAGCTTCGGCTTGCGGACTGAAAGGTCCCGGGTTCGATTCCGGTCAAGGGCATGTACCTGGGTTGCGGGCACATCCCCAGTAGGAGATGTGCAGGAGGCGGCTGATCAATGTTCCTCTCTCATCGATGTTTCTAACTCTCTATCTCCCTTCTTCTCTGTAAAAAATCAATAAAATATATTTAAAAAAAAAAAGAGTTACCTATGGGATCTCATAAAAGTTACAACAAAAAAACACCAATTGAGGACCTGCTGAACCATTGGATTCCGTTTGCTGACATTTTGTTCAGGATTTTAGAATCTATTTTCATCAGGGATATTAACCCTTTGAGTGCCAACCAATATCCTAGGAACTATGCTAAGATTGCCAAGGCATTTTTGCTGATTTTACAGCAGTTTAGGAAAAAAACTATGAATCGCAAGTAAATGAAATTACATATTCAAAAACTTAAGGAAACCTTTACTACATTGACATATTCAGCAATATCATCATCACTAATAAAAGCAGACTTAGAACTGGACGCCATTTCGAAGCTTTGATAGCACTCCCGGCACTCTAGGGGTTAACCTGTAGTTTTCTTTTCTTGTAGTGTATGTGTCTAGCTTTGATATTAGGACAATGCTGGCCTCATAAAATGAGTTTGGAAGTGTTCTGTCCTCCAATATTTTTGAAAGTGTTTCAGAAGGATTTGCATTAACTCTTCTTTCAATTCACCAGTGTAGCCCTCTGGTCCCGGGCTTTTTCTTTGTTGGGAGTTTTGATTACTGATTCAATCTCCATAGTAGTTTCAGATTTGTTCAGACTTTCTATTTCTTCATGGATTTAGTCTTGGTAAGCTGTATGTTTCTAGGAATTCATCCAATTATCCTAGGTTATCCATTACTGGCATGTAACTTTTTATTTCTGTGCCATTAGTTGTAATGTCTCCTCTTTCATTTTTCTTTTTTTCTTAGTCTAGCTAAGGACATCTAACGTTTATCATTTAAAAAACAAACTCTTGGTTTTGTTGATTCTTTTCTATTGCTTTTCTTTTTGTATTTCATTTATTTCTGCTCTAATCTGTGTCATTTTCTTCCTTTTGCCAATTTTTTTAAAAAATATTTTTTATTGATTTCAGAGAGGAAGGGAAAGGGAGAGAGAGATAGAAACATCAATGATGAGAGAGAATCCTTGATTGGCTCCCTCCTGCACGCCCCACACTGGGGATAGAGCCCACAACCTGGGCACATGCCCCAACCAGGACCTTTTGGTTCATAGGTCAATGCTCAACCACTGAGCCATGCTGGCCAGGCCCTTTTTCCAATTTTGAGTTTTGTTTGTTCTTTTTCTAGGTCCTTGAGGTGTAAACTTATGTTGTTTGAGATCTTCTTTTTATTTTTTATTTTTTTATTGTTTAAAGTATTACACATAGTAGTACATATATCTCCTTTTTTCCCCCCATTGACCTTCCCCCAGCCTCCCCTACCCCCTGTGGCATGCCCTCATCCCACTCCCCACAGTGTCTTGTGTCCAGTGGTTGTGCTTATATGCATGCATAGAAGTCCTTCGGTTGATCTCTTCCCCCCACTCCCCAACACTCCCTAGCCTTCCCGCTGTAATCTGACAGTCTGTTCGATGCTTTACTGCCTCTGTATCTATCTTTTTGTTCATCAGGTTATAATGTTCTTTATTTTCCATAAATGAGTGAGATCATGTGGTATTTTTCTTTCATTGCCTGGCTTATTTCACTTAGCATAATGCTCTCCAGTTCCATCCATGCTGCTGCAAATGATAAGAATTCCTTCTTTTTTATGGCAGCCTATTATTCCATTGTGTAGATGTACCATAGTTTTCTAATCCACTCATCTGCTGATGGGCATTTAGGCTGTTTCCAAATCTTACCTATGGTGAATTGTGCTGCTATGAACATAGGAGTGCATATATCCTTTCTGATTGGTGTTTCTGGTTTCTTGGGATATATTCCTAGAAGTGGGATTACTGGGTCAAATGGGAGTTCCATTTTTAGTTTTTTGAGGAAACTCCATACTGTTCTCCACAGTGGCTGCACCAGTCCGCATTCCCACCAGCAGTACATGAGTGTTCCTTTTTCTCCGCATCCTCTCCAGCACTTGTCGTTTGTTGATTTGTTTGATGATAGCCATTCTGACAGGTGTGAGATGGTACCGCATTGTCGTTTTGATTTGCATCTCTCGGATAATTAGTGACTTTGAGCATGTTTTCATATGTCTCTTGGCCTTCCTTCTGTCTTCTTTTGAAAAGTATCTATTTAGGTCCGTTGCCCATTTTTTTTATTGGATCATTTATCTTCCTTTTATTAAGTTCTATGAGTTCCCTATAAATGTTGGAGATTAAACCTTTATCAGTGATAACATTTGCAAATATGTTCTCCCATACAGTGGGCGGCTTTCTTGTTGTTTTGCTGTGCAAAAGCTTTTTATTTTGATGTAGTCCCATTTGTTTATTTTCTCTTTAGTTTCCATAGCCCTTGGAGCAGTATCAGTGAAGAAACTGCTTCAGCATATGTCTGAGGTTTCGCTGCCTGTGGATTCCTCTAGTATTTTTATGGTTTCCTGTCTTATGTTTAAGTCCTTTATCCATTTTGAGTTTATTTTTGTGTATGGTGTAAGTTGGTGGTCTAGTTTCATTTTTTTGCATGTATCTGTCCAATTTTCCCAGCACCACTTATTGAAGAGACTGTCTTGATTCCATTGTATGTTCATGTCTTCTTTGTCAAATATTAGCTGAGCATAGTGGTTTGGATGGATATCTGGGTTCTCTATTCTATTCCATTGGTCTATATGTCTGTTCTTGTGCTAGTACCAGGCTGTTTTGAGAACAGTGGCTATGTAATACAGCTTGAAATCTGGTATTGAGATCCTACCTACTTTGTTCTTTCTCAGGATCACTGCAGCTATTCGGGTTTTTTTTTTTTTATCCAGGTGAATTTTTGGAGAGTTCTTTCTAGGTCTGCGAAATATGCCATTGGTATTTTAATGGGGAGTGCATTGAATCTATAGATTGCTTTGGGTAGTATGGACATCTTGATGATGTTGATTCTACCAATCCATGAACATGGTATGTTCATCCATCTGTTTATGTCTTCCTCTATCTCTTTTTTCAGTGTCCTGTAGTTTTACGCATATAGGTCTTTTACCTCCTTAGTTAAGTTTATTCCTAGGTATCTTAATTTTTTTGGTGTGATGGTAAATGGGATTGCTTTTTTAGTCTCTCTTTCTGTAAGTTCTGTAAGTTCACTGTAAGTTCTATGTATAGAAGTGCCATAGATTTCTTGGCGTTAATTTTGTATCCTGCTACACTGCCGAATTCATTTACTAAGTCTAATAGTTTTTTGATGGAGTCTTTAGGGTTTTTTATGTACAATATCATGTCATCTGCGAACGAGGACAGTTTTACTTCTTCTTTTCCAATTTGGATGCCTTTTATCCCTTCTTCTTGTCTAATCGTAATTGCTAATACTTCCAGTACTATGTAAACAGGAGTGGTGAGAGTGGGCATCCCTGTCTTGTTCCTGTTCTTAGGGGAAATGGTTTTAGTTTTTGCCCACTGAGTATGATGTTGGCTGTGGGCTTATCATATATGGCTTTTGTTATGTTGAGGTATCTTTCTTCTTTTTAAATGTGAGCATTTATCACAATAAACTTCCCTATTACTACTGTTTTTGCTGCATCCCATAAGTTTTGGTATGTTGTGTTTTGTTCTCTTTTGTCTTAATTTTTCTAACTTTGTTTTTTATTTCCTCCTTTCCCAATAATTGTTCAAGAGTGTGTTATTTCCCACATATTGTGAATTTTCCAATTTTCCTTCTGCTATTGATTTCTAGTTTTATTCTGTTATGATCAGAATAAATAGTTGGTATGATTTCAATCTTCTTCCATTTTTTGAGACTTCATTTGTAACCTAACTCGTGATCTATCCTGGAGAAAGTTCTGTGTGTGCCTGAGAAAAATGTGTATCCTGATGCTGTTGGATGGAATGTTCTGTATATATTAGTTCCATTTGTTCTCAAAGTTAGGTCCAAGTCCAACATTTCCTTGTTGATTTTCTGTCTGGATGTTCTATTCATTATAGAAAGAGAAGCACTAAGGTCTCCTACTATTATTGTATTGCTGTCTATTTCTCCCTTCAGTTATGTCAACGTTTACTTTCTATACTTAGGAGCTCTGATGTTTATGCATATATAATTGTTATATCTTTCTAGTGGACTGACACTTTGTCATTTTGTAACATCTTTCTCTGTTTTCTGTAACAGTTTTTCACTGAAAATCTATCTGGATTGACACTTAAGGTCTATCCTTGCAGCACTTTCAAGATGTCATTCCTTGTCTTAGGGCTTGCAAGGTTTCTGAGAGTTTATTTCGATTCGTATCTTTGTTCCTCTGTATGTGATGTGCCCTTTTTTCTTTGGCTGACTTCAAGATTTTCATGTTGTCTTTCGTTTTCAGAAACGTGAATATGCTATATCTAGGTAGGAATGTGTGTATTGTTTTGGCACTTGTTCTACCTGGAATTCTCTGAGCTTTATGGATTTGTGATTTGATGTCCTTTATTTCATTATTTTTGGAAAACTCTCAGCCACATGTCTTCTAATATTTCTTCTGTCCATTCTCTCTGTGTTTTTCTTCCTGGTTTCCAATTATGTGTACGTTAGCATGTCAGACCATTTGATATTGTCCCTGAGCTGTTGGATGCTCTGTTCTGTTTTAGGGTATTTCCCCCCCACTCTTTTTTCTCTTTGTGTTTTAGTTTGGTTAATTTCTATTGATTACCTTCAAGTTCACTGATTATTTCATCAGCAGTGGCTAGTCAATTAATAAGCCCATGAAGGCATTCTTCATCACTATTACTGTTTTAAATGGTTACTGTTATTTGAGTCTTCTTATAGTTTCCATTTCCTTGCTGAAACTCCCTATCAGTGCATGCATGTTGTCTATCATTTCCACTAGCTCCTCTAATATACTAACTAGAGTTATTTTAAATCCCCTGTCTGATGTTTCCAATATCTGGGTCATCTCTAAGTATTGTTCTGCTGATTTGTTTTATTTCTTGATAGAGGGATGATTTTTATTGCTTTTTGTGTGTCTAAATATTGTTACTGAATATGCTGTGTAAGAGACCTCTAATGGTATTTTATTTCCTTTTCTCCCAGCCATGTGCGTTTCCACCTGTCCCCTAGGGTACAACAGAATTTGCTGTCCTTCTCCAGAGGGATGAAGGCTTTTTTCCTTAGAGAAGGATACAGGTAGAGCTTTGTGTCTTTCTCACAGCAGCAGCTGCTCCCCTCTCTACTCCTGCAGAACTTAAGGAGAACTGGTCTCCCATACTCTCCCCAGTCTTTCCAAAGAATACCCAACAGAGATCCTTGGATATGAAACCATAAGTAGGTAGAAACCATTTGTGTCTGCAGCTCCTAGATATTCTATACTCTCATTCTAACCCCCACCCCACCTTTAATAATTTGTTAAAACTTATAGTTGAATTCTTATTCACTTGTATGCTGGCCATTGTCCAATGTTCTGCCTCAAGTAAGCCAGTGCTTGCATTCTGTCTCTCCTTCGAGGTGCCTATATACCCCTAGATTGCAGGCCTTGCAACCTCAGCTCTCTGATTAAGTTCAAGAAAGTTTATGGTTTGGTTCATTATCTGACTTTTTCTTGTTGTTGCTGTGAAAGCAATACTCTTAGGTTTCCAGGCATAAGTCTGCTTCATCCTGACTCTTCTTGAACTCTGGTTATGAATAGCTGTTACTTCCTTCATAATTTCTTTTGCTCTTCTAATCTAATCTATTTTAGGGATATCATGCCCAGTGTCATCATGTACTAAGAATAAGTTTGTAGCACAGAGTACACTAATTTTACCTACCTTTTGCAAGACTTCATATTTTTTACAACTATAGTACAGAGAGTCCTCAATTTACAGCCATTCAAAAAAGTAAATCACCCATACAATCCTTTAGCAAAGACGTTCCATTATTGCTTTTAACACAGTAAAAGCACAGACCACCTATTCTTTCCCATTTGTATCCATCTCTAGCCTCAATATTTTTCATTGCTCCTCGCCTCTCTATCTCTTAAATTCATTTCCATTTGCCTGAAAGATATTTTTCCATCCCTTCACTTTCAGTCTGTGTGAGTCCCTTCTAATGAGGTGGGTCTCTTGTAGACAGCAAATATATGGGTCATGTTTTTGTATCCATTCAGCCACTCGATGTCTTTTGATTGGACCATTTAGTCCATTTATGTTTAAAGTTATTATTGAAAGGTACTTGTTTGTAGCCATTTCTATTTTTTTGTGGCTGTTTTCTTTCTGGGCTTTTTAGTTCTTCTTTTTACACCAGTCCCTTTAGCATTTCTTGCATTGCTGGCTTGGTGGTGATAAACTCCCTTAGCCTTTTTTTGTCTGTGAAGCTTCTTATTTCCCCTTCAATTTTGAATGATAGCCTTGCTGGATAGAGTATTCTTGGATTCAGTCCTTTGCTTTGCATCACTTTGTAAATTTCTGTCCATTCTTTTCTGGCCTGATGTGTTTCTGTTGAGAAATCATTTGATAATCTGATGGGGGATCCTTTTAGGTAACTCTCTGTTTCTCTCTTGCAGCCTTTAAGATTCTCTCTTTGCCTTGTACATTTGCCATCGTTATTATGACGTGTCTTGGTGTGGGTCTTTTGGGGTTCATCTTGCCTGGGACTCTCTGTACTTGTGTAACTTTTTTCTTCCCCATATCTGGGAAGTTTTCTGACATTATTTCTTCAAATAGATTTTCTAATCCTTGCTGCTCTTGTTGTCCTTCTTGCAGCCCTATTATGCGTATGTTACTTCGTTTCATGTTGTCCCGAAGCTCCCTTAGGCTCTCCTCCTGCTTTTTAATTTTTTTCTCCAGTTGCTGTTTAGATTGAGCTTGTTTCTCTGCCTTATCTTCTAACTCACTAATTCGGTCCTCTGCTTCTTCTAGTCTGCTGTTGAAATTTTCCATGGTGTTTTCGATTGTAGCTATATCACTTTTCATTTCTTCCTGATTCTTGCATAGGTTGTTGATTTTCTCATCCATCCGGTGAATGAATTGTACAACCATTATTCTGAATTCTTTTTCTGTCATGTTGCATGCTTCAACTTCATTAATTTCCCTTCATGGCGACTCCTCATTGTCTTTCCTCTGGGTGTTGTGTCATCTCTTCATTCTGATTATCTCCTGATGGTTCAAATGTTGAGTTGCGTGGGCCTGGGCCGTGTGCAGTGGGAGCCTCCCACCACCCTAGTGTCACTGAAGAGCTCTGACACTAAGATGTGTGGTTGTTTTGGGTTGGTGGGAACCAGGCTCGCTTAGAGTCAGTGTTGTCAGCGCTCAATGTGGCCTCGTAAGCACCCTTAGAATCAGGGACCCTGCCTGCACCGTGCTGGAACAGAGACCCCCCTGAAGCGTGTTGAAAACCAGAGCCCCCTAGCGTGCGCCAGGAGTCAGAGTTCCCCAAGAATCCAGTATCAGAGTCTCTGTTGCTTTGCGCGACCTTGCCTTGAGAATCAGGGTCCCTGTGTGCCCTTGCACCAGGAATTGGAGTCACTGGCTCTTAGTATGAATGCACAGGGAACCAGGATCTCAGGCGCAGGTGATAAGAAACACAGTCAAGGCACTGGTGCTTGGTGCTGCCTCCTGCCCAGAGAATCAGGGTCCCTGGGCCTGTGCTATGCGGGACAAATTCCCGGTGTTCGGCGAATGCTCCCAGCCCAGGGCTCAGAAGCCGGCAGTGCGCGTAGGATCAGTTCCTGGGGTTCGTGCGTTTGCTCCCAGCCCAGGGCTCCTGGAGCAGGCAGTGCAAGCAGGACCAGATCCCGGTGTTCGCGCGATTGCTCCCAACCCAGGACTCCTGAACCCGGCCCTATGTGGGATCAGTTCCAAGGTGCTTGCGCACTTCCAGGCTAAAGTTCCTGGAGCGCTGAGGCCCTGGCAAGGGGTGGGTCTATCAGTTAGTTACTCTGGCGCTGCCTGCAAGCCTGTGGGAAGGGGGGATGGGCTCTGTTACTCACGGATCTGCCACGGGGATTTCTGAACTTTTGGTGTCCGCAGGTCTGTAGCTGTGGTCACAGGTCTCTGTCCCCAGTGGCTGCAGGGTCCTGGTATGCGTCTGAGATCAGACTGGGTGGTACTGAGGCCAGGATCCTAGTCTCAAGCAGCTCTGTTTCCCAAGATGGCGTGGTCGCCGTGCCTGTGCTGGCCACCCAGGAGTGTCCGCGCAGGGAGCGGGACTCCGCCGCCTAAGACTGCCCGGTTTAGCAGCCCCTTAGAAGACCTGCAGAATCTAACTGTCCCTAGCTCATACACACACACCACACACGTCCACACACTCCTCTATCACTTCCTTGCGCTCTCACACTCTCTCCCTCCCTACCTTCCTGCTGGTCGCCATTTTCTCCTGTCTCTTAAATTCTCAAGGGATAAGTATTTTCTAACCTCTTAAAGGAATCCAGACTCTAGTAATTCCTGGCCCTATGATCTTCCTCAAATAATTGAACCTCTCTAAACTTCCATTTCCTCATTTGTAAAATGAAGATCATAGTGTGAGAAATTAAATGAGAAAATGTACTATTTTTGAAAAGTACTTGGCTATCACTATTGTACTTTATCATCATTAATAACTGATTAAATTTATAGCCAACTGTATAAAGACTCAGGCATCTCTCCCCTAGTCAAGCATATTCCCTATCATAATATCACCTTTAAAGGAATACCAAATTAAACTTAAAAATCATTTCCACTTAAAATGCCTTTTCCAGGAATGCAACCCACTGCAAATATGAGGTCTTCTTATGCACTACAAATATCTTTGCTTTATTTTAACTCTCATGTATACATATTTGTGTAGTACGTGTGTGTGTGTGTGTTTCTATATATGTGAGCCTGATGATAGGTGACTGCCCCTTCTCATTGGGCCTTCCATCTGTAACAGGGACAGTGCCAGTCACAGTACTTAGTTCATTTTTTTTCCTTGGACAGACTCCATTACCCATTCGCATATTTCACTGACTCTAAGGGAAACAAGCAAATAATCTGATGGTTTTGGTAATTTAAAAACTTCCTGCCAACATGCATTTTCAGCAACTGCCAAAGGTATCACAGAGTAACCAAATGCTCCAGCAAGGACTTGATCTTATTTATTTCTCTTGATCTTCAGGTTTCATCCTGTCTATAAACAAAGTCTCTAAGAATATTTTGTTGCAGCTGCTGGCAGTATCCTTAAGATACTGACTGAGTATGCATCTATTTCATAATAGTAATTCAAAGGCTAAAAGGGATTCATAAAAGAGAGATTTCTAGACCTAAAAACAAACACTTTTTAATGTTTATAGGACACATTTATGAAGACATGTTTTTTATCTCAGTAGTATTTGAAAATGCATTGGGTAGCAACTGCAGATCATGTGGAGGTTTTTTCCCTTAAAATAACTTGCATGCGGAAAAGTTCCATAGGTTGAAAGGCAGTTTTGAATTTTTCCTAAAAGTAAAGAAGAGTGGTAGCGTAGCGGTATGTATTTTAGCACTAGCTAAAGCATACACAAATCTAGGAATCATTTCAGACTTCATCCCTACATAGGTTTCAACCACCAAGAATAGAATGACTTTACTGCAATATAGATTTGTGGAGTTCCAACTTTATATATAATCTTAAATATATACTAATTCAGCTAAAATATAGCAATACATTTGAAAATTTTCAAATACATGCCACTCAATAAAGGCATATGGTTTCTTTCAGCTTCTTTGAAAACCTCAAGGTCACTAGGCCTGGAGGAACTAGCTTCCAACTTTCTTTCAACTCCTAAACATTTAGAGTTGCTCTTATCACCTATTCTGAATCCTTTGGACAATAAGCATCTTGTTTCTAGTCTCTATGAAAAAAAAAAATGAAATGCTACTTTAGAGCTCTCCCCATTCTCAGTCATTTGGGGTGCAATAGGAGCTAGGAAATATAGTCACCAACTGATATTTAAAAAATGAACAACAACAAACCTATGTGCCAGAAAATGAATTGTTGAATACTTCTCCCTTTTCATATTAAAATGCCAGAGGGCCATGGAAACAGAAATATATCTTATTTTTATATTTAAAAATTGCGCTATTATGCTTAAGTGTGCAGGAATTATAATGAACTTATAATAAAACTAGTTTTATACAAAAATCTTCCTATTAAATGGCTTTAGAAATTATCTTAAGAGAATAAAAGCCTGAAATGAATATAAGAACTCCTTATTTATAGCATTTTGTTCATTATTTTAAAATTCATAATGCAATTTTAATGTTAAAAAATTAATGAGCAAAGAATTCCTTATCTATCACACCACCCTCACTGATTTTTCCCTGTGTCATATTTCTATTTACAAGTCCTCTATTAAAATGAAAATGCCTTGGGGACAAGTTAAGCTTCATTAATGAGTATCTTTGTGCCTAGCCAGATGAGAAGAGGATCTTACAGGAATGGTTCTATAAAATACCTCTCTTCAACTTTTGCTCTCTTACCTGAAGCTGCCCCAGACAGGACCAGAGGGTACTCAATTTGCAGGACTCTCAAACAGGCTGCAACCGCATCCCTGAATCCCTGAGAAACCCTCCTAATGGGTTCTCTACCACTTCCACCTAAACAACTTATATCCTGCCGTCATGGCAGGAGCATGAAAGACCTTCAAGGATCATGCTTCCTTCTAGTTTTCGACCACCTAGGTCACTGTCTGGTTCTACTTGATCTCCCAGATGCCAGCCTACTGCTTATTTTGGAAACAGGGACCTTGAAGTCAGAAAATCTGTTTAATTCCCAACCCTGAGCTTATTTACCCCAAGCAAGTCAATTACATCCTCTGATCATCAGCTTCTTCATTTTTATGTTTAAAAATATGTTTCCATTGATTTTTTTTAGAGAGACAGGAAGAGAGAGAGAGAGAGAGAGAGAGAGAGAGAGAGAGAGAGAGAGAGAGAGAGAAACATCGATGTAAAAGAGAAACATTGAGAGGTTGCCTCACGTAGGTGCCCTGACCAGGAATCGAACCAGTGACCTTTTGGTGTACGGGATGATGCTCAATCAACTGAGCCACTCTGGCCAAGGCCAGCTTCTTCGTTTTTATAAATGGGGATCATGATATTCTCTCTCAGAAGACTGACACAGGGATTGAACTGGATAAAATAATACAATATATGTGAAATTTGTTTGGAGAACTATGAAGTATTAAACAAATACCAATTTAATCAGCCCATAAGAATGAAGAATACCCAGAACTTGGAAGCTAAAACGGAACATGAATCTAGAAAGGGTAAATATATAATAGAGGACATTAGTTCTCTGTAAAAGTCATCCATCATAAAAAGGCCATTTAGATTTCTCTACCACGATACCAGTAAGGTGATTAGGTACCTCAGCAAAAATGATTTATTTAAAATAAAGCTGTGCCGTAGCCGGTTTGGCTCAATGGATGGAGCGTCGGCCTGTGGACTGAAGGGTCCCGGGTTCGATTCCGGTCAGGGGCATGTGCCTTGATTGCGGGCACATCTCCAGTGGGGAGTGTGCAGGAGGCAGCTGATCAATGTTTCTCTCTCATCGATGTTTCTAACTCTATCTCTCTCCCTTCCTCTCTGTGAAAAATCAATAAAATATATTTTTAAAAAATTTAAAAATAAAATAAAATAAAATAAAGCTGTGACCTAATGTTACCAAAATTTGTATGAAGAAAGAATGTGTTAAAAGCTAATGGCAGTATAAATGAATTTTTTTAGGGGGAGGGGATTTGTAAAGGAGAAAAAATTGGCAATATTTACCCAGCAGTGTCCAAGGGAAGTAAATATTGGCTTAGCAAGCATTATAATTTTGAGAGACAAATGTTTTGTATTATAAAGCAAGCTTAAAATGCCAGCTCTCACTGAGGAGTATTGAAATCTCCTTTCAAGACTACCTGGTATCCTTTATTCCAATTCTATATTCACCAAGCCATGTTTTGATTACTAATTGGATGGACAAAAGTAAAAACCAGACCTAAACCGATTCCCACAAGGATACTGTGAAACCCTATGGGTGGGAAGACAGCCTTTACTTTAACTTCTCAATGGTTATTTTTGTTGAAAATATATTTACATATTTAACAAAGATTCCATATAACTGTTCTCGTTTTTTTTACTCTATACTTCTGCCTCTAGGTTATAATGCCAATATGAAAAAAAAATATGTTTACAAAGTTGAAAATCACAGAATTATATACACTTTTAAAAAACAGAGAGTAACCTGATAATTATAGCATACCTACTCTATGGATAGTTTGTAATAATTGAAAGTAATGGTTATAAAGACTACAGTATAGCAGGGGTCACAAACTCAAATGCCCACAGGATCAGGAAAGAAGCTTAAAGATAGAGGCAAACTGGTTTAAAAGACAACAGGAAATGATGACAACTATGGTGAACTAACAAGAGCAGCCACCACCCAGTTCATCATTTACTGCCATAGAGAAATACAGACCTAATGTTGTCACATCTTCTGAGTTTTTAAAGGAATCTGGGAGTCAGATCTCTTTATAAAATATCTTGACTTTGCCCTAACCGGTTTGGCTCAGTGGATAGAGCGTTAGCCTGTGGATTGAATGGTCCCAGATTCGATTCCGGCCAAGGGCATGTACCTTGGTTGTGGGCACATCCCCAGTAGGGAGTGTGCAGGAGGCAGCTGATGGATGTTTCTCTCTCATCGATGTTTCTAACTCTCTATCCCTCTCCCTTCCTTTCTGTAAAAAAATCAATAAAATATATTTTAAAAAAATATCTTGACTTACACACACTGGCAATTAATTCAATCTTCAACAACAACCACCACCAAACCTAACAAAACCGAACCAGTGAGTGTATTAATGTTATGAGAGTCAAACAAAACATGAGTATGGCCTGGATTTGGCCACAAGTTCATCGGTTTGAACTCGGCTCTGCAACTTTGAAAAGTGCATGTATTATTCTGTTAAGAAAATACACAATATATTGGAACGTATATCCAATTATACAAAAGCAATGTGCTTTTCTGATAAGTAGAGATGTATCAAAACTATCCATATGTGTCACATGTAATATGAGCCGGTAATAAAGTTTGTTATCAACATCAACTTTTATCTCCAGGAAAACAGTGGTCATCTATTCTTATGTCACAATGCATTTTTTTTATTTTAAATCTGAAATTGACTTGTAAAATCAACCTAACATGTTCTATACTTTTCAATATACTTGAGCTACAAATAAATTTCTTCTTAGCAAAGAAAATGATAAATAATGTTGAGATCTTTAATAATATTTGAGTCAATCACACATAGCAAGATATTAAAACTACAGACACATATATGTAAAATAACAATAAAAATTAAGACTGGATTGAGATGACAGACTTTATACATGTCTAAACTCCCCATCCTAAGACCAATGAAATGAAACTACTTTAAAAAAATAAATTCAAAATTTCAGTGAAAGTAAGAAAGAGTGCCAAGCAGTTCACAAATTTTGAGGATTTCTTAAAAGACAGAAAGCAGGTAGAATCAGATCAGAGAAGCAACACCGGAGGAAAGCTGAATTCTAAACACTTACAGAAAAAAACTGCTGTGGAGACAGGTGCAGTGTCTGGGAGCTTCAAACTTAGGAGTCAATTAAATAATAGCGATTAGAGGCTCTCAGTAATCATCAGGGTGAAAGGTGCACCAGGGCTCGGCCAGCATGGCTCAGTGGTTGAGCATCGACCTATGAACCAGGAGGTTATGGTTTGATTCCCGGTCAGGGCATACACCTGGGTTGTGAGTTTCGTGTGTGGGGCGTACAGGAGGCAGCTGTTCAATGATTCTCTCTCATCATTGATGTTTCTCTCTCTCTCTCCCTTTACCTTCTTCTCTGAAATCAATAAAAGGAATTTCTAAACAGCAGCTGTCAGTCACTAATAAATTCCCCACCCCCTCAAATACACACACAGCTTTAAAGATTTGCTTTAAGGAATTAGAGGAAGGAATAAAAATTTGTTAGTTAATCTGGATTCCATTTAATTTCTTTGGTCACTGTTCTTTACAGAAAAAAAAATATCTCAAAGATTAATGAAGCTTGCTGGCGGTGGTGGTTATGGGAGTTCATATATTCTAGTAATTCTCCACTTGTGATTTAAAATAAAACTATGAGGAAGAAATTAAAGAAACAATTATGAAAACTTCAATACTTAAAAGTTTTTTAATAGGACCCAGGTGACTTCATATTAGTAAATAACTCCAGGCCTACCCTAAGCCAAATATCAAGGTAGACCAAGTTACTTAATAGGAGTATTAGGTGTTTTCCTATCTACACAGATTTGCATTGCACAAGGCCAAAGAAATCTTTACAAGAATGTTCAGCCTGCACTAGTAAATGAAAAATGTACTTTAAGGCAGAGGTAAGTGTCTTACTGGTGCTGCTACTAGTCCAGAACATGCTGGTGTCTCCTGTGACCACTATAAAGGCCAACTATGCTTACTACTCTGCATTATTTTAGCACAGGTACCTCATTTACCAGTTCTGCAATAATTTGCCTTTGTATTCAGTCACTTTCTAGCCTCCCCCCACACTCACTTTTCCATGGACCTCTCTTTTTTTTAAATTTTTAAAAATATATATATTTTATTGATTTTTTACAGAGAAGAAGAGGGATAGAGAGCCAGAAACATCGATGAGAGAGAGAAACATCGATCAGCTGCCTCCTGCACACTCCCTACTGGGTATGTGCCCACAACCAAGGCACATGCCCTTGGCCGGAATCGAACCTGGGACCCTTGAGTCCGCAGGCCGACGCTCTATCCACTGAGCCAAACCGATTAGGGCACCATGGACCGCTCTTTTCTTCATTTCCTACCCTATCTTCTACTGCACTAAACTCTTACCTCAATTTATTACAGTAGTTACTCCTCTCATTAAAAATCCAATTCAAACTCAAGTCTCAAGCAGAAAATCTTCATAAACTAGGTAGTCACAAAATCAAATTCAATCATATCCCCGAAATGGGATGTTCTCTAAAAATATTTGTTAAAGTTATTATCATTGATTAGATTTATATGGCACTTTTCCTCCAAAATGCCTCACCAATCTCCCCAAGATCCAAGAAAAGGAAGTAAACAATGTATTTCTCCCTAGCTGACACCTGGGAATAATTAAGCAATATGAATGAAATCAGTTGCTATGCTAAGAACTGAAGGCCACTGACTGGGACAGAGTGACCAGCTGCCACAACCTAACTGGTTATATTACACGATGCTTCTTTTCTCTTCTCTTCTTTCCCTTTTTTCCTTCCTTTCTTCCATTTCCTTTTTGTCAGTTTTAACAGTAGCGATATATGCAGCCTGCTCCAACATTTTAACTGGATTTTTTGGCAATTGGATGCTTAATATTCCCATCGCTGAAGGTTTCTCTGGCCTTTTGGAATGGAATATTCCTGAGAGGGATACTACTTTAAATGCTTTTTTACTTTCTATAAAAGGAGTAAGTTTCAGCTCCTTTCATGAGAATAGGTTTTGATAATGGATGAGAGAAAACAATTCGTGCATTAGCAGCAATGCTATCTCCTGGGAAGGATATAAAAAGAAAGACCATTGACAGAAAATCTAGAAGAAACACAGAAATTAAGTTTGTGTACTTCAAATTGTATTTGAGAGAGATAGAGAGAGAGAAAGAGAAAGAAGAAGAAGAAGAAAAGAAGAAGAAGAAGAGGAAGAAGAAGAAGAAGAAGAAGAAGAAGAAGAAGAAGAAGAAGAAGAAGAAGAAGAAGAAGAAGAAGAAGAACAACAACAACAACAACAACAACAACAACAACAACAACAACAACAAAACGAGAAAAAGAGGAGGAGGAGGAAGAAGACGAAGACAACGACACACTGTGAGAGAACAAAGACACCTAACCCAGTCCTGGATTCTATCAGAATATATAGCTCCATGAGGACAGAGATTCTTGTCTGTTTTATTCATTACTATTTCTGGCACCTAAAACAGTACCTAGCACACAGGAGGTAGTAAGAAATAGTGAATGAATGTGTGAGCTTCTCAGAGGAAGTGACTAAATAAAGAAGAGAAAGCATATTTCAAGTGAACACATTGTACAAACACAGTAGCAATGGCCTAGAGATGTTCTGATAGCTCAATATGACTGGAGCATAGACCACCTGTCTGTCAGGGGATGTCAAAACATAACTGTGGACATGCACAGAGGGATCAGATAGGGACCTATAGGCCATACTAAGGAGATTATGCTTTATCCTAACAATAATTTAAAAATTCCAAGAAGAATAGCATGAGCATACTGAGGTTTAAAAGATCTCTCTGGAATCACTATGCAGGTTAAATAGGAAAGAGCTGTCTAGGAGCAAGGAGACCAGGTAAGAGGTCACTGTAGTTCAGGCAAGAATAATGAAGGCCTGAAATAAGGTGGTGACAGAGGAGATAGGGAAGAAGGGTCAGATTTAAGAGAGATTTTGAAGACATGAAACTGATAGGGTTTGGTAACAGATGAATGCAGAGGTAGAATAGGAGGATTACAGGATAAATAATATATTTGGCTTAGGTAGCTGGAGGGACAATGAATATATTCCCCCAAAATAGGGATGATGGGAGTAGATTTTTGGAGATGTAACTCAATCTGGTCATGTGGGTTTGAGGCGTCTAAACTAAACTCAAGTAGAGATATGTAGCAAGAATTGGGTATACACATCTATGCTTAGGAACACAGCCTGAACTCAATCAACTTTTAGATTTGGTAGTCACCAGTGTCTTAAGTGGTAGTGGAAGCTAAGGCCATGGGTAAGATCACCCAGAAAGAAAATGTAGAGTGAGAAAAGTAAGTTCAAGTACAGACTTTCATGAGTCCCTAAATGTAGGAAGAAAAAAGAAGAACTTACAAATAACTCAGAGAATAAACCAAAAACGAGAAAGAAATATTTAGACTGATTTAGAGGAAAGTATCAGAGAGGAAATGGTTAAGTGTTAAATGTTGCAAAAAGGCCAGTTAGGAAAGAACTGAAAAGCATTTCCAGCATCTGGTAGTTAGAAGGTCACTGGTGACAATTACTAGGGCATTTTAGTAGGGTGTCAGCAAAAGCCAGATTTCAGTGGGTGTGAAGTGAATGAATGCCAAGGAAGTGAAAACAGCAAGAGAAAGAAAGTAATATATAAGGGAGCAACAAACATCTATCGGAAAAAGAAAAGAATTAAAGGATTTTTATTATGTACAAAAGTACTATCACACTAGTGTTGAAATATTGATCTGATTTCAATGTTCAAGTCATTGATCAGTGGCCTAAATGTAGTATGATTAAGAACAGGAGTTTCCAATGGGTAGACAGAGTCCTCTCACAAAAACTCTAGGGCTTGTTTTATTGATTTATCATTCCCTCCCCTCTTCACCTTCTCCCAGATCTTTTCTTGGAAAATTTTACAATTTGTTGGATTTTTTTTCTAGGTCTCTCCAGGCTTTGAAGGGAGAAGATTAAAAAAAACAAATCTCCTTATATGATGGCTAAAATAGTCTAGTCAATACCATGCTTTTCACTATAAGATATAAGATACATTTATTCAAATTGAATTCCTAAATTATAGTAGCATGTAAGCTAGAAGATGTAATGAAACATAAAAATTCCATAAACAACAGGTAAAAAAAACCCCACACCTTGAAATAGACATTTTAACCAAATTTACTATATTAAGAGACAAATTATAAATGGCAGAATACAGGAAGGTATAAATAAATTTAAAAAGCTATACTTTAAGCTGATAAGACTAAGCATTGCAAAAATAATAAAACTCCTAAATTAAAAATAAATTTTATTCAATACCAATTGAAATCCTTTGGGATTTTAAGTGATTACCAGTTTGATAAAATATGGAAAATAAGATGGCAAGAATCATTTATGGATATCATAAAGTAGATATCATTAATTAAAATGGTGAGATATGTATAGGCTTGAGAAAAGGAGACGTGGAATGCAATAGGTATGTTAGTTGGTAGTGTTTATTTAATATATAATAAGCAAGAAATCAACAGTAACTCATTGGTGGGAAAAGGAATGACCACTTAAATGTTGGAATAACTAAATATTCATACTAAAATTTATTTGGATACATACCTTGCCTAGTATATCTATATATTTGTATGACTGAATATTTTTTTAAATTAATAAAGAAAATAAGCCCCCCTAAACAGGAAATAAGCCAGAAAATTAATATTTTGTGTTAAGAAAATATCTCAGCCCTAGCTGGTTTGGCTCAGTGGATAGAGCATTGGCCTGCGGACTGAAGGGTCCCAGGTTTGATTCCAGTCAAGGGCACATGCCCAGGTTTTTGGGCTCAACCCCCAGTAGGGGGTATTCAGAAGGCAACCAATCAGAGATTCTCTCTCATCATTGATGTTTCTCTCTCCCTCTCCCTTCCTCTCTGAAATCAATAAAAATATTTAAAAAGAAGAAAGAAGAAAGAAGAAGAAGAAAGAAAATACCTCAGAGATGCCCGGCTGGTGTGGCTCAGTGGTTGAGCATCAACCTATGACCCAGGAGGTCATGGTTCGATTCCCAGTCAGGGCACATGGCCAGGTTGCAGGCTCTATCCCCACTGTGGAGCTTGCGGGAGGCAGCAATCAATGATTCTCTCTCATCATTGATGTTTCTATCTCTCCCTCTCCCTTACTCTCTGAAATCAATAAAAACATTTTTTAAAAAGAAAATATCTGAGAAAATATAATAAAATTAAAATATCAGTTTACTACACTATATAGAGAAATACAAAAAGGAATAATGCAGTTAACTGAAAAACTTATGTTTGTTGTGCAAAAATGTAAAAGAAGTATACAATTACATAAGGGCAACACAAAATTCACTCATAATTGGTCAAAGGAGAGAAAAAAACTTGAAGAAAATAAAACGGGAAAGGAATGATTTATAAAACACATAGTTAGAAATTAAAGAAAAGGTGACACATGGAATGGTACTGTTTATATAATATATAATATGTAACATGTAGTATATAGTATGTAGTATATAATAATATCTGAGACTAAATGCCACAGTTTAATTAAAATAAGTTTAAAGTACTACTGCTTAACTAACAACAAATTATGAACTCCCATTCTGACTGAGCTGTACTTCTATTAAGTGATACTATTAGTTGATTCAATCTTTCTGAAAAAGTATCAGGAATATGTAACAAGAATTATAAAATTGTTCATATCTTTTGAACCCATAATTCCAGCTGGCAATATAAGAATTGTAAAAAAAAATTCAGTATCATAAAAAGGAAAAAAGGAAGGAAGAAAAGAGGGAGGGTAGGAGAAGAAAAATAATCTGTATAAAGATGTTCTTAAATGTCTATTTAGAATAGTGAGAAACCAGAAATCATCCAAGTACAGTGGGGCCTTGAGTTAAGAGTTTAATTCGTTCTGAGACTGAGCTCATTAAGGAGCTCGTTAAGGAGCTCATTAACTCAAATTACTCTGTCAACTCAATGCAAAAAATCGGCGGAGAGACAGCTGGTATCTCAAAAAACTCGTTAGTCGGGACACTCGTAAGTCAAGGCCCCACTGTACCCCTCAGTAGAAAAATGGTTATACAATTATGATATGTCAATACGACAGAATTCAACAGAGCAATTAAAAACACATTCAGTGACAAGGGAGAGCAATTAACTTGAAAAAAAAAGGTAAATAAAATTTTGTTTTCATTATATTATTTTTTCTGTGAAGTTGCTTCCATTAAGGAAAAGAACGCTTTTCTAGTGTCAATGGGAATGTCACATGAGTCAGACCTAAAAGCTTATTGAAATTAAGAAAGAATAAATTACTATTTCATCCTTGGAAACGGGTCTTTCATTCTATCATAGAACAGGCAATGGATCTGACATGACCAGTTTTCAGTCATTTTGATTATTGCCCCAGTACCTTGTGCTCTTACAAGTGATGCCAAGATAGATGTTAGAAGTTTTGTTCCAGTTTCTTTCTAAATGTTGAGGTTAAGCTAATTTTTAAATTCCTTTACTTTACCTCAGGGCCTTTGGAACTGAGAATAAAGCTTCAGCTATAACTTCCAAAATCTTAAAATTCTTAGACATTAGAAGAAAGGAGGGTAGTCTGATGAATACTAACTAGTTTGATTTGACTTTCAGATGAAGTAAAAATTTCCATAGAAAAAAAGAACGTAAAAGTTATAAAATCTCATTCTTTCTCATCCATCTTCAAAAATCTGCCACTGCCCTGGCTGGTTTCACTCAGTGGGTAGAGCGTTGGCCTCCAGATGCTCTAACTACGCTCTAAGGGTCAAGGGCATGTACCTGGGTTGCAGGTTTGCTCCCCGTCCCAGGTTGGGGGAGTACAGGAGTCAACCAATCGATGTGTTTCTCTCACATCAATGTTTCTGGCTTGCTCGCTCTCTTTCTCTCTCTCTCTTTCTCTCTTCCTTCCTTCTTACCTTTGACTCTCTCTAAAAATCAATGGAAAACATACCCTTGGATGAGGATTAAAAAAAAATCCGCCATCATTTTCATGACCTCTCTTGCGCATGTTGTGTGAGTTGTCACCAGTCTAGCCACAGCAGTGCTCCTCTCACTGTAGAATCGACTCACTGCTGCACTGCCACCACTGACTTCAAAGTCAGCACATTAACATGAAGCCCAGGACATCTTGGCCTTTCCCGAGTGTATCTAAAAGCAGCAGGAAGCTTTTTAAAATGTAAGTGGTCTTATCAGTAAGTTCCACAAATTACTTTTCACTTGAAGAAATTCCCCCAGAGTTGTGATCAGATGGTATCAAAAAACCAATATAAGTCAGGTCAGCTACGTCAATGAATTTTTTGGACAAATGTATCATAAGTACACCAAAATCTCATTAAAAGTTCACCTCTCTGAACCTTCTCCCAAGTGATAATCAGTAACAGGATCATTCTATCCTTTTCTCTGATATATATGTTACCACATTAAAAATGACACAATCCAGCTGCATGAGTTTAAAAAAAAACAACCCTCAAGAAATATGGCTCCAAGTGACAGTTTTGAAATCCAGGCTGAGCACTTGAAATACTGGCATTTCCATATGATGGCTATACTTTCCACAAATTTTGATTTAGCCTTCTTCTTTGCTACAGTAATTACTTTAGATCCAAGTTCATGATTTAAAAACAAAACAAAACACAAAAATGTATAAATTAATACAAGTCTTTAGAATCATCTAAGTTTGTATGTGATCTGTATTAGAGCATACTATCTGAGACTAAATGCCACAGTTTAGACATGATGGCATGTTTAAATGAGCGTCTAAGAGTTTTAAATAAAATTTGCAAGTCTGAAAGACTTAACTTCTTTTCACTCTGCACTGACACAATCCTTTCATAAACCTTTGCAGGAATAGCACATCATCCCATTGACCAGGAACCAAGCTAAGAAAAAAAGAAAAAAAAAGTAAAGGGTGCCCTGGCCGTGGTTAGAGCATCGGCCCCCAGACCAGAGGGTCATGGGTTCGATTCCCAGTCAAGGGCACGTACCTCAGTTGCAGACTCCTTCCCCGCCTGGTAGGGGTGCATGCAGGAGGCAACCAATTGATGTGTCTCTTTCACATCAATGTTTCTCTGTCTCCCTATCTCTCTCCCCCCACTCCCCCTCCACTTTACCTAAAAGCAATCAGAAGCAAATATCCTCCAGTGAAGATTAAAAAAAAATGTTTTTAAGTAAAGGTCAACATAGAGAGAATATGATAGGAAGTCTCTGAGCATCAATGGGGTAGAAGGCATATATGTTACTTTTGGAGAAGGGAGGCAGAGGTAAACAAACAGCACCAGGGAGCAGAGTTCATGGAGGTCTAACACTCTGACACAGACAAAAGTCAGCAGCTTTGGGCATAAATCATTTCTACATTATAAAATCTCAGGCAAGTCCTACTTTCAAGGAGATAGCACGAAAACAGACTACAGGCTAACTTTAATCCAAATAACCCTTAAGAATCAATGTTAATTATATTGGGAAAATGTACAAAATACTCTTATTTCCTCCCAGTCTAAAATGAACAGAGAGATCCCTTGCTTACATGCCATTTTTAAAAAGTTAATTCAAAAAACTCCCCAGATTATGCTATAACTCAATTTCTGCTTCAATATCCCATTAACTCCAAACAAGGAAAGACACTTAAAGTCATTTCCAAGGATATAAAGAGATACTAGACTCGGATAAGCTTTTAGACAGAAGCTCCTCATAACAGTCCACACCACAAAAACAGACCTAACCAGAGCTCCAAGGAGAAGGAAGAGCCTTTTCCTCTCCAATTTCCACAGCCTCTGTGCTTCCTCTAGCAGAAAGGTCAGTCTAGCAGCTTGACTTGCTTGCAGCATTTCCCCACGGTAGTGACTAAGATCCTTCCCAGTGTTGACTTCTGACAAAAAAACACAAATGAGCCATGGGCAAAGCAAATGACTCAGCAAACTTTATATTAGGTGTTCTGCAGAAAACCCCAGCTTGGGGGAGTCAACTAAGGATCCTGGATGTCAACATCCACAATTGTCAGCTAAGATATCCCTAAGTTAGTGTCCTCACTCACAGAAATCCCTCCCTTCTCCTTGAAAGATGCTGGGATGGTTTGAGCCTTGCTTAGTGATTAATAAGGTTTTCTTTCCTGCAGCCAATGGCACTGCTTCCAAGTGAGCTGCACTACCACCAGAACTATTGTCTGCCCTCTAAATCCATCATGCCTCAGCAGGTTGCTACCACTTGTCACCATGACCACATCTACGCCCTGACGAGAGACTGGCACCCCGTCTCTGGAGGCAGCAGAACTTGCCCAAGAACCAGAAGAGCTCTGCTCCACCATCCAGCCTTCCCCCCCACACTGGCAGTGCAGACTAGACCCCCTCTCCCAGGACCCTGACAGCGTTCCTTTCTGTCTCTTCTTCCAAAGATTATATTCCCATCCATCCCTCTACTGCAAGGCAGTTCCAATGTGAGGCTTATATACCACAACGGGAAAGCTGTTCTTGGGTAACTGAAGAGGAAAAGGATAAGTCTAGTCTAGTGCAGTCCATGTCTTCTGGAAAATGACTCCAGGAGAAATCTTCCCATAATATGTATCATCTGTTAGAACTGGGAAGCCTATTTGGATATTTGCAAGCTTAGCCTTCAGAAGGTGCCTAATTCTTCCAAATTTCGAGGAGCTACACAAATTATAGGATAGCTCCTGGTTTACAGGTATATGGATCAATTTGGGATGAACTAAAAGGGAGAGAAGATAGCACCTTGTGTAAATTTTCATTATTAGAACTTAAATGTACAAGGTACAGGGATTTATAGATTTATTTACAGTCCTGACTCAGGCAAGCAGAAACCAACTTGGCATAAGCTAGTTAACATTAACACTGAAAGAAATTCTTGTTTCTATGCTGCAAATTTCACAGTAAGATCACTACTAGAAAATAAGTAAGTAAGTAAGTAAATAGGGCTTTGTTCCTTAGACACAGATGACCTCTACTGACCAAAGGATGAATCCAAGTCAGGGCTTAGCATTATAGTTATCCAAAATTTAACTCAGAGGTCTAAGAAAACAGCTAACTATTCTAATGTTTTTACCCCCTCGACTGCCATTCATAAAATCTCTAACCCTTATTGTGTTGCCAAGACAATGCTATATATTTTCATTCAAAAGGGTGTCAAAACTATTTCTTAACTATCTCTCTAAGGAATTTTTAAAACAACTTAATTTTTAAAAGTATGCTGTTAGAGAAAGTAACAATGAAAAAATACAGGAAAAAGAGAATTGCTAAGCAGGACTTAATTCTGACAAACAAGAAAGAATACGTTGGTTACATGAAAATGAAAGTGACAAATATTTTCAAAGAAGTGGCCTATTAAAAATCAAGTATCTAATGATAATAAACTCTGGTCATATTAAACATACATAATAAAGTTTAAGAAAATATATTATATGCCCTGACCGGTTTGGCTCAGTGGATAGAGCGTTGGTCTGTGGACTCAAGGGTCCCGGGTTCGATTCCGGTCAAGGGCATGTACCTTGGTTTGCAGGCGCATCCCCAGTGGGGAGTGTGCAGAAGGCAGCTGATCAATGTTTCTCTCTCATCGATGTTTCTGACTCTCTGTCCCTCTCCCTTCCTCTCTGCAAAAAATCAATAAAAAAATATTTTTTTAAAAAAGAAAATATATTATAAAAAGTTCAGAGAAAAATCAGACAAGTCAATATTCAGAGATCATGAAAAAATTTTGAAGTCCTAGAAGATTAAAAAAAAAAAATCAAAATTTTAACCACACAATCACTAAAAAAAAAAGAAAAGGGAGAGATCTCTGATTAAGCCAATATGAATAGTAAAAACTCCACTGGGAAGCACCCAAACTTTAAAAGGATGTGTTCAAAAGATAGAAAAAAATCACATGGCCTAAGTGAAATATACAAAAGACTAGCAAATTTTTATTAAAAGTGTCTGGAAGGTATGTTATCGGAGAATTGTGTGGGTGGAATTTCTCCATTGCTAATGGAAGTGGGGTTCTTGGGGAGCCATTGGAGTAAGAATTTCCAGAGGGTCCAACGGGAGGAGGAGATGTGGTAGAAAGCTTTATTTGTGTGGAATTATACCCCTCTGTTTCCAAAGTCCCATTTCCCTTAAAATAATCCCGAAAGACATGCAGCTGGGGATTCAGCAGAGCTAAGAGCAAAGCCAGTGTCCCAAGTTTCGGTTCGTGGTGAAGCAGGGCACAGCATCAGACTAGTTCCCAGTCCATCAGTCCATTGTGTGTGGGGTCCACATGGCTGTGGGCCATGTGGGCAAGGGCAGAGCCTGAGAGCCCAAAAGCCAGGAGTCAAGTGGGAGCAGCAAGAGGGAAGGGGCGAGAACTCCTTTGTTACGGAGCTTGTGTGTCTCAGATTTCTCACCCTTGCAATGGCCATGCCCATTCTGGCCAGTGACCTGCTCCCAGGTGTGACTGACAGACCAGCATTCTCTGTATGTCACCCAGACTTTACTGGGCATGACTATAATGTGCGGCCTTCCCTCTGTTCCTTTCCAGTTAACTAATAACGGGGTTATTTACAACGATACCAGGTGAAGGCCCCAAATGAGCTAGGACTCAGGAAAAATAAGAAGGGCAATAATAAGACCTCGTCTTAGATGCATAGGAAGTAGGGAGAAGGAGGGAAGGAAAGGGCCACTGTATAAGGCAGAGAAGAAAGAAGTCCTCCGTTCCTGTTTTGTCTCTCTTTCTCTGGATTGAAATTCAACTTGGCAAGGATAGACAAACCTTTATTAGAAAGAAATAAAAAAGAAATGAATTCCATATAGACATTAAGGGACCACTTTAATTAATCCATTGAGCACTATGTCCCAGGTTCTGTTCCAGGCACTGAGCATATAATGATGAGCAAAGCAGACAAAATCTGTGCTTTCATGGAACTTACAGTCTAGTGGAGTAGACAGACAATAAACAAATAAATATAGAATATTCAGTAGTGATAATATTTAAAACAATAAAGCAGGGTACGAGGGATCGAGAGATACAATTTTAGATAACCAGTGAAGGCCTTCCTGAGAAGAAGGCATTTGAGCAGAAACTTGAATGAGATGAGGGTGCAACCCCTGGGGGAAAGGCCCTGCAAGCTGGAGTCTCAGTTGGCAGGATGCCTAACTGAGAAACAGCACAGACACAGGCTACTGTGGCTAGAATGGAGGGAGAAAGGCAACGAGCAACAAGAAATGAGGTTGGAAAGATGACCTGAACATGGAGGGCCTGCAGGCTTTCATGCTGCGTGAGATGAAAACTCGGAGTGTGAGAGCAGAGTGGACACCCGATCTGACTCAGACTTTGAAGGTGTCACTTGGGCTACTATGGGAAAAAAACTATTGAGCGATAAGCAAGAAATGTAGGCGGACCAGCTAGGAGGCTATGTATTGCAATGCCAGGACAGGAGAGACGGTGGCTCAAATGAGGTTGAGGCCCCAAGTCTATATAAACTACATCTCAGAGTACAGGAAAAACTATACAGATGTGGTGTTCACACAACCACTCCCAATGATTTTTTTTATAACTTACAAAAAAAACCACAAGAGTGGTATCAGAAGCCTGGAGATAAATGTTTTCCCAGTTTTCACAAATGGAAAAGAGGAAAAGGCAGATTCCAGAAACTCAGAGTCAAAACAAGCCTACCATGAACAAAGCAATCTTAAATGGTTTACCGCCTCTGAGAAAGCCTCAACTCTTTCCATTTTTTTCATATTTCGTTCTAGTCCTTATTCCTATGCATATGTAATTTTTCAAAGTTGTAATTATAATATAGACACATTTTTTATTACTCATTGTTTTAGATTTCACTGTATTATAAGCATTGCTCTGTCATGATTCTGGCATACATTTTTGAAAATGAAAGGCAACAATGAAAAAAAGTTTTTAGGTAAGGCATAAAATATTGAACTGGAGTCACAATATTATATAAATACAAACCTGATACAGGTATGCTTTGGGTGACAACAGAGTCATGCCAAGAAAATTATGAAATAGAACATTTTCTATCAAATGTAAACAACATTTTAAATAAAAACTTAATGTCAGAAATCACAGAACCTTTCACAAAGATGGTTGGGTAGAGTGGATATTTATTTTTATTCTATAAATTCTAATGAAGAGCTTTATTTCTCTATGTACACAACTAAGAAATGGTTATGATAAAATATAAAAGTAAAAATGAAAAAGGGAAAGTAAGATTTGCAGCTAGTTGGATTTTCAACTTTTTGGACATATTAATTCATTATAGTTTTCAAAGAGCACAACCCTTCATTACCAGCCAGTGATAGAAACATGTGTTACATCGTCTGAATTCCCTTAGGCCAATCAGTTTGCATTGGAATCTGAAATACATACTGTCCTCGTTTTCCTTTGGAGTAACAAACAGATACCGTTTTATTTCTGTTTTAGGTTTTGGTTTCAACAACTATACAAATCAACAGCATTTTTCACATGTCAAGAACCTCAAATAGATGATTTTAAAATAAAAAACAATATAAGTGAAAGAGCATTGTGGTTAAGATGACTGTGTAAGTCTATACATTGAGGTCACCCGGCCCTTACTTCTGCACTACGCACCTATGAGTGATAGACAAAAAAATGTAAAATTTGAGCTGTTTCATTAGTCAGGGTTCAGTTTAAAGTATAACAAACCTCTAGTACATCAGATTTAATACTTACGTGCTAACATTTAGATGCTAACAAAATAATTGGAAGGGTTGGAAGAGCAGGCTCTACATGAGCCCTCAAGGAAAGGAAAGACTCTCAGGACCCACACAGAACTAGTCCGCCAAGGGAACTGCCACCTCTGCCACCATGAGAAAGTTAGGGAAGCAGGCCCTGGGGTGCCGAGTGCTGGACAGGATTATATCTCTTAGCCACAGTCGAGGAATTAGGCAATCACCAATGTGATTGTTGGCTCTAAGAACACAATGTCTTACCTTCAGTTAGAGATCAGAAAGCTGCTGCCAGAATTACTGGCTTCACGGAACACAGCCGAGGCTACAACTTGGGGATCAGAAACAGCGGTAAACTCTAAGCCACTGGATAGGTTCCAGCAAAATTGATGCCATGTGTACTGCACCCTACCCTCACTGAACTCAGTTCTGAATTCAAGTCTTATAGATATGAATATTATTAGTGTAATCTGAATCACATCAGGAACCCCAGATGTAAGGAAACCTAAGTTATAAATTTTACTTTCCGGTCTGTGCAGTAAAGGAAGGCATACCAGAAGGTTGAAACAGATGCTGAGTTATCCCATCCACCATATATGCGATGGCCATATCAAAAAAGACAATGGTAAATTACGTTAATTCTATTGTCATATATTGGTTATAATAAATATTTCCAAGGGCTATAAATGGAACAGAAACACAAAGCAGTGAGTAAAGCTTAATAAGTTCCAAATTTGGAAGTAAAGAGGGCCAGGAATTCAGCTTCTGTAGGTTAATGACAATTAAAACTGCCTCACTTAAGGCAGGGAACTGGAGCCAGGTTCATTGCGTAAAAACAGACTGGGCAGAACTCCAGAAATGAGACCAAAAGAAGGGAGTCGTACACCAAAAGAGGCAGAGGGGCAAGGATTCGAGCCAGCCACGCGATCGCTCAGTGGCTGGATGTATACTACCACCATGATCATGAAGATCAGAAATCCTGAGTTACCTACTGAAACCAGATGGAGGCAACCACAGAACTGCTGGGCCGGGTAGGGTAAGGTGAGATGGGTAACAACTCTCAAGTTATGCTCTCAAACAAAACTTCCAAAATACATGAAGAAAAGTAATACCACAATTAACATAAACTATTGAGAGATTAATTCACTCAAACAAAATGAAAATAACGGAACGTTCTAAAAATGACCTTAAAATAAATATTTAGAATCCCCCCAAAGAGATAAAAGGAAAAATAGCCATAAAATAGAAATAAATGCAGTCTCACTACCAATCAAGATAAATACAAATAAAACCACACCTAGACATAACATAGTAAAGTTGCAGAACATCAAGGTGCCATTAAAAAAATGTATTAACTACCAAAAAGACCATACAAACCAATTAGATTGTTAGCAGACACTTCATCGGCAATAATAGATTCCTTTAAGAAACTAGAATTATATGTACAAAATGTTATATGAACTGTCAAGCTAGAATTCAATGCCTAGCTAAGCTATCATTAAAAAATGAGGCAATATTAAGACATTTTAAGACCTATAACAATTCTTGAGTTTTCTACTAACAGATTCTCACTAAAGAACTGATATATTCTAGGATGTGCTTCAGAAAGAAGAGCCCAAAGAAGGAACCCAGATATGCTGGTGTCCCACAAACTGATAAAACATATTATCCAATGTATATAAGTACATGTTTTTTAAAATAACCTACTTTTTCATAATTAAAAGCAAAGTGACAACATGAATAAACCTTGAAAACATTATGCTAAGTGAAAGAAGCCAGTAGCAAAACCACATATTGTATAATTCCATTTATTGGAATGTTCAGAATAGGTAAACCTAAAGAGAACAGATTAGTTGTTGCCTAGGACTGGGGAACTGGAGGGAACACACAGTGGGATAGACATTGTTTATGGTTACAGGATTTCCTTTTCTTTTCTTTTTTTTTTACAGAGAGGGAGGGAGAGGGATAGAAAGTTAGAAACATTGATGAGAGAGAAACATCAATCAGCTGCCTCCTGCACACCCCTACTGGGAATGTGCCCGCAACCAAGGTACATGCCCTTGACCAGAATCAAACCTGGGACCCTTCAGTCCGCAGGCCGACGCTCTCTCCACTGAGCCAAACCAGTTAGGGCAGGATTTCTTTTAAGGGGGACAAAAGTGTTCTAAAATTAGATTGTTTCACAACCTTGTAAATAAACTAAAAAACACTGAAGTATATATTATCAGTGGATGAATTAAAAGGTATATGAATTATATCTCAAAGAAGCAGTTTTTAACAGTGGACCTAGAAAGGAAAAAGAGGATGTTCAAGCATACTAAAATCTTTTTAAACTATGATAGAAAATTTTGTAATTATGTGTGATAAATTTAAGACTGTCAGAAAAAAAAGTATAAAACTATATTAAAAACTCAAAGAACCAAATAAATAGAAAAACTTAGGAATAACCATTACAAGAAGAGAAATGCCATCTATAGCTCCCAAAATCAGTAGATGAACAAAAATAATAATACTCACAATTTTATCAATCTAAATGACAGGACTAATTTAAAAAGAGAAAATATGCAACAAAATGACAAAGGTAGCCCAAATCTCTCTCTAAACACACATATACTCATCTATTAAAAGTCGATCAGACTAGGTTAACAAATTCAACTAGAGACACATAAAATGATCCAGAAAATTTGAAAACAGATGGTGAAAAAAATATATCAAGCAAGAACAAAGGAAAGCTCGTAAAGCAATATTAACAGACAAAATAAAACTTAAGATAAAAAACAAAAACTGGAATAAAAAAGACATTACATAATATAAAAAGAATACTCTACAAAAAAGACATAATGAACTTATGCAACTAATATATAGGCTCTCAAATGTGTAGGAAGCAAAAAACTGATACAATTAACAAGGAGAAAGTGACAAAACTAAAATCAGGAGATTTTAACAATCTGCTATCAGAAACTGATAGACCAATCAGATAAAAATTCCCTAAGGATATAGCAAATTTGAACACAATAGTAAATCTGATGATAGATATAGGCAGATGGATAGATAAATAGATAGATTAGATAGACAGACAGCAAACCTGCACTAAACAGAAAAAGAATATGCATTGGTTTTAAGCACACAGAAGACATTTATTAAAGTGTACTACATATCAGTATCCAAGGTAGCATCAACTAATTTCAAAGAATACTAATCCCATTCTTTAAGCACAATGCAAATAGTCAGAAATCAAAAAGAGCAAGTAAATAAAAAATAATATGTTTAGAAAAATTTAAATGTACTCAAATATAGCTCATTGGGATGAAATCAAAATAGAAATTATGAAATTCTAGAACTGAACAATAATGAAAGTATCATATGTCAAAAGTAAATAAAAAAGATAAAGAGAGATAGTCAAGAATGGAATAATGATGTCCACTATCACCACTTCTAGTCAACATTATTTTGGTGGTCCCAGACAGTACAATGAAGAAAAAAAAATATTTAAAAGGAAATATCAAAACTGTCATTATTTGCATGTTACTACTCTCATAAATTCAAGAAAATCTATAATTAGAATTAATAAAGAGAATTCAGCAAGGTTTCTGAATAAAATATCAACTTACAAAAATTTAAAGTGTTCTTATATACCAGTAGTAACCAATCTGAAAATGTAATTTAAACAAAGAAACCAATTACTAGCAATAATCATTACAAGTTAACTGGAAATAAATCTAACAAAATAAATTTACGACTCTGTCAGAAAAAAAGTACAAAACTGTATTAAAAACTCAAAGAAGAACCAAATGAATAGAAAAATATATTATGTTCATGAATAGTTGGTGGAATAATCCTATCAATTATCCTCAAATTACTCCATTTAGAAAAAATCAATTCCAGTGAAAAACCTATCAGGAACTTGTATGAAACTTAACAAGCTCATTTAAAAAATATTTTCATCCATTTTTAGAGAGAGAGAAAGGGAGAGAGAGGGAGGGAGGGAGAGAGAGAGAAAGAGAGAGAGAGAGAGAGAGAGAGAGAGAGAGAGAGAGAGAGAGAGAGAGAGAGAGAGAGACCAATGGGAGAGAAACATCCATCCCTGTGTACCCAGACAGGGAATCCCTGGCAACCTTTCGGTGCCCAAGACGACACCTAACCAACTGAGCAACAAGCTCATTCTAGAATTCACATAGAGGAATAAAAAGCAAGGTAATTTTGAAGAAAAATTGTAAAATAATTAAAATAGTGTGATATAAGCTCAGGGACAGACAAACCAATGGAACAGAATAGAGAACTCAGTCAAGAAACTTGATATTGGACAGAGATGGCATTCCAAATCAAAGTGGGTGGGGTGGAGTTAGACAATTCAATAAAAGGTGCTGAGATAACTGACCATGCACATGGGAAATGAGATCCCCACCATACAACCAAATAAAATCGACAGGAAAAAATAAACCCTAATTGTGAAAAGCAAACCTGTGAAACTTTCCAAATGAATTATAACATTGTGGTTCTTTTGACTTTCTTACTTGATACAGTTTCTAGGCTCTAAACCAGTGGTTCTCAACCTTCCTAATGCGACCCTTTAATACAGTTCCTCATGTTGTGGTGACCCCCAACCATAAAATTATTTTCGTTGCTACTTCATAACTGCAATTTTTCTACTGTTATGAATAGTAATGTAAATATCTGATATGCTATATGTGTTTTCCAATGGTTGCGACCCACAGGTTGAGAACCGCTGCGAAACAATCCTAGTTGTTCTCCTCAAGGGCACCCTGTACTCAGAACTGAATTCTTGTAGTTGGGAAGCTACAGATGGAGTGGGAGCATCACTTTCCCAGTCCCGTTATTAAACAGCTGGTAATGCAGTCTACCTAGACCATGTTAGCTTCACCTGTGCACTACAAATAGGACTGATGAACACTGCACTCTCCATCTATTAAATCCCTAAGTCATTTTCACACCTAGTACACTCTCGCCAAGACGCTCAAATTCTGGGCTCATTTGTATGGGTTTTTTTGTTTGTTTCATCCAGGTGCAAGGCCTTATTCTTACATCATTAAAGGAGGCCTGTTGTCTTTGTCTGTAGTGACCTTTCCCATATCTCCCTATGTCATCAAATGTATTCATTATCCCTTTCCGTACTAGGTCATTCACAAAATCAGTAAGTATGCCTTGTATAGAAGGCTTCATCCAAAGAACTGGTTGATCAAGAAGTTTTAAACAGAGAACCCTAGAGGTTTCAAAACAGAAAATTTCCTCCAATGATTCGTTAATACTAATCCACAAAACTGTATTAGCAATTAGCCCATATTCTTCCATCTGGACTTCAAAAGTATTACTAGTATGATGTGGTCAAATGTCCTATGAGTTTGGGCTAAACTTTGCTTATTGCATTTTCATAATCTTAAATATTTCAAAAGAAGAAGTAAGATAAGATATAACTTGGTTTTAGTCGACCCATGGCAGCATCAAATAACTTGTGCTTCTTTCTTAGATAATCACAACCATTTATTAAAAGTTCTATAAGTATATTCATTAGAAATTAACATAAAGTGCAAAAGAGACCAAATTATGTGGACTCCACACAATTATAACATAATAACTACACTCTCTATAAGGGACAGAAAATTGTTAAGTATAAAGTGGGGCAAAAGTAGGTTTACAGTTGTACATACACAAAACAGTTTATTCTTGTATTACTATTTATTCATATTGTATTATTTTCCATATGCACAATTGCAAACTTACTTTTGCCCCACCCTGTTATGTATATATCTACATATCTTTACTATGTGGAGGCCAGAAAATTTCTTTAAAAATCTATAATTCAGAAAACAGAGCTGGAAATTCTAAGAAATGGAGCCTCTTGGGATGGGGGAAAGTTTGGGGAAGGTAATAAAATGTAAAAGAATAACTGAGTTAATAAGAATTTATTTGACTATTTACTAGTAAGTTAGAAGAAGTTACACAGGGATATAACTGGGCAAATTCTGCAGTTCTTCCTAAGAGGAGGGTTCACAATGTGTTCCAACTCCAGATAGAGTTAGGAAATTCATTACCAAGATAGCAAGGGGTACCCATCTGACCACATGGAATGTACCACACACACAGTGTACCCACACCCTGAACCCAGAGATTAGAACATATTCTGCCAACCTCACAGCCAACTTTGAAGCACTTTTTTATTTGATCTTCCTGATGAATTCATACATGAGTACTTAATATATTTACTTCCACATACTAGTAGCTTTCTTTTTTTTTAATATATATTTTATTGATTTTTTTACAGAGAGGAAGGAAGAGGGATAGACAGTTAGAAACATTGATCAGCTGCCTTCTGCACACCCCCTACTGGAGATGTGCCCGCAACCAAGGTACATGCCCTTGACCAGAATCGAACCTGGGATCCTTCAGTCCGCAGGCCGATGCTCTATCCACTGAGCCAAACCGGTTAGGGCTACTAGTAGCTTTCTTAATGTCCTACAAATACAAACTGTTCACTCTGGGATTGAGAAATCAGCTGTCTATAATGATACTGTGTATACAGAGATGGACACACAGCCAACAATTTTCACTAACCATGAAGAACCTTGAGCAAAAATAGATATCTTTCTGCTTAAAGCACTTTTCCAAGGGTCCCATTAATAAGCAAGATATTATTAGAGAATAAGAAAGATATTATTAGAGGTATTATAAGAGAATTATTATTAACTGCAAAACCAATTCTGGAGACAAAGAAACATGGTATTTCCCAACAAACTACACTAGAGGGATCAGACTTCAATACTGGATAGTAGACAATATTATCTTTGCCTGAAGCGCTTTCTCTTGACTGTAAAAGATAAATCGAAATACAGAACTCCTAAAAGCTAACAACTATAGCCAGCTACTCTGTGTCACTCTGAACGTCCCCCAGAGGCGGTTAGTGTCTACTACACGAGGCATTCAATATTTTTATGTTATTTTATCTACTTCTCTGCAGTCACTCTCTTTCCACCAGGAAAAAAAAGAATAGATTGGATTACTTAGATGCTATGATTACCATTCAATACCTATTTTTCAGAGATATTAGAATTTTTGAGCTGAAGAATATTCTAGAAGCCCCCTTATGCAACCATCTAAACTTTACAGAGTTAAAACAGACCCAAAGAATTCAAGAACCCAAAGTCTCTGATTAGTTAGCAGGGAAGCTGGAATTAGAACCCAGATCATGAGACTCCAGGCTCATAAGTATAATCTTCGTTTATCAGACTAGGACTTGTTATTTTTCATCTCTCAACCACCTTGGCCAACATCAGACACGGCAAAGACATTTCACAAAAGCCTAACAACTCTAGGAAAGTGCAGAATACACTGGGCTCCTATAATCATAGTATTTGGACTGTCCTTCCATAGCCCTCCTTCTTACATATAAGCAAAAGGAGGCTAAGGGGTTAGAACAAGTTCCCAATGTGGAGCACAAAGCCAGAATCAAGAACTGGCTGTCCTGACCGCCAGCCCAGTGTTCTTCACACATCATTACATGGCTTTTCTACTCTTTTCTTCTCCCTTAAAAAACAAACAAAAAAGCCTGTTTAAGAACAAGGCTTTGTAAGTTGGGGATAACTATAGAGTAGGTATTCTTTTTATAAATATTTCCCCCCTCCCCCACCCCAAGTAAAACCCCTCTGGAAAAGGAACTTGTAAATGAGGCCCACTCAGCCTCTGAACCTATCAGCCTGTTGACTGACTGCTCCCCAAAGGATCCTAGACTGTAACAACTTCTCTTGGCAGGGACATCCTGAGCTACATTGTTTCTATGGACCGGCTTGACAACCTAACCAGCACTTTGTGCTTTCTACTTCAAACACATCTTCCCATAAGCAACTGTCTTTTGAACGCTTGCATAATTTATAAGTATGCATTGTTATACTCCATTCATATTCTCCAAACAAAATCCTTCTAAAAGGTAGAACTTGCAACAGAGTGAGTTAAGCCCACATGACATCCACATTGTGAGAAGACTGGGAAAGCCCTTGCTTGTCACTTTACTGTAAAAGGTTGCAAAGAAAGCTGCTCTTTGGTGCAGGATTGGAATGGAAGGCAGGACAGAAAAGGGTTCTGGTTCAAACCTGGCCAGACTCACACCATCACACACTTATTGTTGAATTTGTCCCAATAAGTTGTTCTGGAGGCAAAAAGCTCTTACTCTTTTCAGTTTACTAAAATCTTAAATAGAAATTTCTGGAGTAGAAAACCAGGAGGATACAGAGGTGAGCAAAAGTAGATGTACAGTTGTTCATATGGAAATACAATAATTAATAAATAATACAAGAATAAACTGTGTTTCATATACTCTGTAAACCTACTTTGGCCAACCCCTTGCATATAAACTGCATCAGTCTACTTCTCCATTTTTGCCACTTCACTACTAATTCTGTTTGACAGACCTACCTAACAAAGGCCTCCTGCAAACATCTGTCCTACGGTCCTAATGCCCCAGGCCATCAGAGGCCTGGCAGATAGCAAAGCTGTACAGAACTGAACGCTCCAGCTAATCGCTGTAGGCCAAAGTGGGAATGGGAAATGATCAGCTGTTATGGCACCATCAACTTAGTGTGCCCATTAACGCTCAACTCTCTAAAACCCAGCATCTCTTTAAAATCACTGCTTCAACTGATATATTACTTTTCACTATGGAACAAGAGTTTCATAAACGTAGTGTTCTTATACCAGTAAAACGACCAGGGCTTAATTGCTGGTGTCAGAGAGTTTAGAATAAGATTTGGCAGGAAAAGGTAAGTGGAAACTGAGATGACAGAAAATTACAAAACAGAAAATCTGGGAGTAAAATCCAGTTCAGTATAAAACTTATCTGAACAGGACTCCAACTTAAAAGAAACCCAATCCTAGAAGTCACTGTACTAGGTTGGAGAGTCCAGCATTTGTTAGAATTGTTACTCACAGTTACAACTCTGATTGCACACTAGCAGTCCAATTATGTTTAATAAGCATCAGGGACACACGGTCACCAAGGATAATGCTGCCAAACTGAATGAGAAAGTTCAAGATTTAACACATGTAATTAGGTGAGCACATTTGGCCACTAATAAAATATAACTGGCCCCTTGTCTTTCATTATAATCATCTTTATTAGAAGAAAAATACATCATACTAAAGGAGTTTGCCATATGGAAACAGTAACTTAAAATTTAATGCTCTATTACATGTAAATAATTAATATATTATGGTTTTGCATAACAGGAATGGACTGAACTTCCACTTTCACATGAACTTAACTTGAAAGAATGTTATCTTTTAATATGTTAGAAAATAGGTGTTAAGAATAGAACAACCAATACAGTACAGAAATTTCTAGTTTTCCCTAATTGCCATGTTACTTCTTTATCTGCTTATTGGTTACTTAGGGAACCAAAGCTTTTTCTTTGGGATTAATTTGGGTTTTAATCCTATTCAATAGTATAAAATGGTATTTATGGTTTATAATCAGAGCACATTTATATGATGCTTCTGAGTGAAAACTGCTTGGTATATACTGATAATTAAGTTTTAGTGAACTGTTTTCATTGTGAAACAGCAACACTTTATGGATAAAGCCTTTAATGCAACCACTACATAATGTCTTTTATATCTGGTCTGCTAACTCATACTCTGATACATACACAAAGTGCCTATATGAAACAAATTCTATATAGTTATGACAGTTTTAAAAGATGAAGAGTCCTGAATACTTCACAGAAAGATTCTAGAAATCACACAGCTCTCTCCTGTTTTAAAAGGCTGTTTCTTAGATGTTTTGGGGTCTCATAAAATCCTCAACTGTCCTCTATTGTCCCCTTCCAAGAAGAGATCTTAACACACAGTTAACTGAGTACAGTTCCTTCAAGAATTAAATCCATATTAAAAAGTCTTCTGTGAAATGAAAATTCAATACTTAATACTTATCACTCACTGATTCCTGGTTCATGCCTTTCCTCACATCACATCATCCTGAAGAGTGTGACCACTTAGGAATCTTTCTCACACTTTGTTCCTTGAAACAGCAGTGTTCCGCAAAAATGTGTGTTCAACATAAAACATTAAAAATGTTAGTAATATTTATTTTAAAAATTATCAATATATGTCTAAGAAAAACACTAAACATCGTAACAGCTATTACTGTATGCAAATCTTTAAGTGATAATGCATGACCCCCCCCCCCTGAGAAATGTAAACATATGTTGGCATACACAGACTTGGACACAAATGTCCACAGTAACATTATTCATAATAGGCAAAAGGCGGAAACAACCAAAATGCCCATCAACTCATGAATGCATATATAGTTGTATACTTATTATTTATATTTTTAAAATATATAGATACTTTAGTTTAAAAGTTTATTTTTTAAAGAAAAAAAAAAGAAATGGCACATAATACTTGACAATACCAGTAAGTTTGATCTGTCATTTATCCAGAGTATTTACCAACAAATAGCTACATGGAATGTTGCCAATTCAGTAAATGCTCCTTGTCTAAGTTATGAATCCTGTCATTTTACTTCAACATTATTATTTATAATATTTTATTTATTACATTAAATATTTATACCACTTAGTTATTTCTCATAGACCTATGACTAGTTCATAATCTATGAAAGACCCAAGGAAGCAAAAGGCCAGAAGAACCCTTCAATGTAAAAATAATAATCACAACACTTGGTATCTAAAAAATTGGAAGGTGAGCAATTTATAATTTTCAGAGCTGCCTACTTCAATCAAGAGCAGTAGACTGTAAACCTGCAGTCCATATTCTTCCCTCTGTTACAAAAAGCCTTTCTGAAATGGGCTTTTGCTGCAACAAAACATTCCCAACAAAATAAGCTGATTTGATGCTACATTTTCTATGAGAATCAGACTGAACAACATGGTTTCTAACTGTAAATAGAGGATATGTATATATAAGACACTGTTTTCATTTTTGTTATTAATCCTCACCTGAAGATATTTTTCCATTGATTTTTTAGAGAGAGTGGAAGGGAGCTGGAGAGACAGAGAGAAACATCTATGTGAAAGAAACACATTAATTGGTGACCTCCCACACATGCACCGAGCAGGGCCAAGGATGGAGCCTGCAACCAAGGTATGTGCCCTTGACCACAATCAAACCCATGACCCTTCAGTCTGAGGACTGATGTTCAGAATCTAACCACTAAGCCAAACTGGATAGGACACTGTTTTCATTTTTAGGTTGTTTTTGTGTTGTATTTTAAAACCAAAAAATATATAATGAAGGCATTTTTATCTTGCAGTTTGTATTCTTTTTGCTCTTAATTTTTTTTCTTGTGGATTGAGACCCTATTATAAAGTGAAAAAGGAAAAGATTCAACCCTTTACATTTCTTGAGAAGTAACTCCTCTGAAAAAAAGTTTTGCTACAATTTAATCCAAGCACTAGTTATACATTTCATTTTCACATTTTTAAATGTTCCATGGTTAATAAGTTTGGGAAAATCTGACTTAGAATTACCTTTTCAATTTCAAAATATCTCTAAATTTGTGTCCATGATCACTACCTTCTATGGTCTTAAAA
Source organism: Myotis myotis (assembly GCF_014108235.1). NCBI lineage: Eukaryota > Metazoa > Chordata > Mammalia > Chiroptera > Vespertilionidae > Myotis > Myotis myotis. Next base: position 162,257,135 of record NW_023416313.1, read on the forward strand.
TTTTTTTATTCACCAATTCCTCTGCCCCCCCCCACACCCACCTTTTTTTTAAGAGACCATTGGCTAGAGGCAATAAGGAATATAATGAAACATGCAGGAAGTTTTCCAGAGGAAATGAGAGGAAAAAAAAGAGTTGGTCATAAGGATAAACAGCATCCTATCTAATAAAAGAGAAACATGGTAATTAGCGTACGACCGCTACCCTTCCCATTGGCTAATCAGGGTGATATGCAAATTAACTGCCAGCCAAGATGGCAGCCGGCAGCCAGGTAGCTTGAAATTAACATGAGGCTTGCTTGCTTCAGTGACGGAGGACTCCAACGTTTCCCACCCGCCTTGCCGGCCTCTGAGCTTGCAGTTTGAAACATTGTAACAAATATAGAAGCTAAACAAAACCCCAGAATCCTGCTTTCAGCCCGCCAGGATATCAGAGCTGGAGTTGATACAGAGTTTCGATTATAGAACCCAAACAAACCAGATACCTGCTTTCAGCAGCAGAGACCTCAGAGCTGGAGCCAGAGCTAAAGCTGGCCCAGAATAAAAAAAAGAAAAAAAGAAAAAAAGGACAGGTTGGGAGCTTCAGTCACCCACCAGCCTGAAAACAGCCCTCCGCCCCTCACCCAGACTGACCAGGCACCCCAGTGGGGACCCCCACCCTGAAGGGTGTGTGACCAGCTGCAAACAGCCATCATCCCCTCACCCAGACTGGCCAGGCACCCCAGTGGGGACCCCCACCCTGATCCAGGACACCCTTCAGGGCAAACCAGCCAGCGCCCACCCATGCACCAGGCCTCTATCCTATATAGTAAAAGGGTAATATGCCTCCCAGCACCGGGATCAGCGGAGTTGCGAGGCCTCCCGGCACCGGGATCAGCGTGACATGGGGCAGCGCCCAAACCCCCTGATCGCCCTGCTCTGTGCCTGATAGGGGGAGCTCCCCAACCCCCTGATCGCCCTGCGGCTCTGTGTGTGACAGAGTGCGGTGCCCCGACCCCCTGATCGGTCCTGCTGTGTGTGTGACGGGGTAGAGCCATAACCTCCCCATCGGCCCTGCCCTGAGTGTGACAGTGGCGGCGCACCAACCCCCTGATCGGCCCTGCTCTGTGGGTGATAGAGGGCGGTGCCCAACCCTGATCGCCCTGCTCTGTGTGTGACAGGGTACGGAGCCCCAACCCCCTGATCGGCCCTGCTCTGTGGGTGATAGAGGGCGGCGCCCCAAACCCCCCCCCCTCCCGCCCCACGGGCCCTGCTCTATGTGTGATGGGGTAGAGCCATAACCTCCCCATCGGCCCTGCCCTGAGTGTGACAGTGGCAGTGCCCCAACCCCCTGATCGGCTCTGCTCTGTGGGTGATAGAGGGCGGCGCCCCAACCCCCCCCCCCCCCCCCCCCGCATGGGCCCTGCTCTATGTGTGATGGGGTAGAGCCATAACCTCCCCATCGGCCCTGCCCTGAGTGTGACAGTGGTGGTGCCCCAACTCCCCAATCGGCCCTGCTCTGAGCCCAACCAGGGGCTGCACCTAGGGATTGGGCCTGCCCTCTGCCACCTGGGAGAAGGCCTAAGCCAGCAGGTCGTCATCTCCCGAGGGGTCCCAGACTGCGAGAGGGCACAGGCTGGGCTGAGGGACCCCCCCCTTCCCCCCGAGTGCACAAATTTTTGTGCACCAGGCCTCTAGTAGTATCATAAAGGTAGAACCACTGAGGCAAAGATCAAAGCTTTGCCCCAGATGGTTTGGCTCAGGGGATAGAGCATCAGCCCATGGATTGAAGGGTCAAGGGTTTGATTCCGGTCAAGGGCATATATCTCGGTCAAGGGCACGTACCTTGGTTGCAGGCTTTCTTGGGGCATGTGCCAGAGGTAACCAATCGATATGTCTCTCTCACATCGATGTTTCAAAGCTTTAAGTGCCCTGGAAAGGACTACTGTTTAGGCTCAATGGACATAATACAGTCAACTATATGCTCAATTGTTAAGAAAAAAAAAGACATAAAAATAATTTTTAAAACTGCATATAAGGGTCACCAAAGATTAGGTAAAGTTCAAGGATTTTTTGTAACTTTTAGCACTCTAAGCTTCCCCTAAAACATGTGAGTCTAATGTTTGAGGGTCACACATTTGACTTTTATATGTTTTCAGTAACACATAATGTATGAAAGTTGAGGAATACTGATACGACACAAGTCAGCTGTTGATTTTGAAGCTAAACCTCATTGCTATCCTGCTATGTGGAAGTACAAAAATGGGATCTGATATACAGCTTGACTTATACCCAATGTATAATGTACAAGGTCTTATAATAAACATTGGGAATAATACATCTTTTAGACTCTTCTGGAGACACAAGAGACTAGTAACATTAGTTACCTCTGAAAGGGCAAGCTGGGAGACTGAGGTCAGGGATGGGACAGAGATCAACTTTTCATTCGATATCCTTTTTTCTGTTAAAAATAATAAGTCAACCTTCTCAAATAAAAGCAGTCATTACGGCCGAAACCGGTTTGGCTCAGTGGATAGAGCGTTGGCTTGCGGACTGAAAGGTCCCAGGTTCGATTTCGGTCAAGGGCATGTACCTTGGTTGAGGGCACATCCCCAGTAGATGTGCAGGAGGCAGCTGATCGATGTTTCTCTCTCATCGATGTTTCTAACTCTCTATCTCTCTCCCTTCCTCTCTGTAAAAAATCAATAAAATATATATATAAAAAAAGCAGTCATTACGATTACATCTTCATGTTAAACACACAAAAATTTTCCATGCATGAACTGTTATATAAAGCTGAAATTCAAATGCTTCATCCCTAGGTCTCTGGACAAAGCCTCCTTTCTTCTTCAGAAGCCCCATCTCCTCAAACCCTTCAAAAGCATAATTCATGTCAACAAACACTTAAAGGATCCAAAGTACACCTCAAAAGCTTTCTCCACTGGCCAAATGTTCAAAGATAATGCAACAGTTCAATGCGGGAGACACTCTTATGTTTGTGATCTATGTGGTTCCCTCACATTAAGGGCCAAAGCTTCAGAATAACCCCTCTTTATACAAATGTGGATCATGTGATTATATGAAAGGCCTAACAGATGTCTAAATTACTAGTCTCACCATACTACCCTGCAGGCAGCAGTGCCCACATGCTTTTATTCTTGAGAAGAATTTTCCTCTAAATTATACATACCTTTGGGCAAATAAGTCAACATCATCATAACATCTGCTTTGTCAGAAAATATAGAACATCCTTAATCCAAATGCTTTGGGTAGGCATACTAGAAAAAAAGATCCATGTTGAACATCCTTCTGTTGAGTTGCTATACTTATATTTTAAATGATGTATTTTGGGAGCAAAAAGAAATTCAGTTACGTGAATGCATAATGGGACCTTAAGTTACCAGTGGATGAATTAGGCTAAAATCTTAGAGGCAGGCATTTTAAAGTAACAATCAGCCCAGCCAGCATGGCTCAGCGGTTGAGCGTCAAACTATGAACTAGAAGGTCACAGTTCGATTCCCGGTTAGGGCACATGCCCGGGATACAGGCTCGATCCCCAGTGTGGGGTGTGCAGGAGGCTACCGATCAATGATGCTCTCTCATTATTGATGCTTCTTTCTCTTTCTCTCTCCCTTTATCTCTGAAATAAATAAAAATATATTTAAAAAATAAAATAACAATCAGATTATTTTATAATTATTTGATTGGAGTTTTTAAGTCTAACAGTGATGATTTTAAAAGTCCTACGCAGGTAAACGATGCTACCAAGCTATTACTTTTTCAGTGTCTTGAAAGAGAAATTCCTAAATGTGTCGTGTGGAAAAAAAAACTATTGCTATTTATATCACAAATTGTAAATCCAAAATACCACCAGCTCTACAATATGTAAATGTCCAATCTAATTTCACTTTAAATTACTCTCACTTCCTTTCTTCACTAGACTCCAAACAGGAAAGAAAATGAAAGAATACAATTCAGGAGTTGAAAGAAAATACAGGAACTTCAATCAGATCTGCATGACTCATGTTGTGTCAATTGCAAATTTCTGATCTCGAGCCATTAAAAAAGGAAACTTCAAGGGCCCTTCAAATTATGTTCAAGTCATATGCCTGATTAGACAAGTGAATCACGTTACTGGACGACGTTTTCTTCCTGATTCAGATCTCTTCTGCTGCCCCAGATATGTTTGTTCAGTGTAAATGGAGTGATGAAGATTGACCTTTCTGGTTGAGCAGTTGGCTGAAAGGATTTTAAAGCGTATGCTTAGGATTTTATTTGATTCAATTTAAGGCAAAAGGAAGTGAAATAAAAGTTCATGGATGATAGATTCAAATATCTAATTTTCATTCTAGGAATTTAAGAGCCTCTCCCGCACCCCTTTTAATAAATTCAGCATCTCATATCAGGGTAAGGTATAACCTGAAATGAAACACTGAACTACTACTGTGAGAAGTTAGGGATTCGAAACTAGACTCAGTAGCATCTCTTTTAAGAATTGTTCCTGTCTATTTTCCTGTTGGGGGGGGGGGGGCGGGGATGGGGCAGGAATGAACATGAACGGAAGGGAAAAAAAAAATTGCTGTGCCTCTAAGTCCTGCTTAGTATCTTGACTCATTCCAGTGTCTTTTCACTGATTTTCCATGCAACAGCACAAAAATAATAGAACTTCCATTTCTTCTTTCTTTTGTAACTCATAACCTGAGAAATACAGCAGTCTTCAGAAACTCACTATTCTTGATATTTCAGACCACACATATTGTCAGCATTTTGTAAAATTGTTACTCTCACTAATCCTTGTCCCCCTCACCCAGTCACTGGATATTCACATCACTCACTAAAATTATAAATATGAGACTATGTGCAACTGCCTGAGAAATTACACACTCAAAGCAACTCTCAAAAACAAATTTCCATGAATATCTAATGAGAAGTGGAAAGAGCCTATATTTATGAAATTTCTTTAGACCTGCTACCTGATTTTCATTCAACGCTAGCATGTGAGCAAGTGCTAATTTGCATAGCTGATAGGAAGCCGAGTCCAATCATTTATTCACAGCAGGCACAATGCTAGCAGCGAAGGATGCAAAGATAAAAGACTCTGTCAGACTCTTCATTCACAGACCTCAAAGTCTAGTGGAAGAGCCACATGAATCTACAATCATAATATCATGCCTATGTCATGAAAATTTGTCCAGAGTATCATGGAAGGGGAAAAAAAAAAAGACCTAACTCAAGTGTAAAAGGAATTGGGGAAAATTTCTCAGACAAGGTAGCATTAGAATCAAGTGTGGGGAGATCCGTAGGAGAACAGATGTGGCAGTGGGAGGATCAGTCACTTTATTCAGAGGAAGCAGCATAAAAAAAAATGCCCCAGATGTTCTGTTCCACAACACTGTGCAGTACTTAATGTCTCTGAACTGTGCACTTAAAAAAGATAAAATTTTATAAAATAAATAAGACATAGAGGTAATGAGCAGCATGGTGACTATAGTTAAAAATATTGTATTGCAGCCTGGCCAGTGTGGCTCAGAGCTTGAGCGTCTACCTCGGAACCAGGAGTTCACAGTTCAATTCCCAGTCAGGGCACATGCGGGGGTTTAGGGCTTAATCCCTAGTGAGGGGCATGTAGGATGCAGCCAATAGATGATTCTCTCTCATCATTGATGTTTCTCTCCCTCCTTCCCTCCCTCTTCCTCTCTGAAATCAATTAAAAAAATATATATTTTTTAAATACTGTATGAGCCCAGCCAGTGTGATTAAGTATTCACCTATCAACCAGGTGGCCACGGTTCGATTCCCGTTCAGGGCACATGCCCAGGTTGTGGGATCGACCCCACTGTGGGGCATGCAGGAGACAGCCAATGCATGATTCTCTCTCATCGCTGATGTTTCTATCTCTCTCTTCCTTTTCCTTCCTCTCTGAAATCAATTTAAAAAAATACATTTTTAAAAATACTGTATTGTATATTTGACAGTCGCTAAGAGAGTAGATCTTAAAAGTTCTCACCAGAAGAAAAAAATTGTAACTATGTGTGGTAACAGATATTAACTAGACTTATTGTAGCATTTATTTCGCAATATATTCAAATATCAAATCACTATGTTGTATACTTGAAACTAACGTGTTTCAGTTATAATCTCAAATTTTTAAATGGTAAACTCTATGTTATGTATATTTTGCCACAAGGAAAAGGAAGACACAGATGTCTGGGAGAGTAAAAACATCAAGCGAGGCATCTGTGGGGACGATTGAATGGAGATGGTTCAGGGCTAGACCATCGAGCTCTGTATTCCCTGAGAAAGGAGTGTGTGAGTAAGTCAGAGGGGAAGGAGAACTGAGAGCTTCAGAAATGCTTCGGAGGCTATTAATATCATCCAGGTGACAAATGAAAGTCTGAATTCTAAGAGGCAAGAGAGACAAAAAGAATGAATAGGTTTCCAAGATAGCAAGACAGAGAATGAAGAGGCCTTGGGGACTAAATATAAAGGCACGGGAGACATCGGGAATGCCTCTCAGGTTTCTGGCTTGCGCAAGGAGGCAGAGGATGGTGCCCTTCCCTCAGAGAGTGAAAACAAGGGAGCATCAGGTTGGATTGGGGAGCATGGAAACTTCTGCTTTGACCTGCCAAGTTTGAACCCTGCGGATAAAGAATGAAGACCAGCAGTTAGAGGAGTTGCTTGATTTTTTTTAATCAGTCAGGGGACTCTGTGCTTACTTCAAGGCTCTGGCAACAAAGCACGGACGGCCCAGATCTGAGAAGGAAATCACTTTTTTTGACCTCTGAATGGAACCCAGCCCCTCTCTGTCATCCCAAAATTGAGGATTTTGATAGACTCATGCTGATAGCTGCTTCTCCGTCAAGGCCCTGAGGTTCTCAGCAGTACCCTCAGTGAGGCTCCTTGAGGGCACCACCTATCAACACAGGTAAGCCAAAGACGCACAGCATGGCTGGCACTTCATGGTGGCCACTGCTGACATCTAGGTGTCTCAGCAATAACTGGGGGCAGGAATTGGACAGGCTGGGAAGGGAGGGGCAGGATGAGTTATTATCATTTGGAGAATATAAATAGGACCTATCTTATTCTCCTAGGCCAGTGGTCGGCAAACTCATTAGTCAACAGAGCCAAATATCAACAGTACGATTGATATTTCTTTTGAGAGCCAAATTTTTTAAACTTAAACTATGTAGGTAGGTACATTGTTATTAACTTAATTAGGGTACTCCTAAGGCTTAGGAAGAGCCACACTCAAGGGGCCAAAGAGCCGCAAGTGGCTCGCAAGCCGCAGTTTGCAGACCACGGTCCTAGGCTACTGAGGCCTGCAGCTTACCAGTTAGTAAAAGTGAAACCACATTATTCACTGTCATTAAGACTGCTCTTTGTCATTTAAAAACATGGTGAGCATAATATTCTGCTGTAACTTCATGTTTAAAGCTGAACAGTATCTGATTATATAACATGATTTATTATTGGACATTTGGGTTTGAATGGAGCTTTTCAAGCTGCTTTTAAGCATTAAGCCATCATCACCAATTAGTCACATTCTTATGACAACTAAGAATGCCTAAGCATTTTATTAGAAGATTCCTTATCCATAAAATTCCCTTTAGATTTTTGTTTAAAAAAATTTTAAACCTATATAGCCAGCTAAATGAATGCACAGCAACATACTAGCCATGATTTTATCAGAAGAAAGTCAAGTGCTCACTTGTTGGGGGGTACATTAATTTCACCAAGCCACTAGCGTGTCATATTGTACAATGGAAGAGGCAAGTGATTTGTGGCAAAAAAAAAGAATAAATGCATCTCCAGTAAGTGAACCATATGCTCTTTGTCAGCAGAATCAAGTGTGTTGTTTTATATCTTCTTTCCCATCCCATGAATGATCATTGGTCTCTCCTTCCCTGAGTTAGCAATAAATGCAGACAGAGAAACCTCTACATGTGCTCATACTGTTCCTTCTACCTATAGGGACCTCTAATGTCCCTCAGCAATACTCATTTCTGTGCCCAACTTATCATTCAAGAAAGTTCAACTCTTACTTCCTCCAGAAAGCCTCTCCTGACCAGTCTCATCCTGAGCCAAGTGTTCCCAAAGAGTCCTACCTACATCTCTCAGTACTTAGCATATTTCATTATAGTGATTTGACAGTCACCCAACAAATCATACATCTCTTTACACTGGGTCCTTGGCTTTCACTTTATCTGCAGGGGCTAGCACACACTGCTTTCATTGAATGATTGCTGAAAAGAATGCTGTGATTTAGAGTGTCACAAAGTCTCACCTGCCTATCAATATTCTTACCCACCAGTGATGTTTTCTATTGAGAGCAACAGAGGTTGTGTATAGTTTCTAATGAAGTAAAACACAATGGTAATTTTACAGTGCATAATTATTGTGATCCACGGTAATTAAACAATAAGTGGTTCTATAAATTACTACCATTGGTAATTTACAGGAATGCAGTGGAATGGTATATGGTGACCAACTTCTCCCTCCCTCTGAGCTCAGACCTCATCTAGATGTGTCTGCTTCTATCTAAATGCCCCCACGCTACAAAACTGGCCCCTATTACACCTACCTTCCCCTCTTTCTATGCATTCTCAACTAAAATGATGATTTCCTCCAGAAATGGGATGCAGATGAGAGACATCTTTCTCTGCTTTTGTACTAAAACTGAATTGTCTGTCACCTTTATAAGCCTTATGTTCTGCCATATCTTTTGGGGATTTTTAGGTAGAAACACTTTCTTAAAGGGTTATAAGAACCTCAGACTCATTCTCTATTCCATCCCTATTCCAAGTGTCCTTTTAAAAATATTAATGGTTTGAATCAATAAAAGCATGTCCAGCCTCAAAACCTCTCCCTTCCATTACTAGGCATTGGATCATTTGCAGTTCATTTGATCATTTGCAGAATAAATACACACACTACTCCTGCTGTCAGAACGCATACACACTAAGCAACAGAGATTTATTGGGAACATAAGTGATACAAATCAAGCTGATAATCATACAAAGGGGATAGTTTTGAGGGAAAGAGGAAGAGGAGGAGCAAATGGAACTGCTGAAATGGGATGACAAAAAAGCCTGAAGATGAGAGCACAAGGGATGCCAACAGAGTGAAGCCCAAAGGTTAACTTCTAACTTCAATCTATAGCTTCCTTCTGAAAGCCTGCCTCCATCCCCAACACCTGCCAGGTGAAGAGATCACTTACCATTCCTTGGTCTTAACTGTTACATATTCATTTACCTTTCACAACAATACTTTGAGCTAAACATAATCTTATCTTGAAAACAGGAATAAGGCCACCTGCTCATCAACCAAGTGAATAAAGTAGGTGACTGCCCAGGAACACAGTAACATTACCTCATTAGTCTAAGAGATGTACTTCTTCTTCATCATGATTGAGGTATTTCAGATTAAAAGTAAATGCTGGTACATAAATGTTCATAACAGAATTATTCAAAATAGCCAAAAAGTAGAAACAATCTAATGTTCATCAAATGATGAGTGGATGAACAAAATGTGGTATATCCGAACATATGAAATAGTTTCAACAATAAAGATTAAAAAAATAAAGATAGAACATAACAGGAAAAAAGAACGAACCTGTAATAAGAGTTTAAAATAGCCAAAACCGGTTTGGCTTGGTGGATAGAGCGTCGGCCTGCGGACTGAAGGGTCCCAGGTTCGATTCCGGTTAGGGGCATGTACCTTGGTTGCGGGCACATCCCCAGTAGGAGGTGTGCAGGAGGCAGCTGGTCGATGTTTCTCTCTCATCGATGTTTCTGGCTCTCTATCCCTCTCCCTTCCTCTCTGTTAAAAAATCAATAAAATATATTTTTTTAAAAAAAGAGTTTAAAATAGAACACGGTGCCAAAGGAAGCAAGAGTGGTTGATATTTATTCACAAAATTCTACAAAATATACCAAAAAAGCTATTAAAACTAATAAGTGACTTTAGTAAGGTGAGAAGATAAAAAGTTAACATAAAAATATCAATTGTATTTCTGTATAATAGCAATAAACAATTAGAAACTTTAAAAAAATGTGGTATATCCTTTCCTTCTTATTGCTAATGGAATATTATCTCTCTCTATATAAAAGCCTAATATGCAAATTGTCCCCTCAGGAATTCAACTGGGAGACCGGGAGTTCAATTGCTTACTATGACATGCACTGACCACCAGGGGGTGGCGCAGAACAAAGGAAGGCCCAGCCGGCAGCCGGGGAAGGAAGGCCCCGGCTGGCAGCCAGCAGCTGGGAAAGGGAGGCCCCAGCTGGCAGCCAGAAGGCCCCGATCGGTCCTGATTGCCGGCCAGGCCTAGGGATCCTACCCATGCACAAATTTCATGCAGTGGGCCCTAGTCTATATATATATAAAAGCCTAAGCAACAGAATGAGCGAACAACCGGTTGACTGGTCACTGTGACACGCACTGACCACCAGGGGCAGACGCTCAACACAGGAGTTGCCCCCTGGTGGTCAGTGCACTCCTACAGCGGGAATGCCCCTCAGCTGACTGACAGGCACCAGACACAGGGCTTATGGCTGGCCACCACAGCCCAGAGACCGCAGCAGAGCGGCAGCAAGCCTACCAAACGGCAGCGACAGGCACATCGGGGCTGGGATGAGCAGGAGCAGCAGGCAGGAATGGCAAGCAGCATTGGACTGCCTGTTCTGGCCTGATCCCCGCAGGCCACCGAATCTGTGCACCGGTCCTCTAGATCAGCAATACGAAGGAATGAAGCACAAGAATGCGAAAGTACTTAAGGCCACAGAGCTGCACACTTAAAAATTGTTGGCGTGGTAAATTTTATATTTGCATAATTTATCACACTTTTTTGAAAAGGAATAAAGTACTGATATGTGCTACCACATGGGTAAACTTTAGGAACATTATGCTAGTGAAAGAAGTCATTCACAAAGGGCCACATGCTAAGTGATTCTGTTTATATGGAAATGTCCAAAACAGGCACATCATAGAAACAAAAAGTAGAATAGTGGTTTCCAGGGGCCGGTGGTAGGAAGGAATGGGAAGTGACTGCTAATAGATAAAGGGTTTCTTGTACAGAGTAGTGGAAATAAAAATCTACATTGGTAATAGTAGCACAACTTTGTGAATATCATAAGAACCAGTGACCTGTATGTACTCTTTAAAAGGGTGAATTGTGCCCTAGCCCGTGTGGCTCAATTGGTTGGGCATCGTCCCACGCACCAGGATGTTGCCAGTTTGATTCCTAATCAAGGGCACATGCTCAGGCTGCGGGCTCATTTCCCCATGAGAGGCATGATGGAGGCAGCCGATAGACGTTGCGCTCTCACATCGATGTTTCCCCCCTCCCCTCTGTCTTCTCTCTCCTCTCTCTCTCTCTCTCTCTCTCTCAAAAGTAAATAAACTATTCTTTTAAAAATAAAGAAACAAAATAAAAGGGTTAATTGTGTGGTAAGTAAATTATATCTCAGTAAAGTTTTTTTTTTTTTTTAAAAAAAAGGTGAATGCTGATAAAGTGCTGCTGATATACCTGGCACATTTAAAAAACATTTACAAAGTCAGGATTAAGGTAAAGTCTCCGACAGCTGATTGAATGCAAGATGATATTTGCAAACAATAGCTCAGACAAATGTTTAATATCCAAAATACATCATGAACTCATAAAACTCAACACCAAACAAACAACCCAATTAAAAAATGGGCAAAGGACCTGAACAGACACCTCTCCCAAGAAGACATACAAACAACCAACAGATAATATGAAAAGGTGTTCAACCTCACCAGTAAATTAGGGAAATGCAAATCAAAACCACAATGAGATACCACCCCACGCCTGTGAGAATGGCTATTATCAACAACACAAGCAATAACAAGTGTTGGAGAGGTTGTGGAGAAAAGGGAACCTTCAGTCACTGAATGTAGACCGGTACAGCCACTATGGAAAACAGTCTAGTGATTCCTCAAAAAATTAAGAATAGAGCTACCATATGACCCAGCAATCCCTCCTCTGGGTGTCTACCCAAAAAACTAGAATGCATGCATTAGCAAAGCTATATGCACCCCTATGTTCACTGCAGCGTTTTTCATGGTGGCCAAGACATGGAGTCAACCAAAGTGTCCTGTGATAGAGGACTGGATAAATACGATGTGGTACATATACACAATGGAATATTACTCAGCCATAAGGAAAGATGGAAATACTGCCATTTGCAACAACATGGATGAACCTTGAGAACATTTCACTAAGAGAAATAAGTCAGTCAGAGAAAGGTAAGAACCATATAATTTCAATCATATGCGGGCTATAAAACTAAAACTTGTGGACACAAACAGCAGTGTGGTGGTTGCCAGAGGGAAGGGAGTACAGAAGGAGATGGAAGAGGATTTGACTTTGGGGGGTGGGCACACAATGCAATATACAGTTCCTGTATCATAGAAATGTACACTTTAAACCTTTATGATCCTATTAACCAATGTTACCCAATAAATTTAATTTTTTTTAAAGATAAAGACTCAAAAACTGCATAATTGATCTATTCATATATGGAAAAACATCAATTAGGTACAAAGCACAAACTTGACCACCATCATGAAATTAACAACAAACACATCACTTAGAAAAGAAGATTGTCAAGAATTTTTTTAATGACTACATGCAAAATTATACCTCACTGTGATTAAAAGAGGCATAATATGTAATAGTTAAGAGTCCAGGTTCTGAAAATAGACCGCCTGGGATCTACTCCTCAGCTCCATCACTCGCTCTGTGATTCTGAGAAAGTCACTTAACCTGTTGAAACAATTTTTCATCCAACCTGCAGGTTGTTGTTGGTTTTCCTCACATGCATGTAACTTACTCTATAATTTTACTTTCAACTTTCCCCCAGATTTTAATTAGAAATTTCTTCACAAATATCCAATAAACATTTTTTCATTTTAACTACATTTTTCTAGCATTTTCACTTCTTTTTCACAGTTGACTCTTTCTTTGCCTTTATATATAAAATGCATTCCCTAACACTGAACTTCTCCTCTCTGCTAGCATTCTTTTATTAGCCAAATTTGGATTTGTTATTTTTTCTAAAGTTATGTTTTTTTCCTGTCTCCAAGCTAAAAATCTGATGTTCTCTTTGTCTTAAAATTCCTATGTTCCTCACAAATCCCTGTCTTTAGAGCTTATATTATGCTTCTCTCTCTCTCTCAGGATCTTGGGAAAGTGCTAAACATGAGCACAGCATTTCTCGATTGTGCTCCATGTGTCTACTTCCCAGTATCCTGTGAACTCAAGGGCAGGGAATAGGCCTGTCTGCCTGCCGTCTCTGCTGTACCCTCTGCGCCTCACTAGTGTCTGGAAAAGAGTGGGCAGGCATTCACTTTTTGAATGATTAAGTGAATAATAATGATTGTGCTCATGAAGCGCCTGCTAGCTTTAACAGATTACATTGTTTCTTTTGATCACTCCCTACTTCTTATATCCACTTGGTAACTGCCCCAGCGAGCTATGACTTATTCATCATCCTCACATGACTATCCAAAACTGAGCTACTGAGAACCAGGCTTCAATGCAGATGGTTATTCTACCATCTAATAATGAGATTGCTAGCTAACACTACATGAAGCAAATTGCCCAAGTGTTTATTCTTTACCAGGTCTGAAAGAGAAGAAAGTGAATTATCTAGAGAGTAACAACTTCTGCCGAGTCTCAAGGCAAGGGTAAAAAGCTGCTATCTGTCTCCCTCTCCTCTCTCTGCTGTGCTAAGAATTTTAACAAGGCCACTTCTCTTGTTGCCTGGGGAGAATGTGCAGCTGATTAGAGGTTCTGAAGGTTGCCTATTGTCGGTGCCTCCACTTCATTCCATAGGAGCCAAATTAAATGTTGATAGACATCATCACCCATTTTTTAACCCCATGTTGTCTATCTTCTGGCAAAAGGAAGTCTCTCCAATCCGAGCTCCTTTTTTTATTGCTCCTTAACCTCTGCACCACCTCTTAGGAAAGCAAGACAAAGGGAACAAAGACAAATAAAGACAAGAGGTTTCTCCCTTTTCAGCTTCTCACTCTCCTCCCCTACCTCTCATTTCTGCAGCCCCACTTCCTTCCAGACAATGTCTACCCTCCCATTATGTTTTCTTTGGTTTCTTGAGTGTCCTTACTTAATCAGTGCATATGGTCATCTCAGCAGATTCTGAGAAGGCAAGCCCACGACTGTCCACATTTGATCTTCTGATATGACAGTCTACTAACGTATTTTCCAATAACCGAGCCTGAGATTCCCCCTCTTGATCACAGTACATTCCTTTAGTGTACTGCTTATTTCTGTACTTTAGCACATTTTTGTGTTAGAAGAAAAACATACTTCTTCTAACTTTTATGAATTTAACAACATTTACTGACTACTTACCATGTTCAAAGCACATACTGTTCATTCTTTGCAGATTCAGAACTATTCTTCAAATTAAAGTCAGCCTAAATAATAGAGAAGGCTATGCAAATACCTATAGGAAATCTCTCTACCTTCCCCTTAATTTTACTGTAAACCTAAAATTGCTCTAAAAAATAACATTTAAAAAGCCTAAAAATCAAATATCATACATGAAGCTGGGCATACTCATAACTAGCATCATACAATAGTAAACATTAACAGACTACTAGCTTTTTTTATTAGTAAAATAAAGACTAAAGCAAATACATTTTTAAACTTTGTCCATGTTTTGATAGATACATAGATATAATGGACTTTTCTGCCCAGCATGCAAACTTGCTTTCTATACTTTGAGTCTTAATGGGAAATACATAGAAACCAAAAGTATCAGACACTCACTATCATAGCCTTCCTTTCAGCTGGGAGAGAGCATGTAACTTGGGTTTGGCCAACCAGACACTCCTACTCTGAGCTTTGACTCTAAAGCTGTGACACAGAAGCAGCAGGGACCAAGGAAGATACATGTGGTGGTAGATGCAAGCAGCTAAAACAGTTGCAGCACCAATATCAAGTGTAGAGGGGCAGACGTGGCAGCAATATGACATTGGTGCCTACTTTCCTTGGTGACAGTGGGGCAACCTGGGGCATCCAGCGTTTAGAGGCAGAGGTGGAAGTTCCTCTCTGGACAGGCTCCATCGTGTTATTCTGCATTCTGAATGCTCCCTAGCCTCCCCTGCCATTGTCTCTTTTCCAAGTCTGCTTCTGCAACTTCCTTATAAGTTTTCTGAGCTACCCAGTGCCCTTTCAATAAATGTCTCTTGTTAAAATTAGACAGAATCAGTTTCTGACACAACAGGCTAGTGGCTGGCAGGAAGCAGATATTAATCCAATTGCAGCAAATCACTTGGTATACCGTAACTTTTGAGGAGTCACATTTAATGAAGTACAACTTACAAAAAGTAAAATTCACCCTTTTAAATAATGTGTTTTGAAATGTTACAGACATATAACCACTGCCACAATCAAGGTATTGAATATTTCCATCTTCTAAACAAGTTGCCTTGTGTCTTAATGCATTCAATTCCTTTTCTCTGCTCCCTCGGAACCACTAAAGTGATTTCTGTCCTTATATTTTTGCTTTTTCCAGAATGTAATAATATGTAACCCTTTTGTGTCTGGCTTCTTTTACTTAGCATAATGCATTTGAGATTCATCCATACAGCTGCACATATCAATGGTCCACTCCTTTCTGGTCCTGAGTACTATTCCACTTACGGAGGTACTACAATTTGTTTATCCATTTATCCTTGATGGATAGTTCCACTGTCTCCTACAGCAACCTTGTGAAACACAGAAATTTATCAAAATAGTTATACTCTACCTTCTAGGAGCTTAAATGATAGAATCTTAGAACAACACAGTGGAAACATTTTATTCTGAGTTAAACACATATATGCTCAGATATATATTTAATTTTTCAAGTACCCCCTTTTGGCACATTTGTAAAAAGTAAACCAGCATTACTGATTCCTCCCAATGTCACCAGAAAATTGTAAGAAAAATTCCCCACGGAAATTTTTGAAGAAATACATATGTCTGTTTCTGTTCCTCCTTTGCCTAGCAGTATGAAGCAGAATGCTACTTCAATGACACCTTCTCCCTTAAATCAACTACATTCCTAACTCAGTGGGAACTCCGACACTGGCCAATTTTCACCCTCCAGGAGAAAAACCATTCTCCAAACCTATTTTTATGACTCTCAAGCTTTATAGACAATATGGTGAAAGGCTGTTACAAGCCATATAACCTGTGAGTGTTAAAAGGGGTATAACATATATTTCAATATGTAGGAGAAAACTAATTCAAAAAAAAGAACAATAACACTTCTGTGAGAAACAGAATTCTAACCTCAGCTCCACTGATACGACTTGGGCATAAAGACTGACCTCTGTATCACCACTTCCCTCTCGTCACATAAAATAAGCATCCTTGTCTCAGACTGCCAAGTCTTAGATTCTAACATCTCTTGTAAAGCTGTTTGAGATTTTTTAAATTACAGATTTGCTTAACTCTATTATTTTGTGGTCACTTTGCAAGCATATTTTCCCAGTACATAATTCCAGTCAAAAGCATTACTCATAATTAGCTGTAATTAAAAGTTAAAAATAATAAAATTTAAATCTCCAGGTAAACAAGATATATATATTTATACCCATGCTAAGGAAAGCCAATTTAGTTCATTTATAAATAGCTAGTATTGGTGAAATGATACTATTCTGGATAAATTAAGGAAATATTAATCCAATATTATAAAACGGGGGAAACTAGGTACTGCAGCATACAATAAACCTCAGAAATGAAATTATGAACTTGGTCACATCACATTTATTATCTGAGGCAAGCAAAACAGTATGTGGTTCTGTTTAATGGTCCTTATAGGATACACCTTCTGAATCAGATAACCATCACACAAGTGGAAGGAAGAAAAAGCCATATTTTTAAGTTTTTAAATCCCTTTTGAACATATAAGCAGAGTGACCTAATAATCAAGGAATTCAAAAAGGTTTAAATCATATCTGATACAGTTTAAGAGAAGCTCATGAAGCTAATATTATTTCCCTGAAACTTCCTGGATGACAGAGGATATAAGAAGTAAAATTTAAATCCTGCATAAGCACAGTACCCTGAGATAAATATTGAAATGTTTTTGATGTATTACTTCCTGTAATAGGTTGAATAATTGCCTCCAAAATCTCAGGTCTAATCCCTGGAATTTGTGTTACCTTATATGGAGAAGGGTCTTTAGGAATGCGACTAAGATCAATTAAATTCAGGAGTTTCTTCTGAATTATCCAAGTGGACCCTAATGCAAGTGTCCTTCTACAAGAGAGGCAGAGGGCAGTTACACACAGAAGAGCAGGCAATGTAATTGAAATTGGAGTGATGCAGCCACAAGCCAAGGAATGCCTGCAGCCATGAGAAGCTAGCCGAGGCAAGGAACAGATTCTCCCCTAGAGTCTCTTGAGAGAGCGTGGCTTGGAGAACACCTTGATTTCAATCCAGTAATACTGATCTTGGATTTCTGGTCCCCAGAACTGTGACATAATAAATGTTTATTGTTTTAAGCCACCAACTTTATGGTAGCACAGCAGCCACAGGAAATTAATATACCTTCAAATATTTGTCTACGTATTATTTCACATAGTTCAGAATTTAATATACATTTAAATTTTTATAAAAGTATCTTTTAAGTTTTTATATACATGATTAACTATGTATTATTCCATCTGACATGCCAGAATTTATTTAACCATTCTTCTATTTTATATTTTATATTATTTTAATATTCTTTTTCACTGTTTCAAATAATGTTTTAATGAACATCTCGGTATAAAAATTATTTTCTTGTATTTTTCATCATTTCCTTAAGGGAGAGTCCCAAGTGTGAACTTGCTAATCTTTTCAGAAAGACTTTATCAATTTAAACTTGCACTCAGTGTATTCTTACCATCGAGAATTATTTTTTTAGTTTTTGCTAACATAAATCACAAAAACTGTTATACCAGTTTACTTTATAGGGGTTTTTTTGTTTACTAATGAGTGTGAAGTAAACATTTTATACATGTTTAACTAGTCAACTGTATTTCTAATTGTACTGTCCCTTTTGTAGCATTTTCTCCATTGAGCTACTGGGTTCTTTTTTAGTGTTTACATAAGGTGTTTTTTATTACTACCGAGGACAGTAATAGTTTGCCATATTAGCTGCAAATTTTTCTCCTAAATTTTTTCCTTGCCTTCTAGCTTTTGTTTTCGATGTTTTTGACATAAAATAGTTAATTTTCATGTGGTATACCTTTTTATCTTTTCCTTTTTTATTTCTTCCATTATCTTTATGCTTCTAAAGCTCTCCCCATACAAAGATTAAACAAATATTTCTATTTCCTTCTAGTGACTCCTACCACTACTAATTTAGAAATTAAGACTTATCCAAATGAGAAATCATCTACTGTTTTTATTTAATCTCAATCAATATCGCTGAAAGTCAATGAATCATCCTAACTGAAGCAAGTCACAACAGACTTAGTATCTTTCAGCATTTTTCATCCAAATAACTCCTTAATTAGTGAATTTTTTCCTAAGAAGTCTGTCTTTACCAAATGGACTTTTAAATATAATAGTAACAGCAGACAAAGGGCCAATAGTTTCACTGCCAAGCAACTAGCATTGGCTGCCTGGAGCACTAGATTCAGAAAAACGCTCAGCGGAAAAGAGCACCTGCATTACTGACCATGGTCCAGGAAGGGAATGCAGCAACAATGCTCGCTCTCCCCCACACACCTGGATCCTGGTGGCCTTGACTTTCTTTCTCATTCTTCATCCTCTGTACTTGGTCTAGGGCCTGGTATATAAGACATACTCAATAAATCTCTTTTGGGTGATTGAATGATGTCCATTCCAGGCTCCCTTTTTGAGGCATTCTCAGTATCTTAATGAGGCATTTCATTAATACAATTTAACTTCAAAGTCACTGAAAGTTCATGTTCATCAAAGCAGAACATTGATCCTATTTCTCCTCTGTACTAAGATCCTCTGATGTTGATATCAGTTATCAGTATAAGCTTCTAATCAAGTAAAGTAACTGAAAACACTATTACTGCCCTAGCCAGTTTGCCTCAGTGGGTAGAGCATCGGCCTGTAGACCAAAGGGTCCTGGGTTCAATTCTGGTCAGGGGCACATACCTTGGTTGTGGGCTCCTCCCCGCCTCTGGCCCTGGTCAGGTTGCATGCAGGAGGCAACCAATCAATGTGTTTCTTTCACATCGATGTTTCTCTCTGTCTTTCCCTCTCTCTCCCACTCTCTCTAAAAATCAATGGAAAAATATCCTCAGGTGAGGATTAACAAAAAATAAAAAATAAAACTTTAAAAACACTCTAACCAATCAATCAAATTAGCTATCCTTCACTGAAAGGGGGGAATAATTTATTTAACTGTTAGAACAACTATTAGAATAAATCAAATTGTTCACATGAGGAAGTACACCTATTATAGCAAGAGAATGAGTACACTAGACAGAATGGAGCAAGACATAGATTATACAGTTGTTTAAACATAAATCTCATGTTCTCTGAGTGATTTCCCAATTAAATTAAAATTAATTTTATAATGCAATTAAATCAATTTTTTAAAATCTTTAAAATTTTTAGTCAGACTAGACTGCATATTAGGATCCTTCTCAGTTTAAAATTCTTTCACATATAGATTACCCATTTGATTATGTTCCCACAAAGATTAGCAGGAGAATCATGTGCATACAGACTTGCTCCTGGCCAAACTAAAATGAATTTTGGAATTCTTGTCTTTGATTTTTGTGTGGTAGAGCCAAGTTTATTTCCAGTGGCAAACACAACTGTAACTATAATAATGACAAGATAGTTATTTAGTGTAAAAATATTTTTAACAGCTCTACTTTCTGAAAGTAAACATAAACTGTATCTTTACTGCTCAATCAGAATCCAGCAATCAATTAAATGTATATGTGAGTAAAGAGCTAAAACTGTAGGTGCAATTATATATGAAAGCTGGGACAATGTAAAAAATTAAAGTTAACTAATATCCCCAAAATACTTCATTTTTGGTAGTCCAGATTTTATACTTACTCCACCTCTCCCTACCGTTTCTCTTCTGATTCCCTCCTGGGGCTGATCTTAATGCCCTAGTTTCTCTTCAGCCAAACTAAGTTAAGTGCTAATTCCATCCTAACACTCACCATTGCTGCTGCTACAGGCCTCCTTTACTTCAAAGGTTTCTTCTCTCCCTGTTGCTCCTTGATCGATATCATTTCAGGATCACCTAGGCTGCTCCTCCCCCTCGCTTACTACTTCAAATTGTTCTCTTTGATCTCTCCTGTACTCACTGCAATCATTGGCCACAGAGAAATCACATAAAAAATGCACAAGCCCTGGATGAGGCAACTTTAATTTTATTCAATAGAAACTGGTAAGTATACAACTTGTGCACTTCATAAAACACTTATTTCTACCTCCTGTATTGCACCTGAATTTACTCTCTTCACCTCCATATACTCCTGGCTTCCTGGAAGGCCTTAATCATCTTTTATTCTCACCTTGTATGTAATCAATCCTTCAGGACATTCTACATCCTTCCTCTCTGAAGCGTCAGGAAAATATAACAAGGTCCCCTAGACTAGATTCTTCTCCGCTGCTCCAGATCTTACATGAAGGCTACCTTTAATCAAATGAATTAGAATAAAACAAATATTTTGAAGAGAAAAATTGTTTTTAAAATATATATCTGAAACCTAACATAACCAGATAGAAGGGAGAATCTGAAAGAAGTGAAGTTCCTAAGAAAGTAAGAGTTGAGAGGAGAGAGGATGGGTGGCAAATAAAGCTGCTCAGAATAGTTATCCTAAAAAAATTCAAGCACACGTTTTCCCATTGAATGTCGGTAACTGTGAAATCATTCCAGGACCTACTGGGCCAGGTTTTACAGGGGTTACTTGACAGCAAATTTCTGGGGGCCCTTGCTTCACTAACACTCATCAAAATATGTGAGTTCCAAAATGACACAATGACAAAACAAGGAATTTTTATTTATTTAATTTTATTTTTTTTATTGCTTAAAGTATTACAAAGGGTATTACATATGTCTCCTTTTTTCCCCCACGCTTGACAATCCCCTGGCCTCCCCTACCCCCCAGTGTCTTATGTCCATTGGTTATGCTTATATGCATGCACATAAGTCCTTCAGTAGATCTCTTACCCCCCCCCCCTTCTGCCCCCCTAACCTCCCCGGCCTTCCCGCTGCAGTTTGACAGTCTAAAACAAGGAACTTTTTAGCCATAAATATGATGGCTACTTATATATAATTTCTGTAATGACAAATTCAGTTGGACTATCTGAATATACTTTTTAAAAATATATGATCATATAGCTATTTCCCTATTTAGATACAGTACTACTAAAACTCTTTTCCATAAGTTACAGGGAAAAAAAATGCTGTCATTACTGAAACACATGCAGGGGTAGAATAAAATATTCAGCCTGTTGTATATTGCCTTATATTTGGCAACGACATGCCCTTTTATTTCTGGAGAGGAAATATTATTACCATATAAATTGTTCCTTCTGACTTTTAAATATTACTTTTTGAGGGTTTCTTTTCAAATATAGATTTCCCAAAATTTACTTTTCCCACTTTTAAAAAAAACTATATGATTGTTCATTTCAAAGTATTTAATGTGTCCTTGCCAGTGTGACTCAGTTGGTTGGAATGTCGTCCCAGGCACCGAAGGGTTGTGGGTTTGATTCCCATTCAGGGCACCTACCCAGGTTGGGGATTTGATCCCCAGACTGGGCATGTACAAAAAGCAACTGATCGATGTTTCTCTCTCATATCAATGTTTCTCTCCCTTCCTTGCAAATAAATAAATATACTTAATATGTTTTCAAATATCTATTTTTAAATTTATTTTTATTATTCACACTATTACAGATGTCCCATTTCCTACCCCCATACACACACTTTACCCACCTACCCCAGCTCTCGACCTCCTTCCCCTCTGGCCCAGATATCTTTTTGAACATGGAAAGAAATCTTTCCCCAAGGTTTTTTTTCCTTTTAGTGTTGAGAGTCCTTACACTTACTATTCCTCTTTTGGGCCCCAACAGCATTTCTAGGCCCAGGGCCTCTTGCAAACCAAGCAGGCTGTCTCTGATTCCAGTCAGCAGATTCTAATGGGGCTTTTGTCCTTAGATAAACCTGGCTGGCTTCTGTCTGCTACTCTAGAAAGGGTTACCTTGCTTGGCTCCTATAACATGAAAACTCTAGGTCGACTTATATATTATTTTCATTTATATATGATTTTTCTTTTTTTTTTAATATATTTTATTGACTTTTTTACAGAGAGGAAGGGAGAGGAATAGAGAGTCAGAAACATCGATGAGAGAGAAACATCGATCAGCTGCTCCTTGCACGCCCCCTACTGGGGATGTGCCCACAACCAAGGTACATGCCCTTGGCCGGAATCGAACCTGGGACACCTGAGTCTGCAGGGCGACGCTCTATCCACTGAGCCAAACTGGCTAGGGCTATATATGATTTTTCATTGAACAATGAGATTTGCTATAAATTTTTGTAAGTAGTTTATTTAAAAATACTTCCAAATACAATCAATTTTTAAGTCATCTATTCTGTAACTCAAAATAACCTAGATGATAATGCTTTAATTGATATAGCCTGTTCATATTGTTATGTTTAAAAAACACACAAAGCCATTAAAATCTATAGTACTCATAGCTTGGTGACAAGATACATTCCTACAAGAAGACAATTTTAAGAGCCCACAAAGATGCCCTATGCTACTAAGCAGAAGGACCTGCTCTTCTTAAGGTATATTAATGCATGCTTTTTGTAAAACATCTAAATACAAAATACACTAAGTTATCACAAAATGGTGGCACTTTTATATGACTTAATGTATAGGTTACTAAAAAAATATGAAAGCCATATTATAATTCCCACCATAACTAATTCTGATAAGTGACATTTTAAAAAAGTCATTCTATTTCCAGCTAAACCATTGATTAAGCTGTTCAAACTGCCCAATTTTACTGGTTATAAATTTCTCTGGTCTACTTTGTATTTAACACTATAAGTATCCTATATAATAAAAGTCTAATATGCTAAGTGTCTGGTCGACTGGTTGACGGTTCAACCAATCAAAGCGTAATATGCTAATGATATGCTAAGGCTGCTCAACCACTTGCTATGATGTGCACTGACCACCAGGGGACAGATGCTCTGACCAGTAGGTTAGCTTGCTGCTGGGGTCCGGCCAGTTGGGACTGAGCAAGACAGGCCGGACATGCCCTGGATCCCTCCCACAGTCCCTCCCCAGCTGGCCAACCTCCTGTGTCCCTCCCCAGCCCCAATTGTGCACCAGTGGGGTCCCTCGGCCTGGCCTGCACCCTCTTTCAATCTGGGACCCCTTAGGGGAAGTCAGAGAGCCGGTTTTGGCCCGATACCACAGGCCAAGGGACACCACTGATGCACGAATTCATGCACTGAGCCTCTAGTTTGGTTATAATTGCAAAGCTGTGTTCTGGGACCCAGCATTTTTGTTTTTGTTTTTAATATACTATGGAGCATACAATAATGCATGCTGAGAATGCTGGCCCTGTATGAATGACTAAAGTATATGCCAACCTTTGAATTCCCAATGAGCAACTCAACTGATGACCCTAGAATATCATTGCTGAAGAGAGTACTCCTTAAATGACTACCGGCTAGCTTTTAACACAATATCCTTATAAATCATTTTTATTTAACTACACAAATGGTATGTTTTCTAAAATAAAAAGTATATTTTCTAAAATAAAAAGTATAACGCCCAAGCTGGTTTGGCTCAGTGGATACAGCGTCAGCCTGCGAACTGAAGGTTCCCGGGTTCGATTCTGTCAAAGGCACATGCCCGGGTTGCAGGCTTGATTCCCAGTAGGGGGCGTGCAGGAGGCAGCCAATCAATGATTATCTTCCATCACTGATGTTTCTATCTTTCCCTTTCCCTTCCTCTCTGAAATCAATAAAAATATACATATTTTTTAAAAACATAACATAACCTAACAGTAATTCTAAATAAATTACAAGCACACTGGTATTTCTATTTCCTTTGCTTTAATTTAAAACTAAATTCAGTGACTTTTTAAAAAGTAGCCTCTAATTTTTTTAAATGAGATGCACTATTTTAAAACAATTACTCCAACTGATGATGGAAAGTGTAACAAAAAAGCATAAATAAGTCTTGTAAGAATGGAACAGTATTTTATGCTAGACATGACTGTTCTCTTAATTATACATTCATCTCAGTAATATTCAAAATATACAAGTTTAGGGAACATTTGAAATCTTGCTCCCGGAATATGTTGCCAGTTTGGCTCAAATAAACTCTTATACAAATTAAAAATAAATAAATAAAATTTATAAGTTTTTTATTAACTTGAATAAAAAGAAGTTGATAAGACAGTGTCCTCTCAAATAACCTTGAAAACCCTCAGGTTAAAAAAAAAAATCCCTCTCTTAACCAGGAAGAAAAGGAAATAACATTAAATTTGACAACCTCATCAGCTTTAGACATCAGGAAGGGAAGATGTTTCCATTTGCCAACAAAAAAGAAATAGTTGTTTCCAGTATCTAGTTTCTGAAAACTGACAAAGACCTTTAACTCTATCTGAGACAGAGGAGCCAAATCAGCAAATGAAATCTCTTCTTGTCATTATTGGAGGAGGTGAAATATATGACACCACCATTCATGTCCAGGAAATATATCTTGATAAAGTATCATGAACTCTGTCAGACCCAAAAATGGGTCTGACCAAGGTGAAGGCATATTAGGTGTCAAACCCATCTACAGGAAGCAGAGAGGCCAGAGAAAAGGCAGTAGTATAAGAAACTGAACAACCACAAGGAGGGAAATTCAATGCCAAGTAAGAAAACCTACTTGCAGCTTGTAAATTTAACACTTCAGCCAGGCTTGTTAGCTAAATATCTGTACAAAATGAAAACCAACTCATCTTTTCCTTAGGAGAAAATTAACACAGCCATCTCTTGTAATGACAGAAGTGAGGAAGAATCATCTATTTGAAAGAGGAGGAGAACTGAGGACAGAGTGAACTCCTAAAACTAGAGATGTGCAAGTAAAGAGAGGCAAAGAGAATGCAAGTAAATTGTGGCAAAATATAAGGAAGAGCCCTGGCCAGTGTGCTAAGTGGTTAGAGTACTGGCTCAAGTTCGATTCCCAGTCAAGGGCATGTACTTGGGTTGCAGGTTCCATTCCCGCCCCATTGGGATGCCTTTGGGAAACCACCAATTGATGTCTGTCTCTCATCTCTCTCCTCTCCTCTCTCTCTCTCTCTCTCTCTCTCTCCTTCACTCACTCCCTCCCTTCCACTCTCTCTAAAAAAAATCAATAGGAAAAATCTCCTTAGGTGAGAATTAACAGCAAAAAAAAAGGAAGGAAGAAAAGCCTTTCTTTAAACCTGTATATCACAATTCCAAAAGGCTATTGTTAATAAAAACTATAGCTGAATGATACTTTAAAATTTACAAAGTGCTTTCATACATTTTTTCTTTTTTTTATCTACTCATACAGTTCTGGGAAGTAGAGCGGGCAGATATTACTATAACTCTTCTGACATTTTTTTAAAGCACAAAAAATGTCACAGAAGTTAAGTGACTCATTCAAGGTCACATAAATAGTATGAAGCACAGCCAAGGTTTGACTTCAAGTTCTCTGAGTCCAAATACAATGTTCCTTTCTTATTTTATTTATTGTCTGTAATTTTACATATGTCTCCTTTTTCCCCACTTGACCCCCCCCCCCCACCCCAGCCATTCCTACCCCGGGCAAGCCCCCACTGTCCAAGTGTCTGTGTCCATTGGTTATGCTAATATGCATGCATACAAATCCTTCGGTTGCTCTCTAACCACCCCCCCCCGTCATTTGTTTCTAGATCTATTCTTGTTCATCAAATTATGTTGATCATTATATCCCACATATGAGTGAGATCATGTGATATTTATATCTTTTTCCTACTGGCTTATTTCGCTTAGCATAATGCTCTCCAGTTCCATCCATGCTGTTGCAAATGGTAAAAGTTTCTTCTTTTTTATAGCTACAATGTTCCTTTCACTACACCTCTATTAAATTAAACTTACTCAAATCCACCACAAGCATTGTAATGAAATTCTGTTCAATCTAACCATGCACACCTTACTCATTAGTCCTGCAGCCAATCTCAGCATTGTCAATATAGAACTGCTTTCACACTCTAGTAATTTTTACAAAAACCTCAATAAAGAAAGGATTTGAGAACTGACTCCTTCTTATAAAATATAACTTTTTCTAACCATTATGATTGTGCCTAATGAATTCAATTTTACCCTTTCAACACTGATGAGCCATTGCTGGTGTTTGTCAAAACTGATAACAAAATATGATGTCTGTTTCCCCATGGCAAATCCCTGCTTGTTCCCTCACCTATTTCCATAATGCGTTGTCATTTATAACTTCTGACAGCTGTGCCACATCTTCTACATTACTTAGAAACCAAGCACAGTGATTTTAGAAGGTTTTGTACTAGAAACTGGTTTCCTAAAGAAAAGATTACCCTCACTTCCTTAGTCTGTGCAGCTAACTCAAGTGAGATGACTTAGTTTCCATGTACTATTTCCTTCACTCCCTCCCTTCCTTCTACTTAGTTTCCATGTACTATTTTTTGGCATAAAAAGAACTTCTTTTTCAAAATATTTATCATTTTAACAAATCTTGATTAGGCTTCTCATCATGATTTTTCCTTGAGCCAATATATATACTAGAACTTCAGAGTTACGGCAAATAGTACAGTGAAGAATAAAGAGAACTGGAGTCGCCCTAACTGGTTTGGCTCAGTGGCTAGAGCGTCGGCCTGCGGACTGAAGGGTCCCGGGTTTGATACCGGTCAAGGGCATGTACCTGGGTTGCAGGCACATCCCCAGTAGTGGGCGTGCAGGAGGCGGCTGATCGATGTTTCTCTCTCACTGATGTTTCTAACTCTCCCTTCCTCTCTAAAAAAATGAATAAAATGTATTTAAGAAGATAAAAAAGAGCCCTGGAGTCCGAGCCTACTCCAGAGTGACTATATGAACGTGAGTAAGCCAATGTACTCCTCTGGGTCTTTTTGTGCTCTCAAAAAATTAAGAATGAGCCCGGCCAGTATTGCTCAGTGGTTGAGCATCAACCCATGAATCAGGAGGTTACGGTTTAATTTTCAGCCTGGGCACATGCCTGGGTTGCAGGCTCAATCCCTGGTAGTGGGTGTGCATGAGGTGGCCGACTGATGACTCTCTCATCACTGATGTTTCTATTTCTCTCTCCCTCTCCCTTTCTTTCTGAAATGAATAAAAATATTTTTTTAAAAAGAATGAGTTCAGTAGCTTTCAGATATTTTTTAAACAGAGGTATCTTTTTTTCTAATATTATGTCACATGGAAATTCAATATTTAAAAAACCTGGCAAAAGTAAACCCTTCTGGGTAGGAAGGGCAGATCCCCACCCACTCAGCATGTACCTCAGTCCCGCAACTGCCCCAGCCTCAGACAACCCATGAAATATGTCTGAAGAACACAATGTAAAAGCCAAGGATGAACTCTTCCATGCCTCTTCTAACTCCAAAAGGCTAGGATCTCATGAATTTTATGTTTCATATCATTAGTCATTAGAAAAGTTTCAATGAAATATTACTATACTCCTATCAGAACAGCTTTTACAAAAAAACAACTAATAATACCAAGTGTTTAGTAAGGATGTGGAGCAACTGGAACTCTCAGACATTGCTGAGAAGAATGCAAAATAGTATAGTCACTTTGGAAAACAGTTTGGTAGTTTCTTATAAAGGTACTAGTAAACATATACTTATATACAGTCAACTGCTCCATTTCTACATATTTACCCAGGTGAAGTGAAAACCTATGTTTAAATAAAAACATGTATGCAAATATCTTTTGTAGCTTTATTCATAATTGCCAAAAAGAGTAAATAATTCAAATGTCCATCAAATAGATAAACTGTGATCTATCCATAAAATGAAATACTACTCCACAATGAAAAGGAACCAACTGCTGATACATGCACGAATGTGAATGAATCTCAAAAACATGCTTACACTGAAAACCACACAATATTGTTAAAAATTAAAGATCTAAATAAATGGAAAGACATCTATGTTCACGAACCAAAGACTTAATATTGTGAAGGAGATGGCAATACTCCCCAAATTGATTTACAGATTCAATAAAAGTCCTATCAGAATTCCACGTGGCTTTTTTCCTTTCTTTCTTTCCTTTCTTTCTTTCTCTCTTTCTTTCTTTTTTTTTTTTTTTTGCAGAAATTGACAAGCTGAACCTAAAATTCATATTGAAATGCAATGGACTAAAAATAGCCAAAATTATCTTGAAAAGGAACAAAATTGGCCAACTATAATTCCCTATTTAAAACTTACTACAAAGTTAAAGTAACCCAGACAACATAGTACTGGCCATTAAGATAGATATAGAAATTAAATGGAATATATCAATGGAACAAAATTTAGAATCCAGAAACAAACCCATGCATTTATGGTCTACTGATCTTCAACAAAAGGGACTAAGACAATTTGATGGGGCTACATAACTAGTTATCAACATAAAAAAAGTATAAATTTGGAGCCCTACCTCACAGCATACACAAAAATTAACTCAAAATGGACCACAGACCTAAATGTAAGAGCTAATACTATGAAACTCTTCTTAGAAAATACAGATCTTCTTGACCTTGGGCTAGGCAGTGATTTCTTAGATATAAGCACAAGCAATTTTTTTTAAAAAAAATTGATAAATTGAACTTTATCAAAATTAAAATGTATTGTACTTCCAAAGATACCATTAAGGAAATGAAAAGACAACACAAAGAATAAAAGAAAATATCTGTAAACTGTTTATAGTGGTCTCCCTTATCCGCGGTTTCTCTTCCCACGGTTTCAGCTACCCACACTCAACAACAGTCCAAATATATAAATAAAAAAGTCCAGAAATAAAAAAAAATCGTAAGTTTTAAATGGCATGTCATTCTGAATAGCGTGATGAAGTCTCACTCCATCCCACCCTGCGCTACATGGGACATAAAAATAGTACAATAAGCTATTTTGAGAGAGATACTATAGTCACATAACTTTTAATAAGTATATTATAATTATTCCATTTTTATTAGTAGTTACTCTTGTTAATGTCTTGTTGTGCCTAATTTACAAAGTAAACTATCACAGGTATCTATGTATTTAAAAAAATATATAGTATATATAGGGTTCAGTACTACCTGTGGTTTCAGGCATCCACTAGGGGTCTTGGAACATACTCCCTGCAGACAAGGGGGGACTACCGTATCTGATAAAGGACTTATATCCAGAATATATAATGAATGCTTACAACACAATAAAAGACAAATTCCATTTTAAAAATGGACAAAAGATTTGAATAGACATTTCTCAAAAAAATTATATACAAATGATTAATAAGCACATGTGTGGGGCGTGGTTGCAGTGTTTTGGCCAGGTTCAAGCCTCGGACTAATGAAAGGACAGGGTCCTCTCATGGCCACGTGCAAGTCCCAGCTGGAGGGCAGGGCCCTCCCAGCACAATCATAGCCAACGGCTGTGGTTGTAAGCTTGAACCTATGGTCCGAACACGAAGCCCACGTGCCTGTGTGGTAGAGTTCAGGTGCATGTAACTGAGTGAGGCTGGAACTCATGAGAATGCTGTAAACAACGTGATCACGGCCCTGCTTTGCCTCGTGGCATCTGCTATAAAATAAAGACACGGCTTGTGGGCGCTGGCGCTGTCTCCTCATCAGGGAGCAGCGTCCCACCGAGACTCAGCTTTCATTTTCTTGTCTGTCTTTTCTCAATCCTTTCACCACCACCACCACCCCCACCTCCTCAGGATCACCTTTGGCCATAGCACACATGAAAAGAACATCTTCAGTCATTAGGGAAATGCAAATCAAAACCACAATAAGATACTACTTCCCACCCATAGAATGGCTATCAAAAAGACAAATGATAGTTAGGATTGGTAAGACTATGCAGAAATTGTAGCCCTCATGCAGCTACTTTGGGAGAATGTTTGGCAATTCCTCAAATGCTCAACATCAAGTTACCATATGATCCAGCATTCCACTCCTAGGTATCTATCCAAGAAAAATTAAAACATACATCTACACAAAAACTTGTACATAAATGATTATAGCATAGCTATAATAGCTCAAAAGTGGAACAATGCAAATGTCCATCAACTGATAGTTAAACAAAATGGGATACATCCATACAATGGGAAATTATTTAACAGTAACAAAGAATGAAGTACTAATACAAGTTACTACTTGGATCAGCCTCAATATCATTATACTAAGTGAAGGAAGTCAGTTACAAAAGACCATATAGTGTCTGATTCTATTTATGTGAAATGTCCAGAAAAAGTAAATCTATAGAAACAAAAAGTAGCTTAGTGCTTGCCTGGGCAGAGAATTTGGGGGAGAGAGACAGAAAATGGGAGTGACTGTTCATGGGTAAAAGCTTTCTTTCAGGGGTGATATGTTTTTTAATTAGATTATGTTGATGATGCACAACTGTAAATATACTAAAAACGGTTGAATTATACACCTTAAATGGATGAACTTTTTAATATGTAATTTGTAACTCAAAAAAGCATTATGCTAAGGAAGCCAGACTTTAAAAATTACATACTGTATGATTCTATTTTATGACACTGAAGAAAAGGCAAAACTATAAGGACCAAAATCAGATTAGAGGCTGCCAGAAAGGGGAGGAGACTAGCCATAAAGGAGCACAATATTTTCACCACTTCATGCGGTGGTGAAAATAGTCTATAGATGGTAGACAAGTTGTACACATTTGTCACAATTCAAAGAACTATATACCTATAAAGGAGTCAATTTTATGCTATGTAAATTGTTCCCTGATAAATCTGACTTTTGAAAAAGTTAAGTTTACATTATGGGAGAAGCAGAAAACAAGAGCGAAAGAATAGTGGAAACTTTTAAAATACATCAGAATTAACTCTTACAATCCATAACATATGTATAATATGCCTCCTGTGGATATCAATATTGACTATGACAGAGTGAAAACATAGTCATATACATGAGGACCATGGCAGAACCCCCCCCCTTATATTCTGAGATCAAAGTTTTTTTTAAAAGGCCCCCCTCAAAAAAGACAAATTAGTGAAAGTCAACATAAAATTTTAAAATGCTATCTGACCAAGTTAACTAACTTAGAGGAGAAAATGGCATTTAAAATAGGGTCTTGAATATTTTGTTGTTATTGAAACACCCAAATCTAATCAGAGGAGAGTATCCAGTGGTTCTCAACCTTCCTAATGCCGCGACCCTTTAATACAGTTCCTCATGTTGTGGTGACCCCCAACCATAAAATTATTTTCGTTGCTACTTCATAACTGTAATTTTGCTACTGTTATGAATCGTAATGTGTTTTCATTGTTACAAATTGAACATAAAGCATAGTGATTAATCACAAAAACAATATGTAATTATATATGTGTTTTCCGATGGTCTTAGGCGACCCCTGTGAAAGGGTCGTTCGACCTCCAAAGGGGTCGCGACCCACAGGTTGAGAACCGCTGCTCTAGACTGTGATATACCTTTAAAAAAGAAAAAGTAAAGCTGTATTATTAACATATATACAATAATTTGCATGAAGTAGCGGAAGAGCTAAAGAGAAGACTTTATCAGCATTTAGTAATTACTATTCAGGGAGAGAGGAAAAACGGATTCTGGTAGATACATAATGAATAGAACTCTGCTATTGGACAGAGACAGCTTATAGGCTTTTACATGACAGAGAATATCCCTCAATACCATTTGATTCCCCTTGCCTCCCAAAACAACTTTCTAATTTGGTTTTCCAAAGTCTCTGATCCTAAAAGAAGTGCCTACAATGACAGAAACTAGTATTTACTACCCCAATATAATAAACTGAGATTCTGTATTACAAAAAAAAAAAAAATCTATGATTTTGATTAGCATGACTCAATCCTCTAGCATCTGATCTGTGTTGAATGAGCAGATAAAACTATATTTTGTGTTCTGCAAAGTTAAGGACCAGATCATAGACTGAAACAGTCACCAAGCTCTTCCATTAACATCCTATCTTTAAAAGGAATATTTGCATGTTTAAAGAATATTCTTTACAGTGGGAACACCAAGACAAACACCATTGTGCTGTGGACAAATTTCTTGTGAACTATAGACCGTTTGTGCTAAAAGAGAGTGGAGGGGGTCTCCTATTTGAGTCTCATTTTACAGATGAGAGGTTACATTGCATCTGAGAAGCTGTTACCTGCTCAAGGCTTTAGTCAGAGAGGCGGGCTTTTCATACAGGTCTCCCAACTCCCACAAATCAGTGGTTTTTCCCATTGCACTACACTGCCTGCTGCATCACAGAGCAGTAAGAAAGGGCATACAGAAACCCAGCTCTCCCACTGGCTAGCTGTGAGATATTCGGCAAGTTATTTAACATCTCTAAGCCTCATTGTACTCATCTGTAATGAGGGATGATAATATTTTCTATCAAATGGGTAGGATTAAATAAAAGAGTGCATACAAAGTGTTTATCACAGGGCCCAAAACACATTAAGCACTCAAAATTTTAATGGATCAATTAACACATATTACAATTAAAATATATAATATTTACATTATATCAAATAACCCTAAAACACAATAATAGCACCATGTTATGTAGCCGTACATTCATTTTCATTGTAATTATGTCAGAGAAACATTAAGGAGAGGAACAAAGAATAAGTAGGCAAAAACAGACTACTGAAATATCATTTCCAAACCCTTAACTTATCTTTTTATTAGTCTATAACTGACTATTTTCAAGCATCATATATCAAAACTGATCTACTGCCCTAACTGGTTTGGCTCAGTGGATAGAGCGCCGGCCTGCGGACTGAAAGGTCCCAGGTTCGGTTCCGGTCAAGGGCATGTACCTTGGTTGCGGGCACATCCCCAGTAGGAGGTGTGTAGGAGGCAGCTGATCGATGTTTCTTTCTCATCAGTGTTTCTAACTCTCTATCCCTCTCCCTTCCTCTCTGTAAAAAATCAATAAAATATATTTTTTTAAAAACTGATCTACTTATAAATAATCCTACATAATATTGAAAGTAAATGGATCCTAATCAAGTGAGAAAACTTTGTATAGTCATTCTGAACCATAAATCCTAAATAAAAATAATAAA
This sequence comes from Myotis myotis, assembly GCF_014108235.1. NCBI lineage: Eukaryota > Metazoa > Chordata > Mammalia > Chiroptera > Vespertilionidae > Myotis > Myotis myotis. The sequence continues at coordinate 162,290,407 of NW_023416313.1, forward strand.
CATATTTGCTCAGGAAAACTAATCACCTTTTAAAAACTGTTTATTATTTTTTAAAAAATAAATTACATATAAGTATCACTTTAAATGTATGCTACACATTTTCATATGTAGTACTTTCATCATTGTTAATTTTTTTGATTTTTATGGTTATTTCCTTTTTAATTCCTGATTCACATAGGATTGCATCTTAAGTTTCTCAAAGAAGTACATTTTAAGAACATTTTCTTTTATTATTTTCTAACTTAACTGCCTACATTATGGTTAGAGGATGAGGTCTGAATGTTAGCAATTGTTGGAAATTAGTTGAGACTTCCTTTCCGACCTGGCAGTTGGTCAGTTTTTGTAAATGTTCCATGTATAATTGAAAATAATCAGCATTCTGCATTTATTAAATGCAGGATTCTATTTAAATGGCAGATCAAGATTATTAATTTATTACTCAAATATTCTGCCTGATTCCTCAGCTTCTGATAGTATCTCTCACTGTAGTAATGGACTTGTCATTTTTCTCCCTATAATTTTGTCAGTTAATGTTTTATATATTTTGAAACTGTGCTGATAAGTACAGATAAATTCATGATTGTTTTATTATCAAAAAATAATAAATAAAAACTGTTTATTATAATTAAAGACTCACAAGAAATTGTAAAAATAGCATAAAGATGTCTCATATATCCTTCCCAGTTTCCCCTGATGGTAACATCTTATATAACTATAGTACATTATCAAAACCAAGAAACTGATGTGTAAATTAAAATATAATTCACATCATAAAATTACCACTTTAATGTGGGCAAGTCAGTGGTTTTTAATATATTCCTAGAGTTGCACAACCATCACCACTAACTAACCACCTTTGAAAGTCACTATAACATAATTCTAAAGACCAGAAAATCTGATGTATTCATTTTGTTTATTTGTTTGGGGGGTTTTTTTGTTTTGTTGTGTTAATCCTGACCCAAGCATATTTTTTTCAACTGATTTTTAGAGAGAGTGGAAGGGAATGGGGGGAAGGGGCAGTGCGCACACAAGAGAAAGAGAAAGAGAGAAACATCAATCGGTTGCCACCCACACAAGCAAATAGGATTAAATCCACAACCCAGGTACATGCCCTTGACTGGGAATAGAAATGAGACCCTTTGGTGGGTGAGGGGGATGCTCTAACCACTGAGAAACACAGGCCAGGACTGATGTGTTCATCTTTAAAAATCTGTTTAGCTCAAATCAGAGGTAACTTTACATTTGCATTATTAATAATCCTCTTTATCAGAGGTAATACTTTCATTCATGCACATCGACAATCAACCTTTATTAAGCCCCAGGTAAGACCTTAGCTACTAATGGTACAAAGATTTCATCTTTGCCTTTCAAACAGTTCATTGTCTAAAGCAGTGGTTCTCAACCTTCCTAATGCCGCAACCCTTTAATACAGTTCCTCATGTTGTGGTGACCCCCAATTTCATTGTTACAAATTGAACATAATTAAAGCATAGTGATTAAGCACAAAAACAATATGTAATTATACAGTGGGGCCTTGACTTACGAGTGTCCCGACTAACGAGTTTTTCGAGATACGAGCCATCTCTCCGCCGATTTTTTGCTTTGAGTTGTGAGCTAAAATTCGGGTTACGAGCCAGCTTCAGATACCCCACCGCTAGTTGGCGCAGCAAACGTCACAGTGAAAGCCACAACATCAGCCCAGCATCACGTGTCTCACTCGTTCACTTTAAGATTTGACATACGAGTCATTTGAGTTACGAGCTCCGTCACGGAACGAATTAAATTCGTAAATCAAGGCCCCACTGTATATGTGTTTTCCAATGGTCTTAGGCAACCCCTGAGAAAGGGTCGCTCGACCCCCAAAGGGGTCGCAACCCATAGGTTGAGAACTGCTGGTCTAAAGACAGGTAGACGTGTACTTAAATATTTACATTTTAGTGTGGAAAGTGTTATAATAAGATCCCCCAAGGCACTGCCCGGCAACACTGGGGAGGGAGTCCACCCTGGAATAAGGAGTGATTTGATGAGAGACTGGTGATTCCTGCAGCAAGAGAAAATGCATATGCAGGACAATAGGAAACAAAGCTAAAAGACTATTATTCAGTAGGCAATGGGGAAAGCTTGAAGGATTTTGAAAAGAAATGCTCAGAGTTGCATTTTGGAAGCATGTGAAAGGTAGGAATGGGCCCCCTGCTCCACAGGAGGGTAAAACGTAGACCATTTGAACCCCATATCTGGCTAGCATAAATGAGAGCCAGGGGAGGCAATGCAGGATGCCTGCCACCACTGAGGCTACAGTAGGAAGAGGAAGACTGAATTCATTGTGATCTCTATCATGCCTCAAAACACCTGAGCACTTGTAACTTCTTGCAAGTTCCCATTTCATCCTACCTAACAGAAGAAGCCTGTCGGAGTGAGGAGTGGACTCAGCTTTGTCATGCTCCAATAAAATCCTGCTGGTCATTAAAATACTGAAATATTTCTCTACCAGTGGGCAAATAGCCACTGCCCTGGCGGCTCCTCCTCTCTTCCCTGGAACCACCCTCAACCTCCATGATTCAGCGCTCAATCATGTCGGACCCAGCAGAGGGCCCCAGACCCAGCTCCAGTGCACTCCAGCAGTCTTGGTGAGTGAGGTATTCACGGTGACTCATTGACAGTTGAATATTCTAAGTATCACTCCCACATTGGGGGGCAAGTCCAGAGAGATACTTTAAACCAGCAGTTCTCAACCTGTGGGTCGCGACCCCTTTAGGGGTCGAACGACCCTTTCACAGGGGTCGCCTAAGACCATCGGAAAACATATATATAATTACATATTGTTTTTGTGATCACTATGCTTTAATTAGGTTCAATTTGTAACAATGAAAATACATCCTGCATTTCAGATATTTACATTACGATTCATAACAGTAGCAAAATTACAGTTATGCAGTAGCAACGAAAATAATTTTATGGTTGGGGGTCACCACAACATGAGGAACTGTATTAAAGGGTCGCAGCATTAGGAAGGTTGAGAACCACTGCTTTAAACCCTTAACCCTCTATCACACACAGCTGCAACAACAGAAAAATCTCCAATATCCTTTCATTATCCCCCATCCAGATTCTCCCTCCAGACCCAACCAGGTATTTCTGCTTAAGGCTCATCTTGCTCCATCCGGACTATTTCTCTGATTTTGATCTGTAGTGTCTCCCCTCAGTCAATTATTTCAATCTCCCTCAAATTTCACCAATTTCAGCTGCTTGGAGTAAAGACTTTCCTGGCCATGAGCAGTCACCATGTCCACTCAATCCCTAAGTGTCACACCTGAAGTCACATAGACATAGAGCCTCACTGGGTTAATTCATCATTATGAAAGAATTGCAAAAAAGTTAACAGAAAATTCCGAACATACTGAAAATTCATCTCAGTCCAGCCCCAAGATGTCAATTTATTTAGATATTTGTATTATCTTAAGCTCCAATTAATTAAAATACAAACACTTGTGTTAAAAGTAAAGGACGTGTATCACATTGTTTTAATGTATATTTATATATGTTTTATGGCTGAATACTTTTAAACACCTTCTGCCACCACTATCATCATAAAAGGTGTGACCACCACACAAAGAATTTGGCAATGAGCAAAGGTATAGTTTAGTAGTAATGGCAATCAGAAATTGTGATAAAAGACTGTATTAAATGAGTGGCCCAAAGTGTAAGTTAGCATAAAACAAAGGAGATAATAAAAGATAAACAGAAGAGCTATTGTGTCAGAAAAGACGGTAGGAAATAGAATTGTGGAATCTGGGAAGTAAAGTTTATCCACTTCTGTCACTTTCTTTTCTTTTCTTTTTAATATATTTTTATTTATTTCAGAGAGGGAGACATAAAAATATCAATGATGAGAGAGAATCATTAATTGGCTGCCTCCTGCATGCCTCACACTGAGGATCCAGCCTGCAACCCACGCATGTGCCCTGACCGGGAATCTAACTGTGACCGCATAGTTCATAAGTCAACTCTCAACCACCAAGCCCCTCCAACTGTGCTGTGGCTATTCATTTAAAACATGCTTATTAAATTACCCAAAGTATATTTGAAAATAAGCAAAGAAAGTGTTGATTTTTTCATATAAGCTATGCTGCTTATGAAATCTGACACTGTAATAGTTGGTTCAGTATATCCTGCAACTATACCAAGCAAACTTCCATTCCATTTTTTTAAAAAAAAAAAAAAATCCTATTTCACATGCACTGAAATCTAAAGCTTGGCATAGATTGAAGAAGTTGCATTGTAGTGCTGGAACTACCTTATGTTTTGATCAGACTTTTATCTTTCAACAGCCAAATTTCTTCTGAGTGGGCTCCTAATGAGCTGATGAGATATTCTGTTGTACAGATGAGTGTGTACTGTGAAACTGCAGGCTCAATATGCCTCATAACATCCTAGGCATCATTGCCAGTCCATACAGTCCTTCTGATCCACAAACCTCCAATTCCATAATAACTCGGGGTGGGAATCTTTTGGGTTTTTCTAAAGGGGAAATCTGCAAAGAGGGTAGGCTAGATGCCTTCTCCAGCCTAAATTACCCCTAGAAGTACTAGTACTTGAGAGCCTTAGGGGACGTGATTAATTCTGCTTCCTTGTGTTGTGATCAATGTTCTTATCTGCTTGACTCATGCCAAGCAGATTCTTACTGACACATCCTGCCTAGAGCTTCTGGACTCCTTTGGGACTCCTAAAGCCAACTCTTCTGCTCAGGTGTCCTCAAAATAAGGCTGGGGTCCAGGCCCTTGAGTTAAATCAAGCTATAGAGAAAGAGGCTCTGCACCTGCCTGGAGGCAAAGGATAATGTGCCTGTCTATGGATGCCTGGATGGAATACCAGACTGTGAAGGTTCACAATGATTGGCTACTTCCTACTACAAGTTCAATGAAAGTGGCCAGACATGTGAGTGTGCCCTGGGGCATGCTGTTTTGATGTACCACTATTTCTTTTAGGTCTTGGGCCTGTGGGCCTTTGCTAATTTATCTGGCTCTCATAATACCATTTCACAGCAAGCCTCCTTAATCTCTCCAACAAAGTGGAGTGCCCGTATTGTCAGTCATTCCCCTATTCATCAGTCTTTAGACTATCCCTTCTTTTTTTCCTTTTCCAGAGCAAAATAACCTATTAGCATTGGCATTCTGCCGAACACTGATTGCCCAAATGCCAAATAGTGCTTTCTTAGAGGCTCCCATTCCCAAAGCTCTAGCCTGGCATTGTTTTGAGGGCTAAAAGTGCACCCTATGTAGGGCTGGGAACTTTGAAGCTGGCAAGCCTGGGCTCACTGGGGAATCTAACGCTGCACTCCTTCGTCTTCTAGCAAAGCTATTCTTGGTGGCCACTTAGGTCTGGGAACGGAAATGCTAAGTATGCCTTTTAGGGATCCATGGGTCACAGTTCCTAACTGTTAATGAACAATTTAGGTGGCAATGTATCAGTTAATGGATTTTCAAACATCAGTTAAACGTTGGGATTTGATACCCTCATTTTTGGTCAGATAAGTAAACTGATGCCAGGGATGAGGTCTCCTGGGAATAAAATTCACATGTAGTTGCTGCAGCCACAGAATTAAGACTGATATCTGAATCTACCTTTTCTTTAAATGGTGTCATTGCTGTGCGAAGAATCTTAATTTGTGTTATAGTTTTGGAATTAGATTTAACCCAACGTCAGCTTTACGCGTTTATTTTTAGTTTAGATCGACTCCTCTGAACACATCAAGAATGACTGAAATTTGCTGACAGTAATTTTTCCTAGGCAAGTAGATTTCTGTTGTTTGCCTCAACTGTACCAGAGTAAGTCAGATAAACACAGTAAAGACTACTAGTAAGCATATTTGGCTTTACAGTTTTAGCTTCTCTACCTAGAAGGAGCCTGCTATTTTGTCAGCCTGGAATACCCTTTACTCTCTCCCCACCCCCACCCCCCCCCACCCCAGCCGGTTTTCTGCTTTGGAACTCTTTCATGACCTAGTTCAAATCTCAACTCCTTTGAGAAATATCTGCTAATTTTGAGTCCCCGACATTTGCACTGCCACAGCCTATCACCTTGTCACAGCCTGAATTCCAGGATGTTTCACAGTTTGCTATTTACATGTTTGCAGTCCCTCAGCCCTTAGGCACCTTTATTCCTTCCTAATCCCTCCGTGCTTTAATTTGTCAAGATTTTCTTGAAAATCAATATACAAATATAAAATAATCAAATTATTTTTAGGTCCTGGAACACAAGAATAAGGGCACCCAATTGGAATTATGACCCACTGTAGAATGTTTAGAGACCTGCCCACTGTAAGATAGTTATGCATATCTGCAAAATAACCTAACTTTTACCTTACAAAGGTAGAGGACCCGTTAAGGCCATTGCGAAGAAAAGAAAAAGTTAAAAAATGTGAGATTGACTCTTGGCTTCTCCTTCTCCTTCATCTTTTATATTCAGTCAATCAACAAGACTCATCAACTTTGTCTACTAAATCTCTGTATAAGCCATTAGTAGTGATTCTCAAACCTCAGCAAACATAAGACTCACCTGAGAGACTTGCTACCATAAAACAGATTGCCGAGCTCTACCCCCCAAGTTTCTGATTTATTAGGTCTGCAGTAGGGCCAAGAATTTGCATTTAATAAGTACCCAGGTGAAACTGATGCTGATCGTCCACCAGCCATACTTTGAGAAGCCACTGCTTTAACCCATGTCTTACTCTATTCCTCTTGCTTTTAACAAGGTTCACAATCTCTACAAAAGGAAAAGCGCCCCCGAGTTGTGACACAGTAAGATGGCTCTAATAAGACATAAATAGCGAGGTTTGGTCCTGATCTTGAATGGTTTCCCTTGGTAAGCAGTAATTGTCTGAGGCTTTGAAACAATCCTTAATATACAGGAATGAACCCTAAAGCATTTCTGGAGTGGTCTAGAGTGTTTCTAAATATGGACCAGCAGATGAGGTCATGGTTATGCAGGGAGTCAGAAGTAGAGGAGGGGGAATAAAAGCTATAATCACCGTCAAAGGGGTGTTTTCTCTAGACAAGTGAATGGAGCTATTGTACACAAACTCAGTAGTTGCCAAGCATGTGGCCTAATTATTTTGCCTGTATGAGCATGGCACGGAAGGATCTCCTTAGAGGACTTATTTCACACAAGTTGTGTCTAGTTTGACGTTAGCAAGCAAAAGCCTGGAGAATTGGAACCTAAGAGTCTTTACAACAGTGGTTCTCAACCTTCTGGCCCTTTAAATACAGTTCCTCATGTTGTGACCCAACCATAAAATTATTGTCATTGCTACTTCATAACTGTAATGTTGCTACTGTTATGAATCGTACTGTAAATATTTGATATGCAGGATGGTCTTAGGCGACCCCTGTGAAAGGGTCGTTCGACCGCCAACGGGGTCGCGACCCACAGGTTGAGAACCGCTGCTTTACAAGTTCCTGCCTTCCATATCCAAGATGTTACACAATTAGGTTGGAAAGACCACAAAGGTAAAACACCATTCTTAGAAATAGAGTAGCAATTACAATCGGTGAAAGACCAATGCAAGGGCCCTATCGTTTCAAAATGTTGCCAACAATAATGAGGATCACAGGGTGGCCTTGGGAGGCAAGAGGTCCACAATTGAAATCTAGAAGCTGGCCTCCCACAGAATCTGTCTCCCTAGTCTAGCTGTGGCTCTACCTATATTAAAATGTCTGTAGACGTTCAAAAAGTTGTATTGCCAACTTAAAGGAATGGAAGACCCAGCTACGAAGGACATGACCAGGTGTTTTGCATTTCTAACGAATACCCAGGTGAAACTGATGCTGATCCTCCACAAACCACACTTTGAGAAGCTACTGCTTTAACCCATCCCACGCTTTAGTACTCTTCATATTTCTCAGCTGCAAGAGAAAACCATTAAGGTGGTTGGCCTGAGCCCCGATGGTTAAAAGGCAGAGACAGAGGGGCAAGAACTGCCACCTGGCCTCTCGGAGAACAGCACCCTCCTCCCTAAGCACCATGTAGTGAGATACAGAAGCTGTGGGGCTGTTGCCCATCCTCCATTATACGGTATTCACATCTGTTGGACAAGCTCTGGCGAGGCACAGCTGAAGAAGAGTGACCTCCAAGAGGCTGCTCCACGAAACAGGGTCTGCAGAGTCAGACGGAATGTTACAGATGAGACTGTCAGAGAGAAAATGAAGTCAGCTTAAAATAGACATAATTAGAAACAGGTTGGGAAGCGTGGTTCACTTCCTGTTGGGGCAAAATGTTAGAAAATGAGGCTGTGAGGAGGTCATTTAACGTGATAACGACTTAGGGGAAAGGAGTAAAGGAGGGTTCTGTGACTGGGGTAATCCCTATACTCAGTATTTTAATTCTGCCAGACCTAATGCTCCTTGAAGCGCTGCACTAGAGTGTTCATTTGACCTAAGCCGTCTAAACCTGCAAAGATCGAGAGGCGGGACCTGAAAAGCTTGAAATCCTAAGAGATAAACTTAAAAATCATAAAAGCTTTAGACTGGAGCTCCACTTATTCAACAAAAGATAATTGCAGAAAGTTATCAGAGACCTCAAAGGCTCCATAAAATACCATATTTACATACTGTACCTCTCACCAGGGAGAGGAGTTGCAGAAAGGTTTAGAAATGGATGAGTTGAAACTATAAAAGGGGTTGTGCAGTTGTTAGAAAGTGTTTATTGTTTTCAGGCATAAGAAATTTTAGTGTTGAAGCTAACACAGCAATCATGTACCAGCACAAACAAATCAAAACAAATATTTATTGAACTATAACCATGTAAAGCAATGAACTAGGTACTATAATTCTTAGGGCTTAAGATTTACAGTTTTCTCTTGACTCTCTTCTTTATATGTTTTAAAGTACAGTCTATCTGAAAATAAAGTTCTAAAAGTAATTCAAAATATTTTAATATAGTAATTGTTACATCACTGGCAAACCCCTTCTAAAACTAATGCCTTGCTTCTTCTTATTGTGAGTTATACATTTTAATACCTATACATAAACCAAATGAATAATAAAAATGACTACTTTTTGTCTTTAGGTTGTTTGATTTCATTTTGGCAAACATTTCTGTGTGTGTCATATTAATGATAGCACAGACATGGTAAAGAATCTCTGGACAATGTAGCAAACAGAAGACTCAAAAACCACATGCTCTTCTATTTTACACTATGTTCAATAGCCTCATCTAGCATATTCATTCCAAGCTTTTAACAGAATGCAAATTAATACAAATACCATTGAGTGAAATCTGCTGTGGTGAATGCTTCTAGGTTTCTCTTGGATGCCACTGATGCTTCCTTAAACAGTACTTTTTCAAACACAAAAAGAATCAGAGCAAAAATACACATCCAGAATTTACCTTCTGTATGAAAAAGGATGATTTGCATTTTCTATAATGAATGTTTAAATACACAAATTAAGAAACAGAATACAAGGGATGTTAGGATTCTAGAGGTCTAATTTTGGAACTATCTTCGTCTTAAGAATTAGTTTTGCTTATTATTGTAACAGAGATCCTGAGACAGCGTAATAACTTTTAAAATATTTTTTAAAATTCATGAAAATACGATGAAACCAAGGATGCCGCTTACCAAATATGAAGCTGAAGTTCTTAGAAAAAACAAATCTCGGTCCAGGCAATAAGTGCCCCTCTAAAGCCAAAGACTGGGTAGGATAGAAGTAAAGCAAACCAGAACTCTTAAAATTGAAAGAATAGTTCTAATCAAGATTCCAATCATCCCAGCTTTGGATTTTACAATTTCATTGAGATTTATCAGAAGTCCTTTTAAGGGAACTTACAGCTTAAATAAAACATTTCTCAATTCTATTTTTTATTTGCACAGAATAAGGCCCAATGTAAGTATAGTATATGACTCTGTTTCAATTTTCCCTATTATTTGTAATATTTCTAACTAATTTTCTCTTTACTGTGAAATAAGTACAGTGGGGCCTTGACTTACGAGTTTAATTCGTTCCGAGACCAAGCTCATGAAGGAGCTCGTTAACTCAAATTACTCTATCAACTCAATGCAAAAAATTGTCCGAGACAGCTGGTATCTCAAAAAACTCGTTAGTTGGGACACTCATAAGTCAAGGCCCCACTGTATTAATATTCCCATTTTATAGATGAGGAAATTAAGGTACAAACAGGTGAAATGACTTAGGGAGAATGGATAAAGGGGGAAAGATGGGATTTAGAGACAAAAGAATCGGCCACCTGCTAGCTTTGAGCAAGTCCCTTCACCTGGACCTGTCTTTCAATTATAAAATGAGGATAATACTACCTACCTCTCAAATGAGTGAAGCATATAGCAGAGAGCCTTGTACAGAGTTAGCCATTCAACAAACATCGGCTCTCCCACAAATCCACAATCCCATTTTCTTCAGCTGGTACAATGGGTATAATGTTGTGAGGTACATGAGATACTGTAACACAGGTAGAATGCCTGCCAACTACAGGGCTCAGTACATCTGTTCTCTCCCCTAACATTGCCTTCTTTACCCTTACACGGGTAAGGGTACAGTTACTAAGTGGCTGAGCCACATCAAACCCAAACCTTAATTTCATTATAAAACTGTCTCTGCACACACACATTTTTATTAATGGTAGTACCTCATTAACTGCAAAAACCAATTTAACCTAGCTATTTAATCAGTAGTTATTTTAATAGGTTCCAGTAAAATCAAATTCATTTCTAGGGTAGCTCTACTTTTCAATAATCACAAAAGGGATTAATATTTCTGACTTGAAAATATGTATTTTCCAATACATATTTCTTACTGGCATTTATGCAACAAATATTCTTAATATTTTATAAACTATTATAACCTGAAAGATAGTTAAAAGTTTATTCCTTAGGACATCATATGCCTAAGCTTTAAAATGACTCCATTTGGTATACTGCATTCAAAGATATTAGGTAGCTTTTTTACTTTTCATATTTTTCTACCAAGTAAAATAATAAAGTAAGGCAGTAAATGTGGTAAATAAATATAGATATGAATAAAATAAAAGAGATGTGTAAAAAATATGGACCAGATCTGCATTTATGAGACAATGACCTTCAAAACTGGCAGGGAGCTGTTAACAATGTTCTTCAACAGGGGAGCAATTACACTACAACCTTACTATGTATGTGTACTTTCATTTCTCAGGGTCTACAAATACATTTGCATATCAGAAAGAATAAAAAGAATAGTTTGATAACTGAGGCAACCTTCATTGAGAGGACATAAGGCATTTTCACTACCTTAATAATCACATCCTAAATGCCAGATCAGTATAACTGCTGCAATATTAAAGGCTGGAGTCTAGCCGCTAGACCAATACTTTTGACAGAATTTCCTACAACTGAAATTTATCAGATGTGGCTATTGCAACTCTGCTTTGCCTAAGTGGTCTCTAATTATCTCAAGAAGCACTGAAATCTTTCTGAAATAGATACCTTATTTAAATAAAAATATGGCATACAATACTATAAGGAAAAGAAGTTCAAATTGTCACCACATTTTTAAAAAATATACGGTACTGCAATTACTAAAACGTTGGGAATATTGCTTTAACCTCATAAGTAGCTCACAGTTTCTTTCAATTCTGATTTTAAAACCCCTGGACCCAGTATTTTACAAACAAGCACACAAACACACACGCAGAAATGCACCAGGGGAAAAGTTGCTAAGAAAAGCTTAGTCTCTGAATGCTCAGACAAGCTATATAAACAAAATTAATTTCACATAAAATACTGTCTTTTCTTACATTTCCTCACAGAAAAAAGCAAAAGCAATTCACAATAGTGGTGCCCCAAAATAACCAGATTACATATACTTTAGAATTCCTGTGTCTTTTAGATTTTATGCAAGAATCACCATGCACAGTCATTAACATGTCTAGACAGTGGGCACAGTACAGTATGGTCACTTTATACCAAGCTTAATTTTTAAAATTGTATTTTTAATTTTCCTAAATTTTTATAACATTAAATTATAATAAACACAATCACATAGTAAGCATAAATCCAGAAAGTTCTGCTTAACTTAAAAATAGTATTTTTTCAATAGTAATGAAAACTACCCACAACTTTAAAGGTTCTACTAACTGGGAAAAATAACCAATTGCCTTATTGTGATACCTTAAAACCACAAGATTATCACTATTGGAGTGGAGGCATGAATTGTGTTCCATTTTTACTCTACACACCTTGGCAAAAGTTAATGACCTGTCCTGGAAATTTTATTTCACCATGTGTATACCCCAAAAGTCTTTTTAGGAGTCATGAAGTCTAAATCTTGCACTGCCCTTAATATATGCTCTTGTGCAAAGCCTTAAATTTTAAAACAAAAGGATAAATACTTTAAAAGCTCTAGACAATGTATTCAAATGGTGAAAATGTCAACTCAATGTTTTCTCCTCCCCCACTTAAAACACACACACACACACACACACAAAACTGTCCATGACATAAAGATACAATAGAAACAAAAGTGGCATGCCACTTATTCAGTAAGGAAATAACACATAACATCTCTATCATATTCAACTACAATAATCCTTTCACTTGATGGCTAGCATCTTTATGATTGCCTAATCTGTCTTTAAGTGACCTTAAAAAGAGGTTTTGTTCTTTTTCTCTGCCCTCACGGATCTTTGGCAGCAGTCATCACTTATGCCCAGGGCTGGTTTGGGAGGCGGGGGGAGTGGAGTGGAGAGAAGGCAGAACTGAGCACGGAGTCAGCAGAGGCAGCTGCTCTCCTACACTACCCAGCGCCTTTCTCACACGCCGCTATTTTCCGCTATTGAGCACCGTCAGCAAAAAAATAAATAAATAAATGGGGAAGGGGGGTAGGCAGGGAGACAAAGAGGGCAGGACCCAGGGCCGACAGTTTTTGTCTGCCACATCGGAGGCGAGCAGCCCTCTGATTTCTTGCTGAAATAGGGATCAGGTGAGACCCCTGCGGGTTCAACTCAATTGGCTTCTCCAGAAAGAGCAGTTTTCCGGCGGCGAGCGCAGGACCCACCCGGCTGCTGAACTGAACACCGGAGCATTGTCAGTGTTTTCTACCTCTGACTTTACAGGGGAGGAGAGAGGGCTGTGACTGCGTTCCTGGGGAAGACTACTCCTCATGACGTGCCACACAGCAGCAGTGAAGGAACATAAGCCAGAGGTTGTATGTAAAAAGCCCCTCAAAAACACCAGGTTCTGGGGAAATGCTGGGCAGCATTATCTTATTGTTGGCGTTTTTTTTGTAAGTCACCGATTCTTTCTCGCCACTGTCAACCCTCAAATCGCGGGACTTGTTGCTAAATGTTCACCTCACGCCCCTCTCCCCCCCCCCCCCCGGAACTGCCCAACAGAATAAGATTTGGGGAGCGAACGGCGGAAGGTGGGGGGGGCCTAGATCTTTAACATCCAGAGGGCTGGCTGGGTTGCCTTCAATAGGCCACTATGCATGGGCTGCGCGTTCAGTTCTACCTTCAGAGAGCTCTGACTCACAAATGCTGGGGGGGGGGGGGGGGGGGATTATGACATATACCATTATCCTTCCAACCAAGGAGAGATAAGAAAAGCCAGCCAGCCGTCCTTGCTGGGCCGGAGAGCCAAAGCCTGCGCCCCCCGACGGGGCGGCCGGGGAAGGAGCCTCCAGCCCTGCCCGCCTCCCTTCGGACGCCCGCGTACGATGCCCCCTACCCGGGCTAGCTCCAGAAGCCAGGACGAAGCGCCCTTACCCCGGGGAAGAGCAGGGAACGAGTTGGGGATCCGGAACGCGGCGACTCGCCCCGCAGCGGCGCAAAAACGCCCAGTGCCTGGCCACGGACAGGGGCTCGGGAGGAGGCGCCCTGCAACGGGGCCGTCCTCCGTAGCCAGGGGCGGACAAAGCGCTGGGGTCTGGGGCGACTCCGGGCAGCGGCCAAAGGAAAGGGCCAAGTTGGCCAGACTCGGGAGACGAAGGGGTCCCGCGGGCGGGGCGGCGCGGCACTGACCTGGATGGTGCAGGTGTACTCGCTGTCGTCCAGCAGCCGCACGGTGCAGCTGTACTCGCGCTCCAGGCTCCTGCTGCTGCCGCTCATCAACCTGCTCAGCATCTTCCCGCCCGCCCGCAGCCCCCGGGAGAGACGCCGCGGCGCTGCGGACCCCGGACTAGGCGCCCCTCAGCGGGGCAGCTCCGCGCCGAACCCGGGCACCTGCACCATCACCCCAGCCCGGTCGCCGCCGCTGCCTCCTGCTGGCCCCGCTCCTCTTCCTTCTCCTCCCGGTCCGCCACCGCCTCCCCCAGCCCAGAGCAAGCACCGTGCTCGCACTCCTCGGCGCCCTAGTGTTGGTGCCCAGCTCGTGGGGCGGGGCCTCATCCGGCGGGGGCCCAATGGGGGTCAGCGCGGCGGAACCGAGTGGCAGGTGGCACAACCAATTGAAATCGTAGGCTGGAATGATGGACAAGTTAGGGAAGCAATCACGGGAAAACAGTCGGAAAGAGCCGAGCCGGACCAGCCTTCTAGCGTCCCAAACGAGGGGCTCTTCTCCCTGCAGTTTCTACCAATGCTATTTCCCCTCCCCCGAGCCAGATGTGGGCACTCGGCTGGACCGACGTCTGCTGTTTGGAATACATCTGGGCTCTGCTTCAGAGGCCAAGTCCTATACTCCGCTACGCCGCGGTTCCCGCCCTCTCAGGAGTCGGGGCGGTGCGAGACCACAATCCCAGCACCTGCAGAATGCACGCACCTTCCGCTCCAGACCTGGAGGCTGCCCCAGCCAGCGATCCCACGTCTCGCGGACGAGCCCCTCTGCCCTCGCCTTTTTATTTTGGGGAACATGTACATTCTACAGTATTTTACAGGAGCTACTTAAGTAAAAGCTGGATGGTTCGCGGAGATTCTTAAAGCACCCAGGTTTAACCCCTAGAAAACTCTTCACTCTTAATACCCTTTGCCTCCTTCCTTTTATTTTCAGAAAACAAAAGGAGACCGGGGTGTCCTCCTTCAGCCAGTAGGGAGCAGGGGGAGCGATGGCTCAATCAGTTCTTTGCACCTTTAGAACTAGAATTATGTCTTCAAACTTCTTCAACAAAACGCAAAGAAAAAATTGTCTCCTGCCCTCTGTGACCCCCACATCTCAAAACCTCATGTTACTGACGAAAAGTTCACTAAGGGATAGTACTCTCCCTCAACATTTTTTGATGGAATGAAATGCCATAAAAGAACCATATCAACACAGGACATTAATGCAATGGTAAACATGTTAATTTAAAAATAATGAAATATGCAGTTGCCTATTATTTTCATTTAAATTGTTCTTGTTTATTTACACACATAACAACATGAAACCTGATGCTGTCTTAGAAAAAAAATCCAACCTTTAAAGTATGCTTCTTCCTAGTGTTTTTGGATTCAGTATTTCTCCCAATTTATTTGCTTCGAACCCTCTCTCCCCCCTTTGTTTGTTATCGCCTCAGTAACCTGGATTGCTTTCCTCATTAGTTGCATTCTCCCTGTAGCATTTAATAGGCATAGGAGGGGGTTCCTCTTTTCAATACAGTCCTGGAGGTGTTAGTTAAGAACTGGGAACCACTGAGTCAGGTTTCTAGCCATAAAACCAAGTGTGAACTCTTCTACTCTGTAGCTCAAACAGGTAACCTGATGCCTGCAACATAATAGGTACCCAATAGTTGTTTGTTAAATAAAGCAAATGGAACTGATAATTATTTTACAGTATCTAAATTCCAGGGGAAGATCTGTAAAGAAACTAAGAGAAATTCAGGAAAGTCCTGGAGATAAATGAAATTATTAATATGCCAAAGTAATATGGTACAAAGCTCAGTTTTGTTGTGTAGTTGAGAGAAGATAATGAGATTTCAGCTAGGCAGAACTTCTGTTGAAAGAAAAGATGTTATAGATGATATTTGTTATAGAATCCATAAGAGCAAGAAAAAATATCCCAGAAGCTAGAGGAAGACCAGAAGTGTGATAGTAGGGAAGTGTCTTTAACAGCTTATGCAAATAAGCAGCTGTTAGAATAAAAACACAAAGTACCATGAATCCAGAAAAGCTCTAAGGAACTGAATGCAACCTTTTTTCAAAGTATGACCATAGATGCATTCAAAGCGATTAGATTGTGGCTGCTATGCCAGTGTATTAGGAAACATTCCTGCCCTAGCTGGTTTGGCTCAGTGGACAGAGCATCAGCCTGCGGACTGAAGGGTCCCGGGTTGGATTCTGCTCAAGGGCACATGCCCAGATTGTGGGCTTGATCCCCAGTAGAGGGCAGGGGCCACCGATCAATGATTCTCTCTCGTCATTGATGTTTCTATCTCTCTCTGTCTCTCCCTTCCTCTCTGAAATCAATAAAAACATTTCTTAAAAGAAAAAAAGAATCATTCCTGCTCAGCCTAAGAAAATCATGTTAGCTTAGATGCTCACCTTACTGAAAAACCAGTTAGATACTCATCCATGCTCATCCATAATATCCATAAAAAGCTTCAAACTCTCCCTTACTCTCTGATACAGAACATTTCGTGAAGGAGACAGAGGATGGACAAATAATGGGAGAAAAGCAGTAATCAATCAGTTTCTGGTTAGATGTATTTCTCTGCAAGGCTCAAAGGGAACTAACTAAAGGCAGAAGTCTACGGAGAACTAAAAAGAAAGCACTCATATAAAATCAAACTGAGAAATACTTTGTTTACCTTTGTTTTTCTCAAGTTGATTGCGTGGATTGCCCAGGATAGAAAGGGTTTGTTCAATAAAAACCCTCATGTACCCTTGAGAATCAGTGTCATAGCGTTAATGAGTTTTTTAGTATAAAGGAGGTCATATTTAAAATTAAAGTCCCAAGTACAATGGCTCTGAGCTTCTATCTTCCAAATTATCAGGATGTGAGCTCTCTTTAGAGTTTCCCTCACTTCTCTACATGGAGGAGTCCCCAGGGGAGGTACTGTTACCCACTTATGCCTGAAATAACTGAACTACCCCTGCCTCTGCTTCAGATGTCCCATACTGTGATGTTCTAGGACACTGAGGTCTCTCCAGCCAATGCAACTTCCAGCATTGCCTTGAGATTCAGCAGGAAGGGCACTGCTCTCTCTTCACCAGGACATCACAAAAAAGTCCCTTCCCCTCCAAGCACAGTTAAGATCACTACTTTATATAACACTATTAGAGAGGAAAAATAATCCAGAGTACTCTGAAGGTCTGATATGGCTACTCTCAAAGCGCTTATGGACTAGACACAGGCCTGCCTTAGTGTCAACTTTTAGCCCGAGTCCATATGGCTAAAGATAGCTCCCCTTCCATCAAGAGTTCCCCTGACCATGTCCTGGACATCCAGGTCCAACCACTGTGAAGCTGAGAAGAAAACAACTCTCTTTGCCCAGTTTAAAGTCCACTTTTGAAGCCCTATTTTCTGTCCCAGATGCTGCCTGTCTCTAGGAAGACTGTCCACAGGAATATCTACTCCTTTAGAGGACACCCACCCTCCATCTCCAGGAGTGTGACCTTGACCTCTGACCCAACTGGACTATCACCTTAGAACATAACAGTCCAACATAGGCACATTTCTCACAAAGACTGATCTATTCAGTCTTAATATAGAGGTCCAAGTAGAACCTCACCAAATCAGTCCAGTCCCTTTGCATAATTATTTCTCTGATACGCAGCGAAGATCATGACAGTCTTTGCCTTCTTGCATCTTTTAAATCTCAGCTTCTGTTCTCCTAAGAGCAAGGACTCAAACAAGGACAAGCACATCTTCACAGAAACAACAATATATTCACACACACACACACACACACACACACACACACACACACACACAATTTATAGATTTGGTGTAAATCTACAGAGAGCAGAAACCATTCTGTTCTCTTCTGCATCAATGTCTGCAGAAGCAATGCTTATGTTCCACACATAGATTTGCCTATCCAAATGGAACACTCTGCTTCTCAGACTAAAGTATCTACATTAAGGTTAATGGTTACGTTATAGTTTTCCAAGAGTAGCACATGTATGTATTGTTTAATATGAGTAAACAATTCACATAGTTTTCCCAAAGCAATCTGCCTCTGAAGAAATGGTTGTCTTCTCTTTTATTAGGACATAAAAACACCTACAGTTTAAGAGACAGCTGTTCTACCTTCTATCAACCTTTAGGATTTTCAGTTTAGCTCCTGTTACACTTAGAAGTATTTTTATATGGAAATATAAGTACAAACTACAAACATTTACTGAGCATTTACTATGCGTTAGGCACATACTCTGTGACAGCTTTCCAGAATACATAAAACATAGCCCAAAGAACATGGGAAAAGAAAATGTACAAACCCAAGAAGTTAAAAATCTAGGAGAGAATGCTGATGTGTATACAATTAGCTATAATACAATACATGAAACATGAGGAAAGTACTTCTGAAGCACAAATGGTATCATTACTTAAGCATGGGAGACAGCGAAGCCTTGCAGAAAAAGCATTTGAGTTGGGCCCTCAGAAATAGAGTAGTATCATGATCGGTGCAAACAGCAAGGGAAGGATATAAGATGAGTGCCTTTTTTTTTTGAGGAGTGACATTTTAAGTAGAGAAAACAGAATAAGAAAAACATAGAAGCACAAATGTATATAGCATGTTTCAGAAATTGCAAATAACCCTGGATGGATAGAACATGTGGGATGCATTGGCTGAGAAGAAATGAACTGAGGCCAGATCATATAGGACCTTCAATGCCATGCTTAAAAGAATATGGACTCTGTTGTATCAATGGGGAGCTGGGGGGACTGGACTTTTTAAAGCAGAGAAGTGACCGTCTGATACGGTCTGCATTTGGAAATGATCATTTTTATAGCAATATGAATGATTAAATTAGATCAAGATGAGATTATTTACTGGAGTAAAAATGCATTTTGAAAACAATACAGTGTCTTTAACGAGGCATCAGAAACATCTATAATAGGTCTCTCAGATGTCATTGACAGGCCTTATTATATTCTCCAATTATGGTTCACTTTCTCTATATTTCCAGCTAATCTTCGACCATTGTTCTAGGAACAAAATGTATACAAAACAAAGCAAATTAATTCATTTATTCAAAAAAATTATTGACAGTCTACTATGTGCCAGGTGCTGAGAGAATTCAAAGATGAATAAATCATATTCCCAGTCTTCATAGAATTTACAGTCCCATGCAATCTGCAAAATTACTTCAATAACACTTATTAAGTATTCAGTTTACATCCATTAATATTCAATGCACAGTGGTTTAAAAAAAGATATAAAGGGGAAAGGCATCAAAGATGTGAGAAATAGCCCAAAGAACATGGCAAAAAATATATATAAACAAGAGGAAATCAGAACAGCCCATAGTTCTTTTTCCCCCCTCATATTTCTTGGTTAAGAGTGTCAATTAACTACTTGCTCTGCAAAATGAGATAATTAACATCATTATACTTCCTCCTATCCTCTGTACCCCAGCTCTCAATTTTTGTGGCTTATATTGTTTTGGTTTTGTCAGGGTTTATAGTATTTACAGCTTTAGGCAAACATATTTCCTTCAATTGCTTAGTCTCTCTTCTGTATTCAAATGGGTTCAGTGCTTACCACCAGTCTTTTTATCCTAGCATCATCATTCCTTGGGTTTTTGTTTTGTTTTGTTTTGTTTGTTTGTTTGTTTATTCACATCCTGGAAGGTAAGTTGTCTTTGCTAAGTAGTTTGTTCAAGAATCAATAATGGCCACATTCCCTGAGTTGTGTATATATCTATATTTATTATTATTAGTAGTAGTAGTAGTAGTAGTAGTAGTAGTAGTAGTAGTAGTATTTTACTGATTTCAGACAGAAAGGGAGAGGGAGAGAGTCCCTGAGTTCTTTTATAACTGCCTTTATACTTGAATAAGTTTTTGAATAGAAATACTACTTGTGACTCACACTGTTCACTCTCTTTCCCTCAGAATTTTGTGACCATGGCTCCGTTGCCTTTGCCCCGATATTTGCTATGGGGAAGTCTAATCTGAGTCAAAAATGTTCCCCCATAGGTGATTTTCTTCGTAATTTTTCATGCAGTGACACATACTTCTTCACCCCATCATGTTTCTTGGCTATACTAGTAAATTCCCATTTTTCTTTGTTATATTCAGAATTGAACCCCGTTCTATACTAAGGTCTCTTTCCCTCTATCGTTTTTCTTAATAAAATCTGTTTTTAACTACCTGAACTCTGTCCAGCTCTCGTTTTCTTTAACGGTTGTTTTTGTCAAAACTAGATTCTTCACCTGTCTTTCAAAACTCTTCTTTGTTTCTGCCATGCTCGAATGGTAGTCGTGTCATTATATTTTATCCAGTGCATGCTTCGCATGGACAGACCTTCCAGATTTCCAATTTCCTCTCATATGTACCAGTTTTTCTTCCCCCAGGTTAAGAGTTTGGAGTTGTTTCCTAACCATTTTTCTCTAACATGAGAATGTAGGATAAAGGGGAGGAAGGAGAGAAGTTGGGGCTGAGTGCTGCTGTCTTGTGCGATTTCAGTTAAGTGGATACCTCAGTCCTAGTCTCACCAGCCAGGAACACATTACACTCTTGTGTAATTTGTATCATTTCTTCTGCTCAGCCTGGTTACCTGGAAAATGGAAAGCTCTGGAGGCCCTTATTGTCTCTGCTGCAGGCCTGTGGTGGTAATGTGCAGTTTTCTTGGCTTCCCCCATTCCATCCTCCCAGTGGCTGCTCAACCTATCCAGCCGTGGGCAAACTACGGCCCGCAGGCCGAATCCGGCCCGCGGAGCCGAAAGAGCGGAGGGTTCTCTTGCTCTCCCCTCCGCTCCTTCACCAGCAGCAGTGTTAACATGGCAACGTCGGGAAACACGGCCGCAGCTCCTTCTTCTGAGTCCAGTTTAAGAACCCATTGTGGCCCTCGAGTCAAAAAGTTTGCCCACCCCTGAATTCTATACCCTCAGAATTCTTCCCGTGCTAGTGAAGGAATGAGGGAAAGCCTCAGAATGCTGTCAACTCCCCTCCACCCCGCCCCCCCCTCTTTTCCTCTCAATGGCTTCTGAGCAGTAGGGGGCAGGGTGAGGAGCCACACCTTTCTATACCAGAATATTGTTTATTTTATTGACCACGCTAAAAAATAAATAACATTTATGTGTAAGGTTTCCTCCTTGACCTGGTGAATTTGGGGCTTTATTAATGCATTTCTTTTGTTGTTGTTCATTTCATTAGGTATTGGTGGTTAGAAAATCTGTGTCTACTCCTTCTGTCCTTACTCAGAAGTTTGTCATTTAAGCTCAACAAGATTTGGAGTAGTTGCTAACCAATGATATTTTCAGAAAGAGGTTCAGATAGAAGAGAACAGAAGAATAAACACTCCACAGTGCACGTGCTAATTATTCAGTAAATGTCTGCAGAATTAATTTAAAAGTTTCCCCAGACATAGTTCAGTTAATGAAAACTAAAAATCATTATTATATCTTATCATTTCAATTTTTCCAATATAGTAATAAGGGAGCACTCACTGTATGCCAGAGACTCTGCTGGAAACTTTACATATACTACCTGATGCTCTGTCGAGGTTGTGCTATTGCTACCATCCCCATTTTATAGATGAGTAACTTTCAGCTATCAAAGGGAAAACCAGGACTCATATCCAGGTCTTTGATGCCAAAGACTGTTTTTAAAGAACTGTATTATAAAGCCTTCTTTTTTAAGGAATTTAGTGAAAAGAGCATTGAACTTGGAGTCAGAAGACTTGAATACAAGCCCCAGATTCAACATTATATGCTATACAATCTTGGCAAGTCATATGAACTCCATTTCTCATTTGTAAAATGGGGATAATAATGTCTTCCCTGGTTGTTCTGAGAATCGTGTGATTTTTCCTTAAAAATGACAGGTTGAACACATGCCTTTACCTTTGCTCTTGCTCCAAATCTACTAAAACAACAGTAAGGTAATTTTTTTAAAGCATCAACCTACAAAACCAATGTAAATAGACAGTTAATGCAGCAATGACATTTTAGAAATCAGAACGCATACAGATGAGTAATAATTGACTGAATAGACCCTAGAAAGTTGAATTCAAACCCAGCAAAGGGGAAAGCTGAAAAGCAATTTGATTTGCACATAGAACCCACAAAATATTTAGACATCGATACACCAGTTGTTTTTGCAAATGGACACGGAACTAAAACAGGAGGATTGTTTGAAAGTCCATTTAAAAAACAGTTTCCTGCCTAACTGACGTGGCCCTGTGGTTGAGCCTCAACCTATGAGCCAGAAGGTCATGGTTTGATTCCTAGTCAGGGCACATACCCAGGTTGCGGGCCTGATCCCCCGTATACTCTTATCAATATATTTTTATAGATTTCAGAGAGGAAGGGAGAGGGAGAGGGAGATAGGAACATCAATGATGAAAGAGAATCATTGATCAGCTGCCTCCTGCACACCCCACACTGGGGATCGAGCCACAACCTGGGCATGCGTCCTTGACCGGAATCGAACCCAGGACCCTTCGATCCACAAGCTAATGCTCTATCCACTGAGCCAAACTGGCTTGGACAAAAAAAATATTTTTGAAAAAACATTTTAAAAAAATTTTTTTTAAGCTTCTTAATTACAGGGACTTTCCCTGAATTGGAAAAAAAAAAAAAAAAAGCAATTTCCCTTTCCAACTCTGTGCAGCTAAGAGATATCTCCGCCCCATCAGAAGATGAGAATAATTCTCTGAAAAGAGCAAAACAGAGTTTCTGAACCCCTGGGTGTGGGGGGAGGAGTTTACCAGAAATTTAAGAAATTTAATACTTCTCACATAAAACCAAAAGCACAAAACAAAACAGGCAACTTGGAGGATGGAAAGACCTAAGCAGAAAAAAGAAAAATTTCAAAAAGCAAATTAATAGTAAACATCTTAACAGAGATAGGATAATATAGGGCATCCCTTAAATAAGAAATGTGATTTAGGGGAAGCAAACATACTCAGAGAATTAAAAAAGAAAACTTCATAGATGTAAAATAGAATAAATGAAACATAAAACTGAATAGAATTATGGGGGGGGGAGGTAGAGGGAAGGAAATTATCAAAAGCATAATTTAAGAAAAATTTCTATACAGAAGGACATGAATTCCCAAATTTATAGGGCCTACCACATGTCCAGCAAAATGGAAAGCAACAAATCCACGCCATGACACACAACTGTCAAATTTCAGAACATGAGGAACAAAAATAAGTTTCCAGAAAGGTAAAAAGTTAAATTTTAGTATTACATTGGACTTCTCAACATTAACTCTGGAATCAAGAAGTAGGGAAATACCCATAAATTCTGAGGAAAATGATTTCCAATCTAGAATTCTATATCCAAATAAACTGTCAATTAGGAAAAGACATTTTAAACATGTAAGATCTCTTAATAATTTAACTTGTATGCACTCCTCCTCAGGAAGCTATTGAAGGATGAACTCTCCAAAACTGTAAGAGCAAACCAAGAAATAGGAACACATGGTAGATTGTGTTATGTGTTGAAAATATTGCCTGCCCTCTCTATCAAGACTAGAATTTTCCTTCTCATCCACTGACATCAAGCTTGGCCATTGATTTGCTTTGAACAATGAAATAAGTGGAAATGGTGGGTATCATTGCTCTTTTCTTTCCCAACATATTAGAGATTGGTGTGGTCCAGATGAAGATTGCTCCTGGGTCCTGGGTCCTTACAATGTGGAGCAGAGTTGTAGCAAACTCAGAAGGTATATCTAAAAGTATATCTAATGACAGTGAGAAATAAATCATTTTTTCTTGTGAGCCACTGAAATTTTGGAGTCACTACTGCAAGAGAGAGAGAGAGAGACAGAGAGAGAGAGAGAATCAAAAGCTGATTAATATATGTAAGGTCTTGGAAATGGAACTTAACACAAGAAAGAGAATAATGGTGAAGTTTGACCCCAGAATGACAGCTGTGAAGCAAGTCTGAGAAGAATCAAAGTCAAAATGAAGAAAATCAGGAGGCTCTCAAATGTTTTAAAGGAAATGAAATTGATCATGCTAAGTGAAATAAGCCAGTCAGAGAAAGACAAGTATCACCTGATCTCACTCATATGTGGAATCTAATTAACAAAATGAATGGAGTGGATCCAGAGACATGGAAGCATGGAACAGAGTGCGGAATCTCAGAGGGAAGGCGGGGGAGGACATGTGGGTGGGAGGTAATCAACCAAAGACCTTGTATGCATATATGTATAACCCATGGACACAGACAATAGGGTGGTGAAGGCCTGGGAGGGGGAGGGGCAGGGGCAGGGGCAGGCTGGAGGGGGTCAATGGGGGGAAATGGGGGACATATGTAATTCTTTCAACAATAAAGATTTAATTAAATATATATATGTAAAAGAAAATGAAATTGACAGATTACCTAATGTGTTTGATTATATTGAAAAGAAATGCGCTTTTTGGGGAGAATTTGGTTATGAGTTACCGATAATTATAGTAAACTAAGTGAAAAATAAAAACAAAGTATTTATTAATTTTAGAAAAAAATGGAATGGAAAGGTAATCATAATATGTAAACATTTACAAAGTCATAATAATATATTGACTTAATGTAACCACATCCTATCTAATAAAAGAGTAATATGTATATTAACCGCCACTCCATGACAAAGATGGTGGCACCTGCAGCCAATAAGGTGGGAATATGCAAATTGAGGGTCACTCCGCAACAAAGATAGTGGTGGCTGGACCGGAATGCTTGCATTGTCGCCACGGCAACAAAGCAGGCATTCCACCCCACCCCGCCTGCAGAGGGCCTCTGGGCCTGCTTCATCGCCACTTCCATGGGGGCCAGAGGTGCAGAGACACAAGCCCGCAGGGGGGCCTGGCACCTAGCAGCTCCAAGCCCCGCAGCCACAGGGGCCGCAGCAGAGACACAAACCTGCAGGAAACCTGTGGAAGGGGAGATAAACTATCATAACTTTATTTCCCTTTCCACAAGATGAGAAAACTGACCCTGATTTATTTAGTGATATGGCCCACACCTTTCTACAAGCACAGGGTATGTTATGACCACTCCCAGGAAGGTCTGGTCAGAATATTGTCTCCAGGGAATAACGCTACTGTGGCAAATCATCTAAGAGAGGAGACAAGCTTTGGTTGGGTTTATTCTGAAGGTCAGAGAACAGGCCACCCCAACATATGTCGTGTTGTTATATTGATGATCTTGAGCTGCAGATGCTTGAAAAACAGCAAATGCAAGGAGAGGTTTTCACTGAAGTCTCCTGATCTGCCTAAAATCGGACCCCCCAAAAGGAGCTTAAATGTCATAGGTCCCCTCAATGGGAAAAGTGTCATCAGCCAGCGAAGACTGATTCTTGTCACAGGACAGGAGACTAGAAGTTGACATCACACCCAAACTTTGTTACAAACTATCTTCCTCCACCCCCTTCATCTTTCCTAAAAATCATGTACTCTCCTCTAAGAGGCCTACATCTCCCGTCCCTTCTCCCTAGGAAGAAGGTATTTAAATCTGATTCTAAGCCACCTTGGGGGAGTTATTCATTTTTCCCTGGGATCTCCCACACATACACAAGGTACACATGTTAATGAACTTTTGTTTTTCTCTTGGTAATCTGTCTTTCATTACAAGGGCCTCTGCTAAGAACTCAGAAGGGTAGAGGAAAACTATTTTTCCTCCTCCATAATTCTATCCTGGGAAATCAAATCCTGGGCTGAACAATGAGATTGGCTCAAGTGCCACACAGTCCCAGCTGAGGGGAGGGAAGCTTCTAGGGCAGCCGTGGGCAAACTACGGCCTGCGGGCTGGATCCGGCCCATTTGAAATGAATAAAACTATTGAAAAAAAAGACTGTACCCTTTTATGTAATGATGTTTACTTTGAATTTATATTAGTTCACACAAACACTCCATCCATGCTTTTGTTCCGGCCCTCCGGTCCAGTTTAAGAACCCATTGTGGCCCTCGAGTCAAAAAGTTTGCCCACCCCTGTTCTAGGGGGAAATCAATAATATTGGCATCAAAGTAGGACAGAGGGCACATGCATGGTTGCTGGTGGGAGTTTACAATGGTTCAACATTTTTGGAGGATGATTTGGCAAAATCAATAGAAATGTTCAAGGTACATCCAAGAGTCTTCTTCTAGGAATCTCATCTGCTGAGATAAAGCATGAGTGCATAATCCCTGGTCAGAACCCAGGATGCTGCTGCTGGCTCCCCTTCCACAATAGGAAAACCTGCTATCAACCTGAATTTTTAGGACAAGGTGGTATCTATACTAATAAAAGGGTAATATACTAATTAGACTGAACATCTTCCAGACAACCTTCTGGACGTCCTTCCAGACAAAGCCATGGTGGCGGGGCTGAGGCAGAGGTGGTTAGAGGTGATCAAGCAGGCTCGGGAGAGCAGTTAGGAGGATCAGGCCAGCAGGGGAGAGCAGTTAGGAGGATCAGGCCAGCAGGGGAGAGCAGTTAGGGGAATCAGCCAACAGGGGAGAGCAGTTAGGGCAGTGGTTCTCAACCTTCTGGCCCTTTAAATACAGGTCCTCATGTTGTGACCCAACCATAAAATTATTTTTGTTGCTACTTCATAACTGTAATGCTGCTACTGTTATGAATCATAATGTAAATATCTGATATGCAGGATGGTCTTAGGCGACCCCTGTGAAAGGGTCGTTCGACCGCCAAAGGGGTCGCGACCCACAGGTTGAGAACCACTGAGTTAGGGGGATTAGGCCAGCAGGAGGTGAGCGGTTAGGAGCCAGCAGTCCTGAGGGGTCCCAGATTGGAGAGGGTGCAGGCTGGGCTGAAGGACCCCCTCCCCTCCCATGCATGAATTTTGTGCACCAGGCCTCTAGTTATGATATAACTATATTGAAGAATGGATAGAAAAAAGCTTGTCAGTGTGTGTTTGGGGTAGGTAAAGTTTGTTTGGGGTAGGATGGTGGTTGAGGTAGTTGAAAAAAATATATCTTTCAACTATTTTTTTTAAAATCAAGAAGTAGCAACTTAGGCTTAGGGACTCACTGTTTTCTGTAATAGGCCTTATAGAGAACTATTTGACTGAAGCAATCATAATGCACAGTTTTCAATGACTCAGAGGCTGGTTCTCCAGTTTATGTATCATCTTAGATTGGGGCCTAGGGAATCCCTGTTTTCTGTATTAGGCCTTATAGAGAACTATTTGACCCCTAAACTATGTGTGTGTTTCACTTTAATAAAAAAATAAACACTACTCTTAAACATTGCAGCACAGGGGCAGCTTGAGGCTTAGAATTCAAAAGATACAAAAAGAAAATGGAGACTAAGGAGAAAATAAACAAATGGGGCTACATCAAAATAAAAGGCTTCTGCACAGCAAAAGAAACCATCAACAAAACAACAACAAAGCCCACTGCATGGGAGAACATATTTGCCAATGCTATTTCAGATAAGCGTTTAATCTCCAAAATTTATAGAGAACTCATACAACTTAACAAAAGGATAACAAACAATCCAATCAAAAAATGCACAAAGGATCTAAATAGACACTTTTCAAAAGAAGACATACAGAAGGCTGAGAGACATATGAAAACATGCTCAAAGTTACTAATCATCCGAGAGATGCAAATCAAAACAACAATGAGGTACAATCCCACACCTGTCAGAATGGCTATCATCAACAAATCAACAAATGAATAGTGCTGGTGAGGATACGGAGAAAAAGAAACCCTCCTTCATTGCTGGTGGGAATGCAGACTGGTGCAGACTCTGTAGAAGACAGTATGGAGTTTCCTCAAAAAGTTAAAAATGGAACTCCCATTTGACCCAGTAATCCCACTTCTGGGAATATATCCCAAGAAACCAGAAACACCAGCAGAAAGGATATTTGCATCCCTATATTCATAGCAGCACAATTTACAATAGCTAAGATTTGGAAACAGCCTAAGTGCCCATCAGCAGATGAATGGATTAGAAAACTGTGGTACATCTACATAATTTAATACTACATCTACACAATGGAATACTATGCCGCTATAAAAAGGAACTTTCACCATTTGCAACAGCATGAATGGAACTGGAGAGCATTATGCTAAGCAAAATAAGCCAGTTGGAGAAAGATAAATATCACATGATCTCACTTATATGTGGGATATAATGATCAACATAATTTGATGAACAAAAATAGATCCATAGACAAATGGCAGGGGAGGTGGGTGGGTTAGAGAGCAACCAAAGGACTTGCGTGCATGCATATTAGTATAACCAATGGACACAGACACTGGGGCTGTGGGTGCTTTCCCAGGGTGGGAATGGCTGGGAGGAGGAGGGGTGTTAATCAGGGAAAAAGAAGACATATGTAAAACTTTAGACAATAAAAAATTTTTATAGTAAACCAATGCAGCACACTTTTATACACCAAAGAAGGAGGAAAGAAGAAATGAAAAATAAGATGAAGAAGTTTGGAAGCATTTGTCAAGTATAAAGCACTAGGAACATTTACATGACTGGAAATAAGTCAGTAGACTGAGTAGCTTAGAAGCAAAAGGACATCCTATATAATAAAAGAGTAATATGCAAATTAACCCTCACTCCGTCACAAAGATGGTGGCGGTCACGGAGCTGGAGCAAGCAGGAGGCTCAGGTTTCCCCCAGCAATGGAGGAAGCCAAGCTTCCCGCCTGCCCTGGCCATACCTGGGCTCCACTCAAGGCTACAAAGTTTCAATGATAGAAGATAAATAAATCCCAGGAAAAAATAAAGAAAAAAAGGAGAGGCTGGGAGTTTCGGTCGCCAGGGGGCTTGGCCAGCCTGAAAATGGCCCTCAGCCCCTCACCCAGGCTGGCCAGGCACCCCAGTGGGGACCCCCACACTGAAGGGGTTGTGGCCAGCCTGAAAACGTCCCTCAGCCCCTCACCCAGGCTGGCCAGGCACCCCAGCGGGACCCCACCTTGATCCAGGACACCCTTCAGGAAAAACCATGTGGCCCCCATCCATGCACCAGGCCTCTATCCTATATAATAAAAGGGTAATATGCAAATTGACCATAACAGCAGAATGACTGGGAATGACTGGTCACTATGACACACACTGACCACCAGGGGGCAGACTCTCAATGCAGGAGCTGCCCCGTGGTGGTCAGTGAGCTCCCACAGGGGGAGCTCTGCTCAGCCACAAGCCAGGCTGATGGCTCCAGCACAGCAGTGATGGCGGGAGCCTCTCCCGCCTCCTCAGCAGTGCTAAGAATGTCCAACTGCAGCTTAGGCCTGCTCCCCACTGGCAAGTGGACATCCCCCGAGGGCTCCTGGGCTGCCAGAGGGATGTCTGACTGCCAGCTTAGGCCTGATCCCCCGGGGAGTGGGCCTAAGCCAGCAGGTGGACATCCCCTGAGGGGCTCCAGACTGCGAGAGGGCACAAGCCAGGCTGAGGGACCTCCCCCCCGAGTGCACAAATTTTTGTGCACTGGGCCTCTAGTAATAAGTAAGAACACAGGCTCTAGGTTCTAGCAACCCATGGTTCAAATTCTCGCTCTACTCTGTGCTACCTGTGTGACCTTGGGAATATTGCCAAACCTTGGTTTGGCATTTGTAAAACAGAGATAATAATGGTCTCTCTTTCATAGAATTGCTATAAGAATAAAATGAGGTAAGCCCTTTTGGAAAGAAAACATTGGAAAAGTTTAACTAATATTAACCTCTCATGCCCTCATCTTCTCTATGAATTAATTAACATTAAGTGCATGGCTAAAAGGCAATCAGTAGAGGTAAAAATCTGAAGCAAAAAATCTAAGATGATACTGGAGAACCAGCCTCTGAATCATTGAAAATTGTGCATTATGGTTGCTTCAGCGGCGGTAATTGGTAAGCCAATTGCCTTAGAACTACAGCTGTTTCTTGCCTTTCTCTATCCTTTTCCCTTTTCTTCTCCTTCATTTCTAACCATTGTCATTGTCATCATCTTTTTTTCTTATATCATCATTTTTTAATGCATACTGAGTATCTCATTCATTCAGCAAATGTTAACTAAATGCCAAACTCCCTTTAAAAGAAGTCTCTGATTCCCATGTACTCAGCTTATCTACTTACATAATTTAGACAACAGGTTAAGATTGTTCCTATGAAAGGAGGTGTTTTTTTTTTCTTCAACAGAAGTTGTTTTGATTGATGATAGGTATAGAGGCTTATTAATCCAAGAACAACCACAAAGATATTTGACCAGCGTCCAGCTCTCACAGAAGATCATTTTCCTCTGCAACTGGTGCAATTCTGATTTCAAAAGCCTTTCTGCCTCCCTAATCTGATAATCACAAAACATGATTTTTCAGATTAGGTTTTTATGTCATGCAAAGTAAGCCTAGTTCTTTACTGCATGATAGGAAGCAGGGTTTTTGTTTTTTTGGTTGGTTAATTGGTTGGTTTTTTGAGAGAAAGGAAGGTAGAGGGAGAGTGGGATAGAAACATCAATGATGAGAATCACTGATCGGCTGCCTCCTGTACGCAACCTACTGGGGACTGAGCCCTCAGCCCAGACATGTGCCCTGACTGGGAATCAAACTGTGATCTCCAGGTTCATGGGTCGATGCTCAACCATTGAGTCACACTGGCCGGACAGAAGCAGGCTTTTTAAGGATGTGAGAGAGAAAGGGGAAACTTCCAATCTCCTTTGAGTTTATTTCCAGGAAAAAAAAAAACACTAGGATTTCTGTATGGAATATAGATCTTTTTTATTTTCTCTTCTACCCATTACTCAGAGATGTCGTCATTTCTTCCTTGAGAGAAGGCCCAGAAGTTTAATGATGCTTTCTGTGACTCAACGTGATAACCAGTCGGTGAGCCGAGGTGTTTTCCCCGGGTTGTGTCTCCCGATGCCGATGCTGTAGAATGAGCTCCGCGGACCAGGAGATTTAAGCAAAAGTGTGGGAATTTTATTACAAGCAGATTCAGACTCCCCTCACGGGGAGGGGGGCCCAATAATGGGCTGCCCCCTAAGGCCTTGTAGTCCAGGGGTATATATTCTTTACAAGCTTGCTCTATGTCTACCTATGTTGTCACCTGATCAATTCCTTCAATTGTTCTTGCCCAGCAAGGGACCTGAACTTCCCGTTTCTATGTGCTCTTCCTCTGTTCCTGTGCTGAACTTTTTCTGTCCCTGTGTGCCAGTTCACCTTATTGTTGCAGGCCCTCCCTTGTTTTCCCAGGCCTCCCGCTTTGAGTCCAGAAACATTTTATTATTTCTGCTTGGTTGGTTCCTGCGATTAGGCTGCTCAAACTGCCGTGTCTGCCCCTGCCTATGTTCCACCTGCCTTTGTTCTCCTCCGGACCCCTGCCTTGTCTACGTGTGTTTCGAGTTCACCCTCTCAAAAGTTTAGAAGACAAAAGAAACTGCCTAAAGGACTGCCTCACTCCCTCTTGCACATCCTGGTGTTCTTTTCTCCCTCCTCTTTCCAGCTTTTTTTTTTTCCTCCTTCTTATCCATGCAGATGGGCCCATTGGACCAGAAGTTTCCACCCAAGCCTATAACCATCCAGAGCAGTCTTTTTCCCAACAGCCAGTATAATGCGCCATTGCTGATGTGGTTCAGATCTCATGCTGCAATTTTGACACAGTGACCTCCCGTTTCTGAGATCTGGCCCCACTTCTGGTATCTGAGTTCCTTTCTAGTTCCTTTAATTGACTCCCTTGACTTGATACACTAGAAAATCAGTTCCACCCTAGCTGGTTTGGCTCAGCAGATAGAGCATCAGACTGCGGACTGAAGGGTCCCAGGTTCGATTCCAGTCAAGGGCACATGCCTGGGTTGCGTGCTCGATCCCCAGTTGGGGGTGTGCAGGAGGCAGCCAACCGGTGGTTCCCTCTCATCATTGATGTTTCTATCTCTCTCTCCCTCTCCCTTCCTCTCTAAAATCAATAAAAAAAAAAATTTTTAAAAATATATTTTTTTTGTCCAGCAAGGGACCCGAACTTCCCGTTTCTATGTGTTCTTCCTCAAACAAAACGCCACCTACTGGGGACTGAGCCCGCAACCCAGACATGGAGTAAGTAGCTCTGAATCCCCACAATACCCCTCCTTATCAGTTCCTCTGAGAAAGGGTCTAATTATATGTTCTTACTAGTCCCCCATTCCAGATGCTGCTATCTACAAATAGCCCAATTCAAATAGCAGCCTGTCAGTCTAGATTTCTGAATATTCCCTCTCCTAAAGCACCCAGGACTGTGCTGTCCACCTTAGAAAAATTCTCTAACTCCTAGTTATTCCTCCTTCGTGTCAACCGCTTCCCTGAGGCTCCCTTCCTTTCTCTATTTCCACCCCCATCTGATGTGTGCCAGTGAGGCAGGATTTCTTCCCAGGACCGGCAGATGGGTCCAGCTTGTACCTGCCTTGACCTTGTCCACGTCTAGTTGATCAGAACACGCTGGCCCTGTTCTAAGATAAGACAGTCATCCAACCAACCTACTAGGAAGAATGAGATTCTCATAAGGAAATAGGAAGTCTGAACTTTGAGCCCAAGGCAGCTTGTACATGCGTGGCTCTATACCAGTGATGGCGAACCTATGACACGCGTGTCAGAGGTGACACACGAACTCATTTTTTGGGTTGATTTTTCTTTGTTAAATGGCATTTAAATATATAAAATAAATATCAAAAATATAAGTCTTTGTTTTACTATGGTTGCAAACATCAAAAAATTTCTATATGTGACACAGCACCAGAGTTAAGTTAGGGTTTTTCAAAATGCTGACAGGCCGAGCTCAAAAGGTTCGCCATCACTGCTTTATACTGTGGGAGAGGAACAAACTTCCTCTACCCTTAAGGTTCTTCTGGTTGGTCTAATAATCAAATAGACACGAGACAGATTAAATGACCAAACTTAATACATACCATACATGGGTATGGGAACCCCGCATACGTGAGAGAGTCAGAGAGCTACATGCACAAGAGGTTCAGAGATAGAAAGGGGGAGGGGATATATGAGACATCCTGAGCTAGGAAGGAGGTAGCACACCTTGGAGGCTTCAAAGGGGAATGATAAGAAGAGCAGATATTTAGTAAATAAAATGTTGTTCTGACCCACAGGGGGGTCGAAAAGGTTATCGGTGAGAATCTCTTACTCTGGGCAAGGCTCCTAATTCAAGTTCTTCTAGGAGTAGGTAGGTAAAGGGAGGAGCACAAGTTTCTCTTGAGCCTGAAGCTAAAGTTGCCTTGAGCTCAAAACAATCTGAATACTATAGAAGCACATTTTGGAGTAAGTAGCTCTGAATCCCCACAATACCCCTCCTTATATATATCTATTTTCCTACTTTTGAGTCCCTAACTGGGTTTTAAATGATATTGCACTGATTAGAATAATTAGTTCCACTGGCTGAAATTTTAAGAAAATGTAGTATGTTGCATTCTGGAGTATAATAATGACGAAGGATACATACTTTATGCTAGGCACTGTATTAAGTGTTTCATATAATCCAACTCATCTAATCCTCACAACTACCCAGTAAAGTAGGAGCTTTTGTTATCCCCACTTCGCAAATGAGAAAATTAAAGCACAAAGAGTTTAAGTCATTTACCAAAGGTTACACAGCTAGTAGAATCCATTGTTGAACCCAAGTAATTCTAAGATCACTAAACTATACTGCCACTAGGAAACTAAGGCAGGTCAGGTAGGGGCTCTTAAGATCCTCCTGCAAAATTGACTTTATAGTCCTTAAAATAAAGAACGTTCAGACTGATTGCTCTCGGTGAATCAAGCAACTCCTAGTACATTTGATTCCATCTGCATAATACATTTGCTAATGTAAACAGGAAAGCAGCCAAGTACCAGTAAAGTGTGTTTTGTATTTATTAAACAATACTATAAAATTCTAATGAAAACCCCTATTGTAATTCAAACTTGAGATTTTTTTTGTTGGTATTCAGAAACTGGCCCAGCTGTTTCTCCAGCTGCCTGGTAATTTGACAGAAACAAAATCAGTGAATCAGTTCAAATTTTGAAAAGGACAATGCATGTCTTTTTGTCTTCATAAGACACCTACATTTAAATTACAATGCAAAAGTAGCCAGGCACCTTGTGAGCAAATTTACATAATTGGTGTCAGGGGCCTAACACTGAAGCAAAGGGGGCTAAAAATTGATGGGACTGATAGAGCTGATTATTCTGTCCATCTTAGCATCTTTTCAAGCCCTTTTATAATGGAGACATTAAATTACTGTGGATATATCCTTTATGTCTAGCTATATTATGAGGGCTTAATTAGGTTAAAGAAAGAAAATGCAACCATAAGGTTTTGCATGTTTGGACTTTGCCTTTTTGTTTAGAACATACATAGTAAAACGTGTGCTCATTGCTGCAAAGATTTCATGCCATTCAGCATTTCTTTTTGACCCATTTGCTCACAAAGCCTGCCACATCTGTTGTGCTAACCAGCCGGTTTACCCACCAGAAAACTAATGTGGATAAATCAAGCAAAATTTTAAGAAGGCAAACATCTGCAGTAAATGCGGCCTATGTCCTTCATAGATGTTCTTTGTCAGTAGTTCTCACCTTTCTGGCCCTTTAATACAGTTCCTCATGTTGTGGTGACCCGCAACCATAAAACTATTTTCGTTGCTACTTCATAACTGTAATGTTGCTACTGTTATGAATCGTAATGTAAATATCTGATATGCAGGATGGTCTTAGGCGACCCCTGTGAAAGGGTCGTTCGACCGCCAAAGGGGTCGTGACCCACAGGTTGAGAACCGATGCTCTATGTAGAAAAAAAACACTATCTTAATCAGAGATAATTGTTTGCAAGGAATAGACACCCAAACTAACCACTTCAAGCACAAGGGGGTGATGCTTATTGAAAAGATACAGGAGTATCTTTGGGAACCAAAGCTGCAGGACAGCCAGGCCCTAATGTGGGACTGACATGGAACATGAACGGTGGGAATGAAAGGTATTCTCTTTATCTCTTCCAGGCTCAAGAATATCTCTTTTTTCTCTGAAGACTGGCTTTCTTTGCTTCAGAATTCCCCTGGTAGAAAATGGCAGTCCAGCCCCAGCTCTGCATCACCTACTAGCTCCAGTGCCCAAGACAAGCTAATCAAAGACTCTGCATCCCTATTCCCAATACCCAGGGGAGAGAATGTGATTAACTCAGTTTAGGTCCAATCAACTGTGACCAGGGGAGCAGCATCATATGGATACTGGGCTGCTCTCCCACTTTAGCAAGTGGGGCCAGAAGGCATTCTGAAAGGATTCGCTACAACACATTGTTGCCATTCTTTGGAATTAGATGATGATGAACTACAGATGTGTTAGCATTTAAACCTTCTTAGATCGCACTTCATCTATCCCTGCATATTAAATCCACCTTTGTCTCTATCAATAACCTTAAACACTTGAATTTCTCATGTTTGCATCTGCCAAAATCACCAACAAAGTGTTAACAGCTAGATGTGAACATTTGTCAACTTATACACTTGACCCTCTCTCCTTCTCATGGAGGATTTCCTAGAAATTTCATTTACATGCTTCAAGAAATTTCACAAGCAATGCCTGCAAATATCTCCACCCTTGCCCCCAAGCTAGGTGATCCGTGACCTAATCCAATACATCAGGAAAGCAGACCCACACCTTTTAGTTAGACCCTCCAAATAAATGAAACCAATGTAAATGCCATCTGCTGTGAAATTATATAAAAGGAAAATATAAAGTGATAACCTTGTTAATTAACACATTATAATTTTGACTTTCCAGCTGGAAATGTAGTCACTTCATTAAAGTACAGCCATATCATTGTCAATTTCAAGTGGCATTTCAGGAAAGAATAAATGGTGATCCATCAAATGACTGAATTCAAGCATGAAAATCCTGTCCAATACCCTTTAGCCCAGACCAAAGCCCCTTTGTATTCTAATGAAAAAGTGCTAATGTACTCAGTTTTTAAATTTTTTAAATTTTCACTATCTATGTGAAAGTCTCTCTCTGGCACCTAGAGCTTCCTTACATATGGAGGATAAATAAGTTTCTATGCTGAATAGCTTCTTAAACTCACTTAGTAAGAACTTGGAATTTTAGGAGCTGAAGATAGAGATGATTTTCAAATTGCATCTGTGCAGAAAATGCTGACTATGGGTACTGGTCCAGGAATAACTACAGCCATTTTTTTCTTCTTATATTTTCCAAATGAGTCATAAAGGACCCTCTGCATTCAAATAGTGTGTCATGAAATGGGAAAGATAAAATATAGAAATTGGACACTGCTGTCTCTTCTTAATGAGTCCAGCTTTTGGTTACCTAGTGTGAGGCTAGAATAGCCCATCTAAAATAAGAGTGAGTCGGACTCAGTGCCAGACATTTCCAGTGCACTGCTGTGATGCACCTCTCCCCGAGGCGGAACAATGCAGAGCCTTTGAGAATGTCTGGTCCAGAGACGCTGCACCCTGTCTGCAAATTAGAATTTCCTGGAGCCTTTATGTCTGTTTGTTTGTTTTTATTAGTTCATGTCCTTTATTAACCCATACACAGTTTCTTGCCTTCTGGTTTGTTGAAGCAATAGGTTGGACAACATTTGCCACAATAATGTCTGTCAAAGTGGCTGGTCATAAAAACTCCAGCACCACATGCATCGGAAGGGCACTCCCAATGAAGGACACTAATTTCGCCATTCTCATCCACTTTGTAGTGTTTCAGGACAGCCAGCTTTACCTTCTTTCTCTGATGCTTGTTCTTCTTGGGAGTGGTGTAAGACTTCTTCCTTTTCTTAGCACCACCATGAAGTCTCAACACAAGATCAAGAATGGACTCCTTTTAATGTTGTAGTCAAAGTATGTCCGTCTTCCAGTTGCTTGCCAGCAAAGATTAGTCTTTGCTGATCAGGAGGAATTCCTTCCTTATCCTGGATCTTGGCTTTTACATTTTCTATTGTATCCGAGGGTTCAACCTCGAGAGTGATGGTCTTCCCTGTGAGGGATTTCACGAAAATCTGCATCTTGGGGGTGACTTCACTGCAGATGGTGGATCTGAAAGCTTTTAATTTATTGATTTAAGAAAGAGAGAGAGAGAGAGAGAGAGAGAGAGAGAGAGAGAGAGAGAGAGAGGGAGAGAGAGGAACATTGTTTTGTTGTTACAGTTATTTATGCATTCATTGGTTGATTATTGTATGTGCCCTGACCAGGGATTGAACCTACAGCATTGGCATATTGGGATGATGCAGGACAGTGCAATATTTCCAACCTCATACAGGAAATGGTCAGGATTTCCCATGACAAAGCACGATGATTGGACACATTGCCAAACTGTCTAACCTAGCATGACGTTTGGATACAGTGTATAAAAAAACAAACAAAAAAAAGTGTAACTTCATAGTTGTAATCAAGCACATCATTTAGAAATAGCTAGGAGGCCCTAAAAGAAATAATGCTTAGGGAAAGTAACAATTTTAACTTTTGACATTATGACTCATAGTTAATATGATGCCTCTTTTGTTTCTTATTGAAATTAAGTGCAGCAACTCCCAATGATTAGTTACCAAACTATTTTTGGTGTAAAAGCTTAGAAGGTTTTAGAAAGCCTTTGGTTATGAAAACATAAAAATTGGTTTCTTGCTCTAGTTCTGTTTTGGAGAATAAACCCTTTATTCCAAAGGATCCCAAACAGATCCCTATAAGTCTGTAGTTATTAGAGCTTTATCTTAAAAATTCCATTACGTGCTTCCCACATACCTCTGTCTCTTTGGTTTGTCTGGATTCACCTTGAGGACAGAGCTTTCCGCTTAGTGATATGGCACTCCCATAACCCTCTCCTCTCATAGTCTATCCATTGTCCCTTCCCCTATCCCTGTTGGAACAATGTCAAGGCTTTGAGATTAAAAGAGTTTTTCTTCCTAAGATTATATTATTTTATGACTCTCTTCAGTTCTGTCCCCTCCTAAGTCATGGAGAAGCCTATTCATGTATGGCACAGAGAAAAATTATTCTCTCAAGATCCCAACGATGCCTGGTTGACATGGCTCAGTGGTTGAGTGTCAACCTATGAAACAGGAGGTCATGGTTCGATTCCCAGTCAGGGCACATGCCCGGGTTGCAGGCTTAATCCCCAGTGTGGGTTGTGTAGGAGGCAGCCTATCAATGATTCTCTCTCATCATTGATGTTTCTAGCTCTCTCTCCCTCTCCCTTCCTCTCTGAAATCAATCAATCAATATATATATATATATATATATATATATATATATATATATATATATATTTAAAAGATCCCAAAGATGTCACCAGTAATAAAGTTTTTATTCTTGTAGATACATGATCACAAAGTCCAAAAATTATTTTTCCTCACGCATATGTCTCTAGAATTTAATGATGAAAACTGAAGCATCTATGCTGTTTATCACCTGTTCCTAGCTGGAAATCTATAAGGTGGGGAAAACCCATGCATGATCTCCCCAACTCTTTTTACAGAAGAGCAGTATCAAAATATCTGGCCTGTTTCTAGTAGCCCAGAGACTCCTGGAGTCATAAGGGGTACCATGGAAGTCCTTGACTGGGTCCTACAGTCTGAGACCAGTTTGTTGTAAAGGGAAAATTTTTGTGCATGACAGAATTGGATGCACATTTTCACAAAACTGGATAATACCGAGATAGGCAACTGGTAGTTTTCTAGGCAGCATCTAACCCTGGGCTTCCACTGAATGTCTCAGTCCCGGATCTCTTCCTACTGTTTCTCCACACAGATACAGCTCTGTACAGTACAGCTCTTTGCTCACTTCTGGTTTTCCTCGTGAAACAGTAATCTGGCTTCAACCTGACATTGCAGTACCAGGGACTGATTCTGTCACTGGGAAGACTTGAATCTTCATAGCCCACCCTGACAATCAGGGAAGGAACTGGCCTTGGGGAAATTGTTTAAGAATAAGCAATACTGCTACCTTGTGGAAGACAATGGTTATACTCTGTGCAGAAATTATTTTTTAAGTAACCTTTAAAACAGGATTGGAATAGGGCAGGAGATTTCCTTTTCACTTTGTATCTTTGTACATTGTTTGAATTGTTGTCATTTTCACAAATGAATCTTAATTTACAGTAAGTTTAGTCCTTTAACAAATAAGTTAAATTTCAAAGAGTAAAAAAAAATATTTAGGTTACTTTGATTTTCTATTTTTAAATTTTTATTGATTTTTAGAGAGAAAGGGAGAGAGAGAGAGAGAGAGAGAGAGAGAGAGAGAGAGAGAGAGAGAGAAACATCCATGAGAGAGAGAAACAGTGATTGGTTGCCTCCTGTACTCGCTCCGACTGGGGACCTGAACCACAACCTAGGCATGTGCGCTGACCAGGAATTGTACCGGCAACCTTTTGGTGTACGGATGATGCTCCAACCAACTGAACCACCCAGCCAGGATATTTTAAAATATCCTATTGTTGACATCATTTAAAGGTTGTCCTGTCTCCACCTCTAAACTTGCTGTGTAAACTTAATCATTTGAATCTGTTTCCACATTAGTAAAATTGGGAGCTGGATTTAATGACATAGATTTTAATTATTGCTCTATTACCTTTGCATTAAAATTTCCCCAACCTTCTTTTACCAGATATTTCCATTAATATGTATGTAACCCACATAACAGAACAATGGAAAATTTTAATATTGAAAGCTAAATCAAGGTGGTCATTCTAACCCAGTGGTTCTCAATCCTAGCTGCACACTTGGAACCCATTTAGGATGTTGTAAACATTCCAATACCTGGGCCCCACTCCAGACCCAATCATTGTATTAGAATCTCTGAGTGTGGGGTCTTGGCAGTAGGCATCTTTTAAAGTCTTCTCAAATGTGCAGCTGAGACTGAGAACTACTGCCTTTACAGAACTTACAATTCTACTACCAAATCACTGTAGCTTGGATTAATGACTATCCTCTTTTCAAATGTAAATATATCCATAAAAATTAAATTAACCAAATGTGTTTTTTTTTTTACTCAAATTAGCTTACTACTAGTAGTTTCTTCCTAATCTCTAGCCCCGTGAAGAGATTTATCATTTAAATAGGGTTAGGGGGAAAGATAATTCATTTCCAAGTATATCATGAAGCACTTTGAGAGGGGAGGGCTGCATGGCTGCAGAAAGGGAAGCGGTGAGGAACTGGAAGTCATCATGAGGACACTGCAAACGTGAATAATGGAAGAGGGTGAACCAGGGAGTAACAGAGGAATGGAAAGGAGTGGAAGGTGAACCAAAGACTAGTTGCAATGACTTAAAATTTTGTCTAGGTCAAAAAAAAATTTTTTTTGTCTAGGTCAAAGAGTATAAAATTCCAGCTATGAGATTAATACATTTGGGGGATCTAGTGTACAGTCTGATGATTATATTGAACAATACTATATTATGTACTTGAACGTTGCAAAGAGAGTAGGTCTTAAATATCTCACCGCAAAAAAAAAAAAAGGAACGGCAGTTTTGAGATGATGACACTGTTAGCAAAGCTATGGTGATAATAATTTTGCAATATATAAATGTATCAACTCAACAGGTTGTACACCTTAAATTTACACAATGTTGTATATCAATTTTATCTCAATAAAGGTGGAAAACATTTTTGCTAAAAATTTCCCTTAATCCAGTCCATAATGGAATCCTTCCTAATATTAAATCTTTCAGGTTGAGTAGAGAGGGAGACTAGATGCACAGAGAATCTTAGTATGATTTCTATATATTATTTAATGGATTAAATATTTCACGTACTGTACTTACAGTAGTCCTTTATCAGTGGGGGATACATTCCAAGACACTCAGTGATGCCTGAAACCTGGACTAGTGCTGAACTCTATGATTTTCCATATACACACATACACTTTACAGCTTCCCTTCGGCATATCAGTTTCCAACATCACTACTCTTGAACTTTGGGGATATTATTAGTAAAATAAGGTTTATTTGAACATAAGTACTATGATACTGGCCATGGCCACTAAGTGACTAAAGGGTGGGGGGTGCATAGAGCCTAGAGACTTTGGACAAAGGGATGATTCGTGCCCTGGGCAGAACATAGCAGAACAGCTCAACATTTCATTGTGTTACTCGGAGAGGCAGCAATTTAAAACTTATGAATTGTTTATTTCTGAAATTTTCTGTTGAATATTTTCAGACCACTGGTGACCACAGGTAAACAAAACTGCAGAAAGGGAAACAAAACAAATAAGGGAGAACTTTTGTATTTGTTTTTTTACATAACGTATGTTTATTTAATCTTTACAATTAATGAAGTACTTATTATTTCCACTTTACAGATAAGAACACTGGAATTGAATGAACTTGGGTCAACTTTTTTTGCTTCGTCATTTTGAAAAGAAATTTAATCAAAAGATAATTCTATCTTAATGTATCTATTTGGTATCTGAAAGGATATATATATATATATATATATATATATATATATATATATATTACAAAGCAATTTTAATCAAAAGTGTCTGGTACTGGCACAAGAACAAGCAGATAGATCAATGGAACAGAACAGAGATCCCAGAAATGGACCCACACCAATACGGCCAATTAATATTTGACAAAGGTGTAAAAGCATACAATGGAGGAAAGATAGTCTCTTCAATAAGTGGTGTTGGGAAACTCGAACAGGTACATGCAAACAAACAAACAAAAAAACTAGACCACCAACTTACACCACACACAAGAATAAATTCAAAATGGATAAAAGCTTAAATGTAAGTCGCAAAACCATAAAAATCCTAAAGAAACCATAGGCAGCAAAATTTCAAACATCTCATGTAGCAGTATTTTCACTGATAGATCACACAGGACAAGGGAAACAAAGGGAAAAAATGGGACTACATCAAACTAAAAGCTTCTGCACAGCAAAAGCAACCATCAATAAAATGAAAAGGGAACCTACTGTATGAAAAAACATGTTCACCAATGATACATCTGATAAGTGTTTAATTTCCAAAATATACAAAGAACACATACACCTTAACACCAGGAAGACAAACAATCCAATAAAAAACGGGCAAGAGAGGTTCAGAATCTATTTGACATTTTAATCATTTCTCATAAAAATATTGCAGATGTTAAAATTTCTCTGTAATCATAGTGTAGTTATTATCTCTTAATAAATAATAATGATGGGAAAAAATTGGGCAAAGGACCTGAATATACATTTCTCCAAAGAGGACATACATATGGCCAATAAACACATGAAGAAAAGCTCAAAGTCACTAATCATAAGAGAGATGTAAATTAAAATGACAATGAGGTGTCCCCTCACACCTGCCAGAATGGCTAACATCAATAAGTCAACAAACAACAAGTGCTGGTAAGGATGTGGAGAAAAGGAAACCCTAGTACACAGCTGGTGGGAATGGAGACTGGTACAGCCACTGTGGAAAACGGTGTGGAGGTTCCTCAAAAAATTAAAAATACATTTACCGTTTGACCCAGCGATCCTAACAATTCCAAAACACCAATAAGAAAGAATATATGCAGCCCTATGTTCATAGCAGCATTATTTACAACTAGAGGCCCAGTGCATGGGATTTGTGCACTGGTGAGGGATGTGGTCTGTGGGGATCAGCCCGCTGTGGGAGGGCTACTCATCCGGTCAGCCGAGTGACTGTGGACCTGCCCTCTGAGTGGCTGCTCCCTGCTCATCCCGGACCACCTGGGGCAGCTCCTGCATTGAGCATCTGCCCCCTGATGGTCAGTGCGGATCATAGTGACTGGTTGACTGGTTGTTCTGGTTGTTCCGGTTGTTCTGCTGTTCGGTCACTGGGCTTTTATTATATAGGATACCTAAGATCTGGAAACAGTCCAAGTGTCTATCAGTAGATGAGTGGATAAAAAGCTGTGGTGCCCTGGCTGGTGTGTCTCAGTGATTAGAGTGTTGGCCCCACACCAAAGGGTTATGAGTTTGATTCCTGGTCAAGGGCAGGTTGGGGTACGTGTGGGAAGTAAACAGTCAATGTCCACATCAATGCCTCTCTTCTTCTCTCTCTCCCTCCTTCCCTCCTTTCCACTCTCTCTGAAAAGCAGTGGAAAAAAATATCCTCTAGTGAGGATTAACACCAAAAATAAAGTAAAAAAAACTATGGTACATTTTTACACCATGGAATACTATGCAGCTATAAAAAAGAAGGGCCTCTTACCATTTGAGACAGCATGGATGGACCTGGAGAGAATTATGCTAAGCAAAGTAAGCCAGTTAGGGAAAGATAAGTATCACATGATCTTACTTATAAGTGGAATCAAAAAAACAAAATAAACTGACAAACAAAATAAGGCCAGAGGTATGGATGCATGGAACAAAATAACAGACTTCAGGAGAAGGGGAGGGGACAGAAAGAGATTGACCAAAGAACATATATGCATAACCCATGGACACAGACAATAGAATAGGGAAGACCTGGGGTGGGGTAGGGTTTGGGTGGAGGGAGGGCAAAAAGGGAGAAAATGGGAGACATCTGTAATATTGCCAACAATAAAATAAAATAAAAGAATAAAAAAAGTAAAAATAAATAAATAAAATAATTATGGCTGATATCCCCTCTACTCATCTTTTCTTCTCTTTTCTTTTTCTTTTCTTTTCTTTTCTTTCATTTTTTTTAATATTGATTCCAGAGAGGAAGGGAGGAAGGAAGAGAGAGAGAGAGAGAGAGAGAGAGAGAGAGAGAGAGAGAGAGAGAGAAAAATCGATGTGAGAGAGATACATCAATCGACCACCTCCTATACGACTGGGGTTTGAACCTGCAACCTAGGTATGTGCCCTGACCGGGAATCGAACCTGTAACCTTAGGAATGAGGAGCACCAACCATAAACATGTGGGTGACATTAAATGTGTATTGGCTGTGTGAGACATAATGTCATGTGGAGCTTGACATATATGTAGAATGAAAATTTATGACAGTAATCCAAAAGACAGGGGAGGAATAAGTGAGGTTTATATTTTTTAGGGTCATAGCATTGCCTGTGAAGTTACAAAAGTAACAATGTGTATTAGATATTATAAGTCAAGAATATATGTTATAAACTGAAAAAAATACATAAGGAAGAATAAAAGGATGTTTAACTAATAACCTATTTTTATTAATCCAATAGAAAGCAAGAAATGAGAAAAAAAGAAACAAAACAAGTGAGACAAAACTAATTTTTATATGGTAGAAGTAAATACAAATTTATTGGTCCCTACA
Source organism: Myotis myotis (assembly GCF_014108235.1). Classification (NCBI taxonomy): domain Eukaryota; kingdom Metazoa; phylum Chordata; class Mammalia; order Chiroptera; family Vespertilionidae; genus Myotis; species Myotis myotis. The sequence continues at coordinate 162,334,543 of NW_023416313.1, forward strand.
TTATGTATAAATGGTCTAGATATTAAAATTTATCAACAAAGATTATAATACTGCTTTAAAAATAAAGCCCAACTATATTCTGCTTATAACAGATATACCTTCAATATGAAGACACAGAAAGTCAAAAGAAAAAGACAGGAAAAATATTCTATGAATATTGCTCTAATACCAGATAAAATAGACAAATTACAGAAGAAATACTTTAAAGAGAGATACTTTTTAATTGTTATAGAGTACTTTCAACAGAGAGAGAAAATAAATCTAAATTTATATATACATGTAAATTACATATCTTTAAAACAGATAAAGCAAAAACTGACAAATGTGGAGAATTTTGAAAAATCTCTACTAATACTGGGAGATTCTATATAATAAAGAGGTCATATGCAAATTGGCCCTCACACCCTTGTGTCACAAGATGGTGTCCCCACATTGTCACAAGATGGCTGGCACGGGAGGGCAGTTGAGAAGGACCAGGCCTGCAGGGGAGGGCAGTTGGGGGCAATCAGGCTGGCAGGGGAGCAGTTAGGTGTCAATCAGGCTGGCAGGGGAGTGGTTAGGGGTGATCAGGCTGGCAGGCAAGTGATTAGGAGCCAGCAGTCCTGGATTATGAGAGGGATGTCCAACTGCTGGTTTAGAGGTTTAATAATGGGAATGAGGAGGTCAGAATTCTAATACTGGGGGATCCTATTTAATAAAGAGGTAATATGCAAATTGATCCTCACACCCTTGTGTCACAAGATGGCCGCCCCCATGTCATCACATCCAGCAGTTGGACATCCCCCGAGGGGTACCAGATTGGAGAAGGTGCAGGCTGGACTGAGGGACACCCCGTGCACAAATTTCGTGCACCAGGTCTCTAGTTTTAACATGACTGTCCCAACAACTGATAATACAAGTAGAGAAAAATCAGTAAAGATATAAACAACCCAATTAATGAACTTAACATAATTGATATTTCTAATAAATACTTTTTATTCTTTTCATTCTTTTTCTTTTGATGCTTCAATCTGGAAAATTTTTACTGCTATGCCTTCTCTGTTCTGTATGTTGAATCCATATTTTCTCGAATATATTAATAATGGTTATTTTTTAAAATCTGTGTCCAAAAAGTAAAATATATAAATTTTTTTAAAAATATATTTTATTGACTTTCCACAGGGAGGAAGGGAGAGAGACAGAGAGCCAGAATCATCGATGAGAGAGAAACATCGATCAGCCGCCTCCTGCACATCTCCCACTGGGGATATGCCCACAACCCAGGCACACGCCCCCGACCGGAATCGAACCTGGGACCCCCCAGTCCGCAGGCCAATGCTCTATCCAATGAGCCAAACCGGTTTCGGCGTAAAATATATAAATTTTTTAAAAGGGCCTGGTTTAAGATTACCCAATATCACACCTGGACTGATTTTTCTAACCTCACAAAAGATTAAAAGCACTGAGCTAAGGGAGAGATTTTATTTGCATATTTGGAAGCATTAGCAAGCAAAGCAGGAACCAGCTTGTTACAGAATTTACCAGGCGACCGAAAAATACGCAGGAGTACCAGAGGCACAGCAAAAACCCATTTATTTTCAGATGTTTCTCATGTGCTAGTGCAGGACTCAGCGGAGGCTATTTCTCTCCAAATCCTGAGCAAGCCAATATGGAGGAAGCGTTCCCTTTATACCCTTTGGTTTCTTTGTCCCCCAAATATGGAATGCGACTTCCGGACCTTTCATGGGCTTTGCAAAAATCCCCCTGTGTTGGGGTGGGGGCTGTGAGACCACATTTAAAGGCCTGGCCTGGTGCTAGCACTGATAACTCCATCTGGAGGTTGTGTATTGTTCATGGTTTATGGCCTCTCTAAAATGGGAGTAGTACTTAGGTAAACAAGTCTTGCAAGACCAGGTAATGAAAGAAGGGGCAGTGACTAGACTATAGGCTAACAAGAATATGCATTAGGTTACTGGCACAGACTTGGATTGCTAGCCCCTCGAAAATGTCTAAAAATGTCTCATTTTCCCCATCAGCTAATGAGAAAGTATGCGCTTCCTTCTTTGAAGCTGAAAGGGATGTCATTTCCACCAATGCTTAACAAGTAATACAGGATAGTTCCCATAAAATGAGGTGGGCAGTAGTTTCAGCTACAACGTTTTCTTCCTGATACAGAATCTTCAAGAAGGAATGGTTTGCTCTGGGCTAATTGCAACCCAGACTCACAGACCTGAGGAGGTCACCTGGGGAAGAATTCTCAATTGTTTGAAAGCCTTCCTGACACTTTCTTGTAGTGCCTTGGAGTTTACACATTATGAGTCAATCAATTTACTTCAGTTCAAGGAACATTTATTAACTACTAGAGGCCTGGTGCACAAAAATTTGTGCACTCAGCAGGGTCCCTCAGGCTGGCCTGTGCCCTTTTGCAGTCTGGGACCCCTCAGGGAATGTCCACCTGCTGGCTTAGGCCTGCTCCCCAGGGGATCGGGCCTAAGCTGGCAGTCAGACATCCCTCTGGCAGCCCAGGAGCCCTTGGGGGATGTCCATTTGCCAGCGGGGAGCAGGCCTAAGCTGCAGTTGGACTTCCTTAGCACTGCTGAGGAGGCAGGAGAGGCTCCCGCCATCACTGCTGTGCTGGAGCCATCAGCCTGGCTTGTGGCTGAGCAAAGCTCCCCCTTTGGGAGTGCACTGACCACCACGGGGCAGCTCCTGCATTGAGCGTCTGCCCCTGGTGGTCAGTGTGTGTCAGAGTGACCAGTCATTCCCAGTCATTCTGCTGTTATGATCAATTTGCATATTACCCTTTTATTATATAGGATAGAGGCCTGGTGCATGGGTGGGGGCCACCTGGTTTTCCCTGAAGGGTGTCCTGGATCAGGGTGGGGGTCCCGCTGGGGTGCCTGGCCAGCCTGGGGGAGGGGCTGAGGGCCGTTTTCAGGCTGGCCACAACCCCTTCAGTGTGAGGGTCCCCCCTGGGGTGCCTGGCCAGCCTGGGTGAAGGGCTGATGGCTGTTTACAGGCTGGCCACAGCCCCTTCAGAGTGGGGGGGGGGGTTCCCACTGGGGTGCCTGGCCAGCCTGGGTGAGGGGCTGAGGGCCATTTTCAGGCTGGCCAAGCCCCCCAGCGACTGAACCTCCCAGCCTCTCCTTTTTTTCTTTATTTTTTCCTGGGATTTATTTATCGTCTATCATTGAAACTTTGTAGCCTTGAGTGGAGCCCAGGGCTGGCCAGGGCAGACGGGAAGCTTGGCTTCCTCCATTGCCTCCAAGCCTCCTGCTTGCTCCAGCTCTGTGGCCACCACCATTTTAGTTGGGTTAATTTGTATATTTGCTCATGATTGGCTTGCCGGCATGGCTTGTGGCCGTAGCTTGTGGGTGTAGCAGAGGTATGGTCAATTTGCATGTTTCTCTTTTATTAGATTAGATACTAGAAACAACACTGTACACAGCCTTGTAGGGAATGAAGAGATCTAAGGATCTAAGTCACCACTGGTCTCTTGCTTGTCTTATGACAAAATCAAACAAACAAAACCAATTCTGGCCCCACTACGCACATATAAAAATTAGTCTTCCCACATCTACTCTTGTGTTTCCAATCTGTTCTTCATACTGTAGTCATTGTGCACTTTTCAAATCACAATTCTGACCTCCTCATTCCCCTTATTAAACCTCCAACGACTTCCTACTGCCCCCAGGATGAAATCATACATTCTTAGTATTGCATGATTCAGCCCCTGCCTGCTTTAGTAGTTTCACATTATGTCACATGCTCCCTCATTCATTCAATCCCCACAACTGTGACTTTTTTTAGGGCTCAGAACACATCATTATTTCTGGTCTTGGATTTCTTAAATACTCTTTTTCAATTCCTTCCCACTTTCACCTAGCTACTTACTACCGTTTAGAATTCTGCCGGGAGCCGGTCCATGCTTGCTGTTTCAAGGGACCTGGCACATATGGCATACTGTTCTTAATATGTTTTGTTCACCTTCTTGGCACTATGTGTTTTAACCAAGGTCTCTGAGAAAGGTTGTTTCCCCAGGTAGGGATTTTCCCCTGAAGTTAGGGAGGGAATAAAACCTCTTAACTAAGTGCCAGGTGGGTAATTAATCACTTTAACTACGAACAATCATGCTTAAGCTACATAATCTTTACTCCCTGGAATGGAGATAAGAAACGCCCTAACCTTTGTAATAGAGATTGATAGGATTGAGTCAACTGGTATAAATACAGATGTAATAAGACAGCAAGACACAGAACTTAGAATACAGAGCCTAGAACACAGAACTAAGAAGACAGAACCCACACAGAACCTACAGACAGAAGAACTTTGCTGGAGAGAACATGGCAAAAGATCCTGGACTGGACCTGACTACAGAAATTGACAAAAGAACCTGACTAGAACCTGGTGACTGAACCTGGCTGGAGAACCTGGACAGAACCTGGCTGGAGAACCTAGCGAGGGAACATGGCTACAGAACCTGGCTGGAGAACCTGGCTGGAGAACCTGGAGAACCTAGCAAGAGAACATGGACACAGAACCTAGCTGGAGATCCTAAGCAGAACCTCCCTGGAGATCCAGACCAGAACTTGGCTGGAGATCCTGGCTGGAGATCCTGGCTAGGCTGCTGATCAACTGAACGCTGCCTCCATGTCATTCCTTCTTCGCCGACTCTGTCCACACCTTTGGGGACCCCTGGACCCGCTGGGGCCGGACCCCAGCAGAATTCAGTTTAAATAATTCAGTTTACTTCTCCTAACTCCCCAGACTAAATTATGTCCCCCCACTATACACTCCTGTTAAAACCTGTGTTTCTCCATCATTATATTCAACACATTCATAATTATGTGATAGACTAGAAGCTTCATAGGGGCATTTAAAACAGTGGCTAGATCCATTCATTACTGAGTGAATAAAACTAATAAAATTAATGAAAAAACCACTACCATCAGAAGCTCCCAGTCTAGTAGAGGAAACACACACATCACTCTTCTCTTTAATACAAGATAAAGCAAGTGCTGTAGTGATGCAACATGCAATGAAAGTAACGGGAAAGTAAGGGAGGGAAACATTAACTCTCATTAAGATGTAAAACAGCACTGCTTGAGCTGGGCCATGAAGGATGGGAAGAACTCCAATGGGAAGAATAATGGGAAAAAAATTCCACAAGGAAGGAGTAGTATCAGCAAAGAAACTGAGAAAAGATTGAGCTATAGACTGTTTGGAAGGGTGTGGTTCAAGACAAAGCTGGAAATGTAGGCTGGCATTATCAAACTGCATATCAGACTGAGGAAATTGTATGTTATTCTGCAGGCAATAGGATTAGGTCTGGCTTTCAAAAGAAAATTCTGTATAGAATCAAATAAAACAGAAGAAAGAAGAGGAAGAGAGATCATGTAGGGACTGTGTAGAGGAGGCAATCTATTTACAGATCCCAGCCTCTCCACACTCTAAATATATCTGCAAAAATTTTAAACACACAAGTGATTTTAAAAAAAAGTCTGACCTGCTGCACGAAGCATTTCCAGAAGAATGCAGATTATCCTATGGATGCAGCAGATGCTGATTCCAGGAGAAAAAATCCATTCGGCTAAATTTATGCTGATTGCTGCAAGTTCCATTTAAATGGTTTTCTTCTTTTTTAAGGATTTTATTAGTTTTCTTTATCTTTACTGAGATATAATTGACAAATAAAATTACAAGAGGCCAGCTGGTGTGGCTCATTGGCTGAGCGTCAACCTATGAACCAGGAAGTCATGGTTCAATTCTGGGTCAGGGCACATGCTCAGTAGGGGGCGTGCAGGAGGCAGCCAATCAGTGATTCTCCTCATTGATGTTTCTATCTCTCTCTCCCTTTCCCTTCCTCTCTGAAATCAATAAAAACTTATTTTTAAAAATTTGTAAGACAGTTAAGGTGAGCATCGTGATGATTAGATATATGTATGCATTGTGGAAGAATTTCACCCATGTAGTTAGTTAACACATCCATCATTTCACATATCTCTCTCTCTTTTTTTAAAAACATCTAAGTTCTACTCTCTTAGCAAATTTCAATTCTACAATAGAGTGTTATCATCTATAACAGGGGTGGGGAATATCTGGCCCACAGGCCATATAAGGCCTGTGAAATCATTTGGTCTCGTCCTGCCAACACATTAGGGGTGAGTTAATTAAATGTTTGACCAAATATGGCAGGCTAATTGTTAAGCTGATAATTTTATATGGTCCATGAATGATGTTATAAATACCCACATGGCTCTTGGCAGAAAAAGGTTCCCCACCCCGGATTTATAGTTACCATGTTATACATTAGATCCTCAGAGCTTATTCATCTTATAACAAAGTTTTTACCCTTTTACCAACCTCTCTCTATTTCCCCCACCCTGCCGCCCCTGGCAACCACTTTTCTACTAACTGTTTTTATGAGTTTGACTTTTTTTTAAAAAAAGTGATATTATATAGTATTTGAAACAGACTTTTGTCAGGGCTAAATAACACTATCTACAGTAACTGGTACCAGTTATTTCATTTAAAGAGCAAAATGCCTCAATTATGTAAAGCGGTTGATCTGGTTTTTGAGAATAAAAATAATAGTAGAGGGTAAAATTGTTTAAAACTCTTCCCCAAGTTCAGGAAAAGGAATAGTCATACACAGCCAGTATAACCACAACCTATCTAAAAAGCCAATTTGACAATTAGTTTCCTACAAGCAAGACAATTGACATTTCCATTTTATATGGCATTTACTTTATGCATGGATCCATAACACAAGCCTCACATGGCTTTGAAATTTCTTTGAAATACTAGTGCATGTCTTCCTATTCCTAGGTCCTTCCTATCCTAGGTCCTTCCTATAAAATATTTGCAAGCAACTATAGAATTGTAGTAATACCTCCAAGGATGAATGTTCATTCCATTTATATCAAAGGTATGTTTCACTACTGTTTTTGTGTTTTCCTGAAGACAGAGTAAGCTGTTATTTCAATTATGAATCATGTAATCATGATTAATTTTAAATGGCAATTAAACTTAATATGTATATTCCAAATAATGCCTATAATTAAAGCATCAATAATATGAATGGTATAATCAGGTTCACACACGCATAGGCACTGATAACTATGATAAGACTATGGCTTGGCTGAGAACAATTTTACAACATGCTACCCTGATTTCAGAGATGTTAAAATGTGGGAGAAAGGATATGCATCACAGAGTCAATGAAATCGGTTGATGTTATTTACAGAGAATATTCTACTTGGATACAGGTTTCAAATGTCAAAGATTTGTACCCTAGTTGAGGGGAGGCGGGGGCAGCATACACCATATTCAACTGACCTAATAGGAAAATATATTGGCTCTCAAAACTGGAAGGCTAGAGTGATGGGGGAGAAGCTTTCAGAGTTTCTTAATCCAGTGGGAAAATTATGTGACCAAGAACTCAGTTTTTCACATCTGTTTGGTCTGCCTTTCTTTTTTCTTTTTTTTAAAAATATATTTTTGTTGATTCAGAGAAGAACAGAGAGGGAGAGAGATAGAAACATCAATGATGAGAGACAATCATTGATTGCTGCCTCCTGCAGGCCCCCCACTGGGGATGGAGGCCACAACCCTGGCATATTCTGTGGCAAGAATCGAACCATGACCTCGTGGTTCATAGATCTATGCTCAACCACTGAGCCACGCCAGCCAGGCTGCTCTGTCTTTCTTTTTTCTTTTTTTTTAAATTAAATCTTTATTTTCAGATTATTACAGTTGTTCCTCTTTTTTCCCCCCATAGCTCTCCTCCACCCAGTTCCCACCCCACCCTCTGCCCTTACCCCTCCCACTGTCCTCATCCATAGGTATACGATTTTTGTCCAGTCTCTTCCTGCACCCCTACACCCCTTTCCCCCCAAGAATTGTCAGTCCACTCCCTTTCTATGGCCCTGGTTCTATTATATTCACCAGTTTACACTGTTCATCAGATTTTTTATTCACTTGATTTTTAGATTCACTTGTTGAGAGATGTGTATTTGCTGTTCATAATTTTTATCTTTACCTTTTTCTTCTTCCTCTTCTTAAAGAATACCTTTCAGCATTTCATATAATACTGGTTTGGTGGTGATGAACTCCTTTAGCTTTTTCTTATCTGTGAAGCTCTTTGTCTGACCTTCAATTCTGAATGATAGCTTTGCTGGGTAAAGTAATCTTGGTTGTAGGTTCTTGCTATTCATCACTTTGAATATTTCTTGTCACTCCCTTCTGGCCTGCATAGTTTCTGTTGAGAAATCAGCTGACAATCGTATGGGTACTCCCTTGTAGGTAACTGACTTTCTTTCTCTTGCTGCTTTTAAGATTCTCTCTTTGTCTTTTGCCCTTGGCATTTTAATTATGATGTGTCTTGGTGTTATCCTCTTTGGATTCCTTTTGTTTGGGGTTCTCTGTACATCCTGGACTTGTAAGTTTATTTCTTTCACCAGGTAGGGGAAGTTTTCTGTCATTATTTCTTCAAATAGGTTTTCAATATCTTGTTCTCTCCCTTCTTCTGGCACCCCTATAATTTGGATGTTGGGGCGCTTGAAGTTGTCCCAGAGGCTCCTTACACTATCTTCATATTTTTGGATTCTTTTTTCATTTTGCTTTTCTGGTTGGGTGTTTTTTGCTTCTTCATATTTCAAATCTTTGACTTGATTCTTGGGATCCTCTAGTCTGCTGTTGGGTCTCTGTATAATATTTTTTATTTCAGTCAGTGTATGCTTAATTTCTAGTTGGTCCTTTTTCATAACCTTGAGGGTCTCACTAAATTTATTGGTGGTTTCTAGAAAATTCTTGAAAAACCTTATAACCGTGGTTTTGAACTCTATATCCAGTAGTTTGCTTTCCTCCATTTCTGTCATTTGTGACCTGTTTCTTTGTCTCCACATTTTTTATGCTGCCCTGTGTTGGTAGAGTGGCTCTGTGTTCTAGGTGTCCTATAGCACCCAGTGGCTCAGCTTCCCCAATTACCTGAGGTGGACACTCTTGGTGCACCGCTTTGTGGGCTTTGTGCACAGTCTTGTTGTAGTTAAGCCTTGATTGTTGTAGGTATCACTGGGAGGAATTGGCCTCCAGGCCAATTGGCTGTGAGAATCAGCTGTGTCTATGGTGGGAGAACTTCTGTGCTGAAGACAACCTTATGGGGCAAGACTTGCTTCAGTGGAGCTTTGGTGCTCACTGAGTCTGCCCCCTGAGTGTGTCCCTTATGGATCTGAGGAGTTGTAACCTGCATGGTCCCACTCTGACCACTGGGTACACTGGCTCTTAGATCTAAGGAGGTGCTAATTTAGCCTCTGTCTGAGGCTACTCAGCAGGAGCTATGAAGAGATCTGCAGATTCCCCTTCCTTGTTTGGGGTTTGGAGGTGCCCAGATGAGGCCCAGCTGTGAAGCAAGGCAAGCTGCTGTGGGGCCTTGGGCCTTCTCTTGGAAGTTCTGGGTCTTTCTGGCCCAGCAGCAGTTTGTTAGGTAATTTTCAGATTGCAAAGGGCCAGGACATTCATATGCAAAAGTCTCTGCCACAGCTTGGGTGGGGCGGGGTCTCAGGGAATCAGCAGGGCGGAGCAAACAGCTATGGCTGATCCTCAGTCCTGCCCTAAGGGGCCCCGCATCTCAGTGTCCCAGTAATCGCTGCAAGCACCTCTGAGAGAAAGCCACCCTCGAGTTCTGAGTTCTGCCCCCTGCCAGACAGTCCAGTTTCTCCCTGTATGAGTCTGGGTCCCCAGAGACTTCCTGGAACTGGAGTTCAGAGCAGTTGGGGGCTTGTGACTCCTTCCCAATTCAAAAAGACAGCCGCATCCTCAGTTGCCAGCCCTTGCCGCATGCACCTCCGTACCTCAGCACTTTGCTTCCACACCTCCTCTGAGTCTCAGTGTGCTTTTCTCTTTCCTTCTAGTTGTAGAATTTCCACTCAGCCAGCCTTCCTGTGGTTCTGGATGATGTCCGTTTTGCCTTTTAGTTGTATTTTTGAATTTGTTGTGGGAGGCAGCAATTTCCAGTGTTTACCTATGCCGCCATCTTGGTTTCTCCTGCTCTGCCTTTCTTAATATCAGCTTCATTCTGATAGTTGTCAATAGCTATTGAGACTACATTCTACTTCTTAACATCCAGCCAGATCAGTGAACTTCCTTTTCCAGAAATGTCCAACAAACCCCTTCTGTGTCTTGTTTGTGTGAATTGGTTTCCATGCCTCTTCTTAAACCAATTACATAGCAAATAGGAGAGATTATCCTGTTGGTTTAGATTAATCAAGTCTCAAGAACTGTGGAATTGGATTTATTTCTCCTGAGGTGAACTCTTTTTTTTTGTTGTTGTTGTTGTTGCTGTTAATACTTACCCAAGCATATTTTTCCATTGATTTTTAGAAAGAGTGGAAGGGAGGGGGAGAGACACAGAGAGAAAAACATCCACATGAGAGAGACACATCCATTGGTTACCCACCCCAACTGGGACCAGGAATCAAGCCTTCAACTGAGGTACATGCCCTTGACCGGAATCAAACCTAAGACCCTTCAGTCTGCAGGCTGACGTTCTATCCACTGAGCCAAACCAGCTAGGTCTGAACTCTTGGTCAAAATCAGAGTTCTGTTAGTTAGATAAAATGTAGTAATTATTTCTCTCTGGCCCCAAACTTTCTTGAATACTTTTGTATCTCTACTGGTCCCTAGCACGTGACACACAAGTAGTGATTTCTTTAAGGCCAAGGATTGTGCCTTACTTAGATTTTCTATTCTCCTTAATTTCTTGCATGTAACTGATACTTAATAGATATCTGCTATTCTTTTAACCATAGTTATTTATTATTTATAATAGCGGTTGTGTTCCCTGCCGAAAGAATCTTGAAATGACCTATAGTTCCCTTTTTTAAAGAACCTAGATGAGTATATTAATCAAAGTTGTCTATTAAAAAGTTACAAAAAGTTTCAGGGAAAGGAGGCGATAACCCTATGTCTACATCAAAAGATTCCTTTTTGTGGAACTCCGCTCCAAGGAAGAAAAAAAAGACTAGATTCTATTTTTTTAATTTCTTTTTGTTCTGATTCTATTACAATAGGAATCATTTCTTGTTCCAGACTATTCTGTCTTCCTTTCACTTGTCCCCCAAAGTCTGAAGACTAAATATAGACAAGATCTGTTTAGCTAGCTACTCCTTCTCTCCAAACTCGTCAGAGCTTTATGCCTTGGAGACTTTCCCCTATGATTTCCATTGCAAATGTCTTAAAGGCACCAGACCTGAGCTCTACAGAGGCAGAGACTTTGGCTTTTTCCTGTATCACCAGTTCTTAGTGAAGGTGTCTGGCCCGAAGATGGTGTTCAATCATTTAAAAATAATGCAATAAATGACTGAGAAGAATGCCTTTAAGTAGAAATGATGTTACTATATAGCGAATTGTGGAATGCTTAATACTGTATTGCATTTTCTGTCTAGGACAGTGGTTCTCAACCTTCTGGCTCTTTAAATACAGTTCCTCATGTTGTGACCCAACCATAAAATTATTTTCGTTGCTACTTCATAACTGTAATGTTGCTACTGTTATGAATCATAATGTAAATATCTGATCTGCAGGATGATCTTAGGTGACCCCTGTGAAAGGGTCGTTCGACCGCCAAAGGAATCGCGACCCACAGGTTGAGAACCGCGGATCTAGAAAGTCCTATTAGAACTTTAAAGGAGAGGTGCTTGGAAAATGTACAGCTAAACATTCCATGATAGTGGTTTTCCAATAGAAAATTTATAACTTCATGGTGCAGATTTGGAAAAACCCCAAATCTTAATTTTGTATAATTCGGTTTTACATATGGTTTACAAGAGGATTTTAGAATTAAATTGCACAGAGAAGGCATTTTAGTGACTGATTATTGGATTAATTACATTGTCTTGTAAATCAAGTGGTAGGAGTGCAAGAGACAAGTAGATGTTTTGTAAGAAAGACTCTGGGCCCTGGCCGGTGTGGCTCAGTTGTTTGGGCATCGTCCAGTGCACTAAAAGGTTGCAGATCCCATCCCATCCGGGCTGTGGGCTCCATCCCTGGTAGTGGGCATGCAGGAGGCAGTGGATAGATTCACTCTCACATCGATGTTTCTCACTTTCTCTCCCTCTCCCTTCCTCTTTCTCTCTAAAAATTAAAAAAGAAAAGGGAGAGACTCAGGCATGTTGAACTGCAAGGCTTTGTAACCAAAAATGCCTTTGGTTACTTAATATCTTCCATCTTATATAGTTGGTGCCCCCAAATCCCCAGGATTACTAGGGGATTAAGCACTTACAGAATTAATAGCAAATAGAGAGGAAGGGTGTGGAAGCGGACTCTTGTCCCTTTCATTCCAGTTAAGGTAATTACTCAATAAAATTAAATTACCAATCTAGGAAAAAGCCTTGGTACTTAACCATAGCCCCAAAGTAATTTCTGGACTCTGGGATCGGGCGCTCTGTGGGTAGCATCTCATACAACCTCTTACATTCACAGGAGGAAAACAACTACTTCTGTGCTGCTTATTATGTATGCTTGGAAGGAAGTTTTTGAAATAGAGTGACTGACTCCTTTCAATTTTCTAGGACTTTCCCAATTTTAAAAGTCTTATGTCCCAGGAAATCCCCCAGTTTGAGAAAAACTAAGAGAGTTAATCCTACTTTGAAGACTCCTTTTTTTGGGGGGGGGGGGGCAGGGGGAGGGAGAGTGGAAGAGAGAGGGAAAGACAGAGAAACACCGATGTGACCAATTGGTTGCCTCCTGCAGCAGCCCTGACCAGGGCCCGAACCAGGGGAAAAGCCTGCAACCAGAGTACCTGCCCTTGATTGGAATCGAAGCCAGGACCCTTTAGTCCACAGGCCAATGCTCTATCCACTGAGCCAAAGCAGGTAGGGCCTGAAGACTCCTTTAAAAAAATAATAGAAAACTTATTTGGACTTGCCCAAATTTCCTACTGCACTTTTTTACTTCCCATCTTTCCCCAATTGTTCTATTGAAATCCTAAAATGTTTCTCCCTTGTACCTCTGCTGTCTTGTTTCACTTCAGCTTGTTGTGGACTTACAAGCCAAGGTTTGAGATCTATAGCTTAATATCTATTACTAGGGGCCCAGTGCATGAATTTGTGTACCTTGAAAGGAACTGTGGGCCGCCAGGCTGCAGTGGGCAAAGGGGCGGGTCTTGGCCCATCCATGCCCCCGCCCAGCCCCTCCCACCACAGCCCCAGTCCCCTGTCTGCTGGAAGCCTCGCTCCTGCCACCGCTGTTCCCATGCACTGAGGGCGCCGGCCCCACTCGCACCCACTGATGGTGCAGAGCGACTGGGGCCACAGCCGGCACCAGCAGTGGGTGTGAGTGGTGGCTGCTGCCCTGATCACCCCTCAGAAGCAGGGGGAGGTGGAGAAGCCCTGAGGGGCGATCGGGGCCGGCAGCCACCACTCGCATCCGCTGATGGGGCCGAGTGATCCGGCTAGCGCCAGGCACTGGCAGTGGGTGCAAGTGGCAGCTCCGACACCAGAAGCAGGTGCGAGTGGGGTCAGCACCAGCAACAGGTGCAAGTGCCGGGCGGACCATGGCATGCAAGAGCAAAGAATTTTCAGTAACCACCAGAGGCTTGCCCTGATGACAGCGACCAACGCCCTGCCTTGGTGTGGCACCCCCGCTCACCTGCTCCACCATCCTGCTGCGGCCAACACCCACCATGTTCTGTGCTCTGCTGCCTGCTGCTGATGTCTGCCAAGTTCTGCGCACACTCCCTGGTGGTCAGCGCACGTCATGGCAACTGATTATGCAGTTGTTCGCTTGTTCCACCATTCGGTCTATTTGCATATTAGCCTTTTATTATATACTAGAGGCCCTGTGCACAAAACTTGTGCATGGGAGGGTCCCCTTAGCCCAGCCTGCACCCTCTCCAATCTGGGACCCCTCGGGGGGTGTCTGACTGCCAGTTTAGGCCCGATCCCCGGGATCAGGCCTAAACTGGCAGTCGGACATCACTCTCACAATCCAGGACCGCTAGCTCCTAACTGCTCACCTGCCTGCCTGCCTGATTGCCCCTAATTGCCCCCTCCCCCCGCCAGCCTGATCACCCCTAACCACCTCTGCCTGCCAGCCTGGTCGCTCCTAACTGCCCCCCCTCCCCGGTGGCCTGGTTGTCCCTTATTGCCCCCCTTGCCAGCCTGGTCACCTGCCCCTTTGCTCACCACAGCCTGACGGTTCCTGGCTGTTCCTTTCAAGGTCGACGAATTTGTGCACTGGGCCCCTGGTTTTAAAATAAAAAGGTATGACAGTTTTTGATGACGTAAGGATAACTCCTTTTTGGGATTCCTGCTCAGTTTTTTGTTTTTAAGTGATTCAATTTAAATTTTCTCCTAGTGTAGTATATCCCAAGATGGGGCATGCAGGAAATAATTTTAGGTGATATGCAGGAATGACATTAACTAACTTGGGCAACAACAACAAAAAATTTTTTTCTTTCAATTCTCTTTTAATAGTACTGATCTTGAAAAGAAGAGAGTCTCCTTTTAATGCTAATATGTCTTAACACCTCTAACATCTACTAGTCTTCCTTTATAAGAAAGAGTGAGTCAAGCCTTGAGCTCAAAGTTTAAAATATCTAGCTAGAATTTGATGAAAAGGTTTCGTGTGTGTGTGTGTGTGTGTGTGTGTGGTATTTGTTTTCATTGTTACTTTCTGCTTAGTATAACAGAAACTGGTTTTTTATTTTCAGGAATAATATAAAAACATTTTTCTTTTTAGATAAATGTATGTAAATAAAAATAATCAATTTAAAGGAAAAATATTTCGCAAAAACCATGAAGGTGAGATGGGGATTACTGAAGCATAGGAACCCTTGTCCACATAAGTTTCCATATACTCAAGGAAGGAAGAGGGCAGGCTGGAGGAGGATGGCATTCAAAGCTCTCTCTGCCCCTAAAGACAGCAACCAGGCAGAACTGAATGAAACAGTGTAGTGCACTGTGCCAAACCACAGAAGCTCAACTTCTAACAGGATTTGACAGGAAAACACTTCAGAGTCTTTGTCCTTTTCTCATGTCACAGTGTTCTTAGCTTCCAGCAACAATCACCAACTGTACTTGCAGTTGAACCTAACAGATTCCTCTAAATACTAAGGTCTCAGCATGATCAGAACCTAAACTCGTTATACGGGAGAGCAGCCATGAGCGCTCCTTGATAATAGTGTTAAGAGGTTTGAAATGAACATCCTTGAGTTTACTTGTTGAGCTGGCACGTAGAAAGAAAAACTTTCAAGTGGTGTTTGATTTCTGTAATTTTTTTAATCCTTTTTATAAAATATTTTCAGGTACCTCAGATTAAAAAAAGATATGATAACATTTTACCTATTTATTGGCCAATATAAGACAGGCAACATAATCTGGCATTCAATCAAATTATTTGAAAACATTGTAGGTCTTATCTTAGGTCAAAATTTGAGAAAGCTATGTCTCCCAAAACACTGACCTCATTAGATTAGCTTCCATAATGTCTATCAAACAAGTATTTTTGAGCTTCTACAATGTACTCAGATCACCTAGATACTGAAAAACAAAGAATTATAATATGGACTCTTAAAAGATTTATGATACAACTAGGGAGGCTATATTAACTCACATAAAATATTAAGACAGTAATAAATTGGACTAAACCCTTGCATGTTAAGTAGAATAATAAAGATTTTATGTGGGACTTATATAAGTTTACAAGGGAGTTATCTGAAGAAGGTTACAACAGTCCAAGAAAGTTTCACGATGGGATTCTGTTTTCTTTTTTAAAGATGGGTCAATTTGAAGGGAAAAAAGGGGAATAGAAACGGGTTCATGATTAAAGCAAGATTTGGCATGATGTCAGAAGTAGTCATGGAGGAAAATGTGGAAGACTAGTGGTATCAGCTTGGGTGGAGAATAGAGTTTCAAAGGTTACTGATGGGAGAAAATAATAGGAAAAAATAAAGTGACACCAAATGCGGGAGACCTCAAAAACTAGCTTCAGAGGATTAGCTTATTCCAAAAGCAGTAGAGAAACCATCTCTTAGGGTTGCTGTGAAAATTAAATGAGGTAATATTTGTGAATAACGATAATATTTTAGCCTGGCTGGCCAGCGTAGCTCAGTGGTTGAGTGTTGACCTATGAGCCAGGAGGTCATGGTTTGATTCCCAGTCCAGGCACATGCCTGGGTTGTGGATTTGATCCCCAGTGTGGGGCATGCAGGAGGTAGCCAATTAATGATTCTCTCTCATCATTGATGTTTCTATCTCTCTCTCCCTCTCTCTTCCTCTTTAAAGTCAATACAAATATATTTTTAAAAGAAATGATATTTTAAGAATATTTGTCTAGCAATTAGGCAAGATAGATTAAAATGAAAGAAGAAAATTAGGGATCCAGGTAAAAAGTTATTTCAATTTTCTAGACATGAGTCAATAAGGGTCTGGATTAGGGTGATGTCATTGAAGATAAAGAAGAAAGGTAAATCTGAAATACTTTAAAATAAAAATCTAGTAAATTATATTTTGATTTATTCATTATTTATTGAGCAAGTGTTATGTGGTAGACACTGAGCCAGTCACATGCAAAACTGATAGAACTCAGTGAGATTTTATGCGTGAGCAATTCATGAGATGTATAAAAGATTTATGAACTAGGAGGTCAGAAATAAAGATGGTGTCTTAACAAAGTCAGGGGAATTGACTCGACAAAGAGGAGAAAAAAAGTTGTAGGAATTGAAAGTAAGGAATGAATTCAAAGGATATGCAAGTGGAAATGTACTTAGGGAAGATTGGTCTAGAGCAGTGGTCGGCAAACTGCGGCTCGCGAGCCACATACGGCTCTTTGGCCCCTTGAGTGTGGCTCTTCCACAAAATACCACATGTGGGTGTGCACGTTCAGTGCGATTGAAACTTTGTGGCCCATGCACAGAAGTTGGTATTTTGTGGAAGAGCCACACTCAAGGGGCCAAAGAGCCACATGTGGCTCGCGAGCCGCAGTTTGCCAACCACTGGTCTAGAGCATAAAAATAAAGATAGTTAATACTTACATAGAAGTTACTATGTAATAGGCACTATTCTAAGCATATTACATGAGCCTATTTAATCATCCAATAATCCAATGAAGTAAGTATATTATTATCCCCATTTTACAGGTCAGGAAATTAGGTGACATGCTAGTAAGTGGTAGGGTCAGAATTTGAGCACAGATCTTCTGACACCAGAATCCATGCTTTTAACCTACATACTATCACGTCTTTTGTTAATCCTCACCAGAGGAGTTCCTTTTTCTGTTGATTTTTTAGAGAGAGTGGAAGGGAGGGGGAGAGAATGGTTGCTGCCCCGCACAGGCCCACCACAGCCGGGGGTTGAACCTGCAACCAGGTACATGCCCTTGACTGGAATCAAACCCAGACCCTTCTGCCTGAGGGCCAACGCTCTATCCACCGAGCCAATCCAGCTAGAGTCAAGCTGCGCAGCTAGACTATCATGCGGTTTGAATTAGGTACAGGTCAAAGGTAAAGTCTTAGAATTTGGGAGGAGTAGGTATAAAATAATAGAAGGGCATAAAAATGAGCTAAAGAACGAGTATAAAGCCAAGCTGAGGACACAAGTTTAGGGGCACACACAATTGGAGACAAAAAGAGGAAGAAATGCTGACAAAGGAAATAGAGTGGTGGAGCTCTGAAAGATTCATCAACCAGAGAATGTGGTCAACATAATAAATGCTGCTGAGAGGAGAATGTGAGCTAAATAAAACTGACTGAAAAAAAGAATATCGGCTATCTTATAGAAAGCAGTCTCAGGGATAAAGACAAAACTCAAGCAGTTACTAAGAGCATGGAAGAGGAGGAAATAGCGGCGCTGAGTATGGTCTTCACATTTTAGGAGATTGACAGTGAAAAGAGGGAGGAAGGACATGAGCTAACAGTGTCAGCAAGGTCAGTGCTCCCTCCTGCCCTAGGGGCTTGACTATAGAAAGGTACTCCACTCCTTCCTACCTTGTCCTCATTCTATAAGGACAAGCTCGGTACTGAGCTTCCACAAGTCGGCTGACACCAAGTTCCTTACCCATAAGGTGCAGTCCTCTTAGTCTCCAGAAACTGGAAATAGGGAGTTTTAAAGATACTCCAGAGAAGTCTTTCCTTTAATAGGAATTCAAATGGAAATTATGTATCAGCAAGTGACAAACAGCACCTCACTCTGAGTTCTTGTGTTCTCTTTAAGGGCAAGTCTGTCCTGTACTATTCAATCTAGTCCTTCTTTACATGCTGTTTCAAGTTGTAGTTTATTATTAGATACTAGAGGCCCAGTGCATGAGATTCGTGCACTCTGGCAGGGGGGAGGGTCCCTCACCCCGGCCTGTACCCTCTTGCACTCCAGGACCCCTTGGGGGATGTCCGACTGACGGTGGGGAGCAGGCTTAAGCCATCTGTCGGACATCCTTAGCACTGCCGAGGCGGGAGAGGCTCCCACCACCGCCGCTGTGCTTGCCAGCCGTGAGCCTGGCTTCTGACTGAGTGACGCTCCCCCTGTGGGAGTGCACTGACCACCAGGGGACAGCTCCTGCATTGAGCATCTGCCCCCTGGTAGTCAGTGTGTGTCATAGCAACAAGTTGTTACACCATTTGGTTGATTTGCATATTAGCTTTTTATTATATAGGATTGCTACAAGTAGGCTGTTTCATGCTTCTGAGTTATCCACTTGGTTATCTCTTTATGTTCTCCAAGGTTCCACTCAAATGCCATTGCCTTTTTTAAAAAATATATATTTTATTGAATTTTTCACAGAGAGGAAGGGAAAGGGATAGAGAGTTAGAAACATCGATGAGAGAGAAACATCGATCAGCTGCCTCCTGCACACCCCCTCCTGGGGATGTGCCCGCAACCAAGGCACATGCCCTTGACCAGAATCGAACCTGGGACCCTTGAGTCCGCAGGCTGACGCTCTATCCACTGAGCCAAACCGGTTAGGGCACCACTGCCTTTTTGAGGTCTTTTCTGGCCCCAGTCTGAGTGAAAGCCTCTGCTCTACAGCCCCACAGAACGAAGTCCCCACCCTGCTGCACTCTACTATAACCGTTAGCATTTTTTATTGGTCTCCTCACATAAACAATAAGCTCTTATGGAAACAGAGTGAGGTGTGTGTTTTTTTAATTTCTTGTGTGGGTTTTTTTTTTCAGAGTGAGGTTTTTATTGCTGGCTTCCAATGCCAAACACAGTGCCTGACATAGAGTAGGCACCTAGAAATATTTATTGAACAAAGGAGTGAATAAAGGAAAGTAGGATTAGAAGGCAGCATGTGGTACTTTACTTGTTCACTCAGTCCATCAATCATTCTATAAAGACAAGCTCAGTACTGGGCTTCCAAAAGTCAGTTGACACCAAGTCCCTTACCCAGAGCATGCATTCCTCTTAGTCTCCAGAAACTGGAAATACAGATTTTTAAACTTTGTAACCCCCTTTCATCAGGTCTCTGAAACAGAAGTGTAAGTGGAAATAAACATTCTTATTCCTATTCACAGATAAGGAAACTAAGGCAGAAAGCAGTGGAATAATTGTAAGAAGCTCATCTCTTATACTTAGATCTCAGGGTATCTCAAGAATTAGATGGTTTGCTCAGTCTGTGCTGAGTTTCTAGATAAGGTGGGTCTGTGACTCTTTCTATTACTCTCTGTCAGTTTCCTACAAATGCACACCCCATAGCAGGCTCCTACTCCCACAACCCGATTCTCTGCCTTGGGCAAACCTGTCCATGTATAATCAAGTATGCACTTACTTGCAACACTCAAACACTATCACAAATTTCCTGTTAACAAGGGTTCTTCTCCACTGGGCACATTCTCATCCTGTAGACGAGGATTTGAACACCGAAGGCTAGGTTTCTGTCTTGTAGAAACTTGCAACAAAGGGTAGAGGGATTGTCTGCCACAATGTACAAACAATTTGGTTAGTTTGTGTTTATTTGACCTATTTTCTTTAATCCATGTAAGATGAGCTAAAAGATTTGTTCACCTGGCGTCTGTCCCCTGAGGCTTGAGCATCCAAATATACTAAACTAGAAGCTTGATGCACAAAATTTGTGCGAGAGTAGGCCTTCCTTCAACCAGCTGCTGGCACAGGCTTCCCTCTGGCACCTGGGACCCGGGCTTTCCTCGCAGCCCCAGCTTTGTCCGGGTGGAATCAGGTCTAATTAGCAGATTACGCTTTTATTATTATAGATAGGTGACTCACCATAAAACTTCATCTCTGTCCATTTGTGAACCCAGCAATGACATCAGGTTTTCAGGTAAGTGGGCTGTGCTCTTTGCTGATTGAAGTTTTAAGGCAGTTGAGTGTCTGGCTCCACTTAGTGCTGAAATGTCATAATGCAACCTGGTTACAGTTCCAAACCACAAAAATCAAGGAAAGGGTAATCTACAGGCCTCTTTTCTGTTTAAGACACATATGTGGCAATTGTATTCAATTTGAGACATTGAAGTTCAAATCCTTCCGTGTTTGTGCTGAAAATAATAAAAACTGGGGGTAGGAAATAGGAGTCCAGAGTGGAAGTCAAGAGAAAGAGGAAAAGTTTTGGCTATGTGGTCAATTAATTGGGTTCCTGGTCCGTATTCTTTGCTTTCCAGATAATGTTGCAGATCCTTTTAAAATCAACTGTTATAGCCCTAGCCCGGTGGCTCAGTTGGTTAGAACATGGTCCCCATATGCCAAAGGTTGCAGGTTCGATCCCCTGTCAGGGCACATACGAGAATCAACCAATGAATGCACAAATAAGTGGAACAATAATTTAATGTCTCTCTCTCTCAAATCAATAAACACATTTTTTTAAATTTTAAATCAACTGTCATAATGCCATTATTAAGACTTCATGAAGGAAGGAAAAGGGCTCAGAGTAAGACTAGAATCAGAAGCTGGAGGTTTTTCAGTAGCATCACTATATTAGCCCAAAGTTTTTATATTCTCACCTGAAACATATGTTTTTATTGGTTTTTAGAGAGAGAAGAAGCGGGGAAGAGGGAGAGAGGTAATGTGAGGGAGAAACATCATATGTGCCCCGACTGGGGATCGAACCCGAAACCTTTTTGGTGTATGGTACAACACTCCAACCAACTGAGTCACTTGCCCAGGGCTAGCCCAAATTTTGAGTTTATTATACACAAAATTGATAGTATAGCCTTGGTGTGGCTCATTTGATTGAGCATCGTCCCATACCAAATCCCAGGTAGGGGCACGTGCCTGGGTGTGAGCTTGATCCCTGGCAGGGGGTGTGTAGGAATGATGTTTCTCTCTCCCTCTCTCATCCTGACTCTCTAAAATCAATAAATACTTTAAAAAAAATTGATGCTATATTACTGGGTTATTTTAGATTTGCTAAAACATAGAAGGGGCTCTGTGTGCTACTAATAAACATTTGATAGAGGATTAATGACATACTATATTGAATTTCTTTCAAGTATTGCACCATAAAATGTATTTATTTGGTCTTCAGTATCATTCTCTGTCCATCAAGAATTGAGTCAAGTCAAACACTGAAGATTGAAGTAGACCATGAGACATTTGCAACCACACACACACACACGCACACACACACACACGCACACACGGGAGGAAAATAAGAAAACAGGCCATTAAAAAAGAGAAAACAAAGCACTTTCCCGCTGATTCTTGGTTTTCTGTTTACCCTGTCCTTTCCTGGTTTTTACATAAGTTTCTCTGGAGTCACATTGTATATATTCACTTAAGCTTTAGATTCCAGTTTGCTTTGAGAAAGTCATGCCTTCTTTCTAATGATTTCCTTCTTTAGCTTCAGGTTCCAGAAATGTTAGGGTAGTTTTCATTCTGCTCACAGGCAGGTGCTAAGCCTGTTACTTCCTGGATGGTGCCTGCAGTAGGTATTGTTTGCATGTAATGGGTGCTGCATTAATCTCACTGATTAGTGAACAAACAACCAGGCTTTACAACTTGAATTGCTTCTACGTGATAGTTTATGTTGGTTTGGGAAATATATAGTATGGCTGTGTAGTACAAATAATTTGATCCTCACATATTTTTTATTTTGATAGGGACAAAGCCTTCATTTTTATGCTTGAAAGACAGGGGGGGGGGGGGGTCATGCTTATTACCAGTTTAATCCTCCAGTTTTCCCAATGAATAGAGTTATAGAAATGAGATTGCCTCTGAGTAAATACATTAATCTGTTTCCAGGCTCAGAATTTTGGCTAGGACAATTTCAATTGTTCATTGTTCTCCTTTGAATGGGCCTCTCTGTGTAATCAGAAAAACATTTTCTTAACAACCATTACAAAATAATTAAAAGAATAGGATACAATGCCCTTGTGCTATGAGACAGAGATAACTCTATACCCTTTATATAAAATTTTATAAACAAAAAGGTACTGTTTAAAATCTTATGACTTTTTTTTTATCCTCACCTGAGGATATTTTTTCCATTGACTTTTAGAGAGAATGGAAGGGAGAGGGAGAGACAGAGAGAAACATTAATTGGTTGCCTCCCACATGCCCCCGACCAGGGCCCATGCCCCTGACCAGGACAGGGAGCCTGCAACCGAGGTACATGACCAGAATCATACCCAGGACCCTTCAGTCTGCAGGCCAACGCTCTATCCACTGAGCCAAATTAGCATATTATGCTTTTATTATTATAGATTAACTAGAGGCCCCGTGCATGAAATTCATGCACGGAGGGGTGGGGGGGTGTCCCTAAGCCCAGCCTGCACCCTCTCCAATCTGGGACCTCTCGGGGGATGTCCGACTGCCGGTTTAGGCCCGATCCCCGGGATGGGGCCTAAACGGACAATCAGACATCCCTCTCACAATCCAGGACTGCTGGCTCCCAACTGCTCGCCTGCCTGCCTGCCAGCCTGATCACCCCCTAACCACTCCCCTACCAGCCTGATCAATGCCTAACTGCTCCCCTGCCAGTCCAATTGCCCCCAACTGCCCTCCCTGCAGACCTGGTTGCCCCTAACTTCTCTCCCCTGCCAGTGGAGTCATCCCCAACTGCCCTCCCTGCAGACCTGGTTGCCCCTAACTTCCCTCCCCTGCCAGTGGGGTCATCCCCAACTGCCCCCTCAGGGCTGGTTCCTCCCAACTGCCCTCCCCTGCTGACCATCTTGGGGGCAGCCATCTTGTGTGTGGGAGTGATGATCAATTTGCATATTACCTCTTTATTAGATAGGATGTATTCTTTTCCATATGAACTACTTTGGCCCACCTTGTATTATCACACACACACACACACACACACATGGAAATGAAGGGGAGCCAGAAGATTACAACCTTAAAGACAGGTTCCTAACAGTGAAGGGCAAAATACAAAAATAAAACATCCCATTAATTGAGTGAGCACGTTATATAAAGCCATCAGTCTTTTTCTCTTTTATACCCTTTTGAGCTATTTGACAAAACACTTTTGCCTTTGCCACCTGGTGACAGGATGGCAGTAAAAGCAGTGGCTGACCGACCACTTTTCTCCTGTGAGATGCCTTCCACAAAGTATTCAGCGTTCCCACATGTAACCACAAAAGAGCATCTCTTGATGACTCCTGTGAGCAGACAGCAGCCATGGAGTCACTGAAAAGGGAAATCATGCAGTGGGAAATAAGGAACTGCCTTTTTGCACTCCCACTTTGTCTCCCACTCAGCATGAATAAGAGGATAGGGACTAAAAGAGGGAAATGAATACAAGGGTGAACATTTTGCCCAATTTTGCAGAGTGGTAGAAAAGGACAGATGGTAAATGAATCAGATGGGAGCTGTTTTTATCTTTTCCTTTTCTAGATACTTTTCTTTTTGTGTGTCTGAATTTGTATGTCTGTTTGTGAGAGAGAAACACAGAAGAGGGGAGACTGGGATTCATTTCTGAATGTGTGTAAGAGGCCATATGCAGGCACAGTTACACACAGACACTTAGAGGTGTAGATAGAATTGGAGACAAAACTACTTGCCTGCCAATTTTTCTAAATAAATATGTTCACAGATTTCAAAGCATTAATGAATTGCAAAATAACAACCCATTGAAGCTGGATGTAGCTGTCGGTCCTAAGTTTGAGAATATTTTAAGAGACTATTAAGCTAATAGTATAAACTAGAGAGGCCAAGTTCTCAAAGATGCGTACATAAGAAACAGATTAGCATGAACAGAGGAGGAGCACATAGTTTAGATGCCAGATCTTAGGTTCATGGTATTCATTATATTTTATAATTTCCATATATGATGTGTGCTTTGTGAATTAAAATATATGCTCTGGGAGTATCCTATGTAATAAAAGCCTAATATACAAATTGTCCCCTAGGGAGTTTGACTGGGAATTTGACCACTTGCTATGATGTGTGCTGACCACCAGGGGGTGGCACGGAACATGGCAGGTGATGCGGCACTGGCAGTGGGCGGCAGTGGAAGCACTGCTGGCCCCGATGGGCCCTGATGAGAGTGGGACTGCGGTGGGATGGTGGAGCAGGTGAGCGGGCAGCACCAGGCCAAGGCAGGTGTGAGTGGGGGCCTGATCACCTGGCAGATGATGACTAGTGGCAGCGGTGGGGGGCAGGGCCGCCCCCTCCCAAACACTGAGGGAGCCAGGTCGGGGGCCCGGCCCCAACCTATCACCCTGCTGGCAGAATGGTGGAACAGGTGAGGGGCTGGTGCCAGGACAAGGCAGGGTGCCAGGCGGAGCTGTGGGGCTGCGGGGCTGCAAGGCTGGGGGCACGAGCTGGAGCCTGATTCCCACAGGCCACCTCAAGGGACCCCAGCTGTGCAAAAATTCGGGCCTCTAGTGTTAAAATGATAATAGCCCTAATCAGTTTGGCTCCGTGGCTAGAGCATCAGCTGGGGACTGAAGGATCCTGGGTTCAAGTCTATTCAAGGTCATGTACCTTGGTTGCAGCCTCAATCACCGGCACTGGTCGGGGTGTGTGTGGAAGGCAACCAATCAATGTGTCTCTCTAACATCTCTCACTCTGTCTCTCCCTCTCCTTTCCACTCTCTCTAAAAATCAATGGAAAGATATCCTCAGGTGAGGATTAACAACAAAAATAAGAAAAAGTTCCAAATGGGTTGATAGGCAACTACAAATGTTTAAAGTTTAAAAAAGCAATGCATGCCCTAGCTGATTTTCTCAGTGGATAGAGTGTCAGCCTGTGGACTGAAGGGTTCCAGGTTCAATTTCGGTGAAGGGCACTTGCTTGGGTTGCGGGCTCAACCCCTAGTAGGGGGCATGCAGGAGGCAGCCAATTAGTGATTCTTTTTCATCATTGATGCTTCTATCTCTCTCTCCCTCTCCTTTCCTCTCTGAAATCAATAAGAATATATACATTTTTAAAAGCAATGCATGAGCTATAGTTATGATACATGAGTAATTCTGCTCAAGTTGACTGATATACGATGTTGGCAGCATTGCTGTGATAGCTTTGACATATTCCTGAGCTGAACTAAGAAATATTTATCATGACGCCAACATACCTGTGCAGTGCTGAGTTTTAACAGTAATTTTAGTAATAGAGATATTTTTGTTATTGCAAAATAAAAATAATAGATTGCTGATCAAGATAGACAAAAACAAGCCTTAACCCCTCTAATGGCCCAATAAAGAGCTGCAGAGATAAACTCCAAGTCTGACTCCACAGCCCAGGTTTTTCTCCACTATATCATGTTCTTTAAAAGTGCCATTGCCATTACAATTCTAGCTAAATATCATCCCAGAGAAAGTTAGCTGAAAGTCAGCCTTAGGAGGGAAAATGAAAGTGCTACTTGACACAATTCTAAAAGTTACATAGAAATGCAAAGTAGCCAACTCTTTTGAAGAACTGAAAAAGAGAACTTGTTTTCCCAGATATTAATACACAGTATAAAGTCATAAGAATTAAGACTGTGGTGTTCCTGTAAGGATAGACAAATAGAATGAAGTAGAGAACTTATCCACTGATCAACACTTGACTTTTTAAAAAATCAATTTAATCCTCCAATAAATCTGGATGGGATTATCGCACTATTTTAAAAAATAAGGTCCAAAGAGTTGTTTTGTTTTTAAGATTTTTTAAAATTTATTTTTAGAGAGAGAGGGAGAAAGAGAGAGAGAGAAACATTGATATGAGATCAGCTAATCGTTTGGCTGCTTCCTGCACTCTCCCCATTGGGGATTGAGCCTGCAACCCAGGCATGTGCCCTGGCTGGGAATTGATTCAGCAACTCCTCGGTGCACACCAACTGAGCTATACTGGCCAGGGCAACATTTGACTCTTAACAAAGAGGACTTCTGAGCAGTGTGGAAATAACTGTCTTTTCAATAAGTGATACTAGGATATTTAAACAAGAATCTTTGGAAGAAAAAAAAGGAAACAACCTTAATGCATACCATACACAAAAATCAATTCGAGGTGGATTGAAAGGCAAAAAAAAATTTTTTTAAATAAAATTAAGTTTCTAGAGAATAATGCAGAACATCTTCATGATTTTAGGATAAGGAAAGCATTCTAAAATAGGACACAGAAATTTTAAAGTTGGTCAATTTGACTCCATTAAAATTAAGAACTTCTATTCAACAACAACAAAAAAACATTAAGAGAATGAAAATACAAGCTACAAAAAGGAAAAGAAATTTACAACATATATAACTGACAAGGGCTTGTATCCAGCATATATAAAAAACTACCAGAAAACAACAAGAAAAAGATAATCAATGCAATTGAAAAATGGGCAAGAGACTTGAACAGACATTTCACAAAAGCCAATAAACATATAAAAATGCCCAACCTCATTAATAATCAGAGAAATGCAAATTAAAACTACAATTGGATAATACTACATATCCACTGGAATAGCCAACATTAAATACGCTGACAATAACAACTGCTGGCAAGGATCTGAAGCACTGGAACTCTCATAGACTGCTGGTGGGAATGTTGCAACAACAATCTGACTTTCTCTAGTAAACTTAAAGAAACACATACCCTATGACCAAGCAATTCAACACTCTGGTACCCAATAGAAGTCTTTGCACATGTGTACCAAAGAGATATGTACATAAATCTTTATGGAAGTACTATTTGTGATCTCTCTAAATTGGAAACAACCAAAGATGGCATTGGTAGGGGAATGAATAAATATGTAATGTGATATAACTACACAATGAATGATATACAACAATGAAAGTGAACACACCACATGTGCATACAATATTATGGATCAATCTCACAAACATAATGTTGTGTAAAATAAGCTAGATATGAAAGAGCATAATGTGTTATTCCATTTGTAGAAAGTTTGAAAAAAACAGGCAAGACTATAGTGTTTAAGAGTACATGCCTAGGAAAGTCAAGAAAATGGTTACCTTTGGGAGAACCAAGGAAATAGTGATTAAGAGAGAATTGCTGGTAATGTTCTTTTTCTTGAGCTGAGTAGTGGTTACATGGGTGTTTGGTTTGTGATAACTTACTGAGCTGTACATTTTTGTATTGTGTACTTTGCTGATTGAGAGTTAAATTTCACAACAAAAAAGGTTTTAAACAGAGAGAGAAAAGGGCAGAATTTTTTTAATTCCTCCATTCAATTCCACAGGAGCAAAAAAAAGTATAGAGTGCTTATGTGTTAGGCTTAGTGCTCTTTTTATGAAGCAAGAGGGCAATGGGATACAAAGATAAATGCCATGATTCTTGTTCTCAAGATGCTTACAATCTTATGGGGATGAGAGAGATATAAAGTATTACAAGGTGGGATTAAATAACCAATAAGTGAAGATATTGTTGTGCCATTTGCACTATTGGGTTCTGACACAATGCTACATTATTTAAAAACTAGAGGCCCGGTGCATGAATTTGTGCACCAGTGGGATCCCTCAGCCTGGCCTGTAGGATCGGGCCACATTCAGCTCTCCGACATCCCCCGAGGGGTCCCAGGTTGTGAGAGGATGCAAGCCTGGCCCAGGAACCCCACTAGTGCAAGATTGGGACCGGGGAGAGACGCGGAAGGTTGGCCAGCCAGGGAAGAACCGCAGGAGGGCTCCAGGGTTTGTCCAGCCTGTCTCGCTCAGTCCCGATCAGCTGGACCCCAGCAGCAAGCTAACCTACGGGTCAGAGCGCCTGCCCCCTGGTGGTCAGTGCATGTCATAGCGAGCGGTTGAGCAGCCTTAGCATATCAATAGCATATTATGCTTTGATTGATTGAACATCCAACCAGTCGACTGGACACTTAGCATATTAGGCTTTTATTATATAGGATTGTGTTATAAAAGTGAATGTCTTAGCAGAAAGAACTGAGATACAATAAAGAAAAATAATAGTTTCTTTTTCTTCAGTAATTTCAGCAATAAAGATGTTTTTGTTATTGTAGCCTAAAAATAACAGATTGGGTGATCAACCAGACAAAAACAAGCCTGAACCCTTCTCATGACCCTTTAACTTCACACTCCAGAGCTTTTTCATCTCTGTTATCAACTTTAACCCTGAAGTTTTCCAAGCACTTATATTGCAGAAAGATAATTTTTAAAATCATATTAAATATATTATCCTTGACTTTTTGCATAAGTCATGGCCTTTATTTCCTTTATTTTCCTTGCTCTACACAATATTATCATTAACTCAGCACTTCTTACACACATTATTATTACTTTTATTACCCATTGTAAGAAACATGCCTCTGATTTATCTTAATAGAAAAGAAACAGCATGTGGCCAGGCCATTACTGGATTTCCCCAGAGCAAACAGGGTGTGGGGGTGGGGAGAAAGGATGAGAGCTGTACACGTGGCTGATAGCACATGTCCTAGGATGATTCCCCTAGACCCGTGTTCAGCAAACCGTGGCTCGCGAGCCACATGCGGCTCTTTGGCCCCTTGAGTGTGGCTCTTCCACAAAATACCAAGAGCGGGTGCGTGTGTACAGTGCAATTGAAACTTTGTGGCCTATGTGCAGAAGTCGGTATTTTGTGGAAGAGCCATACTCAAGGGGCCAAAGAGCCGCATGTGGCTCGCGAGCCCCGGTTTGCCGAGCCGCAGTTTGCCGACCACTGCCCTAGACAAAGGGAGGTGGAGGCAACTAGAGAAGGCCTCATCCCATTTTTCTTAAAATAACCCACTGGGAGACAACAAGACCTAGGCAACCTATTAGGAAAGTAGAGGCCTGGTGCACAAAATTTGTGCATAGGCAGGGTCCCTAGGTCTGGCTGGTGCACGTCATAGTGAGCAATCGAACTCCCAGTCAGTTGAACTCCTGAGGGGACACTTTGCTTATTAGCCTTTTAGATAGATAGATAGATAGATAGATAGATAGATAGATAGATAGATTAGAGGCCCAGTGCACTACATTTGTGCACTAGGGGGAGGTCCCTCAGCCTGGTCTGTGCCCTCTTACAGTCGGGACCCCTAGGGCGATGTCCGACTGCCAGCTTAGGCCTGTCTAAGCTGGCAGTTGGACATCCACCGAGGGGTCCTTAGAGCTGCTGCAGAGGTGGGAGAGGCTCCCACCACTGCTACTGCACTCACCAGCCATGAGCCCAGCTTCTGGCTGAGCTGCACACCCCCTGTGGCAGCGCAATACCCACCAGGGGGCAGCTCCTGTGTTGAGTGTCTGTCCCCGGTGGTCAGTGCACATCATAGCTACCGGTCATTCTGCTGTTTGGTCAATTTGCATATTAGGGTTTTATTATCCTATATAATAAAAGGGTAATATGCAAATTGACCCTAATGGCAGAATGACCAGAATGACCGCTCAACCAGTCACCATGAGGCGCACTAACCACCTCTCAAGTCCCCCATCCTGGCCTGCAGGCTCCCATCACCCAATGGCAAATGGGGAACTGGGGGTGAGTGGCAGAGGATGCAGGAAACACCAGGCCAAGGCCCCCACCCCACCGGTCACCTCACACACAGAGGGCAACCCGTGGTGGAGGCGAGGCCAGTGAGCAGGTGGGAACAGCCAACCTCTTGGTCCCTCCCCCCGGCCGGCAGGCTCCTATCTCCTGATGGCAAATGGGGAACCGGGGGTGGGTGGCAGTGGGGGTCTGGGCTGGGTGCTAGCAGCTGGGGAAGATGGCCCTAATCACAGGCCAGGCCTACGGAACATACCCGCGTGCAAATT
This sequence comes from Myotis myotis, assembly GCF_014108235.1. Taxonomy (NCBI): domain Eukaryota; kingdom Metazoa; phylum Chordata; class Mammalia; order Chiroptera; family Vespertilionidae; genus Myotis; species Myotis myotis. The sequence continues at coordinate 162,364,592 of NW_023416313.1, forward strand.
TCATGCGCCGGGCCTCTAGTATAGGATAGGTGACCAAATAGTCCTCAGCCAATGAGGAACTGGAGGAGGTCTAAATAAATAGGCTATGTCCCTTGCCCCACATGTGATTCTGTAAAATGGGTGCCCACTCTTGAGAGTGTTATTAAAAGTTTCATTTTTGCCATGCTTCCGTTTCCTAGTCTATCATCTGAAATTTGGACAGGTGAGCCATTTCTCATACTATTAACACAAAAGTGAAATATGTTGCAAAACAAATTCCAGCCCAGTTCACAAATAAGAGGCCAACTCTGCTGCCAACCATTTATTCAGCTTATGTTCCTACTGCAACAAGCAGTAGCAGTTCTGAATCACCGTTGTGTTATAGAACCTAGGCACTGCAATTCATGTTTCCTATGTATTTAATTATATTCAGTTTGCAACATGGAAACCCACTCTAGGTGAAATGCCTACATATGCAAATTCCTATAGAAACATAGAGAGGGAAATGTTTAATTCCTTCTTGAAGGGAAATTGAAGTTCATGGAAGTTTTCACATTAGATCTGAGTTTTGAGTAAAGAGAAGTCTGTGGATGTAGAAGAGGGTGAGGCACCTCCAAATCAGAACACAGTGTAAACAAAGGCAGGAAACATTTCTGTGAAAATACAGAGACCAGAAATTAAATTGTCATGGTTGAAACAGGGTGTTTTTGAAAGCCAGTTTTAAAATCTTTTAAGATAATACAAATGCACATCCATCTCATTGTGTAGAACTGGTATCTTATTTTCTGAGAATAGAATGCTATTACTCCTCAGTCACTTCTCAATAAAATTTATTTAGATTATTTCCACTCCTGTTAATCTCATTCATTTTCCTCCCACTAGACCTTTCACCCCCCGCTCCTTGATAGAATGATATACTTCACAAAAGGCAGTGGCAGTGTCTGATAAAAATATGTAACCAGGGACAAGCTTCAGTCTGATTTGGCAGCCTGAACACTGAATTCGAAGCAGACTATCTGGGTCCTGATCCTGGCACATCCTTCAAAGAGCTCCATGAACTGAACTTGGCCGTTTTGACCACAACTTTTTTTTTTTTTTACCTATAAAGTAAGATGATCTCCAAGATCCCTTCTATTATAATGGTCCTTTCAGATGGTGAACTGTGAGCTAATTAGCAGCCTAATATCCTGTCTTTCAGAAGATTTGCCTCAGATGCTTGGCACAAAACAAATTAAAATATTTACTTCCTGAAAAAGGTAGAGTTACCCAGGTAATGATGAGGTAATGGGAAGAACCTCAACCTAGTTATATGATAAACTATGCTAGCAATGCTAATCTGTCATTAAAGTTTAATTAAAATAGATTCAGAAGCCTGTATACTTAACCAATGCTATCACTTTAAAAAATTGTTGTAAAATATACATAACATAAAGCTACCTTTTTGACCATTTTTAAGTGAACAGTTCAGTGACATTATGTACATTCATAATGTTGTATAACCATCATGGTTATTTGTCAATGCTATGATTTTTGTAGTTTCCTTAGAAAATATTATTTTAAATACTGTACACTCTCTCCTTTTCTCCATTGAATTAAAAGGAAAAGGTTTTTTCATACCTCCATCATAGTAGTTCTCAACTTGTGGGTCATTTTTCCCATCAGTAGGCATTTGGCAATATCTGGTGACATTTTTGATTGTCACAGATGAGGGGAGGGAATGTTATTAACATCTACGTGGTACATGCTAAACATCCTACAATGCACAGGACAGTCCCTCTCTACAAAGAATTGACCTGCCCAAAATGTCATTAGTATTGCTTTTAAGAATGCTTACTCTTTCAGAATTAATATGGGGCTCAATGCTTCTCACTTTCAACAATGGAGAGCCGTGGTAGAGTAAGATTGGGAAAGTTCTAAAACCTAATGAAACACAACAAGTCTTAGGCAGGTAAAGAGTAAAAACAAAATAAAAATGAGCTGTGAACATTCCCTTTCCTCTTGGTGATCCCCTCACTGTCCTGCTATCTAATTCTATGGTAGTGGTCATTTCATAGCCTTCCTATAGTACAAGGTTTACCAATGGCACAAGTATAATATTAAAAAGACTGGCTCAAAATGTGAGAGGCCTAAACTTAGAAAGGCAGTATTTAATTACTTCCTCCTTGGGATGAGTTCCTTCTAAGAGGCAATCTCTCCTTGAAATTTGGCTTCTTCTGTACCTCCATTCCTCCCATCTCACCCCCGACTTACCAGTATAAGGTCTGGTTTTGATGGTTAATTATATGAGATCATTTTTCAAGAGGAATGTTAGCTTGAAAGTGTGGTGATTGCTGGGCAGAGGTGGATGGAGGAAGGTATGGGGGGGGTAAATGGTGATGGATAAAGACTTGACATGAGCTAGAGAACACATAATACAGTGTACAGATGATGTGTTGTAAATTGTGCACCTGAAACCTGTATAATTTTGTTAACCAGTATCACCCCAATAAATTCAATAAAAATTTAAAAAAAAAAAAAAAAAAAAAAAGAGGAATGTTAGCTTGGTTAGCTCCCTACCAGAAAAAATAAGCAGTAATTCCTTTTATGACCTCACACTCACTTATTTGCGTTCTAACATGTTTTCATGAATTAGAAATAAAGCAGTGAAATTGCTCCCACAGGGGGAGTGCTGCTCAGCCAGAAGCCCTGAGCTGGGCTCACGGCTGGTGAGCACAGCGGTGGTGGCGGGGGCCTCTACCGCCTCAAGGCAGAGCTAAGGATGTCTGACTGACAGCTTAGGCCCACTCCCTGTGGGGAGCGGCCCCATGGACCTAAGCTGTCAGTCAGACATCCCCCCAGGGATCCCAGACTGCGAGAGGGCGCAGGCCAGGCTGGGGGCCAAACCCCCACCCCCCGAGTGCATGAATCTCGTGCACCGGCCCTCTAGTCATTCCTAACAGCCAAAAATGGAAACAAACTAAATGCCCACCAACTGATAATATAAACAAACTGTGGTATATCCATACATTGGAATATTATTCAGCAGTAAAAAGTAATGAAGTACTGATACTACGTGCTACGGACATGGATGAATCTCAAGCACATTATGCTAAGTGACAGAAGACAGCCACAAAAGACTATATATTGTATGAATCCATTTATATGAAATGTCCAGAGTAGGAAAATCCATAGAGAAAGAAGGTAGGCCTAGGAAGTAGGGAGAATGATGAGTGACTGCTTGTGAGTTTTTGTGCCGCGCCAGCAAGGCCAAGGGTGAACCTGAGGGGGAGCAATGAAGGATTTAGAAAAGACAGACAAGAGAATGAAAGCTGGGTCTCGGTGGGACACTGATGGAGAGACAGCGACAGTGCCCGCAAGCCAAGTCTTTATTTTATAGCCAGATTCCACGAGGTAAAGTAAGGGCATGGTCAAGATGTTAACAATGTTCTCATCTACTCAATTGCATGCACCAGAACTCTATCAAACCCACATCACTCAGATACATGGGACCACGTGTTCAGACCATAGGTTCAAGCTTACAACTATAGCTGTTGGCTATAATTATGCTGGGAGGGCTTTGTCCTCCAAGCTGGGACTTGCACGTGGCTTTGCCATGAGAGGATTGTGCCCTCTCATTAGAGCGAAGCTTGAACCTGTCCAAACACTGTAGCTTCTCTCCACAGGTTACTTTTTCAGATCATGACAATGATCTGGAGTTATAGTAGTGATGGTTGCAGAACTCTGTAAATATGGTAAAAATCACTAATTATACACTTTAAATAGGTGAACTCTATGGTATGTAAATTATATCTCAATAAAGTGATTACAAAGTTAATAAGTTTCTTTATTCTAGAACTTCTCAGAGCCTCTAATATCTTAATGTAATTCGTAAATCTTTAAGCAGAAAGCAGAGAATGAAGTACATCATAAAATTATTTGCTCCATGGAACAAAGTCACCCCTCACATGTTTTCTGAGCATCCCATTGAAATGGTGTTTCTACATATCCATTTAGAAAAATTCAACAATTCACAAATGCAGAATTCAAAGGTCAATGAACATATAAAATAAAGCTATAATATCAAGATTTGCCTATAAAAACAAACAAAAAAGTTTATAAAAACAAGTACAAACTTCCCAGGTTGGTGATGGTTATATATAAGGAAGCAAGGCCTCTCATACAGTTCTGACTCAAATGCAAATTAACAAAATGTCTTCACCCAGCTGGTATGGCTCAGTGGTTGAGCATATACCTATGAATCAGGAGGTCACAGCTCCATTTCAAGTCAGGGCACATGCCTAGATTTCAGGCTCAATCCCCAGTAGGGGGCGTGCAGGAGGCAGCCAATCAATGATTCTCATCATTAGTGCTTCTATTTCTCTCTGTCTCCCTTCCTCTCTGAAATCAATTAAAACATAGTTTTTAAAAATAAAATGTCTTGCCCTAGCCGGTTTGGCTCAGTGGATAGAGCATTGGCCTTCAGACTTCAGGGTCCCAGATTTGATTCTAGTCAAGGGCACATGCCAGGGTTGCAGGCTCAGTTCCCAGTAGGGGGCATACAGGAGGCAGCCATTCAATGATTCTCTCTCATCATTGGTGTTTCTGTCTCTCCCTCTCCCTTCCTCTCTGAAATCAATAAAAAAAAAACTTGTAAAAAATGTCTTTGTAGGACAACTCAGCAGTACAGATCAGCAGCCTTAAATATATATATATATATTTGCCAAATATTTCCACTTTTTAGAATTTATACTGGTAAATCCCTTAAGAATAGAAACAAACTATCATTTATGAATATTCACCCAGGATTACACATTGTTTAAAATTAATAAAACCACATAAATTACCAGCAATAGGGTATTTTTTATGCTATGGCATATATATAAGTTGATTTGCAAGTAGTAGTCTTTAAAACAGTGATGCTGTGTAATCTATATATATAAAAGCCCAAGTGACCGTCTGACCATCTGACTGGTAGCTATGATGTGCACTGACCACCAGTGGGGCAGATGCTCAACGCAGTAGCTGCTGAGCTATGGTGACTTGGCAGCTGCAGTTCTCAGGTGACACCCCCGGAACCAGAGAGAAGGGATCCCAATTCCGGGGTGTGTAACCCGAGAACCTCCCTCTTGCAATGTGGGACCCTTTCGGGGGATGTTATAGAGCCAGTTTTGGCCCGATCCCCACAGGCCTGGCCGAGGGACCCCACCAGTGCACAAATCTGTGCACCAGGCCTCTGGTATTCAATAATATGGGAAATGTTTGCAATGAATTGGTAATCCTAAATATATGATTTTTTTTAAAGGAAAAACTCTAAGCGAGTATTTATAGACAATCTTTAAAGAAGTTCTAAGCAAAAGGTAAGTCCTTTTTAATTCTTGGATAGTATTTTGGGGGAATAGTTCAGTGGATTTAGGTAAGATGGGTCAGATAACACTGTAGCTAAGACATACATTCTAACAAGCAATGTTTCAAGTTAGTAAATTCTTAAACTTAATTTGTTCCCACCCAAAAGTTATCCCCCAGAGGGAGAGGATAAAGAGGAAAGGCAATGGAAAGAGGACTCCTGCTCCAAGCATGCTCAGGAGAGTTGGCCGTTAGTCTTACTCGAATAGGTCCTTTCTTGGGGAATAAAAGTCAGGCCTCTGCGAGGAGCACTAGGCATGATGAACTTTTCCTTCCCGCCATTCCACTCCAAAACATCAGTCAGCCATGCTAATATTTTCTAGAAGTGAAGAACAGTCTAGAGACAAATGTTTCCTCCAAAATAACTTCCCAGAGGGGGAAAACAGGGGGGGAAATGTGTATCTCTTACACATTGGCCGAAGGAGGTATAAGGCATGACATGATATTCAGTCAAGAAAATTGATTTTATCATGATAGAGGATAAAGCCTGGCTTAAGACTCAAGGCAATTACATTCCCACACAACTCTTACATAGATTTAAGAGAGCAGAAAGATCTGAGGTTGTCAGATAAAGATCTTCAAGTGGTGTGCCTTTTTTTCCTACAACTGGAATATCTTCTGCAGTTATAGAAAAGACTAAAAGTTCATTTAGAAAGAAACTTCTGATCAGTTCTCCAGGATTCTCTATTTCAGTGAAAGGCCCCTGAATGGGTCCAGTTGCCCAAATTAAAAACTGTCCCCTTGGCTTTATCATTTCTTACCTGAATTATTGCAACAGTCTCCTAACTGGCCTTCCTGCCATCTGTAGACTTGTAGGCACAATCACACTCAGCTTGAAAAGTCTTTCTGAATCGCGAATCTGATTATGTCACTCTTTCTTAAAAACGTTTGGTGGCTTCCTATTAGTACTGTGTAAAAATCCAGACCTTTTTGAGCCTCTCCACAATCTGGTCCTCACTTATCTCTTTATCCTAATCGCCTGCTACTTCTTCCATACTCTCTATACCAGGGGACCCAAATGGAGTGTACAAGATCATCAGAGAGTGAGATGAATATATTTGAACTCCTACAAACTGAAAAGCAGCAACAGAAACTGACTGTCATACACTGAGAGTCAGTAAGCCACCCCATAGCTATGTTTAAGTGGAAGTTAAGAGGAAGCAAACACTCTGAGGAAGAAGGGAGTATCAGGGAGACACAGAGAAAGAAGAGAGACAGAGTCATCAGAAATAATAACTGGTTCCTTTGCAATAAAAGTAGGAATTTAAAAAAAAAAAAAAAATAATAACTGGTTCCTAGAACTTGATTCCTAAAAGATTGATTTCTGGTTCCAGTTCCAGCCTTTGTACATCCTTATAATACATCCTTCTTTTTCTTGAGACAATTGAATGAGTCTTATTTATATTTTTAAAGTGTCTTGTGGGGTTGGGTATCTTTGTTTCATGTAACAATAAGAATCTATCTAAAATGCTTAATGTCCATCTAAAGCATGGGTTCTCAACCTGTGGGTCGCGACCCCTTTGGCGGTCGAATGACCCTTTCACAGGGATCGCCTAAGACCATCCTGCATATCAGATATTTACATTACGATTCATAACAGTAGCAACATTACAGTTATGAAGTAGCAACGAAAATAATTTTATGGTTGGGTCACAACATGAGGAACTGTATTTAAAGGGCCAGAAGGTTGAGAACCACTGAAAAGGGATTGGTTAAATAAAGTACATCTTTGTATGCATTTACCAAAAGTGGATACATAGTGCTACACTTTATTGGTATGGAAAGTTGCCTACAAGATATTAAGTGAAAAAGCAGATCATGCAACAGTATGTTATGATATCCCATTTTTGTTTCTATGATATATGTGTATGTATATAGATAGAAAAAGTCTGTAACGACCTATACTAAAGTGTCACCAATGGTTATACCTGTATGAATGGGATTATGGGCAATTTTCATCTTTTGTTTTCCTTTCTGATTCTCTGATTTTTGCTGCTATTGTTCTGAGCAGGCATTACTTTCACAATCATGAAGGTAAACTATTAAATTATTTCAATTTCTAGAAGAAATGGGGAACATTCAGACTTTTAGGATTTTCCGTATATGTGGTAGAGTGAGTAAGGATGAGTTAACTACATCCAGGGGGAATAAATAATTTTTAGTTATTCATCAAACATAACATATGCCAGCCACAACACTAGATGATAGAAGGATAAATGGGACAAAGTCTAAGGATCTCACAAGCTAACAGGATGATAAACATGTAAATAATAGCTATAATACAGGTCTAATAAGCATAATATCAGACATGTAAGTTAGGTACAATAGAGACACAAAGAAGAAACTATTCAGAAAGAGACATTCAAATAGGATCATAAAGGATTTAGAAAATGAGAAGGGAGTGCATTCAAGGGAAGAGAAATAGAAGGCATGAAATAGCACAGTATGTTACAAAATGACCTAGGCATGTATCATTTCAAGTAAGTTATTTGACTACAGAAATTAATAGGTTTCCTTTAAAATGCCAATAATTCTTAATATGGATTTTAAATAACCCTAACAATGCCCAAATGCCAAAAGAAAGAACATTGTGTATACCAATATAAAGATAATAAGGAAGCGCTCACAAACATGTTTCAAAACATATTAGTGTTTCAAAGTTACTATACTACACTGGTGGAAAATGTGGTGTTTTGCAAACGTTGGCTTCTGTTCTGTCTTGGGATGCAATGTGCTTCTTCTCCAAGATACTGACAAATCAAAACATAGCACCTGAACAGGAGCAGTGAAATGAATTCAATCCATTATCATGTTTACCTGATATAGATCAGGGGATTGCGCTGCTAAAAAGAATACAAACAACATGCTGAAACTAACAGATTTAGTGAAAAACTATGTAGGTTAAAAAAAAAAAAAAGCTTTCAGATTCTACTGAAAGACCAGACAATGAATAAATGAGGATCTGCTGAAAGGGCACTGTATAACACATGACTAGCTCTGCTCATTGTGTTTTCTGCCTGAACCTCAGGTGGATTTATTGTGACGCCAGCCTAGCAGCAGCAGAAGTAGGTACACTGCACCAGGGAAGCAAAATAAATAAAATAACGTTTTGGAAAATTACAGGATGATCATTTGAAACCAGCCCCCAAATAAAGTACCCCAACATTAAATGGGGTCACATTTAATTGGGTCACTACAGAATAATGACTAGCAGAGAAAGCCACCACGAGCTAGAAGATTAGCTGAACTGCACTGCAGAAAACAAAAAATAGGGCAGAAACCTTGGGTTTTCTGCCAAGTCCAGAAAAACTACATCGCAGCAGCCTATGCAGAGGCAGGATTGTCTTTTCACTGATTGCCAAGAATCTAAGTCTATGTTTTGGAGAGATATGTAAGAAGTGATGGTTAATAAGTCAAAAATATTTATTGAATACCTGCCAAGTGTCTATTAGTTCACTTAATATGTCTTTTCTTAATATCTACTATCTACTATGCTATGTGCTAAAAAGAAAGAAAATAAAAATGATGAAATGTGTGCTTTCCAGAGTTTACAACTCACTGGCCAATCGAGACACACCAATATGAAAGAACTGAGTAACAATGTAAGGCAGTATTATATTCTACGATTATTGCCAAAACAACACAATTTGTAGACAATGAGTGCTTACTTCAGAAGAGAAAGAGATAAGCTGGGTTGGAATCTTGAGGAAGAGCTTGGAGAGGAAGGACTTATGCTGGATCTTGAAGAAAGTATAGATTCTGATCTTAGGTCTGCCTTTAACCAGCAAAGTAGACTAGTTAAGTCACATTACTTCTCTGGATTTTCATCTTTATCTTCATACTTCAAAATGGAAGTTTTAGATTGGGCAGCCTCTAAATTGCCTTCCTGTTCTAAAATTCCATCATTCAAGAATATAAGAAAAAACATCAGGGTAAAATGGTTAAGAGGCTATTCACCAAGTGTTTCAGAAAAATCCAAAGGAACCGGGAAGAAAAAAGTGAGCAGTCATTGAAGAAGGGGACGAAAGCCTAACGATGTGGGGGTGGAAACGAAATTACAGCTTGCAGCACACTATCGGTTAATGTGGTCCAGCAGAAAAACATCTACCAAAAGCCTAACGGGGGCAGACATGTCACAGCAAAAGAAATTGCTATGATAGAAATCTAGGATATCAAGGAGGCACACTATGATGATGATTAGTTCTCCTTGGGAGCAGCAGGGGGTGGGAGGTGTCAGAAATATGTTAGAGGAGGTAGACTGACTAGTCCCCTGGCTGGGCATTGGTAACGGAAAAAGAGACTGGAAGCTCCAGGAGAACCTTTCTGTCTCTGCGATATGCACTGCACTCCTCCCACCTACAACACTAAGTAGCACACAGCAGACACTCTATGAATATTTGAATAATTAGTTCGTCAGTTAATTAACCCACATGCCCTGATACAAAGGCTTGAACAAAGTGAGCTTCCAATAACACAATGCCATAGTAATGAATTTTTAGAAATTTCATTTAAAAGCATTACTCACTTCATAATATCCTTTTTGATTAAGTACTTTCTCAGTCAACTACTATATTAAGCATATAACTGTGATATGCATATATGCATAACTCAAGGATACAGACAATAGTGCAGTGAAGGCCTGGGGAGGGGGTGGGTGTGGGAAAGAGGGTCAATGGGGTGGGGAGGGGACACCTGTAAAACTTTCAACAATAAAGATAAATTTTAAAAAAATAATATAACTGTGATTGTATGGGTACCTGAGAAATTTGTATTATTGTTATTAATAATAGATGAATGGTAGTGAAAGAAGTAAGTGGAAAAGCATTCTAATATAGAATATCCAAAGGATCAGAGACATAATATAGCTTGGGAAACAGGATATCCTTAGAGCTAGGGACATAAGGAAAAAAATAAGTCTGAAGAAGCTGATAAAGGCTGGGTTACAGTTCTACCAAAAATATGGGCTTAGCCCTAGCTGGCTTGGCTCAGTGGATAGAGCATTGGCCTGCAGACTGAAGGGTCCCAGGTTCGATTCCAGTCAAGGGCACATGCCCAGGTTGTGGGCTCGACCCCCAGTAGGGGGCATGCAGGAGGCAGTCAATCAATGATTCTTTCTAATCATTGATGTTTCTATCTCTCTCTCCCTTTCCCTTTCTCTCTGAAATCAATAAAATATATGTTTTTTAAAATATGGGTTTTTAGGTCTAAGATTGCCAATCGTTTTACTTTAATAATTTCATTTTTAATGTCAAAAACTGTACAGATGCCCATGTGATAATAATTATACTTTTAGTGTCCACTGCTTAAGAAAACATAAAGCCTGTCTGGTGTTGCTCAGTGGTTGAGCATTGGCCCATGAACCAGAAGGTCATGGTTCGATTCCAGGTCAGGGCACATGCTCAGGTTGCAGACTCAATCCCCAGTGGTAGCATGCAGGAGGCAGCCAATCGATGATGATGTCTCTTTCTCATCAATGCTTCTATCTCACTCTCCCTTCCTCTCTCTAAAAAATCAATAAAAATATACTAAAAAAGAGAAAGCACAATAAAAAGATTATGATGAAATCAGCAGTAATTTTAAAATAAAATTTAATTTTATCCACCACAATAGCATCTTAGATATTTTTAAAAAGTAGTGAGATTTTGTAGAAATTACTTATTCAATATATAGACAAAGGTTAGTGAACATATTCATTCATGCCCTCCCCACAAACTGAGAACCACTGCTATTTGCCTGTTCTAAGCACTGTACATGTATTAACGCATTTAATTCACACAACAGCCATATGAAATAGCCATTATTGGTATTCCCACTTGTGGCAGTTTTTAAAAATATATGTTTTTTATTTATTTCAGAGATGAAGGGAGAGGGAGATAAAAACATCAATGATGCTAATTCAAGCATGCCATAAATGCAAGAAGTTTCTTCAAAAGGTTGATGGAACTTGGGGCGTATTCAGCAAGGCTGAATATCTACATATTACCTGCTGCTGGAATAGCTAAAAGCATTTCCCCAAACCTGAAAAGTCTGCCTGCTGCCAGACAGCTGAGGGTATTTCCCCAAACCTGAAAATCTACATGTTATTGTCTGCTACTGGGATAGCCGAGGGCAGTTCCCGCCTGCCCTGCCGCCATCCGGGTCTGCTACCTGCGACCTGGGGCAGGCATCCCGTGTGTGACCTGACCCGGGGCGGCCGGGTGGGGCAGCAGCAATCTGCCGGCGGCCTGCCTGGGCGTCTGGTGTGCGACCCGACCCGGAGCGGCCGGGTAGGGCAGCGAAAGCTTGAAGGTGGCTCCGGCCAGAGCAAAGGCCTGGGTCCCGGGTGCCAAAGGAAAACCAGTGCTGGCAGCCAGGGGAAGGGAAGGCCTATTGCACAAATCTTTTCGTGCAACAGGCCTCTAGTCTATATAATAAAGAGGTAATATGCAAATTGGTCCTAACGACATCACAGTAATGACCAATTTTCATATTGACAGACCAGCAGGAGGCTGTGCACACAGCAGGGCGACTTTCTGTGCTTGGCCCCGACTCCCCGGGAGGGTTGGGACCCCTCGTTTCGGAGCCAGGGGCAGGTGTGGAAACCTGGGGCTTCACCAGGGCCCCGCCTGCCCCTGCACCCCTGCACCCCCCTCAGTGGGAGTCACATCCCTGTGGGGGAGGGGAGTGGTCAGTCTGGTGTGGGATTGGACTTAAACTGGCAGTTGAACATCCCCTGAGAGCTCCTGGTTTGGAGAGGGTGCAGGTTGGGCTGAGGGACCCCTGCCCCTGCCTGTGCACAAATTTTGTTCACCGGGCCTCTAGTATTGTAATAACTATGTATGATGCCAGGTGGGTACTGGAAATATTGGGGAGGAATACTTTGTAAAGTATATGGTTGTCTAACCACTATGCTATCCTGCACCTGAAACTAATACAAAATAATACTGAATATAAATTGTAATTGAAAAATAAAATAAATTTAAAAGAAGAATGTCATGTCTGGATGAAGATAAGGTCCATTCTGTAGGGTTGACAGAGCTGTGAGCTGGAAGGAGCTAGATGGTCCGTTTCTGGATTTTTTTATGTGAGAGAAAAGAAAATCCTATCTTTATTTTTTACCCCGTTATATGGAGTCAAACTTAATCCTAATGGATATGCCATTTTGGAAATGAGAAAATTAGGATACTAAAGTTAAGCACTTGGCCTGATGTTATAAAATTAATAAGAGGCAGAGACTTTTAACTCACCCACTCCAAAGCTCACATTACCCCTACAGTATGTTGTCTCTTACTGTACAGCTGAGGAAATGTGCATTCTCTTCACCAGTATTGGTTGTAGGCTGCCACATGGAGGAGGCTTTCCCTTCACAAGGTAGCCCTCTAATGAGAATTCTGAATGGGGCTGATGGCTGAGGGCTATCTGCTGGAGGAATAAGTCCTTCCTTCCTGAAAGGAGATCTGAGTGGCACATCATAGCACCCACCTCCTATACATGACATCAGACCTCCTCCTGTGCCTGTGGCCAAATTACTAGTTGAGCATAGCTTTCTTTCTCACTTATCCAGAGACACTTTCTTAATCTTTTTAAATGCAGCAATCCAGGCACTGTTACTAACTAACTGAAGTTGGCACACAGCCTACTAACCCTTTCCCTTTAGCTATCTAAAACCTGGTTGATGTGAGGGTAGAAAGGCCTCGACCCTTCTGACTCAGGGAAACTCTGGAATTGGGTGAGGCTTTCACTGAGACTGTGTAGCAGTCCAACATCTCCCTCTGTCCATTCTGTTTTCCTCCTTTCTCTTCCCATCGGAGAGTGGTGACCCAAGAACACCCCCTAAAAACCTTCTATCACTAATCTCCATCTCAGAGTCTGTTTCCTGGGGAACGTAACCTGCAACACCATGTCTTTATTCACTCATTAAGGAAGGTAATACATCTCAACATAAAGAAAACTCAGTTGTAGCTAAAATTCGTTTTGGTCTACCCAACACTCTGTTTCTTGATATCCGACTGCCCATTGGCTACAAAGGCATCTCCTATGCTGTGCAATCATAATACCTCACCTCTCATGGCTGTAAGTGGTGTGCACTTGATTAGGCTTGGACAACCAGATTCCTCCCCTGGTAATTTTTGTACCGATAGCTAGAAGACAGACCTCCCTTGCTTCTCAGATCATAGACTGGCAGGATACGATCCTGGGGATGCGGGGGCCATATTTCCTGTCTACAAGGAAAAGGACCACCCAAAGTAGGACAGAATAAAGCCAAGCAGAGGGCAGAAACAGAAAGAATCAGTCCTGAAAGCCTTGAGTCCCCTATGGGCACCCCAGTGCCTGCTGCTCTTCCAATAAACTATCCTAGTATCCTTTTAATATATACATTTTAAATTAAATATTTTATTTTTTGCTTAAACCAATTTAGGTTGGGTTTATTTTCATTTGCAATGGAAAGAACATGCCTACACATCTGTGTGTTTTATATTTCTATGATCTGCCACCTTATCTAACCTAGTCTTACCCAATGTCTTACCCAAAGATAGCCCTCTTACCAATTAGAAAATAATCCCTCCTCTGCTCACCTCTAGCACATCAAATTTTTTATGAGTAGTATATTCCAAATAGTATTTTGAACTTGAGAAAGGGTCAGGTTTATACAAGAGAAATAAATGACATGATTTCTGCCTTTGAAGAAAACTCCATCTAGCTTTGGCTGGTGTGGCTCAGTTGGTTGAGCCCTCATCTCATGCACCAGGAGGCTGCTGGTTTGATTCCCAGTTAGGGCACATGCCCAGGCTTTAGGCTCAGTCCCCAGTGGGAGGCATGTAGGAGGCAGCCGATTGATGTTTCTCTCCCCCCACCCCCTGCTTCCTCTCTCTCTCTCTCTCTCTCTCTCTCTCTAAAAAAATAAAAAACATATTTTAAAAAAGAAAGAAAACTCCATCTAAATAGAAAAATTCCTATGATTGATTCAACCATACTTGCCATTCTATAATAGATGCTTACTTCTCAATTAAATCTTAAAATATTATTTCTCTATAACTATATTGCCTTTCTAGTTATAAGAATATATTTATGTCTATACTTGATAACCTAAAAGATATCCCCCAAAATAGGAACTGACTTTTAAAAAAATAATTTTACTTTAGAATAGTTTTAGAAATACAGAGAAATTGTGAAAACAGTTCAGAATTCCCATGTATCCCACATCCCAGTCTCCCCCATTATCAACATCCTATATTAGCATGGTACATTTATGATAATCAATTAACCAATAGTGATACATTATTATTAACTAAAGTCTATATTTTATTCAAATTATATTCCTATTTTATCAGGTTTCCTTAGTTTTTACCTAATGATCCTTTTCTGTTCTAGGATTTTATCTAGAATACCACATTACATTTATTAATTATGGCCTTTACCTTTCTTTTGGCTGTGAAACGTTTTCAGATTTTCCTTGTGTATGATGACCTTGATGGTTTGTAGTATCACTGTCAACGTATTTTGTAGAATAGCCCTTAATTGGGATTTGTCTGATGTTTCTCTCATGATTAGACTAGGGTTATGAGTTTTGGGAAGGAAGACAGAATGCTACCTTCATCGCATCATTTGAAAGGTACATAATAACTACATGATTTCCGTTGTTGTTAACCTTAATCACCTTGCTTTAGGAGTTGCCTTTTACTTCAATTTGTTTAATGCCTAATCCTGAACCATTTATAAGAAAGCATTTATACACTGTCTTGATAGTATCTGGATTGGGCTCATTAGTAGGAGGATTGGCTCGAAGAGATAACCAGTAAAATAGGAAAAAAAATGTTCCCACTTAGGAGACATATGACTTTGTGTAAATTACTTCCACATCTGTAAATTGGAGTAATGGCACCAAATAGTTCTTTGAAGCATCTGATGAAAATAATGTATGTAAATGTTTTCTTTATTATCCTTTCACACGTCAGAATCCTATATAAAAATGCAAACACTTTTTTTTTTCAAATTATAAGATTAAGTTTATTTAGAAAGTTACAGACGTACTAGAAAGGCCCTTGGAGCTTAGGAGAAAGGCAGAGGTAATGCACCTGGGGGGAAGGTGAGGGGGAAGAGAACAGCGCTTTTGTGCTCACTAGAGGGAGAATGGGCCAAAAATGCAAACACTTTTGGAAAGAGTTACATCTTAAGCAGTTAACATCACTTTATAGATTAATTTTCAACAGCTGGCTAAGCAAAGCAAGGTCAATATGAAGCTGAGGAAAGGGTAGATGGGAAGGCTCATTATATTCAATGATTTCCCATTTCTGCCTTGCTCCCTTTTGCCAAAGTTGGCTTGTCATTGAAGACTGAATGGGATTTCTTAGATCTTATGAAACCAGAGCAAAGGGATCAAGTTTGATATGAATTAAATATTAATAATTTTGATTTTTTTGTTTTTCTGTATCTATGAGATGGAAGTTAGCATGCTTTGAAGGTGCAATAATTCATCCAGGCTATTCTAGGACCATTAGGCAAATATTATTATTATTTTAATCTTTATTGTTAAAAGCATTACATATGTCCCCTTTTACCCCCCATTGTCCTCTCCCAGCCTGCCCCCGCCCTGCCCCCCCCCATTGTCTGTGTCTATTGGTTTTGCTTATATGCATATAAGTTCTTTGATTGATCTCTTACCACCACCACCACCCTTGCCCCACCGCCCCTCTGCCCGTCTCCCCTCTGAGGTTTGACGGTCTGTTCGATGATTCTATGTCTCTACAAGTACCTTTATTTTTTAAATGGATAGGAATCATAAAATACTCAAAGATGATGTCTTGCGCAAAATCATACCACTCTGATTTGAATGAAAATATCAAAGTGCTTGCGTTCTGGAGGTTCTTAATTTCTGGAAGTTTGCAATGGAAAGAAATTGCCTACACATCTGTATTTTATATTTTTAACCTAAGGTTTGAAAAATAAGGCAACTCCATCTTCTCCTTAAACAGGAATAGAGCCAATAGCTTTTTAAATTTTTATGCAAGGGCAAAAGAAATATGCCGACAAACGAGGTGCGGGCTTTCTCTGCATCAACATAATTAACGCTGAACATAGAGCAACTTAGCTTGGTGTAACGCAAAGAGCAATGGTAGAGACCACTGATCTGGATTTAACTCTATCTTAAACAAGACGTGGGACGCTGAGAAAGTTCCTGGAACGCTTCTGTGTCTTGGATTTCTCATCTGTAAAATTGTGCGGTTGACAGGGCAATACGAAACCAGGCACGCAAAAACATTTTGTAGGAGAGCTGTTGTTTCTCCTTTAGAATGTGTTGGCTGTCAGTAACACCATTAGTTATCATTCATCGAGGGCAGCTTCTGGACTCTCTATTGGGAAGCTCAGTTGGAAGCAAAAGCAGCAGTTGAAGAACAGAAGCCCACACATTCTTAAGTTCTTTCCGTTCGTGAAAGCAGTAACCTTGGAAACCGGGCTGGCACCATCCCTTTCAGTCATAAAGCTTAGCGTTTCCTGCTTTTCTCCGTAATGTTTGGGGTACCGCTATTTCACTGTCTTTTTGTTTTGTGTTCTCTCCATATCGTTAACACAAAGGAGAAGATTTCCTTCTACTGAAGCAAGTTCCAAACCTTCCTAGTCGCCCCTTCTGTCCGTAGCTCTCCCACCCTCTTCCCTGCGTCGCAGTCGCGGCCCCAAAAGTCCTCGAAGACCGACGCTCCCCGGAGGGGCACTCCCGAGACCCCGGGGAAAGGGAATGGAGCAGGTAGAAGCTGAAGGGGCTCCGATTCAGGTCCAAGAGCCGAGCCAAACCGCCAAAATTAACCCCGACACTCTCCCTACAGACATAGCCCTCGCGAGAGACGACCGCAAGGGGCGAGAGAAGCCCACTTTCTCGCGAGAAGAGGGGGCGTCGGCGGAAACTAGGAAATTGGACCCCTAGGCGACCGACACCGCCGGTGGGCGGGGCCAGCGTCAAATCCACCCCCTTCCGGCTCCTTTCCCCGCCCCCTAGGCTGAGGTGTGGGGCCGGAGGTGCGGGCAGTTAGGTTCTGTAGGTTCCTCTCCGCGGGCGTAGGGTGGTGTTCGAAGCCTCCAGAACGCGTCCCGGCAGGATTTGAGGAGAGGGGGCGGGGAGGGGCTGGCGGCCCCGCCCCCTTCTCCGGCTCGCGGGCGGGCGAGCGCGCTGGACCGCCCGCTCCCTCTCCCGGCCCTGGGGCCGCGTCCCCTAGGCAACTCCGCTGCCTCGGCCTGAGCTTCTGCCGGCAGGTGTCGGCGGCGAGGCCCCCCCTCCCCACCACCACCACCAGGCACAGCCCGGTTCGTCCCCATGGTGGGCTTCGGGGCCAACCGGCGGGCCGGCCGCCTGCCCTCCTTCGTGCTGGTGGTGCTGCTGGTGGTGATCGCGATCCTCGCCTTCAACTACTGGAGCATCTCCTCCCGCCACGTCCTGCTTCAGGAGGAGGTGGCCGAGCTGCAGGGCCAGGTCCAGCGCACCGAGGTGGCCCGCGGGCGCCTGGAGAAGCGCAATTCAGACCTCCTGCTTTTGGTGGACTCGCACAAGAAGCAGATGGACCAGAAGGAGGCCGACTACGGCCGCCTCAGCAGCCGGCTGCAGGCCAGAGAGGGCCTGGGGAAGAGATGCGAGGATGACAAGGTAAGGACGAGTCCGCGCCGCTCAGCCCCCGTCGTTTCGGCTCCGAGGTGGGGGTGCCAGCCCAGGAGCGGCTGCCTCCTGCCTTCCAGGATCGCAGCCCCGGAAGCTCCCCTTTTACCGCCTACAGCCCTGCTTCTGCCGGACTTTTACTGGTTTAATCACGGCCACGTTCTCCAGCCCCTGCCCGAGGAAACTGTAAGTTCTGGTTCTCAGAGTGGCCTGCGTGCGGGTGCCGCCTTTTCTCCAGGCTCAGCTGCTGAGCTGGCAGTAGTAATCATCTGGCCTGTGTGGCCGCCTGACGTTCACAGATTCACAAATGCGGAGGCTGCCAGATTTGGTGTGGGTGTTGTTGCCTTCGCCTTATTCCGTGCACACTGATCAATATTCATTAATTTATTTAAAGAATGGGGCCTCCTCTAACTCTACTTAGGGTAGTCACCATATATTTCTTAAGCCAGTATGACTTTTTATAAATTTCGATAGGACAATGTATGAAGTAGTTAAAGAATCAAATGTTAGCTGTCCTCTTTGTGATCAAAATGTTATGATAGGCTCTGACACGATATATGCACCACATTTGTGACTTGGACATAATTAATCCAAAGTTAGGTACTTAATTTGAATCATTAATGAAATTAACCCAAAAGGTAGAATTTAAAAAATTTCCTATGCAACAGAACCTTATGTCAGTGTTTTCATTGTTTTTGAAAGGATTAAAAGTGAAATTTTGTATGCTTAAGTAGCTACTGTGGTTGGTGTTTTATGAAGATGGAAAGTCATACAGAGTTTAAATTTAAGAAGTTTAAAGCTGGACTGTAACTAGACCTGCTCCTAAACAGTCTTTGTTCTCATTAGCATATTGGAACTACATATTAATTTATGACTTATGCAACTTCTGTTGGTGTGGCAGAGTTGTAAAAATTTCTGGGTGGGATAAGTAGATGCTTTTCTTTCTGTACACTTCTTTGGCAATCTTCACATTGGTTGTGTGTATTCCTATTATAATTACAAGATTTTATTGTGTATATCAAAATCACTTATAGTAAATTGTTATAAGTTAAAATCTCCATGAGCTCCCAACTTCTTTATTGTCACCAGCTTCTACCTTCATAAAGATTGAGGCCCTTAGGTAAGTGCTTTTCTATAACCCCCTCCTCTTCACCACAACATAGACATCCTCTGAGAAGAGCAAGACATCAGCAAATTTACACACATACTACACTCTGAGCTCTAAAGACAAAATTCTCTTGGGTGGAGTAGGCAGAAATCTATGAAATTTTGAAATATTTATTTATTTAATATATTTTTACTGATTTCACAGAGGAAGGGAGAGGGAGAGAGACATAGAAACATCAATGATGAGAGAGAGTCATTGATCAGCTGCCTCCTGCACACCCAACACTGGGGATAGAGCCACAACCTGGGCATGTGCCCTGACTTGGAATCTAACCATGACCTCCTGGTTCAGAGGTAGACGCTCAATCACTGAGCCACGCTAGCTGGCTGATAAATAAGATCTTCGGACTCGGATTGGTTAGGTATTACTATTAAAGTTTTTATCTCCAATCTGAAAGGAAAGATAAGTCTTTTCTAGTAATTTATACTCTGGATTCCATTTCTTCTATCTACTGGACTGTAATGATCAGTTTAGTAGGTTTTCACTTTTACCTTCAAACAAATATAGGTATCCTGTTCTAAAAATTTTTTTATTCCCCTATTTACTTCCTTCTCCCAATGAACCAATTTCTTTTTTTATTTTCTCTGCTAAACTCCAATTTTTAGTGGTCTGTAAATGTTTCAACTTCTTATTTCATCCCCATCCTAATCTTGTTTTATTCTGTCAGCCATCCTTCTTTCCTCCCCTTTTCTGAAGCCATTCACTTGAAGGTCTTCCTAGTCAAATCCAAAAATCATTTTTATTTTCAATCTATTTAATTTCTCAGTAATTTGGTCCTGTTGATTATCTTTAGCTTCTTGGAAACTATCTCCCTTCTTGCTTCTATAACATTGAACTCTCCAGATTTGCCTCCTACCTTCTTTGTTATATTCTTTGCTGGATTATTTTTTCCCCCTCCAACCACCTAATAATGGACTCTATTCATGGGCCTTGCTGTCTCTTTGGAGCAGCATTTCTAAAAGTGGTGTTTAATAGAGCACTGTCCTAGGAATTGTTAATAGGTGATCAGGAGGAAAAAAAGGAAAACCTCCCTTTTTTGGAGGGAAATGTTAAATAGTATAAGTGGTATATACTCTCCCTGGAGTTCATAATTGTTACATGCTGTTGACTCAGCTCTGACTCCTGGTGACCCTGTGAATGAGTGATGTCCACAATGCCCTGTCCTCAACAGCAACAGCCCTGCTTAGCTCCTGTGGACTCATGCCCATGACTTCTTTTTTGGAGTCAATTTTCCTCAAACCTTACTTTCAGAGTGGCTGCATCACTCACTGCATCAAATCAGAATTCCAGCTACCTTTGTCTCCCATTATCTCCTGATCCAAACTTTGTTCCAAACTTGTTATTTTGCTTACTTTTGTCTCCGTACCTGCTTTTCTGTGTCAGTTAATTCCTTTGTTCCTGCCATTTGACTTGTAGCCTCTTGCCTCTTTTCTGTGTCTTACTACCAAGAGATTGTACCAATCTTTAGTTTCTGATCTGTGTCCACCATGAAGTCCTTGGGACTTCTAACTGGAGCGTGCTTTTGTTCTTCATTTTTCACTAATAGGTTCTTATGTGCTAACCTTGTCTTCTCAACCCAATTTTAAGTTCCTTGAGGAAGGAGCATTATTTAAGTTTTTTTCCTATGTGTTCTTAATAGTCCTTAGTGATGATGTAGTGTTATGGGTTACTGAGTTAGGATGGGCCCTAGTCCAATGTCTTGAGTCCTTATTAAGAAAACGTGGACACTGATACACAAAGACACACAGGGAAGAAGGCCATATGAAGATGGAGGCCTTGATTGGAGTGATGTATCTATAAGCCAAGGGATTGCCAGCAACTCTTACAAGCCAAGAAAGAGGCAAGGAAGGGTCCCCCTCTAGAGACTTCAAGAGAGAGCGAGCATAGCCCTACAGATAACATAATTTTGGACTTGAGCCTCCAAAATTGTGAGACAATAAATTTCAGTTGTGTTTTTTTGTTGTTGTTGTTTTAATATATTTTATTGATTTTAGAGAGGAAGGGAGAGAGAGATAAGAAACATCAATGAGAGAGAATCATTGATTGGCTGCCTCCTGCACGCCCCCTACTGGGAATCGAGGCTGCCACCTGGGCATGTGCCCTTGATTGGAATCAAACCCGGGACCCTTCAGTCCACAGGCTCTGAGCCAAACCAGCTAGGGCAATTTCAGTTGTTTTAAGGCACCAAATTAGTTTTGGCAACCCTAGGAAACTATACAAGATTCAGTAGAAACTGCAGCAGACTTTCTTATTTTTTGTGGAAAGTGATTCTAAAATGTATAAGAAAATATAAATAACCTAGTATAGCCAAATTTACAAAAAAAACAAAGTTAGAGGCCTTATACTCCCAAATTTTAAGACTTAATGTAAAGATGTGGTAATCAAGACAGTGTAGTATTGATAGAAAAAATAGACATATAAATTGCTGGAGAATAGAATGTAGAAATAGACCCATACATATATGGTCTACCGATTTTTGTAAAGGTGCCAAAGCAGTTTAATAGGGAAAGTCCTTCTCTCTCTCTCTCTCTCTCTCTCTCTCTCTCTCTCTCTCTCTCTCTCTCTCTCTCTCCCCCTCCCTCTCTCTCTCTCTCTCTGGTGCTAAGCATTTTATTTTATTTTTAAAATTATTTTTTATTTAAACTTTTAATTGTTGACACTACTGCAAATATCCCTCATCCTACCCCCCTACCCCCTTTGCCACTTCCACCCAGCCCCCAGCTCCTGCTCCCTTGGCCCTCACCACACTTGTCTGTGTCGATGGGCTATGCATGTATGTTCTTTTTCTTTTCTTTTCTTTTTTATTTTATATTTATTGATTTCAGAGAGGAAGGGAGAGGGAGAGATAGAAACATCAATGATGAGAGAGAATCACTGATTGGCTGCCTCTTGCACGCCCCCCACTGGGGATCGAGCACACCACCCAGCATGTGCCCTTGGCCAGAATCAAACCTGGGACCCTTCAGTCCGCAGGCCAACGCTCTATCCATTGAGCCAAATCGGCTAGGGGCCTATATGTTCTTTAACTAATCCCTTCACCTACCTTTATCCAGTCCTCCTCTCTGACATTTGTCAGTCTATTCCATGTATCCATGCCTATGGCTCTATTTTGTTCATCAGTTTATTTTGTTCATTAGATTCCTCATATTAATAAAATCATATGGTATGTCTTTCTCTGACTGGCTTATTTTGCTTAGCATAATAATCTCCAGGTCCATCCATGCTGTCACAAAGTGTAAGAGATCCATCCTTCTTTTTTAATAGCTGAGTATATTCCATTGTGTAAGTATACCATAGCTTTTTTATCCATTCATCTACTGATGAGCACTTGGGCTGTTTCCAGATCTTGGCTATTGTACATAACACTGCTATGAACATAGGGGTGCATATATTTTTTTCTAATTGGTGTTTCGAGATTCTTAAGATATATACAGTAGGTCCTCGGGTTACGTTGGAAATCTGTTCCTATAGCGCCACGTAATGCGATTTTTGCCGTAAGTCGGACCCACCTAATAACCACCTATGTCGCTCACATGGAGCACATACACAGCAGTAATGAAGTGAAACAGTAAAAACAATTTAAACGAAAGATAACAATTCCTGACCTTTACTTGTAGTAAATAAATAATAAAAAACATAAAGCATACATGTACATATGTCGAAATGATGGAACTTTTTTTATAAATAAATGGGAGATGGCGACATAACCACGAAACAACGTACGTCGAGTCCAACGTAACCCAAGGACTGTCTGTTAGCCAGAATTGGGATTGCTGGATCAAAAGGCACTTCCATTTTGAGGAAACTCCATATTGTTTTTCATAGTAGCTGCACCAGTCTGCATTCCAACCCCGAGTACAGGATGGTTCCCTTTTCTCCACTTCCTCACTAGCATTTGTTTGTTGATTTATTGATCGTAGTCATTCTGACAGGTGTGAGGTAATACCTCATTGTAGTTTTAATTTGCGTCTCCCTAGTGATTAGTGACCTTGAGCATTTTTTCATACATGAATTGGTCATCTGTATGTCTTCTTTGGAGAAGTGTCTATTCAAGTCCTTTGACCAATTTTTAATTGGATTGTCTGCCTTCCTGGTGTTGAGGTGTATGAGTTCTTCATATATTTGGGGATTAACCACTTATTAGGTGAATCATTGGCGAATATGCTCTCCCATACAGTGAAATCTCTTTTCATTTTGTTGATGGTTTCTTTTGCTGTGTAGTAGCTTTTTAGTTTGATGTAGTCCCATATGTTTATTTTTTCCTGTTTCCCTTGCTCTCAGAGATATGTCAGCAAAAATATTGCTCCAAGAGATATCTGAGATTTTATTGCCTATGTTTTCTTCTAAGATTTTTATGGTTTCATGACTTACATTTAAGTCTTTTATCCATTTTGAGTTTATTTTTGTGTATGGTGTAAGTTAGTGTTTTAGTTTTTCACATGTACCTGTCCAATTTTCCCAACCCCATTTATTAATTTTATTATTTTTTAAAAATATATATTTATTGATTTTAGAGAGGAAGGGAGAGGGAGAGAGAGAGAGATAGAAACATCAATGATGAGAAAAAAATCATGATCGGCTGCCTTCTGCATACCCCACACTGGGGATTGAGCCTACAACCTAGGCATGTGCTCTGACTGGGAATCAAACCGTGACCTCCAGGTTCATAGGTCAGTGCTCAACTACTGAGCCACGCCAGATAGGCCCCACACCATTTATTGAAGAGACTGTCTTTACTCCATTAGATGCTCTTGCCTCCTTTGTGAAATATTAATTGACCATAAAGGTGTAGGTTGATTTCTGGGCTCTCTGTTTGTTCCATTGATCTATATGTCTGTTCTTGTGCCAGAACCTGGCTGTTTTAATTACAATGGCTTTATGGTATAGTTTGATATACAGTATTGTGATCCCTCCAACTTTGTTCTTCTTTGTCAAGGTTGCTGAGATTCTTCTGGGTCTTTTTTATTTCCATATAAACTTTTGGGGTTTTTTTTTAGATCTGTGAAATAGGCCATTGATATTTTAATAGAAGCTGTGTTAAGTCTATAGATTGTTTTGGGTAGAATGAACATTTTTATGATGTTAATTCTTCCAATCCATTAATATGGCATATGCTTTCACTTGTTTGCATCTTCCTCTATTTCTTTTTTCAATGTCCTATCGTTTTCCTAGTACAGATCTTTTACCTCCTGGTTAAGTTTATTCCTAGGTACCTTATTTATTTATTTATTTATTTATTTATTTATTTGCAATAGAAAATGGGATTGCTTTCTTAGGTTCTCTTTCTGAGAGTTTGTTATTTGTGTATAAAAATGCCACCGAATTCTGAGTACTAATTTTGTATCCTACTACTTCGCCGTATTCATTTATTAGATCTAGCAGTGTTTTTGGTGGAGTCTTTAGGGTTTTCTGTGTACAATATCATGTCATCTGCAAATGACAGTTTTATTTTCTCCTTTCCAATATGGGTGCCTTTTATTTTGTCTTCTTGTCTGATCGCTTGTCTTTCAGCATTATGTTGAATAAGAGCGGTGAAAGCAGACATTCCTGTCTTGTTCCTGATCTTAAGGGAAAAACTAAAAGTGCCCATTGAATATGATGTTAGCTGAGGTTTTTTTAAATATGACTTTTATTATGTTGAGGTATGATTCCTCTATTCCCACCTTGGTGAGAGTTTTTATCATAAGTGGGTGCTGGATTTTGTCAAATGCTTTTTCTGCATCTGTTGATATGATCATGTGATTTTTGTCTTTCACTTTGCTTATGTGCTGTTATCACATTTATTGATTTGCGGATATTGTACCAGCCTTGCATCCCCAGAATAAATCCCACTTGGTAATGGTGTATGAATTTTTAAATGTATTGATGGATCTAGTTTGCTAATATTTTGTTAAGGATTTTATCATCTATGTTCATCAGGGATATTGGCCTATGATTTTTCTTTGTAGTGTTCTTACCTGGTTTTGGAATTAGGATAATGCTAGCTTTGTAAAAAGAGTTTGGAAGTTTTCCCTCTTCTTGAAATTTTTGGAATAATTTCATGAGGATAGGTATTAGTTCTTTGATTGTTTGGTAAAATTCATTTGTGAAGCCATCCAGACCAGGACTTTTGTTTGCTGGGATTTATATTTTATTTTATTACTGCTTCAATTTCATTAGTTGTTATCAGTCTATTCAGATTTTCAGATTCTTCCTCATTCAGTTTTGGAAGAGTATATGTTTCTAAGAATTTGTCCATTTTGCCCAAGTTGTCCAATTTTTTGGCATATAGGTGTATAGGTTTGGCATATAGGTGATTGTATTTTCTTACAATCTTTTGTATTTATGTGAGGTCAGTTATTACTTTGCCTCTTTCATTTCTGATTTTATCTATTTGGGTCCTTGCTCTTTGTTTCTTGGCGAGTCTGGCTAAAGATTCATCATCTTGTTTTTCTCTTCAAGGAACCAACTCTTGGTTTCATTGATGTTTGTATTGTTATTTTAGACTCTGTCATTTATTTCCATTGTAATCATTATTATTTCCTTCCTTTGGGCTTTTCCTATTGTTCTTTTTCTAGTTCTTTTAGGTGTAGGGTTAGATTATTTATTTGAGATTTTTTTTGCTTCTTGGGGTAGCACTGTAATGCTATGAACTTCCCTCTCAGAAATGCTTTCTCTGTGTCCCATAGATTTTGGGTAGTTGTGTGTTCATTTTTATTTATTTCCAGGTAATTTTTTATTTCTTTCTTGATGTCTTTGTTAACCCATTTATTGTTTAATAACATGGTATTTAGCCTCCATGTATTTGAGCTATTTTGAGGTGTTTTTTTATTGTAGTTGATTTCTAGTTTCATACCATGTGAATTGACAAGATGCTTGGAATGATTTCAATCTTCTTGAATTTGTTAAGACTTATTTTGCATCCCAACATGTCGTCTATCTTTGAGAATGTTCTGTGTGCACTTGAGAAGAATGTACATTCTGCTGCTTTGGGATGAAATGTTCTGTAAATATCGGTTAAATCCATCTGATCTAGTGTGTCATTTAAGGTCGTTGATTTCCTTGTTGATTTTTTGTTCGGAAGATCTATCCTCTGATGATAGTGAGGTGTTAAAGTCCCCTACATTGACTGTATTGCTGCCCATCTCTTCCTTAAAGTCCACCATAAGTTTTGTTATGTATATTGGGTGCATGTATGTTTACAAGGGTTATGTCCTCTTCTTGGATCCATCCCTTTAGTATTATGTAGTGACCATCTTTGTCTCTTGTATGTATGGCCTTTGTGTTTTGTTTTCTTAAATGATACAAAGTGTTCTCTTTTTTTTTTTTTTTTTTTTTTTTTTTTTGAAGGAAGGGACGCCACACCTCTACTCAATTAAGAGAAACATTTTTATCAGCATAGAGGTCTTTTTCTTTTTTACACATATGCCATGAATTCATAGGGAATGAGTTCTAGCAGCTCAGGCTCCTTTCCATTGGTTCTCACAGAGTGTGCTTCTCTGGGTGGAGTAGGCTGACGCTTCAGTCAAACCCAGGTACCTTTCTCTTTGGCTTCCTTCTTTTTCTGATCATTTTCCTTCACATGTTTCAGGAAGTTATCTTGGCCCTTAGAGTGCTTAACATGCTCAATACATACTTTAATTCTCTTGGCAAGAAGCTTGTCATTAACCTGTTTGTTCACAGCAGTGTCCACTGCATGCTGGGTAACATTGTAGACTCTTCCAGTTTTGCCATGGTAACATTTTTGGGGCATTCCTTTTTTTAACTGTTCCCATTCCCTTGATGTCCACAGTATCACCTCTCTTGTAGATTCTCATGTATGTGGCCAAAGGAACAACTCCATATTTTCTAAAAGGCCTAGAGAACATATAGCCGGTTGCCTCTACTCTTTCTCTTTGTGTTTTGGTGAATTACTCAAAGATGGTGGTTCTGGCTGAAAGGTTATGGCCTTTGTGTTTAAGTCTATTTTGTCAGATATGAGAATTGCTACCCCAGCTTTCTTTCATTTCCATTTGTATGGAATATTTTTTCTATCCCTTCACATTTATTCTGTGTGAATCTTTTGTTCTGAGTTGGGTCTCTTATAGACAGCATATATATGGGTCATGTTTTCTTATTCATTCAGCTACCCTATGTCTTTTGATTGGACTATTTAATCCACTTACTTTTAAGGTTATTATAGATAGGTAATTATTTATTGCCATTTTTTGCTCTAAACTTATGTTCCTCTCTCTCTATTTCTTTTTCTTAAAGCAGTGGCTCAGTGGTTGCGTGCTGACCTATGAACCAGGAGGTCACAGTTTGATTCCCAATTAGGGCACATGCCTGGGTTGTGGGCTCGATGCCCAGTGGGGGATGTGCAGGAGGCAGCCAATGAATGATTCTCTCTCATCATTGATGTTTATATCTCTCTCTCCCTTCCTCTCTGAAATCAATAAAAATATATTTAAAAAATAAAAGTGGTATTGTTTTTTTAAAAAGAAAAGAAAAATACAAGACCAAATTTCTTCAAGATTAACTATACCAATGTACCCAGGAAAGAAAGGAATCTTATTAATGTCAAACTCTGTACAAGATAGGCTTTTTACATGTTTCATGAATCTTCCTCTTGTTATGGATGAAGAAACAAGCTTAAGAGAATGGCAGATTCTAAACTCAGATCTGTTAACTATATTTACCACATAGTATTTTATATATATACTAGAGGCCCGGTGCATAAAAATTTGTGCACTCGGGGGTAGGAGGTCCCTCAGCCCGGCCTGTGCCCTCAGGCAGTCTGGGACCCCTCAGGGGTGACCACTTTCTGGCTTAGGCCTGCTCCCCGGGGGATTGGGCCTAAGATGGCAATCAGACATCCCTCTGGCAGCCCAGCAGCCCTCGGGGGATGCCCACTTGCCAGCAGGGAGCAGACCTAAGCTGCAGTCGGACATCCTTAGCACTGCTGAGGAGGCAGGAGAGGCTCCCACCACCACCGCTGTACTGGCAGCCATCAGCCTGGCTTGTGGCTGAGCAGAGCTCCCCACTGTGAGAGTGACTAACCATTGAGCGTCTGCCCCCTGGTGGTCAGTGTGTGTCATATGACCAATCATTCCCAGTCTTTCTGCTGTTAGGGTCAGTTTGCATATTACCCTTTTACTATATAGGATAGAGGCCTGGTGCATGGGTGGGGGCCGGCTGGTTTGCCCTGAATGGTGTCCTGGATCAGGGTGGGGGTCCCGCTTGGGTGCCTGGCCAGCCTGGATGACGGGCTGATGGCTTTTTGTAGCTGGTCACACCCCTTTCAGGGTGGGGGTCCCCACTGGGGTGCCTGGCCAGTCTGGGTGAGGGGCTGAGGGCCGTTTTCAGGCTGGCGAGCGACTGAAGCTCCAAGCCTTTTTTTTTTTCTGTTTTTTCTTTATTCTGGGATTTATTTACCTTTTATAACTGTCACTGGAGCTGAGAGCCAGCTCCAGCTCTGAGGCCGTGGCTGGCTGAAAGCAGGTATCTGGGTTTGTTTAGCTTCTATAATTGAAACTCTGTTGCCATCACTGGCACTCTAAGCTCTGAGCCCGCTGGCGGCTGAAAGCAGATTTCTGGGTTTGTTTAGCTTCTATAATTGCAACAATGTTGCATCCGGAGCTCAGAGCTGGGCTGCGGCAGTTGGGGAACCTTGGCTTCTTCCCTCACTGGAGCAAGCAAACCTCCTGTTCACTTCAGCTGCCTGGCTGCCGGCCGCCATCTTGGTTGGCAGTTAATTTGCATATCTCACTGATTAGCCAGTGGGAAGGGTAGTGAAGTTACAGTTAATTACCATGTTTCTCTATTACTAGATAAGAGATATATATATAAGTATATAAAATTTTAAACATGTGAAATGATCCTATCTAATAAAGGAGAAACATGGTAATTAGCATACGACCGCTACCCTTCCCATTGGCTAATCAGGGCAATATGCAAATTAACTGCCAGCCAAGATGGCGGCCAGCAGCCAGGCAGCTTGAAGCGAACATGAGGCTTGCTTGCTTCAGTGACGGAGGACTCCAACGTTCCCCGCCTGCCACTGCAGGCCTCTGAGCTGCAACTCTAAGCAACTATGTTACAAATATAGAAGCTAAACAAAACCCCAGAAACCTGCTTTAGTCCTCTGGGCTTCAGCCAGCAGGATCACAACATTGTTTCGAATACAGAAGGTAAACAAAGGCCAGAAACCTGCTTTCAGCAGCGGAGGCCTAAGAGCTGGAGCCAAGCCTCAAAGCTAAAGCTGGCCCAGAATAAAAAAAAAAAAAAGAAAAAAAGGAGCTGTTGGGAGCTTCAGTCACCCGCCGGCCTGAAAACAGCCCTCAGCCCCTCACCCAGACTGGCCAGGCACCCCAGTGGGGACCCCCACCCTGAAGGGTGTGTGACCAGCTGCAAACAGCCATCATCCCCTCCCCCAGGCTGGCCAGGCACCCCAGTGGGGACCCCCACCCTGATCCAGGACACCCTTCAGGGCAAACCAGCCCCTCACCCTGCGGCTCTGTGTGTTATAGTGGGCGGGGCCACAACCTCCCTATCTGCCCTGCTCTGTTCGTGACAGGGGGCAGCGCCCCAACCCCCTGATCGGCCCTGCTCTGTGCCTGATGGGGGGAGCTTCCCAACCCCCTGATCGCCCTGCGGCTCTGTGTGTGACAGGGTGCGGCACCCCAACCCCCTGATCGGCCCTGCTCTGTGTGTGACAGGGGGCAGCGCCCCAACCCCCTGATCGGCCCTGCTCTGTGTGTGACAGGGGGCAGCGCCCCAACCCCCTGATTGGCCCTGCTCTGTGTGTGACGGGGTAGAGCCATAACCTCCCCATCGGCCCTGCCCTGAGTGTGAGAGTGGCGGTGCACCCAACCCCCGGATCGGCCCTGCTCTGTGGGTGATAGAGGGTGGCGCCCCAACCCCCACCCCACGGGCCCTGCTCTGTGTGTGATGGGGTAGAGCCATAACCTCCCCATCGGCCCTGCCCTGAGTGTGAGAGTGGCGGTGCCCCAACCCCCTGATCGGCCCTGCTCTGTGGGTGATAGAGGGTGGCGCCCCAACCCCCACCCCACGGGCCCTGCTCTGTGTGTGATGGGGTAGAGCCATAACCTCCCCATCGGCCCTGCCCTGAGTGTGAGAGTGGCGGTGCCCCAACCCCCTGATCGGCCCTGCTCTGTGGGTGATAGAGGGTGGCGCCCCAACCCCCTGATCCGCCTTGCTCTGTGTGTGACAGGGGATGGTGCCCCAACTCCCCTATCGGCCCTACTCTGTGAGTGACGGGGGGAGCTCCTCAACCACCTGATCGGCCCTGCTCTGTGCATGACGGGGGGGAGTTCCCCAACCCCCTGATGGGCCCTGCTCTGTGCGTGACAGGGTACAGAGCCCCAACCCCCCGATGGGCCCTGCTCTGTGTGTGACAGGGGGCAGCGCCCCAACCCCCTGATTGGCCCTGCTCTGTGCGTGACAGGGGGTGGCGCCGCAACCTCCCCATCGACCCTGCCTTGAGTGTGACAGGGGGCGGCACCCCAACTCCCCAACGGCCCTGCTCTGAGCCTGACCAGGGGCTGCACCTAGGGATTGGGCCTGCCCTCTGCCACTTGGGAGCAGGCCTAAGCCAGCAGGTCGTTATCTCCCGAGGGGTCCCAGACTGCGAGAGGGCACAGGCCAGTCTGAGGGACGCCCCCTTCCCCCTGAGTGCACAAATTTTTGTGCACCAGGCCTCTAGTATATATAATAAAATTATATATTATTATATAAAGCAGTTATCTTGTTATGCCCAGATTTGAAGACCCCCCCAAAGATCCACCAGAGAGCACCAAATCCGATGCAAAAGCATAGAGGCTTTTATTCAAGCCCGGGACTTGGTCCCCCCCCCCCCCCCGCCCCTGCCTCCATTACTGGATGCAAGAGAGAGCCCCGAGTCCCAAGGGAACAAAGAATTTATAGGGCTTGGGGTCAGGGGGGTGGAGGCACACTCTGACCACTGATTTGGCCGATTCCGGTTGGTTGAGTGAGGGCCGGGGGCTAGTGACGCAAGGGCAGGGTGCAGCTAGGGTCTGGTTACACAAAGACGGGGGGTGGCTAGCATACTCTTGGCCTTGGGCTAGTTTCCCCCGCTTTCCCATTGGCCAAGATAAGGGCAGGCTGAGTAACTGATACATTCTGTGGCTTTTTTTTTGGAAGAGGGGTTAAGGACACAGCTATCAGTCCTGTTCTGTCCTTTCATTCTCATCAATAAATCAAATGACTTTAGTATTCACTATGCCTGTTAGTTCCCAAGGGTTTCTATAGCAAACTGGGAGGCTTAAAACAACAGAAGGTTATTATCTCACAGTTTTGGAGATTAGAAGTCCAAAATTAAGATGTTGGCGGGTCCATGCTCCTACTGGAGAGAGGAAGATTCTTCTAGCTTCTGACAATCTTAGGTGTTCCTTAGTTTATGGCAGTGTAACTCCAGTCTCTGTCTCCATCTTTCATGGCTGTCTTACCAATATGTTTTATGTCTGTCTCTGCATGGTGTTATCTTCCCTACCTAGCCTTCATATAGCATTCTGTTTTCTCTTCTTTTAAGGGTTCCAGTCATATTGGATTAAGATCTACCCTAATTCAGTATCACTTCATTTTAACTTTATTACATTTGTAGTGACTCTATTTCCAAGTAAGGTCACACTCACAGGTATTGGGGGTAGGGTAGGATTTCAGTATATCTTTCTGGGATCACAATTCAACCCGTAATAAATCTGTTGATCAATTTGGAGTGAATTGAATCTTAATATTGAATATTAATAGCCCTGCACACGAATCTGTGCGCCAGTAGCTCTCTGCGGGGCCTGGCCGCTCCTCACCTGCTGCCCAGAGGCTGTCCGTGGCTCAGAGGTCCATCTGCGGCTGGGTGTGGAACACTTGCCTCGTCGCCAGGGTGATGACGCAAGTGCCCGCCCCCCCCCCCCCCCGGCACTCCATGCCCGCTGCCCAGAGGCCCCCGCTCTCAGCAGCCACCCCCCGGGACTGGGGGACTCCGGTGGGGCTGAGAGGACTGGGCACTGCCATCTTTGTGACTGAGTGATGGTTAATTTGCATATTACCCTTTTATTAGATAGGATTCTAATCCATAAACATGGTGTCTAGGTCTTCCTTAAAATTATAATTTTATAAATTTAACATTTTATAATTTTCAGGGTTCACCACTTACATATATTTTGTTTCATTCATTCCTAAGTATTTCATGTGTTTGATGTTATAAGAAATGGAGTTGTATTTTTTATTCCATTTCCATTTGTTCTTTGCAGGTATATAGAAATGCTATTAATTTTTGTATATTGATCATTTCCCTGAATAGGACGAATTAATTCTAGTACTAATGGAAACTAAGGAATTTTAAGGAATCTACCAAAAGAGCCACTAGAACTCATTAATAATAGATTTTTTAAAAAAAAATTAATGCCTTTTAAAAGTCTCTTTACACAATTATGTCATCCTCCCTTTCCAATTTTTTCCCCCCTTGCCTTATTGTATTGGCCTAGTGAAATTGGATATTCTTGCAGAAAAGCATTTGGCAAAATTTAACATCTACAGTGGGGCCTTGACTTACGAGTGTCCTGACTAATGAGTTTTTTGAGATACCAGCTGTGTCGGCCAATTTTTTGCATTGAGTTGATAGAGTAATTTGAGTTAACGAGCTCCTTAACGAGCTCGGTCTCAGAACGAATTAAAATCATAAGTCAAGGCCCCACTGTATTTATAATAAAAAATTCTCAGCAAAATAGGAATAGAAGGAAACTTCCTCAAATTTATAAGGGCTGTCTATCAAAACCCCCAGCTAACATTATATTTAATGGCAAAACTAAATTTAGTCTTTCTCCTAAAATCAGAAACATCTGAGGGTTTTAAGTAGAGGAGTTAGTTGATCAAACTGAGCTTAAAACATTACCCTGACTGTAGAATCGAGAATTGATTGGAAGGGAGAAAAAGTTGATGTAGGGAAAATAATTACACATAAGATTTTTGTTTAAAAATTTTTTTAGTAGTGCAGATGAAAGATAATGGAGTCTTCAACTAAGCACAATGTAATTCTTAACCTGGACAATACCAGCCTCAGGGAGCATTTTGATTAGTACTCATGACTGGGGAATGTTAATAGCATTTATGCATGGAGCCAGGAATGATGATGTTCTGTATTGCAAGAGAGAGTCCCAACATTGAAGAACTCCCCTGCTCCAAATGCCAGTAGCCCCTTAATGGAGAAACACTGAGTTACTTAAGGCACAGAAATGGGGAGAAATAGAATAACAAGATTTTGAATACGCTTGATGTGTAATGGGGAGTCAAAGATGAATTTCTGGTTTGTACAACCCAGCTGATTGAAGTACTGTGACCTCAGGTAGGAACCTTAGATTATAAGTTAGTTTGAGAAGAGTACAATTTTAGGTAAGTTTAGTTTGAGAAATCTATAATAATAAAAGGGTAATATGCTAATTAGACCAAATGTCTTTCTGGGCATCATTCCGGACATCCATCTGGACAAAGTCAGGCTGGAGTGAAGCCCAGGTCCCAGGTGCCTGCTGGCAGCAGCCTGAGCGAAGCAGCCTGGTCCCGGGTGCCTGCCAGTGGCGGCTGGAGTGAAGCCCAGATCCCGGGTGCGAGAGGGAAGCTGGTGCTGGCAGCCAAGGGAAGGAAGGCCTACTCTTGCATGAATTTTTGTGCATCAGACTTCTAGTCCTATATAATAAAAGACTAATATACAAATGACCGAACGGCGAACGACTGGTCGCTATGATGCACACTGACCACCAGGTGGCAGACATTCAACTCAGGAGCTGTCCCCTGGTGATCAGTGTGCTTCCACAGGGGGAGTGCTGCTCAGCCAGAAGCTGTGCTCATGGCTGGTGAGCATAGCAGCGGTGGTGGGAGCCTCTCCTACTTCTGCGGCAGTGGTAAGGATGTCCATGCGGAGTGGGCCTAAGCCGTCAGTCAGACATCCCCCAAGGGCTCCCAGACTGTGAGAGGGTGCAGGCCAGGCTGAGGGGGACCCCCACCACCCCGAGTGCATGAATTTCGTGCACCGGTCCTCTATAAAATAACAAGTAGGCAGTTGGAAATATAGTTCTGGAACTCAGTAGAAAGGACGGGCTTTAAGAACAGATTTGTCTGTAATGGTTGTTGAAGTCTTGAAGTCATAGGAATGGCCTAAGTTGTAGAGTGAGATACTGAATATATAAAATAGAGCCTTGCAAGCATATAAGACTAGTAGAGGAAGAGCAGGTTGAAATGACTGAGAAAGAATAGCCAAAAAGAAGAAAAATCTGGATGTAGGCCAAGGGAAGAGTTGTTAATGTTAATTGCTGTAATTATATATTTATAATTGTCTCTCCATACCTAATTGTGAGCCAAGCAGGGCTGTATGTTCTATTAATCTTTGTATTCCTGTAGTTCCTAGCATATGTTTTGAGTGCCTGGTTCATACTAAGGTAATAATTGTTGAGTGAATGACCATATCTGCACATATATATTGGATCTATTTTTTTCATGTTTTTCACTTTTATATTGTGAATTTCTTGACTATAAAAATCTAGTCTTAACTTTGTAAACACATATATTTGGTATTATGTGCTATGTGTGGACTCACTGAATATTTGATTGATTCAGCGCTTTGCACTGGTTCTTAACCAGAGTATGTATAAATATGTGCTAGGGCTAGATTATTCACATATCTGGTTACACTACTTTTCTGAAAGACATAACAAAAATATTCTGATGTAGCTGTAACTGGTTTGGCTCAGTGGATAGAGCGTCGGCCTGCAGACTCAAAGGTCCCAGGTTCGATTCCAGTCAAGGGCATGTACCTTGGTTGCGGGCACATCCCCAGTAGGGGGCGTGCGGGAAGCAGCTTATCGATGTTTCTCTCTCATCGATGTTTCTGACTCTCTGTCCCTCTCCCTTCCTCTCTGTAAAAAGTCAATAAAATATATTTTTAAAAAATATTCTGATGTAAAACTACTCATTATCAACTCATCTTTCTAGCATAGAATGTATCTTTTCTTTGAAATGTATGATAGTACATTTAGTTAGTATTTTCTTCATTTAGAAACTCAGAAATATTTTTTTATTCAATTTAGCATTTAAGTGAAGAAAACCTTGGGGTTAGTTTAATGGGATTATAGTGAAAAAAATGAATTATCTTATATGTTGCACATCATCAGGGACTTGTTTCATAACCTGGAAACTAACTTGAAATAAACTCACAAAGGGTAAAATGATATAAGTCCTTGTACTGATATAGTGCTTTATGACTTTTCAAAGCACATACATGCATAAGTCATTCATTTGGGAAAGTTGAGTATCTACCATGTGCTAGGAGGTGCTACAGAAGGAAAGATGATAAGATTTATGCTTATCCTCAAAACTGGATCTAATGGGGGAAACACACATAGAGAAATAATATATAATGCATGATTAAATGCTATAGTAGAATTATTTATAAAGGGACTTGACAGTACAAAGGAACAATTGATTAATTGCTTTAGGAAGTCAGAAAAGAAAGGTTTCACTGAAGATGAATCCTAATGAATAAAGAGTAGTTCACCAAACTTAGAAAGGGGTAAAGACAAGAGGATTGTAAGTGAATCCAGGAAAGCTTGAAAGTATGTTTTACCTTCACAGGTCAAGTAGTTCAATACAAGAGTGGAATGTAAGATATAAGGTGGTGAGAAGGAAGGAAATTTGTGGCTATAGACAAAGATATTTAGGACTAGACTATTTTAATTACTTTTAAGTTTAGAATTCATGGGCATTAAGTGTATTCACAATGCTATAAAACCATCACCACTATCTATTTTTAGAACTTATTTTTATCATCCAAAACAAAAACTCTGTACCCGTTAAGCAATAACTGTCTTTGGCCCTCAGCCTCTGGTAACCCCTCTCTATTCTACTTTTTGTAGCTATGAATTTGTCTATTCTAAATACTTCATATAAGTGGAATCATATCATATTTGTCCTTTTGTGTTTGTCTAATTTCATTTAGCAATAATGTTTTCAAGATTTTGCCATATTGTAATATGTATCAGAACTTAATTTCCCTTTATGGCTGAATAATATTCCATTATATGGACTACTAGTAGCCCGGTGCACAAAAATTTGTGCACTCGTCAGGGGCGGGGGGGGGGGGGGCGTCCCTCAGTTATTAAACATTTATCGGCACAAGACTGACCACATTGGTGGTGGTGGTGGTCTTGTCAGAATGTGTTATATTATGCAGATGAAAATCTATTTGAACAGATTTGATGTATTTTCAAAGATAGAAGAATTGTCCCTGTCAACTATTTTAGTTGATTCATATCTTCACTAATTGTCATCATTGCAAAGTTTTCAGTCCCCATATGGATTGCTGGATGTAATAGGTCATGCGCTGTCCCTGTCCTTTGTAGCCTTTGTTACCTTAAGGACTCTAGTTTTCCATTTATATGTTTAAGTACCAACCTTACTGGCTTAAAAATGTAAGCTTTTAACACTGCTCTCTCTGTTCCATATCTTCCAATGAAAAATGGAGTTGGGTTGTAGCACAGGAGAGAAATTCAGAAGGGGAATATTGAAGTAATGACTGCAGTAGGTGAAGAGGGAACCTATTTCCCTGGCCACAGGCGCTGGCGCCCTGGACCACAGGGCTGGCAGCTTCTCCGGGTGGCTGCAGCCTGGGACCTCAGGCGGGTGGCTTGTCCGTCTCCTGGGCTGCAGCCAGCCGCAGGCGCTGGCGCCTGGACCAAAGGTGGGCAGCTTCTTCTTCTTCTGTGCTTCCAGGGAGGGCAGTCAGTTATGTGTATATGTGTGTGCATGCAAACATAGGCGTGTACATGTGTGTATGTGGAAATCTGCTGGGCAAGTCAAAACCATAGAAGAGTTGCCTCCTATCTCTTGAATCTTCCAGAGATATCCCCCACTTTTTTATTCTATCACTACTGGAGAGTCAGTATTTGCAGCCAGCCAGCGACTCTCTCAGTGTCTCTTTTTTTTTTTTTTTTTAATATATTTTATTGATTTTTTACAGAGAGGAAGGGAGAGAGATAGAGAGTTAGAAACATCGATGAGAGAGAAACATCGATCAGCTGCCTCCTGCACATCTCCCACTGGAGATATGCCCGCAACCCAGGTACATGCCCTTGACCGGAATCGAACCTGGGACCCTTCAGTCCGCAGGCCGACGCTCTATCCACTGAGCCAAACCAGTTTCGGCTCAGTGTCTCTTTCTGACTTCTTCTTTCCCAGTCTGTCTTCCAACCCCGTAATCATATTTCCACCTGGATGCATCATGTTTACTCCCAATATGCTGGACCGGGTCTCATGGGGTTTGCAGTTTGAAAGCTGCTGCTATCTACATGGCGGCCAGGACCCGGTCTCAAGGGGTTTTACCCTCAAAGTTTGAAAGGTGCTCGTGATCTACATGGCAGCCAGGACCCGGTCTCAGGGGGTTTTACCCACGCAGTTTGAAAGGTGCTCGGGATCTACATGGTGTCCAGGACCCGGTCTCATGGGGTTTGCTGTTTGAAAGGTGCTCTCCATCTACCTGGCAGCCAAGACCCAGTCTCATGGGGTTTTACCCTCAAAGTTTGAAAGGTGCGTGTGATCTACCTGGCAGCCAGGACCCGGTCTCATGGGGTTTGCAGTTTGAAAGGTGCTAGTGATCTAGGTGGCAGCCAGGACCCTGTCTCAGGGGGTTTTACCTGCGCAGTTTGAAAGGTGCTCGAGATCTACTTAGGGGTTAGTGCCGCCTCTTCTCTGCCGCTGGGGCTTCTCTGATCACTGATCACCGGTATGGGTGGAGGGCAAGGAAGAGGCGGCCACCGGCGCCGCTTCTTCCCTGCACCGCACGCTTCTCGGATCATGGCTGGGGGTCGGGCAAAAGCTGTCAGGTTCTCCGAAAACGGCTGGGGGTCGGGCAAAGGCTGCCCGGTCCTCTGATCACAGCTGGGGGTCGTGCAAAGGCTGCCTGGTCCTCCGATCACAGCTGGGGGTCGGGCAAAGGCTGCCCGGTTCTCCGATCATGGCTGGGGGTTGCGCAATGGCTGCCCGGTCCTCCGATCACTGCTGGGGGTCGGGCAAAGGCCCCCCCGGATCTCCGATCATGGCTGGAGGTCTCACAAAGGCTGCCCGGTTCTCCGATCATGGCTGGGAGTCACGCAAAGGCTGCCTGGTCCTCCAATAAGGGCTGGGGGGTGGGACAAAGGCCCCTGGTTCTCCCATCATGGCTGCGGGTCGTGCAATGGCTGCCTGGTCCTCTGATCACGGCTGGGGGTCGGGCAAAGGCTGCCTGGGGCTCCGATCACAGCTGGGGGTCAGGCAAAGGCCATAGCTGGAGGTCTGGCAAAGGTGGCCGGGTTCTCCAATCACGGCTAGGGGTCCAATCACGGCTGGGGGTCGGGCAAAGGCTTCCCCTTTCTCCAATCACGGCTTGGGGTTGGGCAAAGGCTACCAGGTCCTCCGATCACAGCTGGGGGTCGTGCAAAGGCTGCCCAGTCCTTCAATCACAGCTGGGGTTCGGGGCAGCCTCCGATCACCTGGGGGGTGGGGCAAATGCCCCCGTTTTTGCCTGCCGCCTGGGTTTATGATCACAGTCAGTGGCAGGCGGCTTCTGTCTTTCCCCTTTTGCCTCCCAGCATTGCGCCTATGTATGCAAATTAGCCGCCATCTTTGTTGGCAGTTAATTTGCATAGCGCCCTGATCAGCCCATGGGAAGGGTAGCGGAGGTACGGCTAATTACGTAGTTTCTCTATTATTAGATAGGATATCACATTTTGTTTAACCATTTTTTTTGTTTGTTTGTTAATCCTCATGCGAGGATATTTTTCCATTGATTTTTAGAGAGAGTGGAAGGGAGGGGGAGAGGCAGAGAGAGAGACACATCCATTGGTTGCTTCCCAAACATGCCCCAATGAGGGTCAGAGATTGAGCCTGCCACTAAGGAATGTGCCCTTGACCAGAATTGAACCTGGAACACTTCAGTCTGCAGGCCGACCCTCTATCCACTGAACCAAACCAGCTAGGGCTCCATTCATCTTTTGATGGACACTTGAGTTGTTTCCATTTTTTGGCTATTTTGAATAATACAGCTTTGCATATTGTTGGTCAGGAATCTTTTTGGGTCTCTGTTTTGTTGTTGTTGTTGTTGTTAATCCTCAGCCGAGGATATTTTTCCATTGATTTTTAGAGAGCGTGGAAGGGAGAGGGAGAGACAGAAACATAGATATGAGAGAGATACTTCAATTGGTTGCTTCCTGCACACACCCTGACTAGGGATGGGGACCCTGTAACCGAGGTCTGTGACCTTGACTGGAATCTAACCCAGGACCCTTCAGTCCACAAGCTGATGCTCTATCCACTGAGCCAAACTGGCTAGGACTGGGTCTCCCTTTTTAATTCTTTTGGAGTGGAATTGCACCTAGGAGTGGAATCGTTGGGTCATGGTAATTCTATGTTTGAAACCATAAAACTGTTCTTCACAGTGGCTACACCATTTCACATTCCCACCGGCAATACACAAGAGTTCCAGTATCTCCATAAACTTGTCAACTTATTTTTTATTGTTTTGTTTTTATTTTTTTAAATAATAGCCATCTTAGTGGGTGTGAAGTGGTATCCCATTTTGATTTTGATTTGCATTTCTCTAATGACTAATGATGTTGAATATCTTTTCATGTGCCCCTTGGTTGTTTCTACTTTTTGTTTTTTTTAATCTTTGGAGAAATGTCTCTTCAAATCCTTTGCCCATCTTGAATTGAATTGTTTGCTTGTTGCTGAGTTGCAAATATTTTCTCCCTGCTGTGGTTGTCTTTTCACTCTGTTGGAGACATATATATATTTGATTCCAGAAAGAGAGGAACATCAATAATGAGAGAGAATCATTGATCTCCTGCTTCTTGTATGCCCCTCTCTGGGGACCAAGCCCACAACCCAGGCACGTGCCCTCACCGAGAATTGAACTGTGATCTTCTGGTTCAAGGTCAGCGCTCAACCACTGAGCCACACTGGTCAAGCATTGTGTCTTTTGATGAAGAAAAGTTTTTAATTTTGATGAAATCCAATTTTACCTATTTTTTCAGTTGTTGTCCATGCTTTTGATGTCATATTTAAGAAGCTATTACCAATATAGTCAAATTTTTATTTTGAAAAAATAATTATGGGCATAGTATGGAGGATAATTATAGAGGAAAGAAATTAAAGTCAAGATCTGCTAGGCAATACATTACTGCAGAAGTTTAAGCAAGAACTATGGACTTAAATTTAAAACAATAAGCACTTACTATGTGCCAGGCACTGTTGGATTTATTGATTTCAGATGTAATTCTTTTAATAACCCTGTGGGGCAGATAATATTCTCATTTTACAGATGAGGAAACTAAAGCACAAAGAAGTTAAGCTGTGTGCCAAGGTAATAGAGCTAACAAGTCATGGATTCCAAATTTAGACCCAGCAATTTAACCTTAGAGCCTGTTCTTTTAAGCACTATGCTATTAAGCCTCTAAATAATCACAGTCTTTTCTTACCTGTAACACTTTGTTCAGTACTCATTACATGATGTAAGTTTAAGAAAGATCCAGTGAAAAACAACTAAAATCAAAGTAGAAAAGAGCAGTTACTAGAGAACCAACTACAAAGACCTGGAAAAAAACTTGAAAGAACATGTGACTAAAGAATATGGATATAAACTTTCTATACCAAATTTTGCAAGGGAATTTTATGCTTATACATATTCTACTTATAAATGACCCATTCTTATAGCTTATGCTGCTGTCCTAATGCTGTATAGTATTTCCTGTCTTAGCTGGAAGAAAGGAGGAAACTATTTTACATCTTTTTTTTTTTTATAATATTTTATTGATTTTTTACAGAGAAGAAGGGAAAGAGATAGAGAGTTAGAAACATCGATGAGAGAGAAACATCGATCAGCTGCCTCCTGCACATCTCCCACTGGGGATGTGCCCGCAACCCAGGTACATGCCCTTGACCAGAATCGAACCCGGGACCCTTCAGTCCGCAGGCCGACGCTCTATCCACTGAGCCAAACCGGTTTCGGCAACTATTTTACATCTTTGTGGGGAAGGTTTCTTCATAGGTTTTACTTTCTTAAATGTTACCCCTCCCCCAAAGGAGGATTTACCCCTCAGATGTTATGGTGCCTTGAATGCCTCCAGATAGAGATTTATTTGAATTGACTGCACAGTGTACATATTTTCCAAAATGAAAGAATTTTTTAAAAATTGTGGTAAAAAACACATAACATAAATTTACTATTGTAAACATTTTCAGTTGTATAGTAATGTTTGCTGTATGCATATTTTGTATAACAAATCTTTAGAACTTTTTCAGCTTGCAAAACTGAGACTCTTACCCATTAAACAAAACTCGCCTTTCCCCTCTTCCCAACTCTGACTGAGAAATAGTTTTTTATTTGAGAAAAGATTTTAATATAGAAACTCTTACAGTGACATAAAATAATTGCACATAGAAGGATTATCCTTCATTAACAGAACAAAATTATATTAAACTAGAGGCCCGGTGCACGAATTCATGCCTGGGTGGGGTCCTGAGAGGGGGAGGGAGGTAGGATGTGATTGGCCCTCCAGGTGGGTGGTAGGATGTCCTTGCCAGCCTGGGTTCCAGATCCGTCCTGCTGATGTTCGTGCCAGTTGCCAGGAGCCACCTGGCAGCTGCTTTTATATTGTTTCTTCCTTGCAAAGCATCTAGGGAGGGGAAGCAGCCACCGGGCCCAAAGCCGACTTCCAGGAGGCCAGCAGTGCTGTCAGGATCATGCAGGTGGCACTGGTCCATTGGTGCCTGGCCCATTCTCCAGAGATTGGACATGTAGGACTATTGCGGGAGCGAG
The DNA here is from genome assembly GCF_014108235.1 of Myotis myotis. Lineage (NCBI taxonomy): Eukaryota > Metazoa > Chordata > Mammalia > Chiroptera > Vespertilionidae > Myotis > Myotis myotis. Next base: position 162,406,577 of record NW_023416313.1, read on the forward strand.
TGACTGCCACGGGGCTGGTGGGCTGCCCGGAAATGTCGGTCAGCTGAGTGGCACTCCTGCTGTGGGAGCGCACCTACCACCAGGGGGCAGCTCCTGCGTTGAGCATCTGCCCCCTGGTGGTCAGTGCATGTCATAACGACTGGTCATTCTGCTGTTAGGGTCAATTTGCATATTACCCTTTTATTATATAGGATAGAGGCCTGGTGCATGGGTGGGGGCTGGCTGGTTTGCCCTGAAGGGTGTCCCGGATCAGGGTAGGGGTCCCGCTGGGGTGCCTGGCCAGCCTGGGTGAGGGGCTGATGGCTGTTTGCAGGTTGGTCACACCCCCTTCAGGGTGGGGGTCCCCGCTGGGGTGCCTGGCCAGCCTGGGTGAGGGGCTGATGGGTGTTTGCAGACTGGTCACACCCCCTTCAGGATGGGGGGGTCCCCACTGGGGTGCCTGGCCAGCCTGGGTGAGGGGCTGAGGGCAATTTTCAGGCTGGCCAAGCCCCCCGGCGACGGAAACTCTCAGCCTCTCCTTTTTTTCTTCTTCTTTTTTTTTATTCTGGGATTTATTTACCTTCTATAATTGAAACTTTGTAGCCTTGAGCGGAGCTAAGAGCCGGCCAGGGTGGGTGGGCTCCATTTCCTCCATGCCTCCTGCTCGCTCCATCTCCGTGGCCATGGCTGGCTGAAAGCAGGTATCTGGGGTTTATTTATTTTCTATAATTGAAACTTCGTTGCCTTGAGTGGAGCTCAGAGCCGGCTGTGGCAGGCGGGAATCTTGGCTTCCTCCATCACTTGGGCAACCAAGCCTCCTGCTTACTCCTGCTCCGTGGCTGCTGGCCGCCATCTTGGTTGGGTTAATTTACATATAGTCGCTCTGATTGGCTGGTGGGCATGGCTTAAGGCGCAGCGAAGGTGCAGTCAGTTTGCATGTTTGTCTTTTATTAGTGTAGATTAGAACCCTTATAAATCTAGAACATATACTCGAAATATGCTGAGAACTGAATTGAGTGTTCTAGTTCAGTTACTTCTGGGAAAATTAGTATCAGAAGACTGAGGGATGACTCTACTATCAAATTTTTTATTTGGAAGTAATGAGTATGATCAGCTGAATTAGCTTTCACACGAAGTGAGCTGTATTGGCCTTCTGCTAGGCAGAAGGATTATTGTTGAAAGTAAATTCCTCTGGTAGTCTATGTTGGGAATATCTTAAACACATTCACTTAAATACATTGTACTCAGGCTTTTGTCTCCACCACACCGCAAAGTATCCTTTTCAAGGAACCATTGATTTCAGTATTGCTAAGTTCATTTGTCAATACTCATCATCATCTTCACCTATGAGCAACATTTAACACAGTTGATTACTCCCTCCTCCTCTCTGAAACAAATTCTTCATTTTGGCTTTCAGGAAATCTAGCTTTCTTCCCTTCTATTTCACTCGCCATTTCTTCTTTTCTGGTTCCTTCTCAAATGGAATGCTTCAAGGCTTAGTCCTTGGATCTCTTCTTTATCTACACTCAGTCCTTGCCACCTCTTTAAATATCTATACACTGATGATTTCCAAATTTCTGTCTTTTATTCAGACTATCCCCTTGAATCCCAGGCTTGACATCCTAATCCCTACTCATTATCTCTTCTCAAGCAAATATGGTTTTGGATTTAACCTGTCGAAAGCCAAACCCCTCATCTTTCTCCTCCCCTAAAACTTATACTCACAGTCTTCCCCAACTCAGTTAATGGCAACTGTTTCAGTTCCCCAGGCCAGAAGCTTTGGAGTCATATATATATCTCTTTCTCACCCTCATATCCAATTTATCAAAATCCTGTTGACTCAGCTTTAAAATATATCCAGAATCCAAACACCTCTCCCTATCCCCATCACTACCATCCTGGTCTAAGTTACTACAATTTCTTGCCTAGATTATTGGTGGTAGTTTCATTGGCCTTCTTTCTTCTGTCGTTATCCCACTTCAATCCATTTTCAGCACAACATTAGATCATGCTCCTTATCTGTCCAAGATGCTCCAGTGGCTTCTATCTCAATTGCAGAAAAAGCTCAAGTCTTTGACAATAGTCCACAGACCCTATACCATTTTCTTCCCTCACAGTTCTCTGACCCCATCTTTTACTACTCTTCTTGCTGCTCCCTTGATTCATACCAGTGATTCACACTGACCTGTTTAATGTTCCTTGAAACATCAGTCATTTTCCTGTGATAGGGCTTTTGCACTAACTGTACCCTCTGCCTAGGATACTCTTCCCCCAGAGAGCTGCATGGTAATTCTCACTCTTAAAAGTCTTTGTTTAAATGACATCTTTTTGTTGAGGCTTTCTCCCTCCTTTCCATCTCTAATTTTTTCCACAGCACTTATCAGTTTCTAATATGTTGTATGACTTGTTTATTGTATGCTCAGCCCACACAGGAAAGCAGGGATTTTGTTGTTGTTGTTGTTAAATATATTTTACTAGGGGCCCAGTGCACGAATTCGTGCACCAGTGAGGTCCCTTGGCCTGACCTGTGGGCTCTCTGACATCCTCCACGGGGTCCTGGATTGCGAGAAGGCACAGGCCACGCCGAGGGACCCCACCAGTGCACGATCGGGGCCTGGGAGGGACTGCAGGAGAGCTCCAGGGCGTGTCTGGTTTGTCTCACTCATCCCGATCAGCCAGACCCTAGCAGCAAGCTAACCTACTGGTTGGAGCATCTGTCCCCTGGTGGTCAGTGCACATCATAGCGACTGTTTGACCAGTTGACTGTCTGCCCCCTGGTGGTCAGTGCATGTCATAGCAAGCGATTGAGCATCCTTAGCATATCATTAGCATATTATGCTTTGATTGGTTGAACGGACGACCAGACACTTAGCATATTAGGCTTTTATTATACAAGATTGATTTTTTAGAGAGAGGAAGGGAGAGGGATAGTTAGAAACATCGATGAGAGAGAAACATCGATCAGCTGTCTCTTGCACACTCCCTACTGGGTATGTGCCTGCAACCAAGGTAGATGCCCTTGACTGGAATCGAACCTGGGACCCTTGAGTCCGCAGGCCGATGCTCTATCCACTGAGCCAAACCGGTTAGGGTGGAAAGCAGGGATTTTTGTTTGTTTTTGTGATTTGCATTATCCCAGTGCTTAGAACAATGACTTGCACAAAATAGGTATTCAATAAAAATATGCTGAATAAATTAACATAGGAAGAAATTAAAGGCAATTTTAAGACCTAAAACAAGATTTGGCAGCAGTGGTGGGTAGTCTTGGCAGGAGGTGCCTGGAATATGACTAAATTAGAGGAGACCTGGAAGTGGAAGGTGTGACTAGAATAAAAAATTGGGAGCATGTTGGAAGGATGAGGGACAGTGAATGTAATGAAATTTTTATCTATACAAATTAACATAATTCCTGTAGAATCAATTTAAGTTTGGGTTCTCATTTTAAAGGAGGCAATGTAATTTTTAGTAGTAAAAAGGAAAGGGAAGGACACTGTTTGCTGACAGTGCACAGACATAGTAAAGAGTAGTTTACTTATTAGTAGTTTAATGGTTAAAAATACCTTGTCTATGTCAAGGAAACCATTTCGGATAACTGGATAGAGAAAATGGTGCCCACCTTATGGAAGGCATTAAATGCCTGGTAGAAGAGTTTTAGATTCTACTCTATGGGCAATAGTATTCTATCACAGGATCTTGACTAGAAGAAATACTTGATGGAAAACAAATTTTTGCAAAGATGTTACTCATTACTATTTGGAAATTGATAAAAGTGTGAAAAGACTAGTGATAGATTAGATTTCCTCATTTATTTATTTGATAATACTATTGAGTGCCTGCAGTGTGCCAGGGGATTACAGGAGTGACCAAACAAGATATCTGTTCTTATGGAGCTTGTACTAGTATTCTAGTGCAGCTAGATGAGAATAGTCTGTGTAGATAAGGTGGTCACCATGAACATAGAATTAAGGATCAGATCTGAGAGAAATTGAAAAAGAAGAATTGACAGGACTTGGTGACAGTTTATGTGGAGTGTGAATGCAGGCAGTTGTAGGCACTAATGGGCCGATGAATAGGAAGAGAAGAGAGCAGAGACATAATAAAAAGGTTGATAATGGCACTAAAGGTAATGGGAAGTTGAGAAGGGCTGCTAATTTGTGGAGAAACTATTTAGATTTTTTTTTTCTTCAAGTTTCAGAGATTCGTGAGAGGTGCAAGTAGAAACGCGTTATGGACTGGATATGGCAGATAGGGAGGAAATTCTTGCTCTCATACTTTCCAGGTCTGCCTTGCTTTCCCTACCCAGTTCTCACTCACCCCTTCCCTTTCATAGCCCACCATTTGCATTCTCTTATATGGCTTTATCACTCACTCAAAATATCCTTTGTGGGTCGACTGGAGGCACTATCCTGTATCTTCCTCATTCTGGGACCCAGGCTGACTGAGAAGCCACCCTCTGAAACATTTGTTGCTATGGTAGAATGAATGTGATGAATTGTGCTCCTCCTAATTGCTTGTGCTTGGAAGTGATTCATGTTATTTTGATCACATTTCATTCCCTCTCCCTCAACCCAGCTTCAAAGGAATGGGGAGGACAATCCTACAAAGTGCCTGGGATGAGAACTAGGAGTATTTGCCAATACTAATGACTACCACAGGGCTTGATTATTAATTCATTCTAACATAAACCTGACATAGGATTTCAAATCCTTGAAATTTAAAACTATCTAAAAAGAGATTAGAATTGCTGAACAAACTATACTTTTTCAACTTAATCTGGACTGCTCATCCTTTCATATTTCCTTTCCAGCAGCCCTGTTCATTCTTTACTATCCTCATTTGAGCTAAGATTACATGTTCTTTTATTTCAGTTTAGTTCTTGCCATTCTTTTCTCCTTTACATGCTTATTTCAAGCAAAGCTGCAGAAAATCATATTCACCAGACTGGTACGTACTTGTAAAAATTTATGATCAGCTACCTAAACTGGATTTTCAACACTTGTCCCAACAACTTTCAAACTTTAACCTCTTCAGACTTCCCCTCAACCCCTAACCCCACTTAAACTATTTTTCTTCTTCTTCAAGCCCAACAGGTGGTCTCTCCTTCTTGTCCAAGAATTGCACAGGAACTGATAAAACTTTCATTACCAAATCTATAGGCATACCTACATTTCTACCCTTGTTAGAATAAATTTTAAAAAAAAGTTCCTGCCCGGTCGGTGTGGGTCAGTGGTTGAGCATCAACCCATGAACCAGGAGGTCACGGTTTGATTCCTGGTCAGACCACATGCCTGGGTTGTGAGCTCCATCCCCAGTAGGGGGTGTGCAGGAGGCAGCTGATCTATGATTCTGCCATCATTGATTTTTCAATCTCTCTCTCCCTCTCCCTTCCTCTTTCTGAAAATCAATAAAAACATATTTTAAAAAGAAAAAAAAAGGTTCATCCTTTCTCCAGGACTAGCTCTTCTCTGGATCCAATTTCCTCCATCTTTTCAAGGACCTTGTACTATTATTATTGCACTCTCCCTCTTATATTCAATCTATTTATACTTTCTCCTCAGTACTTAAAAAATACTTGAGTCTTTCTTCCCCTTCCCAGTCAAATTTCTTGAAAAGAGAATTATCTTTGTTCATACCTGCATTTTCTCTTCCTACTCCTAATATCTCAGCATCTTTTTACGCAGCACTCTGTGCTCTTGGCTCCCATGACATCTCCTTTTTTCTTCTACCTCTCAGTTCTTCTTAGTTTCCTTTTCTGGCTTTACCTCTGTTCATTATTAAGTGTTATTGTTCATAGTTTTCTGTCTGAGACCCTAGTCTCTTCTCCTGTTCTCTTCCTAAGTAATCATATTTACTTAGAAAACTTCAGTTATGCTATTACTTCAAAATGAGTATCCTTTACCCAGACCTATTCCCTGTTTCTTTTACATTTTTGTATTATTAGGCTCTATACAGTGTCTTTCATTAAGTAGGTGTTCAATTAATGTTTTCCTTGTGACTAGCTGACAGAGTGAATGATTAAACCAACTTTGTAGTGATTCTTCTTAACAGACCAATACTAAATACTTTGTATCCTCAGGCCTAGTACATAGTGAATACGTAGTAAATGCTTTATAAATGACTAATTGAAGAAAAATGAATGAGTTAATAAAAACACTTTGCAATGATTTATTATAGCCAACCAAGACAAAAAAAACTTGCTTATTCTCTTAAAATATATAACAGTATAGCCCTGGCCCATTTGCTCAGAGGTTAGAGTGTTGGACCATGCACCAAAGGGTTAAAGGTTTGACTTCGGTCAAGGGCACATACGTGGGTTGTAGGTTCAATCCCTGGCCCTGGTCAGGGCACGTGCAGGAGGCAACTAATCCATGTGTCTCTCTCACATAGATGTTTCTTTCTGTCTCCCCCTGCCCCCCATTTCCCTCCCATTTTCCTCCCTTCCACTCTCTTTAAAAAATCAATGGAAAAAATATCCTCTGGTGAGGATTAACAAAAAATAAAAATGTAACAGTATAGGTTAAACTAGAGTTTGCTTCAAGGGAGACTACTACTTTTTTTAAAAAAAAATATTTTTAAATATGTTTTTATTGATTTGAGAGAGAGAAGAAGGGAGAGAAAGATAGAAACATTGATGAGAGACAAACATCGATCGGCTGCTTCCTGCAAGCCCTCCACTGGGGATCATGCCCAAAACCCAGGCATGTACCCTGACCAGGAATTGAACCAATGACCTCTTGGTGCATGGGACAATGCTCAATCCAGTAATCCACTCCGGCTGGGTGGAAGACTGCTACTTTAACAGATCATGTGAAAGTTGTAGGTGTCTTTGAGATGTTGTCTAAATAATGTTAGCAATGAAAGAGTAGGAAGAAAACGAGGTTAATCACCTACCTGATCTAGTATATGCAGAATGGTTATGAACACAGACTCCCATCTGGGACTGCTTAGGAGAATATACAGAATCTACTATAGGCATGTGATAGAAGACCCAGTTTCCTCATCTGCAAAATGGATAGCCTATTTTATAGGGTGGTTGTGAGGATTAAATGTAATGATACTTGAAAAGTACTTAGCACAAGACCTGGCATAAGCATTTAATACTCATTAGTTATTATTAATGAAATACCATTTTGATCCAACTGGTATAGGTGCCAGCCAAAGACATACTTTAGATGAGTAATCACTAAACCTGGCTGCTTATCAGAATTTATTTGAATTTAAAAAAAAAATAAAAAGATTCCTGGGCTCATCCCAGACTACTGAATCACACTGGAGTGGGGTGGGGGAGGCAAGAATTTATATTTCTTAAAACTACCCAGGTGATTCTTGAGCATCATCCATGTTTGACAGCTATGTTATAGAAGATAAAATTGTTTCTAGAAATCATCTGAGCATGAGATATAATCAGGAAAAATGTATCTAGTGTGGAGAAAAAGGAGCCAGAAATGACAACTGTAAGAGCCAATTATGTATAACCTTTGGGATCAGTGGTCATCGTTGTGCTGATTGCCCAAGAATAGGTCATAATGAAAGTGAAGCATGCACAGCTGAGCCATTTTCAAGGCCCCAGTATGAAGAGAAGCAGAGCAACTGAGCTGGTAATAGCTGCCAAAATTAATTCAGAGTAGCCATGTAGGATGGAGAAAGCATTAAAAGAGCTTCAGAAAGAGATGGTAGAAATATAAATGTTAAGTTTTAGGTATTGGAGGAAGAAAGATTAGAGGAAAAGAAATGAAATAGCTGTGGATGAGCAAGAGATGGAAAATCTCAGGAGAAGATAATTCTTACTGGGGGGAAAAAAGATGAATATATGCCACAAAAGAGAAAAAAAGAAGAGGTCTCAGGAAGGATAGTAAACACATTTTAGGAGAGTAACATGGAAAAAACCAAGAGAGCAGGGAAAATCAGCCTATTATAGATGGATTCCAAATCCCAGAAAAACAAATATTACAGAAGGGGAGAGGTAAAGTAAAGCCTAAAGCAAATGAAGTTGATAAGGGGAAGTAAATGAGGGAATTCAGAAACCTTGAAGGATAATTAGAATTATACAAATATGGATAAAGTACAACTTAAGGTAGGAGAGTATGTAGTAGAAAGAGTATGGAACATAAGAGTCATTCAGCAAACATCTATTGTTTGTTGGTGTCAGGCAGTATGCCAGATGATGGACACACAGGGATGAGTGAGAGACACAGTTCCTGTTCTCATGGAATTATCATTTCTGATAAACATTGTGGGTAGAAAAAAATTGGGTGACAGTCTTATTGATAAAAGGATGTTTTGCTTTTGAAAGAACTGAATATGAAGCTCTTCCCAGTAGATTTGGGACCAGGCAAGGCATTTTGAGAACTATGGGTTTTTGAAGGATGTATTAGACTCTAGGTTGAAGTCTATCTGACCATCCTATCACATATCCATCCATCCATTCATCTGTATATTCATCCACCTATTTCTTATCCAAAAAGAAATTTGAAAGACAAAATAAAGTAAGTATTTGGTATCTTTCTTGTATATTGTAAATGGATATTTTAGGAAAAGTCTTAAAGTAAACAAAAAGGGACCTATGAAGCTAGACAATGGGAATACTTTTCATAAAATAAGAATTAAATAATACTTTTTAGAATTTATGTACTGTTACCTGTCTGTAATAAAAAGGAAAAAAGAGAAAATCTTCCTATGTCATTGCCACTTCAGCAGAGAGTATATGTGGCAAAGTGAACTATCTTTTTTTCCAATCATGCAATAGTGAGAACTCTAATTTCTCAACAACTGGTAGAGTCATTTAGAAGATAAGCAAATTTCTGTTCGAACACAAGGAAATTAAAACTATGAGAAGGAATAATCAGAAGGGAAGTCAAGTTTCCTTTTGAAGGTGATAAATGGTAGAAGTATTTAAAAAAAGTGAAGGCTCTCGGGGAAAGGGTTAAAGCCAAAGGAGTTAAAGAACTAAAAAGACCTATCTATATGCAGAAATTATTAGTGAAAAGAAATAAAACACAAACTTGAAGTAATTGGAGCAAATGTTAAAAATTAGAAACTAAATGGGAAAAGTTTTTTTGAATAGACTCAAAATGGTAGAACATAAAATTAAAGCCAAAATTAAGTTATTGCTTTACATACAAGGGAGTGTCATGGTAAGTAAAAACACATTCAGATTTCCTTAAAAGGACAACATTGAATCTTAGAAGAATTCTTTTATCAATCCATTTTAGGAGCTAGATAAGAATTTTGGGGGTAGGGTATATATATGTGGAGAGAAAAGGGATCAGATGCCTGTAATATTGCAATGTCAAAAGAGGAACAGATATTTTAGTAGCGGACATCTAGATTCTAAAAGTAAGCAAAATGATAAAATTACTGTAGTTGAAAGAGAACTTTTGGACTTAATGATCTGCCAGTTGGGCTCTGTAGCATCTTGGAGCAACTCCTTGGCACCTCTGTTCAAAGGCACAATAAAACTAGGAAATAAGAGAAATTGGGTACTGATACCTGTTGATAATACTAAATACTGAATATGAGGTTTATCTGAGAATCCTATTGGAAAGATTGACATGAATAATAGAGAACATGAGATGCTAAGGGAACAGTATGCTGTAAGGGGTCTGAGAAGCTAACTGAAAAATCCTACATGGCAAAGGAATGGGGTGGGAAATAAATTCATTATGCTTGGATTAAAAAAAGGCTTCTATTTAAACATTATGGAGAAACCAAGATGGTGGCATAGGTAAACACCGGAGTTTGCTGCCTTGAACAACCACTTCAAAAATACAACTAAAAGACGGAACAGACATCATCCAGAACCACAGGAAGGCTGGCTGAGTGGAAGATCTACAACTAGGAGGAAAGAGAAAAACATGCCGAAACTCAGAGGAGGCGCAGTGCTGAAGTAAAATACTAAGGTGCGGAGTGCATGCGGAGAGGGCTGGCGGCTGAGGGTGCGGTTGTCGTTTTCAATCGGGAGTGAGTCTCAGGCTCTGAGCTCCAGTTCCGGGCAAGTCTCTAGGGACCCAGACTCAAACAGGAGAAGCGGAACTGTCTGGCATCGCTCAGAACCCTAGGGCAGCTTTCTCTCCGAGGGGCTTGCAGCGATTATAGGGACACTGAGAAGCAGAGCCTCTGAGGGCAAGACTGAGAGCAGCCATAATTGCTAACCCCGCCCTGTTGATCCCGTGGGACCCGCCCCGCCAAAGCCCTGCAGCGAGACTTTTCCTGGATAGCCTCAGGCAAAGGCTAGATTAGCACCTCCCTAGAGATCCAGGAACCAGGAAGCCCAGAGATCAGAGTGGGACCATCCAGTTTGCAGCTCTGTGGAACCATAAAAGACACGCTCAGGGGGCAGACTCAGTGAGCACAAAGCCCCATCGAAGCAAGTCTAGCCCCAGAGGGGTGTCTCCAGCACAGAAGTTCTCCCACTGCAGACACAGCTGATTCTCACAGCCAATTGGCCTGGAGGTCAATTCCTCACAGTGATAACTACAACAATCAAGGCTTAACTACAACAAGACTGTGCACAAAGCCCACAAGGGGGTGCACCAAGAGTGTCTACCTCAGGTAATTGGGACACTTAGCACAGAAAGGCACTCTATCGACACAGCGAAGCATAAAAAATGCCGAGACAAAGAAACAGGACACAAACAACAGAATTGGAGGAAAGAAAACTGTTGGATATAGAGTTCAAAACCACACTTTTAAGGTCTTTAAAGAACTGTCTAGAAGCCGCCGATAAATTTAATAAGGCCCTCGAAAAGACTGGTGAGACCGCTGATAAATGTAGTGAGATCTTCAAGAAGACTGGTGAGACCGCGGATAAATGTAGTGAGATCCTCAAGAAATCTAATGAGACCCTCGATGTTGTGATAAAGAACCAACTAGAAATTAAGCATACACTGACTGAAATAAAGAATATTATACAGACTCCAAACAGCAGACCAGAGGAGCGCAAGAATCAAGTCAAAGATTTGAAATACGAAGAAGCAAAAAACACCCAACCGGAAAAGCAAAATAAAAAAAGAATCTGAAAATACGAAGATAGTGTAAGGAGCCTCTGGGACAGCTTCAAGCGTACCAACATCCAAATTATAGGGGTGCCAGAGGATGAGAGAGAGCAAGATATTGAAAATCTATTTGAAGAAATAATGACAGAAAACTTACCCTACCTGGTGAAAGAAATAGATTACAGGTCCAGGAAGCGCAGAGAACACCAAACAAAAGGAATCCAAAGAGGACCACATCAAGACACATCATAATTAAAATGCCAAGAGCAAAAGACAAAGAGAAAATCCTAAAAGCAGCAAGAGAAAGAAACTCAGTTACCTACAAGGGAATACCCATACGACTGTCAGCTGATTTCTCAACAGAAGCTTTGCAGGCCAGAAGGGAGTGGCAAGAAATATTCAAAGTGATGAATGCCAAGAACCTACAACCAAGATTACTTTATCCAGCAAAGCTATCATGTAGAATTGAAGGTCAGATAAAGAGCTTCACAGATAAGGAAAAGCTAAAGGAGTTCATCACTACCAAACCAGTATTATATGAAATGCTGAAAGGTATCCTTTAAGAAGAGGAAGAGGAAGAAAAAGGTAAAGATACAAATTATGAACAACAAATATGCATCTATCAACAAGTGAATCTAAAAATCAAGTGAACAAATAATCTGGTGATCATAATAGAATCAGGGACATAGAAAGGGAATGGACTGACTATTCTTGGGGGGGAAAGGGGTGTGGGAGATGCGGGAAGAGACTGGACAAAAATCGTGCACCTATGGATGAGGACAGTGGGTGGGGATTGAGGGTGGAGGGTGGGGCGGGAACTGGGAGGAGGGGAGTTATGGGGGGGAAAAAGAGGAACAAATGTAATAATCTGAACAATAAAGATTTAATTAAAAAAAAAAGAAACATTGCCAGTGAAGACATATTAAGCTATAAAAAAAAAATTGTAATTGTATAAAGATGTAAAAGAGACAGTTCAGGAAAGCTTAGGCCACTCAAAGCCTTATGTTCAAGAATAGCATTTCTCAACCAAAATGGCAGCTTGCATAAACGCCGGTACATGCTGCCTCCCACAACCACATCAAAATTTCAACTAAAATATAGAACTACCATCATTCAGAACTGCCTGAAAGCTGGCTAAATGGAAGTGCTACAACTAGAGAAGTAAAGAAGAAAGTATATGAGACTGGTACAAGGAGCAGAGGATCAGAACGGGCTGGTCCAACACCCATCCATGTGTGGCGTTTTATAAATTGGGAGGGATATCTCCACTGCGAAGGCCTTCTATGAGAAGCAAGGGGTCCCAACCCCACACTAGACCCCTAGCCCAGGGTTCCAGAGCTGGGAAGAGAACTCCATGTAACTTCAGTCCGTAAAAACTAGTGGGGATTATGGCTAAGTGACAGGGAGACTGCTGGAAACACAGGCAGTTTCTCTTAAAGGGCCAGGTCATGGACTTATCCAGACTCAATCTCTCTGGGCTACAGCTCTGGGCAGTGGCTTTGGGGGACCAGGGACATAGGGGAAGAACTGGATTATCTGGCATCAGGGAAGGAACTTGGGGGTGGCTTTCTCCCAGATGGAGGTTCTCACAGGGGTCATTGTTCCTATGCTGGACCTGCCCCCCGCCCCCCCCCCCCCCCCCCCGCTTTGTCCACACAACTGACTGGCAGCCATATCTGAGTTTCCATCAGTATGACCCACACTGTTCGCTCTACCCTGGTGATTCCCTGAGACCTGCCCCATCCAATTTGCAGCCCCACCCAAGCTATTTGCAGCTGCTTTTCCATATGAATGGCCTGATCTGGCTCAGGCTTCAGACTTTGCTAAAATATCTTAAACAAGCAGCAGCTGGAGTCAACGTGCCTCAAACCTATCAATAAAAGGCCTAAGACCCTGCTCTAGCACCAGCCTGCCTTGCTTCACCCCTGGGCCTTCCCTGGGCACTTCCAAGATATCTGTAGATCTCTGTCTAGCTCAGCTGTGGGCAAACTACAGCCCTCAGGCCGGATCCGGCCCATTTGAAATGAATAAAACTAAAAAAAAAAAAAAAAAAAAAGACCGTACCCTTTTATGTAATGATGTTTACTTTGAATTTATATTAGTTCACACAAATACTCCATCCATGCTTTTGTTCTGGCCCTCTGGTCCAGTTTAAGAACCCATTGTGGCCCTCGAGTCAAAAAGTTTGCCCACCCCTGGTCTAGCTCCTGCCTGGTGGCCCTAAGCAGTGGCTGATTTGCACCTCCCTGGAGGCCTCACAGCCAGTGCACCTGGTGGACAGCTTCAGACCATACTAGATTACAACTATACACATCCACTAGTGACACACTCAAGGGGCAGACTCAGTGAGCACCAAAGCCCCACTGAAGCAAGTCCTGCTCCATAGGGGTGCCTCCTGCACAGCTGCTCTCCCACTGTAGTCGCAGCTGGTCCTCACAGCCGATTGTCCTGGAGGTCAACTGCTCCCAGTGACATCAACGGCAATCAAGGTTCAACTACAACTGTGCAAACAGCCCTCACAGGGGTGCACCTAGAGTGACCAGCTCAGGTAACTGGGGAGGCTGAGCCACTGGGCCCTACAGGACACCTACTACACAAGGCCACTCTACCAATTACAGGAGTTATAGCACCTCTACCGAATACATAGAAACAAACACAGGGAAGCAGCCAAAATGCAGAGACAAAGAAACATATCACAAATTAAAGAGCAGAAGAAATCCCCAGAAAGAGAAATTAATAAAATGGAAGCAATGGAAGCAAGCAAACTAATGGATACAGAGTTCAAAACAGTGGTTATAAGGTTGCTCAAGTATCGTAATGAGCACTTCAAGGGACTCAAAGAGAGCTTCAAGGGACTTAGTGAGACTTTCAAGGATCTTAGTGAGAATTTCAAAGACATGAAAAAGTACCAGTCAGAAATACTAACTGAAATCTATATAATCCTATACAATGAAAGAGAAACATGTAAATCGAACATCCCTTTGCTATGCTCACCAGCCAATCAGGAGTGGATATACAAATTAACCCATATGTGGGTTAATTTGCATAGACAGGCATGGGAGAGCCGGCAGCTTGGGGGGACATGGCTTCCTTGGTCGCTCCCCCAAGCCGCCGGGCGGAGAGCAGAGCAGGAGAGCCAGAGGCTTGGGGGGACGTGGCAGAGTGGGAGGCCGTGGGACAGAGACAGAGCAGGAAAGGAAAACCTAGAGCATGAGGAGCACCAGAAATTCGGGGAATAGTAGTTCTGGTGGCAGCCCCAGGACCAGAAGCAGAAGCCCAGAGCACAAGGAGCACCAGGAATGCTGGGAATCGTAGTTCTGGTGGCAGACGGATCTCCTAGACGCTAGAGCAAAGTGAGCCTGGAGCAAGTTACTGTTGTGGTGGGGGATGAAGGGAAAGCAAAGGTAAGTAAAATCAGAGTGTCTAGGAAAAATTAAAGGGAAGATATCCTAAAACTTCCAGGAAATCTCCACCAATGAAGCAAAAAAAAATGCCTCTATTATTCTGTGAGCAACAAACCAAACTGGGTTGGGGGTCTCAGACAATTCACTCGCATGATTGCAAAGACAGACAGAAACTCCCAGGATGGAGAGGGCTCCCCTGAGGGCTCCCAGATTGGAGAGGGTGCAGGTCGGGCCGAGGGACCCACCTCCAGTGCACGAATCTTTATGCACTGGGCCCCTAGTCCTATCTAATAAAAGAGAAACATGGTAATTAGCCATACATCCGCTACCCTTCCCATTGGCTAATCAGGGCGATATGCAAATTAACTTCCAGCCAAGATGGCGGCCGGCAGCCAGGCAGTTTGAAGAGAACATGAGGCTTGCTTGCTTCAGTGACGGAGGACTCCAACGTACCCCGCCTACCGCTGCCAGCCTCTGAGCTTGCAGTTTGAAACATTGTTACAAATATAGAAGCTAAACAAAACCCCAGAAACCTGCTTTCAGCCAGCCGGGATCTCAGAGCTGGAGTTGAAACAGTGTTTCGATTATAGAACCCAAACAAACCAGATACCTGCTTTCAGCAGCGGAGGCCTAAGAGCTGGAGCCAAGCCTCAGAGCTAAAGCTGTCCCAGAATAAAAAAGAAAAAAGAAAAAAAGGAGCGGTTGGGAGCTTCAGTCACCCGCCAGCCTGAAAACAGCCCTCAGCCCCTCACCCGGACTGGCCAGGCACCCCAGTGGGGACCCCCACCCTGAAGGGTGTTTGACCAGCTGCAAACAGCCATCATCCTCTCACCCAGGCTGGCCAGGCACCCCAGTGGGGACCCCCACCCTGATCCAGGACACCCTTCAGGGTAAACCAGCCGGCCCCCACCTGTGCACCAGGCCTCTATCCTATATAGTAAAAGGGTAATATGCCTCCCAGCACTGGGATCAGCGTGACAGGGGCAGTGCCCAAACCCCCTGATCCCCCTGCGGCTCTGTGTGTGACAGGGGGCAGGGCCACAACCTCCCTATCCGCCCTGTTCTGTTCATGACAGGGGAAGGCACCCCAACCCCCTGATCAGCCCTGCTCTGTGTGTGACAGGGTGCGGCGCCCCAACACCCCACCCCCCCCACGGGCCCTGCTCTGTGTGTGACAGGGTAGAGCCATAACCTCCCCATCGGCCCTGCTGCCCTGAGTGTGACAGGGTGCGGCGCCCCAACCCACTGATCTGCCCTGCTCTGTGCGTGACAGGGTACGGAGCCCCAACCCCCCTGATGGGCCCTGCTCTGTGCGTGACAGGGGGTAGTGCCCCAACCAATTGGCCCTGCTCTGTGCGTGACAGGGGGTAGCCCCGCAACCTCCCCATCGACCCTGCCTTGAGTGTGACAGGGGGCGGTGCCCCAACCCCCCAATCGGCCCTACCCTGAGCGTGACTGAGGGTGGCATCGCAACCTCCCAATCCGCCCTGCTCTGTGCATGAGAGGGGCCGGCGCCCCAACTCCCCAGTCAGCCCTGCTCTGAGCCCGACCAGGGGCTGCGGGGCAGGCACCTAGGGATTGGGCCTGCCCTCTGCCACCCAGGAGGCGGGCCTAAGCCAGCAGGTCATTATCTCCCGAGGGGTCCCAGACTGCGAGAGGGCACAGACCAGGCTGAGGGGACGCCCCCCCCCCCCCGAGTGCACAAATTTTTGTGCACCAGACCTCTAGTATAGATAATAAAAGCCTAAGCAACCATTAAGGTGGAACAGAACAACCAGTCACTATGATGCACACTGACCACCAGGGGGCAGACGCTCAATGCAGGAGCTGGCCCCTGGTGGTCAGTGTGTTCCCACAGGGGAGCGCTACTCAACCAGAAGTCGGGCTCACGGCTGGCGAGTGCAGTGGCAGTGGCAGGAGCCTCTTCTGTCTCCACAGCAGCGCTAAGGAGCAGCAAGTGGAGTGGTAAGGAGCATCGAGTAGGTGGGTGGTAAGGAGCGAGGGGTCCCGGACTGCAAGAGGGTGCAGGCCTGGCTGAGGGACCCATCCCCAACCCCCAGTGCATGCATTTCGTGCACTGGGGCCTCTAGTAAAGAATAATTTACAAGGATTCAACAGTAGAGTAGAGGATTCCGAGAATCAAATCAACAATTTCAAATTGAGGAAGCAAAAAATACCCTATCAGAAGAGCAAAAAGCAAAAAGAATACAAACGTATGAAGATAATATAAGGAGCTTCTGGGACAATTTCAAGTGTATCAACATTTGCATTATGTGTGTGCCAGAAGGAGAAGAGAGAGAGCAAGATATTGAAAACCTATTTGAAGAAATAATGACAGAAAACTTCCCCTACCTGGTGAAAGAAATAGACTTAGAAGTCTAGGAAGCCCAGAGAGTTCCAAACAAGAGGAACCCAAAGAGGTCCACACCAAGACACATAATAATTAAATGCCAAGGGTTAAAGACCAAGAGAGAATCTTAAAAGCAGCAAGAGAAAAGCAGTTAGTTACCTACAAGGGAGGGCCCATACAACTGCCAACTAATTTCTTAACAGAAACTTTGTAGGCCAGAAGGGCATGGCAAGAAATATTCAAAGTGATGAATAGCAAAGACCTACAACCCAGATTACTCTACCCAGCAAAGCTATTTAGAATTGAAGGTCAGATAAAGAGCCTCACAGACAAGAAAAAGCTAAAGGAGTTCATCATCACCAAACCAATATTACATGAAATGTTGAAGGGTATTCTTTAATAAGAGGAAGAATAAGAAGAAGAAGAACAAGGAGGAGGAGGAGGAGGATTAAAAATATGAATAATAAAATGGCAATAAATACATATCTATCAACAATTGAATCAAAAAATCAAAATAAATGAACAAGGAATCTAATGAACATAATAAACTGATGAATAAAAAAAAAAAGAACCAGAGGGCCGAAACTGGTTTGGCTCAGTGGATAGAGCGTCGGCCTGCGAACTGAAAGGTCCCGGGTTCGATTCCGGTCAAGGGCATGTACCTGGGTTGCAGGCACTTCCCCAGTGGGGGATGTGCAGGAGGCAGCTGATCAATGTTTCTCTCTCATCGATGTTTCTAACTATCTCTCTCCCTTCCTCTCTGTAAAAGCTCAATAAAATATATTTTAAAAAAAACACCCAGAGGCATGGAAACATGGAACAGACCGATGAATCTCAGAGGGAAGGGAGGAGTGAGGAGTGGGGAGAGATTAGCCAAAGATCTTTATATGCATACTAGAGGCCAGATGCATGAAATTCGTGCAAGGGGCTTGGCCCTTGCAGCCGTGGCAGCTTGCCTCAGCTTCATCCGGAAGGATGTCTGGTCTAATTAGCATATTACACTTTTATTATTATAGATATGCACTACCTATGGACATAAACAATAGGGTGGTGAAGGTCTGGGATGGAGTAGGAACTGGATGGAGTGGGGCAGTGGGGGGAAAATGGGGACATCTGTAATACTCTCAACAATAAAGATTAAAAACAAACAGAAGAAAAAAAAGAATAGCATTTCTCTAGCAATTTCAAAAGCAAGTTTAAAATAAAGAATAAATGGAAAAAAGTACAAAAAAGCTGAAATAGCATCCTAAAAATGGATAAAAAACAAAGTAATACAAACTTGTTGGGAACAACAATAAAGGATGCTTATCCTCTTTGAAGGGGCAAACATGCAAAAAAAAAAAAAAAGGCTCATGAAAATAAAGGAAGTGGAAAAGAAAGTAAACATAGGCTAATTAGAAGGTAGAGAGCATTGTTAGTGATCAACTGATCATATAGCTGTTGGTGTTAGTTGGTGCCTGAACTCCAGACCCACTTTTTCAACTACCTATTGAATATCTCTTCTTGGGTATGCCATAAGTATCTCAAATTCAATAGGCCCAGGTCTGAAAAAATCATCTCTGCACTTCTCCCTTCCACTCCAAGTCTGTTTCTTCTGTGTTTCCCTATTATGGAGTATTATAATCTTACTCATCTAGTCCCCCTATTTTAAATATATATATTTTTATTGATTTCAGAGAGAGGGGAGAGAGAGAGAGAGAGAGAGAGAGAGAGAGAGAGAGAGAGAGAGAGAGAGAGAAAGAAACATCAATGATGAGAGAGAATCAATGATAGGCTGCCTCCTTCATGCTGCACACCGGGGATTGAGCCCACAACCCAGGCATGTGCCCTTGACTGGAATTGAACCTGGGACCCTTCAGTCCACAGGCCCATGCTCTATCCACTGAGCAAAACCAGTTAAGGCTAATCCCCCTATTTTAGAAATGTAAACATCGTCCTTGATGTTTCTTATTTTATTCCTATATCTGATCAACCAACAAGACCATTCTTCCCCTTGATAGTCCTCATATATAGTTATCTCTTTGTTGTAATTCTATTAATTTAGACCAGGGGTTGGCACACTTTTTCTGTAAAGGACCATATAGTATATACTTTGGGCTTTTCAGGCCATATGGTCTTTGTCACAATCACTGTAGCTTTAAAGTAGCTATAGACAATATGTAAATGAATGGATGTGGCTGTTTCCCATCAGACTTTATTTAAAGATACTGAAATTCATATAATTCATGAAATATTATTCTTCTTTTGATTTTTTTTTTTACTATCTAACCATTTACAGATGTAGAAACCCCTTATGGGGGATCACCTTGTAAGTTATATAAATGTTTAATCACTATGTTGTACACCTGAAACTAATATAACATTGAATGTCAACTGTAATTGAAAAATTAAAAAAATTTTTTTAATGTAAAAGCCATCCTTACCTAGCCATCCCTACAAAAACAAGCAGAAAACTAGATTTGGCTTACAGGCCATAGTTTGCCCAACCCTTGTTCAGACATTTTCTCTCATATGAAATACAACAGTAATCTCCTACTCTCCTACATTACAGTGACCACAAAAATGAGTCCTATGTAATATCTGTCATTCTATGAAAGCTTGATAATTATTAATTACTTTTGGTTTGATATTAATTGATTCAAGCAATTCTTTTTTTAATGTAGAGTTAGTAAGAGGTCTCCTCTAGTAAGATTTTGAAAAAACATGCCATTAAGCAATATTCAACTGAAGCTTTAAAACTTTTGAAAGTTATTATACTATATATTAAGTAAAATGAATAAATTATTATAAAATCAGAATTTATCTAATTCTTTTTGGAAAGAGGTGATATATATATAATGTATATATAATAAGGATTTTTCTTTTGCATTTATGATCAAGCTCAAAGTGAATGTGAGAAAAAAGTAAATGTGAGCAGAACTACGTATTCTTTACTAAAATGAGAACTTAATTTTTTTCAGGTTAAACTACAGAGCAACATATCATATCAGATGGCAGACATACATCATTTAAAGGGTAAGAAACTTAATTACAGATTAAAGATAAACAAAGGTCACTAAATATCTAAAAGCCTCAAGAATTTAGAATAATAAAACAGCTAAATGAAAATTTTTGAACAAAGTTCCTCAAATGACAAAACATTTATTCTTTTGTCTTAAGATATAATAAAATGTTTTAATATTGCTTTATATATAATAAACGCAAGTTAAAATTTGAGGCCAGTCCCCAGCCAGTGTGGCTAACTGATTGAGCATTGACCCAGAAACCAAAAGGTCACTGGTTCAATTCCTGGTTAGGGTGCATGCCTGGGTTGTGGGCACAAGCCCCAGTAGGGGGTGTGCAGGAGGCAGCGGATTGATGATGTGTCCCTCTCATCGATGTTTTTATTTCTCTATCCCTCTCCCTCTCTCTCTAAAAATTGATAAAAACATATATAAATGTATTTTAATTTGAGGCCAGCATTTTAATCTTGTGCTGTAGACAGAGTTCATTCAATGAAATGTTGTTAATAGAATTCTCTAAGAAAGTTGAGCTGTAGCTTCAGAAACCATGAAATTTCTAGGGGAAAGGTGAGGGGTTATCCTTCTGTACTGTGCCAAATCTGCTAAAATAATCCATTCAGGTCTAGGGATGCTTTGGACAGGTCCTCCAAGCTTAATGTTTTAGATATCTTGGAAACAGAAGGAAACCTGGGAAGATATGTATATTTTCATTTAGATGAAGTGATAGGAGATAACCAAACTTTTTATGGGAAATAATAGGTAAGGAGAAGAAGCTCTATGCTTTTTGACATTACTTCATATCATCTCTGGCTTTTGGAGTTTGGGGTCTTGAGGATCACCCTTCTTCTTCCTCATAATCCTTTTGTTATGACACCTTGTATTTTAAAACTTTGCATGCAGTGACTTTAAGTTTATATATATGGGTAATACATGTCTCTAATTTCATAAACTTTATTCTATAACCATTTTGAACCCTTTCAATAGAATTAGATAGTATATTTTTATCATCCTCTTGGAGAAGCCAACCAGAGCTGGCTCTGTAATTTATTGAAGTTTTGCTTTCACCTAGCAAAACCATTAGGAAGTGTTATTGGTGTGTTGTAACCCAAAAATAGGAATTATTAATTTTTTACTGTCTGTGATTTAGAACAGCTTTGATTTTTTTAAAATTAAATCTTTATTGTTCAGATTATTACAGTTGTTCCTCTTTTTTCCCCCCATATCTCCCCTCCACCTGGTTCCCACCCCACCCTCCACCCTCACCCCCCTCCCCAATGTCCTCATCCATAGGTGCACAATTTTTGTCCAGTCTCTTCCCGCATTTCCCACACCCCTTTCCCACCCAAGAATAGTCAGTCCACTCCCTTTTTATGCCCCTGATTCTATTATAATCACCAGTTCATTCTGTTCATCAGATTATTTATTCACTTGATTCTTAGATTCACTTGTTGATAGATGTGTATTTGTTGTTCATAATTTGTATCTTTACCTTTTTCTTCTTCTTCCTCTTCTTAAAGGATACCTTTCAGCATTTCATATAGTACTGGTTTGGTAGTGATGAACTCCTTTAGCTTTTCCATATCTGTGAAGCTCTTTATCTGACCTTCAATTCTGAATGATAGCTTTGCTGGATAAAGTAATCTTGGTTGTAGGTTCTTGGCATTCATCACTTTGAATATTTCTTGCCACTCCCTTCTGGCCTGCAAAGTTTCTGTTGAGAAATCAGCTGACAGTCGTATGGGTACTACCTTGTGGGTAACTGACGGTCTTTCTCTTGCTGCTTTTAGGATTCTCTCTTTGTCTTTTGCTCTTGGCATTTTAATTATGATGTGCCTTGGTGTGGTCCTCTTTGGATTCCTTTTGTTTGGTGTTCTCTGCGCTTCCTGGACTTGGAAGTCTATTTCTTTCACCAGGTAGGGTAAGTTTTCTGTCATTATTTCTTCAAATAGGTTTTCAATATCTTGCTCTCTCTCATCTTCTGGCACCCCTATAATTTGGATGTTGGTACGCTTGAAGCTGTCCCAGAGGCTCCTCACACTATCTTCGTATTTTTGGATTCTTTTTTCATTTTGCTTTTCCGGTTGGGTGTTTTTTGCTTCTTCATATTTCAAATCTTTGACTTGATTCTTGCGATCCTCTAGTCTGCTGTTGGAACTCTGCATAATATCCTTTATTTCAGTCAGTGTATGCTTAATTTCTAGTTGGTCCTTTTTCATAGCCTCGAGGGTCTCCCTAGATTTCTTGAGGGTCTCACTACATTTATTGGCGGTCTCACCAGTCTTTTTGAGGGCCTTACTAAATTTATCGGCGGTTTCTAAAAAGTTCTTGAAAAACCTTAAAAGTGTGGTTTTCAACTCTATATCCAGTCGTTTGCTTTCCTCCATTTCTGTCATTTGTGACCTGTTTCTTTGTCTCCACATTTTTTATTCTTTCCTGTGTTGGTAGAGTGGCTTTGTGTGCTAGGTGTTCTATAGGGCCCAGTGGCTCAGCCTCCCAAATTACCTGAGGTGGACACTCTTGGTGCACCCCTTTGTGGGCTTTGTGCACAGTCTTGTTGTAGTTAAGCCTTGATTGTTGTAGGTATCACTGGGAGGAATTGACCTTCAGGCCAATTGGCTGTGAGAATCAGCTGTGTCTACAGTGGGAGAACTTCTGTGCTGAAGACACCCTTATGAGGCAAGACTTGCTTCAGTGGAGCTTTGGTGCTCGTTGAATCTGCCCCCTGAGTGTGTCCCTTATGGATCTGAGGAGTTGTAATTGGATGGTCCCATTCTGACCACTGGGTACACTGGCTCTTGGATCTAATGAGGTGCTAATTTAGCCTCTGCCTGAGGCTACCCAGCAGGAGCTACGAGGTGATCTGCAGATTCCCCTTCCTTGTTTGGGGTTTGGAGGTGCCCAAATGAGGCCCAGCTGTGAAGCAATGCAAGCTTCTATGTGGTCTTGGGCCTTCTCTTAGAAGTTCTGGGTCTGTCTGGCCCAGCTGCAGTTTGTTAGGTAATTTTCAGATTGCAAAGGGCCAGGCCTTTCATATGCAAAAGCCTCTGTGCACAACATGGGTGGGGCGGGGTCTCAGGGAATCAGCAGGGCGGAGCAAACAGCTATGGCTGATCCTCAGTCCTGCCCTAAGGGGCCCCGTGTCTCAGTGTCCCAGTAATCACTGCAAGCGCCTCTGAGAGAGTGCCGCCCTCGAGTTCCGAGTTCTTCCCGCTGCCATACAGTCCAGTTTCTCCTCGTATGAGTCTAGGTCCCCAGAGACTCACCCGGAACTGGAGTTCAGAGCACTTGGGGGCTTGGGACTCCCTCCCGATTCATAAAGACAGCCTCGTCCTCAGTTGCCAGCCCTTGCCGCATGCACCTCCGTTCCTCTGCACTTCCGCACCTCCTGTTAGTCTTCGTATGCTTTTCTCTTTCCTTCTAGTTGTAGAATTTCCACTCAGCCAGCCTTCCTGTGGTTCTGGATGATGTCTGTTTTGTCTTTTAGTTGTATTTTTGAATTTGTTGTCCAGCTTTGATTTTTTTTTTTATTAGAAATTTGTTTCTTGGGGTGGCTGCATTTATTTTTGTTGAATTTGTGTCCATGTTCTGCTCTTTTTGAATCACAGAGTGCATTGGGATTACACAAGAAGATGCCACACTCTCAGTGCTGCTTCCAGCTTGCAATTTTTATTTGTTATTTATTTTTAATTTTTTAAATTGATTTGAGAGAGAGAGGATAGGAGAGAGAGAGAAAGAGAGGAAGAGGGGGGGGGGGAGAGAGAGAGAGAGAGAGAGAGAGAGAGGCATCAATTTGTTGTTCCAATTATTATTCATTCATTGGTTGATTCTTGTATGTACCCTGACCAGGATTGAACCTGCAGCCTTGGCATACTGGACAATGATCCAACCAACTGAGCTACCCAGCCAGTACCCAACTTGCAATTTTTACAAATGATTCTGCTTGTCATCAAAGTATATTTCTCATTAAATTGTAGTAGATCAATTGAATAAGAAATCTTGTGGCTTTTGCTAGTATATGTCAAAGAAAATGACAGCCTATGTTACTGAGTAAAAATCTTTATTGTACCATATGCATTGAAGTACTAGTAGATCTTAAGATGTTTTGAAATTTTATATGAAATTTTCTTCATCAGAGAAAAAAAGCTTTGTTTGAACTCATAACTGTACAATTTTTGGTTTTGGTGCAGTTTTAAGATTGACTTTTATTAATGTGACTTTTGTGCCTCGGCAACTATTTCCACTGATGCCGGGGTCCAACCCCAGCGGGTCCAGGTTTCCCCAAAGGTGTAGACCGAGTCGGCAAAGAAGGAATGACACGGAGACAGCGTTCAGTTGATCAGCAGCCTAGCCAGGATCTCTAGCCAGGATCTCCAGCCAAGTTCTGGTCTGGATCTCCAGCGAAGTTCTGGTTAGGATCTCCAGCCAGGTTCTGTGTCCATGTTCTCTTGCTAGGTTCTCCAGGCAGGTTCTGTAGCCATGTTCCCTCGCTAGGTTCTCCAGCCAGGTTCTGTCCAGGTTCTCCAGCCAGGTTCAGTCACCAGGTTCTAGTCAGGTTCTCTTGCCAATTTCTGTAGTCAGGTTCAGTCCAGGATCTTTTGCCATGTTCTCTCCAGCGAAGTTCTTCTGTCTCTAGGTTCTGTGTGGGTTCTGTCTTCTAAGTTCTGTGTGTAGGTTCTGTCTTCTAAGTTCTGTCTTCTAAGTTCTGTGTCTTGCTGTCTTGTTACATCTGTATTTATACCAGTTGATTCCAATCCTATCAATCTCTATTCCAAAGGTTAGGGCGTTTCTTATCTTCATTCCAGGGAGTAAAGATTATGTAGCTTAAGCATGATTGTTCGTAGCTAAAGTGATAAATTACCCGCCTGGCACTTAGTTGAGAGGTTTTATTCCCTCCCTAACTTCAGGGGAAAATCCCTACCTGGGGAAACAACCTTTCTCAGAGACCTTGGTTAAAACACATAGTGCCAAGAAGGTGAACAAAACATATTAAGAACAGTATGCCATATATGCCAGGTCCCTTGAAACAGCAAGGATGGACCGGCTCCTGGCACACTGAAATAAACTTTTTTTAAAAAAATAATTCTTTATTGTTGAAAGTGTTACATATGTCCCCCTTTTTTCCCCCCATTGACCGCCTCCAGCCTGCCCCCACCCCTACTTCACCCCCACCCCCTGCCACCACCACCACCAAGGCCCTCACTGCCCATTGTTTGTGGCCATGGGCCATGCATATATGCATACAAGGTTCTTGGTTGATTACCTCCCACTCACCCACCCTTCCCCCCGCCTTCCCTCTGAGATTCCACACTCTGTTCCATGTTTCCATGTCTCTAGATCCACTCCGTTCATCAATTTATTCTGTTACTTAGATTCCACATATGAGTGAGATCATGTGATACTTGTTTTTTCTCTTATTTCTCTTAGCATGATACTCTCCAAGTCCCTCCAGGCTGTCTCAAAGGATAAGAGATTCTTCTTTTTTACTGCTGCAAAGTATTCCATGGTATAAATGTACCATAGCATTTTTATCCACTCATCTACTGTGGTTGAAATAAACTTCTTGATAAGTTGACTATAAACCCAAATTTGACTATTTTATTGAAATTAATACTGGATATAATGGAATTAATCAACACTAAGACCCTAAAAAATCCTTTATGGTAGTTAATATTTTCATGGAAATAAAAGGAATGGCAGTTGGTTTTTAATTCCTGATATAATAAATTAATATTCTAGTATACACTGATTTATTTTGAATAGCACACCTTATTTTTATGCTTATTACTGAAAGAAAATTTGAAATCAAAATTTTGCTTGAAAAGCTGGTTCTAGGCCACCCCTTTCTTAACTGTATCCCCAATCTTTTGATGTTAAATTGAGGGAGTATGTCCATACCTTTCTATAACATACCCTGGTGTTATTGTCTGAGATAGAACATCCTGCACGATCAACCATGGACCTGATCTCACGTTAAGTTACCTACTCTGGCAGTCCTGCTGTGGTGACCTGTATCAGTCACACTAGATATAGAGTATTTTGGGGTTCAAAATTAAAAAAAATAACAACACCACATTTCCATCAGTTGAAAGTAAATTTGTGATATAGGAAAATTTTGTCTTTAGTTTTGCTTTCATTTCTGTTTACTTTCCCTTTTCATGCCCTTGTTTTGACCACTCAAAATACTAAATTAATTCTCAGCTTTATAATCTTTTGCCTATATGCAAACAAGAAAGAATCTGGTATTTTACATGAACTGGAACTTATTTATAATGATGTTTTATTTTTGTTTGTCAGTTGTATTATAAGCCTTTAGCTCCATTTAGAAATGAAAACTGTATTTCCTGATAAAGAAATTTCAAATAGCCTGGCTGGTGTGACTCAGCGGTTGAGCATTGACCTATGAACCAGGAGGTCAGGGTTCAATTCCAGGTCCGGGCACGTGCCCTAGTTGCAGGCTCAATCCCCAATGAGGGGCGTGCAGGAGGCAGCCGATCAGTGATTCTCTTTCATCATTGATGTTTCTAACTCTCTCTCCCTCTCTGAAATCAATAAAAATATATTTTAAAAAATAAATTTCAGATATTATTAGAAGTTTATGGAGAGACAGAGAAGCCATCCTAAATCTTGAAATCATATCAAGCCTCAGGTTCATTCTGAAGGTAAAGTTAGCTTACTTCACTTATTTACTGTGTAGGAAAAAGAAGCCTGAATGAGGCCTAAATATTACCAATTGAAGTCCATTCCTCATAGCTGCTAGGTAGTGCTGATTTATATAAATTGCAGCAATTTTTAGTTCTAGAATCTTTCTTGCCTGAGCATAGGTTCTCTGAACTGGCTAACGTTGTAAGCTACAAGGCTTTTTGTCACTGCTGCCTGCTGGGACCTCATTATCTCTGTAGATTCAATATCCATAGCTGAGGTCAGAGTTTCTGCTACCTCTAGCCCTCTGTATTTTAGGAGATGGTGCCAGGGATCAGATATCAGTTTGAATGTGTTATTCAGGGATGCCTGGCCTCAGATTTGTTACTTTTATCTAAAGTGGGGGTAATGGGTAAAAAACTGTGGAGATCAACTATGTTTATACTAGAGGTCCAGTGCACGAAATTTGTACATTGCGGGGTGAGTCCTCAGCCCAGCCTGCACCCTCTCCAATCTGGGACCCCTGCAGCAGTTCTCAACCTGTGGGTCGTGACCATCGGAAAACACATATAGCATAGCAGATTACAATTCATAACAGTAGCAAAATTACAGTTATGAAGTAGCAACGAAAATAATTTTATGGTTGGGATCACCACAACATGAGGAACTGTATTAAAGGGTTGCGGCATTAGGAAGATTGAGAACCACTGCCTTAGGGGATGTCTGACTGCTGGTTTAGGCCCAATCCCAGGCTAGCAGGGGAGGGCAGTTGGAGGTGACCAGACCTGCAGGGAGGGCAGTTGGGGGTGACCAGGCCTGCAGGGAGGGCAGTGGGGGGCGACCAGGCACCTCTATCATCTCACATGTAACGAATGCTACAGTAGTAATCATTTCACAGTATATAAGTGAATCAAATCAACATATTGTATACCTTAAACTTACACAGTATTATATCAATTAAAATTTTTTTAAATAAATAAAAATATAGCTTGAATACATAAACATTTATTAAATACAAGCATTTCATGTGAATCATTTATTTTTCATACCTGATTATTATATTATGCAATAACTATTATTATGCATATTGTTAAACTTTTTTATATACCTCAGCAAATATTCATGTGACTTCAAAATTTTTATTGTCATTGCTAAATATAATCTTCGATATATTTTCTATTTTAGTCTATTTTTTACATTATATTTCTATGTAATTATATTATAAATATGTTTAATTCTGCTTTTTTATTGTTGACACTATTATAGATGTCCTTCCTTTACCCACCTCCACCCAGCCCCTTCCCCCAATTCCTCTGGCCATCACCACACTGTTGACTCTGTCCATCGGTTGTATATATACATCTGCTTTTTGGTGTGCGGTATGAAGTTCCAACCAACTGAGCCACCGAGCCAGGGCTGTTTCTGCTTTTTAAGAACTTATATCCCAAACAATTTTGGAGTGCCTTTAAAGTACTAAGACTAATTCTATAAACCTTTATAAAAGGTAGATGTTTTATTATAACTATAATATTGGTACATTATGGGTACACATTATATTTTAGTCTTAAGAGATGTTGCTTATACAGAGTAGAACTCTGTTCTTATTTTTAAAAATTAAAACTTTGTTAACTACTACTTTTGCTTAACTACTAAGGCTGATAACTAATTTTTAATCACCTAAGAACATGGCATTCCTCTGGTGACCTCTTAGTTGTGGGGCCAGATGAAGGAAAGGCTCTAGAATGTGGGCCACTTATTAGGGATAAATGTTTACAAAAGAGCAGATGCCCAGCTTTTAATTTGCTTTACAGCTCATTTCATATCATTCGTTATAACTAAAACTTTTAGCCCTAGCCCAGAAATTACAAGCTTTGAAATAGATTTTGGTATGTGTGGACCTAGCATCAGTAGCAGAACTAGAAATGAGATCTAAAGTGATTAACACCTAAGTTGGAAGTCAAATGTGATTTAAAATGAAAAAGAAAACTTGAATTTTGTACCCATACTAAACATCTAAAAAATACTATTTTCTCACCTACTTTTATTTATTTTTTATTGATGAGAGAGAGAGAGAGAGAGAGAGAGAGAGAGAGAGAGAGAGATTGCCTTTCGAACATGCCCCACCAGGGATCAAACCCACAACTTGGTTATGTGCCCTGACCTGGAATTGGACCCGCCACCTTTTCATGTACGGGAAGACACTCCATTCAGCTGAGCCACACAGGCCAGAGCTTTCTGCTTACTTTTATAAAGCAGGTTTAAAGGGGTAGGTAGATATTTTTTGGTACTGTTTTCTCAGCTTGTATGTCTACATAATGTGAAAAGATGTGTAATTTTTTAATATTTCTGATTAATGTGAAAACCACTGAGGCTATCTTGTTTTAAAAATAAATTTTATTTGCCCATGCATGTGTTATAAAAGGCAATTACTGGGCTGCTAATTATATAATTTAACTGAATAAAGAAAATGAAAAGGCCCTAACTGGTTTGGATAAAGTGTCGGCCTGCGGACTGAAGGGTTTCAGGTTCGATTCTGGTCAAGGGCATGTACCTTGGTTGCAGGCACATCCCTAGTAGAGGGCATGCAGGAGGCAGCTGATGGATGTTTCTCTCTCATCAATATTTCTAACTCTATATTCCTCTCCCTTCCTCTCTGTAAAAAATCAATAAAATCTATTAAACAAAAAAAAAGAAAATGAAAAGTATATTTAATTTTTAAAAATCCCATAACTTCTCACTAGGACTCATTGAAGTGAGTAAACTTTATTCCTTTGATTCTTACCTTATGTGGCTAGAGCAACTTGCTGAGCTTCGTCAGGAATTTCTTCGACAAGAAGACCAGCTTCAGGACTATCGGAAGAACAATACTTACCTTGTGAAGAGGTTAGAATATGAGAGGTAAGGTGCTACAAATATTTATGAATCTATGTAATATCTGTCCAACTTTTGGACAACTCATTTTTTCCTTTCTGGCTTCTGTTTTTCTTCTCTTCTTTTGTTTTCTTAGGTCATTTAAATTCATTTTCTATTCTCTTTCTATTGCCTCTCTGAAGTCTATACTCTCTTATTTTTATACTAGAGGCCCAGTGCACGAAATTTGTGCAGGAGGGTGTCCCTTAGCTCGGCCTGCACCTTCTCACAATCCAGGACTGCTGGCTCCTAACCACTCACCTGCCTGCCTGCCTGACCGCCCTTAACCACTCACCTGCCTGCCTGATCGCCCCTAACCACTCACATACCAGCCTGATCACCCCCTAACTGCTCCCCTGCCAGCCCGATTGCCCCCAACTACCCTCCCCTGCAGGCCTGGTCATCCCCAACTGCCCTCCCCTGCAGGCCTGGTCACCCCCAACTGCCCTCCCCTGCCGGCCTGGTCGCCCCAACTGCCCTCCCCTGCAGGCCTGGTCGTCCCCAACTGCCCTCCTCTGCAGGCTTAGTTGCCCCCAATTGCATTCCCCTGCTGGCCTGATCGCCCCCAACTGCCCTCCCCTGCCGGCCATCTTGTGGCGGCATGAGGGTGTCGCATGATGGTGCGAGGACCACCTAGGCTTTTATTAGAATAGCTAGATGTTTCCCCATAGCTCCTCCAACATTGGCTTTTATAATTCTAATTTATTTTTGCAAGTACAGGAATAATGTAACACCATAAATACACGTAAGAAATTTAATTTGCATTTTAATGGTGAAAGTTAACATTTTCCTCTATATTAACTATTTGTTTCTTTTTGCATAAACATTCTATTCGTATCCTTTGACTACTGTGCAGTAGAAATTCACAGTCTTTATCTATTTTATTCCTTTACATTTTTTCTTGAAAATAAGTATACAGTAGGTCCTCGGGTTACGTCGGAGATCCGTTCCTACGGTGCGATGTAACGCGATTTTTGCCCTAAATCGGAACCCACCTAATAAGCACCTACGTCACTCACATGGAGCACATGCACAGCAGTAATGAAGTGAAACAGTAAAAAAATTTAAAAGAAAGATAACAATTCCTGACCCCTACTTGTGGTAAACAAATAATAAAAAACATAAAGCACATACATACATACATCAAAATGACAGAACTTTTTTTTTTATAAATAAATGGGAGATGGCAACGTAACCACGAAACGACGTACGTCGAGTCCGACGTAACCTGAGGACTGTCTGTATCTTATCTTGCTCTTCTTACTTTTATTATTGTGTTAAAGTACTAACTCTTGGATGAATCACTTGCTGCAACTCCTATTAACACTTATAATTCTGTTTTTTCTCAACTATTACTATATTTTGGTCTCACAGTTTTCTCCTTTATATTGTTTTTCTCTTCTGTGATTGAAGTTGGCTTTGACAATTGTTTTTTTTAATAAAAGGAATTTTTAAAAATAAACTTTTATCTTTCTAATTTTTAAATTAGCTTTATCAGTATTTTTAATCCTCTATTAAAGGTTCAAATATTTTACGAATCTTGACTGAGCTATATTTATGTCTGCTCTTTGTCCTTCCTTGCCTACTCTCCTGCTAACTGAATGCTTCGTCTTTGTAAATGTAAGATTTCAACTTCTAGACTTTGAGAATCCAATCCAAGATAATATAATCTAAAATAAATGACTTTGTAATTTAGTTTTCAGTGTGGACAACAAATCAAGGAATTAAGAGCACAGCATGAAGAAAATATTAAGAAGTTAGCAGACCAGTTTTTGCAGGAACAAAAGGTAAATTAAAAAAGGATACTTAAATCAAAATATATTCTTGTTATAAATATTGTAATTTAGAAATTAAAATATGTACTTTTGTCATAAAACATTGTATTTTTTAAGTATTCTGGACTGCTTAATTCTAAAAATGACCTGCAGTGGCTTTATTGCTGAGTAAATTAGCTATTTACATAACCATAACTCTTAAAATTAATTTTGAGCTAAATATCTCTTATTTGGTTTTTTTAAATCCTCACCTGAGGATATGCTTATTGATATATTTTTTTACAGAATAGTTTATTTTTAGAGAGAGAGGAACAGAGAAGAGAGAGACATTCATGTGAGAGCATAACATTGATTGGCTGTCTCCTGCATGCCCCCAACCAGGGATTGAGCCTGCACCCCGGGCATGTGTCCTGACTGGGAAGTGAACCAGCAACTCCTTGGTTCATGGGACAACACCCAACCAACTGAGCTACACCATACAGGGCTAAAAATAGTTTTTGCTGTTAATGTATTTCTCAGATTGTAAAGTGCAAAACATTTTACTGAAAAATCAATTACTTCCTATTTTATGCTTTTTAGAACAAGAAAAAAAATTGAGAAACTTTCCCCTTAATTATAAATCTCTGTTACTCTGAATTCCTTTTTTAAAATATAGAAATGAAACACTACTTGGATTCATATTCTAGAGGTAGAAAATTATTTTATTAATTTATCCATTTTCAGTTGACATATATTACAAAGGCCCTGCTAGAAATGGAGGGAATTTGTCTAAAGATTAGGACATTCATTGTTTTCCACCTTGTAATCTCATCTAACTAGCAATGGTTTGTATAAAGTCTTGTGATTTAATGTAAAGAGAGGTTGAACAGTGAAAAATATTTATCTTGCTCTTTGGTAACATCTTCTATAAGGACTAGAAGTTAAGGAAACCAGATTTTCATTCTTAGCTGTTTCACTGTTTTACAGCATGATACTGAGGGCATCGTTTTTTCTGTATTTCATTTTTTGAATCTACAAAGTGAAACAGCTGCTGCCTGTCTGCAGTCTACCTTAAAGAGATGTGAGGATAGATTACTGGAAATGGCAGGCCTGAGTAGAGACATTGAAAACAAGCAGAAGGTATTATTGAGATATTCAATAGAGGAGCATAGTAGAACACAGAAGGAAGGGGAAGAGAGGTTGCTGTTGCATTTCTTCTATTAGAGCCCATATCAATAATAGGGTAAGCCCTGGCCAGTGTGGTTCAGTTGGTTGGGTGTCGTCCCATGCACTGAAAGGTTGCCAGTTCAATTACAATACAGGTCAGAGCACATGCCCAAGTTTTGGGATCGATCTTAGCTGGGGTGCGTGCAGGAGGCAGCTGATCAATGTTTCTCACACTGATATTTCTCTCTCCCTCTCTCCCTCTCTCCTTCTCACCCTTTCTTTCTCTCTAAAAATCAATTAAAAATCTTATTTTAAAAAATTGGATAAGTTTGCTATCTTCTGTTCTTCCAAGAAGCACAGATGAGAAGTTTACTCTTTTTTTCAGGCAAGTGTAGTTCTCTCTGTTCTTCTATACTGGGCTATTTTTATATTATTAATTAACTAACATACTCTTCAATAATTTGTTGCTATTATCCTGCCCTGAATGGAACAGGTGGGGAGGAGGGAGATTCTTAGAGACTCCTTTCTAGGGTAACACGTAGCCCTTACCCTTTAGCCAGCTGCCTAATTCTACTCCCCATTCTTTATTCCCTGTTCTGCAACTACTATAGCAAGGTGATTCTGTGAGTTTTGGGTTGTTTGTTTTTTTTTTCAGAGGAGCAAATTCAATGTAAACTGTATGAAACAAGTATAAGTTGTATTCAGGGATTTTTTTTTTAACCAAATAATTTAGAAGTTACTCTGGAGAAGGAGCAAATTCAATACAACCTGCTTCCTGTTTTCATTCTATCCATAGGAAAAGTGGTTATTACATTTAAAAATGGTTGAAAAATCAAAAGACTATTTTATGATGGGAAAATTATAAGAAATTCACATTTTCATGTCTATAAATATATATTCTGGTATATAGTCATACTTAATTGTTTACTGCTTTCGTGCTACAAAGGAAGAGAAATTGTTGTAGACCAGAGGAGACTAAGGAGACCTGAAGACTTAAATGCAATGTAGTATCCCTGGATTGGATCCTGGAACAGAAAAAGGACTTAGTGGAAAAAGTGGTGAAATCTAAATAAAGTCTGGAGTTTGGTTAGTAGTATACTAATGTTAGTTTCTTAGTTTGCAAATGTGCCATGCTAATATAAGATGTTAACATTAAAGGAAATTAAGTGAGGGTTAATTAGTTTTCTGTGAAGTTAAAGTTATTTCAGAATAAAAAGTTTATTTAAAAAGCAATTAGGTGCCCCTTCTCCAAATTATCAGCATTGCACTTAGAAAACACTTTTATTTGAAGGCAAGGGAGGGCGGATGGGTGGAAGGTAATCAACCATGGATTATGCATGTATGTATATATGCATAACCCATGGACACAGACAATAGAGTGGTGAAGGTCTGGGGCAGGGGCAAGGGGGCCGGGGTCAGACTGGAGGGGATCAATGGGGGGAAAATGAATGAATAAAGAAAGAAAACAAAACACTCTTATTTTCTAAGAATATTTAATATTGCCCGGCCAGTGTGGTTCAGTAGTTGAGTGTCGACCCATGAACCAGGAGGTCACAGTTTGATTCCTAGTCAGGGCACATGCCTGGGTTGTGGGCACGCCAGTAGGGGGCATGCAGAAGGCAGCTAATCAATGATTCTCTCTCATCATTTATGTTTCTATCTCTCTCTCCCTCTCCCTTCCTCTCTTGGAAATCAATAAAAACATATTTTTAAAAAGAATATTTAGTCCTAGCTGGGTTGCTCCATGGTTAGAGCGTTGACCCACAGATTGAAGGGTCTTAGGTTCAGTTCCAGTTAAGGGCACATACCTCAGTTGCAGGCTCAATCCCCAACACCTCTCGTGGGGACATGTGGGGGAGGCAACCAATCAATGTGTCACATTGATGTCTCTCCGCCTTCCTTCCACTCTTTCTAAATAATGGAAAAAATATCCTTGGGTGAGGATTAACAACAACAAAAAGTTACAGTCATTAATAATACATCAAAGTGACATTGTTAACTATTTTAAATGGAAAAGTGTTTTTGAGCAGTAGTTCGTTGATTTTTAAGTTTTGTTTAATATTGTTTGTTTTATTCACATCTATAATGAAGTGGAATACTGTAAAAATAGCCTATGATATAACATAGCGAAAATACAGAGATGCAGGATAGATGCTCAGGTTGTACCTCACTGATTTTCTCACCTGTCTTTCATGCTGACATGTACAAAAATTACAGTTTATCATCTCACTCATCAACAATTAAGCTCTGAGATTTGGCTATTGTTTACAAGTTCCCAGATGTGGGAGTGAGAAAGACTGTCATTTGAATTCATTCTCCACAATTCTCTAGCTTTGTAACCTTGGATAAGCTCCTTAACTTCTTTAAGCCTCAGTTTTGTTTTTCCTCAGAGTATTTATTTGTCTCTGCTAAGAGGATAAATTTGAAAGCAATTTGTAAACTATGAAGCACAGTACAAATGTTTGTTGTTGATTTTATCTGCCAGGTACACTGGAATTGTCCAAGTAACTTTTTTCTTTATTTTGACAAGTTCTTATAATTTGGCTCTTGTAATTATAGATTTCCTGCAGATTTTTAAGTGCTATTGTTTTTTTATAACATTACTTAATGATGACATTGCATAGTGCTTTAGAGTTGACCAACCATGTATAAATGCATTAAATATTAAGTGTAAGGACCTATATGGCAACTCAAGCATATCTACTTGATCTTTGTGTCTCCCAATTTTCTACTTGAGGCAGTTCAATATAAAAGAGAAAACTGGTTCACCAATAGAATTGAGTCAGGTCTTACTATATACCCAAAGATTCAAGTTTCCAAGGAGATGATATATTTAGGAGCAGTTTGGAAGGAGCACTGACCTGGTGTATTGGTATGCCATTACTTCTTATGCTTTGGTGGTCAGTGCACTTGGGAAGAAATTGCCCTGTTTACCACCCTTGCTGTTTCTACTTGGGGGAAGAAAACCTGACAATGTCAGTAGCCATTTATCACACTTGAGGGTCACCTGTGTGCCAATCTCCTGCTGTCTGCCATCCTGCTGGATTATAACATTTGCCTATAAAGAACCCACCCTGCCCACAGCACCCAGGACAGAGCTTAACTGTATGCCTCCCACAGTAACCTACAATGCTTGGCAAGACTCTCTTCTGCAGAATCACTCTTTTAGCAGAGCCAAAGAGAATTACCTCTGTCTAATATTTTAGGCCATTTACTACAATTAGAGACTTTAAAATGTATTGGTTCTTCTTTGACTTCGTATCAGGTATAAAAACTGAACAGAAAATAACATTATATCCCCCATCTCCAAGTGTTTGAAATTTAGACCCAGAGTATAGGTTTCAGAAAATGAACTGTTTCAGAACATTTAGTTAATAGTTATGTCAATGATGTAACATTGTTAGCTGAAAAATATTTACTGTTACTAAATCTTTATCTAACAGCAAGAGGCCCACAAGTTGGAATTAAAAGATGGAAATGAATTGGGTATAAACAATCATGCAGTACCTAAAAATGTTCCAAAAGTAGGTGAGAAGGCCGAAGAGAAGAATGAAGAACCCTCAAACAACCATATTGCACATGGGAAAGGTATTATAGTTATTTTGTTTTGTGTTAATAAGATATTGACTTTTCTCATTTTGAGGTTAACATTTTCAATCATAAAGGATATTGTTTGATTTTAGTTCAGTTATGATTAGGTATCTATATTGTTTCAAATTTAGATCCTTTGACTGAGAAAAAATAGTAAGTTATTTTAGAATTACTTGCCCTAACTGGTTTGGCTCAGTGGATAGAGTGTCGGCCTGCAGACAGAAAGGTCCCAGGTTCGATTCCAGTCAAGGGCATGTACCTTGGTTGCGGGCACATCCCCAGTAGGAGGTGTGCAGGAGGCAGCTGATCGATGTTTCTAACTCTCTATCCCTCTCCCTTCCTCTCTGTAAAAAATCAATAAAATATATTTTAAAAAAAATAGAATTACAACTATGTCCAAAGCAAGATATAAAGATACTAGAGGCCCAGTGCACGAAATTCGTGCACAGGAGGTGGGGGTCCCCTCAGCCTGGCTTGCACCCTCTCCAATCCGGGACTCCTTGGGGGATGTCCGACTGCCTCTCGCAATCCGGGACTGCTGGCTCCTAACCACTCGCCTGCCTGCCTGCCTGATTGCCCCTAACCCCTCTCCCTGGCTGCCTGATTGCCCCTAACCGCCTCTGCCTCGCCCTGCACCCAGAACCGAGGATTCCCTCCTCCAGGCGGTCACAGGCAACTGGGACCCGGGCTTCCCCTCCCTCTGGCCAGCCGCAGGCACCCAGGACCCCGGCCGGCTTTGCCTGGGCTGGCCGCAACCACAGGTGCCCAGGACTGCGGAGTGGGTGGCTTGTCCCTCTCTCTTGGGCCACAGGCACAGGTGCAGCCACTGGCGCCCAGGACCACGGGGCAGGCGGCTTGTCCCTCTCCTGGGCCGTCGCCTGGCTGGTCCCCATTCCTCTCTCCCCAGTGTTGAGTGTCTGAGCCGTTACAGCATGATGACCATTTGCATATTAGCTCTTTATTGTATAGGATTTGGTTAGTGTAGCTTATTGCTTTAGAAACTATTACCTTCCTTCAAAACAGTTTTAATTTATGTAAAGAAAAATATAGAATTATATCTTTTGATACTTGGGCAGAACAAATCAAACCAGGTGGTGATGCAGGAATGCCTGGAATAGAGGAGAATGACCTTGCAAAAGTTGAAGAACTTCCCATTGGTAAGTAAAAGTTAGTAGAGTATTTAACTAAAGTGACCATATTATTTTTCATGTGACCCTATTCTCTTTTTGAGTAACACTTGAGAAAATTCACAGATATCTGTATGATTTATACTTTCAGTTAATTAACCACCCATAAAGTACTTTTTTTTGCCTTAATAAGAATCAACCATATTTGAACCTTTCTTTTTTGACTCAAGAGTTATTGTTCATGACATTTATGCTATATTAGAGCCATTTATGTTTACTAAAAGTATGTATGGCTTGTTTCTTTCATACTAAATGCTCCCAGATTGCTGTGATGTTGGTGTGCTTTAATATGGCATAGCAATATACTTATATAGGTTTTTAGAACTTGCCTTGTCCTTTCAGTTAATTACCTCAAACTTTAAATAGTTTATTCACTGTTTTCTTTCTTTTATTTTTGTTAATCCTCACCAGAGGATATTGTTTCCATTGACTTTTAGAGAGAGTGGAAGGGAGGAGGAGAGACAGAGAGAGGAACATTGATGTGAGAGAGACAATCGATTGGTTGCCTCCTGCACACATGTAGGCTGGGGCCAGGAATCAAGCCTGCAGCCAAGGTACTTGCCCTTGACCCAAATTGAATCTGCGACCCTCCAGTACGCAGGCCGAAGGGTCACAGTCGATTCGGGTCAAGAGCAAGTACCTTTCTAACTGCTGAGAAAACTGGCTAGGTGGGTGACTTTTTTTATGGCCACTTCTGCTCAGTGCATATCTCTTTCTTCATTAATGTGTCTGTTTCTTATCTATTGCCATTTGAAGTCTGTGTCACTGCTGCTTTCCTAGTCCCATTCATGATTGTTTTTTTTGCATGTCTGCTTTTCTTGCCATTTCTGTTTCTTGGCTATCATAGGCATCCCTCCCTGCCGACTCCAATTTATGGTAGAAAATTGAAAGTAATAGCATGTCTGTGGTTATTCATGGCTGTTTTTATTTCTTTCAATCTTGGTGATTACTTCGGTGGTTAGAACTTACTGTATGTGGCTGAAGTTGCTGAGTGTTTGAGGTCCAAATGAAATACTGGGTTTTTTATTTGTATCCTTTTGTTATCTTCTCAAATTCTTTCATGTCTGTTTTCTTTTGGGTTATCAGTCATAGTATACTCCCCTAAAATAAAGGTAAGGACAAGAGCAATAACGCGAGTTTAAAAATATGGAGTTAGAATGAGCATGATTTGTTTGTAAGGCAATGAAGTTATCTAGTGATTCTTAAGGTGTGGTACTTGGATCAGCAGTATCAGCATTACCTAGGAACTTCTTAGAAATTCAAATTCTTGAAATAGAGCTCAGCAGTGTGTGTTTTAACAAGCCCTCCAAGTGGTTTTTGATCTATGCTAAAGTTTTAGACATTAATTAAGGAAATGTTGAAAGCAAAGACCATGTATTCTTCTCAATTTCTGCAGCACTTACTCTATTCCTAGACTTACTGAGTTTTAGATTGATTAATCTCTTTTACATTGCCCTTAAAAGGTTTATTTATTGTTCATATTACATTTGCTTCAGGTTAGATGACTGTCTTTGCAGTTCTCCTTTCATTGTCCCCTTTCATTATTTCAAGCCACCGTCTTCATATGTAGCCTGCTAAGTTGTAGTACAAAGGGAAGACAGATTGTAGGTGATTTGTACAGATTTAATCACCATACTTGGAAGTGTCACCCACAGTCACCTACATTCTCATGGTCAGAACCCAGTCCTATGGCCCCTCACCATAAGGAAGGCTGATCTTCCTCTGTTTCCAGGAAAAATATAATGAAATATGATCACATAGCATTGTCTCTGCCACACCAAAGTCTTAGAAGAATAAAATGTGCCACTAACCATATCTTATAGATGGACTTTTCTATTTTTTTTCTTTATCTCTTTTTCTTCTCTATAGTTTCTTTTCTCTCTTCCTTTATATTATGTTACGCTGCGCCAGAATATAGTGTAATTAGTGGTGGTGAATGAAAAGATATCTCTTTCCCTGTTGCCTTCATTTCTTAAGGGAAAAGAAAGTCCCTACTACAGTATAAGTATGTACATCTTTGTAGTAAGCCCTTGGTACAACTTAAAATTTCCCTCTTCAAAAAATAAATCTCAACTTCTTATTTATATTTAGTTTTTATTTAAATGTGAGCAACTTAGAATAGCATATTTTTATTGCTTCACCTAATCCAGTGGTTCTCAACCTTCTGGCCTTTTAAATACAGTTCCTCATGTTGTGACCCAACCATAAAATTATTTTCGTTGCTACTTCATAACTGTAATGTTGCTACTGTTATGAATAGTAATGTAAATATCTGATATGCAGGATGGTCTTAGGCGACCCCTGTGAAAGGGTCGTTCGACCGCCAAAGGGGTCGCGACCCACAGGTTGAGAACTGCTGGCCTAATCTATAAATGTCAACCTTTATTGATTCTATCTATATAAAAAGGTATCACTATATCTGAAAGGATTTTTTTACTTATTCATTCATCAGCTCTTTAGTGGAGCTCCGCTTATATGACAGGCACTCTTCTAAATGTTGGGACTATAGTGGAAAATAAGATAGAGTTCCTACTGTCTTTTATTCTGGTCAGATTTACTAGTATTGATCACCAAAATTTGTGATGGGTAGTACAATGTATCAATTAGTAGCCACAAATTAATTATATGCCAACTACAAGGATTACAGAATTAGGATAAGCATCATAGGATTAGTGCAATGTAAATGTATGGTGGTTGGTTTTTAGAAATCATAAAATCAATGGGAATAATATGGATCTATTTTTTCTTTTAGTTTTAAAGAAACCCCCTATTTCTATTTCTCAATATGGTAGTCATCAAGCAATCTCCCATCATCCAACTGGACAACCTCTCTCTCCTAATATGGTTCCAGGTATGAAGTCTTATTCTTAAATTTTTACGTGAAAACTAATTTCTTGGTCATATATTGTTATGTAGTGAATAAAACATGTCATTTAACAGCATAGTGAAGTAATTTTCTTCTAGTTAATGTTATATATTTTCAAATGACTGATAAAAGCTCAGGGAAGTGATCATTTAAAAAATGCACGTTATCTAAAAGATTCCTAAAAGCAGAAGAATTATTTGTTTTGCCACTCTGGACTATATTCCCTTTCATCTCTGTTGTTCTATATGTACATATTTACCTTCTTCAAAATGTGTTTAAATTTATCTCACAGAGTCCTTCTATAAATTACTAGATTCACCTATTTTTAAACTCTCTACTCTGTACTTATGAATATTTCTGTTTTCTGAATACCTATTTGATTTTACAGAAATGGTCTCCTAAAATGAGAATTGATATGATTAAAATTAATTATAAGGATCTAAATCAAGGCTTTGGTGAGGAAAATAGGGGGGTGGGGGAAAGAAAGGTTATATCCAGGAGAATACTAATAAGAAAAAAGTCAACAATTAATAGTCAAGAATAGCTACTGTAGATGAAAATGACTTAGAGTTTGGAACTTTTAAAAGCCTTACTGGATTTTGGAGATTTCTGACAACAATATATAGTTTGGAGGGAGGAAAAGAGTCATCCAACCTGTATCATTGTCATTTTAATTTTTCAGTTTCTACTACATATCCCTTTGGTGAATAGGTTTTATAATCAGTATGGGAGGTGCACATGGAGACTGATTAGCAAACTGCACACAGCTAGAATCACATTGGTTGTAAGATTTGGTTGAAGGAATTATAATCAATCTTAAAAAAAAAAAAAGGCTACCTAACTACCCAATGTCAGACAACAATGTGCC
Source organism: Myotis myotis (assembly GCF_014108235.1). NCBI lineage: Eukaryota > Metazoa > Chordata > Mammalia > Chiroptera > Vespertilionidae > Myotis > Myotis myotis. The sequence goes on from NW_023416313.1 coordinate 162,447,288, forward strand.
TTAGCTTTTCTAAAGCAGGTCTTGTGAAATTCTCCTGCAAAATAATGACTTTAAGTTGATGTTTTTCTATCATAGATTCTCATGTAAATCATAATGGAAACCCTGGAACTTCAAAACAGAACCCTCCCAATCTTCTTCAGCGTTTAATTCCAGGCCCAAACTTGGAGAGTGAACCCAGAATTCAAGGTGATATACTGAAGCAGGCTCCCAAGGATAGAGCCGGTGATTTCCATAAGTTAAAGCAAAGTAAGAATGAGTTGATAAATATTATGCTGAAAGAGTTCTTTGAATACAGTTTTTGTTTACAAGGCTCAATTAAGGTCTTTATTACTATAATCTCTAACTAATGACTGTATAGTAAAGCCATATACATATAAACAGAAAGTATAATGGTGGTAAAATTTAAAAGTAAAGCAGGTTTTAAATGGATAGAGATCTTTTTTTTTTTTTTTATTAAAGTATTACAAAGGGTATTACATATGTGTCCATTTTATCCCCCCGCCCTAGACAGTCCCCTAGCCTCCCCTATCCCCCAATGTCTTATGTCCACTGGTTATGCTTATATGCATGCATACAAGTCCTTTAGTTGATCTCTTACCCCCCTACCTCCTGCCCCCCAACCCTTCCCGGCCTTCCTGCTGCAGTTTGACAATCTGTTTGAGGCAGCTCTGCCTCTGTATCTATTATTGTTCAAAAGTTTATAATGGTCTCTATTATAAATGGATAGAGATCTTAAAGAAGAGTTTTAAAAGCTTCTCGTTTGCTAGTGTTCAATAATAAATTTCAGGTGAGTTCAATTTTTTTAAATGCTATTAGTTCTTATTACTAAAATTTTTTTTGAGAAGTGAGAAAAGATACATTTTACTAGGCTAGTGAGTGAAAACTTTGATTATAAGGAACAGAATATAAATAGTTTTGAAAAATGAATTCTGGGGGAAATATAGACCTGGGGAGACTGCCATAGTGGATGTTTCTTACTGCTTTCTTTTTCATTCCCTCCAGTTGCAATTTACTTCATTTAGGTTTTAGGAGAGAAGTGAAAGAAATTGAATATATTCATAGTACTATGTAATAAAGTATAACTGCTTAATTGTTGCAGAGTTATTGATTTTGATAAAAGGATAATACCACAAAAAGTTCTGGTAGTAGAGAGAATTTGGGGCAGGACAGTGTCTCTTAAACCATATAACACAGTTCCCTTAAACTATACTTTTTTTATTTCCTCTGCTGATTTCAAGGCTTTTTCCCTTCAACTTCTGAACAGACAAAATGTCTAAAAGCTCCAATTTGTCTTTGTTAGCTTTTTATGATGGCTTCTATGTTCAGAGCAGTGTTTAGGCAGCTATTCGTACACAGGTTGCTTATAAAATGAGAACTGCACAGTGTTACATTTTTTTGTAATCTATTCAAGATATTTTTATTGGTCTTATGACAGTTATTTATATTTCAGCATCTATATCAACATATAGTTTGCATGCATTCAGTTGACTTTTCTTCCTTGTTACTTAAAAGCATATTTGGGTATCTTGACTAAAGTAATATGTGAAAAACATTTTTATTTATAAGAATGTAGCTAGTATTATATGAAATGCTGAAAGGTATTCTTTCAGAAGAGGAAAAAGAAAAGGGTAAAGATAAAAATTATGAACAACAAATACATATCTATCAACAAGTGAATCTAAAAATCAAGTGAATAAAAAATCTGATGAACAGAGTAAACTGGTGAATAAATAGAATAATAGAATCAGGGGCATAGAAAGGGAGTGGACTGACAATTCTCGGGAGGGAAAGGGGGGGGCTGTGGGAAGAGACTGGACAAGAATCGTACACCTATGGATGAGGACAGTGCAGGGGTAAGGGCAGAGGGTGGGGTGGGAAGTGGGTAGAGGGGAGCTATGGGGGAAAAAAGAGGAACAATTGTAATAACCTGAACAATAAAGGTTTATTTTTAAAAAAAGAATGTAGCTAGTATTTTAAAACAGTGAAAAAATATTTCCTCAAAATTTTGTTAGGATATTGCCTCAAAACTTTTATCTCAACAAAAAGAGGTTTAGAGTAAGGGTATAACTAAATGAAATATCTTAATTTGATTACTTAAGATTTCTTTCTAAACTTATAGTTCATTCCATAAAATGTTTTATTTGCCTTACATGTTGTTTGTTTGTTTTTACCAATCTTTGGTCAAAGAATGTGATTGGAAAGTAATTGCCAGAAAATGATCACTCTGTACAACTTATTTTTAAAAGAATCTAAACTCTTGCCCGACTGTTGTGGCTCAGTGGTTGAGCCTTGAACTATGAACCAAGTGGTATGGTTCATATTCCTGACAGGACACATGCCCAGGTTGTGGGCTCAATCTCCAGTAGGGGGCATGCAGGAGGGAGCTGATCAATTATTCTCTCTCATCATTGATGTTTCTATTCTCTCTCTCCCTCTCTCTTCCTCTCTGAAATCAATAAAAATATATTTTTTATAAAAAACACTCCAAATGCTTTTCATTGTATATATTTCAGTACAAATATTATTTTGAGAGTTAAAATTAAGGTGAGCACTATTTTGTGATTTACTTTGACATTATTTCATACATAATTTTAACCTATCAAATAGTTACATAGTTGTCATTTTAAATGTATTTGTGTACTCACACACATATACATATATCCTGTTGTGTTTAGGCAATAATAGTAATTTTCATTTAGCTCTACTCTTTTATTGATTATATTATTTTGTATTCTCTCAGCTTGTAATAACTATGAATATCTTTTTTCAAAGTGCTTAATGCTTCTCCTACTTTGGGTGTTCCTTTAAAAGTGTAGTCCCCAAACTGAAATTACTAGTTCAAAGTACTTGACCAGCTTTCTAGCTCCTGTTACATATTGTCAGAGTGTTCTCTAGAACAGTTTCACAGTGTCAGTGGAGATATTTACATTTATTTCACTATGGCTTGACTACATTTGCTTTTTAACGCTTTTATAAGGTATTTAGAATATGTTCGTTAAAGATGTTTTGATAAGCATTTATTTTCTAGCAACCTGTTCGTTTTTGTGAGGAATTTTATTGTAATTATTTCTGAGTATGCAACTGTGCCTCACTTTTGACCACTTAGCATGGTATCTTTGTAAATTGATTCTATATCTTTGTATCAAATCTTTATAAATAATTCAGATCTTCAGATACTGACTTTTTATAATTTGCCTTTATCATAGTTTTCCACTTTAGTTGCCTTTCTTGATATGAGACTTTATTCTCTTTTGTCATGCAAAAGTTTTTTTAATTAAAAATAATTTTTAAATTGTTATAAAATCCACCAAAATGTTTGATTCAGTGGCACTCAGTACATTCACAGTGTTGTACAATCATCACAGCTGTCTAGTTCCAGAACATTTTCATCACCCTGAAAGAAACCTCTACCCATTAAACAGTCACTTTCTATTCTCTCTTACCAGTAGTTTGTGGCAACTTTCTAATCTGCTTTCTGACTGTTAATTCACCTGTTCTGGATATTTCATATATAGGGAATCATACAATATGTAGACTTTGTGTATGGCTTCTTTCACTTAGCATACTGTTTTCAAGTTTCAGCCATGTTGTTTCTTTTTATAGCTGAATAATATTCAATATGAATATTATTGTACGAATACATTTTGTTTATTGTTCACCCATTGATGGACATTTGAATTGTTTCTACTGTTCGGCTATTGTCAGTAGTGCTACCGCTGGTATGGACATTCCTTTACAAGTTTTTGTTGAACACTTGTTTTCAGTTCTTTCAAGTATATACCTGACCTAAATGTGAAATTGCTAGGTCATGTGCTAATTCTATGTTTACCTATATAAGAGCTGCCAAACTATTTTCCACTGCAGCTGCACCATTTTAGAATCCCACCAGCAATGCATGAGCATTTCCATTTCTCCACATCCTTGTCAACACTCATTGTTTTCCTTTTTTTCTTTTCTTTTAACTATTGCCATCCTAGTGGGTGTGAACTGGTATCTCACTGTAATTTTCATTTTCATTTTCCCAATGACTAATGACATTGAGCATCTTTTTCATATACTTGTTTGCTATTTGTATATCCTCTTTGGAGAAATGTCTCTTCAGGTCCTTTACCCATTTTTAAATTGGGTTGTTTGTCTTTGTTCACTTTTAAGTGTTCTTTATACATTCTGGATAAAAGACCCTCATCAGATATATGATTTGCAAATATTTTTGCCCATTCTGTGTGTTGTCTTTTCACTCTGATAGTGTCCTTTGATACAGAAAGTATTTTAATTTTGAAGTCCAGTTTATCTATTTTTTCTTTTGTTCATGCTGTTGGTGTCATATCTAAGAAACCTATGCCAAATCAAAGGTCTGGAAGATTTCCTGCTGTTTTCTTCAAAGAGCTTTCTCGTTTTAGCTTTTATGTGTAGATTTTTTACCTATTTTAAATTAATTTTTTATATGGTGTGAGTTAAGGGTGCAACTTTCTTCTTCTGTAGGGTATTTTCCGAGCACTATTTGTTAAAGAAAGTCTTCTTTCCTCCATTGAACAGTCTTGGCATTCGTGTAAAAAATCAGTTGACCCCAGATGTTTGGGTTAATTCTGTACTCTCAGTTCTGTTCCATTCAGACCAGATGACAGAACCACACTGTTTAGATTACTGTAACTTTGTAGTAATTTTTGAAATCAGGAAGTGTGAGTCTTTCAACTTTGTCCTCCTTTATAACATATTTTGACTACTTGGGATCTCTTAAAATTCCAAGTGAATTTTAAGATCATTTGTTTATTTTTACTAAAAAGGCAGCTGGGATTTTAATAGGAATTGCATTGAATCTGTAGATTACTTTGGAGTGTACTCTCATCTAAACAATATTAAGTATTCCAGTCCATGGAAAATGGGATGCTTTCCACTTACGTAGGGCATCTTTCATTTCTTTTAGCAATGTCTGATAGTTTTCAGTTTGTAAGTCTTGTGCCTTCTTAGTTAAATTTATTCCTAAGCACTTTATTCATTTTGATGTTATTATAAATCAAATTTTCTTAATTTCCTTTGTAGATTGTTCATTGCTAATGCATAGAATATGACTGATTTTTTTTAAAGGGTAACTTTTTAAAAAAAATTCTTTATCGTTTAAAGTATTGCATATGTCTCCTTTTCCCCCATTGACCTCTCCCTGGCTGTTACCACATCCCCAGAACATGCCCTTACCCCCCTGCTCTCTGTGTTCATGGGTTATGCTTATATGCATTCATACAGGTCCTTTGGTTGACCTCTTGTCCCCCCTCCCCTGTCTTCTTTCTGAGGTTGGACAGCGTGTTCGATGCTTCTATGTCTCTGGATCTATTTTGTTCATCAGTTTATATTGTTCATTATATTCCGCAAATAAGTGAGATCATGTGATATTTATCTTTCTCCGGTTGGCTTAATTTGCTTAGCATAATGCTCTCCAGGTCCATTCATGCTGTTGCAAATAGTAAAAGTTCCTTCTCTTTTACAGCAGAGTAGTATTCCATTGTGTAGATGTACCACAGTTTTGTAATCCACTCATCTGCTGATGGGCACTTAGGCTGTTTCCAAATCTTAGCTATTGTAAATTGTGCTGCTGTGAACATAGGGGTGCATATATCCTTTCTGATTGGTGTTTCTGATTTCTTGGTATATATATTACCAGAAGTGGAATTATTGAGTCAAATGGGAGTTCCATTTTTTATTTTTTGAGGAGACTCCATACTGTTTTCCACAGTGGCTGCACCAGTCTACATTCCCACCAGCATTTCACGAGGATTCCTTTTTTTCCACATCCTCACTGGCACTTGACTGTTTTGTTTTCTTTTGGGCTTTTGGTTTTAAATTCTTTTAATGTAGTTTTCTAGTAATATACTAATACTTGGTTCCATCTTAAAGATTTAGAATATGGTATTTTATTTTCATTATTTTAGAAATAAGAAGTGTGCATCAGTATTTTATATATATTGTACATAATGCATTTGTCATATACATTAGCATATATGTAAACATGTATGTGTATATATGAAGTCAATCTTTTTTTAAGGGGAGAATGATGATTTTTATTTTTATTTTATTTTTTTTAAAGTATATTTTATTGATTTTTTACAGAGAGGAAGGGAGAGGAATAGAGAGAAACATCGATGAGAGAGAAACATAGATTCAGCTGCCTCCTGCACACTCCCTACTGGGGATGTGCCTGCAACCAAGGTATATGCCCTTGACTGGAATCAAACCTAGGACCTTTGAGTCCACAGGCTGACGCTCTATCCACTGAGCCAGACTGGTTAGGGCTAAAGTCAATCTTTTTAATGTGATTCAATTTTTCTATCTGTTTTACATCAACTACATTTTTGTTTTCTTTTTACCCTTTGACACTTTTCTTCCACCCCTACCCCCACCCCCTGCCTCTGGCAACTACCAGTGTGTTCTCTGTATCCATGAGCTTGGTTTGTTTTGTTGTTGTTCTTAGATTCCACATATAAGAGAGATCATGTGGTATTTATTTTGTGTGTGACTTATTTCAGTTAGCATAATGCCCTCAGGATAATACTTGTTGCAAATAGCAAGATTTCATTTGGTTTTTTATGGCTAAGTAGAATATATATATATATATATATATATATATATATATATGCCACAGTTTATTTCTATTTTTCCTTTTATTTTTTTTATTTTTTTTTAATATATTTTATTGATTTTTTACAGAGAGGAAGGGAGAGAGATAGAGAGTTAGAAACATCGATGAGAGAGAAACATCGATCAGCTGCCTCCTGCACATCCCCTACTGGGGATGTGCCCGCAACCAAGGTACATGCCCTTGACCGGAATCAAACCCGGGACCCTTCAGTCCACAGGCCGACACTCTATCCACTGAGCCAAACCGGTTTTGGCTATTTTTCCTTTTATTTAAAAAATATATGGCCGAAGCCGGTTTGGCTCAGTGGATAGAGCGTCGGTTTGCGGACTGAAGGGTCCCAGGTTCGATTCCGGTCGGGGGCATGTGCCTGGGTTGCGGGCACCTCCCCAGTGGGAGATGTGCAGGAGGCAGCTGATCGATGTTTCTCTCTCATCGATGTTTCTAACTATCTCTCTCCCTTCCTCTCTGTAGAAAATCAATAAAATATATTAAAAAAAAAATATATATATATATATATATATATATATGTTTTTATTTCAGAGAGAGGAAGGAAGAGAGAGATAGAGAAACATCAATGATTAGAGAGAATCATTGATCAGCTGCCTTCTGCATGCCCCCAACAGGGCTCGAGCCCACAACTGGGGCATGTGCCCTGACTGGGAATTGAACCCCGACCTCCTGGTTCATGGTTTGACACTCAACCACTGAGCCACAACAGCCAGGCCACGTTTATTTATTTACTTATTCATTCATCAATAGATACTTAGATTGTTTCCATGTCTTGGCTATTGTAAATAATGCTACAATGAACATAGGGGTGCAAGATTTGTGGGGGTTTTTTTAGATTCTTCTTGGTGTTCCTCTGTTTTGGATATAAGGATGTTCCTTTCCAACAGGTATAGGAAAGGCACCTTTCACATGAGGATTTTATGACCTGCTTTAGGAGAAGGTCAGAAAGTTCTTTCTGCACATGCCATTTCTCAAATTCCTTCAGCTTCAGTAGTCTCTCCTTTACAATGGGGCATATGTTCCAAGATCCCAGGGGACACCTGAAACCAGGCATAGTACCAAACCATATATTACTATGGTTTTTTTCTATGTATACATACCCATGTTAAAGTTTAATTTATAAATTAGGCACAGTAAGAGATTAACAACAATAATAATTATAACAATATACTGTAATAAAAGTTATTTGAATATGGTCTTTCTCAAAATATCTTATTGTATTGTACTTACCTTTTCACTTAAAGGAAACCCTTTTTTTGCTTCTCTTTGGCATGTCAGAATTGCCAGCATCACTTCTCTTATGCTTTGGGCCATTTTTAAGTAAAAGAAGAGTTTCTTGAATACAGGCACTGTGCTGGTGTGACAGGTGATCAGATAACTGAGCTTACTACTAAATGACTAATGGGTGGGTAGCATAGACAATGTGGATACACTGGACAAAAGAATGATTTGTGACCCAGGTGGGACAGAGAAGGACAGTAAGACATTTCATCTGCCTACCCAGAATAGTGTACAATTTAAAACTTACAAATATTTATTTTGGGAATTTTCCATTTAATAATTTTGGAGCAAGGTTGACTAAAAGTAACTGAAACATGGAAAGCAAAACTTTGGATAAAAGGTGACTACTGTGTTTAAGATGCTGTATTTGAGGGTATTTTGTCCTGAATTCCATCATTCCCCTATCTGAAACTTCCCCAAGAAGTTTCATAGTCCAGAAAGTGAGTTCGTAGATTGTCTCAGAACTCATTTAACCTGTCTCTCAGTGCTGGGCATTTCTGTGGAAACAAAAGAAAATCAAAGTTTAATCATTGGAACAACTATAGGGTTGGGAAAAGTAGGCTTATAGTTGTTTGTATGGAAAATAATACAATAATCTATAATAATAAAAACGTAATATGCAAAACGACTGAACAGCAGAACAAACCGTCCAGACGACCTTCTGGATGACCACAGTATGATACGCACTGGCACCTGGCCAACCAAGGCAGGTGCGATGCGATTGCTTGTGGGGTCCTGCCACCACCCCACAATAACCCCTCAGAGTGAGGCCCAGGCCACCAGCCAGTGACACTGTGGCAGGTGTGTAGGGCTGGCCAGCGATTGCCCCGCAGAGGGAGGCCCACCTAGCCAAGCGATTGCACCCCACACCTGTCGCCCACAGAGAGAGGTGACTGGTGGCGGGACGGGGGTGTGGGCAGTGCTGCACAGATGGCAAGCAGTGGCAGCGGCAGGGGTGGGGCCAGCTGCCGGAGCCAGGGGAAGAAAAGCCCCGATAGGCCCTGATCTCTGGCCAGGCCTAGGGACCCTACCCGAGGGGTCCTGGATTACGAGAGGGCGCAGGCAGGGCTGAGGGACACACACGCAGGCACGCACGCACGCGCGCGCGTGAATTTCGCGCACCGGGCCTCTAGTTAATACATAATAGTACAATCATAAACTTTGTCTTTCACATACTCACAACTGTAAGCTTACTTTTGCTCCACCCTGTTTAAACTCAGCTTTTTAGTCCAGAAGGAATGCAGTTGAGAAGATTTTCTAGATGTTGGACTCAAAGTACTTTCCAATGGAATGAAGACATGTACTGGCAATATGACAGATTTTGCTGGTTTACACTTTTAATGTTTCTGGTGATGACATCAGGTGATCTGGTGAACTTTCTAACTGGCCCACACAACAACAGGCACAATGATTGTCCACTCATGAGCTATTGTGATTTATCTGAAGTTTATATCAATTTGTCCAGGAGAAAACTAAGATGGCGGCATAGGTAAACACCGGGAAATTGTCGCCTCACACAACAATTGAAAATTACCGCAAAGGACAGAGCAAACATCATCCAGAACAACAGAAAGGCTGGCTGAGTGTAAATTCTACAACTAGAAGGAAAGAAAAGCACGCTGAGAGCCAGAGAAGCTGCAGAGGTGAAGTGCAGAGGTACAAGTGCAGAGGTACGGCCGGCTCGCGCGCGCGCGTGAGTAAAGGGGGTGGCACCTGAGGACTCGGCTGTCTTTTTGAATCACAAGCTCCCGACTGCTCTGAACTCCGGTTCCGGGAAGTCTCTGGGGACCCAGGACTCATACGGGGAGAAGCTGGTCTGTCCGGCAGCGGGCGAACTTGAAGGCGGCTTTCCCTCAGAGGTGCTTGCAGCAATTAGCGGGTCACTGAGACCCGCGACTCCGGGCGGAGAATCAGCCATAGCTCCTTGATCCGCCCTTTGATTCCCTGAGACCCCGCCCCACCCAGGCTGCGGCAGAGGCTTTTCCATGTGAATGTACCTAACTGCAGCCGAGCCAGGCAGACCCGGAACTTCCAAGAGAAGGCCCAAGGCCCCGCAGCGGCTTGCATTGCTTCACAGCTGAGCCTCTTCGTGGCTCCTGCTGTGTGGCCTCAGGCAGAGGCTGAATTAGCACCTCCTTAGATCCAGGAGCCACTGTACCCAGTGGTCAGAGGGGGACCATCCAGACTACAACTCCTCAGATCCATAAGGGACACACTCAGGGAGCAGACTCAGTGAGCACCAAAGCCCCACTGAAGCAAGTCTTGCCCCAGAAGGGTGTCTTCAGCACAGAAGTTCTCCCACTTTAGACACAGCTGATTCTCACAGCCAATTGGCCTGGAGGTCAATTCCTCCCAGTGATTCTACAACAACCAAGGCACCAAGAGTGCACCAAGAGTGTCCACCCCAGGTAACTGGGGAGGCTGAGCTACTGGGCCCTACAGGACACCTGGCGCGCAGGGCCACTCTATCAACACAGGGAAGCTGCCAAAATGCGGAGACAAAGAAACAGGTCACAAATGGCAGAAATGGAGGAAAGCCAACGATTGGATATAGAGTTCAAGGCCATGTTTATAAGGTTTTTCAAGAATTTTATGGAAACCGCCGATAAATTTAATGAATCCCTCAATAAGTATAGTGAGACCATGGAGGACATGAAAAAGAACCAACTAGAAATTAAGCATACACTGACTGAAATAAAGAATAATTTACAGAGATCCAACAGCAGACAAGAGGATCCCAAGAATCAAGTCAAAGATTTGAAATACAAAGAAACAAAAAATACCCAACCGAAAAAGAAAAAAGAAAAAAGATTCCAAAAATATGAAGATAGTGTAAGGAACCTCTGGGACAACTTCAAGCGTACCAACATCAGAATTATAGGGGTACCAGAAGGAGAGAGAGGGCAAGATATTGAAAACCTTTTTGAAGAAATAATGACAGAAAACTTCCCCTACCTGGTGAAAGAAATGGACTTACAAGTCCCGGAAGCGCAGAGAACCCCAAACAAAAGGAATCCAAAGAGGACCACACCAAGACACATCATAATTAAAATGCCAAGAGCAAAAGATAAAGAGAGAATCTTAAAAGCAGCAAGAGAAAGACAGTCAGTTACCTACAAGGGAGTACCCATACGACTGTCAGCTGATTTCTCAACAGAAACCATGCAGGCCAGAAGAGACTGGCAAGAAATATTCAAAGTGATGAATAGCAAGAACCTGCAACCAAGATTACTTTATCCAGCAAAGCTATCATTCAGAATAGAAGGTCAGATAAAGAGCTTCACGGATAAGAAAAAGCTAAAGGAGTTCATCACCACCAAACCAGCATTATATGAAATGCTGAAAGGTATTCTTTAAGAAGAGGAAGAAGAAAAAGGAACTCTTACCATTTGCCACAGCATGGATGGAACTGGAGAGCGGATAAATACCACATGATCTCACTCATTTGTGGAATATAATGAACAACATAAACTGATGAACAAGGACTGATCCAGAGACGGAGAGGCATTGATTGGACTGTTGGGACTTGGAGGGAAGGTAGGGGAGGGTGGGGGTAAGGGGGAAAGATCAACCAAAGGACTTATATGCAAGCATATAGGCCTAATCAATGGACATGGACAACGGGGGGGTGAGGGCATGAGCGGGGGGGGGGGGGGGAGAGGGTAATGTGGGGACAAGGACACATATGTAATATCTTAATCAATAAAAAATATATTAAAAAAAAATTGTCCAGCTTCAGCTTGCAGGGCTTTAGGTAAAGGGAAGTTTTAATTTAAAAAAGTTTTTTTAATATATTGTTATTTATTTCAGAGAGAAAGGGAGAGGGAGAGAGAGAAACATCTCATAGAGTGATGAGAGAGAATCATTGATCAGCTGCCTCCTGCATACCTCCTACTGAGCGTCAAGCTTGAAACCCAGGCTTGTACCCTGACTGAGAGTCACCGTGACCTCTTAGGTTGTTGCTCAACCACTGAGCCACACTGGCGGGGGCAAGAAGTTTTAATTTTAGTGATTCAAAGACAAAAGGGTGGAAGAAAAATTGGAAACTTTAATTTGGAGAGTTGTAGCCAGATATTGGAGGGACCTAGAAGGATTCAGGATCCAGTCCAGTTCACAGGTAACAAAGTCTCAAAACAATAATTAGCACTAGAATGTAATACCCACAAAGGTATGCTATAATTCTCTACAGAAGCAATATTTTTCTCTCTGTAATCATCCCATTTCTATCAAAAGATAATGAAAGTAAAATTAATTTGTTTGCAAAGTAAGCCTAGTCTCATGAAACTTGGTCTGATTATTTATATAGTGCAGCAAGAATAGTGATTGACCACATAGGTCTTTTGAGTTTGCTTTGCTGAAACTTTTCATAAGGAATCTCAGATTGAATTTTTAAAAGGCTTTGGAGACTAGGAAGCCAAACCAAGGACTCAACATCCGACTTTGCCTGCAATACCTATACACTTAGATGAATTCCTCATTTCTCAAGGTTCTCAAAATAGGCTGAGGTTCCTGAGCCTGCAGGAAGAGACCTTCCTTACTCACCTGTAAGGCTAGGAACCCTGTACGCCAGGTATAGGCTGGTTTTTTCAAAGAGGGCTTTATAAGAATTGATTCCTTAAAGTCAACCTTAGTTTCATAAAGCTGTATCATTTTTGGAATTTTGTATAACTGTAGTCATATAATCAAAATGATTACTTGGTCATAAATTATATTAATAAATAATTATGAGAAGTTTCCTGCTTTTAATTTTTTTTCTAAAATTCTTAGTCCTGATACTTTTATAATTTTTCTCTTTTTAAATTATAGTTTATCAGTTGTTTTAATGTTTTTCAAAAACCCAACTACTGATTTTGCCACTTTTTAATTCTAATCTGTCTTATAACTTATTCTCTTTTTTTTAATATATTTTATTGATTTTTTACCGAGAGGAAGGGTGGGGGATAGAGAGCTAGATACATTGATGAGAGAGAAACATCAATCAGCCACCTCCTGCACACCCCCCACTGGGGATGTGCCTGCAACCAAGGTACATGCCCTTGACCAGAATCGAACCTGGGACCCCTCAGTCCGCAGACCGACGCTCTATCCACTGAGCCAAACTGGTCAGGGCATAACTTATTCTTTGGTACTTGTGATTTGTCAATTTATTCCCTTTAAAAATTTTTAGGTAGATACTTAATTCTTTACACCTCTCTTTCTTATTCATATATTCACTTAAACAAACTTATTGAATGCCAGCTAGGCAAAACATGCATTTATAACCACAATTTTTCCTCTGTTTGGTGGTATACTTTAGTTTTAACATACTATATCTCCATTTCAACTTTCTTTTAAGGATATTTTGCCATTTTATTATGATTTTGTTCTTCATGAAAAAGCATTATTAAGAGCATTTTTCTCTCTCCGGTTTTAATTGTTAACTTTATTTCTCCATCTGTATTCAAAGTAAGTAAAAAAGAACATGTGTCGTAGGACATGAGGAATAAGCCTATTTGGTTTTTTTTTTCCTTAGGGCAATTGAGCTTGTAGAAATGGCCAGGCTTTAGCTGAATTTGAAGAATGTGATCTTGTGGTAAGCTTGATCAACGGTTCTCAACCTGTGGGTCTCGACCCCTTTGGGAGTCGAACAACCCTTTCACAGGGGTCGCCTAAGACCATCGGCAAACACATATATAATTACATATTGTTTTTGTGATTAATCACTATGCTTTAATTATGTTCAATTTGTAACAATGAAAAGACATCCTGCATATCAGATATTTACATTATGATTCATAACAGTAGCAAAATTACAGTTATGAAGTAGCAACGAAAATAATTTTGTGGTTGGGGTCACCACAACATGAGGAACTGTATTAAAGGGTCTCGGCATTAGGAAGATTGTGAAAACCACTGAGCTAGATCTATGCGTTTTGTTTCCAAAACAAATAGTAAAAATAATGTTTTGTTTTGTTTTGTTAATCCTTACCCAAGGATATTTTTCCCATTGATTTTTAGAGTGGAAGGGAGGAAGGAAGGAAAGAGTGAGAGCCAGAACAAGAGGGAGGGAGAGGGAGAGAGGTAAGAGAGACATCAATTGGATGCCTCCTGCATTCACCTTGGCCAGGTACATGCTCTTGACCAGGAATTGAATCCTTGACCCTTTGGTGCACAGGCGGACACACTAACCACTGCTCAGTGGCCAGGGCACACCGGCCAGGGCACAAAAATAATCTTTTACAGAGATTGAAATCTGATGAGCCATGGCCATATCCAGCCCTCATGTGAGTTTTGTTTGATCCACATAGTAATTTTTAAAAATCTGAAATTAGTTGTCAATATTCAAAAATCAAGAGATTTCACATAAATTTCCTAATAACTGGATTCTCCTAAAACAGAATGTTTGACATAGTCATTGGAACTGATTATGACTGTTTCTTTAGAATGAGACTTGCCCTGACATAGAGCGTCCGTTTATCTTACTTTTCTGATGCTTTGTAGGCATTCGAGTCTGTGGCCCCTATCTACCACATGAGAATATAGAAGAGAAACCTTGTAGTTGATCTAGGGCAGGGGCTTAGCTATTTGGAATCCATGGCAGTATAGAAAGGTACATGAGGTTATATTGAGCTTGAGAGGGAAGTATTAACTGGAATTTAGCAAGTAAGGAGATTGTGGTCTTAAGAGAAAAGATACTACACTGAAAATGCCAGAGATAGAACACTGTTATCATAACCAGGCCTTGCTGATAGATGGAAAATATGAAGTGGAATAGGAAGAAAGAGCCTAAGTATGTGAAGGAATCTCTTTCTCTGTTCTACTTGACTACTTCTATATTATGGAGACAGGACAGATATGATCTCATTCTATATCTTTATCTGATTTTTTTTCATCTAGAGACCAGATATATAGAGAGATCAATAAGTACAAATGATAGAAGTGGAAATAGGTGATGAATATAAAAGCACTTGATTCTATAGGTACAAAATGTTATGTTGTTAGAACAAATTGAAAATTTTATTGAAAGCACTGTTTATTAGATATGGGGGTAAAAATATCAGATTTTATACAGTGATCACCATAAATTTTTTGGCAGTTTTAAATTCAGTATTTTTGTTTTGTAGATTAATATATCATATTGATATATTTGTAAAGATATGCATTTTTTGGTAAACTTAACTTTGTATTGCCACATCATGAAGAAATGGCTAGATAATTTGTTGGCATGTTTTGCTATATTTGGAAGATATATTTGGGTTAAAATGTAGAATTTAGGGCAGTGATAGCAACCTATGACACGCGTGTCACAGGTGACACGCGAACTCATCTTTTTGGTTGATTTTTCTTTGTTAAATGGCATTTAAATATATAAAATAAGTATCAAAAATATAAATCTTTGTTTTACTATGGTTGCAAATATTAAAAAATTTCTATATGTGACACGGCACCAGAATTAAGTTAGGGTTTTTCGAAATGCTGACACGCTGAGCTCAAAAGGTTCGCCATCACTGATTTAGGGTATGTGGTGACAGAAAATATAGTTTAAGGAATATTTCAAAGTATCCTTGAGGCACCCTTCAAAGAATTGCACCCTCTAATTTCAAAGTAGTTGAAATTGAGAATCATGGAAGGCCCACCTGTTTTTCAGTTAAAAGGGACATAGCCTATAGGTTTAGTTGCCTTGAATAGAGAAAATGGTTCATTTCAAATGTCAGCCCATACTTAAGTTGCACAGACATTACTTTAAACGGTAGATGGTATTGATCAAGCTGCTTCTCATATGTACTTTTCTGTGTAGCATGCTCCAGGGAAGTAGCAGCAGGGATTTATTTGTTTAACTTCGTTTAATGATTCTTCTGAACAACACTGGAGAGACAACCTAGTTCAGTGGTTCTCAACCTGTGGGTCGTGACCCCTTTGGTGGTCGAACGACCCTTTCAGAGGGGTCGTCTAAGACCATCCTGCATATCAGATATTTACATTAAGATTCATTACAGCAGCATTACAGTTATGAAGTAACAACGAAAATAATTTTATGGTTGGGTCACAACATGAGGAACTATATTTAAAGGGCCAGAAGGTTGAGAACCACTGACCTAGTGTATCCGAGAGTACATGATTTTCTTTCTTTTTTTTTTTTTATATATTTTATTGATTTTTTAGAGAGAGAGAGAAACATCGATGAGAGAGAAACATCGATTCAGCTGCCTCCTGCACACCTCCTACTGGGGATGTGCCCGCAACCAAGGTACATGCCCTTGACCGGAATCGAACCTGGGACCCTTCAGTCCGCAGGCTGATGCTCTATCCACTGAGCCAAACCGGTTACGGCATGATTTTCTTTTATGTATGGGCTTTTAAAAGTATTTTTCAACCTCTGGTCCTGCATGATTTTCTTTTTTTTATTTAAAGAATTATTTTTTTCCAGTCGTACATATTTTTATTTTTATTTTTTAATATATTTTTTATTTATTAAGATATTACATATATGTCCTTATCCCCACGTTGTCCCCTACCCACCACCCCCCCTCGCTCATGCCCTCACCCCCCTCTTCCCCCCCATTGTCCATGTCCATCGGTTAGGCCTATATGCTTGCATATAAGTCCTTTGGTTGATCTCTCCCCCTTACCCCCACCCTCCCCTACCTTCCCTCCAAGGCCCAACAGTCCAATCACTGCCTCTCCGTCTCTGGATCAGTCCTTGTTCTTCAGTTTATGTTGTTCATTATATTCCACAAATGGGTGAGATCATGTGGTATTTATCCCTTAAAGAATATCCTTCAGCGTTTCATATAATCCTGGTTTGGTGGTGATGAACTCCTTTAGCTTTTTCTTATCTGTGAAGCTCTTTATCTGACCTTCAATTCTACATGATAGCTTTGCTGGGTAGAGTAATCTTGGTTGTAGATTCTTGCTATTCATCACTTTGAATGTTCCTTGCCACTCCCTTCTGGCCTGCATAGTTTCTGTTGAGAAATCAGCTGACAATCGTATGGGTACTCCCTTGTAGGTAACTAACTGTTTTTCTCTTGCTGCTTTTAGGATTCTCTCTTTGTCTTTAGCCCTTGGCATTTTAATTATGATGTGTCTTGGTGTGGTCCTCTTTGGATTCCTTTTGTTTGGGGTTCTCTGTGCCTCCTGGACTTATAAGTCTATTTCTTTCACCAGGTAGGAGAAGTTTTCTGTCATGATTTCTTCTAATAGGCCTTCAGTATCTTGCTCTCTCTCTTCCTCTGGCACCCCAATAATTCGGATGTTGGTACGTTTGAAGTTGTCTCAGAGGCTCCTTACACTATCTTCATATTTTTGGATTCTTTTTTCATTTTGCTTTCCTGGATGGGTGTTTTTTGCTTCTTCGTATTTCAGATCTTTGATTTGATTCTTGGGATCCTCTAGTCTGCTGTTGGATCCCTGTATATTATTATTTTTTTTTTAAAATATATTTTATTGATCTTCCACAGAGAAGAAGGGAGAGAGATAGAGAGTTAGAAACATCGATGAGAGGGAAACATCGATCAGCCGCCTCCTGCACATCTCCCACTGGGGATGTGCCCGCAACCCAGGTACATGCCCTTGACCGGAATCGAACCCGGGACCTTTCAGTCCGCAGGCCGACGCTCTATCCACTGAGCCAAACCGATTTCGGCAATTATTTTTAATTTCAGTCAGTGTATGTTTAATTTCTGACTGGTCCTTTTCCATTTTTTTTGGCATTCTCATTAAGATCCTGAAGGTCTCACTAAGTTCCTCGGAGGTCTCACTAAGTTTCTCGGAAGTTCGTAGAAGATTCTTGAGTAGCCTTATAACTGTGGTTTTGAACTCTATGTCCTCCATTAGTTTGCTTTCCTCCATTTCTTTCATTTTTGACATGTTTCTTTGTCTCCGCATTTTTGGCTGACTGCAAGGACCCTCTGTGTCTATAGTGGAAAAACTGCTATGCTGGAGCCACCCTTATGTGGTAGGACTTGCTTCAGTGGGGCTTTGGTGCTCACTGAGTAAATCTAGTATCTGACCAGGAGTACCCTGGCTCCTGGATCTCCAAGTCAACCACTGTGTGGGTCCACCCAGCAGGAGCTACAGCCATATCGACAGATTTCTCCTCTTTGTTTGGAGTTTGGAAGTTTTGGAGCTCTCTGATTCAGCTGCAGTTTGTTAGGCTGCAAAAGCGCAGGTGCCTCCTTTGTGCCCCTGAGCACAACTTGGGAGGGGATGTAAATTGAGTGGGGTGGGGTCTCAGAGAGTCCCCAGGGCGGAGCAAACAGCAGTGGTGTCGTCAGCAACACCGAGTCTCCGAGACTCCCCAAGTGCCACGCCCACCACAGCAACAATGATCCTCAGCTCTGTGAAAAAGTCACCCTAGCTTTCGGACCTGCTGAAAGACAGTCCCGTTTCTCCCCGTAGGAGCCTGGGACCCCAGAGTCTCGCCGTAAATGAGTTCAGTGTGTTTGAGAGCTTGTATCCCCTTCCGATAGAAAAAAACCGCGCACCCAGGTGCAGCAGCCTCGTGCGCACCTCCGTACCTCTGTTCTTGGCGCCTCTACCTCCTACTCGGTCTCAATGCGCTTTTTTCTTTCCTTCTAGTTGTAGAACTTCCACTCGGTCAGCTTTCCTGTGGTTCTGGATGATAGCTGTTTTGTCTTATAGTTGTTGTTTTAATGTTGTTGTGGGGGGCAGCATGTACAGGTTTGTACCTTATGCCGCCATCTTGGTTCTCCTAAAGAATTATTTTAAAAAATATATATTTATATTGATTTCAGAGAAGGGAGAGGGAGAGAGAGATAGAAACATCAATGATGAGAGAGAATCACTGACTGTCTTCTGTAGGCCCTACAGTGGGGATTGAGCCCTCATTCCAGGCATGCACCCTGACCTGGAATCAAACCCAAGACCTCCTGGTTCATAGGTCAATGCTCAACTACTAAACATGCCAGCTGGGTTGCATGATTTTCCTTTATGTATGGGTCTTTTAAAAGTATTTTCAATCTTTGGTCCAACTGGCTTAGTGAGTTCACCTTTGACACATATCCACTCTGATCACATATAACGATAGACAAAATGTAAAAAAATAGAGAACTAAAAGGATATTGATACTCTCAAAAACGTGCTAAACATTTCTGTGGTCAAGAAATGACACAAAAATACAGGATGATGAAAAGAATTGAATGATTGGACCTATTAGGCTCTGGGTCTGGAAATGCAAGTTTCCAGGAATTTGGCTTTTAAGAGCAATAAGAATAAATTGGAATCACTTAAAATAGTAGCCAGGCTTATTACTTAAAGCCAGGACCTGATTATTGCCCCATTTCCCTTGGCAGAGCAAGCAGAAAATAAAGCTGTTGCTGAGTGCCATCAAGGACTATAATATTTATAACCTGAAAGGCTTATGGAAATAGGGACTTACAGGTGGAGCCTTGTGACCATGCACAAAACCACACCACCATTAGTTATATACTGAATCTGTGCTATCCCCACTAGTATCATGGAATAGAAACTCTGAGATGTGATTATGAAAACTCATAGACTGGGGAACTAGGTGAAAGCATCTTTAACATGACTAGGTAATATGGGGGTGAACACAGAGAGGGAAAAAGAGAGAAAAACATAAGTACCCCCACATCCTGAAAATTAGTCAACAAATCAAAACTCTAAACTTATGAGAAATAGTCATGCTAGAAGAGATAGCTACATATCAAAAATTAAAACATGAAAATAATTTTATGTAACAGTCTACTATAAATTAAACATTTTAAGGGTGCTCAAAGAGATTAATGAAGATATAACCTCAAATTGAGAAATAGGCAGGAATAAAACAAAAACAGGTAGATATAAAAATCAGTTACGCATTGTAAAAATGAAAAATGTCGAAATAAAAATCAGACCATGAACATAGTTGACTAAAGTAAGTGATTTAGAAGCTTGTATTGACATATTCGTCAGAATGTAGCACACAATGGCAGACATATTTTATATATATATATATATTAAAAGAAACAGAAGATGTATGTCTAATAGGAGTTTGGGGTAGAGAATGAAAGAAATAATTATTGAAAAGAATGAAGAATTTAAAGAGCTCAGAATTTTCTGCAATTGAAGAAAGATATGACTTCTCAGATAAAATGTGTTTGCTGAGTGTCAAGTATAATAAATGAAGTAAATCTTTCATTTTAGGCAAACATCAGAGTATCCAAAAATTAAGGAAAAAATCTTAAATGATATCAGAAAATATAATTTCCAAGTAATGACAATTACATTTAAAGCAGACTTTTTATCAGCAAATCAAATGTCAAATGATAATGGATTAATATCACATGAATGGAAAATAATTACTAAAATAGAATGTTATACCAGATAATGAGGACAACAGAGCAAAATGAAGACATATTCAGTTACACGAGACTGAGTTTACCTCTCACGGACGGACCCTCAGTGAAAGAAGAGTAAAGGTTATTTAGTAAAAAGAAAATTGAAGAGGTACAGTAACAGCTACAAAATAATAGGAACTCAAATTGATCCAAGTTGTTGGTAAATTTAGTTAAGAAAACTGTTACTGTGTTAAGACAGCAAAAACAATAGCAAATAATAATAAAAAATAGGGTGAGAAGGTCCATTTCTTGTGTAGAAAGAAGACAAATGTTGAATACTTTGAAATTTTGTTAGAAAAATTTATGAAGTAGGTATATTTAAAATGTAAGGGTAACACTGTTCTCATCCAACAGTGGATAGAGGAGGAAAAGAAGGTAATATTGAAAGTTAAGGAAGAAGAAAATCCAAAGAAGGTAATCTAACCAGTAAAATCAAAGAAATAAGGTGTCAAATACTACAAAAAACATTGGAAAAGGTAAACAGATTAAAGTTATCTGTTTAAAAATAGATGATAAAAGTATACAAAAGTCAGCTGTATAGTGTTTACAACTAAATCATGAAAATGAAAGGACTACAGAAGATATTTCTCACTTCTGGATATGTACCCAAAGGAATTGAAAACAGGGACTCGAACAGATATTTGTACACCCATAGTGTTTATCGACGAATGAATGGATAGTCAAAATGTGGCCCATATATACAGTGGGATATTATTCAGCCATAAAAAGGAAGGAATTTTGGACATGTCAACATAGATGAACCTGGAAGTTATTGTGCTAAGTGAAATAAACCAGTCACAATAGGACTAATACTGTTAGGATTCCACTTATATGAAGTACCTAGAGTAGTCACATTCGTAGATGCTAAAAGTGAATAATGGTTGCCAAGGCCTGGGTGGGGAAGGCAGAGATATTATTTAATGAATACAGAGTTTCAATTTGAGAAAATGAAAAAGTTCTGGACATAGATGGTGGTGTGGGTTGCACAAAAATATTAATGTATTTAGTGACTCTGAACTATACATTAAAAATAGTTAAGATGGACATTTTATGTAATATATATTTTACTATAATTTTTTTAAAAGATATTCCTTGGTGAAAAATCAAAATAAAGCTGATGTAAAGTATTAACAAATGGCAAAGTAGATTTTTTGTTGTTGTTGTTAATCCTTACCTGAGGATATCTTTCCATTGAATTTGACAGAGTGGAAGGGAGAGACAGAGAGAGAGAGAAACATCAATGTGAGAGAGACACTTTGACCGGTTGCCTCCTGCATACGCCCCAACTGAGACTGAGGGTTGAGCCTGCAACCAAGGTACTTGCCCCTGACCTGAATCGAACCCAGGACCCTTCAGCCCACGAGCCAACACTCCATCTGAGCCAAACCTGCTAGGGTGACAAAGTAGATTTTAAGGAAAAAAGAAAAATCCAAGGCTATTTCATAATAACAAGAGGAATGATCTACTAAAAAGAGTAAATAAAAGGAAATAATCATCTAAAAATAGCCAGTAAATAGACAAGAAGCTTATTTAATTTCAAGAAGTAAATGAGAGCTACATACCATAATTAATGTGAAAATTTTTAATGTACTATTAAAATTTATAAAAAGCAAAGAAGACTAGAAACTTTGAAACAAAAATTATCAAGGTTGGTCAAGTATACAAATCTTTACTAAAGAGAAAATAAACATTTTTCAGGCATACATGGAACAGTTGAAAAAAATTGGCTAGATACTCAGTCACAGAGAAGCTTAATAAATTTCAAGCAACTTATATCTTGAATAGTGTTTTAAATTTATATATTATAAACTATTTTTAAAAATTTATATTTATTGATTTCAGAGAGAAAGTGAGAGGGAGAGAGAGATAGAAACATCAAGGAGAAACATCAATAATGAGAGAATCATTGATCGGCTGCCTCCTGCATGCCCCACACTGGGGATTGAGCCCACAACCCAGGCATGTGCCCTGACCGGGAATCGAACTGTGAACTGGTTCATAGGTCAACATTCAACCACTGAACCATGCCAGCTAGGCTATAAATTATAAACTTTAAAAAGTCAATCCTCAGTAACTTATTGAAAGGGATTTATAGTGGGCATTTCAAAATTTGCAGGCTGAACAACAATATAAATACCACACATCAAAATGTGAGGGATGCCCTAACCGGTTTGGCTCAGTGGATAGAGCATCGGCCTGCGGACTCAAGGGTCCCGGGTTTGATTCCGGTCAAGGGCATGTACCTTGGTTGCAGGCACATCCCTTGTGGGGAGTGTGCAGAGGCAGCTGATCGATGTTTCTCTCTCATCGATGTTTCTAACTCTCTATCCCTCTCCCTTACTCTCTGTGAAAAATCAATAAAATATGTTTAAAAAAAAATGTGAGGGGTACATCGAAGTAGTAGGATTTACAGCTAAATTTATGACCTTAAAAACAATAAGGAAAAAACTCTAAAAATTAAATGAGTTGACTTCAACTCCAAAATAGTAGTAGTAGTAATAATTGTAGTGGTAGTGGACATACTACTGCTATTAATGTTGATAATACTAATAATAGCTAACATTGAAGTAGTTAATATGTATCAGTTGCTGTTCTAAAGTGTGTCTGTATATATAACCTCATAACAAAATCATGTGTAGGTACTATCATTATTCCCATTTCATAGATTGGAAACAGACACAAAGACATTTCATAACACTTCCAAGATTACTTAGCTAGTAAATAGCCAAGTCAGGATTAGATCCCTGAAAATCTGGCTTCAGAGAAAGAAAGTGAAAAAAACATAACCTAAAGAATGTAGAGAGGAGGAGAAAATAAAGACAAGAGCAGACACAAATGAAATGGAAGATAAAGAATAATTAGATAGGAGCAAACAACAAGAACAGAAACCTCTATTAATACTGATAAAGAAAAATAGGAAAGATATAAGAGTATTCAGGACAACAAAGAAGGTATATCTACTAGTATAAATCACACAAAAAATATTATTTAAAACTTTGACAATAAATTTGAAAATAGATCAAATGGATAATTTTCTGTAAAATTATTAATTACCAAAATTGGTTCAAGAAGATTTGAAAACCTGAGTAAACCAATAACCATTAAGTTGAATAGGTAATCAAAAGTCTCACCTCACCCCAAACGACACACTGCTAAGATGACACAAATTACCAATATCAAGAATGAAAAATGAGAGCATCAATGTAGATCCTACAAATAGTAATATTAGAGGATATTACACGAGGTATTATGAATTAGTGCCAAAATATTTGAAAATTTAGAAGAAATAGATAATCCTATCTAATAAAAGAGAAACATGGTAATTAGTGTACGACCGCTACACTTCCCATTGGCTAATCAGGGCAATATGCAAATTAACTGCCAGCCAAGATGGCGGCTGGCAGCCAGGCAACTTGAAACTAACATGAGGCTTGCTTGCTTCAGTGACAGAGGACTCCAACGTTCCCCGCCTACCGCCTGCCGCTGCAGGCCTCTGAGCTGCAACTCTAAGCAACTATGTAACAAATATAGAAGCTAAACAAAACCCCAGAAACCTGCTTTAGTCCGCCGGGCTTCAGCCAGCAGAATCGCAACATTGTAAGCAAAGGCCAGAAACCTACTTTCAGCAGCGGAGGCCTAAGAGCTGGAGCCTCAGAGCTAAAGCTGGCCCAGAAAAAAATTGGAAAAAGAAAAAAAGGAGCGGTTGGGAGCTTCAGTCACCCCCAGCCTGAAAACAGCCTTCAGCCCCTCACCCAGACTGGCCAGGCACCCCAGTGGGGACCCCCACCCTGAAGGGTGTGTGACCAGCTGCAAACAGCTATCATCCCCTCACCCAGGCTGGCCAGGCACCCTAGTGGGGACCCCCACTCTGATCCAGGACACCCTTCAGGGCAAACCAGCCGGCACCCACCCATGCACCAGGCCTCTATCCTATATAGTAAAAGGGTAATATGCCTCCCAGCACCGGGATCAGCGTGACAGGGGGCAGCGCCCAAACCCCCTGATCGCCCTATGGCTCTGTATGTGACGGGGGCAGGGCCACAACCTCCCTGATGGGCCCTGCTCTGTGCGTGACTGGGGTGGCGCCGCAACCTCCCCATCGACCCTGCCTTGGGTGTGACGGGGCGGTGCCCCAACCCCCAAATCGGCCCTACCCTGAGCGTGACTGAGGGTGGCATCGCAACTTCCCAATCCGCCCTGCTCTGTGCATGACAGGGGACGGCGCCCCAACTCCCCAATCGGCCCTGCTCTGAGCCCGACCAGGGGCTGCACCTAGGGATTGGGCCTGCCCTCTGCCACCCGGGAGCGGGCCTAAGCCAGCAGTTCGTTATCTCCCGAGGGGTCCCAGACTGCGAGAGGGCACAGGCCAGGCTGAGGGACACCCCTCCCCCTGAGTGCACAAATTTTTGTGCACTGGGCCTCTAGTATCCTATAAGAAGATATGGAAAATCTGAATAGTTTCATATCTATTTAAGATATTGAATCTATAATTTAAAACCTTTCCTTAATTAAATTTTCATGCCCAAATAATTTTGCTGGTGAATTCTTCCAAGCATTTAAGAAGAAATAAACCAATTTAATATAAACTCTTCCGCAGAATTGAAAAGGAGGGAATCACTTCCTAATTCATTTTATGAAGCCAGGATAAATTGGATAGCAAAACTAAGGATATTATGAGAAAGGAAAGTCATACTACAGTCCCTTTTAACATAGATATAAAAATCTTGAATAAAATATTAGCAAATCAAATCCACAAATAGATAAACATGATATACATGATGATTATGTTGAATTTATTCTGAAAATGCAAGGTTATTTAATCTTTAAAAAGCAGTCTATGTTTGTAATTCACCACTTTAACAAAATATATGAGAAAAAAATCAAATAGTAATCTCCATAGACCTGCATTTGAGGAAAATCAGTGTGTATTCATGATAATCAATAAACTAAACAAACTGGGATTAGAAAGTAATTTCTTTAACCTGATAGAAAGTATCTACAAAAATCCTAAAACAAACATCATACTTAATTGTGAACTATCAAAAGCTTTCTCCCTGAATTTCCAGAAGACTGGCCCTATGATCACTTCCATTCATCTTTTCACTGTAGGCACTAGTCAGTGAAATAAAGTGCCAGAAAAGGAAGTAAACACTATATAGATTGGAAAGGAAGAAAGAAACTAATAAACTGATATTATTTACAGACGTCATTTGATATGTAGAAAAGTCAAAACAATCTACAAACTTAAATGTATTTAACAGAATTATTAGATATGAGGTTAATATAAAAATTAATTGTATTTTTAAATATGTTTTATTGAAATTTTACAGAGAGGAAGGGAGAGGGATAGAGAGTTAGAAACATCAATGAGAGAGAAACATCAGCTGCCTCCTGCACACCCTCTACTGGGGATGTGCCTTCAACCAAGGTACATGCCCTTGACCAGAATCAAACCTGGGACCCTTCAGTCCATAGGCTGACGCTCTATCCACTGAGCCAAACCAGTTAGGGCAATTAATAATATTTTTATGTCACAACAAATATATAAAGTGAAATTTTAACATAGAAACTATTTTAACAGCATAAAATGCATCAGATCCTTGAAAAAAAATCTTACAAAATAGTCACAAGAACCTCTATAAACTACAAAATATTGTCATAAATTAGATAATAGGTAAAGAAGTTTGTGTTCATAGATTTATTCTTCTCAGACTGATCTAGAATTTCAATATTTATCTCATTTATAATCCCAGCAGCATTGGGGGAGGGGGTGGAATTTTGATAAGCTGACTAAAATTTGTATGGAAATACAAAGGACTAAGAATAGTCAGGACAATCTATAAGAAGAACAAAACTTAGCAACTTCCACTATCAGATATCAAGACTTATAAAACTATTGATAAAGTAATTAAGACAATGTGATATTGGCACAAAAATAGACAGATGGAACAATGGGACAGAATAGGGAATCCAGAAACTGTTGACTTATTTATGGTCACTTGGTTTATGACAAAGTTGATACTGCAGTGCAGTTGGGGAAAGAATAGTCTTTTCAATAAATAGTACAGGGTCAAGTTGAATAGCCAAATGGAAAAATATTAACCCTGCTCCCCTATATCACATAATACACAGAATTAAATTAAAGATAGGTTTAAAATTAAAAGCTAATAGAACTTGTAGAAGAAAACAGTATCTTCATGATGTGGAGTAAGCAAAGATTTCTTTTTTTTTTTTTAATTAAATCTTTATTGTTCAGATTATTACATTTGTTCCTCTTTTTTTTCCCCCCATAACTCCCCTCCTCCCAGTTCCCGCCCCACCCTCCGCCCTCACTCCCCACCCACTGTCCTCATCTATAGGTGCACGATTTTTGTCCAGTCTCTTCCCGCATCTCCCACACCCCTTTCCCCCCCAAGAATAGTCAGTCCATTCCCTTTCTATGTCCCTGATTCTATTATAATCACCAGTTCATTCTGTTCATCAGATTATTTATTCGCTTGATTCTTAGATTCACTTGTTGATAGATGCATATTTGTTGTTCATAATTTGTATCTTTACCTTTTCCTTCTTCTTCCTCTTCTTAAAAGATACCTTTCAGCATTTCATATAATCCTGGTTTGGTGGTGATGAACTCCTTTAGCTTTTCCTTATCTGTGAAGCTCTTTATCTGACCTTCAATTCTGAATGATAGCTTTGCTGGATAAAGTAATCTTGGTTGTAGGTTCTTGGTATTCATCACTTTGAATATTTCTTGCCACTCCCTTCTGGACTGCAAAGTTTCTGTTGAGAAATCCACTGACAGTCGTATGGGTATTCCCTTGTAGATAACTGAGTTTCTTTCTCTTGCTGTTTTTAAGATTCTCTCTTTGTCTTTTGCTCTTGACATTTTAATGATGATGTGCCTTGGTGTGGTCCTCTTTGGATTCCTTTTGTTTGGGGTTCTCTGCGCTTCTTGGACCTGTAAGTCTATTTCTTTCACCAAGTGGGGTAAGTTTTCTGTCATTATTTCTTCAAATAGGTTTTCAATATCTTGCTCTCTCTCTCATCCTCTGGCACCCCTATAATTCTGATGTTGGTGCGCTTGAAGCTGTCCCAGAGGCTCCTTACACTATCTTCATATTTTCGGATTCTTTTTTCATTTTGCTTTTCCAGTTGGGTGTTTTTTGCTTCTTCGCATTTCGAATCTTTGACTTGATTCTTGCGCTCCTCTGGTCTGCTGTTGGGTGTCTGTATAATATTCTTTATTTCAGTCAGTGTATGCTTAATTTCTAGTTGGTTCTTCATCACAACATCGAGGGTCTCATTAGATTTCTTGAGGATCTCACTACATTTATCGGCAGTTTCTAGAAAATTATTGAACGATCTTAAAAGTGTGGTTTTGAGCTCTATATCATCATTTCTGACATTTGCGTCCTGTTTCTTTGTCTCCGCATTTTTTTGTGTTTTCTTGGTGCACCCCCTATTGGTCTTTGTGCGCAGTCTTGTTGTAGTTAAGCCTTGATTGTTGTAGGTAATACTAGGGGGGATTTGCCCTCAGGCCAAGTGGCTGTGAGAATCAGCTGTGTCTGCAGTGAGAGAACTTCTGTCCTCTAGGGAGGTGCTAATCTAGCCTTTGCCTGAGGCTATCCAGCAAAAGTCTCCCTGCAGGGCTTGGGCAGGGCAGGTCCTAGGGGATCTACAGGGCGGGCAGAGCGAGCAGTTATGGCTGCTCTCAGTCCCGTCCCCAGGGGCTCTGCCTCTCAGAGTCCCAGCAACCGCTGCAGACCTTGGAGAGAAAGCTGCCTTCGAGTTCCGACCGAAGCCAGACAGTCCCGCTTCTCCCATTTGAGTCTGGGTCCCTAGAGACTCGCCCAGATCTGGAGCTCAGAGTCTGAGACTCCCTCCCGATAGAAACAGACAACCGCGCCCTCAGCTGCCAGCCGCTCCGCATGCACTCCGCACCTTAGTATTTGACTTAAGCACTGCGCCTCCTCTGAGTCTCGGTATGCTATTCTCTTTCCTCCTAGTTGTAGAACTTCCACTCAGCCAGCCTTCCTGTGGTTCTGGGTGATGTCCGTTCCGTCTTTTAGTTGTATTTTTGAAGTGGTTGTTCGAGGCAGCAAACTCCAGCGTTAACCTATGCCGCCATCTTGGTTTCTCCGCAAAGATTTCTTAAACCAGATATCAGATACCCTTACTGCCAAAGAAAGCTAACCATAAATGGGGAAAAAAATGATAAATTGGAATGTATTAAAATTAAGGACTTTTACTAATCAAAAGATTAAGTAGAGTGAGAAAATGTACATAACCTATGACTTAGAACCTAATATGTATTTACAAATACTCTAATGGTATGAGAATGGATAAATCTGGCATATACCATATATACAATGGAATCATGTAGGATTTAAAAAGAATGAATTCTAGGAATATATCCCAAGAAACTAGAAACACCAATCAGAAAGGATAATGCACCCCTATGTTCATAGTGGCCCAATTTACCATAGCTAAGATTTGGAAACAACCTAAGTGCCCATCAGCCGATGAATGGATTACAAAACTATGGTACATCTATACAATGGAATACTATGCTGTGGTAAAAAAAAAAAAAAAAAGAAGGAATTTTTACCATTTGCAACAGCATGGATGGAACTGTAGAGCATTATGCTAAACGATATAAGCCAGTCAGAGAAAGATAAATATCACATGAGCTCACTCATTTGTGGAATATAATGAACAACATAAACTGATGAACAAAAACAGATCCAGAGACAGAGAAGCATTGATCAGACCATCAAACCTCAGAGGGAAGGTAGGGGAGGGTGTAGGTAAGGGGGAGAGATCAACCAAAGGACTTGTATGCATGATATAAGCCTAACCAATGGACACAGACACCAGGGAGGTGAGGGCATGAGTGGGGAGGTAGGGGGGGCAATGGGTCAATAAGGACACATGTTATACCTTAATCAATAAAGGAAAAAAATGAATAAAGTCACATTTGACAACATGAATACATCTCAAAAGTAGAATGTGGAAGGAATAAAACATGTTGCAAAATAGATACAAGATGATGCTGTGTTGGGGATCCCAAGACCACCCTCAGGCTTAATGACTCAGAAGGGCTCATAGGACCCAAAAGAGTAGTTATACTCACAGTTACAGGTTAGTACAGTGAAAGGACACAGATTAAAATCAGCAAATGGAAAAGACTCATGGGGCAAGGTCCAGGAGAAAGCAGACACGGGCCTCCAGGAGTTCCAGTGGAGTTGCTTGGAAATGTGTTTGATTTTCCCAGTAAAGATTTGTGACAACACATGTTCAGTGTTGCCAACCAGGGAAGCTCATTTGATCCTTAGTATCCAGGGTTTTTATTGGGGGTTAGTTATGTAGTACCCCCATCTAGTCATATGGTGCCCAAATGACTGGGCTCTGCTCTCAGACTCTAGCCCTCCCCTGTCCACCTAGCAAAAACAAATATTCACCATCAATTTGTTAGGATAAATTTATCCAATCAAACTGGTATACTATGGCCCAAAGCCTGAGTCTTATAAAGTCACCTATCAGGCATAAGTACTCAGTTATCTGTCAAAGGCCAATTTTGAAGACAAGCATTTCTTTGAAATGTGCAGAGTTTGAGCACCCCAGGCATGCTGAATTAACTCTTTCCTGGCAAGATGCCATATATTCAAAGTTCAAAAGCCTGTCGATCAATACATAAATCTTCATAGGCATGCTTAATGCCCAATTTAAGGTAGAGGTTACCTTTGGGATAGGAAGAGATTACTAAGGAGAGGTACCCAGGGAACTTTAATTGTATCTGTAATGTTTAATTTAATTTGAGAGTTCTGAAACAAATATAGCAAAGTTAAAATTTGATAAAGCTCTCGATTATAGGAACATGAATGTTATATTCTCCATACTTCTCTGTATATCTGAAAATATTTAATAAAAAATAAAAAAATTTTAAACTTTTATAAAATGTAAGTCATAGTGCTACATTAAAAAGAGACTTTGCAAAATATTTGAAGAAATGGTTGGTTCTATTTTTAATGTATTGCAATATTATTTTGAGAAGACATTTTCTTGATATGGTTTCAGAAAGGCAGTCAGTCAAACTTAGTACATAAGAATTTGTTCAATACATTATAGCCTTGTTTATTTTGAATGCTAAAGAATATTTGAATACTGAAGTGCAATGTCTGAGTATTTAATGTAATAAGGTTAATGTAGTTGTCATACATATGTAATGTGTGCCTGGTATTACTTCTCCAAAAATTAGCAAATTACTTTCCACCTCAGGCCCTTTATCCTATGCTAATGCTAAGGCTTAGTCCAGTAAGTGTGGTGTAAAATAAAAGGGATAGGCAAGGAGAAAACTATTTGACCTTGAAGGAATCAAATTGTGTGCTTTCTTTCCCATCTTTCTTCCCTCCATTGAATTGGTCTTAAGGGGAAAAAAATAACAAAAAGACAACTGTGGATTATATCAAGAAGTGGAAAGACAAGCTGAACCTCTCTGCATTGGAAATGGGAGATAGTCAAATTGTTCAGATAGTATTAGCCATAATTTCTTAGCTACCATGCTTCTTTCATTTCCTCTGTTTCTCTTTACCTTCCTTAAGTCCATTCAATTAACAAATTTCTCCCTGTGCCTATTACATGGAGGTCCTATACCCTGAGATGCAAAATAAGTATGGTCTTTTTGCCCCAAAAATGTTCCTGGTAATGAAATAAAAATAAACAGTTTAAAAGCCAGACAGTAGTTTTCCCTATATAGTGTTTTGTGAGAAATGCCTGCAGTAACATTTCTGTCACAGTTTGTACACCCCACTCCCCTCCCAGCACTCATGACTCTAACTCATATCTCAACAGATTAAGTTTTCACATGTCATGGACCCTCAGGGATAGTCAAAATGTAGGTATTAAATTTAATAATGCAGGAGTCAGTTGGATGTGTTCATTGCCAAATGAATGGTACAAGTAGATAGTACCAGTAGATGAAGGCTAGAAAAAGAGGTTGCCTCCTTTAGAGTAAAATTTCCTTTCTTTTTCCTCTCTAGAGTTATAACGAAGTCAGATTGATTCATATTGTTTATAAAAGTGGTAATATATTAAAAGAATGACATGAAAAATATAAACCTCTTTTTAATAAAATAGTTGAAAAATTGAAACCCATTCATGAACCTTGAGCTAATGAAGCAAAAAAGTATATAATTTATCTTGCTTTGACTTTAGTACATAATTGCAATATACTGTTTAGTTCTCTTGACTGAAATGCCCTTTTATGATTGAGAAATGTTCTAGTTATCTGTCATTGTCCTTTAATTTTCTACATTGTCCTTTAATAATGCTTCAGAGATGGTCTAATATTTAATTCCTGAAATTCACAGTCTGATATGTAAGGTGTTTTAAAGAATATTTGTCATTCTATATGAAGGTCTGTTGTGTTGTTTAAAGTGAGCTGAAGTGTATCAGCAATCTCTTATGACTTGTTTTTCCAACTTGATACTGCCTGAAGGCTTTGAATAGCTAGTATGTATGTTGCTTCTTTGTGTTTTCATGTTTAAACTGTTGGATGAAGCTATCTTGTTACTGATAGTCTCTAAGTTAATCATTTACAACCAGCCACCAGGGTGAAAATAATACTCAAGTTCACAATTGAATTCTGCTACAATATAAGGAAAGCTACCCAAACTAAATATAATTACTGTATTGCTCCTCTAGCTGGGCACAGCTTTAACATTGTGGTTATTGAGAGACAGAACTGAATTTAAAATATTTAAGTAGGTAAAATGTCCCAGACAGCGTGGCTCAGTGGTTGAGCATCAGACTTTGAACTAGGGGTCATGGTTCTATTCCTGGTCAGAACACATGCCCAGTTGCAGACTTAATCCCCAGTGTGGGGCATGTGGGAGGCAGCCAATCAGTGATTCTCTCTCATCTGTTTTTCTTTCCCTCTCTCCTCCTCTCTGAAATAAATAAAAATATATTTTTAAATAAATAAATAGGTAAAATGCTTCAGAGATAGTCTAATATTTCATTCCTGTTGAAACACATTACAGATTTATATCATCATATGGTAACTTTATGCTCATTACTTCCTTTTTCCTTTCTTAAATATAGATATTCTCCAAGATCATACCTTTGACTTATAGCTGTTTTCTTTAAATAATTATTTCCAAGGAGAAATTATGTTCTCATTGTTTAACCTATTATCTTTACATTTATGAGTCTTAAATCTACACATCTAGCCCTTACTTCACACCTAGAGTCTAGTTAGCTCCATACATGTAACTATAAAATATTTTCATTTGGCTCTTTTACTCTAACCCTAAGCTCAGTATACCTAAAGTAACATTTTCTTTCCCATACATTTCCAATTATTACATTTTGGGTGTAGGCACCATTATTTTTAGTTTCCAGGCTAGGATTATAGAAACATTCCTTGACTCTTTCACTTTGTTGTGCCATATATTCAATTTGTCATTTTTAAATGTGTTTGATTCACCTGTTCTTAACATTTCCTCTGATATCTTCCTAGTTTAACTACTATAGCTTCTTACCTGACTAGACCCTGGAGATGCTGTGGTGCATAAGATTAGATTCCTGATGTCTGTTTCAAAGAAATCATGACAACTGCCTATTGCTTACATAAAGTTCAGACTTCCTCTATCAAATAGAAACCAATGGTAACAAGTCTCCACATTCAGATGTCCTTTCTAGAGCATTGTTGTTACAGCACACATAGCATCACTTTCTAATTATTTGTTTGCATATTTGTCTCCCTTATTACTCTGAGTTACTGGAGATGGAGATTATAAGTACATTTTTGTATAGTTGTGCCTAGCACAATATCTGTCACATACATCAGTCAATCTTTGTTGAGTGGATGGATTAAAAGCATAATAGATACTTTTATATACTTTGTCATTCATTCTAACAGTCACCTTGTTTAGTGGATATAGGAAGTCTTTTTGTTTTTATTTATTTATTTTATCAATTTATTGATTTTAGAGAGAGAGCTTTATTGTTCTACTTATTCATGTATTCATTGGTTGCTTTTTGTATGTGTTTTGATCAGAGATTGAACCCACAACCTTGGCACATCAGGACAACACTCTAACCAACTTAGCTACCCAGCCAGGGCTAGGAGGCCTTTTTAAGCCTCTAACTTTAAAGTTCTTTCATAATTATTCCAGATTTGCTTGTCCAAACTTCCTCTTTCTACTTTCTAATATAAATAAAGTAATCTCTTTACTATCTCCTAAATACTCTATTTTCATTCTTATTCTTTAAACATTTCTTTCCTTCTCTCTGTCATGGTACCATATATTTCCCTCTTTTTTGAAATCTTCCTTTCTAGCTCTAACCCAGATTGATTTCTTCCTTGGATAGCTCTTTTTTGCAAATATGTTGCCTGACAGTTATATAATTTACAGTTTGTTATATTTTTCAGCATTATACATTTTTATTTATACTGTTTAATTAATTCACTGTTTAATGTGAAGTTTGTCTGATGTCCCCAACTTGATTGGCAATATTGTATAGTTGGCTCTTTTCCTCTCGTTGTTTATAAGGCTTAGCTCTTTCTACGCAGATAAAAATTCTGTATATATAAAGCATCAGTTACTATTTAACAAAGGACAGTTGTGTGGTCATCCATTCTTGTTGATTTTTTGACTGTCTCTGAGTATCATTGTAATCATAGTACTAAAATTTTATGACTGGCCCTGGCTAGTGTGGCTCAGTGGTAGAGCATTGGTCAGAGCACTGAAGGGTTGCGGGTTCGATTCCCCATACTGGTCAGGGCATGTGAGGGAGGCTACCAATCGATGTGTCTCTCTGTCATCTATGTAACTCTCTCTCTCTTTCCCTCCCTCCCTTCTACTCTTTCTAAACATCAATGGAAAAAATATCCTTAGGTGAGGATTAACCAAAAAACAAAACAAAAATTATGATTAGATTTAGGCTAGTCAGATTATCAGATTCCTAAAAAAAAAATTTAAAATAAAAAGCTTTATATATTGTTCTATTGGAATAGTATAATAGGCACAGATGACCATCTCTTTGGTTAATATACCATGTCTGATAATATTAACTCTATTTTGTGATCACTTTTTCTATAACTGATTAAAAAAATGAAAACGTTTTCTTGGAGGAAATAGGATACTTTGAGAAACTCACTGATACCTATAATAAAATGTTTGCATATTTAAAACAGCAGTTCCACATTGCATAAAGATAATTTATCTGCTCCAGGTGTTTTGTCCATAGTAAATATTGCATATTAAGAAAAAAATAAAATATAGATTTCTCTAAATCTGCCCTTTACTTGCTTACATTAGCATGATTTATTTTACCATTAAGGGAAAGATAATATAATAAAAGCCACTAAAATGTTTGTGTTACTATCATTAGACAGGGTGTCTTTCTCACAAATAGTTTACCTATTCTTGTTACTGTTTTTCCATTTTAAAAACTCTTGTATATTCATTTATTTTCTCTAACTCTATTTTATCAAATTTTCCATTTATTTATTTATTGCATGTATGAAACTTTATTCTAGAATATATTTAAGATGATTTTCTGGGTTTTCTTACTGGCCATAATTACCTCAGTTTCGATTGTCACACCCCTCACCTTTAAAAGCCTTTGTAAGTGTGATTTGTTCTTTAACTGTTTTCCTAATTGACTCATCACCCCACAATTAGAAATATATTGGGAGTGAGAGCACACCTTGTCTTATCCCTGTGAAATTTCAACAAGTTAACAGGCTACAATTCAACAAAGAAATCCCTGCTCAACACAGATGCACATCTGAGAGACCCGCACATTGAACATCTATAGGTGGACAACTAGAAATAAACAGGAGACCAGAAGGGAAGAAAGCACAGATGGCCTGCAGATGTGCAGTCCTGCAGCCGAGATCTCCAGGCTCAGCCAGGAGAGGGGAGAAAGCCAGTAGTAGCAGGTTCTTCCTATCACCGGGAGGAACAGAAAGCTGTCTGGGACCAGCCCAGTAGGGCGAGGGGCAAGGGAGCAAACAGTGTCTGAGCCAGCAGATGCCTGACAGTGCACGGGGTTCTCCACTGTCCACTGGGCAGTGATGTTTCAAAGAAACAGAACCACAGAACCCTGTCACCATTTGAACTACCAAAACTAGCCTCCAGTTGCCCTTGGAGTCAGGTCCAGGGGCATATTATCTGTGAACCAAGAGCTGTTGCAATAGAAACGTTGTTCCCTCTGTGACTCATCCAGAGGAGTACTTGGGGTGGGACCCTACAGAGGTCGGGGTCACCATTATGGCGAGAGCAAAACAAATCCTACCCCAAGTAGTACAACTGTATTTTTTTACAGAAGCCAGGGAGGTTCAAGACTGGGAGATCACAGATCTAAAAAATCTTGAGATTCAGTGCCATCTAGTAGAAAATAGTAGAAAGACCTCTCAGACAAAGCTGCTATTGGTCATACTTATAGGGAAATGAATGAGTAGGCAAAGGAGAACAAATACTATGAATAACCACAGTAACGAGGATGACCAGAAAGAAAATGAAAAATCCCCAGAAAGCAAGGTGGAACACATGGAAACGTGTGATATAAATAACAGAGATTTTAAGATTGCAGTTTAGAAAATACTCAACCAGAGATGAGAAAATACAGACAGGTAATGCAGTGCACTCAGAAAACAAATCAATAAACAAAATGAGTGCTTTACCAAACAGATTGAAACTTTAAAAAAAGAATCAATCAAAAATCCTGGAATAGAAGGATGCACTTAAGGAGATTAAGTGTGAACTACTGAACATAGAAAACAGAACCAACCAGATTGCGGTAAAAATTAGTGATATTGAAAATAGGAATCTAGAAATGATGCAGAGGGAAGAAGAAAGAGACCTGAGCATAAAGAAAAATGAAATAGCCCTATGAGAATTATCTGACTCCATCAGAAAAAGCACTATTAGAATTATGGGTATTCCAGAGGAGCAAGAGAGGGAACAGGGTATGGAGAGCCTATTCAAGCAAATAGTAAATGAGAATTTCCCAAACTTATGGAAAGAACTAGATCCTCACATCCAAGAAGCAAACAGAACACCTAGTTACCTCAACCCAAAGAAGACTTCTCTAAGGTACTTGGTATTAAAATTGTAAAAAATTGATGAGTCAGAAAAAATTCTCAAAGCAGGGGAAAAGAAGAAAGTGACCTACAAAGGAAAACCATCAGAATTTCATCCAATTTCTCAGCAGAAACTCTACAAGCCAGAAGATAATAGAACCAAATATTTGAACATCTGAAAGAGAGACTACCAGCTGAATTATATATCCAGCAAAATTATCCTTTAAATATGAAGGAGAAATAAAGACATTCCCAGACATACAGAAGCTGAGGGATTTTATCACCAGAAAACCTCCATTGCAGGAAATACTCAAGGGAGTTATTCTACCTGAAACAAAGAGCATAATATCACAACACTATAAGTAAGATCACCAACAGTGTAAACAGGGATAATTTGTGACAACAAAAACATAAAACAGAAAGGGGGAAAGTCCTGAATTGGCAAAGGAGGATGAAGATCGGATGCACTCAAAAGAAAACCAGCTATGGTATATATGCAAGTTTACTTTTTATAAACCTTATGGTAAGTAACCACACACAAAAATCTGCAAACCAGGACACATAGCTTAAAAAAGAGGAAACAGAGGAAAGAAGTATGGAATACCACCAAACAAAAACAATAGAAACACTAAGGAAAAGAACCAATGAAGGTACAGAGCTACCAGGAAATAAAAGACAAAATGGCTATAGAAAATCCTCATACATAAATAATTACCGTAAATGTAAATGGCCTGAATTCACCAATAAAAAGGCACAGAGTAGCAGAGTGGATCAGCAAACAAAACCTAACCACATGCTGCCTACAAGAGACACATCTAAGCTGCAAAGACAAAGGTAGATTCAAAGTAAAATGGTGGAAAATGATTTTCCAAGCAAATAACATCCACAGAAAAGCAGGTATAGCCATACTTATATCTGACAAAATAAACTTCAAGATAACAGAGAGAATAAGAGACAAAGATGGGCCGTAACCGGTTTGGCTCAGTGGATAGAGCGTTGGCCTGCGGACTGAAAGGTCCCAGGTTCGATTCCGGTCAAGGGCATGTACCTTGGTTGCGGGCACATCCCCAGTAGGAGGTGTGCAGGAGGCAGCTGATCAATGTTTCTCTCTCATCCATGTTTCTAACTCTCTATCTCTCTCCCTTACTCTCTGTAAAAAATCAATAAAAATATATTTTTAAAAAAAGAGACAAAGATGGGCACTTCGTAATGATAAAGGGGACACTACATCAAGAAAATATAACACTTCTTAATATATATGTACCCAACCAGGGAGCACCGAAATATATAAAATAACTACTCACAGAACTAAAGGGAGAAACACATCAAAACACAATCAAAACACAATCAGAGTTGAAGAACTTAATAATCCATTGGCAGCTCTAAACAGATCAACCAAACAGAAAATCAGTAAAGAACTATCAGCCTTAAATGAAACACTAGACCAAATGGACATAATTGACATTATAGAACCTTTCATCCCAGAACATCAGATTATACATTCTTCTCCAGTGCACATGGAATATTCTCAAGGATAGACCATATGTTGGGTCACAAAACTAGCATCAAAAAGTTCAAGAAGATTGAAATTATACCAAGCATATTCTCTTGAAATACCAAGTACAATGCCTTGAAATTAGAAATCAACTGCAAAAAGGAAGTAAAGACACCCACAAATATGTGGAGATTAAACAACATACAACTAAAAAATGACTGGGTCGAAGAAGAAATAAAATATGAGATCAAAAGATATATAGAGACAAATAAGAATGAATATACAATATATCAAAACTTCCTGGGATGCAGCAAAACCAGTATTAAGAGGGAAATTAATATCATTACAGGCCTATCTCAGAAAATAAGAGAAATCTCAAGTAAACAACCTAATATCACATCTTAAAGAAGTAGGGAAGGAAGAACAAAAGCAACCCAAAGTCAGCAGAAGAAAGGAAATAAT
Source organism: Myotis myotis (assembly GCF_014108235.1). NCBI lineage: Eukaryota > Metazoa > Chordata > Mammalia > Chiroptera > Vespertilionidae > Myotis > Myotis myotis. The sequence goes on from NW_023416313.1 coordinate 162,485,600, forward strand.
AAAAATTAAAGCAGAATTGAATGAAATAGAGAACAAAAAGACTATACAAAAAATTAATAAAACAAAGAGCTGGTTCTTTGAAAAGATTAATTAAATCAACAAATTCCTGGTTAGACTTAATAAAGAAAAAAAGGAAAAGACCCATATAAACAAAATCATAAATGAGAGAGAAGTCACCACAGATATTATAGATATACAAAGATCACTCTAGAACAGGGGTGGGCAAACTTTTTGACTCGAGGGACACAATGGGTTCTTAAACTGCACCAGAGGGCCGGAACAAAAGCATGGATGGAGTGTTTGTGTGAACTAATATAAATTCAAAGTAAACATCATTACATAAAAGGGTACGGTCTTTTTTTTCAATAGTTTTATTCATTTCAAACGGGCCGGATCCGGCCCGTGGGCCGTAGTTTGCCCATGGCTGCTCTAGAATATGATAAAAGACTATATGCCACCAAATTCAATAATCTAGAAGAAATGGATAAGTTCCTAGATTTATATAACCTTCCTAGACTAAATCATGAAGAACTGGGAAATCTAAATAGACCAATCGGCAGTGAGGAAATTGAAACAACCATCAAAAACCTCCCAAAAAATAAAAGTCCAGGACCAGATGGCTTTACCAGTGAATTCTACCAAACATTCAAGGAAGATTTATAAACTATCCTTCTCAACCTCTTCCAAAAAATTAAAGAAGAGAGAAACCAAGATGGCGGCATAGGTTAACGCCGGAGATCACTGCCTCAAACAACCACTTCAGAGATATAACTAAAGGACAGACGGACATCACCCAGAACCACGGGAAGGCTGGCTGAGTGGAAATTCTACAACTAGGAGGAAAGAGAATATCATACCCAGACTCAGAGGAGGCGCTGTGCTGAAGTGAAATACTCAGGTGCGGAAGTGCGCGCGCGCGCACGTGCGCGCGCGCGCGGAGCGGGCTGGCGGCGGAGGGCGCGGTTGTTGTTTTCAATCGGGAGGGAGTTTCAGACTCTGAGCTCCAGATCCGGGCGAGTCTCTGGGGACCAAGACTCAAACGGGAGAAACGGGACTGTCTGGCTTCGGTCGGAACTCGAAGGCAGCTTTCTCTCCAAGGTTTGCAGCCATTGCTGGGGCTCTGAGAGGCAGAGCCCCTGGGGAAGGAACTGAGAGTCGCCATAACTGCTTGTTCCGCCTGCCCTGTAGATCCCCGGGGACCCGCCCCGCCCAAGCCCTGCGCAGAGCCATTTGCCGGATAGCCTCAGGCAAACGCTAGATTAGCACCGCCCTAGAGATCCAGCACAGAAGCCCTCCCACTGCAGACACAGCAGACTCTCATAGCCAGTTAGCCTGGAGGTCAAATCACCCCGGTATTGCCGACATCAATCAAGGCTTAAAGGCAACAAGACTGCAGACAAAGACCACTAGGGGGTGCACCAAGAAAGCATAAAAAATGCGGAGACAAAGAAACAGGACAAAACTGTCAATGGAGGATATTGAGTTCAGAACCACACTTTTAAGGTCTCTTAAGAACTGTCTAGAAGCTGCCGATAAACTTAGTAAGGCCCTCGAAAAGACTGGTGAGACCGCCGATAAATGTAGTGAGATCCTCAAGAAATCTAATGAGACCCTCGATGTTGTGATAAAGAACCAACTAGAAATTAAGCATACACTGACTGAAATAAAGAATATTATACAGACACCCAACAGCAGACCAGAGGAGCGCAAGAATCAAGTCAAAGATTCGAAATGCGAAGAAGCAAAAAACACCCAACTGGAAAAGCAAAATGAAAAAAGAATCCGAAAATATGAAGATAGTGTAAGGAGCCTCTGGGACAGCTTCAAGCGCACCAACATCAGAATTATAGGGGTGCCAGAGGATGAGAGAGAGCAAGATATTGAAAACCTATTTAAAGAAATAATGACAGAAAACTTCCCCCACCTGGTGAAAGAAATAGACTTACAAGTCCAGGAAGCACAGAGAACCCCAAACAAAAGGAATCCAAAGAGGACCACACCAAGACACATCATAATTAAAATGCCAAGAGCAAAAGACAAAGAGAGAATCTTAAAAGCAGCAAGAGAAAGAAACTCAGTTACCTACAAGGGAATACCCATACGACTGTCAGCTGATTTCTCAACAGAAACTTTGCAGTCCAGAAGGGAGTGGCAAGAAATATTCAAAGTGATGAATACCAAGAACCTACAACCAAGATTACTTTATCCAGCAAAGCTATCATTCAGAACGGAAGGTCAGATAAAGAGCTTCACAGATAAGGAAAAGCTAAAGGAGTTCATCACCACCAAACCAGTATTATATGAAATGCTGAAAGGTATCCTTTAAGAAGAGGAAGAAGAAAAAAAAAGGTAAAGATACAAATTATGAACAACAAATATGCATCTATCAACAAGTGAATCTAAGAATCAAGTGAATAAATAATCTGGTGATCATAATAGAATCAGGGACATAGAAAGGGAATGGACTGACTATTCTTGGGGGGGAAAGGGGTGTGGGAGATGCGGGAAGAGACTGGACAAAAATCGTGCACCTATGGAAGAGGACAGTGGGTGGGGAGTGAGGGCGGAGGGTGGGGCGGGAGCTGGGAGGAGGGGAGTTATGGGGGGAAAAAAAAGAGGAACAAATGTAATAATCTGAACAATAAAGATTTAATTAAAAAAAAAAAGAAAAAAAAAATTAAAGAAGAGGCAATACTTCTTAACACATGCTATGAGGCCAATATAACCCTGATACCAAAAACCTGGCAAAGATAACACAAAAAAGAAAACTACAGACCAATATCTCTGATGAATAAAGATGCAAAAACCCTAAACAAAATACTAGCAAATTGAATACAAAACTACATCCAAAAAATAATACAGCACAAATAGTAGAGTTCATTTTAGGATGGTTTAAGATACCCAAATCAATCAATGTAATACACCACGTTAACAAAAGATAGGATAAAAATTATATGATCTTATCAGTAGATACAGGAAAAAGCATTTAATAAGATCCAAAATCCATTTATGATTAAAACACTCAATACAATAGGAATAGAAGGAAGGTACCTCAACATATTAAAGTCCATCTATGATAAACCCTCAGCTAATATCAAACTCAATGGTGAAAAACTGAAAGCTTTTCCTCTAAGATCAGGAACAAGACAAGGATGTCCACTCTCACCACTCTTATTCAATATAGTGTTGGAAGCCCTGGCCAGAGCAATGAGGCAAGCGAAATAAGTAAAAAGCATCCAAATAGGGAAGGAAAAAGTTAAACTGTCACTTTTTGCAGATGGCATGATTCTATATATAAAAAAAACCCAAGACTCCACAAAAAACAAACTAAACAAAAAACCCTATTAAAAACAATAAATACAATCAAGTGCAAGATACAAAATCAGTGTGGAAAAATGTATTGCCTTCCTGTATACTAACAACAAAACTTCAAAAAAAGAAATGAAAAAAGCAATTCCTTTTGCAATTTCAACCAAAAGAATAAAATATCTAGGAATAAACTTACAAAGAATGTGAAAGACCTAAATAATGAAAAGTACAAAGCATTCTTAAAAGAAGTTGAAAAAGACACAACAAAATGGAAAAATATTCATGTTCATGGATTGGAAGACTCAACATGGTTAAAATGGCCATTTTACCCAAAGCAATATACAGATTTAATGCAATCCCATAAAAATCCCAATGCTATTTTTTTAAAGAAATATTAGGAGAAATCATTAGATTTGTATGGAACCACAAAAGACTCCAGATAGCCAAAGCAATCCTGAGAAAAAAGAACAAAGCTGGAGTTATCACATTGCCTGACTTCAAATTATACTACAAAGCTATGATAATCAAAATAGCATGGTACTGGGAGAAAAACTGACACACAGATCAATGGAACAGACTAGAGAGCCCAGCTATAAAACCACATGTATATGGACAGATAATTTTTGACAAAGGAGCCAGAAGCACACAATGGAGTGAAAAGAGTTCTTCAATAAATGTTGCTAGGAGAAATGAAAAGTCACATGCAAATGAATGAAACTGGATTACCAAAATTAATTCAAAATGTATAAAAGACCTAAATATAAGACCCCAAACAATAAATTACATAGAAGAAAGTATAGGTACTAAACTTATGGACCTTGGTCATAGAGAACATTTTATGAACTTACCCCAAAGGCAAGGGAAGTAAAGGCAAAGATAAATGAATGGGACTATATCAAACTAAAAAGCTTCTGCACAGCAAAAGAAGCTGACAACAAAACAAAGAAGCAGCCAGCCAGGTGGGAGATGATATTTGCAAATAGTAGCTCCAACAAAGGTTTAATTTCCAAAATAGATAACTCATAAAACTCAACACTAAACAAACAAACTACCCAATCCAAATGTGGGCAGAGGACCTGGAAATACCCCTCTCCCAAGAAGACATCAAACAGCCAATAGATATATGAAAACATGTTCAACCTCACTGGCAATTAGGGAAATGTAAATCAAAACTACAATGAGCCAAGTTTTGCTCAGTGGATAGAACATCGGCCTCAGGACTGAAGGATTGCAAGTTTGATTCCCTCTTAAGGACAAATACCTCAGTTGCAGGCTCGATCCCCAGCAGGGCACTTGCAGGAGGCAACCAATTGATGTGTCTCTCTCACATCAATGTTTCTCTCTCTGTGTCTCTCCCCCTCCGTTCCACTCCCTCTAAAAATCAATGGAAAAATATCCTTGGGTGAGGATTCAAACACACACACACACACACAATACACACACATAGAAATTAAAAAAACACTACAATGAGATACCACCTTACACTTGTTAGAGTGGCCATTATCAACAAGACTAGAGGCCCAGTGCACGAATTCGTGCATCAGTGGGTCCCTTGGCCTGGCCTGCAGGATTGGGCTGAAACCGGCTCTCCAACATCCCTTGAGGGGTCCCACCGGTGCACAATCGGGGCTGGGAGGGACTCAGGAGGTTGGCCAGCTAGGGAGGGTCCACAGGAGGGCTCCAGGGCATGTCTAGCCCATCTTGCTCAGTCTCAATTGGCTGGACTCCAGCAGCAAGCTAACCTACCAGTTGGAGTGTCTGCTCCCTGGTGGTCAGTGCACATCATAGCAACTGGTTGATCGGTCAACTGTCTGCCCCCTGGTTGTCAGTGCACGTCATAGTGAGTGGTTGAGCAGCCTTAGCATATCATTAGTATATTATGCTTTGATTGGTTGAACGGATGACCGGACATTTAGCATATTAGGCTTTTATTATATAGGACAAGCAATAAGTGTTGGGGAGGTTGTGGAAAAAAGGGAACCCTCATTCACAGCTGGTGGGAATGTAGACTGGTACTGTCACTCTGGAAAGCAGTCTGGCAATTCCTCAAAAAATTAGGAATAGAGCTGCAATACAACCCAGCAATCCCTCTCCTGGGTATATACCCAAAAACTCGAAATCATGTATTTGCAAAGATATATGCATCCCTATATTCATTGCAGCATTATTTAAATAGAATTGGGATTTTTATGGGATTACATGTCTGGCCAAGACATGGCAACAACCAAAGTGTCCTGTGATAGAAGACTGGATGAAGAAGACGTGGTACATGTGCACAATGGAATACTACTCAGCCAGAAAGACGGGATGAAATGACGCCATTTGCAACAACATGGATGGACTTTGAAAACCTATGCTAAGTGAAATATTAGTCAGTCAGAAAAAGCTAAGAACTATATGATTTTGCTCAGATGTGGGATATAAGACTGAAACCCGTGAATACAAACAGCAGCATGGTGATTGCCAGAGGGAAGGGGGTAGTGGGAGAAGAGGCTCCTAATATATGGTGATGGGAGGAGATTTGACTTTAGGTGGTGGGCACATGGAATAACATATTGATCTTGTAACATAGAGACTTACACCTGAACCTACATGTTCATGTGCACCAGTGTCACCCCTATAAATTTAATAAGTACATTTTAAAGAGAAAGAAATATATTGGCCTGATGATGTGTTGAACCATCTATAGAATTAGCCAATACCTCCATATTTTTATTTTCATTTGCACTTAACCTTTCTTTCCAAGCAGAGGAAGTTTTTTTTTCTGATTGTCTCATTGCAATGTAAATTTTTATAGTATAATTCCAAAAATTTTAGACCTATTACCGAAAGTTGTTATAATTTTTTTTTTGAAGTCTTCAATTCCTACACCATGAGGAAGTTAATGTCATATTTTAGGGATTGGAATAAAATTTGTTTTGTGGTGCTTAAATTTAATGCCAAAGTAGAGTAGAGTTTAACTTGTGTTTGTGAGTCAGATCGTAGTTTGTCTAACATTTTTATTTTCACTGCCTGGTTGTTAATAGCTTTCTAGTATAGGTGTTATATCTGTTGCTCTTCTTGTTTTCTGGTTGTTATTAATGTGTACAATATCACAGCTTCATGTAGGTCAACTTTCTTAAGTTTCTTCTACCATTGACTTTTAGGAAATGGGAAAGAATAAGTCATAATAATTGGGTTGTTTTTTCAAAACACATACCACTAGGGATTCTCATAAGTTTACTCTCTCTGCCATCCCTCCTTGGAAATCAATTCATGCCTATAGTGAATCACTGTTACTGGAGGAACTTAAGATAGTTCTCAGGCTCGGCCAGTGTGGCTCAGTCGTTGAGTGTTGACCCATGAACCAAGAGGTCACCAGGTTGTGGGTTTGATCTCCAGTAGGGGGCATGTGGGAGGCAGCCGATTGATGTTTCTCTTTCATCTCATTGATGTTTCTATCCCTCTCTCTTCCTCTCTCTCTAAAATCAATAAAAACATATTTTTTTTAAAAAAAGTTCTCAGGTGTGTCAGTTTCTCTTAGTATCAAAAAAAAAAGTTAGTCTGCGTAGTTGTTTATTTTTAAATGAAAAAGTTGCCAAAATTATTCAGGAAAGTGCTATTTCATAAAGCAATAAATGACTGCAAATTTCAAATATGCATATTATCTAGTAATAAAAGTATTCTCTTAAAGTGTTAAATTAGACAAATACTTATATCAGAGAAGTCCTTGGTTATTAGGAAAACAATCCTGAATATGGTACCCTTTTCTTTAAGAAAACATTATAACCTTACTAAAATTAAAACAAAAGAAAATTTTTTTAAAAAAAAATATGTTTTTATTGATTTTTAGAGAAAGAGGAAGGGAGAGGGAAAGAGAGATACTCAACAATGAGAGAGACTCATGCATTAGTTTCTTCCTGCACACCCCTCACTGGGGATGTGCCAGGAATCGAACTGGTGACCTCTTGGTTATGAGTTGACACTCAACCACTGAGCCACACAAAACTTCTTAAATAAAAATTATTTTCTGTTTTCATTCTTATTTCCTTTTGTCTTGAATAACTTTCACAAAATATATCTGTATAACCAGTGTCGTGAAAGTTCCCAGGTTTCACTTGACTACTTTCTGATCTGCCTTCAGTACAGGTCCCTCCCTTCTTTTCTTCTCTTTTTACTCTGGAATTAATCCTCTACCTACTTCACAGGCCGATTCTTTGATGAGAATGAATCCCCTGTTGATCCGCAGCATGGCTCTAAACTGGCGGATTATAATGGGGATGATGGTAACGTAGGTGAGTATGAGGCAGACAAGCAGGCTGAGCTGGCTTACAATGAGGAAGAAGATGGTGATGGTGGAGAGGAAGACGTCCAAGGTGAGCGTGGGCCTGGCTTCCATGCTGTGACCATGAAACCTACCAATCCAATTTGGTTGAATTTGTGTAGAATGTTCCCACTTATTAGTAGCAGTACAGTCTTAATACAAAGAGGTTCAGTGCAGTTTTTCAATTGTATTTTGAAAACAATTTTATGATAGTGGTATTAATAAATTTATAAATAAATTATTTTAATTGTTATCAATTGTAGTTATATGTGTTATTGATATAGACACAATTTGAAACTCAGAATCTTGAGAAATTTTAGAATTAAATTGTTTAAAATGGTCCTAGACAAGTACTCACAGAAAATAATTCCCCTTTTCAGTTTCTCATCTGAAAGCATTTTAGTTATTCTAGGTACAAATATTGATCAGACAGCCTTTTTATTATCAGGGAAGCTGTAAAGGAAATAGTCTCCTCTACACTGAAGATAAAATTATTTTACTACTGATTCAGCATAGAAAGTTCTGAGGTTTAAAATTTATTTTTAACAATCAGTTTGTGAAGATTTATCTGTTTTATGTTTAATACACAGATTCAACATATTTTCCTTGTTAACTGTGTTACTTCTGAGCTTTTAATTTAGTGAAAGTTCAGAATCTACCTGTGTGCATGCAGCCCTGCCCATGCATGCATATTAGTGTGTGTTGCTTCTTTGCAAGTGTGAAGGCCTGTTTTCTGCCTGCTTACATCACTTAGTAGTATTTGTGGAGCTTTTCTTTTTTCTATAAAGGTTCATTATAAAGTTAATGTGTGTGTTTTAGATTTTATAATATTATGCATGCAATATTTTCCCAATGTAACTGTCTTGATTTACTCCTTAACTCTTTTTAAGGTAATTAAATTTTATTTAGGTTCATAACAAGAGTTCTGATAAAACTCAGAAGAAAATGTAGTTGTCCTAGAATACTACATATTTAATAGAAAAAAGGAAACCAAAGACTCTGACTTCCTCCTAGGCACTGTTTTGATAGCCCATTCTAGTTTTAGAAGAATGGTTATTGGGAATAGAAAGAGATTAGTAATTGTTAGTAGTTAAGGATTTGTTAATAAGAACCCACTTTTTGGTCTTTTGAATAAATTATACTCACTTCTTCTATACTCTTATCCATTTTCATAAATCTTACCATTTTTTCTTACTACTTTTGTGATTTGTTCGAGTTATACTTATTTGCAGTTATTTATAATGTTGCATTACATATATTTATATCATATCAACAATTAGAATGTAAGCCCTTAGAGGGCAGGAATTTTCATTTATTTTGCCTTCTATTTTGTTTGTATCTTTTTCTGCCTTCATATTCCTCCCCACCACCCATAGTTTTTAGCACACATAGGGTGCTCAGTAAATATTGTTAACTAATACTTTTATCCTTTTCTCATTTAATTTTTATTCTTAAAACTGTGACTAGAGTAATAACCCTTTAACTTACTTCTGGTCTTAATAAGCTTGCTTGGTTTACACTTTAAACATTTCTAGTTTTCTTTCAGAAGGGCTTCTGTCTCAGATAATTTTAGGTTTTCATTAGAACAATTAATTTCAACTATAATTGAAAATCATTTCTTATATTTTGGCTATCTTAAAGGTAATGACTTTTATCACAAAACTTCAGTTTAATATTTTTATCCATAGCAGGTACATTTCTCTTCATCACCTTCTCTCTCTCTCTCTCTCTTTCCAGTACCCTTCTTTCTCTTCTACCCTCAGTTCTCATTGCCACTGTCCACTGTAGGTCCTCATTACCCTCATGCTGCCTGCCTTTACTTTCACAAGAAAATTAATCTATTGATTCTAAGGAATATAAATAAAGAAATGACCTAGGATTATATCCTCAGTGAAGTAGGGGGGGGGATTGGTCAATTTTTGGGTTTCTTCATTTGCAAGTGAATTTTACTTGAGCTGGGGTTTGCCATTTAACATTTTTATCCCATTTGGGGGTTCACTAATGATAGCAGCCAAGGAAAGGGCAGCTACCAAGGGGACTCTCTTATTATAGGTAACAGAAAGATGCAAGAACATCAACTCCAGCAAATAAAGAGGAATAAGTTTGGGTGAGATGACAAAAAAGAAATATGGGAGACCCAAATAATTTTAAACACATTTTCATGATTAAAAATGTTTCATGTTTAAAATTTTTAGGTATAGTATTGATCAAAAAGTGTGGAGAGGAAATTGTGGCTATTCCCTAATTAAGTTTGAATACTTGGAATTTAAAAGTATTTCTTCATAGCTTCGTTGTAGAAATAATGGTTGAGTTCCCAGCCCAGTTTGTACGTGTAGCCAAAGCAGGCAGTAGAGTGGAAAAACACATTAGCCTGAGAGTTAGGAGATCAGTTGTGTATTGCTTTTCAAGTCACTTAAACTCTCTGGGCCAAAATTTATTCATCTGTAATGTGAGAGTACTTAACAAGTGTTCTTCTCAGTGCTAAAATGCTGTGGTTACATTCACAGTGGAATCACTACCTATAACACAAGTATTATGGGAAATGTGTTTCAGATTTTAGCATGCCTGAAGTACATCTTTTCCCAAACTCAGGGAAGAAAATGGAAACTACTCCAGCCATCAAGACTCTGCAGCTAGAGATATCAAAACAAGGTTCTAGCCATAGGAACTCTTCTCTGCTCTCTCTAGTATTAGGAGGAGTTTTCCCTTGTATACCTAGTATTAGAGATTCCAGCTGCAGGACTGAGATTTGGGCTTCAGCTCTGGCTTTGGTCTCCAAAACACTCTGGCTTTGGTCTCCAAAACTCTGGTTTATAAAATGCAGATTTGGGTAGCATCTCTACCAATAGAGAGCTGAAGGGTTCCAGTTTTATCTCTGATGCCTATTCATATGTATTGGTCATTTGAGTCAACACCGTATACATAGTGTTTTCTTATAGAATTAAGTGAAGCCTAATTTTCCTGTGTTTACAGTCCTGATTTATTTTGGCTTTTAGTTCCTGGTTTCCTGAAGCATCCTAAAAGAAATATTTTATTTACATTAGTGTAAAAATATTTTTCCTGACTTCTTTTTTTTATTATTATTTTTTTAAATTAAATCTTTATTGTTCAGATTATTACATTTGTTCCTCTTTTTTTTCCCCCCATAACTCCTCTCCTCCCAGTTCCCGCCCCACCCTCCGCCCTCACTCCCCACCCACTGTCCTCATCCATAGGTGCACGATTTTTGTCCAGTCTCTTCCCGCATCTCCCACACCCCTTTCCCCTCCAAGAATAGTCAGTCCACTCCCTTTCTATGTCCCTGATTCTATTATAATCACCAGTTCATTCTGTTCATCAGATTATTTATTCGCTTGATTCTTAGATTCACTTGTTGATAGATGCATATTTGTTGTTCATAATTTGTATCTTTACCTTTTTCTTCCTCTTCCTCTTCTTAAAGGATACCTTTCAGCATTTCATATAATCCTGGTTTGGTGGTGATGAACTCCTTTAGCTTTTCCTTACCTGTGAAGCTCTTTATCTGACCTTCAATTCTGAATGATAGCTTTGCTGGATAAAGTAATCTTGGTTGTAGGTTCTTGGTATTCATCACTTTGAATATTTCTTGCCACTCCCTTCTGGCCTGCAAAGTTTCTGTTGAGAAATCCGCTGACAGTCGTATGGGTATTCCCTTGTAGGTAACTGAGTTTCTTTCTCTTGCTGTTTTTAAGATTCTTTCTTTATCTTTTGCTCTTGGCATTTTAATTATGATGTGTCTTGGTGTGGTCCTCTTTGGATTCCTTTTGTTTGGGGTTCTCCGCGCTTCTTGGACCTGTAAGTCCATTTCTTTCATCAGGTGGGGGAAGTTTTCTGTCATTATTTCTTCAAATAGGTTTTCAATATCTTGCTCTCTCTCATCTTCTGGCACCCCTATAATTCTGATGTTGGTACGCTTGAAGCTGTCCCAGAGGCTCCTTACACTATCCTTGCATTTTTGGATTCTTTTTTCATTTTGCTTTTCCGGTTGGGTGTTTTTTGCTTCCTCGCATTTCAAATCATTGACTTGATTCTTGCGCTCCTCTGGTCTGCTGTCGGGAGTCTGTATAATATTCGTTATTTCATTCCGTGTATGCTTAATTTCTAGTTGGTTCCCCAATATAACATCGAGGGTCTCATTAGTTTTCTTGTAGATCTCATTAAGTTTATCGGCGGCTTCTAAACAGTTCTTGAGAGACCTTAAAAGTGTGGTTCTGAACTCTATATCTTCCATTGACAATTTTGTCCTGTTTCTTTGTCTCCGCATTTTATTATGCTTCCTTGGTGCACCCCCTAGTGGTCTTTGTGTGCAGTCTTATAGTTAAACCTTGATTGTTGTAGCTAATACCAGGGAGGGTTTGACCTCCAGGCCAAGTGGCTATGAGAATCAGCTGTGTCTGCAGTGAGAGAACTTCTGTCCTCTAGGGAGGTGCTAATCTAGCCTTTGCCTGAGGCTATCCGGCAAATGCCTCTGTGCAGGGCTTGGGCGGGGCGGGTCGCACAGGATCAACAGGGTGGGCCGGAGAGAGCAGTTATGGCGGCTCTCAGTCCTGTCCCCAGGGGCTCTGCCTCTCTGAGTCCCAGCACCCGCTGCAAACCTCGGAGAGAAAGCTGCACTCGCTCTGACCGAAGCCAGACAGTCCCGCTTCTCCCATTTGAGTCTGGGTCCCTAAAGACTCACCTGTATCTGGAGCTCAGAGTCTGCGACTCCCTCCCGATTGAAAACGCCAACCGCGCCCTCCGCCGCCAGCCTGCTCCGCGCACTCCGCACCTCAGAATTTGACTTCAGTACTGTGCCTCCTCTGAGTGTCCGTATGCGTTTCTCTTTCCTCCTAGTTGTAGGACTTCCACTCAGCCAGCGTTCCTGTGGTTCTGGGTGATGTCCGTTCCGTTTTTTAGTTTCACTTTTGAAGTAGTTGTTCAAGGCAGCAAACTCCGGCGTTAACCTATGCCGCCATCTTGGTTCTCTCTTTCCTGACTTCTTAAAGATCTACTTTGGAAAGACTGCACATCTGATGGATATATCTTTTAATCCCTTCATTGTAACAAGGAGATGGACGTTTACAAATTCCCTGTACCCTTATCTTTAATCTCAAAGAAGTTCCTAATTTGACTAATAGAATATGCAATGCATATTACTAAATATATCTATGAAAGGAGCTTAGCACAGTGCTTAAATGCCTGATTCTAAGCCAAGACTGCCTGGATTTGAATCCTAACTGTGTCACCTTGTGAATTATGTAACCTCTATGCCTCAGTTTTCTCATCTGTCAAATAAGGATAGATATAGTTATCTAATTAAACAGTTATGTGGGTTATATGATTTAAATATTTGTTCAGCACTTAGAACAGGGTCTTTCACACTGTAACGCTCTGTGTTTGTTGAATTAAATTATATTTCTAGATAGTAACACCTTAATCTATCAAAAACTAAGCTATTGGGTAACTGTAACATGAACCAGAAAGTAAGAGAAGTCATTTTTTAAGACTGCAGGAGCCAAAAGATATCATTAAAAGCTGTGTACTAAAAAGGGAGCCTCTTAGGCTCTGATTGAAATACTTTTCATTCTTTTTTTTAAATTTTAATCCTCACTTGAAGATATTTTTTCCTTTTTTTTTTTTTTTTTTTTTTTTTTAGAGAGAGAGTGAAGGAAGGGAAGACAGAGGGAGAGGTAGAGAGACAGAGAGAGAGAAGAGGTAAGAGAGAGAGGAAAGAGGGAAGAGAGAGAAACATCAACATGAGACACATTGATTGGTTGCCTCTTGCATTCATCCTGACCAGGGCTGGGTGTTGAGCCTGCAACCAAGGTACATGACCTTGACCAGAAATCGAACCTATGACACTTCAGTCCACAGGCCAATGCTCTAACCACTGAGCAACCTACCAGGGCAAAATACTTTTCATTCTTGTTCTAATATTTTAGTACTCTGAACAGTCTTATTTCAAAACCTGTAGTTTGTAGCAAAATTAGGAAAGAAGGATTATTATTGACAAACTAGAGGGCTGGTGCACAACATTTGTGCACGGGGGGAGGGCAGGTCCCTCAGCCCAGCCTGCACCCTCTCCAATCCGGGACCCCTCGGGGGATGTCTGACTGCCTCTCGCAATCCGGAACTGCTGGCTCCTAACCGCTCACCTGCCTGCCTGCCTGATCACCCCTAACCCCTCTGCCTGCCTGCCTGATCGCCCCTAACTACCTCTGTCTGCCTGCCTGATCGCCCCTACTGGCCTGATCGCCCCTACTGGCCTGATCGCCCCTAACTGCTCCTCTGCTGGCCTGATCACCCCTAACCATCTCTGCCACGCCCCACACCCGGGACCCAGGATTCCCTCCTCCAGTTGGTCGCAGGCACCTGGGACCCAGGCTTCCCTCCCTCTGGCTGGCCACAGGCACCCAGGACCCAGGCCAGCTTCACCTGGGCCGGCCGCAGCTGCAGGGGACCATGGGCAGGCGGCTTCGCCTGGGCCGCAGCCGCAGGCACCCAGAACCGTGGGGTGGGCAATTTATCCCTCTCCTGGGCCGCAGGGTGCAGCCGCTGGTGCCCAGGACTGCTGGGCAGGCGGCTTGTCCCTCTCCTGGGCTGCAGCCCAGCTGCTGGCACCCGGAACCATGGAGCATGCGGCTTGTCCCTCTCCCAGGCCGCAGGCGCAGGTGCAGCTGCTGGCTCCTGGGACCATGGGGCAGGCGGCTGTCCCTCTCCCGGACCGAAGCCTGGCTGGTCCCCATTTCTCTCTCACAAGCTCATTAGTGCCTGGCTGGTCCCCATTCCTCTCTCCCCAGTGTTGAGTGTCTGAGCCCTTACAGCGTGATGGCGTGAGGACATGATGACCATTTGCATATTAGCTCTTTATTATATAGGATAAACTGACAGTAATGTGAAGTGACAGGTGATACCTATAAAGGAGCCAGGAAAACCTGTGAATAGCCAATAAGTCAAACTCCAAAGCACTATATAGAGTTTCTTCATATAGCTACTCGCCCTGGCCAGTTTGTTCACTGGTTAAAGCACTGGCTAGCACAATGAAGGGTTGTGGGTTCAGTTCATAGAAAGGGCATGTACCAGGGATTGCAGTTTCAATCCCTGGTCCCAGTCAGAGAGTTTGTGGGAAGCAACCAATCAAAGTGTCACATCTCCCTTCCTCCTTCCCCCACCTCCATTCTCTCTAAAAATCAATGGAAAAAAATATCCTCAGGTGAGAATTAACACCCCCCCTCCAAATATATATATAGTTACTCAGTGACTTTAGGGATGTCTAACAATATTATGTAATAAATATTTTCTTTTTGGTAAAGAAAAGATTAAGTTTTGGTTTGTATACTCTATTTAAGAAATTAACTAGTAAACTCTTTACAGAGAAGCAAAGAAATTCACTAAAATGTTAAATGTTAGGATTATGAGTAACGTTTATCTTCTAATTTTTATCTGATGACTAAGGATTAATTTTATAATTTTAAAAAGGCTATTTTTAAGGACATGAAAAAAATATACATAGAAGTTTCTACCAAAGCTTTAATTAAAATGACTTCATTTATATAGAAATAATATATAAAAGGATCACCTCCTCAATGTTTGTGTGTTCCTAAAGTTTTGCTGACTATATTTATCTCCCTTCCTCCCTCCCTCCCTTCCATCCATCCATCTATCCATCCATCCATCTTTCCAAACTATCATTAAAAGATTTGTTAAAATGAAGTAATCTTCCAAAATAGTTACAGACTTTCCCCTCTTTAGCCAAGCAACTGAGAAATAGAACACTATTTGCAGACTGTGTAAAATAATGAGCAGAAAACTACCTTAAAAAGGAGAAAAATTCCTGAGAAAAAAAAGAGACTTTTTAAAATTGGATTTCTGCAAATGATTTTAAAAACAATATTCTTGATACATAATTATTTCTCTTTCAGATGATGAAGAACGAGAACTTCAAATGGATCCTGCAGACTATGGAAAACGTTTAAATGATGTCCTTTAAAACCTAAAGGAAACTTTAGAAAACCTAAAGTGCTGTAAAATGGAATCATTTCTACTTTGTCCTTTTTGACTTTTGTTGTAAAGATCAGTTGTATCAGTTATAAAGATACATTGAGTTAAACTTAAGGAAAAATTTAATGAAGGAATGTACCCATGTACATATGTGCACTTTGTCATATTGTATTATTAATGCAGAGACCTTTTTGGTTGTATTACAGTTGAGCCAAAAACAAAGTAAACAAACTGTAGTCTTTGCGTTTAAAGCAAACTAATATATATTTTACATTTTATTGAGCCTAATTCTTTACTCAAATGGACAAACAGGAAAAAATGGTTGTACAGTTTATATAAGTTGCACATAATATAACCACAGTGAGAATAGTTAATTATTCAGCTTAAAAACGTTTTATGCACTTATTCTTGTTAACCCAACTGGTGTTCTGTTCCCACCCCTTATCACATGCTCTTCCAGGAATTATACCTACAATAGTTAGATAAAAAACAGGAACCTAGAAGCCAAACACTGGGCACCATGTGTACAAAATCACTTCCCCACTGCTTTTATTTTACACTAGAGGCCTAGTGCATGAAATTCAGAACTCGAGGAGGGGGTCCCTCAGCCCAGCTTGTGCCCTCTTGCAGTCCGGGAGTCCTTGGGGGATGTCCGACAGCGGAGGCAGGAGAGGCACCCGCCACTGCTGTGGCGCTCGCCAGCTTGAGCCAGGCTTCTGTCTGAGCAGCGCTCCCCCTGTGGGAGTTCATGGACCACCAGGGGGCAGCTCCTGCATTGAGCGTCTGCCCCCTGGTGGTCAGTGCACATCATAACAACCAGTCGTTCTGCTGTTGGTCAATTTGCATATTAGCCTTTTATTATATAGGATGAGTGCTGGTGTGTTTTGGCAGGTAAGCTTTCAGGTGAGGCCTGATGAAAGTTGAGATAACCTGCAAAGACATAATAATATTTATGAGTTATACCTTACTTAGTTCATGAACTTGTGAAATGCATGATTGACAATATTTTTTTTTTTTTTCACATAATACCAGTACTGTTGAACTATAATCAGGACTGGCTAAAATTTTTAAATTTTCAGAGTTCAAGTTAGTGAATATATTCATGATTTAAATGCCATATTCTAAAAGAGGTTAAGTCAACTTTGAAATTAATCTGCAATCAGTATTTCAAAGCTTCTCTGGTAGTTTTAGTGATATTATTTGACTAGACTTTTTCTGAATTACTAAATAAGGACTTTTAACAGATTTTTATTATTGCACAGGTAAATAGAAGTACAGTGAGGTCTACAGCCATTTTATTAAAGTAGCTTAAAAGTTTGTAATAAAGATGAATCTTTGTAATTACTTAAATGTTAGTTAAGAACCCATAAACCTCATATTTGCTAATTTTACAAAATTACTTTAAATGCATTTGTCTTTTTTTGACGCTTTTCAGTAGAATATGTAGCTAATTCTTGTTTTCTGAGTTAAAACACTTCTAAATCTAACCCTTCCACCCCCAAAATAAAAAGTTTTGATCATAAGGAGAAATTTAAGGATGCTAACTTTGTGTTTCAGAAGGGTTACTGGTAATTGCACATAAACATTAAATGCTTTCTTCCCCCTGTACTTAGAGATTTTTTTTTTTTTTAAAGAAAAGGTTATCACTTATTGGAGGTACAAAAATTATTAAACTTGGGTTCAGAAATTATTAAGTAACTAGGACAAGATATAGTGATTTACTAAAATTGTTTTTTCTACCATATCAAAGTAAGCAGTTCATGCCTTTGCTATGAGTAGAGTCAGGATTATAAATGAATTGGTATGATAGTTCATGGATTTTTTAAAAAATGGAGTTAAAGGGAATTAATGTATAACTTCTAGGTGTTAGAGTGGAAGATGAATCTAAAACATACTCCTAGAAATACTTTATGTTTAATACTGTAAAATTTTTGCAAATGAAAACAGTGAAATTTTCTGCCTTAGTTATTTTGTCATAAAAACAATTATTTGGTTGTAAGATAGTTGTTACTTACACTGCAAAATTTCTTCAGTTAGCAGTCTATACATTTTATAAAATGAGAAATCTTGAACCAATTGGTAATATTTCCAACTGTATTAACATTTAAATGCTATAAAATACTATGTGAATCTCTTAAAATTCTGACATTCTACAGTCTGTATTAGACATGCTGATTTTATAATGTTTTACTTCTGCCTTAAGATTTAGGTTTTTTAAATGTATTTTTGCCCTGAATTAAGTGTTAATTTGATGAAAACTGCTTTTGAAATCATCACTGGGTTCTAATAAATTAAAAATTAAACTTGTTTTACTATTTTGCTGATCTGATAATATATACACACATTTCACTTAAGTGATGCAAATAGCTACATTTTAACATTAAAATATGAGTAAATTTAGAATGGCAGAAATTTTTACACCAGGGCTGTTTACTGTGCTAGTTTATTCAACAAACTAGGGGCCCGATGCACGAAATTCGTGCAAGAGTAGGCCTTTTGCAGCTGTGGCTTATCCAGAAGGTCATCCGGATGGTCGTTCTGCTGTTCAGCCTTTTGGTCAATTTGCATATTATGCTTTTATTATGATAGATATTGAATGCTTCCTATGTGCCCAGCATTGTTCTAGGTACAATAGTAAGAATCTGCATGGATAAGACAGACCAGGTTTCTTTCCTCATAGAACTTACTACATTCAACTGGGAGCAGCCAGACAATACACAAGGTAAACAACATGAGCCAGGTAATTTAAAATAGTGATAAGAGCTATTAAAAATAAAACAAGGTTCCAAGGTCTGTAAGGTTCCAAATTTTCAGGTTTTTACTTAACTGAAACATTACAGTTGTGAATCTAGAAAATCATGAGCAAGGAGGAGAAAAATGAGGCTGAGGAGTTATGGAAGGGGTAATATGGGGAGAATCTTGTCAATTCAGGTCACTTGCTACTGACCCACAAAGAGAAAATGCAGAATATAAAATATACATGAAAGGTTGATTCTAGGGAAAATACATATTCAGACTTCAAAGTGATTTCTAAAATATGTCCTTTGCTCCAGCTGGTTTGGCTCAGCAGATAGAGCAATGGCCTACAGTCTGAAGGGTCCTTGGTTCGATTCCAGTTAAGGGCTCATGCCCGGGTTGCAGGCTAAATCCCCAGTAGGAGGTGTGCAGGAGGCAGCCAATCAATGATTCCCATCATTGATGTTTCTATCTCTTTCTCCCTCTCCCTTCCTCTCCGAAATAAAATTTAAAAATATATAAATACTAGAGGCCCAGTGCACAAATTCGTGCACGGGTGGGGGCCCACTGGGTGGCCTGCAGGGATCAAGCCAAAACCCGCAGTCCAACGCTGCCTGCAGCTCCTACCTGCCGTTCCCCCTCATCCCAGCCCCACTGTGCCTGCCGCAAGCTCACGCCGAATCAGTCCTGATCAGGAAAGGCTCTCGCTGCCACAGCAGTGCTCGCCAGCCATGAGCCCTGCGTCTGGCGCCCTCCCAAGGGGAGTGGCCGTGATCAGGCTGAAACCAGCTCTCCAACATCCCCCATGGGGTCCCAGATTGCGAGAGGGCACAGGCCAGATTGAGGGCCCCCTCTGGTGCACAAATCGGCTGGGGAGGCACCGCAGAAGGGCTCCAGGGCATGTCCGGCCCATCTTGCTCAGTCCTGATCAGGCAAACCCCAGAAGTAAGTTAACCTACCCGTCAGAGCATCTGCTCCCTGGTGGTCAGTGCACATCATAGTGACTGGTCGACCAGTTGACTGTCTGCCCCTGGTGGTCAGTGCACATCATAGCAAGCTGTTGAGCATCCATAGCATAGCATTAGTGTATTACTCTTTGATCGGTTGTTCGGTTGTTTTGCCATTTGATCTATTTGCATATTACCCTTTTATTATATAAGATTTAAAAAGAGAAGATAAACCATTTAAAAAAATAAAGTTCCTTTATTTAAAAAAATCTGAAGATTGTTTGCCTTTTTGACTTCTCATTTGTATAATGCTGTAACACCAAAAATTGCTAAAATATAAGGGCAGAGAATCTGTTAACATACACACACACACAAAACTAATGACGGAGATCGTCACTTGCTATAATGGCTGACCTTGGAAACTTCTCTTCCCTCACATGTTTGACTCAATGGCTCCAATAAGACAATCAAACACTGTAAACATCATTACATTTCCAAAGTCTTAACATCACATGTGGTTCATCAATATTCAGTTCTAATTGTGCAGTTCCTTTTAAAAGACTCTTCTCAATAAGTGTTCCAGATGAAAATTCAATCAACTATACAAGAAAAAGAGGGAAGTTTAATGGTTCATATAAGCAAACTGCATAAAGAGCAGAAGTCTCCTGGAGTTGAGAACAATTGAAACTAGGACTTGAATGCTACCAACTTTGTTTCATCAACTCCATTTCTGTTTCTCTCTACTTCCTTTTCTCACACCAGCTCCCTCATTCAAAGCTCTAACCAAGACTTCCAGCAAAGAAAATATGAGAGGGGCTGCTCCTCTTTGCTTAGTTCCATTTCAGAAAATCTGAGACAAGGGGTATTTCTGCTTCTGTCTGTGGTTGAATAATTTGATTAGCCCTTCCAGATTAGTAACAGCTATAAAAACTGGATAAGATATAGTGAGCAACTGTTCTTGGGCAGCACAAAACTGAAATTTCCAAGAGAAGGGAAACTTAAGCAGCTGAGCTCCACAGCTTCCTATGGTGTAAATGGGTTGGAGTGCTGATCCGAGAAGGCAGAGATCATAGTGGGGAGCAGCTGAAGCAGTTGGAATCTATGGGGTTGGCATCAGAGAAGAGAGCTATTCAGAGAGGTGGCCTCAGAAATCCATATGGGGTCACAAGTCAGAGCTGTATATAATAAGAGCAAGACCACCTGATGTTTACCAGATAGTTGCTACACAGTTGAAAATGGAATAGAGGTACCAAAGCTCAAGTGTGTTGACATAAGAGCAGTACTAAGGGACATTGAGTTTCTGGGCCTGCTAAGGCGGAGATCTCCTTAACAACTGTGATATGCAGTTGAAATACTAGAAAAGTACCTTAATAGTAAAAACCATGCCTTAGTAAGACCTACTCTAGACCTTCCCTAACATGCTCTGACAACATTGTCAGAGAAGACGGCGTATGGAAGTGTTGTCCTGCCAAGTTGGACCTTATGAAACTACTTAGGCTTCCCGCAGACATGAATAACAAAACATAAAACCAAGCCTATACTAATTTAAAGTAAACAATCTGTAACTGATGTACCTGCTAAAACAAGAATTATCACTTTAAAGAAGATAACGGAGTTCAGAATCTCTACAACATATGCACAATGTCCAGTATTCAATAAAAATTATTAAGACATACAAAGGCACAAAAATATGTGATCCATAGTTTTAAAATACTGGCATGGCCTTTGTTATTACTTTTTATATTGTTTGTTATTTGTTAATGCAGGTATAAAAATATGTTCAAAGATTAAACAAAATATTTTAATAATGAACAGAATCTCAGCACAGAAATGACAATTATAAAAAACCTAGACCTGCAAAATACAATAACTGAAATAAAAAACTCATTGGAAGCCCTGGATGGTGTGGCTTTAGTTGGTTGGGCATTGTTCCATGTACCAAAAAGGTTGCTAGTTTGATTCCTGGTCATGATGCATGCCCGGGTTACATGGATCATGGCAGCCAATCAATGTTTCGGTCTCACTTTGTTTTTTTTATTTTTTTTTGTTTTTTTTTTTAATTAAATCTTTATTGTTCAGATTATTACATTTGTTCCTCTTTTTTCCCCCCCATAACTCCCCTCCTCCCAGTTCCCGCCCCACCCTCCGCCCTCACTCCCCACCCACTGTCCTCATCCATAGGTGCACGATTTTTGTCCAGTCTCTTCCCGCATCTCCCACACCCCTTTCCCCCCCAAGAATAGTCAGTCCATTCCCTTTCTATGTCCCTGATTCTATTATAATCACCAGTTCATTCTGTTCATCAGATTATTTATTGACTTGATTCTTAGATTCACTTGTTGATAGATGCATATTTGTTGTTCATAATTTGTATCTTTACCTTTTTCTTCCTCTTCCTCTTCTTAAAGGATACCTTTCAGCATTTCATATAATCCTGGTTTGGTGGTGATGAACTCCTTTAGCTTTTCCTTATCTGTGAAGCTCTTTATCTGACCTTCAATTCTGAATGATAGCTTTGCTGGATAAAGTAATCTTGGTTGTAGGTTCTTGGTATTCATCACTTTGAATATTTCTTGCCACTCCCTTCTGGCCTGCAAAGTTTCTGTTGAGAAATCAGTTGACAGTCATATGGGTACTCCCTTGAGTTTCTTTCTCTTGCTGTTTTTAAGATTCTCTCTTTATCTTTTGCTCTTGGCATTTTAATTATGATGTGTCTTGGTGTGGTCCTCTTTGGATTCCTTTTGTTTGGGGTTCTCCGCGCTTCTTGGACCTGTAAGTCCATTTCTTTCATCAGGTGGGGGAAGTTTTCTGTCATTATTTCTTCAAATAGGTTTTCAATATCTTGCTCTCTCTCATCCTCTGGCACCCCTATAATTCTGATGTTGGTACACTTGAAGCTGTCCCAGAGGCTCCTTACACTATCCTTGCATTTTTGGATTCTTTTTTCATTTTGCTTTTCCGGTTGGGTGTTTTTTGCTTCCTCGCATTTCAAATCATTGACTTGATTCTTGCGCTCCTCTGGTCTGCTGTCGGGAGTCTGTATAATATTCGTTATTTCATTCCGTGTATGCTTAATTTCTAGTTGGTTCCCCAATATAACATCGAGGGTCTCATTAGTTTTCTTATAGATCTCATTAAGTTTATCGGCGGCTTCTAAACAGTTCTTGAGAGACCTTAAAAGTGTGGTTCTGAACTCTATATCTTCCATTGACAATTTTGTCCTGTTTCTTTGTCTCCGCATTTTGTTATGCTTCCTTGGTGCACCCCCTAGTGGTCTTTGTGCGCAGTCTTATAGTTAAATCTTGATTGTTGTAGCTAATTCCAGGGAGGGTTTGACCTCCAGGCCAAGTGGCTATGAGAATCAGCTGTGTCTGCAGTGAGAGAACTTCTGTCCTCTAGGGAGGTGCTAATCTAGCCTTTGCCTGAGGCTATCCAGCAAATGCCTCTGTGCAGGGCTTGGGCGGGGCGGGTCGCACAGGATCAACAGGGTGGGCCGGAGAGAGCAGTTATGGCGGCTCTCAGTCCTGTCCCCAGGGGCTCTGCCTCTCTGAGTCCCAGCACCCGCTGCAAACCTCGGAGAGAAAGCTGCACTCGCTCTGACCGAAGCCAGACAGTCCTGCTTCTCCCGTTTGAGTCTGGGTCCCTAAAGACTCGCCTGTAACTGGAGCTCAGAGTCTGCGACTCCCTCCCGATTGAAAACGCCAACCGCGCCCTCCGCCGCCAGCCCGCTCTGCACACTCCGCACCTCAGAATTTGACTTCAGTACTGTGCCTCCTCTGAGTGTCCGTATGCGTTTCTCTTTCCTCCTAGTTGTAGGACTTCCACTCAGCCAGCGTTCCTGTGGTTCTGGGTGATGTCCGTTCCGTTTTTTAGTTTCACTTTTGAAGTAGTTGTTCAAGGCAGCAAACTCCGGCGTTAACCTATGCCGCCATCTTGGTTCTCCTCTCGGTCTCACTTTGATGTTTCTCTCTCCTTTCCTCTCTCTCTAAAAATCAATTAAAAATCTTTTAAAAAAATTATTTGGGTGGGCTTAATAGCAGATTAGAGATGGCAGTAGACAACCTGAAGACTTACAAATGTAGTTGAATAAAGTATTTGGAAATAGAGGGTTGAAATGTTGAGAGACCTAGAATTGTGGATTTGGGATTCATTCTTTAAATGTTTGAAACCTCAAGATGCTGTCCACCTTCACACCCCAACTCTGACACATAAACCTAAAGATTCCATCATGACTGGAGAGCATTATGCTAAGTGAAATAAGCCAGTCAATGAAGGAAAAATACCACATGATCTCACTCATTCATGGATAATAGAGACCATTATAAACTTTTGAACAATAATAGATACAGAGGCAGAGCTGCCTCAAACAGATTGTCAAACTGCAGCGGGAAGGCCGGGGAGGGTTGGGGGGCAGGAGGGAGGGGGAAAGGAGATCAACCGAAGGACTTGTATGCATGCATATAAGCATAACCAATGGACATAAGACACTGGGTGGTAGGGGAGGCCAGGGGATTGTCAAGGGGGGGGGGAAAGGACACATATGTAATACCCTTTGTAATGCTTTAATAAAAAAAAAGCTACTGAATAACTTTGTTTACATGACATCTGGGAAAGACAAACATGAAGTCACAGTAATCATCATTGCTTACCAATGAGGCTGAGGGAGGAGCGGGCTACAAAGTGGACAGAAGGAACTTTTCAGAGGTGATGGGTTGTTCCATATCATAATTGTAGTGAAAGTGACACTACTGTGTGCTTGTTAAACTTCTTACAACTGTCTACCTAAAAGGCATTCGTTTTGTTGGATGTGCTTTTTATCTCAATAAACCTGATTCCCTTCAAAAAAAAAAATAAAGATTCCACATGAAAGAACAATGATCATCCTTCAATTACTTATTGAGTGCCTAATATGTGTAGAGAACTGTTCTGAGTACTGGGGATATAATAATGAAAAAGTCCCTGCCTTCATGGAACTTATATGCCACATGGAGAGAGAGATATTTTCTATAATCAGTGATAAATGATATGAGAAAAATAAATCACAATAAAAGAATAGTGATGGAAGAGTGCTACTAGTATTTAGATAGGATGATCAGCGAGGGCCACCTATGTAATTTTAAATTTTCTAGTAGCCACATTTTGAAAATACGTAATTTTGATGTTTAACCCATATCTAAACTATTACCATTTTAACATGTAATCAATATGGAATACTCTTAATATTTTATATTCTTTTGTACTAAGTCTTAAATCTAGTGTATATATTTCATTTATAGCACATCTCAATTTGGACACTAAATTGTCATTGGAAACATTTTATTAGTATTTAGAATTCATTCAATTTATAGTTGAGTAAGAATATTCACATACTCATGTTTCAAGCACACTTAAGGTTTCCAATAACTCAATCAAGTATTAGCTTTTTTTCAACAGACTTTACTTTTTAGGGCAGTTTACAGCAAAATTGGGTAAAAAGTACAGAGAGTCTCCTCCTCACCCCTTGCTTTCCCCACCATCAACATCCTGTACCAGTGTAGAATTATTTGTTGTAATTAATAAGCCAACATTGATACGTAATTATCAACCAAATTTTTTAGTTTACATTAGAACTCAGACTTTGTATTGTGCAGTCTATGGGTTTGAACAAATGTACAATGACATATACCCACCATTATATTACACAGAATATATATAATGGCATATACCACCATTGTAGTAGGCAGAAGTTTCATTTCCCTAAATTTCCTCTTTCACTTATTCCTCCTCCCTTAGCCTAAAACCCTAATAACCATTGATCTTTTCATTGTCACCATAGTTTTATCTTTACCAAATGTCAGATAATTGGAATCATACTTCATGCAGCCTTTTTAAGTTGGCTTCTTTCATTTAGTAATATGCATTTAAGATTCCCCATGTCTCTTCATGGCTTAATCTCATTTTTTTAGCTGAATATTCCGTTGTATGAATATACCATAATTTATCTATTCACCTACTTAAGGATACCTTGGTTGCCCCAAGTTTTGACAATTATAAATAAAGCTGCTATCAACATTCATGTATTTTCAATTCCTTTTGGTAATCACCAAGGAGCAGTTTTTTAATTGCAGTCAAGTATACCTAAACATAAAATTTAACATTGTACATTTACATTTAAAGTGTACAATTCAGTGGCATTATGTACATCCACAATGTTGTGCAAACCATCACCACTATCTAGTTCCAGAATGTTTTCATCGCTCCAAATGGGAACCTTGCTAGTCACTCATGTATTAATTTTAAAATTTAATTAAAACTAGGCTTAAATTGTTTCTCAGTCACATTAGCCACATGTCAGGTGCTGAGTACCCATACGTGGCTAGTGGCTATCGAATAGTACAGGTCTAGAGAAAGAGCATTAGAGGCAGAGGAAACAACAAATACAAAGCTCTTTTTAAAAAAATAATATATTTTATTGACTTCAGAGAGGAAGGGAGAGGGAGAGATAGAAACATCCATGATGATCTGTTGCCTCCTGCATGCCCCCTACTGGGGATCAAGCCAGCAACCCAAGCACATGCCAGGGAATCGAGCTGTGACCTCCTGGTTCATAGGTTGATGCTCAACCACTGAGCCACAGCAGCAAGGCCAAATACAAAGCTCTTGAAGCAGGAATACATTTTTTTCAAAGAACAGTTCATTGGTCAGTATGACTGGAGTACAAGGAGCAAGACGTAGGAAATGTAGTCAGTGCTGTAGCCAAAAGTAGGCTAATAAAGGGCCTTGCATAGTAAAAGACTAGATTTTAAGGGTGATGTCAAATTTACAAAGAGGTTTAAAATAGTCCCTGGTTAGGTAGCTCAGTTGGTTAGAGTGTCATCCTCATAGGCCAAGGTTGCAGGTTCTCTCTCTTGTCAGGGCACATACAAGAAACAACCTATGAATGCACAAATAAGTGGAACAACAAATCAACATTTATAGCTCTGTCTATATATAATAAATAAAATTTTAAAAGGGTTTAAAATAATTACTCTGGCTTCTGTGTTGGAAAGATTAAAGGAGGTTCAAGAATGAACTAGGAAGATAGCTAGACTGATGAAAAGTGTTTGGATTCAGGATATATTTTGAAGGTTTCATTATACGTATCATGAATTTGACACTAGGTTTTAGAAAAACTGTATTCTGTAAGGTGGAGAACACACAGAGTAGCAGGTTTGAGAAAAAAAATGAATTTAGTTTTGACCATGTTAAGTTTTAGATGGTCATTGACATCAAGTGGTCACAATATTGGAGCAAAGTGACAGCTCTGATATTTCAATAGTTATATTACATCCTTAGTAAATAAGACAGTGATAAAAATATAGCTCATAGATAGAATATAGGAATGCCCTATATATTGGTGAAAAAATGTAAATATATTTTATATACTCTGAAATGTGGGGCCATCTGAAAGACTCTGTTGCAGATACAAGATACTTCTATGACTTACTTAGTGAACTATCTATTTCATTATTGTTTTCATATAACAATAGTTTTGGAATAGACTTCCGGAGGAGAACCAAGATGGCGGCATAGGTTAACGCCAGAGTTTGCTGCTTTGAACAACTACTGCCGGGGTCCAACCCCAGCAGGTCCAGGGGTCCCCAAAGGTGTGGATGGAGTCGGCGAAGAAGGGATGACACGGAGACGGAGTTCAGTTGATCAGCAGCCTAGCCAGGATCTCTAGCCAGGATCTCCAGCCAAGTTCTGGTCTGGATCTCCAGAAGGGTTCTGCTCAGGATCTCCAGCTAGGTTCTGTATCCATGTTGTCTTGCTAGGTTCTCCAGACTCTCCAGCCAGGTTCTGTAGCCAAGTTCCCTCGCTAGGTTCTCCAGCCAGGTTCTGTCCAGGTTCTCCAGCCAGGTTCAGTTACCAGGTGCTAGTCAGGTTCTCTTGCCAATTTCTGTAGTCAGGTTCAGTCCAGGATCTTTTGCCATGTTCTCTCGCTAGGTTCTGTCTCTAGGTTCTGAGGCCAGTTTCTGTCCAGGATCTTTTGCCATGTTCTCTCCAGCGAAGTTCTTCTGTCTCTAGAGAACGTTCTGTGTAGGTTCTGTATTCTAAGTTCTGTCTCTCTCGGTTCCGTATTCTAAGTTCTGTGTTCTAAGTTCTGTGTTCTAAGTTCTGTGTTCTAAGTTCTGTCTCTTGCTGTCTTGTTACAACTGTATTTATACCAATTGATTCAATCCTATCAATCTCTATTACAAAGGTTAGGGCGTTTCTTATCTCCATTCCAGGGAGTAAAGATTATGTAGCTTAACCATGATTGTTCATAGTTAAAGTGATTAATTACCCGCCTGGCACTTAGTTAAGAGGTTTTATTCCCTCCCTAACTTCAGGGGAAAATCCCTACCTGGGGAAACAACCTTTCTCAGAGACAAGAAGGTTAAAACACATAGTGCCAAGAAGGTGAGCAAACATATTAAGAACAGTATGCCATATATGCCAGGTCCTTTGAAACAGCAAGGATGGACCGGCTCCCGGCAAACTACTTCAAAAGTGAAACCAAAAAACGGAAGGGACATCACCCAGAACCACAGGAACGCTGGCTGAGTGGAAGTCCTACAACTAGGAGGAAAGAGAAACGCATACGGACACTCAGAGGAGGCGCAGTGCTGAAGTCAAATTCTGAGGTGCGGACTGCGCGGAGCGGGCTGGCGGCGGAGGGCGCGGTTGGCGTTTTCAATCGGGAGGGAGTCGCAGACTCTGAGCTCCAGTTACAGGCGAGTCTTTAGGGACCCAGACTCAAACGGGAGAAGCGGGACTGTCTGGCTTCGGTCAGAGCGAGTGCAGCTTTCTCTCTGAGCTTTGCAGCGAGTGCTGGGACTCAGAGAGGCAGAGCCCCTGGGGACAGGACTGAGAGCCGCCATAACTGCTCTCTCCGGCCCACCCTGTTGATCCTGTGCGACCCGCCTCGCCCAAGCCCTGCACACAGGCATTTGCCGGATAGCCTCAGGCAAACGCCAGATTAGCACCTCCCTAGAGGACAGAAGTTCTCTCACTGCTGACACAGCTGATTCTCATAGCCACTTGGCCTGGAGGTCAAACCCTCCCTGGAATTAGCTACAACAATCAAGATTTAACTATAAGACTTCGAACAAAGACCACTAGGGGGTGCACCAAGGAAGCATAACAAAATGCGGAGACAAAGAAACAGGACAAAATTGTCAATGGAAGATATAGAGTTCAGAACCACACTTTTAAGGTCTCTCAAGAACTGTTTAGAAGCCGCCGATAAACTTAATGAGATCTACAAGAAAACTAATAAGACCCTCGATGTTATATTGGGGAACCAACTAGAAATTAAGCATACACGGAATGAAATAACGAATATTATACAGACTCCCGACAGCAGACCAGAGGAGCGCAAGAATCAAGTCAATGATTTGAAATGCGAGGAAGCAAAAAACACCCAACTGGAAAAGCAAAATGAAAAAAGAATCCAAAAATGCGAGGATAGTGTAAGGAGCCTCTGGGACAGCTTCAAGCGTACCAACATCAGAATTATAGGGGTGCCAGAAGATGAGAGAGAGCAAGATATTGAAAACCTATTTGAAGAAATAATGACAGAAAACTTCCCCCACCTGGTGAAAGAAATGGACTTACAGGTCCAAGAAGCGCGGAGAACCCCAAACAAAAGGAATCCAAAGAGGACCACACCAAGACACATCATAATTAAAATGCCAAGAGCAAAAGATAAAGAGAGAATCTTAAAAACAGCAAGAGAAAGAAACTCAGTTACCTACAAGGGAATACCCATACGACTGTCAGCTGATTTCTCAACAGAAACTTTGCAGGCCAGAAGGGAGTGGCAAGAAATATTCAAAGTGATGAATACCAAGAACCTACAACCAAGATTACTTTATCCAGCAAAGCTATCATTCAGAATTGAAGGTCAGATAAAGAGCTTCACAGATAAGGAAAAGCTAAAGGAGTTCATCGCCACCAAACCAGGATTATATGAAATGCTGAAAGGTATCCTTTAAGAAGAGGAAGAGGAAGAAAAAGGTAAAGATACAAATTATGAACAACAAACATGCATCTATCAACAAGTGAATCTAAGAATCAAGTGAATAAATAATCTTATGAACAGAATGAACTGGTGATTATAATAGAATCAGGGACATAGAAAGGGAATGGACTGACTATTCCTGGGGGGGAAAGGGGTGTGGGAGATTCGGGAAGAGACTGGACAAAAATCGTGCACCTATGGATGAGGACAGTGGGTGGGGAGTGAGGGCGGAGGGTGGGGCGGGAACTGGGAGGAGGGGAGTTATGGGGGGAAAAAAAAGAGGAACAAATGTAATAATCTGAACAATAAAGATTTAATTAAAAAAAAAAACACAATAGTTTTGAATAGCTTAAAAAGCATGCATGCCACTGTTCTGCATTATGTTTTTCTCCCTTGTGGCTACTGCTTTGCATCTAAATATACTTAAGACTTCATTTTTAAGTTCATATTTTTGAAACTTTACCTTATTCTAAAATCTTGGACAGAGTTGTTACTGAAGCTTAATGACATGAACTACCATTTAAGGCACCAGAAAAACCACCTTGCTAAGTATTTTCCACAAATAATCTTTGGATAAGCATATTTTTTCTCTGCCCTCCTTTAACAATTTATTTTATTTTATTTTAAAGAGAGAGAAACATCAATTTTTATTGTTCCCCTTACTTATGCATTCATTGGTTGATTCTTGTATGTGCCTGACCAGGACTCAACTCCCAACTTTGGTGTATCTGGAGGATGCGCTAACCTGAGCTACCCAGCCATGGTCTCCCCTCTCCTTAAAACAAACAAACAAAAAACACCCCTCAGTGTCTAACTCAAGAGTGGGAGACCAATTATACCTAATACAGGCTTGTTGGGAGAATCAAAGTGCATATAAATGCATACAAAAGTGCTTTGTAAGTGGCGTATTTTACTTAAGTCTTAAGAGATTGAAAGCTTGAAATAACTACTACTTGGAATGCAGAAATATATTTTTACCCGATTTAAAATTTATTTTAGTCATCAATTAGGGCAGTTCTTTAGTTTATATTATATTCCTTTTGATGATACACACTGCCTAGACGGTATAGTAATAAGTAATTGTTGCTTTCCAATTAGTTTTTCAGAAATCTTATTATTTTGTGGACTACTACCAGTTCTGTACTCTGTATACCACAGGCTCTCAATAAATGTGCATTCAGAGCATTCTTGTACTAGAAAGATTTAGGGTGTAAATAACTCAGAGCTCTGACAGGATCTGTACTGTGGAAGGCTTTCAGAAGACAGCCCACCTTCCTCACTCTCTGAGAAACAACCAGATTCACGAGGGTGCTCTGTTTACCTCTCAGCCTCATCTATTCCCGGTGCACAGAACTGCTTCCCCACCTGCTCAAAGCAATCTCGTATGTGGCCCATCCCATCTGTTTGCTTTACCCTAGAGTCTAGGAGGTCCTAGACACACTTCCCCTGTAGCATCAATTCTTCATGTCACACTTAGATGTCATCTCAAGAAAGCCTTCCCAACCCCCTCACCAGCACCCCTCGTACAACGCCTGTCATTCTATCACACTGTATTTAGATTGTTTGTCTTCTTCGATAGTCTGAATTCTGGGAAGTCAATGTCCATTCACTGTTACATCCCCGCACCTAGTATGGTCCTAGCATTGCGCTTTCTCAATAAATATTTCCTGATTGAATTATAAGTGGCTGGAGTTTTAGTAAACAGTACACTTCATATATATATATATATATAATCTTCCACTTGGACTAGACACTGGGGATGCATTTTTTGACCTGTGACGCTGCCGGTCCCTTGACCCAGGCCGGCAGGTAGAAACCCAATGGTCTGAATAATCGCAGAACCACCGCCGGCATCGCGTGCTGTCGAAGGGCGTGGGTTTGTAATTACAGATCTATGAGCAATTGCTTACAGAAGATCTCTGGGGGTCACCGGGACTCCAGAAAAGAAGAGTCCTCTCCTCCCGACCTCGTGCCGCGCTCTCCACGCACTGCCTCCGCCAGCGCGCCAAGCCGTTAGTCCCGCCAGCCCCTTGGCTCCACCCACCTGGCGCGCCGGCTTCCCCAGCCCGAGCCGCCGGAGCGCGCGCCGCGCCCTAAGCCCCGCCCCCGGGCGAGGGCGCGCTCCCCCTCCCAGCTCTGCCCCAGCAGTTCCGTTAGTAGCGGGAGGAAAAACCGTCCTTCGCTCCCCGCCTCTCCACTCCCAACGCTTTACTCTCGACTCCCCCTGCGACCACTACACAGCCAGCTACGGCGGCCCCTGAAGTACAAATATCCCGCAGGCCCTCGGCGTATCCTGATAGGCTTTGGTCTTCTTATTTCATCCGGTCCTAAGGCCCTGCGTTCAATTTTTGTCAGGAATTCCAGCCCGCGAGTTTCTCCCGGCGGCAGGAACTCCGGCGCTCTTCACGGAAATAAAAGTTGTTTTTCTCTCTCTTTTTTTTTTTTTTTTTTTTGCCGCTGTGGCCGCCCGCATTCCTGCCCTCCCACCTCGCGGAATTGTGGCGGGAGGGGGAGGAGGAAGTCAGAGCGCCTGCGCGGAGAGGCCGCTTTCCATCCGGGTCCCTGTCCGTGCGGTGCAGCAGGTCGGTAGGCGGGAAATGGCGACTGGCTGAAGGAGCTGGTTCTGTTGCTGCTGCGGGCTAAGCGGGGAAGACACCACACGTTGCGCAGTCGGGACCATCGCTGGAGCCTGAAGACACTTCTCTGTCGTCACAGTTAGGTAATCCCCCTCGTTCAGACAGTGCCGCTGCTTCCAACCTGAGTCCCCCTCCTCTTCCAGGGCCGTCTGCCGGGATCTCCTCCCCTTCCTTCTCCAGCGGCTTCTCCCGCGGCTCCCGCGCCTCGGTAGGCACGCACTCGGGGCGCCTCTCGCGGCCGCGGTGCGGAGCCGCTCTCCTCTGGACTTTGCCCTGGGAACCGAGAGGGAGCTCGCTTCCCGCCAGCTGCGGCTCCCGGGCTGCGCGGCCTGTGTTGTGATTTCTGGGGTTAGATTTCACTTGGCTACCCCCACCCCCACCCCGACCTCACGTTCCTGGTTCCCAGTCCTGTGGCCCCTCCGGATAATTGGGCTCCATCAGCTTTTCTCAGCCTCGGCCCGCCTGATGTTTTCGAGATTTCATTCTTTCTAGGAGGGTGCTTTTAGGGGGGCGTTGCTCTAGCTCGGTTTTTATCAACACCTTGGGAGGATCTGGAAGAAGAGCGCTCGCTAAGTTCTGTTTATCCTCTGTGCTGCTAAAATGTTGAGTTGACACGGTTACTTTTTCCACATCAAGAGTGCTGGTGAAGAGCAGCCCGTGTGGAAGGCCCCTGGCGTCCTCAGTGGTCAGCGAGGGGTGAATCCTCGCGTCCGTAGTATCTGCGCGTTTCTTTGGGCGTTAAATGCCACTGTGGATGTTTACTTCTGCATTCACGACTGGAGTTCCGTGTGTAAATCATCGTGCGAGTCGGTCACATTTACTTCTTACCCTGGTGGCGGCTGGATGTGTGGATGAGGTTAAACACTTGGAATTAGAATACCTTAGGGAAATCTAAAGAGATCCCGCTTGCAGATTGCTCCAAGATCCCGAAAGGAAATGTACTGAGAGTAGATGTTCCTCCAAGGCAGGGATTTATCTTCCTAATGCTCATAAAACGGTACCAAGATGACTGCCCAATCTGGGTATGCAGATTAATGACTTAAATGATAGATGTATCTTCGTAATTTTCAGATCGTAGATAATCTTTCTATACTTACTGTCTTTCCATTCTTTTGCAACGCAAATGTTCGTTTGTTGTCCAGCTATTAAAGCAAGGAAATGGCTAGTTCAAGCACGTTTAATTCCTCCTTTATTTTTCACATTGAAGGCTAGTTCTTTATAAAGAGGCTGTTGGTATTTTTCAGAATTTGTTTTTCTGTCTTGTTAAATTTGGGACCTTTCTAGTTAATTTTTTTTTGAACTAGTCAAATTAAGTTTTAAAATGTGGTTCTTATCATTTGATGTTTATAACTCAGAGGCTTTCAGCTCCCTAGGTCCAGTTTAGATTTCACTATTGTTAATATATTAGAACTAAATTTCAATAATAAACGGGAACGCACAAACATCATTAAATTCCTCATTTGGTAGATTCCTCATCCAAGGTCATAAAGAAAGTCAAGGCAAAATGTAGCTCTTACTTGAAGCATCCTTTTAGGATTGAGTTGCACTTCATACTTACCTTCTAGGACCAAAAGAATGGGAAGTGAGAAGTGGAGGTGAAGGCATGTTGGATACTTACTTGCTGAGCCAATTGTTTAAAAAAAAAAAATAGGGCCAAATGTGTATGTAAAATAAATTATTGGTCTAGTGTAGGCTTTACCTGTACTTTAATGACTTTTTTGGGTAGTTTATAAAGCATTAATGTTTTTAATAAGATTTGGTTTACAGGTAGCTGAGTGAACATTGTATGTAGATTTTGTCTTCAAGAATTCTCCAAAATTGTTTTAATTCTACATTCATTTAGTACATGCACTCTTCTAATACTCTGAAAGGATGTAAAAGCTCTAAATTGTATAGTCCTTAACTTTGTGGACTTGTAGCTATTTAAAAGTTCTAAATAAGATTGCAGGAAAAAACCAAATGGGATTGGTATGGCTTTACAATATTTCAGTCTACATAGAGCTAGTAATGTTATTCTTTTTCCACTGTCCAGAAATTAAGAATTGGGGAAATTGTATTCCATATTTAAAATTTCTGGTCAATAGGTTTCTTCACAAGATTATTATATAGCAGAATCCTTTCAATTGTAGTTTTAAAAAACTTGGACCTGTTGTTAAGAAAGATTCTAGACTTGTAACTGTAGAATTAATTGCAGATTGAATAAAATAATATAAATTATCTCAGTTATAGGTAGTGCTTTGGATTAATGTGATAAAGAATAAAGTGGTCTGTCAGAATTCAAAATAAATACTGCTATCTAATTATATTTGTAATTTACCAAATTGTTATGAAAGCATAAAGTAGAAAAGACACTTTAAAAACTAAATAGCAAATGTGCAGAGAGGATCTCATATATGGTGTGCTCTAAGTAATTTAGAGTAGGTTAAAAGGTTACCTGACCATTTTCACTGGATTGGCTAGAAGGGATCATTTGCTCTACTTTGAGGATGAGAAGATTCAACATATAGGGGATTTATTATAAAACCATGCTATTGTAGTTTTAGTCTCCATTTACTTGACATTTGCATGAGACATATATCTAGCCAGGCATATGTTCATTACTAATTATATGACTACATTAGTTTTTAATTTAAACTAGATTATGTTGTAATTGGATGTACATTAATAAGTAGAGTAGGTGGTTGACTGTGAAGTATAATTTGAGAATTGCCAATAGCAAACTTTATTTGTGTCTCTCCTGTGTGTTACAAACTTTTTTTCTAAAATAATTCTGTTTAAAAATCACAAATTTCTGGAAAAAGAAACTTTAAAATACTGTCTTTTATCAACAATATTGGCACAGATTAGTTTATCAAGCAAACTTGCTGTAGTTTACAAACCAGTGAGGTTTCAGAGTCAGTGGAATATAGAAAAGTAAAACTTAAATTATTTTATTTGTTGTATGTTTGTGTGTGTGTGTGTGTGTGTGTGTGTGTGTGTGTGTGTGTGTTTAGAGAGAGAAGAATGGAGAGAGAAAAATATCAATTGGTTGCCTCCTGCATGCTCCTCAAATGGGCATTGAACCCGAAACCTGGGTATGTGTTCTGACCAGGAATTGAACCCGCCACCTTTTGGTGTACTGGACAATGCTCCAACCAACTGAACAACACTGGCCAGGCCTTGAAGTAAACTTTCATGCAATGTCTGTGATTAGGAGAGGTGTAGCATATAGGAAGATTGTCTAGGAGATAAAGGCATGGTTGGGGTAGAATGATAGTTTGAAGCTTCGGCCTCTTGGGGTCCTTTGGGAATCTTGTAAATCGGACAGTAATGATGGGCGAGACTAAGTGTGGTCCCAAGAAGAATCGTGGGACCTTAAGGACAAATATGGCTTATAGGTTTGGCCAGCCCTTTTGTTTGTTTACCTCAAACAACCATAGTCAACCTTGCCTATGACTGAGATAATTTATACCATTTTATTCAATCTGCAATTAATTCTGCAGTTTGTTCATCTGTAGTTTCCCCAGTTAGTATGGTAATATAAGATCACAGGCCAATTGACTATCTTACTGGTCCCATGTTTTATGGTATTCATAGGCTTTCTTGTATTAATCTCTTCCAGAGATTCTAGGAAAGGAACTATGTCTACATTAAACATGAATCATCAGCAGTCATTTGAGTTGAGGTTCTAGCAATCAGGTTTTCAGAAGCTATAATACTTCTAGGAGAAGGAAATGTGTTTACTACTTTGATTAAAGAAGCACAAAACTGTACTGTTGAAAGATGCTTAAATACTTTATAAATAATTGGGATTAATATTTAGTAATAGTGGTTTATATAGGTTAGGAAGGATGTTTTTTTTCTTTGGTCTAAATACTTCTATATTGAGAAATTGTATGGGAACTAAAAAAGCAGAGACATTGCAAAAATCAGAAGGAGAAGATTAAAACCTTATTAGCAGCATAACCTGATATTTAAGTTTCTCATGTTGACCAGTTAAAGTAATTTTAAGTAGGAATTTAAAAGTATGTTTTATTTCTAAAAGTATGTTACTTGTTAAAGAAAAATATCCAGAACACATAAATATCTTTTTAGTTGAGACTAAAACTGATTGTTTGTTTTAGTGATAATTGCTTTCTTCCTGCTATTTCCCAAATATATATGATTATCCTGTTGAATTGAAAATGAGTAACCTCTCACTGACTTTACAAGTACCTGCTTTAGTGTATTTTGTTAAATAAGATAATTATATAGTCCTTTAATTTTCTGATATAACTAATAAAAATTATTTGAAAAATATTTACAATCCCATTTCAAACAATCATGCATTTTTTTCCTCATCAAGAGTATCCCTTTATATATTTTTATTTAGTAGTAGCAAACTAAAAGGGTACTTCTATTAGAGAATTATGATTATACCTCATTTTTGACTAGTAATTTAAAAATTCTCTCTTCATAGACCTTGTCTTCAGTTTATCTCAATTATAATTAGTTTTTTCCTTGGTGTAGGTAGTGGTAAGGATAGTGGGAAATTATTTCAGATACTCAGTGCAAATTTATTTTGGGCAAAGGCCTTGATTTCTTTTTTCATAATTTTAAGATTTTTTTAAGTTAATAACTTTTCTATTTTTGTCAACATTTCATTGGTTCTTTTCTTACTGACATATTCATGTGTTCTGAGAGTTTCAGATTTTTACTGGCCTAAGAGAGAAAGTTTAATATAAAATTAATTTTCTTTAAATAGAAGTTTTTGTCAAAGAGTATAAATAAGTAGTTATTTCTTTCTTGTGCTATTCTGGTGAGAACTACTTAAATAACAAGCACCCTTAGGAAAACTGCTGAAATTAAGTTCACTTTTTTTGATCTTCAACTTGTCTTTGTTAATGTATCCAATAAGTACATTGTAACTTGTATGTATACAGTTAACCCCAGTAAGTTAAAGTATATATGTTGGAATATATATATTTTATATACATATAAAAAGGATGGTAACAAGATGAAAAATGGCAGAGTGACAAGTTTCTTAGGCGCATATTGAGAGGAAAAAAGTTTCTCATGAGTATTTTGGTACTCAGTCCTTATAAAATCATAACTATATTTTCTCTAAAATAACGCAGCATGTTATAAAGTTTTATTGGTATGAGTTTCATACTATGTAATAGAATGCTCTTTTTACAAGTTGTTTAAGTTATATTTATTAGAGACAGTTAATCTCCAAATTACTTTCTTGTAAAGCTTAGGTTAAAGAAATACAAGTAAGTATGTCCTCTGCATAAGGACATATTCTCATTCTGTCCCTAACAAATAATGATTTTGCCCTAATGGTACTTTTGCTGAGGACATAGAAGGTTAATAAGTTGGGGTATTAATAGTAGCATTTTAAAACATATATCTGAATGACTGTGGCTTAAGTATTTTCAGTGATCAACAAACTGAATAATACCATTTTCATGCAGTGTTTTAGTCATCAGTACTCTTAACAGCACACATATTTTGTTTCTGTAGAGAAAACTGATTGATCATGGTTTTAGAAAATATTCTTTTTTTGTTGTTCATTGAAGAAAACCATTAAATGATCAACTTAACTCTTTTGGCAAATGTTTTTGCTTATAAGTTTATTACATTTAATAGTTTCTGAAGAATTCTATGATACTATATATATACCAGTAAAAGCCTAATATGCAAAGTGTCCCCTTGGGAGTTCGACCGACCGGGAGTTTGATCGCTTCCTATGATATGTGCTGACCACCAGGGGGTGGTGCGGAACAAAGGAAGGCCCTGGCCAGCATCAGCAGCCACTAGGGCAGTGATGGCGAACCTTTTGAGCTCGGCGTGTCAGCATTTTGAAAAACCCTAACTTAACTCTGGTGCCGTGTCACATATAGAAATTTTTTTATATTTGCAACCATAGTAAAACAAAGATTTATATTTTTGATATTTATTTTATATATTTAAATGCCATTTAACAAAGAAAAATCAACCAAAAAAATGAGTTTGCGTGTCACCTCTGACACACGTGTCATAGGTTCACCATCACTGCACTTAGGGACCCTACCTGTGCACAAATTTTGTGCACTGGGCCTATAGTTAGCTAATAAAAAAGGGAGAAGATCTTATATCAGAAATTATGAACCCCAAAAGACCACCTGTCATTACCATACACTTTGTTGGGAAGTGTTCAATGAAGAGTCTTGGAGTTGATGCTTTATATAAAACTGCTCTATTCCTTCTGCCCTAGTTGACTTTTTTTTTTTTTTAATCCTTACCTGAGAATATGTTTTTCATTGATACTAGAGAGAGAAGGAGGGAGAGGTGGAGAGAGGGAGGGAGAAACATCGATATGAGAGAAACACTGATCATTGCCTCTTGTATCTGCCCCAACCTGGAATCGAACCCACAGCCTTTTGGTATACGGGACAATGCTCTAACCAACTGAGCCACATTGGCCAGGGCCCTAGTTGACTTTTGACTTTTATTAGGTGATAAGTGGGAGTGACAGAGAAACCTTCTCTGAAGTAATTAAATAAGGCTTAAGGAAGTAGTAGAGAGTAAAAGTGGTCAGTTACAATACCTGAAGCTGTTGATTTCTAATTAGTCAAGCTAGAAATATAGACAGTGAAAATGGATGCTGACACTTTTGAAAATGTCATTTGGTGTCAATGATTTTTAGATTTTTTTTTCATGAATATAAATTTTAACATAAATTTAGTAGTGTTACCATTTGTAATAGAGTATAAATTAACAAACCCATAGAAATTTAGAGCTAGAGAGACCGAAGAGGTCATCTAGTCCAGTAATGCCTTTGTTTTATTAATGATGAACCATTCTGAAGACTTCTTAACTACTGTAGTAAATGTTTGTCTTAATTAGTATGCTTTGGGATGAGTTGTGTATGATAGAAGGATGAAAACAGCTCAGATTAATTAATGACTCACCTCTCATTTTGACAGTTCTTTTTTTAGGTAAAATTTACATGTGGTGAAATTCACAGATCTGATGTCCAATAACTTTTTTGCTGTTGAGGAAGTGAAATACTAGAATGATTGCATGACTTAATCAGTGTCACAGCTAACTAGTGATAAAGTATGATTTCTGATCTTTTCATAATTTTATTTTTATTATCCACTTTTGTTTCCCTCGTATCCCTACATTCAGCAAACTTTTGATTGTAAAAATGTACATTGGGTTAGTCCTAGATAATTTTGTTAAGAATCCTTCACATATAGTGTGTTATTTTTTGTGTTTTTTAATAGAAATTTATACAATCAAGAAAGACCTCAATAGCAAAATTATCAATTGAGTTTTGCTTGCATCATTATTATAATCTTATGAGATAATGTGCTACCATAATTGTTTGCCAAAAATGTTGTTTGGGATCAGGGATTTTTGAAGAAGAAGGAAATGTTATGAGAAAGGAACATTTTTAGTTTTATTTATAGGCCCCTTTTTGTGAGCAAGAATTGATTACTACTGTAAGGATTGTGTTTCAGTGACATAGTCCCCCTTCACCCTCAATTCTCTGGGTTTTTGTTGTTTGTGTGTGTGTTTTTAAGGAAATGAGAAAAATTATGGTTCAGTTCAACAAAGATTGGGTTATCTTATGTGACAGATTACTGGAGTTACAGATAAGATCTCTGCCTTTAAGACTCTTAGTCTAGTGCAGTTAAAGATATAAAAACAGATTATTTCAATTTAACTTTATGAGAGTTAAGGTAGAAATAAGCACAGGTTTACACAGGCTTGGGGATGTGGAAGTAGTTACTTATTGGGGTACATGATACTTGGGCTGAACTTTAAATGATGAGGATAAGAATTGGTTGAAGAATGAGGTAAAGAGAAAAGCAGAAGCATGGTATAGCACAGTGTGGGCAGGAAACTATTATTACTGGAGTACAAAGAGTGAGGCAGCAAATAGCAGTAGAAAAAAAAGACTTTGAGAAGTAGATCATATATATATTGCCAAAGCTTGGTCTTTATTTTGAAGGGAGTTAATAGGAAGAAAAAGGCAGAGGATAAATTTAAAGGGGAATATCCTGACAAATATTTTAGAGGTAAAATCATCAGGATTTGGTGATTGACCATAGGGCACAAAAGACAGGAAGAATAACTAGGATGCTTGGGATGGTTTCTGGCTTGACTGATTAGGTAGGTGATGCTCCTTGTGATCAAGATCATAGTAGTAGGAAAAATACAGTAGGAAGAACAGGTTTGAGGATGGGGGTGGAATGGGAAAACTGAATTCAGTTTTGGGATAAGTTGAATTTGAGGTGCCAAGTAAAAGTGTTTTGAAGGCTGTTGGATGTGAGTCTAAAATTTAGAGGTAGTAGAGAAACTAACAGAATCTATAATAATAAAAGTGTAATATGCTAATTAGATGACGTCCTTCCGGATGACCTTCCGGACAAAGCCATGGCTGCAAGGGAAGCTGGGGTCCCGGGTGCCAGAGGGAAGCTGGTGCCGGCAGCCAGGGGAAGGAAGGCCTACTCTTGCCTTTAAACTGGTACTACCAGTTTAAAATGAATTTTGTGCATTGGCCTCTAGTTAATTTATTATGAGCATTGGGAAGAGACTCCCTCTGTGCGCCCCCCCCCCCCCCCATTCCTTTTAGCTGGGCTGCAAGTAAATGGAAAGCAGAATTCATTGCTCAGTTTTAGATTGCTAAGTTACCAGCTTTTTCTATTTCTGAAATGAGATCTAGAATGGTTTTTATTATATACTTTGTGCCTCATTGTCATGAGTTCTTAGACTTTAAAATGTTGTTGCCCCCCATTGTTTTTGTTTTGTGTGGTAATCTACTTAAATTGTATCATTTTCATTCATAAGTAGATTTATTTCCTTAGTCATTTCCATTCTCTACCTATTTTATTTTATTATCTCTATATATTAATGGCTAAGTGACTGTACTTCCAGCCGACCAGCACATATAACACACCAGCAATCCTATATAACAAAACCCTAATCTACAAATCAACCGAACAGCAGAATGACCAGTTGCTATGGCATGCACTGACCACCAGGGGGCAGACGCTCAACACAGGAGCTGCCCCC
The DNA here is from genome assembly GCF_014108235.1 of Myotis myotis. Lineage (NCBI taxonomy): Eukaryota > Metazoa > Chordata > Mammalia > Chiroptera > Vespertilionidae > Myotis > Myotis myotis. Next base: position 162,526,583 of record NW_023416313.1, read on the forward strand.
AGTCCACAGACCCCAGGCCAGCTAAGGCGGGTGCCAGTGGGGGCCCCCCAAACGCTCTGCTGGTTGCCCCACAGATTGGCCATAATCGCTGGCCAGGCCTAAGGACCTTACCTGTGCACGAATTTTGTGCACCGGGTGTCTAGTTTAAAAATGTTGACTTGCACATGCGTGATATCTGTCCCCATCTGACACTGGCCTCCCATTTAAATTAATTCGAAGACAGTTTCCTGTGATGCCAGCATTTGCGATGACTATTAATAAATCACAAGGACAAACTCTAGACAGAGTAGGAATATTCCTACCTAAACCCGTTTTTGAACATGGTCAGTTATATGTTGCTTTTTCTCGAGTTTGAAGAGCATGTGATGTTAAAGTTGTAAATACTTCATCACAAGGGAAATTAGTCAAGCACTCTGAAAGTGTTTTTACTCTTAATGTGATATACAGGGAGATACTAGAATAAGTTTAATCAATTTATCAGTCATTGTTTTTATCAATGTTTTTATATCATGTTTTCGTTGTCTTGAATCATGTTTTTTTTTTTTTTTTTTTTTTTTAATATATTTTTATTGATTAAGATATTACATATGTGTCCTTGTCCCCACGTTACCCTCTACCCCCCACGCCCCCCACCCCCGCTCATGCCCTCACCCCCCCCGTTGTCCATGTCCATTGGTTAGGCCTATATGCTTGCATATAAGTCCTTTGGTTGATCTTTCCCCCTTACCCCCACCCTCCCCTACCTTCCCTCCAAGTCCCGACAGTCCAATCAATGCCTCTCCGTCTCTGGATCAGTCCTTGTTCATCAGCTTATGTTGTTCATTATATTCCACAAATGAGTGAGATCCTGTGGTATTTATCCGCTCTCAAGTTCCATCCATGCTGTGGCAAATGGTAAGAGTTCCTTTTTCTTCTTCCTCTTCTTAAAGAATACCTTTCAGCATTTCATATAATGCTGGTTTGGTGGTGATGAACTCCTTTAGCTTTTTCTTATCCGTGAAGCTCTTTATCTGACCTTCTATTCTGAATGATAGCTTTGCTGGATAAAGTAATCTTGGTTGCAGGTTCTTGCTATTCATCACTTTGAATATTTCTTGCCACTCTCTTCTGGCCTGCATGGTTTCTGTTGAGAAATCAGCTGACAGTCGTATGGGTACTCCCTTGTAGGTAACTGACTGTCTTTCTCTTGCTGCTTTTAAGATTCTCTCTTTATCTTTTGCTCTTGGCATTTTAATTATGATGTGTCTTGGTGTGGTCCTCCTTGGATTCCTTTTGTTTGGGGTTCTCTGCGCTTCCTGGACTTGTAAGTCCATTTCTTTCACCAGGTAGGGGAAGTTTTCTGTCATTATTTCTTCAAAAAGGTTTTCAATATCTTGCCCTCTCTCTCCTTCTGGTACCCCTATAATTCTGATGTTGGTACGCTTGAAGTTGTCCCAGAGGTTCCTTACACTATCTTCATATTTTGGAATCTCTTTTCTTTTTTCTTTTTCGGTTGGGTATTTTTTGTTTCTTTGTATTTCAAATCTTTGACTTGATTCTTGGGATCCTCTTTTCTGCTGCTGGATCTCTGTAAATTATTCTTTATTTCAGTCAGTGTATGCTTAATTTCTAGTTGGTCCTTTTTCATGTCCTCCATGGTCTCCCTATACTTATTGAGGGATTCATTAAATTTATCGGCGGTTTCCATAAAATTCTTGAAAAACCTTATAACCGTGGCCTTAAACTCTATATCCAATCGTTTGCTTTCCTCCATTTCTGCCATTTGTGACCTGTTTCTTTGTCTCCGCATTTTGGTTGCTTCCCTGTGTTGATAGAGTGGCTTTGTGTGCTAGGTGTCCTGTAGGGCCCAGTAGCTCAGCCTCCCCAGTTACCTGAGGTGGACACTCTTGGTGCACCCCCTCGTGGGCTTTGTGCACAGTCTTGTTGTAGCTATGCCTTGGTTGTTGTAGGATCACTGGGAGGAATTGACCTCCAGGGCAATTGGCAGCGAGAATCAGCTGCCCTGATGATGCTCAGCTGTGTAGCAATGCAAGCCGCTGTGGGGCCTGGGCCTTCTCTTGGAAGCTCTGAGTCTATCTGGCCCGGCTGCGGTTAGGTAATTACAGGTTGCAAATGGCCGGGGCATTCATATGCAAAAGCCTCTGCCGCAGCCTGGGTGGGGCGGGGTCTCATGGAATCAAAGGGCTGAGAAAGCAGCTATGGCGGAGCCTCAGCCCCGCCCTTAGGAGTCGCGAGTCCCAGTGTCCCGGCAACGGCTGCAAGCACCTCTGAGGGAAAGCCGCTCTCAAGCTCGCCCGCTGCCAGACAGTCCAGTATTTCCCCGTATGAGCCCTGGGTCCCCAGAGACTTCCCGGAACCGGATTTCAGAGCCGTCGGGAGCTTGTGTCTCCCTCCGGATTCAAAAAGACAGCCGCGTCCTCAGGTGCCAGACCCTTTCCGCGCGCGAGCCCCCGTACCTCTGCACTCCTCCTCCGCAGCTCCTCCCGCTCGCAGTGTGCTTTTCTCTCCTTCTAGTTGTAGAATTTACACTCAGCCAGCCCTCCTGTAGCTCTGGATGATGTCCACCTTGTGTTTTTGATGCATTTATCGATTGTTGTGGGAAGCAGAAATTTCCCGGTGTTTATCTATGCCGCCATCTTAGTTTCCGCAGTCCATGTTTTTGTTTTTATATCATGTCTTTGTTATATCATGTTGTTATTGTTTATTAATCAATTTATTTTCATATACATTTTACTAGTTTCCTTTAACCTCTGACACTTCTGTTATAGAGAAAGGATGAATAGCAATATTAAAATATTCTACTTTCCATTCAGTGGGCACGAATCCGTGCACTGGGCCACTAGTTAGTAATAATAGAAAAGAATTCATCTAGTAATGGGGCTCTAAAGGACCTAGAACAGGGGTGGGCAACCTTTTTGTGAGTGCGTGCCAAAACCAGCAAAATCTCTGACTCAAAATTCTTCGTGTGCCAACCCTAATTTTTTGAGAACATGTTATGCCTACTTGATATCTCTTAAGGTGTACGTATGTGAAGAACCTTGAAGAAATAATAAAATTCATTCGAGCGACAAAAACACAGTATATGATGATGAAAAATACATTTATTTTTTATTTTTATTTATTTATCTACTTATTTTTAATATATATTTTTTATTGATTTTTTACAGAGAGGAAGGGAGAGGGATAGAGAGTTAGAAACATCAATGAGAGAGAAACATCGATCAGCTGCCTACTGCACACCCCCAACTGGGGATGTGCCCGCAACCAAGGTACATGCCCTTGATCGGAATCGAACCTGGGACCTTTCAGTCCGCAGGCCGACGCTCTATCCACTGAGCCAAACTGGTCAGGGCATACATTTATTTTTTAATGTATACATGTACACTGATAGTCCGACAGAAAACTTTATGACTCTGTTTGATATTATCAGTGGGACTTTTGCTGCTGCATCACTGATGACAGAGATTTTACCTCAGGTTTATATTTCGTGACCTTCAGAGATATGCACGAGCTACTACTTTCATCCATCAGGCTACTCCTTTTATGAGACTTAACAAAATTCATCACTGAGAACAAAGATTCACAAGCGTATGTGGATGAAAACATGGAGAGTAACACTGTTGCAAAGTTTTTTAAACAAAAAAATTTTCTGGAATGGCATTCCTAGTCCTCAGTACTTCGTTTTTGACACTTCTCTCTGGTACTCCTGTCTCTAATCGCTTTTTTTCAATGTTTTCCAAGTCAACTTTAAGTTCAATAAATTTCTGCTTCCAAATTGAGCTACTCTGAAATTCAATCAACTGCATTTCAAAGTCTATCCATGAAAACATTTGTAAGTTTAGTTCCTCCAGTTTCATGCTGTTTGGAAACCTCATGAATTTTGCTGTCTCTTCCAGTTCTCTGAATTTCTCAAATCTTGAGAAGAACTGCTCAGTAGTTGACTCGATGATGTTTAAAAACAGCTTTTGAAGGCTTTGACAGTCTGTTCTGTCATCTTTTGGGAGGTCTTTGATGTGCCTCTTGAGGTTTAGAAAATAGCTAAATCTCTCACCATCCACAGCCTCCTTAAAGACTTCTAGTTTCTTTTCAAAAGCCTTTATGTAACCAAACATAACATCAAGTGTCTTGCCAGTTCCTTGTAATTTAACATATAAGTCATTCAAATGTTCACAAAAATTGTAAACAGAAGATTATAAGAGAGGGTTTCGCGTGCCAGCAAAAGTTACTGGCGTGCCATGTTTGGCACGCGTGCCAGGGGTTGCCTACCCCTGACCTAGAAGATATATTAAGTTTTAACATGAATAGGATTATCAAGATGGGCCATATATGTGTTTAAAATTCTTCCCTTTATATTTTAAGTTTGGGTAAGAAAATGAGGTTATTGCGTATGTTGTTATATAGGCAATTACTGACCTGTACTTGGCCCAGTTAATATGTGTTGTTTTTGGTTTTGGTATTGTGGTAATGCTGATTTCATAAAAACGAATTGGTAAGTGTTTCCACCACAGAGGAAAACTGTCCAGTCTCATATTCCCATATTGTGAGCACCTGGTGGAAGTCTGTGGTGAAGATGCTAAAGATAGATTTGAATTCCTGTTGTGTCTATAACTCAGGAACTACATGCTATGCTAGCCCTCACAAGGTTATTAACAATTTTAGATTAAAAATTTTTACCTACTTTTATGGTACCACCATCTCTTCACTTGTTATGCTACCTGTGAGCCAGTGTTTACATCCTTTCTCCCCAGGAAGGGCTTGTCTTTTGTTGGCTCTTTATTTGGTTGCCTTTAAGTTCTTAGCTCCTGATGGATTCAAGAAGTTTAGTTTTGTTATTCAGTTTTGTTGTTAGGCATTTTTTTTCTAGCTTTCTATTGCATAGGCAGAGCCCAGTTAATGCATGTAAATGGATCTTTAGACAAAACTCCAATTAGTCAGAAGTGCTCTCCTCTATTTTCTGGATCTATAATTTATAATTCTGTGACTTCTTTGGCCTCAGGTACATTGGGAAAAACTCTCTTTTCTTCTCCTTGGTTTAGATCAACGATTTTCAACTGGTGTGCTGCAAGAATTTATAAAACATGCAATACCTGACTGTTTAGTCCAGTGGTTCTCAACCTTCCTAATGCCGCGATCCTTTAATACAGTTCCTCATGTTGTGATGATCCCCAATTTCATTGTTACAAATTGAACATAATTAAAGCATAGTGATTAATCACAAAAACAATATGTAATTATATATGTGTTTTCCTATGGTCTTAGGAGACCCCTGTGAAAGGGTTGTTCAACTCCTAAAGGGGTCGCGACCCACAGGTTGAGAACCGCTGGTTTAGTCAGTGACACTGACTTCCTTTCCCTTAGATTGTCAAATTAAAAAATGACAACATCCAGCACAACAATAGCCATTCAGTGTGAATGAATCAAAATTATACCTATTTGTTTTGTCAGATCAGCAAAAAATATATTTTTGGTGTACTGCAGTTTTAGTAATTAGTTTTTGTGTGCCATGCAATGAAAAAGGTTGAAAATTGCTGGTTTAGACCAAAGGAAAGCATTCCAATTGGCTAGATTTATTGTAAAAAAAAGAGAGAGAGAGAATAATCCCCCAACTGGCCATAGATTTCATTTTCCTCTTCCCTAAACACTGTGGTTCCCTCCAGACTATCTTGTGATCAGTGCCTTCTAAAATTTTTGTTTTTTCCCAGAACCCCTCTTCTTCCCAGCCCTGCTTATCCTTCCGTTTCATTTCCTGTTATGAAATGCCCAGAAGAACCAAGTATATATTGAATTTTTAATCCTAAATTTAGATTAAATATTTCTATACTTTATATACCTGATCCATTATTTTTTTTTTTTTGTCTATAGGTTATTTTGTCATGTTTTGCAAGAAGTAAAAATTTAAAAGGCAGAATAGGAAGGCAAATTTTATTTGGTACCTTTTGGTATATCTTACTTCGGTTCCCATTCTACCTATCCTTCCACTTTTCACTGTAATTTATTTTAAAAGGGGAAAGAAATTGTTTTCCCATTCCAGTGTCCCTTGTCTGTCACCCTAGTGGAAACCTTTACCTTATACTATCATTAATGGCTTAGAAAAAGGGATGGAGATCTCTAGTTAGTTTTTCTAAGTTGTGGTAAAATATACATAGCATAAAATGAACCATTTTAACCATATAAAAATGTACAGTCCTAGCTAGTTTGACTCAGTGGATAGTGGGTTGGCCTGCGGACCAAGGGTCCTGTGTTTGATTCTGGTCAAGGGCATGTACCTCAGTTGCAGGCTTCTCCCGGTCAGGGCACATGCAGGAGGCAACCAATCGAGGTGTTTCTCTCACATCGGTATTTCTCACTCTCTTTCCTTCTCTCTTCTACTCTCTCTAGAAATCAATGGGAAAATATCCTCAGGTGAGGTTTAATAAATAAATAAATAAAATGTACATTTCAGTGGTATCTACACTAATAAAAGAGAAACATGCAAATTGGTGTCACTCCACTACGCCCGCCAGCCAATCAGAGTGACTATGCAAATTAACCCAATAAAGATGGCGGTTGATTTGCATACGCAGGAATGGAGCGGAGACTGAAGGCTCTGGCTGGAGTGAAGACTAAAGCCAAGCCTCGCTGTGGCCGGACCAAAGGCCTGGGTCCCAGGTGCCAGAGGAAAACCGGTGCCGGCAGCCAGGGGAAGGAAGGCCTATTGCACAAATCTCTTCGTGCAATGGGCCTCTAGTCCTATATAATAAAAGGCTAATATGCAAATTGTCCCCACTGGAGGGAGTTCTACCAGCCGGGAGTTAGACATGCGCTGACCACCAGGGGGCAGCGTGGAACATGGCAGGCAGCAGTGGACTCACTGCCAGCCCCAATGAGAGTGGGACTGTGGTGGGATGGTGGAGCAGGTGAACAGGCAGTGCCAGGCCAACGCAGGTAGAACAGGGTACCTGATTGCCCTGCTGGCCACCCCAAAGATGGTGACTGGCGGCGGCGGCCGGGGGGCATGGCTGGCAAGTGGGTGGTGCCAGGCCAAAGCGGGGGCCCCTATCGCCCTACCAGTTGCTTCACAGACGGTGATCAGCACCGGGGGGTTGGGGCCAGCGAGTGGACAGCGCCAGGCCAAGGTGAGTGAGAGTGGGGACCCCTATCGCCCTGCTGGTTGCACCACAGATCAGCTGTGATCGCCGGCTAGGCCTAGGGACCCTACCTGTGCACAAATTTTGTGCACCGGGCCTGTAGTCTAGAAAAAAAGCCTAAGAGACTGTTACGGCAGAACGACCAGAATGACCGGTTGCTATGACACTCACTGACCACAAGGGGGCAGACGCTCAACGCAGGAGCTGCCTCTTGGTGGTCAGTGCTCCCACAGGGGGAGCACTACTCAGCCAGAAGCTGGACTCACAGCTGGTATGTACAGCGGTGTTGGCGGGAGCCTCTCCCGCCTCCACAGCAGTGCTAAGGAGCAGTGAGCTGAGCGGTAAGGAGAGGCGAGCAGGCAGGCAGTAAGGAATGAGGGGGTCCCGCACTGCAAGTGGGGTGTCCGACTGTTGGCTCATGGGGAGCGGGCCTAAGCCAGCAGTTGGACATCCGCTGATGCAGAAGGTGCAGGTCAGGCTGAGGGATTTACCCCCCTGCCCCCCCCCCCATGAATTTCATGCACCGGGCCTCTAGTTAAGTATATTCATCTTGTGCAACCATTACCACTATCCACTGCCAGAACTTTTCATCTTCCCAAACTGAAATTCCATATCTATTAAACAGTATCCCTCTTTCCCCTTTTTCCCTAGTCCCTAGAAACTACCATTTTGCTTTGTTTTGTCTCTATGAATTTGACTATTTTAGGTACCTCATATAAATGAAGTACAATATTTGTTCTTTTGTGACACTTATTTTACTTGGCTAGCATAGTGTCCTCAAGATTCATTCATGTTGTAGTATTTTCCAGAATTTCCTTTACTTTTATTTTTTATTTTATTTTATTATTATTTTTTTAAATATATTTTATTGATTTTTTACAGAGAGGAAGGGAGAGAGATAGAGAGTCAGAAACATCGATGAGAGAGAAACATCGATCAGCTGCCTCCTGCACATCTCCTACTGGGGATATGCCTGCAACCCAGGTACATGCCCTTGACCGGAATCGAACCTGGGACCTTTCAGTCCGCAGGCCGACGCTCTATCCACTGAGCCAAACCGGTTTTGGCAATTTTTTGTTAATTTTTGTATATGATGAGAGATAAGGATCCAAGTTCTTTTTTGTTTGTTTGTTTTGCATTGGATATCCAGTTTTCCCCAGTGCTAGGGTTCTATAGTGATAAATATGGGTACTGTTAGGCCTTGTGTTGAGATATGGAATATAGTATTTGCATTGTTTGTATAAGTGTTTAGGTTCTAGATTTCTCTTTTTAGTTATATTATGGGTAAAAATATGTCATAGGAGCTGCCCTGGAACTCTAAACCCCATTTGTAATATTCTGTTTATGAGAAGTTTGATTTTGAGCTTCCAAGTGCCAGTTTGTAAATGCAGATGTTTGCTGTTTGACCTTGTTTCCTCACAAAAATCACCCATTGTGAATGACTATTTAGAAAAAGAGTAGAAGTTAAAAACACCACCCCTGTCCAGTTTGGCTCAGTGGATAAAGCGTGGGCGTGCAGACTGAAGGTTCCCTGTTTGATTCCAGTCAAGGGCACATGCCGGGTTGCTGGCTCAATCCCCAGGAGGCAGCCAATCAATGATTCTCTCTTATCATTGATGTTTCTATCTCTCCCTCTCCCTTTCTCTCTGAAATCAATAAAAATATATTTTAAAACAACAACAACACTTTAGAGGGAAATGGGAGATTAGAATTCTTGGTGACTTTTTAATTAGATTTTTTTGTTGGTGATAAATATAGTTTTTACATTGCTGGTTAAATTTAATGATAATATCCAGAAATTGTTACTTAAAACACTTCTGCCATCTCTACCTCATTTTTCTCAGTCATAAAATGGAAATAATGGATACTACTTTATATTGTTGAAAATATTAAGTGAAATAATTTGTTGCAGACCTTTTTTGATGTACAGTCCCAGCAAACCTATCATAGTTGAAAATATCATTAAGTCGAAAATGCATTTATAATAAACTAACCTGCCATATATCATAGCGTAGCCTAACCTGCTTTAATTATGCTCAGAACAAAGCCTATAATAATAATAAAGTGTTGAATATCTTGTAACTTATTTAATACTGTATTTGAAAGTGAAAAACAATGATTGTATGGGTGTAGAATGATTGTATTAGTACATGTAGCAGTTGTTTACCCTCATTATTGCATGGTTGACTAGGAGCTGTGACTGGCTGCTGCTAAATGTTACTAGTCTGGGAAACAATGAAAATTCAAAATTTGCAGTACATTTTCTACTGAATGCATGTCACTTTCACACTATGGTAAAGTCAAAAAAATTTTAAGTTGAGCCATTGTAAGCCTGATAAAATCTGTTAAAGCACTTAGGACAGTGCCTTGCACATAGCTGTTAACAAAGAATAGCTGTTGGTTTTATATCATTTAACCATTTCTGTGTTCAGGCAAATGTAGTTAAAATAGGTACTTTATGTTTTAAAAGAAAAGGTTGACGGTTGGTTTTCTGAGGTTGACAGTACTTCTCAGTGCTTTGGTAGTATACTTGCTTGGATTCTGTTTCAGTATGCAGGCAAACAGGCATTTAAGCCTTTACTTTAGGATTTTAATAATTTGCAGGAAATGCAAGAGATTAAATTTAGCAAATATTTATTGAGATTTTTGGAAATATAGATTATTTTTTAAAGTTTTAAATATAGTCCCATTGTTTTGGGGCATTGAGGCAGGAATAATGCAAATATCTAAACCAGTGGTTCTCAACCTTTCTAATGCCACGATCCTTTAATACAGTTCCTCATGTTGTGGTGACCCCCAATTTCATTGTTACAAATTGAACATAACTAAAGCATAGTGATTAATCACAAAAACAATATGTAATTATATATGTGTTTTCCGATGGTCTTAGGCGACCCCTGTGAAAAGGTCGTTCGACCCCCAAAGGGGTCGCGACCCACAGGTTGAGAACCGCTGATGTAAACTGTAAAGTCCTACCTGGTTTGGCTCAGTAGATAGAGCATCGGCCTGCAGACTGAATGTTCCTAGGTTCCATTCTGGCCAAGGGCACATACCCACACTCGATCCCGGGTAGGGGGCATGCAAGAGGAAGCCAATTGGTGGTTCTCTCTCATAGATGTTTCTATCTCTCCCTTTCCCTTCCTCTCTGAAATCAATAAAAAAATTATAAAAACAAACAAAAAGACCTGTAAATTAAGTCAAAATGGTCAACTTTAAAAAGTTATATATCTATTCTTGTGTTAAAATGAAAAACAATTTAAACTTTGGGGTTAAGACAAGTAGAATTATGCTTAACCAAGTTGCTAGAGTTAAATTCTTAGAGATTTATTTTTTATTAAGTACGGGAATTGGCAGTACATATTTGCAGGTTTTATTCAGTTCAGTTTAAAATATTTTTATTTTAGAACTCATTTAACATTTTAAAATATTTGCATTATGTAGTGGTAAGTTTCCTTAATCATTCAAGCAGATTCTAGGTTACTGTTAGAAAGGAGTGCTACCTGAGAGATTTCTGCTTTGGTTGGGAAGGTTAATTCTTAGAAAAAAATGAGAAAAGGGCATTCCCAGGCACATAACAAAATGGGAAATAGATTGTAGCCTATAAATATAATTAAAGCATTTAGTTTTACTGTTTATGACTATAATTTAAAATAATTTTTAGTTTCAATTACCAAACAATTTAAAGAGTAAAAATAAATTCTGTTGTGCATGACTCAGCTATATAGGCACTGTCTATATTCTGGCGAAACCATCTTTCTAAATAGAAGTTTTTTAGTATTTCTAAGAGGTACTACCAAATGTTAATAATCTTTGACCTAATAAAATCACTTCTAAAAGACTATCTTAAGGAAAGAATCAAAAATATGGACTGAAATTTATGTACAAAATTATTACATTTGAGGTGATATTAATTATGAACAACTTAATTTTCAATAGGTCAGTCAGTAATTGTGTAAATTACAGAACACTTATCTGTACATTGGAATAGTACGTGGCCATTGAAAATTATGTTTTCAGATTTTTAAAAGAACATTGGCAAGGAATTCATAGTATAAAAGGGGGAAAACAGGTCTATCATTCTCCCTGTAGTGTAATCCTATTGAAACAAGCAGAGTAATATTAGTATATACTCTCATTTCAGTTATTTCTAGATTAAGGAATTATGTGAGCTTTTCCCCTATATTTCTGTGCTTTTAAAATTTGCTAATGATATATATTTTATAATCAGAAAATGCTAAATATTGCCAGCAGAAATAGAAATTTCTCAAACTTATAAGGGATCAAGAGTGAATTTTGTCTTACATAGATTGCTTACCTGTACTTCTCCTTGAGTTGTTGTAAGCGTGGTATATAGTACATATTCACTGCATTTTCCCCTCCTGAGCTTGAGTCATATTTTCCTGTTTCTTTGCATGTCATAATTTTTTGTTGAAAACTGTTCATTTTAGATAATATATTGTAGCCACTCTGGATTCAGAATCTTGAAGGTTACTTGTTTAGTAACTTCCACAGGCAAAATCTATGAAATCTATCTTCCTGCAAGTCTGCACCCACTTAATAAAAAATTCTTGTTTTGCCCTAACCGGTTTGGCTCAATGGATAGAGCGTCAGCCTGCGGACTCAACGGTCCTAGGTTCGATTCCGGTCAAGGGCATGTACCTTGGTTGCAGACACATACCCAGTAGGGAGTGTGCAGGAGGCAGCTGATCGATGTTTCTCTCTCATCGATGTTTCTAACTCTCTATCCCTCTCCCTTCCTCTCTGTAAGAAATCAATACAATATATTTTTTTAAAAAAATTCTTGTTTTATGCTTGGCATACTAGGACAGCCCCCTGTGTCTGCATAGTTTTGTGGTTCAGCTAGTGATCCGACACATACTGTGCTCAAACATCTTGCACAATAAGGCTTCTTCCTCTGCCTATGGATTTTTGTGAGATGCACATTCAAAGCTCAGGCCTTTTCCAAGTCTATCCCAGCTTTTATTTTTCATTGATCCATTTCATATCTACTGCATTCATATGTGCAGCCACAGGTTGGCCAAGAGTGTGTAGATAATTTGGGCCTTCTTGGTCTCTGCTGTGTATGTGAGCTGCCTCAGCCAGCAATATGGTTGTCCCAACAACCCCTGCAACTTCAGGCTACTAGAGCTGTTGACACTCAGTTTGCCTGCCACAGAAATGATCTCTTACCCCAAAATTATAGCTTATATTGATGATACCACTGAGTGTGGTCATTGTCAAACTCTCTAAATCATGTGAGTCTCTCGTTATGGTGACTTCAATGCTGCCAGTCCTCTCAGCTTGCCAAAATCATCTGCTCTTGCAGGTGGGAACGTAAGAGACTGGAGCAGCCCCAGACAAGAGTGGCACACACTTCTGTGTTCTTATCCCACGTTGAGCAGTTTTATAAGCATTCTCAAATTGTTGTATGCCTCTGGTGGATTTCCACATTACTGAAATAGTTTTTGTCATTTTGTCCACCCGTGTGGTTGCTTTTTGGGAGAGGGTTTTTTGCCCTTTTACCTTGGCCAGAGTCAGAATTCCAGGGATTTTAACTTCTCTTTCTTACATCTCTGTCTTTTTCCAAACTATGTCTTGTTTCCCAAGGACTCAGTGAATGACAGACTTGGATTAGAAATCTAAAGGCTAATCAGATTTATATCACAACAGTCTCAAAATAACAATGCCAGCACTTTCACTATACATTTGATTACTAGTGCCTTATATACTCTTTTTTTTTTTTTTTTTTTTTTTTTTTTTGCTGTGCTGTTCTCATTCTTCCCTCACTTTTAAATAGTTGGGTCTATATTTACATTGTCAAAGAAATTGCTTTTGCATATTATATTCTCTTCCTTTCAACCTTCATTTTATTTTAGTTGTATTGGTAACTACATTTTTTTGTGCTTGATGCTCATCACCAGTTTTTATGCAGTATTTGTAGTAAATTTGATTTTCTGAAGTGCTCTATTAGGTTTTTCAGGAAGGCCTCCTTTGGCACAATATTCCCAGAATTCTTGCATGCTGATAATAGTTTGTCTGTGGCCATTATTCTTGTAACTTATTTTTGTTGGATATAAAATCCTTGGTATACATATTCTTTCCTTGATTATTGTAATTTAAATATGTTGCTCTGTTTTTCTTCTGGCATAAAGTGTCGCTGTTGAAAAATTTAGAATAGTTTATTTTTCTTTCCATTATAGAGTTACTTAGTAGGAACCCTGGTCTGGTAGCTCAGTTGATTGGAGCATCATCCTGATCCACCAAAGTTGCAGGTTTGTTCCCTGTCAGGGCATATATAAGAAAAAACCAATGAATGCATAAATAAGTGGATCAACAAATTGATGCCCCCCACCCCTTCCTCTCTTCCTAAAAAATCAATAAAAACAAAATTTTAAAAAAATAATTAAAGTTACTTAGTGTGTAACTATACAGTGGGGCCTTGACTTACGAGTTTAATTCGTTCCGTGACAGAGCTTGTAACTCAAATTACTCGTATGTCAAATCACAAGTGAGACACGTGATACTGGGCTGATGTTGTGGCGTTCACTGTGACGCTCGCTGCGCCAACTAGCGGTGGGATATCTGAAGCTGGCTCGTAACCCGAATTTTAGCTCACAACTCAAAGCAAAAAATCGGCCTAGAGACGGCTCATATCTCGAAAAATTCCGTAGTTGGGACACTCGTAAGTCAAGGCCTCACTGTTACCAGGTTTTGCAAATACAATTGTATTGTATCCAGCCACGCCCATTCATTTACATATTGTGTTTGGCTGTTTTTGCTATACATTGCCATAGACAATATGGAAACCAATGAGCATGACTCTGGACACTGATATTTGAATTTTATATAACTGTTATTCCTATGGTCTGCAAGACTAAAATATTTACTATCTGGGTTTATAAAAAACAGTTTGCCTACATTTGGTGTGAATGCTCAAAGGATGTCTCTTCCCCAAAGGATGTCTCTCTCTCTCTCTCTCTCATGCCTAAAGGATGTTTCTTCTCTCCCCCACTCCCCTTTCCTTAAAGTTTAGTAAAGTTCTAGTAATACATACTAGACCAGCTGTGGGCAAACTACGGCCCGCGGGCCGGATCCGGCCCATTTGAAATGAATAAAACTATTGAAAAAAAAGACCGTACCCTTTTCTGTAATGATGTTTACTTTGAATTTATATTAGTTCACACAAACACTCCATCCATGCTTTTGTTCCAGCCCTCCGGTCCAGTTTAAGAACCCATTGTGGCCCTTGAGTCAAAAAGTTTGCCCACCCCTGTACTAGACTGTTTTATTTTGCTGATCTTAGGCCTGTCTTTTTTTAAAATTTTTTTAAAGATTTTAAAATTTAAAAAATTATTTTAGAGAGGAATAGGGAGATAGACAACATCAAGTTGTTGTTAATTCTCATCCGAGGATATTTTTTCCATTGATTTGTTTCTTAGAGAGAATGGAAGGGAGTGGGAGAGACAGAAAGAGAAACATCGATGTGAGAGAAATACATAGATTGGTTGCCTCCCACATAGGCTCCAATTGGTAACTGAACCTAAGACCTTTCAGTGTTCGGGTGGACACTCTAACCACTAGCCAAAACGGCCAGGGCTTTATTACTTTTTAATACAAAACCTGTTTTCCTAAACTTTTAGAAGTTTTGTTTCAAGATAGTTTTTGAATTAAATGGAGCTTTCTGTGTGTTTTTTTAAAATCTGAGGGAGTGGGGTAGAGAGAGAGAGAAAGGAAGGAAGAGAGAGAGAGAGGCAGGCAAGCTGGGAATCAAACCAAATCAAGCCTGCACCCTCTAGGTGCACAGTAAAACACTCAACCAACTGAGTCACATCAGCGAGGGTGTGTTTTGTTTTTTTGTTATACCCCTGATTGTATTATAATCACCAGTTTATTCTGTTCATCAGATTTTTTATTCACTTGATTTTTAGATTCACTTGTTGATAGATGTGTATTTGTTGTTCATAATTTGTATCTTTACCTTTTTCTTCCTCTTCCTCTTCTTAAAGGATACCTTTCAGCATTTCATATAATACTGGTTTAGTGGTGATGAACTCCTTTAGCTTTTTCTTATCTGTGAAGCTCTTTATCTGACCTTCAATTCTGAATGATAGCTTTGCTGGATAAAGTAATCTTGGTTGTACGTTCTCGGCATTCATCACTTTGAATATTTCTTGCCACCCCCTTCTGGCCTGCATAGTTTCTGTTGAGAAATCAGCTGACAGTCGTATGGGTACTCCGTTGTAGGTAACCGAGTTTCTTTCTCTTGCTGCTTTTAAGATTCTCTCTTTGTCTTTTGCTCTTGGCATTTTAATTATGATGTGTCTTGGTGTGGTCCTCTTTGGATTCCTTTTGTTTGGGGTTCTCTGCGCTTTCTAGACTTGGAAGTCTATTTCTTTCACCAGGTAGGGGTAGTTTTCTGTCATTATTTCTTCAAATAGGTTTTCAGTATCTTGCTCTCTCTCTTCTTCTGGCACACCTATAATTCGGATGTTGGTACGCTTGAAGCTGTCCCAGAGGCTCCTTACACTATCTTCGTATTTTTGGATTCTTTTTTCATTTTGCTTTTCCGGTGGGTGTTTTTTGCTTCTTTGCATTTCAAGTCTTTGACTTGATTCTTGCGATCCTCTAGTCTGCCGTTGGAACTCTGCATAATATTGTTTATTTCAGTCACTGTGTGCTTAATTTTTAGTTGGTCCTTTATCACAACCTCAAGGGTCTCATTAGATTTCTTGAGGGTCTCATTAAGTTTGTCGGCGGTTTCTAGAAAATTCTTGAAAAACCTTAAAAGTGCGGTTTTGAACTCTATATCCAGTAGTTTGCTTTCCTCCATTTCTGTCATTTGTGTCCTTTTTCTTTGTCTCCGCATTTTTTTATACTTCGCTGTGTCGATTGAGTGGCTTTCTGTGCTAGATGTCCTATAGGGCCCAGTGGCTTAGCCTCCCCAGTTACCTGAGGTAGACACTCTTGGTGCACCCCCTTGTGGGCTTTGTGCACAGTCTTGTTGTAGTTAAGCCTTGATTGTTCTAGGTAACACTGGGAGGGATTGACCTCCAGGCCAATTGGCTGTGAGAATCAGCTGTGTCTGCAGTGGGAGAACTTCTGTGCTGGAGACACCCCTCTGGGGCAAGACTTGCTTCAATGGGGCTTTGGTGCTCACTGAGTCTGCCCCCTGAGTGTGTCCTTTATGGATCGGAGGAGCTGCAATCTGGATGGTTTCACTCTGACCACTGGACACACTGGCTCCTGGATCTCTAAGGAGGTGCTAATCTAGCCTCTGCCTGAGGCTATCCAGCAGGAGCCAGCTATGACTCAATGCAAGTTTCCCTGGGGCCTTGGGCCAGCTGCAGTTTGTTAGGTAATTATCAGATTGCAAAGGGCCAGGCCTTTCATATGCAAAAGCCTCCATGCACAGCTTGGGTGGGGCAGGGTCCCAGGGGATCAACAGGGCGGAGCGAGCAGTTATGGCTGCTCTGGGTCCTGCCCTCAGAGGCCCTGCTTCTCAGCGTCCTGGCAATCGCTGCAAGCACCCCCGAGAGAAAGCTGCCCTCGAGTTCCGACCAATGCCAGACAGTCCAGTTTCCCCCGTATGAGTCTGGGTCCCCAGAGACTCGCCCGGAACTGGAGCTCAGAGCTTGAGACTCCCTCCCGATTGAAAAAGACAACCGTGTCCTCAGCCGCCAGCCCTCTCCGCATGCGCCTCTGTACCTCTGTATTTTACTTCTGCATCACACCTCCTCTGAGCCTCGGTATGCTTTTCTTTTTCCTTCTAGTTGTAGAATTTCCACTCAGCCAGCCTTCCTGTGGTTCTGGATGATGTTTGTTCCGTCTTTTAGTTGTATTTTTGAAGTGTTTGTGCTAGGCAGCAATCTCCAGTGTTTACCTATGCCACCATCTTGGTTTTCTTTCTGGGTATGGTTTTCTTATAATGTTCTAAAATATGGGGAATTGCTCTCTGAGATTGCTTAGTTTGTCTTTCTCTTTCCAACTTTTTCTAGATGTTCTCTTTTCTCATTTTTGTTTGTATATTTTTGTTTTATTCATCATTTTCTTCTCAAATGTGGAACCCTGACAGTAGTTCTGGTACTCAGGGTTGGGTTTTTGTTTTGTTTTTTAAATATATATTTTATTGATTTTTTACAGAGAGGAAGGGAGAGACATAAAGAGTTAGAAACATCGATGGGAGAGAAACATTGATCAGCTGCCTCCTGCACACCTCCTACTGGGGATGTGCCCTCAACCAAGGTACATGCCCTTGACCGGAATTGAACTTGAGACCTTTCAGTCCGCAGTCCGACGCTCTATCCACTGAGCCAAACCGCTTAGGGCAGTCAGGGTTGGTTTTGTTGTTATTGTTTAATAGAAAATACCAAATATATGTACAAAGTAAACAGAATGGTATCATTAATCCCCATATAACTATCACTCAGTTTCAGTAGTCATTAACATTTTGTCATTCTTGTTGAATGTCTACCTTACTCCCTACTTCCTCCTACCTGGTTGGTGGTTATTTTTTCTAAGAACTTTTTACAGGGTAAAATTTACATACTTTGAAACACATTGGATTTATGTATAAGTTTTTACACCCCTATCACAGTAATGGACATTTCCTTTCCCGAGGCAACTTCTCTTCTGATATTATTCTCATACTATTTTTGCCCCTAATATTTTTTAATGGTGTCATCGAACATACTCTTGTGTCTGTCATTGCTCAGCATAATATCTTTGAGATTCTTTTATGTTAGTTGATATTAGTAATTGCTGCTTTCTGTGTCTGATTTATTCACTGTATGAAAATACCATCTTCATTTTTCTGCTGCTGGGCATTGTCATTGTTTTCAGTTTGGGACTATCCTATATAATAATAGAGGCAGTCAGGGTTGGTTTTGTTGTTATTGTTTAATAGAAAATACCAAATATATGTACAAAGTAAACAGATTGGTATTATTAATCCCCATATAACTATCACTAAATAATAGAGGCCCGTTGCATGAAGAGATTCGTGCAATAGGCTGCTGGCACCGGTTTTCCTCTGGCACCCGGGACCCAGGCCTTTGCTCTGGCTGGAGCCTTCAGTCTTCACTGCTCCGGCGCTTCACGCCTACGTATGCAAATTATTCTCCATATTTGTTGGGTTAATTTGCATGCTCTCCTGATTGGCTGGTGAGCACAGCGGAGGGACGGTCAATTTACATGTTTGCCTATTATTAGGTAAGATACCCTAGTATGCTAATAGACCGAATTGCAGAACAACTGGTCGCTATGATGTGCACTCACCACCAGGGGGCAGACGCTCAATGCAGGAGCTGACCCCTGGTAGTCAGTGCGCTCCCACAGGGAGAGCACTGCTCAGCCAGAAGCTGGGCTCATAGCTAGCGAGCGCAGCAGCAGTGGCGGGAGCCTCTCCCTCCTCCGCTGCTGGTGGGTTGTGAGGAGCAAGGGGTCCCGGACTGTGAGAGGGATGTCTGTCTGCCGGCTTAGGTCCTGGACTGCGAGAGGGTGTAGGCTGGACTGAGGGACAACCCGCCCTCCCCCCTCCCCAGTGCATGAATTTCGTGACCTAGGCCTCTAGTTGTAAATAAACCCGTGAGTAGGACATGTTTATATTTTTCTTGGTTAAAAACTTAGAAGTGAACTTATTGGATCAAAGGTTAGGTGTTGTTTATTAGAAATTACAACCTTTAACCAAAAACCTTACATTGTCATCAGTAATGATGACACATCCTTGCTACCACTTGTTCTTTAGTCTTTTTAAATTTTGCCATTTAAGCAGATGTGCATTCGTATGCTGTTCTAATTTTTAACTTGTACTTCTCATTGATAATATTGGGTAGCATTTCATATACTTGTGTTCTATCATCTAGCTTTTACAAACTGCCTTCTCAAATATTTTGTTCATTTTTTCTATCAGCTGGGTTTTCTTTTTGTGTTTTAGGATTTCTTTATATATTCTGCACATGTGTACTTTGAGAGAGATGTGTTTTGTGAATATTATCCCAATTTGTTGCATGACTTTTAATTTCTTACTGGTGTCTTTGTGAACAGAAAAAAAATTTTTATGAAGTTCGTATCTAGCTTTTGCTCTTCTGTTTATTATTTTTTTAAAATACATTTTTATTGTTTTCAGAGAGGAAGGGAAAAGGGAGAGAGAGATAGAAACATTAATGATGAGAGAGAATCATTGACTGGCTGCCTCCTGTACACCCCCTATTGGGGATCGAGCCCTCAACCCCAGCATGTGCCCTTGACGGAATTGAACCTGGGACTTTCAGTCTGCAGGCTGACGCTCTATCCACTGAGCCAAAACCAGCTAGGGCTCTTAATTTTATTCTTTATACAAGATCATGTTATTTCTTTTTCTTGCCTGATTGAATAGAAGTGGTGAGAGTAGGCATCTTGCTTATTTTCAGGAGTAAAGCATTTAGTTTTTCACTATGAAATATGATGTTGGCTGTGAGTTTTTCATAGATGCCTTTTTTTTCGGTTGAAGAAGTTCCTTCCTATTCCTGGTTTGTTGGGTGTTTTTATTATGAAAGGGTGTTGGTTTGGTCAGACTGTTTATGCATCAATTGAAATGAATATGTGGACTTTTCCCTTTATTTTTTTAATGTGGTGTATTATATTGATTGATTTTCATATGCTGATTAGGGTTAGAGTTAGGGTTAAAGTTTATCACCCTTGCTTTCCTGGGATAAAATCCCATTTGGTCCTGGTGCATAATCCTTTTATGATTAAGCTGCATTTGTTTTCCTAGTGTTTTGTTGGGATGTTACATCTGTGTTCCTAAGGCATAATTAACCTACAGTTTTCTTTTCTGGTAGTGTCTTTGACTTTGGTATCGAGGTAATGCTGACCTCAGAGATTGAGTTGGGAGGTGTTCCTTAATTTTTTGGTAGATTTTGAGAAGGATGAGTATTAATTACTTAAACATTTGGTAAAACTCATTAGTAAAGCCATCTGGTCCTGGGCTTCTCATTGTGGAAAGTTTTATTTATTTCTTTATTACTAATTCAGTCTTTACTTGTTACGAGCCTTTTAGATTTTCTATTTTTTCATGAGTCCAGTTTAGTTGGGTCTATCTAGGAATTTGTCATTTCATCTAGGTTATCTAATTTGTTGGTGTACAATTGTTCGTAATATTCCCTAAAAAATACCTTTACATCTGTAAAGTTGATATTAATGTCTCTTCTTTTTTTACTTAAATGAAAAGGTTGGGTCTTCTGTCTTTTTTTTTGGCTAGTCTAAATGTTTATCAAATTTTTGTTAATCTTTTCAGAGAACCAGGTTTTTTTACTTTATTGATTTTTCTTTCATTTTTCAATTAAATTATCTATTTCTGCTTTTATTTCCTTCCTTCTGCTTGCTTTGGATGATTTAGTTTGCTTCTCTTTCTAGTTTCTTAAAGTAGAAGGTTTTATTATTGATTTGAGGTGGGGTTTTTTGTTTTTTTTTAACATAAAGACTTTTATGTTTACCAATAAATTGCTCTGAGCACTGCTTTCTGGGCATCCCAAAAATTTTGGTATATTGTGTTTTTGTTTTTATTCATCTTTTTGAAGTATTTTCTAATTCTCATTGTAATTTCTTCTTTAACACGGTAGTTATTTAGGAGTTTGCTGTTTAATTTCTGCCTATTTGTTAATTTCTCAAATTTCCTTTTTGAGATTTCTGATTTTATTGGAGATACTAGAGGCCTGATGCACAAAATTCGTGCAAGAGTAGGCCTTCCTTCCTTCCCTCTGGCACCTGGGACTCGGGCTTCCCTCGCAGCCCCAGCTTCGTCCAGAAGGACGGAAGGACATCTGGCCTAATTAGCATATTATACTTTTACTATTATAGACTAGAGGCCTGGTGTACGAAATTGTGCATGGGTAGAGTCCCTAGGCCTGTCCTACAATCAGGGCCAATCTGTGGGGTGACTGCCAGGGCGTCCTGGGCCCCCACTTGCACCCGCTTTGGCCTGGAGCCACCCGTTCATCGGCCCCGCCACTGCTGCCACTGGTTGCTGTCTTTGGGGCAACCAGCAGGGCGATTGGGGCTGCCACTCGCACTTGCCTTGGCCTGGCGCCACCCACTCACCTGTTACACCATCCTGCCACTGTTCCGCTCTCGTCGTAGTCCATAAGTGCTGGCAGTGCCTCCACTGCTGCCCGTTGCCAGCACTGCATCACCAACGCTCACCACATTCCACACCGCCCCCTGGTGGTCAGCACATGTCTAACACCCAGTCAGTCAAACTCACGCCCGTGGGGTCAATTTGTATATTAGCCTTTTATATTATTACTAGAGGCCTGGTGCACAAAAATTTGTAAACAGGGGGGGCGGGCACAGCCCGTCCTGTGCCCTCTCGCAGTCTGGGACCCCTCGGAGGATGTCCACCCACTGGCTTAGGCCCGCTCCCCGGGGGATTGGGCCTAAGATGGCAATCAGACATCCCTCTGGCAGCCCGGCAGCCCTCGGGGGATGTCCACTTGGCAGCGGGGAGCAGGCCTAAGCTGCAGTCAGACATCCTTACTGCTGCTAAGGAGGAGACGGGAGAGGCTCCCACCACCACCGCTGTACTGGCAGCTGCCAGCCTGGCTTGTGGCTGAGCAGAGCTCCCCCAGTGGGAGCGCACTGACCACCAGGGGGCAGCTCCTGCATTGAGCGTCTGCCCCCTGGTGGTCAGTGTGTGTCATAGTGACCAGTCATTCCCAGTCTTTCTGCTGTTAGGGTCAGTTTGCATATTACCCTTTTATTATATATGATAGAGGCCTGGTGCACAGATGGGGGCTGGCTGGTTTTTCCTGAAGGGTGTCCCGGATCAGGGTTGGGTTCCCGCTGGGGTGCCTGGCCAGCCTGGGTGAGGGGTGATGGCTGTTTGCAGCTGGTCACAAACCCTTCAGGGTGGGGGTTCCTGCTGGGATGCCTGGCCAGCCTGGGTGAGGGGCTGATGGCTGTTTGCAGGCTGGTCAAGCCCTCCCTCCCAGTGGGGACCCTCACCCCATGGAGGTTTGGCCAGCCTGGGTGAGAGGCTGATGGCTGTTTTCAGGCTGGCCACACCCCCTTTAGGGTGGGGGGGGGTCCCCACTGGGGTGCCTGGCCAGTCTGGGTGAGGGGCTGAGGGCCGTTTTCAGGCTGGCCAAACCCCCGGCGATGGAAGCTCCCAGCCTCTCCTTTTTTTTTTTTTTATTCTGGAATTTACTTACCTTTTATAATTGAAACTTTGTTGCCATCAGTGTAGTTCAGAGCCTTCCAGGGTGGGCGGGTGGGAAGCTTGGCTTACTCCATCACTGGAGCAACCAAGCCTCCTGTTCGCTCCAGCTCAGTGGCTACCAGCCGCCATCTTGGTTGTGTTAGTTTGCATATAGTCGCTCTGATTGGCTGGTGGGCGTGGCTTAAGGCATAGTGATGGCACAGTCAATTTGCATGTTTCTCTTTTATTAGATTACTAGAGGCCCAGTGCACAAAAATTTGTGCACTTGGGGTTAGGGGGTCCCTCAGCCCGGCCTGTGCCCTTTCGCAGTCTGGGACCCCTCGGGGGTGACCACTTGCTGGCTTAGGCCCGATCCCCGGGGGATCGGGCCTAAGATGGCAATCAGACATCCCTCTGGCAGCCCTGCAGCCCTCGGGGGATGTCCACTTGCCAGCGGGGAGCAGACCTAAGTTGCAGTCGGACATCCTTAGCGCTGCTGAGGAGGCAGGAGAGGCTACCACCACCACTGTACTGGCAGCCATCAGCCTGGCTTGTGGCTGAACAGAGCTCCTCCCATATGAGAGCGCCCTGACCACCAGGGGCAGCTCTTGCATTGAGCGTCTGCCCCCTGGTGGTCAGTGTGTGTCATAGTGACCAGTCATTCCCAGTCTTTCTGCTGTTAGGGTCAGTTTGCATATTACCCTTTTACTATATAGGATAGAGGCCTGGTGCACGGGAGGGGGGCGGCTGGTTTGCCCTGAAGGGTGTCCCAGATCAGGGTGGGGGTTCCGCTTGGGTGCCTGGCCAGCCTGGGTGAGGGGCTGGTGGCTGTTTGCAGCTGGTCACACCCCCTTCAGGGTGGGGGTCCCTACTGGGGTGCCTGGCTAGTCTGGGTGAGGGATTGAGGGCCGTTTTCAGGCTGGCAGGCGATTGAAGCTCCCAGTCTCTCTTTTTTTTTTTTTTCTTGTTTTTTATCCTGGGATTTATTTAACTTCTATAGCGGTCACTGGAGCTGGGAGCCGGCTCCAGCTCTGAGGCCGTGGCTGGCTGAAAACAGTTTTCTGGGTTTGTTTAGTTTCTATTATTGAAACTCTGTTGCCATCACTGGTGTTCTAAGCTCTGCCGGCTGAAAGCATGTATCTGGGATTTGTTTAGCTTCTATAATTGCAACATTGTTGCATCCGAGCTCAGAGCTGGGCCACGGCAGGCGGGGAACCTTGACTTCCTCCATCACTGGAGGAAACAAGCCTCATGTTCGCTTCAGCTGCGTGGCTGCCGGCCGCCATTTTTCTTGGCAGTTAATTTGCATATACTGCTGATTAGCCAATGGGAAACATAGCGGAGGTAAGGTTAATTACCATGTTTGTCTATTATTAGATAGGATACTAGAGGCCCGGTGCACGGAATTTGTGTACGGGAGGGGCGAGTCTCAGCCCAGCCTGCAACCTTTCCAATCTGGGACCCCTCAAACATCCCTCTCGCAATCTGGGACTGCTGGCTCCTAACTGCTCACCTGCCATCCCACCTGATCGCCCCTAACCCCTCTGCCTGCCTGTCTGATTGTCCCCTAACTGCCTATACCTGCCTGCCCGATCGCCCCCTAACCACCTCTTCCTGATGCCCCTAACTGCTCCCCTGCTGGCCTCATCACCCCTAACTGCTCTCCCCTCCTGGCCTAATTGTCCCTAACCACTCTCCCCTGCGTGCCTGATCGCCCCTAACCTCTCTGCCTGTCTGTCTGATTGCCCCTAACTGCTCGCCTGCCTGCCTGATTGCCCCTATCCACCTCTGCCTTGGCCCCTGCTGCTGTGGCTTTGTCCGGAAGGACGTCTGGAATGATGTCCAGAAGGTCATTCGGCTGTCTGGTCTTATTAGCATATTATGCTTTTATTATTATAGATAGATTATATTTATATGAAGGCATGGAGACAATATACTTGTATGGTTTCAGTCCTTTTAAAGTTATTGGTTGGGACTTGGTTTTTTGTTCTAACATGTCTCTCCTGAAGAATGTTTTGTGTGTAAATTTAGAATATCTATTTTGATGTTGTGCAGTGAATTGTTTTATATATTTCTCTTAGGCCAAATGAATTGTTCAGGTCTTTCATTTCCTTGTTGATCTTCTGTCTAGTTGTTCTACCCATTATTGAGATTGAGGTATTAAAATCTTCAATTCTAGCAAGTAAGTACATATACATATCATAGTGTATATATGTATAAATATACATGTATCTACTAGAGGCTTGGTGCACGAAATTCATGCGGGGGGGGGGGTGGCTGTATATCCCTCAGCCCAGCCTGCACCCTCTCCAATCAGGGATCCCTCTCACAATCCAGGACTGCTGGCTTCCAACCGCTCGCCTGCCTGCCTGCCTGATTGCCCCTGACCACTCCACTGCCAGCCTTATCGACACCTAACTGCTCCCCTTCCAGCCCGGTTGCCCTTAACTGCCCTCCCCTGCTGGCCTGTTTACCCCTAACTGCCCTCCCCTGCCGGCCTGGTCGCCCCCAACTGCCCTCCCCTACTGGTCCAGTCACCCCTAACTGCCCTCCCCTGCCGGCCTGGTCACCCCTAATTGCCCTCCCCTGCTGGCCTGACTGCCCACAACTGCCTTCCCTTTCAGGCCTGGTCCCTCCCAACTGCCCTCCCCTGCTGGCCTGATCACCCACAACTGCCGTCCCCTGCTGGCCATCTTGTGACGGACATCTTTGACCACATGGGGGCGTCCATCTTTGTGTGTTGGAGTGATGGTCAATTTGCATATTACTCTTATTTAGATAGGCTATATATAAAAGATTAGCAACCAAACAGTGGAATGACCAGAACAACTGGTCAACCAGTTCCTATGATGCACACTGACCACCAGGGGGCAGATGCTCAACTCAGGAACTGCCTCCTGGTGGTCAGTGCACTCCCACAGTGGGAGCACCGCTTGGCTAACTGGGATGAGTGGTGCTCCCATAGCAAGCCAATCCCTGCAGGCCATGATCCCCCACCAGTGCAGAAATCCATGCACCGGGCCTCTAGTCCTAGCTAATAATAGAGAAACATGGTAATTGACTGTAACTTCGCTACCCTTCCCATTGGCTAATCAGTGAGATATGCAAATTAACTGCCAACAAAGATGGCAGCTGGCAGCCAGGCAGCTGAAGCGAATAGGAGGCTTGCTTGCTTCGGTGAAGGAGGAAGCCAAGGTTCCCTGCCTGTCGCTGCTGGGCTCTGAGCTTGCACTCTAAAAAACTATTTTGCAATTATAGAAGCTAAACAAACCCCAGAAACCTGCTTTCAGCCTTCAGAGCTGGAGTTGCAACAGAGTTTCAATTGTAGAACCCAAACCCAGATACCTGCTTTCAGCAGCCGAGGTCTCAGAGCTGGAGCCGAGCCTCAGTGCTAAAGCTGGCTCTCAGCTCCAGTGACAGCCATAGAAGGTACATAAATCCCAGAATAAAAAAGAAAAAAAGGAGAGGTTGGGAGCTTCAGTCACTAGCCAGCCTGAAAACGGCCCTCAGCCCCTCACCGAGACTGGCCAGGCACCCAAGCGGGACCCTCACCCTGATCCGGAACACCCTTCAGGGCAAACCAGCCAGCCTCCACCCGTGCACCAGGCCTGTATCCTATATAGTAACAGGGTAATATGCAAACTGACCCTAACAGCAGAAAGACTGGGAATGACTGGTCACTATGACACACACGCTCAATGCAGGAGCTGCCCCTGGTGGTCAGGGCGCTCTCACATGGGAGGAGCTCTTTTCAGCCACAAGCCAGGCTGATGGCTGCCAGTACAGCGGTGGTGGTGGGAGCCTCTCCTGCCTTCTCAGCAGCACTAAGGATGTTCGACTGCAGTTTAGGCCTGCTCCCCACTGGCAAGTGGACATCCCCCGAGGGTTGCCGGGCTGCGAGAGGGATGTCTGATTGCCATCTTAGACCCAATCCCCTGGGGATCGGGCCTAAGCCAGCAGGTGGTCACCCCAGAGGGGTCCCAGACTGCGAGAGGGCACAGACCGGGCTGAGGGACACCCCCCCCCCTTGACCCTGAGTGCACAAATTTTTGTGCACTGGGCCTCTAGTCCTATCTAATAAAAGATACACATGGTAATTGGTGTACGACCGCTACCCTTCCCATTGGCTAATCAGGGCAATATGCAAATTAACTGCCAGCCAAGATGGCGGCCGGCAGCCAGGCAGCTTGAAACTAACATGAGGCTTGCTTGCTTCAGTGACGGAGGACTCCAAGTTCCCCGCCTGCCGCTGCAGGCCTCTGAGCTGCAAGCAACTATGTAACAAACATAGAAGCTAAACAAAACCCCAGAAACCTGCCGGGCTACAGCCAGCAGGATCGCAACATTGTAAGCAAAGGCCAGAACTCTACTTTCAGCAGCGGAGGCCTAAGAGCTGGAGCCAAGCCTCAAAGCTAAAGCTGGCCCAGAATAAAAAAAGAAAAAAGAAAAAAAGGAGCGGTTGGGAGCTTCAGTCACCCCCAGCCTGAAAACAGCCCTCAGACCCTCACCCAGACTAGCCAGGCACCCCAGTGGGGATCCCCACCCTGAAGGGTTTGTGAGCAGCTGCAAACAGCCATCATCCCCTCACCCAGGCTGGCCAGGCACCCCAGTGGGGACCCCCCACCCCCCCGATCCAGGACACCCTTCAGGGCAAACCAGCCGGCACCCACCCATGCACCAGGCCTCTATTCTATATAGTAAAAGGGTAATATGCCTCCCAGCACCGGGATCAGCGGAGCCCCGCGAGGCCTCCCGGCAACGGGATCAGCGTGACGGGGGCAGCACCCAAACCCCCTGATCGCCCTGCGGCTCTGTGTGTGACAGGGTATTGCGCCCCAACCGCCCGCGCCCCCCCCCCCCCCACGGGCCCTGCTCTGTGTGTGACGGGGTAGGACCATAACCTCCCCATCAGCCCTGCCCTGAGTGTGAGAGTGGCGGCACCCAACCCCCTGATCGGCCCTGCTCTGTGGGTGATAGAGGGCAGTGCCCCAACCCCCTGATGGGCCCTGCTCTGTGTGTGACAGGGAAATGCCCCAACCCCCTGATTGGCCCTGCTCTCGCATGACAGGGTGGCGCCGCAACCTCCCCATCGACCCTGCCTTGAGTGTGACGGAATGGTGCCCCAACCCCCCAATCGGCCCTACCCTGAGCGTGACTGAGGGTGGAATCACAACCTCCTGATCGCCCTGCTCTGTGTATGACAGGGGGCGGCGCCCCAACTCTCCAATCGGCCCTGCTCTGAGCCCGACCAGGGGCTGCACCTAGGGATTGGGCCTGCCCTCTGCCACCCGGGAGCAGGCCTAAGCCAGCAGGTCGTTATCTCCTGAGGGGTCCCAGACTTCGAGATGGCGCAGGCCGGGCTGAGGGACCCCCCTCCCCCTCGAGTGCACAAATTTTTGTGCACCAGGCCTCTAGTGTATATATAAAATGCTAGACAATTCTGCATGGAGAGAATGAAGGTTCTGGAAAAGGTTAGGAGAAAAAGTCCTCTGAATTAAAAAATAACCAGTGGGTATTTGCTGGAAAGCAAGACAACATTTAAACAAGAAAGTTATGAAATGTGGAGGGATTTTGTCCGTTCTGATGGTGAGTTGTGAAAGGTGTGCTTTTAAGTCTGAAAGGGCTAGAGCAGTCAAGCCCTCATGGAATTTCAAAACTGACTGCTCACACACAGATGAAGAAAACACTACTTTTTAATCTCACATGCAAGGCACACCAAGATAGGCCATGTGGTGAGCCGTAAAACAAGTCTTGGTAAGTTTCAAGACTAAAATCTTTTAAAATATATCTATAGAAATTGATTAAAAATAACTCTTTTAAAAAAATTCTTTTATGCATTTATGGCATGGGAATTTTCCTTTTCTAAGAAGTGCTGAGCTGAAGACCAAAGGAATTAAGACAAATTTATGCAATGTAAATAGAGTTAAGTAAATAATACATGCCTTGAATGATAACTCCCTTTAGAAGTCAACATTGACTCTTTAGGAGAAAAGGCCATATTTATTTCATTTGGGGATAGCAACTTAACTGAGCACCATTTGCCTCTGGCCGCGTGGCTCAGTTGATTGGAATGTTGTCCCATGTGCCAAAAGGTTTGAGGGTTCGATTCTTGGTCAGGGCACTGTGGGTTTTACCCCCAGGAGGGGCGTGTACTGGAGGCAGCCAATTGATGTTTTCTCTCTCTCTCTCTCTCTCTCTCTCTCTCTCTCTCTCTCTCTCTCTCTCTCTCTCTCTCTGTCACTCTAAAAAATCAGTCAAGACATATCCTCGGATGAGGATTAAAAAAATAAAAGGAAAAAACTGAGTATCATTTGGTGATGGAAAAAAAATTATTTCAAAAGATATTGTGGAACTTCTGGTGAATCCCTTGAATTTAGGGGATATGGTTTTTTTGTTGTTATTCTTAAAGTAGGTATAGTATAGCATAGCATACTATAGTAGTATAAAGTTTTTATATATTTTAAAGGGTTCTAACTTTTTTTCTTGTGACCATTATGTTGAATTAGTAAAGACACAATTTCTTAAGCTTCCTAATTGGTCAGTGAAGACCGTAACTATTGCCAGGAATTTCTACACCTTTAGAGTGCTTAGAATTTCTACAAATGCATTCACTGTTGTAAGTAATTTTATTGTTCTCCACACTTTATATTGTTTTCTAATTTCTTTTTCATTTTGAGTCTCAGAGTGGTAAGATAAGTGTAAGTCTTGGGACAGTTTTGCCACCTGTTTTCTCATCGATAAAATGAGAGAAGTCAAGTAGATTGGTTCATATGTTCTTCCTTGTGGGAATTCAGTTTTTAAAGTATCATTAAGTAAGGTAAGATCAAATCCTGCAAAATGATTTAACTTCTTGTTACACTTGTATGATTGCTGATTATTAGAATGTGCTAATGGAATTCATTTATTGACGAAGGGTTTTTTCCCACTACAGTTTGAGTTCTAGAGGGCAAAATTTTCCCTATCTTGTTTATTGTTTACTAGGTAATTTCCTAGCCCAGTGCCTCAAATGTGGTAGGTGCTCAGGAAAAACTTAGTGAATGAATAAGTGAATGGTTAAATGAATGATAATGTGGGCATGGATGGAGGCAACATAGTGCTGTAGAGAGCATGCACACTGGTATGCAATCACAGGGTATAATTTCAAAAGATTGGAAGGTTACTTGGGATGATCCTATCTAATAAAAGAGAAACATGGTAATTGGCATACGACCGCTACCCTTCCCATTGGCTAATCAGTGAGATATGCAAATTAACTGCCGGCCAAGATGGCGGCCGGCAGCCAGGCAGCTTGAAACTAACATGAGGCTTGCTTGCTTCAGTGATGGAGGACTCCAACGTTCTCTGCCTGCCTTGCTGGCCTCTGAGCCTGCAGTTTAAGAAACATTGTAACAAATATAGAAGCTAAACAAAACCCCAGAAACCAGCTTTCAGCGAGCTGGGATCTCAGAGCTGGAGTTATACATTGTTTCGATTATAGAACCTAAACAAACCAGATACCTTCTTTCAGCAGCAGAGGCCTCAGAGCTGGAGCCAGAGCTAAAGCTGGCCCAGTATAAAAAAAAAAGAAAAAAAGGAGTAGTTGGGAGCTTCAGTCACCCGTCAGCCTGAAAACAGCCCTCAGCCCCTCACCCAGACTGGCCAGGCACCCCAGTGGGGATCCCCACCCTGAAGGGTGTGTGACCTGCTGCAAACAGCCATCATCCCCTCATCCAGGCTGGCCAGGCATCCCAGTGGGGACCCCCACCCTGATCCAGGACACCCTTCAGGGCAAACCAGCCAGCCCCCACCCATGCACCAGGCCTCTATTCTATATAGTAAAAGGGTAATATGCCTCCCAGCACCAGGATCAGCGGGAGCCGTGAGGTCTCCCGGCACCGGGATCAGCATGACAGGGGGCAGCGCCCAAACCCCCTGATCGCCCTGCGGCTCTGTGTGTGACAGGGGGCGGGGCCACAACCTCCCTATCCACCCTGCTCTGTTCGTGACAGGGGAAGGCGCCCCAACCCCCTGATCAGCCCTGCTCTGTGCCTGACAGGGGAGAGCTCCCCAACCCCCTAATCGCTCTGCGGCTCTGTGTGTGACAGGGTGCGGCGCCCCAACCCCACCCCCCAACCCCCACGGGCCCTGCTCTGTGTGTGACGGGGTAGAGCCATAACCTCCCCATCGGCCCTGCCCTGAGTGTGAGAGTGGTGGCGCCCCAACCCCCTGATCAGCCCTGCTCTGTGGGTGATAGAGGGTGGCGCCCCAACCCCCTGAGCAGCCCTGCTCTGTGTGTGACAGGGTTGGTGCCCCAACCCCCTGATTGGCCCTACTCTGTGTGTGACGGGGTGGTGCCCCAACCCCCCAATTGGCCCTACCCTGAGCATGACTGAGGGTGGCATCACAACCTCCCAATCCACCCTGCTCTGTGCATGACAGGGGGCGGCGCTCCAGCTCCCCAATCGGCCCTGCTCTGAGCCCGACCAGGGGCTGCACCTAGGGATTAGGCCTGCCCTCTGCCACCCGGGAGCAGTCCTAAGCCAGCAGATGGTTATCTCCGGAGGGGTCCCAGACTGCGAGAGGGCACAGGCCGGGCTGTAGGGCCCCCCCCCCCACCTCGTGTGCACAAATTTTTGTGCACCAGGCCTCTAGTGTATACCATAAAGTTCAATCACATAAAATGTTAATTTCTTATTTCAATCCCTTAGAAACCTGGACTTTTTTTAACCAAGAGGTTTTTATTATATAAGCTGGAAAACTATGGGGATGCTAGATTAAGTTTCTAATAACTCTTGTTATTTCTCTTTTACAGTTTTACATGTGGCACCCATAAAAGATGAGGCTGAGAACACGGAAAGCTTCTCAGCAATCCAATCCAATCCAAACACAGCGCACTGCCAGAGCAAAGAGGAAATATTCAGAAGTTGATGATAGCCTACCTACAGGAGGAGAAAAACCACCGAAGAATGAAACCGGCTTGTTGTCTTCAATTAAAAAATTCATTAAAGGAAGCACACCCAAGGTAATGGTTTTACCTTGTTCTTACATCATTAAAATTAAAGTTAAGTTTATTTTCAAACGTGTAAAAATGAGAAATCTAACATTGCTAGAGCCCACTTAAGAGTATTAACATTTGGTGTTATTTTAAGAGTATTAACATACAAAATATTTAGTGGCTGTTTAAGAAAACATTTATTTTACTTAACTGATTGCTTAATCTTCTGGGGATTTTTTCCAGCATAGTATTATTGGAAGTAGAAAATATATATTTCTTTTGCTTGAATTTTTTCTTATACTCACATTGGTTTTTATTTCAAAGGAAAGGTAAAATTTCTCAATATTATTAATACATTGCTTAGGGAGATGATCTATCTGTATTCTTACATTTGCCAATGAAACTGTATTATTTCATTAAAGAGAAAACAAAATTATTAAAGAAAGAATGAATGCTGACCAATAGGCAGATGTTTCAAATTCATTCTCTAGACCAGTGATGGCGAACCTTTTGAGCTCGGCATATCAGCATTTTGAAAAACCCTAACTTTTTTTTTTATTATTATTAATTAAATCTTTATTGTTCAGATTATTACATTTGTTCCTCTTTTTTCCCCCCATAACTCCACTCCACCCAGTTCCCACCCCACCCTCCTCCCTCACTTCCCACCCACTCACTGTCCTCATCCATAGGTGCACGATTTTTGTACAGTCTCTTCCCGCATCCCCCTCACCCCTTACCCCCCCCAAGAATAGCCTTTCTATGCCCCTGATTCTATTATAATAACCAGTTCATTCTGTTCATCAGATTATTCACTTGATTTTCAGATTCACTTGTTGATAGATGTGTATTTGTTGTTCATAATTTGTATCTTTACCTTTTCTTCCTCTTCCTCTTCTTAAAGGATACCTTTCAGCATTTCATATAATCCTGGTTTGGTGGTGATGAACTCCTTTAGCTTTTCCTTATCTGTGAAGCTCTTTATCTGACCTTCAATTCTGAATGATAGCTTTGCTGGATAAAGTAATCTTGGTTGTTGTAGGTTCTTGGTATTCATCACTTTGAATATTTCTTGCCACCCCCTTCTGGCCTGCAAAGTTTCTGTTGAGAAATCAGCTGACAGTCGTATGGGTACTCCGTTGTAGGTAACTGAGTTTCTTTCTCTTGCTGCTTTTAAGATTCTCTCTTTGTCTTTTGCTCTTGGCATTTTAATTATGATGTGTCTTGGTGTGGTCCTCTTTGGATTCCTTTTGTTTGGGGTTCTCTGGGCTTCCTGGACTTGTAAGTCTATTTCCTTCACCAGGTAGGGTAAGTTTTCTGTCATTATTTCTTCAAATAGGTTTTCAATATCTTGCTCTCTCTCTTCTTCTGGCACACCTATAATTCGGATGTTGGTACACTTGAAGCTGTCCCAGAGGCTCCTTACACTATCTTCGTATTTTTGGATTCTTTTTTCATTTTGCTTTTCTGGATGGGTGTTTTTTGCTTCTTCGTATTTCTTCTTCTTTTTTTTTTTTTTGTTTTCTTTTTTTTTATTGCTTATAGTATTACAAAGGGCATTACATATGTGTCCCTTTTTTTCCCCCGCCCTTGACAATCCCCTGGCCTCCCCCACCCCCCAGTGTCTTATGTCCATTGGTTATGCTTATACGCTTGCATACAAGTCCTTTAGTTGATCTCTTACCCCTCTCCCTCCTGCCTCCCAACCCTCCCCAGCCTTCCCGCTGCAGTTTGACAATCTGTTTGAGGCTGCTCTGCCTCTGCATCTATTATTGTTCAAAAGTTTATAATGGTCTCTATTATCCATGAATGAGTGAGATCATGTGGTATTTTTCCTTCATTGACTGGCTTATTTCACTTAGCATAATGCTCTCCAGTTCCATCCATGCCGTTGCAAATGGTAAGAGTTCCTTCTTTTTTACAGCAGCATAGTATTCCATCGTGTAGATATACCACAGTTTTCTAATCCATTCATCTACAGATGGGCACTTAGGCTGTTTCCAGATCCTAGCTATGGTGAATTGTGCTGCTATGAACATATGGGTGCATATATCCTTTCTGATTGGTGTTTCTGGTTCCTTGGGATATATTCCTAGAAGTGGGATCACAGGGTCAAATGGGAGTTCCATTTTTAGTTTTTTGAGGAAACTCCATACTGTTTTCCATAGTGGCGCTTCTTCGTATTTCAAATCGTCAACTTGATTCTTGCAATCCTCTAGTCTGCCGTTGGAACTCTGCATCATATTCTTTATTTCAGTCAGTGTATGCTTAATTTCTAGTCGGTCCTTTATCACAACCTCGAGGGTCTCATTAGATTTCTTGTAGATCTGATTAAGTTTATCAGCAGTTTCTAGAAAATTCTTGAAAAACCTTAAAAGTGTGGTTTTGAACTCTATATCCAGCAGTTTGCTTTCCTCCATTTCTGTCATTTGTGTCCTGTTTCTTTGTCTCCACATTTTTTATGCTTCCCTGTGTTGATAAAGTGGTTTTTTGTGCTGAGTGTCCTCTAGGGTCCAGTGGTTCAGCCTCCTCAATTACCTGAGGCTGACACTCTTGGTGCACCCCCTTGTGGGCTTTGTGCCCAGTCTTCTTGTAGTTAAGCCTTGATTGTTGTAGTTATCACTGGGAGGAATTGACCTCCAGGCCAATTGGCTGTGAGAATCAGCTGTGTCTGCAGTGGGAGAACTTCTGTGCTGGAGACACCCCTCTGGGGCAAGACTTGCTTCAGTGGGGCTTTGGTGCTCACTGAGTCTGCCCCCTGA
The DNA here is from genome assembly GCF_014108235.1 of Myotis myotis. Classification (NCBI taxonomy): domain Eukaryota; kingdom Metazoa; phylum Chordata; class Mammalia; order Chiroptera; family Vespertilionidae; genus Myotis; species Myotis myotis. The sequence goes on from NW_023416313.1 coordinate 162,560,618, forward strand.
GGGTGTCCTTTATGGTTCCACGGAGCTGCAAACTGGATGGTCCCACTCTGACCTCTGGGTTTCCTGGCTCCTGGATCTCTAGTGAGGTGCTAATCTAGCCTTTGCCTGAGGCTATCCAGCAAAAGCCTCCCTGCAGGGCTGGGGCGGGGCGGGTCCTAAGGGATCAACAGGGGGGAGGCTAGCAGTTATGGCTGCTCTCAGTCTTGCCCTCAGAGGCTCTGCTTCTCAGTGTCCCAGTAATCGCTGCAAGCTCCTGGGAGAGAAAGCTGCCCTCGAGTTCCGACCGCTGCCAGACAGTCCCGCTTCTCCCGTATGAGTCTGGGTCCCTAGAGACTCGCCCAGAACTGGAGCTCAGAGCTTGAGACTCCCTCCCGATTGAAATCGACAACCGCGCCCTCAGCCGCCAGCCCGCTCCGTGTGCGCCTCTGTACCTTAGTGTTTTACTTCCGTACTGCACCTCCTCTGAGTCTCGGTATGCTTTTCTCTTTCCTTCTAGTTGTAGAATTTTCACTCAGCCAGCCTTCCTGTGGTTCTGGATGATGTCCGTTCCGTCTTTTAGTTGTATTTTTGAAGCGGTTGTTCGAGGCAGCAAACTCCGGTGATTACCTATGCCTCCATCTTGGTTTCTAAAAAACCCTAACTTAACTCTGGTACTCTGTCACATATAGAAATTTTTTGATATTTGCAACCATAGTAAAACAAAGGTTTATATTTTTGATATTTATGTTATATATTTAAATGCCATTTAACAAAGAAAAATCAACCAAAAAAATGAGTTCGTGTGTCACCTCTGACACGCATGTCATAGGTTTGCCATCACTGCTCTAGATCAATGGTTCTTAACCTGTGGGTCGTGATCCTTTCACAGGGGTCTCCTAAGACCATCGGAAAACATAATTACATATTTTTTTTGTGATTAATCACTATGCTTTAATTATGTTCAATTTGTAACGATGAAATTGGGGGTCACCACAACATGAGGAACTGTATTAAAGGATCGCGGCATTAGGAAGGTTGAGAACCAGTGCTCTAGACCAACTTGAGTGATCTTATTATGAAATCATTTACCCCTCTGAGCCTTAGGAAGACTGTAAAATGGCACTAATACCAACTGTTTTGTCTGTCTCAGAGTTGTTTTCAGATCAGATAGCAAATAGGTGGAAAGTAGTTTAAGAAATTTTAACGTACTCTATAAATGGATGGTATTATTAACCTTAATTGTCTGTAGATTGTATCACTGTTTACTACTCTTGTATTCTTTTCTTGGGATCATTATATGATATATTTTTATTATAAGTTTATCACTTTGATAATTAGTAAAAGAAATCACTATTGCTTCTTATTCATAGGGTTAGATTTTGTTGTCATATCACTAAAAAGCTTAGTTACTGTGAACCATTGGCCAAGATTTAGAAGTATTCTGTTTATAGAGTTTTTCTTTATGTTTTGATGATTTAATCTTAATTTGTTTTTCTAATATTAGTAAAAAAATATTGTTAATTTTAAATGGAATTTTTTAAAAGTTCCTTTGAGCTAATTTCTATAAACTCAGAAGTAATATATTATTGTCGTATAAGAAAGATCAAATTCCTTCCAGAAACATGATTTCCTGAATCTATACATTCCTAATGGATTGTCATCATTTCTCTTGAAGAGAATGTTACTTGTCAGTTCATTCTCTAAACAACTCTAAATATTATAAAGTTCTTCATCTCAAGGAAAATATATCTACCCTTTACTTTCTTATATGTTCTTTTCTTCATGTGAAAGTGCAAACCTTCACATCTAAGCTAAATATTTCTAGTTTCCATTATATGACAGTATGTGATACAGATAACCATCTTGGTCACCCTTTTCCGTTGTTCATAAAAGGTAACAACCAGAGTGAAGATAGGTTTTTCTCACGTCTTCTGACTTCTGTTCATTTTTACTTTCTTTGAACTGGGCAGTCTATTAATGTGGCATTATGTTATATCATACATTGTATCATTTCTTTTTTTTCTCTCTCTCTCCTTTAATGGTTAGATTTTTGCCCATGCCAGCTAAAACAGTCAAGATTTTGGTGTTGAGTTTCTTTTTGCCTTTTTTAAAAACCAACATCTAGGATTTTTAAAATTAATTTCTTTTTTTTTAAATATATTTCATTTACTTTTTTACAGAGAGGAAGGGAGAGGGATAGTTAGAAACATCGATGAGAGAAACATGGATCAGCTGCCTCTTGCACAACCCCTACTGGGGATGTGCCCGCAAGCAAGGTACATGCCCTTGACTGGAATCAAACCTGGGGACCCTTGAGTCCGCAGGCCGACGCTCTATCCACTGAGCCAAACCGGTTAGGGCTAAAATTAATTTCTTAATAAGTATAGGGCCACGGGAAATCTGTTTGCAGACTAGAATCTTCATTAATAATTTGGGCAGTTTTTCCTACAGATTGATTTAATTGTACTGTCATTTGCCTTAGATTTCTTTATTATAGTCTATAAGATTAATATGAAAAATAGTATTTGAATGCCTTACTGAAATCAAGGTACAGGTTTTTTGTGTGTGTATGTGTGTTTTCCCCCAAGTCTAACCCTATGTTAGAAATAAATTAAAAGGTGAACTTGTCATTTATTATTCCTAATGAGCTTATAGTGGCTTCTAATTGTTATTTCTCTCTTATGTACATTGTCATTACACTGTCTTCTTGATAATATATTCTAAAATTTTATTCATTATCTAATTTTACTGAGTATATAGTGCTTGCCTATGTTCAATATCTTAATACAGCATCATTGTTTTTTTCCAAAATTTGGGTAAGGGTTGGTAGCTAATATTTATTATCTATTAGGTGCTTTGTATCCAGTATCTCCTGAGAAAAAGTGAATTTAGGTAACTTTTACAATGTCAATAATAGAAGCAATTGTAATAAATATTTTGCCCATGATTAAAAATAAGAACAAATAAACAGTAATTGAGCAGTTACTATGTGCTATGCACTATTCTCAGTGCTTTAAGTGTAATGACTTCTTTAAGCCCTTACACTATATTACAGATGAGGAAACAGAGGCACAGGGAAGTTATATAGCTTGTGCAGGGTTACTTAACTTTAAGTGGCAACACTGGAATTGAAACCCAGATACTACTGGTTTTAGAGCCTACACTCTTAACCACTATACTAGTACACTACTGCCTCTCCAATAAATGACAGTGCTGAGATTTAAATCCAGATACATTTGAGTTGAATACCTGTGCTTTTCCTCCTATAACAGCGGTTCTCAACCTGTGGGTCGCGACCCCTTTGGCAGTCGAACGACCCTTTCACAGGGGTCGCCTAAGACCATCCTGCATATGAGTTATTTACATTACAATTCATAACAGTAGCAACATTACAGTTATGAAGTAGCAACGAAAATAATTTTATGGTTGGGTCACAACATGAGGAACTATATTTAAAGGGCCAGAAGGTTGAGAACCACTGTCCTATACCATTCTGCCCCAAAGTGGGTAGATAGTGTCTTTATAGCATTACCTATCTTCTGTAGGGATTAATAATTATTCTTGAGGAAAGTAAATAAGTAAAGTGCCACCCACTTTGTCATTTATTTATATTCTACTATTGGCTCAAAGCTTGAAGCTTATTCTTTTATAGGAAATATTTTTTCTCCCCTGGTATTTTTTGCATATATTATTACCCTCTTTCTTTAGTATTTCTGACTGGATGGTAGGCTACTTTCCACAAGTGTCATTTTCAAATCCAAGTTAGTTAGACAACTCCCTGTGCTGCCACTTTGACTTCTTTGGTACCTTTCCTTTTTTTCTTCTGATAATTTTGATTTTCAGTTCATCAGCTAATAGATATTTGGATTGTTTCCACGCTTTAGTTATTATGAAAAATAACTCCCGTGAACATTCACATACAAGTTTTTTGGTGTGTGTGTGTGTGTGTGTGTGTGTGTGCATATGTATATATATATATTGTGTGTGCTTATATATATATATGTGTGTGTATATATATATATTTATACTTACTGATTTCAGAGAGGAAAAGAGGAGGGAGAGAGAGAAACATCAATGATGAGAGAGAATCATTGATCGGCTGCCTCTTTCATGTTCCCTACTGGGGATTGAGCTCACAACCCGGACATGTGTCCTTGACTGGAATCGAACCCGGGACCCTTCAGTCTGCAGGCTGATGCTCTATCCACTGAGCCAAACCAGCCAGGGCCCCATACAACTTTTTATGTATATATCCAGTGTCATTCATCTGAGTGTATACCTAGAAAGGAATTGTTCGGTTATATGGTAACTCTGTGTTTAGTTTCTTAAGGAATTGCAGGTTGTTTTCCAAGGTGGATCTGCCATTTTACAGTCCCACCAGATAATATGGGGGTTCCAGTTTCTCTACATCCTCTCCATACTTGTTATCACTGTCTTTTTAATTTTAACCATCCTGGTGTGTGTGAAATGGCAGTTCATTGTGGTTTTGATATACATTTCCCTAATGATTAATGACATTGAGCATCTTTTTATGAACTTTGTTGGCCAGTTTTATGTCTTCTTTGGAAAAATGTCTTTTAAACCCATTTTTTAATTGTGTTATTTTTGTTTTTATTATTGAATTGTAAGAGTTTCTAATACATTTTTAGCTACAAGTCCCTTATTCAATATATGATTTGCAAATATTCTCTTCTGTGAACTCCTTTGAAGCACAAAAGTTTTAAATTTTGATGAAATTCAATTTATTTTTAACTTTTTACTTGTATTTTTTATGTCATATACAAATAACCATTGCCAAATTCAAGGCGATGACGATTTCGTCCTAAGTTTTCTTATAAATACTTTATAGTTTTAACACTTTAGTTCATTTTTAATTAATTTTTGTAGGTGATGTTAGGGAAGAGTCCAACTTAATTCTTTTGCATATTGATATCCATTGGTCCCAGTACCATTTTGTTAAAAGACTTTAACTTAAGAGTCTGCCCAGCTGTTTTCCATTGTATTTGTGCCATTTTACATTGTATCTGGCAATGTTGAAGCATCAACATTTGGAATAGTCAGTATTTTTTACTATAACCTTTCTATAGGGGTGGGTGGGAGGTATCTCATTGTGTATTATTTTGCATTTCCCTGATGAGTAATGATTTTGAGTTGTTTTTTTTCATGGACTTGTGGCCATGTGTGGATCTTCTTTTGTCAACTGTCAGTTGAAATTTTTTTCTGTTTGGGGGAGGTGACTTTTTGTGTGTGATTTCATTAGTAGTGCCTATTGAGCAAGTGGTACTTAAAGTTTTTGATCTTAGAATCCTTTACCTTCTTACAGGTATTGAAAACCCTAAAGAACATTTGTTTATGGAGATTGTATCTATCAGTATATCTCATTAGATCTTAAAACCAAGGAATTTTGAAAATAATCCTAGTTGCAATTATATACCTACTACATGTTAATGCAAATAAAATTTTGACTATTTTCTCAAAACAAAAGGGAAATTAACGGGAAGCAAGACATTATTTACTACTTTACTAATCACTTTAATGATGGCTTCATAGAAGGGAGTTGATTTTTATCATTGAAGCATATAAAGAAAACCGTACATGTATTGAGAAAAGGGAAGAGTATTTTAATGTCCTTATTAGATAATTGCAAATACTCCGTTGATGCTATTTTTAAAAATACATATTTTTATTGATTTCAGAGAGGAAAATAGGGGGGAGAGAGAGAGAGAGAGAGTGAGAGAGAGAGATATCAATGATGAGAGTCATTGGTCCGCTGCCTCCTGCACACACCCCACTGGGGATAGAGCCTGCAATCCAGGCATGTGCCCCAACCTGGAATCAAAACCATGACCTCCTGATTCATAGGTCAACGGTCAACCACTAAGCCACCCTGGCCAGGCTGTTGATGCTATTTCAAAACTTGACAATTGGTGTAGTTTCTTAGCGTCTTGTGCTAAGATTAAATTTGAAAGCACTGTAAAGATCTTTTCCTTGGTGTGTCTTATACTTAAAATGAATCTTTTACCTATGTATGGCTTGTAACATCATGCATTGATTATTTGGGAAATACTGGTTCACTAAATTGTGCAGATCTTCTACATGTGTGTCCACTTTGACATATTTTATTCAGTATTAAAAAATCACATTTCTGAAAATCTCCACTTAACAGAACAGGCATTAAGTATTGGGAAGCTGTTGACAGCAATGTCAGTTTTGTGGTGTTTGTTGTTTTTTTTGTTGGTGGTTTTTGGGTTTTTGTGTGTGTGTTTTGTTTTGTTTTGTTGTTTTGTTTTTGCAGTGATAGGGTTGCTTTGTTCACTTTTCAAAAAATACCCCCTTCAAGTAAAAATAGTTTTCCATCAGCCTGGCCAGTGTTGCTAAGTTGTTGAGTATCAACCTATGAACCAGGAGGTCACGGTTTGATTTCTAGTCAGGGCACATGCCCAGGTTTTGAGCATGATACCCAGTATGGGGTGTGCAGGAGGTAGCCAATCAATGATTCTCTCTCATTGATGTTTCTATCTCTCCCTCTCTGAAATCAATTAAAATATATATATTTTTAAAAAGATAAGGTAATCTAATTCAGGTTACAACTCAATCAAATACTTTTTCTCAAGATAATTGTGGAATACATTTGCTGCAGAAGTATATTATATATACAGTACTTCCCATCTCATGCAGAATGTTAACACATATTTAAGGGTTTGAGATTTAGTTAATTTTATGGCTTCATCAAGGACGTTATTAAGTAGAACCAGCCTTTCTTTTCTCCCCTGCAAGTACATGGCAATGAAAAATAAAATGACTATTGGATGTTAGTGCCTTGATTTGTGCTAAAGTGGTAGTAATTTATATCCATCATTGCTTTTGCACAATTAGCACAAATGTCAGCACAAGTTATTCCAGGATAAACAGATGCAAAAAAAGTATTCACCATTTATGTTTGTTACCATGCAGTCACAGTAAAGATCTTTGATAATCAAAGAAGATTTTTGATGATTAGTTGATGCTGGTATCAAATAAATACAGTCAAAACTAAAAGTCCAGCCACATCTGTAAGCCAAGTTCTCCACACAAGTTTTGTATTTGCAGATAAGTTTTTAATTCAGTTAGTTACTTTAGCCTTGGCAGATGGAAGTGCCTGTTTCTTTCATTGACATTTTATCCAGTAGGCTTTCAGTATTGTCTGCAGTGCTGTAAGAGTTTATAAGTCTCTCAGATACTGTGTATACTTTTTCAAAAGATGCAATATAATAACTTACTCTTTAAAATACATCATTGGTATTTTTATTTTGAAAAGCTATAACAATTTTTGGCTTTTAAAGAAATCATGTGTGTTTTTAAAATATTAAATTCCTTTTTTAAAAATGCTGAATGATCTCAAATAACAGTGCAGTTGGATTGGCACAATAATTCAGTTTGAACATGTTCTATTACACAAGACACAACAAAACAACTTAATATTTATGCAGCCAAAGGGAAATAGGTTTATCATATTTTCATTTGTAATTTACAGTTTCATCCAGTTAATTTGGAATATATTTTCTTCTTTTGTGTGTAAGAGAATTCTAATATGTCAGTTTTTCATTTCATCCGTACGCAGTGGATTAAAATCACAAATCATCTGATTCCCTTAAAAAATTTTTTTGAGGTTGATTTTAGAGAGAGAGAAGAGGGGGAGAGAGAAAGAGAAACATCAGTGTGATAGAGAAACATTGATTGGTTGCTTCGCATATGTGCCCCAATCAGGAATCGAACTCTCAACCTCTTGGTGTTTCGGATAATGCTCTAACCAACTGAGCTACACCGACCAGGGCTAATCTCCCTTTTTTAATTCAAGGACCTATTTTTATGTATAAATTTTTAAATTTTATTTTAAAATAGTACTAAATCCTAAAGTAACTATTTAAATTTAAAAATGTTAAAAGTAAATTTAATATTACAAAGTACTTTTATTGTGTTTCTACATATATAGGAAAACAGACTTTAAGATAATAATTTATTGGATCATAATGAGTCTAGAGATTATAGAAGGTATATAGATTATTGAAGATAGGTAGTAAGAGCACAGTAGAAGTAATGAACACAAAAATCTTTTATATTTAACTAGAGGCCTGGTACACGAAATTCGTGCACTCGGGTAGGGGGGCGGTCCTCATCCCAGCCTGTGCCTTCTTGCAGTCCAGGAGCCCTCAGGAGATGTCTGACTGACGGCTTAAGCCCACCAGCCATAAGCCCGGCTCAGGGCTTCTGGCTGAGCAGCGCTCCCCCTGTACGAGTGCATAGAGTGTCTGCCCCCCTGGTGGTCAGTATGTGTCATAGGGACTGGTCATTCCTCCTTTCTGTCGTTTTGCATATTAGCCTTTTATTATATGGGATGTTCATTCCTTACTGCAGATTTAGGATTCCATTTGGTATTATTTATTTTATGCCTAAAGAACTTCATTTTATATTTTGAATTCTGTCAAATTTTCTGACTCAGAGTGTCTTTAAATTGAGCAATTAAAAAAACATTTTATAGCCCTAACTGGATTGGCTCAGTAGATAGAGTGTTGGCCTGCGGACTGAAGGGTCCCAGGTTCGATTCCAGTCAAGGGCATGTACCTTGGTTGCGGGCACATCCCTAGTAGGAGGTGTGTAGAAGGCAGCTGATCGATGTTTCTCTCTCGTTGATGTTTCTAACTCTCTATCCCTCTCCCTTCCTCTCTGTAAAAAATGAATAAAATATATTTAAAAAAATTTTTATATATCTCTTAACCAAGTTTTTAAAAGTTTATTTTCTTTTATATTTATTTTTTCAAATATAGGTAACATTATTCATATTAGTTTCATGTAAATAGCATAATCCTATCTAGTAAAAGAGAAACATGGTAATTGGCATACGACCGCTACCCTTCCCATTGGCTAATCAGGGCAATATGCAAATTAACTGCCAGCCAAGATGGCGGCCGGCAGCCAGGCAGCTTGAAACTAACATGAGGCTTGCTTGCTTCAGTGACGGGGGACTCCAACGTTCCCAGCCTGCCGCTGCAGGACTCTGAGCTGCAACTCTAAGCTACTATGTAACAAATATAGAAGCTAAACAAAACCCCAGAAACCTGCTTTAGTCTGCCGGCAGGATCGCAACATTGTAAGCAAAGGCCAGAAACCTACTTTCAGCAGCGGAGGCCTAAGAGCTGGAGCCAAGCCTCAAAGCTAAACCTGGCCCAGAATAAAAATTTAAAAAAAAGAAAAAAAGGAGTGGTTGGGAGCTTCAGTCACCCCCAGCCTGAAAACAGCCCTCAGCCCCTCACCCAGACTAGCCAGGCACCCCAGTGGGGACCCCCACCCTGAAGGATGTGTGACCAGCTGCAAACAGCCATCATCCCCTCATCCAGGCTGGCCAGGCACCCCAGTGGGGACCCCCACCCTGATCCAGGACACCCTTCAGGGCAAACCAGCTGGCACCCACCCGTGCACCAGGCCTCTACCCTATATAGTAAAAGGGTAATATGCCTCCCAGCACCGGGATCAGCGGAGCCGCGAGGCCTCCGGGCACCGGGATCAGCATGACAGGGGCAGCGCCCAAACCCCCTGATCACCCTGCAGCTCTGTGTGTGACAGGGGGCGGGGCCACAACCTCCCTATCCACCCTGCTCTGTTCGTGACAGGGGAAGGCGCCCCAACCCCCTGATCAGCCCTGCTCTGTGCCTGATGGGGGGAGCTCCCCAACCCCCTGATCGCCCTGTGGCTCTGTGTGTGACAGGGAGCAGCGCCCCAACCCCCTGATCGGCCCTGCTCTGTGTGTGACAGGGTGCAGCGCCCCCCCACCCCCCACCCCCACGAGCCCTGCTCTGTGTGTGACGGGGTGGAGCCATAACCTCCCCATCGGCCCTGCCCTGAGTGTGAGAGTGGCGGCACCCCAACCCCCTGATCGGCCCTGCTCTGTGGGTGACGGGGCAACGCCCCAACCCCCCGATTGGCCCTGCTCTGTGCGTGACAGGGTAGCTCTTAGGTATATGTATGTGTGTGTGTGTGTGTGTGTGTGTGTATATATATATACATACTACTAGAGGCCCGGTGCACAAAAATTTGTGCACTCGGGGGGCAAGATTTGTGCACTGAAGGACCCCCCTCAACCCGGCCTGTGCCCTCTCGCAGTCTGGGACCCCTCGGGAGATAATGACCTGCTGGCTTAGGCCTGCTCCCGGGTGTCAGAGGGCAGGCCCAATCCCTAGGTGCAGCCCCTGGTCGGGCTCAGAGCAGGGCTGATTGGGGAGTTGGGGGGTTGTCCCCTGTCATGCACAGAGCAGGGCGGATTGGGAGGTTGCGATGCCACCCTCAGTCACGCTCAGGGTAGGGCCGATTGGGGGGTTGGGGCACCGTCCCCTGTCACACTCAAGGCAGGGTCGATGGGGAGGTTGCGGCGCCACCCCCGTCACGCACAGAGCAGGGCCAATCATGGGGTTGGGGCATTTCTCCCTGTCACGCACAGAGCAGGGCCCATCAGGGGGGTTGGGGCTCTGTACCCTGTCACGCACAGAGCAGGGTTGATCAGGGGGTGGGGAGCTCCCCTGTCACTCACAGAGTAGGGCCGATAGGGGAGTTGGGGCACCGCCCCCTGTCACACACAGAGTAGGGCGGATCGGGGGTTGGGGTGCCGCCATTGTCACACTCAGGGCAGGGCCGATGGGGAGGTTATGGCTCTACCCCGTCACACACAGAGCAGGGCCCGGGGACGGGGGGGTTGGGGCGCCGCACCCTGTCACACACAGAGCAGGCTGATCAGGGGGTTGGGGCGCCTTCCCCTGTCACAAACAGAGCAGGGCGGATAGGGAGGTTGTGGCCCCGCCCTCTTGTCACACACCGAGCCACAGGGTGATCAGGGGGTTTGGGCGCTGCCCCCTGTCACGCTCATCCCGGTGCTGGGAGGCATATTACCCTTTTACTACATAGGATAGAGGCCTGGTGCATGTGTGGGTGCCGGCTGGTTTGCCCTGAAGGGTGTCCTGGATCGGGGGGGGGTCCCCCCTGGGGTGCCTGGCCAGCCTGGATGAGGGGATGATGGCTTTTTGCAGCTGGTCACACACCCTTCAGGGTAGGGATCCCCACTGGGGTGCCTGGCCAGTCTGGGTGAGGGGCTGAGGGCTGTTTTCAGGCTGGCGGGTGACGGAAGCGCCCAACTGCTCCTTTTTTTTCTTATTCTGGGCCAGCTCTAGCTCTGACTCCAGCTCTTAGGCCTCCGCTGCTGAAAGCAGGTATCTGGTTTGTTTAGGTTCTATAATCGAAACAATGTATAACTCCAGCTCTGAGATCCCGGCTCGCTGAAAGCAGGTTTCTGGGGTTTTGTTTAGCTTCTATATTTGTTACAATGTTTCAAACTGCAGGCTTAGAGGCCGGCAAGGCAGGCGGGGAACGTTGGTTTCCTCCGTCACTGAAGCAAGCAAGCCTCATGTTAGTTTCAAGCTGCCTGGCTGCCGGCTGCCATCTTGGCTGGCAGTTAATTTGCATTTCGCCCTGATTAGCCAATGGGAAGGTAGCAGTCGTATGCTAATTACCATGTTTCTCTTTTATTAGATAGGATATTTGTGTGTGTGTGTGTGTGTGTGTGTGTGTGTGTGTGTAATTTATGAAGTGATCCCATGGTTAAGTCTAGTATACACTGCCACCATACATAATTATTAGAGTTTTATAGCTAAACATTCTAAGCCGGTAGTCATTACATACTGTCTTTTAGTTCTTATTTGTCTTTGTTATATAGGTTATACAGGATGGAACAAAAGTAGGTTTATAATTGTATATATGCAAAATAATACAAAAATAAACTGTTTTGCATACTCACAACTGTAAACCTACTTTTGCCTCGCCCTTATACATATGTCCAGTATGTTAAATGCTTATCTTCAGTCCTCATGTCATTTTCTGTAGTCATGTTTTTTTAAAGCTCACTTCTAGTAGATGACACAGAAAGCATTTATAGAACAATATTCTGATTTCTTGCATGTTGCTAAGGGTGCCCTTTATGCTTGAAAATCAATTATGCTGCATATAAAATCTTTGACTTGCGCCCAGCCGGTGTAGCTCAATGGTTGAGCATAGACCCATGAACCAGGAGGTCATGGATGGATTCCTGGTCAGTGCCCATGCAGGTTAAGTCCCCAGTAGGAGGTGTCCAGGAGGCAGCCAATTAATGATTTTCATCATTGATGTTTCTTTCTTCCTCTCCCTTCCTCTCTTTGAAGTCAATTTAAAAAAAAACGTTAAAAAAAATCTTTGGCTCGCATTTTCTCTACTTGATTATATTAAACTAGAGGCCCGGTGCACAAAAATTTGTGCGCTCAGGGTGGGGGGTCCCTCAGCCTCGCCTGTGCCCACTTGCAGTGTGGGACCCCTTGGGGGATGACCACCTGCTGGTTTAGGCTCGCTTCCTGGGGAATTGGGCCTAAGCTGGCAGTCAGACATCACTCTGGCAGCCCAGGAGCCCTCAGGAGATGTCCACTTGCCAGCGGGGGGGGATCAGGCCTAAGCTGCATTCGGACATCCTTAGCGCTGCTGAGGAAGCGGGAGAGGCTCCTACCACCACTGCTGTACTGGCAGCCATCAGCCTGGCTTGTGGCTGAGCAGAGCTCCCCCTGTGGGAGCGCACTGACCACCAGGGGGCAGCTCCTGCATTGAGCGTCTGCCCCCTGGTGGTCAGTGTGTGTCATAGTGGCCAGTCATTCCCAGTCTTTCTGCTGTTAGGGTCAGTTTGCATATTACCCTTTTATTATATACGAGAGAGGCCTAGTGCTCGGGTGGGGGCCGGCTGGTTTGCCCTGAAGGCTGTCCCAGATCAGGGTGGGGGTTCCGTTTGGGTGCCTGGCCAGCCTGGGTGAGGGGCTGATGGGTGTTTGCAGGCTGGTCACACCCCCTTCAGGGTGGGGGTCCCCACTGGGGTGCCGGGCCAGCCTGGGTGAGGGGCTGATGGCTGTTTGCAGGCTGGTCAAGCCCTCCCTCCCAGTGGGGACCCTCACCCCATGGAGGTTTGGCTAGCCTGGGTGAGGGGCTGATGGCTTTTTTCCGGCTGGCCACACCTCCTTTAGGGTGGGGGAGTCCCCACTGGGGTGCCTGGCCAGTCTGGGTGAGTGGCTGAGGGCCGTTTTCAGGCTGGCAAAGCCCCCCAGCAACAAAAGCTCCCAGCCTCTTCTTTTTTTCTTTTGTTTTAATTCTGGGATTTATTTACCTTCTATAATTGAAACTTTGTTGCCTTCATTGGAACTCAGAGCCGACTCCTGCTAGCTACAGCTCTGTGACCACCGCTGGCTGAAAGCAGGTATCTGGGGTTTGTTTGCCTTCTATAATTGAAACTTTGTTGCTTTGAGTGGAGCTCAGAGCCGGCTAGGAAGCTTGGCTTCCTCCATCACTGGAGCAACCAAGCCTCCTGCTTACTTCAGCTCCGTGGCTGCTGGCCGCCATCTTGGTTGGGTTAATTTGCATATAGTCACTCTGATTGGCTGGTGGGCATGGCTTAAGGCATAGTGAAGTTACAGTCAATTTGCATCTTTGTCTTATATTAGTATAGATGTTATTCAGTTTTTTTCTGGCATGAAGCATATTCCTGTCAAAGTTTGATAATCTAATTTTCCCTTTATAAGTTGATTTTGCCTTGTTCTCCAATGGATTTTTTTCGTTAAATTCTATTAAGTTTAGTAAATATATTGGTATTTGTTTTTCTAGTTAGTAGTTTTGGTTAAAAAGAATACTTTTTCAATACGTAGTTTCAAATCTTTTATTTGAAGAAAATTGTATGTGTTCTTTTGCCATGCTTTCCTTCTTCAAGGACTACTATTTTTGTCTGTTGTATCTTCTTTGTCTGTCTTGCAATATTTGTCGTATTTTGATGTCTTAAATTTTTTTTTGTTTCTCGTAAGGCATAATCTATTCTGTTTACTCACTTTTATGTCCATTCTAGGTCAGTCTTTATTTTTGAAATCTTTTTTTTCATTTTTTTTAGTTCTGTCACTTTATTTCTAAGTTTTTCAAACTCATGTATATCTTCTATCATTTTCTTAATATCTTGTTTTATTTTGAAATAGGTTATGATTTTGATCTATGCATGTTTTTCTGACACATTTTCTTTATCTGTAGAGATGTTATTTCTTGTATGTTTTATTATGATAATTTTGTTTAGTATTTGCGGTTCAAAATCCTCTAAATTGTTATTGTGTAGTGTGAAAAAAATACAGTGATTGTGCCTGGCCAGTGTGGTTCAGTGGTTGAACATTGACCTATGAACCAGGAGGTCATGCTTCCATTCCCCGTCAGGGCATATGCCCAAGTTGTGGGCTCAATTTCCTGTAGGGGGCATGCATAAGGCAGCCGATCACTGATTCTCTCTAATCATTGATGTTGCTGTCTCTCTCTTCCTTTCCCTTAAATCATTAAACAATTTATTTAAAAAAAATAGTGATTGCTTTTTGAGTGTTCCTGTCACTGTATCCCTACCCCATGTGTATCTGGAACTTCTCTTTCCATCTTATCTCTTGTGCCTTTCTCACTCAATTTTTATTACATTCCCAGCAGTTTCCCATCCTTGTGGAGCCCTATGCTAGAGGGAGCCATAGTTGGTCAAATACAAGAGTTCACAAAATCTAAACTGCTCCTGTTTCAGTCTTACCTTGGACCCCTTTGCTATTGGATTGGGCAGCAGTTTCCTCTCCTATTTTTATCTGTTGTCATCAAGTCAGCCTGCCATGCTTTCCATTGAATACCTGCCTCTTAGCTATTTTGGGCTTCTCCTGTTGTCAGATGCGTCATACACCTTGTTGCATGTTTTAGCTTTCTTCACTGGTGTATATGAACACTTGGGTTTGTGGCTGTTGGTTTGTCCTCATCTACATGGAGTTTGGGGAAATACCTTGTCTCCTGGTTTTGTTTTAAATTTGCCTTTGGGTTTTGGTTACCTCTCTAGTTCTCTGTATTTCTTTTGGGATTCAGCGTTTTAAGAACACCACCCTTACAAGATTTTCCCCTTCAAAGCTTAACTTAGAGACAACTTTGAAAAATACAAATTCCAGAGAAGACATGGTAGGGTTTATTACATTTATTAAAACAACTTATACAGTAATGTGGAATTCTTATTTTTCACATTTCCTCTTCTAAAAAATCATACTATGTCCAAAAATATCCCCAAAGTATACAGTTGAATATTTAAGAAAGACTAGGATTGGGTGACTAATTGTCTTTCAGATTTGACAATGGATTGTCTTTCAGAATAGCACCATCATCAGACATTTGAATATATTATTCTGAAGAATAGGATTTTATTATCAATGGTTGCAGAAACTTAACCTTGATCTTAATAGCTTCTGATTCTTTTTCCTCTTGAGAAATGTACATTAAAGTATTTGAATGTATTCTCAATTGACCATAGTATACTAATAGTCTGTTCTGCGGTACTATGTGGTACCTCCACAATATCAATTAATGTACACTGAGTGGCCAGATTATTATGAACACCTGACGTTTGTAGGCAAATTAGCTATAATTTTGCGCTGAAGTTGTTAGAGGGCCAGACCATTATAAATTGTGAAGCAGGTAGTTTACCACGACAGAAGTGATTTTTTTTCTGAAGATATGGGTAACCAATGCGATTTAACAGCCTTTGAACATGGAATACACACACACACAGGCCACATTATTATGACCACCTGACATTTGTAGGCAAATTAGCCGTACACTGCATCGTATGGGATATGGAAGCCGAAGGCCTGTTCAGACACCTCTGCTGTCTGCAGTTACCAAGATAAAACGTCTCCAATTTGCACAGGAACACAAGGATTGGATATTCGAGCATTGGAAAAAAGTCATGTGGTCCGATGAATCACGTTTCCAGTTGCATCATGCAGATGGCAGAGTGAGAATTTGTCGGAAACAGCATGAAGGCATGCACCCCACATGCATGAGTACAACCCTTCAAACTGGTGGGGGCAGTGTTATGGTTTGGGGCATGTTTTCCTGGCATGATTTGGGCCCTTTATTCAGACGTGGAACACGTCTGAATAGCACAACATACCTAAGTATCGTTGCTGATCAAGTTCATCCTGTCATGTTGATGGCGTATCCCAATGGAGATAGCTTCTTCCAACAAGACAATGCGCCATGCCACGGTGCTCGTATTGTGCAGGAGCGGTTTCAAGATCATGAGGGAGACTTTACCTTGCTTAGGTGGCCCCCACAATCACCAGATCTCAATCCAATTGAGCATTTGTAGGATGAAGTTTAAAGAGCCATCAGGCAGCTGGTTCCATAACCATCAAATCTCACAGAACTGGACAGTGCTATTTATCAGGCATGGTGTCAAATTTCTCACATCACCTTTCAACATCTTGTGGAGTCAATGCCAAGAAGAATCGCCACAGTATTGAAGGCAAAAGGTGGCCCAACGGAGTACTGATGAGGTGGTCATAATAATCTGGCCATTCAGTGTATATATATCCCACGTTCAAAGGCTGTTAAATTGCGTTGTTTACCCATATCTTCAGAAAAAAATCACTTCTGTCGTGGTAAACAACCTGCTTCCCTATTTATAATGGTCTGGCCCTCTAGTAACTTCAGCGTGAAATTATAGCTAATTTGCCCACAAATGTCAGGTAGTCATAATAATCTGGCCACTCAGTGTATACTGTGTTAGTAAATAGGAGAATAGTGTTATTATAACATGGGTGGCATGCTGTTATATATGTGGTTTTTCCTAAACTGGACAGGGTGATCCTGAATAATGGGAGTGGAATTTTATCCTTCATCAGGAAAATTAAAAAAGTCAAGTTAAACTGTTAAAGAGACAAAAGGCTCTCCCCACTGTGAGATACAGATTTTGGGTGCCCTCCTGGAGAGGCACAGCCTGATCTAGCAGCGATTTTTATGTGGCAGTTTACGTTTCCTTTTGTGTCCATTTTAGCAGCCCTACTGGCTTAAAGCTTCACTTATTAGCTCCCATAGCCTTTGTTTCTACTTTTCTCTTTTTTAATACCTTTTATTAATCCTTCAGGTAGCATTTCAGCTTCTCTTAACTGCCTGGGGTGTCCAAATTATCTCTGGAGGTCTCAGTCATTGTTTTTGTTAATGCTTTGGTTACGGAGTTCCAGGGACATTGACTGATTTGCCCCAATATACCCCTCTCTGCCTTCCTGGACCCATTCCCCCCAAATAAGCTTTGATATTTTTAGTGTTACAGAATGCAAGGTTTTCAGAAATACATGAATTTATGTTAATATCAGATATATTAAGAGACTTCCTTAAGAGGATGCTGGAGCTTAGTGTAGTTGTGGCTTTGTGGCATTATGTATTTGTGTTCTTAAAGGACTTTATAAAGAGACCCCTATATTTCTGGTAATGGAGATCCCATGTTTGTGATATAGTGTGAGGCATCCTGCTCATTTTACAATGCAGAGGAATGATAAACAGAAAGAATATGAGGAATTTTGTTGTGAATCAAGGAGGCATTATTTTGTGCTATACAGTATTCCCCCCTTAGTCACAGGGGATACTTTCCAAGATCCTCAGTGGATGCCTGAAACTGCTAAATAGAACCAAACCATATGTATACAGTGGGGCCTTGACTTACAAGTTTAATTCGTTCCATGACGGAGCTCGTAACTCAAATTACTCGTATGTCAAATCATTAAAGTGAACGAGTGAGACACGTGATGCTGGGCTGATGTTGTGGCGTTCACTGTGACGTTCACTGCGCCAACTAGCGGTGGAGTTTCTGAAGCTGGCTCGTAACCCGAATTTTAGCTCACAACTCAAAGCAAAATATCGATCGGCCAAGAGACGGCTCGTTTGAAAAACTTGTTAGTTGGGACACTCGTAAGTCAAGGCCCCACTGTACTATGATTTTTTTCCTATATATGCATACCCATGATAAAGTTTAATTTTCAAATTAGGCACAGTACGGGATTAAAAAATAATAACAAAATAGAATAACTATAACAATATATATAAAAGGCTAATATGCAAAGTGTCCCCTCAGGAGTTCAATCACTCGCTATGACATTTGCTGACTACCAGTGGGCGGGCACAGAATGAAGGAAGGGCCTCTAGTATACTATAATAAAAGTTATATTAATGTGGTCTTCCAACTGTTTTATTGTACTGTGCTTACCCTTGTGATGTGAGATGATACAGTGCCTATGTGATAAGATGAAGTGAGGTGAATGACAATGGCATTGTGACGTGTAGTGTTAGGCTACTATAAAGGTTCCTTGAACAGAAGCACCGACACAGTCAGTGTGATAACTGAGACAGCTACTAAGTTATTAACAGATGGGTGGATAGCATGTGCGGATATGCTAGACAAAGGGACAATTCATGTCCTGGGTAGGATAGAGCCGGGTAGCATGAGATTTTATCACACTACTCAGAGTGCATTTTAAAACTTAAGAATTGTTTATTTCTGGAATTTTTCATTTAATATTTTTGGATTGCAGGTAAGTGAAACTATAGAAAGCAAAACCATGGGCCAAGGGAGTGTGGAGGGTGACACCTGGTAGCTACTGTAATGACTATTTTGATGGAATTACATAACATTAGAGAAATTATTCAGTAAAAGTAAAATTATTTATTTATTTTTGTTAATACACTGAAATTTTGTTTGTTTAATCCTAACCCGAGGAGTGAGGATATTTTTCCCATTGGTTTTTCGAGAGAGCGAAGCGGAGGGGGGATAGGGAGGAATATCAACGTGAGAGAGACACGTCAATTGGTTGCCTCCCGCTCTCGCCTAAACAGGGCCGGGTATTGAACCTGTAACCAAGGTATGTGCCTTTGACTGGGAATTGAACCCCGGACCCACCCTTCAGTCCAAAGGCCGATGCTCTAACCACTGATCCAAACCAACCAGTGCTAACATTCTTTAGGATGGTAATTGCAGTATTATCTTTTTTTTCTATTTTGATCCAAATATGGAGTTGTGATTTTGGCCACTTAGAGTACCAAGGTTTTTTTCAGAAATAATAGAACAATATTCAATTTTCAGAAAATACATAGTAGTATATTATATTATCTGCTGTGGTGTAAAAGCATCAAATAACAAAAAAATAGAGAAGTTATTACTATTAAATAAGAATGTTGATTATATGTATAAATTATATGTACTATAGATTTAAAAGTCTAGTCCTTATCTAAAGATTTCAGGTAGTCTCATTAAAACAGCAAGGAATTACAGGCCAGTATTACAGTAATATAAGAAAACACTCATGTGGCAGATGACATTAGAAAAAAAACCTACAAATGAGAAAAATAAATCAGGCTATTGCTTGGAATATACTTTAGTCAATAATACTATAAGAATAGTATAGACTGGTCATATGTGGATTTGCCCCATATAAGGAAATGAATAGAGACTTTGTTATGGAGTAGACTCCTTAGTGTTAATTTGGGCATTTAAAGAATTGAGGTTGTCCTTGGGGGGTGTGGCAGTGGCAGGCTTTTTTTTTCTTTTTTTTTTTTTTTTTCTTTTTTTTTTTTTTTTTGTCATTTTTGGTGATATGTCAGCAAATTCCATGAAATGACCTTTGTTCTTTAGGCAGTTCTAGGAATATGGGAAAATTTTAAAAAATTCAGAGCACATTGTACAATTCAGTATTTCAATAGCATGGAAATTGAGTGGACCCTGGGGAAAGGATCTGAATTATGAGAATACTATAATTATATTTGCGTATTATAATTACATTAGTAAATACTCTTATGACACTCAAATTTTTCTTGTGTTTTCTACTAAACATTAGATGTTCTGTTTTGTTTCTCCTGGATTTAAAAAACAGGGGAAAGTCTATCATACCATATATTTTCCTCTTTTGGTGGTATAATTGACATAACATTATGTTAGTTTCAGATCTATACAACGTAATGATTTGATGTATGTATGTATTGTGAAATGATCATCACAGTAACTTTAGTTACTATCCATAACTATACATAGTTCTAGGGGTTTTATTTCTTATAAGAAATTTAAAGATTTACTCTTTTAGCAACTTTCAAATATGCAATACAGTATTATTAACTATATCCACCATGCTGTACATTACATCCCCATGGCTTATTTATTTTATTATTGGAATTTTGTACCTCTTGACTGCCTTCACTCATTCCCCCCTCCACTCCATCCTCACCTCTGGTAACCACCAATCTGTTCTCTGTATCTATGAACTAGGTTTTGTTTGTTTTTAAATTTTACATTCCACATGTAAGTGAGGGCATACAGATTTGTCTTCCTCTGTCTGACTTATTTTACTTAGTATAATGCCCTCAAAGTCCACCCATGTTTTTGCAAATGGCAAGATTTTATTATTTTTTATGGCTGAATAATATTGCATTGCATATATATACCACAATCTCTTTATTCATCAATGAACCACTTAGATTGTGTCCATTTGTTGGCTATTTTAAATAATGCTGCAGTGAACATGATTAGGGTGCATATCATATTTTATCATTTTAAAAGTGTAACCTATAAGACAGAGTGACTACTCAATGAATGTTTTTCCTTTTATATCTTAAGGAAGAGAGAGAAAATCCTTCGAAACGGAGTAGAATTGAACGTGATATAGATAATAATCTGATCACATCAACACCAAGAGCAGGAGGAAAACTTAACAAACAGATATCTCGAGTAAGACGGAAAAGTCAAGTAAATGGAGGTTTGTTAATATTTAGATAATTGCTTTATTAGGTACAGGGAGAGATCTGACCCAACATGTTCCTTTTCTGTTTTAAAAAATCTACTTTAAGCAATTTCTGCCTAGTTTTTGTAATCTTCTTTGACTATATACTAGTAGCATGAAATAAAATGAAAATTTACCTTCTTACTATAAATCTACTTTGCTGAATTAAAATGACAAAGGCAGAGCAACTAGCTTTATACTGCTTAGCATGAAAATGTAAATGGAGCAACATTTTGTACTTCTAATAAATTCATTTCTTAAAGCAATAATAGTTGTGACTTAATTTGTAAACGTACAGATTTGAAATATGTTCTTAATATGTACAAAGAATTTGTTTCTTGGTCAGTAAATTTCAGAGTTCAGAGGGGATTGGATCACTTAGGCCAGCTGTTTTCAACTACAGGTGGTTTTGTTCCCCTGGAGAACATTTGTCAATATCTGGAGATTTTTTTGCTTGTCAGAACCTGTTGAGGGAACACTGCTAAACATCTTACAGGTCATCTTCCCACAACAAAGAATTATCCAGCCAAAAGATCAATGGTATTGCTGTTGATAAACCCTGTTCAAGCACCTCAAAGTCAAAAAGGAGAAAAACAAGAAGGATAACAGATTTTTCTAAAGACTAACACTTAAGAGCATGGAGCCTTTTAACCAGTGCTACTTTAAACACATAATAATTTCTTAGCTTTTTCCTCTCAATGCAGTGATGTATCTCTGTTGTTGGAATTGACCACTAGGGAGAAAAGGAATAAAGTAGTAAGTTAAAAGAGCTATAGCGAAGAAGGAAAACAATGAGATAGATAGTAAGGTTGTGGAAGGTTACGGATGATTAATCAAAACATTTGTTTGAATTTATTTTTTAAATATTTTCCAAAAACCCATGGAAAATTTTTTATTAACAAGAAACTTTTAGAAAACTAGTTATTCTTCCTAGCTACTTTGAAATGGTGCCTCACTATCCATAAGTAATTTTTGACACTACTATATATAGTTTTCTGCTTCAGTAGAGCTATGTTGCTGTTACTCATTAGAAATAGATTGGAGGTTAGGTTTTGTGAAGTAGGCAGCATCCCAAAGTATAAATAACCAAAGACAAAAAGTTTGCATTTGTGTTTTTAATATTGTAATTTGCTTTACTTACAAAGAGTTTATTTCATTCTCTGAAACTCTGTGTTGATTTGAAGCCTTTCAGTCTATATAATTCTAGATGTAAATCTACAGTTGACCCTTGAACAACACGGGGGGTGGAGGGGTTAGGGGCGCTAACCCCCTGCACAGTCTAAAATCTACATATAACTTTTGAATTCCCCAAAACTTCAGTTGTCCCTCGGTATCCATGGAACCCTGGTGGATACCAAAATCTGCAGTTGGTCAGGTCCCTTATATAAGACTAGAAGCCTGATGCACGAAGATTCATGCAAGAACGGGCCTTCCTTCCCCTAGCTGCTGGCACAGCCTTCGCTCCTGCCAGAGCCTCCTTTCCACCTTACCATGCTGCCCAGAGGCCTGGAGCTGCTGGGGTGCTCGGTACCTGCATATGCAAATTAACTCACCATTTTGTTGGGTTAATTTGCATACTCCTTATTGGTTGGTGGGCATGTGAAAGTATAGTCAATTCGCATATTTCTCTTTTATTAGTGTAGATGGCATAGAATAATGCATACAATTGGCCCTCTGTGTCTGTGGATTCCCAACCGTATAATAGTATAATAAGTACTGTTGAATCTGTGGATGCAAAACCTAGGGATATGAAGGGCCAACTGTGTATTTATTGAAGAAAATCCAAGTTTAAGTGGACCAACATAGTTCAAACCCATCTTGTTCAAGGGTCAACTGTACTTTGAAAAACTGAATTTTAGCATCTATAAAGCATTAGACTTTATAGAAGGAATAAGATAGGAGAGTTATAAAGAAGTCAGATTATTAGACTTCATGCTTTATAAATTTGTATCAAGATAATTTGATTTACAAGTGATTTACCTCAAGATTTTTTTAAATAATAAACTTTCCTAACATTAATGTCCAGTACTCTTCATGAAATTTTTTTTGGAAAAAAGTATTTTCACAATGAATGTCTTAGAACACATTTCTGAAAGCCATGTTTTCTAGATTCCAACTTTTTTGTTATTGTTTTTTCTTAGAAGCTGGTAGTTACGAAATGACAAATCAACATGTAAAACAAAATGGAAAATTAGAAGATAACCCTTCCTCTGGCAGTCCTCCAAGGACTACATTGTTGGGGACCATATTTTCTCCTGTCTTCAACTTTTTTTCACCAGCAAATAAAAATGGTAAGTATAAACCATTAATTATAATTTGGGTTTAAAAATTTAATGTTTGTGTTTTTTTAGTTTTTAAAAAAATTCTATTTGATTTTAGTGGCATATATGTCAGCATCTTATGTTTGTTTTAAGTGACTGAAATAAATATAGGATATGTTTAATTCTATTGAAGTGAATGGACTCTGCTTTCACTATCTGAAGAGCTAGATGATAAACTTAGGGCTGGAGGGAAAGTTTTATTATTTCTTTGTTGGATGACTTAATGTAATCCTTAGAATGCGTATAGGAAAGAATCTAGAAGCATTTTCAGTATTCTAGATCAATAAAGTATTTTTTTAAATATTTAAAGTGAGTTGAAACAAGATCATTTTCTTGTAACAATTTATTTTTTATTATCTTTTGGTTGACTTCTCCCCTTAGGGATCTTCAATTTAGACAAAATAAAACTACCCTAATTCAAATGAAGTATTTCATTATATAATACTTTTGCAAAAGTATCAAAATAGGCTTCTTTATCAATTTATTTATTTATTTGTTTTTTATTTTCTCTTTCAAATCATTTTAATAACATGGCAGTCAAAATACGAAAAGCAGACTCAAACTTGTTTTTTTTTAAGGGGGGGTGCTACCATGATTGCTTCACACAAGCATGATCTAAGGTAATGATGACACCGATTCCGGTGGTAAGAAGGCCTCAGGGCTCACAGACTGAAAAGCTTGGTTTCGGAAAAGTCTCAGAGGGGTCGCAGGTGGCGGGAGAAATTAAATTATGAAATTTAAGGTACCTTCACAGTACAGGGCGTGGCTGCTGGGTCATCAGCACCTTGAAATGTTTCTTGATGGTGACTCGGTGTCGAGAGTATTTGTCATCTGGGGAGAGCCAAACCGGTCAGGGCATGGAGCAGGCATTTTTAGACATTTGTGGAAACCAGTTATCTGGTGGCAGCAATAGAGATAAATGAATTCTGATTCACTTGGTAAGTTGAGTATGGGATAATAAAGAGCTTTGAGGGAAGGGTATCAGGAAAAGAGGGGTTTTTTGGAAAAAGATTAAATTTAAAGCAGTTAAGAAGAATGAATATTCTGTGAGGCAGTTGAGAGTATTGGAGATTGATTTTGTTGTTAAAAACAACTTTTGGAGGATTCTGTTAAAAAATGGAAAGAGTTGGGAGTCATTCCATAATTGGGCAGCATGGTCATGTAGGTGATGGCTGTGTATAATTAGGAAACTAACTTGAATATTAAGATGAAATCTCAGCATGAGTGTGTGGGGGGGGGGAGGTTGGGGGTTAATGGGGGGGATGAGGACACATTTGTAATACCTTAACTAATAATAAAAAAAAAAAAAAAAGATGAAATCTCATTTCGAATTTGTCCTTGTGTCTTTGAATAAAAGGGTCCCCATGGTCAGGAACAATGTTCTCATTCTTGGATAAGTAACTCTGTTTTAAAAATCACAACTGCCCACAATGTCTAGGATGCTTAGTACTGAAAGGATCAGGAGCTGTTTGAGGATAATGAATATATATAAAATGCCTAGACAGAGTAAGCACTTAATAAATGATACTTGCTTTAATGTAAAGAAGTTTTATAGTAAAATATCCTGTGTTATATACTTCAGAGTTGTTAAGAGAAAAAAGAATGATAATTATATTATGGGTTAGAGGTGTTAGCTAACAATAGATTGGTAATCATATTGTACTATATCAATCAATATGTACATCTGAAACTTAGTGTTATATGTCAATTATATCTCAGTAAAAATAAAGATGTTCTAAATTATATAACTATTTGACTCCAAATAGGTGTTTCTAAACTATTTGAACACTTTTAATAGTTTTGTTCACAAATACTACTCTAGCATATAATAGTCTTTATACCTCATTGTTTGAAATGTATACAAGAGACTCACCAAGCAGTGGTATCCTCAGCTTTGTTTCTATTGTGTTTAGTTTTTGAAATATTTATAGGTTTTAATTATCTTATTTGTATTGAAATATATTTGACATAACATTGTGTAAATCTAAGGTATATAACATGTTGATTTGGTACATTTACATATTGTAATATAATAGCTATTATAGCAATAATTAGCACTGCTATCATGGTCCATAATTACCCTTTCTTTTTATTGGTTGGAATAATTAGATCCTAGTCTCTTAGCTAGTTTGATGATTACAATACAGTATTATCTATATTTACTGTGTATTTGATCTCTAGGGCTTATTTATTAATCATTGTAAATTTGTGCCCTTAAATAACATGTTTTACTCTTCTACCCCCTATGAGTTTTTAAATGATGATTGTGAGTACCCTGAATCATGATTTCAGGAACATCAGGATCCGATTCCCCAGGACAGGCTGTGGAAGCTGAAGAGATAGTAAAACAACTTGATATGGAACAGGTGGATGAGATCACTACCAGTACTACTACGTCAACTAATGGAGCAGCTTACTCAAATCAAGCAATTCAAGTGAGGCCATCAGTAAATAATGGTTTAGAAGATGCAGAAGAAACAGTTAATCGTGATATCCCACCCCTTACAGGTGAGGAAAATGTCTTAGGCATCTTCAAGAATAGTTTATAAAAATGCAGTATTTTAGTCCAGCCAATGTGGCTCAGTGGTTGAGCATAGACCTATGAACCGGGAGTTCAGGGTTTGATTCCCAGTCAGGACACATGCCTGGGTTGTGTGCTTAATCCCCTGTAGGGGATGTGCAAAAGGCAACTGATCAGTGATTCTCTCTCATCATTGAAGTTTCTATCTCTCCTGCTCCTTCTCCTTTTCTCTCTGAAATCAATAAAAACATTTTTTTAAAAAATACAGTATTTTATATTTTTTCTTAAATACTAGATTAAATGCATATTTTTCTTCCTTGAAGTTAAGAAAATTAAAGTTGGAAATAAAATTTGTACCCAAAAGTTAGTCATTTTGAAATTGAATTTTTAAAAACTTTGTTGTGATTCAGTATTAATATTTTACAGTTTAATTACTTGTACCAGTTTTACTACTTGGAGAAATTTAACACAACTAGCAAAATATGTGCTTATTTTATGAATATAATTGTAACAGTCTTAGACCCTTAGGTCTGAAGTTCCTACCTAGAGGTAGTCTCAAATCATAACTTCAGATTTGTTTCATACATGAATGACATTCCCCCCAAAGAAGCTTCTGTTCCTGGATATCTCTCTGTACCCAGCTTTTAGAGCTTAATTCTGAATCCTTATAAAGGCCTAACATAATTGTGTTTCTGAGCCAGTTGTCAGAGAAATGTAGAAACACATTAGATCATAATTTATACCTCTGAGGAGTTGTGATAAGTAGACATATAAGATGAAAAGATGAAATTGTTTCATCATGCTTAAAAGCAGAAATAAAATTGAGGATGGCTATTTTTCTCAGAGGGAGAAAATCTTAGATTATTATTTTAGATTTTTTAAAATGTTCCTTGTGGTGCTAGCTATTTGAGAGAGCCTAGTGCAAATATATTGGTTAAGAAATATAATTTGGTATAAGGAAGTAGGATGATGTTCTTCTGTTGAATATAAAGAGCAAACATTTTAAAAATATATACTTTTATTGATTCAGAGAGGAAGGGAGAAGGGGAGAGAGATAGAAACATCAGTGGTGAGAGAGAATCATTGATCGACTGCCTACTGCATGCCCCACACAGGATCAAGGCCACAACTCGGGTATGATTTATAACTACTGAGTCACTCTTGGCTGGGCTAAAAGGGCTAACTTTTATTTTTTTATTATTTTTTTAATATATTTTATTGATTTTTCACAGAGAGGAAGGGAGAGGAATAGAGAGTTAGAAACATCGATGAGAGAGAAACATCGATCAGCTGCCTCCTGCACACCCCTCACTGGGGATGTGCCCGCAACCAAGGTACATGCCCTTGACCGGAATCGAACCTGGGACCCTTCAGTCTGCAGGCCGACTCTCTATCCACTGAACCAAACTGGTTATGGCAAGGGCTAACTTTAAAAAAAAATTCTTGAAATAGCAGAAAACATTTGAAAATGCATACAATTGTGAAACTTCAACTCAATAATGCCAATATGAAGAGAAAAGTGACATAGTAGAGGAGAAATTTATTTTAAATTTGTCAAAAGATTAATGTCTATGTTAAAATTATGTTATAATGTAAAAATCATACTGAATCTAACAAGCAAATTAACATGGGTTATGCACATAGTTTATTCTTGGGTGGATAAGACTTTAAATGAACCTACTGTTGTCCTATCATTTCATGCTGATTACTTTGCCCAGTGTTACAGGCTATTGAATGGTAAAGTCCAGGGCTTTGGCTTCCTATTTGATGTTTGTTCTATATTTTTATTCTGCTGTATAACCCTTTATATTTATTTTATCTGACAACTATGAAGATGGAGAAGGGATTTCTATAACCTTAGGGGTTTCTAGAGGGGGGAAAAGTAAGATTTATTCCAGTTGTCTTATTCATTTATTTATTCCCCTAACATTTATTGAACACCTATTTTTGTGATGGGTTTATAAAGATGAGTAAGATATGCCCCTTGGCCCTAGCTAGTTTGGCTCAGTGGATAGAGCATAGGCCTTGGACCAAAGTGTCCTGGGTTTGATTCTAGTCAAGAGCAGTACCTTGGTTGCAGGGTCCTCCCCTGCCCAGGCCCTGGTCAAGACTCCTGCAGGAGTCAACCAATTGATATGTTTCTCTTACATTGATGTTTCTCTCTCTCTTTCCCTCTCTTTTACTCTTCCTAAAAACCAATGGAAAAAGAAAATAGAGGGCAATTCTGGTTTAGTTAATTCTCTGTAGTAGCTGAGGAGGCATTGCTCTGAGGAGGAAGTACAAATACAAAAACTAATAAACCTTTAATATATATATATATATATATATATATATATATATATATATATATACCCCTTGACCCCGAAAAATACATGAGTTAATTGATGAGCCAAGTATACACAAAAATAACTATGCACTCGACTGGTGTGGCTCAGCTGTTGAGCATTGACCCAGGAACCAAGAGGTCACTGGTTTAATTCCCAGTCAGGGTACATGCCCGGGTTGTGGCTCAGTCCCAGTAGGGGCCGTGCAGGAGTCGGCCTATTGATGATTTCCTCTCTCATTGATGTTTCTATCTCTTTATCTCTCTAGAAATCAATAAAAATATATTTTAAAAAAATAACTATACAGTGTGGTGAGTGCTATTAAAAATAAATGAGCAATGGAATATTACTCAGCCATAATAAAGAATGAAATCTTGCCATCTATAACAATATAGATGAATCTAGAGGGTATTGTGCTAAGTGAAATATGTCAAAGAAAAATACCATGATTCATTTATATGTGGAATCTAAAAAACAAAGTAGATGAATAAACAAAACAGATGCAAACTTGGAATACAGAGAACCAATTGGTGGTTGTCAGATAGGAGAGGCATTGGAGGATGGGTGAAAAAGGTGAAAGGAATTATGAAGTATAAATTACCAGTTATTAAAATAGTCACAGGAATGTAAGATACAGTATAGGGAATCTATACTAACAAAAGGGTAATATGCTAATTAGACTGGATAGACCAGATGTCATTCCAGTCGTCCTTCCTGACAAAGCTGGGGCCCAGGCAGCGCCGCCCGGGGTTCCAGGTGCCTGTGGCCGGCTGGAGGAGGGAAGCCTGGGCCCGGGTGCGGGGTCTGAGACAGAGGCGGTTAGGGGCCATTAGGCAGGCAGGCGAGCAGTTAGGGGCGATTAGGCAGGCAGGCAAGTGGTTAGGGGTGATCAGGCAGGCAGGCAGGTGAGCGGTTAGGAGCCAGCACTCCCAGATTTTGAGAGGGTGCAGGCCGGGCTGAGGGACAGCACAAATTTCATACACCGGGCCTCTAGTATAGTCAGTAACATTGTAATGACTATTTGTAATGACTGTGTATGGTGTCAGATGGGTATTAAACTTATCTGGATGATTACTTCATATGGTATATAAATGTCTAATCTCTGTGTTGTACACCTGAAACTAATATCGTGTATCAACTGTAATTGAAAAATAAAATTTTTAAAATAGTAATAAATGAGCAAAATAATGCGGTGGCCCATTGCAATTACTCTGGGAGGATCATTAAGTAAAATTGTTGCTGATCTTGAAAGATGAATATGAGAAGCCGAAACCGGGTTGGCTCGGTGGATGGAGCGTCAGCCTGCGGACTGAGAGGTCCCGGGTTCGATTCCGGTCAAGGGCATGTACCTGGGTTGCGGGCACATCCCCGGTGGGGGATGTGCAGGAGGCGGCTGATCGATGTTTCTCTCTCATCGATGTTTCTGACTCTCTCTATCTCTCTCCCTTCCTCTCTGTGAAAAATCAATAAAATATATTTTTTTAAAAAAAAAAAAAGAAAGATGAATATGAGAAACAAAATTATTACTTTCCCCTAATTTCAAGAATGTAGCCAAAAAGAACAAGAAGGAAGGAGGCTGGCTCTATCATTTACTTAGCTTTGTGACTTGGTATCATTTATGTAAGTTCTGTGAGACAGTATTCTTAGCTTTAAAATGGTAATAATTCAGGATTTTGAGGGTAAGAAAGATGAAGTATGAAAAATGCTTAGATGAAGGCACTCAAATATTCCTTTTTTCCTTTCTCTGAGGTTAATAGGATTTTGAAACGTGGTTAGAAGATATATTTTTTCTATTATCCCTTTGTGCTAATGAACTGTTCAATTGGCATAAAGTTGTTTAAAAAATTATAGCAGAGTTCCACTGTCTTATTCCTTTTGAGCTGCTATAACAAAATTTAATTCTCACAGGTCAGGAGGCTTGGAAATCCAAGTCAGCGTCAACAGCATTGATGTCTGGTGAGGGCCTGCTTTCTGGTTCATGGACAGCTGTTTTCTCAGTGTGTCCTCACATGGCAGAAGCTCTGTGAGCTCTCTAAAGGACACCGATCCCATCTTCATGACCTCATGACCTTCCAAATATCACATTGAAATTGTGGCGGGGGGGTGGGAGGAGGGGTACAAACATTCTGTCTCTAGCATCCACCTTAAATTTTTATCTGTGAGATATTACCTGTTTAGTTTTAAGTTATCTTTTTTCCTCTCCTTGAATTTAAGTTGTAATTATTGTCTTAGAAAATTCCCCACATAATTTCTAAAGCTCTATTAGTTGATATAATTTTAGATCAAACAGAGTGGATTATTGTCATGGAATATAGAATTGCTTATTTTCAGTTGCTTGTACATTAGAAGAAATATAATGGGTCTTCTAAATCAATGCTTTCTACATTGAACAGCATTTTAAAACTATTTAAGTTCAGAAACAGCCTTGAGATTCCTGGAAAAATTTACATATAACATTTTTTCATAAGTCTTCAAGGGGTTCATGGACTTCTTAAAGACTGTTCATGAATTGTAGATTAAAACCTAGCTTTGGGTCTATTATGAGCACACATATATTGACCACCTGAATGTACAAGGCATTTTGTGAAATATTACTACTGTAAGAGCACCATGAAATTTTTATAGTTATGTATATAAACACCATCCACTTAGAAATTGAATTCTTGTGGAGTGTATTTTTCTAGTAATTAGTAAATTTTCTCTCAGAATTTTTAATTTCTGCTAGCCATGATATAGCTTGCCATTTTGTCTGTATTGGTAGTTTTTTCCTTTGGATCTGGAGTTAGAGCTATGTGCTAATAAATTTGCTTTTAAATACTGTTTAGATATTATTTTTGTCTAATCTTCAACCTAAAATACACAGGGCTTCAGGAAGATCTTACATAAAAGCAGTAAAATCTATACTTCATGGCAACATTAAGTGAGTAAAAGTAACATTTTATTTTTCACTTTTATTAAATAGCACCAATAACTCCAGATAGTGGTTATTCATCAGCCCATGCAGAAGCCACTTATGAAGAAGACTGGGAAGTGTTTGACCCGTGAGTTGTTTTCTTTTTCTTCCTTCTTAGCAGAATGAAAGTCCATGCGTGGAGGGGTAGCTGGGTGGTATATTGCAAAGAGCATGTAACTTATAGGTAGTAATACTTTTGCCGAGTTATTCAAATACTAATTTGTATATTTTCAGTTTCATTTACATGTTTTACATGTTTGGTTTACTAATTTAAATACAGATTGCTTAATTAACGTGAGCTGAATTTAGTAATATGTCTTACACTTATAAAAAGTAGAAATGTTGAAATTTTCTTAAAATTTGATTTATAGCTATTATTTCATCAAACATGTTCCACCACTGACAGAAGAACAACTAAATAGGAAACCTGCTCTTCCATTGAAAACAAGAAGCACACCAGAATTCTCCCTAGTTTTAGACCTGGTAAGTATATTATTTGCAGATGTAAGAAAAATAAAGGAGTTAAATTCTCTTTTAAAATACTAGCCCAAAGCACCAAGAAGAATATTAGGTGACTAAATAGCCTTACACATTTGCTCTGAAAATGTCTTAGGTGTTCTGAAATGTTTTTGTTTTTTTATTATTGAGAGTATTACTGATGTCGTCCATTTTTCCCTCTTGGCTCCCGCCCCAGCCCAGGCCTTCACTGCACTTTTGTCTGTGTCCTTGGGCTATGCATGTAAGTTCTTAGGTTAATCTCTTCCTGCACCCCCATCACTCCCACCGTTTCTGCTGAAATGTTTTTATTTTAAGCTCGGTCTAATGCTTAGGGTCCCTAGCTTGGTTGATAACAGGTACCTTCTTAAATCTCCCAATAAAATTCTAATTTCATTTCATGCCTAGATTTCACCTTTTGGGTCAGGATTGTTTCCTTGAAGGACCAGATATAATCTAGGTCTCAGTGAGTTAACCTTTGCAAGACCATACTTCTTTTCCTATTCTTGTATTTATGTATTATCTAATATCAAGGACTATTTATTAATACACTCTCAAAAGTATGGTATCTTAATGCTAATAAAACCTTTAATATGCTCTATTGGTATGATTTTAAATTTTATACTTTAGGGTACCAGAAGAGCTTTAAAAACTGAATGTCTATTATATAATATTGGAAAACACTATATAATTTAGCCTTTGTTACTGGTACTCTGTAATTGAAGATGTATTTAATTCTCATAAAGAATTTTGCTTCAGGAAAAGCATATTATTTTAAACTAGAGGCCCAGTGCACAGATCCGTGCACATTGAAAGGAAATTAATTAGAAGAAATATTTTAGAGGCTGGGAAGGGACCACGGGAGGGCTCCAGGGTGTGTCCTGCCTGTCTCGCCCAGTCCTGATCAGCCAGAACCCATCAGCAAGCTAACCTACCGGTCAGAATGTTTGCCCCCTGGTGGTCAGTGCATGTCATAGCAGCTGGTCGAACGGTCGTACACTTAGCATATTAGGCTTTTATTATGTAGGATATTAATTAGCATGTGTAGTTCTGTTTTGAGAGTTTAGCACCTAAGCCTTTGCCTGGCCAAAGAGATGTAAGAGGTATAGCCAGTAGTGCTAAGTACTTAAGGTATTTATTAGAGAATAAATAGAAACAAGAATTTGAAACTGATTATGGTTTATTTAGATTTGATGTGCAAGGTAGTGAAGAAACTGAAAAAGATTTTGCTAGATTTTTATATTAGGAGTTGACATAGCAAATTTGGCCATATAGTTTTTAATTAAATGTGAAGACAAATAGAAAAAGAAAGATAAGAATTGGCTAAGTTATTTTAAAGAAGTGGATAAAGTAGAATGAGCAAAAGTTAGGCTATAGGTGAGTTAGTAGAATTAGTTATGAGTCAATTGTAGGAAAGAATACCTTTTATAAGGTGCTAAGAGAATACCTTGAAATGAGTAGTCTAGTGTGCTATTAAAAGAAAATGAGGTTTATATAGAGTATATTTTGCTGTTTGCCTCCGCAGAGTTTAACTTTAGGTTAAAAAAAAACACCAAACCTTTCAGCTAGTAAGATGTGGAATCACAAGGTATGAACATTTGTGTTTCATTTTAATTCATCTTAAATGCATTGAAAATTTTGGGGTATAGTTATGAGTTTTATATATTTATTTATTTTTTAAATGTCACTTACTATAGATGGAAGCCTTATTTTTTTAATCATTCAGGATTTAAGAAATATTAATATTTGCACATATCTTAGATTGAATGATCTTTATAAAAGATTTAAAGATGAGCTATATGAATAGAATATATCTATTTTTGGAAGATATGTAATAGATTCTAAACTTCCATTTTTTAATTGTTTTTAAAAGCGGTATGTCTGTGGTTTAGTTAACAGAAAGTTGGAACTCAAAACAGTGGTTCTCAAACTGACATGCATTAGAATCACCTTAAAGGGCTTTTTAAAAAATATTTTTTATTGATTTTTTTTTTTTTAAAGAGAGGAAGGGGGAATGGTAGAGAGATAAAAACATCGATAAGAGAGAAACATGGATCAGCTGCCTCCTGCTCGCCCCCTACTGGGGATTGAGCCTGCAACCTGGGCATGTGCCCTGACTGGGAATGGAACCAGTGACCTCTTGTTCATGGGTCCAACATTCAACACTGGCTGGGCTGAAGGGCTTTTTAAGCAGATTATTGCGCTCCTCTCTTCACCTCTTGCTGAATTTCTGAATTATCAGAAGTGGAGCTGGAGAATTTTTATTTCTAACTGGTTCCCAGGTGATGCTGCTTGCTGGTCCAGAGACTACACCACAGAAACTGGGATTTGGAATGGGTAGCTCAGTTGGTTAGAGTGTCATCCCAATACACCAAGGTTGCAGGGTTCAAGCCTCAGTCAGGGCACATATAAGAAGCAAGCAATAAATGCATAAATAAGTGGAACAACAAAAATCATTGTTTCTCTTCCACCCTACCTTCCTGTCTCTCTCAAATTAATAAATTAAAACAAAAATTTTTTTAATAAAAAAGAAAATTTTGTCCAAATTGCTATGTTACACACAGTAATGTATGATGAATATAAAATTCCATATTTGAATGGGTGCTTGAATAGATGTTTTTGGGGATCGTGGACATATAAAATTATTGGAAATTTCTTTTAATATCTTGGTTCATTCAATATGTGTTTTTTATTTTAAGGATGAAACACTAGTACACTGTAGTCTAAATGAGCTAGAAGATGCAGCACTTACTTTTCCAGTCCTTTTCCAAGATGTCATTTATCAGGTAATTAAAGAAAAATTTTAATTTGATTCTTGGCCTGTTAGATTAACATTCTGAACTAAGAAATCTTTTGCAAATTTTTTTTGGTGAAGTTTAATGTGGTTTTCTATTAGATTTCATCAGTACTTTAATGATTTGTTAACAGAGTAGAATCATACTAAATAATTACATAAAACAACATTAATTTGTTGCCACAAATATTTTACCAAGTGAACTCTGCTAGTTTTATAATGTATTTGCCAGCAGGTGGAGGCAGGAGCACTGACATCATAGATCCCTAAGAAGAACTTGCCAGGTTAATACCTGGTATGTTTTTCTCCCCTCCAAAATCCAAATGATATAAAGAAAACTCATTCCTTGTTGGTCATTTTTATTTCCTTTTGTAGTAATATGGTCTGTAGATTGCATTTTGGTTGACCTAGTTTATAATCACAAAATTCCAGGATATTCTTCTAGTTATTGCTTTACTTTAAAAAATTAGGGTATAAGCATTTCTCTCTCATCTGTGTTGTTGAACAGGTAACAGTACAAAATACTACGAATTACATTTATGTGTGTTGGTCATAGTTTTTACATTGTGTTTGAGATTTTCCTAACATAAAATTTGAATTAATATATGTGAATATACTTTGAAAATTGCAAGGAAAGTGCCTTTCTGTGGTGGCGGTTGTTATTTGATTAGTATTACCTTCATATATACCAGTTGTTGAAGGATTGGGAAAAGGTCAAAATGTTTGTTGTTTGTCAGGTGGAAGCCAACCTAAGGATTAACTAAATAAAGCCACAGAATGTTGACTATGAAGATGATGAAAAGGTGTTTTATGATTGTTATTTGCCTTTAATAGGCAGTTAGAACTTGGGTTTCGTTTTCAATATCAGAATTAAATAGAAGTTTGTGGTTCAGAATCTACTTTACGTACTTTTTCTTGTAATGAGTTATGAGGAGCTTTATTTTAGCAGTTATTGTCAATTCTAGTTTAACCTAGAAAGGTATTGTAGGTATGGTAATATCGGAGTACTATATTCATTTCCCTTTTATGGAAACTGATTTTAGTTCTGATATATGATCATAGGATGAGCAAAATATACACACAAATAGGGTATTTATTCCATTGTAACAGTATTATTTGGCTTAAGGTAAATCTTTTTCTTAATAAGGCATTTTCTGCCATAGGCTATTCTTGTTTAGTGCACTTTTAAGGACAGCAGTCTTTTGGAAAATAAACATAGTATAGAAATATTTTAGTTTTCTCTTTTTAGCTTGATACCTTTGTTTTTTTTGTTCAAAATTGCACATAAAAAACACGGGCTTTGAATTTGGAAAATAAAGCTGTTACCTAAAAATAATATTTTGAGATGACTTTCTTAAGCTTTTATATTTGGAGTTTATTTCTTGAAGATGGTTTTGATCTGTTTATGTAATTTTTAATAGTGAAATAAGAAACTTGGAAAGTAGGAGAGTTTGATTCTTCCCCTGCATGAGCATTTCTTTTCAGTGTGACCATATAACTGAATTTTTCTTACTGCTTTGACCATTTCTGCTTCATTTCTCTCCTTTATAAATTTCTTATTATTTTCATGTGGATCTGGATAGTTGTCTTATTTTGAATAAAAGGCTTCTAACAGTGCATATAACTAATAAAAATCCTATATGTACTGTATACCTCTGTTGAATTCAAAGAACTCTTTTTCTTATATATTATGAGTTACACTTTTCTAAAACTGAAAAATAGTATGCCTAAATCAGGAGCAATAAAATGGGAGTTTGAATTTATAAGTTATAGAGATTATTGCAATTTAATATTATGACTTAGTTACTACATCATATACAGAGTTTAGTTCCCCTTCAGTAAATTTTTGAGGATGTCCATAGTTAATATTGGGTACATTTCTTTGGACTTCTGGTTTTGGCATGGCTATTCTGTCTGCTTTTAAAAAAATAACTTGAAGAAATCTTGGGTTAGAGTTCCCCCAGTTTTCAGACCAGCAAGCTCCCTTTAAACAGGGAATGATGTCTTTTAAACTTTCAGTGGTGTTGTCTCCATCTACTGGCAAAGAAGAAATATACACAAGGGTCTGAGATGATCTAAGAGATTTTGGAGAAACCACATTATTAGGTAAGATGTAACTTACGTATTTAACCACTACAATATAATGTGGCCCACTTAAAGGTAGAAACCTGTAAAATACTGTATATACTCTTTTAAAAAGTAATGTATTGAGGTGAAATTCACAACATAAAGTTAACTTTTTAAGTTAACAGTTCTGTGGCATTTATTTACATACTCTTAATATGTTAGTTTCATAGCACTTGTGTATATATACTCTTAAAAATAAAAGGGTAAAGTTAAGATAGGATCAATTTCTTTCTCTGAATCAAAACCAGATAATGTCCTCTAGGGACTTATTTTATTTTTACTTCCTTTTTGTGGTAAGTTCATTATGGTTCGTTACCTAATTTTAATTCCACTTGTTATTTCTCTTTCTTTCAAAACAGTGTAAAGTGTAAATTGTCTTACATGTGTTTCCATGATTGTCTATATTAGGGGTTGGCAAACATTTTCCTATAAAGGGCTATTTGTTAATACTTCAGGCTTTACAGTCTCTATTGCAACTGCTTTTTCTGCCATTGTAGCATAAAAGTAGTCATAGACAGTACATAATTGTTAAGTATAGCTGTGCACAGACACAAAAAAACTTTATAAAAATAAATGACACTTTGGATTTGGCCCACAGGCTATAGCTTGCTGACCTGTGGTCTAATAATTATGAGAGTATATACAGTAAATTTACACTTCAGAGTCTTTCTAAGTGGCAATAGGCAATCAAATGTTCATCAGAATTCTTGTTAATATTTAGAGAAATTTAAAATTATATCCATTCTAATCTAGTTGTGGACTTCCTTAGGTTTTTTTAGTTGTAAGTTTGAGGGGAAATTTAAGGTGGCCACTACTCACATTTAAAGATTGCCTGACTTCATGATTTACATTCTTCTTTTGATTGATAAGTAGGACTCAACTTCATTATTTCAAGTCTTAGAATTTACCAGCAGGTAGATTATTCAAATCTCAATTTAGTACTTTGAGTATACTTAAAATCCATTTTTAGGGGATAAAAAAGTACCTAAAAATTTCAACTCAAAATTTGATGTATGCTGCTACTGACACTATATATTAGACAGATTACGATTTGTGTATATGGAGAAAAAGTAATTCTAAAGAAGAACTGACTTTTTTTTAATGAAGTTATGGTACTCACAAAGGCAAAGTTTAAAGATTTTTGTTTGAATGGGTTGAACCCCCTTCTTAAATTGGTACTTTTGCCATAAATTGTTAGACAGTTATTGGGATAATATTTATTTATAGAATGGTACAGATGCATTTGATATATGGAGAACAAGTGCATGATCAATTCCAATGCACATGTTTAATCTTTATATTTAGCTTATATTGACACATTATCAGGAAATCCATCTCGTGGTGTTACTCAGTTAAGAGGTCTCCACTGTATTTAGTTTCTGTTCCTGCAGATCCACCAATTCAAGACTCTAGGTCATCTCACTCCCTCTTCCATCCAGAAGATGACTTCTATCCACAAGCAGGACTGAATCAAAAGACAGATTTTTCACTTAGCTCTTGAGCTGAACCACCTCCTCAATGACCTTCCTCTGTCTCCATCAAGAACTGGAGCTCAGTTTTTTGAAGATGTAATAGAGCTACTCAGCCCAAACGTGGCTTATTGAAGACAAAAAGAAGATGCCTCATATGTTTCACCACAGTGCAGCCAAACGTAACTGTGTTGTCCAACTCCTCATTCTGTAAAGTATGGCAGGGGCATCTAATTTTTTATTCTGTTCACCTATAAGACCTTTAGCCAGTCAGTGGCTTTCTGAAGATCAGTAAAATCAACAAACTTTGGGTCAGCTGTCCAGAAATCAGATTGTGGTAAGCACTCAAGGAGAGAGAGGATCCTTTAGGGAGCTACTTGCTAAAGGATACTTTATTAGTAGAGATTTTTATGGGGAAAGTTGGGGGGAGAAGTGGGTGGGAAATCCCATGTTTAGCAAAGGTCAGTCTCTTCACCATTATTAACGTTTGTTTTCTTGGGGACCTTACAGCCTAGGATAATTTTCATAAGGATCTCGAATATCTTATACCACGAACGAGAGGCTTCTGTCCCTTCTATAGTCTTTCCTAGGAAAGTCAGCATAATTTTTGGTTCATGAAGAAAAAAATCAATCATTTAAATGGAGGATTTTGTCGTAACTACCTAATCAAGATTTTTGTTCTCTAAAGCTCTTACTTAAATTGACAATAACCAAAAGGCATTCGTTTTGACCTTCATAAAGCATAATTTTGTTGTACAAAAGTAGTATGTATATTTGTGTCTTAAAACATTGGAGTCATGGACACTTAATATTGAGGATAATATTTTAGCTGGTCTGGAAAAATATTTCGATAATTAATTGTAGGTAAATCTTAAAAGCAATGTTAAGTAACTTTCCTATCCTTATTAGTAAGTATAGTCATTGGCACTCATTTTTTTTTCATCACAATTATTATTTTTTAGGTTAAAAAAGGAACAATATAGCTGAAACTTACAGTTATCTACTTCTCAGAGATAAAATGTATTTCATGGGGAACTCTGTTCTTTGTAAATGTATCTTAAAATTAGAAGCAGTTCATTAAAAAATACATGGGAAGTTCTTGTTCAACAAGCTGAAAATGTTCTGTAAATTCAGGAGAGGTGACAATTGATTACTAAGCATATTAAGTTTGAAGGCTTCAAAGTTTAGAATTTGTTTTTAAAGGCGACATTTTAATTTTACTACAAAGGCCATTTTTGCTCCTAAAATGACTAAACTTTATTTTAATATAACCACATTAGTATTTTACGTGTGTGTGTGTGTATGTATATATGTGTGTGTATACACACACACACACACACACACACACACACACACAATGGCTGCTTTTACTTGAAAATTTTTCTTTTTTGCTCACTTTTGCTATATCAGTTATTTGAATGTGTTCAGCTTCATTTTATCCCATTTGGACTCTGTAAGAAAATTCCTTTTTAAATTTATTTACACTTAATTCAGTATAAGGTTTGTAGAAGCTTTTAGTTTAGGGATTTTTTTAAATTGTTTTTATTTTTATTGGTTGTGATGTTTTAGTGTTTCCTTACTCATCCATCTACAAATACTTTCCTCACCAGCCATCTAACTCTTACTGGAACTGTGTGAAAAGATGACTGTGAAATCACCCAATGGGTTATAAAGTTGAAGCCTACGCAGGGCTTACCTGAGCACAACCCTCTTTCAGTGGAGAAGGTTGGAGTTTTGTGTCTATTCTCTGGTGTTGAGGTTAAGAAAATGTTAAGCAAGTTGAATAGTTAAGCTATCAACTGATGCAATTCATTATTACTTTCCCTCTTCTAAAAATATAGCTTATAGCCATGGGGCTTTCTCTTTTACTTAAGGTTGCCCAGTTCTGTCCCATAGAATCATTCCATCTATTTTCCTTACCATCCACTACTTTTAAATAGAAAGATGGATAATAGTAATAGCTATTGGTAGTTTCAATGTGCCAGGCACTTTCCGTTCCAGGTGCTTTACATGCATGAATTTATTTAATCCTCACAACCCTATGAGATAGGCACTATTATACCCATTTTATAGATGAGAAAACTGAGGTGTACAGAAGGGTTAGATCTATGGTATCTTGATGTTTGACTTATTCATACCATCTCATTCTTCACATTCCCCAGCTTTGTTAGTTTTCTTTTGTTGTTGTTTTGTTATTTTTTGTTATTTTTCTACTGCTTTAAATTCTTTCTGCTGATGAAATAGCATTCGCAAATTACTATTTTTTTTAAAGTATATTTTATTGATTTTTTACAGAGAGGAGGGGAGAGGGACAGAGAGTTAGGAACATCGATGAGAGAGAAACATCGATCAGGTGCCTCCTGCACACCCCCTGCTGGGGACGTGCCCGCAACCAAGGTACATGCCCTTGACCAGAATCGAACCTGAGACCGTACAGTCCGCAGGCCAACGCTCTAATCCACTGAGCCAAACTGGTTAGGGCCACAAATTATTTTTTAATTTAAAGATGCCATACTCTTCAGTGAGTGAGTTCCACTGAATTTATCTTTTTTTCTTTTTCGCCTACAACAGTGTAGTGATAAGTTCTAAGGATATCATAGAAAAATGATTACACATGTTTCACTTCAGATATGTTAAGGTCATATTATCTGTGTACTTAAAACCATTTAGAAATATTTTTACAAAAAAGATTTACATGTAAGAAGTTTTGTTTTTTGCAATCACTTACGAACAAATTGAAACTGCTTATCTTTGCGTGTTTTATTTCCTTTTTTGTTCATGCTGTGAAAGTTATCTGTAATAATAGATAAAAGTTTAGTAAACAAGCAGTCAGAAATTATTCAATATATAGTATAATTTAACATTGCATACTTAGACATGGATATGTATTTAGACAAGAGTTTATCACACAATACTTATAATTATTTTATAACTGGATTGCTGTTTTAATGAATGCTCTTATTAAATCTAGTTATATTAACTATTTATGGCCTATTAGTACCATCTATACACACACTTATAGAATATTCTCATTGTCTTAATGCCAAAGAAAGTACAGACGGTTTCGTTCATTTCAAGTTTTGCTAATGTAATGTTATTTTTTTTGTTATATACTTATCACTTTTATATAAAATTAAAATTTTTGTAAAATCAGTCCCAATATCACTGTTTTGCTGATATTATTATAATAATAATAGATTTTATTTTAAACCTTGAGTAATGAACATACTCACAAATGCCTATTTTGGGTAATAAGTCTTATTGAAGACATATCTGGGTATTCTTATATAATGATTATTTCTTATAGCATTATACATTATTTTCAAACTATTAACATTTCAAAATATATTTGGTTTACTGGTAGAAGATTAACACTATTTGTAATGTAGCTAGACTATGTCTTCAATAAGACTTATTACCCAAAATAGGCATTTATGAATGTGTTCATTATTCAAGTTTTAAAATAAAATCTATTATAATAATGTCAGAAAAACAGTGATATTTTATATATATATATATTCAGACTAAAATGAGACTTTTGGCCTAGTCTTACACTTGGGAGATGACATGGTTTTGAAGAGTTGCAAGTTTTGAAGGATGGTTGTTGAAATACTAAGTAGAGAAAGAATGTAGAAAATAGGAAGTAGGCAACTCAGGACATGAATCTTTGTTATTTAGGAGAAGAAAATAGAGTTGAGCATCTGTGGAATAGATTTTGAAGCATTTAGAAGCATGCCTTTGTGTACATCTGTATATTAATGTATCTCTGTGCCCTAACACAGTGATTGATTATAGTCTCATTATACATACTCTACAATCGTTTTTTATTTGTTTCCTACTGGACAGTACTTGCCCTCTATATATTTCTGCTTTTATATATCCATCCAAGTGACTTGGATCCTGCTGGCCTTATATCTCTTTCTATTTATTGTTCTGAGATTTTGCCTTTGCAGCAGATGGCAGAACCCCATGTTGTTCCAATCCTATCCCTGCTCACTGTAACTTTGTACCTTTCTTATATTCTTGTCTTTTTCACTAACCACTTCAGTTTCTGCTTATGTCTTTTAATCCTGAAACACCTCTGTTCAAATGGTGATGTTGTTCTCAGGATAGGAACTTTTACAGTCAACAGTTACTATATTTTACTATGGTAAGGAAACACCCTAGCAATATATTTCCCCATCTTTAGTGCCACCTTTCATCCTCAGTAAACAAGCACCTTTTGAAAGTAATATCATTTAAGATGCATTTTATATTTAAATATAGTCAAAGTAGTTGAATGCATAATGAGGTTATAGTTTTGAACTAATCTGGAATCACTGTATAAGAAGTTGGAAAACGTCACTTACTATGCTTGTACAATATTATTTAAGTAGAACTATTCCTATAAAATGTGTGTTCATGTTCAGAGGAAACATCCCAAATTACAGAGGCCTTGCTTATCTTAGTTTACAATATGTAGAGCAAGTGATAACAGGGGTATTGAAAACATTTATACATATGTAAAAAGAAATATTTTTGGTTATTAAGTGCATGTAAGTGATAAAAACTTTAGCAACAATCAGAAAGATCTGATGTTTCATGGTTTAGCATCCTCCTTGAGATGAGGTAATTACAAAAAAAAAGTATTGGCAGAATTTTTTTTTTTTTCTTGACCATAATAAATCTTTTGAAAACACCCATAGTTAATAAAAATGATTTGTTAGTTAAGGTAGTAATGTAACTAAAATCTGTCAGTTACTTAGATTACCAAACAAGTAAGGTGTGTGATTTTCAACCAGGGCCACAAACTATACGAAATGTTTTGAGATGAAAATGTTAAAATTAATTAGCAACTCTAGTTAAAGTTTTTGTAACTCATCCTAAATCATAGCGATTGGATACTGAGGATTTGGTTATTTTTATTTGCTAGGGATAGGAATACTTGGCTTACTTTGTTTTTGGCTAGTCAATAAATTGAGATAAAATGCCTGGTAGGATTACAAACAAGTATACCTTTATCATTCTAGTTTGGGGGTGGGGTCAGATGATATTAGTATATTAATGTTCAAAATTTGTCTTACATGAGTGATCAAGTTGTGGAAAAAATTTATAGTTGTCCTTATGTAGTCATGTAAATTTGCCTGTTTTATCTTTATTGCTTAACTTCAGGCAGTTCTATTTCATTTACTCCATTAGTTTTTATCAAGTACTATATATTTGGCATTATTTTATACCCTTCAGGCATTGGAAATTACAAAGATTGGTAGTACATAGTCCCTAACTCCTAGAATCCTTTGCATGATTTCACTGTTCTGCCCCTAAAACATTCCTAGAACTAGATTTTTAATTTGTTGCCACCACAGTTTTTTGTTGTGTTTTTTAAAATCTCAATCCAAAGAATCTGGTAGGTGTTCTGCAAATGTTTGTTCATAGTATTTGAAGTTAATAATCACCTTTTTGAGTATAGTAAAAAATTTTCTTTTTATAAAATTTTGTCACAAAATGAATACAATTTAAAGGAGTCAGATCTTTTGTAAATCACTTTTAGTGGTTGCTTATGGTTTATATTTCTGTGCTTTTTAAATATGGGAGTATATTACAAGAGCTACATTAAATGTAGGCAAGAAGACAGGCACAGAAATAAAGCAGTTCTTTGGGTGCTGTAGTCTTCCATGATTGTGCTAATAGATTTTGACAACTTGTATTTGACTATCATAGTTTTATCTCAAGTAGTCAAGTAGTATTAATTTAGATGCCACATCTGAATCAGTAAATGTAGAAAAACAAACTTGATTTCTGAAAATATTCCAATTATTTAAACCTACCAATCCAAACATCTCTTTCTTTTTTTATGTATATATATATTTGTATTGATTTCAGGGAGAGGGAGAGGGAGAGAAAGCTAGAAATATCAATGATGAGAGAGAATCATTGATGGGCTGCCTCCTGCATGCCCCCCACTGGGGATCGAGTTTGCAACCTGGGTGTGTGCCCAACCAGGAATCAAACTGTGACTTCCTGGTCCATAGGTCGACGTTCAACCACTGAGCCACCACAGCCAGGCCAAACATATCTTTCTTGAACATTATTTACCTTAATAGAAAATTGAAATAAAGCTATTCTTAGCAGGTGATTGTTGAGAAGAAATTCTGAGTAATTATTGAGGAAGGTCATTGAGATAGGTCAGCTAGAGATGGACACGCAGCCTGCCTAATAATTGGATGGATGCTACCTGGCTGGAAGATGGAGCTGATTGGTGGATCAAAATCTCAGAGGGAAACCTTTTAATTTTTAGGTTAAATGTTTATTAAGAATTATATTCCATGAAGTACTATTGTATGCTGGTATTTAACTACTAAATAATGAAATGATCAATGATTATTACCCTGCCAAAAGATTGTTTTAAGTGATTTTTGGAATGTAAAATATATTTTGAGTGGTAGTAAAATTTACTTCTTTAAAATATGAAATTTATAATATATCCAGAGTTAGAATATAACATATCTTATAAATAAGTTTGTTCTATTTTATGTGTTTATTTGCTGAAGCCATCTTTGTGTTTCTTCAGGTTTATGTGAGATTAAGGCCATTCTTCAGGGAATTCTTGGAACGAATGTCTCAGATGTATGAGGTAAACATGCATGAACTGAACAGCATAAATATTTTATTTTATTCAACATAGTACCCATATTTAGATCATGTATAATGATTACTTCTTTTCCCCTGAATTTATAGATCATTCTTTTTACTGCTTCTAAGAAGGTGTATGCAGACAAGTTACTGAACATACTAGACCCTAAAAAGCAA
Source organism: Myotis myotis (assembly GCF_014108235.1). NCBI lineage: Eukaryota > Metazoa > Chordata > Mammalia > Chiroptera > Vespertilionidae > Myotis > Myotis myotis. The sequence goes on from NW_023416313.1 coordinate 162,605,071, forward strand.
CTGGTCAGGTAAATTTAATTAAGAAATAGTGGAAATGTCTGTCACACTGATCTATGAAATTACTATGATTATATTTAACTTTAATGGCCTTTTTAAGTTGGCTACATATATAGAGATTTGTCATGCTGAATGGTGAAAATAAATGAATTTTTTAAATGCCCAAACTCTTAAGAGTTCCTAATGCTATAATTCCAGACAGACGTTCTTTAAAAGGACACAAAGATCAAATGTATTTATTTATTGTTACATCTGTATCCTTACTTCTTTTGGGATTAGGGGAGGGAAGTAGGTGGAATTTTTCACTGTGTGCATGATGTTTTCATTTCCTTTATGTTGATATAATGCATGTGATGGCACCTTTTTAATGGCATAGAGAAATAAAAGTTAATTTTAACAGAAAGGATTAAATTAAACTCTCTTGCTTTTTTCAAGAGCAAATTTATCTTCCATGGAAAGAAAATGTTACATGAATCTAATTGGGAATTGCAGTTGGCTTAGTCATTCAGGTTATTCCCTGTGTGTGTGTCCTGAGCCAGCAGATGCAGTGTGTTCCTGGTTAGGTGGATTACCTTGGGTAATTTTAAAATAGTTTGAAAATTAGTTAAACTGAGATATTAAGACTAAAGCAGTCTTATTGCATCCTATAAAATATGGGAGTTAATCTTTGAGTTTTTGACCAAGAGCTGAGAGTGATGCCACAAAAGGCTTATAACAACCTTAATAGCTGGCTATTCATTTTCTTGAATGCTTTCTCCCATATTGTCTTAATGGAAAATTCTAAACTTATCTAAGGATTAAAATTTGTCCTTATAGTTAGTTTTATTTTTATCTTTAATATAAGCAAGCTTTAGACATACAAAATAGAAAATGTATTTTTTATTCATAAGAGTGTATTATAATTTATGCTCATTTTACCCAACTTCAACAGAAATATACAAATGATTTTGCTTTGATCATTCATTCTATTCAGTCCCTCCAGTGTTCCAGGGAATAGTGGTGAGCCACACAAGCCCTTCCCCTCTTGGAGCTTTCATTTTACTGGAGGACAAATTGTACTCATGCAATTATAATCTTACCCCTCTTTTAAATTAGTTTTCTAAAATATTCACATTTAAGAGTTTAAATTTATTTTATCTTGTTACAATTTGAAAACTTAAAACAGGAAAACCTGCCGTTACCGGTTTGGCTCAGTGGATAGAGCATCGGCCTGCGGACTGAAGGGTCCCAGGTTTGATTCCGGTCAAGGGCATGTACCTTGGCTGTGGGCACATCCCCAGTGGGGCGTGTGCAGGAGGCAGCTGATCCATGTTTCTCGCTCACAATGTTTCTAACTCTCTATCCCTCTCCCTTCCTCTCTGTAAAAAACCAATAAAATATATTAAAAAACAACAACAACAAACAAAAAAACAGGAAAACCTTTTTGAAGAATATATTGAATTCATTAGAGTGCTATAGAGAACTATCTATGTTGGTGACAAGGTAAACTCAGAAATTCCTATGATCTCTCAATCCCATGAGTCCAAATGCAAATTTGATGACTAGCAAAAAAATAAATAAAAATAACAAAAATATAGTTTCTTTCTAAAACTGCAAATGTATGCTATTGACTCTCGGATTTTTGAATACTGGAGAGGCTTCAGCTTAATTTAAAGTAACTGTTAGTATCCATATACATATTCAGTTGTCTCCTGACTTGGGTGAGCTTGCTGCTCGTGAAGAGAAAAGCATCGGTACTGACTTGCATGTACATGCTCTATCTGCCTCTCCAATTGCTTCATATCTAAGTGTTTATGCAAATAAAATTACTTAAATCCTTTTATTTAGTCTATTTTTTCAAAGTAGGACTGTCTTTAAGCCTTTTAGAGATAGATGATAATTTAATTAAAAGTATTTATAATGGGGAAAGAATTATTTATACTACATTTTGTCTGGTTGTAAAATTCTTAACTCTTTGCCATTACCACTGGAAGTGATTTTTTTTAAAAAAATTTTATTGATTAAGGTGTTACAAATGTGTCTTTATCCCCCATTATCCCCTCATCCCCCCCCCCCCCCCCCCCCCGTCTTGCCCTCACCTTCACCCCCTGCCTGCATCCGTCACTTGTGCTTATATGCATGCATACAAGTCCTTTGGTTGATCTCTCCCCCTTACCCCCACCCTCCCCTACCTTCCCTCTGAGATTTGAGCATCTGATCGATGCTTCTCTGTCTCTAGATCAGTTTTTGTTGTTCATTGGGAGTGATATTTTTAAGGTTGAGGTTTGTTTGGGGAGGTGGTGGTGTTAGAACTATGACAGATTTTGTTGGTAGAAATTGCCCTTTTCTTAAAATTGCATGATTAAAAATACAGGTATGAATGAGTACGCCTTAGCTATTGAAAAATTTTTTAGTGGAATTAAGACAGAAGGAAGCCCTAACGGGTTTGGTTCAGTGGATAGAGCATCGGCCTGCGGACTGAAAGGTCCCAGGTTCGATTCCAGTCAAGAGCATGTACCTTGGTTGCGTGCGGGCACATCCCCAGTAGGAGGTGTGCAGGAGGCAGCTGATTGATGTTTCTCTCTCATCAATGTTTCTAACTACCTCTCTCCCTTCCTCTCTGTAAAAAAATCAATAAAATATATATTAAAAAAAAGACACAAGGAAGCCAAACTATCAAATTATTATACAGGACTAATATTTTTTTAGTTCGGAATGAAGATTATATCATTATTACAGTACCTAAGTATTATAAAACCTTTAATAGCTTTGTTAAATTATACAGAATTTTTCAACTTAGCAGCTATCATTAGTGAAACATCAGTTTACATGTTATACTTAAATCTAAATTCGTTTCATTCAGTCTTTGTTTTTTCAAATGACATACATACACTAAATTGAAAAATGAGTGGGAAAAGTTGAAATGATGGAATGTTTTGACCACCTTTTCTCAAAAATTATAAGGGAAACTAAAAACACATTTTTTAAATGCCAACACAGAAACAGTCCTTCTTATATTTTCTATTCTGGCATGTACAGGGGTAGGGAGGCTTTGTGGTCTTCTGGTTAGAGCAAAGAACTGGGAGCCAGGAAGATTCTGGGTTCCAATGCGGGGCTAACCACTGACTTACTGTTTGACCTTGGGCAAGTCACCTGACCTCCTTGTTCCTCAGTCAACCATCTGGAAAATTGGTTTAAAAGCCAGGACCTTGCTGACAACCAGATGCTGCATCTGAACTGAGCTTTCTGGTTAAATAAATTACAAAAACAGTTTACAGAGTTTTTAATCCCACTTTATTTAATATAACATTTTAGGATAAACCATTTAAGACATGGTAATATTTGGTTGTAAGTTTTCAGTAATTGCTAAGAATTTTTATAGTAAAGCTATAGCCTGAAGCTTAGGCCCACATTTGTATATGAGTTTCCTTTGTGACAAAATAATAAGACGTAACGTGTAAAGCCTATGGTGTGTGTGTATATGTTTCAGTATATGTTATACTTTTTAGAGGCTGCTTTTTTTTTTTTTTTTTTTAATTTGTTTTTATTTTTATGTTTAGGCACCGACTTTTTCGTGAACATTGTGTTTGTGTACAAGGAAACTATATAAAGGACTTAAATATCCTTGGAAGAGATCTTTCAAAAACTATAATAATTGACAACTCACCACAAGCCTTTGCATATCAGGTAGGAAGAAGGTTGCTAAGCAAATTCAGAATGGAAAAAAAGTCACAATGAGGACAAATGCTGCCAAACAGTATGATGGGGGAACAGAATTTTCACTGGAGGAATTTCCCTGTTTAGTGTCACACTTATAATTAGAAATGCCAAATTGGCATACTCCTTGTGAAAAAGTTTATTTAAATTGAGTACAACATAGCCCTAGCTGGTTTGACTCAGTGGATAGAGCATCAGCCTGAGGACTGAAGGGTCCCAGGTTCAGTTCCGGTCAAGGGCACATGCCTGGGTTGTGGGCTTGATCCCCAGTAGGGGATGTGCAGGAGGCAGCTAATAAATGATTCTCTCTCATCATTGAAGTTTCTATCTCTCTTTCCCTCTCCCTTCCTCTCTGAAATCAATAAAGATATATTTTTTTAAAAGATAAAGTACAACAAATAAAAATCTGAATAGTAAATGTGAATAAGAAGGGACAACAAGATAAACATTTAATAATAGCATTCTTATGAGTTATTACATCAGTAATTATAAATATGTTTGAGAATTACAATAGCTTAACCATCTCCCTCTGGTCCATTTTTGACATTTTTTTGTATTTTCATGGACTATTTTATCAGTATATTTGTACCCTTTGTTAATGATTCTTTGAAATATAACTTTGACTAGAGACAAGCCACCCTTGCAAGATATATATTGTACATTATGAATGCCTTCATGTGATCCATTTGAGATTTCCTTCACAATCAATAGGTGCAGAATGGGGATGACGGAAGGTAGGTTGGGTATAGATAAAACAAGATTTGCCTTTAACTTGTGTTTTAAAATGTCCACTAAAGAAAAAGAAAGGTCAACTTCATACAGTTTTGAAATATGTTCAGTTTAGGTCACTACTTTTATTTGCTTGCATTTTGAAATGTTTTTAAGAATTTTTTCTTGGTGCCTAGATAAAATCATTTCAATTATCCTCAATCTCAAACAATCCTATATAATAAAGTGGTAATATTCAAATTGACTGTCATGCCCTCGCAAAAGATGGCCACTGCCCCGACGTGGTCACAAGAGGGTTGGCAGGGGAGAGCAGTTGTGTGCAATCAGGCCAGCAGGGGAGGGCAGTTGGGGGCAATCGGGCTGGCAGGGGAGGGCAGTTGGGGGCGACTGGGCTGGCAGGGGAGCAGTTAGTTGTTGATCAGGCTGGCAGGGGAGTGGTTAGAGGGTGATCAGGCTGGCAGGCAGAAACGGTTAGCAGGCAGGCAGGCAAGCAGTTGGGAGCCAGCAGTCTCAGATTGTGAGAGGGAAGTCCCTGTAGGATCGGGCCTAAACCACAGTCAGACATCCCCTGAGGGGTCCTAGATTAGAGAGGGTGCAGGTTGGGCTGAGGGACACCCTCCTCCCTCAGTGCATGAATTTTGTGCACCAGGCCTTTAGTGTTCTATATAAACTTTTAAAGACTTTTATCCCAGAGATTATCTATATATCCATAATAATAAAAGCCTAATATGCTAATTAGATCGGATGACCTTTCAGACAAAGCCAGGTCTGCGAGGGAAGCCCGGGTCCTGGGTGCCAGAGGGAAGCTGGTGCCGGCAGCTGGGGGAAAGGAAGGCCTACTCTTGCACGAATTTCGTGCATCAGCCTCTAGTCTATAATAATAAAAGCGTAATATGCTAATTAGACTGGATGTTCTTCCGTATGAAGCTGGGGCTGCAAGGGAAGCCCGGGTTCTGGGTGCCAGAGGGAAGCCAGTTTTGGCAGCCGGGGAGAGTAGGGCCTACTTTTGTACAAATTTCATGCATTGGGCCTCTAGTCTATATATATAAAAAGCCAGTGACCAGAAGGCTGTAAGGACCAGAACTACCAATCGCTATGACGTCCATTGTGTCCAGCAAACAGGCCTGATTGGGGGTCGGGCCAGCTGGCCAACTGCCTGCAGCCCCTCCCCCTGGCAGGCCCCGCCTCTGATGGGCCCCCACCACCCTGATTGGTTCACAGCCCCTCCCCCAGCCATCTCCACCCCCCATCCGCTCCCCACACTCCAATCAGGAGCAAGGCTGGCTGGCCAACCATCCATGGCCCCTCCCTCAGGTCGTTGGCCCCCGATCAGTCCCTGCCACCCCATTCGGGAGTGGGGCTGGCCAGAAAACAGCCCCTTTCCACAGCTGGCCCCACTACCCCAGTCGGCCCACGGCCTCTCCCCCCAGCCAGTTCTGCCCTCAATTGGCACCCCCCCACCCCAATCAGGGGCGGGGCCGGGCCTGCCAGACCCACCTGTGCATGAATTTGTGCACTGGGCCTCTAGCACATCTACATATATGATAGATGAATAGGCAGATTTGCCCGGTATGCTGTCATGTTACAGCTGTTCACGGGATGGGCGTGGCTGCAGGGCTGTGGGGTGTCACTTGGGGTCTAAGTGTGATTTCGTCCCGCCCAGGCAGACTCCCCCATGGCCGCAGACAAATCCCAACGCCAACCTGGGGTTTATTAACTTTACTGGAGCTGCTCCCCACACCCCTACTGACTGCCCCAAGACCCTGCTTTCCCCAGCAGGGTGCTCCGAGAGCCGAGTAGAGCAGGAGCTGCAGGGAGCCACGGATGGGCGGGGCCCCCAGAGCCAAGCTCCCAGGGGTCTGAGGAGAGCACTTGAAGGAAGAGGAAGCTTCGGCAAAGGGGCCAGCCAGGAGCCGCAGTCGGGGTCAGCAGGCGTGCGGACAGTCCTCTGCCTGAGGGGCGGCTCCTTGCCCAGGAGCCACATTGCCCAGCTTTAGCGAAGTGGCAGGCCAGAAGGCAGACGGCCCAAGGGGCACAGAGCAGCGCTGAGGAGGCGTGTACTGGAGCTGGCTTGGGCCATGGCAGGGTGCTGGTGGGCGGGGATCTGCCTTGCCTGCGAAGAGTGAGGTTCTGCAGTGGCCCCAAAACGCGGGAAACAGGCGATGACTGCTGGCGTGGAAGGACACCTGGGCAGAGAGGCGCGGAACCGCAGCCCTGAGGCGGGGGTTGAGGGGTGGTGTCACCTCAGTGGAGGGCGCCGCACTGCTGGGTACCCCACTGCAGCGGTTTGGCGAAGCTCAAAGCTCCCGGCGCTAACCAGGCCTCACCTTGGCCCTCGCACTTCTGCTCCTGCCTTGGCCCAAAAGCAAGCCTGTGCTCACCCTATCCCCAGTTCCCATCCCACCCCATGGGGGTGTGCGCCTGCACAGTGAGTGCGAAGCCTATCACCTGCTCCACAGAAGGGGGGGCAGTAATGAATGGGGGCGGGGGGCGGGGGAGAGGAAAGAATGTAGACATCCACGATGAAGAGGTGCTTAAGAACGAGTCTCTAAGTCAGTGGTTCTCAACCTTCTGGCCCTTTAAATACAGTTCCTCATGTTGTGACCCAACCATAAAATTATTTTCGTTGCTACTTCATGACTGTAATGTTGCTACTGTTATGAATCGTAATGTAAGTATCTGATATGCAGGATGGTCTTAGGCGACCCCTGTGAAAGGGTCATTCGACCACCAAAGGGATCGCGACCCACAGGTTGAGAACCACTGATCTAAGTCATTATCTCACGGGGAGGTTTGTACTGTTTGCCCTGGGGCTGTCCCTTAAGAAAGGCAGAGAGTGCAGTTGTGAGGGCTCCCTGCGAGCTAAGTACAGTTCCACACCCAACTGAAATTGGCCTCAGTTTCCTGGTGTGTAAAATGGATTAAGCGTGTACCAATGCCTTCGCTGAGCTTTGAGGGCCAATTGAAATACTATATAAAGAAAGTGAGTGAAGACGTGAGAAAGAAAAGGAAGGGCGAGCAACACGAAAGATTGGAAGGAACCTGTAAACCTGTTGTCCCTTAAATAGGGAATATCCTATCTAATAAAAGAGAAACATGGTAATTAGCATATGACCGCTACCCTTCCCATTGGCTAATCAGGGCGATATGCATATTAACTGCCAGCCAAGATGGCAGCCGGCAGCCAGGCAGCTTGAAACTAACATGAGGCTTGCTTGCTTCAGTGACGGAGGAAACCAACGTTCCCCGCCTGCCTTGCCGGCCTCTGAGCCTGCAGTTTGAAACATTGAAACAAATATAGAAGCTAAACAAAACCCCAGAAACCAGCTTTCATCGAGCTGGGATCTCAGAGCTGAAGTTATACATTGTTTCGATTATAGAACCGAAAAAAACCGGATACCTGCTTTCAGCAGCGGAGGCCTAAGAGCTGGAGTCAGAGCTAAAGCTGGCCCAGAATAAAAAAAAAAAAAAAAAAGAAAAAAAGGAGCAGTTGGGCGCTTCCGTCACCCGCCAGCCTGAAAACAGCCCTCAGCCCCTCACCCAGACTGGCCAGGCACCCCAGTGGGTACCCCCACCCTGAAGGGTGTGTGACCAGCTGCAAACAGCCATCATCCCCTCACCCAGGCTGGCCAGGCACCCCAGTGGGGACCCCCACCCTGATCCAGGACACCCTTCAGGGCAAACCAGCCAGCCCCACCCATGCACCAGGCCTCTATCCTATATAGTAAAAGGGTAATATGCCTCCCAGCACTGGGAACAGCGGAGCCGTGAGGCCTTCCAGCACTGGGATCAGCGTGACGGGGCAGCACCCAAACCCCCTGATCGCCCTGCGGCTCTGTGTGACAAGGGGCGGGACCACAACCTCCCTATCCGCCCTGCTCTGTTTGTGACAGGGAAAGGCGCCCCAACCTCCTGATCAGCCCTGCTCTGTGCCTGATACGGGGGAGCTCCCCAACCCCCTGATCACCCTACGGCTCTGTGTGTGACAGGGTGCGGTGCCCCAACCCCCCCGCCCCCCACGGGCCCTGCTCTGTGTGTGACAGGGTAGAGCCATAACCTCCCCATCGGCCCTGCCCTGAGTGTGACAGTGGTGGCGCCCCAACCCCCGATCCGCCCTACTCTGTGTGTGACGGGGCGGTGCCCCAACTCCCCTATCGGCCCTACTATGTGAGTGACAGCGGGGAGCTCCTCAACCCCCTGATGGGCCCTGCTCTGTGCATGTCAGGGGTGAGCTCCCCAACCCCCTGATCGACCCTGCTCTGTGCGTGACAGGGTACGGAGCCCCAACCCCCCTGATGAGCCCTGCTCTGTGCGTGACAGGGGCAGCGCCCCAACCCCCTGATTGGCCCTGCTCTGTGCGTGACGGGGTGGCGCCGCCACCTCCCCATCGACCCTGCCTTGAGTGTGACAGGGGGCGGTGCCCCAACCCCCCAATCAGCCCTACCCTGAGCGTGACTGAGGGTGGCATCGCAACCTCCCAATCCGCCCTGCTCTGTGCATGACAGGGGACAACCCCCCAACTCCCCAATCAGCCCTGCTCTGAGCCCGACCAGGGGCTGCACCTAGGGATTGGGCCTGCCCTCTGCCACCCGGGAGCAGGCCTAAGCCAGCAGGTCGTTATCTCCCAAGGGGTCCCAGACTGCGAGAGGGCACAGGCCGGGCTGAGGGACCCCCGTTGCCCCCCGAGTGCACAAATTTTTGTGCACCGGGCCTCTAGTAGTCAATAGTGTTGTACTGACAGTATGATGCCAGGTGGGTACTAGAAATATCTGGGAACACTTTGTAATGTATATGATTGTCTAACCACTATTCTGTAACTAATATAAAACCTGAAACTAATACAAAATAATATTGAATCTAAAGAAATGAAAATAGTGAAATTTTTATAAATTTCTAAGTTTAAATAAAGGCTGTAATGGAAGGAAGGGGGAGAATAAAAATAGTGGTTTTCATTTTACCACTTTATTGTCTTTTCAGTACATGAAAAAGACAGTTGTCTTTATATGGTGCTTTTATACTTTTCTAAGTTATTATCTCATTTGATGTTAAGGGCAACTTAAAGATAAGATAATTATTCCCTTCACTATTCAAAGAAAGGAAATCTTGTTGTCTGGCCCCAATGATTCAATCTTCAAGCCCTTATTGTAAAGCAGGGTTAGTGAAATTTTCTGTGAAGTGTCATATCTATACTAATAAAAGCCTTGGGGGTGATCAGGCCAGCAGGGGAGGGTAGTTGGGGGCGATCAGGTTGGCAGGCAGAAGCGGTTAGGGGCGCAATCGGGCAGGCACACAGGCAAGCAGTTATGAGCCAGTGGTCCCAGATTGTGAGGGGGTTGTCTGACTGCCGGTTTAGGCCCGATTTGGAATTGGGCCTAAACCGGCAGTAAGACATCCTGGGATCAGGCCTAAACCGACAGTCAGGCACCCCCCAAAGGGTCCGAGATTGGAGAGGGTGCAGGCTGGGCTGAGGGACACGTCCCTCCCCGCCCCCCAAATGCACCAATTTTGTGCACCGGGCCTCTATTGTGTGTGTGTGTGTGTGTGTGTGTGTGTGTGTGTGTGTGTGTGTGTGTGTGTGTAAAGCCTAATATGCAAATTGTCCCTCAGGAGTTCGACCTGGAGACAGGGAGTTCAGTTGCTTGCTATGACGTGCACTGACCACCAGCGTGTGGTGTGGAACGAAGGATGGCCCTGGCTAGCAGCCAGAAGGCCCTGATTGGCCCTGATTGCCAGTCAGGCCTAGGGACCCTACCCATGCACGAATTTCATGCACTAGGCCTCTAGTTTACTTATAAAACAAATAAGGTTTGCAGTCTTGTTTTTAGAGTCTTCAGTGAACTAGTTTTGAGTCAACTTATTATGTTCCTGTGTTTCAGATTACCCTGCTATTTGTTGGGAATAAAACAGTGAATGGGACATGGTCCCTGTGTAGAAGTATATGCTCTCTAATAGTATTCTTTGTTTAGACTGGCAGTACCCCTTCATTCACAGTACCTAGCATTGATTATAGGTAGCAAGAATTTTTACCTAGCAAGAATTAATAACTGATTCTTGAATGAGTAAAGAAATGTTTTTAGTTACGTTATGTTAATGCAAAACTTGTTAATGGATCTTTCTTGTTCAGTTTTATATACACTAAGAAGAAATTATGCTAAAAACCCAATTAGGCTTCAGGTTTTTTTCTTTTTTAGTTTTTTCAATCTACTGATTTGAGGGAGGGAGGGAGGGAGGGAGGGAGGAAGGAAGGGAGGGGAAGAGACAAACATCAATTTGTTGTTCTGCTTATTTATGCATTCATTGGTTGTTTCTTGCATGTGCCTTGTCTGGGTATCGAACCCACAACCTTGGCATGTCGGGAGGACACTCTAACCAATTGAGCTACCCTGGACAAGGCTGATTTCTTTTTTAAGCTTTTCCAAAGTAAGGAAAATGTAGGCAAAAAAGAGGATTTAATTACTTATTTATCATTTTAGCTATCTAATGGAATCCCTATAGAAAGCTGGTTTATGGATAAAAATGACAGTGAACTCCTAAAATTGATTCCATTTCTGGAGAAGCTTGTAGAACTGGTAAGTATGTCTTAATTATCTTTTTCAGTTATGCTATTGGCTCAACTTTATTGAAATTGTTTAAATTGCTTTAAAAAGTCAGTGTGGTGGGAGATTAAGGGAAAGATTGAAAAGAATTATAAGCTTTATCAAACCTTAAAACTTACATTAAAATTTGTTTTAATGTATTTGTATTTTTATTGATTTCAGAGAGGAAGGAAGAGGGAGAGGTAGAAATATTCATGATGAGAGAGAAACTTTGATCAACTGCCTCCTACACGGCCCCTACTGGGGCTCAAGCCCACAACCCGGGCATATGCCCTGACCGGGAATAATCAAATCATGACTTCCTGGTTCATAGGTTGAAGCTCAACCACTAAGCCACACCAACCAGGCCATAAATTATATTAAAATTATAAATATTTAAAAGTTTATAGATTGATTATTTTTATTTCACTGGGCTTCCTCTTGCAAGTCACTAACTACTTTTGTTAAATCGGTTTCATTTTGCTTTCATTGGTGTAGAATTATTGCTTATGCTACTAATACTTTTCTGGGATTTTTTTTTTCTATATCCATGGATTAATTTTAAATTAATATATGAAATAGGATTCAATGGCTTAATGCTTGTATCTAACTTTTTGTTGAGCCATTTATTGCATAATTGTTCTTAAAAATTAAAACGTTGATGGCAGGTTTTTTTTACGTCTTAATTTAATTCTAAGTTAACTGCTTCTGTGTGGTACATTTATATTTGGCAAATAAATGAGTTGGAAAATAGGCAATGATATGTTTATCTGCAAAGTAAGAGTGTTCGTAATGATCTGAGGATCATATTTTTGAAATTACGTGGCCTTTACAATGTCTCTTTCTTCGCACAGAATGAAGATGTTCGACCTCACATCAGAGACAGATTTCGCTTGCATGATTTGCTGCCCCCAGATTAAGTACAAAGACTTGTCAAATCATGAAGGGGGAGAGAATGCAGGACCCTTTTGGACTAAGACAAAACATTGCCATTACTGTTGAAATTTTGCATTTTTGTACCCCGTCTTGCTTTTCTTATCTTTGGTGCCCAATAATAATCAAGGGTTACAGAAAGAGACTTTATCTCAGATTGAATACATACAGTAGGTAGGCTAAAACAGAAGAGTCTTTAGAACTAGTGCAACTCCAGTGAAATTTTTTTATGTACAGGACATCTGCAGTTTATAAAGAATTCTGTTTCTGCCACCAGCAGTTTGACCTGTAGTCACACAGGATTTTATGATAATAACAGAGATGAAAATGGACTTTTTATTTTCTCTCTGTTTGGTGCTCTAAGTGGGTTTGTAGCCACTTTTCTGTTACTTTAAGATTCTCATTTCAACAGGAATGGCCAGTAAAAGTTGTTTTATTTTCCTGTTAAGGTTTATAACCTTTTTACATTTTTGACCTGTATTAGATTAGAATTTCATTATGCATTCCTTTTAGTTGAGGCGCTTCAGTTTTCTGGAAATAGTTTTTAGTTTTTTATTATATATTTGAATGGCCGTTTTCCTGCTTTGTCTGCCTGCATATTGTATATTTGTTTAAAAATATTCTCTACTTTTAGTCCATGTAAGTTTCATTTAGAAAGACATGCATTTATATTTTGTTTCTGTAATATTCTACTGTAGGTGAAATCTTTTCAAAAATCAAGAGACTGGGTAGGTAAGAATATATGAGTAATATTCAAATGATTTAAACCATTGTGATGGCATGTGTTTCCAAATGGTAATATCTTGCAGTGGCACACAGATTTAATGGATAAAGGTATACCTCAGACTTCACTGTGCTTACCAATCTTTGAGGAGAATGTGTTTGGTCACCTTTTGGGCTTGATTTGGTTACTGCTGCCTTTGGTTTCCTCCAGGAACGAAGTACTCAGCACAGTGATTCGGTATTTTTAATTATTTTGCATGGGCTGGTAGTACCTCTGTTATGCTCTCGGTTACAATCAATTTAAAACTCTGTGTAACAGTTTTGGTACCTTACAGTAGCTATGCAGAATCCTGTGGCACAGTCAACTCCCAAGCCACCAATGCAGTTAATATGCTCTCATAGTGGGTTTTCTATACTATATGAAAATAGTCTTCAAGCCTTGGTTCTCTAATGCAGCTACCACAAGAGGTTGATATTTTTATAGTGGCGTGTAATCTTCTTTTCGGGAGGCTTTTTATGGAAGGTAGAATTTGTAAGGTTAGTATGCTTTGCCTCTCAACTGCATTAACATGCCACAGGCTCAGACTGTTTTTGTGTAAAGGATGTCAAAGAACGGCACTTTTTCTAAAGAGAAGTTTGATATTTTGTATGCTTGTTAAGAAAGTACAGTATTGGAAATTAAAGGTGGACAACTGATAATTGAGGAGTATGTCACTTAATTTTTTATGTATATTACCTGTTTACTTGTACAACTTACTGTACAAATTACATGCAGCTTCATTTTCAAATCCTTAAAATAAGGAAATCTTTTTAGGAAAACATTTAATTTTTGTATTTTTGATTTTAAAGGCATGAGTTATGTCAATTTTCAGTGTATTAATGAAAATTTTAACTTTTCATCAGGTTGAGTGTTTTCTTACTATATTATCTGTTGTGTATGTAGTTAGCATATTGTGTCACTGAACTGTTTAAAAATCTAGCATGTAGAGCAAGCCTGTTTTGTGGAAAATCCTTATTCATTAAATAATCATGGCAGGTTTTCTGCAAAAAAGAGCAGAAGCATTCGCAATTCAGAATACTGGTTTTTTTGTTTCGTTTTTGTTTTAATTTAAAGAAAGGTATTTTGCTTGCAGGAAAAAATACTACAGATTCATTTTAATGAGAATCTTTGAGATGTATTTATCTTTAGGGCATCTGGGCATCTTTATGCTGTTTGTCTTCTGTCTTTCTTGAAATAAAATGTACATACGTTACCTTTACATATGCTCTTGCTCAAAATTGTGAACCTAGTTACATTTCTCCTTGCTCCCTTTTTATGCTCAAACAGCAAAATCCAAACTTATACAAGATCTAATCTTTCAGCATGCATTATAATTGCTGAAAGCTTTTCTGATTAAGTAAATACAGTCTCAAAGGGCTTTCCCATAACTTAAAGGGAAATGTAAGCACCTATACCACTGTGCCTGTGGGCACTTTAAATGAACACCCACTTTAATCATCTTGTTTTAATAGTAAAGCTGTTTTCAGTCCCGTGCTAGGGAGAGTTCCCTAAAATAGACTGACAAATGAATCAAGCATAACAAGATTCTGTAAAGAAATAAACTAAGGGAAATTTTGTGTGGCCTGAGAAAATTTCTTGAGACCAATTTATATATATATTTTTCATTACCTGACTTGAGTCATTTTAAATTTAATACAGAATTTTAAATAATTTATAGAGACAACTATCCAGCTTCCTTCCACGTTAATGTTTTATTGTCTCATTACCCCTTTTCTTTATCTGTTTATAGATGTTATCTTAAACACTTCCAATTGGTTAAAGCGGAGGTGTATATTTTATGAACCTGAGATGTGCCCAGCCCCTACAGTTCACACAGTAAACACAAACTCTTAAAAACTGACTATAGCAAATGCAGGAGAGATGGCTACCTGTAAAGACACAGCAAAAGTGACCTATATACACATTACAACTCTGAAGTACATATTATAATTGTGATATTTCCAGTGATAAATGTCTGACTTTTAAGACATTCTTTTAAATATTTGTATTATTGTTAGAATGTTTTAATCAGTTATGTTTTTTAATTCCATGTAATATATGTAGCCCTAATAAGATTTATATCACCAAATTTCTCCTTGGGTTTTAAAAGAATAACAATTTAAAATCATAAATTGTTTTATATTAGCTAGTATGTATATTTATTTACCCAATGGCTTTATCTTGTTTCCCAAAATTTGGGGAGAATTTGTTGAAAGCATTGTGACTTCTATAAATGGCTATTTTCTTGTAACTGTCCGTGAAAATGTATGTGTACTTTTTTTTTTTTTTCATTTCTCTGGTTTTTCTGTTTTGTTTTTAGGGTTAAACATAGAATGTTTTTTGGTTTTTTTTAAGTTCTCTTTGGCCAATGACTTTTTCAGCTAGATAATTACTTTCGTTCAACGTTCTAAAGAAGTTCATTTTTCATTGTTTTGTTCAGTCAACTTACCTGAAAAACAGAGACTTCATCTCATCAATGAAGAAAGTATTTCATTATTCCTACAAATCTTTACAGCGAGCACAGAATTCTTCATAATAAGGACCAGATCTTTCCCACATCTGTGTCAATCACATAAAGCTGAAACGTAAAGGACACTGAAGCCTTCATTTATTGTACTAACATGGTGGTGTTATATACTACATTATTAGCTAGTTAAGGTTTTCTGACCTAATTTCTCTGTCTTCCTAGATATTTATTTGTTATCTCTTTTAATCTTGTGTATCTAAAATTAACTTAGTTAATAGTTACCCATCAAATAACTATGCCAAGCAACTAGGAAAGAATGTTTATTTTATTTCCCCTTATAGGGGAAGAGTGGACTGGGAACAAAAATGTATGGGCCAAAAGGCCTTAGGTTGTCATTCATTCACTTTCTTATTCCTCTCATGACCTATGTTCAAGTATAGTATTTTTTCAGTGTTGATGTGCTTGATTATGTCATTACTTTTCATGTCTTCCCCTGAGTTGAAAGCCTGCTAGGAACCTGTATGGAATACATTTTTAAATATTCAGAATAAGAACCACAAAACTCAGTATCTTATATTTAAATGCTCCTTAAATTATTGGAATCCAAATCTCACTCACTAGGATACATTTTTATAAAATGTTTCTCTGTATCTTGAATTGAAATTACTTGCCCAGAGGCAAGAGTTCTTGGGATAATGTGTTTTGAGAAATTTTTTAAAAGGGGATAAGAAAGCAACAAGTTTATACTTTGTGGTTTTGATATTAGTTAGTATTTTAAAATTCATTAGTAGTTCCCAAACCTGACTGTTCAATTAGAATTACTCTGACCTTTGGAAATAGATTCCTGAGGCGTAACCCCTGCAAAATTGTCTCATTGAGTCTATAGTGGGGCCTGAGAGTTCTGTATTTCTTTTTTAAGCCCTCCAAGTGATTCTAATAACCAGGTTTGGGAAATCACTGTTTTAAATGTGACAGTGGTTTGAGAGTAGGCAACAAAATAAAAGTTTACCGGACATCTTTGTGGTAGTTTTTCTTTTTTCTTTTATTTTAAACTGGGACCAGATTTCACAGAACTTATTCAAGATACAAGGAGGAATAATAAAGAAGATGGAAGCTACTGCTCATTATTCTTTCATACTTTTAAGAGTTTGCATACCTAGCACTTGGAATAGTTGATCATATACACAGCTGAAGGACATATCCCTGAATGAGACCATTATATATAAATTGTAAAATATTTCACTATTTTTTTATTTTATAAATCTTTGTAGAAATAAGCAATGAAATACTACTTTCATCTTTTGAAATGGGATTTTTCAAGGCATTGTCCTTTCGGCATTAAGGTAGGGGGGAAGTTAATATTCTCTCTGCTTTTTTCCATGTGAATCAATATGAAGTCATGGACATTTAAAAATCTCAGTTCAATTTCTACATATTTACTATGCAGTATAGCCATGAACAAGCAATGTAGATTTAGTTTTCTCATCTTCAAATGCCCTGGTCACCCTACCTCACAGGGTTGTTGTGGGGATAAAATAAAACTTTTATGGAAACACTTTTTTTTGATGATATTTTATCAGCCATTAGAAACACTAATATCTAACAACTTATTTGCACAGTGCTCTTTCGGTTTACAAGTACACAATTTTTTCATATTTATTTCCCTTTTGATGCTCTACAGGACAGACCTGTAAGGAATACAGAGCAGGTTAGAGATACGGTAACTGAGGCTCACAGGATTGTGACCCAAGACCTCATAACTGTTATGGGAGATTCAAGTATCACTGCAATATGCTAGCTCCCTAGGCCTTGGCATTCTTGTATAAGCATGTCACATAAATACAAAGTGTTCTCAAGTTTATAAATCAATTTATCCAACAAAATTCTTATAAGGGAAGGTAATTCAGTGTAAAAGTTGTTACAAACTAACTAGAATGAAATTCCAACTTTCTAACATGCCTCTTTTATCCTATCTAATAAAGAGAGGATATGCAAATTGACCATCACATCATAACAAGATGGCTGCACCCACAGCAGAGGCAGGAATTCCGTAACACAAGACGGATGTGCCCACAGTGGAGGCCGAGTTACCGTAACAAGCAATCAGCAGGGACCTGACGCTGCGCTCCCCACCCAGCGGGCCTTGATGGGGGAGGGACCAGCCAGGTCTGGGTCTCGGGCGATTTTGAGGCACACGTGGGTGGGTGTGCGGAGACGACTCTGGTTCCCATGGTGTGTCCCAGACTCTGACAGGAGGAAGATTTATCTCTTGACACAGGAAAAGGGCAAACGGCAGTATTAAAATATTTACTCTAATTCCCTTTTGTGCACAAATTTTGTGCACTGGGTCACTAGTTTTACACTTAAGGAAATATGTCTAGAAGAGTGTCTTCCCAGGATCACAGAGTTGGGATTAGAATCTAGGTCTCAACTGCTACTACTTAATGGAATGGCATTCTTAATTTCTTGTGCTGTATTTACTGTAGAAAATAAAACCTGTATAAAGAAGGTGTTGATTTTAAAAAGTAGAGATAAGATGGCAAGGAAGAACCAGACTATGGTAAGCTAAAAAGAAGTGAATGCTTGATGTAATGGGCTAAATAATGAGCTAATGTAGCTGCAAAATAACACTCTGGTCCCACCTCCTATCTGATGGGATATTTTTCTTCAGCTTTATTAAATAAAAATGACATAACGATGTAAGTTTAAGGTATAAAATATGAGTTGATGTACGGAGACATATTGAAATGCTTACCAGTTTAGTTAACACATCCTTCACCTCATGTGATTACCTTTTTTTGTTGTTATGCTGAGAACATTAAAAATCTCTAGTAGTGCCCTAACCGGTTTGGCTCAGTGGATAGAGCATCGGCCGGCGGACTCAAGGGTCCCGGGTTCGATTCTGGTCAAGGGCATGTACCTTGGTTGTGGGCACATCCCCAGTGGGGAGTCTGTAGGAGGCAGCTGATCGATGTTTCTAACTCTCTATGCCTCTCCCTTCCTCTCTGTAAAAAGTCAATAAAACATATTAACATATTGTATGCGGGAAACGTATTTATACGTTTTACGTTGACTGGTAGTAGAGTGCAGGACATGTATTAATATGTTTTTTATAGACTAGCGGTAGAATGCGGGTAACGTATAAATACGTAAACTAAAGTTATCGTAATTTTACTGAACATTGCCATTTGCGCAAAAAAATTAGCAAAAATGGCCCACGCCACCTGTGAGCGCGTGATAAAAACTACCCGCAAACAATGGGTTAAAAAAAAAAACAACTAAGTGTCCGCCCGTGTTGGCTCAGTGGATGAGTGTTGACCCATCAGTTAGGAGGTCGTCACAGTTCTATTGCTGGTCAAGACACATAACTGGGTTGTGGGCTTGATCT
This sequence comes from Myotis myotis, assembly GCF_014108235.1. Lineage (NCBI taxonomy): Eukaryota > Metazoa > Chordata > Mammalia > Chiroptera > Vespertilionidae > Myotis > Myotis myotis. The sequence goes on from NW_023416313.1 coordinate 162,623,619, forward strand.
GTAATAGGGGGCAGCTGATTGATTATTTTCATCATTGATGTTTTTTATCCTCCCTCTCTAAAATAAAAAACATTTAAAAATAAAACCTAGTAGCAGCTTTAAAGTATATGATAAAGTATTGTTAACTATAGTCACCATGCTGTACATTAGACCCCCAGAACATTAGATCCTCATACAACTGAAGTCTAACGTTTGACCAGCATATCATTTACCCCACACCCAAGCCCCCTGGCTATGATGAAACTTATAAAACAATTTTCCATAAGCTCAAAGGAGTTTAACAGACAGGTTTGAGCGTCACTGCAGTAGGCCTTTGGAAATAACCCACTTGAGAGAGCAGCTGTTCCTCAGTTTATTCATCTGTAAAATGGGTGTGTCAAGATCTACCTCTCAGAATTACAAAGATGAAACCTGTAAAGCAATATACAAATAATTGCCAGAATGGACATGTTTAAAGGAGCTAGTTCTCTTGAGTATATGTGATAGATAACACTGATTCCACTGCCCATTTCTGCCCCTAACTTGGGGGCAGAAATGGACACTTGAATCAGTATTGCCACATGTCAGGGAGAAGAAAGAAAAGACATGAGCAGTAGAGAGCATTCAATGAAGACTGGATAATGATAATAGAGAGGTCACCTATAACTTAATATGTTTTTATGAAAACATGCTGAGTGTTCAGGAAGAAGTGGGTGATGAGGAAATTAAAGAGAGTATTGACTGGCTTGAGAAGTCTGGTAAGTAATTGGGGTAGCAGGCTTATATGATTTGCTAAGTTAGAAGTCTTAATGGATGAACCAAATTAGAGCTTTAGATTTGAAGTATGACAATATTTATTGAGGGTAGGTATAAGTAGCTTTCCTATTCAGAGTAAAAATCATTTTAAAACACTGCCTTACTATGTGTTAGACACTGCAAATGGCAGAAAAAGCAAACCTGACACTGCCCTCAAGCTTACGTCTAGCAGTGGAGACTGGGTGTTGTGGGGGAAAGGGTCATGAAAGAAAAATAGTTTTGAGGGACTAACATTCTAGTCTGGAAGTCAGGCTTGGGTTGGCTGAAGTATTAAGATGAGAACTGTAAAGGGGATGTATAATACTTTTAACAATAGTTTAAAAAAGAGAACTGTAGTCCTGGCTGGTGTGCTCAGTGGTTAGAGTTGGCCCATGCACCAAAGGTCATGGGTTCAATTTCTGGTCAAGGGCATGTATCTGGGTTGCACGTTTTATCCTAGGTCCTGATTGGGGCATTTGGTAGGTAACCAATCCATGTGTCTCACATGGGTCTTTGCCTCTCCCTCCCTTTCACTCTCTAAAAAAATTGAAAAAATATCGTCTGGTGAAGATTAACAACAACAAAAGATGAGAACTGTAGAATATTGAAAAATATGTAAAACCAGGTTTGGTTGAGGGGCAAGAGGTAAAATCAAGCAAGGGAATTAATGATCAGATTTGTCTTAAAAGACCACTTTGGCTGCTGCCTAGGCCAGTGGTCGGCAAACTCATTAGTCAACAGAGCCAAATATCAACAGTACAACAATTGAAATTACTTTTGAGAGCCAATTTTTTTAAACTTAAACTCTATAGGTAGATACATTGTTATTAACTTAATTAGGGTACTCCTAAGGCTTAGGAAGAGCCACACTCAAGGGGCCAAAGAGCCACATGTGGCTCGCGAGCCACAGTTTGCTGCCCACGGGCCTAGGCAATAGAGTAGGTGGATAGGAGGCCAGTTAAAAGATGTAGCAGTTGACCTAATTCACACAAATGCATTCCTTTTCCAAGACAACAAAAGGCTAATGCATTGGGCGCTAGCATCATAATGGACAGTTTGAGGTCAGGAGAAGGTTGAAGTCCTAAGGAGAGCATGGCTTGTCTGGTTGACTGGCAGGAATAGGAAGGTACTTTGGGGTTTTATGGCACTGTATAAAAATAAGTATGGAATAATGTGTAGGAGTTTAATGGACACACATGCTGGCATTTCATATCTTGAAAGATTCTTGGGTAAACTTTTGGGGGAAGCTGGTTTAAAATGGAAAAAGTCGCCGAAACCGGTTTGGCTCAGTGGATAGAGCGTTGGCCTGGGGACTGAAGGGTCCCGGGTTCGATTCCGGTCAAGGGCATGTACCTGGGTTCCGGGCATATCCCCAGTGGGGGATGTGCAGGAGGCAGCTGATCGATGTTTCTCTCTCATCGATGTTTCTAACTCTCTATCTCTCTCCCTTCCTCTCTGTAAAAAATCAATAAAAATATATTTAAAAAAAAAATAAAAAATAAAAATAAAATGGAAAAAGTCATTCAATTACATAGTTTTCCAAATAATAAATCTTCTCACATATGTAATGACTCAGTGATTTGGGTATTTTATAAATGAGTTTAACCTGTTTCTATTTGCAATTAAAACCTCTTCTGCCTTATTTCATCTTTATGAGATTTTTAGTGTGGTGCTTAAAGCACTTCTCTTAAAAAGGAGCCATGAGCAGTTCTGCTTCATTTCTGTTGCCATTTACCATCGTATGGCTTTAATGATGAAATTCTTAAAGGCAGAGTCAACATACACTGTTCAACTACTCTGCTTATCTGTAAAATGAGAATATGGTCATGTACGATTATAGGGCTCACCTAGAGACTAACACGAATCACATTTCATTTTTTGTTTTTTAATATTTTTTAGTGGATTCTTTTTTTTAGAGAGAGAAACATCAATATGAGATTGAAACATCCCAATGGGGGATAGAGCCCGCAACCCGGGGATGTGCACTGACTAGGAATCAAACTGGCAATCTTCTAGTGAATGGGTGGACACCTAATTAACTGAGTCGCAACGGCGAGGGCCACACATTAGTTTTAAAGACTAAATGAAGTCCCCAGCACACAGATCTAGACAACTGTTTCCCTGATTCCTCATTTCAGAAAATAGCATGTACCATACTGTGAATAAATTCTCAATTTCTGCTTCAAAAATTTATCCGTGCTCCATACACATAGCCCATGTATTTTTCCATAGCACCTCCAACCCCTACACCTCATTTTCAATTACACGTGCTTTAATTCCTTAAAGTTAATATCCCAAGAACGTAGAATAGTACTAGGTAGAGGGTAGGCACTATTTATCTGTTGAATGAGTAAGTGAATATGTTCTCATTTCAAAGTTTGGATTTCTATTTATTTACCAGAGGCCCAGTGCACAGATGCGTGCACCTGTGGGGTCCCTCGGCATAGCCTGCAGGGATCAGGCTGAAACCGGCAGTCCAATGCTGCCTGCTGCTTCTGCTCATCCCGGCCCCACTGCACCTGCCGCCGCTGCTCAGTAGGCTCGCTGCTGCTCCGCTGAGGTCTCCAGGCGTTAGCCAGCTGTGAGCCCTGTTCTGGCACCCATGGGTCAGCAGAGCAGGGCTCCCACTGCGAAAGTGCAGTGACCACCAGGGGGCAGCTCCTGCATTGAGCATCTTCCCCCTGGAGGTCAGTGCCTGTCATAGTGACCAGTCGACCGGTTGTTTGATCCGTTGGTCTCTTAGGCTTTTATATATATAGATAAGTCCAGAAAATTGATTCATTAAAGTGCAGCCCAGAATTGATGAGACTCAGCAGAACTGGTTCACACTAAACTCATAAGACACAAATTTTTAAGTTATATTTCAATTTCATTTGTTTACTGTTCGCAAGTTTCCTCCTTAGGAAACTAAATCACAATTGGTAAGGGTAGAACCAGAAACTTTGGGTTTAGCAAAGAACAGGCACTTAACATAATGGTTAATATCAATAGGATACCCTTATCTCTACTAAATATCTCCTAGAAGTCTGTAGGTCAGCTTACCCTTTTCCCTGGAGACTAAAAATCTTGTTCTTTGGTCTCACTTTCTCTGTATTTCACCTTTCTGTTAACTTTTTTTTTAGATACACTATCTTAGAATTACTTTAGACAAGTTAATACAGGTGACCATATTACCACTTCAGCAACATCCAATCTTGATTTCCCGAGACCACCTCAGGAGAGTTGATTGGGTCTCACATCCTCTTAGTCACTTATTTACTATTTCCTAGTTCAGGTTACTGTACAATGTTGTGAGCTTACTAATAATGCAATAAAAAAAGCATCTTTCTTTGGGGCTCGGCTATATTAATTTTCTTTGGGACGACCTTTCATGAAAAGAAGCAATGGCCTGAGAGGCAGGTATTTCCTGGGGGAAAACTCAGTTCTGCATAGAAATTTATTCATGTAGTCATTCAACAGTTAAGTGTCTGCAATGTGCTATACCCAAAATTAAGTAAAGCAGAGTTTATCTGAAATAGACTCCTAGAATGTATTTAAAATTGTTACCTGAGGCCAAGAATGGAATACTGGAAAGATATTGGGCATGTAAGGAAGACTGGACAACTGGGCCTCAAGAGAAAGCAGTAAAGTGACCTGGGAAATCATCGCTTCATCAGGAGCGTGTGGTCTTCCCTTCAGGTGCTGTAATCAGTCACCAATTTCGAGGCAGTGAAAGTCTCGTTCCAAGTTCTAAAGGCCTGGGAAAGTGAATCTTTCCAATATTGCTACGTAACAATTTGCCTCAAAATTTAAGAGGCTTAAGATAACTTCTCAGAGGCTGTGGGTTGACTGGGCTCGGCCGAGCAACTCTCCCTTCCCTTGGGGTCTTCGGTGGATGCGATGGAATGGTAGCTGGGGATGGCATCACCCGAAGGCTCAAACAGGATGGACGTCCAAGATGCTTCCTCACTCCCATGTCTGGCATCTCTGCTGGAAGTCAGGGGTTGGCTGAGTATTTCTCTTCCTAAACAGCCTCTCTACATGGTTATCTTGAAATAGCATAGGGTTGTCATAATGTAGTAAGACTTCTTAATTAGCAGCTGACTTCCACCGGGGTGGGCATTCCGAAAAGCACAAATGTAAGCTGCAAGGCTTGCTATGGCCTAGCATTGGGTGTCACTTCTGCCCTATTCTACTGATCGAAAATGAATCATAGGACTAGACCAGACTCAAGAGGAGGGGGGCACATAAGGACTTGAATACTGTTCACTGAAGGGGCATCTTTGGAGACTAGCTGCTAGAGAATTTGGGGATTCCACCTGGGGCAGATCCAGATTTTATATCATTTGAAGCATATACAGTTTGGAGGACCTTGACAAGTGAGGGCCTGAAGCAATGAGAGGCCCTGAAGCTAGAGCTTCATGAACTTCACAGTTAATCTGTTTCTGACCCCCCCTTCCCAAATTAGCTATGGTAAAGGAGCAAATGTGGCTTTGGGGAACCCACTTATACTTGTGTACTGGGATACTTTCCAGACAAGGAAGAATCATTGTGAGCCTTCCCCACCTCTCACCACAGTGTCCAGTGTTCAGTTCAATATAATCTGATCACCTGAATGTCTAGAACCCAGGTCTCCTGACATCTAATGGTGAATTTTCAAATACACCATATTCCACAGTGGTACAAATTCTTTTTAATATATTTTATTGATTTTTTATAGAGAGGAAGGGAAAGTCAGAGGGATAGAGTGTTTGAAACATCGATGAGAGGAACATCAATCAGCTGCCTCCTGCACACCCCCTACTGGGGATGTGCCCTCAACCAAGGTACATGCCCTTGACCAGAATTGAACCTGGGACCCTTCAGTCCGCAGGCCGACACTCTATCCACTGAGCCAAACCAGTTAGGGTTCTTTAAAATCTTACTCTAGCCCTAACCGGTTTGGCTCAGTGGAAAGAGCGTCAGCCTGGGGACTGAAAGGTCCCAGGTTCGATTCCGGTCAAGGGCATGTACCTTGGTTGAGGGCACATCCCCAGTAGGGGGTGTGCAGGAGGCAGCTGGTCGATGTTTCTCTCTCATCGATGTTTCTAACTCTCTATCCCTCTCCCTTCCTCTCTGTAAAAAAATCAATAAAATATATTTAAAAAAAAAATAAAAAAAATAAAAAAAATAAAATCTTACTCTATCCTCTCCATACCTTTTCTCTCTGGTTGCTCCTTAAATGTTAATGTCCTTCAAGGTTTCTTCTCATTCTATTGGGAAAGCTTGGATTAAGGCAGTAGCAAGACATATGGGGGTGTTTAAATGACTTCAAGATTAATATTGAAAGTAAATCACAAAACGTAGTGATGGATTGAATTTAGGGGGTGAGAGAAAGAAAGCAAGGATAGTTTCCAGTTTTTGACTGGAGCACCTATAGTTGGGTGTCACTACCACTCATTCCATCTCCAAAGGCCTTATCCTCTAACTACTTTTCCCACCAACTCCATATCCAATCAGTCACTGGATTAGTCAGAATTATCCATAGAAACGGGACCAATATGATGTGTGTATTATTTAGAAATTTATTTTAAGGAATGGCTCACGATATTTTGGAGCTGGCTAGTCTAAAACCTGCAGGGCAGGCCAGCAGGCTGGAGACCCAGGGAAGACCTGATGCTGCGGAGTCCAAAAGCAGGCTGGAGACAGAATTCCTTTTTTCCTCAGTGTTTTTTTTTTATATATATTTCTTTATTGATTTCAGAGAGGAAGGAAGAGGGAGAGATAGAAACATCAATGATGAAAGAGAACCATCGATCAGCTGCCTCCTGCACGCCCCCTACTGGGGATGGAGCTGGCAACCCAGGTATGTGCCCTTCAGTCTGCAGGCCAACGCTCTATCCACTGAGCCAAACAGGCTAGGGCTCCTCAGTGTTTTTTTGTTGTTTTTTTTTTAAATATACAGTGGGGCCTTGACTTACGAGTGTCCTGACTAACGAGTTTTTCAAGATACGAGCCGTCTCTTGGCCGATTTTTTGCTTTGAGTTGTGAGCTAAAATTCGGGTTATGAGCCAGCTTCAGATACCCCACCGCTAGCTGGCGCAGCGAACGTCACAGTGAACGTCACAACATCATTCCAGCATCATGTGTCATTGTAATGGTGAAAACTGATTTGACATACGAGTAATTTGAGTTACGAGCTCCGTCACTGAACAAATTAAACTCGTAAGTCAAGGCCCCACTGTATTTTGATTTTTTTACAGAGAGGAAGGGAGAGGGATAGAGAGTTGAAAATATCGATGAGAGAGAAACATTGGTCAGCTGCCTCCTGCACACCCCCTACTGGGGATATGCCCGCAACCAAGGTACATGCCCTTGATCAGAATCGAACCTGGGACCCTTGAGTCCGCAGGCCGACGCTCCATCCACTGAGCCAAACTGGTCAGGGCTCAGTGTTTTCTTAAGGCCTTCAACTAACTGGATGAGAACCATTCATATTATGCAGGGTAATCTGCTGTACTCAGTCTACTTAATTGTTAATAATATATAACAAATACAGCAAAAACCAGACTAGTGTTTGACTAAAAATTAGGTACCATGGACTAGCCAAGATGACACAAAAAATTAACCATCACAGCCATTAAATTCTGTGTATCTTAATCTTTAAATATTTCTCAGATTGGTTCCTCCTTTTGTTACCATTGCCTTATTTGAGGCTTGTGTTATTCTCACTTAATTAAAAAATATTTAACTATGTATTACACACTGTGCCAAATGCTGGAGATACAACTGTGAATAAAAGATAGATTGTGCTCTAGGGACTTTACATTCCAGCCTTTCCTTGCCGTCTTCTGTCTTGCCTCTTCCCAATACATCTTTGTAAATGGATGTCTGTGATCACTTCCTCTCTCATTTTAATCTGCTGAGTCATCTGAGGGTCTTGTTAAAAGGCAGCTTCTGATGCATTAGGTCTGGGATGGTCTGAGATTTTGCATTTCTATCAGGCTCCCCAGGTGTTGCTGCTGGATTAGGAACAAACTTAGAGTAACTGTACTGTAGAGTCTCTCTCCAAAGAGATCACCTTTTTAAAATGTGTATCTGTACACTCTCTGAAAAGACACACAAGAAATGGGAAACAATAGTTGCCACTGGAAAGAACAGAATGGCCGACAATTGTACATTCCCTTTTATAACCCGAATGATGCACTCAGTCTGTGTGCTACATATTCAAAAATAAATTAAGAAAACAGCAAAAACAAAATATCTCCAACTGTTCGCTTTTAAAAACCCTGCCGTGGAGCCCAGCGACCCACAGGTCGGAACGCAGCGTAGCCTCTCCGAAGTCCTTCATTACGAACAGTTCACCTGCTGAGTTTATCTCCAGTTCACCCCTCGGTCAGGTCAGGCAGCGCTTGTGTCATCTCCACCGGAAATGCACCTGAGCAAACTTCACTGGATCTTTCCAAACCCCCGCTTCCGCAGCGCTCCTCTCCCGCCTCCTCCCCTCTCCCCCACGGTTAAAGTCGCCTTTTTATATGTATTAACCTCACAATGCTGCCGTCTGTCTCAGTCAGCACACTGGGCCAGAACTTATTTACGCGTCCATCTTAGCTCCTTGACTGTGCGGACCTGAGGACCAGGCGAGAGCGCATGCCGAGCGAGGACCGCGTCCAGAGGTTATTCCGCGAGAGGATGAGCCTGCGCCGGCCGCCAGCGGCTCGCAGGAAGCGGCGATCCCCGAGCACCGTGCTCTCTCTGATCCCTGCGAGACGCCGGCCAAGCCGACCTGCCAGGCGCTGAGTCCGCGCACCCGGCAGGGAAGGCGGCCAGGGGCCCCGCCCTCGGCGCTCGCTCCTTCCCGGGCGCGCCGCGCACGCCGGCTTCCAGGCCCAGGGCCCCTCGCCCGGCGCACGGCGGCGCCCTCCGGGGGCTGGGGAGGCCGGTCCACCGTCCCCGTCCCCACAGGCGGACATGGCGTTCAGAGCCCGGTTCCGAGCGTGGGGGTCTCCTTGGCGTCCGCCACCTGCCACCTGCGGCGAGCAAAGGGACCGACCGGTCGGGGCGGGGGTGGGACAGGCCGGGAAGGGAGGCGAGGACCGGCCAGGACCAGGCGAGAGGCAGCGCTGCTAACTTTCTTGCACTCACGCTTCTTCCGCCGGGCCCAGGCTGGCGGGGCGGCCTCCACGCCGCTTGCTCCCTCCCGCCCCGCGTCGCTGGGCACCGAGTGTCCGCCGCGCCCTCCCGAGCTCTCCGCGGCGCCGCCAGCCACGTCCCACGCCCCCTTCCCGCCCGCGCGCGTGTCGCTGCCGCCAGAGGGGGCGGGGCCCGGGCCCGGGCGTCCAGTCAGCCACGGTCCCAGCGTGCCCTGCGCGGGCCAACGAGAGCGAATCCAGAGACTCACCCCGCCGCGCTCGCTCCTCGCTGGCTCTCCCCTCACACACGCTCACGCCCGGCTCGACATGGCGGCGGCGGCGGCAGCGGGGGACTCCGACTCCTGGGGTGAGGGGAAGTTCCGGGGGCCGGGAGCGGGCCCTCGCCCCGGCTGGCACTAACGCGGCTCGCTCTCTTCCGTAGATGCGGACACGTTCTCCGTGGAAGACCCGGTGCGGAAGGTGGGGGCCGGCGGTACGGCCGGCGGGGACCGCTGGGAAGGCGAGGACGAGGACGAGGACGTCAAGGTGGGTGCGGGCCGGGGCTGCGGGCTGCGCCGTCGCGGGCGGGAGTTGCCCACCGCTGGGCGGGCGGGCGGGCGGGCGGACTCTGGGCCCAGGGGCGCCGCCCGGGCCTGCGAGCCCTGGGTGGGGCGCGAGCTTAGGGCCCGACGCTGCCCTCTCTCCCTCCGCTCGCCGACTGTGTGGCCGGGACGGGCAGCGTGGCCTTTCGGATTTCCTCGGCGAGGCGGCGGCGGCCCTGCCCCAGCCCTTGGTCGGTCCGCGCCCCGGCCTGCATCCCACCCGCCAACTGGCGACGGGAGGTGACAGCAGCGGCGGGGCGGCCCACGTGCAAACTTCGTGGTCCGGAGCCCCTGGCCGCGATGAGGCTGGCGACGTGGGGACGGAGCCCCCCGGCTTGTCCCATATGGGACACCTCGCCACGCGCCCGCCTGTTCGAGCGCCTGTCTCCCCAGAACCAGTCATTCATTCACGTCCCCGAAGGCCCAGTGGTAGAGTTGGTACAATTAGACAAGGGAACTGTTGTGGCTTAAGTCTAACTTTTTCACGCAGGAGAAATAGAAATAGTAAAGCGAAATAACTTTTCGCCTCCCTGCCCACACCCTGTGGTGAAAGGGTGAACTGAGTGCCGAAAGGGCCGGCAGTTACTGACCAGAAACGGGGCAGTCCGCAGCGACCGGGAAACCGTGAAGTTGACAGAGTGACATTCATCTTCACACGAGAGATGGAAGATTTGGAGGCTGGATTAGAGAGGGGCCAGTGCATCCTCTCAGGTGTGATCCAGATTTGCCCTCCTGGCTCATTTGTGAGCACTCCTGGGGGCTTAGCATATGGCTTCAGAAACATGACTATGGCGATTTTTTAAAAGTAGCCCATCATGTGAAGACTCTTATTAATAAAGTTCTCAACGTTTTTAAATATTTGTGCAGATAAAGTTTTGTATGAATTGGAAAATGGTATTTCGTGGTTTTGGGTTCATTTAGTGAATGTTTCACTCCCAACTTCTACTCGTTGGCATGTACTTAATTCTACAAGTCCTTCTGCTTGGGTTGAAAATTTTTAAGCTAGAAAATTACTATTAACTTAATACTCAGTACTGCTTTCTCCTGAGTCTGATGAGGTGAATGTACAATTTCTTGAACAACCTGAGGTTCAGAAACGAAGGGAGCTTTGCACACATTGGTGTTAATAAATGAGTAGTGTTGTGAAAGTACTTAGACATGGGAATGGATTATGTTAACCCCTTCGTTGCAAGATATAAGTGACTTCCCTACATTGTAGAACATTTTCTGTTTGGAGCATTTAGTTCAGATTTGCCCTTTTAATTTTTCTATGTATATTTGGGTGCAGCAGTTAAGATACCTGTTAATGAAAATTGGAAATAAATTACCAAATGAGAAGAAAATATTAGAGAAATCTGGACAAAAATATCAGAAAATGAGGTTTGAATGGAGTAATCTGGGCTGATATCATGAAGTAAACTGCCTGAGATTACTGGATCTATGGTATTAATCCTGATAAATGTAATTCTAATTCTGACCACTTGGAATTAATTTTGGAGATTTACGAGTTTAAAGGACTATAAAAGTCATCTCGCCAATTCACTCTTTCAATGCAGAATTTCTTTCTCTTATACAAATAGCTTATTTATTTTACATAAACTTTGAAGTTGATCTTGGAGAAGAAAGCTGAACTTGCCTGTTTTATTTCCAAGTTTAAATGTTGGATTATTTCTGTTGAGTTTCTTCAAGATTCTCATAATGATATCCACGGAATAGTTTGATTCCTGGACTCCAGAATGGACAGACCTGGGTTGATATTGTTGCCTTGACATTTTTTATATTTGTGGTCATGAGCAAGTGTTTGATCTTTGTTTTAGTTTTCAGTCTGTAACTTGTCATTATGGGAGCTACCTCAGGGGTTAATTTACATTTTAAATGAGATTGCACGGGAAGCATTAAGCAGAATTGCCTGATACATAGTAGGCACTCAGTAAATGTTAATTGTCTCTTACTTTAAGATATTGTCTTTTTCTAGCTAATGGAATGTATGCTTAGGCTGTTTAGATCTAGTATTGGGGTTTATTTTGTACCACATTTTTTATTTCCTAAGCTCAGAAGGATTAAGTTCTCGCCATAGTGGCAGTTTATTGTGAATTTTATGGGTTGTTTTCTTTTAAGGTCACAAAGTTTTCTTTAATTATTCTTTGGGGGAAGAGACGCCGCCACACTTCTACTCAATTAAGAGAAACATTTTTATCAGCACAGAAGTCATCTTTATTTTTTCTACTTACAATGCCATGAATTCATAGGGAATGGGTTCCAGCAGCTCAGGCTCCTTCCCATTGGTTCTCACAGAGTGCTTCTCTGGGTGGAGCAGGCCGATGCTTCAGTTGAACCCAGGTACCTTTCTCGTTGGCTTCCTTCTTTTTCTGATCATTTTCCTTCACATGTTTCAGGAAGCTGTCTTGCTCTTAGAGTGCCTAATATGCTCAATATGTACATTAATTCTCTTGGCAAGAAGCTTGCCCTTAACTTGCTTGTTCACAAAAAAGCCAACTGCATGCTGGGTGACATTGTTCACTCTTCCAGTTTTGCCATGGTAACATTTGTGGGGCATTCCTTTTTGAACAGCACTCATTCCCTTGATGTCCACAGTATCACCTCTCTTGTAGGTTTGTATATATGTGGCCAAAGGAACAATTCCATGTTTTCTAAAAGGCCTAGAGAACATATAGCAGGTGCCTCTCCTCTTTCCCTTTGTGTTAGTCACTTTGGCAAATTACTGGAAGATGGCAGTTCCGGCCGAAAGGCTGAATTTTATATTTTGAATGGAATGATCAAGTTTATCAAGCAAGGTTTTGCTTGCTCAAAGGTTACCAATCAAAGTTGAATTTTCTCTCCTTGGATGGTAGTAATACCACATATCTGAATTCTAATGTTATAGTACCTAATCCTTTCCTAAGGAGATGCCAACAAGGCTTAGTTTCCATGAGATTGAGTAATCACCATCCTTAATACAATATGGGAATTTTTAAAAATGTTTTCATTAATTTCAGAGAGAGGAAGGAAGAGAGAGAGAGAAACATCAATCGGCTGCCTCCTGCATGCCCCCAACTGGTGATTGAGTCTGAAACCTGGGCATGTGCCTGACTGGGAATTGAACCATGACCTCTTGGTTCATAGGTCATCCCTCAACCACTGAGCCACACCAGCCAATATGAGACTTTTTTAAAGTCTTCAGAAGATATGGGGGAAACAGTAAGTTTTCAGTTTATATCAGTATCTAGTGTTTAACCTTTAAGAATGTATATTTAGACTGGCCGCGCATCCCAGCAGCCGACAATCCTGCCACGCGTCCCGCCAAGACCTCACCAAAATACCGTCTCAAATGGAACATGCCATGGAAACCATGATGTTTACGTTTCATAAGTTTGCTGGGGATAAAGGCTACTTAACAAAGGAGGACCTAAGAGTACTCATGGAAAAAGAGTTCCCTGGATTTTTGGAAAATCAAAAAAACCCTCTGGCAGTAGACAAAATAATGAAGGACCTGGACCAGTGCTGAGACGGCAGAGTGGGCTTCCAGAGCTTCTTTTTACTAATTGTTGGACTCACCATCACATGCAATGACTATTTTGTAGTACACATGAAACAGAAGGGAAGGAAGTGAGCAGTTATTTTGCCCTGATAATAGTTCTCCCAATGGGTCCCTTAAGGAATATGTGCCCCACAGCTTCCCCCTATATAAGAATTTCATGAACAGATTGGGACCCTTAAAAAAATGTACAAATAAAATCCCACCCCATTGACCAAGAGAAAGAAAAGCCAATAAAACCGGATAAACTTTTGATTTTTATATTGCTTGTATCCTCTTGCCCCCCAATAAACAAGTTTCTTTAAAAATATATATATATAGATTTAATGTCATCTGTAATGTCCTGAGGAATGAAAGGAAAACAGGTCTTTGTTACAGTAATTTACTCCAGTAGTTTACTATCTTTTAGTAGACATTATAGCATTTTGCTGCGCTTGACTTTTAAAATAGCTGTCTGACAATGGCAGAAGTGGTTTAGGTAAAACTATGGAATTGTTAATATTAGTGGAGGGAAAGCCTATGTTTCTTCCACTTAAAAAGGTTAGAACCAGGGAGCATACTTTCCTGTTACACTGGCTTTATTTTACTTTTCTTACTATACTGATGTTATACAGAGGCTGTGGGGGGAATTGTTCGTTCGGCATATATTGCTGGACTCCTTCCCCGTTGCTGGAATGATGTATGGGCTGTGTTGACAAGGCAGTGAGTACCTACCCACTGCAAGCTGGGATAGTACAACTTTTACTGCATTTTACTAGTCTCCCAGCATTTCAGTAGAACAGATTAGAAACTAGATTTATTCAAAGAGTGTACAGTTTGCTTTGAGAAAACTGCTTCTGATTGTGTTCAGCGTCTCAGGCATTTGCTTCTATAATGTTATAGAATTTCTTATGAAGACCCTAGAGTTGAAAACTGCCTGCATCGTCCTACCCATTGAACCATCTGTTAGGATCCTTTATGGGTTAATAGCTTAAATCTGTCACAGTAAGGACATTTTTCAAGCACTGGAAATAGCACTTCTGAAGCAGGGGATCTATGTTTAGAGAAATGGGAGATTGTTGGGAAATATTCAGAAGGTGAGCATTTTGCCAGGACATGGGTATCTTGAAGTATGTGTGTAACTTATGAAAAATTCCAAACATATACAGAAGTAGAAAGAAAAGTTTAATAAATTCATGGCCAATCTTCTTTCTTCTATATCCCCACTTACATCTCTCCTCCCCCAACCAGATTTTTTTTTCCCTGACTCGAGGATATTTTTCCATTGAAAGACAGAGAGAAACATCTATGTGAGACAAACACATTAATTGGTTGTCTCCTGAATGAGCCCCGACCAGGGCCTGGGCAGGAGAGGATCCTGCAACCGAGGTATGTGCCCTTGACCGGAATTGAACCCGGGACCCTTTGGTCCTCAGGCTGATGCTCTATCCATTGAGCCAAACCTGCTAGGACCCAACCAGATTATTTTGAAGAAAATCCCAATTAAATCATTTCAATACCCTGGCATTTTTTAAAAAAAGAATATGTTTATTGATTTTGGAGAGAGAGGAAGAGAGGGAAACATAGATCGGCTACCTCCTGCACACCTCCTACTGGGGATTGAGCCCACAACCTGGCATGTGCCCTGACTGGGAATTGAACCAGCAACCTTTTGGTACATGGGACAACACTCAATCAACTCAGCCACACCGGCCAGAGCAATACCCTGACAGGTTTTATAAATGAAAGTTTTTAGTTAGGAAGCATGTTTGCTATTGAAAAATACTTACATACTGTTATTGTAGTGCTGGAACACTGAAAATAATTAAGCTACTTGGTTAGAGTTCAGTGTCTTGATCTAGATCTTGCTTAGCCAGGAATTTAAAGTAGTATTGATTGATAACAGTTCAGAATATTAGATAGGCACTGAGATGGAATTCAGCTGAGTGCTAAACCATGCATAATAGGATGTTAAAAACTTAATGAAATTAAATTAAATGAATGATTTGGTTTCCAGAGACCAGTATAGCTCTAAGATGATGGAAGAATCTTTGAGCTTCTTTTATTTTTATTTATTTATTTATTTATTTTAAATATATATTTTTATTGATTTTTTTACAGATAGGAAGGGAGAGGAATAGAGAGTTAGAAACATCGATGAGAGAGAAACATCGATCAGCTGCCTCCTGCACACCTCCCACTGGGGATGTGCCCGCAACCAAGGTACATGCCCTTGACTGGAATCAAACCTGGGACCTTTCAGTCCGCAGGCCGACGCTCTATCCACTGAGCCAAACCAGTCACGGCTTGAGCTTCTTTTAAAAACTGAACTTGGCTGGGAAGTCCAGCCTTGCCAGGGGCCATTACAGAGTTCTGAGGCCTCTCAGAGCAGGTTAGAATAGCTTTACAAAACACTAGCCAGGCCCTAGCTGCTTTTGCATTTTATCTGAATTTATTGTTGACATAGGCCTGCAGACTGAAGGGTTGCGGGTTCAATTCCGGTCAAGGGCACGGACTTCATACCTCGGTTCCCGGCTTGATCCCGGCCCCAGTCGGAAGTGTGCAGGCAACAATCGATGTCTCTCACATTGATGTTTCTCTGTCTCTCTCCCTTCCACTTTCTCTGAAAATCAATGGAGAAAATATTCTCTGGTGAGGATTAATAACAACAAAACACCGGCCAGTGAAAGGCTCTTTTCCTGCAAGAGGTTATGCTTTAATCCAAACTGAAGAAAAGGGGGGAAGAAGTATGTGTTAGTGGGCTATGGCTATGGGGCAGAATAATTTTACTGCTCTTGAAACTACTTCTGTTTGATGATCTATAAATATATCTTGCTTAAGTTGGAAAGCATTTTGGCCCTAAATGTGTTCTCTAATTGCATGTGACATTCTGTAGTTGTACATTATAAAAATGACAGACCAACCAACTACTGGCCGCATTGTTATAAATAAAAAGAAAGCAGGGTTTAAAATTTTTGTTTTGTTTTCAATTCTTAGTTCAATTGGGAAGCAGTTTTTAAACTTGAAAAGCAGCCATATCTCTCAGAGAAATGGCTCAAATGATGTTGGGTGTGTGTCTGTAGGAGAAGAGTATAGATAAGCAATTTGTAGTTTATAAACAGCCTCTGTTCTGAGGTAGCTAGCCATTTTAGGAGATAAATTGTATGTAATAGTTGGAAGATTTATTGGCTACCTAAAATAACTTGGTAAGGAATTTAATTGGATATTGATAGGTAGTCTCTTGAAGCAAATAACCATTTAAGGCTTACTAAATTATAGACTTCCTATTTTTTTTTTTAATATATTTTATTGATTTTTTACAGAGAGGAAGGGAGAGAGATAGAGAGTCAGAAACATCGATGAGAGAGAATCATCGATCAGCTGCCTCCTGCACATCCCCTACTGGGGATATGCCCGCAACCCAGGTACATGCCCTTGACCGGAATCAAACCTGGGACCTCTCAGTCCGCAGGCCGATGCTCTATCCACCGAGCCAAACCGGTTTCGGCTAGACTTCCTATTTTAAGTGTTAACTTTTTAGGTTTCTCTAGGAATCTCTTCTGCATTTTATTTATTTTTATTTTTTTAAAATATATTTTATTGATTTTTTACAGAGAGGAAGGTGAAAGGGAGAGGGATACAGAGTTAGAAACATCGATGAGAGAGAAACATCGATTCAGCTGCCTCTTGCACGCCCCGTACTGGGGATGTGCCCGCAGCCCAGGTACATGCCCTTGACTGGAATCGAACCTGGGACCCTTCAGTCCGCAGGCCGACACTCTACCCGCTGAGCCAAACCGGTTAGGGCTTTTCTGCATTTTATCTGAATTTATTGTCAGCATTTACAAAGTCCTAGTGTTTACAGAAAATTGGTCAGATTTAGACAATTCTACCTTACATTTACTTTTAGAGCACCTGCATATTTTATAACTAGGGAAACAAAAACTCTTTTTAAGTTCCTGGGGAAAGCCACCTGGCTTTTTGCTTCGGGATGATATCTGTTTGGAAATGTGACCAGTTTCCTTTTTTTTTTTTTTTTTTTTTTTAGAAAAGCAAGCAAGAATTTATTGACCACAGCAAAAACTCAGGGCAGTGACACAACGAAGGGCATAGAAAGAGCAATAGTGCCTAGGCTGGGCTGCTCTGGCTCACCTGGAAGTCAGAGAAAAGGGGGCCTTGGAGACAGGTTCAGGGGGTTAGCCTGGGACGAGCTGCTGCTGCCCATTGGTCCCCTGGTTGCAAGTCTCATGGGGTCCCTTATGGGTTGCTGTGGTTGGCAAACTGCAGCTCGCGAGCCACATGCGGCTCTTTGGCCCCTTGAGTGTGGCTCTTCCACAAAATACCACGTACGGGCACACGTACAGTGCGACTGAAACTTCGTGGCCCATGCGTAGAAGTCGGTTTTCGGCCTGGGCGAGTCTATTTTGAAGAAGTGCTGTTGATATTTGGCTCTGTTGACTAATGAGTTTGCTGACCACTGGGTTAAGGGATACTTGCCTGTGGGGGAAGGAGATGGGGAAGGGAATGTGGAATTCTATGTAGTCTTATTATGTCTGGCTGATGAGACAGTTTAACTTGACTGTCTGAGGGAGCAGATGATATGGTAGGGTGGGGATGATGTTTTAATGGGAAAGGGAATCAGCATTGAAAAAAATGCTTTGTTGCATGTTTTCTCTATTTCGTAGTTATTGGAGTGAGGAACTGCTCATTTTTCAGCCATACTTCTTCCTTCTTAGCCTTTCAGTACCCCGAGATGCTAGACTAGTTTCTTAAAATTAGTATAAAATATCACAAGTAATTTGAAATGGGTAACTTATGTAGTTGTAGCTGGGCATATTTTCTTTGTAGGAACCATACTCTTCTCTTTGAGGAGATTCCAGGGGAGCTCATTCATAACTAATTGAAAGAACAGATTTTGGTGGGGAGGGACCTACTTCCCAGATAGTTATTTTATACTTCATGTCTCGGGTTAGAAGTCGTTTACCATGACATTTTATTTATTTATTTATTTATTTTAATATAGTTTATTGATTTTTTACAGAGAGGAAGGGAGAGAGATACAGAGCCAGAAACATCGATGAGAGAGAAACATCGATCAGCTGCCTCCTGCACATCCCCCACTGGGGATATGCCCGCAACCCAGGCACATGCCCCTGACCGGAATCGAACCCGGGACCCTTCATCCACAGGCCGACGCTCCATCCACTGAGCCAAACCAGATTCGGCACCATGACACTTTAAAGGAACTTTGGTCCATTCAGAACATGTTCCTTCATTATTTTTCACTGAGATTGTGGGGTAGCTATTCCTGTCTTGGTAAAATGGGGATAACACCATCTTACAGGACTTTTGTGAGGGTTACTGTGTTACATATAAAGTCCTTTGTACAGTGCCTGGTGTGAAGTAAGCACTTAGTAAATGCTATTACTACTACTATTATTATTATTATTATTATTATCATCATCATTATCACTATTAGAGTTGTGAATATGCACTTCCTGGAAATAAGCAAATGGTCCTCCTATCTGAAGCACTGCCTAAGCAGCATGCCACTCACAGACCCAGCTCTCTTATATTCTGTGAAGATTAAAACAACATGTCTGGTAGTTAACTTTTATTTTTAGTTCGCTGGTTCCTTTCGTCTTGTGGTGTATTGATATAAGGACTTAAGTAAACCAGAAAGGTAATGCAAACATTTGCTCTCTAATTTCTAACTCTGTTATCTCAGATGTCCCAACAATGACTAGCTGGTTTTCTTTTTTTTTAAACCAATAACACAGGTTTAATATTTTATTTTTCAATTACAGCTTACTTTTAATAGTACTTTGTATTGGTTTCAGGTGTACAAACATAGTGATTAGACAATCATATATTTTGCAAAGTGTTCTCCCCAGTATTTCCAGTACCCCTCTGGTACCATACATAGTTACCAAAATATTCTTGGCTATATTTATCTATGCTGTACTTTACATCCCTGTGACTATTTTGTAACTACCAATTTGTACTCCTTCCCCCCACCCCCAAATATATTTTTTCTTGATTTCAGAGGGGAAGAGAGAGAGAGAGAGAAATATCAATGATGAGAAAGAATCATTGATCAGCTGCCTCCTGCACACCCCACACTGGGAATCAAGTTCGCAACCTGGTCATGTGCCCTGACCTGGCTCATAGGTTGATGCCCAACCACTTAGCCACACTGGCTGGGCCCAATTTGTTCTTCTTAATCCCTTTACCTTTTTCACCCAGTCCCCCCAACCCCCAATCTGCTCTTGTTTTGCTTTCATTCTGTGAACTCTGAGCTATGGGTTAAATTGCCAAGGTAAAGTGATTATAAAAATATTTTTACTTTTATACAAGTTCTTTCTACTGTGCTGCAGACCTCATGGCAGCCTTAATTGGGACTTTTTGTTTCTTTGGTGGACATACAGATTTTTATTGAGAATCAAGGCTTGTGAAAAGAAAAAAAAGAAGGCTTGGTTGGCCGCCGCGGCCACCATGTGGTCACAAGCTGGCTGCCCCCATGTGGTCACAAGATGGCTGGCAGAGGACAGCAGTTGGGGGGGACCAGGCCTGCAGGGGAGGGCAGTTAAGGGCGACCAGGCCAGCAGGGGAGGGTTGTTAGGCATGATGAGGCCAGCAGGGGAGGGCAGTTAGGGGCGACCGGGCCAGCAAGGGAGGGCAGTTGGGAGCGACCAGGCCAGCAGGGTAGGGCAGTTAGGGGCAACCGGGCTGGCAGGGGAGGGCAGTTAGGGGCGACCAGGCCAGCAGGAGAGGGCAGTTGGGAGGCGACCAGGCCAGCAGGAGAGGGCAGTTGGGGGCGACCAGGCCGGCAGGGGAGGGTAGTTGGGGGCAGTTGGGCCGGCAGGGAGCAGTTAGGTGTCGATCAGGCTGGCAGGGGAGTGGTTAGGGGGTGATCAGGTTGGCAGGCATAAGCAGTTAGGGGCAATCAGGCAGGCGAGTGGTTGCGAGCCAGCAGTCCTGGATTGTGATCAGGGCCTAAATCGGCAGTTGGACATCCCCCGAGGGAACCCAGATTGGAGAGGGTGCAGGCTGGGCTGAGGCACACCCTCCTCCCCCAGTGAACGAATTTCGTGCACCAGGCCTCCAGTATTTAATAAAATTTAAAAAAAAATCAAGTTTTTCCCTGGCTAGTGTGACTCAGTTCGAGCCCTGAAGGGTTGCTGGGTCAATTTCTGGTCAGAGCACTTGCCTGGGTTGTGGGGCGAGATCCCCAGTGGGGGGAATGTGGGAGGTAGCTTATCAGTGTTTTGCTCTCACATCGATGTTTCTCTTTCCATCTCCCTTCCTCTCTGTCTAAAAACCAATAAAAAATCTTAAGAAAGAATCAAGGCTTGGTTACTTTATATATCTAGACTGATTTAGATTTTATGATCTGTCTTGTTATAAAACCAGAACCTTGGTGTCATATTTAAAGCACATTAGTCAGCCTTTGCATCTTTTAGTAGCGTCAGGACTGCTTGCTCTGCATCTGCCATCCTATGGCTCAAATTCAAATGGTGCGTCATAGTGTGCCTGGTGGTTGCTTAGACAATGTCCAAGCTACCTATACATTAAAGCCCTATTTAAACACAGGGCTGTGTCTATCCTTATTAAACTTAAACCTTCTGAATTCTGTGGAGCCTTTAGAAAATTGTTTGATAATTGGTTTATTTTTAGCTCAACGACTGTTATAGGTAGAAAAGACAGAGTATAGATCTACCTTAAAGTGTCCCACCCAAGTTAGGGAGTGTGTTCCATGAAGCTGTTTATCAGTTCTTGACTCCTCTTAAATATTGAGTATGCAAAAGAGTTTTTGTATTATTTATTTATTATTGTATTATTTTCCATACCAACAACTATGAATGTAGTTTTGCCCAACCTTGCACTGTATTTAATTCAGTAACCAGGGTTGTGCTATATGGAATACTGCTTGAAATAATTGAGCCAATGGTTAGAATGTTGGATGTTTTGGTTAGAATATGGGAAAGTAAGAAGGATAAAGTACTTTTTTATTTTAAAACTATGAATTTAAGAGAGGGTTTTAGTTTTGGTTTGGTTGTCCTGAGTGGTGTTTTTCACTTTTATTTATTGATGAGAGAGAGAGAGGAGAGAGGAGAGAGAGAAAGCAAGGCGGGGAGGGGGAGAGAAGAGAGATAAACACTGATTTGTTGTTCCACTTATTTATGCATTCATTGGTTGATTTTTTTTATGTGCTCTGACCTGGGATTAAACTCGAAACCTTGGCAAATTGGGATGATGCTCTAACCAACTGAGTTACCTGAACAGGGCTTATGTTTTTTTTGTTGTTGTTATTGTTTTTTAATATTTTTATTGATTTTTCACAGAGAGGAAGGGAGAGGGATAGAGAGTTAGAAACATTGATGAGAGAGAAACATCGATCAGCTGCCTCATGCACACTCTGTGTCCACAACCAAGGTACATGCCCTTGGCCGGAATCGAACCTGAGACCCTTCAATCTGCAGGCCAATGCTCTATCCACTGAGCCAAACCGGTTAGGGCTTATGTTTTAATTGTTAATGGAAAAGCTTTTTTTATGGAATTAGACAATTTGATATAAGTTAATATGGAAAAACAAACATGCAAGAATGGCAGGAAAACACTAAAAAATCTACAAGAGGAGACTAGCCCTAGCTTACATAAGAACATACTATAAAGTCGATGTAATTAATTAAAGCAGTCTGGTACTGGTGTATGAAGAAACAGTAGGTTAATGGGATAGTATAGAAAGCAGATACAGACCAGATACCTATGAAAATATAGTATATTGTAAATGACTGGGCAAAAATGGACTTTTTAATAAATGATGCTGTGACAACTAGGTAACCATTTGGAAAAAGATAAAATAGGTCATATTTCACATCATACAAAAGAAACTCCAAATGGATCAGATATCTAAGTGAAAAAAAGAATGAAATCATACATGTTCTAGAAGGAAATTCCTTGCTGTAAGAAAATCAAGAGGCAATAAGATTGATAAATTTTATTGCATAAATGTGGTGGGGTTCATAGCACTTCATGGGGAAACACTAGAGGCATTTCCCTTAAAGAAGATCAAGGCAGTGATACCCATTATCTTTCCTGCTATTCACATTGTGCTCTAGGGGTTTAGCCAGTGCAGTTAGATAAAATAAATCAGTTGTGGAGGCATAGAATTAGTAAAGAAGAATTAAAGGTACAGTAGCTCTTGTTTGCAGATGATATGATAGTATACTTTGAGAACCCTAGAGAATCAATGATAAAACTAAGTGGTAAATTAGTATGGTAGGCTATAAAATTAACATAGTTAACCAATTGTCAACTCAATAAATTCAATTAAAAAGTTAAAAAACCAAAAAACCAAAAACCACAAACAAAAACCTACCCTAGCCAGGTAGCTCAGTTGTTTAGAGCATTTGTCCCCATATGCCAAGGGTGCAGGTTCGACCTCCAGTCAAAGCATATACAAAAAAACAAGCAATCCTATATAATAAAAGGGTAATATGCAAATAGACTGAATGGCAGAACAACCAAACAATCAGAGGGTAATGTGCTAATGATATGCTAAGGCTGCTCAACCACTCCCTGTGATGTGCACTGATGACTAGGGGGCAGACGCTCTGACCGGTAGGTCAGCTTGCTGCTGGGGCCTGGCCAATTGGGACTGAGCGAGATGGGCCAGACACCCCCTGGAGCCCTCCCTCGGTCCCTCCCCGGGTTGATCGTGCTCCGGTGGGGTCCCTCAGCCTTGGCTGTGCCCTCTTGCAGTCTGGGACCCCTTGGGGGATGTCGGAAAGCTGGTTTCAGCCGGATCCCACAGGCCACTCCCCTTGGGAGGGCACCAGATGCAGGACTGATTAGGTGTGAGCCCATGGCAGGCACAGTGGGGCCAGGATGAGCAGGAGCAGCAGGTAGGAGCTGCAGGTGGCATTGAATTGCAGGTGGGTGTTGAACTGCAGGTTTCGGCCCAATCCCTGCAGGCCACCTAGAGCGACCCCCCCCCCATGCATGAATTCGTGCACTGGGCCTCTAGTGAATGTATAAACAAGTAGAACAACAAAATCAGTGTCCTTCTCACTCCCTTTCTCTTTAAAATAAAAACCAAAAACTAATAGTTTTTCTATACACAAATAACCAGTTAGAGGACATAAAAGGGAAAAAAACACAGCCCTATTTACAGTAGTAACATGGAAGATGAAATGCTTGAGAAATGTGCAAAAATAAAATAAAATAAAATAAAAGGAGAAATGTGCAAAACCTAAAAGATAAACTTTAAACCAATCCTTGAAAGATACAGAGGTCAACTTGAACAAATGGAAAGATAGTCCTTTTTCTTGGCGAGAACAGCTTAACATAAGATGACAGTTCTCCACTATTAATTTATAAATTTAATGCAGGACCAAAAAAATACCAACAAGCATGTTTCTGTGGAGTTAGACAAGTTGATAATAAAGTTCACATGGAAAAGTAAAAATGCAAGAGTTATTAATGGAAGTTCTTTTCTTTAGGATAATTGGGATGATGAGGAGGAGGAAAAAAAAGAGGAAGCAGAAGTAAAACCAGGTGAGCCACTGGGGTTTCTACATTTTTGGTTTTATGTCTTGGTGAATATCTGGTACTTATGTTAAGACAAATGACAAAAAACTCATAAGACTTAAAATTTTGGTATTTAGAAACCAAACATCCTTTCATTCCCACTTTATTCTCTTCTCCCTGCATCTCTTCTCTCATCTCAAAACATAATTAGATTAGATACATGCTTCTTTTTTAGTATTATGAGAGGGTAAAGGATGTGGTATCATAGTTGAATGATCTAAGTCCTGCGTAAAGGACTATGGGAAAATATGAAGGCAGGTGTTTGGATCTTAGGGGTCAGGTTAGAGAGGAAAAAGAGTTCCAGAACGTTCCCATTCTTATTTGCCAAGAAATCACCATATGAAATTGGAGCTGGGAGAGGGTTGGCTTTTTGAAGTATACAGGTATCATGTCTGTCTCATCCATAAACTGGAAAATATTCAAAATAATTGATTAAAAAATTACTTTTAGAAGTAAAAATTTCAGAAAAGAAAAAAATAACAGAGAAGATAAAAGAAAAAGAACGGCAACAGAAGAAAAGGCAAGAGGAAATTAAAAAGAGGGTAAGTACTATTGATTTTCTAAAATATAGAACTCTCACATCAGTAGTAGTAGTACAGTGTCTTAATAGGCAACCGATACTGCCTTGCAATTTGAGGGGCTTTGTAAAGACGTTAAATGAACACCATCAATAAGTTAATCCCAAAACTGAATTTGTGGTTTTTACAAAAACCAAACCTAGAAACTTTATGTATTAGAATGCCTTTTAAGTTTTCACAAACATTCGGGAACAGTTATAATTGTGTAATGACCACAGCCATATAAAAAGTGTCTGTTTCTCTGCCAGGTACTATGTGTTTGTTTGTTTATTTATTTATTTATATATTTTTAAATTTCTTTATTGATTAAGTTATTACATATGTGTCCTTATCCCCAAATTACCCCTCAAACCCCTTACTCATGCCTTCACCCCCGTTGTCTGTGTCCATTGGTTAGGCCTATATACCTGCATATAAAACCTTTGGTTGATCTCTCCACCTTACCCTCACCCTCCCCTACCTTCCCTCTGAGGTTTGACGGTCTGATCCATGCTTCTCTGTCTCTGGATCTGTTTTTGTTTATCATTTTATGTTGTTCATTATATTCCATAAATGAGTGAGATCATGTGGTATTTATCTTTCTCTGACTGGCTTATTTCATTTAGCATAATGCTCTCTAGTTCCATCCATGCTGTTAGAAGTGCTTCTTATTGTTTTTATTTTTGAATCATTTAAATGTGTTTTCTATTTAAAAAAAAAAACAAACACAAATTAATACAAGATTCCTGATCTTGTTCCAAATATTCAAGAAAAACGCATAGTTATCAATAGCATAATGAATAATCATACACATCACAGTTGTTAATATTTTGCCATATTTGCTTCATCTATTTTTTTTTAAATACATTTTATTGATTTTTTTTACAGAGAGGAAGGGAGAGAGATAGAGAGTTAGAAACATCGATGAGAGAGAAACATCGATCAGCTGCCTCCTGCACATCTCCCACTGGGAATGTGCCCACAACCAAGGTACATGCCCTTGACCAGAATCGAACCTGGGACCTTTCAGTCCACAGGCCGACGCTTCATCCACTGAGCCAAACCTGTTTCAGCAATTTTTTGCTAAAATAAGATAAATAACACACATTATGCATTTTGCAATACTTCAGAGCAGCAGTCGCCCAGCGGTGGTTTGCGGACCACTGGTGGTCCGTGAGGTCCGAAAGGTTGGCAACCACTGCTTTAGAGGTAATGCTGTGTGCTTCATATTACTTCACATCACATCAGTAGTCATGTAATGTCTGTCCTATTATTAGTGATGCTAAAATTGATCACTGGGTTAAAGTTGAGACAGCCTGATCCTTCTCATAAAATTACATATTTCTTCTGGCAAATAATCCAATTTCACGTCAGCTTCTCACCCAATAGTTTTGTATCACTGTTGATCATTGCCTAATTATTACATTAGATATTACAGAATAGTGATTTTTCTCATTGTGACTTCTCTTCCTTTTTTTTTTTATTGGTTGGCTTTTTTTCTTCTTTTGCTACTTGGTTCCTTTGGATATGGTTTGTACTAAAAAGAGTAAAAGCTTAATTCTTTTCCTTTTATAAATTTTCAGAGTAAAGAGATAATAACTTCATGTGGTGAAAAATGAAGGATTTTGTGGATTTTATTTTGAGTAAATTTATGGACTTGGAGATTTTTATAAATTCATTGTGTTTTACTAATATACAGTAGTTTTTTGATGGTCAAACTGTCCCAACTTTGGCCAGTAGGAATCCCTTTAAGTAGTTTCTATCTTTATCCTTTTGATAGGGATCCCATTAGTCTTTGAAAGCTTCCTTGTTTCTGATACAATAAGAAGTGCCAGCCTTACCCGATAAACATTCTTCATTAAGCCTGGAATTAGCTGCTCCTCTGAGGTTTTTTTTAGTGGAAAATAATATATAGAGGCCAGATCTAGATGTCTGTAGTACTTAGTGTTATTGTGATAGCCTACATCCCTTTTCGTGGATTAATAAGCTAGGAAAGTAAGGTGTATGTGTGATCATTAGTTCATACTGATATTTTTTCTTATTCTGACTACACTTTTTTTTTTTTTTTACAATACCAATATTACTAACAAGGTAGAGCTACTGAATGAATTTTAGGATTTCCTTGCAATTCATTTTGAGCTTTGAATATGTCCTGCTAAGGATGTATAATTATGTCCTGGGTTCTAAAGTCATTTGAATTCTCTTCCCAGTGGCCTTATGTCTAGTTTGGTACACTTTTTTGTTTGTTTGTTTTCAGTTTTAAGATTTTAATTAATTTATTTATTTTTTTAAATTCTCACCTGGGAATCAAACCCACAGCCTTTTGGTATATGGGACGACTCTCCAAACAACTGAGCTGGCTGTGGCTTAACTTTATTTATTTTTTCTTTAAATATATTTTTATTGATTTCAGAGACAAAGAGAGAGGGAGAGAAAGAGATAGAAACATCAATGATGAGGATCATTGATGGGCTGCCTCCTGCATGCCCCACACTGGGGATTGAGCCGCTCCAGCATGTGCCCTGACCAGGAATGGAACCATAACCTCCTGGTTCATAGGTTGACCCTCGACCACTGTGCCATACTGGCCCCCCATCTATTTTTTCTAGTTTTTTTAATTGTTTAAATTATTACATAGGTCTCCTTTTTCCCTGATTGACCCCACCCGCACCGTCGCCACTCCCACCCCCCAGGACAAGCCCCCACCACCCCAGTGTCTGTGTCCATTGGTTATGCTAATATGCATGCATACAAGTCCTTTGGTAGATCTCTAACCCCCCCCTCCCCTGCCATAAATCTTTATTGTTGAAAGTATTACGTATGTTCCCTTTTCCCCCTCATTGACCCCCTCCAGCCCCCCCTCCCCCCATCCCAGGCCTTCACCACCCTATTGTCTTTGTCCATGGGTACATACAAATCTAACATAAACCTTACTTAGAATGTACTCAGTTTATCTTAGGCCAGGTATTGAGTTAATATATATTTAGCTTTGATGCAGGAAATACTTGATGTCAACACTTAACTGTTAGACAAATAAGTCAAGATACTTCCCTTTTTCTTTCTAGCAAGTGTTTGAGATTTCCTAACTTGGCATAATGAACTTTCTCATTTCATCTTCTCCATGAGAAATAAAATGATCTATTTCAGAAGTGGACTTCTGAATCAAAATCCTCAAACTGCATAGGCATGGATAATTATGAATGACACAAATTCCCTTCACTTTTCCCACTTGGATAAATATTGTCGAAGATTTCCCCTTATTATAGTAAAAGCAGTGTGTGTGTGTGTTGTAGAAAATTATATCATAATATATAGAAATGTTAACTGTCATCTCAGTGGTGTGTGATTGGAAAATAAGTGTTTTTATGTCTGCATATTATTATATGGATATGCCATTTGGTTGTTGAACATTCAAGTTGGTTCTAAATTTAGTTGAAATTATAAAGACTTGATACTTATTACCAAGTTGCTCTAGGAAGATTGTTTCAGTATACAGTGTTAGCAGCAGAATGTGAGCGCCATTTTCACTCTGTCTACAATCTCAAATCCTTTTTTTTTTTTTTTTACAATTTCAATTCTTTCTTTTAAAAAAAAATATTTTTATTCATTTCAGAGAGAAAGGGAGAGGGCGAGGGAGAGAGAGGGAAACATCAATGATGAGAGAATCATTGATTGGCTGTCTCCTGCACGCCCCCTACTAGGGATAGAGCCTGCAACCCAGGCATGTGCCCTTGACTGGAACTCAACCCAGGATCCTATCCACTGAGCCAAACCAGCTAGGGCTCAATTCTTTATTTTTAAAAAAGGTTGTAGAAATAAGCTCAGTCTTCCTGGATTCGAATCTTAGCTCTTTCCCATTACAAGCTGTGTTAACCTGTTACCATGGGCAAGTTGCTTAACCTCTCTGTGCCTCAGTTTTTTCCCCTTTAATATTAGGATAAGAATATCTAAAATGTTTAGAAGAATGCCAAAATACAGTATGTATATACTTTTAAGTGTTTGCTATTATTTATGATTACATGTGCTTATAAAAAAATTCATAGAAAATAGATGTACTGGGTCCACCTATCATGATTCCAGCCCTTTTAAAACTTCACTTCTGTATCATTTTAGTTAGAAGAACCTGAAGAAACAAAAGTACTAACACCAGAAGAACAATTAGCAGATAAACTGCGGCTAAAGAAATTACAGGAAGAAGCAGACCTTGAATTAGCAAAAGAAACTTTTGGTAAGTGGGAGATACTGAGGTTTCAAGTAATTGTGAAAATCTTGGTAGTTATGAAAGTTTAGAAAACATCTTTTTGAAGAAACATATTACTGGCTACTTTAGGTATTAGCAGTTTTTATTCTCTTTATATTTGAGGTTTCAAATGAATTATGGTGGAGTGAGACACATATTTAGATTTTTGAATAATTATGTTTTGAGTATTAAATGAAATATATTTTTCTAAACTATGTTTTCAATTGATTTTTTTAGAGAGGCAGGGAGAGAGAGAGATAAAAACATCAGTGAGAGAGAAACATTGATCTCCTGCTTCCTGCACGCACCCCACCAGGGATCAAGCCCACAACCCAGGCATGTGCCCTGACCGGGAATTGAGCCGGCAACCTCTTGGTTCATGGGTTGATGTTTAACCACTGAGCCATACCAGCCAGGCCAAATAAAAGATTATTAAGATAAAAAGTCATTGGACCCAAATAAAGTCTACCACTTTGTAAAATGTATTTATCAACGGTGTGAAATTTGGATGGAATGTGAGGTCTGTAGCTTTGAGATTTAAATACCAAACTACCTGTAGGGCTGTCCTGTTGTCTTAATTAAGTCTGAATAAGACTTAGTATTGCATGCTAGTGCTGGGAGAGAGAGGTGGTGGTGAGAGGGTGGTATTTCACTTTGATTGTGCCTTCTTGTGCTCAGAGTAATTTCTTTCTGCAACCCTTCTTGGCCTTCACCATGCCCTATCTCTACCAGTGGTTCTCAACCTTCCTAATGCTGCAACCCTTTAACACATTTCCTCATGTTGTGGTGACCCCCAACCATAAAATTATTTTCGTTGCTACTTCATAACTGTAATTTTGCTACAGTTATGAATCGTAATGTAAATATCTGATATGCAGGATGTATTTTCAGGGTCTCGACCCACAGGTTGAGGACCGCTGCAGACGGCTTCCATTCTGTGTGCCATACCTGCAGCTATGGTTAGTGCATGAGATAAAAGACATGTTCAAGGTCCTGTAAAAAAATCAGTTCAGAGTGTCCCAGGAGGATAGTTACATGGCACAGAGGATAAAAGGAAGGAACATGCCCAGAGAAAGTAAAAGCTCTCATTTTAACCAAGTTTATTGTTGTCAGCTATTGAGTACTTTGTAGAGTAGAAGATCATATTGAAACAGTTAAATAACTGGAAATCCAAACCTAGAGCCAAAAACAATCTAGTTTTCCCCTCATTCCTTTTCTTTAAAACAATCAAGCAGGCTGACTCTAGTAATCATTTCCTTTTTATGGGAAGTGTGACCTTATCTTTCACTGGGCCTCTAGTAATCTCAAGAGATGCTCCTGTCTGCTGGAATGTGCTTGAAATGTCTTAACTGCACTCATCTCATCACAGAGGGCACTCAGCCATTCTCTTGTGTCTTCAAGGATGGTAAAAGCCGCCCATGTGTTTATTAAAGAGAAGGGTTTATGTGGTACCCATAAATCCTAATATAGGACACCAATTACAGATTAAAAGGCCAAAACATGCATACATACAGTCATTGTTTGGTTAATAGGATTTCAGTGTTGTGTTTTTCATATTAAAATACTGAATCAGTGGCATTGTTAACAACTAATTTAGACTACTGAGGACAAAAAAGTGTACCGACATATTAATTTTTCTATTGGGATTTAACACATGGTTTGCTCCTGCTTAGCTTCTAGAGTTAGTTAGCTGGATACTTTGACAGAAACCATCGTTTTCTTTGCTTTTTTCCTTCTCTCCCCACTTCACTCTGGGCTGTTCTTGGACAGATACCTTAAGACAGCCGTGGGCAAACTACGGCCCGTTTGAAATGAATAAAACTAAAAAAAAAAAAAAAAAAAAAAGACCGTACCCTTTTATGTAATGATGTTTACTTTGAATTTATATTAGTTCACACAAACACTCCATCCATGCTTTTGTTCCGGCCCTCCGGTCCAGTGTAAGAACCCATTGTGGCCCTCGAGTCAAAAAGTTTGCCCACCCCTGCCTTAAGAGCATTCTTTTGTGCTAGGGACTCCTTTGGCATGGCAGTCTGCCAAAGCCCGTGGGCCCCTTTTTAATCTGATGTTTTTAAATGCATAAAACAAAACACACAGGACTTTACTTACAAAATAAATCTTTTGAAATAAATATTGAAATAGCTATCAAAATATTAAAATAACTTTTGACACAATAATTACATGGTTCTTTGATGTATTGAGTAAGACCTAGAGCAGGTCTAATAAGTAATGTAATTTTAAAGTAATAATGACTGTGAATAATGTTTCAAGATATCTGAGACAACTGTAATGTGAAAGGAAAGTATCTGATTTCTGTTGGTAACAGTCAGGTTTTGCGTCTGTGATTTGTTGCCGGTAATCAAAATGGAAGGAAACTAGAGGTTAGTAAAAATAAAAGCTATAATTTTTTTCTCATCCAAATTCACAGGCCCCTTGAATTCTGTTCAAGGTCCCAGGTTAAGAATTTCTGCTTTAGAATGACGTAGCAGGGTTGTTCAGGTGTCTAATTGGTTTATAAACTTTAAAAATATCTTTCTGATATTTGCAGTGCTCCCTTTCTATTACAGGTGTTACTAATACAGTTTTTGGAATAGATGCTATGAACCCATCTTCAAGAGAGGACTTCACAGAGTTTGGAAAGCTACTAAAAGATAAAATTACACAATATGAAAAGTCATTATATTATGCCAGTTTTTTAGAAGCCTTAGTTCGAGATGTGTGTATTTCATGTAAGTAATTCTAATCTCTAGCCCCTGCACGTGGATTTTAGTAAGGGCACACTCAAGAAGATGGAGGTTGACTTTTTGCAGGGCTGGGAGGAGGAATGCTATAATATACAGACTTAGTATTTACTTTTTAGTAGTTACTATGAGAATGGTGTTCTGCAAACATGCAATTAGTTTGAATGGTTTTGTTCCTTTTTGAGGCTGCCTTCTTAATGTTTTCACAATGGTTTCCCAAGGAGACATCTGAGATTTGTTGCCACAGCAGCTAATACAGCACTAGCTTATTCTTTTATCTAATTATATCTTGAAAGGGGCTAGGAAGTGTCTTTTGGGGAAAATGCTCTCTGGGCATATAAGATTTTAGAGCTGAGATCACAGCAATTGTATATTCCTTTTATAAATGAAGAAGCCTGTGACAGGTGCAAGTTGCTCAACAGAGCTAGCACCTATTCTCTGGGCCCACGGGTGTGGTGCTGTGCCCTGAGAGAGGACTCAGTCACGCATTTCAGAGGCTGGGTGTGGGAGTGACAACCAGGGGTGGTGCAGCACCAATACAGTAAGGGACTGGTTTTGCTAGTATTTATTGTTTTTAAGATTGAGGAAAAGGAATTTTACATAATGGATTTTAAATTGGGTTTTGAGAAATTATTACTAAGTTGGGGGTTATTTGATGAGTTATTATATCCCCAGAGTTGGTCTTTTCTGCATATATTATTTTTCCTGTTTTTGAAGGAGCTCCCTAATCAAAACTAGTTACTTTTTTGGTAGCTAAAAACTGTTTTCAGCTTAATATTTTTATAAAGATAGGAGGATATATTGTTGTTCACTAAAAGATGTTGTCTCCTGGTAGGACACAGATTTCTGAGATAGCTACTACTTTCATTCTAGTTCCTGTGTTAGAAAATGGAGACTCCAGGAGGTGGGGAGTTGTCATCTGAAGGTTTAATAATTATTATTCCATGTTCATTCACTGAGCATCAAGGATATTATGGAAGGGCATGGTTATCTGTATGTTTGGTGGGGAAAGGAGAATAGGAGGGAACACTGAGCTGTAAAGATACTTAGTTTCTCTTTGGTTAGCATTGGTGTCTTGGTGATAACAGGTCATTATAAAGATAAATTTTTGTTGCTGAGTTTGCCATTTTATTCTATACTAGAGGCCCCACACACAAAATCATGCAGGTAGGGTCCTAGGGCCTAGCCTCCTGTGATCAGGGCCATTTTCTGCCCGTTTAGCAATCCCAAGGCCGAACACCACCTCCGCTACCGGGCGGTCAGGCTGTTGGGATCACCAGCTCATCCCCGGCTGCTCAGGGGCTCAGGCCTGTGGAAAAGGAGGCGCTGGCGACTTCACCTCCATGTGTGTGCGCTGGGCTGGCCGCTGATAGAACACGCTGCCCACTTGGGGCTGCTCACGCGGGTGCCGCCGCTGCTGCTGGGGCTTGAGGTCCTGATGGAAGCTGCGGGGCACACCCGCGACCTACCCGCCCAGGCCTGAGCGGGCAGCGCGTTCCCTCAGCGGCTGGCCCGGCGCATGTGCATGGAGGTGAAGTCACCAGCGCCTGCTTTTCCACAGGCCTGAGCCTCCGAGCAGCCGGGGATGAGCAGGTGATCCCAACGGCCTGACAGCCAGCCCGGTCCTCCCGCTACCCACCCCGATTCCCCCGTTCACCATCTCTGATCCATCGGAGCCTGCGGGCCAGGGGCAGGGACCAAGAGGTCAGCCATTCTGCCTGTTCGCCAGTCCGTAGTCCTGCCCTGCCCTGCCCACGGGTGGGAGGGTGAGTCGGGGGAGGGACCATCTCATGGTGACTGGTCATTTGGTCGTCACGGACACTGGCTACAGACACACACACACACACACACACACATATACACACATATAGCCTATATAATAAAAGCCTAATATGCAAATTGACTGAATGGCAGAACGGCCAGTTGCTATGATGCACACTGACCACCAGGGGGCAGATACTCAACGCAGGAGTTTCCCTTAGGCCCCAGGCCAGCCAAGGTGGGTGCGAGCTGGCCCCCCCCCCACACCCCCGATCGCCCTACCAGTCAGCCCGCAGAGGGAGGTGGGGGGTGGGGCCAGCAAATGGGCAGTGCCAGCCCAGCCAAGGCGGGTGCCAGTGGGGACCCCCCCCCCCAATTGCCCTGCAGAGGAAGGCGACTGGTGGCAGGGGGCAGGGCCAGGCTGGCCAAGGTGGGTGTGAGTGGGGGGCCCTGATCACCCTGCTAGTTGCCCCACAGATCGGCCCTGATTGCTGGCCAGGCCTAGGGACCCTACCTGTGCACAAATTTTGTGCACCGGGCCTCTCGTCTATGTAATAAAAGCCTAATATGCTAAGTGTCCGGTCAGCCGTTCAACCATTCAAAGTGTAATATGCTAATGATATGCTAAGGCCACTCAACCGCTCGCTCTGACGTACACTGACCACCAGGGAGGAGACACTCCAACTGGTAGGTTAGTTTGCTGCTGGGGTCCGGCCAATCGGGACTGAGGAAGATGGGCTGGACACGCCCTGGAGCCCTCCCACGGTCTCTCCTTGGCTGGCTAACCTCCTGCATCTCTCCCTGACCCTGATTGCGCACCAGTGGGGTCCCTTGGCCGGGCCTGTGCCCTCTTGCAATCCAGGAACCCTAGGGGGATGTTGCAGAGCTGGTTTTGGCCCGATCCCACAGGCCAAGGGACCCCACTGCTGCACAAATTCGTGCACCGGGCCTCTAGTTTTTAATAGTTCTGATTTGTATGCCTGGCCGTATGTCAAACAGGAGAATTACAATCTTTTCAAAGATACTGAAGTTAATGATAGACAAATTAGATTTTTCATAGCACATGGGGAAGAATGTATATTTTGCCTTATTCCCAAAAATGATTAAAAATTAGTGGCATACTTTTTCTTTTATAGTGGAAATTGATGACTTGAAAAAGATCACCAATTCACTGACTGTGCTTTGTAGTGAGAAACAGAAGCAAGAAAAGGTAAGAGCAAGCTGTGTGGGGCAATGTGTATTTCATTAGGATGGTGGTGCAGGCATAACATTCTTAACAAGCCTGGAAAACTTAAAGGTCAAGCAGTTTACCAATACCATTTAAATTGGAATAGAACGGTGTGAGTGTGAGTGACTTTTACTTTTTTTTTTTTTTTTCCAAACAAACATGTTCACAGTCTTGGTTTCTGAATTAATAGTAGAAATTGCCCTGGGTTGTCTGGGAATCTCCCTTAAAGAACTGAAGTTTTTCTGTGAGCAGAGGCTTTGGTGTCTCTTTGAGGGTTGCTATACCAGATAAGAAACACTTGGTAGATCAAGTCTCATGAATTGACTCTCTTTTATCTTTAGCAAAGCAAAGCCAAAAAGAAGAAGAAAGGTGTGGTTCCTGGAGGGGGATTAAAGGCCACCATGAAAGACGATCTGGCAGATTATGGTGGTTATGATGGAGGATATGTACAAGACTTTGAAGATTTCATGTGACATTTTATCTTCTCTGGTGTCTTCTTTCTGTTGCCCACAATCCCTTCAACATGTAGCACAACTTCCTTTCCTTTCAGTTCTGCCAAATGCTACAATCAGAAGTGCAGTATCTTTTGTGCTGGTTACTTAACCCCTTGACACTTAGGTGCTAATGTGCAAATGAGGGAACTTGGATCTCGCTGCCAAGGGGTTAAAATTGGGAACCTCAGTTGCTACTAAATCATAGTTTTAAAAAACACACAAACTTAATAATGTTGTCATTGTTGCTATCTGATTCTATAGCAGCAGTCACTAAATTGGAAACAAAGGTTGCAACATGACAAGAAATTGTGTAGTATTGACCAGCACCATTCAGTAATACAGCCTTAACCATACCTCCTTGAACTACTTCATAACTTGTCAAGAAAAGCAGTTTGCAGCAAGGGCATGTGATGTGCACCTAGTATTAAAATTGCTTTGTCTTAAAATTGAGCGTGAGGATATTAAACATACATTGTGAAGAAGACTGCTTTTGTCAGAGTGAAGATACAGCGGCTGAAAACTACTAGTCTGATACTTAAAAATTGACCAAAACTCTCCACTTTGAAGCTGAAGAAGGTAAACCTCTCCGTTATTGTATTACAAGTTGTGAAATCTCTTGAGTGCATACTGTCTATCAGACTGTTCTACTGATGAATTGCTTCAGATGGGGGAGGGAAACCCTATCTGCTTTATTTGCGTGATTGGAGTGTCTGAGGAACAAATATCCTTTGTTCTTCTGGGCTGCAGTGGAATAACTTTAAACAGGGTTTTGGCATTTCCTTTCCTTTATAAAACATGCTCAGCAAGCTGCACCAGTTAACTAGTTTGGTAAATTGTTATGTTAACAATTATGACATCTGCAATGT
The DNA here is from genome assembly GCF_014108235.1 of Myotis myotis. Taxonomy (NCBI): domain Eukaryota; kingdom Metazoa; phylum Chordata; class Mammalia; order Chiroptera; family Vespertilionidae; genus Myotis; species Myotis myotis. The sequence continues at coordinate 162,659,079 of NW_023416313.1, forward strand.
TTTATAAAGCAACTAATTTAATAAAATCACTATTGTGAGGACTTAAATTTTGTGTTATCTCCCAAGAGATATTTTTGGAGAGTATAGAACACAGCTCTTGGGACTAGAATTCTCTATATACTTAACAAAGCTTAATAAATGCTTGATGAGTAGTTAATAGCTTTAAAACAAAAATGATTTGTCAGGCCCTTAACAGGGTCACCCTAGAGCAACAAAGGTATAGGGCTGCCTTCCTCATTTTATTTATTTGGGGAAAAATTATTTGTGGTTTAGTTACTATAGAAAGGCAGTTTGTATGTAAGGTCTAAGATACCTAGAACTATTTATTGGAGTAATTGAGCTTATAACTCAGGTATGGCTGTGAGCATAGATTGAGTCATCTTTATTACATATATATTTTTAAGCAATTTAACCAAATTTGTTAAATTTTTAAAACTGTCACAGACTCAAAAGTAGGGACAGAACAATTAAATTATTTTTTTTAATTTCTCTTACATACAAAGGGGAGGGTCTCAATCAAAACTCTGTAGAGCACTAAGTGGAAGACAGGACCATCCAAATAATTTGAGAAGTTAACAGAAAGCAGTGACTACACAGCAATAATTACAGCCAATAAAAATTGTTTTAAGGCAGACAAGGGCTAAGATTTCCTTAGCAGTTAATAATGACATGCACTGAATTTATAATCTATTTTATTATAGAGATCAGTTTCTAACTAATGGAAATGTATCATCTGTTCCTTAACTGTGTAAATAATATTAAATTCCTTTGAAACTGGAATCTGCAGGCACAGGTATTCTTTAATCAATATTATATCATGTCCTAAAGTAAAAGCCATCCTGAGGAAGATGGGAGTTTTGAACTTAATACCAGTATCTATATAAAATGGTACAGAGAAACATCACTTTTAAAATAGTAATTTCCTTGTGAAAACTCTCATTCTTGACCCACAGAGGACTGGTATGATCAGTTCTGGATTTTATAACTTGGACAGCAAAGCTCCCAATGCATTATTCTACTGTAATCATAAACATCTGATGGTACCTCGTTGCAGTATAAGAAAACAGGCACCTGTATGAGAACCCATCTAACCTGCTAGCATGTCCTTTAGACAGCAGCCTGTCTGAGGGTCCTTCAGAAGCATATTCACAACATCATAAAGTTTGTGTTCGTATGCCAGCTTGTAATACAAGTAGATATCTTCACAATATGTGAGTAACTTCTTCAGGTTTTTCACAGCTGTATCAGTAGGCTGGTGTTGTTTATATCTAGACAAAGACACAGGAATGTACAGGTTAAGATACTGTATGTATCTTGAGCGAGGGCTATCAGCTCTGACACAATTACCTACAGTGGAAGACTGACATTATTTCTTAAAAATGAGTGCCTTACTGCTTACCTTAATTGGAATAAGTTAATACTCCAAAGGGGACCTCTGATGTTTAGGATTTTTGGCACCTCAGGCTAGCTGAGTAACTGTCCTCCCATTTTAAATACAGAGCACCATAAGCAAGGTGTTTTCACTCATCTTTTTGCAAAAAGATCTTCCTGGGGATTCTTGACATTTCTTTGTCATCTCAAGCACAGGGGTGGCATGTTATACTTAGCCATAAAATCATTACCCATGCCTTATCCAAATCAGGCATTTTAATACTTACTTTTTTGAAATCTCTTCAAATATACTGGTTCTTAATAACCTTTGCTGCTTAAATTCTTCCAAGTAATGAAAGTTTCCTTTAAGAATCACATGTTGGTATAGAATTTCAGCCCAATCAGGAACAAAGTCATAGGCCTCAGCCACAATAGAAGCCTTAAAAGAATGGAGGGAAGAACACCATTAGAGCCTATCTGATGTAAAATTGAAAACTTAATGCTGCATATACATTGACTGATCATTATCAATCATACTAAAAGGCTCCGTCTATCAGAATTGGTGTCAGTTTGACATTTTGCTTCCCCTAAAGCCCCAAAACACAGTCTTTCCTTGAGTGGATTAATACTAGTAAAACTGCTGAAAAACATCTTTTTCATACTAAACTGTGTAAGAAACAGTGAAAGGGCCAATTTCCTGAAACCATCTCTCATTACAGGACTGAAACCAGGCCCCCAATAGCCCTGATTCCCTGTGCTAACCCCGGTGCACCATTCTGTAAAAACACTGCGGCTAAGAGTTGCTTGCTGAACCCCTAGCAGGGATGTTCTTCTGAACCTCAAATGTCTAAGGGGTGAAAGTGTCTGCCTCCCTGCTGGCCTAACAATGTGTCTCACCATTCTCCAACCTTTGTCCAAACATGCTAGCAAGAAATACTACAAAAAAAGGCAATTTGTATGTCAGACAGCTAAGTCAGGAGAGCTGAACTGTCCTGGTTCTGACACTAACCCTGGGACTAGACAAGTCAATCTTAGCCCTATTAGACGGATAGCAGGAGAGAGGATGCTGGCAGTGCTGGCTAGATTTTTCTTCTGTGCTTACCTGGTAGAACCGAGGTAGGGACATGATGCAGTCCATCAGCCTGTGGCGACCTAGGTTGATAAGCATTGTGTTTTGGCCAGTGTTCAGAAAGTGAATCTGCAGTGTCAGCAACTTGGTGAGCCTGTGACAGTGCAGGGCCTGTCGCACACAGGAATCCTGAGGGACAGGGTGGAGGGATGCAAAAGTGAACTTTAGCCATCATCTCCCAATGAAGCCTCCAGCAACTGAGCCCTCCTCCCCCTTCTGCTGCCAATTGCCCCATGACTCCCTTGGGAGAGCCCAGGGACAAAATTCCCAAAGGTACCAAGCTCCAAACCAGCCTAAACTAAGACTCCATGGTTACCTTCGCATAACTCTCGGCGGCATCCAGCATGAGAGTCAGGGCCTTCAGTAGCAGCTGCTTCAGTTGGTGCCCATTCTTGATACTATCCTCTGCAAAGGAGTAAAAGAAATGGGAGTGTGCCTGACTCCCACGGCTGGCTACTCCACCGCATCAGAGTGATCACCGGCTGGACTAGAAATATCCCAGCTCGTGTTCACAGGGAGCAGATATGTCTCAGTTAGAGGGTATTGGGCCAGAAGTACACAGTCTGGAATAGAATTTAGTGCCCCATCTAGTTCTTCATTTCTTTCTAAAACATCAAGGCAGGCTTACATGGCATCAGCATACACACTGGTTCCTGACAGATGACCTGGACACTCAGGCTACAGGGCAGACAAATGCCTTCCAAGTCCCCTTACATCACTTACCTGCCCAGCTGGGGTGGCATTCAGTAGCTGCTAGAAGCTGAGGTGGGTTTTAGTCAATACAATGAGCTCCTGTCTTTTAAGCCCTAAGAACCAACCCTGAGGTAGGTGCTATTGTGACCTCTGCTCACCCCAGGGCTGAGACTCAATCAGTTTCAGCTGGATGCAGGCAGCTGCCTCATGGTTCTCCCCGATTTCCCTGCACATGCTGAAGCACAGGGCAATCATGTTGTGCTTCTCACTGTCCCCAGGGCGGCAGCGTTTGATGTAGTCAAGTAGGGCTGTCTTCAGGGTACCACTCTGCCCAGAAAAAAAAGAAACACCAAGGTCTCAACTAGGGACTGCAAGGCAGGCAGGCCTGGCTGAGTCCCTTGGTTCTTAAAGTTCCTTAAACACCCAAGAAAAAGGAAAAGAAAAATTAATATAAAAGTTTATGCTATCCTGAATATAAGGAAACAGGTACATCCTCTTTGCTGTTGGGAGTATGAACAGTAAAACCTGTCAGAAGGGGGAAGCCTTAAAAATGCACACGTGTTATTCTAACAACTCCATTTCTAAATCCATCCCTAAAGAAATAAGCAGGCAGAAGTGCTAAGATGGATGTAACAAGGATATATAATGGCAAACAATTAAAAATAATGCAGATGTTCAAAATAAGGGCTAAGAAAATACCTTGTAGCCATTTAAACTGATGTTGATTTGGGAAATATAACATGTTTATCAAGTGAGAAAGGCAGACTCATATTTGGACAGCATGATAAAAGCTTTATTAAAAAAATTAAGTATGTATGTTTATATGTTTGTGAGTATGTATGCAAAGGAAGGGCCTATACCAAAATGTTAGCAGTGGCTATCTCCACATGGTAGACACAGAGGGCTTTTTTCTGTGTTCTGTTTTCCAAGTGTCTTAACTTTGAATATGCATTACTTTTGTAATAAGAAAGTTATTAAAAGAGAATATTTAAATGTAGAAACAAAAATGCCTCAAAAACAATTTAAATACCCTTTGGGAGATCCTAAAGATGTTCAGGACTTGTCTCCTGATGACTAGCTGGTCTGTCCTGAAACTCCGCAGTGAGGAGAATTTTCTTTGTCTCTTAATCCTGCTTGGCTATCCCAAGTTCCCAGAAGCCAAAAGTGTACTGTGGTTTTTAAATCCTCAGAGGTGAAATGGGCTGAAGCAATGACTCAGCCAAATAAGTGACTTGAAAACAGGCTCTGAGTGACATGCTGGGCATCACATAAGCATGTGGAGGACAGACAAATGCCCAGAGTCCAAAGGCCTGGCACATCTGGCCTTTGCTTCCAAGCCTCCTTTCTGGTCACCATTATAAACAGCTCCACAGCTGCCCAGGCCCAGGCCTTGGCATTCACTTCCTTTTTTTTTTTTTTTAATATATTTTATTGATTTTTTACAGAGAGGAAGGGAGAGAGAGAGTTAGAAACATCGATGAGAGAGAAACATCGATCAGCTGCCTCCTGCACATCTCCCACTGGGGATGTGCCCGCAACCCAGGTACATGCCCTTGACCGGAATCGAACCTGGGACCCTTCAGTCCACAGACCGACGCTCTATCCACTGAGCCAAACCGGCTTCGGCTGGCATTCACTTCCTAATAGCTCTCAGCAACACACTCTTTTATGGTCCCCTGAGAACTCCACTGTAAAATTAGCCCTGAGACATGGCCTTCCAAGCTGGTCAATCCATTTCTTCATGGCTCAGAAAAGGTTTTTGCCCCTGTCAGAGCAGACACTAGATAGCAGAGGCAGGTGATAGCTGAGGTGAATATGCACAAACTTATTTTCTTCACTCGTTAGCATCTGTTACCACATTCACTATCTGGTCTGAAATCTGTAACCTTACACTACTGGTTACAGTACAAATCCTAGGGGTTTACTCTGATTGGGGTTATTTCTGAGAAAGTGTAAGACTCCTGAAAGTCAGTACATGTCATCCTGGAGCTCAAAATACCATACACCTACCGGATCCAACTTCTTCCTCATCAGCACTTCGAAGTAGTGCTTTTTATGCAGCAATTCAAAAATGTATGTCATCTCATTGTACCTTCCAATGCCAGTGAGGAGACGCACCTGAAAAGGAAGAAGGCAGCTTCCATCAGCATCATTTGGAATTCTCTGAGCCAGACCACTGCCCTGATCAAGGTTGCTTGCAGATGCCAAGCTCCAGGGGTAGAAGGGCTAATGACCAGGCTGCCTTGCTGAGCTCCCTCTCCCTTGTACCCAACCAAGGGCCGCTTCTGGGGGATTCAGAAACCCTAGTCACACCACTTGCTGCTCTCTCCTCTGTTGTCTCTAAAAGTGACTATTTGCGGCGGCATAGGAGGCTTGTGTTGTCAGCTTACTTCAATTCAGAGGTAAGAGGTAGGTCTGAGCCTTGTTTTTGGGGGAAATACAGCTGTCTTACCCTCTGGCAAGGGGGATGACACCCTGGAACATGGTAGGGAACCTCTCGATTTCTCCTTTGGAACAATCTAATTCTGACAGAACTTAGAGCCTGGAGCAGAGGGCTGCTCAGCTGGCTACCAAGTAGGTAGTGGTATCCAGATGAGCAAGTTCCGTAAGAATCAGCCCTGGACTGGCCCCTAGCCTACCTGCTCTCAAAGGTTTCCCTAGGATGGAACGTGGGGATGAGGGATTTACTTACTACCAGCCCATACTCCTCGTTGGGGGCCAAGTGGTTGTCTGTGAGCAGCCGAGCAGCCTGCAGAACTCGGATGATGCCCTCCATGTGGCATGTCAGCGTGAAGCAGTGATGGGCCAGAATCAGCAGCTCTGTGGCTGGTTAGGTGGGGTACTGGTCAGATAAGATTGTGAACCCTGGCCACCCACTGTCTACACACAGCCTGGAGAAGACTCTTCACCAGTCCTCTGAGATCCCTGGCCACACCAGCTCCAGCTCTGGGACAACTCCTCCCCCCAACCCCCCAAATGATGTCTAAATTCTTCTCGGTGACAGTACAGTCTCTCCCCAAAGACAGTCATGTAGTGACTGCACGGTGACATTTTGAGGCCCAGGCACATGAGAACAAGGAATCCTTGACTTCTAATGATGGAGACACTCTGGAGACAAACTGATGGAGTTCATGCCAACATGAACCCGAACCCGAGGGCAGTCTCTATCTCAGTGAAGAGTCCTGGGGCCTAATCAAGAGCCACATAACGTTCTGCACTTCCTCTGAGAGAAAGAGAGGGAAACACCGATTGGTTGCCTCCTGCATGCATGCTGAACAGGGGTCGAATCTGCAACCTGGGTATGTGCTCTGACTGGGAATCAAACCCTCCACCTTTGGTGCATGGGTGACACTCCAACCAACTGTGCCATACTAGCCAGGGCAATATTCTGCACTTCTGATGGCTTTCTAGATTAACGAAAGATTTGACTACATACAAATTCCAAACTATTACACATAATCACTGTAAGCGAATTAAAAAGCCAACTGGGAAAAATGTTTGCAATGTTGAAGACAGCAACAGGGTTTCCAGCCTTAATACATGTGCCTTTTGGGTCTTGGTACCTGTGGAACCCTCCCCAAACCTGACTACTGAGCAATCTTGACTAATAATCCTTCAGGCCTTGGTTTGGACATTTCCTCCAAAAACATTTCTTGACCCTCATCAGTCTGGCTCTTACTGTGTCACACTCCTAGTATGGGCTCCAGGGACTGCTGCTTTATGTTCACCACATCCCTGGTTTTTAGAGTACTTAGCACACAGCTGGTACTCTGTACATACTATGGACTGGACTGAGAAGAGATATAGAAAGTTATTTTTAAAGTAAAACTGTTCAACCTTTAAAAACTTATTTGTTCACTAAAGATCATTAAAATGCCCTTTTTGGGTCTATCAAATTTGCAAAGTGGAATGGGTTCCAGGAAATACTACTTTCACCTCTGCTTAAATGGAAGTAAGAAGTGAACTTTTTTTTTCTGGAGTAAAAGTTGATAATATATATATAAGCTTTAAAAACATCATGGAAAGATGTTAATGACAGCATACTTTTGAATCATAGTTCATCTTAGGGAAATAATCATGGGTGTGCACATAGATTTGCCTATAAGGATGTTTGCCAGTATATTAAGACAGCAGAGGAGGAAACCAAGATGGCGGCATAGGTAAACACCGGAAATTACTGCCTCTCACAGCCACTTCAAAAATACAACTAAAAGACAAAATGGACATCATCCAGAACCACAGGAAGGCTGGCCGAGTGGAAATTCTACAACTAGAAGGAAAGAGAAAAGCACACTGAGACTCAGAGGAGGTGCGGTGTGGAAGTAAAGTGCAGAGGTATGGAGGCGCATGCAGAAAGGGCTGGCGGCTGAGGACGCGGCTGTCTTTTTCAATTGGGAGGGAGACACAAGCTCCCAACGGCTCTGAACGCCAGTTCCGGGCGAGTCTCTGGGGACCCAGATTCATACGGGGAGAAACTGGATTGTCCGGCATTGGGCAGAACTTGAGGGCGGCTTTCTCTCAGAGATGCTTGCAGCGATTACTGCGGAACAGTGAGACCCGGGGCCTCTTAGGGCAGGGCTGAGGATCAGCCATAGCTGTTTGCGCCACCCTGTTGATTCCCTGAGACTCCGCCCCACCCAAGCTGTGCACAGAGGCTTTTGTGTATGAAAGGCCTGGCCCTTTGCAATCTAAAATTACCTAACTAACTACAGCTGGGTCAGAGAGACCCAGAACATCCAAAAGAAGGCCCAAGGCCCCACAGCAGCTTACATTGCTTCACAGCTGGGCCTCATCTGGGCACCTCCAAACTCCAAACAAAGAAGAGGAATCTGCAGATCTCTCTGTAGCTCCTGCTGGGTAGCCTCAGGAAGAGGCTAAATTAGCACCTCCTTAGAGATCCAAGAGCCAGTGTACCCAGTGGTCAGAGTGGGACCATCCAGATTACAGCTCCTCAGATCCATAAGGGACACACTCAGGGGGCAGACTCAGTGAGCACCAAAACCCCACTGAAGCAAGTCTTGCCCCAGAAGGGTGTCTCCAGCACAGAAGTTCTCCCACCATAACCACAGCTGATTCTCAGCCAACTGGCCTGGAGGTCAATTCCTCCCAGTGATACCTACAACAATCAAGGCTTAACTACAACAAGACTGTGCACAAAGCCCACAAAGGGGTGTGCCAAGAGTGTCCACCTCAGGTAATAGGGGAGGCTGAGCCACTGGGCCCTAGAGGACACCTAGTACAGAAAGCCACTCTACCAACACAGGGAAGCAGCCAAAATGCGGAGACAAAGAAACAGGTCACAAATGACAGCAATGGAGGAAAGCAAACTGCTGGATATAGAGTTCAAGACCACGGTACTAAGGTTTTTCAAGAATTTTCTAGAAACCGCCGATAAATTTAGTGAGACCCTCGAGGATATGAACAAGGAACAACTAGAAATTAAGCATACACTGACTGAAATAAAAAATATTATACAGAGACCCAACAGCAGACTAGAGGATCCCAAGAATCAAGTCAAAGATTTGAAATATGAAGAAGCAAAAAACGCCCAACTGGAAAAAGAAAAAAGAATCCAAAAATATGAAGATAGTGTAAGAAGCCTTTGGGACAACTTCAAGCGTACCAACATCCGAATTATAGGGGTGCCAGAAGAAGAGAGAGAGCAAGATATTGAAAACCTATTTGAAGAAATAATGACAGAAAACTTCCCCTACCTGGTGAAAGAAATAGACTTACAAGTCCAGGAAGCACAGAGAACCCCAAACAAAAGGAATCCAAAGAGGACCACACCAAGGCACATCATAATTAAAATGCCAAGAGCAAAAGACAAAGAGAGAATCCTAAAAGCAGCAAGAGAAAGAGAATCAGTTACCTACAAGGGAGTACCCATACGACTGTCAGCTGATTTCTCAACAGAAACTATGCAGGCCAGAAGGGAGTGGCAAGAAATATTCAAAGTGATGAATAGCAAGAACCTACAACAAAGATTTCTTTATCCAGCAAAGCTGTCATTCAGAATTGAAGGTCAGATAAAGAGCTTCACAGATAAGAAAAAGCTAAAGGAGTTCATCACCACCAAACCAGTATTATATGAAATGCTGAAAGGTATCCTTTAAGAAGAGGAAGAAAAAGGTAAAGATAAAAAAATTATGAACAACAAAGTGACAACATATACATATCTATCAACAAGTGAATCTAAAAATCAAGTGAATAAATAATTTGATGAACAGAATAAACTGGTGAATATAATAGAATCAGGGGCATAGAAAGGGAGTGGACTGACAATTCTCAGGGGGAAGGGGTGTGAGGGGTGCGGGAAGAGACTGGACAAAAATCATACACCTATGGATGAGGACGGTGGGGCTGGGGGGTAAGGGCAGAGGTGTGGGGTGGGAACCGGGGGGGAAAAAGGAACAACTGTAATAATCTGAATAAAGATTTAATTAAAAAAAAAAAGCACACCCTGGTGCCAGCCTGTTCTGTGCCTCTGCACATCCTAAAAAAAAAAAAAAAAGACAGCAGAAAATTGGAAATAATATAAAGTCCCACAATAGGGTCTACAATGTTTTAAAAAATTGATTTTAGAGAGAGGAAGGGAGAGGGAAAGAGAAACATTGATGAGAGACAAATATTGATTGGCTGCCTCCTGCACACCCCTACTTGGGATCAAGCCTGCAACCCAGGCACGTGCCCTGACCAGAAATTGAACCGTGACCTCCTGGTTCATAGGTTGATCTTCAATCACTGAGCACATCTGGGGCAGGGTCTACAATTTTTAATTACATATAAGAGAAATACTGTGTAACCATTAAATATGATATAGGATATCCTCAGAAGGGGATTCACAACAAGAAATAAATTTAAAAAAATCAATGTTTTAAAAAATGATATAGGAGAATACTCAATGGAAAGATGTTAATGTCAGCATATTCATAAATTATAAACAATACGCAAAACTAATTTTTGAAAAATAAAAGCCTATTGATTTGCATAGAAAAAGATCAGAGGGACACACATTTCTGAATGCCTGCAATGAACTAGACATTGTGGAAAGTGAGTGAGCTTTTAAATCACAGACTGGGTTCAAATTCCAGTTCTGCCATTTAATAGTTAATCAACTTCTCTAAGCTTCAGTCTCCTAAAGTGGGGACAATAATATCCACTTTATAAGGTAATTTAAGAGTGAAATAAGATAAATATGCCAAATGTTAAAGGTTTACCTTTTTGTGTGATTTTAAATTTGGGGCTGCTTTTCCATACATATCCTCTAAACTTTCTTTAATGAACTTATGGCTTTCTCCCAAGAACTTATAAACTATTTTGGAGGAGTAGGGGTGAGAGCAGGAGGGATCCAAATTGAGTTTTGGAAAGACTAGCTCTAAAAGACTTCTTGAAGACCTGCTTGGGCCCAAAATGTGAGAAAATGGCCAAGAACTTACTGCAGGACAATTCCCCATGGGGAACGGAGGAAATCTTTTCCAACAACTTCATGCCTACCAAGGTGCGGTCTTGACACAAAGTGGTTAGCTGAAGAAATGCCTGGCTTTCTTCTGCTGGGGTGACCATCTGCTTCTGTCCTGTACAGAAAGACATGGGGAAAGGCACTGGTTTACCTGGAGACAGTTGAGAGAAAGATAAGAGCCCCATGCTGCCCTGGCCTGGGCACCAGGAAGTAATGCTGAAAGAGTTCCCAGTGCAGCTCTTCTCTTGGCCTAGTGGTCAGCTGACACAACAGCAGGAGTTCATTAGCTCAGAGGAAGGCACAGCTACCCAAAGCATAATTGTAAAACAATGAACAAAAAGCGATTACAACAAAATAAACGCAATGTATTTTCCTCTTCTGACTGCAACCTGGCAACTTGAGAGGGCAACATGCAGGACATATGAGCATCACATCCAAATCCATAACACTAGATACTTGTGTAAGTTGTCTGAAAGGCTGAGGAAGCCTGAAGGGAGGGTACCTGCTCCCTCTGATGGTGACAGTAGCTCCCGGGTCACCTCTTCGGCCACAAGGTCAGCCACCCTTTCTGGCTCCAGGCCCTGAGTGCTGATGAAGGCTTGGGCTCGCTTGCATCGGTCAGACTGTGGAGAGGCCAAGATTGCTCGGAGTATGGCCTCACCATCCTGAGCAGCAACATCTGTGTAGGAACAGCCCAACTCCTGAAAAGAAGACAAGTCAGTCAAAGCTACTGTTAGGAGCCAGGAAAAAGCTAGCCCCTTCTGAATTCTGATGTGGACAGGCTGCATTGCTTGCCATGAGCAGGAACCTTAAAAGAAGCAAGCACTGTATTCCAGTTCTTTCCACCACTTCACCAACGAGCTGGATCCAAGGAAGAGAGTCTTGTCTTCAAAAAGCATCAGGTGACTTATCTTGTATTGAACACTGAGTTTTTCAAATGTTATACAATGTGAGAAAGTTGAATAAAAGGTAAGAGCCCTTTCCGTGTTGTTCCCACAACAGCTGCATAACCCTCCATTTCCAAGGAAGCCTCTGAACCTTACCCAAGGCAAATGGCATTACTGCTCCACTCTGTCTCCCGTGCTCTTCCCTCTGCACTCAGCATCTACTGTTTTTCTCCTTCAGTCAGCACAAAGCCACAAACAGTTCCTGGCTGTACTGCTCCTGTCTTTAGGGTCATCATACTCCATTTTATTTTATTCTAAACTTATTTTGGGCTGCCCCTGACAAGGAAAGCTCCTGAAGCAAGACCTAAGATTGGAAGGGACTCTTGTGGTCAAATCATTTATAGATCAAGAACTAGGGTTTAAAGAAGTGAAATGTCTGGCTCTAATTTCTGGTTGGCTAAGCTGCAGCCAGGACTCAAGTCACCATGGCACTTGGGTGGGCATCCTCCCCATTATTTCCAAGAAATGATTTGTATCCTGACAAGAGCTCTATTCCCAGGTCACGATCATCATCTAATGGGCTGACTTAGCAATGTGCAAAATCTCCCTCGAGCTTCACGCTTCCCTCCCTCTCAGAGGGAGGTTCCTTTGGAGGCCCCCCCCCCCCCCCCGCCCCTTTGGCACTACCTTGGAAAGTTCATACAGACAGAGGACCCGTCGGCAGTAGTTCTTCCCATGGAGGCATTTGTGTGTCAGAGTTTCCAGATTAGTCACCATTTCATCACTGGGGGGCAGCATCACAAATGACTGACTCTCCAAACTTGAAGCTAGAAGCAAATACAGATTGAAGGTGGTGGGTAGGGGGTGGTGGTGACGAAGCTGGTAAGTTAAGGCCTCTCCTCAGCCCACTATGGCTCTGCCTCTCTGCCCACAACTTACTGCACTGTACCCCCATCAGTCCCCCTGGGTCTGGGTCCACTTGAACTTCTTTCATTGCCTTCTAGGAAATTCCAGGCTGAAATACCTCACAGGCCTCATAGGGTACAAAAGACTCAAAGCCACCTAACGAGCACTCTAGAGATGATCACCAAAATTGACTGATAGACTCTCCTCCACACCCTCTCCTCCTAATTTCCCTTATCAAATAAGTCAACAGGTCTAGCTGACTGTATCTCCAAAACACCTCTCCATCACCACCTTCAGTTCCAGCCTTCAGCACCCGGCATCTAAGAGGCTGTCACTGGTCCCTGCTGCCAGCCTCCCCTTGTCCCCAGGTCAATCTTCCACATACTCATCAGGGTCTTTCTTAAAATGCAAATCATACAAAAAAAGGATCATCTGGATAGATACCTTAAGGGAATAGTAAAATTAAAATCCACTCCTGATTAAAAACAAACAACAAATAAATGCTCTTAGTCTGAAATAGAAGAAAGCTTTCTTAATTTGATCAAGTGTTTCTATTAGGTAAAAAAGTAGATTATTTATGTAACACTATTTCTAATCGCAAAAACAAAAATGAAAATTTAAATCTGTATCAATAGAGCATTGTTAAATAGTAGTCTATCCGCATAGAATACTCTGCAGCCATTAAAAACAACGAGGCCGTCCTCACTTTGGCAGCACATATACTAAAACTGGAACAATACAGAGAAGATTGGCATGGCCCCTGTGCAAGGATGCCATGAAAAAAGAAAAAAAAAAAAGAATGAGATCAATCAATCTGTGTACTGAAAAAAAAAAGTAGAACAATGTAATTTCATTTTTGTAAGAAAGAAATTGTGTGTGTGTGTGTGTGTGTGTGTGTGTATGCGCACTAGCACACACAAGCCCACAAGTAGAATACAACGCATGCCAAGCAAGTAAATACTTATTTTAGGGGATTTGGTGGGGGTGGTGTTGAATGGGTAAATGATTTCACTTTATGCATTTATGTATTGTGTTATTTGCTACACTAAACATGTAATACTTTTGCATTTAAGATATTATCCATTAAAAAATACACTTTAGCCCTAGCCACTCTGGCTCCGTAGACAGACTGCCTGCAGACTGAAAGGTCCCAGGTTCGATTCTAGTCAAGGGCACATGCCCAGGTTGTGGGCTCGATCCTCAGAAGGGGGCGTGCAAGAGGTAGCCAATCAATGATTCTCTGTCATCATTGATGGTTCTAGCTCTCTCTCCCTCTCACTTCCTCTCTGAAATCAATAAAAGTATATTTTTAAAAAATACACTTTAAAGACCAAAGTAAAAAGCAACTCAGACCATGTTATTCCCCTATTTAAAATCCTTCTTCGGGGGTTCCAGTTCTAGGTAAGGAGATCACTCCACCCTTCTCTCCCACTGAACTCAACATAAAACCTGGACACTGCATGTAGCACCATACAAGGACTCTGAAATGGAAATAGTAGGCGGTGGAATGCAGATAACCAGAATTAACACTTTCTTCCCCTCTAGTAACCGCCAGCCTGAAGGCAGTGCCACCTAAAACCCAGAACTGAGCACTAAGGCTCACAGAGAGAGTGTGCTCCCCAGGAAAAGCCCTCTAGTATGGGCTCAAGGAGTAGGAACAGGAACTCCTAATGCTCATTCTCTCTCATCTCAGCTCCTAAGCAACCCTTTGGCCTTGGTGACAGAGGCTGATGCAGCAGGGTGGCAAGAACCAAAACTTAGAAAAGGAACCTTCTTTGAGGATCAGAGGAGCTCTGGTCTCAAGAGGGTGGAGTAATCCTGTTCCTTTTTCCATTGGCCCTCCGTAAGGTGGCCCTGGATGCAAATTCAGGGAAGTGCATGACAGAATGGGGTAACTAAACCTCCAGCTTTTGGCCAGAGGACTGAAAAGGGAAGCCTCAGAAAAACAGAAAGCACTTGGGAGAGAGATTCAGGAAAGCAACATGAAGGTGTTTATAAAACTGAATTAACAGATAAACCACTGCTTAGGACTAGGTCATAGACTGACCGGAGGATCGTACACACATGGATGGATCTGAATAGTATCACAAAGACTTTGAAAAGTGCACTGGGTTGGCCCACAGAAAGTGGGTCGGAACCTGTAGCCTAAACCTAACCAGGTCAAATGCCTGCTAAAAAAATATCAAAATTCTTCATAGGATTTAAATTAAGACTCAGAATCTCATATCATACTATTCAAAATGTTTAAATGCAACACAAAATTACTCAACATACAAATATACAGGAAAAATCTCAACTCATGTGAGAAAAGACAACAGATGACAGAGTACTAAAATGACACAAATGTTGAAATTGTCTGATTAAGATTAAAGCAACTAGCCTGGCTGGTGTGGCTTAGTGGTTGAGCATCAACTTAAGAACCAGGAGGTCATGGTTCGATTCCCAGTCAGGGCACATGCCTGGGTTGTGGGCTTGATCACCAGTGTGGTGTATGCAGGAGGCAGTCGATGGATGATTCTCTTTCATCATTGATGTTTCTTCTCTCTCTCTCTCTCTCTCTCTCTCTCTCTCTCTCTCTCTCTCTCTCTCTCTCCCTACCTGAAATCAATTCAAAAACAAAAAGATTAAAGTAGCCACTATACAAATGTTCCAACAAGCAATCATGACTGCTCTTATGATAAACAGAAAAACAAAGTCTTAGCAAATAAATAGGTGTAAAGAATAAAATGGAAATTTAACACTGAACAATAACTGAAATTTAAAAATCACAGAAATTAAAACACTTAATAACAGAATAAAAATGCCAGAGAAGTCTGGCTGGCTGGTGTTGCTCAGTGGTTGGGTGTCGACCCATGAACCAGGTCATGGTTCGATCCCTAGTAGTGTGGGAGGCAGCCGATAGATGATTCTCTCTCATCATTGATGTTTCTATCCCTCTCCTGTCCTCTCTCTGAAATCAATAAAAACATTTTTTTAAATGCTAGAGAAAACAGTCAGTGAAACTGAAGACAGATGAACAGAAATTATCCAATCTGAGCAATAGAGAGAAAAAAAATAGAAAAACTGAACAAAGCCTCAAGGACTTGTGAGACACTAATAAAAGTTCTAAGATTCATGTCCCAAAAGGACTGGAGTAAGAGTATGGTACTGAAAAAAGTATTTGAAAAGATAATGTCTGAAAACAACCTAAATTTGGTGGAACACACAAAACTACATGTTCAAGAAGCTTAGTGAACCCCAAATCAGATAAATACTAAGAAATACATGCCCAGCCGCATTATAATCTAACTGCTGAATACCAAAGACAGAAAAACATCTTGAAAGCAACCAGAGAAAAATGCATTATTTATATGGGAAAAAAATAATTCAAATCACTTCACATTATTCATCAGATACCATGGAGGTCCAAAGGAAGTGGTAAAAAAGATGGCAGTATAGGTAAACGCCGGTACTCACTGCCTCCTACAACCACATCAAAATTACAGCTAAAATGCAGACCATCCAGAACTGCCTGAAAGCTGGCTGAATGGAAGTCCTACCACTAGAGGAAAAAAAAAAGTCCTGCCCTGACCGGTGTGGCTCAGTAGATTGAGCGTCGGCCTGCAGAATGAAGGGTCCCAGGTTCGATTCCAGTCAAGGGCATGTATGTACCTTGGTTGCGGGCACATCCCCAGTAGGGGGTGTGTAGGAGGCAGCTGATCAATGTTTCTCTCTCATTGATGTTTCTAACTCTCTATCCCTCTCCCTTTCTCTCTGTAAAAAAATTAATAAAATATATTTTTAAAAAAAGAAGAGAGAGAGATTTCTTAAAAAAAAAAAAAAAAAAAAAAAGAAGCAGCAGCAGCCCTACAACTAGACTGGTAGGAAGGGTGGAGAGGTGGAATAGGCTGCTTTGGCACCCACATGGGCCATCTGTTTAATCCAGAGGCAGATTGTCCCTGCTGACACACCATGAAGAGCAAGGGGTCCCAGACCCACACCAGACCCCCAGCCCAGGGTCCCAGAACTAGGAAGAGAAATCCCCGTAACTTCGGGCTGTAAAAACCAGTGAGGATTGTGGCTGTAGGACACGGAGGCTGCTGGAGACCCAGGTGTTCCTCTTAAAGGGCCAGGCACAAACTTACTTGGACTCACTTCCTCTGAGATCCAGTGCCCTGAGTCACTGGGGAACCCAGACACATACTAGGAGGAACTGGATTGTCTGGCATCAGGGCAGGAACTTGGGGGCGGCCTTCTAACAGATGGAGGTGCTCACAGGGGTCATTGGTCCTATGCTGAGACCTCCCCTGTCCCAGGGTTGACTGGCAACCATATCTGAGTCGCCATCAACCTGGAGAACACTGTTTGCTCCACCGTGGTGATTCTCTGAGACCCCGCCCCATCTAATTTGCAACCCC
This sequence comes from Myotis myotis, assembly GCF_014108235.1. NCBI lineage: Eukaryota > Metazoa > Chordata > Mammalia > Chiroptera > Vespertilionidae > Myotis > Myotis myotis. Next base: position 162,675,924 of record NW_023416313.1, read on the forward strand.
ACCCAAGCTGTTTGCAGCAGCTTTTCCATATGAATGGCCTGTCCTGGCTCAGACTTCAGACTTTGTTAAAATCTCTCAAACAAGCTTCAGCTGGTGTCAGGGTGCCCCAAATCTATCAGTAAAAGGCCCAAGACCTGGCACTAGTACCAGCCTACCTTGCTTCACAGCTGGGCCTCACCTGGGCACTTCTTAGCCCAATACAAACAGCAGCCATCTGCAGATCTCTCTGTAGCTCCTGCTGGGTGGCCCTCAGAAGTGGCTAATTTTGCAACTTCCTGAAGGCCCTCGAGCCAGTGCACCCAGTGGACAGCCTCAGACATACCAGATTACAACTCTATATATTCACAAGCGACACAATCAAGGGGCAGACTCAGTGAGTACCAAAGCCCTACTGAAGCAAGTCCTGCTCCATAAGGGTGTTTCCTGCACAGCTCTCCCACTGTAGCCACAGCTGGTCCTCACAGCCAATTGGCCTGGAAGTCAATTCCCCCCAGTGATGCCAACAGCAATCAAAGCTCAACTACAAGACTGCACACAGCCCACAGAGGTGCACCTAGAGGGCCCAGCTCAGGTGCCTGGAGAGACTGAGACACAGCTGTATAGGACACCTACTACATAAGGCCACTCTACCAATTCCAGGAGACATAGCAGCTCTACCCAAACACACACAGGGAAGCAGCCAAAATGCAGAGACAAAGAAACATAACACAAATGAAAGTAATGGAAGAAAGCAAACTACTGGATACAGAGTTCAAAACCATAGTTATAAGGTTACTCAAGGGTCTTCAAGGAACTTAGTGAGACTTTCAAGGATCTTAGTGAGAATTCCAAAGACATGGAAAAGGACCACTCAGAAATTAAGCATATACTAACTGAAACAAAGAATAATTTACAGGGATTCAACAGTAGAGGATTCAAATCAACAATTTGAAATATGAGGAAGCAAAAAACACCCAATCAGAAGAGGAAAAAAAAAAGAATCCAAAAATATGAAGAGAGTGTAAGGAGCCTCTGGGACAACTTCAAGCATATCAACATTCACATTATAGGGGTGCCAGAAGAAGAGAGAGAGCAAGATATTTGAAAATTTATTTGAAGAAATAATGACAGAAAACTTCCCCTACCTGGTGAAAAAAATAGACTTACAAGTCCAGGAAACTCAAACAAGAGTCCCAAACAAGAGCAACCCAAAGAGGACCACACCAAGACACATCAAATTAAAATGCCAAGGGCTAAAGACAAAGACAGAATCCTAAAAGCAGCAAGAGAAAGAGAGCGCCCTTGTCAGCTAATTTCTCAACAGAAACTATACAGGCCAGAAGGAAGTGGCAAGAAATATTCAAAATGATGAATAGCAAGAACCTACAACCAAGATTACTTTACCCAGCAAAGCTATCATTCAGAATTGAAGGTCAGATAAAGAGCTTCATAGATAAGAAAAAGCTAAAGGAGTTTATCACCACCAAGCCAGTATTACATGAAAAGTTGAAGGGTATTCTTTAAGAAGAGGAAGAAGAAGAAAAAGATAAAAAATATGAACAGTAGCCCTAACTGGTTTGGTTCAGTGGATAGAAGTGTTGGCCTGCAGACTCAAGGGTCCCAGGTTCAATTCTGGTCAAGGGCATGTACCTTGGTTGTGGGCACATACCCAGTAGGGAGTGTGCAGGAGGCAGCTGATCAATGTTTCTCTCTCATCAATGTTTCTAACTCTCTATCCCTCTCCCTTCTTCTCTGTAAAAAAATCAATAAAATATATTTAAAAAAACAAAACGCCGTGATTTATATTTATAAAAAAAAAATGAATAAAATGGCAATAAATACATATCTATCAACAATTGAATCTAAAAATCAAAATAAACAAATAAGAAATCGAATGACCAGAATCAAACCTGGGACCCCTGAGTCCATAGGCTGATGCTCTATCCAATGAGCCAAACTGGTTAGGGCAGTGGTCGGCAAACTGTGGCTCAAGAGCCACATGTGGCTCTTTGGCCCCTTGAGTGTGGCTCTTCCACAAAATACCGACTTCTGCACATGAGCCACAAAGTTTCAATTGCACTGTACGTGTGCACCCGCACGTGGTATTTTGTGGTATTTTGTGGAAGAGCCACACTCAAGGGGCCAAAGAGCCGCATGTGGCTTGCGAGCTGGAGTTTGCCAACCATGGGGTTAGGGCAATGAATTTTCTATATCCAGCAAAAACCATCCATCAGAAATGAAAGTGAAATAGAGACATCCTATATAATAAAAAATATGCAAATTGACCAAACAGCAGAACGGTCGCTATGACACGCACTGACCACCAGGGGGCAGGTGCTCAATGCAGGAGCTGCCCCCTGGTGGTCAGTGGGCTCTCACAGGGGGATCACTGCTCAGCCAGAAGCCGGGCTCACAGCTGGCAAGCACAGCGGTGGTGCCAGGAGCCTCTCCCGCCTCTGTGGCAGTGCTCAGGATGTCTGACTGACGGCTTAGGCCCACTCCTGGTGAATGGGCCTAAGTCGTCAGTCAGACATCCCCCAAGGGCTCCCAGACTGTAAGAGGGTGCAGGCCAGGCTGAGGGACCCCCCTCCCCAAGAGTGCACGAATTTCATGCACCAGGCCTCTAGTTCTTATATGAAGAAAAACTAATGAAGAAAATCAAAGAGAATCTGTCACTAACAGACAACTCTAAAAGAATTACTAAGAGAACTCCTTTAAGCAGAAGAAAAAAGAAATCAGAAGGAAACTTGAAATATCAGGAACAAGGGAAGAACAACAAAAGTAGTAAATATCTTAGTAAATATAATAAGTTATTTTCTCCTTGAGTTTTTAAAATATACTTTTTGGTTGAAAGCAAAATTTATAGCATTGTTTGATGGGTTTCCAATGTATGTAGATATACAACTAGGATATAAAGGGAGAGAAATAAAGTGATCTACATGTGGTAAAGTTTCTGCATTCCAGTTGAAGTGGTAAAATACCAACTTTAGCCAAATATATGGTGAAGGAAGATGATTTGACTTTGGGTTGTGGGTACACAATACAATATACAGATGATATATCATAGAAATGTACACTTGAAACCTATATGATCCTATTAACTAATGTCGTCCCAATATATCTAATAAAAAATACTGACTTTAAATATACTGGAACGTTAAAAATGTATAATGTAATCCCTAAAGCAAAAAATTAAAAAGACTATGCAAAAATATAAAGTTACAATAACTAAAATTGAAGACTAAATTTAAAAAAATGTTCATAATTAAAAGTCTTTCAAAACGGAATTTTTAAGGTACAGACTGTTTTACTGGTAAATTCTATTGAACATTTAAAGAAGAAATAACACCAATTCTACACAATGTTTTCCAAAAAATAGAAGAGTTGGAAGAACTTTCCAACTCATGAAACAAGCATTGCCCTGATACAAAAATGCAACAGTAAGAAAAGGTACAGATTAATATTGCTCATAAACATAAATACAAAAATTCCCAAATAGCAAACTGATTCCATTAATATATATCAAGAAGAATAATGCACCATGATCAATTGGGGTTTATCCTGGGAATGCATAGCTGGTTCAATATGAAAAAAATCAATTAATGTAATCCACCATATTAATAGTCTAAAGAAGAAAACACGTGATCATATCATTGGATGCGGAACAAACATGACAAAATTCAACACTGATTCAAAACTCTCAGCAAACTAGGATTAGAAGGAAACATATTCAACATAACAAAGCACATCTTCAAAACATCTACAGCTACTATCGTACTTAATAATGAAAGACTGAATGCTTTTCCCTAAGATCAGTAGCAAGGAAAGAATATCCAACATACTGGAAGTCCTAGCCAGTAAAATAAAGCAAGAAAAAGAAACAAAAGACATACAGATTGGAAAGGAAGAAATAAAACGGTCTCTATTTCATGACATGATTCTCTCTTAGAAAATCCCAAGGAATCCAAGTAAACCCCTAAAGTAAGCAAGTTTAGCAAGGTCGCAGGATATAAGGTTAACATAAAAATTAACCATATTTCTATGCACTATCAATGTACAACTGGAAACATGATTATTGTATAGAATAAAGTTCAATGAACTACAGTGGGGCCTTGACTTAAAAGTGTCCCGAGTAACGAGTTTTTCGAGATACGAGCTGTCTCTCGGCCGATCTTTTGCTTTGAGTTGCGAGCTAAAATTCGGGTTACGAGCCAGCTTCAGATACCCCACCGCTAGCTGGCGCAGCGAACGTCACAGTGAACGCCACAACATCGGCCTAGCATCAGGTGTCTCACTTGTTCACTTTAAGATTTGACATACGAGTAATTTGAGTTATGAGCTCCGTCATGGAACGAATTAAACTCGTAAGTCAAGGCCCCACTGTAATTACAAGTCAGATGGAGTCCCTCTAATTTTGATACACAGCTAGTTATCACATAAGTGTTTCTACTTCATCAACTAGTTAATTAACTAGCCTATGGATTACCTAGAAAAGAGTTGCTATCCTTTTAACAGTGTAAATATTATCTCAAAAGAGACCCTTTGCTTCCTGGAAAGAGTGCCAACACACTGGTTAGGACTGAGGGCAGCTTGATCTCCTTTACTTACTGCTTGAGACTTTCCTTAGAGGAATGCGAGGTTCTTTTTCTTCCTCCAGCAGCTCAGCACTTTGTAGGAGAGCATGGATCTCTGGCTGTAGGTCATCCACACTAGCTTCCCCTGAAGCCAGTGCTCTGCAGTGCAGTACCAAGGCAACATCTTGGTTATAGAAGTGAAAGTACCGGCATACTCTACTGGCTTCATGCACACAGCCATCATCCAATAGGCGCCCAATCAAAAAGTTTAGTGACTCCTGCTCCTTCCAATCTAGTCTGTTCTCACAAGTCTCTTTGGATGGAAGGCCATTAAGTTCTAAATATTTTGATGTGTTCAGGGCAGCCAACTTGGAGAATGAAAACTCACTGGCTAAGCTGTCAAAGGAAAGTTCACCACTAGCTGAGATCTGTTGAGAAAATGTGGGCTCTCTTTCCTCCTGGTTTCCTCTGAGGGTGTGCTGGGTGATACGGCAGAGCCAGATCTGCTTCTCCAGCTCCTCCAGCTCCTCCACAGGGACCAGGTCCTCCTGAGCAAGCCAATGCCCTGCCAGGGTGAGCAGCAGATGGCACTCCTCAGTGCTGCTCTGTCCCTCCTCAGTAGGGTACTCACGCACCACAAGGGCCTGGGCTGAGAAAAAGGAAGAAGCTGCTTTGCTTGAAATGGAATTTTTCTTAAAATTCTCATGGCATTTTTTCCAGAAGTCAATTCTTGTTTGTTTCAGGGACCACTGGTCAATGTGTTTTAAGGTCTGTATTTCCTGTGTTACCTGTGAAATTTTATTAAAAAGTATCATAAATGCTACTGTTCCCTAATTACACCATACTTTTTAAACCCAAGTCAAAGAATATGAGGCACGGCTACAGATGTTTCTGGGTATTTTATCTGGAAAGTTAAAGTATGGAAAACAATTTTAAATTTATCCAATTGAATGGGGTTCAAGGAAAAGCCACCTAAGCTAACCTTATATTTAAAGTGTACATTCTTGCCCAGCCGGTGTGGGTCAGTGGTTGAGCATCGACCTATGAACCAGGAGGTCATGGTTCAATTTCCGGTCAGGGCACATGTCCGGGTATCAGGCTTGATCCCCAGTTGGGGTTGTGCAGGAGGCAACCGATCAGTGACTCTCTCTCATCATTGATGTTTCTATAGCTCTCTCCCTCTCCCTTTCTCTCTGAAATCAATAAAAATATGTTAAAAAAAAGAAGAAGAAATCATTGATGAAATAGTTTTTAAAAAATAAAATAAATACATTCTTCACCCTGGCCAGTATGGCTCAGTTGGTTGAGCATCATCCCATGCCCCAAAGGGTTGCTGGTTCAATTCTCAGTCAGCGCACATATTCAGGTTGTGGGTTCAATTCCCAGTCGGGGTGCATACGGGAGGCAACTGATCAATGTTGCTCTCTCCCTCTCCCTTCCTATCTCTCTAAAATCAACAAAAAACTAATAAAGCATACATTATTAAAAAATGGGAATTCTAGGCTCATCCACTTCTGAAACTAATGTGTATCAAAAGTAAAAAAGCCTCATCTCCTATAAATTGCATATCTCATTTGATTTTTGGTTTATTGATGGTTCAAAAAGCTAAGATTTTTTTTTGTTGTTAATCCTCACCCAAGGATATTTTTTCCATTGATTTTTAGAGAGTAGAGGGAGGGGGAGAGACAGAGAGAGAGAAACATTGATGAGAGACACATTAACTGGTTGCCTGCTGCGTGTGCCCCAACCAGGGCCAGGGATCGAGCCTGCAAACAAGGTACATACCCTTGACAGGAATCAAACCCCTGAACCTTCAGTCCACGGGCCAATGCTCTAACCACTGAGCAACTGGCTAGGGCAAAAAGCTAAGACTTTAAATAACTTAAAAGACTTATGTTACCTTACCTCTTCAATAACCAAGTTGTCCACAGGTAACTCAGCTAATTCTGCTACCCTCTTAGCCAAAGCAAACTGTCCATTCGTCTCCAGTTTTTCCAAAATAGATTTACATTCCTGCTGAAAATTCTGAAGGCTATAGTTGGTAATAATTACATTATTAATGGCTATGGATGTATCCTTCAAAATGTGGCTAAGGATACACAGCTTCTTTACATCTGGACCTGTACCAAAGAAAAGAGGATATAAACACTTCATTAAAAAAAAATGCCACTATGGCATTTTTAATTAAATATCAGGAAGGGAAATATGTATATTTAAAATAATAATGTGGTTAAAGGAAAAATAAAAAACCTCTTTTTCTAGCTTGGTTAATGAGCAGAGGAAGCCATAGGCAGCTCCTTTATAGTAAGATCTATTAGAGGTTGGCACATGGACTCAACCCACACATCTGGCTTTAAACACAGAGCAGAGGTTGGTGGTCTACTATGCAGTAGCAACTCCAGTCAATCTTGGGGAGATCTGGCCATTCATTCAGGTCAGTCTCATCTCTTTCTGTATTTTTCTCCTACCTTGAACAAATTTGTTTTTATGATTGTTCACTTGTTCATTCAATGCGGTGTCATGGGTATTAAGACACAGACTTGTAGAGCAGCTGAAACTGCAGCTGGCCAGTAGCACATTCTCTTCAGAATGGAGCATCACTTGCTCCTCTGGATATCTATCTACTTAACCCAGTGAGGCCCAGCTGAGCTCTTCCTGATGTCCCTGGGAAATTCTTATCCACAGTAACATTAGGGATTCTCTGCCAACAACTTATGTGGCTGTTTTTTTTAAAATATATTTTATTGATTTTTTACAGAGAGGAAGGGAGAGGGATGGAGAGTTAGAAACATCGATGAGAGAGAAGCATTGATCAGCTGCCTCCTGCACACCCCCTACTGGGGATGTGCCCGCAACCAAGGTACATGCCCTTGACCGGAATCAAACCCGGGACCCTTCAGTCCGCAGGCCGATGCTCTATCCACTGAGTCAAACCGGTTACGGCTTATGTGGCTGGTTTTGCTCCCATTCCCAAATAATCTGAGAATCCTATGTGTGCCCTACCATAGGGGAAGAGCATGAAAAGCATTCTATATGAGCCTGCTCCAATGTCACCTGCTGGGCTGTGGTCTGATTCAGGTAATTCAGAGACAGTGAGACATCCTGCACAATAAACACCAGTGTGAGCATGCTGCGTTTCTTTGTTGGCATCATATAAAACACAGATTAAATTTTTTTTTTCTTTTCTCTAAGCATGTATGTGGCGCGCGCGTACACACACACACACACACACACACACACACACACACACACTATAAAAATAGAAATAATTAGCCCTAACCTGTTTGGCTCAGTGGATAGAGCATCAGCCTGCGGACTCAAGGGTCCCAGGTTCGACTCTGGTAAAGGGCATGTACCTTGGTTGCGGGCACATCCCCAGTAGGGAGTGTGCAGGAGGCAGCTGATCGATGTTTCTAACTTTCTATCCCTCTCCCTTCCTCTCTGTAAAAAATCAATAAAATATATTTAAAAAAAATAGAAATAATTAAATTAAATTATATGAATGAAAGCATTATAGTAATGTTAACAATCTAGACAATCCTTTTAATTTTTTAAGGATAGAGCAACTCTAGCAAGAAAACAGGAAATTCATTTCTGAAAACAAAATTATTACCAATCAATGAAAACACCAATATGTTAAAAGGATCTACTCTCTTGTCTACAAAGTCATCTTCTATGCCCTACATTTAGGAAACAGGCCTCTCTTCTCCCCATCATCAGCCCCACAGCCTGCAACAATGGCACTGAGCCCAGCATTCTCTGTGTTCTGTGCAACTCTGAGCTCTTTAGCTGAACCTATGTGAGTTTAAATGTGATAAAATAACCCTAGTAGTGAAAACGTCAGAATCTAGTGTAAAAGAATAACATTATTATTCAACAAAAACTTGAAATTATTACAAGTAGAAAGAAGGTAAGGCAATACTGGTTTTATTCAATAATCAACAAGCTTAGAGACTACCAATTTCTGGAAACACCTGCAAAAAATAAGCGTAATTTGTCTGAGACCTTCAAAACAAATTAGACATTCCTGAAACAAGCCTGTGACTCTGAGCAGTGATGATATGTTAAGCTGACTTGTAAGAGAAAGGCATGATAGTGACAGGGTAATGCAGAGGCTAGCCAGGGGGAACTGTGGCTATTTGACAACTGCTTAGGATGAGTAGATAGTTCTATTACTTATGTTATATCCCTTTGTGCTTTGTTTTAAATGTTTTAACTATAATTGAAGTTTCATAATCTCTCCTTCATATCCTGTTATGAACTTTAAATGTAATGTTATATATATATCATATGCATTTTAATTCCCAGAATGCCCTTCTAAAATACTTTCAAGATTAAGACAGCTAACTTCTTAACAGCAACTTAACTGTAAGGACTGTCTTACCCTCAGAGAAGAGATGCTCTATCCCAACAAACAGCTGTAAAAGCTTTCCCAGCTCGTACTGGGTCCTGCACTGCTGCAGCATAAGCTTCAAAAGAAAAGACACCTGCTCCTTCAGCCATGGGACAGGGATGGCAGCGTGGACCTTTATGGCTGCTGTTTCAAGCTATAAAAAAAAGACAGGGTCGGGGAAAGTGGTTTCACAGGGACAACTCAAAAACCTCCAAATGGCCATCCAAAGTGCTGATCTGTCACAAAGGGGATGCTTCTTCAGGTCCTCTCGATGGCAGGAAGCAGCAGTGTGCCTCTTTGTGTGCATCTTGGTGTAGAGAACTGTGTGCATGAAAGTCAAAGATGGGAAAGAGACCCAGGACTACTTTGGAGTGAACTGATGCAAATACACCCCCTTACTGACTAACAGCCCTGTGAGTTGCTGTGAAATTAAACAGACATGTTTCACTTAAAAGCTTCTTCAGAGGATATAGGCTGCCCTTAAATCCAGAAGTTTGGCAATTCACATATGAAAGAAGACCTCTTAGAAAGACTTGCTTAACATTGCTGAGCGGGTTCTAATAGTTATCTTATCCTATATAATAAAAGGCTAATATGCAAATAGACCGAATGGCGGAACAACCGGAACAACTGAACAACTGGAACGGCTATGACGTGTGCTGACCACCAGGGGGTGTGTATGGAACATGGCAGGCATTGGTCACGATGGGGTGGTGGAGCGGGTGAGCAGGGGCGCCAGATCAAGGCAGGGCACCAGTTGCTGTCATTGGGGCGAGCCTCTGGTGGTTACTGAAAATTCTTTGCTCCCTTGTGCCGCAGTCCCACTGCCGCTTGCACCTGTTGCTGGCGCTGGCCCCAATCACTCCACACCGTCAGCGGGTGCGAGTGGGGCTGGTGCCATCAACGTGTGGGAGTGGTGGCGGCAGGAACTGCCTGCAGCCAGGGGATGGGGGTGGGGCGCAGGGGGAGGGGCTGGGCAGGGGCACGGAGGATGGGCTGAGACCCGCCCCTGTGCCTACTGCAGCCTCATGGCCCACAGTTCCTTTCAAGGTGCACAAATTTGCACTGGGTCCCTAGTGCTATATAATAAAGAGGTAATATGCAAATTAACCCTCACGCCCTCACAAGATGGCTGCCTATGACCAAGCCAGCAGGGGGATTAGTGAGGGACGACCAAACGACTGAACAAATAGGCTGTGTGGGGCGACCAGGCCAGCGGGGGGAGTGTGGGGAGTGACCAGGCTGGCAGGGAGGGGCAGTTGGGGGGGCGACCAGGCCGGCGTGCGGGGCGGGGGCGGGAGGCAGTTAGGGGCAACCAGGAAGACAGGCAGGTGAGCGATTAGGAGCCAGCAGTCCAGGATTGCGAGATTGGGCCTAAACTGGCAGTTGGACATCCCCCGAGGGGTCCTGGATTGGAGAGGGTGCAGGCTGGGCTGAGGAGACCCCTACCCCCTGTGCACAAATTTCGTGTACCAGGTCTCTAGTAGTTTATAATATCACTAGAGAAGATTCTCAATTAAGAAGGTTCTGTTATCGTATTTCAAGGAAATGATAAAAATATTATCAGGAAAATGACCCCAAGTAGCAGGCCTCATTAGTTTGAATCAGAACATGATTTCTTATTCTTTATTTCTGGTTTATTTACCTCTGTTGCCCTATGAAGAGAAACTACAGCAGGCAGATGATGGAACTAGTTAAAGGAACAAACATATGGGAATAAAGGGTTGAGGCAAGGATGGAGCAGCTGCATTGCCCCTTTGCAAAAGGCTGCAGCAGGAGAAGTCAGCTAAGAATAAGAAGATATCTGGGAAGACCTAAACATAAAACTCAAACTGATAAGCTGAACTCATTAAAATTAAAAACTCTCTCTAAAAATCAATGGAAAAATGTCCTCAGGTGAGGATTAACAACAACAACAACAAAATAGAAGGTTCAACACAGCAAGAAAATATGACAATTATAATCACGTACACACCTAATGACAGACCACCAAATATATGAAGCAAAACCTGATGAAACTGCAGGGAGAAATAGACAGTTCCACAATAACTGCTGGAGACTTTAATACCCCCCTCATAATAACGGACAGAATAACCAGACAGAAGAAAACAATGACAAGAAACACATTCTTCTCAAATGCACATGAAATGTTTCAGAACAGACCATATGTTAGGATACAAATTAAGTCTCAATAGATTTTAAAAGACAGATATCATACAAAGTATCTTCTCTGACCACAGTGGGATGAAGTTAGAAGTCAGTAACAAAAGGAAACTGTAAAATTCACAAAACTTTAGAAATTAAACAATATACTTTTAACAAGAGAGAAGACTCAAATTACTAAAATTAGAAATGAAAGTGGGGACATCACTACTGATTCTACAGAAAATAAAAAGGATTATAAGAGAGTACTGTGAAAAAATTATATGCCAAAAAATGGATAACCTAGATGAAATTGATAAATTCCCAGAAACACAAAACCTACCAAGACTTAAATCACAAAGAAATATATCATCTGAATAGACTTATGACTAGTAAAGAGAGTGAATCATCAATCAAAAATCTCCCAACAAAGGAAAGTCTGGACCTGATAGCTTTACTGGCAAATCACACATTTAAAGTACTAATACCAATCCTTCTCAAACTTCTCCAAAAAATTAAAGAGGAGGGAACACTACCTACCTTATTCTATGAAACCAACATAAGGTTGACACCAAAGACAAAGAAAACTACATACTGATATCCTTTATGAGCACTGATGCAAAAATCTTTAACAAAATACTAGCAAACTGCCCTGACCGGTGTGGCATAGTTGGTTGGATGTCATCCGGTGCACCAAAAGGCTGCCACTTCGACTCCCAGTCAGAGCATATGCTAGGTTGAGGGCTTGATTCCCGGTACGAGGCATGCAGGAGACAGCTAACCGATGTCTTGCTCTCACATCGATATTTCCCTCATTTTCCCTTCCTCTCTCTCTAAAAATCAATTTAAAAAATCATTTAAAAAATACTAATAGCCTTAGCCCGTTTGGCTCTGTGGATGGAGCATTGATTCTCAGAAAAAAAGGGTCCCAGGTTTGATTCCAGTCAAGGGCACATACTTCATCGAAGGCTTCATCCCTGGCACTGGTCGGGGAACATGTGAGGAGGCAACCAATCAATGTATCTTTATCACATCAATGTTTCTCTCTCTCTGTCTCTCCCCCTCCGTTCCACTCTCTTTAAAATCAATGAAAAAAACATATCCTCAGGTAAGGATTAACAACAAAACAATACTAATAAACTGAATTCAGCAGCATATTAAAAAGATTATACACCATTACAAAATAGGATTTATTCCTGGAATGCAAAAATAATTCAACATACAAAAATCAATCAATGTATACACCACATCAATAGGACAAAAGAAAACACCACATGATCATCTCAATGCAGAAAAAGTATCTGACAAAATTCAACACCATTTCATGATAAAAACACTCCACAAACGAGGAACAGAAGGAAACTTCCTCCATATAATAAAATCCATATGTGAAAAGCCACAGTGAACATCGTACTTGATGGCAAAAGACTGAAAACACTGCTCTAAGATCAGGAACAAGGCAAGGATTCCCACTTTCAACTCTTCTTTTCCACATAGTCCTGGAAGTTCTAGCCAGAGCATTTCGGGGGGAAGAAGAAGGGGGAAGAAGTGATCCAAGTTGAAAAAAAAAAGAAATAAAATTATTTCTATTCAGATGATATAATTTTATATGTAGAAAACTCTAAAGATCCCACACAAAAAAACTCAGAATAAATGAATTCAACAAAGTAACAGGAGAGAAAAAGTCACCACACAAAAACCAGTTTCATTCCTATAAACAATTAACAATCTGAAAAGGAAATTATAAAAATAATTCTAACAGTATCAAAAAGAGTAAAATATTTAAGATATTAACTTAATCAAGAAAGTAAAAGATTTGTACAATGAAACTACAAAATGCTCCTGAAAGAAATTAAAGATATAAATAATGGGAACACATCCCATGTTACTGGAATGGAAGTCTAATTGTAAATATTATCCAAAGCAATCTACAGAGTCAATGCAACCCCTATTAAAATCCCAATGATGCTTTCACAGAAACAGAAAAACCCATCTTAAAATCATATGGAATCCCAAGGAACCCCAAAGAGCCAAAACAATCTTTTTATTTTTATTTTTATTTTTTATTTTAGAGAGGAAAGGAGAGGGAAGATAGAGATCAAAACATCAATGATGAGAATCACTGATCAGCTGCCTCCTGCACACCCCTATTGGGAATCAAGCCCGCAACTTGGACATGTGTCCTCGACCGGAATCGAACCTGGGACGCTCTATCCACTGAGACAAACCGGCTAGGGCCCAAAACAATTTTGAAAAAGAACAAACTCATACTTCCTGATTTTAAAACGTATTACAAAGCTACAGTAATCAAAATTGTGTGGCATTGGGATAAAGACAGACATATAGACCAATGGAATAGAAAAGAAAGCCCAGAAATAAATCCTTGCATATATGGTCAAATGATTTTTGACAAGGGTGTCAAGACAATTCAATGAGGAAAGCACAGTCTTTTCAACAAATGGTGCTGGGAAAACTGACTACCCACATGTAAAAAAATAAAGTTGAACCCCTACCTAACAAGATATACAAAAATTAACTCCAAATGGACAAAAGACCTAAATGTAAGACCTAAAACAATAAAACTAGAAGAAAACATAGGACAAAACCTTTATAACATTGGATTTGGCAACGATTTCTTAGAAATGACACCAAAGGCATAGATAACAAAAGAAAAAATATACAAATTGGACCTCATGAAAATGTAACAATTTTGTGTATAAAAAGATACTATGAAAAGAGTAAAAGAGCAATTCACACAATGGAAGAAAATATTTGCAAATCATATATCAGGTATGGGATTAATACCCAGAATATGTAGAGAATTCCTGAAACTCAACAATAAAAGAAAAACACAACCCAATTTTAAAAAGGGGCTGGGTGGATAGGAGCAAAGGGGAAGAAAATGGGGGACATCTGCATACTGTCAACAATAAAAATAATGGGTAAAGGGCTTAGATAGACATTTCCCCAAAGAAGATACACAAATGGCGAATAAGCACATGAAAAGATGCTCAACATTACTAATCATTAGGGAAATACAAATCAAAACTACAATGAGACACCACCTCACACCCGTTAGTATGATTACTATTAAAAAAACAGAGACCAAGTATTGGTGAGGATGTAAAAAAATAGGAACCCTTATGTAATACTGTTAGGAATGTAAAATGGTAGTCACTGTGGAAAACAGTATGGTATTCCTCAAAATATTAAAAGTATAATTACCATATCAGCAAGCAATTCTATTTCTGAGTAAACACCCAAAAGAATTGAAAGCAGGATCTCAAAGAACTATTTGTATACCATGTCATAACAGCATTATTCACAATAGCTAAAATGTTGAAGCAACCCAAATGTCCATCGATGAATGAATGGACTAGCAAAATGTGGTATATACATGCAATGCAATATTACTCAGCATTAAAAAGGAAGGAAATCCTAGCATATGCTATGGATGAACTCTGAGGACATTATGCTAAGTGAGATAAGCTAGTCATAAAAAGACAACTACTATACAATTCCACTTATGAGATACTTAAAGTAGTAAAAACCATAAGGACAGAAAACAGAATGATGGTTGCCCGGGGCTAGGGATAGGGGGAGAATAAAGATTTATTGTTTAATGGGTATAGCTTCAGTTTTACAAGATGAAAAGAGTTATTTTGGAGGTGGATGGTGGTGATGGTTACACAATAATGAGAATGTATTTAATACAACTGTACACTTAAAAATGGCTAAGGTGGTAAATGTTATGTATATTTGACCACAAATAACAAAAGAAGATACCTACTAGGGTACCAAGCCATGGAGAGTTATAAACCAAGGAAATTAATGTCCCTATTTTCTGTGATTTAGAAAACTCAGGCATATTTGAATAACTGATTCTGTATTTTCAAATAATAATCTTCATTACAGTGAAGACCAATGTGATTGAGAGCAAAAGCCTATACTGAGGTTCCACTGTTATAAATTTGTTGTGTAAAATCAGTAAATAGTTTTGTCTTATTTATCATAGAGCTCTTTTGTGGTAGAGAAGGCAAAAGTGCTAAAACTCCAGGCAGGATTAAGGTATATTTCTTCTGGACAGGCTATCTTGAATTGTTAAAACGTGGCCCATGTATCACCATACTCTTCTCTAGTATCCATAGCAGATACCATGAATTTCTTTCCCACTGAGCTTGGCTGCCGCATCAGGATACTGATCAGAGTTAGCACATTAGATGAAACCTGTCATCCTTGGCAACTGAGGTGATTTATAAGCAAGGCCACTGTCACTCCTACCCTGACTCGCTATCTCTGGCACAGTACAAATTATTTCATTTGATTACACCACATAACAGCTGTTTACCTAATGTCACATCCCGACTACTAGCAGACAGCAGGCCACTCTAACAAATTTCAGGTCAGTAAGAAAGAACATATTATTCTAACTTACAGTTTCAAGGCTCTTCTGGAACTCCAGTAGTTTAGCTTTGGCTTCCTTACAATTCTTGAAGAACATACAGAGTTCATACATCTCCAACATCAGTAGTAATGGGGAATCCTTTGAAGAAGAGTTTGAAAGAAATTACAAAATCCTGCCCGGCTGGCATGGCTCAGTGGTTGAACCTTGACTTATGAACCAGGAGGTCACGGTTCGATTCCAGTCAAGGGCACATGCCCAGGTTTCAGGCTCGATCCCCAGTAGGGGATGTGCAAGAGGCAGCCGATCAATGACTCTCTATCATCACTGATGTTTCCATCCCTCTCTTCATCTCCCTTCCTCTCTCTAAAGTCAATAAAAACATATTTTAAAAAAAAAGACAAAATCCTGAACTTAATACTATTTTCTCATGAATAATGGCAATATAAGAGAAGGTTAAAGTAAAAGACAAATATTATTAATAGCAGTTTCATAGAATTAAATTATGTATGTTAAAAAGAAAGGCAGTTACATTTACTCAAAGGTCGGTCCATTTTCTGTCTATCCTATACTTGGTCCAACACACAAGAGCAGGACATAGTCCACTAGATGGTGCTAGGAAACCTTTACATACACTTCCTGATAATGGGCTCCAGTGGCCTGCCAACCTACTGCTTGCTGCCTGTGGCATCAATCCATACAGTTCCATCACTTCAGTGGGAGCTTTCCAGTCAGAGCACAGGAGTCTGGGAATTAGAAAGTATGGATCTGAACTGTAAGTACTCTGCTCACTAAATTACTGTGAAATCCTGCGCATGTTACTTAAGTTCTGTAAACCTTGGTTTATTACTCTGTAAAATGAGGATAAGACCACTTCATAATATCCTAACACAATTACCTTTTGGGGATTATTGTGTGAATTGACTAAAATAATGTATAGAAAGCACTCTGCTAAATAAATGGTAGTTCTATTATCATTATTTGTTATGGGCTACAAAATAGATTTAGGCCTGGTTGGTGTAGCTCAGTGGTTGAATGTTGACCCATGAAACAAGAGGTCACAGTTTGATTCCCAGTCAGGGCACATGCCTGGATTGCAGGCTTATCCCCAGTAGGGGGCATGCAGGAAGCAGCCGATCAATGATTCTCTCTCATCATTGATATTTCTATCCCTCTCTTCCTTCCTCTCTCTGAAATCAATAAAAGCATATTTAAATAAATAAATAAATAAATAAATACCTTAAAGAAAAGCTGGAAACCTCTGATGAGAGTTTTGCTCTTCTGTCTTGTTAATAATGTTCTCCAGATGACTGAGAAGTCCTCAAGGTCCCATGTATGGCCCTCCAATGAGTCCTGGATGTGTCCCATTGCTTCAGCTGCAATACTGTCCTCCACAGAAGCGATGATCCAAACACAGAGACAAGAAATAGCACTGGCATCCTACCATTGAATAAAAACTTTTCAAAATAAAATAACAACTGGGCTTGGATTACCTGACAAGGGAAGTTTCCAGCAATGCTACAACTACAGATGGCTATTTCCTGTTCAGGAAAAATAACCTCACTAAATTGGTTAAAGTGGCTTGAAAATCCTTCAAAGGTGAAATAAACTCTAATGAACAACCAAGGGACTTTTATAAACCATCCTGTAGGGTATGGCAGGTGAAAAGGCCAAGAGACTGAGAGGATATATGTGAAAGTCAGGGAAGTACTAAGTATAAGAAAACACACAGAGCTGCTGACCAAGGGACTGTCTGGAGTATCCTTCTTCCCTGCTCAGAGGCAGTGGTGGTCAGTCCACCAAAGCATCCTTCTCTGTGACTGCCAACCAGGAACCAAGGCTCTGACCACTTAAGCTATTATATGTCAAGGCACAAAGAAGTGCACTGGATGGCCACACTGGAGAAGCATAAAGAGTTGCAGTGACCTTGAGGCTAGAGCAGCCGTGGGCAAACTACGGCCCTCGGGCCGGATCCGGCCCGTTTGAAATGAATAAAACTAAAAAAAAAAAAAAAAAAGACCGTACCCTTTTATGTAATGATGTTTACTTTGAATTTATATTAGTTCACACAAACACTCCATCCATGCTTTTGTTCCGGCCCTCCGGTCCAGTTTACGAACCCATTGTGGCCCTCGAGTCAAAAAGTTTGCCCACCCCTGGGCTAGAGCCTCAATATCATCATTCCCCCTGCACCCTTTGATTATCAGCCTTTCCTGTCCCTCCCCAATTCTTCTATTACTCTCTGGTTCTTTAATTTAGGCTTCTCAATGATTCTCACCTGCAGACATGAGGCTAGGACACTAAGAATAGGGGACTGTTGTTTCACTGCTTCAGCCAGGAGCCAGCACCAGGAGTTTGGCTCCTCTGAGCACCGGAGCAGAATTTCGAAGAAATCAGTTCTCTCTTCTTTGCTTTTCTGGAGTTCCTGGGGGGACTTGTTGCAGACTTGATCACTATCCATTCTGGAGTTGGACACTGAGGGCAAGTTCTCAAAAGCTAGCCTTAAGTGGTCTTGAAGGACAGGGCTGAAATACTGGAGAAGGGATTTCACCTGGAAAACACATTAGACGATTAAAACAGACAACCAAGTTATTTTTATTTCTCAGTTATAGTTGACATTCAATATTATTTTATACTCGAGGCCTGGTGCATGAAATTCATGCACAGGTAGGTTCCCTAGACCTGGCCAGTGATCAGGGCCAATCTGTGGGGTGACCAGCAGGGTGATCGGGGGATGGGGAGCCCCCACTGGCACCCGCCTTGGCTGGCCTGGGGCCTACGAGCTTGTGGGAAGCTCCTGCATTGAGCGTCTGCCCCCTGGTGGTCAGTGCACATCAGTGCCATTTGGTTGATTTGCATATTAGGCTTTTATTATATAGGATTAGTTTCAGTTGTACAGCATAGTGGTTAGACAATCATATACTTTATGAAGTGACCCCCCAATAAATGGTTCCCACCTGGCACCATACGTAGCTACTACAATATTATTTACTATATTCCCTAGGGTGTGCTTTACATCTCCATGACTATTTTGTAGCTACCAATCTGCACTTCTTAATCCTTTCACCTTTTTCACCCAGTTCCCAAACCCTACCCATCTAGCAACCCTCAGTTTGTTCTCTGTCTCTGAGTCCGCTTCTGTTTTATTTATTTTGTTCTTTAGTATCACATATATGGGAAATCATATAGCATTTGTCTTTCTCTGTCTGATTTATTTCACTTAGCATAATTACCCCTTGGTCCATCCATACTGTCTAAAATGGTAAGATATTCTTTTTATGGCTGAGTAATATTCCACTGTATATATGTGCCACATCTTTTTTTTAAATGTATTTTTATTGACTTCAGAGAGGAAGGAAGAGGGAGAGAGAGATAGAAATCAATGATGAGAGAGAATCATTGATCAGCTGCCTCCTGTACCCTCCACACTGGGGATCAAACCCACAACCTGGGCATGTGCCCTGACCAGGATTTGAACCGTGACCTCCTGGTTCTTAGGTTGATACTCAACCACTGAGCCACACCAACCGGGTGTGCCACATCTTTTTTATTCAATTGTCTATTGATGGGTACTTGGATTGTTTCTATATCTTGGCTATTGTAAATAATGCTGCATTGAATAAAGGGGTGCATATATCTTTTTGAATTTTGTTTGAGATTTCTTCAGATAAATACTCAGAAGTGGAATTGTTGGTTCATAAGATAGTTCTATTTTTAATTTTTTGAGTAACCTCTAAACTGTTTTCCGTAGGGGCCACACCAATTTGCAATCCCACCAACAATGCACAAGGCAGATAACCAAGTCTCAATTTCAGCTGGAGCTGAAAATGTTAGAAAAAAGCATAAGCAAAATTGTTCTTTCTCAACCTGAACCACTCGGAGGTGACCATATAATTTTAAAAGTTGTTTGCTGCTTTTGAGTGAATTTCCATTTGCAATCTGGAGTCACAAAGTTCTTCCTTCATCTCTTTAGTAATAATGACTAGTCCTTTGTCTGAAGCCAACCCACTAAAATTTTAGTAAAAATAATAGTATCATATATTAAAAAAAAAAAAGCCTATGTGTTCACAACAGAAAGGACAATATTTTCACTCTAAGAAGTGTTCCAATATCCTCTTGCATAATTAGCAACAATCAGTGGCTTACCTCATCTGGGTGGTAATTATGGAGCTGGCTGTGAATAATGAACTGTAACCAATCATTTGCTTTGGCACATTCTCTAAGGTAAGACGTGCTCAGTTTTATATTATGGAGCCTGCAGAACTGTACCACCAATGCCCACTGGATGCTAGATTCGCTGTATAACCTGTAATTGGGGGTGGGAGTGGTAGAGAAAAAAACTTGTTAAAATATTGCTTTAGTTTTAAACTGAAAAATTAAATAAATTTAACTACAGTATATTCTCTAAAAAGCTTTTCAAGCTCAGCTGGTGTCATTCAGTGGTTGAGCGTTGACCAATGAACCAGGAGGTCAAGGTTCAATTCCTGGTCAGGGTACATGCCCAGATTGTGGGCTTGATCCCCAGTAGGGGCATGCAGGAGATAGCTGATCAATGATTCTTTTTCATTGATGTTTCTATCTCCCTCTTCCTTCCTCTCTGAAATCAATAAAAATATATTTAAAAAAATAAAAAGCTTTTCAAAAAATGCCAAATATTTATTAGATTGTTTTGAAAAAAACAAAAAAGAAGTGTTAACACACAATAGCTTTCTTAGCATGCCGGTACAATTCATTCCTTTTATCAAGCAAGTATCTATCAAACTAGCTATGTATAATCTTTAGGAAAAGTGAGAAAACAGTCACTCAAGAAATCTTCTGAGTGCTTAATTATCTTTCATGACTCACTTCAGAGAATCAGAGCCCTGACAGGGGCCTGGACTTCCTCACTAAGGGGAAGATACCTGTTCCTGCTGAAAGTAGGAAGCTGTTGAGAACAGAATCAGTGATAGGTGTTTCAGGAGAATGGTAGGTACCCATGGTCTGGGTGGCTGGGATAGCACAGAGGAAGGATAGTAAGAACGTACAGGGTGGGGCAAAAGTAGGTTTATAGTTGTTCATATGGAAAATAATACAATAAAATTCAAGGATAAACTGTTTCACACTCATAACTGTAAACCTACTTCTGCCCCACTCTGTAAAAGGAGAGAAGCTTTTGTGGATAGATGATCACCTCAAATTCCAGTATCAACTGACATATCAGCAAGAAAACATTAAAGATATCAGAGTCAAATTTTCCGATATCCACCCCACATGTTCTGAAATGATTTCAACATCTACAATTTAATAGACTTCCTGACCAGTAGGGTAGTGGAGGGGGTAAAGCTCCTCTCCATCTCTTGGAAACTCCATCTCTTAAGAGGGAATCATGACAAGATTAAAAATGGTGGCAGAGTAGGAGGATGCTGCATGGACATGCTCCCAGGAACAAGCTGGAATTACAAGTGAAATACGGAAAGGCTTCCTGAATAATCAACGGAAAACTCACAGGAGAGAACCCTGATACCCAAGGACTGAAGATGGAGATGGCATAGAGACTGGTAGGAGGGATGGAGGTGTGAAAGGGCTGGCCAGGCACCCACACACGGCAACTGAAGTCCTGGAGAGTTATCTCAGGTGTGGGAGAGCCACTGATAATCCCGGAGCTGGGCTCCCCAGCAGAGAGCACCAAAATGAGGAGGGTACCCACATAACATCTAGCTGTGAAAAGCAGTGGGGTGCTGTCTGCCAGGGAGTGGCAGCTGAAAGTTTGGGCATCCTCTTAAAGGGCCAACACACAAAAGTTCCCTGTGGAGCCACCCACTTTGTACTCTGACAGAGGAAGGGTGAAGTGTACTGGAGCTATGAGAGCAGAACCCAGGACTGGGGTCTTGGGGGATAGAGCTCAGAAGGCAGACACCCCAAGTTCCTTGGGCTGAGTCATTCCCTCACACAGTGGAGGACATCTTTCCCACATAGACATCTACCTTGCCCGGGGGGAAGACAGTCGACACATCCTATTGGAAAACACCTTGCCCTGAGTCCACTTAAGACAGTGGTCGGCAAACTCATTGGTCAACAAAGCCAAATATCAACAGTACAACGATTGAAATTTCTTTTGAGAGCTAAATTTTTTAAACTTAAACTATATAGGTAGGTACATTGTTATTAACTGACTTAGGGTACTCCTAAGCTGGCCTTTGCTAAAAACATCCTCAAGCTGATTGAGGTACGTTCGCTGAGGTCGACCCCTTCCAATTCTCCCATCCACACTCAACTCGTGAATGAATCGCTCGCGCCTCCCCCACACTGTGTATTCCCCAGCCTGCCTGCGCCGTGTGTCCTGTCGCCTGACCAACTGACACCCCCCCTTCTTCTAACGCCACTCCTTCAAAACAGACTTGCCCAGGCCGAAAACCGACTTCTGTGCATGGGCCACGAAGTTTCAATCGCACTGTACGTGCACACCCGCACGTGGTATTTTGTGGAAGAGCCACACTCAAGGGGCCAAAGAGCCGCATGTGGCTCAAAAGCCGCGGTTTGCCAACCACTGACTTAAGAGATTAAAAGTAACAATTAGCCTCCAGGCAGAAGCAACTGCCCCACCCTGTTGAAAAAACTCTCACCACACCTGAGGATGATTGCCTGGGGGCAATTCAAGTTGGAATCCTATTAGTCTGTAGACAGAGGTGGTTTCTGGAGGCTTTGAGTCTTTGCCTGATCCAATTAGTCAGAAACAGCCTTTAATACTGTCCTGCACTAGAGATTGAGAGGTGTAGAGGATCTACCTAATACATAGTCACAAACCCAAACAGACAACCAAAATGAGGAAACAAAGGAACAACCCCCAAATGAAAGCACTAGCGAATTCTCCAGAAGAGATAAATGAAGCAGAGACAAGAAATTTATCTGAAACAGAGTTCAGAGTAATGATGTTAAAAATGCTCAACAGTATGAAAAAAGATATATAACTATGAAAAAAGAACAGTCTGAGATAAAGAATGACATAACACAAATAAAGAACACACTGGAAGGAATACACAGCAGATTAGGGGAAGTGGAGGCCTGAATCAGTGAATTAG
Organism: Myotis myotis; assembly: GCF_014108235.1. Classification (NCBI taxonomy): domain Eukaryota; kingdom Metazoa; phylum Chordata; class Mammalia; order Chiroptera; family Vespertilionidae; genus Myotis; species Myotis myotis. The sequence goes on from NW_023416313.1 coordinate 162,698,472, forward strand.
AAGACAGAGTTGAAAATATCACTCAATTAGAGAACCAAAAAGGACAAACAATTAAAAAACAGGAGGAGAGCTTAAGGGAGCTGTGGGACAATGTGGTGAAATGTAACAATATTAGAATAGTAGGTGTGCCAGAAGAAGCAGAAAGAGAGAAAGGAATAGAGAAGGTGTTTGAAAAAATAATGGTAAAAAACTTCCCTAACTTGGTAAAGGAAAAAGTCACACAAGTTCAGGAGGCACAGAGAACCCCAAACAAGAAGAATCCAAATAGACCCATGCTCAGATACATCATAATTAAAATGCCAAAAATTAAAGACAAAGAGGGAATCTTAAAGGCAGCAAGAAAAAAGAAAACTGTTACCTACAAACGAGTTCCCATAAGGCTGACACCTGATTTCTCATCAGAAACTCTATAGGCCAGAAGGGAATGGCATGAAGCACTCAAAGTAATGGAAAGCAAGGATCTGAGACCAAGATTACTATATCCAGCAAGGCTATCATTCAAAATAGACGGTAAAATAAAGAGCTTCCCCGACAAAAAAAAGGCTAAAGGAGTTCATCACCACCAAGACAGCATTACAAGAAATGCTAAAGGAATTGCTGTAAGGGATTGCTGAGAAGAAGAAACAGAGAGAGAAACCTAGCCATACAGAATTAAAATGGCTATAAATAAGTACCCCTCAATGATAACCCTAAATGTAAATGGATTAAACGCTCCAGTCAAAAGGTGTAGGGTAGCTGAATAGATACAAAAACATGACCCAACTATATGCTGTCTACAAGAGACCCACCTCAAAACAAAAGGCACATAGAGGATGAAAGTGAAGGGATGGAAAAAAATTTTTCATGCAAATAGAAAAGAAAAAAAATGCTGGAGTAGCAATATTCATATCCGACAAAATAGACTTTAAAAGCATCATGCTAAGCGAAATAAGCCAGTCAGAGAAAGATAAATATCATATGATCTCACTCATTTTTGGAATATAATAAACAACATAAACTGATGAACAAAAATAGAGACATGGGAGGGGGGGAATATTCTAGTATATAAAATAAGTAATCCTGTTATTTGCAGCTTTTTAATATTTCCTACAACTTTTGTGATATCATACTATGTTAGTACAGTTTTGGTAATATTATTATAATTAAAATCCTTTTATTCTTGAAATATTAATGTTTATTGCATGTAATATTATATGTAGGATCATTTTTCTTGAATTGTTTATTGCATTTAACATTATCATATTTAAAATCGTTTTTCTTGAGATATTAATGTTTACTGCATGTAACATTATTATATTTAAGATCACTTTTCTTGAAATATTAAGGTTTACTGCATGTAACATTATTATATTTAAAATCATTTTTCTTGAAATAAAAAAAAACTGAAAAAAACAGAAAAACAGGGAATCATTATCTTCACCCTCCTTTTACTGATGGTAAGATGTGACTAAAACCAATATCCATTTACTGAGTATCTGCTGTATGTTGGAGAAATAAGAAGATAAGGTCTGGGGGGTTGGTGAAAACATCTGAGGTATTGGTGGAAAGACTAGGCAAACACACACTGAGACAATAAAACTTGCTGGAAAAGAGGCTGGGATTGCAACTCACAAACCTCTTTATTTCCTGTTGTTGAATACTGTTCCATATGGCTTCCTCTAAGAAAACAAGCAATTCTTCTGTGGTTGCTTTTTCACCCCCAGCCAGTTTAGACAGCTTTTCAGCTATAAGAAATACAAACAACCAATTTGATCAAGAGAAAGTGTTAAGGAACTGGGCATTTCTGTTTGAAAAGTATAGTCCAGAACCATTTCAGTATCCAATTAAAGGGCCCAACAAAGTGAGGCAAAGAACAAGCACTGAAGGAAAGGGATGAAACAGGACGATAACTGTTTCTTCCCCCACAACTCACAATTCAGTGCCGTAGACCTAATTCATCCTATGTCCTCTAAACAAACCAACCCACAGAAAGAAAGGTGCTATACCTAGAGACTCTCTGATAAAGCTGTACTGAGCGTCTTCATTTGCACACCTGTAGCTCAGAATTATATTGGCCACTTTCATATCAACTCTGAGCCTGAGGCTGTCGAGCCCAAGCAATTCTAAGAAACAAACACAGGCAGCTCCTATTGAAGGTATGTGGAAGGAAGAGAGGCCTAAAACATAGGCTTCATTGCCTACTTGCTGGATCCTGAAAGAAAGCAAAATCACATCAAAACATGAAACTATCTCATCATCAGGAAAAACAGATCAGTGATACATGGAGTGTCAGACGCATGTGAGTTTTGGCTTCCTCCCCATTCCCTTTTTGTGCCCTGTGCTCACATTCATTTAGGTTCTGTAGGTTGGAGGAGTAGGAAGATAAGGTCTGGGGGATTGGTGAAAACACCTGAGGTACTGGAAGAAAGACTAGGCGGACACACATTGGGACAACAAAAGCTTGCTGAAAAAGAGGCTGGGATTGCAACTCACAAACCTTTTTATTTCCTGTTGTTGAATACTGTTCCATATTGCTTCCTCTAAGACAGTGGTTCTCAACCTTCTGGCCCTTTAAATACAGTTCCTCATGCTGTGACCCAACCATAAAATTATTTTGGTTGCTACTTCATAACTGTAATGTTACTACTGTTATGAATCATAATGTAAATATCTGATATGCAGGATGGTCTTAGGAGACCCCTGTGAAAGGGTCGCTCGACCCACAAAAGGGGTCGAGACCCACAGGTTGAGAACCGCTGCTCTAAGAGCACAAGCAATTCTTCTGTGGTTGCCTTTTCATCCCCCCATTTCTTTATATTGGATGTTTCCAAAAAATGTATACACACTTTAACAGCTTATAACTCACTTGACTTTCACTCCTTTTCAGGTTTAACTGATTTGAAAAAATGGGTGAAGCCAGACTAAGCTTTGAACAAAGGAAATATATCGTAAAGTGCCACTAGACTTGTTTTATAGGGGTACATAAAAGATAAAGTTTATGGTATAAAATCTGCAACAGTCAATGAATTGAGGGTGCACAAATACCAAACGAAATGGTTCTTGATGTTTTCAATTCCGTTGTTTTGCGTTTTCAGCAGGGACTGGGCCAGATCAGTCATCAGTTTAAAAACAGGCATTGACCCCCCAAAATTATTCATTTATGTAGATTCTTTTACATTTTGAAAATGAACTGTATGCTAATAAGACTGACTTTATAATCATTTAAAGTGCATATATATATTTTTTGAACACCCCATATTTTACCTTCTCCTAAAACACCTACTCACAGTCTAAATTATTCTGCTTCCAATTTCATCTAGGGAACAGGGAGTAGAATTTCCAAGATTGCCAACTTGTGATATTGTCAATTATATGTACACAAACTACCAAGAAAATTAATGCCACTTAAAGTTTGATGTCATAAAACACACACATTTTAAAGGACTCATCTGTACTTTTATATGTATAGAAAGTTTTTGAGGAAAGACACACAAGAATTTACTATGTAGAATGAGGCTAGAAGACTGAGGGACTTTTTAAAAAATTTATCTTTATTGTTGAAAGTATTACAGATGTCCTCCCCTCTTTTATCCCCCCATTAGCCCTCCCCCCCCCTTGAGGGGCTTCTATATTTCATTTTTCACCCTCTGAGCTACTTGAATATTTTTCCAATAAAATGCATTACTTTGTTAATTATAAAACAAACCAATAAAGCAAACCTAACAAAGATCTTAAATTCAGAATTCACATCTCATTATAGAACTCTCTCTTTAGCATAATGGCTAACATTTGGCAAGCTCCTGGATCATTTTTTTAAAAAGTTATTTAAAATCTTTTTTTTTTTCCCCCCTGAAACAGTGTGGCTCAGCAGTTGAGCGCCAGTATGGAACCAAGAGGCCACTGGTTCAATTCCCGGTCAGGGCACATGCCCAGGTTATGGGCTCAATCCCTGGTGGGGGCCTTGTAAGAGGTAAGCCAATTGATGATGTTCCTCTCTCATCGATGATTCTATCTCTCTATCCCTCTCCTTTCCTCTCTCTAAAAAAAAATCAAAAGTATATTTAAAAACAATATGTATATATATACGTGTGTGTGTGTGTGTGTGTGTGTGTGTATACTTTTAATCTTTTTTCCTATTAACAAAAGTAACACACACTAAATGCCAGAAACTGAGGATACACAGAAAAACACAAATGGAAAAAAAAATCACCATCCAAATAGAATCACTGTTAACTCTTATACGTGTTTCCAGTACATTTTTTAAATGTACAGGTAAAATACACAGATATACATTTTATTAACAAGTATAAATTATACTTTACTCACAGCTGCTTGGGGGTCTTGCTCTTAGTTAATTCCTGGACCAGAAAAGTACCAAATGCAAATGATGGCCGTCCATGATATAAATAATAAGCAAAATTCAGACGTTCCACTATAGCATATTTATTAACCAGATCAGGGCTAGAGAAATGTGGGAGATGACTCGATACATCTGGGGGAAAAGTGAAGCAATATTAATGCCCTACACCTCATCATGATCAACTGCAGATCTGTACATGGAAAACTTAAGTCTACAATGGTAAAAGAAAACCGGTTGCTATAATCATTTTGTACCATTATGTGTCACTTTGAACCACCTAAATGTAATAGTTTTATTTTAATGTGGAGAGATGGCCCTCATTTTATGCAAAAATGTGTATCTGAGAAGCTGCATGAAAACTTACAAATTGTGCTTTTCCCCCATGAACTTACTTATAATTTTATATATTTTAAATCTATATTTAACTTCACAATAGCAATAACCTTTTGACTAAAAAATCTCTGCCAAAGATCTGCAAAAGCTTTTAATTCATTCATGAAGTTCATTATGCAATAAAATCTCTACCTAATATATTTGTGTCCTCTATTCACCAAGGCCAGGTCACTGTACCATGCTAATAAATACTTTGAGAAGAACATCTTTTTCTCCATATTAATACCCTCCTCTACTCTCCTTATCACTAGCTGTATTTTCTGATGTTGTAGGCACAGAGCACCTTATTATCTACATGTTGGTACCATCTTTCCAGCAGAGTGATTCAGTTTAAATTTCCATCCCTAGCCGGTTTGGTTCAGTGGATAGAGTGTCAGCCTACAGACTGAAGGGTCCCGGGTTCGATTCTAGCCAAGGGCACATGCCTGGGTTGTGGGCTTGATCCCCAGTAGGGGGCGTGCAGGAGGCAGCTGATCAATGATTCTCTCTCATCATTGATGTTTCTATGCTCTCTATCCCTCTCCTTTCCTCTCTAAAATCAATAAAAAAAATAGCTACATTAATAAAAGACAAAGATTCTAATCGACCATACCTTCGCTATGCCCTAAGCCATGTCCACCAGCCAATCAGAGTGACTATATGCAAATTAACCCAACCAAGATGGCGGCCGGCAGCCACGGAGCTGGAGCAAGCAGATGGAGGAAGCCAAGTTTCCCGCCGGCCCTGAGCGATGGAGGAAGCCAAGTTTCCCGCCGGCCCTGAGCCGGCTGTGGCCTCCGCTCATGGCAACAAAGTTTCAATTATAGAAGACAAATAAATCCCAGATACCTGCTTTCAGCCAGCCTCCACTGGGAGCTTGGGTGGCTGTGGGTTGTGGCCAGCCTGCAAACAGCCATCAGCCCCTCACCCAGGCTGGCCACACCCTCATGGGGTGAAGGTCCCCGCTGGGGGGCTTGGCCAGCCTGCAAACAGCCATCAGCCCCTCACCCAGGCTGGCCAGGCACCCCAGTGGGGACCCCTACTCTGAAGGGGCTGTGGCCAGCCTGCAAACAGTCATCAGCCACTCACCCAGACTGGCCAGGCACCCCAGCAGGACCCCCTCACACTGAAGGGGTGTGGCCAGCCTGAAAACGGCCCTCAGCCCCTCACCTAGGCTGGCCAGCACTCCTATATAATAAAAGGGTAATATGCAAATTGACCCTAACAGCAGAACGACTGGGAATGACTGGTCACTATGACACACACTGACCACCAGGGGGCAGACACTCAATGCAGCAGCTGCCCCCTGGTGGTCAGTGCACTCCCATAGGGGGAGCTCTGCTCAGCCACAATCCAGGCTGACAGCTGCCAGTACAGCGGTGGTGGTGGGGGCCTTTCCGCCTCCTCAGCAGCGCTAAGGATGTCCAACTGCAGCTTAGGTCTGCTCCCCACTGGCAAGTGGACATCCCCCAAGGGCTCCTGGGCTACCAGAGGGATGTCTGACTGCCAGTTTAGGCCCAATCCCCCAGGGAGCAGGCCTAAGCCAGGAGGTGGTCATCCCCCGAGGGGTCTCAGACTGCGAGAGGGCACAGGCTGGGCTGAGGGATCCCCCCCGCCCCCGCCCCCGCCGAGTACACAAATTTTTGTGCACTGGGCCTCTAGTATATATGTAAAAAAGATGAATCTTAAAAAATTAAGTTCCTCTGTGCCCATGAAAATAGCCAAGAAGTTTTTTTCTCTCTTTTCAGAGAAATTTAAAGTCAGAAGATACTCGGATGTGAGAAGTTAGTATGCAATAACCACTCCTGTCAAGCCCTAATATTTGTCTCTTAACCATTTATTATCTACTAGAGGCCCAATGCACGAAGATTCGTGCAAGAATGGGCCTTCCTGCCCTAGCTGGCTTGGCTCAGTGGATAGAGCATCAGCCTACAGACTGAAGGATTCCTGGTTCGATTCCGGCCAAGGGCACATCCTTGGGTTGCGGTCTTGATCCCCAGTGGGGGGTGTTCAGGAGGCAGCTGATCGATGATTCTCATCATTAATGTTTCTATCTCTCTCTCCATCTCCCTTCCTCTCTGAAATCAATAAATATATTTTTTAAAAAAAGAAAAAAAAAAACAAAAAAACAATGGCCTTCCTTCCCTGCTGCCAGCACCACCTTCGCTCCAGCCGGAGCCACCTTTCTGCCTTCCCACGCTGCCCAGAGGCCCGGAGCTGCCTTTCCGCCTTCCCACACTGCCCAGAGGCCCGGAGCAGCTGGGGCGGTGTGGAACACCTGTGTTGTCGCCATGGCAGTGATGCAAGTGTCCTGCCCCGCCCCCGGCTGCTCAGTACCTGTGTATGCAAATTAGCCCACCATTGTTGTTGGGTTAATTTACATAGTCACTCCTGATTGGCTGGTGGGTGTTGCAAAGGTATGGTCAATTTACATCTTTCTCTTTTATTAGTGAGATTTTTTAAAAGGTGAGCTAACATTCTGAACTGTTAAGAAACCAATTCTGGAAAACAGTGTATGTTTCTTATTTTCAAAGTTCAAAGCTTATTTCTGAAATAAAGTTTTATCCTACCATGGAATTATAAAGACTTCTTATATTGTGACTTGGCTCCCACAAAAAAAAAGACAAAGATCTTTTTATTTTTTTCACTTTTTTTATTGTTTACAAAAGACAAAGATCTTAATGGTGTCTCGTCATTTTACAAAACTATTACTTAAAAGTACATCCTCTTTGCCATTAAAAAGTAGTCACATGCATCTGTATGCTTTGTGAGAACAGAGTAACTTTGGTCACTTATAATCTATACTAATAAAAGGATAATATGCTAATTAGACCAGGTCAACCAGCCATCTTCCGGACGTCCAACTTCCTTCCGGACAAAGCCATGATGGTGGAGGCCAAGGCAGAGGCAGTTAGGGGTGAGATCAGGCTGGCAGGGGGTTAGGGGCGAGATCAGGCTGGCAGGAGGTTAGGGGCGATCAGGTTGGCAGGGGAGGGCCGTTGATGGCGACCAGGCCAGCAGGGAAGGGCAGTTGGGGGCATTAGGCAGGCAGGCAGGTGAGTGGTTAGGAGCCAGTGGTCCTGGATTGCGAGAGGGATGTCCGATTGCCAGTTTAGGACATCCCCTGAGGGGTTCCAGATTGGAGAGGGTGCAGGCCGGGCTTAGGGACACCCGCCCCTCCCACCCCCCCCCACCCCCCCGGGCACAAATTTTATGCACCGGGCCTCTAGTTTTACATAAAACTATTCATTCATTTCTGAAATATTTACTGAGTACATGTCAAGTATATGGTAGTTCCAGGTGCCAAATGAGTAAACTTAAGTTTTTTATTAAAATAAGACCCTGATTTTTTTGGCAGTTGGAGATTGTGTGTGAGAAAATTCTACCCAAATGGAGAATTTTCTCTGGCCTGCCATGGAAACAAAGTCAATATGCAGTCACTTCATATCCCCTTTCAGTGGTAAAACCATGTGAAAAAGTTAGTAAATACTTTAACTAAATAAATATAGCTTTCCAATTTTATAAATCTGTATTATTGTCTTCATAACTGTTTCATTTACATTGTGATTTATTTGCTCAAAAATTTTTAAATGTCCAAAAACTAGGCAGGGAACATGCCTTCAATGTCCTTTTCCTCTGTGTACCTACTAGAATGCTCGATCTCCAAGAGGAAGACCAAGACCCTGGCTACATGATGGAGGTGGAGGTAGAAGAACAGGAACAGGGTATTCTGTCTAGTCTCTAGTAACTTTACTGAGATTAAAACATGTGTTTTCATTTGAAAATACAATAAGCACTACTTTTTCAGCACTCAATAAATATTTATTGAACATCTATTATAGGCCTGTAATGGGCTCTGGACACTAGGTAAATTCAATATATTAAAATGTGAACTTATAAAACTGACACATTAGAAAATTCATTTTTATGTAAGTCAATAAATAGTCACAGGTTGTATATTATGTGCTAAGTACTCTAAGTAGTAATTTGAAGCCAACTTTAGAGTAATTTAGGCAGAGACACCACAGGTTACATGATATTAAAGGCTAACGCTAAATTTAATAATAAAAAAGATACAAAAAGCAGTGTTTAAGAATAGCATATGTATGTTAACTATACTTTTAAAAAGGTGCGTGCGCGCGCGCACGTGCACACACACACACACACACACACACAGAAACAAAACAGAAATTCTTATAATCTAGAGAGGAAGACAATTTGTGTATAACTGGTGCTGACTGTGTTAGTAACTGTGTTAGGAACTGTGAGAGGTTGTTAAGTGCCTTTCATTGTCTCCTTTCATTCTCAATGTAACATGTGAGGTGGGCACTATTATTAAACTTATTTTATAGGGAATTTAAGGTCCTTGCCCAAGGTCCTACAACTATTACATGGTAGAGCTAGGATTTACCTAATACCAACACTTACACTCTTACCCTTTATAATACTACTAGAGGCCCGGTGCACAAAATTCATGCAGGGGGTGTGTGTGTCCATCAACCCAGCCTGCACCCTCTCCAATCTGGGATCCCTCGGGGGATGCCCGACTGCCGGTTTAGGACAGATCCCACAGGGACCACTGGCTCCTAACCACTCACCTGCCTGCCTGACTGCCCCTAACAGCCTCTGCCTGCCAGCCTGATGTCCCTAACTGCTCCCCTGCCGGCCTAATCGCCACCTACTGCTCTCCTGCCAGCCTGATCGCCCCTAACTACCCTCCCCTGCTGGCACAATCTTCCCTAACTGCCCTCTCCTGTTGGCCTAACTGTCTCTAACTGCCCTCCCGTGCCAGCCTGACCGCCCCTAACCGCCTCTGCCTCAGCCCCTGCCACCATTGCTTTGTCCAGAAGACGTCCAGTCTAATTAACATATTAACCTTTTATTAGTATAGATACCACTAACAAAGGGATTTGGGGAAAAGAAGAAACTTAAGCAGATAAATACATATTATATTTCCCAGCAAGTACAGCACTAGTGACCTAATACAATATATTTTCAACTCATTGGAATATACCTTTATTTTTAAAGTAGAAAGCAGTAAAAAAAAACAAAAAAAAAAACTGAGTTGGCTTTTACATAAATCAACTTCTCCTATGGATCAACATTATTGAAATGCTTCCAAAGCAAGAAGTGCCCATAATGACTTACCTCCTATAGCCAGTGTGTTGGCAGACTGCCAGCCAAACAATCTGCTAGGATCAAAGGGCAATAATGACTGTAAAAGGGGAAAAATTAAATCAGAGTTAAAAGTTAATTGATTCTAATAGCCCCTTGGAGCTCAACCCATAGGCAGCACACTTCAACCAACTACACAATATCCCTAAAAATTTGTTCAGACTCTGCAGATCCCAAAATAAAACTAAAATTAACATGGGAAATCGTGCTTTCAAGGCCTGCAACTCCCAGTCCCCATTAATACTCCTGTAGATATCCAATAAATAGGAAACTTTTACTTGTAAGCACTTATAGAAATGGGAAGATGTAACTAGAAGTGATATCAACTTAAGATGGCCAAAATGAAACTCTTTTGACACCAAAATTAAATTTTTGCATGCAAAATTAGAAAAAGCCACCTCTAAAATTAAACTGAATGAATGGGAAACTCATCTTGATTGGAAATTAGAAGCTTCTGGGAGGAGCACAGATAAATTCTCTTCTCCACAGGAAGTTAATAGGAACTTGTAGAGCCTATCTCTGAACTAAGGAAGGCTCCTGAAGCTGCTCAATGCCAATGCCCTACTTTTTCCCTCTTCTCTAACTGCCCTGCTGTACACTTCTGTTACTTCACTATCTGGACTTAACTCTCCTTTCCTCCTCCCTCTTCTTTCTCTTCTTACCTCCTCCACCTCAGCTCCCTATGCAGCTCTCTACTGACCTAGGGGACACTCAGAAAACCAGAAAAGTCAGTCTCAGGCAGAGGAAAACCAGAGATTGTACAGAAGGAATCTACCTAAAGATTTCCATGACTTTCTCCAGAATCCTGATGGGTTCACAAAGGAATTTAACTATTAGAACATGTGATCCTGACTATACTGATCTATTTCAATCAGTATATCTACTGATTTGTGGAGCAAAGCAACAGAATTACTAAATAAGAACTGCTGGGAAACTCTTGTTTATTACAGAAAGCCAGATCACCTTAAGAAGGGTTATAGAAAACTGAAATGGGATTCAGAAAGAGAAAAGAAGCAAGCACAGGGTTGCTCCAAGGACTATGAGAGGGCGTTTCCCTTCTTACTACTTGTTTAGGAGAAATTGAAAGAAAGGAAATTACTAAGACCCTTGTAGATACTGGGGCTACTTTATCTGTTCTTAACCACACCCAAGGAGGTTGCTTTTTCCCTCCGAGTAAAGCTTCGGTACAAATGGTAGGGGTATCTAATCAACCAAGGCCTGTTTTGATATCAGAACCTGTTCCCTGCCAACTAGGGAATGTTATGGTATAATATAAATTTTTTGCTAATAAAATCTGCCCCAATTTTCCTGATAGAACAAGATTTTTTTGAAATCAGTGACACCCACATAACTATTTTCTATATTCATTTAGAACTAAATTGATTACTAAACCAATTGGGAAAATGATTATTTTAAAGGAATCTCTGCAAGAGGAAACTAATCTTGAGGCTGACTGTTTGCTAACCATCTTTTCTTCATTATTAACTTCCATGAGAGCCTCAGAATGCCTTAACAGGGACCCTGCATTCCCTCTTAGGGGCAGTGGCTCTCTCCTACCTAGGCCTCTTAAAAGGTGATGGGAGGGGGGAATTGATTGATTCTAAAGTAAGTAAACAAAATTATATGGAAGGACTTCACAGGCAGTCTGCTTACCTTCTCCAGGGCAACTAAAAATCTTATCTTTCTGGACATAAATTCTTTGAACATAGCTGAACATAAAAAAGAATGTATGAGCCACTTTTCTATTTTAATAAAAATAGAACTGGCTGTGTTCCTTTTAAAGACTCTCTTCACTTCAACTTGTGTGTGCAAAGTGCACTCTCTTTTGGTAGAAGCAGCATTAATTATAATGTAAAATGGACTTTAGAAATGTTTTTGGAATCAAAAGGCAAGAGGACTAAGAGGCTAGACTATATTACCACTTAAACATGACAAGGTAAGCTAAGGCAGATCAGGAAAGGAAAAGAGTAAGACAATCAGATCAAGAGTAAAAGAAATGTATGTGCCCAGCCAGCGTGGCTCAGTGGTTGAGCGTTGACCCATGAACCAGGATGTCACAGTTCGATTCCCGGTCAGGGCACATGGCCAGGTTGTGGGCTCGATCCCCAGTGGGAGGTATATGCAGCAGGCAGCTGATCAATGATTCTCTCTCATCATTGATGTCTGTCTCTCCTTTCCTCTCTGAAATCAATAAAAATATATTTTTTAAAAATGTATGTGATGATCAAATCATGAACAACAAAGAAAAAAGCAGACTAAGGTCAAAAGTTTTGAGAGCAGGGAGCAGTGGCTATTTGAAATCTGTCTAGGCCAAAGGTTTAGCAAAGACTATAAACACATGGTGGGAGGGATACAGGAGAAAACAGAACTATTAAGTCAAGATTTAGATGTCTAAGGAAAGAGCAGCTTTGATTTTAAATCAAGGGAAAATTTGTGGTTTCTACATTAACTGTTCTCTATTTGAAAGACCCAGAGTGGTTTCTGTTTTCCTGGTTGAATCCTGTCTGATACTCCTAAATACCAGCCACCTAAATAAATACTGTACCTGAATAAGGTGGTAGAGCGTAATATCCGGTGGTAGGACACTAGGGGCAGTGTATTGTGGGAAGAGAGCAGTTTTTAGCTTGGGATAAGGAGTTAATGCCATCTTCAGTAGCTGGGGATCTACTTTTTTCAAACAGTTCTCATTTTCTTCATTCTGAACAACCTAAATAAAAAGACAGATAACATGGTACACAGTAATGTTCGTTTCTTCTCCACATTTGCTTTTTCACAAGAACCTGTGAAATAAGATTAGCTTGAGTGTACATGGTGGTGAAAGTAACATTGGTCAAGGAGTCAGAAGCCACCCAGCCTGTGTGGCTCAGTGACTGAGCGTGGACCTATGAACCAAGAGGTTGCTGCTTCGATTCCCGATCAGAGCACATACCCAGAGGGCGTGCAAGAAGCAGCGGATCAATGTTTCTCTGTTATCGATGTTTCTATCTCTCTCTCCCTTTCCCTCTCTCTCTCTAAAAATCAATAAAAATATATTTTTAAAAAGGAGTCAGAGAACAACAGATCTTGTTCTGGTTGTAACACAAACCACTGTGTGGTCTCGGGCGTCACATTTTACACAGGCTTTAGCTTCTTCACCTACACAATTAGGAATTTCAGCTGGATCAGTGGTTTTCAAACTGTGTGGAAAAGTTGTTTGAAACAACTGAAAGTTGTTTGAAAAAAGACTGTTGTTAGATTACTTAAAATACTTAAATATTAAATATTGAATTAGATATTAAATAGTAAATATTTTAAAAGAAAAATAACTACTAGACTAGATGACCCTTGTTCAGCTCTCATGTTACTCTATGACTAATTTCTAAAAGGTGATTAAGAATAGAGAAATAACCATATAAGTTAAGGTATATTGCAACAATCTAAAAGAGAAATCTTTGAAGATTAAATGTTGAAAAGCATTCTTATGTTCCCTCTAACCAGGCACACTATAATTTTCAAAAATGGAGAGATGGGCAAATTTCTATTGGGTCCCTCAAAAGAGTTTACATAGCTAAAAATTATGACTTCCCTTTTACCTAAGAGGGCAAATAGCACAAAATAATTCCCAAGTCACAGATCTAAAGTATACTTACTCCCAGAAACAATCAGATCCTAATTCAATCCTGAAAATGAACCTAGAACATTAGAAAACAAATAAAGGGGAAAAATAATCTCTCTACAACATATTAGTTCCCTTTCAATTTAAGAGGATATGATATAAAATTTCAAAATCCACCCTTGTTTTATGCTCTTTTAATCTAATAAAATACTTATGAGTGGTTTTATATATGTATGTGTGTGTATATATATATATATATTTTGCATGGAATGTCTCTGTATTAAAATAAAATATTGCTATTGTGGACATCATCCATTAGGGTGACCAGTGTCCCTTTTCTTTTTATTTATTTATTTTTATGTCTCCTTTTTTCCCCAATTGACCCCCCCCCCCCCAGTCATTCCCACCCCGGACAAGCTGCCACCGCCCCAGTGTCTGTGTCCATTGGTTATGCTAATATGCATGCATACAAGTCCTTTGGTTGCTCTCTAACCGCCCCCCCGCCCCACATTTGTCTCTGGATCTATTTTTTTATTGTCTGAAGTTTTACATATGTCTTCTTTTTCCCCCAGGTGACCACTCCCCTCACCCCCAGCCATTCCCACCCCAGACAAGACCCCACCGCCCCAGTGTCTGTGTCCATTGGTTATGCTAATATGCATGCATACAAGTCCTTTGGTTGCTCTCTAACCCCCCGCCTCTACCATTTGTCGCTGGATCTATTCTTGTTCATCAAATTATATTGATCATTATATCCCACATGAGTGAGATCATGTGATATTTATCTTTGTCCGACTGGCTTATTTCGCTTAGCATAATGCTCTCTAGTTCCAACCATGCTATTGCAAATGGTAAAAGTTCCTTCTTTTTTATAGCGGCATAGTATTCCATTGTGTAGACATACCACAGTTTTTTAATAGGAGTGGTTATATTTTAATACAACTGATTTCTAGAAAATCCATAGATATTTCTGCTAAATTTAAAATCAGTCCTATTTCGCCATAATAGGTAGAGGTACTGTCCATACCTGGCTGACACCACCAGGAGCATACATTGTGGTAGCAAGGGCCAGGAGGGTATGTCCTTCCAACAGCATACTGCTTACACTGGCCTGGTTGCTGGGAATCAGTATTTGAGCATTGGCAAGGCTAGCCTGGAAGATCAGTTTAGGATCTGGAAAATAAAAGAGTATGCTTTTCTCCTTAATGTAAATTAAGAATTATATAATTCTGAGAAAGAAAATTAATTTTAACTCTCTCTAGAGGAAGAAGGACTTTCTAAATTTAAAAGCAATAGGAAAATATCACATATAGAAAAATGAAAGATTTGTCTATGTAAAAACAAAAACTTATATTAAAAACTGAAGGGTACGAAAAAAAAAAAAAAAAAAACCACTGAAGGGTAGTGATGAACTAGGGGGAAAATTAACAACAGATGACAACCTAAGGATTAATGTCTTTAGCCAAGAGCGTATACAAAACAATGCCCCAAATACTAACAGATAAATGAACAAAAGAAAAAACCATTTTACAAAAGAGAAACTATAAATGTCCAACCACAAAAATATGTAATTCACTAATACAGAAATGCACATTAAAATAATTAGATGCCATATATCACCTATCAAAACAGCAATGATTTTAAAAAATAATCATCCTCAATCAGACAGCTGGACAGGGTGTGTAGAATAGCTGGGTCTTATGGTACAAACCCCTTAGAAAGCAATCTGGTCTTATAGCAAGAACATTCGAAGTGTGTATAACCTTTGACCCAGTAATTTCATATCCAAAAACCTATCTAAAGAAATAATCTGGCCCTGGCAGGTTTGGCTTAGTGGATAAAGCATTGGCCTGTGAACCAAAGGGTCCTGGGTTTGATTCTGGACAAAGGCACATACCTCAGTTGCAGGTTCCTCCCCAGCCCAGGCCCTGGTCAGGGCACAAGCAGGAGGCAACCAATTGATGTGTTTCTCTCACATCAATATTTCTCTCTGTCTTTCCCTCTCTCTTCCACTCTCTCTGAAATTCAATGGAAAAATATCCTCGGTTGAGGATTACAAAAAAAAAATCTGAAACAAGACAAAAATTTTATGTTCAAATATACTAAAGACTATTATTTACAGGAGAGAAAAAACAGTCTCAATGCTAATAAATGAGAGAGTAGTAAATTAAATGAATATATTCATACAAGGAAATATTATGTAAACATAAAATGGTCATTGTTTCCAAGTACACAGAAAAATTCTTATAATTACTATATTGGGGGAAAAACAGAATACAAATACACAAATGTTTCTTTTCTTTTTTTTTTAATATAAATGATTTTTTACAGAGAGGAAGAGAGAGGGATAGAGAGTTAGAAACATCGATCAGCTGTCTCCTGCACACCTCCTACTGGAGATGTGCCCACAACCAAGGTACATGCCCTTGACTGGAATTGAACCTGGGACGTTTCAGTCCGCAGGCCGACGCTCTATCCACTGAGCCAAACCAGTTAGGGCCACAAATATTTCTTGTATCCCTAGCATTTATAGACTGTTGCAAGGTAGGAGCTCAATAAATATTTGTTAGATGAATGAAATACTATAGACCAAAAAGAGCATGAAGACAATAACTAGAAAATACATTACAATATATCAAGAGCTACCTATGACTCTTCCTATCTACTATCTACCCATGGACATGTTATCTTCTCAATAGTTGTCTGTGGCTTCCAATTATTTATTTTTTTACAATAAACATATATTACTTTGTAATCAGCACCAAAAATAACAAACAAAACAAAAGAACACATTAGGAAAAAATTCTTCATTTGGAAAGAAACTGGACATTACATAAAAGTGAAAGACTGGCTGTTGACATTCCTTGCCCTTTCCCTGAATCTCTGGAATAATACCCTCAGGGCTCACAGGGCAGTTCTATCTGATTATAATCAGAGCAATGTTCTCTGTCAGCAGCTCTGCCACAGAAGATACAAGCCCACACATACTGTGCATATCTTTGCACTCCATCTGGAGTTCCTTCCTAAAAGACAGACCACTTCTTCATTGGAAAAGGGTGCCAATTTGCCGGAGAGCAGGAATTCAGCCTGTAATAAACTGGTAGGAAGAGAGATAGCCAAAAAGAATAGAGCAGGAGAGTGAGAGGGAAAGGAAACAACTACATACTGTCTGCTCTGCCTGGTTTTTCTTGGCTCGGGAGAGGTTAACAGTTTTGATCTTCTGCTTCTTAAACAAAGCTTGAGACTAGATTATAGTCAGATATTTGTCTACAGCCAAATGATTTATTTAAAAAGAGTTCACAAGTTAAATGCCACTCAACAGACCAGTTATTTATTCAAAGAAATTTTTGTATTTAATACAGTACCCATACCTGTTAAGTTACTAGAAACTTCTCGACACTGAACTAAAAATTCAAACCAGGGGTGAGTTTCATGTAATTCTTTTTTTCCCAAAAAGGAACAATTTGGAGGACTAAGCCTGTATATAAAACAAAAGAAAACAAACTCTCTGATTAACATGCAAGATAAGACAGATAATTACAATCATGTTTGCTCAGGTAATAACTAGCTTTAAAAAAAGAATCTCGAAATTAAAAAGTAAATATAATATACTCCCACTTGTGTTGTGTTTTACATATTCCTTATGATCTGGAAATAGAGGTAAATTTTAGAGACAGAGATAATAATATTTAAACTGTGTTTACTACCATAATAAAATATTACCAGCTTTGTATAAGATTAACAGATGCTTTGTACTTTAAAATACTTTGTATTTTATTATTTTTACAATAAAAACTCTTTAACATTTTCAAACTTAAGAGGTTTTTAAAACCCTTTACACAACTACAGAGAAGCTAGGACTAAGGAGCTAAGGCTCAGAATAGGTCTTTTGAAAATATGGCTTTTAAATCATCTCTTGCCAGTAGCTTTGGGAAAAACATTTCTGTGTGTAATTAAGCTTCAATGATATGAACCAGAAATATACCCAGTTTGAATTCTAGCTTTTACTACACACATTTAAATGTTCTCATTAGCACACTGAAAGTGGGCTCTAGAATCAAACGTAAGAATTAAATCTGACTCTGCCATTTACCAGCTGTGTGCCATAATAAGACACTTAGTGTCACTTGAAGCTTCAGTTTCCTCATCTGTCAAAAAGTAACCATTCATAGGGTTTTTGTGAAGATCAGTAAAATAATCTAAGTGCCAAGAACGTTGTAAGCACTCATATATTAGAGATTACTACTATTATTGTTATTACTGACCCAACAGCAATGAACACTGGCCACAGATATGATTCTGCAAGTTGATCTTAAGTAAGTATATGTTGGTGCATGTCTGTATAGCTATCGATCAATCCACCCACCCATCCATCCAAATGTAAATTTTAGAGCATATCTAACCTGCAGTGTTTATGAATTCAAAGTTGTTTAACATTTGCCTGGTAATGAACGCTACCAAAGAACTCCCAAGTTAACCTTTAGTCTCTTCCTCTCTTTTTAACTTTTAAAGCATTTCTTTCACTTCATTCTAATCTCTAATTATTTAAAAGGTTAACAGAGAGCTTACAGATTTAACATCACCAAAACAAACAAACAAACAAACAAACAAACAAACAACCATGGTAAGCATTTAGTTGAATGTAGCATGAAACTAAAGGATGTACCAAGTGCTGCAGTGAGGGGAATTACTTCAGGAAGATCAGTATTCCTCCAGTGAATGCTCAATATTTTGCTCTTGTCACATTCAAGTATCATGTGCTCTTGTCACATGAAGACCTGCTCAAGGACAAATCACTCTCAGTACTTACTTGTAACAGTCGAGATAGACATAAAGAAGATACTGCAGGCTGTGTTCCAAACAATAAAGAATGAAGTGAGAATGGAAATCCCAACCTTCTTTGGACCTGTAGTTTTGAACAGGGAGGGTATCTTGCATCACACCCCCAATGCGGTTCAGTCTTAGGAGGAAGAGTTCAAAGTCTTCTAGTTCAGATATAAGAAAAATCCCATTCCTAAAGAGCAGGTTTAAGAGATGGCAAACTTAAGAAGTTGCTAGATTCAGAGCACACCAAACCGCTTCCGTGAGTTTAAGTCTCAGCTACAGAAGGTCCTCACATAACGTTCTTTTGTTTCTCTCAATGCCATTTTGTCATAACTTACAATATTGATGAGATGCCAATGTAACTTAACTCTTGTTTTCATCAAGTAGCCTGTGGCAAAACTGTTTCATTATACGTCATTTCACTTAAAGTCACAAAGCCTATTGACAACGTTAAGTAAGGACTTACTGTATTTTTTTAAAAGTATTTAAAAATTAAGACTGCCAATTTTTTACTCTATAAATACCTTATGAGTCATATTTTGCTGGTTTCCAACAAAAGTTTCTGAATCACTGTAGTATTTAAAGGTAGTAATGATAGTCTTGAGTTATCTTAAATATTTCAAAAACCTAAACTAAGCTATCTACATTTTTTTTTGGTTTTGGCTGGAACTATACAATCCAGTGTGTAACAGTGGTTAGCTTTTGAAGCTAGATGTTTTAAGCACTGAGAAATTCACCAAAATATACAAACAAAATGATGGAGAAACTAAAGCAGAATAATTTAAATAAACCAACTACCAAACAGTAGAAATCTGCATTGAAATATTACTTTTTACAAATTTACTGTTAAAAACATCATATACACCATATAAAGGAATACAGAAAATATATTATATGACCCAGCTGGTGTGGCTCAGTGGTTGAGCGTCAACCTATGAACCAGGAGGTCACGGTTAAACTCCCTGTCAGGGCACATGCCCGGGTTGTGGACTCCATCCCGGGAGGGGGCATGCAGGAGGTAGCCAATCAACATTTCCACCTCTCTGTCCCTCTTCCTTCCTCTTTCTCTAAAACCAATAAAAACATATTAAAAAATATATATAATATGAAGTTTAAAGAAATACCATGTTGCCCTAGCCAGTTTGGTTCAGTGGATAGAGAGGCCTGCAGACTGAAAGGTCCCGGGTTCAATTCCGGTCAAGGGCATATGCCTGGATTGCAGACTCAGTCCCCAGTAGGGGGTGTGCAGGAGGTAGCCAATCAATGATTCTCTCTCATCATTGATGTTTCTCTCCCTCTATGAAATCAATTAAATATATATATATAAAAAAGATAAAAACCAAGAGGTTTTAAAAAGATAAAAACCAAAGGTAAAAGCTAATGGCTTTTATCATAAAGAGATATTTTAAAAAAAAGAAAAACCATGTAACCACCACCCAGATTATAGCACATTATACTTGGAAGCCCTTGTGGTATCCCTTCTCTGCTGCATCTCATTTGCTAGCTTGACTTTTGTGATAACCATTCCCTTAGTTTTAGTCATAGTTTTAGCACTCATATATGTAATCTCAAATAATATATGGTTTGGTTTTGCCTATTTTAAACTTTATTTATAAATAAAACATTTGCCAGGTCTGCATGGCTCAGTTAGATGAGTATTGTCCTGTGCACCAAAAGGTTGCTGGTTCGATTCCCGGTCAGGACACATACCTTGGTTGTGGGTGTGATCCCTGGTTGGGGGCATGTATGGAAGGCAACCAGTCGATGTTTCTCTTTCACATCAATGTTTCTCTCTCCCCTCCTTTCTCTAAGCATGTCCTCAGGTGAGGATTAAAAAACAAACAAAACAAACACATTCTGGTACATTATGGAACATTCTTCTACTCCACATTATGAAATATATCTATGTTGATACCTGTAGCTACAGTTTGTTAGTCTTGTTATATATTACACTGTATGATTATAATGCACTAGAGGCCTGGTGCAGGAAATTCATGCACTCAGAGAGGTTGGGGGGGCCCTCAGCCTGGCCTGCGCCCTCTTGCAGTCCGGGAGCCCTCAGGGGATGTCTGACTGCCGCTGAGGCAGGAGAGGCTCCTGCCACCACCACTGCATACACCAGCTGTGAGCCTGTAGGAGCGCACTGACCACCAGGGGGCAGCTCCTGTGTTGAGTGTCTGCCCCCTGGTGGTCAGTGCAGGTCATAGCAACCTGTCATTCCACTGTTGGGCTAAAACTGGCTCTCCGATATCCCCCGAGGAGTCCCGGATTGCAAGAGGGCACAGGCCAGGCTGAGGGACCCCACCAGTGTACGATCGGGGCAGGGAGGGATACGGGAGGTTGGCCAGTCAGGGAGGGACCGCGGGAGGGCTCCAGGGCATGTGCGGCCCATCTCACTCAGTCCCAATGGGCCGGACCCCAGCAGCAAGCTAACCTACCAGTCAGAGTGTCTGCCCCCTGGTGGTCAGTGCACGTCATAGTGAGCGGTTGAGCGGCATTAGCATATCATTAGCATATTACGCTTTGATTGGTTGAACAGCCAACTGGCTACCTGGCCACTTAGCATATTAGGCTTTTATTATATAGGATTTTATTTATCTACTCTACCTTTGATGGTCACTGCAGTTGTTCCTAGATTTTTTTTGTAAAATAAATTCATGTTCCCATGACTATAAATGAGGAAGAGTACCTTTTACATGTTTATTGGCTATTTTTGCTTCCTCTTTATGAAATGCCCAATTGTGGGGTATCTTCCCTTTCAGATCCAAGCTCTACTCTTCTGCTCTGTGTCCTTGAAAGCTCACCTCTATCAGTTGCTCAAGAAGACTCCAGTGCCCTCAGGCTTCTGTTTTTGTTTTGTTTTAAAATTTCTTTATTAAGGTATTACATATGTGTCCTTATCCCACCATCAGGCTTCTGTTTTGGTTTGCCCTAAGGGAGACCCCTACCAGGAGGTAAGAGTCAGAAAAAGATGGGGTGGGGATGCCTTAGCTCTCTCTGTGCTGGGTGACTGACACTCTCTTGATCTCACTAATTGTTCTCTTCCTTTGTCCCTTCAGGCCTTTTAGAAAGCATACACTATTCCCACGGTCATGAACATATTCTTCTGTATCTTCTAAAAGCTTTATAGTTTTACATTTGATATTTAAGTTTAAAAATCTACCTGGAATTGCTTTTATGCATGATATAAGGCAGAGGGTTCAATTTAACTTTCTTCCATAAAACTATCATCCAGTCACCCCAGGTCCATTTGGTGAAAAGACTATTCAGTCCCCACGGTTCTGTGGTGGTCCCTTTGTCATATATAAAGTGAACATATATAAGTCTGTTTCTATGCTCACTCTTCTGTTCTACTGGTATATTTGTCTATCCCTCCATTAACATTCCCAATGTCTTAATTGCTATAGCTTTAGATTAAGTTTTAATCTCTCAAGGGGCAAGTTCTTTTTTAAGGCTATTCTTGACCCTTGGCATTTCTATATTAATATTTATAATCAGCTTATAACAATCCAGAAGAAATTCTGCTGGGATTTTTATTGAGATTGTACTATATCTAAAGATTATTTTGAGAAGAATTGATAGCAGGCTTTATCTTATTCCAAATCTAAGAGAATGCTTGTGACTTTCACCATTAAGTATAATGTTAGCTAGAAGACTGTTTTTATTTTTTTAATCCTCACCCGAGGATATTTTCCATTGATTTTTTTTTAGAGAGTGGAAGAGAGAGGGAAAGACAGAGAGAAATATTAGTTGCCTCCTGCACAAACCCTGACCAGGGCTCTGACCACGCCCTCCCCTTGCCCCCCTTCCCCCCAGGGCCTAGGCCAGGGAGGAGCCTGCAACAGAGGTATGTGTCCTTTACTGGAACTGAACCTGGGATCCTTCAGTCTGGAAGCTGATGCTCTATCCACTAAGCCAAACCGGCTAGAGCTAGAAGACTGTTTTTTAGATACCCTTTTCAAGTTAAGGGAATTGCATCTGTTCTTAGTTTGCTAATGGCTTTTATCATAAATAGATAGATGTTGAATTTTATCAAATGCTTTTGTGTATCTATCAGGGTAGTATTTTTTCCCTTTAATCTGTTAATGTAGTAGATCTCAATAGTTCATTATTATCATAATTTATGTTAAATCACACATATATTAGCTTTTTATTTAATCAAATATTAACCACAATAATTAATAAGCATACAAGTTATATGAAAGTTACTTTTAAGAAGAGAATTTAGTGCAATGGGAAGAAGAATGACTACAAAGACAGGGGTAAAAAAAAATTAAAGCCTGCAAGTACTGGATTGGGCAAAGCTCTTAACTTCTCTGGATTCCACAACTTTAAGTTGGGTAAATAATACAGCTATACTTCCCCAATAAGTATAACTATAAAATAAAGTAATATATGGGAAGTTTAAGAAACTTAAAAAATTAACACATTTAAGTCTCCATATATTATTTTGATAGATTAGGTTGAACACTATGAAATAGCTGATTATTCATCCATTTTTGACCCACACAAATGGCAAATTCACATGGTTTGATCTAAGAGAATTATTTTTAGAAATTAATTAAAGTTTAAAGTCTTTCCTTACCACTTCAGAAGCTCCTACCCTGCACTAATTTCTTACCTGAGTAATCCTCTTTAGTTCAAGACCATACATAGCATATGGCTTCAGTGACAACAGTGGGAGACGTTACTAAGCTCTTGCACTTGGGCCCTGTAGCTGCACCGACAGCTTACCATTTCCACACCAAAGCAAATATAGAATCTGAGAGCTTAGTCACTATGATGCTAAAAACATGTAATTTTAAAACCTTTCAGTTTTAAAATACTATGAAACAATGTTCCATTGGATTCATGGCACTGCAAAGGAAACATTACAGAATTATTTCTTATTACTCTTCCCCACAATTATAGTACCTGGCCAGCTCATCTAAAATTTTATTCCTCATGTTGTTGTTGCAGCAAGTACTCTGATCAATAATATCAATAGTCAGAGGAGGCCATTTGTTCTGCTGAAGTGAAGAATAACTATTCTGGGTTTGAAATTCTCCAATCCACGAGGTAATGCTTAGCCAATCATGGCGAGCTGTGAGGTATCTCCAGAGGGCTTCGGGGGAATATGATTTATATTCTACATTAGGAACAAAATACATTTTAAAATAGCAATGAGTTATGATTATTGACACAAAGCTCAACACTAATCAACTGAGTAAATATGACAAAATGGACAAATATTTATATGTGAATATGCAGGCCCTTTTCTTCTTCTACTATTTTCCTCTTTTATGTTGCTGTTCATTTTATAATCAATATTCAGCTGGAGGAAGAGCAAAATGTTGCTTATTAGTACCGTTGTTAAAGAAAACTTGGGAATTAGCTATCTGTTTCATTTATCTTTTCAGGTCTCTTTCCCCCTTTTCTTTTTCTTAATATAAATGAAAACTTTGGCTATAATAATAAACATGAATTTGACACCCTCTGAATTACCACTGTTTACCATTGTTAGTTATTCCCTGGAACCCCAATTGATAAAGATCTTTAGTTTACACAAGAAGAAACTCAAAGACTATTGGGAAAAATAAAGAATGTCACTTTGAGGCAAACAAGAGAACTCAGCCTTGAAGTCTCAATTTACTGAAACATACAACTTTTTTCTTTCACAAGTCCCTTACAGAAACCTTGAGATAAGAAGTCTTACAGACTTGAATTTTAAAGCAACTGATTTTTTCCCCCCAAAGGAATTCTAAAATGGAGAGACACCAAAATATACTACAGCTTAATTTAATACTCATTCAATATGTTCAGATTTCAGGCTTTCTCACACTTGCCTTCTGGATTTATCCTGGGAAGGAGGATAGATTCTTGTGTTAGTTGGTTCCACCACTGAGCCCAATTTAATGCAATTCTGTGGTTCTGCTTATTAAGTTTATCTTTATGATCGTATTTCAGGAATGAGTCCAAAACAGACTTGTGCTTGAAAAAGTCTTGCTCCATTACCCAATACCTGAAACAGTGATATAGTTGTTGTTTTTTAATTTTGAAGGAAAACCAGCATTTCTCTTTATCTGCTCAAAAACTATTATTCTTTTGGGGAACACATACTTTAATACTCATAATGTTATGTTTATTATCTTAAAAATATATATCTGATTATGTGCATATTGAAAGAACAGGAAATTCCTGAGTCACTTCTGGGCAAGTTTTACCTTTATAGGGAATATAAGCTCAGTTCCACAGAAGAAATCTGTGCTCACTAACAATTAAAAACTAAACACGATCTAAAATATTCTTCCCATGTTACCAAAAGGGGGCTAATGAAACTACCTGGGAAAGGACTGGATCTGCATATTTTCTTGCAAATGTTCTGAATAAAACTTCTCAACTTGATGCACAAAGTCTATAGTTCTTTTCTCTTTTTCAGAAAAAGAATTTTTTTCTTTTAAAATTTCAACCTTGAATAAAAAGTAAAGCAGTGACGTCACAAAAATCAAGTACATTGCAAAACAAATGTCATGAAATTACATGCCACTTAAGAATTGTATTTTGAATTTTTGAAGTAATGTATATATTCACACAAATTTTCCTTTACCACAAAGGCAAAGTGATCATTTAAAAAGATAAAGAAGTTGTCTTACTTTTACTTACTGGATATTAGTTGAATTTTAAAATAATTTATTTTTAAATTTCACCAGGTTTACTAGAAAATGTAAACTACATAGTCTCACCTTTACCTACCAAAAAGTCCCGTATATTTTTATCAGTTGTATAGAAGCATATCTTGAGCAACTGGTCTTTTACATCAAAGCCCTACAATAAACATAGAAAAAACTTAATTTTGTAATGGAGCTATTTTAAATATAAATATATATGTTATATACAGAAATACTCTGTTATACACATGTATAAAATTCCACAGCTTTCCTGCTCTTGTGAACATTCATTTTCTACATTTATCATATATATTTACTGCCTCTGCCTAAAGTCCTTAAGCATTTTGCCAGAATAAAGGCAGCACATCGAACAATTTAAGGTAATAACAGGCTACCATTGGACCAAAACTACAGGTATCTGCTATGATGGTTCACTTAAAAACAACAGTCAATACAAATAACAACTCTTACGTAGTTTCACTCCTCTATACTTCCAGAAAGTTGCCATGGCTAAGACCTTGACCATGAAGATTAGAGCCACAACTTAGTTTAGTCCAGGAGTCCTACCTCTAGGATTTCTCCTCCTTAAATGAAGTAAAACCATGGAGCACAAAGCAAAGACATAGGCTATTAGAAAATTCAAATGGAGGTGTAAGCGGTCACATGCACAATATAGAATTTCCCCCAACAAATAATAAGATCCTGTGCAGGCTTGGCCTTGTGTGAATCCTTCGAAGAAAAACACTGCCTACTTCTAACCAAAGTGCTAAGTTCAACAGAGAGCAAATAATGGAAACTTGAATCAAAAATATCTTCAAGAGCCCGGCCAGTGTTGTTCAGTGGTTGAGCGTCGACCTATGAACCAGGAGGTCACAGTTCCATTCCCGGTCAGGGCACACGCCCAGTTGCAGGCTTGATCCCCAGTATGGGATGTGCAGGAAGTAGCCGATCAATGATTCTCTCTCATCATTGATGTTTCTATCTCTCCATCTTCCTTCCTCTCTGATATCAATAAAAATATATTTAAAAAATATATATCCTCAAGAAAGTTCTCAGTACCCAAAAACCATTTTAGTATCACTGTCATTATTTCCTACTAAAAGCTACACAAATTTCTCAGTCTGTGATACAACTATGAATACAAATCAATTCTTTTTTGGGGGGGAGGGGGAGTGTAAACTTTTGGCTTTATTATTTTCTATTCAGTAGGTTAACTCAAGCTCCTGTCTATATCTTGTGGGGTGGGGAAGGCCGGGCCTTGGTCAACTGTGGCCTTTCAAGTTACAAATCAGTAACAGCAGTCCAAAGGTGGCCAACACGTGTTGAGTTCATTGCATCATTGTAAACAGAGAAAAATCTATGTCTCCTCCTGACCAGACACCCAAAAGGTTATAAAAGAAATGTAACTAAGCTCCAATTTGAGCATTTGTACTAAAAAATTTAAGCTTCACCTTGACATTTTTAAAGGATTAAGGCCTTCCATGTTATAAAAATATTCATTCTACCACATCTACATAAAAAGGCTGCACATTCTCATCATATCAGTATGTAGTTCCATTGCAACTCTGAGATAAATGACTCACACTGGCTGGAATCAAGTCTGATTTCCCAATGACCAGGGCAGTCATAAATAAATTCTTATATCAACCAGAAAACAGTATTAAGTACATAGAGATCTTCTCTTACTTTAAGGACTTTAAGATCAGACAAATGGATTATGTACTCACCATATTCTTTAAAAGTTCAGAGGCTTCCTTTACATTGTTCTTTTTCAAATTGTCAAAGACCAAATCGAGGCCTATTTTAATCAGCTCTTCGAGTCTTTGAGCAGAGTGACTGTTAATCCTGAAGAAAGTTTGTGCCTCTGGTATTTTGTTGTTTAAAATGGCATTGGCAATAACTTCCTAGGAAAAGGGGGGGGGGGGGATCCGCTTTTTAAGTTCCATTTTATGATTATCAACATGACTTACACATTTATTGAGGACCCACCCACTACAGGACTTTTACTGAAAATCTACTACTACATTTGGGTCTTTGCACGGAGGATATAAAGTTCATTCAAAACACAGACCCTGCTGTCCAAGAGCTTTTAGACTAGTGGAAGACACACAAAGTGCTGATTATAGTTCTGTATGATAAAGGAAAGGATACAGGTGTCACCCAGGGTTCTAGAGAGGAGGGTTCAGAAGAGAATCATCTAAATAAGAGAAAAGAAGACAAGAGTTCCAAAAAGAGGGAAAATTATGTGCAGATGTGCAGAGGCATAAAGACAAGAAACAGCATCAAGTCTTCAGGGAACTCCAAATTACTCAATAAAACGGGGGGGGGGGGGGGGGGGCGGGCGGCGGGAAGCTGGGGAGAGTAGCAGATAAGACTTGAAAGAAAAGCAGAGGAGCAGAGGTTCCATCATGAAGCGCATTGTGTGTGAGATGGATTTTATCCTGAAACTCATGTGGAACACTAAAGGGTCTTAAAAGCGTGAGATGGTATTATCATATATTAATACACATATATGTATATATATCAGGAAGAATATTCAGGCAGCAATGTGGAGAATGAACTGAAAGGGATTCAAGGTCAAGACAGTAAGGCATTAGGTTACTGCAATAATATGAGTAAGAAGAAATCAAGCATAAATTGAAGGCCTAAACCCAAGAGAGAATAGAAAGGAAGTAAATCCTATCAAATCATGTGCAAAATTGTGTGTATGTGCACACGCATACATTAAAGTGTGTGTTTTTGGAGGCAGAGTGCAAGTAGTTAAAGTAGACTATAATCTCCCTCGAAATTAAAAACCAGTGATTTTGAGTAAAAAGAGCAGAGGACCATGGATTGAGCCTTGGAAGACATTAAAGGGGGGTGCAAAGTGGGGAAGAGAAGGTGAAACCTGCAAAGGAGACTGGAAAAGAGAAGCCAAACAAAGTAGAAAAAAAGTCAAGTAATTTTTGGTTAGAGAATAAATAAGAGATACAGAAAATGCAGTTACACTAGGTACTTTTACTTCCCCAAGTCTCCACCCCAAGAACAGCAGTCCTTTGAACCTGGCAGCCTTTCAACCTTATCACTTTCACTCCCTACTGATACTGATCAGCTGGGTTAAGTTATTTTGGCCTTTGACTCTCCAAGTGGTTGGAGGGATTCTTTCAGTCCTCGTCTAATACACTAGACTAGTTTGGCTGTGTTAACCTCTATTATAAAAAGAAAGGCAACCAAATGAGCACAGAAAATTTAACTGGAAAAATACCTTAACTAGAATCTGAGATAGGACTCAAATCAAGTATGCTTCCAGGTGATAATGTCATAAAATAAAAGTTTCCTAAGATTGAATCACCAGCAGCAATTCAAATATCAGGCAGAATGCATAAGTCCAAATGTCAGGCCCTTGCCCAGCCAGTGTTGCTCAGTGGTTGAGTGTCAACCTATAAACCAGGAGGTCACAGTTCCATTCCCAGTCAGGGCACATGCCCAGGTTGCAAGCTTGATCCCCAGAAGGGGTGTGCAGGAGGCAGCCAATCAATGATTCTCTCTCGTCATTGATGTTTCTCTCTCTCTCTTTCTCTTCTTCTCTGAAATCAATAAAAATATTTAAAAAAAAAAAAAAAGTCCAGCAGGCTAGAGCAGAGAGAGGAGAGAAGGGTTTCTTTGGGGTGACAGGGAGTCAATAACTAGTCCCAGCTAAAAGCAGTGCCTGCCTCCCTGATTTTACACTGGATCACCAGATTCCTCCCCAGTCCCCCCTACTTTTTATACAAATGCTCTTTGATGACATTTGTAAGAATGGGTGGGAGAGTCCCTATGGGTAGGGGAGGGAAACAAGCCCCTCTGGGCATAGCCTTAATGGATGGATGGAGCGCACAGGACAGTTTGGGGACAGATTACCACAGGAAATGTGCAGAATGGGAATGGGGGAGGGCGAGGACCCTACAGATCTACACTAATAAAAGACAAAGATGCTAACTGATTGTACCTTTGCTACGCCCATCAGCCAATCAGGCTGTTGGCCCAACAGCCAACAAAGA
Organism: Myotis myotis; assembly: GCF_014108235.1. Classification (NCBI taxonomy): domain Eukaryota; kingdom Metazoa; phylum Chordata; class Mammalia; order Chiroptera; family Vespertilionidae; genus Myotis; species Myotis myotis. The sequence goes on from NW_023416313.1 coordinate 162,727,443, forward strand.
TGGCCGTTAAATTTGCATACTGCGATCCGCCGCCCGCCCCGCTGCCATCCGGGCCTGCCATCTGCGACCCAGCGTGGGATCCGGGCCTGCCATCTGTGACCCGGGGAGGTGGGGCAGGCACTGCGGGATTGGGCCTGCCATCTACCACCCAGGGAGCGGGCCTAAGCCAGCAGGTGGTTATCTCCCGAGGGGTCCCAGACTGTGAGAGGGCACAGGTCGGGCTGAGGGACCCCCCCACTTCCGTGCCAGTGCATGAATTTTTGTGCACCGGGCCTCTAGTACTATAATAAAAAGGTCAGGTCTCTGCCCTAGCCGGTTTGCTCAGTGGAGAGAGCATCGGCCCTCAGACTGAAGGGCGCTGGGTTCAAGTCCAGTCAAGGGCACATACCTTCAGTTGCAGGCTTGATTCTCAACCCTGGTTGGGGTGCCATGGGAGGCAACAAATCGATGTCTCTCTCACCTAAATGTTTCTCTCTCTCTCTCTGCCTCTCCCCCTCCCTCCCACTCTCTCTAAAAATCAATGGAGAAATATCCTTAGGCAAGGATTAAAAACAAACAAACAAAACCCGCAAAATAAATAAGTAAATAAAAAATACATATAAAAAAACAAAGATTTAATGGCCCTAGCCATTCAGGGAGTGTTGTTCATGGGCTTGGGGTTGGGTATTTGTCACTGAAGCCAAGTAGGAGATGTGGCACTAAGAGGGAGCTTATCTGTATTCTGAATTAAATAACAAAGCTTGTAAACATAAATTTGAAGTTGTGCCCAAAGATTTCCAAATCTACAAAACTTAAAGCCTTTGCCAAAGTTTTTGAATCACAGTGTAGAGTCTAAATTCTGTTTCCTCTATTGTTTTCTAAGATCCTATGAATCTGGCAAATAAAAGAAGTGATAATTACTCATATTTACCTCAATGCTGAGTTTCTCCCATATAGTGCTCTCCTTTACTTTGGGGACATTTTCATTTACATCATATTCATCTACGGCATCTGTTAGCTTCCAAGGAAACTTTATCATGAAGGTTCTAAGTTCATTAATGTAGCTGGTCAAAATGTTCACTCCTTTCTGTAGATGTTCATCTAACTCTATGGAAAACACCAGCATAACAACTTCATATACACATAAAAATATGTGTGTGTATATATAGAGAGAATATATCAACAGCTGTTATGAAGAATTCTAGAAAATGCCAAAATTCAAACTCAGTGTTTTTAAAATTTCAAACAAAAAAAAATCTGAGCTTTTTCCTATTTACAATTAGTTCTGTGATTTAACATAACCCCTCTCACAATGATTAGTCCTTTCTGCCAACTTTCCCAGTGTTAGAGCCATATCACTTACTCAGCTACATATTGATTTTACCCCACTTCAGTAAATAACACTCCATTGGCTTATGTACTCTCATGCAATACGCTCACTTATATCTCTGTTTTAACACAGGAATAGGAGAATTGCACCCTTCTTTGCTGCTATTCTTACCTTCACTGTGAATAAAAAGCTCCTTTATTTGCTTGTTAAGGAAGGACAGTGTAAGATTAAGTAATTGTTCTGAAAAGTTTTTGCTTTGGGTTTCAGAATTACTTTCTCTAATTGCTGAGCAAAGTAAATCCAATGCTGGTGTGAGCTCTTCCACATCTGAGAAAGAACGAAAGAAATTAATTAACATGAACAACACCAGGATATTCCCAATAAAAGTAACATATCCAAAAATACCATGTTGCAATATTTTAAAACATAAAACGAGGACCACCCAGCCAGTGTGGCTCAGTGGTTGAGCACCAACCTATGAACCAGGAGGTCACAGTTCAATTTCCAGTCAGGGCACATGCCCCTGTTGTAGGCTCAATCCCCAGTAAGGGTCATGCAGGAGGTAGCCGATCAATGATTCTCATCATTGATGTTTCTATTTCTCTCTCCCTCTCCCTCTCCCTTCCTCTTTGAAATCAATAAAAATATATTTTTAAAAAAAGAAAAACAAGGACTAATGTCTAATTCTCAAAAAAGCTTACAAAACTTTTATAACATTTTACTATCTGCAAACTTTAGTGATTCTACTTATTACTAGTCATTATTTACTGGTACTGTATTACAATAACTATCATTTTGCCACCTACTGTACCTTAAGTTTTATAAATGCTATATCATTTATTGCTTTCAACAACCTGAGAGGTAAATGTTACGGCTCCATTTCCATAGATGAGGAAACTAAGGTTCAGAAAGAATAAATAACTTGCCCAAGCTAATTTGGAAAGTAAACAGCAGTCAAAATTTGAAGTTAAGCCTGTCTGATTCCAAAACCATTACCTTAAACATGCAGGTGAAAGCAAGGAATATGGGCCCCTGAATCTCCAATTTGTCAGCTACAGGCCCTAATAAAGTGATTCCTGTTTATCTCAGCATCAGCTCTAGGACTTTATCTGTGTGAATGACAAGGATGGGAAACATGGATTTCCTCTGGGAAAGCAGATAAAGCTATTCCCACGCTCCTTATTTCCCGACTCTTCCCCCTATCCTTTAGGGCAGAGCAATGCAGGTGACAGTGAATTGATGAGAAATCATGGACCACCAAAAAGCAGTAGTGTATAACAACCATATAATCACTGATGGTCCATGCCACTCATCTACCTTAATCCCACGTGCCATGACCTGTGAGGCTATCATGGCAGCCGAGGAGGAGCCATGGCAAAAAGAATTATTATTGGCAATACAACCACAACACAATTATTGGACTAATACAACATGATAATATTTTTTATGTGTTAATCCTGTAAACCAAAAGTATAAATAAACATTATGAGCTGTTTGAACCCAAGGATATTTCCTAAGCATGGACATTTTTAAAAAATATGTTTTTATTGATTTTAGAGAGAAAGGAAGGGAGCAGGAGAGAGAGAAATATCTATGCGAGAAAGAAACATCGATTGGTTGCCTCCTGCACACCCCCTATTGGGGATCAAGTCCGTAACACAGGCATGCGCCCTAATCAGGAATTGAACCTGTGACATGTTGGTGCATGGGACTATACTCAACCAACTAAGCCATATTGGCCAGGGCGGTATGGAAATTTTTGATAGGATCAAATGTCAAGGACCATTTGGCATGAACCAATATGCTCATGGAGGTTTATGACAGGACCAATTTTCAAGGACCTTTGGATTTAGACCAAATGTCTCTGGATATTTTGGACAGAATCAAATGTTCGCTAATCCCATAAATAATTAGCATATCTATTATTAACAAGAAAGATGTCTATGTCATCAAGTAAAAAAATTACCTATATATATAAAAGCCTAAGCGACCAAATGACCGAACGACTGGTTGCTATGATGCACACTGACCACCAGTGGGCAGATGCTCAATGCAGGAGCTTCCCCCTAGTGGTCAGTGTGCTCCCCCAGCAGGAGCGCCAGATGCAAGGCTCACGATTGGGGAGCACAGCTGCAGCAGCATGAGCCTCTCTCACCTCTGTGGCAGCGCTACCAAGCAGCGGCAGAGGTAGACGCAGTGGGGCTGCGATGAGTGGGAGCAGTGCGGCTCCTCCCCAGCTGCCTGCCACTTCGCGCACTACTACATCCCCCCGAAGGGTCCTGGATTGCGAGAGGGCGCAGGCCAGGCTGAGGTACCCCACCAGTGCATGAATCCGTGCACCGGGCCTCTACTAAGATTATAAACCTTTTGTATGGGGGAAACATACTTTGTTACCCTAGCCTCTGAGGATAGATCTATATGGCTACCTGGCCCAAGAATAAAAGCTAGCTTTTCTGTTTATTAAAAAGGAAAGCCCAAATCTTGAAAAGTATTGGTAATACAGCAGATGAGTCAGGCTGAAAATTCTTATAACAAATCCCAATCCATAACTCAGCCAGCTGCACTGTCACTGTATATCCAGACAGCTCTGCACTGTCACTGTACGTCTCATCCAGCTCTGCACTCACTGTACATCCCAGGCAGCTCTGCACTGTCACTGTACATCCCAGGCAGCTCTGCACTGTCACTGTACATCCCAGGCAGCTCTGCACTGTCACTGTACTTCCCAGACAGCTCTGCACTGTCACTGTACATCCCAGGCAGCTCTGCACTGTCACTGTACATCTCAGGCAGCTCTGCACTGTCACTGTACATCCCAGGCAGCTCTGCATTGTCACTGTACATCTCATCCAGCTCTGCACTCACTGTACATCCCAGACAGCTCTGCACTGTCACTGTACATCTCATCCAGCTCTGCACTCACTGTATATCCCAGAGAGCTCTGCACTGTCACTGTACATCCCAGAGAGCTCTGCACTGTCACTGTACATCCCAGGCAGCTCTGCACTGTCACTGTACATCCCAGGCAGCTCTGCACTGTCACTGTACATCCCAGGCAGCTCTGCACTGTCACTGTACATCCCAGGCAGCTCTGCACTGTCACTGTACATCCCAGGCAGCTCTGCACTGTCACTGTACATCCCAGGCAGCTCTGCACTGTCACTGTACATCTCAGGCAGCTCTGCACTGTCACTGTACATCCAGGCAGCTCTGCATTGTCACTGTACATCTCATCCAGCTCTGCATTGTCACTGTACATCCCAGACAGCTCTGCATTGTCACTGTACATCTCATCCAGCTCTGCACTCACTGTACATCCCAGGCAGCTCTGCACTGTCACTGTACATCCCAGGCAGCTCTGCACTGTCACTGTACATCCCAGGCAGCTCTGCACTGTCACTGTACATCTCATCCAGCTCTGCATTGTCACTGTACATCCCAGACAGCTCTGCATTGTCACTGTACATCTCATCCAGCTCTGCACTCACTGTACATCCCAGACAGCTCTGCACTGGCACTGTACATCCCAGGCAGCTCTGCACTGTCACTGTACATCCCAGGCAGCTCTGCACTGTCACTGTACATCCCAGGCAGCTCTGCACTGTCACTGTACATCTCATCCAGCTCTGCATTGTCACTGTACATCCCAGGCAGCTCTGCACTGTCACTGTACATCTCATGCAGCTCTGCACTCACTGTACATCCCAGGCAGCTCTGCACTGTCACTGTACATCCCAGGCAGCTCTGCACTGTCACTGTACATCCCAGGCAGCTCTGCACTGTCACTGTACATCCCAGGCAGCTCTGCACTGTCACTGTACATCTCATCCAGCTCTGCACTGTCACTGTACATCCCAGGCAGCTCTGCATTGTCACTGTACATCTCATCCAGCTCTGCACTCACTGTCCATCCCAGGCAGCTCTGCACTGTCACTGTATATCCCAGGCAGCTCTGCACTGTCACTGTACATCCCAGACAGCTCTGCACTGTCACTGTACATCTCATCCAGCTCTGCACTCACTGTACATCCCAGACAGCTCTGCACTGTCACTGTACATCCCAGGCAGCTCTGCACTATCACTGTACATCCCAGGCAGCTCTGCACTGTCACTGTACATCTCATCCAGCTCTGCACTCACTGTACATCCCAGACAGCTCTGCACTGTCACTGTACATCTCAGCCAACTCTGCACTGTCACTGTACATCTTAGATAGTTGCAAGGGCACACAATTTTTCAAATAAAAATTTTATTCTATTTTGTACAAAAACCTTCTGTATTTGAAAGAACATCTCTTCCTTTATACTAAAAATATGAAACACAGTACAGGACATGAACAATAAACACCCCACTTAGAATGAGAACATTTATATGTTCTCACAACTCAAGTTTCCACCAACTAAATGAAATCTCATGACTGAGTTTCGGTAAATAAATAAGTCATCAGAAAATACAATGATAATTTGGAAGTGATTAAAAAGATAAAATGAGCTGACTGTGTGCTCAGTAGTTAAAGTGTCAGCTAGTGCACTGAAGGGTCATGGGTTTGATTCCTGGTTAAGGGCACACACCTGGGTTGCAGGTTCAATCCCTAGCCCCAGTTAGGGCACCTGCAGGAGGCAACCAATCGATGTGTCTCTCTCACATCGATGTGTCTTTCTCTCTCTAAAAAAAATCAATGAAAAAAATACCCTCAGGTAAGGATTAACAACAACAAAAAGATAAAATAGTAAACACAAATGTAGACATCTTTCTTTTACTTACTTCTTAAATATAATTGTGATGGAAAGTGATCAAACTGATCAGGTACAGATGATTTTGGGGATGGATTCAAAAGATTTTCCTTGCTCTTCAAAAAGAAATCTACTGTGTCCAGCTGACGATTTTCTATTCCTGCCTGAAATGGGAGAAAAAAATTACAATAGGAAAAATGGCGGGAAACAAAAAAATATTTTTAAACTTCAGAACTTAAATGTGCTGAGACTGAAGACACAAACCCATCTTTATCTTGCTCCAGGAGTGTGGGAAACCGCCTATTGTCTTCACTAGCAGAGAGGTGTAGACAGAGAACCCGGAAGGCTGGTGACCTTTGAAGCCCTAGCAAAGGTCAGAGCTGTGCACCAACTCTGTTAATCCAGATAATGGTAGCTGAAGCAACCTCCCCACCTTTAGTCATGTAAATCCTTATTGATAAGAATAGTCAGTGTGTCACTGGAACCTCCCTGCCTAAGGGCTATACTATGGGTGGATCCCAAACCAAATAAAAGGTTGGTTCGGCCTGAGCACCAGCGGAAGTCCTTCCTCTTGAGTTGGACTTACCCGCCTGGCACCCCATTATTTCCAAATTATCTCTTGTCTTTTCTCTTTCATTTGTGTGCAGCTCCTCTTCCAGGTCCTGAACCCTGAACCACACGGGACGTGGAGGGAAACATTTACAACACAGGAGTACCTGGGTTCTAGTGAGGATTCTGACAATGACTAATTACGCAATCTGGGGCAAGTGTCTGTAACCTTTCTGAACATTAGTTTCTGCTTCACCAGAAACAGGTTAGATGAAAACACCTTTCCAGCTCTACTACTGTTCTATAATCCTAAAACAATTCAATGCTAGGTACTTGTGGATCACCCTTACAATTATGTTACAGTCTATTTAAATTAACATGTTAAAGCAGTATGATATAAAGTTAACTGAAAAGCAGGATAAAAAAAGACTACCATTTATGACTAGGTATCTTGAGGAACCTCTCCATAGAGAATATTTAGAAATTACAGATGTAAAAAAATGTGTATGTATGAATCTTTAAATGTTCAGTTGAACAAGAAAGAGAGAAAAATTCTCATGGGATAAAAGCAAATTTTCCTTTTCCCCTATTACTCAAACATTCTACAATGATTATTTTGCAGTATATAAAAGTAAATTTTTCAACATATGGTCTGGAACATGAAAAAGAATTAAGTTGGTATTCTTCCTTTAAGTTGGATTCCTTCCTTATACCAATACAAAAATTAATCAAGATGCATCATAGACCTAAAATGTAAGAGCTAAAACTATAAAATTCATAAGAGTAAATCTCAGATTAGGCAATGGTTTCTTAGATGTGACACCAAAAGTACAAGTGACCAAAAAAAATTTTTTTGACCATCGAAATTAAATAAAAACTTGTGTTTCAAAGAACACCATCAAGAAGATGAAAAGACAATCCACAGAATGGGAGAAAATATTTACAAATCTTACATCTCATAAAGGTCTACAATCCAGGGCATATAAAGAACTCTTAGAGCCCTAGCCTGTTTGGCTCAGTGCATAGAGCATCATCCTGTGGACTGAAGGGTCCTGGATTCAATTCCAGTCAGGGGCACAAGCCCAGGCTGTAGGCTCAACCCCAGTGGGAGGTGTGCAGGAGGCAGCTGATCAATGATTCTCTCTCATCATTGATGTTTCTCTTTCTCCCTCTCCCTTCCTCTCTGAAATCAGTAAAAATATGCTTAAAAAAGAACTCTTAGAACTCAACAATAACACAAATAACTCAATTTAGAAATGGACAAAAGATTTAAATAGACATTACTCCAAAGAAATAGATATACAAATGGCCAATAAGCACATGAAAACATGTTCACCATCATTAGTCATTAGCAAAATGCAAATCAACATCACAATGAGATACCACTTCATTTTGACTTTGCAACCACTAGGATGGCTATAACACAAAAGGTGAACAGTAAGTGATGACAAAGATGTGGAACTACCATTGGAACCCTCATATATTGCTGGTGGGACTGTAAAATAGTGCAACTGCTGTGGAAATAATTTGGTGGTTCTTAAAAAGTTAAATGGCCCAGTCATTCCAGTGCTAGCTGTATACCCAAGAGAAATAAAAACATAGAATGACACAAAAACTTACATCACTGTTCATAGCAGGATTATTCATAATAGCCCAAAAGTGGAAACAACTCGAACATCTATCAACTGATGAATGGACAAACAAATGGGACATATTCATATAATGAAGCATTATTCAGCCATAAAAAAGAATGGAGTACTGAAACATACAACCTCATGGATGAACCCTGAAAACATGCTAAGTGAAAAAATGCAATCACAAAAATCTACTTAAATGAAATGTCCAGAAAAAGCAAATCCAGAGACAGAAAGTAGGTTCATGTTTGGGACTCAGGGTCCTTAAGGAATAGGAAGTGACTGCTAATAGGCACAGAGTTTCTTTTTGGGGTGATGAATATGTTCTGGAATTAGACAGTGATGATGGCTGCACAACTCTAAATATATTAAAAATTACTGAACTGTAGATGGATGAATTTTATATTTAAATTATCTACACTAATAAAAGAGAAATATGTAAACTGACTATCACTTCGCAATGCCCACCAATCAGGAGTGAGTATGCAAATTAGCAGGACAAAGATGACAGTGGCCACAGAGCCAGCCAGAGTGGGCAGGAAGCCTGGGTTGCCCCGGTGATGGAGGAAGCCAAGCTTCTAGCCGGCCCTGGCTGGCTGCTGAAGAAGGGGCCTGTGGACAGCTGCCACGGAGCCGGCCTGAGCATGGGAGGCTTGGGTCACCTGGGCCAGCCGCCGAGGGAGGGGCCTGCAAACAGCCCTCAGCCCCTTACCCAGGCTGGACACGCCCCCATGGGGTGAGGGTCCCGCTGGGGGCATGGCCAGCCTGCAAACAGCCATCAGCCCCTCACCCAAGCTAGCCAGGCACCCCAGCGGGGACCCCCCACCCTGCAGGCAGTTGGGGGCAACCAGGCTGGCATGGGAGGGCAGTTGGGGGCGAGCAGGCTGGCAGGCAGACTGGTTAGGGACAATCAGGCAGGCAGGCAGGTGAGCAGTTAGGAGCCAGCAGTCCCAGATTGTGAGAGGGATGTCCGACTGTTCCTGGGGATCGGGCCTAAACCGGCAGTCGGACATCCCCTGAGGGGTCCCAGATTGGAGAGGGTGCAGGCCGGGCTAAGGGACCCCCCCCTCGTGCACGAATTTCATGCACCGGGCCACTAGTATCTCAATAAAGCTGTCATTAAAAAAAAAAACACTGGCACAGAACATTATTAACTTCTACTTTTTATCCTTTCAGGGCCTGTGTGATATAGTAGATAGTGCCCTGACTTTGATTCTAGCTCCTGTCTTTATTAGTATGGCTATGAGCCACTCACTCAACCATTTTGAGCCTTAGGATTTTCATTCATAAAATAAAATGAATGAAAATTACCCAACCCATCTCATGTGGTTAATTTTAGGACAAAATTAGATAGTACAATTAAAAGGAGTGTTTATGAACTAAAATATGCTATAAAAATTCAGGTGATGTTTCTATAGCTGGATTTTAATAGTAGGACTACCAGGTAGGAATAAAAGATTACTCCTGTTCAAGCTTTCTATAGCTTGCTTCCACTTTGTTTAGTCTCATTGGCTTATTGTTGCTTCTATTTCTTGTACCTTTTGTTTCCTTAAATAGTGTTTATTATAATCTTATATCTTTTAAAGCCAAAAAGTGTACACTGCTAAGCAGAATTAGGGTAATGAAATAACCAGAACTAAGCAAATAGATGGATAAAGACTATAGGTTTTTTGTTGTTGTTGTTGTTTTATTGCTCCTAGGTTAAGTGAATTCTCCCAAATCTTCAGTCATGTAAGAGTACAGTGGTGCCTTGACTTATGAGTTTAATTCGTTCCATGACGGAGTTCGTAACTCAAATTACTCATATGTCAAATCACTGTGACGTTTGCTGCGCCAGCTAGCGGTGGGGTATCTGAAGCTGGCTCGTAACCTGAATTTTAGCTCGCAACTCAAAGCAAAAAATCATCCTAGAGATGGCTCGTATCTCGAAAAACTCGTTAGTAGGGACACTCATAAGTCAAGGCCCCACTGTATATGACAGAATATAAAGTTCTACAGAATTTAATTGTTACCTCTAGTGCATGTATGGGGATTGAGCACCTGCCCCAATCATTGAGATGGCAGAGAGTGTCCACAGTGCTGGCACTTCCATGGATCATTAGTCTATTTAAAAACTCCTCTTGGGTCAAACCAAACAAAATCAGAGAGAGTCCATTTTCTATGTGAAAAATAAAAGTTAGCTTTAATAAATTAGTAGGACTTAGGCTTTAGGATTATGGCAGGAATTAATTTCTAATTATCCAATACTTCAGAACTAATTATAAATATATTTATTGGACACAAGGTACTATTATGACCTTAATTAATTCATCATGATTTTTCAATGTTGTTAAAGTGTTCTATTTTTAAAACACTGACCAAAAGGCAATTCTAGTAAGAACAATGCCGTCTATGAAATAGCACTAAATTTCACTTTTTTACTTTGTATTATCTTGCACAATCAATACCTGGAATCCTTAACTATTTAAAAAGATGTCACATTTCTGGTTTACTAAGTAAAACAATTAATAGCATGCTCTTAACACACAGAAATATATGATTACCAAAAGTGGGGTACTAAAGACACAGGGTTAGTTCAATCATAACATTCACTTAGAGAATAGAGGAGGCACTAAAACCACCAGGGTAGCAGTAGTAAAACACATTAAAAGAAAGCACATCTTCTCAGCAATAGACAACCCAATACAAGGCATTCTCACCTGTCAAAACAAGGCACAGTTGCTGGTCTCCACTATTATCTATAGGAATACACCTTTTGCCAAGGGAAACGCACTGTATGCCCTCGATCTCCAAATCCCAAAGGACAATGGTACAGCCCATCTTTCCTACTGTCCAAGCAAACAGGGCAGTGAATCCTGTCACAGACACACATCTAAGCTCGATGGGTTCCTCTTGTTCACTGATGTGCATTATTTTCCATGCTCTTCCTGGATCACTGGTCTTGGCATGACTTTTCTGTGGAAAACTATACTGACTGTGCATTATGTCCTGTGGAATGAAGGCCCAACCTGGCACATTGGTACAATGGTTATTAGAGTCAGGGTACTCCAAACGCAAAATATCCTGGAACCATGGAGCACAGTGGGAAACCTCCATTGTGGAGCTCTTTATTGTTTCATTCAATGATAATAGCTGGGCTTTCCAAGACCTGGAAGACAGGGTAGAACCCACACCTGTTACAAGCGAAAGGCACTAATTAAGTAACACATTGAACAAGGAATAAAGAAAGTGCACTTTTTTAAAGAAGTGTCTATTTCTGACAACAATGAAAATAATAAAGTAAATCCAAAAAGGGTTTCTGTACCTATCAACTTGGAAGGAAAACTTGGTCAGTTTCATGTTGTAGTCAGAATTCACAAGATCATCTTCGTCTATCCCCTTAGCACCTTCAATAGGAATATCTTCTAGAGTTTTTTCACAAAATAGGTGTCCTGGGTGTTGCCTACATTTTAAAATAATAGGCACAGTCAAAAATGATGATCAAATCCAAATCTGTTACTACCGCTCCAGCTAAAAATGGGGGACGGGGGGTAGCGAGGGTATCACAGAGAAGAGACAGTGCAGACAGTAAGTTTCCCTAAACAGGGAAACTGTTAAACTCCTTATCTCTATTCTTACAGCAGAATCATAGTCAGCCTTAAGAGTTTTCCCTTTTGTAACTATGTATGTTGATGGATGTTAACTAGATTTACTATGGTGATCATTTCGATAGCTAGCTAGATAGATGGATAGGGTCATTATGCTGTACACCTGAAACTAATATGATGTTATATGTCAATTTTATCTGAATTTTAAAAAAGAATATGACCCTTAAGGGCAGTTAGCTTTATAAAGATATAAAAGCATTTACTGTCTACTATATTGCAGATGTGATAAAAACTTTATATAAATTATCTTATCCAAGCCTTTCAACAACCCTAAGAAATAAATATGCTCTCATTTTATAGATACGTAAACTAAGGCTCAGAGAAACAGTGGAGCTGGATTTGAACCAGGTCAATGTCACTATAAAGGCTTTTAAGCATTCCCTTTATTGACACCATAAAGACAGGGAAAGGCATAAAAACTAGGAGACAAAGCAGGAGTGTGGGAGAGTACGTGCAGAGAGAGGGCTGTCATGTTTGAGAAACACAAAGAAGGCTAGGGTGGCTAAAGCATAGTGAATGAGAAGCAAGGTGGTGTGAGATGAAATTGGAGAGGTTGGCAGGACAGATGGTGCAGAGCTTCATGGGTTATTAAGGACTTTTAGTTTTTAGCTTGGGGAGGGGGAAAGGAAGCTAAATAAGGGCTTTAGGCAGAGGAGTGATATGGTCAGATGCAAAAGAGTAGCTGGGTTGAAAAAGGGATGCATTTAAACTCCAGGTACTTAAATTATTAACTATTAACCCTTTCAACAATTTGAAGGTAGTATATAGACATGGATTTGTCAAGGAGATGATGAAAATAAGTTATAGAAGGAAGGATGATAGTGGAAAAAAAGATGATACATGGAGAAGGTATATACCCTGTCCCCAGATGTTAATACCTGGATATACCTCTTATAAGATTTTAACAACATCACTGATTGCTCTATAGAGGATGGGTCTGAGGGGGTAAGAACAGACATGAGAAGACCAATCTCAAGGCTGTTAAGCTAGTTCAGGTAGGTGACGATAGTGGCATGATGACAGAGGAGTTAAGTGAACAGATTTAAGAAACAGTTGTAACAATAGAATGGCTAGGATCTCATGATTATCTGGATGTAATACTTAAGAGGTTGAGAAAAAAAAAAGAGGTTGGAAATATAAAAAAGAGAGGAAATGGAAACCGGTCCCTGAGGAGGGAAGAGGTGAGATTCAGAGCACACACAGAGGGATGGGCTTTCATAGGATGCGGAAATCCTTCCATTGTAATAGGAGGGAAGACAGATAAGATGGATAAAGAAAAGAGGGTTTGTAATTTAATGTGAAGAAATTTAATGGGATCTACTCCTTTATAAAGCAGGAAGCAAAGTCACCCAAGAAGAGGTGGGAATAAAGAGATGAATAAAAGGTTTGAAGAAAATGGAAGCTTAACAACATTGTTGTAAAAAATGGGCTCACAAGACATAGAAGCATAGAACAGACTGTGGAATCTGGAGGGGGGGAGGGGGAGACCTACCGAAGAACTTTTTGCATATATGCATAACCTGTGGACACAGACAATAGGGTGGTAAAGGGCGGGGGGGGGAGGAGAGTGAGGGCAGGCTAGAAAGGGTCAATGGGGAGAAAAAGGGGGCATATGTAATACTTTCAATAATAAAGATTTTTTAAAAACTTAGTTGAGCCGAAACCGGTTTGGCTCAGTGGATAGAGCGTCGGCCTGCGGACTGAAAGGTCCCAGGTTCGATTCCGGTCAAGGGCATGTACCTGGGTTGCGGGCATATCCCCAGTAGGAGATGTGCGGGAGGCAGCTGATCGATGTTTCTCTCTCATCGATGTTTCTAACTCTCTATCTCTCTCCCTTCCTCTCTGTAAAAAAATCAATAAAATATATTAAAAAAAAAAAAAAAACTTAGTTGAAACAAAAAGATAATGGGCTCACAAAAAAAATCATTGCAAAATTTCTAGGTAATATTGAGAGACCAGTTGAAGGTCCTGAATGTGAACTTACAATGGTATCAATTTTTCTTTGTGATTTTCACACAAGTGTTTAGTTGCTTGGGTGCAGGGACTACAAAGGCAGAGTTTAAAAAAAAAAAAAAAGATTTTGTCAGACCGAGTGCTACTATAGGGCAAGAGCAAGAGTTTTCAGTGTGTGCAAAAAAAAAAAAAAAAAAAAATGACTTAAATACTGGGTCACAGGACTACTGCTGAAAAAAATAGGGAAGTGAAGACAGGAGTGGGCTGGAAGGTGGAAGGTAAATTAATTGGAAATTCCAATGAGGTCATATGACAGATGAAGTGGGAGTACTTGAGTATGTGAGCTGGAAAATTTGGTAAGTGTGGTCAATGAGTGAGATGTGTAGAACAGTGATTTGAGGGAAGAGCAGTTCCAAATAATGACAAAGCCCAGGGTATGACTATGAGAGTGGACAGCTAAGGTAAACTGGAAGAAAAAGTCACTGAGAGAACAAACCATGAGTTTGGGTTCTCAAGGAGCTTATTGGAAGCATAAAAAAATTAGGGAACTAATACAAGAATATACAATTAAGTGCTAGATGGTAGTTCAAAACAGAAGCTCAAAGAGAAAAATTACAAAATGAGTATAAAATTACAAGAGGAAGGGATTTTTATTAAGGAAAGGCTTCATCTAAGAGGTGGATAGCAAAGGACTTAAGAAAATGAAAAGGAGGGACTAACATTCTGTATCAGGGGAAAGAAGAGCCAGAGCCATGAGGCAGGAAAGACAGAAACACTTAGATTTCAGAGCACACTTACAAAATAAAACAAGCAGTAAACTCCAAAGGACTTATACTAATTAAAGAGCATTTATGTAAATCTATATATACAAAAGCCTAAGCAACCATTACAACTGGTGGACCCAACGACTGGTTGACCGTTAGCTATGATGCGCACTGACCACCAGGGGGCAGACACTCAATGCAGGAGCTGCCCCCGGGTGGTCAGTGTGCACCCACAGCCAACCTCCTGCAGCCAGCCAACCTCCCATGGTCCCTCCCCCCCGCTGGTCGCCCCCAAATCACTGGCCAGGCAGAGGGATCCCACCTATGTAATTAATAAACAGAAATCACTTGTTTAGCTGGACAGAACAGATTCCTAACTGTACTGCAGGAAACAGAATAAAAGTTGCTCTTACATGGCTGAGTTCAAGGAAATTTGTTCAAAAGGAATGCGCCTGGTGCCCTCTTCAGAGTTCTCTCAGAGTGCTGCCAGAGGAATAGAACCCTACACTCAAGGACCAGAGTGGCCGTGTAGGCTTTCTTCCCTCCACCTGCCAAATTGTTTTTACTGATGATCAGGATGTAACTACACATACAGGTATGCTTTAGTAAGTAAAAATGGCCTATTAATAAACAAGCACACAATATGGGAATATGCTAATCATCCCTACTCAAAGATTTTAAAAAATATATAATAAAATAAATCACAGTGATGAGTTCTGATAGGTATGTAAAAATGAATTTATCATTTTTTTGTGATCTAATAAGCAATAAAACCCATCAAGGTACATTACAATTACAAGGATTTGTTCATCTCATTCATATTAAGTTAGGACCAAAAATCCTAAATGATTTTGAATGGCCCTAAATACTAAAATTCCTAATTGTGGATTGGCTGACTTTTAGATAAGCAAGTTGCAATATATAGGCTACTCTGTGTTTGTGTGAGCACACACATACACACCCCTCTCAAACATTATAAAATCAGAAGCAAGTAGAATACCACCTAAATCAAGAAACAACACAAATAAGCACTCAAATTTTACTAATATATTAAGATAGCCAAAAGGGTGGCCTCTCCAAGGGAAACACCTGAGGAGTCCTCAGGTGGAGAAAGTTAGCTTACTGTATCTTGTCAAACTACTTTAAGAGGAAAGTAATCCCCAAAGAAGCCAGGATGCTGAGCCACGCACGTTAGGAGTCCTAACACAGGGGAAATCCCATTTCTCTTCCACTCTAATGTGAGGCAAGAGGGAAGTAGACAATGTATAATAGCCAAGGGCTTTTAAAATTGTACTTGATTAGTTTTTCACTTCTATAATGACATAAGCCATATATAATAACATATATAAATCAAAACAAAGAATTTTATATACACCCAGAAATAAAAAGATAATCAGTGGCCCGGCTAGTGTGCCTCAGTGTTTGAGCATCAACCCATGAACCAGGAGGTCACAGTTTGATTCCCAGGCTCAGGTTTCAGGCTTAAAGTAGTGGGTGTGCAGGTGGCAGCCAATAGATGATTTTCTCTCATCATTGATGTTTCTATCTCTCTCTTTCTCCCTTTCTCTCTCTGAATCAATAAAAACATATTTAAAAAAAAGGTAACCAGTAGTCATTTGCACCCATTATTATACAATAACAACTTGACTATGTAGTAGCTACAATATGACCTAACTGAATAGAGGAAGAAAACTATTACTAAGGAAAAGTTAACAAATACATTTTTAACCTCTTATGGCTCAAATTATTTACCTCAAATTAGAGATTACAGTGATCTACATACCTGAAATACAAGTTTAAGTTAAGAGCAATTGCAGAGTTGGAGGAGCCGACAATCACAACAATATCTAGGTCTTGAGACACTTTCAGTGAAGTAAAGGAAGAAATCTTGGCTGGCTCCTGTTGCTGCTCATCACACATATCTTCTTGGTGAAGTGCTAAATCCACATGAGCTACATGTGTACCACCCACAATGTCGAAAATGTCTTTGAGTTAGAGTTAAAGGAAATGCCAGTCTTAAGTATGCCTAATCATTTAAACCATAGGATGGCTAGAGATCCAACCTTGTAAGTACAGGACACTGAAGCTGCCCATATCATAGTAACCAGATGACTGTGAAGTTGGCGGCCCAATAAACAACCTGATAGAGTTCATTCAATAATACTTGCTGAATGCCCACTCTGAGCAGGCGCTGAGACACTGGTGATATTTTTCCACTAGTGTTCTACAACAGTACTGTCCAAGAAAAATATATGCAAACCACATTTGCCATTGTAAATTTTCTAGTAGCCTTATTTAAAAAGTAAAAAGAAATCTGTGAACCTAATGTTAATAATATAACTTAACTCAATATATCCAAAATATCATCTCACCATGTAATCAGTAAAAAAATTGAGATATTTTAAACCCTTTTTTTCATATAAGTGTTAGAAATCTGGTATTTTACACTTAAAGCATATCTCAATATGGACACTAAATTTTCACTGAAAATACCTGATCTGTATTTAGACTTCATAAAATTTACATTTGAGAACTTGGAACAACCAAAGTTGTTCCAAACATACTTAAAAGTTCTCCAAGCATTAGCTTTTAACTAAAGTAATTAAATACAATTAAGAATTTAGTTCCTCAATCATACTAGCCAATTTCAAGTGTTCAAAGCCACATATGCCTAGTGCTATGTTGAACAGTGGAGTTCTATAATCTGGCAACAAAAATGAAGTTAATCCAATAATTTGACATTTGTATAAAAAGTTTTAATAGAGGCTGATATATCTAAACACACACACACACACACACACAACACCTATTCCTTTTAGAAAATAAGGTTCCAAAATCACATAAGAGGTCATTTTTTCAAGCCTTTGAAATAATATTGCTGATGACCTATGGATCTGCTAAAGATAAAAAGCCCATAATATTTTCCAAAAATAAATAAAAGTGGTTAAGCAAATCATATGATTCAATAATATGATGGAATCATTACTTGTGATGAGTGGGCATATTATATCATAAGTGGTCATCTAAAACTTTCCTGGAACAAGGACAAAACAGATATTTAATAATCATATTTGAATAAATGGGTAATGCAGAGTATACACAATTTAAAAGGAACACAAATAAGTTAACAAGATGATTATGACTATGAAAAAACTTGTGTATACAATGAAAAGTATTTGAATGGATTATGAATATAGTTAAGTTCATGAAGATCTTTTTCCCTGCAGTTTTTTTTACTGAAAAAGTAACCATCAACCTACACCCAAGTTCCTTAAAACTAAAAGCCTAATAGGGTTTATCTTTCTAGGTATTCTCCTCCCCTGCACAACAACATTTTTGCCGCCAAGGATACAGATCCAGCCTAAACTACTCAAAACAAAAAGAATTCCTCTGCAGAGCTGCATGTCAATAACACTGTCCACAGCCTGTGCAGGCAAGCATAGTGTGAAATAGCTGAGTACTCTAATCTCAGCATCTCTTCCAGGAAACATGATGTGCAGGATGATACATTTGTTGATGAGCAATAATGATGTGTTATTGTGAAATGACAGAATTCTCAAAGTTAATAAGGAAATACCTATGAAACAAAAGAATAGTATTTTAAACTCATTGGTCACATTGTTACAATGGGCAAATTTGACTTTGTAAAACATAACACAAACAGGTAAAACAAACAAAAAACACACCACTTAACTCAATCCAACTCTAGGCAGTTATTATTCATACCTACCTAAGCAAGTGGATATTGAAAGGTAGGTAAGGGGATGAATAAAGATGATCTAATGCAGTGGTTCTCAACCTTCCTAATGCTGTGACCCTTTAATACAGTTCCTCATGTTGTGACCCAACCATAAAATTATTTTCATTGCTACTTCATAACTGTAATTTTGCTACTGTTATGAATCGTAATGTAAATATCTGATATGCAGGATGTATTTAGGTGACCCCTGTGAAAAGGTCATTCGACCCCTAAAGGGGTTGCAACCCACAGATTGAGAGCAGCTGGTCTAATGTCTCTTGTTCCTTGTGTTATGGCCATTCTGACAGCACACCAGAAGTTTCAAAAAGCCTACTTACTATCCATGAGACCCCACAAGAATAATCACAGACTTTTTGAAAAAATGCAAAAGAAGGGTTGGGCCCGTGTGCCTCAGTGGTTGAGCGTCAACCCATGAACCAAGAGGTCACTGGTTCGATTCCCGATAAGGGCACATGCCTGGCCTGTGGGCTCGATCCCCCATGGGGGGCGTGCAGGAGGCAGCTGAATCGATGTTTCTCTCTCATCGATGTTTCTATCTTCCTCTCCCTCTCCCTTCCTTTCTCTAAAATCAATAATGACATATTTTTTTGGGAAAAAAGGAATCTTAAAACCAAAGGTGGCAAATATGCTACTGCCTTAAAAATAGAAGCCCAAGTGCCTTGATTTCTGCTCCCTGCAGCTCTCAGAATGGGACATAGTAAAGAGCTCTGCAACCAGTCTTAGATCAGCAATATCCAACAGAAATATAATGCCAGCCACAAATGCAAGCCACATGTAGTTTTAAACTTTTTAGTAGTAGCTGCATTGAAAAAAAAAAAAGTGAAATTAATTTTAATATATATTACTTAACTCATTATATCCCAAAATATTTCAACATATAATTAATACAAAAACCTATTAATGAGATATTTTACTTTTTTTGTACTAAGTCTCCAAAATCTGGTATGTATTTGACACTAAACGGACAAGTGTTCAAGAACCTCAAGTGGCTAGTGGGTAGTATTGGACAGGCAGGTCTCCCACACTGATTTCACATATATAAGAACCTTTCCTGAAATACACAAAATTACACAGTAATGTCACAGATTTAAACATGTTGAAAGCCCACCTGTAAATACTTACTGACATTTTGATCTTCAATGAGCTTTTGCAAAGCCTCCTCACTACAGTTATACAAAATGGTTCCATCACATCTTCCATCTTTCAAATTAAATTCATAGATGAGCAATTCATTATTTTCACTAAGAGCGAGCAGTCTGGGCTTGTCTGTTGGTGTGCTGCTGTTATGAGAATCCTCCCACACAAAGCTAAGGAAAAAATTCACATTATTTTTTATATTCTCTATCTACAATAATATTTACCCACAATGGTGAGATTGGAAGAGCAGAATGAACAGAGAAAAGTTCTTTAGTTCACCTGGTAGCATTAATTCTATATCCAATTTAAGAGAAAGTAAACTGCATTAGGACTTCCTACCTCTTCCCCCTCAGCCCCTTCACACCAGCACAAGAATATAGAAGTAGGTGGTGAAAAGGGGGCATGGAGCAAGAAATGACGTCTGCTTTTATTTCTTCATCCTAAATCCTGACTGATGATATGTTTAAAAGAATTGTTATGATCAAAGGTAAATTTCAACAACCAAGTATGTAGATTATTTAAATGAGGTGGTGCTCACAATTAACAAACTAAGTTTTACTAACTTAAATGCTTTCAACTTTAAAAAAGAAAGTGATTATTTGTATTAATAGATCTTAAGAGACTCCAGAATAGTTCTGTCCAAAAGAACTCTGTGATGATAGAAGTGTTCTATATATCAGCACTGTTCAATACAGTAGGCCACATATGGTTACTGAGCAGCTGAAATGTGAGTAATGCAACTGGAAATGAATTTAAATTTTTAAGTCACATGTGGCTAATGGCTACCATGCTGGACAGAACAGTTACAGAATTTTTAAAGCAGTGCAGTGTCAACATAAGAACACTGGCTAATAAGGATGGAAAGAGACTAATGATGCTATAGCTTCAAGTTAAATATTCAAATTAAATTACATTTAGCACTGGTGGGTGTGCTCAGTGGTTAGAGCATCCGACCTTGCACTGAGGGGTCTGGGGTTTAATTCCAGTCAAGGGCACAGACCTTGGTTGCTGGTTTGCTCCCCGCCCCCACTTGGGGCATGTGAGGGAGGCAACCTGTCCATGTGTCTCACATTGATGTTTCTCTCTCTCCACCCTCCTTGCCCTCTCTCTGAAAAGCAATTGAAAAAAAATATCTTCATGTGAGGATTAACAAAAGTAAAATTTTTTAAAAAATTAAATGATTGTTAAATCATTTAAAAACATCAAAGGGCCCCAATTCTGAAAACAATGCAATGGAATGAGATGAGACTTCCACACTAATAAGTCTCATCTTTTTATTTTATTTTTTTTCCCTCTGTACATGGCTTTTATTATTTACATAATACAATATAGCATCAATGCTGGGTAGCATGATTATGTGCAATACATAAATATGAACTATCTGTACACATCTGCAAATCTAACTCAGAACTAAGGTACAAAGATTTGAAAGCAAAATTGAGTGCTTTAAGAACAAAAGTAAAACTAAGACTGAACACTGCAATAAATCAGAAGTAGTGCCTCGTGTACATACTTAACTATTTACAGATGAAAACAGGCATTACCACAACACTAATCTAACTATACTCATTTATATATAAAAAACACAAGTTTCATATATCACAGAAAACCTTCCATTATAACACAGAAGTGATATTACCAGACAAGCATCAATGAAGTATACTGCCTCTTCTAGTTGTTATTGTACAATGCTGTAAATAATGCAGCCCATGCAACACACCCAAGAACACTAGTCCTATACCCAAGTACAATTAATATGATAAAGCAGCCCTCTGCAAGTGGTGCTGGATACCACTAAGAAGTCTACTGCAGCCATGTTGGTTATGATTTTCCATGCAGAAGGGTACAGTTACATTAACTGAAGTCTTTTAAAAAAGCTCTAAACATTCTTTCTTCAACCAAAACATTCAACAAAAGATGCACATGAAAAATTAACTGTTCAGATACCTTTGCAACTTAAAATTCAGATGCATGTTACTCAACAGAGCTACTGTATGTGAAAACCAAATGCAGAGTTTTAATTTCTTCTTGTAAACAAATTAATCCTAGTGCAGTTCTGTGCTACACATTTTTAGCAATGAGTAAGTAATGCAGACATCTTCTGGTGCAGGTCAACAATAAGCTTCAAAGATAGCTCCAGACCCTGTTGCTTGATGGTTTTACTCATAACCAGTTGCAATGTTTACCTTTCACAGAATGTCTTTGCCAGCTTTTAGGCCAATTAGCCATGCTTATATATGGCATCAAATACTGGTTTCATGGGAAGTTCTGATCCTCTTTTATCACCTTCTTCCTGCTTCCAAAGAACATGTTGTGAAAATTAACAGTGAAGTTTAACTATGGTAGAAGTAGACTGCCAGTCCTTTTCTGGTGTACCATTTTTTTAGAAAAATACAGGCACATAACACTAGCCAAAAATTATACCTTGATACATTCCCAAGAGGCAGATATGCTGCAAACATGCAGAGATTTCATGTTTTGTTTGGCACGTGGGAGCTAAATTTTGTCCCTGTTATCTGTGAAATTCAATTTGATATGCAGATTTCCATCCAATTTTATTCAAGGGAGGGCATATACATTTTGTAGGGCTGTATCTATCCAATTCTGCCTGTAACAAACACCCAAACATCCTAAAATATCAATTATAAGACAGACAAGTAGTATAAAGTAAAACTCTGGAGAACATCAAAGGAAAATGGCCATGCATCTGCTCTTTAATGTTTTCCTACGATATATTAAAATAAAAACAAAGTTTCAGTCTCTTCACAAGTAGTAATTTATATTCTCTGGATTTTTTCAGCCACAACAACTGGATTCTCTTTTCTGATTTTTGCTGCAGCTTCTGCTTTGTAATCATATGGACAGTTGTGCTTGTCAGAGTAACGGTGAAGTCCACAAAACAAATTTCCACATCGGCAGTCAAACCCTGTAAGGCCAACTTTCTTTCTGCACATGAAACACCTATTCTTCTTTGGTTTGGGTAACTCAGGAGCTTTTTCTTCACTTTGAGAAGTACTAGGTTGAGAAACTGATGAACTGGGCTGAGTAACAACTGGCTCTGACACCTCTGTTTTCGGGGTAGTTATTTTGTCCTCTCTTGAAATGCTCATTTCTGTCATTTGCTGAGTTACAGGCAAGGCAGCCACAGGCACATTTCTTGATTTTTCAGATGTGCTGCCAGCAGCACCTTCACAGTTGTTTAAACTAGTGTCTGCTCTTTGCACAGATGCAGAATCTGAGGTAGGACTGTTGGAACCACTAGCTGTCCCCATTGGGCTCATTCTGCCACTATTCTGCTGCCTCTGAAGATGCTCTTTGTAGCAAACAGAACACATTCCATTTGTCCTAGGATTCCCATAAAAGCCACATCCTGTACTACACAGTATGGGCCCTGGGGTCTGGTTAGTCTCCTGAGCCATATTTTTCTGCGGTTGCATCTCGGTGCACTGCACGCGGGATGCCGTCGGTGTGAGATCGATGTTTCTCTGTGCCTCTCCTCCTCCTTCCTATGATATAAGTCTCATCTTTTTAAAAAAGCTTTTTTCTACCAAAGTAGTAAGTTTTATATCTAGGAAAATTGGACTTTGGTGCTATAATGTCCTTATCAGAGAAAAAGGTTAACACATTGCATATTTCTAATCCTATAGCTAGACTGATGATTTTTTTAACAACCAACTCCTGACTGTTTACATTGAAATTTGGAAAACAATATAAAGATTTTGTTGCTTAAACAACAGATATTATTTCTTACAGTTCTGGAGGCTACAAACCCAGAAACAAGGTGCCAGCAGAGTGGTTTCTGGTGAGGCAGCTCTTCCTGGCTTACTAACGGCCACTTTCTTGCTGTGTCCTCACATGGCTATTACTCCATGTGCTTGGAGAGAGAGATCTCTGGTGTCCCTTCTTCTTACTATCAGGATGCCGATGCTATAGAATTAGAACCCCACTCTTATGACTTCATTTAACCTTAATTACCTCCTTAAAGGCTCCTCAATCTTCAAAAACAGTCACATGGGTAGTTAAGGTTTCAACATACAAATGTCAGGGAACACACACTTAGTGCCTAAGACTGCCATGCCACGGGAAGGCAGCCAGTTAAAAAGATGTCATCTCTCTCATTCTGCCTCCCCAATATAAATGTTGAATATGGAAAACGTTCCACAAATTAAGCACACTGTGACACCATTAACATCATTAGCACATGGACTACATTAGCATGTGGGAAGGCAAAATTTTCAATGAAAATATAGAATGTACAGTGATTGCAACAATATAAAAGAACGATGTATACTTTGAGAAAAGTAGGATAAAACCCTGAATACTAAAAATTTGCCCTTATTTTTACCCTGTGAAGTATTTTAATTCAATTAAATGCAAATAAGAAAGCTTCTCTTGACTTACCCCCTCTACTAATTTCATGCCCCATTAATTCAGGTGTGCGTCTCTTATCTTCTCTTAAGTTCTCCAACACCTAAAGCGTTCTGCTTTTCACTGCCTCATCCCTGGATTTACAAAGTTCTGTTCACAGGGGACTTAATATTGCTGAATAAACTTACTTCCCCTGGGGAGACTTTCCTAGCAGCCAGAGGTCAGGAAGAAAGAAGGCCCACGCAGGACAGAGGAAAGCATTGGCGGACTTAGCGCCTCTCCTATGTGAGACACTGTCGTGCAGCCTGGAGCTCCCCAGGGAAGGCACCTCCTGACTCCTCAAGGCCTTACAGAGCTGCTCCTTTCCAAAACGATTTCTATGATAAAAAGAGCCCGAAGACTCCGAGGGCACTACCAAACTGAATGAGGTAAAAAACCAAGTTCTGGACCGAGGGTCACAAAATGGAAAGTCATAGTACACGACTGTAACGCTGGTCTTCCCCTGCATTCCTGAACCGTGCCAGCCTCACAGGGAAGAACTGTCTTCCTCAACTAGTGAGGCCTGGCCCCGAGGTGACAGCGAACAGGAATGCGCGCTGCGCGAATAAGCGAGCGGGACACACTACCAGTTCTGTGCAAAAGAGTTCTTTTGTACAGAACTATTCTGGAGTCTTAAGATCTATTAATACAAATAGATCTCAACCT
Source organism: Myotis myotis (assembly GCF_014108235.1). Lineage (NCBI taxonomy): Eukaryota > Metazoa > Chordata > Mammalia > Chiroptera > Vespertilionidae > Myotis > Myotis myotis. The sequence continues at coordinate 162,752,002 of NW_023416313.1, forward strand.
TCTGGCCCTTTAAATACAGTTCCTCATGTTGTGACCCAACCATAAAATTATTTTCATTGCTATTTCATAACTGTAATGTTGCTACTGTTATGAATCGTAATGTAAATATCTGATATGCAGGATGGTCTTAGGCGACCCCCGTGAAAGGGTCGTTCGACCGCCAAAGGTGTCTCGACCCACAGGTTGAGAACCACTGCGTGACTAGGCTCTCTGTCCCGGAAGAAGGCGGGGGAGCCCGTCGGTGACGGAACTCGCTCTGTCTCAGGGGCAAGAAAAGGGTCCCAATCCAGATGATCCCAATCTAACATCACCCCAGCTGCTATCGTCAGCGGACTTCACTGGAAGGAGAAAATGCGCAAGGTGCACGGCACGATGACGATTAGCCGAGCTTCGCCGAGTGACAAGAGGCGGCGCAGCGGGCGAAGAAGCGGCGCCGCCCCGCCCCGCCCACCCGGAACTGGGAGGCGACGGGGCAGACCCGCGGCCGAGCGAGAAAGGTTCCGCGAGGGGGTCGGGCGCGCCGGCGGCACTGTCCCGGCCGGCATCCCGCTCCCGCCCTGCCAGAAGGGTATTAGGGCCAGCCAGGCTAGGGCTCCGAATCCCCCGCTCCTCCGCCCCAGCTGCCCAGCCCTCCCGCAGCACTTACTGCCGGAAGGGGCCGTCCAGGGAGCAGCCACTCCCGCCCCGGCCGCCCGCGGCCAAGGAAAGCACTTGAAGGCTGCCTGCGGCGGTCAGGCTCCCCAGAACCTCCTGCTCTCGGTGCAGCTGCGCCCGGCTTCCCAGACGCCCCGTGGCCTCTGCGGGGACAGGCACCAACAACATCGGCACAACCCGCTCCATGGTGGCAGCGCTGCAGAAGCCGCCGGCGGCAGCACTTCCGGATCACTTCGCCGCCATCTTGGGTCCGGCAGTTATTTGTGTATGTGTGTGTTTCCCCCGCCCCCCACGTCCTGGGCATGCGCAGTGGAGCCGACCCGGCTGCCTCGTGACTCCCGCCGCCCCGGGCCAGCGGCCTCTGCCAGACGCCACTCCCTTGCGTGCGGGAGTCCGCACCTGCGGCGCCCGCGGATCTGCACCTGCGCTGGCCTCGGGCCGGCAGGCTGCAACAGAAGGCTCGCTGTGGCGTTACCCTTTGCCGCCTTAATCTAGGCGCCACCTAGGGATTGGAAGTCCCCGCCCCTTCTCATGGCTTTTATTTTTATTTGTTTACAGCCCTGGGGTGGTGCAAGCAATCCTTAGCAGTGTGGACCGGCCCGTCCTGAGTTGACCCGAACGTTGAAATGCGCGGGGGCGCGGGGTAAGGGGCGGTGGCGTTGCCCTTTGCTCTCCGCGGGGAAGTGTGATCCAAGGTCGTGGGCAGAGAGGAGCAGAGGGGCGAGGAGCGGTGTGGAGAGGCATTTGGGAAAAGGGCCCTAATAGCAGTGCCTTTCTCACCCGCGGTCAGGTGGGCCCACAGGCTCCCAAAGCTTAGCGCCTCCTTTTGCTTCGACTCGAACCCTCTAGTTCAGTGGTTCTCAACCTTGGCTGCACATTAGCATCACTGGGAATATTTTTAAAATCCTGATTTCTGGGCCTCATCTTCCAGAAATTCTGTTTCTTTGTTATGGGCTGGGGCCACACATTAGTAACAAAGAAACAATTTCCGAAGGATGAGGCCCAGAAATCAGGATTTTTAAAAAGATTTCCAGGTGATTCTAATGTGCAGCCAAGGTTGAGAACCACTGCTCTAGTTCTAGGGCAGTGATGGCGAACCTATGACATGTGAACTCATTTTTTTTGGTTGATTTTTCTTTGTTAAATGGCATTTAAATATATAAAATAAATATCAAAAATATAAATTTTTGTTTTACTATGGTTGCAAATATCAAAAAATTTGTATATGTGACACAGCACCAGAGTTAAGTTAGGGTTTTTCAAAATGCTGACACGCCGAGCTCAAAAGGTTCGCCATCACTGTTCTAGGGCTCGGTGTGTACAAAATTCTTTTTCTCCTGCATTGCTTTCTCCCTCTTTATTGGGGTGACTTCATTATCATGCAGGCGTGCTCTAATATGTGAAACTGGTGGTTCCTTGTGACTTTGGTTAAATTTAGTGTTAAGTCTTGGCTCTAGAAATAATCTCTCTCCTTCTCTCTATCTATATATACACCCCGTAGACCCAGCCTTTCTCCCTGAATAATCAGCAACCTCTGAATCAGAAGTTAGTAGCCCCGACCTGACCAATAGTCACACCGACCAGACCTCTGGCAAACGAAAGATAACATCTTGACCTAAATTATGTTTCAGTTTTTGAGTCCTATGGTGGAGCAACCCCCTGGCTACTTTCCATGAGACCAGAGGGAGTCTGAAAAGACTTCAGAGCTGTCCTCAAGACCTGAAGAAATGATTCATTACCCTTCTCTCACCTCCAGCCAATCAGTTGCCCTATATGATCTGTAACCTATAGGCCATCAAGGATTTCCAGCTTTTGAGCATTAGCTTCCTATTCTCCTTGATAAGGCCATTCGTCAATAAATAGCCAATATGCCCTAGCTGGTTTGGCTCAATGGATAGAGTGTCAGCCTGTGGACTGAGGGGGTCCCAGGTTCGATTCCAGCCAAGGGCACATGCCTGGGTTGCGGGCTCGAGCCCCTGTAGGGGGCGTGCAGGAGGCAGCCAATTAGTGATTCTCTCTCATCATTGATGTTTCTATCTCTCTCCCTTCCTCTCTAAAATAAATAAAATATATTTTAAAAAAATAAAATAAAATAAGTAGCCAATATTTCTCTACTGCAATTCTCAGTGTTTAGTATTTGGCTTTGCTAGTGCTGGGTGGACAAACTCTTTCTGTTCTAAAACATATGTCATTCTTTAAAAAAGAAAATGACTTCCTTTATCCTACACCAACGGCTACCTACTGTCAAATTTCTGCTTCCCTTTTAGAAAATTCCAAGTTGACTCTTCTTATGGTCAGAAAAACTCCCTCTCCTCACCTCAACCCTCTGATCAGGCTGCCATCTCCACCAAAACTCTCTGTCAAAATGAATGATCTCTAGACTGCCACAACCAACCTATCATTCCTCACTCCCTTCTTAACGTACTTTCTTTTCAACTTTGGTAACACCACTAACAATGTTTGGTAACATTTTTAAAGTGGTCTTCTAAAAGGGACCTTACTGTTTAAAATTCTGACTTCATCGCAGTTAAAAATCCAAATTTTTAAAAATCATGGCTTACAGATCTTACACCCTGCCTCCCTCTTTCCAGCCTCATCACCCTCCCCACTTATCTGTGTACTTCAGTCTTTTCCTGAAACACACCAAATTCACTCTCACTTTGGGGGCTTTGTGCTCAGTAGTGCCTTTACATGAACTACTTTTCATTCCAACTTAAATATAACCTCTATTGACAGAGCTTCCACTCCAGTCACTCATCACCCAGTTTTGTTTTCACCGTGGTTTGTATCACCACCTGATGTTTTGGGTTAGTCCCTGTCCAAACAGAATGCAAGTTTCAGAAGAGCAGGGACTTTTTCTTGCTTACCACTGGAACCCTGACGCCTAAAACGGTGCCTGGTTCATAAAGGCACTCCAGTCTTTGCTGATAACCTTGTTTGTCAAGTTAAACCAAACATTTCAGATCCCCAAAGAGATGTGTATATGTATATTCAACCATCATAGCTCATCTAGGGGTACTTTCTCTTACAAACAAGTTTCAACACATCATTATCTCTTTAATTATACCTTATTATGCCATGCCTTTTTAGGCACATCACTCAGGTTTTTGAAGACAGCTAAGAAAATGTTTTGGGTAGGGTCCTCCAATGTATCAAGGCATAAGAAATGTCTTCAGACTCTTGGATCCCTGTAGACATAGCTCGCACAGCTAGTGTCTGATGATTAAACTTTCCCCACATGTCCGTATTCCAGAACAATGAGATCAGTAGATCCAGGCAAGCCTACAAAGGGAACAGATGTTAACTGCAAACAATTACATTTTCTAAAGTATTAGGTGATTTAATTAACATCTGACTCCAGCAGATGGTAAATTCTGAGGAAAGAGATGGCCTCCGTGTTGTTCGTGTTTATGTTTTTGAATAGTTGTCCCTCAAATATTTCTTGAATTAACGATTCAATTTCTCAAATTAAGTCTTGCCCTCAAATAGCATAAGTGACCAAAGCACCTGGGAATCAATTCAACGGTTTATTTGAAGATACCATAGGGTCCTAACTTGAGGTAGACTCTTTACTCAGTAATTGCCAGTGTCTGGAACTACTTCTGAAAACAAGCTATTCTCGCCCAACAGGCGTGGCTCAGTGGTTGACAGTCAACCTATGAACCAGGAGGCTACGGCTCCATTTCTTGTCAGGGCACATGCCCTGGTTATGGGCTCGATCCCCAGTGTGGGATGTGCAGGAGGCAGCTGATCAATGATTCTCTCTCATCATTGATGTTTCTATCTCCCTCTCCCTTGCTCTTTGAAATCAATAAAAATATATTAAAAAAATAATAAAAGCAAGCTATTGTCCATGCTCTTGGTTTAAAAGAAATAGAGAAGTAAATGATAGACCCTAGATTGGGCTTGAACAAGGGGCATTGACCTTGTTTCTGCCATAACTTACTGCATTGTAGCCTCTAGCTGCTGTATCAGTTGTTTGTCCACGTGGCGACAGAACAGGGGAAGGAGGTTGGTGGGAAAGGCTAGGGGTTCAGCCAAAGAGGCTGTAGGCATCTGAGCTATTTCCCAGGCGATCAAAATCACTATGTCTGTCCTGGAGACCAGAGAGGAGGAAATACATCAAAGTATTTGTATTTATGCAGGAAACAGACCCAAAGCCAAGATCCTTATTACCGTTTAACACCACCATCACCCTCTATGCATGTAGCAAATAAGGGAGAACATTTGCACATTTGACATATGCCGGGGCACAGCTTAATGCTTTACACATCATTTTTCTTAAATCTTAAGAACTCTAAGGGGCTAGTACTGTCATCCCTAGATCCCTAGTTTGTAAATGAGGAAACAGGCTAAGAAAAGGTTAAGTAACATTCCCAAAACTTAGAGTGCTAATAAGTGATGGAGGCAAAATTCAAACGTAGATCTGTTTGATGCTAAAGCTTGTCCCCTTAATTACTATGTTACACTGCCTCCCATGGAAAATAAACTCTAGGGGACTATAAGGAGGGGAAAAGGCAGAGCAGCTACAACTCTGGGAATTTTCCCTTTGACCAACTTCTTGCCTGATGTTTGAATACACTACTCAGGAAATATCTCATCTGGCCCAGCCTATACATCCCAGATGTACTGAAATAATACGTACAGGTCATTATGATCTTACCAAGCTGTATGGTCACTGCTGGGTTCCTCCAGGGATGGATCCAGGGATACCAGCTGTGCCCCATGACTCAGCAGGGTGTAGAGCAAAGATATTCCAAACTGCAAGTGATAAAGTACCCAGGGGAAATGAGTTCATCCAAGGCATCCGGTGCTTACCTGGCTCTGTCTTCCCAACTAAAAGGACAAGTTTACGTGCACAAATGGAGTCCAACACCCGTACAACTGGTCAGAGTTTACACTGGCTGGCCGAAGAACTCTCAGACCTTTCACTGCTCTGAACTGCCCTGAAGATTCTTCTGGGGAGTGTACTAGATGCACACTCATGAGTTCTGCCCCCAGAGTCTGTAAATTAGGAATGGACCTGGGAATCTGATGCAGGTTGTCTGCTGACCACACTTTAAGAAGCACTGTTTTAGGAAAGAGCTTCAGAGAGAGGTTCATAAGACAATCCACTGGCATATTAGAAGATATCAGAACTTCATATCTAGTCTCATCTTTTAAAATGTTCTACTTGTGTATTTATTACGTGCCTAATATTAGTATAGTGTTACATATAAACTGCTTATAAATACACACTTAGGTGATATGGGTCAGAATTTATTTCTATTAAAACTTTAGTGACTTCTGCTCTAGAGGTCTACAGCAGCACCATCACCAGAGAGCTTTTTAGGAGAGCAGATGTGTGGGCCCCACCCCGGTCTACTCAATGACTCAGGCAGTGGGCCCAAGGTGATCCTAATGCTCACTAGAAGTTGATAAGCACTGGAAAGGATAAACGGGGGAGAGGAGGAGACTGCAGAGATGAAAACATTCCCTCATTTATTCCTTGCCAGTGATAACAGCCTGGAGACCATCTATGGCAGCAGTTCTCAACCTGTGGGTCGCGGCCCCTTTGGGGGTTGAATGACCCTTTCACAGGGGTAGCCTAAGACCATCAGAAAACACATATATAATTACATATTGTTTTTGTGATTAGTCACTATGCTTTAATTATGTTCAATTTGTAACAATGAAATTGGGGGTCACCACAACATGAGGAACTGTATTAAAGGGTCGTGGCATTAGGAAGGTTGAGAACCACTGATCTATGGAAAGACAAAAGCCTCCCAGAAAAAGAAAAAAAAAGCCTCCCAGATATATTACCTGATTCTGAAGCACCACAGTGACTGGCCGCTCTGAGGAGCCAGGTGGAAGCAGCATTAGTCCCTGAAGTCCTTGGAGGAGTTCTTGGAAGGTCAAGTGTCTGATATATTTGCCCAGAGGCTTGAATAACATTTGTAGGACCTACAGGAAGGTCAGTGAGTGCCTCTCTCAGACTTTATTACAACTTCACCTCCTCCCACCTTGCCTTCCATCCCTTTTCTTGCTGACCTGCCTTGATCACCTACCTGGTCAGGTTATTTACCAGACCTATCACCACTAATGCCCCTCCATCACCAACACTGGTCCTTCAATACCTACTTGTTCTAGGATGCCTTCCCTAAGTAGATACAGGGCTCAATACTTGTCAGGGAGTCCTTATTTTCTCACCCTCCACAGCACACTCACACCTGTATATTTTCTTGTGTTCATTACACCTAAAGATGATCAGCTGTTCCTATAGTTTATTCTGTAACTCCCTCACCTGAGGTGGCAGGGTCGACACCCCTCACTGCCCAGCCTTCTCTGGCATCTCTGGGGGTGGGAACTGGAAGAGGAGAAAAGATCCCTATCTCATCCGTGAAATCATCCTCTTCTCCACTTGGTGCCACAGTACCTGATCAGCTGCATCCCTCTTGACCAGGAGTGGCAGATGGTGGATGATCGCCAGAAGAAGGCTGACAGCTAGATCCCGGGGCAGGAAGGGGAGCAGCCGGGCCACTAGGGCTTTCCCCTTCCTCACTGACAGCACCTGCAGGAAGCCATCTGCTGCCTCCCTACGAGTGAGATAGAGTATTTTCAGGGCTGTACGTAACGGAGAGGGCTACATGCCAGAAAGGAGCAGCTAAAGCAAATTTGCTGATCCTCCCCTTCCTGGGCGGAGGGATGACCTCCCACGCTCACTCCAGGTTGTCCTGCTCCTGGGTCTTTAAGGCCTGGAAGAGCTTCTCAACCTGGTTTCTCTGCTGCTCAGAGTAGCAGGACTGTGGAGGCCCATTCTTCTGGCCCTCCTCTATCTCTAGTAACTGAAGAAACATCTGGGAATTTGAGGGTGGGAAAAGAGGAAGAAGAGGTCAATTTGAGCAATATCCCATTTTCAAGGAGTAGTTAGGAACTCATCTCACCTTCTCAATCCAGGACAACACCCGAAGCCTCTGGCTGCTTGCAGCTCCTATCTCCTAGAAGAAAGAGTCCCCAGCCATCAGCCACACCTCCACAGCAGCAACCCAGACCTCAGGGGAGCTAAACATTGAGCTGGAAAGACTAACACAAAGTCTGATCACACTTCTCCCTCTCTTAGGTCACAATCTGAACTCAAGCATGATGATGCTTAAGACTCTTCTCCAGGTTTCACAGTCATTTGTTTAAGATCATCGAATAAAGACAAAAATCCTCACCGAAAAAAAAAAAAGAGACTCTTCTCCATAACAGGGAGGAGAAAAAAGGGTTCTGGGAAGACGACATTCCTACCGGTTCTGGAGTTCCATGGGGTACAGCATCAATAGCTCTGCGAGGGCTAAAACACGTTGACATGGCCACCTGGCCCAGGGAACCCTCGAATCGAACCACTGCAGGAAAGGAGTCAAGACAGGCATATTTCCCTCTCCTTTCTACCCTCTGTCCACCCAGATGGTCAGCCCAACCCAGCAGGTCAGCCCTGGGCCTACCTGACTCGTAAGCCTCTGCCTTCTGAATGTAAGGTGTTACCAGCTTGAGGGACTCCACCTTGCTCCTTTGTCCAAGCAGCTCTTCATCTGTCTCCTTCTTCTCTAGTTTCTGATAATATTTCTGAGAGCCCATGGAATGTAAAAATGGATACAGTACTCGTGTTCTGAATTTAGAATTAAGGTTCTCAAGTGCAACGTCTTAACGCACCTTTTCCTATAGCATCTATTCCAGAAATGTTCCTGGCACCGTAAGCCATATTTGCAATCATTCTAAAGTACCTTAAACACCCTAGGTCTCATGCTACCATTCATGGGATCCTCATACCAAGGACTTCAAGAGCAAGGTACTGGCCAGCTGGGTGGCTCAGTGGCTGAGTGTTGACCCATGAACCAAGAGGTCACGGGTTCAATTCCAGGTCAGGGCACATGCCCAGGTTGCAAGCTCAATCCCCAGTAGGGGGCATGCAAGAGGCAGCCAATTAATGTTTTTATCTCTCTCCCTTATGTCTCTCTCTCTCTCTCTCTCTCTCTCTCTCTCTCTCTCTCTCTCTCTCAAAAAAAAAAAAAAAAAAAAGAGCCAGGTACCACTTCCAGGTCTGATAGAAAGGCAGAGGCAGAGAGAGAAGTGTAGAGCCAGGAAGCAAACCTGTCCCAGCATCTGCAACCTTCCTGCATTCCTTGTTCCCAAGTTATACACTACCCATCATATATCCTCCACCCCCCGTTTTGATTTTGTGATTCTGCCTGTGCTTTCCAAAGTCACCTTATCTGGTGGCATGGAGACCACCAGTAGCTTGAAGTACAGAGATAGCACTGTTGTCAATTGGCCAGTTTATACTTCTGAGGATTTTCCCAGCAGCTCTGATATTCTCTTAAAGAAATATGTAAAATCCAAGCTGAAATAAAGCCACTGACCGAGACAAACAAGGATTTGAATAAAGCTCCTCTATTTAGGAGCAGAACAAAAAAGGCCAGAATAGCCCTGACCGTATTGGGTCAGTGGATAGAGCGTCGGCCTGCGGACTCAAGGGTCCCAGGTTCGATTCGGGTCAAGGGCATGCATCTTGGTTGTGGGCACATCCCCAGTAGGGGGTGTGCAGGAGGCAGCTGATCGGTGTTTCTGACTCTCTACCCCTCTCCCTTCCTCTCTGTAAAAAATCAATAAAATATATTTAAAAAAAAAAAGGCCAGAATATAAAACAATTTCACTTTCAGTGATCTTGACAGAAAGAGGGGATTTTTGAACCAGGGTAGAAAGAAAAAAAAGAAACTAAATAGGAAGGAGATAAAAGTGGGAACTTCGGTAGCGGGCTCATGGAGGTTGAGGAGAAAAGTGAGACAAAGCTTTGACAACCCCAAAACCCATAAACAAAGATGTGTCCCGTAATAGAGGGTAGATAGGAAACAGGAGGAGGTGAGTCAAAATGTTTGCCATCATTTGTTCAATTCAACAAATCAAATCCTACTATTTCTAAGATCCTTGTATTTTTTATCTAAAATAATAAAGTTAAGCCGAAACCGGTTTGAGTCAGTGGATAGAGCATCGGCCTGCGGACTGAAAGGTCCCAGGTTCAATTCCGGTCAAGGGCATGTACCTGGGTTGCGGGCACATCCCCAGTAGGAGATGTGCGGGAGGCAGCTGATCAATGTTTCTCTCTCATTGATGTTTCTAACTCTCTATCTCTCTCCCTTCCTCTCTGTAAAAAATCAATAAAATATATTTTAAAAAAAGAATAAAGTTAAGTAGATGAATGTTTATAATGACATTTCTAAAGACTCACAAAAGTGTACAAAGGTGTAAAAGTCTATATTCTCAGGCTGAATAGGGGAAATTATTGGCAAAGGATAGAGACAAAATCGCAGAGTGTATTTGGGAAATTGTACACAACCCCATTGGGCTGAATGCAGGAGAACAGAGAGGTGAATGGGGTTGGGATGTCAACTTTAGAAATATGGCCCCTATGAGCTGAAGAGAGAACCTGAGAGGGCCCGTGGAGTCCAGGACCTTTCAACCCCAAGGTTAAAGGCTGGGAAGAGCACACGGGGCTCACCTGGTAGTAATAGTCATCCAGGCAGGGCTTCTCACTCTGCAGCTGAACCATCTGCACTTTTATCACCCAGTCCTTCTCTTTGCGGGTCATGAGGTTAGCATAGGTGTCTGACTGCCGAGACCAGGGCTTCTTGGCTGGGGGCCTTTAAGCCAGGAGGAGCATCCCTTCAGACCCACCCACCCTGCCACCGTGAACTTCCCAAGGGAGTGGAGCTGTCTGGTAAGGATGGGAGAAGGTGCAGAGGTGGGCAGCACTATAGGATTCTTAATTGTGCAGGGACTTGGGGGGAAAAACCCAGCACAAAGATGAGCTGCTTTCAACCCCGGTCCTGGTCTAGGTTTTACCTTGGTGTTCGACTGTGCTTCTGCAGCTGCAAGATCCGTTGGTGTTGAGGGTGGAGCTGGGTCAGATGACTGGGAAGGCTTAGAAAGAAACTTGGGCTGGCTGAAGGCAGGGTCTCAGCTCCCTGCCCCCTCCACTCATTTAGCCTCTGGTAACCTCAGCTGGACATCTAAGGGAACTCTTTCTGTGCTTCCCCAAAGTCACATGAAACATCACAATCCTAGCTCACATTCTCCTCCCAGATATACTTTTCTGCAATTTGGCTGTAGGAAATCTCAACACAGTAGAAAACCATTCTGCCTGGTTGTCTAGAGTTCTAGTCCTGATCTCTGTTCTGCTGTCAGTTAACCCTGAAGTAAGTTATTTTAGTCTCCCTGAGCCTCCATTTCCTCATCTCTGAGGGACTCTACCGCAGACTTTCCTTATTAAGTTTCTATAAGCATATTTCTGTGGTTGCTGGTAGTGTCCCCCACTCCTCCTCAGCCAGGGACCTCTGGAGAACTCAGACTGTTGTGGGTGCTGGGGTGTCTGGCACCCAGAACCAGTACCTGAACCTAGGAGACCATGAGGTTGGTGGGCTGCAGAAGACATATGGGTCTGGTGGGAGCAGTCGAGGTCCAAAGTGCCGCACTGGAGAGCTGGCACGGGGAAGTGTAGGCCGGAAAGGAACTGGCGACAAGTAGTCCAGGGTCTAAGAGGAATTAAAGAGGCATCTCCAGAAACAGAATGCTGCTCTTGCTGCCAAGTCCCTTTCCTGCCTCTGCATTCTCGCCTGCCTTTTCTCCCAAGACCCTCCCTGGACATTTTGCTGTCGTGGGGGAACTTCAAGCCAACTGTGAGGTCACCAGACTGTGGATCCTGTCTTTGTTTCCAACAGGGTTTCACCCCCTAGGGAGCAGCTCTCCAGTCCCTGACAATGTGGGGGCCTGTGCTTTTCCTCCTGTCTGGTCAGCCAACACCTCTTCCTCTCCTCTCTGTGACCGTCTTGTCCCTTCAGCCACTGGGACAATGCTTAGCTGTCTCTTTTCTGACTCACCTCAGAATCGCAGTTTCCTTCTCTTCTCCCTGCAGTATTTCCTGCATTTCTTCCATCCCAGACCACGTTCTCATTATGCCGTTAATTGAAGGGCAAATGCTCTTTCTAGTCCTAAGCTCAGTGCTGCTTATGTGCTGAAATGCAGGGAAGTGGAAGTAGGAACCTAGTTTGTCCTTTTTCTTGTAAATGGCCAGTTGTCCCAGTTCCATCTGTCACTAACCAAGCTTCCCTGCATGATCAGTGTCTCCCACCTCCTATGCCTATTTCTCACTTTGGATGTTTCATCTCCAATCAAGGTCAAGAGCAGACTAAACAACGGAAATAAAGGACACTCGGCTTGCTCCTTCTCAGCACCCAGTCACTTTCTCACACTGTGAAGACTGGAGCTACTCACCTGCCATAGAAAGTGCAAGGAGGCAGGTGACATCCCCAGCACACCAGAGGCCTTGATTCCAGGAGAGCTTGGAAAACCTCTCTGGAATGAGAGGGGAGGAAAGCCAGACTCAAATGAACCTCTGTGGTGTCTTCTAAGTTTATCTATGGTGTCCATAGAGCAGCGGTTCTCAACCTGTGGGTCGCGACCCCTTTGGCGGTCGAATGACCCTTTCACAGGGGTCGCCTAAGACCATCCTGCATATCAGATATTTACATTACGATTCATAACAGTAGCAACATTACAGTTATGAAGTAGCAACGAAAATAATTTTATGGTTGGGTCACAACATGAGGAACTGTATTTAAAGGGCCAGAAGGTTGAGAACCACTGCCATAGAGGGTGGCCACCATTTCCAACACCCAGGACAAAGGCAGCCTGGCCCTCCCTCATAGTCAAAGTCAGCTGGGCCAGGACCCCTGTCCTTTCCTAAGGGAAGCAACACTGGTATCTCAGGAGTAGGTTGAAGGAAGATCTGAGTCCCTTCATTCTATATGGGAATCATTGTCTCTCTCCACTGGTGGTGAGAATCCAAGGGAGTAAATAAATATCAGGAATGGACTGCTGAGACACAGGAGCCCAGGGTCAAAGATGACCCGTCTTCAGCCCAGGAGCAGGGCCAGCGCCTATGGATGGTGCCTAGCCCTGATAGGACTCCCCCTTCCCCCCATTATTAATTTTTAGAGAGAGAGGAAGGGAAAGGGTGGGAGAGGGAGAGAGACAGAAACATCAATGTGAAGTGAAACATCAATCAGCTGCCTCCTACACTCCCCTTACAAGGGATCCAGCCCGAAACCCAGGCATGTACCCTGACCTTTCGTGCACAGTACGATGCCCTATCAACTGATCCACACTGGCCAGGGTTAGGATCTGGATTCTAAGATGAAGATAGCATCAGAAACTAAGTGGGTGACAGGAGGAAAGAGAAGGAAAAAGAGAGTCCCTACTCAGGTTCAAGCCTGAAATAGAAAGTATTAACCCAGGTCCTATCTTAGAAAGGGGAGAAGAAGAGAGAAATGTTAACCACAGTCTGTGAGCCACAAACACTTCGGGCAACCGTCCCTCCAGCCTCTCCTGCCGTGGTACCTGGGTGTTAGTGACAGCACTGAGGATAGCTGGATCCCCGAGCTCTTCCTCCTCTTCATCCACTCCCTCCTCCAGGTCCGTGGCTAGATCTGGATCCAGATCCTCCTCTTCCTCCTCATTTTCTTCCTCCTCCTCCAATTGGGAGGCAGACACCAGCTCCTCCTCAGGAGCCACGGGGCCACAGGACTTGTCTGGGCCTTGGTTTGAGTGGGGGCCTGAGGAAGTAAGCGGCGGGGAGGGAAAGGGAGAGGGCAGGTGTGAGGAGTTAGGTCTAGAGAGTGCTTCTCAGTAGCACTTCTGTCCATGAGCCGTCTTCAGCACTACTTTCAAACAACGCCTCCTGTTCTAAGGTTCAGCTCAGCCTCCATACCCCAGAGGACCCCTACCTGTCCCGGACTAGAGCAAACGGAACCTGGCAGGTGCCAGACACCTGACTTTCTGCATCCCCTCTTTAATTGCCTCATTAGGCATCACCACAGGCTTCTCCACCTGCTCTCCTCCACCTAACAGCCCTTTCTACGCCTCTTTAAGCAACCAATTTCCAGCTGTCCTGACTCACTGCAAATTTAACCCTACTGTGTGCCAGAGACTTTCCATGTATATGTCCATTCATCTCTCACAACCATCATACAAGCCTGTTGTTGATCATTTCACTATGAAGTGAGAAAGGGGGTCCCGGAAAAGTGATTTCAGTCACCCAGCATGATATAGCTAACAAGTAGACGACTTTGGAATCATTCCCAATGATTCTGGACAAGCAAGCCCATGTCCATCCACCGAACCAGAAGAGTAAGTCTCTGCACCCCCAGGCTTTCTATCCAAATACTATGGCTCCCTTAGTGATACCTTCAAGACATGTCATCTTTGCAGGCTGGCAGACTTCCTCCACGGCTGGTGAGAGAGCACTGTCAGCCTCTGGAAGGCAAATCTGGGACAGGGAAGAGACCCAGAGGTACCAGCCTCCTCAGTAAAGATGGCGTGGCACCCTAAAACCTGACTGTCCCCCAGCAAGGTTGTCAAGGGAGTACTGGCCCAGGATCTTGAGGAGTGAGGCTGCCTGAAACCCCCAACCTCTGACCTCATCAACCCAGCTCTAGGCAGCTGTCCAGCAAAAGCCCGGAAGGTAGGGACAGGGCTAGGAGTTGGAAAATCACCCCCACAAACACCACCAGCCTCCCTCTGTGCGGAGGGGCCCCACAGCGGCCTTGCTGCTGACACCCACCACCTGACTGCTGCTGTCCTTTCTGCTCACTTTAGCCATGGCAGCCTGGGCCAGTGCTGGCTTGCTGCCCCTGGCTTTAAGAGTCCCAAACCCTCCCTTACTCTCTTGTTAAAGGGCCAGCATCCCCCAAACACAGCATCTTGATAGAAATAATGAGAACATAATCTTATGGTAAGGAAAACTCTTGAAGGGGCTAGAAAAATAAACTGCAGTTTTAACCATTCAAGGTTTGAGTTCAGTTTATTGGGGTTTATGTTTGGGAGCAGATATTTAAAAGAATCCCTGTTTCCCACCCCCTTCATAGGAACTTTGTGAGGTTTTGTTTCCTTTAATGCGTAGTTTTGCTCCATCAAAATTGGTTAGGAAAATTGGTGGATCCTGGGGAGATTACCTAACAACCAAGTTCTCAGCGCTTCAGGACACTTGTGGATCCCTGCGGCCCACCTGGTGATGCTTGCCCTTCACCTCGTCCCGTGAACTGCTACCCAGCTCTGACTGATGAGGGACCCCTGTGAATTTAGAAGCCAGATCTTCAAATTAAAAACGTTTTTGCATGAATTACACAGACAATCTTGCATCTCCTTGGCTGCTCTAATGGAAAACTGGTTCAGAAGCTGAGGAGTAAAAAGAAAACAGTAACAACAAAAACACATATTAGTACTACCAGTAGACAAAACCCAAGACCCACCTGAACATTATCTAACTCCTAAGTGATGCAGATTCTGTGCCCACATCCTGTATTCAGCTAAAACCACACAAGACTTTGTAGAACTTCTGTATATAAGTAAAAAAAAGCTAATTTCTCTACATTGAGAAGGGAAGTTAGGGCCCTATCATGCTGGTTATAGGACTATGATTCTTTTTTCTTTTCTCTTTTAAAATATGTTTTCATTGATTTTAGAGAGAAAGGAAAGGAGAGGGAGGGAGAGAAACATTGATCGGTTGCCTCCCACATGCGCCCCGACCAGGGATCGAACCCACAACCTGTGTATGCGCCCTAACTGGGAATCAAACCCGGGACCCTTCAGTGCATGGGATCATGCTCCAACCAAATGAGCCACACCGGCCAGGGCAGGACTATGATTCTTGGTGCCCCTAAATAAAAATATTTGTTTCAAAAGATTTGCTGTAAGTCAGAACTATATGGATAGGAGGACATTTTAAGGAGCTTGAAAGTTACTGAAAAACTTTTCAAATACAGTGGGGCCTTGACTTACGAGTTTAATTCGTTCCGTGACGGAGCTCATAACTCAAGTTACTCGTATGTCAAATCAAAAAGTGAACGAGTGAGACACGTGATGCTGGGCTGATGTTGTGGCGTTCACTGTGACGTTCGCTGCGCCAACTAGCGGTGGGGTATCTGAAGCTGGCTCATAACCCGAATTTTAGCTCGCAACTCAAAGCAAAAAATCGGCTGAGAGATGGCTCGTATCTCGAAAAACTCGTTAGTCAGGACACTCGTAAGTCAAGGCCCCACTGTATTAGAATTGGGTTCAGGCCTTTCGGGTAATGTTACTCAGCTCTCATGAACTTCCTAACAGTTCACTTTGGTATTATTAACAAAAGAGCCAAATGGAGAAGTTCAGTGTTCCAGAGTGAGTTATTGTTATAGAGAGAGAGCCACTTGCTGCATGCTGATTTTCATTGTGAAGGGACTTGTTATACCTACTGGTACCTAGAAGGTGAAATAGGGTTTAGTCTTCAAGATAACAGCTTTGCCTTGGCTGTTTGAAATTTCATTTGGGGCCTAGTGGCTTTTGTGAACGTCCCCTACCTTTGCCTGAAGTCATATGTGTCTACTGGCCCCTTACATTTCCTAATCTCCTGCCATAGACTAACTGTGCTACTTAATCTGTGCTACACTTGGGGTACAGCAATGAATAGGCAGATGCCACCCAGGGCCTCTTAGAGCTTCCAGAAGAATAAGAACTACAGACAGGTAAACAGGATTGTTGGATCAAAAATACATTAGAGCCCTAGCCGGTTTGGCTCAGTGGATCGAGTGTCGGCCTGCGGACTGACTGGTCCCAAATTTGATTCGAGTCAAGGGCACATGCCCAGGTTGCAGGCTCAATCCCATGTGGGGCCTGCAGGAGGCAGCCAATCAATGATTCTGTCATCATTGATATTTCTATCTTTCTCTCCCTCTCCCTTCCTCTCTGAAATCAATTAAAAATATTTTTTAAAATACATTAGAAATGTTTACGTTTGCTGAATAAAACACTGAAGGCCTGTTCTACTTGTATGGGGATATTTCTTTTCTTTCTTTTTATTTCTTATGGGGATATTTTTAATCCATAGTTTCAGTTTCTTTAATGGCTGTAGATCTATTCCAGTTTCCAGTTTCTTCTTGGGGTTGTGCTATTAAATTATATAATTTCTAGGAATGTGTCCATTTCTTATAAGTTCAAATTTATTGGCATAAAGTTGTTCATAGTATGAGGGTATTTTTTAAATCCATGCTTAAATCTGTACTTTGTCCCCCTTTCATTCCTAACAATATTTATTATCCCCTCTTTTTCCTTCTTTCCAGTTTGTCTATTTTATTGGTCTTTAAAAACACACACACACATAAGTCAGAGATTTTGCAGGAAGTAGACAGTTCACTAAAATTGGGTAATTTGAGTAGGATTTAATAAAGAGGTATTTATAAAGGTGTAGAAAGAATATAGCACCAATATAAGGAATAGTACAGTACCCTGGGACTCGTAATAGTTGGCGGTTACCACTTTAGGTCAAGGGCCAGAGGATGGAGCCATTACCAAAACCTGGGGACAGAGAAGGCTGCCTGGTAGGCAGATAATTTCAACCTCTATTTCACTTGGGCGCCAGGGTGGCAGCCCTCTCCTGAATCATATCCACTCTCTCTGAGATCTGTATCTGCTTTCTTCTTGCCTCTTGAGGCCTAGGCGTGGCAAAGGCTCCCCACTCTTGCTAGCCCCAGCGGTGCTTCACTTTCCTTTATGAATTCCCCTGAACCCTGCTCACATTTTGGTAAGTGTGCCTGTCACCAAATTCCCCTCAGCTACCTGACTCAGATGTGCTATTTGTTTCCTATCAGGGCCCTGACGGACACCCATCTCCATCTCTGTTGCCAATAAATTTGAACTTACAGGAAATGGACACATTCCTAGAAATTATATAATTTAATGATACAACCCCAAGAAGAAACTGGAATAGATCTGCAGCCATTAAAGAAAGTGAAACTATTTTCTTTGTCATTGTTAACTTCCTCTCCCTCCGTCAAACATCAGTGTTCTAAAACATAATCGTGTCCTCAAGTCCCCTGTATGACTCCCATCTCTTTATTTTCAGCTGTCACCTCAGCTCTTACATTATGGAGAAAACAGAGGCCATGTGGGCTGATCTACTTTAATTTATAGTTGGAGGAAATATATATGTGTGCAGGCCCAGGCCTCCTCACCTCATTCTAGTCCAGCCTCTTTTTCTGGATCCTGTGCCCTCCGGCCACTTCAGTCATGCTTCTCTACTCTGTCTTCAGTTTCTCTATTTTTTCTTCTTTCTTTTTCTTATAGCATAGCATGGGAATGTCAGGATGTGTTCACTTTTTACAAACAAAATCCCTTTTTTGTTCCTGTTTCTTATTTTCACTGCCCCTTATCTTTCTCCTACCAAACAAGCCAAGTTTCTCCATTTCAACTCACATAATTTCTTCAGCTACTGCTCTCTGGCTTTTGAATAAATAGGATTACTTAAGCAGATAAAAGTAAAGACTTTACTTTCACATTTACACTTGATATTAGCCAAAAGGCTGAAAAGCGACTTTACTTTCACATTTGAATTACATTTGTTTCACATGGAAGACTGCCTGAAACAAGTTGGAAGAAACTATTAATGATCTTGACTATAACTGTTTATTTCATTTTCAGCCTACTTAAAAAATATATTTTTATTTATTTCAGAGAGTAAGGGAGAGAGATAAATATCAATGATGAGAGAGAATCATTGATTGGCTGCCTTCTGCAAGCCCCACACTGGGGATCAAACCCACAACCTGGGTACGTGACCTGATCAGGTATTGAACTGTGACCTCCCGGTTCATAGATTGATGCTCAACCACTGAGCTACACCGGCTAGGCCAGCCTTTTTTTTTTTTCTTCAACATTAAAATAGTTTGGAGTTTTAAGTTCTATTCTACTTATCCTATATAATAAAGAGCTAACATGCTAATTAGACTGAACAGCAGAACAACTGTCCAGACATCCTTCTGAACGACCTTCCAGACAAAGCTGGGGCTGCAAGAGCTGGCTGAGGCTGCGAGGGCCTGCGAGGGCCAGCTGGGGCAGCTGGGGCTGCTAGGCCTGAGCCCCCTGCATGAATTTCGTGCATCAAGCCTCTAGTCCTATGTAATAAAAGGCTAATATGCAAATTGTTCCCTCGACTGGGTGTTTGACCAGGAGTTCGACCATGGGTGGGGCCAGCCCACCAACTGGCCGCAGCCCCTCCCCCCAGCCAGCCTGGCCTAATTGACCCGATTGGTGCGGGCCAGCTGGACCCCACCCATGCACAAATGCATGCACTGGGCCTCTAGTCTTTAAATGAATGATTTAGCATAAAACTTAAATGGCTGACATCACCACTAAATTGTTTGTGGACCAGAAATATATTAATAAGCAGCTCCATTGTATATTTCAATCATGATCTTCAAATACTCTAAGCAGAATTTGGATATGACTCCATTTGTTTAACCCTGACTTGATGCTGATGATGGTTCCAGGATATCTCTGGTTTCATATTCAACACATCTGTACCTATAATATATTCCCTCCTATTCTTGCTCCTGTTTCTCCATGTTACCCAGGATTAATGAAAAGAAAGTCACCTTTCAGAAAGGGCAATAAATATTACAGTCATCAACTTCAGTTTCTACCATGGGTACTCCTGATTTACTCTGTTCAAAAGCTGAGGGTTACTTCCTGGAGCGGCAAGACAAAAATCAACATCCTATCCTGCTCTATCTAAACCCTGGTAGTTGATCTCCAGCGAGGCCATCAGGGATATGTTGAGGAGGACTGAGGCTGGACCAGGAGCCAGCTGGCTCTTGGCACTCATTGTGTGCACTCCTTCAAGCTGGCTGAGGATCTCCAGGTCGCAGCAGGATGGTCACTTCTGTTCTACACCTCCTCGGCCTCTGTCCCTTCAGGACTCTCTTCCTCCTAACACTTTATTTTGAAAACTTTCAATCCTACAAAAAAAGTTGAGAGAACGATAAAACTAACCTCTGTTCATCCTTCACCTAGCAGTTGATAACATTTTGCTTAACAAATATTCTTCGATAAGCTCCTTCTCTGTTACATCAGGCAGTGTCTGTTTCTAGTGACTAGGGACTTTGGCTGCCAGAACCACAAACAGGAAATTCTGAGAAACATGTGACAAACTGTTCAACCTAACTGCCTTTTAAAAAATTACATAGCAAGAGAAGGAAATACAATTTTTCCATGATAATAACCCTCTTGGGACAGGGTGTTGGGGGAGAAGTTCCCTCTGTTATTCTACCGTGGAATGTAACCTGGCACTAAGTCTGGCGGGCAGTTTCACAGTGTGCTGGATGTTACAACAGGGAAAAACCGGAACTGTCCCCGATACAGATTTCTGTTAAAAAAAAAAAAAAAAAAGTATTGGTATATTCATATAATGAATACTATGAAAGCATGAAAAAAAACATATAACTCTCGATAGAAATAAATTGCCCAAGATATATAGGTAAATAAAAATGCTGTTTGCAAAAAAATATATGCGGGGGGGGGGGGGGAGGGGGCGCCCCACCCTCTCCGCGGAGGGCTTCCACCCCGGGCCCTGCACGCCACACTAGCAGCCACCCGGCTGGGCTGTCCCTCACGGGCGAGGGCGTCTCCTGCTCGGTCAGCACCGCCAGCGGCGGCCAGATGCAGGCGGACCGAGGAGTCCGGGCGCCGCGGGGAGCCAGGAGCCCGGAGCCCGGGCTGGGAGCCCCGTGGTCCCGGCAGAGCGCCGGTTGAAGATGCGGAGACGTACGGAGAAGAGCATGGTGAACAGGCACATTTTTCTACAACAAACTAGTCTCTAACTGGGACCATATCAAGACGCTGAAAAAGAGGTGATAATGAAAGTGGAGGATCACGAGGGAGACAGATTGCAGTGTTGTCGGCTCTGCAGCAGTCTCCTCGCAGCTCTGGGTCGCTGGGTCCAGAAAGAGTGGGGCGGGGCATCTTCACGTCCAAAGCAGAACTCAGCATTTTCATACGTGGACTCTGAGTCACTGGTTCAAGTCCTTCCAGAACTGCCTCTCTCACTCCGACTCCATGTTGCTGCTGAATTGGTCCAGGCTGCCTTCCTTCGGTGAAACCAAAGAAAAGCGATGAAGGCAAGGGACTAGGCATGCAGTTAAAAGGGCCATTTGGGCCTGGAGGAAAGGGGTCCGCGTTGGAGCTGAAATCTGTGGCTGCTAGTTTACAAGCATGCCCCAAGCCAGGGAGTTCCGTCAGGCTTACTGCCTTTAACACACCGACCTCTGTGTTTGACAACATCCAAAATAACGCGCGTAAGAGGCTCTCTGGCTTAGTAATCCAAGTAAGGGCGCTTGTTTCCAGCCTCCTTCCTCTCAGCGTTTACAGCACAGCAAGTGCTGCTGCTGAAGACAATAGAGCAAGCAACAAGCTATGAATTTGGCCAGAATAAACAAAGGCTGGTAAAAAAATTATATATATATGGCAAAAAATGTATACATACTTTAAAAGCTGATAGCTCAATTTTGAAAATGAAATGTATTTTAATAAACACTGCCTTTATAATTATTCAAAGTGTGTGTATACATTTTGGGGGGATACTCTACATATGCAGAATGATTACGTATTTCTAAACACATATATCTAGACATATCTACATATGAATAGGCAAAATCTGGGAACAAACATTTAATTCATTAACAGTGGTTATCTTTGGGTGGTAGGATAACAGGTAATTTAAATTTTTATCTTTATTCTTACTTATATTGTCTGAACTTTCCATAACGAATATAAAATTTATAATTAGAAAAAATAAAGCGATGTGGACAAGCTTTTTAAAGTATCAAAAAAAAAAATGCCCAAAAGACAAACAACAAAGAAAAACAACAACTCTATCTCCATCGGCCCCTGTATCATGGTTTAAAGTCCATGTTTATCCCCTCGGCACCAAAGTCCTCTGCAGGCTCTTTAACTCCTCCAGGTGGAGGTAGTGGCTTCCCTGGTATCATGATCTATTATAGGGCTATAAACCAGAGCCTATGAGCACCTTGAGGAAAGAATTTTCCCCAGTACCAGCTCAATGTTCAGCACCTAGTAAGGTGCTCAATAGAGGTTTGTTGAATGACTGAGTGATTGTGATGAGCACTGAGATTTGACAAATAGGTTAGGGCCAGGTTAAGAAGTAATAAGCCAAAACTTTGAGGAACCTTTGCCCTGGGGATTAGAGGGCTCCTTTTGTTATTCTCATTACCTCTTCAACCTGGGCAACAGCCAGTGGAGCAAGAGTAGTTTGACTCATTTGGTTCATAGTGTCTATGAGATAGTCCAGCAATGGCAGTACCATCAGGGGCTGACCCAACTCAGTGGGGACAGTAATAGAAGGGAGAGAACTAAATCTCCTGGTCAGTTCAGGCTTTGGGAAACTTCTACCCTCTCAGCTGTTGAGCTGATGATAACCCTCCCTCTCAAACATGAGTGTGTTCAAAATGCTCCGTGTGGCTAGCCTAGTTAACTAACAGGTAAACTTGACTTTGCAAAGGCAAATAATATTCTTCATAGTTGTAATTTAAAAATTCCTCACTTTCCAGCCCTGACTGGTTTGGCTCAGTGGATAGAGCATCTGCCTGCGGACTGAAAGGTCCCAGGTTCGATTCCAGCCAAGGGCATGTACCTTGCTTGCAGGCACACCCCCTGTAGGGGGTTGTGCAAGAGGCAGCAGATCAATGTTTCTCTCTCATTGATGTTTCTAACTCTCTATCCCTCTCTCTTCCTCTCTGTAAAAAACCAATAAAATATATTTAAAAATAATTCCTCACTTTCCAAACTAAATACAAGATCTAAGAGAGATAGGGACCAAATTTTAACACTGGTTTCTGAGGGGAGGAGAGTGAGATGGGAGGAGACCCATAAGGGGAATTTTCACTTTCACTCCGTAGACCTCGAGTTGTTTGCCTTTTTACAATGGGCATACATTTGTGTATTAGGTTTACAATTAAAAATTAAAAATACTTTAAACACGGTAGTACTACGGTTCTTGACTTCTCCTCACCTTCCCATACGCTTTTAATCCTCATCTTGATCTCCAACCCACCCAAATAAACTCCTTCCATGTACCTCTTCTCAGAAAATGATCCAGTGGAAATTGTGAGGCCTTTGGAATCAGACCAGCGTTTGAATCCCAACTCAGTGTGAATGTGGTTAAGCATCTTACTTCTCTGAGTCTAGTCTCCTTATTTGTGTGGATGGAAGCGACACCTACCTTCTCAATTTTTGTGTAGTTTGGGTCAGCAGCTTTGCTCATTTAACGTGTATGCGAATCACCTGGGATGTTGTTAAAATGCAGACTCTTGTTTGGTAGGTCTGAAGTGGGCCCAAGCGTCTGCATTCCTAAGAACTCCTAGGTGGTGTTGATGGGAGTGATGCATGGATCATACTTTGAATTGCAAGGGATTAACGACCTAACAAATGAGGAAGCCCTGTCACAGATGTCCCACCTATGCTTGTTCCTCTCCTCTTGGGTGGGCCTGACCTTCTGGCTGTTGGAATGAGCTCATCTCAGAAAATTCCCGAGATCCACGCAGGTGCAGCCCAACACATCCGAGCTTTAACCTATTCCTATTGTATCTCAACTTTAATAGTCTTCTTTTCTTCCTAAGTACTTCATTTGTTTTTTGCCTAACAACAATATGGGCATCTGTATTGATAGGTTTTTTTTTTTTTAAAAAAAAGCTTTATTGATATATAATTGATATACAATAAATTACACTTAAAGTGTATCATTTAACAACTTCTAATATACATATACACCTATGAAATAATCATAAAACTAGAGATAATGAGCATATCCATCAGCTCCCATGTTTCTTAATTTTCCTGATGATCCCCCCCAGCCCTCAAAAACTAATTTGCTTTCTGTTACATAGATTAGTTTGCCTTTTCTAAAGAGTTTTATATAAAGAGTTCATGCAGTATATATTCTTATTTTTTTGGGGGGGGGGGTGTGGGGAGCCTGGCTACTTTCTTTCTTTCTTTTTTTTTTTTTGGAATCAGGATCTTTATTAATGTTTTCCTTTTAATAACACGGGAGGAAATAAGCACATACAAAATTTCATCCAAATTGTCATCACTAGATTCTGATGATACTGATTGTAAGAGAGTCTGAAGAAGATGCAATGGAGAAATAAGGAATAAGTTTTTCTGTAAATTTGTCAGCGATTCCGTACATATATGACCAGTTATTCAAATTATAAAATGAAATCTCTCCCAACTCATAGTCCAGAAAAATGCCAATCTTCCGTTGTCCTGTAGGGACAACGCCACATGTCCGAGTCAAGAGCTGATGTTGCCAGTATCCATTGTTTGCCGATGGTGATATGGGAGTATTTATGATGAAGGATTCTTTACACACACCTAAGAAACATTCACCTGCGCCTATTACTTTTACTGCCCAAAAATGCCTGCCAGCATCCATTTCCTCAGAACTCAGGACAGCTGGGGAAGAAGGCAGTGCCTGGGGATTAGGAAGACCATCTGGGCTCCTGTAGGTCACACTTTTTCTATCACTTGACATAATGAGGTCTGGATGGGCAGTTTCAGGATCCAGTGTCAACTCTACCTGAAAGGTGCCAATCATTTTGTGCAGGCCCAGGTAATGTGGGGGGAGAGTGAAAATCTCCTTCTGTAATTCACATGAAAACACCGCTGGGGTCTCTTGGTTTCCATAGCTGTTGTGGATCCTTTCAATACCTGCGAGTAAATCCTCATCTGTCTGCAAACACTTCTCTTCTGTTTTACTTAACAGACTGCTTAGCCTGAACGTATGGTGTGAAATTTGCCTTTCATTTTCAGTTAGTTTTTCTTGAGCATCATTCTCTTCCATAAGTAGATCTTTATCAATTTCATTGTGCTCTACTTCTAAGAAACTCTTAATTTCTTCACATTCATAGTCCAATTCCTCCATCCGTTTTTCCATCTTTCTCTTTACTTCCCAAGTATTTTCATCTTGTTTTTTATATACAGTTTCAGCATTTTCAAGGCTATTAGTGAGGGTCCCAATGTGCCTTTTGAGGATCTCCCTGTGACTGGCTGCAGCTTCCTCAATGGGGATCAGGGGCTGATCCGGGGGGTCTAAGGAGCCCTTGCACTGGGCACACAGCAGCTCCAGGCTTTTCTCACAGAACAGGGTCAGAACCTCATTGTGCTTCGCACACAGGGGTATTTCTTCCTGCATTTTCCTCTGGCTCCCTGAGGTGGGAATCTGCTTAACAATCTCAGTCATGTAACATAAATGGGTGTTCCTCTTCAAGCTCCTGTCAGGGCAGTGGTGGAGGCAGACAGGACAGGGAAAGGTGCCCTGTAGACCTTCCCAGCGCTGGTGGATGCAGGAGGGACAGAAGTTGTGCCCACAGGCAGTGGTCACTGGGTCTCTCAGGTAATCCAGGCAGATGGGACAGCTGGCCTCTGCTTGGAGCTTGGCCAGGGAAGCTGCAAAGGCCATGGTGCAGTGAAGGTGTCTATCAGAAGAGACTCCCTGCAGCCAGTGCGATCCTCCAGGAGCGAGGAAAAGTGAGAAGCTGAGGTCTGCTCAGGCCTCCCTCTCTGTGCAAATCAGTAGGAGCTTCCAGGAACAGTTCCAGTGGGCAGCTGACGTCCAGTCTTCTGTCACCTACTCCTGTAGTTAATGTCAGGTTCCCCAAGTGAAGATCAGCTGTGGACTCTGGTCAAAATCCAAGCACCACCCAAGTCATAAGTGGTTTCTGGAGCCTGCTCCTTTGAGTGAGTCCCTGAAGTGTCTCTCCAAGAAGAGTCTCTGAAGCCAGTCTCCTACCCGTTGAATGCTTAGTAATGTGAGCCTGGCCTATATATACCACTAGGAGGGTTAATCTCTTTAAGACCTCACCCACCAAAGGCTCCTCCCTGGAGGTGAGACACGTGGGCCAGGGTGGGGGTAGGAGGATGTTCAGAAGTCTGTTTGATGTGATCTCCTCTTATTCCTCCAGGGGAATAAGAAGGTTACCGGGGACTAACCTTGTTAATATGCATAATCTAATTTGCACCTTTGTAATCATCCCTTGAACTTCCCTACACCCTTTAATCCCATTCTGCTGAGGAGGAAACTGAAATTAAAGGTAAAATCTTTTCCTGGCTTGTTTGGATCAGAGGATAGAGCATTGGCCTGCAAGTGAAGGGTTCCAGGTTTGATTCCAGACAAGGGCACATACCAGGGTTATGGGCTCAGTCCCCAGAGGGGGGCGTGCAGGAGCTGATCAATGATTCTCTCTCATCACTGATGTTTCTATCTTTCTCTCCTTCTCCCTTCCTCTCTGAAATCAATAAAATAAATTTTAGCAAAAAGTTAAAACAATGGCCCCTGTGAGGCTGAGACGGTCCCAGTGAGGCTGAAACAGCCCCTGTGAGGCTGAGATGGTCCCTGTGAGGCTGAGACGGTCCCAGTGAGGCTGAGACGGTCCCAGTGAGACTGAGATGGTCCCTATGAGGCTGAGACGGTCCCAGTGAGGCTGAGATGGTCCCAGTGAGGCTGAGACGGTCCCAGTGAGGCTGAGACGGTCCCAGTGAGGCTGAGATGGTCCCTGTGAGGCTGAGATGGTCCCTGTGAGGCCGAGATGGTCCCTGTGAGGCTGAGACGGTCCCTGTGAGGCTGAGACACCTGGCTACTTTCATTCAGCATAATTAGTTAATTTATGTTGTTGTGCATATTGATAGTTCATTCATTGCTTATTGCTAGTAGTATTCCATTATATGGATATATACCACGATTTGTTATCCATTCACCTGTTGATGGATGTTTAGATTATTTCCAGATTTGGCTATTACAAAGTTGCTATGAATTTCTGTGTAGAAGTCTTTGTATAGATCTATGCTTTTCATTTTCTCTTGGGTAAGTACCTAAAGTGGAGTGGTGGATCATATGGCCACTGTATATTTATCATAAAAAAAAAAAAAACACCAAACACCTGTCAAACTGTTTTCCAAAGTAGTTGTACCACTTACCTTTTGTCAACAAAAAGTCACTGCCACCAATCTAATACCAACAGGGGTCCCCAATCTGGGGTGCAGTAAAAGGAGAAACTTTATTTAGGTAAACAGTTTGCAAACTGTGGAGATGCAATATCCTGAGGAAGCCAAAAACACTCCAGACTAAAGAAAGGCTGCTTTTATTTGTTTATTAACTTTATTTGTTTTTTAAAATATATTTTTATTGATTTCAGAGAGGAAGGAAGAGGGAGAGATAGAAAAATCATTGATGAGAGCGAATCATCTATTGTGTGCCTCCTGCATGCCTCCTACTGGGGACCCAGCACGCAACCCAGGCATATGTCTGGACCGGGAATCGAACTGATGACCTCTTGGTTCCTGGGTCAACGCTCAACCAACGGAGCCACACCCGGCTGGGCTATTTATTGACTTTAAGTAATTTTTTTTTTTTTTAATTATAGCTGACATAAAATGTTATGTTACTTTCAGGTATACATCCCAGTGATTAGACATTATATAACTTACTAAGTGATCACCCCGATAAATCTAGTACCCATCTGACACCATACATAGTTATTACAATATTATGGACAATATTCCCTATGCTGTACTTTACATCCCTGTGATCATTTTGTAACTACCAATTTGTACTTCTTAATCCTGTCATCTTTATCATCCTATCCCCCAGTCTCCTTCCCCTCTGGCATCTATCAACCTGATCTTTGTATCTATAATTCTGTTTCTATACTGTTTGTCATTTGTTTTTTAGATTCCACATATAAACAAAATCATATGGCATTTGTCTTCCTCTGTCTGACTTATTTCACTCAGCACAATACTCTCTAGGCCCATCCATGTTGTTGCATCTGGCAAGGTTTCATTCTTTTTTAATGGCTGAGTCATTGTATATATGCCAGTCATCTATTGATGAACACTTAGGTTGTTTCCACATCTTGGCTATTGTAAGTAATGCTGCAATGAACATATGGATGTATATGTCTTTTTTATTTATTGTTTTGTTGTGTGTTTTTTTGGAAGTGAAATTGCTGGGTCCTTCTTTGTCTCTTGTTATATAGCTTTTGTTTTAAAGTCTGCTTTGTCTGGTATAAGCACTGCTATCCCAGTTTGTTTCCATTTTC
Source organism: Myotis myotis (assembly GCF_014108235.1). Classification (NCBI taxonomy): domain Eukaryota; kingdom Metazoa; phylum Chordata; class Mammalia; order Chiroptera; family Vespertilionidae; genus Myotis; species Myotis myotis. Next base: position 162,779,655 of record NW_023416313.1, read on the forward strand.
ATGAAATATCTTTTACCATCCCTTTACTTTCAGTCTATGTGTTGTTGTTTTTTACCTGAAATGAGTCTCTTGTAGACAGCATATGTAAAGGTCTTGTTTTGTTATCCATTCAGCCTCCATGTGTCTTTTGATAGAAGCATTTAATCCATCTGCATTTAAAGTAATTGTTGATAGACATGTACTTATTCCTATTTTAATTCTTCTGCTTCTGCTGCTTCTTCTTTTTTCCCCCCTCCCCCTCCTCCTCCCTCTCTTCCTCTTCCTCTTTCTTCTCCTCCTCTTCTTGTTCCCTTTTTCCTCCTGCTCCTCCTATTACTACTCCTACTTCTCCTACTTCAAAAAGGCCCTTGGGCCCTAGCCTGTTTGGCTTGGTGGATAGAATATGGGCCTGCTGACTGAAGGGTCCGGGTTCTATTTCAGTCAAGGGCACATGCTAGGGTTTCGGGCTTGATTCCCCAGTAGGGGGCATGCAGGAGGCAGCAGCAGATCAATGTTTTTCTCTCACATTGATGTTTCTCTCTCTTTCTCCCCCTCTCCTTTCCTCTCTCTGAAAATCAATAAAATCTTTTAAAAAATTTGCTGTTTGTCAATTTCTAGAGTATTGACTTCTAGGCAAACATTGTTCTTGTTTATTTTTAATAACATATTTTTATTGTTGATAATATTATGGTTATCTCCCATTTTCCCCTCCCTTGTCCCCCTTCTTCCTGGCCCTACCCACACCCCCAGGTCTTCACTACCCTATCGCCCATGTCCATGGGCTATGCATATCTATACTAATAAAAGGGTAATAAGCTAATTAGACTGGACATCCTTCGAGACAGCCATGGTGGCGGGGCCGAGGCAGAGGCAGTTAGGGGTGACCGGGCCAGCAGAGGAGAGCAGTTAGGGGGATCAGGCTGGCAGGCAGGTCAATGATGAGAAGCCAGCAGTCCTGGATTGTGAGAGGGATGTCCTGGATTGGAGAGGGTGCAGGCTGGGCTGAGGGACACCCATTCCTGTCCGTGCATGAATTTCATGCACTGGGCCTCTAGTCCTATATAATAAAAGCCTAATATGCAAATTGTCCCCTGGGAGTTTGCCTGGCTTAACCAGTTGCTATGACACACACTGACCACCAGGGGGCAGACACTCCAACTGATAGGTTAGCTTGCTGTGGGAGCTGGTGGACTGGACTGGAAAGTGAGGTGTGAGGTGAGAGCTCCCAGGGTTTGGCCTGAGCCCCAGGTGGAGGTGGGAGGGTGTGGGAGCCAGGAGGGACTGGGTGGTGTGGGAGGCTGCTACATGTGATCCAAGAGCCGTGGACTGCACAGCCCTCTGCAGCCTGTGTCATTCTCAGTGTGCAATTGATAATCTTCAGAGCTGCTTCTTCTTATTTGTTAAGTTTCACTACTCCAGGAGAGTGGGTAGCACCACTGGGGTTGGGGGGGACAGGCCAAGGGGCGGCCTCGGGCTCCCAGGACGCAGCACAGAGGAGGGCTGAGTCAGAGAAACCGAGTCCAAAACTTAAAAGAAAGTGAAGGCAGCGAGGGGCGGAGGGTGACAGCTGCACAGGGGCCTAGAAAAGCTGCTGAGTGGGGGCAGCCGAGGGGCCTTGTGCCCCTCTCACGGGACAGGCTCCATGTCCTCCCTCTTCCTCCCCATGACCCATCACCCCAGCTCTCCTCCGAGGCCCCACCTGGGTTTGCCCTACAGCTCCACACTGGCACTGCCGTGTGGCCTGCACAGGCCCCCGGACAATGCCTCGCCCACACTGCCCAGCCTGCTCAGAACAGCCCTGCCCCACCCCACATGGCCCTGCCCCACACAGCCTTTGGGGAGCTCCGTCCCCAGAGGAGAAAGGGGGAGGCTGCAGCCAGGAGGTCACAAGGGGCAGAGTAGGGCCCACCAAGTTAGATGGAGGGGAGGGAGGGAGAGACCCCACAGGACTGGGGACAGAGATGGGAGGGGAAGGAGGGCCATGTGGAAGCATCACCCATTTTATAGACCCTAACAGAGTGTGTATGTGGGGGGTGGGGTGGGGGGGCGAAGACATAAGAGGGTGTGAGGGGACTGGATGGATGGAGAGCAGTGACATTTGATTCATGGCCTATTTATTTTTATTAATATGTTTTTATTGATTTCAGAGAGGAAGGCAGAGGGAGAGAGAGATAGAAACATCAATGATGAGAGAAAATTGATCTGCTGCCTCCTGCACGCCCCCTACTGGGGATTGAGCCTGCAACTCAGGAATGTGCCCTTGACTGGAATCGAACCCAGGACCCTTACAGTCCACAGGCCGTGGCTCTATCCACTGAACCAAACCAGCTAGGGCAACACATGGCCTATTTAAAACTGCTGCAGTAGGCTGAGCAGGGGTCTTACCACGATAGTGTTACCTGATAATGAGGGTGTCTCTCCTTATGTAATCAGAACTGCAGTGAAGTAAAGACACACCCATAGAGCCTGCAAAGGGTTTCCAAACACATGAGGCAATATCCTTCGTGTGGCAGCTGAAGAGGGTGAGCAGAGCCTTGGAAGGACATGAGGTCTCTAAGAGCAGGGGCTGGAGGGAAAGTGCATGCTGAGCATTCCACACCGTGAGTTACAATCTCTATATATAAAAGCCTAATATGCTGTGCAGTTGATCCACCAGTCACTATGACATGCACTGACCACCAGGGGGCAGATGCTCTGACTCGTAGGTTAGCTAGTTGCTGGAGTCCGGCTGATTGGGATTGGGTGAGACAGAGCCAGACATGCACTGGAGCCCTCCTATGGTCCCTCCTGTGGTCCCTCATCGACCACTGGCCCTGATTGGCCCCAATCGGGACTGGGCGAGACGGCCCTGATCAGCCCTGATCTCCAGCCAGGTGGAGGGACCCCACCCATGCACAAATTTCATGCACTGGGCCTCCAGTCCTATCTAATAATAGACAAACATTGTAATTGACCATACCTTCGCTACGCCTCCCATTGGCTAATCAGCGAGATATGAAAATTAACTGCCAACAAAGGTGGCGGTTAATCTGCATAAGTAGGTGTGAAGCGGCGGAGTGAAGACTGAAGGCAGCTCTGGCCACAGCAGGAAAGGCTCGAAGGCGGCTCTGGCCAGAGTGAAGGCCTGGGTCCCAGGTGCCAGAGGAAAACCGGTGCCGGCAGCCAGGGGACGGGAAGGCCTATTGCACCAATCTTTTTGTGCAACAGGCCTCTAGTCTATATATATAAAAAGCCTAAGTGACCATTTGACAGGTAGCTATGATGCGCACTGACCACCAGGGGGCAGACCCTCAGCGCACAGGCATGGAAACATGGAACAGACTGATGAATCTCAGAGGGAAGGGGGAAAGGCGGAAAGAGATTAACCAAAGATCTTATATGCATACTAGAGGCCCGGTGCATGGATTGGGCACCTGTGGGGTCCCTAGGCCTGGCCTGTGGGTATTGGGCTGAAACTGGCAGTCCAACATCCCCGAGGGATCCCAGATTGTGAGAGGGCACAGACCAGGCCGAGGAACCCCACCGGTGCATGAATCCATGCATTGGGCCTCTAGTAAGTATATAAATTCTTTGGTTTATCTCTTCTCACCCTCCCATCCCCACATCGAGGTATGTCAGTCTGTTCCATGCCTTCGTGCTACAGGTCTTATTTTGTTGGTCAGTTCATTTTGTTCATTAGATTCCACAAATAAGTGAGGTCATATGATATTTGTGTTTCTCAGATTGGCTTATTTCACTTAGCATAATATCTTCCAGGTCCATCCATGCTGTCCCAAAGGGTAAGAGATCCCTCTTTTTTACAGCTGCATAGTATTCCATAGCATAAATGCTCCACAGCCTTTTTTATCCATTTATCTAATGATGGGCACTTGGGCTGTTTCCAAATCTTAGCTATTGTAAATAATGCTGCTGTGAACATAGGGGTGCATATATTCTTTTTGATTGGTGTTTTGGGGTTTCTAGAATATATTTTCAGAAGTGGGATTGCTGTTCCCTTTTCTTCACATCTTCACCAGCACTTGTTTGTTGATTTTTTATGATAGCCATTCTGACAGGTGTGAGGTGATATCTCATTGTGCTCTTGTTGTTTTTTATTTTATTTTATTTTATTGTTTAAAGTATTACAAATAGTAGTACATATGTCTCCTTTTTTCCCCAATTGGGTGCTCTTGTTTTGTTTTTTTTTTAAATAATTTATATCTCTTTTTCACCCTCACTATTCAAAACATGCTCTAAATGGAAATCCAAGAAAAGTACAGGAATTCTCTAAACACAGAATATTGAAACATATAGTTTCTGTCTTTACTATATGGTTTTTAAAAATTTTTTAAAAAACATATTTTATTGATTTTTTTACAGAGAGGAAAGAAGAGGGATAGTTAGAAACATTGATGAGAGAGAAACATCAATCAGCTGCCTCCTGCACACCTCCCACTGGGGATGTGCCCACAACCAAGGCACATGCCCCCGACCGGAATCGAACCTGGGACCCTTCAGTCCACAGGCCGATGCTCTACCCACTAAGCCAAACCAGTTAGGGCTTATCACTTTTAAAATTGGTTTCTAAGTAAGTAGGTCAGAAACTATTTTTGATAAATTTTTTTTAAAATATATTTTATTGATTTTTTACAGAGAGGAAGGGAGAGGAATAGAGAGTTAGAAACATCGATGAGAGAGAAACATCGATCAGCTGCCTCCTGCACATCTCCTACTGGGAATGTGCCCGCAACCAAGGTACATGCCCTTGACTGGAATTGAACCTGAGACCCTTCAGTCCGCAGGCCGACACTCTATCCACTGAGCCAAACCAGTCAGGGCTTTGATAAATTTTAAATATAGTTTTTCTCTGGGTTGTAGTAGACAAGGACTTTAGAGGTAAAAAATGGCCCAGTCTCTTCCTATACTCCCAGGTCAGTGGAAAATATTCAACACGAACATTTCAGGCCTTGAGAGCCTTAAATGAGTTAGAAAACAAACATACAAACAAATGGGAGAGGCTCCTGCCAGGAATGTCTCTACTTACAACTTTATACACAAAATTTTTTCCTAATTTCAAGAGTTATAGTAGAAAAACTAGGTAAACGACAGTGATTACAAAACAATTGTTAAATAGTTTACATATTTGTTACTTGTTAGGAACCGTGTGAGGCTCTCTGTGTATTAACTCATTTCATTAGGCTTGTGGAGAATATTCGACTTTCTCTAGTTTAGCCATGTCTTCCACAATAGGGATTATTAAAAGGTCTAAAAACCTGCGAAAGAAATCTAGAATACATTTGTTGTGCTCCTTGGGGAAGCACAATCCAACGTCCTTCAACTGAAAACCGTGGTGATTTCCTAGGTCTCTGCCCCTCCCCACCCCCATGGTTCACTTCCTCTTCTCACTGTTGCATGAAGGCTCACCGGCCATTTGCTGGCAGCATCTTTTTGTATGTGATCGCAGGAAGTTAGGTTTTCTTACAGAATCAGTCTAAAATAGTCTCGCTCTTATAATCAGTAGGTTTGCTCCCAACCTCTTTGGCTGGGAGCAATTTAAATTCTCACTAAAATTGCCAAGCCCGTTGTCTTCTAAGTGTTGGAAGCATGAAGGCCAATGGAATCAGGCCAGAGTTTGAATACTAGTCTCTTAGCCTCCGTCTTCCCTCATCCATTAAATGAATGAGGCAATTCCTACCTCCTAGAGTTTACTAAGGTGTTCGCTCCCTCTTTGCTTCGTTCATTCACTCATTCCGTTTACCGAGTACTTACCACGAGCCAAGCCCCATTCGAAGGCACCTAAAGAGGTCTGTTACACGCTCAAGTTCAAAGTAGTTACTATCAGTGGTCGTTTCCCCCACAAAGCAACAAAACAATCACCTAAACAGCAACGGGGAAGATACAGAAAATTCCTTGGCAAGGAACTTTACAAAAAGAACCTATTCCCCTAAGGGATTCAGGAGGCCAGGATGACCCCTTCACGCCGAACAGTTCTCTGAGCTCCTCGAGGTCCCTGGGCTATTTTTCTCGCCCCTCACATCTAGGAACCTACAGTGTATTCCAGGCTGTAATTATTAACACTAGTTCTTGTCCTGCCCGGCTCCGTTCATCCTCTAGCCAAACACTGAATCTTGCTGGGCTTCCATTTTTTTTTTTTCCAAATGAACACCGCAGGTTCCAGGCTCCTAACTGGTTGCGAAAGGTAAGCAAGTGATCAGCATCTCGGGCTGGGTTGGGAAAGCGAGGGCACTGGACAAAGGTGCGGTCCAGGCTCAAGTTCGAGGACGGGCGGTCAGCGTCTCAGGCTCGGGACGCACCCAAGATGGGAGGGCGCCCTTTTACAGACAGCGAACCCACCCCGTCCAATCCATGCCTTCTTTCAAAAAATCACGAGGCTTTATAGGAAAATGAAACTGAAAATGCGAGTCCCATTCCTAACCTGGTCCAGCACCTCCAGCTAGGAAACTGGTGACGGGCAGGGTTCTGATTGGCGGTTCACTCGGGGATATAAGCCGAGACGCGAGGTCGCGCCCTCATTTTGCTACTCTCACTCGGGTGGTGGCAATGGCTCTACCCGTGGCCGTGGTCCTGCTCGGGCTGCTCTGTCTGTCTGGCCTGGACGCCGAACATCGTGAGTGCCCTCTCCTCCGCTTCTCCTCTGCGGGCCCTTCCTCGCCCGCGTTGGCACTCTCTCTGCACCACCCCGGTTCCCCAAGTGCTCTTTTTGGCCACGGGACGGGGCGGCGGCGGGGGGGGGGGGGGGGGGGGAGCGGTGTGGGTTCCTTCTTTCTCTGCGAGCCGGGGTGGAGGGTGGGTGGGGGTCCCGGGGAGACCACTGGCACGCAGGGGGGCCGGGTAGCTAGGGACAAAGTTTCGGCGTGTGGGCAAGCTCCGCAGCGGCCCCGGCGAGGGAGGGTTTCGCTACCGCCCTGTCGCGGGTCCTCTAGCGCCCCGGGCGCAGCTGGAGCGGAAGGCGGGCAGGCTGGTTTCGTGGCGCTGAGCTGGGGACTGATGGGTGGGGACAGGCCTCTGGGGGAGGCACGCGGGGTCCGTCTGCCCACAGCAGCTCTGCTTCGCTGGGAGCCGCTGGGCTCCGGCTTCCTCCCTGCGCCTGCCCGCTTCACCTGTCCCTTCGCACTTTCCCACGGACGTGGACTCAGACCTTGGCGGGTCTGGCGAAAGCTTTGGGGTGTCCCCGAGCGCTTTCACATCGCTGTTAACTCACTCGCTCCCATTACATGTCGCTTTTTATCGTCCTAAAGCGCTACCTGTTTTTGACAACTCACAGTGTGCGGGGGACGCTGCGTGCTTTCTGTCCTTTAAGTCTCAATGCAGCTACGATGTTAATACGAAGGATATTAGCATTTCACCGAGGAGGAAACTGAGGCGGCTAGAGTTTAAGTGACGTAAACACAGGCGATTCATGGCGGACAGTCCCTCCTGACTGGAGCATGATGCGGAGGTGGAAGCCTTTGGGCTGTAATTCCTGCGTTTTTCAGAACCGCCTCGTTTAGGTGTGAGATCGTCGAGCTGGGCGGCCGTGGGCCCCTGTTGCCTTTGCTTTCCAGAGGGCTCTCTCTTTGGCTCCTTGCCTGGTGCTTTCCAAGATGACCTAACTCAGCTTCTACTTTCAGTTTTGAAAAAGCCAAGGTTAGTCAGTTATAGCGGTTATAAAACCAGTGATAAGGGCAATCGGAGTGGCTACCCAGCTGTCTGGTGGGACACCAGGACATCGAGCACGTTCCAAATGCCCTGTAATATACTGGACCCTCTAATTTTCCCCCTCATAAAGGCCTTTGTGAAGTGTGGTCTTTTGATCATGAGAAAAATGTATTTAATTTATAATTTACTTACAAAATAAAGCATGATGTCTGTGGTCACTATTATTGATATTTGCTGCTGACTGTAGAAGCCTTTCGAAAAATAACAAGCTGATATTTTTAAAATTTTCCAAACTGATATATGCCCTGTGTAGATCATTTTTGTAAGATACACAAGACATAGGTAATGGTGATTGCCTCTGGAGGTTAATTTTCTGCTCTGTCCCATGTGTGGGTTTTTAAAAAAATATATATTTTATTGATTTTTTTACAGAGAGGAAGGGAGAGAGATAGTCAGAAACATCGATCAGCTGCCTCCTGCACATCTCCTACTGGGGATATGCCTGCAACCAAGGTACATGCCCTTGACCGGAATCGAACCCAGGACCTTTCAGTCCACAGGCCAATGCTCTATCCACTGAGCGAAACCGGTTTCGGCCCATGTGTGGGTTTTGTTTGCTCTACTGTTAGCATAAGTTAATCTTTTAATAAGAGGCTGGGTCCAGATTCAAATGCAGACCTGGCTGATATTGGCCCCCTTCTTAAAAGAGATTTTCATGATGATTTTGCAAAACCCCACCCAGTTCCCTCAAAGCGAGAATTCCAGGCCAGATGAACCCTGCTTTTACTCCTGTGGCATTTATTATATTCTAAGCATTAGAAGCTCAAATACAAAGAGCATTTTGATTTATCTTCACTTTTAACTTTATGGAAATAAACCAGGGCTTCATTTAGGATACTCAGTCCAGCTCTTGTGGGCTTACTTTTTTTTTTTTTTAAATGTATTTGTATTGACTTCAGAGAGTAAGGGAGAGATAGAAACATCAGTAAGAAACATTAATGATGAAAGAGAATCATTGATCGGCTGCCTCCCACACGCCCCCTACTGGGGAAGGAGCCTGCAACTCGGGCATGTGCCCTTGACGGAAATTGAACCTGGGACCCTTCAGTCCCCAAGCTGAGGCTCTATTCACTGAGCCAAACCAGCTAGAGCTCTTATGGGCTTTTGATATTTTCTCTCCTGGTGACCTTCCCTTCGATGATAGAATGTTTCTAAGCAGATAAGTACGTTCAGAGTGGCCTGGTACTTCTCCTCTTCCCCACCACCTTCTGGACCTGGAGAGCAGCTGCTCTGTAGTAATCATGAACCCTGAATGTATATATGTATTTTATTTTTTAAAAATATCTTTATTGATTTTTAGAGAGAGAGAAAGGGAGAGGGAGAAAAACATCAACGTGAGAAACATTGATTGAGTGCCTCCTGAACGCCCCCTACCGGGGATTGAGCCTGCAACCCCACATGTGCCCTGACCCGGAATCAACGAGAAATCTCTGGGTGCACAGATGACGCTCAACCAACTGAGCCACCCCAGCCAGGGCATATATATTTTAATTATACACATGCATTAGTGTCAGTCTGTATATTTACTAGCAGAACACTTCTCTTCATCTGGATGAAAAATATAGAAATAGACTTTATATCTTATTTCTGCACCTCCAGGATGCATCCCCCTAAATCATGCATCCCCCTTTTGGAAACCACTGTCCTGCAGCATTATGCAATGTATTTTGAACCCCGCTAGCTATAGAAATCATTTCAGAGTGCTGATTAAAATGCAAACCCCATTTTCATGCAGTACTCTACGTGGTCATAATGGAGAGAATGTTCTCCCCCATTTGTCAGAGTCCTCACCCTATCCTATTTTCTAACGCAGCCATTGTTTCCTATTGTTCTCACTCATTTAAGCTATTTGCCAGCTTCGACATATAAACCTTATAGCCCATGACATCAGGTACAAAAGCAGAGAGGGGCTTGGTGTATAAACTCTGGGCAGGATGTAGTGGTTGTGTTTTGTAAAAACATACTTTGGGTTGACTCTTTTAGTAATCTGAGCAACTAGTAATAATAACACCTGCCATTTACAGAGCATCCGCCATTTACAGAGCCACTTTACTAGACACTACACATAGAGAAGTCAGATGGGTGTCGATCTAGGCAGGAGCAGGAATAAAAAAAGAAAGATGTAACATGAGTTTTTTTTTTAATGTGGATTCTATGAAGGGTGTGTGAGGTGAAAAATGAAGTTTGAAAAGTAGGTTAGGGCCAAATCATGTGGACTTTTGAGTGACGTGTTAAGGAATTTTATGGGTGCTAAGAAACCATTGAAATAATTGCCAGATAAAGAAGTGATCAAAGACAATACAGTAAAAAAAATGTGCTCTAGCCCTAGCTGGTTTGGCTCAGTGGATAGAGTGTCGGCCTGTGAGCTGAAGGGTTTGATTCCGGTCAAGGGCAGAAGCCTGGGGTGTGGGCTCGATCCCCCGTAGGGGGCATGCAGGAGGCAGGTGTGCAGGAGGCAGCTGATCAATGATTCTCTCATCATTAATGTTTCTCTCCCTCTCCCTCTCCTTTCCTTTCTGAAATCAATAAAGAAATATTTTTTAAAAAGTAGAGTACTATTAGGCAACAAATTGATAAAAATAATGTATTACCCTTTCTGGATTTTGGGATCAGCTTTTCTACGTGTCAGCTTTTAAAAATTGCTATTTGTAGATACAGAGGCAGAGCTGCCTCAAACAGATTGTCAAACTGCAGCGGGAAGGCCGGGGAGGGTTGGGGGGCAGGAGGTAGGGGGGTAAGAGATCAACTAAAGGACTTGTATGCATGCATATAAGCATAACCAATGGACATAAGACACTGGGGGATAGGGGAGGCTAGGGGACTGTCTAGGGCGGGGGGATAAAATGGACACATATGTAATACCCTTTGTAATATTTTAAGCAAAAAAAAATAAAAATAAAAAAAAATAAAAATTGCTATTTGTGCCCTAGCCGGTTTGGCTCAGTGGATAGAGCCTCAGCCTGCAGACCGAAGGGTGCCAGGTTCGAATTCAGTCAAGGGCATGTACCTTGGTTGCAGGGTCCTATACACTGGGGCCTTGTTCGGGGCTCATGTAGGAGGCAACCAGTTGATGTGTTTCTCTCACATTGATGTTTCTCTCTGCCTTTCCCTCTCTCTTCTACTCTCCCTAAAAAATCAACGGAAAAATATCCTCGGGTGAGGATTAACAACAAAAAAATTGCTAGTTGTTATGATTTATTTTCTCATTTTGATTAAATATCTATTTTCATAGTTAAAAAAAGTTCTTGAGAGCCTCCACAGAAAGGTTCTTAAAGATTTGGCATAATTTCCAGTGACAAAAGAAGATACTATTAGAAGCCTGCTAGAAAAAGCCAAAAAGGCATGTGTAGGGGAATTCTGTGGGAAAGATACTAGGTCAAAGTTTATCCTTCAAAATGGAGGTAGCCTTTGGGAAAAGTGGAAATGGAACTGGGAGAATAAATGATCAAATTTAAACACTTGGTGCCTGATCTAGCTTTTGACCAAGGTAGCCCCAAGTGGAATACTGTGCAATTTTCATTTGTCTTTCCCTGATGTTCCTCAGGGAAACCGAAGGTGCAGGTGTACTCGCGGCATCCACCAGAGAATGGGAAGCCAAATTTCCTGAACTGCTATGTATCTGGGTTCCATCCACCTGAGATTGAAATTGATTTGATGAAGAGTGACGAAAAGTTGCCAGTGGAGAAATCAGACCTGTCTTTCAGCAAGGACTGGTCTTTCTACCTTCTGGTGCATGCCAACTTCACTCCCAGCGCAGGAGTTGAGTACAGCTGCATCGTGAACCATACTTCTCTTTCTGAGCCTATGAAAGTTAAATGGGGTAAGTTTTCAAGTTCTTTCCTTCGCTGCTGACAGTTGTGTCTGAGTAGAGACACAGCATAAGGCTGCTTTGATATTTTTTTAAAAATGTATACTGGGATTGTCAGGAAACATTATTAAAGCTCTGATAAGTGACACCTTCTGTAGCATGGTCCTGGAAATGGTAGTTTTCCCGAGGCAACAGTAAGGAGCAGCAATAGCACTTGCACAAATGCATACTCACTTCCAACATTTCTTACCTGCTGGCTTCCTTAGGCTTTCCTGACAGCCTCAGGGATACTGAGGACCAACAAGAGTCGCAGGGAAGCCTTTGTAAGTCTTGCTCCGCTAGCTCCCCGCAATCCTGGACTCCCCCAGCAGCACTCTGACTGGGTTGGGATCTAGGCTAGTAGGCAGAGTTGGGTCCAACTAGGTCGTTCTAAACAACGTACTCATGGTTAAGGACAGTAGGCTATTCTGTCAGGCATTTGTTAATACATAGTATTTTAAAAGTAAAAATTATTGTTTTCTTTTTTCTTTCCCTGTTTTCTTTTCCATAGATAAGGACAAGTAACCAGCATCATGGAGGTATGTTTCTAACTTTTTTTTTTAAAGTTTCTTTTTTGTTTTGTTCCATTATCCTGGGGACTATTTCCAGGTAGCCCTAATCTGATAACCCTTAGTCTATGGAGGACATTCATTGGGGTGGCATGTCAGCAGGCAGAGAAGAACCCTGCAGGGTCAATCCCCTTTTCCTGTGGAGTGGCATGAGGGAGGTGTGTGGCCCCCGCTGTGGCTCTGCGAGCATCACCGGCCCTCTAAGGGAAGTCAGGGGAGCTGCTGGTGTGCTGTGACAGGATAGAGCAAACCCACACCACCTGCAAGGGTTTGCTCTTTTTTCTGCCATTTCCACATGGACTATCTCTGGGCCTTCAAAAACGAACCATTCTCTTCTCTTGCATAGCAGTTGCATTATTATTCAGTCAGAATAGGGGAGTGGCATGGTTCTGAAGATGTCCCATTCCTTCAGTCTCCTGTTGAGCCTTCGCTGTGGGCACCGTGTTTGCCTCCTAGAGGCTCCCAGTCCGGTAGAGGAGAGAAATAGAAACATTGTTATAATAATGTAAAGATACTAAAATGGATGTAACTACAAGGAGCTCCAGCAGCATGAAAGAGGGAGGAACTGGACTTCTCTGCCTCTTTGGACAGAGTAGAAAAACCTCTTCACATGTCCTGTTATATTTTAGGACAAGGAAATTAATTCAAGAGAGCATTAAAGAAGCTGGGTGACCTGACCAGAGTCACACAGTAGCTGAATGGTAGAGCCAGAATCTGAACTGTAGTGCCAGCAATTCCTTTCTCTTAGGTTGTGGGAGAACCAATGGGATAAACTAAAGGGAAACGCTTTTGTAATGGGTCTGGAAAATTGTCTGCAGCTACTTCCTTTACAAATGGTGTCGTACACAGCAAAAGTTAGACAAGTTGGGTGGTGTGATCTGTAATCCAAACAAAATAAGTATACTTGCTAATAAGACTTTCCTCCCTCTCCCCTCAGGTTTGAAGATGGCTGCCTCATTTGGATTAAACTAATTCAAAATTCTGTTTTCTTTTTAATGCATATACATTATTATGCTTTATGCACACAAATTAAGGGGCAATGCACTGAATTTAACACAAACATCATCTGCTTTATAATTTTACTTTGGGTTTTACGTCTTCCTGGCTGACCTATCTGGGCAGAAGGTTGCTGGCGGCTTAGGACAGGGAGGGCAGAATTCTTATGTTCAAGATTACCATTATGAGAGGATTTTCATAGAAAATTTACCTTTAATCGATGTTGCAAATATTTTGATATTTTTGCTTCATTAAATAAAACTATGGTAAAACTTGATGTGTCCAGTTTCTTATATCTCTCTCCCTCTCTTACCTTTTTGTTTCCATACAGGGAAACAATCTTCAAGTGTCACTTGAAGAAGAGTGTAAATCCCCGTTCTATAGGGTTTGGTTCATGGAGGAAGGGGCCTCAGTAATCTGCATTTTACAGATGAGGAACAGGATCCCAGAGAAATTAAATGACCTAGTCAGAGGGACACACCTGTCTGCTAAAGACCAGGCTTCCATCTTTTAGTCAGAGTTCTGTTCCCTGGGCCAAGACCTCCGGAATGTCTATACTCAAAGAGGGAACAAGAGTGTCTGGATAATTTCATATTTTAGGAAGCAGTAGATAAACTTGGAATGAAAAATACTAGACTTTTCAATTTCAAGGCATAGTTTATACATGATGGCCCTCTTGGTGCACTCTTTTATTTGACCAAAAATTTCAGTTAGCTAGTGCTAGGTACTGACAAGATGAATAAAACACAACACTGCTCTCAAATTGCTCAGTTTAGTGGAGTGGCAGACATGCACTCAAACAATTAATGCATCCTGATAAAGAGTATAGGTAGCGCCGAAACCGGTTTGGCTCAGTGGATAGAGCGTCAGCCTGCGGACTGAGGGGTCCCGGGTTCGATTCCGGTCAAGGGCATGTGCCTGGGTTGCGGGCACATCCCCAGTGGGAGATGTGCAGGAGGCAGCTGATCGATGTTTCTCTCTCATCGATGTTTCTGACTTTCTATCTCTCTCCCTTCCTCTCTGTGAAAAAATCAATAAAATATATTTAAAAAAAAAAAAAAAAAAGAGTATAGGTAGCATAGGAAAGCCCAAAGAACTAGGTCATAGGAAAGTGTTCTCAGGGAACAACAAAAACTTTAGGTAGGTGTTAGGGAAGCCATTTATTTGCTGGAGCTGAGACTTGATGGAAAGTGGTTCTCCCTGTTGGTGAGTGGGGCCTGGGGTGGTCAGGCAGGGGGGAAAATTACAAGATGTATAGAGGTATGACATGTGTGGGTTATTTCAAACAGCAGAGCAAGGGTACCCGAGGGAAGATCTGTAGGAACTTAGCTGAGAAAATTGAAGGGTGACTTAGACCAATAACTTTTCACCCCTGATGCCCAGTAGAATTACCTGTGCTACTTATTAAAACATACCAGCTCTTGCCCGGCCAGTACAGCTCAGTGGTTCAGTGCCGACCTACGAACCATGTGGTCATGGTTTGATTCCCAGTCAGGGCACATGCCCAGGTTGAGAGCTCGATCTCCCGGAGGGGGCATGTAGGGGGCAGCCTATCAATGATTCTCTCTCATCATTAATGTTTCTCTTTCTCTCCCTCCCCTTCCTCTCTGAAATTAATAAAAATATATTTAAAAAAAACACACATACCAGCTCTAAAAAAAATAGAGCCCATTAAAAAACCCCAGCTTTCTAGGTTCCAATCCAGAGCAACTAAACCAGTCTCTAAGGGTGGAGCCCAGACACACAACAGTATTATTATTATCTTAAATTAAGTCCTTATGTTTTTAGAGCAGTTTTAGGAAAACAGCAACATTGAGAGGAAGGTGCAGAGATTTCCCATATATTCCCTGCCCCCCACCAACCATAGCCTCCCCCATTGTCAACATCCCTGACCACAGTGGTACATTTGTTACAACTGATGACCCTACATTGATGTATCATTAGCACCAAAGTCATAGTTTACAGTATGGCTCACTCTTGGTGTGTTGTATGTTCTATGGGTTTGGACAAGTGTATAATGACATGCATCCATCATTATGGTATTATACAGAGTATTTCACAGTCCTAAACATCCTCTGTGCTCCCAACATTCATTCCTCCTTCTCGCCCCCACAACTTGAAGCAACCATTGATTTTGTTACCCTCCTCAGTTTTGCCTTATCCAGAACGTCATATAGTTGGACTCATGCAGTATGTAGCCTTTTCAAATTGGCTTCTTTTAGTTAGCAATATGCACTTATGGTTCATTCATGTCTTTTCATGACTTGATAGTGCATTACTTTTTAGTGTTAAATAATATGCCATTGTCTGGGTGTACCTCAGTCTATCCACTCAACTAATGAAGAACATAATGGTTCCAAAATTTAACAATTATGAATAAAGATGATACAAATATCATGTGCAGGCTTTTGTGTGGACATAAGTTTTTACAATATTGTGGGTTTTTAAAAAAACCTCTAGATGGTTCTAATGTGTAGCCAAGGTTGAGACCCATTGAGTTAAATCATAAAGGACTTCCTGTCCCATGTCATTCAACAGAACTATTTTGTGAAAAGCTTGTTTGCTGGCTAATGGTCCCATGTAATACTCCTCTGGACCATATGCCTCAGTTGCCCATTTCAGAACTAGGAACTGATCAGAGAGGAGGAATACTGGGGCTTAACTGTGCTCATTAAATACAATTGTGCAATGCAAATTAAACAAAAATCTCAATGTCGATAATAAAGCATTAGACCTTACATATTGACAGAAAAATAACCATGCTATATTGCTGAAATAAAAAAGTAACTTCTAGAAAAATGTCATGAATTATATACTTGTATCATACACAAAAGCAGATCTGTAAAGTCATGTCCTAAATTACTGTTAGTGGCTACTCAAGGAGAAGGGTAAACAAAGAAAAGGAAGCTGACTAGTCTGTAAGGAAATTAATTTGCTAACAGCCATTTGGCTGAGTATCAGTGAGCATTTTCCTGTGTGTGTGTATGGGGGAAGGGATTGGGGGAGGGTTTGGGAGTGGAGGAGTGATGGTGAAACAGTACAGGCTCATATCTTAAGCAGTGGTATTTCCCTCCTGCTGCTCACCATGGCCATCAGCGTGGCCCATGTTCTGCCCTTCTATATACTAGGGAATGTAGGAGCTGAGCCAACCATCACCTACCATGGCCTGGCCAAATGGAAGGAGGCTGGAAACCGTAAGACTCTCCCACTCTCCCAGGCAGAAGGCAAGCTGTTTCTCAACCTGAAGCAAATTGATTATTTGAAGAATTATTTGGCTAATTAATATATAAAACTTTTCATTTAGAAAATTTATTGTAAAATTGTTTTAAAATTGTCCTCATCAAATAATGAAAGTAAAGAAAAATATCATAAATGTTTGCAATCTCTTACAACAGAGATTACCACCTTTTGGACCCCACTGGATTTTCTCAGTGTACCCATCACTCTCCATTTTATATTATGGCATTTTTTTATTTTTATGGAAACCAACATTTTATTGAGCTCTCCTCACTCCTCAGAAATCTACTCCAGCAGATTCTCTCTTTGCTGTGTGCATCACAGACATGGGGTGTGACCAGCACTCCCCCACCGCCTGCTGCATGACATACCCAAGAGAGGAAGGCTCCTCCTGGGACCGAGAGAGCAGTTAACCATAAAGACCCCAGAGGTATAATTCATTTCTCTTACAAAACAAAAAACAAGTGTGAAACCTCAGGAATGTCCTAGCGCTCAGAATATAAATATTAAAAAGGGCCCAGCTGGCGTGACTCGGTGGTTGAGTGTCGACCTATGAACTAAGAGTTATAGGTTGGATTCCTGGTCAGGGCTTATACCCGCCTGGTTTCCAGCTGGATCCCCAGTAGGGTGTGTGTGTGTGTGTGCGTGTGTGTGTGTGTGTGTATGTGTGCGTGCGTGCATGTGTGCGTGTGTATGTGTGTGTGTGTATAGGCAGCCAATCAATGATTCTCTCTCATCATTGATGTTTCTATCTCCCTCTCCCTTCCTCTCTGAAATCAATAAAAGTATTTTTTTAAAAAACCAAACTATTCTGACACTTTGAAGAACTACAAGAAGGGCTGATAGAAAAAAACCCCACAAACTCCTAGTAAATGTAATTAAAAAATAACAGTTTGACCATGTATTAAGCAGTTACTATGCACTAAATTCCATACACCTTCTCTCATTAGTTGGATGCACAGCTATTAGTCTTCTGTGGTCCTCCACAATATAGATAATTAAAAAGTCTATGAAACTGAAGAGATACTTTTATCTCTGTAGCACCCAGGCCTAACTGATGATGTTCAGGCTCCCCCTTTTCCATGGGCCACTTCCTGTTCTTACTGTTTTCACTTAGAAAAACAGAGAGGACTCCTGGTGACACACAATGCCATAGTGCTCTCTGAAGTGGTTTCCTTGGTATCTGTCGCTAGGAAACAGATGGCAGGTGTGCATGCCATTTTTATCACCTGAAGAGTCAGTGAGTGTCTCAGGTAGAGTTCTCACAGCAGCAGGCCTGAGCCAAGGATTCAGAGGCAAGTGACTTACTGAGAAAGGGCTTGCAGGAGAAACCAATAAGGGAGTGGGGGGGTAAAGGGTACAGAATGGGAAGAAGCCAAGTGAGGGTGTGATTTCAGAAGTGCCACACTCAGCCTGTTCTCAGGGTGAGCTCTAGAACAAGAACAAACCTCAGAGTTTGTTTTGTCTCGAAGCGAAGGAGCTGGGTTTTCCTGTCTTAGGCTACAGGCTGCCCAGGTGAAGTGGGTGAAATGTAAAACTCCCAGGTGCTTCCAGTTCACTTCAGTGCCTGCGGGTAATCTGAGGGCTAGAGATAATGTGCAGGTGCTAGTTGTTGGCAGCAAAATATGAAAAAAGCTGGTGATGGGATCAGTCTGCTACTGTGAGTTTCCTGTTAACATCCTCTGATAGGAACATCTACTGAGCTCACAACACATGCCATCCCAAACTTCCTTTAAAAGTTCCAAGTTTCTAAGGCGCTAGCATTGAAGTGTGAATGCCTCTGAACTCAGACCTCAGTTTGAATTCTAATTCCACAAAAGGAATAGGAAAAGTCATACTCCTCGCTTGACTCTTCATCATCATATTCATAAAATGGGGTAATTATGCCTACATCATAATGTTTATTCATTTAATCATCTGTTCAATAAATATGGAATTCTACTCTATGCCAGGCACTGTACCAGGGATGTTCTGACAAGGGGAAGGTGGTAAGAAGGGCACTGTAAAATGTAAAGCTCTAGGTATCTGCTTTTACTTCCAGTGATTCTTCATTTTCACAGCTCATGAGAATGTAAAATAATCTAAAACCACAGCAAGGAGGTAGATACAAGGGAAAACTTCTTGGCGCTTAACTGGGGGGAAAGAAAACCCCACAAACTGCTTGGGTAGAATTCCTTTCCCTAAGGGACGTAAGTAAAAGATGGTCCTCACTCTGGACAATTCCTCCAAAGGTTAATCTGTAAGCAGAGCTTTTTAAATTTTTTTGGCAGTCTCAGGGTTTCTGAAAATGGTTTTTCTTTCTTTTCTTTTTTTAAAAGGCTTTTATTGAGAAATCAGTTATACAGAGAGAAGTTTCACTTTTTAAAAAAATGATCTTAGAGAGAGAGGAAAGGAGAGGGAGAGAGAAACAACAATGAGAGAGAAACATTGATCTGCTGCCTCCTGCATGCACCCCATTGGGGATAAAGCCCACAACTTGGGCATGTTCCCTGACTGGGAATTGAACCTGTGGACTGACAATGTAGCAGACGACGCTCAACCAACTGAGCCACACCAGCCAGCTTGCCTTTGTTCTCTTAATTGGAACACTATTTGGATTTCTGCCTGAATCAGGGCTCCTGATTTTTTTTTTTTAATCTCAAAGATATGCTTGTTGCCACTCACTATGAAAGGCCTTTTATTTTTAGGTTAGCAGCAGTCATAAACATCTTGAAACAACTGCTACTTGGACTTTCTGTCTCTGTCGTTTGCATACTGGAACTAGCCAATCCCTGCGAATCTAGCCAGCAAGCATTCATTTGCATTTTGTGGTTTTTGCCGTTATGGACCCTGCCTTGCTTTGTTCTCTCCAAAGTGCAGTTTGAGTTGCTACCTGAATCTATGTCTCTTGGATTGCAATCCTTTGCTCAAAGAAGTGCTTTTTGTTTCTTATTATAGTCTAAATCTCTTCTTTGGTTAATAGAACCATGACATTGAAGACTGAAAGTTGCACTATATTGATGGCCCAGATTCAGATATGGTATTGCTGGTTGTGGTGTGATTCTCTGAATGGTGAATATCTTTAAAACTTGAACAACAAACAAAACTTGGTAGTTGCATTTCTGAAAAATTCAGTGTGTATGGGCCTGGCATAGTAGTTGATAAATATTCAAGGAATAAATTAAAATAATTGAAAAATCAAGCATGTTTTTACATGTGATTGTAAAGCCCAGATTATAAGCAGGTTTTTCATGTGTGTGTGTGTGTGTGTGTGTGTGTGTGTGTGTATGTGTAGGGTGGGACTCCTGTCCTTCAGCCTCTAATACAGTGGTTCTCAACCTTCTGGCCCTTTAAATACAGTTCCTCATGTTGTGACCCAACCATAAAATTATTTTCGTTGCTACTTCATAACTGTAATGTTGCTACTGTTATGAATCATAATGTAAATATCTGATATGCAGGATGGTCTTAGGCGACCCCTGTGAAAGGGTTGTTTGACCGCCAAAGGGGTCGCGACCCACAGGTTGAGAACCGCTGCTCTAATACCTGCAGTGATCCCATTATTGAAACAACCAAAAGTAAGTCTTATTAATTTACCAAATTTCTCTTTAAGAAACAGACTGCCTTAATTGACAACCACCCTTTAGAGTTGCTGATCTAATGACTAAAGAGGAGGCGGGACAACCCCAAACACAACAACCCCGCCCTTCCCGTTTCTCAGAAAGCATGAGGCTTTGGAGAAACAGGAAACTTAGGACTGGAAAGTCCCGTTTTCTAACCTATAACAGCACTTTTTGACCAGAGACCAGTGACGAGTACTCCGGACTCGAGTTTTGATTGGGCCGTTGAAAAACTAAAATAGCGAGTTAAAAAGGGGAACACCCAAGTGCTTTCCGCCGCCCGGTTGGTGGGAATAAGTGTCGCGACTCCTCGCTAGGTGACTTGGGCTCTGTTCTTCGCTGGGCACTGCTGCCAGCCTGGGCGCGTCCAAGGTGTGTACCCCCTCCCGCGTCGCCCTCTCCCACTGCATCTCTCTCTCTCTCTCTCTCTCTCTCTCTCTCTCTCTCTCTCTCTTTTTAAAAATGTATTTTATTGATTTTTTACAGAGAGGAAGGGAATGGAATAGAGAGTTAGAAACATTGATCAGCTGCCTCCTGCACACCTCCTACTGGGGATGTGCCCGCAACCAAGGTACATGCCCTTGACCGGAATCGAACCTGAGACCCTTCAGTCCGCAGGCCGACGCTCTAGCCTCGGAGCCAAACTGGTTAGGGCTGCATCTTTCTCTTTACCTGCCGGTTCTTCCTGGCCCTTTGACTCCGGTCATCCCCGCCCAGGTTCAGCTCGTTCAGGCGCCTTCGGGATCAGAGAAGGAAGCCACGGAGAGGCCGGAGTGTGGCTCACGGCTGGATAGCTACCTGGGTAGGGAGAGAGGAACAGCACAAAATATATAGGTTTTTGATGAGCCGCTGGGTGCGTGAGTGGGGTTGGGGGTGGGGGGCACTGCTTCCCGGGCTGCCCAGCCTGCTCCCAGAGGGTTCGCTTTCCCTGGGCGCATGAGAAGGGGGAGAGGCCGGTGGGTCAGGAAAGGCAAACACATAGGTAGTTGAGAGCGTCAGCATAAGAAACAGCCAAACCTGTAGAGAATTTTTGTGAGTTCATTTGAGCCAATCTGTCAACAATTGCTGAGAAGCAAAATCTCTACGAATTGAGAAAACGGTCCAGAGAATGGTAGTTTTGCATCTTTTTTACAAAACATTATAATCAAAAGAGGAGGCATAAATGGGTTACATGAAATCCATTGGTGATAGATTAGGGAGGTAGGATAAAGCAAGTGGGGGGACCTCTGGGACTGGATTAAAAGTAAAATGATGGACACGTCTTTTACATAGGTGGGTAAGGATAGTTAAAGGTCTGCAATGAACGTGGTCACAATAACAATGAGAGGATTTGTGGTCCCCCGCCCTGGTGCACTGGCTGTGCCCTGAGGCGTCTGGAAACCCGGACCTTACCCTGACATTCCAAAGGTATGTTATGGAAGATGCAAAAAGACAATAGACAGGCTTAATTAAGGTAAAGATTGACTTTTCTCAGGTAAGAGTCTAGCCTAGGACATGACTCTCTGCCACAAACTGCTTTTAGTTAAAAAGTTTTAATTTCAGACCATCCTATGTGGTTACTTTAGGCCGTTGAGTTTGTGAGGCTGCCATGCAGGCCTTCCCTGGGCTTGTCAGGTTTAGTATGTGGCTCCTTTTCATCCGCAAGGGTAGTGATTGGTGAGAGGCAGGTGTCTGTGGGGCCAAGAAAAGTATTGCCTAGGTAAGTATGTCAGTGCTTCTGATGGAGCGCTGAGCCCTGCACCCTCTTTTGGACTCACCCCATTTTCCTCTCGAGCTCCATACCTCCTCAACCAGGTTCTAAGACTTGTGTCTCAATCCAGATTGTGTCAGCTGTTTTGTATAACATTTCTATGACAGCTTATGTGTTTATTTTGGCAAAAGCCTTATTGAGATATAATTCACAAACTATACAATTTACCTATATAAATATATAATCCAATGGGTTTTAATATATTCACAATGTTGTGTAACCATCACTTCAATTTTATTGATTTGTTTTTGTTTTTCAGAAAAAGAGGAAGGGGGAGAGAGAGAGAGAAACATCCATGTGAGAGAAAAACATTGATTGGTTGCCTCCCATACACGCCCGCAACCTTCTGGTGTATGGGAGGACACTCCAACCAACTGAGCCACCTAGCTAGGGCTCATCTCCTCAATTTTAGAACATTTACATCAACCCCAAAAGAAACCCTATATCCATTAGCAATCACTCCCATTTCTCCCCATGGATTTGCCTATTATTGACATTTCATATAAATGGAAGCATACAGTAAGTGGTCTTTGTGATTGACTTATCACTTAATATGAAGTTTTCAAAGGTCACCCATACTACAGCAAGTATCAGCATTTTATTCTTTTTTGTGCTAAATAATTCTCCATTGTCTGGATATGCCACGTTTTGTTTATCCATTCATCAGTTAATGGGCATTTGAGTTGTTTCCACTTTCCATTATTATGAATAATGCTGTTGTCAATATTCATATACAAGTTTTCCATGTGAACCTATGCTTTCAATTCTCTTGGGTATAAACCTAGGAGTGGAATTGCTGGGTCATCTGGTAACTCTATGTTTAACATTTTGAGGAACTTCCAAACTGTTTTCCAAAGCTATCACACCATTTTACATTCCCATCAGCAGTGTATGAGAGTTCCAATTTTTCTGTATCCTTGCCAACACTTATTATCTTTTATATTATTGCCATCCTACTCGCTGTGAAATGGTATTTCATTATGGCTTTTATTTGCCTTTTTTTTAAAAAAATATTTTTTATTCCGTTTACGGTGTTGATCATTTCTATCTACCACAGTTCAAGTAGCCTCACAAGCTGCTCTTGGTGTTTCTCATTATCATACAACTGGTGAGGACAGAGACTGACCTTGACTAATTTCCCCTCTTCAGTTCTACAAGAGCCTGTGAAGTACTGCGCAATTAAGAATGTAGAGAGAAGTAAAGGTCTTATTGCATGGCTGAAAAAGGATTAATTTCACAAAGAGCAGGCTAGTTATAATTCTAGTAGTATTTCCTATGCACCCTTCGGCACAGAGCCATTTTCTGTGTGCTACAAGAATAAAAGAACAAGCACTGTGAAAAAAAAAATATATATTTTTTATTGATTTTTTACAGAGAGGAAGGGAGAGAGAAAGAGAGTCAGAAACATCAATGAGAGAGAAACATTGATCAGCTGCCTCCTGCACACCCCCCACTGGGGATGTGCCCACAACCAAGGTACATGCCCTTGACCAGAATCAAACCTGGGGTCCTTCAATCCACAGGCCAACGCTCTATCCACTGAGCCAAACCGGTTAGGGCTATTTGCCTTTTCTTAATGACTAATGATACATTATTTTAAAATTACAAAATAATTTATAGAGCTTTCATAAAATTTTGAGAACTTTAACCATCTAGGTCATGTACCCAAAAGCCACAGAGAGTAGACTCAAACCAAACTGTGATGAGTGCTTGAACTCCATCCCCTCATTCCTAGAACAGAATCTGGGCTAAAACTCTTCAAAACTCCACTTGCTGCCTCTGTTAGAAAGAGAATTCTGCACATTTGTAATACCTTAACTAATAATAAAAAAAAAAAAAAGAAAAAGAAAAAAAAAAACAAATAATAAAAAAAAAAAAGAGAATTCTGGGCAAGATGAAACTTTTGTACATGAACTCAATAGTTCATTTCTTAGTTGCTATTAGAAACTCAAATGCACAGAACTTTTTGGTCTCTCCATTTTTACTTTGTAAAAAAGTGTATCCTGGAATTCCTCCTAGTGGCTCTTGAGTGAAGTCGTGACCCTTTCTTGGTGTTTATGATTGTGTGCCCTTCTCCCCCTACTTTCAGGACATGGAATAAGGAGGGACACAAAGCTTAAGCTTTGTTTAAATGCATAACTATAAAAAATGTTCGATATGCATTTTCGCTATATATCTTTACATTTTTTACTACTGTCAATCTTATTTTAACTATTAATAAAGCTTACTTTTTTCTCATTTTTCAGTTAAAAATTCAGTTTTGTAAGTGGCTCCCAGAAGCTTCACACCTCCTCACCCCCGTGGGAACACAGCCGTTGTGGAGGTGGAGCCAGGACTGGAACCAGGATCAGTGTTCAGACAGACTCGAAAATCTGGACTTTAAATTCTTATGTAAGTCAGAGAGTGACTGACCATCATCTGTGAGACGCTGAGGACTTTTAACATTCAGTGTAAACTGAGGCCTGGGTCCAAAAAGCACAATGAATGCAAGTACATGCTATGGTAGTGTGGTGAATTCTAGACAAGCTCGAGAATTTTGTACAGCTCGGGGAGGAGGCCCAATTCCTGAGGTGGTCTTGGAATCGGAACTGATAGAACTCGGAGAAAGTGAGGAAGTGGTTGACCTCACCTCTGACACTCTCGAACCTGCAGTGATTGACCTAACTCACCATGACTCTGTTGTGATTACTGAGGAAAGGAGGAGGCCAAGGAGAAACAAAAGGTCACTCCAAGGACAAACTGGCATCTGTGTGCTGAGCAGTGAAAAGAAGCGGGTGATGAGAGACAGAGATGTATATGCCCTGGAAAAAGAAACTTTTAGGTGCGCACTACCTGGTTATGTCCAGTGCCGGATTTGTATGGACGGGTACTTGGAGATTGAATTGAGTAGACGGCATATCTATTCTACAGCATGTGGCCACATCTTCTGTAGTCAGTGCCTCTGCACTTTCCTTCGAAATACTAAAAGTTGCCCAGTTTGTTTGAAAAAAATTGACCGCCATCAGTACCACCGAATTTATATATAACGTGTGCTTTGTTGCTCAGGATAGACAAACCCCCTGACTGGATTTTTCCACGTCTTTGCGCAGAAACTATGGAGTTGTTGGTATCCAATGCTCTGAGCTCCGAAAGTCTGATTTTAAACATTGTTCTCTTGAGTGTATGAAAACTCTTTTATTGCTCACAAATGACGAGACTGCTTTTTTATTCCTTTGGCTTCATGCTGCAGGCCTGGACTTTTGTTGCTATAGTGAATCAGAAACTGGTGGTTGTCCTCAAAGCAATTTTCCTTTTTTCTTCTTCTCATAGTAATCAATTTTTAACTGGTCACATGTGGGCATTTTGGATCATGTAAATAAGAGCAACATCCTAGAGATGGGGAAGCAAGTAGATGGAAGGAAGCTGGGAGACAACTCTGAAAACCAGAGCCATAAATACAAGTTTGGACTTTTATGAGATAAATAAATAAACTTCATTCTTTAAGCAACTATTATACTGGGTCTTGTTTAGAGCAATTGAGCCCTTATTTTAATTAATGGACTAGGCAGGGTGCTGTCTCTGGGTTTCTCTGGATTTCCTGCTTCCACTGAGTGGAAGGAAGTCAGTCCTACCTGTCCAACCAGCAGGGTGGAGTGGGGTATTACCATGGGTAGGCACCAGGTCCTTCTGGGACTAGTGGCTTTCAAGGCCGGCCTGGGGAGCTGCCTAGGCACACTGAAATCTAGAGTTGTGGTTCTGTGCTCTCTGACCTGCTGAGCCGGAAAGCGGCTGCCTTCACCCTGGCTTTACAGGTATGCCTGCCTTCTACCACACTGAGCTGATCAACAAGTTGGTACACTTCTCTGAACAAACACATCACTGCCTCACCATTCCAACTGCTTCGGCAGCCTGGCTAGGTACCGGCCTTGGGAAGACCTCCTCCCCTCCCCACCACAAATGCACACATTAGCTTTTTTCTTTTGCAGAGAATCACTTAGCACAGTTCAGCTTGCACTTAGAATTGGAGAGGGCGTGATTTCCATGGTGCGCTTACCTTTTCCTTCAGAATGAAATGTGCAGTGAAGTTTGTTCCTTACTTACAATGGTGGTAGCCGTGTTGCTTTCTTCCAGGGAGACTCAGTCTTACCAGTGGAGCAGTGCCCATCCCTGCATCATGACTGTCTACGCACTGCAATCTCTGGAATGTCCTGTACTCCAGACCTCAGTTGCTTGACTTAGCATAGGATATGCAAGATAAATGTGGTATACTTCCTTCTGTGCGTTCTTTTGTATGTTCTGAAATGAAATGAGGAAGAAAAAGAACATGAAAATGAAAAATAGTAGAAGAAAGTTCTAAGTATTAATCTTCTTACATTTCAATAGGCCATCTTATGCATCTCACTTTGGAGAGTATTAATTGCTCTGTGACATAGCACAGTGCATCACATACCATATTTTCCTGTGAATAAGACGCTCCCATGTATAAGATGCCCCCCACTTTTCCAACCCAAAATTAAGAAATCAATATTTTAAACATAAAACAGAACACATTTTTAAAAATATATTGATTTTTTACAGAGAGGAAGGGAGAGGGGTAGAGAGTTAGAAACATTGATGAGAGAGAAACATCGATCAGCTGCCTCCTGCACACCTTCTACTGGGGATGTGCTCGCAACCAAGGTACATGCCCTTGACCGGAATCAAACCTGGGGTCCTTCAATCCACAGGCCGATGCTCTATCCACTGAGCCAAACTGGTTAGGGCCAGAACACGTTTTTATTTAGTAATTACCACAGGTAATGTTTACATACCAGTACTATGATGTTACACAGCATATCACTTTATTCAGTCTCTGTTGCATCACTGCTCTCTTCATCACTATTAGTTCCAGGCATATCAAGTTTTTCAACTTCTATTGTATCACTGCTGTTTTCTGAGTCACTGTCTATATATGTGAGATCACCTCATAAACTGGTGGCATTTTCTGAGTTAACTTTGTTCGTGTTCTCTTGGCCAACCCTTCTCTCCTCATGAAATTGCCTTTCCTGTAAAATCAACAATGTTCATTTTGCTTGCAAACATTCTTGCCTGACATTGAATAAGCTTGGTTGACACACATAAGCCACTCTGGTGCTGCTCCATAATCCAAGTCTTAAGCCTCTGCTCCACGTTTGCCCATTTTGCTGGTTTTCCTTTTAAGGTCTTCTTCTTTTTTCGCATCTTAAGGAGTTGTTCTTCCTGTTTTCTCCACTGTCTGATCATACAGTCAGCGGGAGGAGGTCCACATTATCTCCGCAGCTCTATTTCCATGCGCTTTTGCATAGATGATTACATTCAGTTTGAATTTTGCAGAGTAAGACAATCTCTTACCGGTATTTATCTTTTTATTTTTTTGACATCTTTATGGGCTCAGAATGCACTGATCCCCGTTGCATCTGTGCACTTTCCACCTCAGTGACAACAAGGCTAGTGATTGGAGGAAGCCTGTTTGACAAGGTATGGGCAGTTATGCACCTGCGTGGCTCCCTCCTTGGCTGCCTTCCGTGTATAAGATGCCCCTCGATTTTCAGTCTAACAATTTTAGAAAAAAATAGTGTCTTATATGATTTTAGAAAAAAATAGTGTCTTATACACAGAAAAAATATGGCAGTTGACCAATAATCAAAACACCTGTGGTGCCTATTAAACACAAATTCTGCTCCTGCATGTATTGTCCATGTGACCCAGATAAAGAGCACACCCTCTCTAATTTGGAAGCAGCCCTCAAATCTCCCTATGGTATTCTACTCAGCCCACTACAAATTTACCTCACCTGCCAAGTTCATGTAGACATTTGAGACTTTGATATTTGATTTAGGGGAAAAATAGGATTCTGACTCTAAAGAATAAAGATACATTTTACAGACAGCAAAATGCACTAGTGTATAATTAGATGAATTTGAACTAATATACACATTCATATGACCAACACCAAATAAAAATAATGGGAAAATGTCATCATTCCAGAAGTTTCCTTATGCCCCCTTCTTGTTAATTCCCAACCCCAGAGGCAACCACTGTGTTGAATAGTATCACAATAGTATGTTTGGGGATACTGATTTATTACTTCATAGTTTAGCCCAGATTATCAGGGACAAAAATTTGGTAGGGATTTGGAGTATAAGTACTAGGGTCAAGTGTTTGTTTTAGTGGGAGCATGATATATTCTCTTAAGAATTAAAGCAAGCCCTGGCTCAAGATAGCTCAATTGGTTGGAGTGTCATCCCAATACAACAGGTTTGCCAATTTGATTCCGGTCTGGACACATACAAGAACCAACCTTGGCTAAGATGTGTAACTCCTCTGGGTGTCATTTCTTCCATCTGTAAAATCTGAATTCCTAAGACTTCCCATCTATCTCTAAAGTTTGTGATTCCAAAACCTACATAGCAAGAGGTCCCAAATTTCACAAGGGGGCATTTAAAATTTTACTTTCACTATTTAAAAACAAAGTTGGGGGTAGACAGTGGACAGTTATGTCTAAGAAACTACATCAGGTTTTACCACATAATGGTGGAGGGGGAGACAAAGTCATAAACCAAAGTTGCTTTTCTTTTCCAAGCCTCAATTTTATCATATATAAAATAGAAATGATAATACCTACTTCATAGGATCATTGTGGAACAACAAATTGATGTTTCTCTCCCTCTCTTTCTACAATCAATTAAAAAGGAAAGAAGCAAGAAGGTATTAATAATGACACCTGCTATTTTTACGCACTAGCTATGTTCCAGGCACAATGTTAGGCACTTCACACATCATGGGCAAAGTATACACTTAGGCAAGAACAGGAACCCAACAAAATGTAGGAGCAGAGGTTGAAGAGAGCTGCCACATGGCACTTAATGTGAATAATTTGGCTACTAGTGTACATGGCTATGAGAAGTGAGAACTAAAGCTACAAGGGAAGATTAAGGCCACATCATGAGTAGAGCACTGTGTGCTGTGTTATGAAGTTTATATTTTATTCTACAGGTGCTAAGAAGTCATTAAAGGCTTGGGAGCAGACCACCCAGAGAAAGATTCTTAAGGATTTGGCATGATCTCAGTGAAAGCAGAAGATACTGTTTCAAAGTTGAGGAAAATATATGGAAATGGAATAAAGAAGGAAAGACCCTGGTGTTGATTTTCCTCTAAAAATAGAAGTGTATTTTATGAAGTGTATAAGAAAAAGGAGGAAGTAACCTTGGTCTAAGGCAGCGGTTCTCAACCTGTGGGTCGCGACCCCTTTGGCGGTCGATTGGCGGTCGAACGATCCTTTCACAGGGGTCGCCTAAGACCATCCTGCATATCAGATATTTACATTACGATTCGTAACAGTAGCAACATTACAGTTATGAAGTAGCAACGAAAATAATTTTATGGTTGGGTCACAACATGAGGAACTGTATTTAAAGGGCCAGAAGGTTGAGAACCACTGGTCTAAGGAATTTAACTGGTACTCTCCTGCCCTTGGATGTCTAACAGTTTCATTTCAGCACAGCCAGCAGAGCTGTGCAAGCCTTTGAGCTATAGTAGCTCTTGAGAGATTGTCGTTTACCTGAGGCGGCAATAATAGGAGTCCTGAGGGACAGCCATGACAGTTTGGATTTAGCTTTCAGGTAAATAGAAAGGTGGATGCTCCTTAGGCAGGAGTGGAAATAAGATTAGGTGAGGCAGACAAATTTATCCACTTGATGCCTGATCTAGCTTTAGGCCCAGTTAGTCCCACAGTGGAATAATTTGGCAATTTTCATTTGTCATTTCCTGATGTTCATTGAGAGGCTACAGCAGAGAATGAAAGCTAAATCTGGGCAGCATTTGATATGGGTCCTTTCCTCTTCCCCTAGCTTTAAGCAGGCAAACAGATCCTTCAGGGCATATTCCGTTCTCCTGGGGAGTGACACGAAGAAGGCATGTGGCCTCAGGTGTGGCTCTGCCAGCATCACTAATCCTCTAAACCAGTGGTTCTCAACCTCGGCTGCACATTAGAATCCCCTGGGAATCTTTTTAAAATCCTGATTTCTGGGCCTCATCCTCTGGAAATTCTGTTTCTTTGTTATGGGGTGGGGCCACAACATTAGTAACAAAGAAACAGAATTTCCGGAGGATGAGGCCCAGCAATCAGGATTTTAAAAAGATTCCCAGGTGATTCTAATGTGCAGCCGAGGTTGAGAACCACTGCTCTAAAAGGAGGGCAGAAGAGCTGTCAGTGGGTGTGACAGGATAGGCAATCAGATACCCACATCATTTGCCTTCCCCGCTGAGAAGAGAGCCTTTAAGGTACTAACTTCTCACTTTGTTGTTGAACAAACCCAAGCCACTGAAATAGCACCTTCTCTGTTCTCCAATAAGAAGAGAAAAGGTGTTCCAGTCGGTGTGGCTCAGTGGTTGAGTATCGACCTGCGAACCTGGAAGTCATGGTTTGTTTCCCCATCAGGGCACATGCCTGGGTTGAAGGCTCAATCTCCAGTGGGGGGTGTGCAGGAGGCAGCCCATCAATGATTTTCTCTCATCATTGATGTTTCTCTCTCTCTCTCTCTCTCTCTCTCTCTCTCTCTCTTTCTCTCTCTCTCTCTCTCTCTCCCCTTCCTCTCTGAAATAAATAAAAATATATTAAATGAAGAGAGAAGGTGGCATGCCCTCCCTGGGGAACATCCACTCACATCTCCTTTTTGAGTAAATGTTCTTTCTCCTAAACTCTTAAGAATCCCCACGAGACTTGCAACCAGGGGAGAAATGGGCAGTAGCAGATCGTCTTGGGCTTACCCCCTGAACCTGTCTTTAGGCCCCCTTTTCTCTGACTTCCAAGCGAGCTAAAGAAGCCCCACCTTGGCTCATTTCTTTCCTGTAAGATTTCTAGACAGCCAGAGTTGCATGCCTAGTCTCCTGTTGCTTCTTCTATCATAGGCCCTTCCTTGTTTCCTTATCCCCAGCTTTAATAAATGTACTCTAAAAAAAGAAAAAAAAGTGCAATGCATTGTAGGGCATCAATGATTCATTAATGCACTCACTCACCTGCTCATTTATCTGGTATTTATGAAATTTGATAGTGTGGTAGGCCTGTGTAGTTAAAAACATGAATAAGACAATCTTTTTCTCTAAGAAGCTACCAGGTAGTGGGGGAGAGACATGAAAACAATAGTTATAACACAAATGAAAGAAATAATGCAGTGCAATAAAAGCTATGATAGAAATATCTGCTAGGTGCTGCATAAAAGAAGCATAAAAGAGAAGTAATTTTTAAAAAATATATTTTATTGATTTTTCACAGAGAGGAAGAGAAAGGGATAGAGAGTTAGAAACATCGGTGAGAGAGAAACATTGATCAGCTGCCTCCTGCACGCCTCCCACTGGGGATGTGCCTGCAACCAAGGTACATGCCCTTGACCGGAATCGAACCCGGGACCCTTCAGTCCGCAGGCTGACGCTCTATCCACTGAGCCAAACCGGTTAGGGCGAGAAGTAATTTTTTTGTAATTTCCTTGGAGTCTAGAAGATAGAAAATTCAACTTTTAATTTATATTCAGCTGTGTTGGAATCAATAAATATTAATAGCTACTTATATCTCTTGTTTTAAATTAGAAAGTTAATTTGAGGGAGAAGTTTTGTAAACGATTTGCTATACAAATGTTAGCACAATAATAATAATAGCTATTGCCATTTATTGGGTTCTCACTATGTGCCAAGAACTGTTAAGTACTTCACATATGTAATTTCATTTAATCCTCACAATGATCCTATGAAGTAGGTATTATCATTTCTATTTTATATATGATAAAACTGAGGCTTGGAAAAGAAAAGCAACTTTGGCTTATGACTTTGTCTCCCCCTCCACCGATTATGTGGTAAAACCTGATGTAGTTTCTTAGACATAACTGTCCATTGTCTACCCCCAACTTTGTTTTTAAATAGTGAAAGTAAAATTTTAAATGTCCCCTTGTGAAATTTGGGACCTCTTGCTATGTAGGTTTTGGAATCACAAACTTTAGAGATAGATGGGAAGCCTTAGGAATTCAGATTTTTTTTTTTTTTTTTTTTATTGCTTAAAGTATTACAAAGGGTATTACATATGTGTCCATTTTATCCCCCCGCCCTAGACAGTCCCCTAGCCTCCCCTATCCCCCAATGTCTTATGTCCACTGGTTATGCTTATATGCATGCATACAAGTCCTTTAGTTGATCTCTTACCCCCCTACCTCCTGCTCCGCAACCCTCCCCGGCCTTCCTGCTGCAGTTTGACAATCTGTTTGAGGCAGCTCTGCCTCTGTATCTATTATTGTTCAAAAGTTTATAATGGTCTCTATTATCCATGAATGAGTGAGATCATGTGGTATTTTTCCTTCATTGACTGGCTTATTTCACTTAGCATAATGCTCTCCAGTTCCATCCATGACGTTGCAAATGGTAAGAGTTCCTTCCTTTTTAGAGCAGCATAGTATTCCATCGTGTAGATGTACCACAGTTTTCTAATCCATTCATCTACTGATGGGCACTTAGGCTGTTTCCAGATCTTAGCTATGGTGAATTGTGCTGCTATGAACATAGGGGTGCATATATCCTTTCTGATTGGTGTTTCTGGTTTCTTGGGATATATTCCTAGAAGTGGGATCACAGGGTCAAATGGGAGTTCCATTTTCAGTTTTTTAAGGAAACTCCATACTGTCTTCCATAGTGGCTGCACCAGTCTGCATTCCCACCAGCAGTGCACAAGTGTTCCTTTTTCTCCACATCCTCTCCAGCACTTGTCGTTTGTTGATTTGTTGATGATAGCCAGTCTGACAGGTGTGAGATGGTACCTCATTGTTGTTTTGATTTGCATCTCTCGGATGATTAGTGACTTTGAGCATGTTTTCATATGTCTCTTGGCTTTCTGAATGTCCTCTTTTGAAAGGTGTCTATTTAGGTCCTTTGCCCATTTTTTGATTGGATTGTTTATCTTCCTTTTGTTAAGTTGTATGAGTTCCCTATAAATTTTGGAGATTAGGCCCTTATCAGATATGACATTGGCAAATATGTTTTCCCACACAGTGGGTTTTCTCGTTGTTTTGTTGATGGTTTCTTTTGCTGTGCAGAAGCTTTTTATTTTGATGTAGTCCCATTTGTTCATTTTCTCTTTTGTTTCAAGTGCCCTAGGAGCTGTATCAATGAAGAAATTGCTTCGGCATATGTCTGAGATTTTGTTGCCTTTGGATTCTTCTAGAATTTTTATGGTTTCCTGTCGAGGAATTCAGATTTTACAGATGGAAGAAATGACACCCAGAGGAGTTACACACCTTAGCCAGGGTTGGCCAGTGCTCTGATAGGTGACAAGGCTTCTGTCTTCCAGGACAGTATTCTCCCTCCTGGGCTAAATGCTCTAGAATGTGCAGACTTTAGGATTTAGTACTATCCTATTTACTAAACATTGCTAAACATTCTAGCCAACAACAAAATTATTCAAGATAAAACCAAATTTTTTAACTTAGGGACATAGTTTTCAGGTGATCATCAGCATTTCTTAGTCACTTACTTGACAGAAATTTGATTCAATGAATGCCATGTACTGTCAAAGTGAACAAGACACAGCACACCCAGCAGTTCACAACTTAGTGAAGGGGAGACATGCAATAAAAGATTAAAATAATTATGTCCAGGTATGTACAAAGATCTGGGGTGCTATAGAAATGGGTAAACCGGTGGTTCTCAACTGGGGGTAGGTATTACCTCCAAACCCTCAGCAGATATTTGGCAATGTCTGGAGGCATTTTTTGATTGTCACAAATTAGGGAGTTGCTACTGGCATCTAGTGAGCAGATGCTAAGCATCCCAAAATTCACAGGATAGCGCCCCCCCCGCCCCCCCTCCCCGCCCCACCACACACACACAACAAATACTTAACCAGTCCAAACGATCAATAGGGCTGAAGTTGAGAAACCCTGGTATAGAACCAGCAAAATCTTTTCTACAAGGAATAGGGGGAGGGTAAAGTTTGGGTGCTGGTTACAGCAGAGTTTAATGAAGAGATCATGATGGTTCAGGGAAGGGTGATCTCAGCAGAAGGGACAGCATGTGCAAAGCCACAGAAGCATGGCATATTTGGGCAACTCTAAACACGAGGGGAAGAGTTGTGGGCATTAAGACTGGACAGCTGGGCAGGACCTAGATATTCAACAAAATATACTGAGTTAGAGGAATTACTGTAAGAAAAGCTATGTGGTTTTATTATGGCCACTCAGGAGCACAGTCTAGCCATGTATCTGTGAGCTAACACTGACGAAGCTGTTTGAAATAAGGCTTTTCTCGTCTTGCCTCCTTAGGGCCTGGGGTTCTCTAGGCATTTGTTACTTTTTCAGACAATGTGAGCTTTGAGAGATGGAAGAGCTCTCTATTAAAGCCACTTAGCTGGGGTCTCAATGCTGTGATGGGATTATGAGGGGCGAAGTGGTTATTTCTCATGTATTAGGCTTATGGACAGATGATTCTTTTTTATTTTGTAGAGCACCCTAGTTCAGAAATGGAGATATGTGAACCTTAAGATTAGACTGCCAAATAAATAAATAAATAAATAAATAAATAAATAAATAAATAAATAAATATTAGACTGCCACCTGGCATCTAAATGAGTTGCTTTCCTCCTTCCCCCACAAAAAAAAAAATGTGGGCAGGTAGGCCATTACAGTCAGGGTCTCTCTTTTTCTTAAGCTAATAATGATCAGAGCAACTGACAAACTGCCACGGAATCTGCCAGACCTCAGCCTGGCCTTGCCCCTTCTCCCCGGCTCCTGAGCTTTCGCCTCCTTCTGTCATGCTCTGAGTCCATTCTTAGCAAGCTCCCAGGTCCTGGTCTCCTAGTCACAGCCTTCTGAGCCTGCTGGGCTCTGGTTCACGTGTCTGCCTGTGCCCCTCGTGGCCTGATGACAGAACTTAATGGAGGTGAGTTACTCTTCTAACTCAGCTGGCTTTCTAGGTATAATCCGGAAAACCCAATCAGAAGGGGGTATGCATTTTAGAGCATGAAAAGATATTCAGGGAAATATTTAACTATGACAGCTTATACCTTCTATACTCATCCAGGTCTTGGAATAACTGAGAATTTAGATAAGAGAGACTGTAGAAAAGTAATGAAACCTACCATAAATTAAGTAAAATGCTATAAAAATTTACTTTCTTTATTAATGTATCACTTTATTTTATATTGAAAAAAGATTATTATGTATAACTTGGTTTTCTTATTGTACTATCACACAATATTTTATATTTAAAGCAAAGTTGGTTTTCAGAGGTTAAATATTTTTAGTAGAGTTTCTTTAAGATCCATTCAAAGCTAAAATAAAGGAAGTAATATTCTGAATTAACAGTTCTCTTATAGACAAAATAAAATGTTTGTTTACTATAAGAAAGCTGGAAAAACTCACTAAAATTCATCAACTAGAAATTTTAACACAAATTCTTGTGTAATGAGCTATCATTTCCATCAGTTTCCACTTCCTACAAAGTGTGATTTAAATGAATATTAATCATTAACATGAGGTTATAATTTCCTCGATTATGGGATATTCTCTTCCTCTTCTCTGTCCTTAACTGTTGAAACAGTTGTAAGTATTATTTTAATAATTTCTAGAGAAAAAAATACACTGTTGCCTATTCCTACCACACTCTGAAAAGCAAAACAGGACCTCAAATATGCAACAATGCTCTTAAAAAGCAACAGATCCCCTTAAATATTTTAGTATTCATGATTTCAAAAGTTCACAATCCAAAATTTCTCAGGAAAAATCCCCACAACTCTGGGAAAAATTAGGTATTTCTTCTACAGGTTTCCAAGGATTTCATTGCTCTACTTCTTGCCTTTTCTCTGCTCTGTGAGACTGTACAAGGTTAATGGGAGAAGGTGGATGTGCTTCTTCAGAAGGTGATTCCTGTAAGCCACAGGCTTTCTAAGGACAGATATCGATCCTTGACTGAATTTCCCTCCCTGTCCCCTAAGGTTAAGCTTTCACTAAGGGGCTGGCGGTGGGTGTGATTGCTTAAGGTTTCTAGGTAGAGAAATTTCAGAATCTTCTTTGGTTTCCAATTCTATTCCTCCCTCTAGAGAGCAGTGGGAAGTTGTTCTAGTTATTTGCCTCACAAAGTTGGTCCACTTAATAAACTCAATTGCAGAAAACATCGATTGGTTCTCTGCTGACTCAAAGATTAGGGTAATGGACTTTAGGGTCAGATAAATAGTTCAAATTCAGGCTCCTTCACTTAATTCCTGAGTGACCCTAGCAAGTTATGTAACCTCCTTAAGCTTTAATTTCCTTAAAAATGGCATAATCATACCTATCTCACAAGGTTGTTATGAGGATTTTTTAAATAGTCCTTTGGTTTTATTTTTCTAGGATAAAAAAGTATAGGCATAAATGTTTTTACATGGTCCTAATGAAGATATCCTTTAAAATAATTTATGAAATAGTTTAATTCATGTCTCTTGTTTATCGGTATCCAACAATGTCACTGTTAGCCTTGATTAATTAGTTGAAAATTTGAGATCAGAAGAAGTAATTTATGAATATTTCCCCAATCCCTTAGAAACATAATCACAGAAATAAGTTATAACTTCATCATAAATCTTTGGAAAGTAGACGTGTTCATTCATTATTAATAGGGCAAGGATCTGTGATTAATAGAGGATTAATCTGTGTAAACTGGCTTCCACCAGTAAAGACATTTTCTGAAAATCACAGATATGTCAGGAAAAAAAAAAAACCAAAGGAAAATGACAGGTTTCTGGTCAAGATGGCGGTGTAGGTAAATGCGGTATTCACACATCTTCCCACAACCACTTCAAAATTACAACTAAACTACAGAACAACCGTCATTCAGAACTACCTGAAATCTAGCTGCCAGAAGTCCTACAGATGAGGATATAAAGACTAGTACAGTGATGGTGAACCTTTTGAGCTCGGTGTGTCAGCATTTTGAAAAACCCTAACTTAACTCTGGTGCCGTGTCACATATAGAAATTTTTTGATATTTGCAACCATAGTAAAACAAAGATTTATATTTTTGATATTTATTTTATATATTTAAATGCTATTTAACAAAGAAAAATCAACCAAAAAAATGAGTTCGCATGTCACCTCTGACATGCGTGTCATAGGTTCGCCATCACTGGACTAGTAGGATGGCTAATCCCACATCCATGTGTGCTGGATAAGAATCAGGAGGGATATCTGGCTGTGGCGGTCCCCCCTGAGGAGCAAGGGGTCCCAGCCCCACACTAGGCCCCCGAGCCCAGGGTTCCAGAGCCAGGAAGAGAAGTCCCCATAACTTTCGGCTGTTAAAAACCAGCCTCCCTGTGTTTGTTTCTGTGTATTAGAGCTGCTACATCTCCCAGGCTTGGCAGAGTGGCCTAATGTACTAAGTGTCCTTAGGGTCCAGTAGCACAACCTCCCTGCTCACTCAAGCTGGGAACTCCAGGCATGTCCCCCCCATGTGGGCTGTGTACACTCTCCTGTTGTAGTTGAGCCTTGATTGCTGTTGGCTCAGTTGGTTGGAGCATTGGCCTATACACCAAAATGTTGTGGGTTCGATTCTTGGTCAGGGCACATTCCTAGGTTGTAGGTTTGATCCCCAATTGGGCGGTATATGGGAAGTAATGGGAGGTAATTGATTGATGTTTCTCTCTCCCCCGTCCCCCGCACCTCTCTCTCCCTCTTTTCCTCTCTCTCTAAAAATCAATAAACATATCCGCAGGTAAGGATTAAAAAAATGTTATTACTCATTATTGAAATAGAACTTGTTGAAAATGGTACTTGATTTCTGCGGTCTTTTTTGCAAAAAATCACAATACTAGGATAACCACGAGGAAAATATCTAATGAATCCAAATTGAGAGACATTTTACAAAATATCTGACCAGTACTCCTCAAAACTGTTAAGGCCATCAAAAACAAAGAAAGTCTGAGAAACTATTACAGCTCAGAGGAGCTTAAGCAGACAAGACAACTGAAAAATGCAATGCGATAGCTTGGATGAGATTCTGGAACAGAAAAAGGATATTATGGAAAAACGTAGGAAATCTGAATGAAGTATGGAGTGTAGTTAATAAAAAAAGAAAGAAAGGAAATGACATAGACCATTCTGCTGTATTAACGATCATGTGAAACAACATAACCTTTGTCCTCGGAGTTCCAGTGCAGCTTCTATACTACATCTGTGCCAAAACTACGACTGTGCAAGACTGACAAGCAGGTCACATGCTAAATGCACCTACTCCACACCAGATAGCCAACAGTAGTCTGAACCAGATTTGTTTGCCCTGAATTTTGGGTTGTATTCAGTAGGAAAGGATGGTCTAAATCAGTGATGGCGAACCTTTTGAGCTCGGCGTGTCAGCATTTTGAAAAACCCTAACTTAACTCTGGTGCCGTGTCACATATAGAAATTTTTTGATATTTGCAACCATAGTAAAACAAAGACTTATATTTTTGATATTTATTTTATATATTTAAATGCCATTTAACAAAGAAAATCAACCAAAAAAATGAGTTCGTGTGTCACGGGTGTCATAGGTTCGCCATCACTGGTCTAAATAAACATACCTAATAAGTCCATACCAAAGGTGAGCAATGCTCTACATATTTGTACAGGGTGGGGCAAAAGTAGGTTTACAGTTGTTCTTATGAAAACAATACAATAATTATAATTACTAATACAAGAATAAACTGTTTTGCATACAACTGTTCTTATGAAAATAAGAACGGTAAACCTACTTTTGCCCCACAACTAAAAAAGTTTGTTTGCTGGAAGTTTGCCACAATACGAAGTCCTAAACATTACAGAATCCAAGTTACAAGGCCAGCCTTGTTTAATCTGATGATACAATTCCCTTTGGGATTCAGAGTGAATTTATAACGAAGGCAAATAGCAACGCCATAAAACTGCTGTGAAA
This sequence comes from Myotis myotis, assembly GCF_014108235.1. NCBI lineage: Eukaryota > Metazoa > Chordata > Mammalia > Chiroptera > Vespertilionidae > Myotis > Myotis myotis. The sequence goes on from NW_023416313.1 coordinate 162,818,244, forward strand.
TATAACATTGTCTCAAACAAGCATTCTTTTGGAGTTACTGTACCACTGATATAAGGCAACGCAGGGCCAATATGGTGGGAGTTATGAAAGTACTGTATGAAAATATGGAAAACAGCAACCATCCAGATTACATGGGCGGAAGGAAGGAAACTAAGGCCTTGCTGAAGCCACACATCTCAAGCAGGTCTTTGTTATCTGTTTGATTTTATCTTCCTCCCTAAGCTTTAAGTTTTGTGAGAGCAGGAATCAACTATGTTGTTCACCATTATATTTCCAGCTCCTGTTATAAGGTTCACAAAATATCAGGCTTCAAATCTGAGAAACCTGCACCTTCTGTAAATCCCATGTTCTCTTGCTTTCTTTGACAATCTGTGAATTGGAACTGCAGTTACAATTTTTAAATTTCACAAATATTTAAATGCCACTACTAATGAAATGAATTCCTTGGCTCTCTCCTCTCAATGGGGACTACTGGCGAGGACAGTGATGGCGAACCTTTTGAGCTCGGCGTGTCAGCATTTTGAAAAACCCTAACTTAACTCTGGTGCCGTGTCACATATACAAATTTTTTGATATTTGCAACCATACTAAAACAAAAACTTATGTTTTTGATATTTATTTTATATATTTAAATGCCATTTTACAAAGAAAAATCAACCAAAACAACAAGTTCGCGTGTCACCTCTGACACGCGTGTCATAGATTCGCCATCACTGGGCTAGGATGAGCCACTAGGGCTGACTGCTGGGTCTGGGGCCTGTGAGCTGGACTGCTATGAGAATTAAATAAAATAATGTGAATGAACCATTTTTCACAGTAAATGCTCAGTAAATCTTAGCTGATATGATTTAAATAATCCCTTATTTTATAGCAGAAGCCATATTCTTGAAAGTCAGGGAAACTGGCAAAACCTCGAGCAGCAAGATGAATATAAGCCATAAAAATAAGTGGTAATGTGAAAATTAAGCACAGTTAATTTTTGTGAAAGATTCAGCAGTCAGTACACTTATTTAGGTTTTTAAAGATATGTTATATCTACCACAGTAGAAATAAAATGATTCCCAGCTCTGTATTCTCTTAAAATAAAAAATTTAAAAATCTAAAAGAAGAAATAATCATGTAATATCAACAATCAATAACACTAAGTATATATTTTCATAAAATAAAATTCACCCTTTTAAAGTGTATCCTTTAGTGATTTTTAGCATTGTCACAAACTTTTACAACCATGACCATCATCTAATTCTAGAGCATTTCTATCACCTCAGAAAGAAATTCCATGCCATTAACAATCATTTCTCATTTCCCCCTCACCCCAGCCCTAGAAACCACTAATCAACTTTAAATATATTTTAAAAACACATTCAATAAAGTTCCTAAATGGCATCTATTTCCAAAAGGTACTACATTCACTAGGATTAAAAACTGGCTCTGCTAGGCAACCCTTTTCTTTATTTTATTTTATTGACTTGAGAGAGGAAGGGAGAGGGAGAAAGAGATAGAAACATCAATGATGAGAGAGAATCATGGATCAGCTGCCTCCTGCACGCCCTCTACTGGGGATCGAGCCTGCAACCCTGGCATATGCCCTTGATTGGAATAGAACCTGGGAGCCGTCAGTCCACAGACTGATGCTTTATCCACTGAGCCAAACTAGCTAGGACTAGGCAACCCTTCTCTTAAAATCACTCTCAATTGGCAAGGTTCTCCCACAGGTTTTATCTTATCCAGAATGCATCTGATTTTAAAGTTTTCCAGATAGCCTGATAGGCTTAAAATGCAATATATTTGGTACTTGACTATTCACTGGCATATTTTTCTGAGTTTGATCTTCTAAGCACATATTGAGAGGGTGGAGAATAAATAGATTTTCTCCCTTCATTTCCACAGAATTGCCCACTCAGTCTAGCACAAAAAATGGAATAATCTCTTTTTAAAATGTTTTGTTTAAATGGAACTTAAATGAATTGTTAATATATAAAAGGATGGTAAATTAGAATTTTTTGATGTGCAACAGAACCATGGTAAATAAGACTATAAATATGAGTTTGCAACATGTTATAGAGAATTCTGAATTCTGGGACCCTTTGAAAAAACCCCAAACCATTTGGTAGGCTGTGGGAAGCAACAGAAGATTTTGGAGGCAGAAGAAGGTTATCAATGATTATTAACTGGACTTTACAACTGAGTAGATGATGGGGAAGGAAGAAGAGAACACCCAAAGATAACTCCCATTTCAAAACTGGGGCATTGGTGGTGCAATAATATGGAAGACAGGAGAAGGAACTGATTTATTAAGAGACTAGGGGCCTGGTGCATGAATTCGTGCACAGGTGGGGTCTGGCTGGCCTGCCCGATCAGGGCTGATTTGGCCCGGTCAGTCAGGGGTAGTGGGAGTGGATGCAGGAGGTTAACCAGCTGGCCCCACCTCCAATCACAGTGGAGGGGCTGATGGGGAGGGGGTGGCCGGCCAGGGGGAGGGGCCGCCAGCAATTGGCTGGCCAGTCCCGCCCCTGATCGGAGTGTGGGTGGGTGATCAGGGGCAGGGCCGGCCTGGGAGAGGGGCCACTGGCAGTTGGCTGGCCTGCCCTGTCCCTGGTCAGGGGGGAAGTAATCGGGGGGTGCCAGCTGAGGGGAGGGGCCACAGGCAGTTGGCCAGCCGGCTCCACCCCCTGTTTGAACTCCCGGTTGAGGGGATAATTTGCATATTAGCCTTTTATTATATAGGATATGAGTTTTATTTCAGTCTTGTTCAACTTTTAAGGATCCAGTTGTGGGCTCAGAGATGTAGATTTGGGAGTCACCTCTATGGAGGTTGTACATGAAGTACTGGGAATGAATAGTTCACTTGGTAAGAAGAGAGAATAGAGTTAGAATAGAGCTGAAGACAGACCACAGTAATTGTTTACACTTAAAGTGAAAAGAGGAAGAGAAACCAGCCAAGGCAGAGGAATGAGTGGTCAGAGGCAGGCGAACTAGGATAGTATTGCATCATAAGACCAAAGAACTGATTCAATAAGTCAAAGAGGATGAAGATTGAGTGTTTAGCAAACTTCACAGCAAGCTTTAAGCAGTTTCTATCGAGTTCTGGGGTAGAGGATCTGTTATAAGAGCAGAGATTCTGACAAGTTACCTTCAGCGAAGAGGAAGATAAACATCCTCTTCCAACTCACAAGGCAAGGCATTATGCATAGAAATCCAGGAAGAGCTGTGGTTAACGTTACACTGCCACTCTCCCCATTTGTTTTTCTATAATTCTTATCTCTATCAACTAACTGACTCTCTCCACATTACATTTCTGTATTTATTCTGCCTTGTTTAAAATTAAGCTCCTGATTGTGTCCTTATGCTTCTCCATGCCATGATGACCTTTCATGTCCCAAATTCTACCTCATGTCAATCTTTAAACGACTACTTCCACTGTTAATTTCCTGATTATCTATTTCAGAGTTAAATTTACAAGAGGTTCTAGCTTGCCAGGTTATTATTATTATTTTTTGTATTAGGTCACATCATGGAATGTTGAACAGTCAGTGAATAGGTCAGAAGCCCATCTGTATTTTAATCACCTGTGGCCTGGGAGACAGAGTGGAGGCCACATAGTTAGTATATGTAGGCTTGACCTTTAGCGTGAACTTTATAGGAATGATAGCAACTACGAGGAACATGTCTAGTAGGCATTGGGGATGAAAGTTTAAAAACCTAGGTTTGCCTGGCCAGTGTGGCTCAGTGATTGAATGTCAACCCATGACATTCAATTCCCAGTCAGGGCACATGCCCGGTTGCAGGCTCAATTCCCAGTAGGGGAATGTGCAGTAGGCAGCCTTTAGATGATTCTCTCTCATCATTGAGGTTTCTGTCCCTCTCTCCCTCTCCCTTCCTCTCTCCTAAGTCAATAAAAAACATATTTAAAAAAACAGGTTTGCAAAGAATAGTCATAAGCCTTTTCTACAATGCTGCTTAATATTGACGTTGACTCCTCATTCCTGTAGGCTAGAGGTAAATTCAATTTGTTATTTTTAAGGAGAGGTATACACACTGATTACTGCTGAAACTATGTTACCCAATCTGGTCAAGATGGTGTATGGAGGACATATTGAAATATCTCTATCCTCTCCCCACCTTCTCTAAATACGTAAAAATATTAGATAAAGTGTCAAAAATAATTTAAGCTTTGGTTTTCAAATAGTAGAAAACTGTGATTTTTTTTTCTCTTTCTCTAAGAAACTCATCATTGTTTAACTCACACTACAAGGAGTATGAAAAATAGACAAACTCTATTTGCAGCGTAACTAGAGACATCTGTAAACCTGGACTATAACCTATAAAGAGAGACTGCCCAATGTCAAAGTCAAATTGGAATCTATATACATATAAAAGCCTAAGTGACTAGAACGACCGTTGCTATGATGTGCACTGACAACCAGGGGGCAGATGCTCAATGCAGGAGCTGCCCCCTGGTGGTCAGTGTGCTCCCACAGCCAACCTCCCCTGACTGGCCAACCTCCTGCAGTGCCTCCCCCAGCTGGAAGGCCCCAATCGCCCAATCAGGGCTGGCCCCAGGCTGGGATGGGGAACCAGGGGTGAGTAGTGGTGGACATAGCCCCTTTCCCAGGGGGGCCGAGGGCTGGCTCCCTCCTCGGTGCTGGTGGCCATCCTCCCATGCCCCGTTCCTCCCCCCAGCTAGCAGGCCCCAATCAGCCCACCACCCGCCTGCCGCCTGCCCACCATGGTGGTGCACAGCAGCAAGGGAAGGAGGAGTGGGGGCGGCGGGGAACCACATGGTGGCAGAGACCGTCTCCTCCTCTCCTGACCCCGCTGGGGTCTTTGGGCCCTGGGCTGAGATGGGGAACCTGGGGTGGGTGGTGGCAGATGTGGCCCCTTTCCCAGGGGGACTGAAGGCTGGCTCCCTCCTTGGGGCAGGTGGCCAACCTCCTGTGCCCCGTCCCTCCCCCTGGCCAGCAGGCCCCAATCGGCCCATTGCCTGCCTGCCATGGTGGTAGCGTGGGGGTGAGGAAAGGAGGAGGGGGGAGGCAGGGAACCGCGTGGTGGCAGGGTGCCAACGATGGTGGTGTCAGCATCTGGCATCCATTCCTTCCGTGACGGCCCGGCGACTGTCGCCTCCTCTCCAGCCTGGCCCTGATCGGCCTGACCCGGATCAGCTCTGATCACTGGCCAAGTCTAGGGAACCTACCCGTGCACAAAATTTGTGATAATAAATGCCTAGGCATGCAGGTATTATACAAAGCAAGAGTGACCTAGCTCTCCAAAGAAAGTGTCTCAAGAGGCACAACCCCTAGTACAGAACAACGAGAACAGGCAAGGCTGAAATAGAAGCTTTCCTACACCTATTTGTCACAAATATTTGAGAAATTAGGGAAAGTGAAGTTGAACAAGGGCAAATAAGCCATATCTGTGGGAAGAAGTCTGTTGGTGAGGAAGAATGGAGGATATAGACTCTACATTGTAAGCAACCCTGCAGTGCTGTCATGGGGGAAAGTAAGGGCTATAAAAACTCACACACATCCTATCTAATAAAAGAGTGATATGTAAATTAACTGTCACTCCATGACAAAGATGACGGCACCCATAGTGGCCGGGGCGGGACACTGGCGTCCACGCCCTGGCCATGCAGAGGGAAGGGAGGGGAGGGGCCCCGGCCATGCGGAGGGAGGGCTAGGACCTTGGGCTGGAGGCCGGGGTAAGGGACACTGGCTTCGTTGCAGGCTGGGCTGAGGGACCCTCCCCCCACCCCATGCACGAATTTTGTGTATCGGGCCTCTAGTTGTTTCATAAAGAAAATAGCCTCAACTGTGGCCCTGCCTCAACCTTCTTGCAAGTCTCTTGAAAATAGCTGATTCAGTAGAAACTCACCTCATTCAAAGATGTTTAAAGAAACAAAATATAAATAGCATCTATGAAACAAGAATGGGAGAAAATGTCCAGAACAAAGCACAGAGAGCTATGGAGTCAGAAAATATGAAGAGGAAACTACGAAAAATGAAGGTAGAGTGAGAAGCTTTGATGTTTGTCTGATAGGAGTTTCAGAAACAGAGACTGTAAAGATTGGTGGAGAGGTAATATTCAAAGGGAAAGTGGCTATATTAGGTCTAGGCTGGCAAGATCCAGGTTTGGGGAGATAAGATGTCAGGGATAAGGAACACAGGCAGTGTGGGGAACTAGGGAGCGAATGCTTGTTCCCTGAGCTAGAATAGACCTGAATATGAGTGGAACTAAGCCCATGAATAAAGGCAAATACAAACTTCTAACTGGGAATAGAGCAGTGGTTCTCAACCTTGGCTGCACATTAGAATCACCTGGGAATGTTTTTAAAATCCTGATTTCTGGGCCTCATCCTCCGGAAATTCTGTTTCTTTGTTATGGGGTGGGGCCACAACATTAGTAACAAAGAAACAGAATTTCTGGAGGATGAGGCCCAGAAATCAGGATTTTAAAAAGATTCCCAGGTGATTCTAATGTGCAGCCAAGTTTGAGAACCACTGGAAGAGAGGGTTAGGAGTAAGGAATAAAGTAGTTCTGAATACTCAGATTCTCCAGGGCATGTACAGCAGATGGGGATAGTCCTGGTTTTAGGGTTGGAATTATTTGGATTCTCTTAATTCCACCATTGACTTGAGTGCCAGAGCAAGTTTTGAATCTTGTTTCCCTTTCAACAGCATGAGAATACCCCTTGGACCAATCCTCGGGGATTCTGCCTCAGAATAAGTTTTCTGTCTATTATTATTTTCAAAAATATATCTTTATTGATTTCAGAGAGAGAAAAGGCACAATGAGAGAGATAATAACATTAATGAGACAAGATCGGCTGCCTCCTAACATGCTCCCACCAGGGATTGAGCCCACAGCAACCCAGGCATGTGCCCTAACCGGGAATTGAACTAGTGATCCCTCAGGGCATGGGTCGATACTCGACCACTGACCCACACTGGCCGGGCTATATTTAAGTTTTTTATCCTTTAGGAGGCATGGCATACAAATTGAAAAAACAGTATTTGTACATTTAACATTTTTTTCTCCATAATAATCTTCCTCACTTTCCTCTGCTTACAATCTGATTTTTTAAGTGCCATCTTAGACATCCTAGATGGAATGTCATCCTTGACAACACTCCCTAGTTAAGTGTCAGGGACCCATCTATTCTGCTTTCCTAAAACATACTTATCTCCACGATAAAAATTGTCCTGCTACTACCCTGGCCAGTGTTGCTCAGTGGATAGAGCATCGGCCCACACACTGAAGGGTCGTTGGTTTGATTCTCAATTAATAGTACACACAGAAAGCCCTAGCTGATTTGGCTCAGTGGATAGAGCATAAGCCCATGGACTGAAGGGTTCTAGGTTCGATTTGGGTCAAGGGCATGTACCTTGGTTACAGGCTCAATCCCCGGCCTCAGGTCAGGGTGCATGCGGGAGGCAATCAATTGATGTGTCTCTCTCACATCAATATCTCTCTCTCACTCCCTCCCTTCCACTCTCTCTCTAAAAATCAATGGAAAAAATATCCTTGGGTAAGGGTCAAAAACAACAACAAAAAATTGTCCTCCTACTCTGAGGTGGTCCCATCTCAGTCCCTATTTATATACTCTTGAACCTCTATCTTTTAGCTTTAGCATTCAGGAGAAGGTAAGAATACAGAGCTGGACATGGTATGTGCTGGGGACAATGGATGCTACATTTCAGAATCTGGGGTGGGTAAGGTCATTTCAGGAATTCTGGCAAAAAACAAACAAACTAGAAAGCAGAGCCCAGATTCTGATAATCTGGGCAATCAACGATGATTACAAGCTCCTCTGCAGGGCTGGATCAGACACGCCCCATGGGGTCCCTGAGAACTCAGGAATTTATTTCTGGTAAAGGTGTGCCTGTGAGACGAAACTCCAGAATTGCTTTCAGGGCAGCTCCTCCTAGCTGACTCCAGAGCAGAGACAGGCCTAACCCAAGGACAGTGCTCAGATGAGATAGGATAAGGGTGAGTGAAATGGAACAAAAAGGCATTACCACCCTTAGACCTGGGCAACACAGGTCCCTTTCCAGAGGCTCCTACTCTGACCCTCCTCCAGCTGTGTTCCTGTTTACAAGACAGAGTCCGTGAGACCAAGGAGCCTCATCTGACTTTAAATCACACGCTACATGTCCAGGACTCCCAAAAGATTCTGAGCCAACTACAGGGCCTCCATTGCTCTGTAAGCAGCTGTGTGCCCAAAGAGAAGTTGTGTGCAGGTGTGTACATGGTGTGTGTGTGTGTGTGGTGTTATATGTGTCTGTGGTGTTATGCTTAAAAAGAAAAAGTTCAAAATTTATTTTAAAATTTTGTTTATTAAAAGACTAGAGGCCCGGTGCACAAAAATTTGTGCACTCGGGGGGGAGGGGGTGTCCCTCAGCCCGGCCTGTGCCCTCTCGCAGTCTGGGACCCCTCGGGAGATAACGCCCTGTTGGCTTAGGCCTGCTCCCAGGTGGCAGAGGGCAGGCCCAATCCCTAGGTGCAGCCCCTGGTCGGGCTCAGAGCACGGCCGATTGGGAGGTTGCGGTGCCACCCCTTGTCATGCACAGAGCAGGGCCAATCAGGGGGTTGCGGCGCTACCCCCTGTCACGCACACAGCAGGGCCCATCAGGGGGGTTGGGGCTCCGTACCCTGTCACGCACAGAGCAGGGTCCATCAGGGGGTTGGGGAGATCCCCCCTGTCACGCACAGAGTAGGGCCTATAGGGGAGTTGGGGCACCGCCCTCTATCACCCACGGAGCAGAGCAGATCAGGGGGTTGGGGCGCCGCCACTCTCACACTCAGGGCAGGGCTGATGGGGAGGTTATGGCTCTACCCCGTCACACACAGAGCAGGGCCGATCAGGGGGTTGGGGCGCTGCCACTCTCATATTCAGGGCAGGGCCGATGGGGAGGTTATGGCTCTACCCCATCACACACAGAGCAGGGCCGATCAGGGGGTTTGGGTGCTGCCCCCTGTCACGCTGATCCCGGTGCTGGGAGGCATATTACCCTTTTACTATATAGGATAGAGGCCTGGTGCATGGGTGGGGCTGGCTGGTTTGCCCTGAAGGGTGTCCTGGATCAGGGTGGGGGTCCCCACTGGGGTGCCTGGCCAGTCTGGGTGAGGGGCTGAGGGCTGTTTTCAGGCTGGGGGTGACTGAAGCTCCCAACCTCTCCTTTTTTCCTTTTTTTTAAATTTTTTATTCTGGGCCAGCTTTAGCTTGAGGCTTGGCTCCAGCTCTTAGGCCTCTGGCTGAAAGTAGGTTTCTGGCCTTTGCTTACAATGTTGCGATCCTGCTGGCTGAAGTCCAGCGGTATTTGTTACAATGTTTGAAACTGCAGGCTCAGAGGCCTGTAGCCGCAGGTGGGGAACGTTGGTTTCCTCCAACGATCCTCCGATCCTCCGTCACTGAGGCAAGCAAGCCTCATGTTAGTTTCAAGCTGTCTGGCTGCCGGTCGCCATCTTGGCTGACAGTTAATTTGCATATCTCGCTGATTAGCCAATGAAAAGGGTAGCGGTCGTACGCCAATTACCATGTTTCTCTTTTATTAGTGTAGATATCACTAAGTAGTGAAAAGGCAATCCACATAGTGACAATAGATATTTGGAATATGTGTATCTGATGAAGAACTTATATCTAAAATATGTGAAGAACTCTTGTGAATAAATAAAAAGACAAATTAACAATAAAATATGTGCCTTATATGGGCACTTCACAAATGGGGAAATGCAAATGGACAATTAACATCTGAAAGTGGTCCCAATATCCACAGTCTTCAGGCAAATGCAGATTAAAGCCACATTGCAATACTACTGCATACCCACCAGAATGGCTAAAATAAATATAGGGTGTCCCCCCAAAAATGTATATAAACTTTGGATAATTATAAAGGCAGTGTTTACTGAAATACATTTCATTTTCAAAATGTAATGGAATCTACAGGTATTGTGTGTATACACTTTTTTTGGGATACCCTGTATATTTATACTGTTGATAAAGATTTGGGACAAACCTAGGGTCTGTGTAGAAAGTTTGGCATTATATACTATATGCCAATCCTATGATCCACTTCCAGGTGTATAGCCAAGAGAAATGTGTATATTTGGAACAATATGGATAAATCTCACAAATGTAAGGTTGACAAAAGAAGCCAGCAACAAGAGTACATGTCACAAAATTTATATAAAATTCAAAAATAGGCAAAACTAATGTTTAGTGTTGGAAGTCATTGAACTGTACAAGTAAGATTCTGCATTTTTCTGTACAAATGTTATTTGTGTAATTTTTCTTAAAGGAGGGCAGGCCCTGGCCGGTGTGGCTCAGTGGTAGAGTGTAGGTCTGCGGACCAAAAGGTCATGGGTTCTATTCTTGATCACGGGCATGTACCTGGTTTGCAGGTTCTTTTCCCGGCCCTGGTTGGGGCATGTGAGAGAGGCAACGAATTGATGTGTTTCTTTCACATTGATGTTTCTTTTTCTCTTTCTTCTCTTCCCCCGCCCCCCCTCCCCCATCCCTTCCACTCTCTCTAAAAATCAATGGGAAAAAAATATCCTTGGGTGAGGATTAACAAAAATAAAAAATAGAGCAGAAGGCCTGAATGATACTATGCCATTGACTGAGGAATCTGATTGATCTTCTAATTCTTTGTACTTGACTTCTAGAACCCAAAACAAAAAAAGGTAATAACTAGGAGAACAGACGTTGAAGGTAAAACTTCCAACTGATACATAAAACAAGTGAGTGGAGGGGGATGTACAACAAAACGTATTTCTTTGGTTGAGTATCCTTTCTTCTGTCTTGGTTCTCTACTAAAGTTTAAATGGTGTTGAAAGTAGTAATAAATGATGATGTTACAAAACTTATCAGATCATTTTCAAAGAAGAGATTATGGTGCTTTTATTTTGGCTGCACCAATTCTCAACTTCTTTAGGAGTGGAGTCCACTATCCTGGAGTCGATAGCTAGAAAGAGAACTCATTTTAACTGTTCTTTTCCAAAGGTATCTCCCAAAACCTCCTCCAACACTGACCAAGGCAACTACATTGAAGCAAATGATTTGATCACTCAGATACCCTCTAAAGTGCAGATACAAGATATTACTAAGGAGCTACACTGTCTACTGTGTAATGACTGGTTCCGGGATCCACTTATGCTAACCTGTGGCCACAACTTCTGCCAGGCCTGTATTCAAAACTTTTGGAAGCAGCAAACAAAGGAAACATTCTGTCCTAAGTGTAAGATGATGTGTCAATATGCCAATTGTGCATTCAACCTTGTCCTGGAGAGGCTGGTAGACAAGATTAAGGATCTACCCTTACTCAAGGGCCATCCACAGTGCCCAGAACACGGAGAGAACCTGAAATTGTTCAGTAAGCCAGAAGGGAAGCTGATCTGCTTTCAATGCAAAGATGCTCGGTTGTCTGCAGGGCAGTCTAAAGAGTTCCTGCAGATCTCTGATGCTGTCCATTTCTTCACGGTAGGTGAGCCTTGAACAATCTGTTAGGAGAGCTGGGGAAAATATTTTCTGTAGGACTTCTCTCTTCCAATTTCACCCTTTTACTCAGATGATTATTAGAAAGACCAGAATGCTCTGAAAATATAATATATCTTACAATGTTCTTTCTGTAGAGGTGCTAATATGGGAAAGGAGTAGTGGAGAAGCTGTAGCCTACTATCCAATTAATCAAATATTTACCGAAACCCTGCCATGACAGTGCTCTACTAGACACCATGCAGAATGTGAATGCATACAATATTGCTCTTGTTATAAAACTCTTGAAATTTAGTCAAAATGAAAAAAACAACAGAAGTAATTTTAGAATTACTATTGAGAGCTAAATTTTGTCACACTAGTAATTCATAAATGTTTAGAATTTCAGAAAAGATTAGAAAAAATTGAAACATTCAGGTGATGTATGGTGAAAGAAAGTTTGAATGGGAAAATCATTTGGATTTGGATGGACAAAAGGAAGAAATAAGTATTCTAAGTGAGAACAACGTGAATAAAGGTGTAGTTAGAACAGTGTAACTAGGGTAGAAAATGTATAGAGTTCTGTTACTTTCCTCAAACCCCTGTGGTTAACTAAGAAGGTAAAAAGAAAAAAACATAAGTTTTTCTGCTGCTTGTAATTTCCTTCACTATTCTTGGAAGAGACAGGAACTATGACATGGGGGAAAGGAAAGACTTTTGCAGCAAGAGCTGGCTTTTTTTTCTGACATACTAGTGCCTTGGGGGAGATGTCCCTTATGGCCCTTCATCTCCCAAGTCAGTATGGGTTGAATTTATGTGGTATTCCCAGGAGGAGTTTATCATCATTAAGGGTCAACTGGAGGCAACCCTGAAGGAACTTCAGTCCCTGAGGAACAGGCAGAGAGATGCTATTGCTGCTTACAAGGTGAGGAGCAGGGTAGGGGGTTATGAGATAGAACTAGAATATACCCTCCTTATAACCTTAGCTATTAGGGTGGAAAGGTAACTATACATATAGTGTCAATACACTAAATGAAACTTGAGTTATAACATTAAAGAACGGACACAGTAGGGTGGAAAGGAACATAGCAGTAGAGCAAGTTCCCTATTGTTGATAAACAGGGGAAGTACAATGGCCTTTCCCCTAATATGCTCTTTCTTTTGATGGTTCAGTTGCTGGGTGATTTTTGTGGTGTTGTGATTTCTCTGGTCTTTCCTCTTATTTATGGCAAAATAAGAAATTTATCTATGGCAAATTCACTAAAGATAGCTATGTCCAAAGAAATACTTTTCATTTTGAAAATTTCAGTCTAGTGGCTATGTGGAGAATGAATTAAGAGAGACAATGACAAGAATAATGGTTAGAAAGCTACCACATAACCCCATAGAACAGTGATGGTGAACCTTTTGAGCTCGGCGTGTCAGCATTTTGAAAAACCCTAACTTAACTCTGGTGCCGTGTCACATACAGAAATTTTTTGATCTTTGCAACCATAGTAAAACAAAGATATTTTTGATATTTATTTTATATATTTAAATGCCATTTAACAAAGAAAAATCAACCCAAAAAATGAGTTCGCATGTCACCTCTGACACGCATGTCATAGGTTCGCCATCACTGCCATAGAATGATGATAGTAGCTTGGTCTAGAGAGGCAATGGAGATGGGAAGACGTAAACAGCCTCAGCATATGCTTTGGAGATTAAAAAAATAATAATCTGGATGGAGTGATTCATTAGATGTTAGGTGTGAGTGTAGATGTCAAATAGACAGTTGGATATAGAATGAGAAGGAAAAAGAGTCCATAACAGAATATCAAGTAACTGTAGAACTAACAAGTAAGACTAAGAAATAGCAGTGAAAGGAAAACTAGAAAAGTATGAGCTAGAGCCATGGTCAGCAAACTGCGGCTCGCAAGCCACGTGTAGCTCTTTGGCCCCTTGAGTGTGGCTCTTCCTAAGCCTTAGGAGTATCCTAATTAAGTTAATAACAATGTACCTACCTATATAGTTTAAGTTTAAAAAATTTGGCTCTCAAAAGAAATTTCAATCGTCGTACTATTGATATTTGGTTCTGTTGACTAATGAGTTTGCTGACCACTAAGCTAGAGGAAAGAGAGAGTTAAGACTATTTTAAGAGTACAATAACAATGATGGACCATAGAATCCAAGCTAGATAAAAAAGGGACATAAAGACAGAAGAAGTTGAAGAAATAGAAACAAAGGGGTCAATACACAGGTTTCAATGAGACCCAAAATTGCAATAGGGATACCTGAGTAAAAAGTTAATTTTGGAGATGGTGAAATTACTGGGGATGATAAAATCCTCAGTGTAACTAAGAATCTACACTAATAAAAGACAAAGATGCTAATTAACCATACCTTTGCTACACCCATCAGCCAATCAGATGAGTATGTAAATTAACCCAACAAAGATGGCCGTTAAATTTGCATACTGCAGGTGGGGCGCCCCGCTGCCATCCGGGCCTCCCATGTGCAACCCGGGGAGGCAGGGCATGCATCTCGGGATCGGGCCTGCCATCTGCCACCTGGGGAGCAGGCCTAAGCCAGCAGGTGGCTATCTCCCGAGGGGTCCCAGACTGTGCGAGGGCACAGGTTGGGCTGAGGGATACCCGCCCCCCGCCAGTGCACAAATTTTTGTGCACTGGGCCTCTAGTTAATAGACAAAGGTGGAAATCACTAGAAATGAGAATAAGGAATCAAGAAGCCAGGATATCAGATGGCTCACCTATGAGGATGTTGAGGTCATCTAAGAAAAGAGCTGCAAGTATATCAGTTATCAATTTTAGTGCTTCAAACATTTCCCAACTCTTCTTTTTTTTTTAAAAAAAAATATTTTTGTTGATTTTTTTAGAGAGAGGAAGGGAGAGGGAGAGAAACATCAATGTGAGAGTGGAACTTCAATGGGCTGCCTCCTGCATGCCTACAACCTGGGCATGTACCCTGAAAGGGAATTGAACCAGCAACCTTTCAGTGCATGGAACAATGCGCAACCAACTGAGCCACTCTGGCTAGGGCTCCCATCTCTTCTTTTATATTGTCTTGGCAGCAGGAGTGCCCCCTCCCACCCCCCCAGTTCTGATGTTTTGATTTCTCGAGAAGGATATTTCTTTCCACTTCCTTATGACCCCAGTCTAACAGTATCACTTGGTAGATATTGGCTTATACTTGTGGGTAGGAGAGTATTATCATTCATTCTAGAATGTTTGATTAACCCAGAGTCTTATTTCACATGGCAATGGTTACCACCTCAGTACTGCAATAGGAACCTGCAGGTTACTTTTGACTATTTCATCCTGAATTGCGAAACTAGCTGAGAAAGATGGAGTAAGTCTCCCCATCTGCCACAAAAAGGGCTCCTTTTAGTATGGCTCAATGTTGATATTACATTTTTATATATTTTCCTATTATGGTATTTCCCAAGTTGTGTGAGTATTGTTGGTGTGGGCCCCCATCCCCAAGAGCTAGTCTCAGGAATTACCCTGGTGATGATCATGGAGGTTTCCAGGACAACAAGCTACATCTGCAGCAGCACATCTCCGTGGAGTTTCTAAAGCTGCATCAATTTCTGCATGGCAAAGAAAAGGACATTTTAAATGAGCTTCGGGAAGAGGGGAAAGTCTTGAATGAGGAAATGGAGCTGAATCTGAACCAGCTTCAGGAACAGTATCTCCTAGTCAAGGAGATGTTGGTGAGCATCCAGGCACGGATGGAAGAGCAGAACTCCTTCAACTTTCTCAAAGTAAGACTCCATATCAATGACTGGGTATGCTACTAGGGGAAAGAGGGCCAGAAAGGATATAGAAGCAGCTTTTCCCCACAATGAAGGGGAAAAAACCTGCCAGGGGTGGTGGAGGGAGGCGAAGGGGGAAATGCGGGACATCTGTAATAATGTCAACAATAAAAAAAATAAATTAAAAAAATTCTCTGGGAGAAAAGCAGGAAGATACTTTTGCCTTACACTCAATAGAAAGTTTTCCTTTCACCCTCCTAGAAAGGAAGACAATAAAATTCCAATAATAACCGTATGAATATTTTAATATTTCTTCATAAAGAACTTTTGAAGCTTTATTTCTTAAAAATAAAATGTTGCAACCTAAGCTGTATCTTTGGCTCTCAGAAATCATACATTGACCTGTTTGAAAAGCTATTTGTCAATATTTGGTCATTGAAAGTTCACTTCTAATGTGGCATTGGTTACCACTTCAGCATTCAGTAGCTTAACTAGCCAGAGTAAGGAAAAGTGGCCTTGGGGTGAGAATACCCACTGCAAGCATGTCAAACTCAAAGGCTAACACGGGCCAAATAAACAAGGTTTAAGTTTATGTGGGCTGCAAAAAAACCAAAAACTTCAATTTTCATAGAAATGTAGGTTTATTTCGATAGAAACATGCTGAATACAAAGGGCTGAAATGAATGAATAATCATTAACATAAAATAATAGAACATTTTAATAAAATTAATATTTTTTCTTGAACATTAACTTACCAGATACTGAATAACTGCACAAATTAACAAGCGTAATACAAATAAACCTATGTTTCTTGTTCTCTGTAAGCGAAGTATTTCCTGTTGTGCACACCAAACAAGTCAGTACAAGACTAATGACGGGCAATCGGGTGCTAAAATATTCGCTGCTAGTATTAGTGCAGAGAAATGATGCGCCTGTGTGTAAGGCGCGTAAGGGAAATGAATGCAACACGATTACAGTAATCAGTCATTAGCAAACATTGTAGTTCATTATTAATAATTATGTATAACAGGATATTATAAAAATGAAGTTACAAAATTTTTATTAAAACGTTTCTTACATACTGTTATATTGGCTGGGCCGCAAAAAATATTCATTGTGGGCCACATGTGGCCTGTGGGCCACGAGTTTGGCATGCTTGACCTCTTGTATTCTCCTGAGACTATGGCAGTATAGGGAAATGTAGCCTAACCTTAACTTCTCTCTTATTCCATGTAAAAGGGAGCTAGAAAATAAGAGCAAGATAAGACCAGTTTATCTTGGGTTAGATGAAGGAGGCAGATCAGAAAACACACATGGAGGATGAGAAGTGGTGATGGGTCCCAGTATTGACAATCAAATTCCAGGGATGGCCAGTATCACCAAAGAAATTTCTGCAGTTGATGAACAGGCATCTAACTTCTCTATTTCTCTTTTCCTCTTCTAGGACATCACACCTTTCTTAGATAGGTAAGTGGTATTTCCATATGGTATTCTTACCCTATCTTCAGTCCCTGGAGAATATCTAAAATAAATTATTTATGTCCCTTGCAGCGTGGAGAAAGGAATAAAAGTGCTGACACCCAGAGAGCTTATCTCCAGAAACCTGAACTTGGGCCTGTACAAAGGTCCCATCCAGTACATGATGTGGAGGGAAATGCAGTCCATTATCTCTCCAGGTATCAGTGGGTAGCAGCTATTGGTTCGTGGGGCTCCTAATGTATGTTTCATCTGTGGGACCTCTTCTGTGGCCCTAATTAATACGTTAGAGTCTGGGACAGGGGGAAGAGTAGAGTTTAGCAAAAGAAAGCTAGTTGGTATGAGTGAATTTCTTCTGGTACCATGACTTAAGAATGTATGGCTTTTTACTGGTAAACAGAGTCTAATGTCAGAATTACCTCTCAGCCTATGATTTTAATTGTTCTATCAAATGTGACAACTAATATTTTATACTGTTTTGCTAAATCAGTTATATAAATCACTGGAACTTTTCTGCCCTGAAGGAGGAGTTTATTATATATACTCTTAGAATGTAATAGGGTTTTTATAGGTCCTTTTTGTTTGATGTTCATAAAATGGAGTATAATATCTTAGAAGATTGTTTAGAGATCTTCAGTGCTTCAAGAAACAACAACAACAACAAAACACCCAATAATTCAAATAGGTGTGCCTAATATGAACTCTAAGTTTTTGTCATCCTGCAGATACCAAAGAATTGAGCAGGACAAAAGAACACAAATGGCATTTCAATAACATAAAATTCTAAATAAAAATATTTATATACTACAAAGTTCTAAAAATTTTTTTTTAATCTTTAAATTCTTTATTAGTTAAGAAATTACAAATGTGTCCTCATTCCCTCCCATTCACCCCCATCCTTCCCCCCCCCCCCACTCATGCTCTCATCCCCCTGTTGTCCATGTCCATTGGTTTGGCTTATATGCATGCATACAAGTCCTTTGGTTGGTCTCTTCCCCTTACCCCCACCCTCCCCTACTTTCCCTCTGGGGATTAATAGTCTGATTGCTATTTCTCTGTCTTTGGATCTGTCCCTGTTCATCAGTCTATGTTGTTCTCTATATTCCACAAATGAGTGAGATCATGTGGTATTTATCTTTCTCTGACTGGCTTATTTCACTTAGCATAATGCTCTCCAGTTCCATCCAAGCTGTTGCAAAAGGCAAGAGTTCCTTCTTTTTTACTGCAGCATAGTATTCCATTGTGTAGATGTACCACAGTTTTTAAAAACTTTTTCATTATTATTAGTAGTTACTGACTTAATGAAAATCACAAATCTATTCCTGTTAACAATTTTTCCAGATAATTGACAATAAAAAATCAGCTTTAATAAGACAATTAACATAGAATAAAATCATCATTTAAAATTTTATTGAATTTATTGGGGTGACATTGGTTAATAAAATTATGTAGGTTTCAACTGTACAATTCTATAATACATTTTACTGTATTCACCACACTAGTCAAGTCTCCTTTTGTCACATTTATTCCCCTTTTATTCTCTTCTACTTCCCTCAACCCCCATTTCCCTCTGGTGATCACCATACTGTTGTCTGTGCCCATCAGTAGATGAGTGGATAAGAAAGCTGTGTTACATTTACACAATGGAATACTACTCAGCCATAAAAAAGAAGGAAAACTTACCTTCTGCAACAGCATGGAAGGACCTTAAGAGTATTGTGCTAAGTAAAATAAGCCAGCCAGAGAAACACAAATACCATATGATTTCACTTATATGTGGAATCTAATGAACAAAATAAACAAACAAAATAGGAATAGATTCAAAGATATAGAGAACAGACTGACAGCTGTCAGAGGGGAGGGTGTTAGGGGACTGAGTAAAAAAGGTGAAGGGATTAAGCAAAAAACCCCCAAACTTCATAGATATAAACTCATCATTTTAAGTGTACAATTTGATGAGTTTTGACAGATATATATACTTATGTAAACATCTGCAAAATCAAGATATAAAAAATTTCTGTCATCCTAAAAAGTTCCTACGTATTCCTTTGCAGTCAATCTCTTCCTTCTATCCCTAACCCCTGAGAGTCACTAAATCTGCCCTTTTCCACTTGTGTCTTTTCTAAAATCTCATGTAAGTGGAATTACATATTCTGTAGTCTTTTGTGTCTGGCTTTTTTCACTTAGAATAATGCTTTCTGAGATTCACCTATGTTGTTGCATGTATCAGTAATCATGTTTTATGGATACATTGCAATTTGCATATTCATTTACCAATTGATGGACATTTGGGTAGTTTTTAGTTTATGGCTCTTATCAATAAATTTGCATAACATTTGTTTATAAATATTTGTGCTTTACTTTCTTTGGGGCAAATACAGCTGCCTGTTTTGTAAGTAAAGTTTAATTGGAACACATCACAAGCACATAGAAGTAAAAGACATAGTTTCTGCTCCCAAGAGACTAGAAGACAAACTTAGAGTTTGCAGTAGCCATCTAGGTAAAAATTGTTAATATCTAAACAAAGGCCTGGGAGGGACTAGAAAATAAAGAATGATTCCGGAGAAGAATTCCAGGAGTGATTTGGATGAGGTTGTAGTGAAGTAAATAGGTCACTCATTTGAGAAGTTTCACTAAGTAGGGAAGATGTGAGTGTGGGAAACAGAGTAAAAAGAGGAACATCTGAAACATGAAAAGGACATAGCAGACAGAAATGTGTGTGTGTGTGTGTGTGTATATATATATATATATATATATATATATATATATAGATAGAGAGAGAGAGAGAGAGAGAGAGAGAGAGAGAGAGAGATTAGAGGCCAAGTGCACGAAATTCATGCAAAGGTAGGGTCCCTAGGTCTGGCTGGCGATCAAGGCCAGTCGGGGCCTTCCCTCATTCTGCGCTGCCCCCTGGTGGTCAGCGCACATCATAGTGAGCAATCGAACCCCCGGTCTCCTGGTTGAACTCCTGAGGGGACACTGCATATTGGCCATTTATATATATACAATAGTCATGTATTGTTGGTACATAATTTATAGTTGCTAATATGGGTAAACACCCATGAAATGATTATGATTACATTTAAGAAATCCTATATAATAAAAGCCTAATATGCTAAGTGTCTGATCATCCAGTCGTCCATTCAACCAATCAAAGCATAGTATGCTAATGATATGCTAAGGCTACTCAACTGCTTGCTATGACATGCCCTGACCATCAGGGGGCAGACAGTCAACCGGTTAACCAGTTGCTATGACTGCACTGACCACAAAGGGGCAGATGCTCTGACTGGTAGGTTAGCTTGCTGCTGGGGTCCTGCCAATCAGGACTGAGCGAGATGGGCTAGACACGCCCTGGAGCCCTCCCGCAGTCCCTCCCCAGCTGGCCAACCTCCTGTGTCCCTCCCTGGCCCTGATCATGCACCAGTGGGGTCCACAGATTATGGACCACATTCTGATTAGCAGTGGCAAACCATTCTAGATCTCAAGTCTCGTTATCTAAGAAACCAAATATAAACTTATCATTGTCCTCTAAAGACTCTATCAGTTAGCTAGATCTTGACTGACTCTAACAGGCAAGCCCTTATGTTCTCTCCCACATAAGCTACTTGTTTTTAACCCATTGCTTTTTTGCCTCTGTTTACCCAAAGCATCCTGAATACATTTCATAGATGTTATATCACAATGGAAATAGTTATTGTCCTTAGAAAGCTTTCCTAGGACAAATTTACCTAAGTGTTACCTCTTCAGCATTTGTATTTTCTGACACATACTAGTACAGATTTATATTATTTGTATTGTTTTCTTTATTAGAGAATAAATTGCTTCAGAGTACAGTCTAATTTTTATCACAAATATAAAAATGTCTAGAATATAGCCACATAGATACCAAAACAGTAACGAGTATATGTAAGTATATATATGGGGAGAGAAATTATTGGTGTTTATATAAATACTGACTTCTACTATGGGAATATGCATTCACCCCTTTTCTCCCATGCCCTGCTTTCTCTTATTTTCTTATTAGGCTTATTTACATTAACTCTGGACCCTAAAACCGCGCACCCAAATTTGGTGCTGTCCAAAACCCGAACCAGTGTGTGGCATGGTGACATTAAGCAGGTAATGCCCGATGATCCAGAGAGGTTTGACTCAAGTGTGGCTGTGCTGGGCTCAAAAGGCTTCACATCTGGAAAATGGTACTGGGAAGTAGAAGTAGCAAAGAAGACAAAGTGGACAGTTGGCGTTGTCAGAGAATCCATCATTCGGAAAGGCAGCTGTCCTCTAACTCCTGAGCAAGGATTCTGGCTTTTAAGACTAAGGAACCAAAATGATCTAAAGGCTCTGGATTTGCCTTCTTGCAGTCTGAAGCTGACTAACGACCTTGACAAGGTGGGCATATACTTAGATTATGAAGGAGGGCAGGTGTCCTTCTACAATGCTAAAACCATGACCCACATTTACACCTTCATTAGTACTTTCACGGAGAAACTTTATTCCTACTTCTGCCCTTGCCTTAATGACGGTGGGGAGAATAAAGAACCACTGCATATCGTGCAGCCACAGTAATTAGTCGAACTATTGTGTAAATTCAGAGCATTATTAAAGAAGTATTGAAACAGTTTACCAGTCTCACTGGTTTCTCTTCCCAATTTAATAATGAATACTGAAAAAAGGATTCACAAATTAAATTCCATCCTCAGTGGCCTAAGTGGATTTCACCGGAGCCCTTCAAGATATTCTAATTCACTAGGGGCTTCTGTAACACAGGAGCCTCTCTCATGAGAGTGATAATCATGCTATTGTTACTGAAGCAAACTGCAACTTGAGTTTGTGATGCTTGGGTACCCTTTTCAAATGTGCCCAGAAATTCTATTATGCTGTCATTAGTCTAGCATAATGACTCTGTATTAGATGAATTTTCAGAAGTATACTCTTCTTCCTATTTAATTTTCTTTAAAAAATCCTCACCTGAGGATATTCTTTTAAAATATATTTTTATTGATTTCAGAGAGGAAGGGAGAGGGTGAGAGAGATAGAAACATCAATGATGAGAGAGAACCAATTGGCCCACACTGGAGGGTGGAGCCCACAACCCAGGCCTGTGCCCTTGACCAGAATCCAACCCAGGACCCTTTAGTCCACAGGCCAATGCTCTATCCACTGAGCCAAACCAGCTATGGATGAGGATATGTTTTTCATTGATTCTAGAGAGAAAAGAAGAGAGAGGGGGAAAGAGAGAGAGAAAGTGTTGATGTGAGAAACATTGATTGATTGCCTCTCATACATGCCCCAACCAGGGATTGAATCCACAACCTGGGTATGTGCCTGATCAGGAATCAAACCCATGACACTTCACTGCATGGGATGATGCTATAACCATCTGAGCCATACCAGCCAGGGCTTAATTTTCTTTTACTATAACTTTTGCAACACATTTCTTTTCTAGAACTTGTTACTGTAATTTTTAAAAACTGCTCCAGAGATTTAAAGAAGAAAAAAAAAAAGAAAAAAGTCTGGGCCAATTTATAATCTTGTCTTAAATTATCTCAAGATACTTTTTAGTCCAGTGAATCTCTGACTCTTTTTCAGGCCCTTTTCTTGCTTTATCTATCTACTAGAGGCCCGGTGCATAGATTCATGCACTGGTGGGGTCTCTTGGCCTGGCCTGTGCCCTCTTGTGATGCCCCCTCAGGGGATGTTGGACTGCTTGTTTCGATCCGATCCCTGCAGGACAGGCCAAGGGACCTCACCAGTGCATGAATCCGTGAACTGGTGCTCTAGTATGCATATAAGATCTTTGGTTAATCTTTTCTCCCTCCCCCCCGCCACCCCCGCCACACACACACACATTTCCCTCTGAGATTCATCAGTCTGTTCCATGTTTCCATGCCTGTGCATTGAGTGTCTGCCCCTTGGTGGTCAGTAGCATCATAGCTACTAGTCGAACAGTTGGACGGTTACTTAGGCTTTTATATATATAGATGAGGCATTTGTTTTTCTGTATTCAAATACATTTAAGCATTTCCATCTGCTATGTCCTTTTCATCATTCTTGTCTATAATTTAAATATCAGTGTTTTTCATCTTGTACCCTCTAATATACTCATCCTCCAGCTTGATCCTTTTTTTAAGTCTAAAGTGCTTAATAGCAATGATATTAGCAGTACTTTTGATGAACCATCTCTATTGCCTTTCCTTGGAAGTCGCATATAACTGGCCTTCATTCTCTACATCTGACAGGGTTGTTTTAGGGAGGGGAATGGGTATTTAAGACCTAAAGCACTGGCCATCTAAAATTACAATTAGCACAATTCTTGTGCAGGGTTAAAGCCTCCTATCTGTCATAATGGGAAAGTTACACACATATTACAGGTAATAGTCATGTATTGTTGGCACATAATTTATAGTTGCTAATTTTGGTAAACAGCCATGAAATGATTATGATTACATTTAAGAAATTACTTTTTTAAAATGAATTCACTTTGTCCATGATCCTGGCATGTGCCCTGACCGGGAATTGAACCAGCACCCTCTCAATGCATGGGATGACAGTCAACCAACTGAGCTAAACGGCCAGGGCAGGGCTTGTTTTATGCCTGGACCCTTGCAAGATGTTTGAAAGGAAGCAAAAGAAGTACAAAAAGAAAAAAGATTTCTCCAGAAAGATTTCAAAGAAATTCAGATGCTTGGACCTCATCCAAGACCATTAAAGCAAAATCTCCAGCAGAAGATTTATAGTTTCTAAAGGCTCACATGTGATTCTAATGTGCTACTAGGTCAGAGAATCATTGAACTAAAGGGATATAGTTTCTCTAAAAATTTTTAAAAATTTATACAGAAAAATTGCACGTTTGGAAGATAAGCTCCAAGGTACTCTCCACTTAGATTCACAAATGATTAACATTTTCCCATATTTTCTTAGTCACCCCCACATCCACTCCATATGATTTTTTTTGTATACACACACACACACACACACACACACACACACACTAGAGGCCTGGTGCACAAATTTGTGCACCAGTGGGATCCCTAGGCCTGGCCTGTGGGATCAGGCTGAAACCGGCTCTCTGACATCCCTGAGGGGTCCCAGATTGTGAGAGGGTGCAGGCCAGGCCAAGGGACCCCACTGGTGCACGATCGGGGCCTGGGAGGGACACAGAAGGTTGGCCAGCTGGGGAGGGACTGCGGGAGGGCTCCAGGGCGTGTCTAGCCCATCTCGCTCAGTCCTGATTGGCAGGACCCCAGCAGCAAGCTAACCTACCAGTCAGAGCATCTGCCCCTTTGTGGTCAGTGCAGTCATAGCAACTGGTTAACTGGTTGACTGTCTGCCCCCTGATGGTCAGGGCATGTCATAGCAAGCAGTTGAGTAGCCTTAGCATATCATTAGCATACTATGCTTTGATTGGTTGAACGGACGACTGGATGATCAGACACTTAGCATATTAGGCTTTTATTATATAGGATTTCTTAAATGTAATCATAATCATTTCATGGGTGTTTACCCATATTAGCAACTATAAATTATGTACCAACAATACATGACTATTGTATATCTCTATATGTAAACGGCCAATATGCAAAGTGTTCCCTCAGGAACACTGGGAGACTGGGAGTTTGATCTCTCACTATGATGTGCGCTGACCACCAGGGGGCAGCACGGAATGAAGGAAGGCCCCGACTGGCCTTGATTGCCAGCCAGACCTAGGGACCCTACCTTTGCACGAATTTCGTACACTGGGCCTCTAGTCTCTCTCTCTCTCTCTCTCTCTCTCTCTCTCTCTCTCTCTATATATATATATATATATATACACACACACACACATTTCTGTCTGCTATGTCCTTTTCATCATTCTTGTCTATAATTTAAATGTCAGTGTTTTTCATCTTGTCGTCTCTAATATACTCATCCTCCAGCTTGTTCCTTTTTTTAAGTCTAAAGTACTTAGTAGCATTGATCTCAGCAGTACTTTTGATGAACCATCTCTATTTCCTTTCATATATGTGTGTGTTTATAAATATATATGTATACATATATATATATATTATATATGTGTGTATATATATATGTATACATATATATATAACCCTGATATGCAAATAGACTGAATGGCGGAACAATTGAACAACCGAATATGTGCTATGATGTGCGCTGACCACCAGGGGGCGTGCACGGAACATGGTGAGCATCAACAGCAGGTGGCAGAGTGCACAATATGGTGGGCATCGGCCGAAGCAGGATGGTGGAGCAGGTGAGCGGGGGCACCAGACCAAGGTGGGGCGCTGGTCACTGTCATCAAGGTGAGCTTCTGGTGGTTACTGAAAATTCTTTGTTCCTGCACACTGTGGTCCTGCTGGGCGCCTGCACCTGCTGCTGGTGCTGGCCCTGCTCGCACCTGCTCCTGGCACCAGAACCACTGCTTGCACCCACTGCCAGCACCTGGCACCGGTCCCGATTGTTCAGCGTTGTCAGTAGGAGCAAACGGCGACTGCTGGCCCTGATTGCTTCTTAGGTCTTCTCCACCTTCCCCTGCTCCTGAGGTGTGTCTCTTATGGACATGAAGAGTTGTAATCTGGTATAGTCTCACACTGACCACTGGGTACAATGGCTCTTGGATCTCCAAGGAGGTGCAAAGTCAGCCACTGCCTGAGGCCACCCAGCAGGAGCTACAGAGAGATCTGCATATTCCTCCTCTTTGTTTGGGGTTTGGAAGGACCCAGATGAGGCCCAGTTGTGAAGCAATGCAGGCTGCTGCTGCTGGGCCTTAGGCCTTCTTTTGGAAGCTTTGGAGCTCTCTGACCCAGCTGCAGTTTGTTAGGTTTTAGGTTGTAAAAGGACAGGCTATTCATATGCAAAAGCCACTGTGCATGGCTTGGGTGGGGTTGTAAATTGGGTGGGGCAGGGGTCTCAGGGAATCACCAGGGCGTAGCAAACAGCAATGGCTGCCAGTCAGCCCTGCCTCAGAGAGGTCCCTGGGCCTCTCTGTCCCGTGGCCCCATGCAGGAACAATGATCACTGCAAGCACCTCTGAGAGAAAGCCGCCCTGTGTTCTGGCCCGATGCCAGACAGTCCAGTTTCTCCCCATATGAGTCTGGGTCCCCAGAGTCTCGCCTGGAACTGGAGTTCAGAGCAATCGGGAGCTTGTATCTTTCTCCTGATTGAAAACAACAACAACAGCGCACCCAGTTGCCAGCCTGTTTCACGCATGCCTCCACACCTCCGCAGCTCTTACCAGTCTCAATGCGCCTTTTTCTTTCCTCTAGTTGTAGAACTTCCACTCAGCTAGCTTTCCTGTGGTTCTGGATGATATTTGTTTTGTCTTTTAGTTGTAGCTTTGATGTGGTTGTGAGAGGCAGCAAGTACAGGTGTTTACCTATGCTACCATCTTGGTTGTTCCCATTTTTCTTAAAAATGATTTTTTGTGTGGTGATGGTTGCATAGCTATATAAATAGACTAGAAATTAGTGAACTGTACATTTATAATGGGCAGATTTTGCCAGTTGTAAATTATACCACAATGAAGCTCTTAAAAAAAAATTTTAAAGTAATGTTTTATTCAGATCACCAGGAGAAAAAGGACAGACCACAAATGTATACAAATTTTCCACTATCTACATATGTCTACCTTGATACTTACTTTGACACACTACCTCAGCTCTCCAGTATTTGCCTTAACATTTAGGTGACCAAAATTTATTTTCTCATAGTTTTTCCAAATAATTGGTTAGTCTATACCAGCCGTGGGCAAACTACGGCCCGCGGGCCGGATCCGGCCCGTTTGAAATGAATAAAACTATTGAAAAAAAAGACCGTCCCCTTTTATGTAATGATGTTTACTTTGAATTTATATTAGTTCACACAAACACTCCATCCATGCTTTTGTTCCGGCCCTCAAGTCCAGTTTAAGAACCCATTGTGGCCCTCGAGTCAAAAAGTTTGCCCACCCCTGAATAATTTAAACAATCCCTCTACTTAGAACTCAGATTATAATCAAAGGCAGGAATCCTTCTAATGCAAGCAGGTGGAACTTGCGGCCCACAACAAGTATTTTTGCAGCCCAGCCAATATAACGGTATGTAAGAAATGTTTTAATAAAAAACTCATAGCTTAATTTTTACAATATCCTGTTATACATAATTATTAATAATGAACTACAACGTTTGCTAATGACTGATTACTGTAATCGTGTTGCATTCATTTCCCTTACACACCTTAAGTGCAGGTGCACCATCTCTCTCTACTAATACTAGCAGCGAATATTTTAGCAGCCAATTGCCACATCATTAGTCTTGTACTTGTTTGGTGTGCACAACAGGAAATACTTCGCTTTTGGAGAACAAGAAAAATAGGTTTATTTGCATTACACTTGTTAATTTGTGCAGTTACTCAGCGTCTGGTAAGAAAAAATATCAATTTTTATTAAAATGTTCTATTATTTTATCTTAACAATTATTCATTTATTTCAGCCCTTTGTATTCAGCATATCTCTATCGAAATAAACCTATGTTTCTATGAAAATTGAAGCTTTTGTTTTTTTGTGGCCCACATAAACTTAAACCTTGTTTATTTGGCCCGTGTTAGCCTTTGAGTTTGATATGCTTGTTCTAATGAGTATGAATCATAAAACATCAATGTGGGACCTCTCTGCTAGATACAGACACTGAATGGTAATTCATTAAGAAGTATGACTGGGATTATCATACATTGTTTATCTGAGGGTATAGGAAATGAGGCTGATAGTGACAAAAATATCCTTATATCAAGTCGAAGATAAACGAAATCCTATTATGTTAGAATACACTGAGGCAAATGCCTTGCACTTTTCTTCAACTAATTGGACATTTATAATAACAGAGGTAATATCATTGCACAGTTGCATAACATAGATGAAATACAGAAGAAAAAAATAGTAAAACTGGGTTGCCAGGTATTTTCAGGGTAAGAGATGCCCTGGATAAATTAATTTTTCAGATGAATAAACATGGTTTATTCAAGGCCTTATTATTTATTTATTTATTGTCTAAAGTTTTACATATGTCTCCTTTTTCCCCACTTGACACCGCCCCCCCCCCACAGTCAGTCCCTCCCTAGGCAAGCACCCACAGCCCCAGTGTCTGTGTCCATTGGTTATGCTAATATGCATGCATACAAGTCCTTTGGTTGCTCTCTAAACCACCCCCCCCTCCTTCCCTGCCATTTGTCTCTGGATCTATTCTTGTTCATCAAATTATGTTGATCATTATGTCCCACATATGACTGAGATCAGGTGATATTTATCTTTCTCTGACTGGCTTATTTTGCTTAGGATAATGCTCTCCAGTTCCATCCATGCTGTTGCAAATGGTAAAAGTTCCTTCTTATTTATAGCAGCATAGTATGCCATTGTGTAGATGTACCACAGTTTTTTAATACACTCATCTGCTGATGGGCACTTAGGTTGTTTGCAAATGTTAGCTATTGTAAATTGTGCTGCTATGAACATAGGGGTGCATATGTCCTTTCTGGTTGGTATTTCTGGTTTCTTGGGATATATTCCTAGAAGTGGGATTACTGGGTCAAATGGAAGTTCCATTTTTAACTTTTTGAGGAAACTCCATACTGTTCTCCACAGTGGCTGCACCAGTCTGCATTCCCACCAGCAGTGTACGAGGGTTCCTTTTTCTCCGCATCCTCTCCAGCACTTGTCGTTTGTTGATTTATTGATAATAGCCATTCTGACAGGTGTGAGATGGTACCTCATTGTTGTTTTGATTTGCATCTCTCAGATGATTAGTGACTTTGAGCATGTTTTCATATGTCTCTCAGCCTTCTGTATGTCCTCTTTCAAAAAGTGTCTATTTAGGTCCCTTGCCCATTTTTTGATTGGATCGTTTATCTTCCTTTTGTTAAGTTATATGAGTTCTCTGTAAATTTTGGAGATTAAACTTTTATCTGAAATAGCATTGGCAAATATGTTCTCCCATGTAGTGGGCTTTCTTGTTGTTTTGTTGATAGTTTCTTTTGCTGTGCAGAAGCTTTTTATTTTGATGTAGTACCATTTGTTTATTTTCTCCTTAGTCTCCATTGCCCCAGGAGCTGTGTCTGTAAAGATATTGCTATGACACAGGTCTGCTAATTTGCTGTCTATGGAGTCTTGTAGGATTTTTATGGTTTCCCGTCTTACATTTAAGTCCTTTAGCCATTTTGAGTTTGTTTTTGTATATGGTGTAAGTTGGTGATCTAGTTTCATTTTTTTTGCATGTATCTGACCAAATTTCCCAACACCATTTATTGAAGAACTATCTTGACTCTATTGTATACTCTTGCCTCCTTGTCAACTATTAATTGAGCATAATGGCTTGGGTTGATTTCTGGGTTTTCTGTTCTGTTCCATTGGTCTATATGTCTGTTTTTGTGCCAGTACCAGGCCGTTTTGAGAACCGTGGCTTAGTAACATAGCTTTGTATCTGGCATTGTGATTCCTCCAACTTTGTTCTTCTTTCTCAGGGTTGCTGTGGCTATTTGGGGTCTTTTTTTTTTTTATTCCAGATGAATTTTTGGAGAGTTTGTTCTAGATATTTGAAGTATGCTGTTGGTATTTTAATGGGGATTGCATTGAATCTGTAGATTGCTTTGGGTGGTATGGACATTTTAATGATGTTGATTCTACCAATCCATGAACATGGTCTGTTCTTTCATTTGTTTATGTCTTCCTTTATCTCTTTTTTTTTAATGTCCTATAGTTTTCCGAGTACAGGTCTTTTATCTCCTTAGTTAAGTTTATTCCTAGGTATCTTAATTATTTTGGTGCAATGGTAAAGGGGATTGTTTTTTTTCAAGGCCCAATATTTGATTAACTATTTATATAAAATCCTCCTAAGTTGACATACTTGACTATTTTTTAAAAATTAAAATGTAAAATACATATGTAAGAGTGTATGGAATGTATATGTATAGCTTATACTACAATGATCAAGTACTCATTGACCATCTAGCTTTGGAAACAGAACAGTGTCAAAATCTTTGTGTACCTCTCTCAGCTCTGAGGTGATCACCAATCTACATCTTATATCTGTTTTGTTTTGTTTTCCCTTTTTGAAAATGATTCACAGGTCTGCTTTCCCAACAAATATATTGTTTAGTTTTTTCTATACTACATATATAAGTATAGTTTCAAAACTTTAAATGAATGCAATCATGTTGTATGTCTTCCTCAGTTTTTTAAAAATTCAAAATTATGTTGTGTTCCATTGTATAAAAATAAAACAATTTAAATATCCAAAATACTGTTTATAGATAGTGGTTGTTTCTAGTTTTTTGTTGTTGTTTTTTGCTATTACTTTAACAACAATGTTGCCATAAATATTATTGTATATATGTATTGGTAAATAGGAGCAAGGGTTTCTCTAGGTATCTACACTAATAAAAGAGAAACATGCTAATTGGTGTCACTCCGCTACACCCACTGGCCAATCAGGATGAGTATGCAAATTAACCCAACAAAGATGGCAGTTAATTTGTATATGCAGGCGCGGAGCGAAGACTGAAGATGACTAAAGGCTGAAGGGGCTTGGCTTCTCTGCTGTGACTGGACCAAAGGCCTGGGTCCCAAGTGCCAGAGGAAAACCGGTGCCGGCAGCCAGGGGAAGGAAGGCCTACTGCGTGAATCTTCATGCAACGGGCCTCTAGTATATCTGATAAATGCTGGGACATACAGTATGCATATCTCCAAGTAAGTAATGCTAAATTGTTGGTCAAAGCGATTGTGCCAATTTACATCCTCACAAGCAATGGGAGTTCCCATTACTGTCTGCCAATTCAAGCTTTACCAGTAAGGTGGACACATAATAGTATCTCATTTTAGTGTTAGTTTGCATTTCCCTAATTACCACTTATTAAACTTTTCATAAGCTTACTTGCCATTTAAGTTTCCTCTTCTATGAAATTCTTATTTAGGTGTTTGCCCATTTTTTCTATTGGGTTATTTGTCTTGTATTGATTCATAGGGTTATTTGTAGGTTCTGGATAACCAGTCCTTTATTGGTTATTTCCTCTGAAAATATCTTCTTCTACTGGTTAATACTTGTGTCTCATTTAAAAGATTCTTCTCTATTCAGAGGCCAGAGAGATATTTTTCTGTGTTTTATTCATATGCTTTAAAAATTTGCTTTTCGTATTTAAATCCCTTATAGTTCAATCAACTAGAAAGTAACAAATATACATTTGGAAGCACCTAACATCATAATTTCAATATATATATAAAGCAAAAATTAACAAAAAGAAATCAATAAAACTATAAGTAAAGTATATTTTAGCATGCTTCTCTCAGTAACTGATAGAGGAATCAGACAATATGAACATTCTTTAAACACACACAGAACTCTGACCATATGCTTCAATCATAAGGATAATTTCATAAGGATAATTATCACACAAGCTATATTCTTTGACCTTAGTGCATTTAAGTATCCAGAAATCAATAACAATACGGTAAATAAATAATCCCATGTATTTGAAAATTTTAAAATATTTTAAATTACCCATGGATCAAATAACTTACATTGGAATTCCAAAAATACTTTAAATTGAACAATAAAAATGGCATCTCAAAAACTTTGGCATACAGTTTCAAGGAAATTTATAGACATATGCACATTTTAGAAAAACAAAAAAATGAAAACGAGTCATCTCAAGACATTAGAAAAAGAAAAGCGATCTAAAACCAGGGAACTTATAAGATCAGAAATTAATGGTATAGAAAAGAAATATATGAGAGTATGAAGCCAGAAGTTTCTTATTTGAAAAGACTAAGAAAATTGACAAACCTCTGGTGAGATTAAGAAATAGAAAGGCACAAATAACTAATATCAGAAATGAAAAAGAAGCCGTTACTACAGAACCTTGCAGACATTAAAAAAATAACAAAAGTTGTTATGAACAGCATTATAATAGTACTAGAGGCCTGGTGCACGAAATTCATGCACAGCTGCAGTCCCTAGGCCTAGCTGGCAATCGAAGCGCGAGCATCTGGTGTGGAAGAGCAGATCCCAGCTGACTTCTGAGCTCTGGGCAGCACTTGGGCCCCCAGGCCCCCATGCACCCCCTTCTGCCTGAGTCATCGGGCCCCCTGCCACCACCACTGGTCACCATCTGTGGGGCAATCAGCGGGGTGATTGGACCCTGCTCATACCTGCCTTGGCCTGGCGCCAACCGCTCACCTGCTCCACCATCCTGCTGTGGTCCCGCTCTCGTCAGGGCCCATTGGGGCCGGAAGCACCTCCACTGCTGCCTGCTGCCAGTGCTGTGTCACTGATGCTGCCATGTTCCACACTGCCCCCTGGTGGTCAGCACACATCATAACGAGCGGTTGAACTCCTGGTCGAGGGGACAATTTGCATATTAGGCTTTTATTATAAAGGATTCTTGAAATTTTAGATTAAATGGGCCCAATACCAGAGAATATAGCTTATCAAAACTGATCTAAGGATGGGGGGCAGATACTGTAAAAGGAAAACATAATTTTGAGAAAATTGGAAATTTGAACACTCACGATATTTGACTGTACTAAAAATTATTATTTTTAAGTGTAATAATGATATTGTGGTTATTTTTTTTAAAGTCCAATTAAAACATTTATAGATGAAATGGTAAAATGAGTTTGCTTCAAAATAATACTTGATGCTACAATTCCACTTCTGGGTTATTTAACCAATTTGAAAAGACATATGCATCCCTATGTTCATTGCAGCATTATTTCCAACTAGGGGCCCAGTGCACGAAATTCGTGCACTGGGTGTGTGTGTGTGGGGGGGGGGGAGTGTCCCTCAGCCCAGCCTGCCCCCTCTCACATACTGGGAACCCTCAGGTGTTGACCCCCATCACCCTCCAATCGCAGGATCGGCCCCTTGCCCAGGCCTGACGCCTCTGACAGAGGCATCAGGCCTGGGCAGGGGAACCTCATTTCCCCCCATCACTGGTTCAGCCCCCAGCCCAGGCCTGATGCCTCTGGCCCAGGCATCAGGCCTAGGCAGGGGACCCCCAGACCCCTCCGATTGCTGGCTCTGCCCCTTGCCCAGGCCTGATGCCTAGGCCAGAGGCGTAGACCCCCATCACCCTCCGATCGCCTGATCAGCCCCTTGCCCAGGCCTGACGCCTCCGCCAGAGGTGTCAGGCTTGGACAGGGGACCCCCATCTCCCCCCGATCACTGGCTCTGGCCCCCGCCCAGGCCTGAGGCCTCTGGCCCAGGAATCATGCCTGGGCAGGGGACCCCCATCTCCCTCTGATCGCTTGCTCCACCCCCCGCCCAAGCCTGACGCCTCTGACCCAGGCTTCAGCCCTGGGCAAGGGGACCATCATATCCCCCCAATCCCTGGCTCCGCCCCCCACCCAGGCCTGATGCCTCGGCCAGAGGAGTTGACCCTCATCACCCTCCGATCACCAATCACTGGATCGGCCCCTTGACCAGGCCTGAGGCCTCTGGCAGAGGTGTCAGGCCTGGGCGGGGGACCCCCAGCTCCCCGCGGTTGCAGGCTCCGCCCCTGCCCAGGCCTAACGCCTCTGGCTGAGGCGTCCGGCCCGGGCAGCGGGGACCCGCAGCTGCAGCGGCCCCGCGATCGTGGGCTTCGCTTTAGGCCTAGGCAAGGGACCCCTAGCTCCTGGGACTGCCAGCTTCAACCGTGCCCAGCTCCCATCGCTGGCTCCACCCCTACTTCCTGCTATCACTCGCCAGGGCGGAAAAGGTACCTGATTCTCCAATCATGGCTGGGGGGCAGGGCAAAGGCGGCCCCAGGGCCGCCTTTGCCCTGCCCCCCAGCTCTTAGCTCCCCCCTGGGTTTCCGATCACTGTCAGTGGCAGGGGGCTTCTTCCTGCTTTCCCTTTCACTTCCCTGCATTGTGCCTACATATGCAAATTAACCGCCATCTTGTTGGCAGTTAACTGCCAATCTTAGTTGGCAGTTAATTTGCATATAGCCCTGATTAGCCAATGAAAAGGGTAGCGCCGTACGCCAATTACCATTTTTCTCTTTTATTAGTGTAGATAGCCAAGATAATTGTTTGTGGATTTTATAAATGGATAAAGATATGGGGTATATATATACGCAATGGAATTTTATTACTCAGTCATAAAAAAGATTAAAATCTGCTGGGCCACTGTGGTTCAGTGGGTGAACTTTGACCTATGAGGTTCCCTGTTCCTTTCCCGGTGGAGGCACATGCCCTTTCTGTGGGCTCAATCCCCAGTGGGGGTCATGCAGGAGGCAGCCAAGCAATGATTTTCATCATTGATGTTTCTGTCTCTCTCTCCCTTCCTCTCCGAAATCAATAAAAATATATTTTAAAATAAATAAAACAAATGAACAAATAAAACAGAAACAGACTCATAGATACAGAGAAAAACCTGGTGGTTTCCAGGAGGAGGCAGTAGCAGGGGTGGGTGAAATAGGTGAAAGGGATTAAGGGGTACAAACTTCCAGTTAAAAAATAAGACACAGGGGAAACCAAGATGGCGGCATAGGTAAACACCTGAAATTGCTGCCTCGCACAACTACTTCAAAAATACAACTAAAAGACAAAATGGACATCATCCAGAACCACAGGAAGGCTGGCTGAGTGGAAATTCTACAACTAGAAGTAAAGAGAAAAGCATACCGAGACTCAGAGGAGGTGCGGAAGTAAAATACAGAGGTACGGAGGTGCATGCGGAAAGGGCTGGCAGCTGAGGACACGGTTGTCTTTTTCAATCAGGAAGGAGACACAAGCTTCTGACTGCTCTGAACTCCAGTTCCGGGCGAGTCTCTGGGGACCCAGACTCATACAGGGAGAGACTGGACTGTCTGGCATCAGGTGGAACTCGAGGGCAGCTTTCTCTCAGAGGTGCTTGCAGCGATTACTGCAGAACAATGAGACAGGTGGCCTCTTAGGGGAGGACTGAGGATCAGCCATAGCTGTTTGCTCCGCCCTGTTGATTCCCTGAGACCCTGCCCCACCCAAGCTGTGCACAGGTAATTGGGGAGGCTTTTGCATATGAATGGCCTGGCCTTTTGCAATCTAAAATTACCTAACAAACTGCAGCTGGGTCAGAGAAACCCAGAACATCCAAAGAAGGCCCAAGGCCCCACAGCAGCTTACATTGCTTCACAGCTGGGTCTCATCTTGGAACCTCCAAATCCCAAACAAAGAAGAGGAATCTGCAGATCTCTCCATAGCTCCTGCTGGGCAGCCTCAGGAAGAGGCTAAATTAGCACCTCCTTAGTGATCCAAGAGCCAGTGTACCCTGTGGTCAGAGTGGGACCATCCAGATTACAGCTCCTCATATCCATAAGGGACACACTCAGGGGGCAGACTCAGTGAGCACCAAAGCCCCATTGAAGCAAGTTTTGCCCCATAAGGGTGTCTCCAGCACAGAAGTTCTCCCACCATAGACACAGCTGATTCTCACAGCCAATTGGCCTGGAGGTTAATCCCTCCCAGTGATACCAACAGCAATCAAGGCTTAACTACAAGAAGGTTGTGCACAAAGCCCACAAAAGGGTGCACCAAGAGTGTCCACCTCAGGTAACTGGGGAGGCTGAGCCACTGGGCCCTACAGGACACCTAGTACAGAAAGCCACTCTATCAACACAGGGACCCAGACAAAATGTGGAGACAAAGAAACAGGTCACAAATGACAGAAATGGAGGAAAGCAAACTACTGGATATAAAGTTCAAAACCACAGTTATAAGGTTTTTCAAGAATTTTTTAGGAACCGCTGATAAATCTAGTGAGACCGTAGAGGATATGAAAAAGGACCAACTAGAAATTAAGCATACACTGACTGAAATAAATAATATTATACAGACTCCCAACAGCAGACCAGAGGATCACAAGAATCAAGTCAAAGATTTGAAATACGAAGAAGTGAAAAACACCCAACAGGAAAAGCAAAAAGAAAAAAGAGTCCAAAAATATGAAGATAGTGTAAGGAGCCTCTGGGACAACTTCAAGCAAACCAACATTTGAATTGTGGGGGTGCCAGAAGAAGAGAGAGATATTGAAAACCTATTTGAAGAAATAATGACAGAAAACTTCCCCTACCTGGTCAAAGAAATAGACTTACAAGTCCAGGAAGCGCAGAGAACCCCAAACAAAAGGAATCCAAAGAGGACCACACCAAGACACATCATTAAAATGCCAAGAGCAAAAGACAAAGAGAGAATCTTAAAAGCAGCAAGAGAAAGACAGTCAGTTACCTACAAGGGAGTACCCATACGATTGTCAGCTGATTTCTCAACAGAAACTATGCAGGCCAGAAGGGAGTGGCAAGAAATATTCAAAGTGATGAATAGCAAGAACCTACAACCAAGAATACTTTATCCAGCAAAGCTATCATTTAGAATTGAAGGTCAGATAAAGAGCTTCACAGATAAGGAAAAGCTAAAGGAGTTCATCACCACCAAACCAGGATTATATGAAATGCTGAAAGGTATCCTTTAAGAAGGGGAAGAAGAAGGAAAAGGTTATGAACAACAAATACACATCTATCAACAAGTGAATCTAAAAATCAAGTGAATCTGATGAACAGAATAAACTGGTGAATATAATAGAATCAGGGGCATATAAAGGGAGTGGACTGACAATTATCGGGGGGAAAGGGGTGTGGGAAGAGACTGGACAAAAATTGTGCACCTATGGATGAGGACAGCGGGGGGGGGGGGCAAGGGCAGAAAGTGGGGTGGGAACTGGGTGGAGGGGAGCTATGGGGGGGAAAAAGAGGAACAACTGTAATAATCTGAACAATAAAGATGTAAAAAAAAGCTAAAAGAAAAGATAAGACACAGGGGTTATAATAACTGCAGAGAGAATAGTCAATAGTACTGTAATAACTTCATACAGTGAGAGAAGGTAACTAGACTTATGGGGATAATCAACATTGTAATGTGCATAAATATCAAATCACTAATACTAATATTGTAAGTCAATTATATTTCAATTAAAAAAAAATTGATGCTACAGAACCTGCACTCCTGCCTGTACAACATGGCACAAGAATTTTTTTAGTATGCACTTTGGGTTTAAAACTCACAAGTGTGGCTACTGACCCCTCCCCGCTGAAGGCGGGGAAGCCGAGCAGTCGGTGCACAGTCCTAGGAGTTGGTTCCCTCAGTCTGGTAGCGGGAATCCTTCTCCCCCCCCCCCCCCCCCCCCGCCGGCTTTTCCCGCCCATTACTCTGAGAACCAATCATCGAGCCGGGCTTTGGGGCCGGGACCAATCAGCGATCTCTGCTACAGTTCCCTCCCCCACACCCTGACCCGCAAGGCGGCGCCATGTTTCAAGGGCAGCGGGGATGGTTCTGCCGGAGCGTCAGCGGGAACCTGAGGCAATTCTGGGGTAGGAAGCGAGGGCGAAAGGGTGGGCGGGGTGGTGAAGGCCCCAGGGTCCTTGCTGGCTTATTCCCTTTTCGCTCTTGCCTCCACAGTGGCCGAAGGGGGGACCATCAGTGACCTGAGGGCCGCCGACTTCCTGTTCAGCTGCGATGCGTCGCACCCAGACACGCTGAGGTACCTGACTGCCAGGCCGCCTGGCATTACCTCGCGAGTCCTGATGAGCCAGGAGTTGGAGGTGGAAACTGCGGTCGCTCATCAGTGTAGATGATCGGAAAAGACTGGAAAAGAGCGAGTTTCCAGTCCTAGATGTGGGGATTAGGATACGTGGCCTTTCTCCTCTCCTTTCTGCCACGATGGCCTGGCCTCCTCCCCGTCCCCGAGTCACTTCTTGAGTTCCGGTAGTAACAGCTGCCCCTCCCACAACTCCACGTGACTCCTTGGAGGCCCCTCCTATTCAATACGTTTAAATGAAATCTCCTGCATGCCCCTCATACCTGCAGCAGGTCCGGTGTTCTCCAGCTTAAAGCCTCCCCAGCTTCGTTGGACTGACAACCCCCCTGCCCCTTGAACCGGTCAGTGTTCACACACCATGGCTGTGCCCCTCCAACGCTCTCAGCACTCACTCTCACGGCCTGAGCAGCACCCCATCTCCTCTTGCCCTGACTCTCAGGGTGTTTTTCTGAGAGGTTGCGCTGCCTTGGCGCTGTCCACCTGCGATCCTCCTCCACATTGCTGTGGGGTTGTGTTTGTAAAAGCCGAGGTCTAATCCCCGGCCTCAGAACCCTCAGTCTCCTGGTTACCTGTGGATAATCGTTCCTACTTCCGTTTATTTATTCTATTTTTGCAAGGTTGAATACATGCTTGTTTATTTCATAACCTAAAATATTTCCCCCCCTTTTCTTCCCTCCTAGAGTCTATCAGAGCCTCGACTACATAGATGATAATGCTACCGTTTTTCATGCCTACTATCTCGCTGCCGTCGCTAATGCTGAAATTAAAAATTCAGTGGCTTTAGGTCATTTCGTTCTTCCTCCTGCATGCCTGCAAGAAGGTTAGCAAAGATCATGCATCCAACCCCTGTTAGGCAGCCAGAGCCGGCTAAGTCACCCAGCTGTGCTGATCTAAGTGGACAAGCATGGACTTGGGGTCAGATTGCCTTGATGTATATTCTAGTTTTATTTGTTTATCCTTGATTCATGCATTCACTGAGCTCCTACTGTGTGCCAGGTTTCCACCCAGGCGCTGGGGATTCGGTGCTGAAAAATACACATGCAGATCTTGTCCTCAGAGGGTTCACTGGCTGGGATCCAACACTCACTAGTTCTGTAACCTTCAGCAACTTCTCCCAAGTTGTTTTGAGGATAAAATGAGATAATATAACTAGTCTGATATGTGAGCATTCAATAAACGGTTCTTTGCTAGTTTTGAATCTCTTCGTTATATTTCTGAAATTTTTCTCTATTTTTAAAGATTCATTATGATAATAAACCCATATATTACTATTGTTCTTTAAAGTACTTTCACATTATTTCAGCAACCCTGTGAAGTAAAGGTCAAGTAAATAAACTGCTTCTGAAAGTGGTTCTTTTAGTTTTCCCTGATTTGTTCTGTTCAAATCCTTCCTATTTTATCTGGGCTAATTAAATATCCCACTTTAAAAAAATATATTATTTTATTCATTTCAGAGAGGAAGGGAGAGGGAGAGATAGAGACATCAATGATGAAAGAGAATCATTGACTGGCTGCCTCCTGCATGTGCCCCATTGGGGATTCAGCGCACAACCCAGGCATATACCCTGACCAGGAATCAAACCCTGACC
The DNA here is from genome assembly GCF_014108235.1 of Myotis myotis. NCBI lineage: Eukaryota > Metazoa > Chordata > Mammalia > Chiroptera > Vespertilionidae > Myotis > Myotis myotis. The sequence continues at coordinate 162,857,115 of NW_023416313.1, forward strand.
TCCTGGTTCACAGGTCAATGCTCAATCACTGAGCCACACAGGTTGGGCAAAATATTCATTATTATGGTCTTGCATTATTACCCAATTCTTGATGTGTATGTGTCCATCCCTAGCAAGACAGATGTACACATTTCCCCATGAGCAAAGTATTAAAAAGAAACCCAAACAACTCAAAAAAGATTTCTATAGAAGAGTTTTAGAAACCCCCCAAAATTGGCTTCCTTTCATAGTTTTAATGTCCTGGTAGGACCTATTTATAATAAGTTGCTCTAAGTGGTGATATAAATAAGTAAATTAATGACTCCTGTATTTGAGTTTAGCGTCTTAAAATGTATTTAAATTTTTAAAACTGTCAGAAATGAAAACATGCTCTTTTTTAAAAATAAAAACTATACATTATTATCCATCTAGACTAATATTGTCTAGTAGAAGTATGAAGATGCAAATGTGAGCCACATATTAATCATAAATTTTCTAGTAGTCACATTAAAATGAATAAAAAGAGCCCTGGCCGGTTTGGCTCAGTGGATAGAGCGTCAGCCTGCAGACTGAAAGGTCCCAGGTTTGATTCCAGTCAAGGGCATGTACCTTGGTTGCAGGCACATCCCCAGTAGGAGGTGTGCAGGAGGCAGCTGATTGATGTTTCTCTCTCATCAATGTTTCTAACTCTCTATTCCTCTCTGTAAAAAATCAATAAAATATATTTAAAAAAATAAAAAGAAATAGGTGAAATTAATTTTAAGAATGTATTTTATTTAACCTAATATATCTAAAGTACCATTTTCTGTATATAATAATATAAAAATTATTGAGATAGTTTAAATTATCTTTAATTTAAATTTAGAGAGGAAGGGAGAGGGAAAGAGAGATAGAAACATCAATGATGAAAGGATCATTGATCAGCTACCTCCTGCAACCCACAACCTGGGCATGTGCCCTGACCAGGAATCAAACCATGACCTCCTAATTCATTGGTCGATGCTCAATTACTGAGCCACACCAGCCGGGCATTTACATTCTTTTTTTGATACTAAGTCTTTGAAATTCAATATGTTATGTTTACAGCACATTTCAGTTTGGGCCAGTGACACATTTCAATGTGGTGCCCACATCTGCCTAGTGGCTACTACTAGGCAGAATAGATCTTGAGGAATTCTACCTTTTTGTCTATGAGTGGGCTACTGTGGAATCTTTTAGGATCTTTGAGTTAGGATGATGATATAGTCCTCTGACATACTAAGCATTGTAAAATTCCTATACTACCATGCTCACTAGACACATTGCTCTTCCACCCTTCTTTTAACAAAGTAAATTATTGAATTATTGAGGACCTCTGTTCTACAAATTCCAGAATTTTATAGCTTTTTAAAATGTATATATTTTTATTGATATTAGAAAAGAAGGGAGAGGAAAGATAGAAACGTCAATGATGAGAGAGAATCACTGATCAGCTGCCTCCTGCACGTCCCTTTACTGGGAATCGAGCCTGCAACCCCAGCATATGCCCTGGCCAGGAATCAAACCAGTGACCTCTTGGTTCCTGGGTGCACACTCAACTGCCAAGCCATGCCAGCTGGGCGATATAGCTTTTATTTTGACTGGACAGTCGTTTTCTTTTTTAATGCTTGGTCTAAAGACACATTTAATGAAGAGGTATATTCCAGCAGGAAAAGTTTACAACAGTGATTCTCATAATACATTGGAATCATCTGGAAAGTTTGATAGAAATGTAAATTCCTTAGCTCCTTCTCAATGATATTCAAAAGGAATCTGCATTTTAAACAAGTATCTTAGATGATTTTGATGCAAGTGGGAAAATGCTGGCCTAGAAATTTCAGACTTCAAGTAAAATTCAGAAAATGTTACATTTACTTTAAGAAAATGGTATTGGATTTTTTTTCCCTATTACAGAAATAAGAAGAAAAATTGGCAGTTTTATTTGGGAACAAGATCAACATTTTCTGACAGAGAAGGTAAGAGTAAAATAAAGTACTTAATTAAAATCTATAGTTTCAAAAATTTTTGAAAGCAATATAATCTTAAAAATGTTTGCCTGTGACATGATCCAGATTAAGGAATTAAAGGTCATGCTTTTGTTGAACACTATCTGATTTGGCATTGTTTTTATACTAGTACAATAGTTATATTGAGATTTTTTGTATGAATAAAATTATTCACATAACTTGAAAATTTGCTTTTGTCAGTAATATTAAGGGAGTGATCATTGCACAGTATAGACCAGTTCTTTAATGTCAATGTAGATTCTGATTGATTAATTATTGTGCCATTTGTTAAATGTTTTGAATAACACCCCCCAATACATGTGTATAATACTAAAAACTGACTTTAGCTTTTGCCATCCTGCTTCAATTTGCCTATGCTTTTGACTTCATAATCTTTATGCAATAGCCAAATTTGGGATAATTTGAACATCAAAATTAACAATGACAGTAATGGATTATAAAACATTAAATTTTTTAAAGTCCATGATTATATAGTGATACTTCAAAAACATAAAGAAAAAAATGGAAGAACAGAGGAAGGAAAGAAAGAAGGAAGGGATGGAGGAAGGAAAAGGTGGGATAAGAGAAAATTTCCTTACAGAATAGCAGCTAATAAATATACAAAGAATAATAGAATAGAAAATCCCCCCTATATCACTCCCAATAAAATAATTGACTTAGGCAAGGGTCATTAATGGATGTTAAAAGCATGATCGCAAATGAGCACCCCACAGATTACTTATTATAAAGATAAGCAATGTACTTTACACTGGAGAGATCTATCAAACTACCACCTTAACCAATTGATTGAATTTAGCATCACCAATATTGGATGATGCTAAATTATGTTCAGCTTGATGTAATATAATAAAAAGTACACAATATTATCTGTGTAATGTTCTTGTTCAAAATGCTTAACCTGAATCTACGTATGGGTAAACAGGCAATTCTAGAATATTGAGAATTTCGGAAAACAACTAGCTGGCTTAGGCACTTTAAAACAATGCCATTAAAAAAAAAAAAAAAAAAAAGGCAGGAAGGCATTCTCCTTCCAGGGAGCATGCCCATGCCATTCCATTCCCTCTCCTTCCCCCACAGGCATGTATCATGGACTGTATATTAGGTGATACTGAGTTAACATTAATTTTAAAAATTATGATAGAGGTATTATAAAGATAAAATATATTTTAGAAAATGCATGCTAAAAGCCTGGCCAGTGTTGCTCAGTGGTTGAGCTTTGACCCATGAACCAGGAGGTCGCGTTTCAATTCCTGGTCAGGGCACATGTTTGGATTGCAGGCTCGATCTCCAGTGTGGGGTGTTCAGGAGGCACCTGATCAATGATTCTTTCTCATCATTCATGTTTCTATATCTCTCTCCCTCTCCTTTCCTCTCTGAAATCAATAAAAATATATTTAAAAGAAAATGCGTGCTAAAGATTAAGGAGTAAAATGTTATAATATCTGAAAATGTTTTCAAATGGTCCATTAAAAATAAAAATTTATAGAAGGAATGCAGGGTGTAAAAATGTTAACACTTTGTGAATCTAGGTGAAAGGTATATTGTACTTATTGTATTATTCTTTAACATTCGATAAGTTTGAAATTTTTTCAAAATAGACAGTTAGGGAAAACATCTTTATAATGTAATATGTCTAAAGCCAAGCAATTAATTTACATATTTTGTACTTTTTTTATAAATTTGTTTTTTCTTCCCAAAGTGTTATCATCTAAAAATACTAATAGTTCTTTTATATTCTTTGGCTATGTTGTACAAAGGACCAAAATATTTAATCCTTGACTTATCACAGTGTTTCCAGGGACATGAATGATTTGACAGTAATTATTTTATTTTTTTAAAAATATATTTTATTGATTTTTTTACAGAGAGGAAGAGAGAAGAATAGAGAGTTAGAAACATCGATGAGAGAGAAACATCGATCAGTTGCCTCCTGCACACTCCCCACTGGGGATGTGCCCGCAACCAAGGTACATGCCCCTAACCGGAATCGAACCTGGAACCCTTCAGTCCATAGGCCAATGCTCTATCCACTGAGCCAAACCGGTCAGGGCATGACAGTATTATTGAGTATACCAGAACTTTAGAGCTAAAAAGTCCTTAAAGATCATTAATTTAATCACTGAGTTTTAGAAATGAGAAAACTGAGGTAAAGAGAAGCAAAGATTTGTCTTGGTTCACATAGCCAGATATTATTAGCAAAGTGGAACAAAATTTTCTCAGCTCCATCCCAGTCCAATGTTTTTTCTACTAAAATTAGTAGAACATTCCTGCTAGACTATTGACTATTGACTGGAGACTATTGACTCTAGGATTTGTATGATTATATAACAAAGGATTTTATTAGTTATTTCAAAATATTGATTGATATAGATTATTAGCCAATTATAATGTAATTATCTATACTAATAAAAGGGTAATATAGTAATTAGACTGGCAGACCTTTCAGGAGACCTTCCAGACGTCCTTCTGGACAAAACCATGGTGGCAGGACCAAGGCAGAGGCAGTTAGGGGCGATCAGGCCAGCAGGGGAGGGCAGTTGGGGTCAAGCAGGCCGGCGGGGGGGGGGGGCAGTTGGGGTTGAGCAGGCCACAAGGGGGGGCAGTTGGGGGCGAGCAGACTAGCAGGAGGGGGGAGTTGGGGGCGAGCAGGACAGCAGGGGGGGCAGTTGGGGGTGAGCAGGCCAGTGGGGGTCAGCAGTTGGGGGTGAGCAGGCTAGCAGAGAGGTGGCGGTTGGGGGCGATCAGGCCAGCAGGCAGATTAGTTAGGTTAGGGGCGATCAGGCAGGCAGGCAGGTGAGTGGTTAGGAGCCAGTGGTCCCAGATTGCGAGAGGGATGTCCAACTGCCGGCAGTCGGACATCCCTGAGGGGTTCCAGATTGGAGAGGGTGCAGGCCGGGCTGAGGGACACACCCCCCCATGCACAAATTTCGTGCACTGGGCCACTAGTTCTATATAATAAAATCCTAATGTGCAAATTGACTGAACAGCTGAACAACTGGTCACTATGACGTGCACTGACCACCAGGGGCAGACACTCAATGCAGGAGCTGCCCCCTGGTGGTCAGTGTGCTCCCACGGGGGAGTGCTGCTCAGCCAGAAGCTGGGCTCACAGCTGGCGAGCACAACGGCAGTGGCAGGAGCCTCTCCTGTCTCCATGGCAGCACTAAGGACCCCTCAGGGGGTCCCGGACTGCGAGAAGGGGCAGGCCGGCTGAGGGGCAACCCCCCTCCACCAGTGCATGAATGTCATGCACTGGGCCTCTAGTAGTGCCAGGTATACCAGTTAATAATGCGGATTTTTTTCAATAGATGGAGTTACACATTTGTTGATACATATGTGGTTTGATATGTATGCTATTTTGTTGTATTGACAGCAAGCTTCAAAACTTCATATGTCAAATTTGCTGAAGGTGTTAACATCATAGATATTTTTACGCTTAAAATGTCGAATTTCGTGCCCAAAAAATGAGTATTTGCGGGAAGTTTTAATTCATTACTTTATTTTGAAGAAAAGTGCTGCTGAAAGTTATTGTATACTTCGGGAAGCTTATGGTGAACATGCTCCATCTCAAGGTACTGTGAACACTGGTTTAAATGCTTTAAAAGTGATGATTTTGATGTGAAAGACAAAGAACGTCCAGGTCAACTGAAAAAGTTTGAAGACAAACAATTACAAGCATTATTAGATGAAGATTCATGTCAAACTCAAAAACAACTTGCAGAAAGATTAAACGTTGCTCAGCAAACAATTTCCGATCGTTTACAAGCAATGGGAAAGATTTTAAAGAAAGGAAAATGGGTGCCACATCAACTGAACGAAAGACAAATGGAAAACTGAAAAGTCATCAGTAAAATGTTACTTCAACAGCATGAAAGAAAGTCTTTTTTGCATCGAGTTGTGACTGGTGATGAAAAGTGGATTTATTTTGAGAATCCCAAATGCACAAAATCATGGGTTGATCCAGGTCAACCATCAACATCAACTGCCAGGCCAAATCGCTTCAGAAAGAAGACAATGCTCTGCGTTTGGTGGGATCAGGACGGTATGGTGTATTATGAGCTTCTAAAACCAGGTGAAACCATTAATACCGATCGCTGCCAACAACAAATAATCAATTTGAACCATGCTTTGGTTGTGAAATGACCAGAATGTGCCAGAAGACATGGCAAAGTAATTTTGCTTCATGATGACGCACCATCACACACTTCAAAACCAGTTAAAGACACGTTAAAAGATCTTGCCTGGGAAGTATTAACCCACCCGCTGTATTCACCAGACCTTGCTCTGTCAGATTACCACTTGTTCCAATTGAGGCACACGCACTTTCTGAGCAGTGGGTACGAAGAAGTGGAAAATTGGGTCTCTGGATGGTTTGCCTCAAAACAGGAAAAGTTCTACTGGAACGGTATCCACAAATTACCTGAAAGATAGGGGAAATGTGTAGCTAGCAATGGGCATTACTTTGAGTAAAGCACTTTTGATGTTTCTCTTGATATTATCGTGTTTTCTTTGATTACAAAATCTGTATTACTAACCAGGACACCTGGTATATATAAGTAGAAGGTACTTCACCGAATGGCAACAATAAGGGTAAAACTGGTAAGTAATTTTGGGGAGCATTATTATTATTTAGAGTGTATTTGTGACCTAAATATAACAATTTCCTATTGGCATATTAAGTAAATATATTATGTGATAGGTACCAGTATCTGAGTTACTGTCACATAATCTTTAGTTCTTTTGTAACTCCATAGCTAAATACTTCACTTTAATTTTGAAGGGGAAACAATTTGTAAAGCTTACTTCATATTTTTGATGTAGCTCACGGACAGCCTAGGAATCTTCAATTCAAAAATTTTAAGAGAGTTTAAGAACACTTTTTTGGTTTCCTTATTTTTAAAAAAACTAAGAAGTAATATGACCACATTAGGGAAAATTTCAAAAACTGAAAAAGAATAAAATTTGTCAAAAGTTTTACTATCTAATACAACCACAGCTGATATTTTAAAAATTTTGTTCTTTATGTATCCTAAAAATATAGAATGTAATTCTGTGTGTACAAAATTTTGTTAAGTTTTTTCCACCAAACTAGATTGAATGTACCTAGGTATATAAATACTTTATGACTCTTATATAGTGCCAATGTACTTTTCTTTTATTAAAAAATTTATTGATTGGCTTATTGGTGTGCTGATTTTTTAAAATGTGATTTCTTTTGCTATCCACAGCATGATGAAGTAATGTCAAATGAAATAAACATCCTTAAGGAAAGCAGTGAACTGGCCACAGATCACAAAAAAGAATTATCCAAAAGGTATTGAATTCATATACTTCATTGATATTCAATTCAATGTAGACTCTTTGAACACTGACAGTGTATTTATCTCATTTAATTTTTACAGTCTTCTTATGAGATTATATTATCATTTTCACATCGACATTTTAGAAAAAGATCTAGGGTCAGATAGATTATAATTTGTCCAAAGTCTTGTATAAGTGGGGAGAAGCAGGATTTGAACTGGATCAGTCTAATTCTAGAGCCCATGCATTTAACTACTATGCTAGATTAACCTTGCAGAAAAGAAACTAGAATTTTATCTATATTATGAATGCTGTTATATATTATTTTTAAAAATATATTTTATTGATTTTTTACAGCAAGGAAGGGAGAGGGATAGAGAGTTAGAAACATTGATGAGAGAGGAACATCGATCAGCTGCCTCCTGCACACCCCCCACTGGGGATATGCCCGCAACCAAGGCACATGCCCTTGACTGGAATCGAACCCAGGACCCTTTGGTCCACAGGCCGATTCTCCATCCACTGAGCCAAACCGGTCAGGGCATGAATGCTGTTATATTATTTTTAAAATATATTTTTAATAAGAAGAAAATATACTAAATATTAGCAGTAATATTATTAGGGTTGGAAGTTCTGAATGATTTCTCCCTCTCCATTCTAAATTGTTTGTAATGTGATTACTTTGGTTTAAGAAATTAAATTTAAAAAGACAAACATGGACTTGCCATTGTGTTAGGGCTAATCTATGAGAGACCCCCTTATTGCTGGCTTATTTATTATCTAGTCCTAATTTCATATTTTCCAGTTCAATGGTTTTAAAATATTCATAGGGGAGCATTGGTTATGTGAAAGTCTGATATTTGGCTACTAAAATAAAAATGATCAATATTAGTCTTTCTTCCATATAAAAAGTAATGTTTAATCTTTATCATTTTTTTCAATGTTGTTTTTCTCCTTATATTTTTCCTCATATTTTTTCTACCTACTATTTTAGTTTGTTAAAATTTTTTTTTTAAATATATTTTATTGATTTTTTACAGAGAGGAAGGGAGAGAGATAGAGAGTTAGAAACATCGATGAAAGAGAAACATCGATCAGCTGCCTTCTGCACATCTCCTACTGGGGGTGTGCCCGCAACCAAGGTACATGCCCTTGACCGGAATCGAACCTGGGACCCTTCAGTCCGCAGGCCGACGCTCTATCCACTGAGCCAAACCGGTTTTGGCAGTTTGTTAAAATTTGATGTAAGTTTTTGTCTGATTTAACACAATGTTGTATATTCAATTATGCTAAGTTTAATAAAACATTGCTTCATGGTCCTGTGACTTCTAGATATTCTACCACTTAAGTTTAAGAATCCATATTTTAGGTCTTTTGGATCTCTATGTGTAACACTCCTTTGAGCTTACTTGTTATGCTTTTTGAGATAAGAAATTGGTAAGGAAAGAAAGAAAAATGAAAATAGAAGTGGTGAGACCATGAAGATATTAAGAGGTGGATAGAGGAGAGAATACTAGTAGTTATCCTAAATGGTCTTGTAAGAGAAGGCTGGGAAATGGAAATAAAAAGTCCCTCCCAGTGATTCGTTTGACTAGGAAAGATACAAGATATATAAATTCTTTAAGAAACAGTTGTCCTGACCTGACCAGTTTTGCTCAGTAGTTATGTTAGAGCATCAGCCCTCAGACCAAAGGGTTGAGCGTTTGATTCCCATTCAAGGGCACGGACGTTGGTTAGGGATTCAATCCCCGGCCCCGCTTGCAGCGCATGTGGGAAGCAAGCAATTGATGTTTCTCTCTCTCTCTCTCCCCTTCTCCCTCCCTTCCATTCTGCCTGAAAATCAATGGAAAAAATATCCTCAGGTGAGGATTAAAACAACAACAACAAAAACAAGTTTCCTTCAAAGCACAGAATCCATTAAAGAAAAGAGTCCCCGGCTGGTGTGGTGCAATGGTTGAGTGTTGACCTATGAACCAGGAGGTCATGGTTTGAATCCCAGTCCATTGATATTTTCTCTCTCTCTCCCTCTCCCTTTCTTTCTGAAATGAATAAAAAAAATATTTTTAAAAAGAAAAAAATTGATAAACATGACCAAAAAATATTTTAAACTTGTACATGACAATAAAAATATTATAATCCAAGTCAAAAGAAAAATATACACTAGGAAAAACATTTGACAAAGGCTTGTTTCCTTAATATATAAAGAGGGCTTGCAAATCTGGGGAAATATGCCCAATCCAATAACAACAAAAATAGACAAAGGATATGAATAGACACACCTTCAGTGTCTACCTAGAGCCATTTCTTTGTGGAACCACTAGAGGGTGTAGTGCAAACATAGATGAAATATACTTTTTAAAAAAATATATATTTTATTGATATTTTACAGAGAGGAAGGGAGAGGGATAGAGAGTTAGAAATATCGATGACAGAGAAACATCGATCAGCTGCCTCCTGCACACTCCCCACTGGGGATGTGCCCGCAACCAAGGTACATGCCCTTGACCGGAATCAAACTCGGGACCCTTGAGTCTGCAGACCGATGCTCTATCCACTGATCCAAATCGGTTAGGGCGATAAAATATACTTGACCCTTGAGTCATTTATTTTGTTGGCATACTACTAGTATTGAACACTAAGTGGCGAACTAGTTATTTAGTACTTACTAAATACAAGACTCTCGTGAGCTCAGCAGTTCACAATAATTAATTTGTTTCTTAGAACCTTATAAGATAGATAAATAGTATTAGCTCCATTTTATAGTTGAGGTCTCAGAGAGCTAAATAATTCACCAAATATTAATCAAGTGGTAAAGTTGACTCAGACTCCAAACCCTTAATCACTATGCTGTTTTCCTTTCCCTTACATTCCTAAAATCTTCAGAAAATTGTATGTATTTCTTTTCTTGTTTTTAATTACAGTAATTATATTATTATGACTGTAATGCATACAATTTGTCAAAATAGAAAATACAAAAAAATGAATAAAGAACATTTAACCCTAACTGGTTTGGCTCAGTGGATAGAGCGTCGGCCTGCGGACTGAAGGGTCCCAGCTTTGATTCTGGTCAGGGGCATGTGCCTTGGTTGTGGGCACATCCCCAGTGAAGGGTGTGCAGGAGGCAGCTGATCGATGTTTCTCTCTCATTGATGTTTCTAACTCTCTATCCCTCTCCCTTCCTCTCTGTAAAAAATCAATAAAATATATTAAAAAAAAAAAAACATTTAAACTCCATCAGAGAGATAACCATCACCAACATTAGCATATTTCTTGCTAGTTTTATACAAATACATGCATTAAATAGAGTTGATGTTGACTGCATATACAGGGTGGTTCAAAATTCGGTTTACAGTTGTGTGTGTAAAACACAGAGTTTATGCTTATATTATTATTTATTAATTACTGTATTAATTTCCACGAATAACTATAAACCTACTTTTGTCCTATCCTGTTTAGTCTGTCCCTTGATTTTTCCCATTTTGAAAAGCCTTATTTGATACTAGAGGCCTGGTGCACAAAAATTTGTGCACTCGGCGGGGGGTTCCCTCAGCCAGGCCTGTGCCCTCTCACAGTCTGGGACCCCTCTGGAGATGACCACCTGCTGGCTTAGGCCTGCTCCCCGGGGGATTGGGCCTAAGCTGGCAATCAGACATCCCTCTGGCAGCCTGGGAGCCCTCGGGGGATGTCCACTTGCCAGTGGGGAGCAGGCCTAAGTTGCAGTCTGATATCCTTAGTGCTGCTGAGGAGGTGGAAAGGCTCCCACCACCACCGCTGTACTGGCAGCTGCCAGCCTGGCTTGTGGCTGAGCAGAGCTCCCCCTGTGGGAGCACACTGACCACCAGGGGGCAGCTCCTGCATTGAGCATCTGCCCCCTGGTGGTCAGTGTGTGTCATAGTGACCAGTCATTCCCAGTCGTTCTGCTGTTAGGGTCAGTTTGCATATTACCCTTTTATTATATAGGATAGAGGCCTGGTGCTCGGGTGGGGGCCGGCTGGTTTGCCCGGAAGGGTGTCCTGGATCAGGGTGGGGTTCCCACTGGGGTGCCTGGCCAGCCTGGTGAGGAGCTGATGGCTGTTTGCATCTGGTCACACCCCCTTCAGGGTGGGGGTCCCCACTGGGGTGCCTGGCCAGCCTGGGTGAGGGGCTGATGGCTGTTTGCAGGCTGGTCAAGCCCCCCCCCCCCCCAAGTGGGGACCCTCACCCCATGGAGATTTGGCCAGCCTTGGTGAGGGGCTGATGGCTGTTTTCAGGCTGGCCACACCCCCTTTAAGGTAGGGGTCCCCACTGGGGTGCCTGGCCAGTCTGGGTGAGGGGCTGAGGGCCGTTTTCAGGCTGGCCAAGCCCCGCTGGTGACGGAAGCTCTCAGCCTCTCCTTTTTTTCTTTTATTTTTATTCTGAGATTTATTTACCTTCTATAATTGAAACTTTATTGCCTTCAGTGGAGCTGAGAGCTGGCCAGGACAGGCAGGAAGCTTGGCTTCCTCCATCACTGGAGCAACCAAGCCTCCTGCTTGCTCCAGCTCCGTGGCTGCTGGCCGCCATTTTGGTTGGGTTAATTTGCATATAGTTGCTCTGATTGGCTGGTGGGCATGGCTTAAGGCAAAGTGAAGGTACGGTCAATTTGCATGTTTGTCTTTTATTAGATTACTAGAGGCCCGGTGCACAAAAATTTGTGCACTCGGGGGGAAAGGGGGGTCCCTCAGCCTGGCCTGTGCCCTCTAGCAGTCTGGGACCCCTCGGGAGATAACGACCTGATGGCTTAGGCCTGCTCCCGGGTGGCAGAGGGCAGGCCTAATCCCTAGGTGCAGCCCCTGGTCAGGCTCAGAGCAGGGCCAATTGGGGGGTTGGGGCACCATCCCCTGTCACACTCAAGGCAGGGTCGATGGGGAGGTTGCGGCGTGACCCCCTGTCACGCACAGAGCAGGGCCAATCTGGGGGTTGGGGCACTGCCCCCTGTCACACACAGAGCAGGGCCCATCAGGGGGTTTGGGGCTCCGTACCCTGTCATGCACAGAGCAGGGCCCATCAGGGGGTTGGGGAGCTCCCTCCTGTCACGAACAGAGTAAGGCCCATCAGGGGGTTGAGGAGCTCCCCCCTGTCATTCACAGAGTAGGTCCGATAGGAGAGTTGGGGCACCGTCCCCTGTCACACACAGAGCAGGGCGGATCCGTGGTTTGGGGCGCCGCCCTCTATCACCCACAGAGCAGGGCCAATCAGGGGATTGGGGCGCTGCCACTCTCACACTCAGGGCAGGGCCGATGGGGAGGTTATGGCTCTACCCCATCACACATAGAGCAGGGCCCGTGGGAGGGCGGGGGGGGGGTGTTGGGGCACCGCCCTCTATCACCCACAGAGCAGGGCCGATCAGGGGGTTGGGGCGCCGCCACTCTCACACTCAGGGCAGGGCCTATGGGGAGGTTATGGCTCTACCCCGTCACACACAGAGCAGGGCCTGGGGGGGGGGGGGGGGGTTTGGGATGCCGCACCCTGTCACACACAGAGCCGCAGGGCGATCAGGGGGTTTGGGCGCTGCCCCCTGTCATGCTGATCCCGGTGCTGGGAGGCATATTACCCTTTTACTATATAGGGTAGAGGCCTGGTGCATGGGTGGGGGGCGGCTGGTTTGCCCTGAAGGGTGTCCTGGATCAGGGTGGGGGTCCCTACTGGGGTGCCTGGCCAGCCTGGGTGAGGGGATGATGGCTGTTTGCAGCTGGTCACACACCCTTCAGGGTGGGGGTCCCCACTGGGGTGCCTGGCCAATCTGGGTGAGGGGCTGAGGGCTGTTTTCAGGCTTGGGGTGACTGAACTCCCAAATGCTCCTTTTTTTTTTTTTTTTTTTTTTTTTTTATTCTGGGCCAGCTTTAGCTTGAGGCTTGGCTCCAGTTCTTAGGCTGTCACTCCTGAAAGTAGGTTTCTGGCCTTTGTATACAATGTTGCGAATCTGCGGTATTTGTTACAATGTTTCTTAAACTGCCGGCTCAGAGGCCTGCAGCCGCAGGCGGGGAACGTTGGTTTCCTCCAACGATCCTCCGTCACTGAGGCAAGCAAGCCTCATGTTAGTTTCAAGCTGCCTGGCTGCCGGCCGCCATCTTGGCTGACAGTTAATTTAAAACATTTTAAAGCGTGGCTCAATGGTTGCATATCTCGCTGATTAGCCAATGAAAAGGGTAGCGGTCGTACGCCAATTACCATGTTTCTCTTTTATTAGTGTAGATGATTTGTAATGGCTGCATATGGTATTTCATCTTGTTTAACCATCTTCCTTTTTTTCTTTCTTTATTGATTAGGGTATTACATATGTGTCCTTATCCTCCCATTGCCCTCCTCCCCTGCTCATGCCCTCACTCCCCTGGTGTCTGTATCTATTGATATGCTTATATGCATGCATATAAGTCCTTTGGTTGATCTCTCCCCATTACCCTCACCTTCCCCTACCTTCCCTCTGTGGTTTGAGCATCTGATCGATGCTTCTGTTTCTGGATCTGTTTTGTTCATCAGTTTATTTTGTTCATTATAATCCACAAATGTATGAGACCATGTGATATTTATCTTTCTCTGACTGACCTCTTTCACTTAGCATAATGCTCTCCAGCTCCATCCATGCTGTTGCAAATGGTAGAAGATCCTTCCTTTTTACAGCAGCGTAGTATTCCATTGTGTAGATGTACCACCGTTTTTTAATCCACTCATCTGCTGATGGGCACTTAGGCTGTTTCTAAATCTTAGCTATTATAAATTGTGCTGCTATGAACATAGGGGTGCATATATCCTTTATGATTGGTGTTTCTGGTTTCTTGGGATATATTCCTAGAAATGGGATTACTGAGTTAAATGGGAGTTCCATTTTTAGTTTTTTGAGGAAACTCCATACTGTTCTCCACAGTGGCTGCACCAGTCTACATTCCCACCAGCAGTGCACAAGGGTTCCTTTTTCTCCACATCCTCACCAGCACTTGTCCTTCGTTAATTTGTTGATGATAGCCATTCTGACAGGTGTGAGATGGTATCTCATTATCATTTTGATTTGCATCTCTCAGATGATTAGTGACTTCGAGCATGTTTTCATATGTCTCTTGGCCTTCCTTATGTCCTCACCTTCCCTTTTTTTAAAAATATATTTTTTATTGATTTCAGAAAGGAAGGGAGGGGGAGAGAGAGAGAGAGAAATAAAAGCATCAATGATGAGAGAGAACCATTAATTAGCTACCTCCTGAATGCCCCCTACTGGGAATGTGCCCTGACTGGGAATGAAACCATGACCTCCTGATTCATAGGTCGAGGCTCAACCATTGAGCCACGCTTAAAAATGTTTTAAATTATTTACAAGTTGTTTCTCTTATGGCACCTTCATGAACATCTTTTTAAAAATAAATCTTGCCAAAACCGGTTTGGCTCAGTGGGTAGAGCGTCGGCTTGCGGACTTGGGGGTCCCAGGTTCGATTCCGGTCAAGGACATGTACCTGGGTTACAGGCACATCCCCAGTAGGAGATGTGCAGGAGGCAGCTGATCGATGTTTCTCTCTCATCGATGTTTCTGGCTTTCTATCTCTCTCCCTTCCTCTCTGTAAAAAATCAATAAAATATATTAAAAAAAAATCTTTCTCTACTTTTTAAGATAATTTTCTTAATGTAAATTCTCAGATGTGGAATTTACAGTATAAAGAGATATGAGTACTTTTTAAGGGCCAAAACATCTACTGTTAGTCGCTTCCCACCAAAACATAAATTTAGATTACTAGCAGTATTAGTCTCACTGCATCCTCATCGTTATATTGAGTATTAATAAGAAACCTTGTGTTAATTTAATAGATGAAAATGGCATCTTCTTTTAATTTTCATATTTATTTGATTACTAATAGGTTTGAACATTTTAAAATTTGTTAGAATTTTATAGTTCCTTTTCTGTGGCTTTTTTCTTTCTATTCTTTCTCCATTTCTATGTGTGTGTGTGGGGGGGAGGTCCTTATTGTCTTTCTTATCAACTTGCCTGTCATCTTTATATAATAACTATATAAAACTTTTGCCAGTTTGTCATATTATATCCTTAGTTTGTGGTCTGATTTATACTTCTTCAGAGATACAAGTTTTAGATGTTCACATTATTAAATTAATCACTTTTATAATTTTTTCTATTGTTTTTACCTTCAGAAAAATTCTTTCCCATTCAGAGATCAAATGGGTTTTTAATTCTGCAGGTATTTATTTTGGCATAAGTTAATAAGTGAATATCTAAATTTATTTTTGTTTTTTAAATAAGAAATTTCCACCAGTTTTTTGAAAAATAAATCTATTTCAACTGATGTGTGATTTCCCATTGTCATATGTTGTTTTATGCATTTGAAGATCTATTTTTGGACTATTTGTTTTATTCCATTAATCTGTGAATCTATTTTTATATCAATACAATCTTATTTTAAGTTAGATAACTTTATTTATATATTTTAATACCCGAACAAAACAAGTCCCAAACTCATTTTTCCTTGGCTCTTCATGCTACACATTATTTTTCTATTTTCAAAATTTAGTTATGTTTAATAGGTAAAATATTCACATGGTTCAAAATCCAAGATATATAAAAGAGGGTACTATGAAAATATACTGGCCCCTAAAAAGCCAATTTCCTTCCAGAGGCAATCAGTATTATCAGTTTCTAATATATGCATGCACTAGAAAATTTATAAAATATTCTTTAATTTCTCCTTTTTGCACAAATAATAATACACTGTTTTCTATTAGTGATGCAACAGGGCCACTGTTTTAATTACTTATAATATGATTTAATATCTAGAACTAGTTCCTCCTCCTTACTCTTTTTCAAGTTCTTAGCTATTATTTCTGAAATTTTCCTTCTGATTTTTGCAACCACCTTGTTCATATTTTTTTAAAGTTCCTGTTGTTATATTTAGTGATATTACAAAGAATTTATAGATTAACTTTATAGATTAAATTAACAAGTTAATTTATAGATTAACTTGTCTATGATGTCAAATACCTCTATCTGAGAAAGTGGTATTTTCCTCCATTTGTTCAAGTTTTCTTTTGTGGCCCTTAAGGAACTTTTTCGTATTTTCTTTATATAAACCTGTACTTCTTTTAAGAATATTCTTATTCTTAACATTCCTAGATATGTTTTTTCGTTCTATTACAAATTTAGTCTTGTCTCCTGTTAGATCTTCTAACATGTTGTTAAGGTGAATTTTAGAATTTGTTTTCCTTAAGCTCTAAGGGACTTTATTGAGAGTTGTGTTAAACTTCAATTTGAGAAGAACTACTGTCTTTATAATTTTCAATATTCCTATCCAGGAAAATGCTTTGGTTTTCCTTTATTTTTTCTTCTATATCTAAGTCAAGTTTTTTATTTTTCTATATATAGAAAAATATATAGAAAATTCTTATTATGGTTATTCCTAGATTTTTATTAATTTTGTTGCTATTGTAGATTTCTTCCATTTTATTTTATATTAATTATTGCTGTTATACAGGGAAGTTATTGATTTGGATGTATTTGTCTTATATCTACTCCCTTGGAATTTAAAATTCTAAGGATACTTAAGTTGATTCTCTTGGCTTTTCAGGGTGTCCAATCATATCATTTGTTAATAATGAAAGTATTGCTTTTCCTTCTCACTAGATATCTCTTCCTTTTATTTTTCTTCCCTTCCACATCTCTTATTGCTTGGCCAGAAATGTTAGAGCTATGATAAATAATAATAATGATCATGGGTATCCTTGTTTACTCCCTGCTGTTTTGGGGAACACCATTTTGCTCTGTTTATAGGATTTCATTCTAACTGAGCTATAGTTTCTTTTTAAAAAATATGTTTATTGATTTTGAGAGAGGGGAAGGGAGAAGGATAGAGAGATAGAAACATTGATGAGAGAGGAATATCATCTATCAACTGCCTCTGTACCCCCACTGGGGATCGAACCTGCAATCCAGGCGTGTGCCCTGATCAGGAATCAAACCGCCAACCTCCTGGTTCCTGGGTTGAGGCTCAACTGCTGAGCCACACTTGCTGGGCTATAGTTTCTTTTAACAGAGTTTAGAAGAAATCTAATTTTTAAATAAATTGAAAATGAAGTCCGTATTTATCACTCAGTATAATTTTAGATTTTCAGGAAAATAATAAATTTAAGGATAATCCCAATTTTTTATTATTAAGGTTTTTATTTTCATACAATTGTATTATCTGTTTGTTATATGTAGTCTAACTGTAGTAAACATTATTATTTGGCACAGTTGGAAAACAGGATATTTTAGTTACAAACTGCTTGCTTTTTAAAAATTAGAATATACTTAATTGTATACTATGCAACTACACTCGGAATAATTTAACTTTATTTCTTTTAAACTCAGAAGTCACTTCAGAATCTTAGTGGAACTCATGATTTTCCCAGACATCATTTAAAAAAATTTTTAAATATGCAAGTACTAGTTAATAGAGTTTAAATTATTTAAACACTATATAACAACAAAAAATGCTGTGATTATTTAAAATAGAGCCTATATGCTTTTCTTTTGGCATATTTAACATTATATCTGTATATATGTATTTTATCTAATTATAAAGTACTGTTGAATTATTATGCATTCAAAAATACTGAGTAAAAGACCCAGGCCTCTATATAACTCAATAAATACTTGTTTTATAAAGTGGCCAAAATAATAAAAAATATCTATACTGGTCTTCTATTACTTACAAGCACAAAAGAAGTGCACACTTAACATTTTTACCCAATCAAGACTGAAATCTGATCAAAGAGCAATTAGATTACTATGTATATAAATTGCCTGGAATAACGTCTCATTTATAAAACAAGTCCAAAAAAACTAAATATAAATTGACTTTCTGTCTGTTTAATTTTACAGCACAAAAAAACATTTTATAAGGACTCCAGTTGTAGAAAAGCAGATGTACTGCCCTCTTCAGAATTATCCAGTGAACAACATGGTGACAGGTAATTTAAAATAAAATTTAGCCCAGCTGGTGTGGCTCAGCAGTTGAGTATCAAATCAGGAAACAAGAGGTCACTGGTTCATTTCCTGGTTCAGGGCACATGCCTGGGTTGCAGGCTCAATCACCAGTGTGGGGCAATAAAAATACTAATCAGTTTTTTCTGATTAAATTCATAGTTAATTTATTAACTGTGAATTTGTTATCTATTATGAGAAACAATCAAACCATATGCATAGATAACCTGTTGGTAATGGTGTTCTAAATTCAATCATTCTTGAGTGCTATCAGAACTTTTGTAATACAGGATTCACATTTTAAATTGTTTCACTTTTAGTATAAACCATAACCACTTATATTACCCATGAAATATAATCACTCAGATAAGAATTTGATATGAAGGTAATATTGCTAAAGTGACTGAGTTCTTTTTTTTAAAATATATTTTTATTGATTTCAGAGAGGAAGGGAGAGGGAGAGAGAGATAGAAACATCAATGATGAGAGCGTATCATTGATCGGCTGCCTCCTGCACACCACCTACTAGGTAGGGATCGAGCCCACAATCGGAGCATCTGCCCTTGACTGAAATCGAACCCAGGACCTTCCAGTCTACAGTTCAATGCTCTATTTACTGAGCCAAACCAGCTAGGGCAGCTGACTGAGTTCTTAAATTCTAGGAGTTCTTTTTGACATTAACATCTATTTCAAATTATTCATGACATCAAAATTACTTATACCAATAATCTTAGTTGACTAAGCAATAATGTCAATTTTCCCATTAAGTTTTTATTAAAAGAATATTATCTCAGTGTTAGCAGTGAAGGAAAGTGTTGCCTGTGCTATTAGGAAAGATGAACTGTTTGTGCCGATTGTAGCTAGTTGAATAATTCTAAATGATTATACTCTAAACCAGACACACTTCCCAGTTCTTTAAATCTAGGTATTTTAATATTCCACCCCCAAACTCAACATGACACTCTCAATAGTCAAAGTGGTTAATTAAGTATCTTTGTTTTAAAGGGAGGTAGAAGGGTAGCTCAGTTAGAGTTTTGTTCTGATTCACCAAGGTTGTGGTTTCTGTGAATGACCCCACGTCCTGCGTGGTTCAGGGTTCGGGCTCTGGAAGAGGGGCCGCACACAAATGAAAGAGATGAGACAAGAAATAATAATTTGGAAATTGGGGTGGCAGGGGAGAGTCCATCCCAAGAGGATGAACTCCACTTATGCTCAGGCCTTGCCATCCTTTTATTCAGTTTGGGACACACCTATAGCCCTTAGGCAGGCAATTTCCAGTAACAGACAGACTATCTTATCAGTAAGGATTTACATGACTATCTGGTGGGGAAGTTGCTTCAGCTACCATTGTCTGGACTAAACAGTGGGTGCACAGCCCTGACCTTTGCCAGGGCTCAAGGGTCACCAGCATTCTGAGCTCCTTGTCCACACTTCTCTGCTAGAGAAGACAATAGGCAGTTTCCCACATCTCCTCCTTTTCTTTTCCTTAAAACATCTTGAAAAGTGAATGCCTCCTAAAAGGGTTCGAGTCCTTTTAAGACTCTTCATTCCGCATCTGCAGACTAGAAATAAACATATGAGAATAAAAATGAGACAAGCAATAGTGGTTATGCTGAGAGGCAAATATGTCCTTTTTAAATTGCTGCCAGGTGCCCAACCTTGGCTCGGTGGATAGAGCGTCGGCCTGGGGACTGAAGGGTCCCAGGTTCGATTCCAGTCAAAGGCATGTACCTTGGTTGCAGGCACATCCCCAGTAGGGGGTGTGCAGGAGGCAGCTGATCGATGTTTCTCTCTCATGGATGTTTCTAACTCTCTATCTCTCTCCCTTCCTCCCTGAAAAAAATCAATAAAATATATTTTAAATAAATAAATAAATAAATAAATAAATAAATAAATAAATAAATAAATATATTGCTACCAGGTATCCAAGGAATCAGTCTGTAGTAAGTTTCTTTCTGGGCCAACAGTTTTTTGAGTCCCAATTTCAATGTCATTGTCCAAAAGTTCTTTATGTGTACATGCCAGCAAAGATATTCTAGTTTTGGATGGTGGACAAACAATGGCAATGCAGGTCCAACCTTCTCTGGCTTGGTCCTGGGCAACGTGCAGTGACACACAGCTGCTGACTGCTAGTATGGCAAGGCATCTTCACCATCTTCCATCTCTGGACTGTTTCTCCTCTTGTCTTGGGAGCCACTTCTATTCTGTGGCTGGAGCAATCTGGTCAGTTCCTCTCTGGGATTCATTGTTGCAGGAATCCACATGGGCTTGGAGGAGTTTTCTGGAAATATACAAACAAATGTATTCTCGCCCAAAGGTTAATAAAGGAATCTTTTCTATAAACTAGACTTGGGATCCTTTCATTTTTCCCCAAATGATTTTCCCTTGGCTTATTTTGACACCATTTGTGTTTTCATGGGTGTCTTGTCTTCAGCATTACAAGTGAAAAATAATTTTTAAAGTAAAAAATTTTCTTGACATAATTAACTCACAGGGGATTATTCCACTGTTCCCCTTCTTTTTTTGATTTAAATAATATTAAGAGCTTTTGGAAATTTTGCAATGCAGTCTTGATAATTTTTTAATTTTAATTTTCTGTACAGAAATATGACTGCTTTGGATTCATAGCATGTTAATCAGTTTTGAACTATGAGATAAACCATTAGTAAAAAAAATTAGTTACTGCTTCAGGAACAGTTTCCTGCCCAGCACAACAAAGTTTTTATGAATATTCATTTATTTTAATTAGCCAATCTAAATCAATCTGAAATGAGATTTATTTTTTAACTTTACTTGTCCTAAGTTATGGACAGTAAATGACATTAACTAAATTTCTGCTATTAGTCTTTGAGTAACTTTACATAAACTTTGTTTAGGGAGGCAAAAACACAAATTATTTACTTTAGCTTATGAGGCCCAATATATTGATTTTTAATTACAGTTAGACATGTGAAGGAACCCTCTTTTTATTTCCTTCCAGACACTTTTCTTTCTTTCTTACACCAAGCAACAAATGTAACGAACATGGTTGCTTTTTGAGATTTTAACAAATACTACCACAAAGCCATATATTTTAAGTGATTTTTCATTCATGTTGACTATAATTATTGTCAGATTTAGCATTTTAACAACAATCTTTAGTTTGCCCTGTAAATATTAGCAATTATATATTTTTTTAAAATATATTTTATTGATTTTTTACAGAGAGGAAGGGAGAGAGATAGAGTTAGAAACATCGATCAGCTGCCTCCTGCACATCTCCTACTGGGGATATGCCCGCAACCCAGGTACATGCCCTTGACCGGAATCGAACCTGGGACCCTTCAGTCCGCAGGCTGACGCTCTATCCACCGAGCCAAACCGGTTTTGGCGCAATTATATTTTTAAAGAGTATCCCCTTTGGCTTATTTGCATATACAGAGGGATTATGGGAGGTTTCCGTAATTTTCCTAGACTTTACTTGAATTCAATTATAATTTCAGCATATAAAGAATAAATAATATGTAATATTTTAAAATGAGGCACATGGTTTATTACAAGCAGTGTATTGAGCATTGAAAATAATTCATATAGTCCTCTTCCCGTCAAGATGGCGGGGGTGTTGCTGTGCGGGCACCGGGAGCTTCACCGCCTGCTGTGGCCCCAGCAGCAACTCTACAGCGTCGCAGGGCCCTCACCGTGGCCCTGGCAACCGCTGGCCGCAGGGCTCCCGTTCCCAGCCAGCCTGTGTGGCGGGCGTCCCCGCTATGTCCTCCTGGCGGCCCCCAGTGTCTCTGGCCATCAGTGTCTCTGCCATCTTGTTTGCAGAAGCCCAGGTTCAGGGCCCTCTGGTCATTCCTGCAATGCCCTCACCCACAGCAGTAACTGAGGTGGCTTCTGGGAAGACTGCAGATGTAGTCCAAGCTGCTGTAGAACAGAGCTTCACTGAACTTGGGCTGGGGTCATATACCCCAGTGGGATTGATCCAGAACCTATTGGAATATATGCATGTTGACCTTGGCCTTCCTTGGTGGGGGCCATAGCTCTGTGTTCAGTCCTTACCCGCTGCCTGGTGTTTCCTCTCGTTGTGAAGGGCCAACGAGAGGCAGCCAAGATCCACAACCACATGCCAGAGATCCAGAAGTTTTCCACTCGAATCAGAGAGGCCAAGTTGGCAGGAGACCATGCTGAGTTTTACAGGACCTCCTTGGAGATGACATTGTATCAGAAAAAGCATGACCTTAAACTCTTTAAATCTCTCATGCTACCTCTGACTCAGGCGCCAATCTTCATCTCCTTCTTCATTTCCTTGAGAGAAATGGCCAACCTTCCTGTACCCAGCCTACAGACAGGTGGCCTCTGGTGGTTCCAGGATCTCACACTATCTGACCCCACCTACATATTACCACTGGTAGTCACTGCTACAATGTGGGGTGTCCTTGAGTTAGGTGCTGAGACTGGTGTGCAAAG
The DNA here is from genome assembly GCF_014108235.1 of Myotis myotis. Classification (NCBI taxonomy): domain Eukaryota; kingdom Metazoa; phylum Chordata; class Mammalia; order Chiroptera; family Vespertilionidae; genus Myotis; species Myotis myotis. Next base: position 162,879,861 of record NW_023416313.1, read on the forward strand.
TTCTGACCTCCACTGGATGAGAAATGTTATGAGATTGATAACCCTTGCAGTCTTGCCCATAACTGTCCATTTCCCCTCGGCAGTGTTCATGTATTGTTCTCCTCGAATATGTTTTCCCTGGTCCAGGTGTCTTGCCTCCGGATTCCAGGTGTACACACTATACTTAAAATCCCCCAACGTGTTGTGCATGACTACGACAAATTACCTCCATGGGAAGGCTTCATAAAGAGCTTCAAAAGTGGCTGGAAAAAATGCTGAAATCAACTATCAGCTACAAGAGCGTGAATGGTGCATGCAGAATCACTTGGAACTAGCAGTCAGGGGTGGTCCCTTACGACAGACCTTTACCCACAACCCTCTGCTACAGCATGGTAAAAATCCCCAGCCCAATACCCCTAACAGCAGCAGCAACAAACCAAAGTCAAAGCAACCCTGGCGTGACACACTTGGCTGAATTCTGTTCCCTGCTCATACTGACATTAACTCTGTTTCTCCAAAGACTCAGCCTTAGAACAAGATTTTTGCTGGGTCCTTGCCCCAGACCTAGAAACTATGGGACATGGAGATGTCTGTTTTAAAATGGATTCCACTGTAAACTCTTACATTTAAGCATAAAAGAGCATTCAGGAGCCAAGTAATCTTTCCATCTACAGAATTAGTAAACCTCTGTATTATTTAAAAAAAAAAAAAAGAAAGAAAGAAAATAATTCATAAACTCCCAATCTGTGAAATGCAAATACCCAGAGCATTACTGGCAGACGCCCCCACAGGAATCATGACTCTTGGCTTGCCTGGTGTCCCTGACTGGACACATGCCCCCCCCCCCCGCCCCCCGAAAGTTTTCTGTTTTAAACTTGGCTCTGAATCTTTGCAAGTTCTTTTCTGAAGCAGAGTGCCTTAACAATGCACATGACCTGTCCCTTGCTCTTGATTGGAGCTCAGGCACATGGTCTTTCCTGATTGGCTAATTCAAAGGAAGGGGTTGGCCTTTGCTGTTTCAAGTTGGCAGCCCCCAGGGGAGTGGCAAGCCATGTGGCCAACATGGCGGCTGCCAAGTCAGGCAGTCCAAAATGGCGTCTGTCTAAACTGTTCTTTGACAGAAAAGATGATTTGTTTATTCTCACAATAAACAAGGAAAGAGCAAACCAAAATCTCTAAAAGATAGACAGCCAAAATTATATTGCAGACAAGCAGAAATCTCACTAGCTGTTTCTGGTGGCTGAACCCTGAGAGGGAGAGCAAGAAGAGCCCCCAATATTAAGAATTCTTGGCAGCTGCTGGGACGTTCTTGCAATCTTTCTCATGCTTTCAACCCCACCACACACAACTAGGCTTCCCCAAAGCAGGACTTGCCTCTTCTTTAAATAAATTGAACAACAACAAAGAGACACAAAAACATCAACATTCTTTTTTTTTTTTAATATATTTTATTGATTTTTTACAGAGAGGAAGGGAGAGAGATAGAGAGTTAGAAACATCGATGAGAGAGAAACATCGATCAGCCGCCTCCTGCACACCCCCTACTGGGGATGTGCCCGCAACCCAGGTACATGCCCTTGACCGGAATCGAACCTGGGACCTTTCAGTCCGCAGGCCGATGCTCTATCCACTGAGCCAAACTGGTTTCGGCCATCAACATTCTTATATAGACACGCAGAACACACTAAAAGTTTACACCAGAGAATGTCCAGCATTAAAAATTACCAAAGCAGTGTCTTTTGTCCCTGGTTCAGGAACTGCCCCTCTCTAGAATTTCAGTATATTCCCAATGGACTATTCAAAAAAAAATTGGGCTGGGGTCTTTTCTAGTTGCCTCTACCTCCCTTTGTCTGGGGGAATCTTCTATGAAGATAAATCAGAGGCATGCTTCCTACAGGGAAAAGGGTGTAGACATTTATTAACTTCAGAATAGTTCTGAGACAGTTTCTAAAATTCTTTATTAATTTCCATCTTATTGGAAGAAATTTTTTTATGCTTTTCCTTAGAAGCTTTTAATTTCCAAATCAAGATATGCTTCCCATATACTCATTTAGTTTAATTTCAGAGCCGGCATTTTCTAATTTCTGCATGTAAAATATTAACATAGGTACCCCAAAGAAACTGTATTTTGGCCATTTCTCAGTTAATATTTTCTAGTTAAATCTGCCCATTTTTGTAAAGTACTTGCAAGTAAAGGCTTCCTATCAGGAGTATTAGATGAGGGCTGGGGTCTTGGGAGCTTCTGGCCTTGGAGGCACAATTTCCCATGTTAAATTTTTTTTCTCTCTTTTTTAATTTTGGATATCTGTAGTCTGAGCAAACTTTCTAGACATGTTATGTAGTGGGTCAAATGTGGCCTCAGTTTCTCTCCCGGTTGTCTAAAACCACAGGAAAGGTTCAAGGCCTGGGCAGACCAAGCCTTATGGTGACCCCCTAGATGAGCCATTTAGTTAATTACAGTTGCATTGGGACTTCCCTATGGGGCTCCTGCATTTCTGACACCTCCACAAAGATTCTTAGTCACCTAAGAACACCCCAGAATTGGACTATTCTAAAAAAAAAAAATGTTGCCCCTTTATCTTTGGAGCTGAATGAGTTCAGCTCATTTATACGGCAAATGTTATTTTTGCTCAGACTCTCAGCAATTCCAATTGAAAAGCCAAAATCAAAACCAGCCACCAATTTCTTCCTCCAGTCCCACCTTAGCCTGGGTTCTATCAACCCTTAACCTGGAATTCTGTCAACTCTGGTTCCACCTCAAGGATTTTAAAACATAGCTCAAATAAAATCAGACCCTCTACCAAAGCAAAGGGAAGGTCCTCGGTCCAAGAGACAACTCACCCACGTTCACCCAATGGGCGGAGAACGGGCGGGCTCAATGGGCCCTTTGCTGGATCCTAGCACCGAGTCCAAGTCCAAGGGATGGTCCTGGGTAAGTTTCTTTGGAATCTTGCTGCGACTATGCCTAGTAATGTTAACGTAAAACAAACAAACAAACAAAAACATTGAAACCTATGAAGAATTTTTGTGAGTTTACTTGAGCCAAACTGTTGACATATGCTGGGAAGCAGAACCTCAATGAATTGAGATAATGCTCCAAAGTTATCCCTGGGTTAAAGCCTTGAAATTTAACTAGGAAAGACCATCAAATGTCTACACTAATAAAAGAGAAAAATGGTAATTGGTGTACGGCGATACCGTTTTCATTGGCTAATCAGGGCTATATGCAAATTAACTGCCAACTAAGATTGGCAGTTAACTGCCAACAAGATGGCGGCTAATTTGCATATGTAGGCACAATGCAGGGAGGCGAAAGGGAAAGCAGGAAGAAGCCCCCTGCCACTGACAGTGATCAGAAACCCAGGGGGGAGCTAAGAGCTGGGGGGCAGGGCAAAGGCGGCCATGATCGGAGAATCAGGCGCCTTTTCTGCCCTGGCCAATGATAGCAGGAAGTAGGGGTGGAGCCAGCGATGGGAGCTGGGCACGGTCGAAGCTGGCAGTCCCAGGAGCTAGGGGTCCCTTGCCTGGGCCTAAAGCGAAGCCCACGATCTCGGTGCCCCCCGCTGCCACTGCAGGTCCCCGCTGCCCAGGCCGGACGCCTAGGCCAGAGGCGTTAGGCCTGGGCAGGGGCAGAGCCTGCAACCGCGGGGAGCTGGGGGTCCCCTGCCCAGGCCTGACACCTCTGCCGGGGGCCTCAGGCCTGGTCAAGGGGCCGATCAGGTGATTGGTGATCGGAGGGTGATGAGGGTCAACTCCTCTGGCCGAGGCATCAGGCCTGGGTGGGGGGCGGAACTGGGATTGGGGGGATATGATGGTCCCCTTGCCCAGGCCTGAAGCCTGGGTCAGAGGCGTCAGGCTTGGGCGGGGGGTGGAGCAAGCGATCAGAGGGAGATGGGAGTCCCCTGCCCAGGCATGATTCCTGGGCCAGAGGCCTCAGGCCTGGGCGGGGGTCAGAGCCAGTGATCGGGGGGAGATGGTGGTCCCCTGTCCAAGTCTGACACCTCTGGCGGAGGCGTCAGGCCTGGGCAAGGGGCCGATCAGGCTATCGGAGGGTGATGGGGGTCTACGCCTCTGGCCGAGGCATCAGGCTTGGGCAAGGGGCAGAGCCAGCAATCGGAGGGGTCTGGGGGTTCCCTGCCCAGGCCTGATGCCTGGGCCAGAGGCATCAGGCCTGGGCTGGGGGCAGAACCAGTGATGGGGGGAAATGAGGGTCCCCTGCCCAGGCCTGACACCTCTGTCAGAGGCATCAGGCCTGGGCAAGGGGCCGATCCTGCGATTGGAGGGTGATGGGGGTCAACGCCTGAGTGCTCCCAGTATGTGAGAGGGGGCAGGCTGGGCTGAGGGACACTCCCCCCACACACACACACCCAGTGCACGAATTTCGTGCACCAGGCCCCTAGTATATAAAATAAATTTCTATACTGTAGGCATTTAGTTACCACAACTACATAATTTCTCCCAATTTAATTTGAATCTTGAACTTTTAGAGCTGGCAAGTCAAATATTCAGGGTTCCTTAGATTTAGCTGCTAGAGTTTGGTAGCCATACAAATGCAAATTAGTTACATTCTTTTTTGCTGGAAATGTGAGAAGCCTCAAGGAGGGGAAGCTGGGGAGCAAGCTTGTCTTTAGAATTTGCTACCTGAGGAAACTTATGTTTTTGGCTGGCGAGGGCTTAGCCCCTTGATTTTAAAATGGCCATATTTTTTTTCGGTGGGCAAAGGGCGACTAGCCCCTTCCTCCATTAGAGAGGCATAGCTAGCTTTTCCCCCCGGGCTATTATTTATCTATGTTTCAACAATTTTTTGAGATTTAAATCCAATTATAATTGTCTTAAGGCATTTTCTTTGGCAAATTTTTATAACAGAGATAATTTATTTATTTTCTTGGCAGCTTTAATGTTAACCTTTGGATGTGACCCTTTATTATTTTATTTTATTTTTTAAATAAATCTTTATTGTTCAGATTATTACAATTGTTCCTCTTTCCCCCCCCATAGCTCCCCTCCACTCGGTTCCCACCCCCTCCCCCCCGCCATTACCCCCACCACTGTCTTTGTCCATAGGTGTATGATTTTTTTCCAGTCTCTTCCTGCAACCCCCACATCCCCTTTCTCCTGAGAATTGTCAGTCCACTCCCTTTCTATGCCCCTGATTCTATTATATTCACCAGTTTATTCTGTTCATGAGATTTTTTATTCACTTGAATTTTAGATTCACTTGTTGATAGATATGTATTTGTTGTCACTTTGTTGTTCATAATTTTTATCTTTACTTGTTTCTTCTTCTTCCTCTTCTTAAAGAATACCTTTCAGCATTTCATAATACTGGTTTGGTGATGATGAACTCCTTTAGCTCTTTCTTATCTGTGAAGCTCTTTATCTGACCTTCAATTCTGAATGATAGCTTTGCTGGGTAGAGTAATCTTGGTTGTAGGTTCTTGCTATTCATCACTTTGAATATTTCTTGCCACTCCCTTCTGGCCTGCAAAGTTTCTGTTGAGAAATCAGCTGACATTCATATGGGTACTCCCTTGTAGGTAACTGACTGTCTTTCTCTTGCTGCTTTTAATATTCTCTCTTTGTCTTTAATCCTTGGCATTTTAATTATGATGTGTCTTGGTGTGGATCTTTTTAGGTTCCTCTTGTTTTGGACTCTCTGCACTTCCTGGACTTGTAAGTCTATTTCTTTGACCAGGTAGGGGAAGTTTTCTGTCATTATTTCTTCAAATAGGTTTTCAATATCTTGCTCTCTCTCTTCTTCTGGCACCACTATAATTTGGATATTGGTATGTTTGAAGTTGTCCCAGAGGCTCCTTACACTATCTTCATATTTTTGGATTCTTTTTTCCTTTTGCTTTTCCAATTGGGTGTCTTTTGCTTCTTCATATTTCAAATCTTTGACTTGAATCTTGTGATCCTCTAGTCTGCTGTTGGATCTTTGTATATTATTCTTTATTTCAGTCAGTGTATGCTTAATTTCTAGTTGGTCCTTTTTCATATCCTTGAGGGTCTCACTAAATTTCTCAGAGGTTTCTAGAAGATTTTTGAGTAACCTTATAACCGTGGTTTTGAACTCTATATCCAGTATTTTGCTTTCATCCATTTCTGTCATTTGTGACATGTTTCTTTGTTTCCGCATTTTGGCTACTTCCCTGTGTTGATAGAGTGGCTTTGTGTGCTAGGTGTCCTATAGGGCCCTGTGGCTCAGCCTCCCTAATTACCCGAGGTGGACACTCTTGGTGTACCCCTTTGTGTGCTGAGTGCACAGTCTTGTTGTAGTTAAGCCTTGATTGCTGTTGGTATCACTGGGAGGGATTGACCTCCAGGCCAATTGTCTGTGAGGACCAGTTGTGTCTACACTGGGAGAACTTCTGTGCTGGAAACACCCTTATGGGGCAGGACTTGCTTCAGTGGGGCTTTGGCACTCACTGAGTCGGCTCCCTGAGTGTGTCTCTAATGGATGTGAAGAGTTGTAATCTGGATGGTCTCACTCTGACCACTGGGTCTCCAAGGAGGTGCAAAGTCAGCCACTGCCTGAGGCCACCCAGCAGGAGCTACAGAGGGATCTTCAGATTCCTCCTCTTTGTTTGGGGTTTGGAGAAGCCCAGATGAGGTGCAGCTGTGAAGCAATGCAGGCTGATGACGAGCCTTAGGCCTTCTTTTGGAAGCTCTGGGGTTCTCTGACCCAGCTGCAGTTTGACAGGTTTTTAGGCAGAGAAAAAGCCTCTGTGCACAGTTTGGGTGGGGTTGTAAATTGGGTGGGGTGGGGTCTCAGGGAATCCCCAGGGCAGAGCAAACAGCAATGGTTGCCCATTGGTCCAACCCGGATAGGTCCCTGGGTCTCTGTGTCCCACGGCCCCGTGTAGGAACAATGACCACTGTAAGTATCTCTGCGAGAAAGCCGCCCTTACGTTCCAGCCCGATGCCAGACAGTCCAATTTCTCTCTGTATGATTCTGAGTTCAGAGCACTCGGGAGCTTGTATCTCCCTCCCAATTGACAAAGACAACAGCATACCCAGCTGCCAGCCCCTTTCATGCGCGCACCTCCGTACCTCCACTCTTCTGCACCTCTGCACCTCCTACCGGACTCAATGTGCTTTTCTCTTTCCTACTAGTTGTAGAATTTCCCCTCAGCCAGCCTTCCCGTGGTTCTGGATGATATTCGTTTTGTCTTTTAGTTGCAGTTTTAATGTGGTTGTGCATGGCAGCAAGTTCAGGTGTTTACCTATGCTGCCATCTTGGTTGTCTCCTCCTTTATTATTTTAAATAAACTACTCTTTATTATGGAAATACCAATCTTGTTGCTAGAATCTAGTCTATATTTTTTCCTTGGGTCAAATCTGCCATCTTTTTAAGGAAAAAAACCAGTCTTGGGTTTTATTCTGTAGCATTTGTAAAGAGATTAAGTTTAGCTCAAAACAATCTAATATCCGAAACTGGACGGTGTGCACACATTTTTTTAAGCTAGCTTCTCTCTTTACATGTGCACAGAAATCCCAGACACATTTCTAAATTTTGTAAAAATTTTCATGGCAAGAAGAAAACTTTTCCTAGCACACTTGGGAGGGGGACAGGATCGCCACGTGTCTCCCCTCCCCCACCTCCTGTTTGCTTTTCATAAATTGAGCATTCAGCCCGTGGTTGGCATGGGCTTGCTCCTGACATTTCTCCAAAAATTCTCCCTTCCATAGTAAATAATCTCCTCCATCCAGAGTTGCACAAGCCAGAGAATACCAATCATAAGGAGCTAAGAATGCTTCAGAAATATTAATCATAATTTCTCCTGTAATCCCTCTTGGATAGCTCTTTGCACAGGTGATCCTATTTGCCGGGAGCCCGTCCATCCTTGCTGTTTCAAGGGACCTGGAATATATGGCATACTGTTCTTAATATGTTTTGCTCACCTTCTTGGTACTATGTGTTTTAACCAAGGTCACCTCTCTGAGAAAGGTTGTTTCCCCAGGTAGGGATTTTCCCCTGAAGTTAGGGAGGGAATAAAACCCCTTAACTAAGTGCCAGTTGGGTAATTAATCACTTTAACTACGAACAATCATGCTTAAGCTACATAATCTTTACTCCCTGGAATGGAGATAAGAAATGCCCTAACCTTTGGAATAGAGATTGATAGGATTGGAATCAACTGGTATAAATACAGATGTAACAAGACAACAGGACACAGAACCTAGACACAGAACCTAGACACAGAACCTACACAGAACCTAGAGACAGAAGAACTTTGCTGGAGAGAACATGGCAAAAGATCCTGGACAGAAACTGGACACAGAACCTAGAGACAGAACATGGCAAAAGATCCTGGACAGAAACTGGCAACAGAACCTAGAGACAGAACCTAGCGAGAGAACCTGGCTGAAGATCCTAGAGACAGAACCTGGCTACAGAACCTGGATAGAACATGGCAAGAGAACCTGACTAGAACCTGGTGACTGAACCTGGCTGGAGAACCTAGCAAGAGAGCATGGACACAGAACTTGGTTGGAGATTGTGGCTAGAGATCCTGGCAGGGCCGCTGATCAACTGAACGCTGTCTCCGTGTCATTCCTTCTTCGCCGACTCCGTCCACACCTTTGGGGACCCCTGGACCTGCTGGGGTTGGACCCCAGAACCTATTAACAGCAAATTAAACATTTCAGGATTAGGACATGGAGGTGGAGGGGGCCATGAAGGCCATTCCTCCAATTTTTCTTTTCTTTTCGCTCTTCTTTAGAAGCAGAGGGTGCAAGGGTAGGCAATTTATCCTCCTTAGCCTCTCTAAAAGGCTCTAGCAAATGCAATATTGTGTTCCACAAGGAGAAACAGTTTGGAGGCAAGTTTTTCCCCTCCTGCTGAGCTTTTTTCAAGTTCTGACCAACTCTTTGCCAAACATTCAAGATCTAATGTACCTTCTTCAGGAAACCAAGGGTTATGTTCTATAATATCAAGCAAAAACTGTAAGAGAATACCTTCTGAAACTCTAAGCATGCAAATCAAAAGTCTACAATAAAGTTTCTTACTTTTTAACCAAATTCTGCCCCATTAGCCTGGCTAGAAAAAACACGTTCACACCCTACTTACAGATCATGATTTCTGCAGCTGACTGTGGGCTTTGCGTGTGATGAATATCCCCCACCTATCCGGTGTCCCCACCTATCTGGTGAATTCTTCTTTGTTTTTTCGCTCTAACCGAAGTCTTCTCCTCCAGAGTGTCCCACGTTGGGTGCCAGATGTGAATGACCCCATGTCCTGCATGATTCAGGGTTCGGGCTCTGGAAGAGGGGCCGCACACAAATGAAAGAGATGAGACAAGAAATAATAATTTGGAAATTGGGGTGGTAGGTGAGAGCCCATCCCAAGAGGATGAACTCCACTTATGCTCAGGCCTTGCCATCCTTTTATTCAGTTTGGGATACACCTATAGCCCTTAGGCAGGCAATTTCCAGTAACAGACAGACTATCTTATCAGTAAGGATTCACATGACTATCTGGTAGGGAAGTTGCTTCAGCTACCATTGTCTGGACTAAACAGTGGGTGCACAGCCCTGACCTTTGCCAGAGCTCAAGGGTCACCAGCATTCTGAGCTCCTTGTCCACACCTCTCTGCTAGAGAAGACAATAGGCAGTTTCCCACAGTTTCCATACCCAGTCAGGGCACATATAAGAATCAACCATAAATAAGTAGAATAACAAATTGATGTTCCTCTCTCTCCCTTCCTCTCTCTAAAAACCAATAAATAAAAATAAAAAGGAGGTAGAAGGTTGTGGGGAACAGGTAAGGGATAAGAAGGGTGTTCACTGATAATTATCAAGTGTCATGGAGAATCTTCTGACTAGTATTTTTTCTTCTTTTCTAAGAACCTTCTTTAGAAATCTTAACCCTAATCAACCATGACACTGAAAATCAGATAGTATGACAAAATTTCAAATATATACCTTTTTTTTGTAGGTTACATATCAATTGATGCCATGAAGAAATTCCTTGGGGAGCTACATGACTTCATTCCTGGAAGTTCAGGATATTTGGCATACCATATTCAAAATGAAATTAATATGTCTACCATAAAAAACAAATTGAAGAGGAAATAAATTAAATTGTCCATGTGTCTGGGCATTTATTTTCTATAAAATATTATCAAAGATGGGCATGATTTTAAATTCTCCCATTTGGGACGGGGGTATGAAGAAATGGGGATGATTTCTTTCCTTTTTTCCTCAAAAAAGTATCTTTAGAAAATTCAAAATCTTTTTGGCTTTGTATTTTGACATTTGGGCTGGACTGTTTCCCCAGCTTGTAACATATGTCCACAAATTCTGAGTGTACAGTTGTTTGGAGTATTTGCCATTGAAACATACTTTATAAGATCTCTCTCTCTGTCTCTCTATCTATCTATCTCTATCTCCTGATTCTCTTTTAGCTTTAACATTCTATTATATGTATATTTTTCTAGGCTCATTGATGTGAATGTAAAATTTATTATTCTGATCATCTTATTTCAATTAAAAATTAGAATACTATAGTTGAATTCTGAATTACTGTTTCTGACTTGAAAATATGGAGTAGAACATTTTAATAATTCAGACTTCAAGTATGGACAGTTTCTGATAATAAATGTATCAGAAGTGATTTAATATAAACAAATGTTATATCATCTGAAATGAATCCTCAAGGCATCTTAAAATCTTAATACTGGAAAGGACCTAAAAGAACATAGAGTCCAACCCATTTATTGCTTTTAAAAAATTATATTTTATTGATTTTTTACAGAAAGAAAGGGAGAGGGATAGAGAGGTAGAAACATTGATGAGAGAGAAACATTGATCAGTTTCCTCCTGTACACCTCCTACTGGGGATGTGCCCGCAACCAAGGTACATGCCCTTGACTGGAATCGAACCTGGGACCTTTCAGTCCTCAGGCTGATGCTCTATCCCCTGAGCCAAACCGGTTAGGGCCCATTTATTGCTTTTAATGAGGAAATGAAGGCCTTGAAAAGGTGCCGGGGTTCTTGTCCCAGCATCAAGAAGGGTTCAGGAATCTGGAGAAGGCTGTGCGTAGATGTTAAATAAGAGTCCAGAGACTAATAAAGAGTCCGGAGACAAAATATAATTTTGAAAGGCATTTGGGGGTCAGAGGAGTTTAGCTAAAGGAGCTAAGTTCTAAGATCTAAATTCTCAGGTCTTAGGTTCTCCTCATCCCAGGACCCCATGCTTTTATTAACACAACTTGTCCTGAGGTAAATAGAGATATACACTTCAAAGGGTATACACAAGCATTGTCAGAATGGAAGAATTAGCCTATGGCTGTTCAGGTGTTTGGCCAGTAGGAGGCAATAACATGTAGATTAAGATGTCTTTTAGCTGTCTGGCAGCCAAGCAATAATCCATTTTCAGGTTTGGGGAAATGCCTTCAGCCATTCCCAGATGCAGCCCTGCTGTCATGCTGGAATTGGTCTCCGGCAAAATGTGTCTTGCCTGGGTGATTAATTGGGGGTTGATCCAGTAACTGGAACATAGTTCTCTTCATTTTCTAGGCCAGTGCTTCCCTCCTCTTCCATGTGGTATGTGGTGTAGCCTGTGTTAGATATAATATGTCTTGAGATGTAGTGATTTCAAGAAGTAATTTCTTTATTCAATTCATATGGCCATGCTGTATAGAATCTGATAGATTTATTGCATTTTGAAGATTTGTAGATGACATTATTTGTGAAACTATCATCTTGTTAAAACTGTACTTTCTCCTAGGAAGTACATATCAGCTGTAGAATTATCTAAAGAAAATGCACATTTTTTTATTTTATTTTTTATTTTTTTAGCGTTTGGATCATTTGAATGTATGTGGGCTCTGGCCTTTCTCCTATGACTTAAATTTCATTATACAAATTTTAACACTAATCTCAGCATCAGCATTTGAAAGTTCTGTTTTTCCCATACAATAACTTTTATTTATTTATATTCTTTTTTTTTGTTAAATTCTTCTGAACTCGTAAACTTTAAAAAAATCCCTAAGCGTTAATTATCTTTTCCTGAAACATAATAAATATTGTCTTTCATGAAGGCTTTATTTTAGTCACATTCAGCTGATTATGTTTCTTATGTAGAAACCAAGGCTGTCTGTGGATCTTTAATTATTAAAAGGATTAAATAAATTTACAAGCTGTGTACATTGGCAGTTTTCAAGTATGTATTTACATATATATATTTTTTATTTCAGAGAGGGAGAGAGAGACAGGAACATCAATGATGAGAGAGAATCATTGATTGGTTGCCTCCTGCACACCCTTACTGGGGATCAAGCCCATAACCCAGGCATGTGCCCTGACCAGGAATCAAACTGTGATTTCCTTGTTTATAGGTCAATGCTCAACCATTGAGCCACACCAGTCAGGCAGTTTTTCTGAGGTACCTAGTATGCATGTGTTAACATAGTAAATAAAAAAACTACAACAAAACAGAAGTGATTCCCAAAGTGACTGTATCATTAGGTGTATATAGAAAAAGTCAGATGCAATATATGAAATACTGCCAGAAGCAATAAAACCAGTTGATAAACCTTCCAGGAATCAAAAGCATATGAATAAAATAGGCAAAGTTAAACTGTTTTGTTAAAAATCTATTGTCTTTTATTTTTTTATTTTTTTAGAGTATTTTTATTAAAGCTGGGGACAGTGAAACAAAGATGGGCTTAGTATAGAAGAAGCAACAGGAGAGAACCTAGGCGTGACTGCTTTGGCTCTCTAGAGACGTTATGGGAAAGAAGTGAGCCAAGGCAGGGCTTCTGTCAGTTCACTAGGGAGTCTGAGAAAAGGTGACCTTAGAGACAGGTTCAGAGGGATAGCCTGGGACCAGCTGCCACTGCCCATTGCTCCCCTGGAGAGTACCACCAAAGTCTACTATCTTTTTAAAAAAATATTTTTTATTAATTTCAGAGAGGAAGGGAGTGGGAAAGAGAGATAGAAACATCAGTGATGAGAGAGAATCATTGATGGGCTGCCTACTGCATGCCCCACACTGGGACACGCAACCCAGGCATGTGTCCTTAACCGGAATAGAACCTGGGACCACTTCAGTCCACAGGCCGATGCTCTATCCACTGAGCCCAACTGGCTAGGGCCAAAGTCTACTATCTTAATAGGAGTAAAAGCAATCAGATTTTACCTATTGCTCATTTAAACCATTCCTTTTTATTTGCCATAGCATATCTGATGGATATTGCCTCTGGCTCCCATCTTAAGAAAAAATGCTCCCCCCACTTTTGGTATTTCTCCACCCTTTTGCAAACTTGTCTCCTCTGATGCTTTTCACTATTAGACATACTCATTTCTCATACTGTTTAATTTAGTGTGTAGTTCTTAGTTCATCTTATTTCTTTTTATATTAAATTAATTGGGGTGGCATTGGGTAACAAGATTATATAAGCCTGGGTTTCTATAAGCGTGGCTCAGTGATTGAGCATTGACCTATGAGCCAGGAGATCATGGTTCGATTTCTGGTCAGGGCACATGGCCAGTTTGCAGACTCGATCCCCAGTAGGGCACATGCCGGAGGCAGCTGATCAATGATTTTCTATCATTGATATTTCTATCTCTCTCTCCCTCTCCCTTCCTATCTGAAATCAATACAAATATTTTTTAAAAGATTATATAAGTTTCAAGACTATACTGCTATCATTTCTTTCATCTTTTGTGAGCAGGTTATTTTTCTTTCTAGCTTTTGGAAGGGCCTGTGTCATTAGATAAGTTATGGATCAATGGTAGAGTATGCTAGTGATTTCTGAATGTCTGTTTCCCTTTCTTCCAGGATGATAGAACCCCTAATTCCTATCTGGGCACAGGCTACCTAGAATAAAGACCATATTCTCAGTCTCACTTGAAATTAAATATGACTATGTCACATGTTTTGGTCGACGATGCACAGTGGAAATGGCATCTGGGAACCTTTTTTAAAGACATCTGGCATATACCCTTTATCTCCCCCATTTTTTCTGCGTCTTTCATTCTGTTGCTTGGAATTCAAAGGTGATAGTTACTATTTGAACCATAAAAGTGTGGCAGGATAGTAGGAAGCTAGGAAAATTCCTGGGTAAGTGGTAGGGAAAACTGAAATAAGGCCAAACTGTTTGGGCAGCTTGCAGCCAGCTTGTGAATTGCAAGACCTTATCTTCCCCAACCAAGGACACTTAAGAGCAAATGATTAATACCTTTCCTCTCTAACCAGAGAATATAGGAAAGGGGGTAGGAGGAAAGAAGAGGGAGTTTTATCTTACCTACTGAACAAAGAAGTCAGCAATTTTGGGACTTGATAAGATAAAATCACCAAATGCTCTCATAAATTCTGAAAAAAAGCCACAACAAAGTAAAAGGGGGACCTTGAAATTTAGTCTATTGCAGGGGTGGGCAAACTTTTTGACTCGAGAGCCACAATGGGTTCTTAAACTGGACTGGAGGGCCAGAACAAAAGCATGGATGGAGCGTTTGTGTGAACTAATATAAATTCAAAGTAAACATCATTACATAAAAGGGTACGGTCTTTTTTTTTCAATAGTTTTATTCATTTCAAACGGGCCGGATCCGGCCCGCAGGCCATAGTTTGCCCACGGCTGGTCTATTGTCTACGATATCCAGCAGAGGAACCTTGAAACCTGTAGATAAGTATGAAATCCCTAAACTCCTACCAGATGGGACATTCAGATTAGCTGGTGTACTTGTGCTGTACACCAAGTGTATTTTTTAAATTTTTGCTTGCCTTGCTTCCTTTTTTTTTTTTTTTGAATATATTTTTTTATTGATTTCAGAGAGGAAGGGAGAGTGAGAGAGAGAGAGCAACATCAATGATGAGAGAGAATCATTGATCAGCTGCCTCCTACATGCCTCATACTGGGGATGGAGCCCGCAACCAGGGCTCGTGCCCTGACTGGAATTGAACCTGGACCCTTCAGTCCGAAGGCTGACGCTCTATCCACTGAGCCAAACCGGCTAGGGCTAGCCTTGCTTCCTTAATAAATTCTCTTGCTTTGCTTCAACACTGCTTGTCTGTCAGTCTTTCTTATGGGACTGACTAGAGCTGAGAAGGGATGCTCTAGTTATCAGACTGTCCTCTCCCTCCTACTCAGGAGGCTGGCCAATAACAAGAGCATACCTGAGGGTTGGCAAAGCAGAAACTGAAAAGATCCTTGGGTTCTGAGTGCATTGTGGAGATATCTGCCATCCCAGCTCTGGGTCACCTACCTCAAGACTTTTATGTGACAGAGAAATCAACTTTTTTGTTTAAGGCACTCTATTTTGTGTCTCTTCCAAACTAATCATAACTGAGGCTTTGATGATGAACAGGCTGCTGACCTTTTCTGTGGGACAGAATCAATTGGAAGATATTAGTTCTTTATGTCCGTAAAGTATTGACTGAAAATATACTTAATGTTTACTAATAATGAATGTCATCTTAAATCATATTGCATCAATTTAGCCATTTTTTCTTTTTAATATTAAGACATACCACATACCATACAATTTACCCTTTTAATGGGTATGGTTCAATGGTTTTTAGACAGAGTTGTTTAACCATCATCATGATCTGATTTGGAATATTTTCATCACCCTAAAAACACACATCTTGCCCAGTAGCAGTCATTGCCTATGCCCCTTTCCCACACTCACTCCTCCAGCCCTAAGCCACCACTAATCTACTTTCTGTCTATATAGGTTTGCCCATTCTATTCATTTTAAGTTGTATAAAACCTACTCTTTTGTGACAGGCTTATTTCATTTAGCATAACGTATTCAGTTAATCCATGTTATAGCAAGTATTAGTACTGCATTCCTGTTTATTGCCAAGTAGTATTGCAGTGTATATGGTGTGATGTAGGAGTACAAATTCATTCTTCTGTATGTGCATATCCAGTTGTTCCAGCACCATTTGTTGAAAAACCTTTCTTCATTAAATTGTCTTAACAGGAATAACCACTTTATTTTTCTGATTATGTGTGATGTGTTCTTAATTATTAAAAAATTAAACATCATAGAAAAGGGCTCTCCCTCTCAGGAGCACACCCACACCTTTCTTTCCTCTCAGGATATGTCTCCTAAACTCTAAGGGTCCCTAAGAGACTGGCAACTAGGGGAGCAATGGGCAGAGGCAGCTTGGGCTGGCTAACTGCTGAACCTGTCTCCAAGGCCCCTTTTCTAAAACTTTCCAGTGAGCCAAAGCAGCCCTGCCTAGGCTCTCCTGTACCTTCTTCTATCCTAAGCCCTTCCTTGTTTCACTGTCCCCAGCTGTAACAAATGTACTCTCAAAAGAAAATAAAAAAATAAGCGTATACATAAATAATTTAAAAAGTAAAAGGCCCTCAGAATGCCACTTGCAAAAGATAATAAGTATTACTACTATAAATGAGTGGTTTGGAATAATTGATCTCTAAAGGACCTTCCAGACCTATGAGTATATAAATTTTTACTAGGAACAAATTATTCCCAGAAATACTATTTAACATAAATTCCTATTTAACATGAGTGATTCCCTGAATACTCAAGTGAAAGGCCTAGTGGCCCAGTGATATGTCTATTATCCTGTTACTACTATATACCATTTGAAGTTATTTATACCTTTATTCAAATACACCGATCTTTCCTGGAGTACCTATCCTGTTTATTTCTGTTTACTTCACATTCTGCATTATGCCAAAGCAAGCCTGCTTAGAAATGCTACTTGGACTCATACCTTCTGCACCAGAGAGGGCATCACATCTCACTAATGATATAAAGGAATGGCTGAGAGCACAGAATCAGACTGTCTTGTTTTAATTCTAGCTACAGTGGGTGTGATCTCAGACCAGTTACTTAACCTATCTGTGGAAAATAGGGACCATATTGCCAAAATTATAGGCAAATTGTGAGGATTAAGGAGATAATACACATAAGGTGCTTAGAACAATACCTGGCACTATATAGCTTCATGATAAAGCTATATAGCTTCATTGTTATTATTACTAGCATATTCTGGTTTCTGTCACAAAATAGATGATGCATGACCATCAAATTAGTGTTTTCTAAACTTAATTTGGGACTACTGTGTATAGGGATATAGGGTAAATTTATGGAGTTCTGTATTATCTCCTGTAAGACACAAAGAGTTCATGGTAGCTCCATTTTTTTCCCCTAAAGGATTGGAAGAGACAAGAGTAGCTGAAGGTAAAAATGTATTTATCCAAGATAATTATATAGTTGAGACTTTGAACAAAAGCTTTTAAAAAGCTCAATTGACAGAAACAATATATTTGGAGTAGTTTTTAAAGTGAAAAGCATCAATGTACTTACCCACATTCTTTGCCATGAAAAAATTTTCCCCTTTTTAGGGAAAGATATATAATAGAAATGTTAATTATTTACCTTAAATATATCAATAGTTACTTTAAAGGTAAGTGGACTAAATTCTTCAATTAAAAGACCACTATTGGCAGTTTAGGTTTTAAAATAATTGTGTGCTGTTTATAAAAATTTAAAATATAGGAATGTTGAAAAAAAATTTCATACATACACATATATACACATATGTATATAATATAGAATATAAGGATCTTGAAATGTTGAAAGTAAATTAGAATAGAAAATGTTAAGTATGCAAACACTAACCAAAAGAAAGCTGGTGTAATTATATTAATACTAGAGTCCCGGTGCACTGGTGGGGTCCCTCGGCCTGGCCTGTAGGGATTGGGCAGAAACCTGCTCTCTGACATCCCCCAAGGGGTCCCTGATTGCGAGAGGGCACAGGCCAGGTCGAGGGACCCCACCAGTGCACGTGCACTGGGCCTCTAGTATGCATATAAGATCTTTGGTTAATCGCTTCCCCCCTACTCCCCCCCGCCCCCCCGCACTTCCCTTTGAGATTCATCAGTCTGTTCCATGTTTCCATGCCTGTGCATTGAGCATCTGCCCCCTGGTTGTCAGTGCACATCATAGCTACCAGTTAAATGGTCTAACAGTAGAAAGGTCACTTAGGATTTTATATATATAGATCAGACAAAGTAAACTTTAAGGCAAAAGCATTACTAGAGATAAAGAGGACTACTTGACAATGATAAAAGGTTGTGTTCACCAGGAAGATACACAACTCTAAATTTGTAGTCACCCAATAACTTAGCCTCAAAATGTGTAAATTGAAAATTGACAGAATTACAGAATTAAAAGAAGGAAGTTGGAAGCAAAAGCTATCTGACCAGCTATTTCCTCTTGGTTAGTTATAGGGCCGCCCAGATTCAAGGAGATGGAAAGATAGATTCCCCCTCCCCATTGATGGAGAAGTGGCAATATCACTTAGCAAATATCATGAGGCATTGGAGATACTGTTGTGGACATTTTAGAAAATATAATCTGCTACAAAGCATATATTGAGACATAAAGCAAGTCTCAACACTTTCAGAGAATTAAAATATTCGAAGTATGTCTCTGATCATAGTGCAATTAAGCAAGACATCAGTAGAGAAATAATAACTAGAAAATCTTCATATCTGAATATTAATGAGGTATACTTGTAAATAACCTATGTATAAAAAGAAATCACAATGGATATTGGAAAATATTTTAAACTAAATGGTAATAAAATACAAAAGTTGTGAGATGTAGCAAAAGCCATTCCTAAGAAGTTTAGGAAAAAGTACTTTAAAATTTAAAAATAAAATTGAAAGTAAATAACTCTTGTCTTTAAATCAGATTCTCTCTGCTTTCCTTTTATTTTATTTTTATTATATTACTTTTTTTTTTCCTGCTTCCTTTTATACACCTGCCCTGATGCATGCTGGAATTTTTCCCACTGCTGTGGATACAACTTTCCCACTCTGTGTGTACAGAGCTACCTACACACCTCCAGGCATGAATCCGGATTTTAGGGGCTTGGAAAAGGCTATCACAACTTGTAATGTAAAGTCCAACCCAATCAATTGCTGTTTCCATTCTCCTTCCATCTTCCCACCCAGGGCTAATTTCCCAGGCTGGTGTTTGATTCCCTGCTGTGACGGCTCCTGTGATCTCCGGGACATGCAGGACTAGCTAGCCACAATATCACCCACATCTCCTGCTCACCTGATCTCTTCTTACCTCTCTAATCTGGCTTACCTGATCTCTTCTTACCTCTCTCACTTTGGGGCTTTGCTCAGATCTGGTTGTGTAACATTCTTAAGGAGATTTCTCCTTCCTTGACCCAAGGGCTCTTCATTTTGGCAGTCCTTGTCTCTGTGACACAGACCTACTTCACCCCCTCCTGGTGAGCTCTTCTTTGCGGCATTGCCTTCTTAAGCAAGCTTGCCTGCCTGTCATGGAGCCCTCACCCCTGTTGATTTCTTCCACCCTGCTCTTATTTTTGGAGTCAGTTTCATTTCCTTGTCCTAATTAGTCTCTTCACCACACCTCCTCTGTTTCTTCCTCATTTGTCAGATTTTTAAAAACTGTTTCTTTCCCTCCCTTCATTCCCACCTGTCCTACCTTCAAGTATCATCTCAAAGGATAATCTGAATGAAGCTTCTTTTGCAAGTCCCCCTTCTTGTGCCCTCTCCTTACAGGACTCTTTATTTCACTTACAGCACTCAACTTACTCAACTCAAAATTATAATTACTTATGTTTACCTATCAAAGGCCCCCTCCCTACTAGATATGAAGGAACTTGAGGGCAAGGTTGTTTCTTACTCATCTTTGCAGCTGGAACATAGGAGTTGTTCAGGAACTATTTGCTGAATTCATGAGCGTGAGATCCCAGAGGATAAAGGCAAATATTTCCTTCAGTTTCTAGGCTGGAACCAACAATGCCTTGACTGGTTTCACTGTTTATCAGGAAATGGGTTGTATGGACCTGGAAGTGCCAGATGAAATAAAGATTTCCATATACATGTTCATTGATCCTGTAAGGGTTGTCTCATTCATTCATTCATTCATTCATTCATTCATTCATTCATTCATTCAACAAACATTTATTGATGACTAAGGGCTAAACCTACTGCAAAGAGAGATGACAGGGAATAGGACAAATACCAGGAAGGCATTAGTAATCTGGTTTGAGACTTTGAAACATAAACAACTGACTGTAGGGCAAAGTGAAATACGTGCTATAATCCAGTGCAGACCAAATTCGCTGAGAGCACAAAGAAGAAGGACATGGGATAAATGAGGGTTCAGAAGAAGAGCAACTTAGTTTTTTCCAGTGGACTCATAGCATCACCATGACACAAGGCCCCTGAACATTTCTGAGCCACCACTCAAATCTCTGAACCTCATGGGAATGGGAGGTAGAGTGGGAAGGAGGAAGCAAGTCAAGTTACTCCAGACCCATGCTGTCTAATTAGCCACCTGCCAGATATAGCTACTAGGCACTTGAAAGGTGGCTAGTCTGAAAGGAGATGTACATAAGGGTAAAATATAGCTGGATTGTGAAGACTTAGTACACAAAAATTTTTTTTATATTGATTAGTTATTAAAAATAACATTTTAGATATATTAGGTAGAATAAAATATGTTATTAAAATAAATTTCACTTGTTTCTTTTTACTTTTTAAAAACATTTTAATTGATTTTTAAAGAGAGAGGAAAGGAGAGAGAAAAAGGAACTTCAATATGAGAGCAAAACATGGATTGGTTGCCTCCTGTATGGGGATCAAGCTCGCAACCAGGGCACTTGGCTTGACCAGAACCAAACCAGCAACCTTGTGGTGCATGGGATGATACCCAACCAACTGAGCTATTCAGTCCAGGGCACTTTTTACTTTTGTTGTTGTTGTTAATCCTCACCTGGGGATATTTTTCCTATTGATTTTTAGAAAGAGTGGAAGGGATGGGGAGAGACAGAGAAACATCAATGTGAGAGAGATAATGGATTGGTTGCTTCCCGCATATGGTCGGGGATCCGGCCAGCAACCCAGGTACATGCCCTTGACTGGAATTGAACCCAAGACCCTTTAGTCTGTGGGCCGACACCCCAACCACTGAGCCAAACTGACCAGGGCTCTTTTTACTTTTTTATGGGGCTCACATTACATTTATTTCTATTGCACAGCCCTGTTTTAAAAACTCTTCCCAGGTTGCGGGAGCCTAGAAAATTTGGAAAATAGGTGAGGGAAACAGACAGACTTTGACACTGAACCAGGACCCTGGCTCAGTGGTGATTCCCAGCCCTGACCTGTATCCAGACTCCCAGGGACTTCAGACATCACTTGGGCCTGGGCTGGGGCAAAGTCAAGACACAGAGAGGAATCTTGGTTCTCTCCTTTCTGCATGTCTCTGTGACTCTGGCCACTGGGACAAAGGTGACAGGGAGCTGGTTTGTTTTCTGTATTTCTTTCAACCAGCTTCCTTGAAGGCAGAGCTTCTGAATGGTGAAGACAGGGGCTAGTGGAGGCTTTCATAATAACACCTAGGCTTCTGATCATTAATCAGTTAGTATACTGCTTGCGGGGGGAGGGGGGGGGGGCGGACTTAGTATGTCCAATTGTTGACTGATCTTTGGAACTGTTAAAGATGATATGTATTATTGACAGCTTTATATCTGTTAAAGATGATATCCTATATAATAAAAGCCTAGGTTGCGTCACGCCCTCACGCGATGCCCTCGAGCGATGTCATCACAAGATGGCTGCCACAAGATGGCCACAACAAGATGGTTGGCAGGGGAGGGCAGTTGTGGGCAACCAGGCCGGCAGGGCAGGGCAGTTGGGGGCAACCAGGCTGGCAGGGGAGGGAGTTGGGGGCGATTGGGCTGGCAGGGGAGCAGTTAGGGGTGATCAGGCTGGTAGGCAGAAGCGGTTAGGAGCAATCAGGCAGGCAGGCAGGCGAGCCGGTAGGAGCCAGGAGTCTTGTATTATGAGAGGGATGTCCGACTGCCCCTAAGGGGTCCCAGATTGGAGAGGGTGCAGGCCGGGCTGAGAGACACAGCCCCCCCGCACCCCGTGCACAAATTTCATTCACCAGGCCTCTAGTGCAGTGGTCGGCAAACTGCAGCTCGGCAAACCGTGGCTCGTGAGCCACATGCGGCTCTTTGGCCCCTTGAGCGTGGCTCTTCCACAAATACCAGTTCTTCCACAAAATACTGACTTCTGCGCCTGGGCTACGAAGTTTCAGTTGCACTGTACTTGTGTACCCGCACGTGGTATTCTGTGGAAGAGCCACACTCAAGGGTCCAAAGAGCTGCATGTGGCTTGCGAGCTGCGGTTTGCCGACCATGGCTCTAGTGTATTAGTAAAATAAAACCTGGAGGGTGTGAGAATAACCAAGCTTCAGCCCCTGATAACAAAGTATAGCTACCTATCCATTGGTGTGTTGGTTCCCAACTACCCTACTCTACCCTACTTCTCTTAACCTTTGGTTCCGATCTCTCACAACCCTCTGTCTAATGTTCTTAGAATCTGCCCATTCACCAATATCCTTAACATTCACCTCCAAGCCTTGACTCCTGATATTCCCTTTGCCAGGAATATTCTCCTGCCTCCCTTATGCTCTGCTGTTTCATGATCCATTTAAAAGTGAGACAACCCTAGCCCATTACGTTCAGAGGTTAGAGCATGGGCCCTCAGACTGAAGGATCATAGGTTCGATTCCAGTCAAGGGCACATACCTCAATTGCAGGTTCAATCCCCAGTGCTGGGTGGGGGCACGTGTGGGAGGCAACCAGTTTATGTGCTCTCTCACATTGATGTTTCTCTCTGTGTCTCTCCTCCCTTCCACTCTTTCTAAAAAAATAAAAATAAAATAAAAATAAATGGAAAAAATATCCTTGGGTGAAGATTAATACAAATAAAGTAAAATAATAAAATAAAATAAAATAAAAATGAGACAAAACTATCCTGGCCAGTGTGGCTCAGTTGGTAGCAGCATCATCCTGTACACTGAAAGGCCTATCGTTTAATTACCAGTTAGGGCACATACACAGATCGTAGAGTCAATCCCTAGCACTACTGATCAATGTTTCTCTCTCACATTGATGTTTCTCTCTTTCTCTCTCCCTTCTCAGTTTGGATCAGTGGATAGAGTGTCAGCCCTTGAACTAAAGGGTCCCAGGTTCGATTCCAGTCAAGGGTACATACCTCAGTTGCAAGCTCGATCTCCTGTCTGGAGGCAGCCAGTAGATGCTCACATCGGTGTTTCTGTCTCTCCCCCTCCACTCTCTCTAAAAATCAATGAAAAATTTCCTCAGGTGAGGATTAACAAAAATAAAAAATACAACTAATTTCTGGATATTTATTTTGTTACTTTACTTAATTCACTTATCAGTTTTAGTAGTTTTTTGGTGGAATCTTTAGGGTTCTCTATATAGAATATCATGTCGTCTGAAAACCATGTCAGTTTTACTTCTTCCTTTCCTATTCAGATACCTTTTATTTCTTCTTGTCTGATTGCAGTGGCTAGGATTTCCAGTACTATGCTGAATAAGAGTGGTGAAAGCGGCCATCCCTGTCCTGTTCCCAGTCTTAAGGGAAACACTTTCAGTTTTTGCCTATTGAATATTGGCTGTAGGTTGGTTGTATATGGCCTTTATTATGTTGAGGTATGTTCTCTGCATTACCACTCTGCTGAGATTTTTTATCATAAATGGGTGCTGAATTTTATCAAGTGCTTTTTCTGCATCTATTGATATGATCATGTGGATTTTATCTTTCATTTTGTTTATGTGGTATATGATGTTTATTGATTTATGGGTATTGTACCAACCTTGCATCCCCAGAATAAATCCCACTTGATCATGGTGTATGATCTTCTTGATCTGGGTGTTCCTGTGTAATACATCTATTACACATTCACAAATAATCCCTTTAGCTGTGTCATTTCTACTGGTGTGTCTGATCTCATCCCTTTTATTTGGGTCTTATTGATTTTATTCTTATTGTGAGGATACCTTGGGGTGAAGGCCCAATATATTGCCCATATAAATACTGTCTCATTAATTCCATAAATGAACATTAAGGAGTAGCTAGTGTTATTCTCATTTTGAAGATGAAAATTTGATACTAAGGCTTTTCTGAACTTGCCTGAAATTACATAGCTGGTAAATTATAGAATTGTGATTCCATAATTTTTAAAAATATATATTTTATTGATTTTTTACAGAGAAGAAGGGAGAGGGATAGAGAGTTAGAAACATCGATGAGAGAGAAACATTGATCAGCTGCTTCCTGCACACCCCCTACTGGGGATGTGCCCACAACCAAGGGACATGCCCTTGACTGGAATCGAACCCAGGACCCTTCAGTCCGCAGGCTGACGCTCTATCCACTGAGCCAAACCAGTCAGGACTGTGATTTCATAATTTCAAAGTTCCTCCTCTTCCTATATAATGCTAAAATGACTAGAAAAAACCAAGCTTCCAGAGAAACATTTAAGTTGGGAATTTACTATTATGTTTCCTGGTGATAACATCCTATATTATGTACAATATGGGCTCAAACCTGACTGCATAACAAGTCACATTATTTAGCTTTTAAAAGCCACACATGCTTTTAATGTATTATTGAAAATTTGCTGGTATTTTGTTTAGGATTTTTGCATCTATAAAGATGAGAGAGATTGGCTTGTGATTTTCCTTTCTTGTAACGTCCTTGTCTGATTTGGGTATCATGGCTATGCTGACCTCATAAAACAAGTTAAAAAGTGTTCACTTTTTCTTTTTTTTGACTTGTGTTTAGAAGATATCATCTGTACTATTTGTGCCATTTGTTCTTTACAGAAACTTTTTTGGCTTGAAATATGGTCACTTTTTATGAATTATTCATGGATACTTAAAAGAAAGTGTATTCTCTTTTTAGAATGCCAAGTTTTATCTGTTTTTAATAATGCAATGTAGACTTTCTATGTCTTTAAGGTTCTTACTACAGTTGTCCCTCCTTATCTGCAATTTAACTTTCTGAGGTTTTAGTTACCAGAGGACAACTGTGGTTCAAAATATTAAACTAAAAAGTCCAGAAATAAGCAATTCATAAGTTTAAAATTTTTTGTCATTCTGAGTAGCATGATAAAATCTCTCACTGTCCTGCTTGGGACATCATCCTTTTGTCCAGCATATCTGTGCTGAATACATAACTTCCCATTAGGTCAGTGATGGCGAACCTTTTGAGTTCGGCGTGTCAGCATTTTGGAAAACCCTAACTTAACTCTGGTGCCGTGTCACATATAGAAATTTTTTGATATTTGCAACCATAGTAAAACAAAGATTTATATTTTTGATATTTATTTTATATATTTAAATGCCATTTAACAAAGAAAAATCAACCAAAAAAATGAGTTCGCGTGTCACCTCTGACACGCGTGTCATAGGTTTGCCATCACTGCATTAGGTAGTAGCAGTCTCAGTTATCACATGGACTGTCACGCTATTGCAGTGCTTGTGTTCAAATAATCCTTAGAGCAATCTAATGCTAGTCACAATACCTACATCATCCACCTCAGTTAATTTCATCCCATAGGCATTGTACTATCTCACATAATCACAAGGACAAGGGTGAATAGAGTACAAAACTTGAGAGAGAAACCACAGTCACATAACTTTTATTACAGTAGTAGAAGCCTGGTGCACGAAATTTGTGCGGGGGGGGGGGGTGTCCCTCAGCCCAGCCTGTACCCTCTTCAATCTGGGACCCCTTGGGGGATGTCCAACTGCCGGTTTAGGCCTGACCCCTACAGGATCAGGTCTAAACCAGCAGTCGGACATCCCTTTCACAATCCTGGACTGCTGGCTCCTAACCACTCACCTGCCTGCCTGTCTGCCTGATTGCTCCTAATCACTCTGCCTGCTGGCCTAACTGCTCCCCTGCCAGCATGATTGTCCCCAACTGCACTCCCCTGCTGGCCCAATTGCCTCCAACTGCCTTCCCCTGTGGGGCTGAGGGGACTGGGGGACTCTGGCTGGATGAAGCAGGGTTGAGGGAACTAGGGGACTCTGGCTGGACAAGGCGGGGCTGAGGGGACTGGGGGACTGAGGTTGGATGAGGCTGGGCTGAGGGGACTGGGCGCTTCCATCTTGTGGCTGTGGGTGCTGCCATCTTGTGAGGGCATGATGGTCAATTAGCATATTTCCTCTTTATTAGATAGGATATTGTTCTGATTGTTCTGTTTTTGTTGTTGTTAATCCTGACCTGAGGATATTTTTTCCATTGATTTTTTAGAGAGACTGGAAGGGAAGGGAAGAGACAGAGAGAGAGACATCTATGTGAGAGAGACACATCAATTGGTTGCCTCCTGCATACATCCCAATCCACCAGTGCCAGGGATCCAGCCTGCACTCCAGGTATGTGCCCTTGACTGGAATTGAACCTGAGACCCTTCAGTCTGCAGAACAATGCTCTAACCAGTGAGCAAATTAGCTAGGGGTATAATTGTTCTATTTTATTAGTTATTATTGTTAATCTCTTAACTGTGACTAATTTATATATTAAGCTTTATCATAGGTATGTATGTATCATAGTATGTGTAAGGTTTAGTCCTATCCACTGAGGGTCTTGGAACATATCTCCCATGGATAAAGAGGGGACTACTGTACTGTGTTTCTATTTTTCCCTGTATATACTGTGGTTTTATGTTTTAATTAATATTCGTGTTAATGCTATGTCATTTGGTGCATAGATATTCATAACTTGGAAAATTCATTGTGACTTGCATTCTTTATCATTATAAATAACTATTCTTTGTCACCTTAACACTTATTTGTCCTGGTATTAACCTTGCCTGATATTAAAATTACAACCCCTGATTTCTTCTTGTGTGCAATTGTGAAGATTTCTGAATGATTTACTTTTGGGTTCCTTCTAAATAACCTTTAGTTGGATTTTACGTTATAATTCAACCTGAATTCTTTTAATAAATTAGTGTAGTCCAGCCCTGGCTGGTGTGGCTCAGTTGGTTGGGCTTTGTCTCATGCACCGAAATGTTGCTGGTTCAGTTCCTGATCAGGGCATGTGCCTGGGTTGCAGGCTCAGTCCTTAGTAGGGGGCATACAGGAGGCAACCAATCAATGTTATACCCTCACATCAATGTTTCTCTCTCTCTCTTTCCCTCTCTTCTTCTTTCTCTTAAAAAGAAATCACTAAAAAATATATCTTGGAAAAGTAGTTTGGTCCTTATATATTTATCAAATTGATTACAGATTATTTTTGTGATTTATAAGAAATATCTATTTGGTTTTTCCATTCACAAAACCCTTGGAATTGCACATTTCAAGAGCAAAAAAAAAGTGTCTTATCTTAATGAGGTAACCTTTGGAAAGCACTTAAGGTTGAGGGCTGGTTTCCAGAACTAACCATGTGATTACAGAGTTGGAATTTTTAGTCCTACTCCCTACCTCCCCATCCCCACCCCTGACCTTTGGCCAAAGGAGATTGCCTGGAGGGTGAATCAATTGCCAATAGTCAATGATTTAGTCAATCATACCTCTGTAATGAAGTCTCCATGAAAACCCAAAATGAGGATTCTGAGAACTTCTGGACTGATGCACACATGAAGGTGCTGGGTGAGTGGCATGCCCAGAGAGGACATGGAAGCTCCACAGACCTTGCCCTATGCATCTCTTCCATCTGGGTGTTCCTCAGTTCGATCCTTTCATAATTAACTGGTGATCTAGTAAGTAACATGTTTCTCTGAGTTCTGTGAGCTGGTCTAGCAAATTAATTGAACCCAAGGAGGGGGTTGTGGGAACTTCTGATTTACAGCCCAAAGATCAGAAGTACAGGTAAAAACCTCAACTTACAATTGGTAATTTTTGGACACCCTACTTGTGTCTGAGAATTGTTTGTTAGTGTCGGGGAAGCCCTCCTCTACCCTCAGGTTGGAATTGGGTCTAGGAACCTATTTTAGATGACTTATTTTATAGATTCTTTTAAAACTTTGAAAATGTGGTGGTATGTATTTTTTTTAATATATTTTATTGATTTTTTACAGAGAGGAAGGAAGAGGGATAGAGAGTCAGAAACATCGATCTGCTGCCTCCTGCACACCCCCCACTGGGGATGTGCCTGCAACCAAGGTATATGCCCTTGACTGGAATCGAACCTGGGACCCTTGAGTCCGCAGGCCAACGCTCTATCCACTGAGCCAAACCAGTCAGGGCGGGGGTTTTTTTGTATTTTTTCTGAAAAATTGGCTAATATTTTTGTTTTAGTGGGTGACTTTATAACTTACACATCTAATCTTCATTTCTTAGGCATTATTTTATCGATATCATAATATGAACAAACAATGAAATTAGTATATTTGCTTTGCCTTCTCTTACACTCTATATAGCCCTCTTTTTGTTATAGATTTCTCATTCATCACTTGGTTGACTAAGTTCATCTTCTAGTAGTTACTTCAAGGAAGGCTCATAGAAACAATATTTCTTGAATTCTTGCATATTCAAAAATGTCTCAGTGTGCCATTTAACTAATTAATTTATTTATATTTTTTAGTTTGTTAATCCTCACTTGAGAATATTTTTTCCATTGATTTAAAAAAAAATATTTTTATTGACTTCAGAGAGGAAGGGAGAGGGAGAGTGAGACAAAAACATCAATGATGAGTGAGAACCACTGGTCTGCTGCCTCCTACATGCCTCCCACTGGGGATCAAGCCTGCAGGGTCCAGGCATGTACCCTTGACCGGAATCGAACCCAGGACCCTTCAGTCTGCAGGCTGACACTCTATCCATTGAGCCAAATCGGTTAGGGCTCCATTGATTTCTAGAGAGAGTGGAAGAGAGAGGGAAACACATTGATTGGGTGCCTCTGCACGAGTCCCTACCAGGGCCCAGGCTGCGGAGGAGCCTGCAAGCAAGGTATGTGCCTTTGACCAGAACCAAACCTGGGAACCTTTAGTCCACAGGCTGATGCTCTATCCACTTAGCCAAACCAGCTAAGGATCAGTGTGCCATTTTAAATAAACCATGGTTTGGCTGGGTATAAGATGTGTGGGTGACACTTATTTTTCCTGAGGACTCTTTAGGCATTGCTTCTTTCAGTAACTGTTGCTTTGATGTGTTTCATGATTCTTGGAATGCCTATTCTGGCACAATAAGATTTACCAGGTTTTTCTTGTACTTTTCATGTCCCAGACCTAAATAAAGTCATTTCTTTAAGGAGCCGTCATTCCTTGCAGTGGAGAATAGTATTTAGGAAGCAAGGTTTAGGTGCTAGATATGCTCTTTGCTATCAGATATCACTGTTTCCAAACTCTTTCAGTAGACAGAGCTATGGCATTTATGTGAACACACATACAGATATTTAGATCTACATTTATTTCTAGCTTACATTGAAAACCATGAGTTTACACTGATCCGTTCAATTTTATGCAACACCACACAAGCTTCATTCTGTTTTTTTCTTTCCATATTTGTACCTCCTTTTTCCAACAGTGAAAATCCACAATCTCATCATCCTTCATATATTTACTTATTTTATCAATCACCTTGTATGTACCAACCTCCCATCTCTGTAGCTCTTTCCTTATCTGAGCAAATGCTGTTTCCAGTCTACCCAGGTTCCCACACCCCACACTGGCCCTTCCCTGAGGTTATCCTCCTCATCATACTCAGTCTCCCTTACCTCACTACATTTCTTCCTGCACTCCTCCCACATTTCCAAAAATGTGAAACACTAGAAGACCTATGTGCATCCTTGAGTTGGGTCCCCTTGTTCACTGTGGCCCTGCCACACTATTGCCTTTTAATGATGGTCTCCACCCCCTCTAGGACTCCTTCAGCCTGGAACACACACTCTCTCTCCCTTGCCCCACTGTTATGACTACCCAAAACTTTCAAGTACAGCTCATATGTCACTTTTGGGGGTCAATATTCCCTTGCTTTCAAGCTGGACGAGGAGTCCCTGTTGCATAATTCATGATATCCTTACCTTTTTCTTCATATCCCTCATCATAATTATGGTTGTGTTGTAGGCAGTTAGACAGACATGAGCAGAGCAAGGACAAGGGGCAGGTACAGAAGGTCACCAGGATGGAAAGCCCCAGGTGCCTAGCAAAGCACAATAGATTGTAGGATGGGATCTAGCCCCCAGGGTGACTTTTCCTCCCCTAGCATATCACTGGTCATGCAATTTGGACCAGGATCCCCTTACCTTTCCTCCCTAGAGATAAGATCTGTGCCTCAGTGTATTTCAGCTCCAGGCCCAGATAAGCAACAAAACCAGCTACAGCTGAAATCAGGACTAGCTGCATTGAATAATGACCCCCTGCCCTGGTGCTCCCCAATCAATCAGTGGAGACTACAACCCTGAATGGACACACCCGGAAAGCTACTGAATATCTATTGAGATCTTCTACAGTGGTCGGCAAATTCATTAGTCAACAGAGCCAAATATCAACAGCACTTCTTCAAAATAGACTCGCCCAGGCCGAAAACCGACTTCTGTGCATGGGCCACAAAGTTTCAATCGCACTGTAAGTATGCACCCGCAGTGGTATTTTATGGAAGAGCCACGCTCAAGGGGCCAAAGAGCCGCATGTGGCTCGCGGACCACGGTCCTAGGACAGTGGTTCTCAACCTTGGCTGTACATTAGAATTGTTATGCCCAGATTTCAGGATCCCCAAGAAACCACACCAGGTGAAAGGGCGAGGACTACGCCCTCCACCTTGCCCCAGGGTAAGGGCTACGCCCTCCACCTTGCCCCAGGGTAAGGGCTATGCCCTTCATCTTAACTTGGCCATGTGCTCAGCAAGCTTCTTCCCGGAAGATAGTCAAGGGAAGTGCACGCCATCACTATGACCACATCCTGTGTACTCGCGCCTGGCCAATCGGCAGGGCCCACAGTCCTTTCTCCTCCCCTTACCCCAAACCCCTATAAAACCTCTCTCCACACAGAGTTTTCTCTCTCTCGGCCACTGGAGCTTACCGTTGCATCGGTGAGTGTGGCAGGGGAGCCAAACCTAGGTTTGAAATGAATGACTCTTTGCTTTTGCATCGGACTCGCTGGCTCCCTGTGGGTTCTTGGGAATCATGAAATCTGGGCACAACATTTGGGGGCTCGTCCGGGATTCCCAAGACCATTGAGGGACCCCCGATCCGAAGAGTCTGACTGACCGCGGTATGTGTGTGTCGTTGTATGTTCTGTTCAGTGTGAGCTCGTTTCTGGAACCTGTAATTGCCTGAGGGGTCTAGGCGGACGCGCCGTGAACGACCACAGGCAGGGGAGAGTTGGAAGACGTTCCGCTCCCCAGGAGGGATGGATATGCCCCTCACCCCAGGAGGGATGGATATGCCCCTCACGAGGGATGGATATGCCCCTCGCGGATTTGAGACGAGGCAGGTCGCTCCTGCCGGTTTGGCGTAAGGCCAACGTCTAGTTGCTTCCATGGAGTTGGAAGCCTGTATTTTCGGGCCCTGTTTAGTGTTCTGTGTTTGTACTGGACGGATGTTATGGGATGGACTCAGACTGCTCCTTTGGGTATTGTGATTGATCATTTCAAGGAGATTGGGGGAAGCTTTAGAGCTCCCTCAGGAGTTGGGAAGTTGTTAGGAATTGAATGGATTGTTTAAAGTCTGAATGAATGTCTGGTGAAAGTGTGGGAGTGTGGAGGGAGGGGAATTGCCCTCCCCCCTCCTTTGTGTGGTGGTCGGGTGGCCGCCTGAGTGAAGGTATGTGGAAATAAGTCACCCCCTCCCCAAGTAAATGCGTCTGGGACTTCTGTGCACGTGTTAGGAGAAAAGCTGGCTTAAAACTAATGTGCGCACCGTCTGTTTTTGGATAGGGTTTTGGGCTAGTGTATTTAATTTGTTACCTAAGATTTTAAAAAGTTCTGCAATATAATGTTGGCCATCTATCTTTTAGGGGTTTTGGTTTGCTCTTCCCTTGTTTATTGTGAGAATGAGGAAATCATCCTTTCTGTCAGAGAACAGTTTAGACCGCCACAATGTTGAGCTGCCTGACTTGGCAGCCGCCATGTTGGCCGCATGGCATGCTGTGCCCCTGGGGGCCGCCATCTTGGAACAGTAAAGGCCCCTCCCTCTGACTTAGACAATAACAAAAGGAATGTCTGCTCACTGAGGCAGGATGGGATTTCAGGGGTGGAGTTTTAAGGCGGAGTTTTACTAAGGAAATGCAGATGAGGCAGAAAGTGTGCCTGCCTCCCAGATTTATTTAATACTAAATTAGCAATCATGGTCTTAATATAATTTTAGTGGTATGATAGACCAATGTTTTGAGCAGTTGGCTTTATAAGGGCCGACAATAGAGCTTGTATTTCTTAAAGGGCTTGTAGATAGAGAATTGAAAAGCTTTTACAAATTCATAAATGCATCCAGGATTTCTGTGCACATGTAAAGGAAAAGGCCAGTTTAAAAACGAGTGCGCATAGTTTTGAGCTGAACTTGACCTTTTGCTGTGTACAGAATAAAAACCCGAGACTGTTTTGGCCTTAATAGTTATGGGTTTGCTTCTTGAATTCCCCAGCAGGAAAATTGTGACCATTTTGAAATTTAGCAGCTATGCCAGGATAGCAGTAACCCAATTTCTAAAGTAAAGTACAATATTTCAGGTAGAAACTGTGGTTTAAAAGTTCTAGCTACCTGGAAAGCATGGCCTTAGTATGATGGGAGGAAAAAGAAATGTTAAATGGATGGTAGACCAGTGAGCTGGGACTGGTCACTGATGGTGGATTATGAAAAGGGCTGGACATGGCCTAACTTCTTCCTTGGTACCCCTGAAACGTCTGAGGGTACTTCTGGCCTTGGTTTTCCAATGTGTTAAATCTGTCGATTTTGTTGTTTCGCCGAAATCCTCTTGAAGGACATTGAATGGTTCTTTCCTTCCTCTTTAACTTTTGGGGGATTGTGTGAATGGATTACTGATGTAGATTATCAAGAATCTCTAAGGTACTTGTCCTGTATCTGGAGGAATGGCTTCTAGATGGTATTCACCATCTCTGGGACTTCCGGAGGGAAGTCAAAGCTCGGACTGGCTAAGGGTTCGGATCTGGCCTATCTTTTAAAAAGGTAGAAAAGAAGCATTCCTAGGCAGTTTTCTACTGCCTCTGTTCAGGGACTTGTTCTGTATCTCGACACAACTGAAACTGATTTGTTGGTATTTTGTGGTATAAATGTGGCATGTACCTCGAAGTTCTTAATGGGGAATGTATCTAGTTATCGTGCCTATTTAGTCTTGATTTCCTTGTTCAATATGAGTACCGTTTCTATCTGGATGAGACATAGGTCAAGAATCCTGTCCTGGGATGTGGGAAAGGGAGGCCTCCACATCTGTTCCTGTCAGGCCCCCATCAGGGGACTTGGGTGGTGTTCCTGTTATCTGCTCAAGATCCCAAGACTGTAAAGGTACTTGTTCACTGAAAGGGTGTATGTTTGTATGTCTACTTGGGTATAATTATTTGTTCATGTAAGTGTGGAAGTCTGTGGGAAAAAAAGGCACACGCTTGCCCCAAGAGCGCTTGCTCTCTGTCAGAGGTGGATTAGGCCCACCTAACTAGTAAACATCTCTGTCTGTTTGTTTGCTGGGAACTTTGATTTGCTATGTGATATTCAGTGCTGGGTTGGGATTTTGGAATTCTGGGGTAGATTTAAAAGGTATTTGTGGCTTTTCTAGTCTGATTGGGAAAGCTGGAAAAAGCCTGTTTAGAATAGAAGGTCTGAGGCATAGTTATGCATAGAAAGAAGGTTTTATACCAACAGTTACTGTTTTGTTTTAAATCCATGAAAAGGAATTAGCAAGGAAAGTCAGAAAATCTTAGAGTAGATCAGTATGTTTTTCTCCTTATGTAATTCCTCCGAAATCTGGCAATGCTAAATAAGTCATGGCAAATATCAGGCTTTGCATAGATACAATAAGACTGATTCCTAATAGTGGTTTTATTAACAGAAAACTTTGAGTGGAGTATCATGTTTTAAAGAGCCCTGTCTGAACTCTAAAGACTTGAAGCAACTAAGAATGCCACGAAGAAAGCCTGGTATCCTGCTTGGGAGCCCTGAAGATGGCTGGCGCTGGAGCGTCAGGCCCATGCCCTACCATCACTGGCGGTTGGTAAGAGTAGAAGGGGAGCAGTAAAGATGCCTCTCCATCCCTGCGGAACCCCCACACACTCTGGGCTGCAACAAGTAGGAGGGCTACTGAGATGGGCCTTAAAGCCTGGAGCGTGGGCTCAGGTGGAGTTGCTACAGGTGAGGGATTCACCTAACTCAGCAGATACTTCAGGCAGGCCTGATGGCAGCTGGATGGCTTGGCTTCCTGGCCCTACGGGGCACATTAAGGTTCAACCATGAAATTCCAGCAAAGGTAGTCAGTTACCATTCTTGTTGTGTTTATGCAAACATCAGGAATCTTGATTTGGCTTTTTGATAGCCATGGAGGAATTTTAAGAAGAAAAATCCTGTTTCAATAGAAGTTGTTCTTTCCCTTCCACCGGGCCATTTGTTAAGCTTATAGGGATAGTTCAGTTGATAGTTCTGTGTGCCCAGTATGGGCCTCTAGCAACGGTGGAATAGAAATGCAGTCCATCTCATGATTGAGCCGGAAGTTCCAAGACAAGGGGGGAATGAAAGGGCGAGGACTACGCCCTCCACCTTGCCCCAGGGTAAGGGCTACGCCCTCCACCTTGCCCCAGGGTAAGGGCTATGCCCTTCATCTTAACTTGGCCATGTGCTCAGCAAGCTTCTTCCCGGAAGATAGTCAAGGGAAGTGCACGCCATCACTATGACCACATCCTGTGTACTCGCGCCTGGCCAATCGGCAGGGCCCACAGTCCTTTCTCCTCCCCTTACCCCAAACCCCTATAAAACCTCTCTCCACACAGAGTTTTCTCTCTCTCGGCCACTGGAGCTTACCGTTGCATCGGTGAGTGTGGCAGGGGAGCCAAACCTAGGTTTGAAATGAATGACTCTTTGCTTTTGCATCGGACTCGCTGGCTCCCTGTGGGTTCTTGGGAATCATGAAATCTGGGCACAACACAGGGAGCCAGCCATGTCCGATGCAAAAGCATAAGAGTCTTTATTCGAGCTAGCTCGGCTCCCCGGCCACACTCATCGACGCAACGGCAAGCCAAGTGGCAGAGAGAGAGAACTCTGTGGAGAGAGGTTTTATAGGGGGGTTGGAGCAAGGGGAGGAGAAAGGACCTGGCCAATTGGCCAGGTGCAAGTTGGTGTCTTGTTACACAGAATGTGGTCATATCTATGGCTACTTCCCTTGATTGTCATTGGTTAGTTTAAAGAAGTCCTGGGTGTGGCTAGCAGAGGCTTGGGCTTCAGGGAAGAAGCCTGGCCGAGCACATGGCCAAGGTAAGATGGAGGGCATAGCCCTTACCCTGGGGCAAGATGGAGGGCGTAGTCCTCGCCCTTTCAGAATCACCTGGGAAGCTTTTTAAAATCTTGATTTCTGGGCCTCATCCTCTGGAAATTCTGTTTCTTTGTTATGGGGTGGGGCCACAACATTAATAACAAAGAAACAGAATTTCTGGAGGATGAGGCCCAGAAATCAGGATTTTAAAAAGATTCCCAGGTGATTCTAATGTGCAGACAAGGTTGAGAACCACTGTCCTAGGACCTCCCCTAAAATCTCCACCCTTAAAGCCCTAGAATGGAGGACCCAGTGCAGTCTCCCTCCCTGTGCTTTTTCCTCCCACCTCACTCCCCAGGAACGTTACTGTTAGCTTACTCACTCCCAAGCTCCAAGGCCCCTTCCTTTACTGCTGTAACTTGTTTCCTAAGCCCATTTCTTCTAGCAATTACTTCTACCTCTGTGATTTACCAAATAAATGTTCTCTTACAATTTGGGTCTTGGCTCTGAATTCTTTCCTAACCAGAACTCAAGTACCAAGGTTGCTGGTCATGCAGTTTGGACCAGGACCTCCTGACCTTTCCTTCCTAGAGATAAGATAATTGAATTTCTGTTATCCATCTCTGTGAGTAGGTGATTTAAGCTGTTTCCCCTCTAGTTTGGGAGAAGTGCAAACCATTATACGTGGCTGCAAAGTGCTGTATAACTGTCTTAGTTTCCCTATTCTGCTTGTCTTGGAATTTTCCTAGCTTCTTACTATTCTGTGACATTATTACTAGTAGTTCCTCAGGGAAGTTCATTCATCTTATCCATAGCCTATAGTTTAACTTTCATTGGTAACATTATTTCCAAGGTCTGCAAGAAATCGCATGGTTGTTTTTTGGTTTGTTTTTTGTTTATTTTGTTGTAAATAACTGGGTTTGGGTAATTAAATAGTTGATGACCAAATGGAGAAATCTGGAAATCAAGATTTCTTGTTAGTACATGGCATAATCCAGACCTGAAGTAACCCAGTGTCTATGATAAGATGTTCCCTGGGCTAAAGTCTCCCTTCTTCTAGATAAGTGACCCCAGAGGATATGCATCCTGTAAATTAATTTCTAAATTCCAAATAAGTTTTTATAGCAGAAATGTATTGACAACTTGTTGAAGTTGTTGTGGACGAAAGGGGTCACATGCTAACCTGACAAGCTCAGGGGAGGCCTGCATGGCAATCTTGCAAACTCAGAGACCTAAAAACCACAAAGGATGGTCTGAAATTAAACGTTAACTAAAAGCAGTTATGGTGCGTAGTTATATCCTAGGCCGGTATTTTCACTGACAAGGTCAACCTTTACCTTAACTGAGCCTATCTGTCTTTTTGCATCTATAATAACATACCCTTTGAAATGTCTGGGTAACTTGTAACTTCCCTTTTTCTGGACCCCTTGGGGCACAACCTAATGTGCTAGGAGCCAGGACAGATACCACAAATTCCTTCATTATCATGTTCATTGTTCCTGCATCCACCTAAGTATGTGTCTATCATTTTACTTTTTACCCAATCCCAGAAGTTTCCCCCCCTTTGCTTTCTCCCATCTCTCTAGTCTATCACCAATACTAGATTTCATGTAACCCACCTATGTCCCTTTCCTTTGATTGCAATGTATAAATACAGATGTAACCCGCCATTCTCTGGAGCATTATCTCAATTCATTGAGGTTCTGCTTCCCGGCATATGCTGACAGTTTGGCTCAAATAAGCTCACAAAAATTCTTTACAGGGTTCGATGGTTTTTTACATTAACATTGTATTCCGTGGAGACGGTGCCTCATAGTGCTGTGCTGTTTGGGAAACGCAGGCAGCGATCCAGAGAAGCTGTGCCAAGCAGGCCACCAGCAGAGGCAAAGCCAGCATTTTATCCCTCATTCAGTAAAATGCCTAGAAAAGTCTGCTCCTCACCACTGTGAATGCTGGTCTCTGTTAGGAAATTATGTAGACATGACACAACAAGTTGTTTAAATACTATAATAACAACTTACATTTTTTAATATTAAAAATGTCAAATTTTCAAGAAACCTATCAACTTGCCCTTTGAGGTTCTAGAGCTTGATCCACATTCATCATCAAAAAAATTTTTGCGCTCCTATACTGTACAGAACATGTTACCAGGTTCTGTTTAAGAAATGAGGCCTGCCTGTCAGGGGGCGTCCAGTGCGTTGGGCAAGGATTGAAAGCACATGCTGGGTCCCATCTGTGGACATGCAGTAAGTGCCAAACAGACTCACCTTGAAGGGCTGGAGGAAGGTCTCCTGGGGGAGGTAAAGCAGCTGGCAGAGTGTCTGGAAAAGAGGCTATAGGGAATGAACCCCTGAGTGCTGTTCTGAAAGGAGGGAGTTCGGCCTGTCCATTGGGCAGCTCTCTCCGGTTAGAATAAAACTTCACTGTTTCTAAGCGGAGAGAGGCTTGAAGGAATAATTTAGACAGAAATTCTGCTCTGTCATAGGAAGTAGAGCCAGTGAGGAGAAAGAGGCTCACAGATTCCATTTCACAGCTGTTTCTTCTTTTTGAGAATTTTTACGAGTTTGAGTCAAGCAGAAGACATATGCCAGGGAGCAAGATCTCACATGCTCTCCATGTCACAGCTTCTCTACACTAATGGACCCGTTCACTCATTCACCCCTTCTTGCGCCAGGTGCTTTGCTGGATGCTGGAGACACCAGGCCAACATCAGTGAGGCGCCTGTTGGGTCTGCCCTGCGCTGTCTGCCCAGAGAAATTTTGGGCACGTCTTAAGTCAGGCAGCCTCCCTGGTATCTACAGACCCACAGGCCTCTCCTCAGATCTAGACTTCAGCTCTCAGCGTCTCAGTGCTGATCCCAGAACCTGCCTCACATGGCGCATTCCCATTCTTCTGCAGCTCAAGTTGGGAACACTGGTCCGGTGGCTGTTGCCTGTGCCAGCTGCTTTCAAGGCAGCAATGTCTGATTGGATGTGAGGCTGACAGAAAGGTGTGCAGCAGATGGAGGCTGCGGACCTGCTTCCTCTCCCAGGGACCTCATCAGTCAGGGGCTCTAGCGAGGGGAACTGGGGGGGGGGGGGGGGGGGGGAAGCTGGCCCCTCCCACTAGCCCCGCCCAGGCTGTCAGGGACGAGGAAGCCCCGCCCCCCGCCGGGCTCGCGCCGCCTCGCTCAAGTCCAAACCCGGCCTCCAGCCTCCTACCCACGACCCTCGGCCGGGCAGCCGCCAGAACCTCCAAGCGTCCTGCGGACTGCAGCTTCCACCCCGGAGGGGAGAGCGACATGGCGGCGGCCAAGCCCGAGAACCTGTCTCTGGTGGTTCACGGACCCGGGGACCTGCGCCTGGTAAAACGGGAAGGGGAGTGGGGAGCCGAGCCCGACCCTGCCCTCTGGCCTTGGAGCCCAGGTGGGCCCGCTCGCCAGTTCCAGCGCGGCCCGGCCCTGCTCCTCGGTCCCGGCCACTCGGATCCTAGTTGGTTACCATGTTGGGGGGAGGGGGAGGGAGGCGGTTGGCATGTGATGCGAACGGCCGGGTTGGTGGCGCGCGCCTCCCGGAACGGAGCCCGAGGCCGGCACGTGGCTGGAGCCCGGGAAGGTTGCGAGATGATTGCTAGTACACCTCGGTCATTGCGCTTCTCAGCAGGGATACCGGGAGGCTGCCTGACTTAGGACGTGCCCTAAATTTCTCTGGGCAGACAGTGCAGGGCAGAAAGGCGGGCCAGGGGGACATATAAAAGCTGTAGAGCTCGTATTTAACCCCTTTTGCTTGGAGCTGATAAAACCTCCTTTGCAGGATTATTATGATCAGGAGAGTGCCCGGCACTTAACTAGGTACTCAGCTCCTCACCGCTTTCCTTCCAGCACACGCCTGCATCCCCAGGACTCCTGGCGTTCCCTGTGCCTCTGCCAGACTCCTGGGTCTTGAAAGTCTCCATATCTATAAAGCTCCTTTCTTCCTTACCTCCCTTCGTCCACTGGCTCACTTTCCAGCCTTTTCCCTTTCTGACCCTGCTCCCTGTCCCTTTGAAAGGATTATGTATATTTTTCCTCCACCCAGACCCTGCCTCTGCTCCTTGGCTCCTGAGGCCAAAGTTTAGGAGTTTGGGGAGCTGCAAAGTCAGCTCTGGGAGTGTGCCAGGGCTCCCTTGACAAAGTCCATCTCAGATGGGCTTAGGATGGCAGTGGGTAAGCGGCCGGGTGCCAGCCAGCCCTTTCGCTCCCTAACATATCCTTCCCCCTCAAAGAGAACATGCTTCACCAGGATGGAGATTGGAGAGACTCAGCAGATTACTCAGCTGGGTGGGCAGAGAGGAGGAGGACACTGCCCCTAACCATCTGTCTGCTTTAGGGGATAGCCAGCCGTGGGCAAACTATGGCCCGCGGGCCGGATCCTGCCCGTTTGAAATGAATAAAGCTAAAAAAAAAAAAAAGACCGTACCCTTTTATGTAATGATTTTTACTTTGAATTTATATTAGTTCACACAAACACTCCATCCATGCTTTTGTTCCGGCCCTCCGGTCCAGTTTAAGAACCCATTGTGGCTCTCGAGTCAAAAAGTTTGCCCACCCCTAGGATAGACAGATGCAGCAACAATAACACAGTGTGAGGGCTTTGATGGAGGTCAGAGAGAGTAGAGCCTCACAGGGAAGGGCCCTTGGCCCAGGAAGGAGGTCCTAGAGATGGATGCTGCTTGAGCTGCTTGTTGAAGGTGTTGGTGTAAGAAACATCCAAAAAACATATGCCAGGGAACAAGAAATGAGATTTTGTGCTCTCTTGAGGGTGGTCTGCTTTAGGAGAGGTCCGAAAGGGGTGGATATATATTAGAAGAAGGGGGTCTGAAAGTGTATGTCGAAGGTGTGTTAACCTAGACGCATAGAAAGAATGGCCAGGGCTTACTTAAGGCAAAGATAAGCCTTTTACTAAAGAAGTTATAGCTCTGGCTGGTGTGGCTCAGTTGGTTGAGTGTAGTCCCGTGCACCAAAGGGCTCCGGTTCGATTTGGGGCACATGCCCAGGTTGTGGGCTCCATCCCTGGTGGTGGTGTGCAAGAGGCAGCCTGATGTTTCTTACATCAATGTTTCTCTCTCTCTCCTTCTCTTGCTAAAATCAACAAAAACGTATTTAAAAAGAAGTTATATAGCTGCGGTGTGACTATTCACCATGACCTTCCCAGTTAGGAATTTAGGATCACATCACCCTGTGAGGTTACTTTCCATAGAAGTCCTTTTTCATTTACAATTTCCCCTTTTGGTCA
The DNA here is from genome assembly GCF_014108235.1 of Myotis myotis. Taxonomy (NCBI): domain Eukaryota; kingdom Metazoa; phylum Chordata; class Mammalia; order Chiroptera; family Vespertilionidae; genus Myotis; species Myotis myotis. The sequence continues at coordinate 162,920,301 of NW_023416313.1, forward strand.
CGTATCAATCTGAAGGATGCGTTGATGACCAAACTTTTGTTCTGATAGGGTGGTCAGTCTCCCAGAGCTAGGAAGGCTTGTTCCTAGGAAGTCTCAGTATCTACGTTGTCTTGACCATTGGGGACGGGACAATACCATAACCATGGTATACGAGTTGGAGTGGAATTTTCCCAAAAAGGGAAAGGCAGGTCAATGGAAAGCAGTCAGGTCTTATGGCCTTTGGTTGTGAAAAAAAGCACTCTAGAGTATTGCTGTTCTCTGAACCATTATGACCCAAGGTTTGCCTTCTGTCTCATTTTTCTGTGTTTGGCATCTAGTATAACATTTACATAAGCCATGAAAAGAGTATTAACAGTTATTTTACATATGTTCAGTAATCTTAAGCAGTGGAACTACATAGAAAAATCCAAAGGACAAGTATAGGTATTTGTATGAATAACATTAGCAAACAGGTAAAAACAATCAAATAATGAATTATGAGTTCAATGCCAATCCATAGTTATACAGGCTTTGTCGATGTCTTGGGACAGCTGCCTTCCTCTGATGTCAGCAGCTTCTCATTCTGGAGGAGTCTTTGATGTCCCCTATAGGCAGAGGTGCATATCAGAGACAGGGGTTGATGTCCATGGTTAGGCGCCTGGTAAGGTCCCTTTCAATGAAGTTGTAGAGTTTCTTTTATTTTATGTCCTTTCTAAAGAACAATATCTCAAGTCTTTGTCTCCTGGGAGCTTGTTGTGAAAGCAAGCAGTTAAAAACTTGGCATTTGCTTGAAGTGACTTTTATCTATCAAACACTGGCCATTGTGTAAGATGTTAACTCCTACGTTCCTTCATCAAAGTCCAGCTTAAATGCACTATGATGTCTGGAGGAATGCAAAGCCCGGAAAGTGGGAAGTCGGGGAGTAGGGAAGAACCAAGTCACACTCTTGGGTTTCCCATAGCCTCCACTATTCTTTTTTTAAAAAAATCACTTAACCTCTAGAAATATTTCATAGACATCGAAGTCAGTTATTAACATGAACTTATTTCTGTAAAACACAGATTAAAAAAAAGACATGTCTGTTTTACTTAAATCAAGTAAGTTAGGCTGACTTTTATTTACTAAGGATTAATCTCAGATCACGTGAACTTCAAAGCATGAGTTAGTTTCTATATTTATGAGAATTTTAGAATACTCAGTCCTCACAATGCTTCACAAACTTTTATTTTTCCCCACTATGTTTTTTTAAATTGTGGACGAAGCATTTGTTTATTTGTTTCAATGTGCTTCAGGCATGAAACAGCTCTGGCCACCAACACAGGCATCAAGCTAGGATGAACTAAGGACTATACATCTGCTTTGTCCTTGATTGACATAAGAGCAACACCACCAGTCAGGTGTCTCCTTGCCCATTGCCAAGGGGTCCTAACATGATTTTATTGATTTCAGAGAGAGATAGAGGGAGAGAGATAGAAACATCAATGATGTGAGAGAATCATTGGTTGGATGCCTCCTAAATCCCCCCCACTGGGGATCAAGCCAGAAACCTACCTGGGTATGTTCCCTGACCAGGAATCAAACCATGTCCTGGTTCATGGGTCGATGCTCAACCACTGAGCGACACTGGCCTGGTGCTTCACAAACTTTCTGAGATGGACCAATTTTATTTTTTTCTCTCAATTGGCCATGGGCCAGTTTATTTGTATTGCTACCTTTGGATGTTACAGTAATGTCAAAATGCTGTAAACATTTCTAAAGCTCCTGTTAGTTTATGTACATATTGTATCACATATCAATAAAAGTTCATTGATAAGATAACACTTATCTCCCTTATTCCTGATAGCCAGCTCTACCAGATTTTAGGCACAAGCATCTGGATAGGGAGAACAGGAACAATACAGTCCTCGTGTCCAGGGAGCTGAATACCATGGAGAGTTATCTATAGAATTTACATATACCTCTCCAGGCATTGATACACACCTGAATGTTTTATAATTAGCTGTATGTGAAGAGAACAAGTTAAAGGGAAAATAATTTTAGGATTATGGGTTGATCTTTAATTATAAAGAGCAGGATCAAGTTTAAACATTAATGAGTTCCATGAAGATATGAGTTGTTATTATTTCTGTCTTTTGAATTTTGTCATACTCTCAGCTTTCTTTCTTTTTTTTAATTAAATCTTTATTGTTCAGATTATTATAGTTGTTCCTCTTTCCCCCCCATAGCTCCTCTCCATCTGGTTCCCACACCACCCTCTGCCTTTACCCTCCCCCCCCACTGTCCTCATCCATAGGTGTACGATTTTTGTCCAGTCTCTTCCCACACCCCCACACCCCTTTCCCCCCTGAGAATAGTCAGTCCACTCCCTTTCTATGCCCCTGATTCTATTATATTCACCAGTTTATTCTGTTCATCAGATTATTTATTCACTTGATTTTTAGATTCACTTGTTGATAGATGTGTATTTGTTGTTCATAATTTGTATCTTTTTTTTGATTAATTAAATCTTTATTGTTCAGATTATTACAGTTGTTCCTCTTTTTTCCCCCCATAACTCCCCTCCTCCCAGTTCCCACCCCACCCTCCGCCCTCACTCCCCACCCACTGTCCTCATCCATAGGTGCACGATTATTGTCCAATCTCTTCCCACACCCCCCACACCCCTTTCCCCCCAAGAATAGTCAGTCCATTCCCTTTCTATGTCCCTGATTCTATTATATTTACCAGTTCATTCTGTTCATCAGATTATTTATTCACTTGATTTTTAGATTCGCTTGTTGATAGATGTGTACTTGGTGTTCATAATTTGTATCTTTACCTTTTTCTTCTTCCTCTTCTTAAATGATACCTTTCAGCATTTCATATAATACTGGTTTGGTGGTGATGAACTCCTTTAGCTTTTTCTTATCTGTGAAGCTCTTTATCTGACCTTCAATTCTGAATGATAGCTTTGCTGGATAAAGTAATCTTGGTTATAGGTTCTTGGTATTCATCACTTTGAATATTTCTTGCCACTCACTTCTGGCCTGCAAAGTTTCTGTTGAGAAATCAGCTGACAGTCGTATGGGTATTCCCTTGTAGGTAACTGAGTTTCTTTCTCTTGCTGTTTTTAAGATTCTCTCTTTGTCTTTTGCTCTTGGCATTTTAATGATGATGTGTCTTGGTGTGGTCCTCTTTGGATTCCTTTTGTTTGGGGTTCTCTGCGCTTCCTGGACTTGTAAGTCTATTTCTTTCACCAGGTAGGGGAAGTTTTCTGTCATTATTTCTTCAAATAGGTTTTCAATATCTTGCTCTCTCTCTTCTGGCACCCCCATAATTCGAATATTGGTACGCTTGAAGTTGTCCCAGAAGCTCCTTACACTATCTTCATATTTTTGGGCTCTTTTTTCCTTTTTGTTTTTCTGGTTGGGTGATTTTTTGCTTCTTCGTATTTCAAATCTTTGACTTGATTCTTGCGATCCTCTAGTCTGCTGTTGGAACTCTGTATAATATTCTTTATTTCAGGCAGTGTATGCTTAATTTCTAGTTGGTCCTTTTTCATAGCCTCGAGGGTCTCACTAGATTTCTTGAGGGTCTCACTAAATTTATCGGCGGTTTCTAGAAAATTCTTGAAAAACCTTAAAAGTGTGGTTTTGAACTCTATATCCAGTAGTTTGCTTTCCTCCATTTCTGTCATTTGTGACCTGTTCTTTGTCTCCGCATTTTTTATGCTTCCCTGTGTTGATAGAGTGGCTTTCTGTGCTAGGTGTCCTCTAGGGCCCAGTGGCTCAGCCTCCGCAATTACCTGAGGTGGACACTCTTGGTGCATCCCTTTGTGCACAGTCTTGTTGTAGTTAAGCCTTGATTGTTGTAGGTATCACTGGGAGGAATTGACCTCCAGGCCAATTGGCTGTGAGAATCAGATGTGTCTGCAGTGGGAGAACTTCTGTGCTGGAGACACCCTTCTGGGCAAGACTTGCTTTTGTGGGGCTTTGGTGCTCACTGAGTCTGCCCCCTGAGTGTGTCCCTTATGGATCTGAGGAGTTGTAATCTGGATGGTCCCACTCTGACCACTGGGTACACTGGCTCTTGGATTTCTAAGGAGATGCTAATTTAGCCTCTGCCTGAGGCTACCCAGCAGGAGCTATGGAGAGATGTGCAGATTCCTCTTCTTTGTTTGGGGTTTGGAGGTGCCCAGATGAGGCCCAGCTGTGAAGCAATGCAATCTGCTGTGGGGCCTTGGGCCTTCTTTTGGATGTTCTGGGTCTCTCTGACCCAGCTGCAGTTTGTTAGGTAATTTTCAGACTACAAAGGGCCAGGCCTTCATATGCAAAAGCCTCTGAGCACAGCTTGGGTGGGGCAGGGTCTCAGGGAATCAACAGGGTGGAGCAAACAGCTATGGCTGATCCTCAGTCCTACCCTAAGAGGCCCCGAGTCTCAGTGTCCCGGTAATCGCTGCAAGCACCTCTGAGAGAAAGCCGCCCTCGAGTTCCGACTGATGCCAGACAGTCCAGTTTCTCCCTGTATGAGTGTGGGTCCCCAGAGACTTGCCCGGAACTGGAGTTTAGAGCAGTCGGGAGCTTGAGACTCCCTCCCAATTGAAAAAGACAACCACGTCCTCAGTTACCAGCCCTTTCCACATGCGCCTTTTTACCTCTGCACTTTACTTCCGCACCTTCTCTGAGTCTCAGTGTGCTTTTCTCTTTCCTTCTAGTTGTAGAATTTCCACTCAGCCAGCCTTCCTGGGGTTCTGGATGATGTCCGTTTTGTCTTTTAGTTGTATTTTTGAAGTGGTTGTGCGAGGCAGCAATTTCAGGTGTTTACTTATGCCGCCATCTGGTTTCTCTTCGAAAATCACTATCAGCTTTCTTAACATTTGTGATTCATTGTGGTTTTATTTCTCATTCTAAATAAATAATCATTTTTGTACCTAAAAGAAAAAATAATTGTCTAGCAAGTTCATGTATGGTTATGCTCACACGTTTTGAATTAGGAGGAAATTATTTTTCAAGTTTATTTATTCATCACAGCTGAGGATTAAATAATCCTTTACCCATCCTGCATGGATTCAGTTCTAGGTGCTGGGGAAGCTCAGAGAGGAAGGGATCACCTTCCCAGCTCGTGGGGATAGAGAAGCCTTCTTGCAGGTTTTTGTTTCATTCTGAGTTCATGATTCATGCCTACTAGACAGCCCACCTGGATGTCCCCAAATACCACAATCCCAACACATCCAAACCTAAATCTCCCCCAATTCCCACGGGAATTAGGAAGTCATTCCAAATGCCTCTTTCCCCTCACTTCTCATCTCTTGTGGGATCTTGAAGAAGGAGAGGGATCACCTAGTGGTGAAATGGTTCCTGGGAGGTAAGCAAATGAGCACAGAGTGAGTTTGAGAATTCAGGAGGCTTGGAGCACCGACAGCCCGGGCTGGAGACTGGCTGGGTGGACTTTGGGAGCGTGTCTGACCCTTCTACTTTGATCCCATTTGCCAGGACCAGTGCCAAGAACAAAGCCTCTTAGGACAAAATGGCCAACTGGGAAACCTTTGGATTTTCCTCCCACCCTCAAAACACCCTTTAGGCATTCTAAGGGAGGGAAATTGACGGGGCAGGAGAGCAAAAATAAGGCCTCCTGCTCTGCTTTCCTTAAGTGTGCAGGACAGCCAGCCAATTGGCTGACAGGAGACCTGGCAGGCGGGAGAAGGTGGGCTTTGAGGACCTGGGGCATGGACGACCACCTTCGAGCTATGCCTGTTGCCCCTCACTCTGAGGCAGGGGTGTGGCTTTACATCTTATTTACAATAGATAGAATGAAGCCCAAAACATTGCTGGCATCTTAACCTCACATTCTTTCATTTCCCAGTCTTTATTTATTTTATTTTATTTTTATTTTTTAAAAATATATTTTATTGACTTTTTACAGAGAGGAAGGAAGAGGGATAGAGAGTAACATCGATGAGAGAGAAACACCCATCAGCTGCCTCCTGCACACCCCTACTGGGGATGTGCCGGCAACCAAGGTACATGCCCCTGACTGGAATAGAACCCGGGACCTTTCAGTCCGCAGGCTGACGCTCTATCCACTGAGCCAAACCGGTTGGGGCTATATCCCAGCCTTTAAAGGAGCAGTCAAATTCTCTAGTAGTGACATGGATACAAGGGAAACACAGCCCGACTGGGCGTGGCTCAGTGTGTGTCAACCTATGAACCAGGAGATCGTGGTTCAATTTCTGGTCAAGGCACATGCCCTGGTTGTGGGCCCGATCCCCAGTGGGGGCCAGATGATCTCCGATCAATGATTCTTTCTTATCATTGCTGTTTCTCTCTTTCCTTCTCCCTTCCTCTCTGAAATCAATAAAAATATTTTTTTAAAAGAAAGAAAACAAGGGAAATACAACTTTTCTCCCAAACAATAAAAGCTTTGCCCTTTCAAAAGGAAAAGGACGAGGTTGTCCAGAGCTGGTTCAACCATACTGGGAGCTAATTATAGGAAAAGAACTTTGGTTTTCTTTTGTAACAAGCTGTCTATTTACTCTGAGTTGGGCACTCTCTTTTATGATTATCTTCATTAAACAGAGGACAAAATTCAGGGCACAAAGAGGTTATGTAATTACCCCGAGGTCACAGAGCTGGTGGCAGGGAGCCTGGGTTTGTACATGGACAGGCGATTCTAGGGTCTGCACTGCACCACTCAGGTTGGCTGGAGGAGGGAAAAGGCACTTTCTTCTGATTTCTTCTCATGTTGAGACCAGTGCTACACCCCATGCAAAATATACAGAGGGTGTGAACTCAGATGTTCCAGCAGAAGTAGAGGAAAGGGGACCATTAAGATATATTTAAAAACATATTTAGGCTAATTTGAGAAACTATATTTAGGAAAGGCAAGATAACATTTAGGATGCTAGAGGCACCTGAGGTGATTACATATTCCCCCAGTATTTCCATGATTTATTCAGGTGAGGGGGGGGGGTGCGGGGGAAGAGGGTAAAATGGGAAGACCTCAAGGGGATAGAAGGGAGAATATGTATGTGAACTGTTGCGGTCCAGCCCCATCAGGTCCAGGGGTTCCCAAAGGTGTGGACGGAGTCTGCGAAGAAGGAAGGACACAGAGGCAGCGTTCAGTTGATCAGCATGGTTGGGTTCTCTCTTTATTGTTCTATATCATCTATATTTATACTATTTGATACCATAAGCATGCCTCTATAATTACATCATGGTATGTTTCGGGAAACCTTCTACAGTTCCTAGTTTCATTTTCATAATCCTGTCTCTATCTAGTTCTGTTGATTTTAATAATGTCTAGGTTAATCTCTGTGTTCCATTATAAGGGTTATTCTGAGGTCACTATTCTATTGCTCTACTGATAAGCTACAAGGAAGTGACTGAAGGAGTTTATCCTACCCAGTAAAGGTTATGTCCTCCCAGCCTCGCTGCTTGCCTTCCCTGGGACTGCCCTGTGTCAGTGGGTCTCCAGGGGTATAGGCTTTGGTGCTTTCCCTGGTGGGCAGACCCCTAGGGATGTGGGCCCAACAAGTCCCCAATTTATTGCCAACAGTCTTAGTCCAAGTTATTCATAAGTAGTACATGGTATTTCTGTAACACTAGGGGGATTTACTGATTTATTCTCTTCCTTAGTCCTGTTAACCCCTAACCTGGGGAAACAACCTTTCTCGGGGAGGTGGTCTGTTTAAAACACATAGCGCTTAAGAGGGGGAGCAAACATATGTCATATACGCCAGGTCCCTTGAAACATAAGCTGTGCAGATGTTTCTTCCCTGCAGCGACTGTGTCAAGCAGCAAGGGTGGATCGGCTTCCAGCAGTGACTATTTATGACTTAAAGTGAAAAAATGCTGGAAAACTGACATAACCACAATAAAGAACAGTTACTCAACTCATCTCTTGCTATTATGACTCACAGATAAGAAATTGGGTTTAGGAAATCTTGAATGTGCCTGATTGGGCCTTGGGAATAAGAGTGAAAGTTCCAGATATCAGAGGACCTAACAAACTTTGATAAATGGGAAATAGGATAAATGAAAGAATATCACCATCAAAACCTGAGAAAGAAAAGGAGATTGAGTAAACAGGATTGTAGCCAACATCACCAACAAAAAACAAGGAACCATGAACAAAAAGCAAGGTTTTGTTAGTAACCATGCTGTGATAACTTTCTAATACTCTGTGAGCGCCACAGCTGGGCTTGGGCTGATACTTACAAATTTAAGGGCTGATCTTTAACATGGTCTTGTGCTCAGGTGGCATGTCTCCTGCTGAGAGGGGAGTCAGGAGCCAAGCTGAGTTGTAAGGGTGATGAGAGTCAGCAAGAAAAAGGGCATAAAAGGAAAGTTGATTCTCCATAAAGCCCAACCGACATGGTTCAGTGGTTGAGCATCAACCTATGAACCAGGACATCACTGTTTGATTCCCAGTCAGGGCACATGCCAGGGTTGCGGGCTCAATCCCCAGTGTGGGACTTGCAGGAGGCAGCCAATCAATGATTCTTTCTCATCACTGATGTTTCTATCTCTCCCTTCATTTCTGAAATCAATAAAAAATAATATTTAAAAAATAATAATCGCTTCATCATAAAGTGTCTTTTGCTACTCAAGAAAAACCAGGCTATTGGCGCAGCACCCCCTAGTGTCTGGGAAGGTCACTGCAGTCTTGCTCCTGTGGGAAGGTCAAAGCTGGTCCCTTCTGTTAACTCCAGCAAATATCTACGGTAGTAATGTCTGGTGACACCCAGGGCCTGCTCCGCATGCCCAACAGCTGCTGTGAGCTGGAATCTTACCCCCTCTCCACTCTCAAATGGGGTGTTCAGGCCTAGCCTGGCTGGAGGCAAGCTACGAAAAGTATGCTGAGGAATTTTCTCCATACCTGAGAAGTTTCCTACTAGTGCCTTTAGGGGGCAGAATGGGGTGCATTTCCATGTTTGAAATAAAGGCCTGTTTTAACCTGCAGTTTAAAAAATTTCACTCAGTATCACTGAAACAACTATACAGCAGTCCCTGTTGTTGTATAATGTCAGGTGTGGGACCAGCAACTTCTTTGAAAAAGATTTTGGTGATAGCTATCCTGAGTTGCCCATTTCTAAATGGATTCTCTGCCCGCTTCTTTCCCTCCCTCCCTCCCTCACGTCTGTCTTCCTTCCTTGCAGATGTAGCTGGTTTAAATTATGAAGAGATGAAAAACTGCCATGAGCCCCTCTGCCCACATCAGGCAGCCCTACCATTTACTGCCTTAGCGGTACCATGGGCAGTTGGCTAAGTCTCACCCTTCTCAGTCTCATCATATGGAAAATGAGATAACAGAAGGTACCACATAGGCTGCTGTGAGGGTTAAACGAGGTGATGCATGTACAGCACTTAGCACAGAACCGGATACAAAGCAGTTGGTCAGCGTTAGCGTGATCACTTTGGGCTTGGTTTCACTGGAGGCAAGGAGTTCAAAGTAGCACTGAGCTACTTCAACAGAAAGGGCTGGTAATCTGAGATGAGCGAGAACCTCAGACCTTCCGTGGAAACGCTGTTAGGGAGAATAGATATTTAACCAGTATAAGAACACCAGGTTTGGGGCAGAACACTACCTGGTTCTGAAGAGATTGAAGGCATGGTCTTTGGCATTAAGGTTATTATCTTGTGAGCTAAATAGCCCCATGTTGTGTATTGCTACCTATGAAAGCATCTTGGGGAAGCTTTGAGTGCTCTGTGTGTGGCCCAGCCCCGACCTCCTTCGTCACCCAATAGATGGCTCCTTGCGTCACCTCCCCTGAAGGAGAAAAGGCATATTCCACCTTGGGGTGCAGTGGGATGCATTGAAGCAGGCTTGGGAATCAGACACACCTGGGGTTAGCCCTGATATATCCACTCTGGCAGTATGATTTTGACCAAATTATTGAACTTCCCAGCCTCAGGTTTCTCATCTGCAAATTATGGGCTACGGTGAGGACCATGTGCCATGATGTGTGTAAAGCCCAGAACACTGTCTGGCACGTAGTAGGTGCTGTGAACATTTTATATCCCTTCTTCCTCTTTTAGGCTGCATTCAAAGAATTCTATATAATACAGAGCTAATATGCTAATTAGACCGGATGGCAGAATGACCTGGAATGACCTGTGGGAGGGGGGCAGGGCCGTGAGGCAGCCGGGGCCACGGAGGCATACCCTTGCACGAATTTCGTGTATTGGGCCTCTAGTTAATAAAATAACCACTTGGATTTGCCCCCTCACTGTCTTTCCTCATCACGAGGAATTTCCTAGCCAGTTGACATTGAGGGAAAATAATAATAATAGCTGTATCCTGGCTGGGTAGCTCAGTTGGTTGGAGCATTGTCCCAATATGCCAAGTTTGTGGGTTTGATCTCCAGTCAGGGCACATACAAGGATCAGCCAAGAAATGCATAAATAAATGGAACAACAAATCAATTTTTCTCTTTTTCCCTTCCTCTCTCTAAAATAAATAATAGCTGTGAACACGGAAATAATCTGCTTTTTGAACCTGTGAACAGGTCCCATGTATTCCCAGAGGACCTCTAAAACTCCACAAAGGGTGTTTTGAAAGAGAGGGCCAAGTGTTGGTCTGTGCCCTGGTGTGGAGGGAAAAGAGTAGCTTCACACTTTTTCAGCCCTTGGAGCTGCTCTCATGTAGCTGCTGGAAACACCCTCTAACTTTCCCTGCCCTAGTTTGCCAGACCAAACAAATCTGTATCTAACAGTGTGTTTTCAGGAGAGAAGGAGCTGATAAGGAATGCAAATCTAGGTGGCAGCCCAAACTTCCTTTCACCTGGGGATACATACAGCATACTTTTCTTTGAGCCCTAGGCAAAGTGCATCGTTGAGTGATGTGAGTGCAGCACTATTCAGTGTAGCCCCTCTGGCAGCCGCCCAGCAACGGTATGGCCTGAGCCTGTGTTAACTCTAAAAAGAAACATTTGAATGAAACGCCACTTTAATTTTTTTAAAAGTGAAAATGTTCATAAGGTAAATTTATTATGCATGCTAAATGATTTTTCTGTTTTATTTTCTTTAGGAGAACTACCCTATTCCTGAACCAGGCCCAAATGGTAGGTCCTTGGGATATTCAACATATTTTCTTATTTCCCCTGGAGTCACATGGGCATTGCTCCCTCACCCTCTTCTGCTACAATTTATACTTTTGCCTCTATTTAAAGCTATGCTTTTGTTAGGCTCCACCTCATCCACTGTCCACAGCATAATTGGATACACTCCACTTGGCTGATGCAATAAAACAGACAGTGGTAGAATGAGAAGAGTTACCATATCAGACTACTGACTTTTGAGCATAAAACATCTTATGGACCAAACGCAGAATTGTTCTTTTGACCTTGGGATACTCTATACCCACTATAAGCTACTATTTGGGTGGCAGAATCCAAATTTTGAAAAGGAATGAGACTGCAGAACTTAATGTTTTGGTCAGAAAAGGGAGTATCATGCCAGGAAGACCAGGACCTGTCCAGTGGGTTATGGGAGGGGCTGCATGGAACCCTGCCCCACTGCCCTAATCATCCAGGTGCCGAAAGTGGGTGTGCACACTGGGGCAGGGTTCCACCACCTTTGTTCCATTCTAGCCTCTCACTGTGCAAGCCTGTGGCTGAAATGACACACATGTTTCCTGGGTGGTGTCTACCTGGGCAAGTCATGCCACCCTATTGACTAAGGCAGATCCCTGCTGACAGTTTTCCAATCCCTCCCATCCCTGGAGTTTCCACTTGGTGATCTGTCAATAAGGCTGAGAGCAAGGGGCAGGGTGTCTACAGATAGCTGATCTCACATCCAGTCAGTCAGGTCCCCTTTCTGTCCTTGATGAGTTAGGATGTGCTGTCCCACCTTACCCCACAACTGTAGCTTCTGCGTGAACATCAGCTTGAAGGAAGCGTTCCTGGAGTTCCCAGAGCTTTGCTACTCAAAGGTCAGTTAGGTTATTGGTTTACAGACAAGAGCTGTTTCTATCAGTATTTAGCAAGTAATGTATATCTAGGACTTAAGTGTTTTCACCAAGATATCATTGTTAGAGAAGTGAAAGAGACAGCTCACTGTGTCCTGAAAAGTTGGTGTTGATTCTAGAGGTGGCCAAACAAGGGCTGCCTTTGACTCAAAGGATCCTGGTACTGCTTTTCTCCTGGAGGCAGCGTTCTGCTCTCACTTTCTTGCCTCTTTCTGTCCCTGAATTGGAAGGGGAAACAATGGTACATTTCAGCTAGAGTTCTAGCAAGTAAGTTTTTTTTTAAAAAAAATGTTTTTATTGATTTGAGAAAGAGGGAAAGAGAGAAACATTAATGATGAGAATCATTGATTGGCTGCCTCCTGCACACCATCTGCTGTGGATTGAGCCCACAACCTGGGCATGTGCTGCCCTGATTGGGAGTCAAACCATGACCTCTTGGTTTATGGATTGATGCTCAACTACCAGCCACACTAGCCGGGCTAGCAAGTCGAATTTAACCTCTTATTACAAATTGGTAACTTCAAGAGAGGAAATTCTGAGATAATTTTTCTAACTCAAATGACTTTTCCCTACCTTAGATTTCAGAATTCACCCTGCCATTTCTTACTATGTTCACCCAAACCAAAAGTGGAGAAAGTTCTACAGAGCCACACCTGGTGGATCACCTCAGGTTGGTGGCAAGGACAGTGTAAGACACCTGAGTGCACAGCACAGCTGTAGTTCTCTTTGTTTTTCTCAGGGAGATACTTGTAACATGGTCATCTCAGTCAGACTAGGCCAGTAATCCTTTAGGACTTATTTTAGCAAAGGGGCTTAGTACTATTATTATTTTAAACTTGGAAAACGGACAACAACAATACCACCAAATCTCACTATAGTCAAACCTATGAAGGTTGAAATGCCAGTTGAAATATTTGAGTGGCTTAAATTAACACGGCTGTTGTTAACAAAACCACAGGCATGAAAACATAGCTTGATAGCTCCTGAAGTGTTGCCAAGCCTAGATTCTGCCAGTCTCCCTTTCATAAGATAAGAATCAGGCAAAGTCTATTAATTGTCTAGTAACAGTTATCTCCTAGAAAATAGTTTTTTCTATTACATGATTAATAAATTTCTTCCTCCTAATAATATCTTATTTATGCAGTGAATTAGAGTTCTTCAGAGAAACTGAACCGAGAGAGATTTGTTGTATAGATTTATTATACATGTATACAGAAGGCAGGGGGAAGATCTATTTTAAAAGAATTGGCTCATGCCCTAGCTGGTTTGGCTCAGTGGATAGAGTGTCGGCCTGAGGACTGAAGGGTCCCAGGTTCGATTCCAGTCAAGGGCATGTACCTTAGTTGCGGGCACATCCCCAGTAGGAGGTGTGCAGGAGGCAGCTGATCGATGTTTCTCTCTCATCGATGTTTCTAACTCTCTATCTCTCCCTTCCTCTCTGTAAAAAATGAATAAAATATCAAAAAATAAAAAATAAAGAATTGGCTCACATGATTATTGGGGCTGGCAAATCTGAAGTTTGTAGGGTTGACCAGCAATCTGGAAATTTAGGTAAAATGTCACAGTCTTGAGCTTCAGAAAACCTCAATCTTGTTTTTTTAAGGACTTCAACTGATTGAATGAGGCATATCCACATTATGGAGAATAATCTGCTTTACAAAAAGTCTAATGATTATTTGTTTTTAAAAATTGAGGTATAATTGATATACAACATTATGTTAGTTTTGGGTGTTAAACATAACGATTCAGATTTGTATCTATTGTGAAGTGATCATCACAATGTCTAGTTAACATTCATCACCTCATGTAGTTACAGTTTTTTCTTGTGATGAAAACTTCTACGATTTACTCTCTTGGCATCTTTCAGATAACACCGATTATTACTTATAGTTACTATGCTGTACATTAGGTCTTCATGACTTATTTCGCAACTGAAAGTTTGTGCCTTTTGACTTTCTTCACCCATTTCATCTATCCCCTACCCTCTGCCTCTGGCAACCACCAATCTGTTCTATGTATCTGTGAGCTTATTTTTGTTGTTGTTGTTGTTGTTGTTCCTGGGTTTTTTAGATTCTACAATATCATATTAATGAGATCACTTGGTATTTGCCTTTTTCTGTCTGACTTACTTCACTTAGCATAATGCCCTGAAGGTCTATCCATGTTCTTGCAAATGGCAACATGTCCTTTTTTATGGCTGAATAATATTCTGTTATGTATATGTACTACATTTTCTTTATCCATTTACCCATTGATGGGCATTTAGGTTGTTTCCATATCTTAAATATTAATCACATCTGAAAAATACCTTTACAGCCACATCTAGCGATTGACCAAACAACTGGGCACCATAGTCTAGCCAGCTTGGCACATAGAGTTAACCCTCATATGCAGTTATTTTACTCTGTGGAAGCTTTCTTGCCTTGCAAGACTCAATCAGGGTTACTGTTTAGCTTGCCTTCCTCTGTGGCCTAAATTGTGTACTTGGCCTTTGAAGCCAAGCCCTCTCCTTCATCTAGAGCAGTGGTTCTCAACCTGTGGGTCGCGACCCCTTTGGGGGTCAAACGACCCTTTCACAGGGGTTGCCTAAGACCATCAGAAAACACATATATAATTACATATTGTTTTTGTGATTAATCACTATGCTTTAATTATTTTCAATTTGTAACAATGAAATTGGGGGTCACCACAACATGAGGAACTGTATTAAAGGGTCGCTGCATTAGGAAGGTTGAGAACCACTGATCTAGAGAATCGCCTCAGGGTAATAGAAGGGTTGTTCCCGCCTTCACTTGTTTTCTCCGTCTCCTTTTTCTTATCAGAGGTGCTGCTGAAGATGCATTCTGTTGGAATCTGCGGCTCAGATGTCCACTACTGGCAGCATGGTCGAATTGGGGATTTTATTGTGAAAAAGCCAATGGTTCTGGGTCATGAAGCATCAGGAACAGTTGTGAAAGTGGGGTCATTGGTAAAGCACCTACAACAAGGTGAGCAAAGCCCTTCAGCTAATGGATTAATTTATTCATTCAACATCAATATCTATGCATGCTTTCTCGGGGCCGGGGTCCCTGTTAAAC
The DNA here is from genome assembly GCF_014108235.1 of Myotis myotis. Taxonomy (NCBI): domain Eukaryota; kingdom Metazoa; phylum Chordata; class Mammalia; order Chiroptera; family Vespertilionidae; genus Myotis; species Myotis myotis. Next base: position 162,935,303 of record NW_023416313.1, read on the forward strand.
ACTGGGATGCAACAGTCAGCAAGACAGCCTTGGTCCCGAAACACATGGACCTTAACCTTCCACAGTGGGAGACAGAGCTGGAACACACAGATAGTTACTTAATTACAATTGTGTTGAGGACAGCAGAGAAGAAAACAGGGTGCAATTGGTGTATTTTACTCAGACCCCTGGCTTGTCTGAGGAAGGGACAATTAAGCCAAGCAGGCAAGTAAGAAATAAGCCAGGTACCAGGGTGGGGAAAGCGTTCCAGGCCCAGGAACCACAATATGCCTCCACATACTAGCAACCAGGGCCTGCAAAGCAATCTTTGATTTTATTGGATGACTAGAAAACCACCAATATGTTTCTAGATTTGCTTAATTCATGCTCTCAGAGGGAGGAATTCTTGGCTGAGGCAGACTATGATATATTCCCCAACACAGTGAATTAAATCCAAGCTGTCTTAGCATAGCTAGCTGTTGGCTTTAACCTTCCTTTCCTGATGAGGCCACTATATAGTCTGGAGATAATGTTAGATTATTTGGAGGATGGGGGAGGTTGGTAGGAGGTGCCGTCCTATGTTAGTTAGAAAGCTCTCTGAGCCCAGTTACATAGGGAGAGATAGACCAGCTCTGAAGAAGCTAGACATGTGTCTCATTCAGGAATGTTAAGTCAGGCCCTCTATCATCGGTAAAGTTGAGAAACCCCCTGAGTTTTTGCAGGGTTCTTCCAATGTGGAAGGTTCATAGCTTCTAAACAGTCACTGATTGGTTCTCACCTGTGAGACAAGGTTTCTAAATATATGTCATAACAAGAAGTGTGTGTGTGTGTGTGTGTGTGGGGGGGTGCCTCTAAATTTAAGTTATAACAGGTGCTTAGTCAGTGTCGACAATAGATCCAGCCTGTACCAGGTGCTTTGAGGGCTATAGAAAAAGGAGAAGATAAGATCCTTGGATGCTTTGATCTACTTGGGGAGACCAGACACCAGGATATATATACCAACAATTAGAGAACAAGCCCATAGGGTGAAGTGGTGAAACCAGTAAAGAATGGGCTCTAGAAGTTCAAAGAAAGGCATTTGTCACGGACACAAGTGTGTTAGGAAGGTTCATGGAGCAGATAGGTCTGTCTTTGAGCCAGACATTTAACAATAATATTATGAGCCCTAGCCTGTTTAGCTCAGTGGATAGAGCATCGGCCTGCAGACCAAAGTGTCCCAGATTTGAGTCCTGTCAAGGGCAGGTACCTTAGTTGCAGGTTCCTCCCTCACCCGGGCTCTGTTTGGGGCCGGTGCAAGAGGCAACCAACTGATGTGTTTCTCTCTTTCCTTCTCTCTTCCACTCCCTAAAAATCAATGGAAACATATCCTCGGGCGAGGATTAACAAAAACAAAACAAAACAAAACAAACCCACAATAATAATTCTGAAAGGGCAGATAACATTTATTGATTTAATATTGTTATTCTCCATGTTAAATACTTGCCCATAAAACTACTTACTTTGTTCTTGAAACAACTCTACAAGATAGGCATTATTTTTCCAGATGAAGAAAGTGAAGCATGGAGATTGCCTGGGGTCATACACTAGTTAGCCTTAGAGCTAGGATGCCTGCCTTGGTCTTTCTGACACTAGAAAAAGTGTGCAGAGTCACTGGGCTGCCCAGCATGTGGAGACTTGAGAAAGGTTTTGTATTTGAATTTCTGAAGAGATCAGAAGCTAATATTCCAGTTAAGAGGAACAACATAATAAAATTACGGAGGCAAGAGTTTTATATCTGTTGTTAAACTCTGTGCTGCTCAGAGCAGAGGTTCTGTCTTGGGCAGTTAGGTGGGATGATAATTTGCATAATCTGTGCAAAAGTCCCTCCTTAAAAAGCACCATACAACTGTGAGTTGTATTATTGTTGTTATTATGTAATAATAATTAGAAGACAAAACTGAATAATATAAACTCCACCTAATTATGGAAGATCTTGAGCACTAAGTTGGAGAATTCATTGTCAACGCTAAAAGCATAGTTTGGAGAAAGTTCACTGGGCAGCGGAGAAAGTAGAGGGCATAGAAGGAAGAGACATACAGATAGAAGGTCACATCTTAGTGGTCACAGGGATTTCTGTGGGTACCGTCTTTTAGAATACAAAATTTTTATGTAATTGTTTCATTTGCTAACTTTGACTTGAAGCTCTCATCAACTAATCTAGAAAGAATAAAACCACTCCTTGAGTAGTTCTTGATATACTTGTTTATAAAATTTAAACATAAATATTAAAGAATCAATAAATCTAAGGCATTTATTGATCTATATACAATCAATATATACAATATTTATATACAATCAGGCCATCTATCTTTTTTTTCGCTTTTATTTATTTTTATTTATTTTTAATATATATATATTTTTTTAATTAAATCTTTATTGTTCAGATTATTACATTTGTTCCTCTTTTTTCCCCCCCATAACTCCCCTCCTCCCAGTTCCCGCCCCACCCTCTGCCCTCACTCCCCACCCACTGTCCTCATCCATAGGTGCACGATTTTTGTCCAGTCTCTTCCCACATCCCCCTCACCCCTTTCCCCCCCAAGAATAGTCAGTCCATTCCCTTTCTATGTCCCTGATTCTATTATAATCACCAGTTCATTCTGTTCATCAGATTATTTATTCACTTGATTCTTAGATTCACTTGTTGATAGATGCATATTTGTTGTTCATAATTTGTATCTTTACCTTTTTCTTCCTCTTCCTCTTCTTAAAGGATACCTTTCAGCATTTCATATAATCCTGGTTTGGTGGTGATGAACTCCTTTAGCTTTTCCTTATCTGTGAAGCTCTTTATCTGACCTTCAATTCTGAATGATAGCTTTGCTGGATAAAGTAATCTTGGTTGTAGGTTCTTGGCATTCATCACTTTGAATATTTCTTGCCACTCACTTCTGGCCTGCAAAGTTTCTGTTGAGAAATTAGCTGACAGTCATATGGGTATTCCCTTGTAGGTAACTGAGTTTCTTTCTCTTGCTGTTTTTAAGATTCTCTCTTTGTCTTTTGCTCTTGGCATTTTAATGATGATATGTCTTGGTGTGGTCCTCTTTGGATTCCTTTTGTTTGGGGTTCTCCGCGCTTCTTGGACCTGTAAGTCCATTTCTTTCACCAGGTGGGGGAAGTTTTCTGTCATTATTTCTTCAAATAGGTTTTCAATATCTTGGTCTCTCTCATCTTCTGGCACCCCTATAATTCTGATGTTGGTACGCTTGAAGCTGTCCCAGAGGCTCCTTACACTATCCTAGCATTTTTGGATTCTTTTTTCATTTTGCTTTTCTGGTTGGGTGTTTTTTGCTTCCTCACATTTCAAATCATTGACTTGATTCTTGCGCTCCTCTGGTCTGCTGTCGGGAGTCTGTATAATATTCGTTATTTCAGTCCGTGTATGCTTAATTTCTAGTTGGTTCCCCAACATAACATCGAGGGTCTCATTAGTTTTCTTGTAGATCTCATTAAGTTTATCGGCGGCTTCTAAACAGTTCTTGAGAGACCTTAAAAGTGTGGTTCTGAACTCTATATCTTCCATTGACAATTTTGTCCTGTTTCTTTGTCTCCGCATTTTGTTATGCTTCCTTGGTGCACCCCCTAGTGGTCTTTGTGCGCAGTCTTGTAGTTAAGCCTTGATTGTTGTAGCTAATACCAGGGAGGGTTTGACCTCCAGGCCAAGTGGCTATGAGAATCAGCTGTGTCTGGAGTGAGAGAACTTCTGTCCTCTAGGGAGGTGCTAATCTAGCCTTTGCCTGAGGCTATCCGGCAAATGCCTCTGTGCAGGGCTTGGGCGGGGCGGGTCGCACAGGATCAACAGGGTGGGCCGGAGAGAGCAGTTATGGCGGCTCTCAGTCCTGTCCCCAGGGGCTCTGCCTCTCTGAGTCCCAGTGACCACTGCAAACCTCGGAGAGAAAGCAGCACTCGCTCTGACCGAAGCCAGACAGTCCCGCTTCTCCCGTTTGAGTCTGGGTCCCTAAAGACTCGCCGGTATCTGGAGCTCAGAGTCTGCGACTCCCTCCCAATTGAAAACGCCAACCGTGCCCTCCGCCGCCAGCCCGCTCCGCGCATTCCGCACCTCAGAATTTGACTTCAGCACTGCGCCTCCTCTGAGTGTCCGTATGCGTTTCTCTTTCCTCCTAGTTGTAGGACTTCCACTCAGCCAGCGTTCCTGTGGTTCTGGGTGATGTTCGTTCCGTCTTTTAGTTTCACTTTTGAAGTAGTTGTTCAAGGCAGCAAACTCCGGCGTTAACCTATGCCGCCATCTTGGTTCTCCTCCATCTATCTTTTTTAAAAAATATATTTTATTGACTTTTTACAGAGAGGGAGGGAGAGGGATAGAGAGTTAGAAACATCGATGAGAGAGAAACATCGATCAGCTGCCTCCTGCACAGCCCCTACTGGGGATGTGCCCACAACCAAGGTACATACCCTTGACCGGAATCAAACCTGAGACCCTTCAGTCCTCAGGCCAATGCTCTATCCACTGAGCCAAATCAGTCAGGACAGGCCATCTATCTTTTAAAAAAATATATTATTTTATTGATTTCAGAGAGGGGAAGGGAGAGAGACAGAAACATCAATGATGAGAGAGAATTATTGATCGGCTCCCTCCTGCATGCCCCCCACTGGGGATCGAGCCTGAAACCTGGGCATGTGCCCTGACTGGGAATCAAACCTCAACCTCCTGGTTCATAGGTCGATGCTCAACCACTGAGCCACACCAGCCCGGCCACCAACACTATTTTAATGAGCATTAACTACATACCTGGACTCTACACTATTCTCTGGGTATATTTAACACAAAAACACAAGAAATGGCCTAATGTATCACCACTTAGTAAAAGGCAGACCTCCCAGGGCTCTTCTCTGGCTGCTAACAGCACATTGTTCAGGCTCAGGAGGGCCCTAATACCACTAGTACACCCCTCTTGGGGGGAGGTGGGGATTGACTGGGAAGGAACACAAAGAAATGACATTTCCAAGACAGTGGCAATGTTCTGTGTCTTGACAGGGGTTCACATCACACAGGTGAATGCATCCATCAAAATTTATCTGGTGAGCCACTCAACATTTGTGCATTTCATCAACATCAAAATTTTATCTTAAAAAACAACCATAAACAAGTATTGAACTCTACCTTCAGCTATGCAGGCTGAAGTATTTAAGGGTGAAGTGTACTAATATCTGCAACCTATTTTGAAATGATGGATGGATGGATGGGTATGTGATAAAGTGAATGTTGCTCAATGTTAATTGAAGAATCTAGGTGGAAGATATCTGGGTGTTCACTGCACAGGTTTTTCAACTTTGCGATGTGCTTGAAATTTTTCCTAATAAGAGAGAAGAGCAATTCTAATGCTTGGTTTCCAAGCAGACCCAGTGAGACATAGAGTAGAAGTACCATAGAGCGGGCGGTTCACAAGCCTGAGTGTCACTCTCCGCTGTACCCGAGTCGGAGGCCTCTGCGGGTCGTTTGCCTGAATGCTTCTGCTAACCAGGAATCAGTTGATTCCTAGTTGTTGTCTAAACACAACCAGACTGTATGGCTTTTGTAAAGGCCTTGCCCCATGTTTTCAAAACAGGTCAAGAAAAAAAGTGTCTGCAAACTCCACACACTAGCTACCTCTTTTGCAGCAGTTTGAGACGGGAAGTGGAGCTGGCCTTCCTTAGAGATGGAACTGGTTCTGTGTTTCCCAAGCTGGGAAGTGGCTGTGGAGCTGGAGGGAAGGTTGGTCTGGTCCATGAGTTAGTAAAAGGGCACACCAGACCCATCTGTGGAGAAGTGGGATGGTCATTCTCTCCCAGAGTGTGTCTGTGCTGTGTCCTGTGTTTCCTTTGGAAGCACTAACGGCCTGGGCTTGCTTAGGACACCCTGGCTATTCCTCGCTGGTATCTGCCCATGAGCCTGTGCCCCCTCACAGCCCCCCTGTGCCTGCTCCTGTTTTCCTCTCCAGGTGATCGCGTTGCCATCGAGCCTGGTGCTCCCCGAGAAATCGATGAATTTTGCAAGATTGGCCGATACAACCTGTCACCAACCATCTTCTTCTGTGCCACGCCCCCCGATGATGGGAACCTCTGCCGGTTCTATAAGCACGATGCCAACTTCTGCTACAAGTTAGTGCCCAGCCCAGCCTTGCCACCTGGCACCTCTCTCCCTCCATTTGTTTGGTGTTCTTTCTTCTACTTTCCTGTGGTGACTTGGTTCTTTTTAGCTCTTAATTCCAGACATGAGGCGTCTCCATAGTGGGCCTGCTCTCCTGGGTGGGCGGAGGGAGGGCAGCTGACTAGCCCTAAGGCTGACTCACAGTGCTTGGTTTTAGTCTTTCAGTGTAACTCTCCCTCACCCAGAGCAGCAATAGAAAATGGTCGCTAAAGTCACTCACTCCTTTGCAGCCATCCTGGTGATAACTTGTTGTGGTTCATCTTCCATTATTGGTTTCCACTGCAGCTATAGGAGGGAGAGCTTTTAACAGCAGTGGCCTTGTGGGGGGCTTACTGAGGAGGCCTGGCAAGGAGCCAGCACATGACTTTGGGCCCTGGATCCACTCCCTCCTAGCGAGTAACTTTGGGGAAATGACTTAACCTTCCTCTGCTTCAGATGATTAAATAAGACAATGCATGTAATGTCACAGTTATTATTACTGTGTGCCTGGCCATTTGCATGCCTTATCTTACCTCCGCAAGGACAATGATGAGGTGGGCACCAGATGTGCAGTCTATTTATTTATTTATTTTTACTTTTTTGTTAATCCTCACCTGAGGATATTTTCCCATTGATCTTCTAGAGAGAGTGAAAGAGAGAGGGAAAGACAGAGAGATACATCAACGTGAGAGAAACACATCGATTGGTTGCCTCTTGCTTGAGCCCCAGCCAGGGCCCAGGCCAGGGAGAAGCCTGCAACCAAGGAACGTGCCCTTGACTGGAATCAAACCCGGGACCCTTTGGTCCACAGGCCGATGTTCTATCCACTGAACCAAACCAGCTAGGGCCCAGTTGTGCAGTTTATTGCAAGAGTTAGCAGAGGCAGGAGGAGGCTAACAGACTTGGCAAGAGCAGAACCAGGAGTCAAGCTGTGATTCTTGAACTCCTGCCCTGTGTTCACTGCACGACCCCAACATTCAAAATGGTTTCGGGGTGAGAAGTTGTGTCTGGCTGGCAGGAGCAGAGTGCTGTACCTCCTACATGGCCCCAGCCCTTGGAGCTCTGGGGTGCTGCTGTGCCACTTTCCTTCTGATTCCTCCCACCCCAGCCCGGCCCCAGCGGTGGCGCTGTCAGCCAGGATGGGGCTTGTCCGATGGAGGCTTGATGCCAATCACAAGGGCAGCAGATCTGAGTTTTCAAGTGCCCACTGGAAACCTTGAGAGGAGTCACAGGCCAGAGGCCTCATGATGAGTTTAATTAAGTCAACATCCAAACCTGCTCTAGAAGAAAACAGGTTTTGTGGGCAGAGTCCACCTTTTAGCAAGTGGTTTCAGAACCACCTTTCCTGGGCCCTTTCCAACTCAGGGCGCCAAACAAAGTTTTTGTTGAAGGCAGAAGAACAAAGAGGTAAAGCTTGAAACTAACCACTAATCTCTGCCATTTACCAACAGCGTGACCTTGAACAAGTTACTTAAACTTTGTAAGCTCAGTATCCTTGCCTGTAAAATGGAGATGATAATGGAACCAATCTGATGAAATGCATAGAATTGACAGGATTTAATGAGAAAAGTATATCAAGTGCTCCACATGAGTCCTGGCACAAAGGAGGTGCTCAATAAATGGTGCCATCATATGTCATAGCCATGGCCTTGAGTCCAGGGGTTAGAACAGGGTTAGCCTGGAAAGACAGCCTTGGGCTGGGGACGGGTGAGGGATGCTTTGTAGGGAATGCTGTGGGAGGGTGCTCTGGATGGCGATGGTGATGGGAGGAAGGGGGAGGCCCTCTAGGGAACATGCAACCCCTGCCTCTCCTCTCCTCCCAGGGTTCTTTCTGGCTGTGTCCCCAGCCCATGGGCCCAAGCCCTTCTCTCTGGTTTCTCTACCAGTCTCTTTATTTTCCTACCCACCTTATTCAGTTTATCTTCCTGCTTCCTCCTTGGCTTAATTATTCTTTAACCCTTTTGCCTGTTCCCTGAACCCTATTGTGAAAACCACCAAATTGCCTTGTCATTCTCTGGTGTTTGTAGTCATGAAAGATTAGGGCTGGGAAGACACTCATCTTTCCTTCTCATCCCCCTCCTCCCTCAACCCCCAATGAACAAAGTTGGGGAAGGATGACCCAGTAACTCTCTCAAGGTCAGTGGCAAAGGGGCTGAGCCCCAGGACTCCCCCTGGCGCTTCTGCCTCCATGCTGCTGGCTATGGCTGCATGTGTGAGATCTCCCAGATTGCAATCCTCTCTTAGCACCATCCCCAGTCCCTTTATCCTTGGTGTTCTCATTCCAAAGGGAAGTCAGAGTGAAGAGGAGAGAAGCACGCAGCTCCTGACCAAAGGCCATCCTCCGCTTAGATCCAATGCAAGCTGTAGGGAAGGCCCAACTGGGAAGGGGCAGATGTGCCTGAGAGGGTGTGGTTGGCAGTCCATGAGAGTGGGAATTTTCATGATTCCATTTCCAACGTTTTTTCATAGAGTTGATTGGGTGAATAGAAGGGGTGATGACAGCACTCAGAGCAGGAGGGTGGATAGGAGTAGGGAAATGATGTGAGAGAAGCAGAGGGGAGGGAAGAAAAGGGTGTTGGGAGGCAGCCAGGCCATCTGCAGGCCTTGCGATTTATTCTTTGGGGATCGTGAACAATGACAGAGGTAATGAGGATGAGCACATGGTTTGGCTGCCACTGTTATTTCTTTTTGGAACTTGAGGGTTTGTTTTCTTTCTTTCTTTCTTTCTTTCTTTCTTTCTTTCTTTCTTTCTTTCTTTCTTTCTTTCTTTCTTTCTTTCTTTCTTTCAAGATATTTTACTGATTTTTTGAGAGACAAAAGGAGAGGGAGAGAAACATTGATGCGATAGTGCAACATCAATCAGCTGCCTTCTGCACACACCCTACTGGAGATCAAGCCGGAAACCCGAACATGTACCCTGACAAAGAAACAAACCGGTGACCTCTGGGTGCATGGGATGCTGCCCAACCAACTGAACCACACCAGCCAAGGCTGGAACTTGAGGGGTTTGTTTTTGGTGGTGTTGTTTTTTTAACTTGAGGGTTTTTATGTGGAGTTTTTTTGGGCACTGAATAAATAAATACTGGACGGTTAAGAACTAGCAGAAATTAAATATTAACTACAGAGCTATTTGTACCAAGAGTCAGCCAATAATGGGACTGGCAGAGAATGTGGAATCAGGAGCCCTGGGTTCAAACCTTGCGTTTTCCACCCACTAGCATTTTAACCTTGAGCAAGTCTCTTAATGTCATTGAGCTTCAGTTTTCTCTTCTGTAAAATGAAGGTAAAAATAAAGCCTGTCCTTCTCACCTGACAAGGTCATGGTGAGGATTAAATGAGATAATGGAAGAGAAAGCTGGCTAACCTGTAAAGCCTTAGGCAAATGTTTGCTGTCATCATCAGTAGGATGGTTAAAAGGATCAAGATACCAGTGGTCTTGGAATTGAAAACCAAGAACCCCGTGGTGAAGGAAGGTGACACAGCATTTAACAGCTGTGTACAGTCAGGGGCCTTCCCCACCTTAACCAGGCCTGGGACAGCCAGGCAGCTGCTGCTGTCTGATGTGGTTCTTCTGGAACGTGTAATGGGGAAACAGTGAACAGAGTGACGCCAGCTTCTAAATCACTATTTTTCAAAGCTGCTGATAGTCAGAATTGCTTGAGAAAAAAAAAGAGATGCTGGGATGAGGCTTATGGGTATGCTGTATCTGGTTTCAATTTCAAATCCTTTGAGCCTCTCACTAGTTTTGAACCTTTAGAGCAAGTTATTTAATCCTCCAAGCCTCAGTTTCCTTGTCTGTAAAATAGGAATAATACTACCTACTACATGTAATCTGAGGATTCACATGAGTGAATTTACATAAATTGCTTAGCACATTGCCCGCCACATAAATAAATGCTCAATAAATGATTGTCAACCCAGAGGGACTAACTGAGTGTGTTGAACGGCTGACTCCCCAGGCTTCCTGACAATGTCACCTTTGAGGAAGGGGCCCTGATTGAGCCACTGTCTGTGGGGATCCATACCTGCCGGCGAGCTGGAGTCACCCTGGGGAACAAGGTCTTTGTATGTGGAGCTGGTAAGAAACAGATGATACCCTACTTATGAGTTCATTAAGGGAGAATGTGGGGGCACCTCTGCCCATCTCATTCCCCCTCCAAAGGATGAAATTTGAAATTGGTCCTGGGATCTTTCTGGGTAGGAAAGGATTATAATGTCCCATTCCCCTGGTGGCTAGCACTTTGCTAAATAAATGAATATCTGCAGAAATGATGTTATTTCCTAGGCAACAGGACCCTTTTATTTGTTTAAAGAATGCAACCTGGGATTACATTTCAACCCTTGACAGGAAACTAGGGAAATATTTTTAAAATATTTTTATTGATTTCAGAGAGGAAAGAAGAGGGAGAGAGACAGAAACATCAATAATGAGAGTGTCACATTGATTGGTTGCCTCCTGCATGCACCCGAACCAGGGCCAGGGATCGAGTCTGCAACCTAGGTATGTGCCCTTTTTTTTTTTTTTTTTTTTAAATTAAATCTTTATTGTTCAGATTATTACATTTGTTCCTCTTTTTTTCCCCCCCATAACTCCCCTCCTCCCAGTTCCCGCCCCACCCTCCGCCCTCACTCCCCACCCACTGTCCTCATCCATAGGTGCACGATTTTTGTCCAGTCTCTTCCCGAATCTCCCACACCCCTTTCCCCCCCAGGAATTCAGTCAGTCCATTCCCTTTCTATGTCCCTGATTCTATTATAATCAACAGTTCATTCTGTTCATCAGATTATTTATTCACTTGATTCTTAGATTCACTTGTTGATAGATGCATATTTGTTGTTCATAATTTGTATCTTTACCTTTTTCTTCCTCTTCCTCTTCTTAAAGGATACCTTTCAGCATTTCATATAATATTGGTTTGGTGGTGATGAACTCCTTTAGCTTTTCCTTATCTGTGAAGCTCTTTATCTGACCTTCAATTCTGAATGATAGCTTTGCTGGATAAAGTAATCTTGGTTGTAGGTTCTTGGTATTCATCACTTTGAATATTTCTTGCCACTCCCTTCTGGCCTGCAAAGTTTCTGTTGAGAAATCAGCTGACAGTCGTATGGGTATTCCCTTGTAGGTAACTGAGTTTCTTTCCCTTGCTGTTTTTAAGATTCTCTCTTTATCTTTTGCTCTTGGCATTTTAATTATGATGTGTCTTGGTGTGGTCCTCTTTGGATTCCTTTTGTTTGGGGTTCTCCGCGCTTCTTGGACCTGTAAGTCCATTTCTTTCACCAGGTGGGGGAAGTTTTCTGTCATTATTTCTTCAAATAGGTTTTCAATATCTTGGTCTCTCTCATCTTCTGGCACCCCTATAATTCTGATGTTGGTACGCTTGAAGCTGTCCCAGAGGCTCCTTACACTATCCTAGCATTTTTGGATTCTTTTTTCATTTTGCTTTTCCGGTTGGGTGTTTTTTGCTTCCTCGCATTTCAAATCATTGACTTGATTCTTGCGCTCCTCTGGTCTGCTGTCGGGAGTCTGTATAATATTCGTTATTTCAGTCTGTGTATGCTTAATTTCTAGTTGGTTCCCCAATATAGCATCGAGGGTCTCATTAGTTTTCTTGTAGATCTCATTAAGTTTATCGGCGGCTTCTAAACAGTTCTTGAGAGACCTTAAAAGTGTGGTTCTGAACTCTATATCTTCCATTGACAATTTTGTCCTGTTTCTTTGTCTCCGCATTTTGTTATGCTTCCTTGGTGCACCCCCTAGTGGTCTTTGTTCACAGTCTTATAGTTAAATCTTGATTGTTGTAGCTAATTCCAGGGAGGGTTTGACCTCCAGGCCAAGTGGCTATGAGAATCAGCTGTGTCAGCAGTGAGAGAACTTCTGTCCTCTAGGGAGGTGCTAATCTAGCCTTTGCCTGAGGCTATCCGGCAAATGCCTCTGTGCAGGGCTTGGGCGGGGCGGGTCGCACAGGATCAACAGGGTGGGCCGGAGAGAGCAGTTATGGCGGCTCTCAGTCCTGTCCCCAGGGGCTCTGCCTCTCTGAGTCCCAGCACCCGCTGCAAAGCTCAGAGAGAAAGCTGCACTCGCTCTGACCGAAGCCAGACAGTCCCGCTTCTCCCGTTTGAGTCTGGGTCCCTAAAGACTCGCCGGTATCTGGAGCTCAGAGTCTGCGACTCCCTCCCGATTGAAAACGCCAACCGCGCCCTCCGCCGCCAGCCCGCTCCGCGCACTCCGCACCTCAGAATTTGACTTCAGCACTGCGCCTCCTCTGAGTGTCCGTATGCGTTTCTCTTTCCTCCTAGTTGTAGGACTTCCACTCAGCCAGCGTTCCTGTGGTTCTTGGTGATGTCCCTTCCGTTTTTTGGTTTCACTTTTGAAGTAGTTGTTCAAAGCAGCAAACTCCGGCGTTAACCTATGCCGCCATCTTGGTTCTCTGTCGATTCTCTTTTGATCTCTACAATACTCAGTATGTGCCCTTGACCAGAATTGAACCTGGGACCCTTCAGTCCACAGGCCGACACTCTATTCACTGAGCCAAACTGGCTAGGGAATTATTTTTGATAGTAAACGAAAGAACAACTTTGGAACTTCCAAATCATACCAGAGAAGTGGCCTTCTGGTCCATCCAGGAGAGAGGTGGGCCCTGCTCACCACCAGTGAAAGGAGTAGAGCCCAGCCCCGCCATGAGCCAGCACTCTGCTTGCGCTGGGAAGCTGCCTTCTCTCCTCCACCCGACAAACCCTAGTAGCCTCAGATGGAATCACTCTAGACTTCTAACTGCTGGTAACTTAGACAACATGCTCCTACTCCTCTTGGGTATGATCTGGTGTTCCTCATACACTTTGGGAGGGAGGGTGTATATTTGACATGTAATGTTAGTTTCAGGTGTACAATGTAATTACTTGATATTTGTATATACAGGTGACTTGTGAACAACACTGGGGTTAGGGACATCCACATATAAGTTTTGATTCCCCCAAAACTTTACTAATAGCTTATGGTTGACTAGAAGCTTCACCAATAACATAAACAGTCTATTAAAGCATATTTTGCATGTTACATGTATTACAATAAAGTAAGCTAGAGAAAAACAAATGTTAAGAAAATCATAAGATAGAGAAAACACATTTATAGTACTGTAGGTATTTATTTAAAAAGACATCAGCATATAAGTTGGACCTGCCTGGTTCAAACCTTTGTTGTTCAAGGGTCAACAGTATTGCAAAATGACCACCACAATAAGTCTAGTTAACATCTATCACTAGATCAGCCGTGGGCAAACTACGGCCCGCGGGCCGGATCCGGCCCGTTTGAAATGAATAAAACTAAAAAAAAAAAAAAAAGACCGTACCCTTTTATGTAATGATGTTTACTTTGAATTTATATTAGTTCACACAAACACTCCATCCATGCTTTTGTTCCGGCCCTCCGGTCCAGTTTAAGAACCCATTGTGGCCCTCAAGTCAAAAAGTTTGCCCACCCCTGCACTAGATGGTTACCAAGTTTCCTTTACTTGGGATGAGAACTTTTAAGATTTACTCTCTTAGCAACTTTCAAATATGCAATACAATATTATTAACTACTAGAGGCCTGCTGCACAAAAATTCATGCACTCGGGGGAGGAGGGGGGCAGGGGTGGTGTCCCTCAGCCTGGCCTGCACCCTCTCGCAGTCCAGGAGCCCTTGGGGGATGTCCACCTGCTGGCTTAGGCCTGCGCACTGAGAAATCAGACATCCCTCTGGCAGCTCGGGACCCCTTGAGGGATGTCCAACTAACAGCTTGGACCTGGTCCCCTGTGCTGGCCAGCCATGAGCTGGCTTCTGGCTGAGCAGCATTCATCCTGTGGAAGCGCACTGACCACCAGGTGGTAGCTCCTGCATTGAGCGTCTGCCTCCTGGTGGTCAGTGCACATCATAGCGACCAGTTGTTCCCGTCAATTTGCATATTACCTTTTATTATATAGGACTAGAGACCCAGTGCACAAAAGTTTGTGCACTCAGGAGGGGGGGGGTCCCTCAGCCCGGCCTGTGACCTCTTGCAGTCTGGGACCCCTCGGGGGATGTCTACCTGCTGGCTTAGGTCCCCTCCCTGGGGGGATTGGGCCTAAGCTGGCAGTCAGACATCCCTCTGGCAGCCCGGAGCCCTCGGGGGATGTCCACTTGCCAGCAGGGAGCAGGCCTAAGCTGCAGTCAGACATCCTTAGCGCTGCTGAGGAGGCAGGAGAGGCTCCCACCACCACCACTGTGCTGGCAGTCATAAGCCTGGCTTGTGGCTGAGCAGAGCTTCCCCTGTGGGAGTGCACTGACCACCAGGGGACAGCTCCTGCATTGAGCATCTGCCCCCTGGTGGTCAGTGTGTGTCATAATGACCAGTCATTCCCAGTTGTTCTACTGTTAGGGTCAATTTGCCTATTATCCTTTTATTATATAGGATAGTTACCATGCTATACATTATATCCACATGACTTATTTATAACTGAAAGTTTGTACCTTTTGACCCCCTTTACCCATTTCACTCACCCTCTCACTCCCTTCCTTTAGCAACCACCCTGTTCTCTATATCTTTTAGCTTGGGATTTTTTGTTTGTATTAGAGTCCACATAAAGTGAAATCATATGGTATTTATCTTTCTCCATATGGTATTTGTTTTTCTCTGTCTGACTTATTTTACTTAGCATAATGCCCTCAAAGGCCATCCATGTTGTCACAAATAGCAAGATTTCCTTATTTTTATGGCTGAGTAATATTTCATTGTATATATACCATATCTTCTTTATCCATTCATCCATAGATGGGCACTTAAGTTGTTTCGATGTCTTGGCTATTGTAAACAATACTGCAGTGACCATGGTGGCACACACATCTTTTTGAGTTAGTGTTTTCTTTTTTCTTTTCTTTTTTCAGATAAATACTCAGAAGTGGAATTGCTGGATCACTTAATAGTTGTATTCTTAGTTTTTTTTGAGGAATCTCCATACTGTTTTCCATAGTGGCTGCACCAATTTAAAATACCACCAATAGTGTATGAGGGTTTCCTTTTCTGCACATATTCCCAACACCTGCTATTTCTTATTTTTTATAATAGCAGCCATTGTAACAGATCTGAGGTGATAGTTCATTGTTTTTTTGATTTGCATTTCCCTAATAATTAGTGATGTTAAACACCTTTTTCTATGTACCTATTGGCCATTTGTATGTCTTCTTTGAAAAAATGTGTATTCAGATCCTCTGCCCACTTTTTGTTGTTGTTATTGTTAATCCTCATTTGAGGAAGTTTTTTCTGTTGATTTTTAGGGAGATTGAAAGGAAAGTAGCAAGGGACAGAGAGAAACAGATAGGCACTGATGTGAGAGAGACACATTGATTGGTTGCCTCCCATACATTCACCAGGCCAGGGATTGAACCTGCAACCCAGGTATGTGCCCTTGACCAGGAAATAATTGAATTATTTATTTACCCCAGGTATGTGCCCTTGACCAGGAAATAATTGAATTATTTATTTATTTATGTTGAGTTGTATGAGTTCTTTATATCTTTTGGATATTAACCCCTTAACAAATAGTATATGGTTTGCAAATATTTTTTCCTATATGGTAGATTGCCTTTTTCAAAAATATATATATTTTATTGATTTTTTTACAGAAAGGAAGGAAGAGGGATAGAGAGTTAGAAACATCGATGAGAGAGAAACATTGATCAACTGCCTCCTGCACACTCCCTACTGAGTATGTGCCTGCAACCAAGGTACATGCCCTTGACCAGAATCGAACCTGGGACCTTTGAGTCCACAGGCAGATGCTCTATCCACTGAGCCAAGCCGGTTAGGGCTAGATTGCCTTTTTCATTATTGATAGTTTCTTTTGCTGTGCAGAAGCTTTTTAGTTTGATATAGTCCTACCTGTTTATTTTTGCTTTTATTGCCTTTGCTTTTGGTGTCAAATCCAAAAAAATTTGCCAAGACTGATGTCAAGGAGCTTACTGCCTATATTTTCTTCTAGGAGTTTTATAATTTCAGGTCTATGTTCAAGACTTCAATCCATTTTGAGTTAATCCTCATACAATTTTGTGAATGATTTTTCTTTTCTTTATTAAAAAATATTTTTATTCACTTCAGAGAAGAAAGGAGAGGGAGAAAGAAATAGAAACATCAATGATGAGAGAGAATCATTGATCAGCTACCTCCTGTATACCCCACATTGGGACCAAGCCTGCAACCCGGACATGTGCCCTGACCAGGAATCTAACCATGACCTCCTGGTTTATATGTTGACGCTCAACCACTGAGCAACACTGGCTGGGCGCTGATTTTTCTTTGGCAGAGCCAAATACATGACCACAGGGCTTCCTAAGTATGGTGATAGGTATAGAACAGACTTGCCTCAGTATGCGAGCAGGCCGTCGGATTCCGGTGACAGATTTTTAAAATACCTTTTTGTCTTAGGCAGAAAAGATAAGTCAGCCCAGCTGGAGTGGCTCAGGTGGGTTTGAGTCTTATCCTGTACACCAAAAGTTGCCAGTTCGATTCTCAGTCAGGGTACATACCTGGTTCAATCCCCGGTTGGGGCATATATGGAAGGCAACTAATCATTTCTTTCTCCCTCTCTCCCTCTCTCCCTCTCTCTCTAAACATGTCCTCAGGAGAGGATTAAAGGGGAAAAAAAGACAAGTCATACACACCATATGTGCATACACAGAAATTTACGCATAGACCCATCAGCCCACGAGATTCACTATTAACATTTTGGTGTAAAGCTTTTCTTTTCTTTTTTTCACTGAGATCATGTTGAATATACTTTTTTTATTTTTTTAACTACTCTTTTAAAAAATATATATTATTAACATTTTTTTATGTCAGATATAAAAGAGTTATGACATAATTTTTTTTATTAACTGTGTAGTATCCCACAGTAGTTTATTTAATTAATCCCTTTGTTGGTCATTTCAGGTATTTTCCAGTGTTTTGCTTTCTAGGGGAACTCACAAAATTATTTTCCAAAAAGAAAATTCCCAAAGATTTTCTGAAAAGTCTTATTTTGTGGATTTTTGTATTAAAACCATCATGCCATCTAGCAGGTAGATACTGTGGGGAAGCAGGTGGTCTTCAAGCTGATTCTTAGTCACCTAAACATCTGGGGGCTGCCTGAACAGCTGCCTCAACTCAGGGAGCCAGCTCACTTAACGATACTCCAGGCTGATCCTCGCACGGCACATAAAACAATATGTCTCTCCTTGGGAAGGTATGATGGGTTCTAGGGAGGTAGGGGTCAAAGAGAGAACAGGAAAATGTATCCAGACCTGAGATAACCTCTGAGAAAATGTATGCTTCCTTGAACCCTCTGGTTCTTTGACATTATCCCCACACAGTACCAAAGAGTAAGTGGAAAGTTTATAACTCTGTTAAGGAGCATACCAAGCAGAATCCAACCCTACAAGCCAATAATTCCTCATGTACTTATTTACTCATGATTCAGTAAACTGTTGTTAAGATCTCATTTATGTATCAGGCACTAGGATAGATGCTAGAGGTATACAAAAGATATGGCTCTTGTTTGGCCTGCAAAAGGGGAAGAACTGATGCTTCATCTTTCACAAACGTCTTCCATTTCCTGCTTTATTTAGGGCCAATTGGATTGGTCAATTTGCTGGTGGCCAAGGCAATGGGTGCAGCTCAAGTGGTGGTGACTGGTAAGGTTTTCTTTTTAAAAATATCCTCGAGGGGGAAACAGTTGGGCCTATATAGTTTGAGGCAGAAGCATAAGACCTATTCCCTTCAGCGGGAATTGGGTTTCTGAAGGGGTTTCTCCCCTTTTCCCTGGGTCCCAAGGTTGAGAAGCCCACTCAGGGGATGACCAAGTCAGAGCTCAGGAGGACACTCTTCTTTGAAGCTTCTGGGAGAAGACCTGGCTCTTTATGTATGGACCTGAGATGCCCATACTGCCTACTTAGTCCTAAAATGAGGCTCAGCCCTTGGTTCATTTGCCTAAGTCCAGGAGACAGGGAGTGTGTTTGTGTGTATGTACGTGATGTGAAGCTAGTGGGAAGTATAATATATTTATAGGGATGTTTGTGTGTGAGGTGTGTGCTATGAGTGAGAGACATGAGTGTATATGTGTGAGCTGAGGGTATCCAACAGCATGTGTGGGTGTGTTTGGAAGCACATGGGTATCAAAGGGTGTGTGTATGTGGAGAAGGCATCTGTTAGAGAGAATATTTGTGTGTGTGTAAGGTATCTGAGAGTGTGCATATGTGTGAGAAGAGGTTATCACAGTATGTGTGGATGAGTGTGTAGAGTTGTGTGGTGTGCAGGTGTGTGGATGAATAGGGTAGTGGGAATGCAGAAGGGTGTGAGGAGAAGCTATCAGAGTGTGTATAGAAGGTATCTGTGAAAGTGTGTGTTTGAGGAGAGTGTGTGTGCGCGTGTAAGTAGATATGTGTGTGTATGGGAGTGTGTGAAAAATATGTTTTTACTGATTTTAGAGAAAGAGGGAGAGAAACGTCAATTGGCTGCCTCCTGCACGCCCCCTACTGGGATGGAGCCCAGTGCACGGGACTGCGCTCAACCGACTGAGCCAGGGCTGCACCTCCGTTTTCATTTTCTTCCTAATCCGACATCCAGTTTCTCAGTTTGAAGAAAACCTTTTTTCGACTTTAGATCTGTCTGCCTCTCGGTTGGCTAAAGCCAAGGAAGCTGGGGCTGACTTTGTCCTCCAGATCACCAATGAGAGCCCGCAGGAAATCGCCAGTAAAGTGGAAGGTCTCCTGGGGGGCAAGCCAGAAGTCACCATCGAGTGCACTGGGGCGGAGGCCGCCATCCAGGCGGGCATCTACGTGAGTGGGATGCGGGCAGGGCTGGGAATCCATGGGGGTAGTGAACTGAGAAGTCAGGGGTCCTAGGATCAAGCTTCTCTACTGCCTTGCTCTGTGGTCCCCCATCAAAATTAAGTGATCTCTTTGTATCTCTGTTTTCTTATCTCTCTTGTGGAGGTAGTGGCACTTGCCTAACATTCTCATTGGGTATTTTTGAGGGTTAACAAGGTAACAGATACACAGTCCTTGGAAGATAAGTGACCCACACGTCAGGGTTTTCTGTCCCGGCCATATCTGTGATCATAAAAGTTGTACTCTTGATAAAGGATCATTAGGAGGAGCGGGGAAGCGTGTCTTAAGTGCGGGAAACTCTTATCCTGTTTTATTGAGGAAAACTGTGGTCTTTAAGTCATTTAGAAAGTGACAGCCAATAGTTCAGTTAGTCACAAAGTTGAGTTTTCAGGGTCACAGTTGGCTACTGTTGTCCTCTCCCAGAATTAGGAGGGGATACGCCATCAATACCTGGTAAGTCCCTCTTGGACTCACCTGTAATTTATGAGAAGTTGGCAGGGAGGTGGAGAGGGGAAGTGGCATTGACATGTCAAAGTATGAGGAAAAGAGGAGACAAAAAATACGTTCCAGGTTCCAAGCCTCACCGTGTGCCAGGTCTTCTGCTAAGTGTTTTATAAACGTGATATCCCCAGTCTGCACAGTAGCCTTGAAATGAGTCATCATTTTACGAGAGGTCTAGTGGCTTGCCTTGAGCACACTTCCCCGATGCCTGTGCTTTCCTTACTCTGTCCACTGCTTAGGAGAGGAAGGGAAAGAAAGGACAAGAAGCCCGCGGGCAGTCATGCTCAGGTGGGAGGGGTGGGGCTGGGGAGAGCACAGCTGTACCTGCCACCACTGGGACTCCTGCCCGCCTCCCAGACTCTTTCCCCACAGCAGCGGGGCTTCCTCCTTCCTTCTGAGTCACAGCTGGGTCACACACAAGGGCACTTCGAACCACGTAAGACATCCCAGGGAAAGCTGGCCCCTGAGGTCAGTGTGGCATGGCCCTCTGGCCCGGTACCTGGCAGAGCTGCCAAGCCCTCCTTCTACCAAGATGCCCATGGCATCAGGGACAGATTAAATGGTGCCAGGAGGAAGGAACAGGTGGCACCCTCGCACCGGGACCCAGAGAAACCAAAACTCAGAGGTGATGGGTATGATCAGTCAGTTCATGACATGTCTTGGGCACTTCGAGGTCTATGATAGTGAGTGAGGTACGTCTATTGTCTTCAAGTTGTTGGCAGATCAGGCACACCGTCGCCCCCACCCCCACCCCAATGCACAGAGAGGCAGTAAAAGACATGGCTTCTCAACTCGAGGCTTTCCTTCCTCTTTTCTCCTGCCTGAAGAGCATCTGGGAACAGCTGGCATCTCCAGCTGTTCACAGTGGGAGCCCAGTTACCAGGCTACCTGAGGTGAGCGTGAAGGTAAATGTGACCCAAGAGCCTCACCAGGCCTGAGGCCTGAGCCTCTCCTGAGTGGAGGTGGAGCCATCAGGCATGATGGGTGCTGTAGAATGCTACAGGCTGCCCCATCAGCAGGCAGGTTAGGTGGAGGCACCTTGTATGGGCATACCTGAGCGTCCTTTTCCTGCCAGATCATGACTAGGTAATGTTCATGAGGAGAAGTGGCAAATGCGTAGGGTAGAATTGATGTCACCTCCTCCGGGCAGAGGTCACACCGATGAAACGGCAATCAGGTAGCCCAAGCATTCGTCTGTGGCCAGCAAACTGGGATGGCCAGTGTGAGGGTGTTCTCCCTCCTCACCAGGTGAAGAGGAAATAGTGGGGAAGCAGTTTTCCTAGATCATTTCTCAGTTTTCTGTGCCTCACTCACAACTTTGACCTCTCGCTCCCACTTTTACAGTGGATACAGCAACATTCCCCTGCTTCTCCGGAGCAGGCGCAACGCAGGAGTTATGTGGAGATTGTCAAGAGAAATTGCACTCTCTGGCCTCATCCAGGAGGGAACTGGTAGGCAGATAGGTGTTCAAGGAAGACAAAATCCGTTATGACCGATACTATCGGGATGAATGTTTCTGGAACAGAGATATTTCTAAATGCCAGCTTGCACGTATGAGGCAGTTTTTAAACCACAAACTTCCAGTAGTCCTCCTCATTTGTATAGTGCTTAATAGTCCGTCCCCCCCCCCGCCCCCGCCCCAAAGAGGGTGGTTCCTTAGAGGTTTGACAAAAGTCCTGTCCTGTGGGTGGGCACACTGGAGGAGGAGCAGGTGCTGAGATGAGGAAGTAGCTGAAGCCAACATCTGGTATGAGTTAGTAAAGCGTTGAAAGACATGCCAGGTTGCTAAAGATCAATGTTGTTTGTAGGGGAGATTCTCACTGGGGTCTGGAGGACCTTGGCTATTTCACGGGACGTTGTGGACAGCGAAAATGCTCCCGTTTTGCTTGTCTTCCAGTGGTGGAGTGTATTATTTCAGGATTTTTAAGGAAGATGATGTTTACTCAGCTGCTCTGTTGAGTTTGGTCACCATGTTGAAGAGTTCAGCAGAAAATCATTCCTGTAATTTCTGGATACTCGCCTGATGCAGTTAGAAGATATTTGTAACACTGCCATGAGCGGGAAGTCTGCATTTTCTTATCTTTCAGGTTTTCTTGTTCTTACTTCCTCTTCAGGCCACTTGTCCTGGTGGGACCCTGATGCTTGTAGGACTGGGTTCCGAGATGGTCAATGTGCCCCTAGTGCATGCAGCCATCCGAGAAGTGGATATCAAGGGCGTGTTTCGATACTGCAACACGTGAGTATGTTGTGGGTGAGTGGGGTGGCAAGTGGCCAACAAGACCAGGGCAGGTCTCTGGGACTAAGAGTCTCTGCCTATTTATTCATGACGAGCTCTCTGTGGTCACATGGATAGCCATGCGACATGACAGAGGTCCAAAGAGAGGATTCATTCCTGGTAAAAGAACAGGAGGGCAGAGATGGCAGAGGAAGGGAGGGAAGGAGGGAGAGAAGGAGGGAGAGAAGGAGGGAGAGAAGGAGGGAGGGAGGGAAGGAAGGAGGGGGATTTTAAAACATGCTCTTCTTGGGTATCTCTCAGGCCCTCTATTTTCCATTTACTTAAGTGGCCTGATGACCATTTTCCCTCTTCAAAGGGAAGAAGGAGGGAAAGGACAACAGCAAGAACTCCTCAAGTCCCTTGCCTCTTACTCCAGAGCCCCAGGGTCCTCTCTGGGAAGTGAGAGAGACTTATTGTGCCTCAGCCCACATTCTGTGTCTGCGCCCTCTCCCCTGGGGAGCTCTGTCTAGGACCATGTTCCTCAGTGTCCCTTACTCCCACCGTTAGAGTCTAACCATTCCCTCACCAGAGTGCCAGTTTTCCGGTAAACTCTCTCAGGCTGCGCTGCTAGGGATGTGATTGGATTATCCTGGCCGGCCTCCCTAAGGCTTATCTGCTGTTTCACAGTGGCCTCCATGTGCCCCATGCCTTCAGCCAAAAGAGTTCTAGGCTTCACGGCAGACACTGAAGAGGGGCCAGTAGGCATTTGGGAACAGCCTCTGAACTCCCGAATGATAAGTTCTAAGATCATTCCCTCCATTTTTGGTTTGTAGAATTGACCTGGCAGGACCATAGTGCTGTCAGTGAATATGGCCAAGCTGATGTGCCTGATACATTTGGGGGCCTGGCTCTTTCCTCCTGAAGGTTGAATGTAACACTTGTGATTTTTTTACAGATGGCCGATGGCGATTTCAATGCTTGCATCCAAGTCTGTGAATGTGAAGTCTTTAGTGACCCATAGGTTTCCTCTGGAGAAAGCGCTGGAGGCATTTGAAACATCCAAAAAGGGTTTGGGGCTGAAAGTCATGATCAAGTGCGACCCCAATGACCAAAATCCCTGATGTTAATTGGGCTCTGCCCTCATTCCCACCCTCTCAGCATCTCAGGGCTAAATGGCTAGGCAAGGGTGGGCTTTAAGGCAGAAGTTTCTTTTAAGTAGTAAGGGTGATTAAAATAATTCATTATAAGCAGAGAGCCTTACCCAGAGCAGTTGGTATGCCTTAAACACACAAACAGGGATAGTTTGGAGAAACTTGTAATCAGAATGACCTATTTCTGCTGAGTCAAGTGAGGGAAGAAATCTGTCCCTTGAGTTCCTGTTTCCATCGTGACTGGTCAAGTGGGGGCTGGGGAGGCTGAGTTATGAAGAGACAACTTTATCAAGACGTAACTGGTCCAGAAGTTGATTTTCAGGAAAATCTGCACCTCGGGACCTGGGATGAGGGGCTGTCAGCAGTTTTAGCTGAGAGCACAGTGTTTTTAGACATAGGTGCTATTTGGTTTGATGACAAAGGGAGAATAAGGGACTAGCCTTCTGGGTCTAGGGTAATTATAAAACCAAAATCCCACATTAGGTCAAACCAACTTATATTCCTCAAATGTAGAAATAGTCAGGGAACATCTCAACACTGAAGTCTGCCTCATTTTCAACCCCTGAGAATTGTGTTTGCAAGGTGAATAGCCACCTTCCTAACCGCCCCCCGACCCCCACCCCCAGCCACTGCAGGCTTCTTTGTCACAGGCAACCAGGAGATGCCTGCCTAAGGAGAGTCACAGGGGCCCTCACGGGAGACCTTAAATCATGCCTTTGATCAGCCAGGAGGGTTTGGTTGATGCACCACAGGAATAGCATCCCCTTCTAGGCTCAAACTCCCACAGGATTATTATACAATTCCATGTAATTCTGGTAACCATAAACAGAAAACCGTCCCCTCCTCAGCCAGTTAAGACTCTTGATGTCTTTCTATCTGAATAATCTCTCTAAAATTGTGACCTTATTTTAAGTTTACTGTGTAAGAGTCAATCACATTATGGCCATTTGTGACTTTAAGATTATTATTCAGGAATGAGGATATAGCAGCTGTGACTTAACTTGGGCTGCAGCCATCAACCCCTCACTCCAGCTGGGGATGGAGGCTGGCTTCGAAGAGGTTCTGATTTTCTTGTGACCATTTAAAACTGTGACCAGGAATTCCTCAAACTGCTTTGGGCAATAAATTCTGCTTGTAGTACCAGGCTGCTGTCATAATTTCTGCCTTTGTTTAAGGAGGAATGGGCTTAGGTTTATCTTTTCACAAAGGGTAGGTCCAAGATTTTTGAAAGCCACACATTTTGTGCATCGAATATAATTTCATTGACTGTCAGAAGTTAACATTAATGATCTCTTACAGTAAGCCAAATACATGTGATTATTTTACAGCTAAGGAAATGGAGAAATTGGTTAATTTGCTCAGGTCACACACTACCTTTTTTTTTTTTTAGAGCTTTTTAAAAATATGTATGTTTTTATTGATTTTAGATAGAGACAAAAGGAGAGGGAGAGAGAGATAGAAACGTTGCCGAGGAAGAAACAACGATGGGCTGCCTCCTGCATGGCCCCTACTGGGGACTGAGCCCGTAGTAACCTGGGCATGTGCCCTGACCTCTTGGTGCATGGGCCAGTGCTCAGCCACTGAACCACACTGACCGGGCACACACTAGTTTTCTTTTCTTTCTTTCTTTTTTTTTTTTTTAAATATATTTTATTGATTTTTCACAGAGAGGAAGGGAGAGAGATAGAGAGTTAGAAACATCGATGAGAGAGAAACATCGATCAGCCGCCTCCTGCACATCTCTTACTGGGGATGTGCCCGCAACCAACGTACATGCCCTTGACCGGAATCGAACCTGGGACCCTTCAGTCCGCAGGCCGATGCTCCATCCACTGAGCCAAACCGGTTTCGGCCACACTACTTTTCTTATGTCATCTCTAGAGGAGGGTAGGATCTTGAGACTCCGTCTACACACACTTAGTAGTCACATTGCCCACTATGCCTGCTTTGAGTTCTGTTTAGCTCTAGGGCCAGACTCTCCGGCTGCTTTCTATCAAAACTCTCCTTCCAGGAGAAAACTAAGATGGCGGCATAGGTAAACACGGGGAAATTGTCGCCTCACACAACAATTGAAAATTACCGCAAAGGACTGAGCAAACATCATCCAGAACAACAGAAAGGCTGGCTGAGTGTAAATTCTACAACTAGAAGGAAAGAAAAGCACGCTGAGAGCCAGAGGCGCTGCGGAGGTGAAGTGCAGAGGTACGGCGGCTCGCGCGCACGAGGAAAGGGGGTGGCACCTGAGGACGCGGCTGTCTTTTTGAATCACAAGCTCCCGACTGCTCTGAACTCCAGTTCCGGGAAGTCTCTGGGGACCCAGGACTCATACGGGGAGAAGCTGGTCTGTCCGGCAGCGGGCGAACTTGAAGGCGGCTTTCCCTCAGAGGTGCTTGCAGCAATTAGCGGGTCACTGAGAACCGCGACTCCGGGCGGAGAATCAGCCATAGCTCCTTGATCCGCCCTTGGATTCCCTGAGACCCCGCCCCACCCAGGCTGCGGCAGAGGCTTTTGCATGTGAATGTACCTAACTGCAGCCTAGCCAGGCAGACCCGGAACTTCCAAGAGAAGGCCCAAGGCCCCGCAGCGGCTTGCATTGCTTCACAGCTGAGCCTCTTCGTGGCTCCTGCTGTGTGGCCTCAGGCAGAGGCTGAATTAGCACCTCCTTAGATCCAGGAGCCACTGTACCCAGTGGTCAGAGGGTACCAGACTGCAACTCCTCAGATCCATAAGGGACACACTCAGGGAGCAGACTCAGTGAGCACCAAAGCCCCATTGAAGCAAGTCTTGCCCCAGAAGGGTGTCTTCAGCACAGAAGTTCTCCCACTTTAGACACAGCTGATTCTCACAGCCAATTGGCCTGGAGGTCAATTCCTCCCAGTGATTCTACAACAACCAAGGCACCAAGAGTGCACCAAGAGTGTCCACCCCAGGTAATTGGGGAGGCTGAGCTACTGGGCTCTACAGGACACCTGGCGCGCAGGGCCACTCTATCAACACAGGGAAGCTGCCAAAATGCGGAGACAAAGAAACAGGTCACAAATGGCAGAAATGGAGGAAAGCAAACGATTGGATATAGAGTTCAAGGCCACGTTTATAAGGTTTTTCAAGAATTTTATGGAAACCGCCAATAAATTTAATGAATCCCTCAATAAGTATAGTGAGACCATGGAGGACATGAAAAAGGACCAACTAGAAATTAAGCATACACTGACTGAAATAAAGAATAATTTACAGAGATCCAGCAGCAGACAAGAGGATCCCAAGAATCAAGTCAAAGATTTGAAATACAAAGAAACAAAAAATACCCAACCGAAAAAGAAAAAAGAAAAGAGATTCCAAAAATATGAAGATAGTGTAAGGAACCTCTGGGACAACTTCAAGCGTACCAACATCAGAATTATAGGGGTACCAGAAGGAGAGAGAGGGCAAGATATTGAAAACCTTTTTGAAGAAATAATGACAGAAAACTTCCCCTACCTGGTGAAAGAAATGGACTTACAAGTCCAGGAAGCGCAGAGAACCCCAAACAAAAGGAATCCAAAGAGGACCACACCAAGACACATCATAATTAAAATGCCAAGAGCAAAAGATAAAGAGAGAATCTTAAAAGCAGCAAGAGAAAGACAGTCAGTTACCTACAAGGGAGTACCCATACGACTGTCAGCTGATTTCTCAACAGAAACCATGCAGGCCAGAAGAGAGTGGCAAGAAATATTCAAAGTGATGAATAGCAAGAACCTGCAACCAAGATTACTTTATCCAGCAAAGCTATCATTCAGAATAGAAGGTCAGATAAAGAGCTTCACGGATAAGAAAAAGCTAAAGGAGTTCATCACCACCAAACCAGCATTATATGAAATGCTGAAAGGTATTCTTTAAGAAGAGGAAGAAGAAAAAGGAACTCTTACCATTTGCCACAGCATGGATGGAACTGGAGAGCGGATAAATACCACATGATCTCACTCATTTGTGGAATATAATGAATAACATAAGCTGATGAACAAGGACTGATCCAGAGACGGAGAGGCATTGATTGGACTGTTGGGACTTGGAGGGAAGGTAGGGGAGGGTGGGGGTAAGGGGGAAAGATCAACCAAAGGACTTATATGCAAGCAAATAGGCCTAATCAATGGACATGAACAACGGGGGGGAGAGGGCATAAGCGGTGGGGTGGGGGGGGTAGAGGGTAACGTGGGGACAAGGACACATATGTAATATCTTAATCAATAAAAAATATATTAAAAAAAAAAAAAACTCTCCTTCCAGCCCAGCTGGATGGCTCAGTGGTTGAGAGCTGACCTATGAAACAGGAGGTCACAGTTTGATTCCTGGTCAGGGCTCATGCCTAGATTGCGGGCTCCATCCTCAGTGTGGGGTGTTCAGGAGGCAGCCAATCAATGATTCTCATCATTAAGGTTTCTATCTCTTCCTTCCTCTCCAAAATCAATAAAAAGATATTTAAAACAAAACACAAAAAGCACACACAACTCTCCTTCCAGCTTAGTGGAGCAATAGAAATGCTGAAGGAGGTGGACTCACTGTGTGAAGCTCCCAAGTAGCCACTTTTCCTCTGATCTGGTGGAGCCAGGGGCCACTCAACCTGCAAGGGACTGAGGAGCTTCAGAGGGGACCCCTGGAAAGCCAGGAATGCCAAGGATAAAGACGTGTCACTTGTTACACAATAATAATTGGGCTGGGTCATCTACGTCAATGTCTTGGAGCCTCTGTTTCCTGGCCTGTTAAATGGGCTTTGCGATGCCTGCCACACGGGCAACTCTGGAAAATGAAACAGCAGCTCAAGGAATACTTTCCATTTCCAAATCCCCCGAGGGGCTCTAAGCTGCTGTGATTTCACAGCTTCCCAAGCAGGGGCGGAGAGGGTGGCAAGAGAAGGTGTGGGTGGGCCACCAAGTCAGTCCTTGGGGTGGTGAGGGGGCCGAGTCAGTGTTGCTGGGCTCCCTTGACGCCACATCCTCTGCTTCAAAGGGGCTGCAGGAAACCCGAGAACTCATCCCAGTGCTTACCTGGCGGGGCAATACCATGATCACAAAGAACTCTTTCCTCACACCACCCCTAAGCGTTCAATAAATATTGTTAGATTCTGAATCAGTCCCGGAACCAAAATATAAATTTCCCATGAATTTAACAAGCTTTGTGTGCTTTCCCCGCCAGCCTCTGTGTGCTTTGTCACTGGTGTCCGACACCTGGTTCACTTTCAGTCAACACTGAGGACCCCACCCAGCCGACACTCCCAGCACTGGGTAGGGAGTAAGGGTGGAGAGCTGGGAAAAAGGGCCCCGCAGACAAATAGAGGGTGGAAGGGGAAGGTTGCAACATGGATGTCAAAGGAAAAAGCGGACCCAGCTCTGGAAACTCCTACTTGCTGTCCACCTTTGCTACAGCAAATGCTGATGTGAAGTCACCTCTGGCCTCCCAAGCCCCGGTTCTCAGGCCGTGTCAGTCCTACTGTGCAGCACAGTCCTGCCTCTCCCTTCTTGGCTCCTGTTTTGCTCCCTCTGGGAGAACAAAGGGGGCCAACAGGAAGTTAGCTGGCCCAGAGTTAAGAATGGGGAAGCAGATAGGATTGGATATTCACCTTTTCCCAGAAATGTGCACACGATCTCAGCTGAGGCTTGGAGTACAGAAGCCAGACGGCAGGGCCCACGTCCGTTGGTGGCAGGCAGGCCTCCACCATCCCTGTCCCCCTCCACACACCCAGGTCCTCCAGGGCTCAGGAAGGACAGGATGCAGAAGGAGGCTTGGCTCGGAGTTCGTCGCCAGACGGAAGTGCCTTCAAAACAGCAGCAGCAGATGCTTCCTGGTGCAGCCACTGCCATATTGGAACTGCACAGTGATGCACCCACAGCCTCCACCCCTCAGCCCCCCTCCCTCTCTCCTTAAAGCCCTGACTGAGTCAGACATTGAGGTTCTTCCTTGGGCAGCTGACAGTGGCATGGGATATATGGATGCTGTTCTTGCCAAGAGATTGCTCACGGAATCTCACCCTCTGGGGGAACTTCTTGTGGTTACTGGGTGGGAAGAAGCCTCTGTCCTCTGGTCTTGGACCCATGAGGCCTATGAGAGGCAGATGGAAATGATTCAATGCCAACCCAGCCGGTGTGGCTCAGTGGTTGAGCATCTACCTATGAACCAGGAGATCACAGTTCAATTCCTGGTCAGGGCACATACCCAGGTTGCAGGCTCGATCCCCAGTGGGGGTGTGTGCAAGAGACAGCCAACCAATGATTCTCTCTTACTGATGTTTCTATCTCTCCCTCTCCCTTCCTCTCTGAAATCAATAAAAAATAAAAAAATAAACTTTTTAAAAAAGGATTCAATGCCAGGATTCAAGGTCTATCTGACCTGGGCCCACCACCAACTCACTTTGTGATTTGCCAAGTCACTTCAGTCTGAGCCTTGGTTTTCTCCCTTCTTAATGGCAATGTTGGGCTAGATCAGCAATTTTCAATCAATGTGCTGCAAGAATTTTTAAAACATGCAATAGCTGACTAGTCAGGGCCACTGACCTCTTTTCCCTTAGATTTCCAAATTAAAAAAATAACAGCCAACACAGCGATAACCATGAATGAATCAAAATTATACCTATTTTTTTGTCAGCTTGGCAACAAATACGTTATTGGTGTACTGCAGAATTTTAGTAATTAGTTTACATGTGCCGAGAGATGAAAAAGGTTGAAAATCACTGGGCTAGATGATCTTAAGGTCTCCGGCACTGGGGTTTTACAGGGTTCCCATCACCCTCAAGCCCTGGGGACTAAGAACCTCTTTGGATTGAGGTGTGAGAGGCCTTCTTGGATTTCAGTTCCAATCCCGTGTGTGTGTGAAGGGGTGGCCCAGGGTGGGACGGACAGCCTATGGAAGCACCTGTGTCCTGAGTATCACCTTGTTCTGCACCTTTGCCTCAGCCTCCCAGGTGTGGTCCTGAGGGGTTTTGCACAGCCCAGAGCTGAGCCAGGGAGGTCTGGCCTTATCATTAACTTCCCCGCTGGTGGTCACGGACTGGCCTCTCTGTGCTCCACACAGGACAGGAGGCAGAGGCACAGCAGGCTGGGTGGGGGTGCAGCAGGTCAGCCACAGAGAGAAGGGGGCTGTGAAAGAAGGTGGCCTATTCTGGTCCAGGCACCGCCTCCTTCCCGCCCCCAGGCATCTCCCTGGGACCAGCTCCATCCAGGCTTCAGGTGGGTGGTGCTGAAGCCCTGTGCATCCCACGGTGAACTCACAGGCTCTGTGTGCACGAAACCACCAGCCACCAGCTTCCTGGAGAGCCTGCCTCTTCCCGGCAGGAATCCCCATTGACTCCTCAGGTCAGCTGTTCACAGTGCTCTGGTCCCCAGGAGATAGTGGCGACTGTACTTTTCCTTATCACACAAGTTTGTGCATGGTGATAATAAAGACAGATAAGTACAAAGAAGATAAAACCAGCCATAACCTGTTCTCCAAGGATGCAATAAATTGGAGTACTTCCTTCTAGCTTCCCCCCATGCATTTCTATACAGATAAAATGTATAATTATAATCAGAAGTAAGAATTACTTTATCTACTCATTTTCCATTTTCACTCATAACAGATAAGGACTTTCATTTAAACAATCATATTTCCCATTAATAAAATTAATAATTCCTTCATATCATCTCACACCACATCAAACCAAATTCAATTTCCCCTAATTATCTAGAAAAAAATGTGACTTTTTTTGTTTGTTTTTTTAATCCTCACCAGAGGATATTTCCCCATTGCTTTTCAGAGTGGAAGGGAGAGAGGAACAGAGAGAGAAAGAGAAACATTGATGTGAGAGACACATTGACTGATTGCCTCCTGCATGATTCCCGACCAGGGGAGACCAGGGGATGGGGAGTGAACCCGAAACCCAGGCATGTGCCCTTGACTGGAAATGGAACCTTGGACCCTTCGGTGCTTGGGCTGCTACTCTAACCACTGGCCAGGGCTATACAACATCATTTATAATGACTATATCCCATTGTGTGGATGTACTATCATTTATAATGCAAATCACAATTTTTTGGTTATTTGGATAGTGTATAGGCCTTGGTCTTATGATAAAGTTGTGATGACTATCCTTGTGCATGTATTTTTATACTCCTGATGTATCGCCTGAAGATATGTTATATTTATAATGAAAATAGTTAGGTTTGAAGGGTATATACATCTTAAAAGCGACCTGGTTAGATAAAAAAACAAAATATTAATATTGAGACTAAGAAAATCTGGGATTGGGGGTGCCCCACGACATGTACAATGTGGGAAGACTATAAAGTCTGGGCACCTTTCAGGGGTGCCATGAAGCCACAGGCTCTCTGGCTTCAGGCCAACCTTAGGAGAGCTGGAGGCTTGGGCTTCACCATCTTGGACAGATCACCCCTTCTTCAGGCCTTAGTTCCTTATTAGTGAACTCAGTGGTCCCTTTCAGCTCCAGGACTGGCATGGGGTAGCATGGGGTTCACAGGAACTGTGGCTGGGGTACTGTGGAGCTATGAACCCCATCAATGAGCTTGTACTGGAAGACTCTGTCCACTCTGCCAAGCCTCAACGCCAGGGGACTCTGTGTATCATTCACCAAACTTTAATAAGTAACTAAGAGGAAGTGAAGGGGGTATATATAGAATGTTCCTTTATCAGCTCTGGCCTCTCAAGTAGATGCAAATCCATGTGGCATAGAATAAACTGGAGTAGTTATGTAGATACAAATTTGAGATTCTCTGGACCTCAAGAGATTAGCAACTTGTAGGACTCTTTAGGAACTTGGTCTTCTGAGTGAGTGATTCAAATATAATTGTCAGATTACTTTTTTAATCTCTTGTCACATATATATTAACTAGAGGCCTGGTGCATGAAATTTGTGCATGGAGGGTGGGTTCCCCTCAGCCCAGCCTGCGCCCTCTCCAATCTGGGACCCCTCGGGGGATGTTCGACTGCCGGTTTAGGCCCAATCCTGGACCGCTGGCTCCTAATCGCTCACCTGCCTGCCTGCCTAATAGCCCCTAACTGCCCCCTGCCAGCCTGGTTGCTCTTAACTGCCCCCTCCCTGCTGGCCTGGTCGCTCCTAACTGCCCCCCCCCCCCGGCCTTGTCACCCCTTACTGCCCCCTTGCCGACCTAGTTGCCCCTCACTGTCCCCCCTGCCAGCCTAATTGCCACCAACTGCCCCCCCCCCACCAGCCTGGTCTCCCCCAACTGCACCCACCCCCCCACACCCCCGCCGGCCTGGTTGCCTCTAACTGCCACCCCCCTGCTGGCCTGGTTGCCCCCAACTTCTCCCCCCTGCTGGTCTGGTCACCCCTCACGGCCTCTCCGCTGGCCTGGTCACCCCATGCAGCCTGCTGTTCAGTCATTTGGTCGTCCCTCACTAACCCCCCTGCTGGCCTGGTTGTAGGCAGCCATCTTGTGAGGGTGTGAGGGTTAATTTGCATATTACCGCTTTATTATATAGGATGCTGTGCTTACATGGTCTAACAACATAGTTTCGAGTGTGTTTGCATGTTTGTGCTGTGTGCTTTCAGGAATGCTAACGTCAGTCATCTCCTTTGTCACCCGTTCTGTGGGATGGAATGAGACTGCCAGTATGGACAGTATCAAGGACTGATGATTCCAAAGAACTATCCAGAAAGCTGTTATCAGTAAGCAGAATGAAGGACAACAGATTACCTGAGGGAGAGGAATGAGGAAAAGTCTAAGAAGAAAAGGAAGTAGTAGTATATTTGGGGCCCAGTGAAGAAAGTGACTCATCTGGGGCCTTTGGAGACTGGAGACAGGTTCAAGGAAGCAGCTGGGATTTCAGCACAGGAACAGACAGGCTTCACCAGAGCTCCTATGAGTCTACCCCAGACTTGGCTTCCCTGGTGCCACATACAAAAGTCCCACATCTTTCCCTGGCCGGTGTGGCTCAGTTGGTTGAGCATCGTTCCATGCACCAAAAAGTCACCAGTTTGATTCCTGGTCAGGGCACATGCCTGGGGTGCGAGTAGCAACCAATAGATGTTTCTCTCTCTCTCTCTAAAATCAATAAAAACATATCTATTTTTTAAAAATCCCACATCTTGCTGTACACCTGAAGCTAGAACAATGAGTAACACCTATTACCCTGCTCAGTGGTCCCCTAAAGTCATCCTGCCTTTTCCCAGAACAGGGCTCCAGAGGGATTTAAGCTTCCAAAGGGAAGACAGACCTTGCTGGGATGGTTGACTGCAGAGTTTCTGCCATCCTGTACGTGTCTTGTCATGGGTCAGACTAGAGGGAAGGCTCTACTGCATTTGGAAACGGTGGTAAAAGAAGAGGCCAGTGGGATTGAAAAGGCAAATGTGGGGGCTTGCAACCTAGCTCAGTACCTGGCTAAAACTGGAGTCTTACTTCCCCACTCTGACTGCCTTGGGCAGAGCTGCAGAGCCTAACCCTAGGGCCCCGCCACAGCTGACTTGGGTGGAGCTGCTGAGCATGGCCCCAAACCCCTGCCAAGACTGACTTGGGCGGAGCTGCAGGAACCCTCAGGGGCCGCCACAGGAGGAGATATGTAGGTCAGAGCCTCCCCCCAAATTCAGTTCAGGCTTTGGATCCAGAATTCCCCTGGACTAGCAGATCTGCGAAATAAAGGTTAAACTTTCCTCCCTCAGAGTGCTGGCTGGTGGTTCTCCCGTGCATTCTGCCACAACAGGATGTTTGGATGTCCTGGGCACCCTCTAGTAAGAAGGCTGTAGATAGACATTAGGCTACTCTATTTTCTATGATCTTGACAACTCAAGTTCTTTAAGCCTCAGGTTCCTCATCCTTGAAGTGGGGAAAATAATATCCATCTCAGGGTTGTCATCGGCACAGAATGAAGCGATTTTGAGGTCTTTAGCACGGTGAAGGGCACCATGGCTGTGCTTAATGAGCTCCTGTGCCTCCTTATTAGTGAACTCAGAACTCAGTGGTCCCTCCCCACTCAGTGGTGCCTCTCCCTCAGCAAACCTTACCTCTTCCTCAGGTAAATGAACGGGATGGATGATCCCCAAGACTTTTCCCGCTCTGAGCCTGGAGTCTGCACAGGTGCTTGGAAGGATGTGAGAAGTTCCCGGGGTGGCAGAAAAGGCCTCCGCCTGGCCCTGACCCAGCATCCCCCACTCTTCCATAAACCTGCCAGGCAAGGAATATGGTCCTAGAAGTAGACCCGTCGGCCAGGCAGGAAAGAGGAGTGAGAACCCAGTAACTGCCCTCAGGCGCTGCCTCTTCCCTGCCTGTCCTGCTCTGCCCCTATGACCACCCAGAGAAGCCCCTGTGCCTAGGAGCACAGAGGACAGGGATTCCCAGAAGCCATGGCTGTGCCTCATACCTACATTATGGTGGCATCTCTCATGGGCTGGCACAGCCCCTGGCACACACAGAAGGAGCTCTGAAAATGTCAATAGCCTGATAAGTAGCCAGACCTCACTTTTTAACGCTGAGCCAATGCCAACCTGGACAGTCAGTCTGAGCTAACCCAGAGTGATGGGCATCCTCGGCGTGACTTACTGTGTAGAAGCGGGAACCGAGCCCCAGGGACCAGGAGGGACATATCCAGATATCACGGCAAGAGGAGGGCTCACCTAGGCCTAGAGCCTCGTGCCCCAGAGACCCATCAGAGATGTCTAGGGTCCAAGTAAGATGGACAAGGTATGGGACCAGCTGCCCCGTCCAAACCTCTTTGGCTTTAAGGGAGCTTGCGGGGGTGGGGTGGGGGGGGGGACCCTGGGGTGTGGTAAGAACAACAATAGACCAGAAGCAGAGTCTTGGGTTCTGGGCTCACTAATTTTAGGAGAGCCATTTAATTTGTATGTGTTATTGGGCATCTGTGATGGGGTCAGTACAACCTCCTCAATATCGTCATTTATGCAATAGAATACTAAGCTTTTGTGTAAAAGAATGAGAGAATAACCATAACTGCTAACCCCAAGTACTTACTATGGGCCAGACACTTCTGAGAATGCCAGATACCTTAATTCATTTTACCCTGACAATAACCTTATGGGATTAATATCATTCCCCCCATTTTAAAGCTGAGAAAACTGAGGTACAGAGGTTACTTGGTCCAGATTCCCTCTCCCCTCCCCATCATGCACATACATACATATGTTGGGAGAAAAATGTCTAGAAGGATAGACACCAAGCTGTTAATAGTAGTTAACTCTGGAGGAGAAGATTTTGGGATTTTGTGTTTCTGAGGAGAGGGGAAGAGGAGGGCTATTTTTTTTTTTAAATATATTTTACTGATTTTTCACAGAGAGGAAGGGAGAGAGATAGAGAGAGTTAGAAACATCGATGAGAGAGAAACATCGATCAGCTGCCTCTTGCACATCCCCCGCCGGGGATGTGCCCGCAACCCAGGTACATGCCCTTGACCGGAATCAAACCCGGGACCTCTCAGTCCACAGGCTGACGCTCTATCCACTGAGCCAAACCGGTTTCGGAGAGGAGGGCTATTTTTAAAATTACTTTTTCTTTTTTATTGAATTTATTGGGGTGACATTGGTTAATAAAATTATATAGGTTTCAGATGTACAACACTACAATGCATCATTTGTATATTGTATTGTGTGTTCACCACCCCAAGTCAAATCTCCTTCCATCACCATTTATCTTCCCTACACCCTCTTCTACCTCCCTCACCTTCATTCCCCTCAGGTAACCACCATGCTATTGTCTATAGGACTTTCATTTTTTACTGTATAAATTCCTCTATTGACCAAAAAAAAATTTTTAAACCATGATCCTGTATCACTTTTGGACATTAAGAAAATGACTAAAAATGTCACAACCCTACTGTGACTTTCAGACCCAAACAGCGAAGCGCATAAGCGGTGGCCGGGATCCCAAGGCAGGAGGCACGCTCTGTTATCAGAAAGACTTTGACTGCAGCTCATTCCCAGGAACAAGGAGAGGGAGGGACCAGCCACTTCCAGGCAATTATAATTCCACCCCCTGACCCTTAGAAGACCCTTGAGCAGCCTGGGCAGGGTGTCTGTTACATCATGGGCCCAAGGGTCACTTGTGAGGCCTGAAAAACTGTGGGGTGAAACCACTGGTCCTGAGAAGTCAGCTGTTTGCAGGCTTTGGGTCTTTTTAATTAATCATCTTCTTTATCTGATGACAAGCTGAGTAACTGCCTGTGTCAGGGGACAGTCTTTGGCACCTCTCTTTAAATCTTGTGTGCTTACGTGCCTGCATCTTTGTTCTTGGCCATGTTTGTGGTTTCTATGGCACTGGGTTTTATTCTTGAGTTGAGTCAATGACCCTCCCATTTTCAGAGGAATTGAGTTGTTATTCATTTATGGCTATGACTTTGTTATCTGCTTTCTTCATCTCTCAGGTTTGCCTTGGTTACTTCCTTTTTTTGCTCCATTGCTTTGTGATTTCTGTGGAGGACTTTGGGTTTCCTGAGTCCTTTTAAATTAGGCCAGAGAGAACATTACCTCATGTTTCTAGTTTTTTACTTCTTTTTAAAAAATATATTTTTATGGATTTCAGATAGGAAGGGAGATGGGAAGAGAGATAGAAACATCAATGATGAGAGAGAATCATTGATCAGCTGCCTCCTGCACAGCCCCTACTGGGGATGGAGCCTGCAACCAGGCATGTGCCCTTGACCCAAATAAAACCCTTCAGTCTGCAGGCGATGCTCTATCCACTGAGCCAAACCGGCTAGAGCTGTTTCTAGTTTTTTCAAACTGATTTTTTACCGTAAGAAGTTCTAACAATATTTTTTTTCCTAACAATATTTTTTATCATTCCTGGTAGTTTCTATGAACAATTAAGTTCTATTTTAACCTTGCTTTTGCAAAATGTGGATTTAAGTGTTTCCTGTTTTTTATAAGTGTTTAAAAAAACAAAAAAACCCCAAACCTGTCAAATACTGACTCCTTAGTAGTTCTCACAATACTGTATCTGATGCCTGGTTTAATTAGACCTCATACCATTAGATGTGACCTCTTTCAGATCACTTCTCTTCATGCCCTACTGTTTTTAATTATTGCTTCTACAGCTGACCACCTCTTTTGATGAATCTTTTTGAAGCTTCCATTTCTTTCTTTTTTAAAAATATATTTTATTGATTTTTTTACAGAGAGGAAGGGAGAGAGTTAGAAACATCGATCAGCTGTCTCCTGCACACCTCCTACTGGGGATGTGCCCGCAACCAAGGTACATGCCCTGACCGGAATTGAACCTGGGACCTTTCAGTCCACAGGCTGACGCTCTATCCACTGAGCCAAACCAGTTAGGGCTTCCATTTCTTTCTTTCTTTTTTTTTTTAAAAAAATATTTTTATTGATTTCAGAGAAGAAGAGAGAGGGAGAGAAAGATAGAAACATCAATGATGAGAATCATTGATCGGCTGCCTCCTGCATACCCCACACGGGGGATCAAGCCTGGAACCAAGGCATGTGCTCTGACCAGGAATCGAATGGTGACCTCCTGGTTCATAGTTGACACTCAACTACTGAGCCATGCTGGCATTCGTATCATGAAATTTTCTACCAAAGGGGAAAATCAGTTAAGATCCTTAGGTTAAGTTGCTAACTCCTTTTCCTTCAGGGTGTGAGTCCTTTCCTTCACTCTCTTCTCTTTTCCCAGGCTTTAGAAGTAACGTTCAAAAACATTTCATTCTAGCTTCTTTCAAAAATCTTTTCCCAGCCCTAGCTAGTTTGGCTCAGTGGATAGAGCATCAGCCTGCAGACTGAAGGGCCCTGGGCTCAATTCTGTTCAAGGGCACATGCCAAGATTGCGGGCTCAACCCCCAGTAGGGGGTGTGCCGGAGGCAGCCAATCAGTGAGTCTCTCTCATCATATATGTTTCTATCTCTCTCTCCCCTCTCCCTTCCTCTCTGAAATCAATAAAAAATATATTTAAAAACCAATGTTTTTCCAGAGTCCCCTAACTACTCATCAAGTTTTGCATTCACATTGGTATGGTCCTATTTGATCTCATCTCTCAATTTACAGAGTTGGCAAGTAGTTAGGCAGGGAAATGTCATGAAGAATCATATTACCCTGAGCTTTACAATATTATCTCATTTCACCATCACACTTGGCAGGAAATTGAGACTCAGGGCAGTGATGGAACCCGAATGCAGATAACTGACACATGGGAGTTGAGCACCAAAGACAATTATACCCTAACCACAGTGATACTGCATTTTCTTCATGATATTCTCCACCACCGTGTGGCCCTTGTGCCTTGTTATTTTCTTCGTTTAGTTACTAAGCTAATCAACTGGTTGTTTATTTTGGCTGTATGTAGGCTTTCTATGCTAGTCTTCTTGGCATGGCTGATTATTTATTCTCCTGTGTAATAGAGATTTAACTCAGCTGATAAACAAATGTCCTTACCATACCTCAATTCTAATTTTCCTAGAAGCCTCCCTTGTTAATGATTTGGAGTTTATTCTTGCAGATACACACACACACACTATATATAATGCACACATGGATTTCATTTTACAAAAGTGGATCACATCATAGATATATATATTCCCATGTCAGTACATGTGGAACATATTCATTCTTTTTAAAAATATATATGTATATTTTATTGATTTTTTTACAGAGAGGAAGGGAGAGGGATAGAGAGTTAAAAACATTGATGAGAGAGAAACATCT
The DNA here is from genome assembly GCF_014108235.1 of Myotis myotis. Classification (NCBI taxonomy): domain Eukaryota; kingdom Metazoa; phylum Chordata; class Mammalia; order Chiroptera; family Vespertilionidae; genus Myotis; species Myotis myotis. Next base: position 162,973,831 of record NW_023416313.1, read on the forward strand.
ATCAGCTGCCTCCTGCACACTCCCCACTGGGGATGCACCCACAACCAAAGTACATGCCCTTGACCAGAATCGAACCTGGGACCCTTCAGTCCGCAGGCTGACGCTCTATCCACTGAGCCAAACCAGTTAGGGCACATATTCATTCTTTGTAATGCTAACATGATTCCACACATGTATGTACCGCATATCACCATATGTCTTTTATCATTCTTCTGTTAGTCGGCATTTAGGTTTCTTCTAATATGTTACTATTTTAAATACAATTAATTTCCCTGTATACATATCTTTCCACATAAATGCATAAAATATTTCTGTAGGATTCTTAGAAGTAGTGTTTCCATGCAGAAGGATATTGCCACAATTTTTAAGCATCACCCATATGCTCCCTTAGGGAGGCAAACATATTTTCCTCTTTTCTTTCAGGGTAAATACTGTCTAATCAATTGGATATCTGTAACTCTTCAGCATTTCTCCCATTGTTTCTTCCTTCTTTGGGTTCCTTTTAATCACCTTTTCCTTTTTGGTGACTTTTTTTTTTTAACTAACCTTCATCTATTCCAAGGAATCACTTATAGAAATAGATAAGATAGACATGGAGGTCATATTTAATTGAGGGTGCTGACTTGGAGGAAAGATGATAAACTTGAACCTTGATGGTTGTAATGTTACATAAAGTAAAATAGCACATACAGAAGGCAATCCATCAATGTTCCTCTCTCACATTGATATTTTTCTCTCTCCCTTCTCTCTAAAATCAATAAAATAAACAGAATAACATGTTAGAGGATGTTCCAGTTTTCTATTGCTGCACAAAAACCAACCCACATTTAGTGAGTTAAAACAGAAACATTGATCCCTAGCAGGTTTGGCTCAGTGGATAGAGCATCAGTATGGGGACTGAAGGGTCGCAGGTTTACTTCTGGTCAAGGGCACGTACCTCAGTTGCGGGCTCAATTCCTGGCCTGGGTCAGGGCAAGCAACCAATTGATGTCTCACTCATCGCGATCTTTCTCTCTCTATTTTCTCCCTTCCACTCTCTCTGAAAATCAGTGGAGAAAATATCATCCGGTGAGGACTAACAGTAAAAACAAAAATAAAACAGAAACATTAAAATTTTAGAAATTTTCTTTTGACACAATCAGCCTTAATAATAAATTTGATTTAACAACAATCACTGTAACATATCAGCTTTGAACGTTTCTGTGCTGGCTGCCAGTCCTTGCATATACTGGGTGGGCAAAAGTAGGTTTACAGTTGCACTACACATAAATAATGCAATCATTAATAAATACAAGAATAAACTCTGTTTCACATACTGACAGCTGTAAACCTACTTTTGCCCACCCCTGTAAGTAATTATAACTTTTTTTTTAATATATTTTATTGATTTTTTTACAGAGAGGAAGGGAGAGAGATAGAGAGTTAGAAACATCGATGAGAGAGAAACATCGATCAGCTGCCTCCTGCACATCCCCCACTGGAGAAGTGCCCGCAATCCAGGCATATGCCCTTGACCGGAATCGAACCCGGGACTCTTCAGTCCGCAGGCCGACGCTCTATCCACTGAGCCAAACCGGTTTCGGCAGTAATTATAACTTTAAAAAATTTCTATTTTTGTGATTATGAAAGTAATATATGCTTGTTATAAACAAAATCACAAGCCTGCAACCCAGATCTGTGCCCTGTCTGGAAATATGCCCTGATCAGGAATCAGATGGTGACCTCCTGGTTCATAGGTCAATGCTCAACCACCGAGCCACACTAGGCTGGGCAGTCTTAACCACTTTAAATGCTTAGTAAATCTTTTTAGTTTTTCCATAAAGACTTTTGTTTGGATTGTTTTTTAAAAAATGTTTGTTTTGATCTCTTCAGGGCAAAATGGCTGCCCAGGTCCCAGGCTCAGGCATGACTCAGCACCACACTCGCTGCCACTTCTCCTGGATCCTCCTCTCCCCCCAGATTCCACAATTCCGCACCTTCTCCCACGCTCCAGCCTTGGGGAAATTTGCCTAAATATTCTCTCTTTTTAAAAAAAATATATTTTATTGATTTTTTACAGAGAGGAAGGGAGAGAGATAGAGAGTTAGAAACATCGATGAGAGAGAAACATCAATCAGCTGCCTCCTGCACATCCCCCACTGGGGATGTGCCCGCAACCCGGGTACATGCCCTTGACCGGAATCGAACCCGGGACCCTTCAGTCCGCAGGCCGACGCTCTATCCACCGAGCCAAACCGGTTTTGGCTGCCTAAATATTCTCGTAACTCCCTGATGGTCCAAACAATAAAGACAAACCTAACAGGCCCGGACATACATGTGCTTTTCTTTGATGTGGAAGCGCTGATTATTCAACTCCTGACTGAAGAAGCCTCTAGGCCGAACACCGCGCTTATTTCCCCTGAGAATTTGCAGAAAGCATCTGACAGGGCAGACAAAGGGGCTCTTTTCTAACTGGAAAACGAGCAGTGGTTCTCTTCCAACAAGTGAAAGAAACCATCAAAGAGAACATAAAGGAGCACCTCCTTGGCAAGGAAGGGAGGAAGAGGAGACCATGAGGCAGAGAAGGGAGGAGAGTGATCCTGAATATCGGGCCAGCAAATCAAAGCCACTGACCTGTGCTCGGGGCAGGGGCCTGGCAGAGAAGAATTACTGAGTGGGCTGAGGAGCAGGGACCATGGCAGAGAAAAATTGCTAATTATCTCGCTAGAAAAGCAATGTGTTATGATTAAACCCAGCCAGAAAAAAACCCTGCTGGTAAATTTTACGTGAACTTTTTACCCTGCCAGTACCAGGAACGGCTAATGAACTGCTTTGCAGTTTGTTTTCTCTTTTTTTTAGAAATACTTTGTAGTGTTGCAGATAAAAGGCTTTGCTGTACCCTCGGTCGGGGCTGCAGTACGAGGCTCCTTACAGGAAGGACGTGCTGTAGTCAGCTGGCCAGCTTAATAAGGGCTCTTAAATTTAAATTCTGAATAGGTGGTCTATCTCGCTGATTGAACCCACAACAGACCCTGTTAGAATATAATTTGACTATGGACACTGCAAAGTTGTTCATGTCCTGCCTTCATGCCTGGGGCTTAAACCAAGTTCTGGACGAAGTTTGTCTCCATCGTCTTGGAATGCTGAAGCCCCACTGTCCAGTGTCGTTCGGCCTCTTATCGAGAGGAGGTCATATGTCACTGATGCTTCCTGGTTATAATCGGGCTGCCTGTGCACTGTCACACAGGAAAGCGGAAGAAGAAAGGAAGCTTCCAGCAATGGAGGGAGTAGGTAAGGGCACGTACAGAGTGTCTCGAGCCGTCACCACACAGCATCTCCTGTCGGTCATCTCTTTGGCAAATACCTTGATGAGTATGACCAGTGCAACTTTTATACCTTGATGAGTATGACCAGTGCAACTTTTATTGGTGATCATATGAAGAAGGCCCCTACCAGGCCACCTAGACCAAGCACCCCAGACCTTTCTAATGCCAGGGGTTCCCCTCCAACTTCCAGAAATATTGTGCAAGGACAAATTAAACAAGGCTGGAGTCAGCTAGCTGCGATGAATTGTGTGATGCTGCCAGATCTGCTGGGACTGGACAAGTTTCGGCCTCCACTTCTAGAGATGCTCGCTCAGAGATGGCAAGATGGACGCTTGGAGGTCAGAGAAGCCGCGCAGGCCCTGCTTCTGGCCGAGCTGCGAAGGGTTGAGCAGGCGGGCTGGAAGGAAGCCATCAATGCCTGGGCTCCGTATGCACCTCAGTACACAGACCATGTCATGTCACCTGGGGTCTCAGCGGAAGCCATGCAGACCATCACCACTGCTCCTGACACCGCCTCGGGGCCTGAAGCCAAAGCCCAGGAGGAAGAGCATGACCTTGCAGAAGATGACATCACAACTGGAGTCATAGGAGCTGAATTTGGTGCTGAAATTGAACCTCCTACACTGTTGAACAGACCTCGAAGCTCTAGTCAGATTCCTGAGGGATTTGGTTTGACTACTGGTGGATCCAACTACTCACTGGCCAGACATACTTGCAAGGCACTGACGTTTCTTCTGCTCCAGCCCCCGAGCCCCAAGCTTCCTCCTCACAGTACCAGCCGGAGAACAGCCATCGATCTGATTGGACGCGGGTTCACGGTGTGGGAGCCTTACATGGATGTGTCTGCCGTCCTCATGGGGCTGCTGGAACTCTGCAGCTCGCCAGCATCACAATGGGGCTGCCTCTGAGCCCAGCAGCTGACTCCGCCAGCTCAGCCAGGCGTGCCCTCTCCCTCATTGCCACTGCCAGACCACCCGCCTTCCTCACCACCATAGCCAAAGAGGTCCACAGACACACTGCTCTGGCCGCGAACACCCAGTGCAGCAGAATATACACACGACTGCTCTCGCACGAGCTAAAAGGGAAATTCTGAGAATCATTGAAATTCTCATTGAAAAGATGCCCACAGATGTTGTGGATCTTCTTGTGGAGGTTATGGACATCATTATGTACTGCCTCAAAGGATCTCTAGTTAAAAAGAAAGGTCTTCAGGAGTGTTTCCCAGCTATCTGCAGGTTCTACATGGTCAGCTATTATGAGCGGAGTCACAGGATAGCCGTGGGAGCTCGCAATGGTTCGGTGGCCCTGTACGGCATCGGACTGGAAAATGTCAGACAGTCCACGGACACAAGGGCCCGATCACTGCAGTGGCCTTCGCTCCTGATGGGCGCTATCTTGCTACCTACTCGAACACCTTCTGGCAGATGAACACCTCGCTGCTGGGAAGCATCGGCATGCTGAACTCGGCACCCCAGCTGCGCTGTATTAAAACCTACCAGGTGCCCCCTGTGCAGCTGGCCTCCCCCGGCCCCCACCACGCCCTCCGACTAGCCCGGCTCATCTGGACGTCCAACCGCAACATCATCCTGATGGCCCACGACGGGAAGGAGCACTGCTTCATTGTCTGAGGCTGGCGCTGCCCATGCCTGCTCTCGCGCGCAGTTCTCTAAGCCCAGATCCCTCTGTCCTTATGCTGGGTCCCTCCTCAGTGCTGCCCACCCAGGGGCATCGGGGGCGCGGCCTGGTCTGTGTCACCTCTGCATGGTCTGGGACATTCACCTGCTCGGGCACCTATTGATTTGGAGGCATGCACACACCGCTCTACAGGATGTGGCCTTCCGTCACAGCTCAAGTCTCCCTGCTGGAGAGGGAGGGAGGTGGTCCCTGGCACACTCCTGGGCTGGCTGCACCGGAAGCCTGAAAGTCAGCGATCACTGCCGCCCAGCCCACATCAGCAATCCCTCCAGAGGCACCCCCTTTCTGAAGTGCTGGCACCTTCTGGCACTGGGTTTTGAGGTAATGTGGCAGTCCTAATTGTTAAAATTATTTTCCTTTGGATTTCCTAAAACACATTATTGTTTACCACTAAATAAATAAATAAATAAATAAATAAATAAATAAATAAATAATGTTTGGGGTTTTTTAGCCTGGCTGGTGTGACTCAGTGGTTGACCATCAACCTATGAACCAGGAGGTCATAGTTTGATTCCCAGTCAGAGCACATGCCGGGGTCTCAGGCTTCATCCCCAGTGTGGAGGCAGCTGATCAATGATTCTCATCACTGATGTTTTGATCTCTCACTCTCCCTCTCCCTTCCTCTCTGAAATCAATAAAAATATATATTAAAAAATATAAAAAATGTTTTTAATGGCTCATTTTTCTGTCATTTAAAAAAATGTATTTTATTGATTTTACAGAGAGGAAGCTGAGAGGGATAGAGAGTTAGAAACATTGATGAGAAACATTAATCAGCTGCCTCCTGCACACCCTCTACTGGGGATTGAGCCAGCAACCAATACATACTCTTTACCAGAATCGAACCCAGGACCCTTCAGTCCACGGGCCCACGTTCTATCCACTGAGCCAAAGTGGTTAGGGCTGGTCATTTCTGAATTAAAATTCTTAAACCACTGGCTTTAAATAAAGAAAGGGCTTGGCTTTTATTTTGGCTGTCATACTTATTTATATGTACATCTTATGCATGTACTTTCTCCTTCTTTTGCAAAATAGTTCCAACCTCACCCACATGCATGATTGGTGTGAGAATCCCAAGAATGTACTGGAAAAATACTTTGTAAAATCTGAAGTCATATGTATAAAGTCCTATTAATACAAACCCCTTCAGCTTTTCTTCTAGAAGTTTCAGTTCTTCAACTCTAGCTTTTTGTCTCTTCTTCCAGCCGTTTGACCAACTTTTCAGATTTTTCCTCCTTTTGCTGTAATTTATCTAGCTCATCTAGAGCTTGCTTTAATTCTTCCTCAAATAGATTCTTCTCTTTCATCATGGCCTCCTGAAAAGAACAGAGCTTCTGCTGAAGACTAGAAGATAATTCCTTCTCTTGTTGCAAAAGTGAATCCATTTGCAACTCTTTTTGTTGTAGCTTTTCATGTTCTTGTTTTCCAAGAATAAACTTCTCTTTTAAGTTTTGCATTTTAGAACTCAGATGTTCATCCAGTTCTCTGTCCCCGGTGATGAGGTCTTCTTTTACTTTTTCAAGCAGCTGACATTCAGCATTCAGGTCTTTTACTCGTTCAGACAGGTAACAATATTTTCTTCAAGAGCCTCCTTAAGGCTTAAAACTTCATAATTCTTCTCTTTCAAATTTTCTTCTAACTGGACAATGTCTAGCTTGCATTTTTTCTCTTGATCTGAGGCACAACTTATTTCTTCAATGTATTCCGAGAGTTTTTCTGTTTCAGACTTTTCATCAATCTTTTCTTTCTGTATTGAAACAAGTTTCCCTTTGAGTTGTGCTACTTTCCCTTGAGACTCTTCCAGATTCTTCTGGTAACCTGCAGTTTCACCTCCATGCCTTGTTATTTAGCCATCATACGCCTCATCTTAGTTTCTCTTTTGTTTCCAAGCTTCATCAGCTCAAGGCTTAGAATTCTCAGGTTCTTCTGGTTACTATCTTCAGAAAACCAGGACTGGAGTAGCTCGTTAGTCCTGGTTAATTCAGTAAGCTGCTTTTCCAGTGCAGCGCTGCTTGCAGAGAGAGACGTTATTCCCCTGACCGTAGCGCTGAGCTCTGCTTCCATCTTCTCCAGCTCAGCTTCCAGATTCTGCGGACGCTTGTCCTGAGTACTGCATTCCTGCATGAGGACACAAATCTCTTTTTCCAACATCTTCAGGTCTTTATCATTCTTTTGAGATTCCGTCTTTAATCCCAAAGTCTTAACCCTTCTTGCTGAAGCAGGCAAGGTAGTATCTTTGTCAACAGTAAGATTTTGTTGAGATTCTTTTTGTTTTTTACATCTTTGTGATTTCTGAAAGGATACTGGTCCTTTCAATACTTCTGAAGTTTTCACGTCATAAGCACCTGGAGATGGTGCACAACCAGAAGGGTCATTGAATCGTTTCAGGGGCGCCTTAGGAAAGCACATGATGACCACTAGCTCCACAAACAGAAGGGAACTAGTGTTCCTTGACTAATGGTTGATTTTTAATGTTTCTTCCCCTCTTATTACAAATATTTTGCATTTTTAAAACAATGTACATAATTATAAGGAGGAAAATAAGATCAGCCATAATGCCCTCATCTAGAGATAACCACTATGAACATTTTGGTGCATTTTCTTCTATAAAATGTAAGTTTTTGTTCATATTTCTAATTATTTTCCTGGGATAGGTTCCTACAAGATAAATTAGTAGGGGGGGAAAGGGCTTAAATGTTTTAAGACTCTTGAGATGTTTTGCCAGAATTCCTGAGTATAAAATTTCATTGGAAATGTCATAATATTCGATTCTCACAGCCAGTTGGCCTGGAGGTCAAATCCCCCCCCCCAGTATTACCTACAACAATCAAGGCTTAACTACAACAAGACTGAGCACAAAGACCACAAGGGGGTGCACCAAGAAAGCATAAAAAATGCGGAGGCAAAGAAACAGGACACAACTGACAGAAATGGAGGACATAGAGTTCAAAACCACACTTTTAACGTCTCTCAAGAACTGTCTAGAAGCTGCCGATAAACTTAGTGAGGCCCTTGAAAAGACTGGTGAGACCGCCGATAAATATAGTGAGATCCTCAAGAACTCTAATGAGACCCTAGATGTTGTGATAAAGAACCAACTAGAAATTAAGCATACACTGACTGAAATAAAGAATATTATACAGACTCCCAACAACAGACCAAAGGAGCGCAAGAATCAAGTCAATGATTTGAAATGCGAAGAAGCAAAAAACACCCAACCAGAAAAACAAAATGAAAAAAGAATCCGAAAATACAAAGATAGTGTAAGGAGCCTCTGGGACAGCTTCAAGCGTACCAACATCCGAATTATAGGGGTGCCAGAATATGAGAGAGAGCAAGATATTGAAAACCTACTTGAAGAAATAATGACAGAAAACTTCCCCTACCTGGTGAAAGAAATAGACTTACAAGTCCAGGAAGTGCAGAGAACCCCAAACAAAAGGAATCCAAAGAGGACCACGCCAAGACACATCATCATTAAAATGCCAAGAGCAAAAGACAAAGAGAGAATCTTAAAAGCAGCAAGAGAAAGAAAGCCAGTTACCTACAAGGGAATACCCATACGACTGTCAGCTGATTTCTCAACAGAAACTTTGCAAGCCAGAGGGAGTGGCAAGAAATATTCAAAGTGATCAATACCAAGAACCTACAACCAAGATTACTTTATCCAGCAAAGCTATCATTCAGAATTGAAGGTCAGATAAAGAGCTTCACAGATAAGGAAAAGCTAAAGGAGTTCATCACCACCAAACCAGGATTATATGAAATGCTGAAAGGTATCCTTTAAGAAGAGGAAGAGGAAGAAAAAGGTAAAGATACAAATTATGAACAACAAATACGCATCTATCAACAAGTGAATCTAAGAATCAAGTGAATAAATAATCTGAAGAACAGAATGAACTGGTGATTATAATAGAATCAGGGACATAGAAAGGGAATGGACTGACTATTCTTGGGGGGGAAAGGGGTGTGGGAGATGCGGGAAGAGACTGGACAAAAATTGTGCACCTATGGATGAGGACAGTGGGTAGGGAGTGAGGGCGGAGGGTGGGGTGGGAACTGGGAGGAGGGGAGTTATGGGGGGGTGGGGGGAAGAGGAACAAATGTAATAATCTGAACAATAAAGATTTAATTTAAAAAAAAAGAAATGTCATAATATTCTATTTGACTGTGGAGTTAACTATTTCTTAGTGTTGGACAGATGATTATAGCTGCCTCAGAGGGTTGCGGAGGGAATTAAATGGCAGAGCATATTAGGGAACCCAGCCCTGAGCCTGACTCGGAGGGGAACTCCATTACTTTGTATGCCTACCTTCTCCTTCAAACACATCAAGTGATGGCATTCTTGTCCCCCATAAAGCTCAACCCTAAACTGCCTCCCCGCCCCATCTCGGGGTCACTCCAGTTTACCCCCTAAGGCCTATACCTTTCAAAAGTGTCAACCCTCCTGAACCTGGACTATACAAGACTCTTGTTCTCCCTAATGTGATATGCTAAGATGACAACCCTCCATCAAAGTCACTGACACACTGGGTGTCAGCAGATCCAAAGGTAGGAGGAATTCTGAGATGTTCTTTCCTCCTGAGGCACTTTAGGGCTGAGTTTTCTGGGGGCCAGGAAGGCTGTCTTTAGGAAGGTCTGGTTGTGGAAAAGGAACACAGCTAAAGCTTGAACAGGTAGAATGTGGACTCCAGCCCAGAATGAGTGTGTACATTTGACCTTAACCCCTCAAGGTGTAGCTCACAATCTCCTTCTCCGGAGACCTTTTCTGAACTCATTGGGCCCTCACAGCTCTCCCATTCATCTTGGTATTTATTCAGTCACTTACTGTGTAATTTAATTTATTCATCAAATACTCTGGGAGAATCTGCTCTGTGCCCAGCACTGTGCTAGGCAGTGGGTTAATGACATTGATCAGCAAAGGCATACGTCCTACCTTCTAGGCCCTAGAATCCAGGGGCTCAGCATAACAGGAAAGAGGAACATTGAGTCAGCACTGTGCTGGCAAGTGTGATGAGGTACTGAACTTTCTCCCCTGAGCTGGGCTGATTTTCTACTCCCGGAAGGCTGGGAGTATGTGCTTTAAAAAAAAAAAAATCTTTATTGTTGGAAGTATTATATATGTCCCCTTTTTTCTCCCATAGATCCTGTATGGGAATGTGTCTTGCATACTTTTTGGGTCCGATGGATCCATGATCTGTATTCATAGTAGTTGCTCAACAAATATCATTTGAACAATTAACAATGGGAAACAAATAATGAAAACATTTTATTGCTTCTTAACTAACTCTTTCTATACCTTTAGAGGCACCATGATAGAAAGAGCAAGCTTTCTCTGTAAAATGAGGGCAAACAAATATATCTCCTCCAAAGAGTTCTTGTGAAGATTAAATGAGGCAATTTGCATAAATGTGGTATAAGATCTAACACATATAAACTCTGACATGTTAGCTCCCTTCCCCAAGCTAATGGGACCTCAGATGAGAGGAAGAGAAAGCTGTTTCCCTAATACAGGCCTTCCATTCATTTGGGACAATAAGTGCAGAAGAAAACAGTGAAGTTTTCTTCTGGGAAGGGAGTTATTTGTCCCTTTATTTTCTTGGTGAAAAAATTGAGGCCCAGAGAACACAGGTAACTCCCTTAACCTCAAACAGTGATTTTATTCTATTTATTTATTTATTTATTTAAACTCAATAATTAATCTATTTTAATGGAAAAAGGATTTTTTAAATTTTTCTAATTTATTGATTATTTTTTTAGAGAGAGAGGAAAGGAGAGGAGAGAAACATTGATTTGTTGTTCCACTTGTTTATACAATCATTGGTTGATTCTTGTATGTGCCCTGATAGGGGATCAAAATGCAACCTTGGTGTATCAGGATGATGTTCTAATCAACGGAGGTGCCTGGCCAGGGCTTAAATGGGAAAAGGATTTGAAGAGACATTTTTCTAAAGAAGATTTATAAATGGCCAATAAATACATGAGAAAACACAGAACATCATTTTGTGGAAATGCAAATCAATAACACAATGAGATACCATTTCACAGCCCCTAGGATAGCTGCAGTGCAAATAAAATGTTGACAAGAATGTGGAGAAACTGGAACATTCCAACATTGTTGGTAGGAATGCAAGATAGTATAGCCACTTTGGAAAAGTTTTTCAATTCCCCAAAAAGATTAAACATAGAGTTACCATATGACCCAACAATTCCTCTGCTAGATCTATACCCAAAAGAAATGAAAACTCATGTCCACACAAATATTTGAACATTAATGTTCATAGCAGCATTGTTCATAACAGCCAAAAAGTTAGAAACAACCCAAATTTCCATCAATTAATGAATGGATAAACAAAATAGGGTATATCCATACAATGGAATATTATTCAGTGGTAAAAAGAAATCAAGTATTGATACATGCCACAACACAAATGAACCTCAAAAACATTATGCTAAATGAAAAAATATATAGAGATAAAAAGTAAATTAGTGGCTGCCTAGGGGAAGGGGACAGGAGTGATTGCTAATGAATTTGGGTTTTCTTTTTGGAGTGATAAAAATGCTCTAGAATTGATTGTTGTGAAGGTTGCACAACTCTGTGCATATATTAAAGGCCATAGAAGCCCTGGCCAGTGTTCTCAATGGTTAGAGTATTGGCCCAGGCACTGAAAGGTCTTGGGTCTGATTCCTGGTCAAGGGCATGTACCTGGGTTGCAGGTTTGATCCCCTGCCCCAGTCGGGGAGTGTACGGGAAGCAACCAATCGATGTGTCTCTCTCACATCAATGTTTCTCTCTCTCCCCCCCCCCCACTCCCTCCCTTCTACTCTCTCTAAAATCAATGGAAAAAATATCTTCAGGTGAGGATTAACAAAACAAAAAAATAAAGTAAAAAAATAAAAGCCATTGAAATGTATACTTTAAAGGGTCAATTGTATGGTACATGAGTTATATTTTGATATAGTTGTTTAAAAAAAGAAATCAACATAAATTCTAATTTCACTGGGTTAATAACTAGGAGTAGGAACGCTGGGTTGTATGGTAAGTCATGTTTACCCTTATAAAGAACTGCCAAATGTTTTTCCAAAGCCGCTATGCCACCTGCATTGCCATCAGCAATGGAAGAAAGGACCAATTGCTCCACATTCTCATTAGCATTTGGTATTGTCATGTTTCCTTTTTAATTAATTTATTCATTAGTTTTCTCACTAGGCATACAGGTCACACAATGATTTTAGTAGTAGGGCTAGGAACAGAACCCAGGTTCCCATTCCCATCCAGTGCATTTTGGACAGCTGCTCCTAGAATCTTACTGCCAGCCTCTCACTTTGAGAAAAATAGTGCCTCAGTCTTACAGGTCCCCAGAGAGGCTAAGGATTCCTGTGAAGTCAGTTGGAGAGATTCCCAGGTCCTTTATGGCTTCCTGGAATCTGGGTGGGGAGCCTACAATTTGCTTATTAGAGTTCAATCTAGGCAAGGCCAAGATGTAGTCACTGTCAGATGATCTCTGTCTGATGATCTGGGAGCCTGGTGTTTCTCTAGGCAGGTCTCCTCCTTCTTCTTAGGAAATGAGAACGGGGGTTGTGGTTAGAAGATTGCGTTCAATAGCCAGTGGTCAATGATTTAATCAATCGTGACTATAATGAAACCTCCATAGAAACCCAGGAGGACAACTCCTTGGCCCTTTTTTTAAATATAGATATGTATTTTATTGATTTTTTTAGAGAGGAAGGGAGAAGAATAGAGAGTTAGAAACATCGATCAGCTGCTTCCTGCACACTCCCTACTAGGGTTGTGCCCACAACCAAGGTACATGCCCTTGACCGGAATCGAACCTGGGACCCTTCAATCCGCAGGCCGATGCTCTCTCCACTGAACCAAACCAGTCAGGGCTCCTTGGCCCTTTTTATTGGAGAGCTTCCACATTGGTCAATCAGAATGCTCCCATGTGTCACCTTGCCAGACCAAGTTCCACAAAGATAGTAGCTCATTTGTTTGGGATCTTGATCTATATATCTCTTCATCTGGCTGTTGATTCATATCCTTTAGTATCCTTTGTAGTAAAGCAGCACAGTAAATGCTCGATTTTGCAAACTTCGATTTAACAGACTTTTGGATGTCATATGAGAAAATTAACACCCTGCTAATTTTAAAATGCTTTTAACCAAGAGTTACTTATAATTAAATTAGCAGGTTATTTTTTTGTTATTAATTTACTGTTATTTTTTACAAATTTTAGCGAATAGGCCATATGTTGGAAAAAACACTAGTAATTTTGCCGACATAAATAAATATTACATATCTACAATTATTGTGTACATATTTAAATCCAAGTCACCATTCGAAACAATGTTTGGTGAATTATTAGCACATGATCACACCACACTGTGAGAGCTAATTGGTTCTGTTGTCTGTGGCGTGACTTTCTGCGGCAATTTTAACGGGTGTCAGCCTATGCTGCCACGCGTGTGCTAAGCCACGCCCCAGACATGTGCATTTGTTTCCTTGCGGTGATGTGAATGCATGCATTTACTAGACATATTCAATATAAATGTAAAATTACTGTAATACATATAGAAAGCTTTTCTGTGAAATTAAACTTTTCATACTTAATTTTAATTATACAAATGTGTCTACAAAGTAAAAACAGGTAAACTAACTAATTTGTCAATTTTTTAAAATACATTTTTATTGATTTCAGAGAGGAAGGGAGCGGGAGAGAGAGTGGAAACATCAATGCTGAAAGAGAATCATTGATAGGCTGCCTCCTGCATGCCCCCTACTGGGGATTGAGCCCACAATCCAGGCATGTGCCCTTGAACAGAATCGAACCCGGGACCTTTCAGTCCTCAGGCCGATGCTCTAGCCACTGAGCCAAACCATCAAGGGCTAATTTGTCAATTTTTTAACATGCATTCAGAAAACCTACTTTATTATATAATGGACTCTCGGTGTTAACGGACACCCCCCTCACCCAAATTAGTCCATTATATTGAGGTTTTACTGTTATCTATTGTATACATGGGTTTTCCTGAGTTCTGTGAGCCACTTGAGCAAGTTAATCAAATCCAAGGAGCGGGTAGTGGGACCCTCTGAGGTCTAGCCAGTCAGTCAGACGTACAGGTTACAACCTGGACTTGGGACTCGCATCTACAGTGCAGGGTGATCTTGTGAGACTGAGTCCTTTACCTGTGAAATAGCACTGGGCAAACAGCAAATCCTGTGTGTATTTAGTTGTTATAATCTTATAGCCACTTCTCAGGGCGTTCCCTTAACCATCTTATCTAAAAGGTCCCCCTTAGTCATTCACTATTATATTACATATTCTGTTTTATGATCTACAAAGCTCTTCATCATCTGGAATTACCTTCTAGTTCACTTGTTTCTTGTCTGCTTGCTTCTACTAACATGTAAGTTGCATAGGAGCTGGGCCTGTGCCTAGGGCGTAATAGCACTCAGCACATATTTCTTTTTTTTTAATGTGTTTTTATTGATTTCAGGGAGAAAGGGAGAGGGATAGAGAGATAGAAACATCAATGATGAGAGAATCATTGAGCAGCTGCCTCCTGCACAGACCACACTGGGGATCAAGCCCACAAGCCAGGCACCAGGCATGTGCCCTGACCGGGAATAGAACCGTGACCTGCTGGTTCATAGGTCGATGCTCAACCACTGAGCCATGCCGGCTAGGCTCAGCACATGTTTCTTGCACTGAATTATAATGTTGGATTTTACCAAATTCTAGGGAGCAGATTCACCTGTTATCCCCATTTTATGGAGAAGCAAATAGGCATGGAGAGTTTCCTTTGTATGTTCAAGGCCATTCAGCTAGGGCTCAAACCCAATTTGAGTCAGTTCTTACTTTTTTAAAAAAAAATATTTTTATTGATTTCAGAGAGGAAGGGAGAGAGAGAGAGAGAGATAGAAACACCAATGATGAGAGGGAATCATTGATTGGCTGCCTTCTGCACACCCCTACTGGGGATCAAGCCCACAACTCAGACATGTGCCCTTGACTGGAATCGAACATGGGACCTTTCAGTCCTCAGGCTGACGCTTACTCTATCCACTGAGTCAAATCGGCTAGGGCCAGTTCTTACTTTTAACTACTATGCTAGATTGACTCCTTCTATTCAAAAAATCTTAGCAAGTAAGTGGGAAGATTGACACATCTTGTCAACTTTCTTCCTTCTCATTTGGGGCAGAATCTGGGTCTGGAAAGTTAGAAAAAGAGGCAAACAGTTAGCCTTCTTCCTCTCCTACAGAGCTCAGCCTCAGCACCTCCCTGTCCTCATCCACGACATTCCCACCCACCCACGGAAGACCTTCCAGTCAATCTCATCCTCATAGTCCCCATCTCTAATCCCATCACCATCTAATTCCATCTGATTCCTTCTCCATCGCTGTTTCATTTTCATCCTCATCTCTATGCTTGTGAAGCAGAGGTTGGGTTGGGCTTAAGTCTCAGGGCCAGAGACCAACATCTGTGACCTAAGGTGGAAGAAATTTGCTTTCTTTTACACTGTCAATATAAAAATTTCCATGAATTCCCCAAGTCATTTTTTCCTAGTCTTCTTTCTCTGAGATATTTTGGATTCTCACTTGTTTACATACTTTCCAGACTCCAACTAACCTCTCCCCTACACCCACTTGTGCAGATACTTTTACTCTCTCTTCAAGTCCTTGACTTTCATCCCAGCAATGAGTGGGACTCTGGGAAAGACAGAGCAGCCAGACAGTATGAATAAATGCCTCCATCTAAAACCTGGCTAGAGTATGGAGTCAGGACTGAGCCTGGCAGGCCAAGTGCCACCTGAGGCTACTCCAGATCATAATGGCACATCTCTCTGTCCAACTGGACATGCATTTGACATTGTCTGGCATCTGGGCAAAAGTGATCATGGAGTCTTTAAGGGACACTCACTCAGGCCCTAGCAGGGCAGGGAGAATAAGGTTGAGTAGAGAGTGTTACCGATAATCATGACAACTATGTTAGCAACAGCCTCTAGCCTAGCAAGGAGAGATGAATTAGGATGGGACAGATAAATATTTTGAGCTGTCTTTAGAAGGAATAAGGAAGGCACTAATGGGCCAGATTTGGTCTGCTTTTTTCTCTTCTGGTGCTTTAAATTCCCACTCTTATGTTTTAGTTCACCAGATGTGAGCCTGTGAAACCCTGAGCCCCCACCCTCGACCCCAGTAAAAATAACCCAGGCCCTCTTCTCTCTACACATGACCACACTGTGTGGCCCCAGGTGTGCCATGTAATTTCCAGGACCTGTAAGTACTGACCCTTGACTCTTTCAAAGTTTTCTAATGGTTATGGCTGAGGGCATCTTATACAATCACAATAAGAACCATGAAGAATGGTCCAGTCACAACACTGGTAATCAATAGGCCGAGATTGGGACACAACACATACATTTTTCTCATCTGTATAATTTCTGGGCCGGTATTGCTATTTGACTTCCTAATGCCCACATAGACAATTTAATAGATGAGGAAACAGACTCAGAGAGAAAAGGTAAGGGATTTTTCTCTGTAGTGATGTAGTGGTAAAATTCACACTAGAATCCAGGTTTCTTAGCTCTTGATCCAGTGTCCTTCCAGTTCTGTCATAGATTCCTTCAATATAGAGGATTGGGATCCAAATGCATTTGGCCTGTCAGAAGCAGAAGGGTAAGACCAACAAGGAGAGGGGCCTGGTGCAAGGATGTGGAACTGGCCTGAAACTCCCTGCCACTGGGCTTATTGGCTGGAAAACTCCATGACTCAACAATTTCACTCCTAGATATAGACCCAAGAGGAATGAGTGCATCATTTCCACCAAAAGGCAGGTACAAGAATGTACATAGCAGTTTTATTCTTTTTTTTTTTAATTCTCACCAGAGGTTATTTTTTCATTGATTTTTAAGAGAGTTGAAGGGAGAGGGAGAGACAGAAATATTGATGTGAGAGGGACACATTGATTGATTGCCTCCCACACTTGCCCTAACCAGGTCCGGGAATTGAGCCTGTAATCGAGGTACATTGCCCTTGACCTGAATCGAACCTGGGACCCTTCAGTCCACAGCATAACACTCTATCCACTGAGCCAAACTGGCTAGGGCTATTTTTTTTTTAATATTTTTTATTGATTTCAGAGAGGAAGGGAGAGGGAGAGAGACAGAAACATCAATGATGAGAGAGAATCATTGATTGGCTGCCTCCTACACACCCGCACTGGGGACCGAGCCTGCAACCCCGGCATGTGCCCTTGACCAGAATCGAACCCGAAACCCTTCAGTCCACAGGCTGACGCTCTATCCACTGAACCAAACAGGCTAGGGCGGCTAGAGCTATTCTTAATTTTAAAACAACCCAAATGTCCATCAACAGAAGAATGGATATACAAACTGTGGTACATCTCTGGAATGGAATACAATTCGGCAATAAAAATGAACAAACTACTGATGCATACAACAACATGGGCCAATCACAGACACTGTGTTGTGTGAAGAAGCCAATCTCAAAAGAGTATATTCAGTATGAGCAAAACTAATCTGGAGAAATCACAGCAGCAGTTGCTTCTAGGGTTTGGGGGAGACTGACTAAGGGGAACAGGGAAGTTTCTGGGGAGATATAGATGTAGTGGTAACACTAAGTAATACATGGTAACTCTAAGATGTATACACTTTGCTGAATATAAATTATACCAACATTTTTAAAAACTTAAAGCTCAGCTTTTTAGGAAAGAGCAAGTTAAGGAAGGAAAAGGAAGGTTCTTAAAGAACCAAAATTGGAGATGACATCCCAGGTTGACTCCTGTGTAAGGTGGCCAACGGTCCTGATTTGCCTGGGAGTGAGGGATTTCCTAGGACAAAAGACTTTTGGTGCTAAAATTGGGAGAACCTTGGGTAAACCAAGTCAGCTGGTTACCCAACTGCTGTGGAGGTGAACTGGGAAGGAGTTTTGGATGTCTGGCCCACAACCTGGACTCCCTTGGTCCCAGAGTCTTAGGGCGTCTCCTGTGGGCTCAGAGAGGACCCGCCAGGAGGTCAGGACAATGGGCTTTGCTGGCTGACACCAGGAACATCAGGGTTGGGGCATCACCTTTGTTCCCAGGTTATTCCTCAGGATTCCTGACCCTCTTGGAACATAAAGGGGTGGAGTGTGAGAAGGAGGGAAAGGCCTTAGAGACTGAATTGAGGTACTTTGGGCTGACCAGGTTCTAAGCATCACAGCTCAACTGGGCTCTGAGGAGGTTCTCACTCAGCCCTGTTCTCACATCCCCATACCATCCTCCTTCAGATGCCTAGGCCAAGAAAATACCAAAAATATCTTCCACATTGATTCTGTGGAAGATAAACAGACATGGGAACCTCTTGAAGGCAAATACTATTGTATTTCTTCACCTTCACAGCTGTCATAAGGCAGGGGCTGTCCTCTCCCAACTTGGTCTGCCACAACCTGCAGTGACTTGAGCTGTAGGGGTTGCCTTTCCTTTCCTTTTTTTTTTTTTTTTTAAAGAAAACAAAGGTCCCAAAGATAGTAAATAGTAGAGCAGCCAAGTTTGAATCTAGGTGTATCTTAATTCTACAGATGAGATTTTTTAAATTGTATATCTCTTCTTTTTCTCCAATTGACCCCCTCTCCCCCAGCCATTCCCACCCCGGGCAAGCCCCCACCATCCCAGTGTCTGTGTCCATTGGTTGTACTAATATGCATGCATACAAGTCCTTTGGTTGCTCTTTACCCTCCCTCCCCCAATTTGTCTCTAGATCTATTCTTGTTCATCAAATTATGTTGATCATTAAATTCCACATATAAGTGAGGTCATGTGATATTTATCTTTCTCTGACTGGCTTATTTCGCTTAGCATGATGCTCTCCAGTTCCATCCATGCTATTGCAAATGGCAAAAGTTCCTTCTTTTTTATGGCGGCATAGTATTCCATTGCGTAGATGTACCACAGTTGTTTTTTTAAAATATATTTTATTGATTTTACAGAGAGGAAGGGAGAGAAATAGAGAGTTAGAAACATCGATGAGAGAGAAATATCGATCAGCTGCCTCCTGCACACCTCCTACTGGGGATGTGCCTGTAACCAAGGTACATGTCCTTGCCTGGAATTGAACCAGGGACCCTTCAGTCCACAGGCCGATGCTCTATCCACTGAGCCAAACCAGTTAGGGCTGTACCACAGTTTTTTAATTCACTCATCTGCTGATGGGCACTTAGGCTGTTTCCAAATCTTAGCTATGGTAAATTGTGCTGCTATGAACATAGGGGTGCAGATGAGATTTTTTTAAAGTTGTTATTGATTTGGAGAGAATGGAAGGGAGAGAGAAACATCCATTGGCTGTTTCCATTCCCTACTAGGGATGAGGTTGGCAACCCGGGCATGTGCTTTGACTGGAATCCAACTGGTGACCTTTCAATGCACAAGATGATGCTCCACCAACTAAACCATACAGGCCAGGGCTCCTCTCCCTTCGCAGAGCATGGGAGATGTGTGTGTGGGGTAATGAGGGAGCGGCTGTCCAACTGGGGCCAGAAGTGAATTCTGACAAAGAAACTGCCAGGTGGGCTAGTCCTCGGAGGAGAAGCAGGCACCAGGGAGGGTGGGCTCAGAAGTTCTCATAGTGGTGCACGAAGTGGGCCTGGTCCTGCCTGTTGATGAGCTGACAGGCCTTCTCTACATTCTTGGTCATTCCTGGAGGGCCGCAGCTGAATACCCCGATCTTCCGTACCTGTCAAGTGCATGTGGGGAGAGTGGTTTCAGAAAGAAGTTTCCTGCAGGCTTGAGAGGCTCACTTCCAGGAGGAAGCTGCTGCTGAAGCCTGTCTGGAATGACCAGGGCATCAACCCCAGACCATAAGGAGGAGACTTGAGCTGGAGATGGGAAGGGGGTGGGGAGTTTAAGCCTTCCTTATCTTGGGCCAAGTTCAGTGGCGGGGGCGGGGGGGGGGGGGCGTTCCACTCAAGATAGAGCCATAGGGTGCTTACAGGTCAGGATGTCCTGGTGGGGAAGGCCAGAGTCCCAAGATGGGTGATGTTGGGACTAACCTTTGGGTGAACCTCCTGCAGGGAGTTGAAGAAGGGCTCAAAAGGGGGGCGACCAAAGTGGGTGATGGAGCGCAGGCCCGTGAACAGACTCCGGTTCAGCACCTTCTGGAAGTGCCGCTCACAGATGTACTGGTAGAAGAATGATTGGAGGAAGAAGGTCAGAGCCAGGCAGAACCAGGGCAGCTCCTAGCCTAGATGGTAACCCACCCATCCTGCCCGGCCAGCCCTGACGTACCAGCATGGTGGTCCTGAGGTCGAACTTCTCAGCCAGCTGAGTGATATAGATGTGCACGGACACCAGGTCCTGGTGGTCATTCTCCTCTACCTCCCGGATGATGTCAGCCAGCCACTCGAACTGCCGCTGGGTCCGTGTCACCCAGATGAAGTAGATCTGGGGACACATGGCTGGAGCTGAGGACTCAACTCAAGGTTCCTCCACCCCGCATGCCTTCTGCAGAGCAGCTAGGAAGCCCCAGATTACCCACAGACACCGACCCTTTGTCAGGACCCACAAGCTTGGCCCAAGGCTTCTAAACAACAGATTCAAGCAGAGGCCCTTCTGGCTACACTTCCTACCCTCCGTCAGAACATTTGGTACATAGAAAACTCGGTATAAGTGGCCCTGGCAGACCTAGTGCCTATGAGCCAGGGGCTTTTTCTAATGCTATTCTGTTGTGATGTGGGAACACAGTCCATCTATTCGGATTCCTTTGAAGAATGGGAGAGAGACACTCACCTTTTTACAGAGCATTTGGCTGCCCAAGGATGACTTAAAGACCAGGTCTTTGAGGATGGAGGCAAAGGGGGTGACCCCAATGCCTCCTCCCACCAGCACTGACACCTCAAACTTATGCCATTCCTGGTGGCCCTCTCCAAATGGTCCATCAAGGTACAGCTGCCAACAGAAGGGGGATGGAATGAGCCTACCTGCCCCAGCTCTGAGGCTAGAAATGGGGCGGGGGGGGGGGGGGGCGGCGCAGGAGTTGGGGTGTGAGTATAAGGAGAAGAAAGATGCAGGTACATTCGAGCCTATTCTGAGGCAAACAACCCTCTCCCAGCTTGGCCTTGAGGTATCTAGTGCTTCCAGACTCTGGGAGGAGGAGGACAGAGACACGTCTGCCAATGCCAGAGCCCCAAAGTGGTTCCCAATCATGGGCACCTTTGGGTATCTGTCAGAGCCATTGGTTGGGGGTGAGTAGATCTCCCTGAGGCGAGTGGTCCAGGGCCCTGCCGCCCGGATGTGCAGGCTGAGCGTGTCCTCATGGGGCGCAGAAGTCAGTGTGAAGGGGTGGTACTCGTTGGTCCCCAGAGCCAGGCAGGCGATCCGCACCCACTGTCCTGACTTGTACTCAAAGCTTGGGGGCCGCTGGAACTGCAGGTGGGTCACCCCTGGGGTCATGGGCAGAGAAGGGCAGGGATTAGAAGGCTTGTTTCTGGAACCTGAGGACTGGCAGGTACCCTGTCCTCTCACATGCCTGAGGCACAGGGAATAGTCACATGGTCTGAGCAAATTGGGCTCCTGGGGCTGGGAGTCAGAGGCCCCCCTCCTCTGTTTCCTGGGTAACATGAGAGTTTCTCTGCTCCCCTGTTGCAGACCCTCTCTTCTCTCAGATCTCTCTTCCCACATAGGATTCAGGTCCAATACCACTGTCCTGGATACAAGCCTACTGGTTCAGGGAACCTCAGGTTCCCCAGGGGCCAACTTAGTACTTACCAAACCTCCACTGTTATAGCCATATCTGCATAACTCCTGAACTATCGCTTATGTTTTTCTTTGAATTGACTTACTTTTTCAATTTGATTTACCTTGACAACTAGGTGTAGGTCACTAAGGTTGGTGGAAAACCAATATCATGTCCTCTAAATAGAAGGCACCACGTTTTATCAAATTTTTTCTGGATACCCTTTGTGGCCTGACCAGAGCTGAACCCCGGGCCTGTTCTCTCTTTGCTGAAGAAGGAGATTTGCAGGTATTGGAGAGTACAAAAGCCAACTAACACCATGTTGCAACTTTGTCCTTAAGTAATCTTGATTGAAATAAAGTAGAAATGAGGTTAATTTTCTTACTATGTGAGTCCTAAAGGTTGGATGGTTCCTTGACACCTAAAATCATCTTCAGCACCCTCTACAGCGATGTGAATGCCCACTTTAGCCAGCACTGGCTCTCAGCAAGAGTCTCACAATCGAGCCGTTGGCCTATCTCTGAAAGGGGATTGCTCTGCAGAATTGGCCGTGAAAGGGATATATGGTTTCCTGCCCTGCACCCAGGCCACACATGTGGGGGTCTCTCTTGTCCTTAAACGCCTTCATCTGCACTTTCAGCCATCTCTTTTCTAGTCACTTCACACTGTCTACAAGTCCTCCGGGGACTGCATTTGCATCAGGAATGCTGCAGGAGTCCCAGAGAGGCTATCTCAAGGTGAGGTAGGAGGCCTGGAAAGCTGTCATCCCACACACCCTGAGTCAACTTCCCGTGCTCCCCATCCAGGGTCAGGCCAGGCCTGGTACCTGAAGGCAGCAGCTCGGCCTTTACCACGTTGATCTCCACCTTCTTCCGGCTCAGGCTCACCAGCTTGTCCGCCCCGTAGATTAGTGCCGGGACCAGGAAGTAGATGTGGAAACGGGGCAGCTGGACCAGGCCAACGCTGCCGTGGATGATGATCTGGAGACACAGCCAGTTAATATAGCTAAGGCCCAGCCAGGCCCCCTTCCTGCCCTCCCCTTGCCCAGATACATTCTGCTTGGGCCTTGGGCCTGGGCTGGGTAATGAGGATGGAATCAGCTTCAGAGACTGGGATCTCAGATCTGAAGGTCTCCGTTTGAGATCCTGTGTCCAATTCAGCCTGTTCCCCCTCCCATCATGAGCGCTCATTCCTACCCCATGGCCAGGCCCTGCCCAGGAACGTCCCTCACCAGGATGTAGAGCAGGACGTAGAGGTGGTGGGTCAGCCAGAAGCCCCGGAAGCTGCGACGCCGGAAGTGGTGGGAGGCGAAGACGTACATGACGGCCAGGACCAGGAGCAGAAGCACTCCTGTCATACCTGGAGGTACGGGATGCAGGGACAGAGAAGCATCTCAGGACTTCAGCCTGGACTGAGGATGCAAAGAGCATTCTTCCCCCATTCTGCCCTCCTTCTCTGACCTCCCTCATCCCTCCCCTCCCTAGTTCCCAGGACAGCCTGCCTGAGGGAGCTGAAGCTGGGGCTTGTCCTGGAGGCTAGCAAGAGAATCGCTAATTATTATACACACATATGTGTTCATGGGAACATGAAGACAAAAGCAGAAGTCCTCAGACCGTACCCCCAGTTCCCTCACACAGCCCCACTCCCTACCTGGGACTGTCTGGAAGAACCACCAGTAGAACTTCTGGGGAAACTGGGACCTGTGGGGCAAAGGCACATGGGACCTCTGGCTGGGGCAGGAGGGGCTCCGCCACTGTCACAACATGATTCTCTTCCTGCCGGCCCTGATGGCTGAGGTTGCTGGGCCTCCACCCAGAGGGCCCACCATAACTTCCAAGGAACATGCCACCCAATCTCCCACAGTTTCATCCTCTGCTCTCTCAGCAATTCCTCCTCCAGTGTTGTCCTGAACTCTCCTACTGTGCCTGATCTTTGCTTCCTTCAGTGCTTGGTTCATGTTCTATAAATTCAGTGAGGGCAGGGGTATGTGTTTTGCTCAGCGCCCTATCCCTAAGCTCAAACAGTGCCAGGCACATAGTAAACGCCCAGTAAGTATTTGCTGAGTGATTGCATGTGCCTTGGCATCCCTACTCTCTGGCTCCTGGATGGCCACATCAAATGTGCTCCATACATGTTTGCCCAGTGAATGGCTAATAGGCTGAGATGTGTGTCAGGTGCATGTGGGAGTCTCCAACTTCATCTCCCAAACTCCTTCCCTGGCCAATCATGGCCAGCTTCCTTCCTGAGGCTGAGGAATTCCCCTCTCAGCTTCCCCAAGGAGGCTGGCATCTCACCCTCACTCAGTGAGGGAGTGGAGTGTCTGGGACCATCTATTTCTTTTCTAGTATACCCTTGGATGTGCCCAGGTGTCCCGAGGGGACCCTCCCAGAACTGACCCATCATTCACAAAGACGCCGGGGAAGATGCAGGCCAGCATGCTGAGGGGACTGACTGAGAAGATGTAGACATTGACCACGTGGCCAGCGCTGTGCAGAACTGAAAGAGACAGACCGTTAGAGATGCCACCCTGGGCAACTCCAAGGGAATGAGGAGGAACAGGGGGAGAAATGGAAGTAAAAGTAGTTCCAGTCACCTCACTATTTCCCCCACAGCTAGTCCCAGGGGCCTGCAGCAATGAGATTCCCCAGGAGCCACGTACCAGCCAGGACAACAGCAGCCATGGCGATCCAGCGATGGAAGTCCACGGCGGCGTCGAAGGGCACGTAGCGGTTGAGGAAGGTCTCCCGCAGGAAGGTGATGAGGTTGCGGCACATGGTGAGCAGGATGTAAGAGAACATGAAGGAGACACTGGCGGCCGTGCCCCGCGACAGGATGATGCCCACAAAGGTGGTCTGTGCGATGCCCGAGGGTGGCGAGGCGAAAGCATAGTCTGGGGACAGAGTGGGACGCTGAGGAGCGGGAAGAGCAACCAGAGGGCTTCCCTTCGCCCATCCACTGCCCCAAACCAGAGCTCGTACAGTAGGCGCGCTCTGCA
This sequence comes from Myotis myotis, assembly GCF_014108235.1. Classification (NCBI taxonomy): domain Eukaryota; kingdom Metazoa; phylum Chordata; class Mammalia; order Chiroptera; family Vespertilionidae; genus Myotis; species Myotis myotis. The sequence goes on from NW_023416313.1 coordinate 162,998,554, forward strand.
AACAGGCCCGCACAGATGGCTGAGAAGATCGTGATGCACACGATGTGCCGCCGGTAGTTCTCCACGAAACGCTTGTACTGCTGCAGCTTCTGGGCCAGCAGGCCCTTCTGCCTCTTCTCCTGCAGCGCCTTCGTGTACAGCGGCGGAGAGATCACCGCTGCCCTGCAGCCGGGAAGGCAGTTGGCTGTAAGGTCAAGGCACCCTGGCTTCCCCTAAATGTCAGCCAGGCCGGTGTGATTCAGTGGTTGCGCATCGACCTCTGAAGCAGGAGGTCACGATCCCATTCCTTGGTCAGGGTACATGCCTGGGTTGCTAGCCCCCAGTGGGAGATGTACAGGAGGCAGCTGATCAATGATTCTCTCTCATCATTGATGTTCCCATCTCTCTCTTCCTCTCCCTTGTTCTCTGAAATCAATAAAAATGTATTTAAATTTTTAAAAAATCACTCCATGAAGGAGACCTGGTGACTCCCTGGGGGACAGGATGGGCCACAAAATAAGTTTTTTGGGGGCAGACTCCCAACCCCCCAAACCTTTGCTTCTCATCTTTATTTGTTTTATCCACTCCTTCCTTTGTCTCCCCACTACTCTCCTCCCTCTTCCTCCTGTCTGCTCTGTCCTTCCCTCTTCCTGCTCCCTGCATAGGCTTCACTGCTCTGCCCAAAGCAGGCAGGAGCCAGGAGACTTGGTGTCACGTCTGAGTGCCAGATTCTAGCCTGAACATTAAGATATTGATCACTTGACTCTATAGCCCTCCAATCGAGTTAGGTACTGATGGAATAAGACTCAGGATGGTCTCTTGTGTGTCAGGTGGTGTGGGCAGAACCCAAAGACCCTGAGATCTCTCCCCATGTCTCCTGGGCCCAGGGGTGTAGGAAACACTTACTTTTTGCCAAACCTCTTCTTCAGCCCAGGTCCTCCAAGCTCTCGGGCTTCTGAGGCAGGGAGCCTCCCTCCCTGGGAGCAGGAGCTGAGAAGAGGAAAGTGGGTCTAGTTCTCCCCTTGTCTTTGCAGCCAGAGGAGAACTGTCAGGTCAGAGTTCAGGGATGGGGTGGGATAGGGTAGGAGTGGATCCTATGACCCATCCTACCCACACAACTTGCCCATAAAACTGGTCAGAGAGGAGCAGACAGGAGACAAGGCAGAATGAATAAATATGATCTGGTCATGTGTTCTATAGGATGGTTCTGTCCTGGAGTGGCAGGAGAGAGCCAGGCTCCTGAGCAGCATGGGGTGTGGGAGGCAGCTAGAATTTGGGCTAGGACTAGCCATGCACTAAGAGTATCTTTCATAGGTCAATGACTGACCCCAGGGTCAGATTCAGCCAGCCCTACTTTCTTCATTTCTTTGCAGGGTACCTGGCCAATTGGACTTCCCAACGCCCCATTCCTGCTCACCGTTCTCCAGGAGTTCGAGTGATGAATGAAACTCGACTACTAATGTTTGGTTTAAAGATGTCTCCAACACCTGGAAAGAAAAATAAGAGGCTTCCCCATGAGGTGGGCGGGGTGGGGTGGAAGACTGTCCCTCCAACACCACCCAGCCCTCTGGGAAGGGTGCCATGGCACTTGTCAGTGACTTGCTCATGTCCTCATCTCCTGCTCCAGCTTTGTTCCCCTCCCTCCCCACACTGCACACGGGGCAGCCACTGCTAGACAATGTGGCAATTCTGTGCCATTAGGAAAAGGAGCCCTCTCCAGGTAGATGCCTGGGCCTGCAGATCCTTTGTGTAAAGAAAGCAGTGCCTTTTCCTCTGGCCAGATACAATCCAGACCAATGCACATGGCTTGGTGGGCAGAATGTAGGCTGGATTTCAGCTCACTCTTGAATCCTCAGTGGGCATTTTTGTGCAGGGCTGTAGTACACCCTTGATTACACATGCCTGACTCAGTGCTAAGCACCAAGGACTAAGACAGAAATGGGATCTGGGTTCTATACATCAGGAAGTCTCATTTTGAGGACACACCCTTCCTTGACTCTGACCATTCCTTACATACTCACACACCTTCACCTCTGACACAGAGCTGCGTGCGGCGGAGTTCACTGTCATGGTCCCGCAGCATGAAGTGGAAGTCCTCCCATGTCAGCTCCTCCTTGTTCTGGAAGCCTGACTCCCGGAACATGGACTCCACCACCTCCTCCAGCTGGGCCTTGGACAGGCAGTTGTTGGAGATCTCGATGAAGGACCTGGGAGAGGACCAGAGAGAGCAGCCTGTTACCTGGTGAGGTCAGACTCAGGCAAGTGCAGAGTGGGATGGGCCATGGATGATCTAATGTTGTTGCCAGTGACCCTGGAAATAACACCAAGAAGATATTCATCCAGCCTGTACCTGACACTAAGCTGGGTGGGGTGACCACGAGCTCAAAAGGCAGAACAAAACTGAAAATGACCTTGACCAATGAAAGATAGCAACCTTCAAACAGGGAGACATCTACAGCTGGGATGAATGTCCACTTAGTGTAGGGACATGTCCAGGTATGCCATGGTGCCATGACAGGGTCTCTGCCTCTGACAGGGTCTCTCTCGTATTATGTCTCCTACACCATCGCTGGGCTCCCCCTTTCACAGTCCAGTGGGGGCATAGAAAACTGGGGGGAGGGGGAGGAGATAGCTTCAATGGCTGCTGCTTCCTCGTGCCAAAACCTCAAAGCACAGACAGGATTGTTTCCACACCCAATCAGACAGCACCCATAGTGGCAGCAGCAGTAGCCATACTCTTTTCTTAAGCTGTGCTTTGGGATGAAACTATGAGCCCAGAAGAAAAAGAGCTTTTCCCACACCGTACAGCAAGCACTGCTATCACACTGAGAAACACATCATCCCACTGAGACTGAGGAAGGTCCACACACTGAGTATAGGATGAGAAGGTGGAAGCTCATGCCTTGGGGGCAGGGACCCTCTCCTAAATTCCATAGGATGTACTCTGGCCTGGGCCTGCAATGGCACACCCAGCATGGTACAGACTGCAGTCAGCTAACTTCACCCCATCCCTTCTAGAAGCCCATGTCCAGTTGTGGTATCTGGACTGTGAGAGGGATGAGGCAGTCAAGGGGAATACAGAAGTCAATAGAAAGGCTTAAAGGGGGGGGGGGGACATTTAAAAGGTCCTGAGCTATTATATGCATTCTATTCATTCATTTGTTCATTTATTCCATCTTATTCAGTTAACCATGTATTGAATGCCTGTTATGTGCCAATCACAGCATAGAGGAGGTGCATTCAGCAGGAAACAAAGAAGGCATGAACCCCATCCTTATAGAGCTGAAGGGGACTGTGTTACTGGAGCATTGTCTTCAGGAATAAGAAGTCTCAAAACTGATCTTTATCAAGACACTACAACCTGAAATGGCTTAAGGGGCAGTAAGAGAGAAGGGTCAAAAAATAGGGGAACTGTCTGTGTTCCTCCTCCTGCTAATCAGGGTGATTGATATTGGAAGAGTGACTAAGGTTGTCCATGCTCCATCCACCTGTGATTTCACTGTATAGAGCAGTGTTAGGCATGCTGTAGACTTCACAAAGATCCAGAAGCATCCAGAAGGGGTTAGTGGACTTTCGTTAGTGGTCATATTAGTGTTGGTTGTGGTTTTGTTTTTTGTTTTTTTTCTAACTAGGGAGGGAGAATTTTCTGGCTGATGTGAAAGTGCAGATATTGACCCTCCTGGAGCAAAGTTTGGGAATGCTAAGTGAGAAAGGCTTATACTGGGGTCAGAAGGGTCAAACTTTTGAAGCTGGCTGCTCTGAGAGTCTAGGACGCACTGAGGGCCAGCTCTCAGTGGAGGCTGCCTCCTTGCCTACACTCCTCTGACCTGACTTGTTTTCCTGTTGAAAACATCAGGAAGTCTCAGGGCTAGAGGGGCCCAGCCCGTACCGCATCATGGTGAAGAATTCCTCCCTGGAGAGAAAGCCATTTTCATCCAGGTCATACATGGTGAACATCAAACGGGACTTGTCCTCTGGGGAGCCTGGGAAGAGAAAGGGGGATACAGGTCATCTCTCTGCTGAAAGAACCCTGGCTCCTGGAATGGCCCACCATCCGCCTACCTTTCATGAAGACCACCAGGATGTCCAGGAACTCCCGGAAGGACAGGTAGCCATTGCCGTCTTTGTCGGCCAGAGAGAACATGGACTCTACAAACATGTCCTGGGGCTTGAGGCCCAGGGACTCAGCAAACTCAGACCTACTCAGCTCACATGTCAGAGCCTCTCGTACCTTCTGTGGCGAGTCCAGGGGCTGAGCCCTTGCATCAGATTGGTCGATGTCCAGCACCTGTACCCAGGCAGCAGTAGAGGGAAGGAGAGAAGGAAGTGAGGCCTGGCTGAATGCAATTCAGTGACTCTTCACATCTCTCCAAAGTCCAACTAAGAAAGGGAGGCCCTGGTGGCTACTCCTAGTCCTCAGATATACTCCTGCCTTGGGCCCCTGTTCTCCTGTAGAGGGAGTGGCTTCAATCTCTAGCATTTTCTCCCTGGACCCAAGATCCAGGAACTTTATACAGTAGGAATGGTGCTGGGCCTGGCTGGGAGCAGCAAGGGCAAAGTTTGGGATTGCTCAGTGAGAAAGCTTATACTGAAGACAGAAGATGTAGTTGACATGGGTGGACAGGCAGGAAAAGGCTAGAGATATGTTCTCTTACCAATTCAGACAAGCTGCCATGTGCCTGATTTGGTCTCTGCACATTATTCCAAGATTTTAAAAGTCATTTATATGTAGCAACCATTTGTTAAATGTCTACAATGTACAGTTAAGTCCTCACTTAATGTCATCAATAGGTCCCGTGACTTTAAGCAAAAGGAGGTACAACAAAACCAATTTTACCATAGGCTCATGATATAAGCTTGAGTTAAGTTCCTATGTCATCTCATCAAAGATATCAGAAGATCTGCTGTACCAAGCATTTGGGCTAAACACTACATAGAACAGTGTTCTTCAAATGTTGGAGTGTATCAGGATCCCTTGGCGGGTTTATGGGCCCCAACCCCAGAGTTCCTGATTCACTAGGTCTGGAGCGAGGTGAGGGGGGTGAGGGCTGCTAAAGATTTGCATTTTTAACAAATTCCAAGTTCATGCTACTGCTGTTCGTCTAGGGGCTACACTTTGAGAACCACTAATGTAGATTGTCTCACTGAATCCTTACAACAACCAAATGGGATGAATCCTATTTTAATAGGCTGTTTTATAGATGAGGAAACTAAGATACAGAGCAGAGGTCATGTGATTTGCCTAAGGTCACACAGACAGTGAGTGGCAAAGCTAGGATGTCTCCAGCCCACACAGCAGAAACTTAGTTCACCCATATAGAGTCCTATCAGGCCAAGGTTTCCTCCAACCCATGGGTTGGTCCTATCTGCAAAAGGCACAGCCATAGCACCTGAAGAAGGTGTCTGAAGAAGACTTCCAGGATGCGGCCCCGCTGCTGCTTGGTCACAGCCTTCCTGAACAGCTCATTCTCACCCATCTCAGCCCTGTGGAGACCCAGAGCCCACTGCACACAGGAGTCTTGCAGATGCTGAACGAAGCTTCTTCGCTCCTCCTCAGAGTTAAACAGCAGCACCTGGGTGGGAGGAAGGCTGAGCCAATGCTCAGAGCTTGAGCTTCTGATTCAGCCTCCCCTCAGAGAACCTTAGGTTGGGGATAGGTGAGTGGCCCAAGAGGGTCAGAAGGAGGGTAGGGGACCTCTGAAAGGAGTGCCTCTCCCACAATCAGCCTTCACAATGAGCTCTGTAGCTAAGAAGAGGGTGACTCGAGAGGACTCGCTGTGAGAGGGGAGGCAGGATGGGCTGTACCAGGTCATATTCCTTGGGGATCTTGAGCAGCAGGGTGCGACATCCACGGTTGTTGGACAGAATGAGGTTGACCTGCTGCAAGGGCCGCAGCTGGATGGTGCGCAGCACAGAGAGACGCATATCCAGAACCTGAAGACACTTGTCTGGGAGCAGCTGAATGATGACGGGGTAGCTGCTCTCCCTAGGGCCTGGCCACTCCATCGCTGCAGGGGAGATGATTGGGCAGAGCAGATCAGCAGAGGTCCCCAGGCCTCTGCCCTCAGGCCAGTTCCACTCTACCGGTCAGAACAGGCATCCCAAAACCTGGCTTTCTCCCCACATTGTAACCTGGTTCTTACCCCTCCCCCTGCCCCCACCTACCCCCTCCTCCTCAGTCCCATCTCACCTAGTATTCCATCTTTGGCTGCCTCCTTCTTCAAACTCTCTTTGCCTTTCTTTTGTAATCTTTTGAGATCTCGGCTCCGGAAATGGGCCACCACCCCAGAGATAAGCAGACTCACTGAAGGGGATCAGAAGGAGCCAGTGGGTAGGGGAGCCCCTCACCTGAAGCTTTACTGAGGCTTGGCTGCCTGCCCCCCACCCCCCACCCCCCACCCCGCCTCCCAAGGCTCACTGTGCCTGGCTTCGACTATACCAAGAAACTAGCCCTGCAAGCCAGCCGGTAATGAGCGGCAGGGTCAGACCATGGGAAGGGGGAGGAGGAGAAGAGAGATGGGTGAGGGGGTGAAGGGCCCACCTAGAGGAAGACAGCAGAGAGCCACGATGGTGATACCAAAACCAGGACCACTGCCCTCGAAGTAGTCAGTCACGGTCATGGGCACACAGGTTGCCAAATCCTCAATTGTGAGTTGCTTGGGCTGAGGACACGGTGCACCTGAGAGAGAGGGCACAAAAGAGTCTCAAAGCCTGAGGGTCCTACTCCTTGGCCAAGCATCCTCCCTTTCTTCTGTAAAAAACCAGGCACCCTCCTCTCTCCCAGGCTCACCTCACTGGAACATGTTCCCCTCCAAAAGTCCCCTCCCATATCTCATCTCACAGCACTCACCACAGCTTGACCACAGGGTGCAGCCTGCAAACTAGCCCAGTCTCTAGCGGGGGAGATGGACTAATGCAGGCCTCCTAGACTAACACGGAGGGGGCTGCCTGGTGCCTGGCTCCCTGGACAGCACCAAGTGATCCCTCAAACCTTGGTTCTTTCTCTGGCAGCCATCTCTTGTATTCTCCCAGGCCACCTACCTTCATGCCAGATAAAGACATTGGGCTGCAGGGCACTGGGGTCCACGTTAGTGACAGCCACCAGCACGTCCCGCAGAGTGGTGTTTCTGATTTCTGCAATTTCTTCTCTGGAGAACAGCCTAAGTTGGAGGAAGCCAAGGATTTTGAGGATGGGAAGGGGTTGTAGGCCTCTAGCAATCTCAGCAGCAGGTACCCAGGTGAGGAAAGAGACCCAGAGGGTCTGGGAAGAAAGTGAGGCCAGTTGGGAATCAAGAGCCCATGGGGACTGTTTACAGGCAAAGGGTCTGGGCCCAAGGCCAAGTGGAGCCAGGCAGGCCTTACCCATTCCTGGTGTTCTCAAACCAGTAACGGTCACCATCCCGAAGACGCACAAACTGGTCTAGGACTATGGCACTGAAAAGGGGTCCGGGGTCTCCCTGGCTCTCCAGGAGCCCCCCAGGGAGTAACTCCAGCAGGGACAGGTCGTGGTTGTACAGGGCAGCTGTGGCCTCCAACACCTGGGGAACCACAGGAGGTGAGGTATGTGTGTACACAGGTGTGTCTATGTGTTGGGGAGAGCAGCCACTCTTGCCCCATCCCTCAAACATAGAACCCCATCAGCTACTTGGCTTGCTGTTCAGGCCTCTTTCTAGGCAGCCCCCTCGGTTGGTGGCAAATCTTGTGGGAGGACCAGTGTATCCCTGCCCATGCTGAGACCACTGTCAATTGCCCAAGGATATATCTTGTGACCATCACTACCCAGACCGCCTGGCCCCAATGATTAGCAGCTTCAAAGCCACCCAACTCTTGGGGAGGAAACCCGCAGGAATAGGGCAATGACACCCACCCAGGGGCGACCCTGCAGGAATGGTACGATGTAGTGATGAGGAACATACTCTGGAATCAGGTGGCTGAATTTAAATCCTGCATCTATGAGTGACTTCACAACTATGTCATTGATAAAATGGGGATAATAGTAGTATCTACCCTACCACATTCCCAATGTAGATTAAACGAATTACATGTGTAAAGGACCGGGAACAGTAGGGCCACAGGAAAGCTTTAGTTGCTATTATTATCATTACTATTCCTGACCTGGGCATCCACATTGGGGTTGAGGTAACTCCAGTTCTTCGGGTTTTCTAAACCCAAGGCTAGTAGAGCTTGACTATAGCTGGGCAGCCCCATATCCCTGCCACGCTGGATGCTGCTGGCCACGTAGTCTGTGCGGGAGAACTTGCCAAAGCCAGGCCAATAATCTACGGAGGGGAGAGGACTAGACTATAGGCTCAGTCACTTCAACCCTTCTTTGCCCAATAGCCTCCAATTGGGCTGTTGACACTACCCTCCCCCCCTCCCGCCCCCAGCACTTGTCTACATGTGACTGTATCCACATCATCCTTGCCTAGGTGTGGAGTCCATGTCACCATGGCCCAAGAGACTTTTTCTGCTAAGTCTCTTCCCTTAAGACTCAAGACTGTTTTAGTTACCAAGCAGAACATTCCCTAGCCTTTACCTCCTGAACTTCAAGACAGGACTGAATGAAAACGTTTAGAGACCTAAGCATTGAAGAGATTGTGGTGCCGCCCTTCCCCCACATACTCAGACATAGGCAATTTAGAATGAAAACAACGCTAAAATGTAAGTTGAGGGGAAATTTTCAAAGCTTATTTTCTTCTAATGGCTATTTGCAGTGTATCTCTGTCTCTGCACTGTAGGTACCATAGGTCTACCTGTTGATTAACTCAAAAGAATCCCCAGGCTGCCAGGCCTCTGGGCCCCTTTCCCTTCTGGTTCCAGAGCTCACCCCTAAGATCTTCAACCACTATCCTGTCCTCCAGCTCTGAAATCTGGGAGGCCATTCCCAGCAGCAGTTGATTCACTGCCTGGGCACTGTTCAGGTTGGGGTTCTGGAAATAAACAAGACTCTCAGTCAAGAAGGCTTTCAGGTCCCTTCCCAAAGCCCAATCCCTCTAACCTTGGACCAAAGGACAAAGGTCCCTTGGCCAATCCCAGACTCTCTCTTGAACTGGTGTCCCCAGATAATTTTCTGATTCCCCTACCCTTCATCTCCCACCACCCTGGATCAGCAACACTCAAGAATTGGAATTGTTGCTTTCCCCAGCCTATGTAATGAGACTGACCTTGAGCCACCTTCCCTTGACCCTGACCCCAGGCTGACCTCCCGAGTCCAGTAGCTGTTGCAGACTCTGAGAGCTTTGGAGGTGTTAAGACCCTTGTTGGTGATATTCTGGAAATCACAGCTGGCAGTTCTGAAATGGGGAATCAAGAATGTGGTGAGGGGATTAAGGGAAGAAGCTAAAATGGGGTTGAGTTAGGTGAGGGATTCAGAGGGGGTTGGCCAAGTCTGAGGGATAGTCCCTGAACTTCCTTGAAGTCCTGGCAATGTGTGTGGATTGAAGATAAAGGTTGCTCTTTGTCCACTCAGGGTGGGAAGGGAAGGAGGGAAAAGGGTTATCTAGCTGATAGACAAATCCTGCTCTCAGCAAATAAAGTTCAGTCATTACAAGGAGCTGGGGAGATTTCCCTGTTAAGGCTGAATTTCCTATCCCAGGGTCCTGTTTTAAGACCACAATGTCTGCTTCCTTCACGTCATTGTAGAGGTGTATAAAACGCTCCAGGACCCCAGGCCCACTAATTCACCACCTCTACCAGTGCTGTGCCTCCTTTCCCATCACCAGCCTCTCCCTCACCTCATGTAGACGCCAGGGGGCACCATGGTGGAGAGGAACTGTTCAGAGGCTGCCAGGAACTCTGGAGAGATGCTGGGGTCCAGGAAAGGGCGGTACCCTGCCCCATGGGAGGAATAGGAGAAATAAACTCCTGAACCCTCCATCCTCCCATAACAGGCATCCACCTGTCTTCTTTCCACCCATGGATCCTAATCACAACCTCCCTCAACACAGGTGCCCCCCATGCCCTCACCTGTATATTCTGGGGGTGTTTGCTGCAGGAAGCTGGGCAGCCACTCATACAGAGCAATGTTCTGAGGGTTAAGAGAGAGGAAAGGTGGGGCGAATGCTCCAGCTGCCAGGCCAGGAGGGATCTGAGCCAGGGAAGGCTTAAGTGGGAGAGGACGACCAGGCAGGGGCAGTCATGGGAAAGGCAACTCAAATGGGAGAGGAGCTGAGGCCTCTCCCACAAAAACAAGCGATTGGGGGGCCGGGGGGCAGGGGGGCAGCTAAATCTCTTGTGTAAGTGGCACTTAGCCTCTCTGTCATCCCTAGACTTTAGCTCTCCACCTGAGCAGGGGATCTTGCGAGCGAGGGAAGGCGGGTCACCCGGTCCTGGTCGCCAGCTGTCCCAGTAAAGGGTGTTTCTGGGTGGCCGGTGTTCAAGGATGGAGGGCTCTGCAGGGGAGCAGAGTCCCGTGGACCAGGGCAGGAGGGTGGGGCGGGAGGGCCGTGGCACTGACCTGGTAGGTGGCAATGACCCTCTTGCGCGCGTGCTGGAACAGCTCCTCGTCCCCCCAGCGCGGGTGCTCGCGGGCCAGCCTCTGCGCGCACAGGTTGTGGTAGCGGAACCAGAGCAGGCCCAGCGCCTGCAGGAAGGGCTCGCGGTTCCCTCGCTCTGCCCCGAAGGCTGCATCCGCCAGGGGGACACAGGAGGGAGAGGAGCGGGTGTGACCCAGGGGAGCGCCACCTCGCAGACCCCAGCCCGCCCCGCTCTCCCGCCGGCCCGGCGCCCCGCGGCCTCACCATACAGCCCCCGGGCCCCGCGCTGTCCCGTGGCGGGGTCGGGCGCGATCCACATGAGCAGGGGCTCCTGCGCGTCCCGGGGGAAGGCGGGGTCGGCCCCCGACGCCAGCTGTCCCCCAGAGAAGCTCCGCAGCGCGTCGCTCCAGGAGTGCGAGGAGCCATAGATGGCGCTGCCGTCCAGCCAGCCTGTCACCTCGTTGGTCTGACAGGTGAGCAAGTGGGTAGTCGAGGCGGGTAAGGGGGGCCCAGGGCCAGGGCCTTGGGGGAGGGGGATCCTCTCCGCACACGACCCTGCCAGACCCGGAGCCCAGAGCCCCACCCGCCTGGGATCCAGCTCCTGCCCCGCCACTTGCCCTTCTCACCAGGTCCCGGGGGTTGCTGGGGCTCTGCCCGGTCTTGGGGTCCCAGCGGCTCCTCTGGAAGGGCAGCACCACATCCCCGCGCCGGCTGGGGTCGAACACGGGGTCCCCAAGTGGGATGTGGATGTTGAGGAACTCGGCGGGGCAACCAGGTCTCTCTATGCTCACCAGGTCCGAGAGCACGTGGTAGCCTGCGTGCCAGGGGTGCGAACTGGTGAGAATCGCCACTTCCTGTGGCCAAGTTTCTCAAGAGCCGAAAGGCAGATGTTTGAGTGCAAGCGCTACCAACAGCTCTGTGGCTTTTTTCTAATTTGCAAAGTTGTGATCATCAATATAATTAATATAAGCCCCCTCCCCAGCCAATCCCCATCTCCTAATAGGTCCTTCCACCACCCCTCCTCTAGCGGGGGTGGAAGGGGGAGGGCAAGGGGGGACGTGATGGGGGGAGGGAGAGGATGATCATAGTGAGAGGAGAGCATGGCAGGGGACTCAGCTCCTGAGAACTATAATGGAGGGCCAGGGTTACTCCTGGGTTTGGAGTAAGGGGTAAAAGAAAATTGATGGGAGCAAAGGTCCCTGAATGGAAGCCCCAGATCCCTCTGAGATGAAAAAAGCCTCGTGCTGCCTAGTGGGGGCTGGGGGGATGTGGCTGAGGACTTGCAGGGGGGCTTCAGTGGGTCGGCCCTCGTGTTTTCCCACGTGGCCCTCACCGAAGAAGACCCCCAGCACGGTGCGGTTGCGGCGGGATGCCAACCCGGCTGGGCCCTGCATGGCGGCGTTGCTGAGACGGCGCGGGTTGGGCAGCTGCGGCTCTCCCAGAGCTTGGTACACACCGTCTGCGTAATTGGCCGGTACCAGGCGTCGCAATGGGCCGCCTACAGGAAACCGGCTGTGTGAGGGCACTCCATCCCCAACAAGCCCCGAACTTTGCCCTCCTCTTCCCTCACCAGGGACAAGACCCCTCTCCCTAGTCTCCTGGCCCCGGCAGGGATGCACAGGCGTTCCCCGCGCAGGCAGCCCGGAGGCTGGCGGTGCGCTCCCCCACACGCTCCGCGCCGGGACGCACCTGCCGCGCCTCGCTGGTGGTGCCGCAGGTTGTTGAACCAGCCGTCATAGCGCTGCACTTCCCAGGGCAGTGAGAGTGCGTCCGCGCCGCCTGTGGGTCAGAGAGTGGCCCCCTCAGGGCTAGCCTCGCCGCGACGCCCCGGGTACCCGACGACCTCAGCCCGAGCTTCTCTGGCCCGCCCAGCGTCCGCAAACCGACCCGAGTGGCTGTGTCTGCTCAGCGTGGAGTCTGCCCTGGGAAGTTTCCCGGCCTGCTGAGCCGCGCAGCCATCTGACCCGATCTTCCAGCCTCAGGGAACCGCTTGACTTCATTGTTCCCTTCCCTCAACCCCAGGGGTAGCGAGTGACACCCCGGGAGGGCGCCCAGTGCTTACCCGCCGGATCCAGGGATCCAGTCAGCAGAGCTCCCAGGAGCACCAGTGTCTCTGGTCTTGCGTGGACCATGCCGAGCCTGCGGCCTGGGGAATAGGAGGTGGTATGTGAGGGACATAAAACTGGCGTCCCCAAAGCCTACAGTCGGCACAGGAGGAGGAGGCATCAGCTGTTTTCACTTCTGGGGCGAAGCTTTTAGAAGCCTTACCAAAAGCCCGCACCGGCACGCTGCTCTTTGGGGGGGACGGCGGACGTAGCAGCCCTCACCTCCCCGCCTGGGGAACGGCTTCTCCTAGAAAGCAGGAAAGCAGGGAAGGGAAAGGGGCTAGTAAGCTGGAGGCCAGGACATGCAGCGCCCCATCCTCCGAAATGAATGTCTGTGCATGGACTGGAGGGATGGGAAGATCAAGCCCCAAGCCCCGGTCCAACCACTGGTTTGGAGCCCCCGTGGGGGATCAGAAGTCTTTTTTCCTCTTGGAATCTTTGCTTTTTTTTGCTCTGCTTCCTGCCTCCACCACCCCATTCCCACAGCCACTCACCAGCTCAGCCTCCCCGCTGCGCTCTCGCCCAGCGCTCTGGGTCCTCTGAGGCACGTTGCGCGCGTGTCCACTCCGGCTAGACCGGTTACAGGTGTGACCGGCTAGACTCTCTGCGCTCACCCCCTGCTGAGGAGGCAGGTCTCCTCTCATTTGCATAACGACCGCCTCCTCTACTTTGCATGATCTCTTCCCGGACAGATCCCACTTCCAAGCCCCAACGCTGCTTGGCACGCTGCCCGTGCAGCTATAAAAGGAGTCAGGGTCCCGAGAGCGACTTGCAAACGCAGAGCAAATCGCCGAGCTGCAAAGGGAACTGTGAGAAATAATTCCGTTTTCCCGCTGACCGACTCCTCCCGGGCCAACCCCGAGCGCTCGAGGGCTGCGCTTCCCAGCCCAGGGGCGCAGACTTGACCAACCCCTTGGGTCTTGCCTTTAGCACGCCAGGGGCGGGGTGAAGAGAAGTGGAACTCAAGCTTCAACACCACGGACTCGCTCTCCCAGCTCCAGCAGGCTCCGCTCCCGGCTTTCCCGCCCGACAACGCACGGCGCTCGGCCTCGTTACAGCATGACGCTCTGGGATGGAGAGCTGCCTTTCTACCCGCAGCCCCGGCACGCCGCTGGCTTCAACGTCCCCCTGCTCATTGTCATTCTGGTGTTCCTGACCTTGGCTGCCAGCTTCTTGCTCATCTTGCCCGGGATTCGTGGCCATTCGGTAAGGGGGTGCTAGAACTGGGGTCTGGGGACGTGGTGGGCAGCTTGTTGCGGGAGGACCCAGGACAGATTAAGACTGCAGCGAGGACCTCCATGGAAGAGTCAGACAAGCATAGATGGGGCAGACCCAGAAGCCTAGCGCAGCACGCACCCCTTTCCAAGGACAGGAAGAGGTCATCCTAGAGCAGCAGTTCTCAACCTGGGGGTCGCGACCCCTTTGGGGGTCGAACGACCCTTTCACAGGGGTCGCCTAAGACCATCCTGCATATCAGATATTTACATTACGATTCATAACAGTAGCAACATTACAGTTATGAAGTAGCAATGAAAAGAATTTTATGGTTGGGTCACAACGTGAGGAACAGTATTTAAAGGGCCAAAAGGTTGAGAACCACTGTTAGAGCCTGGCCCAGTGGGTCATTCAGAAGGCTGCTGTGAAGAGCAGGTACCCACCTGGGGCCCATTCTAGTTTATGTGCTGGCTTGCCTCCTTGCCTCTCCCCCTACTGCAGCTCCATTTCCCGCACTCCCATTCACTCCTCCCCAGAAGGACAGAAACTAGCTGCTCAGACTGCTGTGTTTCACTTGTGTGCTGGGTTGAGACACATGTATATGGATTCAGACACTTCCCCACAGAATCCAAAGCTGTAGCTGACTGGATACTTGCCCTGAGGTTCCCGTCCCTCTCCAAGAACCTACGTTGTTTTTCAAGTCTCGGAAGACTTAGCCTTCCTGGGTCTTGTCCTGCACTGGTTTCCTGGGAAACCAAGGAATGCCTGAGAGGTGGTGTTCATACCTCTCCTACTTGGTCACCAAACCCAGGGCCTCCTTCTCTTGGGGGAGGTGCCCCCTCCCTGCCTAGCACTTCTGGACTCACTGAGCCTTTCCATAGCAGTGACCTGATCAGGAGGTGGAACCAGGACCAGGAGCTAGATAGCTGGGGGAGGGCGGGGAGGGGAGGTGGTGAAGGATGTGGGAGAGCACCAGGCAGGGAGAGATGGCCAATTGCAAAGTGGACTGGGAAATGGGGTTGGGGAGATAGATGCAAGCACAAGGTCAGAAAACATCAGAAATGCCAGTGGCTCAGAGGGTCTTGCACGAAAAGGAAGCCTGACTTCAGCCTCAAAGCACAAGAAATGTAACTGGGAAAAGGACTTGGTGCAAGAAAGGGCAGTTGCAGGAGCACTAAATATCCAGGGGGCAGGGGGACTCTGGTTGGACAGTACCCAGGCCTGACCCCCTGCCTGTTCCTGCAGCGCTGGTTCTGGTTGGTGCGAGTTCTCCTCAGTCTGTTCATCGGCGCAGAAATCGTGGGTGAGTGTGTGGTGCAACCGATGGGGAGGGGACCTGGGGTGGGGAAGGAGGCTGGCAGAGGGTACCTCACTGACCCACTGAAGCCCCTCCGCAAGTCCACAGCCACATCCCCCCAGCCCCCACTAGGCAGCACGAGCCTTTTTTCATCTCAGAGGGATCTGGGGTTTCCATTCAGGGACCTTTGCTCCCAATAAATTTTCTTTTACCTCTTACTCCAAACCTGGGAAAATGGAGAGCTGGGCTTCCCTCTTCCTCTGTCCATTTCCAGCTCTTTCTAGTGCCCACTCTTCAGTTCTTACCATGTAGACCATATTGGACCTCCACTCCCATCTCTCTTCACAGTATCCCACCTTCCATCAACACGCTCCCAATTCCATCTCCCCAGCCCTTCCCCTAACCGCCCCCCACCCGTGCCTCTCCTCACAGCGGTGCACTTCAGTGCTGAATGGTCAGTGGGTAGAGCGAACACCAACACCTCCTACAAGGCCTTCAGCTCAGCCCGCGTCCGAGCCCATGTGGGTCTGCACGTGGGCCTGGAGGGAATAAATATTACACTCACAGGTGAGCGGCTGGGCGACGTTAACTTCTGGGATGGACAGACCCCGTGGAGGTGGGGGGAGTGTGCCAGGGGCAGATGCAGGACCTCTCGGGTCGGGGCCATAGAGCTTGTGGTTCTCTCCCCTTTGTGTTTCCCCCAACTCCTGCCAAACCCGTTTCTCTCGCGCCTCCGCTTTACTATCCGAATCCACTTAGTTTCCGGGTCCGGGGCTGGGCGCGGCCCCATGACCCCGCCGCCCTCCGCAGGGACCCCGGTGCAGCAGCTGAACGAGACTATCGACTACAACGAGCAGTTCACCTGGCGCCTGGGCGAGGACTACGCCGAGGAGTACGCGGAGGCGCTGGAGAAGGGCCTGCCTGACCCAGTGCTCTACTTGGCGGAGAAGTTCACCCCGAGCAGCCCTTGCGGGTTCTACCGCCAGTACCGCCTGGCGGGACACTTCGCTTCAGCCGCGCTGTGGTGAGCCCTGGCGGGAAGGCGCCGTGTGTGTGTGTGTGTGTGTGTGTGTGTGTGTGTGTGTGTGTGTGTGCGCGCGCGCGTGTGTGTCCAATACGCTCCGGGGTGTGTGCTCGCCCCTCGGGTCAGAAGGTCAGGAGGACCGCACAGACCGTCGGAATCTCCCAGAGCCTCATCAAAGGCTGGGATCCAGCTACACCCTTTGGGGGTTCCCCCTGCACTTCCGCCACGCCACCCCGGGGTTTCGGCCTGGGGTAGAGGACGCGAGGCTGCGGGAGCCCGCGGACTGGGAGGAGCGGGCTCACCGCACCGTGTCCCCGCAGGGTGGCGTTCTGCCTCTGGCTCCTCTCCAACGCGCTGCTCTCCATGCCGGTCCCGCTCTACGGAGGCCTGGCGCTCCTGGCCACCGGCGCCTTCGCGATCTTCGCCGTCTTGTCCTTCGTCTCCATCGCCAGTGTGCCGCTCTGCCCGCTGCACCTGGGCTCCTCCGCCATCACCAGTCACTACGGCGCCGCCTTCTGGGTGACGCTGGCCACCGGTGAGGACCGAGCGATGGGCCCGGGCGGCTGGGGATAGGGACGGGGTTTATACCGGTTGCGTGCTTTCCAGTTTACAAAGTGAGTTCACCTACATTACTCTTTTGCCCCTCTCGATAGTTCGTAGAGGCAGGCGCTGTTGTGCCCATCTTGCAGAAGGGTGTGGCATCTTGCCCAGTTAGCACTCGAGCCCTGTATCATGCCATCCATATCAGAGGTCCGTGTGTGTGTGTGTGTGTGTGTGTGTGTGTGTGTGTGAAATGGGAGGGGTGGCTCCATAGATGAAGGGGGCAGGCCGGGTTCTGTCCCGGAGCCCTGACAGCCCCTTTTTCTTACGTCTGCGCTGCCGCAGGCATCCTGTGCCTCCTTCTAGGAGGGGCGGTGGTTGGTCTCCACTACGCTAAGCCAAGCGCTCTTCGCATCTTCTTGGACGGAAGCGTCAAGAACTTCGGTAACCAGGCGCGAGGGGGCTCGCCTCTCAGCCTCAACAACCTGTACTACAAGCAGTTTGGGGCCTCGGACGCAACGATCAGTACTAACCTGTGAAGGGGACTCGACCTCGGACTCCTACTCCGCCTCGGTCCCTGGGCGCAGAGGTTCACCCCGAGCAGCCCTTGCGGGCTCTACTGCCCGTACCGCCTGGCGGGACACTACCCTGGGGTGCCCCTCCTGACTGCAGTGCCCGCCAAACCGGAGCCGGGACTGCTCTGGGAGGGGCGCTGCGCTTCGAGCCGCCAAGGAAAGGTGGGCGGCCTCAGGCATGAGCCTTGCACCCAAGTCTCCCAAGATGAGCTGCAAATAAATTTTTTTCCCTTTTGTTTTGTAAAAACGGTTCTCCGTTCATTTCCATGGCTACTTCAAACTCTTGTGGGACACACGGCCTCAGGAAACTTCGCTGGGCTGCAGGCAGCCATAGAACATTTTCTTTGCCTTGGCACTCCTATTCTCCATCTGGAGAATCCAGCGTAACCCAGGAAAAGATCTGGGAGACGGGCGCCCTCTAGTGAGCTCAGAGGAGATACGACTGGAGCCAGCATCTTCCTGAGCCACCCCAAAGGGATGGATGGTAAGGGCACGGTGACCAGACAGCTCACCCTCCAACTGACACACCCAGTGGGATCCCCCTCCGCTGGCCCAGCTAAGTGAGCTAAGAGGAAATGGCGTTTGGGAGTTTATTCACTAACTAGAGGCCCGGTGCATGAAGTTTGTGCACTGGGTGTGTGTGAGGGGAGGGGAGGGGGGGCAGGGTTCCCTCAGCCTGGCCTGGTGCTCTCGCAGTCTGGGAGCCCTCGGGGGTTGTCTGACTGCTGGCTTAGGCCCGGGGAGTATGGGGAGCGGTCCTAAGCCATCAGTCGGACATCCGTAGCGCTGCCATGGAGGCAGGAGAGGCTTTCACCAATGCCACTGCACTTGCCAGCCATGAGCCCGGCTTCTGGCTGAGAGGTGCTCCCCCTATGGGAACGCACTGACCACCAGGGGGCAGCTCCTGCATTGAGCATCTGCCCCTGGTGGTCAGTGTGCGTCACAGCGACCGGTGTTCAGCCGTTTGGTTGATTTCCGTATTACCCTTTTATTATATAGGATTCTAGTTTATTCACTATGGAATGGTGTTGAGGCTCAAGGTTGATGTAAGCAAGGCATAAAAATGTAAATCCTGGGATTTTTTAAAAGGTCCTTGGCAAGTCTTACGCTTTTATTTAGCAAACTTGAGAACTGAAACTCAAAGAGAATGTGGCACAGTTGGTTAATATTAGGCCTAGGGTAAGAAGTTTGGTTTCTTCTCCCTCTGAGTGTCTCTTTCATTGTACCAAGAGGTCACACAAGCCGGGGAAATAAAGGAAGAACAAAGGGGACCCAGGAAAAAGGAAAACAAGAGGTGTAGAGGGATGAGAGGGACCACAGAATCATCATTATGGGGGTGACGCTAGGTTACAATAAATGGAATCTGACACAGGCAAAGCATCAAAAAAAAAAAAAAAAAAAAAAGCAGGGTTGCTGTGTAGAAACATTTGGTCTTCTCATGTGACAAGGTTTATGGGCAGTTCCAATATCTGTTCAGCACCTTACATCTTTTGTTTTGTCAACATCGATAGAGAGAGTCTCCTTTTTTTTTTTTTTTAAATAATTTTTATTGCTTGAAGTATTACAAAGAGTATTACATATGAGAGTCTCCTTTTTTTTACTCCACCTACAGACCGGAGCTGGAGGGCCGTTACAACCCATTCTATGGGCAGTTCCAGAGGTAGGTTCGGGAGGCCCAAAGGAGGTCTGGAATCACATTGGAAGTCTGGGTGGCCACCAGGGAGAGGAACCTTATGGGTCAGGGTCAGGCATTCTGGGTTGCTCCTCCGTACAGCATGCCTGGGAGGACGCCTCTGACAGAGGAATGTCCTGGGGCTCAGGACTCTCAGCTGTGGACCGGTAGCGGGGGCTCAGGAGTCCCCCTTCTTCAGGATTCCATTCCAGCCCAGGGTTCTCCCCTGCACTCTGATTGAAAAAAGCCTTCAGTCTGTGGGGCTTCATCCTGTGGGCCACCACCATGGCCAGGCCCAGCAGCACACAAAGCAGTCCTGGGAATGTGGCAACAGGCATCTTGTTTAGTAATGACAACACTCTCCCAAGGACATGTTCTCCTAAGACAGCGGTTCTCAACCTGTGGGTCGCAACTCCTTTGGCGGTCGAAGGACCCTTTCACAGGGGTCGCCTAAGACCATCCTGCATATCAGATATTTACATTACGATTCATAACAGTAGTAACATTACAGTTGTGAAGTAGCAACGAAAATAATTTTATGGTTGGGTCACAACATGAGGAACTGTATTTAAAGGGCCAGAAGGTTGAGAACCACTGTCCTAAGAGCATCAGAACAACTCTAAAGGAGGCCTGGCGTCCTGGCTTCAACGCAACTTGGGCTCAGAGAGGCAGTTGTGAGTTTTGGACTCTAAGCCAAAAGCTTTCAGTTACATCTCATGAGCCAGAGAGAATGAATATGAATCTGAAAACAGGAAACCCTGAGTAAGGGCAGGGCACAAGGAGGAGGCATAGAAAAGGGCATGAGGACAGACACAGTGGGTGGGACAGGAGAGGACAATAAACTGCAGGACACGTAAAGGTTATGTGAAACAGGGACAGAGAAGAATTCTAGGAATGGGAGACACAAAGAATAATGTTTGGGGGAAGTGGGAGGGGACATGAGATTAGAAGATTTGGGAAAGAGTTGGACAAAGAGATAGGGGATGAGGCACAGGACAGAGAAAGAGAGAAGACACAGGGGAGTAGGCATATACAAAAAGAGAGGGGAAATGGAACTGGGGAGAGAAAACCTAGAGATGAGGGATATAAGAGGAATGGGGCTTTATAGAAGGGAAAGGCACCCTGGCCCCCAGACCCTCAATGCCCCCTAACATAATGGTCCCTGATACTCCCTCCCTGGCCCTGAGCTCTCCAAGTGCCTATCTTCGGGGCTGATCCTCACCTGTGCTCAGCGTGATCCAGAAGGCAGGTCCACGGTGAAAGTGCAGCATAGCAGTGCCCATGCGCAGAGGACAGGGTGGGATGAGTGGCGTGGCCATGGAGAAAAAGATCAGTCCCAACAGCTGGAAGATGCCCGTGGCAAGCAGCATGTGGCAACCATAGACCAGCACAGGCATGGACAGCATCACGTTGGCCAGCAGCCAGCAGAGGAATGCCACCCTGGAAAACCAGGACCCTGTGAAGGCTGGCCCAGGCACCTCTACCTGAAGGGCTCCAGGTGGAGGCTCAGGGACCCAAGGATACCCGAAAGATGTGAGGTAGGGATTTCTGCTTTGGGATTCCCAACAGAGTACTGTGGTGACTGACGTCACCTTCCTCATAGGAACTGCAATATTAGGAGGGTGGTGGGGGTGGGGGTGATGGCTAGAAACCCTGTTCTTGGGTCTAGAGCAATAGGGCCTCCATCCCACCCTCACCACAGAATGGCCGAGGTGTAGTGTCCCGCCAGGCGGTACTGGCCATGCAGGCCACATGGGCTGGTCGGGGTGAACTTCTCAGCCAGGTAGAGCACGGGGTCTGGCAGTCCCTTCTCCAGCGCTCTTGCATACTCCTCAGCATAGTTCTCCCCTAGGCGCCAGGTGAACTCCTCGTTGTAATTGATAGTCTCATTCAGCTGCTGCACTGGGGTCCCTGGGAAATGGGGCAGCTGTGCTCAGCAGGGACCCAAGGGCCAGAGTGGGGCATTTGCCCGGGTAAGGGGCTCACCACAATGGGCAGAGGGACAGGAGCTGGTCTCAATGGAGAAAAGGCAGCTTCCAAGGCCTGGGAATTTCCCCTCCTACCATCCCCCAACCTTGTAGCTCTTTAGACCACACCAAACTAGAGCCCAGAGACACAGAGCAGAGCTTTCTCTTCCCTCCGCGGCAAGAGCCATTCCTTACCTGTGAGTGTGATGTTGACTCCTCCCAGCCCAACATGGAGCCCAACATCAGCGCTGATCCACTGGGAACTGAAGGCCTTGTATGATGTGTTGGTGCTGACCTGGCCCACAGACCACTCAGAACTGAAATTCACAGCTGGGGTTGGGGAGTTGGACATATGGGAACTCAGGGAGTTGCGGGCGTTGCTGAGTTAGAGTCAGAGGGAGAGCCACAAGGGGACCATGTCTGTTTTGCTCATATTTGTATATCCATTAACTAGCCTACGGTCTGGCTCATGGTTGGTTTGCCAATAATGTGTGAGATGAATCCTAGACTTCCCTTGGTCATGCTCCTCTTATCCCTCCTTCCCTTTCTCTTCCTGTTTAGAGAGAGCTACTCAAGCAGCTGGGGGAGGAAGACATTAATGTAATAAACCATGTTGGGCAAACACAGTTTCAGCTTTGAGACTTCATCTCTCCTACTTGCCTAATTCTCAAAGCAAAGCAAGCAGGCCTTCCCCCATTTCCTCCCTCCAGTATCCAAAGGCCTTCTCCCCACAGACATTCATTTTGATCTGCTTTCCTCTGAATAAAAATGTTATGAAGGTTGGAGAGATGTGTCCAGGATGGTTTCCCAGGGCCCAGACCCCTCTGAGCAGGGGTAAAAGGGAGAGGATATGGCCATAATGAGGGAGGCATGTGGGCAGGGTGTGGAAGACCACCCTGAAGCAGAGGCTGCCCTGAGGAAACAAGGAGACACCAGACCGGCTGCTGAGGGAACCGGATGGGACAGATGGGACGGAGGCACTGCCTGAGACAGCTGTGCTTCACACTCACCCAGGATCACAGCCCCGATGAATAAGCTGGTCACCACCCGAAACAGCCAGAACAGCCTCTGAGCCATAACAGGATGGGTGGGTTTAGGAAGGAGCACCCTCCTCCCAAGTCCACCCTTCCTCTTTCCAGCCTTGGGATTACTCTGTGGATGGAGACCAGAGTGCCTGGCAGGCACATAATAGGTGCTCAATAATCATCTGTTGAATCAGTGAGTGGGGAAGCTCTCTGCTGCGGCGGGGGGGCGGGGGGTGGAGGGGTGGGGGGGAGGCTTGGGGGGGGTGCTTTCTCAGGACTGAAGCCTGTTTCCTGAGTCTAGTTATAGTGAGAGAGTATGGCCCCCTCACCTCAAGGCAAGGTTTCTCTGGGACCATGGTCCCCAAGGCTGGGCTTGTTTCTTACCATTTTGCCCCGAATGCCAGGCAGGATGATGATGAAAGTGACAAGTGCAGTAAGAAAGATGGTGATGATGATGGCCAAGGTGGTGTCCATTGGGAAGGTTGGCTTGGGGCCAGCATAGAAGGGGAATGTGTGTCCAAAAGCAGCCATTCTGGTGGGGTTGTGCAGGGAAGACAGAATCTGTACAACAAGGATAGATGTTTATTGAGTGCCCTGTGTGTCAGGCACTGTTCTTGGTGCTGGAGATACAGCTGAGAATAAACCAGATCAGGCCCCTCTCTCTTGAGCTCACCAGACTCCACTTTACTGCCATTCCACTGCCCCTCAGCCATTCATCTCCCCATGTTCTGACTGTGAATGAATGAGGGTCTTGGCAATCAGTCTCTGTGGTTCCATGTTCCCTTCCTAACCTCCAGGTCGCTAAATCAGTGCCACCACCATCCTGGAGGCTTCTCTGCTTCCTTTGGCACTGTCTTAAGAGACACAATTCTTTTTTTTTTTTTTTTATCTCCCTCAGGCCTCCAGACACATCACAGAACAAAATAAGAGCTATATTTACTATCAAGTGAAAGCATAAGGGTAAAAGATAGTACAGATGACACAAATTTTGGTTTTCCTCCTCAGTCCCCAAAGGAACAAAGGTCAGACAGCTCTGCTAAGTATATGATCCAAGTCTATTATCAGAAGGCTGATTTCCAGACCTGGCACTGCCCACACTAGTCTGTCAGCTTTCTCAAGTGCCTGGCTTCAGCTCTGGCTACTCCAGAACAATTGAGCTAAATTGAGTTCACCTCAATAAGCACTGAAGGAGCACCTGCCATCCACCAGGCATGGCGCCAGGGCCAGAGGCCGGATGTCCTTCTACCGCACACGTCATCAACTGCATCCTTCCTCCTTGACTTAAATTCACAGGCCTTATTTCAGCTCACACACTGGCTCAGCTCTTCTCTGCCTGTTCCCTGATTTCAGAGCTAGATTTACTCTAATTTGTCCCTTTGCAGACAGATAGTGTGTTTTATTAAATCCAGACAAAATGGATTACAAGACACACTATTACTTTATGTGAAAGAAAGAAACTACGAATCAAACCATGACAGCCATTGTTGGTAAGATACACCTCAATTTCAGAGATGTCAAAATGTGAGAATAAAGCACATTTTACAATCAATGATTCCAGCTCTGCTCATTTCCCTGAGTGTGATCTACACTGGGTTCTTGGTTTGCACAGGAGGCTCCATGCTTTATAGTCTGACTATAGGCCCAGTGCATGAAATTCGTGCATTGGGGGGGGGGGGCGGCCCCTCAGCCCAGCCTGCACCCTTTCCAATCCGGGACCCCTTGGGGGATGTCCGACTACCTCTTGCAATCCGGGACCGCTGGCTCCTAACTGCTTGCCTGCCTGCCTGCCTGATCGCCCCTAACCACCTCTGCCTCCTTGCCTGCCTGATCGCCCCTAACTGCTCCCCTACTGGCCTGATCACCCCTAACTGCTCCCCTGCTGGTCTGATCACCCCTAACTGCCCTGCACCCAGGACCCAGGATTCCCTCCTCCAGCTGGTTGCAGTCACCCAGGACCCAGGCTTCCCTCCCTCTGGCTGGCCGCAGGCACCCAGGATCCGGGACGGCTTCGCCCAGGCCAGCCGCAGCTGCAGTGGACCGCGGGTGGGCAGCTTTGCCCGGGCAGCAGGCACTGGAGCCCGGGACCATGGGGTGGGCAGCTTGTCCCTCTCCCGGGCCGCAGGCACAGGCACTGGTGCCTGGGACTGTGGGGTGAACAGTTTGTCCCTCTCCTGGGCCGCAGCCTGGCTGGTCACCGTTCCTCTCTCCTCAGTGTTGAGTGTCTGAGCCATTATGGCGTGATGGCATGAGGGCATGACAGCATGAGGGTGTGATGACCATTTGCATATTAGCTCTTTATTATATAGGATGAGAGTGAAAGAACAAGCTTTGGAGTTAAGTAGTTCTATGTTTAATTTCCACCTCTGCCTCTTGCAAGTTACTTGACCTCTACAGAGAATTTTATTTAAAAACTAGAGGCCCAGTGCATGGGTTTGTGTACTGGAGAGTTCCTTGGCCTGGCCTGTGCCCTCTTGCAATCCAAGACCCCTCGGGGGATGTTGGGCTGCCGGTTTCGTCCTGATCCCCACAGGCCAGGGAATCCATGCACCAGGCCTCTACTATGCATATAAGATCTTAGGTTAATCTCTTCCCGCCCTCCCACCTCCCCCCTTCCCTCTGAGATTAATCAGTCTGTTCAATGTTTCCATGCCTGTGCGTTGAGTATCTGCTCCCTGGTAGTCAGTGTGCATCATAACTACCTGTCAAATGGTGGAACAGTGGCATAGGCTTTTATATATATAGACTAGAGACGCAGTGTACAAAATTCGTGCACAAGTAGGGTCCCTAGGCCTGGCCGGCAATCAGGGCTACCAGCAGGACGATCGGGGCCCCTGCTTGCACCTGCCTTGGCCTGGTGCCACCTGATCGCCGGCCCCGCCCCCTGCCACTGGTCGCTGTGCTGCTCTCATTGGGGCCCATCGGGGTCCATCGGGGCCAGAAGTGCCTCCACTGCTGCCTGCTGCCAGCACCGTGTCACCGATGCCCGCCATCTTCTGTGCCACCCCCTGATGGTCAATGCACATCTAACTCCCAGTCAGTCAAACTGGTTAGTGGAACTCCTGCCCGTGAGGACAGTTTGCATATTAGCCTTTTATTATATAGGATGGAGATGATAATAATGTTTACATCATAGGGTCATTGTGAATATAAAATGAGGCTGTGTATGTAAAGTGCTAAGAATAGTACCTGGAACAGAATATCAATACATGGAAGCTACCAGATTGGGAAGGCGATGACAATCTATTATTTCATTTATCTCCAATCCTTTTTGGAGAGAACTGGGCTGGAATCAGTTCTGGGTCTGGTTCCAGTTCTTCAGTGAATAATGTAACATTAGGAAGGCAAATGACAACTTCCCCAGTCCTTTGTTTCTTTCTCTACAATTAGATATGATGATCTTGGAGTCCCTTCTAGTTCTAAATACTGTGATTCTCCTACAAAACATCATAGCTCCCAGACTTCCCCTTTCCTTCTGGGCTGGTTATTTTCCTACCTTGTCAACTCTCCCATCCCAGGGGAAGGGGTATCTCTTTTTCTTCTGGGCTCTGAAACCTATCCAGCCTGCCTTCACCACCACCTTTCTCATAGCTTATGCTTCTCAAATCTATATTTCTAAGTTTACCTCTTATCTGGACTCCAAACACAACAGGGTCAATTACCCCATGGGCTTTTTCACTTGGATGTTCCATGGATGCCTCAAATTTAACAGGTCCCAAACTGAATTCACTGTCTCTATTTTGCTTTTCATTTTTTATCTTTTTGGTCACCACTCCATTAATCAAATAAAGCAGAGACCTGGAGTATCGTACTTCTTAAATATTTATTGAAACCATCCATGCATTTCCTTTCCTACTGCCTCTGCCCTAATTCAGCCTCATCCTGTCTTGCCTGGTGTCAGAACAATATTTCTAACAAGCAAATATAATTATTTCAATTTTTTGCTCTGGGGAAAAATCTAATCTCACCATCACATAGAAAGTCCTTTGTAGTCTGGTCCCACCTACCCTTCCATCTCCATCTTTCACTCAGTCTAATCTCTAGCCACACTGAGCTATTGGTCTTTCTCAGAATCTGACATGCTCTTTCAAGCCTTCATGCCTTTGTACGTGCTATTTCCTCTGCTTGGAATGCTCTTACCTTCTTGGCAAACTCCTTTTCACTTTTCAAGTCTCAGCTTGTGTTAACCCCTCTGTGAAGGATGCTATCAGGTCTATGTGGATGTTCCTACATCTAATGTTCTGATTGCATTTTGAACACACCTCCGTCCATGATCCCAATAATCAACTTATAGTCTGTCTGAATATCTCCCTCCCTTTTAGCTTTGACTATCCTTATTCCATCTTTGCAACTCCTGAACATAGCATATACTAATCAGTCTGTGGATCAAATGAATGAATATTATGAACGGGTTCCTCCCTGTGCAGGCAGCATCTTCTATTTGGAACACAAGAGGGAGCTATATTCCCTCATTGTCATTCAACATTACTTTGAGTTCTCACCAATATAGGGCTAAGGACTGGGCAGGAAGGGATTTGACTAACCATGTCAATTTTTAATGATTTCACAAAATTTTCAGAAAGTCTCTTCCAATGGTTGGATTCTTCAAAGCACGAATGTTCATTTTAAATTGAATCTGAAACATACATTTGAACTCTAGCTCAACATGAGTAACAGAATTTGTGGATTAAATTATTTTGTAAAATATGTCATAGTGATATATTTTTATTTATTTATATTTTATTGATTTTTCACAGAGAGGAAGGGAGAGGGATAGAGAGTTAGAAACATCGATGAGAGAGAAACATCGATCAGCTGCCTCCTGCACATCTCCTACTGGAGATGTGCGTGCAACCAAGGTACATGCCCTTGACCGGAATCGAACCTGGGACCTTTCAGTCCGCAGGCCGTCGCTCTATCCACTGAGCCAAACCGGTTCTGGCCATAGTGATATTTATTTTATTTTTAAAAATATTTTAATTGATTTCAGAGAGGAAGGAAGAGAGAGAGAGAGAGAGAGAGAGAGAGAGAGAGAGAGAGAGAGAGAGAGAGAGAGAAACATCAATGATGAGGGAGAATCATTGATCAGCTGCCTCCTGCACGCCCCTCATTGGGGATCAAGCCTGCAACCTGGACATGTGCCCTGACCAGGAATCATGCCTTGACCAGTAATCGAACCGTGATCTCCTGGTTCATAGGTCTGATCGCTGAGCCACACGGGCTGGGCAGTGATATTTATTTTAAAGCAGATGTTTATTGGTCTAAGAATTTTAAATTTATGATACCTAAAATGAAGCCATTATAATTTTGATAGAAGGCTATATTTTTTAGGAAGTCTATAAAATGATTAATTAGTAAGATAGGAAGATAAAGCAAGTTTGCTAATACATGTTACATTCTGTAACTTCAAAACCAAATATTTGCAATATAAGCAAATAATAGTGTAATGTATTTTGGTCAGGGTCACCTTATTCCTGCATTTATTTAAAAGGGAAGTTATACAATATGTTACAAGAATGGCTCATCTCTATTAGTATGGTGCAGCAAAGAAACACTAGCAAAGGCTTTCTGTATCCTAAGCACAGAACATTGTTAACTTATTTCCAATTTTCCAAAATATTTATTAAAGATGACTAAAGCAAAGGGATAATTGGTGAATGAAATTTGCCTTAAGTTTTTTGTTCAATTTAATGAATTAGGTCTTTCTTAATCCACATTGCCTAGTTTTTTTCCTTGTTTTTTTTTTTTAAATATATTTTTATTGATTTCAGAAAGGAAGGGAGAGGGAGAGATAGAAACATCAAAGATGAGAGAGAATCATTGATCGGCTGCCTCCTATATGCCCCACACTGGGGATCAAGCCCACAACCCAGGCATGGTTCGACTGGGAATTGAACCATGACTTCCTGGTTCATAGGTTGACGCCCAACCATTGAGCCATGCTGGCCAGGCAACATTGCCTAGGTTTTTAAAGTTAATTTTTCATGATCCTGTCTTAATTTGATTTTCATGATTTAGCTAACAGGCCTCTCCTGCATGAAGAGGTGGGACTAAAATGAAAAGTCCCCACATCTAGCAATCCTGCTTTTCCTATGAAGCTTATCAATTCCCTCAGGAAAACCTTCCTCCCTGATTTGCCAAGAAGGGTCTGACAGTAGAATTTCTCCTAATCTGATAAAAATCTCAAGTCAGTCTTCACTTGACCCACTTCTCCCTGAGCTCACCACCATGATTGGTAAATAAACACAATGCATATTGTTATTAATAAACACTAGGAACAATCAGACATACACCTACAAGTTCATATAAATAGAAATACAGGCACAACAAGGAAGAAGTTCTCAGTAACAGACATCTAGACACTAAAGCCCTGCGCCAGATGCCCCTGTAACAAAACTGGGGTACTTTTTCACTGGGGCAGGCCAATCCTCACACTTTGGGGTCCTCCTTTATTACCGGACCTGGAAAGATGTGCCCTTTCTGATGTCCCTTAAAATACTGAAGCATTTCTCATATTAAGTTGTATTCCGGACACATCCTTCCTGCCATAGGATGAAAAGGGACTCCCATGTATGTATGAGGGGCCAGCAAGAAATAGATCCAATCTTTAAGAAAATTGATCCTAGTACAAGCTACAGTCCCCAGCATCCAAAGTTCTCAGCCACTTTCTTATTGCTATGTAGCCTCTCTTATAGCTTGACAGGAATTTCCTCCTGAAGTCTCCTGCCCACATCCCCATCTCTGGAACCCATAGAGTAAGGACTATTAATTCTCTCTACAAATGAGGAGTGGGTCACATATCTGGAGTTGCCAAGAGCTCTAATTGGTGATACACAGCTACTATACTGTGATTGATGGTTTATTTCTCTGGTTGGGGTTGACCCCATTAAAACTTTACAGCCCTGGCTGGCTAAGGAGACCCCGTCAGAAACTCCTGTCCCTGCCTCTCTTCTTCAAGAACGTGCGTGGGCATGTGTATGTGCGTTGTTGCACTAAAGGAAAAATTAAATGGAGAATCAGAACAAGATCTGAAAGTAGCCTGAGACAAGGATCTCCAGTAAGGGCTGAGGCAGTAAGGACCCAGGGGTACTAAATCATACAAACCGAACTATCCAGACTTTAGCTAAGCCAGGAGAAGGACTGGATGTCTGTAAGTCTTGCGACATTTATGGCCTTACAAGATTTTTCTTGCTTCCTCTTAGTTTCTTACCGAACTTTTTCTTTGAAAATCTGATTTTGATCCGGTTGAACACAAGAAGTGCGCCCCTAGGGGCCCGGGCGAGGGCGGCACTTCAAGCCCCCCTCCAAAATCCACCGGGACTGCAGCCACTCACAGGGTACCAGGGTTCCCCACCTTCGCGTCTTCAAACAATGCGTGCGTGGCAGCTCGCGCCGCTGGCCTCCTCCTATGGAACCGCACCGGCGACGCTCTCCGGGGTGGAATCAGGAGACCTGGGGTGGAATCAGGAGACTGGTCCGGACGTTCTGTCCAGAAAGCGCGCGCCCTTTCTCTCCGCGGGGCTCCCTTCCATCCCCCACTTTCCTCATCACTTAAGGACCAGGCTCTGACCCGACAAACCGGGTCCCGGATGCTTCTCCACCTCCTATTTTAAACCACCTTCGACCTTCTCAGACTGCAGCCCAGGCTCCGCGGCGCTGCCCCGCGCCAGCCCGGCACAGAGGAGGGCCCGTGCCCCTCCGCAGCCACCCTCAGACTCCGCTCTCCTCCCCCCTTGCTCAGCGCCCCGGCAGCTCCAGCACAAACCTAGCGATGCAGTCCGGGACGCGGGTGGCGTGAGACCTCCACGATCTCAGGTGAACTCCTCGGGGTGGCGCGGTGGTTAGCACCGTCTCCAACAGGGTCTGAGGATGCGTACCTTGCTGGGACGCCTGGCCAGGTCTTCGGACCAAGGTCTTAGAGCCCAGAACCTACGGTGCGGAGAGGATTTAGGGAGCGCCGCTCCGCCCCCCTGCACCCTTTCCGTCTTCCACTCCCAGCCTCGGCAGACCCATGCAAGCGGACGTGCCCTTTTCGCTCCCCACGTGGCCACACCAGCTGAGCCCTCGCCACGGACGCGAACTTTCCCTCCACTTGGGTCCTGCGAGCACGTGACGTCTCACCTTGCGTACCCGGGCCTCCGCGGGGCACCTCGGCGGGTCCCCAGTGCGCCGGCTTCTACCCCGCCCCATTTCGCCCCGCCCAGCCATAGATCTGGGGTGCGCCGTCTCCTCTTCACCCCCCCCCCCCGCCCCGCCCGTCCTGGCGCAGAACTAGAGAGGGAGCTGGACGAGAGCGGGCGTCCCGGGTCCAACTTCGAGCCAGGCGGGAGCGAGGCCGCAGTCCCCGAAGGGGGGACTCCGCAACCGCAGGTCAGATCCCGGAGGGCTCCCTGGGCCTGCAGATCTGGCGCTGGGAGAAGGGGGGCGGGGGAGGGGGAGCGGAGGGAGCTCTAGCGGCAGAGTGTGCCCCAGCTCCACCACATTTTTGAGGGAGGGGGAATCCAGCCAGACCCTCCCGCGGCTCCGTTCTTAGCCTGAGGCTGCAGTGGGTCCCGTTAGGCCTATCCTCCATCCACCAAGGTTTGGGGAGACTAGATGCTTTGGGGTCTGGGAATGTTGGGTGACCTGGTTTGCTTGGGCGTCGGGGATCTCTCTGAGCTCTTCCTGGCAGCAGCACATCATGCCGGGGAGGGAACTGGGGACTTTTAGAGACCAGGCTTTCCTCTTCAGTCCTCCCTTGGGACCAAGTTGGACTCCCTAGGGCCTTGACTCCTATTTCCCCACCCCAGAGTCACTGCTGTAGGACTTTGTGGCTGGAAAAGTTGCCATGTGGGTCAAGAAGGAGGCAGGCCTGTATTCGCTTCCTGGTTCTGCCACTGCCTGGGGCTTTACAGCCCTTTCCTGAGGTTGTGCCTTCCTTTGAAGGTTGGTAAAAAGTTAGGGAACAAATGTGCTGTGTAAATCCCTGTGACTACCCACCCACAAGGAGTGCCTGTTACGTGTCCGCCTTCTCCTTCAGGTTGTCCCCACAGCCTGGCCTGCAGGCTCGCTGCATGCTTTTAGGGACTGAGCAGTACATTGGTGTCAGGACCAAGGATCCAGAAGTCAGAGTGGGAGGGGAAGGAGGCAGGACATTCTAGATCAGGGAAGGACCACTGTGGGCACTTCAGCATGTCCAGCCTTATGGCTTCAACCACCCAGAGCCCTGCTCTTTCTTCACAAACTATCAAAGGCTGGTGGTGTCTGGACAGTCTCTGGGATGGAGTGGGTAGAACACTAAGCTTTTGAATTATGACAGGGCCTACATTTTTTCTTAAGTTTTTTTATTTTTATTGGTTTCAGAGAGGAAGGGAGAGGGAGAGAGAGAGAGAGTTAGAAACATCAATGATGAGAGAGAATCATTGAATAGCTGCCTCCTGCATGCCCCGC
This sequence comes from Myotis myotis, assembly GCF_014108235.1. Taxonomy (NCBI): domain Eukaryota; kingdom Metazoa; phylum Chordata; class Mammalia; order Chiroptera; family Vespertilionidae; genus Myotis; species Myotis myotis. Next base: position 163,029,854 of record NW_023416313.1, read on the forward strand.
ACGGGATCAAGCCCACAACTCGGGCATGTGTCCTGACCAGGAATCGAACCATGACCTCCTGGTTCATAGGTTGATGCTCAACCACAGAACCACGCTGGCTGAGCTCATTTCTTTAATGAGATATGGTCAGTGGGGCTGAGGTCACCCTCTGGGTTCCCTCCTCTGTGGCTAGACAACCTATCCAGGAGCCCTGAGGGTTTGGCTTGGAGATGAGGTTTTCCATGAGCTCCCACCTTCCTCCACTGGATAGTTCCCCAGCCCCACTCCACCCCCAACCTCGATATTGCCTTTAGGAGGTCTTCACTGGTGTTGGGCGCTCCCTGTGCCACTTAGAAGTCCCAACCTGAGTCCCCGGCTGCCTCTGTCTCCCTGTTGTCGCTAGGTGATTTATTGGCCTGGGGAGAGCGAGCAGGACGTTGGCATTAAACATAGGAACCCCTCTGAGTTGACTCAGAGGAGCCAAGCTCCAGCCCATACTCTCTATACAGTGGGGCCTTGACTTACGAGTTTAATTCAATCCGAGACCGAGCTCGTTAAGGAGCTCGTTAACTCAAATTACTCTGTCAACTCAAAGCAAAAAATTGGCCTAGAGACAGCTGATATGTCAAAAAACTCCTTAGTCAGGACACTCCTAAATCAAGGCCCCACTGTATTACATTTACATAACACCTGCCACTTCTCAATCTCATATTTGATTCCCAAAACCATGCTGGGAGGTAGACAGTTCAGACATGTTTACTCCCATAACTGGAAGAGGAAACCAAGGTCCAGACCAGATAAGTGACCTAAGATCCACACAGTGGACTGGCAGTGGCACCATATCCCGGCCTCCTAACGAGGCTCCGTCCAAGGAACACATGCATAAGCACGGTTTTCCGTTTATTCTTGGGCAGCAAAGTCCAGGAGTGTGAGGGTCTCTGTTTGCTTTGTTCACCACTGAATCTCCAGTGCCTAGGCCCATGCCCAGTACATAGTGGGTGTTCATCAAGTAATTTGTGAATGAGTGAAAGATTCTTGGGAGGGAGGGAGTCTCCTTGCTCTGTGCTACTTACTGTGGCCTTGTCCCAGCCCCATGGCTGGACTCATGCCAAAGCTCTGCCAAGGCCCTGACCTGACTTTCCTTAACTGCTGGGGTTCATTCTCTCTGCACTCTGTCTTTTTCTAGGGTCTCCATTTTACGGTATTCTCCATTTTCATCATGGGCTTCTGCCTGGCTCTGGCATGGACACTCCTGATTGGGCCGTGGATACCCACTGGTGAGTACAGCTTGGAGGAGAACCATGGCTAGGAGCAGAGGAACCCAGCATCTTCTGGGCTTCTCCAAGGACAGACGCTGTATCACATTCATTTCTATGCCTGCTCCCTAACTAACACAGTAGCCTGCAGGTGCTCATCTCCAGCGTGTTGATTGTGCCTTCTTTTCATGTCAAGTATGGGGCCAGGACAGCAGCTCTGAGATCCTGTCCTTAGTCTGAGTGGGTGACCCTTTGGCTAATGAGAGTCCTTTTCTTTGCTCTGTTTTCTGAGTTGAGGAGAAGGGGAGACTCAGCCCTATGGCCTCCACCCCAGACCCCAAATAGAAAAAGATTGGTTAGACACAGAAGCAAATAAAGGATCTTGGGGTCAGATTGGACTGAATGCTGACTTCCTCAAAGGGAAGTCACCAATGTTCTAAAACAATATGATTAGGAAAAAAATCCACAAGAGTTTCATCTTGTTACCTTTGGCTTTGGATAGTCTCTTACTAGAATCTGAGGCAAGTCCCTATAGTCTGGGTCTCTGAGGAGGGAAGTGGGCTTAAGGTGCCACAAATTAGGTTAAAAGAGCAAGTCTGTGATCATCGGGGCGGGATGCAAGAACAAGGAGCAAAGAAAATCTGTGAAATGATCTGTTCTGGCTGGCAGCATAGCCTAGGGTCGGCAAACTGATTAGTCAACAGAGCCAAATATCAACAGTACAACAATTGAAATTTCTTTTGAGAGCCAAATTTTTTGAACTTATACTATATGTAGGTACATTGTTATTAACTTAATTAGGGTACTCCTAAGGCTTAGGAAGAGCTACACTCAAAGGGCCAAAGAGCCGCATGTGGCTCACGAGCCGCAGTTTGCCGACCACGGGCATAGGATGATGAGCCAGCCCCTGCAGCTTCTCCCTTGCCAGAGCTGCTCACATTTGCATTTCTTCCAACCTTATCTATGCCTTGGCCTTAGATTTTCCTTTTCTCTTGCCTCTAATTCCCAAGAGGCATTCTCCCCCATGCCCTCCCCAACAGCTCCCATCCCTTGTTCTGCCACAAGTTCATCTTATTTTAGAGATAGAATGTATGTGGCTGCCCTATTTCTGCCCCAAGTTGGGATCCTTAGTTGGGTTCTGCAGGGATGGAAAATTTTTCCCTTCATCCCTTCTTGATTCTTTGGCTTCTTTACCGTCCTAAGCTGAGGAATGGGATAGTGGTCTGGGGCATCAAAGGGGAGAAGGGAAATTTATAAGACAATAGGAAGAGCAGATATCTGGTTAGATGTTTGCCCTGCCATCCAGATCAAAAGTTATCTCTGGTATTAACCCTCTTTCTGGGCCAGGCCCCTACCTAATATTTTTTAGATGGTTGAGAAAAGGGTAGGTTTTTCTTGAGTCTGCTATATCTTGATTGTCTTCAGCTCAAAATAATCCACATGCCAAATTGACATATTTTGGGGTCACTTATTCTGTTCCTCCTCAGTTCTTTGCTCAAATATCAGGGCCTGAGTCATTTTTCCTCTCTGACCACCTGGTGTGTGTGTGTGTGTGTGTGTGTGTGTGTGTGTGTGTGTGAACTATGGGGCAGGAGAGTAGCTCTGAGATCCTGTCCTTGGTCTGAGTGGGGAGACAATCTGAGGAATAGGTCTCCCTCTGGCTAATGAGAGTCCTTTTCTTTGCTCTGTTCTCTGAGTTGAGGAGAGGGGGAGGCTCAGCGCTATGGCCTCCTCGTTTGGGGAAAGGAATCTGGCTGGTCATCTGATCTACTGACCAGAAGGACCCCTGCTATATTTCTGATTCTGGATCCTTCCCTCTGCCCCCATTGCCTGAGCTCTTCCCTCAGCAGCTGAGTACTCGCTCCCAAACCCTAGATTTTTGGAGCAAATAGGGTCAAGAGGAGGAATTATATGGGGGACATGTTGACCCCCAAAGAGAAGGGGGGCAAGGTTATCCACTTGACTATCAGTCCCTGATCCCACCCAAGAAACTGGAAAAAAGATCAAAACCACAGCTCTGTGGCCCACATCCTTGCCCTGGGCTCTGCTGAGCAGGAGAGGGTCAAGCCCCTGCCCCTGCCTGGGGATGGATCAGAGAATGACATGTCCTTTCCTGGGTGGGAGAGTGGCTTGCTCTTTGGGGGTGGCTGGCTGTTTGGGGGTGGCTAGCTCTTGCTCTGTGTGATGTCTTAAGGCTTGGAATGGCTGCTGTCCTGCCATGTCCCCCAGGGAGCTGAGGTGTGAGAGTGACAAAAGTCTCTTGCATCTCCTTCTCCATTGCCCCTGTTCTTCTGCTTCCTCTTTCTCTCTGAGGCCATCTGTCAGCACACTGCACATGGCTACCTGGCTACCATCCTGAAGTGCTCCCTGCCATATCTGACCCCCTTCCCCATAACAGCTTAAAGATTGGGCTTAAAAAAAAAAAAAGAAAGAAAGAAAAAGATTGGGCTTGAATTTGAACATCACCTTGCTCTGCTTGGCTCCCTCTGTACCCTACCCTACCTCCCACATCTGTGCTGGATGTCCACTTTCTGCTGACCCAAGTATCAGGCTCACAGGAAACAGATTCTGCAGGCCTGCCCATCCGCTCATGTACTGACTTGCCCAGCTGCCCCTTCCCTCCATCCTCACACAGGAGCTCAGAATGCTATTTCCTGGGAGGTGCAGCGATTTGATGGATGGTACAACAACCTCATGGAGCACAGATGGGGCAGCAAAGGTAAGTGAGAGTCAAATGAATACAGAGCCAAGGGTTAGGATGGTGCCCACTGCTTAGGGCAGCGGTTCTCAACCTGTGGGTCGCGACCCCTTTGGCGGTCGAACGACCCTTTCACAGGGGTCACCTAAGACCATCCTGCATATCAGATATTTACATTACGATTCATAACAGTAGCAACATTACAGTTATGAAGTAGCAACGAAAATAATTTTATGGTTGGGTCACAACATGAGGAACTGTATTTAAAGGGCCGGAAGGTTGAGAACCACTGGCTTAGGGGCAAGGACTGGCAGGCACCAGCAAAGGCTTATCCATTCCCAAGATTTTAAGATCTGTGGTATGGAGGAAGCCTGGGAGAGAGGTCAGAGAACCCCTCTGAGGATTGGTCCTTGTCTCTACCCATCCCATTGCAGGCTATCGGCTGCAGCGCCTGGTCCCAGCCACCTATGCAGATGGTGTGTACCAGCCCTTGGGAGAACCCTACCTGCCTAATCCCCGTGACGTCAGCAACATTGCCACAAGGGGCCCTGCAGGGCAGGCCTCCCTGCAGAACCGCACAGTACTGGGGGTCTTCTTCGGTAAGGGCCGCAACTTGTAGGGGATAGAGGCCAGGGGGGTCAGCTAGATGCCTCTATGTCTGAGGGCGACTCAGAGAATGAGGGAGAGAAATGTTGGAGGGTCAGAGAGACTGGGGAGAGAGATGGAGGGGCTGGCAATGTGGTGGGGTAGGGGTGGGAATAGAGGGTTAAAGTCTGGTTAGAAGAGGAATAAATGTGCCCCAGGTTGAGCTGTTGACGGGGCTGGGGGTAGAAGCAGGAGCATGAAAATAATCTGGTGGGGACTCTTGGTGGGATGCTCTTCTCACTCTTTGCCTCTGTGGCTCCTAAGACAGGCACAGTACAGGGTTCCTATCCTGGCAGGAGGGCTGGCAGGTGTTGAAATGGGGTTGCTAGGGCCTAGTGATGGGTTTGTTTGTTGGCAAACAGCAGGAATGCCGGGCTCCTGCTAGTTATTCCAAATGCCTACACCTGCTTCTCAGTGTCCACCAGGCCACCAGGGCTGGCGCGCCCTCTGGGCGGGCTGCTTCCAGCGATGTGTTGGAACCCATGCTGCCAGGCACACTCACTGGGCACCTCCCAGTTACCAAGGAGAGGGCCAAACTGTCAATGAAAACAGTTTGGACCAGGGTGTAACAAAGCTTTGGGAAGGAATGGGTGAGGTCAAGGCCGGGACTTGCCCATAATGGCTGTTGAGTCTTTTGCAGCTTGGGCCTGGGGGTGGGGGAACTAGCTACCTGGGGGAGAAAGGAGAGTGGGCTTCCCTGGCCCAGCGCCCCTCCTCTGTGTGCGAAGGCTACCACGTGCTCTCGGACCTGGTGAGCATAGAGAGACCTGGCTGCCCCGCGGAGTTCCTCAACATCCACATCCCACTCGGGGACCCCGTGTTCGACCCCAGCCGGCGCGGGGATGTGGTGCTGCCCTTCCAGAGGAGCCGCTGGGACCCCAAGACCGGGCAGAGCCCCAGCAACCCCAGGGACCCGGTGAGATGGGCAGGTGGCGGGGCAGGAGCTGGATCCTAGGCGGGTGGGGCTCTGGGCTCCGGGTCTGGCAGGGTCGTGTGCGGAGAGGATCCCCCTCCCCCAAGGCCCTGGCCCTGGGCCCCCCTTACCCGCCTCGACTACCCACTTGCTCACCTGTCAGACCAACGAGGTGACAGGCTGGCTGGACGGCAGCGCCATCTATGGCTCCTCGCACTCCTGGAGCGACGCGCTGCGGAGCTTCTCTGGGGGACAGCTGGCGTCGGGGGCCGACCCCGCCTTCCCCCGGGACGCGCAGGAGCCCCTGCTCATGTGGATCGCGCCCGACCCCGCCACGGGACAGCGCGGGGCCCGGGGGCTGTATGGTGAGGCCGCGGGGCGCCGGGCCGGCGGGAGAGCGGGGCGGGCTGGGGTCTGCGAGGTGGCGCTCCCCTGGGTCACACCCGCTCCTCTCCCTCCTGCGTCCCCCCGGCGGATGCAGCCTTCGGGGCAGAGCGAGGGAACCGCGAGCCCTTCCTGCAGGCGCTGGGCCTGCTCTGGTTCCGCTACCACAACCTGTGCGCGCAGAGGCTGGCCCGCGAGCACCCGCGCTGGGGGGACGAGGAGCTGTTCCAGCACGCGCGCAAGAGGGTCATTGCCACCTACCAGGTCAGTGCCACGGCCCTCCCGCCCCACCCTCCTGCCCTGGTCCACGGGACTCTGCTCCCCTGCAGAGCCCTCCATCCTTGAACACCGGCCACCCAGAAACACCCTTTACTGGGACAGCTGGCGACCTTTACTGGGACAGCTGGCGACCAGGACCGGGTGACCCGCCTTCCCTCGCTCGCAAGATCCCCTGCTCAGGTGGAGAGCTAAAGTCTAGGGATGACAGAGAGGCTAAGTGCCACTTACACAAGAGATTTAGCTGCCCTCCGCCCCCCGCCCCCGCAATCGCTTGTTTTTGTGGGAGAGGCCTCAGCTCCTCTCCCATTTGAGTTGCCTTTCCCATGACTGCCCCTGCCTGGTCGTCCTCTCCCACTTAAGCCTTCCCTGGCTCAGATCCCTCCTGGCCTGGCAGCTGGAGCATTCGCCCCACCTTTCCTCTCTCTTGACCCTCAGAACATTGCTCTGTATGAGTGGCTGCCCAGCTTCCTGCAGCAAACACCCCCAGAATATACAGGTGAGGGCATGGGGGGCACCTGTGTTGAGGGAGGTTGTGGTTAGGATCCATGGGTGGAAAGAAGACAGGTGGGTGCCTGTTATGGGAGGATGGAGGGTTCAGGAGTTTATTTCTCCTATTCCTCCCATGGGGCAGGGTACCGCCCTTTCCTGGACCCCAGCATCTCTCCAGAGTTCCTGGCAGCCTCTGAACAGTTCCTCTCCACCATGGTGCCCCCTGGCGTCTACATGAGGTAAAGGAGGGCTCAAGTGTGTGTTGGGAGGTGAGGGGGCGGCAGGCGGGGGTGGGATTGTCAATTGAGAAAATTGCCCTTTTGAGTCTTCAGGACAGGATTATCAGGGAACAGTGAACAAGGACGGGAAGAATAAAAACAATTGTTTAAAAAGATACATTATTGTGGTGTTTAAGCACTTTAGGTCCATTTTCCTGCAACTGGTGTAGCTCTTAATTCTCCAATTTAAGACTGGCTAATTGAGGCTCAGAGGCTGAGTCACAAAGCCTGTTGTGCTGAACTTGACACTACCCTGGGGGCATTTTTAGCTGTAAATACAGAACTTGGCGCTTATAAACCTTTTGGAGAAATTATAATAAAAATGTGAACCTGACCAGTGTGGCTGAGTGGTTGAGCATTGACCTATGAACCGGGAGGTCACGGTTCGATTCCCAATCAGGGCACATGCCTGGGTTGTGGGCTCAATCCCCAGTGTGGGGTGTGCAGAAGGCAGCCAATCAATGATTCCCTCTCATTATTGATGTTTCTATCTCTCTTCCTCTCCCTTCCTCCCTGAAATCAATAAAAATATATATTTTTTAAAATGTGTGAGAGCTGAAGAAAATATAGGCTCCAAAATAATAAAAAGGGGACTTTAAAAACAATTAATTAATTAAATGTATACAAAGCAAAGCATATCAGTTTATTTTTTTTTACAATTGCATTATATTTTTTGAAAATAATATATAAATTTATTAATAAATAACAGTAACAAAAGGATATGACAACAACAGAGGCATGATATAAAAACGACAAAAACATGATATGAAAACAACAAAAACATGATATAAAAACAACAGTGATGCAAACAATGACTGATAGAGTGATTAAACTTATTCTAATATCTCCCTGTACACCACATTAAGAGTGAAAACACTTTCATTGTGCTTGACTAATTTCCCTTGTGATGAAGTACTTAGAACTTTAACTGTAACATCACATGCTCTTCAAACTCGAGAGAAAGCAATATATAACTGACCATGTGCAAAAATGGGTTCAGGTAGGAACATGCCTACTCTGTCTAGAGTTTGTCCTTGTGATTTATTAATAGTCATCACAAATGCTGGCATCACGGGAAACCGTCATCGAATCAATTTAAATGGAAGGCCAGTGTCAGATGGGGACAAATTAACTCTTGGAATCAGAACAGCCTCTCCCTCTGCAGATCCTGTTAATACTTCAGCTTCGATAATGTTAGGTCATAATCTTTTGATAATAAATCTGGTACCATTACAAAGACCCCATTTACTATTGAGATTTCTGAATAGCATGATGATTGCACCCACTTTCAATTTTAATTTATGACACGGCATTCCCAAAGGAGTAATACTATTCAGAAATTCCACGGGGAAATTTTCCTTTGTTTCTTTGTTATGGGGTGAGGCCACAACATTAGTAACAAAGAAACAGAATTAAAACGTTATTGTGGGAAGCCACTACGGTGTTTTGGACAGGTTCAAGCCTTGGACTGATGAGAGGGCACACTCCTCTCATTGCCACATGCAAGTCCCTCCCAGCACAATTATAGCCAACAGCTGTAGTTGTGAGCTTGAAGCTATGGTCCGAACACATGGCCCCACGTGCCTGAGTGATGTGGGCTTGATAGAGTTCAGGTGCATGTAGTTGAGTAGGATTGAAACCCAGGAGAATGTATGTAAAGATCTTGGTCACGCCCTTACTTTGCCTCTTAGCATCTGCCAGGCAGGCTCACTCGGCCCGCAGGCTCACTTCACTCGGCTCGCAGGCTCACTCGCGTGGTATCATTAAGCACTCCCAGGGTTTGATTAAGTAATTAAGCTCAGGAGGCTCTTGATTCTTGAGATCCTCTAGTCTGCTGTTAGAACTCTGTATAATATTCTTTATTTCAGTCAGTGTATGCTTAATTTCCAGTTGGTCCTTTTTCATAACCTCGAGGGTCTCACTAGATTTCTTGAGGGTCTCACTAAATTTATCAGCAGTTTTGAGAAAATTCTTGAAAAACCTTATAAGTGTGGTTTTGAACTCTATATCCTGTAGTTTGCTTTCCTCCATTTCTGTCACTTGTGACCTGTTTCTTTGTCTCCACATTTTTTATGCTTTCCTGTGTTGATAGAGTGGCTTTCTGTGCTAGGTGTCCTATAGGGCCCAGTGGCTCGGCCTCCCCAATTATCTGAGGTGGACACTCTTGGTGCACCCCTTTGTGGGCTTTGTGTACAGTCTTGTAGTTAAGCCTTGATTGTTGTAGGCATCACTGGGCGGAATTGACCTCCAGGCCAATTGGCTGTGAGAATCAGCTGTGTCTATGGTGGGAGAACTGTGCTGAAGACACCCTTCTGGGGCAAGACTTGCTTCAGTGGGGCTTTGGTGCTCACTGAGTCTGCCCCCTGAGTGTGTCCCTTATGGATCTGAGGAGTTGTAATCTGGATGGTCCCACTCTGACCACTGGGTACACTGGCTCTTGGATCTCTAAGGAGGTGCTAATTTAGCCTCTGTCTGAGGCTACCCAGCAGGAGCTATGGAGGGATCTGCAGATTCCTCTTCTTTTCTTGGGGTTTGGAGGTGCCTAGATGAGGCCCAGCTGTGAAGCAATGCAAGCTGCTATGGGGCCTTGGGCCTTCTTTTGGATGTTCTGGGTCTCTCTGACCCAGCTGCAGTTTGTTAGGTAATTTTCAGACTACAAAGGGCCAGGCCTTTCATATGCAAAAGCCTCTGAGCACAGCTTGGGTGGGGCGGGGTCTCAGGGAAGCAACAGGGTGGAGCAAACAGCTATGGCTGATCCTCAGCCCTGCCCTAAGAGGTCCAGGGTCTCAGTGTCCCATGGTAATCGCTGCAAGCACCTCTGAGAGAAAGCCACCCTCAAGTTCTGCCCGATGCCAGACAGTCCATTTCTCCCCAGAGACTCACCCGGAACTGGAGTTCAGAGCAGTTGGGAGCTTGAGACTCCCTCCCAATTGAAAAAGACAACTGTGTCCTCAGTTGCCAGCCCTTTCCACATGTGCCTCCATCTCTCTGCACTTTACTTCCGCACCTCCTCTGAGTCTCAGTGTGCTTTTCTCTTTCCTTCTAGTTGTAGAATTTCCACTCAGCCAGCCTTCCTGTGGTTCTGGATGCTGTCCATTTTGTCTTTTAGTTGTATTTTTGAAGTGGTTGTGTGAGGCAGCAATTTCCGGTGTTTACCTATGCTGTCATCTTGGTTTCTCCATTGCCCCATTTTGCTTCCATTAAAAATGTCTGTGTATTTCCAACCCTCAGCAACCGGCTTCCACCAGCAGAGGCAGCCTGCGCCCTGGGCGAGGTTACCTCTGAGGAGACCAGGGGCCTGTGGCTGCGACAAAGGTGGTTGTGAGCACAGGGGCTGAGGTTGGGGCCACACAAAGGCTCCAGGGTCTTCACGGCCTGGCAGGCCACCCACGGGACCCAGCTCAGAGGGGAGGGACGCTGGTCTGGGCAGGGAGGGGCCCATATGCTGAGACGGCACCCCTAGGATCGCCCTGGCTAAGCCTGACTAGCTCACGCTGGCATTGACAAAGCCCCCTGGGCCACCGCATCAGCCCCCAAACAGGAGCAGATCTGCATTATAATTTAAAAAAATTTTTTTTTCTGGAACAATTTCTGTTGTTCCACTTATTTATGCATTTGCTGATTGTTTCTTTTATGTGCCCTGACCAGGAATCAAACTCACAACCTCAGCATATCAGGATGATGCTCTAACCAACTGAGCTACTGGGCCAAGGCTGGAACAATTTCTGGATATGGCTGATAATGGCCAAGGAATCATAGCAATTGAGTTATTCATAGACAAGTAATTTCAAAAGAACAATTATAAATTTGTTCAAAATGTATATGTACATGTGGAAAGAGAAAGAGAGTATAAGCAAACTCTATGGGTGCATTTTTAGATATTTGGTCTGATGTGGGAGAGGGACCTCCCCAAAAATCAGATTGTTCAGGACCTTCCCTGAACACATACCACCTCAGGGAAGCCATGGCCTGGCCCCTCGATACAGCCTGAGAGACCAGAGCTGATGCCTGACATTAAGACCCTGGGGTCTCAGTCACCACTCCCCTGCTCTTGCATTTCAGAAATGCCAGCTGCCACTTCCAGAGGGTCATCAATTGGAATTCAAGCGTCTCCAGAGCTCTCCGGGTCTGCAACAGCTATTGGAGCCGAGAGGTCAGAGCTGGGGACATATATGTGGGTGGGTATGTGTATTGTGTGTGTTTGTGTGTGTGTGTGTGTGTGCGTGCACACACACATACACAAGTGTTAGGGTATGTGGTGAAGGTGGGCAGTAGGGCTGAGACAGCCAGCAACTGGGATGGGCTGGGGTAGAGGAGGCAGCCTGGGGACCAAAGCCATCTCTCCTACCAGTGTCTGAGATGACCGGGTAGCTGTACATGGTCAAAAGTCAACCCTCTATTCTCACCTCAGGACTGTGCAAGTGTGGCTCTACATTTATTGCTTCCTCAAGGTTTTTCTTCTCCCTTGACAGCTCTGAGTCCCCTGTAAGCCTTGGAATACCCCAGTCATCCCAGCCCCCAAAGAAACTCTCCAATTAGACTTACCTAGGGCAGCAAATGAATATGTTTTTGTGGGTTGGAGGCAAGGAGAAGGGTGGTATTCTGAGAGATACCAGGTATAGTCTGTCCACCCAAACCAGGTCAGTATGGGTCAAGAGCATTGATCATTAATTTAAAGCAAACAAACTCAGAGTTCATAAGAGGGAAGTGAGGAGGGAGGAAAAGAGAGAAGAGGAAGGCATAGGATCAGAGTCATGGAGCTGAGTTTAGAGAGCTCAGTGTCCTCCTAATCCCTTTTTATTACTTTATTAATTTTATTTTATTATTTTTAAAATCTCTAATGCCCTTTTTAGTAAGGGGAGGACACTGAATTCAGAGGGATCCTATTACTTGCCCACAATCACACAGCTGGTTACCAAACAAAACAAGAACCAAGATCTATATTTTCTAGTGTCTTTGTCAACCATGATCTCAAGTCTGTTTCTAAAAATAGAAGAAATAATGAATAAATAACCAAAATAAAATAGAAGAAGTCGCCAAAACCGGTTTGGCTCAGTGGATAGAGCGTCGGCCTGCGGACTGAAAGGTCCCAGGTTCGATTCCGGTCAAGGGCATGTACCTGGGTTGCGGGCATATCCCCAGTAGGAGATGTGCAGGAGGCAGCTGATCGATGTTTCTCTCTCATCGATGTTTCTAACTCTCTATCTCTCTCCCTTCCTCTCTGTAAAAAATCAATAAAATATATTTTTTTAAAAAAATAGAAGAAATCAAGTATTTGGTCCCTTGTGCTCACGGAGACTTTTCTCCCTGAAAGGTCTGGTCAAGGGCTTTGGATGAGGACATCACTCACTGTGAGTGGTGAATCAACCTGTGGAAGAGGAATGGCCACCAGTTTGGGAGTGAACAGCAGGACTGAATAGAGAACGTAGACTATAGGTGGAGGGAGTCTGGCTGCCCAAATTCTGGCCCCATTAGCCACACTCGTCTCCTCTCCTCACTCCCCTAGCACCCAAACCTACAAAGAGCTGAAGATGTAGATGCGCTGCTACTGGGCATGGCCTCCCAGATTGCTGAACAAGAAGACCATGTGGTGGTTGAGGATGTGCAAGGTGAGGCCAAGACTGGCCTGTAGGCTGTGCACCCCTGGCCCCTGGGAGGAGGTTCAGCTGGAGCTCCAGAGCCAGGCCAGGCAGGGTATCCAGGGCTGGGAACCTGCGCTGTTTCACTGCTGAGAGAGCTTCTGACCTAATGGCCACAGCTCCCTCTGCACAGCTTATGTCCCAGGGGGCTGGTGGAAGCCTGGGGCATGGGCCAGAGGGGCTTTGATGTTGCTGAGCTCCCTGAGACTCTCTGCTGTCAAATTCACAGATTTCTGGCCTGGGCCACTGAAGTACTCCCGCACTGACCACTTGGCCAGCAGCCTGCAGCGGGGCCGGGACCTGGGCCTGCCCTCTTACACCAAGGCCAGGGAAGCACTGGGCCTGCCTCCCATTACCAGATGGCAGGACATCAACCCTGCACTCTCCCAGAGTCATGGCACCGTGAGGAGTGGCCGGGACCCAGAGGGCAGGGTGGGAGGGCCATGGGAACACTGGCCTGAGACACAGAAGATGGGCAGTGAGACCCGGGTACCAGAGACAAGCACCTGCTGAGAGGGGCAGGGCTCACCCACCTTGCTTTTCCCAGTATCACACATCAGGCTGTAGGTGACCAGGCCAGCAGGAGTTGGCTTTAGGCTCTGCAACTGTTTGTTGGGCATCTATTGCATGCCAAGCACTTAGTAGACGTTACCTCATTTACTCTTCCCCGATTCCCTGGGTGGGTAAAGAAGGTTCTTGACTCAGGAACAAGTCGTGCCTTCGCACACTGGTATTCAAGCTGCCTTAGGGGAGTCAGCTCTCACACCCTACGCTATCACCGCCAACAGACTAGTTTTAGCTCTTTAACATCTTGCTACAACAGGGTTTCTATAATTGATGACAGTGTTCTTGCCTTTGCCCTTTCTATTTTATAAAATTGTTGGAAAATAGAGAATTGAAAGACCAACAAAGATGTGATACGTGTGTGGGGCTTGTGAACTTTATAAAATCAACATCAAGATAAGAATCAGCGGGCATACCCAAAGTAGCAGATCTTTAGCTTCAATTGCACCTCATTGGGATTAAACTGGTCAAGTGCTTATTTACACTGTGAAGAAAAGAACTAAAGTAAAGGTGAGGTAGAATATGCTGCCCATATATTGTTGAAGGCTGTCTTTAAAATACAATGCATATGTAGGGATTTGATTTTTTAAACACTTCTTTAGATCTAAAAAATGGAAACCTTTTCTAACACATCATTCTACCATTTAACATTTGCACTGATTTGATTCTTGAACTTGTATACCTTTCCAAGAATAAGTTACGTAGGGGATTGGCCGCCTATTCTATTCCAACTTCATAAAATAGGCAGCTGAATCTGTGAGAGGATTCCCATAATGAGTGAACTTACGCAAAGCACTCAGAGCAGTGCCTGGGGCATACATAATAAGTGAGTTACTGTTACTGTCATTTATTATTATCCCTAAGGCTGATCCCTGGGAACCATCTCTTTGCCTGAGGGTGATGCCAGGTCCTTACACTCACTCCTGTCCCTTCTTGCCCCAGGTGCTGGAAGCCACCGCTGCTCTGTACAACCAGGACCTGTCCCTGCTGGAGTTGCTCCCCGGGGGGCTCCTGGAGAGCCACGGGAACCCCGGGCCCCTCTTCAGCACCATAGTCCTCGACCAGTTTGTGCGTCTGCGGGATGGTGACCGTTACTGGTTTGAGAACACCAGGAATGGGTAAGGCCTGCCTGGGTTCCCACCTCAGACTCCAGACCCTCTGCCTATAAGCAGCCCCCATGGGCCCTTGATTCCCAGCTGGCACTGTCCCCTCCCCAGTCCCTCTGGGGCTCTATCCTCATGTGGATCCCTGGGCCTGGGGCCTGCATCTCTCTCCCACTCTGAGAACACCCCACCTCTCTCACCCCCAGACTCTTCTCTGAGGAAGAGATCGCAGAGATCAGAAACACATCCCTCTGGGATGTTCTAGTGGCTGTCACCAACGTGGACCCCAGTGCCCTGCAGTCCAATGTCTTTTTCTGGCATGTGGGTGAGTGGCCAAGGGGTGCTTGCAGGGGCTTGGAGTCTGGAGTTTCTTTCCTCCTCAACCGTGGGTTTGGGTCAGTGTGGCTGGACAGTAGACTCCAAGGGGGGAGTGAACTGTGGTTGTGCCCTTGGGAACTTTGGATCTGGGCACCAAGGGTGCAATACAGCTACGTAGGTTCGCCTCTGCACAACTGCAGGTGCCCAAGTGAGGGCAGGCCTGGGACTCGGGGAGTCCTGGTAAGGAGACACATTCAGCTGGATGGGGCTGGGGGTGGGTGGGACACTAGGAGGGCTGAGTGTAGTGAAGATATCCCAACCCCACAGCAGTGACGACAGAAGGGTTCTGTGTGTGTGTGTGTGTGTGTGTGTGTGTGTGTGTGTGTACATGTGCATAGGAAGGAAAGATAGAGGTTGAGGTTCATTTTGGACCCCACTTGTTACCCAAGTAGGAAAACACCACATTCTTGGTATAATGGCAGGGACAATGGCAGGGGTAAGCAGCCTCCTCCCCTCTGGTACCCAGAGCCACCACCATTCCCCCTTTCTGCCACCCTAACCGCCTCAGTAATGCTGTGCCTGAGCCCCCAGGACTCTATCTTTCTCTGTCTCCCCAGGAGACCCCTGCCCACAGCCAGGACAACTCAGCACGGAGGGCCTGCCAGCCTGTGTTCCCCCTGTCATGCGGGACTACTTCAAGGGCAGTGGATTTGGCTTCGGGCTCACCATTGGGACCCTCTGCTGCTTCCCCCTGGGTAACAGTGATGGGCAGGGTGGGGTTGGGTAAGAGCGCAAGCTGGGAGTAGGGTTGGTTCCATCTGTGGCAACAAGCCATGTTCCTCTGGGCAGATGACAAAAACATCAGAGCAGGAGGAGACACAAGAGGTGTCTGACCTGCAGATAAGTTGGCACCAGGAAGAACTGCCCCCCTGTCCTCAGGGCCCAGATTGGTCAGGCGTCCCAGGAATCCACAATCCACAGCTATCTGCAGGAGCCTGGGCCTGCCAGAGGCAATGCCCTGCTGGAGAACCAGAGCTGGGATGTAGTTGCTGGGGCAGGGGCTTTGGACTTGTGTGTGGGTGGGCCAGCAGCCTGGCGGAGAGGGTCCAGCTCTAGCTGGGAGAGGACCTGAATGCTGGAAGCAGAGGAGGAGCCTGCACCGGCATCTTAGATGCTACCCAAACTCCCCATAGGATGCAAACCAGCTCCCGCCTCTCTGAAGGCAGCTTTATAATTTGAGAATGGACAGATCTAGGACTTGGGGAAAGCAGGGGTCTTGGCAAGGAAAGGAGTCTGGCAAAGGAGCCACTGATCTCCCCAGACCTCCCTCTGAGCATCCTACTGCCTCTGCCCTGCCAGTGAGCCTGCTTGTTGCCTGGATTGTTGCCCGGCTCCGGAAGAGAAATTTCAAGAAGCTCCAAGGCCAGAACTGCCAAAGCATTAAGTCTGAGAAGTTCGTGGAGGGCGTGGAAGGTAAGCCTGGGGCTGGCCATGGTGGTGAGAAGGAGGACTTGACTCAGGGCGACAGCCCCTTCCTCCACCTCAGCAGCCTCAGGAAAGGCCTCCTTTTTCTAGGCCTCCTGGCAGCCGGGCAGGGGGAAGGGCCACAGGGGCATTGGGTGGAAGTTGGTCCTGGAGTCCTCCCACCTCTGTAGTTCCTCCTAAAGGTCCCAGAGGGGATGAGATAGATTCATGGGGAGGAGTCACAGAACCTGGACTACATTTTACAGGGTTTCTGTGACTCACAAATTCCCAAGAACTGCTGCTTTGTGCATCTTAAACTGGAATGTCAAGCAACAGAGAAGTAATTAAGGAAGGTCTAGAGTCAGACTGACTGAGGATTGGAATCTTGATCCCACCACCTGGGCCTTAGGCAGATCTTTAAGTTTTCTAAACTTACTTTTCATTATCTGTAAAGTAGGAATAATAATAGCACTTACCTTATCGATTTATGAAGACTAAATGAATTCGCTCATGCAAAGTACTTGATGCCGTGTTGGGCACATGGTAAACACTCAGGAAATGGTAGCTATTCTTCTCATGGGACTATTGGGGAGGGGGTGTCCCTCAGGACCCAAGAAGAGGCAAGGAGCTGTGGGGGCCTTGATCTAACTCCAGCTCTGAGCTGGCCTTCTTCCTGTGGGTGTGCCTCGAGCAGGGCAGGCCCGGAGGCCCCAGCTGACCCAGCCCCGTCTCTCCCCAGCGTTGGAATGGCAGGGCCGCAAGGAGCCCTGCCGGCCTGTGCTTGTGCACCTGCAACCCGGGCAGGTCCGTGTCCTGGACGGCAGGCTCTCTGTGCTCCGCATCATCCAGCTGCGGCCCCTGCAGCAGGTCAACCTCATCCTTTCCAACAACCGTGGACACCGTACCCTGCTGCTCAAGATCCCCAAGGAGTATGACCTGGTATGGCCCTGCTGGCCCCTGGCTCCTCGTCCACCGACATGGCCAGCCAGGTGGAGGGAAAAGAGCACTGGGTCACACAGGGTTTCTGGCTTCTGGTTACTGGTTGTAGTACCTGATAGAGAGACTTGAGCACATCTGTCCTGCTCTGGACCTGCTGGATGTGATCTCCACAGTCCCCTATTCCTCTAAGGGGAGTCTGCCCCTCCCTTTCTAAGGCCACTGTGGCAGGTCCCAGCTGGGATTCCTTGGAAGAAGCTGGGTGCTCCCCCCGTCCCCTGATTTCAGGCTGGAGTGATTTGTTAAAGATTTCGGAGGGGAGTCCATCAGAGGCTGATCTTCAGCTCCAAGTGTCTGGCTCATGGTCCCCCTCAGTCCTCTGGCCTCCCCGCCTTCCCCTTCTCCAGTATGGAACAGGAGGGAAGAATGCTTCATACATGTATGTGACTTTGGATGCTACCTCTGCACATATGAGAAAACCACTTAACCCCCGAGCCCAGGAAATAACAGTGTCTTTTACAAGGGCTCTCTTTCCAGTGGCCCCGACAAAATTCATATAAAGCTCCTAGACCAGTGGTTCTCAACCTTTCTCATGCCGCGACCCTTTAATACAGTTCCTCATGTTGTGGTGACCCCCAATTTCATTGTTACAAATTGAGCATAATTAAAGCATAGTGATTAATCACAAAAACAATATGTAATTATATATGTGGTTTCCGATGGTCTTAGGCGACCCCTGTGAAAGGGTCGTTCGAGCCCCAAAGGGGTCGCGACCCACAGGTTGAGAACCGCTGTCCTAGACCCAAGAGGCCTTGACAAATGGTTGCTCTCCCTCCTGCTGCCTCCGTAGGTGCTGCTGTTTAACCTGGAGGAAGAGCGGCAGGCACTAGTGGAAAATCTTCGGGTGGCTCTGAAGGAAAGTGGGCTGAGCTTCCAGGAGTGGGAGATGCGGGAGCAGGAGCTGATGAGGGCAGCCGTGACACGGGAGCAGCGGAGCCTTCTCCTGGAGACCTTTTTCAGGCACCTTTTCTCCCAGGTGTGTATGTGGGATCAGATCTGTTCTTGCACGTCTGTCTATGGTGGTGCCCTTACCTGTGTAAGGCCATGGGTGACTCCAGGGCAAGTCAGAAACCCTGAAATCACAGCCAAGAGTCAACTTTACTGTGATTTTGGCCAAGTCACCTGACCTTACTGTAAGGAGATGCACCAGCCCCCGTTCCAATCCCACCCACCTGTGAGACTTCAGAGAGGCATTTCCTGGGAAGGGGCTCATCTGCATGTGTCGATATCTCTCCTCAGGGCTGCCCAGGTTCTCTGCCCTCACCTAAAGGCTGCAGAAATCTAGGGTAAGATGGGCTTTGCGGGGCAGTGAGAGCCCTTAGCCACTCCTCCTTGGAGGAGTGTAGCTGCCAGAGGCCTAAAGAGGGTATTAGTGCCTACCTTGTAGACTTCTGAGAGCCACTGAGAGGTTGTGGGGAAATAAGATAGGAAGAGAAATGCAAGGACTTGGACCCATGTCTGGCATGAAAATAAAGGCAGCCTGAGCAGAACAGTGGAGAGGAGAAGGCTGGGAGATATAATACAGCATGGGCGCCCACTGAAGGCGTTTATCATCCCAATGGGAAGATAGGATGCACACAGGGGAAGATAATTGGCAAAGAATGACCGCTATAAAAGTGACCCGGGAAAAAAGTGGTCTAGGAGTTCAGAAAAGGTAGTTGAAGCTTCAGGCAGGTATAAAGTCATGGTGGAGGTGAGACTTGGCAAGGACTCAAAGTTGGAAAAGTTTTGGCTCAGAAGACAGGGGCTCACATCGATGTTTCTCTCTCCCTCTCCCTCTCCCTTCCATTCTCTCTAAAAATCAATGGAAAAATATCCTCAGGTGAGGATTAACCAAAAAAAGAAGAAGAGGAAGAAAGGAGGTACCCGGTAGAAGGGCAAAAACATCAGTGTTTGAGGAGAAGGAACAGGGTTGGCTAGCTGTAGAAAGGACCCATGAGGGAAGCTACCATTTAATGGTCATTAGCTGTGTGCACCTGACTACATCACGTACTCTTCAAACAAGTTGAACTTGAGTATGTACTAGAATGGAGGGTCCCCCTGCTGGGGTGACTCATTGCCAAGGCCCGGGCAGGCACCTCCAGTCAGTTCAGGATCCGCCAGGGCTGTGAAAGAGAACGCCCTGTGTTGGGAGGGGAGGGTGTGCTACTGTTTCCTGGGGCAGCTGCCAACCCTTTCAGTGTTTTCAGCTTTCAGATATTTTTTCGTACAGCCTCTCTTGTTGATTCTCACAGCAACCCTGTGAGGTAGGTCGGGCAGGTGAGGAAACGAATGCCAGGCAATGGAACAGACTTGCCTGAGGCCACGCAGTGAGACAGTGGCACCGTTGGGATATGAACCTGGGTCTCTTGCCTCTAGCCCCAGGCTCTTTCCGCTAAAGCACCTTGTTTCCAGCAACAAGGTTTGCCTCATGAAATCACAGCCAGGCTTGAAGTAGGGGCTTCTAGTTGACAGGCACGAACAACAGGTGTTGTGGTTTGCAGGCTGCTTGCTTCCCTAACCATCTGTTCTCCTTATGCTGGGCAGCCCCTTGCGGGGGGGTGAAGATGGCTCATGATGAGAATTTCCCCTCCCCAAGCCCAGCTTTTTCTCAACCCAGTTGAGCTTTTTTCTCAGTCAAAACTCTGGATATAAGAGCAACCCACTCAAGCCAGCACTGATGAAGGGTCAGTTGACTCAGGATATAGCAATGTCTCAGGAACCCCAAAGGGAGGGCTGTGGCCTGGCCTGGAAAGGGCCAGGGAAGGGAAAGCTGTCCGCAAACAAGGCTGCCTCCGAGGATGCCTCCTCTCCGCTGTGCTGCTGCTTCGCTCTTCTGAGCACTTGGAGGAACAGGGTGGTCCACAACTTCTGAGTTTCCTTATGCTCAGGCAAGACAGACCTAGGACCTCCCAGTCCCAGTTCCAGGTCCCCTGCGTGGCTCAAGTGGGCATCTCTGGTCCAATGCACCGGGCCAAGGTTCTGTAGAATAGCCACAGGGACCACCCACAGGGATTATGGGGTAGTGCTTAGGGGAGGGGATGCTGGGCAGGTACCTTAAAAGATGGCTCAACTGGCCTTCAAGTCAAGGAATCCCTGTCTCCTTCTCTCCCTCCCTCTGCTGCTGCCCAAATGCAGGTGCTGGACATCGACCAGGCAGACGCAGGGACCCTGCCCCTGGACTCATCTCAGAAGGTGCAGGAGGCCCTGACGTGTGAGCTCAGCAGGGTCGAGTTTGCCGAGTCCCTGGGCCTCAAGCCCCAGGACATGTTTGTGGAGTCCATGTTCTCTCTGGCCGACAAAGACGGCAATGGCTACCTGTCCTTCCGGGAGTTCCTGGACATCCTGGTGGTCTTCATGAAAGGTAGTGGAGGAGGGAGTGATTGCCCAGATAGGAGAAGATGGAAGGGGCTGGAGCCTGAGGCTGGGGTGTGGCTGACCTGCTGGAGATGGAGAAGCACTGGGGTCAGGTCTCTAGCCATGGCAGACATCTGGGAGCGCCCCGATAGAGTCAGGAAGCAGAGCAACCCCTCGCTGTGTCCAGCAGTGGGTCACACTAGTGTAAGGCCCCTCCCGGCCAGCCTGGGTTTAGGCAGGAGGTCTGGGCCGCTCATAGGTTCCTCCTTCTCCCAGGCTCCCCTGAGGAGAAGTCTCGCCTTATGTTCCGCATGTACGACTTTGATGAGAATGGTCTCATTTCCAAGGACGAGTTCATCAGGATGCTGAGGTTGGTCCGATGGGACAGCTAGGAGAGTGGGCCAGAGCAGGGACCATGCTGGGAGCCAGTCCATCCTTGCTGTTTCAAGGGACCTGGCATATATGGCATACTGTTCTTAATATGTTTGCTTACCTTCTTGGCACTATGTGTTTTAACCAAGGTCTCTGAGAAAGGTTGTTTCTCCAGGTAGGGATTTTCCCCTGAAGTTAGGGAGGGAATAAAACCTCTTAACTAAGTGCCAGGCGGGTAATTAATCACTTTAACTACGAACAATCATGCTTAAGCTACATAATCTTTACTCCCTGGAATGGAGATAAGAAACGCCCTAACCTTTGGAATAGAGATTGATAGGATTGGAGTCAACTGGTATAAATACAGATGTAACAAGACAAGAGAGACAGAACCTAGGCACAGAACCTACACAGAACGTTCTCTAGAGACAGAAGAACTTCGCTGGAGAGAACATGGCAAAAGATCCTGGACAGAAACTGGCCTCAGAACCTAGAGACAGAACCTAGCGAGAGAACATGGCAAAAGATCCTGGACTGAACCTGACTATAGAACATGGCAAGAGAACCTGACTAGAACCTGGTGACTGAACCTGGCTGGAGAACCTAGCCAGAACCTGGCTGAAGAACCTGGCTACAGAATCTGGTGACCGAACCTGGCTGGGGAACCTGGGGAACCTGGCTGGAGAACCTAGCAAGACAACATGGACACAGAACCTGGCTGGAGATCTTAACCAGAACTTCACTGGAGATCCTGACCAGAACTTGGCTAGAGATCCTGGCTAGGCTGCTGATCAACTGAACGCTGTCTCTGTGTCATTCCTTCTTCGCCGACTCCGTCTACGCCTTTGGGAACCCCTGGACCCGCTGGGGTTGGACCCCGGCAGGACCGCAGGGGGGCGGGTGGGACATGAAGGAAGAAGCAGGAGGGTAAAGAGCAGGGGCCCCCACCTTCTCACCCACAGAGCCAGAGACTGTTAGAGCTAAGAGGGGCTTGGGAAAGGCCCAGTGGGGTCTTTCCATGTGGGCTCTGAAGGCCTGCCTGGGGGGATGACCAGTGGGCCCTTGTGTCTAGGCCCCAGGCCGCTTGTCAGGGCCTGATAGCTCCCCGCCCCCAACCCCCAGGTCCTTCATCGAGATCTCCAACAACTGCCTGTCCAAGGCCCAGCTGGCGGAGGTGGTGGAGTCCATGTTCCGGGAGTCGGGCTTCCAGGACAAGGAGGAGCTGACATGGGAGGACTTCCACTTCATGCTGCGGGACCACGACAGCGAGCTCCGCTTCACACAGCTCTGTGTCAAAGGTGAGGGAGCCTGGAGGGAGGGCTGACATATCCATTAGGCACAGCAGGCACAGTACACAAGGCCCATGTATTTTGGGAATCCATGGAAATATTTTCATTTCTTTTAAAATCGAAGACAAGAAAAAAAATCATAAAATCATAAAAGAGAATTAGTATAATAATAATAAATATGTGATGACATATCCAGCCTGGATTATATTCTGTACACCACGGGTGGGGAACATCTGGCCCACAGGCTGTATAAGGCCCGCAGAATCATTTGGTCTGGCCCTGCTGAGGCATTAAGGGTGAGTTATTTAAATGTTTGACCAAATATAGCAGGCTAATTTTTAAGTTGATAATTTTGTATGGCTGTTGAATGATGTTATAAATATCCAAATGGCCCTGGGCAGAAAAAAAGGTTCCTCACCTCTGCTTTACACCAATATAATTATTTTAAATATAATTTTTAATTTATTTTTTAATGGAGGAAGAGGCCCAGGAAGACAACGGGGCCTGGGACCCAGAACAGTCATAATGCAGCCCTGCTGGTGGGGTGTGCAGGGTCAGGATAGCGTGGGGAATGGCAGCTGGAACTCCTCTTTCTTGTCAAAGAACCCTATGCCTGGAGCCCAGTGCAGAGGGGAAACAGTGTCTCCTCCTTACAGCCCTACCCCGGCCATACCCATCTCAGCTGGGATGTCTGGTAGTGGTGGGTGTTTGAGTTTTGTTTGCCACTTTATTCCCCAGAGGAGTGGTCAGTAAATGTTTGCTAAGTGCATGGAGACCCACTTCTGTTGTCTCCCCCTACTTCCTGCCCTTCCTGTGTCTGACTCAGTGGGTGGGGCTAGAATCAGGGTGAGGAGTGGGCAGAGAGCAGCAGAGGGACTGCCTGTGGCCTGCTCTGAGCTGTTACTGTGTCTTCACAGCCTGGGATTCTCACTGGGGCATGTTGAAACCAAACCCAGCCCCTCCCAGGATGATGAGGCCCTGGGGGAGCTGAGCAGTCCAGGTGAGAGGGGCGAGTTAGACAAGGCACAGTTGGGCTTCTGGTCAGGGCTCCCCCTGCCCAGGCTGGGAGGAGAGTTGGTAGAGTGCAGACCCAGCAAGTCTAATTCTGCAGCTTTTCACCTTTCCAAGGCAGCCAGAGCAGGAGGCACCCAGGCCTGAGGGCAGAGCAGGGGAGGGTGCCTGAAGTGAGTGCAGGCCAGAGTCCCGGATATGCGGCCCCTGGGGTGGAGGAAGGACCAGGCTTGGGAAAGGAGATTAAGTAGAAGGTTAGC
This sequence comes from Myotis myotis, assembly GCF_014108235.1. Lineage (NCBI taxonomy): Eukaryota > Metazoa > Chordata > Mammalia > Chiroptera > Vespertilionidae > Myotis > Myotis myotis. Next base: position 163,053,127 of record NW_023416313.1, read on the forward strand.
AATGAGTATTTTGTTTGGCATTTTAATGAAAAAAAAATTTTTTTTTATTGGAGAGAGAGAGAGAGAGATTTGTTGTTCAACTTATTTCTACATTCATTGGTTGCTTCTTGTATGTGCTCTGGGATCAAACCCGCAATCTTGGTGTATTGCAGTGGTTCTCAACCTTCCTAATGCCACGACCCTTTAATACAGTTCCTCATGTTGTGGTGACCCCCAATTTCATTGTTACAAATTGAACATAATTAAAGCATAGTGATTAATCACAAAACAATATGTAATTATATATGTGTTTTCCAATGGTCTTAGGCAACCCCTGTGAAAGGGTCGTTCCACCCCCAAAGGGGTCGCGACCCACAGGTTGAGAACTGCTGGTGTATTGGGATGACACTAACCAACTGAGCTACCCAGCCAGGGCCCATTTGACTTTTAATTGTTGTATTTTATTGTTTTCTCCAAATTTTACTTTGAAACATTTTAAACCTAGAGTTTAAAGGAGCATCTCTTTCTCCCTCACCTAGATTTGTCATTTGTTACCGTTTTTGCCACATCTGCTGTTTGCTAAAGCATTTGAGAGGGGATAGATTACTTTGTTTTCAACACTCTGATTTCATTAAATTCAGCTTAATCACATTTGGCCTCTGGCCTGTAGACCAGGGTAATATTCAGGATTGGTTTAGCACTTGGAAGTGACCTGCAGATTCCCAGGTCTCCTGTGAGAACCTGGATTGGCTGCTCAGTCCTGCCCTGTCCCTAAGTGCTCAGCCCAGACAGGGAACAATGGGCAGCTCCTAGAAGGGTGTTTCCCGCCCCCCCTCCCCCCATTTTCTTATGAACATTTTCCAACACAGAAAAGTGGAATCTCCCATATATGCACCACCTAGTCCTAGATTCTACACTTAACTCCACAGAGATTTTAAGCTGGAGGGTCATTAGTGGGGGTTTGTGGCAGAATGTTTTTAGCAGACGGGTTGCATACAGTTCCTGAACTCTGCCCCATAAGCCTGATTCTAGTCCCAGGAGTGAGACTGAAGGTGAGCACACTGTACTCAGGGGGAGCCTGCCAGGCCAGCTTTGTTGCAGGCCTTCTCCCTGACCAACAGTGGCTAGGGCTGCTCCCACTGGGGGCACAGGCTGAGGCTGGGGCACCCAGAGGCAGGGTATTGGCCAGGACCCTCTATAGCAGTGGTTCTCAACCTTCTGGCCCTTTAAATACAGTTCCTCATGTTGTGACCCAACCATAAAATTACTTTCGTTGCTACTTCATAACTGTAATGTTACTACTGTTATGAATCGTAATGTAAATATCTGATATGCAGGATGGTCTTAGGCGACCCCTATAGTGTCTGGACATTTGAGCCAGCTCCTCCTGAAGCTCCGGGCCCTGAGCTGCTCCCTAGCCCAGCTCTCCATTTTGCAGGAGTGGAGGTGCCTGAAGGCATCAAGGATCTCTGCCGGAGAGCCTCCTACATCAGCCAGGATAAGCTCTGGTGAGCCTTCATCTGGGAATGTTGGAGGGAGGGCTGGGGACCGGGAGTTGCCTTTTTCCTCCCCAAAATGACTGGGATCACAGCCCTCACTAGCCTACATCATGCCTTCATGCAAATCAGAAAAAGACACCTCTTCCTCTGCTGACACAGTTCTGCATTCACCTTTGGCCTGGGTCAGAGGCCCTTGTAACGGGCACAGCTATCTCTGATAGCCCTGACTAGAACCCCCAGGATGCGACTCATTCTCTATCTAGGTCTCTGGGAATCCTGCTGTCCTCTGGCTGAGAGCTCTGGCCCTTCTTCAACAGAGTGGGTATGGAGGCAGAGCAGGGGCAGCGGAGCACCAAGTGGCTTGGGTAACCAAGATTCTGTCTCCTGCATTCCTGTCCTAGTCCCTCTCCCAGAGTGGGTGCTCGCTGTTCCCGCAGTGATGTCGAGGTGGAGCGGACACCGCAGAGACTGCAGTGCCCCATGGACACCGATCCTCCCCAGGAGGTTCGACGGAGGTTTGGCAAGAAGTACGCCTGCTTCTTCCCCTAAGCCCAGGCAGTTCATCCATCCTTTCAGCATGCGTACATTGCTTACTTGGTGCCAGGCACTATCTTAAGCACAGCCTCATATGAGATAGCCTCGTACACTGAGAACTGCAGTGTCCCACTGCTGAATGGTATAATGGTGGTAAGAGCAAGGGGCTTCAGAGCACAAGGAAATGCTCATCTCTGTCTGGGAGGTCAGGGCAGGCTTCCTGGAGGAGGTGACCTTTGAGCTCCAGTGTAGAGTGAGAATAGAGATGTGGAGTTGGGAGCTCAGATTGGGAGGGGAGAGGGCTGTCTATGAGTGAGAACTGGGGTAGATGAAGTGCGTCCCCTGGGATGAACTGACCCAGTGACCCCTTGCAGGGGTCCCTGCATTGACAGCTCGCTGGAAGAATGTGGTAAGAGCCTTTGGACTCTGAGCCATGCTTAGCTTGAGCGACTCGGGGGCCCTTTTTCTCCCGCGCTCAGACTGGGAGGGGAGCGGGGCTGCACTAGCGCCGGGTCCCTACCTGAGAGCCAAGACTTGCTGTCTCCCAGGGTGACGTTGTTTCAGCCCCTGCTGTTCACGGAGGCTCACCGGCAGAAGTTCCAGCGGAGCCGTCGCCACCAGACCGTGCAGCAGTTCAAGCGCTTCATCGAGAACTACCGGCGCCACATCGGCTGCGTGGCTGTGTTCTACACCATCGCCGCGGGCCTCTTCCTGGAGCGGGCCTACTGTGCGTGCTGGCCCCGGGGTGGGGACAGGGCTCACAAGAAACGGAGAGCCCTGGGGGCGGGGCCTGCTTGACTGACGGCTGCGGGGAGAACAGAGCGGGCCTACTGTGTGAATGACAGACACCCTGGGGGCAGGCCTGCAGTGGGTGTTTGGGCAGCTGGAATGGGGACTTGGGGAGGCGATTGTGGGCGAGGGCTGGCCGGGGCCTGCGGGTGACCTCCCTCAGTAGCGCTCTCTCCACTGCACTGCCCCCCTCACCCGCCTGGGCCCGTCCGCAGACTACGCCTTCGCCTCGCCACCCTCGGGCATCGCACAGACCACCTTTGTGGGCATCATCCTGTCGCGGGGCACGGCCGCCAGCGTCTCCTTCATGTTCTCCTACATCCTGCTCACCATGTGCCGCAACCTCATCACCTTCCTGCGGGAGACCTTCCTCAACCGCTACGTGCCCTTCGACGCCGCCGTGGACTTCCATCGCCTCATCGCCTCCACTGCCATCGTCCTCACAGGCAGGGCTGGGGTCGAGGGCATCCTCTCCCTGTCCTTCCGCCCCCACTGGGTTCCCCTCCTCCGAGAGCCCCTAGTCCCTCTCCCAGAGTGAGCGCTCGCTGTGCTTCACTTGAGTGTGAGCCTTCGTTGTCCTTCTCATAAGGATGGCGGCGCCCCAGCAGTGGTGTGCAGTAGCCCAAGGGCCCCTCAATGCCCCCCCCACCCCGCCCCAGTGCCGCTTCCTATACTTTCAGGGCCACCTCACCAGCCTCCACCTGACAAGTTCCTAACACCCCAAATGAGTGTACAGAATGTGCCATCTTGCAACGTTTGTTTTAAAAGATAGATCTGTGAGAGGAACCAAAGGAGTGGACTTCTAATATATAATTTAGACTCATGGTTGTCTTCACGGAGGGAGTGTATATGGGACATGGGAGGAACAGGAAGTTTCTCAGAGATCAGAAATCCAACCCCCTAGGGTCCTTCTTCAGGCCCCCACCTCTGGCTGGCGGGAGTTCGCCTTGGGCTCAATGGGTTGAGCACCCCCACCCGGCTGCCCCCAGGCTCACCCTATCCGCCTGGTCTTCCTTAGTGTTACACAGCGCAGGCCATGTGGTGAACGTGTACCTGTTCTCCATCAGCCCACTCAGCATCCTCTCCTGCCTCTTCCCTGGCCTCTTCCATGATGATGGGTGAGTAGTGAGCGAGGGGAAAGGGTGTATAATTTGTGAGTGGAAAGAATCTAATTATCTCTGCTCAGAGGAGAGTGTCACCTTCTAGGTTATAGGACAGACAATGACCAGCCTGAGCCCCCCGCCCCGAGTCAGCAGAAAGGGGGGCTGTGGCTGGGTTGGGGCCTCATCTGGAGGGTCCTTTCTGGACGTCCCAGACATCTCCTCTCAGGACCCTCCCTTCCATCCCTTCCCCACAGGTCCGAGTTCCCCCAGAAGTATTACTGGTGGTTCTTCCAGACGGTGCCAGGTGAGAGCCCTTCCTGCTCCATGAATTTCTGGGCCTGGCTCCGAGTTCCAGGTTCTGGGCTCTCTCTACCAACAGAGCAGCCCAGCTGCACCCACTGGGCTCTCACGGTCAGTCAGGCCCTGCCCTCTGGCCCCGAGGGCTCTCCTGGGCAGTAGGAGACTGCTTTCTAGTGCTTCTCTCTGGAGCTTGACTGGGCTCCACCCAGCTCTGAACTAGTTCCTCCCTCTGTGGGGTGGGAGGGCCCCTCCTCTCCCCTAGTGCACACACCTGCCATGACTGGTTCTGAAAAACACTGCGCCCTGGCTACACGGAGGAGGGACCAGGCTCTTGTCAAGTCAGGCGGACCCCCCTCCCCACCCCTTTTAGTCTGTCTTGACAAGGGCTGTTTAGAGGCATATCCCTAACTCCCCATAATCACCCATTTTAGAGCTATTAGCTGTGCATCTATTCAAACACTTCTTCAACCTATTTGTATTTTCAATCTGTTCCCTCCTTGGGGCAACACGTTTTCTACACTCACTCCGCTATGAAACAAAGCACCATTTTTTAATTTTTTATTTTTTTTAATCCTAAAGTGATCTGCTTTGAACTTCAGAGAGTGCCTGCTAATTCCTGCACACTGGGGTTTCCAGGATAAGCCTGTGTTTATGCTCTGCTCTCCATTCTGTACTTGACAGGCTTTGGTTAGATCCCTTCTTAACCTCTGCTTTGCCGTTCTTCAGGACTCTAATCTTCCTAATTTGTGCCTCTCTCCTCCTTGATCCTTGAGGGGCCCTTCCCTGACCCCTGCATTCCCATTCTGGCTCCAGTATTGCCCTCCTGGGTAGCCCAGGCCTGGGATTCCCTGTGAAGAGGGGCCTCTCACTAACTCAGGGCTGAACCCAGGGGGGTCTCTGGGGGTAGCACTTACTCACCAGTGCTCACGCTGTGTGCTGTGGCAGCGAGGTGGAGTGCTGCAGGGACTTGGTACAAGCCTTGACTGCATAAGGCAGGGCCTGCAATGTCCAGAGTCCCAGCCCCATTCAACATACATTTATATAAGGCCCACGGTGTGCCAGGCCCTACACTAGGCCCTACACTAGGTTCAGTGGTGAACTAGCCTAGCCTGGCCCTGTTCTTGTGAAGCTGAGAGTCAGAAAAGTGATGAACATAAAACACAGGTACTTGAAAAATATCCTGACAGAATCTGAAAGGGACACAGCAAGGAAGGGGTAGGCAGAGTAGACTTGGAAGGAAGTTTAAATACAGAAAAAGCACAGGATTTCAACAGCAATGCCACACTTTACTGTAACTAAGGTAGAGGACACTGAGAAGGAGGCAGCAGCTTCAGTCCCCCAAGAGGGGGAGACCAGCTTAGCAGAAATAAAAGCCCGGATTCAGCATTCAGACAAACCAGGTTTTTTATTGACATTTTCCATGACAGCCCAGAAAGTGTCCACTTGAATGAACTATTGTTTGAGCCAAGTCAGAACTCCATCACAGGGGAACACAGCCATGTTAGAGAGGGAAAGGGATAGAGAGTTAGAAACATCAATGAGAGAGAAATATCGATCAGCTGCCTCCTGTACATCCCCCACTGGAGATATGCCCGCATCCAAGGTACATGCCCTTGACCAGAATCGAACCTGGGACCCTTCAGTCCGCAGGCCGATGCTCTATCCACTGAGCCAAACCGGTCAGGGCAGCATTTTATTTCGGACATCTCATGCCAGTACATCTGCCTCATTTCTTTGCGGCAGAATACTATTCTATTGTATTCCTATGCTATTATTTTACTCAGCCAGTTCCCTCTTCTTGAGCATGTAAGTTATTTCCAGCTGTTTTACTGTTACAAATTATGTTGCCATGAACATCTTGTACATGTATTCTTGCATTCCTCGTGATATATTTGTAGAATAAATTCCTAACAGATGAATTCCTTACTCAAAGGGTATGTACACTTTTTAAAAGATACATCAACTTAAACTCCCACCAATAAAGAGAATGGAGGCAATATATATATATATATCCTGACAAAGTCTATGAGGGGTGAGTAGGGTCTATCGAAGAGAGAGGTACCTGTGACCAGTGGCGTGAAGGGAGAGGAACAGAGGAAGATGCTGGGCTTTCCCCACCCCCTCCGAGGACAGTGGGGTGGAAAAGGGTCCAGGCCCTTGGCAGGCCCAGAACAGCCTCGCTCCCTTGCCCTTCAGAACCCTTGTTCATTTTGCAGGCCTCACGGGGGTTACAATGCTCCTGGTCCTGGCCGTCATGTACGTCTTCGCCTCCCGCCACTTCCGGCGCTGCAGCTTCCGGGGCTTTTGGCTGACCCACCACCTCTACATCCTGCTCTACATCCTGGTGAGGGGTCTCGGCTCTGAGCCAGGCTCATGGGGTCTGGGCAAGATATTCCCAGAGAGGCAGTGAGGACTGAGACGTCGGTTCTCCATCCCCTTTGTTATTTCAAGTATCCTCTTCATTTGTCACTTAAAAGATGGAGAGGATAGTAGGGGACTTTCGAGTAGACGGACCCTGATACGCAGCGCTTGGAGATGGACTTGCCGGCCTGCGTTTTGCAGTAGCAGCTCTAGCAGACGGATCTGCGTTCCCAGCAGATACCCCCCGCGTCATTTTGCCCAGCCAGTCTTCCTCCACTTTGAGTGGCCGGATAGGGCTCCAGGGTGGGCTGCCCTTTTTTAGAGAGACTTATCTTCATTGGGTTTTGCTGCTTTTGTTCTGATCCCATTTTCTAAGATGTTAGTCACCCCACCCAACTAAGTGCTACCTATAAAGTTAATGACTTTGCTCCCAAAGTCTTCACTTGGACTGCTGATAAACTGGATTTTTAAGGCCACCTTTCCCCTTTCCTTCTCCTTAACCTGGGCTCCTGCCTGCCTTCCTTCACATTCCCTCCTTTCTCCTGTTCTGCTCCCTTCCCCCTTCCCTGGGTTTGGCGGCTGCTTCGGAGCTGACTTCCGATCTGTGCGCCTGTGTCATGGTTCTGTTTGGCCTGCCTTCCTCAGGGACACAGGCAGTTCCCAAAAGGGCACCCTGAGGACCTGCTTGTTGAGGAGCTAAACTAAGTCCCCAGGAATGACAGTTTGGCTGGTGTTATAAGGAGAAAGTACCCGCGAGACAGGAAACCACGGCAAACCAAGAATTTGGTGAAACAGATCCTCTCCCTTGCCAATCTGGAGAGGGAGTTTCTTTATTAACAGATTCGAATCCGGGCTGCCGCCGCGGCAGGACACGCGCAGGAAGCAGCAGCGAGCGGTTACAGTTACAGCTTTTTATACACAACTCAAAATAGGGGTGGGGGTAACGAGGACAAAGAGGGTTCACACATCGGCCAGGGGCTTCCTGGGACATTTGTTATTACCTGACAAGACGTCCTGCTTGTTAGGTCAGTTTGACCTGCCAGCCAAGACCCCGGGCCAGATGGCCAGACTATAAATTTTCTCACTCAGGAGGGAGTAAAAGGGGAACAAAGAAATTCCAAAGGGGTCTGTGCTGTGTCCTAACGGCATGGGAGTTTATCACTCCTGCCTGGTACTCTCACATCCAGCTTATCCTAACAATTAATCAGAGCCTAACTCCCTCAGCTGGTTCTCAGCGTCCGGGGCTATAAATCCCTGGGGACTGCTTCGAGGTCTGCACTTCCCCATGCAGGGCTGGTAATTTTCTACTGCCCTACAGCTGGGAGCATTTAAGAAATGCGTAGTCCATACGGCTTCCTTCTCTGTCACTGGCTCCGGGCGGAACTGCACCCAGGAGTCTCCTCCCAGGTGCTGTTCCGTCCTCATTAATAGGAGGGTCTATTTCTATCTTGCCCAAGGCTTGGTACTTCACAGTTCTGAAGATGACTACCCAGCCTCGGCTTAGGTTGTTCCCTAGAATTGATGATGTTTATTTCCAAAGAAATCTCGCTCAAGCTAATTTATCCCTTCCTCACCGCCTCCTCGGTAAGGGGTGGAGCCCTGGTTACTGTTTCTGGCTGGGGTGGAGGTGATGTTCTTATTCCTGGTGAAAGAGGAGCTTCTTTGAACTAATAGGAGACTGGCACCCTGAGACCAAGACCCCTTTCTGATTAATCGCTGGTTTGGGAGAATAACTGGAGTTTAGAACCACCCGTCCTGCCAACAGGGAAGTCAGCAGCTCAGAAAGGTGTAGGCCCCTCTGCTGGGCCGTCCTAGCCCTGGCAGCTTGGGAGCTTCTCCACTGGGGGTAGGTCAGGGCCAAAACACCCGCTTCCTTCCCATTTATCACAGGTGTGGCCACTTGACCTCAGGCAGAAAGAGAAGTTACAAGTAAAGGACCCAGGGTGGGGTGGAGTAGACCCTGAGAAGGCTGGAGAGGCAAGGCTAGCACAGCCAAAGCTGAGCTGGCAGCTGCTCCCCCAGCTCCTCAGCCAGAGGGCAGATTGTGGTTAAAAAGTAGAGCTAACACCAAACAGGGTGTATAGCATGAGGTCACCCTGGCATTGTTCTCAGCCTGGTTGGATGCTCAGAAAGCCTTGGGGGTGGGCGTGGGCTCCACAATGAAAGAGGAACTGGGGGAACTGGAGCCAGTTCAGAGGAGAGCTCTGAGAGGCTCAAGTGAATCCTGTGGGGAAAGCTCACGAGTTCTGGGACGCTCAGCTGGGGAAGGGAGAGTTGAAAGAGGAAGCAGAGTTTAACAGTTGTGCTGAGAGCCTGTTAGGTCCTAGCTCTGTGCTAAGCCCTGCAGGGAAGGGGAGACTGGATGCTCTGCCCTCAGGAATTTAGGATTTGCGGCAGAGGTAAACGCCATGCATGTGAAATGATGGACATGAGCAGACAATACAGGATTAATTGCTGAGCTGAGTGTTCTGAAAAGTAAGTTACAGGAGCTCATTGAAGGGAGTTTCATTTGGGCCAAACTGGTTAGGGAAGACTTCAGGGAGAAGATGGGACTTGGGCCAAGCCTTACAGAGAGATAAGCTAGGGTCTGACAGGGCAGAGTGGAAGCTGAAGAGCATTTCAGGTAGATGGGAGGGCATGAGCACAGGTGTGGAGGTGTGGATGATGACAGAATATTCAGGGCACCGAGGAGACAGTGCTGGCTGGCCAAGGGCGTTAGGTGGTAGCAGGACATGGTAGACCTGTGTGAACTGCACTGAAGCTGAGAGGCTGTGGTTCAGCTGAGAGCCATGCTACGTGGGAGAGCATAGAAAGACAAGCAGAGGGTGAGGAAATTGGGCTTGGGCAACACAAGGGTTGGGGTGGAGAAGGAACAGTCAGTGCAGAGGTGGAGAGTGGCCTGAGAGGAGGGAGACCCAGGAGAGCATTGTATTGTTGTGGGAGTGTCAAGCGGGGCGGGGGGGGGGGGGTAGTGGGGGGACACTGTGCCACAGGTGCCAAGGCAGGGAGCGAAAGTGGTCTGAAAGGACACCTTGGGGTTTGGCCATTCGTGAGCCCTCAGTGAGAAGATCCTGAGAAGAGAGCCTGAGGAGGAAGCCAGACTGACCAGACTTAGGAGCAAGCAAGTGGGAGGAACGGGGCAAGGAGTGTCTGACCAGCTTATGGAGGAAAGGACTAGAGCTGGACAATGCCTGTCAGTTGTTTCATGGAAAACGGAGACTAGTTATGTGTTCTTAAACTCCAAAGGCAGAAGATACATTGGGGGAACTTCTTTCATTGACTCAATAGTTATTGAGTGCCTACCATGTGCCAGGCAGAATCCGCTAGGAGCTGAGAGAATAGTGGCAAACAAAATGGAAGCAGGACCTACCCCAGCAGTCCACTGGGGAAAGCAACAGCAAACGGGTCAATGAATGGAGAATCACAATTACTGTGGCTGACAAGTGCTTTGAAGGCAGTTAGCAGGGAGCTGTGACAGAGGGGACTCGGGGAAAGCCCGGGGAGGCGGTGTTTCTGCTGAGACCTGAAGCATGAGATGGAGATAATCTAGGAAGAGCCAGGGGAAGAGCATTCCTGGCAGAGGGAACAGCATGTGCAAAGGTCGTGGAGCAGAAAGGACTTGCCATGTTTGGCAGGCAGGGATCAGAGTATCACGAGGCCTTGTGGTGCAATGAGAAAGCTGCTAAGGTTTTTAAAGCTGGGGGTGACATGATAAAATGAACTTTAAAGAGTCACACTGGCTGCCTTGAAGAGAATCGATCACATGGGGAAACCCAGTGGAAAACCAGTTAGGAGGCGACTGCATGAGTGCAGGGGAGAGTTGACATGGCTGGTCTAGGGCAGTGATGGCGAACCTTTTGAGCTCGGCGTGTCAGCATTTTGAAAAACCCTAACTTAACTCTGGTGCCGTGTCACATATAGACATTTTTTGATCTTTGCAACCATAGTAAAACAAAGACTTATATTTTTGATATTTATTTTATATATTTAAATGCCATTTAACAAAGAAAAATCAACCAAAAAAATGAGTTCGCGTGTCACCTCTGACACGAGTGTCATAGGTTCACCATCACTGGTCTAGGTCCTAGGATGGTGTCGGAGAGATGCAAATAGTCTTATTCGTCAAGGATGCTTTGGAGGATGGGGTTGGGAATGGTTCGGTTTTGGAACCTGAAAGGAGCATGGCACATGGTGAGGTGAGGCGTGGACATGCCAGTGAGGAATGATATAGGGGTCTAAGCCCTGAACCAGCCTCAGATCCTGTTGTGGATGTGGCCAGGTCTGAGCGGTATCCTTCACTCTATTCAGCTCATCATCCACGGCAGCTTCGCTCTGGTCCAGCTGCCCCGTTTCCACATCTTCTTCCTGGTCCCGGCACTAATCTACGGGGGGGACAAGCTGGTGAGCCTGAGCCGGAAGAAGGTGGAGATCAGCGTGGTGAAGGCCGAGCTGCTGCCTTCAGGTACCAGCAAGAGGCTGTCAGGGGCCCAGCTTGGTGGGACTGGGAAGCAAAGCAGAGCCTGGACCTTGCAGTCTCCTAGCCTGGCCCCGTGGAGTTGGCAGGGGCCTTGGGGTGGAAGGGATGAGGGAGCTGGTAAAAGAAGCTCTTTGCCAGGGGCCCTGAGCCTCTTTCACAACAGAGAGGAGAAGCCCAGGCCAGGCTGTTCCTTGCCCTGCTGACCACCAGCCCCTCCTCAGGGCAGACAGGGCCTGAGGGGAGTAATGAGGTCTGATGGGGGGAGGTCCCTGGCATATTCCAGAGCAGGGCTGAGGCTGTAGTTGGGGAACTCTCTGGAGACCACACTGTTGCTGGGTTCAGGACAGCAGCCTCACGCCCACCTCCCCTCCTCAGGGGTGACCCACCTGCAGTTCCAGCGGCCTCAAGGCTTTGAGTACAAGTCAGGACAGTGGGTGCGGATCGCCTGCCTGGCTCTGGGGACCACCGAGTACCACCCCTTCACACTGACTTCTGCGCCCCATGAGGACACGCTCAGCCTGCACATCCGGGCGGCAGGGCCCTGGACCACTCGCCTCAGGGAGATCTACTCACCCCCGACCAACGGCTGTGCCAGCTACCCGAAGGTGCCCAGACCCAGGCCAGATGTGCCACATGCTCCCACAGCCCTTTAGTAGGCCTCGACTCTGCAGCACCAGACGCCCACTGTGCTCCTCCCTCCTCCATCCAGAGACTGGCTGTCCCAGATAAAGCCACAGTCCCCCTCCCCCCTCACTCCATTAACCTACCTGCTTTTTCTTGCCTCTCATTTCTGGCTTCAGAACTGTGGTGGTAGCTGAGAGCTTAACTCACACCCACTCTTGTCCCTGCAGTTGTACCTCGATGGGCCATTTGGAGAGGGCCACCAGGAATGGCATAAGTTTGAGGTGTCAGTGCTGGTAGGAGGGGGCATTGGGGTCACCCCCTTTGCCTCTATCCTCAAAGACCTGGTCTTCAAGTCGTCAGTCAGCTATCAAGTGTTCTGTAAGAAGGTAAGTGCCCCCCAGCCCATGTCCCTTGTTCATGATCACTGCGTCCATCTGTGCTGGCTCTCCTGCCTCTGTTCTTGGTCTCCCTAGTCCAGGCAAGGCCAAGCTGGCCTGGCCCTGGGTGGGCTGGGGTGGGGTGGGCAGGATATCCGCAGATCCTAAAGGACAGAGTTAGTTTGTTGATGCCCCTGAGCTCCTTCCCTCAGTTATGAAGCACCCCACACAGGGAATCCCTCCAGGCAGGCTGGAGAAAGGTGAAGAAACTCCCCTCCTACAGGGAAAGCTAGCACTTGGGGCATTGTCGGGCTGGGAGAAGGAAGGGCACGCTTGGGGTGGGGCACAGGTGAAACTGGCTTTGCTCTCAAGAGTAAGAGAACAGGAGGTGGTAGGCAGGGCTGATGGGCACGGCTGGCTCCAGGCACACAGCCCAGGCCCTCAGGACCCCTCCATGCCAGGCCCCTTCACCCCAGCCTGCACCTTGTGGCAGGCCCCTGCTTGTCTCTCTAGGCCTGGCAGGTGAGTCAGGAGTGCAGGAATGCAGCAGGCAGAGGCCCAGCCCATATGCTGTCAGCATTCAGAGGTGACAGACAGTTCTCTGCTCCTCTGTCCAAGCTAGCTCTGCCTGTGCTTCCTTTTTGGAAAAAAATAATTTATATTATATATATATATATATATATATATATATATATATATATATATATATATATGATTTCAGAGAGGAAGGGAGAGATAGAAATATCAATGGTAAGAGAGAATCATGATTGGCTGCCTCCTGCACACCCCCCACTGGAGATTGAGCCTGCAACCCAGGCATGTGCCCTGACTGGGAATTGAACTGTGACCTCCTGCATAGGTCGACGCTCAACCACTGAGCCACACTGGCCAGGCTGCCTCTGATTCTTAACCCAAACAGTCCCACTTTCCCCCATCAGAAGCTGGAGATGGGTTCTCCTAGGGAAGTTTCCATCCCCCTGGTCTCTGAGTCCATTCCCATCCCCTCCAGACAGCCAGCTGGGTCTTCCCTGAAGATGTTCTGTGACAAGCCCTTTAGTGGTACCCTCTCCTTCTGGGCCTAAGGAGGGCACATTGGAGAGAGTGGCAGGATAGGCTCAGACCGTCAGGTGCCCCAGGCTGTCACTTACTTGCACTTCTCCATGCCCTGGGGCAACTCCATGTCCTGCTCCAGAGCCTGGCCCTGTGGCCCCCTACACTCCATTCCCCAGGATATCTGGAGAGGGGCACCCGCTGGCCAAAAGAGTTCTATTGGTGTGCAAATCCCTGGGGTATAAGGAGCCTGAGCTGAGCTGGGCCCTAAGCTCCAGCCCTGTCCCCAGATCTACTTCATCTGGGTGACACGGACCCAGCGGCAGTTCGAGTGGCTGGCTGACATCATCCGGGAGGTGGAGGAGAATGACCACCAGGACCTGGTGTCCGTGCACATCTACATCACCCAGCTGGCTGAGAAGTTCGACCTCAGGACCACCATGCTGGTACGTCAGGGCCGGCCAGGCAGGGTAGCTCAGTGGTTGAGTGGGTTAGCAGGGTAAGGCAGGATGGCCAGGGAGGGTTGGCAGGAGGCACAGAGCAAGTGGCTTCTATACTCAGCCTCCAGCTCCCTTCCCAACCCAGGCTTTGGGTTGGCTTGGGCTGACCCTGATTGTCCTTGTCTTGACCTGCCCCTGTGCCCCTAGTACATCTGTGAGCGGCACTTCCAGAAGGTGCTTAACCGGAGTCTGTTCACGGGCCTGCGCTCTGTCACCCACTTTGGTCGCCCCCCCTTTGAGCCCTTCTTCAACTCCCTGCAGGAGGTTCACCCACAGGTCAGTTCCCCCGCCCCCCATCCAGGGTCTCTTCAGTTTATCCTCTGAGCAAAGCTCCCAAACCTGCTCCATCAGGGAAGCTATTGACTGCCGATGAGAACCCATCACCCCCTGGGAAGTTGGTGGGGTAACGAAATGGGAAAGGAGAAGAGGGGGTCACCCTGAGGGGGAAGTGGGGAGGCAGGCAACAGGGACTTGCCACTTCTGAAGCCATGATGCCTTCCTTGTTCAGAAGGAAGAGCTCAATGATTGAGCTAGTCCTCACCATAAACTCAGAGCTACCCTTCACACTAATGCTGAGCCAGGCCTCATCCTGGACACTGAGCTGATCTTCACCATGAACACTGAGCAAGCCACTGCTCTCATAAGCACTGGGTGAGCCCTTAATGAGACACTAAGCTATCCCTCAACTCGAACATTGATTAACCCAGCCCCATATCGGAAACTGCTCTTGAAGCTTGCACTTGAAGCTGGCAAATGCTTGGAAGGGGTAGAGGCTGGACCCACCGAGAGAAGGTCTACTAAAATCAAGTTGGATTTAAAAACACCAAGCTGGCCCTCACCAGGCATGGTAGAAGCAAACTTTCACAGGAACGTGGAATGAGCCCTCATCAGGAGACTCTTCATGGCTTTAACATGGACCCTGAGCTAGCCCTCCCTCCGAACACTGAGCTAGCCTTCACTTCTTCCTTCCCCAACAGGTCCGGAAGATTGGGGTGTTCAGCTGTGGCCCCCCTGGCATGACCAAGAATGTGGAAAAAGCCTGTCAGCTCATTAACAGGCAGGACCGGACTCATTTCTCCCACCATTACGAGAACTTCTAGGCCTCCTGCCCAGGGGCTCCACCCACTGCCTGCTGAGCAGAGGTTTGGGTCACACCTCGCCTCACCTCTGTACTTCCTGTTTCTGGTTCCCTCGCCTTCTCCCCACTCCCACCTGCCAACCTTGGTCCGGGTGGCCATGGTCAGTCACCGCATGTGGGTTCAGGGACCCCAGACTCATAGTCTCAGCCTGGAGAAGTGGGAGGCACTGTCCGGGGACTAGAGGTTGGGAGCTATTGTTTTGGGGGCAAAATGACAGCTCTTCTTCCAAACTAAGAAAAATTTCAAAAGACTGGGGCTGACAAGTGGTAAGTTGTGTGTGTGTGTGTGTGTGTGTGTGTGTGCGCGTGCGTGTGTATAGGGGGCTGTGACCCTAAGGATGAAGTGGGAGCACAAATGCTGGCGTCTTAGAACTCCTCCCCTAAGTCCTCCCCTTCTTCTGGGCTTTCCACTATCAAAAGGGCTGGCAAATGCCTTCAAGGGGACAGAGGCTGGACCCCAGAGAGAAATTTATAGGAAATCTCTCAGCACCTCAGTTTAACAGCACAATTGATCTTCTCTCCCAAGTTCTTAAACAGGCTCTGTAGTCAGAACCTGGCTCAATATCTCTCTATGTAGTGCTCTTCAGACATTCTCTGCTCTTCTTGTTCCATAGCCTCCTCTACAAATAAACCACTTTTCTGCCCCCTGGGCTGCTTTATTCTGCCCCAGGATGGGGTAAGCACTGGCAGAAGAAGCCACTCAACCGGCCGGCTAACAGGCCAATGCAGACATTCTCTGAGCTTGCTAGTATCCTCTGAATAAAGGAACCCGTCCAGGCCAAGCACACCAGCTAGAGACCCCTTCCCCTGCTCAAGGGCACCCTTCCTGACAGAGGGCCTCTCTGAGTGGCGAGTGTGAGTCTTCTGAAGCCTGGTCAGGAGGGGGCGAGGTGTGAGGGGTTTTGGAGAAGGTGGACTGGGCACAAGGGGTGTGGGATAGGGGCCGAGACACCCAGGAGCCCACAGGGAGGCAGAGTTGGCCTGGCCTGCTCCAGGACCTGTTACTCCTAGTCCTTCTCTGAGCTCTAGGTAGTGAGATGATAGCAAGGAGATAGATGAGCACATCACC
This sequence comes from Myotis myotis, assembly GCF_014108235.1. NCBI lineage: Eukaryota > Metazoa > Chordata > Mammalia > Chiroptera > Vespertilionidae > Myotis > Myotis myotis. The sequence goes on from NW_023416313.1 coordinate 163,068,927, forward strand.
TAACCTTTTTGGAGCTGTTTTTGCATCTACAAAATGACTGAATGCCCTCCAAGTCTACTTAAAGAGAGGGCAACCCTCTCTGAGGGAATTTCTGAAGCAGTGCCCAACTTCAAGTGATTCTTTCTATTGTCTCCACAGAATTCTTACATTTGTCAGATCTCATATCCTCCGCCCGATCCCTGATAAATTAACCACTGGATTAGAACATCCAAAATCTCATGATTCACATCACACTTTGGAACTGCAGATATAGGTTCTGGAGGTCTTCAGACTGTCCTCCCAAGGCAGCCATCGCCAGGGTGTGTGTTCAGCCCCTCGTAGAGTTTTTGTTCAGCCTGCCCAGGGGAGCAGGAGGGCAGGCCTGGAGTAGCTTGACAGCAGCCCTGCCTGGTGGCCCAAGGGTATAGCCGGGAGCTGGGCCCACAAGCCTCGGCGGTTTGCAGCAGGGGCGCATTGGGGGCCACCGGCTGGTGTGATCCCGCGCCCGGGTCCCGCAGTTAAGGGCACGGCCAGCAGAGGGCGCGCGCGGACGGCCCCCCTGCCGGCCTCGGCCGTGAGCAGCAGCGGGTGGCAGATCCGGACCGAGGCCTGCAGGCAGCAGGTCGCGGGGCGAACCCATCCTTCAGTGAATGGAGGAGGCGGCGGCAGGGCCCGCTTCCTCTGGAAAGGAAACGCAGTGGGCTGTGCCAGCTTTCCCAGCTCGCGGCGCGCGGCTTCCGCGTGGCAGGGCCACCCGCTCCTCCCGCCTGGCGCGCTGCCTCTTTGTCTCTCCGCGGCTCCCCTCCTCCAGACAAATGGCTGTAGGCAGGAAATTGGACGCGCTCCTGGAAGCCGGGCTCGTCGGCGCGGCGGGGAGGGGGCGCCACGAGGCCGGCCGGCTCCGGCCCCCGCCCCCCCTCACCCAGCCGGGGCGGGGGCAGTGGGGGATGTTTTGATATCTCATCAAAGGAAGGAACTTGATGCTTCCAAAGCGCTTTTCACAGCCGGCCTGTGACTGCTCCAGAGCTGATTTAAAATCGGATCTGTGCTCGCTTCGCCGCTCCCCACCCGTCAGCCCCGGGTGCGGCGCGGAAGGCGCAGACGCGGCAGTGCCTGGCAGCACTGGGTTTATTTATTGCCTCTGGCCGGGAGCCAGAACCGCCGGGGGACCGCACGAATTCCCTCCGTCCCCTCCGTCCCCTCCGTCCGGATCCCTTTCCCGCCTCTCCCGCCCCAATGCCACCTCCACCCCAGGGGTCTGCCGATCGTTTGGGGGCGGAGGGGGAGAGGTCAGGGTGCCCTGCGGGACTGCATCCTGCTCCGCCTCGTACTGACCCGGGGGGAGAGGCGGAGGGGAAGTAGGTTGCCACCTCTGCCCCAGAGGCGGAAAGGGCCTGCAGCTGCGGATCTTAAACTCTTCGGGGAGACTCTGGGTTTGGAAGCCCCCTTCCTCCAGGGGCTGCCCTTTCTCCCCAGGGGTTCTTCTCTCCTCAGCTCCAGACCTCCGCTTCCTCCAAGGCCCCATAGCCTTTACTCTTTCGAATAAATTAAGGAATCTCCAGTTTCCACTCCATCCCAGGGAGAGGGGAAGAAAGGCTTGGGGGGAGATCACGGCCCTGGGAAGGACCACAGCCCGCAGCCAGGGGACGGGCACAGGACTGGGTCCAGATCTGTCGCAGTGCCCAAGCCTCACACCTACAGAGTCCGGATGGCCACGGGGTAGAGCAGGGACATGTGCTCAGCCCCCTTAATGGGCAGCTTGCGGCTGGCGTAGTGGTGCACGATCTCCGGGACGCTGCTGAAGGGCGGGCTGTTCTGGCCCAGCACATACTTGTGTTCCTTGGTCCGAGACAGCTTCATATGCATGAAGCCCTGACTGCTCCTGGGAAGAGGAGAGGAGACCCTGGTGAGTGGGGGCCCCTTCCAGTCCCCTCCCTCCCCCAACCCTGCAGCCAATGTCTTGTTCCAAACCAGCAGAGAGTGGAGGTGGCTGTGGAAGATGGAGGTCAGTCCAGAAAGCAGGGAGGGGGCGGAGGGGATTTTGTGAGTAGGTAGCAGTAGGTATTGGCTTTGTGGTGAGGGCACAGGGTGTGCCAAGAATGTGCTTGTAGTGAGTGTACAGGGTGTGTACAGGTGGAAACTGGAGGGACCAACACCCCTCGCCCCCACCCCAAACCCTGGTATCCAGGCACTCCTGCCTTCCAGCCTATGTGGCCAGGACCAGTTTACCCATCCCCCTTTCTGAGCTGTGGGGAGGACACCAGTGAGGCTCTTGGTCACTCCCGTGGAGACACAGACACCCTTGGCAGGGCAGTAGTGGTGGGTGGATGTGACAACCAAGAGAATCTTGGTTCGGGCTCTCTCTTGCAGATACTAGGGGAGGAGGTGAGCTGCTCCCCAAATCTGGGGAGAGCCAGCCACCTTGTCCTAGGGACATCCCTTCACCCTCCTGCTAACTGGCCTTGAGCCAAGCACCCAGCCCATCCATCCAGCCCTTCAGCCTGGGCTGACGTCATGGGTGAGGCTACAGCTCCATGCCCTCCTCAGAGAGGACATGCTCCACTGCCTCTCCCATCTCCTGGCACAATCTAGGAAAGGAAGTCAGCAGTATTGCCTGGCCCTGACCACAAGACAAGGACCCTATCCCCTGCATTCTGTGCTCCCCCCATATCCTCTCTCCCCCCTTCCCCGTCCTCCCCATTCCCCCAGCTCTGGCAGTCTCCCAGATGTCTGGGCACCCTCAGCCTTAGGGTGGGGCCCCAGCAAGAACAACATTTGTCCAAACTACTACAGTCCAGGCCCCAGGTCTAAAACCCACTCACCGGCAAGTGGTCAGCACTGCTTAGGGGAGCCCTGCTGGTCAGAGCCTACCTGGGGACAAGGACAGGGCTCAGAAGCAGGTGTGGGAGGCAGGACTCATTGTGAGGCCCTTGCTCTTGAGAGGCGAAGCTGGAATACCTCCTCGCTTGCCTCCCCTGCCTGGGTTAAAAGAGGTCTCTGGACCCATTTCACTAGGCCCAGCAGTTAGAAAGCGGGGAGAGTGGGGTGACTGAAGAGAGTAAAGGGATGGGAGGAAAACATAGGCCCTTAACTCCATCCTTCCCTCCCCAGGGTACAGGGCCCCAAAGCCTGCTGGAAGCCCAGTTCTGGGTGTGTGTGTCAGGGCGTGGGGCCATCCTTCATCTGTTGGTCTGAGATAACTGCTGAGGCTGTTGGTGACCACACAGGCCCTGGGAAAGGAGCCAAGGGCCTCAGGAAAATGCACAGCCCCTGGGGACTGTAGAAAGGGGAGGCTGTGGGCAGCAGCGTGGACCCTGCCTTCCCTCACCCTCTCGCAGTTTGGGGATGGCTCCCTTCCCACAGTCCACTTGGGAACATCACCTCTCCTAACACCTGTGCATTATATCTTCTCTTTGGGGGACAGATCTGGGCAAGCAGGGCAACAAGTAGCCAGAGACCAGAGTTGGAAGCTGAGAGCTCAGCCTCCATCTAGATAAATGACCTCCTGGGACAAAGTCCTAAGGGTCCATTAGGACACAGCAGAACCCGTGCCAGACCCTCCGGGGGCCGGGGAGGGACTAGCTGGGAAGCAGAGCCAGGGCTGGCTTGACTTGTGGAGGAAGCTGTTTAATTACCAATGAAAGCCCTTCCATTACAGAGAGAAGAGAAACCATAATTGTGTTTCAGAAAAGCCATTTATATGTGAACGAGGCTCTGGCAGACAGTTGCTGGCGGGGCCAGATCAGCCAGGGCTGGAGCCAGGCGTCCAGACGTGCCTCCCCCTTTACACCCCAGACTAAGGCAGGGCTGTGTTCTGCCGTGCTCTGCTAGGGAGCCAGACCCCTGCAGTCTCCACTTGCCTTAGACTGTTCCAGACTTGAGGGGTGGAGCTGTGCAATGGAGGAACTGTGTAGTTATTAGAGTCAGACTGAGCTGGATTCAAATCCTGCTCTTGGCCCTAACCAGTCTGGCTCAGTGGATAGAGCATTGGCCTGTGGATTGAAGGGTCCCCAGTTTGATTCCTGGGTTGCGGGCTCGATCCCCAGTAGGGGGGCGTACAGGAGGCAGCCAATCAATGATTCTCTCTCATCATTGATGTTTCTATCTCGGTCTCCCTCTCCCTCACTCTCTCACATCAGTAAAAATATATTTTTAAAAAATTCTGCTCTTAGAACTTTATTAGCTGATGGCCTTGAGCAAGTCATACCTCTTTGAATCTATTTTTGTTTATAAAAAGAAATTGGTTTTGCAGGATGCTAGTTGGTTTAAGAGATGGTGTATACGCTGCTATTTGGCATATAGTATATGCTCTATGAATCTTAACTACAATTTTTAAAGGAATACACATTCCGGAAGTTATGTAAATCACATTTTTGACAAATTTTTCCCAAATGCTCCTTTGATGTTATGATAATTTGCAGACTCCCAGAGTATGAGAGCGGGAAGAAACCTAAGAAGTAACCATTCTCCATTTTGCAGATGGAGAAACCAAGGCCCAGAGGGGTTAAGGTTGCCTTGGGTCACATAGCTAATTTTATTAAACCCGAGAATAAAACTCAGGTTATGACTATAGTCTGGCTTTTATTTTCTTCATTATCTTTTAGTGAAGTTGAATAATTATCTTCAAATGTATCTTTTTAGTAGTCCCAAATTTCCATATATTGGATTTGTTTGAAGTGCGGGTATATCTATATTCTATTGCACCCAGAAAATGTGGTAGAAGGTGATATAGATGCTCCAGTAGTGGCGGGGGAAGGGGGGTGAATGGACACACCGCTCTGACAGGCAGTCCTGTGGAGTACAGGCTCTACCAGGGGGCACTCCTGTGCCAAGGAGAGGACTTGCCATCCCACCAGGAGAGCCTGGGAAGCCAATCCTGGCCTGTGTATCTGCTCCCAGGGAGGAGGGCTGATGGGAAGGGAGGGCCAACCTCCCTGGCCTCTTCCAGGATCTTTAAAGCTCAGTTGTCAGCCACCAGCAACCAGACCTCCTGTCTGCTTCTTCAGAGTAAGAATAGCTTTGTGTCCACAGCCCTGTCCTCCTCCCAGGACCCAGCCTCCATCTCACCCTGTAGATCCTTTCAGGCAAAGTTCCTATCTCCTTGCCTGTGCTATTAGAACATATCCGACTTCCATTAATGATGATGATGGTGACATTTATTGGGCACTTAGCACCACGGCAAGTACTTCACATACATTTAATCATTCCCTATAAAGTAGATATTATTCCCTCACTTTGTAAGTTAAGGAAACTGAGGCCCAGAGAGATTAAGGGGACCAAAGGCCACACAGCTAGTAAGGGACAGAACCCTTCTGAACTGGACAACAGCTTAACTATTTCCCCCGAGAAACTATGAGCTCCTTGAGAGCAGGGGCTGAGCTCAGACCTTTAGAGTGTGGCCCAGAGTCGGCAAAGGTTCATGGGGGATGGGGTTCTCCCCAGCTTGGCTGGGCCTGAGAATATTAGGGTCTCCTCCTGTGCTGGCGGTTGTCCTCCCAATGATTATCCTTGGTGCCACCCTCACAGGCTAATCCTGTCTAAAACTGCCAGCCAGCCAGCCCCACTCACTTGAGGGACAGGGAGAAGTCATTCTTGCTGGTCTCACTGTTGCGCACCAGGTAGCTGGCCTCTTTGCACAGCCGGAGCAGGTTCTCGGCATCTGTTCGACTGATGGCCCCATGGTACCAGCTGCGGATGAGAGAGAGGAAGGGGAGCATCTCTGCTGGGTCCCTCGCTGACCGGGCCCACCCATTCGGGGTGTCCCCTCAGGCAAGTGCTAGGAAGGGAAAGGAGAGGGGCGAGTCCCCAGCTGGACACAGACACTCACACCTGGTTTTCCAGAGGCAGTGCTGGGTCTGTCCACTCCCCCAGGGGGCTGCTGGGCTCCATGCTTAGGGGTTTGGCTGACTTGGGGTTCCCTGCAGAGAGTCGGGGAGGTAGACGCCCCTTCTCCTCCAGGCCGGGTGACAGGCAGCTCTTCTCAGATCCTTCAAACTGGGCTGTGGGGAACATACCAGTCACAGCCACTGAGGACCCTGGAAGTAGAGCCCTATAGAATAGCCAGTACCCCACCCCCATTTCCTGGACATGCTCATGGGCCTGACTGGCTCTAGGGATGGAATTCTGGGTCCATCCCCCAGGAGGGGCAGGGGTGGAGGTGAAGGTGGGGCTCAGCCCTCCGGTGCCACACAGGGCCTCCCAGTCCCCACCCGGTGGGAGAAGAGGGGAGAGGAGCAACAAGAGGAACCACTTAAGCTTCTCCCTGGGGAGCTGCTGACTGCCTTCCCCTATTCCATCCTCCTCGGGGTGGCTTCAGTGCTGATAATATTGTTTCTTTCTCCTCCTCAGAGTTCATTACCGTTCTCCAAATCACCCTGCCAAGCCATTCTGTAGAAATGACTTATCGATCTGAGGACAATTATCTGATTCCCCTTGGTGCCATCCTGACAGGCTAATCCTGCCCAAAGCCGCCAGCCGGTCCGCCCCTCCCCCGCTCCCAAGGTCGCTGCCCACAGACTCCCCTCCCCACCCCGACAGAAACCCAGTAGAGGGGGCTCTGCCCTCCCAGACCAGGGCAGACCTGACTGCTGAGCCTGCACAGGGGCAGCTGAAGCCAGCAGACCACATGGACAGAGGCACACATGCACAGGTGACATCCTGTATTGACAAAATACCCACTCACACTCGGGCACACATGTACCAACAGTGCTCAGGCCTCTGTGCACGTGCAGAGATGCACCGCCTCCCACTCCCCTCAACTGCCCATTCTGGGTAAAACTGAACGTAGATGAGGTGTTCGGTGCCTTCTTTCTCCCCATTTGGACTATTTTTCTCTCCTTGTAGCACTTTCAAGCCCTTATTATCTTTCAGACACCAAATGCAAGGAGCAGACCCTTTCCTTTATCTGAGGAGCTAGCTACACACTTGCTGTGCAAGCTAGTCTCCCCCATCTCAGGAGTTGTTTGCATTGCTGAAGTCGGGCCAGGCAAAGCGCAACCCAAAGAAGTGGATTTAGAAGAGTGGGTTTCCAGGGGATTTCCCTTGGGAGACACCTTCCCCACGTTTGGGGAGGGAGCGGGAGGTGTGTACTTTCTCCCTTCCTTCTTCCGCAGAAGAGAGGGGTTGCTCCTGGGTCCTTCAAACCATGCCCCACCTCGTGGCTCCTCCAACCCAAGCCCCCAGGGCCCGAGGGATGAGAGGACACGTCACCCTGGCCAGAAGCCCCGACAGGACCCACCGCTGCCATCCTCCAGGCTGGGCTCGGGGAGGGGTGAGGCTGGACCGGAGATGTCCCTGTCCCCGTCGGGCAGGGAGGGGCTGCTGTCCAGCTGTCCCACCGGTGGAGGCCAAGGTAGGTCTTTGATGACCTTAATGTCAACTGGAACCAGTAGCACAGCAGGGAGGAGAGAGACAGGCAGGGACAGGGACAGGGACAGAGACAGAGAGAGGCAGAGGTTGAGATACCAAAACCCAGAGCCAGGACACAGGACAGCCTAGAGAGGAGGAGGGTCAGAGTGGAGGCAGGGGCGGCTTCTGAATGGGGAGCAGGACTCTCAGAGGGCCGGGTGGAGCCATACTGACCACCCTGGGCTGGCAGGGTCAAAGGTCGGAGGTTCAGGTGGCAAAAGCAGGGTCTTGCTGTCAGCCCTGCGGATCCCCTTCATTTGACCTCACAAGCTTCCGGGAACCAGAGGGGCCAGGAAAGGAGGAAAAGAGGGATAAGGAGCTGCCCACATCTCCTAGCACCACCCCCAGGTTCCCTCAGCCTCCTCCATCCCTCCTTTCCCCACCGCCTCGCTGAGACAGCCCCACCCAGGTTGTCAGGGATACTCAGATGTGGGGGCAGATGTTTTAGTGAAACTTGCCCCCCACACCCTAAATCCCAAGCCCTGACAATGAGAAGAGTGATGCCACGGGCGGCGCCAGGACTGCTAACAAGGTTTCCTAATGACGAGCATAGATTTTCCCATTAAGCAAGCCAAACAGTATTGATTCTCCAAGGAGACTTCTGGAGATAAGCGGCCCATCCTCAGTGGTGCGCGCTTTACAGGAAACAAATGAGACACCTTGTGGTTTCTCAGTCTGGCTGCCAGGGTGGGCCTCCCCACAGAGCAAAGACCTGGGTCCAGCTCCAAGATGAGCCTCTTGCCCAAGGAGGAGTAAGAGGGACATGGGAACGAAAAGGGAGTCTAATGGCATTTAAGTCCTCTATGTCCTCACTGAATCAAGGATCCAGGAGTTAAAGCTCTTGTGCCCCCTACCCCCAACTCAAACCACCCACACACACCTCTCCATGTCAGACTCCAGGCCTGGGATGGCCACTGGGGTGCTCGGTACGGAGGAAGCCTACCCTCACTCAGTGACGGGGATTTCTCAGAAACCCCTCGGGGGGTAGGCACCCCTGGTCCGCATGGCCTACCACTGGGGTGCTCGGTACAGAGGAAGCCTACCCTCACTCAGTGACGGGGATTTCTCAGAAACCCCTCGGGGGTAGGCACCCCTGGTCCGCGTGGCCTACCACTGGGGTGCTCGGTACAGAGGAAGCCTACCCTCACTCAGTGACGGGGATTTCTCAGAAACCCCTCGGGGGTAGGCACCCCTGGTCCGCGTGGCCTACCACTGGGGTGCTCGGTACAGAGGAAACCTACCCTCACTCGTTGACAGGGATTTCTCAGAAACCCCTCGGGGGGTAGGCACCCCTGGTCCGCGTGGCCTACCACTGGGAGACACAGCCGCTCACTCAGGGTTGGTTTCTCTAACGGTTACAGAGGCAGCTGTTTGCATTGTTTGGAGGGTTAATGCCCTCTTTGGTTAAGTATTTAACATATGCCACAAGTTTTATAATTTTGTTTGGAACTTCTTTATTTTTAAATATACCCAGTCCCCCAAAAGGTGGAAGTGGCCCCAGCCTCTGGGCGTCGGAGGTGGTGATGCAGGGAGACGCCTTCATCCTCTTGTGCCCACACCCTGACTCTGCACACAGCGCCTTGTCCACCTGCCAACTCACAGCTCCATGGTAGAGACTCAACTACACTTCCCTCCTGGGCCTCCCCTCCCAGGGTGCCTCTCCTTCACTCCCCTGAGCCCAAAAAGCTGCCCAGAGGCCCCAGCGGACCTGCCCTCTCTGCCCAGGACTCACCAGCAAAAGCTTTAGAAATCCGCTCCTTCTTCCACTCCCAGGGCTGGTCATACTCCTCGGGCGGCCTCTCATCATCCTCAGGCAGGCGGGACTCCCGGGGCCAAGGGGCCCCCTCACCTTCAGGGGTGGCCCCCTCCTCTTCTGGCTCATAGGGTGTGTCATACAGAGGCAGGGGCTGAGTGGCCGTCTCCTTGGAGCCCCGGATCTCTACCAGGGCAAGCAGGAGGGAGGCGTGAGAGCCTGGCTGCCTGGCTCAGCCCCCAGCAGTGTTCCCAGCAACCAGGCAGGCTTCCTTCACAGATGCCGGTGGCTCTGGGGCACACATACAGGGTCCCTCTCCCTCAAAATACCTCTGGGGTTCCAAAAGCATGGGACCCAACAGAGGCAGGGGCAGCGGCACCCGAATGAAAGACAGAAAAAGGATCCTGCGATGGCCAGCAAGGGCTGGGGAGCTGAGGCTTACACATTTAGGAAACCAAGTCAGGGTCCTCTCCTAGTCCATCTCCTTGCTACCCAACTCCATTTTTTCCTTGTGTCCCAAGTGATACCATTCACAATATGACAATCCTTTGTTGCCATATTGGGATGGTCAGACACTGCTGACCACCCCATCCTTGAATCTGTCCCCTTCATGGACTGTCCTCCCATTTGGTCTCTTTTACTGGATCCTCTCTTGGTCTCTGTTTCGCAAGGCCAAGTCTCATTCATTTCTCCCAGGCCTCATCCTTGCACTACTTGTCCAGTCGAACCCTTTGCATCTATGTTTCTAGTTGCCATAAAGATGTTTCAGTTCGATGTTTCAAACTCCCCACTCTCCCCGAATGTTCTTCTAGTCTCTTCTGTGATTTTCTTTTTGAGATCTCTGACCCCAGTGGAACTGATAAAAGCTATGGAGCTCCCCCTATGTGCAGATTTTCTCATCAATCCCAGGGCACTCATGGGCCTCCTAGGGCAGCGGTCGCCAACCAGTGGTCTGCGGACCACTGGTGGTCCATGAGGTCCAAAGGTTGGCGACTGCTGTCCTAGGGGGCCACACCCCTCTGATCTAAATATGGTAGCCACCCTCCCACTGTCTCCATTTCTGTCTACTATACTGCTCTCCTTGGTCCTGGCCCTCCTTCACTGTCTGAGTCCCATCTGTCATTGCCATTGCCTGATGAGTCTCACCCTCATCTCTCCACATCTAGATTACTACTAGGGCGAACCTCCATTCTTCAGGCTTTTGTCTCATTGGCTCCATGGAATAACACTCCTGACTGCCCTCTGCCCGTCTCCCACCTCTTCCAAGGAGGGCGAGCAGTTTATCTGATCTGCTTTCTTACACAGAGAGAACATTCTGGTTCTTTTTCCTCCTGCCCTAAAGGGGCAAGGGCCTAAAGTCATGCTACGTTGCCCAAGCCTGAGTGGGCAAGTTTAATTCTGTGGGGAAGTCTTAAGAAGCCCATTGTAGTGACATAGCTAAGTAATGTTCTCCAATCACTTTTATCAGTAAGAAAACTGACATTGTTATCTCCATTTTCTGTTTCCTTGATCTTATTTCTCAATTATTTCCAAGCTCCAGAGGGGAAGAAAAGGGTGTTAATTATTGGTTCTGTAAAGCCTCAGTAATTTCCACAACAGCCTGCTAACTCATCTTTCTGATTGATGCCCAGTTCTTCTAGTCTGTTCTGTACACCAAAGCCTCTGTAATCCTCTTAAAATGCCTTATTTGTCCTGTTGCTTTCTTGCTCAAGAATCCATAATGGCTCCCCTTCCCCTTTTGGAGCAAGTCCAAATGCCTCATTCCAGCCTTTAAGGCCTATCAATGCCCCTCTTGGCCTCTCTCATCTTGCCTCTCCTGTGAACATATCTTCCTTTCATCCTGCCTTGGGACCTTGGCTTAGACTGACTCACCCCTGTCCTCCTGTCTGCTTGCCCCGATTTGGTCTTTCCCTGGGCCCTTTATTGGTCTCTGCTCCCCAGAGCCAGGCTCATCCATTTCTTCCTGCCCTCACTCCTTCAACTACTTGCCCAGCATCATGGGCATTGCATCTGCATTTATATAGTCATGCGTTTCCAATTGTCATAACATCGTTTCAAACTTACCACCTTCTCTAAAGCTAGTGATTCTCTTTTAGGGACTAGTGACCCCCCCAGCCCACACCACTATCTTGCCCTTCCTCACTACCCCAAATGCTTCCATCTGTCTGACCTTTGCTTGTGTGGCTTCTCTACCACCTCAGGTCTCAGGTACCACAAATCACAGCTCCTTCTCCAAAGTGACTATCTTGAAAGTAGTGGTCACCTTCCCTGAGGACCCAGCAAAGGCATTCTCCATATTTTCTAGAGACCAAGGAATCAGTTCTTAAGATGTGTGGGTGGCAAAGCTTGTTTTGCAGATACCCAAGCCTCAGGGAACAACTTCCCGCAACACTCTCCCTTACTCTATCACTCACCGGCCATCATCTTTTGGGCCTCATAGGGCTCCATGTAGCCATCGTTTTCCGGGACCTTCTCTGGGGCTCCTGAAGCCCCTACTAGGCCGTCACCAGTCTCCTGGACATCAAACGGGTCCGCATAGTCTTCTAGGATTGCCAACTGTGGGAAGAGAGCAGGCGTCAGACATCTGAGAGACAGCTCTGCTCCCCAGATGCTCTATCCACAGGAGCAAGAGTCCTGGACAGGCTGCCTTAGACCTGGAGCCCCAGGCTCTGAACTTAGATGGGGACAAGCCCTGGCTCTTCCTTGGCAGGGGTCTCCCACTAGGCTGCCCCCCAAAAATGGTACTTTCTTTTCTGTTAATTTTGTGCCTCTGGGCCAACTCCTAGGCTAAATAGCCAGGATGAGACTCTGGGCCTTAAAGCCTGCCTCAGTCAGGGTCCAGGCAGCCCAAGAGCTTACACCAGGTGGTTCCACAGAGGGAATTAATTCAGAGAACTGGTTGCAATGGAGTTCAAAGAGTGGACAGGGCACAGGAGGCAACTTGGAAATTAGCTTGGTCCATGCTTACCAGTGTGTTACCAGATGCTGAACAAATATTATTTGCTGACCATCAAGAACAGAAAGACTGAGTATTCTATGCCACAGTTCTGCTGGTTTAGCTGCAGGACATCCATCATAATCACCATGTGGGTATCATTATCCCGTTTTAAGGGAATGGAGGCTCATCGCAGGTAGGGAACAACATGCCCAAGACCATTCCAAGGAAGTGGAGGAACCAGGATTGGAACCTGCATCCTTTGTACAAAATCATGCTGCCAACCTGCCACCGGTGGGCACCTTGGCTGTCCCAGGAGAAAGACAACCTTAGAACAGCCATGAGGAAAGCCAGGATTGGGGCTCTGCTGAAATCCCCTGGGCTCGTGGAGAACAGGGCCAGGAAAGGCCTGGCCTTGGCCCTCCACATCCCATGCATTCTCCCACACGAGCAGCTCATGGCCCCCCCTCTGTCTCTGCTCCCAGTCAAGGCAGAGGGAACCACAAGCCGCACACCCTGCAGAGGAGCTCAAGGTGCTCAGGGTGGGGCACAACTGAGGACAATAGAGCCTTTCTCCAAGCTGGGCACAGGCTCCTGGGGGGCAGGGAGGGGAGGGCTGGCTGTGGCAGAGACAGAGCCCAGCCACCCAGCCCCTCAGGGAGCACTGCATTAATGAGAGGTGGCTTTGGGGCCAGCAGCATGGGGAGGGGCCACTCCTGCCTCTCCCCATTCTTGGTCTAGGCTTTGGTTCTGGGCCAAGATCCCACAGATCAGGACTGTGGGAGCCAGTTGAGCAGGGAAGCTGTAAGGGTGACCTCCCTGCCCTGGGTTAGCGGATGGGACCCTTAGTAAGGCAGAGATGGAAAAAGGAAGCTTCCCACCTCAGAGACCCCTTCTTCATGTTCCTTGGGCTGCTGCAAACCCCTCCAAAGGTCTCCAAAGCATGTCCCAAAGGCTCCTGCCATCTCACCCTTCAGCTCTTCAGCTCCCACCTTATTCCATTTTGTCCTAGTCAAGCCGCCCAGCCCCTTTCTGCCCTCAGATCTCTGCCTGCTTCCAAGAATTCTATCATCTCAGATCTTCCTAACCCACCACCAGATCAGCCACTAGCCTGGAGCCCTTTGTCATTTTTGTCTCTCCGGCTCCAGTAAGTACCCAGCTCACAGTAGGCACTGGAGTAATGTTTCTATTAGAAAAATGTTTCTATTAGATCACCTCCTACCTCCCTCAGAGCCCACCACACCTCATCCTCCTTCCTCCAAGAAGTAAAGAAAATAAATCCACTCACCCCTCCTCCCCCAAACTGCTTCCTCCCAGGCCAGCTGGCACCCCCCCAAGTGGCCCCACCCACTTGACCAAGGGGGCTCTGGAGCCAGCCTGTTGGGTACCCAGCCCAGTTGGCACCCAGACTCACAACTCACACATGGCAGCAACTCAACAGTAACTGAATCAACGGACAGGCTATCCTTAAACCTTGAATGGCTCTCCAGTGGCTACAATAGAAAGTCCATAGTTAAAGAGATTTTAAGATTCCACTTTCCTCTTTGGTTTCTCTTTACCCATCTCAGATCACATTGTTACCTAAAAGCTCAATGCTCTTTTTCTCACCTCAAAAGCTTTCCCTAAGCCTGAATCAGATTCTTTTCTTCCTTCAGAAAGCCTTTCCATTCTCCCCCCAGGGCAGGTTAGTGCCTCTGAGCTGGGCTGTCATCATGTGTGTAATGAATACTTGCTTTATTATCTGTCTTCCTGCAGACTGTGAGCTTCCTGAGGGCAAGAATGTTTACTGTTAAATTCCTAGTGCCCAAAAGTGCTCAGTAAATCTTTGTTAAATCAGTTCACATAAAACAGGAAGAATGGACAAAGGAAGCGCATTCTCTTGTTCATTCAGAAGAGGGAGGAAGCATGAATCCGGGTGGGGTGGAGGACCAGGTAGGGGATTGAGGCCCTGGAAGCTGCTCAGTGAGCAGAAGCACCCAGAACCACGCACCGGTGGCCCGCAACTCCACAGAGCCCCCCAGCCCTTCCCTCGCCAAGCTGGGTCACAGCTGCACTCAGCACCCTTCCCACTGGAGTCCTGGGCCGGTGCCTAGAGCCACGACCCCTCCTAGGCTGCGTGGGCCTCCCTAGCGCCAGCCCTTGGTGCCCGTGGGCGCCCAGGTGGCAGCTTTGTGGGCAGTTCAATGGCTCCTCTGTTCCACTCCTGGCTCCACACCCTGCTCCAGGAAGCCCCAACCCCCCTGCCCTGGGCTGGGGTGCCCAAGGAGCCACCCATGGGGTTGGGAGTCAGGAGCAACAGCAGAAATGCCTGCTGGGAAACCAGGCAGGACAGGCACTTGCCCAAGAACAGAGGACCCGTGTCATAGGCCAGGCCTGCTTCCTCAGGAGCTTCTGGGTTACACAAGGAGGCAAAACTGCTCAGTGGGGGAAGCTGCCCCTGTAGGCTTCTGACACCTTTGTCCTACCACTATTTATTTTGTGTATTTACCAGACTCTAATGTGCTCACTATTATACACCACGTCCACCACGGAGCCTGGCACACAGTGGGTGCTCAGTGCACATTACCGGGAGGCTCGACAGGCCTCCTTCTCCCTATACCCATAGACCAGCCGTGGGCAAACTACGGCCCACGGACTGGATCCGGCCCGTTTGAAATGAATAAAACTAAAAAAAAAAAAAAAAAAGACCGTACCCTTTTATGTAATGATGTTTACTTTGAATTTATATTAGTTCACACAAACACTCCATCCATGCTTTTGTTCCGGCCCTCCGGTCCAGTTTAAGAACCCATTGTGGCCCTCGAGTCAAAAAGTTTGCCCACCCCTACCATAGACTCTCAGATCCCCATTTATCTGAACTCTGACCAACCATTAGCAGCTGTAGGAGCAGGCTGTCAAGAGACTCGACTTTAGAATGGGGATCAAAGCCCCTGACTCAGGAGCAGAAGAGAGAAACTAGCAGGGAAGACATCAAGGCCAGGGCTGATATTTGGGCAAGCCCTCTGGTAGTCACAATGCTGTTGAAATGCTGAATCAGAGGGCCCCTTTGTCCCCATACCGCCTGCCCACCAGATCCCCTCCTTTCTGTCATCCAGCAGGGTGCCTCCAGAAGGCAGCTCTTGTGCCTGTTCCAACTGGGCAGTGCCCCTCCCAGAGCAGCTGTCAGGTTTGGACTCTCCTTCCTGCCCAAGCCTCTCCTGAAGTGGCTGGAAGGCCCACCATCTGGTGGAACCTTCTACTCTGCAGCTGGGCCCTGCTATGAGTCTTTGACCTCTGCCCTCCATGGGGCTTGTGAGTCCAGGGAGACCAAGCGGACAAACATTACAGGCTTTGGCTCTGCAAGGTCCTCCAAATCTGCCACTGCCCCTTTCCTCTGTTTCTTTAATTTACACTTACTATCTGGAGGCTTCTGTATTTTTATCTGTAAAATGGGGCTGGTATTAGTACCTAACCCATAGGCTTGGGAAGAAGATGATGGATGAAATCGATGCCTTACAAGGTGTGTCTATGGCTCCCTAGAGATTAGGTGGCAAATGCTGTCCTTCATCATCCAGAAATTGGTGAACTCAGCCCAGAATGCACTCCTCATTCCTTCTCCGAGTCTCCTTCCCCTTGTTCACTAGCAAATGTCTAGTGAGCACCTCTGCTCTGCGGGGCTCCTCTCCATAAGTGCAGGGGTCCCCTGGCACGGTGCTAGCAGCCAATCCGGAGTCGGGCTGCCTGGCTGTCAACCTGGGCTCTCCTGCTTACTAGCTATGAAACCACGCAAGTGTGACCCAGCATTCCTGTGCGGCAGTCTCCCTGTTTATAACCCGGGGATAACAACTGAATGTCCTCAATGGATTGTGGTAAGGCTCACTGGCCCAATCCATGTCAGCCGCTTCAAAATGGTACCAGGCCCGAGTAAGTGCTCAGTAAATGTCCGCCATTATATCATTAAAGATGAAGAGACCCAATTCCTTGGTCCTCAAGAAGCTCACAGTGACAGACACAGAATAAACTCCAAAAGATTGAAGCATCTTGAGGTGCTGTGAAGCCCCATGTCTGGGACCCAGGCTCTAGAGCAGCAGTTCTCAACCTGTGGGTCGCGACCCCGGAAAATACATCCTGCATATCAGATATTTACATTACGATTCATAACAGTAGCAAAATTACAGTTATGAAGTAGCAACGAAAATAATTTTATGGTTGGGGGTCACCACAACATGAGGAACTGTATTAAAGGGTCACAGCATTAGGAAGGTTGAGAACCACTGCTCTAGAGGCACCACAGGTTCACTGCTGTCATATAATATCACACTGGTTCTATGGTGAGGGCAACTGGAGTAGGCAGCAGGTCCCCCTCCAAGCCCAGGGCCCAGTCAGCTGCTCCCATTCCCATTCATGGTATACAGCAGTGGTTCTCAACCTGTGGGTTGCGACCCCTTTGGGGGTCGAAAGACCCTTTCACAGGGGTCGCCTAAGACCATCGGAAAACACATATATAATTACATATTATTTTTGTGATTAATCACTATGCTTTAATTATGTTCAATTTTTGTAACAATGAAATTGGGGGTCACCACAACATGAGGAACTGTATTAAAGGGTCGTGGCATTAGAAAGGTTGAGAACCACTGGTCTACAGGGTCCCAGCTGTTCCAGACTCCCAATGCACAGAGTGCCAGGGCTGAGGTGTCTCTGAGTCATCGCCCAAGCCAACAAGCCAAAGATGTCTTCTAGAGGGTCGGAGTGCCGCAATATGAGGAGGCGGCACTGGGTTGAGTGGACAGGCCTGCCATACAATCCCACAGGTCTCAGGCCTCAGCCCTCCCCAAAGCACCACCTGCAGCACAGACGACCAGTTCAGGCCACAGAGGGGTTAAGAGGTCTAGCCAGTCCACAAAGGTTCCTGATCTGGACCTCTCTCTTCTCCTCCCTCTACTTCCACAGGAGGCCATGTGCTAGGTAAACAGATCAGACCTCGGGGCTCTGTGGAAGGCATAACAAGGAAAATTAAAGCAAACAAGCAAACTCAAAAAAGTCAAGGACCAGGTCTCCTGGGTGGTGAGTCCCTTTCAGGGCCTAGGTATCATTTAATGATACATAAACACTCAATGAACAATGGGTAAGGGAGGGCCCCTACCCGCCCTCCTAACCCCAGGGCAGGCATGTCTTGTGTAATTTCAGACACCCAAATATCTCCTTCACTTTACTGTACTCTTCCTACCTGTCTGTTCATTCATTCTAAATTTGGGCCTGAGGATACCATCTATGAGG
Organism: Myotis myotis; assembly: GCF_014108235.1. NCBI lineage: Eukaryota > Metazoa > Chordata > Mammalia > Chiroptera > Vespertilionidae > Myotis > Myotis myotis. The sequence goes on from NW_023416313.1 coordinate 163,086,260, forward strand.
TACACCTATTTTTATTTACATTCTTAATATGTTGGGCCCTGTGAACCCCTGTGAGAATCTGAGAGCTGTGAGACTTTTCCCAGAAAAAAATGCTCATCTACTCAAATATCTGCACAATTTCTGGAGGCTCATGAACTCCAGAAACGCCCCCATAAGCTAAGAATAAGAGCTCTAGTTTCACTTCATACAGGATGCCTGTCTTATTGTTCCCATCACATTTCTCTCTCTCTCTCTCTCTCTCTCTCTCTCTCTCTCTCTCTCTCTCTCACACACACACACACACACACACACACACACACACGCATATCTTGGCATGATGGAGGCAAAGGACACACTGTGCGGATGGTCACAGACAGCTCAAAACTTCATCCAATCAGGGCCCCTTTCCCACCCCATCCCCCTTTCCTAGACCAGGTTTTTCCTGTTGAAGGTCTGAGAAAAGGGAGCAAAGCAAGGGCAAGCCTGGCTCTCTAACCCCTGTCAGAGCACGGCCTGGCGGCCAGAAAGGGTCCAACACACCAAGCGGGAGCTCTTTTTCAGCCAGATGGCGAGTCTCTGCCTTCCCATCCCATGCAAGGCTCGGCTCCTGCTGCTCCCATGCCTGTCCTGCCAGGCCTGCCCAGATGGCCACCCTGGTACCTTGCCAACTGCAGCAGTAGGTCTCAGGGTGGGCCAACAGCCAAAGCCCTGCCTGGGGAGAAAGCTAATGGTCCTGAGCCCCTTGGGCCTCCCAGGGTCCCATCTAAGTCCCCATTCTCTCCTACCCCATAGTCACTGAACTCATTTCCCCTCAATCTCTCTGGCTCATCACAGAGGCATTTCCACCCATTTCATCAAACCTCGCAAACCAGCCCCTTTCACAGGGTTCTGGCACCAGTCACTGGCCTCTCGGAGGAAACTGACCAGCCCAAGGTACATTCAGTGCCTACCTCACCTCAGCGAGTGACCCAAAAGCAACAAGCCAAGAGGATCTGCAGGGCTGAGAGGAGGGAGAACAGAGACTAGGGATAAAACAGCCACAGAATGGAAAAGCTGGCTCAGTAATGCCTCAAGAGCCACAGCCAGCTCACTGTTCAGGGGCAGAGTGAGTTCTGTAGGCATGTGCTGACACTTGGATTTAGGGTAAGGGGTTCAGGTACCTCGCCAGGGCTCTTCCTAAGGGAAGACTCTGGGGTCCCCAAAAAGGCTCCTAAAGGGGTGGAGCTGCTCTCTCGGAATGGTGGGAAGTCCCAGGTCAGCATCCCTGCCCCTGGGCCATCTTGGATGGCATCCTGGTTCCTTCTCATCACACCTGGTAAAGAAACCACCGATTGTGTGGTTCCCAGGATATCCTGCTGGATTTCATTCCTGTCCCTGCAGCTGACAAAGGAGTCAGACACCTCTTGGCCCCCAAGGGCTGAACAGCCCACAGATCACAGAGCTGACCCAGGGTGAGGCATGATGCCCTCAGTGAGAGGAGGCTGCAGGTCTCTGCATGGTTGTGTGGGCACAGCCCCTTCATTGTGGGGTCTTTGTGGCGAAATGTACAAGGAGGTCTCTGACCCTCAGGCCACCCCGGCAATGGACAGTCATCATTCGGGACGTATTCATGCACCCTTCTTTATGCCAAAATTGGTGTCCATCACTTGGAAGACACAGACTTGAGGAGAACATGGTCCTTGTTGTGGAGGAGCCCACAGCTTGGTGAGAAGGCTGTTAAAGCGTTCTAGGAGGAAGAGGGCCAGGAACAGCTCAGGCCCATGTGCGAATGGGTGTGGACAGGGAGGAGGAGACTATTGGTCAATCATAAAAACAAGCCCAGCTGGTGTGGCTCAGTGATTGAGCCTGAACCCATGAACCAGGAGGTCACGGTTCCATTCTTGGTCAGGGCTCTATCCCCAATAGGGGGCATGCAGGAGGCAGCCAATCAATTTTCCCTTACCATTGATGTTTCCATCTCTCTCTCCCTCTCTCTCTCTAAAATCAACAAAAGCATTTTTAAAAAATAGTAAAAACAAGGCCTAATGCTCTCCGTGCCTTACTGCACCACCATCACATCACCAATAGCCGGGACAATCGGGAAAAAGAGAAGACTAGGTCAGGACATGTGAAGAAAGCACAGCCTCCTTCTGCAGGCTAAGGATCCTAACTCAGGATGGGCAGCCGTGCCCCCTGGCAGGAACTAGGGGAAAAAATAATTCGCATTCCTGAGGCTTCTGCTCTGACCCTGACACATCTCTCTTGCCCAGGAAATCAGGCAGAACAGCGCTCTCTCAGCTGAAAGCCTCCACCCTGGAGCCAGTGGATTCGGACAGCAATTTGCTCTCCGATACAATAAAACTGTTCTCTGAGGAGGAGGAGGGGGAACAAGCCCCAGCGCTGAGCTCCCAGGGGAGAGTGAAGAGGGACAACAGAGCCAGAGCGGCCCAGACCGTCATAAAATTTAGGACTAGAGGGACCTGGGGATGGCTTTCCGCTGTCAAGGAGGGGTAAGTCAAACTGCGGTTGGGCGTGGGGTGGCTTCTCCACCAGGGCCTGCCGAGGCACAGCGGGTGTTCTCTGAACAGGGGGCGCCCAGCTCTCCTCTCCATCCCAAGCCTGCAGATCCATAAAAGGCTCTCGCCACCCTCAGAATGGACAGAGGGAGGGAGAGGCCAAGAGGAGAAGAAGAGTGGTCTCAGCTGGTCAGCCCCTTCTGGGCAACAGGTTCTGAGCACTGGCTGTCCCCGCACCTGGGGGGACAGGGGAAGGAGTGTAGGGTGGGCCTGCCCGAGCCTCAGTGGTCAGCATCCTCAGCGCAGAGCTGCGCACGGCCCGTCTGGCTTCCCGAGAACAACAGTCCACCCAGCTCCAGTCCGACTGGGTGAGGCAAAGGCCAGCTCTTGCTGTGTCCACAGGGAGAAACCCCAGCCGTCCCCTCCTTCCCGGGGCTCCAGCACCTGCAAGGATGCTCGGGCTACAGGAGGAGGAGACGGAGGAGTGGGGCTTTGTGCTGGTTCTCTCCTGGTGGGAGGGGTCAGAGATCAAAGGGCAGTGAGCTGCTGCTCCCCGTGGGCAGAAGGGCCAATAGGGGGGGTGAGGGGAACTCAAATCCCGTTAGAAAAAGCCCGGTCCGCTGGTTAGGTTCCTGGGGGCTGCGAGGAGGAGATCAGAGCCCCAGAGGGGGAGGGTCGCCGAGTCCTGGGGCGATAAGAGGGGACAGAGGCAGAGTTTGGGGCCCGCGCCCAGAGGAGTCGGTCGAGAACTGGAACAAAGGTGGGTGAAGGCTCCGGGCCCCCGGGGTCCGTCAGGAGCCGTGACACCGAGGGGCCGGCGGCCAGGCCACCTTTGTCCCTCTCCGAAGCCCGAGCCCACCGCCGCCTCTGCTCCCGGACCCCCCGCCCGCCCCGGCACTCACCCTGTCGCCGCCGGCCGCGGGTCCAGAGGTCCGCTCCTCGGGCGGGGGCGCTGGGGGACCCGGGGTCTCGACCCGAATCAGGCGGTGGGGGGGCGAGCCGTGGCGCGGGGGCGGCGTGGGGCCGGGGGCTACCGGGGCGGCCAGGGCAGCGGAGCCGGACGGCCCTCCGGAGTAGGGGTCCTCGAAGTCCCGCTCCCGCTGCAGCCGGTAGGCGGCCAGGATGTCCGGGGGGGGCGCGGGGGGCGCGGCCGGGGCGGGCACGGGCGGCCGGTAGTCCGGCTCCGGGGGCGCCGGCTTGCCCCCGCCGCCGCCGCCGCTCCCCCCGCGGAAGCCCAGGTGCTCCCGGAGCCACTTGGCCACGCCGCCGCTGCCGCCTCCTCCCGGGCCGGCCCCGGGCCCCCCGGCGCCCCGGCGCGAGCCCCCCGGGCCGCCCCCCGCGCCCCCCTGCGCCCGCGGCCCGGGGCCGGAGCCCGCGGGCGGAGCTCCGCTCAGCAGCATGGGGCCCGCCGACTGCGCTCCGAGCCGCGGCCGCGGGGGGCGGGGCGGGGGCGGGGCTCCGCGGCGGCGGGGGGCGGGGCTCGCCAGTAACAAGGAGGGGCGGGGTTCCGCTCCCGGCGGGGTCCACCTCCCGGGCCCCCCGCGGAGAGGGGCGCGGGCTGCGGGCGGTAGGGGACTCCCGGGGACTGGAGCGGGCGACCCCGGGGCAGGGGCGAGTCCCGGACGGAGGACGAGCCCTCCACGTGTGACCCGCTGCCGCTGTGGGGGCGCACCTGTCCCACCGGCTCTCCCTCCGCTGCTGCCAGCGAAGAGCCCTCGGGCACCTTTCGTCCCTCTCCCTCCCCTCCCCCAAGGCCCCCCAGTTGGGAAATCAGACCCGAGGAGGGGACGCTGGGGAGGGCGAGAAAGGGGGCTCTGCCTAAGATGTGTCTGTAACGACACCCTCCCTTGGGGAGCCCCACCTGCCTCCTCCCGCCCAGCTGCTCGCCTGGTTCAGACTCCAGCCCGGCAGACACAGCTCCCATCACAGACAACCAGCTTCCCAGAGGCGCCCACTCCTCCCGTGTCGTTTCCACACACGCCCTCCGCACACGCCAACGGCCCCCGCAGACATGCCTTTCATCCTCCCGAGCACCCGTCTCCAGCAGGCCCACCGAGCGCGCGCTCCCGCCGAAATCGCCTTAAGTCACATCCCGGGTTTCGTCGTCAATCAGATTAGTGATAGACGAGAAACAGACAAGTCAATAAATCAAGTCCAGAAACCGTTCCAATGTTGTCTGCCACATAGCTCTTACCCTGAGGCTGGGTTGCTGAAGCGATAGGCGTTTTTGTGTTAGAAGTAAAGCCAGTTTCTCCCCCAGAAAAGTACCCGCGAAGCAGACATCAACATTTGCTTTCGGCTCTGCTGGGAAGGTAGCAGCTTCACCTCACCATCACCCGGTGGACACGGCCTCAGCGCCTCCCTCACTCTTAGGTTCTTACCTGCCTTCTGAGGGAGCAAAGAGCCCAGGAAGGGGGCTCAAAGCTGGATGGCAAACCTGAGAATCCCCTAGGATCCCCAGGGAGGGCCTCAGGTCTCAAAATATTTGAGCTTCTGCTTTACTCATACTCTAGTTAGTGTTACAGGACCGTGCTTCTCACACTTTAATGTGACCATGAATCTCCCCGGGAACTTGTTCAACTTCAGTGTCTGATTCTGAGGTTGTGGCTGGATAGGACTCCAGACTGTAGCTCTGATAGACTCCCGCCAGGTGCTGCTGGTCCTCCCGCCACACTTTGATTAGCTAGGCTGTAGGAAATACTGAAATATCTGGCACCCTGTCTGGCTTCATGAACTACAGTTGGGAAAATGACATGTGCACCTTGTAAAAACAGACCTGAGCTGGGTAGGCTTTGGAGCAAAGGAGTGAAAGTTTATTCATGCCAAGCTAGGAGGTCAGCATGAGCTGAGCAAAGGCATTGAGGTAGGAACCAGAATGCCATAAAGAAGGGGAGGATTCATAGTAGGGAAGAGTAGGAAATAAAGTTAGATGAGGAGGGGTAAGAGTTTAAATGATAATAAAGGTAAGAGTTTAAATGATAATTAAAATGCTTAATGCCTTCTGTGCACCATGTTCTTTTTTTAAAAGTAAACAATTAGCATTCCTTTTAAAAAATATATTTTTATTGATTTCAGAGAGGAAGGGGCAGGAAGAGAGAGATAGAAACATCAGTGGTGAGAGAGAATCATTGATTGGCTGCTTCATACATGCCCCACACTGGGGATCAAGCCCACAACCCAAGCATGTGCCCTTGGCGGAAATCGAACCTGGATCCTTCAATCCACAGGCCTATGCTCTACTCACTGAGCCAAACTGGCTAGGGCTGCACCATCTTCTTAATTTTATTTTAAATTACCTGTTAATGCAATTTCCTTTCCCACCAAAGTGTGGACTCCTGGAAGCAGGCATTACTGAATGTGTCATGGGGCCAAGCATTTTGCTAGGAACCCAGGATAGCAGAGGTGAAGCTGTCACAGCAAGCGTCCTCTGAGACTTGGGTGGCATTGGCCAGATCCTAAGTCTTGAATGTTAAGCACGTTAAGCATAACGCCATAAAACCAGGCTTCTGAAGGGGAACAGGGTGTTCCCACCACTTAGTACAGAGCCTGTTGTGTGGCAGGAGCCTGTTGAAATGAATACAGAACATTTCTCTTGTTCTTATTTTGTAGAGCTATACTTAGCATTGCATAATTTCCCCATTTTTGTTATGTCTTATTTTTTTCCAACTCCTTTTTTAAAAAATTGCAAACCTACAGAGAAGCTCAAAGAAAGTACAGTGGGAATCTGTATACCTTTCACCTAGATTCACTCTTTTTGAACATTTTGCCATATTTGCTCTATCCCCCTTTCTTCCCCTTAACCATTTGACTGCACGTTGCAAATATCATGGCACTTCAGCTCTAAATACTTCAGCAGCAATTTCCTAAGAATAAGGAATTCTTCTATAGGGCCATAAGATCATTATCACAATAGTATTGCCTATTGTGATAGACAAATAGATAAAATTCAGTCTATACTGAATTTTTTCTATTTTTCTCTGCAAAATCATATATATATATATATATATATATATATATATATATATATATAGTCATATCCTATATAATAAAAGCCTAATATCCTAAGTGTCCGGTCATCCAGTCATCCATTCAACCAATCAAAGTGTTATATGCTAAAGATATGCTAAGGCCACTCAACTGCTCACTATGACATGCACTGACCACCAGGGAGCAGACGCTCCGACTGGTAGGTGAGCTTGCTGCTGGGGTCTGGCCGGTCAGGACTGAGCGAGATGGGCCAGGCATGCCTTGGAGCCCTCCTGCGGTCCCTCCCTGGCTGGCCAACCTCCTGCATCCCTCCCCAGCCCTGATTGTGCACTGGTGGGGTCCCTCAGCCTGGCCTATGCCCTCTCACAATCTGGGCTGAGGGACCCCCCTCCCTCCCAAGGCACAAATTACGTGCACTGGGCCTTTAGTATTTATAAAGGGTGTCCCAAAATTCATGCAAGAAGTAATTTTGATAGAAAACACAGGTTTATAATTAAAAATTGTAAATTTTTTATTGATCCATAAAATATACAGTATGAGATTATGTATGGAATAGCACATCGGGTGGCCTCCACAGCTTTGCTGGCACATACACAAAGCGTAGTCTTCACTGGTCTTCATTGTCCCTGCTCCTGGGCCATAATTGGTACTTGGTAATGCTTATCAAATTGAAGGAATTGAAATCAAAGGACAACAGATATTAGAATTTGATTCAATAAACCAAGTAAAATTAGGCTTTTGTTTTTTGTTGTTGTTGTTGTTAATGCTCACGCAAAATTCAAATCTTGCGTGAATTTTGGGACACCCTATATATACTTACATAGATTTGATTTCATCAAGATTCCTCTATTGCATTTGTTTAAGTTTCTTTAGTCTCTTTAATCTTGAACAGTTCCCCATTTTATTGTTGCTAATTTGTTTTTTCATAGCATTGTTTTGAAGTGTCCAAAGCAGTTGTCATATAGAATGTCCCATATTCTGGATCCCTCCATAGTTTCCTCATGACTAGATTCAGGTTAAACATATTTGAAAAGACTTTTCAGTTTTGAAAAGACCACCTCGTAGGGGATGTTGTGTCACACCAGGAGGCCACTAGTGCATATTTGTCTCTTTATTGGTGGTGCCAGGCTTGCTCACTTGGTTAAGTTAGAATTCATCAGCTCTCTCTACACAACAAGTTAAAGTAAGTTCTGTTGTGCTTTCCTAAGACCTTTTCATTATTTGCTCCCAACAAGGTTTTACCAAGTGGTTTTGGCTTCCCTGCTTGCATTTGTTATTACACTGCGATTGCAAAATGGTGACTCTACTTCTGTCATTACTTCTGTGTTTATTATCTGGCATTCTTCTGTAAAGAATTCTTCCTCTTTCTTCTTTTTCTCTCTCTCCCCATGATCTCAAAAATTATTTAGTTCTATGTGATATAATCTATTGTTACCAATATTCTTTTTGATGCTCAAATTGCCCCAAATTTGTCCAATAGGAGTCCTGTCAGAAGGCTTCTGTGTCCTTTTGATTTGGTCCTATCAATCTTTAAGCACTTACTTGCTCTCATACACAAGATATTCCAGATTCAACTTGTACTTCCCCTGCTGAAGATCTGTAATCAGTCATTTCTTTAAGGGAATCTTACTCTTTTTAGTTATAAATAATATTAAAAGTTGACTTTATATTTTAAAAATGATTATTATTTTAAAAAATTAAAATGACTATTATTATATACCTTAGTTTAGTTCAGCACTTTATTTGTTGGTCTTTTAGGCTATTTCCATTCTCCTCCCTTCTAAGTAACTCTGTAAACAGACATCGTTATGCAGGTAACTCTTAAAAGTTTAGGATTATTTGCTTTGGCAAGATTCCTAAAAGTAGAATTATTTTTCCCCCCTGACTCTTGATACACATTATCCAGTTGCTCTTATAGAAGGTTTTAAAAATCAACAATGACTTCTAAGTGTCAAACCCAAAGATTTTGTCTCATTCCTCTTTCTCCTTTGCAGCATCTGGGTTTGCTGACTTCCTCTGTGTTTGAACTCTTCTATTTGAACTCTTCTTCTCCCAAATTTTTCTTTCTTTATTTTTTTTAACATATTTTATTGATTTTCTACAGAGCGGAAGGGAGAGAGATAGAGAGTTAGAAACATCGATGAGAGAGAAACATTGATCAGCTGCCTCCTGCACATCCCCCACTGGGGATGTGCCCCCAACCCAGGTACATGTCCTTGACCAGAATCGAACCTAGGACCCTTCAGTCCGCAAGCTGACGCCCCATCCACTGAGCCAAACCGGCTTCGGCCCAAATTTTTCTTTAAATGACACTGTTCTGGTTCTCTTCCTTTCTCTCAGGCCACATCCTCTCTTTCCCCTTTAACCTCCTAAATTTGTGCAATCCCAAGTCCTAGTCCTTAGCCCTCACTTTTCTTAGTACACTCTGAGTGGGGTGTCATCACTTCTGTTTGTGCCTGACTTTGGATACTCATTCTGTCCTGAACTGTGCTTCCTTCTGGGTTTTGCCTTCTTCTAAGTCTGGTCCTTGCCCTGTCTTGGGCCAATCTCTGTCCACAACCTTGTGAGGACTAACATATCCTAGTACACTCACATATGCACTCTGTTCTTTGAGATTCTGGATGTAAATGGAGGTTCATTTGGGCCAAGTTTTCTATTTGTCTGATATGAAAATAACATGGTTCTGTGTTGAAAGAATACAACTTAATCTACAACCAAAAAGCAAATTAGGCCACTTCACTCATTTATAAACTCCATTAGAAACCTCAGTTCAAATATTTATGGAGAAGATGTATGCTTGGAACACAAACATAGTAAGATTTTGGTTCTGCCTTCAATGAACTTGAATTTTCTAACGTCACTGGCTTGTGAGTTAAGTTGGATCCTGACAATACGATTGGGGAGAGATGGAAGTAGAGAGCCTTCAAATGGATTAACTAATCATATTTCTCTTCCAGCTTCTAAACCCAGGATGCTTCCCTGCCCTTCCAACCTGAAATCATCAAAATTGGGCTGTTTCCCATCCAAAGGTTTCTATGGACACAGTAGTGAACCACTGTCGCCTCTCTTACCAACCCAAACATCTCCCACCTTCCCCAGCCAGGATTGAGGGCTGGGGAGAATAACGACAGGATCTAGGTAGTAGAGATTCCCTCCAGGTATGTGTACTAGTCTTCCCTGTAAATGGAGATTGCCTATCAGTGCAAATCTATCACCTCAAGTTTTGACTCTGAGGGTGAGAGAGAGGAAGGGAAGAGGTCATTTGTATTTTGCAAGAAGTAAGAGAGGGAATATGTTTGCAAACATATAAGTGTTTATACAAGGACGTAAATAGAAAGATCCACTGGAAACTGGCAATAATTGGTGGACGGAGTGAAGAATGAGGAAACGGGGGAAAAAAGGACACATATGTAATACCCTTTGTAATACTTTAAGCAATAATAATAAAAAAAAGAATGAGGAAACTTACTTTTCACTGGACTTGTGCACATGCACTCTCTATTTGAAAAAGAACAACTCAAATTTTAAAAAAATGCATGAAAGGGGGAAAAAAATCGCAAGGTCACAGAGGCGCTGTTCTGCTGGTGTAGGAGAATGATTTAGAGATCGATTTTCAAACAGACCTGAAGTCGAAGAGTTAAATCAGAATTACTGGGGGTGGCGATATTAAAGGTGGCTCAATATTCAGGGTAGGGAAATGCAGTGGCTTATGTTCTAAAAAGCAAGTTGTGATATATACGAAACAGATTAAGTAAAGAAAGAAAATTAAAAACTTAGGCTCCTTGCCGTGCCATTGTTCCACAATGCCGTGACTCGGATTCGAACCGAGGTTGCTGCGGCCACAACGCAGAGTACTAACCACTATACGATCACGGCGAGCTACCGGAGCCTTGGGACTCGCAGCTTTTGATTGTCCTTTTCAATAGTTGTGGGCCTTCCCAGTCTGCACGTCACTAAAAGCCCCGCCTTCTGGGGCGGGATTTCAGCTTAAGGCCTATCTAAGAACGCGCAGTCCATTGCGCTCACGCCAGTTGCTCGGGTTCTCTCCTGTTTTGGCCCTTCAGTCGCGGGAGATGGTGACGATGCAGTGGGAAGGGTGGGTTCCATGTGAGATGTGGGAGTTTAGAGGGGGCCATTTGGGCATCCGCCTTCGGGACTGGTCGGATATCAGAGTGTCCACAAGCTGTGTAACTCCCATTCCCTGGGGGACGCCGACCTCTGCTTCTGTGCTCGGGAGACGCTTCCAATAATCGTGGGCCTGCAGGGCGCTCCTCAGGGGTTCTCTCCCCTGCTGATTCCCCCAGGAATGACCCAACGCTTCCTCTGCGGAGGATGTGGACGCCCCACAACCCGGCTGGCCACGTAGCATGGACTCAACGCATCTCACCCTGCCGTTCTTCTCCCCTCAACACCCACTGCCTTGCAGCTTCTGCTTCCCCGACGGCGCTGATTCCTCCCTCCGCAGTCTCCCGCCGGACCTGTTATCCACCTCTGTTGTGCCCCTGAGCGGCAGCAGGATTTAGGTCGGGTTTTTTCTTGTGCTCCCGCCCCCACCGCGCCTAGAACCCGGCCGAGCCCACAGTAGGAAGTGGCGTTCTGCTAAACCGAGAACCTGCCACGGGTTCTAAAAAGTGAATCCACAAAAACTACCCGTCTCTCCAGTGCCATTTGCTCTAATCACCTCCCCACACCCTACAGCATCGCCAGAGGGATCTTGCTAAACACGAATTGAATCATTTGAGCGCACCACCTCTCACTCCCACCCTCCAAGAAATTCGTCTACCCTTTCAGAGACAACATTTACGAAGAGAAATTACGATAGCTATTCAAGCCTTTGCACAAGAGATTGTCTTAGCTGGTTGACAAATTTCCTTTCTGCCTTCAAGAGCTACTTCAAAGGACAACTGTTGTGAGAGGCCTTCTCTTCCTATTATTGGGAGTCCTTTTCCAGTGCTGCCATGGGAATTTGTACACGTCTGTTATAACACAGCCTTGTGAGTGCTTTGTGCTTTGTCCCCCAAGAATGATAACGCACGTAGATCTGGAGTAACCGGAAGCCTATTTTTGTCAGATATCCAGTTTAGCCAGAGATGGCGAAAAAGTCACCTCCCGCTGTTATAAGAGAATTGAGATCCATTTTCCAGACTGTCGTTAAAAACTCGAGAGAAAAGTAAAAAGGTAGATCCCCTGCCGTGCCATTGCTTCACGCAATGCCGTGACTCGGATTCGAACCGAGGTTGCTGCGGCCACAACGCAGAGTACTAACCACTATACGATCACGGCGAGCTACTGGGGACCTGACGCACCCGGTCGTCTCCTGAAGTCTTCTGTGTTAAAAGCCCCGCCCCTTAGCACATCTTTGATTTGTCCTTGCTCCCGCCCATCTCCAACGTGGCTGTTCGAGCGTACGCAGGCGCACTTCCCTGCTTTCTTCCGCGGGCCGGATCCCGCCGCTTCGCCTGCAGGGAAGCTGCGCCCGGGTTTTCGCTTCCTTGCGTCTCTAAGGAAGTTGGGCGGGCGGGTCGGAACCGATTTTCCTGTAGAATTTAAGAGACGGCCCCATTCCAAACCAGATAGCGTGAGCGGTGTGCGTGAGAGGGCCACTTTTTGGGCGACTCCGGGGCCTCCCGTTCTCGCTGCCCACGTAGGCCTGGCCTCATTGGAGTCCTTTCGTTTGCAAAGCATTTTCATGTCCCTTTTTTACGGTTTGTGTGGACCACCAGGCCGGGGAGTCCGCGGCGCTCGTCCTCTGCTTCGGGTCAGGGCGCGGGCCAGAAGGGCCTGGGTGACAATGGCCAACTTGGGAAGATTGGAATGACGGCCCCGTAGACGAGTACAGCCCGCGGAAGGCTGGCCTCCGTGGCGTTCCGGTAGCTCGCCGTGATCGTATAGTGGTTAGTACTCTGCGTTGTGGCCGCAGCAACCTCGGTTCGAATCCGAGTCACGGCATTGTGGGGCAATGGCACGGCAAGGGCGCCCTTTTGGGTTTGGGAAGCCACATTCCCCTCTGTTGTTCCCTAGCTCTTACTATGACTTTAAGCCATGCCAAAGCGGCAAAAATGAAAGTCCGGGGCTTGACTCCCCTTTCTGGTTCATCTGCCCATGGGTACGCTGGCCTTCATGTTCCCTGCTGTGTGATTGTTTTACCGCAGGACGTCATTCGTTCTTCATTTTACCCCTATCGAGGGTCAGATCATATATTGTGCTCTTTAAAAAGCCTCGCACTGGCTAGAACTTAAATACTTTGGAATCTAGGGGTCACAAGAACAATGTGCAAACATTTATGAAGGGTGAGAAAAGTGCGCAGTAGACAATACACTGTGACAAATGGAAAATACGGCGGCCCCGGAGGGGCTGACTTCCAGAGTCGCGATGAGGAGTTTGTGGCCTCCGTCTCCACAGCCTCCTAGGTGACAGGGTGTTTCCTCCTTGAGGATTTTCCCCCTAAGCTACCTCGGGTTTAAAGCAAATTTTGTTAGTTGTTATATGAGCACTTAAAAAATCCAAATTTAGCAAATGAAGGCCTGTCATTTGGCATCAGGCAAAATGGAAGTTTTGGACTTGGCTCTGGGGTGGCTGACAGCAGCTGTATCACGTCGAGGGAATGAGGTAGGACTTGGTGAGAAATGAGCCTCTCCAGCTGTCCCCCAGGGCACCTGGGGCTGGCACAGCCAGCCAGGAAGCAATCCTGGGAGAGGTGGACACTGCAGCGGGGTTGGGCCCCCTTTGCGGACAGTTTATCAGCAAAGACGTACTGAATGGTGTGTGAGAGCAAGACACTGTTGAGGGCTGTCATTTTCCCGGTCTCCCCACTGCCAGTTTCCGAAATTTGATGAATTTAAAGCCACACAGCAGGACAGCTCAGACCACAAGAGAACAGAATGGAGGAAGGTGAGCCTGAGAAAGTGCCAGACTTAAGAATCACAGAACTGGCCAACAGAAATATGATGAACTTCTTTCCTCTGACCATTTACCAAATAGCTACACTGAAGGTGTTTAAATTCACAGGCTGGAATGAGGTGTCAGGGTGGGAAGTAAGGAAAGTCTCCTGTTTTTTTCCTTGAGGAAGAGTGACAGAAGGGGAAGGTGTTCTTCTGCACTTGCAACTGCTGACCTTCTTGGCAGGTATACAGTTATCCTGGAGATAGATGCACCCAACTATCAAAATTTCATAATATCCTTTTTAAAAACCATATTTATTGATTTCTTACAGAGAGTAAGGGAGAGGGATAGAGAGTTAGAAACATCGATCAGCTGCCTCCTGCACACCCCCTACTGGTGCTGTCCCTGCAACCAAGGTACATGCCCTTGACTGGAATCAAACCCAGAACCCTTCAGTCCGCAGGCCGACGCTCCATCCACTGAGCCAAACCGGTTCGGCTGATTTAGATTCTTAATCATTTGGTATGATTCATTTCCCTTGAATCTCCTTATCTCTGGGTGCACCGATAAAAGGAGTTTTCTGGGTTGGCAGAGCTGAGAACTAGGGATGACCTCACCTGCTGCTCTGGAACGCCCTCTCCGAGAAGTCAGACAACACCCTCTTCCCCTTGACCTCTTGCTTTACTAGTAAACCATATTTTGTAGTTTCTGATTCTGGGAATGTGGTCCTTTCCCCCCACTCCTTCCAACTCAAAGTTTAAGCTCTTATTTAGGTCTCAGCACTAGAAAAGAGGCAGCAGATCTTGAAGATGACAACTGTAATTTATAAGCTTTTACACATTATTCATCTGCACCTTAGTTTGAGGAGTGCTGCTCTCACATAGGGTAACTACCTGACTCCATTGGAGCCCTTTATTGTTCATCTTATGAGTACTTGTGGTTACTAGAAGGGGCCTGCTCCATCTACTGGGCTTCATCAATGAAGATGACACTGAGGTTTTGAGAATGAGAAGATGGAGATACAGGGGAAGTAATATAGGGGCCCATGTTTGGAGGCATCTAGGGAGGAGGCAGCAGCTCCAGACTCCCACTAGGAGGCGCTGCATCCCAGGAAGTGGATGTGGAATGCTGCAGCTGGAAGCTCTGTCCAGCACCTGTGGCTCACAGGTCCACAGTCCAGGGCCAAGAGGTGTGGAAGTTTAGGGTCCCAAGAACTCCCTGGCCTCCAAAATGTATTTATCCCACAAAGTTTAAGGAGCCAGGCACTATTCTAGGCACTGAGTCATTAATCCTGAACAAGACAAACCTACCTCCCTGACTTGCTGACTGATTCCTAAAAGCCCTTAACAGGGCACAGAAACCACATCGGTACTTCCTGACTTTGTTCCCAGTGAGGCAGTTGATCTCAGGTCCTTTCCTGAAGACAGATTTTGGTCAGGCCAGAGAGAGGAAGACAGAGGATGGAGAAAAGGGAAAAGAAAAGGGGCTCAGCTCCAAAGACACTTTGCTGGCTTCGCATTTATCTGTGCTGTCCTTCAGTGCATGTCTCAGGCATGGCCCCGCCTCTTCATATCCCCATCCAGGTTGGACTCCATTTTCCTCTCTGACTCTCACAGAGATGATATGGACAGCGGTTTCCTTGGAAAGGATCAGACTGGGACTGCTTGTGGAGGTGGAAGAGAGAGGAGTGAAGCGAGGAGGTGGCAGCCACCACTCCATTCCATCTTCCTCAGGCAGGTTCCACTCTTGGAGGCCACAGAATCGGCAGAACTTCCACCTGGAAAAGTTCTTGAACAAGAAGCCTGTGGAGTGAATCGTAGGTGGAGTTTATAGACTTCAAAGCTGGTGCCAGCCCGGTGGCCTTTCCCTATCGTTAGAGTTATCTTAATTCATTTTAGTACAATGCAGAATTACACTTATCCTCATTGCAACACTGCTTGAGAAGGCTTTTTCCTGAGAAGATAGGAACTGAGGGCCGGAATCAGTTCCCCAAGTGTACAATGCCCCATCAGCACCCTCTGGGGCCAGGAGGCAAGTTTGGTACCTACTACTGAAGGTTTGTGACTCTACTTGAGAAAATACCCAACTATCTGGATTCATATATAAGATTTCCACTTAACAGCAGTTGGACAAGTTGCTTAACTTCTCTAAGCCCCAGGTTTTGTAAAATATGGGCTTAACAAAGCAGTAAACTTATAGGGGGTTGGGAGGATGCAGTGAAATAATGCATGTAAGGCCCTTGGCTCAGAGTTCAAGACCAAGTAAGCTCTCCATAAAGGTTAACTATTATTATTATTATTATTAATTGGTGACCATTCTAGGACATGGTTTCAGTGAGCATTTTCTCCTTCTCCCTGTAGACCTTTGTCAAATTTTCATGAACCCATTCAGTGCTTTGACTTAGAGAGAGCTTGACAAAACTTCATCAGTGTCTAGGCTGGGCCCATGGTGCTTGGGCACCAAGCTCAAGTGGGGCCTCCCTGGCTGGTGGCATTCACTTGCCATGGCATGGAATGTTTTCTTTTACAAAAATATGATTTCTCACAGTGTCTTTCTTTGTCTAGCACTTCTTTCTTATATTCTGTTGTGTTCCCCCCAAAATAATACCTAACACTTTTTAAGGGCTACTATGTATTGTGGCACTTTTTAAAGGACAGGGAAGTTTTAAAGATTAATTTTTTTAAAAAGCCTGGTTACCTCAAATGGGAAAATGTAGCATTTATTTTAGCAATATAACTATTAAAGAATAATATATATTATTGATTTTAGAGAGAGGAAGAGAGAGAGAGAGAGAGAGAGAGAGAGAGAGAGAGAGAGAGAGAGAGAGAGAGAGAGAGAGATCCCACTCCAACCAGGGATGGAACCTGCAACCTTTCAGTGTATGGGATGATGCTCTAACCAACTGAGCCACACACCGGCCAGACCATAGATATATTTTTTACCTGAATATTACAGTCATGTGGCAAAAGGATTATTTGCCTGTTTATGGTCAATTAACTTGCCTCTAATCCCCAATAATTTCTTATGTAATAACTTATTCTATGCAATCTATGCAATTTATTATATGTAATAGATCTGAAGTTATTTTCCTAAGGAAATGCACCTTATCATTCTGTGCATTGTGTTAATCACAAAGAGGTATTCTTTTGACAAAGAATTTAAACCTAGTGCATAGGAGAAAAGGAGCACCCTCTAATTTCTCTTTATAAGAAAATCAATGTTGCAGACATAATATTCACTTCCCTTAAGGGAACAATGGCTCTTGACAAGAAGAAATGTGGTTTTGGCAAAGAACTTGCTGCTCCAAACTTGTTAAAAAACAGACTTAACATTCTGTTTCAATTCCTACATCAAATATATGGGGAGATATTTATAAGGAAATCTGTAAACTGATGAGTGAAGTAGCTTTGAGTCTTGTTGCCGGGGTTCTTGTCCCAGCATCAAGAAGGGTTCAGGAATCTGGAGAAGGAATGCATAGATGACATAGGAATCCAGAGACTAATAAAGAGTTCGGAAACGAGATATAATTTTGAAAGGCATTTGGGGGTCAGAGGAGCTTAGCTAAAGGAGCTTAAGATCCAAGATCTTAAGTCTAAGGTCTTAGGTTCTTCTCGTCCCCAGGATCCCATGGTTTTTATTAACACAACTTGTCCTGAGGCGAGGCAGAGATAAACACTTCAAAGGGTCAGGGTTTGGTACAGAGTCCATTGTCAGAATGGGGGAATTAGCCTAAGGCTGTTCAGGTGTTTGGCCAGTAAGAGGCAATAACATGTAAATCAGTGATGGTGAACCTTTTGAGCTCGCGTGTCAGCATTTTGAAAAACCCTAACTTAACTCTGGTGCCATGTCACATATAGAAATTTTATGATATTTGCAACCATAGTAAAACAAAGGTTTATATTTTTGATATTTATTTTATATATTTAAATGCCATTTAACAAAGAAAAATCAACCAAAAAAATGAGTTCGCGTGTCACCTCTGACACGCATGTCATAGGTTTGCCATCACTGATGTAGATTAAGATGCCCTTTAACTGTCTGAGTCCCCAAGTCTCATCAACCTTTTGATGAAACTCTTGAAATTATGACATGCTGGTATTGGTTGCCGGCATCTTGTGTCAGTAAATAAAATGAACTTTGTGCTTTCAAAAGTATACATTTCACTTGGTTTGAAAGAAAGTCACATTTTTGAAAGGCTTCTCTTTAATGGTCAAAATTGTATAGACTAAAGTGAAATAAAAACTGTACTGTAGTAGTTGCCTATTGTTATGGGCTACATGTTTGTTTCTCCCTCCCTCTCAAATGTTGAAGCCTTAATCCTCACTGTGATGATATTTAGGGTTGAGACCTCTGGGAGGTAATCAGGGTAGGTGAGGTCATGAGAGTGGGGCCCTCCTGGTGGGATTAATCCCCTTATAGGAAGAAAAACCAGAGAGCTCGCTTGTTCTCATGTGGACACAGCAAGAAGGAGGCCATCTGCAAGCCAGGAAGAGAGCTCTCACCAGAATCCAGCCATGCTGTACGCTGATGTTGAACTCATAGCCTACAGAACGGTGAGCAATCAATTTAAATTTCTGTTGTTTAAGCCACTGACTCTATTGCATTTTGTTATGGCAGCCAAGCCAACTAACACACCAACAAACTTTCCAGATCGCGTTTCTCTCTCATTGACAGATGTTTTCACGTGGACTAGTATTTGTGTTGAAACCATCCAGTGACCTGGCTGCCCCTGGTTCTTGGCTCTGAAGTCACCTCTTGGACATGAGAACAGATTTACCTCCACCACTTTGGATCCCAGGCCTTGTACCTTAAACATGGCCGGGGGTTTGCTATCTGGCTCTCTCATCCCAAGCCTAAGCCCAGCCCAGCCCAGCCCCTGCTCCCACTCTTCAGGGTTACCCCAGGTGAAGGGTCAGATATCAGTTATGTGTCAGGAACCATCAAAGGTACAATAAAACATAAGGAACATGGCAGGATAGAACAAACATTGAACCTAAATTTTGAGATAGAGCAAGAAGAGTGAGCTGTAGAAGGGAGGAGAGAAACGAGAGACCATTTATTGAACATTTCTATGTGCCAGGCACTGTGTCAAAGATTTTCATTTAATTAAATGAATTATTTGTTTCATTTAATTCCACAGCTCTGTGAAGATTCCTCTGTTATCATCCTTTTAAATATGAAATGACTTGTCTAAAGGTTTTGCCTTAGGTGGTAAATGTGATTGTGGGCTGATAGACAAATATTTCTGTGGGGCTAGAGAGGACAAAGATTGCTGTGTGAGTGGCTCTTGATGGGCAGAGCGTGAGTAGGGCTGGAAAGGTAGATTTCACGCGGACATCCAGGTGCACTCTCATATATCTAGGCCAGGGGTGGGCAAACTTTTTGACTTGAGGGCCACAATGGGTTCTTAAACTGGACCGGAGGGCCAGAACAAAAGCATGGATGGAGTATTTGTGTGAACTAATATAAATTCAAAGTAAACATCATTACATAAAAGGGTACGGTCTTTTTTTTTTTAGTTTTATTCATTTCAAACGGGCAGTAGTTTGCCCACGGCTGATCTAGGCTCTCCCTCCTGCCCCAGGTTGGCCTGACTCATTGTTGATTCTGTAACCCAGGGAACAGGATGTCACCACTCTGAGGCTGCACTTTCTTATATTGAAAATAGGGGAAATACACTGATACTTGCCACACTATTTCAGAGGGTTATTGCCAGGATCCAATGTGTCAATACATAGGAATGAGGAAAAGCCATACAGTTTCAATTCAATACCTTGTCATAGTTGCTACTCCAAGGAGTTTAAAATATAGCTAAGGGAACATAACATAAACCGCATGATAACAGTGTATATGTGACTAAAGTGTTAATCACTTGGATGTTCCCAAAGTCCTCTGGACTGCTGGGACCTGCCTCCATCCCCCGTCCTTTAATATTTAAATAAAATTATCTCGAACTCCCCCACCCCCCCATCTTCTGTAGAATGAGATTAATCACCATCACTCCCAATATTTCTGAAAATGATTGGGGCCTCTCTCCTGGTTGTCTCTGGTTTGTTTGCATACTTTGGCTAAATTCTCTAACTTTGCTGAATGGGCTGTTCATATAGATATATCACCTCGCTGCCCCTGCTCTGGCAGCCCCCGCACACAACCTGGCTTCCTGAATTCTCCAAGAATTACTGACATCAAGTCGTATGTGTAACAGATTTTACTAAAGACTTGAAGGAAGGAGGGTGAAGTTGTAGCTCAGCACAGAAAATGTTAACTAGCCTTTCCTTAATTGTCCCTTGGCCATTGCCACCTCTGAAAAGACCTCACTCACCTGCAGTTTACATGGAGCCCCTGTGACCAACATATTACTCCATTTCTTCTCCTCTCTCTTCTCCTGCCCTTTTCTACTTGCTCCTCCTAAGATGCTCCAATAATTCCTGCTCTATTACTTATGTAAAACAAGATAGCCGCCACCTATTGCATGCTTACTTTGTACCAGGCACGATGCTAAGCGCTGTACACTTCTCAAGTAACAGATATCCTCACTTTCCTTTGCTCCAGATACCTGGGCACATACCTAGGTGTTTCTATTTTTTCAACAAATAATTTTAACACAATTTCTGTGTGCTAGGGGCTTGGGTCTCTGCTCTAATGGAGCTTCATACCCAAAAAGTCAATCAAGAAATTTGCTAAAACTAAGACAAAGCAAAACAAAACCCACAATTCTCAATGAGGCATTGTACTGCCACTTTTATACAAACTTTTCCCCCCTCCAGAATACAATATGACAAACAGCATTAGAGAAAAATATAAAAGATGCTACATGAATAGCTCAGGCAATAAAAGAAGACAGTGAGTTCATTGGAGGCTGAAGTGGAGGCCAGCGGCATTCAGAAAAAGAAATCAGCTGAGTTTGGACATTAACGGATGGTATAATGAGAACAGGAAGAGGGGGGAGAGGCATACAGCTGGGGCCAGGATGAACAGCAGATAGTAGTGATTCTGCTCAGCCTTAGTTCTGTCATTTGCTCACTTTGGTGAATTGCTTCATGTCTCTAAGCCTGAGTGTCCTGGTCTGGAAAATTGGGATGGCAGTAGTACCTTCCTCAGAGGTGCATGGTCAGGAGTAAGTCAGAAAATGTGTGAAATGCATTTCAGTGGCTGAAATATAAGTGAACAATATCGCTTTAAAAAAGCAAAGATCTACCTCAGGAACTTAACACTTTAGCTATTCAATTTTTTGAAGCACTTACCATTTATACAATTTCATTTTCCTTGCACTTTTGTTCTAATTTAATCATTTGGGAGTGAGGTCACTGTGCCCATGGAGTCTGACTCCAAATCTTTCCGATCCTGCCTTGCAGGCAAAGTAAAAACAAAACAAAACAGGAGAGGTAAGCCCTGAAATGCTTAATAATAAATAGTATTACTTCCTTATCAGTTGTTTCCCAATCAATGGTAGACTTTCACCAATGAGATATAGTTAGAGCATCTGCGGGGAGGGTCAGGACTGGCACACAACCACCAACTTACTAGACTTTGTCCACCTACCCATTTAGCCATGGAAACTAATTAGCCATCTGTTAATCAATAAGAATTACTAGAGGTAAGGCTTTTAAAATTAGAACCCAAATCACAGTCTTCCAGGAAGTTCAGCAAATAGAGAATAAAGATTCTAATCCACGCTATGACTGAGTGTGGGAGGTGGTTCTTGATGCTAAGTCTCTAGAACATAAGCCTCATCCATCCCATCACAAAGCCGGGACTGCTCACCCATCTGCTCCCTGACACACAGGCCTTTAGCCCTGTCAGCCCCCATCACCAGCTCTGCTCTGCAAGGACTGACGCGGCGCCCACAGGCGTTCTGCAGCCTGTTTTTCCAGAGCTCTCTCTATCACAACCTTCTCAGGCGGAGCACTGCAAAGTTAAATAGGAGGAGAAATGGGACATAGAGAGGAAGGGGTTTGTGGAAGAGACAGAGAAAAGAGAGGGAGGGAGGGAGGGAGGTGAAGTCAAAGAGATAGAGAGGTTAAAAGTAGGATATAAAAGCAGAGGGCATGAAAGAAGATAGAAACCCCTAATGGCAGAGCAGAAAGGCTATAACTTCTTAGGACTTGCCATATTCTCATTCTGCTTTCTGTGGTCAGATAACATTTGGTTGATCTTTCAACTGGGATTGTTAAAAACTGCTGAAGAAGCAAGTTGTCTAGTACATGCTTGGTGAATTGGCCAAGCCCAGCGCTGCAGTATGGAAGGGATTTATCATTCCCCTTCTCTAGTTCCACACCCTTCACACGTTCACTACTCTGAAAGGAACCGGTATGAGGGACAAAGCTAGAGAGAAAAAGACCTTAAGCTTCTTAAAGGCAAAGTTTAAAAAACTTCAGGATTCTATGAGAAATGGCAAACATTTAAAAAAATCAACTATAATTGTATACCTAGGCATTATAAAAATATTGGGGTTCTTAGAAAACACTTGTTATCACCACTTCTTTAAACCATTTTAAATACCCCCAGTAGTTCAAATGGTTTGATATTCAGGGTCAACCCTACTCAAAATGTGACATTTGAAGAAATGTATCTTTAAATGCTTCCCTTTGCATTCTGCCCCATCATGTCTTTTTTTTTTTTTTCCTCTTTCACAAGCTCTTCCCTGGAGAAACTTCCCCTCTGGTGAGCAGGAATAAAGGCTTTAGCTCCAAGGCAAACTCTATACCTAGCTCTAACACATACTTACCTCCAACACAAAGCCAAGTGAGGGCAAGGGCCAATGGGAGGGGGCAGTGAAAGAAGGAGGGAAGTAAGCATAAGGAATGCTTTACCTAGGGTAGAAGGTGGCACCTGAGAAGATAACAGAAAGTTCTTGTTTAGAACTTATTGGTGCTGAGACATCAGTGAGTCATCTAAGTGGAAATGAACATCAGGTTTCTGGGACGACCGAAGTGTGGGAGGAGACTTCTCAAGGTCAGGGTTAGAGGGAGGGACTGGATATCATCTCCATAAAGTGGGAGGTGTGTAATAGGCTGTTGGGTTTACTGGCCTGAGTGCATGACCAGCAGAGCACAGAGTCCTTCTGCCATGCCCACCAGGCAACTGCCTGCCGCTTGATGACTTATAATACCTGTAGTCAGAGCAGTTGTGGCTAACCAGAAGATGTTAAAGGTCCATTTTGCTCTAAACATCTATATCACTCTACAAGATAGCCTATTCCACACCCCTAGATAAAGCTATTTTATGACTGTGGCTGGTGCCAAGGCAAGATGAAATTGAGCAAGGGAGGAAAAGCAGGGCCTCCAAATACTCCTCCTTGGTGCTTTGATTTCTTCAGTTGTCTTCCTGGAAGAAGGATAATTTCCAAATCGGTGCTCTCGTTTAGCCGATAACAATATAATGTGACATATCCATTCAACATTAGTTCAGTCAATGATGAGGAAATTGGAATTTTCAGTCTGTTGTTTCTCTGCCTTTACACTTACTACAGTTTCCTCAAGGGACTTTCCTCTGGTCAGAGGGAACAGAGATCTTAACTCTAATATAAACTCTATACCTAGCTTCAACACATGCTTAGCTTCATTTTATTTATTTATTTATTTATTTATTTATCTGTTAAATATATTTTTATTGATTTTTCACAGAGAGGAAGGGAGAGAGATAGAGAGTTAGAAACATCGATGAGAGAGAAACATCGATCAGCTGCCTCCTGCACATCTCCCACTGGGGATGTGCCCGCAACCCAGGTACATGCCCTTGACCGGAATCGAACCTGGGACCCTTCAGTCCGCAGGCCGACGCTCTATCCACTGAGCCAAACCGGTTTCGGCCTTAGCTTCATTTTAAATGCTTTTCCAGTAGTTTCTCCAATAAACATGTTTTTACTAGAGGCCCGATGCACGAAATTTGTGCAAGAGTAGGCCTTTGCAGCTGCAGCGGCTGCCTTGGATCCTGTGGCTGCAGCCCTGGCTTCATCTGGAAGGTTGTCCGGAAGGACATCTGGTCTAATTAGCATGTTACGGCTTTTATTATTATAGATTGATTTCAGAGAAAGGAGGTGGGAGGGAGAGAGAAACATCAATGATGAGAGAAAATTATTGATCGGCTGCCTCCTGCATGCCCCCTACTGGGAATTGAGCCCCAAACCCAGGCATGTGCCCTGACTGGGAATCAAACCATGACCTTCTGGTTCATGGGTCAATGTTCAACCATTGAGCAACACCGGGCAGGCATCCCCCCCTTGCCCCCTTCATTTCTTAACTAATTTATTTATTTTGTCCTTTCTTAATTCCTCTAAAAAGTCGCTCCATTCTTTAGCTAATTTTTGCAGCCTCCTTAGCATGTCAGAGAAGGCCACACCTCTGTGCCTTTGTTCAAGTTTCTCTCTCTGCTGGTACATTTTTCCCCTTCTCCATCGTTCATCCCCTACTTACCTTTCAAGACTTTCCAGACTCAGGGCAAATGTTACCAACTCCGTGACCTTTCTGACACATGTCTTCCTTTAATGATTTGTAAGTTCCTTCACGGCAGAGACCATGTTTCATTCATCTTTCTATCTTCAGCACCCAGAACAGTGAGTACGCCATAAATATTTGTTGAATGGATTAATGAAAGACTTCCTAGTGCTTCCTAGCGATCGTTTGGCATTGAATCCTGCATAGTCCTGCTTTCTGTTTTTCCTTCTTTCTAGTAATTGTCTTTCCCATACAACACGGTACATTTCCCGAGCGCAGAGCCCTTTCTCTTAGTTCAGTGCTGGACAGAGCTTCTGCTGATATGCCAGTTGGGAGTTCCTGCAGAACTCTTAGACCTGACCCCACAACACAGTCTTTAAAATGTAAATGTTTAACTTGAGTTGCCCTCCTCCTCTACAGGGGAGGACTCCCTTCAGAGTCAGGATCTCTGGGAGCTGAGTGTTTCTTTCCGTCCTTCCCTGAGGAGACAGAAGGAATCTCAGAAGCTGGTGTAAGAAAGGGGGTTTGGGGAGGGTAGGAACCTGATTTGCTAAATTCCTTAGTTGATCCTATTTAGACCAAATTCAGGTTGTTCTCTGCCGATACGGGGAGGTCCTAATTTACACAGCAAAAATCTGTTATGTGTGTTTAATGAAATTATATTTTAATGCTTGAAGAGATCACATTAAAAAAACATTTCATGGGGTAAGTTAACTTTCTGCAAAGTAAAGAAACATCTCAGAATAAGTTTATAAATTTGAATGTCTATTAGGATTGCTTACTAGTACAGTGAGGCTCAAATGTTGCTTTAGTTTCTTGATTCTCTCATTTTGTTTTAAAACTTTCTTTATTTGGGATAATTAACATTCATGCTGACTATTCTAAGTGTAGATTTCTTTTATTTAACTAATGAGGAGCTGTCTTAGATGGTCCAAAAATAATTTTTTTTCCAAAATATATTTTTATTGATTTCAGAGAGGAAGGGAGAGGGAGAGAGAGATAGAAGCATCAATGATGAGAGAGAATCATTGATCAGCTGCCTCCTGCACTCCCCTCACTGGGGATTGAGCCTACAACCCAGGCATATGCCCTGACCAGAATCGAACCATAACCTCCTGGTTTATAAGTTGATGCTCAACCACTGAGTCACACCGACCAGGACAAAAACAATGTTTGTGTTACAATATAGTCAGGAACTTCAAAGCCTGTTAATTTTTGTTTTCTCAGCAATATGCTGGGATGTGGAGCCTTCCCAGCCCTCTGCCTCCCTTTCTGTTTTCTTCTTACCTGGCACAGGTCAGTGGGGCCTCTCCCAGGTTAACAGGAGCAGTTGCCCTCTGACTCCTTACGGGACCTAATTGGGACCTGGGTGAACCACTGATTCATTTCAATTCCACCTGGCCTTTATTTCTCTTCTCCTATCTTCTTACCCCTTCCTTGCATATTCACAATAGGAAACAGAAGTCTGTATTTCATTGTTTATTATATTAAAATTATGTTTCAAATCTTCCCAATTTTCAGTTCTTAAAGAAATCAGCTAAACCTCTAAAGATTTTTAGTTTTGTTTTTTTTGTGGGTAACTGGCCCTAAAAATTCTCCCTAGTCCCACATTACAGACTGGCCAATCTTTCAGCCTTCGCCCTGAATTTGTTTTGCAGTTGAGGAGAACAGGAGGTGGAGAAAACAAGTGGAAGAGAAGCCGTTGCTTTGTCCACAATGAAGACTGGCATAGAGAACCCAGGGCTGGAGCTCACGGTAACCCACCAGTTTACTAGTAGTTCATGCAGAGCTTTCAGGTCTGCTGTGTAGCCTCCTGTAGGGTCTTTGGCTGCTCACAATCCCCATCACCCCTGGCAGGGCCCTATGACTGACCCAGCAGTACCTGTGCTTACAGGAAGAAGGATTAAATCCTGAGGGACCCAGGAGGACTGAAGAGCAAGGACAAAGCCTCCCGGATGGGCTGGGGCCTTCCACTCACCACAGGTATGTGTGTTCTGGAATTGGTTTAGTTAAGGCCCAAGGAGCTAGGGTGGGTTCATTGTGGCCACTGGACTCAGGAAGCTCATGGTCGTATTGTAGCGATAAGACTCACAGCCACCTGATGTTACATATGCACAACTATTTGTATCTAAACCTGTGTGATATATAATTGGAGTTGGTTGGACTGACAACAAAAATAACAACAATGAGAATAGTAACAGCTAACATTTTTTGAGTACTCAGTATTGTGCAGAATGCTTTATGTAATTAATTTAATTTTTACAACAACAGGTGGATACTAATTTTAATTCCCTTTTTTTTATCAATTAGAAAATTGAGGCTTAGAAATTAACTTACCCATATCATTGAAAGAAAAAACAAACAAACAAACAAACAAAAACAAAACCTCTTCTGGAATACTCAAATTTGGGGATAGGGAGAAAGAAAAATCAGAAAGAAAAAAAAGGCAGAGAAGGACGACCACGAGGGACAACAGTGAAAGTAAAAATGTAGAGCCTTGAAAGTCAAAAGGGAAGGAAGTATCAAGAATGAAGGCACAGTTCACAATTTTGTCTGAACAGACAGGGGTCAGGGAAGTAGGAGTGAGAAAAATCTTTGAATTTGCTCATGGATTTGGTCCCAGAAGTAATGTCTAAGAAAGTTGTTTGGATAAAGTGGGTCAGATGGAAGCCATGTTGCATGGTGTGGAAAAGGATCTGGATATTTATAAAAAAGTGCAGAAGTCAGACGTTGAGAAGCTTAGAAGAGGCTGTTGAATAGTTTCTAAAGGTAATAATCCCAAATACAGAGTTATTTTTGTTTGTTTTCTTTATTTTTAAGAATTAACTTAGTGACTTCACAGAGAAAACAAGCTTAAAGTTTTAAATTCTATTTTCTTCAGAAAGTCACTTTTCTATACAAATTGATATATATCAACATGGACATGGCTGGTCCAAGTGCAATGGTACCTACAATTAATTGATCACAGCCAGTTACAGATTTTGTCCTGCCCAGTGTGGCTCGGTTGGGTGTCATCCCATGCACCGAAAGGTTGCCAGTTCCATTCCTGTCAGGGCGCATGCCCTGGTTTCGGGCTAGTTTCCTGGTAGGGGGCATGCCACATGTTTCACTGTCATAGCAATGGTTCTCTCTCTCTCTCTCTCTCCCTCTCTCTCTCTCTCTCTCAAACTCAATTTAAAAAATACGGATATGTGGGAATAGATTAGGAAAGATAAATCCCAGATATACTTTTAGAATAGAATTGACAAGTTTTAGTGATTAAAGGTCAACCATTTTCAGGACACACACTCAGACCCATCTTTACCCTCTCTTACTTCTGTTCTTGGTTCCTCAGGAAATCCTTAATCTGATCTTGCAATGTAAACTGATTTTAGCTTCTCTTTCTTTCCATTACTCTTTCTGAGTTTAGCTATATATACATATACAGAGTGTCCCAAAAAATGTATACACACATTTTGAATAATTATAAAGGCAGCATTTATTAAAATACATTTTACTTTCAAAATTGAGCTATTAGCTGTTAAAGGGTATATACATTTTTTAGAGATACCCTATATATTCATATCACATCATTATCCATTCACCCATTGATGGGCTGAAATAAACATGGGAGCACATACATCTCTCTAATATTTTGTTTTCATTTCCTGTGGGTCCTATGGCTATATACCCAGAAGTGAAATTACTGAATAATATGGTAGGTCTATTTTCAATATTTTGAAGAACCTCCATATTATTTTCCATCGTGATTGAACCAATTTACGTTCTCACCAACAGTGTACAAGGGTTTCCTTTTCTCCACATCCTTGCCAACACTAGTTATATATCTTGTCTTTTTGATGACAGCCATTCTAACAGGTGTGAGGTTATAGCTCATTGTGGTTTTTATTTGCATTTCTCTGATGGTTACTGATGTTGAGCTTCTTTTCATTGTTGACCAATTGGATATCTTCTTTGGAAAAATGTCTATTCAGTTCCTCTCTCCATTTTTAAATTGGATTGTTTGTTTTTTTGTTATTGAGTTGTATGAGTTCTTCATATATTTGGGATATTAATCTCTCATGCAATATATGATTTGCAGAATGTTCTCTCATTCTGTAGGCTGCTTTTTTTCATTCTGCTTCTTTTGCTATGCAGAAGCTTTTAAGTTTTATGTAGTTCCACTTGTTTATTTTTTGCTTTCGTTTTTTGTGCTTTTGGTGTCATATCCAGAAAATTATCACCAAGATTAATGTTAAGGAGCTTCTTCACCTACATTTTCTTCTAAGAGTTTTATGGAATCAGGTCTTATGTTTAAATCTTTGATCCATTTAGACTTAATTTTTGTGAGTAGTATAAGATAGGAGGTCAATTTCATTATTGTGCATGTGTTTATCTAGTTTTCCCAACATTATTTGTTGAAGAGACTATTTTTTCCCCATTGGGTGTTCTTGGCTCCCTTGTTGAATATTAGTTGACTGTATATGTGGTAATTTAATTCTGAGCACTCTATTCTGTTCTATGTAAATTGGTCTATGTGTTTTGACATACTAGAGGCCCAGTGCACAAATTTGTGCATGGGTGGGGTCCCTTGGCCTAGCCAGAGATCAGGGCCAGCCAGGGCTGGAGTGGGGAGGGACCCCGAGAGGTTGGCCGGCCATGGAAGGTTGACTATGGGAGTGCACTGACCACCAGGGGGAAGCTCCTGCATTGAATGCCTGCCCCCTGGTGGTCAGTGGCCGTTATAGCTACTGGCCAGTCATCCAGTTGTAATGGTCGCTCAGGCTTTTATATATATAGTTCATACTGTTTTTATTATTATAGCTTTGTATTATAGTTTGAAATAAAAAATTATATCTTCAGCTTTGTTTTGTTTCTTCACAACTGCTTTGGCTATTTGGGGTCTTTTGTGGTGTCATACAAATATTAGGATGGTTTATTCTATTTCTGTGAACAATGCCATTGGTATTTTGATGGGGATTGTGTTCAATCCATAGATGGGCTTTGGGTAGTATGCACATTTAAACAATATTATTTCTTCTGACTCATAAACATGAGATGTCTTTCTATTTTATTTTTAATGCCTTTCCTCTTGTTATCCCCTTTCTTCTTTTTATGTCTTTCTTTAGGTTGATTTAATATTTTAAATGATTCCATTTTATCTCCTTTGTTGATTTATTAGCTACAACTCTTTTTTTGTTATATTAGTGCTTGCTTTAGTGTTTATAACATACTTTCAACTTACAAATATACCTTCAAGTGATATTATATCCTTTCATGTAAGGTATAAGAACCATATAATAGTATACTTCTATATCTCTCCTTCCAGTTTTTATACTACTATTGTTTGTTTACACATCTTACTTCTACATGTTATAAACTCCATACTACTATTTTTGTTTAAATACTAAATTATCTTATATGCTCCAACTTAAATGTACCTACACCTGCATGAATCCTTATCTTTTTCCCTCCTTTATCAGAAGGCCTGCTCTCCCTAAGTCTGAAGCCACCTTCATTATCATCTTTCTCTATCCCCTTCTACAGAGCCCTCTTTCCCTTACATCTTCAGTTATTCCTTCTCTGTTAGACCCTTCCTTAATCTGTAAGTGTACTCAAGGTTTTTTCTTCTTATAATAAGAAAATAAACAACTCAATCTTACCTCAACTTTATATCTTTTCCCCTTCATGGCCAAGTTTCTTGGAAAAGTGGGATTTATTTGCAACATCATTTTATCACCTGTCCATTCACTTCTCAGTCCCATGTAACGTAGTTTTCACTACCATTGGTCAGCTGAAATTCTCTTACTCAGATGAGCAATAAAAGCCTACTTATCAAGTTCAATGTACATACACTTCCATTAGAAATCTCTGCAGCATTACCTTTCTGACCCTTTCCTTCCTTGTAACTAATGTTTTGATTTCAGTGACACTACACCCTCCTCATTCTCCTACCTCTCTGGATATTCTTTATTTTAGTTTCCCAGGGCCTGTCACTTGTCTTCTCTTCTCACTCCTATATGTAATGTCTTGATTCATAAAACCACATCTGAAGTCTGTATCTTTGTTCTAAGCTTCATCCCTATACATCTGACCACTTGCCAAACATCTAAACACTTAGATGTCACTTATATACTTCAAATCAAACATTGCAACCAGACTCCTATCAGCATAGGTTTGAGGCTTCCATACTACTTCAGGTCCCAGATTGGGCTCTAGGCACACAAAGATGAATAAACTCACATTTCCTCCTCATGTCTGGTTCTCCTTAGGTCTGTTCCTCCTCCTATATTCTCTATTTTGGTGAATGACTAAGGCATGCATGGCAGGAACCTCATTATCATCCCAGTTTCCCTCCACTTGATATTAATCTTCTCTCCTAAACATCGGTGCCATTCACCCCTCATATCAATCTCCCCCTGCACCCTCAGTTACTTCCTTTATGGCCCCTGTCTATCTCTTGCCCCACTGCCAGCAGAGTGATCTTTCTAAAACACACATCTGCTCACATTATTACCTTGTGTACATCCTACAATGGCTTTCCATTTTCTACAAGATAATACCTGAATTCCTAACCATGGCATATACCAGGAATCTCCATGACCTGGCTTCTGTCCCTTTTTACCAGCGTTCTTCCCACCATCCATCTACATCCTCCCTGCTTCCCAGCAACTGAAAATCATACTATTCTTTCAAAATGCTAGGCTCACTCAAGTATGCTTTTCCTCTTCTGGAGACTCCCCAACTTTCTCTTCTAACTGCCTGCAACATACCCACTGAGCAGACTTCTTCCCCTTCCTTTCCTATCAGCTCACGTCTCCCCTCCTTTGTGAAAGCTTCTTCAGCAATCATAGGCATGGTTACCTGCTTCTTCTCTTCTGCTTTCTTAGCAATCATACATTTGAATTCTGGGATGATCCCTCTGAAATTTTAGTCTTACATCTCCAAGTAGAAGCCATATGGAGTAATGGAAAGATCTGGATTTTAAATCCCAACTCTGCCACCTACTGGCAGGCTCAGTTCCCTTGCTCATACACCTAACTAACCTTGTGGTTGGGGGGAGGATGATTGGTGAGGTCTGGTAAAAGGGGCTTAGTAAACAGTATCTGGTTTTTCTTTTCTTCACAGGCAAACCTAAAATAAAAAAAAATAAAAAAGTAGTCCATATATGCTCACACTCACTCAATCCCCTGCAATTCCGCTTTCACCCAGTCACTCTCCTGTAAACAGCTCTCTCCCACAGAACCAGTCACCTCTTCACTGTCGAATCTAGCATCTTCTTCTCATTTGCTATGCTGCTTGATTTTATCATCATTGAATATCATTGACCTCTCCTCCTGCCTAAAGATCATTTCTCTTTTTCACTTTTTCTCTTAGCTCTCAAACTGCTCCTACTATGTCTGCTGTGTCTTCTGGCTGCCCTATCAGAGCGACTGTTCTGACTTCCTGGGAGGATGGTGGTAAGCCTGGTAGGGATGGGTGGGGATGGCAAGATAGGTAGGTGGGTGTGAGCTGTACAAGTTACCAGGAGGGAGGTTGGGAAGGGTGCCTGCCGCCTATGTTACATGCCAGTACAATTCCCAAGTGAAGAATTTTAGGCAGCCCTTCCTTGCTGGGAGCTTCTCCTCACTCCTCATTAGGGCCTGAACCTGATATCAATAGCTGAATGAGCTAGGGCTCCTTTGTCTTCAAATTCCTACTGAAATCTTTTTAAAAGGTGTAAATAAGGGCAAACTGTATTAGCACAGGAAGTCCATGATGGGCATTAACCATATATTAGAAACCAGGAGAAACTTCTGCTAACAACAGAACTAAAGGGCCTGGCTCAAAAGGCCATTGAAGGTAGTCATGACTCCCTAATGAGAGGGGACATTTTACCTGGGAAGATTTTACTAGGCACACAAAGAACCACTGCTACCTCTAACTTGGAGAGAACAGAGTTCTGGAAGGAAGGAGAGGATGGGTTGAAGGGCTAGTTAGAAATCCCATCACATAGGTCCTTCCTGTCTTAGTGTGAAGATCTGATGTTTTCTGTTATCTGAAATGGCCACAGCAAGCAGAGATTTGGATACAGGGGGAGGAAGAGTTCTCTCCAAGACAATACATCCATCACAGCTCAGCAACTAAGCACCTGGCTGCGTTCTGGTTTAGGTTCCCTTCTTACTCTACCTGGGCGGATGTCTCAGAACTGGTAATCCCCAGGTGCACAGAGTCTGCTTCCAATGTAAGTTTTCTGGCTTCCCTCTGACAGACCTTTCTCTTGCTCTCCTGGGTTTTCCAACTCCTACTAGTATTTGGATTTCCACTTTGGCTTATTGATAAGCTTTTTGTTTCTCAGACTCAGTCACCCTTGGATACTTTGATAACTTCTCAAACCCTGTACAACACCATCCAGCTCTCCTTGCCCATCCAGTTTGAAACTAGTTGTGTACATAATTTTGAATCTGGCAAAGTGGTACAAGTACAGTACCCACTGACTAATTCTTTTCATATCATCATTAAATAAATCCCTTAAGCCTTTGAAAAGATTCTGATCACTTCTGCCTGAAGGCCCTCACTCTTTACTCAGACCATCATTTGGTTCTGGGTTGGCTCATTTCCTTTCTTTTTAGTTCTTCAAGCTAGAGCAGCAGGTTCACCCAGGACCACAATGTCAGTAGTCACTGGAGATGGATTTTCAGAAAGCTGTCCTAAGCTTTCTCCTCTAATTGAGAAATAATAGTACCCAGACCCTAGGAGTTTCCATAATTCTGCTTCCCTTAATTAGGAGAGTTTCCTCATGTTGTGGATAGGATCTCTGAGAAAATGCATGCACACTCTTACTGCTAGCCCTGACCTGTAGTGTCCTCTAATGTTATGTCCAGCTAGCATGGCCTATCATCCTTACCCTACTCTTTCTTGCTCTGTCACTTGAGCCTGCAGGCAGTAAGCATATAAGTGAGAGGGTTGTTGTTAGTCCATATCTGGAAAGCCTCCCATGTACATACCGGGAGAACTTAACAGTGGGCACATGCTTCAAACAAGTTATGGGCAAGGTGTGGAATTTCAGCATCTATCAGGTAGATTACTTCTAAAATGAGCTTCCTGATATAACGTAACACTAACCCTCAAACTCTACCATTATGTAAAGTAAAGAGCTTGGTAGTATTAGCAAGATCCTGGGCCAAGCAGGACGCCAGGATCATGAACACCTGCTCACATGCTTCTGTGAACTGCTTCTCAATTGGTTCCTCTTTTCAGTTGGATGCCCCTCATGGCTTTCCTTTCTATTTTTTGTTTTAATTTTTTAAACCAGAGATCCAGTTCCAACTTATTATTCTAGAATCAGGTCGTTAATGGGTTTTGCAGAAATGAGTGTTCTTTTTTTTAAAAAAAAAAATATATATATATATATATATATATATATTTTATTGATTTTTTTACAGAGAGGAAGGGAGAGAGATAGATAGTTAGAAATATCGATGAGAGGAACATCGATCAGCTGCCTCCTGCACACCCCCTACTGGGGATGTGCCCGCAACCAAGGTACATGCCCTTGACCGGAATCGAACCTGGGACCTTTCAGTCCGCAGGCTGACACTCTATCCACTGAGCCAAACCAGTTAGAGCAAAATGAGTGTTCTTTCATTGATTTCTGGTAGTACCCATTGAACTTTAGTTCCCAGGAAATGGTCAAGTCTGATTACAAGGTGATGGCAAAAACCTTTTCCAGGCATGTGACTTATATTCACGCTTGGACTAGTGCAGAGGTTCTCAACCTGTGGGTCGCGACCCCTCTGGCAGTCGAACGACCCTTTCACAGGGGTCGCCTAAGACCATCCTGCATATCAGATATTTACATTACGATTCATAACAGTAGCAACATTACAGTTATGAAGTAGCAACGAAAATAATTTTATGGTTGGGTCACAACATGAGGAACTGTATTTAAAGGGCCAGAAGGTTGAGAACCACTGGACTAGTGGATGCCCACTCTTATTTTGCAGTGACCTTGCTGATCTGGCATTTGACTGGGTATAATTTTATATCAGCTTTACCTAGTGTATCAGTTTGAGTACCAACAGGAAACAAATGGAATACTTAAGTTAGGATAATTAGAAAAGGGTTTCTGTACAAAGAGACCATTACAAAGATGTGTGTAAGATGTAGTGGAACCACAAGGAAGGACAGTGCAAGAACCTGAGGCCAGCAACAGTAAACCGTTACTATTCTAGGCCCGAAGGGACAAGATGTAAGAGGACCCAAAAGAGTCAGATAAAGAAGATCTCAGTATGCTGACCTCAGTCTTTTCTTACACTCTGATCCCCTTCTGGGTTCCCCTGGTAGAACCCAACTAGATAAGCCAGAGGGCATGGGAGCCCATAGGTGTAGTCCACAGGGTAAGACTCCCTGGGCACAAAGCAAGGTGGAGAGTGGATCTAGAGGAGCACATCAAATATACCTGGCACATAGGGAAAGACTAGTGTTAAAAATAAATTCTTTCCTTGATGTGTTTTGTGAATGACATCCCAAAGATAATGATGTGCTTTGGGTATCTGACACCTTTCTAAGCAATACTTTTTACTCACTACATTCTTTATTAAGTCTGGAAAGGTAGCAGAGTTAACTCAATTGCTGGAAACCTAACACTTAGGAAGAGCCCAGCACATAGAAAGGTCTATGTAAATGTTAAATCAAATTTGAATAGTCCTCCCTGTTGGGCATCTTCTCTCAGGCCCTGCCCACCCAGGGGTTATTGGTGTTTTCCTGCCAGTCTGTCAATGCACATCTGATTGGCTGTTCAGAGTTATGGGTTTGTGTGGTTTTTAGAAAGGAATGGTCAAAGCTGCCACTCAGATGAAAAGGCCCTTTTCTGAATCTGGAAACAGCAATGCTTGGTCCCCAGGGAACAGGAAAGGAATAGGTCCCAGGAGTCTCTCCCTGATGTGAGTTTCTACCTCTGTGGTAGGAGATTACTGAGATATTGCCAGTCTGGATTGGGTAGGGTTATTCTGACCTACTGCCCATTGCGATGTGGCCTTTGGGGCATTGCCAGGACTCTACCTAATGTCCCCCTGGCTGAATAATTTCCTAATGGAGAAGAGAAAATTATTCCTCGGGCCAGGTCATCTAAGGTCTGGAATTGACACAAATGGGATGGAGTAACTTTTGTATCTTAATTTTTGGGTTCTCACCAGGGGGAGACTACTACAACCTTTCACCAGGGCAAGAAGTTTCTGCAAAAGACATGCCAGCCTGTTCAAGAAGATCCTGCTGGGCCTGTTCTGTTCGGGTGAGGTGTTGAGAATTCCTGTAAGCGAGAGACACATCATTTTAGGAATGTGACCTTGTGTCAAGATGATTCTAAATGAGATACAACTTTATTCACAAATTGATCTTTTTTTATTTGATATATAGATCTGAATTATTTGTAAGTAAATAATCTGAACTCTATTTATTGAGTTGCACTTCCAGGAATAAGTAAAATCTGATCATAAACTATTTTTCAAAATTATTTGATAGACTTAAATATTTCAGAGAATCTGGGCTTGTGTCTGTTTTAGTGTCTTGATTCAATGTAGGACATGGTCTTTATAGTCTTTACAAGAGAAACCTGTAGTATACATTACTTATTTGCTAGTAAGATCAATGATATAAAATATTTTTAAATATATTTTATTGATTTTTTTACAGAGTGGAAGGGAGAAGGATAGAGAGTTAGAAACATCAATGAGAGAGAAACATCAATCAGCTGCCTCCTACACACCCCCAACTGGGGATGTGCCCGCAACCAAGGTACATGCCCTTGACTGGAATCAAATCTGGGACCTTTCAGTTCGCAGGCCAACTCTCTATCCACTGAGCCAAGCCAGTTAGGGCTAAAACACTTTTTAAAACAGCAAACCTCTATTTGATATATATTGTCAGTGATGTATGGGATTTTGATGTCAATATTAGAGGCAGCTGGGACGATGAGAACAAAAATTATATTTGGGGTCAGTCAAGGAGCTATGGGATGAGGACTGTATAGTAAGTCCTCACTTAACATTGTCAATGGGTTCTGTCACTTGAAGTGGAGTGATGTATAATGAACCAATTTTACTAGAGGCTAATTGGTATAAACAAGAATTAAGTTCCTATGGCATCTTATCAATGTTATAATAAAGGACATATTTCAAGGACCTGATATTCTTCCTAGTGTTTATATGATTTTGCTCAAGAGGAAAGGTTAAAAGCTTTAGAAAAGATGACTTGTGGAGTGCTTTAATGGTGGATACTGATCAAATGCACTCCAAATTTACTCTAAAAAAGGGTATCAGAGTAAATTCAAGGGAGTTACTTAAAGATAAGTGAAAACATGCAGTATTCAAACTAAGCTGGACTCTCCCTGGGTATCCGCAAGAAGAAACCAGCCATCCATCCTGGCCTTGAGAGCTGCAGCTTGGTCTGAGGCTGGGGGGCAACATCGCTGGAGGGTTTTTCTTGCTTTAAGTCCCAGACATTCATGACTAGAGCTTCCTTTGCCCCTGGGGAGCTCTGACTTGTTGATCCTTACTCTGCCCCTTCTCCTTTTAGCTTATGCTGCCTACTTCCTGGCAGCCTGCATCTTGGATTTCCAGAGGGCACTGGCCTTGTTCGTCCTCACGTGCTTGGTGCTCTTGGTCCTGGTTCACCGCGCTCTGAAAAGTGTGTTTGGTAAAACATTAACAAGATGTCTGAAGCCCTTTGAAAACTCCTGTCTGAAGCTTTGGATGAAACGGTGAGTTAAGAATCTCACTATTCCTGGTTGCTCAAACTTGTCCCCCTTTCTTCTTGGACATTTCCTGAGCTGTCTCTCAGACCCTCACCTAGACTTTTCAAAATCAATGCTCAGAGAGCAAATAACAACAGGCCTGTGAGCACTGGACTTCCGTCCAGTTTCTTGTAGCCTCGTGTATCAACATTTCTAGGGGGGCATGAAGGGTTAAGTTTCAGAGAAGCGTTTCCATCTGTTTATTGTCAGGGTTTATGACAGAAATAAGGAAAACCATACTTTTCTGCAACGTAGTAATCAAAACAAAGAGGCTTACAGCTGCATTAAGCTATCAAATTGATTTGATGGTCATACTGGTATGTGTCTCCCTTAATTCCCTGATACTTTTTTCTTCTAGTCCCCTAGATTTCTGGCACCCCACCGGTGTCTTTTACAGTTCCTTAGAGCTTAACCGGCAAACTTACCATTCAATAAATACTGAACTGGATTTTATAGCAGCCACAGCTCATCTAACTGACTATATAGCTTGTGCATGTTCTTTGAACACAGACCTGGGGTGACAAAATAACTTTTAGACTCTCTATAGAGTTCCTGTTGTCTGCCTATCTCCAATGGACACACAGAGAATAAGTGTTAAGAATGTTTGCAACAGCAATTATTTGGAGAAACCTAAATTTTGGATCATTGATTTATTTGACACTGAGGAGACAAAGCTAAAATGACACTATTCATTAACAGGATAGATTCTAGAACCCAGATTTTATTCACTTAAAGTGAGAAGAGTTCACAGTAAGAACAGCTCCACAATTCAACCCTGCCTTGTAATGCATTTTGTTATCCTTGTTGTTCCTGAGGCATCTCAATGGCCAAAGTACTCTTTTTGTTTTGCTTTATTTTCATATGTGCCCCCCGCCCCCTTCTAATTCGTTTCCCTTGAGATGAAATGATTCCAACACTCAGACGTGAGGAAACCAGTCTGTGCATTGATTGATCCAGCATGTTTGGTACATCAAGGGGCCATAAGACCATAGGGATTGGTTGGTGGCTTAGCCTTTACTCTGGCCCTCGGAGTGGTTGGAAATTGCCTGAAGATTCATGGGGAGGACCATGCATACTTTTCTTTCTATTAAAAATACTGTGGTTTTTCATTAGTACAAGCATAAAGAACGAGTCTTCATCTTACATCTTACTGATATGGAAGCTTGAGGAAAGGAACTCAGGTGAATTGCATCCTCAGGTTGGACTCTTTCAGCTTCATTCTGGGAGTACAAGGAATGGAGAGGGAGCTGCTAGCTAGGAAACTGCTGGATGAATGATTCTCAAGAGATGTCTCTGTGTCTAATCTATTGAGTTATTTCATTCACCTTGGGGTGAACTTCTGTTTTTTAGAGGTAAGGTTAATTATTTGTTATTCATTCACTGAGTTGATGACATGGTATTGGCATTCCCTCTTCAGGGTGTTCGCTGGAGTCGCCTTGGTTGGCCTCATCCTGTGGCTAGCTCTAGACACAGCCCAAAGGCCAGAGCAGCTGATGTCCTTTGCAGGAATCTGCATGTTCATCCTCATCCTCTTTGCCTGCTCCAAACACCACAGTGCAGTGAGTTTGGGGTATGCAGGGTGGGCCAAGGACTGTGTGTTACTGACTACAAAGTGCATGTGTCAAGTATTGATTACAAAGGCATAGAACTAAGCTCTGTAGAATCTCTGGAATTTGCTTTTTTGATGACTTTGCTCCTAAGTTTTCAAGTTCTCAGAGGCTGTAGACCACTTATTTTCAAATGGTAGATTATAATCCATTGATGAGCCTTGATATCAAATTAGTGGATCTAGGCCAGTGTTAAAGAAAGAACAAAAAAAAAAAAGGAAAAAAAGAAAAGAAAGAAAAGGAAGAAAATAGAATACAATAAAGAATCGGCTTGCATTGCACATAGGAATATTAAAGTATTGGTTATGATGCTTTTATTTGTATACTAGAGGCCTGGTGCACAAAATTCATGCATTCAGGGAGGTCCCTCAGCCTGGCCTGCACCCTCAGTCGGACATCTTTAGTGCTGCTGCGCTCGCCAGCCTTGAGCCTGGCTTGTGGCTGAGCGGCCTTCCCCCTGTAGGAGCACACTGGCCACTTGAGGGCAGCTCCTGAGTTGAGCATCTGCCCCCTGGTGGTCAGTGCGCATCATAGCGACCAGTCGTTCTGCCATTCAGTCTATTTGCATATTAGCCTTTTATTATATAGGATATGTCTGTATGCATGTGTGTCATCTAACATGTAGACACAGTTTTAAAAACCATATGGACATATGTGGCTCTTTAAATATTACCCCACTCTGTTTCCCTTTGCTCCCTACTCGATCTTACCCCAGATTTCCTGTTAACATCCTTGGTTGGTTATATCCAGAGTACCATGAATCCATGTTTAAAATTCCAACCAGGTAATGGACAAGTAGGGTTTAGAACTCACATTGGAATAACATGAGTTCTTATTGGTCCCAGGTGTCCTGGAGGACGGTGCTTTGGGGCCTGGGTCTTCAATTTGTTTTTGGGATCTTGGTCATCAGAACTGATCCTGGATTTAATGCCTTTCAATGGCTGGGAGACCAGATTCAGGTATGAGAAATTGAATGTGAGGGCTCTGCTCTTTCAGAACCCGAGAGAAAGGAGATTTGGGGGAGGGGACGGGGGCAGGCAGAGATTGGACTATGTCTTGTTAATGAGGGTGGTGGGAGATCTGGTGGGAAAGGAAAGAGTATACTAGAGTACAACTAATCATATGAATAAAGAGAACTGAATTGCAGAGTTCTATGTCATCAGTGAGTAGCCCATGGAGATATGGCCTATCCCCATGTTGTCAAAGGGAGACTAACTTCAGTAACAGTCCATTTATGGCCTACATGAGCACATTCGTACGGTAGTCCCCCTTACCTGTGAGAGATACATTCAGTAACAGAAGTAGGACCTAATCATGCCTGAGTCTGATCAAATGTTCCTCTGTGTCCTACCTGGCTTCACTTTTGTTCACTCTCTCTCTCTTTCTCTTTTCTTTCAGATTTTCCTGAACTACACAGTGGTTGGCTCCAGTTTTGTCTTTGGGGATACACTGGTCAAGGATGTCTTTGCTTTTCAGGTCATTATCTGTTTTGTAGGCAGGGATGAGGGTCTGTGTGGGGAGAGGTGTAAAGCAGAGGATAAAAATGTGTGCCCAAGAGATCAGCCAGTCTACATACCAATTTGACCCTAAGAAGAGGATCAGACCTCATCAGCAGAAGGAACAGCATCAGTCTCCCGCCCTTTGATCGTTACCATACTGAAACTGGAATAAAATAGGAGTGGGGGAGGAAGGCTCCTTGTGGCTTGGTACTAATGGGATAATAGATATAATACATTTAAAATTTATTCCTAAACTAGCTTGTGTTAAAAAATATCTGCTGAGTATCTATACTGTGTCAGCTGCTCTTGGAAGGCTGAGAGTTAATTTAGAGGAGTAAAACACAGTCCATCTATGGCATACATGAGCACATTTGTACAGTAGTCCCTCTTACCTGTGAGGGATACATTCCAAGACTCTCCCCCCCCCCCCAGTGGATGCCTGAAATCAGATATTACCAAACCCTATAAATATTGTTTTCCCCCTTATACAGACATACCTTTGATAAAGTTTAATTTATAAATTAGGCAATTTCACAGATAGAAGATTCATTCTTACCATAGATCTTAGCAACCTCACCATATGATTTTTTTTCTTTTCTTATTGAGAACTTTTGCTTTTTCTCTTAAAGGAAGCACTTTATGAATTACCAGCATCACTACTCTTGTGCTTTGGGGCCATTAAATAAAATAAGGGTTACTTGAACACAAGCACTGAGATACTGTGATAGTGGATCTGATAACCTAGACAGCAACTAAGTGACTAATGGGCTGGCGGCTAGTGTAAACAACGTATACACTAGATAAAGGGGTGATTCATGTCCCAGTCGGGACAGATCAGGACAGTACGAGATTCTATCATGATACTCATAACGGCACACAATTTAAAACCTATGAATTGTTTACTTCTTAAATTTTCCATAACATATTTTCTGACCATGGTTGATGGTGGGTAACCACAGAAAGTGAAACCATGGATAAGGGGGGTCTATTGTAGTATCTCATTAGTTGCCCGTCATTCTCATTACAGTCCTTACCGATCATCATTTACTTTGGATGTGTGATGTCCATTCTCTACTATCTGGGCCTTGTGCAGTGGATAGTTCAGAAGGTGAGTCATTCTCCTACACCACTCAGGAGGGGGGCTTTCATCTTGTGATCTGTCAGGAAGCATGAACATGACACTTACTTTGGAAAAATGCTCACATGTAGGATCTAGATGTTAGAACCAGTGTGAAAAGACAAACTCAAGCATGCCTGATGTCAGATGGTCAGGCCCAGGCTCTAGGTAAGCTGAGGAGCAGAGCAGGAAGAGAAAATGGGCTGGACTGCTATTTCATACTGAGTTTTCATCTACTAGTTCTGGAAGCCAAGAGTCCTGAGTCCTGGTCCAGGCTCTGTAATTTGCTTTGTGGCCTTGGGCTTGTCACTCCACTTCTCTAGGCTTTAGTTTCCTTACCAGTAAATGGAGAAGGGAATGGGGGTGTGGTTTGGGAGGAGTCCTGCTAGATACTCTCCAAGGCTTCCACTAATGTTAACGGTTTAGGTCTTTGTATCCCTTTAGGTTGCCTGGTTTTTACAAATTACCATGGGCACCACCGCCACAGAGACCCTAGCTGTGGCAGGAAACATCTTTGTGGGTATGGTAAGTACTCTGAGGCCTTCTGATCATTTTTTCCTGGGAATACATGATGTGGCAGAAAACAGGTTGAGAAAAGTATGTGTTCCTTCTGAAAAGTCAAATAAATGAGATGTATGGGCAGTCAATCACTGATGAAAGAAAACTCAGAAGTTCAAAGGAAACTCGGCTACTGCTTTTACCCTTCATGTGTAATACAACTACTTACCTGGGTATACTTAGCTTGGACATCCTTAACCACTGATCCAACTTCTTACACAGGAATATAGGGAAACATCCTAGTCCAAAT
Organism: Myotis myotis; assembly: GCF_014108235.1. Lineage (NCBI taxonomy): Eukaryota > Metazoa > Chordata > Mammalia > Chiroptera > Vespertilionidae > Myotis > Myotis myotis. Next base: position 163,127,821 of record NW_023416313.1, read on the forward strand.
CTCACCGCCTTCAGTGTGCTCTATGGTTCTAGTTTCTCCCTGTGATCCATGTTTTCCAGGGTCTCTGAGAAGGCACTAATTTGCCTTGCTCAGAGCTAACACCAAGGCTCTTCCTCATAACACATTGTTTGATACATTTATATGGAATAGGTGCTCAATATATGCTATTGACTGATTAACTCAATGTTAGGGACAATGACAATGGCTTGTCAAATTGACAAGGAGTTAGTATGAGGTCTTCCTCTCTCACGGCCCTTGGCTGATTAACTGTTTCTGAAATGTCTTCAGAGAACTTCTGCATGCTTCCACCTTAGCACTGCACATTTTACTGAAATTATCCATAATTGGCTTAGTTTTCTGTTCTAGACTATAAGCTCCTATCAGTAGAAACTTTTCCTTATTTATATTAATATCCCTGGCATCTAGTATAGCACTAGACACATAATTGTCACTCATTAAATTATAAATAACATTATCTTAGGTTGATGCTAAATACAGTTTAGAATTGGGTCTTCATAATTTCATAACATTTTCACAAACATATATTTTTTATTTCATCAACAGTGGGCTTTAATAATATATTTGCAATTAATTTAACAAGTACTTTTTAAAAATATATATTTTATTGATTTTTTACAGAGAGGAAGGGAGAGGGATAGAGAGTTAGAAACATTGATGAGAGAAACATCAATTCAGCTGCCTCCTGCACACTCCCTACTGGGGATGTGCCTGCAACCAAAGTACATGCCCTTGACCGAATTGAACCTGGGACCCTTCAGTCCACAGGCCAATGCTCTATCCACTGAGCCAAAGTGGTTAGGGCTTAACAAGTACTTTTAAAGCTACTAATATGTACTCAGGAAATACACTGTATTTCATAAGGTCACTCATTAAGTACATCAGGTCCTCAAATAATGTATGAACAAAAAATATTTCATTCAATTTTATTTCATTATAAAGTTGATGAGATGCCATAGGAACTTAACTCTTGTTTATATCAATTAGTCTATGGTAAAACTGGTTTCATTATACAGTCACAGAACTTATCAACATTAAGTGAGGATGTTCTGTAGTTGATTTTAGACATAGAGAAAAAAAATATACCATTCCCCCTTCCATAGCATTTTAGAATTTAAATAAATAAGACAAACATATATGAAAATCTATGATAGCAATACCAGCCAGGACATGATTAGGTGCCAGAGAGAGTGAGGCAGATGGTGGGGGGGCCTACAAACGGAGCTCTGTCCTGGAAAAGCACTCACACTAGAGGGATGTGTCCCTGGGGCCAGGTGGGCACTGTGGGGTGGGGAGTCACATCCTCTTGAATCTGACTCGCTTCTCCTGTTCACAGACAGAGGCACCTCTGCTCATCCGTCCATACCTTGCAGACATGACACTCTCTGAAATCCATGCAGTGATGACCGGAGGGTTTGCCACCATTTCAGGCACTGTGTTGGGAGCCTTCATATCCTTTGGGGTAGGCACAATCTGTTTGATCACTCCTGGGTAAACCCAAGTCTGGGTTCTGCAGACTCTGATTCCTATGTCTGGCCTTACAGATTGAAGCGTCATCTTTGATTTCTGCATCTGTGATGGCTGCCCCATCTGCTCTTGCCTTGTCAAAGTTGGTATATCCAGAAGTGGAGGAATCCAAGTTCAAGAATAAGGAGGGAGTAAAATTGCCCCGTGGGTGAGTACAATGAGGCATATAATTTGGGAGAGGCTGAGGTCAGGCGCAGAGTCAAGAGTAGTGCTGTGGCGGCAGAGGCTTCAGGTCTCCTGGAGAAGGAATAGTATGATTCTATATTCCCTCTTGTCCACCTCTGCCTCTAGCTCAAGGGTTCTCAACCTTCCTAATGCCGTGACCCTTTAATACAGTTCCTCATGTTGTGGTGACCCCCCGATTTCATTGTTACAAATTGAACATAATTAAAGCATAGTGATTAATCACAAAAACAATATGTAATTATATATGTGTTTTCCGATGGTCTTAGGCGACCCCTGTGAAAGGGTCGTTCGACCCCCAAAGGGATTGCGACCCACAGGTTGAGAACCGCTGCTCTAGTTGATCATGTAGGTTTTACTTGTTTAATCCTCCATCTGCCTCTGTTTTCTGCAGACCAGTATCCTCTGTCCTAGGTGTTAGTGCAATTTCATGACAATTAAATCTGATACTGCTTCAGTATAATTTCCACCACAAGGGTCACTAAGGAACCCCATCACCTCTTAAGCTGGTCTTGCACCTTCCTCCTGCACTCCTGAACCACAGGAAAAGTGGGATTTCTCTTCCGTGAGAGGCTGAGACTAATCCAGACACCATATTCTTCTATGCCCAATGACCACAGGAAGGAGTCGAATATCCTGGAAGCTGCCAGCAATGGAGCCACAGATGCCATAGGCCTTGCTACTAATGTAGCAGCCAACCTGATTGCCTTTTTGGCCGTGTTGGCCTTCGTCAATGCTGCCCTTTCCTGGCTAGGGGAGTTGGTAGACATACAGGGGCTCACTTTCCAGGTAAAGAGTTACATTTGTTGGGCTGCCCCTGTAGGTTGTATTTAAGTGGTCCTTGAATTGTGCGTGCTCCCCTGACCCACAGTGAGCTAAAAGAGAGCATGGAGAGAAGGGTGGAGGAGACTAAGTTAAGGCTCCAGAGAAAGTCCTTGGGTCTTGACCTGTGTTACTTGTTCTTTCTTTTCACCTAGGTGATTTGCTCCTATGTCCTAAGGCCTATGGTTTTCATGATGGGCGTAGATTGGGCAGATTGCCCAATGGTGGCCGAGATGGTGGGGATCAAGTTCTTCACAAATGAGTTTGTGGCCTACCAGCAGCTGTCCCAGTACAAGAGCAAACGTCTCTCTGGAGTGGAAGAGTGGGTCGGGGGCGAGAAACAGTGGATTTCTGTAAGTGACAGTTCAGAAGAGCATAAATCATTTGTGGGCAGACAGAAAGTGTCACACAAGTTTGTTTCACACCCAGGGATCCCTTTCCAGGGTCCCAGGCCTAACCCACAAAGCAAGCATAACAGTATACTTAGCTCCAGTCCCCGGAGGTCTGTGTGCTATTCCTCCCCTGCACTCTGACCCAACTTCTCTCTATAATGTAATTTACAGTTGGGGCAGTTCAGGGTGGACACTATTTTTGATGATCTAAGGTCCCCTTCTTCATGTATAAGTTTATTTTTTTATTTTTATTTTTTAAAAATATATTTTATTGATTTTTTACAGAGAGGAAGGGAGAGGGGTAGAGAGTTAGAAACATCGATGAGAGAGAAACATCAATCAGCTGCTTCCTGCATACCCCCTACTGGGGATGTGCCCGCAACCAAGGTACATGCCCTTGACCAGAATCGAACCTGGGACCCTTCAGTCTGCAGGCTGACGCTCTATCCACTGAGCCAAACCGGTCAGGGCTTCATGTATAAGTTTAAATGCTATAAATTGATCTCCTTTTCTCTCTCCCTCTATCTCAGTCATCCTCATTCTTAGGCCTTCTCCGTACTCATGGACTTGAACAAGAAGAGTGCTGGGCAAAGAGGCCCATTGTGGTTGCCATAATATTATTCCTGTAATAACTCAGGAAGTGATTATTTTCTGAGCATCTTTCCCATAGTCTTTAGGGTAATGTGGAAAAGATTGGGGGTTCTATGATCTTTGGAACTATCATGATTATATGACTACACGTATGGGACTGAATTTATTTACTTATTTACATGTGTTTTTCCTAGGTGAGAGCTGAAATCATTACAACATTTTCACTCTGTGGATTTGCCAATTTTAGTTCCATAGGAATCACACTGGGAGGCCTGAGTGAGTTATTTCATTTTCCCAGCTACCCAATAAGCCAGACAGACTCCAGTTTCTGTAGTAAGCAGTCTGGTGCTTCAGTACAAGTTGAGGCCAGATAGAGAACCTGGTGTGAAATGGGCCCTGATTGGCACAGATAATTTGGAGTTAAGGCAACCATGGTGCCTGACTATGCATGGAGCCCACGCTGGATTTACATCTCAATTTCTGTTACTCTTTTTCCGTTCAATTGGAGGCTCAAAAGACTTATTTTACTTTTATTTTCCCTTTGAGGGAGATTATCATGATATCACTTTTATTTTGCCATTAAATGGGTATTATGCATATATAAGTAGAGATACTTGGTTTATTATTCAGTACCAAAGGTACTTTCTAAGATTAGGCTGCTCACCAGTTGTCTTCACAGAAGTAGGAGTTGCATAGGAATCAAAAGACAAATAAAATCATCAGACACATAAGGCAGATAGACAGTAAGAACCACTGGTATCAAGTGTGGGATTAAAAGCTATAAATCACTAGATGGGGGAGGAGTAAGTATTTGAAGCAGACACAGATACATTTAGATTGTGGGTGATGGTTGGATGAAAAAGTATGAGGAAAGCGGAGTTGTCCTTGAGGGCAGGGATAGCAAATTCCAAGAGTTTGGAAGATCCAGGTTAGAAATAAAGTATAAGAAGAAATACAGCTAAGTGTGTCCATTTAGAATCATTAAGAATCATTAAATTGATTTATTTGGCTGCTGGTTGAACAATTTAAAGGTGAAAACAATGTCCTTTTGGTTTATTTCCCCCCTTTGTTAAATGCTTGTCTGTGCTGTTCTAATTCTGATGCCCGATTACTGTCTGATTGTCAGATTGCCATCCAGCAGTGGGAAGTGCATCATGTGAGTGAGGTTTAGGCAAATGTGGCCGTCCTTATCCCTCTGGCTCAAAACAGTCCATCAGATTCCGGTCCCACTAGTGAACACCAGGCATCTGTGTCTGTCTGGACCAAACTGGAGCTTTCCTTGATCTAGATGCATCTTGGGAATGTTCATGGAACCACTGAAGTTAGGGTCAGACACACATTCCTTGACCTGGGAAATGTTTGAGTTAGTGAACCCTCAGGACTAATGTATATACACACCTCTTAGGGCACTGCTGGCCAGCCTCTGGTGGTTAGTAGTAAAAAAAAAAAAAAGCTATTCATCTGCTGTTTTGTTCTTCTGCATTCCTTAATTGGGGCTCATGGGAAATACCAGATTGGCTGGTGAGGAAGAGATCAAATTATTTTGTTTTGTCTGCAGCATCAATGGTACCGCACCGGAAGAGTGACTTGTCCAAGATTGTAGTCAGAGCCCTCTTCACAGGGGCCTGTGTATCCCTTATCAGTGCCTGTGTGGCAGGTATGTACCTCACCTTAGTCTCTTGGTAGAACTCACATGCCTAGGTACTGATAAGATCTCTCTCAGAATACCGATTTAACCATCCATCTCACAGATGCGTAGAAAAGGCACCTAATCTACAACCTTCTCCAATTCACACCCAAATTATTGAGAGCTATCAGGAACATGTGTACAATCTTCCCCTACGATCTCTGTCTCCTTTATCCAGGAATCCTCTATGTTCCCAGGGGAGCGGAAGCTGACTGTGTCTCCTTCCTAAACACAAGTTTCACCAATAGAACCTATGAGGCCTATGTGTGCTGCAGAGAGCTCTTCCAGAGGTGAGTGAGCATCAGGATCTCAGCTTCCTCCTCTTACATGCTATTCTCAACTCAGGCATCTTCTGGGAGAAATAGGGTATTGAGAGTAATCATGTGGATCCTGAATAGAGTGTTTAAGAAGGAAGATGGGTATTTGTGGTGGTCTAGATCTATGCTCTTTTCTCTTATTACTTATTTCTCTTATTAGTGTGCATTATCTCTAGTGTGGACAAGTGACAGATCTTACCGATGTTGCTGGGATACTTCGAAGTGGAAGGGCAGGGGAAGAAGAAAGGAAGTGTGGTTTCCCTCTTGTGACCAGAATGCTGTAGGTGAAGGCGTGGCAATGGTCCTAAGTGGCTAAAAAATTATGGGCTTCTTCTGACAGCAGTGATGACTGAAAGAGGATCAAGTTGAATTGGTCATGATGCATTCAGAAAAATGAATTTGTTTACCAATTTCTGGGATATTATAATGGTTTTCTGTTTTCTCACTTAACAAGCTGGTAAACAAGTAAAAAAACCGAACAATTTGAAAAATCAGTTATTCTTCTTAGATTCCTAAGAGAGGTGAGAACACACAGAAAACCACTGCCCTCAAGATTGGAGAGACAGGTGAATAGAGATAGTCACAGAGACTATTGGAGCAGAGACTCAGGAGTGGAAACTGCTGCAGAAACCTATGCAGGGGTAGGAAAACCTGAGAGTGTAATTGCTGGAGGCATAGTGAGGACAAGTCTGAATGTTAAAAACTTGGGCGGGGGTGGGGGTGACAGTTTTGGGGGCATCCCCACACTTTTGTGGGTTTTACCTCCAGGAGATAAGCCAGGTTCTCACAGTAAATAGAAAAGAAACAGAGTTGAAGTTCTGGTGTACTTCAAAATGGTTCCCTGGGTGAGGGGGAAAGGGAACCATTTAAAAACATACCAGAGACTCTGTTTTTGTTGTGGTTGTTGACACATATTTTTATTTATTTTGGGTGAATACCAGGAGTAGAATTGCTGGGTCCTAGAGTAGGTACATGTATGATGAAAAATATGCTATTGAGAAGTTGGTCTGTAGAACAGTAGAACTGTATGGTCAAATACAATCACTTTATCAGGTGCTTCATTTGAGTCTTAGTTTTCTGTGAGTTATTTTCTTTAAACAATTTTTTATTTTTCAATTACAGTTGACATGCAAATTTATATTATTTTCAGTTGTACAACCCACTGATTAGACATTATATAACTTACTAAATGATCATCTTGATAAATCTCATACCCATCTGACACCATATATAGCTATTATATTATTGTCTATATGCCTTATGCTGTTCTTCACACTCCTGTGACTATTCTATAATTACCATTTTTTACTTCTTAATCCCTTTACCTTTTTCACCCATTCTCCCAACCCCTGTCCCATCTGTCAAAATGCTCTCTGTATCTATGTCTGCTTTTTTAAAATTGATTTCAGGGAGAGGAAGGTAAAGGGAGAGAGAGATAGAAACATCAATGATAAGAGAATCATTGATCAGCTGCCTCCTGCACGCCCCCTACTGGGGATCAAGCCTGAAACCTGGGCATGCGCCCTGACAGGGAATCGAACCAGCAACCTCCTGGTGCATGGGACGATGCTCAACCAACTGAGCCACACTGGCCAGCCTGTTGGATTTTTTTATTTAATCCTCACCAAGGATATATTTTTTAAAATTGATTTTAGAGAGAGGAAGGCAGAGAGAAAGAGAGAAACCTCCATGTGGGAGAAACATCGATTGGTTGCCTCCCATATGTGCTCTGACCAGTGATTAAACCCACAATCTGGGTAGAAGCCATGACCTGGAATTGAACCCGCCACCTTTCAGTGTATGGGATGATGCTCCAACCAACTGAGAAGAAAGGAATAGAAAAAATATTTGAAATAATAATGACTGAGAATTTTCCCAAATTAATGTCAGACACCAAGCCAAAGATCCAAGAACACAAGCAGGATAAATGCCAAAAAACTCCACCTAGGCATATTTTCAAACTACAGAGGATCAAAGATAAAGAAACATACTAAAAGAAGCCAGGAGGGGGGAAAGAGCATATGTAAGCTAAAAGAACTAGTTATAGGATACACAGAAAGAAAGATTTGAGGAACTAGAATGTTTAGTTCTGCCAAAATAAAAGATGTGTACAGTAGTGACACATGGGTGAGTGAAGAGAGTTCTGAAGACAATGAAGAGAGTTCTGGGAGGTGAGGCTAAAATACCTTAAAAGGCCTTGTATGAAATGCTAAGGAATTTAGATCTTGACTTACAGAATTCTGAACATTGGCATGATAAGATTTTTTTAAAGATAATTCTTATAGCCATTTAGATGTCTGGGAGACCAATAAACACATTGTTATAATAGTCTAAGTGACTAAATGGTGACAGCTGATACTAAGTGGTTATGGGATGAAGATGCACTAGACCGAGGAGAATTAATGGGGTTGGTCATAGCTAGATAGGAGGGAAGGATGGGGTAGAGAAGGGAAAGGCGCCTCAAGTGATTGTCTTCTTTGTAGCTTGCAAAAGTGGGTCTAAAAGGGATGACACTAGCTCACTGAGAGGAGGTCTAGTTCCAGGAATGGGGATAAAGGGGAAAGATGAGGGTTTAGCTTAATTCAGTTGGATATGTTGACTTGGAGGTACCTGTGGGACCACCATGTGACACTACTCGCAAGCCAATCGGGGTCTGGGGTTCAGGAGAGAAATCAGAGTGGGAGATATATTTGGAAGTTATCATTAAATAGGTGATCTGTTCAGTATATAGGCAGATGTTTGGGTGCTGGCTGCTTAACAAGTTACTGTGCCAAATTAACAGATGTTACCCTCTTGTGTTTGGAGGTTATCATCAGAGTAGGCAACCAACAATCTTTGAAAAATAATCCCTTTATTGTACTATTAAAGATGAATTATAAACAGGATAGTGACATAGTTTGATTCCTATGTTCTTGTGGCAGTCCAGTGGAGTTCATTGTAAGCACAATCTAAAGTAAATGAATAAAGTGAAAACTGCTAATTTTTGTTTAACAATGAGTTGTCTTTCCATCACTGAACTTCACTGAAAAATTAACAAAATACTCTTTCTTGCTCATTTCTGACTCTGAAGCTGTAATGGACTTCTTGTCTATAGTCATTTACTTAGTGTCATTAGCATCTAGATTCTAAAAGAGATCATGTTTTTGTTTATACTAAATAAGTTTTGAGTCACTCCAGACCAAGATGGGGATGAGGAGGCTCCTGAATTTCCCTCCTCCAAGCTACACTGAATGTACAGCTATATTGTAATTCCCTCCAAGAGAACCAGAAACTAGTGGAGTGACTCCTACACATTGGGAAACTGAGAAAATACCCACACTGAATTGGGTAGGAAAGGCTAAGACACAGTCTCACCATAAACCCCACCCCTGGCACAGGACCATACAATTGAGGGAATTCCTAACTCAACTTCTCCCAGAGGAGGGAAGGGTTTGGACTGCACATCTAGGGCACCAACTTCTAAGGTTCCCACCTGAGGGGCAGGTGCCCCAAACACATAGCTCTGAAATAATATGGGGCTTGGGTTTCTGAGTCTCCCAGAACTATAGCAATCCAAGAACAGTTCTTAACAGGGGGTGAGCACTCCTGGCGGCCATCCTCCAAGGCTCAGTGCAGAGGGAACGGGAAAACTGGCTCATCTCCCAGTCTTTCCCAGGAAAGGGCTCGACAGTACACTTTCCACATTGCTGCCCTGTCGCTTCTAATGAGCATGCGTCTAAGTGCTCACTGCAATCCTCCCGGATCCCAAACAAGCCTATGGGCACTTCCCCGACCTTTTCCCTCAGGCTCGCTTCAATGATGAAACCAGGTCAGCAGCATTTCTCCGGGAAGAGTGTTACCTATGGTGCCACAGTTTTCGTGGTGTTGCCCAAGGGACAAGCCCCCAGGTCACCTGGCTCTGATAACCAATGTGGCTTGCATTCATGAGTCCCCTATGTCTGGCTTCTAATTAGCATGTATCTATGGGATGATGGTGATCCTCCTTGGAGCCCACTTTCTCCCTCCAACAATAAAACCAATTTTCCAGTATCTCCCTGGAAGGAGCATGTATACACATCTAATGCCCCAATTTTTATGGCTGCCACAGGCCCCCAAATCACCTGGCTCTGGTAGTAAACTGGGCTTGCATTGGAAATCAATTTCCAGTGGGAAATCTAGCCAACAACGATGAAGTTTTTAAATGAGCACAGAAGCAACCCCCAATAGCTATACACCCAGGTTCAGCACAGAGGGAGCAGGCACAAATGCCCACCTCCCAGTTTCTCCCTGAAAAGAATCTGACCGCATACTTTCCAGCTGGTATCTAAGGATCCAGCTTCTAATTAGCCTGCATTCAGGCGCTGACTGCAAACCACCCCTTTGGGACACTAACAAGACCTACACAGAGACACATAATTAAATTGTTAAAAGTTAAAAACAAAGAGAGAATTAAAATCAGCAACAGAAAAGTAACTTATTACGTGCAAGGGAATCCTCATAAGAATATTTGCATATTTTTCAACAGCAACCTTGTAGTTCAGAAGGGAGTGGGATAATATATTCAAAAGAAAAACCTGCCAACCAAGAATACTTTATCAGGCAGAGTTGTCTTTCAGAAGTGGAGAAATAGTGTTTTTCAGACAAGTAAAAGCTGATGGAGTTCATTACCACTAGACCAGCCTTACAAGAAACAGATAGTAATACAATCTTCCTAAATTTATTAAGACTTGTTTTGTTGCCCTAACCCAGTGGTCGGCAAACTGGGCTCAGAAAACCGTGGCTCTGGAGCCACATGCGGCTCTTTGGCCCCTTGAGTGTGGCTCTTCCACAAAATACCTGCTCTTCCACAAAATACCGACTTCTGCGCATGGGCCACGAAGTTTCAAACGCACTGTACATGCGCGCCCGCACGTGGTATTTTGTGGAAGAGCCACACCCAAGGGGCCAAAGAGCTGCTTGTGGCTCCAGAGCTGTGGTTTGCCGACCACGGCCCTAACCGATTTGGCTCAGTGGATAGAGCGTCGGCCTGCGGACCAAGAGGTCCCACGTTCGATTCCAATTAAGGGCATGTACCTTGGTTGCGGGCACATCCCCAGTAGGAGCTGTGCAGAAGGCAGTTGATCGATGTTTCTCTTTCATCGGTGTTTCTAACTCTCTATCCCTCTCCCTTCCTCTCTGTAAAAAATCAATAAAATATATATATATTTTTTAAATATATTTTATTGATTTTTTACAGAGAGGAAGGGAGAGGGATAGAAAGTTAGAAACATCGATCAGCTGCCTCCTGCACACTCCCCACTGGGGATGTGCCCGCAACCAAGGCACATGCCCTTGACCAGAATCGAACCTGGGACCCCTCAGTCCCCAGGCCGACGCTCTATCCAGTGAGCCAAACTGGCCAGGGCAAAATATATATATTTTTTAAAAAAAGACTTGTTTTGTTGCCTTGCATCTGTCCTATCAGATAATTTTCATGTGTACTTGAGAAGAATGTACCGGTATATTCTGGTGTTGGATGGATTGTTCTGTAAATGTATGGTAGTCTATCTGGTATATCATATCATTTAAGTCCAAAGTTTCATTGTTGATTATCTGTCAGTATGATCTATCCATTACTAAATGGGAATATTAAAATCCCCTATTTGTATGAAGGTTCCCAAATAAATTAAAAATAGAGGTACCACATGATCCAGCAATCTCACTTCTGGGTATATATCCAAAGAAAATGAAATAATTATCTGTATTCCCATGTTCATTGCAGCATATTCACAGTAGCCATGGTATGAAAACCACCTGTGTCCAATGACAGATGAATGGGTACAGAAAATGTATCCTTATGAAAGAAGGAAATCCTGGTATTTGTAACAACATTAAGCAAAGTGAAATAAGATTGACAAAGACAAATACTGCATGGTATCACTTATATGTAGAATCAAAAAAATTTTTTAAGTCAAACTCGTAGAAACAGAGTAGAGTGGTGGTTGCCTGGGACTGGGGGGCGGGGTGTACATAGGGGGTGGTGGAAATAGATGCTTATATACAGGTCTTATCTTGGGCATGAATGAGAAAATAAATATACTTAATTCTGTCCTATTTAATTGGTCATTGCAATTGGATCCATTTATAGGTTGTTGTTTTTCCAGTTGCTTGGTAGAACTTATTGATATGTCTTGTTGAATTTTTTTAAAAATCTGACCCACTATGTATCTCTCTGGCTTTTCATTTCAGTACTTCTCTGAATGGTACCAACGGTCCTTCTTTTTCCGGTCCATGGGAAAATAAAGAGTTCAGTGCCATAGCCCTTGCTAACTGCTGTGAATTCTACACCAATGCTGTGTGTGCCTAAGGCTGGTCCATTTTCATAACAGTCTCAATCTTGACAGACTTTTGATGGTAAAGGTATTTATGTAGTCAAGAGTTCTCACTCTACAACTAACTCACCATGATCTTTAACAGTACATGTAAAAAAATAATTTGGTTCACTGTATGCCAGTAATGAAAATCAGCATTTGTCTTTCCATTATTTGGCTGAATCAAATAGGAAATTATGGGCTCTGTCTGAGTTTACAAGTGAAATAATAAATATTACCATATCAAAAATATCTGGCAAATCTTCCTTCTAGTTGCCACCTTAAAAATTCTGTGATACAGTCTGCTATAAATGTGACTTCGTATGTAATGCACACTGTGGTGAAAAGCTGTATTTCTTGGAGTTCTGTGGATGAGATAGATTTATGGTTCTAAAGATACATATGAAAGTTACATGAATATATAATGTTAAAATTTTTTTCTGGTTGTCACACATACAACCTCCTTAACATAACATAGTAAACAAAAAGTATTTCCTATCTACAAACTTGAAAGGAATGTCCATTTCTTAAAGATCCTTACTTTGTTTTAGTATTGTGCTTTAGTGCCCTATTTGTTTCAAGTTTACAGGGAATCCTTTAAAACAGGATGTCAATTTTGCCTCCCAGGGGACATCTGGCAATGTCTGGAGACATTATTACTTGTCACAAATGGGGGAAGAGGGGAAGGATGCTACTGACATCTAGTAGGTAGAAGCCAGGATTGCTACTAAGCATCCTATAATGCACAGGTTTCTCTGGCCCCAAATTTCAACACTCTGATATAAAATGCCTAATATATTCCTTATATCTAATATTATTTATAGTATTAAAATATTATACTATTAAAAGTTTCAAAAGGATATAGAGTTCCTCAAAAGTTAAACATGGAATTACCTCATGTCCCTACAATACCACTCCTAGGCATAGATGCAAAAGAACTGAAAATAGGTATTCATACAAGTATATATGTACATGTTTACAGTAGCATTATTCATAACTAGAGGCCCGGTGCATGAAATTTGTGCATGGGGGGAGGGGTTCCCCTCAGCCCAGCCTGCACCCTCTCCAATCCGGGACCCCTTGGGGTTTGTCCGACTGCCAGTTTAGGCCCGATCCTGGACATCCCTTTCACAATCCTGGACTGCTGGCTCCTAATCGCTCACCTGCCTGCCTGCCTGGTCACCTCTAACTGCCTCCCCCCTCCTCCCCCCCCAATGACCTGATTGCCCCTCACTGCCTCTGCACTCTGGCCTGATTGCTCCTAACTGCCCCCCGCTGCCAGCCAGGTCACCCCCAACTGCCCCCTCCCTGCCAGCCTGGTCACTCCTAACTCCCCCCCCGCCAGCCTGGTCACCCCTTACTGCCCCTCCTGCTGGCCTGGTTGCCCTCAACTGCCCCCCTCTGCTGGCCTGGTCACCCCTAACTTCCCCCTGCTGGCCTGGTCACCCCCAACTGTCACCCCCGCCAGCCTAGTTGCCCCACCCAGCCTGCTTATTCAGTCGTTTGGTCATCCCTCACTAACCCCCCCTGCCAGACTGGTCGTAGGCAGCCATCTTGTGAGGGTGTGAATGTCAATTTGCATATTACCTCTTTATTATATAGGATAGTCAAAAGATGGAAACAGTCCAAATGTCCATCAATGGCTGAAAGGATAAACAAACTGTGTTATGTACATTTGATGGAATTATATTCAGCCATAAAAAGCATGAAGTACCAATATATGCTACTTACAAAGAGGAACCTGGAAATGTTGTGCTAAGTCAAAGAAGCCAGACACAAAGGCTTGTTATTGTATGATTCTATTTTGTATGATTCCATTTATGTGAAAGTTCAGAACAGATGAGTCCATAGAGTCAATAGAGATTGGTGGTGCCAGGGGCTGGGGGGCGTGGGGAATTGGGAGTAACCATGTCACGAGCATGTGGTTTTACTTCAGGTAATGGAAATGTGATGGAACTAGTAGAGGTGGTGGTTGCATAGTATGAATGTACTACACGTCATTGACTTGTTCATTTTAAAAAGGTTAGTTTTATGTTATGTGAATTTCACCTCAATAAATTGTATTTATATGTCTAAAATGGATGTAGATGCGTATATGTTCCTGTAACTAATCTACCTTCTTCCACCTCACAGTCTTCTGAGCTCAGAGCTTCTTGGTCTTCTTTCCAGTCTCCATTCCAATCTCCTCTCTCCTGTTCCCCAAAGTTGACATAAAAGAAAGCGAAGCCTCAATAAACTGCTTCCTGACCTGATGTTCACCCTAGCCTGGTTTCTTTCTGCGAGGCAGCAGAATGCAGTGCTTGCTGGTACTGGACACTTGGCCAGATTACTTGGGTTCTAATTCAGGCTCTGCCACTAAATGTACTAAATGAAAGTACGTTGGGTGAACTCGGGCAAATTCCTTAACTTCTCTGTGTCATGGCTCCTCATCAATAAAATGGGGGTAAATGGACCTACTTATAGGCAAAGGTTGCGAGGTTGACTGCTCACTGTAGGCTCAATGTAAGGGTTACCTGTTACTAATCATTACTATTTAAGGAGCTTAGTTCACGACTATCAATTTGAGTTTTGTATGCAATTTAGTTCACACAAGGAAGCTTGTAGCACGGAGGGGAGGGAACTCATTATCTCCTTTCAGGGGGAAGGGTGGGCTTTCTTATTCTCAGTTTCCTAGTTAAAGCTAATCTGGTTTAAACTCCCGCACTTGAGGGCGGAGCTGTAACAGCAGGAAGCAGGACAATCATTACCACCACCACCTGCAGAAGAGTCTCACCAGCCAGAGAAGCGAACAGGAAAACCCGGCACCGAATGTGATCTCTGCAAACTCAACGACAACTTCCCCAGTTGAGCACTAAGGTGACTTGGGCGGAAATGGGCTGGGCAGCCGGGGTTGGGTGCAGGCAAGGGATCAATGACTCTCGGACTCATCCCGGGGGCGGGGCAAACATGCCACTCCCGGTTTAGGAAGCTCTTGCGCTTGGCTTCCACAAACCAGTGCTCCTAGGGTCCCTGGTCGAGGAGCGGCAAGCAGAGAGAAGAGAGGAAACTGGGGAAGAGAGAGGGGAAAAGAAAAGATAAGGAGGACCAAGAGAAACGGGAGTTGTGAAAGGAGGCTGTGGGAGCAATAGTGTGGAAAGGGGACCATGTGATGAGGAAAGGACAGTGGCCAACTGAGTCACTTAGTGGGTCAAGTCTGTTCTCTGAAACACTACCCATAACGTCCCTCTTGTGCATATTGTTCCACAGCCTGCCCTTTTGTTTAAGGTGTGTGGACGTCTTTCTAGGCCAGTACATATAGACGTACCCCATTCATTCTGTTGGCTACACAGTACCCCTTGTAAGGAGGTACCTACGTTATCCTTTCTCTATTAATGGGCATTTCTATCGATTTATATTTGGCCAATTATTTCTGGAAGCCCGAGGCACACAAATTTTGTGTTTGACTCCCACTTCTGACTTAGCTTTAGATGCCCGATCTACTCTTGGTGGAAGTTCTTGCCTAAGCTATTGGTTGTCAAGCCGGGTTCTCACCTCTGTGAGAATAATTGACTTTTAAGACAGAAATAAAAAGATTAGGAGCCAGAAGATCTGGATTCAAAGTCTTGGCCTGAGTTCCTTTGAAGCCACGTGAAAATTATTAATCTCTTTGAAGCTCAATATCCACTTCTGAATAATGAAGGTGATGATAGTTATATCTACCTTACATGTTGCTAGAAAATTTGAATGTACATGAAAAACCACATTGTGGAAATGGTAAGGTCTCCAAGGATAGTCTTTTCACAAGTAGTTAAAGTGCAAGGACCTCAGAGAGTCTGCTCCTTTATACACGAACTTTCGCCTGGTACCTATCACACTTCTGGCATTGCTTACTTATTGAGATTTACATGTTTGCTTGCTTCCCCCATTTAATCCACACAACAACCCTTTGAGGAAATTACTATTACTATTCAAGTTTTCCAGGAGAGGAAATATAGGCTTAGAGAGATTGTAAATTGCTCCCTAGAGTCACATAGTAAGTGACAGAGCTGGGATTTGAGCCCAGGATCTGTCTAACTCCAAAGGCCTTGCTTATAAGACCTCGGGCGTCCCTGCCTACATCTGCTTGCTCTAATCCAGTGCCTCAAGGCCCACTGGTTTAATCCAAGTGGTCTCACCAGCTTCTAACATTTACACTTTCTGAAGTATCTGTGTGCCAGTCATGTCCTGCTGTGTGGCATCTTGTATTTTTGTCTTATTTTGCTGTTTGTCTTATTGTTGTCTTTTATTGAAGCAAGTATAAAAATAATTGTTATAAAATCTGGAAATTCCCTCAAAGACTGAAATGTCTTTATTTAACAAGTTACCTTTATCAGCCCTGAATGTGGAGCTCCAGGAGGAAAGAGACCAAGTCTGTTTGCTGCCGAAGCCCAGGAGCTAGCACTGCCTCACCTAAATAAACAAATAGTAAATAATAAATGAAGTGTTTAATATTGGTTGAGGACTGAAAAAAGATGAAGCTCCAAGGTTTGATCCTACACCTGGAGCAAAACGAACGCAGAGAAAACGTCTGCCAAATGAAAGCACATACATAAGGCACTTTTAATGCCTGATATAAAGTAAGCATTTAGTCAGTGTTAGTTATTATTGCTACATAAGTGTAATAGGGATGGGGTGGGGCTTATAAGTAGCAGGTAGAAAATAGGAAGGCAAAAGAAAGAAAAAAATGGAGCAAAATGATGCTGAACTATGGCTGCTTGTGAAGAGATGGCCAGTGAGGACTTCTCAAAGGCAGAAATGGGCAAAGGGCATTTAAGAACAGGGATACCTAATATTTACCCTAGTTTTGCCCTCAGATCTTCAGTAAAAGCCTGTTCTACAGATGAGCTAGTGCCAGTAGTAGTATTTTGAAGAATTCAAGAAACTAAGTGGTGTCCAATGTAGATGGCGTGTTGTAAATGGATCAGTCAGCAGAGACAAAGCAGTCAACAGGAGTAAAAATACAGTGGGGCCTTGACTTACGAGTTTAATTCGTTCTGTGATGGAGCTGGTAACTCTAATTACTCGTATGTCAAATCTTAAAGTGAACGAGTGAAGACACGTGATGCTGGGCTGATGTTGTGGCATTCACTGTGACGTTCCCTGCGCCAACTAGCGGTGGGGTATTTGAAGCTGGCTCATAACCTGAATTTTAGCTCGCAACTCGAAGCAAAAAATCGGCCGAGAGACGGCTCATATCTCGAAAAACTCGTTAGTTGGGACACTTGTAAGTCAAGGCCCCACTCTAGAGTCATAGATTATAAGGCAAGAGGTAAGGTGTCCAAGAAACCTCAGAAATATTGGGGACAATACTGTGTTGTTATTTTTTCTCATTTGATATAGGTTGGGGGTTCAAGACCATACCCATTAAATCTTAAAGGATAAGGGATTCTCCAGTAGGCTGAAGGACTTTGGGACATCGAGACAGCTAAACCTTGAATTACACTTCTGTGGTTATTCTAAATGGGTTGTGTTTATGATATAGCCTCCCAGCTGGATTGCACATTTTTGCAACTAGAAACAATGAAAAATGAGTTGAAGTTGCATGGCATTTTTCTATGTATGAATGTCCTCTTTATATTAATTCATTTGAACTAACAATTTTGTTTAGTATTTTTTTGTCTCTCCCCACCCCAATGTCCATAAATAGTTTTATTGGCACCCCACCATGCCCACTCCTTTACTTACTGTCTGTGGCTACTTGGGGCACAGTGAAGTTGCTGTGATAGAGACTAAGCAAAGCTGCAATCATTTACTGTCTGGCCCTTTATAGGAATGTGGAGAGCGGCTATAGCCCATTTGGGCAGGTTCAAGCCTCGGACTAATGAGAGGGCACAGTCCTCTTGTGGCAAAGCCACATGCGAATCCCAATTTGGAGGGCAAAGCCCTCCCAGCACAATTATAGCCAAAGGCTATGGTTGTAAGCTTGACCTTATGGTCCGAACCTGTGGTCCCAGGTGGCTAAGTGATATAGGCTGCAGGAGGTGCAGCAAGTGCTGCCAAAACAAAGCTTGATTGAGTTCAGGTGCATGTAACTAAGTAGATTTGAAACCCAAGAGAACATTGTAAACATCTTGACCACACCCTTACTTTGCCTCGTGGAATCTGGGTATAAAATAAAGACTTGGCTTGCAGGCTGTGGCACTGTCTCTCCATCTGAGAACAGTGTCCCATCTAGCCCCAACTTTATTCTCTTGTCTGTTTTCTTTAATCCTTCACTTCCCTTTCTCAGGTTCACCCCTGGCCATGCTGAGCGTGGCTCATAGGAAACCCTGCCACAGAGGATGAGGCCCAGGATACTAAAATGAGGCCCACCTGTGGCCACTGTCTGGACCTCTTTCTAGCCACCTCTTTCTTCTGACTCCTCACACCTGCCTCTTTCCTTTGGCTACAAGCTCCGGACTATTCTGACTGTCCCATACCACATCCAGGAGAGTTTGTCTCCTTTCGTTTTAACAGAACTTTTTGTGGTATGTATGAAATCACACACACACACACACACCCTCCCCCACCCTCCATTTTAATGACAAGGAAATTTAGGTGGAGAGAGGTATACTTGCCTTTGGTTACAGAGATAACAAGGACATAAGCCAGGCTATGTGAAAAGGACAGGGCTTAATAAGGCTTTCTATTATCTGGGTGAAATCTAGTTTTCCAATCTCTTTCTTACCACTGTCTCATGCCACCCATCCATGTATGTAATTACCACACAGAACTACTGACTTTCCCTAAGAAACTGAAACCTAAGTGACTTTGAAAAAGGTGCCTAACCTCTTGGAGCCTCTGTTCTCACAGTTACAGAAATTAAGATGATAATGGCTTCATTGAAGGGTAGTGGAGATTAAATGTCTTAATGTTAAAGCACTTGGAACATAGAGATGCTTAAGGGATGTTCTCTTCTCTCCTGGTTCCCCAGCTTTCTTGCTTTTGCATATATCCCAAATTAAAGTCCAATGCTATCTACATAACTCTACCACATATTTCTTATATATTTTTTGCAACTTCGATGAAACCTGGCTCCATTTTGCTGAGCACGTCCCACTCGTCTCCTGGACCCACAGTTAGTCTCAAAGGGTGGGGCTACGGGCTGGATTAGGTCTGGCTGGTAGTTGTTGGGGGTGGCCTGAGGCATTTAGACTGGTGCCCATGCCATGTTTAAGGTACAAGTCCAAAGATCAGAACTGATAGAGCCAAATCAGTATTCAGGTAATGGGGGTGATGTAGATTTGGGAAGAGGGGCAATTAGGTCATTAAATGGTTTAAATGCAAAGATGAGACTTATGATAAACATTTGTCTTCGCAAGAAAAGCATGATTTAGTAAATGTATTAGAAACCACCCATGTTACAGCTTACATTTTTCATTAGACTGAATAACTTCTACTGGTTTTATTTTTAAAAACCTTAACTCTTGCTTCCAGAAAAGCAAAAGGCATATTTTTCAAAGCCCCAAATTCACTTTTTTTCCGTCTCAAGGCTCAGGTCTATTACATTTATCACTACATAGACTGTAAAAATTTTTACCTGACTGTAAAAATCCTCTCTCTATATTTTAAGCAGGAATCAAAACAGAACATTGAAGCTGTTTTTATCACACAGAACAGCAATTTCTTGGCTGAAATCATATTTCCACTTGTCAAGAGCGGTTGTACCCTCGAGGGAAGTAAACATTATGTCTGTAGCACCGAGTGCCTCACAGAGAAAAATGGAGAAGGGAGCCCTCTTTTCCATGGTGACAAGACTAAGGTTTGAATTATTCATCAAATGAAGGATATTTATTTATGATTAACCTAGCTCAGAGGATAATGTAGCACATTTCCCAGGGAAAATATTAGCCTTCAGGTATTTGACATTTTAGAGTTCCTGTATTCATGGTTTCAGAAGCAAATCTACGACTCTGTGAATAGGAAAATGATCCATCCACTGCATAGCTATAATTTATAGAACAGAAAACAATGTCAATTCATTTTCTTAGTGGACTTCAGAGACAAGTTAAATGTTTAAAAGAGTATTTTAAGGTGGCTATACAATGGAAGGCATTATCACTAGTCATATTTTTATAAAGGCAAACTACTCAGCCTTATTGCATAGCTGTGCGCTGCTTGGCAGGTGGCCACAAACCATTGCGAATTTGTTGCAAAACCATTTGACTGCCTGGATGCCGCATCCCCGCCCCTGCTCCCGCTGCTGTGGATGGACCACAGCCCATGGCATTGTTGAACCACTGAGATGTGTCTGGCTGTGTGTCAGAGTGCTGACTGAATCTAGTGGTGTTTAACAAAGGCTCAGAGGGGATGGAGAAAATGCTCCTGACAGCCATGTCACATAATCACACACAAAAATTTCACTTAATTACTATTGCTAATAATAGCTCACATTTGCTAAGTACTTACTAAATGCCAGGGTACTACTTGACTGAGTCCTCACAAAAACTCTATGAATTATCCTTTAGTCATAAAGCCACAGCCTCTGTTGCAATCTGGCCCCACAAACTGAGGGGCCCCCACATGTAGTACTGACTAGGCGGAAGGACTGAAGAAGCACTTGAAAACTGGCTAGAATGGAATACAGAGGCTCTAGCTTTCCAAGAAGCTACCTGGAGGGACTAGGCCATATAATATATAAATGTGGTGAATTAATATCTGGGGTGGGATAAACCTTAATCAATGAGAGACAGAAAGAAGCCAACATTGCTCACTCCTCCTGTGTGATAGAGGTTCTGAGAGGCAGTAGCTTTGTAAGTTCTTTCTGGAGATGTCTGGAAGTTCAAGCAACCACCTTTGTTTGCAGTGACGCTATGGCCATCAGGGTAACACATCTCTCATGTTTGTTTTCACTTTTTTCCTGCCTCATTTCCTTTTTCTTTCACACTCTCTTCCCTGGAATTTCACCCATCATTAAAGCATTAGTACATAATCTTATGCTTCCAGCTTTGTTTTCTTGGATCCTCAGTTAAAATGATGGTCCCAGGAGTGGTCTTTAAGAGTAGACCCTCAAAATAGGATTGTGGAATTGAATAGCCCACCTACCTGAAGGCAGAAGCATGGTTTTCCTCATGGTAAGTAGATAACATATAATCCCTGCTCTGCAGTCGCATTACAGTTACTAAAGCTTTCATGTACAGTTAACTGGCATGAGGTGCAGGCGGGAGATAAGGCATTGGGATACTGACTGGATGCTGTATTTGATTGGTATGGGAAAATGATAACAACAAGAATTGGATAATAGACTACTTGCTTTTGACAGCATTGTAAGCCTTGCAAAAGGGAAACAGTAGCAGCCAACTGCCAATTTACAAATACTATGAAAGCCATAGGCAGCCATAAAGGAGACTCCCATCTCTTGTAGCAGTAAATCAGACGCTGTTGAAAAGTAGGTTCAGGGTCCAGAGTGGCAGAGCTGCAAGAGACTGAATGCAGAGCTTCAACAGGTCTTCCATGTCCATGTCTTTTCCAGATAGGAAAAATGTGACACCTTAGGCCTGGGCAAGAAATATTTGGGTGCATGAGCCTAAGAACTTTGAGCTCATAATTGTCCCTAAATCTTCTTGACCAAAAGCAGCTGTCCATTTCCTCTTGACAGAAGAAAACAGCCTTTCCTTGCCTGGAGGCCCTATATGAACTCCCCTGAAATAGATTCATTGCAAGATAACTCCTGTTTTCCTCATGACATGCCTCCATTACCCTTTTTTGCCTACAGGCTGATAGCCAGTGACAGAGCTCTGCACAGCCTGAGCAGGGAAGTGTAGGTCCTGCTCCAAACAGAATTCACCTACACGATAACTGTAGGACCTGAGGATATGTGGGGACCAGAATACTATACGAAGGAACTTGACAAAAGTCAAGCAGAGAAAGTCAAATTTGAAGAGACTTTGGTTCCAGGCAGGATAAAAAGTAATCTCTGATGTTACCTTCTCTTGGATAATGTAGGTTGTAGGAAAATAATCCAGGAGTGAATCGCCCAACTAAACTGTTTAAACCTGTAATTTTTTTTCTTAATTCAATAATTCCATAGAAGGGTGTCTTAACTGACCTCCAAATGTATTCAGAAATGGGCAGTTTAAAGAACCAGTGGGAACTGGACCACTTTGGTAGGCCCCATGCATGAATTGATATGCACGAGGACTATTATTGTTTTGATTAATGAATTAAAATTCATATGGACTCTTATTGTTTTGGTAGGAGTTTGGAGCAGGTGTGCCAGTGGTGAAGAGTAAGAAAGGATAGAATACTAGAGGCTGAGAACCAAGATGGCGGCATAGGTTAACGCCAGAGTTTGCTGCCTTGAACAACTACTTCAAAAGTGAAACTAAAAAACGGAACGGACATCACCCAGAACCACAGGAACGCTGGCTGAGTGGAAGTCCTACAACTAGGAGGAAAGAGAAATGCATACGGACACTCAGAGGAGGCGCAGTGCTGAAGTCAAATTCTGAGGTGCGGAGTGTGCGGAGCGGGCTGGCAGCAGAGGGCGCGGTTGGCGTTTTCAATCGGGAGGGAGTCGCAGACTCTGAGCTCCAGATACAGGCGAGTCTTTAAGGACCCAGACTCAAACAGGAGAAGCGGGACTGTCTGGCTTCGGTCAGAGCGAGTGCAGCTTTCTCTCTGAGGTTTGCAGTGGGTGCTGGGACTCAGAGAGGCAGAGACCCTGGGGACAGGACTGAGAGCCACCATCACTGCTCTCTCCGGCCCACCCTGTTGATCCTGTGGACCTGCCCCGCCCAAGCCCTGCACAGAGCCATTTGCCGGATAGCCTCAGGCAAACGCCAGATTAGCACCTCCCTAGAGGACAGAAGTTCTCTCACTGCTGACACAGCTGATTCTCATAGCCACTTGGCCTGGAGGTCAAACCCTCCTGGTATTAGCTACAACAATCAAGGTTTAACTATAAGACTGCCCACAAAGACCACTAGGGGGTGCACCAAGGAAGCATAACAAAATGCGGAGACAAAGAAACAGGACAAAATTGTCAATGGAAGATATAGAGTTCAGAACCACACTTTTAAGGTCTCTCAAGAACTGTTTAGAAGCCGCCGATAAACTTAATGAGATCTACAAGAAAACTAATGAGACCCTCGATGTTATACTGGGGAACCAACTAGAAATTAAGCATACACGGACTGAAATAACGAATATTATACAGACTCCCAACAGCAGACCAGAGGAGCGCAAGAATCAAGTCAATGATTTGAAATGCGAGGAAGCAAAAAACACCCAACCAGAAAAGCAAAATGAAAAAAGAATCCAAAAATGCGAGGATAGTGTAAGGAGCCTCTGGGACAGCTTCAAGCGTACCAACATCAGAATTATAGGGGTGCCAGAAGATGAGAGAGAGCAAGATATTGAAAACCGATTTGAAGAAATAATGACAGAAAACTTCCCCCACCTGGTGAAAGAAATAGACTTACAGGTCCAAGAAGCACGGAGAACCCCAAACAAAAGGAATCCAAAGAGGACCACACCAAGACACATCATTAAAATGCCAAGAGCAAAAGATAAAGAGAGAATCTTAAAAACAGCAAGAGAAAGAAACTCAGTTACCTACAAGGGAATACCCATACGACTGTCAGCTGATTTCTCAACAGAAACTTTGCAGGCCAGAAGGGAGTGGCAAGAAATATTCAAAGTGATGAATACCAAGAACCTACAACCAAGATTACTTTATCCAGCAAAACTATCATTCAGAATTGAAGGGCAGATAAAGAGCTTCACAGATAAGGAAAAGCTAAAGGAGTTCATCACCACCAAACCAGGATTATATGAAATGCTGAAAGGTATCCTTTAAGAAGAGGAAGAGGAAGAAAAAGGTAAAGATACAAATTATGAACAACAAATATGCATCTATCAACAAGTGAATCTAAGGATCAAGTGAATAAATAATCTGATGAACAGAATGAACTGGTGATTATAATAGAATCAGGGACATAGAAAGGGAATGGACTGACTATTCTTGGGGGGGGAAGAGGTGTGGGAGATGCGGGAAGAGACTGGACAAAAATGGTGCACCTATGGATGAGGACAGTGGGTGGGGAGTGAGGGCGGAGGGTGGGGTGGGAACTGGGAGGAGGGGAGTTATTCGGGGGGGAAAAAAGAGGAACAAATGTAATAATCTGAACAATAAAGATTTAATTAAAAAAAAAAAGAGTAAGAAAGAAAGGAGACATAGAATGGGACTTATCCATCAGCTAGATTCAGCAGTCTCATTTTGAGCTACTTGGAAAGAAGGTTTAGTTTTAGAAAGAGAAAAATCTCTATATTTACAAAAAACCTTTGAAACTGGGACTATATTCCAAAACTCAAGGGAAAAAATATAGCCATAGAGCTGGGGAACAGACCATTTATTTCCTACCCAATACATAGAAACAAACACAGGAAAGCAACCAAAATGCAGAGACAAAGAAACATGTCACAAATGAAAGAAATGAAAGAAAGCAAACTATTGGATATAGAGTTCAAAACCACAGTTATAAGGTTACTCAAGAATATTCTAGAAACCTCTGAGGAACTTAATGCGACTTTCAAGGATCTTAGTGTGAATGCCAAAACAATGGAAAAGGACCAGTGAGAAATTAAGCATACACTGACTGAAATAAAGAATAATATACAGGGGTTCAACATTAGACTAGAGGATCCCGAGAATTAAATCAATGATTTGAAATACGAGGAAGCAAAAAAACACCTAACCAGAAGAGCAAAAAGAAAAAAGAATCCAAAAATATGAAGATAGTGTAAGGAGCCTCTGGGAC
This sequence comes from Myotis myotis, assembly GCF_014108235.1. Lineage (NCBI taxonomy): Eukaryota > Metazoa > Chordata > Mammalia > Chiroptera > Vespertilionidae > Myotis > Myotis myotis. The sequence continues at coordinate 163,152,445 of NW_023416313.1, forward strand.
AACTTCAAGCGAACCAACATCCGAATAATGGGGGTGCCAGAAGAAGAGAGAGAGCAAGTTATTGAAAACCTATATGAAGAAATAATGACAAAAAACTTCCCCTACCTGGTGAAAGAAATAGACTTACAAGTCCAGGAAGCACAGAGAACCCCAAACAAGAGGAAACCAAAGAGGACCATACCAAGACACATCATAATTAAAATGCCAAGGGCAAAAGACAAAGGGAGAATCTTAAAAGCAGCAAAAGAGAAAAACAGTTAGTTACCTACAAGGGAGTGCCCATGTGACTGTCAGCTGATTTCTCAACAGAAATGATGCAGGCCAGAAGAGAGTGGCAAGAAATATTCAAAGTGATGAATAGCAAGAACCTACAACCAAGATTACTCTACCCAGCAAAGCTATCATTTAGAATTGAAGGTCAGATAAAGAGCTTCACAGATAAGAAAAAGCTACAGGAGTTCATCACCACCAAAACCAGTAGTATATAAAATGTTGAAAGGTATTCTTTAAGAAGAGGAAGAAGAAGAAAAAGGTAAAGATAAAAAATATGAACACCAAAGTGACAACAAATACATATCTATCAATAATTGAATCTAAAAATCAAATGAATAAAAAATCTGATGAACAGAATAAACTGGTGAATGGAATAGAATCAGGGGCATGGAAATGGAACAGACTGACGATTCTCAGAGGGAAGGGGGTGTGGCGGGGTGCGGGAAGAGATTAGACAAGGATCTTATATGCATTACCTATGGACACAGACAATAGGGTACGAGGGCTTGGGGTGGGGTGGGAACCGGGTGGAAGAAAGCTATGGGAGGAAAAAAGAGGGACATCTGTAATAATCTCAACAATAAAGATTAATAAAAAAATTCTCTAGAACATTTTCATCTTGCAAAACTAAAATTATACCCATTGAATAACAACTCTTCTTCCCTCCTCCCCCCAATCCCTGGCAATCACCATTCTACTTTCTGTTTCTCTCAGTTTGACTATTTTAAATACCTCATGTAAGTAGACTCATACAGTATTTGCCCTTCTGTGACTGGCTTATTTCACTTAGCATAATGTCTTCAAAGTTCATCCATGATGTACATAAAACAGATTTCCTTCTTTTTTTTAAGGCTATTAAAATAATATTCCATTGTAAGTATTTACCACTTTTTTAAAAAATGTTTTTATTGATTTCAGAGAGAGGGAGAGAGAAATAGAAACATAAGTGATGAGAGAGAATCATCGATGGGCATGACCCCTACTAGGCATGGGGCCCACACACGAACTTGTGCCCAAACTGGGAATCAAACTGTGACCTCCTGGTTCATGAGTCGACACTCAGCCACTTAGCCACACCAGCCGGGTTTGTATTTACCACATTTTCTTAATTCATTCATCCATCTATGAAAATATAGGTTGCTTTTACCTGGCCATTGTGAATAAGGCTGTAATGAACATGGGTGTGCAAACCCCTTCCTTCTTGAAATTCTTATCTTTGTTTCCATCCAGCGGTCGGCAAACTCATTAGTCAACAGAGCCAAATATCAACAGTACAACGATTGAAATTTCTTTTGAGAGCCAAATTTTTTAAACTTAAACTATATAGGTAAGTACATTGTTATTAACTTAATTAGGGTACTCCTAAGGCTTAGGAAGAGCCACACTCAAGGGGCCAAAGAGCGGCAGTTTGCCAACCACTGCATTATACCAAAGTTTCTTGTCTCTTACCTCTCTGGCTGCCTGTTCTCTGCTTGCTTCAGTAGCTTTTCCTTTTCCTCTTGCTCTTTATAAGCTGAGTATTTTCAAGGATTTTCTCCATGGTCTTTTCTCACTCTCCTACTTATGTCTTAATTATCAAAGCTAATTCACAGGCTTACATTGTTCTTCTAAGCTAGTAGGCCTGTATTTCTAAGTTTACTAAATATTTCCACCTGCATGTTCTAGTGATATTTCAAACTAAATATGTCCAAAATAAAACTCAAATCAGCACGCATTTAGTACTTCTCTACTCTGTCAGCTCTAAGTTATGTTGTAGGTAAACATACAAGATGAACAATTTCACACTTCCTTCCCAAATATATGCTCCCCCCCCCCCCCCGCATTCCCTGCTTTGTAAATATTATCCCCAGTCCCAGTCTCCCTGAAAGAGTCCTCTTTGTTGCCCAACATCTCTTTTCTGTTTATAACCTGTTGATTCTCTCAAACATCTGTTTCCTCTTCTCACCCTTTGGCTCCTGGATCAGCACTGCTGCGTCCTAATTGGCCTTCAGTCCTTTCACACCACTGCCACCAGCATGACCTTTCTAAAACACAAATCTGGTTATGTTGATTCTTTGCTTAAAACTCGCTGTCTCTCTTGCCTATAAGATCATTCTGATCTGGACATGGCACACAAGGCTTCATGACATGGTGTCTCTATATCTTTCTAGTATTTCCTTTCACCATCCCGTTTTCCAGGAGCATCACATTATGCCGTTGTTTTCAAAACACTAGGCTCACTCAAACTTCCTTTCCCGTGCTGTTTTCCCTGCCAAAGCTCTCTCTGATCCTCCTCCTCCACGTCCTTTTAGCAGATTTTTCCTCCATTTCAGCTCCCTCTTCTCAATTCTCAGCAGCCACAGCTCAAGCCACGACTTCTCTGGAGTTCTGTTTCTAGTTCTCTAATCAAAGACTGAAATAGTGGAAATAAGCTCCGACTCAAGTCAAGTGGCCTGGGACTTTAAATTCTGACTCTGCCACCTACTGGTGGCATCGATTTTGTCCATTAGAAAATTGTAGTAATAATACCTATCTGGCAGGGCAGCTGTGAGGGTGAGGAGTAACATCCCATTCTGCAGTACCTGGGAGAAGGTGCTGAAGAAAGGGTAACAGTTACTTTTCTTGTTGTGGAATTCACTTAGACATACACGCATCATCTCAAAGTCAGTGTTTCTTTCCTTCCAAAGCAATTCCTCCTCCAGATATGTTTAGTTCTATTAGTAGTTCTGCCATTCTTTCAGCCATTCAGGCTGCAAACTTATCATATTAGATTTCTTGTAATTCTTCGTCTGCCCATATTTAGCAAGTTACTGGCTCCTGCCCCCCTTCCTTTCCATCTTCCACCATCCTAGGCTTATATTTCAGAATTTCATACCTGGACAATTGTCATTGCCTTCTGGCTAGTCCCAAACACCACTTCTATCAATGGCATTCCTTTATGCCAATGGGTTCTCATTAGCTATGGAATAAAATGTAAATTCCTTAGTATGGAATAAAGTCTTCCACAATCTGGTCCTACGTTGCCAGATTTAGCAAATAAAATTACAAGGTACCAGTTACAGTACAAAGAACATCTGTATTCCACTCTCCCAGATTCCTAATTAAGATTTTATCACATTTAAAAAATATCTAACCAACCTCTTTGTCTTTCAGTTGATCCTCAACTTGGGCAGGGAAGAAGGGTGCTTCTTATTGACACTCTCCCTCCACTGCTTGCAAAACTTCCACATGGAACTTAATTTCCTGGGAAGCAAAGATTTTTTATTTCATGTTTGGCTATTCTTCAGAAAGACCTGTTGCATTTTCACAAATTGAAATGCAAACAGTCTAAAATTCTTCATTCTGCTGCTAGCTGTTGTTCACTACCTCACCTGAAAAGGCACTATCTATCCTCATCAAATTACTAGCCAAGTTATGTCCTGATGACCTGGGATGGGCCTCAGGGAAATATCTCTAAGTAAACAAATTGTTGGAAGTACTTTGGTGTGGTATTACATTCCTCTAAGGGATTTTTGTTTGAACTCAGATTGTGTCAATGAGTTTGGTGGACTTCCTCCCAAAGAAAGTATAAAGGAGGTGGGAATTTAAAAATCAGCCCAGCCCTAGCCTGGGTTAGAGCAGTGGTTCTCAACCTTGGCTGCACATTAGAATCACCTGGGAATCTTTTTAAAATCCTGATTTCTGGGTCTCATCCTCCGGAAATTGTTTCTTTGTTACTAATGTTGTGGCCCCACCCCATAACAAAGAAACAGAATTTCCGGAGGATGGGGCTCAGAAATCAGGATTTTAAAAAGATTCCCAGGTGATTCTAATGTGCAGCCAAGGTTGAGAACCACTGGGTTAGAGTGTTGGCCCGTGGACTGAAGGGTCTTTGGTTCGATTTGGCCTAGGGCAGTGGTCGGCAAACTCATTAGTCAACAGAGCCAAATATCAACAGTACAATGATTGAGATTTCTTTTGAGAGCCGAATTTTTTAAACTTAAACTATATAGGTAGGTACATTGTTATTAACTTAATTAGGGTACTCCTAAGGCTTAGGAAGATCCACACTCAAGGGGCCAAAGAGCCGCATGTGGCTCGTGAGCCGCAGTTTGCCGACCACGGGTCTAGAGCACTTAACTCCACATGGGAGGTAACCAATCAATGTAGCTCTCTCACATCGATGTTTCTCTCTGTCTCTCCCCCTCCCTTCTACTTTCTTTAAAAATCAATGGAAAAAAATATCCTTGGGTGAGGCTTAACAAAAATAAAAATCAGCCCATAGTCCTGCCTCCTTAGACATAAGCATTTTTAAGTGTACAAATTATTCTGAAAGTTTGAAAATAAATTTAAATTTATTTTTAATTAAATAAAATAAAGTTAGTAATTTATCAATTTCAAAAGAAATTTATTTTAAAAATTAATTAGAAGATCAGCCCTAGCTGGTTTGACTCAGTGGATAGAGCGTCAGCCTGCGGGCTGAAGGGTCCTGGGTTCAATTCCGGTCAAGGGCACATGCCTGGGTTGCAGGCCCAATCCCCAGTAGGGGATGTGCAGGAGGCAGCCAATCAATGATTCTCTTTCATCATTGATGTTTCTATCTCTCCCTCTCCCTTCCTCTCCGAAATCAATAAAAGTATATTTGAGGGGGAAAAAAGAGAAGATCAGTTTTTTTTTCTTTTTTAAATGATAAAAGCTTAAGTTGAAGAATGTGCAGCACTTTCCCACTCAGGACAGTAGCCGAGGACAACCTCAGGTTTCGCCCTATAGCAGTGGTTCTCAACCTTCCTAATGCCGCGACCCTTTAATACAGTTCATGTTGTGGTGACCCCCAACCATAAAGTTATTTTCGTTGCTACTTCATAACTGTAATTTTGCTACTGTTATGAATCGTTATGTAAATATCTGATATGCAGGATGTATTTTCATTGTTCAAATTGAACATAATTAAAGCATAGTGATTAATCACAAAAACAATATGTAATTATATATGTGTTTTCCGATGGTCTTAGGTGACCCCTGTGAAAGGGTTGTTCGACCCCCAAAGGGGTCGCGACCCACAGGTTGAGAACCGCTGCCCTATAGGAACAGTCTCTTTGCTATACACACTAAAAGATTTGCATCCTGAGATCAGGCCCAGTCCCAAAGAGGAGGAAGTTAGAGACTGGGCCTTATAAGCTCTGTCCCTTCTCCCAAACTCACCACTCCCATGAGTCTTCTCTCGGCACATCCCAAATACTACCCAAGGTGGAGTGAGGGAGGGAACCTCTTTCTAGCTGAAGTCTCTACTTGGAAACACAAAGATTGAACTTAAGTGTTTTGCCTCCACAGCCTGGTTTTGAGGAGCCTCCAGTTTCTCAGGTGTTGATGGGTTGCAACAGCGGCTCCTTAATTCTTGGGGCGGGGTTGGGGGGGGGGCATTGAGCCCTGAAGTTGCCTGGAGACTTCTCTGCTCCAGTCCTCCCACCCACTGAGACCAAATGTGTTGGCCTCACCCTGGCTGTGAATGCTCTTGCAGCTGCTGCTGCTTCTCTACTACCTGCACATGCTCTCGACTCCGGGCAAGCAACTCTGCACCAAGTAGGGAGTCTGAACGCCTGGATTGTCTCCCCCAAACCAGTTCCCACCCTGGAAGGCAAACTTCTTTCCTATTTCTCAGCCCACATGAGAAACTTCTCCTGGGAAGTTAATCTGCTTGGGCAATAGCCAAGCCTTAGTCTACTGCAACTCCTGAGTCTTTTAAACAGTTTTTTAAAAAATATTTTTTATTGATTTCAGAGAGGAAGGGAGAGGGAGAGAGAGATAGAAACATCAATGATGCGAGAGAATCATTGATCGGCCGTCTCCTGCACACCCCACACTGGGGATTGAGCCTGCAACCTAGGCATATGCCCTGACTGGGAATCAAACTGTGAACTCCTGGTTGACGCTCAACCACTGAGCCACACTGGCCGGACACTCCTGAGTCATTTTTTGATATTTTTTTGATATTCCAGTCTGACCAGGGAGTCACTTCCATCTCCTTTTTTCCATCTGCCCATGCTGGACCATCAACAGCTGGGAGGGAAGACCTCCCAGACCCCAGCCAGCTCTTCCCCTTCCTTGGAACTGGTCTTCTTCTCTTTCCCTTCTGCCAGCCATCTCCCCACTAGCATTCAGTCAGCACATTTTAACTAAGGTGTGTGTGTGTGTTTAAGTTTTATAAATGAGGAAAGTGATGTTCAGAGAGGTGAAGATGCTGACCTAAGATCATCCAGCTAGGGCGTGGTAGAGCCAGGACTTACACAGCCTCTGTCTCTACAGGGAGTGCCCTGCGTCTCCATCAGTGAGGCTCAGGGCACTACACTCACTGGTTTCCAGTCTCCTCTCCCACTACATCCCCCTGACCTCCTGAGACTGCTAGTCAGTGCTCTGACTCGCTAGTGCCTTCATTCTTCCACCCGTGTCCATGCTGTTTCCTAAGTCTGGAAGGACACTTTCTCATTTCTCACTATAGAAATCTTACTCAGCTTTTAAAGCTTACTTGGCTCAAGTATAAATTATTATATTAGAACTGCAGAAGACTCAGGAGGAATAATGTTAACATCATTAAAATCCTGAGTGAACATAGACTGTTTACCAACTGCTACAATATTAAAAGAAGGGGATATGCCACGGAGCTTCAAGAAGAGAGTTTTGGGACATGTAAGGGAAGATCACATGAAACTGACTGGTAAACTAATGGAACTTGGTGTTCAAGGGGCGATAAAGCTGTAAGGTCACCAACCGACATTTATTGGGCATTGACTCCAAGCCAGTCTCAGGAGATAAAATGAGGAGCGAGCTTACTGTTTAATTGTAGAAACATGTGCGTAAGCACACAATTACAATACAAGGTGACATGTGCTGAATCCAGCGAAAGAAGCCAGGGAAAGCTCTTTATAGGTGATGATGATGCACTTTCTATTGAAGGAACAGGAATTTCTCAGATAAGGGGGAGCAGGGAGGGAGAAAGATATCCTGGGCAGACTGAGCAGCAGTGTAAAAGCATGGAACATGAGAGAGTATGAAGTGTGAGTTTGATATTACTAGAGCAAAGGTGAGTGTGTGCATGTGTGTAAGTAATGCACGTATTATCATTATTATTGTTAATCTGCACCTGAAGACATGCTTTTACTGATTTTAGAGAGAGAGAGAGACATTGATGTAAGAGTTAAACATTGATCAGTTGCCTCCCACACATGCCCCAATTGGGGGTTGAACCCACAATCGGTGTATGTGCTCTGACCCAAATAAAACCCAGGTCTTTTTGGTGTACAGGGCAATATTACAATTAATTGAGCTACACTGGCCAGGGCAGTCATGTACTTATATGTGTGTGAGTATGAGATAGTCATGAAGTGTAAGTGGGTGAAGAGAGTTATAGGAAATAAGGCTAGGAAGGTAGTATAACGTCTTAGCATGAAGGGTTGTTGTGAAATTAAGGAGTTTAGCTTTTTTCTCTATAATTTTGAGAGATGAATGATCAGATTTTCTTTTTGGAAAGATCATCTTGGTTGTTGCAGTGTGGATGGTGAATTAGAGGTGGTTGCGACTAGAGGTAGGGATTCCAACAAGAAGTCTGCTACAGTAGTTCAAGTGAGAGATGATGAGGGCTGGCATGGTAGACACTGTGGTGCCCTGCCCAGATCTTTCACCAGGAGGGGCCCAGCCCTCCTCCCCAGCAGTGACTGTGGATGCTCCGAATGGCTCACAGCTGCCCCTTTCTCCAGTGAATTACCCACCATTGACTGTGGCCGCCTTCCCCAGGAAGTTATGACACCCTCTTCAACCACTGCCCTCAGTCAATATCTATGGGGGGGAGGGGTGTACTACAAGAGATTGGCCCTCTTGCCTCAAGGGCTATAATTCTGCTGTGTGGTTAATGCTTCAGATCCCTTACCTGTGGACCAGACCAGGCTAGACTTTACCCGAGACTGCATGTTTATTAGGTGGGCTCTTTTCCTTTCCTTAGTCTGTTTCTCTCCCTCCCTTAGGTGTTTCTCTTGAAACTCGCTCCCTCAATAGATCATATGCAACCTAAATCCTCTTGAGACTCTGCTTCTAGGCAACCCAACAACCAGTAGTAACTTTATGAGTATGGAGATGCCTGATACACCAACCCAAGTAGAATCAATACAATTGACCACGAGTTAGATGAGTGAGAAGGGAGAGTAAAGGGAGGAAGGGATCTGGAATGTTCTCTAATTATGGCTTGATTCTAAAAGGATATTTACTATTCATTCAAAGAAATACGGAGTAGTTCTGGGGCGGGGCATGAGGGAGGATATAAGTTAATTCAATTTTGGACATGCTGGGTTAGAGATAGCTGTGGGACACCCAGAACACTCAGGTAGAGATGAAGAAGACAGTTGGGCTGTATTTATTTATTACTATTTTAGAAAGAGGGCGGGAGGGAGAGAGAGAAAAAGAGAAACATGGATATGAGAGAAAAACATTCATCAGTTGCCTCTTGTATGCACCCCAACCAGGGATTGAACTCGAAACCTGGGTATGTACACTGACCAGGAATCAAACCCTCCACCTTTTGGAGTATAGGATGATGCCCCAACCCACTGAGCAACACAGGCCAGAACAAAGAAGGTTGGAATTTAGAATTTGGAACAGTAAGTCAGAACTGGAAATTGTTGTGCCCAGATTTCAAGATTCCCAAGGGCCCACCAGGGAGCCAGCCAGTCCGATGCAAAAGCAAAGAGTCCTTCATTTCGAACTAGTTCGGCTCCCCGACCACACTCACTGATGCAACGGTAAGCCCAGTGGCCGAGAGAGAGCGAAGCCTGATGGGATTGTGGGTTTTATAGTAAGGGCAGGGGAGGGGACTGTAGGCCCCGCCGATTGGCCAGGTGTGACTCGGGTCTTGTTACACAGGATGTGGTCATCTCTATGGTGTGCATGTCCTTTGATTGTCATTGGTTAGTTTAAAGAAATCCCAGGCATGGCCAGCAGGGGCCTGGGCTTCTGGGAAGAAGGTACTCTCCTGAGCACATGGCGGCTGCCCCCAAAATGGAGGACCCAGGGCAAGATGGAGGGCGCAGTCCTACCCCTCCCCCCCCCCCCCAGGGCGAGCTGAGCCCGGGATCCAGGGGCCAGTCCGGTTGCTGGGGGTCCAGCAGATCGACCAGTTCCAGCCCAGACAGGAAGTCCACGTCCTCCGTCTCGTCCCCGGGGGCGCCAGTGATCGCCTCCTCCTCCATCTCCTCGGGCGAGGGCACGCACCCTGCCCCCCACCGTTGCGCAGGTGCGGGTCCGGGTCCAGGGGCGGCAGGCAGGTGGCGGCCTGCGCCGGGCTCATGCCGTGGGCTGGGGAGTCGGTGCCCAAGGCCGCCAGCAGCGTGGTCAGGCTGTGCCTCATGGGGCCCAGCGGCCGGCCCACGTAGGCCCCGCGACAACTCGCCCTTTCAGAAATCTAGAGTTGAAAGTCAACAGCAAATAAATGCCAGTCACAATAGAGGTATTATGTTTACAATCCTAATTCTACCCAGGGAAAGTTATAGGACGCTGTCCTGTTGAATTTGCAGGTTAATACCAGGGAAGGCAATCCAGTTCTCCAAATGAGTCCTTTTGGCCCATTCTGAGCTGAATAATCTTGACCTGGCCTTTCAAAAAAAAGCCACATTTTATTTTTATTGTGGATCTGTGTCATCATTAGGGCCAAAGGTAGTAAAATAATAATATAAAAATAACCAATTTTTTGTTCACAATGAGTTGTAGTCACATCACCAATGTATACTATGCCCAAATGAACAAAACACGAGTGGTTCCTACCGACTTTCTTCAGAACCAGAATTAACTGTTTGCCTAAGGTTCCATAAAGAAGGCATTAGCATCCAGAAGCTGAAAGAATGACTATTTTTACCCAATCAACCAGACATTAAGCCTAGGTCTTCTCTCGCTCAGAAGTAAAGGGACCCGAGGATACCTAACTTAACTTTTAGGACGAAGACTCACCATAGAAATTACAAAGCATGAACTAAATTACAACAAAGCCTGGGGAGTGAGTTTCCCAGCAGGTGCAGAGTTAAGTACGAAGCATGGGAAAAGAAAGAAAGGAACTAATTCTAACACATTTTACAGAGTTCCTTACTGGTATAATTTGAGGCATGAAAGGGAAAATACATTTTTTTAATTCACTTCATCATTGCTGAAGGCTTCACCTCCACTTCCTTAGCAAAACATACTGACAGTCTTGTTGCTCTATATTAAATCTGAACCACTATGTCATCCTTTGCTTTTTCATTTCAGTGCTTCTCTAAAGGGCACATTTTCCAGGGCCTCAGTGGAAAAGTTCAGTACACCATTGTGTGTAAGAAAGATTGGGTTCCCTTCTTTACCATTCTCTATTCGGACTACGTCTTTGTCGGCAAAGCTAGTTGAGTTCCTGCTCTACAATCAACTCACCAAAACCTTTAATAGAAAATGATTAGGCTAGTTCACTGTATCCTAATAATGGAAACTTACTGAACAATATTGGAAATTGCCCATGGGACTTACCTGAACTTGGATCTGAAATAATACATATTCCCAGATCAAATAAACTCTTAGCATTTTTGTTCCTGGCAGTCATTCTATAAATATGATGTAAGGTGGTATACATGTGGTACGGTGAGTACAGGTACTTGTGGAGAAAAGCTCTATTTCTGGGAATTTTGAGCTGAGATTTATGTGACTACTCAATCATTTGAAAGGTGCATATAAATTTAAGGGGCAGGACACCCACCCTGCATTTGCATAGCTGTTACACATCTCTTTAAATATTAATACAGAATCAAAATACTTTCTACTTACAAACTCCTAAGCGATAGCCTGCTCCTTGAATGTATTTACTATGTTTTAGTATTAAAGAGCCATGGTTTTCCCATTTTAATAAAGGATCATTTAATAGTTCTTTCCCCTCAATATTTTAAAAAGTTAGCTTTAAATCATGATTTCAAAAGGATACTCGCATACTGTACTACACACTTAATGAAATCACCTCATCCTTCAACGCACCAAGCTCAGAGAGCACAGCGCCAAAGCGAAGAATCTCGTGGCCTTCTCCATCCTCACCTTCCTTCTCCGTGTTTCTAACCCTGACTCGGTGGAAGACTTGAATCTGCTTCTTGAATTGTGAATTCATCCCACGCTCCGGAGGCAGTGGCGACCGCGGGTTTGGAATGGCTCAGAGAAGTCCCACTGCCTGGGTTCTAACGCTAACTGCCACTTAATAGCTGTTTTAATAGCGGATCGTTAGCAAGATTCTTAACCTGTTTGCAACTTAGTTTCCTCACTTGCCAAATGGGGATCATATACATCTACCTTGCGGAGAAATGAGCTCATTCTTATAAAGCAGTGATTCCCAAAGTGGGCGCTACCGCCCCCTGGTGGGCGCTGCAGCGATCCAGGGGGGCGGTGATGGCCACAGGTGCATTTGTTTTAACTTTTTTTGTATTACCTTTCTATTCTGAGTTCAATAAATAGTTTCATAATTTCAAACTTCAATGTTTCTAATTTACACCTTTCTTTACTATATTTTACGAAAAAGGTAGAAACATTAATACATATATCTTTCTGTTTAATTGCTATTAAAATTTTTTAAAAATTAATTTCCAGGGGGCGCTGAGTAATATTTTTTCTGGAAAGGGGGCGGTAGGCCAAATAAGTTTGGGAACCACTGTTATAAAGCGTCTATGGCGGTGTTTACTATTATTATTATCATGGAGCTCGGTCCATGGCTACTAGTAAGGATCAGTTTGTTCGAGTTCTTTAAAAGTGTGGCCAACACGTGTGAGCAAGCAGGAAATTTGGAGAGGAAGGGCCAGCTTTCTAATTCTGACTCGACCTCCTATTTAAAGCAAACCTGGGCGCAGCTCTCCCCGCAAGGACTGCGGGGTCCGCTTGTAGAACAGACTGAAGAGCTGGGAGAGGCACCGCGCGCGGGACGGAGTCGGGACCAGACCAGGTCAGGCATGAGCCAGCCACTCGCGGGCGGTCCTTCCAGGCGAGGGGCGGGAGTCGGCTGCGCGTCTGGGTTGGATAGGAAGAGCTGCCAATCCTGGGAGGCGCACCGGGGGACCAATAGCCTTCTACTCCGCCTTCAGCGGGCGGGAGAATCGGCGCATCCTTAAGGAGGGCGGCGCCTCTGAGCCCCTAGGACCCCGGGCTTGAGTACAGCCGGGTCGTCGGCGAACCGCGGTCCAGTAGAGCAGGGTGAGCGTGGGAAAGGCGTAGGAAGAAGCCCAGGGAAAGGGGTAGAAACGGGAAAGGAGGGAGATACCACCATCAGAGCCGAGAAATAGGAAACCAGGAGGCAGAAAGGTCGCGCGCGTAGGAGGGTCTGGAGAAATGTGAAGAGGGAAGGAATGGGGGGAGGAAGGGGCGAGGGAGGAGCGCGAGGTGAGGAGACCTGGGGGACGAGGAAAGGAGAGAGCCGGCGGGGCATTGAAGAGTCGGATAACCCACGGGAGGAAGGGGTGCCCTAAGAATTCATCCCAGTGGGGCAGTAAAGCAACGCCTGGGAAATTGGGAGTCACCACGTGAGCCCCCCTGCGGCCTCAGTCGGCCTGCAAATTAACCTGCGTGGCGTCTGGCCCTTTAAGACGAGGCTGGGATTGGGAGTTGCCCTCGGTCCCTCTGAGTGGGACTGTCCTTCTCTCAAAGGCCTGGACCTAGGCAGCCTGGTCAGCAGGTCCAGCCTCTAAGTTAGCGCCAGGTCACTCACATCCTGCAGTTTTGAGAGGAGCATCTGTTCTCACCTCCGCCTGGACGCGGGCTCCTCCGACACGGTCTCTGACACACCCTCCCTGGAGACCGATTCTACTGACTTACCGCCCCCTTTCTGATGCATTTTCTCTCACCGACTCCCATGTTGGACCATTTTCTGTAGCAGTACATCCTCCCATCCCACCTCCACCTGCCCCTGAGCCCTAGACTTATAGACAGGAAAAGCAGGGATGGGGCTTTCAAGGTAATCTAGTGAGACCCCGCATTTTTAGGTGAACTGAGAACACGGAGACCCCGAAAGGTGAAAGTGACATGTACTGAAACCTTCGTCGGCACCCAAGGCCAGCCTTGTCGATTTCGAATGAAGCACCGGCATTGGAAGACCGGCCTTAAACCAGATTTCAGGACCTCATAAGCCTCTCACCTTTGCCTTTCCACCTCTCAAGAGGTAGCTGGGATTCTGCCCACAGTTAGTGCTCTCCGCACTTGAGTGAGAGTAAACTCAGCTTTGCTTTATCAACAGGTCGTTTTGGTGACATTTTGGTGGAGCCAAAAGAATCCCCTCTCAAAAAGTAGTACAAAATAAAACCAGGGAGGGAGGAAAAGGATTGGAAAGTTAAAAGATCAATTGAGGAGCTCTAACATACAAATTTTAGGAATTACAAAAAGGACAGAGAAAATTTCAAAGAAATAATTCAAGAAAGTTTTCTAGAACCGAAGGACATGCACTTCTAGAAGGAAGACATAATGGATCAACGGAGACATATCAAGGTTAAAATCATAAAATTTCAGGAAAATTTGAGACATAGAAGACAGGAAGTTCTTGGTTGCAAGCAGATAAAGATTATCGCCACCAGAGGGCAGTAATGTATCAAAGGCTCTATAAGATTGTGTGTGTGTGTGCGTGTTTCCACAAAAATTCTTCATCTCCTGAGCTAGGAAGGGTTAGGCTCAGTTTGAATACATTGCATCTAGTCCCACTTTATCAAAGCTCTCACTCTGGTTTTTTGCCTAAGAGGCTCTGCTAACAGATCACCATACAATCAGCCTGGGCAGGCGAAGGGAGACTTTTAAGAGAATGGACTCTGAACTGTAATTGTCTGCTGTGGACATGACTTCTGTCATGCAGAGATTCTACAAACCATTCATTCTCACAATAACTTTTATTGTACTGTGCTAGGCACCAGGAACACCCCAGTTAAAATCAGACATGGTCTTTGTCTTCACGAAGCTTACATTTTGAGGGAAGAAATATGCAGTATACAAGTTGAATATATATCTATAGATATAGATATATATGGAATTTGGTAGAGGTCAGGGTGGAAGTAAGCAGACCAATTAGGAAGCTATTGCAGATGTCAGGTAAGCAATATAGATGAGTTGGATTAAGGCAGGGGTGGGGAACCTTTTTTCTGCCAAGGACCATTTGGATATTTATAACATCATCTGTGGATTATACAAATGGGTTGCCATTTTCTTAGGTGGAGGAGGTGTGGAGAGAAAGGTTTGGGAGGAGGGGATGGTGGATGGAATCAAGAGTTCAGTGAGGAACATTAATTAAATTGCTTTTTCTCCCCACTCGTTTGAGTTCTGGTGAATATTGCTGATCCAGGCTAGGATGGGGTTTGTTCCAAGCTACTGCACAATAGAATGGCTTGGTTTGACATCCTTGGTTTAAACTGACTCACATTTGGCATTAAGTTAAAAATTGCTGTTAATTCAGTCCCCTACAGAGCCATAGCAAAACTTGCTTAAATTTGCAGTGTTTTTTGTTTGTTTTTTCTCCCATGATGGCCATTTGAGAGTTAAAGAGAACAGGCCACATTTTTCAGTGTTTTCGTTTGGAACCTAGAGATTTGAGTAGTTCCTACATTGAGCGTCTGCCCCCTGGTGGTTAGTGCGCATCATAGCGACCCGTCAACCGTTCGGTTGCAATGGTCGCTTAGGCTATATCCCGCCAAACAATAATTGATATATAAGAAGAAAAAGATTTATAAATTATAAGTAAAAGCATCTTTAGAAAACATGTTATTTTTATTGTTGTGTAACATGCAATCTAAGTAAGAACATTATGCTTACCACACAGGAACAGTACTAAGTTAAGGCAAGTCTCTAGTTTCCCCTTCCCAGATTGCTACCCATCAGCATTTTCTCCGTAAAATATCTGACACTCCCAGTGCTCAAGAGATTGTTAACAACTGTTGTCAAAGGACAGAAGCCAATGCCTGGCAGAGGATGTAACATTCCTCTGAAAGCTGAGTCTCTCCTTGCCTTTCCTTCTCCTCCTCTAGTTATGTTGTTTTTGTGCTGTGGTCTGTATTCTGGATTTTCAGAGGAGTCTTTCCTTATTTATCTTTACATGTGTGATTCTTGTTTTGATGATCCAAAGTGTATTATGCCATAAACTCCTTGGGAAAATAATTTGTTTAAAGCCCCATGAAAAGTATCCTTTGAACCTTTGCCTGAAGTGGTAAGGAAAAAGGGCTGCTGTCTGGAAGCCAGACTTTGTGGTTAAGTTCTTTCAAAGCAATGTAGATATGGGATATTTTAAAAAACTAAAATTCTGGGAAGCTTTTTATGTGGCAAGTTTTGATTCATAGCATTTGGAAGGGTAGTTTGGAAACGTTATTCCACATCTACACCCCAATTTAAAGAATAAAATATGTAAAATAGTTTTCCTATATATTATTTCCACCCAATTCAGAAGACTTTCTAGTCCCAGGTTTTTCTCATAAAAATAACTGATAGTATAATTAGTCACAAGAACAAAATAAGAGGTTTACTATTGAAAGGGAGATAGCAAAATTGTCATTATGTGCAGATGACATAATATACCTGGAAAACCTAAGGGAATCAATTTACAAGTTATTAGAAATAATAAGAGCATTCAATAAGTCAGACATTAAATTTTTATAAATGCATAAAATGTATACATTTATATAAGTATAAATATACATTTTTTATAAATATATAAAAATCAATAGTATTGTTATATTCCAGCTAAAACCAGTTCAAAATTATAAGAGGTAAAATTAGTGCAAGAAAAACAATAACAGCAAATCACAACAGAAAGTATGTTGGACCTAGATGAAGAAAAATAGAAAACTTAACAGGATATAAAAAGGCTTGATCAGAAGACTCCATGCTATAAATATGTCCATTTCTCCTGCATTAATCTGTAGAATCCATGAAAATTCAACAGAAACTATAGCTGGATTTTTTTTTGTAACTTGATTTGATCTTTAGTTCAACTGAAATAGTAATTATGTGAAATTGATTAGTGAGAGAAAAGGAAGGAAGGAAGGAATGGAGGAAGGAAGGGTGTGTTATAAGGGAATACTTAGCTCTGGTAGCCAGCCTCCAAGATGGACCTTAACTGCACATTACAAAATTTAAAAAATATTCTTAAAACACCAACTAGTCAAAAGTCAGTTGTGAGATTTATTGTAACATTTTATAAAATGTATTCCTTTCTTCCACACCTCCCCCAAATTTATTATTTATTTATTTTTTGGTAGCAAAAATATTTTTTATTTATAATTTACAGTTTCACAAGTGAAAATCGTAAGTTTTTACACATACAATTTCATTTTGTAAATTTGCACACATCTACAGAACTTTCACACAAACAAGCACCTGAAACTGTGCAGTCAGTAGGATATGCAAATACTAAAATGTATCTATTAACCAAATGATAGCTGAAGGCCCTGCCTCAGCTAGACAATTTATATAGATAGTTCTATATATACATAAAAAAATTCTTCACCTACATCCAAACAGCAGCTTTTTAAAAAAAGAAAAACATATCTTTCTCATTTTATTTAAACTGACTCAACTGTATCATTTTCAGTTTTAATTTCAGTGGGTGTTGCTATGCTCTCCTCTGTACAAGCTGGTGGGGTATCGGTTTGTTCTTCCTTAACTTTGGGACTTTCACAGGGTTCCTGCAATTCATTTTTGACAATGTTCAACATAATGTTCAAAGGGTTTTCAACTGGTGTCTTGCTGGGAAATGGTGTACAATCAAATGAAGATGTATTTTGATAAATCTTCATAACATGATGGATGATAAATCTTTCCATCCACTCTAATGGCATTCTTTAAATGCCACTCCTCCTCTTCTTCATCCCAGATTTGTTCAAATTGTTCTTGACAGATTTCACAACTCTCCACTGCTCCAGCTGGCCCTGCCGGTACACTTTGGAACTCCTTTTCTTTAGCAGCTTCCTGAGTTTTGAGCGCAACTTCATCATGCACCTTTTCAAAAAACTGGCTCTTTGCACGTTCTTCCAAATCAGCTATTTTCTCAAGTTCTATCCAGTCTATTAAACTGTAGTACCAACGTCTATGAGTGACTTTTCTGCTAACGTCTTTTTCAGTTCTATTTTGCCAATAATGCCAGTCCAAGTGATCTGCATAAACATCTGTCTGTGATGTTGTAAACCTCATTCCACAAGAGTAACACTGAATACCAGTGTACAGTCGATTTATAACACTATCATAATGTTGTTTTAACTCTTCAATTGTAAAATTGGTAAGATCTGGAACATCTTGATCTTCATTTTGATCTTCCTCCTCTTCAGTGGGAGGCTGAGCAGCAACTTCATTTACTTGTGTTGTAGCTGAATCAGGCTGGGACAATTTGAGAATTCCTGTTCTTAGCAGTTTTGAAAATAATTCATTTACATTCGCCTGACTGAGGCGATTATCAGGATATGCCTTAGGAAGGGCTCCTGAAGGATTCTGAACAAATGCTCCAGGATTTTGTGGGTGAACTGGTAAAAATTGTTGTCCCTGGCCAAATGGTACTGGTTGAGCAACACCAGTCAGAACCTGTTGAGATGCCTGAATGTTTCCTACTGTTATTGGAGCAGGTAAATTGCCAGAGTTTCCAAATTGAGAACTTTGAAGATTCTTTTCATCAAAATAGTGTCCAGAAGCTCTGCTAAGGGGATTTGAGAAACTCTGGTTCCCAGGGCCATGTGGTCCATTAAAATTTGGTCCTTGAGGTGAATCAAATATTTGTTCATGTCTTTGGAATTGCAGTCCTTGGGATGGGGCATTAAAAGCATTGCCAGGCGGCTCATTATATGGACCAGTCTGACCGAAAGAAACAGATTCAAGCCTTTGTGAAGGATGATTGTCAAATCGTGCGCCTTGAAGACCAAGGGGAGTATCAAACCTTGCTTGCTGGTATTGTGGACCATCAAATCTTTGAGGAACACCATCAAATCTTGGTTGAACCTGCTGTCCAGGTGGTCCATCAAATCTCTGTGGGCCTGGTTGACCAGTTCTTTCAAATCTAGGACCTGGTTGACCATGTAATCCATCAAATCTTGGTAAGAGTGATGGCTGACCTGGCTGCCCATCAAACCTTAAAGCATGACAACCTTCAAATCTTGGACCACCTTGACCCAGAGGCCCTTCAATTCTCAGTCCACCTCCTGGTACAGGACCCTCAAACCTCATTCCACCTCCTTGTTGGACTAAGGGTCCCTCAAACCTGATCCCAACCCCTGGTTGACCATGTGGACCCTCAAACCTAAGGTTTCCACCAAGTTGATTATGTTGTCCTTCAAACCTCAGACCAATTACTGACTGACCATGGGGGCCCTCAAACCTCATTCCAACTCCCTGCTGTAGCAAAGGGCCCTCAAATCTGATCCCACCTGCTGGCTGACCATGAGGTCCATCAAACCTAATTGCAGCTCCTGATGGACCATGACCCCCCTCAAATCTATGTCCACTTACAGGCTGACCTCGGGGATTATCAAATCTAAGTCCACCCACAGGCTGACCATGAGGTCCCTCAAACCTCAGACCTCCCACAGGTTGACCCCAATGTCCCTCAAACCTGAGCCCACCCACAGGCTGGCCCGCTGGTCCTTCAAATCGTAGACCACCTGCAGATCCCTCAAACCTCAGACCAGGGGAACCTTCAAACCGAAAACCACCTCTGCCTGCTTGACCAATTGGCCCTTCAAACCGCAAGGTGTCCCTACTGGTCCTGGAGGACCTTTAAATCTCAAAGGACACCTGCCTCCTAGCTGACCTTGTGGTCCTTCAAATCTCAAAGGACCACCATCCCCCATTTGTCCAGGTGACCCATCAAATCAAAGAGAACCTGGTGCAGGAGGTCCATCAATTCCAGGGCTTAATTTATTAGGTCCTTCAAAAATCATCTTGTTTGGGCCATCTCTTGTCACTGATGGCCTATTAGGTCCATCAAATAATGGTCTGTCTTCAGCTAATGCTGTAGTTGCTGATTTATATTGAGGCCAGCGAATCGTGATGCTGGGCTATCTACAAATGGTTTATCTGCATCTTCATATCTAGGTCGCTTAAGTGGAAAACAATCATTGAATGGTGACCTCTGCTCTTCTCGCACACCTTTAGCAGAGACTTGCTCGTCATGTCTTCTCTGGCCTTCATGGGGTGAAAGATTCTCAGCATAAGAAGGACTCCCAGATATAGGAGAAAGACGTCTTGCTCTTTCACTAAATTGTTCTTTTCTGTCAAACTGTGCTCCACTATTCCTACTTGCATGTTTACTTTTGGATGGCTCACATTCTATTCCAGACAACAAGGCATCAGTCAAAGGGTAGTCAAAAATATCAGGATCTAAGAGATCAAGTCTTGGAAATGAATGCTGAACCTGTGTCCTTTTCAGTTTTGCTTTATGTTCATACTAGGTTAATTCAGCATCAGATAAGAGAGGTTTCTTTTTTAATCCACCTTTATTTTCTTCTGGACTACCACGTACATTGCATCTATGTTTACCTTCTTGATACTGAAATAGTTGTTGAATTTGATGCACACCAACAAGGAACTCATCCTGTGTAATTTCACCAGATGCTAAACATTCACTCATCTTTTGAAGTAATTCTCTTTTGCTGGCAAGAGTTAACGCTTTAGGAATCTGAAGATTGGCATCTACACTTAATCGATGCTGTTGCTTTGGGGCTCGAGGTGACAAAATTCCTTTAGTGCTTGACCAGCTTTCCCTATGCCTTAGATGAGGAGATTTACTATGGTCGTCACCTTGTAAGCTTTTATTTTCTTCCCAACCAGATTTTCATCTTTTGTTAGACTTGGAACTTGACCAATTTTCTACATTCTCCTTTGGTTCAGTGCCTGCCTTTGTAGAACATTGACATGTAGTTTCTTGCGGTCATTCCTCTTTAGTCTTCTTTATTCGCCTTGGATCTCGAACATCCTGTTTAGTACTTCTCTTAGCATTTCTTTCTTCCCTGGAAGGTGGCACAAAGTCTTCCATATATGACTGCTTACCTCCAGATTGGCGAATCTTTCCAGCTTTGGCTGTCGAGGTTGGAGACATACTCCTTTGCCTTTGTTTGGGTGACCGCCTATCTCTTCTCTTAGGAGAATGTATAATTGGTGGCCGAGACTTGGGTGATTGTTGGGGTCCAGCCCCCGCAGGTCCAGGGGTCCCCAAAGGTGTGGACGGAGTCAGCAAAGAAGGAATGACACAGAGACAGCGTGCAGTAGATCAGCAGCCTAGCCAGGATCTCTAGCCAAGTTCTGTGTTTTATTGTCTTGTTACATCTGTATTTATCCCAGTTGATTTTAATCCTATCAATTTCTATTCCAAAGGTTAGGGTGTTTCTTATCTCCATTCCAGGGAGTAAAGATTATGTAGCTTAAGCGTGATTGTTCATAAAGTGATTAACTACCCAACTGGCACTTAGTTAAGGGGTTGTATTCCCTCCCTAACTTCAGGGAAAAGTCCCTACCTGGGGAAACAACCTCGGAGAGGTGACCTTGGTTAAAACACATAGCACCAAGAAGGGGAGCAAACATATTAAGAACAGTATGCCATATACGCCAGGTCCCTTGAAACATATGCTGTGCAGATGTTTCTTCCCTGCAGCGACTGTGTCAAGCAGCAAAGATGGACCGGCTTCTGGCAGGTGATCTCGATCTTGATCGCTTTCTAGTACTTGATCTCCCTGGTTTTATTCCCTATTTTTCTGAGTCTTCCGTTATTGCATCTTGTTTTTGTACAATGCCATTAACGATTTTATTTTGACTTCCAACCAGACTATGTTCAGATGATTTCATATGCTCATCTTTATCTTTTTTTTCTGAAGTTTTTCTCTTCTCTTTTGTATTATCATCTTTGCTATCAGTCTTATCTTGAAGATGTTTTTTTTTAATCTTGGATCTCTCCTACTCATGTCAGACAACCTTGGGCATTCAGATTCTTGATTTTTCAAGTCTTTTGTGTGAGAGAATTTGTTTTTCAAAGGTGATTTAGATTTAGATTTAGAATCTAACTGGTCAAGTTCTTTCTTGGTTATTTTTTTCACCTGATTTACTTTTTCCTTGTTTGGATGAATTTTGTTTTTCAGAAGATATAGTTTTACTTGTCTTAATATCAGATTGGTTTAATGTATTCATTGGGAATTCTTTTCTGTGACTTTGATCTTTTCCGTGAGAAGAATGCTGACTTATCCCATTAAGACGGGGATCCCGGTTTGTTCCTTTCAAGTCCTGAATTTGTAAGGATGGACCTGCACGGCTTTTTTCAGGTTGCAAAGGAATCTGATGGGGAGTTTTAACCTCCATAGGGGGAATTTATGAAACATGTAATTTGGATGGTGCAGATCCAGGACCTAAGTTGGATGTCTCCTGCTGAACACTAAGAGAAACTGCCAGTTGTGCTTTAGTCTGCTCTAGTTCAAGCTCCAGCTTTTTCTGCTGAAGTTCTAATAACTGTTTTTGTTTTGCAAGTAGCTGCTGCCTTATAGTTGTTCTTGGGTAAGATTCTTTTGTATATCAGGAACCATTGGAGGAGTGGAGATGCTAGGGGAAGTGACCACTGTGCCAGGTGTTGAAGGCTCTTCAGGCGATTTATTTAAAAATTTAGGGTTCACATGGATGCTAGGTGTATTCACATTGGGGGGTAGAGGTTTAATAGGCCAAGCAGGATCTAATAAATTGACTCTGACATCCAGGGCATAAAGTTTCTTCAATGGGAATATCTCATCCCATGTGGAACGTAATTTAAATAAACGTTTTCTAGTATTTTCATCCACCTTTTCAAACACACAAATAAATGTTGCAACTAGATTTGTAGTAAAGGTAATGAGATACTCTCGTCCAACGTTTTTCACGCTAGAATCCATAAGGTACATAACAGGAAGCTTCTCTGAGGAAGGAGCCTTGGCGGTTTGGGCCTCGATGAGAGAGAAGATCTCCTTGGCGAAGGGCAGGTTCTCCTCGGCTAGAATGGTCAGCATATTGATGTGCGGTTTGCTATTGAAGGTCAGGTCTTCGAGGGATGACTGATAATCCCGACAGGCGTCCTCCCGGGCCCCTGGGATACCGGGCTCGGCCGGTGTCGGCTCTGACATTGCGCCGCGGCCCCCCCGCCCCCCTCAGAGGTTCGCCGCAGCCGAAGCTGAAGCCGCTCTCGACACCCGCCTCCCTTCCGACTGCGCTTCCTCTTCCCGGCTCTCTTGCGGCTTCGGCCTCACCACATGCTGACCGCGGAGGGGGGTTGGAGGATGACACGGGGTGTGTGTGTGGGGGGGGGGGCCGCGGGTACGCAACGCCGCCTTCTCAGGGGTGATCTCCCTTTTCCAGCCGCCTCTGGAGCCTCTTTCTCCACAGGCACAAAATGGCGCCGGCGCAGGCGGCTCCAGCTCTGAAAATACCTGTATTCCCAACCGCTGCGTCGTGCGAACTGAGCTAGGGGAGGGGAAATGTGCGGTAAAGGGGCGGGGCCGTTGAGCAAGAACGAGCGTGATAGGCTGGCCGTGTTGACGTAACAAGCCCCGCCCCCGCCCTTCGGCAGAACGTCTGGCACGTCTGCTCGCTGCCTGGACCCGGGCTTTCGCAACACCTCGGGCTCAGAGGTGCGGTGGAAAAGACGGGCCCTCTCATTGGCCAGTTCGTAAGGGACTGTGCAGTCATTTGTTACCATAACAACCCATTCTGGGAGCCCGGGAGGCCTGGGGAGGCCCAACCCAACCGTTTAAGGGGAAAGCTCGGCCGGCCCCACTTCGCCGAGCCCTCTGCGAGCCCCTTCTTTACAAATAATAGCATATTAAAATTTTTTTCATAAATAAGTATGTAATGACTTCTAAAACCTGAAACTTGTTGACCAAGTAAGACCTAACTAGATAATTTTTCACTATTTTTAAAAATAGTGTTCAGGCTAGCCACTGATCAGCTTTGTCAATCATCCTCCTCCCGCCCTCCCCTGCGGCAGGGCGGGGTCTCAAATTTATCGTTTTAAATAATTGATCACTTAATACAGCTGGATCCACAGTGATAGTAAATTCTGTCTAAAATGACTTTGAACAATTCTAGAGTGCCAGAACGAGATCACAGAAATGAAATGCAGTTGTTGCAATACTATTTTCTGGAAGAACAGAAATCTTCAAAGTGTAAGCATTAAAACACTGATATATTCAATCAGAGGCCTATAGGCAAAGATACGCAGTGATTAAGTGACTTACATATACCTGCAGCTTTTCTTCCAAATATTAAATATAGGAGAAAACCTAATTTTAAAAATTCTCAGGTAGTTTTGATGGTTTATGAATTACAGGAGGGGCTGGAGGTTGAATTGATCACCAATGGCCAATGATTTAATCACTCTTGCCTATGTAATGAAGTCTTCATAAAAACACAAAAGGTCAGGATTCAGAGAGCTTCCGGGTTGGTAAACACAGACATGGCAGGATGCCTCAGATAGGGCATGGAAGCTTCACCCCCATCCCACATACCTTGCCGGATGCATCTCTTCTATCTGTATTTTGTATCATGTCCTTTTATAATAAATTGGTAAACTTAAGTAAATGTTTCCCTGAGTTCTGTGAGCCACTCTAACTAATTAATGGAATCCAAGAGGGTGGGAGGTCATGGAAACCTCTGATTTACAGCCAGTTGGTCAGAAGTACAAGTAACAACCTGGACCTTTGGTGTCTGAAGTCCAAGGAGAGGGTCTTGGAATCTCCAATCTATAGTTGATTGGTCAGAAGCACAGGTGTTAGCCTGGTCTTGCTGAAGTGGAGGGCTATTTGGTGGGACTGAAGTCTTTGCCTTTGGAATCTGATGCTTTCTCCAGGTAGATAATGCCAGGATTTAGTTGAATTGTAGGACACCCAGCGGGTGTCCTGAGCATTGCCTGGTAGTGTGTGGGAGGGGCGGGGTGCCGGGGTCCTGCCCCAGCAGGTCCAGGGGTCCCCAAAGGTGTGGATGGAGTCGGCGAAGAAGGAATAACACGGAGACAGCCAGGTTCTGTCTCTAGGTTCTTCAGCCAGGTTCAGTCACCAGGTTCTAGTCAGGTTCTCTTGCCAATTTCTGTAGTCAGGTTCAGTCCAGGATCTTTTGCCATGTTCTCTCGCTAGGTTCTGTCTCTAGGTTCTGAGGCCAGTTTCTGTCCAGGAACTTTTGCCATGTTCTCCAGCGAAGTTCTTCTGTCTCTAGAGAACGTTCTGTGTAGGTTCTGTGCCTAGGTTCTGTCTCTCTTGGTTCTGTCTTCTTACATCTGTATTTATACCAGTTGATTCCAATCCTATCAATCTCTATTTCAAAGGTTAGGGAGTTTCTTATCTCCATTCCAGGGAGTAAAGATTATGTAGCTTAAGCATGATTGTTCGTAGTTAAAGTGATTAATTACCCACCTGGCACTTAGTTAAGAGGTTTTATTCCCTCCCTAACTTCAGGGGAAAATCCCTACCTGGGGAAAAAACCTTTCTCAGAGAGGAGACCTTGGTTAAAACACATAGTGCCAAGGTGAGCAAACATATTAAGAACAGTATGCCATATATGCCAGGTCCCTTGAAACAGCAAGCATGGACCGGCTCCCAGCAGCGGGGGCGGGGGTGGAGGAGGGGGAACCACTCACATATTGAAATTAGTCTCAGAACCATTAGACAAATACTTCATCTTAACGTATTTCCAATGAATTTTTCATCTCGCTTATAAATACTCATTCTGTGTTTGTGGCTTACCCTTATTGTGCCTGGTTTTTGTCTCTTGTGCCAAACTTGATTTTATTTGTGCCTCAGAGTAATGCTTTTAAATTTGCTTCAGCCCAAACTTTGTACCTCTTCGGACATTCCTGACAGTCCCCTAAGTCAACACAGCCTCCCAGAAGCCCAGGATAGGTATGGAGCTCCAGGCGGGATATTTAAACATATAACCAAATTGTTATCTAATTGTTAACCAATATATTCCTGAAGTTCAGCATTAGTGAATATCTAGTAGGATAGATTATATAACAATTTGACCTTAAAGCTTAGAAATAAGGGTAAGCTTTTCTGGTATAGACTAACTTCATAAGAGTTATTTACTATTACTTACAAGGTGTCTGAAATCATAGCATAATCCAGCATTCAACATTCTACACAAACACAAAGACTGGTTGGACTGGCTAGGCCAGTTGGACTAAGTTAGCTGATCCTAATTATTTACTATTTTCAATCAAATAAATATTTAATAACTAGGTTTGTTATATCAAACAGCCATAAAGCCATTGTAATAGAATAGTCCCAAACTCGTTGGCAACTATGTTTCATGTCTTACTCTAGAATGTTTATATTATTCATATGAACAAGATATTGGGTTTTTTTTAGAATTTATGATTTATAAGCATAAATTGCTTGGGGTGAAAAGCATAAATATTTTCTATTGAATTCTTTTAACTCCTGCTTTGTTTTCTGAAATGTTTAGCCTCCATGTGTGCTCGTAGAGTTTTTTTAGTCAGCCTCTGTTTTAGTTTATTTCTGCATAATAAACCACCTCCAAACCTTGCAATGTGAAAACAACAGTTCTTTTATCCTCCCAGAACTCAGATAGGGCATGGTGGGGTTGTTTTGTCTCTGCTCCACTATGTCCTGGGCCTCAGCTAGGAAGACTCAGTTCAGAGGGGTGACTAGAAACTCGAAACTTTTGGAGGCTTTTCACATGTTGGCACCTAAGGTGGGATGATACCAAGGCTGGGCTCAGCTGGGGCTGTTGACCAGAGCACCTACATCGGCCCCTCTCCTCTGGCCTGGGCTTCTCACAGGATGATGGCTAAGTTCTAAGAGGGAGCTTCCTGAGAATTAGTGTTTCAGGAGACCCACATGGGAGCTGCAGGGCTTTTTATGATCTAGTCTCAGAATTCATATAATATCACTTCTTCCGAACTCTATTGCAGGGATCAGTAAGCTACGGCCAAATCCAGTCTGCCACTGTCTTTGTAAAAAAAGTGTTGATGGAACACAACCATGTCCATTCATATCATCTATGGCTGCTTTTGTGCTATGATGCATTCTTGAGTAGTTACCACAGAGACCATATGGTCGGCAAAGCCTAAAGTATTTACTATCTGGCTCTTTACAGAAATGGTTTTTTGAGCCCTGCCCTATTGATTAAAGCAATTACAACCCTGCTCAGTGTCAAGGAGGGGAGGGGGAAAGACCCCACTTGGTCGGAGGTCTGTCAAAGGAGGTGCCACATTTAAAAATACCACCTTAGCTCCTGTTTGCCCCTCAGATTTCAATGATTAAGTCTTTAATTTTGTCAGCTCCTGAAGGTAAATGGTTGGCTAATAATTCTTTCAAAGAAAGGTTAATATGTGTTCAGAGTAAATGTCAAGGGTAAAGAGGACCTTTAAATTCTTTAAAAGAGAAAAAAAATATGAGGGTGGGAGTGGCTGAGGAAAGATCAATGGAGGAAAAAGAAGACATATAATACTTTAAAAGTAAAGAATTTTTAAAAATAGTGAAAAATTATCTAGTTAGGTCTTACTTGGTCAACAAGTTTCAGGTTTTAGAAGTCATTACATACTTATTTATGAAAAAAATTTTAATATGCTATATTGGTATCATTTGTATTACTCCCCCCCCCCCGCCCCAGTTTCCTCATCTATAGAATGAGGGACCAAAATATCTGGAGGTAGGGCCCCCACTGGTTGGTTGGTTGGTTGGTTAGTTTGAATAGGAAGGGAGAAGGAGAAAGGTAGAGACATCAATGATGAGAGAGAATCATTGATTGGTTGCCTCATGCACACTCCACACGGGATCGAGTCCTCAACCCGGACATGTGCCCTGACTGGGAATTGAACCATGACCTCTTGGTTCATAGGTCGATGCTCAACCACTGAGCCACATCGGCCGGGCCCCACAGATGTTTAAAGCTCCTCAGGTGATTTTAATATATACCCAGAGCAGAGAAATGTACAGTTAGGTGAGTTTAGGCTTCTTTACAAATAAGATTATCTTGTTCTGTGATTGTAAATAGATATGAAAATGAAAAGTTTTCCCATATTTTTTACTTATTAGTATGCTACTGAGAAAATTATATGGAATGCATTTTACTATGATAAACCAACATTATTTCAATATCTCACAGTCGTTTGGCCTAGCTGATTTAGCATGAACCTAAGTCAAATATTTTTATTTTCACATATCTTTTGACCTACTGATTATTTCTGTCATTTCACACTGAAGTAAATCTTTTATTTTTCTTGTTTGTTAATAAACATGCTAGTGTGACACCTCTTTTCAGAATGACATTGAAACCTATCTGCACATATGTTTTAACATAGTGTTTCTCAAACTTAAGCATGAACATGAATCACTTGAGGAATCTTGTAGATTGATTCAGTAATTCTGCAATGAGAATCTGGCTTAAGAATCTGCATTTCTAAAAAGCTACCAAATGATTCCCATGCTGTCCAATCATCATCCATGCACTACACCTTGAGTAGCAAGTTAAAAACATACTCATCCAAAGTAGCTAGTTTAGCTCAGAATTGCAAGTTCAATCTCAGAACTGACTGAGGAAAAAGAATGGGGTCACAGGAAAAAGGGAAGAGGTGTTAGAGTGATTTTAAGTTGTATTGTACTAAGCATAATGGCACCTCTTATTTATTTATTTGTTGTTTTCTTTAAAAAGTATTTTCATAGATTTTTAGAGAAAGAGGAAGGGAGAGGGAGAGAAAGAGAAACATCAATGTGAGAGAAGAACATCCATTGGCCACCTTCTGCATGCCCCCTACTGGGGATCCAGCAGAACCAGGGCATGGGCTCTGACCAGGAATCGAACCATGCATGGGAGGATGCCCAACCAATTGAGTCACACCGGCCAGGGCTCTTTTTTATTTAAAAAACAAAAAACTCACTGAGAAAAGTATAGAATTCTGTTTTTATTTCTTCCCATAGGTTTTACCAATAATTACTTTCTTCTGCTGTGTGATACCTGTCCTCTATACTATAAACCTCATGCAGTGGCTAATCCTAAGGTAAGTTTAACAGCTGAGAGCTCCTTTTGTTAGAGACAGCATGGTATAGTGGCATATGCATTCGACTACATGTTAAAAGACCTGGATTCTTGTTTTTATCACCTTTGGCCTTGTGACCTTGAGCAGGTCATGTAATCTCTTTTAGCCTCAGTTTTGTCTTTAAATCTAGGCTAGTAATTCCTATTTACTGTACAAGGTATTTAAAAAAAGTAAATAAGATCGTCGTGAAAGTGCTTTGTAAATAACAATGTGACTTGTACACGTAACTTATTATATTTTTCACAGCGTATTCTTGACTTTAGACCCACATACAAGAATACATTGTCTATGATGCTGTTAACCTTCAACTATCTTCACTAGTACAAGGAGCACTAACAAGAATTAGATGATAAATAAGGCACCTGAAGACTTTCTCTGTCTTAGAAAGGCCTGTGTTCAAAGAATTAAAAAAAAATAATGGAGTTTTAAGAGTCATGGAAGAAAGTTTGAATAAAGATTCCTGGGAGAAATGGTGGTGAATGCATACTCTTCATCATCCTAGAGATTGATCACTGTCTCCTTTTCATTTCCTTATCTGGCATTAGGGAGCATCAGTTGGTATTGAAGCGAAGGTCTTAAACTGATTGTAATTAAGAGCCAATTTTGAATAAAAAAATAAAAGAAAGGAAACAGGTTTCTCTGATTTTTTTCAAGGATCTCAGTTTAGAGCAGTGGTTCTCAACCTTGGCTGCATGTTAGAATCACCTGGGAATCTTTTTAAAATCCTGATTTCTGGGCCTCATCCTCCGGAAATTCTGTTTCTTTGTTACTAATGTTGTGCCCCCCCCCCCATAACAAAGAAACAGAATTTCGGGGGGGGGGGGGGATGAGGCCCAGAAATCAGGATTTTAAAAAGATTCCCAGGTGATTCTAATGTGCAGCCAAGGTTGAGAACCACTGGTTTAGAGGAATAGTTAACATTATGTCTTTCCTTTACTCTCTAGAATGCATGCTGCAGACTAATTTACTCTTATAGTTATAGAGCAAACCAGGAGGTGTGGCTTTCACTACAGTAGGGGAGTAAATATATGAGTTTCAAAAAAATTAATTCAGCTCCTATGGTTGGTTAAAAGTCTATATGATGATTCAATTAAGTTTATGAATGACCTCGCGGTGATAATCTGCAAGTGGAAAATTGAGTTGGCTCTATATGTTAAGAGCACGAGGCAATTTTGCCTGAGCTCATTCAAGCAGCCATCTCTGCACTGGGGGACCTGAGGGAGGACCTGGAATGGAACCCCATATAAAGTAAACTCCAGGGGGATTGACTGAAACCAAAGTAAAACCACTGCCCAGACCAGTAAAGTGACCCATATGGTTCCAGTGAATAGTTCTTGGGATTTATTTAAGTAGAGAGGATAATACATTTTTATTGTGTTTATTTTTTCATCTTGCTTGCAGATTACTTTGGGCACAGTAGCCACAGAAGCTCTTAAGTGTAGCAGGAAACATTTTCTGGGGTATGGTAAGTAGTATATATCTTTTTCATTAGGTAACCTCCGGTGTTTTTATAAGAACATTTCAGAGACCCCAAAGCCTGGCTGGGAATAGAAGGTTTTTCAATAATTTTCTTGTAAG
The DNA here is from genome assembly GCF_014108235.1 of Myotis myotis. Lineage (NCBI taxonomy): Eukaryota > Metazoa > Chordata > Mammalia > Chiroptera > Vespertilionidae > Myotis > Myotis myotis. The sequence continues at coordinate 163,182,296 of NW_023416313.1, forward strand.
AACTTTCCACAATGATAGAAAGTCACCCTGCTGTTTATGTCACTTGAGGTCTTCCTGACGGTTCACTGCCTAATTCTCCAAATTTAAGTTCCCACACTTGCTACTTCCACTTCTGAGGTTGTTTCACGAGCAGAGTAGCGAATGTTTTTTTTAATTTGTGGCTGCCCATATCTTGTTTCTCTTTCTTGTTTGTAGACAGAGACACATCTAACTCGTCTGTACATTGCAGACTGTTGCTCTTTAAAATCATGCCTTAATGACTGGGGACTTTGCAGGAAGTGTGATGTGTGTCTACATGTCTTTTGTTAAACTTTTGGCAAAAGCCAGAGTACCAGACACTGATCCATGGAGGAAATGTAAGCTTCTAATATTGCATATTAGGCATGTAATATGGCTATATACCTATCCCTTCCAGAATAGTATGGATCTGGAATATGTATGTAGGCATTTACTTACCAGGTTTGATAAGCATTTTGGTCCTTTAGGGAAGAGTAAGGTAAAAGAATGAGAACCCCAGCGAATTTCCATTGAATTCCTTGAATGAACACACCCTAAATATGGTGTTCTTTTGGTCTGTCTAATTTATCCCTGGGAACATTGCCTGAATAGCAATAACTATTTTTATAGTAGCCCAACTTTCCAGTGTGTATGTTCCAGAAACCACCATGATAAAGATGTTGAGAAATCCCTTCAGTGTACTTTTCCTGCCATCCAGTCCTAATCTTAGGAGGAGACTGAGGAGTGCTAGTCTGTCCGCACACTTTAGGGTGGTTAAGGGGTCTCTTATACATTCAGGGTAGACCCAGAGAATAAGCCTTTGAGCAAAAGCTTCTCTTTAGTCTTGGGTTAGCTATTAGGAGAACTCCAGTGGGACAGTTTTGTTTTAGGTCTTCTGAGCATTTCTTTTTCCTTTAAAGAATTCCAGGGCATTCCAGCTTGGCTCAGAATATTTGGAGCTTAACAGAAGTAAATACAAAGCTTTCTTGGAATAGCTGTGAGCTAGAATAGTTTCACCCCATCCCCACCTCTGTCAGCCTGCAGTCTATGAAGCTTCCCTGAGGTGCAAATGTGGGTTACTCAAGGACTATGTACTCCCCAGGGATGCCCAAAGATGCAGATTCTATTGCAGCAGTGCTTGTCTGATACAAATAATATTGCTTTAAATCTGCAAGTTAAATTTTACTCTACCCAAAAGAGGAGGATAAACAAGCATCACTCTATACCATTACTGAGACCAGTATTCCTACTGTCTAACATGAAGTTTAATTCTTGCTTGATATGCCAACACTGTGAATGATATGACAAGACTCGGAGATGTGATTGTAGGAAATACTTCAAGAAAATAGATTGGGATTTTATCTTTTAAAGTTTATGAATTTCTTTCTCCTCTAATACTTATTAAGGAAGAAATTGCTTTTCATGGATTCTGTCCATGCTGGAAAACTGGGCTGATCTGAAGGCAGCTTGACGCCAATGTCAGACACATCATGTAGACAATTTCTCTTCTCTATTTTGGAGTCTGTTCTCTAGAACTCACACCCACAAAAATATATACTAATATAATCACAACAGTTTTTCACTGCTCTATGAGTTATAAAGGTAAAGTCTGGGGGAATATTCTTAGAATGCTATGAGAGAGAAAGTTATGGTGCAATATTTCAGGTTCCTGTGATGGAAAATTGTAATGTTACGTTGTTCTGCTTATAGGCCAAGTAACCAGTGTCACATGATCTGGTCTTTGTTCTGTTGAGCCTTTAATTCAGCAGTTCTCAACCTGTGGGTCTCGACCCCTTTGGCGGTCGAAAGACCCTTTCACAGGGGTCTCCTAAGACCATCCTGCATATCAGATATTTACATTATGATTCATAACAGTAGAAACATTACAGTTATGAAGTAGCAACGGAAATAATTTTATGTTTGGGTCACAACATGAGGAACTGTATTTAAAGGGCCAGACGGTTGAGAACCACTGCTCTAATTGCATCCACAGAATTCTTGTGACAGTTCTTTTCCATTGAAGAAAGATGACTGATGGTGTTTTCTGTTTTACTGAAGCTATAACGTTCACTATACTTAAATGAATTAAGAATCTCTAGTGACATAGTCTTCATGCTTTTCATCTAACTTTCGATATTTATTTTTATTATAGTACAGAAGAAACAAAGTTTGCTTTGCAATTGTTTTCTGAAATTGTTCAGACTTAAACAAACCCAAACCTATCAAATAAGACAACCGAGTGAGACTTTATTATCAAGATGAACAACTTAGTCAGACTGCCCAAGTTTTTGTCTTTGTCTTTTGTTGTCACATCGCTTTTCTTTTTTGTTAATCCTCACCCGAGGACTTTTCCCATTGAGTTTTGGACAGAGTAGAAAGGAGTAGGAGATACACAGAGAGAGAAACATAGTTGTGAGAGAGACACATCCATTGGTTGCCTCCTGCATACATTTAGACGCGGGGTGGGGGACTAAGCCTGCAACCGAGGTGTGTGTTTGTGACCGGAATCAAACCTAGGACCATTCAGTCTGTGGGCCGATGCTCGCTCTGTCCACTGAGCCAAACCAGCTAGGGCCGTGGTTCTCAACCTTCCTAATGCCGCGACCCTTTAATACAGTTCCTCATGTTGTGGTGACCCCCAACCATAAAATTATTTTCGTTGCTACTTCATAACTGTAATTTTGCTACTGTTATGAATCGTAATGTAAATATCTGATATGCAGGATGTATTTTCATTGTTACAAATTGAACACAATTAAAGCATAGTGATTGATCACAAAAACAATATGTAATTATAGATGTGTTTTCCGATGGTCTTAGGCGACCCCTGTGAAAGGGTCGTTCGATCCCCAAAGGAGTCTCGACCCACAGGTTGAGAACCACTGAGCTAGGGCATCACATCTCTTTTCTTGCCTCATCTCATATTATTCCAAATCAAATCCTAAATACCATATTATTTTATCCATAAATGCTTTCCATATACATTTGACTAAGGCCAGTTATATCAGGAAATTAAATTGATTTATAGGAGCCAATGCTTTGTGTACAACCCAAGTAAAAACAATGTTTTATAAAGTGGCAAATTATATGATAGATATAAATATCTATTGCACAATAGCTATTTCAGCCTTCTTTGACTCACTGAGAAGTCGCATGTTTTAGTTTGTCTACTGTGGTCAAAGCACAAACCATGTAGTCCACAAATATCCACAAAACTTCTTCTAGCCTCACATAATATCTTGCATTCACATAGAGACTCCGGAGTTTCCTGATTACATTAAAAAAAAAATGCCAGTTTTCAGTAACTCTACACATCAACACTTTCTACTCTTTAGTGTGCATTCAAGAATACATAAGTTTGACATGGAAAAGCTGAATTTTGCTGATTTATTTGCACATGTATCACAAAACCCTTTTAAGGGGCAAATTTTTTTAAACAATTTTTCTCCACATCCTTGAATGAAACTGACACTCTGAAAATGTGCCCTAGTTACTCTAGAGCTTTGAGAACTCCAGTTATAATGCTACAGTCTTAATATATCTAATTATAATATATATAACCCCAGCAAGAATGCTGCTGCTTGAGAACAGAACAAATCTGAATGTGTGTGTATTGGTGAGAGAAGGAAAGGTGAAAACTGCTCTAGGGCTATGACATGTATAAGACTTCAAGTTGATCCCTCTTCATGTCAGCAGGTATTAGGGCATTAATTTTTTGGCATGGAGAGAGTGCAGTAGATAATGATTTTTTGACCCCCCTCCCCCACTTCTTTCTCTACTGTTTCTCATTCTTTAACCCAGCTGCTAAATTAATCACTCTTTTCCTATCTTTCCCTCCAACTTTGTATTGTGGAGCAAGGGGAAAAGACAGGTTTGGAAGAAAAGAGCCTATCTAAGAGTTTTTTTCTTAGGAGCTGGCTCTCTGCCCCTGCTCTTGAATAATTGTTGACAGTTTAATTCATTTTTAAGTGCTGATCAAAACACAATTATCAGCAATTATTACAAAAAAGTATAGCAAGTCCACCTCATGAAACTCTACAGCTGGCAATGCTAATTGTCAGAATAAAATTGTCATGACATTATTCCATAATCTAATTTTTTTATATCTCTCTCTCTCTCTCTCTCTCTCTCTCTCTCTCTCTCTCATTAATTATTACATATCTCTAGAGTACCTACTAAGTGTGAGGTGGCAAGGAAAGCTCAAAGGAGATAAAACCTGCACATAAAGATATAATACAGCCGGGCTGGCAGGACTCAGTAGTTGAGCATTGACCTATGAACCAGGAGGTCACGGTTTGATTTCCGGTCAAGGCACATGCCTGGGTTGCAGGCTCGATTCCCAGTGTGGGGTGTGCAGGAGGCAGCTGATCAATGAGTCCCTCTCATCATTGATGTTTCTGTCTCTCTCTTCCTTTTCCTTCCTCTCTGAAATCAATAAAAATATTTTTTAAAATATTATAATACAAATTAGAATGTGGTATGTTCTATGTCAGTACTTCTGAGACCACCTACTACATCGATCTCTGGTTGTAGGGATCAAGAATCTGCATTTTAGCAAGCCTTCTAGGTAGTTCTCATGCACATTTAAGTGCTTTATATGTTTAAATATAGACATAGAAAGTCTAGAAAGTGGTCACTGGGACTCTGAGCACTTTGTTGAACCCAGAGGAAGCAGTTTCTGACAATGTTGTGGAGGGAAAACTTCAGATATAAGTGGTTGGAGTGGATGGTAAGAAAGTAGAGATGGGAAGTATAAACAAAGCTTTCATGAAATTTCACTCCGAAAATGGGGGTTAAGGGGGTGAGAAATGAGAGGTAGCTGAGAAATTATGTGATTTAAGGGAAATTTTTGTTAAAAATAACAAAAATTTGAACATGAGCACTTAACCTTTGTCTCTTTTTTAATAAGGAAAATAATAACCTATCTTGAAGTTTGTTAGAAAAGTCAAATGAGATAAAGTATGCTTTGTACCTAAGATGATGCCTAACATATGGTAGGTTCTCAATAATAGATGTTAATATTCATATACACCATTTTAAAAAATAAAAACAACAGAGTATATGCTTCCCATGTTACTTTGTTATCAGGTTTTTAAATATATATATATATTTTTTATTGATTTCAGAGAGGAAGGGAGAGGGAGAGAGAGAAATATCAATGAGAGAGAATCATTGATCAGCTGCCTCCTGCACACCTCTCACTGGCTTTCGAGCCTGCAGTGCCCTTACTGGGAATCTAACTGTATCCTCCTGGTTCATAGGTTGACACTCAACCAGAGCCACACCAGCTGGGCTGTTATCAGGTTTTTAAACTACTTTATTTAAAATCAAGATTGTACTCTAATCGAGGTATTTGGAAAATTTTCAAATAAATTGGAAGTTAACTAATTGGTCATGATTTGATCAGTTCAATCATTTTGATTTTGTAATTTCCTCAGCTTTCCTCCTTTTAGACTGAGTCTAATCTTTTTAGTCTAGCTTCACATATGAGCTACTTCCCTTAGTTTTTTTTTCCCATTGTTTTTTAAAACTACAAGGCAATCGTACAAATGATTACAAATGAATCATGCAGATCTTACACTGATTTGGTATATTAGTAGGTTTATTTTTATTCACATTTTTGAACATAACCTTTTATCTGTAAGTCATTTATGGAGTTACCATATGATCCAGCAAGCAATTCCACTCCTTACCCAAGAGAAATGAAAGCAAATGTCCACACAAAAACTTGCACCTGAACGTTCATAGCAGCATTATTCGTAATTGCCAAAAAGTGGAAATAACCCACATGTTGGAAATAACCCACATGTCCATTCAACAGTTGGAAATAACCCAAATGGCCCACAAATAAAATGTGGAATATCTATACAATGGAATTTTGTTCAGCCATAAAAAGGAATGAAGTCCTGATAAGATTATAAAATAAAACTTGAAAACATTTTGCTGAGTGAAAGAAGCACTTAACAAAAGATCACATATTGTATGATTCCATTTCTGTGAAATGTTCAGAATAGACAAATCTATTGAGACAGAAAATAGATTAGTGTAGGCCTAGGGCCTGAAAGAGAAATGGGGAGTGACTGCTAATGGGGTATCAGGTTTCTTTGTGGGATGGCACTTGATAGTCTGTGCCTGACAAGCTGCTATCTGGAGTCCCTGTGGATATGTTTCCGTTGAATGTTGTTTTGCCGAAGGGGTCTTTTCTCATCCTGCATCTGTCAATCAGGTTGTGTGGGTACTTTGTATAGAACACTCTATTTTTAGAAACCATTGGAAGCCTAGATGGATGTTCTCTTTCTTCAAAGAATAAATTTTTATTGCTTTAGTCAGGTACAGAGTAGTGCCAACAAGCAGGTATCATCTTATTCCAATTCCAGGCCAGAGATTCTTCTGTACAAGCCAGACGATTTGAATCTGGGCTGCAGACAGTGCAAGGGCCGGTTACTTTCACTTCACCTTAATTCCTGGCGTGCAGCTGCGGTATGCGCAGCCCACTGGGGTTTGAGGCAAAAGGAACATCAGTACTACTGATCCTGTCTTTATTTTAAAGTTTGATATTTTGTTCATCATGGATTTTTTTCATTAGGTTTAACTGCATTAAAGTTTTATTTATCTGGATTACTGAGAGTTTGGGTTCCCCTAAATTGTGTGCTCCCAGGTCTGCTCCCAGCTTTGGTATTTCTATATCTACTTTGAGATTTTTACATCCTGAGAGTTTGAATAGAGAAAGATGTTCGTTCCCCAACTTCCTCTAAAATCCCATAGTGATTTTCGGTGCACTCTCTCAATTTCCTCCTTTACCATGCTCTTTGGAATTAACTGTCTAAAGACTCCCACACTACCAGAGACTGAAGTGGATTAAACATAAACATTTATCTTCATTTCCCCCTGAAACTGCCCTAAAGTGATAGTAGCAGAATAACAAGGTAAAAACCTGCAAGGACTAAGGGAAAAGAGAAAATAAGAGCTGTCCAGAAATTTTTGGAAGACATGCAGCTGATGGAGGAGTGATGTCTGATCTCGATTTTCAAAGTATAGGAAGCAGAGACCCGCTACCGACAGAGACAGATAATGAGAAGCGAGCCAGCTCACCCCACAAAATCCCACTGAAATTGTGTTGTCCTTACTATCAGTCATCAGGGAGAGGCAACAACAATTTGCATTCATGTGTGATAGTCTATAATACTTATTTACTGTATCACCTCAAAGATTGTTGTAACTCTCCCATGTCACAATCTGGTCAGGTGGGACCTAGATCTAGTACAACTGAGCAATGTTCTAACAGACTATACTGATTATCTCAGAAACTGAGTCAAGCTTAAAGTGACCTTACTATGACCATAAATCATATAACGGAATGATTGAGGATGATTGATTGATTCCAAAAATCCTGGGCCTTGCACAGACTGTAATATTTGGGGCAACTGGATGAGCTAAAAGGGTAACAAAATGGAGTTTCGGTTGACTGTTGGGACTTTGCTGTGAGGCAGCCTTTGGCTGTGATGCGTATCTTCTAACATTGTTGGTGTATTGTGTCCTTTTCCTGCAATAAACTAGGTTAGTGAGCTAAGTGATGGGAATCTGAGTATTTTTTTTACATTACTCTAATTTCTGAAAAGAATGTATGCACCCAAAGAGTTGACCAAAAAAAATCAGATGGTTTCTGTTTGCATTCTCCTAACTATCGGCTAGTATTCGTATGTAGTTACAAGTTAACACACTGTTGTGGTCAGATCCATGATCTTTATTTTTTAAAGGCTATTCCTGAAAGGAATACTTTACTTTTTACTAGGAACAAGGCTTGCTCTACAATGTCAATATTAGATACTTTTATTTAAAAAGTTTATTCTTCTTATGACAATGGTCCATCTTAATATGCATAACTATTTCCTCTAGACAGGGAGTTACAAAGAGGCTTGGTGTTCCCTAGGAAGAGTGATAGCCGGAAGTTGTTGGCATGTTATCTGGACACCTGAGAACAGAGGGTGGGCCTCCTGCAGATCACAGAGAAGCCACTGGGTTGCAGGAGTGGTAGATGACAGCTAGAAAGCTGAGAGCAGCTGTAGTGGAGACTGGGCTGCTTCTGTTTTCCTCCACAACCTTGACAAAAGAGCATATGCAAGAGCAGTGTCACAAGATCTAAAAATAGGGAATTTACTAAGTCACTCAGTTGAGCTCTCTTTGCTGAAAATATTATCTTGTTTAATAACAATGCAAAGGCCAATGGGAGGGACAAGATGAGATGAGGAAGAGGGAAGAGTCCAGGATGTCTTGGTGGAGAGTCAATTGTGACATTGTGTTGAGCCTGCTATGTCTTTGCACATCCAGATAATGTCTACATGTAGCAGGACAAAAAGAAACTAGGAAAATTCCAGGGCAAGTGGGAAAGGGAAACTGAGACAAGAAACTTAAACAAGGCCAAACAGTTTGAGCAGCTTGCAGCCAGCGTAAGAACTGCAAGGCCTTATCTTCCCAAACCAAGGGCACTTGGGAGCAAATGTTTTATACCCTCCTCCCTAACCAGAAAATACATAGTTTACATCAGCCTGGCCTGGGAAAATAGAGAACAATGATCCAACAGGGCCAGCTAAACCCAAGGACAGATGAGGTTGGGGAACAAATAACAAAAACCTCATTAAAGCCAGACAGACCTGCAGTAAAAGCCAAAGCCCAAAGAATAACCCAAAACTCCCCTATACACTCATTTTAATACATCAGCATATTAAAAATGCACTGGGAAAGCTGATGAATATCCTACTGAAACCCTCCCCTAAGATTTTTTGCCTATAGAAAGAAAGAAAAAAAAAGAATAAAAAGCCCTCAAGACAAAGACTCAAAGCGGTCTCACTCTAGAGTATGCCTATGCCCCTTCCCGAGCATGAACTTTTTATCCTTCTTACATTCTAACGGTCCCCACAGGACTTGCAGCCAGGGGAGCGGTGGGCAGTGGCAGCTCTACCAGGGCTCCCTTTTCTCTGACCTCCCAGTGAGCTAACAGCAGCCCTGCCTTGGCTCACTGCTTTCCTATAACATTTCCAGAGCCAAAGCAGAGCACCGCCTACCAGGGGTGGGCAAACTTTTTGACTCGAGGGCCACAATGGGTTCTTAAACTGGACCGGAGGGCCGGAACAAAAGCATGGATGGAGTATTTGTGTGAACTAATATAAATTCAGAGTAAACATCATTACATTAAAGGGTACGGTCTTTTTTGTTTTAGTTTTATTCATTTCAAACAGGCCGGATCCGGCTTCGGGCAGTAGTTTGCCCACGGGCCGTAGTTTGCCCACGGCTGGCCTAGGCTCTCTCTCCACTATTGTTTCTTCTACTCTAGTTTCTTCCTTTGTTTCACTGTCCCCAGCATTAATAAGAATACTCTCAAAGCCATCTGGACTCATGTTGCGAAATCTTTCCTACACAAAGTCAATGACCCTACAGGCTGGCCTGAGGCAGACCTGCTCTTGGCCAGCCCCTGCCCAGTCACAGGCAGACAGTTGGGAACAGGACCTGGAGCAAGGATAGGGCAAGACTATAAGTGTAGGCATAGGGCCTCCTCCCACATGGCCCGTGGGAGTTATTAGTAGATATGTGAATGGGGTCACAGATGAGACCACCCAGGATCTTAAGAGAAGAGAGAAGGTCCAAGGACATCCACCTCTTAAGAGGAGGAGGAAAATAATTTAGAGAAGGAACTTGAATATCAATAAAAAGAGATGGGAGAGCCCTGACCAGGTGGCTTAATTGGTTGGAGCATCGTCCTGTACATGAAAAGGTTTCAGGTTTGATTCCCAGTCAGGGCACATGCCCAGATTGTGGGTTTGATCCCTGTCGGGGCACGTATGGGAGGCAAGGAGTCAAGGTTTCTCTCTCACATAGAGGTTTCTGTTTCTCTTCCTCTTTCTCACTCTGTCTTTTCCTTCCTCTTTCTCTAAAAATCAATGGGAACATGTCCTTGGGCAAGGATTAACAACAAAACAAAGGAGATGGAAGAGAGTGGTATTAATAGTATCCACTGGAAATGACACTTGAGAGGTCAGGCCAAAGATATCATCAGTACTTTGCAGTGCTAAGGTAGAAATCAGATAGCAGGAGATTGAGGAATAAATAAAAGGTGAGATAGTGGAGATAGTGGATGTATTCTGGAAGCTTAGCTCTAAAGGAAAATGAAGTTGCCATAGTTTTTGTTTGAATATTATTTTGAGCTTGATTATTTGCTGAGGGAAAACACACACACACACACACACACACACACACACACACTGGAGTTGTAGAAAATATGATAACTGATATAGCTGAAAGAGAGATTAGAATCAAAGTTGTACGGAGTAGACATGGTTGGTACATTTGTCTCTTTTTCTGCCTCAGTGAGAAAAGTGTCTCTTTGTAGAGGGTTGAGAAGTAAGCTTTAGAAATTTAGCTAGTGAAGGCAAGGAGAAAAATAACTTTAACCAGAGAATGCAAATGCAAATAAATTTGTACGGGATTGGAACAGAAAGGCTGAGGGAACTGACACATGATGGCTGCCATTTTTTTCTGTGAAAAATGAAGTAATATGATCAAGTAAGAGAACAGAGTGAAGGTTTGGAATAGACACTGAGGAGAATGTGGAGGGTGTGTAAATAGCATGATCAAGTAGTATTTTGGCCGGGGAATGTATACCCCAAGTGTGCCCCAATCCACACGATCATATAGATTTTTTTAAAGCAGAAGTCAGTCCAGGTGTAGGACTGATAGGTGTTTCTGTGAGGGACGAAAAAGACAGCAGGATACACAGGAGCAAAACTGTTGGCAAGGGCATGGTTGAAACCTATCTCCCACCCCCAGGTTTTTCATTAGTCAAAACATTTAGCATCTTGAACAGAGACTCTTTTTTTCTTTTCTGGGGCCTAGGATGAGTCCCTTATATTCAGAAGACATTCAGATATTTTTGAATGAGTAAATTAATAAACAAAATTGGACTCTGCTAAACATTTCTGAATACAAGAATTAGGCTTAAATTTTTATCTACTAGAGACGACTATAGTGATTATATCAGAGCATTAGAATTCTGTCCCAAGGGTTACATCCTGTAATTCGCTCAAAATAATTAGATTGACACCAAACTCTAATAAAACTCATTTTCTGTAACACAAAACTTTATTAGAATAAAAATACACATACAGTATTCAACATTAAAATTACTTCATATCACATGTAGGTTTTACCTCTGTTAGTTTTTAATGTCTTTAAAATCTGCACTTTAAATAATTTGCACATCTGTAAACAAATCTTAGATTACCAAAAGGTGTAATATATCCATTTGATGCTGAATATCAAAATTTAGAGATGAGAACTGGTAGTTATATCCTATTGCACTAAATATTTCTATAAAATTATAATCAGAGAAGAAAAAGAGATGAAAACAAATCACTTGAAATGAGGTAAGTTGTATGGAAAGGTTTTTAGTAGCAAACATCACCACTATTGAGATGAGAGTATTAAAAACATTCATGGAAAATTTACTTAAATGTTTGTATAGTCTAGGTTATTTTTTTAACAAATAAAAATTACCAAAATTCATTAGAAAAAGAGACAATTATCTGGTTCTACTTAAGATTTGTGAATATTCTAAATCTTTCATTAAGAAAAAAGAAGTGATACTATCATTCACAAGTGTAACAAAAAGTAAAAAAAAAAGTGAAGATTAGGACTAACAGTTCAAGCTGCCTTTTGGAAAGAAAATTAAAAACAGAGGTAGATGGTTAAATATTAGTGGCCAAGTTACTATATGCTTGAAGCCAAATAGCAAATAAATTTAGGAGCAGAAAGTAAGACATAGCACAAGTTATTTTCCTTGTAACAAAGAAAATGAAGGCTTAAGACCCCTGTAAAGGATATGATTGTTTAAAGCACTATAGTTCATGCACTTCTTAAAGCAGGAAAATGAACCTTGTCCCTACGCCACAAGCCCCATCGAGTGTGGTCAGTCAAAGTAGGACTGTAGGGTGCCTCGGCGCCGGACATCGCAGGTCCAGCAGTGGAAGCCTCCTCCCAGGGAATTGGCACTACGAATGTTAACCTTAACGGTACTGATACCTGCATTGAACGAGAGAGACGTGGCCAGTTAGATGGATTCACATGCAGATTCTCCTATAGGAAGTAAGCCTAAAGAGGGCAGGAAGCCTACAGTTCTGATCCTTAGGTCTATGCCAACCCAGGGGAGTCTTTCAATTTTATTTTCACCAATTATATTTTACCTGATCTGTTCCACTGCTTATATAAAACAGTCACCAAAACGTCAGCAAAGATTCTGAACTCTATTTTGTGCCACTGACTATTCACAAGACAACAGGTAGGATGAGCAGATATGTCTATCAAATGTTCAAAAAACAAGCAAGCACTAACATTTCAAGGCCTTTAGAATTATGCTGTAACTATTTTGCCAGACTGCTTCTAATTTTACCAGGTCAACTTAGTAGGAAAAGTCTAATTTACCCAACCTGAAAAGTTGGCTTTACTTACATACAAGCAAAGTTTATCTGATATGACTGATTTTATACCAGGCCACCTTAAGGAAACATTGAAACAGAACTCATATTTTCATATCCGGTTGTATGGTCATACCGGTACCAAAGGTACTGAGACAATCAATTAGTTTAATCTGGCACTATTTGTATTGACAAGGCCACAATGTGCCAAATCAACCAGTGGTATTTAGGAAGAATCTGTTGTGGTTGGCATAATGGGGTTTTAAAAAGAAAATCTGTTCTCCTCCCTCAAGAACCCATTATTTTGAAGGGGAAAAATCAGCTACAGAGTCACTAAAGGTTCCATTGGTATGGTCAGGCAGGGGAAGGCAGCAGGAGCCATCGGAAAGACTTACCTGAGAAAGTGAGACTGAGCAGGGCTTTGAAGAGTAAGAGTAGGTAGGGCAGAGGTAAGGAGTAGGCTTGGGATAAGGGGTGAGCTTTCAATACAAGCATATGTTTCCTGATAGATGTAGCTATCTTACTCAGATTTCTAGATCCATATTAATCCTGAATTGGAGAAAATTCAATTCCTTGAAAAGGTTTGCTTAACAAGTCCCCTGTCTAAAGAGAGTCTAAAAAGACTTTATTACAAAAAAAAAATTGTAAATCAGATCTTGGGTACTTGATAATATTTTAAGTTGAGAAATAATGAAGTCTTAATGGATAAAGAAACTGAACCCAAGCAATTGGGTTACTTAATGAAAACAGGGGTGGGAGGGGCATAGCATTAGGGGTTAAATCATTAGATTGGGCTCAGTCTGACTCTGATAGACCAATTCTTTTTATACTGATATTAGAGGCCCAATGCACGAAATTCCTGCAAGAGTAGGACCTTCTTCCCCCGGCTGCCAGCAGGCACCCAGGACCAGGCTTTCCTCCAGCCGCAGGCAGGCACCCAGAACCTGGGCTTTCCTTGAAGCCCTGGCTTTGTCTGGAAGGTTGTCCAGAAGGACGTCTGGATAATTAGCATATTATACTTTTATTATTATAGATTACATTAAGGAGAGATGTGTTAAAAGGGTCAAACATTTTTTTGGGGTAGTGCACCTGAAATAAATCAAAACATGACTCAATGGCAACAAGTGGACTACCTGGCTTTATTTAACACTCAAGATATGTCAAGTATGTTAAGAGTGATCAACACACATACTTCTGTACTCTATATAACAGCTATATGAAAATCCCTTCTTTCAACACTTTCCTCCATAGTATTAGAATACCTGGTCCATATTTTGAATATTAGGATAAGCAAACTCCTACCTAAATAAAAATCAGTTTTACTTTTTAGTTCAAAGATGATTTACTGACATCCTCTACTGCATTTCGTTACTTTGTTCACTGTGCTTATCATACATATGTCACTTATGTGTTAGTACCCTTTGTCATTTATAATATGTAATGACATTAAATTGTTTTAAAGTACCCTCAACAATTTCTTGTTTGGGGAAGGGCTGAATAATGTATATGCTCAACTACAAAGGGGCAGTTCTCCAAACATGGGCCCCAGGAGGTTAGGTACGTCATAGAAGATGGGTACACTTATTGCTAGGGGGGAGACTGAGGAGCCTGGGATGCACCTCCAACCTTTTGAGGTTATGTTGTTGAAAACAAAAATATTGTCCATCTACAAAATAACAACTTGGTACCTCGAAAAGGAACAGAAAAGGAATTAGATAAAGCATACATCAAACCTAGCTTGCCATTTCTTCAATTCTTCATATATGACAACATGCTTCATATATTGTACATACCCAGCTTCTCAAACATCTTTTGAATTGGGACCTCATTGGCATCCACCATAACACGTTTTTCATCTAGCATTAAGACATTCATGGAAAGCCATTTGGATGACATCCAGAGTGGGTGATCTAAAAATAGCAACAACTTTTAAATTGTGTCTGTAATCATTTTTATTTAAATCAAGGATTTGAAAGTGAAGAACATTAAAGTGACAGTTCAATTTTCAGAGTTCACTTTCCCTCCAAAATTTTTATCTTAAGGCCATTTATAAATGCTATAAATCAATTTATACTCATTACACATGTGGATTTCACTTTGTTTTATTTACGACGTCATTTCTTGCTTTATGAGATGTTATTTCATACTGATTTCCCCATCTTTTCACTTTCACTTTCTGTGGAAGGAGAGGGTAAACACAGTGCAGCGTTGTTTTAGTCTCGGTGGCTCTGAGCGCCAGTTCACTCCTTACTGCGGAAATGTTTTCTCTGAATTTCTAAAAATGTGGGCTGCTATCTATAGGTGAAAGAGTCTTGGTCACTGAAGTAATCACTTAAGTCTGTGAGTACATAAAAGTAAACATACCATCTGGAATGACTGGTATTGGAGGAGTAACTATGGTCCATCCTGCTTTCTTGAAAAGATCAATCTGCAAGACCGAAAAAAAACAAAGAGGCTTTCACCTATTCTTATCATTCTTGGTCTCTAGTAGCCTTTGTGATTAATAATTATTTTTGAGAAGCTATCTTCTCAATTGTCAATATAAAGAAATTAAATTTTCAAGACTTTGGATGATTTTCTCTGAATCCTAATTTAAATTATACATAAAATCCCCAGATTACCAGATTAAAGTTTAGAAATAACAGAAATGTTAAAGCTTTTAAAAATATTCTTGTGCTTTTCTCAGGTTCAGAAATTTTAAAGTGCCAACGACACTTTTTTTGAGAAATTCTCTTGAAAGAAAATGAAAATATTTTCTATTTAGTTATAAGAAAACAAAACAAAAATGTGACTGTCAATCCCATAGTCCATCCACTTCATAGTCCATCACTTTGTATCTATGACCATGGTATAAAGACAAATGTTAGGGTTGTACTCCTTAAGAACCCTAATTATCCTTAGTGACCTATTTATTATAACTCAGCTGTCCCTATGTTCACTTACCCACTTACTAGTAGTATAGCAATGAATTATATTGAAATGAATAACTAATCTTGGTCATTTTGTCTAAATTTATGGGATAAAAATGAAGAGTGACATGGTAAAATAGTGATTTTAAAGACATGTACTAAAGCCTAGCAAATAACAAAATCACTCACCAACCACCCAATTGGAAGTAGAGGGCAGCAGGCGGAAGTAAGAGGCTCAGGTGATGGGGACAGATCAGTTGCAATGCAGCGGCTCTGCTCTTCCCCCTGGGGTGGGGCTGGCTGAAGGAGGCCTGACCCACTAGAGAGGGAAGATATGCACTGCCCTGGGGCAGTGGCACTGCCCCAGATATGCAGGGATCATCTTGTTTGCAATGCAGCTGCAACTGGAACCTTACCCATGGTTTTGCTTTCTGGGATTTCAGTTACCTGAGGTCAACTATGGTCAGAAAATATTAAATGGAAAATTCCAGGTATTTTGAGAGAGAAAGAGAGCACATTCACATAACTTTTGTTACAGTATACTGTTATCATTGTTCTATTTTATTATTAGTTTTATTGTTGACTTCTTTCTGTGCCTATTATTTAAATTAAACTACTATAGGCATATATGTATAGGGAAAATATAGTATATATATAGGGTTCAGTACTATCCATGGTTTTAGGCATCCACAGGGGGTCTTGGAATGTATCCCCATGGATGAAAGGGAGCTATTGTAATACTACTTTGTTTAAGAAAAACATACATATATGTGCACAAGCTTGAGGCTCTCACAGCACAGCCAAAGTCTGATGACACTACACTGTATATGTCTGAATGTTGGACATCTTGTAGTAAATATAACAAGCAATCTAATTTCAATGATAACATTGTTGAATATTGCTGAATTTGTCATTTAAAACCATTAGGATTCATGGAAGTGCTTAAAATAAAAGTGGCAATGACTTCCATTGCTAGACTCTATTACTTTTCCAGAGTCCTAACAACTTCCTTACCTGGTGACACGGTCGGTCCGGGTTGGAAAGCACAAGACCAGGTCCAATGATATTGAAGGTGGCATCAATATGCATTGGATTAGGATCTTTAAAGGAGATGATATGCACTTTGTAGTGTGGAGCAAGATGCCTACGCATCCATTCAATGCCCAGGTAGTTTGTAACCTGAAAACAAAAGGAAGACATAAATCAGGAAACTAAAAATAGGATGGAAATATTTGAATTTGGAAATAAAAAAATACAATAACAAAATGTGTGGAATTTCAGAGGCATCCTTTATCAACCTGGCTTCTCTGTGCAAAAATATCTCTTCCAGCTCGAATAAAGTCAGCAGCATCAAAGCATGGCTCAAATTCAGTCGTTACAAATTTTCCCTGAGCAGCCAACTTGTGTCTATCTTCTACAGAATGGATGGGGTAATCCTAATTGGAACAAGAATGAACACACACAATGCATTGGTTCATGAGAAAACTATTTATAGGACATTTTTTATTAAGAAAATTCATTTATCACCATCATTTCCCAACATACTACTACCCTAAAACATGTAAGATGTAGGCACATGCTAACCAAACCAAAAAAATAAAAAAAATAACAACAAAAAATGGCATGACAGCATTTTCCTGATACTTAGAAGCAAGTGGTACAGAGGCAGTAATGTTTCTGAAAATATTCCGTGACCCATAATTGATTTATGTACCTACCTACAATATTGACTGTCAACAGGATGAAGTCATTCTGTTCTTTTAGAAAAGGAATTTGGTCCTGAGCCTAACTCCTGCCATAAAATGAGATGTCATGTTTCCCTGCCAAATTTGATTGGGTGTGGTAGAATGAATTTATTATTTATTTCTGTCTTTAAACCCCTGGAAGAAGTTGGTTTTTTTTTAAATTCTTTCTATAAATGATCAAATCGTACATTATCTAATAAGGGGCATATACTCCCTTTTATGTGAATTTAGCCTGTAGACCAAATTCTTTTTCTAGAACAGAATGGAGTGTAGTGACTTTTCTCTCTCCACCGATGACTCAGGCAAATTTTGTGTGCCTTCAGGCAAATTTTGCTGCTCCCTGTAATGGAATGATACTATTTCCTCATGGGGTGGTTGTGAAGTATACAAAGGACTGAGGATGTAAATAAAGTCCTTAGTTCAAGACCTGACACATAGTAAGCACCAAATAAGTATTAGCCATTACAACTATTATCACCACAATATCATTTACTCTTATTTTCATCATAAAATGCATAACAAATACAAGGTATCAGAGAATCTCCATCTCACTGTGGGTCATTTAGAAAAGTTACTAATAAGCACACCTATAATTTGGGACTTACCTGGTCATAAAGCTCATCAGCCATTGTGGGCTTAGGAGCTGTTGTCCACTTGGCGCCACGGTGGAAGTAGTCTTTGATAATTGATCGGTATGCACGGTACTCAAAGAATCGAGCTCGCCATGCCATGGGAGCCTCAATAATCTCATTGCCCACAACCATCAAGATGTCTCGAGGCATCGCACCATATAAACCTATCGGACCGAAAGTTCCACAATAGCCTTAGTAATGCTAATTGCCAAGACAGAGAAGTCTATATAATATGATCCCATTTTTCGGTAAAAAAAAAAAATTTACAGAAAATCTGTATGTGTGAATGTATATAATTATGTGCAAATGAAAAAAATATGGAATGATAGATACTAGATTGTTAACATGAATTCTGTGTGAGGATCCTGAAGCCAAACCAAAACAAAGAAAAAAGTGAAGCAGTAAGATTCTTGTTCAAAATGGTCTTGAACCCCAAGTTTGCACCTTTTGAAAGCTTTTTTCTTGCTACACAGAAACAGAATTCTTCCGGGAATATCAGTATGATAAGATAAAAGTTGGGACAGGATAGCTTCTAGAACTGTGAATTAGACTGAATTCAGGCACAGGAACAATCTTGTAGTGGTGTCAATTAAAAAAAGGGGGGGATGTTTCTGTTCCTCTCTTAACTTCGGTTCTTGAGGAAAATTAAACAGAATCCACTCTTCTTATGTAAGAAAATTATCATAAAGTTGAGAAAAGTGGATTCTTTCAAGGAGATCCCAGATTTACAATGAATTTTGAATGTATACAACTTAATCATATCAAAAAGAACCAAACTGTTCCTAAGTAATCCTTACAGTTTTGAAGAATTATTAAAACAAAGGAACCTCTGAGAAATTATCAGAGTTTTCTCCTTACACATTAAGAAAGAAATTAAAAATTAAGACACTAGCAATTTAGGGATCTGACCTCACTTACCCGTAGACTCGAAATCAGGAGTTTTATACTTTAAGGACCAATCAATGGGGTCAGGCCTCCTCACTGTCACTCCTTCCATTTTTAAAATATTGCACATTTCTTCAATTTCAGCAACAGCCTTTTTCAAATGATCTTTGGGAAAATAATGGCCTCCATGCTTCTGGTAAAATGGCCAGTACTTTTCATATGTGTTGGCCTAGAAGCAGAAGAAAGTGAAATACAGAAGAAAAATATGACTCACGATAGATTTATAGGTGGTGAACCATAATTTGTATAGCTTAACAGAATTGAGACTTAAGACCACGTCTCATCCAGTGTTGGACCCCAGCATGGACACAGTGCTTCTCTGGGAAGACATTAAATATTTGTTGAATGAAGAAGTCTAAATCCCTTTGATGTTTTAAGAGACAACTGAATGGAAAACAGTTGAATGCTTTTAAAAAGGCCCAATCAATTTGCTAAAAATTACTGTTAAATTAGGGTAGATACAATAGTAAAATATTTCAAAAGTATAAAAATCTAGAGGATTCTTCATTGAGATTGTTTTGCATGTGGCTAAGTTTTCAGTTAATTTAAAGAAATACATTGAGAAATATAGGTGATGCATATGAATGTAACCTATCAAAATAGATGAAGCAGAATTCCAATCGGAAGATCCAAAGATAAGAAAAAGCCTGTGACCTTCACCAAAAGGTTGGCAAAGCAATGTACATTTATATATTTTAGTTTTGTAAAATGTTTAAAGCCAGTATTTAAAAAATATGTCCATATATCATTGAATAAGTGACCAATTACCAGTCCTGATCATGTCAGTTAAGAAGGTTGCCATCACTGATCAGACAATTTCAGATAGTGGTAAGTGCTTTCAAGAAGGGAAAACTGAGTAAGGAAATATAGTTTGTCTACATGTCTAACTCTTTAATGTCAAAGACGGTGTCTTCCAGATTTTTGGCTATACTCCCATCTTTACCTCAGCCTAACAAATATCAAACATATGGAAGCAGACCTGCCTCTTCTTAGTTCAGCATCTAGGTTCACATCAGTTAGGCTGGAGCTGAACTTGCTGGAGAAGGGTTAGGAATCTAACTAACAGGTCTTTAGCAAACATGAAGAATGTCAGTAAGCTTTAAAACAGGGATTGGCAAACTAAAGTCCATGGGTTAAATCTGCCCTCTGCCTGTTTTTGTACATAAAGTGTTATGGGAACGTACACACATTCCTTTACACATTGTCTGTGGTTGTTTTGCACGACAATGGCAGAGCTGAGCGTGGGTACTTGCGCAACAGAGACCTATGGTCTGCAAAGGCTGAAATATTTATCTGGTCCTACATAGAAAAGTTTACCAACCCCTGTCTAAAGTATTAATTGCTTTACTTTGGAAGATCTATAGGTAAACAATAGACTTAATATCTAGCCCCAGAAAAATGTTATCAGTATTAAAAATTTGAGTACTTCTTTTTTCATTAAAAAAATTTTTTTTAAATATATTTCATTGATTTTTTTTACAGAGAGGAAGGAAGAGGGATAGAGAGTTAGAAACATTGATCAGCTGCCTCCTGCAACCCCCCACTGGGGATATGCCCGCAACCAAGGTACATGCCCTTGACCGGAATCGAACCTGGGACCCTTCAGTCCCCAGGCTGACGCTCTATCCACTGAGCCAAACCAGTTAGAGCTTCATTAAATTTTTTTAATGTTGACACTATTGCAGATGTACCTCATTCCCTGTGCCCACCCCCACCCCCCCATAGCCCACTTTCACCTACTCCCTCTTCCCCCTTCTTTGGTCTTCACCACACTATTGTCCCTGTTCATGGTGTGTGCATATGTTTTTTAGCTAATCCTTTCACCTTCTTTATCCAGTTACCCCTACCCCCTCCCTTCTGGCACCGGCCAGTCTGTTCCATGTATCTATGTATTTTTTAGGATCAATCCACTCCTTTAAAAAACAAAACAAAAGCACTCCACTGTTATATACGCCTAGGAAGTCCTGCAGCAGCAACCAGAAGGAGAGGATAATAATGACTCTTTATATTCCTCTCAGACACATTCTGGTACTCCATCCATTCACCACTTCTTCCTTCTCATGCCAGGCACATCTCTTATAATCCACTTGGGCACAAGAAGCCTTTGAAAATTTAACACTGGGTCATGGCAGGTGCACAGCCATGTCGTCTTGCCAGGCACATTCCAACGTAGCCTATGTGACTATTTGTGCAGATCAAAGCTTGCCTAAACAAATATAAAGTAAACTTCCCCGGGAGAAACAAATTATTTGAACAAGTGTGACTTGTATAGCTCATACTCTGGCTAAGGTTGGACAAAGTCCAGATGATCAGGGTACATTGTATTTTCCAGGAGATGGTTGGAAACCATTTACACTTCCTTTATAACCCTGCTAAATGAGTTACCAATCATTTACCAAGTGTCTGCAAGATAAAAAACACACACTAAAACCTGTTTTTAATAATGTGGAGATGTGGCTGTATTCCTAGAAACTTTATAGTTTTTCAGAGCCTAAAATCTTTCAGCAGGGATTGCCAAATCGATTTTAAATACAGTCTTTGGAAGGCTAGGAAACCTCAATAGAAATTTCTTATTTATCCAGCTACAAACATATTACATTAACTTTTATAGATTTTATACTTCATAAAAGGTCTTTTATCAAAGGCTTTATAAAAAATAAAAGCAAAACAAAAAGCACATATTTGACGGAAAGTATTAATTATATTTTGCAGAATTAAAAAGCCATATAGGTTTTAAAAATTGTGTTTTCTGACAACATAAAGTTTAGCTAGCACCCGCATCTTCCCACATATTTTATGCTGTAATTGCATATAAATAATTTACTACATTGTTTTATCTTTCATTGTCCCACAACTGATTAATACATCGGTGTCATTTTCCTCCAACTAGAAGATGCTAAGGCCTTGCCCCCAGGGATCGTGCATGTCTTAGATTTGCTTTCTGCTCCCTCAATACCTAGTTTTTAGTATGTGGCATAAAGCAGAAATATCCAGACAAATAAATGAAATCAATACTGCTAATGCTACTAATATCTACAACTATTATACCTCCAGTGTACTTTTATAATGTAATTAGCAAACTGGATCCATACAACTACAATGAGTCATGGTTTTGTCCTTTAAAATACTTAACATGTAACCTTTTACCTTCATATTTAATTGTGTTAGGTAGATATCAAACTTCTTAATACCTTGATTTGACAGAGGCCCAGAAATTTGTGGAATTTTGCACAAGGTAAAACCACTGATTAACTGAGACTAGTTATCAGTCTTTATCAAATACCTAATTCAATCCCAGTCTCCTGATTTCAGCCTGGTTCACTTCCCACATCCCATGAAATTACAAAGTCCAAAGTTATAAGTCAAGGAACATAAAACTAAAAATAATGTCTGAGAATTCTGATTACATAATATCACATTGTATGAAAGTCAATAATTTTAAAGACAAGTAGAAGGATGGGGGAAAAGGGGAGACATATGTAATACTCTTTGTAATACTTCAAGAAATAAAAATTATTAAAAAAATAAAAGAAGGATAAACTATTACCTGAAATTGAAATTTAACTTCACCAAATTAAAATGATTAGGGCCCTAACTGGTTTGGCTCGGTGGATGGAGAGTCAGCCTGTGGACTGAAGGGTCCCAGGTTCGATTCCAGTCAAGGGCATGTACCTTGGTTGCGGGCACATCCCCAGTAGGGGGTGTGCAGGAGGTAGCTGATCGATGTTTCTAACTCTCTATCCCTCTCCCTTCCTTTCTGTAGAAAATCAATAAAATATATTTAAAAATAAAAATAAAATGATTAGGGGATGGGACATCTTTGCAAGAAAGGATTTTAAAAAGATCTTGCCTTTTAAAATATGTGGCCCTGGTTGGTAGGAGCATCGTTCAATACATGGAAAGGCCAAGGGTTCAATTCCTGGTCAGGGCACATGCTTTGGTTTCTGGTTCAATCCCCTGGCCCAGGTCCGGGCACATGCCGGAGGCAACCAATCAATATTCTCCGTCACATTAATGGTTCTCTCTCTCTCCGTCCCTTCCCTTCTCTCTAAAATTCATTGGAAACTGTCCTCAGGTGAGGATAAAAAAAATTAAGACATGTTGATGACATAGAAATTAATCTGTTCTTCAAAATCAGAACCAAAGATAAGTTTCAGAACAATTAGAAGTTTGTTACTTTTCCTACTCTGTCTTCAAGGTCTAACTCAAGAATCATTTTCTTCTAGAAGACTTTCCAACTATTCTGCACCTGGTCATTGCTTTTTCCTTAGCTCTCCTATAACTTCAGTTCAACTGTCTTCTCAGTTGGTTGGCATAAGATACTTAGTATTAGTCTTCGTTTCTATATGAACATAATATCTCTCCAAATACTAAGTTATTTTCTGCTCATACCTCTGGAGCCCTGGTACAACGTAGGCAACATTTCTGATGATGATGACAAGGATGTAAAAGAACTTATTTCCTCAATCCACATTACAAATACAAATGTCAACATTCAGGAGGAATTTAAGTACATTGAAGATATATTTGTAACACATGATTAATGGAAGGGTAGGCTGTGTCTACAATATTGATGGCACTCCCTCAGCTATGGGACCCTTATGCAGTATACAACCTGAACACCAAACCACGGAGGCCCTGGCCATAGGATAGTACAGATGAAGAACACTGGGAGTTTTTTAAAAAGAGAGATATTACTCGTTACAGGGAAATCCTGTAAGGCTCTGTGGCAGGTGCCATGGGAGCTAGTCATGGTAAGAGGGGTGCTGGAAGAAGGGTGGAAGAGACCTAGGTGTGAGAAACGGCTTGTTTGGGGACTAGTGAGTAGTCTGGTTTGGCTGCGTATATGGTTATCTTTTAAAGTCTGTCGAAAACCAGGGTGGAATATTATAGGTGAGAGAGATCCAGTAGGAATGCACATTTGCTAACCTGCCATACTAACACATCCCTAAGATGAGTCAGTGAGTGAAATGGGGAGTCCTGGAAATGCAGACAAGAGCCAAATTGTGAAGGATTTTGAATACCACGAGGACTTCATCCTAAACAAAGAGGTAGAAAATACAGCAGTGATGAGTAACATGACTGAATTTTGGTTTTTAAAAAATCACTCTGATAGAAGCTGGAAGGTGGTTGGGAGAGAAGAGTGAATAGGGGAGACAAGTAAGGAGTTAACTGCAATAGTCCAGACAGTAGATGACAACCTGACCAAAGGCAGCGGCAGAGGATTGGAGGCAAAGTTCACTTTGACAAAAGGCTTGTTAGATCTTGGAGAATGAACGTGGAGGATGTGACTGAAATAGGAATCAAAGATGATTCCTTGGTGTTTCAGCTTGGGTAAAGAGGAATGCCAAAAACCGAAAGGAAAAAGTGAAGAAGCGTCCTGCTTAGCAGAGTGACTGGCAGTTGAATTCAAGATGTTTGAGGTCCTGTGGCAACAGCCAGTAAGGAGTGAGTGGAACATGCTGATCTGGACAGAGTTCAGGAGAGAAATTGGGGCCCGAGTGGAGGTAGGATCTGAAGCTGTGAGAACAGCTAAGAGAAGAGGGCCAGCCCCAGCACTATAGCCAGAGAAAGAAGATGTAAGGAATAGTTAAAGAACTAACATCCCCAGAAGGGAATCTCTCAGAATCCACAGAATTCTGTGTGAATAGTGTCAAATACTGCAGAGATGCCAGTTAAGAGAACTCAAAATCAACCCTGGATTTGGGACTCTGGAGTAAGTAAAGAGAAAGCAATTAAGGTGAGGAGTGCGGGAGCGAAGCCAGACTGCAGAAGGTGAGGAGGGCCCCCACTTCAGACATGTGAACACGCTTGCTTTACCTTCACCTCCACGGTGAATGGTGGAACACAGGCGTTTTCTGCTCTGCCCACTATCACTTCCTCCAAGGGGTCCCATTCGTTGTAAGAAGAAACCGGGCAGTCCTTGGGCAGAGGATCAGTGGCTTTGTCCTCAGCTGCACAGGAATTCCTGGAGGAAGCCGTAGCTGCCTGGGTGCTCTGGAAAGTTCGCTGCACCCATCCCGTTAAGGTTCTTCCAACCTTCCAAGAACAAAGAAGAGATTATTGTTGGTCAGGTACAGTACTTGGGGCGAGGGGAAGTAGAAGTGGGATGAAAACCCAGGGTAACAAAGTGAGACATTTAGAATCCTTTTAGAGAGTTTAAACCAAGATGTTAGTTTATAAGTAGGTACTGGTGTCAGGTGAGTTTTACCTTCCTATTTATTTATACATTATCTTCTTATCTATTATGTTAATTGGCGTAACTCTTTAAAACACCTCAGAAGATGTTGTCCCCAACGATCATAGGCCCCATTTATATCTCAGAATGGTTTTCTGCTGTCGAGCTTTAATTAAGCAACTGGCCTGCAGATGATGGGTCACCCTCTTCCCAGAAAAGCACAGAAAGCTGCTCCGAGTCTCCCTGCCAAGACCAGCTGGGGAGGGAGTCGCCTTTCCTCTTCAGTATTAAAGATTACCAATATTAGATATTTTTTTCCCCAAAGTGAAAATATATAGAGGGCTTTATCTTTTAAAATAATCAGTTTCAAACCAAAATTTGTTCATTGCTGACACACATTTCACATTCTTTGGCACTTCAATTTTGAGAATAACCAAGTGCCACCTACTCCATTTTACAGATGGTCCATGGCCAAGATAAGGATTCACCTAGGCACAAATTTAAACAGCTAGAAAGGAGATCTAAGCACGTGGGGAAAAAAGCCTTTTGAAAATGCAGGGCCTTTAAGAATCAAGAGCAGGGAGAGTCCCTCACCACAGGGCAAATCCCAAGTCCCCAAATCTCTATCCTGCCCGGTTAAGGCCTTAGCAAGGAGGCAGGAGGGGAGTCAGGGGTGGGGACCAAAGCAAGGGGAGTGACAGCTGTTCTGGAACCAGTTGCTGGGGCTGGCGGGGGGGGGGGGGCGGGGCGCAGAATGGCCAAACTGCCTCGATAGTCCTGGCTTTACATGCTGGGAGAGTCTGTAAGCGCGCGCTCACACACCAGGGAAGTGGAGGGCGGGGACCGGACAGAAACTCTGGGCACAGACCAAACCCGCTCCAACTTCTCCTCGCGACTCAGCATCCATGTTACACTTAGAGTGGGCCTGCCCGCTCCCTCTCCGTCCTAAATCCCCGCTCTGCCCCTCTCCCGTCCACCCCACACGCATGCCCAACTCTATGCCCACAGAAGGCACTGAACCCCAGTAACAGCACCTTTTTACTAAAAGGTGCTTTTCTCACTCCCGTCCCCTCCGGGCCACAAGCTCGGTGGAGCGAAAGAGATGCGGCTGAGGAGGGCGGCGTCCCCTGCGCTGATGGCCACCGCGGCCGGAGACGCGCAGAGACCCAGGGCACCCTCGGGGTGTGTCCCCAGGCCGGGGGCCCCGCCAAGCTCCCGGCAGCCAGCAAAGATTCCTGAAGCCGAGCTTCCCAGAGGGAGCAGAAAGGACCGGGTCTGCAATGCCGGCTGGGGCAGAGCGAGGCGGACGGCGCACGCACCTGAGACCCGATGTAGTGCACCGCCTCGGCGCCGCGGCTCCCGCCGCGCAGACACCGCACCCGCAGCATCGCGCCGCTCCCGCCTGGTCCGCCCGCCGAATGGTCCTTGCGCTGCGCCGCGTCCGCCCGTCCGCCGTCCCGAGAGCGCGCCCGCAGCGGGGTGTCTGGGCGCGCGGCCCGCCGCCTTTTGTAGCCTCGCCTCGCCCGCCCCCGCCCCCCCTCGCGCCCATTGGCTGCCGGGAACAGGTGGCCGGGCCGCCCCGAATTAGGAATGGTTAGGGACTGTCCCCGGCGCAGAGTCAAGTGCCCGGGGCCTGCCTTTTTTTAGCCAGGCAGGCCTCCGACTGACGGGTGCTGCGCTCAGAGAAGCCCAGCCGGGGTCCCCCCAAGGAGGCCCCCCGAGTGTCACAGGGAAGGGGAGAAGCACGTGACTTCAGACGAAGTAAACTCAGTATATACATCTATTGTTTTAAGTGTACATTTATGGACTTAAGTATGCAAAGCGTGAGTACAATCACACGTTTAAATTCATCTGTGCGCACTGACCTCGTGTTACTATGAAGGAAACCACCTCGCGTTTAGGCGGCTGCTTAGGGCAACACCGGGGATGAGACTGGAGCGTAAATCAGGCTGGAATTCAGGTCGCTCCGCTCCTGTGGAGGCTGCGCTTGTTAGGTGTTCTGCGGATCTTTGCCAAACAGTTTTGGCCCTGTGCCCTTGGCTTGAGAAACTCGATCATGAAAATAGAGACAAATGTGGCCAGAAGGGAGGAGTACAGACAGTTTCTTCCCTTCCATTTCATGTGTTTACATTTTTTATTCAATTTGATTAAGATACAATTGTTAGGAAAGTAGTTCCCTAGCTGTGCAAAGTCTAAATTGCTGTGGATTTGTGCGCAACTAGAGAACTCAGTTTAACGTTTAAGTTCCTAGCAGGAGAGGGTCAGAGAGATTTGAGTATTTCATTTTTCTACATACAAAATAAGTATGCATTCATTTATTTTTTTTGTTAGTCCTCACCCCAGGATTTTTGTTTGTTTGTTTTTAGAGAGAGAGGGAACGACAGAGAAAGAGAGAAACGTCAATCATCTTTTGGTTGCACCCTGCAGGAGTCCGGACCAGGGCCCGGAGGAGCCTGTGACTATCATATGTGCTCTTGCCAGGAATCAAACCCCTGGGCCCTTTGATCTGCAGGCCAACGCTCTATCCACTGATCCAAATCGTCTAGGGATATGATTATTTATTTTTAACTAGAGGCCCCGTGCACAAAAATCTGCGCACTCGGGGTGGGGGGGGGGGTCCCTCAGCCCGGCCTATGCCCTCTTGCAGTGTGGGACCCCTCGGAGGATGTCTACACCAGTGGGGACCCTCACCCCATGGAGGTTTGGCCACACTGGGTGAGGGGCTGATGGCTCTTTTCAGGCTGGCCACACCCCGTTTAGGGTGGGGGGTCCCCACTGGGGTGCCTGGCCAGTCTGGGTGAGGGGCTGAAGGCTGTTTTCAGGCTGGCCAAGCAACCTGGTGACGAAAGCTCCCAGCCTCTCCTTTTTTTCTTTTTCTTTTTTATTCTGGGATTTATTTACCTTCTATAATTAAAACTTTGTTGCCTTTAGCGGAGGCCTGCGAAAAGCTTGGCTTCCTCTATTGCCAGGGGAAACCCACTCCTGCTCGCTCCAGCTCCGTAGCCACGGCTGGCTGAAAGCAGATATCTGGGGTTTACTTACCTTCTATAATTGAAACTTTGTTGCTTTCAGTGGCTCTCAGAGCCAGGCAGTGGCAGGAGGGGAAGCTTGGCTTCCTCCATCACTGGAAGCTTGGCTTCCTCCATCACTGGAAGCTTGGCTTCCTCTATCATCTATCACTCAAGCCTCCTGCTCACTCCAGCTCCATGGCTGCCGGTCGCCATCTTGGTTGGGTTAATTTGCATATAGTCGCTCTGATTGGCTGGTGGGTGTGGCTTAAGGCATAGCAAAAGTACAGTTAATTTGCATGTTTGTCTTTTATTAGTATAGGATAAGCTGAACTGTCCTTGTAATTCTGGTGTCTCAAACTTGTTTTCCAAAGTTAATTAATGGAAAGCACCAACCACGATGGCATGGTGGAGAGAATAGGAAGAACTGCATTCTAATCTTGACTGTTTTTGTTGTTAATCCTCACCCGGGGATATTCATTTTTAGAGAGAGTGGAATGGAGAGGCAGAGACAGAGAAACATTGATGTGAGATCTCACATCTAGTGGTTGCCTTCTCCACCTACAGATCAAGCCTGCAACTGACGCACATGCCTTTGACCTGAATCCAACCATGGATCCTTCATTCCGTGGGCTGATGCTCTATCCGGCTAGGGTAATCTTGACTTTCTTATAGACTACTATAAATCTTCTTGAGTTGCAATCTTCTTATTCTGGAAGAGAGAACAATTGCATTTATTGTCCCTAGCACACAGGGTCATTGATAGGCCGAAAGAAGAGACTGTACATGCAGACTTGGTGTGCACCTAGAGTTATGTGAATATGAGGTAATATTTTACCAGCCTAACAATAAGGAGGCCTCCAAGTGAGATAATAGGATCAGGTTCATATCTTA
Organism: Myotis myotis; assembly: GCF_014108235.1. Taxonomy (NCBI): domain Eukaryota; kingdom Metazoa; phylum Chordata; class Mammalia; order Chiroptera; family Vespertilionidae; genus Myotis; species Myotis myotis. Next base: position 163,211,068 of record NW_023416313.1, read on the forward strand.
GTTCTACTACTAATTTGTTGTCTGACTTGGAACCAGTTTCCTTCACCTTCTAGTGAAGGTTTTGGGAAATTCCTACCATTTCTTAAAATTTACAACGTGTCTTCTCCAAACAATTAAATGCAGCCACTAATAAGGTCTAATTCTGTCAGTATACTAGAGATGTGCTCCTCAATTAAGGAATTTCAGAGTTCAGTATGAACACATAACAAATGGTATTGACATTGCTTTATACCATTTCTGTCTGAGATCTGAGGATTCCTCATGGCTCTCATTAAAGACACTTTTAATTTTGCAGTAAGAATTGGATCTGCCTGGAAATCATGAGTCTAGGGCAGTGATGGCGAACCTCTGACACGCAAGTCAGAGTGACACGCGAACTCATTTTTTTGGTTGATTTTTCTTTGTTAAATGGCATTTAAATATGTAAAATAAATATCAAAAAATATAAGTCTTTGTTTTACTATGGTTGCAAATATCAAAAAATTTCTATATGTGACATGGCACCAGAGTTAAGTTAGGGTTTTTCAAAATGCTGACACGCCGAGCTCAAAAGGTTTGCCATCACTGGTCTAGGGTATCATTAAGTTTTACATATTTACTTATTTTTAAAAAAATATATTTTATTGATTTTTTACAGAGAGGAGGGGAGAGGGATAGTTAGAAACATCGATCACCTGCCTCTTGCACGCCCCCTACTGGGGATGTGCCCACAACCAAGGTACATGCCCTTGACCGGAATCAAACCTGGGACCCTTGAGTCCACGGGCTGACGCTCTATCCGCTGAGCCAAACCGGTTAGGGCTACATATTTACTTATTATAGCCATGGAACATACACTTATCTCCTAGAATCCAGGGAAAAGTATGTGTGTAGAGCCACCAAGCCAGTTCTACTGTAAACGCAAATCAAAGCATTTACTTTCCTCACTCCCTCTTCCTTCTTATTTATTTTTTGTCCTTGAAAAAAAAATCTGTAATAATTTTTAGATTGACCTCATCTATTGCAAGTACAAATATTCCATACTGGCTTGTTTGTCTAATATTGGGCCAACTCTGTAAAGTGTCGATGGTGATACCTAAGAACTCTAGTCTTTAATATTTTCAGACCATGGTTGATCTCAGGTAACTGAAATCCCAGAAAGCAAAATCATGGGTAAGGGGGGGCTACTATATATCTTAAGGTTCCAATAGCAGCTGCATTGCAAACAAGATGATCCCTGCATATCCGGGGCAGTACCACTGCCCCTAGGCAGTGCATATCTTCCCTCTCTAGTGGGTCAGGCCTCCTTCAGCCAGCCCCACCCCAGAGGGAGGAGCAGAGCCACTACATTGCAACTGATCTGTCCCCATCACCTGAGCCTCTTACTTCCGCCTGCTGCCTCGCCCCTGCCCCCCGCCTCTCCCCCCCCCCGCCCCCCCCCCCCCCCCGACCAGATGAAATGGTATAGACTGTGAACTCCTGGCTTCTTCTTCCTCATTGGCAATAGGTTAGTTTTTGTGTGGATGTATGTTTTCATTTCTCATTGATATATACCTAGGATTATAACTGTTGAATCGTATGGTAACTCCATGATTTACATTTTGAGGAACTGGCAAACTATCTTCCCAAGTAGCTGAACCAGTTTTACATTCCCACAAGCAATGTGTGAGGGTTCCAATTTTTCCACATCCTCACCAACATTTTTATTATATCCATTCTAATGGGTGGGACATAGTATAATGTTGTGGTTTTAATTTGCATTTCCCTTATGACTAATGATGTTGATAATCTATTCGTGTGCTTATTGGCCATTTATACATCTTCTTTGGGTCTCCTTAATCTTAGGAGAGGTACAAATTGAAATACCTTGATTTAGGAAGGAATTGATGCCCATTTAGAGGAACTAACATCCTTCTTTGACTCGAGGCAAAATTAATGGCTGTTTAAAATACAAAGTGAGAATACTTCTTTAAATAGATTGCATAGGACTCAGTTTAAAAACACCCTTTATCTTTAAAAAAAAATTATGAAATGTAACCTCAGAGTTAAATGATTGAGAGGAAATTTCTCTTTTAGAATAGATAAGTAAGTAGTGAATACAGTTTACTCTTAAAGAATTAAACAATGGGCTTGTAAGAGACATTATCACCAATATTCCTACCTTTTGGAGGAGACTTGCTTGGAATTTAGTAGATAATGTAATAAATCTACGGTTTTGTAAAAGGTAAAGTTATCATTTTAATATAAATAAATCCATATAGAAAAAGATAAAGTATTTTTGTGTATGGGGTTGTCTATCACATGACCCTGGCCTTAGTGCTCAATTAATATTAGCTGACTTTAACTTTAAAGTCACTCCCACTCTTCCTAACAGTAACAGTTACTGTTTACTGAGTTGTTACCATGTGCCAAATGAAAGCTTCATATATGTTATCTCATTTACTCATCTATGAGGAAGTATTCTTACAATAATTTCATGCAGAAGAGAAAACTGAGTCTTAGAGAGCTTAAATAAATTGCCCACAGTTAAACAGCTGCCAAGTAGCTGACAGAGCCAAATTCAAACTCAGGCCTGTGTGCCCTTAATTTCTATACCTCTTGATTTTCTCATAAATTCTCAGGGAAAAATCTATTGCATAATACAAGGTATATATTTGGTACAACTTCTAATATTAGATTCTCTCTTGTAAGCTTCATGTTGTATCACATGCTCCCAGTATCCTTCAGGATATCCCTGAGTGTTTCTTCCAGGAGCAATTTATCAGATAATTGCCTTCTTAGGATAACACCGTGCCCATAAGATTGTGTGGTAATGAGTCTTTGACAAATTAAACTTCCGTAGGTCAGGCGTAGCTGAATGCTGAAGATAAAGACCAAACACGGCATGAGGCCTCTAAACAAGTGCCGAAATGGCCTAGACACTTTGCGAACTCTGTAGAGGCGAGGGAAGGTATTTTAACATAGGTGTAGCCGTTGCCCCATGCCCTACAGTCAAGGAAGAGAGATCACGAGGAAGGGGCAGGATGCTCTAGAGCAGCGGTTCTCAACCTGTGGGTCGCGACCCCTTTGGCGGTCGAACGACCCTTTCACAGGGGTCGCCTAAAGACCATCCTGCATATCAGATATTTACATTACGATTCATAACAGTAGTAACATTACAGTTCTGAAGTAGCAACAAAAATAATTTTATGGTTGGGTCACAACATGAGGAACTGTATTTAAAGGGCCAGAAGGTTGAGAACCACTGCTCTAGAGGGTCTATCCAATTGGTTCTGGAAATAGACTACATATTTATTCCCACTCAAGTCCAACCTCAAGATTTTTAGCAGCGACTAAAATAGCTCCTCTCACCCTGCAGAAAGAGTTGTGCCTCAGATACTAATAGCCTGGCACTGTTTCCTAACCCAAACTAACCGCGTCACTAGAACTGGTAGAGCTGCCCAGGGGTAGGCCACAGCTAATCAGCACCCAAAAGAAAGGAAGGAATATTGGCCAATTCCAGAAATGATGTAGTAGTGAAATATGATTATGTTACAGAATGTCATTACCACAAAAATTTCTTTGCCCATAAACCTGACCTCCTATTTTCACATCTGGCCTAGATCCTCAAAAATGTTATGAAATAAGAAATGATTGAATAACCAACAACTAAAGAATGGTTAAGGAAATTACAACACATTCAATATTTGGCTCTAATGTGAACAAATAAATTTTTCTTAATGAATATATATATATATATATATATATATATATATATATATATATATATATAATTGATTTCAGAGAGGAAGGGAGAGGGAGAGATTGAAACATCTATGATGAGAGAGAATCATTGGTTGGCTGCCTTCCGCACTCCCCCTACTGGGGTTCGAGCCTGCAACCCCAGCATGTGCCCTTGGCTGGAATCGAGCACGGGACCCTTCAGTCTGCAGGCTGATGCTCTATCTATAGAGCCAAACTGGCTTGGGCTGAATATTTCTTAACTGAATAAATTTAGAGTTTAGAACAACTTAACCAAAGGATAAACATGCAGCCACTAATAAGAATGTTTACAAAGAATGTTAATAACTTAGGACAGTTCTTATGTCATGCTGTTAAGAACAGAATATAAAATTGTATATATATGGTAGTCTCTCAACCATATTGAATATCTTTGCATATAAAATCCTGGAAAGAAATTCACTAAAATTTTAATAGTGACTATTTGAATAAAAATATAATGGGAATTCTTTATATTCTTCTTTCTGCTTTTCTGCAACTTGTATAGTTTTCTCCATGAGCCATTATTACATTTACAATCAGAAAAAGAAACATAATGTAAAAAGAAGCAAAGAGTTCTGTGTATTCCTACAAAGAACTCTCTTATTGTTACAGATGTTGTCCCTCACAGCTCTCCCCAAGAGAACGGTAGATACTGTTCTGGGAGAAAACCTCCCAAAGCCACCTGGCTCCTCGTGTCCACACATGCGGTGATCTGGCAGGATGGGGAGATTAGTGTGGGAATGCACTTCTGTCTATCCTGCACTCTGCCCCCTTCTCTCAGGTCTGTGCTTGCTCTTTCACTGCTGCCTATCCCACTTGTTGCTGGTGAGGAATTTTCCAGAATTATCACTCCCAGCAAAAGGCACCTCTCTAGTTGGGCCCTGGGAAATGGAGAAGTAACATCTGCCAGCTTTCTGTACCCCTCTGGAGTATTCCTTCTTGGCTTGGTCAATATTCCAGGAGAAAGCACTCACTGCTCCCCCACCCCAAAATCATTTAAGTGGCACCCCCACCACTATCACCAGTCATGTTCTCCTTACTAAGGAAAGGTCTGTCCAAATAGAATTATTCAGAATTTGCAAACTTAGGGTCAAAAGGTGGAGCCAATTTTGAGCTTTGCTTAGGGACCCTAAATTTCTGTTTCTACCATGCTGTTCAGAATTTAAAAGCCAGGCCTAAGCCACAATATTCAGTCATAAGATGGGAACGAAATGATCAGAGAGGCATGAATTTTTTATGAAGGCTTGATTTAGAAATGACAGAATATAACAGCCAACACCTGGCCTTTCCTAACATGTTGTTCATTGACAGCAATTAAGTCACCTCAGGGGACAGATTTCATGCATATCCACATTCCCAAGAGAGTGAATCTGCAAAATGAGACAACTGTGCTTTTCTGGCCCAGCTCTGTAGCAACCGCATTTCTGACCTAGCAGCTAATTCATAGATGGGGAAATCCAATAATCCCAGATTTTCATGTACAGCCAGTTGTAATAAATGACTACTACTATAGGGTTGACTCCTCACTGTTTAGATCGAAGAGTCACATTTCATGATCTTCCTACTTTCCTAGATCCAAAGCCTTCCCTGGCTCCACAGCAGAGGGAAGCAATTCCTCCCTGTGCACCAGCACACCTTGTTAGCACCTCTTTTAAGGATCTTGTCGCCTGGCTGTAGCAGCTTCTATACAGACTGATCTCTCTCACCAGACTGAGACCTCTGGAGGACAGGCACTAGCACCTAGCATAGTGATCACCTCTGACTGAGTGTGTGTGGAATTAGCTAATCATGATGTTGATATTTTCTCCTCAGAATTGATACCACACCTTAAAACAATGTTTAAAATATTTGAGAAAGGAGTATTTATAGAATTTTAGAACGGAGAGGGACCTCATTTTGTAGATGGGATAACTATGGCTCAGAAAGACCAAACAACCCATCTATACTCATCACACATTGCTGAAATGACTTTTCAGTGCAATTCTGTTTCCAAGAGTTAATGAGCTTTAGGACCTGGATTTTATGCTCTGGGAATTCAAATCTGTAAGCCTTTAACTTCCAGGTTTAGCAAAATGTTTCCCAAGAAGAGAGTTAAGTGCGGATGTTATAGGTAGGCACTTCGCACAAGTCTGCCCTCTAAACTTGTGGAATCTATATGTCAAGAGAAATCTTACTTTAATATGTTTAAACCATTTGCATGAGTTTGTGGGAAGTTTTATTTTATTTTCCATTACAGGTTTTAGATTTATAAAAAAGTTACAAAGATAGAACAGAGTTCCTGTATGCCAATTTGCATTTCCTTCAATGTAATCATCTTATATTAATTGCCATGGTACATTCGTCGGAAACAATACTCTGCATTATTACTACTAACTAAACTTCAGACTTACTCAGATTTCACCAGTTTCCCACTAATGTTCTTCTTCCATTCCAGAATCCCACATTGCATCTAGTTGTCATGTCTTCTCTGGTCTGACAGTTTCTTAGTCTTTGTTTTCATGACCCTAATAGTTTTGAGGAGTACTGTTGGTTGGTTATTTTGTAGGTTGTCTCTCAAAGTGGCTTTGTCTTATGTCTCCCTGTGATTAGACTGGGGTTATAGGTGTTATGGGAAAGAATACCAGAGAGATGAGGTGCCCTTCTCATTGCATTATATTAGGAGGTAGGAGACAGCCCCATGGTATCACTGGTGATGTCAATTTAACCCTGATCATTTAGTTAAGGTGGTATTTGTCAGGTTTTCCCTTGTAAAGTTAATATTTTTCCTTTGCATTCTCTATTTTTTGGAAGTGAGTCATTAAGACCAGTCTGGAAGGGGGAAAAGGTTTATCTTCATATATTATTTAGAACTAGAGGCCCGGTGCATGAAATTCATGCATGGGTAGGGTCCCTAGGCCTGGCTGGCAATCAGGGCTGATCAGGCTCCCCACCTCCCTGCCTCCCCACCTCCTCCTTCCCTCGCTCCCTCAGTGCCCCACCACCACCACTGGTCACCTGCCATGTTCTGTGCCGCCCCCTAGTGGTCAGCGCATGTCATAGCAAGTGATCAAACTCCTGGTCTCTTGGTTGAACTCCCAAGGGGACAGTTTGCATTTTAGCCTTTTATATAGAGAGATTCTTATGTAAGGGGATTTATCTCTTCTCTTCCCTTTATAAAAATTTTAGTTTAATAGATAATAGCAATTGATTGAATTTATGGGAAGTTAAACTAAATTTATAATGGTTTACTAGTAAGACAGTGAGTTTTGCCCAGCCGGCATGGCTCAGTGGTTGAGCGTTGACCTATAAACCAGGAGGTCACAATTTGATTCCTGGTCAGGGCACATGCCCGGGTTGCAGACTAGATCCTCAGTAGGGGTTGTGCAGGAGGCTGCTGATCAATGATCCTCTCTTATCATTAATGTTTCTAGCTCTCTCCTCCCTTCCTCTCTGAAATCAAATATATCCTACCTAATTAAAGAGAAACATGGTAATTGGCGTACAACCGCTACCCTTCCCATTGGCTAATCAGGGCGATATGCAAATTAACTGCCAGCCAAGATGGCGGCCGGCAGCCAGGCAGCTTGAAACTAACATGAGGCTTGCTTGCTTCAGTGACGGAGGACTCCAACGTTCCCCGCCTGCCACTGCAGGCCTCTGACCTGCAACTCTAAGCAACTATGTAACAAATATAGAAGCTAAACCAAACCCCAGAAACTGGCTTTAGTCCCGGGCTTCAGCCAGCAGGATCGCAACATTGTAAACAAAGGCCAGAAACCTACTTTTAGCAGCGGAGGCCTAAGAGCTGGAGCCAAGCCTCAAAGCTAAAACTGGCCCAGAATTAAAAAAAAAAAAGGAGTGGTTGGGAGCTTCAGTCACCCCCAGCCTGAAAACAGCCCTCAGCCCCTCACCCAGACTGGCCAGGCACCCCAGTGGGGACCCCCACCCTGAAGGGTGTGTGACCAGCTACAAACAGCCATCATCGCCTCACCGAGGCTGGCCAGGCACCCCAGTGGGGACCCCCACCCTGATCCAGGACACCCTTCAGGGCAAACCAGCCGGCACCCACCCGTGCACCAGGCCTCTATCCTATATAGTAAAAGGGTAATATGCCTCCCAGCACTGGGATCAGCGGAGCCGCGAGGCCTCCCAGCACCAGGATCAGCGTGACAGGGGGCAGCGCCCAAACCCCCTGATCGCCCTGCGGCTCTGTGTGTGACGGGGGGGGGGGGGGTGCCACAACCCCCCCGCCCACGGGCCCTGCTCTGTGTGTGATGGGGTAGAGCCATAACCTCCCCATCAGCCCTGCCCTGAGTGTGAGAGTGGCGGTGCCCCAACCCCCTGATCGGCCCTGCTCTGTGGGTGACAGGGGGCAGCGCCCCAACCCTCTGATCGGCCCTGCTCTGTGCATGACAGGGGGTGGCGCTGCAACCTCCCCATCGACCCTGCCTTGAGTGTGACAGGGGGCGGTGCCCCAACCCCCCAATCAGCCCTACCCTGAGCGTGACTGAGGGTGGCATCACAACCTCCCTGATCGCCCTGCTCTGTGCATGACAGGGGGCGGTGCCCCAACTCCCCAATCGGCCCTGCTCTGAGCCCGACCAGGGGCTGCACCTAGGGATTGGGCCTGCCCTCTGCCACCCAGGAGCAGGCCTAAGCCAGCAGGTCGTTATCTCCCGAGGGGTCCCAGACTGCGAGAGGGCACAGGCCGGGCTGAGGGACCCCCCTCCCCCCCGAGTGCACAAATTTTTGTGCACCGGGCCTCTAGTATATATATAATAGCATATTGAGTTAGAATATGGATTTAAGAGGTAAATACTTCTTTGGGGACACCTCCATGGCTGAGACATTTCATAGCAATAAGTTTTCCAGATAACTGACGTTTATTCCTTTAATCACTAAAAGTGTTTTAATATATAAATTTATCCCATTCTTATGGCTGCCTTTCTAAGGTGTATTATATGTTTTTAACTGCTTGAACAGAATACGCTGAACACAATTTAACCTTTTTACAAACATTGAGCATTATACTGAAATTCACAGCAATAATGATGGTTGAGTTTGATGACCTCTAAACTTCCTTCCAATCCAAGATTAATAGCTATCTGGCAAAATTAATGAAACTACGTCCCCAAATAACCAAAGCTTCTTTTTGTCCACCTAAGGTTTTACCTTGGGAGTGGGGATACAGTGGACTCACCCTTACTCTAGACCAGAGAGAAACAATATATGTTCACACAGAAGCATCTAGAACGGCACATCCAAATCATTTGGGGAGGTTGTTACAAGGTAGATTTTGATTCACGCTCGAGATTCTGCATTTCTAACAACCTCCCAGGTGATGCCAGTGCTGCTGGCCCATAGATCACTCTCTTTGAGTAGCAAGGATCCAGGGGACCCCACATACCAAACTTTATAGTCAGGTTGTTTACGGGGCTTTCTGAGGCCAGGGAGTCCCTGGTACAGTGCAGAGCTTTTCTCTCATGCTGCAAAGAGCTTTGAATAGCTATGGATCATCCACAAAGTAAAGCCAAAGCTTAGAAAAAGAAGGAGCTAGGTCACAAAAATAAATACCTCATTCTTCTGATATACACCAAAGGAAGGAAAGGGAATTCTCTTTCTTAAGAGAACTACTTTTGGGGCAAACACTTCATTAACTCTGTGGTTCCTTTGGTGTTGAAAAGAAATACCCAGACCACATCAAAAAGACAATACACTAGATTTATGTAAAGATTAGTTTTGTGGAGAGAAGGTACACTTCTAGAAACTTGGTGCTTGTTATCTAAAATTACACTTGAAGATTTTAGGGTAGCACTAATGTACATTTTATGCGATTGCTTCTACTGCTATTTTCTGACAAACAGAAGGTGAGCCTCTCTGTCCTTCAAGATCTAATCCACTGCAAGCAAACTCTTAGCTGTGTTCTAATTAAGCTTATATGATATATGGAATCTACTTATTTAAATATACAATGAAATTATGATTGCTGAATGAAATGTAGTCTCTTTATTAGGGCAACTAATAAAGTTTCTTGACTGTGAAGTCTTTCACATCATTGTGTGCAAGACAGCAGCTTGAGATAGTTCTAGTCAGAAATGCAGTGCTGAGGGAAGACTACACATGCTGGTCTGGAGACCTGAATTCTAGTCCCTGCTCGATCAGTAACCACTTGGATAACATTATTACCCGAACAAGTTACTTAACCTCTCCAGGCCTAATTATACAAACTAGTTCATCTCAAGGTTTCTTCAAGTCCTAGTGCAGGGGTGGGCAACCCCTGGCATGCGTACCAAACATGGCACACCAGTAACTTTTGCTGGCACGTGAATCCTTCTCAGAAAAAGAAAAGAGTATTCAGCACATTAAAGATTTGTCCGTGAACAGGAAAACAGTTAAGGATAGGATACTTAAGTTGGTGAGTAATACTGCTGAACAATTAACAAAAGATTTGTCTTCATGTCAATTTTTTTCTATTTGTATTGATGAAAGTACAGACATTACATCGTCATCTAGGCTGGCCATTTTTTCTCGTCTTTGTAAAGGTAATGAAATATGTGAAGAGATGGTTGCCCTTCTAACTCTACCTGAGCTGAAATATATAAAGCAGTTATGAACGAATTCTCTTCCCGACAAATTGACATTTCAAAAGTAGTGTCCGATCAACCCGAACCAATATGCTCAATTAATATTTGACAAAGGAGGCAAGAACATACAATGGAGTCAAGACAGTCCCTTCAATAAGTGGTGTTGGGAAAATTGGACAGATATATGCAAAAAAATGAAACTAGACCACCAACTTACACCATACACAAAAATAAACTCAAAATGGATAAAGGACTTAAATGTAAGATGGGAAACCATAAAAAAAACTAGAGAAATCCAAAGGCAACAACATCTCGGACATATGCCGAAGCAATTTCTTCACTGATACTGCTCCCAGGGCATTGGAAACTAAAGATAAAATAAACAAATGGGACTACATCAAAATAAAAAGCTTCTGCACAGCAAAAGAAACCATCAACAAAACAACAAGAAATCCCACTGCATGGGAGAACATATTTGCCAATGTTATCACCAATAAGGGTTTAATCTCCAACATTTATAGGGAACTCATACAACTTAACAAAAGAAAGATATGCAATCCAATCAAAAAATCTAAATAGACACTTTTCAAAAGAGGACATTCAGAAAGCCAAGAGACATATGAAAACATGCTCAAAGTCACTAATCATCCGAGAGATGCAAATCAAAACAACAATGAGGTATCATCTCACACCTGTCAGAATGGCTATCATCAACAGATCAACAAACAACAAGTGCTGGAGAGGATGAGGAGAAAAGGGTACATTCGTGCACAGCTGGTGGGAATGCAGACTGGTGCAGCCACTATGGAAGACAGCATGGAGTTTCTTCAAAAAGTTAAAAATGGAACTCCTATTTGACCCAGTGATCCCACTGCTAGGAATATATCCCAAGAAACCAGACACACCAATCAGAAAGGATATATGCATCCCTATGTTCATAGCAGCACAATTCACCATAGCGAAGATCTGGAAACAACCTAAGTGCCCATCAGCAGATGAATGGATTAGAAAACTGTGGTACATCTACACAATGGAATACTATGCTGCTGTAAAAAAGAAGGAATTCTTACCATTTGCAACGGCATGGATGGAACGGGAGAGCATTATGCTAAGTGAAATAAGCCAGTCAATGGAAGAAAAATACCACATGATCTCACTCATTTATGGATAATAAAGACCATTATAAACCAATGAACAAAAAAAGATACAGAGGCAGAGCAGCATTAAACAAACTGTCAAACTACAGCGGGAAGGCTGGGGAGGGTTGGGGTGTGGAAAGGGGGGAGGTAAGAGATCAACCAAAGGACTTGTATGCATGCATATAAGCATAACCAATGGACACAAGACACTGGGGGGGGGGGTAGGGGAGGCCAGGGGATTGTCAAGGGGGGAAAAAGGAGACATGTGTAATACTCTTTGTAATACTTTAAGCAATAAAACAAACAAACAAAAAAAGTAGTGTCCGTCACCACTGATGGTGCTCCTTGCATGACTGGTGAGAAGGCAGGTTTTGTAAATCTGTTTGCGAAAGAAGTTGGTCATACACTGATAGGTTTTCATTGCATCATACATGAGAAGGCTTTATGTGCAAAAGCTGGCCTGAGGGAACTGCAGGAAGTGATACAAACAGTTACCAACGTTGTTAATTACATTTCTGCTCAGGCTTTAAATAAAAGACAATTTCAGGCTTTACTGAATGAGGTAGAATCTGTGTATAAAGGACTGAAAATGTACAACAATATTCGATGGCTTAGCCGAGGTTTGGTTCTGAAACGATTTGTTGAATGCTTAAATGAGATACCGCTCTTCTTGAATAACCAACATGTTTCTTACCAAGAATTGTCTGACGCCATGTGGGTTTCTAAACTGATGTTCTTTGCAGATTTTTGTGAACATTTGAATGACTTAAATGTTAAATTACAAGGAACTGGCAAGACACTTAATGTTATGTTTGGTTACATAAAGACTTTTGAAAAGAAACTGGAAGTCTTTAAGAGGGATATGGATGGTGAGAGATTTAGATATTTCCCAAACCTCAAGAGGCACCCAAACCTCAAAGACCTCCCGAAAGATGACAGAACAGACTGTCAAAGCCTTCAAAAGCTGTTTTTAAACATCATCGAGTCAACTATTGAGCAGTTCTTCTCAAGATTTGCGAAATTCAGAGAACTGGAAAAGACAGCAAAATTCATGAGGTTTCCAGACAGCATGAAACTGGAGGAACTAAACTTACAAATGTTTTCATGGATAGACATGGCTGACTTTGAAATGCAGTTGATTGAATTTCAGAGTAGCTCAATTTGGAAGCAGAAATTTATTGACCTTAGAATTGACTTGGAAAACATTGAAAAAAAAGCGATTAGAGATAGGAGTACCAGAGAGAAGTGTCGAAAACAAACTATTGAGGACTTGGAATGCCATTCCAGAAAATTTTTTCTGTTTAAAAAACTTTGCAACAGCGTTACTCTCCATGTTTTCATCCACATACGCTTGCGAATCTTTGTTCTCAGTGATGAATTTTGTTAAGTCTCATAATAGGAGTAGTAGCCTGATGGATGAAAGTAGTAGCTCGTGCATATCTCTGAAGGTCATGAAATATAAGCCTGATGTAAAATCTCTGTCATCAGTGATGCAGCAGCAAAAGTCCCACTGATAATATCAAACGGAGTCATAAAGTTTTCTGTTGGACTATCAGTGTACATGTATACATTAAAAAATAAATGCATTTTTCATCATCATATACTGTGTTTTTGCCGCTCGAATGAATTTTATTATTTCTTCAAGGTTCTTCACATACGTTCACCTTAAGAGATATCAAGTAGGCGTAACATGTTCTCAAAAAATTAGGGTTGGCACGCAGAAGAATTTTGAGTCAGAGATTTTGCTGGTTTTGACACGCACTCACAAAAACGTTGCCCACCCCTGTCCTAGTGTTTCACCAGCCTATTCTGATATTTCAGAAGATACTTTGTGTGCATTTCAGAACATTACTTATCCCTGTTTATAATGCCATTAAGAAAGCTGATTCAGCCAAGTTGTGCCTAACTCTTGAGCAAGTAGCAGCTTGAATGCTATCTCATATCAAGCACCCATCAGGAAAAATAGCTGGGATTTTGACCTCATTTCTTGCATAGATTCGCTTGTGGCTATAAGCTAGCTAGTGGTTTGATTAATATTATGCAGAATTACTGCTAAATTCCCTTTCCCCCAGATAATGACTACAAATCAAAGTTTATAACACAAATTATTAATAGTTGGTAATATTCTAAATCTATCATAAGTGGGTAACAAATATCATATTAGAGTTGACTTTATTATTTTTTAATATATTTTTTATTGATTAAGATATTACATATGTGTCCTTGTCCCCACGTTACCCTCTTAGCCCCCACCCCCCTGCTCATGCCCTCACCCCCCCCCCCCCCCCCCCGTTGTCCGTGTCCATTGGTTAGGCCTATATGCTTGCATATAAGTCCTTTGGTTGATCTTTCCCCCTTACCCCTCCCCTCCCCTACCTTCCCTCCAAGGCCCGACAGTCCAATCAATGCCTCTCCGTCTCTGGATCAGTCCTTGTTCATCAGTTTATGTTGTTCATTATATTCCACAAATGAGTGAGATCCTGTAGTATTTATCCGCTCTCCAGTTCCATCCATGCTGTGGCAAATGGTAAGAGTTCCTTTTTCTTCTTCCTCTTCTTAAAGAATACCTTTCAGCATTTCATATAATGCTGGTTTGGTGGTGAGGAACTCCTTTAGCTTTTTCTTATCCGTGAAGCTCTTTATCTGACCTTCTATTCTGAATGATAGCTTTGCTGGATAAAGTAATCTTGGTTGCAGGTTCTTGCTATTCATCACTTTGAATATTTCTTGCCACTCTCTTCTGGCCTGCATGGTTTCTGTTGAGAAATCAGCTGACAGTCGTATGGGTACTCCCTTGTAGGTAACTGACTGTCTTTCTCTTGCTGCTTTTAAGATTCTCTCTTTATCTTTTGCTCTTGGCATTTTAATTATGATGTGTCTTAGTGTGGTCCTCTTTGGATTCCTTTTGTTTGGGGTTCTCTGCGCTTCCTGGACTTGTAAGTCCATTTCTTTCACCAGGTGGGGGAAGTTTTCTGTCATTATTTCTTCAAAAAGGTTTTCAATATCTTGCCCTCTCTCTCCTTCTGGTACCCCTATAATTCTGATGTTGGTACGCTTGAAGTTATCCCAGAGGTTCCTTACACTATCTTCATATTTTTGGAATCTCTTTTCTTTTTTCTTTTTCGGTTGGGTATTTTTTGTTTCTTTGTATTTCAAATCTTTGACTTGATTCTTGGGATCCTCTTGTCTGCTGTTGGATCTCTGTAAATTATTCTTTATTTCAGTCAGTGTATGCTTAATTTCTAGTTGGTCCTTTTTCATGTCCTCCATGGTCTCACTATACTTATTGAGGGATTCATTAAATTTATCAGCGGTTTCCATAAAATTCTTGAAAAACCTCATAAACGTGGCCTTGAACTCTATATCCAGTCGTTTGCTTTCCTCCATTTCTGCCATTTGTGACCTGTTTCTTTGTCTCCGCATTTTGGCTGCTTCCCTGTGTTGATAGAGTGGCCCTGCACGCCAGGTGTCCTGTAGGGCCCAGTGGCTCAGCCTCCCCAGTTACCTGGGGTGGACACTCTTGGTGCACTCTTAGTGCCTTGGTTGTTGTAGGATCACTGGGAGGAATTGACCTCCAGGCCAATTGGCTGTGAGAATCAGCTGTGTCTGAAGTGGGAGAACTTCTGTGCTGAAGACACCCTTCTGGGGCAAGACTTGCTTCAGTGGGGCTTTGGTGCTCACTGAGTCTGCTCCCTGAGTGTGTCCCTTATGGATCTGAGGAGTTGCAATCTGGATGGTCCCCCTCTGACCACTGGGTACAGTGGCTCCTGGATCTAAGGAGGTGCTAATTCAGCCTCTGCCTGAGGCCACACAGCAGGAGCCAGGAAGAGGCTCAGCTGTGAAGCAATGCAAGCCGCTGCGGGGCCTTGGGCCTTCTCTTGGAAGTTCCGGGTCTGCCTGGCTTGGCTGCAGTTAGGTACATTCACATGCAAAAGCCTCTGCCGCAGCCTGGGTGGGGCGGGGTCTCAGGGAATCAAAGGGCAGAGCAAGCAGCTATGGCTGATTCTCCACCCGCCCAGAGTCACGTGTTTCAGTGACCCGATAATTGCTGCAAGCACCTCTGAGGGAAAGCCGCCCTCAAGTTCGCCCGCTGCCTGACAGACCAGCTTCTCCCCGTATGAGTCCTGGGTCCCCAGAGACTTCCCGGAACCGGAGTTCAGAGCAGTCGGGAGCTTGTGATTCAAAAAGACAGCCGCGTCCTCAGGTGCCACCCCCTTTCCGCGCGCGTGCGAGCTGCCGTACCTCTGCACTTCACCTCCGCAGCTCCTCTGGCTCTCAGTGTGCTTTTCTTTCCTTCTAGTTGTAGAATTTACACTCAGCCAGCCTTCCTGTTGTTCTGGATGATGTCTGCTCTGTCCTTTGCAGTATTTTTCAATTGTTGTGGGAGGCGGCAATTTCCCGGTGTTTATCTATGCCGCCATCTTAGTTTCTCTCTAGAGTTGACTTTAAAAGGTAAAAAGAAAAAAATGCTGACTGCTGCCTGAAAAAGTGTAACTTGGTAAATCTGTATCTAGGACAACGGCAGGCGCTTATGGCAGAACGAGATGCCGCACAGCAGAGTGGGCTGCAGGGCTCACTCCCAGGTGGGAAACCTGACTCTTATCACTTATGAGCTGCATAACCTTGTGAAGTTATTCAGCCCCTCTGGTCTCAGCTTTCCTGAATGTAATCGGGGTAATACTAGTATACAACTCACAGAGTTATAATGATTAAATGAATATAGGTAAAGCACTTAAAACAGCACTCACTACCAATTAGCTATTGTTGTTATTATAATTAGGAACTGAAATGGGGTGAAGGGGAACCAGTCAGGACAGGAAGGCAAGCTTAGTCGAATTAAGGAATAAAAAGATGCTGAGAGCTAGTTCAGAAATGGGGAAGATAGTACTTCCCACATCTGCTTCTGACCTTGAGAATTATCTGAAGTGCATGATTACAACAGTCTTGTATGAAAACTCTGCACTGTGTGTGTTTAGTATTGCAAAGGGACTTCAGGTATATCATCTCATTTGGTTATCAGCAATCTAAGAGGTAAAAAACTCTCTTATACAACCTAGCAAATACTACTTACTGTCACAGAATGGGGCAAGGCAAGCATAGGATGGATCCTGAGAGCAGCAAAGTGCAGCACAGCAGGCCATTGTTTCTATGTGGATTCTGAGAAGTGTTGCTGGGTTTTTTAAATGTCATCAGAGAAGTAATGTGGGGCTATTTCATTTCCCAAGGTGACCTCATCATACATTTCCAGAAGTCATTGTATTTGATCTTCATATCTTCACACTCACTAACCGTACTTCAAATTCCTTGGTAGTAAGCATGTTTTACATGCCTTAGTTGTGCATCAGAAAATAGCCATTTAAAGCATTTTGTCTGTTTAGCCCTGAGAGATACTTGTATTGCAAGGCAGTACCCTATGGAACACTGCCGCAAAAATGTTTCAGATAGAATTAGGGTACCAGTAGAAAATGGCTGTATGGTGATGATAGAACATAATCTCTAGCCAAATAATAGGAAATATGTATCAGAAAAGTTAGTGCTTATTATTACAAATTAAAATAATAGTGATCATTGATCACTTACTATATTCCTGTAGTATGCCAAGTGTCTTATGTGAATGTAATCATCATGGTATTGGAGTATAGCAAACAGTAGGAGCTCAATAAATATTTGCTGAGTAAATGAATCTATGGAGTAGGGGTTACTTTTATTCCTTTTACAAAAGATGAAAATTAGATTTAGAGTCTTCAGTTTTCCCTAAAGTCACATAATTGTTAACTAGTGAATGTAGTTCGTACTGGTAAACCCAAATTTGATTATAGCACAGCATATAGTGTAGTGGTTCAGAGTGGGAACTTTGGAGCCAGTCAGACCATCTGGTTTTGATTCCTAGCTCTGCCTTGGGGAAGTTAGTTAACCATTCTGTGCCTCAATTCCTTCATCTGTAAATTAGAAATAATAATTTAAACCTCCCAAGTTTTGGCAGGTTAAATGAGATCATACATGTAAAGCACTTGGAACTGTGCCTGATACAGTATAGCTAAAACTGTTTAATAGAGCTTTATATATCAATAGAGCATCCTGCTTTTCAAAAGAAATTTCCATAAATTATCTCATGATATCCTTGCAAGGCAGGCAATAATAATGACAATTAATATAATAGTATGTTACTTAATCCTCATAATAATCCATTTTATAGATTACTAGAGGCCCCGTGCATGAATTCGTGCACCAGTGGGGTCCCTCAGCCTGGCCTGCGGGATTGGGCTAAAACCGGCTCTCTGACATCCCCTGAGGGGTCCCATATTGTGAGAGGGCAGGCCAGGCTGAGGGACCCCACTGGTGCACAACCAGGGCCAGGGAGGGACGCAAGAGGTTGATCAGTGGGGAGGGACCACAGGGGGGCTCCAGGGCATGTCCAGTCCATCTTGCTCAGTGCTGATTATCTGGACCCCAGCAGCAAGCTAACCTACCAGTCAGAGCATCTGTCCCCTTGTGATCAGTGCACGTCATAGCGAGAGGTTGAGCAGCCTTAGCATATCATTAGCATATTACACTTTGATTGGTTGAACAGCTGACTGGTCAACCAGACACTTAACATATTAGGCTTTTATTATATAGGATAAGAATCAGGCTTAGAAAGGTTAGATGCATTGCTCAAGATCACACAGCAAGTCAAGAAATAGCTCTTGTTGGGAAAATGAAAGATTACAGATGACTAACACACAATGTCAACTCTTAAAATCAGGAGGGAGTAGAGGGAAGACAGGAAAATGACTAGTTCCTTAAGGCAAAATGAAGCCATATGCAAAAAGAGGTGGTTACAAGCTGAGGAAAGCCTGAGGAAGAATCAATGAGTTCTGTTTAGAGGTGGTATGTTTGCCTAGATTCCATCCCAATGGCATAAAAGCAGGTCAGACACTGCTTCATGGTAATGAAATGCTGAGTTTACTTGAAGTCAGAAAAGTTTGAAGGTCTGGGAGTAGAACAACATGAAAAAAAGTTTCATAAAAAACACAAACCCCCACCACAGAAAAACAAAACACTGAAAAATGCCTGGGCATTCATGGCTACTCCCACACATTTTTGGATGTGGGAAGGAAACAGTGACCTTCATTTCAACAGACAAATGAACTATTCAGTACCAAGATAATGTGAACAATGTGA
This sequence comes from Myotis myotis, assembly GCF_014108235.1. NCBI lineage: Eukaryota > Metazoa > Chordata > Mammalia > Chiroptera > Vespertilionidae > Myotis > Myotis myotis. The sequence continues at coordinate 163,229,675 of NW_023416313.1, forward strand.
TTATTTTAAAGAAAGTTCCCTTTCTGCTTGAGAAGATTCAGAATGTGTATCTTCCTGTATCTTCAGTTTTGCTACTTTGGAACGTAGTGGATCAATTTCTTCTGGAGTCAGTCCTCCCATTTTGAGGCCAAAGGGTTGTGAGACCTCTCTCTATTCTCTCTCAGGTCTTATACTCTTCCAGCAAGGCATTGCCAATCATTGAAATATAATGGTGCAGCAAAGATATTTCTGTCTCCTCTGCCTGTTCTTGATGCCTTGAAAAATAGAAATTAAAGCTTTCATTCTATTCTTGGAAGGGGTATAGCAAAGGACTAGAGCAGTGATGGCGAACCTATGACACGTGTGTCAGAGGTGACACGTGAACTCATATTTTTGGTTGATTTTTTTTTGTTAAATGGCATTTAAATATATAAAATAAATATCAAAAATATAAATCTTTGTTTTACTATGGTTGCAAATATCAAAAAATTTCTATATGTGACACGGGACCAGAGTTAAGTTAGGGTTTTTCAAAATGCTGGCACACTGAGCTCAAAAGGTTCACCATCACTGTACTAGAGGGAACTTAGATGAAATAAGTACCAGTGAATTATTATGAATAAACCATTTTCAAATAGTGTCTTCCCCATTTCTGTAGACTGCCTTGTTTCTGGTTCAGTCCCCAAGACCAGATTTTATATAATACTATAGGCCTGGTGCACGAATTCATGCATGGGTGGGGTTCTTGCCGGCCCACCCCAAGTGGGGCCAATTGGGCAAGGGCCAACTGAAGGGGCTAGGGGATGTGGGAGGTTGGCTGGCCGGCCCCGACCCCAATAAGGGTGTGGGGGGCTGATTGAGGGTGGGGCTGGCTTGGGGGAGGGGTCCCGGGTGGTTGGTGGGTCAGCCCCGCCCACTGGTCGAACTCTGAGTCAAGGGGACAATTTGCATATTACCCTTTTATTATATAGGATTAGTTTACTTACTCCTAGACAAGTTTTAGAGTGTGAAAGCTCTAGGATTTGTTATGATAGACTAGAATTCTCAGATCTAGTATATCTCAAATATAATGGTCAAACCAGATTTTCTGAGATTCAAGCTCATTGTCCTAAATTCCAAGCAAATTTCTAGTAATGGAGAAAACAGACATATTTAATTATTAAGCATTTAGTATTTTGCTTAATCTTAGGGAGTGGGAAGCAAAAATTATAAAATATTAGAAAAGAGTGGAACAAATTCCTAAATCACTTAAAGATCTCACTGGAGAGATAATAGAAAGTCACATTGCCTGACAACAGAAACAGACTGCAACTAGATGTAAAAATGTATGAATATATGCTGGGCTTCTTTCTGGCCCAGTTTCCCAGATAAGATCTTACATAATATTATGTTCACTCTTGGACAAGTTTGATTGTTTGAAAAACCTAAGATTTATGAAGGTAGATACAACCAGTCAAAGCACAGCAGTTTCCTGGATGGATTAATATAGTAGTCATGTGAGGAGAGACTGGAGAGATGGTGTTTAGATAGGAGGCTGCTGCAATACTCCAATAAAAGTGATAAGGATTCCTATTGATAGTAGGAAAATGGAAGATGAATGTGTAGATAAGTCAACAGCACATGGGTTTCCAATTGCATGTTACATTCAACCTTAAGATGCAGTATTTGAACATCAGCAATGATTATGGTGACAATACTGAATTTTAACAGAGTTTTATTAAATGCTTGATTTAACTGAAATTTTAAAATATCAAAAGAGGGAGAGACGTATAATAAGTGGCAGGAAGGGTGGCCTTAGTGAGGAGCAAGGACATCCTCCTTGAAGATTACCCTTGAGGTCTACCTGAGTCTGCCCTGAATAGCATCTGATGTGTCTGGGAAGAACAAGATCTAACCCACATAGCCAGACTCTATCCCTAATTTCAATCCAACAAGTATTTATTGAGCACAACTATAATCCAGCACACTACTAGATTCCTGTAAAGTATACCATAGATACATGTTTTAAGTTAGTTTCTATCTTTAAACAACTATCTATGCAGAGTAATAAAATGTTCATCTTGTTTTACATGTGTAAACAATTAGAAAAAAAATAGGATATAAGTGCCAAAGGTATGGTAAAGACAAAAATGGTTTTCTTTTTATTTCTTAAATATAGCAACCATGTTCTACTCTTTCTTCCTGACTGGTACTCTGACCCCCACCCCAATTCTTCTGCTTGGCTCCCTCTTTCTCACCCTTCAGGTTTGAGATTAAATGTCACTTCCTCAGAGAGGCCTTTCCTGCTTCCCTGTGTAAAGTAGCCCTTTTCTGTTTATTTTTCCTCATAGCAATTTCATCACCTTTAATTATCTGGTTTATTCACTTATTGAGCCCTTTAATGTCTGACTTCCTCACTAGACTATAAACTCTATGAAGACCAGAGTTACATTTCATTTATTTATTTATTTATTGCACTATTTTATTAAATCTTTATTGTTCAGATTATTACAGTTTTTCCTCTTTTTCCCCCTCATAGCTCCCATCCACCTGGTTCCCACCCCACCCTCTGCCCTTACCCCCACCCCCACACACACTGTCCTCATCCATAGGTGCACGATTTTTGTCCAGTCTCTTCCCGAATCCCCCACACCCCTTTCCCCCCGAAATTGTCAGTCCACTCCCTTTCTATGCCCCTGATTCTATTATATTCACCAGTTTATTCTGTTCATTAGATTTTTTTATTCACTTGATTTTTAGATTCACTTGTTGATAGATATGTATTTGTTGTTCATAATTTGTATCTTTACCTTTTTCTTCTTCCTCTTCTTAAAGGATACCTTTCAGCATTTCATATAATACTGGTTTGGTGGTGATGAACTCCTTTAGCTTTTTCTTATCTGTGAAGCTCTTTATCTGACCTTCAATTCTGAATGATAGCTTTGCTGGGTAAGGTAATCTTGGTTGTAGGTTCTTGCTATTCATCACTTTGAATATTTCTTGCCACTCTCTTCTGGCCTGCATAGTTTCTATTGAGAAATCAGCTGACAGTCGTATGGGTACTCCCTTGTAGGTAACTAACTTTTTTCTTGCTGCTTTTAAGATTCTCTCTTTGTCTTTTGCCCTTGGCATTTTAATTATGATGTGTCTTGGTGTGGTCCTCTTTGGATTCCTTTTGTTGGGGTTCTTTGCACTTCCTGGACTTGTAAGTTTATTTCTTTAACCAGAAATAATGACAGAAGTTTTTTGTCATTATTTCTTCAAATAGGTTTTCAATATCTTGCTCTCTCTCTTCTTCTGGCACCCCTATAATTCAGATGTTGGTTCACTTAAAGTTGTCCCAGGGGCTCCTTACTCTATCTTCATATTTTTGGATTCTTTTTTCTTTTCCGGTTGGGTGTTTTTTGCTTCTTCGTATTTCAAATCTTTGACTTGATTCTTGGGATTCTCTAGTCTGCTTTTGGATCTCTGTATATTATTCTTTATTTCAGTCAGTGTATGCTTAATTTCTAGTTGGTCCTTTTTCAAAACCTCGAGAGTCTCACTAGATTTATCAAGGGTCTCACTAAATTTATTGGCGGTTTCTAGAAAATTCTTGAAAAACCTTTTAACTGTGGTTTTGAACTTTATATCCAGTAGTTTGCTTTCCTCCATTTCTGTCATTTGTGACCTGTTTCTTTGTCTCCACATTTTGGCTGCTTCCCTGTGTTGGCAGTGGCTTTCTGTGCTAGGTGTCCTATAGGGCCAAGTGACTCTGCCTCTCCAATAAATAAATAAATAAATGAAGAGGTGGACACTCTTGGTGCACCCCTTTGTGGGCTGTGTGCATAGTCTTGTTGTAGGTAAGCCTTGATTGTTGTTGGCATCACTGGGAGGAATTGAACTCCAGGCCAATTGGCTGTGAGAATCAGCTGTGTCTTCAGTGGGAGAACTTCTGTGCTGGAGAAACCCTTATGAGGCAAGACTTGCTTCAGTGTGGCTTTGGTGCTCACTGAGTCTCCCCCCTGAGTGTGTCCCTTATGGATCTGAGGAGTTGTAATCTGGATGGTCCCACTCTGACCACTGGGTACACTGGCTCTTGGATCTCTAAGGAGGTTGTAATTTATCCTCTGTCTGAGGCTACCCAGCAGGAGCTATGAAGAGATCTGCACATTCCTCTTCTTTGTTTGGGGTGTGTAGGTGCCCAGATGAGGCCCAGCTGTGAAGCAATGCAAGCTGCTGTGGGGCCTTGGGCCTTCTTTTGGATGTCCTGGGTCTCTCTGACCCAGCTGCAGTTTGTTAGGTAATTTTAGATTGCAAAGGGCCAAGCCATTCATATGCAAAAGCCTCTCCATGCAGCTTGGGTAGGACACAGCTTGGGTGGGGCGGGGTCTCAGGGAATCAACAGGGCGGAGCAAGCAGCTATGGCTGAGAGAAAGCTGCCCTTGAGTTCTGCCCGATGCCAAACAGTCCAGTTTCTCCCCATATGAGTCTGGGTCCCCAGAGACTCGCCCGGAACTGGAGTTCAGAGCAGTCGGGAGCTTGTGACTCCCTCCCAACTGAAAAAGACAACTGCATCCTCAGTTGCCAGCCCTTTCTGTGCTCACGCCTCCGTACCTCTGCACTTTACTTCCGCACCGCCTCTGAGTCTCAGTGTGCTTTTCTCTTTCCTTCTAGTTGTAGAATTTCCACTCAGCCAACCTTCCTGTGGTTCTGGGTGATGTCCATTTTGTCTTTTAGTTGTATTTTTGAAGTGGTTGTGCAAGGCAGCAATTTCAGGTGTTTACCTATGCCGCCATCTTGGTTTCTCCAGAGTTACATTTCTTTTAACCACCATATACTCAGTTTCTGGTACAGTAAGTAGCACAAAGTAGATATTCAATAAATATTTGTGTAATAAATACATGGCAGTTATTACTTTTACTAGTTGAACAGGTTGAACCAATATCATGGGAGATAATTATCTTAAAAGACTTAACTTCTAAAAAATGATGAAACAATTGCCCTGACTGGTTTGACTCAGTGGATAGAGCATCGGCCTGTGGACTCAAGGGTCCCTGGTTCGATTCCAGTCAAGGGCATGTACCTTGGTTGCAGGCACATCCCCAGTGGGGGGTATGCAGGAGGCAGCTGATCGATGTTTCTCTCTCATCGATGTTTCTAACTCTCTATCCCTCTCCCTTCCTCTCTGTAAAAAATCAATAAAATATATTTAAAAAATAAAATAAAAAATGATGAAACAAGAAGTTTCCTGAAAAATCTATAAGAACAGATTATCAAAATGATGTTCTGTGAAATAGTCTGCGGATTATTTATAATTAAGCAAAGATTTCCGATGGCTCTATTCACCCACCTTCCCAATTCTGTATCGTGTAAAGTATAATTCTGCCTTGATATATGAGAAAAACTAAAACTGGAACATTTTAAAGAACAATTTAAACAATGTCCTATCTGTTTGGCATATGAGGTATCTTTAGCAGTAAGTCACTTGATATATCTGTATGAATGTATTGAGATAAAGCAAATCATTTTTAAGTGTAGTTAAATGAATCTCTGTACTTATTTATTGCAACTCATAATCATTGCTACTGTTCAAATATATTAGGGTTGAGCATAACATGAAAATGGAAGCACAAGAAAGATAAGCATTCATGGATCTATAGATGTCTCATGCTACTGGCTTAACCATTTTCTTTAGATTTTTCACAATTATGATATATTTCACAGCCTGAAATATAATAATATGTAATATGGAAGGCACACAAATAATGTACAATTATTATTCTAAAATGAAACAGTTCCTAACTATGTTTAAAATGTATTTTTATTTATTTTTAATGTATTTTTGTTGATAGTATTATAGATATCTCCCATTTCCCCTTTGCCCCCCTCCTCCCCATCTATTTCTTTTGAATTTTAGACTTATTGATAATTAAGAATGTTTATAGTTAATCTAATATCAGACAGATCATAACCTTGAATATAGCCACTGAAATCAAAATAAACTGTTCGTTAAATGCATCTCTTTAGGAAAATCTCACAAAAGATTGTTTAGCGAGGCTATTTGAAACAATTAAATGCTATACTTATTTTCAGGCTATAGCAAGAGAAATTCAGTTTGTTTGGAGATTGATCTACCACTACATTTTGGACTGGGGGAGAGTCTCATTTTGATATTCAATACAGAAATTAAATTATAACTTTGAAAGTGAATTCTGTATGGCCCGAGACATGTAGAAACTAATGTGAAAGTAAATAACTATAGAGACAACAGACCATCTCATATATCCAGTGTAAATCTTGGGACAATCTAATAGAAGCCATAGTTGAGAACATGTTAAACTCAAAAATCCTGTAGCCTTTGGGCTTATATGGTTCTGGACTCCCCCTAGTGGTTCATACTTTTGGTGTTTTAATTGATACTCTTCAGGTCATAGAATCACCAAGTTTATTAAAAACAAATTTTGAAAAAGAACCACACAACTCATATTAGACTGATTTTCCACAAAGAGAAGACCATGTTAATGAATGGTATAATAAATGTGGATATTACGATAGTTGAAATAATAGTGTTGCAATGGTCTGAAGAGACATAGTGGATTTCACTCACTGACTGGGGAAGCAAGTTATAGTTCTGCTGAGAGTGTGTGAATAAGAGCTGAAGGCTCTGGAACAGGATTCTTGGTTGCTCTAAGGTGAGAACTGGACCTTTTAGGGAAAGGGTGAAGTGACTATTTCCTATAATGCATATAACATACAAAATATGTTAATCAAGTGTTCATATTATTGGTAAGACTTCCGACCAACAATAGGCTATTAGCAGTTAAGTTTTTGGAGCTGATAAAAGTTATACAATGATTTTGACTGAGTGTGTGTGTGTGTGTGTGTGTTGGTACCCTTAACTGTAGTGTTGTTCAAGGGTAAACTATTTTCATAAGTAGAAAAATAACTACCCCCCAGTAACTTAAGCACTCTATCTGCAATCTCAATTTTGAAACATAAATTGGGGTTGCATGCTGGGGTCCAGCCCCAGCAGGGAAGAAGGAATGACATGGTGACAGCGTTCAGGTGGTCATCATAGCTAGGTTCTCTCTTTATTCTCCTATTACATTTATACCATTTGATCCTATAAGCATGCCTCTATAATCACATCATGGTATGTTTTGGGTAATGTTCTACAGTTCCTTGTTTCTTATCTGACCTTTGCCAAAAATCCTGTCTCTATCTAGTTCTGTTGATTTTAATCTTGTCTAGGTTAATCTCTGTGTTCCATTACAAGGGCTATTCCAAGGTCACTGCTCTACTGATAGGCTATAGGGAAGTGACTAAAGGAGATTATCCTACCCAGTAAAGGTTATGTCCTCCCAGCCTCGCTGTTTACCTTCCCTGGGACTGCCCTGTGTTGGTGGATCTCCAGGGGTATAGGCTTTGGTGCTTTCCCTGGTGGGCAGACCCCTGGGGATGTGGGCCCAACAAGTCCCAAATTTATTGTCAACAGTCTTAGTCCAAGTTATTCATAAGTAGTACATGGTATTTCTGTAACACTAGGGGGATTTACTGATTTATTCTCTTCCTTAGTCCTGTTAATCCCTAACCTGGGGAAACAACCTTTCTCCTCGGGGAGGTGGTCTATTTAAAACACATAGCGCTAAGAGGGGGAGCAAACATATGCCATATACGCCAGGTCCCTTGAAACATAAGCTGTGCAGATGTTTCTTCCCTGCAGCGACTGTGTCAAGCAGCAAGGGTGGACCGGCTTCCGACAGTTGCACAGATCCCACTGCCCAGGACCAGCAAGCTAGGAGCCCACGAGTTTCAGTGCCCATTCAGACTTTCACAATCAGAGATGGCAGCAAAGGCGGCATCATCAGGAACTACCACGCCTTGGTCTTGTCATCCAGTATACGCAAGATACCGGCAACATTATCATCAAGCAATGGCTTGGATGCGAAGCCACCAGAATGCCTATCTGAAGGCCGTAAAGTCTTATTTCAGTTCTCCGTGGTACTTCACTCCGGGAGCTCTTCCCCAGAGCTCTTATGCTAAAGAAGGGTGGATCTCCTCAGTTCTTCTGTGACCATCACTTGGCCTCCCACTGTGGTTATTCACCTTCTCCAAGGTCTGGGCACCGTCCTCACCACAGCACAAGCGAAGACCAATCTTGGTCCACAGAGGAGGCGACGGAGACCGGCTCAGATGCTGGGGTGGAGTACAACCTGAGCAGCATGGAGATCACGGAGGAGCTCCGCCAGTACTTTGCGGAGAGCGAGAGGCACAGGGACAAGCGGCGGCGCGGCAGCAGCTGGACGCGCAGGGCCTGGAGGACTATGTGAACGCCGACCACGACCTGTATTACAAGACGCGCCGCTCCATGGAGCCCCCCTCCGAGAGCCCCAGCGAGCGGCGCCAGGCCGACATGAAGCGCTTGTACGGGGACAGCGCCGCCAAGATCCAGGCCATGGAGGCCGCCCTGCAGCTGAGCTTTAACAAGCACTTTGACCGAAAGTGGCCCAAGTACTGGCCGGTCATCCCGCTGAAGTTCTGAGCCCTGGGCCCCCAGCCATCACCCTCTTCCTCTGGGATTTGCTCCTTCATCTGCTTCTGTGCATTTGCTCAGGGAAAGGGGGCTTTGTCCTGAGAAATCAGCATGTTCACCAAAGTGCCAGTGAGCCCGTCACGGGATGGAGGTGGGCGTGCGGGAGGGGGGGCGGGGGGGGGGGAGGGAGGCAGGGAGGGGAGGGATAATGTAATAAGTCAGCCTTTTTAAAGCAACAGGGCGTGTACTGTTGCCTGCATGAGAGATTTTCCTTTGACATAAAATGATAATTTCATATGCAAAAAACACACACAATAAAAAATTTAAAAAATTGGGATTGCCGTGAAGGTGGGAAAAATAGAGGTCAGAGATGTGAGCAGGATAACAACAAGGCATATTTTTTATTTTGAATATCTGCAGCTCTCTTTGATGTGCAGAATTTTAAAAGATAGGAAATGTATTCCAGCTGACAAGAGTCATTCCCTGTGGCTAGAAGAGAGGAAAGGTGGAAAGAGAACAGCGGGGAGTTTAATGTAGACAGTCATCACCTCTAATACTGGTATTACTGTGCCCCAAATAGACAATAATCACGTATCGCATGGATAGAAGAAGTTACAATTAAGTTGTTGTCAAAGAACATGAAAGGGAGTAAATCAGGAACCTGAATAGAATGTATTGGTGTGCCACAATACGTCAGATGGCCTGGTTTTCCTTCGTCAAGGGATTTAAAATGCTACACGGGGCTTCTCTTCCGCTATGCTGGCGCTTTTCTATGCGAAGGGCAAGCCTGAACCTTCCAAACAGGTTGGAACCCGGGTTGTCGAAGACATCAAAGATGTTATTTCTCAGGTACTCAAGTCACCTAAGATATTCGTACCGAAGCACTCCAGAATACTGTGCCCATGGGGACAGGAGAGGTTTCCTCCCAGGACAGCAGTCTAGGCCAGTGGTTCTCAACCCTGACTGCACATTAGAATCACCTGGGAATCTTTTAAAAATCCTGATTGCTGGGCCTCATTCTCCGGAAATTCTGTTTCTTTGTTACTAATGCTGTGGCCCCACCCCATAACAAAGAAACAGAATTTCCGGAGGATGAGGCCCAGAAATCAGGATTTTAAAAAGATTCCCAGGTGATTCTAATGTGCAGCCAGGGTTGAGAACCACTGCTCTAGGCTGACCTTCAAGGCACAGGTGGTGATGCTCCGGGAGAGCGGCCAGGTGGTGGCTCGCCACACCACCGAGTCATCAGACCTGAGACCGAGAGAAGTTAGCTTCCGCTGCCTCCCAGACGCCCGGAATGATTTGCCCGTAAAGCGATGGAATCGCCGGTACGTCATCAAACCCGACACCACAACAAACTACACCCCAGACCCAGACCATCGTCTAACTTCGCGATTGGCCATTTTGGCCTCCACTCAGTGGCCGGTGACTCTCCTGGCGCATGCGCGTTACCTGCTTCCGGCCGGGTGCTCGGTGCGCAGGCCTTTCCGGCCCGGGTGCAATTCCTACCCCGCTTTCCTCGGCCAGGTTCCTCCGTGTACCATGGCTCCCGACCCAGGTCCCCTGCCCGAAGGGCCTATCTTAAAGCTCCTACCCGTAGACACTCGGGACCGGGGTACCCAGCGTTGCCGCCTGGGCCCGGCAGCCTTCCGTGCCCTGGGCGCGCACTTGGGCTCGGCGGTGAAGATCTCGCTGCCGGACGGCGGCTCCTGCCTCTGCACCGCCTGGCCGCGGCGGGACGGAGCGGACGGGTTTGTGCAGCTGGATCCGCAGTGCGCGAGCCAGGGATCGGCGGCCGGGACGCCGGGGTCCCGGGGGAGCCTCAGCCTGAGCAGCATCCGCCTGGTGCCCTGCCCGCCCCTCCGGCGCCTCGTCGTGTGGCCGGAGTTGCGGGAGCGGGTGGGCGCGTCCCGGGTCCCGAATCCGGCCGCGGTGCTGGAGGCGGCGCACGAGCTGCTGAGGAACCGGCTGGTCTCCCGGGGCCACGTGGTGGCCGCTCCGCCCGGCGTCCCGGGCCCGGTGGCCGCCCTTCACATCGTCAGCGGGGCGCCCGCCCCGGACCCGGCCGGGCGGGTCACCCCTCACACCGTCATCAGTCTCAGCGGGGCGCCTCCGTCGAAAACGCACCCGCAGCCCGAGGTGCCGCTGGGGGGCCTTTCGGAGGCGGCCGACTCGCTGCGGGAGCTCCTCCTCCTGCCGCTCCGCTACCCCCGCACCGTGGCCGCGCTGGGACTGGCAGTGCCCCGCGGGGTGCTCCTGGCGGGGCCCCCGGGAGTGGGCAAGACCCAGCTCGTGCGGGCCGTGGCCCGGGAGACGGGCGCGGAGCTGCTGGCGGTGAGCGCCCCCGCTCTGCAGGGCGCCCGGCCCGGGGAGACGGAGGAGAACGTGCGGCGGGTGTTCCAGCGCGCGCAGGCGCTGGCCGGCCGCGGGCCCACCCTCCTCTTCCTGGACGAGGTGGACGCGCTGTGCCCCCGGCGGGGCGACGCGCACCAGGCCCCCGAGAGCCGCGTGGTGGCCCAGGTGTTGACGCTGCTAGACGGCTTCAGCGGGGACCGCGAGGTGGTGGTGGTGGGAGCCACCAACCGGCCAGACGCACTGGACCCAGCGCTGCGCAGACCTGGGAGATTTGACCGAGAGGTAAACGGGCCCGGCCAGTTACCCCATGGCCCCTGGAACCTCGTCCTCTCCTGGCCCTGGTTGGCTTCCCCAAGGCCTTTGCCATTTAGGTTTGGAACTCGGTGAGGCTGGAGGGGGGCTCTTTGCCGTACAAAGAACACCTTGGTTCTCTGTCCACATGTGATCTGCAAGCAGGACGTGTTTCTCCAGGGTCACATTGTTCTGAGAAGGAAGGTGCTCATTAGGGGACAGTTTTGTTGTGCAGAAGAATACTAATCCGGTAATACTTTTTAGGGAAAGTAGGTTTGCTTACAGGCGCATTAAACTCTAATGAATTTAGAATGAGAATTTAAAGTAAAAGGATAGCCTCGAAATATAAATGTGATGAAATGAAAGGGTGAAGTCAGGGAATAACGAAATCGGAGCAGATAGAAACTCATCTGGATTTATTCCTTGCTTGTGAGGATGCCAGCGCCCTATCCTGAGTTGCCAAGGAAGGTGGAGTATTCAAAGCTGACCTGTCTTATAGGCTTCAGTCTTAAATTGATTCCTGATTTCTATTCAATAGTTTGAATAGTGTTTAGTTTAAGTGATGTTTGAACTTTGTGGTAGGATTCTAAAGAGACAGTTGATAATTGCATACTTTTAGCTTAATTTGGTCTGAACTTGAGTGGATTTTGTCCTTTCACTAACTAATACTACTTTCCCAAATCAGCTCCGTAAGGACTGGGCCCTAGACTATCTGGTTTATTGTTGTATCACTGGCTCCTAGAATTTGGTACGGTCTCAAAAATGACAAATAAAAGTTTGTTAAATGACATGTAATTTTCATTGTGCAACTTTTTAGCCAGTGTTACTCTTCTGGAAAATTAGGATTTTCATATGTTCAGAATCTGAGGTATGCTTAAGAGTACATAGTAATAATTCCTAATTTGCTCATTAAATTATTGTACATGTTTGTGAGGATATAAAATAATATGTTAACCTGGCAGAGTGGCTCAGCTGGTTGAGCATCTTCCCAGACACCCAAAAGGTTGTGGGTTTGATCCCTGGGAAGGGTGACACTAGATGCAATCAGTGGATGTTTCTCTCACACATCCATGTTTCTCACTCCCCCCCCCCCCCCCCGCCTCTTCTCCTAAAATCAATAAAAATATCCTGGGTGAGTATTTAAAAATAATAATATTTGAAACTACAAACATTATTTTTTGCTTTGCATATAGGTTGTCATCGGGACTCCCACATTTAAACAAAGAAAGGCAATTCTGCAGGTGATTACTTCTAAGATGCCCATCTCCAGTCAAGTCAATTTGAATCTCCTTGCAGAAATGACAGTTGGCTATGTTGGCGCAGACCTGACCGCACTCTGTAGGGATGCTGCCCTACACGCTTTACTTCATAGTGAGAAGGTAGGAAACTGACCTATGACCATGTATGTTAATTTTTTACTTTATTTTATTTTTATTTTTTTATTTTTTTTATAAATCAAACTTTTATTATGAGGAGCTGGCTGTACAATATCTAAAAAGAAAGTTAAGGTGAGGGAAGCAGATGACTACTTCCTTCCACCCAGTGTGTGTGTGTGTGTGTGTGTGTGTGTAGAGAGAGAGAGAAAAGGTTGGCAGATGTGTGACAGCATCAAGGGGCAGGCTGAGGCGAGCCAGATCCAGGGGGCTGGGAGCCATTAGCCTTTGGAGTCCCTGGAGCTGGAGGAGGGCTATCTCCAGCTTCCTGTTTTCTCCCACAGAGGGCACTACCCCCAAGTGGGGAAGGGGCTGAGGATTGGGGAGGGACTGGGGAAGGGTGGGAGGTGGGGCCTCCTTTGCCGTCCCCTGTTGGGCGAAGAGACACCACTATGTACTTCTGGACACTGCCGGGGCCAGAGGGGGCAGTGCTGGGGGGTGCAGCTGTGGCAGTGGAGACCAGCTTGACAATGGGCTGCACACTGGGGACCATGGTAGCGACAGGAGAGGTGGTGGTGGAGCCTGAGCCAGGGGCTGAGGTGCTGAGGGACAGGACCTGTTGGGTGGATGAGGCACTAGAGGACGATGACATTACAATAAACATGGTGGGAGGAGGGGAAGGCTGAGGTGGAGCAGCAGCTCGTGCAGACACCAGTGTCTGGACGGGCAGTGCAATGGAGCCAGGGACTTTCAGCAAGCTAAGGGTCCGAGGGCCAGGTTGAGGGGCCTGAGAAAGGGTCAGCGTGAGTTGGGGCTGAGTGATGGTCAGAGTGGTCCTGTTGACCTGTTGAGCCTGCAGAGCAGCTTGAGCCCGGGCCTTGACCACATGGGAGCAGAGGAGAGGTCCAAAGGACCCAAATTCTGCCCAATAGGCATCCTGCTTGTCAGGTGGTGGGCGCAGCTTTACCAGAACAGGGGCACAGTGCTTCAGAAGGAGGCTCTGCACGTGGTCAGCTCCAATACAGTCAACGTTGCTTAGCACAGGGCCATCTAGGACACTTCGGATCCGCTCCCCCTCCTGCCGCAGCCGTGGCAGAATCAGAGTTTTAATCACATCATGTCCCAGCTCTGCCAGGCCTGCAATGCAGCCGTAACGTGTAGTCCATGGAGTCTTCTCATCCACCCAGCTCTTGGTGAAGGTCTTGGTGATCCGGGACTGGAGGTTGTTCATGGTTGTGCTGATATGCTTGCAGATCTGGGCCACCAGGTGGGCAGCAAAATCCCAGAGTGCCCAGTGATTGTCCACATCTGGCCTCAGACACAACTGTCTGCTCACGATGCAGGTCATCACAGTTGGAATCGATTCATGCACGTATTTTTCTAGGTACAGTGTAGGGTTCTCTATCAGTGCCTTCACCATGCGCATCAAATAGATGAGCAGGGCCAGGTTGTTCTGCACCACGTTCACACGGACCCCCTCTGAGATGAAGATGCTGAACCATGGCAGCATCTGATAGAGCCCTGGGTCAGTTGCGATGCTCTGAAGGGCTTCCACTCTCTTGGCTTCACATGGCCTCACACAGGCTTCAGTGATCACCTTGTAGTACAGTTGCTGCTCCACAGACAGCTCATGGATACTTCAGGGCTTTAATCAAAAAGGACCCCCCTCCAGTAGGGGTGGTGCCTTCTTTGCGTTCCCTTTGCCATCAGCTGGAGCAGCCCCTTGACCTTTGCTTTTCAAGGGCCCATCATCCACCTGGCTTGGCTTTGTTGACTTCGGGGGTTCTGTGGCCTCAGCCTTCTGCTGCTCTTTGGGAGCTGGAGGTGGATTCTCTGGGATAGCTGGCTGGCAGCCTTCAATGCTCAACCAATGAGCTTTGAGGCAGACGTCCAGGGGCACCCGAGGCAGAGGGGTATTGATGATGTCACTCAGGTCAACCTCCTCCTCATAGAAGTAGAGTTCCCGGCCCCCACCAGAGGCGAACCGGAGAGGAAGGAACTCTTGAGCATGGAAGCCATACAGTGGCTCAACGTTCTTTAGCTTCAGTGCATAGTCAGTGTCACTGGTGGTGAGCTTCCACCGCTTCCCCATGTGCATGAATTTTAAGGCATCCTGTGCAATCTCCTTGATGCGGTAACTGACTTCATCTGCCAGCAGCTGACAGGTTTCCTCCTGAATCTGGGCGATGCCCATTGATTCGGCCACCACCTTCATTGACTCCGAAGGCAGCACAGTATTGCTGAGCTTCAGCTTCTTCTCCTCAGCCATTCTGGAGCTCTTCCTCCCTCCTCTGAAGGATGATGCCCCAGGGTGGAGAGATGGGAGATCCACAGCCAAAGCGCCCCTCACCTGGCGCTCAGCGCCATGTTGGCCCCGCCCCCTCCCCTATGTTAATTTTTTAAATTAAGATAAATTAATTTGGGAGATTAAAAAAAAAAGTGGTAAGTACATTTTCTTGGGACTTTTGATACCTTCCACAGCTGTTTTTTACATATATTTTTAACATTTGAGAATATACTGTAGCAATGATGTCCCTATAGCCTTGAAAACGCAAGTGTATATTTCCTAAAAACAAGAATTTTAACCAAAGTATAGTGATCTGTTGGGGTCCATTCCCAGCAGGTCCAGGGGTTCCCAAAGGTGTGGATGGAGTCGGCGAAGAAGGAATGACACAGAGACAGCGTTCAGATGATCAGCATAGTTGGTTCTCTAGCCAGGTTCTCTAGCCATGTTCTCCAGCCAGGTTCTGTGTTTTATTGTCTTGTTACATCTGTATTTATACCAGTTGATTTTAATCCTATCAATTTCTGTTCCAAAGGTTAGGATGTTTCTTATCTCCATTCCAGGGAGTAAAGATTATGTAGCTTAAGTGTGATTGTTCGTAGTTAAAGTGATTAACTACTCACCTGACACTTAGTTAAGGGGTTGTATTCCCTCCCTAACTTCAGGGAAAAATCCCCACCTGGGGAAACAACCTTTCTTGGAGAGGTGGCCCTGGTTAAAACACATAGCTCGAAGAAGAGGAGCAAACATATTAAGCACAGTATGCCATATATGCCAGGTCCCTTGAAACATATGCTGTGCAGATGTTTCTTCCCTGCAGAGACTGTCAAGCAGCAAGGATGGACCAGCTTCCGGCAGTGATCAAGATGAGGAAATTAACACTGACACCATACTTTTACCAAATCTATATAGGCTTTATCCAAATGTCACCATTTGTCTCACATTTCATATAGAGCAAAAATTTAAAAGGAAAAATGAAAATATTACTCTTAATCCAGGATTACACACTGCATTTAATTGTCATGATTTCTTAATCTTTTAAAATCGAACCATTTTTCAGTCTTTCTCTTATGACTTTAACTTTTTAAGAGTACAGGTCAGTTATTCTGTAAAATACTCCTCAGTTTGACTAATGTTTCTTTATAATTTGACTCAGGTTTTGCATTTTTGGCAGAAATATCAAATGATAATGTGTTCTCATTGAATCTATTAGGTAACTTTGATTTCTTGGGTAAGGTGGTATCTCTGACATTTTTCCATTGTCATAATACTGTTTCCCTTTCTTATCAATAAGTATAGGGAAAATAACCGTTTCTAACTCAGGAAAAGATTGGGCACCTGTAATTTTTTAAAATTTTGACTTTGACATTCAAATCTTTAATTCATGACTACCTTTCTTAAAAATATTTAGAATATTAGCTTAAATGCAATAATTTTTAACATTGCAGATTGAAAAATCTGTTTACTTTGTATGTAATAAGTAATCCTGAATTTCTAAAACCCTTTAGAAAAAAGTTAATTTCAGCATACTGAAGATTTGGGACAATGTTTATAAATTTCTGTTGTAATGGTAACATTGTCCTTTGATCTTATAATTTTGAAACCCAATT
This sequence comes from Myotis myotis, assembly GCF_014108235.1. Taxonomy (NCBI): domain Eukaryota; kingdom Metazoa; phylum Chordata; class Mammalia; order Chiroptera; family Vespertilionidae; genus Myotis; species Myotis myotis. The sequence continues at coordinate 163,246,061 of NW_023416313.1, forward strand.
TAAACTATAAAAGGATGACTTACCCTAAAGGATCTCTTTACCTAGATAATTTGTATCCTTCCTTATTTCCTTTCCATATACATTTACTCTTACACTGAAGGAGGGGAAGGAGTTATATGAACTTATGTCCTCATCTTCTGAGTTTGAACCAAAACTGCTTGAAGATTTAATGACATCCCAGGTGTAAAGGTGTATTTTGCCTTTTGAGGGGATGAAGAGAAGATCAGGGCATAGGAAAGGAGATGTACATTTAGGATTCCTTTGCTTTGAGGTTCCAGGTTTGACCTTAAGCACCTTGGCTTAGGTGTGCCAGCCAGCTGCTGTCATCCTAGGGTGCTGTTTGAGGAGGGGCCTGCCCAGGCAGTTACCACAGGTGATGGCTGAGTTCGTAAACAGCCAGGGGAAGTGGAAGAAAGAAAGAAAGGCAAAAAGGAAGAAGGGACAGAGGCATCTGGCTCCATCTTTTCATTCTTTCCCCCTCCAGGCAGCCGAGGGGCTGGTACTGCCTCTGTCTGTGCCAGGGCAGACATGGGACACATTAAAGTTGTTCACATTGAAGTTCTTATTAAAAGATGAGAAATACAGTTTAATACATGCACATATGCATACAGAGGGAAAAGAATTTTATTTGCCTGAGAGGATTATGAGAAGCAAGTGAAATAATGTAGGTGTTATCTAAACATTAGTATTCAGGTACCCAGCATCTAACACTGCCAACCAGTTAAAAATTATTTAATAGTGTTCTTTATAAGAAATTAAACAAGATAAAAAATTGTAAGGAAAGTAAAGATTGCCCAAAATCTTTCCCAGAGATTATAATTATTGACATTTTTTAAGGATGCTGTTCAGAATTGTTCTATGCATATATATTAATTTATATGATCTTACATAAATGGGATAAAATAGTTATTGAAAATGGGAATTTTTGGACAAGTAAATGTTTAGAATTTGATAAAAGGGCAAATACTTTAAAAAATACAGATATTACAAATAGAAATATGAGTTTTTAACTCTAACAAAAAACTTACTTCACTAGAATGATTAAGGAAATTGCTCTTCGAAATATAATCTTAGAGTAAATGTGGACTTTCTTAGGATAACATAAAACCTAATAGCCAAAAATGAAATGATAGAGAAACAGTCTAGGAGAAAATAGGTAATAAGGTATGAACAGGATTACAAACGGCCAAGAAACATGAAAAACTCTCTTTAAAGATTAGTCTCTTTCAGTTCTTTCTATTTTGAAATAAATAAAATTTTAGGGAGAGTTGCAAGACAGGTAACTTCTGCTAAATCTTTTATCCAAATCCACCAGTTTTTAACATTTTGCCTAATTAGCTTTATCATTTTCTCTCTCTGTGTGTATGTATTTTTTCTGAATCATTTGAGGTTGGGTTGCATACATCATAACCATTATCCCTTGATATTTGAATGTCTGTTTCCTGACAACAAAAGTATTTTCATACATGACTACAGTATGGTTAAGTATAGTCATTATATTCTGGGAATTTAATATTGATACAAAACGTTATCAATTCTACAGTCCACATGCAGATTTTGGTAATGGTTTCAATATTTTTAGCATTTTTTTCTTCAGTAGAGAATTTAGTTCAGAATCATATATTACACTTAGTTTTTACTTACTTTTAGTCTTGAACTCCTCCATGGCCTTCTATTTTGTGAGTGAGATATTTGACATTGACATTTTTTAAGGATACGGGTCAGTGATGTTACAGAATGTCTCTCAGTTTGAGTTTGCCTAATGTTGCTTCATAGATCCAGGTTATGCATGCCTGCTGGGAATAGTACCTTACGTCGTAGTGTGCTCTTAGGGTAGCGGAAGATTCCCACCATCCCTCACTGGTGATACCACTAAGTAGTGACTGATGTGATCATCCAGTCCAGGTTCTGTCCAGTTCTCACTATATAGCTGCTATGTTTCCCTTTGCAACTAACACATCTATGAGGAGACCCTTTGAGATCATGCAGATATCCTGCTCCTCATCAGACTTTCCCTCCCCTAGATTAGATTCCGTTCTTGCTCAAAGAAGCCTTTACTGTGATGGTTCCAAAAAAATGATTTTCTAGTTAAATTTAATTAGCACAATTCTGAGTCTCATTTCCTCTGTCACACTGGGAGAAATTTACAAGTTTGGTAATATCTAGTGCCGGAGAGGTATGGGGAGAACAGCAGCTAAGTATTCATTGGTGCAGCTTTGAGGACAGTCTGGTAATAGCTGTCACAACTATAAATGTACACACACTCTTAAACCCTGTCGTTGTGCTTTGAGGAAATTACAGAAAATACTTGATATGTAGAAGGGAGGTAGAAAAAAAAGGAGTGAGGTAGAGTTCTGTTAGTTGACATGAAAAGATTTCTAAGTTTTAAAGAAAGTACAAATATGTGTGGTGTGATCTCCCATTTGTGTTATCTGTTTGAAAGGATATACTTATTATTATAAAACGTACTAGGAATACACAGGAAGCTTGACATCCTCAGGGATGATTCGTTGGGGGGAGTGGTCCTAGTTTTTTTGTACCGTATATATAAATTTCTTTATAAAATTCAAAAGAAGATAAAAAATGTAATTATTCCAAAAATCTCACCTCACTTTTGGTTTGATTGTGCTTTTTTGGGTGCTTTTCTTCAGAACCAGGACAGTCCGATGATTGATGAAACAGACTTCCTTGAAGCTTTTAAAAAGATTCAACCTTCATCATTTCGAAGTGTCATTGGACTGATGGACATCAAGCCTGTTAGCTGGGAAGAGATTGGTGGCCTTGAAGATGTAAAACTGAAGTTAAAACAGGTGAGATGGAGAATCTGCTGAAGCCAGTAGACTATTACAGCTTACGTGTAATGCCTTTATGATGAAAACGCGCTATGCCGAAACGGCTCTTGCCACCATCACTATTTTGATCCTCACATTTAAATCCAGCGATCACTTTTCAGTCCTTATTTAATTGTATAGGCATCAAATAGTATGTTTCATATTTTGCTACCTCATCCTCTTATTTTTTTTTTCTTTAAGGAGTTTATAATCTAGAACAGGGGTCAGCAAACTTTTTCTGTAAAGGACCAGATAGTAAATATTGTGGGCCATATAGTCTGTGTTGCAACCACTCAACTGCCGTCATAGCACAAAAGCAGCCACAGGCAATGCATAATGAGTACTTTTGTTCTGTCGAAACTTTATTTATGGACACTGAAATAATACAATTTTCACACCATAAAATATTCTTTTGATTTATTTTCCAAGCATTAAAAAATATAAAAATGATTTAGTTCGTGGGCTGTACAAATACATAGGTGGTGGACCTCACTTTGCCTAGGGACTGGTAAAAGCACAACATTATAGTAAACTGTATGGCCTGGAGGGCTACTTGATCTGATTCTCACAGTGGATGCATTGAGGGTCACAGCTCTCCAGACCCTCTTGCCTGCATTGCAGGTTCAGAAATGGATTTTGCCAGCTTACCTTCTGGTGATCCTGCCATAAGGAACTAGGTTTCTCTACACATACAAAGCCTGACTTTCCAGTGTAAGTATCCATTATCACTTACTCATCTTAACTAGGAGCTATGGGTCTACAGAGTCCATGGATAAACACATTTTTAATATGCCCTGCTTTTTGATCATCATTATCACTTAATCTTCACAAAACATGTGAGAGATCAGCCATTCCTTCCTGTTGAAAACTCTTCAGCTTTGAGATGTTAAGCTTTCCTGCCTCCCTGAAAACTCCTTTCCCGTACCTTCAATGTCAGTGCTCCAAGCTCCCGAGAGTCCTTTTTTGCATTCTGCGAGTGAGTTTGTGATCTCGATGTCCAAGGCTCCAACTGTCCCCTGAAAACTGTTAACTCAAAAATCTTTATATCCTGCAGATGGTTATTTTGATTATCAGAAGTACTTAGCTGCCTGCCTACCACATAACTTCCAGGGATCTCAAACGTAGCTTGTTCAAAGTTCAGCTCATCAATTCCACCTCCACACCTGAATTTCCTACCTCAGTGAAGACAGCCAGACACCCCATCCCCAAGTCAGAAACCTGTCTTCTAAATGGTCATGTCACGCATGCACATACTTCCCCTCTGAATTTAGAACTTAGTCCCTGTGTAAAATACAGTTACATTTTATGTTTTAAATCCGTCCCTTCCCCACCATCTCCACTTCCTGTGACACATCCAGCCTTATTATTTTGTAGTTTGAATTAATGCAGGAGAATTTTAATTGGTTTCCCTGCCTCTAGTTTCATTTCCTTCCAGTCCCTTGTCATTACTGCTTCCTCAGTGTTGCCTAAAACTTTTAAGGCCCATTGTGATCTGACTCCTCCTTCCATGTCAACTCTATTGCTCCTTGCTTCTCCCATCCTCCCCTCTGTTCCTGTTTACTGTTGGCGAGATGAATTAGTTGGTTTCGTGTCTCTCTGTATGTACTGTTTCTTCTCCATGACCTTCTCTGGCCTGGTGGTTAGTTTACAAGCCTGTCTCCCCAGCTGAAATATGAGGCCTAGGTACAGAGGTCTTGTCTTATATATCAGTAGTTAAAATACATCAATAGTTAAAAGCTTCTGCTCTTGGTCTGCACTCCCTAGGGTCAGTCTCAGTTCTGTTGCCTCATTAGCAATCAGCTCTGAGAAAGTTACTTAACTTTTCTAAGCCTGGGTTTCAACATCTGTAAAATTATGATGATAAAACTATCTACCTAAAGGGTAGTGAACCTTTATTTACTCTCCAGTTAACATTTATTGAGTGCCTACTTTGTGAAGGTGTCATTGTAGGTGCTGGGGATTTAGAGGTGAAACTGGCTTATAATGTAGCAAACCAAACATGGAAAAATAATAACTCAAGATAGTGCACGAATAAGTGCTCCACAAGGAAAGGAGGGCAATAGCATAGAATGACTAGGAGGAGGAGGGTCTGCTTTAACTCTGGTGGTCAAGGAAGACCTCTCCAAGGAAAGGACATTGAGCTGAGACCTGAATGATGAGGGGTGTCCACACAAAGACCTGAGGGAGAGTACAGGCAGAGAGCATAACGGGCTAAGGCCCTGGGGTGGGAATGAACTGTGTGTTAGGGTGATAGTCAGATTATGTAAGGCCTTGTAAGCAGTGGTAGGTAAGGAGTTTGGATCGGAATGTATTCTAATTCTGATGGCAAGTTGTTGAAGGACTTTAAGAAGGCAGTGATGTGACCTGACTTAGGTTATAAGATCCACAGCTGCTGAGTACGGGTACCTGAGAATTGCTGAAGGAGTAGATGCATTTACTGAATTATGTGATGTTTTATTGTTACACCAAAATGACTCTCTTTTTGTATACTTAGAGCATCGAATGGCCTCTGAAACACCCTCGTGAATTTGTTAGGATGGGCCTGACACAGCCCAAGGGAGTTCTCCTGTGCGGCCCCCCTGGGTGTGCTAAGACCACCCTCGTGAGGGCCCTGGCCACCAGCTGTCATTGCTCCTTTGTTTCAGTGAGCGGAGCTGATCTCTTTTCACCTTTCGTTGGAGATTCAGAAAAACTCTTGTCTCAGGTTTGTTGGTTTATTTTCCCCACGTCGTTGAGTTTACTTTTGAATTTTCATTTCATGCCTTAAGGATAAACCTTTTAAAAAATGTAACAGGCTTTTTATTCATTACTAGAGGCCCGATGCACGAAATTCGTGCAAGGAGCTCGGCCCTCGAAGCCCTGGCTTTGTTCAGAAGGTCGTTCAGCTGTCTAGTCTAATTAGCATATTATGCTTTTATTATTATAATTTAGAAAAGTTATGTATTTGTTTATAGAAAATTTAGAAAATATAGAAAAATATAAATAAGAAATACTTCATAAGCCCTACACCTACATTAACATTTTAGTGAATTTCTTTTGTCTTTTTATTTGCTTGGGCAGGAGATATATGTGTATCTTTATTGTGATTTTTTTTTTTTAATGTAACATCACTTTTAAAATTCCATAATATTAAAAATTATTTGAAAACATGATTTTTAACCCTTACATAATATTCATTTATTTATTTGTTCCCCAATTTTTAGGCATTTAGAATCTTTCTCTTCTTTTTACATTGTAAAAATAGTAATGTAGAAAACACATTCATCTAGGTAAGGCATCATATATAGCTTTTTAATATTTTTATTTTCTTAACAAAAGGTATTTCAACAAGCAAGAGCAAACACTCCAGCAATTGTGTTTTTGGATGAAATTGATTCAATTTTGGGTTCTCGATCAGTCAGCAAAACAGGATGTAATGTTCAAGAGAGTGTTCTTTCTGTTCTTCTGAATGAATTAGATGGTGTTGGACTGAAAACTATTGAGAGAAGAGGAAGTAAATCAGATCAACAGGGGAAATACAAGGAGCTGAACAAGAATGAAGAGGTATTTATTAGCCAGATTCCACCAAACCTTCAGGCCCACATTAAACAGATCTACACGAGCTTGTCCTGAGCTGGCTCCATCTCAGAGGCGGAATTATACTCCTTCCATTAGGCTCTGTTAGGATATTTACAAAGCTGGTAAACTTGTGTTGTAGCTGGCAGAGGTGAGGTAAAGGTGATAATAACAGCTATATGTGAATGTGAATTTTATTGATTGTAAGATTTAGAAATGTAACTTTACATATTGCTAATGGAGAAGGGATTTTCTTTTTATATCTATATATATCCTAATGACCGAGTGTCAGTCCTTTTCTAAATTTATTTTTTGTTAAAGCGGATTTTTTCCCCCAATAATCGTAGTAATTGAAAACTTTGTTTCTTTGAGGAAGGGGTTTCCTTGGTTATAATGAAGTTAAAATGACCTTGCTCCCTTCCCGAGTCTTCCCCAGATAGAGGTTGATGTAATAAATAATCAAATAATCCCTGACAGATAATTTTTCTTGTCTTTTATTCTTTTCTTGGTATTACTTATTTTCCATTTTTAAAACTGTCCCATAGAAAGAGAGTCACTTATAGCTCCTTAGGCCATATGCCACATGAAATGTTCTCATCAGATTTCATAGTGCATGAATTATTGTATAGCGTCTTATAGGTGTGTTTATCCAGCCTCAGCTAAAATACTTGCAAATATAGGGAACTCACTGCTTTGAGAGATCACATTAGTGTTGAACTACTCTGATTATTCAGTTCAACACATCCTTTTACATGCTTAGTGTGTAAGGCCACGGCCTGGCTGCTCTTAGGTATTTCTTATTTGTATCCAGGATTTACATACTTGCAGCTTATAAGGGTGGTCATATTTCTGCCTCTGGAAAGAAAATTTAAAAGTAAAGTAAATCTCCCTCTTTAAGGATGAGAGCCACAGCTTTTTCATAACGACACATCTCCATGTGTTTGTCATATGCTTCTGTCTTTTTAAGTCATCTATTTAAATGTAAACATTCGCTGATGCTCAGGTGCCCTCAGATACCAGGTAGATGTTTTCTGCTATGAAGTAAGACTTTTCATGGAGAGAAGTTCCCTCACGGTTGGCCACCCCCTTCCTCATGTGTACAAGTAGCTCTTGGATTAATCATTTGTTTCTGGGGTACCTTGATACCGAGAAGGTAGTCTGGATAGGAGGTATAAGCATCCCAGTCCCAAGAAAAAGATACCCCTATTTAAAAACAAATGATCCTTCTGATTTGTAATTTAAAAAAAATACATTGAATAATTAACTTTATTTCGTGTTGTGTTTCTTCAGGTAGAGTTTGAAGAAGTTTTTAATCGAAATGTCATGATTGTTGCTGCAACAAATAGACCTGATATGTTAGATGATGCCTTGTTACGGCCTGGAAGAATAGATAAAATTATTTATATTCCACCTCCAGATGAAAAGGTAATCATTGTACACACTTGCTCTGTGTGAACATTCTTAACACACATCAGTGTCTGAACTCTGAGAAGACTGGCAGAATTGAATCCCAAACAGGATATGGGTGTACATGGTATGTGTTGTACACTGGATTCTGCATTCTTGCTGCCTTTCAGTCTGCTTTTTCTGGGTATTCCGGCGCTATTTTCAGAGAAACATAAATCTAAAAGTAAGGTAGTTACTTCAGTGAGTTTGGTGAGTCTACTCATCATTATTTTTCAGCTAGAAAGGAGGGACTGTAAAGTGGTACAAGGATTTTGGAGTTTATATGGGTCAGCATCCTTGTTTTACATGGAGAAATCTGAGATTCTGAGATTCCATAATGTATTCACAGCCAAAGAATGAGTGAATTCGTTGCCCTTAACATCCAGGGCCATTGGCAGGGAGTGGTGAAAGACACGGAGAAAGAGTTTTTTCTCTTCCTTGGGCCTTTATCAAGTTTTGAAGGGATGAAAAAAAAATTTTAATTTTTAATGTCTTATGTTTTTAAGTTCTGTCTGACAGTTCATGTGTTTACTTTTAAACATGTCTGATGGCACTGTTTATACCCAAAAGAGAGATTCATCATGCCTCTTAAAGAGATATATCTATGGTTGGCTATTTTAAAAGTCAACTTTAAAAATACTAAAATTTTATCATGATGTCATTATTTTTACCATTGTCATATGAGCCATTGATGAGTTAATCTTTCTTACCTCTTCAGAAGTGATTCTTATTGTTTAATTGACACACACACACACACACACACACACACATATATATATATATTTGATAGGAAACTATAACTTGAAATGTTTTAACATAGCATCTATCAAACATAAATATTATAAGGTTACAAACATATTATATTTTGTTCCAGGGCAGGCTTTCTATTTTGAAAGTCTGTACAAAAAACATGCCAGTGGGACCTGATGTTTCTTTAGAAAACTTAGCAGCAGAAACCTGTTTTTTCTCTGGAGCTGATCTTAGAAACCTCTGCAAAGAAGTAAGTTAATTGGTGGAGAAATCTATGGTTCAGAACATATCTTCCTTGATCTTCATTCACTCAGTATTTACTGAAAGACGTCTATGTGGCAGGCACTGGGCAGGGTGAAACAGGCAGATGCAGCCCCGTTCCTGTAGAGTTGATGGGCTGATGGGGAGTGTGCAGAGAGGCAAGTCATAATACTAATTGGCGATTGGAAATATGTAGTGAGTTGGGGGAATTTAGGGTGCTTTGGAAACATCTAGGAAGAACACCAACCCAGATTGGGTGTCATAGAAGGCTTTCTGAGAGAGGGTATGTGTAAACTGAAATTGGGAGGATGATGAGGGAGTAGCAGGCTAAAGGAGGGAAGAGCAGCGTTTGAGGCAGAGGGAATAAAATATGCAGACAATTGGAGATAAGTAATGACGTTATTGAAAAGGTGGACAGTGGCTAGATCACTCAGGTCATTATAAGACACTTTAAGGCATTTAGACTTTATTTTTAGGGCAAAAGAAGCCATTGTCCAGTTTTCCCTTCCCATGAATTTTGTTAATAATTTTTTTATTAATATTTTAATTTTATTGTTTAATTACAGTTTACATTCAATATTATTTTGTATTAGTTCCAAGTTAGACGATTATGCTTTACAAAGTGGTCTTTTCGATATTTTCAGGGCACACCTGGCACCATACATAGTTATTATAATATTAACTGTATTCCTTGTGCTGTACTAAATTTACATCCTTATGACTGATTTGTAACTCTCAATTTGTTCTGCTCAATCCCTTTACCTTTTTCACCGAGTGCCCCAAACCCCCTCCCCTCTGACAACCCCCAGTATGTTCTCTGTATCTATGAGTCTATTTCAATTTTGTTTGTTCATTTATTTTCTTCTTTAGATTCTGCATATAAGTGAAATCATATGGTATTTAATCTTTCTCTGCCTGACTTATTTCACTTAATACCCACTAGGTCCATCCATGTTGTCACAAATGGTAGGATTTCTTTTTTTATTATTTATTGTTGAGTAATATTCCATTCTATGTGTGCACTGTAGCTTTTTTATCTACTTGTTCTCTGGATGGGCATTTGAATTGTTCCATACCTTGGCTACCTATGTATATAAAAGGCCAATATGCTAAGTGTCCGACTGCCCGACCAGTCACTATGACACACACTGACCACCAGGGGGCAGACGCTCAATGCAGGAGCTGCCGTGACGCACACTGTCCATTTACAGAGAAATGGCACCGTGGACCTGGCGCCCACAAAGCAATACTCGGCTCCCCCCAAGTGGGACACAGGCCCTGCCACCACCCTGGAGTGACAGCCCACCAAATCGCAGCTGATGCTGCCGAGACCCCATGGCGCAAAATGTGGCCCACACCCCAGCCCAGCTGGAAATGGTGGCTGTGGGTGCCGGGTAATGACATCATGTAGCAACGCCCGGCTTCCTCTCCCTAGTGACTAGCCTCCTTGGAGTTTCTGCAGTCCAGAAACATGACACTTTATACCCAGGTGGAAACATTTTACAGTTTAACCAAATGTCTGTGAAGCATTTTCCCGTGCCTCATCTCATTTGATCCTCACAGAAGTCCTGGAGTAAGTAGATAGGAGACTCAGTAGAATCCTATTTTCTTTTCATTAGCCGGAAAACAGATTTAGAAAGCTTAGAAACTTGACCCGACTGAAAAGAAGTAAGAAATGGTGGAACTTGAAAATGACTTCAGGTTTTCTCACTGTGCAGAATATAGTCAGATACTGCTACAGTTAAATATTTTACCCTTTGTTCTCTCTGCGTGATCTGCAATAATAATATGCTTCATGTTGATATTTACTGCTGTGTTGCTGACAATTACCTGAAAGAGAAGTTGGGGTGCTTCACTGGGCTGGAAAAGGTTTAGCAAAATCAGAAAGCTGGTATGATTAAACAAGTTTGTTCTATATAGACCATATATAAAAGGCTAAGTTGACTCGCACATGCACGATACATATAAAGCTCTTGCTGGTGCCAGTCGCATGCATGTTGCATTGTTGATCGTGAATTTGGTTGACACTTCTATTATAGAGCAAGAGCAAATAGCGATATTAAAATATTCCTTCTAATTAATTTCCTTTCAATGTGCACAAATTCGTACATCTGGCCACTATTTATTAGTTATAAATAATGCTACAAGGGACATAGGGGTGCATATATTCTTTCCATAAACTTCTATAGAATATAACATTCAGAAGGATGCACAGATCATAAGGATACAGTTCATTGAATTAACATAAAGTGAACACACTTGTATATCTGCCACTCAAGTTAAGAAAGAATATTAGCAACTTCCCAGAAGCCTTTCTTGGGCCTTCCCACTCTCTATCCCTAAGGAAAGCACTCGTGAACATTCAGGTTACTGCTATTTTGCTATTATGAAATATGCTGCTATGAACAATCTTGGTATACATGTGTATATATGTGTGTTTCATGTATGTATATATCTATAAAGAGAATTGTTGGGTCATAAAGTATGTATTTGATCTGTTCCTTTATGGTCAGTGCTGTGTCCTGTTCAGAAACTCCTAGTCTGAGGTCAAGAAGATAGTCTTTCATCTTTAAATATGTAAATGGGCTCATAATGTATATATTATTTTGCAGTTTGCTTTTTCTTTTTTTCCTATTTAAGGCCAGAGTTTAATGTAGAAGAAAAGTTCTAGGAGGACTTTCAATCATTAACTTTTTAGCTTGATGTTCTTATTGTCATGGATACTGGAATTCTATGAAATATGACTGAGATTTTTGCATTCGGACTTTATATATTACAAAACAGAAATGGAGCAACTTATCTCTTATTGTCTCTTATAGGCTGCCTTGCTGGCTCTGCAAGAAGATGGACTAGAAGCAACCACAGTGAAACAGGAGCACTTTCTAAAAACCATAAAACTTATTTCAGAAACAAGGATTTTCTAACTTAGAGGATGTTTAAAAATTACATGCCTGCTCAAGTATCAATTAAAATGTGAACTTGCACTATAGTTTGCAAATTCACTTTTAGGGTTTGTATATAAGGTATTTCCTGTAAATAAAAAAAATCGAACAATCTTGTGCCTGATAAGCCAAGATTCATCTTAGTTCTAAAAGGTATATTAAAATACCATAATTTAGAAAGAAAGTATATATATATTACGTTGATTTTGTAGTGGGGTGGTTGTTTTTGTTTGGTTTTGGTTGATTGCTTTTTAAACTTTATTTTGAAATAATTTCATACTTAGAGAAAAGTTGCAAGAATAGCACAAACAACTCGTATATTCTTAACCCATATTCACCATTTTTTAACATTTTGCTATATGCTGAGCAGACATACCTCATTTTTATTGCACCTTGCTTTATTACGCTCCCAAGATGTTGAAGATGTTGCATTTTTTACAAATTGAAGGCAAGACCCTCCACCAGCAAAAAGATTACAACTCGGTTTTTTTGTGTGTTTTTTTAAAATATATTTTATTGATTTTTACAGAGTGGAAGGGAGAGGGATAGAGAGTTAGAAACATCGATGAGAGAGAAACATCGATCAGCTGCCCTCCTGCACACCCCACACTGGGGATGTGCCCGCAACCAAGGTACATGCCCTTGACTGGAATCGAACCTGGGACCTTTCAGCCCAACCAGTCAGGGCCAAAAAGATTACAACTCGTTTTATTGTGATACTTTATTGCAGTGGTCTGGAACCGAATCTGAAGTATATCTAAGGTATGCTTGTGTTTAAGAATAGGTATTATACCTAATGCCCCTTCATCCCCTTAATACTTCAGTGCATATTTCTTACAAATAAGGTATTTTCTTTATGACCACAGTGCACTTATCAAATTCAGGAAATTGAACATTGATACAATATATTAATCTATTGACCCATGATTTTCCTCCATTGTGCCAGTAGTCATACAGGATCCAGTCTAGGACCCTATGCTCCACTTAGTCATCCTGTCTCTTTACTCTTTTTTTTCTTTTATTATATATTCTATTGATTTCAGAGATGAAGGGAGAGGGTCAGAGAGATAGAAACATCAATGATGAGAGAGAATCATTGATCGGCTGCCTCCTCCACACCCCTACTGGGGATGGAGCCTGCAACCATGTGCCCTGACCAGGAATCGAACCAGCCACCTCCTGGTTCACAGGTAGATGCTTAACCATTGAGCCACGTCAGCTGGGCTCTCTCTTTACTCTTTAGCCTCTTTTAATCTGAAACAGTTCCTCAGTCTTTTTTGACCTTGGCATTTTTTGAAGAGTACAAATTGTTTTATAGAACAACTAGAGTCCCGGTGCACAAAAATTTGTGCTGGGGGGAGGGAGGGCTCAGCCCGGCCTGTGCCCTCTCACAGTCTGGGGCCCCTCGGGGGATGACCACCTGCTGGTTTGGGCCCATTCCCCAGGGGGATTGGGCCTAAGCTGGCAATCAGACATCCCTCTGGCAGCCAGGGAGCCCTTGGGGGATGGATGTCCATTTGCCAGCGGGGAGCAGGCCTAAGCTGCAGTCGGACACCCTTAGCGCTGCTGAGGAGGCAGGAGAGGCTCCCACCACTGCCACTGTACTGGCAGCCATCAGCTTGGCTTGTGGCTGAGCAGAGCTCCCACTGTGGAAGCGCACTGACCACCAGGGGGCAGCTCCTGCATTGAGCGTCTGCCCCATGGTGGTCAGTGTGTGTCATAGTGACCAGTCATTCCCAGTCTTTCTGCTGTTAGGGTCAGTTTGCATATTACCCTTTTATTATATAGGATAAAGGCCTGGTGCATGGGTGGGGGCTGGCTGGTTTGCCCTGAAGGGTGGGGGTCCCCACTGGGGTGCCTGGCCAGCCTGGGTGAGGGGCTGATGGCTGTTTTCAGGCTGGCCACACCACCTTTAGGGTGGGGGGGTCCCCACAGGGGTGCCTGGCCAATCTGGGTGAAGGGCTGAGGGCTGTTTTCAGGCTGGCCAAGCCTCCCCAGCGACAGAAGCTCCCAGCCTCTCCTTTTTTTCTTTTCTTTTTTTTCTGGGATTTATTTACCTTCTGTAATTGAAACTTTGTAGCCTGGGGCCAGGGCTTGGCTTCCTCCATTGCCAGGGGGCAACCCAAAGCTCCAGCTCAGTGGCCACGCCGGCTGAAAGTAGGTATCTGGGATTTATTTACCTTCTATAATTGAAACTTTGTTGCCTGAGAGGAGCTTAGAGCTGGCCAGGGCGGGTGGGAGAGAAAGCCTCCTGCGCTCCAGCTCTGTGGCCACAGCCACTGAAAGCAGGTATCTGGGGTTTGTTTAGCTTCTATAATTGAAACTTTGTTGCTTTCAGAGCTCAGAGCCAGGCCATGGCAGGCGGGGAACCTTGGCTTCCTCCATCCATGGAGCAAGCAAGCCTCCTGCTCGTTCCAGCTCCATGGCTGTTGGCCGCCATCTTTGTTGGCAGTTAATTTGCATATCTTGCTGATTAGCCAATGGGAGGCATAGCGAAGGTATGGTCAGTTACCATGTTTGTCTATTATTAGGTAAGAAGATGCTTCCTGATCTTTGTTTGTCTGATATGGCACCATGATAGATTCAGGCTCTGCCTTACCAGTGAGCAGTATGTAAGTGCTGTGTCCTTAGAGATCATGTTCATTTTGACCACTTGTTTATGGAATTATTGAGTTTCTCCACGTATAGCTACTATTTTTCCTTTTATAAGTATTTTTAAGGAGGTAGATTATGTATACATCTTTATTTTCCATTATTATGAAAGCAATTAGAATGCTAGAAAATACAGATGAACACAAAGAAAACACTTGAGTATTAAACTTCCAGTTCCTTATGGATGCATAGATAAGACATGGTTTGCTATGTAACTTGTTTTTCTCATCTAACAATATCAGGTAAGCATCTCACTGAGCCTTTCTTCACTCACAAGTATACGCAAATGAGACAGACATGGCAGCTGGGAGCATGGGTCTCAGACAGATCATGCAGGAAGTTACATACAACCAAAAGGAGTTAAGGGTGTGATCAGAGCGTAGTGCATGAAATATATGAAGTCATGAATGTTAAGTTGGAAAATTTTCTATTTCTGATTGAAGCCAGGACACATTGATTAAGCCAAACCTCACTATTTGGGGAATAATTATTTATAGGCATATAATCCATCCAAGTTATTCTAACAACCTGACCCCTCACTTTTGAGTAGTACGGGAAATACCTAGAAAACTTAGAATTCTGACAGCTTTCATTCATATTCTCCATCCGTATTGGTTTTATAGGACAAGGCAGCATTGAGCCTTTGCCACCCCTGGCTGGAACCCCTCCCTCAGGCGCTAGCTGGAGGCCGTGCCCCCTCCCCCCCTTTTTTTTTCTAGAAAAAGTTCTTAGTGTCAGTCTGGAAGTCTGGTACCCATACTTTGGTTAGAAGCTGAATTTTGATGTGAAAATGTCTCATCAGAACTTTGGAAGCCCCCTGAGGACAAAAGCCATGTTTTCTCTCTCATTAAAATACTCAATAAATGATGATGTCAGACTAAGGATTTCTTTGACTCCGTTCCCCCCCACATCCCAAGTTTATTGGGATAATATTGGTTAGTAACATAAATTTCAGGTGTACACCTTTATAAAACATCTGTATTGTGTGCTCAACACAGAAGCCCAGTCTCCTTCTGTCACCATATATTTACCCTCTCATCCTCCCCCACCTCACTTCCCCTTTGGTAACCACCACCAATCTGTCGGCGTTGACTCCGTTTTAATCTGATTTGAGGATGGCTCTGGACAGCTTCCAAGAGTTGTTCTTAATAGTGGTGAGAAAATTAAAATACTTCAGTTTCTAAGCACCTGGGAAGTATAGTTTTCCCTGTGCATTGAGCGGAAATTCCTTTCTGAGCCACATCAATAACCTTAGACAAAGGTGTACCCCCAGACCTGCCAAAATGGAGCAAATCCAGTAATTGCTAAACCTGGTAATTAGGTACCCACTGAAGGGTAGGCAGAATTAATTTTAGCAAAAAGTATTTAATAAAATATTTTCATTACAAAGCCTGAGCTGGGCTGACTAAAATCTAATTCCTGGTGTGTGGGAACCAAGCAGTATAGCTCCACATCCCTGAAAACCTGGGTTGCAGCAGCTAGAGAAGGTGCTATAAGTTTCTGGTGGGGAAGGGAAGCTCCCCCGAGGGATTATGGGCTTTGGGGCAGCTGTGCCTGCTAGTCATCCTGGGGAAGACCAAATTCCATACTGACCTTGCGTCTCCCACAAGTTCATCAACCTGGGCATTCACTGAAGGGGAAACGTGGCTTGCTGGGTGTAATTCTAATTTCGCTGCCTCTGGCTCTGCAGCTCCTTTTCCGGACCCCTTTTTAGGGCGCTGGTTTTCACCCAGGCCCTGGCCAGCAGCGATCCCCGTGTTCTCCGTTCCACCCGCTTCCACACCCTGGGCTCCCGGAGCGCCAACGCCCAGCCAGGGCGGGTAATAATCGCAGCGAACGGCAGGGGGCGCCCGCATTCGGCTGCGCAGGGTCTGCGCGCGCGGCGTCCTGCAGGGGGCGCTCTCGCGCCGGACGCCGAGCGGGGAAAGCGAGTCAGGTCCCGCACGTCCGCGACCCGACCCGTGACCAGAGCGCCGCGGCCCGGCCCTTCCGGACGGTTGTGGTCAGTTTATAAGGAGCGCGCCCGCCCGGCCGCTGAGGTCGTGGTCGTTCGCATCCTCCGCGCGCGTCCTCGCCCCGCCCCGCCCCGCCCCCAGGTGAGCCGGCCCCAGGCTGCCTTGGAGAGTTCGTTGGATCTGTTGGCGCCCACAGAGTGTGGTCCTAGGGGCTGAAATTTCATCAACATCTTGGATCTTTTTTAGTCTAGATTTGGCATTCTACACTGCGGTCATCATGAAGGTTTTCCGAGTCCTGATGAAAAATAAGGAAGTAAGTATTTAAAGCAATGGAAAAATCTTGGCTACAATTTTTGATTTTTAAAGATGAGCAGGTGGTGCATAGATATTCTGTTACCTTTCACTTTGAAGCAGCGGGATTTGCCCTTAATTTAACGAATTCAATGTTCTCTGTTAGCTTATTCCTTTGGCGTTGATCATAACGGCGGCAGCGAGCGGAGCGTCATCTTTTGCTGTCTATTCCCTTAATAAAAAACCCGATGTGATGTAAGTAGACATCATTCGCAGACACGTTTTTACAAATGTTGGGGGACCTGCAGCTTAAGAAATGTATGACATCAATTTCCTACCCTCTCACCCCCTCCCCCGGGACAAAACCGCCCAGCTGAGAAGGGGAGTCACGGCTGGAAAACATCCTGGTGTCAGAAGACTGTAAATTGTGATTTTCTTAAAATTAGTTCGTTCCTTGGTTCTCAGTGTCCTTCCATCCACTGCCACTCCCTCTTCTCCGGCAGCAAAGTAAAGTTTGATAAAGTTTTGACATTTAAAATTCTTAAATGGTCTTTGGGGCTATCAGACTTAGATCATTTTAAATGAAATTTTAAATGTTCAGTTTACTAAAAAAATAAAATTTCAGTTTACTGGAAAGATCTTTCCCATTGCAGTAGAGTTTGTAGATTTAGTTGTTTGCAATGGACCCAATCTCAGCTGTGGATATAATAAGTGAAATACCACGCTTCCTGGGACACGAGGAAGAGAGAAACTTGGAACTGAGCTCGTCGGGCTGGAAAGGGCAGCTCTGGGAGCGGGACCGGGGACCCCGCGGTTCACCCCCTGCAGCAGCCGAGCCCAGCCCTCCTGCTGGTCCTGTGGGCGAGGACATTCGTGCTTCCTCCTGGCCTGGGCTCCCACCCCTGCTGCTCTTTAGCTCCTGAGAAGGTGCTCCAGTCGAGCCCAGTAAGTGGAATCCAGACCTCCTCACCTGCAGAGGAAATAACCCCTAGTGTCTGAGCCAAACCGAAGCTCCTTTAAGGAATCTTCCATCAATTGCAGCTCACCAACAGATGGAAGCCTTAGTTAGCATGCAGTCCGGATCTGTCCCTAGCATGTTTATAGACCCCATATCAGGGCTGGTTTAAATTCACCTACGTTAATATTTCATCAGCTTTCTTTTCTGTTTAGCATTGATCGAAAAAGAAATCCAGAGCCTTGGGAAAATGTGGATCCCAATGTACCTGGAAAGGTAATTGCCGCATTAAAAAGTGATTTACATTTAGCCAAGCCTTAGCATCATTGTCAGCAAAATAGGTTTTAAACCTTTCACTTTTAGGGTGCCATTTGGTGTATGCAGTGTTAGAGAGTGTTACAGAGTTGTAGAGATCTAGTTCAGACTCTTGCTCATTATTCACAGGCAATTTTATTTTTTAAAATATATATTTTTTTATTGCAGAGAGCAAAAGGGAGAGGGAGATAGGAACATCAGTGATTAGAGAGAATCATTGATCAGCTGCCTCCTGCACGCCCCCTACTGGGGATCGACCCCACAACCGGGACATGTGCCCTGACTGGGAATCAAACCATAACCTCCTGGCTCATGTGTCGCCGCTCAACCACTGAGCCACACCAGCTGAGCTTCACAGGTGATTTAGACAACTTGGCCTCTCTGAGGCTCTCAGAATCTATAAAATGGGTACAATAACAGGGTTAAGAGGATTAAAGAAGATAAAATACAGAGAGTCCTTTAGCACCATGCCTGGCCCATATATTAATATCTCACTTTTCCCATTATTTATCTAAAGTTAATATTAGGTCTATTATGGCCCATTACAGGAGTTCCTGGAAACAGAAATTGCATTTTAAGCAAAAGTAGCTAATATTCACTTACCTTTTTGAGACTATTGCAAATACTTTTTACATTTTAAATATTTTGGAAGTGAGAAACATTTAATCTGTTAGATTGAACACTATTTAGGACTGTCAGGAAAGCTATTTTATTTTTAAACAAAACTTTCAAATAACACAGTTTGACCTGGTGAGGACACTTAGGATCTTTTAAAACTACCTGCATCGCCTAGGTCCTGGGATAATAGAAGAATTGTGAGGGTAAATGAGAATCTCTGAATGTGAGTCCTTTAGTTGAGTAATTACAATGAGGAATTTTTGCCACACCCTGTGCTAGGAGCATTACACATCCACACACAGGGAGCAGATTACTTTGTAAACTTATAAAACCATGGGAAATTTAAAAATCTAGATCGTGTTAAATGAAAGGGGGTGGATAGATAAGACCTTTCTCTCTTATCCTGTAACACTCAGGAACCCAAGGGCTTTTTGGAGGTTTAGTGTGATAGAAACCAACCCATATTACTGTTTTG
The DNA here is from genome assembly GCF_014108235.1 of Myotis myotis. Lineage (NCBI taxonomy): Eukaryota > Metazoa > Chordata > Mammalia > Chiroptera > Vespertilionidae > Myotis > Myotis myotis. Next base: position 163,265,107 of record NW_023416313.1, read on the forward strand.
TCCATGCTTTAGAGATGGGAAGAGGAGGTGATTGTTTGGCTACAAATGCTAAGGTGATGCTTTTTCTAAAGACGAGTGTGGACAAATCCCAAAGGGGGATGTAAGGATGAAGGACAGATCCTAACGAAATGCTTTATTTTGCTTTTTTATTTAAGCTTATAACAGTCAACCAACAATGGAAACCCATTGAAGAGTTGCAGAAGGTCCGAAGGGCAACCAGATGAGCAGTCCTGGCCTCTTTCTTCCATAGAGTGCCCTATGAATCTAGCGGAAACACTTCTCACAATCTAGATTATGGATCCAGTGTGCGGAAATGCTTCTGCTACATTTCTAGGGCTTGCCTACATTTTTGACTCTGAATAAGGAATTATAAAGTTGGCGCAGCAATAACCACAGTCTAAAAATAAATTTCTTGTTGTAAATTTGAATTTTGAATATTGAAATAGTTATGTTTATGATGCCTGAATGTTTTAACATGTATAAAGATTCATAAACTTTATTATCTATAATAAAATACCATTTGTGCAAGATTTCTTAAAAATTAGATACCTATTTAAATGGAGGAGAAAGTCTTATGGGAGAAGAAACATTTTACAGCCTAGAGTCATATTTTAATTAATATTCAGTGCAAATTTCTGTGTAAACTTTTATTTATCCATTAGAAATTTATTAAGCACCTACTGTTGGCTCAGCACTGTTTAGATACAGGTGAGATAAAGCAATGAACAATCCCAAATATTGAATGACAGTACAGGACAATACAGTGAAGGACAATGAAGAAGAGATGGGGTATGAGATTTGCACGAAGACTGTACTGGGATTCTGGTGGTGAGTGGGAATGTGGGGTCTGCTGAGATTGCCCCTACGATGACCCTGTGAGGGTGATAGGGAGGAGGGTGCACAGCACCCTGCAGCGTCTGGGGCCCCTCTTTACTCTGGCCAGTGGTGAGTTGGAGACCAAAGGTGCAATCAAACCCAGCAAGCCCTTAGGTTCCCCTTGGAGTGTTCCATAAAATTGCTTTATGTTAACTTTTTAAAAATATATCTTTATTGATTTCAGAGAGGAAGGGAGAGGGAGGGAGAGAGAGAGAAAAACATCAATGATGAGAGAGAATCATTGATTGGCTGCCTCCTGCATGCCCCCTACTGGGGATCAAGCCCACAACCGAGGCATGTGCCCTTGACCGGAATCAAACCCAGGACCCTTCAGTCCCCAGGCTGATGCTCTATCCACTGAGCCAAACCAGCTGGGGCTATGTTAACTTTTTTTTTTTTTTTTAATATATTTTATTGATTTTTTACAGAGAGGAAGAGAGAGGGATAGAGAGTTAGAATAGATGAGAGAGAAACATCGATCAGCTGCCTCCTGCACACCTCCTACTGGGGATGTGCCCGCAACCAAGGTACATGCCTTTGACCGGAATCAAACCTGGGACCTTTCAGTCCGAAGGCCGACGCTCTATCCACTGAGCCAAACCGGTTAGGGCCTATGTTAACTTTTTAAAATACAATTAAGATATAATTCACATACCATAGTATTCATCCATTTAAAGTGCACAATTCAGTGTTTCTTAATATATTCACAAAGTTCTACCACCATCTCCACCATCTAATTCCAGAACATTTTTGTCACCCCCAGAAGAACCCTGTGCTCATTAGCAATAATTCCCTATTCCTGACCCCTCTATCCCTAGCTCCAGGCAAACACTAATAAACTCTTTGTTCTTGCCATTTTATATAAATGAAATTATATATTATGTGGCCTTTGTGTCTGGTTTCTTTACTTAGCATAATATTTTCATCTGTGTTGTGTCATGTATCAGTATTTAATTCCTTTCTATGACTAATGTCTCATTGTTTATCCATCAGTTGATAGACATTTGTATTGTCTCTACTTTTTGGCTGTTATAAATAACTAGAGGCTCAGTGCATGAAATTCGTGCAGGGGGTGAGGGAGTCCCCTCAGCCCAGCCTGCACCCTCTCTAATCCAGGACCCCTTGGGGGATGTCCAACTGCTGGTTTAAGTCCGATCCCCAGGATCGGACATCCCTCTCACAATCCTGGACTGCCGGCTCCTAATCACTCACCTGCCTGACCGCCTGGTTGCCCCTACCTGCCCCCCCCCCCCCCCGCTGGCCGGGTCACCCCCAACTGCCCCCCCACCGGCCTAGTTGCCCCTCACTGCCCTTCCTGCCAGCCTAATTGCCCCATGCAGCCTGCTTGTTCAGTCATTTGGTAGTCCCTCACTAACCACCCTGCCGGCCTGGTTATAGGCAGCCTTCTTGTGAGGGTGTGAGGGTTAATTTGCTATCACTTCTTTATTATATAGGATGCTGCTGTGAATAGCCATGTACAAGATTTTGTGTAGCCATATGTTTTCTGGTTTTTTTTTCTTTCTTTTTTTTTGTTTTTATAGCTATATATTTTCAATTCTCTTGGGCACATTAGACTATCTAATAAAATAGGTTCATTAACTATTTTTTTTAACATATTTTTGTTGATTTTGGAGAGGAAGGAGAGGGAGAGAGAGATAGAAACATCAATGATGAAAGAGAACCATTGATCAGCTGTCTCCTGCACGTCTGCTCCTGGGGATCGAGGCCATAACCCAGCATGTGCCCTGACTGGGACTCAAACTGTGACCTCCTGATTCATAGGTCAATGCTCAACCACTGAGCCACACCTGCTGGGAATTCATTAACTATATTAAATAAAGGTGATAAATTATTGTTTTTCTTAACTTCCCTCTGAATATAATAGAAATTTAAGAGAAGGGCTAAATTTTTATCACCTTCACAGCAAAATTAACTAGCTCTTACTAGAGAGTTGGCAATTCTGAAAGGACTAAAGCAAGACTACTTCCACCAACCTTTCTTGCTTCCTTAGCACTGAAAATTTTCCCAGATGAAAATCTTCAATGGTTGATCTCAAGGAATTACATGTACCAATTAGGAAGCAGACTTTTATTTGCCTAAGTTTCTCAAGTGTGATATGATACCATTTAGGCAAATAAAAACCAACAGTTGTGATGGTTGGTCAACGAGGAGAGCAAATTTGTGAGGGATGACTGTGCCTTTCAAATTTCAAAATATTTATTTTAATTTTGGTTGTGTTCTTAGCATTTTCCCTGAATGTTTTATTTGGAAAATTTTTCAAATATGCAGAGTTGAACAATTAGTACAAAGAATACTCACATTTTTTTTTATCAGTTAACATTTTTCCACACTTTATGTATCTCTCTGTATATTATGCTCTTTTATTTAATTATTTATTTTTAATTGATTTCAGAGAGGGGAAGGGAGAGGGAGATAGAAACATCAATGACGAGAGAGAATCATTGATCGGCTGCCTCCTGCACACCGATCTGGGGATTGAGCTTGCAACCCGGGCATGTACCCTTGACCAGAATCGAACCCAGGACCCTTCAGTCTGCAGGCCAACATTCTATCCACTGAGCCAAACCAGCTAGGGCTATATTGTGTTCTTTTAAAATGAATTCTTTGAAAATAAGTTACAGACATCATAAAGCTTTTTATGTTTAAAAGAAAGGGAAGCGTCTCAAAGAAGATGGACCCCTCAGGACTAACCAGTCTAGTTTCCTGAAAAGGCAATAATTAGAAGTCAGCAAGGCAATTGGGTGGAGGCACGTTTACCAAGGCAGAGAGGGCTAAAGTAGCTATATTCTGGAAACTTGAAGTAGCTTAATGATGGAGTTTAATGTTGGAGTGTACAGTGGGGCAGGTGGAATGTGTAGAGCCTTTATGCTATTATCCTGCAGGCACGAAGACACCAGAAAAAGGCTTTAAGTTGGAGAAGGAGGTAAAACATTTTACTTAATGGAGCGTTAGCTACAGCAGCTAGAGGTGGGGGTGCACACTGGCAGGGGCTTTGGAGGCCAGAGACCACCTGCTGCCAATGGTCCAGGGTCTGGGTGGTGAGTGCCACAACTAACCAAGACACTGGCTGAAGGAGAAGAGAACAATGGATGCATTTGAGAGCGGTTGATGAGAAGGCCTCAAGGCTTACTGGATATAACTGGGGGAAGTCCAAAATGACTCCATGATTTCTCACCGGATTCGTTGGGCAGGTGGTGGTGCCAAGACACAGAATACAGGAGGAAGAAGGAACGGAATGTTTAGGGAAGGGTGGATCAGGAAAATGAGTTAATATGCACACTATTTAAGCTTATAACAATCAACCTTTGGTTGATTGCATTGGAGAGCTCAGCAAGCTATCTATGCAAATTACTTCTGAAGAACTGCAGAGGTGTGAGCTGCAGGTAGTTTAAGGGATGGTGAAGCCAAGGCAGCCGTGGGCAAACTACGGCCCCCGGGCCGGATCCGGCCCGTTTGAAATGAATAAAACTATTGAAAAAAAAGACCGTACCTTTTTATGTAATGATGTTTACTTTGAATTTATATTAGTTCACACAAACACTCCATCCATGCTTTTGTTCCGGCCCTCCGGTCCAGTTTAAGAAACCATTGTGGCCCTCGAGTCAAAAAGTTTGCCCACCCCTGAGCCAAGGGCATAGAAGAGATTGCCTACGGAGGGCAGAGAGCATCTGAAGTGAAGAGGAGTGTCATCATGAAGGACGTGGGCAGAGGAGGAGGATCTGGGCCCTGATGGGGGTTGAGAGAGATGGTTAGGGAAGGAGCCCAGAGAGGAAGGGCTCCTCCCTGTCAGGGGATTGTTCCATTTGCCATTAGAACCCATTCAGCTTGATGGCTGTGAGCCTTGAGCAGACATCTCTAAGTCTCTCTCACATAAGGTGTGAAGTAAGCTTTCTGAATAAAAAAAGTTAAAATCATATTCCATATCACTGAAAACTGGAATGAGGTCTAATTACTTATTCATCACATTTTAGTTGAGACTGTGGTAGAGAATGAAATTACAGACTCTGAAATCAGACCTCTCTGCCTCCCATGTTCTTTCTACCTAGGTTGCTTTGGACAAGGCTCAGATTCCTCATCTATAAAATTGAGTTAGCTTGGCCCTAGCTGGTTTAGCTCAGTGGATAGAGCATTGGCCTGCAAACTGAAGGGTTCCAGGTTCGATTCCAGTCAAAGGCATATGTCCAGGTTGTGGGCTCAATCCCCCGTAGGGGGCGTGCAGGAGACAGCCAATCAGATTCTCTCTTATCATTGATGTTTCTATCTCTCTGAAATCAATAAAAATATATTTAAAAATAAAAAAATTAAAATTGGGTTAGTTTGTACCTGCGTGGGTGAGTTGTGAAGACTATGTAAGATAATAGGACTATGTAAGATAAAGTACCTCACGTGGTATTTAACGTGTACTAGATCAATAAGAGTTCCCTCCTCTCTTTTTAGAAAATGATTATCATTATGAAGTAGAAAGCTCTTAATGTGTTTAAAATTATTTTCTTCCATAAGTGGGAATATTGCCTGTTTGAAATTCACACATACCTACTTGTGGTGACTGGCCCACCTTTGGTTCACAGCACCCCACTGAAAACTTTTGCAAGAGCACAAACACACCCATCAATAAATGCATCTTACATTCACTCTCACCTACATAGGTACCCCTCGCTAAAGGCAAGAACTCCTACACATATGCCCACACAGATGATCTCACTCCAGAAAAGATACCATAATTACAAAATGGCAAGTAATATAAAAATAGCCTGTATTTTAGAAATCACTCTATTCACACAAGCACATTACATATAGTTTCACATTCAAAAGTGAAGGTGTGTGGTTTGAATAAGACAGGAGGGTGAAGATTGTACCTAAGATTGTGAGAGGAACGGAATTCCTTTTTCTGATGATTGTCTTTTCCGCCTGCTTAAAAAGCTGCCTCTGGAAACCCAGCGTCTGGACTCTGCTCCTCTTGTCTTCACAACAAAACTACTTGTCAGCACACGGACAGACTGAACAGACAGACAGAGTCTCTAGAGACTAAGCCTTTTTGTTTTGGTTGTGGTCATGGTTTACAGTATCCTTTGCCTGTGTGCAAATACTACTTTAACATGAAAATTAGAATAAAAATAAGGAAAACGGAAAATTTTATAACTACTGCTCAATCACCTGCTATGACTTATATAACACACATATAATTAAATATTACCTATTCGAACAGTGGGCATACTGGTGAGAAAATTAAACTCCACGTTTTTGTATTTACTCCAAGTGATGTATGTGGGTTTTCCTCAGTTATGTGCTGCCGTGAAGTTCATACTATTCCCGGTGTCTGTGAAGACCACACTGCCTCAGACAAGCGAACCTGCTGGATTATTGTAGGATGCCCGTGCTTATATGAATGCTCTCTACCAGCATAAATGAGCAGTGAGCTCAGATCATACGGCAAAAGGTAGCTATTATTTCCTGGTTATTTTTTTTTTTTTTTAGACAAGTTCACTGTTTGTGCTCTTGCAAAAGTTTACAGTGGGGTGTTTCAACTACTGCACATTTCTCACATTTTAATTGTTTCAGATTTCCTTGAAGTGGCACCATTTCCTTTTAAATTATTTTTAATTGAGGTGTAGTTTTATATGTATAATAAAATGAACAGGTCTTAATTTTTCAGTTGGAAGAGTTTTGGTAATTACTGTCTGCACTCATTAAGCCATCCTGCACAAGAAGCTACTGCACCTTTCAAGCATCCCCAAAGTCCTCTCGTGGTACCATTTGCTTTTGGAATTAAAAACCATGATCTGTGTGCTTAAAGGGGGCAAATGTCATGGTCTGTGAATTGTATTGCAAAAAGAAAAGAATCTGCTCCGCATTGACTTATCTCAAGAAATAACGGGCTGGCATAATTCTCCCATTTGGTTTGACTATTTCCCCAAAATAATTGGAAGTTGCTGAAGACGGTAAGAAGCACACTAACAAGACCGGTTGGGCTGGGGCTGGGAGTTCAGTCTGTCCGTGTGGTGACCGGTAGGTTTGTTGTGAAGAGAACAGGAGCAGAGTCCAGGCGCTGGGTTTACCTAGTGTCTCAGCGATGCCACCCACAGAGGAAGGCAGAGTACAGAGTTACCATAGCAACAAGATTATCCCTGCCATAAATCCTCCCAGGGCAAGAGGGAATGCCTCTCCTGGCCAGGCTGCCCGGCCCCCTCACTGAGGAGCAGTGGATTATCAGGTGCGGGTATATCAGATGCCTTTGTGAGCACCTTCATTTCTCTCAGAGATGACAGTCTCCATCCATCCCAGGACCGATGGCGGTGGTCCTGCCGGTAACCATCAGTCGTTACATGAATTCAGCTTCCCAGCTGACACAGCGGGCCGGGAGCAAGCAGACGGGTCAGCACCTGACTCCAGTCCAGAGCTGGGGGCTCCTGGGCAAGTTTCCTAACTTCCCAGAACCTTGTTTTGCAAAGGGGGAGGGTCATCTAAGGGATAAACCTGCGAGGTAGGTTCATATTTAGAAATATTTTCACAGAGATATTTCATTGCTGCATTATTTCCTCACTGCTCTTCCTCCCTCTAGCTTTGGGCGGGGAGCAGTCCCTGCCTCAGGGGCCTGAGGCACCTGATCCATGATTCTCTTCATTGATGTTTCTGTCTCTCTCCCTCTCCCTTCCTCTCTCTGAAATCAAAAAACATATAAAAAGGAAAAGGAAAAACAGTAGGGCCAGGAGGAAGGAGAGAGGGAGAAGGGGGTGAGGTTAGGCCTGGGAGGACCTGCCGTGTTTTCTGTCCCCTTCTCAAGACCCCATGTGGCCCCCCTTGGGAAGGTTTTAGTGGGTCGGTCGCTCTCTCAGGAGCTTGAAGTGGTAGACAAGAGGTACAGTCAGAGGCACACCCTGAGGAGGACAGTCAGGCTGAGAGGCAGTCATAGGGCCACTGGCACCCCAAGTTATTGAGGGTTATGAGCTAAGAACCCTGATAAGGGTTGAGGGCAGCTGAGCGGCAAGGCCTCAGGGGACCAGTCCCCACCCGTTTCCTCATTGTTGACAGCTTTGTGTGCCGCCTCTGACTGCCTACGGGCCCCTCGTCCATGCCTGCCCCTGACCTCGCCCGGCACTGACCCCGGGAAGGCGCTGTGGAGGGTTGTCTCCAGTGGACCTTTGACCACAGAAGCTGGCACTGAGGAGGGCATCCCCTCAGGCCCACAGTCAGGCAGGGAAGGGGCCCCGGAGGTGCCTGGGCTGCAGGGCCCTGGTGTTGAGCAATCTGGGTGTGTCTGTCCCTGGAGTTACGGGAGAGCTGGCTCCCTCACTCCTTCCCTCCCTGAAAACCTGGTGAGATGCCCAGGGTGAGGTCAGTTTCAGTTTAAGCCACTTTGTGTAAAAAAACAAAACTCTGCTTCCTGTTGACCAGAACACTTACACCTAAAAGCGTGTTGAGCTTGGCATTCAGGACTGGGCAGTCAGGAGAGGCGGATTGGCCTTTGCTCTGCGGGACCTTAAATTACAAGCAGCCAGCGGCGCGCTGGGCTCCTTGCTAAGCAAACTCGTTGGAAATGGGAGATGGACGGTGGGTGGGCGGGTGGATGGATGTGCAGCGTCTCCCTCAGAGAAGCCTTCCCTTGCCCGCAGGCCCTCTGGCCTGCACTTGCCCAGTCCTGGGGCCTCTCCTCCACGGCCTTACCACGTGGCCTTTCTGTGCACCTGGGACATGAGCTTCTCCTGCCACACCTGGCGCTCCAGGAGGAGCTCTGGTCTTGCTCGTCGTTGGATCCCTAGCGGCTGGCACGTGCCTGGCCGACAGTGGGCACTCATGCATTTGTTGAGTTAATGAAAACTTAAGAACCTTGAGACTAAGTGTGCAGGCAGTCATGGCATGAGTGTTTGCAAAGGACTGGTCACTGGGTTTCATCATTCAGACAACATTTAAGGGTCATCTGCCACGTGCCATGTAGGTCATACGGGGAAGGGGCTTATATGAAGGTAAAGAAAGAGGGTCTCCGCCCTTCAAAATGATTACAGGCTGGGCATGGCCCTTCTCCGCAGTGGTTCTCAACCTCCTGGCCCTTTAAATGCAGTTCCTCATGTTGTGACCCAACCATAAAATTATTTTCGTTGCTACTTCATAACTGTAATGTTGCTACTGTTATGAATTGTAATGTAAATATTTGCTATGCAGGATGGTCTTAGGTGACCCCTGTGAAAGGGTCGTTCGACCGCCAAAGGGGTCGCGACCCACAGGTTGAGAACCGCTGCAAGGAAGCTGCTCTCACCTGGAGGCTGCGAGGAAGCCCTAGGACTCGCCCTGGCCCCCAGTGCCGGCCCCACGGTGAGGCGGTTTGTGAACTGTCTAGTCTCGGACTTGAGAGGCAGGAAGTTTCCGCCCCGGGAGACGGCCGTGCAAGTCCCTTCACGCTGGACACCCCCTCTGCTGGCCGAGGGGCCATGAGCTCGGGAGAAGCCCCAAGCTCTGCATCTGACGAGCTGGGAGGGTCCAGTGAGGAGAGGGGAGCCCAGGGCATCGCTAGTGAGGGAAGTGTCCTGCGTGTGCACCCCACACTGCCAGCCTCTGTCCTGAGAGGTCGTGCCCCCCAGTGGGCAAGGGAGCTGAGGTCCCCGCTTTCAGTGCCGAAGGGGAAGCCCAGCCTTGCTGGCTGCAGCCATGTAGTGTCCTGTGGGGGCTGCAAGTGCGCGGGTCCGAGCAGCAGGCAGACGTGGAGCCAGGAGCCGGCCTCCTGCTCTGCTGGCTCTTCTCAGCGGAGCTGCCTGCAGGGTGTGTGTGTGTGTGTGTGTGTGTGTGTGTGTGTGAGGAGGGGCGTGGGGGGTTTCTCCAGGTCCACAGCCCACAGGCTGCCCACCCAGGATCCTCACTGCCCACCCAGGATCCTCACTGCCCACCCGGGATCCTCACTGCCCACCCAGGATCCTCACTGCCCACCCGGGATCCTCACTGCCCACCTGGGATCCTCACTGCCCACCCAGGATCCTCACTGCCCACCCGGGATCCTCACTGCCCACCCGGGATCCTCACTGCCCACCCGGGATCAGCTGTCTTCACTGTGGCCACAGAGCTTGGCTGCTTCATACTGAAAGCTGGGGCATCCTGGAGAGCCCCACTCCCTGTGTGGAAACCGTGGAATTTCCCAGGGACGGTGTCTTTGGCAACTGCAAGGCCGCAGGGAGTTCACAGCTGGTAGGAGTCCGAGAATCAGAAGGAGGAAGTACAGTCCTGCCCACACCGCCGGAGCCCCTCCCCTGACCCAAGCAGGAGCGTGTGGGCTGCAGGTGGGTCCCACCTCACACACTGGACACCGGACTCCCCCGTGTGGAGCAGGGGTCTCAGCCCTGGCTGCACAGGAGACCCCCGGTGCTCAGGCTGCACCCAGACCCATTGCATCAGAATCTCTTGGGTGGCACCAGGGTGGGCAGCAGAGATTTTTTTTTTCCAGAGAGAAAGGGAGAGGGAGGGAGAGATAGAAACATCAATGATGAGAGAGATTCATTGCTAGGCTGCCTCCTGCATGCCCCCTTTTGGGAACTGAGCCCACAACCCAGGCATGTGCCCTTGACCAGAAACCCAGGACTCTTCAGTCCACAGGCCGACATTCTATCCACTGAGCCAAGCCAGCTAGGGCAGCATCAGAGATTTTTTAAGCTCCCAGGTGTTTGCAGACAATGTTGAGGGCCACTAATCTATATATATAAAAGCCTAAGTGAGGGAAAGACCCACAGGTCAACTGGTCATTACGATGTGCACTGACCACCAGGGGGCAGACGTTCAATGCAGGAGCTGCCCCCAGGTGGTCAGTGCGCTCCCACAGTGGGAGCACCGCTCAGCTGACCGACCTGTCCCGGTGGCCCACCAGCCTGGCGGCAGCCACTCAACAGACTAGCACCACCGGCTGGCCCTGAATCTGGCTTACTGTGCACTTGTGTTTACGTTCCACACCTTGTACCACAGCAGCTTTGCAGAGTGCCTTCTCGCACTCCGGGACCCCTCGAGGGATGTCAGAGATCCGGTTTCAGCCCGATCCCCGCAGGCCAGGCCGAGGGACCCACCTGCCGGAGGGACACCGCTCACTCCGCAGACGCCGCAGACGCCGGGGAGGGACCATGGGAGGTTGGCTCCAGGGCGTGTCTGGCCCATCTCGCCCAGTCCCGCCCCGTCGGCCACGTTCTAATTAATTTCTTTTCAATGTGCACGAATCCATGCACCGGGTCACTAGTGAAGAAAATAAAACCCTTACACAGGCACACCCCATGTTGTGGGTTGGGTTCTAGACCACCACAATACAGCAAGTACCACAATAAAGCAAACCGTAATCTTTCTGCTGGTGGAGGGCCTTGCCTTCAATTTGTGAAAAATTATGAAACACAGTAAAAGGAAGTATGCCTGGAGCAGATCTTCCTGTTTGGGCAAAGGGGGCCGGGGCAGACTGGGTTCAAATCCTGCCTCTGTTACTAGTTGTGCCATCGCAAGTCTCTCCACTTCTAAAAGCTTCAATCTCCTGATCTGTGAAGTGGGAACAATAACGAAAGCGCCCACCTCGGAGGCCCATGCAGGAGTGCATGCAGTGATCTGCTTCTAACCGCTGCGGTCAGTCAGTGCTGGCCATTCCCTTAGAACTCGTGTTCCTCGCCGCCTCCTCTGTGCCTCCAGACGCAGGCCCCCTGCGTCTGCGCCAGCTCTGAGTCCCCAGGACTCTGTGTACAGTGCTTGCACAGAGCAACGATCAATATTTGTCGAGTAAATGAGTTGGAAGGGGATCCTGTGTAAAGACTTGCTCCTAATTTAGCTCTAGAATGAATCCAGAGCCCATATGCTGATTTCACGTGGCAACTCGTTCCTTTTTTATTTTTGATTGTCCATGATGTGCTGGGCGCTAAGAATTTGAAGATAAAGACTCAATAGCTGTCATTGAGGAGCGGAGGGTCTGGCGGGGACTTGATCCGTGACTTTGTATTTTCTTTATGGTGCAATAAAGCTGGCACAGAAGCACTCGGGCACACTGAGGAAGGGAAGGGGAAGAAGGAAGGAGACGAAGGGAAGGAAACATTCCCACAGAGGATGGACGATGACCTTGAGAATGACCTTAGCAATGAGGAGGAGCGTGTCCTGTGGAGAAGCAGAGAAGGGCTTTGGAGGCAGAGGGAAGAGCACCGGCAAAGCCGGAGAGGCCCGGAGGGTGTGGTGCTACCTGAGGAGGGGGTGATGTGGGGTCCGGAGTGGAGGGCAGCCAGGCTGTGGTCAGAATGGGAGAGGCTTGAGGGCTGTGCTGAGGTTGGGGCTTTAACCTGTCGGGAGAGTCCAGCCCTGTGTGTGAGCCAGGCAGGTAAACAGAGACACCTGTGCTTGGTTTCCTTCTGAGGCCGGCCTGGCAGACACGTTACCCAGGTGAGTCCTGCTCCTGGTTCCGGCCTGGGAGGGGCCTTCAGGTTGGGTCCCGCTTTGTCCCCACTTCTGGGTCAGAAGGGCAGATGCCTGGGAGTGGGTGTGGAGGAGGGTGGAGGGGAGTGGCAGCGATTCCTGTGAGTTTCATTTGTTGGAGGCACAACTTTCCGGTTTAAACCAGCTGGAAAAGTTGGGGCAGCTTAGGGAAAACAGGCGAGTAGCAGAAAGGCCCTTGGCTGAGTCAGGAGCGCTGCCTTCTCTGTTTGTTTTAAAGCATGACTGGTGCACGGGCACTTAATTCCCCGTCAGAAGCCCAGTGTCATCAGCTGGAAAATGAAGCGGGTGGGCCAGGTGATCCGCCAGCTCTCCGATTCCCAGGAAGCAGGAGGCTCAGGGCAGCGGTGTGCGATTTGGTGGATAAGCGTCTGAGGGTGGGGTCTCCCAGACAGACAGACAAAGCCTCTTCCAGACCGGACAGGAGGCTTCCTTCCGGTGGAGGTGGGTGACAGGGCTGCCTCCCGACTGCTGCTCCTAGACTGGCCTCAGCCACAGGCCCAGGCAGCCACCCCCTACCCTGGTGAGGCTTGTGCCCATGGGAGGTGGGGAGTGAAGTTCCCCCAGACCCAGCAGGGAGAATCCCAGATTCCTCCGTGGCAAGGCTGCCCTAGGTGCAGCCAGGGTCCGGCTGCTGCATCCCCGTGGGGTGCCGCGCTCTCCCCCAGCCATGTGCGCTCAAGGAGTCAAGTCCTGAGGCGGGTACCAGGCTCCAGTGGGCGGGGGGTTGGTGATAGTGGGAGGTCCGTAGGGCTTCTGGGCCGCAAGCCCAGAGGAAGATGATGTCCCCAGCAAACACGGGGGTGGGGGGTCCACCTCACCTGGGCAGCCGCACCACACCCCAGCCGCCTGGAGACCAGCTGGCCACACACTCCAGTCACAGTCACCTGAAAGCCCTCCGGTGAGGACAGCGTCCTTGTTCCAGGACAGAGTTCTCAGCCCCAGCCTTTTCTGAATATGTGGAATCGATGTCAATAATTTTATAATTAATTTTTTTAAAATGCAAATGCTCACACGTGGATTCAGAGGACCTAACAGCCATTCACACAACAAACATTTCCTGAAGGTTTGCAGCTGGGAGTCCTGCCCAGGCCTGGAGGACACAGGCCTGTCTCTGGGCTCTCACACCGTGGGAGCAGCATCCCATGGAATCACCTGGAGGTTCAGGGAGCCCCCCAGGAGGTGAGAACCTGGAAGGCAGCTGGGGGAAGGAACAGTCCAGGCAGGGCCAGGAGGCAGGTGCTGCGAAGAGGTGATTGTGGTCGAAGCAGGGAGTTGACAAGGAACTGCTCCTTTTGCATTCATCAAATAATCATTTGCAGAAGTATCATTTAATATTCTATCCCCTGCCAGGCCACGGGCTCCGAGAGAGGGAACAGTGTGCATTGTTCTCTGCAGGAGTCCAGTACCTGCACAATGCTAGCACATAGTACGTGTTCAGTTAAATTGGTGTTAAGGTACACGTCAATGAGAGATGATTCTTGTGTTAATGTGAGTTGATCAGAAAGGGCTGTGAGCCATGCCCTTGTGGGTGTTATCACAAGGACAAGAGCGAACCACTGACGGTTTCAAGTAAGGGAATGGCTCTGTCTGTTTTGTGCTCTGGGAACCCCTTTTTGGCTTTGGTGTGGAGAACGGCTGGCAACGGAGAGTCCGGTAGCAGGGGCTGGTGACCTGAAGTCAAGGAGATGAGGGGACTGCACAGATGGGGAGCTTCAGGGGATGTGCTCCTGGGGTCCAGGGAGTGAGTGGACATGGGAGAGGGAGACTGAGGCACAAGGAGGGTGCTGAGTCTTCGGGTTTGGCAGCTTTACCTCCAAGGTCTTGTAAGACCATGTGCACATTCCATAGTGGTCCTGACCTTGGGGCAGTGTTAGGATTCATTCTCTCTTTGTGTGATTGTCCCCTCGTAGGCGCGAGCCCTGAGGGCGAGGGCCGAGCCCTAGTCACCTTTGCATCCCTCCTGCATAGCACAGTGCTCATTACGAGTTTAATGGATGAAATTCTGATTGGAAATGATATATACAACTTTAAGGGTAGATGATATTATTATTTAATAAATGCAATGTTTTAGGCATCTTTCAAAACATGGAAGAAAACATCATTTAAGTTTGAGAAGCAGTGGTCAGAGGCCTGAGAGGAGGGGTGTGGGGGCAGGAAGGGTGTGGGAGGCGAGGGGGGCTCCCTGCCCTGAGGGCTGCTGTACAAAGGAGGCCTCTGGGCTTGGCAGTGGCTCCGAGCTGCCTCTCCCTGAGGCGGGAGCCTGCGGGGAGCAGCAGGTGTGGAGGACTTGGGGATAAGCTTGGGCACCTGTGGGACACCAAGCTTGAGATAGAAACTGGTGTGTCCCCAGCAACAGAAGATCTGGAAACTGTAGGTGTGAGTGAGCAGACGCAGGGCAGGCAAGTGTGTGGCTGCTCCCTCCACCCTCCTCCTTATCTGCTTGCTGTGGTCAGGGAGAGGCACCGGCATGGGGGGCGGGGGGGGGGGGGGGCTGCACAAAAGCCCCAGCTTCAGAGGGTTCAACTGTACGTGCTTGGCGCACTTCCCTTCAGTGGTCAAAAGACGCAACATTCTGTGGTTTCCCTCTGGCCGGCCTCCCGGACCGCTGTGCTTTCTCGTCAGCCCAGTCGCTTATTTCCTTTCTGAGTATCACCCTGGCTACTCTCCACACCCTGGCCTCTCGCCCTGAGTGCCTCCAGCCTCCACCCACGGTGAGCCAGGCTCTCCTACTGAGTGTGTGTGGAGGGAAGGCGGGGGAAGGGGGGGGGGCGGTGACAAGGGTATTGGCCAGTTTCCTCCCACTTCCTCCCTGCTTCCCTTGCCTCTAACCCTCTGGTCGGGCTGAGAGAAGGGCCCAGAGCTGGTAGCTGCAGGTAGGACACCTGGGCTGGCTGTCCTCGCAGACATTGCACGTCCAGGATGAGGTGCAAGGTATGCTGACAGTGAACAGGCACCTGGAGCCAAGAGCCCTGGTTGGTAGCTCGTATTGATCGCGGTGGTGTGAACATTCCCACGGTGAGCACTTGCAGGCGGCCTGCAGTGAGCCCCTGAACTAGAACTGGGCAGAGCTGTGTGTAGCACGCTGTGCATTTCCCCGAACAGACACAGCAGCGCTCTAGCCTCGAGACCAGGTGCAATCACAAAATGGAGTAAAAAAAAAAAAAAGAAGTGATGAGTTTTGAGTATTTCTTGCTCTTTAAAAATATAACTTGTTTTCTTGGAAGGTTTAGCAGTTTATATTTTAAAACAATGGCTGTTTAACAACTGATTTGCAAAATTCCTGAAAATTTTACAATTAGCTCTTACAATGAGCTGGCTTCAGCAAGCCATCGAGTGCCGCCTGGGCCAGGAGGAAAGGGGGAGATGCCACACCCCAAGTTTAGGGGACAACGTTCATACTGGTGCGCACTCTCACTGGCATCCTTTTCCTCCCCAGGAGTGGGTGGCAGGTGGCAGGTAGAAGCCTCCGCATCCCCACTGGTAGTCAGCTCTGGGGGAAGCAGAGCCTGGCCCTGGCACCCTTCCCGCCCACAGACATGCCCAGCCTGAGGGCATCTACCCCGCACCCCCCAGAGCCAGGAAGTTTCGGTGGTGCAGTGTCTTCCGCCTTTTGAGGGTGTGAAATCGGGTGAGGCCTGGAACTTCCACGTTGCTCAGAAAGCGGGTTTACCAATCGTCCCACAGGAGGAAAACAAAAGAGAACAAGCCTCTTTCTGAGCCTTTCTTTCCATGGGCTACAAGGGGTGGCGAGCTTCAAGGGTACAACTCAACCTGGGGTCACTTCTGAACAGTAAGAATGAAAAGCACCAATAAGTTCACTTGACACATTCTAAATGAGCCAGTCTTTGTGCCAGATCTAGATATCAGAGTGACCCACAGCAATGGAACTCCAGCTTCATGTCCCTGCTGATGACCATGGTGAAGTTCACCTCCCCCCCATCCCCTGTCCCCTCACCTTCCCCATCCCAAATATGCCTCAGGCCCTGGTTTATGTCTTTCCTTCAATCAAAGGACCCCTTGCCTTGCTCATAATCACAGCTGATCACAAGCTAACCCATCATCCCAGGCTCCTCCACGGCCCCACCCCCAGCTTCTTCTTGGAGTTGCTACCTCTGGATTCTTCCTGGGGGTCTTCCTTTGAGTGTGGGGTTTATGTGCTCTGATTTCTAAGCTCAGGGAGACTACCACCTTGTCACTTATTCATTCATTCACTCACTCAGTGGGGAGGGGGCTGGGGAGGAGGAAGGAGGATGAAACATCTTAGTGGGGGGTCAGCTCAAGGAGCATCCACCGAGTCTGTTACAGAACAGAGAGAGTTCACCCACCTGGCAGGGGCCAGCCGAGCCGAACACTGGACACCGAGAAACGCAGTGGAGAAATATTGGAGATTTTATTATGAATGGCACCGGCCAGGAGAAGGGAAAGCTAATGCTCAAATGCCCAAATTCCCTCACGGCATGTAGGTTACAGATTGTATAGGGCAAAATCACAAGACACCATAGGTAGCAGCAGTTCTCAACCAGCGGGTTGCAACCCATTTGGGGGTCGAACAACCCTTTCACAGGGGTCGCCTAAATACATCCTGCATATCAGATATTTACATTACGACTCATAACAGTAGCAAAATTAAAGTTATGAAGTAACAACGAAAATAATTTTATGGTTGGGGGTCACCACAACATGAGTAACTGTATTAAAGGGTTGCGGCATTAGGAAGGTTGAGAACCACTGGATTAGGGGCTCAGGGTTGTGCTGGGAGCTGACTGGTTGGAGGTGAGGTAGGGGTAATGAATCATTTTTTCAGGTCTTGAGGACAGCTCTGAGTCTGTTCTGGTGTCCCTCTGTCTGGTTTCATGGCAAATTAGCAGGGGGTTATTCCACTTTAGGACTCACAAACTAAAACATATTAGGTCAACATATTGCCTTTAGCCTTGCAGAGGTTCAGACCGTGTGACCATGAGTCAGGGCCAGCTACTGTCTGCTGCCTCAGGGGCTGTTGATTATCCAGGGTAAAAGCTGGGGGGGGGGGGGGGGGTAGTTGGAAATGTCTCTGATGATGTTATCAGGTCCTCAAGTGAATGCTCTGCGTGACTTACACAGCATCAGTCCCTGAGATTGTTTCAGCATGAACTATTGTGGCGATTTTCTGAATTTTTTTTTTTTTTAATCAAGTTGTCCATCGTTAGCTCACATGGTTTGGGAGAAGGCAGTTTTAGTTCTCAATGATTCCTGGTCAAAGAATGCGAGAAAACTTGGAAACATGTGGAGAGTCATAGGCAGATAATGGAGGAAACTGGAAGAATTCAGGATCCAATCTAGTTTACAAGCAGAGAACAAAACAAAACCCAAAAGACAAAGGACAACACTAGAATCTATTATACAAAGATATTTTATAGTTTCTATTGAAACAATTTTTTCTCTCTCTAGAATCAGCCCTATTTTTAGCAAAGATAGCCAAATTAAGACTCATTTCTTTGCAAAATAAATCCAATTTTAATAAACCTGGCCTGATTATTTGTATAAGTCCAGCAGGAATGTTAATTAACCATATTGGCACTTTTAATTCTGCGTTGCTGGAATCTTCCATAAGGAATTTCCAGGTTAAACTTAAAAGGCCTCTCAAGGCCAGAAAAGCCAAGGTAAGGACCTGCCATCAGACACTGCATGCAATACCTGTGGGTGTTGGGTGAGTGTCTCCTTGAAGTCTCTGAAGTATCTCCAGTCGCCTGCACATGCCAAAAAGTGACATTCTTTACTCCTGTAGTAAGGAAGGTATCTGGCCGGCGTGTCCAAGGGTTTTTATTGGCTTTCATACGTCAGCCTTAATTCCTTAAGGCTGTGAGGTCATATCCAAGCCTATGCATTTCTGTCAAACATGACATTCCAGTCAAAAGTTTGATGATAATAACCAGTTTTCAATTATATCCTATTATAAAGAGAATATATTCTGAGAAAGCAGATTGGTGCAGCCATTATGGAAAACAGTATGGAGTTTCCTCAAAAAATTAAAGATGGAACTGCCATTTGACCCAGTGACCGCACTTCTAGGAATATATCTTAAGAATCCTGAAACATCAACCAGAAAGAATGTATGCACCCCTATGTTCATAGCAGCACAATTTACAATAGCTAAGATCTGGAAATAGCTCAAGTGTCCATCAGTAGATGAGTGGATAAAAAAGTTGTGGTACATCTACACCATGGAATACTATGCAGCTATAAAAAAAGAAGGATCTCCTACCCTTTGAGACAGCATGGAGGGACCTGAAGAGTATTATGCTAAATGAAATAAGCCAGTCAGAGAAAGACAAGTATCACATGATCTCACTCATATGTTGAATCTAATGAACAAAATAGATCCAGAGACATAGAAGCAGAACAGACTGCCGAATCTCAGAGGGAAGGTGGGGAGGGAGGGTGGGAAGACATCAACCAAAGAACTTGTATGCATATATGCATAACCCATGGACACAAACAATAGGGAGGTGAAGGCCTGGGGCAGGGGGTGGAAGTGGGCTAGAAGGGGCCAGTGGAGGGAAAAGGGGACATATGTAATACTTCCAACAATAAAGATTTAATTTTTTAAAAAAGAAAATATATTCTTACTGAACCTTTACAAATAGTCATATTGCCATGAAAGTAAAAATACTCTTAAGAGTTTCTGAATTCTGCTTGTGGAGTCTAAATAAAATAAATGAACAAACAAAATAAAACAGACTTGTAGATACGGAGAATAGACTGATGGAGGGCAGGGTGAAAAAATATGAAGGGATTAAGAAGTACTAATTGGTAGTTACAAAATAGTCATGGGGATGTAAGTAAGGTAAAGCATAGGGAATGTAGTCAATAATCTATATATATAAAAGGCTAAGTGACCATCTGACCAGTAGCAATGAGGCACACTGACCACCAAGTGGCAGATGCTCAACACGGGAGCTGCCGATTCTTCTCATCATTGGTGTTTCTACCTCTCTCTCTACCTCTCCCTTCCTCTCTGAAGTCAATAAAAATCTATATATATAAAAGCCTAATCTATTTATATAAAAGTGACTGAGCGTTTGACAATTTGCCTGGTAGCTATGATGCACAATGACCACCAGGGGGCAGACGCTACAACCAGTAGAGGAGGGAGCTCAATTCCTCATGGAATCAGCCATAGGTTAGGTTGCTTCTGGGGCACTGTTGGCCTCAACTCTGCTTCACCTGCACACCGGACTCAGAGAGGAGGGAGTCTGATTCTGGGGTGTGTCACCCAAGAACCACCCTCTTGCAATCCAGGACCCCTTGGGGGATGTCAGAGAGCCAGTTTCAGCTTGATCCCTGCAGGCCAGGCCGAGGGACCCCACTGGTGCATGAATCTGTGCATCGGGCCTCTAGTATATTTAAGAGAGAGAGAGAGAGAGAGAGAGAGAGAGAGAGAGAGAGGGAGAGAGAGAGAGAGAAAAAATCTTTGGGGGTCCACTGGAATAACTCAAAGCCATTTCCAGGTTAAAATAAGTCTCCTTTTACATTCTGAACCCTGGGAAGTTTGTCAAACATGCTTGTCCAAAGGATTATATATATCCTTTTAGAACAATATGAAATGATCTGTTTCCTCAAAGTGAAAGTAAGAGATGCCAGACACAAATACAGGTTACCTATTATTACCAAAACCTGAGTTCTTAAGATTGAGAGGATTGTTTTCTTGAGGAATCAAGTAGCTGATTAAGACACTATGAGAGAAAAACCTATTCTCATAAAATATAGAATATTTGCTTTCTAGATAGAAAACATAATATTTTATCTGGCACAGAACAATGTAGGAAAACGTTATCCTGTTGACAGTGTGAAAGAGAACCAAACTCCAATTCTGTATTAACGTATTTTAGGTACTTAAATTAACTTTATTGAATTTATCTTAATCTTATTCAGTTTGACCATACAGAAAATTTCTTTCTCAGAATTCCTTTTCAAAAAACCTTTTACAGCTTTTCTAGGCCTTCTTAGTTTGTCTCTTCATACTCATTCAGAAATAACCAAGCTTATTTTAGAACAAACCACTTTCTCTTAATTCCTTCAAAAATGTATTTCCTACTCTATAAACTCCTTCACTGAAAACACACATCATTTCCTTCCATATTATTTATAATTCATAACCCTTAGAACCTTAATTTTTACTGACAACTAAAATGCAAATCATCACCCTGGTTGGTGTGGCTCAGTTGGTTGGAACATAGTCCCAAACACCAAAAAGTCACGGGTTTGATTACCAGCCAGGGCATATACCCAGGTTGGGGGTCCCATCCTGATGGAGAGGCAACCAATCCATGTTTCTCCCTCTCCCTTCCTCATTCCTTAGATTCATCAGCCAGCATTCTTTAGTTAGCAAATTTATGAATCTATTTCATAACCTTTAGAAACACGTTCTTTTCCTGGCAAAGCACAAACGTTTTTATTAACTGATGTAAATTTATCTTTTAGTGCCTCTGTAACAATAAGAGGTCAAATTAAGTAAATTTAGACTTATCTAGCCATTAATGTTTCAGTATTTCAGGTTATTTGGAAATATCTAGATATTCAATATTTTTTATCTTTTAGTAAAATTCTAAAGTTTCAAGTTACCGCTTGAGAACCAAGATGGCAGCATAGGTTAATGCCGGAGTTTGCTGCCTTGAACAACTACTTCAAAAGTGAAACTAAAAGACAGAAGGGACATCACCCAGAACCACAGGAACGCTGGCTGAGTGGAAGTCCTACAACTAGGAGGAAAGAGAAACGCATACGGACACTCAGAGGAGGCGCAGCGCTGAAGTCAAATTCTGAGGTGCGGAGTGCACGGCGCAGGCTGGCGGCGGAGGGCGCGGTTGGCGTTTTCAATCGGGAGGGAGCCGCAGACTCTGAGCTCCAGATCCGGGCGAGTCTTTAGGGACCCAGACTCAAACAGGAGAAGCGGGACTGTCTGGCTTCGGTCAGAGCGAGTGCAGCTTTCTCTCCGAGGTTTGCAGCGGTTGCTGGGACTCAGAGAGGCAGAGCCCCTGGGGACAGGACTGAGAGCCGCCATAACTGCTCTCTCCGGCCCACCCTGTTGATCCTGTGCGACCTGCCCCGCCCAAGCCCTGCACAGAGGCATTTGCCGGATAGCCTCAGGCAAAGGCTAGATTAGCACCTCCCTAGAGGACAGAAGTTCTCTCACTGCAGACACAGCTGATTCTCACAGCCACTTGGCCTGGAGGTCAAACCCTCCCTGGTATTAGCTACAACAAGGTTTAACTATAAGACTGTGAACAAAGACCACGAGGAGGTGCACCAAGGAAGCATAACAAAATGCGGAGACAAAGAAACAGGACAAAATTGTCAATGGAAGATATAGAGTTCAGCACCACACTTTTAAGGTCTCTCAAGAACTGTTTAGAAGCCGCCGATAAACTTAATGAGATCTACAAGAAAACTAATGAGACCCTCGATGTTATATTGGGGAACCAACTAGAAATTAAGCATACACTGACTGAAATAAAGAATATTATACAGGAGAAACTAAGATGGCGGCATAGATAAACACCGGGAAATTGCCGCTCCCACAACAATTGAAAAATACCCTAAAGGACAGAGTGGACATCACCCAGAACAACAGGAAAGCTGGCTGAGTGTAAATTCTACAACTAGAAGGAAAGAAAAGCACGCTGAGAGGAGCTGCGGAGGTGAAGTGCAGAGGTACTGCGGCTCACGCGCGCGGGCGGAAAGGGGGTGGCACCTGAGGACGCGGCTATTTTTTTTTTTTTAATCACAAGCTCCGGACTGCTCTGAACTCCGGTTCTGGGAAGTCTCTGGGGACTCAGGACTCATACGGGGAGGAGCGGACTCTCGGGCAGCGGGCGAACTTGAGTGCGGCTTTCCCTCAGAGGTGCTTGCAGCCACTACTGGGACACTGAGACGCGTGACTCCGAGACGCGCGACTCCGGGCGGGCGGAGAATCGGCCATAGCTGCTTTCTCTGCCCTTTGACTCCCTGAGACCCCGCCCCACCCAGGCTGCAGCAGAGGCTTTTGCATGTGAATGTACCTAACTGCAGCCGAACCAGGCAGACCCAGAACTTCCAAGAGAAGGCCCAAGGCCCTGCAGCGCTTGCATTGCTTCACAGCTGAGCCTCTTCGTGGCTCCTGCTGTGTGGCCTCAGGCAGAGGCTGAATTAGCACCTCCTTAGATCCAGGAGCCACTGTACCCAGTGGTCAGAGGGGGACCATCCAGATTGCAATTCCTCAGATCCATAAGGGACACACTCAGGGAGCAGACTCAGTGAGCACCAAAGCCCCACTGAAGCAAGTCTTGCCCCAGAAGGGTGTCTTCAGCACAGAAGTTCTCCCACTCCAGACACAGCTGATTCTCACAGCCAATTGGCCTGGAGGTCAATTCCTCCCAGTGATCCTACAACAACCAAGGCACCAAGAGTGCACCAAGAGTGTCCACCCCAGGTAACTGGGGAGGCTGAGCCACTGGGCCCTACAGGACACCTGGCGTGCAGGGCCACTCTATCAACACAGGGAAGCAGCCAAAATGCGGAGACAAAGAAACAGGTCACAAATGGCAGAAATGGAGGAAAGCAAATGACTAGATATAGAGTTCAAGGCCACGTTTATAAGGTTTTTCAAGAATTTTATGGAAACCGCCGATAAATTTAATGAATCCCTTAATAAGTATAGTGAGACCATGGAGGACATGAAAAAGGACCAACTAGAAATTAAGCATACACTGACTGAAATAAAGAATAATTTACAGAGATCCAACAGCAGACAAGAGGATCCCAAGAATCAAGTCAAAGATTTGAAATACAAAGAAACAAAAAATACCCAACCGAAAAAGAAAAAAGAAAAGAGATTCCAAAAATATGAAGATAGTGTAAGGAACCTCTGGGACAACTTCAAGCGTACCAACATCAGAATTATAGGGGTACCAGAAGGAGAGAGAGGGCAAGATATTGAAAACCTTTTTGAAGAAATAATGACAGAAAACTTCCCCTACCTGGTGAAAGAAATGGACTTACAAGTCCAGGAAGCGCAGAGAACCTCAAACAAAAGGAACCCAAAGAGGACCACACCAAGACACATCATAATTAAAATGCCAAGAGCAAAAGATAAAGAGAGAATCTTAAAAGCAGCAAGAGAAAGACAGTCAGTTACCTACAAGGGAGTACCCATACGACTGTCAGCTGATTTCTCAACAGAAACCATGCAGGCCAGAAGAGACTGGCAAGAAATATTCAAAGTGATGAATAGCAAGAACCTGCAACCAAGATTACTTTATCCAGCAAAGCTATCATTCAGAATAGAAGGTCAGATAAAGAGCTTCACGGATAAGAAAAAGCTAAAGGAGTTCATCACCACCAAACCAGCATTATATGAAATGCTGAAAGGTATTCTTTAAGAAGAGGAAGAAGAAAAAGGAACTCTTACCATTTGCCACAGCATGGATGGAACTGGAGAGCGGATAAATACCACAGGATCTCACTCATTTGTGGAATATAATGAACAACATAAACTGATGAACAAGGACTGATCCAGAGATGGAGAGGCATTGATTGGACTGTCGGGCCTTGGAGGGAAGGTAGGGGAGGGTAGGGGTAAGGGGGAAAGATCAACCAAAGGACTTATATGCAAGCATATAGGTCTAACCAATGGACACGGACAACGGGGGTGTGAGGGCATGAGGGGGGGGGGTAGAGGGTAACGTGGGGACAGGGACACATATGTAATATCTTAATCAATAAAAAATATATTAAAAAAAAAAAAGAATATTATACAGACTCCCGATAGCAGACCAGAGGAGCGCAAGAATCAAGTCAATGATTTGAAATGCGAGGAAGCAAAAAACACCCAACCAGAAAAGCAAAATGAAAAAAGAATCCAAAAATGCGAGGATAGTGTAAGGAGCCTCTGGGACAGCTTCAAGCGTACCAACATCAGAATTATAGGGGTGCCAGAAGATGAGAGAGAGCAAGATATTGAAAACCTATTTGAAGAAATAATGACAGAAAACTTCCCCCACCTGGTGAAAGAAATGGACTTACAGGTCCAAGAAGCGCGGAGAACCCCAAACAAAAGGAATCCAAAGAGGACCACACCAAGACACATCATCATTAAAATGCCAAGAGCAAAAGATAAAGAGAGACTCTTAAAAACAGCAAGAGAAAGAAACTCAGTTACCTACAAGGGAATACCCATACGACTGTCAGCTGATTTCTCAACAGAAACTTTGCAGGCCAGAAGGGAGTGGCAAGAAATAGTCAAAGTGATGAATACCAAGAACCTACAACCAAGATTACTTTATCCAGCAAAGCTATCATTCAGAATTGAAGGTCAGATAAAGAGCTTCACAGATAAGGAAAAGCTAAAGGAGTTCATCACCACCAAACCAGGATTATATGAAATGCTGAAAGGTATCCTTTAAGAAGAGGAAGAGGAAGAAAAAGGTAAAGATACAAATTATGAACAACAAATATGCATCTATCAACAAGTGAATCTAAGAATTAAGTAAATAAATAATCTGATGAACAGAATGAACTGGTGATTATAATAGAATCAGGGACATAGAAAGGGAATGGACTGACTATTCTTGGGGGGGAAAGGGGTGTGGGAGATGCGGGAAGAGACTGGACAAAAATCGTGCACCTATGGATGAGGACAGTGGGTGGGGAGTGAGGGCGGAGGGTGGGGTGGTAACTGGGAGGAGGGAAGTTATGGGGGGGAAAAAAGAGGAACAAATGTAATAATCTGAACAATAAAGATTTAATTAAAAGAAAAAAAAAAGAAAAGCTGAAAAAAAAATTCTAAAGTTTCAAGTTACCAAAGAGAGTTAGAAAATCATTTAAGTACACATACAGTATAATTATTGCTAAAGAGTTAACCTAAAAAACTTTATAATCCCATTTAGTTAGTTTACTTGCTCCTAACAATTAAGTTTAGATTACTTGTGAAACTGTTACGATACCAAGGTATCTTTCTTGCTGACAAATTTTGCAACAGAGATAACGTGAACTTATTTGACTAATAAACACAGGTAAAATAAAAGTATTATTTAGTGCTGATGATTTCAAAGATATGCCCATTTAACCAAACCAAACTCAGAACCAGCTTTAATATCAAATATTTTCCTGAACCATGTGATTCTGAAAAACAAATGGTTTAGTCTGTTCTATTTTTGAGAATTTTCATATAAGCGCTTGTTTGTTTAAGCCAATTCAGTATCACAAATTAGCTATACCATTCAGAGGTAGAAATATGCTATATCTGGAACATATATACATAGACATAGAGATAAACATAAACAGAGATCTCATAGCCTTCATTTTAAATCGCTAGCTTTTGTGTCCCAGGTACAATTCAAAACCCAGAGGAAAAACTGGATCCAGCTTATGTCTCTGGCTGATGGACTAATTTAGGATTTTGCCAAGATGACTAAAGCTTTGCATGCTGAAAAACAAATAACAGTGACAAGCAGCATCTCACTCAGTCACATTCCTACGCTCCGTCCCAAACATAATACTTTCAAATTTAATTTGCCAGATCTAGACCAAATTCAAAACTGACTTCAAGTTAAAAACAAAATTCCACTGCTGGAGACTCAGACTCCACAAATAACAGATACAGTTCTGGTGATCAATGCTCATAGCTAATTGTAACCTCTCAGGTCCTTGCCCTAATCCAGCCAACAGGGGGAGCCCCAAACAAAGTCCAATGAGTTTCTGGAGGACCCAACCATAAGTAATCCCGGGGTGTCCCTGGGGTTATCACCCGCCAGGCTACTCCCCTGAAACCAAGGACCCCATCGCTCTCACGGAAAAACGAGAGCACGGTGATCAGCCACGCTGTCAGCCGTGAGCCCTGCCGGTCTGGTCCCGGACCAGCCAGTCCAGGCCGCTGCTCGGACAGACCTGGAGAGGCTCACCGGCCAGGGGTTGCTGAGCGGGCTGGAAAGCCCACCCAGGGCTGAGTCCCTTTGTAGCTGCTATTTTTGTTACAGAACTAAGAGTTTGTCCACCCGCGCTAGCAGAGCCGAGCGCAGAGTTCAGTGGAGAGAACATTGGTTATTTTACAAACGGCACCATCAGGAGAATGGGAAGCTGATGCTCAACACCCCTCCCCTCGGTGGTGTGTAGGTTACCAGTTATCCGGGGAAATCACCAGACACCATGGGTTAGGGGTAGGGGCGGTGCTGGGAGCTGATTGGTGGAGGTGAGGCAACGGTAATGAGTCACTTCTTTGGGCCTTGAGGACAGCTCTGCGGTGTGTTTGGTGTTCCTCTGTCTGGCCTCCTGGAAAAGGAGCCAAAGGGCAGTTCCACCTTAGGGCGCAGGAACTGACACATAACTCAGGTCGAGCGCGGGCAAAAGGCGAGGCAGAGAGAGCCAGGCTGCTGGCCACCTACCCGGCCTCAGGATTCAAACTTGTCCACCTACAAACACCACCTTCCCATCCCAGCAAGCGGGGCTGGTTTCCCACTGGGATTCTGGGGCTCACCAAGTCAGTTTTAAGCAATCACAAAATATAATTAATGAAAACAAAATAAAAAGGAGGAATAAGGGGAAGGAGGTGGAAAAATACTTGCACCCCCTAACCAAACCCGTTCTGCTCTCCTTGCAGACCCTGTGCTTTGGTCCAAATGTATGGTAGTTACTCTTCCATCAGCCTGCAAGTTACTCTCAGAGGGGATTGCCATGGATTCTGCTTGGTGCCCCGCCCACCTTCCCACAGCCTCACCTGGCTTTCCTGCCTTGAGGTAAAGACCTTTGATTCCTTTATTCTGAGCTAAAAAGATTAATGTGTTGTTCCTACCAAGAACCCCGGCCTATTTGTATTCCATGTATATCTAATGGTTTAAAATTTGTTTTCCCATTCTTTAGCATTGCTCATTTGCAAACTATTTGGGGAGATTTAGGGGAAATTCAAGAAAAGAAAAAAAACACCGTGTTACAGCTCAGGAGCAAGGCTAGGGCGCCATCTGCTGGTCACTTCGGATTATGACAAAACTGAACTTGCATTGAGCTTCCTGTTTGTGAAAATGAATTGATTTTATTATTATTTTTTAAATTTCTTTATTGATTAAGGTATTACATATGTGTCCTTACCCCCATTACCCCCATCCCCCCACTCATGCCCTCATCCCCCTGTTGTCTGTGTCCATTGGTTAGGCCTATATGCATGCATACAAGTTCTTTGGTTGATCTCTTCCCCTTACCCCCACCCTCCCCTACCTTCCCTCTGAGGTTTGACGGTCTGATCGATGCTTCTCTGTTTCTGGATCTGTTTTTGTTTATCAGTTTATGTTGTTCATTATATTCTACAAATGAGTGAGATCATGTGATATTTATCTTTCTCTAACTGGCTTATTTCACTTAGCCATAATGCTCTCCAAGTCCATCCATGCTGTTGCAAAAGGTAAGAATTCTTTCTTTTTTACAGCAGCATAGTATTCCATTGTGTAGATGTACCACAGTTTTCTAATCCACTCATCTGCTGATGGGCACTTAGGCTGTTTCCAAATCTTAGCTATTGTAAATTGTGCTTCTATGAACATAGGGGTGCATATATCCTTTCTGATTGGTGTTTCTAGTTTCTTGGGATATATTCCTAGAAGTGGGACCACTGGGGGGGAGTTCCATTTTTAGTTTTTTGAGGAAGCTACATACTGTTCTCCACAGTGGCTGCACCAGTCTGCATTCCCGCCAGCAGCGCAAGAGGGTTCCTTTTTCTCCGCATCCTTGCCAGCACCTGTCGTTTGTTGATTTGTTGATGATAGCCATTCTGACAGGTGTGAGATGGTATCGCATTGTTATTTTGATTTGTATCTTGCCGGGGTTCATGTCCCAGCATCAAGAAGGGTTCAGGAATCTGGAAAAGGGGCTGAGTGTAGATGACATAGGAATCCAGAGACTAATAAAGAATCCGGAGATGAGATATAATTTTGAAAGGCATTGGGGGTCAGAGGACCTTCAGCTAAAGGAACTGAAGACTCCCTCCTTGTCTAGGACCCTTGCTTTTATTAACACAATTTGTCCTAAGGCAAGGTGGAGATAATACACTTCAAAGGTTAAGGTTTCAAAGGGTACAGAAGCATTGTCAGTTTGGGGAATAGCCTACAGCTGTTCAGGTGTTTGGCCAGTAGGAGGCAATAACATGTAGATTAAGATGCCCTTTAACTGTCTGGCAGCCACAATCAGTTTCCTATTCAGGTTTGGGGAAATGCCTTTAGCCATTCCCAACAGGTGACTACATGTGTGACTCAGTCCTGTTGAGTCCCCAAGTCTCATCAACCTTTTGATGAAACTCTTTAAATTATGACATGTTGGAATTGGTCTACGGCAGTATCTCTTGGATGATTAGTGACTTTGAGCATGTTTTCATATGTCTCTTGGCCTTCCTTCTGTCTTCTTTCAAAAAGTATATATTTAGGTCCGTGGCCCATTTTTTGATTGGGTTGTTTATCCTCCTTTTGTTAAGTTGTATGAGTTCCCTGTAAAATGTTGGAGATTAAACCCTTATCAGTGATAACATTAGCAAATATGTTCTCCCATGCAGTGGGCTCTCTTGTTGTTTTGTTGATGGTTTCTTTTGCTGTGCAAAAGCTTTTTATTTTGATGTAGTCCCATTTGTTTATTTTCTCTTTAGTTTCCATTGCTCTAGGAGCAATATCAGTGAAGAAATTGCTTTGGCATATGTCTGAGATTTTGCTGCCTGTGGATTTCTCTAGTATTTTTATGGTTTCTCATCTTATGTTTAAGTCCTTTATCCATTTTGAGTTTATTTTTGTGTATGGTGTAAGTTGGTGGTCTAGTTTCATTTTTTTGCATGTATCTGTCCAATTTTCCCAGCACCATTTATTGAAGGGACTGTCTTGACTCCATTGTACGTTCATGCCTTCTTTGTCGAATATTAATTGAGCATAGTGGTTTGGGTCGATTTCTGGGTTCTCTATTCTATTCCATTGACTATATATCTGTTCTTGTGCCAGTACCAGGCTGTTTTGAGAACAGTGGCTTTGTAATACAGCTTCATATCTGGTATTGAGATCCCACCTACTTTGTTCTTCTTTCTCAGGGTTGCTGTAGCTATTCGGGGGTCTTTTTTTTTTTTTTATTCCAGATGAATTTTTGGAAAGTTCATTCTAGGTCTGTGAAATATGCCGTTGGTATTTTAGAAAATGAGTTGATTTTAAAGTTAAAGGTGGAAAAGGTATGTGCAACAACACGTGTAACTAGCAGAGAGTTTGTGTCAAGATTTAAAGAAGTTTTACAAGTTAATATAAAAACTCAATAGAAACATGAGCAAGGAGTTAAAGGACACTGCATAACAGAGGATATTCAATGGACAATAAGTTTATGAAAGATGGTCAAATTTTTATTCTTGGAGACTCGGGGGAGGAAAAGAGGTGGAGGCGGCCGAGGTACAGTGGGAGACTATATGCTGTGAAAAAAAAAAATCTCTCAGGTAATTCAGATCTTACCACTAGGGGGAGGTCTTTCACTTCACTTTAATTTGCATCAGGGAAATGCAGATTCAAACCAGGAGGTAAAACCTCCTGGTTTATATACTACTCTCCAGAATGGTTAAAATTAAAAGACTGACAATGCCAAGATGGCAAAAATGTGGGGCAATGGGTACTCTCATAAACTTCTGGTGAGAGCACAAGTTGATACAATACTGAAAAATTGTTCAGCATTATCTGTAGGCAGAGATGAGACCTGCCATGAGAAGGCCTTCTGGGGCTGGAAATGTTATATTTCTTGACCCGGGGTGCTTAATGTTTACTTTTGATAACTTATCTTTAATTTAAGCACTTAAAATCCACATAACACTTCAGTTGTAAAGTAAAAAATAAAAAAGGGTTAAAGGTGGAAAGGTAAAATGGGATTCCTAACCAGGAGAATATAGGCAAAAGTATGGAAAGAAGATAGAAACTCAGGAAAAGAGAAAAGCAGGTATGGGCTGCAAAATATCTCGGGTCTGCCTCTCCTTCGCCCTGAGAATTCTTGCCCCCATACAAACAAGTTTGTTTCGACTTTCCCCCCCGCCCCCCCCGCCCTCCCCCTGCCCTTGAATTGCCTTCATAGGGAATAACCGCTTAAAGGGCTAAAACATGTTCAGGGGCTTTTACAAGAGCACCAGTGTCCTTAGGAAAGGTAGTTTGGACAAGTGGAGGCAGTGAAATGTAATTGTATAAAGTCAAGTGCTCCTAAACTTTTACACTTCCATTGCTTTTATATATCTATTATCTAAAACTTGGTTGTGATTTTTATTTATTTAAAAATATTTTTATTGATCTCAAGAAGAGAGAGAGAGAAATATCAATGATGAGAGAGAATCATTGATGGGCTGCCTCCTGCACACCTCCCTGCACTAGGGATCGAGCCCACAACCAGGGCATGGGCCCTGACTGGGAATCAAACTGTGACCCCCGGGTTCATAGGTTAACCTTCAACCACTGAGCCATGCTGGCTGGGCTAAAGGCTGGTTGTGTTTTTAACTATATTAGTCTACATTGGATCCCTTTTGTATTAACATGTTTACTAGTTTTACTATATTTAAGAGTTTTCTGTGACCTATTCCCAGTACAACGCTACCTGTCTGACTTTGGGCAAGTCACTTAACTTCTCCTGGTCTGTTTCTTCATTTGCAAAATGAAGATTATAATGTTCTTCAAAGTACCATCACAAGATTAAATAATACATATAAAGTGCACAACAGTGTCTGGAATGCAGTAAGGGCTCAATAAATATTAAAATTAACATTTCCCCTGTAAACCAAAAGTTGACTGTTGTCTGGTGTGGCTGATACATGGGAGGCAGGATAGTGGTGGTGGAGAGGATGGACTGTGGGTGGAGAAAGAAGTAAGCAGTCACCAGATCAGAGGGTTTTGTATGTCATTACCAAGATGATGGATTTTATCCGACAGGCCACTGTTTCTCAAGCCACCCCTAATGGGAGCGTGATCTATCTGTAGGGGTGAGGGGTAGACCAAGATGTCCCCCCAAAACATAATATTATTTCATTTCCCATTTAATTTTAAAAATACATAGGAATTTTGCGTTTTATTCCATAACATGTTCAGTGGTTGGATAAAATGAATGGCATTTGGAAGTAGTCTCAGTCCACTTTAGAGAAAACCACTTTCAATCATTGAACCAACTTTCTGAGATGTCCCCAATTTCAATATCATGGTATTTTAAAGATAAGAATGACATATATATATATATACCATATATATTATATATATAAACATATATATATATTCAATGGTTAACATTGTAAATTCTGTAATAGTTTATTCACAGGGGCTCAAAACAATCCTGGGCTTTGGAAAACATTCTTACATAAAAAAAGCAAGTGGGAGTCTGTACTGTGGGACTCTTTCCCCTCCCCACACGGGAGTCTGTGCTTGTTTCTCAATAAATTCCCACCTTTGCCATAAAAAAAAGAAGCAGAGAGGATGGAATAGGCTTATATTCTGTTTATTCTGAAACTCCAGTCAAGCTTAATTGATTAAGAGCCTTTTAGAACTAGGCTTTGCCCTGTAGCATTCACAGGTGAATGTGATAGGTTAATGAATGGAGGGGCAGGAAACTCTTCACATCTTCAAGCCTTGGCTGAGGTCACACATTCACTGTAATCACTGTTCAGAGGCAAACATCCCTATAACCATTTACCTGTCTTTCCTCTGGAAAGGAAGTGAGGCAAAGATGAGAGAGGAGGGTGGGGTCAGATGTTCAGTCCCAGGCCAGTCGAGGGAACAGAGGTGTCAGCTTGTCTAGGACTGGCCTTGCTTTCATGAGGTCTCTACAAATTTCCTACTTAAAAAACAAACAAAAAACACTCTCTTAGCAAGAAGTAGCTCTATATATTTTGGGGGAAAAAACCACAATTTTTTCCCATGGTGTCAGCATTTTGGTAAAGTGACCAAAAATGTTAAAAAAACAACAACCCATAAACCAATATGTGGAAATTGGCAAGTGAAACACAGACAACAGGAATTTGAAAGTCTAATCAGAACAAGTTTTTGAAAAGTCGAGGACAGGAGACATGAGAGCTCTCTGGTAACTTACAGAGTATAATCTTCAGGTATTTTGGGTAATACTCATAGGCTAAATTTTACAGTTTATGTTTTTTCAAAGTCACATGAGGGCCTTGACCAGAATGCTGCTTTAAAATGATGAGATCTTTTGGTGATATTTCATTGAGGCTGGATTTTTAAGCCTTCTAATCTTAAACACATGATTAGAGGTGATATTTAGTCATAAGGCTTCATACTTCCTATTTATACTTTGTCTAGTCTATTTTATAGTGTATAGCTATTACAATAGATCATAGTTGGAACTGAATTATAATAAAAAACGTAAGCCTACTAAAACATTAAATAAAGCTGAAAGCTTAGCATAAACAAGAGCTTGCAAGGCTGTGGCCCCAAATTAGAATTTATTTTAGCATCTGACATGGACACAAAAAAATGACACGTCAAAACAAATATAGCTAAGCAGATAAGTAGATAAACAATATGCAACATCTCTTTATTTGCTAGAATAACTTATTTAAAACTTTATTTTATTACTATTTTCAAAAATAGTTGAGTCTTTTCCTAGGTAACTGGAAAACTTTTAAGAACATTCTTTTAAAAACTTCACAAACATCTTAGCAGAGAAAGTGTTTGCATTTGTGAGCTTTCACTTGGCACAAACTGCATAAGGTACTCAACATACATACATTTTTATTTCCTTTTTGTCATAACTTTAGTAAAAAAATTAAAAATCAAGTGAATAAAACTTTATGATGAAAAGTATTGTTAAACGATTCTGATCATGTTGTTCTGGGTAGAAAACTGCTTTGCTAGTGAACATTAGATACAGCTTATGGTGCATAGGTAACATCTGAAACTTGCTACTCTTTTCCTGTATTTCTGCCCAAACTCCAAGGGGGATAAAGACAAGAAAATGGATCAAAGGGAAGAAGAGAGCCTTCGGTGACTCAGCTAGCCTCTGAGGGACCAGTCTCAGCAGCTTCTAAGTGGGCTCTCGAAGGGCTTGCTGCATCCGCATATGCTGCCAGGCCTCAAAGGGTACAACAGGGGACTTCCGCCAGGGGTTGGCAAACTTCTCCTCCGACGGGACAGATGGTACACGCTTTATATTGTTGTAACTACTTAACTTTGCTACTGCGGCATGCAAGCGGCCAGACAGCACGTAACTGAATGAGTGGTTGTGTTTAACATTTTATTGACAGACACTGACTTCTTTTTTTAGGGTGACCTCATCATTTATTATCATAAACTGGCCACTTTGAGAATAAAAGGAGATGCTGTTGTTAATTATGCCAGGACAACAGGCATAATTGAGTGGTCACAGACAAACTGGGATTTCAGCATTGAAATTTAAAGTTCATAGAATTTTCACATCATAATATATTATTATTCTGATTTTTAAAAACCATTTTAAAATGTAAAATCCATTCTCAGTGCTTTGGCCCTGGCCCGTGAGGTAAGGTTTGCTGACCCCCCATCTACGTTCTTGGAGAGACACTAGATCTTTGCTCTCGGACTTGGCCGTGTCTTCACCAATCTTACTTTCTGGGGGCTTCTTTCTTTCCTTTCTGTCGCTGTTGCTGGGCTGGTGGGACATTAAAAGTGACTGATATAAAACAAAAAGATGAAGGTTCTTTAGTATCTTTTTATCCTATTTGGGAGATTTTTTTCAGGCTTGTTTCTTAAACATCTAAGAGGGCATTACAATCTGAGATTATAAAACTGGATGGGTTATCATCTATTTTCCATTGCTTTTTAAGAAGATACGTTTTGAGGCCTACTACTATGACTTACTCAATAGAAACCCAGAATTAATTTAAGGAACTGTACATTTTCATTTTTAATAAACCACATGGCAAAACAATACTTTATTTAATAAAGGCATAGGAAATTACAATTTAAAAATTGTAAATACAGTACATATACTATACTTTGATTTTAAATTACATGGACAAACACCAGCTTCCAAATCGTTCTAAAATCAATCATATGCAAAATACTGGTTTCTGAAGGGGTATGTGGAAGAGTATCTACGCCTTGTTCCACTGTGATATGGCTTACTCAGCAACATCTATTTAGAGAAGCACACACCTTCCAGATGTACAGTAACTTCCAGGTGCAAAGCAGACATACTGGCACATCCCAGTTTTCTGTTGTAATTATTTCAGAAAACAAGTAATTGCAGTACTTAAACTGACACTGTCAGAGAAAGTCCCCATAAATGTTTTCCAATCTTACTGGATATCAGAAACTGTTTGTTGGTCCTCACAGTATAACTAGAAGAATAGGTTAACCCCTTTGCAGCCAGAACTCGATGACAGGCTGGCCGAACGCATACACACAATTCAATGCTGAGGAGCTCCCACAAGTTATCCCCTCCAACTTCTGTGCTCCCACCACCACCACAAATGATGTCCCTGCCTGGTAATCTGTGAAACAAGTCTCAAGCCCTGCCTGGCGATTCACATAACAGATCTGCGGTTAGGCATTTTGGTTAGAAAGATATTAAGCTTAATCAGTTACTTGGAGATCACACTTGCCTCCCCTCAACACAGCATAGCGAAATGTCACTTCATTTGTGACTATTACCCAGATGGCTCATGAGCGAAGCGTGGTTCAAAGACAAACTGAACCAAATGAACTGATCTTATACTTAGGAAGATAGTCTGTACCTTTAAATTACTGTATGAAAAGTACAGTAAGCAGAAAAATTGCCTAAAACCTTGTACTAAAGGGGCTCAGTTTCTCTAAGAACACCTCATTCCTTATGACGAAACAATGAACATAAATGCATAAAAAGAAAATAAATTTAGCTGACTGTGCTTGTTTCAGAAGTGAGCGAGTCTCCCTTCCACAGGAGTGGGCGTGGGAGTTCAAGCAGCACAGGCCGGCACCTCATTAGCGATGACCTTCACTCATGTCTGCAGTGTGCTGTTTCTCCCGCCCGCATTGTGTGCAGAGATTCTGAATCAGAACAATCAGCTGTTGGAAAAATGGTTTTTCCCACCCTGAAGCATCTTTAAAATGGTGCTGTGTTTCTGAAAGATGTTTTTTTCTCACATTAAAAAGAAAGGGAAGCTGATGTCTGTTTATTCTGGGAAAATTCTACCAAAGATTAACACTGTCAGTGAGGACCTCTGGGTTCAAGAGACAGAACTAGAACACTGAGACTCCTAAGAGCAGGAAACTTCGGTTCAGAAATGGAAATATGGCATCCAGAGTTGAAAAAGAAACAGAAAGATAAGAAACCCAGTGAGCTGGCAAATAATACTGACGGGAGCCGCAGGTGTGAAAATCTGGGCTCATGCTCCACAGGCAGAGCTAATGGAAAATGCATGTGGGAATGACGTAATTTTGGTTCTGCATTTCAAAGCTCTCTGAAATATGCTTATTCAACTGCATTCCCCACGGTGTATTTCTAAGGCAGTACAGTCATCAACGAAACAATAGGCCTTTTCCTAAGATAAATCAAAAGGCTAGTCTGGCCAGACTTGTGAAACACAGGTTTATGTACACAACTTTGATTATTTGCAAATGTTAATAAAAACACATCGCACTGAAGACTGCCCAGTTTTTGTTATGATGTTTTCCCAGTGCAAAGTGAACAATGGTAGGTGTTAATCCAGGCTCAGCTGTGCTTTTCACAGGACAAGGGATGGCTCTTTCTCTGTGTCTCTGTCAGACGCTGTGCAGCCCCTGCTCCCATCTGCTAAGTTCACATCCTTCTCTATGGGTTTTGTCAAGTTACAAAGAGTTAAATCTATCAATTATCAAATCTCACAGATCCAGTAAAATACAAGCATAAAATCTGTAGTTGCTGCAAAAAAACCCCCACAAAACAACAAAGCACAGAAAACTTCATGTGTACCTAATTTTAAACAGAAAATAATTAAGATTTACAAAAGTTGTCAGTGTTTCTCCATTATCCAAAAGGATCCTTTTCAATCCTCAAGTAGATTTCAGACTGTTTTACTCAATAACTTTTCAAGGAACAGGTCGATGTGAAAAGTTAGATAAACCTATTTAAGATAAAAGAAAGTTTACAAGAAACGAGCTCAGTAGATATGGGAACAGCTGCAAATGTGGAGAAACCTATTAGCACAGGCACATTCTCTTCCTTCCTCTGCTAGGCGCCCAAAGTCATAAATGCCCAGATGGGCACTGACATGCTTCTTGTTTATTCTCACTTGCCTTCTACATTTACAAGTATTTTTTGAAATACAGGACATTATATAATAAAGGAGTATTTTTTATTATATGTTCCTAAAATTTTTGAAAAATTAAAATCATTATTTTAAATGGATTTACAGTAAGAATCCTATAAAATTTTCAATTCAATTCAACAAATGCTGGGCTTTACTAGGTACTATTAACACTCACTAAAACTTTTGTTGGACACCATTGACGCTTAACAATCTTTTAGGTGAATCCAGGTTTTACCTTAGGTTTACTTATAGTGAGGTCCTTGGCAGAAAGATGAAATCTGTTTCATATTCTTCACTTACATTTTAAGTCATTGGCCTGCCTATCTAGGATTTCATCTCACAGCCTGTCTGGTACATGTTACTTTATCCTGATTCTCTGCTGAAAATGGACTCCCTAACGTGCACTAAATATAATCCCAAAACCAACAGTTGACAGGAATATTCACAGTTGCCTCTTTAATACAACTGTTACGTTAGGTTGCCTTCTGTTTGGAAACTTTTATGCTTAACTTCCCTACCACACAGATTTAATGTCCATCCATCCTATTCCAGTGCTTTAACACACACACACACACACACACACACACACTCCAAAACCCTTAAAATTTTTGTCTTCTGAAAATCATGTCTTCCCCCAATCCCTTTCAGCATTTCTGCTATGGTATTATTGGAAAACCTCAAAATTATATCTTAGGGTTTCTGGAGCCCGTGGAGGATTCCTAATCCATGTCATCACACAGAAATTCTCTCTGGAGAAATGTAGTTAATCTGCATGGGAGAGACGGGTATTAAACTGAACCATGGCCCTCTAGAGCTCTACCCTGAAAGGCACAAGCAGATGACCTGGTATGGAGGCAGGAAGCAAGGTACCAAGCAAACTTTCTGTACAAAACATAAGGCAATTTCTAAAAGGACAGAGCATCACTGTTTGCATTTTGCGTCGCTTGCTGTTCATAAGCAAAGATAAATTCCATGGACAATAAAAGTGATTTCAGAAAGACTTAAATCTGAAACTCCATACCCCATCCCTGCTCCTATATTTGTTCAAATTATCATATAGTAATTCCAGTTTAAGATTAACTTCTGCCATTCAGAATAAACTGAAAATATTTCCTAAGCAATTTAATGACAGTGACCACAATACATAAAGATGGGGTTCTGATAAGATTACAAATAACCAAAAATTGAGATTCAAAACCCTGTAATATCTGGAAAATTTTGTTTATAAAGTATAATAATACCAATAAGACTTACTTGTGAAATAAAACATTTCTGAAACATTTAGGAATACATGCTTATTCCACTCTGGATAATTACTAGTACTTTCTGAAATCTGCTGAGAAATAATTTCTGTAAAAAGAGAGAGCTGGGTGTCAAATTCCAGAAGCTGGGTATCAAGATTACATTAAAAAATCAGTTTTCCAGCACTGGCTTGATAGAAATGGGCTTTAAAAAGGATTTTTAAATGCAAATACAGAACTCTTGATGCTTCCTTCATGACACATGCTCTGCTGATTGTGAAGTACGGTCTTCGATTGTCTTCTCTGAGGTATCTGTAGAGTCACGTCTCATTCTGTAAACTGTTTTGGAAACATCTTCATCTGAAAATCATGGTGAAGTCTCACTTTACCATTGGACAGAAACTAGCGCTCTCAGGCTGACTGCGAGGCCAGTGCCTGGGCACGGCTCTCAGGAATTCCATTCTCCCGTTCAAGTGCATTTATTGCTCTCGTCTGTGACTGCAGGGTAAATAAGGCAGTAGTCCCCCAGACATCTTCAGTTAGGAGCTGGCATTCTGGCAGTTTGCACAAGTTCTGTCCACGTCTTGCCGGTAACTCTGAAGCTGAATAGTACATTTATACATGCCAAATGTGTTCAACAACAAATGCCTGGCTTTGGACTGTACCTCCTCCCATTTAGATGAACTTCCAGGAACTGCAGTATCAAGAAAATATCGTTACTATTCATTGTACATTACACATTAGTGAATATGACCCAGGGAGAAAACAACCTTAGTATGCTCTGAACATATTTTTACTAGTTTGATTTCTACCCTCCTGAAGCTATTGTGAGAGCAGTGTGTCCGTTTGCCAAGCCAGATCAGCTTCTCGTTATCCCTCTCTCTCCAGTCCACTTTTGGGTAGAGAAAGAAATCTAAACATCAATTACAAGTCTTTCATCTTTTGTACTTTTTAAAAAATATATATTTTATTGATTTTTACAGAGAGGAAGGGAGAGGAATAGAGAGTTAGAAACATCAATGAGAGAGAAACATCGATTCAGCTGCCTCCTGCATACTCCCCAATGGGGATGTGCCCACAACCCAGGTACATGCCCTTGACTGGAATCGAACCTGGGACCCTTCAGTCCACAGGCCGATACTCTATCCACTGAGCCAAGCAGGTCAGGGCTCATCTTTTGTACTTTAAAAAATAAAACTCATGCATTTACTATTTTGATCAAAAAATCAAATAAAAGCATCGATCTGTGAAATGATTTAAAGAAAAAACACAGGCTCTAGCTTTCCTTATGTAGAAAAAGCATGGTAAATACACGCAGTACATTTAATCTGAAGGCAAAAATCTGTGTTTCATCTCATCCCAAAGGGATAAAAATTACTGCTCTGCTATAAACATCAACCTGCAACTCATCTTTTGAAGAGCCCACACCCTCCCTTAAAACAAATCTTTCCAGAAGTCTTCCTACTTAATTATAAGCATAGATGTTTAATCCCAAAGACAGAAGTCCACCAACCCCAGTATTTACCAACAGCAACATACTTAGCTGTATGTGTGCAATGGCCATGGGCTTTCCTGAAGTGAGAGACCAGACATTTAAATCTTCCACGGAATGGACATCTTCTATTTTCATCAAGGCTTCTTTGATATAGTCAACGTGCAAATGCCTTGGTACACCTATTAGTTCAGAATATATCATTTATAAGTAAAATTTATCTTAGGGGAAAAAGTTATAAATTACTGGTGGGTCTTCCCCCCCGAAAACAAACAAACAAACAAACAAACAAACAGACAACTAGCTTTGTTAAATTCATTTTAAAATGAATACTTTCTAATAAAATATATTAATATTTTAAGATAAACCATGCACACATATAGTAGGATATACACAAAAGGTTAATAAATACCTTAAAAATGTTCATTCTCACTAAAAAGGTAGGTTAACCAGCCCAGGCTACTTCATTTAACAAATAAGCTAGGATAATAAAAAATAAAAAGAAAGGAACATCCAATGATGGCTAAACTAGTGTTGAGAACTTATATTTCCATGCTTATATGTAATATTGGTAAGGCAGGAATGCTGAAAATATAACAAAGCAGCAAGTTAAATTGAAATTAATCTATAGTAATAAAAGTGTAATATGCAAATCAACCAAACAGCCAAACAGCAGAAGGACCATCCGCACTACCACATTATGACACCCGCTGGCGCCAGGCCAGCCAAGGCAGGTGCGATGCGATTGGTCAGGGGCCCGGCTATCACCCCATGATCACCTTGCAGAGGGAGGCCCAGGCCACCGGCCAGCGGGGTGATCAATCGGGAGGCTCCATGATCGCCCCGAGAGAGACCCAGGCCACGATTGGTGGGCTGCGGTGGTGGGCGCGGCCTACCTCTTTGGGGCAACCGATCTCAGGGCTCCTGGACTGTGAGAGGGCACAGGACGGGTTGAGGGACCTCCTCCTCTGAATGCACGAATTTCGTGCACCGGGCCTCTAGTAAATTAATAAACTGCTACACATACTTGCATTAAGAATCAAAAAGCTGCATTCTTGTCCTAGTTCTGTAATTGAGTAACAGCATGGCCTTAATCAAGTTATACTACCCCTCTGAACCTCAATTTTCTTATTGGTAAATGGGGATAATAACGTTTGCCTTACCTACTTTTCTTAGCTATTATAAGGATCAAATAGGTAACATATGGGAGAGTGCATGGATTCTTATACGTCCTATACATGTAAGGTGGTGTAACTGTAGCCTAGTAAGCATCAATAAAAACAAGAAAAGACATGGCTCCTACCCCAGAGTCTTCCCTGACCCGCAATCTGACTTAGGAATACATCCACAATGGGGATATTAAGGAGATCTTACCTTCTAGTATTATAACTACTGTGTCCCATATAATGCGAAATGTTGTAAAAGCCACAAGTAATGAAAATACATATGTACAGATGGGATCAGCAATCTTGTATTCTGGCTGTGAAGTGACAGATCAAAATTGTGTGGTTAAATATTGACAGACATATAACAGACTGTAAGGCAAACTAAGGAATACTCTGCCCCCTGTCCTCTAGCAGGACTGCAGAATACCTCTGGGACCAGGACACTGCATCTGAGAATTCTTTCCTGGGTTGTTTAAATGCCTTTCCTCGTGGGACCATTTTCAGCAGTTTAATGGTTTGTTCTGTTCTTTTCCTCTGTGCCTTCTCTAAATCGTCTGCCCAGAACCATAGAACATCAGAGCTAGGAGGAGTCTTAGCAGTCATCAATTGGATTTAAGCCCCTCATATTAAAGAGGAGGGAACTCAAATTTTGAGTTGAGGGACTTGCTCAAGGTCAAAGCATTAGTGGCAGAGCCAATACTAGAACCCAGATCTCTGGACTTCACTACATCCACATTCTAGTACCTGTCAGTTACAGGTAAGTTACCTCGTGATGTGATACTATGGTGTTCAGTGCTAGCAAAAGAGCTATATAGCCTGGTGGCTCAATTAGGTTTGCATAAGTGCAAAATGAATAGGAGCGGCACTGGTGTCCAGTATACTGATGAAAGACAATCAGTTCGTTTTTTCTTGTTTAAATTAATCCATACCCGAGGATATTTTTTCCATCAACTTTTAGATAGGAGGGAGGGAAGACTACAGGGAGGGAGGGAGAGAGAGAAACATTGATATGAGAGAGACACATTAATTGGTTACCTCCTCCACATGCTCCCACCGGGCAGGGTATCAAACCTGCCACCCTTTGGTGCTCTATCCAATGCTCTAACCACTTGGCACACTGGCCAGGGCCAATCAGTTTTAGTTTTAATGTTGAAATTAAATATATTTTAAAATAAAAAAATTAGCAATCATAGTACCTTGAATCGTATGATGTAGGCAGCTATTAGCACACCGACACTTTGTACCAAATCCCCCAAAGCATGTACAAATGCAGCTCTCACTGCCAAGCTATCCTGCCCATGGTTGTGCCCATACCCAGGACCTGTGGTAGGAGAATTTGAAGGCAGGGAGTGGGAATGGGCATGATGGTGACCAGATTGGTTCAACAGAAACCCCATTCTGTTAAAAAAACAAAACAAAACAAAACATTATTATTCATCCTATTCTATTGATAAACTATCTATGACTAATCAGATATGATAGAGGCAATATTTACTAAATATTTGAGCACCTATTCTGTATCAGGTACTATTTTAGGTGCTGGGGTCAAAAGAGTGACTGAGACAGATCCCTATCCCCTTAGAGCTTATGTTCTAGTACGGAAGGCAGAGCAGTTAGCAAATAAATCCCTAATGTACTGCTAGACGATGGGGAGGCGTTGAAGAAAAGTAAAGCGTTGCTAGTGATGGAGAGTGATGGGGAGAGTGGCCTCCCTTAGATTCCATCAGAGCAGAGACTTGAATGAAGCCAGGAAGCAAGTTATGGTGGAAGAGTGTTCTAGCAGAAGGAATACCAGGGTAAAGGGCCTGGATGCAAAGGTGCTCTATGTGTTTTAAAAAAGGCAAGACAGCCACTGTGGCTAGAATAAAGTCAGCAAGAGTGCTAGGACATGAGTTGGAGTGGTACACAGGATAATATTAAAAGGCCATGGTAAGGACTTTTGATTTTATTCTAAGTATAGAATAGAAGCCACTAGATGGGGACTGGCAAACCATGGTCTACAAACCATATCTGGCCCATAGCCTTTTTTTGTAAATAAAGTTTTATTGGAACACAGCCATGCTCTTTTGTTTACATACTGAATAGGACTGTTTTTGTTCTTAAATAGCAGAGTAGCTGAGAAAGAGACTGTATGGCTCTAAAATTCTAAATATTTACTATCTAGCCCTTTACAGAAAATGTTTACTGACCCCTGATTCAAATGATTGAGTATTTAACTTAAAAACTTCATGTTTTTAGGAAAAAAAGTTGGTTGTTAAAAAAAATCTCAAAATGAAAGTACTATAAAAATGAAATTAAAAAATTTTGTCCTACTTAAATTTCTGATTGTTAGTCAAACTTCAGTATACCTGAACAAACCAATGAGGAATTTATAATTCCAACAGTGTTTTATTAATACTTATAAGAAAAACTGATGTACTATATAATTTATAAATATATTAAAATATCACTGCATATTATTGAATGCATGTATAGCCTCTAAGTTCACAGTATTTGAGACTATTCATGTGAAAACAACGTAGAGTGTATGCTACTAAATGTTGGATACATGTCATTATACATTGGTCCAAACCCATTAATGTACAACACCAAGAGTGAACCATATAAACTATGGACTTTGGGTGATTCTGATGTGTCAGTGCAGGTTCATCAGCTATAACAACGTACCACTCTAGTGAGGGATGCTGGTAATGGGGGAAGCTATGCATGTGTGGGTGCAGAGGGTATGTGGGAAATCTTTGTACAGTCCCCTCAATTTGCTGTGAACCTAAAACTGCTCTACAGAATAAAGCCAGTTAAATTTTTTAAAAAAACATCGAGCTTACATTACATTGACTGCAACTCCAACAGCTGCGGTAATGAGCATTATATCTCCATTTATTTCATAGTTCATATGGATAGTTCTTTGGACAGCTTCATATAGGAGAAATGCCATAAGTATATACACCAACAGCACACTAATCATAGCTGACAAAACCTCTGGAGGGAAAAATATAAAAAAACAAATGTATTTGCAGCATGGTTAGTAGACCTCATACAAATTAAATATTGTACAATCTTTTATTTATTTAGATCTCCTTTCCTCTAAGAAGATAAAAGCACTATATCATCTGTCATGTTTTTCTTAAAAACTATTTTAAATAGTTTGATATGGAACATTTGTTAAAAATTGAGGTACAGCAGACATATAACAGTATATTAGTTTCAGGTATACTATATATATTTTTATTTAAAAGGTTTAGTAGTTTGATCTGAATCCCCCACTAACTCACTCCTACCACTTGCTACCTTCCCCTCATCTCTTTAGGGTCAAATTATGTGTATTTATAGACCAAACACATGGCAAAAGATGAAAACCTGAGAAAAAATATTTGTAACATACATGACCGCAGACTAATTTCCTAGTAGGCAAGTACACTTACAAATCATAACAAAGTGAACAACTCATCAGAAAAATGGGTGAAGAGAATAAATAGTAATATACAGAAAATAAACAGAAATGGCCAACTTATCAAAATCAATCATAATACAGTAAATTCAGTAGGATCCCTTTTTGGCCCTTACTAAAATGGCAACAATTAAATAGTTTGATAATAGTGTCAGCAAGGATATACTGATGGAAGGATCAAATAAAACTATCTTTTTGGAGAGCACTTACCAAAACTAATCAAAATTTAAAAGGCATGTATTCCTTGATTCTAGGAATCTAGAATCACATCCACATGCATGCAAAGATATCTACAAGGTTTTTCACTGCGGCTTTGTTGGTAGTATCACAAAAGATCCAGAGACATCCTAAATGTTCCCCAATGAGTAATGTAATGGATAAATGGTGGCATATACATATAATGGGATACCATACAACCATTTATGTATAAAAAAGAAAAAAATAGGCACATTGGCAACTATAGGAAAGATAGACAAGAAAATGTTACATCTGGGAAGTGGGAGGAGGAGCTTGGAGAATTTAATTTTATTTTTTCAGTAATTTTTGAAATGTCTTTAAGTTTTTAACCACAAAGATGTATTACCTTTAAAGACTTTATGGAGAACCAAGATGGCGGCATAGGTTAACGCCGGAGTTTGCTGCCTTGAATAACTACTTCAAAAGTGAAACTAAAAGACGGAATGGACATCACCCAGAACCACAGGAACGCTGGCTGAGTGGAAGTCCTACAACTAGGAGGAAAGAGAAACGCATACAGACACTCAGAGGAGGCGCAGTGCTGAAGTCAAATTCTGAGGTGCGGACTGCACGGAGCGGGCTGGCGGCGGAGGGCGCGGTTGGCGTTTTCAATCGGGAGGGAGTCGCAGACTCTGAGCTCCAGATACGGGCGAGTCTTTAGGGACCCAGACTCAAACAGGAGAAGCGGGACTGTCTGGCTTCGGTCAGAGCGAGTGCAGCTTTCTCTCCGAGGTTTGCAGCGGTTGCTGGGACTCAG
Organism: Myotis myotis; assembly: GCF_014108235.1. Taxonomy (NCBI): domain Eukaryota; kingdom Metazoa; phylum Chordata; class Mammalia; order Chiroptera; family Vespertilionidae; genus Myotis; species Myotis myotis. The sequence continues at coordinate 163,310,013 of NW_023416313.1, forward strand.
AGAGGCAGAGCCCCTGGGGACAGGACTGAGAGCCGCCATAACTGCTCTCTCCGGCCCACCCTGTTGATCCTGTGCGACCCGCCCCGCCCAAGCCCTGCACAGAGGCATTTGCCGGATAGCCTCAGGCAAAGGCTAGATTAGCACCTCCCTAGAGGACAGAAGTTCTCTCACTGCAGACACAGCTGATTCTCACAGCCACTTGGCCTGGAGGTCAAACCCTCCCTGGTATTAGCTACAACAATCAAGGCTTAACTACAAGACTGCGCACAAAGACCACTAGGGGGTGCACTAAGAAAGCATAACAAAATGCGGAGACAAAGAAACAGGACAAAATTGTCAATGGAAGATATAGAGTTCAGAACCACACTTTTAAGGTCTCTCAAGAACTGTTTAGAAGCCACCGATAAACTTAATGAGATCTACAAGAAAACTAATGAGACCCTTGATGTTATGATGGGGAACCAACTAGAAATTAAGCATACATGGACTGAAATAACGAATATTATACAGACTCCCGACAGCAGACCAGAGGAGCGCAAGAATCAAGTCAATGATTTGAAATGCGAGGAAGCAAAAAACACCCAACCGGAAAAGCAAAATGAAAAAAGAATCCAAAAATGCGAGGATAGTGTAAGGAGCCTCTGGGACAGCTTCAAGTGTACCAACATTAGAATTATAGGGGTGCCAGAAGATGAGAGAGAGCAAGATATTGAAAACCTATTTGAAGAAATAATGACAGAAAACTTCCCCCACCTGGTGAAAGAAATGGACTTACAGGTCCAAGAAGCGCGGAGAACCCCAAACAAAAGGAATCCAAAGAGGACCACACCAAGACACATCATAATTAAAATGCCAAGAGCAGAAGACAAAGAGAGAATCTTAAAAGCAGCAAGAGAAAGAAACTCAGTTACCTACAAGGGAATACCCATACGACTGTCAGCTGATTTCTCAACAGAAACTATGCAGGCCAGAAGGGAGTGGCAAGAAATATTCAAAGTGATGAATACCAAGAACCTACAACCAAGATTACTTTATCCAGCAAAGCTATCATTCAGAATTGAAGGTCAGATAAAGAGCTTCACAGATAAGGAAAAGCTAAAGGAGTTCATCACCACCAAACAAGTATTATATGAAATGCTGAAAGGTATCCTTTAAGAAGAGGAAGAAGAAGAAAAAGGTAAAGATACAAATTATGAACAACAAATATGCATCTATCAACAAGTGAATCTAAGAATCAAGTGAATAAATAATCTGATGAACAGAATGAACTGGTGATTATAATAGAATCAGGGACATAGAAAGGGAATGGACTGACTATTCTTGGGGGGGAAAGGGGTGTGGGAGATGCGGGAAGAGACTGGACGAAAATCGTGCACCTATGGATGAGGACAGTGGGTGGGGAGTGAGGGCGGAGGGTGGGGCAGGAACTGGGAGGAGGGGAGTTATGGGGGGAAAAAAGAGGAACAAATGTAATGATCTGAACAATAAAGATTTAATTAAAAAATAAATAAAATAAATAAAATCAGAAAAAAAAGATGTATTACCTTTAGACTAAATAAAAACAAACACATTTTTATGCATTCAAGTATTCATGATGTACTCTGATCCAGGAATTCCTCTTCTAGGAAGGACATACACACTCATGCCAATTGAGTTGCACATGTGCAAAATGTGGTATGTTATGAAGCTATTCATCAAGCACTGTATGAACAGCAAATAATTCTAAACAATAAAAATGTTATTAGTAGAAGCCTTATAACATAGAATGCTGTGCAGTTGTAAAAAGTGAGTAAGGCTCTTTATGTACTGACAAGGAATAAGTTCCAAAATACAAAGTGAAAAAGCAAAGAACACAATTGTGTATGGTGTTACCATTGTGTGAAAAGAAAAAAGAATATCCTATATAATAAAGAGCTAATATGCTAACTAGACCGGATGGCAGAAGACCTTCCAGAATGACCAGTGGGTGGGGGGCAGGGCCGCAAGGCAGGCGGGGCTGCGAAGGCCTACTCTTGCATGAATTTTGTGCATCAGGTCTCTAGTATATAAATAATGATCTGCAAATGCAGATCCGGAAGGATGTACAAAATACTGATAAAAAACTGGTTATGAGGAGAATGGGCAAGGAGACAGGGATGGCTTTGTACTATATTTGCTTTCATACCAGAAAAATTTTCTACCATATGAGTATAAAGTACAGATAGGCAATGTAAAATATATATTAAAATAATTAACTAACATTGTTACATAAAACAAATGTTGACACTCAAAACAAGAAAATACTTTTAAAGAAAATTTTTCCTTTAGAGACACCGGACATTAATCCTGTTAAGTGTTGAAAGGTAAAAGAATCTGGAAAACTGTTGTCTGGGTTGATTCATTCCTCAAAGGTTCCAGGTAGTTCAAGCATACTGGACTTTGATACCTTTTTATTCCAACCTATAACTTACAATACAGAAAAATTATCTAGAAGTTAGAAACTATTTCCTGACATTTCATTAATTTAGGTGAAACTCCAATAAAATTTTGTGCACGAACAGAACTAATATTGGAATAAGACAAATAAACACAATTACTACTCAAAACCATGGTACACCATTAGTCACTCAATAGCCCTCTCAGTTATCATATCGGTTATGAGAGAGAGAGCAACCACATTCATATAACTTGTATTATAGTATATTGTTATAATTTTTCCACTTAATATTAGTGTTGTTAATCTTTATCTGTGCCTAATTTATAAATTAAACTTTACCATAGGTATGTAGGTATAGAAAATAGTACAGTATATATAGGGTTATATACTATCCACAGTTTTAGGCATCCACTGGGGTCTTGGAATATATCCTCTATGGATAAGGGTTATTTATTAATCCCAAAGAAAAAGTAAGTAGGTTAAAAAAATTAAGCCAAATACAAGACATAAAACACATGAATTTCTTGTCTTAAGTTATAGTTGCTGATGGTAAAATACACACATAAATAATATAAAGAAAAAATAATTAAAATATTTTAAACTGTAAAATTTTATGTACTGGTGATAGCCTCATTTTACTCACCAAAAAAGAACTTTATCTTTAAAATTGGTATTTAAAAAATATTAATCCTAAAACAATTCTTCCATAAAAAGACAATGTCAAGGTTGTACTAGCAATTAGGCCACCATAACTTTAAAGGTGCCTCAATAAAATTTTTAAATATGAAATTATAAAGCAATAAATTTATATTTATATTAATGACTCAGAGATGTGACTACTTATAAAAATCTATAATCAATAATTTAAAATACTTTCAAACCCCCCTACTATTCAGTTGACCATACTTTCCAGTTTTCCCAGGATAGTTCCAATTTATGCCTTTGTCCTGGCATAATTATTAAAAGTGTCCCATTTCACTCTCAAAAGTGTCCTGACTTGAATGATAAGTTCTATAGTTACTCTAGTACAGGGGTGGGCAAACTTTTTGACTCGAGGGCCACAATGGGTTCTTAAACTGGACCGGAGGGCCGGAATAAAAGCATGGATGGAGTGTTTGTGTGAACTAATATAAATTCAAAGTAAACATCATTACATAAAAGGGTACGGTCTTTTTTTTTTTTTTTTTTAGTTTTATTCATTTCAAACGGGCCGGATCCGGCCCGCGGGCCGTAGTTTGCCCACGGCTGCTCTAGTAGGTCTGCCAGGTAAAATACTGGATGCCCAGTTCAATATGCATTTCAGATAAAAAAACAAATACTATTTTAGTACAACTATGTCCCAGGCAATATTTCAGACACACTGGATATCATATATTTCAGAGAAAGTGGGAACGTGTGGCATGCATGAGCTAAATCTGGTAAGCCCACACCCCAGTAATAATTTACATTAACACTTAAAATTACCTTTTTGTAAATTCTCAGATATGGCAAAATCACCTTCAGAATAAAGTAAAATGAAAGTCAAACTACAGCATAAACAGAGTTTTTGGCAAGGAGGATTCCCAGTCCACTAGGAGCTGAAAATGCAGTTTTTCACAATATAGTTTTCATCCAGGAGAGTAGCATAAAAGGGATCCCAATGACTTCCCACAGTTAAGAGTAATGGAATTCCGCTGATTCCTAGAAATTCCCAAATGACATATTAAGATGCTGCCATCAATTATATCCCTTTTCCAGCAATTCAGAAGGAAGTTGCCTTGGTGAAAAGCAAAGACATTCATTTGTTAGTTTTTATTCTAATTGACTGTTAAAATGTCTTCTAGCTAGAAAACTGATAAGTGCAAAAGAAAAACACACACAGAATTTTAAGTAGATTTTTGGGATTGAGATTTATAATTGAGAAGTATAAGGCATATATAATACTACATAGCTAAAAATCCTAATAATAGTAATATGACCATTTTATTCTGATAAAAGGAACAACAAGTTCTTTCATTGTGAATAAATGAAACTTTGGTGAAATATGAATAGGACTAATGAGTGTTTAACATTTTTGCCTAGTATTTTTAACATGATGGAATGCAGATAAACATAGGCAAGATTCTTTTTTCCTCCAACAATGTTTAACAGGGAGGGAAATTTTCATTCAACAATGAAATTATGACTTGTTCCAATCTTTTCATTGTTGCTCTGGGTTGGTCTCTGGTGACATAATGTACAATAAAGATTTTCAAGACAAAAGGAATATATAACATATACAGATTTTCATTTTCTAAAGGAGATCCAGGAACTTTCCCAACTAAAACCCTAGATTTCTGTGAAAGTTACCACCCCATTAGCTTCGGAAAACTTGACTAAATGGAAATTTAGCAAAAATGAAAAACTCTTAAAAGGGATTTTTATAGAAATTCTTGAAAAACCTATTGTTATAGTAGTTCTAATATATTTTGCTACTTTATGCACAGATAATTAAATCACTGCACTCAGCTGAACTAATATTGGAGTAGTGTGAATAAACAGTTTTGGTTTGAATGGCCAATAAATTGGTAAAAGAAAAAATTAATTGGGAGAAAACATAGATGATTATTAAGTTTTGCTCATACCATAAAATACAATAAATGTTTACATACATTTTAACACATCTATAAATTGTCAAAACTAGAGGTTTTCAATGTTCATATTAAAAATATTGAGTTCTTCGCCATCCTTTGTTATTCTCCATCATAGTACCTTATTCTTTTCTTTGTAGCATTTAATACAATTTATGATTATGTTGTGTTTGTGGTACGTATTTACTGCCTGTCTCCCCACACTATACTATTATTCATTCACTGAACAAGTAACTATTGAGTGCCTATTCAGTGAATGAGTAACAATCTGTTTCAACATGTAAAACCACACTCAGTCAGCAGATTCACTTTTGTGTGAGTGCTGCCTAGGTGTACTGGCCTACATTTAACTGTTAACTTTGCCAACACTGCAATGACAATAATGAATACATTTCCCTTAAATTATATAATGTTGTCTTTCTATTGCCTCAAGGAACTATACATAGCACATCTAAAGACAGATTTCAGAGGTCAATAAAAATCAATAGGGAAGGAAAGTGGAGATATATTCTCTCCCCTACTTCCTTTTATGCTCTTTCTCTTTTCTACCTTCATCCAATAGAAGATAGGAAGGAAACAGAGGAAAAATCAGTGAGCTGTATTGGATCTGCCTAGGACTTTTAAACTAATATTTGTATTTCAACGCAGCCACAGATAACCCAACAACACTCAGGCTAAAGACATCATATAGGATTTTCAGTGGCCCACTTTTGCTACCAGAATGTCAAGCTAAATTACAAAGTTTGTCTTTGGATCCTCTCACCTCCTATTCTAAGTAATCTCCAATTTTCTATCTTCTTACTACTCCCTCTATCCATACTCAATGTGCCCCCAGTACTCCAAGTTGACTTTTGGCTAGTCAACATTGACTACCTCACTCATGTCTTCTTCTGCCTCAATAAAAACTCTGAATTCTTGGAAGTCCCTATTCTTTTCCTAGAGATGTATATGTGATATGAATTAATTCTCACTAAGATGTGAACAATGAGTAGGCATAACTCTTATCAGAGGGGAAAGAAGTTGTTAAAATGAATCACTAACTAGAGAGAAGAGATTTTTTTTTTTTTTGGCTGCATGTTTGGGGGAAGAGAATTTTTAGCTGAATACTTTCTGCTAAATGCTTTAGCATCAGGGAATAAATAACAAACTAGGTAGAATTAACATTATTATCATATACATATCCCAGAACAACAATCATCTAGCCAGATCTGCCAAGGCCTTTGCTTAGTAGAACTACATATTACGAAAGACTCCCACACTGTCACTTTGCCACTAACCTAGGCTGATGAGCTGAATTACCATAATGTGTATCTTGCTTTTTATTTCAAATGCAGACAAATCTGCCTATTACAGTCCTTTCACATGATCGCTATCTTTATCTAATCCATCCAGCCTCTTCAGCCCCAGAAATAAAAGAAAAACCATATAAATAAAGTCAACTACACTCAAAATCCTCAGAGAAGGAATAAAGCAAGCAAGCAAGCAAGGGATGTTCTCTTTAGAACAGCATGTCCCCTTGGTCTGGGAGATAGTGCCATTCTGCCTAAGGGTTTGTGGAATTTCTCCCCACGGTGTGGTTTCATTAAGTTCTAAGTTTTATTAACTTCCAGGATGAGAGGGCAAACTACCCACAGCCAAATAAATGCAGGCACTTAAAAATAACTCACATGTGGTTTCTACCCTCCTCTCCCTCTTCCCACAAAAGAGCTGCCACTATAGCTCACTGAAAGGAAAAGGAAAAGAAAAAGAAACTCCTGAGTAATTTTACACAATCTTGAGTTCACACAAAGGAAAGGAAAATACCAACAGACTGGTACTGATTCCTAGGACAGCCCCTTGGGTTTACCCTTCAAATCCAACGACCTTTCTTTCACCAGGATGGAATGATTTTTGCTGATTTTTGTTGTATTGCCAAAAATGCTCCCAAAGACCCACATCAAAAAGCACATCTTTTAAAATTGTTACTCATCAGGTTGAATCATCTTACTTTTCTCCTACTACCTATCTGAGACAGTTATGCTGAGAGAATAAGAGTTCTGATACGGAAAGAAGGGAAGGCAAGCAATCTAGAAGCATGGGTCATTTTGAGAGCTATAAAGTCTAGTCCAAGAAGGAAGGAAAATATGACTGAAACGAACATTTACTGAAAATTTACTCTGTGCCAGGTACCCTTAGGTACTTATGCCTTAACACTTTACCTTATGTATTTTTCACAATTCTGCAATACAAGTATTATCATCCATATTTTATAGAAGAAACTCATAGAGAAATTAAATCGTTCTCCAAAAGGTCATACAGTCATTCAATTAATTTTCCTTGTTTTCAGCCCCAATTCTCACTCCTGATGCTCTTTGTTCTGAGCTTTCTTTAGCGATCTGTTGGGCTGACCCAGTTCCTAGCTTGGTGTACTCTAGGCTGCGGCTTCTTGGCTTGTTTTCTCCTTCAACTCACTCCCATCTACTTTCTAACTTTCAGAAATTTCTGGAAATTTGTTTATTGGTGACCCAGCATTGACTTCTCTATGTTGTTTTGATGCTTTTTATTTCAATGGATTCTCAGGAGAGACTGGAGTCAAATGCTGATATCTAGTCCACCATCCTGAACTTAGTATTTGTAAGGAAAGGGAAGTATCTGACAGTCTGCAGGAATTTTCAGAGACACAACAGGACCAGTCAGTCCTATTTTCTCTCATCTTTTCATAGTGCTTATAGTCTATGAAGAAACAAAGTGACCATCGAGGTAAATGCTAAGTACTTCTTTGATATTTAATAGAACTTTCATGATTATTGGTTTTTAATTTATTATATGTAGGACTTCCTATGTTGTATTACTGCATATCTCTCTGGGATAGAGTGCCACTGACTTCATTAAATGAAATGTACTCTCTCAAATAGTGCTAGAGGGTAAAAATCCCCATTCCAGGATGCTATGTTTTAGATCTTAAATTGCAGGTGTTTAAATCACAATAAAATTGGAAAATAAAAAAAATTTTTTTAGAGGATGGGGGGAGAGAGAGAGAGAGAGATAAACATTAATTCGCTGCCTCTCATACATGCATGCCCAACCAGAGATCAAACCTGTACTGTAGGTATGTGCCCTGACTGGGAATCGAACCCACAGCCTTTCGGTGTATGAGACCACACTCCAACCAAGCCATCAGGTCAGGGCAATTTTAAAGTTGTTAAAAACCCTCAAGTTAATCAATTAACAAATGAATGTATATGTTGGAAAATAGTGAGGCTTCTTTTAGGAACACATCCAAATGCATTATATAGTGGCTTATAACAGAAACACCTCACTCAGGGCTTCAGTTCTCTTGTATAGCAGTTGAGAACTAAGGGGTGGAGATGCCAGATAGTTTCCCAGCCTGATGGCCTGGATAGCTATTTGGAATATAGCTATTCAGCTAAAATGTCAAGTTATATACCAGAAGACCCAGTGATTACATTTTAGAAGACCTAGATGCTGAGTTAATATTAGGTCAAAAAGTAACACAGAAGGGGAGGAACTGATTGATATATTAGCCAAGAGTGTCAGTGTCTACACAAAATAAAAAACAATAAAGGGAATACCCATACGACTGTCAGCTGATTTCTCAACAGAAACTTTGCAGGCCAGAAGGGAGTGGCAAGAAATATTCAAAGTGAAGAATACAAAGAACCTACAACCAAAATTACTTTATCCAGCAAAGCTATCATTCAGAATTGAAGGTCAGATAAAGAGCTTCACAGATAAGGAAAAGCTAAAGGAGTTCATCACCACCAAACAAGTATTATATGAAATGCTGAAAGGTATCCTTTAAGAAGAGGAAGAAGAAGAAAAAGGTAAAGATACAAATTATGAACAACAAATACGCATCTATCAATAAGTGAATCTAAGAATCAAGTGAATAAATCATCTGATGAACAGAATGAACTGGTGACTATAATAGAATCAGGGCCATAGAAAGGGAGTGGACTGACTATTCTTGGGGGGGAAAGGGGTGTGGGGGATGGGGGAAGAGACTGGACAAAAATCGTGCACCTATGGATGAGGACAGTGGGTGGGGAGTGAGGGCGGAGGGTGGGGTGGGAACTGGGAGGAGGGGAGTTATGGGGGGAAAAAAGAGGAACAAATGTAATAATCTGAACAATAAAGATTTAATTTAAAAAACAATAAAAAACAATATATTAATTCTGGTTCTTTAAGACAGGTTTTGCTGAAGCTACCTAAATGTCACCTTTTGGGTTCTGAGCAAATGACATGTGGTCATATGGCACTTCACATAATAGTAAAGGCAATTATTTTATATGTATTTTTAAAATAAGCAAAAAAATTAAAAATAGTAACACAGCAAGAAGCAGTTGTGTATGATTATATATGATTTTAACCTCAACTAAATATTAGTATCTGTTAAAAATAGAAAAATAAAATGTGTTCATTATTAAAAAGAAAAAAAAATCAATGACACTTGTTACAACATGGTAAAAAACACTTTATTCACGAGGGGAAGCTATTGAGATAGGCATAGGGACCACTGCAATGGTATTTTGCAGTGGGGGAGAGAGTTTGGGCTCAACTCTGAATACTGTAAGGACAAGTGGGAATTTATAGCCAAGAAGCAGGTTGGGAGTCTGTGGGTGGAAAACTACTGAGGAAACATCAGGAGGAAGGGGGATTCTGGTAAAACTGACCAAACAGAATTCTTGTGAAGACAGGCCGGGGTGGTGAGACATCACCTGAAGGATAACTGGCAAGATACTGAGAGTGGGAGGCTTGGGAGAAGGTTCAGGAGACTGACTGAAGTGTGATTAAGCAAAGAATCTTTGTCAGCATTTTCAGAATTGTGTTGATACAATGGCCTCAATGAAGGTCAGCCACACAGTAAATGTTATACGTATTATAATAATACTTAAAATCTTGGCCACAGTAGCCTTGGTTGAAATAACCTGAAGTAAAAGAAAGAAGCTAATGCTCATTAATGAATTAAACTCACATAATTTTGCTTGATTCAATAAACTGAAGGTAAACTTTTTTTCTGATAACATCATTAGGACATAGGGAAACCATTTACAAATTAATGATTACCATATAATTTTATATGTGTAAACTGTTCAGCTGGCTGGGCTGAAGTTCAGTACATGGGAAGATATGTATCTGAATAAATGCTGTTCACCCATTTTCATATGCTTTGTTCATCTATTTCAACAGGCTTATCACCAGAAAGATTTCAGCTAATCAAAGGTTATAGTCCGTTGTTGGTTTACCATAAGATGTTATAATCTAAAAAACACCTCCCAATTACCTACCTAAGCGATGAAATCCAAAGGTGAATCTTTTGGTTGGTGATTTTGAAGACAGCCACAAAGCAAGCAGGGTCAGTATGATAGCACTTAAGTCAGTTAACATATGAAGTGCATCTGTCATGACTGCTAGGCTATTTGCAATGTATCCACCTTAGAGTAAGGATAAGAGGGAAGAAGGAATATGTTAACTAAAATAAATGTAAGTAATAAAGCCAAAAATATGTAAGATCCTACAAAACATGAACTTCTAACTAAATCTTTATCCTATTACAATGAAATCAAGGTAACTGAAATTTGATGCAAAACATTAAATATGCATATATTTTTCTAGTGACAATGTCCATTTCTATGAATAGATTCTCTGAGGAGTCAACAACCTTAAAGAAATTAAGAATCACTAAACTGGAGCTAACACATAAATAGGAATTTTGTGTTTTAGCACTGCAGCTTTTACTCAACTAACTATCCTACTCTTAGTGAAATTAATAACCACAATATCTACATATTACAATAAAGCTGAAGAAGAGGTAGGTACTCACTTGTTTGGGAGAGTTTGAACATAAAATTAAACTGAAGAAACTCATCAAATGTATAATAGTTCAAAACAAAAGATACAAATAACAGATTCATTTGCATACATGACAACAATGTCTTCTAATAGAGGAATAAAAGGTGGTATTTAAAATACACAATTTAAAATTTTATATTGATTTTTCTAGACATTTTATATACACACACATAATTTCACATATATATCTCTGTGTGTAAAAATATGTTGTTCCATTATGGTTATATAATTTTCCTATTACCATTCATTGTGTAAGCTTTTATAATATAATACAGAGTATTCAAACTTTTATGGGTACCAGAATCATTTGGAAGTTTTGTAAAACTGCAGATTGCTTGACCCGACTCTCAGAATCTCTAATTAAGTAGGTCTGGATGGGACCTGAGAATTTACAGTTCCAACATGTTCCCAGGTGATGCTGATGCTTCTGGGCTCAGAACCACACTTTGAGAATCACTGTTACACTGTACTAGTGGTTTGTGCACATTGAAAGGAAACTAAGAAATATTTTAATATCACTATTCACTTTTTCTCTATAATAGAATGTCAACCAAATTCACGATTGACAATGACAGATGGAAACACATGCATGCGATTGGTGCCAGCAAGAGCTTTATATGTATCAACGTTTACATTGCCAGTGTGCATCATATGTACTGGCCGGTCGGTTGGTTGGATGGTTGAATGGACGGTCGGTCGGTCACTTAGCCTTTTATATATATAGATAGTGGAACTTCATGGTCAGGGTGTCTTGACATACTAGTGTGCTGGGTTGCTGATCCCCCTATTTCTAGGATGACTGTGCAGAGCCAAGAGCAGCAGAACTGGAGGCAGTGATTTTGTAGTCACATCCACATACTACAGTGTGTTCTACACAAATATCATTTTTTATGTACAGTAGGTCCTCGGGTTATGTCAGAGATCCGTTCCTACAGCACGATGTAATGTGATTCGCTGTAAGTCAGAACCCATCTACATAAGCACCTACGTCACTCACATGGAGCACATACACAGCAGTAATGAAGTGAAACAGTAAAAAAAATTTAAAAGAAAGATAACAATTCCTGACCTTTACTTGTGGTAAATAAATAATAAAAAACATAAAGCACATATGTACATATGTTGAAATGACAGAACTTTTTTTTTATTTTATAAATACTGTAGGTGGGAGATGGCGACGTAACCACAAAATGATGTACGTCGAGTCTGACGTAACCTGAGGACTGCCTGTATTCCCTGACATGAAAATGCTGGAAATCACTGTGAGAAAATACTCGTTGGTAGTTAGTAACATGGGGCTTTGGAATCTCAGAGATTCTAAGGTAGTTACTTAACATTTTTGAACCTCATTATCTATAAAAGGAGGTTATGTTAAAGCCACATTGTCCAATAGGACTTTCTGAGTGATGGAAATGTCCGTCTATACTGTCCAATACAGTAGTCACTAGTCATATGTGGCTTTTGAACATTTAAAATATGGCTAGTGCAACTGAGGAACTGAGTTAATTTAATTTAATTTTAATTAACCTAAATTTACAGAGCCACATGTAAAAGGCTAAGTGACCCACCGACCATCCGTTCAACCATCCAACCAACCGACCGGCCAGTACATATGATGCACACTGGCAATTTAAACATTGATACATATAAAGCTCTTGCTGGCGCCAATCGCATGCATGTGTTTCCATCTGTCATTGTCAATCGTGAATTTGGTTGACATTCTATTATAGAGAAAAAGCGAATAGTGATATTAAAATATGTTGGTGATCATCAGCAAAAATAGCAGAGTAGGGACCTCTGAAAATCATCTTCATAAAAGCAATAAGAACATGGACAAATCAGCTTATTTAAAACTCTGGAAATTACCTGAAAGCTGTTATAGGTAGCTATTATTCTAGGGAAATAGCTGAATCTTGGTAAGAATAGTGGGCTCCGTGGCATTTCCCCATTTGGTAACCTTGAACACCAATAAGTGGCAATCACAGTGAAAACCTCAGCATGGCAGCCACTGCAAGGGGTAGAATAGGGTTGGAGCTCCTTAAGAGCCCCATTCCCAGAGCACTCTCTTTATGTGACCTTGTCTCACGGTTCCCTGGAAGACCATACTGGCCAGGCTGTTTTTATTTGACTTGACTTGGAGTTCTGCCCTGTGCAAAAACAATCAGAGGCAATAGATAACAATGTGTTCCCCGTGTTCTGAAACTTCAAAATAATGTACCCAATCTGCTGGGCTTTTGTTGACTCTTTCAATCTGGAAATGTATACCTTTCAGTTCTGGGGACTTTTTTTTAACTACCGTAATACCCCCTCATCTGAAGGGGATGTATTCTAAGACCCCTAGCGCAGTGGTCGGCAAACTGCGGCCCCTTGAGTGTGGCTCTTCCACAAAATACCACGTGCGGGCGCACACGTACAGTGCGATTCAAACTTCGTGGCCACACTCAAGGGGCCAAAGAGCCGCATGTGGCTCGCGAGCCGCAGTTTGCCTACCACTGCCCTAGTGGATGCTGGAAACTGGATAGTATTGAACCCTATATATACTATATTCCTATACACAGATACCTATGATAAAGTTTATGGCTTCTCTATGGCGTATTTAAATCGTCAGCACCACAACTCCTGCATTTTGGGACCATTATTAAGTAAGTAAGGGGTATCTGAAGACAAGCACTGTGGGTATCATGACAATCAAAAAGGCTACTAAGTGACTGTCAGGATGGATAGTGTGGATGCACTGGACAAAGGGCTAACTCACCTCTTGGGCAGGATGGAGCAGGACAGTGTGAGATTTCATCATGCTAATCAGAACCATCGCAGAATTGAAAATTTATAAATTGTTTATTTCTGGATTTTTCCATATAATATTTTTGGACTATGGTTGACCATGGGTAACTGAAACTGTGGAAAGTAAAACCACAGATAAGGGGGGGACTACTGTATGTTGCTGATTTCTTTCCTTCTGCTTTCTTTTTTCTTTAAACTCTTATTACTTGGCGTTTGGACTAATATACTAATTTTCTTGCCTTTTTTCTCCTATTATCCATTTCTACTTTTTTGCTCTACTCTTGTCAGAGATTACCTTAGTTCATCTTCCAACTTTTCTGTGGAGTTAAAAATATTTTGTGTTTTTATTGTTTAAAAGCTTAAAAAAAAAAAAAAGACAAACTTCACCTGAAGCTATTTTCTCCATTGATTTTTAGACAGTGTGGAAGGGAAGGAGGATGGGGGGAGGGAGAGAGAGAGAAACATTGACATGAGAGAGACACATCGATGGTTTGCCTCCCACCCGAGGTAGGAGCTGGGAACCCACAACTAAGGCAGGTGCCCTTGACCGGGATTCAAAACCACAACCCTTTGGTCCTACGTTCTAACCACTGAGCGACCGGCCAGGGCTAAAAGCTCTTTTTTTTTTTTTTACTCCTGAATTTATTTTATAAAGCAGCAAGATCAGCATCTCCTGGGAACTTGTTAGAAATGCAAACTCACAGGCCAGATCCCAGAACTACTCAATTAGAAACTGTGGCCCAGAGTTTGTGCTTAAGTTCTCTAGGTGTTTCTGATATATTATTAGGTTGGTTCTTGACTTTCCCTACTGCTTGCTTAGGAGTTGGCTTTCTTGGATCTATTAAGGCAGTTACCTCCTTTATCAGCTTCTTTTCTAGTTTCCCAAGTTTGTGTTGCTGTTGCCTGCTCTCCAGTTTTCCACATCTGTGTGGATATACAGATCCCTTTATTGTAGTTTAAGAGAGGCTTCCGGAGAGAGTACAATTAGATGAGTGAGTTCATTTGCCATCTTTACCATCTTTGCACTCACTTTTTAAACTTGTTCACTTTCAATAAAAATGCAGTTGTTAAAGTAATCAATAACACTGTTATTAAACTCAAGGATACTTTAGTTCTCATCTTATTGGACCTCTTGCAGCTTCAACTTATTTATTGCCACTTTGAAATGCTCTCTTTTCTTGGATTCTGAGATACCTGTTTGCTTTCTGCCTGATTTCTAAAGTTGGAGTTCCTCCAGACTTGGGCTCTCTAGGTGACTTTTTCCATTCCCCATGGCATTACGTACTATATCTCCACCTTGACCTCTTTTCTGAACTGTAGACTCATATGCTCACTAGACATATTTACCTGGCTATTTCACATACATATGATAACATGTTTGAAACAACCATGGCTAGATCCTGCTCTATATATTCTCTCTGCTTCATAAATGACATACATTTCCATACACTTAGCTGCTTAGGTGAAAAACTTCAGAATCATTCCTGACACTGCTCTCCCATCAACCACCATATCCAAACGACTAGCTAAGTTTGTCCATGTCACCTCTAGAATGTTTCTCAATCAGGAAGTACATTTTTCTCCAGCCACTTTAGTCCAAGCCATAATAATTTCTTGTCTGGATCTCTGCAACAGTTTAGTTGTTTCCATTTTTGCACCCTCCAATCCATTCTCCAAGTAAGAGCTGGAGTAATCTTTTAAAAAGGTAAATCCTAAACATGTCACACTCTGCTTTTAAAAGCCTTCACTGGCTTCCCATTGTATTTAGAATTAAAAACTACACTCATTTAATACGGTCCATTTAATACAGGACCTACCTGATCTGGTTCCCAGGCCTCTTCCCCTCTTGTTTACTACACGGCAGTCAAACTGTTTATTCTCTAACACAATAAAAACGAGCTCAACAAAAATTTAATGAGTGTCTACTCTGTGCCAATCATTGTTCTAGGTGCTGGGAATTCAGCTTATATTTCAGTGGAGAAAGACAAGATGTTAAACAAGGAAATATAAAACAAGAAAATATACAAAAGAGATCATCTCAGCTGTTGAGGGCTTTTATAGTTGGGGAGGGAACAGGGAAGAAGGAAGGTTTAGTCAGTCAGAAAGGTCTCTCAGAAGTACCTTTTGAGATGAGACGTGAATAACAAGAAACCTGCCAAGAGAAGATCTGGGAAAAGTCCATCCACAAAAAGCAGTATTTTTCAAACTGCAGACCCTGCTCTACTTGTGGACCCATGAAATCAATTAGGTGGGGTGGAACCACAATTGAGAAAAATATATTAGAAGACATCACATGAAATAAAACTTTTGTTTCAGTTATACATGTGTTTATACATATGTGTATCGGTGCATACATACATAGGTATGATGCACACCTACCTACACGAGTCACAGTGTTAACTGTATTTCTTACTCTAGTGACCTCAAAAAAATCTGTGAAGGCCCTAAGGGCGGGAAAGAGCTTTGTGAGTTATAGGGGAAAGGTGGCCAGCATGGCTGAGCACTGAGGATGGTATGAAATGAGGTAGGAAGTGCATGTAACTTTCCTACATTTAACCTCCAACCAGCACCTCAAATCTGGACTGCCACCTCTAGTCTCATCATGGTTCATCAGCAAGAGACACTGTGGCAGGATGGTCTCTCTGCGTTAGTGTCACTGTGTACACGGTCACTAGGACAAGTCAGCAGTTACACTAATGTGACACTGAATTCTCTAAGCAAAGAATGTATTTCATTGTGAGAGTGTATTACTTAACTAAAAACTGAAAAATCAACCAAGTTCATACACCCTGGGGGAGCCATTTTCTGGTGCCTTTCAGATTTTCCTTACAATGAAAAACTTTCAGGTTAGTTGGTGGTATTTAATTTTGCAAATCTCTTGGCTATAAATCTAATAGGAAGTAGCACAGAGACCACCTAAGTCAAAGGTAGAGAAAAAAACGTCAAGAGCCTGGGACTGTAGGTCTGACTCTTCCATTAACCACCCCATTTCCTCCCAACTTCTTGAACCTCTCTGGCCCTCCGATTCCCTTTGAAAAAGGGGGTGGAGGCTGCAGGTGTTCGGGAAGGTCCCTTCATACTGTAAAATGTCACGGGGTTCTAAGTAACTTTAGAATTTTTTTTTTTTACTATTTTAAACGTTGCAAGAACTAACCTGGTGTTCGCTCACAATTCTTTTGGAAGAAAAGAGGAAGTTGCATGGCGTACCATGGAGGTAAACAATAAATCTATGTTTGTACTTAGACTGACCTGCACTTTGGAACTGTGTGGACTTCTTGCACCCCAAGAGATCAGTATCTTGAGAAAGGGCAAGAAAGTTTAAACCTCCAATCCCGCGCCCCTAGAGCTGGACACAACGGAAACGGCGAGTGAGTTGGCCACACAACTCACCTACGAGCTCTCCAACCATGAAGAGCAAGTAGAGAACGGCGGCAATGGCCAACCTGGTCTTCACCTTTCTCTGCTTCAGCAGCTCCCTGCGCCTGCTGCAGGTGTCGCACGGGTCCACCTTCAGGCTCAGCTGGCTGTTGGTCAAAGGCAGGTCCTGGTCCAGCAGGGAATCGTCGTCGGCCTGGAGCGCCGGGTGCGCTCCATTAACAGGCCTCTCCGGGGTTTCGGAACCATCGTCCGCCACCACCACTCGAAGTTTGTTAAACCGAGGAAGCCCCTCGTCCCCCGCCTCGTCCGAGAAGTCAAAGGCGCTGTTGTCATTTAGAAACAGCGGCGCGTCGTCCTTCCTCAGCAGAGATTTGAGGCGCTTCCACGCGCCGGATCCGGCCATGGCAGAGGCGGCGCGCCGCGCGCGGAACGGCTCGCGGCTGGCACGGCCGGCGGCCCCGACTTCACCGGTGCGCCCGCTCCCGATGGCGCCGCCGCGCGTCCCTCCCCATCCTGTGGGAAACGAAACACGGTAGCGATTAAAGGCGCCCCATCACAGCCCACAAGTTCCGAAGCCCGGGCGGCGGGGGGCGCAGGGCCAGCGCGGAGGCGCCGCGGCTCCGCGAGGGGGCGGCGCGTCGGTGTGGGGCGCCGCCGCGGGGCCGCCGCTCATCTCCCCGCCCCCGCTCGGCTCGGGGGCGCCCGGCTCGCGCGGCTCGGCCCGGAGCCGCGGGGGAGCGGGGCCGATCTCGCCTGCAGCGCCCGCAGCTCCAGGCCGGCTCCGCGGGTCTGACAGGTCCGCGGCCCGGCGCCCGCGGCCACCGCCTCTCCCCGCCCTTCACGGGCCCGCGCGCGTGCGCCGGAGCGGCCGCGGGCGAGGCGTGCGAGGGAGGGGTCGGCGCGGGGACACGCGGGCCGGCGCGCAGGGCTGCGGCGCCCGCTGGGGGCGGGCAGGGGCGCGCGCCGCGTCCCCGGGGTCCTCGCCGGGTCCTGGCTGTCCGACCCCGCGCGCCCGCCTCTGCGCGGGGGATGCGCACGGGCGAAGCCCCGGTCCCGCGCGGCCCTCCCGCTTCCCCTCGTTGTGAGACAGACGGCGGAACCCGGGTCCGCGACCCAGTGGGTCGGGCCGAACGGCCCCGCTGGGGCTGGGAATTCGCTCCGCGCACGGAGGGCCGCGGAAAAACCCAGGGTCGGGTCTCGGCTGGGGGTGCTCGGCAGGAAACCAGTTTCGCCCTTTTTCTAAGTGGGAAGTCAAGCAGCTTTTCTCTCCCGAGTTGCTGCCTCTCTGGCAAGTTGGCAACATTTGCTGCACAGTCAGGTCAACTCGGAGAGGGCAAGGTTTATATCTATGATCGTCAGCTGCTCTGTGCCTAATACATAGTTACTATTTTTTTTTTAATCAAATATGCGTTGTTCTCTTTGTGCTCACTCCACCTTCCTTTTGCCTCCAAGTAGTCATAATATGGACTAAACCCAAGCACAGAAAATCTAGTAGAAACATCTGTTCTGGTCCTTGGTTCTGCTTAACAAGAAGTTAAAATTCATTAAGTTCTGAGAAGAAGCTTCAAATTTAGATCTAAATTTTAGTGCAACGGGAATCCCTCCACCACCATCACGGCGAATCCCTGGATGGATTTTAGGAATTTGGGAGGTCTTAAACATAGGAGCAAAATTTTGTGACATATGTATTTTCCTGAGTAAGTCCCTTAGGCTTCATCATATTCTCAAATGGGGTTAAATCTCAAATAAGATTTAATACAGCAATAAAAAAACAAAAACACTGTCAGGAGAAATCTTAGCTCAAGCCTCTAGCTTCTACTTGGAGTTGAATTATAGTACAAACTCCTATTTATCCAGTGTTTATAAATGTTGTATTTTTGTTTGTTTATTCCCCCCCCCCCCATGGATTTTTAGAGAGAGTGGAAGGGAGGGGGAGAGAGAGAAACATCAATATGAGGGAGACACATCATGTGCCCTTGATGGGAATCGAACCCAGGATCCTTCACTCTACAGGCCAATGCTATATCCACTGAGTCGAACCGGCAAGGCTATAAATGTTGTATTTTAACAATAGTCTACATGGATCACCAAATTTAAAGTTACAAAAAATACAACAAAAAGTCATATGAAATATCATTTTCCTCTGAAGATTCAGATGACACGTTAGAATTTTGCGTCTCAGGTGCAAACTTTTGGATTCCAGAAGAGTCCCTCACTTTTGCAGGCCCACAGTCTTCTTCTAGAGCTGTAGCAATGGGAGTCAGGTTAGGAAACCTGGGTCAGAGAGCCCATGGTTCCCGAGACCCAGAATATTCAGTACTCGTGGCACTTAGGTCATTATCAGCAGAAGGCAGAGAGCTTACTGAAGGTTGCTTTCCTAACCCCAAATCTCTTAATCCACCCATTTGGGAGTAGGTTATTGGTTATTTTTAATTTGTTTATTGCACGGCCTGAAATTCTAATGATACAAACAAAGAAGCAAATATTCCAGGAGTGCGATAGCGCTCTCTTCAGTATAAATTCTTCAAATGAGATTCCTTATAAAGAAAGGGGGAGAGATGTTTTCTAGAAAAGTTGAGGCGAGAACATTTTTATTTTTATTTTTATTTTTGCTAGTGTTTTTTATTGCTTAAAGTATTACAAAGGGTATTACACATGTGTCCTTTTATTTTTTATTTTTTAGTATTTATAGTAAACTTTGTTGGGAAGTTTCTGCATTCCAATTTATTTTAACTATTTTGCATAACTGGGTACCTAAAGAGAGAGATGGGAGGGCAGCCCAAATCTCCATGGTGACTTTAGGATAGGTTCAAAAATTCTGTGATACGCTCCCCCTCAAGAGGTGAAGCTTACTTCCCCCTCCCATTGAGTGTGGATTGCTCTCAATGAATAGCTTATGGGTCATAATGAGCAGACTCTGGCAGGAGTGACAGTGTGTGACTTATAAGAATAGGTCACAAAAGGCATTGCAACTGCCTTCTTGTTCTCACTCTAAGATCACTTGTACTGCGGGAAGCTAGAGCTACCATGTCATGAAGACTCGGGCTTCCTGCCAACAGCCATGTGAGTGAGCAATGTTGGGAGCAGATCTCCCTAGTGAAGCCTTCAGATGACTGCAGTCTGGGTGATGTTGACTGAAACCTCACCCTGAGCAGAGCCTGAGCAGAACTACCCAGGTAAGCCACTCCACGATGACCCACAGAGTCTTTGAGATAACAGATATGTATTGTTTTAAAATGGTGAGCTTTGGGGTAATTGGTTACAGAGAAGTAGATAACTAATAGACTCCATGTCAACTTCCCTTTGTACCAGAAAAGATACTTTTCTTATTCTTTAATCACATGGACTCTTGTCCCTAGGCCTACCTTTGGGTTAGGGGAATGATTTTTTTTATCATTGAACTTTAAAATGGGCTAAATAAATAGACTTCTGTGAATAGTTTTAGAATGTAACCACTATTTCCAATCTTATTTCTATGTATTCAGAGCTTATGACAATAGGCAAATGTACTATTTTGAAATATAACTGTTCATAATCTGGGGACTGCCTGCAGTTCTGCCAGCTATTGCTCAGGACACCATTGTTTTCATCAGTGACTTCATATTCCTTTCTAGTATGAAGGATTTTTCCCATGGGAAAATGAAAAAAGTTGCCAGCCACTTAGCCCATCTCTTAATCAGGTAACCCATAATACAGAGATTATTTAGGTAATAACAGGGGCTTGTCAGTTAAATTGCAAGACACATACCTCGGGGCAATTAACTGCAATGAATACAAACTGTCCTATGTCAAAACCTGTTTTCTGGTCCAGATATCTTTTGGAACAAATGACAATGCTAAGAATTATACTATAGTTAGCATTTACTTAAGGCTTGTTTATGTGCCAGGAATTATGCAGGTGCCCTGACTTATATTAGCTCATTTAATCCTTACAACCTCAATATGAAGAAGGAAGTGATTCAAAGCATGGGTCTTGGAAACAGACTGCTTGTGTTTGAATCCTAGCTCCATCATTTACAGTCATACAATCTCTGGCAGACTGTTTAACCTCTTTGTGCTTCAATTTTCTTAGCTATTAACTGATAATAATAGCACCTACTTCACAGGGCCATGGTTAGGATTAAATAAAATAATGTATGTAAAGCATGTAAAACTTAGCATGTAAGTAGTCTGGGCTCAGTCAATGCCAGCTATTACTATTTTTTAAGTAGATGAAGACACAGTGTCCTAGGGAGGTTAAGGAACTTGGCCAGTGTTGTGCAGCTAGCAAACAGCAGAAACTCAATTCCAGATCAGTTTGGCTTCAGAACACCGGCTCTTAAATTAACCATTACTCCATAACCTCCATACTGATTTCCACAGTGGCTGCACCAGTGTGCATTCCCACCAACAGTGCACAAAGGTTCCCTTTTCCCCACATCCTTACCAACATTTGTTGTATGTTGATTTATTGATGATAGCCATTCTGACAGGTGTGAGGTGATATCTTATTGTGGTTTTAATTTGCACTTCTTTGTTGTTTAGTGATGTTGAACATCTTTTCATGTCTATTAGCCATCTGTGTGTCCTCTTTGGAGAAGTGTCTATTCAGGTCCTTTGCCCGTTTTTTTAAAACTTTGATTTGATAATGAAGAATCTTAAGGTGTTTTTTTGTTTGTTGGTTGGTTTTAATAATTTTTATTGGTGTTTAGAGAGACAGGAAGGAAGAGGGAAAGAGAAACATGGATGTGAAAGCCTAACATTGATCAGCTGCCTCCTGCATGCCCCCTACTGGGGATTGAGCTGAAATCTAGCCATGCGCCTTGACCATTGAACCAGCAACCTTTCACTTAATTAACTGAGCCACATGGGCCAAGACTGCCCATTTTTTAAATTGCATTGTTGGCTTTTTTGTGTTGAATTGTATGAGTTCTTTATAAATTTTGGATATGAACCTCTTATAGGAAGTATTATTGGCTAATATCTTCTTCCATTCAGTAGGTTGTCTTTTCATTGTGTTGATGGTTTCCGTTGATGTGTAAAAACTTTTTAGTTTGATGTAGTTCCATTTGTTTATTTTTTCTTTTGTTTCCCTTGCCCAAGAAGATATATCAGAAAAAAATATTGCTAAGAGAGATGTCAGAGGTTTTACTGTCTATGCTTTCTTCTAGAAGTTTTATGGTTTTGAGCTTTACAATGAAATCTTTAATCCATTTTGAGTTTATTCTTGTATATGGTGTAAGAAAGTGGTCTAGTTTCATTTTTTCACATTTATCTGTCCAATTTTCTCAACGCCATTTATTAACTAGACTGTCTTTACCCCATTGTATGTTCTTTGCCTTCAGCGATTCCATTTCTGGGTGTATATTAGAAGAAACCCAAAACACTAATTTGAAATAATATGTGCATCCTTATGTTCATTGCAGTGTATTTACAACAGCTAATATCTGGAAGCAATTCAAGTGCCCATCAATAGATGAGTGGATTAAAAAAAAGCTGTGAGATATATATATATAATGGAATACTACTCTGTCATAAAAAAGAGTGAAATCTTACCACTTGCAACAGCATGGGTGGTCCTAGAGAGTATTATGCCAAGTGAAATAAGTCAGTCAGAGAAAGACAAATACTATATGATTTCACTTATATGTGGAACCTAAAGAAAAAAATAAACGAACAAGATTGAAACAAACTCATAGATACAGAGAACAGACGAATGGTTGCCAGAGGGGAGAAGGGTTAATTCTAGAGCCACTCCCCTATGGCACCCATCATGCCCCACATCTAGAGGAGCCCATTTGAAATACCCAGGGGGAACACTTTGTAAAGTATATAATTGCCTAACCACTATGTTGTCCACCTGAGAGTAATACAAAATATTGAAAAGTATAGGTGAACCTCCCCCCCGGCCCCACACACACAAAGTAAATGTTTCTATGGATTTCTCTAGCCATGTCTATCTAAAAAGAGAGGGAATAGGAGGTCCCAGGTGGGACGGATTTAAGGACTGAGCACAGTAGCCCTGGAGTCTGGAGATGGTGGCTGGGCTAGGGGAACTTGAAGATGAAGGCAGAAGGCCGACTTTGGAAGTGCTTGGGAATGCTTCATCATAGACAAGAATACCACATGAGAATGTGGAGAACTGGTTTCAGCTGCTAGTTTTGCCATCCAGTCACTGTGACTCCCAGCAGTATACTATTGCTGAGCTCATTTTCTTATCTGTAAAAAGTAGAAATAATATTTGCCCTCCCTATTTCATAGGGACACTAGACGAATGAGATTTTGTATGTGAAAGCATTCCCTTACTTACTTTACTAGAGAGCGTTCTTAAAGACCATGCCATCTGAACCAAACTGCAAAGCTAGAGTATGAGCAAAGGCTGGTCTTCAAGAATCCTCCACTTGTATCTGTCCCTTCTCAGGATTGCTGAACTCCAGTCCTTGGTTTATTAAGGACATGCTCTGACTTATTTAGATTTCTAGATCACCACTATACACATTACTGTTGCGATTACTTCATTTCTATCCTACGCTGTTTTTTTGTGTCCATAGCACCTAGCATTATACTTATAGTAGGAGCCCTGTAAATACACATGAATTAATATATGGAAATATTGTAATCATAGAGAGTTAATCCATAATTTTATGAATTCATATATGGAAATATTTTAATCATAGAGTTAATCCATAATTTTAAATTTCCCTCTAACATTTCTGTTTCTTTAAGCTGGTATGTAAGGTCATTTCTAAGAAATTCTTAGTGATTAGATCATTCTGTCTCATGTTTGGAGATTATTAATACACTAATAGTCAGTTTATATTTATACTAGACTTATTTCAAAGAACATTGTAACATTGATGAATTAAGCCGGACAGAGAAGCAACTGCAAACAAAGTGACTCTTTTTGTGGGTCTAACAACTTGTGGCTTTAAACAATGAAGGCCATTGTTTCAGAATTCCCTCCCGGGGTTATTGTGGGGATTAATTTCATTAAAATCTGCAGTGTTTTGAGTTTTTCTCAGAATTCTTTCATAAATAAAGATGGCAATAATTTTTTTAAAAAGTGTCATTATATTGGTCTTTCCAGAACCAAATGCAACAAGTTCACCTGCTATTTAACTCCCTATTTTCCCTGAAGAAAAATCCCAAGACTAGGCCAACCTAAATTACCTTTAACAGTTTTAAATCTACTACCAGAGCACACATGCCTGACTAATGTTTAGTGCCCTAATCACAAAGATCTTGGTGTATGATTTACATGACACAATAATGCCCCATAATCACTGTGCCCCATGGTAGTTAAATATAAATTACTGTAATTACTACAGTTTTTTTTACTGACCAACAATGTTTTACTCTCTTCTTTGTTATTTATATTGTAATAATTCATAGTCTGCTCACTGCAAGGGTTTAAGGAAGCTTTCCCTTTAGTAGTTCTTCATTGTCTCCAAATATGGTAAATGTTGAAAGTTTTACCTGATACCAGCTACCGTTTAATCCTCACTGTATGCACAGAAACATCACCAGAAAAACAAGGGGAGACTTTGATCCAACTCTTTTTTTTAAAATATATTTTATTGATTTTTTACAGAGAGGAAGGGAGAGGAATAGAGAGTTAGAAACATCAATGAGAGAGAAACATTGATCAGTTGCCTCCTGCACACCTCCTACTGGGGATGTGCCCGCAACCAAGGTACATGCCCTTGACCAGAATCGAACCTGGGACCCTTCAGTCCGCAGGCCGATGCTCTATCCACTGAGCCAAACCGGTTAGGGCTTGATCCAACTCTTTACCAGCTGAGTTTCCTTAGAAACTCCTCCTCCTCAGTCTCTCTTCTGATCCTAACCCTGAGCCCAGTGGCCCACCGAGGCCATGCTGTCCCCCTCCCTGACCCAGAAGGAACTGCTCTCAATATTCTGAGTGATGGCCATGAGGCAGCAGAAACTCTGGAGCAGACCCAGGTGAAGCCTGGGGAACAGCAGGATAAGAGGCCCATTGTAAGTGAGGAGCCTGCCTGGCAGGTTATCAACTGCCCTGGTTTACTTGGGACAGAGGGGTGTCCAGGCCATGGGACTTTCAGTTTACTAGGATGAGTTTACTTCTCAGGAAGAAGAGACTCCAGAATCCTGCTAAGGGCTGAATCTTTGCTGAGCTGGGAGAGAATCTTTCCTGGGAAAGATACCTTGTTCGGATTGGGTCCTGCAGCAAGCTGGGCTGGGTGACCTCAGGGAGCTCTCTGGACGTGGCTCCTATTACATTGGAATGAAAGCGGTCAGAGCAGTCAGAAAGGAAAGCCAGTCACACCCAGGCAGCGCCCTGCAGGCCACAACCATGTTAGAGTCACCAAGGTCCCAGGTGAGTTCTGTAGCTTTGCAGGTACAGAAACTACACCCGAGGATCAGGCTGGGGAAATCAGTGTATGCCTAATTGCCCCAGAGACTGAGTAAATTACTTTGTGGCTGATATGTTAGTAATCCTGCGGGATATACCTTTCCTGTTGCCCTGGATGCCCTCTTGACAGGACCAGTGACATGAGAAACCAAGTTACTTTAGAACCAGAGCAAAGAAGACCGAGAATTTTAAATGACATTGTTCCAGGCCTCCTGGCCTTTTGTGCTTCTATTTATCTGCTGAGCTGCTCTTCATCCTCAGCGTCTGGCTCACTCCCATCCAGCCTTCAAACCTTGTGGATTCTGCCCAACTTTCACCCTCCTTTCTGCTTCCTCCTCCTTCTCCCTCCTTCCCTTTTTCTTCCCTCTCTTCCTCTATTCTTTCCCTCCCCTGACTCCTTGTCTCTTCAACAAATATTATTTGAATGTTTTCATATTCAGTCATAGACACTGGAACTATAGTGCTGAATAAGACACAGTTTAGATCAAGTATGTCAAACTCAAAAGCTAACACTGGCCAAATAAACAAGGCAAACCTGCAGGCCGAGAGTTTGACATGCTCGGTCTAAATTATATCCTCAGTAGTCCTGTGTACACATCCCAATCCTAAATCATTATTACTAATTTTCCCTGAATTATGTGCAGACTGTTGATATCTATACCTATATGTAGTTTTTAAGTGAAAGTGAAAAATAATATAGCCTTTTTTCTTAGTTATATTTTAGTCTAGTCTTCCTGAAATCATTCTCTTAGGCCCCATTAGGTGGAGTCTACAGAAAACCAACTTCAACCATTGTGTAGTGATTTTATAGTCTAGGGCAGGAAGTTCACTTAATATTACTCTAGCTGCTTTTAGTTGTGCTGAGTTCTGAGTTGTGATCTCACAGCTCATTTTATAAATAGTTTGGATATTTTTATCCCAAAGTATATTACTTAGTATTTATTCCCACTAAAGCTTATTTGCCAGTTGTCTGACCACATGGTCAGATTTATCGGCTCTTTGGACTAGCCCAGCAAACTTTTTCTATAAAGGGCCAGTAATAATATCCTTTTTACAGCAATACCCTGGCGTCAGTCAGCTTTTCAGCTCTGCTGTTGTGTTGTGAAAGCAGCCATAGGTGATGGTAAATAATGAGTATGGCTGTATTGCATAAAACTTTATTTATGGACCCTGAAATGTGGATTTCATATAAGTTTCACGTGTCACAAATATTAGAGTCCTTTAGATTTTTTTCCCCCCAACCATTAAAAAAATGTAAAAACCACTCTTAACTTGTGGGCTGCCCAGAAACAGGCACAGGCTGGATTTGGCCTGAGGCCTATAGTTTGCTGACCCCGATCTAGGCCCATCGTTAGTTGGATGTGTTGTTCAGATTTTACTACATTCTCTCTCCTCCAGATCATGAGCCCAGGTCTTACTGAGTCTCCTCCCACATAGATGCTTGAGGCTCTTGACTGGGTTCCATGGATCCCTGCTTCCCAACACTATTAAAGCAGCTACAGTTAGACCAACTGCTCTCATAAAGGTGTCCCATAATCCACCAGAGGGCTCTGCTTGTGACTCTCCAGATCTCCCAGTGGCTCCTGTTAAAATACCTTGGAGTTTTCAGAATGGAAATCTGACTGTGTCTTCACCCTTCCCTACACCTGAGCTGTAGCCACTCTGAACTTGCATTGTTTGGGGACCACAACCATTGTACATGCAATTGTCTCATTTGAAATGCTTTTCTTCACCATTCCTTTACCTAGTTAATTCTAGGTAAATTCTAGAGCCACTCCCCCATGGCACCCATCATGCCCCACGTCTATAGGAGTCTCTTTGTTGCATGCACTGATGTCTCACTTGTAATTTTATCTTCATTGGTGGCATTATTAGACTAATGGCTGCTTCTAACTCCCTTGTTAGATTCTACGTTCCATGAGAGTAGAGGACTCTATCTTTGTTGACCACTGTGTCTCCTGCACCTGGCCCTGTGCCTGGTACATAATAGATGCTCAATAGGCATTTGTTGAATGGAGAAATGGGAGCCACTAGACCTCAGCCTATTGGCTGGGGCATTACTGTCTATGATAGCCCCCTTCCCTTACTAGCAGAGCCAGCTTGGATGAATTACTTGATGATCTCTTTGATCCTCAGTTTCCTTCTCTGTAGAATGGGGGTAATAACTACCATAATTGGGCCATGGTGACTTAAATGAGATAATGTGCCTGGCACATGGCTTACCCCAGTTACTGTTAGATTAATGTTAATTCCCCTTTCCCCTTCTTCTCAATGACATCAATTCCATCTCCTGGTAACCTGGCTCACAGAAACTAATAAATACAGAGCAGAATATTGTGGGTATGTAAGAAAATGTTGACATGTTTTGGAGATCCACACTGAATGAAGTAAGTGGGGATGAATTGACTTGGGATTAGCACTTACTTTAAAATATCTTAGTTTTTAGTGAGGCAAAATCTTTAGTGTGGGGAAATCTTGATAATGATTGAATCTGGTTAATGGGTATCCTATACTATTAATTATACATTATATATATATGTGTGTGTGTGTATATATATGTGTATATATATATATATATATATATATATATATATACACACACACACACACACACACACACACACACATACTGGAGGCCCGGGGCACAGATTTGTGCACCAGTGGGGTCCCTTGGCCTGACCTGTGGGGATCGGGCTGAAACCAGCTCTTTGACATCCCCGAGGGGTCCCGGATTTCAAGAGGGCGTTTCTTGGGTGATGCACCCTGGAATCAGGCTCCCTCCTCTCTGGTTCTGGTGCGTCACCCGAAAACCGCAGCTGCCAAGTCACCGCAGCTCGGCAGCTCCTGCATTGAGCGCCTGCCTCCGGGTGGTCAGTGAGCATCATAGCTACCAGTCAGAGCATCTGCCCCCCTGGTGGTCATTGCGTGTCATAGCTACCGGTCAGATGGTCAGACGGTTGGATGGTCGCTTAGGCTTTTATATATATAGATACTATTTTCTCTATATCTATGTGTTTGAAATGTTTTGTAATATAAAAATTTTAATATAAAGAAAATGACAATGATTTGTAGAGAGAAATAAAATAAATAGCCTGGATATTCAAGTTACCTTAACCAGGAATTCAACATGGAAAGCTAATTTGATTTAAGACTGCTGGGAATCCTAGCAAGGGAGTTAGCTATAGGCTCCAGGCTTAATGGCCCCAAGCTCTGGGGTCATTTCCACCAAGGAGATCCACTTCTGTGGGACTTGGCAGGGCTCCCATTCCTCAGACGTGTTTGGAAAGACATTGGCTTTTTCTGAGCTGCCCTAGTCTGGATAGAAGCTCAATATTCTGCCTGTTGGTCCAGTGCTCTTGTAGGACTTTATCTGTGTTTAAATCCAGAGCATCATCTCACTGCTATATTACTGTGATTACTAATATTTTTGTGACATACTGATATGTTACACAAAAGATTACTGTTCTACTAACAATACAAAATGACTGAACCATCCATTTCTGTTTCTACATCTTTCTCCAAACAATTGATTTGATTTCAGCTTACTAAATTACAACTCCAATAATGTCCCACCTTCATAAGAATACTCCCAGAATATCTTTGAGCACCCCCAAAACTCTTCATTTACTCACAGCTTCTTGCTTTTACTCCAACAGATAACTGATTCCTTCCTTTGCATCTAACTTTTGTTGGCATCACTCTCAGAGGATGGCTTATTCTCTCATTAAAAATCTCAAGGGGAAAAAGAAGAAAAAAAGAGGGGAAAAACCCCCCAGAAAAACAAAACAAAACACTTGTTCCCTCGCCACCCAGCCATGTCGCAGATGGAACTGTCCATTATCCAGCACATAGCACAGTTAAGGTCCAATCAGCCCAAGACCTCCAGAACAAGCCTGTCATCTGACAAAATCAGACTACTTACTACTTACTGACTCACAGCGAGAGGGTGCACTCCAGAACTGTGAAGTGCCGTCCTTACAGGAGACGTTAGCAGCTGTATTGTTATGGACATGCTTAGATTGATTACAGAACAAACTGTCCTCATATGTCTACTGATGAGTTAGTGCAAAAGGGATCATTTTTAGAGAATGAAAGCTTGCTTCAAGAGAGCAGAGGGCGGGCTCCGGAGGCTTCTGGGTCTGAGCTCTCCATGTGACTCACATACTCCTGGACTCTAGTAGTAGTTCCCTAGGGCAACAACACAGTCCTGGCTGTCGCCCGGAACTCCTCTCTCCCCTTCTGCTCTTCTGTCCCAGGACCAGTTCCAGGGACTGTCTCAAAGACTTAGCCATCTGGTGCCTACGCTCATGGGCTTCTCCCATTGTACTCTCTGTCCCCCAAGTCAGGCACTTAAATCCTTCTCCAAGCAGGGGCAGTGGGTGACAGTGAGAGGGGTGTGACAGTTGTCGCTATGGCTGCCAACAATGGCAACAGGCATCTGTTTCTCCCGCTTCTAGTCTGGTTTTGCTTTAGGACCTCTGAACTGTTGATTCAGCTAACACTCCTACTGGCACCGCTTTCTATCAGATCTCTTAGGGGTTGAAACCTGAGAAGCAGCAGGGTACCCTGAGAATTCCTGACTTTGAGGTTTGACCTGTCTGTTCAACTCTGGCCAGCAGCAGCTCCAGGAATGACAGAGACTGCTAAAGGGAAAGGCGCTAATGATCCCTCTGTGGTTAACTAATTGTGCTCAAAGGCATAATTTAATTGGATCCTCTTTCAGATCTGTGAGATAGTTATTATTCCTATTTGAAGAGATAAGAAACTAGGGCACTGTGAGGTTAAGTAATGTGTTTATAGTCACAAAGTTAATTGGCAGTAGGACCATGATAACAACTGAAGGTATTCTGTTTCCTAGAGGAGTTTATCTATATCTAAATCCAAGAATTTACTAAACTATATTTCTTTAAAGATGTTTTTATCCTCACCTGAGGATATGTTTATTGATTTGAGAGAGAGAGAGGAAGGGGGGACGGAGAGAAAGAAACATCAATGTGTGTGGGAGTGGTGGGGTTGGTGGGAATGGGTGGTGGAAGATTTTTGTTTTTCATTTTAGATACTTCTGTGCACTCTAAATTTTTAAAACATGTGCAAGTATTCTACAAATTAAAGAAGTTTTAAAATATAAAAAATAAATACAAAAATATTCATTCATGAGTAATTGCTTAGTCATATGTAATACTATGCAGGCAATAGAAAAAGTAGGTACATCTATACAAATTTTAAGTAATAAAAACAAATTGCAGAATGATATGATATAGTTAGGATAATACCATTTATTTCAAGTGTGTGTGTGTGTGTGTGTGTGTGTGTGTGTGTGTAGGTAGGTAGGTAGGTAGGTAGGTCAGTATATGTGTACACCACATTGGGAGGATACATATCAAAGTAATATCAAAGTGGAGAGGAGACAGACTTTTTTTTTTTTACTAGAGGCCCGGTGCATGAATTAGTGCATGGGTGGGGTCCAGCCAGCCCACTCTGATGGGGGCCCATGGGGCCAGGCTGGAGGTGGGGAGGGGCCATGGGCAGTTGGCCAGCTGCTCTGTCCCCAATCGGAGTGTTGGGGCCGATCGGGGGTTGGGCCAGCCAGGGTGGGGGGCCCGATCAGGGCCCAGATCAGGCTGGTTGGCTGTTGCAGTGTGTGTTATAGCCATCAGTTGTTCCGGTCATTCTAGTCCAGGGGTGGGCAAACTTTTTGACTCGAGGGCCACAATGGGTTCTTAAACTGGACCAGAGGGCCGGAACAAAAGCATGGATGGAGTGTTTGTGTGAACTAATATAAATTCAGAGTAAACATCATTACATAAAAGGGTACGGTCTTTTTTTTTTTTTAGTTTTATTCATTTCAGACAGGCCGGATCCAGCCCACGGGCCGTAGTTTGCCCAAGGCTGTTCTAGTCGTTCCACTGTTCTGGTCGCTGGACACACACACACACACACACACACACACACACACACCAGAGGCCCGGTGCACAAAATTCATGCATGGTGGGGGGAGGTTCCTCAGCCCGGCCTGCACCCTCTCCAACCCGGGACCCCTCAGGGGACCCCCCCCCAACCATTGCCCCACGATCACCCAGCAGAGGGAGGCCCTGGCTGGTTGGCTCAGTGGTTGAGCGTCTACCTATGAACCAAAAGGTCACAGTTCTATTTCCGGTCAGGACACATGCTGGGCTTGTGGGCTCAATCCCCAGTGTGGGGCGTGCAGGAGGCAGCCAATCAATGATTCTCTCTCATCATTGATGTATCTATCTCTCTCTCCCTCTTCTTTCCTCTCTGAAATCAATAAAAAAATATTTTAAAAATTAGTTTAGTGTATTCAATTTAATTAATTGATTTAAGTGGTAATTTTTCTAACAAAATTCAGTTAGAGGACAAGTGATATAGTTATGGCCTGGACAAAGATGACAAGTGTGGTGTTACTTTGATTAAGAAAGTAGGATATAGTTCCTGATTATCTTACTGTTCTGGCTTAACAAAGTTCACAGAATATAGGAGGTTCTGCCATGTCCAGTGAGATTAGGCAGATGTAATAGAAGGAACACTGGGTTGACACATATTTTCATCATAAAAGTTTTCTGGTTGGTCCTCTTCATCTTCATCAGGAAAAACACATAGGGAAGAGTAAATTTTCACAGAAATCCTTATATGCAGGCGGTTTAGAATCTCCGATCGTTACTGAACATTTTTTTGCGTCCATTTTATTGTCCTTGTGTCCATACTTCCAGTCTGTATGCTGGCGTATCTATGCTGCTCATTTTCCCAGGCATTTTAGTTCCAGGCCAGACTCTGTCAACATCACTAGTTGAAATAGCTCCAGGTCTCCTGTGGGTTTTCATTTGACTGTAAGTAGCAGGTTGGCCATTCCTTGTAAACCTTTCCCAATAGTTTTTTGCTGTGACATTCATGTACTGCCCTGGGTGACAGTGAGCAGCGTAAAGAGGAATCCTGGCTTTACTGCAGCGTTATCTGTTACATGAAAGATTTTAACTTTCTGTTTTGGAGGCAGATAAAATTCCAACATTAAGTGGGATTGCTGGATCATATGGTAGTTCTATTTTTAATTTTTTGAGGAATCTCCATATTGTTTTCCATAGCAGTGTACCATTTTGCATTTCCACCAACACTGTGCAAAAGTTTCAATTTCTTCACAATCTTGCAAAAACACTTGTTGGGCTTTATTATGTTGAGGCAATTTCCTTTTTATCCCTACTTTGTTGAGAGTTTTTTTATTTTATCATGAAAGGGTGTTAAATTTTGTCTAATGATTTTTCTGTATCCATTGAGATGATCATGTGATTTTTATTCTGTTAATGAGGTGTATCACATTAATTGACTTTCATATGCTGAACCATCCTTGCATCACAAGGATCAATCCCACTTGATCTTTTAAATGTGATGCTTTTAATGTACTGCTGGATTCAGTTTGCTAGTATTTTGTTGAGGATTTTGCACCTCTATTCATCAGGGACATTGGCCTGTAATTTTGTTTTCGTGTGGTGTCTTTGTTTTCAGGGTAATGCTGGCCTCATAAAATGAGTTTGGAAGTGTCCCCTCTAATTTTTTGGAAGAATTTGAAAAAGACTGATATTAATTCTTCTTTTTTTAAATGTGTTTATTGATTTTAAAGAGAGCAGAGGGGAGAGGGAGAGAGAGAAATATTGATGTGCCAGAAACATCCAGCAGTTGACTCCCACACACCCCCTCACCTGGATCAAACCCCAACTGATCATGTGCTCCGACTGGGAATCAAACCAGCGACCTTCCAGTGCACAGGATGATGCTCAACCAACTGAGCAACACTGGTCAGGGCAACATTAATTCTTCTTTAACTGTTTGGTAGAATTTGCCAGTGTAGCCATCTGACCCTGGGGTTTTCTTTCTTGGGAGAGTTTTGAGCACTGACTCAATATCCATACTAGTTATAGATCTGTTCAGACTTTTTATTTCTTTATGATTTAGTCTTGGTAGGTTTGCATGTTGCTAGGAATTTATCCATTCTAGTTTATGCAAGTTTGTTGATGTGTAAGTGTTCATGGAAGCCTTTTATGATCTTTTTAAAAATTTCTGTGGCATTAATTATAAAATCTCTTCTTCCATTTCTGATTTTATTTGAGTACTAGAGGCCTGGTGCTTTTGTGCACTGGTGGGGTCCCTCGGCCTGACTTGCAGGGATCGACCAAAACTGGCAGTCCAATGCTGCTTGCCGCTCATGCTCATCCCGGCCCCACTGGGCCTGCCGCCCAGGAGGCTCACTGCTGCTCAGCTGCGGTCTCTGGGCTGTGGGCAGCCAGCCATGAGCCCTGCGTCTGGTGCCCTTCTGTCAGCTGACCAGCACTCTCGCTGTGGGAGTGCACTGACCACCGTGGGGCAGCTCCTGCATTGAGCATCTGTCCCCTGGTGGTCAGTGTGCATCATAGCGATTGGTTGACAGGTCAATGTCGACTGGTTGCTTAGGCTTTTATATATACAAAGGACCTTGGCTTTTACTGGAGGGGGCATAATGAAGCAAGCCCACAAAAGAGGAAGGGGCATTTATTCTAATTGGGAGATTTGAGAAAGCTCAACAGAGCTCTTCAGTTAGGACTTGAAGGTTAACAAGGATTTTGGCAGATGGAGAAATGTATTTCAGGTTGAGTGAACTACATGAGCAAATGTAAGGAGGCCTGGAGATGCAAGAGTAATTTAGAGCCTGCTTGTGAGTTTGGATTTGTGGATAGTGGGGACCAAATGAAATAAATTACTTTCATTTAAATGAGGCCGAAGCCTACTGATAATTAGGAGAAGACACCAAGGCTTAGGACAGACTTAGAAGAGGTAGCTGAAAATCTAGAAGAAATTCAGAGAATAAAATATCCAAAAAGATCAAGAAAAAATATGTTACATTGGTTCCATAGGGAGAGGCCTACTGGCCTGTAACTGTGTCCAGCATCCTGTCTCCTTAGGCTGCTCCTTTCTAGACTCTTTGTCTAAACAGAACAGGCTTTTCTTGGGGCCCTATTTTTCCTTTGGTCTCCATTGACACAGGCTTCTCCAGCACCTGATCTGTGGTATCTTTTAAAAGCTTTTAATCAATTTATTGAGATATAATTGACATATAATAAAATATACTCATTTTAAGTATATAGTTCTATGAATTTTGAAAAGTATACCACTTGTGTATTATCACAATCAAGATATAAAACTTGTCATTAAAAAGTTTCCTTATTTAAGATGTTAACAATCGCCCTAGCTGGTTTGGCTCACTGGATAGAGCATCAGCCTGGGGACTGCAAGGTCCCAGGTTCAATTCCGGTCAAGGACATGTACCTTGGTTGCAGGCACATCCATCCCCAGTAGGGGGTGTGCAGGAGGCAGCTGATCGATGTTTCTCTCTCATCGATGTTTCTAACTCTCTATCCCTCTCCCTTCTTCTCTGTAAAAAGTCAATAAACTATATATAAAAAAGATGTTAACAATCCTCAAAGTGATCTACAGATTCAATGTGATCTCTATCAAAACCTTAACAGCTTTTGCAGATATAGAAAAATCCATTCTAAAATTTATATAGAGGGGCCCTGAATGGGCAAAACAATCTTGAAAAAGAAGAACAAAATTGGAGGTCTCACAATTCACAATTTCAAAACTTATTACAAACTACAGTTATCAAAACAGTGTGGTTCTGGAATAAAGATAAGACATATAGACCAATGGGATAGATAGAATAGAGCCCAGACATAAACTCTCACATATATGGTCAAATGATTTTCAACAAGGGTGTCAAGACTTAAATGGGAAATGGGTGGTCTTTTTAATAAATGATGTTGGGAAAACTGGATATAAACATGCAAAAAAACCCTGAATTTGGACCCTTACTTTACACCATATACAAAAATCAAATCAACGTGGATGAAAGACCTAAACATAAGAGCTAAAGCTATAAAACTCATAGAAAAAATGTAGGGGAAGATCTTCATGATAATTGGATTTGGCAGTGATTTATTGGATATGAAACTAAAATTTAGGCAAGAAAAAATAAGTAAGTTCCACTCCATCAAAATGTAAAACTTTTGTGCATCAAAAGATATTTACCAATAGTCAAAAAGCAGCCCATGGAATGGGAGAAAATATTTGCAAATCATATATCTGATAAGGAATTGATAATTGGAATATATAAAGAACTCCTACAGCTTAACAAAAAAAATTAATTTAAAAATGAACAAAAGAATTGAATAGACATTCTCCATAGCAGATAAACAAATAACCAATAAGCAAATGAAACATATTCAACATCATTAATCATCAGAGAAATGCATATTAAAAACACAATGAGATACCACTTCACATTCATTAGGATGACTGTATTACTAGAAAAAAAGAGAAAATTAGTGTTGACAAGGATGTAGAGAAATTAGAACTCTTGTGTATTGCTGGTGGGAATGTGAAATGGTGCAGCTACTGTGGAAAACGATGTAGCAATTTCTCAAAAAATTAAACATAAAGTTACTATAAGACCCAGCCATTCCACTTCCAAATATATAATCAAAAGGAAGTGAAAGCAGGAACTTAAACATTTGTACACTCATATTCATAGTAGCATTATTCACAATAGCTTAAAAGTAGAAGCAACCCAAAAGTCCATTGATGAATGAGTGAATAAACAAAATGTGGGATATGTATGCAATGGAATACTATTCAGCCTCAAAAAGAAAGGAAATTCATGCTACAACATAGCATGGTCTTTGAAGATATACTAAGTGAAATAATCCAATCACAAATGGACAAATATTGTATGATTCCACTTATATGAGGTAGCTGGAGTAGTCAAATTCATAGCGATAGAAAGTAGAATGTAATTATCAAGGGCTAGGGAGAGGGAGGGTGGGAAGTTAGAGTTTATTGGGTATAGAGTTTCAGTTGGAGAAGATGAAAGTGTTGTTGAGATGGAAGATATGATGGTTGCACAACAATGTGAATGTATTTACTGCCACGGAACTATACATTTAAGAATGGGTTAAATGGGCCCAGCTGGTGTGGCTCAATAGTTGAGCACTGACCTATGAACCAGGAGGCCACAGTTCAATTCCCGGTCAGGGCGCATGCCTGCAACCCCGGTGTAGGGTGCAGCCATCAGTGGTTCTCTCTCATCATTGATGTCTCTGTCTATCTATCCCTCTCCCTTCCTCTCTGAAATCAATAAAAATTTATTATTAAAAAAAAGTAACAGAGACCAGTGGTAGGACTAAAACCATCAAAAGCAAAGTAGGTGCAATTATCCTAGGCAGAAAGGCAGAATGATCCCTCAGGGGAGTCTGACAGAGGGAGCTATGAAGATGGCTGAGAGATTGTGTGTCTCGGGGCAATATGAATGGACAGCCAATAAGCATTTTGAGTGTTGCTCAATCTATAAAATAAAAAATCAAGAATGGATGATCAGGAGGTGGAAGGCAGCTCTCCAAAGAAGCTGTGATGCCAGTTTCTGTATTGGAGTCAGTTTTCAGATTCAGAGATCAATAGGTGAATCTGCTGTGTCAGACGTATCCTTGCCAGAGATTATCATGGTCTCTGGAACAGTCTGTTGGCATGATGAATGCATTCTTTTTCATCCTGATAAGAACTGAGAATACAAAGCAGTTTGCGTTCCGTGGGATGGACACACCAGAATACCTTTATGTTGTTCTAGGGCTATGTTAACTTTCCATCCTCTGGCATAATATAGTTTAAAGGGATCTGGACCACCTGGAGATGCAGAATATAATGTTGGTTCATTATACTTATGGCTTCTTTAGACTTGATGGGCAAGGAGTAACAAGCATGTTGGTGATTTTGGAAAGATACCTATGCTCCAGAGGATGGGAGATACCACTGCTCATTATCTCTTCAAATAAATTAAATTAGTGTCTATTTCCGCCCCTTCCCCACACACCCCCTAGGAATACATAATAGAGGCTTTTCAAAGTTTTAGAAGTCCAGTAGTCTGGATATACTGGGACATTCCCTCTAAAGCAAGGGACAAATTATTGCAGTTATTCCTCCCACCACTAAGAAGGCACACAACACCTCATAGATTTCTTTGGTTCTGGAGGCAGCACGTTTAGAATTCCACCCCATTTACTGAGTAAAATGGAAGGCTTCCTTCTTCTTTACTATCCCCCTTCCACTCTTCTAGCCTCCAGTCTCACCACTGGTCAAACCCAGCTGGAAGCCTGCTGACACAGGGACCACGGAACACAGTCCCAATGAGAGAGCTTATCAGGGAAAGTCGAAGAATGGTGTGAGGGCAAGCAGGACTGGCAAAATCCTGCAGTAGTCACTGATGGTAAAGAATCAGTTCCACTAGGTTTATGATGAAATATAGAAAGATTATATTTATCTCTTCAAGTAAATTACACTAGTGTCTATTCCCCCTCCCCCAGGAAGACATAATAGAGACTTTCCCAAAACCTTAAAAGGAAAAATGCCTTCTGAAATGTTTACCTGTGTCAAAAGATAAACTGAGGTATGGGGCAGGAAAAATAATTTTCCTTCTATCCTAAATTCTTCTGGCTAGTCTAACAATCAGATTGATAGGAGACATTTAACAGGAGAAAATAAACAGCTTTATTAAGTATGTACATATGAGGATTTCATAAGAATATGAGATCCCAGGACAGATCTGGCAGTTGAGGCTTATATGATACCTTGAACTAAGGAGAAAAGGGAGTGGTGTGGTTTGGAAGGCAATTCACATGGAGATGAAAAAGCAAATGTTTGATAAATAAATGTTTGCTGGAGTATCTTCAACAAAGGGCCACAGAGAGGACTTTGATCAAATGGGCCTTGCTAGCTTCCTCCCTGTCTATCACACTGAGTTCATATTAAACTGTGGTTATCTGTGATGATAGCTCTCTTCCTGGTGCAGGCTCTCTACCAATTCTTTAGGTCTTTTAAGGGGAAGGGCAAAGGTGTTTCCTGCGCTTTTAAGTTTGTACCAATAACCAGCTTAAAATAATTAACATCCCCAAAAAGCCACATTTTGGGTTTGGCACACTTTGCTTTCCCCCAGCGGCATAAGATTTTTAAGAGTTTATCTGAGCAAAAATCAGTTCGAATTGGGCAGCATCTAATCTGGCAGATAGAAAGGAACTCTGAGTGAAAGACTTTTATACGCAGAAGTGAAAGACTTTTATACGCAGAAGAAAGCAGGAAAAAGGAATTTATACTGGCAAAGAAGTGAGTTGATTATTGCAAAGTTACTTTCCTTAGGGGATGGGAGAAGTCTGTCAGGCAGATTACATAACTCGTGCTGATCAAGTGATTCCTGGTTGACTGATTTAAAATTCCATTTCTGGGAGAGCTGAACTGTAATTCAGTCTCTGTTTGGTGACATGGAATTTAACACAACTGATTCCATTTTGGGCCTGTTTTTTTTTTTTAATTTTGAGTAATTTTTTATTTTTCAACTAGAGGCCCAGTGAATGGATTCGTGCACTGGTGGGGTCCATGGCCTGGGCTGAGGGGATTGGGCCAAAACTGGCTCTCTGACATCCCCTCAAGGGTCCCTGATTGTGAGAGGGCACAGGCCAGGCCGAGGTACCCCACCGGTGCACGAATCCATGACCCGGCCTCTAGTATGCATATAAGATCTTTGGTTAATTTCTTCCTGCCCTCTCCTCTCCCTTGTTCCCTCTGAGATTCATCAGTTTGTTCCATGTTTCCATGACTGTGGTTTCTGCTCTTGTGTTGAGTGTCTGCCCCCTGGTGGTCAGTGCATATCATAGCTACCGGTGGGCTGGTCGAACGGTCAGCTGGTCGCTTAGGCTTTTATATAAATACTAGAGGCCCAGTGCACAAAATTCGTGCACGCAGGTGGGTCCCTCATCCCAGCCTGAGCCCTATTGCAGTCCAGGAGCCCTTGGGGGATGTCTAACTGATGGCTTAGGCCCGCTCCTTGGAAGGCTCCTTGGAAGTGGGCCTAAGCTGGCAGTCAGGCATCCTTAGTGCTGCCACTGCCACAGAGGCTCAGGGCTTCTGGCTGAGTGGTGCTCTCCCTGTGGGAGCGCACTGACCACCAAGGGTAGCTCCTGCATTGAGCTTCTGCCCTCTGGTGGTCAGTGAGCATCACAGCAACCAGTCATTCCACTGTTCAGTCAATTTGCATTTTAGCCTTTTAATATATATATGTGTATATATAGTACAGCTGACATACAATATTATATTAGTTTCAGGTGTATAACATAATAATAGACATTTATATAACTTAAAAAGTGATCACCCCAATAAATCTAGTACCCATCTGACACCAGACATTGTTATTACAATATTATTGATATATTCCTTGTACTTTATATTCCTGTACTTTATATCCCTGTGACTGTTTTAAAACTACCAGTTTGTACTCCTTAACCCATTCCCCTTATTCCTTCCCATTTTTCTTCCATTCACTTACCCCCTGCCTATCTGGCAACTGTCAAAATGTTCTCTATGAATTTTTTAATTATTATTTTTAGATTCCATATATAAGGGAAATCATATGGCATTTGTTTTTCTTTGACTTAAATTACTCAGCATATCCATGTTTTTGCAGATGGTAAGATTTTCTTCTTTTTTAAATGGCTGTGTCATATTCCTGGGATTGTTGTCTTGTTTTTAACAGCTATTAATAAAAATTAATGCTTTTAAATATGCTAATTCATCTAGTAAATTAAATGAACAGTTTAGAAAAAATACTTTAAGATGAAGGTAAGGTAATTATTAATTTTAAAGACAGAGCACTTTGATTAAATAATTGAAAAGATGTTGACAAGAAATTTATAGGAAGGCCAAAGACTAGGGTAATAATTTTAAAATGATTTGATCCACTGGAATTTTTAAATTGAAAAAAGAAATTAGAGACTCTGAGCTCTGTAACTATTGGCCTCATCATGTAACAAAGAAACTGAATTTTTGTATTTCTCTCTTATCAGCTGGCTTGGAGAATCTTTGAAAATTATTCATATTTAGCAACAGAAACACTTCAAAGAGAATAGTTTAAGTAAAAAATAAGGACTTTTTTTTAAATATATTTTTTATTGATTAAGATATTACATATGTGTCCTTGTCCCCACGTTACCCTCTACCCCCCCCCACCCCCCGCTCATGCCCTCACCCCCCCCTTGTCCATGTCCATTGATTAGGCCTATATGCTTGCATATAAGTCCTTTGGTTGATCTTTCCCCCTTACCCCCACCCTCCCCTACCTTCCCTCCAAGGCCTGACAGTCCAATCAATGCCTCTCCGTCTCTGGATCAGTCCTTGTTCATCAGTTTATGTTGTTCATTATATTCCACAAATGATTGAGATCCTGTGGTATTTATCCGCTCTCCAGTTCCATCCATGCTGTGGCAAATGGTAAGAGTTCCTTTTTCTTCTTCCTCTTCTTAAAGGATACCTTTCAGCATTTCATATAATGCTGGTTTGGTGGTGATGAACTCCTTTAGCTTTTTCTTATCCGTGAAGCTCTTTATCTGACCTTCTATTCTGAATGATAGCTTTGCTGGATAAAGTAATCTTGGTTGCAGGTTCTTGCTATTCATCACTTTGAATATTTCTTGCCACTCTCTTCTGGCCTGCATGGTTTCTGTTGAGAAATCAGCTGACAGTCGTATGGGTACTCCCTTGTAGGTAACTGACTGTCTTTCTCTTGATGCTTTTAAGATTCTCTCTTTATCTTTTGCTCTTGGCATTTTAATTATGATGTGTCTTGGTGTGGTCCTCTTTGGATTCCTTTTGTTTGGGGTTCTCTGCGCTTCCTGGACTTGTAAGTCCATTTCTTTCACCAGGTAGGGGAAGTTTTCTGTCATTATTTCTTCAAAAAGGTTTTCAATATCTTGCCCTCTCTCTCCTTCTGGTACCCCTATAATTCTGATGCTGGTACGCTTGAAGTTGTCCCAGAGGTTCCTTACACTATCTTCATATTTTTGGAATCTCTTTTCTTTTTTCTTTTTCGGTTGGGTATTTTTTGTTTCTTTGTATTTCAAATCTTTGACTTGATTCTTGGGATCCTCTTGTCTGCTGTTGGATCTCTGTAAATTATTCTTTATTTCAGTCAGTGTATGCTTAATTTCTAGTTGGTCCTTTTTCATGTCCTCCATGGTCTCACTATACTTATTGAGGGATTCATTAAATTTATCGGCGGTTTCCATAAAATTCTTGAAAAACCTTATAAACGTGGCCTTGAACTCTATATCCAGTCGTTTGCTTTCCCCCATTTCTGCCATTTGTGACCTGTTTCTTTGTCTCCACATTTTGGCTGCTTCCCTGTGTTGATAGAGTGGTCCTGCGCGCCAGGTGTCCTGTAGGGCCCAGTGGCTCAGCCTCCCCAGTTACCTGGGGTGGACACTCTTGGTGCACTCTTGGTGCCTTGGTTGTTGTAGGATCACTGGGAGGAATTGAACTCCAGGCCAATTGGCTGTGAGAATCAGCTGTGTCTGAAGTGGGAGAACTTCTGTGCTGAAGACACCCTTCTGGGGCAAGACTTGCTTCAGTGGGGCTTTGGTGCTCACTGAGTCTGCTCCCTGAGTGTGTCCCTTATGGATCTGAGGAGTTGCAATCTGGATGGTCCCCTCTGACCACTGGGTACAGTGGCTCCTGGATCTAAGGAGGTGCTAATTCAGCCTCTGCCTGAGGCCACACAGCAGGAGCCACGAAGAGGCTCAGCTGTGAAGCAATGCAAGCCGTTGCGGGGCCTTGGGCCTTCTCTTGGAAGTTCCGGGTCTGCCTGGCTCGGCTGCAGTTAGGTACATTCACATGCAAAAGCCTCTGCCGCAGCCTGGGTGGGGCGGGGACTCAGGGAATCAAAGGGCGGATCAAGGAGCTATGGCTGATTCTCCGCCAGGAGTCGCGGGTCTCAGTGACCCGCTAATTGCTGCAAGCACCTCTGAGGGAAAGCCGCATTCAAGTTCGCCCGCTGCCAGACAGACCAGCTTCTCCCCGTATGAGTCCTGGGTCCCCAGAGACTTCCCGGAACCGGAGTTCAGAGCAGTCGGGAGCTTGTGATTCAAAAAGACAGCCGCGTCCTCAGGTGCCACCCCCTTTCCTTGCGCGCGCGAGCCGCCGTACCTCTGCACTTGTACCTCTGCACTTCACCTCCGCAGCTCCTCTGGCTCTCAGCGTGCTTTTCTTTCCTTCTAGTTGTAGAATTTACACTCGGCCAGCCTTCCTGTTGTTCTGGAGGATGTCTGCTCTGTCCTTTGCGGTAATTTTCAATTGTTGTGGGAGGTGGCAATTTCCCGGTGTTTACCTATGCCGCCATCTTAAAATAAGGACTTTTTAGAAAGCTAATTCATGTACTACTTTTAGCAATTCTGAGTGAAACATCATTAAAATAACTAAGTAGTTTAAATAAATTCATCCTAAAAGGGAAGCTGAAGACTGGAATAATTTATGCTGCATATCCTATATAATAAAAGGCTAATATGCAAATCGACCGAACAGTGGAATGACTGGTCACTATGACATGCACTGACCACCAGGGGGCAGATGCTCAATGCAGTAGCTGCCCCCTGGTAGTCAGTGTGCTTCCACAGGGAGAGTGCCATTTAGCCAGAAGCCAGGCTCATGGCTGGTGAGCACAGCGGCGGTGGCAGGAGCCTCTCCCACCTCCATAGCAGCACTAAGGATGTTTCACGGAGCAGGCCTAAGCCATCAGTCAGACATCCCCTGAGGGCTCCCGGACTGTGAGAGGGTGCAGGCTGGACTGAGGGACACGCCCCCCCCCCAGTGCACAAATTTCATGCACTGAGCCTTTTAGTCAAATAAATCCCACTTTCTGCATCACATAGAAAGTGAATAAAGCAATAATGGTGCCCTTTTTGATATCTACACAGTAATGTAAACAAATTAATTTTGTAAAAACCCTGAAGTTATGGTTTAAGGCTTTTAGAACCACCATAAACATATGAAAAAAAGAATTTTAAAATGTAAAATCCTTCAAGCAACTCGACACCAAAAAACACAATAATTGAATTTAAAAATGGGCTGAGGACCTGAATAGATACTTCTCCAAAAAGAACACACAGATGGCCAATAGACATATGAAAAGATGCTCAATGTCACTAATCATTGGGAGACATGCAAATTAAAACCACAATGAGATTATCACCTCATACTTGTCAGAATGGCTACCATCAATATATTAACAAACATCAAGTATTGACAAGGATGTGGAGAAAAGGGAACCCTCGTGCACTGCTGATGGGAATTCAGATTGGTGCAGCCACTGTGGGAAGCAGTATGGAGTTTCCTCTACAAATTAAAAATGGAACTGTCTTATGACCCAGAGATTCCACTTATGGGAATATATCCAAAGAAACCAGAAACACTGATTTAAAAGAATATATACACCCCTATGTTCATTGGTTTTGTCCTGTGCACTGAAAGGTCACCGGTTCAATTCCCAGCCAAGGTACATGCCCAGGTTGCAGGTTTGATCCCTCGTCTGGGTGCATATGAGAGGCAACCGATCAATGTTTCTCTCTCACAACAATGTTTCTCTCTCTTTCTTCTTCCTTCCTCTCTCTCTAAAAATAATAAAAAACAAAAACTGTAGGATAGGAATATACTTTCCTCTACCTTTTAAGATTCTGTTGGCTGTTGTAATAATTGGCACGAGACAGATTAACAGGAAAAAAATAACCAACTTTAATGACTTGTATACATATGGGGATGCCATATACATGAGAGGTTCAGGGACCGAAAGGGAAATGAGGCATTTTCAAGCTAAGGGTGCAATAAGGCACCTGGGAGTCTTCAG
Organism: Myotis myotis; assembly: GCF_014108235.1. Lineage (NCBI taxonomy): Eukaryota > Metazoa > Chordata > Mammalia > Chiroptera > Vespertilionidae > Myotis > Myotis myotis. Next base: position 163,354,175 of record NW_023416313.1, read on the forward strand.
AAGGGAGGAAGAGTCATTTTCAGGATGACAGGAAGAGCTAATGATTGGTAATTAGAAGTTTGCTCTGTCCTATAGAGTAGTCATAAAAAGCTATTTCTGGTGATAACTCTTATTGTGGGCAACACATCTCATTTAAATTCTTTAAGGAGAAGTAAAAGTTTCTCATGAACCCTCATCTCAATTGCTTTCAGCTCAAAAATAATTCACATACCAAAGTGCCTGTTCTGAACCCCTTCAAACATCAGTGAGGTTGGTGAATACATGAAATCAAGGCACTAATAACAGAAATAATGTTTCTTCTGGTACATAGTAAGGACTTGGGGACTGTTATTGTTTGCAATGGTTCCTCACAGCTTACAAATCTTCTTCAAATGTTCTATCGAGTGTTTGATTCTCACAAGAACTATGTCAAGTGATGGGTCTGGTTTTATGTCTTTTTTTACCAATGGAAAAAACAGCGGCTCAGAGAGAGTAAGGGGCTCAACTAAAATCTCGTAACTGATACAGTTGACATCTGTTGCTTTGGTTGGGACAATTTCCTTCCTCCTTTTGGTAACAGGACTCTGATTTTCCTTTAAGAAACTGCCCTGTGGTTTTATAGAACTCCTAGCAGGACTGTCAGTCAAGAGACCCTGCCTCCCTGTGTTAACATGTGACCCACTCTGGCTCATGAGAACTCTCTACAGCCCCTGGATGCAGAGACTGGTATACCGGTGGCTATGTGATCCAAATATTTTGAGTTATTTTTATTGATTGATTTTTCACTTGTGGACATTTTATGAACTTCCCTCCATGTGGCTTCAAGCTACCAGGACACAGGCCCTCCCAACACCCTTAATCCTCTCCTCAGCTCTTCTGCTGAAGAACTTGGCCTTCTCGATGTCTGGCTGCTTTGGGAGCCTTCCCTTCCCCAGAACTTCGTAGTAGCCTGATTGCACCACATCAATGATAGGAGCAGCTCCAGTCTTGTTTTGGCAGCATTTACCTGTGTCTGTTCACTGACCAAGGTCCGCAGTTTATCAAGGTTGACAGTTGGGCAAAAGCTCTGGTTCCTCTTTAAGTGGTAATGTCTCATCCCAACCTTCCCAAAGTAACCTGGGTGATATTTGTCGAAGTTGATTCTGTGATGATGCAGGCCACCAGCATTACCGTGACCTTCCGGGTGCTTCCTGTGCTTGTCAATGGGACCGTGGCCATGGCTCACGTGGCCCGAAGTTTCTGAGTCTTCCTCAGTCTGGATGCATGTTGGTGGCCAAGATGCAAAAGTGAGTTTTTATTTTTAAAGAGAGATAAATTCTAGGAGTGAGTTGGCTTCACTTGAGAGATGTAAGGAACATGAAACCTTGGAGATATTTTCCAGAGAGAACTGCTACAGTAAAGCTAATAAAGGGGAATTCCTAGTGGGGGGAGCACGAGAGAGAGAGAAGAGAAGAGAAGAGAAGAGAAGAGAAGAGAAGAGAAGAGAAGAGAAGAGAAGAGAGAAGGGAGAGAGGTGGAGAAAGTGGTGGGCCGGTGCTCTAACCACTGAGCAACGCTGGCCAGGGCAAGACATTCTGATTTTATTTGAGGAAACAGATATAGCTATGCCTGAAGTCGGCCAGATCAACTCTTGAATTTTCAAGTTCAGTGAGTCAGTAAATTCCTTGTTTTGTTTAAGTAGGTTTGGACTTCTTTACTTGTAACCAAAACATTCCTAACTAGTAAATGTCTTAGTTATTATTGAAACATGTCTTTTGACATCAAATACTTGGCTATTTCCACTGCTGCAACCTTCAGAAAGATGCCCGTACATATAAATGTCAAAACTTTGTGGGAGATTAGAGAACCTTCCCTCTTTCCATTAACACACACTATTGTAGGTTCCCTTCAAGTTTTCACTTTAAAAATTCTGTCAAGAGAATGAGAAGACAAGCTACAGACTTGAAGAAAATATTTTCAAAAGACATACCTGATAAAGGGCTGTTATCCAAAATATGCAAAAAACACTTTAAAGGTCAAGAATAAAACAAACAGCTTGATTAAAAAATGGACAAAGGATCTGAACAGACACTTCACCAAAGAAGATGTATGGATGACAAATAAGCATATAAAAAGATATTCTATATGTCACTAGGAAATATAGATTAAAGAAACAATGAGTTACCACTACATCCCTATTAGAAGGCCAAAATCCAGAATATTGACACCAACAAATGTTTGGAGCAACAGGAAATCTCATTAATTGAAAATATTTATTGGGAACCTATTATGGGTTTTCTGTAAATAAGTTTCTGTTTGGAGTTTGCAATATAATAAAGTCAAGGGAAATAACTGACTAATACAAGAATGGATTAAGTCCTAAATAGCAGGAGGGTGCTTTGTATTGAGAAAAGGTTATTACTGTAACTTCTGAAAGTTGAATGGGAGGTAGAATTGTGAATGATTTTAAATTCAAGGTATTATTTAGGCTGAGGCTTGAAAGATGAGTAGGTCAGTGGATAGAACATCCTAGGCCAGTGGTGGCGAACCTATGACACACGTGTCAGAGGTGACACGTGAACTCATTTTTTTTGGTTGATTTTTATTTGTTAAATGGCATTTAAATATATAAAATAAATATCAAAAATATAAATCTTTGTTTTACTATGGTTGCAAATATCAAAAAATTTCTATATGTGACACGGCACCAGAGTTAAGTTAGGGTTTTTCAAAATGCTGACACACTGAGCTCAAAAGGTTCGCCATCACTGTCCTAGGCATAAGCATGAGCAAGAGCATTGCAGACATTCCATGCTTGAAGGGAACAAAGGATGGTTGAAGGGGGTAGTGCATTACTTTCCTATTGTCATGATAAAAAATTACTACAAACTTAAAGCAATACAAATTTATTATCTTACTAGAGGCTCGGTACATGAAAATTTGTGCACTGGAGGGGTCCCTCAGCCTGGCCTGTGCCCTCTCGCAGTCCTGGTGCCCTCAGGGGATGTCTGACTGATGGTTTAGGCCCGCTCTCCACGGGGAGGCCGATCAGAGGATGGTGCCAGCTGGTGAGCGGCTAGCCCTGCCCCCCGCCGCCATCACCGGTGGTCTCCCTCTGGGGAGTCCCCCTCTTCCTTCCCCCATCACCCCTCTGCCCCCATTGCCATCCCCTCCCTCTGCCCGCTGGCACGAGCCTTGGCTGGCCTGGTGCTGCCTGCTCACTGGCCCTGGCCCCTGCCGAATGGTCATCTGCCGTTTGATCAATTTGCATATTACACTTTTATTACATAGGACTAGAAGCTTGGTGCACGATATTCATGCACTGGGGGGGGGGGGTGATCCCTCAGCCCAACCTGTGCCCGCTTGCAGTCCGAGACCCCCAGGGATCGGGCCTAAGCTGGCAGGTGGACACCCCTCTCGCAGTCCAGTACCCATTGCTCCTTACTGCCTGCCTGCTAACTGTTCCTTACCACTCAGCTCACTGCTCCTTAGCGCTGCCGCGGAGGCAGGAGGCACTCACCAGCTGTGAGCCCAACTTCTGGTTGAGCAGTGCTTCCTCTGTGGGAGCACACTGACCACCAGGGGCAGCTCCTGCATTGAGCATCTGCCCCCTGGTGGTCAGTGCGCATCATAGCGACCAGTCGTTCTGGTCGTTCCGCCATAACAGTCGCTTAGGCTTTTATTATATAGATAGTTCTGTAGGTTTGAAGTTCAATACAGGTTACATTGGGATAAAATTAAAGTGTCAGCAGGGTTCTAGAGGTTCTAGGGGTAAACCCATTTCCTTGTATTTTCCAGCTTCTAGAGATCTCCACAATCCTGGCAGGTGGCCCCCTTCATCTCTTCAAAGCCACCAATGTTGCAACTCTCTATCTTTCAAAGTTGTAGCTCCCTTCTGCCTCTCCTCTTCTGCCTCCCATTTCCAGTGTTGAAGACCCTTGTGATTGATTATACTGGGCCACTCAATAATCCAGGATAACCTACTTTATGTATGATCAAGTGACTAGCAACCTTAATTACCCGTTTTGGTGAAATTTAACATAGTAACAGGTTCTGGGGATTAAGAATGGGGACATCTTGGGGTGAGGTCATTATTCTGCTTATTACAGGTAAGGAATAGCTACCCTTGAGAGGGAGGCCAAAAGAAGGGGTGTGAATGCGCTGATAAGGGCAGTGGGGTTGCAGGTGCAAGTTTCTGAGGTTTGACATTACATATATGAGAGGAAGGGAGAGGGAGAGATAGAAACAGCAATGATGAGAGTGAATCATTGATTGGCTGCCCCCTGCATGTCCCCTTCTCTCTCTCCATCTCAGTGAGTGCCGTTTTTAGTCATATGACTTAATTTGTTCAGTAGATGCTGCAACCCAGGCCTTAAATCAGTGGTTCTCAACCTTCTGGCCCTTTAAATACAGTTCCCCATGTTGTGACCCAACCATAAAATTATTTTCGTTGCTACTTCATAACTGTAATGTTGCTACTGTTATGAATCGTAATGTAAATATCTGATATGCAGGATGGTCTTAGGCGACCCCTGTGAAAGGGTCGTTCGACCACCAAAGGGGTCGCGACCCACAGGTTGAGAACCGCTAATCATTCACCTACAATCCGCAGGGGGAGACGGGAATCCTGGCCAATGCCCCAATCAGCAAGGCTGAAGCTATGGTTCAAATCGCGGGGAAGGCACGCAGTCCTTGTACTTAAGATATTACCTTAACAGACACAAAATTGAACAACTGTGCAGGGTCTCAGCGAAGCAAGCCCGACTGTCCGCCCAGTTCTACAGAACCCATCCGCGAGCCCCTGGGAGCAGCCCTCTTCTCATTCCCCCCCCCCCCCGCCCCCTCGCCATCCCCGCCCCCCTCCCCCCCCCCCCCCCCGCCGTCCCCGCCCCCATTGGTCGCACGGACGGCAAGCCCGCGACGCAGACTTTTTTTGACACCGCGCCCTCGACCCGCCTGCGACGTCAGAGCGGAGTCCCCGGAGCGACGAGGGTGGGGGGTGATGGAGGCGGAACGTCCTGGGGGGCGGAACCCCGGTTACGTGCCCGGAGCCCGCCGTCTTCCGCTTCCGGTACTTCCGGGGGCGACCGCTGGATCCGTCCGGCTGGGTGCGGGACGCGCTTGGTCCCTCTCTCTGTATCGGTCCGTCTGCATTACCGCCCCTGCCCTGTTCCCAGCGGGAGGGACATGAGTGTCCCTGAGCCGCCGCTGTCGGCCGGGGTCCTGCCTGGGCCGCCCGCCGGCCTGGGAGCCGGGGAGCGGACGCCGGGTAGGTGCTGCAGGCGGGGCGGGCGGCGGGGCCGAGTGCCTGGGTCTCCGGGTCGCTCCGGGAGGGAGCGGCTTTTGGCGGCTGCGGCCCTTGCGGCGCGGAAGTGGGCACCGCACTGGCCCGCGCCCTGCGGAATGGGGGGGGGGGGCGGGGGGGGGCGGGACCCGCGGGACCCGCAGGGGTAAGCGGGGTTTTTGGGGTGGAGTTGGAAGGGGTGGATAGTGAAGTCATTCTGCGTTTCTGTGACTCCAGCTCATTGTTAGCTCTTTGTTACGCGCTAGTGGCTGAGAATGAGCTTGTCAAGATGATCGCTTTGTAATGTAGAAACCTGAGTTACCCAGAGCTCTGCCTTGCTTGTTGACATTGCTGCTTCCCTATTCCTCCAGCGGTTCCCAGAGCGATTTAAGCCCCACTGTCCTAAGGCATCCACTGACTGTAATGGGTTGACTTGCTGTGCATCCAGAATGGTACTATTTCTGTGCCGTCCTTGGGAGGATTGAGAAAGTGGTCACTCAAAGCCGTGTCGTGTTCTGTGGTTCAGATAAGGGGCCCTGAAGGAGAAAGGCTGCACGATTTGGGATGTACCTTCTCCTTTATCTCTTGTTCCAGAAATATAGGGGTTACCCCAAAATAGGGCTCAGTCCTTTCTCCGGCATGCTTTTCCTGAGTGATCTCCCTCTCTCCCCACCTTCACAAGTTGCTTCTATAAGTTTGACTTCCCTGTCTGTGTGCAGTGTGGGTCCCTCTCAGCTCGCTTTTTCATCTGCTTGATGGGTACTTCGACATGGTTCTTTTGCACTAATCTCACTGCATGTCCATAAATAAAAGGAGATCTCTGGTCCTATTAATGGTGCCAAGTCACTCTCACTTGAAGCTTTGATATTACCCTGGGCTCTTTCCTCTCACTTGCCTCCAACTTCTGTTTAATCTAGGGGGTTCTACTATACACTTTCCAATTCCTCTTTGTCTTTTCGCCCTTACAGGTTGTAATGCCAATCTCCCTCTACACCGGAAGGGCTCTGCTCCCAGTCTCTTACTCTTCCACCCTCTCTCTCCCACTGCTTTCACATCAGTGCTCCAAGATAAAGCTCCAAGCATGACATTTCCTTGCTTGGAAGCCTTAAGTGGCTCCTACTTATTAAAATAAAGAGCCAAACCCATTAGCCTGGAACTCAAGGGTCCTCCTAGACTGGCCATGTGGTTCATATAGCTCACTACTATTATGTCCCATGCTCCAACTACCTTCTCTATTCAGAACAATTCTGTATTCCTACTTTTCCTCATGCTGCTTCCCCCCCCCCCCCCCATATTGTATTCCTTTCAATCCTGTCTTCATACCTTCTTACCCATTTGGAAATAATAGCTCTCAGATAGTTGGCAGGAGTGTAAATTGTTACCATCTCTTAGGAGGCAATTTTGCAATGCCTATTAAAAAATGCATAAACCTTTGGTCCCAACAGTCTATTTCTAAGAATTTATTCTACAAAAACAGTGACAAGGATATGGAAAGACAAGGGAGAAAGCTTACTGCAACATCGTTTGAAATAGCAAAAAATGAAAATAACCTAAGTACTCATCCAGAGGTGTCTTAGTTTGCTCGGGCCGCCATAACAAGTACCATGGGCTGGGTGGCTTAAACGACAGACATTCTTCACAGATAGGGAGGCTGGGAAGTCCAAGATCCAGGTGCTGGCAGATTAGGTTCCTGATGAGGACCATCTTCTGATCTTCACATGGTCGAGGGAGAGAATTCTGGTTCTCTTTTCTTTTAAGGACAAGAACCTCATCATGGGGGCCCCACCTTCATGACCTCATTTAAACTTCCGAAAGGTCCCATCACCAAATACCATTGCATGGAGGTTAGGGCTTCAACATGAATTTTTGGCAGGGACACACACATTCAGTCCAAAACAATAGGGAGATGGTTAAACTATGTTAGAATTCTATTAACATAAAAAGAATGTAGTAGATCTGTATATGTTAATTTAGAAAGATATGTAACATATATATTTAAGAGAATAGTTGTAAAAAATACAACTAATATTTCATTTGTGATAAAAACAGGATTTTTGCATGGGTATGCAAAGACAGTTTCTTGAAGGCTGTGTAAGAACTCCAGAATGATTCTAAAGGCATGAGAAAGAGTATTTTTACTTTTCATCTTTGTGTTTTAAATTTTTATAAGTAACATTTTAAAAAAAGGAAAATAAATGAAAATTTCATCCGTTCTTCAAGCTTCAGCACAAATGCCCATACCCCCTTTAGGAATTGTTCCCAGACTTCTCGGTGAAACTGAATTCCCCTCTGAGTTTCTGTTTCTCTAATGGCACTTCTCACATTCTATGGTTCCCTGTTTTGAACCCTTTCACAGAAGGAGGCTTTCCTAATTTATTGTTATATTCAGAAACTAGTACATGATATAGACATGCAGCAAATGTTTCTTATGTGCATAGAATAAGAACCCTTTCTTTTTCTTTAATTTCCCACAATAAAACACCTCGAACTTAGTAACTAAATGTATGTAAAGACATGAAAACTTGGACATTTCCAATAATTAACTAGAAGATTAGGGCAGGGTAAGAAGGCTCTATGAATTAAAATGTATACTATAGACAGGTGGGGCAAAAGTAGGTTTACAATTGTTCGGATGGAAAATAATACAATAATTAATAAATAATAATACAAGAATAAACTGTGTTTCATTTACTCACACCTATAAACTTGCTTTTGTCCCACCCTGTATATTGTAAGGCAGATGTGTTAGTTATCATTCCTTAAAGTTGAAATGTCCTTATTTGGGTGTTTTTGTTTATCTATAATACTTACATTTTCTATATTTTCTTTTACCTACTGATTGATTTTTAGAGACAGGAAGAAAAGGGTGAAACATTGATTTATTGTTCCACTTATTTATGCGTTCATTGGTGGATTCTTGTATGTGCCTTTAATAGGGATCAGACCCACAACGTTGTCATATCAGGATGACACTTTAACCAACTGAGCTACCTGGCCAGGGCTATATTTTCTTAGAGTTGCTCTTGTTTGCACTATAATTGAAATCAAGCCTCAAGCAATGACATTGATTCTCAGATATACTTATATATACTTATTCACTTCCCATTTGATGGTACATCAGTGACAATATCTGTAAGTGCTCCACTTTCCCCATCATATATATAGTATGTAAATCCTCACTCGAGGGTATTTTTGCCATTGATTTTTAGAGAGTGGAAGGGAGGGAGGGGAAGAGAGAGAGCGAGAGAGACAGACAGACATTGATGTGAGAGAGACACATCGATTGGTTGCCTCCTGCACCCCCCACTAGGGTGGAGATCAAACCTGCAACCAGATGTGTGCCCTTGACCAGGAATCGAACCTGCGATCCTTTTGGTGTTCGGACTGCATGGACTGACACTCTAACTATTGAACAACACTGGCCAGGGCTCCCCGTTATATTTTTATTTCATTTGTGGAGTACTTCAGTTTTTAATTAGATCTTACCTGTTTGAATATTGCTTTTCAACTTTGAGAATTCCAAACTTTGTTCATGTGTTTTTCAGGATCAGAATAAAAACCATACTATTTTATTTTGATCTCTAAAAGCTTATTTTGAATATGAGAGCATGTTGTATTCCTCAATCTTGCCCAAATTTAAGTCTGTGATAAAAATTATTCTTGGAAATTGGTTATAAGCAATGTATTATAATAAATGTATTCTATATAATGATCTAATTTGAAGTTTCTGATTATTACCAGGTTATGATTAAAGAGAGATGTTTTAGAGTTTAATATTAGTTTAAAAATGCTTGTAGAGTACAATTTTAATAATGTGATCATCTCATTTTTTTCTCCTTCTAAATCAGTGATTCTAAAATCTTACGAACCAATCATCAAACACTTTAGAAATTGTCTTGTAATTTTCCTGGTAGTAGTAGTGATTGATGGGTATTCATTTTAGACATTTTCGAATGCCTGGTACAATGCTTGCACCCCTTTCGTTCAAAGGAAAAGTATGAGGTATCACGTCTAGATTTACACAAAAGACATTATACATTATTTTCTACAGTAAATTAAGATGTTGATCTCAAGAGAGGAGAAATTCTTAGAAAATTTCTCTCCTCCTAACAGATGACAAAACAGCCCCCCTTTTGCATGTAAATAATATCTCAACTATATACAAAATAAATGTTGAACCATATTTTCACTTCCATAAAAATGAAAAAATGTTTTTTAGGAATTGAGTTTAAAAATATATATAATTTCTGCCTGCTTTAGAAAAGAAGAATTTCTTGCTTTCATTCAGTGATTGTTTCCCACTTTTAGGCCTCAGATTCCTTTCACAATCCATTGAAAACTATAAATCCTCTGTTATGAAAAATACGTAAACATACAGAATTTTGCACATATTAATATTCTTTTAATCTAGATTTTACATTATACTAGTAGCTTAAAAACATGTTTTGAGTGTTCATAATCCTTTTTTTAGAGGACACTCAGAAGGTAAAAGTTAAAATAAGAGAAAGGGATACCTGTACTACCTCATATATGTGTGCTGAACCCCACCGCCAGCCTCCTTCCCTGCCTACCTGCTACTCTCTCATTTCTGTGTCAACTTAAAAGCTTCCTAAATGTGATTTTTGCTTGGGGACAGGTTTAAGTGACACTTCTCCAGATGAAGGGTTAATAGAGGACTTGACTGTGGAAGACAAAGCTGTGGAGCAACTGGCAGAAGGATTGCTTTCTCACTACCTGCCAGATCTGCAGAGATCAAAACAAGCCCTGCAGGAACTCACGTGAGCTAACAAAAGCCAGAGGTGCACTCATTTCCCCTCTGGTAGAGTCATTTACTGTATTCAGGGGTATTATTTTGTAACGTGTTATTCAGTTGGGCATTTCTATATCTTTAGTGATAACAGATGGGAGTAGAGGAGTTCATAGTAATCTAAATATAAAAAGTGAAATGAATACTTCTAGGGCAGTGATGGCGAACCTATGACACGCGTGTCAGAGGTGACACGTGAACTCATTTTTTTGGTTGATTTTTCTTTGTTAATGGCATTTAAATATATAAAATAAATATCAAAAATATAAGTCTTTGTTTTACTATGGTTGCAAATATCAAAAAATTTCTATATGTGACACGGCACCAGAGTTAAGTTAGGGTTTTCCAAAATGCTGACACACTGAGCTCAAAAGGTTCGCCATCACTGTTCTAGGGTGTTTGGCTCCTAAGAAGTACCCCTAAATTTTATCTAGACTTTGATTAGCTTTTGGTGTTTTACCAGTATTTTATGAAAGCCTTGCCTATTGGGAATGTTGCAGGATGGGCATATACCTGTTTCTGAGTAGAATTACAAAATTGCTTCCATAAGAGTCACATTTGTATTCAATTGCTGGCTCACGAGTTGCCAGAAATCCTTAGGTATCTTTTAAAAAGAATATATATTTAATTGATTTCAGAGAGGATGGGAGAGGGAGAGAGAGAGCTAGAAACATCAATGATGAGAGAGAATCATTGATTGTCTGCCTCCTGCATGCCCCCTACTTGGGAATGGAGCCTGCAACCCGGTCATGTGCCCTTGACTGAATCAAACCTGGGACCCTTCAGTCTGCAGGCCGATGCTCTGTCCACTGAGCCAAAGCAGCTAGGGCCTAAAGTATCTTTTTTTAATTTTTTATATTCTTTTTATTTACTTAAAAAATATTTATTGTTGAAAGTATTACAGACGTCCCCATTGTCCCCCTTCACCTGGTTCCTGCCCCACCCCAGGCCTTCACCACCCTATTGTCTGTATTCTTGGGTAATGCATATCTATACTAATAATAGAGGAATATGCAAATTGTCCAGGACACCATCACAGTAAAAGTAACGACCAAACAGCAGGCTGCATGGGGTGACCAGGCCGGCAGGAGTGGTTAGTGAGGGACGACCACACAACTGAACAGCAGGTTGCATGGGGTGACCAGGCCGGCAGTGGGGTTAGTGAGGGATGACCAAACGACTGAACAGTGGCTGTGTGGGGTGATCAGGCTGGCAGTGGGGGGCAGTTAGGGGTGACCAGACTGGTGGTGGGGGGGCAGTTAGGGGCGATCAGGCAGGCAGGCAGGCAGGTGAGCAGTTAGGAGCCAGCGGTCCCGGATTGTGAGAGGGATGTCCTTCTAGGGGTCCCAGATTGGAGAGGGTGCAGGCTGGGCTCAGGGGACCCACCCCCTGTGCATGAATTTTGTGTACCGGGCCTCTAGTATGTATATAAGTTCTTTGGTTAATCTCTTCCCACCCCTACCCCCTCCCCTTCCCTCTGAGATTTATCAGTCTGTTCCATGTTTCCATGCCTATGGTTCTGTTTTATTCATCAGTTTATTTTGTTCATTAGCTTCCTTGTTCATTTATTTTGATTTTTAGATTAAATTGTTGATAGATATGTATTTATTGCCATTTTATTGTTCATATTTCTTTTCTAATTCTTCCTTTTCCTCCTCTTCCTTCTCTTTCCCCTCTTCCTCCTCCTCCGCTTCTTCCCCCTTCCTCATCTTCCTTCTCTTTTCTTCCTCCTCCTCCTCCTCTTCATCTTTTTCTTCTTGCTGGGATTTAAATTTGGATTGCATTGAATCTATAGATCAAGTTGGGAGGAATTGATACTTAATATTGAGACTTTTAAAAACAATTTGATTTGAGAGAGAGACAAACATTGATTTGTTGTTCCACTTATTTATGCATTCATTGGTTGGTGCTTGTGTGTGCCCTGACTGGGGATTGATCCTGCAGTCTTGGCGCATCGGGACAGTGCTCCAACTGAGCTACCTGGTCAGGACCTTAATATTGAGGCTTTTATTCCATGTACTTGGAATATTTCTCCATTGTTTATATCTTTTTGAAAATTTCTTTCTTAATTATGTTAGTAATTTGTATATTTCTTTCTTTCTCATCTGTGTATCTTTTATTTTCTTTCCTTTTTGTATTGCCTTAGCTAGGACTTCCAGTGTCACATAGACTAGTAGTGAGAATGGACACTTTTCTTTGCTCCTGATCTTAGGGGGAAAACACCTAGTTTCTCACCACAAGTGTGATGTTGGTTATAGGTTTTTTAGACATTCTTTAACAAGTTGAGGCAGTTCCTCTCCCTAGTTTGTTGAGAGTGTTTTTAATCATGTCTGGTGTTGGACTTAAATACTTTTTCTGCATCAACTGATAGGACCATATGATTTTTTTCTTTAGCTTTCTTCTTTTCAAATATTGAACCAGCTTTGCATACTTAGAATAAATTGTACTTGGTTGTGGTGTATAATACTTTTTAAAAAATATATTTTTATTGATTTAGAGAGAGAGGAAGAAACATCAGTGTGAGAGAGAATCATTGATTGGTTGCCTCCCATATACACCCTGACCAGGGATCAAACCCACAACTTGGATATGTGCCCTGACCTAAAATTGAAGTAAAACTGGACAACCAATGAGTCTGGGCTGCCTGTCACTACTGTAGCCAATTCAGCAGAGACAGGGTTGAATCACATATGAGCCTTTATTCTAATACTGCCGGCAGTATGGGAGAGCAGCAGGTCAGCCACAAAAATCTGATCTCCAATCCCCCATAAACCAGCTGCTTTTATTGGGTTGGACAAATGTGACATGGGGAAGTAGGGATTACAGGGCTGGGGAAGTAGGCAATGCAGGCTGGGGTGGGGCTCCATTTGGCTAACAAGATTGTTAATCTTTCCATATTAAATAGTTCTTGAATGAGAATGGACATTCCAAGGTTGACTCTCAGGTCCCAGGCATGTACAACTCCTAGCCAGGTTAGGATGTCCTTTTAATAAGAACAAGGCAATCATGGTTAAACAGAGCATGTTTAATATTTCTTATAACTATAGCTAGTGCCCAGTATTCTGTTTTTGCCCCTAACAGAACTAGCAACCCTTTGCTACATGGGATGGTCGCTCAACCAACTGAGCCATACTGGCCAGGACTGGTGTATAATTCTTTTTATACATTGTCAAATTTGATTGCCAATATCTTATTGAGAATTTTTGCATCTATGCTGATGAAATACATTGGTCTGTAGATTTTCTTTTCCTTTGTCTGGGTTTTGATTTTAGGGTAATGTTGGCCTCATAGGAAATGCTCTTTTTACTTCTTTGTTCTGGAAGAGGTTGTAGAAAATGGGCATAATTTCCTCCTTAAATGTTTGTAGGAAGTCACCAGTGAAACTGTCTGGTCCTGGTGCTTTCATTCTGGGAGATTATTACTTATTAATTTAACCTTTCTAGTAAATATATTGTTGGCAGTTAGACAGACATGAGCAGAGTAGGAACAGTAGGCCAGGTACAGAAGGTCACCACCCTATTTAAGGGTGTGGCTCCCTCTCCCACATCTCACTTCTACCTCTGTGACTTTATAGTGGCCCCACACTATAACAAAGAAACAGAATTTCTGGAGGATGAGGCCCAGAAATCAGGATTTTAAAAAGATTCCCAGGTGATTCCAATGTGCAGCCAAGGTTGAGAACCACTTTACTAGTATATTAGTAAAGTTGGTTTCTCTTTCTCAGTAAAAGGTTTTGAGTCAGAATTTTTATGAGTAACCTTTGAAATTATGTGGTTTGACCTCACTTTATAAATGAAGAAATTTAGACCCAGAGAAATAAACTGAGATCACACAACTGATTATTGGTAGGGGAATCTTGTGACCCTTAGTCTTTTTTTCACCTTGCTGCCTGTTTATCCCTTTAGACTTATTATCCCTTGATATCCCTGCATTTTTTTCCCCAACTCTAAAAAGTCACTGCTCCTTATTTTATTTGTGGTTTTCTTCCAGTTTTAATATAAATAAAATATCGAGTTTCTTTGGCAAGATAGCATAAAAAACTTTTTTGGGAGAATACAGAGAATTGCCAAAAATAACAAGTAATAATTTTAAATGACTTGGTCATTTTAGTTACTAGAATCGAATTGAGGCAAGAATAAAAGATACTTTTGGTTATCAGAATGTGGCTTTGGAATATTATTTTGAAAAAGATTATGCTGAACCTAATAAGCCTTGGAAAATCAATAAATTTCCAACTTAATTTCTGCCTTCAACATTAAACAAGATGAATGTGATTCATTTTAATGAACCAGCACTTACAGTTTGTAATGTTTATTTTGGCCGTGTATTTCAGACAGAACCAAGTTGTATTATTGGACACACTGGAACAAGAGATTTCAAAATTTAAAGAATGTCATTCTATGTTGGATATTAATGCTTTGGTAAGTATGATTTACTTGACATAGCTTAATGACATCTTTCTTGTTTTAGAAATAGGCTTGTCCTCCCAACTTTGTACATATGTATGTTTGGGATCTTTTCATCTACTTTTTTAAAAGGGTAGAATTTGTCTTTTAATAGGAAACTTTGATTTACTTTATGGAACTTCTGTTGTCTTGAACAGTTATCTTTCAAACGTTGAATTTGTGATAGGAAATAGAACTTACAAAGTCTGGAATAGATCTTTATTTCTATAAAAGAGAACTAAAAATAAGAAACTTTTGGGATACTATTTTTTCCCCTTAGGGAAAGTGCACCTCTTTTTATCAATGACCTGGTTTTTAAAATTTGTGCATCCCTTTTTATCAATTAAAATGGTTTTAAAAATTCATATTTTATTTAATTGTATGGCATTTTCATAATGTTATGACAAATTAACGCTAAAACGGACCCTTTGAAGTTCCTTTATGAGAGCTTGTTTGGAGGTTCTAGCAGGGGAGCGCAGCTACTCGTATACCCTTGACCGAAGACCGGTCCTCTCCTGGGGGGGGGGGGGGGGGGGGAAGGTCGTCCTCTTCAACCGAGCGCGCAGCTTCGGGAGGGACGCACATGGATCGGTGAGGGAGGAGGGGGACACCCGCCTAGCCAGCCAGATCAGCCGAATCAACCCTGGCGATCAATGGGGTGACAGATGTCGCAGCCAGATCGCCCTCACATCCTGAAGTTCCTTTATGGACCCTTTAAAGCTTTCAGTATAAATGACAGTAGTTGAATTCATCAGAAGCTCTATAGCTTTTAGATGAAAGGAACTGATACTCTACTAGTATTTTAAGAAACAAGAATTAACAAAAATAAGGAACTTAGGACTACCTTTCTCTTAGGCATAAACATTACAAATAGCTTGTTTTGCATGATTTTTATGAACTTTCACGCATACCTCAGTAAATGGATTTTTCACTGGACAAATATTGCTTATTAATGTTTTCCTTTTATAACAATCAAAAAGGAAGTCCATCTCCTCTAGCGTTAGGCAGAGGCCTGTGGTAGTAAATACAAAGTTTTCTGCCTGTAGTTCCTGATATCTTGTGAAGGAGGCAGGCAAGGGGCAGAAACTAAGTCTTCCTCTTTTTGGTTCTGATTATCATTTAGGAACTGAAAACTGGAAGGTAGAGAGAGAGAGAGAGAGAGAGAGAGAGAGAGAGAGAGAGAGAGAGAGAGACAGACAGACACTGTAAGCTCTAGAGCTCACCAGACTATGACTTTACGTATAGCTGCATGAAGGTTGCTAGTATCTCTACCGACACTTCTCTCAATCTTGTTACCTGGTTTTCTCTCTTACCTTGCCTGAGAGTGAGGTGCTATTTTGCTTTTCTGGCATCTTGGGTGAGATGGCAAATCTACACCTGTGACTCCGTGGGAGGAAAAGTGTCCTTACAGAGGTGGTTCTGCTGGGTCTGGCTTCGGAAGCCCCTGGGGCTCTCCCGACACAGTTTGCCTTTTCCTGATGGGCAGACACTTAAATGGTCCTTTATCCTGGCTTGGTCTCCCTCTTGTAAAGGCAGTAGAGAGTTTTACTTTTCTCAGATGAAACTGATAGCATTATTGGGGAGTCTTACCGAAATTTTAGGATTATATTGCATGTTTTTAAGGCAAAAATGTATCTGTATACAAAATAAATGCCTATTTTATGGTCAGTAACTTTTTATCAATCTGAACTGAATCAAGTGTTTTCAAAATCCTCCTAATGGCTTAATAAAATTTAAATTTGCACTCAAATTGTGGAAATAATTAAGGCTTTAAAAAATTTGACCAATTTAGGAAGAATGAAGTGTAATGCAGACATTGATTTATTTAACCTTTTGATATTTCAGTCTAATTTGACTTTTCGTTTACTTTTCCATGTTCAGTTCACTGAAGCCAAACACTATCATGCCAAGTTGGTGAATATAAGGAAAGAAATGCTGATGCTTCACGAAAAGACATCGAAGTTAAAAGTGAGTTGGCAGGTTCTTTTATATTCTTTATAAAAGTAGAGGTGTAATTGTCTGTTCTTCAGTATTCATTTCTGACTTCTCATATACCCATATACAATAATATACTTAATTCCTGGTACATTGTTTTCTTTTTTTATTTTAAAACATTCATTTGAACCCCACTCTGGGCTTTTTTACTTATAGCCGGGCTTGTAGGCTCCTATTCTCTGAATATGCCACTGCAATTCTCATTTAACGGAATAACAATTATTATTTTTTGTTCCAAAGAGAACTTAAATTACCCACAATGAATTTATGTTAAATATGAAATTTATTAATATGTATTGATTACCTCAAACGAAAGCACTTTTACTTTTAAACTAGGTCATAATCCATAAACCTTGATTGTTCTCTTGTTTTTTGAATTTTTGATATAGAAAAGAGCACTTAAACTGCAGCAGAAGAGGCAGAAAGAAGAGTTGGAAAGGGAGCAGCAACGAGAGAAGGAATTTGAAAGAGAAAAGCAGTTAACTGCCAAACCAGCGAAAAGGACATGAAAAGTTGAATGTGTTTGTGTGTTCTTCCCTTCCCTGTCCCACGTGCTTTGCATTTAAGAAGACTTAAGTGCAGACTGAAGTTAAGGTAGTGCCTTATACCATTGTGTCCTGTTTTGAAATCCTTTCCTCAGGAGTGCTGTCTCTATATGTTCATTTTAGCCATTTAAGTGGCCCCCCCCCTCACATCCCCCCTCCCCCAAGTAAAAGACAATGTCACTTGGTTGGATATTTATGGGTAATTTTTTAATTTCTGTTTTACTTAATTTTAAAATTCATTATTTTGGCCTTGAATCATTTATGAACTGGAAAATGGTTTGATTGTTTTTTTAATAGATTTTAAGTGGTTAAAAATGAGTATGAGTGTTTTAGCTTCTTAATAACTGTGGAATTAAGTTTCAGTTTCTTATTTTATGAAATGGCTTGTCTCTTGGAATACAATGCTGGTTTTTGGCAGTTGCCTTTTCATTGCTTGGTTACAAAGAAATGCCAGCTGTTTAATCACATATGCTACTGGAAAAGAGGTGATGGTATAAATCTTTGTGAAGAACATGATAGAAAAGTGTATACACAGTAAACAATAGCATCTTAGACATAGGCGAGGGGAGCACAATGCCAGATGGATTCCACTAACCATCGGCTCTATCTGCTTCCTAGCATTGTTGCCACTTAGTTCTTAGGTAGCTTCTGGTTCAGAGTAGATTGTATCTGCCCCTAAAGTTTGGCAGGGGTGGTGGTAGAGCTGTCACACACTCAGATATGCTTAAATATTTATTATACTTAGTAAGAGTTGCCACACACTGAGATGGTTGTCAAGCTGATACGATAGTGAGCTCAACTTTCCAAATGGAAGGTCTAATCACTAGTTCTATCTTCTGATTTGCTGTGTGGCTTTACATGTGGTTATTTTTTTTTTTTAATATATTTTATTGATTTTTTACAGAGAGGAAGGGAGAGGAATAGAGAGTTAGAAACACCTATCAGCGGCCTCCTGCACACTCCCTACTGGGGATGTACCCGCAACCAAGGTACATGCCCTTGACTGGAATCGAACCTGGGACCCTTGAGTCCGAAGGCCTATCCACTGAGTCAAACCCGTTAGGGCTACATGTGGTTACTTTAAAAAAAAAAATGCTTAAAGTAGATTGATAGATACCAACTATCTAGTTTTGTAGATAATGACAAGAATTGTGGAAAATAGCTTCTTCACAAAAGAGGCAGCATGATACCATTAGCATTTTCTAGATATCATCCCCCCAATATTATAAGTAGAAACTTATGTGAGGGAAATATGAAGTTTCATTGTTTTTAAAATTGAGAGTTTATTATTTACGGCTTTAGTATTCTTTAATGTCCAGCTGGTCTCCCGTTTTGTAAATAGAGACTGTACAGAATCTGTAAAGGTGTGTGATTAGAATGTATATTTTTTTTATAGTCTACATTACATTTTTGGTAAGCTGGAGTCAGTTTCTCTGATCACATATCAGGATACTTAATGATGGAGAAAGGCATTAGATTTAAGTTGTGTGCAAAAAACTGGTCTGTTTAAAGGTTTAAATAGTTTGAAAGCCTTTTCCTTCTTTAATGAATGAATTATGATCTCACAGTTCACTTGACTTTGACCTTATATTTAAGAATACATTTTATTTTAAAGGACTACATGTTGCCCTCAAATACTGGCTAAAACTGCCTAGGGCAGGATTCAATAGTGCTTGCAGTACAATGTCACCTGCACGCTGAATGTACTCATTTATAACCTGACAAAGGCTGTGCATTGTTTCTCAGAGTGGTTTGTGGACCAGCTGCAATGATTATTTAAATGCTGGTTCCTGCACACCACTCCTAGCCTGCTGAAGCACATCTCTTTGTTTATGTTGCTTTTTAAAAAGAGTTTCCTCAAGTGATTCATGCATCTTAAAAGTGGAGAACCACTGGTCTAGTGGTCTAGGTCAGAGGTTCCCACACTAGGCTGCATATTATTATCACCTGGGAACTTAAAAAGCAACACACCCAACATTCAGGAAGATTCTTACTCAAGTTCTGAGGTGGGGCCCTTGCAAATTTTAAAGAGCTCTCCATATTGTTCTAGACTATTTTAGTGATTTATATTTATGAAGAGTGAAATAGTTTAAAAAGCCACCCAGTAACTTTTGGGATTAATCTTATGAAATAAATTCTGAACTGCTGCTTTTGCTATAAAGTCAGGTTTAAGACTGAAATTGATAGCAGGCAGGAAATAAAGAACTCTGGTAAATCAGTTGAATGTTTGTGACCTGTATTAAAATAAATCATGTTTATTGAATGAATGGCAGGGCACATATGCTTTTAGAATTGTATTATTTAACTTTAGAGATTTTTAAAATGCTGTTTTTAGCCCTGGCACGTCCCATGCACAGAGAGGTCACTGGTTCCCATTCTGGTCAGGGTAGATGCCTGGGTTTTGGTCTTGATCTACAGTAGGGAGCATGCAGGAGGCAGCCGATCGATGTTTCTCTCTCTCTCTCCCTTCCTCTTAAAAAAAAAAAATCAATAAAAGCTTATATATTTTTAAAAATGCTACTTTTTTAAAAAAAATAGCATCCACTATATGTAGGTCAATTGTAAATCTAAAGTAATTCCCTTGGTAATTAAACTAATTAAATTTAATTACCTTGGTAATTAAAATTGAAAACTTTCGCTGTATTTCAGTAATATAGAAACATATCTTACTAATCTTGGACAGAACCCTTATACTGTATTTTTGCACAAAATAATGAATTGGTACTTGGATTGAAAAATAATTGCCTTTGTTGTGGTACTATTTCCCATGCCCTGAACTAAAATGACAGGGGTTGATTGTGCATTTACTATGTGGGAGGTGTCATGTAGATGTGCAGATGCAGAATGTAACAAGGATTGTATCCCTTGTGAGTTTTTGAGTTGATACAGTTTATAAATATATCACTTACTCTCATGATTTGTCTGATTTTGACTTGTAAAATGAAGACTACTTTTTACACGTTTAATTTTAAAAAGGCCTATGAATTATCCAAAGTCATTGACCAAGCACTATTTATTGTGTACATAGCACTGTATACTTCCCTTTATGGACATTATTTCAACCATTCCACTCCTTTGCTTTCCTCTCCTGTCACCTTTCTCTTAATGTTCTCTGAAATTTGTGTCACAGAATGACTAGTCCACTTATGTAGTCCTTTTCAGAAAAGTGATAGAAAGTGTGTAAAGATTCTAGTTGAAATAACCCAACTTTATAAAGTTTTAATTTGAGAATAAAAATAATAGCTACTGCTTTTAGTAGTTTGGTAGAAAGTGCTTCGTAAGGATCTATAGCCTATAAATTACAGAAAATTCCAACTAATAGAATATTTTAGGTCATGTTTTATATATATATATTTTTAACTTGGGAGTTCTTGGACCCCTTGGAGGGACTTCTGTGGATGACCTTTGGAGGAGATAGATTCATATATATATATATATATATATATAGCCACCCAAAATGTATACATGCACTTTGAATATTTATAAAGGCAGTGTTTATTAAAATACATTTCATTTTCAAAATTGAACTATCAGTTATTAAACTGTATATACATTTTTTTTGGACACCCTGTATATGATTTCCTCCAAAACAAGGATTCAGTGATTAAATCTTCAAACCTCACTGTGCACACATTTTAAAAAGTTATTTACCCAGCCAGTGTAGGTCAGTGGTTGGTTGTCGACCTATGAACCAGGAGGTCACGGTTCAGTTTCTGGTCAGGGCACATGCTTGGGTTGTGGGCTCAATCCCCAGAGTGGGGCACGCAGGATGCAGCCAATCAATGATTCTCTGTCATCATGGATGTTTCTATCTCTCCCTTCCTCTTCCTCCCTGAAATCAATGAAAAAAAAAAAAATATATATATTTTAAAATATATTTTTATTGATTTCAGAGAGGAAGGGAGAGGAAGAAAGAGATAGAAACATCCATGATGACAGAGAATCATTGATCTACCTCCTACACGCCTCCTACAGATGATCAAGCCTGCAACCCGGGCATGTGCCCTTGACTGGAATTGAACCTGGGACCCTTCAGTCTGCAGGCCAACGCTCTATCCGATCAGCCAAACCTGCCAGGGCTGAAAATATATTTTTTAAAAAGTTACTTAGTTTCTAGGTTTTCCATTTGGATAAGATAGTTTCTCTATTGTATATTTGTTCAAATATTTTTGTTCTGATTATTCAGATATTTAAGATTTGTTCTATTGCTTAGCTTTTATTCATACTGTTTTAGTTTTTTTGCATGTATAAGGCCATTAGGGTGAGACTAGGTTTATTTTCAAAGCCATTAAGAGAGTGAGGGAAGTCGTCAAGGGAGACAGTTATGAATGACTAGTTTAAAAAACAGGAAAAGCAGCCCTAGCCAGTTTGGCTCAGTGGCTAGATTGTTGGCTTGCGGACCGAAGGGTCCCGGGTTCGATTCCAGTTAAGGGCACATACCTCAGTTGCAGGCTCCTCCCTGGCCCAGACCCTGGTTGGGGCGCGTGCAGGAGGTAACCAATCGATGTGTTTCTCTCACATTGATATTTCTCTCTGTCTTTCTTTCTCTCTTCCACTCTCTCTAAAAATCAATGGAAAAATATCCTCAGTTGAGGATTTAAAAAACCCCCAAAAAACACAAAAAGTGAAATTTCCAAAGAAACACAATGTGAAGGCAGGGCCATCAGAGAGAAGATAGATAAAATTTGGGGTGGAACGGGGGTGGTAACCGAGGAAGAGAAAAGGAAGGGCCAAGACAGGTAGAGGGAAAGTAATGTATCTACTGTGTACCCTGAATAAAGGAGATTTAAAGGCCTGTAAAATAATGATACATTAATGAAATTCATCTGTTTTTAGGGTAAGATCGCCCCCCTACTGACTCTTTATTCTGATTAATACATTCCTAATGCGCTTCAGGAGGCCTGCAGTGCTCAAATCTGGATAAGAACGGGGCTGAACATCACTGAGCATGTATGGGTGCTGCTCACTCCTGGGTCAGCTTGACTTTCATTAGGACTTTGGAAAAGATGATAAAGGATAGTGAATACTTTGTCAGGGAATACTAAGCAACAAAAACATGTATATAGACTTGAAGGTTCCTGGCCTCTGCTTTGATCATAAAATTTAAAATTTTATAGTATATTCAGTCTTAGTAATACTGTGGTTAGGATTGTGGACTCTGAAGTCAGACTGCTGGTTTATATTCCTGTTTGATTTGGGGCCTTGGACTTGGTTAAACCCTGTGTACTTAAGTTTCCTGAACTGTAAAGTTGGGGATAAGTGTTTCTGGCTTCATAGAGTTTTGAGCTGTTTTGCTATCCATATAAAAGCCCTTAACAAAATAGTAAAAGCTTAAAAAATGTTGGATGTTATATCACAGTATCTTGGAGTCACATCCACATGGCGGGGAGGTACTTACTGTGCCCCTTTGTGCATGTGTATTTTTTCTCCCAGGGCTTCCACTGCTCAGGACCCGTCATCCTGTAATGTCTGCCTGTTGGACACCTATTCATTTTTTGCAACTCAGTTGTCACTTCTTTATAGTTTTCCAAACCACCTCCCAAAGTTCTTTTTTCTTGTGTCCTCATGGTACTTAATATTACATTTGCCTTAGCATTTAAGATCAAGGGTATTTATTAATCATCTTATGGTTCCATAATGCAGTAGTGCCCACCCAGCCTATTGTTGGTGTATTAATCAAGGTTCTCCAGAGAAACAGAACTAACAGTGTGTGTGTGTGTGTGTGTGTGTGTGTGTGTGTGTGTGTGAGAGAGAGAGAGAGAGAGAGAGAGAGAGAGAGAGAGAGAGAGATTGATCAAGCAGTTGGCTCACATGATTGTGGGGGCTGACAATTCCAAAATCATCAGGACAGCCTGGATCCCCAGGGAAGAGTTCAAAGGCAGTCTGGGGGCAGAATTCCCTCTTCCTCAGGGGACCTCCATCTTTTTCTTTTAAGGCTTTCATTTGTCTTTTTCTTTTAAGGCTTTCATTTGATTGGTCAAAGTCCATTCATATGGAGGGTAATCTTTACTGAAAGTCTACTGGTTTAAATGTTAGTCTCATTTAAAAAAAATGTCTAGAGTGGTATTTGACCAAATATATAGGTACCATGGTCTAGCCAGGTTGTCACATAAAATTAACCATCACAGTTGAGATCAAATTGAATCTAGTAGGAGAGATATACAGATATTAAAAATAGTTAAAATAAAAAAACTAGATTACATAAATAAGGAATATTACAATAAAAAGATCAAATTCCTACAATTAAAAAATGGCTTGGGAGCTTGTAATTCTTGGATAATCTAAACCATTGCTTCCTTGCCTAATTACATATTCAGATAGACTAAAAAAATAATGATAGCCAGTCCCAGGATCTTGGGAATGAAGTGAGCTTAGAGATAATGAGCATACTGGACTTAAAAAAAAAATAGACACCACATCTACTGTTAAGATTTACACCTTCTCTTTCAGCTAGGGCAGGGGTCCTCAAACTTTTTAAACAGGGGGCCAGGACTATAGTTTAAAAAAAAACTATGAACAAATTCCTATGCACACTGCACATACCTTATTTTGAAGTAAAAAAACAAAACGGGAACAAATACAATATTTGTATTTGCATGTGGCCCGCGGGCCGTAGTTTGAGGACCCCTGAGCTAGGGGCTATTCAGGCCTCTTAAAAAT
The DNA here is from genome assembly GCF_014108235.1 of Myotis myotis. Lineage (NCBI taxonomy): Eukaryota > Metazoa > Chordata > Mammalia > Chiroptera > Vespertilionidae > Myotis > Myotis myotis. Next base: position 163,377,869 of record NW_023416313.1, read on the forward strand.
ACTGTAGCTTCAAAAAAGAATTGGGCCGTTTTAGAGCAAGTGCAACGGATGAACACGCAACCCGAGAAAGCATAGATGGGACAATGCTGCCATCTTGTGGTACTCTCTGCTCCCCCAGGTCTACAGACGCTGATACTGACTTAATTAGCTTGATGTAGTTTGGCCTAAGCGTTTTCAACTACTATATATAGTTTTTAGGTAAGTCAGGATTTTCTGTATGGTCTGAACTTTTGTTTAAACAGTGAGATGTTTGAAAGTGATTTATGGGGAACGTTTGATAGGTTTCAAATGACATTTTCCTAACTTTTTGAGTCTTTTAGTTGGGCTTGAGGTTTTTAATTTTTACCTATTTTTTCTTCTCCAGTCATGTAATATATCACCATCAACCATGTTCTAAGAAAAATGTTACAGGCCAGAGATTTTGCTGGGTCAAAGGTCCGAGGTGTTGTGTGATTTTGTTCACCTGACCCTCCACATTAGGTCTTAGCTGATAGGGTGTAGGTTGGGCACCGGGCCCAAGAGAAGCCAACACCTGGTCTAATTGGTGAAAAATTAGCCTGGCAGTAAAACTGCCTAGATGAAGACTATAGGGAATCTCATTGGCTTAGTTACCTACTGTCTTGGGAATATGTATTAGAATACTCAGTCAGCTCGGCCGGCATGGCTCAGTGGTTGAGCATTGACCTATGAACGGAAGGTCACAGTTCGATTCCCTGTCTGGGCACATGCCCAGGTTGTGGGCTTGATCCCTAGTGTGGGGTGTGCAGGAAGCAGGCGATCAATGATTCTCTCTCATCATTGATGTTTCTGTCTCTCTCCCCTCTCTCTTCCTCTCTGAAATCAATAAAATAAATAAAGGAGATGTGAGAAGACACACTACCCTTCCATCTCCCTTCCCCCATTTATGAGATAACCTTAACAAATCTCTATTTATTGTAAATATAAGCATATAACATTATTATTGTTTTCTAGGCTCCTCTAGCATGTTATGTTTTTCTTTTTTAAAAATCTTCATTTGAGGATATTTTCCCATTGCTTTTTAGAGGAGAGTGGAAGAGAGAGGGAAAGACAGAGAGAAATATCGATGTGAGAGAAACACATCGATTGGTTGCCTCCTGCACATGCCCTGACCAGGGCCCAGGCTGGAAAGGAGCCTGAAATCGAGGTACATGCCCTCTACCCAATCAAACGCAGGACTCTTTGGTCTGCAGGCTGACGCTCTATCCCCTGAGCCAAACCAGCTAGGGCTGTTCTGTTTTTCAAAGTTTTTTAAAATAAGGTATTTAAAATTTTTAAAAATATATTTTTATTGATTTCAGAGAGGAAGGGAGAGGGTGAGAGAAAGAGAAACATCAATGATGAGAGAGAATCACTGAGTGGCTGCCTCCTGCATGCCCCCTACTGGGGATCCAGCCTCCAACCAGGGCATGTGCCCTGACTGGGAATCAAACCATGACCTCCTGGTTCATAGGTTGATGCTCAGCCACTGAGCCACACTGGCCAGGCTCAAAGTGTTTTAATATGCGTTACCTAAATTAATAATAAGGATGCTACTTAGGAGTTCATTTCTATGCCTGCTAATCCAGGAACTCAAAGGAGGAAATAGCAGTGACCAGCACCCAGGTGCAGTCCTCCTGTCAACCACATACCTCTTCTCATTGGTTGCTGGGTTTCCCCCCTTGTTTTATCTAATTGCTTAGGGTATTTTCATCTCTGGCTGGATTTCTAATCTCAGATCTACTTCTAGCTCATCCCCAAGCCTAAGATTCAGAACCCCAGCTGTGTTGAGCATCTGTTTCATGCTAGCTGCTGTAAATAGGTTATCCTGTAACAGCAGCCGTGGGAGGTTATCACCATAACACCATAGTCTCATCACCATTTTACAGGTGAGTGCATTTACAGCTGAGGACATGTTAAGTCTGAGTAACTTCCCAGATCATACAGTTCAAGTGGCGGAGCTAGGATTTTACTGTGGGAAAAACCCAAAGTACCACCTTTCTAGAGAATTTTCTTAGGCTGGAGATACTAGGAACAGAGATAGAAATAGACCTCAGGAGCTTTACTTTGAATATTTTGATAAAACTATACCAATGATAGGGAGCTATATGGATAGACCACTTCATTTCTAAGCTGATAATATTGGAAGAACAGAAGTGGAAGAAGACATGAGTGTCCTGTTAGGAGAGAGCCTAATGGGAAGAATGCCCAGAACTCTTGACTTTCCTGCACTGACAGGGAAGTTCCATGCCTCTCTGGTAGAAGGAAGCCACAGTGAGGCTGGACTGAGTGAGATCGGCTCGGGATTCTTCCCTTGACATGATGCTGATGCTGGAGTAGACAGGAGAGAGGCCAAGCTGCTGGGAGAATGAGCAACTGCAGAATGGCCGGGACATTCCTATTATGGCTGCTCTGAGACATTTCACCACCACCGGAAGCACCTGGAGAGAGCGACCTTCGATAGTGCCATGCTGGGCCTGCATTTTTGGGTCTTCAGTTTATCACTCAGCTCTGTCTCTCTCACACCTGTATGGCTTTGTGGGGAAATGCACAGTAGGATTAAAAGCCAGGAGGGCTTCTACTCAGTTCTCCCTGGAGGGCTCTAAGCAGTTCAGTTTCCCTCCGGGTAGACATGCTGGCAGGAGGTGATCCCTAAGGCTCTTCCAGCACCAACATTCTGAGACACCTATCCCACGGGTCTCCAGGAGTGTTGGCTCCTGGACTGCTGGTTTCACTCATAATGGCTCCGGTCCATCTGCTCGGTGCACTGACAGCATCCAGGCAGTGTACTCATCTCAGATGAGATGTTTCTGACCGTAACTACCTCATAACCTGGGCCTCAGATGGGTTTACCCTCCGAATGGGGGAGCAGGGAAGAGGTTGCTTCTGAAGGAGGCAGATGCTCCTTTCCTGTCTGGATTGAAAGTGTAATGGCAAGGAGAGAGGAGGCGAGGCCCACGTGAGTCACCTTGCCCCTCTGCAGGCCACCCTGAAGCCCCCTTATTCTGACTCACCCGCTTCCAGCCAGGAGTGGTGGTGTCCTGAGAGGCAGCTTGTGCCACCTGGCAGGTCAGACTGGTTATTAAAGATGCAGACTGGGATCTAAAGCAGGCTGGGTCACCCCACCCTCATCTTTGTTCTGGGCTCCAGTCATAGCCGTGAGAATGTGTCTCACACACCTCTAACTACAGGACTGGAACCGACGAGGGGTTCAGCTGGGATGCTCTGAGGTCTGTGCATTTGCACTGAGACACGCTTTCTACACGCTGCTCCTAGCCAGGGGCCCACTCCTGGGAGACATGGGACTTCCCCGATGGGCCACTTTAGCTCAAGGACTGCCCATTGTCTTCACGGAAGCTCTGCTCTGCAGTTTAGGATGCTTCCCTCCAACCTTCTTTCTCCTCTTCACTCCAGTGACAATACAGGAAGGAATACAGAGACTGAGGGACGTGGGCATGCTGGGAAGGCTCTATTACTAGTACGTAGGGCCAAAAGCCCACCACAGGATGTGTGCCATGAGGGCACACAGGACACGCCACTCACCAGGCCATCCAAACATGCCGGTGAGAGGGGCACCAGCGTCACTAGGGACAGGGATGACAGAAGGAGAGGCGTTTACAAATTGAACTTGTTAGCATTTGTGGGGATGATAGAGGGCAGGACTTGACCAATAAGTTGTGGATGATGGTTAATGGTGTCAGTTTTGCACCTAGGGTCAAAATAGGTAGACAGCTGTTGACGGGTATGCTAGCATCCAAAATGGATGAGCAAACTTTTTAGGTAAAGGGCTAAATAGAAATTTTTATTTATTTTATATGCTTGAACTGACTTTATTATAGAATCATGAAAAACAGAAGACATTATACCTACAGAGAAAGACTGGACACATCAGAAGGTCCTCTTGGACCTGTTCACTTCCTGGCACTGTCTACTGATACTCAGAACATGCTTGGATACTTCCTCATGAGCCTCCTGACCACTTAACCTTCCACTTCGACCTGGACATCATCTTGGGTACCTAGAGGTGAGGTGGTTTCTGTGCTCTCACAAGTCACAAAATCAGCCGTTCTTCTACATGTCTCAGATAGGCCAGATGATTCTCAAGTCTAGATGTTTTCTGCCTACTTAACCTCATCAGGCTCAATCCTTTGACCAATTGCAAAATGAAAAGTCCAGGGAAAAGCTAAAGTAGAGTTAGCTGGCTAGATGGAAACATTTCAGAGTCCTTGATAGTAAATGAAATGGCCTGTTTCTGACTTTTCATAGGGTTTATTTTCCATCCACTGTAGTGCATGCATCTTACTGGGACCTGTAGCGTACTAGCCCGCTCTTGCTCGTCCTGTCCGTATGGAAGGTCTTTCTCTTCAGTATCTAGGTTAACAGTTGCCTGAACATTAGATAACAATAATAACTATAGTACTGTAGTTACCAGTACTTTAGTAATTACCATTTATTACCTACCATTTACCTGAGTACTTATTCGATGCCAGGTATAGTACCAATCACTTTAGCTGTGTTAACTCATTTAATTTTCATAAGGATCCTATGAGGTAGGCACTTACAAAAATACCCATTTTACTGATGCAGTTAACTGAGGCCTTTCTCTCTGAGAGAGATGGTGTACAACACAAACATAACCTTTGGTCTTCATAGTCCCACATATACTCTGAGCTACTATAGCCCAAAAGATACAGTGTTTATTCTTCCAGCATATCCTTGAGGTAGGAGGACAAATTTTATCTCTTTTATAGCCGAGGAAATTTAGGCAAAAAGAATTTCCCAAAACCGTGTTTGAGACTAAGTTTCTGAAAAAGATGATTCCAGATTCAGTATTTTTCCTTCTTCTGAGAAGCCCCCTCTGGATAGAGAGTCTGCCTGCCATACCCTCGCTTTTCAGCACTCTTTAATATATATATACTAATATACTATATTTAGCAGAGCTCTTTGTTACTCTCGGGCTGAGGAATTTCACTATTGTGCTACCTTGCTTATGTATGTAAAAAACAGTATATGTAGTAAGTTCTTATATTTATGTGGCCTGTAGTAGACATCTTTTTGTTTTGCCTGCCTAATATTCAACCCTTTTCCCCATTTGGGGGGAATACCCATCACAAGCGTCCTGGTGGAAGTCAGAGGGACCAAGTATGCCCTCTCCCTGTTCTGACAGCTGTGATGCTGGTCTTTGGCATAGATTTGGTCAATGGACACTCCCGCCGAGGACCTGATTCTCGGTCCGTTTATGTTTGTGTCACTCCTCCTAGAGTCATTTGTGAAGGCAATGGGAGTATTCTGAGGGAGGCCAGAATACTAAAAGATGGTGTGTGATTTCTGCTTTTTGATTCTGCAGAGCTGTCCTGAGTTCTTTCCACTTTTCCTGCCATCATTACTCCATCATTATGATAGTCTATGAACCCCTGAGATCCTTTAATATCTCTCTCCTATGTAAGTTCTCCAGAGCTGGTTTATTTCTTGCAACCAGGAATCCTGATTGAGATAGAGTCTTTATAGTTTGTGATGCACCTCTCTATACATAACTGCTCCTGGTCTTAAAAACCACTTGATCTTCTATGTAACAAACGAGGAAACTCTAGCTGCTCTGTATAGCCTGACCGCAACTTTTGTTATTTGATGTGTAGGATGGCTGTGAGGAAAATGGCACATTTGGGAGGTATGGGGACTGCCTTGAAGAAACCTGACATAATACACGATCACTGTACTCTCTCTGCCCACCCCTTCTGAGGTTCTGAGACAGCTGCATGGTCTGGCAGGATGAACACTATGTGGAAGCTGGTGTCACCTTGGCTGGGCTGCTTTCTGAGCTAGGGAGGGATTTGATGGGCGGGGATGGGGGGAGCGGGAAGGAGGGGTGAGCTACTTCTTTACCTACTTACTCACCCAGGGAAGATTTACTGCAGGGAAGGAATGAGGTTGGGGCTTGCTGATTCGGCAAAACAGAGGGTACTATTCAAAGTTGTGTGCCCGCCCTGGCTGGTGTGGCTCAGTTGGTTGGGCATTGTCCTGTGTACTGAAGGGTTGCCCATTCAGTTCCCGGCTTGATCCCCAGGAGGCAGCTGATTGATGTTTCTCTCTCACATTGGTGTCTCTCTCTCTCTCCCTTTTCCTTCCTCTCTCTCTAAAATCAATATTAAAAAAGTTTTAAAAGCCCTAGCTGGTTTGGCTCCATGGATAGAGTGTTGTTGACCTGCAGACTGAAGGGTCCTGGGTTCGATTCTGTCAACAGCACATGCCCGGGTTGTGGGCTCCATCCCCAGTAGGGGGAGTGCAGGAGGCAGCTAATCAGTGATTCTTTCTCATCGTTGATGTTTGTAACTCTCTTGCCCTCTCCCTTCCCCTCCGAAATCAATAAACACATATTTTAAAAAAATCTTAAAAAAATAAAGTTGCATGCCTACAAGAACAGCCTCTTTATCACGCTCTTCCTCCGGCCTGCCCTTCCTGCCTTCAAAGGGTTCCTTTCTCTGTTCCATTCCGTTCTCGCCCAGCTCCTGTTGCCAGTCCTTCCTGCTCACTAGCCCGCCTGTCTTTCCAAAGCCCGGGTGGTTTGCTCTTCCTTCGTTAGGATGTTGTTAAAATGGGGTGTGTTGCTCTTAGCGCCAGCTCCTCCTATCACTTCCTCTTCCCACTCTTAATGATGCTTCTCCTAGTTTCCCATCTCCCCAAGCACATGTTTGCAACTTTGCAAGCCCCGCATGGGTAGGGACTAAGTCTGAGTTTGTTAGCAGTATATGACCAGGCAGCAGGCACAGGGCTTGCTTGGTACGTAGCAGGTGGGATTAGATGAAAGAACACTGCATGAGTGAGTGAGTAAACTCTCAGCCTCCTGCCTGCCTGCCTGCCTGATGTAGCCGTCCTTGCGGGGGGAGAAGAAGGGGTCTTCGGTGAGGTATTAGAATGAATACATGTAGAGGCCCCCGCATATAAGATCTGCTCAGGACACTTTCCTTAACTGAATCTGATTCCACACCCACCAACCTCAAACCATCCGGCAAGCAGCATGTCTCCTCCGATTCTCTGCTGCCTGCAGTCTTCCCATGTAAACCAGGGCTTCTTAACTGGGATGGGGAGGGTTGTATGCCTGGGATGTGAAGTGGGGCATTTCTGTTTGTCAAGATGATTGAAACAATCTATTGGCCTTTAGAGGGTAGGAGTCAGGCCACATTCTGACCTGTGTGGACAGTGTCATACAACAGTCGTCATGAGTCCTGCATGATTCCTGGTGTCCCCACCTTTTGCCATAACATTCAAGTCTGAAAAAATATATAATTTTTGTAAAATAAATTGGATTCTAGCTGAGATAATTACAAATATGCATAGGGTGAAATTTCTAGGAATTCATCTATTGGAAAAACTGAAAGAAGATTGTATTCATTTTGTTCAGAGCTTCTTTTTTTCCTTTCATAGTTATTTTTAATATATATATATATATATTGCTATTTTACTAAAATATCTTTTAAATTTATTATGGTGACACTGGTTAATAAAATTATGTAGGTTTCGAGTGTGCAGTTCTATGCTGCATCATCTGTATATTGCATTCAGTGTTTACCACCCAAAGTCAAATCTCCTGTCACCATGTATTTGATCCCCTTTATCCTTTTCTATTCCCTACCCCCTTTTCCTCTGGTAACCACTATACTGTTGTCTTTGTCTATGAGTCTTCTTATTTTGTTGGTTCATTTGTTGCTTTCAGTTTTATATCCCACATATGAGTGAAATCATATGATTCTTGACTTTTTCTTTCTGACTTATTTTGCTTAGCACGATATTCTCAAGATCCATCCATGTTATCGCAAATGGCAGTGTTTCATCTTTTCTTATGGTTGAATAGTATAAACGTACCATATCTTTATCCAGTCATCTATCGAAGGACACTCTGGTTGTTTCCATGTCTTGGCCATATATCTTTGTGAATAAATGTTTTCAAATTTTTCAAGTAGATACCCAGCAGAGGGGTTGCTAGGTCGTATGGTAACTCTATTCTTAATTTTTTTAGGAGCCTGCACACTGTTTTCCATAGTGGCTGTACCAGCCTACATTCCCACCAGCAGTGAAGGAGGGTTCCCTTTTCTTTTCAGAGCTTCTTTACCAGAGTTGTTCCCCATTTCAGAAAATCATGTAATAGAAGCAGTCCTGCAGGTGGAACTGAGTTGCCAATAAAAGTCTACAGTCTGCACTTGTAGCTATAGTGTTCATAGTGCTTTTATCATAGATGCAGTTCGTCCCATTGATTGAAGATAGAACACGTTGATTGTAACAAAATTTTTAAAAAAGTAATTATTCAAAAGTCACAAAACAAAATGTAAAAGAACAAATAATACTTTTAGGGGCTTTTCAAGGGGAAAGTTTTTAACATTCGAAGTTGCAGTAAACTTGTGGGGCACCCTGTATTTATTATTAAAAGGGGCTGCTTGGCCAGTTTGGCTCAGTGGTTGAATGTGAGCCTATGAACCAGGAGGTCAGGTTCAATTCTTGGTCAGGGCACATGACCGGGTTGCTGGCTCCATCCCCAGTAGGGGGCGTGCAGGAGGCAGCCAGTGTATGATTCTCCTGATGTTTCTATTCTCTCTATCCCTCTCCCTTCCTCACTCTAAAAAAATAAGTAAAAATATATCTTAGGGGAAAAAAAGGGGGGGGCTGTTAGGTCTGATATTGTGAGAACCACTTACACTGCACCCACCTGGAAAGGGCGTTTGCAAGCCCAGCATGAAAGTAGGGCGCAACGCGGTGCGGAGGGCGGTGGCGGAAAGCCCGCTGACCCCTGCGTTTACCAAGTCAAATGCGCCACGGGGCTGCGCAGAGCCTCCATCATCCAAAGCGTAAAATTAGGGGAACTGCGGTCGCCCTGAGCAGACGCGGGAACCAGGTGGGAAGCCAGACGCACCTGAGGACCCGACACAAACCAGCAGGGCCTCTACCACAGCCCCACCTCCATCTTTGCCCTCTCGGTAGCAGCACCCGGGCACCGGCAGGCGGGCGAGGTGGGGGTGGGGGTTAGCAACAGGTGGCCTCCTTGCCCTCCGCTGTCGCGCTTGGGGTGCCGGGCCGCCCTCCAGGGCGTGCGGGGAGTGGAGGTGAGTTTGCCCCGAGGGCGGTCCCCGAGCCCCTGGACCCGGGAGTCTCGGCTCCGTCCTCTGTGCGCTCACAAAGCCCCGTGCCGGCTGCACTTGGCCTCGGTGCCCGGGCGCCGCCCCGGGCGGGGCAGCGGCGGGACCTTTCCTGGGGGGAGCCTCGTTCTCCCCGCCTTCAGCCTCCGCCCCGGGGTCGGGCGGGGCCCCAGCCGTTGCCACGAGCCCGGGCTGGGAGCCGCGGCTATTGCTGCGCCAACACCGTACACTGTGGCCCGAGGCTCCGCTCGCCGCTGGGTAAGAGGCATCCGGCGGCCGATCTCCGGCCCCGGGCCAGGGGCGGGGGGCCCGGCGGGACAGAAAGCACCCCCGAGGCTGGTTGCAGGCCCAGCTCTGCTCTTGCGGCTGGGGCTTCGCTCACACTTGTATTCCCCGCCCCACACCAGCAGCTCTTTGCTGCCCCGTGGGGAACCCAGGTCCTGGGACTGAGCTTCCTTCTAGGACTGCGGAGCCTGGGGGGCGCGGAGGGTTGAGCTGCTCGGGGCGGGTACAAACCGCAGGATCCCCCCTGCGTGTGTGGGAAGTGCTGGCACCCCGGCTTGTTGACTGCGTCACTCAGCACCGGCCGGGCACGGGGGGTGCACGGCCTCCGGGTCAGAGGCTGACGTCAGCCCGCCTGCCCACAGCCGGGACACATTTAGCCACCGACGCAGCGCGTGGGACAGGTGGGCGCTCCAGTCGGCTGCCCTGCGGCTGGCAGAGAGCAGAGCGTGTAGGGCACGTGCGGAACTGAGTGGGCGGAAAGGAGGCAGAAAGGAATTTCGGGTTCTTTCTCTCTAGTTTACGTTTCTCGTTTAATTCTAAAAATCCCAACCTAGCTTCTTGCTCAAAGACACAGTGAGCAGAGCCTCTGGATTGGTGTGGGCTGCCCATTGCTATCATGTAGGGTTCTGACCCATTTTTGTGCCATGTACCCCTTTGGCAGGTGTGGGAAGACTAAGGACCCCTTCTCAGAACAATACTTTTAAAGGTATAAAGTAAAAGGCACACTGTTGTAAAGGAAACCAGTTTCAAAACATTTGTCAAATATTATAATAATTTATTGTGTAGTAATATATATGCCTTTACAAATAATTCATTAAATAAGATCTATCAGTGGATGTAATAGCTACCATAATTTTGAAGTAGTAATGAGCATAAACAATATTTCAAGATATAGACAACACCTTTAATAAAATAAAATATCTATGATTTCTATTGGAGACAGTCATAGGTACAGCTAATAATTGCTGTGGTTTGTTGTCTAGATGGGTGTCCCCCAAAATATATATATATATATATATATATATATATATATATATATATATATATATATATATATATATACTTTGAATAATTATAAAGGCATTTCATTTTCAAAATTGAGCTACCAGATGTTAAAGTTCACATATATATGACACTGTATATATTGAAGGAAGTGTTAACTTTCAGTTGGAGATTAGTGAAAAATAAAGATTCCCTGACAGGGGAAAGGGCACTGCCCAGGAGTTAGGTGACATGGGTTCTGGTCTCGACACTTCCATTGACTAGCAGTCTGACCTTGGCTTTTTAAAAAAATATATTTTATTGATTTTTTACAGAGAGGAAGGGAGAGGGATAGAGAGTTAGAAAATCAATGAGAGAGAAACATCAATCAGCTGCGTCCTCCCCCCCTCCCCTCCCCTCCCCTCCCCCCCCCTCCCCTCCCCCGCCACTGGGGATGTGCCTGCAACCAAGGTACATGCCCTTGACTGGAATCGAACCTGGGACCTTTCAGTCCGAAGGCCATCGCTCTATCCACTGAGCCAAACCGGCTAGGGTCTGACCTTGGCTTCTTGAACTTCTTTGTGCCTTTGCCTCTTCATTGTACAGTGGAGATGATCATGCTGTACCATGCCTTTAAGTTGCCCAGCACTGCACCTGTCACAGAGGGGTGAAATAAATACCATTTATTAGAACTTGTTTGTCTGCTTCACTGGACTGCAAGCATATAGCCATCACCATTACATTTCCAATCCTGGTACAGGGAATGCACTTGATAGATATTTTTTGAATGAATTAAGTGGATTGGAGAGGGTTGCTTGTGGATGCATCTGAAAAAACAAAATTCATCTAGGAACGAGATGGTGGTTTGAGGAGTAACTTTAAAATTTGGGCTTTTTAAAATTGTTAACTGGCTGAACAAATATGTAAACAACACATCTGGAGCTGAAGTGCCTGAAACATCAACCAGGGCTCACGGGTCTGTGTAAGAGTTTGTGGCTGGTGTCCTGCCAGAGAAAATGAAAACGAGGAGTCCTTTCAGAACAGTGTCTCCATCTTGCTTGTGTCCAGGCTTGTTAATACCAGATGTTGTAACACAGGAAGTGTCGTATAGCGAATGGAGACAGACACGTGATGAAGCATTTCTGGGCAGAGATGCACATTTCTCTTTTCACTTTCCCTGCCCTGCCCTGCCACGTAATGCATAATTCCTCGGTGATCCTGAAGACTTGGCAAATGGGAGAGGTGAGGGTAAATTGCTAGAAGCAGCCCAGACTTGGCCTGAAGCCAATTAGTTGCTTTTTAATTCCCAGCCTTAAAAGTCTGTGTAATCCAACCAAATGTGGATGGTAATAGGAAGAAGGAAAGTCGGTCCAACCAGCCATCCCTGTGATTTATATTGTAAAAGTGCACATTGGGGCAGGAAAATGGGGAGAGAGCTTTGTAAAGAGCAGGACATTTAGAACACACTGGGGCTAACTATGCCTATAACTTTTGGAGGGCAAATACTGGACTAAATTGTGTCCCATCGAAATCCAGTACCTCCAAAGGTGGCTATTTGGAGATAGGGCCTAAAACTGTAGTTAATGTTAAATGAGATTATAAGGGTGGGGCCCTAATCCAATATGGCTGGTGTCTTTATAAGAAGATGAAGAGAGCCTAGGGGACAGGCCTGGTTCTAAACCCTTGTCATTCTTGCTGCAATGCTTCACAGCTCTAGCAGTTTGTTAGTAGAACAAGTATTCCCGTTTGAATACCTGCTTGTGAACCTGTTTCCCTTTTCTGCTCATTTAGAGGATCACAGAATTTTAGAAAAGTAAGGGACCTTTGAAACCACCCAGTGCAAATGCCCCAGAATGGTTAAGGACCAGCCCTACCTGCTACTACCTGGGGTGTGATCCTGGGTCTCCTGACTCCTGACACACCTTCAGACAAAGCTTTACTGGGATGGGGAACTGTGCCATTTAGTTCCAGTGGTCGGCAAACTCATTAGTCAACAGAGCCAAATATCAATATTACTTCTTCAAAATAGATTCGCCCAGGCCGGAAACTGACTTCTGCGCATGGGCCACGAAATTTCAATCGCACTGTATGCGAGCCCACAGTGGCATTTTGTGGAAGAGCTACACTCAAGGGGCCAAAGAGTTGCATGTGGCTCGCGAGCCGCAGCTTGCCAATCACGGTTAGACAAAGGGAAGACGTGCACGTAGGGAACCTGGCACACCTGGTACCTAGCCCTCACCTCATTCTGTCCTAACCTTTCAAGGAGTTTGGCATCTCTTCAATCGTTTTCGAAACAGGTGTATAACTTGTAATGAGAGAGTGTTTTCTCATTGTGTTAAGACCGCACACATTGAATTTCAGGTGTGAATAATATGCCTGACTGATTGGCTAGTCCTGTTTACCCCCGGTGATGCTAATGTGCAGCCAAGGTTGAGAACCACTGCTTTAGAGGATTCTTGTGTGTGAGGCTCTGAGTGGGAATCCCACCCAGCCCTCCGGCGGCTGATGAGGCATCTCATTGTGACCATTGAGCAGATTTAGGAGACAAGGCCCAAGCTTATCCCTGCTTTGTGACAGGACTTGAGTAATTCCAGGTCAGGCCCCCTTCTCCAGTGTGTGGTGGTGTATGCTCTAGGGATGTGCACCCACAAGCATATGCAGACCTTGAAAGGAAACCTCCAGTATACTTGACTAGAGGCCAACTACGAATGATGGATTTGAAAAGGAACTAAACTGTGTTGATTTATACACTAGAACATGAGTGGCCAAGCTCCCACTGGCTAAAGCAAGCAGAAAAACAGGGCATATAATTCAGTCAAAACTTCTAACTTTCAGTTGAAATAATCCAATTGACTTATTTTTTTTTCTGCTTCTGGGTCCATAATATAAGAATTTTCTTTCTGTAAATATAATTTGTATTTTCTCCTTAGCAAATGTATGGCTTAGTGAAATTGTCAATGCCTCCCTATATTATAAGGCTTTCTGATTGTAAAATGAGTATAGGTTAGGGACATTTGTAGCACGTTTCTCAGCAGCAAAGGGATCCACTGTTGCATTGCCAAGTCCTCATTCGTAACCCTTAATCAGTGACTCTTTAAAGAAAATTCCTACATTTTTCCCTTAGGGAACTAAAGAAACTCAGTGTGGCACTAAAACCCTGAATCATCAGGGAACTATGATTGTTTCTGTTCCCTGGATGATTTGCTCCTGGTCCACTACCAAAGCCTTGCTTCACAGCTTAATATTTAAACAAATACTTAATAGTATTTAAACAGCTTCGGAGGTAGAGTTCCAACTTGGCCCTACAAGACTAAATGAAGGTTGCTTCTCTCTTTGTTCCTTCCCTCCCTCCCTCTCTCTTTCTTTCTCATCTGAGGATATGTTTGTTGATTTCAGAGAGAGGAAGGGAGAGAGAAATGTCAATGTGAGAGAGATCTTTTGCCTCCCCTATGTGCCCCAACTGGAGATCAAACCTGCAACCTAGGTAACAGCCCTGACTGGGAATCGAACCTGCAGCATTTTGGTGTACAGGACGATGCTCAACCTACTGAGCCACCCAGCCAAAGCTTCATTTTCTTTCTTTCTTTCTTTCTTTCTTTCTTTCTTTCTTTCTTTCTTTCTTTCTTTCTTTCCCTCTCTCTCTCCCTCTCTCTCTCTCTCTCTCTCTCTCCCTCCCTCCCTCCCTCCCTCCTCCCCTCCCTTTCTTTCTTTCTTTCTTTCTTTCTTTCTTTCTTTCTTTCTTTCTTTCTTTCTTTCTTTCTTTCTTCTTTCCTTCTTTTCTTTCTTTTAATCCTCACCCAAGGATATGTTTTCCATTGATTTTTCAGATAGAATGAAGGGGAGGGAGGATAGGTGAGGAGGCAGAGAAAAACAACATGAGAGAGACACATCGATTGATTGCCTCCCACACACCCCCCGATTGGTAGACCAGGGATTGAACCTGTAACCCAGATATGTGCTCTTTTGACCGGGAATCAAACCTGCGACCCTTTGGTCCACAGGCTGATGCTCTGACCACTGAGCACTGGCCAGGACCATTTTCTTTATTTGATAACAAAATAGCAATCCAGTTCCTGAACACACAGGTGATAGTAGCGCTGTCATTACTTAAGAGGAGGCGTGCAAGAGGAAGGGTGCAGCCTGTGTAACCTTTACTACACTTTGAGTAATCCAATGCTGTTGCTTACACCCTCTCTTCATTTATCAAACGGAACAAAGTCATAGTTCACATTCTTCCCTCTTTATCCCTTGTAGCTAATCTGTCACTGAAATTCCTTCAACATTTGTTGTGCATTCACACCTTCATCTCTGTTCTCATTATCTATTCTAAGCCCTTACTCATGACTGAATTTCTGAAACAGCTACTTAACAGACCTTCCTGTTACTGTTACATAATAGACTCTTCTTATTCATCACAGGCCCTGGGGTACCTAGCACAATGCCAGGCACGTAGTAAAAACTCAAAAATGCTGAACTCAATTGAATTGCTCTAGTTCATCCTCTCAACTTTCCCAGGGTGTCTCCAAAGACATCTGTTTTGTTAAGAACTTCCAAGGACTCTCACTGCCATTAGCAGGGACCACATGCTCAAATGGGTGCCAGGACCCAGCAGGTTACATAAATGACATAGGCCATGTGGGGTGGGGTGAACAGGATCCTCGCACCAGGTTCAGATGAGCAATGACTACTCATTCTGGCCAGGTGTCTACATGTGAGAATGTGGGCCCATTGTTGTCTGAGGTGCCCAAATCTGGATTTTTTTCTGTGAGATATCCAAATTTTTTAATGTTGGCACTAATTTAAAATTTAAGAGAACACTGTGAGCCAGACAGAACACAGCTCTGGTCTGCATTGGGCCTGCAGGTGGCTACTTTGTGGCCCTTAGTTGGGATTACGATTGTCTAAGATTAAGCCCTGAAACCAGATTTCTTCCGATTCCCAGTGGACATCTGCCTTCCTCGTTGACCACAGTTATGTGATCCTCATTCTAGGTGATTCCACTTCCCAAACCTCAAACCTAACTGTCCCAAACTAACCCAGACAGGTCCTTGCCTTCGCTCTCCTGTTTCTGCCCACATAATTTCTCTCTCTTCAGTTGCCTGGATGTCAACTTTGACTTTTTTCCTCTTCCCATATCTGATCCAATCATTCTTTTTTTTCCCACCTCTGTCTTATCTGAATCTTTATTTGTATTTCTAATGCCAGCACCTAATCAGGCCCTTATCACTCATACCTGTGTCCCTGTACCAGCCTCCTACCTGACTCCCAGAACTAATTTTGTCTTTCCTCCAATTTAATTGGCTCCCTCACACTAGATTCATTTTCTCAGAGCTGCCCCTCTGTTCTGTCACTTTTCGAAACTTTGATTTTTCAATATAAAGCTTCAGTTCCAGAACATGACCCTTTCTAATGGGGCTGTGATATTTCTTTCTTGTCTGCTCCTCACATCGGTCAAATCTGGTTGGACTTCATTGCCCAAACCTACTCTGGGCCTTCCCTCCTCATCAGCAAGGCTCTCTGGGAAACAGTTGGCACTCTCAGACATGGTATTAAGAGAGGTTTAACAAAATAACTATTTACAAAAGTGTGGGCAAGTTTCAGGGGAACCAAGAGTGGTGAAGGAATTGTATTGTTTTGAGGCCTGAAGAAGCAAGTAGAGGGAGTGATTACTAGAGGTTCAGCAGGGAGGGGTCTGAGGAATAAATATCCTAATCTTACTCTTTTTCCATCTTCAAATCTACTGGTGCCTCCCACTGGTTGAACCTAACTGGAAACCAGAGGACAAGGGAAGCCAGATGATACCCACCCTGTTTACAGGTCAGCTGTCAGGGCCCAGAGAGGGCGGAGAAGGCTGGGGAGAGGTCTGGAGGGCAGTCGCCATCTCTTTGGTTCATTTACTTACGTTGCTCCCTCCTCTTGGTGTTCCTGCCCATAGCATTTCCACTGCCCCAGTGCTGCCAGTCCTTTACCTCCTACTCAGACTCCGTCTGTTTCCTTCTCTTGTCAAAACAGCTTAGGTGCTTAGCTCATACTGATTGCATTGCCCAGGCATTCTGCTTGATGGCTGTTATTAATGAAGTTGATACAGCCGGGTCAGAAGGACTTTGTGTTTGTAAATACTGATTCTAGAAAGGGGCCATGGGTAACTGCTAAAACAAAGCACAACTTACCTTCTGCTAGTTAAATCTAAGATGGAATATCAGTCCAGATTTTTTGGAAGCCAAACCTAACTTTGCTTCCACTAGTCCAGAGATGATACAGGTGTTGGAAAATAATGGTATCCCATTTTTTGCAACTGTTCCTGAGCAGGTGGCCAGAGAGATCCATGCTACATTCTTGGCAGACTGCAGCAATTTTCTGTCTAGACTACCCCAGGGGATGACAAGAAGGGCCCAGATACTCCTAAGTGTGTCAGTGGGGGTAGACGGGATCAGAGTCTAGAATTATCTGAGACCTCACAGGTTAAGGGCTCAGTCCCACAAGACTACCCCCATTATAGATGCCAGCTGCAAATGGGGTCCCAGGCAACCCACACTTCTGCCTGGAGGTTTCCAGGATCTCCCCTCAGGTTGGCTAAGTTGCTAGAATGACACATGGAACTCAGGGAAACACTTTACTAATGAACCAGTTTATTATAAAGAATGCAACTCTGGAATGGTCAAATGGAAGACATGCATAGAGCAAGGTTTTGGGCATGGACTGGGCCGGTATAGATAGCTCCAGAGGTGTTTGATGCCACCCGCCCTGTCTGCACATCATTGTGCTCACCAACATGGAAACTTCCAGAATCTGGTTGTGCAGGAGTTTTCATAGAATTAAATCTCCAGCCTATCTCTCTCACAGAAGCTGGGAGGGGGCTGAAAGTTCCAACTTTATAATCACAAGTTTGGTCTTCCTGGTGATCAGCCCACATCTTGAAGCTATCTAGGGATCTCACGTTGAGTCACCTCATTAGCATAAACTCAATTATGGTCAAAAGGGGCTCCTTATTATTCTTTTTGGTTATTGACTAACAACTCTATTCACTCAGAAAATTCCAAGGGTTTTAGGAGGTTTGTGCCAGGACCGGGGACAAACACCAAAAAAAGTACATATATATTTTTATTACACCACATTTCCAATGTGGGATATTAAATAATTATGATTATGCATTATTGCCCTGGGTTGTGTGTAGTCTTTGATATAGTATCGTGCCCCACCTTACTATAGAAAAGTAGTGTCTCTTTTCTGGGAAGTATGGAAATATATATATTCTAATATATAAAAAGCCAGGGCTGTCACGATCAAAACAACTGGACAGACGACTGAACAGCAAGCTGTGTGACCGGGCCGGCAGGGGGGTTAGTGAGGAACAGTCAAATGACTGAACAGCAGGCTGCATGGGGCAACCAGGCTGGCCGGGGGGGGAGGCGGGGGAGGCAGTGAGGGGCGACCAGGCCAGTGGCGGGGGGCGGGCAGTTAGGGGTGACCAGGCTGGCAAAGGGGAGCAGGGAGCAGTTGGGGGCCACCAGGCTGGCAGGAGGGGCAGTAAGGGGCAACCAGGCCAAGGAGGGCAGTTGGGGGGTGACCAAGCTGGCGGGGAGGATGGGAGAGGCAGTTGGGGGTGACCAGGCCGGCAGGAGTGGCAGTTAGGGGCAATCAGGCAGGCAGGCAGGTGAGCAATTAGGAGCCAGCGGTCCTGGATTGTGAGAGGGATGTCCGACTGCTGGTTTAGGCCAGATCTCTGCGGGATTGGGTCTAAACTGGCAGTCGGACATCCCCCGAGGGGCCCTGGATTGGAGAGGGTGCAGGCTAGGCTGAGGGACAACTCCCCCCCCCCCCATGCACGAATTTTGTGCATTGGGCCTCTAGTATGTGTGTGTGTGTGTGTGTGTGTGTGTGTGTATTATATGTAAATATATATATATTATACACACACACACACACACACACACACACACACACACACATGCACTGAGTGGCCAGATTATTATGCCCGGCCAGGTTGGGCCACCTTTTGCCTTCAATACTGCGGCAATTCTTCTTGGCATTGACTCCATGAGATGTTGAAAGGTGATGCGAGGAATCTGACACCATGCCTGATGAATAGCACTGTCCAGTTCTATGAGATTTGATGGTTGTGGAACCAGCTGCCTGATGGCTCTTTTAACTTTGTCCCACAAATTTCAATTGGATTGAGATCTGGGGCCACCTAAGCAAGGTAAAGTCTCCCTCATGTTCTTGAAACCGCTCCTGCACAATATGAGCACCATGGCATGGCGCATTGTCTTGTTGGAAGAAGCCATCTCCATTGGGATACGCCATCAACATGATAGGATGAACTTGATCAGCAATGATACTTAGGTATGTTGTGCTATTCAGACATTTATAATGATCTGGCCCTCTAGCAACTTCAGTGCGAAATCATAGCTAATTAGCCTACAAACATCAGGTGGTCATAATAATCTGGCCACTCAGTATATATATATATCTACACTAATAAAAGAGAAAGATGCAAATTAACCATCACTCTGCCACTCCGCTACACCCACAAGCCATGCCCACCAGCCAATCAGGAGCGAGTATGCAAATTAACTCAACTAAGGTGGCGGTGGCCACTGAGCTGGAGCGAGCAGGAGGCTTGGGTTGCCCCTGGCGATGGAGGAAGCTAAGCTTCCCACCTGCCCTGGCCGGACCTGGGCTCCACTCAAGGCTACAAAGTTTCAATTATAGAAGATAAATAAATCCCAGATACTGCTTCCAGCCCGCCCTGGCCTCCGCTCAAGGAAGTGCTGAAAAAAAAAAAAGAGAGAGGCTGGGAGCTTGGGTTGCCTGGGGGCATGGCCAGCCTGAAAATGGCCCTTAGCCCCTCACCCAGGCTGGGCAGGCACCCCAGCGGGACCGCCACCCTGATCCGGGACACCCTTCAGGGCAAACCAGCTGGCCCCCACCCGTGCACCAAGCCTCTTTCCTATATAATAAAAGGGTAATATGCAAATTGACCATAACAGCAGAATGACTAGGAATGACTGGTCACTATGACACACACTGACCACCAGGGGGCAGACGCTCAATGCAGGAGCTGCCCTCTGGTGGTCAGTGCGCTCCCACAGGGAGAGCTCTGCTCAGCCACAAGCCAGGCTGACAGCTGCCAGCACAGCGGTGGTGGCGGGAGCCTCTCCCACCTCCTCAGCAGCGCTAAGGATGTCCGACTACAGTTTAGGCCTGCTCCCTGCTGGCAAGTGGACATCCCCCAAGGGCTCCTGGGCTCCCAGAGGGATGTCTGACTGCCATCTTAGGCCCAATCCCCCGGGAAGTGGGCCTAAGCCAGCCGGTGGACATCCCCTGAGGGGTCCCAGACTGCGAGAGGGCACAGGCTGGGCTGAGGGACCCCCCGAGTGCACAAATTTTTGTGCACTGGGCCTCTAGTATGTGTGTGTGTGTGTGTGTGTGTGTGTGTGTGTGTATGTGTATATATATATATATATATATATCTCACACACATATATTTTTCCATTTAACATTGTCACATTAGCACTGTTTTATCATTGTTGATAAAGATTACAGACATAGTAAAGTGTAGTGATTTAAGAAAGGGACTGGCACCAGAATGCTTGGGTTCAAATCATTGTCTACCATTTATGGGTTGTATGACCTTGAGGGAGTCATTTAGTTGCTCCCTGCCTCAGTTTTGTCATCTGTAAAATGAGGATGATAATGGTATCCAACTCACAAGTTAAGGGCTTATGTTATTATCATAAAAATAGTTTATTTTGAGAATATCATGCTAAGAGAAATAAGTCAGCCAGAAAAAGCTAAGAACATATGATTTCACTCATATGTGGGATATAAAACTGAAATTCATAGACACAGACAACTGTATGGTGGTTACCAGAGGAAAGGGAGGTTGGGGGGTTAGTAAAGGGTAAAGGGGCCAAATATATGGTGACAAAAGAAGATCTGATTTTGAGTGTTTGGCACACAGTGCAAAATACAGATGATGTATCATAGAAATTACACATGAGATTTATATAATCTTATTAACCAGTGTCACCCCAATAAATCTAATAAAAAAGGAAAAAATGCTTATCATTACAACATTAACATATGTATATAGTAGAAATTTCATAAAATACAAAAAGCAGAAGAATGAAAATCACCCATTATCCTAAAACCCAGAGAAAACCGCTCACCCAGTGTTAACATTTTGCTTTTTTAAAAACATTTTTTAAAAAAATATATGTTTTAATAATATTTTTACAGAGAGGAAGGCAGAGAGATAGAGTTAGAAACATCGATGAGAGAGAAACATCGATCAGCTGCCTCCTGCACACCCTCTACTGGGGATGTGCCTGCAACCAAGGTACATGCCCTTGACTGGAATCGAACCTGGAACCCTTCAGTCTGCAGCTCTCTCCACTGAGTCAAACCAGTTAGGGCAACATTTTGCTTTTTTTAGTGCATTTTTTCTTACATAGTTGAGCTCCTATTGTTCATATTGTATTTCCAGTTTGTATACAGTACTGATCATAACATAAGCATTTTATATGCTCTTTGTAAACATAATTTGGAAGGACTTATATAGTCTTCATATAATCATCTTGTGCAACCGTATTTTACTTAACCTTTCCCCAAAGTTTTGACATTCAGACTGCTATCCCTAGCTCCCCCAACCCCCTATGTTAAATGGAAGTGGTCATAAGTTAACCTTGGTAGAAACGGTCTGGGACCTGCGCTTTCCCTGGCCAGTGCGAAGTTTTTTCTGTGACCTGGATGTAATCAGATCAATCCACAAACCAGTTAACTGAGGGTTGACCCTATATTGTGAACGAACATTGAGCTGCATCTTTGTAAAGGTTTGTCTTCTTTCGTATTAGAGGCTACTTCCTTAGACTGGAGTCCCAGAAATGGACATACTGGGTCAAAGGATGATAAATGTTGTTTTCTAGAAGGGTCTTACAGATTTCAAACTTGCAGCAACAATGTATGAACCTGCCTCACTTCCTGTGGGTCCCAAATCGCTGTGTCACTTCAGTTCTGAACTGTTGAAGAAGTTGTCAGAGTGCCAAAACCTCCGAATAAAGTTCATCCTAATTAAAGGCAGCACTCAACCTCCTTTCCACTTCCTGTCATTTCTCCCTCCGCCAGGGCCTTTCCCCTTCCTTTCAGAGCCCCTTTTCCCTCTCAGCATTTTCTAATCCCCTCATGTAGCTGTCCCCTTCTTCAGTTTTTTGGGAAAAAACAATATAATGAAATTGGTCCCATTAAGAAGTTAGTGATCTAAGCAGCTAGAAGGGTTACCCCCCGCTGGGTCCTTGCATTTGAGTAAAGGGTTCCTGGGGCAGTGTTGAACCCAAAGGACTGAACTTGATGGCGGAATTGGGGCACAGTAATACCCAGAGCAGCATTGCAGTTATACAAGTAGGTGGTGTCCAAGACATCAGGCCAGTTCTGTGGGTGGGGGAAGCCAAGGCCCATGTCTGAGAAGCCTTCATTTCCTCACTGCCAAAGCACTAAATGCTCAGAGCAGAAACGCCCATCTCTCGGAGGAACTATGAAGGGGAGATTGCTTACTGATTGCATACAATAAAAGACTGACTGGTCAGTAGCATATGCAGATTCTTTACATAAAACATAACTTTATGATACCAGGCAGGGATCTTTTTTATGGCTCCCTTATCAACTGGTTGAAATTGCCAAAGGTGTGGAGGGCCTTTGCCTGCGTGTCTGTTGCCCATGTTTTGATTGAATTGTGTGTCTCTGGGAGGCAGACCCAGAAGGCTCTCTGAGTGCGGCCGAGTCCCTGATTTCCCTGGTGTGAACACCGAGTTGCAGAAGGTGGGTTTCTTGCTGGACTACTTCTGCTTCAGCAGGCCTTAGGGGCCCTATGGCAAGGACTTGTACAGGTGTCTGTCTAGCTGTGGACTTGTCCATTTTTGATGGACTGAAAAACCAAAGAAAGCGTTGAGGCGTGTGCCTGAGAGGAGAACGGGGGACTGCCGGATGCACTCAGGAGGCCCTGGAGTTTTTGGATGGACAAAGTCCTAGATGTCCTGACAGGAGGAGGAAGGGGAGAAAAGGGAACTCAGCCAGTTGTTAGTTACAATCTTGTGCTGTCAGGAGACTTTGGGACCACAGCCAGCTGGGGAGGTAGCTGTGTGGGAGGTGGTGGGCACCCGCTGGAGCTGGCCAGATGCCCGCCTACCTTCCTCTGGAAGGAAAATGCTTTGGTCGCACACTGGTCCCTTCCTTACTCATAGCCTCATCTATTCCTTTCTATCCAGATCCAGTATGAAGATGACCCCGCTGGTGGCCGTGGTGTCTAGCCCCCATGCCCGGCTCTTTACCTGCTTCTTCAGACTTGGTGCCCAGCAGGCCAGCCCACTTCAGCTGCACACAGGGACCAGCCTGGCGGCCAAGAACTACCATGAGGTGCTGG
This sequence comes from Myotis myotis, assembly GCF_014108235.1. Lineage (NCBI taxonomy): Eukaryota > Metazoa > Chordata > Mammalia > Chiroptera > Vespertilionidae > Myotis > Myotis myotis. Next base: position 163,400,675 of record NW_023416313.1, read on the forward strand.
TTCTGGGTGGGGGCAGCGGTGGGATCACCATGGCCTCCCGTATGAAGAAGAGAGTGGGTGCAGAGAATGTGGCCATCGTTGAGCCCAGTGAGGTAAGTCTCCCCCTCCTGGGTGCGTGTGTGTGTGTGTGTGTGTGTGTGTGTGTGTGTGCGCACGCATGTGCGTGTGTGCGATAGGGGGTGGGGATGACTGTCAGGCGCGGGATGTCATGTCCCTGGGTTAGTGCTTCTCCTCTGGGCACAACAATCAGGCAGTCCAAAAAGATGGGAGAGGGTGGAGGGAGGGAGGGAGAGAGAGAAGAGATCCCTTGGCTTTTTATGTTCTCTTCTGTATGAGTTTCTTGTGCTAACACATTACCACAGATTGAGTGTCTTAAAACAATAGATACTTATTCTCTCATAAGTATTAACTTGATTATATCTGCAAAGACCCTATTTCCAAATAAGGTCACTTTCTAGGGACCCGGGTCAGGACTTTAGTATATCTCAACCCTGGAAGCCCTCTCTCTCCAACATCATGTCCAGAGGAAAGTCAGTGGTCATTGCTCTTTCCTGTCTGTGGTCCAGTCTGGAGAGAGGTGATGAGTGATAGCCCAGGGAGGCCTCTGGGAAGGTGTCAGTGGGTTTCAGAAATTTAAGTGCAAGGAATTAGAAATAGATTATAAGTCAGAAAAAGGTAGTAAACACCGGGAGGGAAGTTGGGAAGTGTTACCAGGACGGAAGTTGGGAAGTGTTTATGTGTAAGGCACTATTTCATGAAAAAACATTTAAAAATTGTCCAAAAGCTACAGATAAGTCTTTGAGATTTCTGGTGTTTTGTCTAAGGTTTCCTAAGGAACCAGGCATGTACCAGTTGGGAACTGTGTCCTTGGGGGCGGGGAGCAGAATGGATCTGGTGCCTGTTTGGTGGGGAGGGGAGGGTGAGAAAGGCACCCTGCTTTCCAAGTCCTCTCCGCAGTACCCGGGAGGCTGCCCAGGCTCCCTGCATTCTCAGCCTGGTGTGCTGTGATGGGAGGGGAGACTGGGAGGTGCTCTCTGTTACTCTCCTTTTTAAAGTGACTCATTCAGGACAGCATTATAAATGAGAATGGCCTGAGAGCCGTGTCAGGTGGCCTATTGTAGCTAACCCTTGCACAGGGGCTACTCTTTGTAATGACACGGAAGCGCTAGACACAGTTCAGGAGGCCAGAATCATGTCTGTGAGGACGTGCAGGACAGGAGTCTCTCGAAGGAGCCGCCAGTGGCTCAGGTGGTTGGCACTTTCCCTCCTGTATCTGGTTTAGTGATTGCTGGAGCTGATGGTTGTTTGTAGTCAATAAAACATCCGAGCTTGTTCTTATTCCTCTATCTGCTCAAGATGGACTTGGAACTGTTCAGCTCTTGCAGCTGGAGTCCTCTGCCCCTTGTCCTCGGGATCGCAGCCGTTATTGGCTGTAGGGAGATTGCAAGGCCCTTCCTCAGTTCTTGTCACCTCTCTGTGGCTGCTGACAATTCTCTCCAGCCAGTCTGAGGTGTTTGGGCGATGTTGAGAAGGTGTTTGGGTATACGTGGCATTATGCGGTAGCATTTGGTGTCTCCTGGCTTTGGGTGTAAATCCTCTGAGAAAGGAGGAGGCACTAATAGGGTTGACAGGCAATGTCTGCGCCTTCCGCGGGCTTGGCAAACACAGTTGGAAGTTAATAGAGTTTGAGGATCCCCAGAGTCGCTGTAAGCTGCAGACTTACCGCAGTCCCCACAAACATCTGAGGGACCATATTATGCTACTGGACTTAATTTTTCTTTATATCTGTGCACATAGTAAATGTATCCATAATGTCTACATTATACATGTATATGTAACATGTACATGTTAAACACAAATCAACTGTCATCTGTCAGCAATAAATAATACAGTGGTCACTAATGATAGGTTATGGCTTTTTAAAAAATCCTCACCTGAGGATATGTTTTTATTAATTTTTTTTTTTTTTAGAGAGACAGAAAGTGGGGTGGGGGAGAGAAAGAGAGAGAGAGATGTGTGAGAGAAACATCAATCAGTTGCCTCCCATACATGCTCCAACGGGGTTGAACCCACAACCTAGGTACCCTGACTGGGAATTGAACCCACAACCTTTTGGTGTACGGATGATGTTCCAACCAACTGAGCCACATCAGCCAGGGTAGTTTATGGTTTTTTATTTTTTTTATTTTTATTAATGATCTTGGCAGAATTCTTATAGGTGACGACTCTTCAGAGTTTAACATAATAGGAGACACCAGTGGGAGGGGTGGTGGGGAGGACAACCCGGAGACTTTCTGTGTGATGCTCCAAGAGTCAGGAGGGAGTATTAGCTCGGGCGCCTCTAGCTATGACACTTTGGTCAGCCTCAAATGGAAATGAATCTCCAAAACTTTGTTTCTCAGAGACATTTCTACCAGCCAATCTGGACACTGGTGGGTGCTGGTGCCAAACAGCTGTCCTCATCTGGCCGCCCCACAGCGAGTGTGATTCCATCTGGTGTGGAGTGGATCAAAGACAGAGTGGCTGAGCTGAACCCAGACAAGAACTGCATCCGCACAGATACCGGCAAGGAGGTAACCGCTGGGATCCCTTGGGTTTTGTTCATCTGAAGGCTTGTATGACATGCACAGCTATTATCAAACTGGTCAGCTTCCTGGTGGGACAGTGGTATATATAAGTGTGTGTGCATGTGTGTGTGTGGTAAATACTGCTTGAGAGGGTAGAGTGTGTGGTGAATGGAGGATGGGACAGATGGAAGGACTGAGGATGTTGAATTAATAAACAACTAAGACAAGTATTTGTGGACACCCACTTTTTGCCATATTGCTTGGCACAGTGTCTCGCACCTGAATGTTTACTGAACAAATACTGCTACGTGTTAAAATAGCAGGCACCTTCCTCCTTTTCCCTTTGGAGCAGCCAGCTTCTCTCCCTGACAGCTGGCCTCCCAGAGGAAGGAGATGTTGGAAAATATCATCCCAGTCACACTAGGGGGTGCTCTGCCAGTGTAGTAAATACCCGTGTGACTGAGCTTTGTACCAGGGCTCAGGAGAATTGCAGCTGCTGGAGCATGAGGCTCAAAATTGATCAGCATCATTTACAAGTCTCCTTCCACCCCCCACCACCCAGGGGTCAAAGCTTTTCAGAAAGTGCTGTCCCTGCATTTTATTATGGTGATGAGAGCAGATGGTGAGACCACAGGCTCAGAAGCCATCTGCAATGTCATGTCCCCTCATCTGCTGCTGAGCCCAGGACCATGGCAGGCAGTGCAGCCATCATGCTGACCTTGCCTGCTCCAGGCTCCCATGGTTCTTGGGCCCCCAGGGTGCTATGGGATTTAATACCTTCCTTATTCCTTGTTCTTTCTGTAGTGTGGGAGAGAATGTCTTCTCTCTCTTGTGAGGAGAAACCCTTCAACTATTCAAAGATGGTTCTTATAGTCTATGTCAGTATTCTGTTCAGATGGATTTGTCCCCTTGTCCCCACTTTTCATCATCTTCCATGGCCTTCAGTCCCCTTATGACCCTCTTTCTTCTACTTTAGACATCATCGGACTTGTCCCCTCCATGAAAAGGCTCCCGGAAGAGGAAGCCACTCTGCAAAACAGCCCAGAATAGCGTGGCCCCACTCCCTCCCACAGTCAGATGCTGCCTGATTTAGCATTTGCCTTTGTAGCGACAGTTGCCATGGGCTGATTCATGCTGGGCTTGGGGTCAGTTCAAACCTATGGGTCTTTTTTTTCCCCATATGATCCACAAGTCAGGCGTCTCCCATCCTAAAATAAACAAATAATATTTAATATCTTATTTAATACAATATACATTTATTTAAGTTAAAATTCTTATGTTATTTCCCCCCTGTTGATGAACTTCCTTATTTCCCCTGCATCTCCAGGAGGGCGGACTGAATGAAACACAAGGTTGTTCTCAGTTCTCAAGACTGAGCGTTGAGGCTCATTTCCCTGCCATCTGCTGCCGGCTCATGGGGCCAGGAGAGCTGTGTCTTATAACCCACATCAGCCCTCTGGTAGAGCAGTGTCTGCCCCCTTGATCACACCCCTTTACATTATAGGAAACACTCAGAGCCCTTTATGGTTGAGTTTGTGCTCATTTAAGGATCTTAATCTTGTCTCATCTCGGAGAATGGAAGGCATTGGTAGGTGTTCTCACTTCTAAGCCCTGGGTAGACCTCTCAGATGTAGACCTTAGGGAACTTGCAGTGTCTTGTTTTAGGGCTGAGGAAGAAGTTGGTGCAAGATGGTGAGACTTCATTCCAGGATTTTTAAGGCAAAAGTATTCCATAGTCATATCTGAAATCTGCGTATAGCATCTCATGGGAGATACTTTGTCAGTTGCGTAAAGTGGATGTTCAAGAAATGTTGCTGTTATTATTTTTAAGAGAATACATGAAAAAAAGGAAAAGGAGATATTTATTGAGTATCCACTATGTGCCAGTATAGTTACTGGTGAAAGCAGGGTTGCAAAATGAATCCAGGCCAATGCTCTTCTTTTTCCAAACTACAGTCGATGAGCCTGGAATGTTGACCTGGATGAACATCCTGTTTGCTAAGTTGTTAGTTACCTTCCCACCCCCTGGGTAAAATGAGAACATTTACCCATATTTAGCCTTCAGGAGAGGTCTGTACTGTTCTCTGTAGTTGCTCAAAAGTCTTGTCTACGAGTTTTTGCAATTCCTTAGGGTTTAGGTCACCTGGCCTGGAAACTTGAACTTATCCAAACACTTGAGGCTTTCTTTTTATTCTTTGGTATGTTAGGGTTTATTCTCCCTTACTGATTTTTTATAATTTTAAGCTTATCTGTTATTATTACTCCTAAAAAATGATCGATATTGTGCTCTAATAGAAACATCAGGGCACACACAAACCAAAGGCTTTTCTTGCTGACAAGGGGCGTATGTTTTACCTGTAGATCATCTCCCCTGGACCTCATGCTACCTCTGACCTCATATACCCTGAAGATTCAACACAGTTCCCCCAGCCATTTAATGGGCCCAATACACTTTCCTACAGAACAAGGAATTTCAGGGTACCCGCTGTCTATGGATAGGCAAATCACAGGGATGGTGATGTATATATTATTATCCACTTTGGTAAATTGTATTTTCACATGCAGCTGGAACCAACCACCCATCCATTCATTCATCCAACAAACGTTACTGAGTTCCTCACTTTAACTTGGTGACTATGCTAGGTTCTAGGAATATAAAGAGTAAGACACAACCTTTATCCTCTAGGAGTGTTTGATGTGGTGGGGAGGATATTACTGTTATATAGCTCGACAGGTGCTATAAAGCATCATGGGCACTGGGTTAAGATGGAGTCATAGGAAGGCCTCACTGTGGTCGTGACCACGGAGCTGATCTGGGTCCCAGGGCAGGACCTCTTCAGTGACTTGCTCCTGTTGCTCCCCAGCGTGAGTCAAGCCTCCTGCATCTTGGAATCCCCTCTCTTAAACTGTGATCTGCACGGCCGTGTGCTGCGCTTCTCTAATTAGTAAAGGAGAGAGACCCTCATCACCTGATGTCCTTTCTGGGCCCCTGACTTTCATTGCAATCTCACCTTCAGCTTCCTAGGAAGTCCTTTTACTTTACATTCTTCTTGCTGACTTTTTTTTTTTTTTTTTTTTGCTTCAACTTTTCTTCCTCCCCATTTGCAACCCACATTTCTATCATAATAAGTAGGGAGACTTTTGCTCCCAGCATGAATAATCACAATACCCATATTTAAGGAGGGGACTTTTAAGTTCCAAACAGATCATTAAATAATATGAGATACACTGTATCACTTCCTTTTCAATGGCCTTCAAAAGAGCAGTTTCTCAGTTATGATAACAATCCATCCATATGACAGGCCAGATTTGCTAGGGATTCACACTTAACCCTATTAAGAGAAAATGGATTATTTTTAAGATTAGAAAGTCATTCCCCAACATGAAAAAGTGTTAACACAGGCCCTGCACAGAAAGTTGTGGCCTCTTTGCTGTCATTCTCCACTGTGTGAAAATATAGGAGGCTCAGCTCTCAGAAGCCAGGCAGGTTATGCAATGTTTGTGAAGCAATAAGGTGTGAGAATGATGGGCGTGATGGCAGACTGGAGCCTGTACAGGTCCCCACCCTCCCCCCTCAACACACACACACCCTGCCCTACCACCCATAGCCCCAAGTCATTCACATAAAAAAAATGGAAATGCTGTGATGGCCCCACTCACCTGGGGCCTGAGTCAGTCCTGGGACTGCCACTGTTTGGGTCCTGGTCTAAATGGCATTGCTTTGTGTTGCAGATCTCCTACAAATATCTCATTATTGCTCTCGGAATCCAGCTGGACTATGGGAAGGTACGTTTAAATGACTTCTGTGTTCCCTGGCCTACTTCTGCCAAGATCAAGCACTGCCTTGAGTGTCTTTATATTCATCTGACAAGAAAAAGTACTAAGAAATCCTCTTCTAGTTTTATTTCTCAGCAGTCTTTTTATGGTTTTAAAAACGTCTTATCCGAGATTCTGTTAATGATAACTTGATCCAGCTCTAAGCTGTAATCATAAGTCAACATGTCCATGCTCTGATGGGAATTCATGCAAAAGAGCAGCCTTTTCCACGCTTACAAGAAAACTACCTTTCTGTGTGGGACTGAGTTGGCGGTATTGCAGGTTAAACTTTCCTTTGAAAGTAAGATTTAGATTTTGAATTTCTAAGCAGACTTTAAGGATAGAATGCCAGCAGTTAGTTGACCAGGAGCTGGAGAGAGGTTTGGGTTTTGCCCTGTGGCGGCTGGGTGTTTTTGGTCCAAGTGACCAACGCAATATAACTTCTACCCTGGAAGTTCCTTCCCTCTCCCTTTTCCATGAGCTAGGGGTCTGGATGCTGTCTGGCAATGGTGACATTCGCGCTCAGTTTCCTAAAACATCATGGAGGAAGTCAGTAATTATTGTGATTTCCACAAGTTTGTTGGGGACGCTGGGTAAATAGTTGGAGAACATAAAGCAGAGCGACACAGGCAAGGGCCTCGTCTGAGTCGGCCCAGGAAAGACTTCATCTTTGAAGTGTGTTTCTGCGTAAAAACCCCCCAAACCATGACGTGTCCAGGGTGGGGGTGGTGACAGTGTCCTGGGGCGTGTCCTGAGGTGGTTCGAAGAAGCCATGTGTCGGTGTGAAGGTTGTGATGAGTTTGGTCATGGTGGTTGGCCATGAGTCTCACAGAATGACAAACTGTGGAGCAGACTGTGGAGAAGGTGCCAGTGACACCTTCTGGGAGGTCCTTGTCTCTCACAGACCCCAGAAGTGGTGATGCAGCACAGATGGCACAGCTCCACGGTAACCCCTCCCCTCCCCTTCCCCCCCCCCCCCCCCCCGGAGCTCCTGTGCCGCCTGAGAGGACTCAAGAGACCAGTGCTGAGAGTCCTTAGCAGCTTTTTGCAGCAAACCAAGAAATAATATTTAAACTGCTGATATTACAGCTACTTGAACCGTAGCAGGAGCTGTGATCAGTAATCAGAGGAATCGTTGCCCTTGTCATTGAGTGAGATGGAGGAGATCACAGGATCCTGTTTCCTTGAGACCAGAGGGGTTGGTGTCCAGTGACCCTGGAAGTGGCCTATATTCTGGCCAACAGCCTGGGAAGGTTCTGAAGGACCAGCCCATCTTGATGACTGTGTTTTTGAGAGTTTCCTTCTCTTGCTGGAAGAAATGCTGCTTGAGTCTCTTACCTCAATCTGTGCCATTTTCGTTGCATGTTGTGAACCTACAGCATTTTAGACAAGTACCCGGTTATCTCACTGGCAGGAATACACTACCACTTACAGAGCATCACCTTGTGAGGTTCAGTTTTTCTCAGCACTTGACACACATGGTCTCACTTACTCCTGCCAAGAGCCCTACGGAGCTGTTACTTTTATCCCCCTTTACAGGTCGTGAGTGTAAGCTTTTCAAGCCTCAGTGCCCACCGAATCACCCGTTAAAACCGATTTCTGGGCTTGCCCACGAGTTCTTGATTCAGTAGGTCTGGGGTGGGGGCTGAGAATGTGCATTTTCAGGCAGGTTCCCAGGGAGCGCTGGTGCTGCTGGTCCTGAGACCACACTTTGAGTGGCTTAGAGATATTAGTTAATTTACCAAGGGTCACCCTTCCTCTTCCCAGTAAGGCAGCTGGCTCTCCAAACACAAGTATGCCTGGATTCTTGTCTTTACTCCGATGGTGGGAAGAGATGTTTTCAAATTATGGTCTCAAGGCCAGGGAGGCAGAGGGGCTTCTCGGGGCTGAGTCCAGTCTGCAGCTTGGGTGCTACACCCACCTGCCTGCTGCATTGTGTGTGAGGACTGGGGGCTAATAATTGTACTGAAATGCTTGTGAGGCTGTAGAAATGGCAAAGCAAGCCAACTGCACTTCTGTCAAACATTTATTTTTACAGTTTTCATTCAATTTTGTTTTCATTGGTTTTAGGCATACAGCTTAGTGGTTAAACAATCATATACTTTACATACCCACCTGGCACCATTCATAATTATGAGAATATTATTGACTATATTCCCTATGCTGTGCCTTACATCCCCATGACAGCTTTGTAACTACCAATTTGTACTTCTTAATCACTTCAACTCTTTCACCCAGTCCCCCAATCCCCACCCCCTTGGGCAACCACCAGTCAGCTCTCTGCATCTATGAGTCTGTTCTAACTTTGTTTGTTTATTTTGTTCTTTAGATTCAACATATAAGTAAAATAATATGGTAAAAAAATGTGGGGTTTTTTTTTGTGTGTGTGTCTTTTGTTGCAGATTAAAGGCCTACCTGAAGGTTTTTCCCAACCCAAAATAGGGTCTAACTATTCAGTTGGTACGGTAGAGAAGACGTGGAAAGCTCTGCAGGACTTCAAGGAGGGCAATGCCATCTTTACCTTTCCAAACACTCCCATAAAGTGTGCTGGGGCCCCGCAGAAGATCATGTACTTATCGGAAGACTATTTCAGGAAGGTATGCTTCCTTCCCAGGGACAGGACAGGGTGGGGGAGTAGACGGTGCTAATTTGCTGAGTGCCAGAATTCCATTTTATCCATGTCAAGATGCTTTTTCTTATTTCTTGTTACATATGTACAAAATTATATAATTAGAAGTTCATAATAGAAAAAAGGAAAAAGACAATCATAATCCAGCTGGTATCATCAATTTGACATGACTTTCCATTTTTTTCTTATGCATGTTTTTGTTTTATTTTAAAATATATTTTTATTGATTTCGGAGAGGAAGGAAGAGGGAGAGAGAGAGAGAAACATCAATGATGAGAGAGCATCATTGATTGGCTGCCTTCTGCACGTCTCCTACCGGGGATCGAGCCCGCAACCTGGGCATGTGTCCTTGACCAGAATTGAACCTGGGACCCTTCAGTCCACAAGCTGATCTCTATCCACTGAGCCAAACCGGCTAGGGCTCTTATGCATGTTTTTTAAAACATGGTTACAATCATACTGTACATACAAACTAAGTTTGTATGATTATTAAATAGTCTTTGTAACATACTTTTTAAAAAATATATTATTATTGATTTCAGAGGAGAAGGGAGAGAGATAGAAACATTAATGATGAGAGAGAATTATTGATTGGCTGCTTCCTGCATACCACACACAGGATTGAGCCCGCAACCTGGGAATCAAACCATGACCTCCTGGTTCATATGTCAATGCTCAACCATTGAGCCACGCCAGCTGGGCTGTAACATACCTTTTAGGGTGTGTATAAAAGTCTCCTGGGGAGGTATGTTAAAGACTGCTTAAATATTTTCATATAGTTAGACAATTAGTTGCACATTGATCATTTTTATACAGAATAATATCCTCAGCTCAAGTTTAAGGTTATAAATATTTTCTGGCTCTTATATACATTTTTGGAAGTATAATAGGAAAAAATGCCAATTCTAAAGGGAAAAAAAATAATGTTCGCGTAGAACTTCAAACAGTGGAAAGATTTGTCTCTTTCCACTAAGATGCTGTTTAGAGACGTTGCTCACACACCCTCTGTGTCGGGTCTGCAGCCCAAGAACACGTGGTGTGCAGCTGGGGGAGCTGCCCTGGCCCTCCTGCCCTCTGCAGGCTGTCACACTAGGTTTACTAAAGCGTGGTCCTACTCGAGACGGTGCAGGTTCAGAGCAGCCTGTGGTTCTGTAAAGGGACAGGGGAGGAGAAGGGGAGGGGACGATGGGACGGAGGAGGTGTTGAATGCGCGCTGGGAACCCAGCACTGGGAAGGCTTCACCTGAGTCATGGAGACCAGCACCAATCCCACGGGTGGGGAATTAAGTCATCATTTCTGTGGGTAAGAAAGGCCTTTCTGGGTTAGAGAATTCCGGGTTGGCAATTTGAGGTTCTTACTCACCTAGCTTCTTCTAAATAGTGAGATCCAGGTGAGCAAATCCTACAAGGAGCTGGAAGAAAAGAGACTACCTGTTCCTCCTGGAAATTCTCTTTGTTTAACTCACCTCCCAACTCTTGGGTGGTCTGAGAGACCTTCCTGAGATCTAGGTGTTGGGGAGAATACCAGCCTCTCTGAGACCTGAGCAGCACTGGGGTGTGCGAGCCAAGGGGACATGCCTTCTTGTCGTTCACGCCTGTCCCTCAGCACGAGAACAGACTGGGCAGCTCTAGGACCTCATTACATCATTACTGAGTGAATGAGCAAATGAGCATATGAGTAAACAATCAGCTCTGTTTTCTCCTAGAAGAAATCTCACCTCTGGCCTTCAATTGAACAGTGCCCACCTCAACCCTTTGGTTCAGGTGTGCACTTAGTTGCTGTGTTGCTGACAGAAAATAAGACGGAGGTAGTGGATTGGTCCACACCTCACCCCACCAGGGCAAAGGGGTAGAGAAAGCTGGCGAGGCCTCTTCTGAAGGGTTTAATTCTTGTCTCAGTTGAAAAACAAAACAAAAGGCGGCTGGAGTAATGCTTTGGTGTTGGTTGTTTCTATTCTTTCCTTTTCCTCAGACAGGGAAGCGGTCCAAGGCCAATATCATTTTCAACACTTCCCTTGGATCGATTTTTGGGGTTAAGAAGTATGCAGATGCCCTGATGGAGATCATCCAGGAACGGAACCTCACTGTGAACTACAAGCAAAATCTCATTGAAGTCCGAGCCGATAAACAAGAGGCTGTGTTTGAGAACGTGGACAAGCCTGGAGAGACCCAAGTGATTTCTGTGAGTGGCGAGGTTGAGCTGTCAGCTGAACAGTGTTGTGGATGCAGGCGTCATTGTGGCTCCTACTTCCCTGTCCATCACCATTGTGCACTGGGGGAGGCTGGTTACAATGAGCATCTTAGGACGGTGATGGAGGAGGGTGGACCAACATGGGTGGGGAAGAGAAAGAGGTAGGGGGCTGTGTTCATGGGAGGGAGGAAGGTTTATCTACTGGTACCAAGTAGATTTTTATCCTGTTTTTTAAAAAAAATATATTTTATTGATTTTTTACAGGGAGGAAGGGAGAGGGATAGAGAGTTAGAAACATCAATGAGAGAGAAACATTGATCAGCTGCCTCCTGCACACCTCCTACTGGGGATGTGCCCGCAACCAAGGTACATGCCTTTGACCGGAATCGAACCTGAGACCTTTCAGTCTGCAGGCCAACGCTCTATCCACTGAGCCAAACCAGTTAGGGCTTTATCCTGTTTTATGTCTCTGCTTTTCTTGGCACTGAGCCACTTGAAGCAGTCAGATATTTCACAACTTCAGTTACAGCCGAGCGTTCTGGAAGGGCTTCCTTACATGCAGGATCTGGTGATTGATGGAGTTTATAGAATGGGACAAACAGCCCTGATTGTGGTTAGTTCAAGAACGACAGGGACGTCTCTCACGCTGAAGAGGCTGTCTGTTAAACATCTTTCACCTGCGCATGAAAGGAAGCACTTACAGCCCTTTGAAAGGCCTGGTGGCGGCACCCGCTGCTTGGGAAGGCTAGCCTTTGTACATGGCCTTGGCTTCTCTGTGTCTCACTTTCTTCTGTGAGTGGGAAGAGCAGCACCTTTGTAGCGGAGGGTGAGGAGAACAAACAAAATGAAAAGGCGGCTGGAGAAGCATGCGTGGAGGAATCATTTGTTTCTGTCATTCTGGCAGGAACTGTTAGCAGCGAGAAAACGGTGCACAGGCGTATTTTATTTATTCAGCATTTTTAGAGGTAAGAAGAGGTTCCATGAAAATGAATTTTGAAGGAAATCAAAGATTAGTCTTCTAAACATCAAAACTTTACATTATAAGCTTTTACGTCAAGTTCTTTCTAAATAAGTTTCATACATCTTGTCTTTTGTACGTGAGTGTATTTAAAATCTTACTGATGACACAAGGTCATAATTTTTAAATACTTTCTTTTTTGGAAATAATCTCAACTTAGGGAAAGTTGCCATGATAAAAATAGTAAATGTGTAAATAATATAACCCTGTATATAGTCTTTACCTAGATGAACTTAATAGAGAGTTTTATCCCATTTGTTTTATCATTTCATTTCTCTCCCTCTCCCCGAAGCATTGAAAGGTTAGTTCTGTACATCATAGCCCTTTGCCCCTAAATACTCACTGTAAATTCCCTAAGACATAGGGGTATTCTCGTACATAACCACAGCACAGCTATCAACTTAGCATATTTAGCATGGATACAGTATTTTAATCTACCATTGGTACTCCAGTTTTGTTTTCAATAGCATTTATAGTACTTCTCCCCTCTAGGACAGAATCCAGTCTATAGTCAGGTATTTCATATAATTGTGGTATCTCTTTAGTCTCCTTGAATCTCAATGTTTCTTGTGACACTGGCATTTTGGAATAATACAGCCCCCTTCCCACACTTTAATTTTTTTAATAGAATGTTCTTCATTTTTGGTTTGTGTTTTGTTTGTGTTTTCTTGTGATTCGTTTCAGGCTATGATTTTTTATTTTACTTTATTATTATTATTATTATTATTTGTTAATCATCACTTGAGGGTATTTTTTCCCATTGCTTTTCAGAGAGAGTGGGAGGGAAGAAGGGAGGAAGGGAGGAAGGGAGGAAGGGAGGAAGAGAGGGAGGAACATCGACTGATTGCCTTACACACACACCCCAACTGGGAGTGGGGAGTAAACTGCAACCCAGGTATGTGCCTTTGATTGGTATTCAAACCTGTGACCCTTGGGTACTCAGGCTGACGCTCTAACCACTGAACACACTGGCCAGGGCCAGGTTATGAGTTTTAGACAGAAATGCTGCTTATGTGATGTGTCCTTCTAGGGTGAAAGCACACTGTGTTCAACTGCCCCTCACTGATGATGTTCATTTAGACCAGTCAAGATATGAACCAATTTCTCCATTATATAATTATTATTTTTCTCCTTTGCTACTGATAAGTCTGTAGGGAGACACTTTAAGACCATGTAAACATCCTATTTCTCATTAAAGTTTCCCCCTGGATCTAGCATCCATTGGTGATTTTTTGCCTCATCCAATCTCTACTGCAGTGGTTGCAAAATGATGATTTTCCAGCTTTTTCTCTAATTTTAGCAATAGGCTCTTGGCATTCTGTCAGCAAAAGCCCCACCTTCTCTCTTTATTAATTCATTATTAGTAAGAACTCCTAAATTCCTACTTTCCTCCCAATGTTTATAATTCATCATTATCTTTAATTACTTTGGTGCACAAATTGCCCCAGATTTGAGGAGCCCTTTTAGATGGCTCCAATGTCCTTGTGACATGTCCCCAGCGTATTTTTGAGCACTTTCTTACTTTCTGGTGTCACAGGATTCCCAGGCTGAGTAGCATCTATTTGCCTCAGCTCAAGGTCAGTTATGAGTAGTTCATATTCATACAGTTACGCTCCTAGCCCAGTGGTCGGCAAACTCATTAGTCAACAGAGCCAAATATCAACAGTACGATGATTGAAATTTCTTTTGAGAGCCAAATTTTTTAAACTTAAACTATGTAGGTAGGTACATTGTTATTAACTTAATTAGGGTACTCCTAAGGCTTAGGAAGAGCCACACTCAAGGGGCCAAAGAACCGCATGTGGCTCGTGAGCCGCATGTGGCTCGTGAGCCGCAGTTTGCCGACCACGGTCCTAGGGTGTTTCAGGGCTAGTTAGCACCTTACAGAAGCGTCTCAGGCTACTTTGATTTTGTGTGTGTCCTTTTTGTATTTTTCTTCTTTCGGAGTTCTTAAGGAGTTGTGACTTTGGAAGTCTCTCTATCTTCAGCTCTTTTTAATTGCTGCTTCCAATTTTTTACTGGATGGAAAATGAGAGAGCCAAATGTTTAGTTTTATGTAAAGTAAAAGTGAATGGGTCATGAGTGAGGGCCCAAAGCATACTGTTTTGAGCAAAGTGTATGAGCTTGAGTACATGAACTTAATTTCGTTATTTGGTCTTTTTCACTTTGGTTCTCAGCTGTGTTCTGGGTAGTTGAGCTTACTGATAGGAACTTGGATAAATAAATGGTTATTGTTCTTCTAAAGGGATTGTAAAGAAAGAAGATATTTGTGTCCCTTTTGAATTATAGGATGTCAGGTCAGATTATCTTCTCAAACCCAATACTACTCTTTTCTTTTCTTTTTTTGGTAAAAAAAAATTATTTTCTTAATCATTTTTTCTTCAATTACAGTTGACATACAATATTATATTGGTTTCAGGTGTACATCCTAGTGATTAGACTTTTATATAATTTGCAAAGTGGTCTCCCTGATAAGTCTAGTATCCATCTGACACCATAGGTAGTTATCACAATACTAGAGGCCTGGTGCACGACATTTGTGCACTCGGGGCAGGGGGCGCGGGGGTCCCTCAGCCTGGCCTGCATCCTTTCCTAGTCCAGGAGCCCTTGGGGGATGTCTGACTGACAGCCTAAGCCATCAGTTGGACATCCTTAGTGCTGCCATGGAGGCGGGAGAGGCTCCTGCCACTGCCGCTGGCTCACCAGCTGTCAGCCCAGCTTCTGGTTGAGCGGCGCTCCCCCTGTGGCAGTGCACTAACAGGGGACAGTTCCTGCGCTGGGCGTCTGCCCCCTGGTGGTCAGTGTGTGTCATAGCGACCGGTTGTTCTGCTGTTTAGTCAATTTGCATATTACCCTTTTATTATACAGGGTTATTGACTATATTCCCTATTCCACACTTTATATCCACATGACTTTTTATTTATATTGTTGAAAGTATTATATAGGTCCTCTCTTTTCCCTCATTAACCTCTTCCAGCCTGCTCCCCTCCTCCCTTCTCCCCCAGGCCCTCACCACCCCATTGTCTGTGTCCATGGGCTATGCATATATCCATACAAGTTCATTGGTTGATCTCTTCCTACCCACCCTGCCCTGTCTTCCTCCACATGACTTTTTATAACTTCCAGTTTGTACCTCTTAATCTCTTCACCTTTTTCACCTATTCTCCTTACCCTCCTGTCTAGCAACCATCAGTTCTCTGTATCTATGACTTTCTGTTTTGTTTGTTTATTTCAGTTTTTAGGTTCCACATATAAGTTAAATTATATGGTGTTTGTCTTTCTCTGCCTGCTTTATTTCACTTAACATAACACCCTTACGGTCCATCTATGTTGTGGCAAATGGCAAGGTTTCATTTTTTTCTGGCTGAGTAATATTCCATTGTATATATGTACCACATCTTCTTTTTCCATTTGTCAATTGATGGATACTTAAATTGCTTCCATGTCTTGGCTATTGTAAATAATGCTGCAATGAACATAGAGGTGCATATATTCTTTCAAATTAGTGTTTTGGGTTTCTTTGGATATATTCCCAGAAGTGGAATTACTGGGTCATAAGGCATTCCATTTTTAATTTCTTGAGGTAACTACATACTGTTTTTCACAGTGGCTACACTAATCTGCATTTTCATCAACAGTGCATGAGTGTTCCCTTTTCTCTACTTCCTCAACAAACACTTGTTGTTTGTTAATTTATTGATAGTAGCCATTCTGATACTGTGAGGTGATATCTCATTGTGGTTTTAATTTGCATCTCTCTGATGATTAGTGAGGTTAAGCATCTCTTCATATGGCTATTGGCCATCTGCATGTCCCCTTTGGAGAAGTCTCTATTCAGGTCCATTGCCTATTTTTTAATTGGATTGTTTGTTTTTTAGTGTTGAGTTGTATAAGTTTTTTATAAATTTTGGATATTAACCCCTTATTAGGTATATCATGGATGAATATATTCTCTCATTAAGTGGGTTGTATTTTCAATTTGCTGATAGTTTCCTTTGCTGTGCAAAAACTTTTTAGTTTGATAGAGTCCCAGTTGTTTATTTTTTCCTTTGTTTCCCTTGTCTGACGAAATATAAGAAAAAAATATTGCCACGAGAAATATCTGATATTTTGCTATCTATATTTTCTTCTAGGATTTTTATAATTTTGAGTCTAACATTTAAGTCTTTAATCCATTTTGAGTTTATTCCTGTGTATGGTGTAAGAAGATGGTCTATATTTATTATTTCGCTTAGTATTTCTTTTGTATAGGATATTAATTAGTTCAAGTAAATAGTCTTGCCTTTACAATGATTATGTAAAAATATTGAACTTCTAGAAAGATATCTGGAATTCATAAGATTTAAACCAGCTTTAAAAAGTGGTTGTCGTTAACTGAAGCAGGGCAGTGCAGACATGGCCTTAGTGATTTGGTGGATGATGGTTGTTGACCATTCCCTCCATTATCCCACAGACGTGTTCCATCTCCACATTCATGAACAGACCCAGCCTCAGGGACCCACGTCCCTAAAGAGCCACCCAAGGTTACCCGGCAGGGCAGCACTGAGCGTTTTGCAGCACTCCTTCTTCCTTAGTGTTAACGAAGCTTGTAATTGTCTGAAATTGGGAATAAATACAAGGCTTCTAGTGTCATCCATGACTGACAAGTCCTGATGAACCTCCTTATGGGAACTAGGGGCTATTGACTCTCACAAGGTTGGAATTGTCTTAAAATGCTAAAGTGTTCACCTTAATAAAATGTTTTGTGAACATTTGAATCAATTTGGAATTTCTAGATGGAATTTATTAAAATTAAATTAAAAGAATAAAAAGGATGAACTACAAAAAGTAGAGGAATAGTACAGAAAGAAACAAAAAACGGGCCAGTGTACCATTGCCACGGGCAATCTTGACGGAGGTCTTTGGGGGCGAGTGGGGGAATCCACCCTGCCTTCTACACTGTTCAGTAAACTCAATATGGAGTCAGACCCCTCTTTCCTCCAAGTTGCTAGGCAATATTCTTACCAACCTTTATTTCATTTTAAATTGGTGTTTTGACTGCTTCCTTTATTTTGAGGGTTGACCCATATTTGGGAATGCTAGTCACTTTTCAGCTCCTAACACAGCCTTGACAAGTTTCAGGGACTTGGAGTACCTCTCTGCAGTCCCAGACTTTACAAGTCAGTAGATGACAGTCAGGGAGAGAGCAACTGAAATGTGCCAGCCCCTTTGTTTTCGTGTTGGTGACAGGAGAAACATCAATGGGTCCTTTCAGAACGTTAGTGAGGTTCCCTCCTGTATCTTGGAGTCTCCCAGGCCTTCGGCCAAAGGAATCATGTGGACTCTATGGGGAGACAATGTCAACCAAGAGAGCAGTTAGTTATTTTATCACCAGACTCCAAAGGAGCCTGTAGGATCCTGGAGAAGGTGTAGATTAGTATAAGCACCAATTATGTAGTGCTTGGTGCAGCCAGAGCCGTGTACGGGTGAGGGAGGCGGGGGCAGAGCTTGCGGGGCTGTAGATATATGGAAAAAACACAAATTTGGTTGCTCTCCTTTTTTGTAGTACGAAATGCTTCATGTTACACCACCAATGAGTGCCCCTGATGTCCTCAAGAAGAGCCCTGTGGTTGATGACGCTGGCTGGGTGGATGTGGATAAAGAAACTCTGCAGCACAAGAAGTACTCAAATGTGTTTGGGATTGGGGACTGCACCAACCTGCCTACGTCGAAGACCGCCGCTGCCGTAGGTAAGAAAACGTGCAGCGTTTCTCCCCCTTCAAATGATGTCACCCCAAGGCACCATCGTAACTGAAACAATAATTTGGCACAAATATCATTCCACGAATAACGAGGAAACTTTTCTGGGTTAAAAATGACTTTGACTTCCCTGACACAGAATCATGTTGATGAACTTAGTATTGTGTAAAGAAGAAAGAATGTGTTGAGGGCTTTGTATCAGAGTAGCATGACCCCTTCTGCCTCTTCTAGGTCAGAGAGGTTGTTTTCAGGGCAGAGTGCCTTAGAGAGAGGGCCTCACTTTCCGAGCTCTCGGGAATTCTGTTACTTCTCCTAGTGCCACACGCTCATCCCTGACCTTCCCAGTCTGTGACACCAGGCAGGTTGGCTATTTTTCTTCTGCCGGAAGCACCGTAAAGTTAGGGAGGCGTTTGTTTCCCCAGAAAACACATGCAAGTCAATGAATGCTTGCAGACCAGAAAATTGTCCTGTTAAGACAAACACAGTGGAGCGTGACCTGATTGGTACACCATTAAGGTCTCCGCCTGGAAAACTAAACTCTTCACCCCGGTGTTCTGCACTAGCAGCGATGGGGAGAATTGCCTTGTACATTCTGTCCTCCGCAGACAGGAGCTGTCCTCTGTGGCTGCTGTAGAGCACAGACCTCCCTGCTGACGGGAACGGCAGTGTTTTGTGTGAATTGTACACCTGCAGCTCCTGTTGAATTACTTTCGCTGACTACTTCAACCTAAGGAAGACTTTCAAGGAAACCCACTGCATATCTTTTCCACTTTTGTTTTGTTTTGTTTTGTTAATTCTCACCCAAAGATATTTTTCCATTGATTTTTAGAGAGAGTGGAAGAGAGAGGGAAAGACAGAGAGAAATATCAATGTGAGAGAAACACATCGACTGGTTGCCTCTTGCATGTGCCTCAACCAGGGTCCGGGCCGGGGAGGAGCCTGCAACTGAGGTCCGTGCCCTTGACCGGAATCGAACCCGGGACCCTTCGATCTGCAGGCTGAGCTCCACGGAGCCAAACTGTCTAGGGCTCTTTTCCACTATTAATAGTCATTTCTACCCAACATTTTATTTAAAAAATCCAAACCTATGAAAAATTTGAAAGTACAATGAGTACCCATATATTTTTCAGGTATTAACTGACTACTAATGTTATGTGGCATTTCCTTTATCTGTGTACATTTTTTTGCTGAATTATTAGAAAGTGACTTTTGACTTTATAATACTTCACCCTCAAATACTTTAACTTGCATCTCCTAAGAAAAAGGACTTTCTCCTCTATCTCCCCAAGGCCATCATCACATCCAAGAAATGGAACGTTGTATTAGAAAATCATCTCATATACAATCCAGTTTGAATTTCTCCAGTTTTCCTAATAATGTTTCTATGAACCAGTCAAGGACTGTTAGCAGAGGTTAATAAAAGGAAGGGAAGCAGAGGGAATTGGACACTGAGCCTGTTTGCTACCCCAGGAAGCTACAACTTCACACACACTGCAGGGGTCCACAGCATTACCTGGCCAAGGATTAAGTACCCCCTCCCCCCCCCCCCCCCCTACAGAACTGGGGGCAGGAGGTAAGCACATGTGCAGTAGAAGTCAAAATGGCGCAGAGGGAAGTGCCTGACCATAGAGGCCTGGGAAAGGGAGCATTGGTCAGGGGATGGACCCATCAAAAGCTTGAAAAAGCTTGGGAAGTTGATTGGTTATTTAGAAGAACTCCTGGTCTTTCAACCCCAGGGGAACAAAGATCTCTCTCTCCCTCTCTCCTAAGTACTTGTGTAACCATACAAGTCTAGTAGCTAACTGGGGTCCCAGGCAAACCTCTCAGGGCTCCAAAGGACTAAGCTTTTTTTAAAAAATATATTTTATTGATTTTTTACAGAGAGGAAGGGAGAGAGATAGAGAGTTAGAAACATTGATGAGAGAGAAACATCGATCAGCTGCCTCCTGCACACCTCCTACTGGGGATGTGCCCACAACCCAGGTACATGCCCTTGACCAGAATTGAACCCGGGACCTTTCAGTCCGCAGGCCGACGCTCTATCCACTGAGCCAAATTGGCTTCGGCAAAGGACTAAGCTTTAATACGAAATGGAAACTCTGGACACTGGCCTTCGACAGGACCTTGATAAAGACAAGATTGGACTTTTTTCATGGCCAGATGGTTGGAGATGGGACATTGGGAACTCAGGGGCAATCCAGGGGCAGCCTTCCTGAATAGATCTTGCCACACCATGATCTCCCAGGCATGGGTCCTTGGAATGCTTTTCTCTCCATCCCGTGGAAGAGCCTGATTTCCCCAGCACCGCACACTACACTGATTGTCATGTCTCTGGTTTCCTTTCATCGAAGACACACCCTCTAACATTTTTTTTTTTTTTTAGCTTTTATGACATTGGAATTTTTTAAGCGTCCAGGCTGGTTAATCTATAGAGTATGTCATAATTTAGAATTGCCTAGTTTTTTCTTATATTTAGATTCAGGCAATAATTTTGCAGGACCCTCCACACAGGAGGTTGTGTGCCTCCCACTGCATTACCTCGAGTCCATGATGTTCATTTGTTTCGTGCTGGGTTCTTTGTCTTTGTGACTTATAGGTAGACTTCAGGGCCATACTTTGAATTTACGTTTCTCTTAATGGAAGGCTGCTGAGTTGATGTGTTAAATACCTGTGCTGCACATGAGATCCAGATTACCCAACTTTTGGTTTTCTTCAAAAAAACATATATCTGATTCCGCGTTCCAAATAGATACTATTAAATACAAGTAAATGAAAATTCTAAATGAAGTCTTGCTCCCAGTCCTACCCCATTTTCTGAGCCTCTACATCCCCCCTGACCATGCAGAAAGCATCCTCGTATTTATTTATTTATGTTTATTGTTAAAAGTATTACAGATGTTCCTGTTTGCGTGGACGGCATCCGTTGTTTTTACATGCTTTTTTACAATCTGTATCCTATTGTAGGGTTGCTCCCGGGTTTATTTAACAAGTTTGCACAACTTATATTTGCATTGTTTCCAACCCATATTATTCTTAAAGTGTGCTGCAGAGAACGCTCTCCTTTCTGTCATTTCACTTGTGTGAAAGTCTATTTGCTCTTCTCTTTGGTGTCCACTTAACAATAGTCTTAACTTTCCCCAGCAAGTCCTCTGAATTTACATTTCTCTTAATGTAAGGCTGCTGAATTTATGTGTTGAAAATACATAAATTCTTAGCAATGTTTACACTTGTCCCACAAATCTGTCCCTGGCGTTCCCTGCCACCAGCCAGGTGTTTTACCTCCGTCCAGGCCATCGTACTATTGCGAGTCAGACCCTGTCTTGCTACACTGAGTCTGGCTTTCCTGAAGCTCCTCCTCTTCCTCTTCTCTCTGCTCCAGGATTCTCCATGAATGACATACAGCACAGCCAAGACCAGCATGTGGCATTTAACAAAAGTTAACTGAAGGCTTGGGCATAACAGAAAGGGATTATAATACAGGGGAGCGCCCCCCCCCCCCAACTCAATACACTTCCACACACATGCACCTTAAACCTGGACAGTGTGACTGCTTCCTGAGTCCAAGGGCCCAGCCTCTCCGTGGTGGCACCCTCTGGCCTCTTCTCTCCTTTTCTGTTGGCCTTGATGTCCTGCTGCAGGGCCTTTTCGGGTTTTCTCAGTACAGATTCTAAACCAGGGGTGGGCAAACTTTTTGACTCGAGGGCCACAGTGGGTTCTTAAACTGGACCGGAGGGCCGGAACAAAAGCATGGATGGAGTGTTTGTGTGAACTAATATAAATTCAAAGTAAACATCATTACATAAAAGGGTACGGTCTTTTTTTTCAATAGCTTTATTCATTTCAAACGGATCCGGCCCGCGGGCCATAGTCTTTCTAAACTCTTCATGGCCCTCAAAGAGGAACAAAGTTTTCCAAAAGGGAAATGTGATCTTGAGAGATGTTACCTTGCCCACAACAAAGATAGCTGGTATATATCTATAATAAAAGCATAATATGCAAATTGACCAAAGAGCTGAACAGCAGAATGACTGTCCGGATGACCACACTATGATACACACTGCTGCCAGGCCAGCCAAGGCAGGTGCGATGCGATTGGTGGTGGTGGTGGGGTGCCCACCATCACCCCACGATTGCCCCCCAGAGGGAGGCCCAGGCCACTGGTCGGTGGTGCGATCAATCGAGGGGGAAGGGGGGTGGTGGCGGTGGACATGAGCAGTGCCAGGCCAAGGTGGGTGCAGGTGGGGGGTGGGGTCAGCTGCCGGCAGCTGGAGGGAAGCCCAGGTCCTGGGTGCTGGCAGCCGGAGGGAAGCTGGTGCCAGCAGCCAGGGGAAGCCTTGCATGAATTTCGTGCATCGGGCCTCTAGTATACATATATCTATATACACTGAGTGGCCAGATTATTATGACCACCTGATGTTTGTAGGCAAATTAGCTATAATTTCCCGCTGAAGTTGCTAGAGGGCCAGATCATTATAAACGTCTGAATAGCACAACATACCTAAGTATCATTGCTGATCAAGTTCATCCTATCATGTTGATGGCATATCCCAATGGAGATGGCTTCTTCCAACAAGACAATGCGCCATGCCACGGTGCTCATATTGTGCAGGATTGGTTTCAAGAACATGAGGGAGACTTTACCTTGCTTAGGTGGCCCCCACAATCACCAGATCTCAATCCAATTGAGCATTTGTGGGATGAAGTTAAAAGAGCCATCGGGCAGCTGGTTCCACAACCATCAAATCTCACAGAACTGGACAGTGCATGGTGTCAGATTCCTCGCATCACCTTTCATCATCTCGTGGGGTCAATGCCAAGAAGAATTGCCGCAGTATTGAAGGCAAAAGGTGGCCCAACGAAGTACTGATGGGGTGGTCATAATAATCTGGCCGGTCATAATAATCTGGCCACTCAGTGTGTGTGTGTATATATGTGTGTATATATATACACACATATATACACACACACACTAGTATCTATCTATATATAAATATATATGTATATATGTGTATATAATAGTATTTATATATATTTATATATATAACTAGAGCAGTGGTTCTCAACCTGTGGGTCACAAACAATGAAAATACATCCTGCATATCAGATATTTACATTACGATTCATAACAGTAGCAAAATTACAGTTATGAAGTAGCAACGAAAATAATTTTATGGTTGGGGGTCACCACAACATGAGGAACTGTATTAAAGGGTCGCGGCATTAGGAAGGTTGAGAACCACTGAACTAGAGGCTCAATGCATGAAATTCATGCAAGGGGCTTGGCCCTTGCAGCTGCGGCGGCTGGCCTCGGCGCTCACAGCCCCGGCTTCGTCAGGAAGGTCGTTTCGCTGTCCGGTCTAATTAGCATATTATGCTTTTATTATTATAGATAGTATTTTTAAAGCAGAGTTACTTATTTCTTATATTTTGGGTCCTCTCATCCCAGTAAAATATTCATTGCTCTTTTGGGCATCAGCAAACTACAGCCTGCTGGCCAAATGCAGCTTGCTGCTTGTTTTCATACAGTTGGCTAAGATGTTTTCTACAGATGAACATTTATAATCAATTTGATGATAGGGAGCACTGAATCTTTCTTATTCTTAAGAAAAGAAGAATTCCATTCTTCTCATTAATAACAAAAAGTTATTATTATACTTCTTTTACATTTTGAATTTTGTTAAAAATTTTTGTTTTCTCTTGTTATATAATAGCTTTGGTTTTGCCTCTTGGCCCACAAGGTCAAAAATTTTGCTTTACAGAAAAATTTGCTGACCCCTGATTTTGGGAATTGCAGAATAATCACTTTAATGAGCATTTTACAATAGATAGGTAACCCATCTTTCCTCAAAAGTCAATCCAGTCTCCCATCTCTAGAGACACAAACTGCTTGTATTTTTAAAAGGGCAGTTTTTTTAAAAATATATTTTTCAATTATAGTTGAGATACAATATTATGTTAGTTTCAGGTGTAAAACATAGTGATTATACATTTATATACCTTATGAAGTGATCACCCCATCTGACACCTTATAAAGTCATTACAATATTATTGACTGTATTCCCTATGGTGTACATTCCTGTGACTACTTTTATAACTGGCATATTTTGTTTGTTAATCCTCAACTGATGATATTTTTCCATTAATTTTTAGAGAGAGTGGAAGAGAGAGGGAAAGAGAGAGAGAAACATGGATGCGAGAGAAACACATCGATTGGTTGCCTCCTGCACAAGCCCCGACCAGGGCCCAGGCTGGTGAGTAGCCTGCAACTAAGGTACATGCCCTTGACCAGAATAGAACCTGGGATCCTTTGATCCACAGGCTGACACCCTGTCCACTGAGCCAAACCAGCTAGGGCCATTTTGTGCTCCTTAATCCCTTTTTTGCCCAGCCCCCAACCTCCCTCCCATCTGGCAACCACCAATTTAAAACTGAACACTATTCTGGGATTAGATAATATTAAGGAATTATTGCTAGAAATTTGGGTGTAAGCATGTTATTGTGTTTGTGTTAAAAAAAACAAAACACCTCCTCATCTATCAAAGATATTCACAGAAATATTTATGGGTGAGTTGCTATGATGTTTGCTCTAAAAATGCTCCAGGAAGAAAAGTGACACATGTGATGGGATAGATGAAACAAGAATGACAGAGTTGGAAAATTTTCATAATAAAAAAGGCAGTCTCCCATTCTTGCCACCATAAAACAAAAATGTCTATCTATCTATTATCTATCTATCTATCTATCTATCTATCTATCTATCTATCTATCTATCATCTTCTATCTAATCTGGTCCAACCTCAGGGCAGTCCAGTACAGAGGACTGTTTTGCCTAATTGATATACTTAGGCTATTAATCTAGGTTGGGACGCAGGGACCTCCCAGATAACTAGGGGGATACGGGGCATACAGATCAAGCGACACCCACTCGACCCTAGGAGGAGGGGGTTGGGGTTGGGGTGTTGTCTCCCTTATAGTCCTTTTGTTTGAAATTGCCAGTCCTCCTGTTAGAGAGAGCTGGCTTGTCAGTGTCAAACTAGTGGAGGCACTTATGTGGGCCTTTGATGAACTGAAGAGCCCCTTCTGGTATCCAGAACTTCCAAAAGTAAGAATCGTGCTCTAGTTAAAATTTAGAAGGATGGGGAATGGAGCCTTCTGAACTGGTTCACGTTAAAGTTATCTGCAAATTAGGTTTTGTGAAAAACCTAGACGCTTATATTTTTCTGACTTTTCCATTTCTCTTACAGCTGCCCAGTCAGGAATCCTTGACAGAACAATGTCTCTCGTCATGAAGAATGAAGCACCAATGAAGAAGGTTTGTAAGAGTCAGAGTCTCAATTATCATCTTCCATTCTGTGTGAAAACAATGTTTTCCTACAATGTCGCCACTCTCTTAATTAGTTTCTCTAATATAGCCATTGCAATTGTTGCCTTTAGGACTACTTTTTGTTATATAGTCTCCATTTCTCACGGTACAAAAAAAGAAAAAGAAAAAAATTTGCAACTGCTCAGAGTAAAGAATAAATTCTGAAGTATCTATATAGCATCATAAAAAAGCCACTTTCCAACTCAGTTTCATGTACAATTTTAGTATGATGGCTACACGTCATGTCCACTGGTGACGAGCTACAACCGCGTGATTCTTGCGGAGTTTGACTACAACTTGCAGCCAATGGAGACCTTCCCCTTTGACCAGAGCAAACAGAGACTTTCCATGTACCTCATGAAGGCCGACATGATGCCCTTCCTGTACTGGAATATGATGCTAAAGTAAGTGCATTGCTGGGGGAGAGGCACGTATTTTAGTCTAGCGCACCCACTTGCGCCGGGTGATGGTTTTAAGGAAGCCTTCCAGCTTCAGGAGAGAGCGTGACCCAGAGCCCAGGACCAGCCAGTGGGATCCCCCTTACTGTGCCGTTTCTCATGGCCTGGTGATGGCAGCCTGCGAAGGGTGCTGGATCCTCAGCCGCACTTGATGGGAGAGAGGCTGCCCTGGGTGGGAAAGGGAGTAGTGCATCCGCCACCCACAGGGCTCAGAGCCTCTTCTCTTCAGTACTGGCAGCAGCCAGGTCTTCTCTCTTTCATGCTCTGGCTTTTTCTCACTGCTGGATTCACAATAACAAATCCTGGTAAATCGCTTTCACATGTCAAGTAGTTTTTGTGTTGGTCACGTACTAGCTGTGCGCCTTAGGGCAGGTTCTTTAAACTCTCTGTGTTTAACTTTTTTAAAAAATTCTTTATTGTTTAAAGTATTACATATGTGTCCTTTCCCCCCATTGACCTCTGCCCAGCTGTTCCCACCCCCCAGCACATGCCCGCACACCCCTACTGTCTGTGTCCATGGGTTGTGCTTGTATGCATGCGTACAAGCCCTTGGGTTGATCTCTTATCCCCCCCAACAACCCCCCACCCATTGCTGGTCTGTGTTTAACTTTTTTATCTGCAAGTGAAAGTAACCTCAGAGGATGGGGATTACTGAGGTAATGCATTAAAAGACAGCCACATAGTAGGCATAGGAGTGAATAAATAGAGTAAGAACATTGAGTAATTCTTCTTCTTAGTTCCAAACAATGAATCTCATTTGACTTGTAAAACCACTATGAGATAGGTAAGTCAGGGTATCTATACTAGTGGTTTTCTTTCTTCTTTTTATACTAGTGGTTTTCAACCAGGGTGATTTTGCCCCTCAGGGGACATTTGGCAATATCTGGAGACATATTTGATTGTCACAGCTGGAGGGGATGCTATTGGCTTCTCGTGAGCAGAGGCCAGGGATGCTGCTAAACATCCTACAATGCACAGGACAGTCTCCACAACGAAGAAATAGCTATTTCATAGTGTCAGTAGGGCTGAGGTTGAGAAACCTGGACCTATGCTTTATTTATAAGCAAATGAAAGTAGAGAGGATTGCAGTTTGCCTGTAGTAGAGATTGCATGCAAGTTTGCTGAACTGAGTGAGCATGTCCAGGCTCACATAGCAAGTCAGTATCGAAACCAGAACTTGAAGCATGTCCCCTCCTAGTCACAGGATCTTTCTACCTCACAAGACAAATCTTGCTTTATGTGCTGATAAGCATGTCTGTGAGCTGTGTGACTTTCCTTTCAACATCCTGCTGACCGAGGTCACTCCCATCTTTTCTGATGCAAATATCTTTTCCATGTGGTTTCTTTCAGGGGTTACTGGGGAGGACCAGCCTTCCTGCGGAAGTTGTTTCACCTGGGTATGAGTTAAGGATGGCTCAACCCTTGCTATCTCTGGGCGTCTTCTGGACCAAAGTCACAGTCGGACTGGCCAAGAGCAGCATGAAGAGCTCCAGACCTAACCCTGTAGAGTTTAGTGCTGGATGCTGGGTGACGGGGACTCAAGGCCTCCCTTTCAAGTCCCTCTCAACAGCCACTGTCCAGGCTGCTTGGGATGAGCTTGGTTCCTTGGAAATATTAAAATAAAGGAATAGACTTCTATTTTTTAACTAAAAGCTTGTCATTGAGATTCTACGAAAAATTTTTTAAATCTGGATTAGTGGAATGAAAAATCATAGCGCTTGGGAGGAAAAGATGGTGGTGGTGGAATAGCTTTTCTGCCATGGACTCTGAGTATTGAGCGGAGAGCTCGTGTAATTTCACCCGAGCCCGTTTGGATTCACAGGAAACCAGGGTCATTCCAGGGAGAAGGTTTAAACAGTGTGTGTGACCGCCCTGAGCACGGGCTGCGGGAGCACAGGGGGTGGGCCCAGCGCCCGGCCACCACCGCCCCTCTGGGCACCACCGTGTTTGTGTTGAGGCCACGCTCCCCCCCCCCCCCCCCCCCCCCACGGATATGGTGGGATACCAGTGCTGTAGGATGCGGGGCTTCTCTACTGGGCAACTTTGGCTCCAGGATTCCCCATCAACTTGGCTGAAACTTTCTTAGAGCTGTATCAGGTCTGCGATGCTCCCGGTCCCTCCACTTTTCCCAGGCGTCCCAGCTGATTCACGGTGTGAGAACCCTCCCTGCCTCCTCCGTTAGCCTCGCAGACACTTCGCCCCATGAAGTCTCTTGCAAATGTAATTCTGCCATGGCACCGGCTTCCCAGAAAACTCACACTCAGTGAGGAGGGGGCTAGAGGAATTCTGATGTGTGTGGTAAGCATTTGCTTCATTCAGTCCCAATTTGGGCCTTGAAATTTTGGAATAAGTTCCCATGAGAAATATGGCAGGAGATAGTTCCAGTTTAGTTCAGCAGTGGCTTAAAAAAAAATTGTTCCTAATGAGTTTATTTGTAGAAGCTTATCTGGTTCATCTGGTATTTGAAAGCCTTGTGCATTGCATATTTATAAACTCTGCCAAAGGGAAATGCATAGCAGTCTATGCAGTGCTAGATTTTTACAGCAATTTAGAGTTCAAACCCTTGTATATTTCCTAAGATGGCCAAGTCTCTCTGGCTTCCTGGGGTTCAGGTGACTTTAGAAACTGTGCATTCATTCATTCATTCATTCATTCAGATATTTACTGAGCACCTGCAACCTGCCAAGCACTACTCTTGGCCCAGGAGGTGCAGTGGTGACCCAGACAGAGAAGGGCCCTGCCCACATTTCTGTGGTTCCTCTTCTTTTCCTGGGATGCCCGGGAGCTTGCTGAACGAGGCCCTGGTTCCATTTGGAAAGTAGACTTTCTTTGGGGCACATGTTCTGGAAAAGAACAGGCCACCACTCCAGCCGCAGACCCCCACCCTGGCTCCAGGAGTGGAAGATGTTTTCTGGGGTCACCACACATCTTCGTTTGTCTGGGGTTTTCCTGTTTAACATGTTATCCTGGCATAGCTATTTTTTAAAAATATATTTTTATTGATTTTTTACAGAGACGAAGGGAGAGGGATAGAGAGTTACAAACATCGATGAGAGAGAAACATCGATCAGCTGCCTCCTGCACACCCCCTTCTAGGGATGTGCCCGCAACCAAGGTACATGCCCTTGACGGGAATCGAACCTGGGACACTTCAGTCTGCAGCCCGACGTTCTATCCATTAAGCCAAACCAGTTAGGGCCTGGCATAGCTATTAATAGCATGTCCTTTCATGCTCCAAAATGCCCCATTTGGACAATGGATTATATGATCACTCTAGTGATCGCACTCACCCCTCCCACCCCCACCCAGTCCAAGTGGGAGAGCAGCGCTGCAAACCAGGGGCTTGTTGCCTTGTGTGCTTTCATGTGGGGCTGTGACTGCTCTGCCCTGTCCTCTGAATCTAGGCCAAGAAACCCCGTGCCTTTACAGAGCTTCTGGCGGGCTGCTCGCTAGGAGTGCTGGGACCAGTTGCCTCCAGTGACCAGAGATCCCAGGAATCACCAGCCAGCAGCTCTCCTGGCTATGGACAACAGTTCTGGCAAGGCCAGCTTCTGCATTTCAAGGGATGGGCTGTGATTCTGGGAGTGGCTGAGCTCTAGGTTGGGTCACTTGGAAATCCCTTGCAGAGTGAACTGGAGCCTCCTGACCATGTGTCTGAATAAATCTCCAGCCATCTGGGAATTGCTTTTGGGTTCATCCCAAGCTGGAGGGAGCAGTGACCACTATTGGCTAGTGCATTGATCTCCAGCTTTCATTCCTCTGAGCTGGGGAAGATGAGAAAAATCTTGGCTTTTAAAATCTTACCCCTTAACCATGAACGTGGGATCGGCCACAGGAGAGGCCTTCCATGAGATTGCCTCCAGTTATTAGGATCCTGCAGCAGGAGGAGGGAGTGAGGCCAGGGTAGGGGCAAAGGTGGGTGGTTTCTCCAAAGGTGTGCCTCAGGGTGAGTGAGGTTTCAGGTCATGCCCTTTGAGGGCTCTGACTCAGCTGCTGATGACTTCAGAGTCCAGAAATGATGCCAGCTGGGACTGCTAATGGGAAATCCCTCGCCACTCCTGCTCTTTGTCTCTAGAGCAACTTTCCAGGAATTAAAATTCCTGTCCTGGCATCAGCCCTGGGTGGGCTGTGGGTGTAATAAAAATAGCTGGGTGGCAGCTTAGAGGCCTTGGGATGCAGGAAGGGAAGCAAGGCTTAAGTCAGCTGGGGGAACTCAGGGTTTCAAATTCAAAAGGTTTTCTTTTTGGTTTTGTATTAACATTTTTAGTGTTTTATTTCTTATGTCTAACGTTTGTAAAAAATTTAGAGATCAGAGATAAAAGGAATAAAGTTTACTCCAAGTAATCCCATTTTGGTGTTCTTTTTCTCTACTGACCTAATATTTCACACAAAGTTCCTGAAAACCAACAGGATCAAACTGTAAGTATTGTTTTGTGTTTTATAGTTAACTAGTGGACCAGTGCACGAATTCATGCACATTGAAAGGAAATTAATTAAAGAAATATTTTAATATCGCTATTCACCCTTTCTCTATAATAGAAGTGTCATCCAAATTCACGATTGACAATGACAGACCGAAACACACACATGCCATTGGCCCCAGCGAGAGCTTTATATGTATCATGCATGTGTGAGTCAACTTAGCCTTTTATATATATAGAATAAACTTGCTTAATTAGACCTGCTTTCTGATTTAGCTAAACTTTTTTCAGTCCAGTGAAGCACCCCAACTTCTTTTTCAGGTAATTGTCAGCAACACAGCAGTAAATATCAACATGAAGCAGATTATTATTGTAGATCACACAGGGAGAACAAAGGGTAAAATATTTAACTGCAGCAGTATTTGACTATATTCTGTGCAGTGAGAAAACCTGAAGTCATTTTCAAGGTCCACCATTTCTTACTTCTTTTCAGTCAGGTCAAGTTTCTAAGCTTTCTAAATCTCTGTTTTCTGGCTAATGAAAAAAAAAAAAAAGGATTCCACTGAGTCTCCTATCTACCTACACCAGGACTTCAGTGAAGATCAAATGAGATGAGGCACCGGAAAATGCTTCACAGACATTTGGTTAAGGTGTAAACGTTTCCACCTGGCTATAAAACAAGTCATGTTCCTGGGCTGAAGAAACTGCAAGGAGGCTAGTTGCTAGGGAGAGAAAACCGGGTGTTGCTACGTGAGATCATTATCCGGCGCCCACAGCAGCCGTTTCCAGGCTGGTCTGGGCTGTGGGCCACATTTTGTGCCACGGGGTCGGTTGCGATTTGGTGGGCTGTCGCTCCAGGGTGGTGGCGGGGCCTGTGTCCCACTTGGGGAAAGCTGAGTGTTGCTTTGTTGGCGTCAGGCCTGAGGTATCGTTTACAGAGGTAAATGGCCAGTGTGTGTCATGGCAGCTCCTGTGTTGAGCGTCTGCCCCTTGGTGTTAAGTGCACATCATAGCGACCAGTTGGATGGGTGGAGGGACACTTGGCACATTAGCCTTTTATATAGATAGATGTGCATCGAAGACCCAGTGGTTGGTTGTAGAGAGGAGGAGGAAGAGATTGGTGAATAATCAAGGAGCACCGGTCATTTATACTGGTTGAGACAATCACTTAATTAATGTAACAAATGTGTGTCCTGTGCTTAAGAGGGTATCCTATATAATAAAGAGGTAATATGCAAATTGACCATCACCCCAACACACAAGGTGGCCACCCCAATGTGGTCAAAGATGGCTGGCAGGGGAAGGCAGTTGTGGGCGACCAGGCCTGCAGGGGAGGGGAGTTGGGGGCAATCAGGCCAGCAGGGGAGGGCAGTTAGGGATGTCTGAGTTGGCAGGGGAGGGCAGTTAGGGTTGCCCAGGCCTGCAGGGGAGGGGAGTTGGGGGCAATTGGGCTGGCAGGGGAGCAGTTAGGCGTTGATCAGGCTGGCAGGAGAGCGGTTAGGGGGTGATCAGGCTGGCAGGCAGAAGTGGTTAGGGGCAATCAGGCAGGCAGGCAGGCGAGCAGTTGGGAGCCAGCAGTCCTGGATTGTGAGAGGGATGTCTGACTGCCAGTTTAGGCCCGATCCCACAGGGCCTGATACCGAAACGGGCAGTTGGACATCCCTCAAGGGGTCCCAGATTGGAGAGGGTGCAGGCTGGGCTTAGGGATACTACCCCCCCCTCCCCCCGCACGAATTTCATGGACCGGGCCTCCCAAAATTCACGCAAGATTTGAATTTTGCGTGAGCATTAACAACAACAAAAAATAAAAGCCTAATTTTACTTGGTTTATTGAATCAGATTCTAATATCTGTTGCCCTTTGATTTCAATCCCTTCAATTTGATAAGCATTACCAACTACCAATTATGGCCCAGGAGCAGGGACAATGAAGACCAATGAAGACCACGGCTTTGCATATGTGCCAGCAAAGCTGTGGAGGCCATTTACCCAATGTGCTATTCCATACATAATCCTATACTGTATACTTTATAAATCAATAAAAAATTTACAATTTTTAATTATAAACCTGTGTTTTCTACCAAAATTACTTCTTGTGTGAATTTTGGGACACCCTATATAATTGGCACTAGATGCTTTTCTCAGAAAATTCTACAATAATTCCATAAATAGGATTCTCAAAGGAATGGAATATTATTCTTTTTGAGGAAGGGGGCCTTTGTAACCCAACATTTAAGTGTAGCTCCTCTGTTTTAGTGCACTGGGTAACTCCAGTCTGATTTTTTTTTTCCTTTATTGAATAAGATATTACAAATGTGTCCTTATCCCCCCAATGTCCTCTCATCCCCCCCTCACCCTCACCCCCTGTTGTCCACATCCATCACTTATGCTTATATGCATGCATACAAGCATATAAGCTTGTTAAAACCCTTTGGTTTTAAAACAGAGTACCTGCCTCGTGCCCTAAGACCATGGACAGAGCTTTCTTTCAGAATGGGCTGTTGTGGTCAGGGAGGGAAGAAACAAGAGAAATGCTTTGGGTAAGATTGAAACCAGAGAACCAGTGGGTCTGGGCTGCCTGTCACTACTTGAGCCAATTCAGCAGAGACAGGGTTGAATCATATATGAGCCTTTATTCTAATACTGCCAGCAGTATGGGAGAGCAGCAGGTCAGCCACAAAAATCTGCTCTGCAACCCCCCATAAGCCAGCTGCTTATATTGGGTGGGACAAATATTACATGGGTAAGTAGGGATTATAGGCATGGGGAAGTAGGCAGTTCGGGCTGGGGTGGGGCTCCATTGTTTGAGCAACAAGGTGTAAATCTTTCCATGATAATAGGCAGTTCTTGAGTGAGAATGGGCCGCATTCCAAGGTTGACTCCCAGGTCTAAGGTTGACTCAGGACCAAGGTTGACGCACCAGGTCCTGGGGTGTACAACTCCCAGCCAGGTTAGAATGTCCTTTCTTTAACCAGAACAAGGTAATCACGGTTAACAGAGCTTGATCAATATTTCCCATAACCATAGCTAGTCCCCAATATTCTATTTGTGCCCCTAACAGGATGAAGCTTACTGAATGGATGAACGAAAACCAGCTCTCTCTGGTTAGGGTAACTGCCAAGTCGCTAAGGAGATGGCTTTGTCTATGTGCTGGAAAAAGGCAAGGTTAATGCTTTGCAACAGACAGGTAGAAAGGTCACAAGAGAGGGCTGAGAAAGCTGGATGGTGAAATCCTGGGCAATTTTCTCCCCCAATACTGATTTTTAAAAAGTAAGCTCCCCAGTGTAGGGCACGTGGTGAACCACCCGGAGCTAAGTCACAACCTCCCATATCCGCGTGCAGTAAAACTCCGTGACTGCATCCGCGGGTACAGTGCAGGGCACTCCAGGCCGCAGTGGGACTCGGGTGCTGAAAGGCAGGAGCTCTGGTGCTGTAACGGCCCAAGCTGGGTTTGGATCTTCCTGAGGGACATCCCGATGGAACACGGGATTGGGGGACACAGACCTGGATTGGAGTCCTAGCTCTCCCGCTGACTTCCAGCTCAAGCATTTTAATCACCACTCAAATGAGTAATAACACCTACTTCATAGAGTTGACATGAGCATTAAGAAAATTGAAGTATAGCTTTTAAGCTTGTTGGCACATAGACTGTAGCCCTTATTGTCATTAACTACAGTAGTCGAATGAAGCGCTCAGAAATACAACTTCCCCTTATGCCTGTTTGGGAATTTGTTCTTGTTCTAACTGGAAGGCATGTGGACTCTGTTACTGACATCACCACATCTTCCTGCCTCATTTCAACTGATTATCAAAGTTGAGAAATTCCCACTGTTACAGGTTAACCAACGTGGGGCAGCCTGCCTGGGTCTGAATCCCAGACCTGCCTCTCACTGGCTGGGGGACCTAGGGAGAGTCACCCAAACTCTGTGGGCCCAGCCTGCTTATCTGTAAAATGGGGATTATAATAGCGTTTGCCTTTCTGGGTTATAGTGAGGATTGTGATGTGCTCACCAAACAGCAGGCACTGTTCTAGGTATAGGCTATCCTTAATTGCCTCAAGTCAATCAAAATTCTACTTCCAAGTCTCTGTCCCAGAGAAACTGATGGGCTCCTTCACTGGAGGGGCCCTGTGGGTGGACTGGGCTCGTTTGGATCACAGAAACCCTTTGTCTTCAATCTCTTCTGCTCTCAGTCAATCCCTCTCCCCAGGATATATAGATACACTGAGTGGCCAGATTATTATGAGCACTCCATCAGTACAATGAAGTGAATTAGTTATGGAAATAATAATAATAAAACCTTGAGAGTATTTGATTAGGAAGTTTTCAATATTCAGTATTTTTGGAAGTGTCAATGAAGTACTGATGGGGTGGTCATAATAATCTGGCCGGTCATAATAATCTGGCCACTCAGTGTATATATGATAGACATATATTATTGGATATACTACTGGTTATAGGGATCAGTGACTCCAAGAATTATCAATTACACCACGGACATTTTGGAGCATCTAATCTACACAAGGCCCTCGGGGTTCAGAGATGAAAGAAAGTCCTTGTCCTCAGTGAGCTGTTTGGTTACGTAGGTGAAGTGCCAAGATAGACGTCCCATCTGTATGTGCTCATCGCATTCAGAATATCGCCACTGGCTTACACCAGGCATTTGAAAAATATCCAAGAAGCAGGTAAAGTTGAGCTAAGTCCCTGTATAAATCAACTCATTTGGTTCCAAGGGACAGAAGTCCAACCCAAATAAGCCTAAGCAAAAAAAAAAAAAAAAAAAAAAAGGAACTTCTTGGCTCAGGTAACAGGGGAATCCAGCTGTCGGCGTAAGGCTGGATCTAGGTGCTCTCTTTACAGTTCAGTTTCTCAGTCCCCCCAGCTCTGTGTCAATCTTCCATGGCAGACAGCCTTTCTCCCTGTGGCCAGGTGGGAGGGCGACATGCAGTCCTCCTGGCGTGGCCTCCCTGGAGGGAAGGAGGAACTGGCTTTCTGAATGTCCACAAACCGGTTCTGAGAAGTGTTATGGTCATCACCTGCTAAACAAATAATGTGTTTCCCACCTGAGTGAGTGCAGGGCTTTGTCTTTGTTCAGTGCTGTATGAACTGTACCTGGACCAGCATGACCTGGACCAGCACACGTGTTCCAGAACAGCACACAGAAAGTCCTCAATAAATATGTTACCTAACTGACCTCACCAGCTACGTTTTGGCCATGTGCCCACTCCCTACCTAGGGAAGTGGGGTTTGCTACCAAAAGGAGGTTGGTAGAAAAATGTCGTGGGCACCCCCCCCAAACCATGATGATTTCTGTGGTCCTGACACACGAGCAAGAGCTGGCTGGGAGCAGAAGAGTGGAAGCTTCCCAGGCGTAGGGAACAGAATGTGTGAAGGGATGGAGGCGGGTGGATAAAATATTGGACCACAGGACGTCGGAGTGGGAAATGGGCTTAGGGAGGATCTTGTGCTGGGATCTCTCATGTTGCTTCTTGTTCCTCCACCTCCTGCTCCCTGCTCTCTGCCCGGGGAGCTGACTGGCAAGTCTCTCCTGCTGTCTGCTTTCTGGCTGGGGTTGTTGGCAGAGGTGGGAGGGAGGGAAGAGAGTAAGGTTGGGGAGTTAATGCCTCTGATTCCCTCCCTGCAGTCTGCCTTGGCCCCATGATGAGGTAAGATCAGAAACTGAGAGTAAGAGTTTAGAGACTTTGATAGCAGTTTGACAGGGAGATATTTTATCTGTTGAATCTAATACTAAAACAATTTTGGGGTTTGTATTTTGTTTTGTCATTTCATTTTTTAAAATAATTTTAAATTCTATTTTATAAAGGTACTGGTTGAAAAAATTTAGGTTTAAAAAAATTCGAACACAATAAAAACAAAATCCCCAAACCTGATCCTTCAGCACAAATGGGGGGAGAAGCCCTGCTCTGCACAGCTCTCTCCTTTCTGTTCGAAGGCCTGCTCCCCACGCCCATCCTGATGGGCCTGAGGCTGGAAACAGCTCAGTGACGACCCCTAGTGACCACACTGTGCCTGTGGTTCCCCTGGCCTGGCCACCTTTGTAAAGCGTCCCGCCTCACACAATCCTAAGTTGACCATGTTACCTGCTTCCCCTTGGGACCCTGCCTGGCACAAGGTAACCTAGAAGGGATGCAGAGCCGTCGAAGGAGCTTACACAGGAACAGCAGGAGACCGTAGCAGTGCAGGTGAGGGACGGACTGAGAAGACTCCAGATGGGATGACCAAGGTCAAGGCCCACTGGCTGCAGTGAGAGATGACGAGGGCTTAAATGAAGACAGCGTCACCAAGGAAGGAGGGGAGGGGAAATGTTCATGGATATTTAAGATATTGCATCAGTCAGGATGACAGACACCACTATATAAACAGTTCAAGCAGAAAGGAATTAACTGTTGTGGAGGTCCACAAACTATGATCTATGAGCCCAATTCAGCCCACCGCCTGTATTTATAAATAAAGTTTTATTGGAACACAGCCACGCTCCTGTTTATCTGTCAATTAGGGCTGCTTTTGCACTACAATGGCAGTTGAGCTGTGCGACAGAGACTGCATGTAGCCCTCGAAGCTGAAAATATTTACTATCTGGCCTATACAGAAAAAGTCTATTGCCTGGCCGGTGTGGCTCAGTGGTTGAGCATTGACCTATGAACTAGGAGGTCACAATTTGATTCCCAGTCAGGGCACATGCCCAGGTCGTGGGCTCTATCCCCAGCGGCGGGCATGCAGGAGGCAGCCGATTGATGATTCTCTCTCATCATTGATGTTTCTGCCTCTTTCTCCCTCTCCTTTCCTCTCTGAAATCAATAAAAAAAAGTATATTAAAAAAAAGTGTACTGACTCCTGAAATATTGGGAAGTAGGCACATACAGAACTCCAGAGTTACTGCAGTTTTCAAGGAGGTAGGAGGCTGCACAAAATGAAGGAACACTGGCCCCATTGATCTCAGCTTCTGCCACATCAGAGCACATGACTGCCTGCAAGCCTCAGGTCTACAGACATGTGCCCACCCTTGCCAGAAGGGACAGGGCTTCTCTCTATCTTTCAATCTGGTGCAAGGGGCTCCCCCTGCCCCTTCCCCCCTCCTGCCGCCTGCAGACTAAATGCAACTGCTTGTCTCCTTGATACAGAGGTGAATGTGGAAGGGACAGGGATATACAAGCCCAGGGCTTCGGGTTGACTAGTCAGGGGTGAGGGATATGGAGGCTGGGACAACTCCCAGGTGTGGGTGACTGTGGTGGATGACAGAGCCACCCAAGGAGACGAAGAGGAGCAGAAGAGAAGATTCTGGACAGGAAGAGGAGCGGTGCCAGCAGGTTAGTTCCCAAACCCCTGCCACCTGCGGAGTCACAGCCATCTGCCCGAATAAGGTTTTGCTCTAACTCCTTCATGTCAGGGATATTCATGGAGTAAAACCATAAAGAGGAAGGGAAAGGGAGAGAGAGAAAGAGAGAGAGAGAGAGAGAGAGAGAGAGAGAGAGAGAGAGAGAGAGATGATGAGAGTCATCGAAGCCCCCGACTGAGGATCGAGTCTGCAATCCTGGCATGTGCCCTGACCAGAGTCGAACCGTGACCTCCTGGTTCATAGGCCGACGCTCAACCACTGAGCCACACCGTCTGGGCCAAAAAGTACTTTTGATATAAAATCGGTGTTCCAAACCTGGGATTAAGAGATCTTTCCACAGCTGATGAATGTCCAGCTTTCAGGCTAAGGCTGTTATACATCTTCCTGTCAGTGATTTAAAGGAGACCTTCCAGGAATTGGAAAACATTGGCAATCCCTTTGGCCAAGGGCCCTGTTGGCACGTTCCGTCCTGTGAACGGCTCACGGAGGCCTGAAGCAAAACAAAGAAGTGACATAAGCAGACTGGAGAGAGGTGATGAGAGGTGGCGGTGGAGGGGAAAGCAAGGGGTGTACCTGGGGATGGACCTCATTTAAAAGGTGAGAGGTCACCCTAACTGGTTTGGCTCAGTGGATAGAGCGTCGGCCTGCGGACTGAAGGATCCCAGGCTCGATTCCAGTCAAGGGCATGTACCTTGGTTGCAGGCACACCCCCAGTTGGGGGTGTGCAGGAGGCAGCTGATCAATGTTTCTCTCTCATTGATGTTTCTAACTCTCTATCCCTCTCCCTTCCTCTCTGTAAAAAATCAATAAAATAATTAACAAAAATAAATGGCCTCATCCATATAGGGCCAATGGGAACATGTGGGGAAATGCCATTGGTCCAACTGCTGACCAGCCTGAGGCCTCTGCCCCATCTTGTTTATTCTCCCGGCGGTGAGCCAGGGCCCTTCCTGCCAGAGTGGATGCCCTACTGTTGACTGGGGGCCATGCTCTGAAATTCAGCAAGATTGTGGCAGAATGTTCTTTCCTATAATACTTCTTCCTCATCTGAGCGAATGGAGGCAATGAGAACCAAGGACCTCAACTGTGTGCCTTTATACTCCAGCAAAACTGACTGCATTAGCTTACTTTCTCCAAATACGTAAGTCCAGCTGGTAAATCCATCCTTAGATCCTCCTAATCCACTTTATATAAGACTAATTAGTGGTGTCTTCTAAGTGAGGGATGCCTTCTAATGAATGGTTTTTATGTGCAGATACAATGCTGCAGGTGCCTAAACATCAATAACTGTTTAAAACAAAGGCCAGGGCCCACTAGCTTCAGTAAGAGGGGAAGCGGGCTTGAATTAAGACAGTGTCATTGAGGAAGGAGGGTTGGGGAAACCCAACATGGTAATTTGAATTGTTGTGGTTAAGATGAAACTTTTCTAGAGTCCAATTCACAAATCTAGAAAAGGGTTGTCATTTGTGACTAGGAACTATGTGTTCGTTGTCATAAGGCCTGAATGATTTTCAAGGTCACCTAGCCCATGAAAGCAGAACTAAGATTTGGACCAGTGGCTTAGAAAAATCACTGCTATCAGGATTACGTTGCAAGGGTTCTCGTAGTTCAGTGCTGTTGTATTTCTGCTCAGGAGTAGAAGAAAAAGAAAGGAATTAGTCCAAATTCTCTCATTTTCCAAAGCAATCCATAGGCTTATGTTTCTAGAAGTCTGGGTAGGAGGTCAGGTATGGCTGGATCCAGGGGCTCTGTTTCTTCCTCTCTTGTTCGTGCTCTGCCTTTCTTTGTGTTGTTTTTTCCTGAGGTTCACAGATTGACAAAGTGGCCCAGGGAGAGTCAAGCTTACCTGCTCCTTAGAGCCTACAGCCCCTCTTTTCTGATTGTTAAAATGGTAAAAATCTGGGGAGAGATTTGATGGTCCGAGCTGGGCTGTGACTTTTCTTGAACCAATCATGTGCCCAGCCTTGGGGGAGAGGATTGGGTCAGCCTTGCATGAATGAGCCACATGGACTGAGAAGGGGGTGGTGGTGATTCTCCAATGTGATGCTGGGGTTAAAAATATAAAAACTCAAAGATAAGCAGGTGGACACATCCTGTCTTCTCCATTATCAAGGTTAATCCTCTTATTCATTCCACAAATACATAGGTAGCAGGCCCTCCCGGCTGCTGGGTCCCGCCCTGGAGGAGCTCAGGAAGGGCCCTCTTAGACACCTGCAAGCAGTCCCCTGGCTCAGGAGGGAAACTGCAGCTCCTGCAGGATGCCTGCCGACACCAGGGGTTCCCGCCAGCACCTGCCAACGAGGGCCCTTCCAGCTTCACAGACCCCTCCCTGGACTCTGATAGAACCAGCGCTGCGTTGGAAGGAGCAGGCCACAGCGTGCCTGGCTGGGTCCTGGAGCCCGGGCCGTGGGCGCCCCCTGCGGGAGAACTGGCGCTCCTGCGTGCCGCGACACCCGCCGGGTCCTGCGGGGCTCCTCTTCTTCCCGATCTTTCACAAACTGGGCCTAGAAGCGTTCGATGTGAAGTAACTCTAAGCTGTGTCTATCACCATCTGTGCCTCGTTAACCAACAGCTCGGTAGACGCTCAGTGGGGGAGACCAAACCCGTGTCACAGGAAGCCTCTGAGCGTCTCTCCAGCCCCGTCCCCACCAGCCCTCACCGCACAGGCGCGGCTCCGCGATCCCTTACTTCACCAGCTGCGGTGAGTCGGCTCAGCATAACCACAATCAACATAATATTATTTGCTACAATTTTGAGTACTTTGAAGGCGCTTTGCACCCATTTCTTATGTAATCTTCAGGATCACGGCATGGGAGGGCGTTTTACTGTTTTACAGACTTAGAAGTAACTTGCCCGGCTAGTGCAAGGTCAGGCCAGAGCCACAAGAGGGCGCTCGTTCCTTTTTTCTACATTGTCCTGTGGCTCTCGCTTTTCCTGGGAGAAAACCCACATTACATGATGACAAATGTAAAACCCCACATAAACACCTATGCATGCATGTGTGTTTGTTTATTGGGAGTATGGGCTGTAGGTAGAGTGAGCACATTTCTGGAACTGGAAATTACGCCACATCTGGTCTGACAGTAGGCAGAAGTTTTGAATTTAGGAGTCTCGTACAATCTGGGATGTTGGTCATCAATACCATATGGGCCGAAACTGTAAAGCTGCCAGAGGCCTTTGTGATTTATGGCTGGCAAGCCACATGGTGTGTGTATGCCTGCAAGCCTGCACACTTACCTGGAGCTCCCTCTCAGGTTAGCCTGGGGTTCTCCCTTGCCTGGTAACACTGAGCACTAACGGTTAGGGCAGCTGCTTTCCTCTGCCTCAGATAAGCTAAAGGCTCCCGTCTCCCTCTTTCTCCATTTCCCTCTCCCAACTTCCCCTTGTTTCCAATGGTTGCTCTGGCTGAGGGTTCTGCATGTCCAAAATCTCCGTATTCTTTGTAGAGGAGAGCATCGGTATTGGAACAGACCATTTCTGAGAGCCCCATTTCAATAGGCCATTTCTGGTTGTAAGTAGCCTCTCTAATTGATTGATTTAAAGTGATAGTTTTTAAACCTTCATTAAGGAAGTTTGTATTCATTGACTCCCCCCACCAGACTTTAGGCTCTAGAGGTCCATGTTTCTACTGTACACACTGAAGCCTTACTATGTACCTGTGTTGGGTCTTGATGCTGGGTGCCTATCTGTGGTTCCCAAACCTGCTGGGACCGAAAAAAAAAAAAAAAAAAAAAAAAAAAAAGGCTTATGTCTGAGGATTCTGCCTAGATCAGTTTGGGCCCAAGCCTGGCAATCTGAGTTACATGCACAAGTGTCCCATCCCTATGGCACGTACCTCTGATGCTCACCCCACCCCCACCCCACCCCAGCTCATTTCATGGCTTCATGGGGTGGGGATCCCTGTGACACTGGGAACAGAGCTTGGGTCTGTGGTCAGGGATTGAAAATGGACTCTGCCACACTACTGACCCACTTAGCAGTGGCCTAAGGACTGTGGGCAGGCTGTGAGCAGTGCCCTCGTTTGATCATTCTGTATGGAGGGAGAGGTGGTCTGAGGTAGTTTAGTGGCAAACAATTTGGTTAGGAGTCTGGGAGGAACACGATTGGAGGATTCAAGACCAGGAGTCTGGGGAAGAGACATAGGACTGAACCAGGTAGACAAGATGACTCGTCTGGTAGCTATCTGCCATCCTCTGCCCTTGGTGGCCCCAGTGGGCCCATGATTGGAGGAGCTACGGTAGCAGGGACAGAGGCTCTGCATGGGCTCCCTCGGACCAAAGCTGGTTCAGTTACTGTCACTGCTAATTACCCAAGGTTAATTAGCAGTTAATTACCCAAAGGTGGCAGAGACCTAAGATGAGCCCTTGATATGGTACCACTTCTCAAGGAGGTAGTCTGGACATTTGCTGGCAAGTTGGTTCCATTAGGCCTTTTTCACCCTAAAAGGAGACATTTGGAATTGATCCCACCAGATATTCATTTGCTTTTCCTGTGCCTCTGCTAGTATCAGCCAAGGGTTCAGAGGGCCTGCTTACTGACATGAGGTCCCAGTAATAGCTTTTCAGACCAGAGGCCTCATTCATATTGAAGGAGATATGACAATGGGGATCTGAGCCCAGAGTCCTCTGGGCCCACCATATGTGACATCATCTGGGAGCCAATAGAAGGTTGGAATGGCTTATGGGGCCTTTTATCCCTCAACTGGAATCAGCTCTGGATGCTGATGTGTCCGCAGAGGAGGCCAGAGGCTAGATAAATAGGAGCATGGGTCTGGGAGGGTGTGCTCAGTGGGCACAGATGTCTAGGAGCAGGGGCAATGGGAGAGCTTAAGGGAAGTGGAAGGGATGGCAAACAAACAAAAACCCCCAGAAACAGCTCTCCAGATGCCCTCTCTGGTGGTTCTGACCAGTGAGACAGAGAGGTTTGGGAATCTGTAATTTTAAAAAGCTTTTGAGGGAATTTAGGTGCTCTCCCAAATTTGGGACCCACATGGGGGGGGAACGAGGATGGAACATGTTGCAAAAGAGGCAGGTGTGAGTCCTGGCTCCACGGCCTTCCCACGGCGACCTTCCTTCTTCGCAGAGTTACTGGCTTACTGTGTATACTCTTTTCTCATTTATAGAATTGTGAACATGATATCACATGGGATCCTAGTGTGTGACCCATTATTAAATGGGTTATAGACAAGTACGTGAGACATAGAAAACAATGCCTGATAAACACAAGGGCGCTGTTAAAGCACCAGCTATTTTTATGGAAATTATCGTTATTGTTAACAAAGGTGGGGACACAGAAAAGGGACTGATAAGGGCCCAAGACATACTTGAATTTTTTCTGTCTGTTGGCTCTTTAAGAACCAAGCAGTAGGGGCCAGGACTGACATTTCTTTCTTTTTCTTTCCCCCAATTTTTATTTGAAAATAATTTAAAACTTACAAAAAGTTGCAAATATAAAATAGTGCAAGTAGCACTTTATAACTTTTACTCAGATTTAACTATTGAAACATTTTATTATCATTTTCATTATCATTCATGTTCTTTATCTTTCTTCCTCTCTAAATATGGACTATTTGTGTGTACATTTTTATATACACATACATACTTT
This sequence comes from Myotis myotis, assembly GCF_014108235.1. Taxonomy (NCBI): domain Eukaryota; kingdom Metazoa; phylum Chordata; class Mammalia; order Chiroptera; family Vespertilionidae; genus Myotis; species Myotis myotis. The sequence continues at coordinate 163,443,834 of NW_023416313.1, forward strand.
TCTATACATGTATTAATATAAATATATTTATACATACTATATCTGAGTGTATCTGTTTTTTAACTTAATAATTTAAGAGTAAGTTACATTTATTGTGGCCTTTAACTCTAAATACTACCTTATACTAAATACTAAAGTATATGCTACAATAGGGATAATCTCCTACATAACCACAGTACAGTTATCAACCTCACAGTTTACACTGATACAATATTTTATCTAATGTACTGTCCATAGTCCAATTGTATCAGCTGAGCTAATGATGTCCTTTATAGCATCTTCCCCTCTAGTATAGGATCCAGTAGGGTCAGGTATTGCATTTGGTTGTCCTGTCTCTTTAGATTTCTTTAATCTGGAACATTTCCACAGTCGGTCTTTGTCTTCTGTAACATTGACACTATTTTTAACCTTTATTGAGATGTAGTTGACATGTGACATTGTGTAAGTTTAAGGTGCACATGATGATTTGATACACTTGTATATTGTAATATGATTGCTACCATAGCATTAGCTAACACCTCCATCATGTCACATAACTACCATCTCTTTTTTTGTGTGGTGAGAACATTTAGATCTACTCTCTTAGCAGCTTTCAAGTATACAGGTTAGTAGCATCAGCTATGACCAGAATGCTGTGCATTAGGCCCCCAGAACTTATTCATCTCCTAACAGGAAGGCTGCACTCTTTGACCAACCTTTCCTCATTTCCCCAACCCCCAGGCTCTGGGAATCACCATTCTACTCTGTTTCTACAAATTCAGCTTCTTTAGATTCCACATGCGAGATCATATAGTATCTGACTTAATTTTCTTGATTCCTTTATTTGCGCCACATTTGGTCACTGTAGATACATTCTTGCAACTTCCACTCAGGAACTACAGGCCATGAGCAAGTGTGCTGTGTCAAGAGGGGTCCACAGAGAGAGAGAGCATGAGCGAGGGTGCAGAGGTAGAAACCAGGGAGGCGTGGAGCTATACATCCAGGGTCACAGATCCTGCTCTCAGGAACACTGAGCTCCAGGCTGAGGCCGAGAACACAGTCAGCATTTTCCTTTGGATCTTGAGCGATGTCTCTCGGGTCTAGCGAATATGGGCTCTGTGTGTGTGTGTGTGTGTGTGTGTGTGTGTGTGTGTGTGTGCGCGCGCGCATGTATATTTGTAAGTTATGAGTACAATCTTGCATCGCCCCTGAAAAGGTAAAATGTCATTTTAATTATTTACTTAGCTTTACTCTGAGGTCTCTGAACTGCCATTTCTGCATAATAATAACTGTAATAATAATATAAAGCACAGCAACAATAATGATAATTGCCTGTCTCCCTGGAGTTCTGTGAGGATAAAATGAGATAATGAACTCAAAAGTGCTTTGTAATCCAAAAAGGTCTATACCGGCAGCATATTGCTAAATACCTGTTATCATCACTCCCCTCATCATGTGGGCCCCTCCCTGGTTCGTTGGAGTGAGAGTGGACATGATGCCGGTCTTTATTTTGGACAGAGTGTGCAGACACAGCCTTAATGTTTCCTCCCTCTTTTTGGGGGGAGACAACTAGCTTTTTAAAAAGTTTGACCAGATGTCAGGAGGTTTTACATATACCATCTTATGTTAATGAAAAATAAAGCCCTTATTATATATATCAATATTGGTCTTTTTTTTTTCTGAACTACTTGAGAGCAAGCTGGTGATGCCCCTCCACCTGTAAATTCTCCTATGAAAGGACACTCTCCTTAATAACCAGGACACATTCTTCAAAATAAAGAGAACAACCACACTGATACATTTCCACCCAAACTGCAGATCCTCTTTCACTGTCCCAACAATGCCATTTTTTCCTCTTTGGTCCGGATCCAGCCAGGATCACATTGTATTTAATTGTCAGATCTCTCCAGCCTCCTTCGGTTGGGAATAGTTATAATTTCTCCGTGTTTCCCTGTCTTGTATGACCTTGAAAGATTTTATGACCTTCAACCTGGGTCTGATGTGTCAGGCCATGCATTCTTGGTAGAAATTCCACAGAAATTTGAGATTGAATTAGAAGTGAGGTTTCCCCCCTCCTCATGAAGTCCTCCTTGATTGCCCCAGACCCACCGGTCCGTTTCTTCTCTGAGCAAACAAAACTTAGCAGAAAACATGGATCTGTATACCAGAGCACATTGTTAAAGTGATAAAGTTATGCTAGGCAGTATAAAGGGCACACGGTTTTGAGATTAAGAGCTAATCTCATCTTTATATTTATTTCCTCTTCTATCTTCTCTCTCCCCAAACCATATAGTAGATGCCTGGTCAGTCTGAACTAAAACATACACGAAAGTACCCAGTGAAGATGGACTCGAGAGGGGCAATATGGTGGGTTCAGGAGTTAGTGAGAAGATGATTGCAGCAACCCTTCCCACAGCCCTCAACTGTGACCGCACGCAGTTCCAGCTTCTGGAAGTCTGAGTACTCTACACAGCCCCTTCTACTAGGGCTTTATTTTATAAATTTCAGAGATGGCAGGTGGCTGTTTCGCATTAAATTTCAAAGTCAACTGCTCTTGACAGATAGTTCTGATTGATTTTACCTTCTGGAGAATTCTTGCAACAGATCTTAGAAAAAAAAAATCACTGTGTCAGAATTTAATGTTCTTAGCCCAGCGATTTTCAGCCTTTTTCATCTCATGGCACACATAAACTAATTACTAAAATTCTGTGGCACATCAAAACATATATCACCTGTTTTGTTGATCTGACAAAAAAAAAATAGGTATCATATTGATTCATTCACACCAGACGGCTATTGTTGTGTTGGCTGTTGTCACTCTTTTATTTGACAATTGAAGGCAAAAGTGGTCCCTGCCCCTGGAAATCTCTTTCTTAGCTTAAAGGAGGCAAGGAAGCAAGTCGATAAGCCTACAGCCAAGCGTCCCAAACCTCCTTACTTTTCTGTTTCTTCCATACCCAGATAAGCGTGGTAGCTGCTGAGTTTAAAGTGTAGATTAGCTACTTGGTGCCCTGTACAGGCACCGGAAGTGATCTCCCAGACTGTCTCTGCTATTCCAAGGCTGCCTGTGAAGGGGGCTGAGATGAATTGCACCAATAGTGCTGTAGGTGGCGCTGTGTACTCAGTGCAGGGTGGCCAGCGTGTCTCCCAAGATTTGTGTTCGAGGACATGGCCTCTGGCATCTTTTTAGTTAAACTTGATCTATCTGCTCAGCGTCTTTGGAGCAAGTCTGAGAAACAGATTAGCCGGCTTCTGACCCTAAACGGAAGGTCAGCCATTCCGTGCTCAAACGGAGCGTTCACCATGGGCTCTATGTTGTCGCGGGCTGGGCTCTGGAATTACGCCCAGGGGCTGGGAAAGGACCCTAAGGTGTTTTGTCGGACCCTTTGCCTGGGGAGTCTTTTCTGGGTTTTGTACTTGGAAGCAGAGGCTACATTCGAGTCACATTCTAGGGGTATGAGGGTGGGGAGTTGGGTTGAATATAACTCATCAGCTTCCTTATAAGCAGCACCTGCTTGGTGTTTCAGCCGCAGAACTCCATGTGCAATCCAGTATTGCACTTTAAAGCGGGCATCTATTTTAATGAGGCCTTTCTTGCCCCCACCCTGCCCCCTGGTCTCTGGAGCGCCTTTTGTTAAAAATCTTCATGACCATTCAGGAAAACCACGACATTATGGGGGCTTGGAGATTATGTCCCTAAGAGCAGGGTGCTGAGTGTGTCACGCCAGCCGAGCTGCAGGATCGCCAACTCCTCAATTCAACCTTGAGGTTTCAGGTTTCATAAAATGAATCCGTGTCTTATTCTTACAGAGTTTGAACGTGCAGAACTGAGAGAACCGAAAAGCATCTTAGAATCTTAGAACCGTGTGCTAGATGACCTTCTAGTATATTACAATCCTAATTCCCTAAACACATTTACTGAAGGCGGGTCTGACTTCAGGTGCCTCTTATGTTTTCTTGCATTGAAGGGAATGAGGTGACACTTCCCATCACGTGTCTATAATGAAGTTATTCAAGTTGAATTTGACAATTTTTATTTTTCCTGCTTGTTGTCTTCAGATGGCTTCTCTTTTTACTTGTGACCTGTAGCTGGCTCTATGGTGTTCCTTGATTTGACATGCATTAGTTTGGTGCCGCTTAATGTATGAGGTTGATTCACTTTTGCCCTGGCTGGAGGGGAATCTTGAGCTGGTTTATTCAGTCCCACAGGTGAGGAGAATGGAGGACGAAGGTTCTCCCCGCTCCCCCCAGGACCTCCCGATCCTCATCACTATCCCATCCTCTGCATCTGTATCTTTGAGGTCCTCAGGTTGTGTGTCAGTGTGTGTGGAGGGGGGTTGTCCACTGGAGCAATCCGATGATGAAGCAGATACTGACTAAGTCTGGGCACTAGGGCAGCAGTCCCTCTGGGTGATGGGAGGGCAGTGTGCTGGCTAAAAGATCCGCCCCAGAGGGCAGAGGAGAGCACGAAGAGCATGGCTCCTCAGCTCTGGGGGTTAGAGTGCCTACTTGAATGGAATGCAGTGTGGGCCACCTGTGAGCATGAACTCAGCTTCCGTTTGTCTTCCCAGTGCTGAGGGTTGCTGCTTGAATGCAGGCAGAGTATGGGGCACATCTTGGGCTGTGGTGTGTGCTCTGTCCACATGGCCTCTCCAATCCCCTCATCACCTCCTTTTTATCACCCTTCCCTCCTCCCTCCCCCATCACTTACTCTAGGGGTGGGGAAGACTATGTCCAGTTTCATATCTTCCAAATCTTCTTGGTTTGCCCTTGTCAGGTAGATATTTTCTATGCTCACTCTATGCTGGAAAGTTTCAAGAAGATGAAACTTTCCAGCCCCTCTTGTAGTTAGGTGGGGCCATATGATTTGTTCTAGCCAATAAAATGTGAATGGAAGTGGCACTCACTGGTTCAAGGCATTAATGGGCCGAATTGTGCACCCCTCCAAATTCCCATTTTGGAACCCTAATCCACAATGTGTGTTTGGAGAGAGGGCCTTTAAGGAGGTAATTAAATTTAGATGATGTTGAAAGTGTGGAGCCCTAATCTAATATGATTGATGTCCTTATAAGAAGAGGAAGAGACGAGGGATGTGTGCACAGAGGAAAGGCCATGTGAGGACATAGAAGGCAACTACTTATAAGCCAAGCAGAGAGGCCTCAGGAGAAATTAAACCTGCTGACACATGGATCTTGGACTTCTAGCTTTCAGAACCAAGATAAATAAATTTCTGTTGTTTGAGCCACCCAGTCTGCGGCATTTTGTTATGGCAGCCTGAGAAGACGAATGCACAGGCTGAGGAATCCTATATAATAAAAGCCTAATATGCTAAGTGTCCAGTCAACTGGTTGGCTGTGGGATAACCTGACATTGATTAGGCAGGCTAATTCAACCTGGGCCTTGCCTTGTGAAAACAAAACCCAAGCATCGGATGGATCCGTTGTCTCTGTAGTTCCAGGGGATGAATCCTCCCTGAGGCCACAGATACCTCATGTCTGGATGCACAAATGGGGCTGGCCCACAGGGTGACTGATAATATGGAGGTGAAAAGAATGGGGTAATACATCAAAATATTATACTGCCGCGATTATGTAGAGCCCCAAGGGACCTAAGAGGCTTCCTCTAAGTGTTCAAGCTGTGCTCCCCAGCTCTCAGAGACCCGATAAGATGTCTGAGGTGGGGGTCAAAGGCAAGGTGGGACTCTGCTTTTTCTCTCTTTAATCAGAGCAACTCTACGTTTAATCTGTTTAGGGTTCTGTGTGAGATTTAATTTAAGTGAAGAGTTCTGTTGCTGAAGAAAATCTTTTAAATCACGGTGACATTTCCACAGTCAAATACAGATTTGCTGAGTGTAGTTTGATTCAGCCAGAGCTCTACATTGATAGCTTTACAATCAAAGGCCTCAGTTCAGCTCAGTTCCTTGATCCTTTAGGTGGCTTGAAAAAAAGTAATCTCTGACTCATGGAAGTAGATATGTACAAAGTACAGGATTTACTTATTGTGGGTTTTTATGCATTAATTTATGTTTAAAAAGTATTTATGGATGGCACCAATGGCATACAGTGAAGTAGCAGTGATACCTAAGCTATAGCCTGAAAAGGGATGTGTGTGTTTCACTTGCTGTTGCTCCCAGTGCTGTGCTCGCAGCAGACATTGCTAATTGAAACCAGAACTCATTCCTACAGAGCCCAGATTTAGCCCTATAATTCTTTTCAATATAGTATTCTAGCTAACGACTTCCAACTAATTGGAATTAGCACACAAAATGAGACCTCTTTTATCATCTTTATGCATAATCAATAATAATTGGGGTTCATTTATCTGTATTTTTGAATGCTGGGTTTCAGAGCTGTAGTAAAGTTGGTAACTCAGTGGTCAGTACTTCTGGAAGCGCACAATGGCCATGCCTGACAGGTGTGAAGTGATATCTCATTGTGGTTTAAATTTGCATTTCTCTGATCCGGAGAAAGACAAATCAGAGAAAGACAAGTACCATATGATTTCACTTATATGTGGAATCTAATGAATAAAATTAACTAATAAAGTAGAAACAGACTCATAGAGTCAGAGAACAGACTGGCAGCTATCAGAGGGGAGGGGTGGTGGTGGGCTGGGTGAAAAAGATGAAGGGATTAAGCAACCCCCCTCCCTAAACTTATTGACACAGACAATAGTATGGTGATTATCAGAGGGAAAGGGAGGGTGAGAGGAGATAGGTGAGCGTATAGTGGGGATAAATGGTGATGGAAGGAGACTTGATTTGGGGTGGTGAATGCACAATTCAATATTCAGATGATGTATTATAGAATTGTACACCTGACACTTATGTAAGTTTATTAACCAATGTCACCTCAATATAAATTCAATAAATAGAAAATAAAAAAGTTCCTATTACAAGAAAAATAATTTCTAACTATGTAAGATGATGGATGTCAACTAAACTTATTGTGCTAATTATTTTGTTATATATACATTTATCAAATCATCATGTTGTTTACCAAAAACTAATACAATGTTAATTATATCTCAATAAAAAGAGAATAAAAAAATAGTAGCTCTAGTCAGTGAAACAGGAATTGAGGTCATCTTCTGAGAGATGGTGGGGCCAAGGATGATTGGGAGTAAAAATGATTGGTCCAGCTGAGTGTGTGTGTGTGGGGGGCAGCTCAGCATTTCACCCCGCATGGGGACCCAGCTATGGTTGAACAGCCTGGACTTTGTAATGTCACCTGTTCATATCCCACTTCCATGCTGATTCTCTTACATGTGGGATCACCCAGGTGGGCAGTAGGCAGGTGGGTGGAAGGTCAAGAGCAGCCAAATCCTGGGGTATTAGTAGAAGCAGAGTTAAGTGCATGGGCTTGGAGACCAGCCAGGCTAGAGGGGACTAGTTGAGTAGAAAATGGGACTGAATGTGGGCAGGAGGGCAAAGAGCAGGCTCAGTGAGAGAGGGGACTGGGTCCTGGGGGAGAGGGAGCAGTGAGATGGGCCTTTCAGAACAACGGCACTTTCTGTGATGTTTTGGAGGTGAGACAGGTCCATGCTCACACAGCGCATGAGGGTGCGTGAAGGAGGGGTACGGCCACTGGGTGTTTAAGGACCACGGATGATGTTTACATCTCGGAGGATATCGGCTGCAAGGGCGGTAACACGGTCGGAAAGTCCCCGAGGAAGGCAGGGGATAGTTCTGAATGTCAGTTTACAGCAGTGATGGGAAGGGGAGAAGGTGGAAGAATTGATTCAAGAGCATGTGAGTGGAGCTGGTGCAGTAAACTAAGGAATATGTGGATCCTTCTTTCTGGATCCTAGACTTGGAGCGAGTAGGAGGAGCAGTGACCTCCCTTGGAGGCCCTGGAGAAGGAGGGCGTTTCAATTGAGACGAAGGGAAAAGGGGAGAGAACATGAAGGCTGAGAAGCAGAGAGACTCAAAGAATCTCTCTTCTGATTTGAGCATGGTGGAAGAGATGAGAAGGCTTGACTCAGCCCGGGGAAGGGGATGAGCAGAGTTGGACAGGGCTGAGAGGAGCCTGAAAGGAGAATGTGCACAGTTATTGGAAGCTAAGAGAGTAAAATGATTGGCCCTGATAGTGCTGGGGGAGGGAGAGAAACGTGGGGGGTATTGAGAGGGGTGTGTTTCTTTGCCTTTGGATGAGTTAATGTAGTTGATCCCATTCCAAGGTTTTGCTATGGATATGACAGATTCTACTTACACTGGCAACACAAGAGCAAGTTTTATTTTTATTTTTTTTTGTAATTCTAACTTTTAATAAAAATGTAATCTGAAACCCCAGTATGTAAGACAGTAAAGAGAAGACTACAAGTGGGTTCTTCAAGCAGCTTCACTCTCCAGGCCGTGCAGGAAAACTGTGAAATAGGAAACTCCTTGGGTTCCTGGAGGTGGAGTTTGAAGCCCAGTGTCTTCTGGAAGAGTCCTTGTGCTGCTGGTAAGGGAAGCCTGCCAGGCAGCCAGGAGTGGGAAGGCAGCCGGGACAGACAGTATTTCCAGCAAGTGTTTTGTTTGGGGCGTCTCTGCTGGTCCAGTGTGGCTCATCTGCTCACTCTCCTCTGCATCCTGCTGGGAGAGGCGGTATGTCCTTTCGAGGCTTCGCAGAATTCTGGGGTTCAGGGTCTTCTGCTCCAACAGATGCTCCAGAAGCGGGACCAGCTGGTCTGGAAGGAGCTTTTCAAACGCTTCTTCGGTCCCTCTTCGCTTCCGTTTTCGGGGTCTCCGGTTCACTCGCTTCCATTTCGCGGACCTCTGCGCCCACTTGCCGCGCGCGAGCCCGCACTCCGTCCCGGCCTGGCGCTCCGTCTGCAGAGGCTGGGCGCTGACCCCCGACCTCGCCCCCCGTGGGTGAGCGTGGGAGCGGGGGCGTCGGAGCCCGCGCCCGGCTGGCCTGGCTGAGAGAACCGGGCGCGCGGGGCCCGCAACACCTCTTATTTTTGTTTTTGTGTGGGGAGGTGTGCTACCCATAGAGGCAGGGAGACGGGCCATTTGCTATTCACTCCCAAGTTTTGATAGATCAGAAATACAATTACAATAAAAGATGAATAGTTAAATTTTAGGACGCCAGAGTAATTGGGAAGAATATTGGTTTGAGACTCGGGCACCAAAGAGGTTATTACAGATAGTTGGATTGCTAATACTGCTGTGAAATTACCTTTGATTCCTGGCCTAGTAGAGAATAGATATAAAACATTCCTGTGAGCTTGGAAACATTTTCTGGGGCAATAGCTGCTGGCAAGTCTTCGGTAGGTAATTACAACACAAATTCTCACACATCTGCTTAGTGGATGGCCTATCAGTGATGCTTAACGATGATGATTTGTTTCTGGTTGGATGTGTTAAATTGTCAGCTATCAAAAATTTTATGCGTGAGACCGCTGGGAATGATGAGATTGCAAGAGCTTTTTCAACGTACACCCTCCACAGGGATGTTTCAGCATCCTGTGCATCATCTAGCATCTGTTTTTGTGAAGGAGAAAGAATCTGGACCATCAATTTGAATACCAATTAAATGGCTTAAAATGTTCCTGGTAAATGCATTGATCCTGCATAATCTGGCCCCAACCAAAAAGCCGTTGGCTAACAGTGCCTGGCACAGAGTCAGTTCTCCATAACTATTAGCTGGCAGTACTGGTGCAACCCACTAATACCAATGTTCATTGAAAACTTTGTGTCAGGCACTGTTACAAGCATATTGCATATACTCATTATCAGAAGGTTTTTTGCCATAAAATAAAAACAATATGGAAGACCTGGTATTACATACAAAGGTATTACATGCAAAGGTATTACATATAAAGATTAAGAGAGAAAATTAATTATTAAGTGCTGAGTGAAATGATATTAATTTGCCTAAGATGTACATCTAGGAGTTTGGTGACCACCCCCAAAAGGAAAGGACTTACAGAATTTAGAGAAATCTAAAGGTTATGAAGGTGACTTATATTACGGGAGGGAAATTTCAGGTTCTAAGAAAACCCTGTTCTTGGGGGGGGGGGCTCAGCTTCCTGTGCCCCTGGAAGTTCCTGGGGAACAATCTCAAAAGTTTTCTGATTAGCACTTTGGTCCTTGAAAGAAGAACAGGTAGATGATCATCTGAGAAGAGCAATTATTCAAAGTCTGTCCCTTGTAACCCCAAACTTAAATACCATCACCTTAAACACACCACATGAATTTTTCTTTCTGAGCCAGTCAAGAGAATGAATACCTATAATAGAAACATAATTATAAAGTATAATGAGAGCTCCAGTGTTTTAACCATGCATTATGACAGGTGCCTTAGGTAGTATATCTTATTTAATTCTCACAACAAATAGCCAAAAGAGTTATTCCCCCCACATTTTACCATGAACACACTGAAGCTCAGAAAGTTAAGTAACTTACTCAAAGTCACACAAAGCTAAATGGTATGGTGTTGATTGTATATGACATATTATTTAAAAATTAGGACCAGCTTCTTTAGAAAACAACTTTTATTTCAAACTACTTATTAATAATGAGATTGCTTTATATCCACATTTGGAATTACATTGTCCCTCACAGACATTTTATAAAAAGCCTGGTACTTTACACCACGATGTGGTCCCACAAAGGATTGAATCAGAGCTTTAGTTTCATTATTAATAAAATTACATCTATTACCCTTCTTCCCTTCTAGCTCCCCTAATAAAAGCCTTTGGCTACTGAGCAGAGGTGATGGACTGACTGACTGCTGTTCCAGGGTTGCTTTGAGGGGATGTGAAAACAGGAAAATGACCTCTTTTGACCTTGGACCCCTGAGGGAGGATTGTTAGAATTCTCCTTGTAGAGGAGTTGGATGGGGGCTTTTGAAGGAGTTGTATTAGAATCCTATTTTCCTTTTTCTCTCTTTTATTTTGGTAGGTGAGGAGAGATTGAGTAATGTGCCTAAGGTCATACAATTATTTCCAGGCAACACTTGCACTCAGGTCTCTTGTCAGATATTTAAAGGGCATTTTCTTTTTCTTACCACTTTCGTGAGGGTCATTCTTTTGGGATGTTACTCAGTCTGCATTCAAAATAATGAGAAAAGTTGTCGTGTGTGTGTGTGTGTGTGTGTGTGTGTGTGTGTGTGTGTGTTTCTGTAGAATTTCTCCAAGAGGATGAAGCAGAGACTATCAGGGACTATTACAAAGTAGAAGCAACCCACGGAAACAAAGCCGAGCCTGAGCTGTATTTATGGAGTGAGAGTGGGGAGGGCTCAGCCTAAGGCCTGGCCTCGATGCTTCTGCTGTACCAAGTCCAGACCCTGGAGCAGGCAGCCCCAACGCCTGGCATTTGGGCCCTTAGGTAGTCCCCCCTCCTCTCAGCTAATTTAAATCCCCTCCGTAGCCAAAGGCTTTTGTTGAGTGTGACCTAGTGACTTGCTTCTAACTAATAGACTACGTGCGGGTGATGGGGTGTCACTTCTGTGATGAGGATACAAGAAGACTGGCTTCCAAAGGCCTGGTGTGGGGCAGGCCTAGAGGGGGACAAGAAGGGAGAGAATGGGAGACATCTCTAATACCGTCCATAATAAAATAAAATAAAATTTAAAATAAAAGAAGAAGACGGGCTTCCTCCTGCACCCACCTTCCTGCTCTCTTGCTTGCTCACTGCGAGGGAAACAAGCTGCACGCGGAGCCGCCGGGTGGAGAGGCCCACAGAGCACACAGCTGAGGGAGGCCTCCAGTGAGCAGCTGGCGGGGAACCGAGGCCCTGAGTCCAACAACCCTTAAGGAGCTGCATCCTGCCCCGCCCGTGTGAGTGAGCCTGGAAGTGGGCCTCCTCCCGCTGAGCCTTGAGAGCCCTGAGCCAGGGACACAGCGAAGCCCTCCAGAATTCCAGACCTGCCGAAACCTGAGGTCATAACTGTGTTTCTTAAACTGCTAAAGACGGGGGTGACTTGTTATGCAGCAATAGCTAACTAATGCAGACACACTTACCTTCATTGAAGAGTGGTTGCGGGAAGGTCACAGGAGAGTGTTCCATCTTGCCTCCCCACATTAGTGGTTTTAGAACCAGAAGTTACTGCCTAGGGCAAAGATACACTTTGCCACGGGTGTGAGTTAATCTTTGGACGGGTTTATCGTTTGATGTTTAGAGGTCACAGTCACGAGGTTCTGATAGTCAACAACCTTCACAGCATCAGCCATGGCCTTGTGCTGCTGAGTTCCGAGGTGATAAAATGTTTACCTGAAGCACATTGAGAATAATGATTTTTATCCAACACTTTCAACATTAACAGGTTACCTTCACCATCAAGCATGGTTTACTTATTTCTTAACGTACAGTTAAGGGTTGGGTCACATGTACGTTCTGTGTGAGATCTCATGAATTTCCACACGGTTCTGGGCTTTTTAGGGCACTCACCCACTCCTGCTATTTGAGACCTTCTCAGACATTCAGAAGCAATTTATCCCAGACTCTCGCCTTTGTTCAGTCACGTGAGGTGCAGGTTCAGACAGGGACCATGTGCTGGGACCCTCAGCTGCTGTGGCCAGGGTTGTCCATAGCAGTGTCCACATCCAAGCATTGTTTCTGATGTTCTGAGGAGATATAAAAGCTGCAGCCACAACTTGTTAGTTGCTTGAAAGAGCTGGGAATTATGTAAGAAAAGAGATCTCAAAGAGTTTGCCTTCTTGGAGTCTGTCTGCTAAACAAACATGAGGCACAATGGGAGAAGATAGTAGAAATAGCAAAGACTTTGGAGTTAGGTGCATCTGAGTTCAAATTTAGGCATCATCTTTTACTGGCATGTGACCTGGGGCACATCACTTTCTCTCCTGGGCCTCAGTTTTAACATCTCTATAACGGGGATAATAATACCTAACTTGAAGGATCATTACAATCCTATATTATAAAAGCCCTGTGGTCGTGACTCCCTAATGGCATCACGATCAAACAACTGGTCAGAGCAGTGCGGTGGAGGCGGGGCCCATGGCTCCGCGCAGCCTCTAGTTTGTTTAATAAGGTAAAACATATACAATGCCAGTCTGTACGTGCTATTTAAAAAAGAGCAACTCTGAATGTTCCCTATTGAGGTCCCGCTATGTCTTCTAATGGTACCTGACAAAGACACATAACCCTGTTCTCCAGATGCTGATAGGCCCAAAGGGGAATAAGTACTCCCACCATGGGGCATGTGGGCTTGTTCTGGAGAAGTGTGGATTGTTATGTAGCTTTCCTTTCATTTATAGGAACAGTTGGGTGTGTGGATGTGGGAGGGGCCCCACGGGAGGGCCCTACCCCTGGACGCTCTGATTCCAAATCTGGTGCAGGGTCTGGTTCCAGCTCCTCAGGTCATTCACATGCACAGCGGGGGTGACAATCACCCCATAAAGGGCAGAAACTCGGAATCAATTACCCTTTGGGTGTTCCAAGGTAGTTCCGGTTAAGCATAAAAGAGTTGAATTATTCTGCTTCAAGAAAAATAAATGGCAATCTTTTTCAATTTACAGTGGTTTTCTGTGATGCAATGTAATGCCCCTCTGATTACCTATAATCTTTCAGGAAAAATCTATACATAGCTGGCTCTCATTGGAGATGGTTTGAAGAAAGTAAGGAGAAGGGATTTGTTCAGCATTTGGGGCGCATTGAAGGTTTTTAGGCAGGTGAACAATGTGATCACATTTATATTTTACTGGTACTCTGGAGATGGTATAAAGGATAAATTGGAGTAAAGATGGAAAATAGGGGACAGTTAGGATGCTATTATAAGGCTGTATGTGTAGAACAACAGGTAAATTGAAATTTAAGAAGACGGATCTTAAGGTTCAACTGCCAAACATATTCAGTTTGTCTAAGTGTGTTTGTGCTTATGTGTGCGTCTGTGTATCTCTTAGTGCAGTGGTCGGCAAACTCATTAGTCAACAGAGCCAAATATCAACAGTACAACGATTGAAATTTCTTTTGAGAGCCAGATTTTTTTAACTTAAACTATATAGGTAGGTACATTGTTATTAACTTAATTAGGGTACTCCTAAGGCTTAGGAAGAGCCACACTCAAGGGGCCAAAGAGCTGCATGTGACTCACGAGCCGCAGTTTGCCGACCACGGTCTTAGTGCATGTTTGTGTTTCTGTATTTGTGTCTCTATGTGTGAGTGTGTGTGTGTGTGTATGTGTGTGTGTGTGTGTGAGTGTGTGTGTGTGAGTGTGTGTGTGAGTGTCTGAGTGTATGAGTGTGTGAGTGTGTGTGTGTGTGAGTGTGTGTGAGTGTGTGTGTGTGAGTGTATGTGTGTGAGTGTGTATGTGAGTGTGTGAGTGTGTGTGAGTGTGTGTGTGAGTGTGTGTGTGAGTGTGTGAGAGTGTGAGAGTGTGTGTGAGTGTGTGTGAGTGTGTGTGTGTGTGAGTGTGAGTGTGTGTGTACCTGGAGAGCCATTGCTTCTTAGGGAAGTGCTTCCCCAGCAGGAATGCAGAGCATTCCCCGGGTGGGACTGCCCAGGTGCTGTGTCTGTGAATAGGGTTGCTCTCAGGTTAGAAAGTTCCTCCCCAAAGAGCCCTCCTCCTTCTAGAGAGTGTTGGCAGTGAGCCTTGATTTCTTTTTCTACTCAGCACTGAAAGTAATCTTCCCTGCCACTTAAAACCTTTTTATTATGAAATAATTTAAAACCTGGAGAAAGACTGCAATACAGAGAACAGAAAGTTGCCCAAAGAACTCCTGTATTTACTTTATTCAGTTGTTAGTATTTTGCCACATTCGCTTTCTCTCTCTCCCATCTACCTTTCCATATAAAATGATTAGTTTTTTTTCGGAATCATTTGACAGTAAGCTGCAGACATGATGTCCCTTTTACCTCTATTTCAGCATGGATTTCCTAAGAACAAGGATGTTCTTTTATATAACCGCAGCACAATAATCAAATTCATAAAATGTAACATTGCAATAATGTTATTAACCAATACACATCCCATATTCAGATTTCAGCAGTTGTCCCAATCATGTCTTTTATGGCTATTGTTTTCTCTGGTCCAGGATTGAATCACACATTGAATTTAGTTGTTATGTCTCCTTAGTTCTTTAATGTGGGACAGCCCCTCAGCCTTTCTTTGTCTTTTATGACATTGACATTTTTAAGAGCACAGGCCAATTATTTTGTAGGATGCCCCTCAATTTGGATTTGTCTTAAGTGTCTTCATAATTAGATTCAGTTCTGCGTTTTGACAGGGATATAACAGAAGTGCATCATAGCAGGAGGCACTCGATGTCAGATTGTTGGTAATGTTAATATTGATGATTTGGTTGAGGTGGTGTCTCTCAGGTTTTTAAACTGTTACTATTCTTCCCCTTTATAAATGAATGAGCAATTTTAGGGAGATAGTTCCTGTCATTTTCTGAGCAGGAAAATGGCAGTAGTAGGTACTTTAGGTACTGTATCTCATGTAGTCTTCCTAACAAACTATGGAGACGTTTACTTTTTTTTTTTAAAAAAAATTAAATCTTTATTGTTCAGATCATTACAGTTGTTCCTCTTTTCCCCCCCCCATAGCTCCCCTCCACCCGGTTCCCACCCCACCCTCTGCCCTTACCCCCCCGCCACTGTCCTCATCCATAGGTGTACGATTTTTGTCCAGTCTCTTCCCGCAACCCCCACATCCCTTCCCCCCGACCCCGAGAATAGTCAGTCCACTTCCTTTCTATGCCCCTGATTCTATTATTTTCACCAGTTTATTCTGTTCATCAGATTATTTATTCACTTGATTTTTAGATTCACTTGTTGATAGATGTGTATTTGTTGTTCATAATTTGTATGTTTACCTTTTTCTTCTTCTTCCTCTTCTTAAAGGATACCTTTCAGCATTTCATATAATACTGGTTTGGTGGTGATGAACTCCTTTAGCTTTTTCTTATCTGTGAAGCTCTTTTTCTGACCTTCAATTCTGAATGATAGCTTTGCTGGGTAAAGTAATCTTGGTTGTAGGTTCTTGGTATTCATCACTTTGAATATTTCTTGCCACTCCCTTCTGGCTTGCATAGTTTCTGTTGAGAAATCAGCTGACAGTCGTATGGGTACTTTCTTGTAGGTAACTATCTTTCTCTTGCTGCTCTTAAGAGTCTCTCTTTGTCTTTTGCTCTTGGCATTTTAATGATGATGTGTCTTGGTGTGGTCCTCTTTGGATTCCTTTTGTTTGGGGTTCTCTGCGCTTCCTGGACTTGTAAGTCTATTTTTTTCACCAGGTAGGGGATGTTTTCTGTCATTATTTCTTCAAATAGGTTTTCAATATCTTGCTCTCTCTCTTCTTCTGGCACCCCTATAATTTGGATGTTGGTTTGCTTGAAGTTGTCCCAGAGGCTCAAGAAGTTTACTTTTGTTCTCCCCACTTCCCTTTCCTTTCTCATCTTATGAATGAGAAAACTGAGGCCAGTCTAAGGTCATACAACATGACTGTGATGCCAGGGTCCATCCTGTTCACTCTACAGTGTTTCCTAGGAACAGTTGAACATCTAGAACTCTCAGTACCCAGACAGGGCACATGCCTACCCCAGGTAAACCCATGTCAATAGCAGGAAGGAACTCAAGGACGATGCCATGAGGGATTGACTTCATATTTCCTAACGTGAGAGGGGGACAGGTTGAAGGTGCAAGAAATGCTTCCTCTGCTACCCAGATAAGAATGGACAGGGGTGGTTAACAGGCTCAGTTCTGCCCATAAGCATTGGTCATGGATAGCACCCTGTGGTTTACAAGCTGAAGCTGACTCTTTGTGCTCTGTCCCGGGGGTGGGCACATGCCCTGCTCATTCTCCATGATTAGGGGACTCAGCAAGTCATTACTCAAGTGACAATGCTGAGGGTGGGACTTGCTTGTCAGGCCATGGTACTTTTTCTTTTTAAAGAGTGGATCCATGCAGCAGATTTTAGAGCAAAGAAAGTTATCAGGGATAAAGAAGGGCATGACCCACTAATGTAAGAATTGCTAAACTGGACTTCATTCAAATTAAAAATTTCTGCTCTGTGAATGACACTGTCAAGAGAATGAAAAGATAAGCCATAGACAGGTAGAAAATGTTTGCAAAAGACATATCTGATAAAGGACTATTGTTCAAAATGTACTAAGAACTCCTAAAACTCAGCAATAAGAAAATGAACTATCTAATTAAAAAGGGGCCAAAGACCTGAACAGATATCTCACCAAAGAAGATAGGCAGATGACAAACAGAAGAAAAGATGCTCCACATCATATGCTATTAGGGAAATGCAAAGTATAACAAATAATGAGATGCTGCTGCGGACTTGTCAGAATGACTGAACTCCAGAACACTGCCAACAGCAAACACTGGCGAGGATGTAGAGCAACAGGAACTCTCATTCATTGCTGGTGGGAATGCAAATTGGTACGGTCACTTTGGAAGACAATTTGGCAGTTTCTTACAAAATTAAACACACTTTTACCATACGATTTAGCAATCTGCTTCTTGGTATTTCACCAAAGGCACTAAACACTTATTCCCACACAAAACCCTGCACACAGAAGTTTATAGCAGCTTTATTCATAATTGCCAAAGACTTGGAAGCAACCAAGATGTCCTTCAGTAGGTGAGTGGATAAATGAACCGTGGTACATTCAGAAAACAGAATACTATTCAGTGCTGGAAAGAAATGAGCTATCAAGCTATGAAAAAACATGGAAGAAACTTAAATGCATATTACTAAAAGGGAAGCCAATCTGAAAAGTCTACATACTGCATGATTCCAATGATATGGCATTCTGATAAAGGCAAAACTTGTGGAGACAATGAAATGACTCATGGCTGCCAGGGGCTGAGAGGAGGGAGGGGTGAATGGGTAGAGCAGAGGATTTTTAGGGCAGTGAGACTACTCTGGATGATACTGTAATAGTGGATACATGTCGTACATTTTTTCTAACCTATAGAATGTATAACACTAAGTGTGAATCCTAATGTAAACTGTGGACTTTGGTGGTAATGCTATGCCAATGTAGGTTCATCAATTGGCACAAAATGTACCACCCTGTTTGGGGGAATATTGATGGTGGGGGAGTCTCTGTGTGGGGGCAGGTAGGGGGCATATGGGAACTCTCTGCACCTTTCACTCAATTTTGCTGTGAACTTAAAACTGCTCTAAATATAATGTCTATTAAAAGAAGAGTGAACTCTGATAGAGTTAAGTGACCACAACTAATTATCTTAGTGTCTCACCAATTACTTAATGAAGATGTATAATTTTTTGAAGTCTGAAGGAAGGAGAGATGTGGGAAGGAAAAGGAATAGAGGACATTGAGGAAGAAAAATTATAAAGATAGATACAGGGTGGGGCAAAAGTAGGTTTACAGTTGTTTGTATGGAAAATAATACAATAATTAATAAATAATAATACAAGAATAAACTCTGTGTTTCATGTACTCACAACTGTAGACCTACTTTTGTCCACCCTTATATAGAGTGTGTAGATCTGGAATGTGTGTGTGTGTGTGTTTTGTGAATTAGGAAAAGGCACAACAGGAAAAACAAGTATCCTTCCTATGGCCTTTCTGATAACATTTTTCGTTTTAATTTTTAATTAAATTTATTGGGGTGACATTGGTTAATAGGATCACATAGGTTTCAAGTTTTCATTTCTGTGATACATGATCTGTATATTGCACTGTGTGCCCACCACCCAAAGTCAAATCTTCTTCCATTACCATAT
Source organism: Myotis myotis (assembly GCF_014108235.1). Classification (NCBI taxonomy): domain Eukaryota; kingdom Metazoa; phylum Chordata; class Mammalia; order Chiroptera; family Vespertilionidae; genus Myotis; species Myotis myotis. The sequence continues at coordinate 163,462,467 of NW_023416313.1, forward strand.
ATTTGGCCCCCTTTACCCTTTATTAACCCATCACCCCCTTCCCTCTGACATTTTCACCTGTAGGCATAAAAGGGAATGAATCTCTTTGATTCTTTCCCAAGGACAGCCTGGGCTGACTGGGGATGTATTGCCTCTGAGAGAAAAGGTTCTTGCTGATCCCTTAAATTGCCTGCCATGGCCCAAGCCGGCTCTGAGGTCTGCTCCTTGCAACTGCTTTCAATTTCTGGGCATGACTATCTGACTCCACCTGCAACCAACTTTAAGAGGCAGCCAGGGATCAGGCCAGCTCCACAGAGTGACTGCCCGGAAGGGCTGGGAGAGCCCAGACCCTCAGCCCCCCCATCATGGCCTCATGAAAATGACAGGTGAGGACGTTGAGGAAAGCTGCCTGCCTTTCAAAGACACAAGGTTTAGTTGTACGAAAGGGATGAAAGGAAACAGGAAATCTCTAATTATCAAACGAGATGTAATAAGAAGGCTGGGAACCAATGAGGCTCAGGGAGGAAAGAAAAGCCGACATGCAGGTGCTGCAGGGACATTTTTGTGTTATCTCCTCTGAGGCTCCTGATGACAGGAGAGAAGCGAGTGGATTGCCTCGGGAGACGGCCGACCCATCACTTTCGGCAGCGTCACTTAATAGTGGAATCAGCCAGGGAATTGGACGAGACACCCTTAGAAAAGTCCTTCTTAATGGGAATCGCTCAGAGAAGATGAAAGAGGAGGGAAAGGAAGCTGAAGCGAGAGAAAAGTAGGGGAGGGAGGAAGAGAAAAAGGAAAAAAAGAGAAAAAGTGAGAACCCGCTGACAAGCTAGAAGACATGTTGCTTTCACAGCCTCCTTAACGTTCTGGACCCGGGTGTTTAAATTAAAGAGCAGAATCGGGCAGTGCACCCACTTAAGCGATCGCTAGGCGTTGGTAAACATCTCCCTGTGAACAAACAAGTGGTTAAATTTAAAAAACAAGTCACAGGAATCACTGAGAATGTTGCTGATAAGTTTGGTTTCGTGTCTTACTAAGATGCTCACTGATCACAGTGTTTGTCAGGCTGGGGCAGTTTTCAGAGAGGAGGCGGAGTATGCCGGCCAGGTGCCTACATGACACTAGCCAGCGCACCTGTGTTTGCTTATACACGTCCCACTTCCCCACCCGTCTTAATTTGTTCGGGCTGCCATCACAAAATACCGTAGATTGGGTGGCTTTTAAACAACAGAAATTTATTTCTCACAGTTCTGGAGGCTGGGAGTCCAAGATCAAGGCACCAGAAGATCTGGTGCCTGGGGAGGCCTGGCTCCTGGGGCAGCGCTGGTGGCCTTTTGCTATAATGTCACAGCCTCTGGAGTCTCTTATAAGGGCCAGGTCCTCATGACCTAATCGCCCCCCAAAGATCTTGCCTCCAAATACCAGCACAAGGGGGAATTAGGTTTCAGCTTATGAATTTTGGGGTGACAAACATTCAGTCTGTGACAGCGTCCAGTGTCCCCCAAGTGTGCCTTGATTCTCTCAGGGTCTGATAACTGCGAAAGAGCGATTGAAATTGTGAATTATTAGGCAAATGTGAGGAATGTATTATTGTTCTAATCTTATTTTATAGCATCAATGGCAGGATTATATGAAATTATTTGTTCTGCACAGGCACAAAGTAACATTCAGGGACATGAGAGATTCACCCAGAGCCACATGAGAGGTCGAACCAGGCGATGATCTCAAGGTAACCACCGTTGGTCTTGTCTTCCATTCTTAGCTGTGCTTCAAAGGCCCAGCTCAGCTCTTTATGTTATGGCTGCTTCTCAGCACTGGCTGCACACTGGTGTCCTTGGAGGAAGGTGTACAAAAATGCCAGGGTTGCCCGAATCAGTTTGGCTCAGTGGATAGAGCATCGGCCTGCAGACTGAAGTGTCCCTGGTGCAATTCTGGTCAAGGGCATGTACCTGGGTTGGGGGCTCGATCCCCAGTAAGGGGCTTACAGGAGGCAGCTGATCGATGTTTCTCTCTCACTGATGTTTCTAACTCTCTATCCTTCTCCCCATATACACCAGGGTTGGGCCTGACCCCAGACCAATCTAACCAGAACTCCAGGGTGGGAGCCCAGCATCGGTTTCAATTAAAATCTCCTCAGGTGGCTCTAAGGAACGGAGGTGGAGAACCTCTGATGTAGGCTGTCCTGAATGTTTGGACTTTGGTTCTAGCAAAGACAATCAAATATCATTTGAGGGAGCTCTGAGGCTGTTTTCACGGGGCAGGCGTTGCTGGCAAGGGCCAGTTACCATGGCAGAGGGAGGGCAAGGGCCAGTTACTCTGATCATCTGCAGGGCTCAGCAGTGGGATATAGAGCCAGGTAGTACTAAATGGCAGATCTCTGGTGACAGGAAACCCAAGAGAGAAGTGGAACCATTAAGGGGCTTCATGTGGCCAAGAACTGGCCCTGTTGCTTGGACAGAGGACTCTGGTGAGAAGATAGGGCTGTTGGGGGGAGGTGGAGCTACAGAGTGAAGCTGGCAAGGTGGAGGGTGTGGGAGAACAGGGTCAAGTGTGTGCACAGAAATATTCTGGTGAACAGAGGTGAAGAGGTGATGTGGGGCTTGGACCTCAGGTGTGAGTGGCCTGAGGGTGAAGGCACAGTGGCCAACATAATGCCACACCAGAGTCAGCCGTGTAGGGCTCAAGGCCAGTTTATCAGGTCAGAGTTGGAACCTAGCTCTGGGGCAAAGGAGTCACAGTACTGGAGGAGATGCAGAGACAAACTCACAGGCTTGGAGAAGCAGGCTCCCTCCCACCATGCAGGCTGCAAAGGGAAGTGCCTCCCTGTTTGCCCTACCAGCCCGCTCCCAGCCATATAATTTGTGGGGCCTTGTGTAGAATGAAAATGTGGGGGCCCTTGTTCAAAAGGTAGGAAGAAGTGATGTTAAAAGTACTAAAATATAAAGCTTTTTCCTTTCTCCCATGGTCTCTCTCACATCTTGTCATGGCGATTTTTATTTGCTACGTAATGTCTCTCTATGTAAAGACAAACTGAAATTTTAGATTATTAGCATGAATTTTACTGTTCAACTTTATATCGTGTCACGCCAATTTTAAAAGCAAATATAAGACCATTCAACGTGTGTGCGGAATCACTGAAATTACACAACTCATATTTCATGCAAAATGTATTTTGTTCTGACCAGGAGAGTGGAAACATGGCACAAAATGAATCAACTGTTGTAATTTCACTTCCTGATAGGTGCATGTTCAGCCAATACTCTTCACCGTTGCCTTACAGAGGAAAGGAAGGGAACTATGGCTTGCTCTAGCTTTTCCTTTCCTTGTATGTCATCGTCTTCAATAGAATTGGTTGAAAATAACTGGCAGGAATTCAAGTAGCAGGTAAGAAAGGATGTGATAGAGTTCCTTGAGTGTTCTTAGAAAACCATTGCTTTCTTTCTGTGTGACAAGCAGGTTCTGGTTTGAACGGACAGCGTGGCCTCTGGGGCTGTCAGAGCCCTGCAGATTCACTTGCAGATGTAACATGAACCTTGTTGTCACTTTGTCTTTTGGAGGCATGTGGGTCCACCGGAATTCCAGGCTCATGGGCCAATGAGACCCCCCCCCCCCTCATGCTACTGGGGCAGCAAGGAACTACAGGCAATTTGCATATGAAGCATATTGCCTCTGCTCACTAGCATGCTCCAATGTTCACTGGGCTCCACTTACAAAACACAGCTTCAGAGGTAAAATTAGGAATTTCTGGGCAGGAACGGCAGAACACTGAATGGAGCAGGCAGGGCTGTGTGTGACTGCCCAGGCTGAACTGGCAGGAAGCTGGCCCTGCTTAAAAGGACAAGTTCTGCTGGCAGAAGCCTTCACAAGAGTCAGGAACTGGGGTTGTGGTTTGTAACCAAAATTGATTCCTCCTGGTTTTACTTAAATTTAGATTTTTTTAAATCGAGGAGCTCATTTTTATTTAGAAATGTTATCACTTCTGTAATTAACCTCACATTACAAGCTAAATCAGCTCCTGCCTAGATTAATTTGAGCAGGGGAATACAGAGCTGGGTGAGAAGCAGGATTAGCAGCTGGGAAGTCAGAAATCCCTGAAAAGCTGTCAGTCAGGCTTGTGGTTGGAGCCCAGGGAGAAGCTAACTGCCTCCTTATCAGCTCTGGGATGCCATTGTGAGAATGGGTCATCCTGGAGGCCGGGAGACCCAGCTGGGAGGGGCAGGTGAGGAGGAAAGGGGACAAAACAGACCCTGGGGAGTTTCAGCAGAGGCAGCTGGTGGCTGTCCTGGCTGGGGAGCCACAGGAAGGTCATAGCAGGCATCCAGGCTGGCCACATGGCAGAGCCCGAGCTCAGTATTGGCAGTAGGTTTAAAGCATGGGACTAGTTTCTGGGGAATAAGCATAGAAGGTCAAGCAAGGCTGATTCCATCTCCTTGGAACTAGAGGAGATGAAGGCAAGCATTCAGGAGCTCTGAGGACAGTTTGGACACTGGGAGAAAAGGCAGATGTTTGTTGTAAGAAGCAAGGCAAGAAGGACTCCCAGCATTGGATTTGGGATCCAAGGTCTGGGCAAGGAGCACCCCTACGCTAAAAAAGTGAGTCCCAGGGGTCTAATGGCTCCTGGATTTCTCTGGCCCCAGGATTGCCCTAGTGCCTGAGGAAGAGCAGAGAGGTCCTGGCTGGGGGTTTGGAAAGATGCAGGAGTGGGGAGCCAGGGGAGTTGTTACCTTTTGTGCACCATTTCTGCTGGAATGCATTGGTTTGCTCTCTGATTTCTATTTTGTATCCTATCTAATAAAGATGTAATATTCAAATTGACCATCACTCCAACACACAAGATGGCCCCACCATGTGGACAGAAGATGGCCGGCAGGGGAGGGCAGTTGGGAGTGACCAGGCCTGAAAGGGAGAGCAGTTGGGGGGGGGACCAGGTCTGCAGAGGAGGACAGTTGGGGGTGACCAGACCAGCAGGGGAGGGCAGTTGGGGGTGACCAGGCTGGCAAGGGAGGAAAGTTAGGAGTGATCGGGCCAGCAGGTGAGGGCAGTTAGCGGTGACCAGGCCTGCAGGGGAGGACAGTTAGGGGTGACCAGGCCTGTAGGGGAGGGCAGTTGGGGGCAACCAGGCTGGCAAGGGAGGGAAGTTAGGGGTGACTGGGCCAGCAGGGGAGGGCAGTTAGTGGTGACCAGGCCGGCAGGGGGTGGGCAGTTAGGAATGACCAGGCCTGTAGGGGAGGACAGTTAGGGATGATCAGGCCTGCAGGGGAGGGCAGTTGGGGGCATCCAGGCCTGCAGGGAGGGCAGTTTGGGGTGACCAGGCTGGCAGGGGAGGGCACCTAGGGGCAATCAGGCTGGCAGGGGAGCAGTTAGGCATTGATAAGGCTGGCAGGGGAATGGTTAGGGGGTGATCAAGCTGGCAGGCAGAAGCAGTTAGGGGCAATCAGGCTGCTCGTTGGGAGCCAGCAGTCCTGGATTGTGAGAGATATGTCTGACTGCCCGTTTAGGCCCAATCCCACCATGGTCGGGCCTAAACGGGCAGTTGGACATCCCTGGAGGGGTCCCAGATTGGAGAGAGTAAAGGCTGGGCTGAGAGACACACACCCCTCCCCCCATGCACGAATTTTGTGCACCGGGCCTCTAGTATTGGAATAAAACAACACATAGGTTCTTTCCCCAAAGGGAATATGGTTGCAAATGATTCTGAAACATACATCCTCATTAGGCTATTAAACAATTCTCAGGGCTCGGAATTCACTTAATTCTGTGCTGGTCCTTTTTCTGTAGGAGTCTTAGTGCTTCAAGCTTTGTACACATGAAACACAAACACACAGACAAAAATTCACCAGGCAAATTATTTAAAACTAGTGGCCCGGTGAATGGATTTGTGCACATTGAAAGGAAATTAGGAGAAATATTTTATTATTGCTATTTGCCCTTTCTCTATAATAGAAGTGTCAGCGATGAAAGAAAATTAGTAAAATCGTCAGACTTACGGCCAGTCCCTTAGCCTTTTATTTATATAGATAGATAGGGGTCCCGGAGTGCTAGAGGGCACTATGCAAAGTTGCTGTCATACAGGGTGTGGAATGCAAATGCCTGTGTGCAGTAAACCAGATTCAGGGCTGACAGTGCCCCCAGCAGCAACATAACCCACAGCTGAAGGTGGAACTGCAAGGCCCCACAAGGAATCAGGCTCTCTCCTCTCTGGTTCCAGGATGTGTCAACTGAGAACTGCCGCCGCCAAGTCACTGCAGCTCAACAGCTCCTGCATTGAGTGTCTGTGGTCAGTGCATATCATATGTACCGGCCAGTCAGCTGGTCGGATGGTCACTTAGCCTTTTATATATATAGATTGACAAACCTCAAATCAATCAATCAATCAATCAATCAATCAATGGATTGGAATCAGCAAACATGAAATCTTTTTTTTTTGTTTGTTTGGTAAGAGAACATCTATTTGGTAAATCACAGAAGTAGAAGAAGTAATTCCTAGAAGAAAAAGGCTTAGGAAACAAGTTATAGAGGTAAAGGAAGGGCCCTTGGAGCTTGGGAGTGAGGAAGCTAACAGTAACATGCCTGGGGCAGGGTAGGGCAGGGGAGGGGATGAGGGAAAGGAGAAGGAAGAGGAGAAGGAAGAGGAGAAGGAAGGGAAAGGAAAGACACAGCATACTCCTGGGAGGGAGAGCGCACTGGGTCCTCCATCCTAAGGGTTTTAAGGGTGGAGATTTTAGGGGAGGTCCTAGGGGGAAGATCTTAATAGAATAAATATTAAGCAGCTTTCCAGGTGTGTCCTTTCAAGGTTGTGTTCTCCACTGATTGCTTTGTTGGCACCAGGGAGGAGGGTGTTATTCAATGCAGCTGGTCCTGAGGCTTGTTTTGCTGTTTGTTTAGACCTGGAGCTGAAATACCGTCAGACTCACTCCCTCTGAGCTCCATCGCTGGGGCAGTAGCTTGAAAGGATCCAGGGACATACATACAGGGAGGAACTAAATTATCTGGCATCAGGGCAAGACCTGGGGCTAGGTTTCTCCCAGTCAAAAGTGCTGGCAGAGGTCATTGTTCCTTGGCTGAGACCTCACTCGCCGCAGAGCCGACATGCAAGAGCCATATCTGAGTCGCCATCAACCTGGCCCACACTCACAAACATTAAATCTTGCAATAATTTTCAAACTAGAGCCCGTGGCCAATGCTTGATGTACTCAATCAAATGGAACACCTCTTAGCTGGCTGGGCACAGGTAATGTGACCTGTCACACTTCCAGCAGCTCCAGCTGAGGCCAAGGGGTTGATTCCCCATCACTTGAGGCTAAGGTCACTTCAGGATTCATCAGAGTTCTGGAATGCTCCAAGATGCAAATAGTTGTATTTATTCTGAGCCAGGAATCCAAAGGTACCTTGTCACAGGGCACATGGCTAATATGTGTGGGTTTGTGGGACTGCATTGTTAGGGAGCCTACATTTGCAAAAATGATCCCTTATTTCCTGACTTCATTAGTGATGTAGTGCATATTAATTAATTATTAACATATTACCCCTTGGCTTCCAAATCACGACTCCTACATCTGTTTTTTGCCTCTTCTTTTCCATCAGTCCATGAGGTTTTGCACATCTTTGGGAAACCAAAGTAGCAACCCTCCTCTGGTATGGGAAAAGGCAAAGGCAGGTGGTTTGAATTCGTTGGCATTTCTCTGAAGTGGTCTGTAGATCTGATCTAGTGACTTCGTTTTGCATGTATAATTAATTGGGAGCATGCCCACAGCTCCTACTAAGCTGCTTTATTTGCATTGCGTAATTAGCAGATGCAGGCCTGGTTGTCAGCCAATCAGAATTTCTGAGGACAGACAACACAAGGTCGTGAATGAAGATTGTGTCTTGACAGGCCTTGAAGGGAAGTGAAAATAACCAGGTTTTGATTTGCACCTATGGTCACTGCAAACTCCGAAAGATGTCATTTTTAGATATTTCCTGTGTTTTCCTTTAGAGTCACAATACGTCAGGCTCAGCTAAATGAAGAACTAAATTAAAACTGTCATTTCAGCTCATAAATAACAGATGTCTAATGCATTTAATTATTTATAGTCTTGAATCTTTCAAAAATGAAAATGACTATACACATTTTTAATGGAGTTCTTGGTAATTTGCCGCCTGACTGATAAGATTTGCCGATAATCTCGGCTTGCAAACATGAAAAATAAAACTGAGACTGACTCATTTATTTCCCGAGACTGCTTCTCTGCTCCCGTGTGGCTTTAACAAAATTTAAATTAAAGTGAAATCTAATCCAACAAAATGATGTTCATATACTCATATTAATAATTGAGTTTTCTGAGATCATGCGGTAGGTACCTGGGCGCCAGAGATTTTTGCATTGTCTGAAAAATCAATGCTTTATTATTCTCCAAACTCTCCTTGCCAGGAGGTTGTGATTGTACCGATCAGGATTTAACAGAGGAAACTTAAACACATGGCCCTGAGCATGCCTCCTGGATCATATTTACACATTTGGCAAGGACGTTCATGTTGGTTTGCAAACTGGCCCCAGGACATGGAAGGCAGGGAGAAGACCAAAGAGAGAGGCAGATCATTCTAGATTGGTAGGTGGCAGGTTTAATCAGCAAGGGAACTTTCATACGAGGCTTCCCTTGGGTGCTGAAAGATGAGTAGATCTCTGCACCCATCTGACAGAATCTTAAAAGTTTACATAGAGGCCTTAACTGGGTTCAGTCACATAAGCTGTCCAGATGGTCTCAACACCACATTGCTCTCTGAAGGCTGCATGCCTGAAAACGTCTCCCACTGTGGGAACAGAGGGCAGGATGCACATTCCTAGGCCAAGGGAGGGAGGGAAAAGCCCCTGATTACCAGGGTCCAGCTGGTGGGTCAACCATTGGTCATGTCCTCTTGATGACCGCTTCCAACTCTTAAGGATGATTAACAAAACCGATACTGTGACTTCAACAACACCAGAAGTGCCCTTCTTCTCTAGCGTATTTATCTCTTTCATTTGGGTGAGAAATCTTTCAGGTGTTCATTAAGACTCCAAAATAATTTAAATTTACACTAAGCTATAACTGGCCTAGGCCAGATCCGGAGAGTAATTTTTATTAAGAGGAGAGAGGAAATAGGATGCTTTGATTGTCTGAGTAATTACTGTCTTGGTGGACAAAGATAAACATTTACTTTTGGCTGGTGGTATAATGAAAAGTGAAGTAACTTTGGGGTTATAAAAGCCCAAGTTTGAGTCTTGGTTATAACAATTATAAGCTGGTGTCCTAGAGTAAGCTACTTAGAATCTCTAAGGCTCAGTTTCTTCATTTCTAAATTCGACATACTAATACTTGCTTCCCAGGGATGTTGTACAGAGTAAATGAGGCAACATAGGTAAAACACCTGTTCTTAGGAGGTGTACTAGAAATATTGGGGATGTTTGTATCTGGCTGGGAGAAAAGCAAAGAATTGCTCATTAGTGAACATAATTATATTAGTTGTTCCCTGTGGTTCTTTTCAGCGAAGAGTACCCACATCCGCTGCTCCCTAGTCTTGTTTTACTTCTTGAAAAATCTTCAGATCTTAGTGCTTCCCTTGGGGGCTCCCCTGGGTCATTTCACTAGCCATTACTGCTCAAGCGCGTGCTTTGGCTCGAGGCTGTCAGTCTCCCCTGCACAGAAAGATGCTTTCCCCAGCTTGTCCACGGTCACGTGTAACCCCCGGTGTCACTGGTCCATCTCAGAATCCATGGCATTCCCAGAGGCCCTGGGGTGGCCAAAGCATGCGTCTCACTCCTGCACGTGGTAGGGCCACGTGGAGCTCCCAGGAAAATTGGGGACTGCGGTAAAAGGGAGAGGTCATGCCTGTGTAAAATGGGGCAACAACTTGTTCTCAGCTCCAGACGCTTGTTGCTAAGCACAAACGAGGGCCCAGTGTTGCAGGTCTTTAAATTTTTTTCAAGAGAAAACAGGTACCAAAGTATTTATGTGAAAATTTCCAAGTTTTAATGGTGACAAGCTATTCACATTATACAAAACAAAACAAAGCCTGCGAGGATCAATGTGGGGCCATCTAACAAAGCAGGCCTGTGGCTTTCCTGTTCTGACCTGTGGACTTATGGTGCTTCATTGGCCAGACTTCTGGGTGCCATTTATCTCTCAGGGTCTTCGATCTCCAGGGAACAGCTACAGTTTCTCCTTTAGTAGCTATAAAGATTTCTTTCTTTCTCCCCTTGGGGTTCATGACATTTTGATATAGCCATCTGGCTGCTATAATGATATTCATATCTATTTTATGACTATTAAAAAAGTGCTATTGAACTTAGAAAAATCAAGTGATGCCTTTAACCCTCACTCCATCTCTGGCTTTCAAGCCTCCACCATTCTCCATCCCTGAATCTCACTCCATCCCTGAGACGCCTCACACGTAAGGAGTTTAGAGATGAGATAAGAATGTCTACAGTGTATAAATCTTGTATTTTAATGGTTTAAATTTTAGGCCTTGTGAAATGGCCCAATATTAAAACAAAATATCCTGGTTACGATCTTGAAGAAATGAGTGTTCTTAGCCCCACTTTTTCCTGGCAAAGGCTGTTTCTCTAAGACTGGAATATAGGTTTGCAATCCCTTTTCTCAAAACTTGGGAGAGGTTGGTTTCAGAATTATTTGAATTTTGAAAATGTAACATAAATACTGTGAAACACCTCCAGTACAGTCTGGGATAGCATATAATGATCAAATATACCAATACTTCTATAGCAATATATGAATATTTATACTAAGTGGGATAAATAGAGACCATAAATAGCCACATTCCAGTTCAGGTCAGGTTTTGATGCCAAATGAATTACAGAAAATATTCTGGTTTGGATGTCAGAAACTATGGATAAGGGACTATAAACCTATACATGAATCATAGTCCTGTTGCTATTTAGTGGCATCTTCTTAGCATGGCTTCTGTGGAAAATCTCACTTTGACCTTCTTTATACGAATCCATGCCTTCTTATTTTATTACATCATAAGAGTTACATATGGCTATTTTAATTTTCTGTGTTTTCTAAATTCCTACAATGAATATCTATTACTAAAATTTCACTTGAAATTTTATAAAGTTGTGGCAGTAGGATGTATACACCTGGTGTGTGTGTGTGTGTGTGTGTGTGTGTGTGTGTGTGTGTGTGTGTGTGTGTGTGTGTGTGTATTGACCTGCTGAAAACTTAACTTTGATTTTGCTTTTCACTGCTGTAGCATGAAGTTCTGTCTGCTCGTACCTCATTGGGAAGAGGTGGAAGGAATTCCCTCTTTGCCCAGCAACCTCCTCTTCCTCTTTCCATCCCTTGACCCTCACAGGAGTAAACAGGCCTGCGTGTTTCTATAATCTTATTAAGGTTACAGCAGGACTCTGGTTTCAGGGGGTAAAAAGACACCTGGGAGAGGAGGAGCAGTTGAAAGTTCCATAAGGATGGATGGGTGAGTGGTCTCACACTGGCATAATGCCTCTATGGCAGCAGGATCTCAGAGAATGACCTCCTGGGGCTCTGACCTGGTTGATCACTAATTGAGGTGGTGTTTAGAGCCCAGATTGCTTATCATGGAAGGGAGTGGAGTTGGGCTCTGCTTTAGCAAAGCTTCATGGACAACCAATGAATGAAAAAGGTTAGATAGCACCACTGTGAGGCAGAGAAAGCCAAGGGCAGGGACCGACACCGACACCAACACCAGGGTTCCTCCTCAGAGAGGAGGTCAAGGGCCTTTCTTTCTAGACTGTAAATTCTGAGGGACCTTGAACCATCCAAGGGAGAATGGGGAGCTTCTAGAAGGTAATGCTGGATGTTGGACCAATCTTAAGAAAAGCAAATGTGATATTGCTTTCATCTGAAGACTGAGGTACTGTCTATACTTACTACAACTGAAAAAAAAAGATACAGAAAACAATTATATCCAAGTTTTAAGAATTTGAGTGACTCTTATATTATTTTGTAGTATTATCTGACTATGTAATAATGTGACCCAAAAGGGCAAAAAATGAATTGACCAAAGTTCTGGTATGGTGGGAGATATTAGACATTTAAAGAAGGGTTGGAGAGGAGATGACAAAAAGGGGTAAAACCACAAAAATAGAGGATTGGAGGGAACCACTCTACAGGCTACCCAGGAGGGGTTAACCTGCTTCTAGATAAAATCAGAGTTAATCAGTGGTTTCCAGTCTAGGATCCTTTGACTCTAGAGATCAATGCATATTGTATTGATATTCTATGAGCAACTTTCCAAATCTCTAGAAGTCAGATGCATTTCCCTCTGAAATGGCTGTATGGGCTAACACACACCCGTCTCTGCTTTTTTTTTTTTTTTAAATAAAGGTGAGACTTTTTATTTATTTATTTATTTACTTATTTTAAAATATGTTTTTATTAATTTTTAAAGAGAGAGAGGAAGGGAAAGAGATAGAGAGATAGAAACATCAACGAGAAAGAAACCTCTGTTGGCTACCTCCTATATGTCCCCTACTGGGGATCGAGTCCGCAACCAGGGCACGTGCTCTGGCTGGGAATTGAACTGGTGACCTCTTGGCTCATAGGTGGACACTCAACCACTGAGCCCAAAACCAGCTGGGCCTTGTCTCTTTGCTTCTGCATGATATTCCATTATGTGAGCATGGGAGAGTGTTTATCCAACACTGATCAGAAGCTGTGTATAGTTTTGAGGTGTATCAATGATTAATAGAAAATGGGGGCAGGACAAGTAATGACCCAACAAATATTTGTTTGGTGGTCACAAATACTGCCAATACCTAGTATTGGAGAGGGAGGACTTTATAAAGAAGTCCTCAGAGAACGGCTGGGAAGCCCAATGGACATGATTTTGTCTCCCACGCTCTCTGAAACTGAATAGCCAGTCATTCCCTGTGCCTTGCTGCCCAGCTTGAATGGCATCTGTTTCTGTGGGCTGTGCACATGGGTGGCAGCCCACTGCCTCCTGACGGGCAGTTCTTACATCATTAAATCAAGAGAGGCTTTGCCCTGGCCGGGTAGCTTAGTTGGTTAGAGCGTCGTCTCCATATGCCAAGGTTGTGACCATGCCAAGTTTGAGGGTGTGATCCTCAGTCAGGAGGCAACCAATGAAGCATCAATGGGTGGAACAGCAATTTGTCTCTCTCATCACTGAATGAAAATAATCAAGAAGAGAGGCTTTGTTTTCAGAAGAGTGGAAGATTTTCATTTTTCATGTTGAACATTTAATCATTCAGGTTGTCACTAAGTGAACTTGGACCCTTCAGTCCTCCTGTAGCTTTGTTGACACAGGACTCTTTGGCTCTCTCACTTTTTTCATCATCTTTATTTACCATCTGCTTCTTTCTCTTGCTACCTGTGGGTGCCCTCTTCTCTCCATCCACATACATTTCTGTGGCTCCTGTTCCTGCCACTCTGCTCCCAATCTACTCCTGCAGCCCAGGTCCGTCAGCATTTACCAAGGTTCTATCACTGGAAAGCCACTACTATGTTCTAGGGACTGTGCTGGCTGATGTGTAAAGTTCCTTTCGAAGGCTAGTTACTAAATACTATTTATCTCTTTCTACCTTTCACACCAACTTCTCCTGCGGAATAACTCTCATTTCACCCTTTCCGAGTTAGGTCATGTAATTAGGGCCCAGAAAAATGTCGTAGCTTCTCACATCTGCTGTGGTGGGAGCTGGGGGCGGGGGAGGATGCACAGACACTCCTGCAGACCTGTTCTACGGACCCCCAAAGGTGTCTGATCCAGGGTTGGAAGGAACAGGGAGATCAGAGCGGATTGACATTCCTGCCATTAAAAATGGGAAGTGGTGTTTAAAGGATGAAGAGGAACAAAGGGCACGTATGCTAAGAGAGACATTGCATACATATAAAATGCATTTGGAGACCAAAACCAGGGAATCGAAACAGGCTGTAAACAAACAGCATCCCTTCTCAGATGAAAAGGGGACAGCGGGCCCATCAGTCCCCCAAAGCATATTGACTTGGCAAACAGATTTCACATTGACATTTCCCAGGAATGACAAAGGCAATAAAACACCCCAAAACAATCTGATTCCAGCAGCCGTGGTACTGATTTAACGATGTTTTTGCACCAGTGCCGAATTTCACAGGGCAACGTTGGTGTGATGCTGCCCTTTCCAAACTTCCATGGAAATATTTTCCATCATTTTGACATTTCATTTAAAATGAAATATAGGAGATATTAAAAATTCATGCTCATGACAGGTATTATTTGTTTGACTTTGAAATATACAGTGAACACACTGTTAATGAACAGCGAGGGAAGTGTCAGGATCGCGTGCGCCTGCATATTCATGGACCACTTCCGACTTCAGAAGAAAACAATTGCGGAATCAAAGAGGGCTGACCTTTTGTGGTTCTAAAATCCATGAGTGTGTGGTCATGAATAATTGAATATGGAATAATAAAAATGACCCTTTTGGGGGGTAATTCAGGTAAAAGCAAAATGCCATGACTTTATCCTAGAAACATGTACTTCAATTATTTCTGAATTTGCATGAATTACATGAATATCTCACTTGAAACATTACCAGGATGCAATCACATTAATTCACCCAACTGCCAGCACGCCATCTGTGTTTCTCTGCAGTTGTTTCTCCACCCCGAGGACTGTGCAGTCCTTGGGCTTGGAGGGAAGAGGCTCCCTCCCTTGCATTGTCTATTCTCCTCCCATTTAGGTTCTAGGAGGAAATTGCTTTTTCCTAAGCTGGGAGACACGTTTTCTGCACTGCTCCGGGGGAAGGGAAGGAAAGGGGCTGTTTTGTGTTCAGTACCATTGGCACAAGAGAAGGACCCTCAAAGGGAATGGAAAAAAGAGTGGGAAGGAGAACCTAGTTCCTCACTTAGTAAGACCTTCTGTTTTCTCTCACTCAAAAACATGATCAAATTTATTATTATTATTACTTTAAAACATTCAGGTGTAGAACTGTTGCATTGTTAAGAATTTTCTACCGTATAAAATTCTGTGAACACAACCCAGTTTTATCACTGATTTTCTTTATAAATTAGAGTTTTATTTCAGCATGCCTGCCAACCTGCTGGGTACAGGGAAGAGGCAGGTTCGGGCCTTGCAGACCTGAGTCTAGTGGGGCAAGGCAGTCAGGAACTAGGCATTGTGAATGGTGAGCAATGCCAATGGCAGAGGGTGGGTTACTGGAGGTGCGCATGACAGGGGGAACCCGCCTGGTCTGGAAGTTCTGAGAGAGGCCTTCTGGTGAGCCTTAAAGGCGAGTGAGAGATGGCCTCGGAGAGAAAACAGGTGTGAAGGCTCCAAGGGTAGATACCTTTCTAAGATGATCACCCAGCTGCTGCAAAGGTAACAGCAGCATGGAAATACCAGGAAAGTTTAGCTCTCAGGGATTCTAGTGCTGGTTCTGCCATTTATTAAGGAACAGAGAGGTTGTGGTATTTGTTTAAGGTCAAGTAATATGTTTTCTCATTTGTAATTTCTGTGTGTGGGGAGTGGGGTGAGAGCCTGAGGGTTGGATTTAGTGGTCTGAAATTCCGTTTTGGAGCACTCAATAGTGTCTTATGTTTGGAATACTGTAAATCAGTATTAGTGTTTTTATTCCCCCTCTCTAGGATTTTCTTTTAAAATTATACACACTCTGTGGACTACTGCATTAGAATATAAGTTCTAAGTCTAAGAGAAAAGGAACCTTGTTCTTGTTCACCACTGCGTAGGAGAGTTCCAGGCACATGGTGGGTGTGCAATAAATAAGGCTGAACAAATAAATGAATATTATTAAAAGTTAACAACTTACCTGTGAGTTAACATCATAATTGGATCATAATGTGGAAAGCCAGTTGGGCATAAAATGGAGTCAAGACACTCCCTTCAATAAATGGTGTTGGGAAAATTGAACAGATACATGCAAAAAAAAAAAAAAAAAAAAAAAAAGGCCACCAACTTACACCCTACACGAAAATAAACTCAAAATGGATAAAAGACTTAACTGTAAGTCATGAAACCATAAAAATCCTAGAAGTAACCATAGGCAGCAAAATCTCAAGTACCTCTCATAGTAATATATTTACAGATACATCTGGGGCAAAGAAAAATAAGGAGAAAATAAACAAATGGGACTACATCAAAATAAAAAGCTTCTGCACAGCAAAAGAAATTGTCAACAAAATGAAAAGGGAGCCCACTGTATGGAAGAACATATTTGGCAATGATACATCTGATAAAGGGTTAATGTCCAAAATATATAAGGAACTCATACAACTTAACAGAAGGAAGACAAACAATCCAATTAAAAAATGGGCAAAGGACCTAAATAGACACTTCTCCAAAGAGGACATACAGTTGGCCAAGAGACATATGAAAACATGATCAAAGTCACTGATCATCATAGAGATGCAGATTAAAATGACAGTGAGAAATCACCTCACATCTGTCAGAATGGCTACCATCAACAAATCAACAAATGACAAGTGCTGGCAAAGATGTGGATAGAAGGGAACCCTAGTGTACTGCTGGTGGGAATGCAGACTGGAGAAGCCATTATGGAAAATAGTATGGAGTTTCCTAAAAAAAATAAAAAATGGAACTGTCATTTGACCATGTGATCCCACTCCTGAGAAACCTGAAATACAAATCAGAAAGAATGTATGCACTGCTATGTTCATAGCAGCACAATTTACAATAGCTAAGATCTGGAAATAGCCCATGTGCCCAGCAGTAGATGAGTGGATTAAAAAAACCTGTGGTACATTTATACCATGGAATACTATGCAGCAGTAAAAAGCTTACCCTTTGAGACAGAATGGAGGGACCTGGAGAGTGTTATGCTAAGTGAAATAAGTCAGTCAGAGAAAGACAAGTATCACATGACCTCTCTCTCATATGTGGAATCTAAGTAACAAAATAAACTGATGAATGGAGTGGATCCAGAGACTGGAAGCATGGAACAGAATGTGGAATCTCAGAGTACAGAGAATCCTAGAGCTGTAGGGAGGGTGGATGGATGGGGGTAATCAACCAAGGACTTTGTATGTGTATATGCATGGTTGGTGAACACAGATAATGGGGTAGTGAGGTCCTGGGCTGGAGGGGGTCAATGGGGGAAAAAAGGAGACATATGTAATACTTTCAACAATAAAGATTTATTAAAAAATAAAAGAAAGAAAAGCCAGTTGGGCACAATATTAGGAACCAGGCCCCTAGGTTGGGGGAGGGTACCAGGAAGAAGTATGGGGCAGTGTCAACAAGTACTGATCTGAGTGAAATTTTCACTGCTCATCCAGGTTTTTCAGCAGTGAGTATGTTTATGTTTTATGTGAGAAAGTTTAACATACCTTTGTTTTCAACAAAGCAAAGACTTTCCTAAATGGACTCCAAGTAGGAGATAGTGATGAAGAGAAGCAGAAAACAAGAAGGTGGGTAGGACATCTGATTCACTATCAGTACAAAGAAAGTCTAATTTTTGCTCCTTTTCACCCCTTCCTTTTTTTTTTCATATCGAATCCCTATGTTTAGTCAGATACTTTACATACCTCCATCCGCATATTTCTAGCATACAATTCTATTTTGTTCTGCAATCCCAATAAGACTTTAAGATATTGACTTGACACCACAATACTTTACACTCATTCCGTAGCACATAACCCTTTCAAAGATGTTGGCATTAAAATCTTACAGAAAAAAAATCTGCCTGACTTCCATTTAAGGGGAGATTTTCTTTATTCTGTAGATTAGGAAGATGATACATGTGTTGAGAGGACCTCCCTAGGGTCACAGAGTGGCTCAGTGCCAGCACAATCAAAGCAGGATAATTCAAGGAAGGTTTAAGGAAGAGATGACATATTTACAAGGGTTTGCACATGGGGTAGGTAAAAGTCATAAGAGGTAGTACAGAGAATCCTAGAGCTGTAAGCAGTGGGGCTGTTGCTACAGCCAAGACTGAAGGCCTGAGGCAATTAGCAGAACCCAGAGATAGTGAGGGAAGTACAGAGTGGGTCATCTGAAAGGAGCTAAGGCCTTTGTGGAGGGACACAGCCACCCCTTTGCGACACCACAGGGGGAAAGCCAGGAGAACAAGTACCTCAGCTTCCTTCTCTTCCGTCCTGCTGACCGGTTGCTAGTGCTCCCTCTCCAGCAAACCCAACTGTAAGCCAGAGGCAAGGAAGTCCATACTGTCCATCTCCTGGCCCTGGGCAGGTTGAGCGAGTGTGGAGAGTGATCTTGGAAGCAAATGAAGGTGTCTGTCACACCCATCAGTCTGAGGTGGGACCAGAAATCATATCTCCAGATCCCCTTCTCAAAGCTTGTCCACATGCTGTGCTTTGCTCCTGGGGAGAGAATCTCCATTCACAACACCTGTCCCCAAACCACTTGAGAGCTCTCTGCTCTTTGACCCCTATGTCTTGAGGATTTCTGGGTAGAAAACAAGACTTTGGGTGGATATAGCATTTATCTACTTATTACTCCTGCAGGCCCTTAACTTGGACTATTGAATCTGGCTGTATATCAAATAACTGAGTCTCCTGACCATTCAATATGAGAATTTGTTTCCTTGCCCCAACTGCAAGGTGATTTTTGATACAGAACAACTGATTATGTACTCTAGCTGCACACATCAGCATGCCGATGATGTGAAATCTCATAAGGAATTATAGTCAATGCCAATCGTTGTGTAAGTGAAGGTCAGATCTTACATGTTCTATTGATGTCATCAGCATTTTTAGAATAAATCTTTGAAGCACACACATTCATATTGGGATACCTGTCAGCACTGAAGGCATCTGTGAGAAATTAAATGCCTATGGACTACATAAGAACAAGTGTAGTAGAGAGAAAAACACCAGGGTCCCCAAGCACAAAATTGTTGGTTTAAACAATTTTGATCAGTCAGCTTTTTAACAGTGCTAAATGTAGCTCAGATATTTGAATTAGTCAGAAATACTGCTGCCAGATTTTAAATGTTCAGTGAGCAGCTGCAGAGTCCCACATGCATGTGTGTGCACATGCACACACACATTGCTGGAGCTCCATTTAAAGCCAGAGCTGGGAATGCATTTGTAGAGGCAATATATATAGTATGATGATTAATAGCAAATCCTCTGGATTAAGACAAACCTGGATTCCAACCCTGACTCCACCACTTACTTAGCTGTGTAATTTTCCTGAACCTCAGTTTCCTTCTGTGTGAACTAGGAATAATAACCATACTCTTTGCCTCCTCAAGTTTGTATCAGTTAGCTTTTGCCACAAAAGCTCAGTGGGATAAAACACTTTTTGCTCATGTGTCTGGAGTCACATGAATGATGGCCAGCAGCTCTGCCAACCTTGACTGGGCTTGATCACTTTTCTGGGCGTTGAGTGGCTATTGGCTAATCTAAGGTGGCCTCATCTGGGATGGCTTGGATTCCTGTGTGTCAGGAGCCTTTCATCCTCTGTCAGGCTGGCTGAGCATAGTCACGTGGTGAAGGCAGAGGGCAAGAACAGCAAGCAGTAGCACAGAGGCACTTTTCAAGGCTCTGATTATTGTTATTATTATTATTTTGGTTGCTAATACTCTATTGACCAAGGCACTGCTGCTGTTAAGCCCTGAGTCCCAGTGGGAGGGCATTACACAGTTGCATGCAAAGAATGTGGATACAAGGAGAGAGGAACAGTTAGGGCCATTAATGCAGTCACTCGACAGAAGGATAATGAGGTTTAAATGAGGTAATACTCAGCACAGAGTGGTCATTTAATAAATGGTAGTTGTTATTATTATTATTCCTTATTCACATCACAGCTAGCATCTATCAAGGTCTTTTTTTTTCTTTTCTCTAAGCTGGTCTTTGTGTGTTACTTTACAATCTTATAGAAATTGTTGCTTTAAAAGAGAATAAAGAGATTTGGGTTCAAAGCCTGGCTCTGAAACTAACTCTTGATGCACCGTCCTGTGTGATGCGGTGGGAAGGAGTGCTTGCTGGGAGCCAGACAGACCCAGTTAAATACTTTGACCACTTTCTGTTCTTTGATCTTTGTTCTTTGATTTTTTTTCTCCTTAATCTCCTTAGCTTCATAATGCAGGTAATTATATTTATCCTGCTGGGTTTTTGTGAAGATTAAATAAGAAAAATGTTTTATATATTTTTCTCAATATTTGTCACATAGTTTGTGCTCAATAAATGGTAGCTATGATTATTTATAACCTTAGTAATCTGTAGAAAAATTAGAAAAATAATTACTAAACTTATACTATATAGGATAATAACTATTAACCTATTGATTATTTTACTGTAATTTTCTATGCATATATTTTCAAAATTATGGTTAGATTACTTACCCCATTCTATAAACCATTTTCCTCACTTAATATTTCATGACACTCTTCCATATGAACAAATAGAGATCTATAGCAATATTTTTTTTAAAATCCTCACCTGAAATACATTTTTCATTGATTCTAGAAAGAGAGGAAGGGAGAGGGAGAGAAAACATTGATGTGAGAGGTAAACATCCATCCATTGCCTCACGCATGCAACCCGACCAGGGATAGAACCTGCAACTTGAGTATGTGGCCTGACCAGGAATCAAACCAGTGACTCTTCCATGAATGGGACGATGTCTACAGCAACCCTTTTAATAGATGTATCATATCAACTGCATAGATATACTCTAATTTATTGAACCAATACCCTATTGTTGAATTTTTAGATTGTTTCCATTTTTTTTTACCTAATGACACTGTAATGGATATCTTTTTATATCTTATATCAACTTTTTTTTTTTTTTTTAGGTTACAATTTTGGAAATAATTTTTCTGGGTTAAATGATAATCACTTAAAATTTTTTTATGATCAGGTATGACAAATATATATATAGGAAAGTATACAAAATCTGAGGGTACAGCTTAGCAAATCACCATAAACATTCTTATAATCACCACCCAGATAAGAAAACAGAACAGTGCCAGCCCCTGGAGACCTTCCTCTTGTGTCCCTCTCAACCACTAACTCTGCCCACTACCCAAAGGGAGCCACCACCCGGACTTTTAACACCATAATTTAGGTCAGCCTGTTTTTGAATTTTATATGAATGGATTCATAGCACATATATTCTTTTGGCTTTGTTTTTTTTCCAATCAATATTGTGTGAGATTCAATTATATTGTTCAAAATAGAAATAGTACAATCAATTTCAATGTATATTATTTCTTTTTTTCATATATTTGTATTGATTTCAGAGAGAAAGGGAGAGGCAGAGAGAAATTGAAACATCAATGATGAGAATCATTGATCGGCTGCCTCCTGCACAACCCCTAATAGGGATTGAGCCTGCAACCCCGGGCATGTACTCCTGGCTGGAATCAAACCTGGGACCCTTCAGTTCATAGGCCAATGCTCTATCCACAGAGCCAAATTGGTGAGGGCAATGTACTAGTATATGATTTCTTTATATAAATATATAATTGACTATTTTACTATTGGACAATTTGGGTTATTGCCATTTGGACTTTAAGGAATAACTTTGCTATTATCATACGTGAATGTGCTTTCTTGGTGTGCTGTGGGTGCATTTCTCTTGGGTATATGTATTTCCAGGACTGACTTGCTGGATATTAAAATATGTGTATCTTCATCTTTAGTAGGTAGTGTCAAACTCCTCCAAGATGATTGCATTAATTGACACTCCCGCCTGGTGTACATGAGAGTTCCTATTTGCCCGTATTCTCATTTACACCTGGCATTTAACAAACTTAGCTATTCTGATAGGCACATTGGTATTCATTGCAGTTTTACTTGTATTTCTCCAATAACAATGAAGTTGAAGTTGAAGACGACTTCATATGTTTATTTGAGCCATCTGGATATTCTGTGTTCAGATGTGCTTGTTCAAATCTCTTGCTCATTTTGCTGCTGATTATCCGACTTTTCAAGAAATTGATTTGTAGGCATTCCTTTTATATTCTGGATAAAGCACTTCGTTGAAAATGTGTGGCCAATATATTTCCCCACACATTTGTTTGCTTTTATACTTTTTCATATTGTCTTTTTAGGAAGTTTCTTAATTCAAAGATAGTCAAATATATCATACCCATCTTTCCTGCTTACTATTTCTGATTTTTAGTGTATTCTGTTTAAGAAAACTTTTCCTGACTTGGAGGACAATAATCTTCTTTACTGTATTCTCCTAAAAAATATTTTTCTGTTGTTGTTTGTTTGTTTGTCTTTTACATTTGGGCTTACAATTTACCTGGTTTTGAGCTTTGTGCAGAATGAGGTAGGAGTCAAAATTTTATTGTTTTCCATGTGGACATTCTATTGTCCCAGGATCCTTTATTTTATTATTATTATTTTAAATTTGTCTTTATTGTTGAATGTATTACAGATGTCAGCTTTTTGTTTTACCCCATTGACCTCCTCCTTCCCACACCTGCCCCTCCCAAGCCTTTGCCACACTATTGTTTGTCTACATGGGCTAAGCATATAAATGTCCCCGGTTAATCTCTTCTCCCACTCCCCACCCCCACCTTCCCTCTGAAATTCATCAGGACCCTTTATTTTTATTTAAAAAATGTTTTTTATTGATTCTTAGGGAGAGAGGAAGGGAGAGGGAGACAGAGAACTGATTTAAGAGATTGATCTGCCACCTCCCACATACCTCCTACTGGGAATCAAATCAGCAACACCCCAATGCCTGGGGCAACACTCAACCAACTGAGCTACACCAGCCAGGCTCTCCCAGGACCCTTTATTGACAATATTGTCTTTCCCGCCATTGCTCTGTGGTGCCACCTTTATTTTAAATTAGTGTCCATATATATGTATGTGTATCTGTTTCTGGGTTTTCTATTCTGTTCCATTGATCTGTTTGACTATAAACCGTAGTCTCTAGAGCAGCGGTTCTCAACCTGTGGGTCGCGAACAATGAAAATACATCCTGCATATCAGATATTTACATTACGATTCATAACAGTAGCAAAATTATAGTTATGAAGTAGCAACGAAAATAATTTTATGGTTGGGGGTCACCACAACATGAGGAACTGTATTAAAGGATCACGGCATTAGGAAGGTTGAGAACCACTGCTCTAGAGGATATTAATTTTTTTAAAAAAAATTTTTGTCACATATTTAAGGAAAGCATTTATTTGCTATCTTTAAAAAAAGGTAATAGACTCCTTGAGGCTACTTTTCTTAGCGAAAGTCAGACTGATTCTGAGAAGTTTCCTAGTTGTCCCAGCTATAAGTAAAATTGCAGAAACAGAGTTAGTCACTGACAATTCATATTTTCTTTCTCTATATTCCTTTTCTATTCCTTGTCCTTTCAAACATTTCTCTTGTCTCTGGGGATCTACCATCTGTCTATCCTATTACATTCATCCCTCTCAACTAGATGTCAGAAAACTGTGTAGAGACAAACAAAAACATAATTATAACAACCCTTTCCAGGGACATTTGCATTTTAAAATAGTCTCCATAGAACAAAATGCCTCCCAAACCAAAAGGAATGGATCTTCCATGGCAGAATGTTGGAAGTATAAGGAGGTCACAGATGGCTGATTTCTCCATCTGTAATTTTGTGAAGTAGGACTGGGTGATATCTAGTTTTAGAGTTCAGAGAGGTGTCATCATTTGCTCAAAATCACCTAGTTAATGTGTGTGAAACAATAATCAGGATTGGAAAACATATTTTTTATTTTTTTATTTTTTTGGGGGGTCTTTTTAGTGACCTTAAAATTTTCAAATGAGTTTATTCAGTTTCCTCCAAAGATTAACTCTTTTTTAAATTATTATGGAATGCAAGATTAGCCTGCAGTCTTTCATTTAAAACTCTTTTAAGCAAAAGGGAAAAGACAGGCCTTAAGGTAGGCCTTCCTTCAGTAAAACAATACTTGTCCCCATCTGGCATCTTTAATGAAATGTTATCTTACCTCCTTCCCAGCTGCCAGTTGTGGCCCTGAGGCAGTGTGTCAGCTGCCTGGGCCATTTTCTACAGAGGAATCTTTCTTGTGAAGACTATGTGTTGTTTTAGAGACACAGCTCCTGGAAACTGGAAAGACCCCAGTTCCTTGACTTGGCTCTTTGCTCTCCTGCCCCCCGGCCCCCCCCCCCCCCCTGCCCCACCAAGGTCCTGACCCTTGGGAACTTATTTCCAAGTCACAGTCCCTTCACAGTACCAATACTCAGTTACTTGCAGACTTGGATTTCCCTCAGGTCATATGGACTTTCTTTTATGAAGTAAAATTTACATAACATATCATTAACAATTTTTTAAAATTCACACTCAAGAATATGTTTTATTGATTTTAGAGAGAGAGGAAGGGGGAGAGAGAGTGAGAGAAACATCAATCTGTTGCTTTCTGTATGAGCCCTGATTGGGGATGAAACCCACAACCTCGGTATGTGCCCTGACTGGCAATGGAACCCACAATCCTTTGGTGTATGGGATGTTGTTGTACAGCCATGACCTCTATCTAATTCCAAAACACTTTTATCACCTCAAAAGAAAACCCCATACCTATTAAACAGTCATTCCTCATCCTTCAGCCCTGGGCAACCTCTAATCTGCTTTCTGTCTCCATAGATTACCTATTCTGAATATCCTATGTGATAAAACCCTAATATGCAAATCAACTGAACAGCGGAATGACCAGTGGCTATGATGCACACTGACCACCAGGGGCAGATGCTCAATGCAGGAGCTGCCCCCTGGTGGTCAGTGTGCTCCCACAGATGGAGCTCTGCTCAGCCAGAAGCCGGGCTCATAGCTGGTGAGTGCAGTGGTAGTGGTGGGAGCCGCTCCCGCCTCCGCGACAGTGCTAAGGACCCCTCGGCAGACATCACCCGAGGGGTCCCAGACTATGAGAGGGTGTAGGCCTGCCTGAGGGCCCCCTCCCCAGTGCATGAATGTCATGCACCAGGCGTGTAGTTTCATATAAATGGAATCATATAATATGGAGTAACCTTTTGTTTCTGTATCTTTTATTTAGCATAATGTTTTTGAGGTTCATTCACATTGTAGCATATATCAGTACTTCATTTTTGTGGTTGTATAATACACACACGTGTGCGCTCGTGCGCGCGTGCGCACACACACACACACACACACACACACACACTACATGTATTTATCCATTCAATGCTGATGGACATTTGGGCTGTTTTTACCTTTTGGCTATAATAAATAGTGGTAATATGACTATTAGTGTACTAGTATTTGTTTGAGTGCCTGTTTTCAATTCTTTTGGGTCATAATGGTGTTTCTATGTTTAGCTTTTTGAAGAACTGCAAACCCACTTTCCACAGTGTTAGCATCATTTCACATTTCCACCAGCAATGTAAGAGAGTTCCAATGTCCACAAACATGAAAATAAAAGCACAGAAATTTGATGCCCTTGCACCTGCCTCACCCTGTCACACTGAGGCGCCTCCCCATCTTGGCTGTCATCCCCTTGACCACCCAGATCTAGGATATATGCCTGTCTGCCCCACCTGTTTATCCTGGGCCAGGCACTTTTCAGCTTATATCTTCCATATTGGTCCCACTGTGGGATGCTAAACAGTCCTGCCTCATGGCCTCCAGTAGCCCAGAGGCCAGGGATAGGGACTCACTATTTTCAGTATGTATTCATTAACCACAAACTTGTTCTTAAGGGCAAAATGGAGCCACTCAGTGTGAGCTTCAGCTTTCTGTTTAAGTGAATGGACTCAAGACAATATAGCTAAGTACATAGCAAGGCTGTGCTGTTTCCTATGTAAATAAATGTTCAGGCAGGAGGATTAGCCTGTGTGCCTCACTTCATTGGTGCCAGCCAGCAGCCAGTGAGGGAGTCGGGAGGTCCTTGTGAGAGAGCATACTGAGAACTCAGGGATCAGGGTTCTACCTGGTCCTGTCATTATTACCAGGTAGAGGTGTGGTCATGTGGTGAGCTCTTCATTTATCTTCTCCTTTACAATCTAATCGCTCTGGCAGGCTTTCAGGGCTCCACTAGGTGCCTTCACTTCCAAATGTTTCCAGCAGTTCTTAGAGGTGAGCTAAATGCATCCCCACAGTGCTGCCTGCTAAGCCTTCCTCATCTGCTTAGAAATATCCATTCACATTGAGAATCTGACACCTCTTCTCTTTGCTTCCTATCCCTGACTGTATCAAAGAAGACAGAGAGTGACAAACAGAAGATTGGGATGAAGTGAACTGGGATAAAGTGACTCTGGGTTGTAGATTGATTAAGGAAGTCTTTTTCATTTCGATGTCCAGAGGATTAATGAAGGTGACATTTTCTTTCTTTAGAATTGGGAAAACTATGGTAATGGCTACATTGCTTTCAAAATTCGAACCTTTTCTGGTGCCAGGGTGACTGAATAAGAATGACCTAGGAGCCTGGTTAAAACTATAGATTCCAGGGGTTTATCCTCTGAAGGTTGGACTGGGACTGAGGCATCTGTATTTTCAGAAAGAGCGTTGTGCTATAACTCTAATGCGCAGCCAAGTTTGGAAATCTCTGAGTTCTGTGGTTTACTTCCTGAATCTACACCACTTGCTTACTAATCCTGTTCTTTGTGTATGTCTTTTTCTATGTACTTGTAAGATCGAGGACAGTGGCTATGATTTATCTGTATTACCTCAGTAACATCCAATAGGCATTAAAAAGTTATTTATTTTAACCAGGAACATTGTGTATATTTACTCAGCTCATATGAAGGCGCTGGGAGGTCAGCTCCCACACTGACGAACCTCATGGGTGACTCGCTCCCTTGTTTTTACTTTCACGATAGGACTTCTTCCTCTTTCCCCTCTTACCTCTTTCCCTTTGCTACTCTATCTCTTGCTGTAAAGAAATGCATGACATGCTCTTTGAACTTAAATTCCTTAAACTCAAAGCCCAGAAGAAACTCCTCTTGGTGTGACTGGCTGGTCAGTTATCTCAGCCAAGGAGGATTAGAAAACTCACGTCTCTGGACTCTCAGGCCTCAGTCCTTTTAACTAAGCCAACAATCTCGTCTCTCTTCCACCCTGTGAATAAGAGAAAGTTTTCTTCTGTCTCCTTCTCAGGCACACAGCCCTTCTGCCCCATCGTCTCTTCCCAGGAGATGGTCTGGTCCAGCCTTTGGGGTTTTGCATCACAGAAAGACTGAAGTTGCAGAGATAAAGACAATCAAACAAATGCTATGGAGGCTTTCTCTAAGCTCCCAGTAAACGAATTTACATGCAGCAGCTAGGGAACAAACTGAAACAGTAATTGACCCCGTTGACCACTTCTGATTATTCAAAGTGCAGTCATCTCGAGGGGCCTCATTCATCTCTTTGCTGGAGTCTTAGCTGCCTGCAGAATAAATACAGGGAATTCAAGTTAAGACTTAAAAAGATTTGTCATTGGCTGGTGGGTACCACTGGCTCAGTAAAACCCAACACATTTATAATTAGTATAAGTCAGCTACAAGTAACCTCTTGTTAAAATGCAAATTATTAAAAGAGCTATTACCAAATAAGAAAAGTTTTAAAAATATTAGGGATTCCAGGGACAGGAGTGTGTGGTGAACTTGAAAAGCTGGATGCCAATTATGTGCTTCACTGAATTAAAATGAATTGGTGTTATTAATACAGACTCCAATGGTCTACTCTGCCAGCCCAACCTTTTACCACCTCACATTTTATTAGAAAATGAACTCTTCAGTGAAGATCTTTCTTCCTACTCTTACCAAATTGAGTTTTCCAGACTTATGATTCGGTCACAGAAGCTTAAGGTACATGGTGGGGGCTGCGGTGAGAGCGGGGGTGGTAGGTCATGCCCAATTTGCCATGCAACTTGCCTGCCTCTAATATAACGTTTTATCTCCTTCCTGAGTAATATGGCCCCTTGTCTAGGTCCCTGACTTTGAGTGATTTATTCAGTAAAATGGTGCAATTTAAAGGAAAGTGAATGAAGATGTTTACACTTGATGGCAGCTCTCTGAAATAATATTTGTAGTAGAAAATTGCAATGAACCGGTCATTGACTATTTTGTTAAGAAGAGAAGGAATAGATAGGAACAAAAATGTTTAAAGACATATTATTCTTCTCAACTTTGTTTGTCCTGTGAAGAGCTTTTCCATGCAAATAAGAAAATATTCAATCTGAAATTCTTCCTGGAAACTAGATTGATTTGCAAGTGTTTGACATACTACTTTATAAGTAAATAGAGATGTAATTTAAGGCATGAGTCAGCATTTCTCAAGAAAAGAATCTGTAGCACATTTATTCTGATTATGTGGTTACTTCAAAGTAGCATAATTATCTCGGAAGCCCTTCTCCCCCTCACCTCCCTCATCCTTTAACTTTATTTCACCTGTCTTGCCAGGTGACTCAGTGTTATCAAGAAGTGCAATGGCAGAGCTGGTTGTTTGAATCAGTTTATGGATCCATCTCCCGCTCCCTGGCCAGTATCAGCTGGACACACTTTCCATTTTGTTTGGGGGCGGGGGGAGCTAGGGTGGTATGGATTTACTTGTATCTCTCCTTTTTTTATTATGTGTCCTTTTCATGTCACTGCCAGTTTTTCAGGAAGATCTCTGCTTCTACTAAATAGTAGCTGGTGTGGTTCCTAATAAGACCCTTGTCTTGTTCACTGATGTTTGCCTGGTGCTGTGAGCAGTGCCTAGCGTACAGTGAGTGCATAACTACCCCTAGCTGCCATCTTACCTGCCAGTCCCCTGCACAGAGCCTCCACCTGGTCCCCAGCTGTCATCCCTAGTGCAGTCCACACCCCTCTGCACTCCTGGGCTGCGCTCACACTGTTCTCTGCACTCAGCTTCTTTTCCGCCTCTTCTCTGTCTAACCAAATCCTACCCATCCCTACTACACTTGAGATCCAGGTCTTCCGTGGTGATTTCCCCTGGTCCACAAAGGCCTGGTTTTTGTAGTCTGACTGGATCTCACCATCATGTGCTATCACTGGGTCTTGCTTAGTTCTTTCAAGGTTTCATGAGAGATGATATTTGTCCTCATGGAGTTTGGGCCTAGGTGAGCAGCCTAGGTCCCTGGCCTGAAACTTACCTGGCAGGTCTGCTTCCTCCAGAGCCCTGCTCAGCACGGGGGCCACATGAGGTGTTCAGCAGATGCTCACTGCTGATTGACAGCCCTCTCTCCTCTCCACTGTAGTGAGTGATGCCTATTTAACCTTGAACCCTGTATCTGTTTGGTTATGACTGCAGGTCAGGTCAAACCATGGTTAGCATGTCCTCCCTCCTATTTCCTAAGATGTTTGTTATCTTTCTGGATAGCTCAGCAGCGTCTACAGAGGGGTTGTGTTCTTGATGTTGCCTTTTCCTGGTGTCCTGTGTTGTAGCCTCAGCCCCGTTGCCTCTCTGCCTCTGGTTGTCTTTCCTTTCTCTCTTTCTTCCCAACCATAATATATCATC
Organism: Myotis myotis; assembly: GCF_014108235.1. Lineage (NCBI taxonomy): Eukaryota > Metazoa > Chordata > Mammalia > Chiroptera > Vespertilionidae > Myotis > Myotis myotis. The sequence goes on from NW_023416313.1 coordinate 163,491,801, forward strand.
AATTTTTCTTAAAGGTACATTTTTTTTTTAGTTTGATCTATAACTCTCCTATACATCATAACAGTCACTCTCTATTAAAACATTATTTTATAATTTGTACTTTTCACTGTCAGACTGACCTTCCCTGCATTTAGTTCAAATTACCGAGCTGTTAATGTATTGAGTTACTCTTTCACCTTTAAATTTCAAACATGCTTTGTCTGTCAAATCTTATTTAGGAGGGTTAATAGAAGAATATGACTATGTGTAGAATGTTGACACCCAACAGACTCCTTGAAATAGATGACCTTGGATATGGGCGTTGAGATAATTAGCAAATGAGAATTGACAGAAACCAACTGCTTTCAAGATAGCACAGGGTCACAGTCCAATGAAGGAGAGCAGAAATTGAATAGACAAACTGATCAAAGACAAAAGCTTACCAAGGGACGTGGATTTTTAAAGAAAGTCATTGGGGTATCTGTTATTTACTCAATAGTAATTCCACAATGTGTATTAAGCAACTACTATATACCTGCACTGTTCTAGGCCCTGGTAATACTATAGAGAAGTGAGATAGGGTCACTGACCCACTCACAGTCAGCAGGGGTGGGGGACCGGGCAGGGGCAACAGAAGAACACATACGAATATACTGTTTTGGAGAGAAAAGACGGTGAATTTAGTTTTGGATTCATTGTGTTTGGGATACCTGTAGTATATCCAAGTGGGACTGCCATTGGGGGTTGATTTCCCCATTATAGAGATGTCCAAGCTGCGGTGCATGGACAGCTGTTGGTGATCTTGCAGAAGGGATGGCCCTTTGGACTAGAGCTCACAGACCATATGTATGATGCACGATTCCGCTGTGTGATACCTTCCTCTAAATAATGCTCATGGAAGGGAATGGTGACTTCTGTGTGCATCTGAACCCTTGGCCATCACAACCTTCCTCTCAAAAACGGAAATCACAAAGGGGATGTCTCCTTTCTGTAATCAAGGTTAGGAAGGTAATTAAAATGTTCTATGGCTTATTTCCTGCCATTCAAGACCACTTTGTAGATTGACATCTGAAATGGCCATCAATCTGACAGCCCTGTTCTAATTATTTAAAATGAAATATAGGGGAAATGTTTGTATTTCGTAGGAAAAGAACACACACCACCCTTTAAGAAATTAAATCTATTGAAGGAAAACAGGTTCACCACTTCTGTAAATTTAAAACAATAACTTTTTGCTTTTTTACCAAAATACAAACTCATGACAGAAAGTTCAGACAATGTAGATAGGAAAGTTATGCAATAAAAATCCACCATCCTGGCATATCCACTGCTAACAACATGTTGGCTTCCTGACATTTTTTCTGTTAACATGTTGATGTATATTTTATAATACTGAGTTTATACTAAGTATACTCTTCTACTAGTATAATCTGCTTTTTTCATTAAATAATTTGTTATTGTTCTATGTTTAATCAGGTTAGAGGTAAAAATGAGTTCACATTACTTCAAATATTCAAGTCAAAATAACTTGTGGCTCCAATACACAAGAATATCTTTCTTTTTCTCTCATCTATTTTATCTATCATAATCGTCATCATCGTCATCCTCTTCATTGTCATCATCATCATCATCATCTCAGACTTTTAGCTCACTCAGTAAGTTTAAAATACCCAAGGGTAGCCCTGGTCAGTTTGACTCAGTGGTTAGAGCTCTGGCCTACGAACTAGGGTTGCAGGTTCGATTCCTGGTCAAGGGTATGTACCTTGGTTGCAGGTTCTATCCCTGGCCCCAGTTGGGGTATGAGCTGGAGGCAGCCAGTCGATGGGTCTCTTTCACATCGATGCTTCTCTCACTCTCTTCCCCTCTCTCTTCATAATTAGTCTGGGCTTCTAGAGCAAGGCCGTACTATCTGTTCTGGAAAATTAGATGCTGTTTGAAAAACAACTCCTGACATGCTAGAGGCCTGGAAGAGCTGGAATGCCTCTCAGCCCTGCTCATGCTCATTCCCAGATATACCAGTTACGTGTTTCCATAGACAGCTGGGCCCACTTGGTGTTATGTTTTGGTAGGTCTGATAAGACCCAACTCATAGTGGACAAATCCAGATGCAGGGTCACTTGGTGTTTCATGGTAAGGCATTTTTTTTTTCTGTGCCAGGATTAGGAATGATGGTTCCATGATCATAAAGTCCATTGGTCATAGCCCATTCCACAATAAATAGAGCTGCAGGCCTCATAGAGTATTGGATTAGCCAGCTGAAGGTGCAGAGGAAGTGTCAGATCAGGGCAATCCTTTTGGAAGATAGCATCTTCCAAAACACAGTCTAGACATTGAATGAAACAGCGTTATGTGGCACTCTGTCCCTAGTAAAATGAATGCAGGGATCAGGGGATTAAGGTAGGAATAACCCCATTTACTATCACTCCCAATGACACAATTCAGAAATATGTGTTCTCTGTCTACTAAGGAGGTCTTCTGGGTTTCACACTTGGTTTTCAATTGCTTGTTAATTTCCCATAGCATCTAGTTTATTTCTGAAGAGCATCCATGCACCTTGACAATAATTACCCAATCTCATTATTATTGTAGTTATTCTCATCTTCCATATACAGTACAACATGAATGGGTAGTAAGAGGCAATTTTGTATACCATCCTTTTTATTAACAAATATATCATGTTAATATTATAATTAGTCTTGTTGATTAGTCTCCCCTGTTTCTTAATTTCTTCAAGGGTAAGTCCACATCATATTCAGTTTTGTAATAAATGTTTTTGAATAAATGTATGAGACATTTTGAGGGCAGGTGGGTTTTTGAAGAGCTCTTAAATTTTATCTGAGGTGACTGTACTCCAACCTTAGATTACTATCTCTATTATGAGAAGACATAGCGCAAAACCTATTGTAAAAGTCCTATAACTCATGAATTATAAGAATTATTCCTTCACTTTTCACAAATAAAATTAGATGTGGATTGAAATTATTATTATTTATTGGACTCTTTTTTTTTATTTCAGAGAGAGGAAGGGAGAGGGGGAGAGTGATAAAAACATCAATGATGAGAAAGAAGCATTGAACAGCTGTCTCCTGCATGCCCCCTACTGGGGATTGAGCCTGCAACCTGGACATGTGCCCTAGACCAGAATTGAGCCTGGGACCTTTTGGTCTGCAGGCTGACTCTCTATTCACTGAGCCAAGCCAGCTAGGGCTATTGGACTCTTTAAAATGATGAAAGATAATTTCAACCTGATTGAAAACTGGTGTCTTATATGAAGCTAGAGGCCTGGTGCATGGAATTTGTGTACAGGTGTGGTCCCTAGGCTTGGCTTGTTATCTAAGTGCGAGCATCTGGCGTGGAAAGGCAGGTCCCAGCTGAACGCTGGGCTCTGGGCAGCACCTGGGCCCTGGGCCCCTGCGCACCCCGCCCCCCGCCTGAGTCATGGCGCCTGAATCCCCATGCAGAGATGTGGTGAGTGCGGCTGGATGCCACAGGCCGGGGTGCAGCGTGGGCTTCGGGGCCACCCAGCAGCCCTTATGGAAGCCAGGCGGGCAGCGCTCTCTCTCTGGCCTCGCAGACTGGCTCCTGTGCGAACCCACAGGGAGCCCGACTGGCCCCTGCGGTCCCAGCGGCTGTGGCCCCGCTCACCCAGAACAGGCCGAGTGGGTGCAGGGCGAGCTCCTCGTGGGTGCCCCGCACCTGAGCATGGGGGCTTCCCTGGCGCGCAAGCCCTGGTGTCCTCGGGGAGGGTAGCAGGGGGAGTGAGAGCGACCTCGGCGGACATCCCACATTCTCACTGCACCTCCGTCTCCGTCACCCCTGCCCCCAGGTTGCCAGTGAGAGGTTTCAGCCACTCACCTGAGTGCTGCCACCTCCCAACCCCCCCCCCCCACCCCCCCCCCCCCAGTTTCCTATCCCAGTCTGCAGCCTGGCCTGATCAGGAGATCAGGGCCTGCCAGCCGCTGATCGCCATCTGAGGGGCCATTGGTTGGGGCCAGGTGGCAGCCCCACCCCCGCCACCACTGCTGGTTGCTGTCTGTGGGGTGATTGGCAGGGTGATCGCCCGCTTGTACTTGTCTTGACCTGGTGCCACCCGCTCACCTGTTCCACCATCCTGCCGCGGTCCCCTTCTCCTTAGGGCCCATCAGAGCTGGCAGTGCTTCCGCTGCCACTGCTGCTAGCGCTGCATCGCTGATGCCCGCCATGTTTCCCGCAGTGGTGGTCAGTGCACATCATAGCCAGCAGCCAAACTCCTGGTTGAACGACCGCCCAAGGGGACATTTTGCATATTAGGCTTTTATTATATAGGATGCCCCAAGAAATACAAGAGATAATGCTTTTTAATGGAAAGATTAAAATAGATTTTGAGATACTGGTGCCTTGTAATTTCTTTGGGGTATGACTTTTAAATAATAATAGCAATTACTAATATTAGAAAAGTGTTACTGTGTGCCAGGAACTTTAATTGTGTTCACTCATATGTTGTCCTCATAACAACCCCATGAAGTCTCTATTAGTCTCATTTTTTAGATGAGGAATCTGAGGCACAGAGTGGTAATAGTTTCCCAAAGGTTGCACCACTATGTTAAATAGACTTTAAACTCAGTTGCTTTGGCTCCACTGTTGTAACATATCTATTCTACATGTCAAGCAAAAGTACTCAATATTTAAAATATATCTTTTATATTTATTTTTTAAAAATTAAAGCCTATTTAGAAATATTTATCAACTGACATTGGTTTAAAAAAGTGTATATTGTTTATGGAATTTTTTTTTTTTGCTAACAGTGTAAAATCCAGATGGAAACCAAACCCTACACAACATAGAAAAGGTACCTGTGACATTTTGTGCTTCATGTGGTATTAGAACTGGTTAAGCATCCTTTCAGTTGAAGGCATATCCCTTGTGTCATTGGTTTCTTGATTGACAGACTGAAAGTGATGTGCAACACCCAGGAGGGACGTCAGTCACATCCCCTTCCTTTCACTGAAGTCCAAGCCCGCCCTCATTGCCTTAGGCCTTCTTGTGCCAGCTCTTTAACATAATCACAGTATCACTTGATGTCACGCGGATTTGGGCCCTGCTAACAGGCACTGGGGAATGGTAATTAGGACTTAGTGCGTGGCTCTTATGCGAAGAGGACTGACCCAGCTATAACATACAATAAATACAGCCCTGACAGAAGCCTGAAAATTGGTTCTGCTTGATTGCCTTTACACAGGGCTGTGACTCATTGCTTAATTTCTTCCTGATGCGTTTGCCATAAAGGTTCTGTAGCCTATAATTTTTGTAAAAAATATATCCAATTTATGGTGTTAAAGAAGGTTTCAGGTAACTAATCACATTTATGGGACATCTTAATCCTAGGACAACATTTATACTAACTGTGCTTTATTTTTTTAAAAAAAACAAGTGTAATAGGTTTAGTTTGCTTATTTGCTGTTTTTTTTTTTCAATATGAAATATATTGGACACCTATTATGTGAGAGGTCCATAAATTTAATCCTGTCTGCCTTATCCTCCCCAGATATCATATACTCATTCTCTAAGAATCTCTATTATAAAGTTGATCTCCCTGTTAACCATACTGTGATCAGATGTAACACTACTGGTGTGGATCCCGGAACAGCAATAACTCTGACAATATTTCCAATCCTTATGCTTTTTTGCAACACGAGGTAGTCTCAGCACACACTCCAGCCAGCTGCTCCCAGCCTTTATCTGACTCTGTTTATATCTCTGTGAGGTTTATAGACACCACAAACACTGATAACTTGCATTGAATGCCATTGTGGACAGCCATGCTCCAGCCACAGTTCTTCCCCTCCCAATTTCACACTCCCAAAGGTTCACGATCTTCTGTCATTCAGTCCCTAGGACCTGGAATAGAGTGCCTAGCAAGTGGCAAAGAATCAATAATTGCTTGTTGATGCAAATATGGTGCATCCATTAAAACATGCTTTTTCATAAGGGTGTTGGTTCTTTTTTTCTTTTAATATATTTTATTGATTTTTTTTACAGAGAGGAAGGGAGAGGGATAGAGAGTTAGAAACATCGATGAGAGAGAAACATCCATCAGCTGCCTCCTACACACCTCCTACTGGGGATGTGCCCGCAACCAAGGTACATGCCCTTGGCCGGAATCAAACCTGGGACCTTTCAGTCCGCAGGCCGACGCTCTATCCACTGAGCCAAACAGGTTAGGGTGGTGTTGGTTCTTATAATTGCCTATAGGTTTATTAGTTGAAATATCTTTTCAGGTAATTACATCTTTTTGTCAGATGACAAAAATAATATGCACTACTTATCGATATTTTACAGAAAACTTAAAAGTAAATAAATAAAACAACCTCACACATTAACATGGTGTTTTTATTTTTTAAAAAATTTGGTATAATTTCTAGATCGTTTCTAGTGTTTTCTACTTCTTATAGTATTGGGAACCTTCCCCCTTACCATTAAATATTCTTTAGAATAATTTTAAATGAATGTTGGTAGAAGATTTTATCATATGGAATATACTATCTTCCATTTGCCCTTCTAGATCCACTGTCTACCCTTCTCCACCCTTCTCCAGCTTCTCTCTGCTCTGGAGACTACCTCATGGACCATACATATAAAAGGGTTCCTGCTCTTGGCTCCTAGTAGGTTTGGTCAATGGGAAGCCCCAGCAGAAACTGGAAGAGAAGGGAATAAAGGAGGAAATAAAGGGCAGGTATTTTATTCTCTTGACTCTCTCCCTGGCAGGTCACCTCAGTTTGGCTGTGTCCTCCTACTAAAGGCTAACTCGACAGGGATCTCTCCTTCTGAGGTCCAGTAACTATTCTCTTCCTTCACCTTGTTACTACACTACCTGTTGTGGTTTCCAAAATATACTTTTGTAAATAGGCACTTGAATATCCTATCTTGAATGCATTATATTTTCCTGATATATGTAACAGTTTAATAATTTCCTGGGATTACATAATATAAATTATATTTCAGGGGAACATTCTGGTCCCTAGATCCTGGTGCTAATTTCTGATGTTGTACACCTAAAATTGACATAATAATCCATTACAACTGTACTTAAATGATAAATGAAAGGATAACTTCTAAAATATTATTATCTGGTCAAAAATTAAAATAATATAATGTTAAGACTATGGACATGCATCCAAATTAACTTCCAATGTGAAATATCTACTGTAGGTAGCCATTTGCTATTTGTTTATTTACTTTATGCTATTTTTTTTTGAAATCCCAGTATCTGAATTTCTTTCTCTTGTGGTTAATGAGTCTTGGTGATAAGTAAGGCTCTGCCTCTCACTTTAGAAATGAAGGAACCAGATATTTCCTCTCTACTCTATGGCAACAAATGCTTGGGTCTACGAAACAGGTTTTGGAATGGGATGTTCTTGCCCTGAACTTGAATCTGAGAGATCTATGGATCTGAAGAGAAGAGTGACAATTAGAGATTATGAACAGTGGGGTGGGATGGCAGAATTGCTAGTGTACTGGTTACCCTGGGAGCAGAAATAGTGGCACTAGTGAGTAAACCAATAGGTAGCCCCCCTGTTGTCGTAGCTGACAATGTCTTTGTTCTCTGCTACCAAGACTCTCTTGGTTCCTGGCTTTGATCTAAGCCTGGTTCTTCAGCCTCCCTGTCATTCCTTTGTGAATTGACTCTTTTTGTCGTTATAAAATGTCTCTATTTCTTAAAATATTCTTTGTTTTGAAGTCTACTTTGTCTGATATTAATATAGTCAATTTAGCTTTTTTGGGGGTTGATAGAAATATTTGTTATCTTTATTGTGGTGATAGTTTCTTGGAAGGATTCATATGTTGAAAGCTGCCAACATATTTCCACTTAAAATATGTTTATTTCAATAAAATTACAAAAAATGGCACAAGTTGGTCTTTTCAAGCATTTTTGAACACACAAAGAGAAATACCACCAGAAGTGCTACAAAGCAATAGAAAGAATATTATAATACCCCTCCCCCCAATTATATGTACAGGACTTATGCAGAATGGCTTTTGTGTTTTGCAAGTAGCCTTCATGAACATGTGCATGTGCCTCTATGGATATGCTGGCTTTGTAGACAGACTTCATGGGTGTGTGATCTGTGCAGTCACAGATGATTCTGTGTTTGATTTAATGCTCTGCTGTCACTATCTTAATTTTTTTTTTTTTTGCTTGAGCAACAGAAATTTATTTTCTCACAGTTCTGGAGGCTGGAAGTCCAAGATCAAGGTGTTGGGAGGTTTGGTTTGAGGCCTCTCTTCTTGGCTGACTTCTAGCCACCTACTTGCTGTGTCCTCACGTGCTCTAGCTTTTTTACGCTTACTGTTTGCATAGTATATATTTTCCACCTCTTATTTTAACTTACCTGTATCTTTATATTTAAAGTGGAGTTCTTATTACTATAAGAAATAGTATGGCTGGAAGCAGAAGTTGCATCTCTGCTATTATTTTGAACTAGTTTGGTCCTTCCTGTAAATTTCTTTTCTGTTTCATCAGCTAGAGTTCAATTCTATGATTTGCAATCAAGAATTTTGGTGGTACAATATTGGTCCTGGGAACAGATTGTAAGCAACAGATCCTTAGGAAATCCTCAGGCTTGCTAGTTGGGGCAAAAGGTGATAAAAGTCCCTTTATATTAAGGGATGGTCTTCCGGCAGCTTAAGCCATGCAGTGATGAAAAATATCCCTATTATCACCTGGAAGGAAGAGCTCATTGAATACAAAGTTTAAAGAAATAAAGTGGTTCTTGGTACTGAAGAGTATGAAGGAGGTGAAAATTGAAAATATTGTAGGATGGTCTGACCTAGCCAGACCTCACAGAAAGGGAGAAAAGGGGTAAATATAGCCTTTCTCTCCTCCTTCTTCCTCACACTGTGACTGTCACATTAAGGCTCCTCACTTTTCTGATTTTGAGTAATTTTGGATTGTATCATCCACATTATGGAGTCAGGCACGCTACCATTGCACCATGAGGTCCTGGCGTATCATGCACATTATGAATGTCATGTTGTAGAGTCTGAATTCTATTAATTTCCTCTTATGAATCATTTTTTTATTTGTTTGTTTTGCTTCTTCTTTCCCTACCTGTGCCACTGTGCAATTAAAGCGGGTATCACTTTATAAAGAATATGGTTGTCTAACCACTATACCATATGCCTGAAACCAATATAAAACAATACTGAATGTCAACTGCAATTGAAAAATAAAATTAAAAAAACCCCAGAGATCCTTCCAAATCATTTTTTTTCTATCTCAGGGAAGCAACACACCACCCACCTACTCAGAGTACTGTCCCTTTGGGGTTCCCAATTATCATGCAGCTCTAGACTAGACTGTGAAAGGTTAAAGATAAATGATGATGCCCTCCCCTGCATGACTCTGAGCTCTTTTGCAAGGAAGCAATAACGGAGACTTAGCCATGAGGAAGGAAGTACCACTTCCTTGTTACAGTTTGATGATGCTTTTCTTTGTGACTTGTTCAGTGCACTTGTCCTAATTTATGATTTTTTTTTATTACCATCTGGTTTATTTCTCTTATTGTTTTTTTTGTTTGTTTAATTTAAGCTTTTTTTTTTCAATTATAGTTTACATTCAATCTTATTTTGTATTAGTTTCACTCAGGTGTATAGCATAGTGGCTAGGTAATAATATACTTTAGAACACCCCTTCCCACCTTGTATTTCCAGTACTCACCCTGCACCATAGTTAAATATCATTGACTATATTCCCTATGCTGTACTTTACATTCCTGTCAATTTTTTATAACTACCAATCTGTACTTCTCAATCCCTTCATCTTTTTCATCTAGTTCCCCAACTCAACCACCCCTCTGGCAACCATCAGTCTGTTCTCTGTATCTATGAGTGTGTTTCTGTTTTGTTTGTTCATTTATTTTGTTCTTTAGAGTCCACATATAAGTTTATATCATATGATACTTGTCTTTCTCTGACTGACTTATTTCACTTAGCATTATACTTTCTAGGTCCATCCATGCTGTAGCAAATGGGTAAGATTTCATCTTTTTTTAATGACAAGGAGTCATTTTTTTTCATGTTAGCAAACTTGGTTGGATATGAGCTCCAAACTCTTTTTTTCCCCCACTTCCAACTCAGTTTGGTTCAGACCTTTTACTTTTAGGTGAGGTGTTTTGAGTCTGCTCCATGCATGCACAGTTCAGGAGTCAGCCAAATTTGTGGCATGCAAAACTTGGGTAATCCTTTCTGTCTCTTTTCCTACCAAAATTTCCCCTTTCTCCAGTGACCGTAGTTGCCCTTGCTTGATGCTCTGTGTATGAAAACTGAGCCTGCCCTCAGGCTAGAAGAGAAGTAGGCAATTGAGTACTTACTCCATATAATAATTCCCTTCCTCATGCGGACCCCTCCCTGGAACCCACTGTTCTTCACCCTCTTGTACCTCCATCGAGTCCTTCTTGTATCTGTCCATATTTCATATATAAACTGTGCAGAGTTTACTCTATGTATGCTGTGAGGATTATGTAGAGGGTTTATCCTATGTGAAATAGGTTCTTGGCTATTACTGGAAGCTCGATCCATATTTTAAACCACCTCTCTTTTTTCTTTTCATGTTTCTAGATGTCCTTCTTCCCACCATTATAAATACAACATCTCCTTCAAAATGCTTTCATGTTTGCTGTAAAGTCTGGGTTTCTAAACATTGAAGGGGCATTATAGGTGATTTAGCTGAACCTCTTCCATGCAGATGAGAAAACTTGAAGCAAGTAATTTACCTACAGTGAGGGGTAGCATTGCTGGGGAAGACAGAGCGATCTGGGAGAGATGACAGAGTTTGCCTGGGAGAGATGCATCTTCTGAAGAGTGAAATGTAACTTGTGAAGCTTGTTGGGAAGAAATGTTCCCTTTGGTGCCTCTCTGCAGCCGTGACACGGCCATTCTAGATTTAGAGGCTTGAAATGAGGAAGAGAAAGGATGTCTTTGGAAATCTTGTCTGAAACTGCCTCAGATTTTAGAAGCATCCATTTGGAAAACACATCAAACATGTCTTTCTCAAGTGAGTTGTCACATTGCATCACCGTGGCTGGTGCTCTCTTTCAGTCCCCATCTCCTAAGCAGCTGCGCTTGTGCTGAAATGGAGCTCAGAGCTTGAGGTGGAGGATGACGTATTGCCTCAAATGAGAAGCTTTTACCAAAAGGTTTACCTCTCAGATGTTGTTTGCCTGTCTGTTTAAATAAGAATATACAGATTCCTCCCCAATGCAATGTCCTCCTTTTTCCCATGTCTTCCTTCTTTTCTACTCTCTCAAAACCAGTATTTGAAAAGTTTGACCTCAGTCTAGTCTCTTACCAGTGTTCACTCTTTATGCCAAAGCTGAATCTAGACATCTTATTCATCAAGATTCCTTGACTCATTGGATGGTTAAAACATCTTAAATTTATGCTTTCTGAGTTTTTATTGTTGCTGTTGTTTAGATTCCAGAGTCACAGTAGTTAAGTTAAGGAAGTATGGGGGGAGGAGGGGGGGAAAGCCAAGTCAATAAAAAAACTTGAGAAGGGGGATATTTGAATATAATATTAAACATGGTGCCTAGAAGTAGAAGAGAAGGATAGTAAGGTATAAAATACTTTATCTCTAAATTAGATATATTTGACGTAATTTGTGGATAATTGTGACTTAAAATAGAAAGGTGGATTTTAAGAAAGTGAATTCATTTAATTTTGGCAACTTTATATTTGGCGTTACTCCTCCAGTACCATGGGCTAACCTGTGAGGGGCAAGATGCTGTCCTGTTACTATTCCTGGGACTTGAGAGCCATCTGTTCATCCAAAGGACTGCAGATTTAAACAAAAGCAACCAAACAAACCACCCAACTCTTATTAAGTGAGTAAAGAGGGGGTTGATTTATAGACCTGGAAAGATGCGTTTCCTCACATGTAATCACCACAACACACGAAACTATGAGATCTCTTCCTGCTCAGGGGCTAAAGGCCCTCTTAGTAATGTGGGTGGGATTTTTCAGGTTCAATATGTTAGTTGAATTCAGCATGTTTAGAAGGACTTTTCTGCAGAGGGTAGATCCTGGCGGGCACACCTATATATTTGTGGGATGGATGAGTGGTTGGGTGACTCTATAATTCAGTGTCAGTGGTAATAGCATCTAGTGACTCTTCTCTTGGTGGGTTCATGCCAGTAACCCCATAGGTACAAGGCTTTTTATTTGGAGATCGGGAAGTAGCAACTGGACACAAAATTTTTCTCTCTGAAATCAGTTATTAAACACTAGAGGCCCGGTGCACAAAAATTTGTGCACCCGGGGCGGTCCCTCAGCCCAGCCTGTGCCCTCTCGCAGTCTGGGGCCCCTTGAGGGATGACAACCTGCTGGTTTAGGCCTGCTCCCTGAGGGATTGGGCCTAAACTGGCAGTCAGACATCCCTCTGGCAGCCCAGGAGCCCTTGGGGGATGTCCACTTGCCAGCAGGGAGCTGGCCTAAGCTGCAGTCAGACATCCTTAGCGCTGCTGAGGAGGCGGGAGAGGCTCCCACCACCACTGCTGTATTGGCAGCCATCAGCCTGGCTTGTGGCTGAGCAGAGCTCCCCCTGTGGGAGCACACTGACCACCAGGGGGCAGCTCCTGCATTGAGCATCTGCCCCCTGGTGGTCAGTGTGTGTCATAGTGACCAGTCATTCCCAGTCATTCTGCTGTTAGGGTCAATTTGCATATTACCCTTTTATTATATAGGAGTGCCTGGCCAGCCTGGGTGAGGGGTTGATGGCTGTTTTCAGGCTGGCCACAGCCCCTTCAGAGTGGGGGGTCCTGTTGGGGTGCCTGGCCAGTGTGGATGAGGGTCTGAGGGCCGTTTTCAGGCTGGCTAAGCCCCCCCAGTGGGGATCCTCGCCCCATGAGGGTGTGGCCAGCCTGGATGAGGGGCTGATGGCTGTTTGCAGGCTGGCCATGGCCCGCAGCCACCCAAGGTCCCAGTGGAGGCTGGCTGGAAGCAGGTATCTGGGATTTATTTGTCTTCTATAATTGAAACTTTGTTGCCATGAGCAGAGGCCACAGCTGGCTCAGGGCAGGTGGGAAGCTTGGCTTCTGCCATCGCCCGGGCAACCAAGCCTCCTGCTTGCTCCAGCTCCGTGGCTGCCGGCCGCCATCTTGGTTGGGTTAATTTGCATATAGTCACTCTAATTGGCTGGTGGGCATGGCTTGGGGTGTAGCAAAGGTACGGTCAGTTAGCATCTTTGTTTTTTTTTGTGTGTGTAGATAAGCTGTTGCCATCACTAACTTTCTCACTCTAAATGGAACTGACACTATGACCAAATAATTGGTGGTAATTGTAGGCCTGGTGTCAGATTTAATAAGCCACTCAAACCGCAAACCCTGTAAAGATGCAGTTAGTTCTTCTTTATCACAAGATAGGACTTTCATATCCTTTAGTATTAGGTTACTGTTGCTTATATTTTTCTTCAATATAATATTTCCTGCTTTTTAATAAAAGAACTGTCATTTCTAATAAAAATTAAAAAAATCACCCAGGAAAATAACACAATTGATAGCTATCACAAGCTGAACACACCAAATAAGTACACATCTTCAAAAACTTGCAATAGAATCTTGACCCTATTTAACCTGGGCCTTATATTGGGATTGTAACTCACCATGGGATGTGGGAGAGTTCCTCATTTCTGAGGTTCCTCAGTCTGATCCCCTTGTGTGCAGAAGGCCTCTCCCTTTAAATGAATAGTGGAGTTGCTTGATCTTGAATAGAAGCTGAACACCCTTTTCACCTTTTGGGGAATGCAAACACATTTATTCTTTTGGGCCCATGTGACAGAGTAAATTTACAATATGCTACACCCTTCCACATTAGAATTGTATACATCTGCGCCCTTTGTCATGTGATTGGTAGTCTCTCCCAGTATATGGACGAGAGCGTATTTCTTTATTGATGTTAAGATTGGTCATATGACTTGCTTTAGCCAATGGCATATAAGTGAAAGTGGCAGTACTATGCTAGTTTTAAGTCAGAGCTTCAAGAAGAATCATGTATTTCAGCTTATGCTCTTGCACTGATGACACTGCAGAGGAGAAAAACATGCCCCTGATAGCTTCTGGTGCAAGTAAGATGAGAGACTCATGAAGCAGACCTGATCCTGGTCTTGAGATTTGGGGTGGTTTGTTATGCAGCATTATTGTGGCAAGAGCTGACTATCATTGATCTCTAGCAAGATATGGAATGAGCCTGTAACCTAAGTGTGGCCAGTGAACTGCTTTTGACTGAGTCTTTGGTCCTTGACAGAAAGGCAAAGATGGGGGATGTCATAAAGACCTTCTTCCTGGTGGTTATGACTGAATTAGAGTCGGGCAGCATGGCAGGGAGCATCTGTGGAGCCATGGTCAATGGCTGGAGTCAACAGTGCTGGTGGTGGGTCCTGAGTGGACTGTTCTTATGACAACATCTTCACTATGCCTCACTGCCCTCAGAGTTCACTCAAGTTTTCTTTGCCAGGCTTTCTTTATTTCTGAGTCACTTGATATCCTTAGTGTAAATTTCTTTTCTCCTTAGGTTTACCAGAAATATGTTGTCTATTTGCAACCAAAAATCCTGACTAGTATACTGTGAACTGGGAATGACCTGCTTTTCCTATGATTATATCCCCTCTGAATGGTTTTATAATATACTAGTAGTCTGGTGCACAAAATTCGTGCATGGTGGGGGGGGGGGAGGGGTGTCACTCAGCCTGGCCTGCACCCTCTCCAATCTGGAACCCCTCAGGGGATGTCTGACTGTGGGCCTAAACCAGCAGTTGGACATCCCTCTTGCAATCTGGGACCACTGGCTCCTAACTGCTCACCTGCCTGCCTGATTGATTACCCCTAACCACTCTGCCTGCTGGCCTGCTCTCCCCCAATTGCCCCCCTGCTGGGCTGCTTGCCCCCAGATGCCCTCCCCTCCTGGCCTGATTGGCCCTAACCACCTCTGCCTCGGCCCCACCACTATGGCTTTGTCTGGAAGGACGTCTGGAAGGTCTCTCAGTCTAATTATCATATTACCCTTTTATTAGTATAGATATAGCAATCCTAGATGGTCTCCTATAACCCTCACAATACCTCTATGCACAGTAGAGTAGAGTAGTGAGGAGCTCTTACTCCATGCTATGGGGTTTGCTCTCTGTGCCTTCAACTGCCTATATTGTTGGGCAATCCATTGGGTAGTGAAAGGATTAACCTCTCTGTGCCTTAGTTTTCTCATGAAACTAGGGATAAAAATAATAATACAAACAGTTTATGTGCAGCTGAAGGAGACTTACTACCTGTTCCTTGATACATTCTCAATAAGTATCTATACTAATAAAAGGGTAATATGCTAATTAGATTGACATCTTCTGGACATCCTACCAGACAAAGCTGCAGCGGCTGCCTGAGCCTCGGCCCTCATAGCCAAGGCTCAGGCAGCTGTGGCGGCTGTTGCTGTGAGGGCCGGGCCAATGCTCAGGCAAGTCGCGGATGGCGCCTGCTGCTGTGAGGGCTGGGCTGAAGCTCAGGCTAGCCGCAGCAGCCAGCAGTGGCAGCAGCAGTGGCATGATTGGGGCGTCACCTTCCCCTGATCAACCTGATAGCCTTCTGCAGAGGGAGGCCAGAGGCAGCAGCAGGGAGGGGGTGATGGGGGCGGTGCATTCCTATGATCTGCTGGTCACCTCCCTAGGGAGTGGACCTAAGCTGTCAGTAGGACATCCCCTAAGGGCTTCTGGACTGTGAGAGGGGGCAGGCCGGACTGAGGGACTCCCCCCAGTGCATGCATTTTCATGCACCGGTTCTCTAGTTAGTTATAAACAGTAATAGTAGAGATGATGAAATGCAGTTGCTAATATAGTATTATCCTGTGAAATAACAATTGTTTGTGATGCTTGTTCTAACTTGTACAGATATACATGGTAGAACTGTGATCTACTCTGTTTTCTTCTAGGTTTTCATGGTTCTAAAGCCTTTTATGAGTTAACATAATGCAGTGCTTGTGAACCTTTTGTTCCACATGGCTGGCTCATATGTCCACAGCACTCTAATGGCCACACCCAGATTTTGAAGAGGCTCTTCTTGTGCTGGGATGATTATATTCAAACCCACATTCATTTGGGTAAACATAAGAAGCTCATACTTCACCTCATCTGCTCTCTTTCTGATGGAAGTTGTGCTGTTGTGCTTTGGGTGTTATATCTCTTAGAAATATTTGGGCAGGGAGAAGACTGATGATAATTATTAGATAATCTAGTTGCTACTACAGGGTGGTGTTTTGATGGTGGTAGTGAAAGGTGTGTCTTGAGCAAGCATCCAGGAAGATGCAGCCCAGGAGCCAGGAGGCAGCAGAGGGAACAGCTGGAGGGGGAATCAGCATTTCAGGATGGAAAAGTCTAGAGAAATCTTCACTTCTTTTATGTAAGACTCTCCATGTTTCACGAATGTTGCTGGTACCAAAAGAAGTATAACAGCTTTGAAGCTCAGCCCCAAACTCAGGTGTGTGAAATATCACTTGCTTTATATTCTACTAGGGGCCCAGTGTATGAATTCATGCACCTTGAAAGGAACTGTGGGCCACGAGGCTGTGGTGGGCACAGGGGCAGGTCTCGGCCCATCCTCTGTGCCCCTGCTCAGCCCCTCCTGCCATGGCCCAGGTCTCCTGTCAGTTGGCAGCCCCGCTCCTGCCACTGCTGCTCCCATGCGCTGATGGCATGGAACGATTGGGGCCAGCACCAGCAGGGGGTGCGAGGGGTGGCTTCCAGCCCCAATCATCCCTCAGGAGCAAGGGGAGGTGGAGAAGCCTGATCAGGGCTTGTGCTGGGTGCTGGCAGCAGGTGCAAGCAGCAGGTGGGACTGCAGTGCCCAGGAGCAAAGAATTTTCAGTAACCACCAGAGGCTCACCCCGATGACAGTGACCAGCACCCCACCTTGGTCTGGCACTCCTGCTTACCTGCTCCACCATCCCGCTGCAGCTGATGCTTGCCATGTTCCATGCTCTGCTGCCTGCTGCTGATGCCTGCTATATTCTGCGCGTGCCCCTTGGTGGTCAGTGCATGTCATAGTGACTGGTTGTTCGGTTGTTTGGTTGTTCCACTGTTTGGTCTATTTGCATATTAGGGTTTTATATATATGGACTAGAGGCTCGATGCAGAATTTGTGCATGGGTGGGGTCCCTCGGCCTGGCCAGCGATCAGGGCCAATTGGGACCAGCTGGCTGGGAGGAGTAACCGTGGGAGGTTGGCTAGCCATGGGAAGTTGGCTGTGGGAGTGCACTGACCAACATAGGGCAACTCCTGCGTTGAGCATCTGCCCCCTGGTGGTCAGTGTGCATCATAGCAACCGGTTGACTGGTTGTTTGGTCAACCTGTTGTAACTGTTGCTTAGGCTTTTTATATATATACTAGAGGCCCGGTGCACAAAAATTTGTTCACTTGGCGGGGTCCCTCTTGCAGTCTGGGACCCCTCAGAGGATGTCCACCTGCTGGCTTAGGCCTGCTCCCTGGGGGATCGGCCCCAAGCTGGCAGTCAGACATGCCTCTGGCAGCCTGGCAGCCCTCGGGGGATGCCCATTTACCAGCAAGGAACAGACTTAAGCTGCAGTCGGACATCCTTAGTGCTGCTGAGGAGGCGGGAGAGGCTCCCGCCACCACTGCTGTGCTGGCAGCCATCAGCCTGGCTTTTGGCTGAGCAGAGCTCCCCCTGTGGGAGCGCACTGACCACCAGGGGACAGCTCCTGCATTGAGCATCTGCCCCCTGGTGGTCAGTGTGTGTCATAGTGACCAGTCATTCCCAGTCATTCTGCTGTTAGGGTCAATTTGCATATTACCCTTTTATTGTATAGGATAGAGGCCTGGTGCATGGGTGGGGGCCAGCTGGTTTGCCCTGAAGGGTGTCCTGGATCAGGGTGTGGGTCCCGCTGGGGTGCCTGGCCAGCCTGAGTGAAGGGCTGATGGGTGTTTTCAGGCTGGTCACACCCCCTTCAGGGTGGGGGGTCCCCACTGGGGTGCCTGGCCAGTCTGGGTGAGGGATGAAGGCCGTTTTCAGGCTGGCCTAGCCCTCTGGCAACAGAAGCTCCCAGCCTCTCCTTTTTTCTTTTTTTTTTTAATTCTGGGATTTATTTACCTTCTATAATTGAAACTTTGTAGCCTTGAGTGGAGCTCAGAGCTGGCCAGGGTGGGGCGGGAAGCTTGGCTTCTTCCATCGCCAGGGGCAACCCAAGCCTCCTGCTCGTTCCAGCTCCATGGCCACGGGTGGCTGAAAGCAGATATCTGGGGTTTATTTATCTTCTATAATTGAAACTTTGTTGCCTTGAGTGGAGCTCAGAGCCGGCCGCAGCAGGCAGGAAGCTTGGCTTCCTCCATCACGGGTAACCAAGCCTCCTGGTTGCTCCAGCTCTGTGGCTGCCAGCCGCCATCTTGGTTGGGTTAGTTTGCATATAGTTGCTCTGATTGGCTGGTGGGCATGGCTTAAGGTATAACAAAGGTACAGTCAATTTGCATGTTTGTTTTTTATTAGTGTAGACTAGAGGCCCATTGCAGGAAGATTCCTGCAAAGAATAGGGCTTTGCTCCCATCTCTGCCATTCCTACCCCACCTTTCTCTGCCGCTCCTACCCCGCCCTTCTCTGCCGCTTCTTTCTAGCCTGTCTCCGCTACCTCTGCTCCCTTGTTTGGCTTCCTTCTACAGTGTCTTCAGTCTTCGCTCCCAGCCGATATATGCAACTTAGCCGCCATCTTTGTTGGCAGTTAATATGCATATAGCTCTGATTAGCCAATGGTGGGCGTAGCAATGATATGGTCAATTTGTATCTTTGTTTATTATTAGATAGGACTAGAGGCCCGGTGCACAAAATTTGTGCACTCAGGGGGGCATCTCTCAGCTTGGCCTGCACCCTCTTACAGTCTGGGAGCCCTTGGGGGATGTCTGACTGCCGGCTCAGGCCTGGGGAGTGGGCCTAAGCCATCAGTCAGACATCCTTAGTACTGCTGCAGAGGTGGGAGAGGTTCCTGCCACTGCCGCTGCACTAGCCAGCTGTGAGTCTGGCTTCTGGCTGAGCAGCGCTCCTACTGTGGGAGTGCACTGACCACCAGAGGGCAGCTCCTGCATTGAGCATCTGCCACCTGGTGGTCAGTGTGCATCATAGCAACCAGTTGTTCCACAGTTTGGTTGATTTGCATATTAGCTTTTTATTATATAGGATAGATAATTCAGAGTCACTACTCCACTGATAGATAATTAATACTCAGCTGTCATGAGTATTCCCCCTTTACACTGCTTCTACCAAAAGGACATGGGTCAATGTTTCAGGTATTAATGCCACGTTTGGGGCATGAAGAGCATTTGGGGGACCTCTGGTGACTGGTCCTCTGTCTCTAAGCTGAGACATCCTATGTCTTTGTCCTTATGGTCTTCTGATGTTGGGATACTACTACTTCCTAAACATGCTGGAGCTCTGAAAATCTTTGCTGAGCCCAGGGTCTATACCTAGGGTGTCACACACCCATAGCACTGCCTCTCAGGGTCTTTTCCCCCACCTGGCTGCAATGCCAGGAAGTGGGATTATGGATCACTTCTGATTTGGGACACAGCTCTCTCTTTCCACTCTTCCTGAATCTCAGCCTCTTTTAGGTTGGGGGATGTCTTCTCCTTCCATGTTTCTCCATTTGCTATGTCTCCTGCACCTTTCCAACACTCCATCTTCCTACTTCCAGAAACTTGTGGAATTTTCCAGGGTTAAATATATTTTTGCCTTCCCTGGGGCACTGAGCTGAGAACTCTGTTACAAGCTTGAATAAAGGGAAGAGGAACTATGGGGAGTTCTCTATGCTCATTGATCAATATTTCCAAAAGCTTTTCTAACCACATGGGCAAAATTGAATGCGATCCTCTGCAGATCAGTGGGAATCATCTCTATCACTGCCGGTCAGTTCCTGGAAAGCAATTTGCTATTCCGTGCCTCCGTTTCCTCATTTGCAAATAAGCAGTGTTTCTACCAATTTTCTAAACTGAAGGCACTGTTATAAGGATGAATGGTTTAAGAGATATAAAAGTGTTTTGAGAAAAGAAAAAATTACTACTACAGATATCTGGAATTAGCAAATGAAACCCCAGGACTCAGATGAATGAATGCTGGAGTTATTTTGTAATGGCTATAGTGTTTTGATGTTGAATTTGTGGAAAAATATAATCACTGAGGAGAAGGCGAGGGAAGTGAAGAATGAAAACAAAACCTCATACAGAAAGATAATAATGATGTTTCTCATCTCAAAATCATCTCCAAACTGCCTGTTTTCCTCCCATCAAACAATTGACGGGCAATGAGATTGTGCTTATTTGCAGTTAAAGCTATTGCAATGTTGACAATTAAATGTGCATGCGGAACAGAATAATGGGGCAGTCTCATTTTATCACCAGTGTTAGCCAACTTCTCCACAGGGCTTAAAGACATGTGGGAGAGCTCTGTATGATTTTCATGTAAAATGCATCCTCTGCAGCCTGAAGTGGGGTCAGTAGTTTGGGTTGGGTCACAGTGCATCTGCTGGTCACTGCAGAGTCACTCACTGTTAACTGCTCTGGTCTTGGTTTCATTCCTGTCCTCATTCCTTTGGTTTGTGGAAGAAATTACTGACCTGGAGGAGTCCATGGCTGCTATCAATCTCAGGCTGAGAGT
This sequence comes from Myotis myotis, assembly GCF_014108235.1. Taxonomy (NCBI): domain Eukaryota; kingdom Metazoa; phylum Chordata; class Mammalia; order Chiroptera; family Vespertilionidae; genus Myotis; species Myotis myotis. The sequence goes on from NW_023416313.1 coordinate 163,512,443, forward strand.
ATTTTCCACCTTCACAACAATTGGGTTCAGGGATTTCTTCACAAATGACCTTAATTATAGCCCTTCAGCTTAGTGATTAATAATGGCCACAAAAGCAGGAACTATAGGGAATAGAAAGTATGGCAGATACTTTTGTTGTTCAGCCTTTAGTCCTTGGCTGACCTGGGTTCATCAACTGCTTGAGAGACATTAGCTTCCTCCCTCTAAGCACCTGTTTCTCTTTTGCTCTGCCTGAAAGCTTGCTTTGGTGCTGCTCAAACTTTCTTATCAGTGAGGGACAACCAGGAAATGTGTGCGCGTGAGTTAAAACCCAGGACAAACCTTGAGCAATGAAATATCTCCATCAGTAGGACACCAGTCAATGGCTAGATGCCCAAGCTTCTCATCGTTTAGTAGGGATTTTCTCAAAGTGTGGCCCTTGCATGCAGCAACACCAGCATTACCTGGAGCTTATCAATGCAAGTTATTGGTCCCCACCCTGACCTACTGAATGGGAAATTCTGGGGTAGAGCACAGCAATCTGTTAACAGGCCCTGCGGGTGATTCTGCTGTGTGGTCAAGTTTGAGAGCCATTGCTTTAGTGGGATGAAAATGAGCTGGTTTCCACACATTTTCTCAGATGGTCGGCAAACTGCAGCTTGGCAAACTGGCTCGCGAGCCACATGCGGCTCTTTGGCCCCTTGAGTGTGGCTCTTCCACAAAATATCGGCTCTTCCACAAAATACCAACTTCTGCGCATGGGCCACGAAGTTTCAATCGCACTGTACGTGCGCGCCCGCACATGGTATTTTGTGGAAGAGCCACACTCGCAAGCCACGGTTTGCCGACCACGGATCTAGATGGGTTTGAGCTCCATTGCTCACATTGGTTACCTGGCCTCTAACATATCCTTTATTGACTCTTCTCCCTTTCCTGTCTCACTTGTCCTATTTCCTCATTTATGCTTCTCAGGATCACTTCCCAAATCCACACAAATCCTTTTCTCAGGGTATGCTTTAGGGTAGGGGTCCTCAAACTACGGCCCGTGGGCCACATGCAAATACAAATATTGTATTTGTTCCTGTTTTTTTTTTTTTTTTTTTTTTTTACTTCAAAATAAGATATGTGCAGTGGGCATAGGAATTTGTTCATAGTTTTTTTTTAAACTATAGTCCGGCCCTCCAATGGTCTGAGGGACAGTGAGCTGGCCCCCTGTTTAAAAAGTTTGAGGACCCCTGCTTTAGGGACATAGACTCAGCCAGGATGAAGACCATCTGCTGAAGGCTGACTACGTGTTAGGTGATTTCCACACATAATCTCATTTAATCCTCACAGATGAGGAAACCACGGCCCAGCAAAATTAGTTATGTTTTCTATAGTCACCATTGGTAAGTAGTAGGGTCAGATTTTAAATTTCTTCTCTTACTCCAAAACAAACAATTTATAAATATGCTGGTTAAGAGGATGAGTTTTAGAGTCAAATATTTGTGTTTAAAAACCAGTTTTATCATGTTCTAATTTTATCATGTAACCCTGGGGGATTTTCTTCACCTCCCTGAACTTTAGCTTTTTCTTCTGTGCAAAGATAATCATGGCCACCTCACAGTAGCATTTCTAGAGTTATTTAGCTAGAAATATCCTATGTGAAGTAGGTTCTTGGCTACAAGAACAATAGAGCTTCAACCTACCCTCGCCCATGCAAAGTGCTGCTCTAGCTCACTCCAACCCCAGTTACCTTCCTTGTTCTCTTTTGGTCCTTGAGCAATAGAAAGTTGCCAAAATGTTCCCAGGGCCAAGTTTACTTTAGGTGAGTTGGCAAAGCATAATTAATTTGTTCTAAAGCAGGGTATAATTTGGGACTGCAGCCTTGGAATTATTTAGTTTTGTGTGGTATGGTGTTATAAAATATGCTGAAAATGTAAAGACTGTACCTTATCTATATTTAAGTAAAGCCACTAAAATTTGAAATATATTTATACTAGCAAAGAGTAAAAATATAGTATTTCTATATATAAATAAATAAGTAGCTATATATCAAATGTTATATATAATCAGAAATTTTACTGGGGGGAGAGAGGTAAAGAGCTGTAAGTTTGCACTTGAGGATAGTAGGTAAGGGGTGGGGTTGAACACAGTATAAAATATTATTAAATGCAAACAAAATAAGACTCACTTAGGTTCTCACCATTTATAATTTTGATCAACGTTTTTGAATCCATTTCTATTTCCTGCCTGCACCTTCTCCTGGGGGTAATGAATTCCACAAATTTATTACCTGCTGTGTGAAGTAATACTCCCATCAAGCACACTGGGAAACCAGCTTTTCCAGCTGGGAAGGTGAATAAACTCTCTGCCAGTTATTTCTGCTTATTAAGTGTGGCAGGGCCATTTGTGAGGTGGAAGGATCTTCTGACAAATTGTGTCATTGTGATGCATCATTTTCATAAATTATGTTACTATGCAAATTTAGGAAGCTTGAACAATTGGTATAATTTTATCTTATGGACATTGAATTGTATTTCCATCTTTGGAATGTTTGCTAGAGAGTGTAGAGAAAATTGATGGCACCCATAGCTTGTGAGTAGAGATCCATAGTATGCATCTTTGTATTAGTCTCATTTCTGATCCTATTTTGCATCTTTCTTTTGTTTTTCTTTTCCTTTCTCATCTACTTTGAATCTGCATTATCTTGGTATATTGTATGCATATTTGTGAGATGGCAATAAACCCTTTTTGAATATGCAAGGAGGAATGGGAAAAGCAGACACAGACAGATGGAGACAGCCCCACATGACAGAGAGAGACATAGACATGGAGAAGAGACTAGACAAAGAGAGAGAGAGAGACAGAGATAGGGATGAAGAGGAATCCAGGAGGTGAGATTTCGAAGACAGTGACTTCCATGTGGGACTTAGGGAATTTCTATCACCATTTACCTCATAAACCTCATAATTATAGCATTCTTTGTTGATTGTTCTATAGTTTCATGTTTTAGTAAATCAATCCTATCTAATAATAGAGAAACATGGTAATTAACCATAACTTCGCTACCCTACCCATTGGCTAATCAGCGAGATATGCAAATTAACTGCCAACCAAGATGGCGGCCGGCAGCCAGGCAGCTGAAGCGAACAGGAGGCTTGCTTGCTCCAGTGATGGAGGAAGCCAAGGTTCCCTGCCTGCCGCTGCCAGCCTCTGAGCTGCACTCTAAGCAACTATGTTGCAATTATAGAAGCTAAACAATCACCAGAAACCTGCTTTCAGCTGTCAGAGCTGGAGCGAGCAGGACCACAACAGTGTTACAATTATAGAACCCAAACAAAAGCAGATACCTGCTTTCAGCAGCCGAAGTCTCAGAGCTGGAGCCGAGCCTCAGAGCTAAAGCCAGCTCTCAGCTCCAGTGACAGCCATAGAAGGTACATAAATCCCAGAATTAAAAAAAGAGAAAAAAAGGAGAGGTTGGGAGCTTCAGTCACCTGCCAGCCTAAAAACGGCCCTTAGCCCCTCACTCAGGCTGGCCAGGCACCCCAGTGGGGACCCCCACCCTGAAGGGGGTGTGACCAGCTGCAAACAGCCATCATCCTCTCATCCAGGCTGGCCAGGCACCCAAGCGGGACCCTCAACCTGATCTGGGACACCCTTCAGGGCAAACCAGCCGGCCCCCACCCGTGCACTAGGCCTCTATCCTATATAGTAAAAGGGTAATATGCAAACTGACCCTAACAGCAGAAGGACTGGGAATGACTGGTCACTATGACACACACTGACCACCAGGGGGCAGACGCTCAATGCAGGAGCTGCCCCCTGGTGGTCAGGGCGCTCTCACATGGGAGGAGCTCTGCTCAGCCACAAGCCAGGCTGATGGCTGCCAGTACAGCGGTGGTGGTGGGAGCCTCTCCTGCCTCCTCAGCAGCACTAAGGATGTCCGACTACAGTTTAGGCCTGCTCCCCGCTGGCAAGTGGGCATCCCCGGAGGGCTGCAGTGCTGCCAGAGGGATGTCTGACTGCTATCTTAGGCCCAATCCCCAGGGAGCGGGCCTAAGCCAGCAGGTGGTCATCCCCTGAGGAGTCCCAGACTGTGAAAGGGCACAGGCCAGGCTGAGGGACTCCCCTCCCCTCCAAGTGCGCAAATTTTTGTGCACCGGTCCTCTAGTCTCTGAATAATGGCCAACAAGCAATATGAGACATTAATTACTCAACCAAATGACAAGGCTCATCGATAGTCCAATAGAAGCAGAGTACATGCCCTGTATCCATTGAACTTTCCTTTTTAAAAATTAAGTCAGATTTACCTAGGTCTTGATTTTTTTTAAAAAAAAATTAAACATTTTTAAAATTCAGCTGTAGCAAATGACATCTCCCCCGAGGCTTTGGAACTACAAACCTTCACAAAGAGCAGAAAAGGAAAGGAAGAATGGGCAGAAAAGATGCAGGGTAGGAAGTGGAATTCTAAACAGTAAGACTGGTTAGATTAAGCTTTTTAGATGAAGTATTTCTGGGCCATTTCACGTCCTTTACCCTTTGTCTTGTTGCTTATTAGACTTTTCTCCTGGTCCCTTTCTTTCATAGACTCCTCTACTCTACTACTCAGATTCTTGTCTCTTCTTAAGACTGCACCCCAGGCCACATCCCCTTGGATATCCCCAGAAAATCAATTCTGTTCACTTAATTATGCAGATAAAGTTGGCTCTCTGTGCCCTACTAGACTCTAGTCCTTCCTTTCCATATTTAAAGAGTCATCAACGTGCAACAAAGCTCATCTTACTGGTCATGATTCTTGGTTGTGAACAGCAGAAAAGGACTCTGGCTAATCTAAGCAAAAAAGGAATTTATTGGAAGGTCATAGTAACTCTCAGCATCAAAGGAGAGGCTTTAGAGCAGGCTCAAAAAATGGGAAGGAGCCAGAGAAAGCTCAGCAGGCAAGAATGCCACCAGGGTCATGCACAAGAATGATCTCATTGGGATGCTCCTGTGGGTACCACTGGAGATGAACAACTTGCTGTTGGTGGTACTGCTGCCACCATATACAACATGACAGCCACTGCATTCTTGATTCCATTATTACAAATAGCTTCTATCTTTGAATCTTGAGGGAGTGATACAAAAGTGTAGACAGAACTTGTCTAGCCTTGGTCATGTTATTGCTGTGATGATTAGAGAGTGGAAACAGGAAATAATTCTTCTTCCACTGCTGTAGGCCCTGCTTCCTACTAAGAACCATAACATGGCAGGGGTAGGGGGAGGGGGAGGGGCGGTCTTTATCCCAACCTGGAAGGAATTACAGATGTTGAGAAGTCCAAAAAAAGGGGGAAATGTCCCATAGACCTTCGCTCTGGTCCTCACCATTTAGCATCACATGGGCAATTACTCTGAGTGAGGCCAGAAGACATTGAAACATTTAGAAGAGATGAGAGGCATGATCTGACTTGTGTTTTATAAAATCACCTGGATTCTGTATTGAGAATAGATTGTAGGGGCATAATGGCAAAAGCAGGTAGACCAGCTGGATTTAAAATTTTTATTTTTGGGAGAAAGGCATCTGTTATTTTGTTGCAATTTTTAACGGCACAGTCCTCTGCACTCTTCTTTCCTAATCTGATTTTTTTCTTGGCCTTCAAAAATGATGTGGCCTATTTAAAAATAGCCATTTTGAATATGCTTTCATTTAGATTTGATAATTTTCTTGTACTTTTGGCTAGTTTCCAATCTGGCCGTAGGACTGGTTCCACAGCCTCTCCTTTGATTCTGAGAATTACTGTGACTTTCCAATAAATTCTTTTCTGCTTAGTTTCGCTAGAGTCACTTTCTGTTGTTTACAACCAACAGGGCCTGCCATGTTGAGTATTGACCAAATGGATGAAACAGGTCTTCAACATCAAGCCAGCCAAGAATAAGGTCATGTTCTACACATAAACATGAAGGATGATCCTTTTGGAGACATGCAGTCTCCCCTCAACCTGTCCCCCACTTATATGTTTATAGATTTAGTATATAGAATTCCTAGTTCAGCAGTGGATTTGAGAAACTTCTAGTTCAGATATTTTTAAACAGCCAAATACACGTGAATTATTGCTGTATAACATTTAACGCAAAGTATACATTTTAACCTTGAGTCCCTTGGCTGGCTTACTATCTGCTAGTCTTCATCCATACATTGAACAAATGAAAATGGACTTGAATTCTCACAAACTGTCCTATCTCTCAGTGCTGGCTCTGCTTGTTTTTTGTTTTTTGTTTTTTTTTCCCTATTGTGTCATTCCTCCCATTTGCTGAATTTGCCTATTCTATGGATGGTAAAAAATATGACCTGCCTAAAGCAGTCATTAGCTTCCACATTAGCTTAGTGTTCCCTATATTAATACACTCAACAAATGTTAATTCTCTTGAGTTTTTATCTCAGCCCAAGAGAATTGGACAGGGAGTCAGCAGTCCTTAAGTTTGGATGATTTTCTTTCTTTCTCTCTGACTATAGCTCTTCCCCACTCTATTTAAAAAACTATTTACTTCCTTCGGCAGCCCAATCCTACATGTACTTTATTTTTAGTAGGGACGAAATAATGAAGTTTGAAAGTGAAATATATAGAGAAGGGAGTCCAAGTATTTAGTTATTAGATAAATACATGTTCATTTGATTTGATTATTTTTCTTGCACTTGAAATGTTTTTGTAATATTCTTAGATGGAACCTACTTTTTCAGTGACAAGAGAGATTATGAGAGAGAAAGCTTCAATTATTTGGGAGCAGAAAAAAGAAGATACTAAATGATGTTTTTATTTTATTATTTTTTATATTCTGCATGATTCCATTTATATGAATCTCAAAAACAGAGTATTCAATTCTATGTGATTACTGGTGGTGATGGTGGTGGTGGTGGTGGTGGTAATGTTGTTGTTATCGGTGATGGTAGTGTGTATGTGAGGGGTGGTGACAGGGAAGGAAGATAAGGGAACTTTTTGGTATGCTGAAAATATTTTATATCTTGAACCAGGTGGTGGTAACATAGGTGTTTATGTAAGCGAAAATTCCTTACTTAAGACTTTCATTTTGATTGTACATATATTATATCACAATCATCATCATCATCATCATCATCATCATCATCACAGCATATTTGAATCTTTGCAGTCTAATTATATCCTAAGCTTGGCTTACTCATAGTAAATTCTATTCCTAAACCAAGGTGATTGGAATAGAATTAAACTCTCTTCTCTATTTTCTTTTTAAATTGAATTTATTGGGGTGACATTAGTTAATAAAATTATATAGGTTTCAGATGTATAATTCTATAATATAGCATCTGTATTGTGTGTTCATCAACCCAACTTAAGTCTTCTTCAATAACCATTTATCTCCCCTATATCCTCTTTTACCTCCCCATCCTTTTCCCCTCTGACAATCACCAGGCTGTTGTCTGTGTCTATAAGTTTTTTTAAAAAATTAATTCCTTCACCCTTTTACCCATCCTAGTAACCCACCTCCCCTCTAACACCTGTTAGTCTGTTCTTCATCTATATAAGTTGTTTCTATTTGATTTGTTAGTTTATTTTGTTCATTAGATTCCACATATAACTGAAATCATATGGTACTTGTCCTTCTCTGACTGGCTTATTTCACTTAGCATAATGCTCTCCAGATCCATCCATGCCATTGCAAAGGGTAAGATTTTCTTCTTTTTTATGACTGAGTAGTATTTCATTATATAAATGTACCACTGCTTTTTTATCCACTCATTGGGACTATTTCAAACTAAAAAGTTTTTTAAAATATATTTTTATTGATTACAGAGTGGAAGGGAGAGGGAGAGAGATAGAAACATTAATGATGAGAAAGACTCATTGATTGGCTGCCTCCTGCATGCCCCCTACTGGGGATTTAGCCCAAAACTCGGACATGTGCCCTGACCAGGAATCCAATGGTGACCTCGTGGTTCATAGGTTGATGCTTAATCACAAAGTAACACTGGCCAAGCCAAACTAAAATGTTTTTGCATAGCAAAGAAAACCATCAACAATAGGAAAAGACAACTCACTGAATGTGATAACATATTTGCCAATGATATACCTGATAAGGGGTTAATATCCAAAATTTATAAAGAACTTTAAAACACAACACCAGAGAGAACCGAGATGGTGGCCTAGGTAAATGCCAGTATTTGCTGCCTCCCATAGCCACATTAAAATTACAACTAAACTACAGACTAGCCATCATTCAGAACTGCTTGAGATCTGGCTGAATGGAATTCCTACAACTAGAGAAGTAAAAAAGAAAGCACATTGAGACTACTAGGAGGGGTAGAGGTTCAGAACAGGCTGGTCTGACAGCCATGTGTGGTGTTTTTTTAATCAGGAGGCATATCTAGGCTGCAGAGGCCTCCCATGAGGAGCAAAGGGCCCCAACCCCACACCAGCTCAGGGTTCCAGAACTGGGAAGATAAATCTCTGTAACTTCAGGCTGTGAAAATGAGTGGGGAGAGTGGCTGAGTGACACAGAGGCTCTGGAGTCCCAAGCAATTCCTCTTAAAAGGCCAGCACATAGACTTACCCAGACTCACTCCCTCTGAGTTGCAGACAAGGATGCTCAAAGGGTTCATTGTGCCTATGTTTAGACCTCCCCCATTGCAGAGCTTACTTGTAGCCATATCTGAGTCTCCATCAGCCTGGCTCACACTATTCGCTCTGTCCTGGTGATTCCCTGAGACCCTTCTCCACCCAATTTTCAACCCCACCCAAGCTATTTGCAGTGGCTTTTCCCTATGAATGGTTGTCCTGGATCAGGCTTCAGACTCCTAAAATCTTTCAAACAAACAGCAGCTTATGTCAGTGTGTCCCATACCTATCAATAAAAGGCCCAAGACCCCAGCACTAGCAGTAGTCTGCCTTGCTTCACAGCTTGGCCTCACGTGGGCACTTCCAAGCCCAACACAAGTATTAGCCATATGAAAATTGCTCTGTAGCTCCTGCTGGGTGGTGTTAGGCAGTGGCTGACTTTGCACCTCCTGGGTGGCCCCAGAACCTGTGCACCTGGTGGACACCTTCAGACAATACCAGATTATAACTGTACATATTCCCGAGTGACACACTCAAGGGGCAGACTCAGTGAGCACCAAAGCCCCACTGAAGCAAGTCCTGTTCCATAGGGGTGTCTCCTGAATAGCAGCTTTTCCACTGTAGTCGCAGCTGGTCCTCACAGCCAATTGACCTGGAGGCCAATTCATCCCTGTGACATCAACAGCAATCTAGGCTCAACTACAACAAGACTGTGCACACAGTCCACACAGGGGCGCACCTGACATGCCCAGCTCAGGTGGCTGGGGAGGCTGAGCCACTGGGTCCTATGGGACACCTACTGCACAAGGCCACTCTACCAATTCCAGGAGACAAAGCAGCTCTAGCTAATACATAGAAAAAAAAAACAGGGAAGCAGCCAAAATGTGGAGACAAAGAAACATGTCACAAATGAAAGAACAGAAGAAATCTCCAGGAAAGGACCTAAATGAAATGGAAGCAAATAAACTACTAGATATAGAGTTCAAAACAATGGGTATAAGCATGCTCAAGGATCTTAATGAGAGATTCAAGGGACTTAGTGAGACTTTCATGGATCTTAGTGAGAATGTCAAAGACATGTAAAAGGACCAGTCAGAAATTAAGCATACACTAGCTAAATAAAGAATAATTTACAGGGATTCAACTGTAGAGTAGAGGATTCTGAGAATCAAATCAATGATTTGGAATATGAGGAAGCAAAAACAAACAAACAAACAAAAACAACAACCTCAAAACAAAAACAAAACACCCAATCAGAAGAGCAAAAGAAAAAAAGAATCCAAAAATATGACGAGAGTGTAAGGAACTTCTGGGACAATGTCAAGCATACCAACATTCACATTATGGGGGTGCCAGAAAGAGAATAGAGAGGGCAAGATATGGAAAACCTGTTTGAAAAATAATGACAGAAAACTTTCCCTACCTGGTGAAAGAAATAGACTTACAAATCCATGAAGCACAGAAAGTCTCAAACAAGAGGAACCCAAAGAGGCCTATATCAAGATACATCATAATTAAAAAGCCAAAGGTTAAAGACAAAGAGGGAATCTTAAAAGCAGCAAAAGAAAAGCAGTTACCTACAAAGGAGTGCCCATTTAACTGTCAGCTAATTTCTCAACAGAAACTTTGCAGGCTAGAAGAGATTGGCAAGAAATATTCAAAGTGGTGAATAGCAAGGACTTACAACCAAGATTATTCTACTCAGAAAAGCTATCATTTAAAATTGAAGGTCAGATAAAGAGCTTCACAGACAAGAAAATGTCAAAGGAGTTCATTACTACCAAACCAGTATTACATGAAATGTTGAAGAGTATTCTTTTAGAAGTGGAAGAAGAAGGAGAAGGAGAAGAAGAAGGAGAAATAAAAATATGAACAATAAAATGGCAATAAATACATATCTATCAATAATTGAATGTAAAAATAAAAATAAATGAACAAGGAATCTAATGAACAAAATAAACTTATGAATAAAATAGAACCAGAGGCATGGAAACATGGAACAGGCTGATGAATCTCAGAGGGAAGGGGGGGGGGAGGGGGAGCAGGAAAAGACTAACCAAAGAATTTATATGTATATATGCATTACCTATGTTCACGAACAATAGGGTGTTGAAGGTCTGGGGCTGGGTGGGAACTGGGTATGTGGGGGGGGGGGAATAGGGGGATATCTGTAATACTATCAACAATAAAGATTAAAAAAACACACAATTCAACACCGAAAAAAACCACAAACCAGTTATAAATGAGCAAATGACCTGAATAGATACTTCTTCAAAGAGGGTATACAAATGGTCAATAGGCATATGAAAAGATGTTCAACATTACTAATCATCAGAGAAATGAAAATTAAAACCACAATGAGATATCCCCTTAACACTTGTCAGAATGGCTATCATCAATAAATCAACAAACAACAAGTGTTGGTGAGGATGCAGAGAAAAGGGAACCCTTGTGTACTGTTGGTGGGAATGTAGATTGGTGCAACCACAGTGGAAAGCAGTATGGAGTTACTTCAAAAAGTAAAAAAAAAATGGAACTGTCTTGTGACCCAGTGATTCCACTTTTGGTAATATACTTGAAGGAACCTAAAGCACTAATTTGAAAGAATATATGTACCCCTATGTTCATTGCAATGTTATTTACAATAGCCAAGATTTGGAAGCAGCTCAAGTGTCCATCCGTAAATGATGATTTTACAAGCTCTGCTATGTGTGACTCAGCCAGGAAAAAGTAAATAGAGACCACAGGCAGTCTCTCCTTTTGCCACAATGGGTTTCTAAAACCTCTCACAAAGGAAATTTCATTTCTCTCTTTGGGGCTACATTCTTGACTAAGATATAATATAAAAAACAGTCATGTATATGGTCATCAATATTCCCAAAAGAAAATATTATAAAATCAATCTAATTTAAAATAAAGTTATATTATAATTTCTAGAAAATATTAATAAATATACTGTGTATATTTACTACAGAAGGGCCCACAGAGTACTATAAAACACACATAAACTATCAAATATAAATCTACTGCTCTATAAATGACCTGAAACATATTAATTAATTCTCACATGATTATTACAGCTACTACCTATTTTGTTTGCTTTTTTATTATTTAGGAGATTTATAAAAATAACTAGAGGCCTGGTGCATGAAATTTGTGCACTGATGTGTGTGTATGTGTGTGCGTGTGTGTGTGTGTCTCCCTCAGCTCAGCCTGCATCCTCTCCAATCTTGGACCCCTCAGGGGACATCCCTCTCACAGTTAGGACTGCTGGCTCCTAACCACTTGCCTGCCTGCCTGCCTGATTGCCCCTAACCACTTCTGCCTGCCAGCCTGATCACCCCCTAACTACTGCCCTGCCAACCTGATTGACACCTAATTGCTCCCCTGCTGGCCTGATGGCCTCCAACTGCCCTCCCCTGCTGGCCATCTTGTGATGATGTGAGGGCGTGAGGGTCAATTTGCATATTACATCTTTATTATATAGGATTTTGATGACATAAAAGAAACAATGGGTACAGGGAAACAAATCAGGAAAAATAGAAGGTATCTATGTATCTTTCCTGGAACAAAAAGTCATCTCTACCAACCCCAGAGCGATATGGGCTCTCAGTAAATCATTGCTTTCTGCTGTGAACAATAGTGATAGTGTGTTTTCCATGGAAAACCATGTTTACAAATAAAGGCCTCTCTCCCTTTCAAGCTATAGCAGGGAGGCTCATTTACCTTCTCTTAACCTTTAGTGCTTCAGCCAGCTCTTCCCTGCTGCAGAGACATTGCATTTTCTCTGTAGATAACACTCTAAACCACTGATTCATTAGATCTCCACTGCCACCCCCTAGTGCCAGCCACCATCATCTCTATCCTGGATGGCTGCTGGAGCCTCTTAATTATCTTCCTGTTTCTATTCTTGCTTACCTTTCAATCCATTAGTCAGAGTAATCTTAAAACAGGTAGATTAGATAATATCACTCCCTTGTTTAAAATTCTCCAGTGGCTTTCCATTTAACATAGAAGGAAATAGAAATTTCCTACTGCAGCCCGTCAGCTCCACACAGTCTAATTTCCTCTCTCTCACCCCCTGCCATTCTGCGCCTGGCTCACTCTGCTCAGCTCGCCAACCTTCTTCAGTATTAGCATTCACCAAACTCCTTTCTGTCTCAGGGACACTGCACTGCTGTTCCTTCCTCCCCCTGCCAGGAATTTTCTGCTCCAGCTATCTGTGTGGCTGGCTCCTTCTCAACTTTCAGGTCTTAGCTTAAATGACCTCCTTGGAGAGCCTTCTCCGGTCCTGTCTGAAATACTCTCATGGCTCGTGTTATTCTGTGTTACGCTCTGCATTCATTTTCTTCGTAGCACTTACTACAAATGGTAATTATTTGGCTTGTCTGTTTATTTTGCTTATCTCCCACTAGACTATAATAATAGTCTAGAGTACTTGCTATGTGCCAGGCAGTAATGTTTAACATTAATTAACTTGTTTATTATAACAATGCTATAAAGGAGGTACTATATTATCAGTGGCTTACAGATGGAGAAACTGAGGCATAGAGAGGTTAGCGTTCCTTGCTCAAGGTCATGCAGGCTAGAAAGTGGGAGAGCCAGGTTGTGAACCCAGGTGATTTAGCTCCAGTGCCCCCACCTTTCACCTCCATGCCCTCTTGCCTCTATGATGACATGTCTGCCTTGTTGACCATTTGTGCTCGGTGCCAGCACAGCGTGATGCATGGGGTGGTGTGGACAATTGTCCCTATTTGGTATAGATGAGAATCAACCATAGCCAGTGAACCACTGGGGCAGGACAGAGGGCGAGAGGAGTGAGGCAGGCGCCCTTTCTCTGTAAGGAATGCTGCAACTGTTGGAAAGGAAAGTGCTGAGTCAGCTCAGTGTTCATCACCTAGATTTATCTCATGGGTTCTGGGGCCTCATGCAGAGCAGGGTGTACAAATCAATGGCAAAAAGATATCTTATTCACAGGTGTGTAATAAAATTGTGGCACAAGCTGTATTGTTGTGGGGCACTTTAATGGATGAGATAGTCTTTCTCTGCTTACTTCCACCTCTCCTCCTTTGCCAAGGACCACCATCATATGGACTTTAGGGTATCAGTGGAGGTGCCAGGAAGGAGTATCAGTGACTATTGGAGACAATGGTGAGATCAGGAACAGGGTGCTCCTACAGGCCGACTAAATCATGTGTAAACAATTGCCTAAGCACTTTCACTGCATGTATGTGCATGTGCAAGCGTGTTTGTATTTGCAGAGTCTAAGCTTTAACATGAAAAGATGGGGCCTAGATTTATTGGCCTTTTAGCTACTATTATTAATAGCTGGTGAGGTCTGGGGAAGCTTTGCAAATCACTCTGCAAACATTTATTTAACATACACTTATTGAATACCTACTATATTTCAGGTCTGTGATAGGTACTGTTGATACTGAATATCAGTGATCACTGGCCTTGGGAGCATACAACATAGCTGAAAATGTAGAGGATATGGACATGTAAAGAAGTAATTACAAAAGTGTGATAAATTCTAGGGTCATGGGAAGTACAGAGTGCTTTGGGATTCCCAAGAAAGTAGCACCTGCCGGCTGGTGTGGCTCAGTGGTTGAGCCTTGACCCATGAACCAGGAGGTCATGGTTTGATTCCCAGTCAGGGTACATGCCCAGGTTGTGGGTTTGATCCCCAGTAAGGGACATGCGGGAGGCAGCCGATCCATGATTCTCTCACATAATTGATGTTTCTATCCCTCTCTCCCTCTCCCTTTCTCTCTGTGAAATCAATAAAGAATATATATCAGCACCTAATTCAGACTGAGGATTTAAGGGGAAGGGAAGAAAAATATTCTGGAGGCAATGATAGTTCATCTGAGTCTGGAAATGTGAGCCAACCTAGGCAGACAAGCAAAATGGTGAAAAAGGTCTGGGTAGAGGTACAGTGTGTACAGAGTCATTGAGGAATGAAGGAGCATGGGAGACCACAGGCACTGAACACAGGCAGCAGAGTGGGTGTTGAGATATAATACTGGACAGGTAGGTGGGAGCCAGATCATTGATACTTTAATGGGTTTGAATTTTAACCTGGGGCAGTGAAATCCACTGAATATTTTGTAGACAGAAATGCTCTTATTAGATTGTGTTTGAAGAGAACAGTGTGCAGAATGGCTTGACAGGGACTGAGACTAAAATTGGAGACCAGTGAAGAGTCTGTTGCAATAATTCAGATGAGAAAGGATGAAGCAGGAACTGGGGCAGGGCCAATGGACTGGAGAGGAAGAGAGTGATTCTAGAGAATTTAGGAGGTAGAAACCATAGGACATTGTAGCTATTTAAATTTGGGAGTGGATGAAAAGCAATTTAAAGATTATTATTAAGTTTTCACTTGGTAGTTTATGACTTGATAGGTGGGTGGGTGGAGTGATTTCCTTAAATGGGCAATAGAGAAGGAGGAATAAAGAGAGAGAGAGAGAGAGAGAGAGAGAGAGAGAGAGAGAGAGAGAGAGAGAGAGAGAGAGAGTGTTTAGGAGGATACTTTCAGGTTTGGACATGCCTGTAGATCATTCCAATAGAGATGGCCAGTGGGGAAGACTATAGAACTGGCACATAGTGGGAACTCATTATGTATTTGTCAAATGAATGAAAGTGGTAGACCTCTGGGACACAAGTTTGGATGGGTTAGCCATCACTGCACCACATTCCCACTTATGATCATATAGATAGATAGTAGTTGCTTTTATGGGAGTTGATAGAGTATACAGCCAAAAGATGAAGACTAGAAGTGGTCCTAATTTAAGGCAGAGGTGGATAGGAGCCTAAAAAGGAAAATAAAGAGTAGTCAGAGGCAGAAAAACTCCAGGAGAGAGAAGTAACCTGGAAGCCAATGGTAATGATTTCAGAGAAGAAGGCATCACTGATGAAGAAAGTCAAGTGAAGGAAGAATTAGAGAGGTCCCGTCTAGTTTACCAACTGAGGGGGAGGTTGGCTGAAGTTTATTATTGTGATTTCACCATATGCCAGGCACCATGTGATGCACTGAGCATACACTTAGGGTTCAGTGATGTGGTGGAGGCTGAATCCAGATTGCACTGAGTTGATGGCAAGGAAATGGAGACACAAGTAGAGAGAACACTCTTATGGGTGGCTTGTGTGGGAGAAAAGAGGTTGAATGAAAAAATCAGAGGTATGTTGTCTGGGGGGAGTTACCCTTCCCTTCCCTTCCCTTCCCTTCCCTTCCCTTCCCTTCCCTTCCCTTCCCTTCCCTTCCCTTCCCTTCCCTTCCCTTCCCTTCCCTTCCCTTCCCTTCCCTCCCCTCCCCTCCCCTCCCCTCCCCTCCCCTCCCCTCCCCTCCCCTCCCCTCCCCTCCCTTTTCCTGTTTCTTCCTTTCCCTTCTTCCCTTTCTTTTTGTATTTTATTTACCCCCCCACCCTTCTGTCTCTGTCTTTCTCTCTCTCTCTGACAAGGTTAGGTCTCTGAGAAAGTGGAAAGGTTGGGATGGAAGCTCAGGTGGAAAGATGGACAAGAGGAGGGATATCTGACAGTGACAGGTGTGATGAAGAGTGGAGACAAAAAGGTGATGGGGGCCAGGAAATGAAAGGAGTTCATTTCTCATGCCCCTATTTTCCTCTCCATGTGGAAGGAGGGGAGTTGGTGAGTCTGGGGACTTAGGAAGGGAGATAAAGTTTAGAAATTTCTAGTTATGAGGAACGAGAGGGGCACATAGAAGGACTGCAAAGCACCATGGAAGGCGTTTAATTTTATGCCTCCCACCCAACAAAAGTGTGTGAGTGATTCTTTCTCAATGGTCCTGGTGTGGAATGGGAAGGTGGTCGGCAGCACTGGGCCAAGCTGGGGATTCAGAGTGTGTGTGATAGACTCTTCAAAGCCTAATCTTTTTTTTTTTTTTTTTTTTAAATCTTGAAAGCAGATTTTTTTACTTTAATGAATGATTATGCCTGGAACTGCATGTGCCTGAGTAGTCTTCATCTTTATGTGGGCTGGTTTTTCCTTACAGGAAGCAACCATTAGTTTCTTTTCCCTCACTCAAGATTTAAAAAATAGTCAAGCTTTATATACAAATACAGAAAGGCCTACTTCAAGTAACAAATGAAAAATGTAACTACAAGTGATGTATGCACACTGACAGTACGTTCACTGGCACCTTCCATACAAAATGATGCCGAAGACTTTACAAACAGTTAATATAAAACAATGGTTTCCAAGGGACAAACTTAATCAGACCTATAAAGAGCCCTAGAAAACGTTAGTTTAACAAAGGCCCCAATGAGTCTAGGTTTTGATAAAAGTATGGTTTGGGGAAGCACTTTAAAAAATGTATTTTTATTGATTTCAGAGAGGAAGGTGGGGGAGAGAGAGGGAGAGAGAGAGAGAGAGAGAGAGAGAGAGAGAGAGAGAGAGAGAGAGAAACATCAATGATGAGAGAGAATCATTGATTGATTGGCTGCCTACTACACGCCCACACTGGGGATCTAGCCTGCAACCCAGGCATATGCCTGACCAGAATCGAACTGCAACCTCCCGGTTCACAGGTGAACATTCAACCACTGAGCCAAGCCAGCCAGGCGTAGGGAAGCACTTTTCACCTTTATCATGTCAGATGACATATACAATAAAATTAAATTACAAATCATGTAACTGAACAAGAATAATTTCTTTATATAAACTGTTAATAGATACCTAAATACAATATGATTTTTAAAATGAAATTGTGTGTGTGTAGTTGTATTCATAAAGATAAGTACACTAATCAAAAGCTATACAATATTAACAGCAAGTCCAAATTGGAACAAAGATATTCTTCTGAATTCCATATTTCATTGAGCATCAAAAACTACCAATCTCTTAGTCCTTTTTTTGTACATTATTCTGTATCCACATTCTCTGCATCTGATTGGATTCCTGGATTTTATTTCATTTTCTGCGTGACATGTTCCACAGATATATATCATTGGCTGTTGCTTTGGGGGTTGGACATGCTCTGGGTGTCCATTGTTAGTCTGTAGCAATGACAAACTCTTCACCCTGCTCAACGTCTAATCTTAAGTAAAGCTCCTTAAGATGAGTTTAAAAAGTTACAACATACTGCCAATTTGTAGTACTAAAACTTTGCTGGAATAATAGAGTACTCCACTCTCTTGGAAATCCATAAACCTAGCTACTAGGTTATTGCACTCTAACATAGCCAGATGGTAGAATCCAACACAGATGGCTGGAAAAATCAACAAATGAAAGGGTGAAAGTGTGAGTGGTGAGGTGACTCTTAACTGGGCAGAAAGAATGAAATGCAAAGCAATAAAAGGTGTGGAATGTGGCAATCATATAGTTACTTACTATATATGTTAACTTTCTTTGTGGAGGCACTGAGATATTTTTCCCCAAACCCTGAGTTTTCAGTTCTATGATAGAGGATCTGATGAGAAATGTAGCACAAACAGTAAAATGGTATAGACTCAGGGGCACAGTTGCTGAAGAAGAAACTCCTCCAGCCTTTTGAGTGGGTGATGGGTAGGAATTCATGAAGGAGTAAGAAACGCTGCGACTCTTTTTTTTTTTTTTTTTTACCACCAGTTTTACTAAGGTGTAAATGACAAATGAAATTATATATATATTTAAAGTGTACAATGTGATGATTTGATGTATGTGCATTCATTGTGAAAATATTCCCACCATCAAGTTAACACATCTATTACCTCCATTGTTACCTCTTTGTGCATGTGAGAATGTTTAAGATCTAGTTTCTTAGCCAATGTGAAGTACATATACAACACAATGTTTTTAACTATAGTAACCACACTATACATTGGATCCTCAGAACTTATTAATTTACTAGAGGCCCGGTGCACCAATTCATGCACGGGTGGGGTCCCTTGGCCTGGCTGGTGATCAGGGCCCATGGGGGCCGCAGGAGGTTGGAGGCCGAGGGGAGGGGCTGCTGGAGGTTGGCCAGCTGTGGGAGTTTGGCTGTGAGAGCACACTGACCACCTGGGGCAGCTCCTGTGTTGAGCATCTGCCCCCGGGTGGTCAGTGTGTGCCATAGTGACCGGTCGTTTGGTCGACCGATCATTTGGTTCTTAGGCTTTTATATATATAGACTAGAGGCCCAGTGCACAAAATTCATGCATGGGGGGGGGTTCCCCTCACCCCAGCCTGCACCCTCTCCAATCCTGGACCCCTCAGGAGATGTCCGACTGCCGGTTAGGCAGTCGGACATCCCTCTCACAATCCTGGACCGCTGGCTCCTAATCACTCACCTGCCTGCCTGCCTGATTGCCCCTAACTGCCCTCCCTGCTGGCCAGGTTGCCCCCAAATGCCCCCTCCCTGCCGGCCTGGTCACTCCTAACTGCCTCCCCCTGCCAACCTGGTTACCCCTTACTGCCCCCCCTGCTGGCCTGGTTGCCCCCAACTGCCTCCCTTGCTGGTCTGGTTGCCCCTCATGGCCACTCCTCCCCCCCCCACCCCCCCCGCCAGCCTGGTCGCCCCACCCAGCCTTCTGTTCAGTTGTTTGGTTGTCCCTTACTAACCCCCCCTGCTGGCCTGGTTGTAGGCAGCCATCTTGTGAGGGCTAATTTGCATATTACCGCTTTATTATATAGGACTAGAGGCCCAGCGCATGAAAATTCATGCACTCAGGGGGATCTCTCAGACCAGACTGCCCCCTCTCGCAGTCTGGGAGCCCTTGGGGGATATCCACCTGCTGGTTTAGGCCTGCTCCCCAGGGGATCAGGCCTAAGCTGGCAGTCAGATATCCCTCTGGCAGCCTGGGAGCCCTCAGGGGATGTCTGACTGGTGGCTTAGGTCCGCTTCTGCGGGGAGCGGGCCTAAGCCACAGTTGGATATCCTTAGCACTGTGGAGGAGGCTGGAGAGGCTCCCGCCACTGCCGCTGCACTTGCAGCCATCAGCCCAGCTTGCGGCTGAGTGGAGCTCCCCCTGTGGGAGTGCTCTGACCAGCAGGGGGCAGCTCCTGTGTTGAGCGTCTGCCCCCTAGTGGTGAGTGCATGATGTAGTGACTGGTTGGTCCCAGTCATTTTGCTGTTAGGGTCAATTTGCATATAACCCTTTTATTATATAGGATAGGTTTGTACTCTTTGAACAAACTACCACATTCCCCTTCCCACCCCCACTCTGGCAATCATTGTTCTACTTTCTATTTCTATGAGTTTGACTTTTTTCAAGAGTCTACATGTAAGTGATATATAATATTTGTCTTTTTTCTGTCTGACTTCACTTAACATAAAGTCCTCCAGGTTCATTTTATGTTGTCATAAATGGCAGGATTTTCTTATTTTTAAGGCTGAATAATATTTCATTGTGTATATATATATATATATATATATATCACACTTTAAAAATCCATTCACTCACTGATGGATACTTAAGTTGTTTCCATATCTTGGCTATTGTGACTAATGCTGCAATGAACATGGGAGTGCAGGTATCTCTTTGAGATAGTGACTTCATTTCCTTTAAATTACATATCCATAAGTGGGATTGCCAAATCATATGGTAGATTTATTTATTTATTTATTTATTTGAGGAAACTCCACAATGGCTGTACAAATTTACATTGCCACCAATAATGCACAAGGGTTTTTCTTTCTCCACATTCTTGACAGCATTGGTTATTTCTTGTCTTTTTTTTTTTTTTATAATAGCCATCTTAATAGGTGTGAGGTGACATCTCATTGTGATTTTGACTGCATTGCAGGGGACTCTGGTTTTATAGTTTAACTAGAGGCCCAGTGCATGAATTTGTGCATGGGTGAGGTCTGGCCAGCCTGCCCCAATCGATTGGGCCAGGCTGGCTGGGGGGAAGGGCTGCAGGCGGTTGGCCAGATGGCCCTGCCCCTGATCGGGGTGGGGGGTCCAATCGGGGCGGGGCTGGCCGTGGGGGAGAGGGGTCACAGGTGGTTGGCGGGCCAGCCCCACCCCCGATCTGAGTGGGGGGCGATTGGGGGTGGGGTTGGCTGGGGAAGGGGCCGCAGGCAATTGGCCGGCCCCACCCCCTGGTTGAACTCTGTTGAACTCCTGCTCGAACTCCCGGTTGAGGGGACAATTTGCATATTAGCCTTTTATTATATAGGATGTGGATGTAAGTTGCCATAGAATTTTAGAGGTGACAGGTGCATTTGCATGCCAATCAGGATTTCAGTCACAGCCCAAAGACAGCTACATTTGTATTTCGTCTCATAGGAAACTGACTGCTGGTCCCTTGTGAAGCATTCCGTCAACAGTTGGAACCTTCTGTGATCCTGCTTGACCCACCAAGGCGCATTGCTTGCCTACTCTCTAAGATTAAGCCTGTTACTCTGCCCTGCTTGAACTTTTTGCAGAATATAGGATCATGATGGGTATAGTTGCGATGCCTCCTCCTATCTCTTCACCTGAACATGAGTTTCCATTTCAGATAAAAGATGAAAGTAGTACTTGGGTATTCTCTCTAGGCGTGTAGGTGGGGGTGACAGGAAGTAGCGGCTCCTGTTAAGGACCAAAAGGCTTATAGCTGTCTCTACTACTTTTAGATCCTCTGTAATCCTCACCAGAAAATTGGGCTGATGATGTCATTTCTCATATAAACTCCATGAAACTGACACTTGTATTAGACTGCCTAGTAAAACGACTTCCATCAATCATTATCTTTGCTTAATAGCATTACCATGTTAATAACAAAGAGTTTTCCTCAAAGACTTGGGATTTTTAATGTAGTTAAGTGTTAGTCTGTGGCCATAGGTTCCCTTTTCTCCAACCCCCAGCTGAAATCCTGTTAAGTCTCACAAACTAGTCTGAGTTGGAAAAATTAAGTAGAAAGCCTTCGGGGGAAAAAGCACACAGTGCACTGTTAGATTTGAATAGCAGTGCAGTAGATGGCACTCTTTCCTCTGAATCCAAGGCAGCGGACTGTTCTGAAGTTGGACAAGGAATATGTCTCACTCCATGTAGGTAGCAACATTCAGAAGTAGATGAAACAGGGACCTTCCTGCTAATCCACCAAAAGCCATATTTTCACCCCAAGCCTCAGCTTGTGAATATTTGAGTTCCAATCAAGGATGAGCTATGTGGGTAGATAAATAAAATAGCAAGCATTAATGCATATAACTCCAAGCTCTGATTTTGGCCAAGGTGCAGGCTTAGCCTTCTCTTTCTTGTAGCATTGTGGACCGTCTGAGGTGCAATATCACTGCTGTCTTTTGAAATACAAAATTTAATTCTACATATATGAAACCTGAGATACAAAACTTGTGTTTCTCAGGACTTCTTATTGCCTTTCACAGGCCCCGATATCAGCTCTGCAAACTGCCATGCTCTACTTGGGAGGTTATGTTTTACTGAGCTTAACCAAGGCTACATACAGAGTGAAGGAAAAGTAGATGTACAATCGTTCTTATGGAAAAAAATACAATAATTAATAAATAATAATACAAGGATAAACTGTGTTTCAGGTTCTCACAACTGTAAAGCTACTTTTGCCCCACCCTGTGTAACCCTATAGATAAAAATTCACTGTTTAGATACCATTCATTGTTCAACACCTGGTTTTAATTTCCCCCTTTCTTCTTTTTTATCCAGCTACATCATTGATTTGTGTCTCTAGCTCTAATATCAGGCAGAGAGTCTGGGTTAAGGATGATGTCAGTCAGTCTAGTGGGAATGAGTTGATTAAGAATCCATATTTTTTATAGACTCTCAGCATTATTAAAAATTGATTTTTTGCATCATTGTACTTCATGTTCACTGTAGAAGAATTAGAAAATACAGTTAGTAAAAACAAAACAAAAACAACCCAAATCACTAAAATAGTATCCTTTTGTATATTTACTTCTAGTCTGCCTCTGTCTTTGTTTGTCTTTTTCTGCCCCGTTCTCCTTTCCACTTCTAACTCACACACACCCTCTCCTGTCAGTAAAGGCTGTCAGCTTCTGGCAAGAAGCAGTGCTGCCTATTTACAGGCCTAGGAACTATTGACAAAGGTGGGGCAGGGTTAGGAAAACGCTAAAGTACCCTGGGGCGACAGAGGGGAGCTGCTACTACTCCTTTCCCTGAGAGCACTGCACTGGGAAGGCTAATGGGTGGTTTGCCTCTTCCCTTGCCCTTCAGCTTCCAGTAGAGTTTCATCAATGGGAGGCTTTAGAGGAAGCTCCAAGGGCTGAGTAGAGTGAGGTCCAGGTGTTCATTCTGAGGCTCCATCTCTTCTAATTTACCAAGGGTTGGCTGCATCCCTCCACTGGAGGCACAGTTACTGTTCTGAGCAACCAACTTCACAGCTCTCTCTCTGAGTTATGGTAACTTCTCCCTCCCCTTATCCTTTCAGACTCCTTGCTCTTACTAGGTAGGTATTTCTCTATCTCTTGTTAATTCCCCTGAACTCCATTATCACCTTTGTAAATAGTCACTTTATTAAGCTTTTCTCAATTACCTAGTTTCAGAATGCTGTCTCTTTTCTGCCAGGACCCTGACTGATACCCATATCTTCCATCAATTCTCAAAATTTCCCAGGCATTCTATTTTGTTTATTGTTTCTACCTCATTCTCTAATTTCTCTCCTTCTGGAATTCCAATAGGTGTATTTTTAATCTCACTCTTAACCTCTCTCTCACATTTTCCATCTCTGTCTCTCACTGCATTTTGGATGATTCCCTCACACCTATATTCTCATCAGGCACTGCCTGTGGGCAAATGACTGCTGAATCTTACTCATGATGACTCCTTTTCTGCTGTGTTTTGTAAGTTTTTATTGTGAGCTCATTTTCAGCCAGAATATATTTATTCATATGTGTGTTTTTGGGTCTTAGAATGTTCTGTGTATTTTGGGGTTTTAGAAGGCTTGTTTCAAATCCATTTTGTGTTTGCTTTTGCTGGAAGCCCAGGGGTTTCACTTATTTGGGGTCCGTTTTGCATTAATTTCTTGGCTGGATATTCCTGCACCATGTGGATAGGTTGAATTCTTGTACATGGATGGAACAGGCCTTGGCTTTATATTTTTAATGGGAGACCTTTCCCCCAGATATAGGGCACAGACTAGCTTTCTTATACCTTCCTTGAGTTGATGAGTGGAACTCATGCCTAGTCCCACTTTACCGAGGGATAGCCCTTCAAGAATCCTGGCTCTGCCCTGACTGGTTTGGCTCAATGGATAGAGCATCGGCCTGTGGACCAAAGGGTCCCAGGTTCGATTCCGTTCAAGGCCATGTACCTTGGTTGTGGGCACGTCCCCAGTAGGGGATGTGCAGGAGGCAGCTGAATCGATGTTTCTCTCTCTCTCATTGATGTTTCTAACTCTCTATCCCTCTCCCTTTCTCTCTGTAAAAAATCAATAAAATATATTTTTAAAAAAAGAATCCTGCCTCTATTGCGGGGCGGGGGGTGGGCGGGAAGAAGGAAGATTCAATTCATACTCCCCTAGCTTGTGCATTCTGAGACTAAGCTTCTTGCTTCTGTGTGAATGTTAAACCCAAGCCCTTGCTCACAAGCTTATCACTTTGTTTGATATTTCTTCTTCATTTCTGGCAGTTGGGGATTTTCTTCTCTTTTAGGCTCAGATAGGTTTTTATTTCTTTTGGTTCGTTACCTGACATTTCTATGAACTTTTACTGAAGTGATTGATGTTCCATGTTCACTTACCAAACTACCCCTACGTTAGTTCTATAATTTGCTTTCCTACACAATCATGTTTTGATATGGAAAGATATCTGCTCTCTACATAGTTATCTTCTTTAATGACTACACAGTAGAAAGAGTCTGAAAGAAAGGTTAGTAGAGCTGTCTTTAGCATTACATTTCCTGGGTTAACATAGTGTCTCCTCTATTTACTAGTTCTGGACCATGAACACATTATTTTAACTCTTCATGCCTCTATTTCCTTGCCTGGCAAGTAAAGATAATAATATATCTACTTTGCAAGTGTTGTAGGGTTGCTGTTACAAATCACCCCAAATCTGGTGGCCTAACACAACACAGAATTCTCACAGTTCTGGAAGCTGGATGTCAGAAATCAAGGTGTGGTCAGAGCCATAATCCCTTGGGAAGCCCTAGGGGAGAAACTGTTCTTTGTCTCTTCCAGCTGGTGGTGGCAGCAGGCTGCATTACTCCAATCCCCAAGTCCACCTTCAACTGCCTTCTCCTCTGTGTATCTACTTGGAACTCCCTCTGCCTGCCTGTTATCATGTATTTTGATTCCCATGTAAATCACAATTGGTGCTAGGCTCGGGGAACTGTCCTTACTCTGTGGCTGTTGGTGATTGTCTCAAGCAGGCACTGGTCCTTGGCTCCCACCAACATCCATACATTTACTCATTCATTCAAGCCTATAATACATTTAAAATAGTTTCAGAATTGTTTTCCCAAAATATATACAAGAGAAAAACATATTAAGAGTTCAGGATGCATTTGCAGCTCTTGTCATCTCTCAATCTTATCCAAGATTGGGGGCATACAATCAAATACTATGCTCACAAGTGACTTGGATGAGTTCCTTGTTTTATTATTTTTATTTTTTTTCTCCTTAATGATGATTATAGAATTCCACTTGAAATACCATTGTTTCATTTGTTTTAGTTTGCTTTTAGGTTTTAGGATTTTTTTTCTTTCCTCTTCTCAGCATTGTTGATTTCATTTTATTTTTTGGATGTGCAGAATATTAACAGACTTCTATAAATAAAAATCATAGCAAAAAAGTACACTTAGAGAGGTGTCACTTCCTTGTGTAACCTTTCTATTTTGTTTTCTTCCCTTACACCTTGTAAGTAACCTCTATTTCCTTGTCTGGAAAGGAAACAAGTAACCACTTGTTTTCTGTTTTATTTGCTTTGTGCTGCTTCTTATAAAGTAAACAGACATATGTTTACTACTTTCCTTTCTTTCTTTTTTAAAATAACTCTCACCCACGGATATTTTTTCTCATTGATTTTCATAGAGAGAGTGGAAGGGAGGGAGAGAGAGGGGGGTGGGGAGAGAGAAACATTGATGTGAGAGAGACATATTGATTGGTTGCCTCCCACACATGCCAACCAGGGCTGGGGATCAAACCCCCAACCCAGGTATGTGCCCTTGACCAGGAATTGAACCCATGACTCTCAGTGTGAGGGCTGACACTGCAACCACTGAGCCACACAGACCAAGGCTCCCTTTCTTTGCTCCCTTTCTTTATTACACAAAATATGGTATTTTTCACTTTGGGAAACTTCTTTCTCAATGGGAGAAGCAAGAAAGGAAGGGTTGAGATATCACTTTCACTATTTTCAGAATTCCTTTTTCTTCTTAGTCCTCCTTTACAGGCTCTCCCTGTACCTTCAAGGGATAAAGACTGTTCAGCTGAGCTGGGTGTGGATTTTAATGTGCATGTGAATCACCTGGGATCTTGTAAATTTTGTAGGTCTTTGGTGGGGTTGTGACTGTGTTTCTAATAGATTCCCAGCTGAGGCTGAGGCTGCTGGTCTGGACCTCAGACAACTGGTGGATGTGATGGGACTGCATTACGGGCAGTCTCCCTTAGCTCTGAATTAACTTTAGACCACAGTTCCTGAAATGTCTTTTTGGAACCATTACATATACTTGCCTAAATTGGTCTGTTCAGTTCAGAAATGGAGCTTGTCTCCAAGACTGATGCTGCATTTCGGGGATAGTATTCTGGGGGAGATAAACATGAAATGTTATTATGTATTTTCATAAAGTGTAAAATATCTATCTCACTTATTTTCTCCTCCTGTTCTCTTTCTACTTCTCTAACCAATGGTCTCATAACTGCTGTTTTCTGCAAAGAGCATCAAGTCATTTGATCAGGGATATTAACTATTGAGCAAATACACCAACTTTGCTCTAAAATGAAAATGGTAGGCCCGGGCAGTGTGGCTCTGTGGTTGAGTGTTGGCCCAGGAACCAACAGGCCACTGGTTCAATTCCTGGTCAGGGTACATGCCCAGGTTGTGGGTTCAATCCCCAGTAGGGGGAATGCAGGAGGCAGCCAGCCGAATAACTTTCTTTCTCATTGATGTTTCTTTCTATCCCTCTCCCTTCCTCTCTCTCAATACAAGGAAAATTAAAAGGAAAGAGGTAGGCTGTGACTTTTGTCGTAGTGTACTATGACAAAGGAAATGCTTTTTAAAACCAGGAATTTAGTGTAATCTGTGTTCCCTAGCTTTCAGTCTTTGGGAACAAAAATGGTAATATTTAAAAATATACAGCTCCCAAATATTATACTCTGCTTTCCCATATGAGCACTCAGTCACTCTTCAGAGGCTTCCCAGTCTTTTTGGAAACCCTTGGGCCCACATCAGTTGTGCTCCGGTCCACGTTTGTTGTTGCTCATCTATTCCGTTTCCTTGGGGGTTGGTACCTGCATTCTTTCCATTGCTTTCCTCTCTCCTGGGCATCTGCACACTAACCTCACTCGCCTCTTTTACACAAAGAAAACAAAACAAGACAAAACATCAAGCATATCAGTAAATGAGTATCTGGAGGAGGACAGAGTCAAACTCTAAATTCCTTTCAGCCTAATTCTACCCTAATGTGCTATTATGACATTAAAAAACACACACGCACAAACCCCTGAACATTTCATTTATTCTTAGCTTTAAATTGGGGTAGAGTTGTGTCCAGCAACTATTGGGCATGGCTGTTTCAGTCTAGAAAAAGCGGCAGTGGTTATTCTGGGCTTGTGGCTTCTAATTAGTGAAATGAGTTTGGTACTTCCCACCTCCCCCAGCAAACAAAAGGCCAGCTTCTGATAAGAAGAGTCCATGCCTTTTTACTCTGGAATGAAGTTTAAGAAGATAACCAAAATAAACCTTCTCTCACTACATGGGGCTCTTCAGTCCTCGATGGACAATAGTCATCATCTCAAATCTATGACATGTAGTTCCAACATCATTTAGCACATCTGTCAATCTGCCAAAGCAGGGCCCCCAGACCGAGCTTCCATGGAGACTAAGCCATCTTCCTCTGAACGGGTCATCTGCACAGTGGACAAAGGTCACTTGGCAGAGAGCACAGGGGAACTTTGGTTTGTGTCTTTTTGTTCCTGGTTACTTATCTTCTCATAAAAAATACATGTTCAATTTGCAGACACATCAGCATAAGCCCCTCCAGCAAGTGCAAATATTTACTTGGGAGAGGAAAACAAAATAATGTCTGACCGGGGCTTTCATTTTCTGTTAGACTTTGATGTTACTTTTTTATTTGAAGTCTGAGGAGAACAATAAATGGAATTCTTTGTGTGAAAGCGAGGCACAGTAAAGGTTGGATAAAAATTCAAGTTCAGTTTGTAAGTTAGGGAGAAAAATGCTGCCTTTCACGAAAACGCATATGATCTATACATTGTTTTCTTCACATCATCTTTAAGGATTTTTTCTTTTTGAGGAGTGAATGGGGGAGAGAGTTGCATGTGTGTATGACTGCATTGCTGATTGACAGAGTTCAGGGATGGCTCCTTTGAAGTGAGAACAATCTAATCCTGGAGCCACAGAACCACCCTCAGATGTCACTCAGATCTCAGCTGTCAACATGCCACCTTATTTTATTGCCATTTTCTTTTGCTCTTGGCTTTCATCAGCCATTGTTCTTCAACTGGCTAGACAAGTGTAGCACATTGTGAATATATATATATATATATATTAGAGGCCCGGTGCACAAATTTATGCACAGTGGGGTCCCTCAGCCTGGCCAGCAATCGGGGCCAGTCGGGGGGCCGGCTGGAAAGAGGGACCATGGGAGGTTGGCTGTGGGAGTGCACTGACCACCAGGGGTAAGCTCCTGCATTGAGCATCTGCCCCCTGGTGGTCAGTGTGCACTATAGTGACTGGTTGTTCCAGTTGTTCGGTCATAACAGTTGCTTAGGCTTTTATATATATACTAGAGGCCCAGTGCACAAAAATTTGTGCACTCGGGGAGGTCCCTCAGCCCGGCCTGTGCCCTCTCGCAGTCTGGGACCCCTCGGGGAATGACCACCTGCTGGCTTAGGCCTGCTCCCCGGGGGATTGGGCCTAAGCTGGCAATCAGACATCCCTCTGGCAGCCCGGAAGCCCTCGGGGGATGTCCACTTGCCAGCGGGGAGCAGGCCTAAGCTGCAGTCGGATATCCTTAGCACTGCTGAGGAAGCGGGAGAGGCTCCCACCACCACCGCTGTACTGGCAGCCATCAGCCTGGCTTGTGGCTGAGCAGAGCTCCCCCTGTGGGAGCACACTGACCACCAGGGGGCAGCTCCTGCATTGAGTGTCTGCCCCCTGGTGGTCAGTGTGTGTCATAGTGACTAGTCATTCCCAGTCTTTCTGCTGTTAGGGTCAATTTGCATATTACCCTATTATTATATAGGATATACTGGAGGCCCAGTGCACGAATTCATGCACGGGTGGGGCCCGGCCAGCCCGGCCCCAATTGGGGAGGATTGGGGCCGGTACTGTTGGGAAGAGGAGACAGTGTGAGGTTGGTTGGCTGGCCCACCCCAATCGGGGCCTGATCAGAGCAGGGTCAGCTTGGGGAAGGGGCTACAGGAGATTGGCTGGTGGGCCCTGCCTCTAGTTGGGGTGGGGGAGCTGATTAGGCTTTTATTATATAGGCTATATATATATATATATATTTTTTTTCTATAGCTACAAGTAGGGACTGATGTTTCATGTCCTTAAAGTTCACTCTTAGGAAACTTGTCATGTAAAAATATATCCAGGGACACTTTTTGTGCCCTAGGGTCACTCATACCACATGGATATTGATGGGTAGGTCACCTGGAGTTAGGTACCTTTGTCAAAAAAACAAACCAACTATTTCTCTCTCATTTTAAAAAATGTTTTTGTTCATTTTTTAGAGAGAGAGGAAGGGAGAGGGGGAGAGAAATACATTGGTATGCTTCCTACTGGGGATTGAGCCTGCAACCCGGGCATGTCCCAGTCTGGAATCGAATCAGTGACCTTTTGGTGCATGGGACAGTGTTCAACCAACTGAGCCATACTGGCCAGGGCAAAAAACAAAAACAAAACCACCCCACCTCGTTTCTCTTTGTGAAGTGATGTGAGAAAATGCCAGGATAAAATGCTATTTAGGTTATCTGGTGAATTTCACTTTGTAGCATAAGATAAACAACCCTACAAAACTCTTGGGGGTTTTTGGTGCCAAACTGTTTGCATCCGTTCTGTTCTGAGCCTCAGTACACAGAATCACCTGCATATAGAAGATTCAAATAACTGCTGTGGTAGTGAGGCTATGATCTGTGCCACGGCTGTGGGCACTGCCGGAGTCTAGGCCTGCCTGGCCATGCTCAGTGTACTGCTGAGACGGGCTGAAAGCTGCTGGCGTTTTTGAGTTTATTTGCCTGCAGGCATATGTTTTTGGCTGAAGGAGAGAGTAGGCCATTGTGTGTGAGGTGTGGTGGTGGTGGAGTGCGGGGAGAGAGGACAAGGGAGAGAGGAGGATCATTCCTAGGACTACAGCGGAAGCTGGGGCAGCTCGTCAGTGACTGAGCGGCTGGGTCTGAGGCAGCACTGTACTCTTCTGGCTCAAAATGTGGCCCGGGGAGAAAGGAGCATCTTCCCGCCTTTGTATGAGCCACAGTGTGGCTCTGGCATAGGAGGATGAAAAGAAATGTGTCGTCTTGGCATCTGGAGGGATTGGGGACGTTAGAGCAAGGAAGGTAACACTGTCAGTGCAGTCTCATGGGGGGCGTGGGCAGCAGAGGTATCGGGAGGAGCTGCAGGCAGGACATATGTCATGCAAAGTGTTGAGGTCCCAGAAAACCTGAGCATGTTGTTGTGGATTCCAAAGAAATAACCTGGAGGACTGGCTGTGAAAGACATTGGTCTATTAGGGTATATGTGTGCACTGGTGGCGGCCAGCCGGTGAAGCTGCCCCACTAAGTCCCATCCAGCCTGTGAACAAGCTGCACCGGGGGCAGCCGGCTGGTGCTGTTGTTTTGCTGCCAACCAGACATTCCCAGCACAAGGTTTTATAGAGAACAGAAAACAAACAAAACAGGTCATGCAGGGGGAGGATGACGGGCCTCTGGGCAAACGGTGTGAGATTAAAACACTAGCTGTTTACAGTCAGGCTCACGTCTAGAGCAGGTTCTCTTTGGCCTTTCTTAGACCCAGTTGCTGGGCCAGTTCCCAGGGTCTCACAGTCCACTTACAGATGGCCTGCACTATATGTCCCACAGGGTGGGAGGGGGGTTGGAGCATGGGAAGGGCCCATGTTCCCATTTACCATCCTGCATCCAAAAGGGGGTCTGGAGCAGAACATGGTGGTGCCACATGGTGACCACATGTGACAGATTGATTTCTAAGTATATGTGAGGCTTGGAGATATAGCTGGGAGGAGCTTGCAGGATGTTCCAGGACTAGAGCTGGAAGCTAGAGCTAGTCAGAAGCCAGAGGGTTAGAACCATTGAAGTTTGGGTATATATTATGACTGTATCCATAGCTTGGGGAAGCTTGAGAAAACTGTAGTTATATACCCCAACACTTTGTTTTTGCTAACAATGTAAGGATGATTAATGCTAGAATTAGTGAGATTTACTCTCTAAGGTACATAAAACTCTCAATGGGCCAATAAAAATGACCCAAAAAAGTGTGTATCTGACACTTCTTGGGCCCTGCCTCACATCCTCTTTGCTCACCTTTCTCCTTCTAGTTGTTGCTGTGGCAATCAGCTGTGCTCAGGTGTACCTGACCCCACCTCACCTCAACTGCACTATTTCTCACCATCTTTCAGTCCCCCAAGGGGTCCCAGATTGTGAGAGGGCACAGGCCAGGCCTGGGACATCTCTGCTACCATCACATGGACGCCTGCAGAATTAGCTCATTTTGACATAGCCACACACCTAAAAGTATTAGGAAGGTAAGATCCCATAGGTAACCCTTGACCAGTGGGTGTACTAAAACCGACCTCCAAAGGAGGACAGGATGGAGAAACTGAAGAAGGAGCCCAACAAGTCCAGTTTATTAGGGAGTTTATGGACAGAAGCAGAGTTCTGAATGACAGCAAGGCTGTGGATCTCCACACCTGAAAGCTGGGGGCGTGATATATATCCAGCCTCCAGGAATACAGGTGGCCTGTAGCCAAGTGGCATGTGCTGGTTAAGAGGTGTATATTCCAAAGCAGTAAACAACTTAATGGGCCTACTTATCTATGGAAGTACTTTCCTTTCAGGTGACACAATCCACGCCTTCCGGGCTGACCTGGTAGTCACTGAGAGCAACTTACTTCTTACGATGGCATCTGTCATGTTGAGCACCAGACACCATTTGCCTAACAAGGAATAAATTCTCCCATTTTCTTTCCCTTGGCGGGGGGGGGGGGGGGGGGGGGGGGCAGGGAAACGACAATTTTGAAATACTTTCTATATGGCTTTTCAGGGTATCCCCAGTGGAAGAGAACCCCAGTTGCCCAAGAAGGGACTAGTTTGATAACACCTTATTTTGACTTTTTCTCCTTACCTGTTTTACTTTTCTAAGCTCCTCCAACCCCACTTCTGTTCTCAGGAAGCTCTTGTATCAGGCTCCACTTTTCATGGGAACCCAGGCTAAGAGGTTGAAAGTCAGCTCTATGTGCATTGAAGAGTCCCTTACTTTCCCACCAACACCATACCTGGGAAAAGGTGAGTATGGCCATGGCCGGTGTGGCTCAGTCGGTTGGAGCATCTTCCTGTACACTGAAAGGTGGCAGTTCAATTACTGGTTAGGGCACATATCTAGGTTGTGGGTTCTACCCCCCAGTTGGGGCATGTACAGGAGGCAACCAATCAATGTTCCCCTCTCATGTCGATGTTTCTCTCTCTCTCTTTCTCTCTCTCATTAATTAAAAATAGAATACTGACTTTATTTTAAATAAAAGTGAGTATACGGTGGGGGTGGGGGATGAGGGATTGGGGCTGAGGGGTGGGGGGAGGGGCTGTCCAATTTCCAATTGATAGCAAAAGTCTGTCACTGTCAAGCTCAGAATATTTAACATTCTTCTACTATGATCCAGGGACTGCTTTTATTCAGAAACCAGGAAGATAGATCCCTGCCATCAGCAAGCTCACAAAGCACTTGAGGGAGGCAAACGTGTTCATAGCTTACAAATAGAAAGTGCTAAGGAGAGGGTTAGTATGCATTAAGAGGAGAGAAAGGAACAGTTAATTTTGACTGGGAGCAGGAAGGCTTGAGGTCAGGGAAGCCTCCACAGAAGATATGGACCTTGAGAGATGAAAAGGCGATTGAAGATAGTGAATTAAAGTGTTGGAGCAGCTTAAAAAGAGTTGTGCTGAAATAGAGTTTGGTGAGCTTTACTGTTCTCTCCACTCAAGGGGCAGAGGCCAGCAGCCCTCCTTAACCCTAGTTCCTCTCCCTTTTGCTCCCCTAAATAGTGTTTTGATTGCTCTCTCACAACTTCTCTTCTGTTTTTACCTTTTTTCTTTGGATGTGTTATTGTCTTCTTTTCTGTAGGAGTCGGAGCTATAGTTTTTCACCAACCTGTGCTTGTCATGGAGGCCTTCTATCTGGATGCTGGACACTGGGAGGAGGCCTAATGGTTCTGAAGGGTGTCCTTCCTCCCAAGGAGTGGAATCACCTTAATCTAGATGGGGGTTTTCAGGTGTGATTGGCTAGTGCATGATTCACAAGACCATTGGATGAGATTCAAGGACGAGCTCCTTTACCTTGAGGGTGGAGAAGTTGCATGTGCAGGCTCATGTGTCCTCTCCTGACTTTATTTGCACTTCTAATCATGAAATGTAGGTTCTTATTTCACTGAAGGGGTGGTAAGCAGGGCTGTCTTCATTATTTTCTTTTTAAAAATAAAGACCAGAAACGTAGAGACCTAGGAAGAATTACAGGACTTGGCTGCAGGAAGGGCAGGCTTGGTGGGAAAGACAGGTGATTGGAAGGACAGGGACACTTTGTTCTCTGCTGATAACCTGACTCAGCCACCCTCTGCATGTCTGTACCTCTTTCTCATCAGCGTCCAGATGACAAATTTTAGAGTTTTAGTTTTCTAGCAAGGAAAATAGAACAGCCCAGGACATGTCTCACCAGATCAAATTAAGATTGATAATGCTTGGACCTATCTGTGAGAGAAAGGTCCAGATCATAGCGGACAGTTTAAGATAGATGGGGAATTGGGTATGGTGGGCATCTGTATTATTATCTCTAGTCAATATAATCTCTGGCCACCAGACACACACCCTTCTTCCTAGATGTTCAAACACATCCTACCTAGCATCTTCTACCCCATGCATGTCTGTGGATGCTTACTTCACTTCCAACAGAGAAGCAAAAAAGGCCCAATATCTCAGTCAAGGTTCCCACAGGAAATGGGTGGTACTTTCAAAATAATATAATTTGATGAGGATCATTTATAAAGGGACTATTTTTAAAAGTGTGGGTGAGGAGAACCACAAAGATAGTTCAGTACCCCAGAGTTTGTGGTGTTGGAGCTGTTATCACCTCTTGTTCCAAAGGGATGGGAAGAAGAGATGGTTTTTTGGAACCTGGAAGAAGAGAGAATCATAGACTCAACTGCTTAGAGAGGATCAATGACTTCTAATCAGGGACATAACCAACGTGAAGCAACCCTGCAGGGGGATATTCAGGGAAATAATGACCTTGCTGTCACTCTTTCCTCACTTATATCTCCTGTTGGGGGTCTCCACTAGCTAAACCAACCAGAGCCAGAGGGCTCACAGCCCAATTTATATACTGCATGTAGATCAGCCTTCAGGCAGGGAGCCAGTGGAGAAGGGTGGAGAGTGCATGTGGATGGGCTATTGGCACAGTGATTATATGAAAAGACTAGAGGCATGGTGCACGAACTCGTGCACCAGTGGGGTCCCTTGATCTGGCCTGTGGATTGGGCCAAAACAGGCTCTCTGACATCCCCTGAGGGGTACTAGATTGTGAGAGGGCACAGGCCAGGCCGAGGGACCCCACCGGTGCACAATCAGGGCGGGGAGGGACCCAGGAGGTTGGCCAGCCTGGAGGGACCATGGGAGGGCTCCAGGGTATATCCAGCCCATCTTGCTCAGTCCGATTGGCCAGACCCCAGCAGCAAGCTAACCTGCCAGTCAGAGCATCTGCCTCCTGGTAGTCAGTGTATGTCGTAGTGAGCAGTTGAGCAGCCTTAGCATATCATTAGCATATTACGCTTTGATTGGTTGAACGGATGACCAGATGATCAGACACTTAGTATATTAGGCTTTTATTATATAGGATGTCTCAGGGCAGTGTAAGAGTGTTCACCAGTCTCTTTCTACCTACAGATTACCATTGCTTTCTATTCCCCCAGTTCCATTGTGACCCTACTTAGCTGTTATTATTCACCATTCTGCCATCTGAGTTAAAAGGAGGCATGAAAAACACTCATTGAAAATATTACTAATCAATTGTAGCTCTCTTTTTCACTAAGCTTGGACTTGGCATCAACATCCTTTTTAATACAGTGGTCCAGGCAGTTGCCCCCAATCAATTAGCATTGATTTGAGATGGAAAAAATTTGCCATCCCTAAACTACTTAGTAAATTTATCACCTACCCACTTTCATGCCCAATAATGGAGGAAAAACAGAATATGATTGAGACAATTAGAATGAAAAATAAATAATTTATTAAAAAGGGAAAAGAAAAAAAAACAATAATAAGACCCTTTTTCCAGTCCTTGCATACTCTCACGAGAAATTGAAATCTTACATATGGATTGTTATGCAAAGAGCTGAAGTCTGAGAAAACCTTAGCATATTCTTGCTGATTTCAAAGAAATAACCAGGAGGATTGGTTGTGAAAGACGTGGGTTTATTAGGACTTACATGCACACCAGGGGTGGCCAGCTAGTAAAGTTACTGCAACACTGGCTTCCTAGTACAGTGCTATGTAGAGTAAGGGAAACAAAGCAAACAGGGCAAGCAGGGGATGTGCGAGTGTGCAAGCTGTGAGATCAGAATGCTAGCTGTTTCTCTGCAGTTGTTTCCAGTCCAGGCTCATATCTAGAAGCAGTTTCTCTTTGGCCACTCTTTCACCAAGGAGCTGGCCAGGCTCCCACGGTCTCACAGTCAGTCCACTGACAGATGCCTTCATCATATTCCCACAGGCTGAGAGAGGGAGTTGGATCTTGAGAAGTGGCCCATGTTCCCACATACCACACATAGACAGTGGCCACAACCCTTGTTTCTGTCATTAGTCATGCAGCCCAAACTGGCATTGAATGCTTTCTCCTTTGGTGCCATTGCTGAACTGTTGTTATTTAACATCTATAGCATCCTAGACACTGTGTTAAGTACTTTACACAATCACATATCTCATTTAATTCTTACAGTAGTTCTCATAGGAAGTTACTTATTTTCTCCATTTTATAGATGAGGAAGCTGAAACTTAGTAAGGTTAAATAACTTGACCAAAATGATGAGTAAGTGGTAGAGATGACACTTGAACTCTGATCTATCTGACCTCAAAGCCCAGGCATTTGACCTTTAAGCAATATGACTTATCATTCAGTCATTCCCCTGTTTTTGGCAAACATTCTGCTGGCCAGGGAACCAGTGAGGTCACTCCCTTCAGCTCCTCCCTCCTTCTCCCACAACTAAATGAATGCAGTTGACTTCTGCCTGATTCCCTAGCAAGTACAAACACTATTGTGGTTATGCCTATAACCATTGTATCTTGGATTTGTATGTGTGAAGAGCCTGGGGACTCATGTACTATATCACACTTCTACCAGCATCGAGCTTCCACCCAGAAACTTGAGGAAATCTCTAGAGTGGGCAGCCCAGGAACAAGCTGCTATCATCTCACCCTACAGGAAGGTGGCTGCCACAATATAGATAAAGTATTATGTAAAGAAAGCCAACACTTTCTCTGGTTAGACTTTGTTCAACAGGTATCCGGTGAATTTAAGGTATCAAGCATTGTGTTGGGTGCTGGGGGAATTAAGACGAATAAGACATCCCTGCTGCCTTCAAAATGCTTAAAGACATCAGATTAGTCCAGATTTTCACAGTGCAACTTTTTCAGTGTCACTTGCCACCCTGGGGCAAGGTGAGGTTCATTTAGGAAACCAACACACATTCATCAACCTTGTACTGAATGACCAGCTTCCCCGTTGTCCTTCTACCAGCAACTTTTGGCTGGGATCTCTTTTGAAGACACTGCTCCAGCCATTTCTGTTATCAAGGGGCTTGGCTGGGTCCTGTAAATCTTGATTGTGTGTCTCTTGGTTGCTACTTTCCTAGTGTGGTGGAATCTTCAACATCTCTCCCAGGCACTGAATATACTGAACAATGTACCAACTGAGGAATCAAGTGTCCTGAGTTTGGACCTCAGTTCTGCTGTTTACTTTCTGTATTATTCTGGGCAAGTTACTTTCCCTCTCTGGGCTTTATGCTTTTAGATGACAATAGCTTCTACAATCTATGGTTTTGCAGTTGTCATAGACTCATAAATATTTCTGGAACCAGGTTATGTCAGGAGTTTTAGCAACCTCTGTTTTCTGTAACAGGGGGAATCCTTTTGTAGTTGCTCTGGCTGTTTACAACTTTATTGGCTGCAGATGGGCCAGCCAGTGTCAGTTTATTTAGCCACTGGCCACTCCAAGTGTGATCTATGGACCAGTAGCATTGACATCATCTGGGAGCTTATTAACAATGCAGAATCTCAGACCTTAGCCGAATCAGAATCTTCATTTTTAAAAGATCCCCAGGTGATTGATCCTTATAATTAAGTTTGAGAATCACGAAGCCCAAGGCACATGAGAATCATATTGATTCCTAGAGCAATCAATCACCAATTTAATCACTGAAGTCAGAATCAGTGTGATTGAGTTCTGGGCACTCAGGTGCTTGGGTGAGGTTTAGCATGCAGCTAGCATTGAGAACCTCTGAGTAGCCTCACACAGAATGGAACCCCTTTGTGTAGAATGGGTGACAGAACATGGGTGTCTAATTCAGACTGTGGGGAGGATCAGGACAGAGAAAGCCTTCTGGAGGCCATGCCTGAATTGCTTGCTTGGAGAGCGTAAGTTGTTAGGCAGAGAGGAGGCGAGGGGCACAGCTGGTGCACTGACCAAGTGGGAGGGGGCCACAAGCCTGGCTGGTTGGAGCATGGGGCTAGGGGTGCTGCAGATGAGGTCGGGACCACCTGTGCCCTGCTTGGGAGTTCATACTTCATGTCAGGGACAGTGGGGTGGTGTCGGCTGATGGCTGAAAAGATAGTTTAAGTGGAGAATGATGTCATTAGAATTGCATTTTAGGAAGCTCTGTCTTCCAGCTGATGTGGCAGGTTGTTTGAAGGTGGAGGAGAATGACAGCAGATAGAACACTCTGGGGATGATTTCTAATTAGAACCAAACGAATGTGAGTGTCAGGAAGGATGGAAAGGAAGAGAAAAATTGAGAACTACCTAGTTGGTGACTAATTTTCTGAAAGAAGATAATGAAGGAAGAGATTAGAATGATTCTGAGATTTCTGCTGTGGTGGTGTGGGGGATGGTGGACAGTTCACCAAGACAAAATATGAAAAATAGATGAAAGAACAGGCTTGGCATGGGAATAAAGCAGCTGTTCTCAACGTGTGGGTCGCGACCCCTTTGGCAGTCGAATGACTCTTTCACAGGGGTCGCCTAAGACCATCCTGCATTTCAGATATTTACATTACGATTCATAACAGTAGCAACATTACAGTTATGAAGTAGCAACGAAAATAATTTTATGGCTGGGTCACAACATGAGGAACTGTATTTAAAGGGCCAGAAGGTTGAGAGCCACTGGAATAAAGGAAATGATAAAGGGGGAGAAGAGGAGCAAGGCTTTTAAATTGCCTATAAGATGAACTAATGTAGATATCCAGGAGGTAGTTGGATATCAAAGCTCAGAAGATTGGTCTGGCCTAGAAATGTGGATTTGAGGATGAATAATAAATAAAAAAGTAATCAAATACATGTATTTGAATTTATAGGAATTCTTCCAGAGAGAGGTCAAAGAATAAAAAAATTAGAGAGCCTCATATAGGAAATCAATCATTTGAAGATCAGAGGAAGAGAGAGGTGCCACCTGCAGACGGGAGGAATAGTCAGAGAGGTAAGTAGAAAATTGGAGGGGGGAGGGGGTCACAGAGGCCAAAGGGATAAGAACACCAGAGAATGGTCCCCAGAAGTCAAGAAGTTTACAGAGTGAAAATATCTCCTGGACTTGACAATCAGACCATTCTCACCACAGTGAGACTTGGTGATCGTTGGTGGTATTAGAGCAGCTTTAGTATTAGTGTGCCAGATGGCAATTCTCACTTGATACTTCACGGCTTCCTTTTGAGCAAATAAATTTTCATTTGAGCAGATTTTTTGAATGTTTGTCTGTGCAAGGCACGAGGGCTTTAGAAATAAATAAGTGTAGAACTCTGGCCTCTGGGATTCACTGAATCTCAATCAGCTCTTCCAGAGCAGGGACTGAGCCCTCTGTCTCCCAGACCGTCCGCAGGATGGCTGAAGCCAGGTGCACAGATGCAGCCACTTACTAGTGGAGCTCCTGTGATATGCTGGGAACCGTGCCGGCCACTTGGGATACAAACGTACATGTTTATTGTGTGAATTGACTCTCTGCCCTTCTGGTGTTCTCGCTGTGGGTGAGCTAGATGAATAAAACAATTAAACTGTATCACTAAATTTTAAGCACTTTATTAGAAGTTTCAAGAAGATATCTTAGGAAGAACATTCATTGGCTTCTAACATATGCCTGGCTAAACTAATAGTGTGCCTTTTTGGTTGTGCTTCTGCTTGGAAAATCGGTTGCAGCTTGCAAACACAGGCTGTGGGGCTGCAGGATATAACCCCATGGGAGTAGGCTGGCCTCACGTGGGTGGTGTCTAGTTAGGGTTGGGGAATACATTCCTTTAGCATCATTTGAGCAGTTTCATAGACACTTTACAGCAGGGGTCCTCAAACTACGGCCCGCAGGTCACATGCAAATACAAATATTGTATTTGTTCCCATTTTGTTTTTTTACTTCAAAATAGATATGTGCAGTGTGCATAGGAATTTGTTCATAGTTTTTTTTTTTTTTTTTTTTGTTTGTTTGTTTTTTTTACTAGTTTAAGCAGAATGGCATTTATTAAAGGATCAAGGCAATGGTTAAAGAAACAGTCTCTAGGCTGACTTTCCAGGCTAAACCATAGAACTGAGGTCCCAGAAAAGCTGCTTCTCCTGCCACACAACCAGGAAGCAGCTTACAAAACTGCAAAGCTCTGCTTACATCTGTTAGCTCAGAAGACCATTGCCCCTGTGTGACCGGCAACAGTGAGATGAGCTTCATACTTCCTTTCTCCTACCATGTAACCCAGGTCTTAATTTAAGTCTTGGACAAGTACATCAGATAGACAGTACATGAATCACATGCAAAATGCATTACAGTTTTTGTTGGTTTCCATGGTAGGGGGTTGAACTAGAGATGGTGAACAAGCCAGTCTCTGATATTTGTCACATAGCACTGTCAGGTAAAATACAAGACACCCAGTTAAAATAAAAAGCAAATAATTCTTAGTATAAACATTTTCTGAATATTGCAAGGGATATGGAATACTAATATAAAATTTAATTTCTAACTATAGTAACCCTACTGCCATGGAAACCAATAGAAATTAAACTTATTCCCAAATCATACAAGGTTTTGGTGATATTCTCAGGTAAGGATTCCTGCAATAGATTGCTCCCAAATAGCTAATGATTATTTGTAAACCAGTATACATTCTCTGGGTCAGGGGTCCTCAAACTACGGCCCGCGGGCCACATGCAAATACAAATATTGTATTTGTTCCCGTTTTCTTTTTTTCCTTCAAAATAGGATATGTGCAGTGTGCATAGGAATTTGTTCATAGTTTTTTTTTTAAACTATAGTCCGGCCCTCCAACGGTCTGAGGGACAGTGAACTGGCCCCCTGTTTAAAAAGTTTGAGGACCCCTGCTTTACAGGGTGAGATGGGGGGAAGGGTGGTTATCAGGAACAGGTGGCTAAAACTTCACCATGTCATCACTACATTTCAAGGTAAACTGTCTCTTTGGAAACAGATCCTTTTTTACTCAAAGTGAAGTTGGAGGAGAAAGACTTTGCTGGGATCTAACTAGTAGGCAGAGTTCACAGGCTTCACTTTCTGCAAAGCGTGTATTGCTATGAGGATGGCAGAGGAGGTGCAAACTCATTGAATAGCTTTGGCTGTTTGCAATGAGTTTAGATCCGAGGTGTTTTTCTCTTTTAAGGTGTATAGAGGAGAACCTTATTGTGTGAAAGTCATCCTACATATTTCAGACTGAACAGCTTTTCAATCGCCTGGGAAGCCCAACCTAAATTTGGGGGAGTTTGGAGGTTGTTTTTAGATTCTTTTTGCTGGGATGGGATGGGATGGCCAGCTGGGGAGTACAAAAGCACCAAACCTGAGGGTTGAAATAGCAGTATATGAACGTTTTTATACGTATTTCACTCTCTGTTTCCTTGAAGGGGAGGATGAGGTTCAATGTTATGTCAAAGCAATTTGATCTAACACATAGAATGTTTATAAAATTCCTTTCTATACATCTGGAGATTGAAGATGAATATGACAGTCTACTAAAAAAATAGCCTGGTCATGGAGATGACAAAAAATATGTAACTCTAGTCCAATGAATGTATAAGGTATTCTGATAACCTAAGAGAGCAGTTGATTTTTCTGTGGGGAGGAGGCATTCAATGAGAGAGAGAGAGAGGAGATGGCATTAGTCCTGGCCTTGAGGTATGGATGAGCAGAGACTCCCAGCAAATGGCATCCTGGGAAGAACAGCAATCACAGAGGGGCTGGAACCTGGTGATGTCTAACCAGGACCCAAAGAGGCAGCTTTGTTTAGGGAATTTGGTTTTAAGAAATACTCAATGTTCAGAGGCATGTACTTAGGTTGTTGGACTAGAAGAGACCTCATTGGGGTCACACCTCCAGTCTCTCAGTGAACAAGTAAGGGAACTTAGTTGAGGATCTGAGGTGGTGACTACAAGCTTGCCATAAGGTCTTGGGCCTGTGCTGGGATTTGAAACTTTTCTTGACTTCCAGTGCTTTCCCCAATTTAGTTACTGCCTTTAGCCCCTCTCTCTCACATCTTCAGACCTTATTATTACTCATGCATGAAGAAAACAAAGATTAAAATAAAGTGTATTGTTCGTGAATAGCGATACCATTGGCAAAGTAGGACTGGGCAAAACCTACCCTCTTAATCCACAGACACTGTATACAGAATGCAAGGTTGGTTTCAGCTCTACTGTGGTTGCTTACGGGAGGATTCTTCTCAGTGAAATACAACTGAAGACATGTTTATTGAATCCACACTATGTGCAAGACCCAGAGAAAATCAGTCTCCATCTCAGGACCAGCATGGACGTTGCTATGACTTCCTGTCTGTGTTGAGGCAGTCTTGGCCATTCTGAGTGTGCTCTGTGCTACTGTCCCACCAGAAAGAGGCTTATCACAGTATGCTATGTTTGTAGAACTATATGATCTACAAATCTTTGCATTTCTGTGAAGTGGATGTGGGTTCAACAATGACAGACTTTTCTGGGTGGCTGGCCGATGTCTCAGGGATTTCGTCCACTCTGGGTGCTGTGTCAGATGTTATGAGTGGTGTATTCTGGACAGAGATGGTAGTGGTTCTTTTTTCAACCTCAGGGTCACTGTCAAGCAGTGGTCCCTGGGTTTTCATCAAATGTAGCTCCTGTTGCCCATGCCACCACTGCTGAGCATGCAGGAATCAGTAGCCTTTGGTTTGTTAATGGTCTGAATTATTCTGTTTGTTTCTAACATGTTTGTTTACCACGGTAGGAACTCAGCTATCTATTCTCTCAACTGGTCCTTGGTGTTGCTCTGCTTTTCTCGAGGGTGCTGCTTAGAATGCTAATAACGTAGTGTTGAAGCCAAAGACCATCAGGGACACACCTGGAGTGAAAACAAAAACTTAGGCTATGGAGCTTGCTGCAGCCAGGGAAGGCACCGGGGAGGGCCTGGGATAATCCCTCTTATAGGATTCAGGCTTATGCTGGATAATTCCAAGGAGGAACTGGGGATTAGGATCATTTCTGGATTGGATAATGTCAAGAAGCAGCAGTCAGGTGGCTGGGTATCTTAACACATTTTATCAAAGAGACTAGTGGATTTAAGTTAGGCGAGGAGTAGTTACTGGAAGGGAAAATGGCAGTCTCTCATGTGAGGAGAGGGTATGTTTTGTCATTGTTGAGGTTGCAGAATGGCCTTGTCTCTGTCTTTCCAGACAGCTGCGGTGTGATCTTGTCTAAGCATGGCTTATATTTGTTGATCATGTTCAGTTGGGAACAGCACTGCTGGCTGCTGGCAGGGCCATTTTTCATGATCTCAGTAGCTTCCTCATTTGTAAAATGAGAGGACTGCACAAGTCCAGTGGTTTTCAGATTGTATTCCCCAAAGGTCTAGCGTTCTGTGGAGGCTCCCTGGGGAGCAGAGTGGGCAGGGCTTCTGGGGCTCTGACCCCTCTTCAACAGAGCAGCTATGCTACTCCAGTTTCACGTTTTAGAATAATGCACTAAACCACATTTTAAACAAAAATTCCTTCTCTAAAGAAGAGCTTGAAAACTGCTAAGCTGTATAAGCTCTAAGGTCTCTTATTGCCTCATGGCATCAAGAAATATAACAATTAGTCCCAAATTCAGAGCTAATTGGATTCAGTAGCCTAAGTTCAAATCTCTGCCACCAATTTCAGAAGTTTGCTTTTTAAATTTATTTTTTCTAGTGTCAGGATTCCAGCATGTCACATCTAAAGAACTGGTGGGATGGACGTACTGCAAATTTATTTGAATGAGAATCCCAGAAACCTCATGAAAAAGATTGCATTAAAAATGAGACTCATGTAAGTTTGGCTCAACAGTAACAGACCCATTTTTACCATCCAGTAGGTGAGGTCTGGGGAATCATGGGCTTCATATTCTCCCATGATTGATCAAGTGTGGAACAGGAAAAATTTGGCACAGATTAAACTAGGTTCTTATTTATTATACAATTCTTTTGGTGATAACTATGCTTCCATTCATTTTATGAGACTCATCCTTATATATTTATATTATTAGCTACTTATTTATTAGATTTTATTTTCTACTTTATCTCTTCTGTGGCAATGTGGTTGTTGCTTTTTGTTTTATATACCACACTAGAGGCCCGATGCATGAAATTTGTGCAAGAGTAGGTCTTCCTTCCCCCAGCTGCCAGCACTGGCTTCCCTCTGGCACCTGGGACCCAGGCTTCCCTCACAGCCCCAGCTTTGTCCGGAAGGATTTCCAGAAGGACGTCTGGTCTAATTAGCATATTATGCTTTTATTATTAT
The DNA here is from genome assembly GCF_014108235.1 of Myotis myotis. Classification (NCBI taxonomy): domain Eukaryota; kingdom Metazoa; phylum Chordata; class Mammalia; order Chiroptera; family Vespertilionidae; genus Myotis; species Myotis myotis. The sequence goes on from NW_023416313.1 coordinate 163,556,280, forward strand.
AGATGTGAGTGAAATCATATGGCTATTGATTTTTAAATCATTAAAGAAATCAAATGAAGAATAATATGATATTAAAATTATATAAAACTCAAATTCCCACATCTATAAAGTTTTATCAAAACACAGGCAGACTCATTCATTTCCATATTGTCTATGGCTGTTTTGTGCTACAATGACAGAGCTGAGTAGTTGGAAAAGAAACCTTATAACCTGCAAAAGCTAAAATAGTTACTATCTAGCCCTTTACAGAAAAAGTTTGCCCATCTTTGGTCTATAAGATAGTGTTGCATAAGTAAAAATCCAAGAATTGTTCTTAGTAAGTAATCTCATTAAATTGTGACTGCTTGCCAATGAACACTTATTTACCCTATTTTTTTTTTGGGGGGGCATTATATTTTGGAATCAGCATATTTTGTCTTATAGATAGGGCCACAGAGGGTTTTAAAATTCATTCTCTCCACATTTTCCAATTATCACCTTGATCTTTACTGTTTTTATGAAAAAAAAAAAACCCTCATATTCTCTATATTAGTTATTAATCTTTCTCCATGTTTCTGCTTGTGGATGTTTTGCATATAGCCAGTTTTATGCATATTAATTAGGTTCATGTGTATGGGAGAAGTGATGTGCTTAGGCTTAAAGGGAATTGATGTCAAAGGAAGGAATACATGCAATTAAGATTGAATGTGGGAATGCAAAATTCTAAGGGGGTCATGGTGATACTTTGTCAGCAAGCGCAGACCTGCAAAATGCTGTGTTGCAGTGTACATTGCAGTAGGGATAGAATCTGGAGTCTCTGGGCAGAAAATGCCCATTTCTTTCCACTTCCCTGGTCACTGAAGGATGGAAAGAATTGGCCTTTGGCTCAGGGTAGATGTAAAGAAGAGAATCTAAGTTCTCGAGGAGCAAGGCTAATGTGAGAGCGCTGTTTGTTGTGAGCTACCAGGAGTTCACAAGAAGACAACTAAATTTCCAGGTGAAAACCCCTCTCCAGGGACAAGGGATTCTAAATCGAGGGGCATATTTTGCATTTGCAGGCTCATTCCATCTATTTTTTCTAATCATACTTGTTACTTACTGTGGAACATGGGTTGTTGTGGTGATATGAGCACAGAAATCATCAGTTTCTCATAGAAAACGTTAAGGACCCTATAATATTGGCAAAAAGAAGGGAGAAGATGGTGTGACGTCAATGACCAGCTCAAGAGTATAAACTTTCAGCCCGATTTTGTCAGTTACCTCCTACTCTTCATAGCATAACCTTTTACAGCATTCACCTAGCGCCACCATCTCAGGTCATCTCCAAAACCTCTACCAGTGGTTCTTAACCTGTGGGTTGCGAACAATGAAAATACATCCTGCATATCAGATATTTACATTACGATTCATAACAGTAGCAAAATTACAGTTATGAAGTCGCAACGAAAATAATTTTATGGTTGGGGTCACCACAACATGAGGAACTGTATTAAAGGCTCGCGGCTTTAGGAAGGTTGAGAACCACTGCCACACTCCAGTGAGTAAAATTTCTGTCCTGTGAGCCTGAAGACCTGTATACTGACCCCAGTTCTATGAGTCCCACCTTCCTAACCTTCCCCAACCTGAATGTAGTATCATATATGCCGTCAACATTGTAGTAAGTAGACCATATTTTCAGTACAGTTGCTGAAAGAATTTATTAGCATTTGCCTCTCAACTGAGGAAATACATATTTTCACACCATCCAGTTCACCTTCACAGGAGAGAGGACTTAAATCAAGAAAGCTGTGAGAATCCTCGCCGCATTCTCTTCCAGTGACATATGCAAATCACAGGCAGAAGACATTGTGACCTGTTGTATGAGTTTAGTCTGTTTCCTGATCTCATCATTAACATGGCTTTCTTGTTACTAGACATTTCAAAGAAAAAGAAACTATAAAAGTAAAATCATAGAAATCGAATAAACTATAGGAGAATATTTATCTTATCACAGAAGAGGGAAGGACTTTCCAAGCACAAACGCAAAGGGGGAAACCATAAAAAAAATCTAACTTGTTCTAGAATAGGGTTTCTCAGCTACATCACTGTTCACATTTGTGGCTAGATAATCCTCAGTTGCCTGTGTGTGGGGGTAGGGGGTTGAGCATTGTAGGATGTTTAGCAGCATCCCTGGCCTCCACTTACTAGATGCTAGTAGTACCCCTCCAGTCATGACAATCAGTGAATTGGAACAAATGTTTCCAGATGTTGCCAAATGTTCCCTAGAGGGGAAACCACCACTGGCTGGGAACCGCTGTTCTAGAAGGATTGTTTTGGATGCAAGGGGGAAAGAAGCCCTCCAAATATCAAGTCACGGAGGCTTATTTATGCCTACAGGAAGCCTTGTCTCTGAAATAGAAAATTTCAAGGGGTCAAAGCAGATAAAAGCACTGGTTCTGGTCTCTATGTCTGGGATAGGGTTTGCGGCATTTCTTTCAGAGCAGCACTGCCTCGGTTCTCACCCTCACCTGTCCTTTTCCCTCTGTCTACTCACTGGCTTCCTCTTATTTCATTTCTGATCCTGTCTCCCTTTCTCTCGCATATTCCTTGAGCTTGCCAACTCTTTCCATGGAATTGATTCCTTCCAGAGCCTGCCCTGCTGCTCTCTGTGAGGGAGAGAAATTTAGTTCCCCACAATAACCGATCTCTGCTGTTATATCAGGCTGCATTATAGGCATAGACTTCAGGTTAAGTTATGGATAAGCTGTTCATGGGTTGATGCATACTCCTCACCCACCAGCTGTGAACTGGAAGGAAGAGGTCACTTGGTATAAAGCACGATTCGAGGCAGCAGGAGTCATGGACTGCTGACTCACTCCAAAGTTTTGCCTTTCAAATTAGTAAAAAATTAGAAAGGATACGTTTTCATCTAATGTTGGTGAAAGATTAGCAAAATTGTTATGTTGGCACCAAAAGGGAAATTGCTGATGTTAATGAAAATCAGTTCAGCATGTTTTGGGGTATAATCTGGCAATATAGATCAAAGCACCAGAAGAGTTCAGACCTTTGGGTCAGTACTCTCCCTCAGGAGTTTATCCTCAGTAACTATTCAGAGAAGTGAGTAAAGATTTATATATGTAAATGAAATGTTCAGAGCAAGTTTTATTTTATCAAAGTATTGAAATTAAATATCCAAAAGGGGATTGATCAAAGGTATTTTCAAAACATATTTAATGACATGAGAAATGCTCAGAATATTATGTTTAGTGAAATTAATGGCTTACAAAGCTATTTCAAGTATCATTCAAATTTTGCATGTATCCTCCTATCTAATAAAAGAGAAACATGGTAATTGGCGTATGACTGCTACCCTTCCCATTGGCTAATCAGGGCGATATGCAAATTAACTGCCAGCCAAGATGGCGGCCGGCAGCCAGGCAGCTTGAAACTAACATGAGGCTTGCTTGCTTCAGTGATGGAGGACTCCAACATTCCCCGCCTGCCGCTGCAGGCCTCTGAGCTGGCAGTTTGAAACATAGTTACAAAAATAGAAGCTAAACAAAACCCCAGAAACCAGCTTTCAGCTAGCCGGGATCTCAGACCTGGAGTTGATACAGAGTTTTGATTGTAGAACCTAAACAAGCCAGATACCTGCTTTCAGGAGTGGAGGCCTAAGAACTGGAGCCTCAGAGCTAAAGCTGGCTCAGAATAAAAAAAAAAAAAGAAAAAAAGGAGCAGTTGGGAGCTTCAGTCCCAGCCTGAAAACAGCCCTCAGCCCCTCACCCAGACTGGCCAGGCACCCCAGTGGGGACTCCCACCCTGATCCAGGACACCCTTCAGGGCAAACCAGCTAGCCCCCACCCATGCACCAGGCTTTTATTCTATATACTAAAATGCCGGGAGCCAGTCCATCCTTGCTGTTTCAAGGGACCTGGCATATATGGCATACTGTTCTTAATATGTTTGCTCACCTTCTTGGCACTATGTGTTTTAACCAAGGTCTCTGAGAAAGGTTGTTTCCCCAGGTAGGGATTTTCCCCTGAAGTTAGGGAGGGAATAAAACCTCTTAACTAAGTGCCAGGCAGGTAATTAATCACTTTAACTATGAACAATCATGCTTAAGCTACATAATCTTTACTCCCTGGAATGGAGATAAGAAAGCCCTAACCTTTGGAATAGAGATTGATAGGATTGGAATCAACTGGTATAAATACAGATGTAACAACACAGAACTTAGAAGACAGAACTTGGAAGACAGAACCTACACAGAACCTAGAGACAGAAGAACTTCGCTGGAGAGAACATGGCAAAAGATCCTGGACTGAACCTGACTACAGAAATTGGCAAGAGAACCTGATTAGAACCCGGTGACTAAACCTGGCTGGAGAACCTAGTGAGGGAACATGGCTACAGAACCTGGCTGGAGAACCTGGAGAACCTGGCTGGAGAACCTAGCAAGAGAACATGGACACAGAACCTGGATGGAGATCCTAAGCAGAACCTCTCTGGAGATCCAGACCAGAACTTGGCTGGAGATCCTGGCTAGAGATCCTGGCTAGGCTGCTGATCAACTGAATGCTGTCTCCGTGTCCTTCCTTCTTCGCCGACTCCGTCCACACCTTTGGGGACCCCTGGACCTGCTGGGGTTGGACCCCGGCATCAAAAGGGTAATATGCCTCCCAGCACCGGGATCAGCGGAGCCGCGAGGTCTCCCTGCACTGGGATCAGCATGACAGGGGGCAGTGCCCAAACCCCCTGATCGCCCTGCGGCTCTGTGTGTGACAGGGGGCGGGGCCACAACCTCCCTATCGGCCCTGCTCTGTTCCTGTCAGGGGAAGGCGCCCCAACCCCCTGATCGGCCCTGCTCTGTTGGTGATAGAGGGCTGCGCCCCAACCCCCTGATCCGCCCTGCTCTGTGCATGACAGGGGGGAGCTCCCCAACCTCCTGATCGGCCCTGCTCTGTGCGTGACAGGGGGCAGCGCCCCAACCCCCTGATCGGCCCTACCCTGAGCGTGACTGAGGGTGGCATCACAACCTCCCAATCCGCCCTGCTCTGTGCATGACAGGGGGCGGTGCCCCAACTCCCCAATCGGCCCTGCTCTGAGCCCGACCAGGGGCTGTACCTAGGGATTGGGCCTGCCCTCTGCCACCTGGGAGCAGGCCTAAGCCAGCAAGTCCTTATCTCCCGAGGGGTCCCAGACTGCGAAGGGCACAGGCCGGGCTGAGGGACCCCCCCTCCCCCTCGAGTGCACAAATTTTTGTGCACTGGGCCTCTAGTATATAATAAAAATGTAATATGCAAATCGACTGAACTACGGAAGAGCTGGTAGAACAACCGGTTGCTGTGATGCACACTGACCACCAGGGGGCAGATGCTCAATGCAGGAGTTGCCCCCAGCCCACAGGCCCCAGGCCAGCCAAGGTGGGTGCCAGTGGGGGGCCCCCTGATTGCTCTGCTGGTCACCCCACAGATTGGTCCTGATTGCCGGCCAGGCCTAGAGACCCTATCCATATCCATGTACGAATTTCATGCATCTGGCCTCTAGTTTATAGATAATATACACAGAATTAAAGCTAGAAGGAATTCACTATTTCATATATTTAACAGTGGTTGTCTATGGTTGGTAGAATGAATAGTTTTTATCTTTTTAAAACTTTTCTGTATCTTCTAAACTTTCTAAAATGAACTCATTACTTATGATTATAAAAATACACTGTTTGCAAATGGTAAGTTTTTTAAAATATATTTTTTATTGATTTCAGAGAGGAAGGGAGAGGGAGAGAGAGATAGAAACATCAACGATGAGAATCATTGATTGGCTGCCTCCTGCATGCCCTACACTGGGGATCAAGCCCACAACCTGGGCATGTATCCTGACTAAGAATCGAACCATGACCTCCTGGCTTATAAACTGATGCTCAATCACTGAGTCTTGCCGGTTGGGCATAAATGGTAAGTTTTAAGACTACTTACAGACTGTGCTCTCACAAATCTTTCAAAGTGAGAATTCACTACAGTCAGATTGAGAAATCCTTTTTTTTTTTTTTTTCAGCTCTCTAAATGCAGAAAAATTTCTCAGGGGCAGACTCACATTAACTAAGCTTTCAGAGACTGATATCTAAAACCAGAATGCCAATGAATTAAGTTGCAATAAGAAATAGAATGGTAGAAAAAACCAGACACATGTCCTCCAGCTAACTTATTTCATCTCTGTGGCTCATTGTATGGAAAACCAGTTATAAACATAATATTTTCTTGTGAACAGGTGATCAGAAATAGGAGTTCTAATTATAAGATCTTAATGTTCCACTGAATCAAGTTTTAATTGCATGAGGCAGCCTAGTTTACCGCAGGGAGAGGCATGCCTCCAGGACCAGATAAGTTGAGTCCTCCTATGCTAACTGAGATGGAATGGGTATTACCAAAGTTTGCCTTGACATTTCTAAAATTATGATCACCTTCTTTCTTTAATTATGTCCAGTGTTCCAGGTATGACCTGTTTGATGAGGATTGGCCTGGCTGGTAGTGAGTGAATCTAAGTAAAGGACCAGGAGAGCCTTGTGTTCATAACCTAACCCTTAAATGTAAATGTTAAGTACTGAAAATGGTGAGACGCGCGCGCACACACACATCTGCACACATTCTAAAGTGAGGCTCAGTTCTTAATTTAGTTAATGAAGGATATAGAACTTAGCTAAAGGGAGGGGCCACAGGGACCCGAAGCACACCGACCTTAGAGCCCCCGGTGGGAGGACACACACACACACACACACACACACACACACACACACGCTTATGTCTCACCATTTTCAGGGACTAACATTTACATGTAAGGGTTAGGTTATGAGCACAAGGCTCTCCTGGTCCTTTACTTAGATTCACTCACTACCAGCCGGGCCAATCCTCATGAAACAGGTCATACCTGGGTGGCCTGGCCTGAGCTTTCCAGTGCTCCAGGCCTGAAATTTATTGATCAATCAATAAATACTATGAAATGGGATGAAAAATGAACTCAGCTGTGTTTCAGCCTTCCTCTCCCATGCCCCACTAGAGAGGTTTATGGATTGGTCCAATTCCCCTCCCTGCCTTGGGGAATCTGCATAGGCAGTTAAGCTTCTTGGGGATTTATTTTGCAAAATCTGAAGAAAAGAGAAAGGAGAAAGGATAGGGTGGGCCAGAAGTCAAGGCCCAGGTGGAGTTTTGTAAGGAGTTTGGAGAGAAAAGAGAAGAAAAGTTCTGGAACAACTGTGGTGTTAAGGGAAGTGGGACAGAGAGATCAGCCTCCTTTGTGGCATTCCAGAAATGCAAAGAAACTTGAATTTTTATCAAATTACTTTTTTTGTCTGCAGATTCTGTTTTTGTTTTTTTTTCTGAGAACCAGACCATGTGAAACGTTGTTTTATTTCTGTTTACATTTTATTAATTTCTGATTAATTAGTATATGTGCCCATGATAAAAATTTCTATAGAACAAAATGAAAAGAAAGCCTCCCTCCCATCTCTGAGCATGAGTTGCCCAATTCTCTTTCCCTGGTGTAACATCATTATCATTTATTTTCATTTCCAGAGATGGTCTATGCAAAGAGAAGCATATGTGTAACCTTTTGCCTTAAACAAAAAAAGTAAAGCTCTGGCCAATGTGTTCAGTGGTTAGAGCATTGGCCCACACACTGAAGCATTGTGGGTTCGATTCCCGGTCAAGGGCATGTACCTGGTTTGCAGTTTGATCTCTGGCCCCAGTAAGGGTGCATATGGGAAGGCAACCAATCAATGTGTCTCTCTCACATCGATGTTTCTTTCCCTCTCTCTCCCTTCCTCTTTCCCTCCCTCCCTCCTTCTCTCTCTTGCCCCCGTCCCTTCCACTCTCTCTACGAATCAATAGAAAAAATATCCTCAGGTGAGGATTAACACTTACACAAAAAGTAAAGTAAAAGGAATTTAAAACATATCTAAAAATGTTCCCTATTAATATGTGTGTGTGTACATATTTGCCTCATTTAAAAATAGTAATCATGCCTTTATAAGCATCAGAGCTGAGTGAATGAAAAGTGCTATGTAATTGTTATGGTAAGTGATGGGCACATTTTGATGCAGTGTCTTGCTAAAGATTTCTGCTAAGTGATCCCTGCCTGCTCACTTGCTGTTCTGGGGTCCTCATGGGATTGTAGGTAGACACAGTCCAGTGGGTAGGCAGATGCAGTGACAGATTTGAGACATGCTGTGTTCAGCAGAACGCAGCCATCAGAGAAAGGAAACATTAGAAAGAAGGGAGGACTACCACTGCCCCAGCAGTCTTCACGGATATCAAGTTTGGTGGATTTGTACACAAATCTCACCGTAGGTGTCTTGTCTACCAGACCCTGAATGCACAGCCCAGAGAGTCCTTGGCTCACACACAACTCTTCACCATAAAGAAGTTCACAGAACATCATATAGTACAAGTCTTGTGTATCAGCTCAGTAACCCTCAGAATAGCAATTTTACTTTCAAGTACCCTACCTTGGACTTGTTCGTACACATAATGGAAGGCTGCAAAAGCTGTTTTTCACATTCTCCAGGTAAAGTGAAAATGGTTTTCTCAAGTGTGTCTAAATAACCATGGAGACAAAACTCCGTTATCACTGTTCCCCGTCTCCTCTCTGGATACCGCTCTTTATATACAGCGGCCATTTGAGCTTCAAACCTGGGAGACCCACATAACAAAAACTAGTGATGTTTCTCTTAATATCCATGGTAGGACTCAAGCATTTTTTCAATTACAGTTGGGGGAAAAGAGGAAAATTACAAGGCCATAGAGATGAAACAGATTCCCTGTAAGACACTTTTATTTATTTATTCAGACTTTTCTTGTCTCCGTTCTCAGTGTAGACCTCCCTCCTTCCCACCACTTCAGCTGAGAAAGTAATTATAGACAACACCAAAGAGCATACAGACACTTCCAAAGCCAATTCCTGTTATAGATGAGCCTTTAGGACGTAAAGAGCTTTGCAGCAGTTTTCAGAAATCTTTGACCCTGGCTGGGATGCCAGGGCTAAGGATTTGATCCATAACAGCTTTCCTAAACAGCTCCATAGAAATTGTAGCCATATGCTTGCACCCATAAAATGCATATCTGAATTGAGATAGACCTGGTACCTGATGCATACGCTGTAGATGCAAATAAAGCATTTTCTCACAAGTACAATTTAAGTGAGGAAGCAAGTTTGAAATGGCGGGGTCTCAATGTTTCCTTTTAGCAAATTGCCTTGACGTGGTGCTGTGATTTTAGAATTTGCCTCATTCTGCACCAGGGTTCCACAGAGAAGCTGTCATCATCAGGATGATTTTCCTTCCTTCGGCTCGACTGTGCCGATTGTTCTGATTACAAGGAGAAGGGTTTCCTCTCAAGGAACAGGTCCTGTTATTTTTGGATATTATCTGCTCTGTCAGAAAGTGCCTTGTACAAATACTTCCTCTGAACTCAGAATGTAGTTGAAACACTTCTGGGATTTCGAGCTGGCTTATACACTGGTGTTCACACGGGGGGTTTTGTCTGCGGCTTATTTTGGGAACCTAAGCCTTTGTGGGGACAGTAAGACAGTATTGCAGCAAAGATGGAGAACATTCTGACCCTGTTTACCTGCCTGTGGCCTGACATATATCCAATGATTCCTTTCCTTTGCCTTACATCTGAATACATTTTACATCTATGTTTTTAGATATTTCTGCTCATCCATATAAATATCAAATGAGCAGAATCTCTAATCCAAATACATCTACTTTGCAAGTTTTAATATTTTCTTTTCTTGGCTCAGCAGTGTGGCTCAGTGGTTGAGTACTGACCCATGCACCAAGAAGTTGCTGGTTTTATTCCCAGTCAGGGCACATGCCCAGGCTGCAGGCCAACCCCCAGGAGGGGGCGTGCAGGAGGGAGCTGATTGATATTATGCATTTACACGGATGTTTCTCCCTTCCTCTCTAAAATAAAAAAAATAAATCACTAAATATTTTCTTTTCTTGGAGCAGATATGTATTTTATATATAGTTGTATATTCGATTAATTAATTTATAATTTTTAGTTTTTTCCCTTGCACTTGGTTTTAATTTTATTTATTTATTTATTAAATTTATTTTTATTGTTGAAAGTATTATAGATGTCCCCCTTTGTTTCTCCATTGACCTCCTCCACTCCGTACCCATGTCTCCCTTCCTTCCCCTCCCTAGGCCTTCATCACACTATTATCTGTGACCATGGGTTATGAATATATGCATATAAGTTCTTTGGTTAATCTTTCCTTGTCCACCCCCAACCCTCACTTTCCCTCTGAGATTCATCAGTCTGTTCCATGCTTCTATGTCTCTGGATCTATTTTGTTTTTCAGTTTATTTTGTTCATTAAATTCCACATATGAGTGAGATCATGTGATTCTTGTCTTCTCTGACTGGCTTATTTCGCTTAGCATAATACTCTCCAGGTCCCTCCTGCTGTTTCAAAGGGTAAGAGATCCTTCTTTTTTACAACTGCATAGTATTTCCTGGTGTAAATGTATCACAGCTTTTTTTATCTACTCATCTGTTGATGGGCGCTTGGGCTGTTTCCAGATCTTAGCTATGGTAAATTGCGCTGCTATGAACATAGGGGTGCATATATTCTTTTAAATTGGTGTTTCAGGTTTCTTAGGATATATTCCTAGAAGTGGGATCACTAGGTCAAATGACAGCTCCATTTTTAATTTTTTGAGAAAACACTATACTGCTTTTCATAGTGGCTGCACCAGTCTGCATTCCCACCAATAGTGTACTATGGTTCCCTTTTCTCCACATCCTTGCCAGCACTTGTCATTTATTGATCTGTTGATGGTAGCCATTCTGACAGGTATGAGGTGATATCTCATGGTTGTTTTAATTTGCATAATCTAAATTGGACAGGCTTGTTTGTTTGTTTATTTATTTATTTATTTATTTATTTATTTATTTTACTGATTTGAGAGCAAAGAAGAGAGGGAGAGAGAGAAACATCTATGTGAGAGAGAAACCTCAATTGGTTGCCTCCTGTATGCTCTCAGACTGGGGATCAAACCTGAATCCAGGATATGTGCCCTGAGAGGGAATCAAACCCTCTAGATTTTGGTGTATGGGATGATGCTCCAACCAACTGTGTCATCCGGCAGGGCAAATAGTTGCATATTTTACATCTCTGTAGATTTTGAAGTTGTATAGCAACATTGGCAGTGCCATGCTTAGGGACTTAAGTGTCCCACCTGCTCCTGTGAGATAGAAATGCCATTACAAGATAGAGCCAAGGATCAGTAATCCCATTTAGGAAAATGTCCTAAGGTTCTCCTTGTATACAGGTTAATTCTTTGAAATTCTACCCCATAATGGTAGGAAGCAAGGACTCCAGAGATGCATTGAACTGAGTACATATCATACAGTCCTGGTCTGATCCACAGGGACTTGTTTGCTGGGTATAGCATAGTGGTTTTCTGGAATAAGTGTATTAATAGAAAATGTGAGGTATAGTAAGGCCAACAGATCAGGAGATGATTGTCATTGAAAAGATAGTTTAATATTCATAGTTCCGAAGAGGAAGGGTATTCCACACAGGGAATAGGGGACCACATAGGGAAGCACAGGGGTTAGTCAGGAGAGGAAAGGGGGGAAACTGAGGACAAAAGCTTTTACTGTGGTTTCCTTGGAAGGAACAGGCGAAGCAGGGTGTGGAGGCTTAGCATCTCCTAGACTGAATAATTTCAGAGGCTTTGGGGCATGGGTCCTGTCCCCAGTTGTCTTTTCTCTGGCTGTAGGGTAACTAGGGAAGGTGGACAGAGGCTTAGAGTGTGAGAGCCTGATAGAGGAGTTGGTTGGGGGGTGTGAAACCTGGATTGCTTAGTTTGTATTTGAAAAAAAGTGCTCCTGGGAGAAGGACTTATCTTGAGGAAGGGTGTGTTGGGTGACAAGGGAGGCAGGGAGCCAATGCAAGATGACTCAAATATATTGGTGTATCTATCATATGCATGTAGGGCAGATGTTATAGCATTAAGTTTACAGAAGCTGGAAACCTGGTTAATACAAATGGTTAACAGTACAGATTTCACAATCAAACTGCCTGAGTGTGAATCTGGGCTTCCCACTATATATTGGCCTTGTGACATTGGACACGTTTCATTTAATCTTTATAACAACTCAAGGGTGCAGGTACTTTTTTCAGCCCTAGTTTGCATGTAGGCTAACTGAGGCTCAGCGAGGGTAATATGTGAGAATGCTTAGAACAGTGCCTGGCACCTAGTGTCAAATATGTGCTACTATAATGATTACTACTATCATTACTGTATTTTCTAGGGACCTAAGCTAGTTGGAGTTAACCTGTTACTCACATCTGATAGACAAAGATGGTGCTACTGCAATCTGGAAATTGGGATCATTGGGTCAAGTAGATATCCCCTGTGGAAGGGTATACCCTACTATACCACAAAGAACTCCAAAACCTTCCCCAGGAGCCAATAAGTGACATGGTGAGTGGAACTATCTGGAACCACCCACCTACAGGGGATGGCTGGTTCACTGGCCCTGGCTTCCTTGGGCCACGATAATTCATTGGGTAAGAAATCCTTTTTGAGGATCTTCTGAGAGCCTCTTCCTGGGAACTGAATGCACTTCCCCTCAATTTGTCCCTCCACAAAAGCAGCAATGAAGTCTCAGTTCAAGCTTCTAAAGCACAACAAAACCTCTGAAATGCGGGGATGAGATGTAATGACTGGAACAGGTGGACATCATAGTGAAGTGGTCAGAGGACAAGCTGTGTACTGACAAGTATGGATCCAGTGGGTGCAGAATCTCAGTATAGAAGTTAGGATATGAATCTTAATTCTGAATGCTCAGCCTAGACCAGCCGTGGGCAAACTACGGCCCGCGGGCCGGATCCGGCCCGTTTGAAATGAATAAAACTATGGAAAAAAAAGACCGTACCCTTTTATGTAATGATGTTTATTTTGCATTTATATTAGTTCACACAAACACTCCATCCATGCTTTTGTTCCGGCCCTCCGGTCCAGTTTAAGAACCCATTGTGGCCCTCGAGTCAAAAAGTTTGCCCACCCCTGGGCTAGACTCTCCTTGGCCGTTGTCCTATCTGGCTCTCCTGGAAGGCTAGGACGCATTGTCACTCAGGTTCCAAGTTCTTAAATGCCTTGTTTCAATTGAGCTTCATGTAGAGAATCTTGGCTACTCAGGAAACAGAGCCCTTCTGAACAATTTCTAATAACTTAATGACTATTCTTTTTCTCCAACCATCCTCTCTTGGTTGTCATTGTTATTTTTGGCATGCAGGATACTTTTGTGTTTCCTGGTCAAATTGTTCAGCCAATCAAACGTGTATATCTGCCTATTTTTCTTTCCTTTTTATCTTTTTGCAGGTGTTTCTTTTCCTTTATTTTAAAAAAATCATTTGGCGGTGGTTTGAGGAGGGCACACCTTTCATGGCTTTGGGGAGTACACAGTTCCAGAAGGAATTACGGGCAGAAATACATGGGGCGAACCTCGGAGTAAAGGGAGGGGCTGCGCCCTCCAGCACCTCTGGGCAGAACGCTTACTTGGGGGCTGAATGGGATGGGGAGACGGTGTGTACAGGTGGGCAAATGGGCAGCGCCCCCTAGGCCCCATGAGCCAATGGGGACGTGACCACGTGGCTGGCCCACATCATTGCCCCTCACAAGCAGACCTGCTGAGGCCTGTGCCCTCAGCTGCAGGGCTGGGAGGAGCCTGGCAGGAAAGCTAGCCTCCAGGACCTTGAGGGGTGCAAAAGCCCCCGGGGGTCCTATCCCCTGGGGCTCGGGCCTGCATCCTGAGGCCCGAGCTCAGGGTTCCGCCTGAATATTGATCGCACTTTAAAACAGCTCAGTAGGATTGTTGGGCTCGATGGCAGGGAGGAAGGTGTGAGGATAGCGTTTCTAGGAGAAACAGCGGAAGCAGTTTGGAAAACTTGCATTCCTGTGTTCAGACACTACAGGCTAAACCCTCCTCTGCACAAGTGCACAGATAACAGTGTGAGCGACTCTGTGGGGGCTGCTCTCAGATAACAATGTTTCACTGATCTGATTACAAGGAATTCTTGACAGTGAGTAATCAGGACACTAGATATTGTTTCCAGCAACTACCCATGTAGTAATCACTCTTCCTGATGAAAGTACCAGATTGTTCTGCAAACCAGTGAGCTGGGCTCTGTGGAAACAGAACATACATTTATTTTGCAAAAATGTAAGTTTAGAGCAGTCAGTAATACCCCAATTTTATTTCCTTCACATCAGTGTTTTAAACAAGGGTTCCCTCCTCCCAACCTCTAGTTCCTGGGGAGGAGTTTTTTCAACCTAGCTCTTCAGAAGGCATAAAAAGAAGCAATGAGCCCAAAAACAGACCAGATATCCTTTGTTTACAGAAAGCAGAAATTGATCTTTGTACTTAGCATGTGAATTTATTCTTGACTTATGGAGGCCATTAGGTCTGAGACATAATGTGTGAAGATTCCTTAGGACATAGAAAGGATGTCTTCTTGTCTTGCTAAAATGGAAATATTTGAAACCCCTTGCCCAAGACTTTGAACCAAATCTCCTTTAAGATTCACAAACCTGGGTTAAGTCCAAGTTCTACTGTAGCTATACTGTGGGGACATTAGTAAGCCTGACTTGAGACTATATTGTTGTCTTTGTTAGGACTTACTTTTGGATAGTGGACAAGTCAAAGGGAAGTTCATTCAGTTCCCAGGTCCAATTCCTTCACCAGCATCAATTTAACTTAAACACTAAAAAAGTCAAAAAATCAGAAATATCAAAGAACAGAAAGAAGGTACTAAAAGGTAATCATAGCTCAACCACTCAGAAAACCAATCTTATAAGCTGATGAATATTTTTTCTTTCCTCTCTCCCTCTTGTCTTTGTTCCCTCTCCCCCTTGCTCTTTTCTTTCCATCCATCCATCCATCCATCCATCCATCCATCCATCCATCCATCCACCCATCCATCCACCCATCCACTCACACATTCAGTAGAATCATGATATGCATAGGGTTGTATAATTTGCTTTCTCTTCTTAGCAATGTTCTTGAATGCCTTTCTGTGTCACTATTGAGGGTTCCCTTTTTGTTGTCTCCAGAAAGGAAGATCTGGACAATCCAATGTAATTTGGTCATCAACTAATTTTTAAATTCATTTAAAGATACTCCAGTAATATAAAACCTTTACTGTTGATATTTCAGTATTTGTATTTATCATTTTTAAAGGAAAAAGTATATCTATCCTAGTCTCAGGCTCATCTCCTCTAATTTTTCATAATGAATATTTGTCATGTTTCCCAGCTATGTAATTTCTGGACATTCCCTAACAAGAAGGTGTAACTTCCATGTAAGCTGGAGTCTCAGTATGCTAAAGACTCTTGGTGCAAAGTGTTACTTGTGTGACAATGTTATTTAAACCTCTTCCTGATGTTTAAAGCTTGTGGTTTGAGCCTATTCTCTCAGAAGAGCCTGTCCTCCCATATTCTGGAGAGCCAGCATCTCATGCTCTACACTCCGGTGAGGAAATCCAACAGGCTGTATGTAACCAGTGCTTTTTACTGTTTCAAGTGAGTTTTTAATAGGTTATGGTGACATTTTTAAAGATACGTATATTACCTGTTTTAAAAAAGTAATACATGTGTTTTTAAGACTATTGAGAAAATACAGAAAAACATGGAGGAGAAAATACAGAGGGAAGCTCATTGCTGTGTGTAATTATGCTGCATACACAACTACTTTTTAAATGAACAATTCTTATAATGAAAACTTCAGATGGTATAATAATGAGATGTATGTTCTTTTCCACCCTACACTTTCAGACTTTTTCTAAATGATTGCATGTGATTCTATTTAATTACAAATTCTTCAAGACAATTAATTGAATGGCTTCTTGTTATTCCTTTGTGCAGATCATGGCAACTTTCTTCTACTATTATCTGGTTGGTAGACATTTAGGTTGTTTCTAAGGTTTATTATAGTATATCCCTAAGGTATATAAAGGCCAAATCCTAAGGTTTTTGCAAATCCCAATTCTGTAAGTACCTCCAAGTTAAGAATCAAAGCACAAAAAAGACTTGGCTTTCCAATTTTGTAATCTCATTATGATAGTTTTAGCTTGAAAAGGAAAAAGCTGGTGAATATATTGTCCTTATGATTTTTGGTCGTTGAACACAATCCAGAATTGGCAACCAACCTGTCTTTTCTTCTGTGTTCAAACGAAAATAGTTCACTGCCCTTTTTATTCAAATTCCAAAAATCATTCACTGTATAAATCTACTAAGGAGCCAGGGCACCCTCTGTAGCCAGCAATTCAATATTTGAAATTGCGGCTGAAATGGAAAATTGTAGCAATTGCTCCAAAAGTTTCAAGTTACTATTATTATCCCTGTAAACTGTCCTCGTATAGTTCAGCCAATGTTGAGTCTTATCTTCATCTTTATTTGAACTCATAAAATGTGACATTATAAGTTCATCAATGTGACATTATAAGAAATTAAACAGCATTGCTAATACAGAACTACTTCTGGAGGTGGTACATGAATGCTCATTATCAACCTTAAAATAACCCCTCAGACACCAAACATTTTATGAAATAGCTCTGTTATAATAAACGCATCTGCAAATCATCCTTTTATGGGCATGACTCATGTGTAAACACATTTCCGATGGGGTGGTAAGATGTAGGGATACATTTCCACTCTTCTTTGAGCCTTCTTGGCCACTGGAGAGAACTCGAGTAGTTGTGGTGAATGTAGAGTGCTCGTATTTTTGATATTTTATTATGAATAAGAGGTGGACTCATGTAACTTCATTTCTTTAAGGCATACAAGATCCTAGTCTGAACAAAAATTTGACTTACACCCTGGGCTTGTGTTTGGCACTGGTGGTTTGACTTACACCCTGGGCTTGTGTTTGGGAGTGGGGTCTCCCATATGATTCTGTTTGAAACTGCAGCTCCCTCCTCTCCCCCTCTAAAGCTCTGTTTTATCGGTCTCCTTCAACTCCTGTAATGCTGTAGTTAGGGACACATTCCTTGGCCAAAGGAGCTATCAACACAGGTACCTTTTAAAATGGATTTACTGTGTAAGAGAACTGTATGGGGGCACTGCATTAACCTATTGGACAGTGAAATCTTAGTGTAAATAAGTTTAAAAAACTGAGGGCAAATGTATAACTGACTGACATAGACTCTTAGCATAGATCCTATTGCCTTGAGGATGTTGAAATAGAACGAGTCTTCAATGGCAAGGAGCTCTGTCCACTAACAATTTCTACCCTATGTTTGGAAGGAGGAAGCTGTGGCATTCAGGCTGCAAGGCCCAGATCTTTTGGCAATGGATGATTAGTATATTTTTACATAAAAATTGGGATGAAAAGTTTGGCAAGAGGATTTTAATGCTATTTATGGGTACAAGAGGGCATAAATTAGATGTGGAAATAATGGAATTTCTAGTATGTTTTATGATTTTGGGGGACATCTGAAGTAAAAACTGTCCTGGAAAATTGATGATTAACAAAGTGTGCTGGATCCATAGCATTGAAGAAGTATGCACCCTGACAGAGGCATGTGAGCCAGAAGGAAGGAGAGGATTGGCAGTGCTGGGGAAGCCCAGGCTTGGGCACGAAATACTTATGTCGAGACAAATCCCAATGTAGTTCTAAAGAGAACCTTCATACGCTGACTTCTGTACCTGTGTGGGCAAAATTTCCACTACTCCACAGAGGTGTTATGAAGACAGGTATCTCCTCCAGGCTCATCCTAGTCTTTAACAGAACACAAACGACTTTACCATGGCAACCAAGTGGAAGATACACTGTCACCCACTTCCAAGAAAACCAAACCAAAGCTGGAGGGATGGAAGAGGTCATTTGAAGTGATTGTCTTGTCATTAGTTCACTACCCATTGGGCCATTTAGAAACTGGCAAAATTTTGAACTCCTCATCCTTCCTTGGGCTGTACTGGGCTGTCACCAAATTTCCCTCTTACACTCTCCCCTTCTTGCTGTCACCCAGTGGTGCTGTTTTAGTTCAGAGCAGAGCCAAGAAGGAGTTGGGCACCAAACATTGAAAAGAGCCCCTAGGAGTTGTCACAAACCTCGTTTTCAGAGAAGAAATAAAGTCTTAGTCTTCTTCTTTTATACCTCCTTCTTTCTTTACTATTTCCTCCTGGGCTGCTGACCCGGTCAGTGGCCCCATCAGTTGGCACTATTTCCCCCCTCTCCCCAAATGCTTAGCTTTGTCCCAACCATTCTGAGTCCATGTGCATAGCTGATGCTCTATGAGTATGTGCCTAAGGTATCAAGATTCTGCTGGCTGTGGCCAGCTGTTGGCCTTGGACTTCTTGGAGAACTTGCATTGACTTCTACTTTACCTCTCGCCATCCTGATGTGGGAACTGGCATCCTCCTCTTGTAGATGGTTTCTAGAGGTAGAATGGTGAACTGATCTCACACTTGAATGATTATTGACCCCTTGGGATTCTGACTTAAATTTATCTTGGAGGTTGTGGGTGTTGATGCAGGAACTGCTATTTTTTCTTCCACCTCTCCTGGGCAGAAGACATCAGACATCTGGTGCTCTTTAAGGAAGGTGGCTGGAGAGAATAAATGCTGCCTTCCACGTAGGTGTATGATTCAGTGGCGATTCAGTCCTTGATTTAGCTCTTGATTTTACTTACAATGCCTCTAATTTCTGAAACATTTTCTATCCTCTATTAAAGAAGAACTCCATCTCCTACATTACTTAAATTAGCTCCCATTTTTCATTTATGAAGCTCTAGTCTTCCATATTCCCATGTTCTACTCCCCAACTTCTTGCTTCCATTTTCCCAGGTCACTGTTGGAGGTAACAGCACGTAGGTCTCAGACTAGTTTGAAATTCTTGAGCTATTCTTCAATTTTAAATAGTCTTAGGAAAACTTATAGGACTCACTCTGTCATAGCTTGGCTCATCTCATTCCAGGCTCACATGCCATTATGGAATCCTTTCTATTTCCTCCTAAATCATTAGGCCTTTTCTCTACTCTTGTCTAAATCTCAGGTCTGTTCTCAATTCCAAGTCAATGCCCCTCTCCCCTTTTCAAGGTCCAGATTGCAGATTATGCCTTAACTCAAGTATGATGTGAAGATAGGATTTTCATAGAGTAAAAAGCCACATGGGGAAGAGAGAATGGGAGAAGGTGAAGATATACCTCTGTTGGAGGGGTGAGGAGAGGAAGAGCAATAATGAAATGTACACGAAAGAAGACAAATTTACCTATTTTGCCACTTTTTAAAAGAGTTTGATTTTTCTTAACAAGTTCATTTGGAATCAGACTGCTTTGCTTCAAATTTCAGCTCTACAACTTACTGTTGCTGTGTGACTTTGGATAAGTCTCTTAATCTCTCTGGCTGCAAGTTTTTATCTGTAAAATGAGAGTTATGATAATGCCTACCTTTCGGGTGGTTGTGAGCACAGTGTGCTGGTTCATGAGGGCAAGAACTCCTCACTCAGGTTCTTAGGTTCTCCAATATAGGACATTGAATTGGATCAAGAGGTCTGGGGCTCAGAGAGCTGAAGTTCTGCTATAAAAAGGTTTATTTATTTATTTTTTGCTTAATCCCTTTACCCTTTTCACCCAGCCTCCCCCCAATCTCCTCTCCTTATAGCTGTCAGACACTTCTATGTATCTATGAGTATATTTTTTTAAAAAATCAAACCCAGACACAGACAACAGTATGGTTATTGCCAGAGGGAAAAGGGGGTGGAAAGAGATGGAAGAGGGCAAGAAGGGATAACTGGTGGCAGAAAGAGACCTGGTTTTGAGTGGTGAGTATACAATGCACTACACAGAGATGAAGTTTATAGAACTGTATACTTGAAACCAATGTCACACCAATAAATTCAATATAAAATGTAAAAAAAGGAGGTTTATAATACAAAATCTACCTATTTGCCAAGGCCATGGGGGTGATCTAATGAGAATAAAAACTATCAAGTGCTGTTCAATCATTAGTAGGAGTCATTACCTGCTCTGTTGATGGAGGGACCAGAGTCTGCATGTCTCCTATGTGCTCGTGCAGACAAGACATTCACCTGAAGCATATGGCGATAGTTGCTACTACTATTATTTTTGAATCTTTAAGTTTGCAAAAGCAACATCACCTGCAGAAAAAAAAATTACATATGCTTTCACTTTCCCGAGGCAACCACTGTTGCTTGGTGTTATTCTGGGTACTCCAAGAAACAGATGCCAACCTGGGATTAGATGTGCAAAGATTTATCAGGGACAATGAGGAGTGAGTCATAGGAGACGAGGAGAACCACTGGATGGCAAGGCAGGTCTGAGCCCTGTGAAGGAGAGAGGGGAGGGGGAACATGGTCTTAGATTATGATATAGTTCTAATTTAGACCAGGCAAGTGGGGAATCTTTTAGACCAGTGGTTCTCAACTGTGGCTGCACATTAGAATCACCTGGGAATCTTTTTAAAATCCTGACTTCTGGGCCTCATCCTCTGGAAATTGTTTCTTTTTTACTAATGTTGTGGCCCCAGCCCATAACAAAGAAACAGAATTTCTGCCTTAGTGTCTCTGAAGCTGGGATCAGCCTCTGGGGAATGTGGCTTTGGATTTCAGAGCACAGCAGTCGGTTCATCGGTAAGTTGTGCTCCCTGCAGTAGGAGATCAAGAGGTACATTGTCAAGGCCACTGCCGTGTGTAGCCTTTCAGATTTTTCCTATGCCTATGTGATCTCATCTATTACACACACATATCTTCATGAATATGTGTATATATCTACATAAACATTTACAGTTTCAGGGATGGGGCCATACTCTGTATTGTGTTTCAGAACTTGGCATTTTTCATTGAATAATAATTTCTTATGAATGTAATATCAGTACATGTAGATCTTCCTCATTCTTTAAAAAATTTTTTTTAAACCCTCACCTGAGGATATGTTTATTGATTTTAGAGAGGGAAAAGAAGAGAGAGAGTGAGAGAGAGGAAGAGAGAGAGAGATATTAATATAGCTACTTCAATTCCTTTTGGAAGTGGTCAGAGTTTAGTGGAGTCAGACATTTTTGGAAGTTCTGCTTTTAGTAGAAAATGACTTCCAAGGAGGTAGGATTTGATAATGTCAGACAGATTGTGTTTAAAATCTTAGTTAGCTGTACCTCTTTCAGCAGTGTCATTCCTCTGTCTGAATCTCAGTTTTACCATATGAGAAATGGAGGCAATTTATTTATTCAAGCCTTTTTTTTTTTTTGGAAAATACTTATTGAGAGCTTTCTAAGTTGCAGGAATTGTTTTAGGGTCTGGGGACACAGCAATAATCAAACAGACAAAAACTCAGCCCTCAAGGAGCTTGTATTCTGTACTCACATAAAGGGTTTAGGAAGATTAAATGAGACCTAATACAATTCCTGGTTCAGTGCTTGAAATGGAAGTGTTGTTTGCCTTCATCCTCCTTGTAATAGACGTTTGCTATCAATTCTAAAATTGATACTTTAATTTGTTTAGCTCTTTAGCATTATTATTCAGTAGTCAATGGTTTCCCAAGCAACAACAGCTCCCTGGACAATATAATTAAGGCATAAATCAACGATACATGTTTGTTCTGACTCACAGCAGTACTAGCAAAGTCTCTATTGTCTTTTTCCCAACTTCATACCTTCAGTCTTATCTAGAGAGTCACCTCAAGAGCCCATCCATGCCTATCTCCCCTGGCGAGCTCTTGGCATTCCTGCCACCTGTTGCCCCCTTTCCAGGGCTTAGTGTCACTCTTCTCTATCCTAAATGCTCCTCCCTGATGTAACTCATCTTGGGAAGGCAGTCGTTTCTTTGTGGTCAAACTCAGAAGGTACAGCATACTCCCCTGCACCTTTGTTTAGTTTTATGAAACTAGGGCATGCGATGGCTGACCTTATATTTTCAGTTCCCTTCAATGACCTGAGCTTTTAACTTTGCTTAAGCTTTCGTTATTTTTTTTCCTAAAAAATAGGACTATTGTTTTGTTTGCCCAGAGTTCCTTCCCTCTTCTTCCCAGATAGGTAGTTCTTTCTCTTAGACATTCCCATTTCCCCAGTCCCATGTTCTAATATACCTGTGTGGGGGCTAGCATGCTTTTACATGTCACAGGTTCCTGGGTTCTAAACGATCTAGGATGGCTATATTTTAAATAACAATACTGGGCCTATCTGGTCACAGTGATTAGGCCCAGATGTGGACATAAAATTCAAGGATTGCAAGATTCAATGTTCTGGGTTTTACTCCAGGATTTTTAAGGTGAAACTGACAAAGAAGATTAAGCCCCTTTATAGCAGTGAAGCTGTGGGATTAATTGGAAGTCTTGTCTTCCCCATTCAATTCTTTGCTGAAGGTGTCAACTCATAGGTATTTTTTTCTTGATTGCTTGGAAGGTCTTAACCCTTGTCTTAGTCAGTTTGGGCTGCTAAAATAGATAACCATAGATCAAGTGGCTTATAAGCAATAGAAATTTATTTCTCATAGTTATAGGGTCTGGAAGTCAGCATGGTCAGGCTCTGGTGAGAGACCTCTTCCAGGTTGCAGACTGCTGTCTTCTCATTGATTTATCACATGGCAGAGGGCTAACTAGCTCTCTGGCCTCTTAAAAGGGCACTAATTCCATTCATGAGGGTAGAACCCTCATGATCTAATTGTCTCCCAAAGACCCCACCTCTAGATAATATTACATTGAATTAGAGTGTCAACATATGAATTTGAGAGGACAGAAACATTTAGTCCATTGTAACCTATGAGGTACAGGTTTTCCCACTACATGACTAGAAAGATGAATTGTAGATATACAGCTTCAGTTCTTGCTATATATTATTTGCTTCTTAGAACATCCTGTGAAAAAATTAGGGCTGATACAATTTCATACAATCTCTCTCTCTCTCTCTCTCTCTCTCTCTCTCTCTCTCTCTCTCTCTGACAAATGTTTTGTCAAGTATTACATAAGCAGAATATTGCACAAAAAAAATATAACTCAATATTCCTGATGTTAAATTTAGTGTTCTTTCAATCATATTATAAGGCCATTTGTGACTTATAATCTCTATTAGAAAAGTATTATCCAAGTATTATCCCAATATGTTGCCTGAAAATTGTATCACTTTTGTATCTCATCATTTTTTAACCCTTACCTAAGCACTTTCTTAAGGTTTTTTCCATTTGGCTTCTAGATTTCCCTACAGATTTCTTGATCCATTGTACTGCTCCTCATCTCTCTCTCACCAATCTTTGGTGATTTCTTGGATGTTATATCTACTATTGCCTTTTATGCAACTAAGAATATTCTCATAAGAAATTATTCTTGCCCTAACCGGTGTGGCTCAGGGGATAGAGCGTCAGCCTGTGGACTCAAGGGTCCCAGGTTCGACTCCAGTCAAGGGCATGTACCTTGGCTGTGGGCACATCCCCAGTAGGGAGTGTGCAGGAGGCAGCTGATCGATGTTTCTCTCTCATCAATGTTTCTAACTCTCTATCCCTCTTCCTTCCTCTCTGTAAAAAAATCAATAAAAATATGTTTAAAAAGATAAAAGTCATCACTCTCCCCTTAAAAAAAAAAAAAAAAGAAAGTATTCTTGCATATATCCTTTCTAATTAGTGTTTGTAGTTTCTTGGGATATATTCCTGGAAGTGGGATCACTGGGTCAAATGGGAATTCCATTATGCTAAGTGAAATAAGCCAGTCAGAGAAAGATAAATATCACATGATCTCTCTCATTTATGGAATATAATGAAGAACACAAACTGATAAACAAAAACAGATCCAGAGACAGAGAAGCATCGATCAGACTGTCAAACCTCAGAGGGAAGGTAGGGGAGGGTGAGGGTAAGGGGGAGAGATCAACCAAAGGACTTATATGCAAGCATATAGGCCTAACCAATGGACACAGACAACAGGGGGGGAGGCGGTGTGAGGGCATGAGTCGGGGGGATGAGGGGTAATGTGGGGATAGGGACACATATATAATAACTTAATCAATAAAGATATTTTTTTAAAAAGTATTCTTGAGTGAAAGGATACTCCCTATGAGTACTTAATTGGTCAGTATGCTACTTTTAAAATTGGTCACAAGATTCTTTGATATCTCTCCCTTACTTCCAAATGTGAAGGAACTTAGTTACTCTTTCTAAAAGTGGGGGTTGGACTTCTATCAAACAGAATATGGTGGAAGTGATGGTATGTGTTGTCTGAAATTAGTATATAAAAGGCATTGACTTCTTATTCTCTTTCTTGGATTACCCATTTGGGGAAAGCCCTTTCCCCCACTCAAGCAGACCAAAGGAAGTACCCACACAGCTATGAATCAAAGCCTCCTGCCAATAGTCATGTGAGGGAGTCATTTGGAAGTGGATTCTTCAGCCACAGTCAAGCCTTCAGATGACTGTACCCCTCACTGACATCTTGACTGCAGCCTCATGAGAGTTTCTGAGCTAGAACACCTAGTTAAGCTGCTCCTGATTCCTGGCCACAGAAACTGTGCTAGGAAATACTTATTACTGCAATCCACTGAATTTTGGGGAAATTTGTTATGTAGCAATAGATAAACAACTTTTGGTCATGCTCACCTGGACTTGATTTAAATGCCAATGTCCTAGATTTTGAGTTGATGACATAAATGGATGAGACTTTTGAGAGGTCCTGGGAGGTGAGTCCATTTTGCATGTGGGAGAAATATGAATAATTTCTGACCAGAGGGAAGCTGTGGAAATTTTAAGACCTGATATCTGATATCTGATATCTTTGATGCTCCTTTCTTTAAAGATAGGGCCTAATTCTCATCCTCCAACAATAAATAACTAATAAAATCAGTTTCTTCCCTGGTGGATTCATGAGTTTGCAACTTATATAGTTGCAGGGGGTCCCTTGCTCAGTAGGGCCCTGTACTTGGCTTACTGCTCATGTGTTGCATCTTGAAATTCTTAATAATCTTTGTGTGAGGGGTCCCACATTTTAATGTTCACCAGGTCCCACAAATTATATGGCCGTTCCTGAGCTGCTTCTTTTGCCCCAACCTTGAGGTCACGGGCTTTTCTTGATAGTTGGATTTATTTCTGTCTCCAGAATCCTAGAGAGCTCACTTTTCTTGGTCTTTGGAAATGTGGAAGTGGCTATGCACTTCACTTCACCTTAGGAAAAACTGACTTTCTCCTGGTCCCTTGAACCATCAGCCCAACTGGTGATTCTAGAAATCTGGTCCCATGGTCTTCCTCCCTGAGCTCAGATGACATTTTATTTTGCCAAGTCTTGATTCTCCCTATCTTTTACTTGGCTTCTGTTGCTATATGGGGCCACAGAGCATCCAAAACCCTGTTCTATTTTTTTTTTCCTCTCCAGTTCTTTTCCCTCCCTCTTCTCTAAGGATCACTACACCTTTATTCACTTTCTGGGAAGCACCTCTCCAAGCTTTTGAACAAATAATTCTTTGATAACATTAGCATTTAACTTAATTACAATTAAATATTATTTTTATCCAGGTGGACATATTTTTAATCCATAAGAATTCTCCTTGGGAGGAGAAGAGACTTGAGTTCTTAGGGGCTAGAGATTCACTTTTTTTTTTGAAAATGTCGAAAGCTTTCCTAAAATGTAAAAAAAATGTGATGACTTGAAAATATAACTGGTTTTAGCTCCCAAGGAGCTACTCCATTGAGCAATAGATCTCAAGCAGGGATTTGTAGTATAAATGTCTTTTCCACTCTGGTCTGTGCATTGAATAATTTCCTACCCATGCCCAGAAAGTCTGCAAACATAAAGTCAGAGAGTAGGCTGTTACTTTTTTTTTTTAAAATCCTCATCCAAGGACATGCTTTTATTGATTTTAGAGAGGGAGGGAGGGAGAGAGAGAGGGAGGGAGGGAGGGAGGGAGGGAGGGAGGGAGAGAGAGAGAGAGAGAGAGAGAGAGAGAGAGAGAGAGAGAGAGAGATTGCAATGTGAGAGAGAAACATTGATCGGTTGCCTCCCATATACATCCCGACCAGGAATCAAACCCAAACCCACAACCTAGGTATGTGACCTGACTGGGAATTGAACCCACAACCTTTCCATGTACAGGATGATGCTCCAACCAACTGAGGCACACCAGCCAGAGTGAGTGGGCTGTTATTTTTATTTATTTTATTTTATTGTTTAAAGTATTACAAATAGTAGTACATATGTCTTCTTTTTTTCCCCATTGATCTTCCCCCAGCCTCCTCTACCCCCCAGCACATGCCCTCAACACCCTCTCCCCCCAGTGTCTTGCATCCATTGTTTATGCTTATATGCATGCATAGAAGTCCTTTGGTTGATCTTTTTTATTTTTATTTTCAGCACCTTCTATCTGAATAATGTAGTTTAACTTAAAGATGCTAACTTGGGAGCTATTTGACAGTCAGAGTTTGATTGGAGAACTTGCAGCCATGACTTGAATTTTTGGTTGACTTAACTGTAAGCCACTTGACTTCTTCACAACAAGGTAGTTAGTAAATAGGACAGAGTTTCAAAGGTGAGGGTACTGTTCAAACTTGCCTCTCTATCTGAGGTTATTCCTAATCTCATTTGACATGGAGAAGTCAAGAAGATAACTAGGAAAAAACTCAGAGGAACTGGGAAACTTTTGGATATGAGAGAGGGTTGAGAGCCTCATGAACCAAGCCATGTAGAATTTGTCCAAATGCCCACTAGGGGAAGTTTGGCCTTAATTATGTCAACATAGGGCAACACCTTATTATTTTAGCTATAATAGTGACAGGCACAGAGATGCATTGATCAGATCCTTTTTCAAGGCCCTAACCAGTTTGGCTCAGTGGATAGAGCGCTGGCCTGTGGACTGAAAGGTCCCAGGTTTGATTCTGGTCAAGGGCATGTACCTTGGTTGCGGGCACATCCCCAGAAGGAGGTGTGCAGGAGGCAGCTGATCAATGTTTCTAACTCTCTATCCCTCTCCTTTCCTCTCTGTAAAAAATCAATAAAATATATTTAAAAAAAAAAGAAAAAGAAAGAACTTGTAAGAAGTGCTGTTCACTGGCAGCCCCCTGTGGTTTACTTTTTCAGGTCCCCTTCAGCCTTTGAGCTGGGACTCCCCTAGTGGGTGATCTTTGCTTCAAAGATTCTCACTAGGTGGATAGAGACTTTGTCCACTATTCATTATAGTCTGCCATCTCCCCTGCCCAATATTTCCCTCTTTATTTTCTTTTTACAAGTATTACACTTCAATCTGCATTCTTAACTCTGTCTCAACACCTGCTTCCCAGAAGACCCAACTGACGCAGTGGTGAGCAGTGGAGCAGGTGGTAGGACGAGGTTTGGGGTCCGGGTCACTCACTGCCAGGTTGGCAATGAGAGCTCCACACCAGGTAGGATGTGGGGGCACAGATAGTCTTTGGCATAAGATGTTGGCCCCATTGCAAGTACTTTCTCTGGTGAATTGAGAGAATGTTTCAGTGCAATGGTTTAGGTATTTGAAAAGTACAGGGGAAAGTCATTCAAGAAAATGGAATTGGCTGGTTGTTAATACTTGTCAGAGGGATAATAAAAAAAAAAAGCTGAAGGGAGTTAAAATTTGATAACTAAGGAGGTAAGAAATCCTTTTTGGTAGTTTAAAAAGAGGCCTTTATCTTTAGCACTGGAAGAGAAGACAAAGACCAAATTCAGGATTGAGACTGAATAGAGTCCTGAGCTTCAAAGACAATTGGTTATGCAGCTGAGGTAGGTCTGTTATGTCAAAGTCAGGGCCCTGGTTGAGAAAACCACCCCCATCCTGACACATGGGATGGGGAAAATTTGTTGCCTGTCTTTCAGATGTCCCCCCCCCCCCAAATCTTCTCACTTCTCAGAGCTTGGCCCTAGTAAGAGCCAACACACACCCCTTTCATGTGAGAAGCCACTGTAGGCATTCTGCTGCAAGGTTACAGACTTTCCCTCACCCCAGGCAAGATATGGCCCCACTTCTTCTCCTGGCTTCCAGGCCTGTAACTAGGGTTAAGTCATAGCATGTCCCATTTGGGGATGCCCTGGGTCTTATAAGGGAGGAATGGTATTATACGGAGTTATAAAACCTAGTCAGCCATACTGACAGGAGCTAGGGGAGTACTCATGGTACTGGATTTTGAGGGTTCTTGAGGGGTCAGAAGAATCTACTGGCTTGTAGGTACTTTCTTAGGATAAATGATTTACCTACTCTGGCAAAGACTCGAAGGCCTAATGCAAACCCAATGCTAGGCTGACTTCTAAAAGTAAGAAGAAAATGATGGCCCATACTGAGTGAAGTGGAAATACCAGGATTGCCATTGCAGACACTGGAGGAAGGAAACAAACGTCCCAGGAAAGACAGAATGCTGGAGTGGAGATATTCTGTGAGGTTAGAAGATCCGCCAGAGCAGTGGTTTTCAACCTTCTGGGCCTTTAAATACAGTTCCTCATGTTGTGACCCAACCATAAAATTATTTTCGTTGCTACTTCATAACTGTAATGTTGCTACTGTTGTGAATCATAATGTAAATATCTGATATGCAGGATGGTCTTAGGCGACCCCTGTAAAAGGGTCATCTACCGCCAAAGGGGTCGCGACCCACAGGTTGAGAACCGCTGCGCCAGAGGATTATATTCCATGGAAAGCGGTAGAGGACACAGAGCACTTACCAAGGACACCAGCAAGACACCTGTAAAAGATGCACCAGCATCGTTAAGAATTCAGTGTTGGCTCTCTTTTGCAGATCAGGCTTGATAGTAGGAGAAGCGACCACAGAACTTAACTTGTTGATAGTAGTGGGGTTTTGAAGATATCATATTCCAAATTTAGGAGTGGTCCTTGGCCCATATATTTGGTGACATGAAAGGCGGCCATCTTTGAATGGGCTGCAGCACAAGCAGCTTTGTTGCTTGGGCTATTTGATCTGTCAATGTGAGAATAAAAATTCAGACCCCTGAGTTTCTGGAGCAAGAGCCTAGTATATTTTTAAAAACAGCTCTTGATACCCTAATAGTACCTTAGAAAGACAATGCATACCTGGTCATGAGTACACTTAGTAACCGTGAGTTCAGAACTCCCATCAGTTGTCTGGTCTTGTTGAAACCACTAAATCATAAAACCTGGTGTACCCAGCTGCATTCCATTGTGAGTTGGAAGTGGTACAACCAGGATCTGGAACAAGCAGGACCAGGGGGCACACACAACCTATGTGAGTAAGTAGCTCAGAGGCCCATGCACTCATCAGCAGCCCTTTTCTTACCACACACTTGAAGCAGGGACCTCATAGCGTGCTAGAACAGGCTGCCGAAGGTGCAGCACACTCTGAGGATGTGGTGCCACACTCCAGGATGCAGTTCACACACACTATTAGAGCCCTGTATGTGGGCTCTATGAGTCCCCCAAAGAAAGAATACATGGGTCCAGGGGCCAATTTAAGAAGATAGATTGAAATGCATTTTTATAATGATTTATTAAAAAGACAGAGGCTTATTAAACAAATTAGTGGTTAAAAGGAAATGTTTATTTAATGACAATAAAGGACAACATTGCCCTGGTATCACTTAGAGTGCTACATTTACATACATACCTTTTGTCCATGAATGATTTACATTTTGCATTCACTTATGAGAATCTTTAATATACCAAAAGTAATGGAAAAAGACTTAAAGTATAATCTTTGAAAGAAAGAAAATCACATTTCTCAATTATTTTGTGTAAGTGAGATTTTACTGGTACAATACTATATTCCTGTGAAATCCCCAAATTAGATGAAAAATAAGGACTTCGGCGATGCCCTCTCTAGTAAGTGCAAGCTTGTTTATGTTCTTCCCTTCCTTCCTCCCTCTACTGCCCAATCAAAAACCCCATCTCCCCTCCACACTTAAAATTTTATTTTTTTTATTAAATTTATTGGTTGACTTGGGCAATAAAATTATATAGGTACAATTCTATAATATGTCCTCTGTATATTGCCCCTTCTTAAGACACAATCTTATAAAAAAGCTTTCTCTGACTGCTCCAAGGGAAGTGACATATCTCACCTGTTCATTCTTAGAAAACCCTTGAACCTGCTCCACACATTTGGCATTTGGTTAGAAACTATTTTATTAGTTTATTAAGATTATCTCTGGTCTCTTCAAATCAACTGTAGGTCCTTCAAAGCCAGGACTGTGGTTTATTCACATTTTTATTTCCACTTTGTATCTGCTCAGTGTCTGGGAGAGAGAAAACATCCAGTACATATAGTTTATCTTGTTTAGAGCATCTATTTGCCTATAACATGGATCAAGGAAGGAGCTTTGTTTTTTCAAAGAAAAGACCACTCAACTATTCTGTTTAGTGTTTCAGTGTTCAAGACCTACCTTTGTTAGTATTCGGAAGTACAAACTTAGTTCACTTTACCTCTCTGGCCTTAAGTTCCTCATTTATAAATTAATGAAAGTAGATTATATAATTAAAATCTACTTAACATTGCTTGAATACTTCTATGACCCAGGTACCTGATTAAGTAATTTACATTATTATTTATTTAATTCTCATTTTCTAGAATAGAATTTCCAGGTTTAAAGAATTTTAATAAATTGCCCACAACCACTGGGCTTGAATCCAGTCCTAAATAACTCTGAAACCCATGCTCTTAATTGCTACACTCTCTTGCCTCAATTTTAAAATATAGTGAACTATCAGGGGTTTCTTTTGAACTCTAGAATTTCATGAATCTAGTAGTTTTGAGGTGGAGCAAGTCAACATCATCTTTCTGTATCTAGTGGCTTCTTAAACACAAAAAGAGAGAAAAGAGCTCTACTGTTTTATGAATGCATCACTTCTGGGGATCCTTTTAAACCTTCAGGAAACATAGGTAATTGGTATGCAGGGGAAAGATTAATGTCAGCAAAACTACAAAGAACTAGAATGCCTAGAAATATTAAAGTAGTTTGCTTGAGTCAGGGTTACGCATGAACTCCTATTTCAACCTACATGGAATCTTCTTTCCTCAAGTAGTAAAAAATTAACCTATGAGTTCTTCTCTTGATAATCTTCTAGTGCCTTAGTGTTGTTATTTGGGAAATGAATGATCACACATTACTTCCAATCCTGGCGGGACATGTTGGCGTCTAAGTAGACATAGTAAGTAGTAAAATGATAATACAGAATTTGAGGATATAGAGGCATATGGAGATTTGGTTGAGTGTATGTTGTCCCAAGAACAAGCTGGTTTTGTTTGTTGTTTTAACTAGGTTCCTGAGGCAGTCAGTAAATGAAGATTTATTGAGTGCTCACTGCACAGGTCCATCCTTATGCCAGGTGTTCTGGAGAGCACAGATAACTAAAAAATGACCTCTACCTCTAAGTAGCTTATATATTAGCTCAGCATAAGAGATTTGAATATATGAAAAAATTAGCAAATAACATAACATTATACATGATTAAGTGCTAGATTCTATTAGAAGGAACATAAGGACTTGAGGTGCCCAAGTCAACCATTGTGACTGCCATACCCTGATTCCCCTCTAGTTCATGGTCTGCTTAAGGCAATATGATGATCTTTGTGTGGTATGATGGTTGATTAGATCAGTGGTGGTCACATGACTCCAAGGCAGCCAATGTATAGGCTAGCCAGCTACTTATAATATGGCCTAGTGCACACAATAAAACAAGAGAAAATCAAAGAAACTGGATCAGACTCTTTTGGGAGTTTGCACCAGGAAATAGTAGAAACTGAACCTTGCCAACTGAGAGCTGAATCTCATGTTCTTTCCTTTCTTCTCCCCTTGGGAGATAGAAGCATGTGAGAGAACAAATTCTAAGTCAGTAAAGGCGTTAACATTGGGAAGAGATAGATAGAGAGCAGAGGGTGAGGAAGCCAGTTGGTGGAAAGACATGAACACATGGAAAGTTGCTAAGTGATGTTGATGCAGATCACTTTATATGCCCTAATGAAAATCCATGAAATTCTCTCTAGAATTAACTTGGACCTATAATCACCAGCACTGAGGTTTGGATTTTGCATGTCCTGGGACCCCTGTGCTGTGCATCCTTTTAGTGAGCCCAGTATTACTTGAAGTGATTTGCCTGAGTTTCTATTTCTTACAGTCAGATAAACCTAACTAGAACAGTGCTATAAGAGATTGGAGGGAAGGTGAAAGCTACAGATAAAGAGGTGCTTGATTTGTTTAGAAAGAGTCTAGGTGAAAACATGTTTCTTTGTTATTTTCTTCTAAAAATGTTTATGGGCTCCAAAAATTCTGGTATATTTCGAGTACCAATTGATCCAGAATTTACTACCATTCATTCATGGCTGAAAATGTACTGATTGTCCTTAGGTACAAAAAGGTAGGCTTATTAGGTTTGAGCTAAAAGTCATAACTTTCTTCCATTATGTATGATACATTTTTGTTCATTGTGCCTTTATTTCTTAATTGTATTTTGTTTTAAGTGATCAAAACAGTATTTCTGAAAGTTACCATTTTTTAGAGCAGTAGAACTGAAGGTCTTTAAATCCCCCCCCCCCCCCCAACCTGCCAAGGAATAAAACATCTGATGTTCAAAGAAATCCATGAGAGTGAGTCTTTTCTGTAGGTCCTCAAGGATAAGACCCTCCTTAGATGAGGAATCCATCTAAGTGTAAGGAGTGAGCTGCAAAGGTAACAAAGTTGGCAAAGAACTCCGCGGCACATGCTGAGCCCTGTGGGTCTCCTCCTGCCTAGAGTTTGACATATGCAAAGGAAGCCCCATTAACAGTTGCTATCCCCTCTGGTTGACAAAGATGAACAATTTAGCAATACTGAGGGTGGAGAAAGCAGGTTTTGTTCCCTCTTGACAGATTATATTCTAAGCAATCTGGTGAGAGGGGGAGGAAGGCAGGTCTGGAATAAAAATAGAGCCCCTTTAATTTCAAAAATGGTGAGAGAAAATTAAAATAGCAAGCGCAAGAGCCAGTCCTGGAGGCAGGCAGTTTGTGACATGAACACTGCTGAAATAGACAAGGAAAAATGATTCCAGGACAACGTGAAGGCAATGTAGAAGAACTTCCTCCTATCCCACATCATTTACTTTAAATTCCCTTCCCTGAGCCTAAGAGCCAGGTGTGGGCCATAGAAAGCCTGGGATTGGATATGCAGGGGGTGGATACTCTCTATTTTTCTCAACTTTGGATCTCTCTCTGGATCCCACACCACCACACACGTTCTTCCAAGGCAGTGGTTCTCAACCTTCCTAATGCCGCGACCCTTTAACACAGTTCCTCATGTTGTGGTGACCCCCAACCATAAAATTATTTTCGTTGCTACTTCATAACTGTAATTTTGCTACTGTTATGAATCATAATGTAAATATCTGATATGCAGGATGTATTTAGGCGACCCCTGTGAAAGGGTTGTTTGACCCCCAAAGGGGTCGCGATCCACAGGTTGAGAACCGCCGTTCCAAGGCGTGCCAGGCAGGGGTATATGGTAAAGGAAAGGTGCCCAGGCTAGCCAGCGTGGCCAGGCTGCAGGGGGGAACAGAGTATTCCATGAAGACTTAGGAGCTCTGGGGCTCTTTTGTGCTCTTTCCACAAAAAGGTAGATTTCTCTGAGAAAAGTCTTATGAGAGAAGCAGCAGCCATGGAACTGTGGAAAAGAAATACCAGGTACAAGTAGGTCATGCTTTGCTGGGAATCTAGACAGGTGAGGTGAACTGAGAGTGCCCAGAAAAGGTGCCAAGAGGGAGCAATGAGAAGAAATCCACTTCAGCCTGCCTAGCAGCCAAGCAACAAACTTCTATCAAACACCAGAATCTGCTCAGCCTGAATCAGGACCCTAGGAAGGGTGTTCAAGTAGGTCCTTTAGTCTCTATAGGAAGACAACATTTGTGTAGGTGTGCACGTGCATGTGTATAAATAAATTAAATATTGTAAAACACCATAAAATAAAAAGGAACTTTGCTTGGTTTGGAAGTTAGTGACCTATGAGCTCTGAAGGGAGGGATATTAGCAAGGTATAGAATAGTTTGAAGATTATGAAGACCACCTCAGCGTAGTTCCCAGCTGCTACTCCTAGTGCTCTCTCTCTCCCCCCACATCCCCTACTCAGGAGCACCTTGGAACATGTCCTCTAATTTTTATAGACAAGTTTAATTTTTATAAAATATACATTTAAAGAGGTGGGGACAGAGGCTGGGGCAGGAAATGTGGCTGGGGAGGTGACAATAATGGTAGTGTTACTGTTGATGATGATAGCTAATGTTTAGGCAGTGCTTCAAAGCATTTATTTTTAATTTTTTGCTTCTAAGTATTTTAAATGTGTAAATAATTATAATCTTTTAAACAAATCTACAAGGTGATAATAATAATAACTATCTTAGCATTTCTTAGTTCCCAAGAAAACAGAAGCTTAGGCAGAAGGCTTCTATGCTATTAATTTATTAGAAAATGCAATCTCAGGTAGCAGGAGTGAGGGACTAAGGTGAAGAACGCACACAAGGAGGGAGAACTATTCAGATGACTACCAGTATAATTAATTGCTCAAACCATGGGATCCTATCTCTGAGAAGTTATATAAATTGTGTCTCAGAACTGTCCCTGGGTGGGAAAGGGGAGATAGGAAAAGAATTTATCTACTGACCCTGGTCTCCCATTGTCAAGGGTGTTAACTTCCCTGAATTTTCCAATTGTGTATTTGAGTCTGTGGGCACCAATTAGGTATGGAACTGCAGCAGCTTTAACAGGGCAGCACTCATGTGAGAAGAAAGAAAAGAGTGAAGGCACAGGTAGAAGGTGAGGCTCTGTCAAGATGCAACTATTTACATTGAATGAGAAAGCATGCAGAGGTGGAAGAGATGGGTGAAGGTTCAAGAACTGGGGTGGCGCATAGGCAGCATCTGATACTGTCCCCACTTGTCTCACACAGATTGTACCCTCTGTGATATTCAGCTCCCATATTGCTAAAGGGATAAAAGGAGCAATTTTTCCTTTCTTTCATTTTCTTTTTTGGTGAGAACACCATTCATTCCATTCTTTCCTGAGAGAGAAATTATAGGTCTAATCAGTCACAAAGTCCCTTTCATTGAGCTGGCTAGCTGCAATCCTTGAGTGACCCAAGACAAGGGAGTTAGTGAAACAGGTATAGTTCCCGTTACGGCAATTTTCCTGAAGCCTTAGTTGATACTTCAATCTACTTTTTCTACTACCAATTTCTCTCAGCCTCAATCAGCCTTTCTGCTGGTCTGGGTTGGCTGGCCGTGGGGTGATACAGCCCTTTCTCCCCTAGAGGTCTAAACCCTTAGTTTCTTTGTCCCCATTTGGCTGTGTTTGCTACACTTGCCCTTTTATACTGATGTAATTGGGCATGGAAACATAAGAGTACTCCAGACATATTCTTCCTTGTTCCCCTTGGGTAGGGGCACCCATCTCTTCATGTACTTCTCTTGGCATTTCAGAAACTCCTGGTCTACTAACATGAAGAGCAAATTGATCAGGTTTAGTCACAGCTTCAAGTTCAGTTGAATTCTTGCTGTGTACCTTCACAGAAGGGCTTCCTATCCTCTCCCCTCAACTAGGATTTCTAATTCATTAGTGGCTAAGATTATGGGAATAAGAAGCAAAATTCCCCAGTGGAGAAGAACTCTTACCATTCACAACAGTATGGATGGACCTGGAGAGCATTATGCTAAGCGTAATAAGCCAGTTGGGGAAAGATAAATATATGATCTCACTCATTTGTGGAATATAATGAACAACATAAACTGATGAACAAAAATAGACCCAGAGACACAGAAGCATTGAACAGACTGTCAAACCTTAGAGGGAAGGCAGGGGAAGGTGGGGCGGGGGAGGGAGTGGTAAGGGATCAACTAAAGGACTTGTATGCATGCATATAAGCATAACCAATGGACACAGACAGTAGGGGGATGAGGGCATGTGCTGGGGAGTGGGAGTGGCTGGGGAGAGGTCAATGGAGGAAAAAGGAGACACATGTAATACCTTAAACAATAAAGAATTTAACTAAAAACACCCTAATGGAGAGCAATTAAAGACTTATTACAGATTCCATAGATCTGAGAAGGTCCCGGCAGATACCCTTTCCCTCTGGAATTTAATTCGTGACACCTTGGCACCAGAGGCAGAAACGGTTGAACTTTCTCAAACTTTAAATAGTCCCTCAGCTCCACCTAGAGAGGACACATCATTATTGTCTCCAGTTCAATCTAAGAGCAATTTAGCTATGCTTACTGATCGGAAGGAGAATAAATATCATAAACATGACCCTTGGTCCTTTCCAGTCAGTAGAGAGGAAAAAGGCCCTCCCATTCAAAACAGGCTCCCTAAATTAGAAAGGAAGCCTAAACCAGGTCCTCCGGCTCTTATGAGCTCCATGTCTAAATTTCAAAGGGCGATAAGAGAAGCTGAAGCTAGTAGAGATCTTGAATTCTCACTCTGCTTCCCAGTCGTGTATGAGAGTGAGGGGGATGAAAACCCCACCTGGGAGCCTATACCTTACAAAATACTTAAAGAATTAAAATTGGCCTGCTCTGAATATGGACCTATAGCTCCTTACACACAAACCTTGGTAGAAGCCCTAGCCAGTAAATGGATGACTCCTTATGATTGGTCACAGGTTTGTAAATCCTGTCTCTCAGGAGGCGATTACTTATTATGGAAAACTGAATATGATGATCTTGCTAAGAGAGCTGTAGCCAGTAGCAAAAATTCCAGAAGGAATCACCCTAGACATGATCTTAGGAGAAGGTGATTTTATCACGGCTCAGGAGCAAATGTATATGCCCAAAGAGGCACTTATTAAAGTAATCAGTTGTGCAGTAAATGCCTGGAAGTCCCTACCTTGTACAGCAGGAAAAACAACTACCCTTACAGAGGTTAAACAGAAGGTCGAGGAACCGTATCAGGATTTGCTTTCTCGCCTCATACAGGCAGTCAAGAGAACCTCGCTATGCTGATCAACTGAACGCTGCCTCCGTGTCATTCCTTCTTCGCCGACTCTGTCCACACCTTTGGGAACTCCTGGACCTGCTGGGGCTGGACCCCAACATAGGAGGTTTATTAGGCCTTGGGATCACCCTTTTTGGAAGGGAAGTAATGCAAAGGAGCCAGGTCTGGGCAGAGAGAAAAGTTGCAGTTATATAGCAGAGACCTCATCTTCCCACAGGAGGTAGAAAGGTCCTTTAGAATTCTTCTAATTTAGGGTAAGGAGGCTGAGTCTTTGTACCACTATGTCAGTCAGATATGTCTGCCATGAGAAGGACTCATGCCCTTGGGTGAGTGGATCTCTTTAGTGGGGACAATTTCTAAAAAAAGGCTGACAGCTAAAGGTTATCAGTCTTAGTACCTGGGAGAATACAACCTTCATTCCTGAAGGAGTTTCCTTACTATATCATTGCATCCACTTCACTAATCCTTTTAATGGACATTCCACCATTCTGTCAGGTTGGCTGCTTCTGGGAGACAGGGTACATGGTCAGATCACTGTCATATGCCTATCATTGACACCTCCTTTGCTGAAGGTGGGTCCTTCACTTTTGAGGCAAAGTTGTTTGGGGTTCCATGTTATTAGGTATGATGATGGGGTGGGAGGGGGCATTGAGGATGGTCAAGTCATATCTGGAGAAGGTGTCCATTCCAGTAAGGATCTATTGCATTTTCTAGGGGGTAAGGGGTCTGATGTAATTAGTCCTCCACCCCGTGGTTGGTTATTCTCCTGGAGGAATCGTTCCACATTAAAAGCTAGTACTGGCAGAGAGTACGTCAGCCTTTGTGAGAGGGAACTCACACTATTAAGCCCTTACATAGTCACCATGACTATTTGGTTTATGGGCCCAGTGTGCAAGCACTGAGATGGCCAAAGAGAGAGGCTGGCTAATATCCATGGGGTAAGTTATTTTCCCTGGTTGTTGAGGGTTTCTTCTGTGATGAATGCTCCTTAATGAGCATTAACAAGAGAAACAAAAAAGGGACCACTGCCATAAGCCCACCATATACCTCTTCCTCAGAATTCCTTGTCTATGGTCTACTCTTGGTTCTTGCAGGCCCTTAACTGGAAAGACCATTTACTACTACCCAGGACACCATGGCTATCTTTCCTTCTAGCCACTTCTCCATACTAATTGAAGCATCAAGTGTACCAATTACAGATCTACCCATTAGGATGATTAGCTTTCCCCCCTCTCCTTTGGGGCCACTCTTGACGGGGTTGTGGTGGTGGTGTATTATGTCAGTAGACCACTTTCTGTTAGTACCAACATATTACCCCAATTCATCTGTGAACCAAGCGTCATTTTTTCCCTTTTCTGTTATTTGTCACAGGGACGAAGTTTGTCATGAGCTGAAGGTGAGGCATTAGTGTAATACAAGTTGAGAACACGGAGTCTAAGTTCTATTAAAATAATTTAATTAGGCCTTCAAATAATATAATTATACCTTCAAATAATCTATTGCCTTCAAATAACTTAATTATGCAAATAATTTAATTATGCTATTTATATTGAGGCCAAGTTTGCACACCAGAAGCTACTTTTTAAATGGTGAATAGTTCTCTGCTGCAGATGGCTTGGCCCTACCCCAGACTGCTAGGGATCTGTAACATACCATTCCTATTTGGACTTGCCAAGGATTTTACATTTCCACAGTATCCTGCTACGGGCATCTTTAGCAACATTGGCTCTTCTGGGTCATACAACCTGAGTGATAAGGAAACTTGCACCACAGCCTGTGTTTCACTCAAAATTGTCAGTCTCCTAAGTCATCTAATACATGGGCCAGGTATGATGTATACTAATAATATTTTAAAGTGCGACATATACTCCCTCCAAAATCCAATAAGATAATCAAATGCTTAGTATCGGAGATGTGTCAAAACAGTGTCTTTTACCTTAGAAGGAATGTAATGACATATCCTAGACTACTGCATTTCTCAAAACCTCACTGATGTGACAGACTCCTGTACCTTCATAGGGTTTTTTACTGCATCTTTCAGCATAATACATCTTTCCAGGGCATCCATTTTATTTGCACTTAGTATAATGTCATCAATATAGAGGAATGGCATTATGTTCTCTGTAATGTCAATATGATCAAGGTCCCTGTGGATTATATTTTGACAAAGAATAGGAGAGTTAGCTTGATCCTTGGGCAAGATGGTTGAATTATAATTCTGTCCCTGCCTCTCTTTTGATCTTTTTATCCTCTCTATTAATGGAGATAGAGGAAAATACATTCACTAGACCAATAGCTGCAAAGCAAGTGCCTGAGGCCATTTTGTTTTGCTCCAATAGAGATGCCACATCTGGAAATAGCATCTGCACTTGAGGCTCCCATCTGTTTAAGCTTATGGTAGCCTACTGACGACTGCCACATTTCACCTGGTTTTCTCAGGTGCCAAAAAACAGAAAGGATACGATGGAGAGCACTACCCATGTTTCTTTAAGCCTTGGAGGGTACTGCTAATCTTTGAAATTCCTCTTGGGATACAATATTGTTTGTGACTTACTATCAGCCAAGGCTGGGGCAATTTCAGTGGTGTCCACTTGGTTTTTCCTTATTCCATAAATTAGACAAAAAATGCCAGGACTTCTCAGGAGCTAAGTGTATTCCATTATGCCCTTGGGAACTAAGGGATAACCAGAGGACAGGTTTACCATTGTATTGGACCCTTGCTAAAACTGTCCTGGTATAATGCTCCATTTACTACCTGGCCTCCATAGGCATTCATTTTGGCATTTTGGGTTTCTTATTATTAGTAGCAGCTCAAATTCTCAAAAATATGAATATTTTGAACATACTTTTTTTTTCTTTCTTCTAGTGTACAGCTACTCTGGCAAATGGCTTCAGATATTTTGGGGTTAGAATTTGGGAAGATTTCATTGCATAAAAATGTGATGGGTTACCTGGTTCTTCTCAAGAGGACCTGGCTTTTTCTTCAGTCTGTAGTTTTTGAATCTAAAAACAAGAGAACAAGAAAATAAAAATGTCACAGAAACCAAGGAACTAGAACATTTCAAGGAGACTGCTACATATCTACCCAAATTAATTTCCTGTGGCTTCTGGGCACATAGCTAAATGACTTTTCTCAGGTAGTTGCTTGAGGCCATGTGACTATGTCCTGACCCATAAGATGCAGACACTACTTATACATAGAATGCTTGTTCTATAGAAATCTTCCACATGATTCTGCACTTGTCATTTTGCTCATCACAGGAAACAGAACAGAAAGTTGAGGGGCACCAAAGACACATTTTGCCTGATTACTGTTTTCTGCTTTGTTTTCTCTCAGGTATCCAGTGATTCATGGTCTTTAAATGAAAGATGATTGGAACTGGAGTTAGGAGTCTGGATCTGCTTTTTGCTTTTATCATCTACTATCACTCCAGGCAAGGCATGTAACCTTGGCCATCATATATATATGACCACATGATCAGAATGACGGAATGACTGAACGACTGGTCACTATGACACGCACTGACCACCAGGGGGCAGACGCTCAGTGCAGGAGCTGCCCCCTGGTGGTCAGTGTGCTCCCACAGCAGGAGTGCCAATCAGCTGACCGACCCGTCCCAGCAGCCCAGAGCCCACGGTAGCCACTCACCCCCTCAGTAGTCCTATAGGTCTAATCTCCAGAGAACAGCCAAGCACCGATGGACCAGTGCCGCCAGCACGATCCAGACAGCACTGTCAGCCTCCTGGAAGTCCGCCTCGGGCACCACAGCTGCTTCCCCTCCCTAGACGCTCTGCAAAGGAAGAAGCGATATAAAAGTGGCCACCAGGTGGTTCCTGACAACCTGTGTGAACATCAGTGGGATGGATCTGGATCCCGGCTGGCAAGGGCACCCCACCGCCCAGAGGGCGAATCATGTCCTGCACCTCCCCCCTTCCCCCCCCGCCCCCCCCTTGGGACAGGCGCCAGAATCAGGGCTCACAGCTGGCGAGCGTCGCTATGGAGGCGTGAGCCTCTCCAGATCAGGACTGACTAGGCGTGAGCCAGCGGCAGGTGAAGGGGCGCTGGGATGAGTGGGAGTGGCAGGCAGGAGTGGCAAGTGGCATTGGATTGCCAGTTTTGGCCCAAACCCCGCAGGCCACACTAAGGGACCCCATCCATGCACGAATTCATGCACTGGGTCTCTAGTTTCATCTACAAAATGAAGCATTGGATAAGGTGGTCTCTAAGTCTCTTCTAGTTTCTAAAACGGTGTGAATATTGAATATAGTCTGAAATTGATTCACAGTAAGAAGACAATGATTGATTTTGGAGTACCCATTACAGGGGTCTTTAATTTTAGCAGGTGTGAAAGCCACTTTCTAGCTTGGCTTGTTTTGCTGGGGAGTTAGAGCAGTCTCAGTCCTGACTATAATAAATCCCATTCCTTTTTCACTTTAAATCCTGCTGCAGATTGATGGTGGTCCTGATGATTAGTTTGGGACCTTGATGTCCTGGGGAATTGCAGCAAGGCAACATGCTAGGATGTTCTTAATCTGAGTAAGAGTGCACAGCAGGCTCTATATACTTATATCCTCCAGAGAATATGATTGAACGTTCAAGTAAAGTTCCCATGAATGGAACTTTTATTCTTAACGTATTCTACCAGAATAACATTTTCTTTTCTGGTCTTAAAGAAACTCTGAAGAAGGAGCAAATAAAATTTTCACACCAAGGTAGAACACTTTATAATCATAATTATGTTACTCTAAAAGGCTGTAATAAGCTTTAAGCAAGTGCTTCCTATTTTATTCTCACTGCAAACATTTTATAAGCAGAACTGTCCTCTTGACATGATAATGAAAGAGCAGTCACACATGTCAGG
Source organism: Myotis myotis (assembly GCF_014108235.1). NCBI lineage: Eukaryota > Metazoa > Chordata > Mammalia > Chiroptera > Vespertilionidae > Myotis > Myotis myotis. The sequence goes on from NW_023416313.1 coordinate 163,598,016, forward strand.
TGGGGCAATTATCTTCTTCAGATGTCTGCCGTAAGTATTCTATGATTCCTTCCTGCTGACACCTTATCAACTGTGACATGCATATTAAAAATAACACCCAAGAGAGCTAACTTTAAATTTGGAGTACTTTCAAGAAGTTCCATCTGTATCAAAAAGCCTTGTATCTAATCTTCCAAGATAGTCTTCCCTTTGCTACCTATTTTTTTCTTGGGCTTCAAATGGAAAAAAGAGGAACAAAAAGTCAGACAGAAACATATATTTTATTAAAAAACATTAGCCTAGGATTCAGGGCCTTACAAATACACCTGGCTTATTACCACAGTGAATAAAAGATCTGGGGTCAGACGGATACTGGTTTAAATGTCAGCTCTGTCATTCCCTAGCTTTTTTACTTTGGTCAAGGGACAAACTCCTTGAGCTTCACATATAAAAAAGCAAAGATACAGATTATATTGCCCAGATTGCTGGGCGAATTGAATGAGAGAACAAGTACAGGAGCAATAATAAGCTGAGAGTCTGTCTCATGAGCACTGAAATGTTGGTTCCCCTCTTCTTGCACGTTTTTAGTGGGACCCACAGGGTGTCTGCTCTGTGTGTTCTTTGGATGTTACCTACAGAGCCCCTGAAGCCTGTGGTCTTTTTGTTGAGGAGAAGGAATAGAGGAATAGAGAGCATCTTGTTCTTCAGTCCAGCTCCATAATTCTCAGTCTGCAGGTTTTTTTCTCTGCTCTTTCTTTCCCATCTCTCCTTTCTTAAGGCCAAGCATTTGGCTCATTTCCTCAAAGCTTTCACTGGGCCTCATCAGTTTCCCCATCAGTCACTGTCTTCCTGCCAGGGAGCCCCTCTGACTCTGTGTCCCCAGATGTCCAGGCCTCTGGTTGCCGGTACCCCTCCCCTCCTCTCCTCACCAGCACAGCCTACTTATGTCTCTTTTAACACTAGAAAGACTGAAATTTAGTATATACCTATATTGCCCCAAAGCAGTCAAAATGACTGCACTGTGAAAGAATAATATCGGAGCACTCTTCACTTATGTTCCTTAGCTTTTCCAATAACTCACTTCTATTCGACATTTCTTTCATGAATTTAGGGCGCAAAGGAAATAAAATAAACAACTTATTAGAACAAGTATCACTGCATAAAGATTCGAATAACAAGTACTAGTTTAGCTTATTGAGCAACTGCAACTTATCAAGTATCGACAATTTATCATGTACTTGTATGTTATCATGTGACGGTAATCGAAAAAAAAATGAAAACTGTTATTTCAATACAGAGCCAACCTGGTCATATAAGAAATTTACTCAATTCAATAATAAGAGTCATAATTTCCCCAAGCAGTCAAAATGACTGCTTTTGGGCAATATAGGTATAACACACATATATATACCGGAAATGAAGGAGGGGGAGGTAACTACAATTATTAATAAACGCATTCATATGTTGTAAAAAAAGTCACAAAAATCTAAGACATTGTTTCCTTATATACATAATTGTTTTTCTAATTGAAATTAAAAAACAGTCAAAATGACTTCCTTGGGCAATCTAGTGTTAAGCAGGTACAAGCACTTCCAGGTAGAAGTTGGTTCCAGGATTCCTCCATAGGCCTTTCCAGAGTGTTGTTATCTGGATGGCCAAGACACTTTTTTGTTAGGAACAACTTAGATCTCTTTTCTACATTTCAAATCTTGTCCCTTTCATTCACTTGTGGCACCAGATTCCATCAGGCACTCAAGCCTGGATTCATTCAATAGGAAGCACAGTAGATTGCACAAGAGAAGGTTCATCATTTCTGTTTCTCTATTCTGAATTTCCTCCAGTTCAATTGCCTGTTTTTTAAAATGTAGGAACAAACTGCACAATCTTTTAAGAAGGGTTTTATTGTATAAAGGAAAAATTATATCTGGGCCCTTGGTCATCATACTGCTTTTGTTACACCCTGGGATCTCTGAAATCTGTCACCATATTTTTTTCTTTCAAAGTACTGTATTGCTGGCAGATATTTAAAATCTCCCGCTGTAGTTGGTTAATATCTGCTAGACTTACTAGTAACAGTTCATTTTTAGTAACTTCATTACTAGTAACTATTCCTTTTTATTTGTGGTGTGTGTGTGGGGGGGGGGGGAGAGAGAGAGAGAGAGAGAGAGAGAGAGAGAGAGAGAGAGAGAGATTGATTTTGAACCATGTGTTAATTAATTAATTAATTAATTCACTCACTCTAAAGTTACTTTCTTGTCTCTTAGCTATGGTAGAAAAGCATTGAGCTATCAGATTCAGTGTACTAGGTTCTTGTTCTGTCCTGACTAAAATAAAATTGCTGTGTTATCTTGGGCAAGCAGTAATTTAACCTTTTTGGACCTTAGAATTTCCACCTGTGAGGTGGAATGATAGAACTAAATTTGTAAAACATCTTCTAATGTTAGTATTTCAGGAACCTATTCTATTTTACATTTTATGCACATTTTTCTTTAAATTAACTGATGATACTGTACCAGGGCATCCATAGGGTATGAAAAATAGGTATAATTGTTTCAGATTTCAAATGTGTGTGTGTGTCCTGCTGTTGTGGAAGGCGAGGTAACCATTTGGACAGCCAGTAAAGGACCAGGAAGTGATAATATAATTGACATGTATTTACCAACGAACTGATGTAAGCTTTCCTGCATCCCATTCTTCTTTTCTCCCACAATCATCAGACCGTTAGGGCTGAGTGCCTGTTTATATCCTCACGTCTGTAGACTGCACATTTCTTCTTCGAATGTTTCCCTTCTTGAAGATTGTCCTCAATTGTCATCTTAACCAAATTTCTGTAGCCTGAGGTAGGAGAAAAGTAAGTGGATTATTTTGATTCACTTTTCCATGGAAAGGGCTTATGAGATTACTTATTATAAATTGCAGTTTTGACAATTCCTATTGGCCCTGATTCTAGAGACACAGACTTGAGTGGGAGCCATAGCTCTACCACTGACAAGTTATATGGCTTTGGACAGCTCAAATATATCCCTCTCAGATTAATGTTTTCCCATTTATAAGTGAAGAAAATAACTATTTTGCAGTGTTATTGAAGTGGGAAAAGAGGAAGGTTATAAAAAATGTATAAGGAACGCATTTACTATTACTCTTATTCTTATGTTCAGTTATATCAGTGAAGGATGGAAATAGTGTCTAGGCCTTTTTCTGGAAATAATAACCCAAGTAAGTCACCTTGATTTAAGGGCAAACAAACCCTGAGAGTTCTGTGATCCAGAACAAGCTCTCCTACTTCCTCTGAACTAGGAGGTTGTTGAGCTTCTGAAGTTGCTGTGAGCTCAAGAGATAATTATCTCTGGCTCTTTCATTTTTGCTGCCCTTGTTTAGAGAACCCGCCCTTCTGTTAAATTAATGTGGTATGATTTGTAGCTCCCAAAGATATTTGATCGCACTTGTTAGCTCTTAATTTTCTGAGTGATTATAAATCAACCATTTGATGATCTGTTCCAGTATCACCCAGGGTTTGTGACATTAAGCAGACTTATCTATCATTTTCAGGGTCATTCTTCTTTTCTCCTTTCAAAGCTGGTCCTGACATTTGCTCTTTTCCAAAATGTGGGGACTTCTCTAATGGAATTTATTAAAAAATATTAAGTAGCAGTTTGACAGTGATGGCGCAAATTGATTTAAATCTTCCACCACCACCAGCCTTTGTCTTGGAGTGACCTGGCATGTAAGAGGAGCACCTCTTCTTGCTGGTCTGGAGGTTTGAGGCAGGAGGTCTTTGATCTAACTCTTATTCTTACTGTTTTCTGCTTTACTTTCAGTTGGTTAAGGTTCATGTAAAAGACTGTGAATTTTTAACTTTTTTTTTTTAAACTGAGAAGACTCAATGGTCTTCATCCAGGTAGGACCTGCATTTATGTAGGAGCATTTCCTGACCCTGTGACCTAAAAGGAAGGGCTGTTGCTACTCTACTGGAATAATTTGATGTGACAGCTGCTTTGTTGCAGTGAATAGTCATTGAGACAAAGCTTGGGAGAAACTCAATCATCTCTTGCTAATGCAATAATTGGAACATTGATTGAGTACTTCCAATAGGCCAAGCACTGTGCTATGCACTTTATATGGATTATCTCATTTAGCACTGCAAGCATCCTTATAAAGAAGATTCTATTATTATCCTTATTTTACTGAGGAGCCTGGGTTCAGCTCTAGACTCCATGTCATAGAGGGGTGAAGTTGGCCAAGTACTGAGTACAGCCCCCTGACTTCTCCTGGACAATATGGCCTTTCTGTAATAGCAACAGATGTTAAAAACCTCAGAAATGATTTGAAAAATCATGGATATAATCAGAGAGCCTAGGTCTTACCAGTTGAAGTCATTTCTAGAGACCACTTATGTAGCCCTTGTTTTAAAGCAAGTTTTGACATCATCGACCTGTTTCAAGCCTCCAGATTCTCATTTGCAGAAGCTTTATTGTTATTCATTGGTAAAGGCAGGACCTGCAAGACAGCAAGAGAAAAAGGATGGAGTAGTTGCAAGTCTTGCATAGGCTTTATTCACTGATAAAAAACATGATGTTACTTTATTTATTCTTTATTTTTTATTTTTTTATTATTCAAAGTATTACAAATAGTAGTGAATATGTCTCCTTTTTCCCCCATTGACCTCCCCCGAGGCATCCCCCACCAGCTGGCACATGCCCTCACCCCACTAGTGTCTGTGTCCATTGGTTGTGCTTATATGCATGCATACAAGTCCTTTGGTTGATTTCTTACCCCACCCCCAACCCTCCCCTTCTGCTGTGCAGAAGCTTTTTATTTTGATGTAGTCCAATTTGTTTATTTTCTCCTTAGTTTCCATTGCCCTAGGAGCTGTATTGGTAATGATATTGCTATGACAAATGTCTGCTATTTTGCTGCCTATGATTTCTTCTAAGATTTTTATGGTTTCCCATCTTATATTTAAGTCCTTTATCAATTTTGAGTTTATTTTTGTGTATGGTATAAGTTGGTGGTCTAGTTTCATTTTTTTGCATGTATGTGTCCAATTTTCCCAACACCATTTATTGAAGAGACTGTCTTGACTCCATTGTATTCTCTTGCCTCCTTTGTCAAATATTAATTGAACATAATGGCTTGTGTTAATTTCGGGTTCTCTGTTCTGTTCCACTGGCACATGCTATATGAATATTCTTGTGCCAGTACCAGGTCTATATGAATATTCTTGTGCCAGTACCAGGCAGTTTTGAGAACAGTGGCTTTGTAGTGTAGCTTGATATCTGGTATAGTGATTCCCCTGACTTTGTTCTTCTTTCTTAAGATTGCTGCAGCTATTTGGGGTCTTTTTTTTTTATTCCAGATGAATTTCTGGAGAGTTTGTTCTAGATCTTAAAATTGGTATTTTAATGGGGATTGCATTGAATTTATAGATTGCTTTGGGTTGTATGGACATTTTAATGATGTTGATTACTAATCCATGAACATGGTATATTCTTCCATTTGTTTATGTCTTCTTCTATCTCTTTTTTCAGCATCCTGTAATTTTCTGAGTACAGGTCCTTTATCTCCTTGGTTAAATTTATTCCTAGGTTTCTTAATTTTTTTGTTGCAATGGTAAATGAGATTTTTTTTTTTTTTTTTTTTTTTAGTTTCTCTTTCTGTGAGTTCATTATTGGTGTATAAAAAAGCCATAGACTTCTGGGTGTTAATTTTGTATCCTGTTACAGTGCCGAATTCATTTATTAAGTCTAGGAATTTTTTGATGGAGTCTTGGTGTGGGTCTTTTGGGGGTCATCTTGTTTGGAACTGTCTGTGCTTGTGTGACTTTTTTTTGTTCCCTATAACAGGGAAGTTTTCTGTCATTATTTCTTCAAGTAGGTTCTCTAATCCTTGCTGCTCTTCTTGTCCTCTGGCACCTTCAGCCTTGCGCGTGTGCTGAGAATCATGGTCCCCAGGCGTGCACCGAGAATCAGAGTCCCTGTGTGTGCCGAGAATCAATGTCACTGGTGCTCAGTGCAGCCTCGTGTGTGCCAAGAATCAGTCCATGCGTGTGCATGCCGATAATCAGAGCCCCTGGCCTCCTAGTCGGGCTGGGTTGCACAGCTGCACTGTGTTGGCGGGAGGCCCTCTCACACGCTGCAGGTCATGCAGGCCCTAAGTCACTGCAGTGGACTGGTGGGGAGGGGGATGCACTCTGTGACTCACAGGAATCTGCAGCCAGGATGTCTGGAGTCTTGGTGTCTGTGGGTCTGCAGCTGTGGTAGCAGGTCTTTGTCCAGAGTGGCTGTAGGGTCCCGGTTTGTGTCTGAGGCCAGTCTGGGTGGTGGTGAGGCTGAGATCCTAGTCACAGTAGTTCTGCCCTTCAAGATGGTGGTTTCTGTGCCAGCGCCGGCTGCCTGGGAGTGTTTGTAGTGGCAGCAGGGTTTCACAGTTTAGGGCTGCCTGGTCTGCCAGCCCCCAATAGTCCTGCAGGATCTAACTGTCCCTAGCGCTCTCTCTCTCTCTCTCTCTCTCTCTCTCTCTCTCTCTCTCTCACACACACACACACACCACACATGTCCACACACTCCCCTTTTGCAACCTCACTCTCTCACACTCTCTTCCTCACTGCCATCCTGCCAGTCACCACCTTCCTAAACCTTGTATCACCATAATGTTACTTTAGATGTTACTTTGTGCCCATTTTGTGCTGACTCACTGTAAATAAAGTCCATGGTGTATGATGAACATATGGGTTGGCACATATATAAGCATAAAAAGTTGCTAAACAGGATGCAGGGTAGGGGCAGTGGTATATGGAGACGTAGCTAATATTTGAATTTAAAATATGAATTTAAATGTAGGAAGAGTACATAAGGCTAATTTGGTGGGAACAACACTTTTTCAGCATTTTCAAGTCAGTATAGTAGTTTGGAGTGTTTATTAAAAAAACAGATGTCAGTCACTAGTATAATAAAACATCTGCAATATACTGATAACATATGATTCTAAAATATGACAAATGTATATAAATAAATATTTTTAATTCCTTTGCATATTAAGAGGACTGGTTTTCTTATTAGATGCTTTTCCTAAGTCAACACACAACTTATTATCCTTTCCCCTGGAACCACTGTGGGGCCATTCCTTTCTAACTGATGCATCTACATGGTAAGTCCAATGTTTTCTCTTTTGGAATTTCTCCAGCTATATGACATCACTAAGTAATGCATATAAACTTTACTCCATTTCCCCTTATGCCATCTTGGTATTTGGGTATAAAGGTTATAGATGGTTTGAAATTGTAGGTGTTGGAAAAATTAATTCATCTGGAACTCTCCTTTTAATTTTTAGGCTGTATAAACTTAACAAATACTTTCTAACTGTAAAAAAAAAGAGTGTAGATAATAAGGACACACAAGCCAGTTGTGAATGTTTTTATTATAGATAATATTTTTATGAGGATATATAAGTAGTATGTTAATAAATTAGTGGAAATAATTTAAACCCTAATTTCCACAGCTTAAGTTGAAAATTAAATTATTCAATTAATGGAGAGAATGAATGTGGTGAAGTTCTAGAATCTAGAACCCAGCCACTTTTACATTTCAAATGCAAGAACACAAAAAAAATCTCAATATTTGGGTTTATAAGTTAAGTATTTTCCTCTTTGGCCTAAGTAAGATTTCTGAATCTGAAAACAGCTGGCAGAGGTGAAGAGGGGACTTGGGATATTACATGGAGTAGTGCTATCCTCTTCTCCACTGGTAACCACCAATCTATTGTCTGCAGCTATGAGTTTGTTTTTGTTATGTTTGTTTATTTGTTTATCCCACATACGATTAAACTCATACAGCTTTTGTCTTTCTCTACCTGACTTTACTTAGTATAATACTATTAAGTTCTGTCCATGCTATTGCAAATGGCAAGATTTCATTTTTTATGGCAACTTTACTATTTGTTTATTATTTAGAATAGTTTTTTTTTTTTTTGGTGGAGTCCTTAGGGTTTCCTATATATAAACATATGTAATCAACAAAGAGTGACAGTTTTACTTCTTCCATTCCATTTTGGATACTTTTTATTTTTTTTTTCCCTTGCTTAATTGCTCTGGAAAAGACTTCTAATACTATGTTTTTTTAAATTGATCTTTATTGCTAAAAGTATTATAGATATCCCCATTGTCCCCCCCCCCCCCCATTGACCACCTATACCTCATACCTGCCCCTCTAAGGCCTTCACCACACTATTGTCTGTGTCCATGGGTCATGCATATATGAATATAAGCTCTTTCCTTGGTTAATCTCTCCACCCCCAGCCCCCGCCTTCCCTCTGCCAATACTATGTTGAATAAAAGTGGTTAGAGTGTGCATCCTTTTCTTGTTCCTGATCTTAGGGGAAAAGCTTTCAGTATGATGCTAGCTATGGATTTATCATATATAGCCTTTATTATGTTGAGGTACTTTCCTTCTATACCCATTTTATAGAGCTTTTATCATAAATGGATGTTGAATCTTGTCAAATGTTTTTTTCCTGCATTTGATCAGATTTAAACCTTCATTTTGTTAATGTGGTGTATCACATTGATGAATTTGTAGATATGGAGCCATCTTTACATCCCTGGAATAAATCCTACTTGATCATGATGTATCATCCTTTAAATGTATTGTTTTATTCAGTTTGCTAATATTTTCTTGAGGATTTTTACATCTATGTTCAACAGAGATATGGGCCTATAATTTCCTTTTCTGTGGGTTGTCCTTGTCTGGTTTTGGTATTAGAGTAATGTTGGACTAGTAAAATAAGTTAGGAAGCATTCTTTTCTTTTCAGTTTTTGGGAAGAGTCTGAGAAATATAGGTCTAAAGTCTTCTTTGAATGTTTGGTAGAATTCACCAGTGAAGCCATCTGGTCATGGACTTTGTTTTTTAGGAGGTTTTTTAAATTATTGTTTCAATGTCCTTACTGGTCATTGGTCTAGTTAGATTCTAGATTCTTTATTTCTTCATTACAGTGTTGAAAAGTTGTATGATTCTAAGAATTTATACTTTTCTTTCTAGTTTGTCATATTTGTTGGCATAGAGCTGTTTATAGTAGTCTCTTAAGATCCTTTGTAATTCTGTGGTATCCATTATAACTTCTCCTCTTTCATTTATGATTTTGTTTATTCAAGCCTTTTCTTTTAGTAGTGTATCTTGTGAAAGGTTTCTCAATTTTGTTTATTTTTTTTAAAGAACTATTAGTTTTATTGATCTTTTCTATTGTCTTTTTCATCTTATTGCATTTATTTCCACTGAGATATGTATTATTTCCTTCTTTCTACTGAACTTGGTCTTTGTTTGCTCTTCTTTTTCTAGTTCATTCAGGTATAAGTTTAGATTGTTTATTTGAGATTTTCCTTGTTCCTTGAGGTAAGCCTATATTGCTATAAACTTCCCTCTTAGTACCACTTTGCTGCATCCCATAGACTTTGGTATGTGATATCTTTATTTTTACTTTTCTATGAGTATTTTTTGATATCTCTGATTCCTTCATTGACCCAATAGTTGTTCAGTAGCATGTTGTTTAATCTTCACACATTTGTCATTTTTCCAGCTTTCTTCTTATAGTTATTTCTAGTTTCATACCAGTGTGGTCAGAAAATATACTTGATAAATTTGTTGAGACTTGGTTTGTGTCCCAACACATGGTCTATTCCTGAAAATGTTCCATGTACACTTGAAAGAAAGTGTATTCTGCTGCTCTTGTGTGGGATGTGCTGTATGTATCGATTAAGTTCATATGATCTTGTGTCATTAGGCAATTTTTCTTTGTTGGCCTTTTGTCTGGATGATCTATTGATTGATGTAAGTGGGTGTTAAAGGTGCCCTACTATTATTGTGTAGCTGTCAACTTCATTTAGGTCTGTTAGTAAATGCTTTATATATTTTTGTGCTCCTATGTTGGGTGCATATTTATTAGTAAATGTTATGTATTTCTAATGGATTGTCCCTTTTATCATTAAATAATATCCATCTTTGTCTCTTGATATCATTTTTGGCTTGAAGTCTATTTTGTCTGATATAAGTATGGCTATAACTTGATTTCTTTTGGCTACCATTTGCTTGGAGTATCATCTTTCACCCCATTCACTTTGAGCCGCTGTCTTTAGAGTTGAGATGAATCTCCTGATGATAGCATATATAATTGGGTCTTGCTTTTCTTTTTTTTTTTCTTTTTTAATAAGCCACTCTGTGTCTTTTGATTGGTGAGTTAAATTCATTTACATTTAGGGTGATTATTGTTATATGAGGTGTTACTACTGCCATCTTATCTTTTATTTTCTAGTTGGTCTATAACTGCATTGTTTATTTTCCCTTGTGTTTCTGTCTGTTATTTTAGTTTGGTGGTTTTCTATGATGTTTTTCTCAATTTCCTTTTTATTTTTATTTTTGTGTCTCTACTCTGGATTATTATTTTGTGGTTATAATGAAGTTTACATAATGTCTCATAGATAAAGTAGTCCTTTCTGCTGATAGCATCCTATCTACTAGAGTAGGTAGTATTTCTATGCCCCCTGTACATATGTGGAAATGGGCCTGAGGTGGTTGGATACCTTGCCTATGTTCACACAGCAAGTGCCAGAGGAGGAATTTCATATCAGGCGGTTGGGCTCCATAGCTCAAGTCTATAACCGTGAATGCTTTGTTGTCTTTTAACTCAATGTCTTACCTCTCAGCTAGCCTTGTGCTGCTGTCAGATTTAATGTTCTTAAAATACCACTTCAAATATATATTTTTTCTGTACTTGAAAGCTTTATTGGCTTTTTCCCAAACACAGAGTAAAATCCAACCTGGGCAGTATACTGTGTGGTGCTATTCTAGCTTGCTAGTACCACCTTCTTTATTGCACCACCTGCTCACTGTCTCTCTTACCCATGCCCCCACCCACTCTGCCCTGAGATTACCAGGTGCTTTTGAATCTTTGGTTATGCCATTTTCTCTGCTAAGTATCTTCTGCCTGCTCACCTCCTCTTTCCCAGCTATTCAAACTCAGCACATTACTTTCCTTCAGCAAAGAGTGATCAGGATGCCATGGGATTCTAAGCTGGGCCAAAAGACATAGGCATGTTTAGCCTGAAGCCGAGAAGACTTATAGAAACAAAATAGGCCATCTTTAATAAAAATGCTGCCATGTGGAAGAGGCTTGGAATAGTTTTGTTCAGCCTGAGGTGCAACAGCTAAGGCTTGTGGATACAAAGGAGTAAATGGAAGATAGCATGTCCTTCATGGGGAGTTCAATTTTAAAATATAAGGACACTAAAAAATAGGTTATCTTTACAGCAAACTATATTCTGTGGTCCACTGCTGGTGCACAAGGTCTTCCTGATGGGTCAAAACCATATTCAAAATCAACTCCCTTCTTTACATGGCAACTACCCAGAGATCACAATGTTACTGGATTTTATTCTGTTAACTACAGGAGATGTCTGAATTAAAGCTTATTAAATTTCAGCATTCATAAACTAAAATATGTGCCTTTATCAGCTTCCCGAGTAGTATTAAGTTAACAAATGGTGCTCAGCAATTGACAGCATGGCAAACTATTGTGTATACTTATAAGTAGAGATAAGGCACTCTTGGGAAAGTCCCAGACACACACATGGCTTCATGATTAATTGCTGCCTTTCTTTTTAAACTATGAAACTTGATAATATTTATGATCATTTATAATAGTCTGTTTTTAATAAAAAATTATTAGCTTAGCATCATTCTTATCTATTTAATTATATAAATTGTTTTAGTAACACTAGTCTATTGTGGGCTATATTTTCTTCAAGAGCACTTAAACCTATAATTTTCCACTAACTAGACTTTAAAACTATGTATTTAGCTCAAATATGAGTTATCCTTACCTTTAGTGACATATCTCTATGTATAGAAACTCAATCCCCATCTCTCCCACTTCCAAATCGCTTTGTTTATTCAATGGTTTCATCATTATTATTACTACCATGTATCTATCACTCCACTCATAAAAGAAGATGGGCCCTGGGGTCTTTTGTGTTTCCCAAGTTTGCTTCTGACAAAAATGTCTACTTGGTTATATATAAAGCAGTGAGGATTAAAAAACAAGATGGATGATTCAATTTAATGGCCTTTGCATTTTCTTCTGATTTTGAATTTTTATGCTCTTCAGACTTCTGCAATGAAACCTGTTGACCACCCACTCTTTTAAACTCATAGAAGCTGCATCACATATTTAGCATTCTTACAGTTTTCTCTTCACCAGTGAAAGTTACAGCGTGATTGGGAAGTGTACTGGGCAGGGCTTTTGACTTCTACCTTGCTAGGAAGGGTTTCCTTTGGACCTAAAGCATTGAAAATAAGGGTTCAAAAGAGAAGTAAAAATGTGTACCTATTGCATAAAAATCAACCTAACTTATGTTGTTATTGAGCAGTTCTCTTTTACAAATAGTTCTTAAATTTTAAGAACAGCCAGTGCTTTGACAGTGTTTTAAAAAAGGAATGATTATTCATGCAGATAGCAGCAAGGTATGCCAATAGTGTTTCATTTCACACCATTAAAGGCTTTCCCTAAAAGAAACAGTAATCTTTGTGATGAGCATGTGGAACTATTTCTTCAATACAAATCCAATTTATTTTGGCCAGCTGATTGGTGCTTGCAGTCAGATCATTGAACATGATATTAATTATTCATTAAGGTGCTTGGAAGGACAGAATTTGCATTCTCTTGCAGTCAAAATTGATGAGATTTTGCATTTGTACTATAGGAATCGTTCCCAACTCAATGCTAAAACTCAATATAATCTTAATACAAATTTTGAAAAAGACACCAATAATTTGAACTTTCTCATATCCACAGAACATTTGTTTTATTGGACCCTTATGCCCTATTAAAAGTGTGTTGAAAATATTCTTTTTGTATCTAATCATATGAATATGGCTTTAAAAAAAATCTCAAGAACGTTTCAAATGAAAGGTCATAATCACTATAATAGAGCTTAAAAAATTGTGATTTGGAGAACAAAATTGCAACTCATATCTTCTAAAAGACATTCACTATAGCACATCTTCAACATTTTGATTTTCAGATAAGAAAACATTGGGACTATAACCATCTTTAATAGAGAGGCAAGTAGTGCTCTCATAGGTTAGAAACACCGAGCCCAACAGACTTGTCTGAAACCAGGAATATGATCGGAGATACTGCATACAGCCAGGCCCTTTTAGTTGCATATAACAGACTTGGTCTGAGATTCTGACTTGTTTCTGTAGCTACAAATAGATCTATAGCATGCAGGCCACCACCACTGCCACTCCATTTATCTCATACTCTCAGGGGTGTATGAAATGCTGTGCTAGTACCTGGCTGGGCGGGAGCTCGGGCAGGCATGTCTGACACTGGGCTTTCCTCTGGAGGCAGAAGTGGCTAGTAGCACTGACTGATGATTTTCTGTATCATGTTATTAAGTCTGTAAAGAAATTTTACTTCCAAAGGCTGGGCATGCTTTGGAAGGAGATACTTATAGGGGAAGGTATATGTGTTAAGGGGGTCGTGTATTGGTTAGGATGCCTCTGGCCACAAGTAACAGAAAGCCTAGACTCCAGCAGGCTTGAACAATAAGGAGACATATCTCACATAACTGGGATTCAGAGGCAAAGCAGGCTCCACGCATAGTGATCAGAGATCCAATGAAGGTATCAAGGGCCCTGATACTTTCCATTTTTCTGTTCTGTGACCTTCTAAGGGCTGTTTCTCCTGTGGTTGCAACATGATCACCAATGCCAATTTGGGTACATGCTCCCTTGTTCATAACCGTCAGCAGAAAGAGTAAGAAAGGTCTTTCTCCAGAGCATGGAATATACATTCTTCCCCTGGGTATGACTGGCCCATCCTAGGTTATGTGCTCATATCGGGACCTAAGTAATCACTGTCAGAAAAATTCTGTGTGCAGGTGGGGTTACCTTTTTTTAAAATTTCAGGGAATAGATTAGATGCCTGGACAACACTGTTAGAAAGGATGAAAAGGAAAGATGAATCTGAGTCAGAACCAAAATGTATGCTACCGAAGAAGAGGAGTGCTCGTCTTTACTTAGGGGATACATGCATCTGGGACACCTTTCATTTAGATTCTTACCTTAGTCGTCTGTCTTCCTTTCTCCATTTCTCCTTTCTCCCTCTTAGGCTTTAGTAAATGCCTCTGGGATTGCTATGATGGCTTGATAATGGTTTGTTTTTCATGTGTTCTATATTTTACAAACCTCTTCAGGTATCTCTATCCCCTCTAAGTTTGAGATAATGGTGAAAACACTTTTGATACATATTGCTCCATGTTTCACTAGAAAAGTTGTATTAATATGCGTATGTTTCAGCTCCAGGTGAGTGTTCAATTTCTATTCCTTGAAAGCATCAAAGTAGAAAATAGGTTAAGAAATAATAATATGTTGTTTTGTTTTGAAAATTATATATTTGAAACACTACATTTTAAAACACCTTATTTTAATATATTTTTTAAAAATTGCATTTTATTTATTTGAATTAAGATTTCATATTTTTATTTGTCCTTTGTGTATCTTCTTTTTGTGGTTACCTGAGCCTTTTGCCCATTTATTAACTGGGATGAGAGTTTCTTGGTTGATTAATGATGTTGTGGGAGATTGATTATATTAATGGTCCCAAATTTTCACCTTTCCTTATATCCATTATACTCTTTGTTCTGTTACCTTGGAGTTCCTCCTTTAAAAGCAGAGTCTTTCTCCACCCACATGACTTGCATTGGTCCATAGAATGAGGTAGAAGTGATTGTGTACCCCTTTTGAGCCTAGGCCCCAACAGCTTTGCATATTTCCGCTTTCCCTCCTATACCTCTGCCATCATCGTGAGGACATGCCAGGACTGACTTACTGGAGGATGAGCAGCATTCGCAGAAGAGCAGAGGCCATTGCAAACCAGTTGACATTAGTTGACCCCAGATAAGAGAGTGAGCCCAACCACGATCAGTAGAGCCATGTAGTTAATCCCTAGCCGACCTCGGTCTGTGAACCAAAAATGATTTTTTATAGTACTTGTTTGAAGGTTTGGCTGTTTGTTAGGCATTGTTGTTTTGGAAATAGATAACTAATGCAACTATTATTCTCTTTCATCCATTAGTTATAAACATGCCCCAGATCTTGCCTTTTAATTTTGCTTATAGAAGTTTGAGGTTTATATAACCAAGTCTGTGTTTCCCTTCGTGATTGCTTCCATTGTTCCAATGTGTAGAAAATCTTTCTTCACTGAGAAATCAGAAATATATACATATATTTTATTTTATATATACATATATTTTATTTAATCCATATATTTGGATTATTTTATTATGTGGTATGATCTGAGACTATAGAATTTTTTCCAGAAGTAAATTTGGCTCTAAGATTATATATATCAATGTTTACTTTTTAAAATATTATTTTAATAGTATTTAAGGTATTCTAGTTTTATAATATGTTCTAATATTTGTAAGGATTAGATATCACCCATTTATGAAAATACCAAAAACAAAGTTGAAAAAAGGAATAAACCAACAGATAAACTTTAGAACCACTTTGGTAACCCCATCTCCTAATTCTGTTGCAATTTTAATGGGCATTTTATTAAAACTTTAAATAAATTTGGAAAGACCTGTTATCTTTACACTAGTCAACTATCTCACTCATAATCATGCCAAATGTTACTGTCTGAGTCATTTATGTATTTTAGTTTATTTTCTTATGTCTTACATGCTTTTAAAATTTTTTCTCTAATTTTTTTCAGCTGTTATTGTTATTGGAATTTCCCCCTTATTTCTTGAGTATTGTGAACTTAGATTTTTCTTTTTGTGTATTTATTACAAATCAAACTATATTTTCAGAATTATTAACTTGAATAGATGGTTGATTTCATGCTTTAATTAAAAAGAAAACTACTTTATTCCTTTGAATGACTAAGGTGGACAAAGATGGAACCAAACCAGAAAACCCAGCTCCCTTTCCTTCTGAGGAACAGTATTGGAGAGTTAGTTGCAGATGACTTTCTTTTTTAAAAAATATATATTTTTATTGATTTCAGAGAGGAAGAAAGAGGGAGAGAGAGATAGAAACATCAATGATGAGAGAGAATCATGGATCAGCTGCCTCCTACACGCTCCTTACTGGGGATTGAGCCTGCAACCCCGGGCATGTGCCCTTGACTGAAATTGAACCCAGGACCCTTCAGTCCACAGGCTGACGCTCTATCACGGAGCCAAACCAGCTAAAGCTAGATGATTTGCAATGTAAATATCAGATTAGCAGGAAAGGCCTGCATGATGGTAGGTAAAAGGAACAGGGGCTCCTTCTTCTCTGCTAGTTGGTGGTAGCAGGGGACTCTCATCTTCATCTCTGGGGACAGAGGACAGGGGTTTGTGCCCCAGTACATTTTCTGTGAACCACAGCCCTTGTAAGAATGTTGATATACATTCTACTCTGCCAGGACCACTCTGTTTTGTGCCTATTGTCCTAATATAATTATTAATAGTTCCCTCTTTCACTTTCAAAAAGTATTCTGGCCTGGATGATGAATTACACAGTCCCCCTATCATACTGTACCATGAAGCAGTGACTGCACTTGCACAGCCACAGTACCCTTAGAGTGAGAACTGAGACGCGGAGAGCAGGTGCTTAGTGCTACAAGGCTCAGGCTGGTGATGAGGAGCGCAAAGACCACCTATGTGAGCACAGGCGCCCACTCCTGTCTACAGAGCTGTGCGTTTTGATGGAGAGAGAAGCGGCAAAGGAGAATGCTTTTATGAGTTTTTGCACCAACCCTGGCACCACTACCAGAGCCTTCTTTATAGAGCCCTGGACTATTGTATTTGCTTAATTCGAGTAGAACAGTGTTTGGTGCATCCTGGAACAGCAAATAGGTGAATCACCTCAAACCCAAGCAACAAGCAAGGTTCACACTAGGGAAGCAGCGGGGGGAGGGGAGAGGAGAGAAAATTTGCAGAGTGAAATTCCCCGTTCTGGGGGAAGCCCATGCCCTTCCTGTGTTATTGAAGGGCTGAGAGGCAGCACCAGATGCTGGTTGTCCTTGCCCTGCATGACTTGATGACCTCACTGGGTGTTATCATCTTCCCAGAGCCTTCTCCTCAGAGATTATTGACAAAAGTGCAGGCTCTTGGGAACTTGGTTCATGAAGGAAGTCTTACATTTGGTGTTTTCATACCTTTCCCATCCCCGCTGCGCCCAAGCTGTTGGCCTTTTGTTCTTTAGCACATGTGGTTTGCTCCTATCATTTCCCTAAAACAGCAGTTCCCAAGGGTCCTCTGCAGCGCTCCAGTTCCGAGAGGTAAGAAGAGATTTACCAAGAAAAAGGGGGTAGATTTAGGAAGCGGAATTGTTTCATGTCAGTCTGCATCTGCCTTCTCTCACTTCAACTTGAGGTTCTTAGTGAAGTTCTCATAGCAGCCAGGGCATGAATGTGGCTTTGAAGGGTTGTGTCAAAGACTCAGGAAAACAATTTTCCAGAAAGTGAATTGATCTGGAGAGGCGAGAGGGGTCATATTTGTGGAGATCAGAGTGACGTGATAAAGGAGACTAGATGATAAATTTAGCTGTGCATTGCCCTTTGCTGGAGAGGACAGACAAGCAGCGAGAGGCAGGAAAAGGGGACTATTATGGACTCTGCTGCAATGTTAGCACAGGTAGAATATGGTAAAGGCCGGAAGCAAGGTGGCAGCAACAGGGATAGATGCAAGAATAACAGAGACCTCACTATGTGCCACACACGGTGCTGATTGAACACAATTCTTAGATTATCTCATTTAATCCTCCCAAGGACACTGAGGCAATATTTGCATTTTACTAATTAAGAAATAGAGACCTATAGAGGTGAAGTCATTTAAATAGCCTAGAGCTAATAAGCAGTGCCTCTCACTTTGAGACTCTGCAGAGCTCCAGAAGTACTGTGGGACCAAGAAACGAGGTTCCAGCTGCCCAGAGAAACTGTGCAGAGGGGACGATGACCAGGAGGAGCAGGTGGCATCCTCCCTTCTGAATTTTGTGGGCTTGAGCAACTGATAAGGCTAATTTCACCACAGAGGAGATGGGTTTAGTACTGGGTTTAGGGGTGGCTAGTGAGGGGATTTGAGAAAAAAGAGTGGTCTGATTTATTTGGAAGGCAGTGTGGGTGGGACAGGTCTAACAATGAAGGCCACCAACTGGGTGCTCTAGGGGTTTTGAAGACCTCTAGTGCTTATGATATTAATTTCAATCTAACATTTATTTGAAGGAAAGTGATAAAGTCACTTTTCCCCATTGTCTGAAATGGGTGTTAAAATCCTATTAAAAATCTGAAGATGACTGAAGACTGTACTCGGGAGGAAAAACAGTTTCTAGCTTTAGTAAAATAACTATCAAATATGTCAAGTATTTACTTTCCATTGTAGTTATAATGGTACTTCAATATCTCCCATGGTTGGGTTGGGCGGGGGGAGGAGAGGCATTTGTATAATTTAAAAAAGTAAATTATGATGCCAAATATTCTTCACAACAATTTTGCGTCAGTTTCTGAGCAGGTCTATAGAGGCTGTTAAAATGTGAGATTACAGCAGAAAACCAATTTCAGCATAAGCCTATGGAGACCCCATTACAATATAAAAACGAAATGTTGCCAATGTATGTTATACACTACACCCAGAAATAGATAGAAAGCAATGCAAAACCCTCATGCCTGTGTAATATTTTGGTTCAGACATTCACCCATTGATTGAGCAGCATTTTCTAAGAGGAAGCTGACACAGCAGCCTTCCCTAAAATGGCAGTTATACCACAGGTAATGTTTTATTTAAGTGGATTATGCTTTAAGTCACCCGGGAAAATTGCAAAAACAGAACAAAACAACAACACACACCAGAATTCAAAATCTAGGGCCATAACTAGACAACTCAAGGGCATTAACCGAGACCTTCACCTAATCAACATACTTAATGACCACTGATCCTCAGCCCTGGCTGTATATTTAGAATCATCTGGGAAGCTGTAAGAATACCTATGCTATGCCTGAGTTCTACCTTCAGGAAAGTCTAATTTAATTGATTTGCTGGTGGTGTGTAGGCTATCGGTATTCTAATGTGCAACACTGATTTACATAAGCCCCAAAGCTGGATTCAGTGGAGTCTGCTATGTGTGCCATCAAAAGAAAATTGAAGAAGTTGTTCTTCTAACCAGGAGCAGAAATTGCAGGTAAATGGGTACAATTACTCAGGCTCATGAATGGGTAACATGCTCAGAAAAGTTTACCTAATGGTGAATGTGGAGGTGCAGGCTGAATGCTAGGAGTTTTGCTAACTTTCAGCCCTAGAATCTTGACTCAAATAAAAGTGCAATGTCTCTCCAGGTATGTAACGACACCCAAAGAGGTTTATGAACTTGGGCTTCATAAAGACTTTTGTCACTTAAATCCTTTTGAGCTTACACTCTGAAATGACAATGGTATATAATTTACTATTCACACACTTACAGGATATACTGTATGTCTTGATGTCAGTCTTCAATTTTCTCTCATTAAGACTGAGGTTCTACAGCCCATGTGCTGATGGAAGTAATCTTACAACTCCTCTGGTCCATGCTCTCATTCAGATGACTCAAGTGCTACCTCCCTTCTCTCCCTCCTTCCCCCTCCCCCGCCCCTCCCCTCTACTCTCCCTCCCCCTCTCCCTCTGCCCCCTCCCTCTCCCCTTCCCCTCCCCTCCCCTCTGCCCCCTCCCTCCCCTTCCCCTCCCCTCCCCCTCCCCTCCCCCCTTCCCCCTCCCCTCTCCCTCTGCCCCCCTCCCTCCCCCTTCCCCCTCCCCCTTCCCCTCCCCTCCCCCTCCCCTCCCCCTCCCCCTCCCCCTCTCCCTCTCCCTCTCTCAGTAGTTAGTGAATATCTAATATGTGCCAGACACTGCGCAAGGTAGTGGTTCTACAAAATTGCTCTCTGTCTTGTGTGTGTGTGTGTGTGTGTGTGTGGGGGGAAACAAATACAAAAACAAATGATTACAAATGATTCCATATTAAAGGAGGGAAAAATAACTGCTTCTTTGGTAAGATAGGATCTGGCAAGAGATGGCATTGCAATGAATTTTGAAAAGAATAGAAAAATTTTACCATGTTTTTAATACATAAAAGTCATGGTCTTGCCTGTAAGTATGTGGTAAACACTGAAACTATACATGAAATTCACTATAATATACTTCCTCTTCAGAGCTCTGTGAAACGTTGCCGGGTGGTTCTATAAAGTCTGAAAGCAAAACTGGTCTCCACCAGGCACATGCAAGGGTGACTTGGTGTGTGATTACATGTGATAACTGCACTGTAGCCTAATGTATTTCTTGTGGATAGGTCTTTAGAAAGAAGTCCCTTTCCAACACTCTCAGCTTGCCTCTGCTCCACCCTCCACAAACATTTCCCAAACCACCACCACCACCACCACCAAAAAAAAAAAAAAAAAAAAGCAATCAATCAGAATCTACCATCTTACTTCAGTTTAGGAAAAAACACAACTTTTACAGATTTCTCTCAGAGTAGATTCTTTTGCAGAGCAGTTGCTGGCTCTTGTATTGACAATTCTAATTCACTTGTAAGCATATGGCCTTTATGGTAGGGCTGCCCAGTTATTTAAATATTGCCCAACACAGAGTCTAATCATGTAACAGATGCACAGATGGTGCTGGAATGAACATACTGGTGGACCCTGAAGTTAACTTCCCTCATTTTCTGTTGCATTTTAATTTGTTTTGTGATTTATTGACAATGGATTTGATTAGAGTAGAAATCTGCTAGGTAGTTTCCAGGTGCTCGAGGTATATGTCTGGTAACCTCATATGAGTGTGTGTATTGTCTGATTAGTTGTTAAAATCAGGTTTTAAAATCTTGTCTTTGAGTAAGACTTTAGAAAAGATGCCTCTTCTTATGCCAGATAATTGAATAAAATAGTAATTGATGCTGTATCAAGAGTCTCAGACAATGAGCACATAGACTTTTGTGCTGTAACAGATCATTATAGTAAAGTAGAAATAAATACAAGTATTATTCTCTCCAAACAAAGGGCATTGTGTCTAGGATTTTAGTATTTATGCTATGGTTCTGGATTTGAATGACTAGCTGTGTGGGCAAACTCAACTTATCTATCTGGCCTCATGTTCTTTATCTGTAAAATGAGTGCTTTTATGCCAAAAAGTTTGTAAGTGATATTTAAATAAAATTGCAGGGGGAAATAAATTATATGAAAGAGAGACAAGTGAAACTACTGTTGAAGCAGGAATATACAAGAAGTGTCCAGAAATGCAGATGAAGCCTTACTGAGAAACACCATAGCGGCTCCCAGTAAGCAGTGGCCATGATTTCTTCCCTGTGTTGATGATACAATCTGCAATGTAAAATAATGTGATGTGCTGAGTGGGAAGATCCTACTTCTAGAACGTCAAATCAGGAACCTTTGTGTGCAGTGTGCTGCTCGTGTGGTAATGGCAAAATAAACCTGGGCTTGTTCCAAACTGCATTTTTAGATGGCTCAGTTAGTCTTCAGCATCTTGTCACCTTCACTATGAAATTCTGAGTCTCTAATACTCACAAACATAGGAAGACACCTCCTCTGAGATAATCATCTATTCCTCAAGTGGTGATAGTCCTGAAAAAAAACTCTCTAATGGTCAGAAATCAGCATAGAGGAGTTTTACGCAGAGACCCCATTTCTGGGTGACTTCATTAACTACTTGCAGTGACTTTCTCAATTTGGAGATGATTTTTTGACGAACTGGGAATACTCATTCCTTCCACACTTATGTTTGCTATATGCCAGGCACGTGCTCAGTAAAAGAGAGAAAAGAAAACTCTTCATTTTCAGGGAGGTTAAGGTGTAGAGTGGGAGACTGCCTCACAAACTAACCATTCCCTGACATATGAACAAGGTACCATTGGGAGGATGGACAAGTAAAGAACTCAGTCTAGTGGGGGAAGGCTTCCTGGAGGAGATGATGCGAGAATAAGCTGAGGAGGAGGCTAAGAGAGGAAGAAACATAGAGGAAATAGCATGTGGAGCAGCATCAAGGCCAGAAACAGAAAGAGTTGAGGACCTTCCAGTACTTGGCAATAGCTGGAGAGTCGGCCACACGTGCAGGTTGGAAACAAAGCTAGAGAGGTGGGCAGGCTCCCTCATTTGCCACAATCAGGGGGTTGAACTTCGTTCTGAAGGCTGTGGAGAATCTCCGGTGGAATGTATAAATAGGGAACGAACAAGATAGAGATTTGTTTATCAGGAGGCTCACTCTGTTAACAATATAGAGGATAACCGTGGTGGGATAATGAAGGGACAGTGGGGAGGAATGAACCCAGAGGGGAAGGGGCCAGTTATGAAACTGGAGGAAAAAGTGATAAATATCTGATACAAAGCCATGGCCTTTAATTACTCTAGAACCATCCTTTCATTTCACAATAAATCCTATTTAGTCATGGTATCTTTTTATTTTTAATGTTCTGCTGGCTTCTATTTGCTAATATTAATATTACTTTAGAGATTTTTTTGCATTAATGTTAATTAGCAAGATAATCTATTATTTCTTTTCTATGCTTTAATATCATAGAAGCAATATCACATTATTTGTTCCTTAAAGATTAGAAAAAAATGCCTTTGACCTAGGCTTTTTGGGGTGTGAGGTGGGGATGTTGGGAGTAGTTGTTCTTTGGCTCTAGAAGAGAAAGAAGATAAACCAATAGTCATGAGAGAAATTAAGAATGCTCTCAATTTTTATAATTTATAACTTAGAAACTATCCATTTCATCTAGAAATTCAATCCTATGTAATAAAAGGGTAATATGCAAATTGACCCTAATGGCAGAACAATCAAAATGACCGGTCGCTATGATGTGCACTGACCACCAGGGGGCAGACGCTCAATGCAGGAGCTGCCCCCTGGTGGTCAGTGCACTTCCACAGGGGGAGCTCCACTTAGTCAGAAGCCAGCTCATGGCTGGCCAGTGCAGCGGCAGTGGTGGGAGCCTCTCCCACCTTTGTGGCAGTGCTAAAGATGTCCAACTAACATCTTAGGCTCCCGAGGGCTCCTGGGCTGCCATAGGGATGTCTGACTGCCAGCTTAGGCCTGATCCTCCAGGGAGCGAGCCCAAGCCGGCAGATGGACATCCCCTGAGGGGTTCGGACTGCAAGAGGGCACAGGCTGGGTTGAGGGACCCTCCCCCCCCTGCCCTGAGTGCACAGATTTTCATGCACGGGGCCTCTAGTATTATTTATATAGAGCTTTTACAAATACTCATAATTCTTTAAAAAATCTTAGTTATATGAGGTTTAGTTCCCTCCTTAGTCTCCTTGTTAATTATTTGTTTATACTTTCTCCTTTTTATTTTTTCTTTAGGCTAACTGTTGACTTATTTTTAACTAGAGGCCCAGTGCACAAAAATTTGTGCACTCGGGGGAAGTGGGGTCCCTCAGACCGGCCTGTGCCCTCTCGCAGTCTGGGACCCCTCGGGAGATAATGACCTGCTGGCTTAGGCCTGCTCCCGGGTGGCAGAGGGCAGGCCCAATCCCTAGGTGCAGCCCCTGGTCGGGCTCAGAGCAGGGCCGATTGGGGAGTTGGGGCGCCTTCCCCTGTCATGCACAGAGCAGGGCAGATTGGGAGGTTGTGGTGCCACCCTCAGTCACGCTCAGGGTAGGGCCGATTGGGGGGTTGGGGCACCGCCCCCTGTCACACTCAAGGCAGGGTCGATGGGGAGGTTGCGGCGCCACCCCCTGTCACGCACAGAGCAGGGCCTGTGGGGGGGGGGGGGTTGGGGCGCTGCCCTCTAACACCCACAGAGCAGGGTCGATCAGGTGGTTGGGGCACCGCCACTCTCATACTCAGGGCAGGGCCAATGGGGAGGTTATGGCTCTACCCTGTCACACACACAGCTGCAGGGCGATCAGGGGGTTTGGGTGCTGCCCCCTGTCACGCTGATCCGGGTGCCGGGAGGCCTCACAGCTCCGCTGATCCCGGTGCTGGGAGGCATATTACCCTTTTACTATATAGCATAGAGGCCTGGTGCATGGGTGGGACTGGCTAGTTTGCCCTGAAGGGTGTCCTGGATCAGGGTGGGGGTCCCCACTGGGGTGCCTGGCCAGCCTGGATGAGGGAATGATGGCTGTTTGCAGCTGGTCACACACCCTTCAGGGTGTCTGGCCAGTCTGGCTGAGGGGCTGAGGGCCGTTTTCAGGCTGGGACTGAAGTTCCCAACCGCTCCTTTTTTTCTTTTTTTTTTTTTTATTCTGGGCCAGCTTTAGCTCTGAGGCCTCGGCTGCTGAAAACAGGTTTCTGGCCTTTGTTTACCGTCTGTATTTGATACAATGTTTCGGTCCGGCTGGCTGAAGCCCCGCTGAGTAAAGCAGGTTTCTGGGGGTTTTTTAGCTTCTATATTCGCAACATAGTTGCTTAGAGTTGCAGCTGAGAGGCTGGCAAGTCAGGTGGGGAACGTTGGAGTCCTCCATCACTGAAGCAAGCAAGTCTCCCTGTTCTCATCAGCTGCCTGGCTGCCGGCCGCCATCTTGGCTGCCAGTTAATTTGCATATCTCAGCCCTACTCTGTGAGTGACAGGGGGATTAGCCAATGGGAAGGGTAGCAGTCGTACGCCAATTACCATGTTTCTCTTTTATTAGTGTAGATACTTTTTCCCTAAACAATCACCTTTTGATTTTATTGATTAGTTCTTTTTTTATTATATTTTATTGATTTTTTACAGAGAGGAGGGGAGAGGGATAGAGCATTAGACACATCGATGAGAGAGAAACATCGATCAGCTGCCTCCTGCACACTCCCCACTGGGGATGTGCCCACAACCAAGGTACATGCCCTTGACTGGGATCAAACCTGGGACCCTTAAGTCCGCAGGCTGATGCTCTATCCACTGAACCAAACCGGTTAGGGCTGATTAGTTCTTCTTGGTCTTTTTTGTTTTATAATGATCAATTTCTGCTTTTTATCTTAAATAATCTGTTGCTTTGGCTTCCCTTAGGTTTTATCTTTTAAAAATAATTAAGTTGAATTTTTATTTAGTAATGTTAGTGTATAGAACTTCCTATTTTCTCCTGTGCTTTAGGTGTTTCCCCTGGATTTTATTGATGTAATCCTATATAATAAAAGCCTAATATGCTAAGTGTCTGGTCGACTGGTTGGCCATTCAGCCAATCAAAGTGTAATATGCTAATAATATGCGAAGGCCACTCAACTCCTTGCTATCATGTGCACTGACCACCAGGGGGCAGAACTCCGACTGGTAAGTTAGCTTGCTGCTGGGTCCAGCCTATTGGGACTAAGCGAGACAGGCTGGACACATCCTGGAGCCCTCCCGCAGACCCTCCCTGGATGGCCAACCTCCCGTGTCCCTCCCCAGCCCCCATCATGCACCAGTGGGGTCCCTCTACCTGGTCTGTGCCCTCCTGCAATCCAGGACCTCTCGGGGGATGTCGGAGAGCTAGTTTCAGCTCAATCCCACAGGCCAGGTGGAGGGACCCCACTGGTGCATGGATTTGTGCATTGGGCCTCTAGTGTCTTTAATATTATTATTTGCTAGATATTCTGTAACTTTAGAATCAAGAAAGAAATCATGACCAGAATTGCTAAAGAATGAGTTATAACATTTCAGCTGATTGATTTTATTAACTTATTAATTTCTACTTTATTGCTTTATAACCAGAGGGCATGGTTGTTACTATTATCACTACTTGTTTTTTTGTGTGTTTTGGTACCTAATATGTGATCAAGTTTTATAAATGTTTTCACAGATATATGAAAACAGATCTATTCACTGTTTTCAGGGTTGGAGCTATAAAAATGTTAATCTAATGGGTTAGATTCCAGATTCTTTATATCCTCATTCATTTGAAGTATTTTACTTGTTTGGGGCTGAGAAAAATAAATTAAAATCCTCCTCTTTTGAGAAATTTCCTTAAATTTCCTGCATTTTCAACTGTATGTGTTATTATAGTACAATAAATTGGAATGTAAAATATAACAGTAGTTATAGCTTCACTGTGGATTGAATGTTTTTATAATGACAAACTACTCTTTTGTCTTATTTAATGCCTTTTGCTTTGAAGTCTGTCTGGCAAAGAGATGACAAATAAAAAAAGGAAAAATCAGAATCGCATATCAATCCTTTTAACAATTTGAGAATATCTAAAACATTTATTGTTTTATATACATATATAACACATATTATATATGAAACCTGCTTTAATCCTGTCATCTTATGTCTTCTCTTTCTAATGCTTCTGTTGTATTTTATTTTTGCTATATGGTTATATCTTATTTTGATTTTGTTGCTCTCCTATTTATATTTTGATAGATTTATAGTCTAGTTTTTAGTTCCTTTAGTTGCTACCTTATGACTGTAAATATTTTTAAAGCCATATCTATTGACTCCTTGCCATGAAATATGGGGGAAATTCATGCCCTTGTCCATCCTTACACTACCCCTATATCACTATCTTGTCTTTTAGTTCCTTTATTTTCACAATGTTAAAGTTTACAACACTTATATTAAATGTTATAAACTTCTGGTGGCTTCAGTGCTCACCATCAATCCTTAAATATCACAGCTTTCCTCATTTCTTCTGCTTTACTTTGGTTCATCTTTTGGCTGGCTGAGGTTCATTTCATTCTCTATCAGTTTTTCCTATAAGGGCTTGTGGTTGTTACATTCTGACTATTTGTATGGTTGCAAAAGCATGGCTAGTGACTGTATTCATGACTGATAATTGGTTCACTTGAAAAATCAGAGGCATGCTTCTTCCTTCTAGGACTCTAAACATTGTTCTTTCATTGAATATTTTGTGGCTATGTTATGCTAACACAGTTTCTATTTTCATTATTATTATATTTATATACTAGAGGCCTGGGGCACGAATTCATGCATAGGTGGGGTCCCTTGGCCTGGCCAGCGATCAGGGCCAATTGGGGGGCCAGCCAGCCGGGGGGGGGGGGGGGCGGGAAGGGACTGCAAGATGCTGGCCGGTGGCTGGGGGAAGGGACCACGGAAGGTTGGCTGGCCGCAGGAGGTTGGCTATAGGAGCGCAGTAACTACCAGGGGGCAGCTCCTGTGTTGAGCATCTTCCCCCTGGTGGTCAGCACATGTTATAGCAACCAGTCGACCAGTTGACTGGTCATTTGGTTGTTTGGTTGTTCAGTTGCTTAGGCTTTTATATATATAGATACATATATACTAGTAACATATATATATGGAACATGTGTTCCATTTTCATTATTGCACCCTCTCTCAAAGAGCCTTGAATACCACAACTATCCTATATAATAAAAGGCTAATATGCAAATTGTCCCCACGGGTGGGAGTTCCACTGACCAGGAGTTAGATGTTGCTGACCACCAGGGGGTGGTGTGGAACATGGTGGGCATCAGTGATGTGGTGCTGGCAGCGGGCAGCAGTGGAGGTGCTGCCGGCCCCGATGGGCCCTGATGAGAACAGGACCATGGTGGGATGGTGGAGCAGGTGAGCGGGCAGCACCAGGCCAAGGTGAGTGTGAGCGGGGACCCCAATCGCTCCACTGGTACCCCACAGATGGCAACTGGTGGTGGGGGGCGGGGCTGGTGAGCGGGTGGCACCAGTCCAAGGGAGGTGTGAATGGGGGCCCTGATCACCCTGTTGGTCGCCTGACAGATTGGCCCTGATCTTTGGCCAGGCCTAGGGACCCTACCCATGCACAAATTTTGTGCACTGGGCCTCTAGTATTCTATATTTGTTTATGTACTATGGGCCTCAGGAGGGCCATAAACTATTATAATGTTTAAGGTATTTAATCATCCCCTCTCAAGAACTGATTTTTGTCCCCTTGGGGATGATATTGTCCCTATTGAACACACAGGTACTAACTTGATTCTCCATATCCTCTTGGTATTTATTTTTGCAGTGAGGATAGTGTTTTTGTTGTGTTGTGTTTTTTTTTTTTTTTTGCTTAGGATACAATGTAATTATTTCTACTGCAGATGTAAGGTTTTATTTCTTTCTCTGCCAAGGTTTATTACATTTAAAACTTTTTTGGTTTCATTTGTTCTATTCCTGTTTTGAAAAATATCAATTATATATGTGTATTAGGCATTTGCTTCCATTTTCCACGTCTCTAATCTTCCCTTAACTTTTTACCCTGTCTTTCTCTCCCATTGTATTGCCTAGTTGTCTCAAAAAGTCCATGTCATTGCATTTCAGAGGTATCTATTTTCTTCTTTGCTGCTTTTAATGGTTTTCATTTTGTAATGGTTTTATTATGTTCTCTTTCTGACTTAACATTCTTTTTCCTAATTTGTGTATTTTTCATCTTTCTTTTAGCTCTCTTTTTTCCCCTTCCTTTTGATATTTCATAGCATCTAGGCCAGTGATGGCGAACCTGACACGCGTGCCAGAGGTGACACGCGAACTCATTTTTTTGGTTGATTTTTCTTTGTTAAATGGCATTTAAATATATAAAATAAATATCAAAAATATAAGTCTTTGTTTTACTATGGTTGCAGATATCAAAAAATTTCTATGTGTGACACGGCACCAGAGTTAAGTTAGGGTTTTTCAAAATGCTGACACGCCGAGCTCAAAAGGTTCGCCATCACTGATCTAGGCTATCATAATCCCCCTGATTTCGGGCTAATCTGCCCCTTCTTCCTCTCTGGGTAAGCAGATCACCAGTCAGCAGGTCCATGTATCTTCACAGCACAGCTGCATGGCTCAAAAGTCTTTTGTTTGGTGACTTATTTTGTACTTATTTATCTTGCTTAGTTGGGTGTAGTAAGCAGGTGGGATGGTTGCTATTTCTGATCTCTCTTCAACCTTGCCTCATCTCGGGCTGATTTCAGTAGAGGAGTCCTAACTAGAGAAAGTAAAGATAAAAACAATTCTTCAACCCTTGTTCTCTTTCTGTTTTTTCAGTGTGTAACATGCCCCTCGGATGGTCTCCACATGGCCTAGGCATGTCCTCATAACCATCCCTCCAGGTAAATCTAGGCCCTTTAGGTCCCTCATTTATTTTCAGGGAAATCTGTATTCTTACCAAGACCCAAGGAAGCATGAATGGTCTTTACTACTTCTAGTTTAGGTCTAAGTTTTGCTATATTTTGAGAATGTCTTTTACTTTCTGTAATTGGGGGTTGTAGCCATTTCCTAATTTCATTTTAGATGAAATTTCCTTTAGCTTTTACAGCTATGGCTTTCAGGGAAGGAAGAGTAAACATGCCCTTAGCTCCCATCCTTGACTGGACATTCTAAGCTTGTGGTTATGCACCTTTGCAAATAGATACAATTTATATTCCCAGCCCAAAGTTGTGACTCAGATCAGAAAATAGGCCACTAGTTGTAAAATATGTCCTTGCTTACTAATAGATTTGAGACAGTTAACATAAAAGTGATACATCACAGATAAGAGGCTGAGCTTGAGAGGCTCTCTCTATGGATCATGCCTGTGCCTTTTCTTTCCCCACCCTCTTTTTTCCCCACCCTCTTTTTTCCCCACCCTCTTTTTTCCTCTCTCTGCAGAGCACACCCTAATCTCTCCTCCCTTTTTCTCTCTCAAAGTGCATCCTTCCACCTGCCTCTCTCTCTCTCCTAAGCTCTCAGGGCCCTTCTTTTGCTGTAACGTGTACCCTGAGCTCATTTCTTCTATGGCATACTTCCTCTACCTCTAAAAAAATTGAGTTTGAAATGGAAAGGTGAGAAAAAAGGATGAAAGGGACAGTGAAAAGAAAGTAATCTCGGCCAGGATTCTGTGACAAGGTGGTTGTTGAAGATCAATACTGAAATTAACCCTAAGCTTTCTGGACTCCAAGGCTGGGGAGGAAAATCACAATGGCTAATGCCGTTTTAACAGCTCAGTGAAGGGAAACATGTTATCCAATGGTGGTCCACCATTTGTCTGACTAAAAAATCCATGAGAAGGATTTATTCAATAGATATCTATTGCTCATTATATCACCACATGTTCCTTACATGTTTTCACAGCACCAAAGGAACATTCTCCTCCTGTTTGGAGGAGAGGGGAAGAGCCTGGCATTCAGGTGATTACCAACAGTGAGGGTAGACATTGCCTCTGCCCCAGGAGTAAACTCACTAGCGCTGGTTCTGGGTCTTCCAACTGTACTTATACCTAGGCCTGCATTCTTGCCCATCTTGGTTCCTGAGGCCTAGTCAATCCTCCTGACCTTGTCTCCTGGTTCCCAAAATTTCTTCTTGCTCCAGATATTGAGACCCTCCAAGACTTACCTCTGCCTGATCTTTCCTGGGCCCTTAGCCTGAGCCTCTTGATTTAAATGCTATGTCTGATGCCATAGTAGGTAATACGTCTTACACAGAAGCACAAAGGGTCAGATTAGTCCCTCAGTAAGTGGTGGGTATAACCATAGTGCCTTAATGACCTTTGAGAAAGAGTGCTGAGATGCAACCACTCAGATCCCCTGTTGAAAGGAAGGATTTAGTCCTCCTGTTAGTGCTGATGGAGGAAACACTGCAGCTGTCAGTGTCCTATTGCTTTGTCTGGTGCCCCTTCCCAGCATTGGCTGCATTCAATGATTGATCTTCACAGTGATATGAGAGCTTGGTCCTTTTGTCCCTACAGGATTCAGAACTCTCTATATGTTTGAAAGAAGCCTTTACTGAAATTATATTGCAGCTAAACTTCTCCTTCCGCCCAATCTGGCGTCCTCACCTAAGTACATTCACTAACAAGCCTCCCGTCACTAATCCCCATCCAGGAATCTACTTACTGTGGAATCCAACAGGGAACAGCTTCTTAAAGCCAGCTTGGCCAGTCCACTGCATGAAGCATGTCGTCATGTCATTGGCCCAAATACCACAGTATTAACTAATATCATGTAGGGGCAGGAAGGGAACACAGGCACTAGAAAAGGGTTGGAATTTCAGAATAGAAGGAGGTGGTTTAAAAGACTGGGAAAGAAGTAAAGAGGAAAAGCAAGCATATTCGTGTAGCTATATTTATCTACAAGATACAAGTTTTGGGGATTAGACATTGAAGTAGTAGCATCTGAAAACCATCCTCCACATTTGAACAACACTTGTACCACCTAAACAAGGAACATGAAACTTCTAGAAGATGCCTAATCCTATACCCTTTAAAACGCTTCCACATACCTTCCCATTTGATCCTTAGGCCAGTCACTGCCTACAGTGCCACCACTCTCATCTCACGTAAGGGGAGAAGCACTCAGGGAGTTCAGGTGATGCATCCAAGGCCATCCAGCAGAGCACAGGGCTGCAGGGCCCATGGCCAGTGTTTCTCCCACCCTGTGGCAGTTTCCTCTGAAAGAGAGGGGCTCAGGACTGCCAACATCTTGCACTTACCCATTTTAACTAAGATCTTTAAAGCTGCCCCCTTCCTGGTGCTATTTACACAGCTTGAGCAAAAACATGCTGGGCCTCTGGGCTGCATAATGGAAAGCTAGTTAGAGCCTGAGAGAAAATCTTTGATCCTCAGCTGCACCTTCCACTCTCTCCACAGGTGTAAATACTACCCCACAAACCACATTAGTGCATGGAGTTAGAGGCATATTTATTTTACAGTTAAAGAAGAAAAAGCCTTGCTAAAATCTTGCTTGGGGTCTCAGTGCTTCCTGCTATGCCGCTGTGCACCTGCAGTGTTGGTATATAAATGTGGAGAGCTTGTTCCCTGAAGTTCCAAGAGGCCTACATCAGTTTTATTTCCCTAATATGGGTCTAAGCATCACTGAGCAGATTAGAACCAATTCCTGGAAGACCACATAATAGAGAGTTGTGGCTTAGTTGGCAAGGGACGCTCTGCTGTAAGTCTTGCTACTGAATATTTTAAAACAGAAATAGATCACGGAGAAGAATCTTCCTCTATCTTTGCCCTGACCACAGAGTCTTACTCATTTGGGTCTGTGTCCAACAGACCCTTGTTGCCTGTATTTGTGTTGCTCTGGGTGATGGTAGACTTTCAGGATTAGGACACAATGTATGTTCCCTTCTGGGGCTCTCCTGAACCCCATAATTGAATTTTTTTCAGATACAAGTAAAGTAAGGAAATTTCTAAGAATACCAACAGGAGAAAAAAATAGAATTTTTTTTTTTCTCTCTAAGCCCCCTTTTGGAGGCTCATCACAGGTGCCCTGCCCAGGCACCACGTGGGTGGCCCTGCATCTCTCTCTCTAAGCCTGCAGTGATTTTTAGAAAGCTATCCCAATGCCCAAGAAGCTCTCTTAAACAAAGCAGTAACTGATTCTCTTTCCTTCTTTTTTTATTCTCTTCTATTTTGACGAGAGGTATAGGAGTCATCCATCCTGGGCTTTATTTTGTGGAAGAATCTCTGGGGTATAGGAATGCTTGCTGGAAGGCAACAGGTGAAGAGGATTAAATACGATTCATCAATGCTGACATTCATGTCACTGTGGGGAATTCTTTTTTAAGTGTTACAAGCACAAAATGGAGTTGTGTGTGAGGGTTGGGGGTAGTCAGTTAAGAGCCATGTAAACAGAAAGTGACTTTATTGAATTTTATTTTTAAAAGAACAGAACAAAATTTTGCATGTGTATTTTATAATTAAGAGGTTACAGTTACAACCCTCAGGATAATGCTGCAGTGTATTAGATCAGGCTGTTAGCTGAGAGCTAGACCTCCTGGTACTGGCTCCAGAGGCGAGACGGAAATGAAGATCAGATCAGGGTCACACTATAGTCTTTCTTACCCCTGCTCCCTGTATGTCATTTATATCTATAACTAGGGGCCCAGTGCACGAATTTGTGCACCTTGAAAGGAACTGTGGGCCGAGACGCTGTGGTGGGCACAGGAGCGGGTCTTGGCCCATTCTCTGTGCCCCTGCCAGGCCCCTCCCACTGTGGCCCCCAGTTCCTTGTCTGCCAACAGCCCCACTCACGCCACCACCGCTCCCATGCACTGACAACACCGGCCCTGCTCGCACCCGCTGATGGCATGGAACTTTGGGGGCTGGTGCCAGGTGCCAGCAATGGGTGCGAGCAGCGGCTCTGGTGCCAGCTGTAGGTGCAAGTGGGGCTGGCGCCGGCAGCAGGTGCAAGTGCCGGGTGGGACCATGGCGCACAGGATCAAAGAACTTTCAGTAACCACCAGAGGCTTTCCCTGCCTTGGTCTGGTGCCCCCGCTCACCTGCTCCACCAGCCCACTGTGGCCAACGGCTGCCATGTTCTGCGCTCTGCCGCCTGTTGCTGATGCTCTCCATGTTCTGTGTGTGCCCCCTGGTGGTCAGTGCATGTCATAGCAACCAGTTGTTCAGTTGTTCAGTTGTTCCCCTGTTCAGTCTATTTGCATATTAGGGTTTTATATATATAAATGTCCAAAGACCAAGTTCTGAATGTAAGCTGGTTTGCTCA
Organism: Myotis myotis; assembly: GCF_014108235.1. Classification (NCBI taxonomy): domain Eukaryota; kingdom Metazoa; phylum Chordata; class Mammalia; order Chiroptera; family Vespertilionidae; genus Myotis; species Myotis myotis. Next base: position 163,631,366 of record NW_023416313.1, read on the forward strand.
CACTGATACATTTTACTGAGGACTATTTCCTCTCTCTGGGGAGGTCATCTTTTTTGCTCAAATTTGCACTTTTAGGAGGGAGGCCTGAGGAACAATGGAGCAGGAGCCAACATTTTCTAAGACCAGTCAGATCAGCAGATCAACTGAATCAACTTTTATAACCAAAGGAGAAGCAGACGTCTCTTCTAGGACTTTCCTTTCTGGCATAGCCACAAGAGTTAACTTCCATAGAACAAAATGTGCAAAATGTGCAATCTTTTTACAACATGCAGTTTCTATTGGTATACTGTGAAGTGTTTTGAAATACAGTGTGTGTGTGTATGTGAGTATGTGTGTGCTGATTCTCTGAGTCCTATGGGAATGTTTTTTTTTTGGGAAAAAAGATCCCAGAGTTAAGATAACCTGGGACAAAATAAACATTTAAAAAATATCCTCACAAGTTAGGAAGGAAAAGTGTGGTAGACAGATTTGTGCCACCCTTTGGAGAAGGAGGTTGGCTCCATGGTGGGGCTATGGGGAGTGTGGTCAGTAAGGAGGCTTCTAGCTGTCAGCTGGTTTGGGATCTGCCTCGACTACAGAGAGCCGCTTAGCCAGGTGGCTGCCCTTCCCGAGACAGCCTGTATTTAGTTATTGGGTGAGCTGGAGGGACAAATCCCAGCTGTGTCAGTCCATGAGATAGCTCAGATTGGCAATACATGCTCTTGAACTTCCTGCCAGCTTCCCAGATACTTTGTTGGGTCTGCTTTGCAGTTCAACTGCTTCCTGTTTCTGCACCCTTCCTTTCACAGGAGTTGACTCTTAATATCCTGCATCCCACCCGCTTGTTTGAAGTCTGCTTCTGGAGAATGAAAATCTGTGGCGGCTGGTGCCCGTCTCTGAGAGAGCTGGCAGGGAGACTGGGACTTGGAGAAGATGTTCTGTCCTGGCTGGCACTGAGCTCCCCGTCACTGGTAGGAGGTGAGGCATGATCAGCTCCAAGTATCAGGGTCACACTATAGTCTTTCTTACCCCTGCTCCCTGTATGTCATTTATAGCTATTACTGGGGGCCCAGTGCACAAAATTGTGCACCTTGAAAGGAACTGTGGGCCACGAGGCTGGGGTGGGCACAGGGATGGGTCTCGGCCCATCCTCTGCACCCCCACCCAGTCCCTCCTGCTGTGGCCCCCAGTTCCCTGTCTGCCAGCAGCCCTACTCCCGCCTCTGCCACTCCCACATGCTGACTGCACCGCCCCCCTCGCACCTGCTGATGGCATGGAGCTATTGGGGCTGGTGCCAGGCACCAGCAGTGGGTATGAGTGGCGGCTCAGGTAGCAGGTGTGAACACTGGGTGGGACTGCGGCGTGCAGGAGCAAAAAATTTTCAGTAACCATCGGAGGCTTGCCCCGATAACAGTGACTAGTGCCCTGCCTTGGTCTGGCGCCCCCGCCCACCTGCTCCACCATCCTACTGCGGCCAATGCCTGCCATGTTCTGTGCTCTGCCTCCTGTTGCTGATGCCCGCCATGTTTTGCATGTGCCCCCTGGTGGTCAGCGCATGTCATAGCAACAGGGTGTTGCTGAATATGACTGGCACTGTACAGTAGTGAAAACCTTTGTCAGTGGTAAGTCAGGATGATGTGCTGGTGAAAGGGAATGTGAGGTATATGAGTGTTACATGTCAGGTGGTCAAGATCTATGGAGGAAACAGTAGCTCTTTGGACAGTAGGGTTGGGTGACTATGGCTAATTGCCGTGGATACAACAGAAGATAACTAATACACGAGGACACATAAAAGTGTAGCTTGGGTCTCATCTCCTGCAGGGAGAGGACTGAGAAATCCAAGGAGCAGGATTTAGAAGGCAAAGTGGTTGAACTTCATAGAAAGGTAAACACACAAACAAGGAGGGCATCCTGTGCCGAGGTCAGAGCGGAGGTTGGGAAAACATGATGCTAACACAGTGAATGGAGGCTTCAGTGTGGACCCTTGAATATTTGTCTCCTTAGACGCCTTCCAACATTCTCTAGTAAGAACTGCCATTCTCCCACCTCTATGCCGGGAGAGAGAGCAGAGGCCTCTTCTCTGAAAGGCAGCACGCGCACCTCTCTGGATGGGGTCCACCTCCCCTCCTGGCTACTAGGCCAAGAAGTCAGGCTAAGATAGCACTCTCCAGCCAGGGACAGCAGCCCAGTCCTGCTACCGCACCCTTCCGCTCCCAGGTGTTGATTCCAAACTCCTCATCAGGGTCTGCTCCTGAAGAGTGCCTCCTATGGAGGGAACAGTAGCTTAACGCAGTCGGAAAAGCATTCCTCACATCAGTGTGAGAAATTGGGAGTGCAGCGCGGGAGAGCACATGGCTTACATTTTGACAACACATAACCCCAGGAGTACTATTTCTGGGCAAAACTGTCAAGCTGGCAGAATGTATCTTTACAGCACCTCCCATCACCCTATCTGCCTGTGTGCCTACCTGACTTCCAAGTGTTCTCTTCCCAAACATGTTAAGGTCCTCTTGCTCATCTGGATGTCTCTTCCTGCCCCCACCCCCATCCCCACCCCCACCCCTACCCCCAGCCCTTCTATGGTTCCCTGTGTGCCAGACTCTCTTGCCTTGGTTTTCCCCTATTTTAAAAGTTATTTCTGATATATAATACATGAAGTAGTAACCATGGGCAGCACCTTAATGTGTTTCTGCCAGAAAGTGTTTACCCTTTAATAGCTATGGTTGCTCATCACTGTTAAATATCTAGTATGTGCCAGGAAGAATGCAGAAGGGGTTTTGCTGTCCAACAGCTCCTTGGTTCATCCCACCTGCTTTCAGCTGTGTCCTTTGTAAATGTATTTGCCACACTGACCCTCAAGCAGCCTTTCTAAAGTGTAAGTTGATCATGCTGTTTGCCTTTTGGGAATGCCTCTGTGACTCCCATGATCCTCAGATCGGAATCAGAGCAATGATAATCATAGCTATCTTTTACCAGGTACTTTGAATATGAATGGCACTGTACTTGACATTCTCTATAGATGAGTAGTTTTTCACTGCATCCTTATGACACAAGCAAATTTTTTTTCCATGTTATAGCCCTGATTCAGGGGCAAGCTCAGGATCCCAGATCCTGCCCGCCCAATCACTGCGCCACACTGCTCGAATCCTTTCTGTGGCTTCTAGAGGGCCTAGCTAACATGACCTAAGCTTACCTCTTCAGCCTCACTTAGCCTCTCCCCTCTCCCTAGTCTGGACTTGCTAGTCTCTGCTTTGCTCCCAAACCTTTGTCCCTGCTGTTTCCTAGAACTCCTTCCAATGCATTCCATGCCCTTGCTGCCCTCTCCTCACTTAGCCTCTTCAGCATCCAGTTAGACATCACTTCCCATATTGTCTCACTTCATTCACCAAACAAGTAGGGGAGGACAACACTCCTGATGTCTACCTTTATTGTGACACCTGTTTGCCTGTCATCCCCACTGGCCTGCAGGTTTCTTGAGGAATGGAATATCTTGCTCACAGAGTAGATGCTGAAAAGAAGTACTTGTATAAATGAATGAATAACCCCCAAGGGAATCTATGAGATGGGAATTTCATGGTGGAGATGGAGGTGTGGAGGTGCATGTCAACTTGACTGGGCTAAGTCATGCCCAGGCAGCTGGTAAAACTATTTCTGCGCGTGTCTGTGATGGTGTTTCTGGAAGAGATTAGCCTTTGAATCAGTGGACTGAGTAAAGATCACCCTCACCAGTGCCAGTGGGCATCATTCCATACGCCGAAGGCCCGAACGAACAAAAATGTGGAGGAAGGGCGAACTTGCTGTGTGCTTGAACTGTGCACCCATCCTCTCCTACCTTGGACATCAGCGCTTCGGTTCTTCTTTGGCCCAGAACTTATACCATCATCTCCTTCCTCCCCTCCAGTTCTCCAGCTTTCAGACAGCAGATCATGAGACTTCTTGGCTTCCAAAATTAAATATATATATATTCTCTGCATGCAGCACTGTTTTCCTCCTTTACTATCCTCATGAGAAGGAAACATACTATAGTGAAAAAAGAAGAAAAATGGGGCACTGAGTTCCAGACATCTTGCCCAACAAATTCATCTGTGGACTCTGGCGATTGGGGCTGAATTTTGGATCTCAGCCAGGTCCAGAGTCTGTTATGCCATCTTGTGTGAGACCATGTGTGCCACCCAAGAGGATTCGGGCTGGCAATGTTCCAAGCCAGAAGAAGTCTGACAATTGCCTGTTGAAAGAAACTTGTTTGTAGCTCTCTAGATATTTGCAGTCTCACAAATAAACTGTCTTCCTCAAAGAGTTTAGACACACATAACTAAACACTGAATACCCAGATGGCCCGTCACAAATGAAAAGGTGGTAAATAAAAAAAAGCCCAGCGTAATCAATGTTGCTGTCTTCTAAGCTACATAGAGAAGAATCCCAATCAATATTTGGGATAGTCAGTTCTTTCAAAACTGGGGAATGCTGAGAATGAAAGGCTATTTCATACACAGAAAATGATTTGCGGAAACCTTTATTTTAATTCAAAATGTTCACAGTTTTGCAATTCATGAGATCTGCTCTGTAGCAAAAGAGGAAAATTATTGTATATAAAATTTAGCAGCGCTGGACAAAATTGAGTAAATGCTAAAAAAAAAATTTTGCAATGTTATTTGCCTACAGAACAATAAAGGAGAATAACAGCTAAAAAGCAGTAAGAAATAAGCAGACCCTGTTTGGAGGAATTATTTTTACAAATGCATTTTTCTAATTATAAAAAATTGCCTCAATTAATTGTTTTTGGAAATAAGGCAAAACAATAATCTAAGAACAAAGCTTTCTGGAAAGTACAGATATTCATTTTAAACCAACTTGGTTAAAAGACCTTTAACTTGCTATATAGCTCGCTGACAAAATGTTTACCACACCAAGAAATTAGGGGCTATTTTCCCCCCACAATCTCTTATTTTTATTTTACTGGGAGGGCTGCCTTCTGTAGGGAGTTGGAGATGAAGTTATAGAGGTGAAGAGGAGGTAGGCCATTTACCACTGCTCAGTGGAAATCTCCCATTTGCTCCTCCAGGTCCACTCTTCACCCTGCTCTGTGTCCTGGGGGTGACTTTCCCTTGCCCTCTTCCTTCTGTTTGGGTCCAGCCAATGAGAATTCCCAGCAGATGGGCAAAAGGAGGGGCCTGGGTATTCAAGTCTCAGCTCCACACAGCCCTTCTGTCTGTAGGTAACGGGTAAGGTAGCCTTTCTTTCAGGCCTGGGGTGCTAACTGCATCCCATGGTTACTAGCTCTGGGGCCTCCATTCTAGCTGAAGCTTCATGACAGCCCAGCCACACTTTGGAGAGAGTTCATCCAAGTATTTACATGTTTTCCCCAATTTGAATGTGTCACCTGTTGCCTGTGAGACCTTGACTCATATCAGCCAAGGCAACACGTGTGGATTTTATCTTAAGTCCAATAGAAAGGCACTGGGAATTTTAATTTTTAAAAATTTAAGTCAGGCTTATTGAAGTACAATAAATGTACAATGAAATTCACCCCATTTAGGTGGTGAATGTATATAGTTTTATGAGTTTTGACAAAGGCCTGTGGCCATATGATCGCCGCCAAATCAAGATGCAGAACATCCCCAGCCTTTTGAGGGTTTTACATGGGGATTGCACGACCTTATTCCCCCATTTTTAAAGTCTTACTCAAACTTGAAGGAAGGTTATCGGAAGGCAAGTGTGGACACAGAGAGGCTCGCTAGGAGGCTACTGTAGTGGTTTGGGCACTGCTGGATAATTAGAGTATAACAGTGAGTAATCTTCTGCTTTTAAAAAGACTACAGTCTAATGGGAGAAATCAACAGGAAAATAAGCATTATAATTCAGTGTGATAGCTTATGCAATATGCTGAAATATGGGGTACTGTGGGAATTCCTGGAAAGAATACCCAGGGGATTAACAATGTGCAAATTCTGCCTTTCAGCAACATCTCTGGTCTAACTGTTCCCTTTGGCCTGGGCTAGGGGGTCCCTATAAAAGGTCTGGTTCTGTCAGCATCCATCCTTGTGGGCAGAGTTTTTTAATTCTTTGAGTCCCAGTAATTTAAGGTATGAATGGCACTCCTTTGAAGTATAAAGCAGGAACATAAAAGATTAATATGTCAACACCAAATAACATGTATCATCGCCGCCTGACATTTTCCACATCACAGTCCACCTTGCACACTGGGTTGAAGACCAGGACTGCTCACTGCTGGGAGTGGACTGACCAGCCATCTTGAGAGCTGAGGGAGGTCAAGATTTTGGCTCACCTGTAAGCTATTAATTGAGAAGTGCTAACATAGCTTCCCTCCCAACTGGAAATGTTTATAGGAGAGCAAAAAGAGCCATGGGCTTTGGAGTCATGAAATCTGGTTTAAGTCATAACACTCCTTGGGTCATCCCTGACAAGGCACGATCTCTCTGAGCCTCAGTCACTTCCCCTAGAAAATAAGCATATCTTCCTGTCTTAGAGGCTACTGAGCACTTTCTCAAGCATCATTATTATATTGTAAAAACCCTAGCAACAGGGATATACAGCATCCTCAGGACTGATCACAATGCTCTGCTTGATAATGTGTACCTGAAAACATGCTAGTTGTTGACCTTGACCCTGGAAGAATAGCTCAGGGAAAGGCAGTGGAGAAGTGAAGGGAAGACCTTGATGACTCCTTGCCATTACCACCTGCTGTCACTACCCATCTGAATCATCTCCATTCACCTCTATCAACAACACCAGCTCTAATCACCTCCTCCACGAAGGCCTGGAGAGCAGAAACTAGAAAAAAAAGTAAGAACATGTATCTGAAGTACCATCTGGTCAATAAATAACAGACCTGGAGAGGGTTGAATGTCATTCTTTTATTACCAACACAATTCTTGTTTATATTTTCCTAAGTTTTGAAATCATCTTTTATCTGCATTTGTAGAATTGTCTGAAATTGTTTGTTAAAAGTATACATTCACTTTATTGATTAAAGTATTATATATGTGTCCACATCCCTCCATTACCCTCCCCCCACTCATGCCCTCACCCCCCTGTTGTCTGTGTCCATTGGTTAGGCTTATATGCATGCATATAAGTCCTTTGGTTGATCTCTCCCCCTTACCCCCACCCTACCCTACACTCCCTCTGAGATTTGACAGTCTGATCAATGATTCTCTGTCTCTAGATCTGTTTTTGTTCATCAGTTTATGTTGTTCATTATATTCCATAAATGAGTGAGATCAAGTGATACTTATCTTTCTCCGACTGGCTTATTTCACTTAGCATAATGCTCTCCAGGTCCATCCATGCTGTTGCAAATGGTAAGAACTCCTTTTTTACTGCAGTGTAGTATTCCATTGTGTAGATCTACCACAGTTTTCTAATCCACTCATCTGCTGATGGGCACTTAGGCTGTTTCTAAATCTTAGCTATGGTGAATTGTGCTGCTATGAACACAGGGTGCATATCCTTTCTAATTGGTGTTTCTAGTTTCTTGGGATATATTCCTAAAAGTGGTATTACTGGTTCAAATGGCAGTTCCATTTTTAATTTTTTGAGGGAACTTCATACTGTTCCCCACAGTGGCTGCACCAGTCTTGCATTCCCACCAGCAGTGCACGAGGGTTCCTTTTTCTCCACATCCCCACCAGCACTAGTCGTTTGTTGATTTATTGATGATAGTGTGAGATGTTACCGCATTGTTGTTTTGATTTGCCTTTCTCGGATGATTAGTGACTTTGAGCATGTTTTCATATGTCTCTTGGCCTTCCTTCTGTCTTCTTTCGAAAAGTATCTATTTAGGTCCATTGCCTATTTTGTATTGGGTTGTTTATCTTCCTTTTGTTAAGTTGTATGAGTTCCCTATAAATGTATAAAAAAAAGAGAGTAAGGGGGAAGATAGGAGTGGGAATAAAGACTTGTATATTCTCCTAGGATAGGGAAGCCAAGAAAAGATTCCATTCCTTCTGAGTCTACAACAGTGAGAAACAACCCAAATTCAGTTCTCAAAGCATGATCCTATTAAATTTTTATATTATCTTGCTATATTACATTTAATTTCTGCATGACATGGACAAAAAGAAATACACCCACAGAGATTTAAAATATTGATCAGGAAAATCTAAAAGAGAAACCTGAGCTCTGTAAAAGACATAAATATGTCAGAAATAGGCAAGTCTGTGGGCTAGTTGAGGACTCAAACACCACCATATAAGCCAAGTGAAATAGCCCTAACTTTAAGCTAATTTTCTGAGTAATTGACTGGAGTTAGTGGTGGTAACCATAGTACTCAGAAAGCTTAACCTTTAAAAGTATATTCCAAAAGTTAAAATTAATGGATTAGAGTGTGAACATATAACTATGTTATCTAAATTTTCCAGGTTTCATTGTAAATACTATGTCCCAGGTCTTGTGTCAAGCAGTTTATATGAATTATCTTGCTTGATTCTCACAAAAAACTTCTCTGATGTAGATAGGTACTCTTAATCCCATTAGATATCAATGAGAAAGTTAAGGCTCAAAGATTACTATGCTTTCAGCCAGACTTTGGTCAGGGAAGGGCATTGATGGAGTATTAGAAGACTTGAACCTTTGGGAGGCAACTTTGCCAAGCCTTGAGCCTCCTTCTGGAGTGATAAACAATACAATTGGCAATTTATTGCTTTAAGATCTTTTGTGATGTTTCTGATATTATTCTCAGAAGTCTCTGAAATGGAAAGAACCTGACATCAATTAAGTTTACTCCAAGGTCAACATTAGGTTTTCAAATTTTGCCATGCATCATAATTGCCTGGAGAGCCCATTAGACTACTGTGTCTCTCCCTCATACCTGGCCTTAAATCAGAATTTCAGGGTCTGTGGCCGGGAGAGCTGCATTTATACAATATCTCCAAGAAATTCTGATGCATGTCTGTTTGGCCAAAAAATAATGTCTTATTCTATTTTTTCATCATAAGTTAGGCAACTTTCTTAGAGTCAAGAATCTGGTGTATATAGTGGAATAAATAGAATTGTGCTAGCGAAATGTAAAGACTGCATGTTTATTGCTCTCTTTATTTAATTTTTGAAAATCAGCTTAACAAAATATTCACTAAATACAGGGTACAATTTGATGAGTTTTGGCAAATGTATATAATTGTGTAATCACCAGCACAATAATGATATTTCCATCATTCCCCGAAGTTTTTTGTGTCTCTTTGCAGTGAATCCCTTTCTTGGCCACTGGCACCACTGATTGGCTTTCTGTCAGTATAGTTTTTCCTCTTCTAAAGTTTTGTACAAATAAATTATACTGTATGTAGTTTTAAACTCTGGCTTTAGTCATTTATCATAGTGATTTGAGATTCTTCCAGGTCGTTCTATGTATTACTAGTTCTTTCTTTTTTATTGCTATATTCCATCATCGTACAGGTATGCCACAATTTATCTGTTTACCTATCGATGAACATTTGGGTTGTTTCCAGTTTCTGACTAGTCTGAACATATTTGTGTGAATGTATTTTTTTACTTCTCTTACATAACTATCTAGGAGTGGGATTGTTGGGTGAAATTATGTCTATTTAACTTCATAAGAAACTTTTAAACTATTTTCCAAAGTGGCTCTAATATTTTGCATTCCCATTAGCATAGACTGAGAGTGCCAGCTGCACCACATCCTCACCAGCACTTGGTTTTGTGAGTCTTTTTGATTTTGCCATTCTGCTTGTGTGTAGTGGTATCTCATTATGATTTTAACTTACATTTTCCTAATGACTAATGATAGTTGGCATATTTTAGGTGCTTATTTGGCATTTTAACAACTTTATTGAGGTATAATGGATATAAAAACTGCACATATTTAATGTATACACTTTGATGAATTTGAACATATGCAAATACCTATGATACCATTACTCCAATCCAAGTAATACATATATCCTACACCTACCAGACTTTCATGTCCTTTTGTTTTAGTGTTTGTAATAAGAATGCTTAACATGAGATCTACCCTTTCAAAATTGTTTTCTTTTTATTTATTTTCTTTATTGATTAAGGTATTACATATGTGTCCTTATCCTCCCATTGCCTCCTACATCCCAATCATGCTCTCACCTTCGCCCCCTGTTTTCTGTGTCCATTGGTTATGCTTATATGCACCCTTTCACATTTTGAAGTGCATAATATGGTCTTGTTAATTATAGGCACTATGTTGTACTGTAGACCTCTAGAATTTATTCATTTAGTACAATGGAAACTATTTGCTACTCATGTATGTTCTTTGGTGGAGTGTCTATGCAAATCTTTTATCTATTTAAAAATTGGATTATTTATCTTCTTACTACTTTGTTTTAAGAGTCCTTAAAATAGTCTGCCAGGTATTGGCAAACTTTTTCCAAAAGGGCTGGATTGTAAATATTTTATGCTTGTGGGCCATTAGGTCTGGATTGCAATTACCTAACTCTGACATTTTAGCTTTAAAGAAGCCATAGATAGATAGTAAAACTTGCCTTACAAAAATAGGTGGCTATAATTTTGCTGACTTGTGTTCTAGATAAAGTCCTTTAGGAGATACTTGTTGGCAAATATTTTAATCCAGTCTGTAGTCTTCCTTTTCATTTTGTTAACAGTATCTTTTGAAGAATAAAAGTTTTTCATTTTTATGAAGTCAAGTTTATCAATGTTTTCTTTGATCTATTGTGCTTCTGTGTTTTATCTAAAAAAAATTTGCTAACCTAAGTCATAAAGATTTACTTTTGTTTTTTTCCCTATGGTTTCTTCTAGAAGTTTTATAGTTTAGGTTTATGATTCATTTGATCATATTAGGCCTATGATCCTATTGATCATATTGTTTTTTATTAATATTTTCCATGAATATTGTAAGATATTAATATAAGGCAATGTTATTTTAAGACACTTAATTTTTGTGTGTGTTTTAAGGTAACAGTTAAGCTTCTTGTTTGCATATAATATCCCATTGTTTCAGCACCATTTATTGAAAAGACTGAAAATTCCACATTAAATTGCTTTGACATATGTTGTCAATTTGGCTCAAATACACTCATAAAAGTTCAGAGAAAAATTTTTTCCATTCCTAGTTTACTGAGGATTTTTTTAAAAAAATCACAAGTGGATGGTAAATGTTTTTTTAATAGATATTTTTTTTGGCTCTTCTTTTTTAGTCTGCTAATATGGCAATTTTTTTTTAAATATTGCATTCCTGGGGTGAATCAGGATGACTGAATAGAGGTTCATTAATTTTTAAAATTGATCTTAAGAAAGAACATAATTCATTAAATTTTTTCATTGTTTCTTTTTTCCAGTTTTCTACTTTATAATTTTCTGTTCTTATCTTTCTGTTCTTGATGTAGTCCTATTTGTTTTATTTTTTCTCATGCCTGAGGAGATATATCAGAAAAAGTATTGGTGTTGGGAAAATTGAACAAATACATGCAAAAAAATGAAACTTGACCATCAACTTACACCATACACAAAAATTAACTCAAATGGATAAAGGACTTAAACGTAAGATGGGAAATCATAAAAACCTTAGAGCAAACCACAGGCAGCAAAATATCAGACATTTGCTGTAACAATATCTTTACTGATATAGCTCCTAGGGCAATGGAAATTAAGGAGAAAATAAACAAATGGGACAACATAAAAATAAAAAACTTCTGCACAGCAAAAGAAACCATCAACAAAATAACAAGAAAGCCCAATGCATGGGAGAACATATTTGCCAATGTTATCTCCAGCAAGGGTTTAATCTCCAAAATTTACAAGGAACTCATACAACTTAATAAAAGAAAGATAACCCAATCAAAAAATGGGCAAAGGACCTAAATAGACACTTTTCAAAAGAGGACATACAGAAGGCAAAGAGACATATGAAAACATGCTCAAAGTCACTAATCATCCAAGAGATGCAAATCAAAACAACAATGAGGTACTGCCTCACACCTGTCAGAATGGCTATCATCAACAAATCAACAAACGATTAGTGCTGGCGAGGATGTGGAGAAAAAGGAACCCTCGTGCACTGCTGATGGGAATGCAGACTGGTGCAGCCACTATGGAGAACAGTATGGAGTTTCCTCAAAAAATTAAAAATGGAACTCCCATTTGACCCAGTGATCCGACTTCTAGGAATATATCCCAAGAAACCAGAAACACCAATCAGAAAGCACATATGCATCCTTATGTTCATAGCAGCACAATTTACAATAGCTAAAATTTGGGAACAGCCTAAGTGCCCATCAGCAGTCTAATGGATTAGAAAACTGTGGTACATCTACACAATGGAATACTACGCTACTATAAAAAAGAAGGAACTCTTACCATTTGCAACAGCATGGATGGATCTGGAGAGCATTATGCTAAGTGAAATAAGCCAATTGGAGGGATATAAATACCACATGATCTCACTCATTTGTGGAATATAGTGAACAACATAAACTGATGAACAAAAATAGATCCAGAGAAGCATCGAACTGACTGTCAAATTTCAGAGGAAAGGCGGAGGTAGGGGGCAATAAGAGATCATCCAAAGGACTTGTATGCATGCATAGAAGCATTACCAATGGACACAGTCACTAGGGGGCGAGGGCATTTGCTGTGGGGTGGGAATGGCCAGAGAGAGGTCAATGGAGGAAAAATAATAATATTGTAATAGCTATGTATGGGCTGGGGGAGGTACTTGAAATATTAGGGAGACCACTCTGTAAAGCTTATGATTGTCTAACCACTATGTTGTGCACCTGAACCTAATACAGAATAATACTGAATGTGATCTATAATGGAAAAAATGATGAAAAATTGTATGTTATATGATTTTCATCATGATAATAAAAAAGAAAAAAAAGTATTGCTAAGAGAAGTATTTGAGATTTTGCTGCCTATATTTTCTTCTATGATAGTTATGGATTGAGTCTTACATTTATGTCTATAATTCATTTTGAGTTTGTCCTTATATATGGTGTAAGAAGATGATCTAATTTCATGTTTTTGCATGTATCGGTCCAATTTTCTCAACAACATTCATTGAATAGATGTCTTTAACCCATTATATGTTTTTGCCTCTTTTGTCAAGTATTAATTAACCATACAAGCATGGGTTTATTTTGGGGCTCTCAGTCCTGTTCCATTGATCTATATGTTAGTACCATGCCTTTTTTTTTATTACTATGCACTTGTAGTGTAGTTTGATATCAGGTAGCGTGATTCCTCCCACTTTGTTCTTCTTTCTCAACATTGCTGTGCTTATTCAGTGACAATTGTGTTTCCATACAAATTTTTGAATTATTTTTTCTAGTTCGTGAAATATATCATTGGTAATTTGATAGGAATTGTGTTGAATCTATTGATTGCTTTGGGTAGTGTGGACATTTTAATGATGTTAATTCTTCCTATCCATGAGCATGGTATGTGCTACCATTTATCTTTTTCTTCTTCAATTTCTCTCTTCAGTGTTTTATAATTTTCCAAGTATAGGTCTTTTTGATCCTTGGTTAAATTTATTCCTAGGGTTGGTTTTTCTTTTCTTTTTTTATGTAATTGTAAATGGGATTGTTTTCTTAGTTTTTCTTTCTGATAGTTCATTATCAGTATATAAAAAAGCAGCCATTTTTGGATAATTATTTTGTGTCCTGCAACTTTACTGAATTTGTTTATCAGATCCAATAGTTTTTTGGTGGAATCTTTAGGGTTCTTTAGATACAGTGTTATGACATAAGCTGGACAGGTTTTTAATAGAAAATGCAAAACACAAAAGGCTACACTGAATTATATATTTTCTATGGAAAAGTAGGATCATTAAGTTTTCACTAATACAATTAAATTATAAATTGTGGTCAGGGAAGCATACTAAAACAATTTACCACATTACATTCTTCTTGGTCATAAGCACTGGATTTGCTTGAGTATATAGTAGATAACACATGCAGGTTTAAGGCCTTTTGTCACCCATGGAAGATCTACTCTGGGCAAGGGTCTATGGTTAGGCAGGGCGCCTTTCTAACTAGCTGCTTTTTTTTCAGATCATTCAGAATTTTCTCTGTGGCATCAAATACATGAAACCATTTGTGTGGCATCAAATACATGAAATCATTTGTGTGCCATGGGTTCTGAAGCCTCAAGGCAGTGTTAGTCTTTGTCATCAATCTACTGAATTTCTGCAATTCTTTTTCATCATCCTGAGAACACTGGGATACATGATACATTTCACATCTTGTTCATGTCTTCTGCTTGTGTAGGTTGAGAAAAATTAGAGAGGGACTCATAGACCACAGCAGTGGTTTTATTGCTCTGAGAAGTTTCTTGTTTTTCTCATTAATACTAGTATGTCCTAGGAAAACACCTACTAATATACACAGTCAAGGGGCAGAAGAGTAGAGAGTTAACATAAACCAACGTTAGTAGTATTGGTTAAGTAGCCATAGGATCTTTGCAGGAAGCAGCAGGAATTAAGGTTAAAACATTTTCTTCAGGGCTGCTCAGCCTGAAATGCTTTACTTTTTACTACTAATCTGCTTTCAAAAATCTATTAATCCTTTTAGGCTAAATTAGAAAGAACTCTTTTCTTCACATTTGCAGAGTTAGCATTACTTCTGTGTGCATTCATCAACTATAACTACTCTCACAGCTCAAATTGTCAATTTGTATCAAGGCCTATGTCTAAAAGCAAACAATCACATGCACTAACCAAGAAACGAATCCCATTTACATATTTAACCAGCACACTTTTAACTAATAGAGAATGACCGGGAAATGCCCATGTAGTAATTTGGAAAATGCTGAGGCAAGAACTGGAATTGATTATTCTGTGAGACTAGTGTTTAGCAGCAAGCCACTTAGTCAGCTGGTATACCTCATTGCATTCCAGTGGGGTTTGGCTGTCCTCTATGCATAAACCTCTGGGTAGAAATTCCGCTAAAGTGAAACAAACACTTTAGTTCTTTGTAAAAGTATCACCCCAATAAAGTCAACTGCTTGTGCTGGTAAAGACAAGGAGGAGTTAGAAGTAGCCCCAAAACTAGAGACCGTAGGTTAGGGTCAACAAAACATGGAATTTGTCTCACACCTTTTTCTTTCAAGCCCATGGCAGACATTGCAAGTTGACCATTCATTCTTTCCTGCTAAGTTTAGCCCCTGCCTCACCATTTTTTGAAGCCTAATTCACCACCAGCGGGTGGGTCACGACTCCTGAAAATACAACCTGCCTATCAGATATTTACATTACGATTCATAACAGTAGCAAAATTATAGTTATGCAGTAGCAATGAAAATAATTTTATGGTTGGGGGTCACCACAAATGAGGAACTGTATTAAAGGGTCGTGAACTGGCATTAGGAAGGTTGAGAACCACTGTGTCCCACCAATACATCCGAGTAGGCACCAAAAATACTAGTTAAATATACTAAATACTAGTAAAAATACTAAAAATAACTATTCTTGCCTTAGTTCAAAGTGATTTTTCTCAAATCACCTTTCATCCTTGTTTTCAATGACTCAAATCAGTATTTTTGGCCCTATCATGAGTTTTTTCTTATTGGGAGCTATATTTTGAAGGCTCATACTTTTCAATTGATTTTTGTAATTTATAAAACACTACAACTGCTGCTATAGTTTAACTACTAAATTCTGATGGTTGGCACATACAAACTCCTCTGGGTACAGACATGGTCATTTGTGATTGAGCAATACAGAATTCTTATCAGTTGAATTTTCTGATGTCCAAATCAGGTTTGCTCACTGAGCTGTAGCTTTGAAGAACACTCTCACAGAAGTGCTGTTTCATGTGTTTTATAGTATATCAGTTTTTTTCTATGAATATGTGACAATCTTTGGCTCAATTCTTATTAACACAATGCCTCAAAACATGTTTCCTTTTAAAAGTTGCTGGAAATGTATGCTAACTGATGTATAGTTTGTTAAATTATGCTTAAATAAGTGAACTGGCATCTTGTTCACATAGAGATCATTATTATGATTTAGTCTGAGGCTTGCAGTTTTTCAAGATTACTGTACCTGTGAGGTCCTGGGTAAGGCTCTTCATCTTATGGTGTCGGTGACTATAGTCAAAGTCAAAGAAATGAAGGTTCTTAGTTGAATTCAATGCTTCATATTTAATTTACCCCAAATGATTTCTAGCTACTATTCTGTCCTTGACTAGTAAGTTTACCATATACACTCTATGGAACAAGATTAGTGACTTATAAAATTTCAGTGTGTGCTTTGGTTAGGTATAAAATGGCTCATCAAGCAAGAGACAAAATTTTAGTGAATAGTTACCCAGCAGTTATCTCAGTGGTCATAGATGTACTTAAGAAAGTGGAATGAGTCTCCTTGCAAATGAGACTTAAAGTCAGGAGGCTGAATAGTTATTTCATTAAAGCATTAGGAGTTAAAGGCTCATCTGTCATGGTTGGACCACACTTTTGTGGGGTAAATAATGTTTCGGATTGTTCATGTATTACAGGATTAGCCAAAGTCTCCAGACAGAGCCCTGTGAATCGCAAAATTCTACTACTTTGAGTATTAAACACTATGCTATCTCTTTAACAAATGAAATGAAACATGAAAATCTTCTATCTCTTTCAACATGTTTGAAAAAACACTCTGTGTTGGGCACTATCAATTTAAGTAAAACAAATGATTTTTTTTTTTGTAGCTCATGTGACTAAGATGTGTTATTTTATGGGAACTCTCTCCTGCTGTAATATGCTTCATTCAAGAGAGATTTACAGAGCATGTCTTATGTACCAGGCATTGTGGTAGGTGCTGGTGATATAATAGTGCAAGAAAAAAAATAGAGATTTTGTGATTATTTGAACACAGGTGCAATGAAGGAAAGAAAACAGGGCTATAAATGAGTAACAGCGGGACATGACCAGGTCTAAGTGATCAGGGAAAGCCTTGAGTTGACATCAGAAGGAGGATGAATGGAGTAAAATAGCTGAATAGGGAGAGCATTTCATGGAGAATGAGCAGCAAGAGCTAAAGCCCAGTCGAAGGAAGGTGTATGGGACCAAAGAAGGTTGTTAGGGAAAATCATTGCAGGTCATTGTGACTAAATGCAGGGAACATAGAGGAGAGAAGTGTGAGAAGAGGCAGGGATGTGGGCAGGCCCTGAGCCAGGCAGGGCCACATCAGACATACCAAGAATTTTAGTATTTGTTTTCAGAGCCACAGGAAGTCAAAACCTAAGCAAGCCGTGAGAATCTAATTCAGCTTTCATGTTGAAAGGAGGTTAGGAGGGGGCATGAGTATATGGAAAAAGAGCTCTTGGGAAGCAGTTATAAAAAACTGGGGAAGAAGTGATGCCAACTTTGACTAGGATGATTCAAAATATGCGGCCAGTGTGTTTCAGTTGGTTGGGCACCATCCCATGCACTGAAAAGGTCATGGGTTGAATTCCTGGTCAGTACACATGTCTGTGTTTTGGGCTCCATCCCAGGTAGGGGACATGCAGGAGGCAGCAGATTGATGTTTCTTTCTCTCTTTCCCTCTCCCTTCCTCTCTCTCTAAAAACAATCAATTAAAAATGCAAAATATATTAAGTCATCATCAATATCTTCTCTGAGTTAAGGAGAAATAAAGTCCCTGTAAAAATATAATCTGGGAGGCAGATGGCCATTTAGCTCTCACGAGTACCACACAGAAAGGTTTGACAGACTTGTTCTGGAACAAAGGGAGGCTCCTGAGAATGGTTCCTAGGTTACCAAATAGTAGAACTCAAAATACTTATTTGGAGGTGGTTTGGCTAGTTGTTGTAGCTGAACCTTGGCACCTGGAAGGTAGCTGAGGGTCCTCAGGCCTCGCACCTGGCAGTGCTAATTGGATGCTAATTAGAACAAAAGAAAAGATAAAGAGGCCCAGAGAGCCAGCCCCATCTCTTCTCTATGTTGCTCAGTATATGCTTTGTCATGTGTCTTATGAATTCATGGAGATACTTTTTAAAATCATAATGATGGAGTGTAGAGCTGGAAGGGATGTGAGAGATCATCTAATGTAGTGGGACTCAAAAAGGGGTTCAGAGACTTCTGTGTCGGGGGAGATGGAGTAGATACACTTATCACACTTCCCCCTATTTCTTTTGGTAAGTACAACTAAATACCTGGGCATTTTATATAACAAAAACATAAGACTGACGCCGAAGGACGGAAAAAGCCGGCAGAATGGCTGGGATCTCAGGACCTGGGAATGGACAATGAGGAGTTCCTGAGTTTTCTTTTAGTTGCATAAATAGACTTTAGCTGAAGACATCAACAATGCAGAAACACCAACAGCCACAGATAAAAAAGGAAAAATAAAATTCAGACATTAATCATTATGTTCTGGTCCAACTATGGTTCCTGGACCAGCAGCATCGGCATGATAAAATGCAAATTCCTTCATAAAATGCAAATTCCTGAGCCCCATCCCAAACCCACTGAGTCAGAACCTTGGGGGTGGACCTCAGCAATCTGTGTTTTTTAAAAAATATATATTATTGATTTTTTTACAGAGAGGAAGTGAGAGGGATAGAGAGTTAGAAACATCGATGAGACAGAAACATTGATCAGCTGCCTCCTGCACACTCCCTACTGGATATGTGCCCACAACCAAGGTACATGCCCTTGACCGTAATCGAACCTGGGGCCCTTAAGTCTGCAGGCCGACGCTCTATCCACTGAGCCAAACCAGTTAGGGCAGCAATCTGTGTTTTAACAAGTCCTCCGGGTGATTCTGGTGCATGCTAAAGTTTGAGAACCAATGCCATGGTACACCTGGCCTTTTCTTCAGGTGAGGAAACTCAAGGCCGGGGCAGGTTGATGTGCCCCAGGTCACAACTGTGCAGAGTCCAGCTCTTGTTCTAGATCGGCCCAGAATGCCTCTTCTAGAGCTAAAATCTAAGGAGAGTAGAGGAAATTTTAAATGCACATTTGAATTAAGTGTTAACGTATATTATTAAGTGCTTGGCACATAGGAGGTACTAGATAAATATATGTTGAGTTTTGAACAAATTGTGACTCTTTGATTCAGCTACAGTTTTAGAGAGGATGCCAAAAGAAAAAGGGTCTGTTGGAAACCTCAAACTGGCATCTGTAAAAGCACCTACAGCCTCTGTAAAATCTGTCCCAGTGGAGACGGCTGCTGCATAGAAAGGGATCACATGATGTTCTTTCATATTCCTGGCCTCTTTTTTTCTCCCCCAACCTACAAGAGGCTTTATAAATACCTGGCCTCACATCATGCAAGCATTTCTTGACTGTAAATTATTACCTTCTCCTGATGGGGGAGTGGGGAAAGCCTATTCTCCAGGTTAGTTAGAGCATGGCTTTTTACCAACAGAGCAGTTTGTAATTGTACCTCCTATGAGTCTTAACCCCAGACCATGAATTATTACATTTACATCATTAAAACTTTGGGTTTGGGACTAGAATAAAATAAAACATAAATGTTTGCTGTCTGGAAAGTAGACATTTTTGTGTTTTCTTAATGTTTATTTTGAATGATACTTATAATTGCCTGGAGATTCAGTGGGTTTTAAAAATTTATTTTAAAAGTCGTGGTTGCTAGGATGGACTGATGGAGGCCAAGTATGAACCCATAGTGTGTTTTTTTTTTTTTTTTTTTTTAATATATATTTTATTGATTTTTTACAGAGAGGAAGGGAGAGAGATAGAGAGTTAGAAACATCGATGCGAGAGAAACATCGATCAGCTGCCTCCTGCACATCTCCCACTGGGGATGTGCCCGCAACCCACGTACATGCCCTTGACCGGAATTGAACCCGGGACCCTTCAGTCCGCAGGCCGACGCTCTATCCACTGAGCCAAACCGGTTTCGGCCCATAGTGTGTTTTTACAAGTAGGCTTTTAATAACTCTCTCTGTGCAATTCCTTATGTGTGAGGTGAATGCAAGGGTGACTGTAATTATGGTAGCGCAATTAGGCATTTTGACCTTGCAGATGCACAGGGAACCTGAACCTGAGGCTACTAGTCTGTCTGCTTCTGCAATCTCCATATATATATATATATATATATATATATATATATATATAATTGATTTTTTTACAGAAAGGAAGGGAGAGGAATAGAGAGTTAGGAACATCGATGAGAGAGAAACATTGATCAGCTGCCTCCTGCACACCTCCTACTGGGGATGTGCCCACAACCAAGGTACCTGCCCTTGACCGGAATCGAATCTGGGACCTTTCAGTCCATAGGCCAATGCTCTATCCACTGAGCCAAACCGGTTAGGGCCCATTTTATATTTTGTAAAGCTAGTTGGAAACATCACTAAATCTTTGCTTTAAAGATTTTTCAAGCCACTGGGTTCAACAGATGGAGGTATGATAACTGGGTATCGGAAAAGTCCACAGAAACATCCTATTCTGATTCTCACCACCAAACCCAGGAGATACAAAATCTGGCAGAACTGGAACCAGTGCCTAGGAGGTGCAGGCTCAAGGTGAGATGCTGTCTGAAACGAACAAATACACAAACTCCACCATCTGCCTTATGCACATTCATTGTGGTGTTCCATTCTCCATTCAGCTCATTAGTCTGAAGGAACTGGATGTTGTTTAGAGCAGTGGTTCTCAGTGTGGTACCTGGACCAGCAGCCTCAGCATTGCTTGGGAATGTGTTAGAAATGCAAATTCTCGGGTCCCATTCCAGACCTCCCCAACCAGAAACTGTAGGGATGGCGCCCAGCAATGTTTTCACCCCCACTCCCCCCAGTGATTCTAATGTGCACTGGAGTTTGAGAAGTACTGGAGAGAGTGATTTAAAAGATGTGTCTTTTTAAAAGGACACAGCGTCTTACTGCTGATGTGGAAAATCAGAACAAAAACTGATGAGGAAACAAGAGCGACTATGTTAAAGACAGGAAAGAAGCCTTTTAAGAACCGGAAAGATAAAGCCAATGCTCTCCTGCTGGATTTAAGAGGAGTGAGACAATTCAAGGAATCAAAGAGGTTATATATCTTCTTAAGAACAAGAAAGCAAACAACCACTAGGTCTTGTATACGTATGAACTTAACTCATCTAGTCACTCTCATATATTCTTTGCCTTCAACTTTCTCTAGATTATTTGCAGTTAGCAACTTTTGTACATCCTGTTAGTGAACTTGACAGCAAAAGTAAGTGATAGACATCTCCACCTCTTTCAACCTTTCTCCTTGCTGTGAGTGGGAGGTGGAAGATATAGCTTGTACATATGTTGTTTTTAGACATCTGAGGGTTACAGGAAGCACGCCTACCCAAGTTTATTACATGAGTGACATGGGAGCCCCCTGGGAAGACCTTTGTTTTAAAGCAGTGGTTCTCAACCTCCCTAATGCCGCAACCCTTTAATACAGTTCCTCATGTTGTGGTGACCCCCAACCATAAAATTATTTTCGTTGCTACTTCGTAACTGTAATTTTGCTACTGTTGTGAATCGTAATGTAAATATCTGATATGCAGGATGTATTTTCATTGTTACAAATTGAACATAATTAAAGCATAGTGATTAATCACAAAACAATATGTAATTATATATGTGCTTTCCGATGGTCTTAGGCGACCCCTGTGAAAGGGTCGTTCGACCCCCAAAGGGGTCACGACCCACAGGTTGAGAACCGCTGTTTTAAAGGAAGAGAGAATTAGACAAGGTTGACCCAGTAGCCAATATTGAATCAGCGGAGAGCTCATGCTCTGGAAACCATTCAGATTTGCCTCTTGACCAGTAGTTCTGAGGAAGAAGGGTGGGTTGTAGGTAAAAATGGAAAGTTGCTTTACATCAAACAGCTTAGAGATCTTGGGGGGCATAAGCGGCACGGCTCTGGTGCCTGCGAAGGAAAAGTACAACTCAGTTGGGAGAGAGAATCCACCCTCACTCTTCTGTCAGGAAAATGGCTTTTGATTTAGGGCATTCATGATTTCAGAAAACAGTCAAATGTTTTCTGATTTCTCAGCAGCATGGGAGTCAGCTGAGGCTCCGTAGAGCCATGTGGTGGCAATCCCTGCTGCTGCCTGAATGAACTTGGCAATAGCCCAAGAACACCAGCATTATAAAGGAGGTATAACATAGAGGAGAATTTACATTTCTTTCCACATCTCCTTGGCTGTATTCTCTTGTCATTTCCAGTTGTGTTTATGGTTGTGGGAGGGTTTGGGCGGATACAGGACAAGTTTGTACCTTTATTTCCTGTCCCACACTGTAACACCAAGGCCACAGTTCAGTATACATAACAGATGTTCAAGTAATTACACTGACTGAGAGACCTAGGAAAGCAAGCCTTTTAAGAATGGTTTGATGCTTAACAAAAAATGTGGCATGCCTGTGAATTTTAAATAAGCTGAGTCCATTTACTTAGTTAAATATATCCAACTTACAGAAACCTTGTAACCAACTCCCTATGCTGGGAAACTAGGAGAAAAAGACTCAAAAAACGTTAAAGTTAGGAGGAACAACATATTTGTTCTACTGGGCACTGCCTGTTTTCCACGTAGGATTTCTGCTTCAAAATCCTGCCAAGACCCAGGCCTTGTTATGAACACCAGTGGGTGGCTGAGCTCCTTGAACTCGCCTTGAGCTTCTACTACCACCTTCCCCACCCCTTCTGCACTCCCTGCACTCTGCTCACACCACCTCCTCCTTCGCCTTCCTCCCACTGCTGAGGGGCCTGCTGGTGGGCGGCTTTCTCAGAAGTAGCCGCTGCCTTCCTGATGGCAAATATGGTCTGATGCTTGTGTTTCTTGGTGCTTTTTGCATTGGCAGAGACCTTGGGGAACAGCAAGTGACTGACTCTGCTTTACTTGCTTTGTCCTTGCTAACCCTCTGCTGCCCTCATCCAAGTTCACTTATATTAGATTTAGTCTCCATGTCAGCCCCACCATGCTTTCCGGTGAGCACACTTCTGGCCCTTCCCTGCTACCCCATTTTATGAAATGATACAAAAAAATGTGGACATATCGAATATGCTAAATAGGATGAAAGCATTGCGTTTCACACCAAACATTAGCAGTGTTCTCAAGAGTGGTCTGTGGACCACCTGCACCAGAATCATCTGGGAGTGAATTAGCAAGGTGAATTCCTTTGTCCTACCTTCAGCTTCTAGTTTTTGATTCT
Organism: Myotis myotis; assembly: GCF_014108235.1. Classification (NCBI taxonomy): domain Eukaryota; kingdom Metazoa; phylum Chordata; class Mammalia; order Chiroptera; family Vespertilionidae; genus Myotis; species Myotis myotis. The sequence goes on from NW_023416313.1 coordinate 163,654,426, forward strand.
AAGTGCAATAAAAAAAAATCCATCCAGTTTGAGAGACACTGCTTTATATATGGTCATTAATCTTGGCTGAAAGTCTCAGAGTGGAGGTGAGGGGTAGGAGGGTGGAGAGGTTCTTTTGAAAAATACAACACACGTGTGGGTCCTACTCACCACAAGTTAATGAGAATTTCCAAATGTAAGGGCTAGGCAATGGTATTTGAAAAAAGCCTTCCATAGAATCAAAAGTGCAACTAGGTTGGAAAACAACTGCTTTAGCCTAGAATCTAGGACCTAGATGATTCAATATATGAAGTCAAAAATCTGTAATGTGGAAACTGTTTTAACATAGCTCCCTTTAACCATGTCGCCTAAAACCTTCTGGTCTGTAGGCTAGGTCAATAATGTATTTATTCTCTTCTGTGTTTTGCTATGGTATTATCTTGCCTTTCTCTCTCTCTCTCTCTCTCTCTCTCTCTCTCTCTCTCTCTCTCTTTGTGTGTGTGGCTTTTTTTTCTGATTAAATAAATAACAGGAAAAAGATAAAACTAGCTTTGCAAGCTGGTGGTACACAGCTGAAATTGTTCTAGCAGGTGTGTTTTATTATATCTACACAATGTTTTTAAAAAGATTTAAACCAATAGTTAAAAGTTGAGATATTTTCACATAAGAATTCAGACTTGCCAGAATGAGGGGAAAACCAGAAGTTTCATCAACAAAGGAGCCATATTCTCCAGGAATGCTGGGTTATAGCAGCTCCTTGAAGGGGAGGGTGGTGGTGGTGGTGGTGGTGGTGGTGGTGAGTGCCCAATCTCCAACATGTTTGGCAGGCCCTCCCTGACCCCTTATGCTTGGGCCCTCAGGTATTTGTATTTGTGACCTTTAGGATAAAAGAATGGACATAACCAACATGTGAGCACCTACTACGTGTCAGGAACTCTAGCATAAGTGCTTTTCCTCACACAAACCTATGAAATATGCATTATTCTATTAATAGGGAATTCCAAGGCTAGGCTGGGTTGGGCTGAAGGTCTTGGTCAGAATTCCAATCCAACTCTGTATGCTGCCAAAGTTTCCCCAGATCCTCATGCTTGTAGGAACTGTAGGGATTTTGGCTGGGTTCCATACCTCTTGGATTAGAGATGAAACTTTTTGGGACACCTGTGAAGTATTTTGCATTCGATTAAGGCTTCATCACTTGGATGAAGGGAATTTAGAAATCAGTCAGTAAATTTGGTGAGGGCTTCAGTCTAATTAGCTTCAATTATAAAGACAGAAGCTTTTGGGGCAATTTAAGACAGATTTGCAATCCTATTAAGTGGATGCAATCATGTATGTAACCTGAACATTTCAAGGAGGGTTAATAATGACTTCTCAGGCACCTCAGGGAACTTAACGGGGAGGACATTTGTTCAATGCGGTTAGGTATCTGAGGAGTTTTTTTGTAACACACATTCTTGAGTGTACTCTGGGGAAGTGAGGCCTCATGCCCACCACTCGATAGCAGTCACTTCAGCTCTGGTGGTAAAGTCCCACATTTTTAGTATAGTTTTCAACTGATGTGATGAATATTGTATCAGTTAGTTAGTTAAATAGCATTTTATATTCTTTCAATGACATGTCAGGGCCAGAATTATTCCTTTCGATATACATCTCAAGTAATGAGATATTAGTCGAAAAATGCTCTTTCTTGGAGTAACACATCACTTGCATAATTAAAGCCTGCACTTGTTTTCTTAATTAGAGTCCTTCAGGTAAGAAAATGGGTTGAAAAGAAGACAACTGGTAAACCGTTCTGTGTCCAGAAAACTTTCCATTTCTCAAGATGAGTGTGTGGATTGGCAAGTTAGAGGAAGGTAGAAACAATAAAAGGAACTGAAAGACATTAAAAAATTTAAAGTTAATAGCTACCAGGATAAGAAAACATTTGGAGTTTGGAGTTATTTAATGAGACCATGATCAGTGAATGTTTTCCTTTACATCCCTACAGTTTCTGCTGTGGGGTCAGTGGCTGTCTTTCAATGTATTGTCTACGTCAGTCCTCATTGGTTTAGGGTACCTGAGCCTAACCTTGAGGATAGTAGGTCTTCAGCATCTAGATCTGATAGAACTGGAATAGACCAGATAGATGCTTTCCCTCCCCTACCACTTGGAGAGGCCCTGAGAAACCTGGACTGAAGATTACCTTGTGTTTTATTGGCAAGAATTGATTCTTCCATTTCGGTTCTGAACAGCACATTACAGGAGCTACCAAAGTCAGACCCAAGATGAAGGAAAAATTGGCTATCTTAACTCCCAAGGTGGCCCAGACCACGGAAAGGAAGAGAAGCTAGGTGGGCTGTGTGCTCGCATGGAGGCTCATTTATTTTGGTCTGGCCAGCCTTTTGTCCATGGCATAGGTAGATTCTCCAGTGCCGGGAATCATCTCTCAGGATGGGGATAGAGGCTGTAGATTCTGTCCCAGATCTTGACACTTCCCCGACAGGGTCCTCTGGAGCTTTAGCAGACAGCAGCACAGAGTTGACTTGGGTCATGAACAGAGCTCAGTATAATTAAGTTAAAAATAAAAATTAGGAGAAACCAAGATGGCGGCATAGGTTAACGCCGGAGATCGCTGCCTCAAACAACCACTTCAGAGATATAACTAAAGGACAGAACGGACATCACCCAGAACCACGGGAAGGCTGGCTGAGTGGAAATTCTACAACTAGGAGGAAAGAGAATATCATACCCAGACTCAGAGGAGGCGCAGTGCTGAAGTGAAATACTCAGGTGGGGAGTGTGCGCGCGGAGCGGGCTGGCAGCGGAGGGCGCGGTTGTTGTTTTCAATCGGGAGGGAGTTTCAGACTCTGAGCTCCAGATCCGGGCGAGTCTCTGGGGACCGAGACTCAAACGGGAGAAACGGGACTGTCTGGCTTCGGTCGGAACTCGAAGGCAGCTTTCTCTCCGAGGTTTGCAGCCATTGCTGGGGCTCTGAGAGGCAGAGCCCCTGGGGAAGGAACTGAGAGTCGCCATAACTGCTTGTTCCGCCCACCCTGTAGATCCCCGGGGACCCGCCCCGCCCAAGCCCTGCACAGAACCATTTGCCGGATAGCCTCAGGCAAACGCTAGATTAGCACCGCCCTAGAGATCCAGCACAGAAGCCCTCCCACTACAGACACAGCAGACTCTCATAGCCAGTTAGCCTGGAGGTCAAATCACCCCGGTATTGCCGACATCAATCAAAGCTTAAAGGCAACAAGACTGCGGACAAAGACCACTAGGGGGTGCACCAAGAAAGCATAAAAAATGCGGAGACAAAGAAACAGGACAAAACTGTCAATGGAGGATATTGAGTTCAGAACCACACTTTTAAGGTCTCTTAAGAACTGTCTAGAAGCTGCCGATAAACTTAGTAAGGCCCTCGAAAAGACTGGTGAGACCGCCGATAAATGTAATGAGATCCTCAAGAAATCTAATGAGACCCTCGATGTTGTGATAAAGAACCAACTAGAAATTAAGCATACACTGACTGAAATAAAGAATATTATACAGACACCCAACAGCAGACCAGAGGAGCGCAAGAATCAAGTCAAAGATTCGAAATGCGAAGAAGCAAAAAACACCCAACTGGAAAAGCAAAATGAAAAAAGAATCCGAAAATATGAAGATAGTGTAAGGAGCCTCTGGGACAGCTTCAAGCGCACCAACATCAGAATTATAGGGGTGCCAGAGGATGAGAGAGAGCAAGATATTGAAAACCTATTTAAAGAAATAATGACAGAAAACTTTCCCCACCTGGTGAAAGAAATAGACCTACAGGTCCAGGAAGCGCAGAGAACCCCAAACAAAAGGAATCCAAAGAGGACCACACCAAGACACATCATAATTAAAATGCCAAGAGCAAAAGACAAAGAGAGAATCTTAAAAGCAGCAAGAGAAAGAAACCCAGTTACCTACAAGGGAATACCCATACGACTGTCAGCTGATTTCTCAACAGAAACTTTGCAGGCCAGAAGGGAATGGCAAGAAATATTCAAAGTGATGAATACCAAGAACCTACAACCAAGATTACTTTATCCAGCAAAGCTATCATTCAGAACGGAAGGTCAGATAAAGAGCTTCACAGATAAGGAAAAGCTAAAGGAGTTCATCACCACCAAACCAGTATTATATGAAATGCTGAAAGGTATCCTTTAAGAAGAGGAAGAAGAAAAAAAAAGGTAAAGATACAAATTATGAACAACAAATATGCATCTATCAACAAGTGAATCTAAGAATCAAGTGAATAAATAATCTGGTGATCATAATAGAATCAGGGACATAGAAAGGGAATGGACTGACTATTCTTGGGGGGGAAAGGGGTGTGGGAGATGCGGGAAGAGACTGGACAAAAATCGTGCACCTATGGAAGAGGACAGTGGGTGGGGAGTGAGGGCGGAGGGTGGGGCGGGAGCTGGGAGGAGGGGAGTTATGAGGGGAAAAAAAGAGGAACAAATGTAATAATCTGAACAATAAAGATTTAATTAAAAAAAAAAAGAAAAAAAAATTAAAAATTTCTTTGGTAAAGACTTAAGGAGCTCCCTGTAAATGCTGGAGATTAAACCCTTATCAGTGATAACATTAGCAAATATGTTCTCCCATGCAGTGGGCTTTCTTGTTGTTTTGTTGATGGTTTCCTTTGCTGTGCAAAAGCTTTTTATTTTGATGTAGTCCCATTTGTTTATTTTCTTTTTAGTTTCCATTGCCCTAGGAGCAGTATCAGTGAAGAAATTCCTTCAGCATATGTCTACAATTTCGCTGCCTGTGGATTCCTCTAGTATTTTTATGGTTTCCCGTCTTATGTTTAAGCCCTTTATCCATTTTGAGTTTATTTTGGGGTCTGGCATAAGTTGGTGGTCTAGTTTCATCTTTTTGCATGTATCTGTCCAATTTTCCCAACACCAGAGACTGTCTTGACTCCACTTTATGCTCTTGCCTCCTTTGTCGAATATTAATTGGGCATAGTGGTTTGGATCGATTTCTAGGTTCTCTGTTCTATTCCATTGATCTGTATTTCTGTTCTTGTGCCAATACCAAGCTGTTTTAAGAACAGTGGCTTTGTAATACAGCTTGATATCTGGTATTGAGATCCCACCTACTTTGTTCTTCTTTCTCACATTTATAGGGAACTCATAAAACTTAACAAAAGGAAGATAAACAATCCAATCAAAAAATGGGCTATGGACCTAAATAGATACTTTTTGAAAGAGGACATACAGAAGGCAAAGAGACATATGAAAACATGCTCAAAGTCACTAATTATACGAGAGGTGCAAATCAAAACGACAATGTGGTATTATCTCACACCTGGCAGAATGGCTATGATCAACAAATCAACAAACAACAAGTGTTAGAGAGGATGTGGAGAAAAAGGAACCCTTTAGAATGCAGACTGGTACAGCCACTGTGGAGAACAGTATGGAGTTTCCTCAAAAAACTAAAAATGGAACACCCATTTGACCCAGTGATCTGACTTCTAGGAATATATCCCAAGAAACTAGAAATACCAATCAGAAAGGATATATGCATCCCTATTTTCATAGAAGCATAATTCACCATAGCTAAGATTTGGAAACAGCCTAAGTGCCCATCAGCAGATGAGTGAATTGGAAACTGTGGTACATCTACACTAATGGAATACTACGCTGCGGTAAAAAAGAAGGAGTTCTTACCATTTGAAACAGCATGGATGGACCTGGAGAGCATTATGCTAAGTGAAATAAGCCAGTCAGAGAAAGATAAATACCACATTATCTCTCTCATTTGTGGAATATAGTGAACAACATAGGCTAATGAACAGGGACAGATCCAGAGACAGAGAAGCAGCGATCAGACTGTCAAACCTCAGAGGGAAAGTAGGGGAGGATGGGGGGAAGGGGGAGAGATCAACCAAAGGACTTGTATGCATGCATATAAGCCCAACCAATGGACACCGACAGTGGGGGGGGGGGTGAGGGCATGAGTGTGTGTGGGGTTTATGGGGGGGGGAATGAGGTCACATATGTAATACCTTAATAAAGAAATTAAAGATTGAAAAAGAAAGACTTAAGGAGCAACCTAGTATTGTAGGGTTATTGTATTTTTAAACAGGAATCCTGCAGGCTGACTCACTGCTCAGGTGGTAGAGGAGTTGATGGAGAATTCACAGCCTCAGACTTACAGGTGTTCCCGATCACATTTCTAATCCTCCTTGGGAAGGGGAGAGATGATGCCGGCTTGGATAAGTACTTCTGGAAGTTTTGCTGACCCCTGGTTTATATGTGGCCACATACAAGTTTGCCCTAAATACCAGTCGGGTGAAAGATGCAGGCACAGCACACACAGCTGTGGAAATAGAGACAATTGAATGCAGTAGCAGAAAGGGTTAAACTAACCAATAATTAATTTGTGTTGGTGACTTTAACATAATTTGTATAATAATAACATATCTTAGAGCTTTAGACATTACTCCAGCCTGGTTCTGCACTCTGCCAAGGCTGTAAATCCCCTTCTCCACCTGTCTGGTCTTTTTGAGAAAAGCTGAAGGGAAGCAGGGAGAAATGAGGCCTCAGGGGGAAAGACTAAAGGTGAGAGGACATGATTTAAAATTTTTACTTTCAAGTCTGATTTATTGATCTGTGTGTATCTAGTATAGATAAGCTGGAGATATGAAAGCACACACACGACATCACCTAGTATTATTTTGTCCCATAACAATGTCATTTTGGGTTAACATTAGAAATTACAAGTGATTGCTGGGGGTTTATTTTGGTCATTCATCCTGTTCTTCCAAAGGAAAGACAAAAAAGGAATGACCAGCTTGTTCATTACATTTCTCTTTGTAAAATATCTTTGTTCTTCCATGATTGCTTTATAGACCTTTTCTTTCAAGTGATGTGAAGTAGAACTAACATGAACTTCATGTCAGTACACATGTCATGTCATGTCATGTCATGTCATGTCATGTCATGTCATGTCTCCTCCATTAACTAAAACTTTGAAATTTATCTTTAAGAAGTCATTGAGCCCCAGCCAGGGGACTCAGTTGGTGGAGCATCGTCCCATGCACCAGAAAATTCCATCCAGGTCAGGGAGAGTATGGGAGGCAACCAATGAATGTTTCTCTCATCTCAATGTCTCTCTCTCTCCCTCTCTGTAAATATATCCTTGGGTGAGGATAAAGAAATTAGTGAACAAAAGCTCTGAAATTTTCTCCGAATTATGTGAAGAACAGTTTTATAATAGAAATGGATTTTATAATTGACAAAGATATTTACATTATTTTCAATAAAATGTATTCCAGCACCTTGACAAATTATTATCCAATACTATACAAATATGTCATTAATGAAGAAATAAAAAAATAAACATTACCATCAGCTTAGCTCAAAATCATCAATATTTATTTGAAACTAATGTGATTAAATATAATAGGTGTGAACAGGTTGTTTCCTTACCTTTCTGGTTTAAGTTTTAGATGGCTGACAATAATGTTTATTTTGGAATTGTACTGCATTCAATGTGTCCAACATAATATGACCATTTTCTAAATGAAATATACACAGTTGGGAATTACATCTTGATAGGCAAATTACATTTTTAAACTGATTGGCTTAATATGAAGAAAAAACAAACTTGTGATATTTCCAATGTTTCTTTATTTTAAAATGCAGCCCTTAAAAATGAGTTTCTAAAGTATTAGAAAGAGTTGGGTGAAGTGAGGAGAAATAGATGTATTGGAGAAAAAATTCAAGGTGACCTTTATAAAAAATAGAATTGCCCTACTTTGGTTCAAATACTAAAACTTTTTCATGCCCCAGACCTTGCTTTGTGGATGGCGACACAGAATGGTTCTGGTTCAGTTAGTGTGCTGCTAGAGTGAATTATGAGAAGTCCAGGCATGATTTAGTGAGTTGGGGCTGCTGCTTTGAGTTCTGAAAATGGTGAATGTGGTTGGGAAACATCAGGAATAATCACAAAAAATGGCCCCATAAATCTTAAACACTTCACTGAAAAAGCATGTCCAGAAAATAATGCTTACCACATATTAGTGTTTCGTGTTGAGGAAGCAGAGGTTTCATGGGTTGTTCAATGGAGCCAATTTCTTAAGCTCTGCTGGCAAATAATTCATGACCAATTGTACTTTGTCTAAAATAACAGACACTAGGATAATATGGATAAATGGGATGCCATCTTTAATTTATACTTTTAGTATTTGATGATGATGGCCGTCGTTAGCTTTATAATAGTGATGTTGTGGGGGAAAGGTGTTTGAGAGAATTTGAAAGAGCTAGCATGAGGGAAATGCACCTGACATTTTGTTTGAAATGAATGCTTAGATTTAGGGCATGACCCTGTGGTTAAAAATCACCCCATGTAGAGTTCACTGACATGGACAGGGTTTAAAACAATTTACTTGATTGATTTTCAAATTAACCAACCTAGAGACCTTCATGTTCACAGCTATTTTTAAATGAACAATATAGAATTAACAGAAAAAAATCTTCTCTATACTTCTTAATTCCTTTAAAAAGTCAAAATAATAACATGCTTTCCACAGAAGCTAACAACTTCAATTATTGCTTCCTTAGAAGCTTTTTCTGACTTGCTTGTTAAGACACTCTCCCTCATTATATACTCTCACAGCACCATGCCTTTGCACACCTTTTCTTAAGTGATTATTTTATTCGTGTCTGTCTCATCCACTTGTATGTGAGATACATTAGAGCAGGGATCTTGGTTGTTCTGTCTGCCATTTTACTTTCAGTGTCTGTACAAGACACAGTCAATGGATATTTATTGACTGAATAATAAATGAATGAGTCTGGTCCATAGTCTTGAAGTCCTGAGGGCCCTTCTAGCCTCCATGGATATATAAAACCCATGCATTGACATGACCCAGTAATGCCCAGGAGCAATCATTTGACAAAAGAAAATGTACTCTCTCCTCTCCATGTAGCCAATCATTTTAGAACATCATTCTGATGCAGATGCTTCAGAGCCACACCCACCTCTTAATCATTAGGACTTTTTCATGTGCAAGTGATGAAAAACTTAACCTAAGTTTGTTTTTAACAAAAAGGATTAGAATTCCATTCTGATGTTTGAATAGTTGGGTATTCGAATGGACTCTTCTTCTTAAAACAAATAAAAAATGTCATGTTAAATATAACTATTCTAAAAAGTATTAAAGAGATGCTAAGGTAGTGAGAAATTATAAGTGAGAAATATCAAAGGTAAGAGCCCAGAGAGAAGAGGTAAATTGAGAATTAAATCTTTAAACCTTGTTTTGTTCAAAGAACATTTACCAAACCTGTTTTTGTTTGTTTTTTGAGGGGAGATGCAGCTTTGGCAGTCACAAGAACTAGAAGACAAAATACAGCATTTTCACAATATGGTCGCCTGCCGCCCCCCCCCCCCCCCCCCAACGCAAAGCTGGGATTCTATAGGCCATCCTTCAGAGTAAGGGCAATCCAAAATTAAACCCATTGTTGATTTCACCCCCAAAGGTCTGTAGGAAAATTTACCTTTGTGCTAAGTAGAGCAGGGAGATAAAAACCCTGAGAAGTTTTAAGAATAGGTTGATTCTCAAGTAAATTTGTTGTTGTTGTTGTTAATCCTCACCCAAGGATACTTTTTCCATTGACTTTTTAGAGAGAATGGAATGGAGGGGGAGAGACAGAGAGAAACATTGATATAAGAGAGACACATCAATTGGTTGCCTCCTGCACATGCCCCGACTAGGGTCAGGGATGCATCTGAGGGAGGAATGTGCTTTTGACCAGAATCAAACTGGGTCCCTTCACTCCACAGGTTCTATCCACTGAGCAAACCAGCCAGGGCTCAAGTAAGTTTTTAGCTTAAGTTTGCATCATGTTAGTGATCCAACAGTAGTTAAGGATTGGCAGAAGCAAATCCAAATCTTTGGATGAATATATTTTATCCTAGATCAGTGATGGCGAACCTTTTGAGCTCGGTGTGTCAGCATTTTGAAAAACCCTAACTTAACTCTGGTGCCGTGTCACATATAGAAATTTTTTGATATTTGCAACCATAGTAAAACAAAGACTTATATTTTTGATATTTATTTTATATATTTAAATGCCATTTAACAAAGAAAAATCAACCAAAAAAGTGAGTTTGCGTGTCACCTCTGAAACGCGTGTCATAGGTTCGCCATCACTGTCCTAGATCCTAAAGAATTTCTATGAAAAAATTTACAAGTTAAATAAGAAGTTCACAGAAAGAAAAGGGGGTGTGGAGGGGGAACAGAGCACAGAAGGAAGTGAGGAACAATTTCCTATTTTGCTTTTCATTGTAGCAGATTCAAGACAGGGATTTGAGGGCATGTAGTTTATTTGGGAAATGCAGGTGACACTAGCTGAGACGTGGAGAAGTGATATAGAGAAGGCAGCCAATAAAGCACAAAGTGGATGATTAGGACTTAAATGGAAGAGGAAACTAGGAAATAGTACAAGGCACACATCTCAGAATAATTCCTTCTAAGAGGTGAGGAAACTTACTTTTATAAGCCAATTCTGGTTGGCGGATCATTGGTTGATGGTTGCCCAGTGTGGGGTAGATACTGTGAATTCCTTGGCACTTCCAGCCAGCTACACACATGGTAGTACAACTGTCATGGTTCTGGGGAAAAGAGCCATCAGGTCGAGCACGGAGTACAGATGTCAGCAGTTAGGCGTTGGTTATAGTACAGCAAGGGCCCAGAGATATGGGTGGTGGGACCCTGACTGCATCTACTAAAAGAGAAATAGCCAAAACAGATACACAAAGATGAAAGATAATGAAATTAGTAGACACTGATTATAAAAAAAAATAAAATGACAAGTTAGAAAAATCCAAGGATGAAACAGGAGACTAAAAAGTGACAAAGAAGTTTCATAAATAACCCAATAAGAATGTCAGAAAATAAAAAATAGAATAAAATTTAAAAAACTCAATGGGTGGTAAATTATACCTCAGTGAAGTTAATTACAAAACAAACAAACAAACAAACCCTCAGTGGATGGGCCTAATAGTAGATGAGACTCAGGTGAATAAAACATTAGTGAGTTGGAGGACAGACAGGTCAAAATAAATTATCCAGGGTGCAACAGAGAGAGACAATGATGGAAAATGTAGATAAGAGCAATAGAAACTTACTAGACATGGTGAAAAAAAATCTAACATTTGATTAAAGTCCCATAGGAGAGGAGAGAGAGTAAAGAAGAGGTGATTTTTAAAGAAATAGCAGTACCACATAGGCTTTAATCATCTTTGCATAGGTATAAGCTGACAATACCTTGTCTCAGCCATGGACACTTTCTCTTGCTTCCTGTCTGATCATTTGACACCTATGTGAGGTGTTGTGGGAGCCTCACACTCATACTGGTACTCAGTATGTACAACATGAAAATGTGTGGAAGTTATGGCACCATTTTGACATTGGGGGACAGGTCCCATTAGGGGACCAATGGGAGATTGATAGATAAATGCATCCCCCTCTCATCCCCTAAATGGACAATTCTCAGATGTAAATTCATAAGGCTCCTCAGAATGTTCACTGTGATTGAACATTAGTCACCCTTGGGAATAATGCATCCTTGCATAGGCTTTCCTGCTCTATGTCATTCCTCTATCCCTCACGTCTGCTTTCTGGGATTACTTCTCAAATAAACTACCTGTACATAATTGCCTCAGTTTTTGAGGAGGATCAAATTGAGAAAAACAAATATTAATGTAATTTGCCACCACCTTAACAGATTAAAGGAGAAAAAAAAAATCATGTGAATATACCCTATATAATAGAAGGGTAATATGCAAATTGACCAAATGATGGAACGACATTGATGCACACTGACCACCAGGGGGCAGACACTCAATGCAGGAGCTGTCCCCTGGTGGTCAGTGCACTCCCACAGAAGGAGCACCACTCAGCCAGAAGCCCTGAACTGGGCTCATGGCTGGTGGCTGGCAAGCACAGCGGCAATGGCAGGAGCCTCTCCCGCCTCAAGGCAGAGCTAAGGATGTCTGACTGCCATCAGTCGGGACATCCCCTGAGGGCTCCCGGACTGCGAGAAGGTGCAGGCCAGGCTGAGTGACCCCCTCTCCAGGGCACGGATTTCATGCAATGGGCCTCTTGTGTGTGTGTATATATATGTGTGTGTATATATGGCAATACCTTCATAGGCTTCAGCATCTATTCATGACACAAATTTTAGAAAAAACTTCCTTTGGTGGTGAAACATTCAAAGCCTCCTTTTTGACTGATATTGTGGATATGCTTTTGTTTCTTTTAATCTCATAGTCCAAGTAGGGAAGATAAAAAAGAAGCCATTCTAACTATTTTGGTAGAGGAAATGAAATATACAGAGAAATGAGTATACAGGTGACAGAAGAGTGGAGAAACCAAAGAAGGGATGGTGAACTTTACCAGTGATTAGAAACAGCAGGAAGTCCTTGGGCTGGAGGGACATAAGGAAAGAGGTTATTCTCAGAGACCAGAAGCTGGGGCCCTTAGATAGAGGCTAGAGTCATGATGGCATAGGGACCACAAAGGGAAGGGCTATGCCTAGCAGGAGCTGCAAACAATGAAGGGGCATAGCTGCTGTCAGATACTGCCAGGCAAAGGAATTCCCTCTTTTCTCCTCTCTTTCCACATTTGAATCTTCCACCAGTACCTACTTTTGGTCTCGTCACACTCAACTGGAAACCTATTGATATGATTCATACATTTATTTCTCTTGAGGAGGGCATCAAGGTGAAGGATGGTCACTAGATCTAGAGGGCAAAGGGAATCTATGCAGTGCAGGGGAGAAATAGTTATCAGGGAAGTAGCTACCTCAGGGGTGGGTGGGGGCAGAAGCATACAGGTGCCTTCTGAGCACTGGCAATATTCTGTTTCTTACCTTGATTGGTGGTTACATTGGTGTTTGCTTTGTAATTGCCTTTTTAAAAATATTTTTTAATGGTTTCAGAGAGGAAGAGAGAGAGAGAGAGAGAGAGAGAGAGAGAGAGAGAGAGAGAGAGAGAGAAAGATCAATGATGAGAGATAATCATTGATTGGCTGACTCTTGCACACCCCTCACTGAGGATTGAGTCCACAACCCCGGGTATGTGCCCTGACCAGGAGTTAAACTGTGACCTCCTAGTTCAGTGATGGCGAACCTTTTGAGCTCAGTGTGTCAGCATTTTGAAAAACCCTAACTTAACTCTGCCGTGTCACATATAGAAATTTTTTGATATTTGAAACCATAGTAAAACAAAGACATATTTTTGATATTTATTTTATATATTTAAATGCCATTTAACAAGAAAAATCAACCAAAAAAATGAGTTCACATGTCACCTCTGACACGCATGTCATAGGTTCGCCATCACTGTCCTGGTTCATGGGTTGACACTCAACCACTGAGCAACATAGGCCAGATGCTTGGTAATTGTCTTTAATCTTCACATATATTTTAAGTTCTCTTTTGTTTATATGACATATCTCATAAAAAGTAAAAAAGAGATAAAAAGAAAATTCATAGACTCACATAATTGAAAAATTCAGAGGTAAGACTAACTTTAAGTGTCTTTGATCCAGAGGCTCAAATGTTGCCAGCAAGGCTCTTTGTTATCCCACCTCATGCTCAGGGAGGTTGCAACAATCTCACCTTTTACTACGCTGATTCTCTCTCCCTCTTTCCCAGAAGTTTCTGTAAATATTTCATTGGCTTTTTCTCCATCACATGCCTCTTTCTCAAGCCAATCAAGGGCCAATGGAGAGAGGAACCACTGCCACTCAAATATCATTAGCAGAGGCTAGAGGACAAATGAATCCTCTAAAGCAGCGGTTCTCAACCTGTGGGTCGCGACCCCTTTGGGAGTCGAGTGACCCTTTCACAGGGGTCGCCTAAGACCATCGGAAAACACACATATAATTACATATTGTTTTTGTGATTAATCACTATGCTTTAATTATGTTCAATTTGTAACAATGAAAATACATCCTGCATATCAGATATTTACATGATGATTCATAACAGTAGCAAAATTACAGTTATGAAGTAGCAACGAAAATAATTTTATGGTTGGGGGTCACCACAACATGAGGAACTGTGTTAAAGGGTCGCGGCATTAGGAAGGTTGAGAACCACTGCAAAGGAATCAGCTCCACTAGATGGGGGAAACGAGGGAGGCACATACCAAGTGATCATTCTTCCACTTCGATCAACTCCTGGCCTAATGGAGCCCTCACGTCTGCTGTAATGTCTACTAGGGCCTGAAGAGAAACGAGGGAGATAGAAACTGAGCTCTCTGTGGATTTGTGTTTCTGTTCTGAGTCTTGACAAGTTATTGCTACTTAATACTTACTAGTTGATTCCAAGAAATATTGCCAAGTAATTGGTTAAGTCACAGGGTTTCTCTAAGTTGTCTATTTTCCCCTTCTTCAGCCCAGTCACCTTAGAAGACTCAATGGGTGAGTGATGGTAACTATTCTGAGTAGCACAGATGACATGGGCCCTGTATTTGGTTTACTGCATCTGTAAATAACTTCACATATTTTAAACATCCTTACTTCATCATTTCTTTGAAACAAAAAGGTATATATATCCTTCATGTCTATATCGTAATAGATATTTATTAACTTTCATTTAGAAACACAGTATTGCTTAAACTTGTTAACTGTAAATTTAATTGTTGAACATATTTAATTAACCTCATTGGTGTGATGAACACAGAAAGGCACCACTCAGGTTCCACTCCGAGGAAGGATTCATTGCCCCCGCTGCTGGGAATGCTCTCAGTAGATTGTTTTCAGCTGTTGGCCCCTTTAGGGATGGCCTCGGCCGGAAAGAGCCACCTTGCCCAAGAGCATGCCTTTCTGGGGTGGTGTGATGGTTAATTGTATGTGGCCACCTCGTTAGACCACTATACCCACATATTTGCTCTAATTTTATTCTAGATGTTTCCGTGGAGGTATTTTTTAGATGAAAGTAACATTTAAATCAGCAGACTTTGAGTAAAGCAGAATGTCCTCCATAATGTGGGTGGGCCTAATCAAATGAGCTGCAGCCTTAATAGAAAAAGGCTGACCTCTCGACAGGACGAGAGCGTTCTGCCAGCTCACTGCCTTTGGACTCCAACTGCAGTGCTTCTCTGGGTCTCCACCCTGCCAGCCTGCCCTGCGGATTTCAAACTTACCAAGCCTCCACAGTTGTGTGAGTTAATTTTTGAAATCTATTTCTCTCTCTTTCTCACACTCTCTCCATATATATATTCTGTTGGTTCTATTTCTCTGGAGAATCCTGTCTATATAGGTGTACTGCATTTAATGGCTAATCAAGGTGGGAATAGAAGATCCAGTCATTTTAACCCAACAAGCGAAAACTCTGATGGGCCTGCCCTGCTCCGGAGCCCCTCCAGCACTCTGGCTGGCTGAGGCAGTGGGTTTGTGTTGTAGCTTGACTTCTGCCCTCTCTAGCTTCCTTCCCCTTCCTCTATCTGTGTTGATCCCAAGGGCACTCGCTAATAAACATGCTGGATACCAAACTCCATCAGAGTCTGCTTCGTGGAAAACCTTGCTTACAACAAAAGGAAAGTGGAATGTATCAGGAAAATATAATTCTCATTCTCCTTGAAAAAAATATTCCAAATTCTACAAGGAGACAGAACAGTTGAGATCTGGGGCAAAAATCAAGCTGACTCTGAAGTGAGTGCCCTAGTTTGGAAATAGAAGAGAAAGAGATTGGAAAACTTATTATTAAGGTGTTAATCTTTTCCATTAGGATAGAGGACAGTGTTCTCCCTAGCCAGCTACTCCTCAGGTTTGACGAAGGAGAATGAGTAGGACAGAGAGTTAGAGAGCAAAAACCACAGAGGAAGCATTGGTCTGTCCCATTGAGGTACCAAGGCCACACCTTCTTTAGGAGATGGGATGAGGGGTGTATTATATTGTTGGTGAAGAAAATAAATATTAAATGTACTGAATACTTTTCTCCCATTTTTCCTGCTGTCCTTCCTTGCCCAATGCACTGGGGACTGATTAGTTATATGTTCGCACTCTTCCCCATTAATTTTAATTTTTGGCATACACTTTTAAAGGTTAAGCTTTCTTTGTACTGTGGTTACCACCACTAACTCCAGTCAGTTACTCAGAAAATTAGCATAAAGTCAGGACAATTTCACTTGGTTTAGAATCTAAGCCTTAGATGGTGGTGTTTGAGTCCTCAACTAGCCCACAGACTTGCCTATTTCTGACACATTTATGTCTTTTACAGAGCTCAGGTTTCTCTTTTGGATTTTCCTGATCAATTTTTTAAATCTCTGTGGGTGTATTTCTTTTTGTCCATGTCATGCAGAAATGAAATGTAATATAGCAAGATAATATAAAAATTTAATGTAATAGGATCATGCTTTTAGAACTGAATTTGGGTTTTTTCTTGCTGTTGTAGACTCAGAAGGAATGGAAACTTTTCCTGGCTTTCCTATCCTAGGAGAATATCCAAGTCTTTATTCCCACTCCTATCTTCCCCCTTACTCTCAATCCACCCCCAAATCCACCTCAACCATGATAAGGAGAGCCCATATCTTAGGGACATTATTATTTTTAAACTAGATTTCTGTTTAAAAGAGGCATTGATATTTACACTATGGGTATAAACATCAGAAGGTTATTACTTTCAGCAGATGCGGGTTAGGTGCTGTAAAGAGACATGAGAGAACTTTCTGGGTGATAGAAATGTTCTATATTTTGATCGGGGTGATAGCTGCATGAGAGCCTACAGATATAAATGTCATTGAGCTATACACTGAAGAGCTGTGTACTTTACTGTATGTATCTCATCCCCATATACTTCTCTCTCAATTAGAGACCCAATCTTGAAGTAGACCTTTTTTTGTGTTTTACTGAGACATAATTGTCATGTAACATTGATTAGTTTTAGATGTACACATAATGATTTGATATATGTATATGTTGTATTATAAAATAATTATCCCAATAAGTTGTTAATATCCTCCCCACACATGGTTACACATTTTTTTCCCTTGTAATGAGAACTTTTATGATCTACTCTCTTAGCAATAGAAGACTTACTGAGGTTTAGAATTCAACCCCTTTTGGAGTTCTTCTACTCTTTTACTATTATTAAAACCTGGGCCCAATTCTAGTTTTTTTAAAAATTTTTTTTATGTTCTTTGCCTGCAGGAGATAAGAGAGTTTTTTAATATATTGTCAAGGAGGGCCTCTGGCTTTCACGTGTTGTCTTAAATGGTGGCTAATGATCCTCAGCATTTCATTACTTTCTTCAATGTATTGGGTGTGCCCAGCAATAAGCCTTATAATCCTTATTATAATTGCTTTCCCTGTATCCCTCAAATGTCTTGTAGACTGTACCTGGCAGTACACTCCCTTCTGCTGATATTCCATTCCAGTTTATCACCCATAAGAGTTTTTAACAATTGCACCACCCCAGCTAGCCAGGGCCTGTGTATACTCTTCCTGATACCAATAATGGGTTCTTCTTTGCCAACTGGTCAGTGAGTGATCCAACTCCAAAATCCACTTGAGAAGCTGCTTTGTAGGATCATTTCCAGCATCAATGGTTGCAGATCAGGTTCTGGGAAACAGACTCTGAGACATTGATATTTCCTGGAGTGTGTTTATTTGAGCATGTTCTAGATCAGCACCTTTGAGGGAACAATGAATATAGAATTGGGCTGGGGGAGAAACTGAATTACAATGCAGTTGCAACATCAGCTTCAGCCAATGTTATGGGAAATACTGAAACTAGCCCTTCAGTGATTTTCCCAATTTAGTAGAGGAGCCAGTCTTTTGTAAGAGCACGATAACTAGTTATTAAATGTGGGTTTCCCCTAAGGAGAAAAATTAATATTTGCAGCTTCCTTCAGTCAAAGACAATGCCTCAATAGGGACACAGCTATGAGCCACCAGTAGCCAATACCCCTTGTGGCTGGAGGAATGAGTGCCTTAGTCCTGTGGGGGGATTTGGGTGGTACACCGAAGCATCTACTACAAGGCTCACTGAAAATTAAGAGGCATTATTCCAGAGACAGAAAGGAATAGTGCTACAAGGGTTGAGGAACATCCCTACTCTTTCTGTGATATTGGGTTCCTCATACTTAAAAAAGGGACATACTACCAAGTTCTATAAGTAGACTTACTCTGCTTGAAAACAGTATCTTAGAGGTGGCTGAATAGCAAGAATGTTTGGCTGCCATGTATATGTAAGCTGGGTATTAAGTCTCTTGTGAGTCAGTATTCCCTATGCATAAGCTTGCCATAGACAGAGTGAAGCTTTCCTCAGAATTGTCTGACTTTGAATGGACCACACTGGACACACAATGGCCAGCTAGGCATGCAAGTTCTGAGATGAATCAATAGTGCTAGACAGAGAGGTTTCATCCCATGGTTGTTAAACAGCTGTTGCTCCTGAAGTTTTGACTTGTGCTGTTGGGTTATGGTCTTCTATTATCATTCAGGATTTTATCTAAATAGAAATGGACCTAGTGTAAGGATCCTATGTACCCAAATTGGTAGAAGTTCAAAATCTTTCCTTTAGGGAATCATTTCATTGGTGAGATAAAAGAAATGTGAGTGTGAGTATGGTGGAGTAATTTACTTTTATAGCATTAATATAAACTACCAGGGTCAATTAAATTCTTCAAAGTATTTGCTGCTTCTCCCTAAGGAAGGATTATGTATCCCCACTCACTCCTTTGATATTGGGCTTTGCTGTGTACATTGCAATGAAGTGAAATGGCCAGGGGGGGAAAATTATGTGTGTCACTTCTGAACAGAAGTTTTAAGAGTCATTGAATGGTCTGCTACTTGGCCCCCTTTTTCTTCTTTTATAAGAGAAATATTCCAGTTAAGGGCTGTTCCCTAAGTCTGGGCCTAGACATAAAGGTTCATGGAGCAGAGCCACAGCTGACTCTAATGAAAATGCAAAATAAGTGAGAAATAATCTCTGATGTTTGAGGAAACTGTGATTTTTTTTTTTTGAGAGGTTGTTTATTATCACAGCACTAGAGGCCCAGTGCACGAATTCATGCACCTTGAAAGGAACTGTGGGCCACGAGGCTACAGTGGGCACAAGGGTGGGTCTCGGCCCATCCTCCATGCCTCCACCCTGCCCCTCAGGCCACAGCCCTCTTTCCCCTGTCTGCTGGCAGCCCTGCTCCCACTGGCAGCCCCAGTCCCACATGCTGACAGTGCCGGTCCTGCTCGCACCCGCTGATGGGTGCAGAGCGATTGGGGCCAGCGCCAGCAGCAGGTGTGAGCGGGGCCAGCGCGTGTGAGCAGGGCCAGCGCATGTGAGCAAGGCCAGCGCCAACAGCAGGGTGCAAGCACTGGGCAGGGATGTGTCGCATGGGAGCAAAGAATTTTCAGTAACCACCAGAGGCTTGCAGATGACAGCAACCGGCACCCCACCTTGGTCTTATGCCCCCGCTCACCTGCTCTACCATCCTGCGGTGACTGCTGCCTGCCATGTTCTGCACTCTACCGCCTGCTGCTGACATCTGCCGTGTTCCGCACACGACCCCTGGTGGTCAGTGCATGTCATAGCGACCGGTTGTTCGGTCGTTCTATCATTCGGTCTATTTGCATATTAGCCTTTTATTACATAGGATAATTTAGCCAAAACTGACTGGTAACAGTCAAATTTCATAATTTAGCCAAAACTGACTGGTAACAGTCAAATTTTGTGCAGATTCTGTTTGGAGACTTGATACATTCACTTAAAAACTATGAAAGGACTCCAGAATGAAGTAATTCTCTGGTAGGAATATTGCTAAAGTAAAATTGACCATTCTATCCCATTTCTATAATCTGGTCATTTTAGCGTTTTGTTTTGCTTTTGTTTCTGTGACAATAGTAGAGGCTAGGACGGTGATGGCGAACCTATGACACACGTGTCAGAGGTGACACGCGAACTCATTTTTTTGGTTGATTTTTCTTTGTTAAATGGCATTTAAATATATAAAATAAATATCAAAAATATAAATCTTTGTTTTACTATGGTTGCAAAGATCAAAAAATTTCTATATGTGACACGGCACCAGAGTTAAGTTAGGGTTTTTCAAAATGCTGACACGCCGAGCTCAAAAGGTTCGCCATCATGGGGCTAGGAGAAGGAAAGAGATACAGGGAGGAACACAGAGGTGACCTGTGCCGGTCCTGCTCGCACCCGCTGATGGGTGCAGAGCGATTGGGGCCAGCGCCAGCAGCAGGTGTGAGCGGGGCCAGCGCGTGTGAGCAGGGCCAGCGCATGTGAGCAAGGCCAGCGCCAACAGCAGGGTGCAAGCACTGGGCAGGGATGTGTCGCATGGGAGCAAAGAATTTTCAGTAACCACCAGAGGCTTGCAGATGACAGCAACCGGCACCCCACCTTGGTCTTATGCCCCCGCTCACCTGCTCTACCATCCTGCGGTGACTGCTGCCTGCCATGTTCTGCACTCTACCGCCTGCTGCTGACATCTGCCGTGTTCCGCACACGACCCCTGGTGGTCAGTGCATGTCATAGCGACCGGTTGTTCGGTCGTTCTATCATTCGGTCTATTTGCATATTAGCCTTTTATTACATAGGATAATTTAGCCAAAACTGACTGGTAACAGTCAAATTTCATAATTTAGCCAAAACTGACTGGTAACAGTCAAATTTTGTGCAGATTCTGTTTGGAGACTTGATACATTCACTTAAAAACTATGAAAGGACTCCAGAATGAAGTAATTCTCTGGTAGGAATATTGCTAAAGTAAAATTGACCATTCTATCCCATTTCTATAATCTGGTCATTTTAGCGTTTTGTTTTGCTTTTGTTTCTGTGACAATAGTAGAGGCTAGGACGGTGATGGCGAACCTATGACACACGTGTCAGAGGTGACACGCGAACTCATTTTTTTGGTTGATTTTTCTTTGTTAAATGGCATTTAAATATATAAAATAAATATCAAAAATATAAATCTTTGTTTTACTATGGTTGCAAAGATCAAAAAATTTCTATATGTGACACGGCACCAGAGTTAAGTTAGGGTTTTTCAAAATGCTGACACGCCGAGCTCAAAAGGTTCGCCATCATGGGGCTAGGAGAAGGAAAGAGATACAGGGAGGAACACAGAGGTGACCTGTGCCGGTCCTGCTCGCACCCGCTGATGGGTGCAGAGCGATTGGGGCCAGCGCCAGCAGCAGGTGTGAGCGGGGCCAGCGCGTGTGAGCAGGGCCAGCGCATGTGAGCAAGGCCAGCGCCAACAGCAGGGTGCAAGCACTGGGCAGGGATGTGTCGCATGGGAGCAAAGAATTTTCAGTAACCACCAGAGGCTTGCAGATGACAGCAACCGGCACCCCACCTTGGTCTTGTGCCCCCGCTCACCTGCTCTACCATCCTGCGGTGACTGCTGCCTGCCATGTTCTGCACTCTACCGACTGGGGCTGGGATGATGAGTGGGGATAACAACAGCTCTGTAATTAGAAGGAAAAACAGATAAATTGCTAATTTTGAATTTGCATTTTTGGAAGATATATGTTATTAATTCTTTTGAAAATAATGCTGTAAGGAGTCTGTTCTGTAGTTTGGGTAGGATCAAAGGGAAAACACGAGGCTTTCTTGCACTTGGCTCTATCTACACTTCCAGATAGCATGCATTTTGTGTACCTGAACATACACACACTCACTCAGTGAAGATAAGCTTTTATTTCCTTCAATTAAATTCAGTACTTAAAATAGCAACACAAACAACCAAAAATGCTTTTTGGTATTTGAAACAAGTTTTTGTGTGGTTGCCTATTTATTTCTTTCATTTTGGGTGAAGGCATAGGGATTCGTGATGGTCCATATTTCTTAAATTTTATCCAAATGTAAAATAGTGATTCATCAAAGATCATATACAACTCTTCACACAATCCTTAAAAGAATAGCCACAATTTAAAATGTGCTTTTATGTGAGACACTGTGGTATGTTTCATGATACATAGGCTGTAACAACAAGATGGATAGCCTCATCTACAAAATGAGGCTTTGAAGACCAAACTCACTGGTTAGTCAGGAAGAGCTTAAATGAAAATGCATGTGGAGTGCATAGCATAGTGTCTGGCACAGAGGACAGAGGAAAAAATGGTAGCTAATATACACCCTAATATAACACTTCCTCCTACCAAATGTTACAAGTCTTTAGCTCCAGTTTGCCCATTTTTCTCATGGAGAAACTACTAGAGAAAATTGATCAAGGTCATTGGATTGGAACAAAAACGTTTTATGCATCCCCTGACTCCACCTTTCTCTCTCTTGTTTCGTGCCCCTGGAACACCTGGCCAACCTTCTCCTCTTGGAATTGGATTATGGCAGGCAGAGTTCTAAGATAACCCCAAGATTCTGCCCCTAAATAGCCCTGTATAATCCTTCCCCTTGAGTGGGCAGAACCTGTGAATATGGTAAAATATTATTCCCATGAATGGGTTACTAATCCACAGACTTAGCTGATCAAAAGGGAAATTGTTCTGTGTAGGCTTGACCTAATCAGGGGAGTTCTTTAAGGAAAGGTGGGCATTAGAGAGTGGCTGCTGCTGCTGCGGGCCTTGCAAGAGGAAATTGTCATGCTGTGCAGAGGGAGACATGGCCTAGACTCAGGAATGGCCTCAAAGAACTGAACTGGTCCCACTCCTCCCAACAGTTAGCAAGAAGCCAGAGACCTGTCAGCCACAAAGATACTGATTCTGTCAACAAACCAAGGGAGCATGGATATAGATCTTTCTCTAGTCAGGCTTTGAGATAAGGATGCAGCCAGCTGACACCTTGATTTCAACCTTATGACACTTGTGAACACAGGAACCACTGAAGCTGAGATAATAACTTTATTCTGTTTGAGGAAGCTAAGTTGTAGCAATTTGAGGTGCCGCAATAGAAAACTAATATAAGATGAAACACATCATGGGACATGGAACCTAGCCTCCTGAGTGAATGCTGGAGTCTGGTGACACAATCCAGAAGTAAAGGGATGTTAACTCCCTCCGGATAAAGATTAACCAATGGGAAGTGAAAGGTGGGAGGAAGATAAGCATAAATCCCCAAATCCCACCCTCTCCCTCTACCCTTAAAGGACTACTCCAATTCCTCTCCTCCCCCTCCCTTTTTTTTTGTAACCCTTCTAAAGAAGTCTTATGTGCCAAGGGGATGCATCTCATGCTTAATTTGCTTTGTCTTTTCATAGCGTGTGACTAGCCTGCTGGGTTATAACACATTACACTTCACTCATTTCTTCTTCATCCTCACCAACATGTTCAGCGTCTCCCAGTTACGATGTTAGCACTTTAATCCTTCCCCAGGTTTTGCTTTCTGAGGGACCTGGGCTAGGTCACTCACAGAACAGTGGCAGAGCCATAATTTCAGTCCAAGCCTGACTCCAAAGCATAAGTTAATTTCAGGATACCTTATTTCATTTCAAGGAAATTAAAGTTAAAAGTGAACGCTGCATACATGGTTGAGGCAGCACACAATTTCTATGCTAATGACCACTCAGGAAGACAGAATAGGGGTTCAGATTGTCTTGTTATTCAAAATAGAGTTGATCTAACTGTTAGAAGGAACAGTTTCTGGCTCTTCCATTAAGTTCAATTTAACATACATTTGACAGCAAGGAACTCTATAGTGTAAGTGGTGCTAGATTCCTTTAATGTTTATTGCTAGTGCATTTGGGGTGATAGTATCTTAAAAGAGTCACTTGCTCTTTGCACAGTGGAGATTAAGATCCCAGTGTACCTTTTCTTCTCAGTTCTTTTCTTTTTTAGAGTTGTCAATACATTTCCTGGGGTTGGAATTTTGCCTTGAACTATTTCCGAGATGCTCTTTCCATTGAGCAGTGCTCAATGAGCCTGAGGCAGAATTTGAAGCAAATAAACAGAAACAGCACCCAAGTGCATTTTTAACACTGAGTCTGTTGGTAAATGAAAACGTTCCTTTCAGATTGGCTAATCTGTTCAGTGCATTAGGGCCTAATAGGGTGGGCATCACACTTTGCTGCCTTAATGACAGAGCCCAGAGGATAGGTAATGCCTTATTTCCTGTGTATTTTTCTCCTTATGAACTGTGGTAACTTGATGACCACAACCACAAGTTGAGCATGTTGTTTTTAAAAATGTTCTTAGGAGCCGTGGACAGGTAGCTCAGTTGGTTAGTGTCATCCCGGTACTCCAAGGTTGGGGGTTTGGCCTCTGGGTCAGGATACATACAAGAAACAACCAATGAATGGATAAATAAGTGGAACAACAAATCAATGTTTCTCTCTCCCTCCTTCTCCTTTTCTCTCCCTCTTCTTCCTCTCACTCTCTCCTTCCTTTCCTTCCCCAATCTCTCCCTCCCCCAATCATTCCCACCTTCCCACTTTCCTTCTCTCCCTGTCCCCCTCCCTCTCTCCCTCTAAATCAATCAATCAATCAATATGTCCTTAGGATTCAGTTGCAGGTTCCTTGGAGAAGCCTGTACTGTTCTGGTTCATTGAAAGTTTCACTGATAATCTGAGTTGAGTCATTTGGGGCAGTCACATGTTGTTGAGTGAGAAGTGAATACCTGACTGAAGCTTGGCCAAACATCCTCTCTCAGGTATGAGGCGGAGACCACCAAGGAGATGAAGCTGATCTCCTCACTAGATGATTTGGAAACCTGGGAGCTACAGGGCGGCCATCTTCCCCCTGTATCTTGATGGAGAAGCTAAAAAGCCCATCTGATTTTATTTTCTATGTGGCTTCTTTGCTCTTCCCCATTTTTATGGAAATGTTGTATGAAGAGAGAGTGCCAGCAGGGATGATTTTCACTTTTCTCTTCTGGATCCAGTCTTCACCCCTCTTCACTCTGCTTTGTCTCCAGGAGGCTGAGCCCCAACCTCTGATTCTGTGTGACTCCCCTACCCTCTGGCTTCTGGGTAGGGTTAGTCATTATAAAGTATCATTAGGAGATCAAAACACAAGCAGTCGAAGTACTTATTCCCTTGCCTCCTTCCTCAGAGGCTACCGATTTGCAGTGGTTGCCATTCGGTAGCAAGGTCACAGATCTTATAGGGCGATTTTCTCCTTCAGCAATAGCTGCAGATCTTGCTCTGTTTCAATAGATGTATCCCAGGTCTCGCAGCGGGCAGATTCTAGGCCTAAAGGAGCAAGAGGAGGGAGCTGCATCTTGCCTTGTTGGTTTTGCTTCACCCTGTGCTCGGCCTGTAAATAAGTCACATATGCCTTTGAGAGTGCTGTCTTTTTCTTGCTGAGATCATGAGACTGTTACACGACCTATGCTCTGGAGGTTCTAATGTCTTTTGGATCCTGATCGGGATTTTACAATGAATTTGTTTTGCTTTAACTACTTAAATGTGTCTCAAAACCAAAGAGTCCGTACAAATAAAGATTGAATTGCATATATAATATTTACATAGACCTAAAAACTTTTCCAAAATAGGATAAAATTCACCAATAAGTCAAATGGGTTGTTACTGTGTACATGGTACTATGATATGTAATAGATTTGATTTTTCCCCCAGTTTTATCAAGGTATAATTGGCATATAACATTGAATTAGTTTTAGATGCACATGATGCTTTGACACATAAATATATTGCAAAGTGATTACCACAATAAAATTTCAGTTAATATCCATCATCTCACAGAGTTACATTTTTTTTATTATGTCCTTTAACCACTTTCACCCATTTTGTTCACCCTAACCCCCATTTTGAGTTTTCATTTATTTTTTTGTGTGTGTGTTTGTGTATGGTGAGAATCTTAGAAAGAGACACACATAATCAAGTAATAGCTATAGGAGTTGGTAGCTAAATGTGAAAAGATAGATAGAAGATGCCAAGATTTTGAACTTAAATTACTAGGAGAATGGAAGTAGCATTAAAATAACTGTGGATTTGAAATGTTAGCTTTGGTATATGTATGAATATGATGGTAAAATTGAGCAAATGTCTTGGACACAGCTGTATATTTGATTCAGAAAAAAAAAAAAGCCACTGTTAGAAATTTTCTTCAAATATAGATAAAGCTAATATTTTAAATAAAGATTTTAGCTCAAGATTTTAACAAGGGAGCTGAAATATGTTTAATAGTTAACTAGCTGAAAAACACACACCACAAATGTAAAATGAAACAAAATATTTCTGAGCCATGTTCCAAGAGAAATGAAGATGGGAGAAATGAGTGCTTTCGTATTTTGTGTTCTCTGTTCTCTACTGTGCCAAGGCAATGAAAAAGTAGCCACCTGATAGAAGTGCCCCCAAATTGGATTTTCGTGTTCCATTCAGCATGAACACATCCCTCATTGTTTTCCCCATGACCTTCTCTTCTTCCTTGTACCCTCAGGAGAAATGAACTCATTAAAATATGTGGGTACATAATGAGATAATAAATAATGCAGCAATCTCAGTCCAACTAAAGATACTCGCTATCTCTATTGACTTTGGCATTTATTTAAAAGTCTCCAGAGAAGAACCTCCTGGCAAGTTTTAGCAGATTTATTTATTTTTTTTAACCTGAGGTGTATTTAGAATCAAAAATGACAAACTTCTAAATTGGTTTATTTTTCTTACAGGCATTTTTAGGGCTATTTCAGCAAATGGTATAGCCAAGTTTATGTGGAGGCACTAAGCCCATCAGTGGAATTCTCCGTATCAGTAGAAATCAACAAAGCCTAATGCTCTCAGCTCTTTTCTTTAAGCTTATTTGAAATCGGTTTCCTTACCTATGAAATGGAGGAGCTGAGCTACATTTGCTAGGTCTTCTCTTGCTTTAGGTTACTAATTTCTAGTGACAAGTTCAAAGTCACAAACCTAATGACAGCACTAGCCATTTCCTGTGCAGCAGCAGGAGGAAGAAAGCCTGACTGGAACAGGAAATGGCTGCTTTGGGATTAGCGCCATCAGGCGTGAATACTGCTCCCAGTACCAATTACTAGTTGCAGACAAGACAGGGACATTTTTTGTTCCCTGTTTTACAGATGACCAAGTAAGTCCCAAACGCCATATGTTTTACAAGACTGTTCCAGACACCTGCATGCAGTAGGTGCTTTATCATGTTCCTTCCCACTATATCGGGAAGCTTCTTTTGGGACAGTTTTATGGTAATTATTGTTATGTTGAAACCAAGCTTTGAGTCACCACACTTTAGTTTATAAGCAGGTTAGGCCCTCAGTAGTCCTTTAGACATTACATGTCAGTGAACATTGAGACCAAAGTCTAGCTTTATTTTATTTTATATTTTTTAGAGAGAGTGGGAGGGAGGGAGGGGGAGAGAGAAAGGAAATGAGAAAGGGAGGGAGGAAGAGACAGAGAGACCATCAATGTGAGAAAGACACTGGACTGGTTGCCTCCCCCACATGCCTCGGTGAGACTGTAATGTAACAGATGCTGGGCAGCTGGGGGCATTCTTACCTGTGCTGAGGGGCGCACCGATTAAAGAGAGCAGTTGTACTTCTGTGATGCTGAGGCACAGGGTGCAGAGGGGAAGAAGGGGATCAGACTGAGTGGGAAGCCCGGGGGTAGAGTACAGTAGAGGATAGACCGTGCTAGATATGGTAAGGGCAACGGGGAGTCACTGAGGCAGCATAGATAGAAAAGAGAATGCAAGCTTCCTGAGGGCCTGGGGTGATCTTAGACACATGTCTCCTTCACGACGCCCAGTGAGCTTCTTGCATGCAGCAGGCCCTCAGGGACTTTCGGTTCAGTGGTGGAGCTCCCTTAGTTCCGGTCGCCACATGAAGGCACGGATGCATCTTGGCTGAATTCACAGCAAGACAGTAAATGTTTGGAATTCTTTGTTCCTGGAAACAAACTTCGGGAGCGCGACCTTGTATTTCATACGACTTTGTTCTTCAAAAATCGCTGCCGTATAGTACTTTTTGTCAATTAGTTGGAACTGCATTCAGTTAATGGCATATGTAATTAGCCATCTCATCTTGCTCGGAAGGGCACTAACAAGAGGTAAAATGAGCTATTTTCGGTGGCTGTAAAACTACTGAGCCACAGAAACAGAGGCTGAGACCCTGTTAGGGCTCAGAGGAAATGGAGCTGAAACTAAAAATAGTACCGTCACAAATGGAAACTATTCCATAAAAGGACAGATAATTTTAGTCTGAAATTGGGGGAGTTTGCCATTAAATTCTCACAAATTGGTTCATTTTTTTCTACCACACTCCAAAACCCCAGTTTTCATTTCCCCAGGAAAATAAATATTAAACCAAAGGAGATAATTGCTTAGAGTTTCATAAATCTATTGTTTATCTTATCAAACTATAAAAAGTTAGTAATTAAAATTTAACAACCAGTTACGTAAGAGTATTAATAGAAAAGCTAACATTTATTTTGTGCTTACAATGGGCCAGGTGTTGTTTGAAGTTCTCTACATGTATTCTCATTTAATCCTTATAGCAACTCTATGAATAACAAAATGGAATAACTGATTGATTACATATTAGTAAGGAGATAATATTCTCTGTACCCATGCCTGTGTCTCTTGAGCTGTGCTGTCCAGTAGCCATTTGCCACATGTATCTATTTAAATTAGAGTTAATATAAATAAAACATTCAGTTCTTGCATCACACTACCCAATTCTAATTGCTTAATAGCCCCGAGTGGCTAGTGTTACCGTATTGGATAGCACAGGTAGGGAACAGTTTCATTATCAGACAAACTTCTGTCAGACAGTGCTATTCTGTATCTTTATTTCAAATTAAAAAACTATTTGCCAGCGTGGTTAAGGGAGTTACTTAAGATCACACAGTTTATAATTGGGACAGCCAGGACATAAACCTAGGAATCTTTACCCATCACATGCACTGCTCTATCGTACCTGCTTTTACCACGTACAGCAGGAAGAGGGATACAGTCATAATCACAGCCTTGGCCATAAATGACCTGTTAGTACTCATCGCAGGGAGGGGTGTGACTATGGAGGATTCAACTGCAAGGGGTGCGGGCTAGACTTCATTCCTCTCCTTTTGAACGCCTGAATGTTAACTCAGATGAGAGAGCAACACCGGGGGACAAGAGGGTGCCCTGTATTATGGGACAGTCTGAGAGGCCGTGGATACAGAACTGAACTGCCATGTCATCCTTCAAGGTCCAGGGAAACCGAAGGCTACAATGACCTCTGCTTCTCCCGCTATGATACCCTGCGGCACTTTTACTATGACATTTGTTCAGCACCTCTGAGGAATGGCTTGTGCCAAAAACTTGGCTGAGGCCTGGAGCTTGGGAATCTGTTGTAAATGTTTTCTGATATGTATTTTCATTGTGGCTTTCTTGGATTTAAAAATTAACAAAGAAACTTCTTATGTAATTACCATTATAGGATGTCTTTCACACATATGTTATAAGTTTATGTTCATGCTCTGTAGCCCTAACCATTTTCATTTGTATCTAATATTTTAAGCACCTTTTAAAAAAATGAGTGCTTAAAATATTAGAACTGTGTGTTGTCCCTCCACCTTTCCTTTACATCTGTGAGGCTTCTCCCTCTGGCAGGGCGGCAGGTGCTCTAAAGCCCAGCCGACTTCTCCGTGGCTCTGGCAATTCTCAAACATGCAAGCACATGGGATTCCCCTGGGTGCAGGAGCACATTCATTTGCTCAGTGTGGAGCAGGTCAGAAATGCTACATAGTAATGATTGCAGGAGCCCCCATCAACCAATGACAGCTGAGAATCGGTAGGTGAATAAATACCTCCACCTCTTTGCTCTGTGGGGGACAGCTCTGAATTGGGAACCCACAGTGAGGCCCACCCTTGGCTGATCCCCTTCTCTTGGGGAGGGGCAGAACCTAATACTTGCTTCTACCCAATAATATGGCAAATATGATGGGATAGTAACGCCTGTGTGACTGTTATATAAAACAACATCTTAGCAGACTGCAGTGAGAGGTTCTCCTGCTGGCATGTGTAAGAGGGCTGCATGGCAGAGAACTGCAGAAGGAACTAAAGTCTGCCATCAGCCATGTGAGCTTGGAGAGGACCCCAAACTCCAGAAAGAAATGCAGGCTGGTTTGACATCCTGTTTGTGAGACCCTAATTAGAGAGTCTAGGGAATCTGTGCCAAGATTCATGACCCATGGAAACTATGAGATAATAAATGCCTATTGTCTTAAGCAGCTATGTTGGCAGTAATTTGTTAACACAGCAGTGGAAAACTAATACAAGATTCTTCCAGAGCCACCCAGGGGTCCCAGGGGGACCGAGCCCCAGTTGCTCCCAGTGGTAATTTGCTCATTATTGTCCCCTACACAGGCTTCCTTCTGTTTTCTTTCCCACTTCCCTAGTCTCCTGCTGCTACTTCTTGGAGTCAACTTCTAAATAGAGTACTAGTACTCAAATTGTTAATTTTGGGTCTGCTTCTGGTAGAACCCAACCTAACATTAGCATTTTTTAAGTTTTTAAAAAATTGCTTTATGAAGATAGAGTTCACATGTGGTATAATTCACCCACTTAAAGTGTAAAACTCAATATTTTATATACACTCATGGAACCATTGCCACAATCAATTTTAGAACATTTATATCACCCTAAAAAGAAGTCCATATACATTAGCAGTCACTCCCCATTCCACAACTGTCCCAGCCTGAAGCAATCCTAATCTATACTTCCTGTCTATAGATTTACCTGTCTTAGATATGTCATAGAAATGAAACCATAAAATGTGATCATATGTGACTGATATCTTTCACTTTACATAATTTTTTCAAGGTTCATCAGTATCGAAGCTTGTATCAGTACTTTTTTTCTTTTATTGCCTAGTACTCCATTATATGGATCTACCACATTTTGTTTATACAATTACCCCCTGATGGGCATTTGGGTTGTTTCCACATTTGACTATTACGAATACTGGTGCTATGAACATTTGTGTATGTTTTTGTTTGGATGTGTTTCATTTCTCTTTGTTGTATACCTGGGAGTGGAATTGCTAGGACATATGGTAACTCTATACTTAACATTTTAAGAAACTGCCAAATCATTTTTCAAAGTGACTGCATCATTATACATTGCTACCAGCAATGTGTGAGGGTTATAATTTCTCACATACTTGTTAACACTTGCTATCTATCTTTTTGGTTTTAGCCATTGTAGTGGGTATGAGTGGTACATCACTGTGGTTTTCATTTGTGTTTTCCTAATAACAAATAATGTTGAACATGTTTTCATGTGCTTATTGGCCATTGGTATGCATTCTTTAGAGAACTGTTTATTCACATCTCTTTCCAATTTTACATTGAATTACTTGTCATTTTATTGAGTTGTAAGTGTTCTTTGTATATTCTGGGTATAAGTCCCTCGTCAAATATATGATTTACAAATACTTCCATTCTGTAAGTTATTTTTTCACTTTCCTTTAAATTTACTTTTGAGTTATAATTGACATGTAACATTGTATAAATTTAAGGTGTACAAGTTGTTGATTTGATACATTTATATATTGCCATATGATTACCATACAGTAATAATTCCTCTATCATATAATATAATTATTTCCTTTTTGAGGTGGGAACAAGTAAGATCTATTCTAGCCTCTTATCACCTTTGAGGTTTATAATATGGTATTGCTGTCTATAATCACTAGTCTGTGCACTAGATCCCCAGGACTTATTCATCTAATAGTTGCAAGTTTGTCTCCTTAAACAACATCTCTTCAATCCCCCCAGTGCCTAGATACTGGAAACAACTACTCTACTGTTTTTTATAACCTTGACTTTTTAGATTCCACATATAAGTGATATCATTCAGTGTTTGTCTTTCTCTGTCTGACGTATCTTATTAGCATAATGCCCTTAAGGCCCATACATGTTGTTGCAAGTAACAGGATTTCCTTTTTTATATATATATATATATAACAGAATAGCATTCCATTGTGTGTGTATATGTGTATGTGTGTATACACACACACACACACACACACACACACACACACACACACACACACTAGAGGCCCAATGCACGAAATTTGTGCAAGGGGTTCAGCCCTCGCAGCCTCGGTAGCTTGCCTCGGCCCTCAAAGCCCCCACTTCATCTGGAAGCTCATCCGGAAGGATGTCTGGAAGACCGTTCGGCTGTCCAGTCTAATTAGCATATTATGCTTTTATTATTATATACACCCTATCTTCCTTACCTAGTCATCTGTTGGCAGACACTTAGGTTGTTTTCATATGTTAGTTGTTATGAATAATGCTGAGTAAACATTCTTATATCTCTTTTATATCCTGATTTATTTTCCTGTGGTTATATACCCATGAGTGGAGTTGTTGGATCATGTGTTCTATATTTAATTTTTTGAAAAACATCCTATTGTTTTCCATTGTGGCTCAACCATTTGCAATCTTACCAACAGGGTACAAAGGTTTCCTTTTATCCACATCCTCACCAACACTTATTGCTTGACTGGTTGATGATAATCATTCTAACAGGTGTGAGTGATATCTCATTGTATTTGTTTTCTGTTTCTCTGATTATCTGTGATGTTGAGCACTTTTTCATGTACCTGTTGGCCATTTGGATGTCTTCTTTGGAAAAATGTCTTTTTAGTTTCTCTGCCCATTTTTAAATTGGATTATTGGCTTTAATGTTATTGAGTTGTATGAATTCTTTATATATTTTGGATATTTAATTCATTGCCAGATAATATGGTTTGAAAATATTTTCTCCCATTCTCTGGGTTACCTTTTCATTTATTCCATTGTTTCTTCTGCTCTGCAGAAGCTTCTAAGTTTGATGCAGTACCACTTGTTGAATTTTGCTTTTGTGGCTTGTGCCTTAGGTGTCATACCTAAAAAATTATTGCTAAGACCAATGTCAAGGAGCTTCCTTTCTATGTTTTCTCTAGAAGTTTTATGACATTAGATCTTATATTTAAGTCTTTAATACATTTTCAGTTATGTTTTATAAGTGTTGTTAAATAGGTGGTCCAATTTTATTCTTCTGCACGTAGTTATCAGTTTTCCCAACACTTTGTTGGAGAGACTATCCTTTTCCCATTAAGGGTTCTTGGCTCCCCTGTCAAATATTAGTTGACCATAAATATGGGGGGTCATTTCTGGGCTCTCTATTCTCTTCCATTGGCCGATGGGTCTATTTTTCATGCCATTACCAAACTGTGTAAATTACTATAGCTTTGTAGTACAGTTTGAATTGAGAAAGTATGATACCTGTGGTTTTGTTCTTCTTTCTCATGATTTCTATGGTTATTTAGGGTCTTTTGTGGTGCCATTCAAATTTTAGAATTATTTTTTCTATTTCTATGAAAAATGACATTGCAATTTTGGTAGAGATTGCTTTGAATCAATAGATGGTTTAAGGAAGTATGGATATTTTAACAATATTAATTCTTCCAATCCATGAATACATGATATTGTTCCATTTGTGTTGTCTTCAATTTTTGGGGGTCAAAGTCTTGTGATTTTCATAGTGCACATATTTCACTTCCTTGGTTAAGTTTATTCCTAAGTATTTAATTGTTTTTTATTTTATTATGAATGGGATAGTTTCTGTTATCTTTTTCAGATGTTTTGTTGTAAACACAAGTGATTGCTGTAGGTTGATTTTTATGTGCTGCAACTTTACTGAGTTTGTTGATTAGTTCCAACAGTTTTTTTTTGGCAGAGTCTTTAGGATTATATATATTATATATATGTCATCTGCAAGTAATGACAATTTTATTTTTCCTTTTGGATTTGGGTTCCTTTTATTTCTTTGTTTTGCCCTAATTGCTTTATTTAGGACTTCCAGTACTATGTTGATTAATAGTGGTGAGAGTGGATACCTTTGTCTTACTCCTGATCTAAAAGGAAAAGCTTTCAATTGTTCACCATGGACTATAATGTTAGCCGTGGGTTTGTCATATATGGCCTTTATTATGTTGAGGTATATTCCTTCTACACCCAATTTGTTTAGGATTGTTGTCATAAAAAGAGTATTTTGTCAAATGCTTTTTATGCATCTATTTAGATCATATGATTTCTATCATTCTATTAAAGTTGTATGTCACATCTATTGATATGTTGTATTGAAACATCCTTGCATTCCAAATAAAACTCTTTATGTCATGACGTATAATCCTTTTAATGTGTTGTTGAATTCAGTTTGCTTATACTTTTTTTTGAGAATTTTTACATGTATGTTCATTATGGATATAGTTCTATTTTCTGTAGTTAGTGTCCTTATCTGCTTTGGTATTAGGGTAGTGCTAGCTTTGTAAAATGAGTTTTACAAAGGGTTCCCTCTTTTTCAATTTTTATTTTTTTTGGAGAGTTTGAAAAAGATCGGTGTTAATTCTTCATTAAATGTTTAGTGGAATTTGTCAATGAAGTCATATATGGTCCTTGATATTTTGATACTTTGAGTCTTTCAAGAAAATTAGTCATTTCATCTAAGTAGCTTGTTGACATGGTTATTTATAGTATTCCCCTGTAATTATTTTTTACTTATGTACATTTTATAGTCATGTTCCTTCTTAATTCATGATTTATTAATTTGAGTCTTTTATCAGCAAAATATTTTTCAATTTATTGATTCTTTCAAAGAGCTAACTTTTGGTCTTGATTTTTCTCTATTCTTTTTCTATTATGTAATTCAATAATTTCCTCTGTAATATTTATTCCTTTCATTTATTTGATATGGTTTAATTTCTTTCTTTTCCAGTGTCTTTTGGTAGAACATTAGATGATTAATTTGAAATCTTTCTTTATTTTTTGAATATATAGATTGTTTATAGTATAAATTTCCCCTCTCAGAACTGCTTTAGCTAACTCCCATGTTTTATTCTATTGTATTTTAATTTAGATTTATCTCAAATTCTGTTTAAATATAGAAATTTGCTTTAAGATAGTTTTATTCCCTTCCTTTGTGCTATTATTGTCAAGTATGTGAACTGTTTACACAGTTTTATAATTATTTTTATGTAACTTTAAATATTTTAAGTAAAATTGAAAGGACAAGTGAGGATATTTTTATATAGTCTATTTATCTATACATAATCTTTTTCTGGTGATTTTTATTTCTTGGTATGGATTTGAATTTCCATTTGATGTTCTTTCTGTTCAGAATGGACTTTCTTTTGTATTTCTTATAAGACATGTGTTGGCAACAAATTTTGTCTTTTTTAACTTGAAAGTGTATATATTGTACCTTAATTTTAAAAAACATTTTTAAAATCAATAGATTTTATTTTTAGAGCAGTTTGAGGTTTATAGGAAAAATTGAACAGAAAGCACAAAGTTTCATATACTTCTAGTTGAGTTTCCTTTATTATTAACATCTTGCATTGGTGTTATACATATTTTTTTTTTACAATTGATGAATCAATATTGATATATCATTATTAACTAAAGTCCATAGTTTACATTAGGGGTCATCCTATGTGGTTTGAGGTTTGCCATTCTAATAGGTATGTAATGGTACCCCATCATTTATAATATAAAACTCCCTAATTACACATAATGTTGAACATTTTTATAGGTTTATTTTCTATCTGTATGTCTTCTTTGGTGAAGTGTCTAAGTTTTTTAGCCTACATTTTTTAAAAAAATATATTTTTATTGATTTCATCAAGGAAGGGAGAGAAGAAGAAAGATGGAAACATCTATGATGAGAGCGAATCATTGATTGGCTGCCTCCTTCATGCCCCCCACTGGGGATGGAGCCCACAACCCAGGCCTGTGCCCTGACCAGGAAGAGAGCCGTGACCTCCTGGTTCATAGGTCAACGCTCAATCACTGCAAGTCAATAGTACAATGACTCAGCATAGTACTATTTACTTTTTCTTTGTTCTAAAAATTAGTCAAAAACTTACAATTTTAAAACTCACCTTTCAATCCACTTTTTACTTGGATTATCACTTTTATGCCAGAGTGAGAATTATTTGTATGCTTTGTATGTCAGCATTGGGCCACTGTGACTGGGGGGCACTTAGCTTGACTTGAGAGTAATTATCTTGCTCACTGGTTGGGAGGGAGGGTGTGGCAGAGGAGATAAATACTCGGTTCTGGATTATTCATAGATTGCTGACTTTCTGGATTGATTGTGCAAGCCCCTCCTTTTATTGATGTCCACCTTCTATTGACAGACATCTACCCTGGGAGAGAAATGAGATGAAACTCTCTTTCTTTTCATTGTAAAAAGCATTTGAATTCCTAAGGTGTGATAAGGCCACCCAGCCATCCACAGTCAAGGTGCACATTTTCATGGAGGATGTTCCCACTCTTGAATAAATTAAAACAATTTTTTTCTTTTAATTTAAACTTCCTTCTATAACTGTTTTCTTGTTACTTAACAGCTAGTTTTTTTGAAACTACTTCCAAAGCTTTTCAAGCTGTATATGTCCTTGGAATGAATTTATAAATAAGAATTGAGCCCGGTGGGTGTGACTCAGTGGTTTAGCATTGACCTATGAACCAGGAAGTCACAGTTTGATTCCAGGTCAGGCCACATGCCCAGGTTTTGGCCTGATCCCCAGTACAGGGTGTGTAGGAGGCAGCCGATCAATGATTCTCTCTCATCATTGATATTTCTATCTCTCTCCCTCTCCCTTCCTCTCTGAATCAGTAAGAATATATTTTAAAGAGAGAGAGAGAGAGGAGAGTATGTATGTTTATAAATAAGAAAACATGTATTTGATGTTCTTAGAAAGTCTTATTTTCTTTCATTAAAACTTGTGCAGTATAGGGAACTCCATAGATTCTCTTAATTTGAAGAAAGTTAGAGGGAAAGGTATTAATTCAGAGTTCCTTGGGAAAATGTGTCACTTATATATTTTATGTTTATTTTTTTAAAGTCAAAAACTGAAATATTTTCTATTCAGAAAATATATTTGGATCTAAATATCTTCTATAATTTTAACCCTAAAATATCAATTTAAATATTTTAAAAATGGTTGGGATGTTTGTTTTTTAAAATAAGTTAGGTTACTGGAGTTCTACATGTTATTGGATCACCTGGGGGTAATTTTCTGATTGGAAAATTAAGAATTATAGTCAGAGGGGAGGACATGAGAATTTTTAAAGAACATATTCAATTTACTTTAGAAGCCGAACCTCTCTTATCATGTGACTAGTTTTGTATGTTTGTTAAACTATATTATCACATAAGCATTGCTGCTATTGGGACAAACAGTGACAGTTGATTCGGGTCATTTGAATGTCCACTGTCTGTTTTAATTTGTATGTTCGTTTTGACACTGTCATATGCTCAATCTTCAGTGGAAGTCATGAGGACCTATTATTTTTGCCTGCTCCCTCCTTTACGTTGGAAATATTCTTTTTTACCCAGAGGGACCTTAACTTTGATGTAAGGGATTGTTTCCGTTGCCAACTGTTTTCTTCCTTGCCAAGTAAGAGAGATGTGAACTCTTCAGTGATGCCTTCCCCAGCATATTTGCAGATGTGGTTGGGAAAAGTCATTTCATCCCCGACCTTTGCATGTCAGGTGCTGGGGTGTCGCCTTGCCTGCGCCCGGCTCTCTGATCCCGAAGTGGCTCTCTCTCCCTCCGATCGCCATGGCGACCACCCAGACGCAGGCCAGGTGGCACCCCTGTGGCTCTTGCCTGCTGCCTGGGTTTCCGATCACTGTTGTTCCTTCCTTCCCTTTCGCCTCCCATAATTGTGCCTATGTATGCAAATTAACTGCCATCTTTGTTGGCGGTTAATTTGCATATCGCCCTAATTAGCCAATGGGAAGCGTAGCAGAGGTATGGTTAATTACCCTTTTTGTCTTTTATTAGATAGGATTGTAAAAGTTTTATAGCTTAGTGTTTTACATTTCAATCTACCATCCATATTGTGCTATTTGTCAAATGAGTAAGGTCAGTATCTATATTCTTTTTTTTTTTTTTTTGGTTTGTATATTTCCAGTGGTTTCAGTACTCATTTCTCCTTTGGATAACCTTTGCTTCTTTGTCAAAGTTTAGTGAAATGGGTTTGTGTGAGTCTATTTACAGGCTCTCTGTTATGTTCCATTGATCTATTTGTCTATGTATTTCATTAATACAACAGTTCTTGATTACTATAACTTCATAAAATGTCTTAAAGTTGGGTAGTATTAGTTCTCTGACTTTGTTTTTTTATTTATTTAATTTTGTTTTTTTATCTTCACCTGAGGATATTTTTGCATTGATTTTTAGAGATAGTGGAAGAAAGGGAAAGAAAGAGAGAAACATCCATGTGATAAAAACACATTGATTGGTTGCCTCCTGCACATGCCCCAGCCAGGGCCTGGGCCAGGGAGGAGCCTGAAATTGAGGTATGAGCCTGAAATGAGGTAGACTGGAATTGAACCTGGAACCCTTCAGTCCGCAGGCCGACGCTCTATCCACTGAGCCAAACTGGCTAGGGCTGACTTTGTTTTTTATTATCATGCTTGCTATTCTGGGTGTTTTGTCTCTCCATGTAAAATTTAGAATTAGTTTGTTGATATGTCAAACTAATTTATTTGTGATATTTATTGGGTTTGCATTGAATCTATAGACAAATTTGGGAAGAATTGCTATCTTAAGAATATTGACTCTTCTATTGTTATTGGTAAAGTTGGAGTATCCTTTTCACCACTGGATACTCGGGGTGGAATTCTTAAGACAACTTGGAAAAAAATTTTCTGAGACTCAAATGGGAGGATGAGTGATTTTTATTTGCATGGAATGACATCCCTGGGTTTCTAAAGTCCCCTTTCCCTTAGTCCAATTATGCAAGTGTAGCTGGGGTTTCAGTAGAGCTAGAAGCAAAGCCAGTGTCCAGAGTTTCTGTCCCATATGGCAGCTACGTCCAGTTCAGCATCAGGCTTGTTGCTGTCTATTAGTCCATTGTGTGGGAGGTTCAAGTGGCCATGGGCCATGTGGGTGAATGTAGAGGAGCAAAGAGGGCATGTCCCCTGCAATAAGAGTCCCAAGAGAACCAAAGAGTGAACTTCTTTGTTCAGAGGATTAAATATCTTAAAGTTCTTGTGCTTGCAGTGTCCATGCCTCTTCTGGCCAGTGACCTATTCCCAGGTGTGACTGACAGAAAAGTGCCTTCCCTGTGTCACCCCAACATTACTGGGCATGCGTCTATCTTCCCTCTGTTGGACTCCTGGGGATGTAGCTTGTAGCTTCCTGGGGAAGCTGTCCAGATGACGTGCCTATAATATTTGGCTTTCCCTTTGCTCCTTTCACTATCTATGAGCCTGGACTATTTTTCCATTTATTTCAGATCTTTTATTTCTATCAGAGTTTTATAGATTTATAACAAAATGTTTGATTTTGAGGAATATGTTAATATAAATGGTTATATGTTTTTAATATCAAATTTCACTTGTCTATTGATGGTTTTCAGAAAACAATTGACTTTTTATATTAACCTTGCATCCTTCAAGTTTGCTATATTCACTTATTAGTTTTAGGATTTTTTGGTCAATTTTTTTTAGGATTTTCTTCAGAGACGATCATTTAATCTGCAGACACATTTCATTTCTTTATAGTCTGTATACCTTTTATTTATTTTTTCTTATTGCATTAGCTAGGAATTCCAATATATTGTTCGACAAGAGTTGTGAGAAGGGACACCTGCATTTTTGAAGGATAGTTTAGCTATTATCTCTTAGATTTCCGCTCCCCACCCCCTGCTCATTTTTATGTCTCTCCTTGTGGCATTCATATTGTTTGTATATTGGTGCACTTAATGGTATCCTACATTTCTCTGAAGCTCTGTTTAATTTTGTTTATTCTTTTTTCCTGTCCTTCAGATTTCATAATCTTAATTGAAATGCCTTAAAAGTTCACTGACTTTTTATTTTGCCAGTTCAGATCTATAGTTGATCCCTATAACAGATTTTTCATTTCAGTTATGGTATGTTTTACCTACAGAATTTCTATTTGATTTTTTAAAAATATAATTTATCTTTATTGATATTCCTTGTGATGAAATATTGTTGTCATATATTCCTTCGATAAGTATTATTTCCTTTAGTCCTTGGAACATATTCATAATAGCTGCTTTCAAGTCTGCTAAATCTGACATCTGTGCCCTATCAAAGGCTATTTTTGTTGCCTTTTTTTTCCCCTTTCTTGTATGTGAGCAACACCTTCTTGTTGTTTTTCATATTTCATCATTTCTGTTTGAAACCTGGACATCTTCTTATATATAAAAAAGGCTAATATGTAGTGTCCCCTCGGGAGTTCGATTGGGAGACTAGGAGTTTGGTCATGCACTGACCACCAGGGGGTGGCGTGGAATGAAGGAAGGCCCCAGCCAGCAGCTGGAAGGCTCTGATCGGCCCTGATCGCAGGCCAGTCCTAGGGATCCTACCTGTGCATAAATTTTGTGCATCAGGCCTCTAGTTTTAGATAATATACTGTAGCAAGTTTGGATACTTATTTCCCCTACTACCCTTCAGGGGCTTATTGTTTTTGCTATTTTGCTTATTTAACTTGTTTAGTAACTTGCCTGGATAATTTCAGTGAAGTTTATTGCCCTCTCAGTATGCAGTCTTCAGTGTTGTTTCTCAGAAGGTACACCCTTGGGCATGTTCACAGTCATTTAGACCCCTTTGCCTTCCATCCCAGGGTTGAAAGTGGTTGAGTGGAGAGGGTCAATGAGAAAAAAAAGCGGGGCGGGGGGAACATCTGTAATACTTTCAATAATAAAGATAGATAGATAGATAGATAGATAGATAGATAGATAGATAGATGTTAACTGGTTTTAACTGGGTTGTCTCTGTTGTGATCACATCTAGCTTCTAGCCTCCAGTATCTGATAATTTTTCTATTGTTTTTCTACAGCACCCTGAGGCATCAATTGTTCTATAGTTGATCCAATTAAGTCCAGGCTATTTTGCAAGGGTTGTCTTTGAAGTTTATTCCAACCCCAGGAAAACTCCTTAACTGTCTCTTTACCTGATTCTCTCTGTGAAACTAGTTGGTCTACCATTTTGCTTGTTATTATGAAGCTACCACCAGTTGGTTAATTTCTCACTGTCATAATCTAAATTGTTTTTGTCATCACTCTTGGCTTGAACTTCCTTGCTTTGCTCCAAATAAAGTCGGTTCTCACTGGGAAAGCTTTGAATTTCTCTTATTGTTGCCTGCCTTTCCCAATGACAGTCCCAATGACAGGGACTACAGCCTGCTTCTTTCACAGTGACAACTCTGCTCTGTAAGCAGGTCAATGGGTGGGGGTGGGAGCCGCTGTTCTTGGCTTGCCCCTTTCTGCATGAAATGTCTACTCTATGCGTGATTTGGTACAAAGCTGGACAAGATGTCCATGTTCTCTTCTTTCAGTGCCTGGAGCAGAGCTTCTACCCCATTAGTGAGGGAGGGTGGAAGAAGGGAGCCCCAGGCCTTTCAGCTGCATTTCCTGGGAAAGAGCTTCTGTAGCGCCGACCTATGGGAATGAGAAATGCTGGTGGCTTGTATCTTTCAGAGAGAAAAGAAGCGCCTGAGAACTGGGGGATTCCCTTTATCTTGGCTACATATATCATTGTAGTTTTTACAATACAGAGCTGGGGGCAGGGAGGAGGGGCAAGGAAGCATTTCACGGCTCTAATGCCACAGATTCTTACTGTTTCGTAAATATTTAATAGATTTTCTTGAATAAATGTTTCTACATTTGTGGCATTCTCTTAGAAAATTTAAATTATTCTTTTACATACATACATATACATACACATATGTACATATATATGAGTAGGTATATATGTCTATACATATCTCATTAGCTATGGTTGTTTCTTAGCAAGGTTCTACAGAGCTCTTCATACCACCTTCAAGGAAGTCTTGCCACCCACTCCTATTTTTTTATAATCTCTTTTTTTTCTTAATATAGTTTTATGATTATTTTTAAAAATATATATTTTTTGATTTCAGAAAGGAAGGGAGAGGAAGAGAGAGATGGAAACATCAATGACCGCTCTATCTACTGAGCCAAACCAAATAGGGCCTTTTTTTTTTTTTTTTTTTTTTTTTTTTTTATGACTCAGAGAACAGCATGTGCCTATATTGGTCTTACCTTATAATTCAGGCACTTTTGCAATATTTGGCAAGAGCTTTGTGAATAAGACTTTTCAGGATTATATTTGTTAAAGAAAATGAGGACATACCCCGAGGAAGACTCACTGGATGGGGGATTAAGCTATGCTTCAATAATGGTGCATGTGGAGGGTGATTGACACTCAGATTTGAGAATGTGAGACAAAGTTGGGGGAAAAGGAGTCTCTTTGTGGATATAAGAAGGTAGAACAGTGTTTTTTTCAGTTTGGAAAAGATACATCAGGCATTAGTTTTTGACACTGCAGGCTTTGTGGGTGGTCCTCAGGTAGGAGGCAGGAATGTCAGAGCACCATTTCCCTCCCTCTCTTCTCCAGATATAGATATAGTCTTACCAGCACAGAATTCAGTGTAAGAGCTAGTAGGTCTTGATGTTGGGCAGGATTCCCTTAAGTCAGTGGTTCTCAACCTTGGCTGCACATTAGAATCACCTGGGAATCTTTTTAAAAATCCTGATTTCTGGGCCTCATCCTCCGGAAATTCTGTTTCTTTATTACTAATGTGGTCACACCCCACAACAAAGAAACAGAATTTCCGGAGGGTGAGGCCCAGAAATCAGGATTTTAAAAAGATTCCCAGGTGATTCTAATGTGCAGCCATGGTTGAGAACCACTGCCCTAGGGCAGTGGTCAGCAAACTGCGGCTCAAGAAACACATGCGACTCTTTGGCACCTTGAGTGTGGCTCTTCCACAAAATACCACGTGCGGGCGCGCACGTACAGTGAGATTGAAACTTTGTGGCCCATGCACAGAAGTCGGTATTTTGTGGAAGAGCCACACTCAAGGGGCCAAAGAGCCACATGTGGCTCGCAAGCTGCAGTTTGCCGACCACTGCAGGGGATGGAGATGCTAAAGGAGAGCCTCCTACTCAGAGTTCCTAAATATTTATGGCATCTGAGTTGGATATAAAGGGAAAACTGGTGCTTTATTGGGGTGCCTGTGTTATGGCCATTGCCACTCTGTCGGGAGGAATCCAAGCTTGCTTCTTGGTATGGTGAAATTAAAGTGTCATCAGCACATGACATATTAACAGCAGAGGTGGTTTTGGCATCTTGAGGACTTTAGCCCTACTTGTTCCCTTCACGGAAGCGAGTGTTTTCTGGAAAGCTCTGAGGGCAGAAGTGAGGCACCCATGTGGCTTGCACAGCCCTTTCCAGATAAAAAATAGTAATGACATAAGCAGTCATTAGCTTTTTTTTTTTTTTAAAAAAAAGAACAGTTATGTTCACAGCAAAATTGAGAGAAAGGCACAGAAGTTTCCCACATATCTCCTAACTCCACACATGCATAATCTACCCTGTTATCAACAGCCCGCTCCACTGTGGTATGTTTTTTGCAATTGATGAACCTATGCTGACACATCCTAATAACCCAAGTACATAGTTTACCTTAGGGTTCACTCTTGGTCTTTTACATTCCATGGATTTGGACAACTATGCAATGACTAGAAGCGCAGCATGCGAAATCACGTGGCCCTGCCCACCCACGCATGCCCCGCCTGCTGCCCCTGCCACGCTCGCAGCCCTGCCCACCTGTGCCAGTCTTTGGTTGTTAATGGTGTTAGGGACACAGGCCTTTTATAATATAAACTAGAGGCCCGGTGCACAAAAATCTGTGCACTTGGGGGGGAGGAGGGAGTCCCTCAGCCCAGCCTGTGCCCTCTCGCAGTCTGGGACCCCTCGGGAGATAACGACCTGCTGGCTTAGGCCTGCTCCCGGGTGGCAGAGGGCAGGCCCAATCCCTAGGTGCAGCCCCTGGTCAGGCTCGGAGCAGGGCCGATTGGGGAGTTGGGGCGCCGCCCCCTGTCATGCACAGAGCATGGCGGATTGGGAGGTTGTGATGCCACTCTCAGTCATGCTCAGGGTTCAGGGTAGGGCTGATTGGGGGGTTGGGGCACCGCCCCCTGCCACACTCAAGGCAGGGTCAATGGGGAGGTTGCAGCACCACCCCCTGTCACGCACAGAGCAGGGCCCATCAGGGGGTTGGGGAGCTCCCCCCTGTCACGCACAGAGCAGGGCCCATCAGGGGGTTGGGGAGCTCCCCCCTGTCATGCACAAAGCAGGGCGGAGGGGGTTGGGGTGCTGCTCTCTATCACCCACAGAGCAGGGCCAATCAGGGGGTTGGGGTGCCGCCACTGTCACACTCAGGGCAGGGCCGATGGGGAGGTTATGGCTCTACCCCGTCACACACAGAGCAGGGCCCGTGGGGTGGGGGGGTTGGGGCACCACCTTCTATCACCCACAGAGCAGGGCCGATCAGGGGGTTGGGGCGCCGCCACTCTCACACTCAGGGCAGGGCCGATGGGGAGGTTATGGCTCTACCCCGTCACACACAGAGTAGGGCCCGTGGGGTGGGGGGGTTGGGGCACCGCACCCTGTCACACACAGAGCTGCAGGGCAATCAGGGGGTTTGGGCACTGCCCCCTGTCACGCTGATCCCGGTGCTGGGAGGCCTCGCAGCTCCACTGATCCCAGTGCTGGGAGGCATATTACCCTTTTACTATATAGAATAGAGGCCTGGTGCATGGTTGGGGGCTGGCTGGTTTGCCCTGAAGGGTGTCCTAGATCAGGGTGGGGGTCCCCACTGGGGTGCCTGGCCAGCCTGGGTGAGGGGATGATGTCTGTTTGCAGCTGGTCACACACCCTTCAGGGTGGGGGTCCCCACTGGGGTGCCTGGCCAGTCTGGGTGAGGGGCTGAGGGCTGTTTTCAGGCTGGGACTGAAGCTCCCAACCTCTCCTTTTTTTATTTTTTTATTATTCTGGGCCAGCTTTAGCTCTGGCTCCAGCTCTGAGGCCTCTGCTGCTGAAAGAAGGTATCTGGTTTGTTTCGGTTCTGTAATCAAAACTCTGTATCAACTCCGGCTCTGAGATCCCGGGCTCGCTGAAAGC
The DNA here is from genome assembly GCF_014108235.1 of Myotis myotis. NCBI lineage: Eukaryota > Metazoa > Chordata > Mammalia > Chiroptera > Vespertilionidae > Myotis > Myotis myotis. The sequence continues at coordinate 163,699,319 of NW_023416313.1, forward strand.
AGGTTTCTGGGGTTTTGTTTAGCTTCTATATTTGTTACAATGTTCAAACTGCAGGCTCAGAGGCCGGCAAGGCAGGTGGGGAACGTTGGAGTCCTCCGTCACTGAAGCAAGCAAGACTCATGTTCAGTTTAAGCAGCCTGGCTGCTGGCCGCCATCTTGGCTGGCAGTTAATTTGCATATCGCCCTGATTAGCCAATGGGAAGGGTAGCGGTCATACGCCAATTACCATGTTTCTCTTTTATTAGATAGGACTAGAGGCCCAGTGCATGAAATTTGTGCACGAGGGCGGGGGCATGTCCCTCTCCAATCTGGGACCCCTTGGCGGGTGACTGCCGGTTTAGGCCTGATCCCAATCTGGGATCTGCTCTCACAATCCCTCTCACAATCTGGGACTGCTGGCTCCTAACTGCTCGCCTGCCTGACTGCCTGATTGCCCCTAACTGCTTCTGCTTGCCTGCCTGGTCGTTCCCTAACTGCTTCCCTGCTGTCCTGATCAACCCCAATTGCCCTCCCCTGCTGGCCGGATGGCCCCCACTGCCCTCCCTGCCCTCCCCTGCCAGCCATCTTGTGGTGGCCATCTTGTGATGATGTCATGCATGATTCCACCTAGGCTTTTATTATATAGGATATGCAGCCATCATTTTCATGTCATTCAGAGTATTTTCACTGCCCTATAAATACTGTGCTCTTCCAGTTCATCACTCTACTCCTGCCCATCCTAATAATAGCTTTTCAAAAGTTACTATGTGCCAGTAAACATTTTGCAATACCAATAAGAAGTAGACTTTTTCATTATCTTCACTTTACAGGTGAGCAAACGGGGACATAGAGAAGTTGAGAGGCTTGCACATCTCGTGATTAAGTCTAGCAGGTGGAGAAAAAGGGGATCTAACTACCAAGTCAGCAGTGTTGACCAATACCCTGTGCTTCGTCTGCAGAGGTTCTTAGAAGGAAGTATGGATGACCCTGGTAGGAAGTAGGGGGACAACTGCTAGGGAAACCACTTTACTACTCAGAGAGCCCTCCGTTCCTTTTGTATGTGCCAGGCCGGGGTGTCCTGGAGAAACTATTCACACTTATTAGTGTTTTTGTATTGTTTTTTACTTTTTCATAATGTAAAATATAACATTTAATAGATAAATGTTTCACATTTTTGTTTCAAATTGCTATACTTTTCATGAGTATTAAGAACATATTTTCTTTAATCATATTTATAGGTGTTATCTAATATTGAAATGAAATTTACAGAAAAATTTGATAATTTCTTTGCTATGACTCCCATATATACACCAAGAGAAACATTAATCCCTACTATCTGTGCTTATGTTCTTCATAACATTTCTACTGTTTTACTTATCTACCTTTGAAAGAAAGCAATTAAGTTATATTTCTCCTCATTTTATTGTCAACAGATAATCTATAACCTGCTGTATAGTGTTATAATGACTTTTTTTACATCTTTTCTGAGCAGGGAGAATTACTATTTACCATAGAGTAATCATATTTAGAGTGTTTTAGAAGGAAATCTTTGTTCTCTAGACCATCTGCCAAAATTGTTTATTAACGCTGTTTTAAAATGATAAATCTCCAAATATGTCGCCACCCCAGACTTTTCTTCTGTGCACTGAAGACACTTCTGATTGTAATATCTCTTGTGGTGAACACTGTGCTGTATTGTACAGATTTCTTTTCAGGACTAAAATACCTCTTACTCTAGTCATGGGAGTTTTCACAGTGGTCAGCCTTCCTCAGGGACTGTCCTGGCTGGAGAGAGGCATCTCGCTCAACTTCATGCTTCTTTCTTGGGGGAGCTTATTTCCAATGACTGATCAATATAAGGGTATAAACGCCTGACGCTCTCACTCAAGTGGGGATAATTGCAAGGTTTGTTTCATCTTCTAAACCTTCCTTAGGGATGCCTGGGGCTTCCATTGAGTCTCATTGCTGCCCAATACTGCATTTTCCCTTTCCCTTTATCCTGAGTTGATTTAAGGGCATCCTATATAATAAAGAGGGAATATGCTAATTTGTTCGTGAAGGTGTCCCCATAACGACCTATTTGCATATTGATGCACGTGCAGCAGGGGGCGGGCAGCTGGAGTCAAGTTTGCTGGGGCCTGGCATGCCTCTCCTCCCTACAACTCCAAACCCCGGTGGATACAGGCCTGAGTGGCCCTCGCCCCAGGGTCAGACCCTTCCCCACTGCCCTCCCTCTGCACCCCCCTCACTGACAGAAGCAGGGTTGTCTCCACAGTTGAAGTGTGCTGAACCTCGCTGGGGGCACGGCTAAACCCGCCCTCCTTAGCCCGCCTGGCTCCACCCTGGCCCGCCCCGCCCTGACCCTGCCCCCTCCCCGCTCCAGGAGATTGGACCCCTGCCCTGAGCAGGTACACCTGCGAAACAGCCACGTACAATTTAAAGAATGGCACCAAGTGGGAAGGTTTGACAGTTACTCCCCTTTGGCATTGCTGCCTCCCTAACTCCCTGCCCCCTGCCAGCGCCTCCAGGGATGACCAGCACTACAGGGCTGCTGGCCAGAGCCCGCCCCTACGGAGCCTGCAGAACCCTCTGCAAAGCTTCCATAACTACAGTCCCAGGAAACAATCATGCCCTCCTCCCCTAATCAGCACCTGCTACCTGTGAGGGTACCCATGGGCAGTTGGGGGTGAGCAGGCTGGCAGGGGGGCAGTTGGGGGTGAGCAGGCTGGAAGGGGGGGGCAGTTGCGGGTGATCAGGCTGGCAGGCAGAGTGGTTAGGGGCGATCAGGCAGGCAGACAGGTGAGTGGTTAGGAGCCAGAGGTCCTGGATTGTAAGAGGGATGTCCCGGCAGTCGGACATCCCCCAAGGAGTCCTGGATTGGTGAGGGTGCAGACCAGACTAAGGGACACCCCCCACCCCCGTGCACAAATTTCGTGCACCGGGCCACTAGTTCTCTAATACACCTCTTGCATGTTAATCTCAACCTCAGAGTCAACTTCCCAGGAAATCCAATTTGAGATACTGACAGATCTCTAATATGATGTGCCTAGACATAACATGGTTTTGCAAAAGAGACTTTTATTGTATTTCCTAAATAAGTTAATGACACCATCATCCACTTTAACACCAAAAGCAGAGATCTGGGAATTGCTCTGGACTCTTAATCATCACTGTTATTTCTTTGATTGCCAGTTCCCTTGACTAAAGTTCATTTCTGAATACTTCCTCTTCTCCCCATCCTATTGCCATTTTTTTTTTTTTGGCTCCCATATTTTCTGCCTGCCTAGCGCAGCAGCTTCATGACTTATTGTGGATTTGTAGCAGATGCTGTCAGTGCGATGCTACATCCCTTGACATTCACTCTTCCCAGACTTGCCAAAGGCTTGTTACAGTGCGCACCTGCAACTCTGTCTGAGGCTTTCTCTGGCCTCTGGAGACTGCTGAGTTTGTGTTCCAGGAACTTCTGGGAAGTTAATACTCCCAGTAGCAGCCATCAACCATTGTCGGATGAGAGTTAGTAGGTAGATACTCTGATGGGAAACTCTGAGGCAGATTGTACATGGTCTCCCAGAGGTCCCCTATGGATTTAAACTTTAGTTGCCCATAACTGTAACCTTCTCAATAATGTAAACTTCACTGACACCTTTCCTGTTCCTGCCTTTGTCACTCCTGTATCAATGTTTCCTGGCATCACCTCCCCTAAGAACTGGCTGTGACAAGAATCTTACCTGAGGGTAGGTTGCCCAGAAGCAGACCCCGAGATAAAGGTTTAAGTGCGGGAAGTTATCTGAATAAAACGCAAATGTGATTATTTCATTGTCTTATTTAAAAATTTAGGCTGCTAAAGGTAAAGTTCAAAGTCCTTAGCATGCCATCTGAGGCCCCTCATGACATTCAGCATGATCTTTGCTGATTCACTGAGCTAGCAGATCAGAATCATGGCCCTTCTAAATAATTCATAATCATCTCTCGGTTAGAAGGTAAGTCCTCGAGCAGCAAGTCTATCTGGTTTGGGCTAAATGTGGGATGCATCTGATCCCTCCATGAATAGTTGAAACAAAACTTCATTGAGGCAAGAAATAAAGTAACCTCTATTCTAGACACACAAAAATGTGTGCTTCTCAATGGCACTTCCATGATAAGTTTTCCCACTTTCATCCTCTTTCAATGGGATTTGGACTAAAATCTCTCATTAGTTTTTCACAGTTGAGCATTTCTTCCGAATAAAGATTGATGAAATTTTAGAGTTCACAGGAAAGCCAGGGTGGAAAAATAGGCATTCATTCTTTTTTGTGCCTTTAACTTGGCCACTAGCGTCCAAATGGCACTGAAACTCAAAGCTCAATTTATTAGATTTAAAAAACAAGGCAAGGTGTTACTATTAAATGAACATTTATGAACACCTACCATACAATGGTGTGAGAAATACAGAGGAGATATTTTGGGCCAGGTAAGAAGGCTTGAATAAAAAAGGGAGTCTAAATTTGAATAGATACTAACTGAACTTGAAAATTATGAATCTCTGCCTACTGCCCTTTGCTGAACTGTTCATGCTGTGAAGGCTTGTCCACCACTTTACACATAAGACAATAATCTTACAATGAGTAATTACACACAAACACTGTTTCCTCAGGGTGACTTTCTGACTCCATTATCTGTTTTCCAGAGTGTCTTAGAGTTTTCTTTAAATATACAATTACTTGTTCATTTAAATTCACTCTCCCTCACTGGATTAAAGTCTCAGAATGGTTGGGACCACATCTATATTTTTTAGAATGATATTCTTAGTATCTACTGCCTGACATGATGGGGACTCCATAAATATTTGTTGAATAAATGAATACTCAAACATGACAGATCAAGGGACTGATCTCAGATCTGACTTCCCACACTTATGTTCTTTACAATGCATACTTTTAGCAGATTAAAAGGCAAAGATAGTACCACACATATCTATAAACTTGGTGCTTAATTAATTATTGCCTGGCAATGGTAAAGTGAGAAGCAGCCACTGAACACTCTGATCAAACCTGTTGGCCTTTGTATCATTAAACAAAAAATGTTTTTCAGGCTTCATGGACTGTGGGGCATAGGGGAGTCTGAGTTAGGATTTCACCCATGTGGTAAATTCGGGACATGAGCTTCTTAGTGATGGACTTCATATACAAACTAAGTTAAGTGTACAGACTGCTATCTAAAATAATTCACCCAACCCTTCCTTTATTTATCCCTGTCTGAGCCGGTGAGAAAATTTTATTTCCTATGACAGTTGTTAACACTGTGGTTTGGTTTTTAGGCTAATCCCTGCATGGCTACAAGCCTTCACGGCTGCCACAATCCAGATAGTAAATGTAGATAACATTTGGTCAAGTCCCCCCACCCTCCCCCCAAAAAAGAACCCCAACCCCCCTAACAGAAAACCCCCAAACTATAGGTTCTTCGTTTTTTAGGAAGAAAACTTTTCCCAGGAGCCTTATGTAATGATTTCTTCTCAGGAGAATATGGCTCGGATTGGGTCACATTATGTTTTGGTGGCATTTTTACCCACATTCTTTTCTTGTGGGTTCTGTTTTCTCCTAGAGAGTAGCTGGAACATAGACAACCAACGGTGTCTCCCATAGGAGCTCCTACTCCATGAAATTCAACTTAAATGTGTATTAAAAAGTTTCATTTTATAGTTGGTTTTGGTAATAATAGAAAGGAGTTTTAATCATTTAAAAAATTTAGTGGCTAAAAAAACCAAAAACCAAAACAAAACAAAACCCTGCCCCTGAAACTGTTTGTCTCTAATATGCCCTAAATTTTTTTTCTAAAAATTAGTTGTGGTAATTCCATAGCTCTCTTTTTGAGCAGAGGGAGCAGCTGTTCTCCATAAGAGAAAATGTTGGAAGATCAAGTAGGGGTTCAATTGAAGGTCCTTTAAAAATGCTATTTGTCCCCAATTTCTTACCTTTCACATACTTGGGTTCCTAGAATTTCCTGATTTTATCATGTATTTCTTACGTTGTCCTTCTTGCCTTTGCTCCATCCAGCCTCTTAGAATCTTACCAATATGTCACAGGAGGAAAGCCATCGAAATGGGTCTTGAAATCTTTCACGATTCCCCCTCCTCTAATTATACCATTTTCTTATCACTTATCACCATGTGACCTATATCATTAGAGCTGTGTTCCTAATTTCCTCACAATCTATGACTTCAAATATTCCAAAATAATAGTCTTATTTATCTTGGTACTTTTATAGCTTAATACCCAGTGTACAGTCAGTGCCTCTTTCCTGTAGCCATACTATTTGCAATATTACTTACAGACTCTATTTACTGATGGGAGAAATTGCAGTTTTCATACCCCCTGAAATATTGACTTATGGCCTGACACAGTCATTGGTCAACAAAAGTTAATTCAGAATCCATGCTTCAAGAATCTATGCTCTGCTCTTATTTTCTGTCAGATTAGCCTGGGCTTGTTTTCATAGCATAGCAGAAGAGAAGTGCAGGGGTGAGGGGAGAGAGAGAGAGAGAGAGAGAGAGAGAGAGAGAGAGAGAGAGAGAGAGAGAGAGAGAGAGAGAAAGAGAGAGACAGCGAGCACACCATATAAAGAACTGGCTGACAGTCAATTCACCCCAAAACAAATTGGAGAGCCAAGCCAAGATAGCAGGGCTGCCTATTCAATGTACAGAAGACCATATGAACATTTATGAGTCCATCAGAAACCAGAAAAAATATCCATATAACCTATAAACACAGGAACAATAGAAAATATTATACTTTTAAGCTACTAGGCTTTGGGGTGGTTTGTCTACAGCAATGACCAACTGATAACATGCTCAAGAATTTATTGCTTTGAAACCACCTTTTGTAATTGAATAAGAATTTTCATCCCTGGCAAAGAAGAAGCTAATGAGTATATGGCCCAAATTCTTCATGGTAAAATTATCATAGATATTGAACAATTTGATACAAAATGAGAAGTAAGTCAATAAGATAACCTTTAAAAAAGTAAATGAAAATGTTATCTTTAAATTATTCTAGCTGTGAAAATAAGATGAAAAAATTCATGTACAAAATAATTTAATACTATGTACTTTTGTACTTTTTGTTCTTGAATAATAGATTTTGATGTGCCTAGAGAGAGGGTAGTAATAACATTCAAAAGTCAAATTTTTTCAAAATGCCTTTCAAGCACTCCTTTATTGTTATGCTAATTAAACTTAATTCATAAATAAAATATCAAGTTGAGATGTATTTGGCAAATGTGGTCTATTAAGGAATACTCAGATTCATAACTCCTCCCAGTTGGCAGAGTTCTTAATACCCCAGTTTTCTGCCAGGCCATAGGGCTTATTCTTATGTTAAAGTAATAGGCATTTGCCAAGAATTCTGACTTAACTATGTCTTTACACAACTATAAACAAATCATCTTAGAATCTCAACAGTCTGTATATGCAGAGGGATTATCAGTAGCCCAGAGCCCCCTAACACAGAATTTCAGGTTTTAGGTCACAGGGTCAGAATGCTAATCTGAACTAGGAATGTGAAAGATAATTTTAGACTCTAACATTTCGAAATCAGTTAAGGAAGAAAATTTCACTTTAATCAGAATCTGAACAGATGTAAAGATAACACTGTATTTGCTCTTCTGTGCCTGGCAATCAACTCTGTGTAACTATATTAAGATGAGCCAGAGACAAGGTTAATGGAAGATTTAAATATGCCCAGGGTTGTACTCTTGCTAGAATTCAAGGAAGAGGCAAGCACTTAAGCAGTGTGGTTCCCATTCAGAGCTCTACGTGTGCACTCGGAGAGGAAATCTGCTTGGAGGTAAGACCAGGGACTAGAAAGTGAACCTAGAAATGCTCACAGTTGGAGGTGTTATTACTGTAATATTTCTTCGATATGGCACCTCAGAGTCTGGCTTTCCACGGAATGCTAGTGAATTAAAATTCAGTGAACAATATTTACTGAGTACCAAGTGCTTCTGGGGAGAGTATATTTGTGGGAGGGGCAGGGAAGAAAAGACACTACTTTATCCCTACTCAGAAGTTTATTGTCTTTTTGAAATGGGAGGGTGAATTATAAAATTTTTAAAATTTTAATTTTTTTCATCACCATTTATCCCCTCTATGCTTTCTTCCACACCCCCCGCCCCAATCCACAATCACCACACTGTTGTCCATGTCCATGAGTTCTCTCTCTTTTTGCTCAATCCCTCAAAGGACACCGCTCCCCGCCCCCCCCCCCCCCCCGGCAATATACACACACACATACACAAACATACCACCACCACCTGAGCTGTCTGCCTGCTTCAGTTTGTTTCACTCATATGTGGAAGGTGAATTTTGAAGGACATTACTTACTGAGCTGCTTTGTGCCTCCTGCCTCACATATATATTTATAATTAACTCCCTCCTTGTCCTCCTGTATTAAAGAGTAGACATGATTGGCAGAGACTCTGAGAAGCCAAGGTCAATGGGAAAGTAAGGATTCAAAATCAGGTGTGACTCTCCAACAGATGTTCTTTTCACTACAAGACACTACAGAAGAACTAGAAGAGTAATTTTTGTGACTCTAATATGGTATCTGTGAGAAAGTATATAAATCTACACATTTATGTAGGTGTTTTTCCAGGATGGATTGCTTCCACCAGAAGTACAATTTCCTGAGTTCTAGGCTGCTAGGGCTTTGGTGAGTGCAATTACATCCAATCTCTTATTGTGGGAGGTAACATTTTTATTTAAAAAATTCTTGCATATCAGCTCATAAGAATAAGTGGGGGAGTGAGGAAGGGATTTTTTTCAACTGCAGCTTTTATGGGGCTTAACATGGTAGAATCCAGTCCAGACATGAAAACAGTCCAGCCCCATTGATCTTGGGGCTAAGATGAGTTATTGGCCTAAGATACAGTAATGAAGGAATATGCATAGTTAGTGAAGGCAAATTTCCCGCATAGGGTGCTCTGATTACCCTCTCAGGAGACATTCCCCAGAGGCCTTTCTGTGGCAAAGAAGGTTAATAATAACTCTTTTGCTTCATGTAGTTTATGGCAATTTAAAACTGCGTTTATGTACGGTGTCCTTTAAAAACATTTTTTACTGAGATATAATTCATATGCCGTAAAACCAACTCATTTAAAGTATACAGCTCAGTAGTTTGTAGTATATTCAGCTATGTAACCATCACAACTAAGTTTAGAACACTTTTGTTACTCTAAAGATAAGTCCTGTACCAGATTTTAAAATCCTTCAGTTGATTAATATTTGAGTTGTTTTTACTTTTTGGCTATTGGGAATAATGTTGCTATGAGCATTTCTGAATAAATGTGTGTGTGGACATGCATTTTCTTTTCTCTTGGGTTTGTACCTGGGAATGAAATTGATGGGTCATATGGTAACTTTATATGTATCATTTTAAGGAACCACTCAACTATTTTTCAAATTGCTTCACCATTTTACCACTAGCAATTAATGAAGTTGCAATTTCTCTACCTCCTCATTAACACTTGTTATTGCCTGCTTTTTTATTTTAGCCATCCTAGTGCATATAAAGTTGTATCTCATTGTGGTTTTGATTTGCATTTCTCTAATAACAAATGATGTTGAACATCTTTTCATCTGCATAATGGCCATTTTGATATCTTCTTTGGAGAAAAGTCTTTTCAAATTCCTCGCTCATTTCTAAATTGGCTTATTTTTATGTTTATTATTGAATTATAAGAGTTTTAAAAATGTATTCTGGATATAAGACTCTTATCAGATATTTTTCAAATGTCTTCTCCCATTGTGCGGTTGTCTTTTCACTTTCTTGATGGTGTTTGCAGCCCAGGAGTTTTTCATTTTGATAAAGTTCAGTTTATATATTCATTTTGCTGCTTGTGTTTATGGTATCATATCTATAACTTCCTGGCATCACATCTAAATTGCTTAAGCCAAGGTCACATAGATTTCCTACTATGTTTTTTTCTAAAAATTTTATGGTTTTAGTTCTTACATTTCAGTTGTTGATAAATTTTGAGTTAATTTTTGTGTGTGATATGAGATAGGGGTCTAAATTCATTATTTCGCATGTGGATATCTATTTGTTCCAACACCATTTGTTGAAAAGGCTTTACCTTCCCTCATTGAATAGTCTTGCTGCCTTTGTAGTAAATCAATGGGTTTATATTTGGCCTCTTAAATTTGTTTCATTGATATATACGTCCATTCTTATGCCAATACTACACTTACTTGATTAGTGTAGTAGATTTTGAAATTGGAAAGTGTGACCCTCCAACATTGTTTGTCTTTTTCAAAATTATTTGGCTGAGTCCCTTGTATTTGCATATGAATTTTAGGATCAGCTTGCCAATTTCTGCAAAAATTTCCAAGTTTGGATTTTGATAAGAATTGGATTAAACCTATAGATCAAATTGAGGAGTTATGCTGTCTTAATAACATGTTTTCAATCCATGAACATAGGATGTTTTTACATTTATTTAAATCTTCCTTAATGTCTTATAAAAGATCGTTGACTGTATTATAGGTCCTTCCATTTTTCCCTTTCTTTGCCCCCCTCCACCCAGCCCTTGCCCCGCCTCAGGCCTTTCCCATATTATTGTCTGTGCCCATGGGCTATGCCTATATACCTTAATGTTCTTTGGTTAATCTCTTCCCATCTTCTCCATCCCTGTCTCTATTGGTCTCCATTTTGAGGATCTACTATGCTCTTCTTCTCTTTTATCCTCCTCTTTTTTTGAGGATAAACTATACTCCTTCTGGAGGGATAGAGGGAGAAAACACTGTTTAATCCTGGACACTCCTTGAGTCCATGAGAAGCTCCACAGCTATCTTATGTCTGTGAGGCTTCCCTCCTATTCACCTCAGTGAGTCTTCCACATCAAGGCATGCCTCTCTCTTCCCCACAGACTCATGAAGGCCCTAAACTCCTATTTATAGGATATCATCAGCCAGACAGCTGTCAACATTTTAGTTAATAACTCAGAGGTTTATAATCAAGATGTTGTCGGCAACATTTACGTACATTCAAAGACTCATAAACTTCTCCTTTTATTCCAGCCACTACTGGAATGACTAGTTCCACCCCGGCCAGTTTTGTGCAGGTGCAACTTCACTGAAATTCACTTCTTGTTTTCTATACTGATGTCAACATACGGGATGCCCATCAGCACCTGTTTAGTACTCCCAGGAGTGCACACTTGCAAGCACAAACTAGAAGTGTAGGAGATTTAATATCTGTTGTATCTGTTGTACTATGTTTTCAAAAAATATTTAAATGCTTATTTTAAATTACAGTTTACTTTATGCTGTGACTATTTTGTAACTACCAATTTGTACTTCTTAATCCCTTCACCTCTTTCCCAAGCCCTCCAACCCCGCTTTCCTCTGGCAACCACCAGTCAACTCTCTGTCTATGAATCTGTTTCAATATTGTTTGCTCGTTTATTTTGTTCTTTAGACTCCACATAAAAGTGAAATCATTTGGTATTTGTCTTTGTTTGACTGACTTAGTTCCTATCTTGAGCAATGGAGGAAGGGATTTGATGAATAAACACCACCCCTTTTGTCCAGTGGGTGGATGGCTTTGAAAGTTGCATGGTTGCAAGTGCCAGTTGTCTGTTGTGGTGGCCAACTATGTAACATATCCTTGTATTGCCTTTCTCCACTTCCTTGTTTCATTCTTCTGTCCTAAAATCCCAACCCTGGGGTCATATTCCCTAATTAATGTCCTTCACGCAGGCTCTCCTTTTAAGGAAACCATGGCCAAGTTTTGGGGGAACAACAACAGCCTCATTTAAGGTAGCATAACTTTAATTTTTATGACTATAACTATGCTATTATTGGTATAATTTTATAGAAATAGTTGGATATGTATAAAAATAGAATAGACTGATGAATTTCAGAGGAAATGTGGGGGTGGGTAGATGAGTGGGGAGAGATTAACTGGGGAACTTATATGCATATATGCATAGCCCATGCACACAGATAATAGTGTGGTGAAGGCCTGGGAGCGGTGGGTGCGGGGTGAAGGGGGTCAATGGGAAGGAAAAATGGGCATCTGTAATACTTTCAACAATAAAGATAAATAAATAAAAACACACACACACACAAAAAGAGACATTCTTTGAAAGTGTCAGTGTTCATAAATACCATAAAAGTTTCCACATTTTTGTGTGTCTACTAGGGAGGGTAATGGTACCAGTGCCTTATATTTTATATCATGAAATTACAAAATCAGAAATACATATCCCAGAAACTTGTAACCAAATAAATAAATTTAAATAAAACCAAAAAACCCCCAAAATGTCACACATATTGGGACAAACTTCTTGTATAAATATTTCTCCTAATTTATAAATACTGATTTAACCTAAGTTTTATAACATTTTTGCTTTCTTTCTGGGACTTAGAATTGCATTTGTCTGTGATATTCTTGGCCACGAGATTTAGCCAATGAAACATGTGGAAGTGGGAAGGATCAGGCACAAGTTTTATGGGCCAAGGCATAATTTTCTATATTTCTTCCATCTTACCATAGTGATTATGGGGTATTGAGAATATATATATATATATTTTTTTATCAATCTGGCTCTCAGAGTGATAATGATGAGCAGATCCTACGTATTGATTTGCACTAAACATGTAGCATTAGCAAAAAAATACATTTTGTCACATTAAACCATTGAGATTTTCCAGTTTGCTGTGGTTTACAAATCAAGAGGGGCTAGGTTATTATGTAGTGTCCTAATATATACATGTTCACATATATGCACATATATCATGCATCAAGCTTTATTCTAAGGATAAAAAAACAAAACAATAAAACAACAACAACCAGGTAGCACACAATGAAATGAGCTTTTTAATTGTAAAACCAGGATCACAGCAGTGGTGAAGGCACGTAACAACTTGCTGAAGATCACACAGCTAGTAAGTGGAAAAACCAGAATCCAAATTTTAGAACCCTATTTCTAACACCTAGACCAGTGTTTCTTGGTGTGGATATACTTTGCTGGTGATCCCTGGTGACCTGCCAAGTAATCCACAGGGGAGCTTTATATTTTTAATTACTTTTTTCATATATTTCACAAGCTTTATATTTAACACTATTAATTGTAAACAGTTAAATTATATAAAATGCATCCCATTGTAGTTAACATTAATTGATAAACTCCATATGTGCTAAGATGGACTGTATTTAAGGACACAAATATGCAGAAAATATGAAAATAAATTTTAATTTCTCTTCATTGTTTTTATATCTACAGTTTACTAAAGTTTGCAGTTCCACAGTAGTGCAGTGTAAAAGCACTTCATAAAGAAATGGAAGCAAATGAAGTAGCATTACTGTAACTCAAAGTAATGCTAAATTTACAAATACTGTATAGTATCACAGTGAATATAAAAGCGAATATCTATTGAAATAAGTGATTTGGTTAGTGTGCTGATTTTCCATAAGCAACTAGGGAAAGATAAGGATGAATTTGAATATTGGTTTTATTGAATAGAACTATAGTGCAGTTTAATGAAATTGTCATGAAACCCTTAAAACTTTTACATGTGTTTTTTTTTTCTTTAAGCAAAGCACAATGACCACTCTAGCAAAACAAAAAATGTCAGGAAATATATAAAATAATACTTTCTAGCAAAAAAACTGATTAATTGATGATAAGAAAAGAGATCAGAACATCAGAAACATCAAAGTTGTAATACTTACTCTTGTGAAGAAGATTATAAAACCACCCATGAGGTTGACAAATATAGCTTGTCCTTTCTGTATGAGCTTCAGATATAATTTCTTTATTAAAAAGATATTTTGAGCATTGCCTTATATCAATGGCATACACTGTGGGAAAGCATTTACAGTCATTTATGTGCTACAAATAATTTGCTTTTATGGTTGGACATAACCAATTCCAGTGAATGTATAGCACATGAGGAAGAAATACCAGGCACTGCTTTTTGTCTCATTTATCACTAAAAACCCATTTTGTGAGCCATGTTATCAAGAAGAAATCTTTTCAATGATAACCGGGGAAAAAATGGTGCATTGGTCAGTATTGTCAGAACACTAGTTATTAGTACAACAAAGCAGAGCATTGCTACATGAAGTTGCACTTGAATCAGAGTCACATACTTCTTTATTCATAGAGAATAGTTGTGGATCAGTACAATGTGTGAAGGATAGCCTTCACTTGCTTCATCAGAACAATGTTTTACCTTTCCAGATCAGGGTCTAAACAAAAATCAGATGGCACACTCAAAAAAAGATAATTCAAGGAACCACAAGGGACACTGTACCAACCCAGGACATTGTAAGAGCCAACTCCCATTACAGTGTCTTCACTCCTTTGTGTAGGCACAACCGACTTCATATAATGACTACATAACTATTGTTGACACAGGTAAGGAATGTCGTAGGGTTGCTGTATCAGATTCCTTTTGTGTGAAGTCTCACATTATTATTGGCTCACTTGATTCCAACAATGTCTATGGCCAAGAGTTTTGCACCAACTCTGATCTGCTTTGCACCAACATCATCTCAAGTTTGCACTGTGGGTCTCTTGCTTCCTGCCTGGGTTTTCTGATGTCATTCATGTAGGACCCTATGAGAGCCCACTGGGCATTCCATTCTCAACTCAGAGGTGTGGGGGAGTTGATACCTTATGGAGCAATCCTCAACCAAATGGAGGATGGAAGTCAATGGATAAATGGGTTTTACCTCTTGGGTAAGCAGTTCTGAGATGTTCAACTCACACTCTTCTGAAGGTTTCTTCAATGTTTAGCATCAGCTACCTACAGCAGTAAATCCATTCAATACTGCATCTCTGTATTGACTTTCCCTTTCTGTTTCAATGTAGACCACACCCAGAAGGGAGGTCAGTAAGTTTTCCCAAGAAAGAAACACAATTCCTTACCCTCATATGTTGAGTAGCCTAAATGCAGGCAATGACATCTGTTGGAGGAACGGACCTATCAGAACTCTTGAAGGCACAATTGCCCCCATCTAGGTCCAGACTTCCACACATAAAGTTGAAGTGGTTCTGCACAAACAGTGACATCAGGTGAGGTGGCCTTAGCAGATGTCCAGGTAGTTTAATGTATAATGTGACTGCAAGGTACAATAGTCCCCTGAAGGCTCATTTATCCTCCATAGTTTACAAAAACTTCACTTATCCTCCTCATATTCTCCAGGAAAGTAGCACCTGATTAAAAAAAATTCCTGAACCTAGTACTGCAAAATCAAAAAAGGAGGTAGTGTCCTAATATTTATTGGAATTGTACTAACAAGCTCATAAACTAGCTGTAAAGTTTACCCCACAGTAGATGACCTGGTTTTCTTCTTTTCTAGCAGCTTTTAGAATCTTGTTTTTATCCTTAAACAATGATGTTTCAACATGGATAATTTTTCTATCAAGGCCTTCCGTTGTGGAAAAGTCTAGTGTTTTTAATAACTTTCTTCTTTTTCCTTTATCTTTTTCTGAAACTCCCCTTATTCAGAGGAATGACCCTAAAGATTCAACACCCGTGTCTAATCTTATATTTTCCATGTTTTAAGTGTATATATCTGGGAATTTAAAAAATGCAATTGAACATATAATATCTTTTAACTAGCTTTCTTTGGGGGGGGTCAATATTTTAGGTGGGAAATATAAGACTTTAAAATATCACATATTTTATTTGCTTCATTTTAGGCATATCTTATTTGAAGCATATTGCTTGTTTTATCTGCTGTTCATCTGCTAGAATAGCTGCGTTGAATCCACTCATGTTTGTGATGGTTACTGGTATATTTAGACATATCTAATAGCTTATTTTGTATGTCTTTATTACCTACTCTTTTTTTTCTTACCTTCTCTTGACTTGATAAAATTCTATTTCTTCCCCTTCACTGATTTAAATGTTAAACATTTTAAAGTTATATTTTATAATAAAGTCTATAGTCAGACAGTGTATAATTATTGTACTGATGTTTCCTCTTTAGGAAAAGACCAAAGATATCAAATTTACTCCTTTTGTCTTTTTCACTAATTTTATAAACTTAGTTCTACCTTTCAAATAATAAGATTCCAGATATTCTATTCATCAGTATTTTACTTAGTTTTTTGCTCACCATTTGCTTTGCATTCCATTCCTTCCTGTCCTCTTGTCCATAGCAGTTATTTAATAGAGTTTCCATCCACAGATCCCATTGAAAGAAAGAGCTTAGTCCTTTTACATATGAAAATGTCTATTGTTTCCTTACTCTTTAATAATCTAGCTGGTTTAAAAAATGACACTTTATACTTACTTCAGAATTCAGTCTATTTTCTCCTGTAATTTATTTATGTTGAGATGTCTTCTGGGAATGCAATTAGACTAAGATAATATACAGACTTTCATAAATACAGTCTGTACTTTTTCTAGATATGGATTTATTTTTAACCTACTTATACCTTGGTTAAAAGTTTGCTAGGAAGGAAGTAAAACACATCTTTAGATCGAAAGTCATATCATCATATTTGATTATTGCTTTACTTCTCATTCCTGAAAGTTCTGTTAGATATATGTTGGGGCTTCTTTTATATTCCCATTTCTCTCTCACATATTTTCTGGATGAATTTCTCAGGAATAATCTTTGTTCAATTGTCTTGCATCTGGAATTTATCCCATATATGTGTGACTTTGAGATAGACTCAGAGAGACCTGTCAAGGCCATTTTTCAGAGAGAACAACGAATTAATAAATAACATACTACCCGTCACCTGAAAATTACCCAATGTAGGTTGAAGTACACCAGTAAAAAATAGATATAACTAGTATTTACTTTAAATAATATTTTCCTATAGTTGGAATTTTAAAATCTTGTTCAAATATGTCTAAGCATTGGTCTTTTAATTTTACTTACAATTTGAAGAATATATTTTTTTAAATATATTTTATGAATTTTTCACAGAGAGGAAGGGAGAGGGACAGAGAGTCAGAAACATCGATGAGAGAGAAACATCGATCAGCTGCCTTCTGCACACCCCCCACTGGGGATGTGCCCGCAGCCAAGGCACATGCCCTTGACCAGAATCGAACCTGGGACCTCTCAGTCCACAGGCCGACGCTCCATCCACCGAGCCAAACCAGCTAGGGTGAAGAAGAATATTTTTAATCCCATATGAAGGTTTTCATCTTAGGAAAGTTTACATTTATGTTATTTCGTTGCTGCTGTTATTTCATTATTCCTGAATAATATGCATAATTATATATTATAGAAATGGGGGAAATGCATATTGACTCTCTTACCTCATTGACATTTACTTTGGCCCCTTTTTCTGCATTCAAGGAAAACCTAACAAGTGTGTCTTCTACGTATATCACCGAATCCATTATCTTAAGTTTGAATGCTATTCAGATCTCCTTCCAATGCAGATTTAAATTATTCTACTATATTTTTAGTTTTTTAAAGTCAATTCTTTTTATCTTGTCTCATCTGTTGAACTTTTTATAACTTTTTGTTTCTATTCCTTAGGGACCACATTTTCACACCGTTTAGTGAGGATGACAAGCCGTTTTTCCTCAAACAATATTCTACGTTTTATAAAAAATAATTTTTAGAGTTTGCTCCTCTTGAATTTATAATAGTATGCTTTTTTTGCAGTATGCTTTTCACTTGTTATAAGGAAACCAATATGAGACTTTTCTTGCCTAAAGACATGTTTAAATGTGTGGTGTGGATTGCATCGGCCCTACTCAAATCCCATGATCAGATCTATAGTTATAAGAGTAGCTCTCTACCCAATTATTAGTGTTTCAGATTTTTGTCTTTACCTCAGTTCAATTGTGATAGAAGTGTCCTACTCTACCCTCACTGCATGGTTATAGGATATTTTATATTCAGAGAAATATATCTATCGGAATACTGTGGGCAAGAGAGGTGAAGCACTCAGCTGCTGGCAAATGCTGGGATTCTAACACTTTCATTTTCTCTTCTATTATTTTTTTGGAGTTACCATTTTTGAATATATATAGAAATAGGTACTGATGGAGGCCAAGAGGGACACAATACTCTACTTGTAGGTAATGATTTTTGAGGCAAAGAGTTGGCTGCTAAATACTAGTGTTATATGACTCTTTAATCTATAATCTAGAGGCAGACTTTGGGGGACGCTGAAGCCTATATTTACTTCCACGCTGGTGGAGTCCCTCTCTAAGTAGACTTTGTGTCTTTACAAACATTTTATTAGAAAGTTGAGAAGAACTGCCCCAGAGACTCTCAAATAATCACAAGTCCCTTATTACTGCTCTAAAGCCTGCTTGTTCTTTGTTCTTCATAAGTCCCCCTGTGGTACTTTTCCATTGTTGTTTAAATTAATTTCTCTATGATACAATTCTGATCATCACTTCTCTTTTTAAAGCCTCCAGTGATTATATTTCTATAGCCAATGAGTATGTTTGTTAACTCTGAGTTCAGTGTCGTATTTAAGAGTGGAAGGGTAGGCTAAGGAAATCTTTTTATAATACTTTTATATTGGAGCTTATGATTTGGGCCAGTTTGCTTACAACCCACTTGAAAATGTCAGGTGTTTTTACAGTATTCATACCATTTGATCCATGCAGAATGCCTTCTGCTTTCTCTACCATCCTTCAATACCCACTTAAGATATTATCTTTACAATTCTTCACACAACTGAGTGTTGGAATCCTCATAGCCCTTTGCATTTTTTATGGTATTTTAATGCCATCACTGATCTTTTGAACAGTAACAGAATTTTTAATTTTATTAGTATGTCTGCATAATACCTGGTTAGCAGTGTCTTGTAGTCTGTAAAGCTTCATAAATGCTCTTCAGTACTTTTTTTTTTTTGGTTCAATTGCATCTTGGGAAGCTTTAGAGTTTTCCCCTGTAGTTATAACCACATAACCCAGAGTCGCACATTCTGTAACTAAAGTGTCTTCTTTCTTTTAAAATGTATTGCCCCTATAGTATTGTACAGAAATTAATTTATCTATCTTTTGTAGCTTGGTAAAATACATTACTCAAATATTTTTTCAGCAAGTGTAAAACTGATCCTATAGACCATGAAAGGGCTCAGAAAGTAAGGTCCAATAACACTGGGTCTCTATGCAAACGTCCAATGCCCTTATGGATTTGTAGGTAAGATACAGATTTAATTGCTCCAGTATGTACAACTATATGCAAAAGGAACAGGTATATAATGAACTTGTTGAATAGAAGATTGTGCCTCCCAAAGTTCTTTGTGAACCAGACACAGCAAATGATGTATAGTTAACTCTCAAATTAAATAGCACTTGGCTATCAACTCTTTGACTCTAGTTCATTACTTTGCAAAACATTCCAGGACTTGGTGGATTGGAGATAATAACTTATCTGAATCACTCTCACAGAATCAGCCTCCAAATACTTCAGAGATAATTCTTATTGACTTGTAGCAAGAATAGAAAGTTGTTAATAATACTGTATTGCGTATGTACTTATTTGTTAAGAGAGCAGATTTCATGTTCAGTGTTCTTACCACAATAAAAACAGTTAACAACATAAGAAGTAAAAGGCTAGATTTAGGTTAGCCTGTCATCATTTTGACTATTTCAACAATCTCCAGGTTGTTCTGTTGGCACCTACTCTCTAATCTTTCCAGCCCAGCCTCCACATTGCTGCCAGAATCATCTATTTCCTTTGTTCTTTTTTAACTTAGGTTATTTCAAAATTCCCATCTTCTACCTCATTATTCTGTCTTCCACTTGCTACTCTATTGCAAATGCTCTCTATTGCATTTTAAAAATTTCATTCATTGAGTTCTTCAGCTCCAGAATTTCTATCTCTTTAGAAAGTATCTCATTTGAACCTCTATTTTTTTATGAATTTGTTGAAATTATCTTTCTGAATTATTTTGTAGGTTATTGAGTTTATTCAAAACAGCAATTTTTTATTTTATTTAAAAATATTTTAAAAAAATTCTTTATTGTTGAAAGTATTACATATGTCCCCTTCTTCTCCTCCTTTGTCCTCTCCCACCCTGCCCCCACCACCAAGCCCCGATCTTCAACCCTCCCCTATTGTCAGTGTCCATTCTTTATGCTTATATGCATACAAGTTCTTTGATTGATCTCTTGCGCCCCCACAAACCCCCTCCCCTGCCCTTCCTCTGAGGTTTGACGGTCTGTTCAATGTTCTATATCTCTATATTTATTTTTGTTCATCAGTTTATGTTGTTCATTATATTCCACAAATAAGTGAGATCATATAATATTTATCTTTCTCTTATTGGCTTATTTAGCTTGGAAAAAAATTAAAATCACACACACATATTTAAAAATCTTATCAAGAAAGGGAAATTGTCAAAAGCCTCTGGTACCAGGCTTTTTCTTTCGTATTGTTGTTATTTTTAAATCTTCACCTGGGGATATTTTTCCATTGATTTTTAGAGAGAGTGGAAGAGAGAGGGAAAGACAGAGAGAAATATTGATATGAGAGAAACACATCGATTGGTTGCCTCCTGCATGAGCCCCAACCAGGGCCTGTGCGGGGGAGGAGCCTGCAACCAAGATATGTGCCCTTGATCAGATTTGAACCCAGTACTCTTCAGTCTGCAGGATGATTCTCTACCCACTGAGCCAAACTGACTAGAAAAGCCAAGGCTTTTTCTTATTACAGTGTGTCTTGGTTAGCTATATATGGAAGACTGTATTTTCTAAGATGGCTGCAACCCTAAAATACCCCAATATTTCTCCTATTGAGATGTGGGATTTATGGTCCTTTCCTTTGAACCTTGGTGACTATGTTGGGAGTGGTACTGTGTGACTTTCGAGGCTAGGTCATAAAAAGTGGTACAGCTTCTCCCTGGTCCTCTTAGGATACTTGCTCATGGAACTCAATCACCATGTTGTGGGAAAGTCGACAGACCACACGGAAAAATCACATATAGGTTTTATGACCAACAGCCCCAGCAGAAGTTCCAGGCAACAGCTAGCATCAACCTCCACAAATCTGGTGGGGCTGGGGGGAGGTGAGCATTAGATGGTTCCAGCCCCCAGACTCAGGACACTACAGCTCAAAACAGATGAGCTGCAAAGAATCAGAGACAGAATTTCCCGATCTTATTTAAGGACTACACAGCTGGAGTTACAGGAGGATGGTGTAACCTAAGTATCATTCATGGGTGACCTTGTGCCAATCACTTTGTATAACTTATGATAGGCTAGGCAATGCTGCAAGAGCAAACAAATTTTTGCATCTTACAACTTCACATCATCAATGTTCCCTTCTCACTCACATTGCCGTGCAGTGAAGGTCAGGTGGCTCTCCACAGCATGATGCGGGGATTCAGTTTCCTTTCATGTGGAGGCTCTTCTATCTTCAAGGGTTTCCTTGGAATCCTTTACTGAATCCTCTTCATAACTGGTCTACTGTGGGAAGAGCTCAGGAGACTTAGCTCAGTGCAGTGGCAGATGCAATGGTGTGAGCACACTCCGCCTATACAAGCTTCCTTGGCACACCAGGAAGTGGCAGCGCCCGCCTGAGCAAACCTCCTAGAGCCCCTACATAGTACTCTGATCTTTCCTAGTATTGGCTGCCCTAAGGATAGTGTAAACTTCTGATTGGTCCAAAATGTTATATATACTGCTGCACTTACACAATAAACTTAGATCTGCGTCACTGAACCTGGTCTCCGGAGTCGTGCATGCCTCGTTAGGGCTCCGTCGTCCTCACCCCCGCGGGATACCCTGCTTCAGTCTACCAGTAAAGAAACAGAGCATGGAGGATAACAGAGAAAACCATTCGGCTTGCCTGTGAGTTCTATTACTTCTGCCCACAGTCAATTGGCCAAGAACCAAATATATGACCACATCCTAACTGCAAAGGAGTCTGGGAGAGGTAGTTTTCTTGATTATTCAGGAGAACATTTAGCCAGTTTCTGCCATACACAGCCTCAGTTTCTCCTGTGTGGATGGGAATAATAACAATATGAAGTTCCCTAGGTAGCTGTAAGGATCAAAATGTAAGAAGCTGTCTTATTTCTGAAGAAACTGAAGGAACCATACACATTTTAGAAACATACTGTTTCTCATCAGAGAAAGATAGCTGAGATGATGGATACTTTTCATTATCATTCTGGGGTCCCCATCAATAGTGGACAATGATAAGTCATTGCCCCTCCCCTGGACTGTCCTATATCTAACCACTGGCAACCTCTGCCCTAATACCAACAATTATTTCTCCAGAGGAACAAAACAGCAATTTTGAATATCAGCTAGAACTAGATTGTAAAGTTCCATTGCATTGAGCTCAGTTATTAGAAAATCATTATCTTTTGGTGATGACACGTTTCCTTGATTTTTTATGTTCTTTGTAGATTTTTATTGCTATTTTTTTGCATTTGAAGTAACAGATACCTCCTTAAATCCTTGCTATTGCCTTTGATGTGGTATTCTGTTCACTGGTATAATTAACTGGATAAACTGGTTGTTGTTTTTCCCCCTTCTCTTCTTCAACTTGTGACAGAATTCTTAAGCCTTTACATCTCTGGTTCTTACAACTCACCAAGCTGGCTACTGGAAACCTCCCTTTTGTTTTCCAGGTGGCTCGATCACCCAAGTTTGTGCTTTCTGAGTGCACCTCCTGTCTACCTGCGCTTGTTCTTGCTACTGCTCCAAATCCTTTGAGATTATTTTATGAACGATGTGGTATAACTGTCGAGTGTTTCCTTCCACGACCCGCGTGGAGTAGGGTTCGGTACCTGAAAGAGGAGCCGCACAACAAATGAGAGAAAAGACACGAGATAATTTTGCAATATCGGGGTCCAGGCGGGCAAGTCCAACTCAAGGAGAGGGACTTCCACCCATGCTCAGGCTGCTCCAATCTTTTATTGATCTGGAGTAGCCCTTAGGCAGGTGACCCCCCATTAACAGGCAGACTAGCCCATCAGCAAGAATTTACATAATAATAAATGGGGGAGTAGTTTCAGCTACCACTGTCTGGACAAACAGAGGTGGCGCCTAGCTCCAGGCTTTGCTAGGGCTTCAAAGGCACCCAGCCTTCGGGGGTTTCGGGGAGTTCTCTGTCTATGCTTATCAGATAGTGAAGGCAATAAACAGTTTCCCACATATAACCCAACAACAGACTTCTTCTTGAGGATGCCCTGTTACTGTTTTTAAATTTTTTAAAATTTTAATTGAATTTATTGGGGTGACATTGGTTAATAAAATTATATAGGTTTTAAGTATATAATTCTATCATACATCTGAATATTGTATTATGTGTTTACCACAGTAAGTCAAGTCTCTTTCCATCACCATTTATCCCCCTTTGACCCTCTTCTACCACCCCCCACCCGCCTTATATCTGATAATTACCATACTGTTATCTGTTCCCATCAGTAAAAAAGCTGTGGTACATTTACACAATGGACCTAAGCTATAAAAATGAAGGAAAGCTTACCTTTTGGGACAGTATGGGTGGACCTGAAGAGTATTATTCTAAGTGGAATAAGCCACTCGGAGAAAGACAAATACCATATGATTTCACTTACATGTGGAGTCTAATGAAAAAAAAAAAAAAGCAAAATTGAAACAAATTTATAGATATAGAGAACAGACTGACAGCTGTCACAGGGTAGGGGAGTTGGGGGCTGGGTGGAAAGGGTGCCCTGCTACCTTGATTTTCCAATATAGTAGTACAGAAGTTTCATCAGAAAGCTTAATAGTCATTGAACATTATTTAGAACTCTTTACAGTACTCCATACATGTGAAGCTATAGACAACACCTACATGTGAAGCTATAGCATTACCTAGGAGGTGGAATGGACTAAATTCTGAGATGTTTAGATGGTTGTGGAAGCCTGTTGAAAATGAAAGACTAGCTGGTTGACTTACCCAGATGTCTGAACCTCATTGTGCTGTGCATTTCCACTATGGTTCATTTAAGATGCTGACCATGGTTCTCAGGGATTCTTGGCAGCGTCATAGCAATAATAGCAATTGTTATTGTATCACTACCTGTGGCACTCAAAACTGGATGAAGGAATGACCCAAAATACTGATCCAGTGTAGCATCGAGGAATAACACAGGATACATTTCCCCTCTCCCCCCACCTTGCTTCATGTAGTCAGGACAGTGTATTGCTGCACCAAGGTGGTGCTCTCATCTCTGTATGTTTAATATAAAAATTGGCAGGAGGAAAATACACTCACACAAGCACACAGAGTTTGTCCCATCTGCAGCAGTAGCTTGTCAACAGTCAGTGATTTAAGTAAGCATCATCCCTGTGTCCTAATTAAATATACTTTTCTAAAATATTCATAGTTTAATTAGGGCTTAAAATCAAAGCAAAGACGTTTTAAGTATTCAAAGAGAAGAGCAGGCTCATCTTCAAGAGATGTCATTTTAAAGATATGGGGCCATACATTTGTAGAAATACAGGTAAAAATTTTATGAAGTTTTTCAAAAGTAATATCCAGCCTAAAAATTCATCAAGAGTTTTTCTCTTTATAAAACTGTGTATGCCCCTTATCAGTAGAGGGTTCAGTTTTGAAATAAATTCTTTATATTAACTTACAAACTGACCAAAACTATCCAACCAGAATTTTCACTTTAAATATTGCTAAATGTCATTTTTCTTGGTAGAATCTTTCATTTTGTAATCTGGTTCTGTTACTTATTTTGTAGTCCTTATTGTGGGTTCATTAACTGGATGACATTTAAGATTGCTGTTCCAATCTGGAGGGCTAGGGTGGCAGAGCTGGGTGGAAAGTAGCTCTCTTGCAGCTCAAACATGGCCCACAGAGGGGGACAGCTGCTGCACCTTAGGCCTCAGGTACAGGAAAATGGATTTTCAATCTGGTGGGGCTCCATGTGGCTGGTGTCTGCCTGTGATGAGGGCAATGGCGAATCCCATATTTTGGGAAAACTATGCACTCATTTCTAAATTTGTGGCTGTACTGAAACCAGCTTTTGGTCCTTCTAATATTTTCCTGGTAACATTTACCCCTCTGGCTTTGGTACTTTCTCAATAGGAAGACTAGGAGCCACTGTGGTTAGAAGACATTGATTTTCTTTCATCTCCTAACACCATGTTGGGCCCTAAGACCCCCGGAGAGTCCAGCAGAGGAGGCGACGACCCCAAGTCAAACGCAGAGACCGAGGCTTGATGCAAGAGCAAGAGGATTTTTATTACAAGCGCAGCGCAGGGGCTCTCAGGCAGGCAGGCAACAACACAAAGGAAGTGCTGCTGACTGGAGCCCCGAGCAATTGCAGAACACGGGTTTATAAAGGCAAAAACCACACGCAGGTGGCCGGAAAACAGGGAACTGGGTTACCAGTTAACTCATAACTCATCTTTTACAGGGACAGGTCTTTGTTATTAGTTGACTCATTTCCTAAGGGGCCAGGGTGGTCTGGTATGCGCAGGCCGATCCCGAGGAGTGATAAGATAACTATGCTATGACCAGATCAGGGCGCCAGAGCTTTACGGGAAAGGTCAGGAGGGGGAAGTTCTCTTTAATCTTTACATTAACCAGAGCTTACTGGAAAAGCTGGTCCAGGGGGAAGGGGGGAGTTTTTCAGCGGCCTTACATTCCCCCCTTTTCTTGTGGGAAGTTCCAATCATGGAACTACAGGCTAATGTTTGAGGGTACAGGCTGATACCGCTGTTGGAGGACCATTACCTGAACTGCACTAATCCGGTCCTGGATGAAGGCGATTAAGCGGTTTACTATGCATGGCCCGAATGTCAAAAGGAGGAGTAAAATGATCAGGGGTCCCACGAGAGAGGATATCAGGGTTGTGAACCACGGTGAGCTGTTAAACCAACTTTCAAACCAGCCTTGCTTGGCCTCTCGCTCTCTTTTGCGAGTTTCTAATCTCTCCCTAAGTTTTGACATGGAATCCTTTATCACCCCTGAATGATCAGCGTAGAAACAGCATTGTTCCCTGAGAGCTGCACACAGCCCTCCCTCCTTTAAGAATAGGAGATCTAGTCCTCTCCTATTTTGTAGGACTACTTCAGACAAAGAGGTTAGAGACTCCTCAAGTTTAGTTATGGAGTGCTCTATATGTTTGAGGTCTTCATCTATAGCAGCTCTGAGCTCCTCAGTATAGGTGGGGCCTTTAATGAGGGCTGTTGTCCCTGTTCCTACTCCTGCCGCGACCCCTAGACCTAGGAGAGCAGCCAAGGTCAGTGAAACAAGTTCCCGTTTATCCCGATGGGAAGGAGAATAGGAGTCAAATTCTTTTTCAAATGCATTAGCTTGATAATACATGATCCTGGGGACTAGTTGGACAAGGATACAATAATCTTGAGAACGGTTAAAGGCCTGGGCTGCTAAACATGGAGTAAGTCCCGTACTACAGGCCCACCATCCCCCTGTTGGGGGCACTAAGTAATAGCTTGCAGAGGAGGGATATGCCAGGTTCTCCTTGCAGAGATGCTGGCGGTCCTTTGGCACTTGTCCTATACATGTGCCTTGCCCTGAGACCTCAGTAAGGGTCAACTTCCCCTGCTGTCCCCACGAACAGTGGTCATGGCTGGTGGTGTTGGTATAGTTTCCCTGGAAGGCTATGCCCTCATAGTAGGGGGGCCCTGTAGTTAGGCAGAGCCAGCAAGACTCAGTTAGGTTAGACTTGGACATGTTTAAAGAACTAAAGGCCCCCTCTACCAAGCCTAATAGCCTCTGACCTGAGTTTGTCTCTAGTTCTATGGGGTTGGCCTGTTCCTCCCTGGAGGCTGGGCTAGTTCCTGCCACGGTGGTGGTGGCAAGAGGCCTTTCTTTCGTGGGGAGCTGCCGGCTGGACAAGACGGTGTTGGGTCCTACTGCAACTGGTGGCCTGTAATCCTGTACATCTAATCTTATCTTAAAAAGGAGGCCATCATCATGTTGGTCCTTATACAGCCGGATCCCCCATGTCACTCCCCAGCGCCACTTGTTTAGGTCGTATGACCGCCCAGCTGAGGTGAAGGAGATATTCAGGGCGTTAACCCAACCCCTATGTCCGGAGGTTTGGCTCTCATTTCTCCGAACCTGGATGAGGTCCCACTCGGGGGGCCCTCTGATCCAATATCCAGTACCAGTTGTCTCACATCCCCATTCTGCACAGAAATACTCTCGTTCAGATCCACAATTCTTTCTATGTCCCTGCCTGTCTTTGGGGCATACATAGAATTGGGTCATCGTAAGACGCTCACGGGCCCCCAGATAACTACAGTGAACTCCAAATTGCAAATCTCTTCCTTTTCCTATGTAAGCTCGGGTCTCTATACCTGCTTTAGTCTCTTCTACTGTTCTCTCAGGGAGGTCCCATAGTCTGTATCCTGCTGCCATAGCGCAGAGGTCTGGCGTTAAGTCTGGCCACCATGTCCCTTTAGGTGCTATATTGGTGACCGACCAGGCCGTCTGTCCGGTGTGGGGGGACATTACCCTCCAAGTTAGTCTCTTTGGGGCATGGGGGTTGCTACTTATCAGCGGCAGGCTCAGCAGGAAGAGGGCGGCGGCAAATCCGTAGCTTGAGAGGGTTGTCTGTCTTCTCCACAGTCCATCCATGATCGGTGTCGTCTGATGGGGGTGCCCGCTTGACGTGGGAGGCGTGGATCCAAGCAGCTACACCGTCTACCTTGACCGCTGTTGGGGTTGTCAGCAACACCAGGTGGGGTCCCTTCCACCTCGGCTCGAGATTAGCGGCCCGATGGCGTCTGATGTACACAAAGTCTCCGACCTGGAACTGGTGGGGGACTTGCAGTTCTCCTGGTTGGTAGAGGGCGGCCAGGGGAGTCCACACCTCCTTCTGGACAGTCTCGAGGGCCTTCAGCCTGGCAAGCAGGGATTGAGGGGTGTGAGTGTCTGTGGGCACGGACCAAGGGTCAGCGGCTAGGGGCGGAGAGGCCCCAAACAAAACCTCGAACGGTGTCACCCCCAAGGGGCCTGGGGTGTTTCGCGCGCGGAAAAGGGCAAAGGGAAGGAGGACCGTCCAGTCTGCCACGCCAGTCTCTAAGGACAATTTAGTCATAGCCTCTTTTAATGTTCTATTCATTCTTTCTACCTGACCTGAACTCTGGGGCCTGTAAGCACAATGCAATTTCCAATCCGCCCCTAGTATCTTGGCCATTCCCTGACTTACCTGGGCAACAAAAGCTGGACCGTTGTCTGATCCAATTACCTTAGGAATTCCAAACCGTGGAAAGATGTCTTCTAAGATCTTCTTGGCGACCACAGTTGCAGTTTCTCTTTTGGTAGGGAAGGCTTCTACCCAACCTGAGAAGGTATCTATGAAAACTAAAAGATATTTATAACCGTATCGGGCGGGCTTTACTTCTGTAAAATCCACCTCCCAGTAACTCCCGGGCCGGTCTCCCCTGAGTCTGTGTCCGGTCCCGACCTGGGATGAATGTACATTTACCAGCTGACACGCCTTGCATTGCTTAACTACTTCTTCTGAAAGGCGATCGAGTCCTTTGACATAGTGTCCCGTTGCCCGGCTGGTGGAGCTGAGGTGTTTGGCCCCCAGGTGGGTAAGGCGATGCAGTTGTTGGAGGTAGGCAGTGGCTGCCGCCCTTGGTACTACCATTTTTTCCCCTGCAGTTCTCCACACTCCTAGTTTGTCCTTATGGTATTTTTCTGGCCTTTTAAGCAGGTCTTTTTCCTCCTCTAGGGTGTAGTGGAGGGTCTCTGGCTGTGGTGCTGCGGGGCCAACAGCGAGGGCGAGTAGCCGGGGCCCTAGAGCGGCCTGCCTTGCCTCGGCATCCGCTTTCCTGTTTCCTATAGCTGTTTCCGAGGTCCCTTTCTGGTGGCCGGGACAATGGATGATAGCTACCTCCTGGGGGGCATGAATGGCTTCTAGGAGGTCGAGGATTTCCTTTTTATTTTTAATTTCCCTTCCTGCTGAGGTGAGGAGACCTCTCTGACGGTATATAGCCCCGTGCACATGAGCAGTGGCAAAAGCATAACGACTGTCAGTATAAATATTAGCCCGGCTGTTCTCTGCCAGCCTGAGAGCCTGTGTCAGAGCAATTAATTCAGCCTTCTGGGCCGAAGTCCCTTCGGGCAAGCTACTAGCCCAGATAGTCCGGTCCTTGCTGACCACAGCCGCTCCCGCCACCCTCTTACCTTCATAGAGGTAGCTGCTTCCATCCGTGTACCAGGTGAGTTGAGGCTCTGGCAAGGGGGAATCTTTGAGGTCTCTCCTCGGCCCTGTTTCCTCTGCCAGAATGTCACGGCATGAGTGTAGGACTTCTTTGCTCTCAGGATTTACTTCCGGTAGTAAGGTTGCTGGGTTGAGAGCTACCGGAGCCCCGAAGCGGATTCGATCTTCACTTAGCAGGAGACTCTGGTAGTGAGTCATCCGGGCGTTGGATAGCCACCGGTCCGGTGGCTGCCGGATAACACTCTCGAGAGTGTGTGGGGCCACCACAGTTAGTTTCTGCCCCAAGGTAAGTTTGTCCGCATCTCTTACAAGCAGGGCAGTAGCTGCAATTGCTCTTAGACAGCCTGGCCACCCCCTAGCCACTGGGTCTAGTCTCTTGGATAAATAGGCTACCGGCCTCTTCCAGGGGCCTAAGGTTTGAGTTAGGACCCCCCTGGCTACTCCCTTTCTTTCATCTATGAACAGAGTGAAGGGCTTGGCCACATCTGGTAAGGCCAATGCCGGCGCCGAGAGAAGAGCCTTTTTAATGTCGTCAAAGGCTTTCTGATGAGTCTCCCCCCACTCGAAGGGGTTCCCTTGTTTTGTCAGCGGGTATAGGGGCTCCGCTAGGGTTGCAAAACCTGGAATCCAGAGGCGGCAGAATCCAGCTGTTCCCAGGAACTCGCGTACCTGCCGGGGGGTCTGCGGTCTGGGAATCTGGGTGACTGTGCTTTTTCGGGCTTCAGTGAGCCACCTCTTTCCCCCTTCTAGTGCGTATCCTAAATAGGTCACTCTCCGCTGACATATCTGGGCCTTCTTGGCCGAGACCCGGTATCCTAGGCGGGAGAGCTCTAAAAGCAAGGCCCCGGTACCTGTTTCACAGTCCTCCTTAGTAGCTCCGGCGAGGAGAAGGTCATCCACGTACTGGAGAAGGGTGACTTGCGGGTGGTCAGCACGGAAAGCAGCCAGGTCTTGATGAAGAGCCTCATCGAAGATAGTGGGGGAATTTTTGAATCCTTGCGGAAGTCGGGTCCAAGTCAGCTGCCCCGTTATTCCCGAATCTGGGTCTCTCCACTCGAAGGCGAAAATATTCTGGCTGGCAGGATGCAGTCCTCTTGTTGACTTCTCTTAAATCCTGCACCGGTCGGTAGTCATCAGTTCCGGGCTTTTTTACCGGGAGGAGTGGGGTGTTCCACGGGGAGTGGCACTTAACGAGGACTCCAAGGCGTAGGAGGCGTTGGACATGAACCTTGATCCCCCTCCAGGCTTCTTTTGCCATGGGGTACTGTCGTACTGCAATCGGGGTTGCAGTGGACTTAAGCTCTACTATCACAGGGGGCCGTTCGGTAGCTAAGCCCATCCCCGCGGTTTCAGCCCAAGCTTTGGGGTATTGCTGTAACCATCCCGCTATCCTCTCGTCCTTTCGGACATTACTCTCAAACAGCCGATGCTCGTCTTCGAGCTGGAGTGTCAAGAGAGTAATTGGCTCTCCATGTTGGGTCAGGGTCGGCCCCCGTGGGGTGAAAGTGATCTGAGCCCCCATTTTAGTTAGCAAGTCTCTTCCCAGAAGGGGGGCTGGACACTCGGGTATTACTAAGAAGGAATGAGTCACTCTTCCCGTGCCTAGATCAACTGTCCGGGTGGTGGTCCAGGAATATTGCTCATTTCCCGTTGCCCCTATCACCCAGGAGGTCTTCTGGGAGACTGGTCCTAGTGGTTTCTTAAGAACTGAATATTGGGCCCCTGTGTCTACCAGAAAGTTAACAGGCTTCCCCTCCACCTTAAGAGTTACCCTAGGCTCGGGGAGGGGATCCGAGCCCCGACTTCTTCAATCACTATCTTCCTGGAGTGCCAGCGCCTTCTTTGCTAGTCTCTTTGGGCACTCCCGCTTCCAATGTCCTTCTTCCTTGCAATAAGCACATTGATTCTTCCTTAACGGTGGCCTGTTGCCCAGGGCCCCTGCCTGTCTTCCTTTTCCTCTCTCCTGTGGCTTACTCCCTTCTATTGCTGCGGCCAAGATATGGGTTAGTCTCTGCTCTTCCCTTTTTTCCTTTTTCTCCTCCTTCTCCTCCCTCTCTCTCTCCTTCCGCTGCTCCTTTTCCTCCTCGGTCTCCCTCTTATGGTACACTTTCTCTGCTTCCTTAACTAAATCTTGGAGGGTAAAGTCCTGCAATCCCTCAAGTCTCTGCAGCTTTTTCTTAATATCTAATGCTGACTGCCCTATGAAAGCCATAGCTACTGAGGCCCTCTGCCCCTCCGAGGTGGGGTCAAACGGGGTGTACCGTCTGAACGCCTCCATTAATCGCTCGAGAAAAACAGAAGGCGGTTCAGTGGGCCCCTGTATGACCTCTCTTACCTTAGCCAAATTCGTGGGGCGCCGAGCTGCCCCTCTGAGGCCGGCCACTAGTGTCTGGCGGTAGACCTTCAGGTGCTCCCTACCTTCTGCCGTGTTGAAGTCCCAGTCCGGCCTGGCCAGAGGAAAGGCCGCATCCACCAAATGAGGGAGTAGAGTCGGCCGGCCGTCGGGGCCAGGGGCGTTCTTCCGGGCCTCCAAGAGGATCCGCTCCCTTTCCTCTGTAGTAAAGAGAGTCTGAAGAAGCTGTTGACAATCGTCCCAAGTGGGCTGGTGAGAGAACATAAGGGACTCAACCAGCCCCGTTAGACGCTGGGGATCCTCTGAAAAGGGAGGGTGGTTAGTTTTCCAGTTATAGAGGTCTGCCGAGGAGAAGGGCCAGTATTGGAGTGGCTGGAGCGGAGCCGTTTCATTATCGTCTCCGCGGGGGGGTGGAGGCCCGTATGGTCGGAGAGGGCAGGCTACGGTCGAATCTGGAGACGCGGGATGTCTCCTCTGACTCCGGGTTCCCTGGGCCGGTCCCTCTGTTGGAGGGGCGGGAGGAGGTGCTGAAGGCTCCGGTCTCTCCGGCGGCTCTGGCTGGAGAGGAGAGGGGTAAGGGGGTGGAGAGTCCAAGAGGAGAAGATCGGTTTGAGAATCTGCCAGGGGACGTTTCGTCTGATCTGCGGCGGGAGGGGCCTGGGCCACGAGAACCCGGGAGGTTCCGGATGGCAGCCAGGGTTTCAGCCAAGAGGGAGGGTTCTGGACCAGGTCCTGCCAGACGACAATATACGGCTGCTGGTCTGGATGGCCCGCCGGGCCTGATTGGAACACCTTATTCTTTACTGCAAAAATAATAGACAGGTCAAAAGTCCCGTCCGCTGGCCATCCCACGCCTAGGGCTGGCCAGTCGGATGAACAGAAAGTCTGCCAAGGACCCTTCTTAACACTGACGGAAAGATTGAGTCCCCGACTCCGGACGTCCGTCCAGTGTGCTACTGTAAGAGAAAGAGGGGTGCTGCTTCCGTGGCCCATGTTACCTGGATGGGAGAAGAGGAGTAAAAGACAAAAACAAAGAACAAACAATGACGCGACAAGACACCGGATCCACAAGAATTTACCCAGATACAGAACGGCCGCTGAGGGATGATATCCCTCCCTAATGCTAGTCCGGCCGGACACGCGAGTGCCCGTTGCCGGACAGCCAGAACCTGAAGTGACCAAGACCTCTTGGTCACCGCCCGATCCTGGGGCGTCCCCCAGGGTGACAGTTTTTCTGGCCGAAGCCCCTACGACCAGAGGAGCCGACTCCTTACGGAGCCGACACCCTGTCTTCCTGAAAAACCGAAACTAAGAACGAACAAAGGACAAGACAAACACTGAATGACTCCGGAGTCTGCTTACCTCCAAGACCGATCCCAGCGCTTGAAGGGGGTCGCCTAATCCCGGACGAGCCCCCAAATGTTGGGCCCTAAGACCCCCGGAGAGTCCAGCAGAGGAGGCGACGACCCCAAGTCAAACGCAGAGACCGAGGCTTGATGCAAGAGCAAGAGGATTTTTATTACAAGCGCAGCGCAGGGGCTCTCAGGCAGGCAGGCAACAACACAAAGGAAGTGCTGCTGACTGGAGCCCCGAGCAATTGCAGAACACGGGTTTATAAAGGCAAAAACCACACGCAGGTGGCCGGAAAACAGGGAACTGGGTTACCAGTTAACTCATAACTCATCTTTTACAGGGACAGGTCTTTGTTATTAGTTGACTCATTTCCTAAGGGGCCAGGGTGGTCTGGTATGCGCAGGCCGATCCCGAGGAGTGATAAGATAACTATGCTATGACCAGATCAGGGCGCCAGAGCTTTACGGGAAAGGTCAGGAGGGGGAAGTTCTCTTTAATCTTTACATTAACCAGAGCTTACTGGAAAAGCTGGTCCAGGGGGAAGGGGGGGGTTTTTCAGCGGCCTTACACTAACACCATCAGCTGTCTCTGCCTCTTCCAGAGTTAGGGCCGGGATTTGGCACACTCTCCACTGCACCTCCTTAGCGAGAGTAACTGTGGTTAAAGCATCTAGATCCAACCTAACCAGATCCATAAGGTTTTGACTCCTCACACCTTTTCTGGACTCTATCACAGCACAGTGCTAATAGGGTATGCAACTGGCTTCTACAGCGGCTTCCCAGAGTGGCTGGAGAACAACATGTAGGCATAGTGTTATTACCCCATGGGACAAACTTCATTGGAGGGAAAAAAGGAGTGGGATTTATCATCTGCTTCTTTTGTCTACCTCGTTTCTATTCATAGACTCATCTTGAGGCAAAGTGATTTGTTCCACATGGTTTGTCTAAAATATTTACCATGGGACTCAGCAATGAGCTCTACTTTATTATTTTATTATGAAATTGTTGTCAGCTTGGTAGCTACCTCCCTTCCCCTTTCCATGCTTTCCTTCTCGCCTCATATCACTGTTGCGGCACTCGGATTACACCTCCATCTCATGAGAGTTTGAACCAATTCCATTCTCTCAGAGTGAGAAACGTGTCTCAAGCCGGGTAATTCTGCTTCAAAGTGCTGGATAGTAAAAATAAGAGGAATCTGTGAATGCCTGGCCACCAAGTCACTGCTTAAAACTCTGAAAAGTTCCACTTTTACAGCTTTTATAAAAAGCACTGAAAGTCTTAACTTCTTTGGCCCTCTGCTCTTCTGCCGTGGATGTTTCTGTTTTTCTTGAGATTCCTTAAGAACACCTGATTAAGGTTTGAAAAGATCAGCATCTAGTCTGTTTTTCCATCTGATGCAGTGGGTTATATCTGACCACCCAGCCAGATTCTGCAAACTGTCCTCTTAGGATGTGGACATGAACCCAGGAGAGCACGAGGGCAAGCTGTACAGCAGTGAATCTGCTAGGGGCAGCAGGGCTGGAGGACGATGCTGAGGATCACTCCCATTTATTCTACAAGTCTCGTCAATGTTTATATGACTAATACAATCCACTAGTGTTTCGTGTTCTGCCTGTCTACCCTGATTCTGCTAACTTCTCATTGTTGAGGCTTTGCTCCAGATAACAGGAATCTCCTCCATGAAATAGTCTAATTGAATGAGAACTTAAGCTTTCTTGAGCTTTATATTTACTCCCTGTCAGTTTTTCAGAATTATGGAATTTCTTTACACAGGGAGAAGGTTCTAGAATGGAATCAGGGAAAGGAAAAGAAAACAATGAGAGGTAGAGGGAAGATGGGTATAACAGATGTCAGCTTGATAAGATCTACAACTTTTCTGTCTGGTCATCAATACAATTTACATTCACTTATTTAAGAGAAAGATTTGTTATGTTGGGACGCAGGCAGAAAGGGTTAGGCATGATGTAGGACTGGGGATGCCACTCAAATCAGCCATGTACAGCTAATATTTCAGTGGGATTGATTAATCCAGCTTATTTATATAATGTAACTTATTCCTACAGGCCAAGGCTGTGGGAATGGGACTGTGTTTATGGGACTAGGTAGTAAGATGTATGTACCATCCACAGCCCCCTACAGGAATAACAGATTTACTACCATAGCTGCTGGGAGTGTTGTGGAAAGATGGTGGGTCCTCAGCAATTGGCCCCACATTGACCCACATTCCTGAAAGTCATCCTCTCCAGAGTGGCCTGTATTCAGTCTATCCTTGATGTGGGGGAATAAAGACTTGGACTTCTTGCTCCAGTTCAGGAAAGCTTTGAAATATCATCCCAGGTTTAGAAAGCCTCATAGTTTCAACGGGTTTTGTGGTGATGGCATTGCCTCTGCCAATCCTGTTCCTTCATTCCGTAGGCGTTGATCCCTAGAGCTTTCTGATAGGCCTGCTACATGCTAATATTTTTTGCAGGTTAGAGTCCCTGGGAAGCACACTATAAAGTGATATTAACTTAGGAGTCCAGTGTAGGGAGCTGAGAGCCTAGTTGCCTTTAGGATTGTGATGTTTCACAAGTTACAAGCCTCTTCAGAGTCAGGGTGCCAATCCCAGGGAAATCGTGCGAGTACAGAACAGCTCTCCTTCCACTTTTCTAGTTCCCCTTTGATTAGTTAAGGGAAACAGAGAGGCCTCATTTCTTTGGAGTGGAACTGACACATTTCTGAAGTCAATCTCATTCACTTTCAAACATTTCTCATTTAAAACTTTCCTCTTTCAACTTTCAAAGCTAACTTATATCTATCTCTGTGGCCCCACGTATGCTAGACCCTAGGATTCAATCAACACTGAAGCAGGAAGAAAATCTGGACTATTATTTGTAATACTGACCGACTGAGATCCTTTGAGCCCCAAGCCAGCCTTTACTGGATGAAGTTAAATGGTGGCACAAATACACAGTGATAACGATGGCTCTCTTAGCTTGAGCGTCGCAACTCCAAGTGGAACCATCTATGAATGGTTGAATTAGTCTTCTGCCCTTTGACCCAGATTTTGTCACTGTTATGCATTTAAATCTAATCCTACATACTGAATATTTTCTCTTGGCCAAGCAGAGTTCATTATCTTTGAGGTGCTATCTACTTGAGAATATTTCACCTTAAGAACATGAGTCATCTCAGTCACCCTTGGGAAGATGAATCAGCCTTGAGGAATGGAAGTCCTTTGCCTATTTGAGAACCCAGACCTTTGGGACATGATCAAGTTTCATCGGCTTATGGGAAGGAGGTGGTTAATTGGCCTTTTTTGTTTTGGGGGGGACCTAAAGAGAGGCAGTGGAAAGCAGTTTTGCCAGGAGAATGAGGTGGACTTTGATGTGGGAATCTAACATGAAATGGACTCTGGCAATTTGAAGGTCATGGTGTGTCTCACCAATTACTTGAATTGGAAATAAGATGATTGCCTTTTTAAAAATATCTATTTCCTATCTCTGTCAATTGAAAAACACCGACTAGAGACTTTGATCAACCCAGTAATAATGAACATCCCCATTGCCCAGACTATTAGAGTTTCTCAGTATTTGAGGTCCATTCTTATGTCCTAGAATAAGACTAGAAACCTACCGCCAAGTGGATTCAGCTACGTTTCCAAGGAGCTGTGTATTCTTTAAGTGGAAAATATCTTGTCAGAAAGCAAGGAAGCTGTAGATAGTGGAAGCTGTCAGTGATCCACGAAGATCCCTTTGGATTTCTTTTGCTATTTCTATACGACCCTCTACTGGCCTGTGCCTGCAGCTCCATTCAGAGCTGGCTTTGCTTAGTTAGTTATTCCTCAGCACTTTCCCTAACTTGAAGCAAAAGACCTGGGCTTTCATAGTCCTGCAGCCATCATGGTTCCCCGACATCTCTTCATCCCTGTCCCTGACCTGCTACTCCATTTCCTTACTGGTTTCTCTGGGGAGCATTTTCTTTTTTCCCCCCAAGAGTTTGTTTGTTTATTTGATTAATTAATTAATTAATTGATTAATTAATTATTTATATCTTTGAAAGTATTACAGATGTCCTCCTTTTCCCCCCATTGATCCCCTCCACCCTACTCCCATCCCCTCCTCAGGCCTTCATCGCATTTTACTGTCTGTTCATGGGTTATGCATATATGTTCTGGGGAGCATTTTTTTTTTTAAATATTGATTTCAGAGAGATGAAGGGAGAGGAAGAGGGAGATAGAATATCAATAATCCACTGACTCCTACATGCCCCCTACTGGGGATGGAGCCCACAACCTGGACATATGCCATGACCAGGAATCCTACCTTGATCTTCTGGTTCATGGGTCGATGCTCAACCATTGCACCACACTGGTCAGGCTGGCATTTTCTTAATAAGTCACTTGTACATACGCTCATATCTTAGGGTCTGCTTCTGGGAAACTCAGGAAAAGTCCTGGGTACTCTAGAATCAAAAGTGTAAGTTTTTTTGACAAGCTTTTCAGTTTTCTATGTGTAAAATTCAGTAGGGTCACATTCAGTAGGCGGTTACTTAGAAACTTAGACCACCGATACAGAATGAAGAATCACTTGGAAGCTAATAAATACTTCTGAGGATTGTGGTTACTTCAAGCAGAATGTGAGTGAAAAATTGTATAGAAAATACTAACCATGGGACCTAAAATAGTAACTCTGAAATCTGTTCAATGAAATCTGATATTAGACTCCCAAGGAGGACTATGATTTAGGTGCTTTTGGGAAATATACTGTGAATCTGGAAACCTTCCAGAAAAGAAGGGATGGGTTTATTTTAGATGTAAATTAAGTAGGATTTGGCTGCTATGGAGCCTTTTTGTTGTCTTTGTCATTCCTACATTTTTGGACCTGGAGGCAATGTCACCCGTGGCTGCAGAGTGTCAGGTGGTGCAACCTGGAAGAGTGAAAGGGCTCCCCAGGGGGTGGACCTACACCATGAGGAAACAGGAGAGGACTGGGCAATTGAACTTTGTATGAAGATTGCGTGTTCAAAGTACATTTTCTCCATGCAAACTTCCCAGGAAAATTTGGATCACGTCTGTTGAGACAGGTGATAATTCTCCATGGCACACTGTGAGGTGGGAGCCAGCACAGTAACCTGTCACATTGTGTCCTGGCTTACCTTATTTCTCTTTTCCCCTCATTTTTATTGCCCTGGCCTTAAACCATCCATAAGGTGTCATCAGTTAAAGATTAATCTCTGACTCCAGCTCTACTTTCTAGAGGATGTAGGTTAGAACACATATTGATTATTTACTTAGTGGCAATCAAAAGATACAAAAAAAGAGAATTCTAAGGACATTGCTAAGAGAAAATGATTGAGTCTAGAATTCTATACTCAAATTATTTAAGTATAAAGATAATATAGAGCATTTCGGAAATATGATTTAGTTTACCTCCTGCTTCAATTCTGAAGGATGTGTAAGTATACTTTTATTTCTCAGTTTCTAGGAACAGTAGTGAAGAAAAACACACAGTAAATCTAGTATTTAAATATTTGTGGATGATATGGTTGTAAAGGATAATATAACCTTTTTTTTTCTTTTTTTTTTTAAATTTATTGCTTAAAGTATTACAAAGGGTATTACATATGTGTCCATTTTACCCCCCCGCCCTAGACAGTCCCCTAGCCTCCCCTATCCCCCAGTGTCTTATGTCCATTGGTTATGCTTATATGCATGCATACAAGTCCTTTAGTTGATCTCTTACCCCCCTACCTCCTGCCCCCCAACCCTCCCCGGCCTTCCCGCTGCAGTTTGACAATCTGTTTGAGGCAGCTCTGCCTCTGTATCTATTATTGTTCAAAAGTTTATAATGGTCTCTATTATCCATGAATGAGTGAGATCATGTGGTATTTTTCCTTCATTGACTGGCTTATTTCACTTAGCATAATGCTCTCCAGTTCCATCCATGACGTTGCAAATGGTAAGAGTTCCTTCCTTTTTAGAGCAGCATAGTATTCCATCGTGTAGATGGACCACAGTTTTCTAATCCATTCATCTACTGATGGGCACTTAGGCTGTTTCCAGATCTTAGCTATGGTGAATTGTGCTGCTATGAACAGAGGGGTGCATATATCCTTTCTGATTGGTGTTTCTGGTTTCTTGGGATATATTCCTAGCAGTGGGATCACAGGGTCAAATGGGAGTTCCATTTTCAGTTTTTTAAGGAAACTCCATACTGTCTTCCATAGTGGCTGCACCAGTCTGCATTCCCACCAGCAGTGCACAAGTGTTCCTTTTTCTCCACATCCTCTCCAGCACTTGTCGTTTGTTGATTTGTTGATGATAGCCAGTCTGACAGGTGTGAGATGGTACCTCATTGTTGTTTTGATTTGCATCTCTCGGATGATTAGTGACTTTGAGCATGTTTTCATATGTCTATTGGCTTTCTGAATGTCCTCTTTTGAAAGGTGTCTATTTAGGTCCTTTGCCCAATTTTTGATTGGATTGTTTATCTTCCTTTTGTTAAGTTGTATGAGTTCCCTATAAATTTTGGAGATTAGGCCCTTATCAGATATGACATTGGCAAATATGTTTTCCCACACAGTGGGTTTTCTCATTGTTTTGTTGATGGTTTCTTTTGCTGTGCAGAAGCTTTTTATTTTGATGTAGTCCCATTTGTTCATTTTCTCTTTAGTTTCAAGTGCCCTAGGAGCTGTATCAGTGAAGAAATTGCTTTGGCATATGTCTGAGATTTTGTTGCCTTTGGATTCTTCTAGAATTTTTATGGTTTCCTGTCGTACATTTAAGTCCTTTATCCATTTTGAGTTTATTTTTGTGTATGGTGTAAGTTGGTGGTCTAGTTTCATTTTCTTGCATATATCTGTCCAATTTTCCCAACACCATTTATTGAAGAGACTATCTTGGCTCCATTGTATGTTCTTGCCTCCTTTGTCAAATATTAATTGAGCATATTGGTTCGGGCCGATTTCTGGGCTCTCTATTCTATTCCATTGATCTATATGCCTATTCTTGTGCCAGTACCAGGCAGTTTTGAGAACAGTGGCTTTGTAATACGACTTGATATCTGGTATTGAGATCCCACCTACTTTGGCTTTTTTCAGGATTGCTGCAGCTATTCGGGGTCTTTTTTTATTCCAGATGAATTTTTGGAGAGTTCGTTCTAGATCTCTGAAGTATGCCGTTGGTATTTTAATGGGAAGTGCGTTGAATTTATAGATTGCTTTGGGTAGTATGGACATTTTAATGATGTTGATTCTACCAATCCATGAACACGGTATGTTCTTTCATCTGTTTATGTCTTCCTCTATATCTTTTTTCAACGTCCTGTAGATTTCTGAGTAGAGGTCTTTTACCTCTTTAGTTAGGTTTATTCCTAGGTAGCTTAATTTTTTTGGTGCGATGGTAAACGGGATTGTTTTTATAATCTCTCTTTCTGAAAGTTCACTATTGGTGTATAGAAATGCCTCGGATTTCTTGGGGTTAATTTTGTATCCTGCTACATTGCCAAATTCATGTATTAAGTCCAGTAGCTTTTTGATGGAGTCTCTAGGGTTTTGTATGTATAATATCATGTCGTCTGCAAATAAGGACAGTTTTACTTCCTCTTTTCCAATTTGGATGCCTTTTATTTCTTCTTCTTGCCGAATTGCAATGGCTAACACTTCCAGTACTATGTTGAACAGGAGTGGTGAGAGGGGGCATCCCTGTCTTGTTCCTGTTCTTAGGGGAAATGGTGTTAGTTTTTGTCCATTGAGTATGATGTTGGCTGTGGGCCTGTCATATATGGCTTTTATTATGTTGAGGTATGATCCTTCTACTCCCACCTTGCTGAGAGCTTTTATCAAAAATGGGTGCTGAATTTTGTCAAATGCTTTTTCTGCATCAATTGATATGACCGTGTGGTTTTTTTCTTTCAATTTGTTTATGTGATGTATCACGTTTATTGATTTGTGGATATTGTACCATCCTTGCATCCCTGGGATAAATCCTACTTGGTCATGGTGTATGATCTTTCTGATGTACTGCTGGGTCCGATTTGCTAAGATTTTGTTGAGGATTTTGGCATCTATGTTCATGAGGGATATTGGCCTGTAATTCTCTTTCATTGTGTTGTCTTTACCTGGTTTTGGTATTAGGGGGATGCTGGCTTCATAGAATGAGCTTGGAAGTGTTCCTTCCTCCTGAATTTTTTGTAGTAGTCTGAGGAGGATACGTTTTAGTTCTTCCTTGAATGTTTGGTAAAACTCCCCTGTGAAGCCGTCTGGTCTTGGGCTTTTGTTTGCTGGAAGCTTTTTGATGACTGCTTCAATTTCTTCCATAGTTATTGGCCTGTTGAGATTTTTAGATTCTTCCTGATTGAGTTTTGGGATGTTGTATTTTTCTAGGAATTTGTCCATTTCCTCCAGGTTGTCTAGTTTGTTGGAGTAGAGCTGTCCATAGTATTTTTTAACAATCATTTGTATTTCTGTGGGGTCTGTTGTTATTTTGCCTCTATTGTTTCTGATTTTGTTTATTTGGGTCCTCTCTCTTTGCTTCTTGGTGAGTCTGGCTAGAGGTTTGTCAATCTTGTTTATCCTTTCAAAGAACCAGCTCTTGGTTTCATTGATTTTCTGTATTGTTTTTTTGGTCTCTATGTCATTTATTTCTGCTCTAATCTTTATTATCTCCTTCCTTCTGCTCACTCTGGGGTTTTCTTGTTGCTCTCTTTCTAATTCTTTGAGTTGTAGAGTTAGATGATTTACTACCATTTTTTCTTGTTTGTTGAGATAGGCCTGTAGAGCTATAAACTTCCCTCTCAGGACTGCTTTCATTGTGTCCCATAGGTTTTGGATTGTTGTGTTTTCATTGTCATTAGTTTCCAGGATGTTTCGAATTTCTTCTTTGATTTCATTGGTAACCCAATCAATATTTAATAGCATGCTATTCAGCTTCCCTGTGTTTGAGTATTTGGGGTTGTTTTTATTGTAGTTTATTTCTAATATTATGCCATCGTGGTCTGCGAAGACGCTTTTTATGATTTCAATTTTCTTGAATTTGGGGATACTTTGCTTGTGACCCAATATATGGTCTATTTTTGAATATGTCTTATGAGCATTTGAGTAGAATGTATATTCCGTGGCATTGGGGTGAAGTGTTCTGAAGATGTCTATTAAGTCCATCTGATCTAGTGAGTCATTTAGGATTGCTGTATCTTTGCTGATTGTTTGTCTAGAGGACTTATCCAGTGCTGTCAGTGGTGTATTAAAATCCCCTACTATGATTGTATTGTTGTCGATCTCTCCTTTGATATCTTCCAGGAGTTTTTTTATGAATTTGGGTGCTCCTGCATTGGGTGCATATATGTTTACCAGGGTTATATCTTCTTGTTGTATTGATCCCTTTAGTATTATGAAGTGGCCTTCCTTATCTCTTGTTATGGCCTTCACTTTGAGGTCTATTTTGTCCGATATAAGTATTGCTACCCCAGCTTTCTTTTCCTTTCCATTTGCCTGAAAGATATTTTTCCATCCTTTCACTTTCAGTCTGTGTGAGTCCCTTCTAATGAAGTGGGTTTCTTGTAGACAGCAGATGTATGGGTCATGTTTTTTTATCCATTCAGCCACTCGATGTCTTTTGTTTGGAGCATTTAGTCCATTTACGTTTAAAGTTATTATTGAAAGGTACTTGTTTGTAGCCATTTCTGTTTTTGTGTGGCTGTTTTCTTTCTGAGCTTTTTATTTCTTATTTTTATACCAGTCCCTTTAGCATTCCTTGCATAGCTGGCTTGGTGGTGATAAACTCCCTTAGCCTTTTTTTGTCTGTGAAGCTTCTTATTTCCCCTTCAAGTTTGAATGATAGCCTTGCTGGATAGAGTATTCTTGGATTCAGTCCTTTGCTTTGCATCACTTTGTAAATTTCCGTCCATTCTTTTCTGGCCTGATGTGTTTCTGTTGAGAAATCATTTGACAATCTAATGGGAGATCCCTTGTATGTAACTTTCCGTCTCTCTCTTACAGCCTGTAAGATTCTCTCTTGTCCTGAACATTTGCCATGGTAATTATGATGTGTCTTGGTGTGGGTCTTTTTGGGTTCACCTTGTTTGGGACTCTCTGGGCTTGTGTGACTTTTTTCTTCCCCACCTCAGGGAAGTTTTCTGATATTATTTCTTCTAATAGGTTTTCTAATCCTTGTTCATCCTTCTGTTGTTCTGGTACCCCTATTATTCGTATGTTGTTTTGTTTCATGTTGTCCCAAAGCTCCCTTAGGCTCTCCTCCTGTCTTTTCATTTTTTTCTCCAATTGCAGTACATTTTGGGTGTGTTTTGCTTCCTTGTCTTCTAATTCACTAATTCTGTCCTCCGCTTCTCCTAGTCTACTGTTGATACTTTCAATGGAGTTTTTCATTGCAGCTATATCACTCTTCATTTCTTCTTGGGTCTTACTTAAGTTGTTGATTTTTTCATCTGTTTCTTCTAGCTTCTTCCATATGTTATCGATTTTTTCATCTGTTTCTTCTTGCTTCTTGCAGAGGTTGTCGATTTTTTCCTCCATCCGGTTTATGCACTCTAGGACCCTTATTCTGAATTCTTTTTCTGTCATGTTGCACGCCTCTGTATTACTTAGCTGCTTTTCTGGAGAGTCCTCCTTCTCTTTCCTTTGGGGGTTTCTTTGTCTACCCATGTTTGATCTCACTGACATATCTAGATATTGAGTCATTCAGTGGCTGCTCCCTTGGTGGCAGTGACTCCTTGGTCTGTGGTTGCTCTTCGGGCGGTTGCGTTAGCAGCTGCTCTTCAGTTGGCAGCAGCTCCTCTGGTGGGTGCTGTTCACAGCTGTGGTGGCTCTTCTGGCAGGTGGGGCGAGATTTCACGTACAGCTGCTGTTCCTCAGCAGAGGGTGTGGTGCTCAGGAGGTTGCTGTTGCTTGGATCTGCTGCGTTGATTTAAAGGCACAAAATACAACACAACAAGGCACCACGTACCAGGCACTATACACAAATATATTCACGATATTAATAACCCCAAATAAAGGTGACCACCTGAATTAAGAGAATTAGGGGATAAGGAAGAAGGAAGAGAAAAAGATAAAAGAGAAAAAAGAAAAGAAAAGTAGGGACCAAAAAAA
Source organism: Myotis myotis (assembly GCF_014108235.1). Classification (NCBI taxonomy): domain Eukaryota; kingdom Metazoa; phylum Chordata; class Mammalia; order Chiroptera; family Vespertilionidae; genus Myotis; species Myotis myotis. The sequence goes on from NW_023416313.1 coordinate 163,743,200, forward strand.
GGAGTGCAAAAATGAAATTGGGAAAAAGGAGGGGGGAAAATAAAAGCGAGAAAAGAAAAGAAAAGAAAAGAAAAAAAAGAGCGAAAAGAGAGAATGAAGTGGAAGAGGGGAAGAGACTTTTTTATATGAGGAGAATACTCCTATAGAACAGCCATTAATCCCAACAAATTCCAGCAACAGCTCCCTGGAGATGAATGCAAACTAGAAACAACCAATAATATAACGATGAAAATAGAATGGAGAACACTAATCCCAAAATAAAATAAAGAGAAAATAAAATGGCACTTTAAAAAAAAATGGTAAAATGGTAGCAGTAATAATACTGGTTAAAAATAAGAAGGTAGTAATTAAAAGGGTAAAATCAGGTGATGGGAAAAAGAAGAAAAAAAAAGAAGAAAAGAAAAAAAAGAAAAAAAAAGAAAAAAATTGGTTTCTTAGTTAAAAGTTGAAAAAAGAAAAAAAAATTGCAGTAGTGAAGGTCCTTCAGTTCTTCTATTCTTCAGTGTGGCTCGCCTTAGACCTGCCAGGTATTCAGGAGAGTGTTGAGTTTCCCTGCGATACACTGTTCCTCTGTGTTGTAAACCACAGTCCTTATTTTAAAGCAAGCCGCATTTGTTTCCCAGACTGCCTTATTTTGTGTTTAGCAAAGAGTCAGTTTGTGGGTCAGCCTCTGGGTGGCAGTGTTCTGGGGTTGGCCTCTGAGGCTATAGGGCCTCTCTGTCCAGTGGAAGTTCACTGCCCAGAGCTGGCTGCGTAATAGTTACCAGCGCTGTCGGATAATATAATCTTTACAAAAGAATACCTAAAATAGTAGATCCAAATGTAAAGAAGAAAAAATGATGTAATTATATTCTTCACATAAATGACACTGAAAATTTAAAGTAAAAGGATATGAAAAAGTATCAGACAAATAAATAGAAACTAAGCAAATAATTTGTTTAATATTAATACTATCACAAGGATATAAATATTAAAGGAAGCTGAGAGGTAAATTGAATATTGATAAGAGGCATGTCCTACCAACCTAAGTCAAATATTTATGTAGCGAATGTGCCAAAATATACAAACTTTTAGAAACCAAAAAAATTGAACAAAACCTAGGGGTGCATATATTCTTTCAAATTAGCATTTTGGGTTTCTTCAGTTATAGTCCCAGAAGTGGGATTGCTGGGTCAAAAGGTAGCTCCATTTTTAATTTTTGGAGGAAACTCCACACTGTTTTCTACATGGCTGCACCAGTCTGAATTCCTACCAACAGTGCATGAGGGTTTCCTTTTCTCCACATTCTTGCCATCGCTTGTTGTTTGGGACTTATTGATGATAGCCATTCTGGCAGACATGAGATGATATATCATTGCGGTTTTAATTTGTGTGCCTCTGATGATTAGTGACTTTGAGCATCTTTTCATAGTCTATTGGCAATCATTGGTAGATGAGTGGATAAAAAAGCTGTGGTACATTTACACAATGGAATACTACTAGGCCAGTGATGGCGAACCTATGACACGCGTGTCAGAGGTGACACACAAACTCATTTTTTTGGTTGATTTTTCTTTGTTAAATGGCATTTAAATATATAAAATAAATATCAAAAATATGTCTTTGTTTTGCTATGGTTGCAAAGATCAAAAAATTTCTATATGTGACACGGCACCAGAGTTACGTTAGGTGCTGTGTCACATATTTTCAAAATGCTGACACGCTGAGCTCAAAAGGTTTGCCATCACTGTACTAGGCCATAAAAAAGACACGCTGAGCTCAAAAGGTTTGCCATCACTGTACTAGGCCATAAAAAAGAAGAAAATCTTACCTGGAAATTATTATACTAGGTGAAATAAGTCTCTCAGTAAAAGACAAATGCCAGATGATTTCACTTACATGTGGGATCTAATCAATAAAATAAGTTAACCAAATAAAAACAGAAGCATAGATACATATAATGGGCTGAAATCTGTCAGAGGGGAATGGGATTAGGGGGATGGGTAAAAAAGGTGAAGGGATTAAGCAAAAAAAATATATAAGACACATGACACATAGACACAGACAACGGTATGGTGATAGCCAGAGGAGAAGTTGGGTGAGGGAGGTGGAAGTTGGCAAAGGGGGGATGAATGGGGATGGAAAAAGACTTAATTTGAGTGGTCAGAGTGTGATGTAGTGTGCAGATGATGATTTATTGAGTTGTAGACTTGAAAGATGTATGGTTTTATTAATCAGTGTTATCTCAATCCTACATAATAAAAGCTTAGTATGCAAATTGTCCCCTCAACCAGGAGTTCAGGGGTTCAACCAGTGGGTGCGGTTGGCTGGGGGAAGAGAGGAAGGTTCTGGCCAATGGTGGCGGGTGGCTGGGGGAAGGAGGAAGGGAGGGAGTACTGGCTGGCAGCCGGCAGCCACAAGGGAGCCTAAAGTGCATGAATTTCGTGCATTGGGCCTCTAGTAAATTAAATAAAAAAGAAAAAGAAAGAAAAACTGATGTAACCAATCACATTGTAATTTTAACACATTTCTATTGGAAACTAGAAGATCAAAGTAGAGAAAAAATAAATGATTTGATCAAATAACAACCTTGACTTATTACACAACTAGAGGCCCAGTGAATGAAATTTGTGCATGGGTAGGGTCCCTAGGCCTGGCAGCAATCAGGGGTAATCAAATTCCCTGCTTCCCAGCCTCCTCCTTCCCTCACACCCTCAGCACCCCGCCACCACTGGTCACCCGCCTGTTTCGTGTTGACCCCTGGTGGTCAGTGCACATCATAGCAAGTGATGGAACTCCCATTCTCCTGGTCAAATTCTGAGGGGACACTTTGCATATTAGCCTTATATTATAGGACTAGAGGCCCGGTGCACAAAAATTTGTGCACTTGGGGAGGGGGGGGTCCCTCAGCCCGGCCTGTGCCCTCTCGCAGTCTGGGACCCCTCGGGAGATAACGACCTGCTGGCTTAGGCCTGCTCCCAGGTAGCAGAGGGCAGGCCTAATCCCTAGGTGCAGCCCCTGGTCGGGCTCAGAGCAGGGCCGATTGGGGAATTGGGGCGCCACCCCCTGTCATGCACAGAGCAGGGTGGATCGGGAGGTTGCGATGCCACCCTCAGTCATGCTCAGGGTAGGGCTGATTGGGGGGTTGGGGCATCGCCCCCTGTCACACTCAAGGTAGGGTCGATGGGGAGGTTGCTGCGCCACCACCTGTCACACACAGAGCAGGGCCCATCAGGGGGTTGGGGAGCTCCCCGCTGTCACACACAGAGCAGGGCGGATCAGGGGGTTGGGGTGCTGCCACTGTCACACTCAGGGCAGGGCTGATGGGGAGGTTATGGCTCTACCCCATCACACACAGAGCAGGGCCTGTGGGGTGGGGGGGTTGGGGCGCCACGCCCTGTCACACACAGAGCCGCAGGGCAATCAGGGGGTTGGGGAGCTCCCCCCTATCAGGCACAGAGCAGGGCCGATCAGGGGGTTGGGGCACTTTCCCCTGTCAGGAACAGAGCAGGGCGGATAGGGAGGTTGTGGCCCCACTCCCTGTCACACACAGAGCCGCAGGGCGATCAGGGGGTTGGGGTGCCGCCACTGTCACACTCAGGGCAGGGCCGATGGGGAGGTTATGGCTCTACCCCATCACACACAGAGCAGGGCCCATGGGGTGGGGGGGTTGGGGCGCCTCACCCTGTCACACACAGAGCCGCAGGGTGATCAGGGGGTTGGGGAGCTCACCCCTATCAGGCACAGAGCAGGGCCGATCAGGAGGTTGGGGCGCTTTCCCCTGTCAGGAACGGAGCAGGGCGGATAGGGAGGTTGTGGCCCTGCTCCCTGTCACACACAGAGCCGCAGGGCGATCAGGGGGTTTGGGTGCTGCCCTCTGTCACGCTGATCCCAGTGCTGAGAGGCCTCGCAGCTCTGCTGATCCTGGTGCTGGGAGGCATATTACCCTTTTACTATATAGAATAGGAGCCTGGTGCATGGGTGGGGGCTGGCTGGTTTGCCCTGAAGGGTGTCCTGGATCAGGGTGGGGGTCCCCACTGGGGTGCCTGGCCAGCCTGGATGAGGGGATGATGGCTGTTTGCAGCTGGTCACACACCCTTAGGATGGGGGTCCCCACTGGGGTGCCTGGCCATTCTGGGTGAGGGGCTGAGGGCTGTTTTCAGGCTGGGACTGAAGCTCCCAACCACTCCCCTTTTTTTTTTTATTCTGGGCCAGCTTTAGCTCTGAGGCTTGGCTCCAGCTCTGAGGTCTCAGCTGCTGAAAGTAGGTATCTGGTTTGTTTAGGTTCTATAATCGAAACTCTGTATCAACTCCAGCTCTGAGATCCCGGCTGGCTGAAAGCAGATTTCTGGGGTTTTGTTTAGCTTCTATATTTGTTACAATGTTCAAACGGAAGGCTCAGAGGCCGGCAAGGCAGCCGGGGAACGTAGGAGTCCTCTGTCACTGAAGCAAGCAAGCCTCATGTTCAGTTTAAGCTGCCTGGCTGCCGGCCGCCATCTTGGCTGGCAGTTAATTTGCACATCACCCTGATTAGCCAATGGGAAGGGTAGCGGTCGTATGCCAATTACCATGTTTCTATTTTATTAGATAGGATTTGACTAAGGAAAGTCAACAATTTGAAAAACAAAGTAGAAAGTACAATGTAACATTTTAATTCCATTGCAATAAATTAACAGTATGGTGATTACCAGAGGAAAAAGGGGTTGGGGATTAGTAAAAGGTAAAGGAGTTCAAATATATGGTGACAGAAGAAGATTTGACTTTGGGTGGTGGACACACAATGCAATATACAGATCATGTATCATAGACTTGTACACTTGAAACCTACATAATCTTAATAACCCATGCCACCCCAATAAAGTCAATTAAAAAATAAATAAATAGTTAACAAGTAGTGAAAAAAAATCATTCCTGAAAATTAAATAACTTAGGTGAATTTTTGTAAATTTTGTTAAAAATCCATTCAGAAATTAACAAAATGAGAACATTCTTTTAAGGATGCAGTTAAAATAGAACTAAGAAGAAAATTTTCTAAAACATTATTAATTACAAGACAGAAGAAAGATTAACTAAACAATTAACCCAAGAATCTAGGGGAAAAATAATTCAAAAAAAGTGGATGTAAAAATCAATAGAGACAAAGGAGTAATTTCTAGGGTTGAAGTGATTAGGGAAACCAATATACGATCAATAAAACCTTGAAAGCCACTTCTCTAAAAATACCAGTAAAGAGGCATTCCTGTGGCAAAATCAACTTTTTGCTAATGAACTTGAAAATATAGATAAAATGCATAATTCTCTAGGATGAAATTGACTCAAAAAAAGATGAAAAGTCCCTGAAGGCCCACTAGTGTGAGTAACGGGTTACCATCACATCTGACCCAAGCCTGCCTGACTTGCGGGTCCTCTTTGGAAACTACAGTGTTAAGGTCAGTGTGAACTGTGTGTGCTGTGAACCGGACCTAAGTGACACCTCTGCACTGCTGTAGAGGCGAGCTTGCGGTCAGGCCTTGGTCCTACATGACTAGAATGTTGGTAAAGCCGTGGGAAATAAAAGCTGTGGCTTCTCTATGTCAAGGTGACCCCCACACACCCTGGCTCTCTTTCAGGGCAGCTGTACACACCTGTTATGTATGAAGGGGCGGAAGAAATCATCAACCTGGGTAGCTGTTGGTCCTCTGGAGAGGGAAACATGCTCCGTTCTTTGAGCTGCATCTTTCTATGCAGCTAAGTCAACACATTATTGGATTCAAGCGATTGTGTCTCCTGGGTCAGACTGCAGGTTAGAATCTGTAATAGCCTAATATCACTGACGGCTACTACAGTTAAAGCATGAGGCCTAGATGCTTTCAGTAACCAGTTTTAAAGAACCTTTGGGGAACAGACTTTTGTTGTTGTTCCTGTTATTTAAATAGCATAGAGTAAGGTGCAAAGCTTCTCAATTCGTTTAGTCTAGCATAACTTTTTTACCTAAGTAAGACAATTTGAACACATAAAAGTATAGGCCAATTTCACTTTTAATGAGAGAGAGAAATCCTAATAAAATATACTTGTAAATTTTGCTAATCTTTCAAATTAAAAATATACAATCTATTTGACCAGCAGTTATAATTCTAGAGATTAATTCTAGAGAAGTACATGTAAAGATACATGGGTAACTCATTATTTAAAGTATTATAAGTATGACAAAAATGAAATCAGCCTAAATTTCCACAAATAGGAAAATGATTAAATAAATCATATTATATCCATTCTATACAGTTTCATATAGTAGTTCTTAACTAGCTATATAGAGTTATGAGAATTAAATGGAAATGTGCATGTGTGTGTGTGTCTATACATATTGAATTTAGAGCATGGATACGGAGCTAGAAGACTCAAGTTTTTGTCCAGGCTATGCAACCTTGTGCAAATCTCCTGACTTTTTTTTAATCCTGAAGTTCTTTGACTCACAAGTATTTTGTGAAAATTAATGGGGGGTTTTATATTCAAATATTTTTAGACTGTAATATACTCTCAAGATATTAAAGATCAGAATATTCAGAGATAGTAAAGATGATGATTTTTAAATGATGGCAAGTTTCCAAGATTACCTTGCATTCAATTAATAGCCAGGTAAAAGGAACATTGCCCATGTCGGTAATACCAAATAGAACAGTGGCTGCACATTAGGAGGTACTATAAGCATTAGCTATTATGCCACACTGCCTTTATAGACCATCTTCCGATATCACATCCATTTATTTGCTTTTAACTTTCATTCAGCCCTTCTCATTATCCAAAGAGAATGGATGTAAGTCTGATCTAGACCCATAACGATATCATCTAGGACCACTCTCTAAGGCTACATTTTGTCTGGTTATGGCTTTTTTTGGGGGGGGGGTAGGGGGGTTCAGTTAACCATTTGCTCTTTAAACTCTGGTAGGGCAATTTAATTGGTTTCCTAGTGGAACATTAGAGGGATAACTAAAAGACATCAATGTTTACAGTTTTGAGTTAAACTAGGGTCAATTGACAAAACTTAATGATAAACTAGCCAGCCATATGAGAGAATACTAGAGTTGTGTGCTATACAGAGTCTATCATCAAAGGCAATTTTTAAGGGGATGGAGTAGTTAGATTCTGACCTCAGGTCTGAAAGAGTGTGTTGAAACGCTCTCTGTGTCAGGGTTACAGGGTTTATTGAGTGTAGGCAATCTAACTAGTAACCAGTTACAGGTCTGAGCCTCTGACATTGATGTGATTCAATTAGCTAGTGGATGTCAGATGTAAAGTCTCACCCTTACAGTGGCACTTAAAGAATAAAAATGGTTTGTTAAACCTTTGAGGAAACTTGCAGGACCAGCAGGGTTCTGCATGTGGTTGATTCTATGATTTGAGCAGGTTCACTGTTTAATTTTAGTCTCATTTTCATCTGATCCAAATTATCTGAGTAGCTAGAGATCATCTCTTCTAATACCCTAATTTTAAAAGAGTGGAGAAGAAAAGAGGTTAACTTGTTAAAGTAACTTACTTCCACCTTTAATGAGCTAAACCTCACATCAAGGTTTTCTGATTCTTAGCCTATTTCTTTTTCCACTGAATAAAACTACCCCTAGCTCTACTTTTAACCACATCTGTTATGGGTTGAATTGTATTCTTCCCAAAGATATGTTGAATTCCTAACCTCCTGTACCTATGACTGTGAACTGATTTGGGAATAAAGTCATTGCAGATATAATTAGTTGAGATGAGCTCATACTAGGGTAGGGTGGCCCCTTCATGCAATATGACTGGTGTTTTTATAAGAAAAAAAATTTGGACACAGACAGATATTCAAATTATGCTGCCATAAACCAAGGGACACCCAAGGCTACCAAAAGCTGGACTAGGCAAGGAAGCATCCTTCCCTAGAGGCTTTGGAAGAAGCATGGCTGCCAATACCTTGATGTCAGACTTCTAGCCTCCAGAATGGCGAGTGAGTTCATTGCTGTTGCCTTAACATTTGTGGTATTTGTTACAGCATCCCTGGGAGACTAATATAACATCAAATAATTGATTTTGTGGCCTTGTATGATAGTGCCATATTTATGCCATAGCCAGTAGCCAGGTTTCAGCAGTATAGGCAGTAGATAATTTATAGTTAGTGTTGGGTATATTTGGCTGAAGCAGGTCTGATGCTTAAAAAAACCAAGCCTCTGAAACTTTCATCTTGAAAACTTTTAGCATTTTAATAATATAAATTCTGATTGCTTATATAATACATTCTAATCTGGATTATAATAAAATGGACTTGGTGGGTATACATACTGGCTCAATGTTTGACAGGTCTGATTACTCCAGACTGTCTAACAATCATGCATTCCACTATTATTTACATTCTGAGAACTGCCATCCAGGAAACAGCTCTTCCATAATTATCATGACTCTTTTCAGAGCTAAAAGTCTCCAGTTTTATTTTAATAGCGGTATAAAAATGATTATAAAAGGTGTACTTATGTATGATGGCCAGTGGACTTTAATATAGTGAAGCCAACTACAGTTTAACCCAAAATATCTGATGAGTGCCTCAGGTGCCTCTGTTTAGAATAGAGTGGGGAACGGGACAGACATGGCCTTTCCTGTAAGTAATAAGTTTAACATGGGGAATAAGCTGACCATTAGAATAATTGCTGCTTCATCACAGTGATGACAAGGTTTATGAGGATGAGCATAAGTGGGGGGCAGATGTGTAAGTGAGAAAGCCTGCGTTGTTGGTAGAGAAAGACTGAAAGGCATCTGAGCAATTGGCACAGCTTTGTTTCTGGAGAATGAGTAGGAAGCTCACAGCCCTCATTCTATCCATCAGTAAATCCAGTGAGCTCTCCCTTCAAACCATACCTTTAATGTAACAATTTGATTGCCTGCATTGCTAATGCGGTGATGGCCATTCCCTCATGCCACCTCAGCACCTGGACTATTTCAGTGTGCTCCTTAATGCGCTCTTGCTTCACCCTCGTCCCCTCACAGTCTATTCTTATCAAAACAGCTAGAGTCATTCTTTAAAAATATGGCTCAGACTATGTCTGTCTTCTCTCCAAACACTCCAATGACTTCCCAAACTGAAGTAAAATCCAGAGCCCATACAATAGTCAGTGGTCAATAAGCCATCTTTCTGACCTTGTCTTCGTCTGCCCTCTGCCTCCCCCACTGTGCTCCAGCCATACTGGCCTCCTCTCTGTATTTTGATGTCCACTGAGGGTCTTTACTTTTGCTGTTTCCTCTGCCTGGAAAGCTCTTACAAGATGGCTGATCAGCTCACTCATGCATTTCAGGTCTCTGTCAGTGGTGACCTTTTTAGCAGGGTCTTCCCTTATCTTTTAATATGAAATGACAACACCCTTCTTTTCCTCAGTCACTTCCTTCCCCTTTCATCCTGTCTTATTTTTCTCTATAGAACTTAGCACTGTCTGACAAGCTTTTACTTTGTTGCATTTTGAAAGGGAGTAAGGTGGGGGAGAATGGGAAAATCCTGTATAGGCAATTGTATAGTGTGGAAAGGAACTTGTTGAAGGAGTAGAAAGAAAACAACTGTGAAGAGAGTGCACTGAGCCATGGGAAAATGGCAAAGGAAAAAGATGTGGGCAGGACCAAATCAGATGGGCTATAGAGAGCAAATTAGGATAATGCCCCAAATCCCTACAAAAAACAGGTAGACACTGAAAGTTTTAAATGGGGCAGTGATGATACATGTACATACTACAAAGACCACTCTGATTGTGTGGAGAATGGCTGGGAAATGACAAGTTTGGAGCAGCTTATTATGTGGCCGGATGGGAGATGAGATGAATCTGAGATCAGCGAGGTAGGGTGTAGAAATAGAAGGTCTGTGGACAAGGTCAGAGATGCTTGAGGAAACTGTCAAGGCTTCCTCTAAGGGAGCAAGGGTGAAGTTGCTGCCTCCTGCTGAGCCGAGGAATCTAGAGATGGAATAGGTTTATGTTCTGACACGAGGGGCTGGCAGACAGGCCAGGAATTCAACTTTAGATATATTGTCTTTATCCCAGAACTCTTCTGACAGCCAGACCTACTTTTCTAACCCAGTTGACATTTCTACTCACATATTTATAGGCATCTCAAAGCTGATAACAAGTAGTCTGTAGACGGTATTTGAACTTGTAGAAAACTCTTCTAAGGAGATGTGTAAGAAGCAAACAGATGGGAGCCTAGGACTGACCCCTGAGACATTCCAACTTGTAACAGAGATCCGCTAGAAAAGAAAAATCCCCAGAAGATGCACCCATCCCAACCCCTTAGAGATTCGCTCTAATCAATTTTTGACAGGTGAAGAAACAGATGCCAAGGGCAGTGAGGCAACTTGCCTGATCTCATGGGTAGTCGAACAGTGAGATTAAGCAAACTCTGGATTTGAGTAGGGTAGAAAGAGTAAAAAATAAGATGTTTTGAACTCTCAGCAGAGTTCTTAGTTTATATTACCACTGTCATGTTGGACAGAGTCTTGGATATGTTCCTCTCTTATTCCATTTGAAATCTAGGTCTATCCTCATTAGAAATATCTAGAAAAGATACTTCCATTTATCTTTTTTCGCCCCAGAAACTCCCTCTCTGCCACCCTCCCCAGACTAAAAAAATTTCTACAAGTTACAAAACATTTTTTTAAAATATCTATATACCTGTTCTATCTATCTATCTATCTATCTATCTATCTATCTATCTATCTATCTATCTATCATCTATCTATCTATCATCATCTATCATTACCTATCATGTCTGATTTCTCTTTTTCTTAAATACCGATATATAAAGCTCAAGTGTTTGCAACTCTTACCACTGTCAGTACACAATAAATTGTTGATAGATATGTATTTAAACATGCAGGATGTGACAGACGTGCATTTTTAAAAGTTAAATCCCAGAGACTTTTCAATGTGGTCTATGGGGAGCTCTAGTTCTCACTGTGCTGGCTAAAGAACAGATTCATATCATTATTAGCATTCTGCTCCTCACAGTAGGGGAAACTTTTGCAATAAGTTATGCTTATCAGAGCTCTCATAGACCTTTATAAACAAGGCTTGCTGAGCCTTCGCAAGCTGTTTCTACTAACTTTATAAAGGATGCAGGGACCAGTTACGACAAATTGCCAACTGCAAATGTAGATCCCAGAAACGACTGCCAGATCAATGTTAGTGGACCCCCTCAATCTCCTCAAAAGAACCTTATCTCTGTTCTTTAGAGTTATCACAAAATTATAAGTTAGTACTTCAATGCCCTTTACAAAGAGTTTTAAGTCCCTTGCTCTTACCATGAACAACATTTTAGTCAAAATGTACTTGAGCTACAATTGCTTGGTGAAAAATAGGTCACTGCTAGTCATGTTTAGCATTCTTCTTTCTTCCCCTTTGGGATCGAATCTGCCTTCAGACTATTTTTCACACAGAATAAGGATTAGTGCCTCTTTATCAATGTTGTCCATATCCCCACTCAGTATACTTTATTATCACTGCTGGAAGGTGCTTCTCAGAGACTGAGTTGCAGAACTATAAAAAAAATAAAAAAAAGAAGCTTCCCAAAGCCAGCGAAAATTGAAATGTCACTCTTTACAAGGAGTTTTAGGAGGGAGACTGAGTGTTTACTTCAATACAGGCCATCCATTCTATGGCCTAGTTTAGAAACTTTCAAAATCAATTTTAAATCTTTTCTTTATAGCTTTCACATCTCCTCAATATCATCCCTTTTTTATTATGAAATTGCTTCAACCAGGCAACACAGGCTGGGGTGGGGCGGGCTTGGGGAGGGTAGGAGGTAGGCTGATGATTGATTTATTGTCTGGCTCTTTCCCTTGGTCCCTCCTGCTAGCCTCAGCCCAGCACACCAGCCTGGCCGCTGGCCTGGGCGCCTGCCCCTGATGCATTGAGCCTGCCTGCTGTTTGGCAGGCATTTCCCTTTGTTTGTGCTCCTTTTGCTGCTCTAATAACCCTCCTCAAGGCCAAATTAGATTTATGTGGAAGGGGTCGTCAGCTAGAGGCTTCAGAATGGCTATGCTAATTAGAAACCAAAATATAAACAGCAACTCCACATGGATGTATTAAATAGGCCAGCATTCTCCACAGCAAATCAAATTAAGAGAAATCCCATTATCTTGCTCAGGGCTTTTGCATTTTTTTTTTTTTTTGTTCTGACCGCCTGTTTTCATGTTTGAACAGAAAGAGGGTCTGAATATATTTCATTACAGGCCTGGTTCTAAACTAAAACCTCTTTCTCCCTTACCCCAAATGATAATGCTTCCAAACTACTATTCAAAATTAAATCAAACTCATTTTTTTAAAAAATTTCAGCATAAGTTTATGTATCTCCCTCAAAAGACTTTTAGGTTTCATTTGTCCTCACCAGCTTGGCTTCAGTGTAAACTACTTACCGCAAAGTGTTGTCAACAGCTCTCTGAAAAGCCCCATGTATCCTATGAGAGTTTGTGTTTATTAATATCTGCTACAGGAAATGAATATTTCATCCATTAATCTTTAACCTTGTGCAGTCAGGCTGATTCTGCAAGGGAATGTAAACACAAAAGTAGCCTGTCTCCTTTAAAATGAACCAGCACTAGTGCTCAGGGAGTTTTAGGTACTTAATGTGAGAGGGGACAAGCAGCAGGGGAGGGCAGTCACTTGTGCAGCCAACTGGCTTTGTTCGAAGACCTGTATCCAAGTTGGATGCAAAGAATGATACTTTATGATAGAAGGATTTGTCGAAAAGACATCAAGTGGAATAGCTCAAAATTATTCTTTAAGCTTTAAAAAGGAGGCAACAGTAATATCCTTAACAATTAGACACAGAGTCATTGAATAAAGTCTCTGTGATGCAATAGATGCTGCTTCTTTCAATTTTTACCGTTTGCAAAATTCATGAGGTTAATAAGTATTAAAAATCTCATTACTGTACCATATCAGATAGGGATGTAGCTCGAGGGTGTAATAAACTAGTGCTGTTGTAGAAACTCCATCAAAAAGCAAGACAGCATTACCCAGCATTATAAAAGCCTCTATATCTCTCTGCATACAACTTAATGTAATGAAAAATATTACATACGAGGTTTCTGAAAGCTCACAATTCAAATCCTGAAACTTGTTGACTTCACATATAAAGTTAGAGCAGGTGGTTATTAGAGTTTGAAAGAGATTCACTGTTAGCATAGTGTTCTTGGTTTAGCTGTAGATATACTGGGCAGTTATATCAATAGCCATATTTTGCCTTTTTTGAAAATCTTGTCTGATTTTGCTGAAGCCATACTAGTTCTAAGTACTTTGCACAGTGCAACTGTTACTCTTCCTCCCAGTAGAGGTTATACATCAGTACTGACAGGGTTAAATAGCTGCCTACTTCCTTCTAGAAAGAAGGGTAGGTTTTCCAGCATTCATCAGCAATGATTGTACTAATTCCCTTTCCTATACTTTTCTCCTCCAACCCTCCCAGCTCACCCTTGGAGCCCGCATCACTCCCGGCTAGCTGTCAGCTACACTACTGCGCTCAAATGTTACTCTGCTTTAATAGATAACTTAAGACAAATTACCACTGGAGATTCATTTGAGGGGGAGGGATTAATTATAAAAGGCAACCAAGTGTGTGTGGGGAATCCTACATAGAAATTTAAGCTACTTTGACAGAACATGAGGTATTTGCTCATCAGCCTTAGGTTATTCTAAGTACAGCAGGCAGAGAAGGTAGGCTTGTAAGATATATTGCTTCCCTACCCATGACTTTTTTGCTTTTTAAAGAACGCCTCATTTTTAGGGAGCAGATAGGGCTCCATCTGTGAACTCAAGGAGCTTAGGCTCTTTTCCCAGCTGATAAATCATGATTTGTCTAAACCACTCATGGATATCTATTCCCTCAGATTGATGGAAGTGCAGGGGAGGAGACGGGCAGGCAACACAACTCAGTCTTGGCTAATGAGCTATAGGGGAACACTGTCACTTTAATTCAGAAATGGAACCATCCTCAGCAGAGCCCTAGGAGGGAGAGGCCTTTGGCTCCTGCCTCATTCTTCCTGCCTGGAAATCAAATGAGATGCATGGAGGTCATCTTGCTATCAGAAATTGAAAACCTTGTGGAAAAAAAGAACCTGGGCCCATGACATCAACATTGAGCTTGCCTCTAGAATTCTTATTATGTGAGAAAGATAAACCTCCATTTTTTAAAGTACCTTCAAGCTCTTTTTTTTTTTTAGCTTTTAGCAGGAAGTAGTCCTGTGTGCTTTCACCATAGCTGGGTATAAAGAGGCAGCAGTCAGATCATTGAATTGAATTAGTCAACTTGGGCTGTAGTATAAAATCCCACAGACTGGGTGGCTTAAACAGCAGCGATCATTTTCTCACAGTTTCAGAGGCTGAAAGTCCGAGATCAGGGTGTCAGCATGGCTGGGTTCTGGTGAGAGCTCTCTTCTTGGCTTGCAGATGGCCTCCTTCTTGTTCCTCACATGTCAGAGAGCTCTGGTACCTCTTCCTTTTTTTTTTCCCCCCCCAACGGTACTAACCCCATTATTAGGGCTTCATTCTCATCACGTCATCTAAGGTCTCATCTCCAAATGCCATCACATAGGAGCTTAGGGTTTCAACATGTGTTTTAGGGGGACACAATTCAGTTATAGCAATACTCATCTCTCCTGTTTTCCTTCTTGGTGCTCAGGGGGTCTTGTGTTTATGAAGTATGTATGAAGAAATAGATACATCACTAAGATCACAGGGCTCTTCCCTTTGCTAGCTTCATGGATTGTTGTAGTTTCTATGAAAACAAGGGATCTATTCATGCTTACCAGGCTTGCACTTGTCCAGCACATCATCATATATGCTGCTTCCTTAGGAAGGCCGCACATCATCATACTATGCAGCTTCCTTTGGAACCCTTTTTCATGGGTTAAGATCTAATGTATCCTCTTAATTTTCTTTTATCTAACTTTTCTGGGTTCTTAAAGCTATTCTTTCCCTTAGGCCTAGGGCTGGAAGGTCTCTCTGTGTTGCTAGACCCAGAGATTATGGATTATTTTTTTGTTTCCCTGTATCCTGTCCATAATTGAAGGGATATCTACTAAAGGGATTCTTCATAGATTACCTCATCAGGTATGCCAGCTTGTTCCTAGTAGGGCCCTGACTTTTAAGGCTATACATAGCCAAGGTGTAAAACTGCTTAACCCTGGCCTTAGTCTGCCCACTCCAATGATTTTCTCAACGTGATTATCATAATTTTAGGTCAAATCAAGCTAGCATCTACAATATGACTATAGAATATTGCTTTCTGCAGGGTGTATACTGTAAGATTCTCTTCTTGTTCGATGTTTAGGTTTCTATGTATCTATTTTCTAAATGTCAGCATACACATCCAACAATTCCTTTATTTGCTAGGTAACTTCCTCTTGCAGCCTCTGTATTCTAGCACCAATAGGGATTCATTATTCTCTGGGCATGACTTCTTACTCATCTGGGACTTTCTTCTTCTCTACATTGTTTGAGCTCCTATATCTTGAATCCTACATCTTATTTTTTAATATATTTTATTTTATTATATTTATATTTTATTATATTTTTTTACAGAAAGGAAGGGAGAGGGATAGAGAATTAGAAACATCGATGAGAGAGAAACATCGATCAACTGCCTCCTGCACACCTCCTACTGGAGATGTGCCCGCAACCAAGATACATGCCCTTGACTAGAATCAAACCTGGGACCTTTCCGTCCGCAGGCCGATGCTCTATCCACTGAGCCAAACCAGTTAGGGCTCTACATTTTATTTTTTATTATTGTTATCATTGTTTATAACCTTGATTTGATAGAATGCATCTTCCGGTAGCATCTGAGGAAAGGTTCATGAAAAGTTTATTTTGATTCTATATATAAAATATCTTTTTCAACCCGGATTACTGTGCCTATACAAGCCACCCATCAAAAGTGAGGGTAGCCTGGCAAGTGTGACTCAGTGGTTTAGTATCGACCTAGAAACCAGGAGGTCATGGTTCGATTCCCAGTCAGGGTACATGCCCTGGTTGCAGGCTCAATCCCCAGTAAAAGGCAGAGGGATGTGTAGGAGGCAGTGAATCAGTGATTCTCTCTCATCACTGATGTTCCCATTTCTCTCCCTCTTCCTTTGTCTCTGAGATACAAATGTATATATTAAAAAAAAATAAAGGTAGAATTATAACTTTTTCTCAGAATTTTGAAGGCATTGCTTATGGCATCTAATGTTGATGTTGAGCTTTGAAGACACTCTGATTCTCATTCTTTTTTTGTGACTTGTTTCTACCCTTTGGAAAAATTTAGGATCATATTGTTTCTGTTGGTTTAGTGATATAACTTTGTCTAGATATTCTGAACTTCATAGGCTGTTAGGTTATTTTTAAAGGGTAGTTGACTGTGTTCATTTTTTTCTCTTACTAATATTAGAACTATCATCTTCAGGATGAAATATCAGTTTTGATGTACAAACACGTAAGAATGAAACCATTTATACAGTAATTGCCACCCTCATCTCAAACAAATATATTGGCTTAATTCCACATATATGTACAAACTTGTGATGTCTGAGAGCATTGAGTTTACAATGTACCTCATATCTACTATTACAACAAATATATTAGTTATTTTTTCTTTACAATGACAAATAATGGTCCATCATGTTCAAATCCCAAAGTATCAAGTTGGCAAGTAAAAATTTTTCTATGTGGTTAATAGTAGAACAATTTTTAAGCCAAAATGATCACATTAAATTAATGCTATTAATTACTATGTTATTATTTAGTAGGTTTTTAAATGAATTTATAAATTTGCTTTGGTTTTATAATTGAATAAGAAGTCTTCATTTCAATTTTTGCTAAATTCCTATAATGTGTAGGACACTGTTTTGTTTAGCACTAAATACCAAGGATGTAGCACAAAAATCTCCATAAGTTTATAGTCACTGTTGTAAATGCTACAGACTGAATGTGTCCTCCCCAAATACATATATTAAAACCTAATCCCAAAATATGAGTGCATGTAGAGGGGGGCCTTTGGAAGGTGATTAGATCATGAGGATGGAGTCCTCATGAAAGGAATTATAAAAGTGACCCCACAGAATTGCCTCACCCCTTCTGCATGTGAAGCTATAGGAAGTAGACAGCCATCTATGAACTAGGAAATGAGTCTTTACCAGACACCCAATCTGTTGGTGCCTTAATCTTGGACTTCCCAGCATCCAAACTGTGAGAAATACATTTCTGTTGTTTATAAGCCACTCAGTCTGTGGTATTTTCTTATAGCAGCCTGAACTACGGCAGTAAGCTTATGAGGAAGGAGTTTAATTTTAGCTAAATTCTTAGGATATTATGTATATCTTATATACACTGAGCATATAAAATGTATATATGTGCATATTGAAATATATAAATGCAAGTTAACACTGAGTGACTACAAGAATGTTACTGGTTAATGGAGTCTACTGAAGTTTGAGAAGTAATTTTATTCCTTTGATTTCCATAAGTACTTTTTAAAAACTTCTCATGCTTTCCTTACTGATTCAGAATAGAGAGGAACCTTAAAGATCCACTAACATTCTTGTCTTACTCTAATTCCTGTGTTAGGCATCACACAGGATTGATAAAATGAGAGGATGAAGACTTATATCACAAGATAGGGCCAAGGGTGTGAGAGAAACATGTCCTCAAAGGCATGATATTTAATGCCTCTGAGCACTAAATAGTCCTGTAATACATGCATTGCTTACTTAGAAAGGGATAGAAATAGCATTCTAATGGAAACTGCAGCTTCATGGGTAACTGTAGCTCCCATGGGTGACATAGGGGGACCAGGCCTGATTGTTTTTCTACGTTGGTAAGAACAAAATTATGGGGAAGGACTTGGCCCTTGTAAAAAAGGTTAGTGCAATGACTGCTTCTCTTCTACAGATTGATTTGACCTAATTTCTTATGGACTTCATTTGAGATAAGTAATTATTCAAAAACTATTAACCAATGGACTCCGGCAGACTTCCTTACCTGTGGGTTCAAGAATTGAGGCAAAAACTTACCTGGTTGCCAGGAAGAACTCCCAGGGCATAATCAGCTTTCAACATAATGCTTTTGTCAAAGGAAAAGAGACACAAATGCAGATACAAATGCAGTCTAGATGAAACACAGCATGCCTTTTTTCAAATGGAAGGGACATCTGCTAATTGGCTATTTGTATATGCTTTCCTTCACTTCAGTGCTTAGAGTATAAAACAGATTAGGACCTTTGGGAAATGGGGCTCATTCTAAGAATCCCCACTGGCTGTCCTATATAGAGTTAATGACTAATGTGGGTGGAGGCAGTGACCAGCCTCCATTTCATCTTTCCGTTGTTTGCCAGAGTAGCACATAACCTATTCCAGGCATCTGGGACTGGAGGCAAAACATGCCAATTATTTTTATTGATCTACAACCTTTATAGGTGGGACACCTTGCTGGGCCAGCATATGGAAATTTAGATAAGGAAATGATTGCAGAGACATGGAAAGGGCTTTGCTATTTGGAAGCGAATGTATGGGCCTTGAAAAAATGAACAAGCACTTGGTATTCCAGAGCTTAAGAGCGCCAAGACGAATTAATGCAGTCGCTGCAATGGAAATTGATTACTAAGCCTTCGATGAGTCACATGCCTGAGGAATTAAGTACTCCAATCTATTATTGTCAGTATCCTGATGGGTCAACCAGGCTGTGAATGGGAATTTGCATTAAATTGATTGGAGTGTTTTTTCTTGAACTAACATCACTCAATCAAGGGACACATTCAGACAGAGCTAGATAAGTCTGACTGAATTTGATTTGGAAAAGCAGAGTAGCAAGGGATTAGCAGGCAGGATTTAAAAGCACCATAAATCTGCACTACAGGCTGGCCTGGGAGAAGCAGGTGAGCAGTCTCTGTACCGCAGACAGGGTATACAGTCAAAGCAAATCTGTTTTGCAGTTCCGTAGCATGTTGATGCGGTCATGGTTTACAAAAATCACATTCAGGTAATACAGAGGATGACTTCTTGGAGGATTTCAGATCTGATTCAGAAATGACAAAGTATTTTCCATCTGTCTCAGGATTGAGTCTGTATTTCTAGTGTACATTTACCATGCAATGATCTTTTGACCTAAGGAAAGTCACTTACTGTACATGCAATGAAGCTTTTTCATAAAGAGGGTAAATAGACTAGATAACCTCAGGTCCACTTAAGTTTAACACTATATGATTCTGTGAATAGAAAAATATGATCAAGTGCCAAATTTCACTCAAACACTTGATGCTCTTTGGGCTAGATTTGTGCTTTTCAGCCGTTCTCATCTCACGGCACACATAAACTAATTACTAAAATTCTGCAGCACACCAACAAATACATATTTTGTCAATCTGACAAAACATAGGTATAATTTTGATTCATTCATATCGGATGGCTATTGTTGTGTTGGCTGTTGTTATTTTTTAAATTTGACAGTCTAAGGGAAAGGTCAGTGCCCTGACAAAATAGTCAGGTATTGTATGTTTTACAAATTCTTGCCGTGCACTGGTTGAAAATCGCTGGGTTAGATGCTTGGATTCACAGGGAGCCTCAGCTGAACCATGTAGTCTGTCCCAGCACATAGCTGATGGTTTAGGGAAGGAATGATGGGTGGGAAAGTTTTGAGGTACTGAGAATTGATAATATTTGAATGCTAATAGAATAAATGCAGCTCATAAAAGAGCATCTGTTGATACTTAAAATGATTCCGACTAACAAATTATGAAATAAGTAAATGAGTTCCATTTTTATCTGCTATTAACCACTCACATATATACACTAATAAGGATTCAGATATTTGTTTTGAATGGTGAGGAAGGAACATTAAAAATTTGTCCTATAATCTCTCAAAGTAATAGAAAAATGTGAATTCTTAGAGAGTCTACAGTGTCCTTATGTCTTAGCCTATTCTAACTGAATAACACCAGGTTGAAATTTTATTTCTTCATTTAAAAAAATCTAACTTTGAAGTATTAGAGTATTCTGGTTGAAGGATACTTAGAAGGAATATAACAGACTAAAATTCACCTGTACTAGCCACTAAGCTGAAAACTTGGTAAAGATGTGAGGGTACTGGTTTACTGATGAAACAGGATTTGTGGGAGTAATAGCGGACCTCTTATCAGTGTTGAGAGTCTCTTCCATTTCCATCTTGTCTGTTTTCAGGGTTGCCATAGTAACACTATCAGAGTGTCCTTACTGTTGATTACAGCTTGTCAAAAGTCTGAGAGATATTGCCACCTGCCCCTTTCATGGCTCTTTCTGCCATTGCAGGGTACAGAAATCAGTAACAAGGTAGGAGTCTTTAATCATGCTGGTATTCATAGGATATGCATCTTTGATGTTTTAGGCCATATCTTTGCTGGTTTGATTAAAATACAGAAAATACTCCTAAAGATAAATATCTTGAAGTTACTTTACCCCTTGAGGTTCACTCTTAAGCAGAAGTTGGTGAAGTTTTGCAGATAAGCCATTTGCACAAGTGTTCATTGTTTGAATATGTTACTATTTGAAGATATAGAAATCAATATTTTTGCAGCACTGTGTATTAGGGTTGTTCAATCAAACTCCATTCAACTTGAACCATGAGTTCTGTTGAAATCTTGTTTGAACTAGAAAGCTATTAAAATTGAAAACAGAACACTAAGGATAAAATTACTGTATGATAATGCTTTAGTGAATATATAGGGTGTACTGAGCCCAGAATAATGAAAATTAGGTAGAAGCCAAGGAAAGGAAGCTAAGAATCTATTTTCAAGGATATAAAAGTTTAGTCAGGAGAGGTTTTGAAGTAGTATTAAATGTGTATATTATTCTCACTTATTAAACCTGTAGAAAGGGCCTGGGAAAAATTAACCTAGAGAGAGCATTATTCATATGTTTCCACTACAGAGGGGAGATGACCCTAGATTGCCAATATTCATTGGGTCTAAAATACAAATTTTAGGATGCCCCAGGAGTGTGAAGAATATTCATACTGCAAGGGCAGGAATTTGAATGTAAGCAAATGGTGAGGATTCATGAAATGAAATGTGGAGTAGAGATAATAGCATCTCCACCAAGCCTCATTTGAATCTAAGACTTGTATCTGAAGGCCCTCTTCCTCATTGTGTCCTCTCTGACATCTCCTGACCTTAGAGAGACGATAAACCTCTGGTCCGTGTTATGCAAATATCATAGTCTGAGTTTCCAGTTGCTTCTACAGTGACCTTCAAAGAGAAGAGATAGAAATAGGCAAGAGCATAAGCTCACTTTTGTGGTACCTCCTACTTAAGAGGATCTCTTTTCCTGAACAATAAAACCCTTTTAACTGAGGTGCTGTGATGTGAAAGGTCATAAAGTTTATAAATGAATAAATCCATGTTTATACTTCTGCTATTAACGTCATGAGGAATAAAGATACTCAATAAATCTAAAATTATGCAAAAAGAAGTCAATGCAATGTTATGTTCTAGATTCTAGAATATTTGTATAGTAACATTATTTATATCATAGACATTTGTTTAAGTCTTGGGTAACTATTATAAAACATTAAACTATTCATAGATTTTCCTTTGAAGCATCTGAGCCCTTGGTTGCCATACTCTTCTCCGGCTAGGGTTGTAGTACTTCTTCATTCATAGTCACAGTTGGGCAATTGAGTCCCAAGAAGTGCCCAAGAGATTCTCCTGTGTAAAAGCAGTCATACCTACTCCTGATAATAAGGTCAATTTCTCCTGTCAAGATTGTGCATCTGTTTTCTTTGCTTGCTAGTCCCTGGATACTCTGAGGCCAAAGTGCCCATGAACCAACTATAGATACAATTCAGTGAGGTGCCTGGTATGTCCTCTGTGAAAGTGTTAGCTCTTTGGGCACCAGGACCTATTCATGTGGTGACTTTTCCAGGAATTACAGAAAAAAGAAGCATAAATTCGTCCCCCCCCCACCCCAGGGAGTCATTGAGAGTTAGGATAAGTGGTTATGATTGGATCTGTTACTTGGTTGAACTTTTAGTAGTCTATAGTCATCCTCAAAGATCTGTCTGGAGATGGTGAATTATACAGTTACAATAAGAATCATCATTCTTGCATCCTTGAAATCTTAAAGGTATACTATATCCACTATCACCCTTTCCAAGATGTGATACTGTTTTTGATTTACCACTTTGGTCACTTTTGGGGTAGTTTTAGAAGCTTTTACTTAGTATGTGGAATTAAAAGTTTCACCATGGGGAAGGTCATGGCCCCAACATGGGAGTTGCACCATTTGTCAAACATACTAATTCACATCATACTTTCTGGAAATGGAGAAATAACCATCAGATCAAGCTGAGCCATTGTAAATTGAACTTTATCTAGGACTTCATTTAGTATTTGGCCCCTGTATGTCTCAACTCCAACAAGGGTCATCAGAGTATTTTGAGTTTCCAGCATTCATTATTACTTTGTACCTCTTTTCCAACAATTCTCAAAATATTGGGAGTTCTTTCTCCCCCCTCCCCTGATGTATAGTTTTCCTGTGTATGTGCCTAAAAAACGTTTGCTAAAGAAATCATTACCATATATACCTGCTGATTTCCTTTGCTGATACAAGTTGAATAGTGGCTGTGGTCCACTATCTCCATGCTTTTCTGTGGGTTAGGGCCCTGTGACTGTCACTCTAATCTTGCCATTCACCATAATAATTGTGACGCTTTGGTTTGGCTTCTATTATTTGGGGTCCTACTATCTTTACTTCATAACTTTCCAAATATCATTCCTGACCTATAGAGTAAAACTACCACTTCACATGTTAGTGAGGCTGGTGCCCGTCCCAGCAGCACATTCCCCTGGCCTTGGTGGATAGTGTTTGCAATGGGCTGTCCTGTGGAGCATAATCACCTGGCAGGTCTTCCAACTGAATATATAGTACAGCCATTCTAGCATGCTCACTTCCCTAAGCCTTTAAGTCATTCCTCCACTATCTTCCATGGAAACCCTAGCATTTCAACCTCGCCACCATGGGTCGTTGCTTTTTCCATATTTCTAGGAATCATCATAGTAGCAGTTCTCATATTTTTTTCTGGAATTCTTGAGAGGATTTTAAATCGTTATTTCAGGAGAGTACTCCTAAATCAATACCTTTTTAATCCAATTTTAACACCCCAGAGATAGTGTGAAGAGTTTATGGTCTTGGGAGTATTCTGTCCTCACCTTGAACAAACATGCTCATGAGCCAGTCCCACCTGTGTCCCCCTGATTCCTGCTCAGACACGTGGCTATGCTCTTCATCCCACTTCAACCAAACATGACCTCACATAAAGCTATGATGCCGGCTTTAACAGCTGGACTGCCTCTTTGTGCCAGGGGTCCTCACTGACAGCCAGTAGTGATTCAGCTCCGAAGCACCATCTGATCACTTACTTCCTCAGACTGTTCTTAGTACCAGCTCTCTTAGGTTTGATTCTCTGGAGGCAAACACGGAGATGATGTTTTGGGTACATTATATTTTTTAAGAATCAATACATATGAAAGAGAGAGGGAGGAGGGACGATTGGACAGAGGAAGAAGTAAAAATGTGATGTAGACCCAACAGAGCTCTGGCAGGGAGTTCTGGAGCAAGTATTGTCCATCTGAGTTGTCATAACTCAGAATGGAATGGACACCCTTTATACTTATTGCTTGGTCCCCAGGTGAGGGCTGCCTGGGGAAGGGAATGACTTGGGCAAAGCAGCTTTTTTTAAAGCTGGGACAGACTTTGAAGGTGCTAATAGCTGGAGACTATCTGCATTATCTACTGTGGCTGGTAGACCTTTCAAGGAAGGACTTGCCCAGGTTGCTGTTTTTCTTTTGAAAAACTAATGGCAGGGGTCACATGGGAAAGGGCAGTGATGAGGAGGAAGGGATTTCCTTCCTAGATGAAATGCGACAAGGTAATAAGATCAGTAGGTTTAGACCAAAAAAGAAGTAGGTAACATTTTCAAAAGAAGTTAGTTAGGTTTTCAAAAACAGGAAGCAGATATATATGGAGAGATCAAAAGTAAAATAATAAAAATTAAGAATGTTTTAATAACAAGATATACTTTTAAAAAAATATATTTTATTGATTTTTTTAGAGAGGAAGGGAGAGGGATAGAGAGTTAGAAACATCGATGAGAGAGAAACATTTATCACCTGCCGCCTGCACACCCCCTACTGGGGATGTGCCCACAACCAAGGTACATGCCCTTGACCGGAATCGAACCTGGCACCCTTTAGTCCTCAGGCCGACGCTCTATCCTCTGAGCCAAACCGGTTAGGGCAAGATATATTTTGATGTACATGTTAATAGTATGGAGAAAAGTAAAAACCATAAACAAACGTATCTGCATCCATTGTACCAGAAAATGTTATAAACAAAAGTCTAATGATTTGTAGGAATATTTTTTTAGTTTTAAAAAATTTTAAAAAGATCAGTAGGTTTAGAGAAAGTAACTTGGTCTAGTTCTGGCTTGACTCCATCCTATTTCTATGATTTTTTCCCCCAAGACAATATCCTTTTTCCCCTTTATGGTTGAAGGAGTAAGTGCAAAAATATCAGCCCAGTCCAGTAATCAGGCTCCCAAATGCTGTCAAGGTACCTCACTTAAAGTGCCCATTAAGAAACAGAACCATCAGTGTGCATGGGAATTGGAAGTATTGTTCCATCAGCAATGCTGTTCCAGCTCTGAGGTCTTATAGGGAAGAAGTTGGTTTCCAATTCTCTCCTTCCTTCTGATTTCTCAAACTCTTATATCCAAAACGCTGTACATGGTGTTTTGCTCTCAGAAGTTCATGGAAGTCTGGTAAGGCCCGAGGCCAAGCAGCTTTCTTTGATAAAAATCAGTTCTAAGGTTATACTACTTCCGGGGGATATCATAAGAACTTATAACTTGGTGTGGGAAGCCTTGGTAATTATACATAAAAATTCATATATTTCATGTAGGAAGAATCTCTGTATAATCTATGTCCCAGATGGTTTTCTTGTTTATTTTTTTCTGCAAAGAAGTGTATATATATATATACATATATACATATATATACATATATACATATATACATATATACATATATATAGTTATAACTATATATATAGTTATCTATATAGCATATGTACTAAACATTCTACTTGATTTCTTTTTAAGTTTACATAGATGTTCTCATACTGTGCATGTATCTTCTTGACCTTGCTTCCTCCTGCCTCCTTTCCCACACTTTATTTTTAAAGAACTATCCATGTTTTATGTAAACATACATGGTATATGTGTCCATGCGCACATTTGTGTATATATACATGTATGTACACATATGTGTGCATATACACACACAAATACACTACCTGTATCTACTGAGGAATACACCATTATAGATTGCAGCCCAGTTTATCCATTTTTTTAAGCTGATTTCCAGGTTGATTTTCTATTTTGCACTGTTATAAAGTTTGCTACAATGAAAGTAATCACCCATATCTCTGGAGAATGTTCCTAGTAGCATAAATATATATATCCTGTAATACAGAAGTAAATTTGGGGGGAGCTATTTGGCAATTTTTCCTAAGAGGCTATGCCACTTTCCAGGTCTATGAGCAGTTTGGTAACAAAGTCTGTAAATTTCAACTCTTGGTGTTGTCAGCCTGACAACTGTCTCTCTGTATCTTAAGGTAAATTTATTTTTACTTTCCTTGGTAACTATTGGAGTTGAAGATCTTTTGTGGCTATTGGCCATTTTTATTTTCTCTTGTGAATTTTTCTCATTGTTTCTGTCTATTTTTTTTATTGGCTGTCTTTTCCTATCAATTGCTAGAAATTGAATATAATTGAATATAATTCTGTGCTGTTCTTGTTGCAATTATGTTCCTTTGATTTCTGGCTTGTAAGCCTTATATTTTAATGTGATTACATTTATTACATTGAAAAAGAAAATTGTTTAAACACATTTCCTTTATGAGCTTTGTTTGCTTTTTCTAAGAAAGACTTTCCTACTGTGAGTTCATCAAGATATTCTTTTATATATATATTTTTTCAGTTTTTCAGTTTTACTTTTCACATTCAGGTCTCATGAAAAACTGTTTTTTAAAGAAAATTAATTTTTCTGAAAATTTATGCTGGGAGATAAGGATCTGATATTTTATTTAGCAGTTCTCCACTGATTATTAATGCCACCTTTGGCAGGTATCATATCTTTTTTTCTGTGCCATATGTTTGGTGCTATTGATATGTTTATCATCCCTTTCCCCCAAAACACATACTCTACACTCAGACCATATAGTTTGGTTGCTGTGGCTTAATAATAAATCTTCTATGTTGTTTGGCACCCCTATTTTTAAAAAATAAATTTATTTTAATTAATCCTTATAAATTTTATCATTAGTGTGTTTAGTTCTCTGAAAAATATCAGAATTGGTTAAATTGCATTTAACATAAATATTAATTTTGGGGAGAAAATTGACCATTCCATTCCATATTTATAATGGAAAGACCCAATGCTTTCTTCCATTAAAACTTTAATAAGGTCAAAAAGAGCAATATAATTTTCCATATAAAATTCTTAGAAGTAAATTTAATAAAATGTATAAATCCTTATTGGGGTACTTTTTTTTCTACTTCATTGTCCTAATTTGGATTTGCTAGAATATAGAAACACTTGATTTATCAAACTTTGCAGACAAGCTTATAGGACTAATAAAATTTACCTGAGGCCCTTGCTGCTATATGGTGACAATAACATATGTAACTGCTCATCTGTTTTCTCCTTTTCAATCTTTATACCAAGTTTCTTTGTCTTATTGCACCAACAAGAAACTCTAGTACAGTGTTGACTATTAGATGTGATGGTGGACATCCTTGCCTTGTTTCTCACTTCAGTAGGATTGTTTCTAAATTAGTGTCACCATTAATCAAGAGGTTTTCTGTGACTTATTAGTAGATCTTCTTTACCAAGTCAAGTTCCCTTCTATTCATAGTTATTAGGATAGTCATGAATGTTTGTTATATTTTACTAGAGTTTTTAATGAACCTATTAAAATAAGAATATGGTCTTTCTTTCAAATCTCAGTAATTTAATTTTCAGCATATTATCTGATATTTAATTTTCTTTGCATTTGGGGATAAACTTTACTTATTCATGAGGCACTATTTTGTCTATGCCTCGTAAGTAAACCTAAGTGCTAGTAACTAAACTTAACATCTTTGTTTACATGTTTATGGAAATATTTTATACATGTTTACTTTGATAGCTACAAAAGAAAGAATGCAACTCACTTTAAGGAATAGACCCTTGTTTTATATAGATTGAAGTGAGTATAAACTTTATGCCAAAACAGAATGAAAAGGTTTGGTAAAACTTTCCTGTCAAAAGTCTAGACTTGGGGCCCTGATGTGCCAAGGTTATAGGTTTGATTCCTAGTTTGGACAGATATAAGAATCAACCAATGAATGCATAAATAAATGGAACAACAAATCTATCTCTCATTAATTTTTTTATTTATTTTTAAATCTGGACTTGATGGGATATTATCTGCTTTCCATGATCCTACCTTCTTCATACCTTACCCCAACACACATTTTCTCTAACCAAAATAGTCTTGATTGTTTATTGCTATTTTCAGAAAACATTCAAATCTATAATAAAATTTATTATTCTTTTTTTTTTAAATTTTTTTAAATATATTTTTATTGATTTTAGAGAGATAGGGAGAGGGAGAGAGAGATAGAAACATCAATGATGAGAGAGAATCATTGATTGGCTGCCTCCTGCATGCCCCACACTGGGGATCGAGCCCGCAAGCCAGGCATGTGCCCTTGACCGGAATTGAGCCTGGGACCCTTCGGTCCGCAGGCCGATGCTCTATTCACCGAGCCAAACCAGCTGAGGCAAAATTTATTATTCTTGATTAATTCAGGTTTTCTACCTAACATAAAATTATCAAAACACCAAGATAAATTATGCTAATAGGTTTGAAAACAGATGACAAGGACAAATGTGTTCACTGTATTCTTATGATGGATCTTAATCTCAATTGTGTTGTCCTTTTTTATTTCGATTTGGCTAGACTAGAAGCTTGTCTACTTTAAGAAGATAAGGTTTTATTCTGAATGTTTATTAGTGGTTTTCTCTTTAAAATTTAGAAGCACCACATTTAAGTTTTAATTTTGAAAATAAACAAGTTATCATTGGAATATTTTAAAACATTTATATAAAATAATTTCAGACTAGCAAAAATACTTGAATAAATTAGAAGGAAAGAAAAATATTTTTAAGAGCAGAGATCAATAGAATAGAATTTTTCTGTGTTGGCCCTCCATATTTCTTTGTTTCTAAGTCTTCACAAAGAACAAAAGAACTATAAAAGCAAGCTTGTAAGATACAGAAATGTTAAAGACCCTATAGGTTAGAGTGCTTATTTTATTCATAAATATTTCAGTGTATGTTTCCAAGAGCTGATTTATTAGATTTGCTTCAAAGTAATATGGAAGTAGGGAAGTAAGTGGGGTATAGATGAAAGAAAATTGGCTCTGAGTTAATAAATGATGAGTACATGGGGGTTCATTAAACATAAAAGTAGGCAAATTAGTAAAAGATCTTTTACATTTATTGTAGAAAATTTCATTGACTTCTTATTTAATTGCTTTGCAGTCAGAAACAATTGTCTGGAAACCAAATTTTTTTTCATATATTTGAATAAAAATAAATAATATATATCCACATATATAAATCAGATTTTTACCAGTGTTGTATTTTTTATTGGATGCAGAGTTCTTGTAGATATGTTTATTGAAATATCATATTGATTGTTCAGATCTTCTCTATACGTGCCTATTTATTTAAGTCAATTTGGGAGAAATATAATAGAAATATAAGGAGAAATAGAAAAATCTACAATCACAACTAAGTCTTCTGTCAGTTCTTGCTTTATACTGATGTGATGTTGTAAGCACACAAGTTCATGGTACATTTTCCATGAGTAAAAATGCATTGTTAGAGATAGACAGCACATATTGATATACCACTACTCAATCTTACATGAATACTTTGATACTAGCAATCTTTCACTTAGTATTTTCTAGGTGTATCTCTTACCCTAGTAAATTGATAACTAATTTTTAGAGAGCCTCTCAGATTATCTGTCTTTTAAACATATGTTTAATCATTACATTTAATGATCCCACTGCCTTATGGTTTTTGTTTTTTTCTCTTTTATTCCCCTCTTTTGTTGACTTATTGGATTAATTGAATCCTCTATTCCTATTTTCCTTTTCTGGTTTGGAATTTATTGATTCTATTTCTAGTGTCTTAGTTTTTACCTTTATGTGTTATATAAATGTTGACTTAGAGGAAGATTGATCTTGGACTGTGTGTTGGTCAGGAGGAAGATAAAGATCAAAAGAATTCTAATACATCTTCCTTTTCACCTTCCATGTTATTGCTGATATTTTAGTTCTGTACTGTTTAGCCTCCTGGTCAGACATCTCTCATGCACCACTTCACACCTCAGCCTCATTTGTCTTCTATCAGTTGCTCTTGCAACAACAAGCTCCCGTGGACCTTATCTGACTTTACACAGATGCAGTCTGACAGCGTCTCATCGTGGGCCAGGTTCCTCTTGCCTCCCACTTTGGGACCCTTGTTGGAACCCTCACATACTCATCCTGAATGCGTAGAAAGTTAACATGTCGAAGGCAAACCTTTGCTCATTCCCACTGGTCAAATACTTAACCACTAGCTCCACTTTCTCCCTCCTCCTATGGAAGGTCCCTAGATACCTTTATATCACTTTTTGGGAAGGTCCCATGGGCTTGAGAAATCAGCCATAGGTTTATTTATATTGGGTCTTTCTCTTTTCCTGCTTCATTTCCCTTGTCACTCATTCCTACTCTGGGACCATCCTCTCCAATAAAATGGTATATAAGTTTCCTGTTTTGGGTTCTGCTAATTAAAGTTTAGGTCACTGAGATGGGGACTATGGGATGGATGAGATTGAGAAGCTTAAAACCTTGGAAAGCTCTGCTCTATAACCTTAAGCCCTAAGTTTACCTAGAGCAATGGTGGATAGTTCCTATGCATACTGATAGCTTGTCATTTCTATACTTGCATCTGTGTTCCTCTACCTAAGGGCTTTCTCTGGTGCTTTGGGGGTTTGCTAAACACATGTGCAGAGCAGCCCAGAAGACAGTTCCTGAGGGAACCATCAAACAATGAGAAATGGAAGTTGGCAGATAAATACTCCAGCTTTCCTGCCCCCTTGGCAGACAAGTGCATATTCTACAGGGATCCCTAAAAGCAGGACGGAGCTCTGGCTACTCAGTAGTAGCTCACTCAGCAATATGCTCTTTATTGTGTCTTCTCCCTTTTCTATCTCTTCTTTGTCTCATTCTCTCTTCTACTTTACTGGATATAGGTACATTATTTAGGAAGTGATCCCCAAAAATATAATACTTGCCTTAGGGTATATATTTAGGGAGGTCCAAACTAAGATAACCCAGATTCCCTTACACCCACCAGGGATGCATTCAGGATTAAGAGATCATTTCTTTTTTGGTGAATGATATTCATAAATATTTCAACTTGCATATGGACATGATACACTCGTCTCAGACTACAAGTTCAAATCTTTGGCAACTTGAAAACAAATATCTCTACGTGTATACATGAGGCAGTGTGGTGCTGCTGTGATGTGTTGCCCAGATCCTCACTCAGGGATGATGGAGACTGATTCCCATGCTGCTGAGAGTGCTGCAGGCAGACAGCCCTCAATCAGCCTTCTTGGGTTCCTAGGTGGCACAGAACAACCTTGTCTAAAGTCGTGCCGCTTTCCTGGAAGGACTGTATCCAATAAATTGTCCCAGGGGTACAGAAGCCTAGCTCTGAAGACCTTCCTACAGGGTTGGCTGAGGTCTTCTCTCCAGACAGAATTATAGTTTGATATCTTCCTCTGCTCAGTCCTACTTCCTTCCCCTCCTCACTGGAGGATCTCAAGTGCACGCTTTAAAAGACCTCCTGCCTGCGAATCTTTATCTCAGATCCTACCTCTTGTAGACTGAGTTCTCAGAAAGAAGGGAAAGAAATACAAAGAAATGCAAAGATGTCTCTCTTTTGCTTCAGTTATCACCTTCTCTTATAGAAACTCAACCCTTTCATCCTATGGAGTAAGACACAGGAGGGTAAAAGGAAAGTACAAGCTGAATCTGAATCTTCAGATGCAGTGTGACCTGGAGGATTAGACTCAAGCCTGCGAGATCCAAAGAGGACATTAGGTGCTCACTATATGTCTGGTATCCTAGTAGTAACATCCATGTTTTCCACGCCTTCCCATTTGACAGTTTTTTTTTTTTATATAAAGAATTCTATTCATTTTACATTTAACATGGCCATTTGTAAAGTATCTAAATTAAAACATTTTTTTTTTTTTTTTTTAGAAAACTTACATGCCAAGGGCTAGAGGTATGCCTGCTTAGAGAAAGCCTGAATGGCAGAGATAAATAGGTCAGTCATGCTCCCATTGATTGCACTAGCAGGCTGTGATCTTGGAGAGTAAGGGAGGTATAGGAATGTTTGAAAGCATGCCCACAGAGTTGGGGCCACGAGTCTAGATGGGGTTAAGAGCATTCTCTCCTTCCCTAACTGCACCATTGTGGGTGGTAAAGAGGAGAACTGATCCTTTGTACTTTTGTATGGATGAATGGTTGCATTTGCTCAAACTCTTTAAAAGTTCCCAGTCGGCATGTTCAAAACAGGAGAAAAGGAACATATCAAACTGAGCCTGATTTGTACATTCACCCCAAACTAGCCCTCAGAGGCTTTTCAGGCAGATGTGCTCGGGGTGAAACTCTTCTCCCATCCCTAACAAAACCTCACTTAAGTGATCAGAGATGAAAACAAAGAACAGTCTGTAGTATTAGCAAGTAAAGAAGAATACATGACATCTAGTGGATTTCTTGAAACTGTTGATAGCATATAACCAATGGGATGGGATGGAAGTCAAGATTGGTCATTGCTTTGCTATTGTGGATTAATAGCAATGACTACTTAGGAAAAGGGGAGCTCAGTCTTAAGTCAAAACCAGCAATACTTTTTCTTGATAGGTTACTAGGAAGAGGGTGAACTATGGATGGCACCTTAGAGTTCAACAAAATCGTTAGGAAAGCTAGTCAACCCTGGCACAGCGATTAGAAACAGTGAAAGCCACACAGCCAAAGCCTGTTTATATACTCACTTCTCTCAGGCCCAGGTGCTAAGGGAAACATCAACAGAAGAATGTTAAAAGATCTAAATTTCTGGAAAATGCAAGGGCTGAGATCTATTTAACTCAAGAAAACTAAAGTCATTTATTATGCAAAATTAGACTGAATTTTTCAAGGTCCTAGTCTTATGCCTCACTTTATTCTTAATATAAGAGCTGTTGGTAACAAATTGTTGATCATTTCTCATTAATTCAGGATTTAATAGGCAAATGTTAAAAATGGGATTCAGTGAAGCTAAGAGTTTGAGGAAATAGGTACAGTGGGGCCTTGACTTACGAGTTTAATTTGTTCCGTGATGGAGCTCGTAACTCAAATTACTTGTATGTCAAATCTTAAAGTGAACGAGTGAGACACGTGATGCTGGGCTGATGTGGCATTCACTGTGACGTTCGCTGCGCCAGCTAGCGGTGGGGTATCTGAAGCTGGCTCGTAACCCGAATTTTAGCTCGCAACTCAAAGCAAAAAATCGTCCGAGAGATGGCTCATATCTCGAAAAACTCGTTAGTCGGGACACTTGTAAGTCAAGGCCCCACTGTATTTCCCTAACAGATAAACACAATCAGTTTGACTTCTTTTGTCTAAGTGAAAAATTAGAATTATGAAACCCATAGAGCTAAGATATTTAGGCTACTAATGACAGACGATAATGGGGGAAACAATCAATCTATCTTTATATCTTTATGTTTCTTCCCTAAATTATTAAATATTGAATACGTTTTTAAAAGAATGTATGAATTTGACAACAAAGCACCTAACTCACTCTCTCATTTAGGAGGTCTCACCTGAATGAAGGCCTTCCCAGGGAGGTGAAGTGTGACTCCCTAGATTAAAACTCTTCCCTGTACTCCCAAAGCATTTTGAACTTCCTTTAATATCACTCATCTCTCATTCTTGGAATTAGTAATTGTCCTTTATTTTTCACCTGGTAGACCCAAAAATCATTCAGTCAGGGACTATGCAATGTCTCTCTAGTCTAGAACGCAGATGGCGTACACCTTGTGCAATTTTAAACATTTCCGATGATTCTCTTCATTCAAGATTGACTTTTGAAAAAATAGGCACTTTATGGAACAGTAAGAAAATACAAAAAAGATCGATATGAAATGGCTACATTTATGAGAGGAGGCAATGAAGTTGTACATTTTAAAAAAGCCATTAGAAGTAATAAAGAGTAGAATGGACACTGAAGGCCATTCTTGGGAAACTCTCAGATTGCAGATGAGTGGAACCCATCTTAAGTTGGAGACTAACATGACTCAAATCTTAACAGTGACCTGCTGCAGAGGCATAAGTAATGAGAAGGAATTGTATCCTTTGTAGTTATTCTACTCTTGAACAACCTTAAATGAAAAGCCATGGTCCATAGCAACACTTACTGAAATCTTCTGCCCTCAAACTGCCCATCTCTGTGATACTTACCCTCACCTCAACAGTGTATACACTTCTATTCAGGGCCAAGGGTTTTTTCTCTCCTCCCTTTCTTTGGTATTTGATTCTTTACTCTTAGGGAAAAGGTTCAGTTCATCCTTATAAAGAAATAATAAACCTTTCTATAAACTTACCCCTCTCCCCTTTAGGCAAGAGCGTTTACAGGATTCTTTTTGGTGGGTTGGTGAAAGAAGAAAGGAAGTCTTTCTCCTTCCTCAGGATAATTTTTATATTGTTATAGATTGAAATATGTCTGTTTACTTATTACTTCTGTTCCCTTGTTATAGTTTCTTCCTGAACATCTGTTCTGTCTCCCATATCTATATTTCATCTGGATAATGTCTCCTCTCTGATCATTTATCTGTCATGTACCTAAGAAGTGAGTAGTTAGGAATCAGGCAGTGATAGTCTGTCAATCTATAAATCCTTTCAATATTCCTGCCTCCATGGTGCTCTTTCCTGGATTTCTGAAGCACTGGTGTATGGCTTGCAGCAAGGCAGGGAATGCAGCAGCTTGTAATCCAGTTCCATCAGAGAACCATAAGCCTTTGAGAGGAACTTTATGGATCCCTAAGCAGGCAACCTGGCTAAGCTGAAAAGAAATTCCATGTGTCTACACTTATATCCCCAACAAAGAACCAGTGCTGAGCTGAGGCTGGGTTTCATGGCTCTGTAGCATTGAGAAAGAGACAGATCATGGGGAGAGTTTACCTTGCTTTAAACCAGCTACCAGAAACATCTCTGGTCTCCTGTAGAATCAGGTTATAATAGATGATAGAAGTCAAAATTCCTAGGCCTTGCAGTTTGCAAACACACTTTGTGGGCATCACTGATAGGATCTGTTGTTATGGGAAGTAGTTCTCCCCAGATGGCCACAGAGCAGATGGGTCACTCTTGTTATGTAGTCTTTGGAATAGTAGATGGAAAGAATATGAGGGTCAAACTCAACTGTTGGCCTTATGCCAGTAATCTTAGATAAACAAGACTACCATCTGGGCCAGCATTGGAATTAAAACATGGTTCATCTGCCCTATGACAGCTTCTCCCATTCAATTGAAAAATCAGGAATTCATGAATTTGTTATTGTTGTTGTTGTTATAAGGCAAAGACCAGTCTGAAATTTGTCTATATTCTTTGTCATCCTGCCTGCAGGAACAGGTTCAAGGGATCTAGGTTTTTTTAAGAGATTGAATTTTCAGTGAACTACTACCTCATTTGGACTTCTGAATATTAAGCCATATTTTTTGTATATTTCAGTGTCATATTGGAGACTGGCTTCTATATAATGTTGTAACATAACTTCTCAAACATGGCTCAGAAGGCAGTTTTTCCTCAAAGAGTGGGCAGCCTGTAGAACAAAAATCTTATAGGCCTTGGAATCAATCTAGTCCCAGGTTCTGATCTTGGTCTTTACAACATTCCCAATCCTATATAATAAAAGGGTAATATGCAAATAGACCGAATGGCAGAACAACTGAACAACCGTCAAAGCATAATATGCTAATGATATGCTAAGTCTGCTCAACCGCTCCCTATGATGTGCACTGACCACCAGGGTGCAGTCAACTGGTTGACCAGTTGCTATGACGTGCACTGACCACCAGGGGGGCAGATGCTCCCACCAGTAGGTTAGCTTGCTGCTGGGGTCCAGCCAATCGTAACTGAGCAAGATGGGCCAGACACACCCTGAAGCCCTCTCGGCGGTGGTCCTTCCCCGGCTCAATAGTGTACCAGTGGGGTCCCTCAGCCTGACCTGTGCCCTCTTGCAATCCGGGACCCCTTGGGGGATGTTGGAGAGCCAGTTTCAGCCTGATCCCACAGGCCACTCCCCTTGGGAGGGTGCCAGACCCAGGGCTCATGGCTGGCGAGTGCTGCTGCGGCAGTGCAAGCCTCTTTCGATTGGGACTGATTGGGTACAAGCCCGCAGCAGGCACAATGGGGCCTGGACGTGCAGGAGTGACAGGTAGGAGCTGCAGGTGGCGTTGGACTGCGGGTTTTGGCCCGATCCCTGCAGGCCACCCAGAGGGGCCCCACCCATGCACAAATTCATGCACTGGGCCTCTAGTATCTCCATAATAAGAAATAGAAGCAAGTTTTAATTTCCTCACTTAAAAATAGATATACCAAAAATGGAAGGTGATGGGAATATAAAGCACTTAAGAGATACCATTTATTGGTAATAGTGCTAAGCCAGTGATTCTCCCTTCTTATCCCTGTCTTATGAATATCAAGTTTACGTTATTAATTAGTGAGCAGAGGAAGTAACGCCCATTGACCAAACAGTTCACTGGTTAATGTCCAGTTACCTGTTTCTGGTATATCTTTCTCAGTGAGATGTTACCTCAAGATCCTATACAATGGTATCAGTTTATAGGATTGCTTTGGCTCAGATAAATCTTCACTACTTCTGAATGCCACTCCAGGTATTAAGTACATAACATAACTTTCCATCACATAACTCCCCTGGTTAAAAAGGGGTACATTAGAAGATGACCAAGGGTATTTACTTCAAGAGATGTGAACCCTTCCTCTCTGTAGAGGAATTGGCATCTATTGTCTCTTCATGTACCTTACCATTATATTATACTAGAGGCCCAGTGCACAAAAATTCGTGCACTGTGTGAGGGGTGTCCTTCAGCCTGGCCTGCTCCCTCTCACAGTCCAGGAGCCCTCAGGGGATGTCCTCCTCTGTAGGAGGTGACCAGGCCAATCAGGGAAGGTGCCGCCCCCATCATCCCGCTGCTGCCACTTCCTGCCTGCAGCCGCTGCTAGGGCTGTTGGCCCTCGCATCTTAGCGCTGCCCCCGCCCCCCCACCCACTGGTGGGTGGGGGGCGATCTAGGACCAGGCTGGCTATGGGAGGGGCTGTGGGAGGTTGAGGCACAGCAGGTTGCACCCTGTCCAGCCTCTGTGGAGGCGTGGAGCAGGGACCAGCCGGCACTGCTGCCTCTGTGACTGCCTCTGTGGAAGAGGCAGCACTGGGACTGGGACTGCACAGCCCCCTCTCCTACTGCCTCTGTGGAAGGGGCCTTGGCGCTGGACTGGCCCACACCAAGGCCTCTCCTGTGCTGCCTCTGCAAAAGGGGCTGTGGTGCTGCCTTCTCCCGTGGCACCGCGAGAGCCTTCTCCCACGCCATCGCTTCTCCTGCGCTGCAGGCCCTCGGCCCTTGCAGCCTCTGTGGCTTTGTCTGGAAGGACGTCCAGAAGACATCTGGTCTAATTAGCATATTACCCTTTTATTAGTATAGATTGCTTCTAACTTGGTAAAGAAAATCCAATATGGCTAGAGTGAGGTCTAGACCTTCTGTTCTTAGAGTGGGCCAGTTGTGTTCTGGGAATGCTGTAGTCACAGGGCTTGATGATCTCTCCAGGGGCCTGGCAGTACAGATAACCCCAGATTTCTTGTGTTAGGGGCCATAACTTGTTCCTTTGCTCCCTCAGCTTCTCTGCATATTCTCACTAGGAGACAGAGGAGTGATTTGTGAAGAACTATAGGAGGCTTTTGATATGGTCTGGCATGGTGTGCTAGAGCCTCATTTCCTGTGTTCAGTTACTGATTATTCATCTAATTCTTCTTGGGTCTTGTAAGAATGGCACCCGGGCATGGTCATGATCCTCAAACTTGGTCAGTGTGGCTTTACTAGAGCTCAGAAAAAACTTTTCCTGGTATGTTGAAAAAAATTCCACAGATTTATTGAAAGATACACACACACACACACACACACATATATAATAAACTTTATGTGTTTAATGTACACAATTTAATAAGTATACACCTGTTAAACTGTCGCCACAATGTAAATAATAAACATACTCATTATTGCCAAAAATTTACTGTGTTTCTTTGCAATCCCCCACCCTACAACTGCTTTACTCTGATACTATATATTAGTTTTCATTTTCTAGAATGGAAATTTTTTTTGTAATGGCTCCTGTCATTCAGCATAATTACAGAGATTCATTCATATTATTGAATCAATAGTTTATTCTTTTATATTGCTAAATAGTATTCACTGTATGGATATACCATAGTTTGTTTATCCACACACCTGTTGATGGATATTTGGGTTGTTACCAGGTTTTGCTGTTATAAATATAGCTAATATGAATGTTTGTATACAAGATTTTGTCTGGACATATGCTTTTATTTCTCTTGGATGAATATCTAGGTATGGAGTGGCTAGATTATGTAGTAAGTATATGTTTAAAACTGTCAAACCTTTTACCAATGTGATTGTACAATTTCACCTTCCCATGGGCAGTGTATGAGAGTGAAAGTTGCTCTATATCCTCATCAACACTTGGTATCGGTCAGGAGTCGAGGGAAAAAGTAAGCTGTACCAGCATCCCTCCTGCTTGGGATCAATTCCAAATGTACCATTTCTAACTTATAAGGTTGGATAAGCTGAGCAATAACCCACTGTGACTTAATAGGTCAGCAACAACTCAGCTTGTAACAAAGGGGACAAATGGTCACTTGGTGGTCCCAGGTCAAGCATTCCATCTCTAGCAGGCCCTGTTGCGGTGACATGGCCATGCTTCAGAACCCCAGGAGCTTTCTCCCAAAACTCTACAAGAAAGTATTTCTCACCATTGGCACAAACGTGTCTGCTGAGTCATCTGACTGAAGAGGTAAAGCTACTTGCATTACGGTGTGGCCCTGTGAGAGAGCAAAGAGCACCTTTCTGCTCTGGGCCCCAATTAGAATCGGCAGTCTTTTGCGTCACCTTATTCATAGGCCAGACCAGTATCTCAGGTGACGGATTTGGTGTCCTCAGGACGCAAAGAGGCTGACAGGCATTGGACTTCCTTTCTGTGGCAAGGCCTGCAAGAGGCAGCAATTTGTGTTTTACTTTGGGAATGTCTGGGCACATTTCTGAACACTAGGTATCTAAAAACTTGATTAAAACGATAGATTCCTGAATCTCAGAAAGGTTCTTCTCTTCCAGAGAACATAATTCTCATCAAAGCCTTCAGTATAGTAGCAGCCTCTTACACATCCTGCCTCATCAGCATGTTTTTATGGATGTCATGGGTTAATGTGAGGTTCTTTACATATTCATATGGTCCAGATCTCTTATGAGTATATTATGACAGCAAGGAAGGGTTATCAGAACTTATAAATGCATTTTTTTCAATTCATTTGAATAAAGTTTTTCCCAGGGCTGTTTTTAATAGTCTTACCCGAATTAGACATAAAAAAAATACATTCACCTAATCAATAGCTATATATAATTTACTCATTAATCTGCTCTCTCAAAGATACTACCTCCAGCACAGCAGCTACAATTATGTTTTCTACTTGGCTGAGTTTGCAGTAATATACAGTCATTTTCAGAGCTCATCCTTGCCATAATATAATGAGGCACCCCATAATCTACCATGGAAACTCAGGCATTTTAACATTGCTCAGCATGGGTTATCATTTTCTCTAGGCTTCTAAGTGCCTCTCTAGTAGTGAGTTCTTATTTTCTATTTGGGGGGCGGGGGGGGGGGAGAAAGGGTGTTAAATCTTATGCACGAAAGTCAATACATTATTGCTTATTCAGTCTTATATTCCAGTCCTCTTGATCAAGAATCTCAAAATCCAGTCCTACAGATACTTCCTTGGCCAGCACATGAAGACTACTTGCTTTTTTCTATAACTGTAATCTGTCTCTTCCTGATGCCCAGATGTCCCTAGCCTTGTTATAATGGGACTAGAGGCCCGGTGCACAAAAATTTGTGCACTCCGGGGTGGGGGGATAAGGGGGGCCCCTCAGCCCGGCCTGTGCCCTCTCGCAATCTGGGACCCCTCGGGAGATAACGACCTGCTGGCTTAGGCCTGCTCCCGAGTAGCAGAGGGCAGGCCCAATCCCTAGGTGCAGCCCCTGGTCAGGCTCAGAGCAGGGCTGATTGGGGAGTTGGGGTGCTGCCCCCTGTCATGCACAGAGCAGGGCAGATCAGGAGGTTGCGATGCCACCCTTAGTCATGCTCAGGATAGGGCCAATTGGGGGGTTGGGGCACCGCCCCCTGTCACACTCAAGGCAGGGTCGATGGGGAGGTTGCGACGCCATCCCCTGTCACTCACAGAGCAGGGCCAATCAGGGGGTTGGGGCGCTGCCCCCTGTCACGCACAGATCAGGGCCCATCAGGGGGGTTGGGGCTCCGTACCCTCTCATGCATAGAGCAGGGTCAATCAGGGGGTTGGGGCACCGCCCCCTGTCACACACAGAGCAGGGAAGATCAGGGGGTTGGGGCGCCACCACTGTCACACTCAGGGCAGGGCCGATGGGGAGGTTATGGCTCTACCCCATCACACACAGAGCAGGGCCCATGGGGGGGGGTTGAGGCCTGCCCTCTATCACCCACAGAGCAGGGCCGATCAGGGGGTTGGGGCGCCGCCACTCTCACACTCAGGGCAGGGCCGATGGGGAAGTTATGGCTCTACCCCGTCACACACAGAGCAGGACCCGTGGGGTGGGGGGGGTTGGGGCCTTCCCTCTATCACCCACAGAGCAGGGCCGATCAGGGGTTGGGGCGCTGCCACTCTCACACTCAGGGCAGGGCCAATGGGGAAGTGATGGCTCTACCCTGTCACACACAGAGCAGGGCCCATGGGTGGGGGGATTGGGGTTGGGGTGCTGCACCCTGTCACACACAGAGCCGCAGGGCAATCAGGGGGTTGGGGAGCTCCCCCCCATCAGGCACAGAGCAAGGCTGATCAGGGGGTTGGGGCGCCTTCCCCTGTCATGAACAGAGCAGGGCTGATAGGGAGGTTGTGGCCCCACCCCCGTCACACACAGAGCTGCAGGGCTATCAGGGGGTTTGGGCGCTGCACCCTGTCACGCTGATCCTGGTGCCGGGAGGCATATTACCCTTTTACTATATAGGATAGAGGCCTGGTGCACAGGTGGGGGCCTGCTGGTTTGTCCTGAAGGGTGTCCTGGATCAGGGTGGGGGTCCCACTTGGGTGCCTGGCCTGCCTGGATGAGGGGATGATGGCTGTTTGCAGCTGGTCACACACCTTCAGGGTGGGGGTCCCCACTGGGGTGCCTGGCCAGTCTGGGTGAGGGGCTGAGGGCTGTTTTCAAGCTGGCGGGTAACTGAAGCTCCCAACCGCTCCTTTTTTTCTTTTTCTTTTTTTTATTCTGAGCCAGCTTTAGCTCTGGCTCCAGCTCTGAGGCCTCTGCTGCTGAAAGCAGGTATCTGGTTTGTTTGGGTTCTATAATTGAAACACTGTTTCAATTCCAGCTCTGAGATGCCGGCTGGCTGAAAGCAGGTTTCTGGGGTTTTGTTTAGTTTCTATATTTGTAACAATGTTTGAAACTGCAAGCTCAGAGGCCGGCAAGGCAGGTGGGGAACGTTGGATTCCTCCGTCACTGAAGCAAGCAAGCCTCATGTTCACTTCAAGCTGCCTGGCTGCCAGCTGCCATCTTGGCTGGCAGTTTATTTGCATATCGCCCTGATTAGCCAATGGGAAGGGTAGCGGACGTATGGCTAATTACCATGTTTCTCTTTTATTAGATAGGATAACCCTAACTATATACCTGGGGGAAGTTTCTGATGGGAGCTGCTGCCTCCACATATGGGAGAAGAGTGGGGATGGAGATGGGTGGGGGCTAATGCCATAAAGGAGTGTTGTACTAGCTCTGGAGGTTCTAAGGCAGCAGTTCTCAACCTGTGTGTCACGACCATTGGAAAACACATATAGCATATCAGATATTTACATCACGATTCATAACAGTAGCAAAATTACAGTTATGAAATAGCAACGAAAATAATTTTATGGTTGGAGGTCACCACAACATAAGGAACTGTATTAAAGGGTCGCGGCATTAGGAAGGTTTAGAACCACTGCAAGGGTTTAGGGAAGTGCAAAGAGCCACAATAGACAGAGGACATCCACCCAGACATGCCTATTCCATGTCAGATTTCTGGGGTTTTTTTCCTAACCAGGTCTCTAACCTTAACAGATCTACTTTGGCAGGTGTTCAATCATCTTAGAAGCTCAGCAACCCTAACTATCAGATCCTCAGTCCATTCTTTGGCTGGGTCCACTCCTCCATTATAGAAGATAAGAGTCTCTTTGAAAATTTTAAGAGAAAAACAAATAATAAACAAACAAAGAAAAAAAATAAAAAGGTAGTAATACTGTAGATGAAATATCATTCTCTCCTAGCTTCTAGGCCGATAGTAGAATCTTTGCTCCATATGGGACCCTTGGCTTGCAATTCTTTTATCTCAGAGAGAATACAGAACGATATAATCTCAGAATTTAGGCACATTTACTGATATCAGACATTTACTACCTCTGAGGAAAATATCTGAGAAAATCTTCAAAGCACTGAGCCAAAAGGGCGACTACCATGGGGGACGATGTAGAAACAATAGTGAATAATAAACCTTGAAATATAAATAAATATGAGTGGACGGTAGGCTATCTGAAAATGCATAGCATACATACCAAATTAGGACAAACTGTTAGAATCATTCCTGTAGGCTATTATTAAAATTACTAAACTATCTCAGC
This sequence comes from Myotis myotis, assembly GCF_014108235.1. Lineage (NCBI taxonomy): Eukaryota > Metazoa > Chordata > Mammalia > Chiroptera > Vespertilionidae > Myotis > Myotis myotis. Next base: position 163,785,355 of record NW_023416313.1, read on the forward strand.
AAAAATTGAGATATTGTCAGAGGGGCTTGGAGGAAGATGCCTACATGAAAAGGTAAAGTAAAAACATTCTAAATTCTCAAGGGGAGAATCAGTCAAAAGCAAGGGAGAGGGGTAGAACTGAAAGTACACTGGGGTAGCAACTATTCCCTCTACTAAGTTATTCTTATTTTCATAGTAGTTTGTGAGAATGGTAAGCATTAATGAACTGAGCAAGTATATAATGACTGGCAAATTGGTCAAATAAAAAATGTTGGAAAAAGAATATAAAGATGAAAGAAAAAGTTAAGTATTATTTATTATACTAAGTTTACTGGACTTTTAAAAATAATATACTCAGAGGAAAGGCAGGGGAGGGTGGGTAGGTGGTAAGAGATCAACCAAAGAACTTGTATGCATATCTGCATAACCTATGGACACTAACAACAGGGTGCTGAAGGCCTGGGATGGAGGGCAGGGGCAGGCTAGAAGAGGTCAATGGGGGAAGAAAGAGGGCATATGTAATACTTTCAACAATAAATATTAAAATAATAATATTTTAATTTTTCCATTACAGTTGATATATAATATGATATTAATTTCAAGTGTACAGCATAGTAATTAGATATTTATATAACTTGCAAAGTGATCACCCCAATAAGTGATCAAATTAGGAAAAACTATTAGAATAATTCCTTTAGGCTATCATTAAATTATTATACCCCTTCTGACACCATACACAGTTATTAAAATAATATTGACTGTAGTCCCTATGCTGTACTTTACATCCCCATGACTTTTTATAACTGTAAATTTGTGTTTCATAATCCCTAAAATCATATGGTATTTGTTTTTTTCTACCTGACTTATTTTACTTAGCATAATACCCTCTAGTTCTATCCATGTTGTTGCAAATGTTTCATTCTTTTTTATGGCTGAGTAATATTCCATTACATACACAACCTTTTTTTATCCATTGGTCTGCTGATAGACACTTAGGTTGCTTCAATATCTTGGTTATTGTAAATAACGCTGAAATAAACATAGGGATGCATATATATTTTTTGAATTGACGTTTTGGATTCCTTCAGATAAAGATCTAGAAGTGGGATTGCTGGGCCATTTGGTAGTTCTATTTTTATTTTTTTTCCTTTTTTTGTTTTTCTAATTTTTTAAAAATATATTTTATTGATTTTTCACAGAGAGGAAGGGAGAGAGACAGAGAGTCAGAAACATCGATGAGAGAGAAACATCGATCAGCTGCCTCCTGCACATCTCCCACTGGGGATGTGCCCGCAACCCAGGTACATGCCCCCGACCGGAATCGAACCCAGGACCCCTCAGTCCACAGGCCGACGCTCTATCCACTGAGCCAAACTGGTCCCGGCAGTTTTTCTAATTTTTTGAGGAACCTCCATATTCTTTTCCACAGTTATTGTACCAATTTCTAATCCCACTAGCAGTGCACAAGGGTTCCTTTTTCTTCACATCATCACCAACACTTGTAATTTGTTATTTGTTGATTTACTGATGATAGCCATTCTGACAGGTATAAGGTGATATTTCATTGTAGCTTTTTCCTGATTACTGATATTGAGCATTTTTTCATGTCTATTGGCCATTTGTATGTCTTCTTAGGAGAAATATCTATTCATGTCCTCTGCCTATATTTTAAATTTACTGGACTTTTAAAAGATAGGTTGTCAGAATGACAGTCCAGTTATATACTTCCTATAAGCAATGCTTTAACCAAAGTGGTACAAATTAAAAATAAAGTTATGGGCAAAGAGATTCCTGACATGCAAATAAAAATAAATCAGTAGAGGCAATATTAATTATAGCAATGTCTAGGATAAAATATATTAATGATATAGCATGATTCATGACATTGTAAACCCATTTTATGAAGCATCCTATATAATAAAAGCCCAATGACTGAAACTGTGGAATGACCAGAATGACCGGAGGTCAGGGCAATCAGGCAGGCAGGCAGAGGTGGTTAGGGGTGATCAGGCAGGCAGGCAAGCGGTTAGGAGCCAGTGGTCCTGGATTGCGAGAGGGATGTCCAACTGCCAGTTTAGGCCCAATCCATAACCAGCAGTCGGACATCCCCCTAAAGGTCCTGGTTGAAAAGTCCCAGATTGCGAGAGGGTGAAGGCCAGGCTGAGGGACCCCCCACCCCCCTGCATGAATTTCATGTACCGGGCCTCTAGTTCTTACATATTTGTCTTGGTGGGTAAGATATTATAACAAAAAAACACTTTGCTATACTGTTTTCAGAATTTTTCTCAGGATCAGATATTTTTCATGAGTGATAAAAGTACAACTACAAAACAAATGATGATTACTTGAATTATGGGATATTTTTCAGATATTAGAAGAGTGTAAAGAAAATGAAGTATATGGCAGCCTTGAGTTATCATCAGAATGTACATCTTCAGCACAAGAGAATTTATAAGCACTGCAGTTAGGGCAAGGAGAAAGTCACCAAGATGGCAGGATTGATGGGAAAAATCTTCATCCAGTTTAAACAAAACCATGCCGGCTCAATAATACCTGCATTTGCTTTCCCTTCTTATCTATCTTAATGCCCTATTTCTATCTATGAGCAAAATCATATAGTACTTGCCTTTCTCTGACTGGCTTATGTTACTTAGCACAATGACCTTTATCATGTTAAGGTATATTCATTCTATACCTAACTTCTTAGAATGGATGTTGAATTTTATAAAATGCTTTTTCTGCATCTATTGAGATTATCATATGATTTTATTTAACTATATTAATGTAATTTTTTACACTTAGTGATTCATGTGTTCAGCCATCCTTATATCTTGGGGATAAGCAACAGCTTCCACTGGGACATGGTGAATGATCCTTCAAATGTGCTGCTGAATTTGATTTGCTAGCATTTTATTGAGAATTTTTACATCTATATTAATCAGGGTTATTTGCCTGTGGTGTCTTTCTGTCTTTGTTATCAGGGTAATGCTGGCCACATAGAATAAACTTAATTTTTTAAGAAGAGTTTGAGAATGGTTGACATTAATTCTCCTTTAAATATTTGGTAGACTTCACCAAGGAAGCCCTCTGTTCCTTGGCTTTACTTCATTGGGAGAATTTTGAATACTGATTCATTTCCTTTGCTAATAATTGGGCAGTTCAGGCTTCCAAGAATTTTTCCATTTCTTGTAGACTGTCCAGTTTGTGAGCGTATATTTATTAATAGTAGCTCAATTCCTTGTTTTCTGTGGTATTAGTTGTAATGTCCCCTCTTGCATTTATAATTTTGTTGATGAGTCCTGTTTTTTTTCCTTGGTTAGTCTCACTAAAAGTTTGTCAATTTTTGTTTTCAAAGAACAAACTCTAGTTTTTAAATTTTCCTATTTTCCTGTTCTCTATTAGTTCATTTCTTCTGCTAACTTTGGTCTTAGTTTGTTATTCTTTTTCTGATTCCTTGAGGTGTAGAGTAGGTTGTTTACTTGATATTTTTCTTGATTCTTAATGTGTGCTTATTAGTATGAACTTCCCTCTTTGAACTGCTTTTGCTGCATCCTTGTTTCTTCTGTTGTATTTTCGTTTGTCTCAAGATACTTTATTTCCCAATTTATTGGGGTAACACTGGTTAACAAAATTATATATGTTTCAGGTGTACAATGTATTGTGTGTTCACCACCCCAAGTCTCCTTCCATCACCATTTATCCCTCCACCCTCAATTTAACCCTCCCATATCCCCACTGATTGTTCAAGAGAAAAATTAAATATTATTATTTTTTATTTCTGAATTTCCTCCAGTTATTTGCTATGATTTCAGTGTTCTTGAATTTGCTACGACTTGTTTTATGGCCTCTCTAAGAAAATGTTTCATGTGTACTTGAGAAAAACGTATAGTCTGCTGTTGTCAGAATGTCTGTCTGTTAGGTCTTTTTGATCTATAGTGTTATTCAAATCTTCTGTTTCTTTAGTGATTCTCTGTCTGGATGATTTATACTTTGTTGAGAGTGGATTATTAAAGTATCCAACTATTATTTTATTGCTATTTATTTCTCCTTTTAGCTATGTTATTTTTTGGTTTAGTTGCTTTGTGTTGGGTACATAAATATTACGATATATTGATCCTTTTATCAATTTATGATGGCATTCTTTGTCTACCATTTTTAGCTTAAAGTGTATGTTATATTGCTTAAAATATCTTTTTGCATTTTTTCACTGTCTACATGTGTCAAGCCAAAGAATGTGGTGCCTAGTTCTACCTAACATGATCCGCAAACAGAAGCCTTGCCACTTATATGGGTCCCTGTCTGGGAAAATAATTTGTATCCCAGTCCACTGCTGAATACAATTGTTAGCCCACCTGAAAAGGGGACCTAATCAGATCATACAGGAAGCTAACTCTTGTCTGGGGAGATAATCAGGCAGACGTGCTCATAAAACTCTCTGTCCAGATGAGCTGCTGGTTTATGGCTGCAGATAAGCAGAGCCACTAGCCAGGCTCTGGGCTGCTGGGCCAGCAGTTTCCCAGGTGCTCCGGCAAGGCTTTCTGGTCAGCCACCTTCCAAAGTGGCAAAGTCATGAATTAGCTCCCTTGTCAAATGGGGCTACCACAGGGAGAAAAATGTCTGACAACTATTTTGATGTGACTGTAACTCACTCTTTGGTCTCTCTAGGCAATGACTGCCTTATAAACATTTCATCAGCTTTTCTAGCTTAATCCATTGTATATACTCAGTCCTATTTATATTTATGTTTTGCCCTTTAAACTAAGCAAATATGGCTTGACTCCACTGAAGAACATACATAAAGTTTATTATGTGCGTCATCTAAAAATATTTTCATGTACTACCTATATTATTCATGTGCTACCTATATTATTCAAAAAATTTGTCTAATATATCTTGCAAACCTCAATATGTAATTCTTTAAAAAATTACTCTCATCCATGACTACCTTTAATGTCAAAGTCAGCCCTGAAGGAGATAATTTATTTGGGTACTTGTGTTTTTCATGTGGAAGGGCTAATACTTTTGGGTAAAGTTTTAACCTCTAATCATAGACCAATGATGCCTTATCAATATTAAATGTCGCATCATATCCAGCTATTTACCTGATTGTCATTTTCTTTTTTTAAATATATTTTATTGATTTTTTTACAGAGAGGAATGGAGAGGGATAGAGAGTTAGAAACATCAATGAGAGAAAAGCATTGATCAACTGCCTCCTGCACACCCCCTACTGGGGATGTGCCCGCAACCAAGTTACATGCCCATGACTGAAATCAAACCCAGGACCCTTCAGTCCTCAGGCCGACGCTCTATCCACTGAGCCAAACCAGTCAGGGCTGATTGTCATTTTCTTGCAGAAAACTATCCTGGACATTTTTGTACTTTCATGAAGTTACAAAGAGGAATAAGTTGTATGTATACTTTGTCCCAGGCCCCTGGGGGCAGAAGGAAATTTTCTAATGGAATAAAACAGAGTGCCTTCCACAGTCCATGTTTATGGTATATTCCAGTGATGGCAAACCTATGACACGCGTGTCAGAGGTGACACACAAACTCATTTTTTGGTTGATTTTTCTTTGTTAAATGGCATTTAAATATATAAAATAAATATCAAAAATATAAGTCTTTGTTTTACTATGGTTGCAAATATCAAAAAAATTTCTATATGTGACACGGCACCAGAGTTAAGTTAGGGTTTTTCAAAATGCTGACACTCCGAGCTCAAAAGGTTCACCATCACTGTTATTCCAAAGTCACAAGTCAGTAGAATACAAATATAATAGCAATTCTGCTATTAGTTCAAAAGACAACATTAAGTCTGATAATTTCTGAGGGTCTGGTTCAAGATGGTGATATAGAAAAGACTCCTGAATTCACCTACTCCAAATATACAGCTACAGACAGACCAAATTCCCTTGACTAGCTTTTGAATTTCTTTCAAGTAACTCCTAGAAATTTGTTGGGGGAAAAAACACCTTATCAAACAATTTCACAAATAAACCCACCTCTGGTAGGGGGACAACTGGGAGGGAACTCAACTCCCAGATTCTTCCTGAGAAGACCTACAGATTTGGTGCCCCAGCTTTTAAAACAATCACCTAGAGATTGGCACCCTGCCGGGGTCCAACCCCAGCAGGTCCAGGGGTTCCCAAAAGGCGTAGACGGAGTCGGCGAAGAAGGAAGGACACGGAGACAGTGTTCAGTTGATCAGCAGCCTAGCCAGGATCTCCAGCCAAGTTCTGGTCTGGATCTCCAGAGAGGTTCTGCTGTTTATTGTCTTGTTACATCCGTATTTATACCAGTTGATTTTAATCCTGTCAATTTCTATTACAAAGGTTAGGGCGTTTCTTATCTCTATTCCAGGGAGTAAAGATTATGTAGCTTAAGCATGATTGTTTGTAGTTAAAGTGATTAACTACCCGCCTGGCACTTAGTTAAGGAGTTTCATCCCCTCCCTAACTTCAGGGAAAAATCCCTACCTGGGGAAACAACCTTTCTCGGAGAGGTGATCTTGGTTAAAACACACAGCGCTAAGGGGAGCAAACATATTAAGAACAGTATGCTATATACTCCAGGTCCCTTGAAACATATGCTGTGCAGATGTTTCTTTCCTGCAGCGACTGTGTCAAGCAGCAAGGATGGACTGGCTTCCGGCAGCACCCAAATATCTAGTCCTGAAAGCCAATGGGGCTTGAATCTATGAGAACCACAAGGCTAAAACAGTTTTTAAAGGGCTTATGTGTACTCACTGTTGCTAACCCAGCATGACTAAGCACAGAGGCAGGAGAATAAAACATGCCCAGTAATTTCATGAAAGAGACTTATTTGCTTATCTTAAAAGTTTTTCCCTGAGGAGCAGACTGGGGAGGCTGTTAGATGCCATCTTTGTGGTTTCCCTCTGCCTTGTTTCAGGTCACCACTGTCTACTGAAAAGGAGCTTGTGTGTACATTGGGCATCACAGCTTTTGTGGCTGCTGCCCAGGGAACAGACCTTGTTAACCTGGCTCTGGTGGTCAGCAGGGTTTATGTTCATGGATCCCATAGAACTGTAACACAGAGAGAATACATTTTTTAAAAATCTTTATTGTTCATATTATTACAGATGTCCCTCTTTTCCTCCCCATAGCTCCCCTCCACCTGGTTCCCACCCCACCCCAGGCCCTCATCACCCCACTGTCCATGTCCATAGGTACTACATACATGCATATAAGATATTTGTCCCATCTCTTCCCGCACCCCCCACATCCCCTTCCCCACAAGAATTGTCAGTCTACTCCATTTCCATGCCCCTGATTCTAATACATTCACCAGTTTATTCTGTTCATCAGACTTTTTATTCATTTGATTTTTAGACTTGTTGATAGATATGTATTTGTTGTCACTTTGTTGTTCATAATTTTTTATCTTTACCTTTTTCTTCTTTTCCTCTTCTTAAAGAATACCGTTCAGCATTTCATATAATCCTGGTTTGGTGGTGATGAACTCCTTTAGCTTTTTCTTGTCTGTGAAGCTCTTTATCTGACTTTCAATTCTAAATGATAGTTTTGCTGGGTAGAGCAATCTTGGTTGTAGGTTCTTGCTATTCATCACTTTGAATATTTCTTGTTACTCCCTTCTGGTCTGCATGGTTCCTGTTGAGAAATCAGCTGATAGTCGTATGGGTACTCCCTTATAGGTAACTGTTTTCTCTTGCTGCTTTTAAGATTCTCTCTTTGTCTTTTGCCCTTGGCATTTTAATTATAATGTGTCTTGGTGTGGTCCTCTTTGGATTCCTCTTGTTTGGGGTTCTCTGCACTTCCTGGGCTTGTAAACCTATTTATTTTGCCAGGTAGGGGAAGTTTTCTGTCATTATTTCTTCAAATAGGTTTTCAATATCTTGCTCTCTCTCTTCTTCTGGCACCCCCATAATTTGGGTGTTGGTACGCTTGAAGTTGTCCCAGAGGCTCCTTACACTATCTTCATATTTTTGGATTTCTTTTTCTTTTTGCTCTTCTGGTTGGGTGTTTTTTGCTTCCTTATATTTCAAACCTTTGACTTGATTCTTATGATTCTATACTGTTGAATCTCTGTGTATTATTCTTTATTTCAGTCACTGTATGCTTAATTTCTGACTGGTCCTTTCCTTTTTTTTTTTTTTTTTTTTTTTTTTGCATTCTCACTAAGATCCTTGAAAGTCTAAGTTCCTTGAAGGTCTCACTAAGTTTCTCAGAGATGTCTAGAAGATTCTTGAGTAACCTTATAACTATGGTTTTGAACTCTATATCCAGTAGTTTGCTTTCTTCCAGTTCTTTCATTTGTGACACATTTCTTTGTCTCCAGATTTTGGCTGCTTCCCTGTGTTTGTTTACCTCCAGGCCAATTGGCTGTGAGGACTAACTGTGTCTACAGTGGAAGAGCTGCTGTACAGGAGACACCCTTATGGGGCAGGATTTGCTTCAGTGGGGCTTTGGTGCTCACTGAGTCTGCCCCTTTAGTGTATCACTTATGGATGTGAAGAGTTGTAATCTGATATGGTCTCACACTGACCACTGGGTACACTGGCTTTTGGATCTCCAAGGAGGTGCAAAGTCAGCCACTGCCTGAGGCCACCCAGCAGGAGCTACAGAGAGATCTGCAGATGCCTCCTCTTTGTATGTGGTTTGGAAGTGCCCAGATGAGGCCCAGCTGTGAAGCAAGGCAGGCTGCTGCAGTGCTGGCTTTTGCCTTCTTTAGATAGTTTTGGGGCTCCCTGACCCAGCTGCAGTTTGACAGGTTTTAGGCTGAGAAAGGACAGGCTATTCATATGCAAAAGCCACTGTGCACAGCTTAGGTAGGGTTGTAAACTGGGTGGGGTGGGGTCTCAGGGAGTCTCCAGGGCAGAGCAAACAGCAATGACTGCCAGTCAGTCCCGCACCAGCGAGGTCTGACCGACACTGCGCACACCTCCATCTGGAAGAAAGCTGCCCCTGTGTTCTTGCCCCGATGCTAGTCGGTCCAGTTTCTCCCTGTATGTGTCTGGGTCCCCCAAAGTCTTGCCTGGCATTAGAGCTCAGAGCACATGGGAGCTTGTATCTCCCTCCCAATTAAAAAGTGGCACACCCAGGTGTCAGCCCCTTCTGCACCTCCGCACCTCCACGCCTCCACACCTCCTACCAGTCTCAATGCTCTTTCCTCTTTATTTTTATACTTGTAGCTCTTCCACTCAGCCAGGTTTCCCATGGTTCTGAATGATAATTGTTATGTATTTTAGTTGTAATTTTTTTTTTTAATATATATTTTATTGATTTTTTACAGAGAGGAAGGGAAAGAGATAGAGAGCTAGAAACATCAATGAGAGAGAAACATCGATCAGCTGCCTCCTGCACATCTCCCACTGGGGATGTGCCCACAACCCAGGTACATGCCCTTGACCGGAATCGAACCCGGGACCTTTCAGTCCGCAGGCCGACGCTCTATCCACTGAGCCAAACCGGTTTCGGCTTTAGTTGTAATTTTGATATGGTTGTGGGAGGCAGCAAGTACAGATGTTTACCTATGCCGCCATCTTGGTTCTCCGAGAATACATTTTTTATAAGCTATCCCCCCTGCATCTCTATCCCCCACCCCCCGGAATAGTTCAGAGTCAGCAGACAGAAATGTCCAGTCTTTCCAGGAGAGAAGCCTGCTGCTTATCTAATTTAATACACATCTAAAGGCTGAATACAATCCTCTCCACAGATGGGGAAAGCCAGCAGGTGCCTTTTTTTTTCACTCTGCTTGCCATAAGTTACCATGTCTCAGAAAAAGAGATTATGCACATGTTTGGCATCCTGGCTATTGGGGTGATTGTCCTGAAGATTCATTCCTTGATAACCTGGCCGGTGGCCAGCAGGACTATGCTCACATATTCAACATAATGTTAGCAAACAAAGAAACAGTTCTTAATTAGTTATCCCCTAAGATAGCCATTCTCAACCTGTCGGTCGCAACCACTTTGGCGGTCGAACGACCCTTTGACAGGGGCCACCTAAGACCATCCTGCATATCAGATATTTACATTATGATTCATAACAGTAGCAACATTACAGTTATGAAGTAGCAATGAAAATAATTTTATGGTTGGGTCACAACATGAGGAACTGTATTTAAAGGGCCAGAAGGTTGAGAACCACTGCAAGAGAAGGGCTAAGTACAGAGGGAGCACACAGAAATGCCCATATTCTAGTCTTTGCCTAAAAGAGGTACATTTGTATACTTTAACTTTAAAATCTGATGACTTGAGAGCCTCTCCTTTGTGACACTGATAGGTCTTGGCACATACTAGTCAAATACTGGGAGTCACAAAGGATTGGGAGAGGACAAGAGTGATTAATAGGGTTCATTTCCTACCCAAGATCATTTCAATACTTGAAGAGATGGCTGTTTTGTATAGTGCATCAGAAATAACAGAGTCAAGGAGAATGAAGAAATAGAGGAATATGTTCTAAACAAAAGAAAACTATAAAACCTTAGAAAAAGACCTTAATAAAATGGTGATAAAGGGGTGAATATATGGTCCTTAAGATGCTCCCCAAGGCCAGGAGAACAATGCATAAACACAATGAGAATTTCAACAATACAAGTAAGTACCAAATAGAAATCAGTGAGATGAAATATATAGTAACTGAACTGAAAAATTCCATAGAGGAGTTCAAGAGCAGACTAGATGAAAGTTCAGCAAACTTTAAAATAAGGCAAAAAGTAATAAGTTAAAGACAAGGAGAACATCTTAAAAGAGAAAAACAGCAACAACTGGTTATATACAAGGAAATCCCCATAAGACTCTTGACTGATTTTTTTTTTCCAGTAGAAACTTTGGATGTCAGAAGAAAGTGGCATGGTCAGACCATCACACCTCAGAGGGAAGGTAGGGGAGGGTGGGTGTAAGGGGGAGAGATCAACCAAAGGACTTGTATGCATGCATATAGGCCTAACCAATGGACACAGACAACAGGGGGCAAGGGCATGAGTGGGGAGGTGGGGGGGAAATGAGGGGTAAGGACACATATGTAATACCATAATCAATCTATACATGTAATAGATAAATATGCTAATTAACCGGGACACCATAATGGGTTGACTGGACAGGAGGAGGTTGTGTGCATAATGTTGGGGGAAGGGCAGAAGGGGCCTCCATGCACCTGCGCTGGGGGAGGGCTTGATCAGCAGCAGCCATGGCTGCTTCAAGGGCCAGAGAGGGAGGCAGTAACGGACCAGCAGTGGCCGTGGCTGCTGCAGGGCCTGGGGAGCAAGGCAGTGCCAGACTGGTGACTTGAGGGTGGGCGGTGCCATGCAATTTTGAATCACATGCTGGGCTCCTAGTAAAAAAATAAAAAAAATAAAAAAATAAAAAGGTAGTGGAATGATATATTAAAAATGCTGAAAGATAAAAACTGCTAACCTAGAATACCCTGCCTGCCAATTATGCCCTTCAAATATGTAGGAGAGAGTTTTTCAGCTAAATAAAAGCTGAAAGAGTTCATTACCACTTGACCAACTTTACAAGAAATGTTAAAGCGACTTCTTCAAGTTGAAACAAAAGGACACTAACCAGTACTAGGAAAGCATATGGAAGTATAAATCTCACAGGTGAAGTAAATCTATAGTAGAATTCAGAATCATCTAATGTAATGGTGGTGGGTTAATTACTTATAAATCTAGTAAAGAAGTTTTAAAGACAAAAATAGCAAAAATAACTATTTGTTGATGGATACACAAGATAAAAAGCTTTATATTGTGACAGAAAAAATGTGGGGAGAATAAAAATGTAGAACTTTAAAATACATAGACTTATAAATAGACTGTTATAAATATGTTTTAATCTAAGTGTCATGTTTGTAGTAAATAAAAACCTATAGTAGATACACAAAGGACCAATCTAATCATTATACTATAGAAAATCATCAAATCACAAATAAGAGAGCAAGAGAAGGAATAAAAGAATTGCAAAGCAATGGCCACATAATAATTAACAAAACACCAATAGTTAGTCCATACCTATCAATAATTACATTAATTGTAAATGGAATAAATTCTACAATGAACAACAGAGCGGTTTGTGGATAAAAAGACAAGACCTAATTATATGCTGTCTACAAGAGACTCACTTCAATTTTAAGGACACACAGTGAAGGTATAGAAAAAGATACCCCAAGCAAAAATACACCAAAAGAAAACATAGGTAGCTAGACTTATATCAGAGAAAATAGACTTTAATAAGATTGAATGATAAAGAATCAATCCAATAAGAGGATATAACAGTTGTAAATACTTATGCACCCAATAGAGGATCACATAAATATATACCAGGTAAAGCAATTTTAAGAGATATAAAGGGAGAAATAGGCAGTGATATAAAAATAGTAGAGAAGTAGAGGACTTGAAATATCCCACTTTCATCAATGAATAGATTACCTAGAAAAAAAATTCAATAAGCAAACATTGGCCTTAAAGGACATATCAGATAACCTTAACATTTATTGACCATTCCATCCAAATCAGGAGAATACACTTTCTTATCAAGCACAAATGGAACATTCTCCAGGATAATGTTAAACCATAAAAAAGTAAGTAAATTTAAGAAGATTGAAATCATGGCTAACATCTTTTCCAATCACAATTACATGGGACTAAAAATCAATATATATATATATATATATATATATATATATATATATATATATATATATATATACTTTCATATATATATATATATATATATATATATATATATATAGAGAGAGAGAGAGAGAGAGAGAGAGATATTAAACAACATGCTAATGAATAACCAATGTGTCAAAAAAGATTTAAAAAAATCTTGATGCAAAAGATAATGTAAATACAATCTACTGAAAAGACAACAGAAAATAGAGACTAAAACACAATGAAATTAAGAGCTGTTTTTTAAAAAATTATTTTTATTAATTTCAGAAAGGAATGAAGAGAGAGATAAAAACATCAATGATGGGGGAGAATCATTGATTGGCTGCCTCCTGCATGTCCCTCACTGTGAGTAGAAGGAAGAAAATAATAAAGATCAGATTAGAAATAAATAAAATGGAATCTAAAACCAATAGAAAAAATCAGTATGACCAAGAGCTGATTCTTTGAAAAGATAAACAAAATTGATAAACCTTTAGCCAGACACATCAAGAAAAAAGGAGATGGCCCAAATAAAATCAGAAATGAAAGGGAGGTGACAACTGACACCACAGAAATCCAAAGGGTTATAAGGTAATGCTACAAAAAATTATATGCCAATAAATTGGACAACCTGGAAGAAATGGAAAATTTTCTAGAAACAATATTCCAAGGCTGGATTAGGAAAAACAGAAAATCTGAATAGATCAATAACTATCAACAAAATCAAATTAGTAATCAAAAACTACCAACAAGCAAAAATTCTGGACTATATGGCTTCACAGGTAAATTTTACCAAACATTCAAATAAGAATTAACACCTATCCTTCTCAAACTATTTCAAAAAATTCAAGAGGAGGGAATTTATGAGGCCAGCATTACCCTGATTCCAAAGTAAGACAAATCCATTATAAAAAGAGAGAAAATTATAGGCCAATATCCCTGTAAAAATCCTTAACAAAGTATTAACAGAGTCCAGCAGTAGATTAAAAAGATCATATACTAGAATCAAGTGAGATTTATTCCTGATATGCAAGGTTGGTTCAATACCAGCAAATTAATTGATATACTACATAAACAAAATGATAAAAAAACATTTGACATAATTCAGCATCGATTTATGATAAAAACTCTAAGCAAATTAGGACTACAGGAAACATATCCCAACATAACAAAGACCTATATGGCAAACCCACAGCTAACATACTCAACACGGAAAAGCTAAATATGTATTCCTTAAGATCAGGAACATGACACAGTTGTACTTAAGAGGCTTCAGAAGAATCCTCTGCTTGGAGACTTATATTTCCAAATGTTTAGACTCTTAAGTAGATATGAGACCCTTCATCACATTTACATGTGGGATAGCCTTTCTGCTCAGTCACTCATCTGTGCAGATCATGCTGATGCTCCTGTTATATCCTTTCTGGCCACTTAATTTCAACTGTGGTGTAAAGAAACCCAGGCATCTATTGCTGAGAGCACATTACCCATTACCTCTAGTGGATGCCATGCATCTTCCCACTTTGTGCCCCTTGCCTTCTGATGCCAAATAAGCTTGCTGTGTACCCAAGCAAGTGTAGACCAAAAGTGTATGATTATCACCCTCAAGGGAGCTTTTGACTAATTAGAGACAAGAGCCAGTGAACCAATGCCGAAGTCTCCAAGAGTCCAACTAGACTGGGATAGATCTCTGAGTCTCAGAAGATTATATGGCATAGGAAACCTCATTGGTCATATGGTCACCTTAAAAAATATATTCTTACATTGGCTCTTCTTATTACTTTCTTTATCCTTCCCCAATCTTCTACTGTGGCATAAACTCTCAAGTAAAATACTTGTACTGAAGTATTTGTCTCAGTCCACACTTTTGAGGGTTACCCACATTAAAGCAATTGGTCAGAAGTGGTATTAGAAAGCAGAAACACAGGAATGGAAACAGATGTTAAATCACTTGATGGTCAGACAGTAAAAGGAGCCCCATTGCCTGGGCTAATTTTGTAATAATTCTTGGCAATCTTACAAGCATTTCAAAACTTCAATTCAATCCTTTGGTGAATTAAGATGACGTAGAGGTAGAAAGGGAAACAACAGCAAACCTATCACTTGAATGGCAGAGGGGTGATGTTAATAAGGATTGCAGAGTTTGCTGTTTTTGTTAACTGACTTAGAAATCCTTAAAAATCATTTAAAAAACACAGACTCTCAGCAGCCAACTAGGAACATAGGATATGTTGAGCTTTAGTTCCTCATCTCCTGTTGCAACTTCACCATACTTACTAGTAAATCAGGAACCTGCTTCTGGCACAGTAGCCTACTGCAAGAGACTGAATGCACAACAGACAGCTCTCCTACAAAGTAGGGCCCACAGATAGAAATAAAACCATGATACATGGATGGAGCAAATGAGCAGAGATTAGAGATTAAGAGCATTTGATTAGAGCCTTGATAGAGAAGACGCCACACATGTGGAGTCCATGCAAGTATCCTTTAAACAGATGCTTTGCAAGAAAATACTTGCCTTCAAAACCTGACTTTGCTTCTCTACATTGCTTCTACTCCATTAACCAGGTACAGGTTAACCTAGCCCAGGGGTGGGTTCTTAAACTGGACCGGAGGGCCAGCATGGATGGAGTGTTTGTGTGAACTAATATAAATTCAAAGTAAACATCATTACATAAAAGGGTATGGTCTTTTTTTTCAATAGTTTTATTCATTTCAAACGGGCCGGATCCGGCCCGCGGGCCTTAGTTTGCGCACGGCTGACCTAGCCTGAGTGGGGTAAAGCCTTTTCTCCATGCTCCAGCTCTTACTAAATTTTGATAACATTACAATCCTATGGCTTCCACAGCCCTAATATTGATAACTTCCCCCCAACTTTCCTTATTCTTGAGTATCTCAACATCCTTTTTGTATTCAATTAAGGGTGATATATACATAGCCCCTTCACTAAGTTCTCTTTAGAATATTTTCAGGGTATGCCTTCTATTTATAGCCTAAATTCTTACTGATAAAGCATTTCTTTAAATCAGAAATAGCCCCCAGAAAATAAGCCTTTAGTTGAGATTTTGGGTTTGATGAGACAATGAATATCCTTCTTCCAGAGGGACAATGGGACACTGACCATATACAGCATTCAGTGACATCACAGTTCCTCAGAACATTATTGATGGGTGTCTGTGACGGAATGTCAGTATAGGAAAATTAGTTGGGAAATGATGATAACTACTTCATTGCAATTGAGCAATGGTGAGTATGAAGATTGCAGACACAGTATCTTTGAATGTATTGAATAAGTTATTAAAGGACAATAGGCTACAGGCTTAAACATTCAACTGAACTTTCTGATAAAGAATCTCAGAAAGCTTCTCTAGAAACCACAAAGGAATCCACCACCTTATTAGCCACTGGGGAAAATATGGTTCAGCATTACATCAAACACAGGTTATACTGGATGTAGAGATGCACTACTTTGTAAAATCTTACGCTAACATAGGATCGTTGGTTGGAATGAGTTGAGATATTAAGAGCATTTGATTAGATAAAAGAGGCTGAGAGCCCAACTCTTGTTTGCTTGGGAAAACAGCTTCTTCCTCATCTAAAGAAATCAGCTTTCCTCTGCTTAAAGCACTTTGAAGAACACCACACCCTCATTGCTCCAAACACAAAAAGAGAACTAGATCTTAACATGGTCCTGGGTAAATTTGAGTCTGCTCAGGAGGAAATAAAGCTATCTGAAGAGTTCCATGTGCATGGAAAAAACCCTGAGTACATGTATGAGAAAGAATAATACAGGATTTGGCCAGAGAGAAGAAAATAAACTTTGGTCATGCCAAGTTCATCAATACGATAATATTCACCTAAGTTTTGTTATTTAATATATTGACTCAAATACCTATCCATTTCTCTGCTTGTTAATTATAGCCTAAAGGCAACTCTTGTATATATTTGGAGGTCTAATCCTGTAATTTGCCTTAAATACTAAAGAATAGACCCCACTTTCTTCTGCAGATGGGAAGACAGAAATGGTGTCCACCTATTAAGTACAATGTATTCAGTCACATCTTAACCATATTTCATGGAAGGGTTCATCAGTGGGGTGATACCAACAATCTTGAAATCTGTGTGTAAATTTGTTGTTTAATCCAGAAATGATACCATTGAAAAGATACCCTGGTTTTATAATAATAGTGAAAGCCCAAGATAGTAAGCATACTTTATTTTTGGAACTTACCTAAAGTAAATGTGGTTATAGTTTCTCTAAGTCATCATGATAGAATAATACTGAGAACTTTGACTTAAATGGATTTGTGAAAATAACTAAGGAATCACGGACTCTCTAAGGATAAAATACTTTGTATATCATAACCATCTATATATATAAAAGCCTAAGCAACCGTTATGATTGAATGACCAGAATGACCTGTTAACCAGTCGCTATGATGGGCACTGACCACCAGGGGGAAGATGCTCAATGCAGGAGCTGCCCCTGGCGGTCAGTGCACTCCCACAGCCAACCTCCCATGGCCCCACACCCAGTCTGGCCAGCCCCCCCACCCATGACTCTGACTGGGGGGCCAGCAGGCCAACCTCTGCATTCTCCCCTGCCGGCTGCCCCCCCCCCCAAGACTCCTATCAGGGGGCTGGCCTGTCAACCACCCCCTGACTGGCTGGCCCCCTAATAGGCCTCGATCAATGGCCAGGCCGAGGGACCACCCCCATGCACAAATTCGTGCATGGGGCCTCTAGTCCTATATAATAAAAGGCTAATATGCAAATAGACTGAACGTGGAACAACTGAACCGGTCGCTATGACATGTGCTGACCACCAGGGGGTAGGCGCAGAACATGATGGGTGTTTGCAGCAGGTGGCAGAGCTCGGAACATGGCATCGGCCGCCGCGGGATGGTGGAACAGGTGAATGAGGACTCCAGACCAAGGTGTGGTGCTGTCATCAGGGCAAGCCTCTAGTGGTTACTGAAAATTCTTTGCTCCCACATGTGGTGGTCCTGCCCGGCGCTCACACCTGCTACCCACACCGGCCCTGCTCACACCCACTGCTGGCACCTGAGCTGCCGCTCGCACCTGCTGCTGGTGCTGGCCCGGATCACTTGGTGCCATCAGTGGATGCAAGTGGTGGCTGCTGGCCCTGATGGCCCCTCAGGGCTTCTCCACCTACCCCACTCCTGAGCGGCAATCGGGGCTGGCAACTGCTTCTCACACCCACTGCCAGTGCTGGAGCCGCCACTTGCACCCAATTGCTTGGCGCCTTTAGCAGGTGCGAGTGGTGGCTGCTTGCCCCAGTTGCCCTGGAGGGCTTCTCCACCTCCCCGTGCTCCTGAGGAGCGATCAGGGCAGCAGCTGCTGCTCACACCTGCTGCTGGCACTGGCCCCTCAACCACTCCATGCCATCAGCAGGTGTGAGTGGGGCCAGGGCTGTCAGCACATGGGAGCAGCAGCAGCGGAAGCGGGGCTGCCAGCAGAGAGGAGACCAGGGGCTGCAGCAGGAGGGGCCAGGCAGGGGTGCAGAGGATGGGCTGAGACCCACCCCTGTGCCCACCACAGCCTCACAACCCCACAGTTCCTTTCAAGGTGCACAAATTCACACTGGGCCCCTAGTGTAAACATAAGTGGTATAGATCTACTATATAATAGCCATCATAGTTAAAATTTAAATTATTCCCTAAGTCTACCCAGAACTCCTTGATTGAAGAGGAGGCTGGGTCCCTTTAAGGATAAATCCATGAAAACAGCAACAAGTGTTTTCTATGAGGTTGGTTGATTGTGCATCAGAGAAAGAAAAATCTTAATTTGCTTTGATATAACACTGAATTCTTGAAACATAAAAATCACCATGATCCACTGTTCTAAGAAGAGGCTTATGCATGTTATTTGATTAATGGACTCCTGATGCAAGTCCAGGTTACAGTAGGCTTACTGGGCCCATATTATGGTTATTTTCCCTTCATATTTATATATCATAGGAATAGTTGTACTTAGCCTTAACAGCATCTACACATAGGTTTGCTGACTTATGGAGTGAGGGATAATATGGCAGAAGGATCTAGAAGCCTCATTTATTTTATGAAGTCAGTGAGGTCCTCAAATTAAAGTGAGTTAAGAACAATGTAAAATGAGATGGTTAAACTAATGTTACAAATATATAAAATGTTAACACACACACACATACGTATATAATAAATATACATTGAATTACATAATTTGATTACATATTCATACATAATTTGATTTCATATGTAAATTTTGATTTTATATATACTTTGATTATGCATCAGATTTGATTATATATACATAGATTTGATTATATATACATAAGATTTGATTATAACCTGATTATATATTTAATTGAATTGCATGTGTATGTGTATATATAGTTAGGTTGCATGGACATGTATATGGATTTTATGTGTATATGTATAATAGGTATATATAAACTCGAATGAAATTCATAAAAATTTAATTTTCACCTCCATATTGCTTCGGTCTTTTGGAGAGGGATACCTACTTAATTATACAGAATATCTGTATTCTTAGCAATATGGCATTTGGGAAAATTGAGATAAGACAAAACTTTCTTTACCCACTAAAAAAGTTGAGGACAGGGCCTTTGATAAAAGGCTTCATCTTAAGATATCTGGTTCTGGAAAGGATATTCCCCCCGCTCCGTGCAGGAAATCAAGAACTTATGGGGCCCCTTCTTCTGCGAGCATCTGCTTTTCTATCCTGTTTGGGAAAGAAGTGGTCATGACTTTGCCATGATTGTGATCTGAAGTCATTGATCAACTAATGTACTTTCCTAATGTTATCACTTTCCCGTTTGAGAGCATAGGGAAGGCATAGAACTTACACATCAGGAACATGAGAAATTCTTGGCTGTGCAAGAGTAGAACTGCTGAGAAATCAATAGGAATCTGGTTGTAGTATCTGTGGTGTAATTACCACCATGTCTGAAAACTAATCTGAAACTCCTAGCCTGGGCCTTAGACCTGCTCAGCAGAAAATGCGAAATGTTCCCTTTGAATTTCAAAGTGCCAAATGCCTCCTTTAAAATTCATGGCCTCTTAGAATATTTAGCTCTGGTCTCAGTTCATCATCTAGCACCTGGAGGACTGTGGAAGTACAACTGCAAAGTGTTTTGTTTTGTTGTCTGCTTTTAAATCATACACAGATCCCTGGACAGCCTGAAGGTGGCTTGGGTGGTGTCAAGAAAGAGGGAAGGCAGAACATAATTATTCCTGGAGTGACATGTTTTCTCTATCACAAAACATCCGATTGGTCACTGGACTCCAGAAAGAGTGAGGTGGCCTCCGACGCGCTCAGGGGATGGTGATAAAGACATTTTGGAGACAGACTCATCCATACATGCAGGCACACTGCTGCAGTTAAAGTAAGCCTTGTTATTATTATTGCCAGTTAAATAAATGGATATTCAATGATACTTTCATAATAATGAAAATGAAATTCTGCAAGCTAAAACATTATTAAGGAATTTTTACACAGGCCTTGAGGAAAGTATAAGATGTCAGTTTTATGTGATGAATTGAGAGAATGAGTAATTATTTTGTTCAAGCAGCTAAAAAAGTGGCAAGAAATAAAAATATGAATTGAGTTCTGTTGGACTGGCAGTGTGTCTACAGTTCCTTATTTGTCAAAAAGTTTGCATAGAGTCTCAGAAGCTTTTGAACCATTTTCAGTTGAGGCACAGGATTCTAGCAGACTGCTTAACTCTTTTCCAGCAAAAGAAATAATAATTTCTAGCATGAAATTACTGAATTTTGTCCTAAGAAGTAGAAACATTTGAAATTGCAAGCCCTTTCATATACCCCGCATAGAAAATACAGATACAAATCCCTACTGCTGAGAAACTTGCAAGAACACTAGTGAGTTAATAGCAAGCAGTTATGCTCAGAGAGAAATCAAAATGAGTTACTGGCAAAAGATCCATTATCAATGGGAAATTAAGTCAATAGGTAACACTTGTACTTTCACATATGTCTTCGTAGTGAGACAAAAACTGAGGTTCACAGTACAAATTAGCTATCAGCATGCTTCATTGGGGAGAAATTATCAGCAACTTCTGTTTATTACTGAAAACCCATGACATATAAAAAGATTTGTCACTTTTTTCCCCACAGTTTGAGCGACTGTGAGCTACAGTGTAGACGTAATAGGGGGTTTATAGGGATCAGTAATGAATTAACCCAAGTGTTAGCATGCTATAGTGCTGCCTCATTTACAAACAAAAAAAACAACACCATTTTGAGTAGCTTTTTCCTTGGACAGCTGTGAGTTCAGTTCAGACAATCTGGTTCTTACCATATAATTTATTGTACATCATATTTCAAGGTATACTCAATAGGTTAGTTTCCAATTTCTATTTTCATTTGTTACTGAATCAAGATTAGAAGGCATTCCTGGCTAACAGCTGTTCTTGGTGAACAAGGTAATGAGAGCTGGCAGAGCAAGGCAATGCAAACCTCTTGCTCATCAAGTGACACTTGCAGACAGAGTGAGCCTTTTATCACAAGAGTTCCTCACCAAGGAATAGTGAGTTATTCTTGGGAAGACAATGCATTCAAGTCTAGACTGTATAGTTGCTGGAATAAACAGTAGTGGAATGTTTGCCTTTAAACAACTTAGGTATGAATTATTGAAGCTAGAACCGGTAGGCAGAAGTGGAGTTGAAACACCTAGTGGGACCAACTTGAACCTTCCCCCACAGCAATATAAGATGTCAGGGACCTTAACTCCACTGACTGCCTCCTAAAAGAGCATCCTCAGCACTCAAGAAGGGACTGGGGCTAGGATTTCCTCATCCTAAAGGAATCCTAAGGAGGGCAAGGACTGAGAAGAACATGGAGGATTACAGAAGGAAAACTAGGGTTGGAGAGAGAAAGTTAAGCTTCCTTCACCACACTCCTGGGTGGTTCCACCCTGTCTACTTCCAGCAGTATTGCCCCAGACACTCTGTTCTGTCATGGAAAAAAGCAGATACAATTCTTGTGGGGAGCAGAAATGCTGCTTCAAATCTGGAAATTTACTATGGGAACACAGCTGCATTCCCTAATCCTGACCATGGCAGACTAAGATAAAGAACTTTGTCCTATCACTGATAGACAGTGCTTTTGAAGTTTTGGGCTAATCATTCCACTTATTCTCCACACATTGTACTTAGCTCAAGAACTATAGTATCAGAACTCCTGAATTCAGACAAACTATGTGTTTCATGCTCAAGTTTCAGGGAAACATGTTACGGAGAACATCTTGTGATAGTTCAATCAGCAAGAACTGTTTCTCTGAAAGGAAAATCCTGGGAGGGCCAAAATGTAAACCTCGTGAAGGAGCCCTTACCGTGTGAATCAGAAACCAGGAGCCTTTTACTTGGACGCATAAAGAGTCAATGTGTCCCATTCTTAAGATCTTTTAATCTATTTGTATTTTCTAAGCAGCTCAACTACATCAGTTCTCATAATACAGAGTGCAGAATGATATGCAGGCCAGCTGCAGGTGTTCCTACTTGATGAAACAATAACCTCAAGACTATTTGGGCTTCTATTTTGGCCTTCCTTGAGGATATACACACATTTATTTTCTATTATGTTTAAGATGCTCTGAAGCTCCTCTATTCCAGAGCAGGATAAGAATCTGCTTCCCTGCCCAGCCGGTGTGGCTCAGTAGATTGAGTGTTGTCCCATGCACCAAGAAATCACTGGTTCAATTCACAGTGAGGGCACATGCCCGGGTTGCAGGCTGAATCCCCAGGAGGAGGCCTATGGGAGGCAGCCAATCGATGTTTCTCTCTCTTCAATGTTTCTATCTCTCTCTCCTTCTCTCTTCCGCTATCTCTATAATCAATAAAAACATAAAAGAAAAAAGAAGAATCTGCTTCCTGGAGACCTCAGTCCCTTTGAGTGTGTTAAGAGGCATGTATAAATATGTATGAGGAACCACGGGTCTCTGGCATGTCGGTAAGAGAAGGTACATATCAGGGCAAATGAAAAGGAATGGCCAAGGCCAGGAGGAAGCAAGGCTGAATCCCAGGTCACATTATGTGTCCATTTCTGAGTGTTCGAAGGAAAGGCTCAGGGAGTCCTCCCACTTCTCTTTAAAGCAGTAACTGGTAAAATAACCATTTTCCTTCCACTTCAGCATGACTTTGTATCCCCTTTAAGCTACCCACTAACTTCCAATTTTGTCAGGAAATTCCAGGAGGAACAATGAAAGGCCTTCCTAGGTAAGCCGTTTCAGCAGACCGGGTACACATATTCCCTAGAAAACAGCAGCCCATGACTCCTTAGCCCCCTCCTGGTTTTTCTATTTTCATAAAGACCAGCTTCTGGGAGAAGCCTGAACTCCTTGATGAACCACCAGAAAAATATTTACTTCTAAACTAGGTTAAAAGCTTGAGAGCGCTACTCAACCCTTGGGCCTAGACAAGTCCCTCTTAAGCCTCTCACTTAAAAGAGTCTTTAAAATCACCTCCCTCACTTGTTCCTGAGTCCAGGGCAGCAGCACCTCTAGACCATCGGTCTCTTCTTATTAGGATCTCCTCACAGAGGAGACTCAATAGGTGTCATTCCTTAGTTATTTCCTTGGCAGCAGGTTCTTGATTCCTCAGGAGACATTTTCCTCTGTCCCTTCCTCTTGAACAAATCCCTCCACTCCCTGGCTTGCTCTTAAGGCAGACTGTTCTCCCAACCTTGAGGTTAACTCCCCTGCTCTGAGCAGCACCCTGGTTTCCAGCTTTTACTCCCCTCACTGGCTTCAGGCCTGGCCGGGCTAGACCTCCGCCTCTGCTCCGACATCACCTGTGCTCTCTGTTAACACAGATGCCTGCTACCTCCATGAAGCTGCACGCTTGTTCCTGCGCTCATTCCTCTCATTTTCCCCTCTTGAAATCCTTGCTCTCTCCTTCGCTGCCCTCTAACAAAGTAGCTTCTTCACAATAGACCAGGGGTCCTCAAACTATGGCCCACAGGCCACATGCAAATACAAATATTGTATTTGTTCCCGTTTTGTTTTTTTACTTCAAAATAAGATATGTGCAGTGTGCATAGGAATTTGTTCATAGTTTTTTTTTTAAACTATAGTCCGGCCCTCCAACGGTCTGAGGGACAGTGAACTGGCCCCCTGTTTAAAAAGTTTGAGGACCCCTGCAATAGACCTTTATTATCCCACCAAGGACTCTTCTCATTTTGTTCATGTTCTTTCCTATAACTTCCCACCATTTCCCCCATAACCTTTCCCAAACAGCCACTCAATCCACACTAGTTTTGTTCTTCCTTCCAACACACTAAGACCCTCCCACAGCTTTCACTCTGCAATTAGCCTCCCAGCTGATTTCTTGCTTTGATATAAAACACTAAAACCAGCCCAGCTGCACCCTCTCTCCTTGGTTATGTAAAACTATCCATGCCTGGTTTATAGCCATGCGGCTTTCCTCCCACAAACAAGTTACTCCCCATACAAAGATTCTCACTTGAGTGGTCTGGGGTGGGGCCCAGGCACACATCGCTTTTAAAGATCCCCAGGTGATTTTGACTTGCAGCCAAAGTTGAGAACCACTACCCATACCTCTTTTACCTGTGGAATAACTGTGCTCAAGTTCTTTGCCTCCAGACAACCTCAAAGAACTGCACAGAAAGATGAGACTATTGTGAGCTGCCTCGGCAGTAAGGTTTAGGTTGATCCTGGCATCAAATAGCAGATGTCTCAGTCTCCCATCAGTTTCTTAAAGTTATTGATGTCTCTCATCATGTGGCCAGGATGTACTGTTCAAGGTAATTAACTCCTCAGCTGAAGAAAAGGTTCCCAGTTCTCCCAGACTGATGATTACCTACTCCATTTTCTTTGTTCATCATTTTGATGGTCAAAAGCCTTTGTCTTAAATTCAAATAGAAATAGTCCTCTTTTAATCTAAGCCTGTTTCTTTCATGTTGGCCCCCTATGGATATGAAAAGGCCAATAAGCTTTCCCTTCATGAAACTTCCCATGCTACTGAAGACATGAATCAAATCACACCTTCGCCTTCTGTTCTCTGGTTAAATACAGGCAGACCTCGTTAAATCGCACTTCACTTTATTGTGCTTCACAGATTTTGTGCTTTTTTTTCTCCAATTTAAGGCAAGACCCTCTACCAGCAAAAAGATTTTGACTTGCTTTATTGAGATCTTTTTATTGCGGCAATCTGGAACTGAACCTGCAGAATCTATGAGGTACATCTGTAGTTCCTGGTTAATTAACAGAATTAAAGAAAATCAAAACTGTCGGGAACATCAGGGATACTCTAGCTTTATATCTGCAAACTTTATTTGCAAGTTTTGGGATCATATTATTAAATACAATGTTAATCCTCACATGAAAATTGATATAAGCAGAGCCGATACAGGCAAAGTGTTCTGGGAGACTCCACATGCGGTGGTAACTGAGGCACCTCAAAGGAACTTTGGTACTTCGCAAAAAGAAGTCTGAAAATCTTTTTCCAAAGTCCAGCATTTCAATTTTATGGATAAGGGAGCCAAAGTCCAGGCGCTTTGTGTGAATTTTCAATTTTCTAGTAACAGTAGACATACTACTTTGGGGGAACACAGGGATGTAATGTACAGCATAGGGAATAAAGTTAGTAATATCGTAATAACTTTGTATGAAGACAGATGGTTGCTAGGCATATTGTGGTGATTACATCATAAGCTATATAGAAGCAGAATCACTGTGTTGGACACCTGAAATGAATGTAATACTGTATGTCAGCTATACTTTAACTTAAAATATTATTAATAATGTAATATAAAAATGCTTAAGGTAGCCAGTGGAAGGTTTGGTTTTAGATTTGATTTTTAACTGAGTCTTTGTTTTATTGAGTAACTAATGATAAGCACAGAGATATATTTTACTCCCACTAACCAAAAAGGAATGCCTAATATCAGGGAATGCAAGTACTGGTAAAGTTCAAATGCAAAGGACCTCTGAGCTTCTGTTTCTAAAGCTGTCCCAACAGGCCTCCTCTCCCTTCCCTCAAATTGCCTTGGTCAAGCAGCTACCTACTCCTGTAGAATTTCATCCTATTCTTGGATTCCAAATGGTGGTTGCAGGACCACTCCCTCCTCTCTAGTCTAGTCACACTGTTCTGTGACTCAGAGTGCTGAAAAGTAAAAATGTAACCATCAGGACACGATTCCAGCTTCTAGATCCTGACTCTTCACAGGGCAAATGTAGAGTAGGTTTCCATTGCTAGGAAATACATGGCCTGCACATGCCACATATAGACATCTAGTTTCCAAAGACCGAGTTACTTATTTCCTCCTCCTCTCTCACTGAATTTCTTTCAAGGGAGGCACATTTTTAATCTTTTAACTTTCTGTATATTTTCATTCCTACTTTCCCTCCCCCTGGAACATCGTTCCGTTCATAAAAGATGAACAAGCACAGAAGCAGCCGACCTAGATAATATGACAGGTGACAACCAGCCTCAGGAAAATGTATTATATGATCTGGGCCAGACCAAGATATAGAAGCATTCTGGAAAACAAAATAATTTGGAATTTTATCAAACAAACATTCTTTGCAACCTGGAACACCATTTATTGAGAGAAGAGGCGATGCACTTGTGAGGAAACAGGGAAAAGACTGGTGCTACTGGTGGGTCTCGGTCATCCTCCTCTCTATCACCTTGGGCAACTTTGCACTAAGAAGGCACAGCCCATCTATGAAATAGTGGCTTTATGGATCATTGGGCCTACTCGTTCCATCCATTTGATGGCAGGTGAATGGCCATCCACCATCTGTGGTTCCTTCAACATGCCCTTTGTATGCATATATAGGATAAAGGTTTACCCCTGTCCCTCAGCCCAAGTAGTTTATCAAATCGTTCT
The DNA here is from genome assembly GCF_014108235.1 of Myotis myotis. Lineage (NCBI taxonomy): Eukaryota > Metazoa > Chordata > Mammalia > Chiroptera > Vespertilionidae > Myotis > Myotis myotis. The sequence continues at coordinate 163,811,862 of NW_023416313.1, forward strand.
TTCTAAGGCCACGTAAAGATCTATTAGTAATCTATAAATTATTTGGGAAATTTTATATATACTAGAGGCCCGGTGCATGAAGTTTGTGCACTAGGGGGTGGGGTGCCCCTCAGCTCAGCCTGTACCCTCTCCAATCTGGGACCCCTTGGGGGATGTCCAACTGCTGGTTGAGGGATCAAGCCTAAAGCAGCAGTCAGATATCCCTCTCACAATCTGGAACTGCTTGCTTCTAACTGCTCGCCTGCCTGCCTGCCTGATCACCCCTTAACTACTCCCCTGCTGGCCTGATCCATGCCTAACTGCTCCGCTGCCAGCCTGATCGACCCCAACTGCCCTACCCTGCTGGCCTGATTGCCCACAACTGCCCTCCCCTGCCGGCCATCTTGTGGCAGCCATCTTGATGACGTAGGGGTGGTCATTTTGTGGTGGCCATCTAGTGATGAAGTGGGGGTGGCCATCTTGTGGTGGCCATCTTGTGATGACATGGGGGCGGCATTTTGTGATTACATGAGGGCGTGATGGTCACCTAGGCTTTTATTAGTGTGTGTGTGTGTGTGTGTGTGTGTGTGTATTATATATACACACATATATATGTGTGTATATATAATATATATATTTCGTTTGGCTGACACTTTTTCTTCTATTAAAAATTGGGCATATTAACCAATGATTCACATCTGAAGGAATAAGAATTAAGAAAAAGGAATAAAACTGTCTCTCTCTTTTTTTTTTTGTAGATTATGCTTTATATCTTTCATTTTCTCCATGCAATTTCATTCCAACTACTCTACTCTGCTCTGTGCTCCAGGAGACTGACCTGAATAAGTGTATCAACATCTTTATTTTCTGGCATTTGTTTGAATTCAGCCAATAAGAGACACCAGTAGAATATTGGATGGTAAGAGGAGAGAAAGGTTGGGGTATGTATTTCCCTGGCTCTCTCCCACTGTCCCTCTAACAAAGGCCATGAATTCTTCCAGGTTGCCATTCCCATACAGTACTTCTTGAGGTTCATGTAAGCACTCCCCCACTTTGCTTCTTCAGGCCTGGGGATGGTAATCACTAAGTTACTAACTCTGGTTTTCCCAACATGAATTGTTGCTTTCCCTAAATGCTGCTCATTTTATAAACAGTCACAATGTTGTTAATTTCTCCTCAATTAGCCAGTTGTAGAGTGTCATCTACTTCCTACTGGGACCTTCATTAATGTACAACTAATATGATTATGTAATTATAAAATCTACAGATGAGAGAATAGACAAGGTGTTGTCATATATTTGGTATGAAAACAAAAAGTTGCATTCCATACCAAATTTAGAAATAGAAAATGACAATCTTTTAAAGGTATACTGTTTTTAAAAAATCAACTCATTTAATGTAGCTCATAAAAAAACCCTAAGAAAACATTTTCAAGACCTTATGAAAAAATGAAAAGAGTATCTTGAAATTTTAGAAAATTGAAACATGAGAAGATGTATTATATAGGGACTGTCAAGACACAATATAATGTTTTTAAAATATGTCTGCAAATTTTTGGTATTTCTCACTTCAAAATATAGAAACTAACCCTTCTCCTTGTAAGTGTGGATTGGACTTAGTGACTTGCTTTTAAGCAATACAATCTGGTAGAAGTGAGAGTGTGTAACTAACAAGGTCATAAAAGGCAGGGTTGCTTCCTCCTTACTCTCTCTTTCTCATGATCACTCTGACAGAAACCAGCTGTCATGTCATAAGGGCACCAGAACTGCCCAGTGTAGGGGGCCTTCATAGAAACTGAGCCCTCTGACCAAGATCCATGTGAGTGAGCCATCTGACGCATGTTCTTCCCCCAGTCAAGTATTCAGATGACTCAAGTCCTGAGTGACATCTTGGACTGAAAAGTCATGAGAGACCCAGAGTCAAAACCCCTCAGCTAAGCTGTTCCAAAATTCCTGACCCACAGATACATAATTGTAATTGCTGTTTTAAGGTACTATACTTTGGGTAATTTATTACATAACAAGCAATATATTGATAACTAATACATACAATATCATAAAGGTATCAATTATTCACAAATTTATCTCTAGACTAAATACCATCCCAATAGAAAATCCAATATGTATTTTGTCTAAATCATCAAACTTATTCTAAAAGTTAACATATAAATTAATATTCACTTATTCTCCTGAATAAAAGTAAAGACAGATGAAAGAACTGGCTTTAACAGATAGAAATGCTTAATACTGGTGCAGGGGTAGATACTAGTAAATAAATCAGTAAAATAGGATAGTTATCCCATAAATTTTTAATTATGAGTAGACACCTTCTGTATAACAGGTAGTAGTACTACTGGTCAGAGGGGAGAGAATGGGTTTTCAATAAATTGCATGGGGGACAGTTATGGTCCACATAGAAATAAAAACAGAAAATATCAAAACAAAATTGGATCCATTCTTGATTTGGGTTTCTCAAAAAACAGACCCTGAAACAAGGATTTGGGTGCAGGTAGCTTGAGAGATGAATTGCAGGAAGCAGAGTCATAGACTGAGAAAGTAAAGCAAGGAAAAGAGGAAAGCAAGTAAAGGATGTCTTTATGAATTCGTTGTCTCCAGGTACATGGGGGACTCAATCCTCCTGGGAAATCCCTGAGAAGCTCTTTAGAACACACCTTGGAATTTAAATGATAAAGATGCAGGGGTATTAATTGATCTCTCCTACCTCTCCCTGGTTAAATGTTGATTCTAGGGGCAGGTTCTGGTTATGAATTGCTTGAAACAAACCACCCTAACAATTCGTGTCATAAAATAACACTTCATTATGCTCATGAGTTCTGTGGGCAGAAATTTGGACAGGACAAATTTGGAGATGGTTTGTCTGAGCTTTACAATGCCTGGAGACTTAACTAAGAAGACTCAAATGACTGGGAGTAACTCAAACAGAGGGGACCAGAATCACTGGGAGGCTTCTTTCATCATATCTGGCACTTGATCTGGGATGAGTCAAAGTCTGGCATCTGCTGAGGCTAACAACTCTATTTACTTTGGTCTCTCCGTATGGCTTCAGCTTCCACTTATCCTGAAAGTCTAAAGGTACTTGGATGTTTTAACATTGGGGCTCATGGCTCTAAGAATGAACAAAAGGTAGAATCTGCATGGCTAATGCCAACCTAGCCTCAGAGATCATGTGGCGTCACTTCCACTTCACCAAAGCCAGTGCAGATACAAGGGAAGGGGGATTAGGACCCAATCCCTGATGGGAGGAGTGTCAAAGAACTTGTGGCCATCTTTAGAAATATAAGAGGTGTAACCTCTCTGGAATTTTTGTCCTACCTGTTTTTATAGGCTGGTATGTTCACACAGCCAGAGAAAAATCTCAGGCATGGAGGTGTTAGTGGTTGAGGCAAACCACCGTTGGCGTGTACAGAAATTGCCCCCAAAAGCTTCCTATGTCCTCTGGGGTAGGAACAATTGGCATGAGCAGGACCCCAACATTCTAGTGACTAGTCCATCCTTTGTGTCACTCAGAGATACCTGTGCCCTACTTTAAGTGCACTATATCCTATCTCTTAATCTTCCAAGTATTGGCCTTTCACAAACTCCAAAAAAATAATATCCTAAAACAGGAGTTTAATGAGACAGGGTTAAGTCACTCTTATTGAATCAATTCTAAGGATGAAATTCATATTAATAACTTTCCTTCCCTTATCCTCATCCAGAATTTCTACTCCTGTAGGCTGCTTGCCTCGTGGAATGGAACTGATCTTCGTTCTTACAAGGCCTCAACCTATGGCTACCACCTTGCCATTTTTGGGCCCCTTTATTGCAGTTTCTCATTTACTATTATCACCAGGCATAGAGGACTAAGAGGTACACTATAGACTCCACAGAGTTCCAGATCTACTTCTCTCTGCCCCTAATATGAAGCAGCAATTCTCGCTTCTCATTTAACTTGCTTCTAATTTACTGGCTAAATTATTTAATATAGTAACTCCTTTTTTGTTTCTTCCTGTTGGTCCCCTGACAAGAGGAGCCCACAGTGATCAGATCGCAGTCATTGTTTAGGGTTCAATTGAATACTACCTCTTACCCTGGTAGAAATGTTATACCTTTGGGAACCAGGACCTGTAGTCTAACAGAGCCCAAAATTGTGGCTATAGAAATAACAAATTTGCCAACTGGATCACTTGGACTGATGGCAAGGGAGAGTAGTCCTATTCCTATCCCATGGTTTCTGAGACAATATAATTTCAGTATTTGGGAGACAGAAAATAAAATGGCTAATGGTTTATCATAGATACTGAAATTTGAAGGGCCACTTTCTAAATTTACAAAGTGTCATCTCCAAGCTAGTATTCTAAACTTTATTAGGCCTATGGCTTCCAGGTGATATGATATGTGACAGCTACACCTATCCGTCATCACGGAGAGAGAATGGATCCTGTGATAATGTTCTTATTATTCTATCTCCTTTGATAAAATAGTGGGTCCATTTCTTCTGAAACAACCTTGTATAGCACTTTATACTAATAATCTAAATCCCTCAGACAGTTGAGCTGGCAGAGGCACAGTGAGCAGGGACGGAGACTCTTTCTCAGAATGCGTATGGTTCCAATCAGGATGAATTGCTGCACCTTCCAGAGTGGAAAGGATCAGATGTAATTTCCATGAACGTTCATTCTCTGTTACATTAAAATCTATTGGCCGACAGTGCAATTTAAATAAATCTTTTGGCCATGCATGATCTTGAAGCATTGTGCGTTGGCCACTTAGAAAATATTAACTTGTGGAGTTAAAACAGATCTTCTAAATGTTGATTCATTTCATTATACAATGTTAAAAACATCACATTCTTTAATAAAATTACACATTTTATCAAAAAGTCTAGGTTTGGGAAAGTGGGGAAGTGCCAGGTATAAAGACAATATTTCCCACAATTCTAACTTCTACTTAAAACTGCAATTTTCATCATTGGCAACAAATACTGTCAGTTGTTTTCCTTGAAATGGCAGGCTTACTTTGTTAATTTTTGTGAAAATGACTACCAAATAAACAAGTCTGAATAAGCATGTTTTGGCTGTCAGTTATTATTTCAAAGGAAAAGGCAATTTTGTTAAAGAGGCTTGTTCAGCTTTCAATTGAAATAATTGCAGAGGTGCTGTTTCTTGATAGAACAATCATGCTTTGGTATGCAGCTAAAGCTTTGTGTGTACTTCCTGTTTTGTCACATAGAATATTAAAAAGTATCAAGATTTTTTAAATTACTGATAATTTTGACTGCTTCAAGAGCATCTCTAGGAAAACTGACTTAAAAATTGGCAGTGGAGAATAGTACTGTCTTAATTTTTTGCCAAGGCATCAGCAATTTGATACACCATTCCTTTGACTCTATCAGTGGAAAGTCCAACAAAACAGAATAAGCAAAAATGTTATTATTATTATTATTATTATTATTATAATTATTAAAATAATTGGACCTTGTGGACTCTCTGAAAGGGTCTCTAGGATCCCGCAGGGTTTGTAGATCACACAGCTGCTGCAGTGGAAGCATCATTTCCAAGCAACATGGTACCATTTCAGCCATGTATCAGGACTGGTTCCAAGTGTCTAAATATAATCAATGAGGCGATACATTGATTTTATTGTATCATATTGATTTTTATGTAATTGTCTTGTATGGAAGAGAATCAAGTGAATCATCACCTTTTCACAGTTTTTAAGCAAAGTAAGTCTGATCTACTCTCACAAGGAGGTGGGGGCTTCTTTTGCTGACCCATAGGGTTCAGAGCAATCTAGGAGCTCAGGGTTTTCACATATTTCCACCCCCGTCTTTCATGGTCCCATTCTTCTTTATCAACATTTTTTTTTTTTTTTTTATCATAGGAGACTTGCCATTGCTATTAATTCACCTGTTTCTGAACTCCTGCGATCTGTGCAATCAAATATTAATCCTAATTTTCAGTACATTCTGCTCTCTGGCTGTAGGAGATAAGGGTCTCTTTAAATATCTAATAGAGGCCTTCTGCCTCTCATGACACTCCCTTAGTTAATATTTGAGTGACATGAACCTGTCTCTCTTTTTTCATGCTTCCATGATAGTTAACAAAACCCAGCCAACTTTACTGTCTTGATTACCATTATTCTTACATAGTTCAATGTTGGAACTATGGGAGAGCCAGTGTTTTCTCTTCCAGCCATGTTTCCTCCCAGTACACCACAAGGAGAGCCAAGTAAATGTGGTGCTGCAAGGTTCCAGTGCCCATTGCCACCCTGCTAATTCCCAGCGATGTCACCCAACTAGCAAGTGATCTAGTTGGAGAATTTCATGCTGCGGATCTGTTTATAGGACAGTTTGGTTTATAGCCATAACCAAACCTGAACCAACAATTTGGGGAAAAGTATTTATCTGGGAGGTGATCTCAGGAAGCAAGTCAGTGAGTGGGGAAATGCAACAGGAAAGGGAAAAATAATAAATTATCCTATCTAATAAAAGAGAAACATGGTAATTGGTGTATGACCGCTACCCTTCCCACTGGCTAATCAGGGCAATATGCAAATTAACTGCCAGCCAAGATGGCGGCCAGCAGCCAGGCAGCTTGAAACTAACATGAGACTTGCTTGCTTCAGTGACGGAGGACTCCAATGTTCCCCGCCTGCTGCTGCCGGCCTCTGAGCTGCAACTCTAAGCAACTATGTAACAAATATAGAAGCTAAACAAAACCCCAGAAACAGGCTTTAGTCCACCGGGCTTCAGCCAGCAGGATCGCAACATTGTAAGCAAAGGCCAGAAGCCTACTTTCAGCAGTGGAGGCCTAAGAGCTGGAGCCAAGCCTCAAAGCTAAAGCTGGCCCAGAATAAAAAAAAAAGAAAAGAAAAAAAGGAGCAGTTGGGAGCTTCAGTCACCCCCAGCCTGAAAACAGCCCTCAGCCCCTCACCCAGACTGGCCAGGCACCCCAGTGGGGACCCCCACCCTGAAGGGTGTGTGACCAGCTGCAAACAGCCATCATCCCCTCACCCAGGCTGGCCAGGCACCCCAGTGGGGACCCCCACCCTGATCCAGGACACCCTTCAGGGCAAACCAGCCAGCACCCACCCACGCACCAGGCCTCTACCCTATATAGTAAAAGGGTAATATGCCTTCCAGCACCGGGATCAGCGGAGCTGAGAGGCCTCCCGGCATCGGGGATCAGCGTGACAGGGAGCAGCGCCCAAACCCTCTGATTGCCCTCCAGCTCTGTGTGTGACAGGGGGCGGGGCCACAACCTCCCTATCCACCCTGCTCTGTTCCTGACAGGGGAGGGTGCCCCAACCCCCTGATCAGCCCTGCTCTGTGCCTGATAGGGGGGAGCTCCCCAACCCCCTGATCACCCTGCGGCTCTGTGTGTGACAGGGTGCGGCGCCCCAACCACCCCCCTCCCCCCGCCCACGGGCCCTGCTCTGTGTGTGAGAGGGTAGAGCCATAACCTCCCCATCGGCCCTGCCCTGAGTGTGAGAGTGGTGGCGCCCCAACCCCCTGATTGGCCCTACCCTGAGCGTGACTGAGGGTGGCATCACAACCTCCTGATCGCCCTGCTCTATGCATGACAGGGGGTGGCGCCCCAACTCCCCAATTGGCCCTGCTCTGAGCCCGACCAGGGGCTGCACCTAGGGATTGGGCCTGCCCTCTGCCACCCTGGAGCAGGCCTAAGCCAGCAGATTGTTATCTCCCAAGGAGTCCCAGACTGCGAGAGGGCACAGGCTGGGCTGAGGGACCCCCCTGCCCCCTGAGTGCACAAATTTTTGTGCACCGGGCCTCTAGTATATTAATAAGTGGTTTATTACTGTGGCAAGTAGGGCTCAAGTCTACTGTAAATTCCCTGAAAGACTGTATTAAACATTCTTAACAATTGTTCCCTTTAGGGGGGAGGAAGCAACTTTCTGACTCATTCTTTTTCCTCACTGAAGACCATTCCTGAGGCACTGACCTGTCTCTTTCAGCCAACATTATATATGGGCTAAGCCTGGTCCAGCAGCCAGAGCAACAGAGCTTCGAGGAAGCTGACCAAACAAAGCCCATCCTTACAGGCAGATACTTGAGGCAGAAGTCAATGTAGTCCTCCTCTTCACTAAAGCTCTGAGCTGGATTAAGGAATATGGGTGACTCTGATATCTGTTACAGATCCTAACCTCACATCCACACAAAAAGGAGATTCAGGAAGATTACAGGCTTAAGTGTGAAAAGAAAAGTTATAAAATTTTTAGAAGACAACCTTATCCTTGTTAGACCTTGTAGTAGGGAGAGATTTCTTTAAAAAGATACAAAGAGCCCTGACTGGTTTGGCTCAGTGGATGGAGTGTTGGCCTGCGAACTGAAGGGTCCCAGGTTCCATTCCGGTCAAGGGCATGTACCTTGGTTGCGGGCACATCCCCAGGACGGGGTGTGCAGGAGGCAGCTGGTCGATGTTTCTCTCTCATCGATGTTTCAAATTCTCTATTCCTCTCCCTTCCTGTCTGTAAAAAATAATAAAATATATTTTTAAAAAAAGATACAAAGAGCACAAACCATAAAGGCAAATATTCAATAATTTCTCTTCCCTCAAAGACATTATAAAAAGAATGAATAAAAATGTTACAAACTTAGAGAAGATATTTACAACACATATAAATAGCAAAGAATTATTGGATAGTATATTTACTGTGAATCAAGAAAGAAAGAAAGAAAGAAAGAAAGAAAGAAAGAAAGAAAGAAAGAAAGAAAGAAAAGAAAGGAAACCCAATAGAAAAATGGGGCTGGGGGAGAGAACCAGTGAGCAGGAACTTTATAGATAAAACAAAAATGGTCCAAAATCTTTGAAAATATTCAATCTCATTATTAACCAGAGAAAAGAAAATTACCACCAAATTAGCATAAATTAAACTTTCAGAATATATCAGGTATTAGCAAGGTAGAACTCTCACTTTTGACGGGAATGTAAATTTTGTAATATCTGTGAGATTCAGATTCTATTTCATAGCAGAGTTAAATGTGGGTATTTCCTATGATCTACCAATATCATCTATAAGAATATACTTGAAGAAACTTCTGTACACTAAGATGTGCATGAGATACAGCCTTTAAAAAAACATTACAAAACTGGAACCAAACCAACTAGTGTCTAGAGGATTTTGAGCCTTGGTTCTCGGCTCTGTTTCTTACTAGTTGGGTGATTTTGGGCAGGTACTTAAGCTCACTAAACCTCAATTCCCTCATCAGTAAAATGAGAATAACAGTATCTTCTAACCCACAGGCTTGTTATTGAAATTAAATAACACATGTAATATCCTTCATATGCTCTTTCTTGTTACTTGCTCAATTAATGTTAATAAAATAAATAATTCTTATTTTCATTACAGAGAATCAGAAAGGACTATTTTAAGAAGTAGATTATTGCAACTTTTAGTTCCTAAGGGCTTGTTAAAAAGCATTTTAGTTTTATTTCTTTCTAGTCATCTAGCCCTAATAATAGGACCTGTCCCAAGGTGTTGAGAGAATTAAATGAGGTAAGATAGATAGAAAGGCTTCTTTGCCTGGTGGGGTGGCGCATGGGTGGCTACTGTCATTGCTTCTTCTAGTTTATAAGGCTATTCTCTTTGGTTTTAAACGCCATGAAATTTGAGGGTTAGCCTAATTTGTTTCTTATTCTTTTTATTGGCTTTTCTCCTCCCACATTTAATTTTAAATATTTTTCCTTAAAGCACCAATATTCTAAACACATTAATTTGATTGCCTTTTAGACTTCTTTTCTAATATTTTTTTTTTCCTTTTTGATTGATTTGGATCTGGTTTAGATTTCCTAAAGTTCATTTTTAAAAAAATATTGTTGAATTTCTTTTTTTATGATCCTGAATATTAATATTTGGGCCATTTTCCATCAAGTTTCTATTTGAACAGGATCTTTCTTCAAATACTGCTGTTTGACTCATTAATATGGTTTGCAGATCTAGAGTGCCCTGCTCTGTGATTCACAGGTCAGAAACGGGGGCTTGGTGCTGAAAAATTTGTGCAAAATAATATAACATAAAACAAAACAAAAAAATAATAAAATTCCTGAAGTTATTATGAGAAAAATACTTGCAATATTCAGAACTCAATTTAATGAAAAATACTTGATAATCAAACTATTGATCAACAATATTAGATGAAATCTACTTAGATGTTAGCAGAAACTTTCACTGTAGTTATGTGCACAGCAATAAAATGCTTTAACATTCAATTTCATTAGCCTTGTTACTCTACATCGGTGGTTCTCAACCTTGGCTGCACATTAGAATCACCTGGGAATCTTTTTAAAATCCTGATTTCTGGGCCTCATCCTCCAGAAATTCTGTTCCTTTGTTACTAATGTTGTGGCCCCACCCCATAACAAAGAAACAGAATTTCCGGAGGATGAGGCCCAGAAATCAAGATTTTAAAAAGATTCCCAGGTGATTCCAATGTGCAGCCAAGGTTGAGAACCACTGCTCTACATGAAGTTGAGGTGCTTTCTATCCTTGCCACTGGAAGTGAGGGCCTAGGGCCAGCGGCATCAACATTATCTGGAAGTTTAATCGAGTTACAAAGTTTCAAATACCATTCTAGAACTGCTGAATCTTCAATTAAACAGATCACCAGTCTATTTTTATGCATAAGAGTGTTAGCTCAGAGCTAGAGTCAGATTTGTTTGTATAAGGCACCTTCCTCCTCTTTAAACGTAAGTGAATAAATGGCAGGTTCCCTAACCTATAATAAGAGTGGGCAAAGAGGCATTTTGGATGATAGCTCCATTAAGTGAAATGTTAAATACAAACAATTACATTGAATAGCGTGTGTGTCCAAATCTCTTTCCCAGCAATTTAATTCTTTGTGGCATTTCATTCCACATGTATTAGCCATGTGTGAGATTATGATTTATTTACACCTACCTCACTTGAATATTTGGTAAAACATTACTTTTAATATACTTTTGAAGCAATAGAGGAAAACATATTTTCATTTACTCACTCATTGAATAAGCATTAATGAGCACCTGTAATGCCCTGTACTAGAGGCTGGGGACACAATGGTCAATAAGACATGGAGACTTTTCTCAAGGTTCCATCTAATGGAGAATCCTATATAATAAAAGCCTAATATGCAAATTGTCCCCTCGACCAGGAGTTCCACTAGGGGATGGAACCAGTCAACCGCCTGTGGCCCCGCCCCCCAGCTGGCCCAGCCCTGGCCAGGGGAAGGGAGGCCCTGACCGGCAGCCAACAGCTGCTAGGGACCCCACCCATTCATGAATTGCATGAACTGGGCCTCTAGTACACACGTAAACAGACACTTTTAATGCAGTGGGATAAATGCTTTGATAGAATACCTACAGGGTCAAATGGAGGCACCAGTGAGGGACAGTTCATTCAAAAGGAGGAAGATGAGAAGGTGGGAAGAGGAAATGACCAAGTTTTTTTAAAAGGACAAATATAAAAATTGGGAGAAGAGAGAGGAAAAGAACATTCCTTGGAGATGAGGTGGCATAGCAGAAATTCAGGAAGAAAAAGTATGATTTCATCAGGGACTTTCCAGTAGTCAGGTGCTACTGAAATATCACATGCAAGACAAATAGGAGAGGAGGATGAGGTGGAGAGCCAGCCTGGGCATTTCAAGTCCACATGGAATTATTAAAAAAATATATGTTTTTATTGATTTTAGAGAGAGGAAAGGAGAAGGAGAAGGAGAGGGATGGAGGGAGAGGGAGAGGGAAAAAATGAGGGAGGGAGGATGGGGAGGGAGGGAGGAAGAGGGAGGGAGGGAGAGAGAGAGAGAGAGAGAGAGAGAGAGAGAGAGAGAGGAGAGAGAGACAGAGAGAGACAGAGAGAGACAGAGAGGTGCGAGAGAACCACTGATCAGTTGCCTCCCATACCCACCCGAGCCTCATTCACAATCTGGGTATGTGCCCTGACTGGAAATTGAAATGGAAACGTTTTTGTGCATGGGATGGCACTCCAACCAGTTGAGCCACACCAGCCAGGGCTACATGAAGAATTTTGCAGGGCAGCATTGAAAGGTTTTTAAATAGGAAATCATCCAGTCAGATTATTATTATTGGTGGGACACCCTAGATACAGAGTGGGGGAAGGAAGAAGGATGTGGGAAGCAAACCCAAAGCAGAGAGACCAAGTAAGTGGCTACTGCATTCTTGGTGGCAAAAGTTAGAGTTGTTTGATGGTGAGATGTCAGCTTCACAACCAGGCAGAAGGGCAAAGGTACAAAGAACCCCCAACGACTGAAGACGCCTACACACTTTCTCTACAACCTTCTTCATGTCATATTTCACTTTTCGGAACAATATTGCAATCACTGCTTTAAATGAACAAATTCTCAAGATACCATCCTCCTTCATCTATCCATTATACTGTAAAAAAAATGAAACAATTAAATCCTTTATTATACAAGCATCTTGAACACAGATCAAATATAATTCATCCCATATGCTGTCAGCTAATTAAAGTATTTGTACCACAGATTCCTCAGCTTTTTACACAACTTTGGAGGAGTACTTGGGTCTTATTCCAGGAGACAAACAAATCACTTTCCATTTATCCTTATTTAATTTGTGCCACTTTACCAATAATTTAGTACAGTTCTGTGGTTTCAAGCTTCATATTTACCCTAGAAGTTAAATGTGCACCTTCGGAAAACTGCCTGCCAGTAAAAAGGACATTACACATTAAAGCAGCGGTTCTCAACCTGTGGGTCGCGACCCCTTTGGGGGTTGTACGACCCTTTCACAGGGGCCGCCTAAGACCATCGAAAAACACATATATAATTACATATTGTTTTGTAATTAATCACTATGCTTTACTTATGTTCAATTTGTAACAATGAAATTGGGGTCACCACAACATGAGGAACTGTATTAAAGGGTCGCGGCATTAGGAAGGTTGAGAACCACTGCAAAGAAACCTTTAAACTGGGATGAACAGTTTCTCCTCCTCCCCCTACACCCTACTTTCTGTCTTAGCATTATTCCCCTCCTCACACTGCTATCCACTTTGCTCTCTGATCTCAACCCAGTGGGAACTGAGATATTGGAGGAAGACATGTATTTCTCCCCAGTTTTACAGCATCATAGAAGCTTAAGTGATAGGTAAATCAGGGAAATATAAGTCCTTAATATGCAGAACTAATTTCCCAGGTTCCTAGTGAGTTTTGTGGTCCATCTTCATCTGAATAATAACACATTCTCATCTAGAACTGGCAGGGGTCAGAACTCAGCTGGAGAGATTTCCACTGAACTGCTCATTCTGCTTTCAGGCACCAAATATCTGAGTCTCATGCAGGCAAATTTAGCATTGTTTACTTTTAACAAAAATTTATTGGGTACCTACTGTGTGCAGGATGCTACTAAGTAATTGGGGGAGAATACAAATTCTTTCAGTATTTTTTCTAGCCTGGTGCTGGACTTATGGGTCTCAGGGATGAAAGAATCCTCAGCCAATTCATAAAACCCTCACCTATTCCCCTTGTCACCATTATCCCCAAACTTCTATTTCTGATTCCCCCTATTCCACTCTCATTTCTGATTTGTCTTACAGAAGATAATATTTGACCTAACTTACATTACTTCCCTGTTATTTTTTCCTGAATTGTAAGATCTTTCTTGACCTTAATGTTTTTATGATTTGATATTATATATACTCTTTCGGATTCCAATGAGTGTCTTTATTATAAGATCTCTAAAGTTTACCTTAAAAAGTAAATTTTCATTTGATTGACAGTGGAAAATATATCTCCAGGGTACACAGTATAACATGTAGACTTTGAATAGCATATTTAAAGTTGGGCAATGCTATGCTTCTTCAACACGTTCTATGGATTTCACTAAAACCTCCAACAAAATATGATATGAAGAGGTGGTCTGCATCAGTTTCTGTCCTAGGATCTCAGCTCATCATGGTGGTACATCCAGAGTAGATGGGAGAGCGGCACTTGTTCATTGATTGATTGGCTCTTGTGTGAGCTATCCTTATTCAGGCTCACGCAGATCATCTCTCTGTTGTTGCCTTTAAATTGTCAGGAAGTATTGCAGCAGCAACACTCAGTGGCATAGCAGGGCATCTTAGAGTACACCAATAGGGGTTTTCTATTGCCAAAGCACATGAAGACCTAATCCTCCTCCTTCACATGCACTGCATTCTTCCTCAGCTGTCCACATGTGAGTACCCAGGACCCATCACTTACCTCCTGCTAAGGATCTTCATAACCCAACCCAATTAGAAGCCAGAGGGGCACAGGAAGAGCATGAGGATGTGAATTACATAGGAAACTGCCTGGGACAGGGGCCATTTTGGAGAAGAATGGAAAGTGAATCAGGACAGTCAAATGGAATATATCTGATATGCTCTTCATCTCTTATTTATCTTTGAGTGCATACATTAAAAAAACATTAGCAAAAATTAAAGACAAAGCTCGATAATTTAATACTTGACACAAAAAATAATTTGTCCACTAATTAATTCAGCCATGTACAAGGCACTTGGTAGGCACTGAAAGCAACACAGATATGCACTAGTATAAGGAAAGGCCAGCAGCACAGATATGTATAAGGAAAGTTAGCTGTTTTCAGGAAGCTTATAGTTAAATCATGACATAAAATAGTATTTTTTTCTTAGAAAGCAAAATGTCAAGAGTAGGTGCCAGGGTCTTATCTGCATCTACTAGGATTCAGGAATCTGGAGAAAGGGCTGTGACGCAAATTAATAAAGAGGCTTGAGAAGAAATATGAATTTGGAAGGCATTTTGGGGGAGCCAGAGGAGGCTTAGTTCTAGTAACTAAGTTCTTTGAATCTCTAGGCCCAAGGCTTTTTATTCCCACATTTTGTCCATAGCAAAGCAGATATACATATCAAAGGTAAGGTTTGGTAAACAGTAAAGTATTATCAGGCTGGGAGAACAGCCCTCAGCTGTCTGGCAGCAGGCAATAATATGTAGATCTTCAGCCCTGCTGAAGCCCCAAGGTTCATTAACCTTTTGATGAACATCTTGCATATATGACCTGCTGGAATTAGCCTCCAGCATATCCCCCTTCTTTGATTTAATAAATTTAACAAGAATGTATGTCATTTGCAGAGTTTGGGTCCTTTTAAGATTTTTAAATTAAATGGAAAGGATAGAGTTCTACCATGTTCTTTTAAATTGCTGACAGGCATCAAAGGAATCAGTCTGCAGTAAGCTTCTTTCTGGGCCAACAGTTCTTTAAGTCCCCTTTTCAATCACTGTCCCTTGTGACATGACAGCAATGATATTCTAGTTCTGGATGGTGGACAAATGGTGGCCATGCAGATCCAACCTTCTTTGGCTTGGTCCTGGGCAACCTGCAGCGATGCACAGCTGCTGACTGCTAGCATGGCAAGGCGTCTTCACCATCCCCTATCTCTGGACGGTTTCCCCTCTCTCTTCAGTGTGTTGCTTGGGGCCACTGCTATCTGTGGCTGGAGTAGTCTGGTTAGTTCCTCTCTTGGATCCATTGTTGCAGGAATCCACACAGGGTTGGAGGCGTTTTCTGGAAATATACAAGCATATTCTCGACCACAGGTTAGTAAAGGGATCCTTTCTATAAACTAGACTCGGGATCTTTTCATTTTGCCAAACCATTTCCTTTGGCTTATTCTGACACCATGTGTGTCTTGCCATCAGTATTACAAGTGAAAAAAATTTTAAAGTAAAAAATTTAAGTAATTAAGGCTTGATGTAATTTACTTACAGGAGATTATTCCACTATCCCCCCTTTTTTTGTTTTAAATATTATTAAGAGGCTTTTGGAAATTTTGCAATGCAGTCTTGATAGCTTTTAATTTCAATTCTTTGCACAGAAATATGACTGCTCTGGATTCATTGTATTATAAGTGGCTTTATTATGAGATAAACCAACAGTAAAAAATTTAGTTAATGTTCAAGGAATAGGCTCCTGCCTAGTACAACTAAGTTCCCCTGAATGTTCACTTATTTTAATTTGACAACTTAAATTAGTCTGAAATAAGGCTTATTTTCTAACTTCATTTGTCCTTGGATGTTGACAGTAAGTGACACTAATTAAATTTCTGCTATTAGTCTTTGAGTAATTTTACATAAGCTTTGTTTAAGGAGGCAAAAACACAAATTACTTACTTTTCTTTTTGAGGCCTAATACATTATTTTTAATCATAGTTTTCCAGACATTTGAAGGAAACCTCTCTTTATTTATTTCCAGAGTAATTTCTAGGCCACCTTTAGAGAGTTTCTTTTAAAAACCTTTTTCTTTCTTTTACACCAGCGGTTCTCAACCTTCCTCATGCCGCGACCCTTTAATACAGTTCCTCATGTGGTGGTGACCCCCAATTTCACTGTTACAAATTGAACATAATTAAAGCATAGTGATTAATCACAAAAACAATATGTAACTATATATGTGTTTTCCTATGGTCTTAGGCGACCCCTGTGAAAGGATCATTTGATCGCCAAAGGGGTCTCGACCCACAGGTTGAGAACCGCTGCATTAGAGTCTCCCTGTGAGAGCGTTAATAGCTCCACCCTCTCTAGCTGTGGGGTCTCTCCACAACAAAAGTGGTGGATCTGGCAGGGCCTTAGGTATTACAGATTTTTGATCCCCGATACGAATTAGGCATTTTGCAATTTGAACAAGAACCCACATAAAGATGACAACGGCAGTTTTTTTCCTTGAGCCTGATTTAAAAGAGTACCTTTCGACATTTTAATTTCTTTATCCTTGAGCATGGAAGCTAAAAATTTACAATGATATTTTTGCCTTTTGGTCAAATCCTTCCCCATTATAGTCTGGTTTGAAACAAAAGACTTTCCTGCTCACTCTGGTTTGCAAGATCCAAAGCTTGGTACAGGCTTTACAGGCAGTGAATCTTCCCACCTTTACCGGTGATTAACTTCTTTTCTTCACTCTGGCAAATCTTTTTCTCCAGATATCCTTGCCTCAGGTGCTATTAATGCGGGGGGGTGGGGGGGTGTCTTATCTGCATCTGTTAGGGTTCAGAAATCTGGAGAAAGGGCTGTGACGCAAATTATTAAAGAGGCTTGAGAAGAAATATGAATTTGGAAGGAATTTTGGGGGAGCCAGAGGAGGCTTAGTTCTAGTAACTAAGTTCTTTGAATCTCTAGGCCCAAGGCTTTTTATTCCCACATTTTGTCCAATAGCAAAGCAGATATACATATCAAAGGTAAGGTTTCGTAAACAGTAAAGTATTATCAGGCTGGGAGAACTGCCCTCAGCTGTCTGGCAGCAGGCAATAATATGTAGATCTTCAGCCCTGCTGAAGCCCCAAGGTTCATCAACCTTTTGATGAACTTCTTGCATTTATGATCTGCTGGAATTAGCCTCCAGCAAGTAGGTAAAACTTGAACAGTAGGGTCCACACTCAAATGAAAATTAGAGCTCCTAAAATCAGTAATTCATCTTTATTAGCCAAAAGGATTTGCCAATTTACAAGTAGATGAGGTAAATGAAGAGATGAGTATGGTTGTTGGGGAGAATCTTGGACCATAACAGATCCCGCAAAGTTCCTGAGTCCTGCATGGTGATCACTGGAGGGCTGTGGCTCCTGCGGAGTAAATCCTGCTCAACTTTCATCTCTTTCTTTATATTCTCCTTCATTTATCCTCTTTATAAATTAAAAAAATAATTATGTTCCTGGGTTGTCAACATTTCTTTAGATCTGAGTATTAATTCTTTATGATACTACATGAAATGAAACTCAAGGATAAAATCAATCTATGGACTTTGCTTGGAAGTCTTCCATGGAGTAAAAAACCACCCCTGCTTTCCTTTAGGTTCGGCCTCATTATGTTCCTGACTGCTAAGAAAGACAAAAGGGAACCACCTCTTCACAAAACAAGCACATGTTAAACAAGTAACTACCTCTTCACAAAATAACCACATGCCTACATACAGCACATCTCTTGCATGCTATTGCAAAGAATGACTTTACGTTCAATTTATTTTTCACCAAGCATCTCATTTAAGGATGATGTTAACTTAATTATGATCCCTCCTTAGTATTATTTTTTATCCAAGATCAATGAGTAACCTACTGGCACAGCTGTTCATATTTTAAATGTAAGTCAATGGAGAAAGCACTATAATTCTTATATGAGAGGGCCTTATAGACAATCATCTGGTATAAAGAGGAGGGAAAAGTAGGGGCAGGTCAGTGTTAGGGGTATCACTTAGCATTGTTTTTAGTTAGTTATTCAAATATTATTGAAAATAGATTAATGGTCCATATCAAAGAATAATGGCGTGGTGGAGACAAAAGTGGGATGGGAAATGTCTGCCCAAACCCAGTTCAGATGTGACCATTACCAGGCCATACAGCTATATGGAGAAGGGAGAATAAAAACATGAGCCATCTTTGCCAAATGATAATCAATGAGTTTTCTTGGACTGATCAGATAACTGAGGTCTCAGGACAAACTGCCACCCTGAAATCTGGAGAAAAACAAACGAATACATGAATCACAGCTAAGAACAGCCTGATTAGAACAGAAGCTGTTGGATCCATAAACTGGTAGAAACACTTAAATGGTAATTTTGATGAATTGCTTGAGGCTAAGTGTAGTCTAGCATGAGAGTGAGAAACTTCTAGGGGCAGCAGTTCTAGGTGGGGTGCCACACTTTTGTGGATTTTACTTGAAGGTACTCAGTTATGGATGATGAAGAACCATAAAAAACCATTCATATTTTAAGAAAAAAGTAAAACTTAAAATATGACTAGAGCATTCTCCATTACAAATTCATGCTCACTAAGGGAAAAGACTATCAGAACCTTATCTGAGGTGAGGGAATAGATATTATTCAACTTCAGCCTTCTATAAGCCTTTCTATCTCACTTAAGAAGGAAAAAAGTGGGGAACACACTTGTGAAGATTACACCCCATCTCTTTAACAAATGCTGAACTTCAAAATATAAGATAAGTCCTGGGTATAAAAAAAATGCTCCTGAACAAGTAGATATTCATATGCAAAAAAAAAAAAAAAAAAAAAAGAAAAGAAAAAAAGAAGAAGAAGCTGCTAGCCCTAGCAAGTTTGGCTTAGTAGATAGAACTTGGACTTGTAGACTAAAGTGTCCCGGGTTTGATTCCAGTCAAGGGCACATGCCTCAGTTGCAGCCTCGATCCCAGACCCTGGTTGGGGATTATGTGGGAGGCAACCAATTGATGTGTCTCTCACATCGATGTTTCTCTCTCTCTGCCTCTCCCCCTCCCTTCTTCTCTCTATAAAAATCAGTGGAAAAATATTTTCAGGCCCAGCCAGCATGGTTCAGTGGTTGGGCATCAACCTGAGAACTAGGAGGTCATGGTTCAAATCCTGGTCAGGGCACATGCCTACGTTGCGGTCTTGATCTTCCAGTGTGGGAAGTGCAGGAGGTAGCTGATCAATGATTGTCTCTCATTATTGATGTTTCTATCTCTCTCTCCCTCTCCCTTTCTCCCTGAAATCAATAAAAATATATTTTAAAAATATATCCTCAGGTGAGGATTAAACAAACAAAAAAGAAGTTGCTAGCTAGAGACCTATGCCTTTCATAAAGTAACTCAATTGATCATACATCTAAATGTAAAATGAAATACCACAAAACTTCTAGAATAAATCATAGAAGAAAACCTGCATGAACTTGGGTTTGGCAATGTTTTTAGAAGTGACACCTAAAGCATAATCCATGCAAGAAAAAACACTATAAATTAGACATTATAAAAATTTTAAAAGTTTCACTCTTCAAAAGTCACTGCTAAGGGTATCAAAAGTCAAGACACAGACTGGAAAATAATATTTGTAAACCATATATATGAAAAAGGACTTGCATCAAAGTATATAAAGAATTCTTAAAATACAATAGGAAAACAAAAAATTTAAAAATGGGCAAAATATCTGGACACTTTGGCAAAAATATGCAAATGAAAAACAAGCACATGAAAAGATGTTCAACATCATTTGTCATTAGGGAATTGCAAATTAAACAAGAATGAGACACCATTACACATCTATTAGAATGACTAAAATCTTAAAAAATATATAATAAAACAAAACAGACATTACCAAGTGCTGGTAACAATTCAGAGCAATGGGATCTCTCAGCCATTGATAGTATGGATGCAAAATGTTACAGCTACTTTGAAAGACAGTTTGACAATTTTTTGTACAAAACTAAACATACTCTTCCTAAGTATGTAATACAACAATAACACTGCTAGGTATTTATCCAGTTGATCTAAATACTTCTGCTCATGCAAAACCCTACATGCAGATACCTATAGCAGCTTTATTAATGTTAGGTTAAAAACTGGAAGCAATTAAGATGTCCTTGAATGGGTGAATGGATAAACAAACTGGTTATGTTCATATAATGGTTATTATTTAGTGATTTTTTAAAATGAGCTATTAAATCATAGACATGGAAAAACCTTAAATGTATATCGCTAAATGAAAGAACCCAATCTAAAAGGCTACATAATGTGTAATTCTAATTATATAACACTAGAGGCCCGGTGCATGAAATTCGTGCATGGGTAGGGTCCCCAGGGTTGGCCAGCGATCAGGGCTGATTGGGGCCTTCCGGCTGCCGGCCAGGGCCTCCCTTCATTCCACACTGTCCGCTGGTGGTCAGCACATGTCATAGCGAGCAATTAGTCTCCCGGTTGAACTCCCATGGGACAATTTGCATATTAGGCTTCTATATATATAGATTCTGAAAAAAAACAAAAAAACCCAAACCTATTTATAAAATGATCAGTGGCTGGTAGAGGTTGGGGGAAGGGAGATGGACGAACAGGTGAGATGCAAGGGACTTTTAATGCAATAAAATTATTCTGTTTAGTATTGTAATGGTGGTTCCAACACATTATGACCTTTCCAAAATCCATAGAACTTCACAACACAAAAAGTAAAACCTAATGTATGTAGTTAAACAAATTATTTAGGATGTTGAAGGATCCAAGGGAGGATTGCCGACTGAGAAGAGAATCTAACTGTATTACAAATGTATGAAACAGCCTAACTGAAGGAATCAGAGGGAAAGGTGCTGACCTATGTAACTTTGAAATGAGTGGAATCTATAAGATTAAAGGCAAAAGGAACTGAAAACAAGAAACTGTGCTGTAGTTTATAAAGTTGTCTCCTGTAGTGTACACATTAATAATTCTGATACTGCTATACATATATACTGGAGTTGGGCAATTAAGTAAATGAATAGTGGAAGATGGAAATCAGATTTCTCACTGTCGGAGAGAGAATTTACAAGTAAGAAAGAGGAGGGGGCTAGAATGATCCTTCCGGTAATAAATTAGAGTTAGAGACATCTCTATGAACTCATGTCTAGCTTAACATTAATAGAGGTAGTTAAACATAGTTTTATGAAGAGGATTTACACATATACATATGAGTATAACAGTTTAATATATGCACTAATATTTCCTTGCTCTGTCAACCAAGAGAGAATAGAATAAATGATTCTAATATTTCTATTGAGAATAGAAGCAAAAGCACACCTAGCACTCAGATCTTAGTTTCCAATATCAGTTTCCAACAAAAAGAGCGAGGGCTCCTTTGGATAAATAGCTTATTTTAGGACTTGGGTGGCAAAATGGAAGGTGAATGGGAGTATGTTGTAATGCTAGAAAATGCTCAAACCCCCCAAACACAGTGATGGGGGTAGGTCAAGGTAGACCAGAGCCAACTGAAAGTATCCCCAATGGCCAAAGCCATGACATCCCAAGCAAGAAAATAAAGCAGCATTGTATTATGACCCAAAGGATAATATAATAGCCATAAGTCAATATTTATAAAAGTGATGATTGAATAAATAAATGGAGAAGAAAACACAAATCTTCTGTGAAAAAGTGTTCCAAATAATTTATGTAAACATTCTTTCTTTAAGGTGTGTAGCATAACTCCCCACTCCTTAAATGTGGCCTGTGCATAGCGATTTCTTTCCAAAGAGTACAGCAAGAAATAAAGGAAAAGGCAATAACTTTCTAGTAGAGAAACCTAACAAATACTGCCTGAGCCAGGTGATCAAGGTTGACAACAGTAATATGCTGCTATGATGTATCCTTGATTTTCATGTGATGAAAAATGGACTTTACCATTGTGATCTTCTTTTAAATAACCATAAATCCAGTGTCATGGTAAGAAAATTATATTACTATAATTTTTTAGACACCATACAAAGCACCTGTTATCAAGGTCATCAATACAAGGAAAATCCCAGAAACTGCCACAACCACCAGATGCCTAAAGATACTTGACAACTACACATATTATGATGTCCCCGATGGGCTCCTGGAACAGAAATAGGACATCAGATAAAACTTAATAAAATCTAAATAAACTGTGAATATAGTTGATAATAGTGTACCTGCACTAGTTTTTTAATTATAACAAATGTATCACATCAATGTAAATCAGGAGAAACTAATACGAGGCATATGGGATTCTGAATTATCTTTCCAATTTTTCTGTAATTCTAACACTGTTCTAAAAATAAAGTCTATCAAAAATTTTCATGGTGCCCTAACCGGTTTGCTCAGTGGATAGGGCATCGGCCTGCAGACTGAAGGGTCCCAGGTTCGATCCCGGTCAAGGACATGTACCTGGGTTGTGGGCACATCCTCAGTAGGGGGTGTGCAGGAGGCAGCTGATCAATGGATGTTTCTCTCTCATTGATGTTTCTAACTCTCTATTCCTCTCCCTTCCTCTCTGTAAAATCAATAAAATATATTTAAACATTTTTTTTTTCATGGCAATTTACCATGTTACTGGACTAAAAAAGAAAAGCATACACTTATCTATAAAAGATGTAGAAAAACAGTTTGACAAAATCCAATACCCTCCCTTATAAAACCTCTTAGGAAAGTAGAAATGTAAGAGAATTTCCTCAACCTAATGAAGAGCAACAAGGAAAATCCTCTTCCTAGAGTAACATTTAACACTAAAAAATAAAATGTTTTTTTCTAAGATCAGAAATAAGGCCATAACGGCTATTCTTACCATTTCTGTTCAACACTGTTCTCAAGGTTCTAATCTAGATAGTTTATTAAGGCAAGAAAATAAATAAAATACATCTAGATTGGCACAAAACCTGTAGATGTGTCTTCATTCATAGACTACCTGACCATCCAAATAAAAAATCCTAGAGATTTTATAAATATGCTACTCTAACTAATACATAAGTTTAGCATGTTTGTAGGATATAAAATTAATATACAGAAACTAATATGTTTCTATATACTGCTGATAAACAACTGAAAATTGAAATAAAAAATACAATACTGTTTGTAATAACATATAAGGTATTAAATATTTATGGATAAATTTGGCAAATGATGTGTATACTACAAACTACCAAACATTGTTGAGAGGAATTAATGAAAATAAAAGAAATATTCTCTAAATTGATATACCTATTCAATGTAACTGCAAACAAAATCCATCTGGATTTTTTGTAGAAATTGACAAGCAGTTTTCTAAAATTTATATAAAAATGAAATAGGTGTAGAATAACCAAAATCACATTGAAAGAGATGACCAAACTTGGAGGACTTGTACTACCTGACTTCAAGACTCATTTTAAAACTACAGTGGTCAAGATAATATGGTATTAGTGTAAACATAGGTGATAATTCATTGGAATAGAATAGAATGTTCAGATAAAGACATACACATATGTTCAATTTATTTTTTAAAAATTTGCCAAATTTGTAAATCTTTTAAAACAAACTGTTATATAATCTTTTATAACAAAGTGTAACTGAACAAGTGGATATGCATATGCAAAAAAGTCCTTAAATATAATACATAAAATTAACTTGAAGTTGATCATGGACCTAAGTATAAGAGCCAAAATGTAAAAAGTTGAGAAGAAAACATAAGAGAAAACAATCTTACTTACCCATGTTCTTGTCTAAAATTTCTTAAATATTACACAACATTTAATACTATAAATCAGGGGTGTGTTAATTAAATGTTTGACCAAATATAGCAGGCTAATTTTTAAGTTGATAACTTTATATGGCCTATGAGTGATGTTATAAATATCCAAATGGCCTCTGGCAGAAAAAAGTTCTCCACCCCTCCTATAAATGGACTTCTAATAACATAGATAAGAAAATGTAAAGCAAACCACGACTGGGAAAACATTTAAAAACACATATCCTAAATCATTTGTATCTAATATATATGAAGAACTCTTACCACTCAAAAAGAAGACAATCAAGAAGTGCATTTTATAATGGGCAAAAGATTTGCTCAGATGCTTCATCAGAGAGGATATACGGTACAGAAGACAAACAAACATATGGAAGTTGCTGTCAGCATTATCAAGTAGGGAAATACAAGTTAAAACTAAAAGGAGATACCAGTATACTGCTCCTAGATTGTTTAAAATTAAAAACATTGACTGACCAGAATAACCACAAGTTTCATACCCTAGGAGTATAAACTGATACAAGCATTTTGGAAAAGGTTTTGGTTTTTTTTTTTTTTTTTTTTAAAGTAAATTATATGACCTGGCCATTCTATTTTAGATATTCATCTAAGAGAAATGAAAGAATATTTTCATAGAAAACTTGTTCATAAATGTTCATAGCTTTATTGTAATAGCCCAAACCTGGAAATAACCTAAATGCCCATCAGCAAGTAGATAACTAAATTGAGATATAACTATACAATAATACTGCTTGTCAATAAAAAGAAATGGCCTGGCCCGTGTGGCTCAGCAATTGAGCATCAGCCCAGGAACCAAGACGTTGCAAGTTCGATTTCCAGTCAGGGTTGTGGGCTCCATTCCCAGTAGGGGGTGTGCAGGAGGCAATCAATGATATTCCTCTCTCATTGATGTTTCTATCTCTCTATCCCTCTCCCTTCCTCTCTCTCTAAAAATCAATTTAAAAACAAGAGATTAAAAAAAAACATGAAGTGGCCTGTTACAACATGGGTGAATCTCAAAATAAATACACTGAGTGAAAAATATGAGTGTGCATACTTCATAACTGTTTATATAAAAGTCTGGAAAAATAAAAATAATCCACAGTGGTAGAAATAAGATCACTGGTTGCCAGTGGGGGTCAGGTGGGGTTTGGAAGGGTGAGAAGAAGGGCTTACAAAGAGGCAGGAGGAATATTTTGGGCATGTGGATGTGTCATCTTGATTGGGGTGATAGTTTTAAGGAGATACACATTTGTCAAAACATCAAATTGTACACTTTATATGTGCAGTTTTATGTCAATTAGTCCTTAGCAAAGCTTTAAAGAAAAAAATAGAGATATGTTTTCTTTATCTCTGTATAGACTTGTTATCAATTTGAATTGCTATTACTTATTTGCTCATATTTCCCTTTTATGGACTCTAAGCTCCTGAAGTAAGCAATTCATTCTATTTTTGTTTCAAGTGTCTAACATTGGGCTTATTTAATGTAAATACAACAAACAACATGCAAGAAGAGTATGAATTGATCAATGAGTACGTAATACTGACCATGTGGTATGCACTAGGTAGGGTCTTTAGAAAATTTATCCAAGTCTTGTTTGAGATGATAATATCTTGAAAATGAAAAGAAAAAACAGTGGATTTGTTAATAAATCTGGAAATGTACACTAGAGTGGAATTAGCAAAAGGAACCATGCATTAATTTGAAAAACTTGACCATAACAATATTTTAATTCTTAATATTAGCAAATTTTTTCTTCGCACAGTTGACCCAGCTTGATATGTATGTATCTTAGATTAAATAAACCAACATGAAATAAGACCCCACTTCTGATGTCACAACTTGAGGGAGGTGGGTGTGGTTGCAAGTTCCTCTGCCTGGGACTTGACCCCTTTGGACCCTGGAAATTGGGAGAACATATGAGTGGCCATGGGTAGGTGGGATATGCTTTATTGTGAACAAAGCAACCAACAACCTGCTGGTCAGTGGCACCTTATATACTCACTCAAACAAAAGAGGCCTTGTGCCAATTAGTGACATCTGTACTACATTAACATAAGTAGGTTTTATAAGGGTGCATCCGAATAGTAGGTATAGTATAGTGCTACTACTGAGTCATTGCCCTTGTGCATGCATAGGTCAAAGGGGCCTTTAACATAGTAATACTGCTGTGTCATGGCCTGCGTGCATATGTATAGCAAGTGGGCCTTTAACCTCTGGTGTACTCTGGTCAGGGCCCCCACAGTGGGCTCTTGAGAATCAGGCTGAATGGGGCTGGGCACTGAGTCACTAAGCGGACTCCTAGGAGATTTCGTCTGGAGTAGGAACATACTCATTTGAGTCTTGGAGTTTTCCTCTTTGTTCAGTGGCTAATGAATAGGCCTTTTCATTGTTTAAGATCCTAGAGTTCAGCATCTGATAAGTTGGTTGATGTGGTTGCATTAAGAAAGCTTAGGATAACCTCCCTTTTGACCCCCACCTCTAACTCTCTCTACATGCACATTAATCTCTTTAGGTACCTGTCAGAAACACAAGCATTGTACTGTGTGCTGTGGGGAATATGTGGAGGTACTGTGCTGAAGGGATTAATAGTCTAATTAGAGAGAGAAAATACCACAACATGCCAATAGTAGCCAAACCACCAGGAAG
This sequence comes from Myotis myotis, assembly GCF_014108235.1. Lineage (NCBI taxonomy): Eukaryota > Metazoa > Chordata > Mammalia > Chiroptera > Vespertilionidae > Myotis > Myotis myotis. The sequence goes on from NW_023416313.1 coordinate 163,838,459, forward strand.
TGGTAGATACCAAAAAAGTAGGAAAGACAAAGTTCATAAGTAGGATTTACTTTTCAGGAAAACTTCAGAAAAAGGGTAGTATTTTAGATCAATAATATAGGATTACAAAAGGCTGAGGGGTGAACAAAGAATGCCGAGAGGTGAGGTGACAAGATTTAGAAGAGGAAATAGGATGGAAAAGAAAAGAAAATTAACAAAAGTAAACAATCTAAGGAATAAAATTGAACCTTGCCTTTAGGCAAACATTAAAACAGCATCTAGTAGTTTTAAAAGGAAAGAACAATTTAAAAAACCCAACTCAATTTTTGTTCTTCAAACCAGCTTATATACATATATAGTGATTTTTTAAATTCATAAGTTATATCTTGAATACTGGTGTCACAGTTCTCTAAAATTTAATTGGTGGTGCATAATCCTGAGAGTAGGGATGATGATTCTAAAAAACTAAGTTCACTAATTGAATTCAATGTGAGAGGGCTTTTAGTGAATCTATTTGGGAAATGGCTTAATCAGGTGATTGAAAATAATAGTTTATACTAAAGTTACATATGTATGTATATACTAGGGATGGGTTTGTCAACTATGCAGACAAAGGGCTATTAATCAGATTGACTAGTTGATATTTGTCTATGCTGCAACTGATCATATAAATAATCTAATTCAAAGAAGTCTAATGCTAGTATACAATAAATTATAAAAAATTAACCACTTGAGATGTCTGAATCAGCTCAGGAAGTTTAAGCCTATCCAACATGCAGTTCCCAAATCCTCAGCTGAAGGTAGTTGACCATGTGGAATAAACTGACTCCCAAGAAAGGATGGACAGCTCCATAACAATTTTAATATCAAAATTAACATTACCCTTCTGAAATTGTCTTCCTGTAGCTATAACTCCTTGAAATAGAATGCCACTTTTATAATGACAACAAGATTTGAGGGAGGGGGCATTCTGACACTACAGTAACCTAAAAATAGAAACAAAATTGAACACTGGTAAAGGAAACTGTTTGCATTTCACAAGGAATTCTACATTTCCCATGGATCCACTAAGCACAGGAAACATCTTCAGAAAACACCTCTCTTTTTTAGTACAAGGGATGTAAATGATAACAAATCAAATGGAGTGCAAATGACGAAGTCACTTAAAAGTACTTCTGTGATTAAATAGTTTCCATTCAAACTATATTGTGACTGCTTTTAATAACTGACACCTTGAGTGAAAAGTGTTTTATTTCTATAGAACTTTTATGCAAAGAAAGCATGCTTTTGCACCTCACTCTAGAGAATACTAGAATAAGACCACACTTGTATATGAGAGAATTTATATAGTTGTAGAGCAAGAAGTGATCTTAGAGATCATCTAGTTCAAACACCTTGTTTTACAAATGAGGTGACCGGCTTAAAGGTCAAAGTGAGATTGATGTTTAAGGAAGATTAGTCTGGCAGCACTGAAATGACATTGTGGTGGGGTCTCAGAGGCTGGTCTGGGTAGGCCTGGGTCAGCCTGGGTGGTTTTATCCCATGGTTGGAAGTACATGACATCAGAAGGATGACTGTGAATTAGAGCTCAAGTTAAGACAAAAAGGGCAGAGTCTGGCATCAATTCCAGAGGAGCAACGGAAAAAGATGCCATTGCTGAGATAAGAACATTCTGGGAAACAGACTTGAAGGCTCAAAAAGGAATTGGATGAAGACCAATACCTACAAAGCAAGAATGCCAAGGACACAATATTTTATGAGATTTGTCTCTGATGTGGAAGAAAACTTGGCATCCAGTTGGAGGTTCAGACATGGACTACAAATAATAATGCAACAAAATTGAAAAAAATTGAGTAATAATATTGGTCTCTTATAACACCTGATAAACTCTCATTGGATTTTCTTTTTTATTTTGAATTCATAGAAAGCATTCCCTGTTGTTGTTATTTTCCTTCTTGTAGTATTTTTGGTTACCGCTTTCTGAGGCCTTGAAACAAGTGAAAAGGGGGTTTATGGGCTTAGAAGTAGACAAAGTGAGATTTGATTCCTGGCTTTGATGCTGGCCAGGCAAATGACTTTGGACAGATTACAAAGCTTCCTTGAGCTTAAGGTTTTTTCATCCGAAAAATGGAGATGACAGTACCCTCTAATTCAAAGGGGTGTTTTGAGAACAATTTATCTAAACTTCCCAGCACAGAATATGCCTTCAATAGTGTTTTCTATAATGCTAGATTTGTTTTACAAAATTATATATTTTGAAGAATATTTCCTAGTTTTGCTCTTCCTTAGGATAGCTTTACTCATCCACTAAGTGCTAACCTTATAATTTAACTCTCAGAGAGATACCATTGTCTATAAGTTCTGGGACCTATTACTTTATCCCTCTAAGTGGCTGCAATTTACAGAGTGATCAGTATAACCCAAGGGTTTGAGATATGTATTATTCTTTCATCATCATAGCTCTTAGTTATTTAAATCCAATAACTAATATGTACTTGATAACCAGATGCTCAGAGAATGGAAGAAACCAGCCAAGAAGGAAGATTCAAGGAGCTATCTCCCTATGAAAAGTACTAGAGATTCTTAACTCCCCATGTAATGAAATAGCTAATCCCACAATCAGGGACATTTATTCCTTTCCTCGTAAACCAAAGGTTAAAGGGGATTATGATAGTATCTTCACTGCAGCCCCATAGCATTGTGAAAACAGAGAAAAATTAAGGAGAAGGTTATTATTTTTTATTATCCTAGAATTCAATACACCTTTCACTGGATTCACAAACTTTGTTTTGCTATCTCTTTTTTCTTAAATTTTCAGACATGCAATCTGAAGGAATATTGACAGTCTAAATGGAAATAACTGTCTTTGTGGAAATAATAAAATAATTGGGCTACCTGAACCTAGAGAGATGATTTAAATAACACTAGAGGCCCGGTGCACAGATTGTGCACTGCGGGGGATCCCTCAGGCCGATCTGTGCCCTCTTGCAGTCCAAGAGTCTTCGGGGGATGTCCACCTGCCAGCTTAGGCCCACTCCCCGGGGGATCAGGCCTAAGCTGGCAGTCAGACATCCCTCTGGCAGCCCGGGAGCCCTCAGGGGAGAGGCTCCCACCACTGCTGCTGCACTGGACAGCCATGAGCCGGCTTCTGACTGAGCAGCACTCCCCCTGTGGAAGTGCACTGATCACCAGGGGGAAGCTCCTGCGTTGAGTGTTTGCCCCCTGGTGGTCAGTGCACGTCACAGGACTGGTCATTCCCAGTCTTATGCCGTTAGGGTCAATTTGCATATTACCCTTTTATTATATAGGATTTCAATTATAAAATAATTAGGCCTATAAATTGCTCACTATGATAATGTGCAATGATTACTAGACTTCTGGTTTTCATAGTCTAGTACATTTCTTTAAAATTAGGAGGTTGATATAAGGTTTGTTTGTTTTTGTTGTTATTTGTCTCTTGGACTTATCATCTCTTCATCTAGGTGACCACTAATTGTTGGTTGCATGTTTGGGAACTAGTATGGTAGTAACTTAAACTTTGAATTAAGCTTTGGTAATAAATAGAAGTATTTTTAATGCAGCTTGACCCATTTGGGCATCTTTAGACTTTATTCTAGAGTAGGCTGAAACTGAGAGGGGCCACTTTCAGTAGGCTACATTGACTGAGATGACAGTATTCTGGGATCAAAGAAATTCTGGATTAGAATCAAGCAAGATAATATCTGCATGATTGTTTTTGTATGGTCATGGCTTGAGAATTGAAACCAACTCTGTGGCCTTAGATAAGTCATATTACCTCTTTGAATCTAATTTTTATCATATAGAATATTTTTAAAAAGTCCTCCCACAGATAAAAATTAAAAACTGGAAAATACAAAGCTCTGAGGAGTGAACAAAATTTCAGCAGATTCTGAAGAGATGCTGGCATTTGGATGAAGGAAATGACATGGCATCATGGTATTAGTTTCCCATTTCTTACTGCTTTTAGCTCAAGGGTAGGATACAGTCAGCACACATGGGGCAGCTAAAACTTCCCTAGAAACCTTCCCTATTTTGGCATAAAGAGCCAATCACAGAAATTAATGAACAATGCTGTCAGGATGGCTATAGGTGATCTCAAGAAACTAAAGGGCAAGATGTCTGCTTTTGCCTTCTTTGTGCAGATAAACAGAGAGGAACATAAGAAGAAAATAAAAAGATATTCCTGTCAGTTTTGCAGAATTTTCCAAGATATGCTCTGAGAGGTGGAAGACAATGTCTGTGAAAAAGGAGTCTAAATTTGATGAAATGACAAAGGCAAAGAAAGTATGCTGTGGTGGGGAAATGAAGGATTATGGACAAACTAAGGGAGGCAAGAAGGGCCTAAAGCCACCCAAAGGCCACCATCTGGATTCTTCCTGTTCTGTTTGGAATGCCGCCTCACGATCAAATCCCCAAACCCTGGCATCTCTATTGGAGATGTGGCAAAGAAGCTGAGAAAGATAAGGAATAATGAGTGATAGTGAAAAGCAGCCTTACTTGCAACAATAAAGCTGCAAGGCTAAAGGGGAAGTATAGAAGGATGTCGCTGACTGTAAGTCCAAAGGAAAGTTTGATGGTACAGTGTCCTGCTAATGTTGCCTGAAAAAAGGTGGAAGAGGAAGATGCAGGAGGAGGAGGAGGGAGAAACCTGTTTAATCTGTATCTTGTAATACCTTAGAGTAGGGGAAAGCCATAATTAACAGCTCTTACTTGAAAAGTGTTTGCTGCCCTCATTGGGATTCATTACACAATTGGACCAGGATCATATTTGGTCTCTCAGAGTGTTCTAGAAATTGTCAGTGGTCTACATGAATTGGACCAGGATCATATTTGGTCTCTCAGAGTGTTCTAGAAATTGTCAGTGGTCTACATGAATTGGACCAGGATCATACTTGGTCTCTCACAGTGTTCTAGAAATTGTCAGTAGTTTACATGGATGTCAGGAGCACCCTGAAACTATATCAAAGTTAAACATATTTCCAAACATTTTTTAAATGAAAAGGCTCTCATGTTCTCTTCCCTCTGTACAGTTTTTCTATTATTGTGACAAGGCATTTAAAGATTTTTCTGACATTTTCTTTTTTAATTTGTAAGGTGGTGTTAACTATATGGTTATTGGCTGGAAATCCTGAGTTATCAACTGTACATATCTATTGTTTGTAAAAAGAACAAGACACCCGAGACAAGCTCTTAATGCTCTTTACTTGGCGTTGAGGCTGTGGGGAAGAGGCCTTTTGGAGGGGCCATTGCTCAGGTATGCACTGTGAGGCTGGACCTGTGAACACTGCTGTGAGCATCCACTGAAGTTTCAGGTTGTCTGGTCTTTGTATATAGTGACATAGCATCCTGCTGCCTTTCTTAGCTTTGGAAAAGGGGAGTCAGCTGGCATGAGAAGTATTTGGATCTCTTTTAGTTAAGCGATAATTTAAATTGTTTTTAAACAAATTGTAGAACTCTTCATTGCCAACGAAGTGAAGAACCATTGCATAAATGAAAGTTCAAGAACCTTCTGTACTAAAATACAATTTGCAATGTTTTGTGGGTTGGTTTTTTTTGGTATGTTTAGAATGTTGAGATGTTTTGGAAGTTAAATAAACAGTATTACATTTAAAATACAAAGAACAAATCACAGTCACTAGAAGGAGGGTAGGAGGATCCCAGAAAAAAAGAGAGCCAGAGATGGCTAGCAACATGTTCTATGTATATATTCTATGTAAATCTCAAACTGACTCCTGCACGATACATGCACAGGACATACTGCAAGCACCCCAGCTACCAATCAAATTTGTATTGGTATTTGACTTGCTGCCCAAGAGGGAGTTTTCAGTTTGAGGCAAGCCAACTTGCCCACTAAAATAACAACAAAACAATCAGTAATCTTCGCAAGAACACAGCATAACCCAGAGTCTCCACAATAGCCTCATAATATACAGAATACAATTTATTTAAAAATCTAAACCATTTGATCCATTCTCAAGGGAAAGGAAAATCAGTGGAGACATACCATGCAAACTAATAAATAATCCACATGTTAAAATTCATACCCAAGGATTTTGAAGCAGTTATTATAACTGTGCTCAATGACATAAAAGTACATGCTCATGAAGAATGAAAAAATGTAAAATAAAGGTGCTTTTTTTTTTTTTTTTTTTTTTTTTTTAGTCTGCAACTATTTATTTAATGCCGCCTATGAAGAGACACTGTTCTTGCCTTCGTAGAGTTTGTAGCCTAATGGTAAAAGAATTGATGGGGTACGATGTCACTTTGGCTGTATTGTTTGTTCTATAAATCTATGATTCCAGAAGTAGGAAATGGAGGAGAATCCCTAATAAATGCCCATGAATCCAGATACCACTAACTTGTACAACAAGGATCCAATTGAACTAAGGCCAGAGATAATTCATTTGACTTCATAATTTTTTTAGGCAGTGGCCACAAAGGCAACTAAGTCAGGTTCTGATACCTAATGACAAATAATAATAATAATAATAATAATAAGCAATAATTATAACAGTAATAGCTTAACAGTTTACAAAATAACCTGCACTTTTGTTATCAAATCAACCACCCTGTAAAGTATGGGGCAAGTATTGACTGAGGGCCCATTTGCAAATAAAAGCAGGAGGATTATACCCACATGGAATTTTTCTTTTCAAAGATAAAAATTGACTAAATAAAATTCCAGGCATTCACCCAAATCTTTACTTCTAGTAAACTCTCAGTAGCAATCTAAATGTTATAGGAGGAAAGAAGATTTACCTGACATGAAAACAACAATAAACATTTGGGACTATCAAAGCACTCTGGCAACGAACTGTCTTTCCCAGAAACCTATCTTAAGAATGAGTTGCTCGGTGATAATTAGAGTGTGAAATGCACCCAGCTTCACATTTCAATGCTCCTTCCCAATTATAAGGGCATTAGAGTGAAAGTGTAGCCATATAATTGTATGAAGAATAGATCTAATTTTCTCAATGTCACTGCAATATCACCTTTTGGGACTAACAGCACTGAATGATTACGCATATCATTGAGTAATTGTATTCTTATCCATTCCACACTGGGAGCTGACTTTTAAAAGTGGACATGAAATTAGATTATAAATGAACACACATCAGCCAGCCCTCAGAAGATAGCAGTATGTCAGCATCAACCGAGCTGCATTTTTAACTACTGTCAGTGACAATGTTTGTGGCTTGTCAACACTCAGCCATGATGAACACAGTCAGGGATTATGAGCTTGGCCTTTAATAATAAAAACAAAAGTGACTGGGAAATGCCCAAATCAGGGAGAGTGGCCTTCCCAAGCTGATTGCTTGGCTGCCTGTTGGATGTAACTATTAGCTAATTTGTTTAGAGAATCAAGATAGGGCATCAAGAGCAGATGCCCGCCACTGCTGCAAGATGCTAGTCTTTGAGAGCTGCATAGAAAATGTGTATTTCTAGAAATGAGCTTATCATTCTATCTCAGAGGCTCAAAAACAGATAATCCCTGGGAAAAAAAGGATATTCATGGTGCCAATTAATCATAGCATATATTGCTGGAAATATTTTAGGTCAGGAGTGGAAATTTATATAACCATCAGCATTTAAATAACAGTTTCTGAAAATAAAATGTACTGAAGAAGGTGAAGTTGAGGGTCTAAGCTATAGCTTTGAGAGTTCCTGAATACTACGAACTCTCTAATGCATAATCATAAATTTTAATAAGTACAATTACTTGGTGTGCAGTTGAAGTCTCATTATCATACTAACCAAAAGAAAATTTGTGAACCAGTCTGATCCTTGGATCTGATTGAGAGCAATCTTTGGGCATTTAAATGAGAGTATTTTTTTCAGGGAACAAAAATAATTTTGATTTTCCTGTCCTAACAACATGGTAGTTAACTACACTCCCCTTCATTCTGATGGAATGGAAATATCTGTCAATAACTCCATTATAGTTACCACAGTTATTAATGCACCATTCCTGCCTAAGACCTTGGTCAAAGCCTATAGCATTTCTTTTAGGTTTTTGTGAAGGCCCACTGTACTTTATTTATCGTTTCAAACATCAACAGGTGGATGGGTTGCGGATGGGTGCTTTGAGTCATTGCGTTAGAGTTTCTTTCCCCTCCAAGAGCAGCATGGCCATGGTCCTGGTTGCAGTCCTAGGGTGTGTAGGACGGTAATCTCCTATTACCCTGGCTGCAGTGGGTTAGGTCAAGGAAAGGCATCAAAGGGCAGTATCTGGGGGGAGAATTGCAAATTAACTGCAAAGAGATCATCTACAACAATCACCAGTCTGAAAGTCCTGGTAGAGCAGGCACATGGAAATATGCAATAATGTATACAAAAGTGGGGAAACCAAATGACTGTCGGAAAATTTGAAGCAGAAGGTAGGAAGCAGAGCCTAAGAAACTCCTGAGGTGGAAAGAATAGGTTAAGCCCTTACTTTACTTCTGAATTTCCCTCCTTGACTGTTTACCCTGATTTAGCACTCAATTACCTGATTTACAGTTGGTTACATCAACGATGGTCTTATCTAATAGACAAGGTATGTCTTGAAAAATATTGTTATGATATTTCTATAGCCATGGGTTAGGGTCTCCGATATTTGGAAAGTCTTCTTTTTAAGTTAGACAATGGTTTACTGACTACTGCACCTAAAATTGGACTTAAATTCCTACCATGGACTATGATATGAGCCATGCCTATTTTTTATTTTTTATTTAATTTTATCTCAACCTGACATCTACCTTGTTTAATATACATTAGTTAAAGGCCTGGGGGGGGGGAGGGGTGGAGTGGGGTAACTGGGGGAAATAGGAGGACATCTGTAATACTTTCAACACTAAAGATAAATTTGAAAAATAAAATAGCTTTTTTTAGCTTCCCAAATGCCTCAAGTTCTTTGTAAACAGACTTCCTTTTGCCTGGCATCCCTTTCCTTCCTCTCCTCCTATGATTGGGCTTGTCTTATTTGTTTTGTATGTTTTTTAATCTGTCAGTTCTCAGTTTAAATGATGCCTCTTCAGAAAGGTTTCCAGGCTATGCAATGTGCAGTACAACCTCTGTGTTACTCTTTCATAGCACCCAGCTTTTAGCCTTGTAGGATCAATCTTCCCTGTTTGCCCAGGAATCAGAAGTTTCCTGGAATTCAGGTCTTTCAGTACTGAAACCAGGACATTGTTAGGCAAAATCTACTTGAAGCACTTACTTAGTTTAAGCTCTATTCTTGTTCATGTACTTGTGGAATAGCCATCTCCCCCATTAAGCATTAGGGTCCATGGAGGCAGAGGCCATGTCCGTTTTGTTCACCCTGGGGAACCCCACACTGTGACACTTAGTAGGCATTCAATAAATATTAAATGAATGAATAAATAAATCAATGAAAAAGAATCTTGATTTCAGGACAAAAAAATACATTTGGAGTCAGCTACACAAAGTTGAGGTTGTGAGGTGTGGAGAATTCTATAAGGCGCTAGACAGCCACAGATGCTTTGTTCTTACATATACGTGATGGGAAAGGGGGACCTGGCCCAGGAGAGAAAGCAGTGAACAGAGGACAGGATCATGTCAGAGAAACCAAAGGAGTTATTCAAGAATGAGGTTGCTTCTAGATTTTTTTTTTTTTTTTTGCTTTTATTATCCCAAGGTCTAGGTATCATGCATGTTAAGGTCATTCTTCTGGGCACAGATTGATAGTTTACAAAAAAGCCACGCAGGCCAAATAAAATATCTAGATGGAGAAAGTTTTCTTCAGAAAGAAAGATTTAACAATTGTGTCAAATCACGCAGTGATTTATAAAAGAGGTTGAAGACAAATGAGTTAAAGAGGGGAAAACCAGTTTGTTCATCATCCAACAATCTGGCTAGAATATAATATAGCGATTTTCAACCTTTTCTATCTCATAGCACACATAAACTAATTACTAAAATTCTGCAGCACACCAAAAATAATGTTATATGTTTTGTTGATCTGACAAAAAATAATTATTATTTTGATTCATTCACACCTGACAGCTATTGTTGCCTTAGCTATTGTCATTTCTTAATTTGACAATCTAAGGGAAAAGAGGTCAGTGCCCCTGACTAAATAGTCAGATATTGCATGTTTTAAAAATTCTTGCAGCACATTGGTTGAAAATTGCTGATATAATATATAAGTGGCAGTAAGGAAAGTCATGAACACCTTGACATTTGCTCCACCAAGAAACATGCCCTGTATGCAAAAGTTATGTGGGAGAAAAATTTGGATTAGAATAGGAAGAGAGAGGGCTGGAGATAAAATGCAAGCTCTGAATTTATAGCAACATCAGCCCAATCTAATCTATGATTATTTCTTCAGCAGAGAACTAGGCCCTCATCAGAGTAGTTGCTGGCTCTAAGCAACCTTAGACAACCCCTAGACCATTGCTCTCCAAAGCACAGTCATTGGAAAACCCTTCCACAAAATGTCCTTTAAAAGCATACCATTGTCAAAACCATTTGGACAATGTTGCATAGCATTTAAAGATTCATAGTGCATATGTGATAAAGATGGCGTTTTGAGAGATTTAATTTTTTTCTTTTCCTGTAGCTCCACATTTGAATCAGGCCTTGAATTCATTAATTCAGGGGTGGTTGTGAGGGTAGAAAGCAAAAAAAACCCAGAAAGGGAGGAAGGTTTGGAGTTATTGTCAAAATGCAAAAGGAGACAAATTTCTCGGTGAATTCCCTGGTGCTTGAGAAGGGGGTGAAAGGTGACGGTGTTGGTGGATACAGTTAGAGGGACCTGGAAGTCTTGCAAGAAAGAGAACCTTGTCCTAGAGATAAAGTTGTGATGCTTAAGACTCCAGGAGGGAATGGGTAGGCAGGTGGGAATAAACAGTCTTGCAAAGGTTCCTGTGTTACCAGCACGGCACAGAAATATCAACGAGCTGATCATTTAGATTAGAGAAAGGCAAACTACACAGCCTGCAAGCCAAATACAATCTATCATCTGTTTTTTATATAGTCCACAAGCTAAGATTAGGTTTTACATTTTAAAATGGTTTTAAAAAAGAACTTTTTAAAAACATATTATATATTGTGTGTTGCTACCTTTGCACTACAGTGCTAAAACTGAATCATAGCAGAGTTGAGCAGTTACAACAGAATCTGAATGACCTGCAAAGCCTAAAACATTTTCTCTTTCCTTTTATAGAAAAAGCTTGCTTATCCCTAATATGGACAGTCCCAGAAACAATATCTTCCACCTACAGAGATTTCAGAACCAAGACCCCCAACATGACTGTAGAGAAGATTCTCATCAGTTTGGCAGGATGGATTCTAGAAAATAAAATTTTATTGTACAACAGGGTTTGTGACAGATTCATAGCCATTATACATTTAAGATGGTAAAGGCTCTGGGATGTCCTCTTGTTAATAAACATATTTAATGTTTTCCAAAGGTCCCTAATTATGAACTTTTTTGTTAGACCCATTAGTATCTGATGAAAAAAAGTAGTATTATCCAAAGAACACACGTTGACAAATGCTATTATCGTCTCTAAACTCATTTTATTAGGGGAAAGGCTTAGAATCAAAGGCGGTAACTTGGACAAGATCACACAACTGGAAAATAGCAGAACTGCAACCCTGTATGTTTAACTCCTCCAGTATAATGTTAAACCTCTACCAACCACTTTTTTAATCAGTAAAAGAAAATATAGTCAAACAAACAGATAGTTGACAGACGCAATAGGGATTTCTGGGCTGATTTGACTGAGTTTTGGACTGGCAAGTCAGTCAAAGCTGTGTGATTTTCATGGGATGCATCAAAACTCACAAGCAGCAGGGTTTAGAGTAATTCCACATTTTACAATTTTTAAAAACTATTTTGAATATATGGATCAACCGATCCAATGTAAAACAATGTTCTAATAAGACACTGGTTTGAATTTTGATGGGATTGACCATCTGTTCAAACTGTCAGGCTCTTTCATGTTGTATCTAGAGGACAGTCCAAAATAATTTCTGAGAGTCAACACAGAACTTTTTTAAAGTGAAGGAAAAATTAAATTTTCTCCATCAGGCAGGAAAGGTATGGATCTGGTCCATCTCTGCCTTCAAAGCTGTTCCTTTGCTGAAATTGACAAATTGGTTACTTTCATCAGTTTCAGCCTCTGTCAATTTCAGCAGAATGGAATGGCCACACAAACACATCAATTTCAGCTCTAGAAGTCGGTCTCTTTTGAAACTGACAGGAGCTAAAATGAAGGACAGCCAAAGTGTCTGGGTCTCTGGAGGCTTTGGGCAGGAGCTAGTACTGAGTGACCTCTTCAGCAGGCCTGACTTCCAGGACCCTGGCTGATCCTGCTGGCTTGATGTATTGGCTTCATACCAAGTCACTATCCCTAGGATTCTGCAATGAAAGTGTTCCAAAGGGGCCACACATCAGTCAACCATACAGAGAGTGATAGTTTCAGAATTTGGCATGAGTGTTCTGGGGCCACAACTTAAAAGGCAATGAAATCATGTAACTTTTTGAGGTTCTTTTATGATCTGTAAATTTTAGATAGTGTTGTCTGTGCTACTAAATAATAATAATAATGATACCACTAATAATCGCCAACATATAGTGAGCATAGTATTTTCTATGCATTATCCCATTTAATCTTTGCTCAACCCTATTTGACAATTTTAGAAGAGAAAACTAATGAACAGAGAAGTGCAGGAACTTAACCAATGTTACATGGTTAATAAATCCTAACTCACAGATACACTATCCTGTAAGGGTTAAATTAACTAATCCTGTTAAATGTTAAATAACATTAAATCATTCTGGAAACGATTAGGTGCTGTACACTTTGGTGTTATTTTCAATGGCCATCATAGTTCCCAAAGGGTTTATGGTATCCACTGTTTTCTTTCACATTAAAAATATCACTGCCTTGTAGAATCCTGCATAGCAAGTGTACTCAGGCCTGGTTTAAGGAGGGATGTGAATAAAAGAGTGACCTGAGCCAAGTAGAATGTCCCGCTCTGTCCAACACAGACCCACAAGATATCCAAGGATACTTTTAAGCTCTCTGGGTATGGCCTCTAAATAGGCCAAGTTTTGCTCTGGTCTGGCTGAAATATTCCCGTCTCCATTTTGTCTTCATGAAATGAATTTTGAGACCAAGGGTGTGCATACCTCCTTTCAATAAGGTACGTAATTATCAACATAGATGTATTTTCATCATCCTCCCTCTTTCTCATCATTTTTATTTAGTGTAAAGTTTGTTTGGTCATCTCAATGAATTTAAAGCTTTTATAGAAGCTTCTAAAGAAGACATATGAAATAGAAGGTGCTAAATTTAATTTCTCATCTTTTGGGTCCTCTCTTGGCCTCCTTCCTTCTTTTCATCCCACATTATTTATCTCCCTTCTTTCTCCCTTATTTTCTTTCCACAAGTATTTACTGAACTCTTACTAGGTGAGTAGTATTTTGCGAAGTGCTAAGGCAAGAAATATCCAGTTTCTTTCCTTGTGTTTTTTAGAACTTAGTGAGGGTTGACAGACATTAAATGAAAATTATTTATAAATGCCAACATGATAAGGATGCAGAAAAAAAATACAGAATATTTTGAAATCCACCAACATGTCCCTTACCTAAAGCAGGGCATGAGGAACAATTGAACTGAATCCTTAAGATAGTTATTGCTCCTTTGTTGTGTATATAATTCCTAAGGTAATAACATAAGTGTCATCCCACAGTCATTTCCTTCCTTTGGTGACCGCAGAACGAGTGGGATAACTAGCTTTGGCTTTCCAATTCAGTCATGAAAATGGATAGAAAAAAAACCCCAGTCTATTTCTTAATCTAGTTGTCTTAACAGCCAAGGCTAATAAACAATTTGCCAATTCAATTAGTTTATGAGACTAAGATCTGGAAAGAGCTTATCTTATCAATTGTAGAAATGTAATTTTAAGCTTTCTGCTTCTACTTCACTCTCATTTAGAGTTTCACAGGTGGCTGTGTTACTGATTTGGAGCACCAACAAATTCAGGCTTGGAAAGGGAAGGGAAAGGAAAGGAAAAAATAGCAACAAAAAAAATGAAAGGGGAGGGAGTGGGGGAGAAGAGGGAGGAAGGAAAGAGGGAGCCTGACGCAGGACAAAAACCACAGAGCATCAGTGTTTTCTGTGCCTAATGTGCTACATCTGCCTAACTGACCCACCAATTCAGACTGCCTCATCATAATCTGGCATTTTTTTATCTGCAAGCAGCAGGGTGAGTGTCCTCTCACAGCCTCCCTGGGACTCATTTGTTTGAGAGCTAATTTGTTACCTTGAGAATTCTCTTCCTCAGTGTGCCCTTCCATCCCCCACACTGAGAGCCTGTGGCCCTTGGCCACCTTGATGTACCCAAAGCATCTGTATTCAAATAACTTATTCATGGACTGAAATCACTAATCCCAGTTTGGGGTGAAGAAATGTTTACTTGGTCACTCACACTGTTAAGCTGAGGCATGGCAGGGAGGGTCACTCCCAGCTGTCCTTCTCCATACAACGTTTGGAATCGTATACTGTAAACCACTTTATCCAAGAGCCACGGGTAGCAGTCTGTGTGGATGTATTGGGAATCAGCTAATGGACAGAAAGTACCTGCTCCGACACATTAATTCCCTTCCCTGTCAGCCTGCATCATTGTAGAGCATGCATGATGGGAAGCGAGGTCCCATCACACCAGGGCACCTGCTGCTTTTCCATCTGCCGAGCGCAGTAGCTCCTTTGATTGACCATTTTTCAGCCTAATGGCTTATTCCTTTTCTCTTTGTAAAGTTTTTACATTTGTTATTGTGATTTTAATAGTCATTTAAAAAAATTTTCTCATCTCTGTTTGGCACACCAAGGATGTTGACAAAGGAGTAACATAAATAATACTCTAAACCATACTCAAATTGAGATCACCTTAAGGGCTGCGTTTCAGTGTTTAGTCTGATAAAGTTGTCATGGCAATAATGTCCCCTGAGAATAAAAGTGCCATGTGCATGGGTGATTAAAGGAAATAGCTCAGATGGTACACAAACTGGCAAATATTGAACCTACAAACTATTATACTGGCCATATTTTTATTTTGCCTTTTCTCTCTCTCTTTTTTTAAATAGTCTGATGAATCACATTTCTCTCTCCTTCACTGTTTTTCATTTGAGGATTTATATAAAACCTTAGAATAGATATTGGCAGTGCTCCCAAACTGGCCTTTGGATTCTGCCTAAAGCTGTGGATTTGGCTGGCTTAGTCAAAGCAGCAGATCATTATTACATATTGAACATCTGTCAAAAATAGCACTAACAATTATCAGATACATTCTCTCATGAAGATTTGGATGTGAGTAGTTGAGAACTTTCTATAAATCTAAGTCAATAGGGCTTTGTATTTTTACTAAAGACAAGAAACAAAATTAAAACTACCTTTAATAAATCTGAGAATAAAATGATAGGCATGCTATGCTGTATCTGTATTAAAAGTAGGATAGTTTGTGTCTGCGTTGTGGTTTTTTTTTTTTGCTTAGTCTTTTCACCTTTTTTACTCAGCCCCCAACATCCCTCCCCTGACAGCTGTCAGTCTGTTCTCTGTATCTATGAGTCTGTTTCTATTTTGTTTAATTTATTTTATTAGATTCCATATATGTGAACTCATATGGCATTTGTCTTACAGAAAACAGTGTGGTGATTACCAGAGGTAAAGGGAGCACAGGGAGGTAGAAGAGCGTATATGGGGTATAAATGGTGATGGAAGGAGACTTGACTTTGGGTGGTGAACACGATATAATGTACAAATAATGTATTAGAATTTTACACTTGAAACCTAGATAATTTTACTAACCAATGTTGCCCAGTAAATTCAATAAAATTTACTAAATGAAAAAAATAAAATTAGAATAGATTGAAATTATTGTTTTCTGAGGGGTCAGAGCCAACCCACCTTCCTAAGTCTCAGGTCAATGGGAGAGAAGAATGTGTGCTTTAGGGGCAGAATGTGAGCCCTGATGTCACCTAGAATCTGGAATTTTTTCTTTTTGATAAATTATCTGCAGGATGGAATGTTTTATATATGACACTTAATTCTTTGGTGGAGTGAAACACCAGGAAACTGCAATATATGATAGGAAGGTCTCTTAGGCTATGGGACTGGAAGATAAACAGCACACAAACTTTGAGGAGAACAAGTGTGGGAAAGCACTTCAGAAAACACTTATTTGTATAGATATATGTTAAAGATCAAAAAACTCTGAGCTACTAACCACACCCCGGGGGGGGGGGGGCAATCTACATCTATGAGTCTATCTAAGCCAGCCGTGGGCAAACTATGGCTCGCGGGCCGGATCCGGCCCGTTTGAAATGAATAAAACTATTGAAAAAGAAAGACCATACCCTTTTATGTAATGATGTTTACTTTGAATTTATATTAGTTCACACAAACACTCCATCCATGCTTTTGTTCCGGCCCTCCGGTCCAGTTTAAGAACCCATTGAGGCCCTCGAGTCAAAAGGTTTGCCCACCCCTGAAAGCCATGTGGCAACAAAGACCAATAAAGTGTCAGGCATTGTTAGCAGAGCTTAGAAGTAAGCTGGACTATAGCACCCATAGAGATGGACAAAGCAATAGCAATCTGCAGCTACACAGCTCTCTATAGTTCTAGACCTTAAAACTAGAGAATGTCTGAAAGTGGGATGTTAAAATGGTCAAAGAGAAGGAGAAATCTCAGTATGAGCAAGGGGAGAATTCTTCATTTTACAAGTGTTTACTCTTTACCAGCTTAGTTTTTAGACATTGGGCTAGATACTATAGAAGAAGCAGAAAGAAATACGATTTTATACTAATCCTCAAGGGGTTTAAAAATAAAAAGAGAAACATGCAAATTGACCGTACCTTTACTACGCCCCAAGCCATGCCCACCAGCCAATCAGAGTGACTATATGCAAATTAACCCAACCAAGATGGCGGCCGGCAGCCACAGAGAAGGAGCAAGCAGGAGGCTTGGTTGCCCAAGCTTCCCGCCTGCCCAGGCTGGCTGTGGCCTCCGATAAAAGCAACAAAGTTTCAATTATAGAAGATAAATAAATCCCAGATACCTGCTTCCAGCCAGCCTCCACTGGGAGCTTGGGTGGCTGGGGGCCATGGCCAGCCTTCAAGCAGCCATCAGGCCCTCACCCAGGCTGGCCAGGTACCCCAGTGGAAACCCCCACCCTGAAGGGGCTGTGGCCAGCCTGCAAATTGCCATCAGCTCCTCACCCAGGCTGGACACACCCTCATAGGGTGAGGGTCCCCGCTGGGGGGCTTGGCAGCCTGCAACCAAACATCAGCCCCTCACCCAGACTGGCCAGGCACCCCAGCAGGACCCCCGACCCTAAAGGGGGTGTGGCCAGCCTGCAAACAGCCATAAGCCCCTCACCCAGGCTGGCCAGGCACCCAGCAGGACCCCTCTCCCTATAGGGGGTGTGGCCAACCTGAAAACGATCCTCAGCCTCTCATGCAGGCTGGCCAGGCACTCCAGCAGAGACCCCCGCCCTGAAGAGGGTGTGGCCAGTCTTAAAATGGCCCTCAGCCCCTCACCCAGGCTGGCCGGGCACCCCAGCAGGACCCCCACCCTGATCCTGGACACCCTTCAAGGCAAACCAGCCAGCCCCCACCCATGCACCAGGGATATAATAAAAGGGTAGTATGCAAATTGACCCTAACAGCATAACGACTGGGAATGACTGGTCACTATGACACACATTGACCACCAGCAGGCAGACGCTCAATGCAGGAGCTGCCCCCTGGACGTCAGTGCGCTCCCACAGGGGGAGCTCTGCTCAGCCACAAGCCAGGCTGACGGCTGCCAGCACAGCAGTGATGGCGGGAGCCTCTCCCGCCTCCTCAGCAGTGCTAAGGATGTCCGACTGCAGCTTAGGCCTGGTCCCCACTGGCAAGTGGACATTCCCTGAGGGCTCCTGGGCTGCCAGAGGGATGTCTGACTGCCAGCTTAGGCCCAATCTCCCAGGGAGCAGGCCTAAGCCAGCAGGTGGATATCCCCCGAGGGGTCCAAGAGGGCACAGGCCAGGCTGAGGGACTCCTCCAAGTGCACAAATTTTTGTGCACCGGACCTCTAATATATATATATATATATATATATATATACATATATATTCATATATTTCAATAATGCAAGAGAATAAATGAAGAATCAGGCATGTAGAAGTGCTATGTGTGCTGAGTGAACTCCAAGCTTCTGGGAGTGGAGGTGCCAATGTTAAGGAATGATCATGTAGGTGTCCACAATCTAAGCAAAGTCTGCCCTTGACTAGAGGCAGGAAGGTAGGCCCAGTGGTTAAGTAAAAATATTAACAGTGTGGAAGCCCAAGCCCAAGAAAGATATAACCAAAATTCATAAAGATAAATGGAACAGGTTGAGCTCAAACTTTTTCTCAAAAGAAGAAATGGAGAAGTGCTAGAAACAGGGTCTTCTTTGAGCAATACATTAACATTCTCCCTCCAAAATAGGAAGAATGAAGGGGTGGGGGAAAGAAGGTATGATGGGGTAAGGAGAAAGGAAGGAAGGAGAAAAGTTCTGTTTTCCAAAGTAATCTTAAGAAACTGGTTGCTCTAAGTTGGCATGGGTTGATTTTGTTGTACTTCACAATACTATAAAAGTGTTTGCATAAATTCACAGATGGTAGCTCTACATGGATTCCTGAGAGAATCCAAAGGACAGAGAGGCAGGATGTTCTCATGTGAAAAACATCCTGAGATTTTGTTTCTCACCAATTAATTGTCATCATTTAGGCTAAAATAAACTCATAAAAATAAAAATTCAAATAAATAAATAGATACATAGGTATAGATAGATAAATAAATAAGTAGCACTAGATTGTGAGTCAGAAGATTTAGGATGGATTTACCTTTGTCAGAACTATTTTGTATAACTTTGGACAAGTTTCATTACCTTGGTTTTCTCATTTGCAAAAAAAGAACATACCAATTTCAGAGGATGGTTAGAGTACAGGAGACAATGGATATGAAAGACTTAACAAACTTCATATTAGTAAACATACACATTCCTTGAGATGATGTTAGAAAAGAATTTATTTTCCCATTAAACTATTCTCCTTCTCCTACCTCATTAATCTCTCTTAAATTTATAAACAGTGCTTTTGGTGAAAAGTAAAGGGCACACAAAATGGACAATAAAGGTGTTATACCTGATCATAGTGCACTACTGCCCTTCCTCTTAATTGTTACATTTATACATACACACACACACTAGGGGCCAAGTGCACAAGTTTGTGCACCTTGAGAGGAACTGTGGATTGTGAGGCTGTGGTGGGCACAGGGGAGGGTCTTGGCCCATCCTTTGCACCCCCGCCTAGCCCCTCCTGCCATGGCCCCCTGGTCTCCTGTCTGCCGCAGCCCAGCTCCCACCGCCGCTCCCACACGCTGACAGCGTCCACCCTACTCGCACCCACTGATGGTGTGGAGTGATTGGGGTTGGCACCAGCAGCGGGTGTGAGTGGCGGCTGCTGCCTCAATCATCCCTCAGGAGCAGGGAAGGTGGATAAGCCCTGAGGGGTGATCAGTCCAGTGCCTGCAGCAGGTGCAAGTGCCCAGCAGGACCATGGCACATGAAAGCAAATAATTTTTAGTAACTGCCAGAGGCTTGTCCCAATGATAGCAACCAGCTCCCCACCTTGGTCTGGCACCCCTGCTCACCTGCTCCACCATCCCACTGCAGCCGATACCCACCATGTTCCGTGCACACTCCCTGGTGGTCAGTGCACATCATAGCGATCGGTTGTTTGGTTGTTCTGCCGTTTGATCTATTTGCATATTAGGGTTTTATAGATACATATAATTTATTGGGGTGACATTGGTTAGTAAGATTGTGTAGATTTCAAGTGTACATTTCCATGATATGTGATCTATACATTGCATTGTGTGCCCACCACCCAAAGTCAAATAATCTTCCATCACCATATATTTGGTATTCCTCCTTTTGACTCTATGTTTCAGTAAAAGTTCAGGCCATATGCGATGACTCAATGCCTGGCAGAAGTCAGAGCCCTCAGGCTCAATGCTATATATGGCAGCAGGCATGCTTGTATGCTACAAGGAGACTTGCATAGATTAGCAAGGCAATACAGAGTATTTTCCTTCTAGTCTTGCTCATATTTAAAAGCAACTTAGACTACATATAACATTTTGACAAGGTTATAGATTATACTAAAAATGGGGAAAAAACAAATTAAATTAAAAATTCTAAACTACAGAGACTAGAATTATCTCTAGTTGTGACCCCACTGTAGTACTGTGATGGAGAGCTTCCCCTTTGTCAGCTCCAGGCTGTTTCAGAAACAGTGACATGCGTGACAGCAAATGACTCCTCAGCTCTGCCTTTCTTGGGTGGCAGAACAGTTAAAGGTTCTAAGGTGCTTCTTACTGGGCCCAGGGTCATCTACACTGATGCACTTATGCCCCTAACTATTTAAAAGATGATGGCAAAGAACTTACCCTCTCCTTATGGCTACTCTTATATGTTCTTAGACTAAAGGATATGCAAAAGAGGAGAAGGTATATTTTTTCCATAAAGATCTTAATTTCTCTAGGTGTGAAGCTGTGTATGGAAGTGGTTAAGTTGGTCAGGTTTCAGTATTCTGAAACAGGTGACTCAACCATCCAATGTTCTATCAAATTCAAAAGTTTTTTCTGGCTGTCTAAAGAGATCTTATACCAGTTCATTGATTTTTCCCTGTTTAAGATGACAGACACTTTGAGTTTTGTTAGCTGAGTATCACTAAAGTCCAGTGCCTGGGAAAGGAGTTGACTATCAGTAATTTAATGTACTACTCAGCCATGACCAAGCCCCTTCAGTCTGAGTGGGTATAACTGAACTCCAAAGTGAGTGGTCAATGTTTTTGGGGGAAGTATTTTTGTTCTTTCTTAACAACCTACAGAACAATTAACTCAGGAGATTACCCTAAATATATTTATCCAAATAATAGTCAGGTCCTGCTATCAGCGAGGCAAAATAAAGGAGAGGGGAGGGCAGCTGCTCAGAGCTAACTTTGATAGGTTAAAGTGCTGCTTTCTGCCTTCTGCTGAAGAGGGCAGGTAGTTCAGTTAATAGGCATTTTTGCAAGAGTCTTAATAAGGGCCTATGTATGCATTCTGAAATATAATCCATATTCTCCCACACATTTCCCTTGTTCTACCATCCTTTGAGCTGTTCTCCGGTGGGTCTTCATTCCCTAAACAAGTTAAGGCTATGTCCCCACACTTATCTTCATTCTGTTTCTAGTAATAGAATAAATAGGGTATAACTGACAATTAAAGGCTAACCTAGAATTCAATTACATCTTGGAGGATGAATCCTCAGAATCTCAAAAATTCCCTTGGTGAATGAAGAAATGCCAATCTATGGCAAGAAAGGTAGGCACCTAAAGGTTATCTGGACTGGAAATTGTGGGTAGATGGGTGGAATTGAATGCTTACAGGTTGATAGCCAAATTTAGGTACAAAAAGTACTTTGAAAATAGCTTAGAAGCATGTGAAAAGATGCTCCTCCTTCCTCCCTTCCATGTTCTCTAAAAAATTAATGGCAAAAAATATATTTGGGTGAGGATTAATAGCAACAAAAAATTTTAATGATAAAGAAAAAAATCTTAAAGGCATCTAGAAAAAATAAATGTAACTTACAAAGAAATCCTGATCAGGCTATCAGTATAATAATATAGGCCAGGAGAGGATAGAATGACATATTCAAAGTGTTAAAAGAAAATTGCCAGCCAAAAATACTTTATTTGGCAAAGTTATCCTACATAATAAAAGGCTAATATGCAAATTGACCAAATGACCGGTCACTATGACGTGCACTGACCAACAAGGGGCAGATGCTCAATGCAGGACTTGCCCCCTAGTGGTCAGTGCCATCCCACAGGGGGAGCACCTCTCAGCCAGAAGACAGGCTCATGGCTGGTGAGCACAGTGGCAGGAACCTTTCCCGCCTCCATGGCAGTACTAAGGATGTCCAACTGCTGACTTAGGGAGCGGGCCTAAGCCATCAGTCAGACATCCCCTGAGGGCTCCCAGACTGTGAGAGGGTACAGGCTGGGCTGAGGGACACCCCCGAATGCACAAATTTTGTGCACTGGGCCTCTAGTCTTCATATATGAAGTAGAAGTAAAGGCTTTCCCAGACAAACAAAAGCTGAGGGATTTCACCACCACTAGACTTACCTTGCAAGAAATGCTGAAAGGAGTGCTTCAAGCTGAAATGAAAAGATGCTAATCAATGGCATGAAAACATACAAAAGTACACAACACACTGGTAAAGGTAAAAAGTAGTCAGAATTACAATACTGTAACTCTATATTAGGATGGTATGTTAACAAATCAACTATAGTATAAAGGTTAAAGGAAAAGAGCAGTAAAAATAATGACAGCCACTATAAATTGTTAATAAATACACAACATAAAAGAGGTAAATTGTGACGTTGATAATATAAAAGGGAGAAGTGAAAGGGTGAATCTTTTCTAGGTGATCAAAGATAAGTTGCTCTCAGCCTAAAATGGATTGTTTTATCTATAAGATGTTTTATGTAAGTCCCATGGTAGCCACAAAGTAAAACCCTAGAGTAGATCTATAAAAGGGAAAGGAAGAGGAAACAGAGTATTCCACCATGGAAATAACCAATTTATAAATGTAGGAAGAAACAGAAAAATACAATGGAAATAAAAAACAACCAGAAAGTAATAAGATGGCATACTAAGTCTTTAAATACCAATGGTTACTCTAAATATAAACTGATCAAATGGCAGAGAGTTACTGTATGGATTAAAACAGACAGGAATTTCAGAGGGAAGGTTGGGTGGGTGAAGAGTAATTAACTGGAGGGGGACTTATATACATACTAGAGGTCCAGTGCATAAAATTTATGCATGGGGGAGGGGTGGTCCCTCAGCCCAGCCTGCACCCTATCCAATCTGGGACCCCTCAGGGGATGTCCGACTGCCTCTTGCAATCTGAGACTGCTGGCTCCTAACTGTTTGCCTGCCTGCCTGCTTGATTGCCCCTAACTCCTCTGTCTGCCTGCCTGCCTGCCTGATAACCCCTAACTGCATCCCTACCATCCTGATTACCTCTAACTGCTCCCCTGCTGGCCTGATTGCCCCTAACCATCTCTGCCTTGTTTCACACCTGGGACCCAGGATTCCCTCCTCCAGCCGGCCGCAGGCACCCAGGACCTGGGCTTCCCTCCCTCTGGCCGGCCACAGGCACCCAGGACCCAGGCCAGCTTCACCCAGGCCAGCCACAGGGGACCATGGGTGGGTGGCTTGTCCCTCTCCTGGTATGCAGCCTGGCTGGTCCCCATTCCTCTTTCG
This sequence comes from Myotis myotis, assembly GCF_014108235.1. NCBI lineage: Eukaryota > Metazoa > Chordata > Mammalia > Chiroptera > Vespertilionidae > Myotis > Myotis myotis. The sequence goes on from NW_023416313.1 coordinate 163,861,812, forward strand.
TGAGCTCATTTGTGCCTGACTGGTCCCCAATTTCTCTCTTGCAAGCTCATTTGTGCCTGACTGGTCCCCATTCCTCTCTCATGAGCTCATTTGTGCCTGGCTGGTCCCCATTCCTCTCTCCCCAGTGTTGAGTGTCTGAGCAGTTCCAGCATGAGGGCATGAGGGCATGAGGGCATGAGAGCATGAGGGCATGAGGGCATGAGGGCGTGAGGGCGTGAGGGTGTGAGGGTGTGAGGACCATTTGCATGTTAGCTCTTTATTATATAGGATATGCATAGCCCATGGACACAGATGATGTGGTGAAGTCCTGAGATGGACAGGGGCGGGGTGGAGGGGGTCAATGGGAAAAAACACACACACAAAAGGGACTTCTGTAATACTTTCAACAATAAAGATAAATTTAAAAAAAAACAACAACTAAACATGATACCGCTAAATGCTGCCAACAAGAGACCCACTTCAGCTATAAGGGCACACATAGACTCAAAGTGAAGGGATGGAAAAAGACATTCCATCCAAGAAGAAACCAAAAGAAAGTAGGCATAGCTATACTTATATTGGACAAAAAGACTTAAAACCAAGAACATTAACAAGAGACAAGGGAAGTCATTATCCTATTATATAAAAACCCAGGGTCCATAACGTCAGACTGAAGGCTCAACCGAACACTGGAAGTCAGTCCTGCAGTCAGTGTTGGGTTGCTGTGGTGACCCAGCACTGACTGCTGCTGCTGCAGGCGCAGCCGTGCCTCTGTTTCTCTCCAGGCCTCCGTGGGCGCTGCTGATAAGCCCTGACTCTCTGATCAGGCCCGGAGATAGGCCCAGAGATGCTGACTGGAATAGAAACCAACCAATCAGAACCAAATCTGGGTGAACTGTGAGGAGCCAATGGCTGCCTAAGAGGCAGAGCTTTTGACGCATAGAAACTGACCAATCAGAACCAAATTGGCCAGAAGGAGAGGGCAATTGGGGGTGAGATCAGGCCGTCAGGGGAGGGCAGTTAGAGGTGATCAGGCAGGCAGGGAGGTTAGGGGTGATCAAGCAGGCAGGCAGAGGGGTTAGGGGCAATCAGGTAGGCAGGCAGGTAAGTGGTTAGGAGCCAGCAGTCTCAGATTGTGAGACTGATGTCTGACTGCTGGTTTAGGCCTGATCCAAGGATCAGGGCTAAACCGGCAGTCAGACATCCCCCAAGGGGTCCCCGATTGGAGAGGGTACAGGCTGGGCTGAGGGAATCCCCCCACCCCCTGTGCACAAATGTCATGCACCGGCCACTAGTATAGTGATAAAGGGGTAGATCCATCAAGAAGATATAATAATCATAAATATATACTCAATTTTATAGCACCTAACTATATTAATTGAATACTGACAGATATAAGGAAGAAATAGATTTTACAATAATAGTAGAGGATTTCAATACCCCACTTTCAACAAAAGATAGATCATCCAGACAGAAAATCAATGAGTAAATGGTGGGTCTGAACCATACATTAGACCAAATCGACCTAATAGACGTCTATAGAGCATTCCATCGACAGAAGCAAAATACATTTTTCTCAGGTGCACATGGAGCATTCTCAAGGACAGATCATATGATAGGACACAAAACAAGTTTTAGCAAAATTGAGAACACTGAACTCATACTAAGTATGTTTTCCAAGTACAATGGCAAGAAACTAAAAATAATAAAATAACATGAAGAAAGTTTGAAAATCTATGAATATGTGGAATCTGAAAAATGGACTGCTGAACAACTAACCTGTGAAAGAATAAATAAAAAAGGAAATCAAAGAATATCCCTAAACAATGAAAATAAAAACACAACATATAGAAACCTATGGGGTGCTATAAAAGCAGTTCTGATAGGGGAATTTATAGCAATAAAATACACATATTAAGAAATTAGAAAGATTACATAATAAATTGAACTGTATACCTCAAGGAATTAAACAAATAGAAAATTAAGCTTAGAGTTAGCAGAAGGAAGTAAATAATAAAGATCAGAGTAGAAATAAATGAAATAGAATCCAGAAAAAACAATAGATATAAATAAAACTAAGAGATGTTTTATAAAAAGATAAAATTGGCAAACCTTTAGTGAGACTAGGAAGAAGGAGAGAAGATTTAAATAAAATCAGAAAAGAGAAATTATGGCTGACACTACATAAACACATAGGATCATAAGAAACTACTGTGAACAATTATATGCCAACAGATTAGGAAACCTAGAAGAAAGGGTAATTTCTTAGAACCTACCAAAACTGAATCAGGAACAAATAGAAAGTCTGAACAGACCAATAATAAGTAAGGAGATTGAATCAGTAAAGAAATACCTTCCCACATAGTGAACCCCAGAACCTGATGGCTTCACTGGCAAACACTTAAAAAAGCATCAATGCCAATCCTTCTCAAACTCCTCTAAAAAATTGAAGAGGTAGAAATACTACCAAATGCATTCTATGAGGACAGCATTACTCTTATACTAAGCCAGATAAGAACACTGCAAGAAAAGAAAACTATGAACCAATATCCCTGATAAACATATATGCAAAAACCCACAACAAAATACTAGGAAACTTAATTAAAGAACTCATTAGAAAGATTATATACCATTACCAAGTAGAATTTGTCCCTGAGATGCAGGATTGTTCAACATACACAAGTCAATAAATGTGATACAGCACAATAGAAGATAAAAATTATATGATCATTTCAAAGATGCAGAAGATGTAATGGCAAAATATAAAATTTTTTTCCACGATAAAAACCCTCAATAGATTGGGTATAGAGGAAACATACTTCAACACAAGAAAGACCATATGTGACATGTCCACAATTAACATTACCAGTATATTCAATGGAGAAGAAATAAAAGTTTTCCTCTAAGGTTAGAAACAAGATAAGAGTTGCAACTCTCACCACTCTTACTCAATATAGTACTAGAAGTCCTAGCTAGAACAATAAGGCAAGACAAAGAAATAAAAGACATCCAACCAGAAAGGAAGATGTAAAATGTTCATTAATTGCAGATGACATTACCGTATATATTGTAAGTCCCAAAGACTCAACTGAAAAACTGTTGGATCTAATCAGTGAATTCAGTAGAGTTGCAGGATATAAAGTCAATACTCAGAACCCAGTTGCATTTCTATATACTAACAATGAAATATACATAAAACTATCCCATTTGCAATAGCATCAAAACCAATAAAATACCTAGGAATAAATTTAACAAAGAAAATGAAATTTTATACAATGAAAACTACAAGCCTTTGTGTCTTCCTCAATTTCAGCAAACAAATGGAAGGACAGCTCATGTTCATGGACTGAAAGAGATATTATAAAATATCCATGTTATCGAAAGCCATCTATAGAGTCAGTGGAATTTATATAAAAATTCCAATAGCATTTTTCACAGAAATAGAAGAAAAATCCTAAATATTGTATGGAACTACAAAAGACCCTGAATAGTCAATGAAATTACTAGAAAGAAGAAAAAACTGAAGGCATCACACTTCCTTATTTCAAACTATACTACAAAGCTATGGGACTTAAAACAGTTTTTTACTGGCATAAAAATGGAGCAAAATAGAGAGCCCAGAGTTAAACCCTTGTATATATGATCAACTAATGTCTGATAAAGGAACAAAGAGTATTCAATGGGATCTGGATAGTTTCTTTAGGCAAATGATGTTAGGAAAATGAAATAAGCACATGCAGAAAAATGAAATTAGACCTTATATATCTCACACAAATTATATAAAAATGAATTAAAGACTTAAACGTAAGACCTGATACTATAAAACTTCTAAAAAGAAAAAGCTCCAGCATTTGTTTTGGCAATGGTTTCTTTGGATATGAGACAAAAAAGCACAAATAACAAAATAAAAAAATCAGCAAGTGGGAATACAACAAACTTAAAAGCTTCCACACTGCAAAAGAAACAACAACATAAAAAGGCAACCTAGAGAATGGGAGAAAAACATTTACAAAACATGTATCAGATAAGGGGTTAATATTCAAAATTTATTTTAAAAAATCACATAACTCAATGGCAAAAAAAATAAAAGCAATCCAATTAAAAAATGGTCAGAGGAACTTAATAGACATTTTTGCAAATAAGACATCCAAATGGCCAATATGTACATAAAAATGTGCTCAGCATCACTAATCATCATGGAAATAAATGCAAGTCAAACCCACAATGAGATATCATCTCACTTGTAAGAAAGGCTATCTTCAAGGAGACAAGAGATAAACATTGGAGAGGATGTGAGAAAAAGGAACAGTTATGCACTGTGTGTGGGGTTGAAAACTGTTTCAGCCACTATGAAAAACAGTGGAAGTTCTTAAAAAAATTAAAATAGAAATACAGAAATAAAAATAGATCCATACTATACAGCAATTCTACTTCTGGGTATATATCCAAATAAAATGAAAACAGGTTATTGAAAAGATGTATGCACTCACATGTTTATTGGAGCATTATTCATAATAGCCTAGATATGAAAAGAAAAAACCTAAGTTCTGATGAATGGATAAAGAAGATGTGATATATAAAAAATCACATCATAATGGAGTGGAATATATAAATACATATAATGGAATATCATTCAGCCATGAGAAAAAGAGAAATCATGTAACACAGATAGACCTTGAAAACATAATGCTAAGAGAGATAAGTCAGAGAAAGGCAAACATTGTATAATACCCCTTTATATGGAATCTGTAAAAGAAAACTCAAAGAGAGTGGAATGGCCGTTTCCCAGGGTTGGGGGTCTAGGAGAATGGGAGATATGTTTAAAGTATATGCTTGCAATTAGTAGATAAAAGTTATGGAGATCTGAAACACAGTAGAGTGGTTTATAGATAATGAAACTATTGTAAACAATAAACTTGCTAAAAGCTAGATGTTAATTGTTCCTGCCACTAGAATAAACAATACTTATGTGATGTGATAGAAGTGTTAGCTAATGGTACATTGGCAACTGTATTGAAATATAAAGTTATCAAATCAATGCCGCATACCTTAAACATACAAAATTTTATTCTACTAATTATATCTCAATAAAATACCCTAAAATGGTTTAAAACATAAACACACACACAGCCATATATATGTATACATACATATGTATATATGAATACACACACATATATCTATCTATACTAATAAAAAGGTAATATGAAAATTGTTGTGACACCCTCACGCCGTAATGACTGATCAACAGAAGGCTGCATTTGCAGCGGGTGTGGGTAGGCAGGGCTGCATGCATGGCAAGGCCAGGAAACATGAGGATGCATTCCCTGCCCAGCACCGGCCGGGGACATGATGCTGTCATTGTTTATTTATTAATAAATTTATATATTGTTTTCATATAATTTTACTAATTTTCTTTTATCTCTGACACTTCTATTATAGAGAAAGGGTAAATAGCAATATTAAAATATTTCCTCTAATTAATTAATTAATTAATTAATTAATTCCCTTTTAATGTGCATGAATTTCGTGCACCGGGCCACTAATATATAAATAAGCCTAAGTGACTGGCCAACCGGTAGCTATGACACTCAACATGGTAATGGAAACCACAGGCATGGAAACATGGAACAGACTGATGAATCTCAGAGGGAAGGAAAGAGGGAGGAGGGTGGGAAGAGATTAACCAACTATCTTATATGCATATTAGAGGCCCAGTTCGTGTGGGGTCCCTTGGCCTGGCCTGAAGGTATTGGACCAAAACTGGCTCTCTGACATCCCCTGAGAGGTCCTGGATTGCGAGAGGGCACAGACCATTCCAAGGGACCCCACTGGTGCACGAATCCATACACCGAGCCTCTAGTATATGTATAAACACATATTTTGTATTTATATGCATGTATATTCTTAACTATATAAGGTTAAATTTTGCATGAATGATTAGATTTATTTCCTCTTTTGTTTTTCTTTCTGTACATTTGGTGGTGGTATTTTCCATATCCATTCTTTTAGTAGCTACCCCAGATATTTTAACATGGATACTTAAAAAGTCTAATGTTAGTCCATACCTTTACCTTCTTTTCAACTAAAGAGACATCAGAATGCTTCACATCTAATCATTCTTCTCTAAAATTATATGCTACTAGTGGCCCGGTGCACGAATTCGTGCACATTGAAAGGAAATTAATTAGAAGAAATATTTTAATATCACTATTCGCCCTTTCTCTATAATAAAAGTGTCAACCAAATTCACAATCAACAATGACAGATAAAAACACATGAGTGCAATTGGTGCCAGTGAGAACTTTATATGTATCACAAATGCGTGAGTCAACTTAGCCCTTTATATCTATCTATATCTATCTATCTATCTATATATATATAGGTATAGATAGATAGATAGATAGATAGATAGATAGATAATAAACTTGCTTAATTAGACCTGCTTTCTGATTTAGCTAAACTTTTTCCAGCCCAGTGAAGCACCCCAACTTCTCTTTCAGGTAATTGTCAGCAACACAGCAGTAAATATCAACACGAAGCAGATTATTATTGTAAATCATGCAGGGAGAACAAAGGGTAAAATATTTAACTGCAGCAGTGTTTGACTATATTCTACACAGTGAGGAAACCTGAAGTCATTTTCAAGGTCCACAGTTTATTACTTCTTTTCAGTTAGGTCAAGTTTCTAAGTCTTCTAAACCTCCATTTTCTAGCTAATGAAAAGAAAATAGGATTCCACTGAGTCTCCTATCTACCTACTCCAGGACTTCTGTGAGAATCAAATGAAATAAGGCATGGGAAAACACTTCACAGACATTTGGTTACAGTGTAAAGTGTTTCTATCTGGCTATAAAGCATGTCATGTTCCTGGGCTGAAGAAGTTGCAAGGAGGCTAGTTGTCGCAAGGGAGAGGAAGCCAGGCGTTGCTACATGACATCATTACCTGGTGTCCACAGCAATCCCTTTTTGACGCTGGGCTGGGCTATGGGCTGTATTTTACGGCATGGGGTCTCAGCAGCGTCAGCTGTAATTTGGTGGGCTGTTGCTCCAGGGTGGTGGGCGGGGCCTGTGTCCCACTTCTGGGAAGCCAAGTGTTGCTTTGTGGGTGCCAGGTTCGAGGTGCCATTTCTCTGTGCATTAGGGCAGCTCCTGCATTGAGCGTCTGTCCCCTGGTGGTCAGTGTGCATCAGCATCATAGTGATCCCTTGAATGGAGGGAAGGACACTTAGCATATAAGCATATACAGATTACTGTCTAGTATTTGTCTTTATCTTTTTTCTTAACTAGACATAATTGATATTTTGTACAGTAATCATTTGTTTAGATTTACCTACATTTTTACAGAAATTTTTCTGCATCTGTGACTTTCCATTTGATATTCTACTTGAAACTCATTATTGAGAATTTTTAATAAGAATTGGTTGGGGCCCTGACTGGTTTGGCTCAGTGGCTAGAGCGTCGGCCTGCGGACTGAAGGGTCCCAGGTTTGATTCCGGTCAAGGGCATGTACCTTGGCTGCGGGCACATCCCCAGTAGTGGGTGTGCAGGAGGCAGCTGATGGATGTTTCTCACTCATCTATGTTTCTAACTCTACATCCCTCTCCCTTCCTCTCTGTAAAAATCAATAAAATATATTAAAAAAAAAAAAAAAAAAAAAAGAATTGGTTGGTGGTAAATTCTGGTATCTTGTTTCCTTTTTGCCTAAATATGTTATTTTCCCCCTCCTCTTGTGAAAGACAATTACACCATACATTTCATTGTAAATTAACAGTTATTATTTTTTTCCTTAGCATTTAAAATTATCATTTGTTGTCTTCTGGTTTTCATTATTGTTATAGAAAAACCAATTAACTAGTGTGTTTATAATGCCTTTGTAGAAACATCTTACTTCCTATGTACTTTACAGATCTTCTCTTTGCCTTTAATGTTTTGAATTTTCATTATAAATTATACCTAGGTGGGAATTTATTTTTATTTATACTGCCTGACATTTATTGGACTTGTCAAATAAGAGGATTGGTATGTTGTTTTTTTTTAACATCTGGAAATTTTGGGCCATTATCTCTTGAACTATTGCTTCTAACACATTCCCTTTATTTCCTTCTGAAATCCCAATTAGACATATGTTAGAACTTCTCTATCTTCAGCGTTCCTTATAGCCCCTTCATAGTTTGTCCTTTTAACACTGTACTGCTTTCTGTATAACAGGGGTCCTCAAACTACGGCCCGCGGGCCACATGCAAATACAAATATTGTATTTGTTCCGTTTTGTTTTTTTACTTCAAAATAAGATATGTGCAGTGTGCATAGGAATTTGTTCATAGTTTTTTTTAAACTATAGTCCGGCCCTCCAACGGTCTGAGGGACAGTGAACTGGCCCCCTGTTTAAAAAGTTTGAGGACCCCTGCTGTATAAGTCTTTTGGATCTGCATTCATTTCACTGATATATTTCCCAGTCATATCTAATCAGTAGCCCATCCATTGAATATTTTATTTATGATATATTTAATTTTCAATTTAATATTTTTATTTAATTAACATTTTAAATCAAATTTTTATTTCTGGAAAATCTATTTGGTTCTAATTACATCTGTTGTGTTACTTTCTTTTTTCCTTTTGTATGTTTTATTTATTTTATTTTAAAAAATGTATCTTTATTGTTGAAAGTATTACAGATGTCCTATTTCCCTCCCTCCCCCGATTAACCCTCTCCACCCCCACCCCCAGACCTACAAACTACTGTCTATGTTGATTTTTATAATTTTTTCCTTGCCCCTATTTTTAAGCCTCTCTTTTATTTCTTTAGCTATGTTAACCATAGCTCTGTCTGATGATATCTGAATTCTTTGCAACATTGATATTGCTGCTAGTTTTTCTGGATGGCAATTCCTCATGGTATTTTTGTTACTTGACTGCATGAGCTTATTCCTTGAAACTTTATTTGTTGGTATTATCTGAAGAGTGGTTTGAAGTTGAGTCCCTACAGATAGGAGATGTCTTTGCTCTTGATATTGGTTGAGATCCTAATAATCTGCTATTCAAATAACATTCTTTTTCAGCTTGAGGTTTTTCTGACCATCAACCTGTGGGGAAACTGGTTTGTCGTTATATGTTCTCAAGGGAGATTTATTTACCCTCTACCTTGCGGTTTGTTTGTTCTGCACAGTGAGTTTATTTCTTTTATTTGTACATTGAGAATGTTGACCTTTGGGCTCCCAGCTTAATGTTGGAATCTCCCATCAGAAGCTCAGGCTCCCAGGATTTTGCAAATGCCAGGAAAACAAATGCTGGGCCACACACTGGCTTTCCTGGCAATGACTGACTCACCTATTTTTTGTTATCCAAAATTCTTAAAAACAAAAGAAACCTAGCATTTTTATCATTTTCAGTGGGAAAGTTATTGAGAAAGTCTAATGTGCCATACTGCCAGGATCAAAAGTCAAATCAGAAGTCAGCGTTTCTTATAAATCACCCAATGTTGTATCAAAAGTATTCCACGTAAAATTTGTAAGCATTATTGTAACAGCAAGTGGAGATACTTAACCATTCCCTCAGAGTTAGACGTTAAGGTATTTCCAGCATTTTACTATTATTTTTATAAAGTGCTATTATAACATTTTTAATAACAATGTTTATATGTTTAAAGTTATTTTCATAGGATATATTGCCAGTGTAGCATTGCTGGACTAAAGGGATGCATATTTTTAAGATTGTTGACATACTTCACAAAAATGCTGTTCAAAAGGGTTGTAGCCATTTACATTTTCAGTATCAAAAATTATTTTGTGTTATTGTTAATAGTTTATATTTGCCAATTTTATAAGGCACTTTTCTTCTAAAATAAAAATATGCTTATGGTCTTAAGAGCTATTTGTGATAACTTTTTTTAATGCTTAAAAACTTGTTTCCTAAGATTGCATATTTATACATATAATTATATTATTGGAAGTAAACACAGAAAGGATAATCTCCTGATAAAAGTTTTTAACTCTCAACTATTTGGTTCTTATCTCTTTACTTCTTTCCTCACCCCCATCTTCCCTCCCCTCTGGTGTTTAGGGAAATTTTTAAACATATGTCCTATCTCGAGAATGCTTTCTTCTGGAGGTGCCCAGAGCCACCCAGGGTGTCCACACCCAGATCAATCCTGGTGAACTTCTCCCTTTTATCCACTCCACCCTGTAGAAAGAAAACACATATCTTAAAAATGTGAAAATTCTATTTTGATCTTTTTTTTCATCTCTATGGTTAAATACTTTGTGTATGTAGATGACAGCCTGAGAGAGAGAAGACTGAGAAATCAATCAGACAGTAAGCACACTTTTTCCTACTTAGAATAATTTTCATGTGCAGCCTGTACAAAACATCCCCCTGAGGGCATACTCTGTGGCAGTAGCAGAAGGAGGAGGTGGCCTTAATGCCTTCAGCTCCACCAGCATTTCTACATCCTCAGCTTCCAGGGGACCTGCTTCTTCTCCACATCACCTGAACTGACCGCCCCCCCCCCCCCCACACACACACACAGCCTCAGGGCTTTGTTTCCAGATCAGGTGCCTCTTGCCTCCTATCTCCCCAGGCCACTGGTGGCCTCTCCAGCAAAGCCCCATAGGTGCCTGTCTCCTAGAGCTCTCCAGCAAACCCAGGTCTGAAAGCTTTCAACTTCTTTGTTTCCTTGGAGTGGCTGGTTTCCAATCAGCTGCTGCCTGCCTGGGTTTGCCTTCTATGTGTCCCAAGTGGGACCATCAGGCTCATGAATGATTCTTACACAGGGCCACAGGGTCTCTTAGCATCACTCTTTGAAATAATTGTTGTTTTCTATTCAAATTCATTTTAGACTATCCTGGAGGTAGTTCTATTTAGCCTGTAAAAGATTGACTTAAAATATTGACAATAATTAGCCAATCATTCCATTTTAAAGGTCAGGTTTGACTGATTTTACCCAGAAGGATATCTGCATCTTCAGAGGGAAATTGTTTGTAGTTTGAGCTGTTTCCAAGTGCTCATCTTTTTTTCTGACAGTCAATTGCTCCTTACCCATAGCCACTGGCCATCTTTTTAAGCTCTGTTAGTTCAGGATGAAGGAGCTTGTTTCAATTCACTCCCTCTGAGACTAAGGGAGGTGCTGCCAAGTCTGGGTTTATCTTCAGGTGATGTGATTGGGCATGTGGGTCCCATGCCCACCCTGTAACTAGACAATTCAGGAGTGCAAGCATTGGTCTCCAGGCTTCCCAGCTTACTCCCAACTCTAGACTTTCAGCCTTTATATTTCCAATTCATCTCTCCATATTTATAGCCAATCAGACATCCTATCAGTTTTTTGAAGAGGGGAATAGAAGTTTGTTTTTTAAGAAGGCTTAGAACATGGAAGAAAAAGGTAATTCAAATTCCTGATGCTTTAAAACATGCTTCCTGTAGTATAAGGCACAAATACTCAATTTAGCCAGAAACCATTAGTGAAGCCCATTAGTGAGGGGCTTTTAGCTGGACAGAGAGCTGAGCTGAAGTTGCAACTCTGCCACCTCTTAGCTGTATGGCCAGGTCTGTTTCTCCATCTGTAAAATGAAATGGTGACTGCCAGGATCCCTACACTATTCCCATCTACAAAACTATGGTCACTGATATATACTAGTATGTTAGCGAATTATTTTCTTAAGGATGTCTAATACCAAAAACACTTTAAGATATTTTTTCTTGTAAAGGTCATTAGAATATTATTTAGCATTCTAAAGGTGCTTCTTATCTTCTTACTCATTGGAGAAATTTTCAGTTAAAATTAACATTGTCCTTTTGGCATTAAGGAAAAGGCCTTAAAGTTATAGTTTCTTCCTATTTTTTCAAGAGCAAGAAAAATTCCAATAGAATATTCTGAAGAAAAGTGATCTAGGTTCAAATTGGGAAATTGAAGAGGGAAAGATAACTTGTTAAAAGGATTTGCCTCTGGGAAGTCAAAGGGAAGCATTTGAGGAATATAAACACAGGGTGGGGAAAAATAGGTTTATAGTTGTTCATATGGAAAATAATACAGAGAGATCCAAGATGGCTGCCAACGGGACAGCAGGCTGCAAGATAGTGTGTGAGTGAGAGAATGAAAGGAGAGTGTGTGGACATGCAGAGAATGTCTGTATTTCTGAGTGAGGGACAGCTATATTCCATGGGACTGTTGGGGACTGGAGGACCAGGCTTCCCTGGCCTGGCAGCCTCTACTGCTGCTAAAATTTCTCCCAGAGTGGTCGGCTCTGCCATAGAGATGGCGACATGTTGAAGGGGAGACTGGCTGTGATGGGCAGCCCAACCTTACCTTCAACGGGGGAGACCTTGGATACCTCCTGGGACCCCACAAACACAATGCCCAGGGACCAGCTACCTCAGCTGCAAAACCATGAACACTGGGACTCCAGCCTCCCCGACTGCGGGTGCTTAAAAAGTCTGTCAAGGGGGAGACAAAGCGGTGCCAAATACGCGGACAGGCCCTGCGCCTTCTCACAGAGCAGATAGAAGTAACAGCAGAATTGAAAAACACTGACCCAGAATAGGTAAATTAAACACAGCTGGTGAGGCAATCCATGGACAGAAAGGTCAGATATCGCCTAGAGAAAGATTCATCTGGGTGTTTTTTGTTTGGGTGTTTTGTTTCATTTTTTTTTTTTTTAATTAGTTGTTGTTTGTATTCATCTCTGGGGGTTTGTTATTTGCATTGTTTGGATTAGTTGTTTTATTGGAGTTTTCTCCCCAAATACATATAATTTTCCCTCTTCTTTTTTCTCTTACATTTTTTTTTCCTTTTCTCAATATCATTTTTGCACTCTTTTCTATTCCCCAATACTATTTTCTCTGGTGGTCACATTTATTTGGAGTTACTAGTATCGTGAATACATTTGTGTTTGGTGCCCTGTACGTTGTGTCTTGTCGTGTTGTATTTTGTGCCTTTAAGTCAACGCAGGAGAAAGAGAGCTACATAACCAGACTGGGAGAGGAGCAAAAATGGAGAGACAAAGAAATAACCCCTATATCAGTGGTTCTCAACCTGTGGGTTGCGACCCCTTTAGGGGTCGAACGACCCTTTCACAGGGGTCGCCTAAGACCATTGGAAAACACATATATAATTACATATTATTTTTGTGATTAATCACTATGCTTTAATTATGTTCAATTTGTAACAATGAAATTGGGGGTCACCACAACATGAGGAACTGTATTAAAAGGTCGTGGCATTAGGAAGGTTGAGAACCACTGCCCTATATGAAAGAAAAGGATGAATCACCAGAAAGAAAGTAAATGAAATGAAGGCAAGCAATATGTCAGAGAAAGAATTCAGAACAATGGTCATAAGGATGCTGAAAAGGATGGGAGACAAATTCAACAATATGTGTAGGGAATGAAGAAGAACCCCAAAGAAATGAAAAATGACATGGCTGCAACAAAGAGCTCAGTAGAAAGCATCAATAGTAGACTAGAAGATGTGGAGGACTGCATCAGTGAGCTAGAAGACAAGGTAGGAAAAAATACCAAAGCAGTGAAGCAACTAGAAAAAAACTTAAAAAATAGAAGATCCTAAGGAAACTTTGGGCCAACATGAAATGAAACAACATCCACATAATAAGGGTGCCAGAAGGAGAGGAAACTGAGCAAGGAATAGAAAACCTGCTTGAAGAAATAATGACAGAAAACTTCCCTGATGTTGGGAAGAGAAAAATCACAAGTCCAAGAAGCTCACAGAGTCCTAAACAAGATGAATCCCAAAAGACCGACACCAAGACACATTATAATTAAATTGGCAAACACCAACGACAAAGTAAGAATCGTAAAGGCTGCCAGGAAGAGACAGAAAGTTACCTACAAGGGATTTCCCATCAGACTGTCGACTGATTTCTCAACAGAAACATATCAGGCCAGAAGGGAATAGAATGAAATATACAAAGTTATGCAAAGCAAGGGACTGAATCAAAAAAACACACCAAAAAACAAAAAACAAAAAACCTATACGCAGCAAGGCTATCATGCAAAATTGAAGGTGAAATCAGGAGCTTCACAGACAAAAAGGGACTAAGGGAGTTTATTACCACCAAACCAGCAATGCAAGAAATGCTAAAGGGACTGCTGTAAAAAGAAGAAATAGGAAGGGAAGAGGGAACACAGGCATAAAAAACAAAAATGGTGACAAACAAGTACCTATCAATAATAACTTTAAATGGAAATGGATTAAATGCCTCAATCAAAATACATAGGGTAGGTGAATGGATAAGAAAACATGACCCATATATCTGCTGTCTACAAGAGACCCACCTCAGAACAAAGGACTCACACAGACTGATGGTGAAGGGATGGAAAAAAATATTTTCAGATGAATGGAAAAGAAAAAAAAGCTGGGGTAGCAATACTTATATCTGACAAATTAGACCTCAAAGTGAAGGACATAACAAGAGATAAGGAATTCTAGTTCATAATACTAAAGGGATAGGTACAACAAGAGGATATAACTCTGGTAAACATATATTCACCCAATAAAGGGGCACCCAAATACATAAAAAAAATTTCTGGAAGTTATCAAGGGAGAGATTGACAACAATACAGTCATAGTAGGAGACATTAATACCCCATTGAAACCACTGGAAAAATCCTCTAAACAAAAAACCAGCAAAGAAAAAGCAATCCTAAATGACTCACTAGATCAGATGGAATAAATTGACATCTTCAGAACATTTCACCCCAAAGCCATAGAATATACATTCTTCTCAAGTGCACATGGGACATTTTCAAAGACAGACCACATATTGGGACACAGCCAAAGTCTTTTCAAATTTAAGAAAATAGAATTCAGATCAAGCATCTTCTCAGATCATAATGGCAGAAAATTAGAAATCAACTACAATAAAAACAATAAAATAAAAGTCAAACACCTGGAGGCTAAATAGCATGCCATTAAAAACAATGCTTGGATTACCAAAAAGATTAAAGAAGAAATAAAAAGCATCATGGCAACAAATGACAATGAAAACACAATAATCTAAAATCTATGGGACACAGTGAAAGCATTCTTGAAAGGGAAGTTCATTGCTCTACAGGCCTACCTCAAAAAAAAAAAAAAAAAAAGAAAGAAAGAAAAAATAGTAATAGATTTTCTAACCCTACAACTCAGAAAGTTAGAAAGAGAGCAACAAGAAAAGTCCAGTGGAAGCAGAAAGAAGGAAATAATAAAGATTAGAGCAGAAATAAATGACATAGAGACAAAACAAACAAAAAAACAAAAACAAAAACAAAAACAGTACAAAAGATCAATAAAACCAAAGGCTGGTTCTTTGAAAGGATAAACAAAATTGATGAACCTCTAGCCAGGCTCACCAAGAAGCAAAGAGAGAGGACCCACATAAACAAAATCATAAATGAAAAAGGTGAAGTAACAACTGATCCCACAGAAATACAAAGGATTATGAAAAAATACTATGAACAACTCTATTCCAACAAATTGGACAACCTAGAGGAAATAGACATATTCTTAGAAAAATATAAGCTCCCAAAACTCAATCAGGAAGAATAAAAAAAACAACCTGAATAGGCCAATAACTATCAAAGAAATTAAAGCAGTAATCAAAAATCTTCTAGCAAACAAAAGCCCTGGTCTGGACGGTTTTACAGAGGAGTTCTACCAAACATTCAAAGAACCAAAACCTATCTTCCTTAGACTATTCCAAAAAATTCAAGAGGAAGGCACACTTCCAAGCTCTTTCTATGAAGCCAGCATTACCCTAATCCCAAAATCAGATAAAGCACTACAAAGAAAAAGAATTACAGGCCAATATACTTGATGAACATAGAAGATAAAATCTTCAACAAAATTCTAGTAAATCAAATTCAGCATTACATTAGAAAGATCATACACCATGGCCAAGTGGGATTTATTCCAGGGATTCAAGGATGGTACAATATTTGAAAGTCAATAAATGTGATACATCACATAAACAAATTGAGGGATAAAAATCACATAATCATATCAATTGATGCAGAAAAAGCATTTGACAAAATCCAACAGCCTTTCTTGATAAAAACACTCAGCAAAGTGGGAATAGAGGGATCATACCTCAACATAATAAAAGCCTTATGTGACAAACCTATAGCCAACATCATACTCAATGGGCAAAACCTTGTAAGAACAGGAACAAGACAGGGATTCCCACTTTCACCACTCCTGTTTGACATAGTACTGGAAGTGCTAGCTATAGCAATCAGACAAGAAGAATAAATAAAAGGCATCCAAATTGCAAAAGAAGTAAAATTGTCATTATTTGCAGATGACATGATATTGTACATAGAAAACCCCAAAGACCCCATCAAAAACTACTAGACTTAATAAATGAATTTGGCAATGTAGCAGGATAGAAAATTAACACCCAGAAATATGTGGCTTTTTTTATACATGAACTAGAGGCCCAGTGCACAAAATTTGTGCAGGGGAGGGGGGGTCCTCTCAGCCCAGCCTGCACCCTCTCCAATCCGGGACCCCTCAGGGGATGTCCAACTGCCAGTTTAGCCCCAATCCCGGAGATCAGGCCTAAACCGGCAGTCAGACATCCCTCTCATAATCCTGGACCACTGGCTCCTAATCTCTCACCTGCCTGCCTGCCTGATTGTCCCTAACTGCCCTCACCTGCCTGCCTGGTCACCCCACACAGCCTGCTGTTCAGTCGTCTGGTCGTCCCTCGCTAACACCCTGGCCGGCCTGGTCGCCCCACACAGTCTGTTTGTTCAGTTATTTGTTTTTCCCTCATCAACCCCCCTGCTGGTTGGTCACCCCATGCAGCCTGTTTGTTCAGTCATTTGGTCAGCCCTCACTAACCCCCCCGCTGGCCTGGTTGTAGGCAGCCATCTTCTGAGGGTATGACGGTCAATTTTCATATTACCTCTTTATTATATAGGATTATTATATAGGATAATGAACTCACAGAAGGAGAAACTAAAATAAACAATCCCATTTACCATTGCACCAAAAAAATTAAGATACCTAGGAAGAAACTTAACTAAGAAGATAAAAGACCTGTACTTGGAAAACTACAGGACATTGGAAAAAGAGATAGAGGAAGACATAAACAAATGGAAAAACATACCGTGTTCATGGATTGGTAGAATCAACATCATTAAAATGTCCATAATTACCAAAGCAATTTATAAATTAATACAATCCTTATTAAAATACCAATGGCATATTTCACAGACCTAGAACGAACTCTCCAAAAATTCATCTGGAATAAAAAGAGACCTCGAATAGCCACAGCAATCCTGAGAAAGAACAAAGTTGGAGGTATCACAATACCAGGAATCAATCAATATTATAAAGCCACTGTTCTCAAAACTGCATGGTACTGGCACAAGAACAGACATATAGACCAATGGAATAGAACAGAGAACCCAGAAATTGACCCAAGCCAGTATGTTCAATTAATACAGTGGGGCCTTGACTTACGAGTGTCCCAACTAACGAGTTTTTTGAGATACCAGCTGTCTCTTGGCCGATTTTTTGCATTGAGTTGATAGAGTAATTTGAGTTAACAAGCTCCTTAACGAGCTTGGTCTCGGAACGAATTAAATTCGTAAGTCAAGGCCCCACTGTATTTGACAAAGGAGGCAAGTGCATACAATGGAGTCAAGACAGTCTCTTCAATAAATGGTGCTGGGAAAATGGATCAGATACATGAAAAAAAAAAAAGAATCTACACCATACACATACACAATTTACAGCATACACATAAACTCAAAATGGTTAAAGAACTTAAATGTAAGATGGGAAACCATAAAATTCTTAGAAGAATGCATAGGCAGCAAAATATCAGACATATATCATAGCAATATCTTTACCGATACAGCTCCTAGGGCAATGGAAACTAAGGACAAAATGAACAAATGGGACTACATAAAAAAAAAAAAAAAGCTTCTGCACAGCAAAAGTAACCATCAATAAAACAATGAGAAAGCCCACTGAATGGGAGAACATATTTGCCAATGCTATCTCAGATAAGGGTTTAATCTTCAAAATTTACAGGGAACTCATACAACTTAACAAAAGGAAGATAAACAATCCAATCAAAAAATGGGCAAAGGATCTTAATAGACACTTTTCAAAAGGGGACATACAGAAGGCCCAGAGACATATGAAAACATGTTCGAAGTCACTAATCATCCAAGAGATGCAAATCAAAACAACAATGAGGGCCGTAACCGGTTTGGCTCAGTGGATAGAGCGTCGGCCTGTGGACTGAAGGGTCCCGGGTTCGATTCCGGTCAAGGGCATGTACCTGGGTTGCGGGCACATTCCCAGTGGGAGATGTGCAGGAGGCAGCTGATCGATGTTTCTCTCCCATCGATGTTTCTAACTCTCTATCTCTCTCCCTTTCTCTCTGTAAAAAATCAATAAAATATATTTAAAAAAAAAAAAACAAAAAACAAAAAAAAAACAACAATGAGGTACCATCTCACACGTGTCAGAATGGTTATCATCAACAAATCAACAAACGACAAGTGCTGGAGAGGATGTGGAGAAAAAGGAACTCTCTTGCACTGCTGTTGGGAATGCAGCCTGTTGCAGCCACTGTGGAAAACAGTATGGCGTTTCCTCAAAAAGTTAAAAATGGAACTCCCATTTGACCCAGTAATCCCACTTCTTGGAATATATACCAAGAAACCAGAAACACCAATCAGAAAGGATATATGCACCCCTATGTTCATAGCTGCACAATTTACAATAGCTAAGATTTGGAAACAGCCTAAGTGCCCATCAGTAGATGAGTGGATTAGAAAACTGTGGTACATCTACACAGTGAAATACTACCCTCCTATAAAAAAGAAGGAACTTTAACCATTTGCAATAGCATGGATGGAACTGGAGAGCATTATGCTAAGCGAAATAAGCCAGTCGGAGAAAGATAAATATCACATAATCTCACTCATATGTGGAATATAATGAACAACATAAACTGATGAATAAAAATAGATGCATAGACAAGGTAACACTGAACAGACCGTCCAAACTCAGAGAGAAGGTTGGGGAGGGGTGGTTAGAGAGCAACCAAAGGACTTGTATGCATGTATATTACCATAACTAATGGACAGACACTGGGTTGATTGTGGCTTGTCCTGGGGGGCAGGAGTGGCTGGGGGGGGGGGGTGCCAATTGGGGAAAATGTAGATATATGTAATACTTTAAACAATAAAAAGGAAAAAAGTAAGGTCATTTTACTCCACTGATTAAAACTCTCCAAGAATTCCTGTCCCACTTCAAGTAAAAGTCAATGCCTTTACAATGATCTACAAAATCCCATGACCTGGTTGCTACTTAATTCTCTTGCTCATGGCCCTCAGTTTTGCTGCAGGCTACAGGCATTAACTCTCCTTAGGTGCTTTACTTTCCCTGTTCCCTCTGCTTAGATCAATTCCCAGCATTTCCTCGAGCCATCCCCAGACCCCAGCCCCTACACCTGCGTGCTCTCTCCTCTTCACACATCACCATTAGAGCGAGGCTGCCCCATCATCACACTATTTGAAGTGAAGCCCTTTCTCTTCCAACTCCCTCCTTCCAGGTTCCATTTTTCACCTCCTAATGCACCATATAATTTCATAATTCATTTGTTTTGTGTTTGTCCTTGCATAGAAGCTCCCTGAAGGCAGAGATTTGGTTCATTTGATTAACTAATGACTCCCCCGCTCCTGGAACCATGTCTGGAGCATAGCATAGTAGGAACTCACTGAGTATTTGTTGATTTAATAAGGGAGAAAATTTTAAAGCCTATGATGGATTTTAGAAGATGATTTTTTAAAAAAACCTTGTCAGAGAAACTAATTTCTTTTGTGAAACAAAATAAAACTTCGAAGGGGATTTCACTTAAAATCAAAGGTAAAAGAAAAGATGTTGATTAACAGAGATAATATAAGCAACAATAGAAACGGGTGTTTGTAAATAAAGCATTTCTGAAATGATGGAGGCCTAAGATCAGACACCCTCTTCAACTTCATTTTCTCCATGTTTGGAAAGCCCAGCCAGAAAGTCGCCCTTCTCTGGTTTAAATGATGCCCACTCTGGGTCTTGCCCTCTTTCCGAGAGTGAGGGTTTGGCCAAGGATTGACAATTGAAATTCTGGTTCCCCTGACAGAACAGCAAAACCTTCCACATGTCATGAGTACTGTTCGATTTCCAATAAATGGAGTTGTACAAAATCACATAGGAGATAGGAGTACACACCTCTGGGTTTTGCCAACCCTGAATTTCTGCTCCGAAAGCTGTTCAGTCTGCATGCCTTCTCTCTGCCTCCTTCCACATATAAGACCACGTTTCCTACCTCACATCTCGGTTCCCAGGAGAGACTGCACGCTGGGAGCAAAGATCAACAGTAATTAATACAAATGTGAGAAGTCCGGTCAGAAGGCTGAATAGGGCTTTGGTATTCAGAAGGCTGAATATCTTCATGTTATTAGCTGTTGCTGACTGAATGGCCGAAGGCAAACCCCCTAACCTGATAATCCTTTTATTGTTTACTAAACATCACCTTTGATATGCCTGTTTGCATTCCTAAAAGGCAATTGTGTATTCTAGTAAATAAAATAGAGATGGGAGCAGAGATTCAGCAAAGCTTAGTCACTTGAACTAAGTTCACATCTGACTTCCCCCATAATTTCCAAAATTATATTTCTTGTCTTGTGTATTAATTTGCATGTCAGCCCTTACTCCAGGCCTTTGAACCCAGGACACGTGGGCCGTGGCTTCGCAACTGCGCGCTCAGTTTGCTGACACAGCTTCCAAGTCCATGTCTCGGTTTTCAGGAAATGCTAAAAACAAAACAAAACACTGCTGCTCCTGGGAGACTTTTTTTTTTCTTTGAAGATCTCAACTCACGAGATAATTAGCTCCTAAATATGAATCCATGCGCATTTGCAAAAGTGCTTTCAGGTTCAGAGAAATAAAGACTTGATCAGGTCGTTATCACTGAGATAGAACACCAGGGAGCTCTCACCTGCTGGTTGTATTGGTGATAAGGAGACCCAAGACCCCTCAGGTTTGCTCACTAACCTGCTCTGCTTCCTTGATTTTAAAAACATGAAAAACATGTGGCGCTTGCAGAAAACCCTGGAGTCATGGGTTGATGTCCTCTATGTTACTTATTTTACTTTGATTGAGCTTTTGGCATTTCTCCCTTTATTCTGAGAAGTTCTGTGGCGTGTGATCTAACAGCCCACAATCCCTTTGTAGACTTTGTGACCAAGGCACTTTGCTTTGTAATCTAGGCCACTGCTTTTCACTCTTCAAATTAAAGAGACTCGGTATGGTTCCCAGGCTCTAAGATATAAAAGAGGAACTGAGAAAGCAGAAATAAAGACAAGAAAGAACAAAACTATGTTAATGAAATCCCGTGACAACTTACTTGCACTTAGAGATCATGCACATTTGTTTTCTTGATGAAAGGTTTTTTTTAAACTGTTCTGAAAATGCTAATAAGACAAGTTTCAAGAAATTGACAGTAATGGAAAATTTGAATGTTACAATGATATCTAAAGGGAAAGAAATGGTTTCAGTCATCTTAATCTTGCTGGAGACGAGAAAAAATTGTGAGCAGAGAAAGACAGCTGGCAATTGAAGCCTTGGGATTCCTAAACCGTCTCTTTTGTGCTCCCAAATGAACAAGGTTTAAGCTGCCTTCAAGAGAAAGTCAATCTAAAGTCTACGATGACTTTTCAAAATGAAGCCTTAGGGAGCTTTCAAAACTACAAGCTTCAGCTCTGCAAGGTCACTTTCCAAAGTGAAGATTATTTTTAGGGTAATGATTGTGGGGTAAGAAAAGGAAGGAGGGTGATGGCATGGCTAGGTTGGAGTTCTAAAGGTATGGAATCTGCAGCTGTACAAACGCTACTGTCCGCCCTCCACACACCACAGGGAGGCACTCTGCCCAGCCAGGGGCCAAGCCCTCTGCAGGCTTGTTTTGCAGAACCACCTGCTAAAAGCATAACACTTGTTCATTGGTAGTTAGTTGGCTGATCTTCATTGAAAGCTAAAACTGGCCACTGGGGAGATTGCATAGCCTTGGGACATTGTCAGCCAGAGCAAAGCTCAACGGACGGTCCCAGCACTCTTAGAAAATAGCCCAGATTTATGGTGAATTCCATTGAATTTTCTAACTCTTGGTTTAGTTTTGATACATGCTCTTTGCTTACAGGCTGTCTTGCTATTGTTACCAGTTTCACAAATGTGTTTTGAATTCCTGGTTACCCTGTGAGATTCTGAGGGGAAGCTTTCAGACCCCAGGTTCTCTGCCTCTGCCCTGGCATTTGAGAGGGGAGTGTGAGAGAGGAGCAGTGGCCAGGGACTGCACTGGAGCCTGAGTGGGCAGGATGAGCATGGGTATCTATCTGCAAGCTGGGAAGTGAGTGGAGGACAAACTGGGCTAGCAATTCTGAGGACCAGGTTGGCAGGGAAGGTGACATAGGAAGCCCGAGCAAGTCCAAGTTCAGAAGCAAATTTAAAGTTGCAATATAAACAAGAGAAGGTGACAGAAGGACATACAGAATCATGCCAGATGTGTGTCACCACTGCCTGTATCTTAGTCCTCTCCAAGGAGAATGTCCACATGTTACTAAAAAAGGGTGGGGGTATAGGGGGCAGCAAAGAGGCTCCTTCTATTAGCATCCATCTCTGTGCTCCTGTTGGTATCAATGTCCCAGAATGCTGGCTCCATTACTTACTTACAGAGTGACCTTGGCACATTCCTTAACCTCTTCCTTTTTATTTCTAAAAATTAAACAATGAAACACGAATCAAAATAAGGATAAAATGATGTCATTAAGTTAATGTTGTAAGGGCTTATTTCTTTCCTCCTCCATTTTACATGCTCAGAATAATTAGTAAATACGTGTTTAGAAACAGTAAGTTGATTTTGAGAGTAGAGTATGGTAGCCTTGGAGCCAGAATGCCTGGCCTCAAACATTCTTAATAACTAGCTTAGGCAAGATAGTTAGAGTCTCTGTGATTTATTTTTTTCAGGGTGAAAAAAATAATAGTATATCCTTGATAAAGTTATGGTAAAGATGAAATTATATAATTATCTGAAAATGTTAAAGATGGTGATGATGAAGATGGTAGTTTTCCCCACCCTCAGGCTTGCTGAGTATCCTATATAACAAAGAGCTAATATGCAAATGGTCATCACGCCCTCATGCCATCACACCATAACAGCTCAGACACTCAACACTGGGGAGAGAGGAATGGGGACCAGCCAGGCACAAATGAGCTTGTGAGAGAGGAATGGGGACCAGTCAGGCTGCGGTCTGGGAGAGGGACAAGCCGCCCGCCCTGCGGTCCTGGATGCCTGCAGCTGCTGCAGGCCTGGGTGAAACTGGCCTGGGTCTTGGATGCCTGTGGCCGGCCAGAGGATGGGAAGCCCAGGTCCCAGGTGCCTGTGACTGGCCAGAGGAGAGAATCCTGGATCCCAGGTGCAGGGTAAGGCAGAGGCAGTTAGGGGTGATTAGTCCAGCAGGAGAGCAGTTAGGGATGATCAGGCAAGCAGGCAGAGGGGTTAGGGGCAATCAGGCAGGCAGGCAGAGGGGTTAGGGGCATTCAGGCAGGCAGGCAGAGGAGTTAGGGGCAATCAGGCAGGCAGGCAAGTGAGCAGTTAGCGATCCTGGATTGCGAAAGGCAGTTGGACATCCCCCAAGGGGTCCTGGATTGGAGAGGGTAGAGGCTGGGCTGAGGGACCCCTCCCCCTGTGCACGAATTTTGTGCACTGAATCTCTAATATATATCTCCTATATAATAAAAGCCTGATATGCTAAGTGTCAATCGTTTGACCAATCGCTATGATGCACACTGACCACCAGGGGGTAGATGCTCCAACTGGTAGGTTATCTTGCTGCTGGGGTTCAGCCGATTGGAGCCCTGGAGCCCTCCCGTGGTCCCTCCCTGGCCCTGACCATGCACCAGAGGGGTTCCTTGGCCTGGCCTGTGTCCTCTCACAATCCGGGACCCCTCAGGGGATGTTGGAGAGCCGGTTTTGGCCCAATCCCTGCAGGCGAGGCCTAGGGACCCCATAGGTACATGAATCCGTGCATTGGGCCTCTAGTATATACACACTCTCTCTCCCTCCTTCCACACACACTTGTATTGCTCAAGTCCAGATATTATACATCCCTTTTCCAAACTATGAAATGTACTCTATTTTTTATGGGGGAAAAAGTGAGAATAAGAAAGGAAGTTCAAAACAAATGTCATTCGATTTTACAGATGACGTGTTGGTAATGTTACCTGGGGGGATGTTGTCGAGGTAGGAAGCCCACGCTGTGGAGTGTAGTAATTCCTCCATAATGGCTTTATGGCGGAATTGCATGCTGATGGATTCTGTAAAATCCACACAATTTGCATTCCATAAAATCTACATAAGCACAAACACATGCAATCTACTAGTAAAATCCCATGGAATGGAAGTTAAGATCTCAGAATCCCTACTAGTACTCTGGCTTGGACCCCCACAGGCACCTTCCAGAAGCCTCCAGGATCCTCTAGGCTAGGGCACCGATCTCAGGTCTGCAGTCTTGCCCATCTGCCTTCTAACGCATCTTCCTTGTGGAAGAACATTCTGGAGGAGTGTTTGCAGACTGAAAATTGCTGTCTGCGGTGATGGCCGTTTTGAGCAACAGTGTACATTATTCCGTGTGTAGCTCTTTCCGCAGCAGGGTCTCCCTGACGGTTGTGGCAGCGCACTAAACCTCCTTTCTGAGAGCTCAGCTGCCAGCTCTGGGGGAGGCTCTTTCACTTCTGAAGTTGGAGGACATTCATCCAAACAATAGTCACTTTTAAGGTCTGGGCAGAGGGACATTATGAACACTCATGCTCTTCTCAGCAAGGACACACCTGGCCAGGGTGGTAGAAGGGAAGCCTGGAGGGTTGGTCAGACAGAGTGGAACTCTGATCTCTACCCTTAACATTTTCCAACAGGTGGTCATGTAGAATTAGGATAAAAAGGAGGGCGAGTAAAGATAATGAACAGGAAATTCTATATTGTGTATGTCTCTTGAAATGTATCTACAGTGCTGGGAGGAAATGTATCACACATTCTAAAGAATGCTAAATGTGGACTATTGTTTTCCTCCAAAATGGGAGTTTTAAATGTGTCATCCACAGACCTTTAGGGAAACTATGGCATTTGAGTGTCTCTGTTTACTTAGGGAGGAGGATGTGGTTTAGAACACAGACTTCCGAAACAGATGCCTGGGTTAGAATCCCAGCTTTTTTATTTGCTGTAAAAATTACCCAACTTTTCTGAGGCTCACTTTTCCCATCTGTAAAGTGGAGATAACAGTAGTACCTACCTAATGGAATTACCAGAACTAATGATATAATACTTTTGGAAGTTTTATAACAGTGCCTGCCCATACAGTTAGCATTAATACTAGTAAGTAGTAGCTGTCATAATTCTTATTTTTCTTTTTATTATTATTTTTAGTTATATTTATAGCCACATAAAGTTCAGACTCGCTGCTCTAGTGCTTGATGGAAAAAAAAGTTAATGATGAATTTCTGTAACATCATCAATTAGCAGTTTAACAAACTAGCATGGTAGTGATGGATGAGGCAAAAACAGCATACATTTACACAGTCATTTAGAGTTTGCAAAGTCCTTTTGTATATATTTTCCTTAAATTGATTATCACTGTCACTGGGAGATGGAGAGTATTACCCACATTTTATGGATGAGATTATTTGGTTCTGGGAGGGGTAAGTGACTTGCCCAAGGTTTCATAGGGAGTGAACTGCAAAGGGCCTAGGTCTGTTCAATTCCTACGCTGATGTGCTTTCCTTTATATTATGCTGCCTTCTGCATGCAAGAGATAAACATTCTGATAATTAGACTATAGGCTGCATATTATAAGTAGTGTAACAAATTTATCAGGGAAAAGCTGAGGGATTTAAAAACAACACTGCGGTCCCTGAAGCAGTATCAAGTGAACCTCCATGTGACCACCAGTCAATCACTGCTCACGTTCCCTCTCCACTCCCTCATTAGCTGTAGATTCCAGAGAATGCTCTGTGCTGAGCCAACTGAACATGGATTGCTATCTGGAGAGCTTTTAGAAATGTATGGTTAGAGATAGCATTAAAAAATTCATCAAAAATAGGGAACAAGATGACAGACAGAAAATTCAAAGGGTTTATTTATGTCTTTATAACCTAAGTATTCAGCATTATTAGGCCTCAAACAGATTGCATGGCCCAGCCCCCAACTTGACCTTCAAGGTAGTTATAGGACCTGATGCTGCCTGAGGGATTTACTCAATATTCTCCCAAGCCCCACCATATTTCCTCTTTGCTATTTTGCTTATAGTGAGCTGTCCAGGATATGTATGCTCCAGGCCACTGACTGTTTAAATGCTAACCATCTTTCAGATTCACCTCAAATTTTATCTCCCCAGATAGAGCCCACATTTACTTATAATAGCTGATTTGAACTCCTAGAGAAATTATTTTTAAAAGTTTTATTGATTTATTTAGAGAGAGAGAGAGGAAGGGGGAAAGAGAGGGGAAACAGTTATTTGTTATTGCACTTAACTAATGCATTCATTGGTTGCTTCTTGTATGTGCCCTGAATGGGGATTGAACCAGCAACCTTGGCTCATCCTGATGATGCTCTAACCAACTGAGCTACCTGACCAGAGCCAAAAATTTATTTTTAAAATTACTTAATTTGCCTTTAGCTTTAAGTGCCACATATTTTCTTTCTTTTTTTTTTTTTTACATATACATATACCCTAAACTTCTCACAGAACCATTTTTGATTTTTCTTGAGGGCCAGGAACACACTCATCACTCCTTTGTATTCCTTACAGAATCTAAATTATGCCCCACAGCTTCAAGGAGCACTGCAGACACTCAATTATCAATTGATTACATTAAAAGATCAATTTATGCATGCGTATCAGCAATGTGCCTGATTAAAATTGGAAAAACAAAACCAGAGAATACATAAGTCAGCAAATTTTTAAAAATAAAAACAAGTTTTACAAAAGTTCCTATAATGGGCTATCCTATATAATAAAAACCTAAAATGCTAAGTGTCCGGTCATCTGGCTGTCCGTTCAACCAATTAAAGCATAATATGCTAATGATATGCTAAGGTTGTTCAACTGCTTGCTATGACATGCACTGACCACCAGGGGGCAGACAGTCAACCAGTTGCTATGTTGTGCACTGACCACCAGGGGGCAGACACTCCGACCGGTTGGTTAGCTTTCTGCTGGGGCCCAGCTGATTGGGACTGAGCGAGACGTGCTGGACATGCCCTGGAGCCCTCCCGCAGTCCCTCCCCAGCCCTGATCGTGCACCTTTGGGATCCCTTGGTCTGGTCTGCACCTTCTCACAATCCGGGACCCTTTGGGGGATGTCGGAGAGCCAGTTTGGCCCAAGCTGCCCCCTGGTGGTCAGTGCACTCCCACAGGGGGAGCGGAGCACTGCTCAGCCAGAAGCTGGGCTCACAGCTGGCAAGCACAGCAGCGGTAGTGGAAGCCTCTCTCACCTCCACAGCCGTGCTAAGGATGTCCAGCTGATGGCTTAGGCCTGTTCCCTGTGGGGAGAGGGCCTGAGCCATCAGTTGGACATCCCCTGAGAGCTCCCAGACTATGAGAGGGTGCAGGCCGGGCTGAGGGACCTCCCCCGACCCCAAGTGCACAAATATCTTGCACTAGGCCTCTAGTCTATATATAAAAGCCTAAGTAACCACTATGACTGAACAACCAGAATGGCCGGAACAACCAGAATGACCAGTCAACCACTTGCTATGATGTGCACTGACTACCAAGGGGCAGATGCTTAATGCAGGAGCTACCCCCTGGTGGTCAGTGAGCTCCCACAGCCAACCTCCCACGGCTGGCCAACCTCCCATGGTCCCTCCCCTGGCCAGTCCCTCCCCCTGGCTGACCAGCCAACTTCCCATGGCCAACCAACCTCCCATGGTCCCTCCCCTTCCCTCCCCCTGGCCGGCTAACCAACCTCCCATGGTCCCTCCCCCCAGCTGGCCAACCTCCCACAGTCCCTCCCTCCATCTCCCGCTGGCTGGCAGGCCTCCATTGGCCCGGCCCAGATTGGGACTGGGTGAGATGGGCCTGATTGGCCCTGATCACTGGCCAGGTCTAGGAACCCCACCTGTGCCCGAGTTCATGCACCGGGCCTCTAGTATATAAGGCCCGGTGCATGAAATTTGTGCATGAGTATGATCCATAGCAGCTGCTGGCTGCTAGCCAGGTACTCCTTCCCTTCCCTTGGCTGCCTGCTGCTGTTGCTGCAGCTGCTACTGCCGCTGCTAGCGGGGACCTCTCTCCCTTTCCCCTGGTCGAGGGGACAATTTGCATACTACACTTTTATTATATAAGATATACATTTTTTTACACTCTCAAAGTTTTACAGCTTCTGCTGGCACCAAAGATCTGAATTCTGGCTCTTTTTTGAGAACCTATAGGTTCCCAGGATATAAAAGGGGTATTATGAGATCTTGTTTGGTGCTGTTATCTGATAGAATAATATCAACAAAAAAAATAAACTCATCTGTAACCCCTATATCATGGCTATCATTAAAAAATGAAGCTAAAGGAAAGGGCCAAAAAAGAAATGTGCTTGTCACTCTTACAACTCTTTCAAATTCCTCTCCTGAAAAATAATTTCTGATGGATAGGTTATGGTGAGAAAGGACAGTAGGGAAGTTGCTAACTGGGGGGAGGGAAAATCCCATCCATCACAGCTTTACCTAGTCAGTGAGGGAAAGAGGTATCCTGTGGAGACCCCTTGGCCCCTCCTAGAGAGGAACTGATAGAAGATGAGTTTTCCTATGCTGGGGGGGAGGGGGTGGAGGTGAGATTATGCATTAATGGATTCTTAATAGTGAAGGAAAACTGGACCTAAGCAATGACTCCTTTGGGCTGGGTGAGAGAAACTTTGCTTATGTAGGTCATTGGAACCCTGACCAGACATCTCCAACATCAGCACAAGTCATACCCCCAGAACTGGATCTAGGGTTTCAAGTTATCTGAAGTTAGTTTATCCTTTTTCTTCCATTAGATTGTATCCACTTCGTAGACAGGGTTTCTATTTCCTATGCTTCAGTTTGCCTTGCCTCCTGGACCACTGAGTGTGTGTGTGTGTGTGTGTGTGTGTGTGTGTGTGTGTGTAAACACATTATTTTAATTAGCATATATGTACTAGTATAATCCCTTAAAAGTTTATTGCTGAAAGCTAGTTCTGTGGTTGAAAATGAATGTGTAGGTGGTTGCGTAGTGGTAGTGGTGATGGAGGAGTTTGGTGTTTAAAATGCAATGCCTTGGGTGGTAAGGAAAAGAACATATTATTTCAGAGTTGGATGCTTATGTTGAAACTGCAAAGCCAAAAAAACAGCAACATGACTACTGTGCCCCGGCAGTCCTTGTGCCCTACACAAGTCTTTTACACACTGTGAGTCGCAACTCATGAAATCAATTTAGAGGGCTACATCAGGGTTCGAAGAAATAAATATAATAGCATATTCATTTAAAAGGTATATTTAAAATGAAATAGAACACACAATATCAGAATATATTGTATACTTAAAGAGTTCTATTCTATAAAATTTTGTTTATATAAAAGTATGTTCTTATTCATGATAAAAAATGCATTTCTTAACGTGAATCATGATCCAAGTGTTTAAACCCACTTAAAGTGTTGTGAGACATTTCTTAATTTAATTGGGTAAAAGAAGACAAGGAATATGCATTAACGGATTATGAATGCCTACTTTTTGCCTGATATAAAAATATTTTTCAAAGACACAAAACTAGGTAAAAGGGGAAAAGCTGTCTTCTGAGAAAAAAGGTGGACATGTAATCACTGCCCTGGAGAAGCTGTAGGCCAATAGGGGAAACAGATAAATAAATAAGCACTAACCCTATGGGGGATAGCCATTACTGGGTTGCTTATCAGAGTAAAGTATTGAAAACAACTTGAATGACCCACAAATAGAAGCTTAGATAGATAAATTAGAGTACGTATTTACAAACACATCCAACCCATTGCATATGAAGGTATGGCTCTCCATTTACTGGCTTGAAAAGATGGGTGTGACATATTACTGATTTTTAAAAATGTAGGTCACAAAAATAGTATAGGGGCAAGTGATCCTATTTATATAAAATTGTGATTATATATATCTGTGTGTTTGTGAAGAAACAGATGACTGTCTGGTAGGATATTTGCCAAAATATTAAAGATATCCTACAAGTGGAGTTTCAGTGCATTTTTTGTTCTTCATTTCTTTTATTTAAATTTAAGACGTTATCAATTTTATAATTATGCATACATATGTGTTTTAAAAACAAAAGCATATTATAATGAAATATACACAAACACACACACACACACACAAAGAAATATATTATGAAATGAGTTTTGAAGGAGAAGATATGTTAGGCCCTAATGAGGAAGGGTACCAGGTTGGAGCAACTGCACAAACAAGTGAGTGGGGCTGTGAGAGAGTGGGCCAAAGTCTGCAAATCGCTGTCTGGGATTCAGTGGTAGGAGATAATAGTCCAAGCATAGATTGAGAGAAGAGTTTGTAAGCTAAAAGGAGGTTGAATAAATCAGAGCTTGATGGAAAACCACCAAAGGATTTTAAGCAGAGGAGTTTCAGCAGATGCTGTTTATGTCCTGCCCCTTTCCTACTGCTTCTCCCTTCCCTACATGCTGATGTCTTCCTATGAAAGCATCTGCAATCAGCCAAGAGCCTTCTTGGGCTGCAAGAGCATGCTTGACCCACATACTGAGCAGGTAAAAAGTACCGGGAAAGTAACCTCTAGGAAGCAGCCCTCAGCCAAAGATGCCCGAATGAACTGGTGGATAAGTGACCCAGCTTTCTTGCCCCTTGAGCACTAGTTCTCAACCTTCCTAATGCCGCGACCCTTTAATACAGTTCCTCATGTTGTGGTGACCCCAACCATAAAATTACTTTCGTTGCTACTTCATAACTGTAATTTTGCTACTGTTATGAATCGTAATGTAAATATCTGATATGCAGGATATATTTTCATTGATACAAATTGAATGTAATTAAAGCATAGTGATTAATCACAAAACAATATGTAATTATATATGTGTTTTCCGATGGTCTTAGGTGACCCCTGTGAAAGGGTCGTTCGACCCCCAAAGGGGTCGCGACCCACAGGTTGAGAACTGCTGCCCTTGAGCGATACAACTGAAATGTGTTCTAATACAGTCTCCCGCGTATCTCTGGTGGAACTGAGCCCCAATGCCCACGACAGTAATTTGCTACCGAATGCACCCCTTTGGTTTTCTTTCTTTCCCTGGCTCACATTCCTACTCTTATGTTGGTACTTTCTGGAATTACCTCCCAAATGAAATATTCCTACTCAAATCCTTTTCTCAGAGGCAGCTTCCGGGGGAATACCAACCTGAAGGACCAGCTTGTGGTATGTAAACATCAAAACAGTGAGTAGTTGCCTCTGTGTGGTGGAATTTTAAGTGGTTTTTCTGTTTCACTTTTAATCTTTGCTTTCTAAAAAGTCAACAATTTGTTTCCATTACTCTTGTAATGAGGGCAAAGCCAATAGTTATTTTTAAACAAAAAAAATTTTGTTTTACATCATAGAGCCCACTGAATGAGATATAATGAAAATAAAAACTTACACCACAGCAGTAGGAACAAAGACGAAGACTTAGATTTGAGAATTCTAGAGATCAAAGGGGGAAAGAAGAGCCAAAAGAGGTCAGGAACCCACATGCTTTGGGGATCCTTCAGCAAATACTAATGACATAAAAGAAGAAACATGGTACTGGGACTTTAGTCTGGACACATTGAGTTCAAGTTCTTTTAAGTGATTGAGGGGGAATGTTTAGTATAAATTAGAAATACGAGTCTGGATAGAAAGTTGAGTGAGAGATGTAGAATTGGATGTTCCAGGTATGTATGTGATGAAATAATCGTTGAGGTGTTTAAGATTGCCGTGGGCAGTCTACAGAGCGAGAAAGAAGCAACATGAGACATCGATGTCTGTGTTCTGAGAAAAAGATGAAGAATCGTTACTGAAGGCTGGGAAGGCATGGTCAGAGCTGTGGGCCAATAAGCAGGAGTCAGAGGTGGCATGGAAATTACCGGTGAAGTGGAAGCATTCTTCTCTGTCAGATGGTTTAGCAAAGGGAAGTGCAGGTGGACTGACCTGCCCCAAACTGCCTCGCTGTCTTCCCTTCCCCGTCATCGCTGGGCCTGCTCCACATAGGCTTGGTGCCTCTTGACTTACCTTGGATGGGTAATTCCAAGAGCAGAGCAAGGGATTTGTATAGGTCTAATTTCATGCTACCATTTAAAAAAAGATTTTTTGGTCGAATTACTAAAAAGTAAGCACAACAAGCATCCTGAGATTCAGATCGTCTCTAAGTCATGTGCAAGTAACGGAGCCACGAGGCCAGTGGGCTGAGGAGACTGTGTTGCCTTTGTAGGTGTGATAAGCAAACCCAAACCTAAGCCAGCGTCAGCGCACGTAAGAACATCCAATCCCAAACAGCTCATGAGGCTTTCCAAAATGAGGCAACTGCTTACGCTATAGCCAACCAAGTGATGGCCTTGCGTTGGCTCCAGGCCTTCTCTATTAAAAACCTCTGCCTTGCTCCCCAGCCTCTGTCAGTGGAGCACTCCTACCGCTTTCAGTTTGGAGCTGCCTGATTCCAGTGGATGAACATTATAATGTGCCTCAGTTTATCTTTAACAGCAGGATGCGGAAGGAATAATACTTCTGTTAAAAAAACGAATATTTAAGAAGCTGTATTTTTAAAAATCTCGCATCACAATGTTTCTACATCAAAACAGTTAAATCCAAAAGGACTTCATCTACATGAAAGGAACCCTTCCAAACTTCGCATCTTCCGCCCCCAGAGAGCCTCAGGGCTCTCTCTCTGCAGATGGTCCTCAGTCTATAACCACCAAGAGAGCTCACCCCAGGAGCTCCCGATCCTGTGCTCCTTTTATGGGAAATCCTAACTTGAGCCTTGCCTGGCTTACAAATGGGACTGAGTCACAGTTCATGTTGGGAATAATGGCAGCCTCTGGGTCTCCGTGGGGAAGTCCGAGAGGTGAAGATCTGGCTCTCGGCTCTCCCCTGACTGGAAGTAGACATTGCTCTGGATATTTGAGACTTGCCAGTTCTTGGAGGTGTATGTTTACTCCAATAGAGTTTTAAAACTATGAAACCAGAGGAAACATTTCTGAATTTGTATAACTTGAGTGAGCACAGAAAATGATTTTACTTAGGCCCCTGAGAAAAATAAATCATTGCAAAAATTGGAAGGAACCAGGGTTTTTCAAAATTTGAAGTTGCCTCTAATGACTTAACTCAGCGGGAGGGAAAATGAAGTCTTTCTGTCACCTACAGGTTGTTCACCCACACAGGGAAAACAAAGTCTGAAGTTCATGGAAAGTGATGGTTTTTTCCTCAAATGAAGCTCCCGCTGAAATGTAGGAGGTCCCCTGGAGGCAATGGTGGCAAGAGTTTTTGAAGAAGGCATCAGGGAAGAGTGATGGAGAAGCAGATTGCAGCTGTCTGTAGGGCATCAACCTAACAGACCTGGCGTGAAGAGAAGCTAATTCCCCAAGACTTCAGTGCCTGTCCATTTGGAAGTTAAACAAACAAACAAACAAACAAAAAGGCAGGAAAAATAGAGACAGTCCAATATGGTGTATAGCTTGAGCTCTGGCCAGAGGACGTTTAGCCAACTCCAACTTCCTTGTTAAAACTCAGAGAAGTTTCTCCCTTGCACCTCACATCCACCTGCACTTTCTTGCCCAGGTAAGGTTAAGTCTTCAGTGGCTGCCTGCCACTCCCTGGTTTGTGAAGTAGGGTGTTTTCCAAGGAAATCCTTTTAGGAGTAAACAGTGTGTGGAGTAGATAAAAATGCACCACTTTCCCTCTCATTCTTTCTTTCTTTCTATGTTTAAAATAACCACACCGCTCTTTTTCTTTTTAAGGATTTACTGTGAAGCACTATAGAAAAAACAGCTAGGGAGTAACAAAAATAACTACACTGGTAAAGTTAATCTTCAAGAAATATTCAAATTCTTATTGCCTTCATCCTTGGTCTGAAATGAAAAGCAGAGGGAGCTAGCTAGCTCTGAGCCACCAGATACATGCTAAATGTGACTTTAAGAATTAGTTTAATTAAACCCTACCTGCTAGAAAGATGGTTCCCATCCAGTGTTCTGCACCATTGCATCCAATGATTATTGACCTCATGTCCACAAATAAAGTGGCCTTATCTGATGTCTGTTAGCTCTTGGGACCTTATGCTTTGCCAGGGTTGCCAGGCAAGGATCCAGGCATGTTCTGGGGTAAAGCTGAAGTTTAGAACACTGTCTAGAATAGTGGTTCTCAACCTTCCTAATGCCGCGACCCTTTAATACAGTTCCTCATGTTGTGGTGACCCCCAACCGTAAAATTATTTTTGTTGCTACTTCATAACTGTAATTTTGCTACTGTTATGAATCATAATGTAAATATCTGATATGCAGGATGTATTTTCATTGTTACAAATTGAACATAATTAAAGCATAGTGATTAATCACAAAAACAATATGTAATTATAATTGTGTTTTCTGATGGTCTTAGGCGACCCCTGTGAAAGGGTTGTTTGACCTCCCAAAAGGGTCGTGACCCACAGGTTGAGAACTGCTGGTCTAGAATGTGAAGATGGGCCAGGGGAGGAGGCAGGAAGCAAATCTGTTCACCTATAGAAACAGGGAGTCTACGTGTGTAATACATATTCTGTGAGTGAGTGTGTGTGTGTGTGTGTGTGTGTGTGTGTGTGTGTGAGAGAGAACAGAAAAGAAAGGAAACTGCAGTTTTTCCATTTTCCTTTCCCTGGACTTTCTCTTAGCATGAGATCACTCGTGGGGCCACCTGCAACTGTCTGTGACTATCTCATCCAACGTTCCACGAACTCTGACCTATGCATGTGTCCAACTGCTATACCCTTTGGATTCTCAAAAATATCATAATCCTACATTCCTGTTTTAGTTACACATGAAATGACTTGCTGGTGCTGTGACTTTTGATCTTCCCTGCTGTGAGGAAAGTTCTGTAGATTCACAAGTGATGAGTCATTAGCAATAACTAGCACTTACCAAATACCACACATTCTGTTAAGTGTTTTATCTTTAAACAGAGGCCCGATGCACAAAATTCGTGCAAGGGTAGACCCTCACAGCCCTGGCTTCATCTGAAAGGTTGTCCGGAAGGTCATCAGATGATCATTCTGCTGTTTGGTCGTTTGGTCGATTTGCATATTATGCTTTTATTATAATCCAATGAGGTAGGTTTTGTCATTATCTCCATAAGATTAAGTGCCAGGAGGCACCTAGTAATTGGCCAAAATAAGAGTTATATGTAGGAAGCCTGAACCCACAGCTGTGTTCTTCAACACAACACTACATGCATGCCTTTTCCACGTGACTCCCAGAGTTTTTTCTCCTGAGTTTTAGTTTGCTCCGAAATGTCTAGAACTTCCCTACCCCTACCGCTCAGGACCTTCTGACTCCATCCCTGGCTCTGTTTGCTGCATTCTTCTTATTTTTCTTGTAATGTATTCACTACATGGCTATTTTTCTTGGCTTCATCTTATATTGTTCTAAATCAATATCTCAGTCAAATACAATATATTGCAACATTAAAAAGTGCCTTCACGGCCATTATGTCATTTTTTCCATCTGTAAAATGGGATATAGATACCATGAGGATTTAACGATGAAATATATGTAATAGCACAATGCCTAGCACAATATGAGTGCTAATTTTGTTATTTGCTTACTAGAATAGCCCAGAGGTAATATTGTACTTGTGTGGATGTGAAAAATGGAGCATAAGTGGCTAAGTAACTAGGCATAAAGAAATACTAATCGTACGTGGCAGCTGGTAGAGCTCGTACCTTAACCTTTATCCTCCACTCCCTCCAGGTGAGCTCCTTGCAGACCTCCATCAATTTCCCATGTTGTGGGCTGTCCCACTGCCTTTCTGTTTATGGTCTGGGATTCTCAGAAATCCCAGTATATTCTCATTTACTTTGAAGTGCATATATGATTTGTATTCCATTTCAGATGGTCAAAGTCTCAGGTTCACTCTGAGACCATTCAGGGCTGTCAGACTTGGGAGTGGGGTAGCAGAGAGAGAAGATGTTACTGATCCAAGTCCATGTGCTCAATGCTTGGAAAGACCCAAACTCGAAATGTCAGAATTTAGAGTAAGGAAAGGTTTATTGATTGAGAAAGTGCCAACCGAGAAGCTAGAAGCCCTAATTCATTTTAAGAAGGTACAGAAAGTACAGAGTTCAGGATTCTTTTATGTCAAGGGAAGGGACAATGGGAGGCGCCATTTAAAAAACACACACACACACACCTCAAGCCCCCAAGTAGAATTCCTCTTAATTATTAGCATGACTAAAGCTTGAAGAACATGGGGACAATGCAGACTTGACCAAGATGAAGTCAGAGAGACCCAGCATTTCACTCTGTTGTAGAGATGGTGTTCCTGGGATGGTATGTCAGTGTCAAAGGACACCAGAAGAGGGAGACAAAGAGCCTAAAAGCAGAGAACACTTTAGGTTGTTCAACTGATTGTGTGGTTCACTTGTTTGATAGAGGAAGCCAGACACCTGGGAGCGGGGGAATCCTGTTGCATAGGAAGTAAAACTGTAACAGGGAAAGTGAAAAGGTTATAGCAGCTCTGTGCCATGATCAGATTGGCTTGGCAGCTTAGTCAGGATCAGATTTAGCCATGTAGGGCATAAGCAGACACCCCATTCTAGCATCAGGGACAAGCTGTAATGAACAAGAATTGTAGGGTAGAAGCATTGTGGACGAGAGCAGAACAGAGCCCTGCTTCCATCCTCTCTGGAGTATACCCTTGGAGATCTAATTGATCTTATCCACATTTCGCTTCCCATGGTTTTAGTTATCTACGGCCAACTGCACTACAAAAGTATTAAATGGAAAACTACAGAAATAATTTATAAGTTATAAATTGCATGCTGTTCTGAGTAGCATGATGAAATCTCATGGCGTCCCACTCCATCCTGTCTAGGATGTGAATCATCCCTGTGTCCAATGGATCCACACTTTACACGCTACCTGCCCTTTAGTCACTTAGCAGCCATCTTGGTTAGCAGATTGACTGTAATGGTACTGCAGTGCTTGAGTTCAAGTGACCCATATTTTACTTAATAATAGCCCTAAAGCATAAGAATAGTGATGCTGGAAATTCAGATATGCCAAAGAGAAGTAGTAAATTGCTTCCAGTAAGTGAAAAGGTATGCATGTATAAGAAAAAAAACAGCATATATAGGGTTTGGTACTGTCTGCAATTTCGGGCATCCACTAGGGGTCTTGGAATGTATCTCTGGCAGATAGGGGGGGACTACTGTGATGCTTGTTTCTAGAAAGGGCTTGGAATAGTTGCGTTTGTCCTCGGAGAGCCTTTGTTTTTACCTTAAAAATAGCTGGCAACATTTCCATGCATGGAAGAAAAAGTGATGTTGCCTTAGATTCTCTAAGGTTTAGAGATTACCTTTTAAAAAAAGATGAAGCGAAGCAAATTACTTTCTTATTTACATTAATGCTGCCACCCATACACCCAACAGTATCTTAAATGTAAGGGGAACTCAGAATAATAGAGTAAAACTCTGATGCAATGCCTGATTAAAAATGCAAATTCAAATTTGCCAGTGATTTTCGTCTAGCTAAGCAGCGTAAACACAGGGAAGGCAAAAAAGGCCACTTGAAGTTGGATAGATAATTGAAATGATCATGTGTGCTGCACAAGGCTAGAAACGTGGAGTCTGGCCTCTAAAGCATAAGGAGAGACGGGTAAGCCCTGGTGGGTCAGAGGAAGGATGCCTAGCAGGGGCTAGGTTATGTTCCTCCAGATCGAGTCAGGGATGCTTGGAGGAAATGCAATCAGCACATTCTAATTCAACACTCACTACGTGCAAAGTGTCATGCTATGACTTTCCAGGGCAATAAAGGAGAGGAGATAACCTTGCGATGTAACAATCAAACATGCAAAAAGTTAAGGTAGAAAACACACACGCTTGGAAGAAAAGAAAATTGCGGCATGTTAAACACAAAATAAAGGTACACAAGAGAAGCGTTAGGAGACTTCCCATAGATGTGGGGTGGTCAGGAAAGTCTTTGGGGGAAGGGTGGTGTTTATATTGAGTAGGACAGAAATGAAGGATGGGAAAGACCATGGCTGAGGTGAGAAAAAATCTCTTTTATAGAATAAAAACAGTATAGGGGCAGCATTCATGGAGACAACAATATCAAAGAGCACGGTTGTGTCACTTGTTGGCTTAACTCCACTTGTCTGCGCCACTCCAAGCCTTCACCTCTGGCCAGTCCAGGGAGCAGGGGCACTGGCTGAGGGTCACAGGTGTGCTTGCCGCTTCGAGTGTATGAAGCTGGAGGGGGCTTCCCTGAGTTGGTCTGAGACTGTACTCCTGGGGTGAAGGAGCAGTGCCTAGTGAGGAGGAGCCATTTATCTTCTCTGTGGGTTACCACTGAAGGTCCAGTGCAAAATACCTAATGAGCTGAAGGGCTGAGCAAATACAGAGATACTGGGTGGGGCCTGAGGACAAGGTCCAGGAACTGGTCTATGGGGGCCTGCTGGGGACAGCTTCTTAAGAGTGATTCAAAAATTACCTACAACATACAAATATGTCACTTAATATTTTCCATAATGTGACCCAGTGTTTAGTTCCCAACACTTTTGCATCTTACTGTCTAACCAAGGACCTCGTAATATTCATCGGAGTCACCAGGGAAGGTTATTAAAAGTGTAAATAACTAGTCCTACCTTCAGAGATTCTTATTTAGATGGGACCCAGGGAACATTTTTCCAGCTAGAACTGGGAGCCACTGGTTTAGCCAAACTGGGATTATCTTTCTTCTTTTAATTTGCTCCAAAGTTTCCCTCCTCTGTTCTGTTCTTTTGCTTTTCATTACGTTAGCAATGAAATTCTGTTACGGGTGTTCTCCTTCAATATTTCTGTTGAAATCCCTATTAACAATAACAATAAAGGTAGTAAATGCCCAGTTCATCTTACTGGTCTGATCTACTTCCTTGGGCTCTTGGATCATTCAGGCAGGGTCTATGATGATCTGGAATTAATTGGTTTTGATGCTCCAAGGGTTGATGTGAGCACGGTGCGAAAGGACGCCAGGAGAGGGCAGCAGAGAGCTGGGAAGCCCTTTGATAACCGGGCAAAGGGAGCCGCTGAAAGGGAGAATCCAAAGCAGGAGGAGAAGGAGGAAAAATTTGGTCCTTTGTGAGGTGCAAGGCATGCCAGTCTGCGCTCCATAAATTAACCAAAGACCAGAGTCATTACTCAGACCAGAAACTGAAATCAATAGGCGGTGTAATAGGGAGTGGCGGTTTTAAAACAGGAAGAGATGAAATAGGCTCTGAGATACTGTAGGGAGCCTACCAAGGCAAGCCAGCTTGCAGAGTGATGGTGGACCCATGACTGCTTGTGAGACCCACGGCCCTAGTGAGTGTAGGCACTTGTACCAGTAAACTCAGATCAAGAGAAAGAGCCTTTAGTTAAGGGCTGAGCAAGTCAACCTAGGGATGCATATGAACAGTTCTAGAGAAGAAAATTTTAGGCTAAGGTTCCAGGGAAACGGTGAAGTCCTGACATGTCGGAAGGGCATGAGAAATTCCTGCCAGGTCAGTGCCCGTGCCACAAGGAAGACTCTTTAGAAGGCTAGGACAGGTCCTAGAGGTGTTATGTGGAGAGAGGCACACAGGAAGTACTTCCTACACCAGGACTAGGGAGGATGAGCTGGGGCACCTATTCTACAGAGGGTATTTCAAAGTAGGTTCTGGAAGGGTTTCAGAATTTCCAGAGTTTTGGGTATTGGTAGTGCCAATTAGAATCTACCTCAGGCCCCGATGTGCAGGATGCTCTTCAGCACCTTATTACTTACAGTGTGGTCGGCACACCGGCAGCAAGGCCATCACTTGGGAGCTTATTAGAATTTAGAATTCCAGGTCCCGCCTCAGACCTTCAGAATCAGAATTTTAATTTTAATAAGATCCCCAGGTGATTCCTATGCATATTACAGTTTGAGAAATACCAGTCTCGCAGCAGGTCCAGATATGGCTGGGTGGCATTGATGTCTACAGAAGATTAATAAGGAGATCCTGCAATAAGAAAGCCAGGGAGATTAGCTGCATTTGAATAATAATAATAATAATAATAATAATAATAATAGATGCACCTGTTACTCATATGGAAACTTGGTACTTTCTATTGGCTTATTGTTGTTAAAGCCTATTAGATTACTTGTAGTTACATGCAATATCAACAAACCGATATCTTTTTCAGAGGCATGGTAGTAGGGAAAACTGTGTCCTATTGCAGTCTCAAAGAGGGTGTGAATCAAAGTTGGAGGTACTGTGTGAGATGAGCAGGGGTATCTTGGAAGGTTTTCATATGTATGGCCCAGGGTGTGCATGTTCAGAAACAACATTTTTATTTTTTAGGCTAGTTAAAAGTAATTACAATCTTAGGCAAGGAACCATTAATACTAATAATACATGTGAGTTTGTATTAGCTTCTTATTGCTGCTATTACAACTTACCACAAATTTAGTGGCCTAAAATAACACAAATGTATTCTCTTACAGTTCTGGAGACCAGAGGTCCAAAATCAGTTTCACTGGGCCAAAGTCAAGGTTTTGGCTGGACTCCTTTCTGGATGATCCAGGGGAGAGTCCTTCCTCATCTCTCCAGCTTCCAGAGGCTGCTGTGGGCATTTACCTCCCTCAGGGCCTTTGCCTCCATCTTCGAAGCCAGCAGCACAGCATCTTGCTTCCGTCATCACATTGCCTCCCTCTCTAAGTACACCTGTGATTACAGTTAGGTCCCACCTGGATAATGAAAGATAATCTCCACATCACAATGTCCTTAGCTTACTCTCATCTGCAAAGCACTCTTCATATAAGGTAACATTCACAGGTTCTAGGGATCAGGGCCAGATATTGTGGGGGGCCATTATTCAGCCTGCCACAGTGTTAAATCAGAATGTACACTAATTAAGAAAGAACATAAAATATGCTTTTCCGTTGAGTAGAGCAGCCTGACCTCTTTCGTGGCACGGGAAAGTGAAATCAGCGTCAGAAACTGGCGTGGAGAAGAGAAGGGGTGCACAAAGAGGTGGTTATGTTGTCCAAGGCAGAGTGAGCCTGTGGAAGCATCTCGGGCCCACGGCCCTCCTTTATAACCCGACTGTTCACAGGAACCAGAGCCCCACCCCCTCCACTCTGGCATATCTTACACGGCCATCACTGGCTCTTAGACTTCCCTGTTCTGCACTGCTCCCCTCCTTCAGTCGGTTAATTCTTCCTTCGACTGTAAATATTATAGATGAAGCTTCAGGTTTGGGGGCTCATGGGTCATTTAAGAGTAACCTCCTCACTCTTGCAAGGAAGATGGCAGCTTGGGCAGAAAAACAGGTAAAATGTGGATGGCATAACCTTAGAAGGTTTTGGAGCTCGAAGATAACTTAGAAGTGACCTAGTCCAATCCTTCCCTCACTGATGTCAATAAGTCCCAGAAAGAGAGCGGCATGTCCAGGGCCACACTTTATGTGGCCAGTGGAAATTCATAAAGCAGCCACCACGTTGGAAGGGTTACAAAGAGGAGCTGGATGTGAAAGAAGGAAAGAAAGGATGGTGACCATGGATCTAACTGGCAAGAGGTCCTAATATGTCCGCTGGAAAGAAGACATTGGGAACTTCTGAATTCAGACTCTGATGCTCTGTAGGCTACGGATGAGTCTGGTGCTATTACTCTGTCATCGATCGTGCAGAAATAATAGCATTTGTTTCCCAGTACAAATCAAAAAAACAAAATCCGGCTCTCCTTTTTGAAAACTAGAATAAAGTTGCTTACCTCCCCAGAGGCAAGCTCTGTCATGGTTAGATAGCAACCTGCTGTCAGCCCAGCTCTCTGGGAAGCAGCAGAGTAGCAATAAGACACCCCCCCCCCCCCCCCCCGCTCCCATGGGCATCCTACAGGGACAGGTATTGGATCAGATGGGTGGGATTGCCACAGCATTGAGGATCAGGGTGGAGGAAGCTCTTCCTTCACAGGAAGCACCGTGTGGCTGAGCTGGAGGGAGAACTGAACTGACTGTCCCCAACGGGGGTTGGGCCTGAACAAATAATGCCATTGACTCTCTCCATATGCACCCATACATATCTTTTACTGTACACCTGTCGGCCCGGAGTTTGTTGCTCTATGTCAAACACATTCAAAATCTTTTCTGCAGCTCTGAGAATAATATGCTTGGGTACAGTATGATCAGGGTGGCAGAAAGCTGTGAAGCTCTGAGTCATCTTTCTCATGTTAATTAAAGTCATAATTGAGTGATCTTAGGCTTAAATGAGGAACATACATATATTTCTTGATATAAAGGGACTCCTTAGAATTTCTTTTTTTCTGAGGAACTCAAAAGAGATTAAAGTCTCCTTAGAGTAACAACAAGGACATCTAGGTAGACTAATAAAAAGTACATCTAAATATGAAAATGAAAATTCTTCGTCCATTTTTAGAAAATGAAAATGCAGGCTTTCCATGTTTCCTTTTGGGGACACTGTTGGCTAGCTAGCCTGCTTTGTATTTCTACTGTGACTGGAAGGGCCTCTCAAGTGTTACAAGATTGGCAACAGGACTCCTCAGCACAGATGACAAAGGTGACGATGGCTCCGGAGGCTTGCGTACCTGGATCAGCTTCTCAGAGGCGCTGGGGCAGAATGGCTCTCTGTAGCCCCTTGATCCTCACGTGACGGCCCTGCACACAGTCCCTCCAGTCTGGTTCTATGCTCACCACCCTACCTCATGCCTGGCTTGTCCCAACTCATGGGGGCCCCATCCTAGGTAACCCTGTCTCCTGAGTGGTGAACAGCTCAGATCTCCTCTCCTCAATCTATTATCGTGTCACACACTCTGTGACTGGCTCCTCTCAGGCTCTTCTGCTTTCACCTTAACTGCCTGTTTTATAGGTCAGGCTGACTAAAGTTAGCTAATCTATCATATCTCTGCCTTCCAGCTATCAGAACCCCAATTGTCCTCAAGGCCATGTGGTTTTCTCTGACTAAGAGAAGGCTCAAGAGTAAAAATAGCACAGACGAAGAAAGCTCAGGATATTATCAATGAGCACAAAGGCAAAGAAGTTAGCTGGAGGACCATACATCCAAATATGAATAGCAGTTATTGCTGATTTTTGATTTTTTTCTGTGATTCTGTATATTTTTCAAATTTATTTTTATCGCAAACAATGACTCAGAAAAAAATGATACTTGTTGTGAGTGAGAATAATTGTGCTTCTCTTTTTAACTAGGAGATAGAGTGTGAAGAGACAAACCACGGGACCTCTTGGACATTGCAATGGGCCAGAGTCAGGTTTGGCAAACAAAGAAAATAAATTGCTCAGATGCCATTTTGAATAAAGCATAAAATCAAACTAAATTTGATATGGTAAATAAGATGCCCTAAGGCCAGCCCTATTTAGGTTTCTTTACATGACTTCACATAGCCATGGCTAAATGGACCCTCCATCACCCTCCAGACAATTTACTAGTACATTTGATTAAGGGCTTCCTTAAAAGCTCTTCTTTTACAGTGAATTGGAAATGACCACTAACCTCCATTGACTGATGCTGTGGGGTCACCCATGAATTGATTAGGTGGTACTGCATTATGCCTTTGGGATGCTAGGTCTGTGGGGCCCCTGGAGCCCTGGATCCATAAATCAATGGGCAGAGGTTGTGATTACAATATTCTGTTACTATTTCTGTGCTATAGCCCCTTTATGTGATGTAGTCACCATGTTATCTCATTCCAAATTGGCATATTCTCTGCTCTTCTGTTTTTTTCTTTGCACCTTTGAAAGGCATCTTGCTCATGGTTGTTTGCTCAAGCTGAGGCCATTATCCCCCCTGTGTTTCATGTCAGCGGGTTTTATTGTAGTTTTATGCCTATAGAATAAGATGGCAGGAGTGGGTGTGCAATGGCCAAAGGGCCGATGGGTTGAACCATTAGAAATGTCAATTAAAAAGAGGGAACTAAATGCCAGGTGAAGTCTGTGACTGATGCCCAGAATTTGTTTTTGAACAATATTGAAAACGTAATATGTATTATAAACGGAATGGTGTTTTCAGAATAATTTTTTTTCAGCAATGAGTAATATGCACATATATTATATATTAAATTATAATATGAATATTTTGATGAATATATATAATATTGAATATACACACATATGTATGTGTATTTATTAGTATATATTTATATACTAATAAAAGGATAATTAGATGGGCCGATGGCCATTTTCTGGATGCCCAACTTCCTTCCAGACAAAGCCATGGTGGTGGTGGCCGAGGCAGAGGCAGTTGGGAGCGACCAGGCTGGCAGAGGATGGCTGCTGGGGGTGACCAGGCTGGCAGGGGAGGGCAGCTGGGGGCATTAGGCAGGCAGGCAGGTGAGTGGTTAGGAGCCAGTGGTCCTGGATTGCAAGAGGGATGTCCGACTGCTGGTTTAGGCCTGATCCCTGTGGGTGCAGGCCAGGCTGAGGGATCCCCCCTCCCCCATGCACAACTTTTGTGC
This sequence comes from Myotis myotis, assembly GCF_014108235.1. Taxonomy (NCBI): domain Eukaryota; kingdom Metazoa; phylum Chordata; class Mammalia; order Chiroptera; family Vespertilionidae; genus Myotis; species Myotis myotis. Next base: position 163,906,500 of record NW_023416313.1, read on the forward strand.
ACTGGGCCTCTAATATATATATATATATATATATATATATATATATATATATATATATATATATATATATATTTCAACCTAACAGGCTTTAGAATAAAGATGATAACTCTTTTGGTATGTAGATTTTAGTTCAGATTTAGCCTTCCCTCTCCCCTAGGTCTCTCACTCTAGCTAGTATCACACACAGCCCAGGAAGAGAGACTAGGAAATGAGGAAAGAAACTGAGGGTCCCACCAGTAAAGCTCATAGAAACAGAAGTTCCAACTAAGTAATCCCAAAGGAAGATGGTTAAAGGAAAGACTAACCACCCAATAAATGTGGTCTTCTGGGAAGAGGATGGAATTTAATTTTACTTCATTAGAAGATAATTCTCTTGGTGGGCATAGTGGTTAAATAAGCAGGCTCTGCATCCTTATGCCTGTGCTTGGATCTCGGCTCCCCTACAACTAGCGTATGACCTTGGACAAGTTACTCAAACACTCTACTTAACATCAGTAAACTGAGTTGGTTAAAGTAGTACTTGACTCATATTATTAGAAGTCGATAATATAATAAATGCTAAGAACAGTGCCTGGTTTCTAGTAAGTATTAAATAAATACTAGATTTTATTATTTTTGTGCCCTTTATCTTTAACTGACATTTTGCCAAAACTTTCTTAAGGAAGGTTAGGTATTGGTATTAGAAATTTTGTCTGAAGATTGATGTTTTTTTCTCATTTGCCCTAGCTTTGTATCTGGTATCCAGACGCTGCACTGCATTTTCAGGTTTCTTTTAAGAATTAAGGTATTCTGGCTAGCATCTTTTCCAAACACCCAGCCCTTGCTATTAGAATAACAACAGCAATAGCAAGTATTCCGAGCACATTTTATGTGCTAGGCAGGGTTCTAAGTGCTTTACGTAGATTGATGTATTTGTTCCTCATAACAACCCTATAGCATTTCCCCCATTTGACTGGCAAAGGACTTGAAGTTCACGAAGGCTGAAGTATTTTGTTAGAAACCATCCAACCAGGAAATGGCAGATTCAGTGATGACGCCTGGCAGGTGGCAGGAGTGAAGCCCAAACTCCTCATCCTGATATTCAAGGCCTCCAGGTTGTCCCCAGCCTCCTTTCCCAAACGTACCTTTAATTCTCTCCCTCATGTTAGACAAAAGAAACCAAACCTAATGTTTTGCTAGTCTTCATTTACAGCTCAAACATTTCCAGTTGTTTCTGTGCCCATGCTCTTTGTTTTTTTTTAAATGTATTTGTTCTCCATTTGTGAATGTCAACATTACACAGCTCCTTTCCCACTTTTTGACTTCTCTGGGAAGTAATCAACCTTTCTATGATATTTCTTGGGGAAATGATATTTTTGGAATTATTTTATGGTCCTGGGTGGACCTCACTTCAGCTTCTAGCTGTGCTACCTAGTAATTATTTGACCTGAGACAAGTTATTTAACTTTTTTTAGGCTTGTTTCCATATCTCTCAAGTGAGGCTGATACAACCCATCTCAGGATTGTTACAAAGAATAAATAAGGTAAGGTATGAAGTTCTGACACTTTTTATATTAAAAATCTTGAGGCTCTGATTCGGTGATTGAGAAAGGGGAAAGAAGGAGAGGAACCTCTCTTATGCTCAGAGTTACAGAGTTAGAGTCATGCTCAGCCAGTGGCTCAGTTTGTTAGAGCAACGCCTCATGCACAAAAAAGGTTGTGGGTTCAATCCCAGTCAGGGCCCATGCCTAGGCTGCAGGTTCAGGCGGCTATGGGAAGCAACCAAGCTATGTTTTCCTCTCACACTGGTGTTTATCTCTCTGTGATATCAATAATAATGATACCACTTTATGACAAATAAAAACAGACTGGAAGGGATAGTACATATTCTGAAACCTATTTAGTCTTCACAGGGTGCATTAAAGAGTGTGGAGATTTCCCTCTCTTCCTTCATAGAAACTGAGGGACCAGAGAGGCGTTCAGCTTCTTCGGCAAAGGGCCCGTGGAGGAACTTATCAGGAGCTGAGAGGACACAGAGGAAGTAAGTCCAAGTGTCAGCATGTCAGAGACTGTGGCTTCATGGGCAAAGTCCATTGTTGTATTTAAAATATTTCTTTAATATTACAAATTATAATATTTATACTACATACACACACATATATATAATCAGTGATGATAAGAATTGCATATATGCATACTTACATGTATGTTAATTTTTGTTTTATAATAGTGCCTCGAGTATACTAATTTATTAATGTCAGCTTAAATACTTAAAGTGAGTCTGCAAGGTAGATCTTATTTTAGTTTGTGATGTAGAAACTATAGCTGAGGGTGTTTAAGCGACTGAATCAAGCTGGCTTAAGTGGCAGAGTCCTAAGGCAAACACGCTCTTCTGCGATCTCTCTGATTAAAACAAACACACCAACCAAAAACCACACCCGTGCTCTGCGCACAACACTGAGCCATCCAAAAAGGTTTAAGTGGTGCGAGCACGCTTTATAAATGCCATGTGTACCGGGCAATTTTGTGAGTCTTATTACTCAATATTTTAGGTTTAACGATATTCGTGTGGATCAGAATATTATCAGTTTGTAAATTGTCTAAATTTTGTGTGCTGACTGAAACTCTTCACTTCAATTTGTGTTTTCCTGTGAACCTAGTTCCCGCCCATGCTGAAGTCTCCAGGCTGCTCTTTTTCTGTTACTGAAGCACCGGGTCCTAAGAGCACCTGGTGATGGCAACACCCAAGGTCAGGTGCTGTTTTCAGGTGGGCTTTTGAAACTTTGGAAAACAGTAAGCACAACCACGGCCAAAACAATAATAAATGATGCACTAGTCGGCCCTTGTGGCAGGCAGTGCTGAATCTTAAGGCCTGAGATTGAGGGCAGGGAGTCCTGCCCCCGAGATGTGCGTTGTGCTAGCTCAGCAGTCTCAGGCTGGCGCTGGAAGAAAATGTCCATAAATCTGGAGCCAGTCGTGGTGAAAGGGCCCAAAGGGGAGGGCCAGCATCAGGGAAAAAAGCTGAATGAAGTGAAGAAGCTAGAGGAAAGCAAAGTCTCCGGGGAGAGTAAGACACGGTGTGGGGCCAAGAGGTTATACAGCTACGTCTGCAAACAGCCACGGACACACCACCGCTCCTTCGTGTCCTCAGATTGGCAGGACAATAACATGCACCTCTGCGTGAACTGTAGGTTTTCCTGGCTTGATTTTCCACATCTTAGTCAAATAATGCTGTAAGGAGATACACACCCTTTATACATGTGCCTCTGATATGAATATATGCTATATATTCTAAATTGAATAATGCATCCTTTTTAGAATTTGTATTATTAATTGTAATGTTTTTCTTTGATAAAAAAAAAAATCCTTCATCTTCATTATACTGAATGCAATCTCTCTCAAAAACGCGTATCCATTTATGCTTTCAATTTACTTTGTGCTATTTTTCAAAAAGTCAGGTCAAGACCCAGTTTCTAAAGCAATCTCCATAGTGCTTTATTGTTCACCAGTAACTTATATGGTTAAGGAATCCAACAGGAATTTTTTTGTTGTTCTTTCTATAGCATCTTCTTTGCCAATATCTCATTCTCTGTGGTTTACAGTTCACACATCTTGAATAAAATTTCAGACAAGAAATTGATGTTATACTTTAGAAAATGGCAGCTCCATTTCAACAACCACGTAATTTCTTAGAATTTGTGATTTCTTATTGTGAACTTCAATCATCTAAACATAAAAAGCTATTCAAACACTTAAATATAGCATCTACCTGAGATTAATAAGGCACCATGATTTCCTTTCAAACTTCTTTTAAAAAATCCAAATAATCCCTCAAAAAATAAAAGGACTGAAAAGTTGATACTGAAATTAACAGGTTACGGAACAAGCCACTTTGGTGGGAACATTATGGAAGTTACCAAGATAAGATAAGAGAAAAGAAGACAAAGATTGTGACACAGCCATCGATCCCATTGACTGTTAGAATGCCAATAAAGAGCAATTCAGTTCCAGGCACATGAAGTAAAAATCTTTTTAAATCTTCAATTTACTGTTTGCCCACATGCCTTGCAGCAGGTTTAGGAAAGAAAATAAGCACTTAGAGGGGAAGTAAATGGACAATGAAAATGGACTTCTTATTAAGTTAAGTGGCATTTAGCATGAATGCTAATGGCTCTAGGACATGTGGAATCAGGAAAGACTATGATCTCTCACTTGTTAGATCTTACGTGCTAAAGTAATACTGATTTGGAAAACATGAGAATATTCCCACAGTGGAAAAGGCAAGTGCCATGATATGTGGACTAAAATTAAGTATAAGACTCAAGTACATATTAATGTTTTCTTCAATTTCAGACATTGTCTTAAGCCATCTATATATATAAAACCCTAATATGCAAATAGACCAAACAGTGGAACAACCGAACAACCAAATAACCGGTTGCAATGACATGTGCTGACCACCAGGGGGCATGCACCAAACATGGCAGGTGTCAGCAGTAGGTGGCAGAGTGCGGAACATGGCAGGCATTGGCCGCAGCAGGATGGTGGAGCAGGTGAGCAGGGGTGCCAGACCAAGACGGGGTGCTGGTCGTTGTCATTGGGCAAGCCTCTGATGGTACTGAAAATTCTTTGCTCCCACGTGCTGCAATCCCACTGGGCACTCACACCTGCTGCTGGTGCTGGCCCTGCTTGCACCCACTACCAGTACACACTGCCGGTATCTGGCGCCCGCCTCAATCGCTCAGTGCTGGCAGCAGATGTGAGCGGCGGCTGCCAGCCCCAGTCACCCCTGAGGGCTTCTCTACCTCCCCCTGCTCCTGAGGGGTGATTGGGGCAGCAGCTGCCGCTTGCACCTGCGGATGGCACTGGCCCCAATTGCTCCATGCCATCAGCAGGTATGAGCCGGTCTGGTGCCATCAGTGCATGGGAATGGCAGTGGCAGGAGTGGGGCTTCCGGAAGACAGGGGACAAGGGGATGTGCGGGAGAGGCCAGGTGGGGGCGTGGAGGCTGGGTTGAGACCTACCCCTGGGCCCACTGCAGTCTCATGGCCCACAGTTCCTTTCAAGGTGCACGAATTCATGCACTGGGCCCCTAGTACTATATAATAAACTCAAACGTCTAAAAATTGAAATATATTAAAATTTATGCAAATTAGGTAACAGTTATAGAGCCATAAATTGTTAGTGCTTAGAATTGCCCTTTGTGAAGATAATTTATTAGTTGAAGTAATTCTATTATGTTCCTATGGGGAAAAAAAACACATGGACTGTTGACATAGGAAAAGGTTAAGTATTAAACATATACATATCATTGAATGTAACTTTTAATCCTGGCTTCAGAATGTATTGTTCTAAGTGAAATAGATTAGATAAAGTGGTCTTAAATGATAACATCCTTTATTAATCATGAATGAAGTGAGCAGATATATATTTAATATTAATAACTATAAATCCAATCATGTGTAGAATATTCAATTGGGAAAATGTCTATTAAATTTATTTGCTTTTCATTCATTTATTCATGAATTAATTTCTTTCCTTTTCAATTTTTTAAAATAAATATTTCTAGTAGCTTATAAGACTATCGTATATAATAAAAGGCTAATATGCAAATCGACCAAACCATGGAACAACCAGTCACTATGATGCACAATGACCACTAGGGAGCAGAGGTTCAACGCAGAAGCTGCCCCCTGGTGGTCAGTGCACTCCCACAGGGGGAGCACCGCTCAGCCAGAAGCCGGACTCACAACTGGCAAGTGCAGTGGCAGTGGTGGGAGCCTCTCCCGCCTCTGTGTCAGCTCTAAGTATGTCCTACTGCAGGCTTAGGCCCAGAAAGCGAGCTTAAGCCTTCAGTTGGACATCTCCCGAGGGCTCCTGGACTGCGAAAAAGCACAGGCCAGGCTGAGGGACCCCTCCCCATGTGCACAAATTTTGTGCACAGGGCCTCTAGAATATCATACATTAGAAAAACATAATTAATTGCCTATTAAAAGACCAGGAAAATATAGAACAGGGAGAAAAATGTTTCTAAAAATAAATTTTAAAAAGTGACTTAAAGCTTCCAAGTGGCAGAGTAAAAGGAATGGAAATTTGTTTGATTATATAATTTTCATTTTTAAGGAAATACGTTATATGAGTTTCTAAGGAAAAACATATTTTTCTTTGTACTTTGCTCTAAATTATATTTCTCAAGTGCATCTTCTCAAATGGTCATTGAGTCATGTATGGTTAAATATCATTAGGAATATAAACATGGCAAATTCAATACCAACTTAGATAGCATCCAGTGATTTGATTTCTGTGTTTTATACATATCACTGTGGCCACTCCTCCCTAGTGACACTCATCACTTGTCCTATCTCTCCCACTTTTAGAGGATGATGTCAAGTACTCTCCCACTTTCTCTCTCTCCTCTAACGTTTCCCTAAAAATGTGTTTTTTACCGAAAGGTTATATCACAAAACATAAAATGCACACTAACTTTTCAAATGACATCAGAGTTGTGATATCACTTCCTGGCTGTAAAAAGGTGCTTTTACAATAAAATTAATAAAATTTTCACACTATTAATAGCAGGTTCCTAGATGGAGAGGGAAGCTTTAGGTCAGCTGGTTGGCAGTTAGAAAGGAAAGCTAGATGTGAAGTGGAGGAAACAAAGAGAAACAAGAGTCCATGCCGACAAACTGGAACCCACATCTGCCTCTCTTCATTTCCAGCCTCAGTGATGCTGTGACGTACAGAAGAAGCCAGTGTCTTGTAACACAGTGTGACACGTGTCTGGACCAGGACTTGGAAAAGCTAAGGGAGAAGACCTGGAGAGATTGAAGTGTTGTGGGTGCTGTCCTCATCAACAAATGAGCCAGTAGACAAATGAAAGCTGTGCATGGGCGGCCATAATGCCTAGAGTTCTGCACTAGCCCTCAGAACAGAACAATTATTGTTTCTTCACTTCTCCTTTCCAAATCTTGTAAAGATTACACCAGGTAAAAGTCAATCCTTGTGTAAATTTTTTTAATGCAAGTAAGTGGCCAATCCTAACCCAGAAATAGACAAGGAAGAAAAGTCTGAAACCTTAGTTCCAGCTCAGTAAATTGATATAGCACAAAGCCATCACTCTACACTCCTTGTCATGGCATCCAGATGCACCTCTTTTATTCATACTTAACTTCCTTACTAGTCTTTGTATAAAATCCTATATAATAAAAGCCTAGGTGGCTTCACGCCCTGGCGTGACATCCTGGCGCGACATCATCACAAGATGGCTGCCACAAGATGGCCATGTGCACAGCGGAAGGGGGCCCAACGGCCGCTCACGCAGTGAGGCCTGGGGGTCCTGTGGTCTGTGCAGTGCAGAGGAGGCCAGGCCCGGTCTCCGCTGCCTCACACAGAAGAGGTGGGTCCCGGAAGAGGAGGCAGGTATGTCAGGGGAGGGCCGTGGGGGATAATCGGGCCAGCAGGAGAGGGCAGTGGGGATGATCAGGCCAGCAAGGGAGGGAAGTTGGGACCAATCAGGCCTGCAGGGAAGGGAAGTTGGGGGCAACTGGGCCGGCAGGGGAGGGCAGTTGGGGGCGATCAGGCCAGCAGGGGAATGGTTAGGGGGTGATCAGGCTGGCAGGCACAAGTGGTTAGGGGCAATCAGGCAGGCAGGCAGGCGAGTGGTTAGGAGCCAGTCGTCCCGAATTTTGAGAGGGATCCTAGTTGGAGAGGGTGCAGGCGGGTTGAAGGACACCCACCCTCACCAGGCCTCTAGTAATATATAAAGTCCCTCTATATTTGGGGGATGTTCATTCCTCTTCTAGCTGAGCATGCTTGCATTCAATTACTGAGATCTAAGGTTAACTATTCTTAACATATCTTAAGGGAAATGGAAAAAGGGAAGATAATGAATATATCTGCATTTATAAATATCAAAATAAAGAAGGCATTAATAACAATTACAGTTCTTATTTCTATCACTGATCACATGTCATAGTTGGTATTTAAAGCTGTCTTCTTCCACTATCTATTTTTTACTTCTTTTTGTCTCAGCAAGCACCTCTGCTGATATTGGTTCTTTGTCTGATAAGATGTCCCAAAACTTAATTCCAAAGTGGTATGAGCCAGTCATAGTCCAACTTTCATTAGATTGTAGTTTTACATTAACTTTTGTCATAGGACATGGAATTATTAATATGTTTCTTGGGGTATTGCCTGTATTCCAATATTCATTCATATTCCATTGTGGAACAGCAACTCATTTTGTCCCATTGGAACCTAAGATCAATCATTACAGGTGAAAGATAACTCCCCCCTTTGCCGGTTGATTCATGAGCCTGAGGAGACCAAGCTGACTTGGTGGCAGTGTCAACTTCTAGTTTTAATAAAACCATGGCTGTGCCCCCTGGCAGAAGCATTCTTCCTTTAGGAAATAAATCCTATGGACTAGCAGACCCCAAATTGTGAATTTTTGGTGAAATTATTTTTGCTAGCTCAATACTAGGAAAAATGAGTACAACTTCATTTTTATCCTTGATTTTGAGAGATATATAATAAGATAGATTTCTATATGTTGATCTGTAAGATGTATTTTTATTTATGCATGTAATTGGTAGAGGTACAATTTATATAGTATAAGAAAATGCATAGATCTAACCTGAACATTTTGATGAGTTTTCACAAATTCATGCACTGCGTATCAACTCCTGCAGTCAAGATATAGAATATTTTTCCATCACTTTCCCTCAATCTCTGGCCCCAGAAACTGCAGACTTATTTTATATCAAGATAGATTATTTTTGTATTTTCTATACTTTCATAAAAAATGGGTCATGAAATCTGGAAGCATGAAATTTTCCACATAGGAATATTTTTTTCTTTTAAAAGATTCATTTATCCATTCTGTTTTATGTATTAGGAGTTCATTTTTCTTTTGACTGTTATTCTGTTGTATACATATATCATATTTTGTTTATCAGTCCCTTAGTTTAATGACATTTATTTAGTTTCTGGGTTTTGGCTATTATAAAAAAGTTGCTAGGAATATGCTTATAACTTTATTTGAGCAGACATGTTTTTATTTCTCTTCAGTAAATATCCAGGAGTAGATTTTTCTGGGTCATATAGTTAGTGAACATTTAACTTTATAAGAAATTGCCAGTTTCTTTATAAGAAACTTTAAAAAAATAGTTTATTATTTTACATTTCTACAAAAGTTGTATGAGTATTCTAGTTGCTCCCAATCTTTACTAACACTTAGTATTATCACTCTTTTTAGTTTTATCCATTTTATTAGGTTGACTGTGGTCTTTCATTGTGGTTTAAATTTGCATTTCTCTTATCACTAATGAGGTTGAACATTTTTGTGTGCTTATTGGCTATTTGAATATCTTGTGAACTGTCTGTTCAAATATTTTTACCTATAGTTAATTTTTATTTTCTTATTGAGTTGAAAGAACTCATTATATATTTTGGATACCAGTCTATTAGTATATATATATTAATATTTATATAACTACATAAATGCTTACATACATTTACAAATGGACATAAAATAAATTTATATGTTTATATAGATATAACTATAATATACATATTTATTTGTTTTACATATCATTATCATTATATAAATGAACCAATATGTGCATTGATTCATTTTTCTATTCTTTGGCTTGCCTTTCAATTTCTTAACCATGATATTTAAAGAGCAAAATTTTAAAAATTTTGATGAAGTTAAATTTACCAAGTTTTTGGTTAATGATATTTTAGGTTTTATTGAAATAATCTGCTTATAGTAGAATTCATTCACAGATTGGACACTATAATTTCTTCTAGAAAGGTTAGTTTTAGTATTTATTTATTTATTTATTTAATTTTTGTTGATTGATTTTAGAGAGAGAGAGAAACATGGACTTGCTGTTACACTTATTTATGCATTTGTTGGTTGATTCTTGTATGTGTCCTGACTGAGATAAAACCTGCAACCTTGGTGTATTGGACAGTGCTCTAACCAACTTAGCTACTTGTCCAAGGACAACAAATATTAGTTTTATGTTTAATTCTATTTTCAGATAATTTGTTTGTGGTATGAGGTAAGGATTGATGTTATTTTTTTCCTCATAAAGATATCCAGTTACTTCAACACCATTTATTAAAAAGATTCTCCTCTTTTTATTCTGTCTAATATTAATGTTTGCCACTTCAATATTCTGATCTTGGCTATAGACACTTGTTTTTATCCTTTTATCTTCAACTTGTGTTTTAGCATTTAAAATATATTTACTATAGACAGAATGTAGTTGGTCTTGCTTTTTGAGTTAGTCTGATAATATCTGCCTTTTAACTGAAATATTTAGTACAACAAAATTTTTAAAATAGCATTTATAATTGCATCAATAATATAAAATACTTGGAATAAATTTAACAAAATACAACAAAAACTATAAAACCATTAAGAGAAAAATGAAAATACTGAAATAACTGGAAAGATATACCATACACATATACATGACATGTTCAACTGAAATTATGTGTTATGTGTGTGCAAAGTAAACAATTTCAAAAAGAAAGATTCTTAACTGTATAAGCTGATTTTTCACTGTCATGCACAATAACAAAACAATAGATTTGAAATCTAAATCTAGGTATGTCAGACTGCCATGCCTATATCATTTCCAGGACATGGTATTACCTATTTTTGCCTACTTATCATGATTAAGTATTGCCTAATTTTCCAAGAACTTCTGGCTTGTTGAGCTGAGAGAGAATCATTCATTAGTCATATAACTTGAAACAGTTAAGTGCTGGTCCAATTCACTGACCTTAGCCTGGTGGCTTCCTAATATAATGTGCTCCTAGCCAGGTAGGAGATGGGAAATGATCATCCCAAATCTACCTTGTCTCCACTTTAAACTGCTTATATCAGATTTCAGAAGGAGCTCAGGAAGTCTTCTTTGAATCATGTAATAAGAAAATTAAGAAATATAAACTAGTGTACATGAGAGCTTTGGAAACTTCAGGGATATCTGTTAACTTCATCACATTCGTTAAATCCATCACTCGCAGTCTATTTCCACATAGAGTTACCGTATAGATTTCCCCTGAGACATTCCAGCAGGCTTGTTTAATGAATCAAGATGGCAGAGGAGCTGAGAAAATGATCTCCCACTGTGAAGCTAATCTTGGAGGAAAATAACCTAACAGCAGTACAAACAGCAGCTTTAAAAAGCAGAAGAAAACTAGCTTCAGGAAAAAAGAAGAAAGGGATACAGGTGTGCCAAAATGGGACTGAGGAGACACTTCCGTTTTGGCAAGTCTCTTATCTAAAGGCAGTTTATGATTACTTGGCAGCTTTAAGAAACTTCAGGCTGATGAAAGTGTAGAAGGACTGCACATTCTTCAGGCTAACCCCTATCATGAAATGATGGGAGTAAAATGAATGGTCAAGTGAAAAGAGTATGATCACATTTTTTATGGAAATAAAGATTACTTATGTTTTTATTTATGAATTCTATGAATACTATTTGACAGCCTACTAAAAACTATCTTGGCAAAATATTGAGGGTAAATAAATGATTCAAACAATGTTCTGTTTACGGAAAGAAAGAAATAAGTTATTTATAAAGTAAGGACTATGTCAGGTTATGCCAAGTTCTACAGTGGTAAACAACAACCCTCAAGTCTATTTGGCTTTTTACAGGACATTCTAATCACTTGCACACATTGCCTGCTGTAGGTCTGAGGGCCTCCAGAAGGCAAGTATCCTCGATATGTTGGTTCATTGTTCCAGCTCATTCAATCTGTGACAGTGTCACATCAAATAGGTGATTTCAGGATCATCATGAAAGAGGAAGAGAGACCCAGAGATTAGAGCATCAGAATTAAATATTGGGTATTAGTGAAAAGTGCTGGCTCCTACAGTGTGCTATATGATAGAGGTTTAGTCAAAGGACTCTGAGTCGCTAGTTAGTAACAAAGGATAAAGTGGCTGCTGCTTGTATTTTCCTTTATTTGTGGAATGGAAAAATACAGTGGTAAATCCTGACATATACAGGGTAGGGGGAAATTAGGTTTACAGTTATTCGTAGGAAAGTAACACAAAAATTAATAAATAATAGTATAAGAATAAACTGTTTCGTGTACTCACAACTGTAAAAACTACTTCTGCCCACGCTGCATTGTGAAGGAAAAATATAGGGTTCATTAACTAAGGGTCTTTCTGTGCACTTTAATCTCTAATCCAGGCAATAAAAATATGAAATTTTATAAAGTCCCCTGTTCAATGCAAAATAAATAGAAGATATGATTCTGGCTCTTACTATTACAATATAATGGGGATGGGATTTAAGCCAAAAGAATTGCAGTGAAAGCTGATCAATCTGATAACCTATGAACTGGAATCTTTATTACTTCCTTACACATATAGAACAATGAAAATGATAACCTTGAGACTCTGCAAAACCCTAAAGTGTTTTCAGAATCATTAAAGGAAGATTAAAGTATTTTTAGTATAGTTTAGGTTTGAGGCTATTACTGAATTTTATTATGACACAATTGTCTTCATGCACAATATATATGACACATCTCTAGTTACTTGAGCCTGTGATGAGCTAGAGTACCCCATTCTCTGATCATTAATAAACAAAATTAGAGAAACAGATAAACATTTGCTTCTAGCATCATCTGTACAGACTGATATATGCATACTGAGCAATCATGGTGATTTGTAATGGGAGTGAGATGGAAGCGGGTTAAGTAGGGCATTTATATAAAAAGGCTATCTGAAGAAGAAAAGTATATTTTGCAGGAGCGGCTAGAGGAATTTTGTTGCATAGGGAGATAAATGCAGGAGGAAGCACCTCAGGAAAAAAAAATGAGGTAATTTAGAAACAGATGTGAGGCTTGCTCACATTAATTGTGTCTGTGTGGCAAGAGAGAAGTATATAATAGAAAGTATCAGGGAGGAAGTTTTTGTAATAATCCGTAGTCTTAAAGCTTACAACCAGGAGATGTGTAAACTTGTGTGTGCGCACGTGTGAAAATTCAAATCCATTTATGTTCTCAGAAGGCAGGTTTGGAGATACAACTCCTGGACTTGTTAGGATAAGGAGAAGCTGCCAAGATAGTTGGTGCCGGAGTACAGACATGGATGCCCGTGAACTGTGAGAATAGAAAGTGAACCCTAAATACTACAGGAAGAATTAGTAGATTGGGTGGGTATTCCCTAGGACTTTACATAAATGAGTGTGAATTTCTGTCTGAATTTCTCTTTGTTCTCTAATTTGGTGATCATATTCATTGCAACAATGTCAATTAGCAACCATCTTTATGCTTATAATTCTTAGCTAGAAATAGAAAAGCATCATATAGTGATAAAGTGTATATACTCAATAAATGGTAGCTGTTATTGGATGTCTGCTAATATCCCTTGTTATGAGCCAACGTTTGTATATACATCTGTATTTTGGCATTTTTATTTGAGTGCCCCAAAGAAAACTCCAGCTCAATAGGTCTAGGAGTATCCCTTCCCTACCCTGGCCCACTCCTGTACTGTGTTCCCTTCTAATTCAGCCTCCTGGAAGTATCTCCAACATGTTTATAATGTCTCTCAACATTTTTTGCCACATAGTACATGACTGAGTCACATATCAGTATGTGACTATTTCATATGAGTAGAGACTATATAGGAGCAAATTTTGAAAAAAAAACAACTATTTCAGAAAGTTAAAAAAAAAAAAAGCAACTCCAAATAGAAGTCCAGCTGGTTAAACTAAAGCCATTGAAGAGAAGCTTAATTGAGGAATATTTTGAGTAGGACTCCAAGGACCTGAGTTTTGAGTATGACTCCAAGGTCATACACGTACGGAGAAGTATTATTAGGAATTGTAGGGAAAAGAATGTGAGCATGAGGATCAGGTCTATATTGTTGACATTACTTGATAGTTGTTTTACCTGGTAAATGATTTTTATTAACAAAGCACAAATCATCAAGAAGACCATAGAAAAGGCATTTTTTTCAACAATCAGTTCTTCATTGCTTCTGCCCTTTTCTACACTTCATCAATTTTGTCCTCTTTCTCAAAAAATAAATAAATAAATAAATAAATAAATAAATAAAAAAATAACACAACACTGTGGCAAAAAAAAGATAAAACTTTGCATCATGGAAACTCAGTGTCCTCTCGACTTATATTACTCTTAAAAATAAGATGTAATGTCCTCTAGAAATATTCCTGAAGGATACATGTTAGCATCATTTTATAGGAGAAAAGAAGGGCACACTTTGATAGATGGATAATAAAAGCGTAGGGAGAGAAGAAGATATTTCAGATAAAAGAAATGAGAGATAAAGAGGACTAGTGAAGGGTCAAAACAATATATATGAAGACATCAACATTTCTTGCACCATCATTCAAAAAAAATGTCAACAAGCAAAAGACTCACTGGCAATAATACAACAAAAATGGGTAATTTCAGCGAAGAAAGTAGTTTAACTGAGCTCAACATGGCTATTAACACTTATTTACTGGTCTCAGTGGAATAAAATGCGCAAGACAAGAGCTTGAAGTGAATAAAATTGTATCCAATTTACAATCAAATGAAAAGATAGTGAGATCAGAGCCAAAAATATTTCTCAATTAAGCTTCTCTTCAATGGCTTTAGTTTAACCAGCTGGAATTTTATTTAAGGTTTTTTTGTTTTTTTTTTAAACTACTCTTATTGAACCTTTTGAAAAGCAGGATTTCCTTTTTAATGGGTAGTCTATTTCTTTTTATAAAGGAAAGTCAGCAATAACTGGAATTCTGCACACATGGAAACACAATAAAATTGACACAAAGACATGGAAGACACAGTTTCTATTCTCAGCGACATGACTTTCTATGAAGAAGAAATATATGGCAAATGGGATAGAGGGACATATAGGCCATGAACATGCTGCTCCCCGGAGTTGGCTCAGTTTTTAATTCAAATGAACATTATTGTTTTCTGGTCAACTTAGATGATAAGTACTAATTAAGGTTCTATGCTCAATATAACATCATGATTTTGAGGATGAATCCTCAAAAAAAAGTGCAACTTAAGGTCAAAATGTTGCAATTAAGTAATTATACTGCACCTACTAATATGTACAGTGTAATTTAGTAGAATTTCCATTCCTAAATATATAAAAATCATTTAAATTTCTGGAACTTGAAGAGGTAATCTTTTATCATCTGGAAAATTCTCTTTCATTATGACACTGAATTAATTGAATGTTACTATACTTGGAAACATTTCATCTTTCATTTTGCTTTCAAGATAAAATCACAATATAAATATATATGATGTTGCTGTGTTAGAACATTCAATATGAGGGGACAGTTTAATAGATTAAATGTCTGATTTTTTACAACTAATCAAATGTAATGTTTTATTTTTACACGTGCAAATGAAGCTGAAAAATTGTGAAATATGCAGCTAGTCCAACCCAATCAACAGCTATGTGAATCCCAACCACTAGCAAGTTTAAATGTTTCAAATGTCATAGACTAGAGAGATTTATAGTCTCTGATCTCACTGAGATGGTCCTAGAAGGAGAGAAAATAATATAAACTCAGATATCTAACACAAGCCAGAGTAAACTAGGCAGGGCAGCAAAAGGAGAGTTTCATTTAATTGGAGAGAATGAGCACTAGCTCCATAGAGAATATGATATTTAAGAAGGGCCCCCCAAAAATACAATCAATTTATAGAGGTATAAGGTAGTGGGGACATTTTAGGGACCACAAAAGCATGAGCGTATGGTAAAGAATGAGATGGATTTTGGAAAAAGGCTGAGTAATACAGTCCTAAACAAAGGATACAGAATAGGGAAACTGGCAGGTAAGCTTGCATTAGATTGACCGAAGGCTCTGAAAGCCGGACTAAGGCTTTTGTACACCTTTCATGTAAAACATGCTTGTTTTGCCAATGCCACCTGCCCTAAACCAGAGGCTATCTCAAAGTCACTTTTGAGTACGAATGGCCTGGATCTTGGAGATTCAGCAAATGCATGGGGATCTGTCTGACTAGGTTTTCTTGAGTACCTCGTCTTCTTAAATGCATGTGAGCAAATTATTTCTTTCCTTGATGATTTATGTGCTCGAGTGACACTCTTTACAACTGTGTATGAATGCAAATGTTTTATAACAGCTTACTGAAATATAACTCACTTACCATAAAATTCACCCTTTTAAATTGTACAAGTTAGTGGTTTTTAGTAGATTTATAGAACCGTGCTACAGTCACAACTATCTAATTTTAGAACATTTTTTTCACCACCCCCCAATAAACCCCATACCTATTAGCTACCACTTCCCCATTCTTTCTACCTCCAGCCCCTGAAAATCACTAATCTAATATTCTATCTTTATGTCTTTGCCAATTCTGGAAATTTCATATAAATAGAATTATACAATATATGGCTGCATTGGTTAGGGTTCTCCAGAAAAACAGAACCAATAGGATGTATACACTGAGTGGCCAGATTATCATGGCCACCTTACATTTGTAGGCAAATTAGCCATACACTGCATCGTATGGGATATGGAAGCCGAAGGCCTGTTCAAACACCTTTGCTGTCTGCAGTTACCAAGATAAAACGCCTCCAATTCGCACAGGAACACAAGGATTGGACAGTCAAGCATTGGAAAAAAGTCATGTGGTCCGATGAATCACGTTTCCAATTGCATCACAGGGGGCAGAGTGAGAATTTGGCGGAAACAGCATGAAAGCATGCACCCCACATGCATGAGTACAACCCTTCAAGCTGGTGGGGGCAGTGTTATGGTTTGGGGCATGTTTTCCTGGCATGATTTGGGCCCTTTAATTCATGTGGAACAAAGTCTGAATAGCACAATATACCTAAGTATCGTTGCTGATCAACTTTATCTTATCATGTTGATGGCATATCCCAATGGAGATGGCTTCTTCCAACAAGACAATGTGCCATGCCATGGTGCTTGTCTTGTGCAGGAGTGCTTTCAAGAACATGAGGGAGACTTTACCTTGCTTAGGTGGCCCCCACAATCACCAGATCTCAATCCAATTGAGCATTTGTGGGACGAAGTTAAAAGAGCCATCAGGCAGCTGGTTCCACAACCATCAAATCTCACAGAACTGGACAGTGCTATTCATCAGGCATGGTGTCAGATTCCTCACATCACCTTTCAACATCTCGTGGAGTCAATGCCAAAAAGAATCGCTGCAGTATTGAAGGCAAAAGGTGGCCCAACGAAGTACTGATGGGGTGGTCATAATAATCTGGCCACTCAGTGTATATAGTTATATATAAGATAAAATTTATTATAGGAACTGACTCACCCAGTTATGAAAGAAAAAATATCCCACAGTCTGCCATCTGCAAGAAAGCCAGTAGCATAATTCAGTCCAAGACTAAAGGCCTGAGATCTGGGGGGTGACGGGGCGTGGAGCCAATGGTGTTATTCCCAGAGTTTGCCCAAGAACCAAGAGCACCAGTGTCTAAGGGCAGGATAATATATCACAGCTCACAAAGAAAGAAATTGCCCTCCTTTTCTTTTTGTTTTATTAGAGTTCCCAATGGACTGGATGATGCCCACCCATATTGGTGAGGGCATATCTTTTCATTTAGTCTACTGAATCAAATACTAATCTATTCCATAAACACGCTCACTGACACACACAGACAATGTTTTTACCAGATATCTGGGCATCCCTTACGTCATTAACGTTGACAGATAAAAATTAACCATCACAGTTAATTTTGTGTCTGCCTTCTTCACAATATAATGTTTTTAACATTCATCCATGTTGTAACATTTACCAGTACTTCAGTCCTCTTCACATTGAATAATATCTCATTGACTAGATATACCATATTTTGTATATCCATCCATCAGGTGATGGACATTTGAATTGTTTTCACCTTTTACCTGTCATGAATAATGCTGTTGAGACTATTTAGTCACACATTTTTGTTTGGATGTGTTTCATTTCTTTTGGGTTTATATCTAGGAATTGCTGTGTCATGGTGACTCTATCTTAACATATTGAAGAACTTTCCACTGTTTTTGAAAGTCCCACCAATAACGTATACCTGAGGATTTAATTTTCTTCATATCTTTATCAACATTTGTTATTGTTGGTTGTTTTTTATTTTATCCTAGTGCACATAAGGTGATGCTTATTGTAGTTGATTTGCATTTCTCCAGTGACTAATGATACTGAGTATTATTTCATGTGCTTATTTTTGCCATTTTTTATATTCTTTTGGTAAACGTCTTTTCAAATTACTTGCTTATTAAAAAAAAACTTTGTTATTTGTCATTTTTATAAGGACATTTATTTGTTTTGGTTGTTTTAATTTTTCAATTACAGTTTACATTCAATATTATTCTGTATTAGTTTCATATGTACAGCATATGAAGTACAATTATGTACTTTACAGGGTGGAATCACTCCCCGGTATTTCATGTACCTACCTGGCCCCATTCATAGTTACTATGAATTATTGACTATAGAGGTCCGATGCACAAAATTCATGCAAGAGTAGGCCTTCCTTCCCCCAGCTGCTGGCTCCGGCTTCCCTCTGGCACCCGGGACCCGGGCTTCCCTTGCAGCCCTGGCTTTGTCCAGAAGGATGTCTGCTCTAATAAGCATATTACGCTTTTATTATTATAGATTTCCTATGCTGTAATTTATATCTCTGTGACTATTCTGTAACTAACAATTTATGCTTCTTAATTCCTTCATCTTTTTCACCCTACACCCCTCTCCTCTGTCAACTGTCATCTGTACTCTATATCTATGAGTCTATTTCTATTTTGTTTGCTTGTTTATTTTGTTCTTTAGATTCCATATATAAGTGAAAGTATCTGGTATTTGTCTTTCTCTATTTGATTTATTTCACCTAGGTCCATCCATGCTCACAAAAGGTAAGATTTATCTTTTTATTTTTTAATTGTATGAGTCTTTTATATGTCCTAAATATAAGACTCTTATCAGATATATATTTGCAAATATTTCTCCTAATTCTGTGTATTATATTTTCACTTTCTCTATGGTGTCCTTTGAAACAAAAGTTTTACATTTTGATGAAATCCAACTTTGTTTTTCATTAGTCACTTGGGATTTGGTATCATAGCTAAGAAATCATTGCCTAAACTAAGGTAACAAAGATTTAGGTTTTCTTCTGAGAGTTTTATAGTTTTAATTTTTATAATTAGTTCTATGATCCACTTTTACTTAAGTTTTATATATAGAGGTGGGATCTAAGTTCATTCTTTTACATGTTGATATCTAGTTTACCCAGAACCGTTTGTTGAATATTCTTTTCTCATTGACTTGTCTTGGCACCACAAATACAAATGTGCTGCCTACCATATATGTTTGAATACATACTTACCCTGTACTTTCATAAAGTATTAAATATACTATTTTCCAAGTGGATGTTTAGGGAAACATGGATGGATTAATTTCTTAGATGCAAATTCAGCAGCCTCAGTAACATAAGAAATTGACATAAAAATTTGGCCTTGTCACAAATTAAGAGGATCCCCGTTGAAATCCTGCCTGCTGATTTCGGAGACTGCTTCTTAGAGAATCTAACTGAAAATCTCCAATAAGGAGAGATGGCCCCTCAGTAGCAAGTCTAACCCGAGGTAGAGCACAACTGGGAGCCTATGCTCTCCGTGGACAGTATGACTCAGAAGACAGAGAAGAGAAAGGGCCCTTCCAAACTCACTAATGAGAGTGGAGTGAATAAGGCGATATAGGGAGACCAGGATTGTGGTGCTAACACACAGTAATATCTATTACAAAACAAATAAACAAACAAAAATAATAAGAGGTGAGAAATAAACTTTTTACTCCAAGCCATGTACTAAATGCAGGCTATGGTGCAGATCTTAATTCTTTCCTGCCCAGTTCTCCACCTCACCTTCCCCAGTTACTCAGTGAGGAGAATTTAATACTCATCTTATTGACTTATGACTTTAAGATGAGGGTTTACCACGTACACCATAACCGTGTCTTTGTTGTGATGCCTTTCATACAGTCAGTCATCACAGGTGATGAATTTTTCATTTCCACCCAAAGACCAACTGACTCATGAACTGACTCAAGCAAAGAATAGCTTTATTAGGAAACTTTCTTTTCTTTTTTTTTCCACCCTGTAGACAAAAAGACTATTATTGGTGTATTTTAGCCTAAATATAAATTTTGGATAGAAATTGATGGCAATTCTATTTTGGACCAATAAATTCATTTCTAGGTCCTACAAAATGTCCCAATGACATTTTTGGCTCTACTTTAATATGAATCCAAAGGGTATTGATCATTAACATTTTCAAGCTGTTTCTTTATATGGTCTGATGAAAATGACTTGGGAGCCAGAAAATATGAATTGAATTTCCATTTCTATAATCAACTCCATGTTTGATCTTGGATGAAACTCTTAATTTCCCTGAACCTATTTTCTCCATCTGTAGAATGGGAATAACAATCATAGTGGATATTTACTTCATTACTTAGTTTCCCATATATAATTTTTAAAAAGTTTCTCTCACTAATGAGAAGGATACAATTAAATGTCTTGTATGGA
This sequence comes from Myotis myotis, assembly GCF_014108235.1. Lineage (NCBI taxonomy): Eukaryota > Metazoa > Chordata > Mammalia > Chiroptera > Vespertilionidae > Myotis > Myotis myotis. The sequence continues at coordinate 163,927,057 of NW_023416313.1, forward strand.
TAAGAGTTGGCAAATAAAAGTTTCATAGCAATGCAAGTGTCAATGGCATGGCTCACTTTTAGGACCATAAACATTTATGAAAATTTGGTATAAAGTATAATACATCATATTCTTTTTCATTTTCAAAATGACAATTTCCACATTAAAAACTGTTGACTTTAGCACATAATAGCACTCGTTAAATTATGTTACAGTAACATGGTTTTTTCGTAAACCATATGTGTCTTTTTTAAATTTTCAGTTTAGCCAGTTTTCTAATAATTTCTAGGTTACAGCAGACTTTTGTTGCATGTGGTTTTGTGTTTCAGAGGACAGAGGGCTACTCAAGCCCTCATAATAACAAGCTCATTATTATACATTTCTACACTATAAGACCCAGATAAAACTTTCACATTCAGAAGTGGTTTTAGAAACTCTAAATACTTTTTTGTGCAAAAATATTCATTTCATGTTTTCTTTAAGTAGCAAGCTCATCATTTCAACTACTTTAAAAATCCCAAGTTTTCACAACTTTTAAAGAACACATCTGTTACAAGAACAAGGCGCATCCTGCTCTCATGTCACAAAAGGAAAACAGTGTTTCAGATTTCTGCTGGGTCCTGGGAGCAGGAGGGTTGCTTTAGATGTAATATGTGGCTTTACTCTTCTCAAGAAAATGTTCATTATAAAGATACTCAGTCTGTAAAAGAAAGGCTCTTGGTTATTGCCTAGATCATACTGCAGCATTTACCTATGGAATCCAAAGAGGTTTATTTCAGCTTCACTTTCATTTTATGATATTCAGGGACTGAGCATATAATTGAGTTTGACCATTCTGCGTATTACTTCAGTTGCGTTAGTAGGTAGATGTTTAGGTTAACCTTGGCTTTGCTGAAAAATAAAATGGCCACTCTAAGGGACTGCCTCCTCTCACAAGATGGTTCACACTGTAGGTGAAGGTCAAGTGAAGGCTAGGTTGCCCATTCAGTAGTCATCCTACCTAATAAAAGACCAAAAGGGTAATTAACCATATCTCCGCTACGCTTCCCATTGGCTAATCAGCGAGATATGCAAATTAACTGCCAACAAAGATGGCGTCCGGCAGCCACGCAGCTGAAGCGAACATGAGGCTTGCTTGCTCCAGTGATGGAGGAAGCCAAGGTTCCCCGCCTGCCACAGCCCAACTCTGAGCTCTGGAAGCAACAAAGTTTCAATTATAGAAGCTAAACAAACCCCAGATACCTGCTTTCAGCCAGCCTCGGCCTCAGAGCTGGGAGTGCCAGTGACGGCAGCAGAGTTTCAATTATAGAAGGTAAATAAATCCCAGAATAAGAAAAAAAGAAAAAAAGGAGAGGTTGGGAGCTTCAGTTGCAGGCCAGCCTGAAAACAGCCCTCAGCCCCTCACCCAGACTGGCCAAGCACCCCAGTGGGGACTCCCACCCTGAAGGGGGTGTGGCCAGCCTGAAAACAGCCATCAGCCCCTCACCCAGGCTGGCCAGGTACGCAAGTGGGACCCCCACCCTGATCTGGGACACCCTTCAGGGCAAACCAGCTGGCCCCCACCCATGCACCAGGCCTCTATCCTATATAGTAAAAGGGTAATATGCAAACTGACCTTAACAGCAGAAAGACTGGGAATGACTGGTCACTATGACACACACTGACCACCAGGGGCCAGACGCTCAATGCAGGAGCTGCCCTCTGGTGGTCAGTGCGCTCCCACAGGGGGAGCTCTGCTCAGCCACAAGCCAGGCTGATGGCTGCCAGTACAGCGGTGGTGGTGGGAGCCTCTCCTGCCTCCTCAGCAGCGCTAAGGATGTCTGACTGCAGCTTAGGTCTGCTCCCTGCTGGCAAGTGGATATCCCCCGAGGGCTGCCGGGCTGCCAGAGAGATGTCTGATTGCCAGCTTAGGCCCAATGCCCCGGGGAGCAGGCCTAAGCCAGCAGGTGGTCATCTCCCGAGGGGTCCCAGACTGCAAGAGGGCACAGGCCGGGCTGAGGGACCCCCCTCCCCCCAAGTGCACAAATTTTTCTGCACCGGGACTCTAGTTATCAAATATAAAGACAGACTCATGCGTGCTCTCCTTAGATATTTTTATTTATCTGCTTGGGGACATGACTGAGGAATTTCAATTTAAAAAGGAAAAATAAAACTTTGTAGGTCATTCTAACGTCTCTAGCCATGCATGAGAATTACTACCTTACAGATTCCTGAAGGCCTCTATGAATTTAGGGTCAATATTACTTATATGATTGTCACCCTATAGTTCAGTGATGGCGAACCTATGACATGTGTGTCAGAGGTGACACGCGAACTCATTTTTTTTGGTTGATTTTTCTTTGTTAAATGGCATTTAAATATATAAAATAAATATCAGAAATATAAGTCTTTGTTTTACTATGGTTGCAAATATCAAAAAATTTCTATATGTGACACGGCACCAGAGTTAAGTTAGGGTTTTTCAAAATGCTGACACACCGAGCTCAAAAGGTTCGCCATCACTGCTATAGTTCCAGCACAAATTTTTGAATCCTTAGTCCAGACTTTATGTGGGCTCATTTCTTATTCATGGCACTTGGATGCAGCTGGGGGTTTTGTGCTATAAACACCCAATTTTTTATATCCCCCATTTACACCCTAAAGTGGAATAATTTGAGAACTGGGCCTGTTTCTCAAAGTGCTTAGGTCATTTATTCATTTACTCCTTCAAAATCTGTTGAGTATATAATATGTACCCAGCAGGCACATTTTTTATAGACATGATTGCACAAAGGGTAAGACCCCAACCACAGCAAATCTCCCTGAGGAGGGGGCATCAAATGGAGATTCTAAAGTGGGTGAGGGGGAACGGGCAAAATAAAACAAAAAACACTGTGTACGTAAAGATGAAGTTTTATTGACTCTTCATCCTCTTTAACCTGTCACAGTTTTGCACCACTTTAGTTTGTCCAAATTTAAAAATTAGTATTGTGTCTCTTATTTTTTAAAATATAGAATATTACTCTGATTATTGGGGATTACTATAAATTCCTAATTTAAAGCTCTTAGGAAATGTGAATATTAAGCAGGCATTTGAAAGGCTGCTCTTAAAAACCCCACCAGATTGCAAAGCTCTGACTCTACTGTTATGCTCTGCTGTGTCCTGTACATAGTAATAATATAGGGAATTCATTGAAGATTATTTTCAACCTGGGCCATATAAAATATATTTTGTTGATTTCAGAAAGGAAGAGAGAGGGAGAGAGAGATAAAAACATCAATGATGAGAGAGAATCACTGATAGGCTGCCTCCTGCATGCCCCTCACTGAGGATCGAGCCCACAATCCAGTCATATGCCCTGACGGGGAATCGAACTGTGATCTCCTGGTTGATGCTCAACCATTGAGCCACAATAGCTGGACCATTCTTTAATAAGTTCAAATAGCACGCTCTCATAATAATCTTATTCTATAATATTGTCTCTGTCATAGTGGGACATTGTTCCCATTAACCATGTCACTGGCTGTAATGGCAATGGCAGTGATTGAGATCTGTGAATCTGCTGACCTCTGACCTGGAATGGGATTCTTGTTAGGTTAAATTAACTAATGCATCAACAAAGCTACCCACGATCCAGACTTCTTGGTAGCTTTTTCAACATCAACATCGGAGCTGAAGCTGCACTGCCCTGGCAGCAGGTGGCTCTGAGGAAGGTCTCAGATCCCTGCCTTCCAGTAGCTGTGCCCTTGCGGAATTGAATGGCACTGCCATTATTCTGTGGATAATGAGATGAGATGTGCTTATCACAGCAATTTACTGAAAACAAAAAAGCCACACATTAGCAAACTAAATTTATAATCAAAGGAAAAAAGAGAAGAAAGCATTTGCATAAAGAGCACCAAAATCTCGAGGGACCAATCCTTAGAGGACTGAGGCATCAGGATTCAAACATGATGAGTAATTTTCCTAGGCCACACAGCACCAAATATATCATCTGACACAGATCTTCTTTTGATTTCCACTTAGGTTTAATGGTTGAATAATCATGGCTCATAAGTTTATCTTTAATAAGTCACAGCAGACAGTTTATTAGCAGATTCTTCAGGCGGCAGGGTTGTCATTTGTTGTTATAGTGATTGTCTCTTTTAAATATCACAGCTGTTGGTATTTTTATTTATTTATTCATGATTTGACTCCTGCCTCCCCCACATCTCTGACGCTCAAAGGCAGGCTATTCTCTGTTTCTCTTTGAATTGTGAAAGGCGGCTGTGACAGCCTCTAGCCCGGGCCCTGCAGTGTCGCACCGGGTCCTGTGGAGCTGAACAAAAAGCCACGTCTTCCTGAATCTGGCAGAGCCCGTTATGAGAGCCGAGCCTTCTGGAGGGGGGCTTTCTCTGCCAGTGCGTGGCGGGCATGAAGGGAATCCTATGAGGGGCTCAGGGCCAGTCAAGACCCTTCTTCATGTGTTTCTTGGCCAGGAGAGTGGAACCACTAGGAGAAATGCAAATGCCCAGGCCTCCACTGTCCTGTGCAAAATTGGCTGCCAGTGTGAATAAACATAGGAGGCACTGTGAGCTGCAGTTCACATATGCAGCGGAAGAGAAAGCTTGCTCATAACACATAGCATCTTTCATTGGGTTGTGGACTTGGACTGAACAGAAGGCATTATTTCGTTTGTCTGCAGAAAGGCCCTGTGAGGCAGAGTGTATAGATAAAGAGATACGATTTAGTAAAGATAAAAACTGGGGCCTCACATTTTCAGCATGACCTGGAATGAGGCGTGAAACGAGAGGAGGCTGCCGCTGCTAGAAAGCTGGTTTGGGGAACGCCAACGTGCTCCAAATACCAAAATGCTCCCCTCTCCCCCGAGAAAATATGCCATGGTCCCCATGTCCCCTGAGTAAATAAAACAATGTCCCCACCTGATGGATAGGAGGTGAAAAGAGTCTGATATGCTACAATGTAAGCCCATAATGTGTATGACCTGAACAGAGGGCACAGGAAGTACGTATATATATAATCTTGGTTAATTTCCCATGAGCAGGCTTGGATCCCTGGGAGGCCTGTGAAAGCAGAGAGAAGAAAAATGTAAGAAGAATGAGGAAGGAAAATAGAAGGATCATCTCACTCATTTCTTGATTATTGGAAGCACAGGTTTTGTGCTATTGTTTCTTGCCCAGTTCAGCAAAAAGGAGACTCAAAAGACCTCTGTGCTCCTGTGGCTTTGGGAAAGGGGATACCACAATCTGCATAGGCAATCCACCTCCTTTCACTACTAGCAGCACATTTACTTAGTTTTTGGCTTCCCTGCCTTTCAGAAGTGCTTTTGTGAAGTAACAGTAAAAGCAAACATGCAATAATATCTCAAAGAAGTTAATGGTACGTACTGAGGATTATGGAGCACTTTAATTTTTATTGTTGCTTTGCTAATATCTTTATCAATATAATGAGAACTAGAGAAACTGGTATCCACTAGAAAGCAGAGACAGAGCCAGGACTCAGCACTAGGAGCCTTTACACCTGCCAGGCTCCTAATGTGCTCCCAATGTCAGGTTGAAACCTGATAAAGACGTTCCTTAAAATAGGTTTCGAGAAGCCCCTCATTGTATGGTGAAAAGGCAATTGCTGTATCAGCATTATCAAGCCTCACATTTGTGTGGCTTAGTAGTTCTCCAACTCTGTCCTTAAGGAACCCTGGGAGTCTGCAAGCTGGGTGCCAATGTTCCGACAATTAATCATTATCAACATAATAGAAATGTAATGGACATAACGCTAATGTGGCAGATATGTTTTTGTTTTATTTCAAGATTCTTTACCCATGTTTATCAAGCCTTTGACACTTGATGGTGTTTGCTTAATAATGAATGTTGGCCAATATCCATTTAAAATATTTGTTTAATCTATCATAAAATCCCATTGACTCTACTTTGATATATCCAGCATTTGACTAATATTCATCATGAACATACCCACTATTTTGATCTGAGCCACCAAAGATATGGCAATCACCTCCTAACAGGTCTTTCTGCTTCTGCCTTTGTCATTACATAGTCTATTCTCCGCACAGTGGCCAGGGTGAGCCTTTGAAAATGTAGGTCAAGCGATGTGACTCTTGCTCAAAAGTCAGCAGTGGCTCCCCATTTCACTACAGAGCAAAGCACCAACCTGCACAATGCCTTGCAAGCCCTTTAGGGCCTGGCCAGCCCTGACTTAGCCCACCCCTCTTCTCATTCACACTGTTCCAGGCACATTGGCCTCCTGGTTGCTCTTTTTCTTTTTAAATTTTATTTTATTGTTTAAAGTATTATAAATAGTAGTACATATGTCTTTTTATTAATCCCCATTGACCTTCCCCCGGCCTCCCCTACCTCCCTCCTCCCCGCCCCCCGCCCCTGCACATGCCCTCACCCGCCCCCCCAGTGTCTTGTGTCCATTGGTTATGCTTATATGCATGCATACAAGTCCTTCAGTTGATCTCTTACCCCCCAACCCCCCAACGCTCCCCAGCCTTCCCGCTGTAGTTTGACAATCTGTTCGATGCTTCTCTGCCTCTATATCTATTTTTTGTTCATCAGTTTATAATATTCTTTATATTCCACAAATAAGTGAGATCATGTGGCATTTTTTTTTCACTGACTGGCTTATTTCACTTAGCACAATGCCAGGCAAACTTGCATCTTAGGTCCAGTGCCCTATTTTTCTGCTTGGAATGCTTTGCCCCTAAGATGTCTGCTTGCCTGAAATCATTACTTTCAAGTTTTTGCTCAAATCTCACCTTTTCAGTGCAACCACCCTGCCCAGTACAACAACCTGTTTACCTTTCCAACTCCCATTCCCTCTCACCCCGCTCTTTTTTGCCATGGCATCTATTACCTTCTAGCAGTTTAACCCATTAGAATTAGAATGTCAGTAACATGAGAACAGGAACCGTGGTCTTTTATTGTATTTCATGACTTCTATTAAGTGTTCTGAAAATGGTTGTTAAATAAATAAATGTACATTATGTGCCAACTTACTATATTCTGAAGATACAAGAATTAAGACATACGTGCTTTCTAATAGGTCAGTGGGGAAGACATGCAGTTAATAAGTAGATACAGGAAATAGAAGAGAACAAAACAGCAAGTGAGTAATAATGGCAAAACGCATCAAGAAATGATTGCCCTGAGTTGAACAGCTTCGTGCATGTGCGTGTTTGTGTGTTGCATGTACTTATAGTGTGTCTCACTTTGCCTTACATTGTTATATTTTCTTCAATGAAAATGGTTCCTCTAATGCAATCCAATACATCAGTGTTCATTGTGATCTCCAAGAAGCACTATCACTGTCAGGTGCTCCAACACGTGAGGCCATTTAGGATCTGCTATTTGACTGTGTCGTGATTTTCAAAGGGTGCTCACATACATTTTTCTCAGATAATCCTCAGAACAATTTTCAAAATGCAGGTCTTATGTGTTATCTTCTTCAATATGTTCTCCCTGTGTTGCCTTTCAAGCTTTAAGCAATGTATTTTAAGGTAATTTTGCAAAATAAGATGCCTACAGATTCTCTGAGATTCCTATATGTTGCTGTTATCCTGTGTTCATTTTTTCACTCTTTTTTTCCCAGTTGCAGTCCACCATTATGGGTCTTTCAGAGTAAGATTAAATTATACAGTAATTGCTAGGAATGACAAAAAATGCATCTTATCAGAAACTTTTGTTTTCTTACTGTACAGTCAGCTGAACCATTGGATCATCTTCACTTTCAATTCTGTGGACATTTATCCTGTAGTAATTACTAGTATGTATAAGGCATGGCATAAGAAGTTACAGGAGATACAAAGATGGATAAACCAATATCCTTATTTAATAGTATATAGTTGAAGAGGGGTGTCAATGGTCTCAGCACTAATGGAATATACCATTCCATTATGCCTGCAAGTTTCCTGTATGTGTAGGTATATAATTTCTAAATAAACTTTCCATTTTAGAATAGATTTACAGAAAAGTAGTGAAAACAGTAAAAGACTTTTGATATACCCCACACCCAGCTTTTTCCATACCACATTATATTTAGCCATCATGATTCTTCAGGCTCCTCTTAGTTTTGTCAGTTTCTCAGACATCCTTGTTTTTGATGACTTTGACAGTTTTGAGGAGTTCTAGTCAGGTATTTTGAAGAATTTCCCTCAACTGGGATTTGTATGATGTTTTCCTCTTGATTAGACTGAGGCTATGGGTTTTGAGAGAGAAGACCAAAGAGGTAAAGTCATCATATTATATCAAGAGTATGTGCTATCAATGTCACTTATCACTGTTGATATTGATCTTGATCACCTGACCGAGGTAGTATTTGTCAGGTTTCTTCACTGTAATCCCTGTGATTTTTATGTACCCGTTAGCTTGACCAACTCAGGATTGTGCGGAATTTCCCTTGGACTTTCTGTTTTAGGTCTAGCCTCTCAACCCTTGAACCAGCTCGACTTTCTCACATTTCCAATATTTTCTATACATCTTTTGTATTTTTTAAAATACATTTTTATTGATTTCAGAGATGAAGGGAGAGGCAGAGAGAGATATAAACATCAATGATGAGAGAGAATCACTGATCAGATGCTGCCTGCATGTCCCACACTAGGGACCAAGCCTGCACCCCGGGCATGTGCCAGGCATGTGCCCTGACCAAGAATCGAACCATGACCTCCTGGTGTAGAGGTTGAAACTCAACCACTGAGCAACACCAGCTGGGCTCTTTTTAATTTTTCTTTGTGGGCCACATATTTGTTCAATGTCACCAACTCTGGGTCTGAAGGGTGCTTTTGTGTATTGTTTTTAATTAGGGACTTATGTTCGTTATAAAATTCAATACCGTAGTTTAATAGCAACCAGGTTAAGGAATACAAAAAAAGGTAAAGGTTAATTTTATGGATTTACAAATTTTAGAATAAGAGTAGCTTGATTTCAAGTTAAAGATGTAATACATATGTATTGTTTAAAAAGTTGGAAAACAGAACTTTAGAAAAAAAAGAAACAAAAACCACCTGTAATTATCAATAATTACTGCTATCGACTTATTTACCTGAATCATTTTTCTATATTTCTGTATGTTTATCCATTTATCTATATATCTGCACTATCATTTTATTTTTTGGAATGATCTTATATAAGTACTAGTGGCCCAGTGCACGAAATTGATGCACATTAAAAGGGGATTAATTAGAGGAAATATTTTAATATTGCTATTTGCCCTTTTTCTATAATAGAAGTGTCAGAGATGGAGGAAAATTAGTAAAATGTATATGAAAATCTTCCTCCTGTCAGAGTCTGGGGCACACCACAGGACCCAGAGTCAAGTCCCGCCCACCCACATATGCCTCAAAATCACGCAAGACCCAGACCTGGCCGGCCTCCCCCATTGGGCTAGATCCAGACCCGGCCAGTCCCACCCTTGTCAAGTAGTTTTTTGATGGAGTCTTTGGGGTTTTCTATGTATGGTATCATGTCATCTGTGAATAAGGACAGTTTTACTCCTTATTTTCTAATTTGGATGCCTTTTATTTTTTCTTCTTGTCTGATTGCTATGGCTAGTACTTCCAGTACTATATTAAACAGGAGTGGTGAAAGTGGGCAGCACTGTCTTGTTCCCGTTCTTAGGGGAAATGAGTTTATTTTTTCCCCATTGAGTATGATGTTGGCTGTAAATTTGTCATATAAGGCTTTTATTATGTTGAGATATGATCCCTCTATTCCCACTTTGCTGAGAGTTTTTATCAAGAGAGGGTGTTGGATTTTGTCAAATGCTTTTATTGCATCAATTAATATGATTATGTGATTTTTGTCTATTAATTTGTTTATGTGATGTAGCACATTTATTGATTTGTGGATATTGTACCATCCTTGCATTCATGGAATAAATCTCACTTGGTCATGGTGTATGATCTTTCCAATGTAATACTGAATCCTGTTTGATATTATTTTTGAGAATTATAGCATCTATGTTCATCAAGGATATTGGCCTGTAGTTCTCTTTTTTTGTGGTGTCTTTATCTGGTTTTGGAATTAGGGAAATGCTGGCTTCATAGAAAGAGCTTGGAAGTGTGCCTTCCTCTTGCATTTTTTGGAATAGTCTGAGGAGGATAGGTATTAGTTCTTATTTGAATGCTTGCTAGAACTCCCCTGTAAAGCCATCCAGACTAGGGCTGCTTTTTTTTTTTTTTTTTTTTTTTTGCTGTAAGATTTTTGATCACTGCTTCAATTTCTTTGGTAGTTATCAGACTAGTTAGGTTTTTTGATTCTTCCTGATTGAGTTTTGGGAGCTTGTATTTTCTAAGAATATATCCATTTCGTCTAGGTTGCCCAATTTGTTGGAATAGAGTTGTTCATAGTATTTTTTCATAATTGTTTGTATTTCTGTGGGATTGGTTGTTATTTCACCTCTTTCATTTCTGAATTTGTTTATTTGGGTCCTCTCTCTTTGCTTCTTGGTGAGATTGGCTAGAGGTTCATCAATCTCGTTTATCCTTTCAAAGAACCAGCTCTTGGTTTGGTTGATCTTTTGTGTGTTTTTTTTTTTTGTTTGTTTGTTTTGTCTCAATGTCATTTGTTTCCACTCTGATCTTTATTATTTCCTTCCTTCTGCTTATGCTGGGCATTTCTTGTTGCTCTTTTTCTAACTCTTTGAGTTGTACAGTTAGATAATTTATTACCATTTTTTTTGTTTTGTTTTCTGAGGTAGGCCGGAAGAGCTATGAACTTCCCTCTCAAGACTGCTTTCACTGTGTCCCATAGATTTTTGGATTGTTTTGTTTTCATTATTGTTTTTTGCCATGATGCTTTTTATTTCTTCTTTGATCACGTTGGTAACACAATCATTGTTTAATAGCATGCTATTTATTCTCAAGTTGTTTGATTTTTTTTCATTGGTTTTATTGTAGTTGATTTCTAACTTTATACAGTCGTGATCTGAGAAGATGCTTGATATGATTTCTATCTTTTTTAATTTGTAGAGACTTTGCCTGTATACCAATATGTGGTCTATCTTTGAAAATACCCATGTGCACTTGAGAAGAATGTATATTCTGTGGTTTTGGAGTGAAATGTTCTGAAGATGTCAAATAATTCCATCTCATCTAGTGAGTCATTTAGGATTGATGTTTCTTTGCTGATTTTTTTGTTAAGATGATTTATCCAGTGGTGTTAGTGGGGTATTAAAGTCCCCTGCTATGACTGTATTGCTGTCAATCTCTCCCTTGATAATCTCCAGAAGTTTTTTTTTATTTTATATATTTGGCTGCTCCTGTATTGGGTGCATGTATGTTACCAGAGTTATATCTTTTTGAATTGCTCACTTTAGTATTATGAAGTGGCCTTCTGTTATCTCTTGTTATGGCCTTCTCTTTGAGATCTAATTTGCCAGACATAAGTATTGCTACCCCAGTTTTTTTTTTTTTTTCCATTTCCATTAGCCTGAAAAACCTTTTTCCATCTCTTGACCATCAGTCTGTGTGAGTCCTTTGTTATGAGGTGGGTCTCTTGTAGACAGCAGATATATGGGTCAAGTTTTCTTATCCACTCAACTACCCTATATCTTTTGATTGAGGCATTTAATCTATTTACATTTAAAGTTATTATTGTTAGGTGCTTGTTTGTTGCCATTTTTATTCTTTGTTACTGTGTTCCTTCTTCGCTTCCTATTTCTTCTTTTTAATGCAGACCCTTTAGCATCTCTTGCATTGCTGGTTTGGTGGTAAAAAACTCCGAGTCCTTTTTTTATCTGTGAAGCTCCTGATTTCACCCTCAATTTTGATTGACAGCCTTCCGGGGTACAGTATTCTTGGATTCAGACCCTTGCTCTGCATGACTTTGTATATTTCATTCCAGTCCCTTCTGACCTGATGTGTTTCTGTTGAGAAATCAGTTGATAGTCTGATAGGATATCCTTTGTAGTTAACTTTCTGTCTCTGTCAGCCTTTATGAGTCTTACTTTGTCATTGGTGTTTGCCAATTTAATTATAATGTGTCTTGGTGTTGGTATTTTGGGGTTCATCTTGTTTGGGACTCTGTGAGCTTCTTGGACCTGTGTGAATTTTTTCTTCCCAATATCAGGGAAGTTTTCTGTCATTTCTTCAAACAGATTTTCTATTCCTTGCACAGTATCCTCTCCTTCTGGCACCTGTATTATGCGGATGTTGTTTTGTTTCATGTTGTTCCAAAGTTCCATTAGGCTCTCCTCCTGTTTTTTAAGTTTTTTTTTTCCATTTGCTGCTCTGCTTGGGTATTTTTTCCTACATTGTCTTCTCGCTCACTGATGAGGTCCTCCGCTTCTTCTAGTCTACTGTTGATTCTTTCCATTGAGTTCTTTATTGTAGCAATGTCATTTTTCCTTTCTTTGGGGTTCTTCTTCATTTCATCTTCGTTCTTACACATATTGTTGAATTTGTCTTCCATACTTTTCAGTGCCCTAATGACCATTGCTCTGAATTCTTTCTCTGACACGTTGCTTGCCTCCATTGCCTCCATTTCATTTACTTCCTTTTCCAGTGATTCCTTCTTTTCTTTCATATGGGGGCTATTTCTTTGTCTCCCCAAGTTTGTGCCTCTCAGGGTGTCTGGTTATGTAGCTCTCTCTCTCCTGCATTGACTCTCTCTATGTGATCTTTGACCTTTCCATCCATGGATTGCCTCACCAGCTGTGTTTACCAGGTGTTCCCCGGTTAATAATGTGGATGTTGTTATCAAAGAAAACACAATAATTTCAAAAGAAACATCAAAAGTGCTTTATTCAAAGTAATGTCCATCGCTAGCTACACGCCTCCCCATCTTTCAGGTAATTTGTGGATACCATGCCAATAGAACTTTTCTTGTTTTGAGGCAAATCATTCAGAGGCCCAATTTTCCACTTCTTTGTATGTTTTGAAGTGTTGCTCAGAAAGTGCGTGTACCATCGATCAGAACAAGTGGTAATCTGAAGGAACAAGGTCTGGTGTATATGGCGGTTGGGTTAATACTTCCCAGGCAAGATATTTTAATGTGTCTTTAACTGGCTTTGAAGTGTGTGATGGTGCATCATGATGAAGCAAAATTACTTTACCGGGTCTTCTGGCACATTCTGGTCATTTCATGATCAAAGCGTGGTTCAGGTTGATTATTTATTGTTGGTAGTGATCAGTCTTAATAGTTTCACCTGGTTTTAGAATCTCATAGTACACCATACCTTCCTGATTCCACCAAATGCAGAGCATTGTCTTCTTTCTGAAGCGATTGGCCTTGCAGTCAATGTTGATGGTTGACCTGGATCAACCCATGATTTTGTGTGTTTGGTATTCTCAAAATAAATCCACTTTTCATCGCCAGTCACAGTTCAATGCAAAAAAGACTTTCTTTCATACCATTGAAGCAACATTTTCCTGATGACTTTTCGGTTTTCCATTTGTCTTTCGTTCCATTGATGTGGCATCCACTTTCCTTCCTTTTTAATCTTTCGCATTGTTTGTAAATGATCGGAAATTGTTTAATCTTTCTGCAAGTTGTTTTTGAGTTTGACACACATCTTCATCCAATAATGCTCATAATTGTCAAACTTTTTCAGTTGACCTGGATCTTCTTTGTCTTTCACATTGAAATCATCACTTTTAAAACATTTAAGCCAGTGTTCACTAGTATCTTAAGATGGAGCATGTTCACCATAAGCTTTCCGAAGTATGCGATAACTTTTTCTTCAAAATAACGGATTAAAACTTCCTGCAACTGCTCTTTTTATGGCACCAAATTCGACATTTTTAAGTGTAAAAATATCTATGATGTTAACATCTTCAGCAAATTTGACATATGAAGCTTACAAAGCTTGTTGTCAATACAACAAAATAGCATACATACCAAATTGCATATATCTTAACATATGTGTAACTCCAGCTAGTGAAAAAAATCAGCATTATTAATTGGTACACCTAGTAATTTGCCAATTCTGGGTGGATGTTATTTGATTCAGCTATTCCTTCTATCTGCTCTGTGAGAAAACATAGGACCTGTCCGTGTAATTGGCACTCCTTTGTCTCCCCCTGGACAAACTTTTTAGGTGCCCATATCTGGGGAGGCTGGAGTCTCGGTGTTCACACGTTCACAGCTGAGGCAGCTAGTCCCTGGGCTTTGTGGTGGTAGGGTCCCAGGAGGTATCCAAGGCCTCCCTGGTTGGAGGTAAGGCTGGGCTTCTGATCACAGCCGCTCTCCCCTTCAAGATGGCGTGGTTTCTGCGGCAGAGTGGGCTTCTCCGGGAGAGATTTCAGTAGTAATAGAGGCTGCCGGGCCAGGGGAGCCTGGTCTCCAGTCCCCAACAGTCCTTTGAAATATAGCTGCCTCTCACTCACAAATACAGATACTCCCCTCTTGTCCACACACTCTCCTTTTGCTCTGTCACTCACACACTATCTTGTAGCCTGCCATCCCTTCAGCTGCCATCTTGGATCCTCAGACACATTCTTGACACCAAAGTGCACATTGTCTCCAGAAAGTACTTCAATTAAAGCTTCATGGTATATTTCAACAGGCTACTTAATTTGTAGCATTGACTGGAAAAAAGGTGACCACATGCTGTGTTTGAGAATACCAATCTCTAGTAGGCCCACAGGGACATTACCAATATCACCAGTTTTGTAGACATTCTAGAAGAAGAAACCTAAGTAGTTGTCAGTTGGATGAACTGGTGGCAGGATGTAATCCAGATCCTTAAGCAGCATGGTTCCAATGTCATTGCTGCTATTAAAGGTGACTTTCCACACTTGAACCCGGGTATGCCTTACTTGGCTCTAACATGTTTTCACTGTTCTATGCAAAAATTAGCACAAATGCTACTGTAGTCAATTTTCTTAATGTAGGTGATGACTTCTTCAATGATTTCCTCATTCTCTCTCTAGTTGAAGGGTGGCTCAGGGAATCCATTTTGTTAAGTGCAACAATTAGTTGTTCCACAACCAGTGTGTAAGCCAGAAGGGCATGCTCACAGGTCTGCCCATTCTTGGAGATACCTGCCTCAAATTCCCCAACACCAGCAGGAACAAACAGGGCAGCAGGGTCAGCCTGAGAAGTGCTTATAATCATCCTACATAATATAAGGGTAATATGCAAATTGAGTCTAACAGCAGAATGACTGGTTGCTATGACATGCACTGACCACCAGGGGGCAGACGCTCAACTCAAGAGCTGCCCCCTGGTGGTCAGTGTGCTCCCACAGGGGGAGCTCCACTCAGCCACAAGCTGGGCTGATGGCTGCAAGCACAGTGGTGGTGGTGGGAGCCTCTCTGGCCTCCATGGCAGTGCTAAGGATGTTTGACTGCAGCTTAGGCCCACTCCCCTTGGGAAGCGGGTCTAAGTTGTCAGTCAGACATTTCCTGAGGGCTCTTGGGCTGCCAGAGGGATGTTTGACTGCTAGTTTAGGCCTGGTCCCCTGGGGAGTTGGCCTAATCTTGCAGGTGGACATTCCCCGAGGGCTCCTGGACTGTGAGAGGGCACAGGCCGGGCTGAGGGAAACCCCCTAGTGCACAAATTTTCATGCACCAGGCCTCTAGTGTTTTTTCATAATGTCTGAGTGTCCTGGGGTGCCAGTTGTTAGGATTTTAAGCTGGTGATGCCATGGCTGTGGGCTGTGAAAAAATTTACAACTGAGAGAAGAGATGCAGAGAGGAAGTTTATTTTACTTTTCCTAAAGGGAAAGGGCAGGTGCATTGGTAATCAATACAAAGGAAAGAAACAAAAAGCAGCTCCTCCTTTTAAAGCCTTGGCTGTTGTTGCTAGGTGACAAGGAAGAGAGGAGGATTGGGGGGCTGAAATTGAGTAGTCATCAGGGGATTGTCTATGTTAGTTCTTCCAGAGACTGTCCAGGCAGGGGCAGATGTCCTAGGGAGGTGTCTTATCAGTATTTTTCCAAAGCTTGTGAAACATTCTTAGAGTAAAAGTTATGAAGAGTACAAAAGAGGCTTATTTGAAGGGGAGAGGGAAGGAAACTTTCTACTAATAATCCCCGAGTTGTAAAACCAGCAGGGAGGAGAGGTATGTATGCAAGAATGTATCCTTGAGAGTAACTTATCTTGTTTTGCAGTTTGAACACAGGGGCTGTTTGAAACAGGGGAGCTGACAATCTTGGGGTTTAATTACTAGGTGCTTCTCGTAAATTGTGGAAAGCTACAGTAAAGGTAAAAAAAAAAAAAGGCCTTTTTCTATTCTAATATCAGAGATGGTCCCATAATACTTACTGGTCTCAAATTTCCATAAGGAGATAACAATAGTTATATCGCATTCATGTTTAGCTTTTAGTATATCCAAGACTCAGGCATGCAGGAAGAAACTCTCTCTCATCTCAGAAGCATCCTATAAATATTTTGATGGTCCTTTTGTTAATATCACGACATTTGTAGATCAGATAGCCAGTAATGGTGGACTTACCTAAATATACATATCCAGTGATGTAGATGTTAATATGAATCTTCCCCTTCCCCCTCCCCACACACACATTTTGGCTTAAATTTAGCAATGTTTTTCATAGGCATCTATGTTCTGGAGGTAAACCCAGTGCAAAAAACTACACTAAAATTATTTATGGAGGATTTCCCCCTATTGATTGTGTTTAACAACATAGATAACTCCAGTATAAACATTTAATCATAGTCTTATTTGGGGGAATTTTAGTTAGGGAATTTGTAATTATTTATGCTGTCATCAATTCTGTGTTAAATATTTTTGATGCATCTTTGAATAATCTTTGCTTGCATTTTTAAGTTATTTCCCTATTATAGTATCTATGTGAAGTTAATTGCAATCCACATTCTTGGAGGTGGGCTGTATTGTATACCCAAGATCACAGAATTTACTTTTTTCCTTTCTTGAAAAACCAAAGTAAATATGCTGGTGCCCCTGAAGGAACAGAATTCTTCATAATATTCTTTCACTTTTAAGATTCCATTATTCTATGACTGTTGGCTAGTCTTAGAACTTTTAAAAAATGTCATATATATATATATATATATATGGAATATGCAAGTATATCTACACTATAATGTGGATATTACAACTTAGGCTAGGATCCTACAGAAAATAATTAAAATTTAAATGTTCTTGGAAATTGGATACATTATTAAGCTTGCTATTTTAATTGATATCTTTAGTATAATTCACAGAGGAAGAATAAGAACAAAACAGTTTTGGGGAGAGTAAGGAGAACTTGAATATGAGCTGATATAATTATTTCAGTCAGATTTTATAAATGTAATTGAATAAGGCATGCATTATAAGGTAACAAAGTCAATAACATGTGTTCATCATTTCAAATCAAGCTGTAAAAGACAATATGAAGTGATTTTCCCAGTGTAGTTCATTTGGTTCCAGTCTCAACTGCTATGGTGGTGAGATTCATTTAAATCTTATTATTGATCTAGAAAAGGCAGAATTTGGATAGGTTCCAGAGGAAATGAAAATTTTCAATGTATGATTAGATCATTGACTGGGAAACACTGAACTCATTGAGGTTATTGCATTTGGAGCAGACTAAGGGGCGACTTAATGTCAGTTTCTGACTGTATAGGTGAGACTATGGTATAATTAACTGTGTGTAACTGATGTCAGCTTCCATGAAGGAAAAGGCACAGTTACACTAGTATAGATTTGCTCTGGTCATTGAGAAGATACAATAGGTTAGGAGACAGTTGCAATCTTTTATATACTCTAGGATGCTCTATAGTTGGGAGAAAGAAGGCTCATAGTTTACTAGGAGAGGCCCCATGAAATGGATGAAAATTTCAGAACAGAACAGTGTAGAGAGAGGAGGGGAAATCTGTCTCCTGGTCATACAAGTTTTAGTTGGTACCACAAATAATGTTGAGGAAACCATTCCCTCATGAAAAGCAAAACTCGAAATACTGAGTCCTATCCCATCCTGTTTGTCCTTTATAATTGGTTTGTGGGCCTTTAAATATGGGCCATTGTCTTCTCTGCTATTCTATACTTATTGCACATCGACAGGAATTGAATTGCAACAATTCTCTTTGTTTATATAGATAGCATCTGTCAACTGCAGCATGACACTTTAATCTACTATGAATGCAAATACTTATGCCTGAAAGTTACATTGATTTAGAAGGAAGGTCTACTTTCCTCCAGTGTAACACATTACTCCTTTGGCATATGTTAAGCACTTTTGAGAATTTCTTTTGGTCATTAGATCAGTAATACACTATTTGGAATCTCTGAAGAGCAGATAGGAAAGCTACACAATATATAGTAAATTAGAACAGTGATATTATTGGGTTAAATATAACTTAATTATTCAGTTACTTGAGGCTACATAGTAATTGAACCATATCTTTTGATAATGTTCTTATAGACTCTGGGAATAACCAAATTTAGAATGATGTGCTGTCATGCCATTTCTTAGAAACATGTTCTTTGTTGTCCTTGGTGACTGGTTAGCCATGCCTCGGAGAATTTTGTTTGTGTAAATGTTATTAATTATTTTACTTTAAACATGATAAAAGTGCTTTTTAAAAAATTCAGATTAAGCCTAAAACAAAGCCAGACATAATATGCAGACATAATATGAGATTCAGAGCCACAAAGGGTTTGTTTCAAGAGCAAAACTATTTCTGTGAAGTTAAAACGCATATCTGAAGTTTATAACTTAGTTAAATGATCAAGTATTTGTAAAGTAACTATGGTGCAAATGTGATTAAACATTTTTGTAGAGATTCTCAGACATTTTGTATCAGAGAAAGTTAGGTTTAAAGATAGTCACATGTTGAAAATGGAGTGCTTGTCTTTCCATAGCTGCCATTCCAAGTCTCACTGCATAATTATACTCTAGTATAATCATGTTCCCTAGAGGACTTGGTTTAACAATGTCTATCTCACATCTAGATTTATTTCCCACAGTCTTGTGAGCCCTGGGGACCTTAGGTAATCACCGATTTAATATTATGCCAGACATCCCACCATAGCATTTGTGTTGTATTACTAAAGACAACTGATATTTCCCCAGAGTTTGGGGTTTTCCAAGAAAATAAACATAATTTTTTAATCTCTCTTTCCAGGAACTATTTCTTCAATTAGATACATTGTCAACAGGTGCATAGCGATATCTGTATAATAAATTCCTGGTCCAAATTAACAAATATGGTTATAGTCATGGTTAACATGAACTAGTGTTAGAACTACCACATCTCATTTGCAAGTTAATAAATACAGTAAAAAAATTCATCTTAAGAAAACAAATTATAACCATGAGCCAAAATATAATGAACAGTGATAGTGTTTTAAGGACAAGACTTGAAAAAATATAACTGTGTAGTTTCTTATTAATCATCACATTAATAATTACTGCTAAAAATAATTCTGGTTTTACCTCCGAGGTTGGGTAAGATAATTAACCCTCAGAATTTTATTAGTGTGAAAAAGCCATTAGTGTGAAGACAGTGTTCTGATACTTTGGGGCTTTGCGTGGTTTCCTTACTCCTTTAAATCATCTCGTTAAGCAAATTGGTACTCAATATTCTCATGTTCTTGCTTTTCAGGGGGAAAAATCCATGTAGACTTCCCAATTTATATCATCTGATTATGCAAAGTATAAAATGAGAGGGAACTTTAAGGTATGTTTTCCAAACAGGGAATCATCAGTTCCATGTCATTCATCCTGTCCCTGTTCCTCATTCTTAAGAATCAATATTGGAAGAACCTAAAGGGTATAATGCTAAGTGAAATATGCTAAGTGAAATAACTCAGGCAGAGGAAGACAAATAGGTATGGTTTCACTTACATGTAGAATTTAAAAATGAAACAAAACAAACAAATAAACAATACAAAAACAGACTCATAGAAACAAAGACCAGAAGAGAGGGGATAGGGGATGAATAAAAAAGGGAAGGAAAATATAGTCCACAATATTGTGTAAGTTTGCATGGTGATAAATGATTATTAGAATTAATGGGGTGATCACATTAAAAGGTATAAAAATGTCAAATCACTATATTGTACACCTGAAAGTAATACAACCAATATAAATTGTATACTAACTATACTTAAATAAAAAATAAATTAAAAAATACTGGCACAGAATTAAATATAACATTTTTTATAGATTAAATTAATTATGCTTAAAAATAATTAATATTGTTGTGAATAAGGTATTTAAGGGTCCAAATTCATACCTTTAATGTTAGTATTAGATTTAATTTTCCATTTCTAGCCAAAGATTGTAGGAAGGGATATTTCCTTCTCTTCTTCATAGTACATTTTTATCAAGAAATGAAATGTGTATTTCACTTTCCAGTCATATTTTAGGGCCTACTTCAAGTTCTATTTCTTGAAGAGTTCCTTGATAACTCTAGCATGGTATATTCCCTGTTCTGAAATGCAATTTTTTTATTACTGTCATTATGCATTTGGGATGCTGACTACCAGCAGTTCTCTATCCTCTTTTTGAATCCTTAAATATGCATATGAAAGTTAAATATTGAAAGGTGACTTTTATGTTGAAAGGATGAGATGCACTTTTGTTCCCAGTGTGTTAAATACATTATAAAATCTCGTTACACCTTACATTTTAGCTATAACATCCATTGATACTTACTCAGACTTCCTTGTTCTTTTAAATTTCATTCTTTGTAGGTATATTTGAACATATAATTGATCAGGTAAGGTCCAATAAGTATCTAATTGAGCTTTGGTATACTTATTGTCACTCTTATTATTTCAATTGTATTAAACTTATAAAATGACTGGTAACAGTATTTTCACTTCAATTGAAAAAGTAGTTTTATACCATCTTACTAGATAACTAAGATGCAATTATTTATTCTTGACTTATTAAAGCTCTAATACAAATTACTGCTTTTATTCCAGACACGATGTTACTTGAACTTCAGGACCTCTATTTTTTTTATTTTTTTAAAATATTTTTTGATTTTTACAGAGAGGAAGAGAGAGGGATAGAGAGTTAGAAACATCGATGAGAGAGAAACATCGATCAGCTGCCTCCTGCACACTCCCCACTGGGGATGTGCCCGCAACCAAGGTACATGCCCTTGACCGGAATCGAACCTGGGACTCTTCAGTCTGCAGGCCGATGCTCTATCCACTGAGCCAAACCAGTTAGGGCAACTTCAGGACCTTTAAACACTATTTATTTATTCTTGCCTTTTGAGAAATTTTTGTTCAGTATTTCAATTACATATGTTATAACTTAAAATGCATTAATTACAATTTTTTATAGTCAATAGTTCCTAAAATGACCCAATAACATTTTTAAAAAATATATATTTTATTGATTTTTTACAGAGAGGAAGGGAGAAAAATAGAGAGTTAGAAACATTGATGAGAGAGGAACATCGATCAGCTGCCTCCTGCACACCCCCACACCGGGGATGTGCCTTCAACCAAGGTACATGCCCTTGACCAGAATCGAACCTGGAACCCTTGAGACCGCAGGCCAATGCTCTATCCACTGAGCCAAAGAGGTCAGGGCAACATTTTTATTTCTCTCATTTTTATTTCTTTCTCTTGTCAAGTTTTCAACTGGAAAGGATTTCAATTTGAGTGCAGAATTCCCTTTAGTTTTTCTTTAATGTAGATCTACTAAACATTCTCTCAAATTTTTACCTGAAAATGGCTTTATTTTACCTTTATTTCAAAATAAATTTTATTGTATATAAAATTTTAAGTTGGCAGTTATATTTTTTGGCAGTTAAAACGTTATTATTTTGTCCTGGCTTGTGTCAGTTCTTTTGAGAATTCAGATGCCAGTTTTACTTCTTTAAAGGTAATATTATTTTTATCCTTGTCACTTCTTAGGATTTCCTTTTTCTCCGTGATATTCAGCATTGTTACTGTGATGTGCCTACATGTGGTTTTCTTGGTGTTTTTCTTCCTTCGAATTGAGCTTCTCCTCATTGGAATTCTTTGGGTTGATGTCTTTTATCAGTTTTAGAAAATACTCCACCACTATCTCATCAAATATTTTTTTCTGCCCCATTCTCTTTCTTCTCTCCTTATAGGACTCCAACTGTATGTGTCTTTGGTATATTCCCCTGTATCTGTCTCACTTGTCCAATGTTTTCCATTTCACTAATCACATGTCTGCAATCTGCTTTATCCCCATTTTATATGATCCATATATATATATATATATATATATATATATATATATATATATATATATATATACACTAGAGGCCCGATGCACAAAATTCTTGCAAGAGTAGGCCTTCTTTCCCCCAGCTGCAGGCACCAGCTTCCCACCAGCACCTGGGATCCGGGCTTCCCTCCAGCTGCTGGCACCTGGGACCTGGGCTTCCCTTGCAGCCCCGGCTTCATCCAGAAGGTCATCCGGAAGAACTAGAGGCCTGGTGCATGAATTCATGCATGGGTGGGGTCCCTTGGGGTGGTCTGTGGAGACAGGCCTCAGCTTGCGCCCCCAGCCTCACAGTCCCACAGCCCCACCTGGCACCCAGCCTTGGCCTGGTGCTGCCCCCTCAGCTGCTCCACCATCCCATCTGCAGGGTGATCAATTGGGGCTGCCCCCCCCCACCCACCCAGCTCCCTCAGCTCTTGGGAGCTGGGTGGCAGCCCTTCCCCCCCACTGCCACCACTGGTCACCATCTGCAGGGCGATCAGCGGGGTGATTAGCCCCCCGCTTGCACCCTCCTTGGCCTGGTGCTACCCACTCACCTGCTCCACTATCCCATTGTGGTCCCACTCTTGTCAAGGCCCATCAGGGCCGGCAGTGCCTCCACTGCCGCCCACTGCCAGCGCTGCATTGCCAACACCTGTCATGTTCTGTGTCACCCCCTGGTGGTCAAGTGCACATCATAGTGAGTAGTCGAACTCCCAGTCGAATGGCCACCCAAGGGGACAATTTGCATGTTAGGCTTTTATTATATAGATGTCCAATTCAAATACCAACTCTTTTATGTAGAAATATAGTTAAGCACCCACATCTTAGAATTATTATGCCTCTATTAAAATCCTTCCTCTATCTCTACTAGCTGTGTACTTTGGGGTATTGCCTTACTAGTATATATAAAATGATAAAAAGAATGCCTATCACTTTAGGTTGCTGTGAAGATTAAATAACAACTAACTAGAGATTGGCACCTGATAGTCTTTCAATAGTACATGTAAAATATAATTAGCATCATCATTATCTTTGTAATTCTTTTTAATTTTGAGTCTTATTTGCCATTTTAATCATATGTGCTCTGCTACTATCAAACTTTCTTAACTTGTGCATGTTTTCTAATGGCTTTAACATAATCTAAAAATTTAGTCTTTGGATTCATTGATGAACATTTAACTTTAATATAATTTAACATTTTTTTTATCAGGGATTGCACAAGTATTCATCATCATCATTATCATCATCATAATTTTAGCATCATCATTTGCAGGAACTAATACATAGAAAATGCTAGTTCTTGAATGAATGAATGAATGAATGAATGAATGAATGAATGAATGAAATAGTGAGGAGTAAAATATTTTTATATCTACTTAGCAAAATTATAAAACATACTACACAGTATATTCAACATCTGAGTTTACCTTTGTTTTAGTTTTATTCAGCTTGATATTGCTGCATTAATTATCCAGAACCAATAAGTGAGAAGAAAGGTTGACTTAATTCTTAAATGATGTATCAAAGCAAATGAAAGTCAAATGCCTTCATGGCTAATAGGAAGGTCAGTTTAGCATTAGTCAAATAAAAAAGAGTGATGGAGAATTGAATCACAATGCACACAATAGTTTAGGCATGACAAACTCAACAGAATCTTTGTCATAGTAGTAATACCATATCTGGGTTTTCAGTGGAAATTTATTTTCAACAAAACAGTATCATCTATCATATTACATATTGTTAATTTTGATTTCATTGGTCCATTGTATTTGTTTTATAAGCTTTTGTTTCTAAAATTATATAAGAATTAATAAATCTAAGAATTTATAAGTTCATAACATTCACATATAAAATATTTAAGTAACATAGTACAATAATTGTAGACTTGGAGTTTATAAGATTTGTTTTCCTTTAAAAGGAGACTATACCTTCCTTACTCAAATTTGTGTAAGTGCTATATGATCCAAGTACTTATTCAGTAGAACTTCATCTGAACACAGCTTGTTAGCCTATAGATTTGGATATATGTGACCCCTGAAACATTACAGCAACATGCCGAAGTCCACTATATCAGAGTTAGTCTGTGATGCTGGCATCAGTCCAGCTGGTACATTCTACTGCTGTGAGTACTTCACTCTATTTTTAGTAGTAATTTATTTGGCATTCAGATTGAGATTTTTCATAGGAATAACAAAATAGATTCAAGTCTTAAGCCACCCAATTCTCCTCCTAGGAGCCACCATGCAAAGATGCACACACAGTCTTGGGCCTGAGATGGTTGTAATTGCTGGTTCCTCTCCTCTCTGTTATGTTTGTATAACTTCTCTTGGACAAATAATGAGTAATTTTTTTTTCCTCCAACAACCAAGTCTCATAATTAGAATTTGCTACTTCTTTTAATACATTCAATTATCTGCTGATTCAAACATCTTCAGGTCAAATGCATTAGAAAACAGCTAATTATGCCCTTTCCCATGGGTAAGAAAATCTTTAAATTTAATTAAAATACCTTAACTCAACTGCACATTGGGTCTACTTCCCAATGGGTTTTCTACAGGGTGACTTAAAAAACCAAGCTCAATATTGAAATTAGCAGCAACTATTAGTTGTCATTTCTTCTTTTTTAAAATAAATTATTTTTATTTGAAGGATACTTTGATCATTAATTTAATTCTCTCAATTATGCTCTGCATTCACTCTTAAAAGCACAGGTTAATTAAGAAAGCTTGATTGGCAGTTTTAAAGTTGTTTACTTTCTTATTCTTTTTTTTTTTTTTTTTTTTTTTTTACCAGTAAAGCACCTTAAATGCACACTAACATTTCTCAGTCTCAATATTCTCTTTGACATACTAATCAACACATAAGCAAAGGTGGCAGAAAAAAATCTTAAAAGATGAGAGAAAAATGCTAAGCATCACATCTGAGCCATATATGGTTCAAATATACACCTTTTTTTCACTTTTATGTGAGAAAGTCACAAAAATATTTTCCTATTTCCCTTTCTAAATTGGAATAGAGAGAGCTGTCTTGGCTTAATATTTTCCAGGAGAGCATGAAAATCAAAGCAAATCATGTGTTCTTTCTTTAGTTTTATGAACTTTGTTGTTTTGCGTGTGTGTTTTACTTAGAACCCACTTTTTTTTTTATTATTAAAATTGGCCTTACATGAATAGAGGCATCCAGATGTTGAAAAAAGAAAAAAATCTGGAAAGAAGCAATTATGTGTTCTTCCTCTCATTCACTCCTTCTTTGCCCTTCTTCTTTCCATCCCCCTCCCTTTCTTTCCCTCTCTTCCCTCCTTCTCTTTCTTCTGCCTTCCATACTCTTTCCTCCTCCTCCTCCTCCTCCTCCTCCTCCTCCTCCTCCTCCTCCTCCTCCTCCTCCTCCTCCTCCTCCTCCTCCTCCTCCCCCTCCTCCTTCTTCATGACTTCTTTGAGATGGTTAGTTATGTAAGCGATATATTGATACGAGAAGGTGCCTGTGTGGGCCAAACCTGCCACTCCCATTTTTGCTTGTTTGAATCAGAGTGGCAGGAGAGTAATTAATGATACTAATTGTTCTTACTGATTCAATAAGCAGGGATTGGAGAGTCATTGGAGATCTTTGAATAGAAAAATCACATCAGGGAAGTAATCTTTTAGGCAGACTTACCTCTCAATGATGGGCAGGAAGAAGTAGAATTGCAGGGTGTAGACTGGGTAGAAGGATTTATGATTATCAGGCAAAAGGTGTCAAGGGTTTTGAAAAGTCCAGGACAGTGAAAATGAAAAGAAAGGACTTCATATTGAGAGACATTTGGGAAGAAGAATTAACCAGCAATAGATTGGATAAAGAAAACAATAGAGGAAAACCAAATATTGTTTTCAACTTTCAAGCCTGAATGACCAAGGAAAATGAAAGTATTATAAATGGGAGCTGATCAGATTTGGTAAAGAGGGTAAATAGGCATATTTATGCAATGTTATAAAGCTACTTCTATGTAAAAATGGCAAAATCAATTGGGGAAAATTAGAGAAATTGAGAAAAAACAAACAAACAAAAAGACACACTTTATGGGCTTGTTGACAAAAACTCCCTGAACTGCTTGGTACTTCACACATTAGTTTATCTGCATGTGTACTGTAATCTCTAGTCTGCATTTGTGTTCTTAGAAAACAATAATTTTAACGCAATAATGTGCTATTTATAATCCCTTATCTGTTTTCTAAGGGTGGTATATCCTAGTACCTAGAGAATCATTTACAAATTTAAAGATTTTATTAAAAGAGGGCTTGGCCTTATCTGGTTTAGCTTAGTGGATAGAGCATTGTCCTGTGGACTGAAGAGTCCTGGGTTCAAATTCTGTCAAGGGCTTGTACCTTGGTTGCAGGCCCCTTCCCTACTAAGGGTGTGCAGAATGCAGCTGATCAATTTTTCTAACTCTCTATCTCTCTCCCTTCCTCTCTGTAAAAATCAATAAAAAATGTATTAAAAAAAGAGGACTTGGGGTGCATTTTTGGAGGAGGGGAATGAGTAAGAAATGGCAAGGTGTTTAGAGAGGCGAGGGAGGAAGAAGGTGCATAGGACAGTGGGCAGGGAAGCTATGGAAGCTATTGTAAGGAGACAGAGGAAGTACTGGTAGTGAGTGGCAGGTGAGAGACCTTGGGGTTAGACATCACATCTAGTGATTAATTTGGGAGTGAAATACATGTGTTGTAATACAACTGTTCCATATATACCATCATAACTCCTATGGATTTTGAATATGTGCTTCTTATTACTCCAAGTGGTGTAAACTTTGTGTGTGAATAAAAAGTTTTATGAATCTTGCTCTATAGTTATAATAGAAGGGAACAAACATATGCTATAAGGGTTCAATCACATGTGTTGATGTTTGTGTGTGTGTGTGAGAGAGAGAGAGAGAGAGAGAGAGAGAGAGAGAGAGAGAGAATACGAAAATGAGTGTCCAGAGGAGTGATTTACTGAGGAGAATGTGGGGTTGTTGTCCATGTTGTCTGTTCAACAGAGAAGTTGGGAATCCTAAATGGGGAGTGCAGGAAGCGGTACAGACCTCAGGGGCAATGATGACTATAAGCCTTGCAGGGTGGGCTAGGCTTGCTGAAGAAGAGCTTAAGCAATTAAACACATGTACCTCCATGATCACAGGCAAATTCTATGATCACAAATTGGTGAAAGCTCTACCAAAGTGCCCAGCCTTCAAAGAAAACAATCCTATATAATAAAAGCCCAGCAATCAACATGGCAGAATGACCAGAATGACCAGAGACCAGAATGACTGCTGCCCCTCGCCCTGGCCGGCCCCACCCCCCAGCAGGGACTCCCACCTTGATCAGGGGCATGGCCAGCCTGAAAACCACCCATGGCCTCTCACCCTAGCCAGCTTCACCCCTTAGTGGGGACCCCCACCCCAGTAGAGGGTGTGGCCAGTTGCAAACCCCTCACCCTGCCTGGCCTTCTCCCCCCGCGGGGTCCCCCAACTAGATCAGGGGCATGGCTGGCCTGCAAACCGCCCACAGCCCCTTGCCCCAGATGGCCTGACCCCAGTGGGGATGCCCCCCCCCAATCGGGGTAGTGGCCAGCCTACAAACCTCTCATGGTCTCTGGCCCCGGCCAGTCCCACCCCCTAGTGGGGACCCCAACCCAATTGGGGGCCCTTATCAGGGCAGGATGGCTGGCTCCCACCTGTGCACTGAGCCTCTATCCTATATAATAAAAAGGTAATATGAAAATTGACCCTAACGGCAGAATAACCAGAATGGCTGCTTGACCAGTCACTATGAGGCACACTGACCACCTCTCAGTCCCTTTCCCTAGCCAGCAGTCTCCGATTGCCTGATGGCAAACAGGGAACCAGGGAAGGGTGGCAGGGGATGTGGGTGGCACCATGCCAAGGCCCCTGCCCCACCATTTGCCCCCCACACAGAGGGCAACCTATACACCAGTGGCGGGGGGCAGGGCTGGTGAGCAGGCAGAAGGGCCAACCTCTTGGTTCCTCCCCCTGGCCAGCAGGCTCCAATAACCTGATGGCAAATGGGAAACTAGGGGTGGGTGGTACTGAGGGGTGGGGCCAGCTGCGGGCACCTGGGGAAGATGGCCTTGATCGCAGGCCAGGTCTAGGCACCATACCTGCTCATGAATTTTATGCGCTGGGCCCTTAGTGACTATTTATAATACCTAATGTGCAAGGCAGAACATTAGTGTTAACAACGGTATGAGGTCAGTGCCTTTATCTCTATTTCACTAATGAAAAAGAACCTGCCAAAAGTCACACAATTGTCATTGGCAATGTCAGTATTTTAATCTAAAGCTCTCTGATTTCAACTCCTCATCTTTAACCATTATGTTTTTAGAAAACTATTTCTCAAAGCTGTTGTTGACTCTATGAAGTGAAGAATTGCTCAAACTAATCATACTGGTTGTGACCAGTTTGGGCATCTGCTCCCCTGGCTAACACTGCTGGAAACATACCGCACAATCTGGTTGGGTGTTAGGACAGGCTAGAGTCAGGGAGCAAATAGTGATGGTTTTATTATCACACCAGACATTTAACACATATTTTTCATTCCCTTAAAGAATTCCAAATGTTTCACCCTATATTTAAGCTACACTTCAAATAAGTTTAGCATCAAAGGGCTTTTATAATTTGATTTGACCTTATTAATTCAAATTTATTCAATTCATTTAAAAATCCATGGGCATTTTTATAGAGAGTTAGGCATAGGTCAGGCACTACAGTGGAAAGGAGAAACAAAGATGAAATAAACACATTTCTCCAGGGTCCCATTGTTGTTTGCTTTTAAAAGTAATATTCTAGGTCGTGGTTCTCAACCTCTTTTTGGCTATGCCCCACCTAAGCATCTCTAAAATCCTGATGATCCCCGCCCCCCGTGACATGTACTTCTTATTATTTAAAAAGTGAACTCCTATTCACATGGAGGAAGCCTAAAAGGCCATTAACTTAGTCTAAACAAGCTTCCAAAGAACATGACACCCATGAAAGAGAGAAATAAAAGAATGAAAGGACAGTTGGAGTACTGAGGAAGAAATCACTAAGAAATTGTTAAAAAAATAATAATATGAAGTGATATGAAAAAATAGCAAATAAAGTTTCAAAACATATAATAGAGAACTGAAATGCATAAATGTCACAATAAATATTTATATACTGTATATGAGGCCACTAGAACCATAAGAAATGAAAAAATTCATTGTTAATAATTCATTCTCGAATTGCTCCCCTTAAAAATCAAATTGCCCCCTGTGGGGTATATGCCCCACATTGGGAACCAGTGTTCTAGATGCTATATAGAGGGTATATTTCAAGTATGATCAAAACAGAGAAAAAATGATAAATTGCATGAAAATGTAGGATAAGGTAACACAGAATATGAAATTTGAGCTGGGTATTAAAATATGAGAAGTTTATCAGTCAGAGATGGGTAGATGGGCATTTCAAGGATCAGCAGAGCAAAAATTAGAGTGTGAAATCATACAGTATGTTCAAATCATTGCAAGGAGCTCAATACAGGATCAATCAATTATTTGCATGAAGGAAGACGGTAGAAGAGAAGGCTAGAAACAGTGTGGGGCCAGGTTTTGAAGGTCCTTGGATGCTGTTCTAAAGATTAAACAATAATTGTGGTTTGAGGTTTTTTTAATTAAAATTTATTTTATTTTTAGCATTCACTGTTAGGCATGTTTATAACAAAAACCTAGAGAGTTTTAATTTGCCCATGTTCCGTGGCTGTAGGGCAATCGCTTGTCCATACCACAGGAGAGGTCAGAGAGAAATTCTCTCATCTGTGTCTCCTAATAGAATTACTTTTGCATATCTTTAAATCTAAAATGAGTACTTATAATCTTATCTCCCAGGTTTTCTAGGAGGAAACAAATACATTAAACCATGAGTTTTAAGAAGGGGAATTTTATTTTGAAAAAGCTCACTCTGGCAGGGAATGTAAAGATGAATTGAGGAGATGGGACCTTTCTCCTTCCTTATATATTTTTAAATCCAGCCATCATTTGTGGTTTGTTATACTTCATTCAGTACACCAGTTCCTGCCACCAGCCTGGCTGTTTTCTAATGTTG
The DNA here is from genome assembly GCF_014108235.1 of Myotis myotis. NCBI lineage: Eukaryota > Metazoa > Chordata > Mammalia > Chiroptera > Vespertilionidae > Myotis > Myotis myotis. The sequence goes on from NW_023416313.1 coordinate 163,957,233, forward strand.
TTCATTTTGCCTTCTTAGGGATAGAGCATTTCTCCCCCTTCCAAATCCAATATTCTCTCTCTTTAAGGCAGAAGCAAAGAGACCCCTCAATAGCATGTATTAGATCAGATTCTTCAGAAGCAACCCCTGTGACAAGGATTCCTGAGCAAGGGATTTACTAAGAAGTGTTTTCAGGGGAAAATGGCAAGAACAGGGAAGAGAAAAAAGCCTAACAAGGGTTCATGCCTCAGATTGAGCCTATAGGGAGATCTGGAGTGCAGACTACATCACAAGTGTCCTGCCTCCACACAAGGGGACTGGACGTTCATACTCCCACACCAGTCAATCATTGGCTGTGGGCTTCTCCCAGGAGGGAGGTGTGGGCAGTATACACTACCAGGCACTTGTGATTCTCTGCACTTGCAGGCAAAGCTGCTCCCCTGGCCCAGGGCCAGTCCTCTGAAGACAGTTCCAGATGGAAACCATTAGAAGTAAAGCACAGAGACTGGGTCAGATGCACAGAATGGGTAGAAAGTATTCTATGGGATCTGGATGGAAGAGCGGCAGGTTCTAGTAGAATAAGGAAGCATTGCTCCCCTGCTCCAGCCAGACTGGTTTATTCTCTAAAATTCTCTGGGAGTTATTTTGTCTGCCTCTCAGAGAGGGGACCTGTGCTTCTTTTGGGTGTTCCTTGGTACCTAGTCCACTACTTTGCACATAAAATGAAAGCATTTTTCCCCCCCAAGTAATGCTGAATCTAGATCACCTCTTTGAGATTCCTTGGTGATCAAAGAAATGACCAAACTTCAAGGAATACACTTACAGCATGAGTGTTTGCTAAGTGGGCTCATGGGCCCATTTCACTTCTAATGTGAAACCCATGCCATTCCTCAGAGTCTATAATAACTCCTAGAGTTCAAGAGTGTGAGGTAATGCATCCATCAATCCCAGTGTAGAACAATAGCAATGGAGACTAATTTAGTCAGCTGACAGCCACGCATCAAGGGACCCTTGGTGATTCCAAAATGCAGTTTGCCAGCATGGAACCCTTTCGAATGTAATAGCTCTCCCAAGTTAATGCACTGGAAACAGGCTCAATCAGAACACTTTAAAATGAAAAGTATAGTAGAAATTGACTGTCAGTTATGCGAGAAGAGACAGTAGGTCCTTTCCTTCTTTTACTTCTCTGTTTTTCATAGCAATCTAAGACATTTACATATAGAAAAAAGCCTTGGAAATTGTTTAACTAAAGCACCTTTCTGCCTATGCTGGTAGGAACAAAGTGATGCCTTTTGATTTTTTTAAGTTAAGTTTATTGGAGTGACATTGGGCAACACGATCATGTAGGTTTAGGTCTGGGGCTGTATGTTACAACATCTGTATAGTGCACTGCGTACCCACCACCCAAAGTCAAATCTCCTGCCACCATATATTAGGACCCATTCTTTTCCCCACTCCCACTGAACAAAAACAACAGACAGAAACACAAAGGAAAAGAACCAATGGAGGCACAGAGCTAGTAGTGATTTTTTAAAAATCCCAAATACAAAATGAATACATTATATTTACACATGTATTTCCTCTTTTATATCACTTTACTCTTTATGAGGGAAAAGAAAAAAGCTTGAAGAAAAGTGTTGCATATATATATATATATATATATATATATATATATATATATATGGTCTCCTCCCCTCCCATTTTTTTTTTTTTTTGCTTTCAAGATTAAAATAATAGAAACTCTCTTTTTGTTAAATAAAAAAGCCAATCAATAGCCATCAAGGCACATGTTATTGGCTAAAATGCCAAAGGGTAGATCAGCATATACCCTGTAGTCTAACATCATTTCATATTCCTTTATAACCTTTGCTTACCTTGACCTTTTTACATCTAGAGATCTGAGAGGTAGGCTTTTTAATACTTGTCCAAAATTTTCTGTTTGGAACATTGAGTGAGGGCTTCACGAGCCATTAAATACCTTGGATTAAATCTGCTTAATTTTCAGTCATTAAACCTAAAACACACACACACGGAAATACTGCATGTAAATATCAACTTTTCCTAACCAAAGCTGATCTCTCTACTTCCTTCTCCTTATCTACACTAATAAAAGACAAAGATGCTAACTGACCATACCTTTGCTACGCCAACCAGCCAATCAGAGTGACTATATGCAAATTAAGCCAACCAAGATGGCAGTTAATTTGCATATACCATCTGGGAGCGAAGCAAGCCAGGCGGCCGAAAACAAGCCAGGTGGCGGAGGCGGGAGTGAAACAAACTGGGCATCGGAGGGAAGCAGGGGCAAAACAAGCCAGGTCAGGCAGCGGAGGGAGGCGGGGGCGAAACAAGCTGAGCCAGGTGGCGAAGGGAGGCGGGGGCGAAAGAAGCCGGGTGGTGGAGACAGGAGCGAAGCCCACCTCAGAGGGTTTTGCTCCCTTCTCTGCTTCGCTCCAGCCGTAGAAAGCCCTATTCTTGCAGGAATCTTCCTTCAATGGGCCTCTAGTCCTATATAATAAAAGCCTAGGCAGTGTCACGTGTGATGTCATCACAAGATGGCCACCACAAGATGGCCAGCAGGGGAGGGCAGTTGTGGGTGATCAGGCTGGCAGGGGAGGGCAGTTGGAGGAAAACAGGCCTACAGGGGAGGGCAGTTGGAGGCGACCAGGCTGGCAGGGGAGCAGTTAAGTGTCATTCAGGCCAGCAGGAGAGCGGTTATGGGGTGATCAGGCTGGCAGGAAGAAGCAGTTAGGGGCAATCAGGCAGGCAGGCAGGCAGGCGAGCGGTAGGAGCCAGTAGTCCCGGATTGTGAGAGGGATTTCTGACTGCTGATTTAGGCCCTATCTCTGTGGGATTGGGCCTAAACTGGCAGTTGAACATTCCCCAAGGGGTCCCAGATTGGAGAGGGTGCAGGCTGGGCTGAGGGACACCACCCTCTGTGCACAAATTTCATGCCCTGGGCCTCTAGTACTATCATAAATTTCCATCATCCCTCAATCCTCTGTCTTTTAGTTGTTTTACCTCTCTGGAAATATCAGAAGCAAGGTTGAAGTATTCAGGGTTTTAGATTACAGCTAAATTTTGCACAGAATGCTATACAATTTGAGGTGAGTCACTGCTCTTTAGATGATGGGGGCTAGAGTATGAATAATTAGTAAAAATGACCAAGTTTGGCAGCAGAAAATGTCAGGGAGCAGAGAGCATAACAAAGGTATTTATGACAAACATCTTAGCACAAAGCAGAAAGAAAACAAAAAACAATTTGAGACCCAGTTTACTTTTCTTAATACAAGTCTAACATGAAATGATTATCTAAGATAAAGTGATGGTATTTCCAGTCATTTGTGCAAGGGATTACTATTATGTAGAAATATTTAGAAAAATTATTAATGTTTCTTATAATATTTACTAGAGGCCCGGTGCACAAAATTTGTGCACAGAGGGGGGGGGCTGTCCCTCAGCCTGGCCTGCACCCTCTCCAATCTGGGACCCCTCAGGGGATGTCCAACTGCCGGTTTAGGCTTGATCCCTGTGGGATGGGGCCTAAACCGGAATTTGGACATTCCTCTCACAATCCGGGACCACTGGCTCTTAGCCTGCCTGCCTGCCTGATTGCCCCTAACTGCTTCTGCCTGCCAGCCTGATCGCCCCCTAACCACTCCTTTGCCGGCCTGATTGATGCCTAACTGCTCCCCTGCCGGCCTGATTGCCCCCAACTGCCCTCCCCTGTCACCCTGGTTGCCCCTAACTACCCTCCCCTGCTGGCCTGATTGCCCACAACTGCACTCCCCTGCCACAGCCTGCCTCCTCCGCTGGGACCCGCCTCCTCCACACCATGCAGAGCCGCAGGACTCCCAGGCCTCACCGCATGGAGTGGCGGCCGGATCCCACCTCCGCTGTGCATGCAGCCATCTTGTGATGGTCATCTTGTGACGGCCATCTTGTGACAACGTGAGGGCATGACACCACCTAGGCTATTATTAGTATAGATTATTAGGCTCATATTAGTATCTTAATGCTATTCTATTTTAATGTGTTAGTTACTTGAATTACTTGTACCTCATTGCTTTAAGAGCAAATTCATTTCTTGCAGTCGCATCATCTCTTCATTTATTCACACAAGCATTTATTGAGCACTTTCTGCCTTCCAGGTGCAAGGTTATGAACTCTGGATTCAGTGATAAGAGGCACAGTCCCTCCTCTTAAGTTGTTCACAGTCTAGTCGACTGTGACAACCAGGGCTCTTAGTTGCAAGCCACAGATGCTATACTGTCTTAGTTAAGCAGGGAAATAATTTCATTAAAGAATATGAAGTAGTTGAAAGTATCACTCAGAAAGCTAGAGGATCAGATTCAAGTCTAAACAGCAAGAAACAATGTCCCAAATTACTGTTGGGGCAGCGAGGGCATCTATGTTGCAGGCACAAGCACAGACCCTGCGGCTTGCCCTGGAAACACATCTGGTAAGGACCCTGGAGGCTGCCACTTTCACTCCTACCTCTGCTGCCTGCCCTAAGTGACCTGATCTTGCTGCAGTTGCTGTCTTTATCACCTGGAAGAGTTCCTCAGTCTCTGCTTCTTTGCATTATTAGTCCTGGTTTAAAACCTCCTGTGGGTCTGTCAGCTGCTGAGCCCAGGCTGTGTGCCTGGGTCTAAGTAAAAGAGAAGCCAGGAAAGTGAATGCCTTACATTTTCAGTTTCCGTAGTGGAATTCTCCAAATGTAAGAATGTTATTGGCATACAGCACACCCACAGCGACAAATGTCCACTATAGTGCCTGGCTCACTGTGTACCCTTCTTTTCCTACTCACACAGCCTGCTCTGATAAGTGTGTGTCTATGAAGAGATGGGCTTCCATGATTCCCTCATAAGGGAACAATATTAATATAACACAGAAGTTGCATTGTTCCATTTACGACTTTTCTGTAGAAATGTTTTGTGTCATCGAGTAATAACTAGTGAATGCTCATACAGCTGAACATAGCAAGCCATAGAGAAGCCCAGTGCTATGCACGGTGCCTTTCACACTCCCCCTCCTGTTTTATGTTGGGCATGTTGTCTGCCCAACAAGTGCTCGCTGTGTGGCTCTGCCCGATCTTTGTGCGTTTCATTCTTGTCTTCATAGATCAGCAGGCTCAACCCTTTTTTATATATAACCCACTTAAAAAGAAGTAAATTTTAAGATAATATATAGCATTTATTAAGAATGATAACATCTTTAAAAAACTGAGCTAGAATAATTACTGTACCTGTTATTGGTCTGGTTACAAAATTGCATAGGCTTTGAGTGTTTGCCCAATCTATTTTTTTCTGTTAAGCCCTGTAATTATTTGTAAATGATTTGTAGGACATGAGGTTTTCAGGAACATGCAGAGCTGTTATAGTAGAAATACTTGAACTTTAAAAAGTGCTCTCATAAACATGATACAAAAATTTCACATACAAGCACAAACACACTTCCCCTCTTCCCAAGGGGAGTAAAATTCACAATTGTCAGTGCCAGCAACAAGCCAAGATCTCTGGGTGATGTTCATTCCCCTTTAGTCTGTCATAAATCTCACTGTAACATATAGACTAGATTGGAAAGTTCACTACCACTAGAACATGTATACAGAGTAGTGGGGAAAGGAAAAGGAAATAAAAATAAATTAATTAAAATATAATTATATATAACATGGGGGGAACAAATATAGAAAAGATCCATAATTTTCATCTTCAAAGTTGGTTTAAAGACAATAATTAGTCTTTAAATATATATATATAATATATTTATTTAAATATATATATTTATTTAAATATATTTATTTATTGAAATATATATATTTCAGAGAGGATTGGAGAGGAAGAGAGAGAGAGAAACATCAATGATGAGAGATAATCATTGATCAGCTACTCCTACACATTCCCCACCAGGCCTGCAACCTGGGCATGTGTCCTGACCAGGAATCAGACCAGGACTTTCTGGTTCAGAGGTTGACACTCAATTACTGAGAAACATCAGTCAGGCAAGACCATAATTAGTATTGATTTTTCTCTTTTATTAACAATTCTATATGCATTTTGCTTTCAGCCACCACCACTCTTGGTTCTGGTCCCCTGACCAAGCTGTTATTACTGAAGGGTCTGAGTGCTTTGTGGTGCTCCTGTACAGATTTGCTATTATCTTCCATTAAATTTTACCACGAAAAGGAGAATTATGGAGGATTTGATAAGTTCTATCCATCCTTCCCTCTTTCCCATTTTGCAGCTGCAATTTTATTAGTAGTCAGACCAGATAAGAGCTCCATGGTTGATGGAAAGATGTCATTATTAGGGGTTGAGAACTGTAATCGAAATTTATTGGGCAAGGGAAGCAAAAATTTTCAAGAGGATCATTAGTTCACTAGGTCTAATACTAAAATGAGACTCTCCCACTTTCAACCTTTGGTTCTAAGACCCATATGTTCTGGTGATTGGAAAAATAACATTATATCTTAGGTAATAGTTCAGAAAATTTGCTACTGGTGCAGTTCCCTAGTCTTTAACAGGATGTCCGATTGTTTTACATATCCAACTGTTTTTACAGAATGTAGTTCTAAGTCCATTATCTTTGCCTCTTTTCCTGCACAGTGAATATTCCTTAGAAATATGTTTGTTGTGCACTACAATGATAAATAAGGCATTGTGTGATTCCTCATGGTGATGCTATGAGCGCGATGAGCAGGGAAAGCCAAATAATCACCAGATAAATATGTGAATTGCCGTCCCTTCCATGAGGACAGGGATTGAGCATAATTGGCTGGCTCCCCTGAAATGGTACCCCATACTGGATACCTGCTGCTAACTGATTGATTAGTAGAAGTAAATAGGACAGCCTTGGGGAGGTGAGGTCCGTAATGTTGAGTTCCTGCATAACCTTTATCCTTGACACCAAGGCCACTTTGCTTTTGAGCCTGTTTAGCGGAAGTTGGAGTGTCTGTGGAAAGAAGCTGACTAATATGCACAAAGAGAGAATCTTGCTCACATGATAATTAGGAGTCTTCTCCACCAAGCAGGCCTTTTAATGCACATTTACAATGGAACCAACCCTCTCCCATTTTGAGCCCATTACAGGAGGTTCATCCATGCTTCATCAAAACTCTTTGACACCAATCTTCCAATTTTGTCATCTCAGAATGAAGAGTCTTCACTCAGGTTATATATTCTTCAAGGAAAAGTGAACAATCAGATGTGCCACTCAAAGTTCTGCCTCCCAGTAGGGTTTTCTGTAATCCTTTCAGGAGGACTAGTTGCCTCATCTGTCATCAAGGAGGCTCCAGCTGCCAGCTCCTCCAGGATTTGCTTCAGTCATAAAAGCTCCTTTGCCCAAGGGCATAACTTTCCAGGAGAGCACACACCGAATGCCTGATACAGGTGAAAATCTAAAGGCGTGGCCATTTTGGCTGAATGCAGGACATTGTTGCTGAATGTGCTGTAGAGTTCCCCATGAGGTTGTCTAAGTTTTGTTGGTCCTCTATCATCACTTGACTTTCTTCATCTCATTCCTGCTCTTTGTTCCTTCATTTCTCAGGGGTTGATGACTAATAAATGCTTTTGCATTTCAAACTCTATCTCAGTATCTATTTTTGAAGAACCTAACCTGACACCATATGTAAAGCAGGCTGGTTTTCCTTCTCCAACAACTAATCTAGGAATTGAACCATAGGTTTGGCTTGAAGGAGGTTTGACTACCTGGCAAGATTAGTTGCACTGGAGAGAAAGATTCATGCTTGTATAAAAGAACTGTGCTTTCATGACTTGCTTAAGCCAGAACTTCTATGTATCCTTTCCACCTGACACTGGAGTGATAAAGGGCCTTCCTGATTTTATGGCTTGTGTATTAGATAGAACCCAGTTTACAATGAATTGCTCAGATCATATGGTCACCAATTAATCCATGATCAGGCATTAAATACAAGTAAAAGCTGACTCTAAAAAAGAGTAATAATTTTCTCAAATAGATGTCGCTTTATTTCCAAATGTGTAGACTTTTCCTAAAATTTTCTTTATAGGGAAACTTGCTCCAGGAACATTCAAATCTTCTAAAGACTATGTGAGTACAGCTGGTCTTCTGCATAGCAGAGAAATGAGCTGTAATTTACATCAAGTCTTATAAGGTGAAACATTTAGTAAACATCTAAAAGGGGCTTAGCTGCAGGTAAAAAATGACCACTACTAAACCTTCTTACTATTACATTTCACAAAAGTATAATAGGATTTATAAGAGTCCCCTTTTAATATTTGAGGATTTTCCCTGGAAGGTTTATGCATGCATATACCACCTTGTAATATGACATAGTGGTTATAATGTAAACTCTGGGCTAAGAACTTCACAAATTATTGGCTATGAAACCATGAGCAAGTTAACCTTTCTAAACTTCAGTTTCCTTGTGTGTAAAATGGAGAGAATATGTCTCTAACTAATAAAGGTGTTGTAAGGATTGAATGAGATGAGGCCAATAAAGTGTTCAGCGAAGTCCTGGGGTATAAAAATGCTCCCAATTTAGCTATTATTTCATTATTATTACTTGACATACTTGTATGATAACTTCCAAATATCAGAGAGTTTGGCTAAGCACACTAGGATGGTGGGCTCAATTTGGTTCTCTCTTAGTCCTATTTACCATGATTTTACTCTCATTCTTTCCCATGATTCAGAATGTCTACAGACTAAATTTTAAGTTCATGTTTATGATTATGGAGATAATAGAAATTCTATTCTCTAGGCCATTAAATCATTACATTTATGTATGTATTTAACACTGACAAATCCTGAATGAATGTTAATGTCCACGGCAGAGAAAAACCATCTGAAGATTTATGAATTTGAATTCCTCTTAGCTCTTTTATCAAAAATAATCACTGAAAATGCAAGTAGTTCATTTATATTTATGTCAGGGATACTGGATAAGTGTGTGGGATCTGTACTAAACAGGTAGACTTTAGTTCCATCTAACCCATACCCTCTGTTTCTTACTAAAAGCCAGGCCTTTCAGTAAGTGGGTTTTGCCAAAGTGAGTTTTGAATACTACTAGTGGGTTTTGAATAGTTGTTATGTGGAAATAGTCAAAGCGATTCAGTAAATATAAGGTTTTAGTTCAGCTTTATTAAGATACTAAAGGCCCAGTGCACGGATTTGTGCACTGGTGGGGTCCCTTGGCCTGGCCTGCAAGGATCGGGCTGAAACTGGCTCTCTGACATGCCCCGAGGGGTCCTGCATTGTGAGAGGTCACAGGCCAGGCCGACGGACCCCACCGGTGCACTATCGGGGCTAGGGAGGCACCATGGGAGGACTCCAGGATGTGTCTGGCCCATCTGGCCCAGTCCCAATTGGCCAGACCCCAGCAGCAAGCTAACCTACTAGTCACAGCGCCTGCCCCCTGGTGGTCAGTGCACATCATAGGGACTGGTTGAATGCTCGAACAAACAGTTGGACACTTAGCATATTAGACTTTTATTATATAGGATGATTGGCATATAACATTGTGTAAATTTAAGGTGTACAACATGATGACTTGATACATGTATATATTGTGAAATTATTATTACTACAATAAGGTTAGTTAACATATCCAGCATGTCATATAACGCGCGCGTGTGTGTGTGTGTGTGTGTGTGTGTGTGTGTATGTGTGTGTGTGTGTGATACAACATTTGGGGTCTACTGTCTTAGCAACTTTCAAGTATACAATGTAGTATTGTTAACTCTAGTTACTATACTGTAAATTAGATCCCTAGAACTTATTCATTTTATAACTGGAATTTTTGTGCCCTTTCACCAACATCTCCCTGTTTTCCCCACAACCCAGCCCCTGGCAATCACCAATATACTCTCTGTTTATGTGTTTTGTCTTTTTTAGTCGGCAGGCCGATGCTTTATCCACTGACCCAAACCAGCCAGTGTCTTTTTTAGATTCCACATATAAGTGAGATAATGCAGTATTTCTTTTTTTGTCTGACTTATTTCACTTTGGTACCAAGTTCCATCCATGTTGTTGCAAATAGAAATAAGTCCTTTTCTAATGACTAAGTAATATTTCAATGTGTGTGTATATATCACATTTTCTTTATCCATTCATTTTTCAATGGGCAAATAGGTTGTTTCTATGTCTTGGCTATTGTAAATAACGCTGTTGTGGGGATGGTGGTGCAGATATCTCTTTGAAATAGTGATTTCATTTCCCTAAGATATATACCTTGATGTAGGATTGCTGAATCAAATGATAGTTTTACTTTTAGGAATCTTCATACTGCTTTCCATATTGGCTATACCAATTTACATTCCTACCAGCAGTGTACAGGAGTTACCTTTTTTCAACATCCTCACCAATACTTACCTATTGTCTTTTTGATAGTAGTCATTCTAACAATTTTGAGCTAATATCCCCTGGTGATTTTAATTTGAGTTTCCCTAATAATTAGTGATGTTGAGCATCTTTTCCTATGTCTGTTGGCTAGTTTTAACAATGGTAAGCAGGGTTCCGTACTGTAATGCCTCCCAGAAATTTTACTATGTACTTTAAAATGGTAGATTTTTAAGGGGGGTTAGAGCAGTGCACTCCAATAGAAATATAATGTGAGTCACATATTATTTTTAAATTTCCCAGCAGGTACATTAAAAATTAAAGCACTCAAATTAATTTTAATCATATATTTTCTTAACCTAGTATATCCAAAATGAGATAATTTTAATATATAACCAACATAAAATTATGAATGAGAAGAGATATTTTACATTTTTTCCCCATAATAAGTGTTTGAAATCCAGTGTGTATTTCCAAGTTGCATCACACCTCATTTTGGACTACGCCTATCTGAAGAGCTCAAAAGCCATGTGCAAGGCTGTTGTGCAGGGCTAGACTCCACAGTATAGCTCAAACTTGCTTTTCCATGGCTTACTTGTCATGGGACATGGTGAGGGATTACATTAATGAAATACATTTTGAGAAACACTCATTTATAGAGGAGGTTAATGGAGTTATCACCAGATGCAAGAGAAGTGTGAGGAGATAGAAAATGTCATCATAATACAAGGATTGAGCAAACATAAAGTGTGTGGCTGTTGTGAATTTAGCATCACACAGGTATCACACACAGTGTATGAACCTATAAGTACAGAGGCAGACTGGCACTCAATCAGGTTACCATAAGGAACAGGCAGAAGCAAAATGAAAATGCAACCTATGAGCAAGTATAAGGGAGTGAACAGTGCTCAGATGTAGAGCCTGGAGAACACACCAAGTAGAGACTGGTAGGGGAGATGCTGGTGTTCAAACAAGGACCCTTGAACTCATAATCTCCAGGAGGCAATGTTTTCCTCCAAACTTAGACATTTTTCCAATCAAAGAGAATTTTAGAAAATAAAGTAATTAGCTCTCAGAACTCCTTATACATTCTAAGTTATTTCTAGACATTTTAGGTAAAATCCAATAGATGAGGGTTGCTAGAAAAGGAAGGCTGAGTTTTTTATCTCAAACAAAGCTTGACTTGAACCCATAGGATTTTTTTTTTTCATCCTAAAGTGTCACAGCTCCAGTTATTTTGCCCCAACCCTACAGGGATTCCAAATAATTAAGGGAACATTCCAGGGCTTTTCTCTATTGAAAGCAGGCTGATTTGGCAAGGTGAAAGAAAACAAAACCCTTACATAACATTTGCTCAGGGGGTCTTGAATACAAACCTAAAAAGGACAGGAAGGAGGGGCAAGGTGAGGAAATGTGTAATTTGTATAGTTGTAGTTCTACGGACGAGAACACCAATGCCGCCAGATTTAATTATTCCTTTCATTTTGCCTCACTTTACCCTTGAAGATCAATACACTTGTTTTCTTCTTAAGCAGCAATGATTTCTACAATCTAAACATAAATTTAATCATGTGCTGCCATTCCCGTGTTTATAGACTCTGTCAAAGACATAGCCCATTGTAATTATTTTCTCAATCATTTGCCACCAGAGAAACACTCCAGGCAACACTAAAAGTTAACTTAATCACTAGAAACAATATCAGTGCAGTAAATGGATCTTATTAGATGGCCATTTAAAAAATCGAGAAAGCTCATTTCCCAATACTTTAATTTTCTGCTAAATTTCAAATTGTGTTTACATACAGAAATTGAACTATTGCCATATTTTATACGAACCATAAATGAAATAGTGTCATCAAGATTGCTGTTAAAACTTATTCTCATGCAGCATATGCAAATTTCTAAGTCATAAATAATTGGGGTAGTTTATTTACTTCGCCTCTAAAATGAAACACTATGTTAATGCTAAGATGAGTAGTAAGCATAGGTTATATAAATGGCTAAAATGAAATAAATTCAATGCTTAGAAAATAAAATATTTATCAGAAAGATGACAGCTTAGATGACCTCCAAAATTCAGATTCAAGAGATTTCAGATTCAATATAAATTACACAAATAAATATAGAATTGTGAAAGGAGCCAATGGTGCTTTAACTGTGAGACGTGATCCCTAATGCCAGAGACATATCTCATGGTGCTTCAAACATGATTCTACAGCATAAATACAAGGGTACTCAGATAAATATATACAAGTTAAAAAAATAAAAGCAGGTAGTTATCCAATCTTCTTAAACTCATATACAGTAATACATATTACTATGGGAATATAGAAGTATGTGTGTGCATCTGAATGAGCATGCATGTGAGCATGTGTATGTGTCTGTATGTACATCTGTATGTGTGTTTGTATATGCTTGTTTTGTTTATGTATATCTGTTTTGTATGTGTTTGTATGTATATCTGTTTTGTATATCTGTTTTGTTTATGTAGATGTGAGACTATATATATATATATACTTTTAAGTGTGCTCTAGTTCACAAAATGTCTAGAGAAAAATAAAATCAATGCCCTATAGCTACTATCAAATTTAGTTAAATCTAATATATTTGGTCATTAACTTTAAAAAAAATAATGCTACATTTTTAGTTGAAGTTCCTGTATGCTCTTTTACAAACTCATAGTTCTTCCTCACCTCTCCACAAGTAATCGCTGTCCCGAAGTCTTGTATTCTTTCGTTCATGATTTTGTAGCTTTAATATTTAATCATGTTTAACATATAACACATTATATGCATGTTTTGTAATTTATAGAAATAAGATCCTACTGTAAATGTCATTCCAAATTTATCTTCTTTACTTAAAATTATGTTTTTAAAATTTACTTATAGTAATACATATTTATATTGATAACTCTAGTGACTTCATTAACTGCTATATAGGAATCACTGTAAAAAGTATAACATGTTATTTTTGTCCATTCTCAAATTGATAATTTTATTTCCAAATCTGTTCTTCTTTAATTCAGTTCAGAAATTATTTTTGTACATGTCTCCTTGAGCACCTATGCAAGAAATACACTATGGAACTTAACTAGAGATGGAATCACTGAGTTCCTGGGAAGCGCATCTTTGACTCTAGTAGGTCATCAAATTGCTTTTCACTTTGTCTCTGCAATTTAACTATGATATATAAAATTTCATATTATCACACATCCTCACCAAAACTTGTTATCATCAGGCTTTTTAATTTTGTCATTGTAAAAGATATAAAGTTTTTTTTATTTATTTTGCACTTTGCTGATTGCCAATAAGCCCATAGTGAAATGAGTTCAAAATATAGTTCCAGCTTATCATTTTCCTTTACACTTTGGTGATGATTTCTCTTCAACCTTTTTTCCCCTTTAATTTTTGTTTTCCTATTTGTAATATTTTGTTAACTGTTTTCTTTGTGTTTACCTTTTGTTCCTTTTCTCCAGATTCATAAGATGAATTTTAATTCATTTTTTCCCAGTCTTCCTTTTTTTTCTTTTTTTAAAAATAGGCATTTAAAACTTTGCTTTCATTCTCAAGATTTTCCTTGAGGGATGATGATTAATTTAATGCAGTAATTTAAACAGTAGGAATTTTAAGAATAACAAGCTACATCCTATCTAATAAAAGACAAAAAGGGTAATTGACCGTACCTTCGCTATGCTTCCCATAGGCTAATCAGCAAGATATGCAAGTTAACCGCCAACAAAGATGGTGGCTGGCAGCCACGAAGCTGAAGCAAGCAGGAGGCTTGCTTGTTCCAGTGATGGAGGAAACCAAGGTTCCCTGCCTGCCGCGGCCCGGCTCTGAGCTCCGAAAGCAACTAAGTTTCAATTATAGAAGCTAAACAAACCCCAGATACCTGCTTTCAGCCGGCCGTGGCTTCAGAGCTGTAGCAAGCAGGAGCCAGCTCTCAGCTCCAGTGACAGCAACAAAGTTTCAATTATAGAAGGTAAATGAATCCCAGAATAAAAAAAAGAAAAGAAAAAAAGGAGAGGCTGGGAGCTTCAGTCACTGGCCAGCCTGAAAACAGCCATCAGCCCCTCACTCAGGCTGGCCAGGCACCCCAGTGGGGACCCCCACCCTGAAGGGGGTGTGACCAGCTACAAACAGCTATCAGCCCCTTTTCCCAGGCTGGCCAGGCACCCCAGCGGGACCCCCACCCTGATCCGGGACAACCTTTAGGGCAAACCAGCTGGCTCCCACCTGTTCACCAAGCCTCTATCCTATATAGTAAAAGGGTAATATGCAAACTGACCCTAACAGCAGAAGGACTGGGAATGACTGGTCACTATGACACACACTGACCACCAGGGGGCAGATGCTCAATGCAAGAGCTGCCTTCTGGTGGTCAGTGTGCTCCCACAGGGGGAGTTCTGCTCAGCCACAAGCCAGGCTGATGGCTGCCAGTACAGCGGTGGTGGTGGGAGCCTCTCCTGCCTCCTCAGCAGTGCTAAGGATGTACGACTGCAGCTTAGGTCTGCTCCCCGCTGGCAAGTGGACATCCCCTGAGGGCTGCCGGGCTGCCAGAGGGATGTCTGATTTCCAGCTTAGGCCCATTCCCCCGGGGACCAGGTCTAAGCCAGCAAGTGGTCAGCTCCCGAGGGGTCCCAGACTGCGAGAGGGCACAGGCCGGGCTGAGGGAACACCCCCCACCCCTGTGAGTGCACAAATTTTTGTGCACCAGGCCTCTAGTATATAATAATTTTTTAAAGCCAGGGAATTCTGTGGCTTCATTTTATTATTATTAAAATTTTTTAACATCGCACTATTGCAGATGTCCCCCATTTGCCCCTGATTTGGCCACCTCCACCCATCCTTGTATCTTTCTCTCTTGGCAATCACCACATTATTGTCCCTGTCCATGGGGTATGCATATGTGTTCTTTCGCTAATCCTTTCACTTTCTTTATCCAGTCATGTGACTTCTTTATAACCACACTAGAGGCCCAGTGCATGAAATTTGTGCACGGGAGAGAGGGAGTCCCTTAGTGGGGCTTGCTCTCTCTCGCAATCTGGGACCCCTCAGAGGATGTCTAACTGCCAGTTTACAGGCCTAAACTGGCAGTCAGACAACCCTCTCACAATCCTGGACACTGCATGCACCAGTGACCATACTTTTCATACAGGTGAAAGGCATCTTGCTGTTGTATGGGCAGCTATATTTTTTTTTTTTTGCCTTCATTATAAAAAGTAGTATATAACATTACCTTTCTGAGTCAGTAGTACAATTTTCCCATCATATGGGTGGAAAACTGAAGCTGAGAGAAGTTAAGTAATTGGCTTTGTCCCACAGTTACGTGTCAGAATCAGGGCTGACCACAAAATGTGCAAGCCAGAGTCTATGCATGTCATCGCTGCATCATCCTGTTTTTTCAGTGTTAGAGTGGCCTTGACAGGTTTTAATTTTTAAATCTAAGAGACTGTTCCCAATACATAGGGTAGGGTCCTAGGCCTGGTTGGTGATCAGGGCCGATCTGTGGGGCGACTGGCTGGGTGATTGGCCCCCCGCTGGCATCTGCCTTGGCTGGCGGCCTGGTGCTGCCTGCTCACCAGCCCCACTGCCCGCCGACCAGTCATTCCTCAGGTTGTTCCACTGTTTGGTCAATTTGCATATTAGGGTTTTATATAGATAGATAATATGGATGACTCCCTAGCCTTTCTAGATTGTTGGGTAGGTTTTGCATACATAGTACACATTTAATTGTGTTTAAACTGGCATGCCTCGTAATCACAAATCAGGGCTTTTTCCAATGAAGAATCTTCAGCTTTGTTCCCTTTAGGTACTTTATAATAAGGGAGTTAGGATTCTGTTAATAAGGAGATCAGTGAGCCCTAGTTACTGGAACAACTTCTGGAGACATGACTGTGTGACTAGGGAGTTACCTTAGGTACTATCAGCTTAATTCAGTCTCCTCTAATCATGCCTCTCAGTACACATTACTGTTCTTACGGAGCAATCCAATACCTTAACTGCAAACCTCCTGTTTGTGTGTGTGAAAGGTCACAGTTGTTTAAAATATATGTATGCGCAATACTTCCCTCTTAAAACAAATGGCTTATTGGCAGGGAATTGCAATCTGATTCTATGGGGAGAAACAATTGACCAAACTTCATTTTTTCTCTAACTAAAAATAATGTTGAAACCAGAGATGATTCAATAAGACCATTTACCTTATGTACTTATGAATTATTGATTTTTCTAGCAAGCTTTTGGTATTTTAAAAATATTTTAAGATACAAAACCTTTACACAATAGACCATTAGAAATCTCCACATTCCTTGCAGATGTGATAACCATGCATTATAACATTTTATAGAGTGCTCTCTTTGTAGATTCATTCATTCCATTATTCATTGATTTCCATTTTTAGTTTCCTAGGTTTCAAATCTTTGGGGTCTTTGCCTATCATTATGTTCCATAAAATATGAAAAACAAAAAACAAAACAAAACAAAAAACACATGTCATTAAAAAAATACAAACATGGATAAAAACAGAATTAATCCATTCATAAAATCAATATTTTTTGGACACTCTATACAATTTCTAAAGAAAATATTATGAATCTGGGACCACAATTCCTACTGAAAGAAGGAAATATTTTGACTTTTGTTTTCCCTTTTTTGATTCTAGGATCAAGCAGATGTGTCTGCAGCCATGTTTTAATAGTAATCTTTTACTTTAAAATTCATGACGTTTTCTTCCCCCTAAAAAGCTATAAGTTGAAATTTTTACACATTTATGCTAATAATAAGAGTTGAAAGTAATGATATACTCATAATTGTTTAAAAATTGGCTTTACAGAAGAAAAAAGTGAAACATAATAATTGGATTTGCAGGGAAATTGTTGCTTTTATAATAAATAAATTTCCTATTTCTTTTAGAAAAATAGATATATAGTAATATTTTTTGCTATCATTATATTAATTTTATGTACTTTCTAGTCTACTTATGTTATACTTTCATTAGAAATTAATTAATTTTAATTTTACTAGTACTTAAAAAGAAATTTTTTCCTGTGACTGAATTTATAGTCTTATTAAACTTAGAAGTAAGCAGATTTTATTATAATTAAATAGAAAAGTTAAAATTGAGATTCTTTATTGGTAAACTTCCTTTTTTTAAGGTTACTAAAGTAGTTTCATTATTTTATTTTTGATTTTGAAAGAAAAATGACAGAATGAAATTAAGGGCTTAAAAATCAAAGTGTCTTGGATTCAAATTCTGTCTCTGCTGTTCTCTAGCTCTGTGCACTTTGAGCAATTCAGTTGTCAGTCTTAGTTTCTTTTCTTTAAAAGGGGAATAATATCACCTTCCACTTTTGAGATTGTGTAACTATATTGATAAATATATATTTGAAACATTTGATTCCCTAAACAAGTTTGAGAGCTGATCAGGCCCCCTCCTCTGAAATTCTGTACTTAAATTTGCATTTATTTATTTTCAAATTGAAAAGAAAAACTATCATAAGCACATGGTTAAACAAGAGAATAAAACTAAAATAAGTCATTATCTACCCAAGTCCCTTCCAGAGGTATATCTTCCTACTAAATTCATCCAATTTCTTATCATCTTTACAAAAATAATCAATGCACACTCAACACACCTATGTATATATGACTGCTCAGCACCTTGACTTTTACATAACAACATCTCTTAGCAATTGTCCCATTAAAGTGCTCCTAGGACTGCCGAATTTTTCTACCTGGTTGAAAAGACTACTCTAGGGATGTACCAACACTTATTTGACCAGCCCCTTGTTGATACAAGTTTAGATTCCCAGTGGTTTTTAAAACACACACACACACATATTTAAAGTAAACATCTTTGTACATACATCATAGCATCAAAGTACATAAGTATCTTAATACTAGTATGATGACTTCATAGAAGGGAAATTATCAAGTCGATAACTTCATTAATGCCATGCAGAGTTACTGTGAGAATTTAACGGGATAATTCAGATAAAGTGCTTAATACAGGGTCCAATACATGGCCAACACTCAGTAAATATTATGTATTATTAGTAGGACACCTATGGCTCAAGCTGGTTCTGGCAGCCTCAAGGCAGCTCTCAAAAAAAAAAAAAAAAAAAAAAAAAAGGGCAGGTGCTGGCTGTTGTGGGGAGCTGTACAGGAGAATAGCGAAGGTTTCAGAGGGGCCTTGGGCAGAGTAGTGACGGCGCCTGCTCTAAAAGCATTCATTACATTATTTCATTTTCCTTAAAGAGTGACATGGATGTCATTGAAAATTGTCTTACTGGACCTGATAATTAGGTTTTAGGCTTCGGTGGGTCACTCAGTCAAATGAATATTTTTGTTCTGCGTCATATGAAACAACCAGTATTACTTAACTTTTTATTTTTAGTTGAACACTTTGGCAAGTTTTAGACATTTTTGCATAAGTATTTAAGGCAAAAGAAGTTTGGGTCTTATTACTGAAGTTTAATCAGTAATACTTATTACTGAAATCAGAACATTAAACTATCTCCTGATGAGAAAGCCAACAGACTAGAAACTGGCTCATAATCTCCAATATTAGGCATCCACACCTTTGGCATTAGAGCTGATCTATCGACTGCTAAGTGGTTCATGCCAAAGCAGGGGACTCACAAATTGCACCTTCTAATTGGATTTCCCCCCTTTTTGTAACAAACAACTCTCTATCTCTATATTAGGAAAAACACTTCCTCCCTGCTGAGTGCTTAAAGGTTCAGCATTCAGAAGAGGAGGTAAATTTATTCTGCCTTTTGATTTTCACACATTGGATTACTTTCTTAGTATTTACTGAGCATTCAAAATGTGAAAGGTTCTGAAAACTAAGATATCTTGCTTCTTTTCTCTGGAGCTAATCATGAGAGGAAAAGAAAGCATTAGAACTAACTAGATATTTATTTAGATTTAAAGACAGGACAACTGTATGCCCCTCCCCCCACCCCCACACCCACCTCCACCCCTCTAAAAAAAGTCAAGGTACTTAACCTCCTTACTCACTATAATATTCATACTGAAATTCTGCAGTTACTCTGTGAGCCTAGCTTGGAGCTTTGTGTCCTTCTGGTTGCTCTGCTATGATGTGCATAAAGTATTCTCTTGCCCTATCAACTTTGAGGAGATTATCTGCATCTCAGAACCCAGATCCTATTTATGGTCCTGGCTGCTGAGCTACTTCTGCTACTAGGTTGCTTAAAACAGTTTGTGAACAGTCCTTGTTTCTAATGGCCTCTGTGCTTGCCAGTCAACAACAATGGAAATCAATACCAGAAAGCAGGAAGAGCTTGAGGAGGAGGGGAGGGGTGTTTATAGGGAGAGAGGCTGATGTGCCCTGCACTGATTTATTCCTGCCCTTCTGACTCTTCCCCATCTTCTCTTGAATCCTGCTTCCCTCTCCCAAGGCCCCCAGTCCCATAACCATGATCAAGTATTATGGACTGAATGTTTGTGTCCTCCCTACATTTTTAATTTGAAACTCTCTGCCCCAAGGGGATGGTATAGGAGGTGGGGCCTTTGGAAGATGTTTAAGATTAGATGAGGTCATGAGAGTGGAGGCCTCATGAATGGGATTGATGCCCTTCTTTTATAAGGAGCCACTCCTGAGTTTGGCTTCCCCTCTCTGCTCTCTGCCACGTGAGGATACAAAGAGAAGAGGGCATCTGCTCACTAGAAGAGGGCTCTCACCAGAGCTTGATGATGCCGGCACTACGATCTCATATTCCCAGCCTTCTGAACTATCAGAAGTAAATTTCTGCTTCTTATGAGTCACCACATTAGGATATTCTACTATAGCATCCCAAACAAACTAAGGTACCAAGAGAATTTTTTCATCAAAGCTAATGTTATTTACATGAAAAGTAAAGGTACTTTTAATTTTACCACCTCTACTTTCCTCTTCTTTGCCTGCAAAGATATCCAGTTGACCATTTAGCTACAGTATCTTTTGTCCTGTTATCCTCTACAAACTTCTAGAATGAGTGTTCTCCATCCCTCTCCTCCAACTCCTCCTCACCCCACCCACTTGCTCACTCCTCAGCCCTTGATGTCTGACCTCTATTCCCACCACACAGTTCTCCAACACAGCCAATAGACCAATCACACTGCCTTGTTTAGTCTGCTTCTTGATTGTTTAGAATTTTTGACTCAAAAACCCACTACATTTTGACCTCTGTCCCCACCCCATTCCAGTGAAACTGCTCTCGCCTAAGACACTAATGTTCCCTTTCCACGACATCCATCCATAGTTGTGACCTCTCAGTTGACCTATTGGAAGTGTTTGTTTAAGTCGTTAATATAGTTGGCCTCTCTTCCTAGATAACACACTCTACCCTTGAATTCCCAAACACAGATTTCTCCTGGTTGTCCTCCTACTCTTCTACCCCTTAAATATTGATATTATTTAGATATCTATTTTAGACACTGTCCTGTTCTTTTCTCCTCTGGGAGTGTGTGTAGTAAGTTTGTACTCTTCTGAGGTTCTTGCTTTCATTTATATGGTAATGACTTCCGAATTTATATTCCTAGACTAGAGCTCTCTCATCGACATTAAACATGTTCAACTGCCTACTAGACATCACCCTTCAGACATCATCCCAAATTTAACATCACAAGACTGAACCTCTTCCTACCCCTCATCAAATCAAATTAAACCTTGCATGTGTGCACACACATACTTATACACACACACACTATCCCTAACTACTTTTATGTTTTTTACTTAGTGAATGGTAACAATAACCACCTGGTGGCCAAGAAAAGAACTAGATATTTCTGTTGATTACTTGTCCACTCCTCGACCCCATCAAAGCCATCACCATGTGGATGTTATTGAGGAACAGGTCCTCTGAATCTCACCGCCCTGTTTTTCCTCCCTTCTCTATTCCCACATTGCTGCAAGGGTGATTTCTATAAATTAAAGTGGGACAGTTCCTCAGTTTAAAACCCATTAGCTGCTTCCTATGACTCTCGAATAGAGTCCAAACTCCTTAATGTGATCATCAAGGCTCAGAATAATTAGCCTTATCTTTCCAGCCTCCTCCCTTACTATTCTCCGGTGGGTGTTTTCTGCTCCAGTGTACTTTGCTCTAACTCTATGCTGGAATTTCACACTGCCTAGAAATGGCTTGTCCTGACTCCCTGCCCCCCATGATATCCTGTCTTAGAAGTCACTTGCCGCTAGGATCCTTCCCTAACCCCCAAAGTCTAGGTAAGGTGTTTTGGAAATTTTCTGGATGCCATAACACTCTGTGCTTCCCTCCTATCTTTCATAGTAGTTATCACTTTGCAGGGGACTGGTGGGTTTACCTATCTTTATTCCTCACTGGACTGTAAACCCTGTGATTTCAGAAGCCACTGACCTTGTTTATATCTGTAACCCAGTACCGCACACAGTGCCTGGCGTATAGTAAGTTCTCCATAACAATTTGCTAAATCGATGATTTCTGACTCTATGTTTTAGCCTTAGCTTGTTTCCTATAATTTTGCTGCATACTGAGCATTTTGACTCATTTTTAGCTAATTCATTCATTTCAATAAACCCCAAACTGAACTCCTCTTTTCCCAAAATTCCAGGTTTTCTATCCTTTCCATGGCAACACTAATATTGTAATCCCCAGGGCTCCAAACCCTGGCATCATCTCAGACTCCTCTCTTTCCCTTGCCAGTCACATCAGTGAGGTGTCTGCAGATTCTACTTTTTTCAAACTCTATCCAATCTCTCCCTGTTATTATTCCCACTTCCACCATCCTAATATAAAAGATTTGTTCCATTTTGACTAGATGACTAAAATTGATGGTCTCCTGGGTTTCCATCTCCAATCTCCTTCCAATATAGCCCATTATTAGATTAATTTCTGTATATTTCTAATTATATCACTTTCTTGTTCAAAATTTTCAGAATCCTTATTCTTTATTGAATTAAAACCCAAATATTCAGCTTAACATTTAAGACCTTTACCAATATGACCCTGACCTGGCTGTTCATCCTTATTCCTTACTATTTTCCTATAAGAATGTGATGCTTCAGTCAGACTGTACTCTTCCACCATCAAGTCCTATGCTTTTCTACCCAAGCACTTTTGTTCACTGTCTCCTTTGTTAGTGGAATGCCCATCTTTCCTTTTTTTTTTCCTTCATGTGTTGGATGGTTCCCCGTGCATCAAATTTAATCATAAAGGCTGCCTCTACCATAAAGTTTTCCTGGATTTCACATGACAAAATATGTACCCTCCCTCTTTTAAACCCTCAGAGTTCTTTGTTTCTCTCATATGATATGAATCAGTACCCTATCAGCATTTGCCATCTCTCTATATAAAAGCTTAAGTGACTGAACGACCGAACAACTGGTCCACTGGTCACTATGATGCAGTCAACACAGGAGCTGCCCCCTGGTGACCAGTGCATTCCCACAGCAGGAATGCTGCTCAGCTGACCTTTGGGTGCCAGACGCCGGGCTTACAGCTGGTGAGAGCTGCTATGGTGGCACAGGCCTCTCCCGCCTCCGTGGCAGTGCTACAGAGCGAGCGGCGGCAGTGGCAGGTGCCCAGCCTAGGCTCGGGCTCCTCCCCAGTTGCCTGCTGCTTCTGGCACTACTACATCCCCCGGAGGGTCCCAGATTTCGAGAGGGCACAGGCCAGGCTGAGGGACCCCACTGGTGCACAAATCCATGCACTAGGCCTCTAGGTTATTATAATCATATGACTCTAACACTCTTTTTTCTCTTCCTGTAAATTCATAGGGATGATGGCTTACTTATTTATGTTAAAAATCCACCCATCACCAACTATTGTCTCCTTGTGCATGGCTATCTTTCTTCCTTTTTCTTTCTTTCTTTCTTTCTTTCTTTCTTTCTTTCTTTCTTTCTTTCTTTCTTTCTTCTTTCTTTTTATCTATCTATCTATCTATCTATCATCTATCTATCTATCTATCTATCTATATCTATATATCACCTATCTATCTTCTATTTATCTATTTATATTACAAAATGCACAAATTCTCACATACTGCCTCGGTGAAGAAAAAAATAAAGAAACATCCATCATTCTGCTTTCTTCTTTGCATATAGTCCTCAGGAAACATATGATGATACTCTAATCATAGCTATATTTTTATGTTTCCATGGCATGTAAGACATGTCTCTCTCCTTCAAATCACAGCCCCCTTTGTAAACGAATGAAGACTAGAACCACTGCTGGATCAGCTCCGTGTCTCCTGCATGTCAGACAGATTCCCTTTATCGAATTGTACACATACTAAAGGGGTACTCTTTTGGGAATCACCCACATCTCTGTGTCTTCCGGGCCTACAGACAGATCCCAACTTCTGGGCCACTCCAGAGAGCGTAGCCTTTCCTAGGCAGGATTCATGTTCACACTTCCAGATTAAGTTGCTAGTCTTCTGGGACTTGGGAATGAGGGGAGGTTTTGCTTGGCCTAAACAAAAGGGACTTCATGCCTGACTTGTTCCCCAGGGAGAACAAACATGGCCATGTTTGCCTTCACCAAGGCACATTTGCAAACTGAAAAAGACTGGGCATATTCATCCTTTTCCTGTTTAGAGTAATGGGAAGCCCAGCTGGGGCAGTAACCAGGTTCACAAAGAAACAGGCAAAATTTTGGCAAGTCTTTGGGAGGCCTAGCAACAAAGCTCACTTCCCCCATCCCCTTTCCCATCCATTTGAAATGCAGGTTGCTTTAAAGCAGCACAAAATCCCTGGGAACTTCTTGTGCCCTTTCAACAATTCAGCACCATGAAGGGAGATGACTCACTCTCCTTTGTCCCTGAAAGCCAGAGCCAACTCTGGCCACTGCAGTTCAGGCTTCACAAAAGAACAATTTACCCAGGAACCCTAGCTGACTCCAATCAGTCTCCAATGGCCTCAAAGAGGGGGTGTGTGCTCTAATTATCACTGCTGTCTGGAAATATCTATCTATGGCCTGTATGTGGAAATGTGCCCATTCACAAATGGACACCTCTACTTGCCAAGTAGAAGAGGCCAATGCACATGAAAGAACTCTTCTTCCTTTGTAGTGAGTGAGCTTTTTTTGCAATTGAGAAGATCAGCTCTGGCCAATTATGAACTGGTTATGCTGACTCTCAGCAATTTGTTAATTAATTTGGGAACTGCTTGCTTTCTGTGGTTCAGTAGAAAAGACTTAAAAGTTGATTATATATGTAATTATATATATATTATATATATATTATATATATCCATATCCATATGTATATACATATACATACATACATATATATGTAAGTTCTTTAAAAGAATAAAATGTGTCTGCTGACTCTGTATTGGTGTGTAAACCAGTCCTTAGTTAGCCTGGAGCAAGAGTACTGATGGAAAATTGACACCCAGACACATTTCATTGCCTGATGGATGGGAGAAGTCACCCAGCCATGTTGCCTCATTTTTCCCAGAAGGAGGAGAGGCTGTACCTCTGCTCAGAGGAAATAAATCACAGGGTCAGAGGTCACAGGTCATTAGTCTATAAAGCTTTATGACCTGTAGTTGACAGTTATTTCTCTTATATGGAGAAGCAGGAGAGAGAAAACTGTGCTTATTCTCTTTCCCACATCTTCTCTCTCTCTAAATTTATTTTTCTTGTTGCTACCTTCAATCCCAAAACATTGCTTTCTCATGTTTCTATTATTTATTCTTCCCTATCTCATTCCTTTTTACTACTGTTTGCTCTAGTATCCTATTTACCTTTTCCCAGTTGTGTTATTGTCTCATTTGTTTCAGACAGCCCTTTATCCTTCTCCAGGAACTTAGCAATACCTTGCTTCTTGACAAATTCCTGCGTCCTGAAGAAATGCTGAATTAAATTATAGAGATAAAGCCTTTGTGCTCTTGCATTTATTTTATTATTAAGTTTATTTTCATATATCCTATCTAATAAAAGAGAAACATGGTAATTAGCGTACGACCGCTACCCTTCCCATTGGCTAATCAAGGCGATATGCAAATTAACTGCCAGCCAAGATGGCAGCCGGCAGGCAGGCAGCTTGAAACTAACATGAGGCTTGCTTACTTCAGTGACGGAGGAAACCAACATTCCCCACCTGCCTTGCCGGCCTCTGAGCTTGCAGTTTAAGAAACATTGTAACAAATATAGAAGCTAAACAAAACCCCAGAAACCTGCTTTCAACTAGCCGGGATCTCAGAGCTGGAGTTATACATTGTTTCAATTATAGAACCCAAACAAACCAGATACCTGCTTTCAGGAGCGGAGGCCTAAGAGCTGGAGCCTCAGAGCTAAAGCTGGCCCAGAATAAAAAAAAAAGAAAAAAAGGAGCGGTTGGGAACTTCAGTCACTCCCAGCATGAAAACAGCCCTCAGCCCCTCACCCAGACTGGCCAGGCACCCCAGTGGGGACCCCCACCCTGAAGGGTGTGTGACCAGCTGCAAACAGCCATCATCCCCTCACCCAGGCTGGCCAGGCACCCCAGTGAGGACCCCCACCCTGATCCAGGACACCCTTCAGGGCAAACCAGCCGGCCCCCACACTTGCACCAGGCCTCTATCCTATATAGTAAAAGGGTAATATGCCTCCCAGCACTGGGATCAGCCGAGCTGTGAGGCCTCCCGGCATCGGGATCAGCGTGACCGAGGACAGCGACCAAACCCCCTGATCGCCCTGTGGCTCTGTGTGTGACAGGGGGTGGGGCCACAACCTCACTATCGGCCCTGCTCTGTTCGTGACAGGGGAAGGCGCACCAACCTCCTGATCAGCCCTGCTCTGTGCCTGATACGGGGGGAGCTCCCCAACCCCCTGATCGCCCTGCGGCTCTGTGTGTGACAGGGTGTGGCGCCCCAACCCCCTGGTCGGCTCTGCTCTGTGTGTGACAGGGTGCGGCGCCCAAACCCCCTCCCCCCACGGACCCTGCTCTGTGTGTGACGGGGTAGAGCCATAACCTCCCCATCAACCCTGCCCTGAGTGTGACAGGGTGTGGCACCCCAACCCCCTGATCCGCCCTGCTCTGTGTGTGACAGGGGGTGGTGCCCCAACCCCCCTATCGGCCCTACTCTGTGAGTGACAGGGGGGAGCTCCCCAACCCCCTGATGGGCCCTGCTCTGTGCGTGACAGGGGGGAGCTCCACAACCCCCCGATCGACCCTGCTCTGTGCATGACAGGGTACGGAGCCCCAACCCCCCTGATGGGCCCTGCTCTGTGAGTGACAGGGGGCAGCGCCCCAACCCCCTGATGGGCCCTGCTCTGTGCGTGACAGGGGGTGGTGCCACAACCTCCCATCGACCCTGCCTTGAGTGTGACAGGGGGCGGTGCCCCAACCCCCCAATCGGCCCTACCCTGAGCGTGACTGAGGGTGGCATCACAACCTCTCAATCCGCCCTGCTCTGTGCATGACAGGGGGCGGCACCCCAACTTCCCAATCGGCCCTGCTCTGAGCCCGACCAGGGGCTGCACCTAGGGATTGGGCCTGCCCTCTGCCACCCGGGAGCAGGCCTAAGCCAGCAGGTCGTTATCTCCTGAGGGGTCCCAGACTGCGAGAGGGCACAGGCCAGACTGAGGGACCCCCTCTTCCCCCCGAGTGCACAAATTTTGTGGACTGGGCCTCTAGTATATGTATAATAGAGGATATATATATATATATATATATATATATATATATATACTCTACATTTTGGTTTGGCTTAGATGAAGGGATATAAACAGAAGGGAACAACATCTATACTATCTTTCTTTTTTTTCACATTTATTTCCAATTCTTGCTTTCTATTTTATTAAAAAATATAAAAGGGTTAGATGAAAATTAGGGTGAAAAAACATTATAGGTTTCTCAGCAAGTTTAAGAATAAAATGAACCTCGGTACATGCATCTATATAATTTACTTGGAAAAACATATTTCTGAATATTAATGGAAAGTTGTCTATTTGGGTTGTTTAAACAATAAAATAAATAAGCACCAAATAAAGAATAGAGCAGCAGAATTTAACAAACCTCACACACACTTCAAGAACATACAAATTTAAAAAAAAAAATGAGTCTGAAAGAGAAGTAAAGGAAACCAGAGGCGGAATGTTGCAGATGAATTTGCATGAGTCATGGGTCCCTCTACATCCATCACAACCCTCATCAACTGTCAATTTACTGCTGTTGCATCTCAGCCAGATTGAAAGCTCCTCTGAGGTGGCTTTGTGTCTTGTGTGGGGTCCTGTGTCTAGCCCAGCCGTGGGCAAACTACAGCCTGCGGGCCGGATCTGGCCCGTTTGAAATGAATAAAACTAAAAAAAAAAAATTACCATACCCTTTTATGTAATTATGTTTACTTTGAATTTATATTAGTTCACACAAACACTCCATCCATGCTTTTGTTCCGGCCCTCCGGTCCAGTTTAAGAACCCATTGTGGCCCTCGAGTCAAAAAGTTTGCCCACCCCTGTCTAGCCTCTCGCACAAGTCTTGACACACAGGTGTGCCCAATGACTCAATGACTGAATGAGATGATCAAGGGCCTATAAGAATGGGGCTCACATTGCAGGGTTGTTCTTTTGCTTATCTTGTTCTTATCGAGCTGTAGCCTATGTTATACTTCCTGTTGTCCTCCCCATACGCTGTTTCACATCCTGTTCTTTCTGACTGAAGCAGACCACCTTCTCCACCCACCTTCACCTACTTGTTTTGTTTAGTGTTCCCTGTAGATGACCTTCCTCAGAGATGGGTGACAGATTGCAACACACAACATGCATGAAACCATTGGAGTTGCATGTTTGACTCATCTGTACATTTCTCTAGTATAAAAGCTACTTGAGGGTAAAAAAAGTCTTATGTATCTCCATATTCTCAATGTCCAACCCAGAGCACAAGGCAGAGTAGAAGCTCAATAACATGTTTGTTGAACTAATAATAAATGAATGAGCACCAACAACAATGAAAATAAATGGAAAGAAGAGAGAATCAAATAATGGTGAGAAATGATGTACTATTGGAGATAGCTCATCTGCACTCATCTTAAGACTACGAAGCACAATATTATCAGACAATTACATTGATTTTGATTCTAGTGTCATCCTGTGTGGAGCATCTGATAGATACGTCTGCTACTCTTAGAGGATAAAGGTAAGTAATGAGGTTGGTGAGGATAGGTGTTTAGTTGGACTACAAATGACTAGAAGGGACATGACAAGCACTGTGTGTGGGCATTATCCAGTCATGAATGGAAGACAGTTTGGTGGACTTCCCATTCTATCTGCTGGAATGGATTTCCCACTACCCTCTAATAGAGTGGTTCTCAACCTTCTGGCCCTTTAAATACAGTTCATGTTGTGACCCAACCATAAAATTATTTTCGTTGCTACTTCATAACTGTAATGTTGCTACTGTTATGAATCATAATGTAAGTATCTATATGCAGGATGGTCTTAGGTGACCCCTGTGAAAGGGTCGTTTGACCACCAAAGGGGTCGAGACCCACAGGTTGAGAACCGCTGCTCTAACACATTCCCTTTCCTCTGGTTATAGTTTCATGGACTCCATGAGTACCCTAGTAATATCTACTTCACTGCCTTTTCTCATAATATCCCTCTTTTTTTCTTTTTCCTATTGATAAAATTTTGATCCTTTAAGGATTGATTCAAGTTTCTCTGCGTCCAGGCTAATCTAAGACTTCCAAACTAATCCAAGCCTGTTATCTTCAGAACACTCGGAATATTGACACTTTTATTATACAACCAATGCGGGATGTAATTTTGAATAACACTGTATTGTTCACTGCTTTATCCACTCATGTTGACTCCCAACCAAACTATAACGATTTCAGAGCAGGGATTGAATTTAGATTTCGTTGTAACCCTTCAAAGAACTTTCCCTGATAACATGCTTTTTATTCAGTGGATACTTGCTAATTGAGAAAGATAGGTTTGTAGATAATTTTTAAAAAATATATGCTTATGAAGCAACATGTTCTCCAACAGTTTTCTAATTGTCCTCCCCAATTTTTTGCTTGTCATAAAATTGGGGGCATCCCAAATTTGGCTGTGTAATTTTAAATGTATAAATGTAGTTATAAAGATAAAAATAGAGATTTAGACATGGCTTTTTCACTGCTTCATTGTAAACTTTCTTTTCAAGAAGATATTACACCTGCATGCTTCTTTTCCCTTTTTCATTTTGAAGAGGGTACGATAAATAGTTGTTTGCTGCCCTTTGAATAATAGACTGTCACAAATGCTACTTCTGGCTTTCTCCTTTCTCGGCTAAACCTTAGCTCCTTTAGACATTTAAATGTCTTGAACAGATGCTCAATAATATTACTTGGTGGTTTGGCATAGTTTATAGTGCTTATTTATGGAAGTAGATGAAAATAGAAACATTATGTATTTTTAAAGCTTTTCTTTCACATATGGTATGCTTTACAGGGAGTGAGGATTTGGATGAATGAAGAGCTGAATGCAGCTAATATTCTCATTTTAGTCTCATCTAAAAAGAGGGAAACATAGGAAACATAATGGAAGTGAAAATGCATAAGATGCTATTTTACTATTAACTCAGACCTTTCTTATTCCAGATGGTGTTGGAGGAAAGCTTTTGTTTCCTTGATAATGGGTATCTTCTTTGAATTTTGTTAGCTAGACATGTTTCCTCTTCTTGGCATTCACAGACACTGTGGTCTTCTTTCACATACCTTAGATACAGTAGTTGGCTTGGATTTCTAGGCAGTGTGTGTCCTCCTGATTGGTTTCTGGGAGTGAAAATTATGCTTCTATTGATCTATTCAATATGCTATTAAAATGTCACTTATTTTCCCATCTTTCTGAAACCCATACTATGCACTCCTAGTTATCAGGAACTCTTTCTGATTTATCTTTCTATTCTAGCCTGGCATATAGCAGATGCCCACTAAACATTTCATGAGTAATGAACAAATGAAGAACAGAAAATTCATATCTGGTGAGATACTTAAAGGAAGTCTTTATACTGCCTGGAACCACATAGAACAGAGGGAACATCCTACATAATAAAAGCCTACATGCTAAGTGTCCGGTTGTCAGGTTGGCCCATTCAACCAATGAAAGAATAATGTGTTAAGGATGATATGCTAAGGCTGCTCAACTGCATGCTATGATGTGCACTGACCACTAGGGGGCAGATGCTCAGACTGGTAGGTTAGCTTGCTGTTGGGGTCGGGCCAATCTGGACTGAGTGAGATGGGGTTGAACACACCCTTGGGCCCTCCTCTGGTCCCTCCCCAGCTGGCCAACCTCCCACTTCCCTCCCTGACTCCAATCATGCACCAGTGGGGTCCCTCAGCCTGGCTTGTACCCTCTAGCAATCTGGGCCCCTCTAGGGATGTCGGAGAGCTGGTTTTGGCCCTATCCCGCAGGCCAGGCCGAGTGACCCCACTGGTGCATGAATTTGTGCAAGAGTAGTCCTTCCTTCCCCTTGCTGTCAGCACCGGCTTCTCTCTGGCACCCGGGACCTAGGGCTGTTTCCCTCCTCTGGCCGTCTGCAGGCACCCAGGACCAAGGCTGGCTTCCCTCGGGCCACCCCCAGGCACTCAGGACCCGGGCTGGCTTCCCTCTGGTTTGGCTTCGTCAGGAAGGATGTCTGGAATGACGTCCAGAAGACGTTTGGTCTAATTACCCTTTTTTTATTATAGATGCTTATGCTGTATCTGGAGCACAGCAGATGTTACCTCAATCAATCCTCTCAAGAAGTTCATGAACTAGTCTCTTATTCACTACCATTTATTGGTTATTTACCAAGTGACATACACTATGCCCTGTCTTTTAAAACATTTCTAATATAATAAACATTTTTAAATTTAAAATTTTTAATTATACAATATTAGTTTGTATTGGTTTCAGATGTATAGCATAGTGCTTAGACAATTATATACTTGAGTGTTCCCCTGATATTTCAAGTACTTACCCAGCACCACACATAGTTATCACAATATTATTGATCTATTCCCTATGCTGTGCTTTATGTCCCTGTGACTACTTTGTAATTACTAATCTGTACTTCCTAATCCCCTCACCTCATTCATTTAAAATTTTCAATGATCTGATGAAGCAGGTATCACTGTTCCCATTTTTTTTAAATAAGGAAGTTGAGGCTCAAAGAGGATATTAAAGATTTAAATACATACCTGCCTAACTCCACAACCCAAATATTTTCCACTTTTCCATCTTGACTGGGAGACAAAGTAGTTGGGGCAAAGAGGATAGTTATGTGTCTTTGCTGCTTTCTTTGTTTTTCCTCTAATATCTGTGTCTAATACCTTCTTCCTGTGTATCTTGCATTAAGTCTCCTTTAGACAGAAGACCTTATTATTCACTATAAAATATAGAAAAACTTTATTAGCCATCTTGTAGGTTGTTAGTCCAATGTTAAGTCTATAAATATATCCTGAAACACCAATCAGAAAGAACATAAGCACCCCTGTATTCATAGAAGCGCTATTTACAATAGCTAAAATCCGGAAACAACCCAAGTGCCCATCAGTAGATGAGTGTATTAAAAAAGTTGTGGTACTGCCAAACCAGTTTGGTCAGTGGATAGAGCGTCGGCCTGCGGACTGAAAGGTCCCAGGTTTGATTCCGGTCAAGGGCACGTACCTTGGTTGCGGGCACATCCCCAGTAGGAGGTGTGCAGGAGGCGGCTGGTCGATGTTTCTCTCTCATCGATGTTTCTAACTCTCTATCCTTCTCCCTTTCTCTCTGTAAAAAATCAATAAAATATATTAAAAAAAATAAAAAAAAAGTTGTGGTACATTTACACAATGAAATAATATTGCACCTGTTAAAAAGAAGGATCTCCTATCCTTTGAGACAGCATGGAGGGACCTGGAGAGTATTATGCTAAGTGAAATAAGCCTATCAGAGAAAGATAAGTATCACATGATCTCACTTTTATGTGGAATCTAATGAACAAAATAAGCTAATGAACAAAGTATATAAAGAAACATGGAAACATGGAACAGACTGAGGAATTTCAGAGGGAAGGGGAAGTGGGAAGAGATTAACCAAAGAATTTATATGCATATGTGCATAACCCATGGACAGATAATAGTGAGGTAAAGGCCTGGGAAGGGAGCAAAAACAGTGTGGAGGGGGGCAGTGGGATAAAAAAGGGGGCATTGGTAATACTTTTAACAATAAAGATAAACACTGAGTGGCCAGATTATTATGACCACCTGACGTTTGTAGGCAAATTAGCTATACACTGCATCGTATGGGATATGGAAGCCAAAGGCCTGTTCAAACACCTTTGCTGTCTGCAGTTACCAAGATAAAACATCTCCAATTTGCACAGGAACACAAGGATTGGACAGTCGAGCATTGGAAAAAAGTCAATGAATCGCGTTTCCAGTTGCATCATGAAGATGGCAGAGTGAGAATTTGGCGGAAACAGCATGAAAGCATGCACCCCACATGCATCAGTACAACCCTTCAAGCTGGTGGGGGCAGTGTTATGGCATGTTTTCCTGGCATGATTTGGGCCCTTTAATTCGTGTGGAACCAAGTCTGAATAGCACAACATACCTAAGTATCATTGCTGATCAACTTCATCCTATCATGTTGATGGCATATCCCAATGGAGATGGCTTCTTCCAACAAGACAATATGCCATGCCATGGTGCTTGTCTTGTGCAGGAGTGGTTTCAAGAACATGAGGGAGACTTTACCTTGCTTAAGTGGCCCCCACAATCACCAGATCTCAATCCAATTGAGCATTTGTGGGACGAAGTTAAAAGAGCCATCAGGCAGCTGGTTCCACAAGCATCAAATCTCACAGAACCGGACAGTGTTATTCATCAGGCATGGTGTCAGATTCCTCACATCACCTTTCAACATCTCATGGAGTCAATGCCAAGAAGAATCGCTGCAGTATTGAAGGCAAAAGGTGGCCTAACGAAGTACTGATGGGGTGGTCATAATAATCTGGCCACTCACGTGGAAATATATCCCACATTCAAAGGCTGTTAACTCATGTTGTTTACCCATATTTTCAGAAAAAAAATCACTTCTACTGTCGTGGTAAACAACCTGCTTCCCTATTTATAACGGTCTGGCCTTCTAGCAACTTCAGCACGAAATTATAGCTAATTTGCCTACAAACGTCAGGCGGTCATAATAATCTGGCCACTCAGTGTGTGTGTGTGTGTGTGTGTGTGTGTGTGTGTGTGTGTGTGTATATATATATATGTATATATATATATATATATCCTTTGAGTAATAATCCCTGGTGCAATCAGCTGTGACCAGATTCTTAAGTTACATTTCAGGAAACTTGGCTGCTTCGCACAAGCACCTTCCTTGGCATCATTTCCCAGAAGAACCCTGTGGATCTGGCAATTGCTCTGAGTTTAATGAGTGGTCCAGTCACATGCAGAAGATGCTTCCAGAAGTATGAGACCTTCATCAGTAGAGTAATTTTAAGCACAGCTTTACTAAAGCTGTATCAAATTTTAATTGAATCTACTAGATTTAATTTAAGGAGCCTTAGTAGACTAATTGCAATGTACTGTTACATCCAGTATAGTAGTATAGTATTATATGCAACCAAAGGTGTGTGTGTGTGTGTGTGTGTGTGTGTGTGTGTGTGTGTGTACAGTGGGGAGGCATTGGGATGTGGGAATATGGTGGTGAACTGAAAACATTATTTTAACCTTGTTTTTCTATCATAATAGATGGGTCTTAGTACTGCCCCTCAGGAAAGACGTACGAGTAAAGATAGGGAAGTTAACTAAATAAGCAAAATAGAAAGAGGTTGCCATGCTAGTAAAACTAGTTCCTGAGAGGGAAGGAAAAGTCAGCTAATTCAATTCTCTAACCCATAAGGAATGCCATTTCCATTTCCATCGGTGAGTATCAACTATCCTCAAAAGGCTAGATTAGGAGATTATCCTTCCTCATTTTGCAAAGATGAAAACCAAGAGGGGAGGGTTCAATGCTATTATCATAGGAAGGCTTTGGGTAAGCTCTACTTACTGAATAGCAAAATATCAGACTTAAAAGCATATCTTGAACCTGAGAGATGGGTGTGCATTTGTGGTATTTAGCTAGGCAGGGATGGAATGTGAATTGGACTTGTTGTCATAGACCTGGATTTTAGGCTCCATCATCAACTGGCCATGTATTTCAGAGCTGTACACATGACTTCTCATCTGTAAAATAAAGAAATAGGAGTAAATCTTACATTCTTTACCCAATAAATTACAAGACCTAAAGAAAAGATTTACTTCTGACAGTGGATCAAACATAGAACTTGTTATCCTGAGGTTTTATTGAGAAAAAATAAAGATTATTTTCAGGGATGTGGTTTTCAAGCTTTCTATGATATTCTGTACTAAATATTGTGTCATTATTATATCTTCCCCTATAGACTTCACATCTTATTTGAGACCTACATTTTTTTTTTATAAGATCAACTGGCTTGTTCCAAGCCTTTCCCACAGAGTCATAGTTGGGTTAGAGAGGTGTCAACATTCACAAAGACAATATCAAGCTTATTATATACCTTATACAAGTTGTGGACTGCACCAGGGCACCCAACTGAAGAAGCAAGCAGGACCTGCAAGCAGTGTGCCTTTGTGCACATGCACCCATCTGAAGGCAGGCATGCCTTTTTAAATTCACTCCAAGGTGTAGTATGAGCTTAGAGTATTCTGGGAGGTGGTATTCTCCCATTTGTTCCATGATCTGAAAAGGTCTGAACTGAACCAACACTATGACCATCCATTCCTCAGTGCTGAATATACATCACAAAACTAATTACAAGAAACCCTTTCTCTAGAGCTAAAAGAGGAATGATACAGATCAGTTCCACTTAAAGGTCCAAATGTTCCAGGCAACTCAGATTAAACTTTTGCATTAGCTTAGGTTATTATAATAACAGTACATTATTACGGAAGGATGCATTTTTTAAATACAATTTATTGGTCAGAATTTCCTCTGGACTTACTTACATTGAAATCCTGCTGAATGATCTCAAAGGAATAAAACAGATTACATACTTAGCATGCATAGTACAGTCAAAAGCAGATTCAAACATGCTCTGTAGGTGCCATGCCTGGCAGAGAAAGGAAAATCTCAAGAAGCATTGTTGATATTCCTTCTCCCTCATGAAATACTTGATAGATTTTTCTGTAGATACTCTGCAACCTATTTGTCGTTCAGATTGCAAATGTGATGTGTGAGGCTGGCCTAGAATTTCATGGAAAATGTAAATTGTCCCAGCTCCTTTCCAAATCAAATCAGACTGAAAATGGCTCCCCTAGCTCTCCCTTCAACCATAAGATGTTCCCATTAGTGCCAATTAAGGCTGAGACCCTGGCAGCCTGTATGCATGATTCATTAATGAGAAGCCTCATTTACAGCAGAGAAAGCAATGCCATGAGCAGCTGCAATCATTTCTCACCCCCTCTACAAGGACCCATGCCCTGCAAAACGCTGACCTCTCACCACGGATAACTTCCCTCCCTCTGGCCTGTGGCAGTGTGTGCTCAGGGGACAGTGGCAATGGCAACCATGACAATGAAATCCTGCCTGATAGCCCAGGTTCCATGCTTACTTCAGACGCAATGTGCCCAGGACTCCACCCCTCCCTTCTCAAATGATATTCCCAATTCAATTAAGAATGGTACAGAGAAGCCGAGAGAAGCTGAGACCTCTATTACTCTGCAGAACATTGCTTCTCTACAAGGTACCCACTTCGTCGACACCCTCTAAGTCTGTAGAATACCCTGTTTGTCTCTTTACTAACATGAGTCCAGTAATCAAACTGGATCAACGCATTTATAACCCTGCTCTATGTCAGAGATGCTGATGTTTACAATCTATATGCACATATATTTAATTTTTCCTAAGTATTTCATTACTGTGACTCCATATACCATAGTTACTATTAAATGATAATAGCCAAAACGTATTTTTTTCCTTTACAGCCACTTCCTTCCTATTCTCCAACTTAACTGGGCATACAAACAAAAAGTGACTGGGATGCTGGGTGCCAGCCAGTCTCCCAAATTGCCATAGTCAGAAGAGTAGAGAGAAGGTATTGCCAAATTCAAGAAGTCAAGTAACAGTAACGCATTTTAAAATGATAAAGGGGCTCTCTCTGCCTTTGAGGGAAAAACACTCAAGGCCCAACAATCTCTTTTATCCATGAACTTGGCAGGCATCTTTTTCCCCACCCCCATCTTTCCTGCTCTCAGAGTTGAGCATGAGACAATTGTGTTAAGCCCCACTTTTCTTAAAGCAGCATCGAATTCTAAACAAAAATCTCTAGGTTTTAACTTTATAATTTTCACTTATTTCAAGTGGGAACTGGATTGAAATATAATTTTGTACTTTATACAAACAATAGTGTAAGTAACATTGAAAGGGAAGTGTGCATGCTATTTAAGAGTGTCCATTGTTTTTTAAAATATATTTTTATTGATTTCAGAGAGGAAGGGAGAGGGAGAGAAAGATGCAAACATCAGTGATGAGAGAAAATCATTGATTGGCTGCCTCCTGCATGCCCCCTACTGGGGATCGAGCCCACAACCTGGAACATGTGCCCTTGACTGGAATCAACCCCGGGACCCTTTGGTCCACAGGCTGACGCTCTATTCACTGAGCCAAACCAGCTAGGGCTCCATTATTTTTTAAGAACCATTAAACCTTTTAGGAATAGTACATTTGATCAATATCCCAGCTGAGCTGTTAACAAGCATGAGACAAGTCCCTAAACATCCACATGCCTCAGTCTGCTCATCTGTAAAATGAGAGCATCACATTAGATTTTCTCGGTGGATCTTTATAGCTCCAAGGGGCTATGATTCTATATGTTAATTGAAAATGACTCTTACGTGGGTGTTAAAAATCAGTGGCCCAAAACACTCACGGAATGAAGACTATTTCCAGCTTTTTTTTCCCTTCTGGATGAAGATGGAAATGGCAATTATTACCTGGGACCTTGGGGGCTACTTGCTTGTACTCAGGCTTTCTAAATAAGTTGAGATGCATTAATTGGCTATCTTCTGGGTCTAAATCTGTCTCTAAATTGATTGGG
Source organism: Myotis myotis (assembly GCF_014108235.1). NCBI lineage: Eukaryota > Metazoa > Chordata > Mammalia > Chiroptera > Vespertilionidae > Myotis > Myotis myotis. The sequence continues at coordinate 163,994,578 of NW_023416313.1, forward strand.
GATTTTATATTTTCCCTGTGAGCTCCAGCAGTGGCTATGTACTCAAAAGAAGCTATAGTTAAACAAGGAGACATAGCGCTGCTCCCTGGAGGGCTCTAACTAGAACAAGCCTCAGCCCTGCTCAGGCCTCTGGTAATTTTCTAGCAGATGGAGGGACCAAAAATTACTCAGGCAGTTATACATCTCTGATATGTTTAAATAAACTGGAAAATGATTTTATGCATCTCATAGAGTCAATAGGGTACACAGCACACTGTACTGACTATACTAAGATTTATTATTAACCATCCACACCCAACACTGCGAAGGTTACGCATGAGGCTATATATTGTTTTTATGTTTGTGACTTGTCTTTATTTTAAATACTATGTATGAAGGATTCAGTGACTATAATGCTGTTTTTATTTTCATGAGACTATGTAGTAAGATCAAGCAAAGCTTAATAATACCAATTTGTTCTTTTTTGTTTTATTTTTAATTGTGGTTATAATCACATAACATTAAATTTACCATCTCAATTGTTTTTAAATGTACATTTCTGTTGTGTTAAGTATATTTACATTGTGTGCAACAGCCCTGTACAATTTTATCTTGCAAAATTCAAACTCTACGCCCATTAAAAACTAGTTTTCCCTCCATTTAACGTTTTGTTTTCATAAATTTTAATGCTTTAGATACTTCATAAACAAATGCTTTTGAAACATATTGACATATTACTTTTTATTCCTGATTTTATTTATGTCTATCAAAGTCACATAGGAAATCTGGATCATGTAGTAATAAGTTATATTATATTATATATATATATATATATATATATATATAATTTATTTTTTTAGAGAAGTGTTAGGTTCACAGCAAAATTGAGAGGAGGGTGCAGAGATTTCTCATATACTCCCTACATTGACACATGCACAGACCTCTTCCAGTATCAACATCTCCCAGCAGAGTAGTACATTTGTCATAATAGATGAACCTACATTGACATATCATTATCATTCAAAGCCCATAGTTCACATTAAGGTTCATGCTCAGTGTTTTATGTACAAACATGCATTTCATAGGTTGTAGCTATGTATGGGCCAGGGGGGGGGGTTCTTGAAATATTAGGGGGACCACTCTGTAAAATATATGATTGTCTAACCACTATGTTGTGCACCTGAAACTAGTACAGAATAATATTGAATGTGAACTATAATGGAAAAAGAGATGGAAAATTGTATGTTATATGTTTTTAATCATAATAATAATTACAAAAAAGGAAAAAAAGAACTGAGCGACCTAGCCATGAATAAAACATGGAAGAGACTCAAATGCATATTACTCAGTGAAAGAAACCAATCTGAAAGGCTACATTTTGTATGATTCCAACTATGTGACATTCTGGAGAAAGCAAAACTATGGAGACCATAAAAAGATCAATGTTGCCGAGGACTGAGGGGAGGGAGGAATGGATAGGTGGAGCACAGAGGATTTTTAGGGCAGTGAAACTATTCTAGCCTAGAATGATACCACCATGACGGGGCATGTGCCACTATACAACTGTCCAATTTATTCTTTTCAGAACAAAGCAAAAGCCCACGGACTGACTTGTGGGCAGAAGTTTCACAGGGCGAAATGTGTCCCTACAAATGTCTATTGCAAAGGATGATAGAACTTTGGATTTGTCCTCTTAATGGCTATATCAGTGGAACAAGGGCTATCATTTCATTTCTTGTGAAACTATTCAGATAACCTCTTACACGGAATTAGAGCTCCTATTAAAAATGTGTATTCTGTCCCAAAGCCTTTTTTCTTTCTTGCTTTAATATGAGACAATTGAGAGTTCTGTGAGTGTAATGGGAAAGAATTAGTATTATCCTTGTCAGCATCTTTAGGGGGCCTGATTACCACAAGGACCACTTCCTCTGCCTAATGATAGTACAGGCGGCAGGAGCCTTCCCCAAACAATTGTGCAATTCAAGTTCTTTGTATCCAGTGTGTTTCTGACAGACTGGCGAACAGAGCCTGCTGAAGAAAAGTATTCCTCTCAATTTCAATCACAAAGCAACCTCTAAGGAAGTTCTCAAGGCTGCTAAATAGGCTAGACTTAAACTATCAGACTCACCTGTGACACCCTTGCCTTAACAGCGATGTTGAATACAGCAGAGGAGGTTATACAGGAGAATCTGCCGTATGAATGACAGCAAAAGGTCATGTACTGTAATGCAGAGGAAGAAAAGTGTTAGGTTAGGTGGCTCAGGAGGCGGCGCAAGAAATAGAGTCCAGTGAATCAGAAAAGAAAGGAAAGGAAAAGGTTTATTCTGCGTCCCCGGAGACCCACGTACCCCAAGGACAGGGCACGTGGATTCACGCCAACAGGGAGGGGGGCGCTTTTTTTATACTGCGGTTGGGTGAGGGGTGGGGACATGAGCTGAGGGATTCTCTGCTGCAGGGGATGGGCGGGGGTATGTGGATTAAGGGAGAAGAAGCCTGTATCTGTGTCTGGCACCTTGATCTGTGAGAAATTCCAGGGGAAGTCCATTATCTTGTCATGTCTGCATGTATCCGATCCTGGGCTCTCTCCGACCTAACAAAAAGCAGGTGCAGTGAAAAATCTTTTAAAATTTTAAAAAGCTTAAATTCTTCTTTTACATGATAATACAAGAAATTACAAAAGTTATCATGTGTTGAACAGTTACCAGTTACCGAATACTATAAAATCTTCTGAGTTATTTACATATGTAAAACTTAAAAGGCAATTAATAAATAGTTTGGTCTTGTATTTATTTCAATTTAAACAATTAAAATTGTTTTGTTTGCATTTTTCTACATCATTATTTTTTTAAATTTTATTTTTAAAAGCTATTAACATTACATTGTTTCGGTAAGCAATGACATCATTCATTCATTCCAATATCAAAGTTGTCTTGGAAATTACCCATTTGGCAAGGAAGAGCAAAAAAGATTCATATATTAGGAGACAGGTAAGTGATGCATATACATTTTATTGTGCAGTTTCTCAATGGTTTCAATTGGATAACATGCCTTTTTCTTAGAAAGGGTTTTAGATATATTTGTCATTGTGTCAACATGGCTATTGAATGATTTGGCACCTCAGACGCACTATATTGTGTGTGTCCCCCTGCCCCAATTCATATATTGAAGTCCTAACCCTTATTATCTCAGAATATGACTGTATTTGGAGAATATAGGGCCTTCAAAGATGTTATTAAGTTAAAGTGAGGCCTGAGGGTGGGCCCTAATTCCAACTGACATATCCTTACAGGATGAGAAAATTTGAACAGAAAGACAGAGACACCAGAGGGCCAACCAAATGAAGAGGCAGCACTTGTAAGCCAAAGAGAGTGGCATCAGAAGAAACCAGTCCTCCTGGCACCTTGATCTTGGACTTCCAGCCTCTAGTACTATGAGAAAATAGGACTCAGTTGTTTAAGCCACCTAGCCAGTGGTATTCTGATACAGCAACATGATCAGATGAATACAGCGACATAGAACAAAAATACTATGGTGTCAGCTATCTTCAGTTTAGACATGTCCCTTCTAATTAGCTCAAAGAAATTTGTATAAAGGAAAATATAGCTCTTTTTTTTTAATTAAATCTTTATTGTTCAGATTATTACATTTGTTCCTCTTTTTTCCCCCCATAACTCCCCTCCTCCCAGTTCCCGCCCCACCCTCCGCCCTCACTCCCCACCCACTGTCCTCATCCATAGGTGCACGATTTTTGTCCAGTCTCTTCCCGCATCTCCCACACCCCTTCCCCCCCCACCAAGAATAGTCAGTCCATTCCCTTTCTATGTCCCTGATTCTATTATAATCACCAGTTCATTCTGTTCATCAGATTATTTATTCACTTGATTCTTAGATTCACTTGTTGATAGATGCATATTTGTTGTTCATAATTTGTATCTTTACCTTTTTTTCCTCTTCCTCTTCTTAAAGGATACCTTTCAGCATTTCATATAATCCTTGTTTGGTGGTGATGAACTCCTTTAGCTTTTCCTTATCTGTGAAGCTCTTTATCTGACCTTCAATTCTGAATGATAGCTTTGCTGGATAAAGTAATCTTGGTTGTAGGTTCTTGGTATTCATCACTTTGAATATTTCTTGCCACTCCCTTCTGGCCTGCAAAGTTTCTGTTGAGAAATCAGCTGATAGTCGTATGGGTATTCCCTTGTAGGTAACTGAGTTTCTTTCTCTTGCTGCTCTTAAGATTCTCTCTTTGTCTTTTGCTCTTGGCATTTTAATTATGATGTGTCTTGGTGTGGTCCTCTTTGGATTCCTTTTGTTTGGGGTTCTCTGCACTTCTTGGACCTGTAAGTCTATTTCTTTCAACAGATGGGGGAAGTTTTCTGTCATTATTTCTTCAAATAGGTTTTCAATATCTTGCTCTCTCTCATCTTCTGGCACCCCTATAATTCTGATGTTGGTACGCTTGAAGCTGTCCCAGAGGCTCCTTACACTATCCTCGCATTTTTGGATTCTTTTTTCATTCCGCCCCTCCGGTTGGGTGTTTTTTGCTTCCTCGCCTTTCAAAACATTGACTTGATTCTTGCGCTCCTCTGGTCTGCTGTCGGGAGTCTGTATAATATTCATTATTTCAGTCCGTGTATGCTTAATTTCTAGTTGGTTCCCCATCATAACATCGAGGGTCTCATTAGTTTTCTTGTAGATCTCATTAAGTTTATCGGCGGCTTCTAAACAGTTCTTGAGAGACCTTAAAAGTGTGGTTCTGAACTCTATATCTTCCATTGACAATTTTGTCCTGTTTCTTTGTCTCCGCATTTTGTTTTGCTTTCTTGGTGCACCCCCTAGTGGTCTTTGTGCGCAGTCTTGTAGTTAAGCCTTGATTGTTGTAGCTAATACCAGGGAGGGTTTGACCTCCAGGCCAAGTGGCTGTGAGAATCAGCTGTGTCTGCAGTGAGAGAACTTCTGTCCTCTAGGGAGGTGCTAATCTAGCCTTTGCCTGAGGCTATCCGGCAAATGCCTCTGTGCAGGGCTTGGGCGGGGCGGGTCGCACAGGATCAACAGGGTGGGCCGGAGAGAGCAGTTATGGCGGCTCTCAGTCCTGTCCCCAGGGGCTCTGCCTCTCTGAGTCCCAGCACCCGCTGCAAACCTGGGAGAGAAAGCTGCACTCGCTCTGACAGAAGCCAGACAGTCCCACTTCTCCCGTTTGAGTCTGGGTCCCTAAAGACTCTCCCGTATCTGGAGCTCAGAGTCTGCGACTCCCTCCTGATTGAAAACGCCAACAGCGCCCTCCACCGCCAGCCCTCTCTGCGCACTCCGCACCTCAGAATTTGACTTCAGCACTGCGCCTCCTCTGAGTGTCCGTATGTGTTTCTCTTTCCTCCTAGTTGTAGGACTTCCACTCAGCCAGCGTTCCTGTGGTTCTGGGTGATGTCCGTTCCGTCTTTTAGTTTCACTTTTGAAGTAGTTGTTCAAGGCAGCAAACTCCGGCGTTAACCTATGCCGCCATCTTGGTTCTCCAGGAAAATATAGCTCTTAATAAGCTCTTAAGACATGTGTCTTAAAAGTGGTCAAAGTCATAGACCCAGATCCTATTTCCATAAGTAATTTAACTCTGATTATTTAGGAAAAGGACTGAAAGCTTATAGAAAATGTCTAGCAGAAGAAGAGTGATTTTTATAGACCCATCTGAGCAGCATTCAGTCTTCTTCAGTCCAAGGAGCTACTGGACATTGCAGCATCCCATGTTCATGGACATGGTAGGCTCATCCACATGTGACTCAGAGCAGTCATACCACAGAGAATAACCTTGTAATAATAGCCCTGCCTTTTTATGGCAGAGTTGGGTCTTGAAGAAAGTTCTCTTTGATGTCCAGTCTTTAACTTTCAGTCCTTAGGCTTAAACAATTTTAGAATATTTTGGCATTTGAGGATTTATTAAATACTAATTATATGACTAGTAAGTACTGTGCTTGGGGAAATAGAAGGATCTAAAATAGTATTGACACTTAGTGGAACTTATCCTTTTTTTTGAAGGGAACCAAAGTCCCAAAAAACTGAGATTTTTGATCTTACCACGTTGTTATGCTGGGTACTCCTATGCATACTGGAAAGTAAGGCCTATTTTTAAATAGTATATTTTATTTATTTTATCTTATTTATTTATTTATTTGAATTTATTGGGTGACTCTGGTTCACAAAGCCATACATATTTCAAGTATACAACTTAATAAAACATCATCTGAAGACAGCATTGTACACCCCTTGCCCCAAGCAAAGTCTCTTTTGGTCCCCATTCCTGGTCCGCGCCCCCCTCCTTGCCCACCTCCATTCACCTTTCCCTCTGGCAATCACTGCACAGTTGTGTGTCTATGGGTTATGTGTATATGTTTTTTGGTAATCTCTTCACCTTCTTTCATCCAGTGGCATTCCCCCACACCCCTCCCCTCTGACAACAATAAATAGTATCTTTTAAAAAAATATATTTTATTTATTTTTTACAGAGAGGAAGGGAGAGGGATAGAGAGTTAGAAAAATCAATCAGCTGCTTCCTACACACCCTTTACTGGGGATGTGCCCACAACCATGGTACATACACTTGACCAGAATCAAACCTGGGACCCTTCAGTCCACAGGTCAACATTCTATCCACTGAGTCAAACTAGTCAGGGCAACATAAATAGTATCTTTTATATATTTGTCACAACCCTTTATGACAGTGCCTTGATTAAAAACTTTACAAAATATAAAAGCATATGCTAACATTTTTAAACTCAGAAAAGATATAGTCAATCACACGTTCACACACACACACACACACACACACACACACACACACACACTTACATAAACATTACCTCAGACACTGCCACTGGTTTACCCATTGAGGCGTTTAATCCCTTTTAACATTGAAAAATATTTTCTTATATAGCTGATCTCAATCTCTAATGCAACAGTTTATCTATTTCTTCCATTTAGGTCCACAGTACAAAGAGGGAACAGCTGGTCCCAATTCTTTTTATGTCAGTTTTTCACACACTGAGGGACTTAGTGGTGAAATAGGTCATGACTGTCAATAACAATAGCAGACTTGAATTTTATATAACCTTGACTCTTTTCACTCCCCTCACCTGGGAAATAGAGGGTGGGATAACTGATGTTTGGCAGGATTTTTATACATTGCCTATAATCCTTTTTTCCAAGAAAAATTTGTCGTTATCAGATTTGTCCTAACTCTTTTGTAAAATCTCTAGGGGAGAAAAAATAGAATAATCAATAAAATTGCTCCTGTTTGTGATTGAAGAAAATTCATGAATAAAAAAGATGACCAAGTCCCTTGGACTCTTCCTGTGCTATTCATGTTAAACTCTTGCTAAACACATTTTTAAACAAAAAATAGGTGCATCAAACATGTTAATATTTTTCTTATTATAATGTAGTTCAGAAATCACTAAATTCTTAAATTCTCAAAATGTTAGCCTTTACATTAACAGTAAAAGGTCTGCTGGTGAGAGTTATTGTTGGTGTGGGGTAAGCCCTGAAACCATGGGAAAACTGGGTCTGGGAACCCAATTTAGCACTCTTTTCAAGTGCATGTTGAATGTTTACCAAGACATGTTGACTATAAACAAGTATCATTAAACTTCAAAGACTGATATCACAGAACAACTATTCTTTGACCATAATAAAACTGAATTATGAATCACTAAATATTTGAAAATTAAAAAGTACACTTTAACCAATGAGTTAAGGAAGGAATTATAGGAAAAATATATTCTGAACTATAATTTATAATAAGCAACATATTAACATGTGTTTGATGCACCTAAAATAGTATTTAGACTTATTTTTTGTTGACGTTTGCTTTAAATACTTATATTGGAAAGACTTATTATTTTAGTGAAAAAATAATACCAATATTAAACAAATGATTTCAAATAATAGAGGGGAGAAAATATTTACAAACTCATTTGATGAGCCCAACACAATCCTGACAGGAAACCTTACAAAGACATTACAAACAAATTACAGAGCAATAGCCCTCATAAACCTAGTGCAAAAATCTTTAACAAATCAAATGCAATAACCTCTAAAAATGATAATGCATTGAAGCTGTGTTATTCAGAGTTTTCCAGAGAAAAGGAACCAATGGGATATATACAAAGGAATTGGCTCAGGTGGCAAATTCCAAGATCTGCAGGGTGAATAGTCAAGCTGGAAACTCAGGAGAGCTAATGGTTTAGTTAGTTCTAGGCCAAGTCAAAGGCCTGAGAACCAGGAGAGTGGAAGTGGAAGGTGTAGTTCCTTTTGGAAGGGCAGCAGGATAAGATCCAGGGAAAGCTGATGTTTCAGTTAAAATCTAAAGAAGGAAAAAAGCTACTCTCCCAGTGTGAAGGCAGTTAGACAGGAAGAATTCTTAGTGGAGGTTCAGCTTTTTTGATTTATTCAAATCCACAACTGATTGGATGGGGCCCACTCCAATTAGGGAGTGCAATGCTTTTTACTCACTTTACACATCTCAATATTAAGCTTATGCAAAAACACCCTCACAGAAAGACCCAGAATACTATTTGATCAAATATCTAGGCACCCCATGTCCCAGTCAAGCTGGCACATAAAATTAACCATCACATTTCTACCTTGTGTCAATTTGGCACCCTTTTCATTCCCTGAAGCCACATTTGATCTCCAAATAACAGTAACAAGGTCATCCTTCCTCACTTTAGGGCAGTGCCTGCAAATGCATAGAGTCATCTATAACATAGGCCCAAGTCTGTCAGTTGATCATGGGAAACTCTCCATGAGCCATAGGCGCAGACTGAGGAAGAGAAAATGATGTTGGAGTGGAGGCCATGGGTAGTTTGGCCACCTTTTCATGTAACTTATTTGTGCTTTCAGAGCCTGCTGGATCTCCATGATATTAATATCACTTCCAGTTGATGATGGAATACTTGTTGTGCACCAATTTTATGACTTGGTGGGTCAAATCAGGTCCAGTTTATGGTGGGCAGTGTAGGTTGCATTATAATTTGGTGATCCAGGTTTAAGAATTTAATCTCTACTAAGTCCTCATAGCGGGCCAAGAGCTGCTTCTCAAAAAGAGAATAGTTATCCACAGAGGATGGCAAGACTTTGCTCCAAAATCTTAAGAGCCTACGTTGTGATTCAACTATAGAGCCTGACAAAGGCCTCTATCTGCCATAGACATATTAAATCCCATTGGATCTGTCAGCTCATATGTTTCAATTGGCAGATCAGCTTGAATGGTAGGCTGGACCTATTGCAAAACTTTCTCTTGATCTGGGCTCCACTCAGAACTAGCAATAACTCATTAAGTTGGCTGGAGTAACATTCACTTAAGGGATATGTTGCTTCCAAAATCCGAAAGGGCCCACGAGGCATTTCGATTTTTTGGGGGGTGGGGTGGGGTGTGGGAGGGGCCATATGTCAAAAGTTATCCTTCATCTTAGAAGGGATATTTTGATATGCCCTAACCTCCAAAATTTCACGGAGGTATAATGCCCTTGAATTCCTGTTGGGTATATATTCTATCCTCTGACATGCAAATATCTTACCACTAAGTCTAAGTTCATGGCTATGTTCTGCTCACTAAGTCAAATCAATACAATGATATTAATGCAATGGACCAGTGTCATACCTTGTGGAAGGGAAAAGTTCAAGATCCTATGAACTGAATTGTGACACAAAACGGGAGACTTGATATACCCTAGAGATAGGACAGTGAGTGTATATTGCTGGACTTGCCACCTGAAAACAAACTGCTTCTGGTGGTTCTTATTTATAGGTATGAGGGGGAAAAACATTTGTCAGATCATTAGCTGCATATCAGGTACCAGGTGATGTGTAAATTTGTTCAAAAACAGGAAATCACATCTGGTGCAGCAGCTGTAATTGGAGTCCCCATCTGATTAAGATTATGATAATTTACAGTTACTCTCCAAGAGGCATCTGTCTTCTGCACAGGCCAAGTAGGTGAGTTGAATGAGGATGTGGTGGGAATCACCACCCCTGTACTAATGGGAATACTAATCTCTGCAATCCTTCTAGAAGAAGAGTATTGCTTTTGGTTTACTATTTTCTTAGGCAGAAGCAGTTCTGGTGGCTTCCACTTGGACTTTCTCACCTAACAGCACTCACCCAGTGGTTAGGGAACCACTGTGGAGATTTTCCCCAATCAGTGATGGTGAACCAACCTTTTGAGCTCGGCATGTCAGCATTTTGAAAAACCCTAACTTAAATCTGGTGCCGTGTCACATATAGAAATTATTTGATATTTGTAACCATAGTAAAACAAAGACTTATATTTTTGATATTTATTTTATATATTTAAATGACATTTAACAAAAAAAATCAACCAAAAAAATGAGTTCGCGTGGCACCTCTGACACGCGTGTCATAGGTTCACCATCACTGGACCTATTCCAATTATGCATTTCGGAGCTGGGAAAATAATTGCAGGATGGGTTCAAGTATCCATTGGGCACATTGTAAAATGGACCTGAGCTAAAACTCCATTGACCATTTGACCTCCATAAGCCCTCACTCTAACTGGTAAATCCCAGTGATGTTGTGATTCTCCTGAAATTAATGTCAGTTTGGAGCCAGTGTCCAGTAGTCCCTGAAAGGTCTGAATATTTCTTTGTCTCCAATGTACAGTTACCCTGCTAAGAGGCTAGACATCCTTTTGGGGAAGACTGGGAGAAAGATTAATAGTATACATTTTTGGAAATGTATCTATTTTTTTCCTGAAGAGCAACTGGTCTCCCCTTCCTTCAATGGATGCTGGGTCTATAAAGTGACTCAAGTCTGAAAATTGCTTAGGGACCATGACTGTTTCCTATTTTTTTTAAAGATTTTTTTTAAAATTTATTTTTAGAGAGAGAGGAAGGGAGAGGGAGAGAGAAACACCCATGCAAGAGCAAAACAGTGATCAGCTGCTGCGCACACACTCCTTCCAGGGGATTGAGCCTGCAACCCTCATGGGATGACACTCAACCAGCTGAGTGACAATGGCCAGCGCCATGACTATTTCTTTTTAGCATTCATATTAAACTATTGTTAACTTCACCTAGAATTTTTCTATTATACAGATCACGTAAGAATTTAGTAGGCTTCTTATCTATTTCACTTCTAGGAACACCATGATCAACTAACCACTCAATAAGTCTGCATGAGCTAGACTATTGTGATTGCCACTTGGACTGTGCCATCCATTATATGAGCACACCCACCTTGCCTTTAGTGTTTGAGTGCCACCAATTGGCCCCTGCCCCCCAGGATCCAATTACTCCCATTGCATTTAGGTTTCCCAATTCAATAACTGTCCTCAGGCCTGGTCTACAGAGGAAAAACAATCATAAAGCTAGCCCTTCAGGGATGCTGAGACTCCCCTCACAAATTATTTCTCAGAGTTGTGGTGAAAGGTTTGTCTTTTAGACCCTCCCAGGGTAGATGAGTAGGTCTTAAATGACAAATCCATTTTAACATGCTAATCTCCCTAAGTCTTTGAATTTCTATCTCTATATTAAACAAGGCAGGTCTGGCATTTCTAACTCGCTCACTGTGGCCACCTTTTGCTTCCTGTATCAGCCAAACAAACAAAACTAACTCCTTGAGATGCAACATTAGATACATAATCTCTTCCTAATGAGCTCACATCAATAAATTCAGCCTGACTCAACTTTATGCTTCTTCTACCATTATCCCACATCCTTAGTATCAATTAACACGTGTTCCCTAATTTGCATCTGTTTAGATTAGAAAACTCAAGTAGTTCTTTTGGAGCGTAGAATACCTCCTCACAGGTCACACATTTACCTCACCTTTAAAGGTCTGCTGGGGCTTGACTCTAGTCAGGTCTAAAAGCAAAGAAGCGTGGTCTGGGTGTATCCTGAGATTTCTCATTGTTTTGCATGGCCACTATCTCAGGGGAGACCATTAATGTTTTCTCAGGTAACGGAGAGTTAGTCTCTTTAGAGTTGGAGGAGAAACCACTTCCACTGAGTGTGGAGGTGCTGCTTCCACTGGCAAATAAGACTCATCAGAATTTAGAGCTCATTGTCTCAACCTTCATCAGGGTCTTCCCATACTCCCCATTCCAACTTTCAGGATCCTATTCCTTCCCAATCAATACCTCACTTAAACAGTAGACACACCCTTGCATTATAATTCACCCAGGTTCAGAATGAGATTTTGGGTTGATTTTCATCAGTTTCAGCCTTCAGCTCTAGGAGGTAAGGGTCACATAGAAGCTTTCAGGTAATTTGTGCAGCACTTGAGTTGGGAATTTGAATCCCTGAGAGCATTCTTATGTTTCCTCATTTTGTCCAACAACATTAGGAGTAACTAGACAATCTCATTATATTTGTGAGTTTGGCCAAAATGTTCGAAAGTATCATATATGCAGTTACTCAGATATTTGCTTCTTATAAGTGGGTGATTAGAAGTATTCAGTGCTGGTGTTTTGCATCACACATGGGCTATCACTGCTTTCTTCACTATTGGAAATGGAATCTTTAACATCTTTAAACCTAACCAGATTAGAGAGCCAATACCAGAAACCCCAGAACCAAGTTAGGAAGCTCATCCTTAACATTCCGTTCCTCTAGAAACAGTCTCTGTACCAAGATTTCACTAATGAGTTCTATGAAACATTTAGAGAAAAATAATACCCATCTTAGATTATTTCAGATAACAGAGAAGGATAAAATATTCCCAAACTAATCTGATGAGGCCAGCACAATCCTGATAGAAAAACCTTACAAAGACATTACAAAACAAGTATAGAGTAATAGCCCCCATAACTGTAGTACAAAAAATCCTTAATAAAATAAACAATTTTTATTCAGAGGCAATATGATAGTTTTTTGTGGGGGGAAAAAACCCTAAAGAGTTAACCATAAAAAAGGCTTCTCAAACTGAGGTTCACAAGACCTGAGGTTATAAGATCAATGTACAAAAATCAATTCTGTTTTTATATACTAGGAGCAAATGATTTTTAAAATTTTAATTCCTTTTACATTTGCATAAAAATATTCATAAAGTACATAGTGATATATTTTTAAAAGTCATGAAAAAGCTCCAGTTCTAAGACCACTGAACATTGCTGAAACAAATGGAAAGATATATTCATAGTATAAAAACCCCAATGTTTTAAACATTTCCACTTCTCAAAAATTAATCTATAACTCAGTAGACCTCAAGATTTACCATAAATTATATTCATCAAGACAACATGGTGTGTCATAAAGACAGACAAATAGACCAGCGGAATAAAATAGAGGCTCCAAGTAAACCTATGTTAATAAAGAAAATCGGGTTTCAGCAAAAGTGCAAATGAGGAAAGAATAGTCTTCTCAACAAATGACATTGGGTAACTGAATATCCATATGGGAACTCAAATATTCAGTCCACGCCCTTCTCGTGCTCTATACAAAAATATTTTGAATGGATCATAGACATAAATATAAAACTAAATCTACCAATATTTTAGAAGACTATATACAATAAGAATTATTTAAAACATTAAGAACACGAATGGGCAAGTCATAGTATAAAAGTATTCAAAAATTTATATTCACAAATCATTTTTGACAAAGGATATATCTGTACATAATATATTCAGAATTCCCATGATTCAATAATAAAACAAAAGTTAACCCGATTAAAATATGGGCAAAGGATGTGAACACACACATCACAAATTAAGATACACAAGTGGTCAATAGGGACATAAAAATGTACTCAGCATAACTAATTGTCAGGGAAATGCAAATTAAAATTTATTATAAATATCAAATAAGATGGATAAAATATAAAAACTAACAACAGTGAAAGTGTATGAACCTGGAGCAACAGGAACTCTCAGACATTGCTGGTAGGATTGTAAAATGGTGTAACCATTTCAAAAGAAGATTTGTCAGTTTCTTTCTCTTTTTTAAAAATATATTTTATTGAGTCTTTACAGAGAGGAAGGGAGAGGGACAGAGAGTCAGAAACATCGATCAGCTGCCTCCCGCACACCCCCCACTGGGGATGTGCCCACAACCAGGATACACGCCCTTGACCGGAATCAAACCTGGGACCCTTCAGTTCGCAGGCGGACGCCCTATCCACTGAGTCAAACTGGTCATGGCTTGGAGGTTTCTTTTAAATTGCCTACACTTTGATCCAGCATTCCCACTCCTCTGTATTTATGTAAGAAAAATGAAAACAGTGTCTACACAAAGACTTGGACTAAAATATTCATAACAGCTTTAATCACAATAGCCAAAACCTGGAAACAGTCCAAATGTACATCTGCAGAAAAATGGATAAACAAGCAACTGTATAGCTATAAAATAGAATACTACTTAACAACAAGAATGAATGAATTTTTGGTTCATTAAACAACACAAACGACCCTCACAAATAACGTGCAGAGTGAAAGAAGACAGACACAAACAGTACTTGCTCAATGATTCTGTTTATGTTGAGTTTTAAAACAGGCAAGTTTCTAAAGTGAGGAGAAAATCAGAATATTGTTCTGGGTTGGGATGAAGGGAGTATAACTGGAATAGGACACAACAAACTTTCTGGGGAGACAAGAATGCCCATATTATGATAGGAGTGTGGATTGTAGATTACTCAGTTGTATACATTTTTAGAAGTATACAGCTAATAATTCTGTATTTTGGTATATGAAATTTACCTCAATAAAAACAAAATTAGAATACTACTATTATTACTACTATGAGTCAAGCAGTAGATAGAAAATGGATAAAAGTATAGAGAAATAAGATTGGCAAAATGTTTGTAATTGTAGAAGCTAGATAATAGGCCCTTGGGTTTTAGTATACTATTTGTTTACTTTATTATTTTTAAGTTTCTTATGATAAAAAGTAAAAAATAATTTTATATGCAATACAAACAATAATATTGTAATGATTGGAAAATGGGGTTATCCAGTAATAATTTAAGACCAATATGCTCAATTAATATTTGAAAAAGGAGGCAAGAACATGCAATGGAGTCAAAACAGTCCCTTCAATAAGGGGTGTTGGGAAAATTGGACAGGTACATGCAAAAAAATGAAACTAGACCACCAACTTATACCATACACAAAATAAACTTAAAAATGGATAAAAGACTTAAATGTAAGATGGGAAACCATAAAAATACTAGAGGAATCCAAAGGCAACACAATCTCAGACATATGCCTGAGCAATTTCTTCATGGATACTGTTCCTAGGGCATTGGAAACTAAAGAGAAAATAAACAAATAGGACTACATCAAAATAAAAAGCTTCTTCACAGCAAAAGAAACCATCAACAAAACAACAAGAAAGGCCACTGCATGGGAGAACATATTTGCCAATATTGTCACCGATAAGGGTTTAATCTCCCAACATTTACAGGGAACTCATACAACTTAACAAAAGGAAGATAAACAATCCAATCAAAAAATGGACAAAGGACCTAAATAAACACTTTTCAAAAGAAGACATTCAGAAAGCCAAGAGACATGAAAACATGCTCAAAGTCACTAATCATCTGAGAGATGCAAATCAAAACAAAAATGAGGTATCATCTCACACCTGTCAGAATGGCTATCATCAACAAATCAACAAATGACAAGTGCTGGAGAGGATGCAGAGAAAAGGGAACACTTGTGCACTGCTGGTAGGAATGCAGACTGGTACAGCCACTATGGAAGACAGTATGGAGTTTCCTCAAAAAGTTAAAAATGGAACTCCCATTTGACCCTGTGATCCCACTTCTAGGAATATATCCCAAGAAACCAGAAACACCAATCAGAAAGGATATATGCATCCCTATGTTCATAGCAGCACAATTTAGTATAGCAAAGATCTGGAAATAGCCTAAGTGCCCATCAGCAGATGAATGGATTAGGAAACTGTGGTACATCTACATGATGGAATACTATGCTGCTGTAAAAAAGAAGGAATTCTTACCATTTGCAACAGCATGTATGGAACTGAAGAGCATTATGCTAAGTGAAATAAGCCACTCAATGAAAGAAAAATACCACATGATCTCACTCATTTATGGATAATAAAGACCATTATAAACTGATGAACAAAATTAGATACAGAGGCAGAGCAGCAGACTGTCAAACTACAGCGGGAAGGCCAGGGAGGGTTGAGGGGTGGGAGGGGGGTGGGTAAGAGATCAACCGAAGGACTGTATGCATGCATATAAGCATAACCAATAGTCACAAGACACTGGAGGGTAGGGGAGGCTGGGGGAATGTCAAGGGGGGGGGAGGAGATATATGTAATACACTTTGTAATACTTTAAGGAATTAAAAAAAGACTGAAGTCCTTATATTTTTAAATCTAAAACAATAAATCTAATTGCTCATGTGTACAAATAAAATATTTTTAAAAACTAAACAATCACTTAAAATAAATCAATAATAAGAAGACAAACAACCCAATTAAATAGTGGCAAACATTTTTGGACACTTCACTTAAATATACAAATGGCCAATAAGCATACGAAAGGATACTTAATGTCATTGGCCATGAGGAAAATGCAAATTAAAACCACAATGAAATGTCACTGCACACCCATTAAAATAGCTAAAATGGAAAAGATCGACAATACTAAGTCCTGACAAGGATGTGGAACAACTGGTGGGAATGCAATGTTAAACATTTACTTTTCAAACTTCCTGGTGATTTCACTCCTAGATATTGAAATAAGGAAAATGAAAACGTATGCCTACATAAGGACTTGTAAAGGAATGTTTATAGTAATTTTATTCATAATAAAAACTGGGAACGACCCTGATATTTATCAACTGGAGGATGAATAAACAAATTTTGGAATATCTATACAGTGGAATGCATTTCAGCAATAAAAAGGAAGAAACTACTGATACGCACTTCAAGGCTGAAACTCAGTGGCATTGTGTTAAGGGAGCCAGAAACAAAATATTACACATTCTAAAGTTCCATTCATAATAAATTCTATAAAAGAAAAATAATGTGATGAAAAGCAAATTAATGGTTGCCAAGGTTCATTGGGTGGGAGAAAGAAATTGACTGCCAATGGCCATGTGATGAAAAAAAAATACTTCATACAGTGATTGTAGTAGCAATACTATAGCTGTATACATTTGACAAAACTCTTAAAGTCAAACACTTTAAAAGGACAGATTTTGCAAATTAAAAAAATATATTGAGAATGTGTTTTTACATACTTAGAATCTATCTTTCATGGAAAGTTTAATTTTCTTCTTAATATGTACTAATTTACTTCCTAATATGTACTTGTCATTTTGTTTCTGACAAATGACAAGTATGATCACAGAAACTGTTGTGGTCAAAAACCATTAAACATGAACATGTAGAATGGCAAACAGGCTGATACTTTGGCAGAGGCACTTAAAAGCTCAGGAAACACTAAGATTTACTTCGACCCAGTCCTATGGCTTGCCACAGTAAAATGTCCTCCTACTGAAATTGCTAATGGGCTCTGTGGCTCTTAATACATATTTATCAAATCAGTTTCAGTAAAGGCCGACTTCTTATATGATATTCTACTTGCTGACTTTACCTTATGGTCACAAAGTGCTTCTCTAAGAAGTTGTTTCATAGTGTGATTTCACAGTCTCTATTTCTTTTTGAGTGAGAGAAGACGATAGAGCTCAGTTGTTGATATTTGAATGAGTAAAAATGGGGTACAGAAAATAACTTGTTCAGTCATTTGACTAGTGGTAGTATCAACCTACCCATGAAGCTTTTTTTGACCACTGTTTTAAGGATGAAAAAATTCAAAAAGTATCTTAGTAGTATCCCTGGAAATTCAGAAAGTGAATAATCTGCCTGACATCTTTAAACTCCTAGCTGCCATTTTTGGTACCAGAGGTCACAGAATGCACATGAGACAATGGGCATTCTTGGTTTTTAGTATAATATCATTTAGGGAAAGTAGGTAATCCCAAGCTTTCTGATAGTTTCCTAACAGTATTTTACAGCCAAGTAGGATAGTTTGGCAGTAGCACAGGACATATTTAACCAAGAAGATCTAGGTTGTGCCTGCTGCCAAACTCAATGCCAAAAGTCACTCTTTTGGGTCTCCTTCTCAGAGCTGTGTCCTAGCAACAGACATTTCTAGAAACAAGAATGAGTAGTGAGTGTGTGTGTGTGTGTGTGTGGGCGGGGGCGGTTGTTGAGGGGAGGGAAATAAATATCAGAGAGAGAGTGTCTTCATGCTTTCTATGTAGTAATCAGGCAGATACATCAACTAAATCTATTAATTCTGATTCTTGGCCATGTGTCAGAATTGTGGTGGGAAATTTCTCACTTTCCCTTTGAATCCCAGTATTCTTTCCACTGCACTAATCTGACTCCAGCTGAGGGAGGTGCTATGTTGAGAATGGATTGGCCAGGGAAAGGATAGCCCAGGGCAAGAAGACCTCCTAGCTTTTGCAGTAAACCAGGATAAACCAAGCAAATGGAGGTTATTATGTGATTATTCAGATGTGAAAAGTTGAAGATACAAGAAAAAGAGGCAGAATAGATAAATGCCCATCAGCAAATGAGTGGATTAAAAAACTGTGATACATCTACACAATGGAATACTACACTGCTGTAAAAAAGAAGGAATTCCTACCATTTGCAACAGCATGGATGGACCTGGAGAGTATTATGCTAAGCGAAATAAGCCAGTCGGAGAAAGATGAATATCACTGATCTCACTCATTTGTGGAATACAATGAACAACACAAACTGATAAACAAAAATAGGTCCAGAGACAGAGAAGCATTGGACAGACCGTCAAACCTCAGAGGGAAGGGGGGGGTAGAGGTGGGAGAGGGGGTAGAGATCAACCAAAGGGCTTGTATGCATGTGTATAAGCTTAACCAATGGACACATACACTAGGGGGTGAGGGCATGTGCTGGGGGATGGAGGTGGCGGGGAGAGGTCAATGGGGGGAAAAGGAGACATATATAATACCTTAACAATAAAGAATAAAATAAAGAGGCAGAATAAAAAGATCTTGCTAACCAGGTGTGAGAATTAAGCAGATAATTCTTGCTTGAGTAACTGGGTGGAGAGCAGCATCATTCATAAATCTAGAAACAGAGAAACAGTTGCTAGCTGGGTTGGGGGTAATTGGGAAATATAGCCATATAAGGGATACACTCATAATACAGAATTAATTACGTGAAGCTAGTTAGTAAAGGCCACATACTAAGATTTAGTATTAATGAGGGGCAAGATGAAGACTGTAGATAGAAACAAAGTACTTTGATAAATTTCTGATATAATAGTACATCATTTCCAAATAAAAGTTAGATGCTTAATCAAGGCCAGAGAAAGTAAAAATTCACCTTTCACCTGTTCTGGAACCAAAGAAGTATAGGTAGGAAAAGCCCCCAAAGATCATTCAACCCAACCTCACGGAAGTCTTTGATCTTCTTGAAACACCCCATTTAAGTGCTGCCCCACATACTAGTATTTTGAAGTATCTCTGAGCCCATAGCCCCACTGGAAGCCACTCATTCCATCTTTGGACAACTCTATCTAATGCAGAGTGTTTTCTTAGGCCCTGACATTTCCATTCATTGGTCTTAGTTCTGCCACTGGGACCAAGCAAAACATGTCTGACATCTCTTTCACAGCCTTGAATTACCATCGCAAATCTGGAATGAATTCCCAATTTTGTATTTCTATGCAACAGAAAAATATAATATGACAATCAAAACCTTTTTGAACTGGATGTGAATAAGAGTTTAATTTCCTTTTTATTCACCAAATTACAGAAATTACAGTTTAGCTTAAAGTATGATTCAGGTTGTTTTTAACCAAAGCTACTCTTTTTTAAAAGTATCACTCCACCTCGCCTCTTTTCTTTAGTCTGACATCAGTCACCACAGTCTAATTGCGCTTGTTCTTCCTTCTTGGTATGTGAGATGTGGGTGGTCAGTTTGTATGACATCTGGTGTTACATGCTTGCGGGGTTCCCAATTTTATACAAATAGCTTAGTGTATTGCACTGCAACATGCTGTCAGCTAAGGCACGTTGGGGAGTGGAGTGGCTGTTGGTATGGTGTGAACTAAAGCCACTTCTGCTTGCAGGCAGAAGTGTGTGGTAATTCAGGGTTTAAAATATAACAACTATAAAACAATGAATTCATTGGACTAGACCTAATTTTTTAACTTGGCCTAGAAAGTTATTATATAACCTTCACTAAATGAGTTAATTTTACTCAGCCCTAGGATCTTCATTTATAAAATGGGAATAAAAATGGGAATAATATTGATTTTGCAGGCCTGTTGTGATAATTAAATGAGGTACTTTAGCAGACTTCATCTAATAAAACACTTGGCTATTGCTCCTCCTGTTTCAAAGCTAATGCAGAATCAGAAACTTTATCTCTTAGCTCTTGATAGATTCCCCAGCCCATCCCTCTCTGACCACCTCTCCCCAATATTGCTGCTCAGGCTACTCTCGGTCCCACATTAAGGCCAGGCAGCATTTTCTGCTCTGAGCTCTTACCTTATCGAATCGGATGAATCTAAAGTGAGAGCTCCTTGGCAGTGGCGAAAGCATCAGATGTGAACCAGGCTGCCTTATTCTCGTTCCTCAGAAGAATAAAGGTGCAGTAATGCACAGACCGATGAAGAACTGGATCGCAGTTTTGATTTCTGTTCGGTATGACTCTGAGTAACTGAGGCTGTTTTGTCTCTGAAAGTCACCTCGGTGGTCTTCTTGGGATGGCTTTGGATTAAAGGGCCTGATGCTATTGACCAGGGGACCAACGGGAAGAATACTGATCATGTGCCAAGAACTGTGCCAGGTCTGGGCTTCAAAGCTACTCATTGAGATGTTCATGCCCTCATTCATTTATACATCCAAAACTATTGCAAGTCACCTCTGAGCCCAGTTGTGTGTGTCAGTCTCAAAGAAAAAGTGATGATATAGTAAAAAGTAAAGTAAAATGTATAAACATAGAGAAATTATACAAACTACAAATATAGAGAAGTTATATGGAAATTATATTCTCTGGGGTTGAAAAATTTTGGAAGAAATGATGTAGAAACTGAGGTTTAAAAGAGAATAAACTTTCAAAGGGAAGAAGAATTCAGGCATGGGAAACGTACATACAAAAATAAAGTCTAACCTAGCATACCTTGTTACGGAAATGTCCATATGTTGATATTACAGAAGTTTGAAGTACAAAAAGGGATTGTGAAAATAGTTTAAGCTAGAAAAGGGGTATTGTGCAAAATAAGACCAAAAATATAGAATTTAATCTAAAATTATGCTGCTAACCAAGAAAGAAAGGAGGGAATATTCATTAGCTCATGGCTGGGCTGCTGTCATATTAAAATTCCCTTGCATATCAAAATAACAGCCTATCAGGTCAAAATGTAGAAACTTCCAGTTTTAAGAACTTATAAGTGCTTATTTAAGTACTAGGGATGAAATGTGCAGCATGGTGACTATAGTTAGCATTGTTATATGAACCCTATTAAGAGAGCAAATCCTAAAATTTCTCACCACAAGGAGAATAAATTTTATTTTTTCCTTTTACTTTTTATTGTGTCCATATGAGATGATGCATGTCAACTAAAGTTATTGTGGTAATCATTTCACAATGTGTATAAGTCAAACCATTATGCTGTACAAACACCTTAAATGTATACAGTGATGTATGCCAACTATATCGCAGTAAAAGTGGGAAAGAAAAAATTATTTTATGTAAGAGTACAACCAAAGATCCATTTGATAACTGAGTTTTGTCAGCAGTGGAGTAAAGATTTTGTGCCACACAGGTGATGGGGGTATAATTTGTGATGAGGGGGCAGAGGGATTCTTGGGAAAAATAGAGGAGATAAATCTTATGCAAAGCCCCTACCCCTAGAAGGCTGTTTGTGAAGGGCAGTGGCAATTTAGACTTCAGAGGGCACAGAACTTTTCTGGTAAACATTCATGTATTCTCATTTTGCTGAAAACACATACTCTTCTAAGTAACAACAAGTTATGTAAGATGAAGTTCTGATTAATATAGGGGAGCTGACATTTATTTTTTCACCCGGAACCTGGACTTGTGTGTTCTACACATTTTGCAGGGTGGGAGAAGAATTTTAAGCATGTGGAGTCATGATCAGATTTGCATTTTATAAATGTTACCTTGATCACAATGTAGAAGATGAATTGGTGGGGGATGAGGCTGGAGACAGATAAATTAGTTAGGAGGCTATTGCAATATTCCTGGGGAGAGATAATTAGGAATTAAACTAAGAAGAGCCACTGGGAATACAAAGGAGATGATGAGGTTATCTAATAAAACTGGCAGAAAATAGCAAACAGAATGGAGACAATTTAGATGTATTTTCTTTAAAAGTTGGAATAAGCCATGGGTATCTGCTATCATGCCACTTTTCAATATAGAACAGAGATTCTTGTCAATTCAATAATTTTAGAAAAAGCAATAAGATGTGTATGATTGGAAGGATGAGACAATGTGTGATTATTTATAGGTGATGTAATAAGGTATAGAAGCATATGCAAGCGTGCATGCACACACACACACACTCACAAGAAAATCCATAAACAAACTATTAAAACTAGAGTACATTTATATGCTGGATACATCACATTAAAAATCAAAATGCAAAAGATCAACAAATTGCATAAAAACATTTGTGCCCAAGATTACACATCTACTGAGATGTTCTCCTCACACAGCTTTCTCCCTTTTCCCCTTCACATCAGTCAACCTCTCTGCCCTCTTAATGGCACTTATAATCCAGACCCAGGAACTGCACTATCCATGTGGTTTCCCTACACGCTAGTCACACTTCAGCAAAATGTTCTTTATTAAACCCTCCTGCTAGGACCCTGACAAATACCCCTTCTCAAGATTCATATTAGCCACCACAGAAATTCTACCTTTCTTGTCTGTCATTGGTCAAAAATATTTGTTGACATGTGACCCATTTTTGGCCAATTAAGTGGGATAGGAAATCTGTTAGCTATTTTTTAGGGAAACATTTATCCACTTATTAAAAAGAATCACAAGAAAAGATGGTTCTCTTTTTCCTCTGAACTGAGTGAAACTTGCAATGTTTGAATCATCTTCCTATCAACATGTGGATGAAGTTACCCCGAAGAATTTGTTCAGCGTTGAGAGAATGAGGTGATAGTAGAAGAAAGCAAAGGACCAGACTCTTAATAGCTTTGACACTGATAGGTGGTAAGCAAGAGGAGTCCTAGAAGTGACTGAGAAAGAGTAACCAAAGAGACAGGAGTTGAATGAGAAGAAAGGACAATTAATAGAAATTAAGAAAGGGCTTCAAGAAAAAGGGCATGCCCATATTATCATTCTGTTGAAGGGGCTAGTGGAGTAAGGTCTAAGAAGAAACTATACAATCAGAAGCGAAAGCAGGTGTTAATGCTTGAGAAATAAAAGAAGAGTCAGAACATGGATATAGACCATTAAGAAAGAGTATATCTCAGAGAGTTTCTTCTGGAAGCATGGCATTAAAAGAAAGGAAGCAAAGTTGTTAGTCCTTTTTTAAAATATAGGAGATACACTTTGCAGCTGTACAAAAGAAGGATCTCTTACCCTTTGGAGGGACCTGGAGAGTATTATGCTAAATGAAATAAATCAGTCAGAGAAAGACAAATATCACACAATCTCACTTATATGTGGAATCTAATGAACAAAATAAACTGAAGAACAAAATAGATCAAGACATTGAAGCATACAGCAGATTGACAAATTTTAGTGGGCCGGGGGGTAGGGGGTGGTGGCAAGAAGAGATTAACCAAAGAATTTATATGCATAACTCATGGACACACAATAATGCTGTAAAGGCCTGGGGAGGGGGTGGAAGTGAGGTGGATGAAGTCAATGGGGGGAAAAAAGAGGACATCTGTAATACTTTCAACAAAGATAAATTAAAAAAAGAACAACTAGGAGATAATTTAGGATGAATTAAACCTGTGGATCAAGATTGAGAAATTAAAACTGCAAAAGAAAACAGATTGATTATCTGTTTGAACAATTAAACTATTTTTGAGTAGCTGATTGATTTTAATCAAGTCTACCTCATGCATTTGAACATTATACCTAGGGCTTGAAGTGGTGTAGGATCCAAATTTCTACTCATGTATTCTCTCTTCATCTCCCTACCCCTCCTCTCTTTCTCTCTTTATTTCCCTCTCCCTCTCCCCTGCCCCCTCCTGCCCCTATCCCTGGCTGCTGCTTGAGTTGTAAGTGACTCTACTAAACTACACACTACTAAACTACAGTGGAAAAAAGCAGGAGTGCTGATCAGAGCCAGAGCACTCGGACAGGTGCTCTTACCTCTGGTGACATTTCTGGCCAGGGGTCCTTTCACTCACACCTCAAATCTCTATGTTGCAGCAGGGCAAGGAGGCGGGGCTTGGAGAGAAGCACAGTACAACAGGGCTTTCCTTGGGGAGAATACTCAGAAGAGGGTGTAAAATGTACCCTCAAAGGGAAGACTAACTCCTTCCTTCCTTCCTTCCTTCCTTCCTTCCTTCCTTCCTTCCTTCCTTCCTTCCTTCCTTCCTTCCTTCCTTCCTTCCTCCTCTCCCTCCCTCCCTCCCTCCCTCCCTCCCTCCCTCCCTCCCTCCCTCCATCTCTTCCTTTTATCCATTGTTCCCTTTTTAAAAAAATTACTCATGCCTTTACAATAGTCTCAGATATTCAGGAAATAATCTAGCTTTCCTAATTTATTCTGTACTTCTTAGTGTCTGTCTCCTCTCTTGTATTTCCTTCTGTTTCATATCGATGTGATTCCTATCCTGCTTGATTTCAGTAATGAGTCTCCGGCACTCAGGTTAATTTTCCCTTTATTTTAATCATTTCTGTTTTCTCACCTTGACCTTTTCTTCATTTCTAATTGGCAGCCCCTCACTGCTGTGAGAAAATTAAGTCACCTCCATCTATTTCAAAGGACCAAAGTGTGCATTGCTCAGTTACAAATTATCCATCTCATTTCCTTCCATAACAGAGGCCCATCAAGATAAGTTAAAAGGAGCAAGAAATGGATGACCTATTTGTCCATGGTCGTTCAAAATTTAGCAGACAGCGACAGCACACTTACCTCATTTCCTAAGGGTCCGAGGTATTCCACAGAAGTGATTTTTAAAGAGAATAGGAACTTTCTGCTTCTAAAGTTCCCATATAGAAAAGAAATAACTTTTTTTTTTTTAAAGGTAATCTTCATGAAGACTGACCATTGTGTAATGCCCTTGCTAAATAGCAGCCTCAATGTGAAATGCAGCTGGAAAAGGAACACAGTGCAGTGAGCACTCTGGCCGACTGAATTATTTTCTTAGCTCTGACAGCCTCCACAGGTGAGGCTGTGCAGCTCTGGGCAGTTACTTAACTTCTCTGAGACAAAGTGTTTTAAATGAGAATTTTAACTCAATGATGCATTTATCAGATATTTTCTAGCTCTGATATTCTGTAATTCACTTTTAACTTCTTTATTTAAAATGGTTCGTAGTTATTATAAACCTCGGCTACTATTACGGTGGTGCATTTAGGTATAGAGTTTATGGAATATGTAACACTTTTCAATAAAGGGATAAATGAATACATGTTCCTCCATAATATAAATCTAGCATGCAACCATTTGCTAAATACTTGAATCTATCTTGGTATTTTTTCATCTTCTCATTCAGCAATAATTTGTATTTTTATGTGATTCTCAACCCACCTATAATACCTCTTTCCTCCATTTTCTAATTTGAGGTTTTTAACCTTTGGTGAGTTGGGAAATCAAAAATCACTATACATACTTACTAAAAGTTTAGGGTAAGTGTCAATGAATTCTGGATAAGGAACTGACTTCTTATCTTATGCAACATGCTTTGTATCATTCATTTGGTACCACTTTTGCTAATTTATCTGTTCTTAAAATATTTCAGATACTCGAAGTTGTCAAATAAGTATAATGTCATCATATTAAAAAATTGCAACATTCCTGTAAATAAACAGACTAATACAACTGGAATTGTTTCATTTTAAATAGAAGCTAGACCTAAATTCCAAAAATATTCAAAGATTCAAAAATATATATATTTTTAATAAATAAACATCATAGTCACAAAATGTCATGTCTGTCAATAAGAAAATAAATCCTAACCCCCGGGGGGTAGAGTGAGAAGAACATATCAATAGGTTTATGAATCTGACAAGACTCTGGTGGATCCCAGGCATAGGCTTGCAAAGGGGATTGATTATCCTGGGCAATTACTGGGATGGTGGTTTCCCTATAATACAGGTCAGCATCTCAAGGCAAGGAACAGGGTGGAGAAGGGTATAAGGTGGATCTAGAGGGGCAAACAGAAGGTATCTAACACACATGGTCTTGGTAATGCTTTCATATGTTTTCCTAATTGCCATTAATTTTCCCAAATTTTCTTTTCAGTTGTACAAAATCTGCTAATAATTATTTCCATTGAATTTTTTCCATGGACACATTTTTCTTTTATAAAATTCTACTTAATTATTTCTTAAACTGACTGTTTTTTGTTTGTCCTCATGGTTCCATATGGCCTCAGATTGACTTCCTCAAGAAACAGACAGTATGGTGATTACCAGGGGGAAAGGGGATGGAAGGAGGTAGAAGAGGGTAGAGAGGAGATAAATGGTAATGGACGGAGACTAGAATTGGGGTGGTAAACACACAATACAATATACAGATGATGGATTATAGAATTGTACACCTGAAACCTATATAATGTTATTATCCAATGTCCCCCCCCCCAATAAATTAAAAAATATAGGTGAGCAAACAGGATGCTTTTATTTTGTGCTTGGGTCATCTGCGAAAGGGAGAGGAACAAAATTTTGTCTTTCTAGAAAGTATTTATATTTTCATGTGCCTGTGACACATTTTAAATGTATTTTACATTAATTTTAACTTGGATATTCCTGTTTCATTTGGTTAGTACACGTTTGAACTCCAAACGCATGTGAGGTTCAGATCCAGGATATCAAATTCTTGAGAAAGTCTTGGATGTTGTCGTTCTTTTTTCTCCAGACAGAGCCAAGTAGAGAAAAATAAGCCTCTTTATTGTCCCCTTATGCTGGGCTATTTCTAGTCTTCACCTTTTCTAGTTGATGTGAACATTATTGGTGGGTCCTAGCTCTACATCACTTTCTCACAAAGGCTCATGGTCTCCACTCCTATTTTTTAGGAAAATCAAATTGCAAGTTTAGGTAAACTTTATATCAGTAATTAATGTCACCTTCTATAACAAATGACCCCTACATCTTAGAGGTTTAACAAAGTACAAGTTTATTGTTCATGTATAATCCAAAATCTATTGAGCACCTCTCTTGGGAGCTCTTCAATAGGCAGTGATTTGGGGATTCAGATATTTTCCATCACATAGCTTCCCCAGTTTCCTTTTCTCCCATATACATTGTTGGTGAGAGAGAGTTTATAAGAGAGTGAATAGTATATATTTAGGGGCAATCACTCCCACCCACAGTCTATTGTTCAGAACTCAGTCATGCAGTCAACCTGACTACAAGGGAGGATGGGAAATATAGAAGAACAAGTGACTATTGATGTTCACTAATAGTCTTTGTCATATCCTGGACGCAAACCTTGATAGGGTAATTCCAGCATTACTCATTGGTTGCATGCTCTAGTTTCTAGTCCAGTTTTCTTTTTGCTTTTGTGAGCTCAGCTAAGAATTTTAATGGTTAGTAGATTGTATTTTTAGGTGCTTTGTTCTTGGAAGGCTTTCAGGTTGTCTGATTCACCTTATTGCAGAGAAAAGAAGTCTAAATTTACTAACCAAAATGCAGTTGTCTACACAGGATATCATTTAAACTACTAGTATAACTGAAATTTTTCAGCATCTAACATAGGACCCAACAAATAGGAGGTGATCAATAAATATTGGACACATGGGAAAATAATAAACCTGGAACTCTGCAGAAACCTATATGCAGATCAAAAGTCTTGAGTTGAAAAACCCTACAAAGGAGTGCTTCTGAACTCCAATAGAAATCTCTTGCATGTATTACAAATTGAGAAATCCCTTCCCTCATCCTATGAAAGGTAGGCCTAGGCTCCATAATGTCATCAGTGCTAGAGAGATCTTTTCTTTCATGTTCGTAGTTTCATAAAATGATAATTATGAGTGCAGGGGCTCTGTGTTATTCATCTTGCCTAGCATCATAGGAATATAGATTTAGTGCTTGTGTATCTTCAGTTCTTCTTCTGGATTTGCCCTGTATTTATGCTTCTGTATTTTCAGTTCTTCTTCTGGATTTGCCCTGTATTTATGCTTCTGTATTTTCAGTTCTTCTTCTGGATTTGCCCTGTATTTTATGGTTAAAGCATATAGATCTTGGTGCTCTATGTTGACTGAAAGAAGCTAGGGATTCCCTTCTCATTTGCCAATATCTGTTTCATCAGGCAAATACCATATTTTATGATTAGTCTATCCCAGTATTTTATTGCATCTAGAGATTTACACAGGGTGCAAGTTTGGGGGTCCATAAGGGCCAGACACAGAGGCCCACTTTGCACACTTGCTCCACTGTTGCATTTGTAGACTTGCACAGCCAGTATTTTTGTTCCCTGGAGAACCAGGTTGGATGACAGCACCTGGAGAGCACTTTTGTCTTTCTTTTAGTTTCATTTCCTGGTGTCATGACAGATGAGTGCACATTCCCTTTGCTGTTGGCAGGTGTCATTAACCACATTCAACTATGTTTTCCCTGTAGTTTACTACTTCTGTTCTTCTTGAAGTAAATGTCACTCATAGTTTCTCATGGCTCCCATTGGTCTAAAGTGTATAAAATGTAAGCCTGAGTCCTAAATTGATGGCCAATCTGAGGTTATTGCAAGCAGGAGATCAAGGGGACCATGACATAGAACTGGGGGCAAAGCTTGGGAATAACTTTGGACAAGTCTATTAACCTGTTTTGGCCTCAGCTTCTTTATCGGTACAATGCACATGTTGACCTATATCATTCCTTCATCTGTGACATTCTAAGATTCTAGTTCTTGCTGATATTTGTATTAATGGTTACTTTTTGCATTTCTTTGTCAGTTTAGAAATTTTCCTTACATGTATACTTATTTATTGGCCTGGGCCATTAATTACTATTTAATGTATCTATCTATATATTTAATTTTAAAGTATAGATGTATTATAATAAGCTCATATAATCCAGTTTCATAAAAAATGTTTTTGTATTAAGGAAAACACAATTTAGCTTCCAAATTGAAATTGGAAATAACCCAAATATTTTCTTGAAATCCTCAAAACTAGAAGATTCTCCAAACAAATAGTTCACAGAAAAATTTCTTAGCATCCCCTGTCCTCTCTTCAATTCTTTATCTTCATGAAATTCTCTAAAACTCTCCCTCACCCAAATGCAGAAGACATCATAATTCCTCACCTCCTTCTTCCTTCCAACATTTCCTCTTATTTCCTGTTTTACACAGATTCTTCCTGACTTTCTCAGCCTCTGGGGTAGGGGAAGTGTAGTTTATCTTCTGTTCTCAGTATTTTCTTATCCTTGCTCTTGTCCTCTGTCCCCATCCAATTCTTGAGCAAAGGGTAAGAGACAGGGAGGCAGACAGTGAATGATCACTTTATTATCACACTAGAGGCCCAGTGCACAGATTCATGCACTGGTGGGGGCGTGGCCTGCAGGGATCAGCCCACTGTGGGAGTGCAGCTCATCCTGCACTAAATGGTGCTCCCACTATGGGAGTGCACTGACCACCAGGGGGCAGCTCCTGCATTGAGCGTCTGCTCCCTGGTGTTCAGTGTGCATCATAGCAAATGGTCACAGTCATTCTGGTTGGTCCACTGTTTGGTGCCTGGGCTTTTACATATATAGATTCATTTTCTAACTGATGATTTTTTGAAAATGACTGTTAAAGGACAGAAATGATAATTCAAGGAGATTATAGTGAGAAAGATGAAACCTGTAGTGTGGGAGAGACACAGAGGAAACAGGAATAAACTTCCCAGTTGCAACCCCTTCTCTTCTATACTGAGTTAATCAAAACACCGGACATCCCACATCTTTGGAATATCACAGTGCCCATTATATCTCCTACAAAATACTAGAAAACTGAGGAAACTTCGTGGGTTAATTCCAAAATAATAGACTATTTAAGTGCTTAGTTAGGCAATAATTGTCCTAAAGAGCCCATTCTAAGTCAAGTCATTTATGAGGTAGAAGACTCTAAACAGGTAATCCAATCTTTCTTTCCTTTCATTTATTTAAATTCCAACTTTATTGAGAGGATCTTGAGTTGGCCAGGTTCTGATGGTGTATATCCCTATCTACGCTGGGTGTCCTCTAACGGTTATTTATTATTGAATTATCTGGACTGGTCTCTAACTGTTTAATCCTTTAAACAAAAGGCATGCTGTATCATTCATTTAGGAGCCATTCTAACATTAAATAATGAACAAAAACAGATCCAGAGACAGAGAAGCATCGATCAGACCATCAAACCTCAGAGGGAAGGCAGGGGAGGGTGGGGGGAAGTGGGAGAGATCAACCAAAGGACTTATATGTATGCATATAAGCATAACCAATGGACAAAGAAACTACAGGGGTGAGGGCATGAGCGGGGAGGTTGGGGGAGGGCATTGGAGGGATAAGGACACATATGTAATACCTTAATAAAGAAAAAAAATAAAAGAGGAACTCAAGCAATGACAAAAATAAAACAAACGCATATAAATTGAATAGCATAGTGACATACATGAAATAAGTAATTTGTAGTGATTTTGATGTAGAAAGTATAATCAATTCTGTCTTAGCTCATTTGGGCTACTTTAACAAAATACTACGGACTGCAGGCTTATAAATAACAGAAATTGATTCCTCACAGTTCTGGAGGCTGGCAAGTCCAAGATCAAGGCACCAGCATGATTCATCTGGTAGGGGCCCTCTTCCTAGTTCATAACTGGCACCTTCTCACTGTGTCCTCAAATGGTGAAGGATCTCCATTATAAGAGCACTAATCCCATTTATGAGGGCTACAGAGTCATAACCTAAACAGACCCCCACTTTCTAAATACCATCATATGTGATACAGAGATTTCAGCACCAATTTTGGGGAAACAGAAGCATTCAGAACATAGCAAATTCCTTACTCGGTTGTTGGACATATGAAGTGTTGGTTGGACCAACACACTAAAAATACCTAAACTGATTCTTTTCTGAATGTTTCTACTTTATAGATTTTTTATTTGTTTCCTAGACATTTGTTGATTAAAGTATACAATTAGTATCTGAACCTCTCTTTATTTTGCTTTGTATTCTTTCATAGGAAATAGCCAAGAACTATCCAACTAGAATTTAGTTAAAGATAAAATTACTATTAGTAAACTGTTCCAAAAAATAAAAATGAATGCTATTTCTACATGCAAAGTGTCTTAGGGATGCAGTGCCGGGGTCCAACCCCAGCAGGTCCAGGGGTCCCCAAAGGTGTGGATGGAGTCGGCGAAGAAGGAAGGACACGGAGACAGTGTTCAGTTGATCAGCAGCCTAGCCAGGATCTCCAGCCAGGATCTCCAGCCAAGTTCTGGTCTGGATATCCAGAGAGGTTCTTCTCAGGATCTCCAGCCAGGCTCTGTGTCCATGTTCTCTTGCTAGGTTCTCCAGCCAGGTTCTCCAGGTTCTCCAGGTTCTCCAGCCAGTTTCTGTAGCCATGTTCCCTCGTTAGGTTCTCCAGCCAGGTTCTGTCCAGGATCTTCAGCCAGGTTCAGTCACCAGGTTCTAGTCAGGTTCTCTTGCCATGTTCTATCCAGGTTCTGTAGCCAGGTTCTGTCTCTAGGTTCTGTTGCCAGTTTCTGTCCAGGATCTTTTGCCATGTTCTCTCCAGCGAAGTTCTTCTGTCTCTAGGTTCTATGTAGGTTCTGTCTTCTTGGTTCTGTCTTCTAAGTTCTGTCTTGTTACATCTGTATTTATACCAGTTGATTCCAATCCTATCAATCTCTATTCCAAAGGTTAGGGCGTTTCTTATCTCCATTCCAGGGAGTAAAGATTATGTAGCTTAAGCATGATTGTTCATAGTTAAAGTGATTAATTACCCGCCTGGCACTTAGTTAAGAGGTTTTATTCCCTCCCTAACTTCAGGGGAAAATCCCTACCTGGGGAAACAACCTTTCTCAGAGACCTTGGTTAAAACACATAGTGCCAAGAAGGTGAGCAAACATATTAAGAACAGTATGCCATATATGCCAGGTCCCTTGAAACAGCAAGCATGGACCGGCTTCCGGCAATTCAGCTGATTGCATTTTTTTTTCTTTTTTTGTGGCTTATGATACCACAACTGGGATCTCTGTGATTAATCTGGCCAGTTCTTAATGTTTTCACATCATGACCACAAGATGACTGTGGCAGTACTAGTTTTACATCTGCTTTCAAGCAGAAAGAGGGGGAAAGGGATTAGGTTATGCAAGGAATTTTGTTCCCTTTAGTTAGGAAAGCATAGGCAAACGCTTTCCCAAACATTGCCCCACCTCCACCTTAGCAGACATGTCACTGGCTAGAACTGGATCCCATGGCCATCCCTAACTGTAGTAAGGACTAGAAAGGATAAGAAGAGGATTAAGTTAGGAGCCATTGCATGAGGCTTCTTTGAAGTTATTGAGGTGCTTCTCTTAAGGAAAATGGAGTAATGGCTCCAGAGAAGCCAACCCCCACAGATCCACTAACCTCTTAGGGGTGTAGAGAATCATTTTTGAAATAAATTTATTTAATAGAAAAGGGTTATTAAGTTTTTTGTAGAGATTTACTACCAAGTGTCGATAAAATAGTCTCTTTGATGTATGGGAGCATGAAGGAGAAAGAGGAAATGGACAAGAAAGCAAGAGTATTTGTGGAGAAGGTAATAGAACTGAGACATTTTTTCCTTGTGGGCCTAGAGTTCAAATGCATCTTTCTCTGTAGAATTCAACATCTATTCTACTTTGTACTTTCCTCCTGTGGAATTATTCATCCATTCCACCTTGCTGCTTCTAAGTATTATATTTTAATGAGTTCCTTAGCATCCATATCACTGAGAGGATTACACAGTGACTACTGGACTGTCCATTTTTTCAGTTTTGTAAAGGTAAGTGAAGGACTGCATATATATTTCTTTGAGACCTCAGAGGGCACAGTGGAGATACAGAATGAAATAACACGGTCACCATTTAGATGTGGGAAAGCTGTTTTCTCTTGGGTGAAAAAGGAATTCTAGAATGCTGAACCACTAGATGTAGAGGGGTATTCAGAAACACTTGGACAGTGAATCTGCTTTTCCACCTCAGCTGTGGATATGGCCTCCCTGATTTCAAGTTTGTTTGAAGAACTGCAGGAGCCCAATGTTTAAAAATTCCCTTAAACTGTATGACTAAATGTTAGCATAATTTCTTCTAGATAGAGATGTAAGCCTCAAGTATAAAAGTCATTCGTGTAGCACCAACGGGGCTTTCCACATCTGGAAAGACACTACTGTGTATGAGCAGTGTCACCGCAGCCTTGTGCCCTCATTGGGAATCATGAAGCTGAAGAAGCTTCTACTGAAATATGCTATTTTTATTCCAGCCCTGTGTGTCATCTCATCTCCACTAAAATATTCTACCTGTGAAGAATTCAGTGGGAAAGTAACTCTAACCTTAGGGTAGATCTGTGTGTGTGGTGCTTTCCCCCTTATCAGTCTCCAGGAATGTGGGTTTCACAGGTGAGGTCAATGACACAGATGACTACAGTCCTGCCTCCTTTCTCAGTGCTAGGGTTTCCTGCCACACTATTAGTGTTGTTTGGGGGAAGCACCATGTATTATGGAACAAGTTGTACCACTGAAAGGATGCCCGAGAGTGTCTTGTTGACCAAAATGATGTATTATGCCAACCTCAATTTGGGAGGTACCTCCTATGGCACTGATAGCATATTATTTATAATCACTACCAAAATCCCAATAAGATTTTATTTTTACCTTGTTGGAATGTTAGGAGACATCTGTCTGGGAAACATTGAACCAAGTGTGTGTGTGCAAGGATATAGCCCTAATCCCCCAAAGGCAGGCCTGTCTGAACAAGGTGCAGCAGTGATTTCTAGGAGCCTCAGAGGCAGCATGGGTGGGTGATATAGGGAGCAAAGCAACCCCGTCCTTCCAGTGTGGTTCCCTACTGCTAATAAAGAAGCAGCCTGTCTCGTATGAATGGCTTTAGCACCCACATGGCTGTGAATTTGGAGCAGAAATAACTAGGAATAATCTAAGAAATGTGGGCTCTAACAAAGGGATGCCAGAAGCCTGTGGGAATAACACCAGATCAGGAGCCTAACCAAGCGGAAAGCAACAATCTTTATTATAAAGCAAGGAGCAACTGCAAATTGAAAGGCTTGAGCTATATCAACCAGTTTTAGATACAGCAGGAAAGGAAGTCACACAGAGGGATGCCATGTGGAAAATGTTCTGTGAGCTTCTTAAGAAAACACAGAGCAGAGAGCATGGTGTGGAACTAACATCCCACAGGCTAATTCTTGCTGTCAGGTTACGATGCCTTGATTTGCAGTGATTGTCAAAGGCATGAGAGTCACTGAAGTTCATCCCCACCCAGCACTTAAAATACACCTATCCTAGTAACTTTACTGACAGCAGATACCGCGGCGATTGCTGCCATGCTCGGAGTCCACTGCAGGGGAAGAAAGCTCCGCTGCCCAGCCACTGGGGGTCGGAAGCTTTGCCTTTGAATAGGGTTGCTTATCAGATGTGCTTTGCTTCTTCCTTCTTCGGCTATAGAATATGCTCAAGCACAAACAACCATCTGGTATCAGAGGAAAGAACAGGGGCATTAAGGAAAGCCTTTGATTACCTGATAATTTTGCGTTCAGCCAGAGTGTAGTCATGGAGAAGAGCAGAACAGGCTACTGGTGTCAAGAACAAAACAACTCTAGATCCCAGACTAGGAAGTAGCTGCGCTTTCCTGAAGAAATGATATCAGTTATAAACTGAAAGTTTGTGTCCCTCCAAAATCCATCTATTGAACCCCTCTCGCCCCATGTGCTAGTAAGAGGTGGGACCTTCCAGAGGTAATACGGATTTGATGAGGTCATGAAGGTAATGTCCTTGTGAGTGGGATTAGCGCCCTTACATGAGTCACCAGAGAGCTTGCTTCCTCCTCTCTGCTCCCTACATTATAAGGTTGCGATGCGAAGTCTCAGTCTGCAACCTGAAAGGGGGTTCTCACCTCACCAGAACCTGATCTTGCGGGCACCCTCGTCTTGGACTCGTGCCTCCAGAACAGCGGCAGGTACATTTCTGCTGTTTATAAGCTACCTAGTCTGTGGAAATTTTAGTATAGCAGTCTGATGGACTGAGACCCTATCGGAAAACAAGCAGCCCTAAACATAATGGTCAGTTTACAAATTACCTTGGGCCTTGTTTTGAATGACTGCATAGCCTGGCTGTGCTCCACTGAGACTCGGTAGTGTGGGTTACCAGGGTACAGTGTTGCAAACTGACAGAGACTAGGTGTCTTGGAGTGCTGTTTTGTGAAGAAGTGGCTTTCTGACTTGATTAGAATTATCTTTTCAGTTGAAATATTATTAAAAACCCAAATACATAATGGATGGATCTACGGGGTATTATGCTAAGTGAAATAAGTCAGGCAAAGAAAGACAAATACTCGATGGTTTCATTTATATGTGGAATCTAAAAAACAAAAACAGATTCATAGAAACAGAGACCAGAAGGGAAGGTTTGGGGGATGGGTGAAAAGGGAAATGAGAATATAGTCAATAATATTTTCATAAGTTTAATGGTGACAGATGATTCCTAGGATTAGTGAGGTGATGACATTGTAAGGTATAAAAATGACAAATCATATATCATGCATCTGAAACTAATATAACCAATTTGTTTAATAAAAATATATTTTTATTTAAAAAGTAAAAATAAATAAAAACCTAAATGTATAAAATAAATAGAAGCAGACATTTTAAAACCTCTTATTCTGAAATAATTTTAGATTGACAGGAATTTGCAAAAATAGCACAGAAAGGTCTAATGTACCTTCACCCAACTTTCTTAAAAGTAACATCTCACAGAACTCTAGCATAACCTCAAATAGCAAAACCAGTAAATTGGCATTAGTACAATCTATAGGTGTTATTGATGACTACTTTTTAGTAAAACTTTAAAATACTTCCTTGATAAAATACAGTTGAGGTGTGTATCATGTTCTGGTATCTTACTTTTGATTTGTTTTGGTGCCTATCATACTATCCCTAATCAACAGAGAGAAAAAAACACACAAACAAGTGATTGGAACACAATTCTTCATTTATAAATGGATATAAATCCATGTTTCAAAGAATCTTAATGACAATTTTGTGTTTTTAGACAGATGTCTTGTACAATCTGATTAGATAACCAGCTTTTTTTAAAAAAAATTGAGATCTGATAGCTTTCCTAGAATTAGGAAACATCTCCCCCCTCTCCATTGAGGGCTTTAAATGAGTTCATGCATCACAGGAACTTGCATTACCTTCAACCAGCCAGGGACTTTCACAGAATCCTAGAACTGAGCTCCTGGGACCACTGCTGTGTGTGGCAAGCTACACATTGTGTTCAGTCATGGACCAGAAAGAATAGTCACAGCCAATACTTCACAGTGCTCAGTTCTCTCTCTTTAGAAATACCTGGAGAGTGTTTTACTTTGGGCTTTTAGAGAACATTAAAAAATTGTTAACATGAATTAATCCTTCACACTATGGAGTATATTTCATACATAGTTTTTACATAAAGCAATCTTAAGCATAAATGCATTCAGCAAGTTACACGGACCACATATATAGCTCTATTGTTGGTAATAGAGCCTCAAAATGCCATAATAAACATTCCTTATGTGTTTGCTATGTGCCATGCATTATCACATCTAGTCTTCCTAGCCTCTCTAGGGCAGTGGTCGGCAAACTGTGGCTCGCGAGCCACATGCGGCTCTTTGGCCCCTTCAGTGTGGCTCTTCCACAAAATACCAACTTCTGCGCATGGGCCACGAAGTTTCAATCGCACTGTACATGCATGCCCGCTCCTGGTATTTTGTGGAAGAGCCACACTGAAGGGGCGAAAGAGCTGCATGTGGCTCTCGAGCCGCAGTTTGCTGACCATGGCTCTAGGGGGTAGTATTGTAAGTTTTCTTTTACAAGTGAGGAAGCTGAGGCTTTAAGAGATTAAGTTGTCCCACATCACAAGGCTAATACATTTTGAACTTAAGTTGAATTTTTAAAAAATAAATGCTTTTGATTGCTATATAATGATCCTCACAGGACATTGGGGAAACCTTTATTATAGAGGGGTGAGAGAGTCTCCCTGAGGCCAACGCAGGTTCCTGCTTATCAGGGGACATCTGGGTGCACATACTGTTATACTAATCACAGCAGTTAAATTCTCTTTTTGCAAAAACTATTCAAAAGTCAGAATTTAATTCCAGAGTCTTCTCCTTCCACTATCAAGAACTCACCTATATTTTTTATTCTGTTCCTAAATGCTACTCCACATAATAATGAAAAGCAAGGATTTTTAAAAATTTGAATCCTTTTGTTTCCTCGAAGCTGGAATGCCTCTGGCAAATATTGTTAGAGCATCACAGAAAGATGTTTGAGTTTTGACCCAAATTCTTCTCACAGAGTTCCTAAAACCCTTGGGATTTCCTATATGACAAGGATGATAGAAGCATCTTTTCTTCTAACCAGGTGATTCTAGACTGTCCCTAGATACCTTCAGGATGGGGGCTGGACACCAGCGAGATCACACCTTGATTACAAACTTGGAACTCTCAGCTCCATGCTCCAACCTCTGGAGAAGGAAGGAAGGGGGACTAGGAAGTGAGTTAATTTCAATGGCCAATGATTTCACCCACCCTGCTTACTTAATGAAACCTCCATTAAAGCCTCTAAACCAGCGGTTCTCAACCTGTGGGTCACGTCCCTTTTGGGGATCGAAGGACCCTTTCACAGGGGCCGCCTAAGACTATCAGAAAACACATATATAAATACTTATTGTTTTTGTGATTAATCACTATGCTTTAATTATGTTCAATTTGTAACAATGAAAATATATCCTGCATATCAGATATTTACATTATGATTCATAGCAGTAGCAAAATTACAGTTATGAAGTAGCAACGAAAATAATTTTATGGTTGGGGGTCACCACAACATGAGGAACTGTATTAAAGGGTCGTAGCATTAGGAAGGTTGAGAACCACTGCTCTAAATAGTGGAGTTCAAACAGCTTCTGGGACGATAAACACATTGATGTGCTGAGAAGGTGGCGGGGGCATGGAAGCTCTGTGCTCTTTCCTCCATAAATTAGTAACTTAACTCAGTGTTTTCCTGGGTTTTGTGAGTTGTTCTAGGGAATTATCACGTCTGAGGTGTTGAGGGAACCTCTGAATTTGTAGTCGCCCATGCAGAAGCGTGGGTAGCTTAGGCACACCATTTGGGGGGTGTCTGAGGTGGGGCAGTCTTATAGGACTGAGCCCTTAACCTGTGGGGTCTGAGTTAACTCTGGGTAGTTAGTGAGATAACTGAACTGAACTGTACAACACTTAGTTGGTGTTAGAGACCTAGAGGAGTGGTTTTGGAAAAGATACCACATATTTGGTGTCAGAACTGGAAAAAACCCCCACACATTTGGTGTCAAAACTGTTCTGAGTAAAAATAGTGGAGCAGTCTATCTACGAATGCTTTTCGTTTTCAGCTTTGCGTGACTCCTCTTCTTCCTGGTTGGGGTACTATAGGCGCTAACTGTAGGCAGAAAGGGAGAGGTGGCCCTTGTACTAAGAGGTGTTCTTCCTGGCATGTCCAATGTTCTTCCTACAGAAGCTTGGGGTAAGGGATGGGTGTTTTGTTCTTTCATGCCCATTCTCTGTTACAAAAGGGTGAGATTCTATGTAGTCTGAAGCTCATAAAATGTGGTGAGCCCTCTTTAGGGAATGTAATAAGGATCTATCTTATGACCACATTGCTAAGGCTTCTTCCAGGTCTGAGAAAGAGGCCGGTGCAGGAGCTTAAATTCAATAGCTTCACGGTATAGAGTCTACTATAG
Source organism: Myotis myotis (assembly GCF_014108235.1). Classification (NCBI taxonomy): domain Eukaryota; kingdom Metazoa; phylum Chordata; class Mammalia; order Chiroptera; family Vespertilionidae; genus Myotis; species Myotis myotis. Next base: position 164,033,668 of record NW_023416313.1, read on the forward strand.
ACAATCTCAGTTTCTCTTGGGTAATGTTGAACTTCTGAAGTGGTAAGAAAAGTGGTCCTGTTTCCGAACCACATAAACTTGAGAATTCCCCAGGGCACTGGGAGAGAAGGGTCGAAGGGGAGGGCATAGGAAGCCCCTGGGGAAGATAATACCCAGGCTCTAGTAATGTCCCTGCATCTAGCAGGCAATTTGATAAATGCTTATTCACTGAATAAATGAGCATAGACGATTTCCTTGGCAGGTCTCACAGGTGTAGTTATTTGATCTAATGAGCAATGAACTAATTCTCCATTGGTGAATCATGCAGATTCTAAATTAAATCCTTTTTAAAACTCATATTTCTCCATTTTAAACCTGAGACTAGGACTTTGACTCTGTGATCACTCTATGTTTAAGACTCCAGATTGGTTGTCCTCACTACTCCAGATAAATCTAGTTCATGACAGAGATGTGCAAATCCATATCCACATATGATCAGATGACCATGATTTGCAGAAGGATGTGCAGCAGAAGTGCATCTGTCCCAGGAAAAATGCACACCTGGAAAAGTGGATTATGTCTGAGCTTTCAGGTGCTGTGTTGTGTAATTTATTCATAATATATTTTCAAGGCAAAAAATCTAGGATGTGTAAGTGAAAAGAATCAAAGCAACATTTGAAACTCAACAAGCTCCAAATCATTTTAATCAAAATTATTTCCAGTCACTGTCACTCCTCCTGAGCAGCCTTTTCTGCCAAGAGGCTCCAGGCCAGTGCAGTCAGGTTCCTGACAGTTTTCTTCATCAATCCAGGAGACAGAGAGCGGGCCATGTGCACCATCTGCCACCCAGGTGTCAGTCATTGGAAGGCAGATAGGAACCCGGCAAAGCTTGTTGAAATGTCATTTGGGGAAAAAAACATACACAACAACAGCCCTGAAACCTGCTCTGAGAGAGAGACTGGGACCATATTGAGCACGAGGAAGAAAGAGACTCCATAAAAAGAGCAAAAAGAAAGCAAAGACACATGTTAAAGCTCTGGCAAATCAGAAGAAATTCTTCTACCGCCCCTTAGCCAATTTGATATGATTCCTGCTTTAGGAAATCATAAAAAGTAAAATATTTCCCCAGCACTTGGGAGTGGTTGATATTACACCCTTTATGCATATAAATATCTCCCTGTAACCATTGTGTGCATCTCACTATTTTTAGGATGGGAGCACAGAGGAAGAAATCCTCGTGACAGGGCATCTCAATCCTGACTTCATCCCAGGCTGTAATAAAAAATTGTCACTGTAGTTACCCTCTGAAATAATTATGATCTTTATTTAGGGGCTGATTAAAGTGTGACCTTGACACAGTTGTTGTTAGAAATGTTGGCAGCCTTGGCCTCCAGTATGCAGCCATTTCATTTGCCACAAAAATGATACTGTTTTACTCCTCAGTTAGAAATACTTAATCCAGATCACTGGGAAGTTTTCAGGAAGATGGGCCTATGATGGAATTGTGCTCCATGGCAGAGCAGGGTCATGGTTTTCTGTGTCTTCATGTGTATGGTTGGTGACATTGTTTCTCAGTATCGTCTCTCCATGGTTAGTGCTGTTTCTGCTTTCAGAGGCTCCCCTCCCCTCCATCTCCCTAACCTGCCACCTCCCTCCAATGTAAGTTGCTTATCTGGAAGTTTATTCAAAGAAAACCTTAGACTTGGGGCTTGGGAGAATTCATAAAGACCTAGGCTGTGTTTCTCAAACTTGAGTAATATGTGTCTCTTTTTAAAAAATAAAAAACTATGAATGGATTTTGAGTATTAACTTAAATGTTACTTCAGTATGAACATAAAGCTAGGTATAAGCTCCATCTGCTTACAGCTATTATACAAAAACTAGAGGCCTGGTGCATGAAATTTGTGCACAGGTAGGATCCCTAGGCCTGGCCTGTGATCAGGGCCTTCTGGCTGCCTGCCTGGACCTTTCTTCATTCTGTGCCACCCCCTGGTGGTCAGCACATTTCATAGTGAGCTATCGAACTCCCAGTCTCCCAGTGGAATGCCCGAGGGGACACTTTGCATATTAGCCTTTTATATACATACTAGATGCCCGGTGCAAAAAATTTGTGCACTCGGGGGGTCAGGGGGTCCCTCAGCCCAGCCTGTGTGCCCTCTAGCAGTCTGGGACCCCTCGGGGGATAACCACCTGCTGGCTTAGGCCTGCTCCCCAGGGGATTGGGCCTAAGCTGGCAATCAGACATCCCTCTGGCAGCCCGGGAGCCCTCGGGGGATGTCCACTTGCCAGCGGGCAGCAGGCCTAAGCTGCAGTTGGATATCCTTAGTGCTGCTGAGGAGGCAGGAGAGGCTCCCACCACCACTGCTGTACTGGCAGCCATCAGCCTGGCTTGTGGCTGAGCAGAGCTCCCCCTGTGGGAGCGCACTGACCACCACATGGCAGCTCCTTCATTGAGCATCTGCCCCCTGGTGGTCAGTGTGTGTCATAGTGACCAGTCATTCCCAGTCTTTCTGCTGTTAGGGTCAATTTGCATATTACCCTTTTATTATATAGGAGTGCCTGGCCAGCCTGAGTGAGTGGCTGATGGCAGTTTGCAGGTTGGCCAAGACCCCCAGCAGGGACCCTCACCCTGTGAGTGTGTGGCCAGCCTGGGTGAGTGGCTGATGGCTGTTTGCAGGCTGGCCACAGCCCCTTCAGTGTGGGGGTCCCCACTGGGGTGTCTGGCCATCCTGAGTGAGGGGCTGAGGGCCGTTTGCAGGCTTGCCACAGCCTCTTCAGGGTTGGGGGTCCTTCTGGGGTGCCTGGCCAGTCTGGGTGAGGGGCTGAGTGCCATTTTCAGGCTGGCTAATCCCACCAGCAGGAACCCTCACCCCAGGAGGGTGTGGCCATCCTGGGTGAGGGGCTGAGGGCCGTTTGCAGGCTTGCCACAGCCCTTTCAGGGTGGGGGGGGGGGTCCTTCTTGGGTGCCTGGCCAGTCTGGATGAGGGGCTGAGTGCCATTTTCAGGCTGGCTAATCCCACCAGCGAGAACCCTCACCCCATGAGGGTATGGCCAGCCTGGGTGAGGGGCTGATGGCTGTTTGCAGGCTGGCCACCTCCCCCAGCCACCCAAGTTCCCAGTGGAGGCTGGTTGGAAGCATGTATCTGGGATTTATTTGTCTTGTATAATTGAAACTTTGTTGCCATGAGCAGAGGCCACAGCCATCTCAGGGCCAGCTGGAAGCTTGGCTTCCTCCATCTCCCGGACAACCAAGCCTCCTGCTTGCTCCATCTCTGTGTCTGCTGGCTGCTATCCTGGTTGGGTTAATTTGCATATAGTCACTCTGATTGGCTGGCGGGTGTGGCTTGGGGATATAGCGAAGTTAAGGTCAATTAGCATCTTTTTCTTTTATTAGTGTAGATATAGATACAACCAAGGCAAATTAACATGTTAATTATGAAGGAAACTACAAAACCAATAAAAGTCACATTAATGACATTAATTTAATGTGACAGACCTGTTTTGACAAAATCAAATTGTCTCTCATAATGTGAATATTTCCCTTAGTGCTGTGGTGCAAGTCCTCTTGAGTTGGCATGAATATAATCATATAAATCCCATTACAGTCACTACACAGGTGAACAGTGGAGGAGGTAGGAAATTTTTATTTTGACATTAGGACATGCCAGCATAGGGAAGTCAGATAGACTGGCCAGAATATTAAATGTACCCAAAAGATTCTGTTAGATTTAAAGCCCTTCTTTTTATATGTATATTTTTAAAAAATAATCCTGCAATTAAAAAAAACTACATTCAAAGCAACAACTCCATCAGTGGTTACTTATAACAGGTATTTTCACTATTTCCCAACTATTAATATTCTAAGTAAAGAAAAAAATGTTGAGAATTTATCTCCCATAGCTCATTTTCTTTTTTACAAAAAAGTTCTACATATATTTAATTATTAAAACAGAATGTAAAATCTACCAAAGTTAAGACTTGTTATAAACATCTGCAGTTTTTTGCAACTCTATAGTAAATCTTGCTCAATCATAATTTATTCAGGCTTTTTTCAAACCTCAGCAACATTTTCTGAGTCTTCCCAAGATGTTTGCTTATAGAAGAGCACATTTTAGTTTATTTCCATATTGTTTTTCATGTATTATTTCAGCCATTTTAACTATATCAAGAAGAACAGGTATTTATTCAATGATATCTAACTTTTTGTTTTGGGGTTTTTCATTTTTTGTTTGTTTGTTTTTTGCTATTAAATTGGAAAACTTAACTTCCAAATATTTACCATAAGTTTTAAAAAAAGTTTTTTATTATTTTGAAAAAATTATAGAGTCACAGGAATTAGTTTTTAATCCTCACCTAAGAATATTTTGTTCCACTAATTTCTAAAGAGAGTATAAGGGAGGGAGGAGGAGGAGAGAGAGGTGGAAAAGAGGAGACAGGGGAGAGAGAGAAACATCAAAGTGAGAGAGACACATGGATTGGTTTCCTCCCATAGGAGCCCCTACCAGGGCTGGGAACCTGCAACAGAGATACATGCCCTTGACTGGGAATATAACTCAGGACCCTTCAGTCTGGGGACTGACACTCTACTCACTGATCAAAACTGGTCAGGGCTCACAAGATTTTTCTTTTTAATAATAAAAAAAAATCAAGAGAGGTCCCATGTACTCTTCACTTAGCTTCCATGAAACTGAGTGAAGAGTATAATTATATAACAACTTATATAATTCTAATATAACATCAAATATCAAAACCAGGACATTGGCACCTATACAGTCTGCAGGCCTTATTCATTATTAAAGTTTAGTGAAACTGTAAATATTGGCTAGAGTATAAAATGGCCTCAACAATTACTTAACAAGTAATGAAAGTGCATATCATGATCTGGCTGCTTAGTCTGAATATTTTGCTGCCTAACAAGTTTTTATAGTATTCATTACTAATCAACTGAGTGAAAATCCGTGCTTGGGGCAAGGTTCTTTATACTAGATATAAATCATGTTTCAAGTAATTTTATTAATAATTTTTGTTTCCAGGCTAACATTTGTGTAATCTGATTAAATCACTTTTTTAAAAATTTGACATGTGGATAACAGTTTTCCTAGAATTAGAAAAATGTGTCAGTCCTCTCTTTTGATTGTTTTCTACCAGTGCACACACCAATGCATTATCTTCAACTCAGTTTCTTTTTTTAGTCACTTTTGTTTTGAGTATTTAATTGAAAGTAGACATTTATGCAGTGAATCTACTAGGCACATGTAAGTTACATAAATGCTTAATATAAAAGAATGATTAAGAGGGCTGTTTTTCTCACCCTGCCTTTATGTTGAGGAACTCTCTCTCTCTTCACTCAAGATTATCTCCTGTGTATCATGACATCTGACCTTGTGAATAAATTTAAAAAATGGGGCTTAAAGTTTAAACACTCGATGGACCATCTTATGTTGTTATTGAAAGTTTTCCATCTCACTTAAAAACATTGACCCACAAGATACAAAGCCCTCAGTGTTTCTTCTGTCCTCTCTAGTCTCTTTACCTTGTGTTTACTAACTCAATGACACCATTGTAATTAGCTAGTGTATATATATAAAAGCCTAAGTGACCAAACAACTGAATGACCAGTTGACTGGCCGCTATGACATGCACTGACCACCAGAAGTAGACGCTCAATGCAGGAGCTGCCCCCTGGTGGTCAGTGCACTCCCACAGTTGGAGTGCTGCTCAGCTGACGGATGGGCGCCAGATGCAGGGCTCATGGCCGGTTGCCACAGCCCGGAGACCGCAGCAGAGCTGCAGTGAGCCTACTGAGTGGCGATGGCGGCAGGTGCAGCAGGACCCAGATGAGCAGGAGTGGCAGGCATGAGCAGCAGGCACTGTTGAACTGCCAGTTTCTGCCCGATCCCCACAGGCCATGCTGAGGGGCCCTACTGGTGCATGAATCTGTGCACTGGGTCTCTAGTTATTAATAATAGAAAATGAGCAAAGGGAAGACCAGGCATTATAGGCATGTTCCCTGTAAAACATTGGTAGGAGGGGACTAGACAAAGAGAAAATAGACACATGCCCAGTAAAGTTGGGGTGACAGGGAAGATACTGCTTGTTAGTTACACCTGGGAAGAGGGGTCATTGGCCAGTGATATTTTGGAATACTTAGCCACTTGAAAATGGGAGCTTGCTCTAGGGAAACCGGTGACTGTGGGCTTGTGGGGTTCTTTTGCTCCTGCTTCTCTGCATGTGCCTACATGGTACATGCAATGACTAATAGACTGCAGCTGGCCTGATGGTGTACTGAACCAGATCCAACATGGAAAGGAAACTCTAGATACTGGCTTGCTTTTAGCTTTACTGAAACCCCAGCTATAATTCTTCTATGACTGGACTAAGGGAAATGGGACTTTGGAAACCCAGGGGTATAATTCCATGGAAATAAAGTTTTTTACCATATAAGCTGAAATGCTTATTCCACCAGTACCCCAAGAACCCCACATCCACCAATAACAGATATACTGAACTACTGTAAATGCATCACATGCATGATGTGATTTCACAACTACTATCCTTTGTAAATACCTTTTTACCCATCTAGAGCTCTCCTTCTTCCTTTCCTAAGCTGCTTCCTGTTCATTCTTTTTTTGTTGTTGTTAATCCTCATGTGAGGATATTTTTCCATTGATTTTTTAGAGAGACTGGAGGGGGAGAGGCAGAGAGAAACCTCAATGTGAGAGAGACACATCCATTGGTTGCTTCCGACATGGGGATAGAGCCTGCACCTGAGGCATATGCCTCCAACCAGAATCGAACCCAGACCCTTCAATCCACAGACAGATGTTCCATCCACCGAGCCAAACCAGCCGGGGATCCTGTTCTTTCTTGGAAGCCTAGCTCGGATGTCCCTTTTTCCAGAAAGCTTTCCCTTTTCCTTTCTCTGCATGACATGTTTGTTCCATGTGAATTCACTTGTGTACTGATCTCACCAGGCTGTAATTGGTTTCATATATCTCTGCTCAGTAGAGAGTAATAACTATGTCTTATTCTGCTCCCTCAGTAATTAGTATCTTGGATAGAATTGATTTAAGACTTGATCTTTCCCCCAAAACAATGGCTCGCCTTTATAGAATCCTGACCACTTAAACCACATGGAACCAACCCATCAGGGAAAAGTGTGATAAGGGTGTGGGATCAGAGGATTTGTTATTACAATGATGCAACTGGAGAAAAGAATTAACCTGTAATAGAAATAAACTTCTATATGATGGGTGAGGTTATATTACTATTATGAAAGAATTCTGAGGACAATAAACATTATTTCTCTGTAACATTCAGAATTATTGTCTTCATTGTGAATGAAACAACCTATTATTTTCTTTTTAAATTTTATTTCTTTTTTTCTTTATTGATTAAGGTATTACATATGTGTCCTTACCCTCATTGCCCCCTACCCCACCCCCGCTCATTCCCCCTAGTGTCTGTGTCCATTGGTTATGCTTATATGCATGCATACAAGTCCTTTGGTTGATCTCTCCCTCTTACCCCCACCCTCCCCTGCCTTCCCTCTGAGGTTTGATGGTCTGATCCATGCTTCTCTGTCTCTGGATCTGTTTTTGTTCATCAGTTTATGTTGTTCATTATATTCCATAAATGAGTGAGATCATGTGATATTTATCTTGCTCTGACTGACTTATTGCGCTTAGCATAATGCTCTCTAGGTCCATCCATGTTGTTGGAAATGGTAGAAGTTCCTTGCCGGAAGCCAGTCCATCCTTGCTGCTTGACACAGTCGCTGCAGGAAAGAAACATCTGCACAGCATATGTTTCAAGGGACCCGGCGTATATAGCATACTGTTCTTAATATGTTTGCTCCCCTTAGCGCTGTGTGTTTTAACCAAGGTCACCTCTCCGAGAAAGGTTGTTTCCCCAGGTAGGAATTTTTCCCTGAAGTCAGGGAGGGGATGAAACTCCTTAACTAAGTGCCAGGCAGGTAGTTAATCACTACAAACAATCATGCTTAAGCTACATAATCTTTACTCCCTGGAATGGAGATAAGAAACGCCCTAACCTTTGTAATAGAAATTGACAGGATTAAAATCAACTGGGATAAATACGGATGTAACAAGACAATAAACAGCAGAACTTCGCTGGAGATCCAGACCAGAACTTGGCTGGAGATCCTGGCTAGAGATCCTGGCTAGGCTGCTGATCAACTGAACGCTGTCTCCGTGTCATTCCTTCTTCGCCGACTCCGTTTACGCCTTTGGGAACCCCTGGACCTGCTGGGGTTGAACCCCGGCAGTTCCTTCCTTTTTATAGCAGCGTAGTATTACATTGTGTAGATGTACCACAGTTTTCTAATCCACTCATCTGCTGATGTACACTTAGGTTGTTTCCAAACCCTAACTATTTTAAATTGTGCTGCTATGAACATAGGGGTGCACATATCCTTTCTGATGGGTGTTTCTGGTTTCTTGGGATATATTCCTAGAAGTGGTATCAATGGGTCAAATGGGAGTTCCATTTTTAGTTTTTTGAGGAAACTCCATACTGTTTTCCACAATGGCTACATCAGTCTGCATTCCCACCAGCAGTGTTCCTTTTTCTCCACATCTTCGCCAGCACTTGTCATTTGTTGATTTGTTGGTGGTAGCCATTCTGACAGGTGTGAGATGGTACCTCATTGTCATTTAGATTTGCATCTCTTGGATGATTAGTGACTTTCAGGATGTTTTCATATGTCTCTTGCCTTCTGTATTTCCTCTTTTGAAAAGTGTCTATGTAGGTCTTTTGCTCATTTTTTGATTGGATTGTTTATCTTCCTTTTGTTAAGTTGTATGAGTTCCCTGTTCTTAATAATAAGGCTACAATGAATATCTCTTAGGCATTCTGTGACCCTGCCTTCACAACTGTCCAGAGATCTAAGCTGTATTAGACCCCTGGGATTAAAAAGCACAGTAAGTCCTCCCGTCATATCATCAACACGTTCTTTAAACGGTGACATTAAGCAAAACAATGTATATATGAAACCATTTATACCATAGGCTCATTGATATAAACAAGAGTTAAATTCCTACAGCATATTTCTGGTCACAAAAACATCACCAAATTTCTGAATAAAGGCCCAAAGCACTACTAATATTAGACATTAAAAATGTGTTCTCAACATAAATTTCAGAAAGACTAATAAAAATAAGAGAGATCTTATTTTCCAGCCTGCTTATTCCAGTTCAGAATCACAGGTGGCCAGAGCCTCTGCCGGCAGCCCAGGGCACAGTGTGGAAACCCACCTGAACAGGAAGCCCTTCCATCACAGGGCATGCTCACACACCCACATCTGCTCACACCTCCACACTCACTCACACCTCCACACTCACTCACACCTCCACACTCACTCACACCTCCACACTCACTCACACCTCCACACTCACTCACACCTCCACACTCACTCACACTGGGCCAATGCAGACAGGCCAAGTCACCAGGCATGCACAGCTTTGGAATGTGGAGAGAAACCAGAGCACCCCAAGAAACCAGCTCAGACATGGAGAAACCATGGAAACTCCCCGCAGACAGTGGTCTGTCTAGGAATTATTTTTTTTCCCCTCATCAACATTATAACAAATGATGTTGAATGAAATGGCATTATTCGATGACCCACTGTATATTATATGGGGGAGGTGAAGGCAGAGGAAGGGGTCTTAACATAAACTTGAAAAACCAGGCTTTATGCTCTCATGTCCTTTGGGAAATGAGGTGCAGGATATACATTTCTCTTTCCCCCTCAGGAGGATTCCCAGCCCTTGCTCAGGCAAAGGGGAGAGAAACTGCTCTGGGCTCTCCGTTTCTTCTCCTCTGAGATTTGTTTCATGAAAGAACCATTACTGGCCTGCAGCTCAAATCCCCCCTATTGCATATGCCTGAATGTGCAATATACATTCGCTGTAGCTTTCCTCAGATGCCAATCTCCTGCCAAGTTTTATGTTTAATTGTTACATTTTCACTGCTTTTGATTTATAAAGTGTTTGTCTCTAGTGATCATAGGAGAGATCATATCTCAGACGTCCCAGTGACCAAGAGAGTATAATCAAAGGCAGTAGGGACCTTGGGCAAGATGGAAAGGCTTAACTTAGTTCACTAGATACTTGGGAGTTATGGTAGATTTAGTCTTGATTTGTTTGTCCTCAGATAATCAGGCCCAGGCTTCTAGAAAAAATAGAAGAAGAAGGGATAGGGAAGACCAACTTTTTTCTTAAGAGTTGGTTGTTGAACATTTTCCAGCTTATCACTGGAAATAGTTTGAATTAAGATAACAAAAGGGAGAACCAAGATGGCGGCATAGGTTAATGCCGGAGTTTGCTGCTTTGAACAACTACTTCAAAAGTGAAACCAAAAAACGGAAGGGACATCACCCAGAACCACAGGAACGCCGGCTGAGTGGAAGTCCTACAACTAGGAGGAAAGAGAAACGCATACGGACACTCAGAGGAGGCGCAGTGCTGAAGTCAAATTCTGAGGTGCGGAGTGCGCGGAGCGGGCTGGCGGCGGAGGGCGCGGTTGGCGTTTTCAATCGGGAGGGAGTCGCAGACTCTGAGCTCCAGGTACGGGAGAGTCTTTAGGGACCCAGACTCAAACGGGAGAAGCGGGACTGTCTGGCTTCGGTCAGAGCGAGTGCAGCTTTCTCTCTGAGCTTTGCAGCGGGTGCTGGGACTCAGAGGGGCAGAGCCCCTGGGGACAGGACTGAGAGCCGCCATAACTGCTCTCTCCAGCCCACCCTGTTGATCCTGTGCGACCCGCCCCGCCCAAGCCCTGCACACAGGCATTTGCCGGATAGCCTCAGGCAAAGGCTAGATTAGCACCTCCCTAGAGGACAGACACAGCTGACACAGCTGATTCTCATAGCCACTTGGCCTGGAGGTCAAACCCTCCCTGGAATTAGCTACAACAATCAAGATTTAACTATAAGACTGCGAACAAAGACCACTAGGGGGTGCACCAAGGAAGCATAACAAAATGCGGAGACAAAGAAACAGGACAAAATTGTCAATGGAAGATATAGAGTTCAGAACCACACTTTTAAAGTCTCTCAAGAACTGTTTAGAAGCCGCCGATAAACTTAATGAGATCTACAAGAAAACTAATGAGACCCTCGATCTTATATTGGGGAACCAACTAGAAATTAAGCATACACGGACTGAAATAACGAATATTATACAGACTCCCGACAGCAGACCAGAGGAGCGCAAGAATCAAGTCAATGATTTGAAATGCGAGGAAGCAAAAAACACCCAACCGGAAAAGCAAAATGAAAAAAGAATCCAAAAATGCGAGGATAGTGTAAGGAGCCTCTGGGACAGCTTCAAGCGTACCAACATCAGAATTATAGGGGTGCCAGAAGATGAGAGAGAGCAAGATATTGAAAACCTATTTGAAGAAATAATGACAGAAAACTTCCCCCACCTGGTGAAAGAAATGGACTTACAGGTCCAAGAAGGGTGGAGAACCCCAAACAAAAGGAATCCAAAGAGGACCACACCAAGACACATCATAATTAAAATGCCAAGAGCAAAAGATAAAGAGAGAATCTTAAAAACAGCAAGAGAAAGACAGTCAGTTACCTACAAGGGAATACCCATACGACTGTCAGCTGATTTCTCAACAGAAACTTTGCAGGCCAGAAGGGAGTGGCAAGAAATATTCAAAGTGATGAATACCAAGAACCTACAACCAAGATTACTTTATCCAGCAAAGCTATCATTCAGAATTGAAGGTCAGATAAAGAGCTTCACAGATAAGGAAAAGCTAAAGGAGTTCATCACCACCAAACCAGGATTATATGAAATGCTGAAAGGTATCCTTTAAGAAGAGGAAGAGGAAGAAAAAGGTAAAGATACAAATTATGAACAACAAATATGCATCTATCAACAAGTGAATCTAAGAATCAAGTGAATAAATAATCTGATGAACAGAATGAACTGTTGATTATAATAGAATCAGGGACATAGAAAGGGAATGGACTGACTATTCCTGGGGGGGAAAGGGGTGTGGGAGATGTGGGAAGAGACTGGACAAAAATCGTGCACCTATGGATGAGGACAGTGGGTGGGGAGTGAGGGTGGAGGGTGGGGCGGGAACTGGGAGGAGGGGAGTTATGGGGGGAAAAAAAGAGGAACAAATGTAATAATCTGAGCAATAAAGATTTAATTAAAAAAAATTAAAAAAAAGAACTTCTTTCTCTTTTATGGCTGAATACCATTCCATTGTATGAATATACCACAGTTTGTTTATTCATTCATCTGTTGTTGGACATCTGGGGTGTGTCTGCCTTTGGCTATTGTGACTAATCTACCATGAACATTTGTGTGAAAGTAAAAAAAAAAAAAAAAAAAAAAAAAGATGACAAAAGATATATCCAGCACCAAGGAGAGTGGCTGTCTTCTGCCATTGTGTCTACAGTCTGTACTATTATTTACTGTCAGCATAATAGGCTGTGCATTTACCACATTTAGTACCAGCATCAGCCAGGTGCCTGGCAGAAAAAAAGCTGGCTCACTCAAAAATGATATTTTGATCAGGGTTTAGAGTACAGTGAATAGAAACTAGAAGGAACCGTGCAAATAATCATGGAGCATCTGTACTATTTTTAGCCTGAAATACACAGGGAAGGGACCCACTATTAGAACGTGGAGACAGGGCAGCTGTGGAGAGAGGAGCGCTTAAAAGGAGCGGTGGCCTCCGGAGGAGGGGTGCAGTCAGCCTAAGGGAGCCCCTGCGAGGGAGCCAGGAGAGTATTGCTGATCTCTTCATTGCCCAAATCCAATCCTCAGTCAGAGGGCATGGAGCCCATGACAAAGTTGCTACAGGTCAGACTCATGGCAAAAAGTAAATGGAGTGCCTTTGGGGGTGTGAATGAAAGATTTCCAATGCAGAACCTATAGGTGTTGGTTTTATGTGTTTCTTTCTGCTGTGTGTGTCTGTGTGTGTGTGTGTGTGTGTGTGTGTGTGCGCACTATGCAAGATGCTAGGCCACAGAGAATTGGTTTTGTTTATTTATTTACAAAGAGGTAACCAACAATAAATGAACTATAGTTTCCACATCAACACCCTAACCAAACATTAATAGTAGGGCCATTCTGGGTCCAAGACCTCATGTCACCATTTTTGCTGTGATTCATCAGGATAAGTGGCTATAACTGGGTTAAGTGAACACTAGACTTTAATGTTTTCTTCTTTGAGAACCATCCAGAGAAAGTGGCTGGTGGAAAGAGTTGGTGCAGTTTTCCTAGTGGGCTTTTGTGTACATTTCACAGAGGCCCCTGCCTGGGAGTGTGTTGGGGCCAATAGCATGCATCTCTTCCCCGCTTCAGTTCAGTGACATCATGTTGGCAGCTTAAAATTGGCCATGGAGTGAGAATTTATACGACAGAAATCATCAAACTCAATAAATAATTTTATTTCTTTCACAATAGAGTTTGTCTTTAAACATTGAGCAGCACACCGCTGCCTTTGTACTTGGTAATTCTCTGAATAAATTACTGAGGGAAGTTCTAGGAGACAGAACTTTCTGCTAGGTCTCAGATGCGGGGGTCTCCCTCCTTGTCTTAGCATTCTTTTCTCAAAATTTGATTTTCAGTTTTCCTAAAACTCTCAATTTTTTAACTCTCTTCCTCCTACCCACCCTAGTGCAAGCCAACTAGGGTGTCATGGAATTTATAGCTTAGTTACATCTTTTTTTTTCCTTAAATTAAATCTTTATTATTCAGATTATTACAGTTGTTCCTCTTTTTTTCTCCCCATAGCTCTCCTCCACCCAGTTCCCACCCTACCCTCTGTCCTTACCCCTCCCATTGTCCTCATCATAGGTGTATGATTTTTGTCCAGTCTCTTCCTGCACCCCCACACCCCTTTCCCCCCAAGAATTGTCAGTCCACTCCCTTTCCATGCCCCTGGTTCTATTATATTCACCAGTTTATTCTATTCATCAGATTTTTTTATTCACTTGATTTTTAGATTCACTTGTTGATAGATATGTATTTGCTGTTCATAATTTTTATCTTTACCTTTTTCTTTTTCCTCTTCTTAAAGAATACCTTTCAGCATTTCATATAATGCTGGTTTGGTGGTGATGAACTCCTTTAGCTTTTTCTTATCTGTGAAGCTCTTTATCTGACCTTCAATTCTGAATGATAGCTTTGCTGGATAAAGTAATCTTGGTTGTAGTTCTTGCTATTCATCACTTTGAATATTTCTTGCCACTCTCTTCTGGCCTGCATAGTTTCTGTTGAGAAATCAGCTGACAGTCGTATGGATACTCCCTTGTAGGTAACTGACTTTTTTTCTCTTGCTGCTTTTAAGATTCTTTGTCTTTTGCCCTTGGCATTTTAATTATGATGTGTCTTGGTGTGGTCCTCTTTGGGTTCCTTTCGTTTAGGGTTCTCTGCACTTCCTGGACTTGTAAGTTTATTTCTTCACCAGGTAGGGGAAGTTTTCTGTCATTATTTCTTCAAATAGGTTTTCAATATCTTGCCCTCTCTCTTCTTCTGGCACCCCTATAATTTGGATGTTGGCACGCTTGAAGTTGTCCCAGAGGCTCCTTACACTATCTTCATATTTTTGGATTCTTTTTTCGTTTTGCTTTTCCAGTTGGGTATTTTTTGTTTCTTCGTATTTCAAATCTTTGACTTGATTCTTGGGATCCTCTTGTCTGCTGTTGGATCTCTGTATATTATTCTTTATTTCAGTCAGTGTATGCTTAATTTCTAGTTGCTTTTTTCATATGCTCCAGGGTCTCACTAAATTTATCAGTGGTTTCCAGAAGATTCTTGAAAAACCTTATAACCATGATTTTGACTCTATATCCAGTCGTTTGCTTTCCTCCATTTCTGTCATTTGTGTCCTGTTTCTTTGTCTCCCCATTGTTTATTCTTCCCCGTGCTGGTAGAGTGGCTTTGTGTGCTAGGTGTCCTATAGGGCCCAGTGGATCAGCCTCCCCAATTACCTGAGGTGGACACTCTTGGTGCACCCCTTTGTGGGCTTTGTGCACAGTCTTGTTGTAGTTAAGCCTTGATTGTTGTAGTTATCACTGGGAGGAATTGACCTCCAGGCCAATTGGCTGTGAGAATCAGCTGTGTCTGCAGTGGGAGAACTTCTGTGCTGAAGACACCCTTCTGGGGCAAGACTTGCCTCAATGGGGCTTTGGTGCTCACTGAGTCTGCCCACTGAGTGTGTCCCTTATGGATCTGAGGAGTTGTAATCTGGATGGTCCCACTCTGACTACTGGGTACACTGGCTCTTGGATCCAAGGAGGTGCTAATTTAGCCTCTGCCTGAGGCTACCCAGCAGGAGCTACGAAGATATCTGCAGATTCCCCTTCCTTTTTTGGGGGTTTGGAAGTGCCCAGATGAGACCCAGCTGTGAAGCAATGCAAGCTGCTGTGGGGCCTCGGGCCTTCTCTTGGAAGTTCTGGGTCTGTCTGGCCCAGCTGCAATTTGTTAGGTAATTTTCAGATTGCAAAGGGCCAGGGCATTCATATGCAAAAGCATCTGCCACAGCCTGGGTGGGGCGGGGTCTCAGGGAATCAACAGATTGGAGCAAGCAGCTGTGGCTGATCCTCAGCCTTGCCCTAAGGGGCCCCCTGTCTCAGTGTCCTGGTAATTGCTGTAAGCACCTCTGAGGGAAAGCCTCCCTCAAGTTCCGAGTTCTGTCTGCTGCCAGACAGTCCAGTTTCTCCCCGTATGAGTCCTGGGTTCCCAGAGACTTCCTGGAACCGGAGTTTAGAGCAGTCAGCAGCTTGTGACTCCCTCCTGGTTCAAAAAGACAGCCGCATCCTCAGGTGCCAGCCCCTTTCCACGCAAGCTCGAGCCTCCGTACCTCTGCACTTTACTTCCACAGCTCCTCTGAGTCTCAGTGTGCTTTTCGCTTTCCTTCTAGTCGTAGAATTTCCACTCAGCCAGCCTTCCTGTAGTTCTGGATGATGTCTGTTTTATCTTTTCGTTGTATTTTTGAAGTTGTGGGAGGCAGCAATTTCCGGTGTTTACCTATGCCACCATCTTGGTTTCTCTCCCTCAGTTACATCTTTACAACTGATTTCCTATTTTATTGCATATATACCAACCCAGCTGAGCTGCTCCTTGTCAATCAGGATAAGATATTTTTGTTTGTTATTAATATATTAGTCTTTCCATTCAATCAAAATGAGGGTCTATGATGTGTTGGACAGTGATGGGTGTGAGGGGCATTGAGAGAGAACCAGGGTGCAGCAGATAACTTGAGGGGGTTCAGAAGACAGTATTTATAACTTTCCTTCTTGGCAAGTTGATATTTGTAGGTGGGGTGGTATCTCTGTCTTGCCATGGATGTTCACAGCATATTGTTTTCAGATGTAGAGCAAATGATGGAGGGGCATTAGAGCTGAGACTTGACTCAGGAGATTATTAACAAGGATCAAATACAACATTTAATTGCTCTGTTTGCCCTTTCAGAGCCACTTTCCTCTTGTCCTGCTCTGCTCTGAGCCCTGGGAGGCAGACCTCTGCAGCTTGTATATGGAGGCTTCTTTAACTTCTACTCTCCTACTGGGTTTATTTAATAGAAGGCACCAACAGGAGATCGAAGGAAGAGATAAACCCGTTTAGCAATGACTGTTTCTCTGCCGATACCTATGGCTCTCTCCAGTTCTCAGGACACCTTTCCTCCTTCTCCATTCCTGTCTCTTCATGTTAGAAGTGACAGCTCCATTTTCTTAGAATTTTAACAGACCCTGAGTATATCACCAATCCATGTTGGTTCTTTTAACTATGCTCAACCTCTTGTAAAAAAAGAAAATCCTTTAACACTCTTTAATCACCTCATTTGATTGGACCATCTATTCCCTGTCAGGATACTGACTAAGTAGGATATTTTAAATTTTAATTTAATTTATTTATATTTTTGAATTTATTGGGGTGACAGCCTATATAATAAAGAGCTAATATGCTAATTAGACTAAACAGCAGAACGACAGACTGGACGACCTTCCACACAAAGCCAGGGCCGCAAGGGCCGGCCAAGGCTGCGAGGACCAAGCCCCTTGCATGAATTTCATGCATTGGGATTCTAGTTAGTTAATAAAATTATATAGGTTTCAGATACACAACTCTTTAATACATCACCATTTATTCCCTCTATACCCTCTCATACCTCCCCAACTCCCTCCCCCTCTGGTAATCACCATACTGTTGTTATATTATTATAATGAGGTTTTCAAATATGGATTTTTAGTGAAGTAAATATAAGTATAGATTTTTTCATAACAGGTGGGACTTTCTTGCACACCCAACCCCAAACCAAATTGAAGCACCTTATTGACTCAGTCTTCCAAGGAGTAATGTTATTCCTTTTGGCCTCTCCAAATTATTCTCATTTTCCATTCTTATTTATTGCAAAAGACACTTGGCTTATGACTTCCTTTCTCTTTCTTTATATTGCACATTAACCTCATGCTCATCCTTTTGTCACTGGCCCTTAAGTACAACAGTTACTCCTCATACCCCATTATGTATAACAATTTCTTCTAGTCCACAAGTATTTCTGCAATGGCAATTAATTATGTGGGTGTACTAGTTTTATTAAAGGATTTGGAAATACCACAATTGCTGTAAATGTCTTTAGTATTTCAAGAATATAGAAAGGCTACCAGCACATCTGGCAGAGATAGTCTATTACCTACCAATCCAAATACTAGTACTTTCACATCTGTTATGCTTGACAATTTTAAACTAATGTATTCATTGCAGAAACAGCAGAACAAAAATGATATCCAGCTATGAGCTCTATTTTCATATCTACATTTAAAATGTTTTTAATATTCACCATTTCACACTCACTAAATCTCCCCTGACATTTTGCTATCAGGAAATCCATCAATTACAAACCGAAGCAATCCTCTAAGGACCTGTAAAATGCAATACACATTGGCAGGGAGGGAATTCAAAGTTCACCAGAGACTGCAATTAACAAAATCTCCCCAAATTCATACAAATGAATAAATTTCGTCACCATCTTGAAAATCCATATGAATTATTACTTCGAAGAGAGAGTCAATCAGAATCTAACTTTAGAATCTAGCCTCCAGAGGAAAGTATTCCATAAAGTGATGAACATGAATAGAAAATTCACACTACAAAAAAATATATAAAAAAAATCATATTAAGAACATTAATGTTACTAATGAAATTATGGAAAATAAAACACTGAATATTTTTGGCCTTTCAAGTTAGAAAGTGTTTTAAAAAATAATATTGATGACTGCTTCGAAAAAACAATATAATATTGCAGTTAGAGCATGATCTTTTAAGTCACACTGCCTGGGTTTGAGTCTCTACTTCATTTCTAACTAACTTTGGACATGAAACTTCATCTCTTTGTGACAGTTTTGCAATCTGCAAGATGGAAATAATGGTAGTATACTTTACAGAGTTAAGAAAATTTGAAAATACAGCATCTACAAAATAGAATTGGACCTGTCACAAAGTTAAGGTTAGTAATTATCAGTAATTATTACAACTACGATGAATGATAATGACCTATTCTGAGAAGGGCAGTGAACTGGGTTTTGAACAAACACTTCTTTATACTGTAATGGGAGTGTAAATTGGCATAAACTTTCTGAAGAAAACTTTACTATAACCATATAGAGCTTAAAAAGTTAGTTTTCTCCAATACAGTAAAATTGTTTCTAAGACTTTATCCTAAGGAAATTGTAACAAGTATTTCTTTCCAATAATGTTAATTTTAGCATTACTTATAGACAATGATAAGAAATTTTGCTTAAAATGCCAATATGAAAATAATTCAATGAAATATGTAACAAATAGCACTTTTAAATATTATTTAATGTCTTATATATATTATATGTGTAAAGGCAGAATATAAATGTTCACGTGGTTGGACTCTAATGTTTGCCTTAATATATAAATTTATAAATTATAGAATGCATAAAATTTTATATATAACAAATATTTTCCATATACATGAAAATGTGTAAAGAAATCCATAAAAATTAGGACTTTAAAAGGCACTATTGCAGGTGATTTTTGTTGATCTCTTTATATATTTGTGTTTTCTAAGGTTTTTATTATAATCATTAATTAGCTTCAAAATCTGATAAAAGACTCCTTAAGTATCTTATATGTAATCAGCAGATGTTCAAGTTAGAGCAATTCTTTATGGTCTCCTACTCATCTTACTTTCCTGACAGTTGCATGCTCAATTAGATGCATTTACAACTTCATGCACAATTGATAACTTTTTGTCCTGTGACTATAATTACCTGGTCAGCAATCTTGACACCAATTTAGTAGTCAAACATAAACATCTCTATTTTTGAGTTACTTCATAATTAATATTTACTTATTATTTATTTAGAATATACTACATGACAGGCATTATTAATTACTTTGCATGGATTATCTACTTTAGCTTTTATGAATACCTTGTGAATTAGGTACAATATTCTCTGTTTTATGGAAGACGAGGAATTGAAAGTCTATTGAGATCTAGCTGAGTTGCACAAGGTCCAAAACTGAAATTTGATGTCAAATCAATCTGACTCAGAGTCTAAGCTTTAACCCCTGTGTATGTTGCCTCTTAATAAGAGCCTCATGCATACCTAGCATCTTTGTTCTCACTATTAGAAACAAAAAAGGAAAAAAAAACTATTTAAAAGTATAATCTACGATTTACTGATGTCTTAAAATTATTATAAAAGAACTTGGAATTTAACTGTAGCTAATATATAAACTAGACAACCACACTAAATTGGAAATTAGTTGTAGATATTTTGCTAAAGAGAATACATTTACAAAATAAAATAAAAAGAATTAATCAAACAGAAAATGTTCGGCAAA
Organism: Myotis myotis; assembly: GCF_014108235.1. Lineage (NCBI taxonomy): Eukaryota > Metazoa > Chordata > Mammalia > Chiroptera > Vespertilionidae > Myotis > Myotis myotis. The sequence continues at coordinate 164,053,518 of NW_023416313.1, forward strand.
CTATTTTATTATTTTTTTTTGCAAGAAAAAATCTTATAAAAATATCTTCTCTTTTTGGAGACTAATTTATTAACAATAGAAAGATTTCTTGTTTTGTTTTGACTTCAGGGTGATGATTTTGTGGATAGTGGAATATGTTCCCTTTTATTTAATCATAATGATACTCAGATGATACTTTGTAGTTATTATCAGGTCATTTGTTAATAGTTCTTGGTTTGCTAAGTGGACCATGAAGGTTGAAGAAATGATATATTTTTCATATGGAAATATTGAGCTAAAGTAGAAATTGATTCTGCTCCTGGTTCTGTCACTAATTTGCTACAGTTGCCTACACAGAGAGGATAAGGGTTAGACACCATTTCCTCACTTGTGTAATGAAAGGGTAATTTATAATCTCATACAGGCCTTTTAACTATATCATTCTATGAATATGGTAATACTAGAACATCATTAGTTATACAGTAAATATTTATAGAATGAATAAATATGTTTAAGCTACTTCCTAATCCAGTGATGGCAAACCTATGAATGCGTGTCAGAGGTGACACGCGAACTCATATTTGGTTGAGTTTTCTTTGTTAAATGACATTTAAATATATAAAATAAATATCAAAAATATAAGTATTTGTTTTACTATAGTTGCAAATATCAAAAAATTTCTATGTGTGACACGGCACCAGAGTTAAGTTAGGGTTTTTCAAAATGCTGACACGCCGAGCTCAAAAGGTTTGCCATCACTGTCCTAATCCTATCTATTCTTCAAGGCCTAACTGAAGCCTCATTTCCTTCATGAAGACTCCCTTACATACTCAAACTGCCTGAACTCATAAATGGTCAGGGTGGCAATCACATGTTACCTTTAAGCATTGCTCAATAATATCACACTGAAAGTCCTAGTTTAAAACAAGTTGTAAATCAACTTGACAGAGAAAGGTTTTTGACCCATAACTTTACACAATCCTCGGATTCAATCACAGTGTGGTCTTATAGTTGATGCTTAGCAAAGTCTTATTAAATGCAGAGTAAAATTGGAATCAGCCACTAGATTCAGAATTTTCAATCTCAGGACATTTTTTTTGTATCAAAATGAGGTCCTGCAGATTGCAGTCTAGGTCTTCCCTATGCCTGATGCTATTTGATCATCATCATCATTGTCGTCATCATCATCATCACAATCATTACCTTCATGATTAAGAAGCATTTATTTGGTCCTTCTGGAATGAATGGCAGCAGCCCAAGTTCTATCTCTGGGTGGGATGGGAAGCAGCTGGCTATCATTTTCTATATAATAACCTTTCATACGTGCAAGATGATTTCCAGAGTCTAAGATCATTAACTTTAAAAGAGTCTCAGATATTGGACAAGGTCAATTGCTACAAGAGAAGGAATGAGAGGAATGAAGGAGAACATGTTATGGGGAGAGGAGGAATTGTGTGTTACTAGCTTGCTACACATCTCTCCGCCCAGTGTAATGCAGCAGGCAAGTGCAGAAGATGAGCTGTCAGTCTCTTGGTGCACATCATTTATCATGGGTCCTCTTACATCTTCAGAGGCAGAGGCGCCCCTGTTAGTATGCAGAGCTTGTCATGGGACCAGTGGTGTCTGTGCACACCGAGTGCACTTTTGTTCTTGTCAGTTAATGTAGATGAGAATGGTTGCATGTCAGGATTGCAATTTCAACAATGCTCTTGGCAGTTGAAATTAGACTCAAATCCCTGAATATAGATTTAAAGAGATAGATGGTTTTCCTCATTCTCCAAAGAGGTGGGGGATACATTTAGAAGACTCTCTTGGCAGTCTTGTTTACAGGTAAAATTTCACCTAAAATCTGTAGCGTAGGTCTGGAAGAGGACTAACTTTGGACAAATTAGATAAAGAATAGAGACCACCCTGAAAATATGCACATGATGTCCACATTGAACTGTTTACTTCTAGAATTAATCATTTTGTGTCGATACTCAAACACCTATTCACAAAGAAGTAGTTGTTTCTGGAACACTGCAACAAAAAGTAAGGGCCAGTTTAAATAAAAATACAAATTTGGTCACCATCCTCCTTTGAATAGAAGGGAAACCATGAAACTTCAGCTTTTAAGATAGCATCTCTTTTCTAGTTATTTTTTTTTTCTTGGCCAAAGTCAGAGCTACATATTTCTTGACTGTATTTAATTTTTAGTTCTTTCTTTCTTTTTTTAAAATATATTTTATTGATTTTTTACAGAGAGGAAGGGAGAGAGAGATAGAGAGTTAGAAACATCGATGGGAGAGAAACATCGATTAGCTGCCTCCTGCAGACCTCCTACTGGGAATGTGCCCGCAACCCAGGTACATGCCCTTGACTGGAATCGAACCCGGGACCTTTCAGTCTGCAGGCCGATGCTCTATCCACTGAGCCAAACCGGTTCGGCATCTTTCTTTTTTTAAAAAATATATTTTTTAGTGATTTCAGAGAGGAAGAGAGAGGGAGAGAGACATAGAAATAGCAGTGATGAGAGAGAATCATCGACCAGCTGCCTCGTGAGTGCCCTCTACTGCAGAGAGAGCCTGCAGACTGCGCATGTGCCCTTGACCAGAATTGAACCCAGGACCCCTCAGTCCGCTCTATCCACGGAGCCAAATCAGCCATGGCTTTTAGTTCTTTCTATGTCTTCATTTCATTCGATTCAAGATATTTATTCCTCTCTATATAAATTTTTTTTTTTGGTTTTTGATTTTTAGACCAAATAATGAAATTTAATTGATATGGAAGATGGAAAGTTAGGGCCCATAAAGGCAGAAACAAAGACTAAACCAATGAGAAGGATGTTTTAGGATCAGGGGATTTAATATACTCAGAGGTTTTGATTAATTAGTTATTTATTTTTTATTGGTAGTTCTTCTTCTTTTTCTAATACTTTTTGCTCAGGCACTGAAAAATATTCTTTGGCCAAATACTGACACTGAAGCAAACAAGGCAGGTTTCCACTTCCTCTAGGCTTTTTCCAGCAACTTCTCACTGCTCCTTCAGTCAGAATTGAACAGTGCTCACGAGGAACAAATTTCCTGGGGCAATTCCAATTTCACAGAAGTTCTATTGTCTCTCAAAAATATATAAAAGCAATTTATAGCATATAACCTGATTCGGGGTTTGGAAAAAATAATGCATTAGTCAATTGGTTAGTCAGTATGTATATTCGTACATATGTATGCATGCATATATACACATGCATGTTATATGTGTGTTTAAAATAAACTGTATGCATGCAGTGTATGTATATACTAGAGGCCCAGTGCATGAATTTGTGCACCAGTGGGGTCTCTCAGCCTGGCCTGCAGGATTGGGCCAAAATCAGCTCTCCAACATCCCCTGAGGGGTCCTGGATTGCAAGAGGGCACAGGCCAGCCCAAGGGCCCCCACCAGTGCACGACCAGGGCCAGGGAGGGACACGGGAGGTTGGCCAGCTGGGAAGGGACTGTTGAAGGGCTCCAGGGTATGTCCAGTCCACCTTGCTCAGTTCTGATTGGCCAGACTCCAGCAGCAAGCTAACTTACAGGTCAGAGCCTCTGCTTTCTGGTGGTCAATGCGTGCCATAGCAAGCAGTTGAGTGGCCTTAGCATATCATTAGCATATTACACTTTGATTGGTTGAATGGGCAAATGGGCACTTAGCATATTAGACTTTTATTATATAGGATACATGCAGTGATTCTTATTTTCATTAGTTCTGTTGTATGAAGTTGTTGCCAACTCAGTTAGCAAACACTAAACACTAAATCATTACATGAACAGGGTTAGGTTCCCGCAAGTCTCTCATCACAACGTTCTTATTCTTATCAACCGATCAATACATAGCCTTGTTTTATGTGTATTGTTTAAAGACTCCTTATTCAATATATATTGCTGAATCGTTAAAAACAGACTTAAGACCAACAGCATTATAATGTGTGTTTGAATGTAGGTTATCTAACATGTGTATCTCTGAAAAGCACATCACAGACTTTCTGCACTTACTACCACTAGGCAACACTTAGCACTACACTTGGCGCTCATTTTAAACAGAAAAATAAACAAAAAGCACAACAATACAAAAATGTGGCACTTAATGTAACATAAAAACTTAAAAAGCCTAAAAAAATTGGCAATGTTAGTAATTTCCTGGGAAGTCCTAAGATGAATGGAGAATCAGCCTTATCATTTACCTTCTATGTCCCCATTTATAACCCCTGAATAAAGACACTGACCCTCAGAACTATGACACTAATACTGCCAATTCCCACAAAGCAATTTCTGAATTTTCTGTTCTATCACATTGATCTGTGTCTACGTTTAGACCAGTAACAACTGTTTTGATACTATCCTATCTAATAAAAGAGAAACATGGTAATTAGGCATACGTCCGCTACCCTTCCCATTGGCTAATCAGGGCGATATGCAAATTAACGGCCAGCTAAGATGGAGGCCGGCAGCCAGGCAGCTTGAAACTAACGTGAGGCTTGCTTGCTTCAGTGACGGAGGACTCCAACGTTCCCCGCCTGCCTTGCTGGCCTCTGAGCTTGCAGTTTGAAACATTGTTACAAATATAGAAAGTAAACAAAACTCCAGAAACCTGCTTTCAGCCAGCCGGGATCTCAGAGCTGGAGTTGAAACAGTGTTTCGATTATAGAACCCAAACAAACCAGATACCTGCTTTCAGCAGCAGAGGCCTAAGAGCTGGAGCCTCAGAGCTAAAGCTGGCCCAGAATAAAAAAAAAGAGAGAGAAAAAGGAGCAGTTGGGAGCTTCAGTCACCCGCCAGCCTGAAAACAGCCCTCACCCCCTCCCCCAGACTGGCCAGGCACCCCAGTGGGGACCCCCCACCCTGAAGGGTGTGTGACCAGCTGCAAACAGCCATCAGCCCCTCACCTAGGCTGGCCAGGCACCCAAGCGGGACTGCTACCCTGATCCAGAACACCCTTCAGGGCAAACCAGCCGGCCCCCACCCGTGCACCAGGCCTCTATCCTATATAGTAAAAGGGTAATATGCCTCCCAGCACCAGCATCAGCGGAGCCGCGAGGCCTCCCGGCACCAGGATCAGCGTGACGGGGCAGTGCCCAAACCCCCTGATCGCCCTGCAGCTCTGTGTGTGACAGGGGCAGGGCCACAACCTCCCTATCTGCCCTGCTTTTTTCGTGACAGGAGAAGGCTCCCCAGCCCCCTGATCAGCCCTGCTCTGTGCCTGATAGGGGGGAGCTCCCCAACCCCCTGATTGCCCTGTGGCTCTGTGTGTGACAGGGTGCGGCGCCCCAACCACCTGATCGGCCCTGCCCTGTGTGTGAAAGGGTGCGGTGCCCCAACCCCCCCGCCTCCCCACGGGCCCTGCTCTGTGTGTGACGGGGTAGAGCCATAACCTCCCCATTGGTCCTGCCCTGAGTGTGACAGTGGCGGCGCCCCAACCCCCTGATTGGCCCTGCTCTGTGGGAGATAGAGGACGGCGCCTCAACCCCCTGATCCGCCCTGCTCTGTGTGTAACAGGGGGCGGTGTCCCAACTCCCCTACCGGCCCTACTCTGTGAGTGACCCGGGAGCTCCTCAACCCCCCGATCAGCCCTTCTCTGCACATGACAGGGGGGAGCTCCCCAACCCCCTGATCAACCCTGCTCTGTGCGTGACAGGGTACGGAGCCCCAACCCCCCTGATGGGCCCTGCTCTGTGCGTGATAGGGGTGGCGCCACAACCTCCCCATTGACCCTGCCTTGAGTGTGACAGGGGGCAGTGCCCCAACCCCCCAATCAGCCCTACCCTGAGCGTGACTAAGGGTGGCATCGCAACCTCCCGATCCGCCCTGCTCTGTGCATAACAGGGGGCGGTGCCCCAACTCCCCAATCGGCCCTGCTCTGAGCCCGACCAGGGGCTGCACCTAGGGATTGGGCCTGCCCTCTGCCACCCAGGAGCAGGCCTAAGCCAGCTGGGCGTTATCTCCTGAGGGGTCCCAGACTGCGAGAGGGCACAGGCCGGGCTGAGGGACTCCCCCTCCCCCCTGAGTGCACAAATTTTTGTGCACCGGGCCTGTAGTCTATACTAATAAAAGGGTAATATGCTAATTAGACTGGGAGACCTTCTGGACGACCTTCCAGACCTCCTTCCAGACAAAGCCGTGGCTGTGAGGGCTGAGTCAAGCAGCCAAGGCCGGGAGGGCCCATCACAGAGCCCCAGCCGGGTGGGCAGGGCCTCCCTCTGCTCTGAGATTGATCCCTGCAGACAGGGATCAGTGGCAGAACCTAGGCTGGGTGGGAAGGGCCTCCCTATGCTCTGCCATTGACCACAGAGTCCAGGCCTGGTGGGCAGGGCCTCCCTGTGGGTGGCGATTAATAGCGGAGCCCAGGCAGGATGGGAAACGCCTGCCTCTGCTCTGCCATTGATCGCAGGGTCACAGAAGGGTGAGCAGGGCCTTGATGTGGGCGGGGACCAATGGTGAGCCCAGGCCTGGTGGGAAGGGCCTCCCTCTGTTTTGCGATTGATCCCCGAGGGCAGGGTCAATGGCAGAGCCCAGGCCTGTGGGCGGGGGTTAATGGTAGAGTGCAGGCCAGGTGGGAAATGCCTGCCTCTGCTCTGCCATTGATCCCAGAGCCCCAGCAGGAGGGGCAGGGCCTCCATGTGGGTGGGAATCAATGGTGAGCCCAGGATAGGTGGGGCTGGCTTCCCTGTGGGAAGCAATGCATGGCAGAGCCCAGGCCGGGTGGGAAGGATCTCCCTCTGTGGGGCGTTGATCTGGGGGCCCCATGATCCATCACCTCACAGAGGGAGGCCCAGGCGAATGGGCAGGGCCTGCCAACTATCTCCACACAGAGGGAGGCCCAGGCCAGCCAAGCAATGGCACCCTATGCCTTTTGCCCAAAGAGGGAGGCAACCGGTGGCAGAGTGGGGGACAGTGCCACACAGATCGCAAGCAGTGGCAGCTTCAGGGGTGGGGCCAGCTTCTGGCAGCCATGGGAAGGAAAGCCCTGATAGGCTCCTTCCCCTGCCAACCCTGCCCCCAATTGCCCCCTCCCACTCCTGACCCTGACAGTAGGGAGGCGGGAGCTTGATTCTAACTGTCCCTCCCCAGGTCTTCATTGATGATAGAATATGTCTGAAGACCAACTATTGTCACAGTGTACCTCTGAAGCCAAAAAAAGCCGGTGGTGTTGGAACAATGTATCTGAAGACCAACTATTTGCACAACGTACCTCTACAGCCAAAAGAAAACAATGTCATCAACAGAAAATGTCTGAAGCCCAACTATTGGCACAATGTACCTCTGAAGCCAAGGAAAGCAGCAGCATCAACAGAATATGTCTAAAGACCAACTATTGGCACAGTGTATCTCTAAAGCCAAAAGAAAGCATCGTCGTCTACAGAATATGTCTGAGGACCAACTATTGGCACAACATGCCTCTGAAGCCAAAAGAAGCTGGCATCGTCAACACAATTTATCTGAAGACCAACTATTGGCACAACGTACCTTTGCAGCTGAAAGAAAGTGGCATTGTCGACAGAATATATCTGAAGAACAGCCATCAACAAGTATTGCCAATACTGGTAGTAACTGCCTTCACAGTGAAATGAAGTAAATGAGGATGCAATTATTAAACATAGTTGTGGTGGAATAACTGTTCGATGTGAATTCTGCCTATCACTAAATTTCTCTGATGAAAAACCATCTGATGGAAAATTTACTCAATGTTGTAGCAAAGGTAAAGTTTGTCCAAATGATATACATTTCCCAGAATACCTGGCATCTTTAAAAAAAATAATACTAAATGAAGAATATGACAGAAAAAAATTCATGGAAAATATTTGTTTGATAAATAGTTCTTTTGCTTTTGCTTCAATGGGTGCAAATATTGCATCGCCATCAGGATATGGGCCATACTGTTTTAGAATACATGGACAAGTTTATCACCGTACTGGAACTTTACATCCTTTGGATGGTGTTTCTAGGAAGCTTGCTCAACTCTACATTTTAGACATGGCCAAAGCAACGGGTAAAAGATTAGCAATGCCAGAAAACCAAGGTTGCTCAGAAAGACTCAGGATCAAAATCAACAACCTCATGCATGAAATAAATGAATTAACAAAATCATACAAGATGCTACATGAGGTAGAAAAGGAAGCCCAATCCTTCTGAAGCAGCAGCAGAAGGTATTGCTCCCATAGAAGTAACAATGGCGATTAAATATGATCATAACAGTGATCTGGGTAGATATAATTCTCCCCGTGTAACCGAGGTTGCTGTCATATTCAGAAATAAATATGGAGAACCTCCTTTTGAAAGGGACTTGCTCATTCATTATAAACTAGATCCCAATAATCTGAATGCCACTAAAATGAAACAAATCAGTATCCTGTTTCCTACATTAGATGCAATGACGTATCCTATTATTTTCCCACATGGTGAAAAGGCTGGGGGAAAATATTGCATTAAGACTCAGAGACAACAGTGTAATCGACAATAATATTAAATAAAATGTAAGGACACGAGTCACACAAATGCAATATTATGGATCTCATCTTTCAATCCGGGACACATTCAATCCTATTTTAAATGCAGGAAAATTAACTCAATAGTATATTGTTAATTCATATTAAAAAATGGAAACCAATCAGATAAATTTAATCAAAGCAAACCAATCTAAATTGAGAGTTGAAAAATATAGTGGTTTGATGGATTATCTCACATCTAAATCTGAAAATGACAATGTGCTGATTGGTAAAATGATAATACTTCCATCATCTTTTGAGGGTAGTCCCAGAAATATGCAGCAGCGATATCAGGAAGCTATGGCAATTGTAACAAAGTATGGCAAGCCTGATTTATTCATAACCATGATATGCAACCTCAAATGGGCAGATATTATAAACAATTTACAATGCTGGCAAAAAGTTGAAAACAGACCTGACTTGGTAGCCAGAGTTTTTAATATTAAGCTGAATGCTCTTTTAAATTATATATGTAAATTCCATTTACTTGGCAAAGTAATAGCTAAAATTCATGTCATTGAATTTCAGAAACGTCGACTGTCTCATGCTAACATATTATTGATATTAGATAGTGAATCCAAATTACGAACAGAAGATCACATTGACCGTATAGTTAAGGCAGAAATTCCGTATGAAGACCAGTGTCTTCAACTTTTTCAAATTGTAAAATCAAATATGGTACATGGACCATATAGAATACAAAATCCAAATAGTCCATGTATGCAAAATGGAAAATGTTCAAAGGGATATCTGAAAGAATTTCAAAATGCAACCATTGGAAATATTGATGGATATCCCAAATACAAGTGAAGATCTTGTAGCACCATGTCTATTGGAAATAAAGTTGTCAATAACACTTGGATTGTCTCTTATAACCCGCATTTGTGCCTTAAATATAACTGTCATATAAACGTTGAAGTCTGTGCATCGATTAAAAGTGTCAAATATTTATTTAAATACATCTATAAAAGGCAAGATTGTGCAAATATTCAAATTTCTGAAAAAAATATTATCAATCATGACGAACTACATTGACTCCAGGTATGTGAGTGCTCCTGAGCACGCTTGGAGACTTTTTGCAGTGTGACTGCATGGCCAATCTCATGCAATCACAAGATTAGCTATTCATTTGCCAAATGAACAAAATTTGTATTTTCATACTGATGATTTTGCTGAAGTTTTAGATAGGGCTAAAAGGCATAACTCGACTTTGATGGCTTGGTTCTTATTGAATAGAGAAGATTCTGATGCATGTAATTATTATTATTGGGAGATTCCACAGCATTACGTGTTTAATAACTCTTTGTGGACAAAACGCCAAAAGGGTGGGAATAAAGTATTAGGTAGACTGTTCACTGTGAGCTTTAGAGAACCAGAATGATATTACCTTAGACTTTTGCTTCTGCATGTAAAAGGTGCGGTAAGTTTTGATGATCTGTGGACTGTAGGAGGTGTAATTTATGATACATTTCATGAAGCTGCTAAACATCAAGGATTATTAATCAATGACACTATCTGGAAAGATATGATTGATGATGCGATCATCCTTAATATGCCCAAACAACTGCAGCAACTTTTTGCATATATATATATGTGTGTGTGTGTGTGTGTGTGTGTGTGTGTGTGTGTGTGTGTATGTGTGTGTGTGTTTGGATGTCCTTCTGATGCAGAAAAATTATGGGATGAGCATAAATCTCATTTTATTGAAGATTTTTGTTGGAAATTACACCGAAGAGAAGGTGCCTGTGTGAACTGTGAAATGCATGCCCTTAATAAAATTCTAGAGGTTTTCACATTGCATGGAATAAAATGTTCACATTTCAAACTTCTGGACTATCCTTTATTAACAAATACAAATACATGTGATGATTGTATGAGCGACAACCAGGCAGAGGTTCTGATAAATTCTCTGAATGATGAACACTTGGCAGCCTTTCAGACTATAACTTTAGCCATTGAATATCAAACTGTACACCCAAAATGCTTTTTCTTGGATAGTCCAGGTGGTAGTGGAAACACATATCTGTATAAAGTTTTAATACATTGTATTAGAGGTCGTGGTGGTACTGTTTTACTTACAGCATCTATAGGAATTGCTACAAACTTACTTCTGGGTGGAAGATTTATATTGGGAATGATATAAATTACCAATTCCATTAAATGAAACTTCAATTTCTAGACTCAATATAAAGATTGAAGTTGCTAAAAACCATTAAAAAGGCCAAACTTCTCATTATTGATGAATTCACCATGGCATCCAGTCATGCTATAAATGCCATAGATAGATTACTAAGAGAAATTATGAATTTGAATGTTGCATTTGGTGGGAAAGTTCTCCTTGGAGGGGATTTTAGACAATGTCTCAGTATTGTGCCACATGCTATGGGATCGGCCATAGTACAAATGAGTTTAAAGTACTATAATGTTTGGGGATGTTTCAGAAAGTTGTCTCTTAAAACAAATATGAGATCAGAGGATTCTGCTTATAGTGAATGGTTAGTAAAACTTGGAGATGGCAAACTTGATAGCAGTTTTCATTTAGGAATGGATATTATTGAAATCCTCTGTGAAATGATTTGTAATGGATCTATTATTAAAGCTACCTTTGGAAATATTATGTCTATAGATAATATTAAAAATATATCTAAACATGCAATTCTTTGTCCAAAAAATGAGCACGTTCAAAAATCAAGTGAAGAAATTTTGAATATACTCAATGAAGATTTTCACACATATTTGAGTGATGATTCCAATGATTCAACAGACGATGCGGAAAAGGAAAACTTTCCCATCGAATTTCTTAATAGAATTACTCCTTCAGGAATGCGGTGTCATAAATTAAAATTGAAAATGGGTACAATCATCATGCTACTGAGAAATCTTAATAGTAAATAGGGTCTTTGTAATGGTACTAGATTTATTATCAAAAGATTACGACCTAACATTATCGAAGCTGAAGTATTAACAGGACCTGCAGAAGGAGAGGTTGTTCTGATTCCAAGAATTGATTTGTCCCCGTCTGACACTGGCCTCCTATTTACATTAATCTGAAGTTTCCCATGATGCCAGCATTTGAGATGACTATTAATAAATCACAAGGACAAACTCTAGACAGAGTAGGAATATTCCCACCTGAACCTGGTTTTGGACACAGTCAGTTATATGGTGCTTTATCTTGAGTTTGAAGAATGTGTGTTGTTAAAGTTAAAGTTGTAAATACTTAATCACAAGGGAAATTAGTCAAGCACTCTGAAAGTGTTTTCACTCTTAATGTAGTATACAGGGAGATATTAGAACAAGTTTAATAAATTTTTCAGTCATTATTTGTATCAATGTTGTTTTCATATCAAGTTTTTGTTGTTTTCATATCATGTCTTTGTTGTTATATCATGTTGCTATTGTTTATTCATAAATTTATATGTTATTTTCATATACATTTCACTAATTTTCTTTCATCTCTGACATTTCTATTTTAAAGAAAGGGCAAATAGCAATATCAAAATGTTTCTCTAATTAATTCCCTTATAATGTGCACGAATTTTGTGCACTGGGCCACTAGTAACTACATAATAAGAAATATAAGTGCTCCAAATTTGTTCTTCATTTATGAAGCTGCTGGGATTTTGATATCATTACATTTAATCTAAATATTAATGTGAAAGTGATATATGAGTGACATAAAGACTTTCAACTCATAAATATGATTCTAAATTTTTTTAGGTCTTTAATCTCTATCATAAATGTCTTATAGTTTATAGTGAATAGATCTTATACATCCTCTATCTGATGTATCCCTAATTTTTCATATCTTTGTTATTATCTGAAGTGGTATTTTTTATTTAAATATTCAATTGTTTGTTATTGGTAATTAGAAATACAATTGATTTTTATGTTGATGTTCTATCCTGAAATTTTCCTAAACTTACATATTGGTTTTAGTGGTTTTCTTGTGGATTCCATGAGATTTCCTCCATAGACAATAATGCTATTGATTAACGAAAGTTCTATTTCTTCTTTTCCAATATTTATTTTTTGTCTTGTTGTACTGGTTAGACCCTTCAATATATTAAATAGAAGTAGTAATAGTAGAAATTCTTGACTGGTTCCTTATTTTAGAAGGAAAGCATTCAAATTTTTATCATGAAGTAATTTTTAAGTACCCACCATCCACCTCCATCTGCCCTCTGAGATTCAGCAATCTTTTCCATGCTTCTATGTCTCTGGATCTATTTTGTTCAATGGTTTATTTTGTTCATTAGATTCCACATATGAGTGAGATCACGTGATACTTATCTTTCTCAGACTGGCTTATTTTGCTTAGCATAATACTCTCCAGGTTAAGTAAAAACTTTTTAAAGTGACTACTAAAGCATTTGAAATCACATATGTAGCTTGAAATGCACACATGTATTTATATTTAATATGATATAATTTACATGCCATATATCACCCATTTAACTGTACACATCAGTAGTTTTATTAGGTTCTCAGATTTGTTCTCCATCACCATGATCAATTTTAGAAAAGTTCATCACCTCCAGAAGAAAGAATGTGCCCATTAGAAGTCACTCCACATTTTTCCATACCTTCAAGCTCTAGGCAACCCCAGATCTATTTTCTCCACTTATATATTTGTCTATTCTGAACATTTCATAGAAATGTAACTATACATTATTTTGTATAATTATTGTATAATTAATTGGTTTCTTTCACTTAGCATATATTCCAGGTTCATTCATGTTGTAGTTTATATTAGTACTTAATTCCTTTTTATGGATAAATAATATCTGATTGAATGGCTAAGCAACATTTTTCTTATCTATTTTTTAGTTGATGGACATTTGGGTTGTTTCTATTTTTTGGCTGTTATGAATAATGCTGCTATAAATATTTGTGTACAAATTTTTGTGCAAACATATGTTTAAATTCCACTTGAGTATATATGTAGAAGTGAAATTGCTATGTCATATGAAAACTTTATCTTTATTTTTTTTGAGGAACAGACTATTTTCCACAGTGACTGATACACTTTACATCCCCATTAGCAATACAGAAGGGTTCATTTTCTCCCATCCTTGCAATGCTTCTTATTGTCCATCTTTTTTTATTTTAGTCATTCCAATTAGCATAAAGTGGCATCACATTATGGTTTTGACTTGCATTTCTCTAATGATTAATGATGTTGAGTATTTTTTCATGTGTTTAACGGTCTTTTCTATATTCTTTTTGGAGAAATATCTATTCAAATTTCTTGCTCCATTTTAAACTGGAATTGTTTTGTTGTTGACTTTTAAGAATTCTTTATATATTCTGTTTTTAAGCCTCTTGTCAGATATATGATTTGAAAACATATTCTCCCATTTTGTGAGCGGTCTTTTCACTTTCTTGATAATGTACTTTGCAGCACAAAAGTTTTTATTTTTATGAAGTCCAAAGTACTTATTTTTTCTTTGGTTGCTTGTCCTTTAGGTGTCATAGCTAAGAAACAATTGCCTGATATAAGTTAATTAAGATTTACACCTATGTTTTCTTCTAAGAGTTTTCCCTATTATATTTAGGTATTTGATCTATTTGAGGAGAGGGTCCAAATTTATGCTTTCATATCACAATATGCGGTTGTACCTGAATAATCCTCCTCATATGTTTCTAGAATTTATCAGAGTATTTTGTTGAAGATTTTTATATCTATATTCATAATTGATACACTGCATTTCCTATAGTTTTTTTGTTTGCTTGTTTTGTTTTAGAATTCCAGAAAACAGTGCTTGTTTCAATCATTCACTCCTCACCCAGGTATTTCTATTTAGGTGCCAAGGATAATCCCAATGATGTCCAATCCTCAGAGGTCTGTGCTTTGTAAATCCAATAAATCGAGACCTAATAAATCCATAAACAAGATACTTTCTCTTTATTAGCTCTTCACTTTAATTAAAGTTTTATTTCTGTATGTGGCTTTTAGATAAAGTGAAAGTTGAAACTATAAATCTAAACCTTAAATAGCAAACCTTTTCTTTAGGCTTGTATGTTGGCAACATTTTTGCTGAGACAGCTTAAATAATTAATAATTACTATTAACAAACAGCTCTGGGCAACACAATCTCAGAGACAGCTCTATATTTTCAGCACCAGTGGCCTATCACTATGGAGATATCTAGAAAAACGTTTGGGGACAGGCAGGAAAGAGGTAATCCAAGACTCTCAGGCAAAATGGTACTCTAAAAGGAAAAATCTCACAATTTTGTGATTGTCCTATTCTTTGGATTTTCTTAGACTCACCAAGTTAATGTGAGGAAGAATGTTCCTCGCCTTGCATTACTGTGTAATCAAAGTTATTTACTTGCACATTTTGGGAATTGCAAATGATTCTGACCTTTGCTACAGTATTATGAGCAGAAAGGAAAACTGTCCTTTTAAAACTTGCCTCTTGATGTTAATAAATTAGGGACCTCTCACAGTTCTTTCTATGCCAGACTCCATTTGTTGTAATGTTGAATTGAAGTTTCCAGGTGAGATGAACAGCTGCCAAGTTAGCTTTTCAAAATGTGGTCTTTAGGAACATAATACTTTATTATCCATGTTGTGCCATTCTATGCTGAGTAGTAGTTAAAATAATGAGAGGTCTGACTAAGTGATCTATTTCAAGGTCTATTTTCTCCGTAGCAAGTGGTGCACCTTCAGACTGTTCCATCCATCTGTTCCTCCTCAGGGCACAAGAAGCAAGCCAGTTGGCTGGAACTAAAGCCTTTCCCTTGCTTTTTAAAAAATACACTTATAAACTGAATTCAGCCTCTAATATGTTTATCTAAAACCAAGCTTTGGCTTCGCTAGAGTCACATCTTCTTTCACTAGTTAAGAATTTTTTCCATTTGTTTTGAGTTTAAAAGTTTGCCAGTTTCCTGTAGCTACTAATTAAGGGCACTTAGTTCTATTTTTTTCCAACCCTCCAAACTCCAGCACCTGATTGATTACAGAACAAGATTTATTATTATTCACAAGTCTAGTTCTATTCCTTTATGGCAGAACATAATTTCCTCTTAAAAGCTTTTTGAGAAAAGATGCAATAATCTTCAAATTTGGCTTGGACATCAAATGGCTTTTATTAAGCAACAGTTTGAGTTGAGTACAAATGAATCTAAAACATATTTCAAATAATAGGGTAAAATGCCTCTGGAATTCATATATTCGGTCTTTCCAAAAGTAAAACAATTGAAAATTTGTCGCGGTGCTTGGCAAAACTAAGGGCCTGCATGAGCTTCTTGGGAAGAAATAGAAGAAATCCAGATTTCTGGGAAGAGGACATTGCATTCATTACCTCTTGTCATGAAATAGGATAATCTGTTAATAACTTTTGTACCTTTAGGAATAATAATGGATGTTATGGAAACTTACCTCCCTGCATAAAAAAGAATTGCACTAATTAACTGCAGTGCATTTGGTCTTTAAAAAAAGTTTTCTGCAGTGTCGCACAGGACTAAAGGGAATGGAATAACACCAGAATTCCAGACACTATGCAGGCACGGGAGGGGCTAATTTGTGGTCTCTTTGATATTCCCAGACACAATTTAATGCGTCCTGTATTCATCTATAGAGCTGGAAATGGGTGTTGCCCCTTGCTCATCCTCTCATAGTTTGTAAATTGCAAACTGAAAGAGCCCTTAGAGAAGCGGTTCTCAACCTGTGGTTCATGACCCCTTCGGGGGTTGAACGACCCTTTCACAGGGTTCGCCTAAGACCATTGGAAAACACATATATAATTTTACATATTGTTTTTGTGATTAATCACTATGCTTTAATTATGTTCAACTTGTAACAATGAAAATACATCCTGCATATCAGATATTTACATGACGATTCATAACAGTAGCAAAATTACAGTTATGAAGTAGCAACGAAAATAATCTTTTGGTGGGGGGTCACCACAACATGAGGAACTGTATTAAAGAGTCGCAGCATTAGGAAGGTTGAGAACCACTGCCTTAGAGGGTCTCTGTCATGACTGTAATTTGATTTGAGTATAGGTCAGTTTTCAAAGAGGTCTTTTTCTAATCTCCTCCATTAAAATCAGGTCTCCCTCTCCACTAGTTTCTTTCTCATAGAACCTGTTTATTTTCCTTTCTAATCTTTATTGAAATTGGTAAATTACAATTTATTTATGCTTGTCTAATGTCTACTACCCCATTAAACCATTACCTGTGGCTGTATCATATACCTCTTTTTGCCCTGAATAATATCTTCACAGCCTCACCTCTGATTTTAGCCACTCATCTCTCAATAATGAGAGTTTCTTGCCTCCAGGGGTCTTGCATTTTACCTCTTGAGCTTCCCTTATGCTGCAGACTTTGTGGGGCCCACTCATCAAGCAGGCATTTGCAATCTGTAATACAGGGAGTTAATGTCCTGGGGACAACTTTCATCCAATGGGGCCTAGAGTTGATGCAGAAATGCCTTGATCTATTCTTGAGTAGACAGTGCTGAACTATTGGACTCACTCATAATCTGAATTCTGGACTTACTATTGCCTCTAATAAATTCTATATAATTGTGAATGTAGCTCATTTGCTCAGGTGTCTTGATCAAGATGTTCATAAGCACACTGGAAATGTTCAATTTTTCTTTTTGAATGTAATTAATACAGGTCTAGAGTTTGCAAAAAGTTAGCTGTATTGTTGAATTTTGAGTCCTTACAATGTGTCAAAATGGTCAAAAGCTCTGCACCTAGGGTTCTTTGGCTCTTTTGTCAACCAATCAGCTGATCTTTGCCCCTCATTATGTTGCCTTTTACTGGACTCTGTCTTCAGATGCATGCTCAGAATTCTCATTTTCTGACAAATCATGCCTGGTTCTTGCTCCTCACTTCAGGTGGGGTTATAGAGACCCTTGTTCTCATCCACCACCTCTTTCCCACTGAGTTCTGGCAAGAACATCAGAGTCCTCTGTGCTCATTTGTTTTCATCATCCTCTTTATAAAGGATCTTTATATTTTTCTCAAAATTTCATAGCATCTAGGTTTACACATTGCTCTCTAATAAACTATTTTGTCTCCAGAGTTGGGAATTCAAACCAGCTGCCTTTTCCAAAACTTAAAATGCTTAGGGATTTTTCAAAACCAGCTCTACTCTTTGAATTGTGATCTGAGGCAAGAGAGTCCTCAATGTGCCTTAGGTTTTAGAACCTAAGTAAGGGTCACTTTCTGTAGATGGGCAGCTCAGTGTTGTGAAGAAAGTAATTTATGTTTAGAAAAGGTTGAATACTTTTTCTCTATCAGTCATGATTGATTGGTATATTACCTAAGCCCCTTTTAAAACACAGGAGGGTGGGGAATTAGCTAAGATATGGAAGCAACCTAAGTGTCCATCAATAGATGAATGGATAAGGAAGATCTATCTATCTATCTATCATCTATCTATCTATCTATCTATCTATCTATCTATCTATCTATCTATCTATCATCATCTATCTTACTCAGAAGTAAAAGAATGAAATCTTGTGACAACATGGATGGACCTAGAGCATATTATGCTAAGTGAAATAAGTTAAAGGCAAACACCATATGATTTCACTTATATGTGGAATCTAAAAATCAAAACAAATGAATAAACAAAACAAAACAGAAACAGATCCATAGATATAGAGAATAAACTTATGGTTGCAAAGGAGAAGGGGGAGGTGGAATGAGTAAAATAAAGAGAATAAAAAAGCAAACAAACAAATAGCAAACAAATAAAAATGATGGGAGAAAGACTAAAGAAAAAAAAACACTTGATTTTGTTCAAAGAAATAGAGATCAACTAGGAAGTTTATTGATTGTAATTTAAAAAACACAGGAGGGTGGAAAATTCCATCTAAAATGTAATGAAGTGGGTATTATTTTATTGATGAAGAAACTAAGGCTCAAAAAGATTAAATACTTTGCTCAGACAGTTAAAAAATAGCAGCAGTGGGACTCTACCCAAGAACTATTTAGTATTTTCAGAAGCTTCACTTTTTCTATAATATCATGCAGCAGCCCTTGACAAAATAAGCCAAAAAAACAAACAAAAAAATGCTGTCCATATGGATAACTTTTGTTTTTACTTTGTAAGGTAACATGTTATTTATGAGGAATATTGTATATCTTCCAGGCTGCCAAATCAATGTCATATTGGAAAGCAAAAATTATTTCTCACACTGGGATGGCACACATTTATTTCACACACTGAAAGAGTTAAGCAGAGACATCTAAAAGTGGAACATGGAAAAATTATCATTGAGTACAATTTTGATGTCTTTAGTTATGGTTCTCTATCAACTTGGTGGCGAAGTTTTACCTTCAAATCAGAAACCCCAAAATGATAATGTGGACAGTGGTGAGGTGAGTAAATGTGATCCCTGAAATCTGTGTTAGTCCCATTTCCTCATTTAAGGGAAGCACCTTCTACCATTAATGAAAAAACATGGCATTTGGATAGTAACCATGATGCATTTGTATTGCTACAGAATTTACCAGGCGACTGGAAAATACACACACAGGAGTACCTGGAGATATAGGAAAAACCAATTTATTTCCAGATGTACTAGTACCGTAACTCAGGGGAATCTGTTTCTGAATCCTGAGCAACCCAATATGGATAAAACTTTCTCCTTATCCCCTTTGGTTTCTTTGTCCCCCAAATAAGGATCAGACTTCTGGACCTTTCACAGGCTTTGCAAAAAGCCCTGTGTGTTGGGATGGGGGCCGTGAGACCACACCTAAAGGCCTGGCCTGGTGCCAGTGCTGACAACCCCCGGAGGGGGTTGTGTATGGTTTATGGTTTATGGCCTCTGCAAAATGTGAGTATTTAGGTAAACAGGTCTTGCAAGACCAGATAATTAAGGAAGGGGCAGTGACTACCAGGGGTGGGCAAACTTTTTGACTCGAGGGCCACAATGGGTTCTTAAACTGGACCGGAGGGCCGGAACAAAAGCATGGATGGAGTGTTTGTGTGAACTAATATAAATTCAAAGTAAACATCATTACATCAAAGGGTATGGTCTTTTTTTTTTTTTTAGTTTTATTCATTTCAAACGGGCAGGATCCGGCCCGAGGGCCGCAGTTTGCCCACGGCTGGACTAGACTATAGGCTAACAGGAATGTGCATTAAGGATACTAATTAACTAGGTACAGAGTCAGGCTGCTGGTCTCCCCCCCCAAAAAATGTCTTATTTCCTCATCAGTATTTCCCTTCAAAATCTTATTAGAGACATGTATTCTTCCCTGCCTCTCAGGAAAATCTTGGGCAACCTCAGTACTTTTCTGATCCCATTCAATTTAAAACCAAATAAAAATAGTCATCATTAGTCATAAAAAGCCACAGTTCAAAATTTCAAGAAAATTAATATCTAGTCTCACATAAGAGTTAAAATTCTAAACTTGACTTAGTGATAAATCTCTGACTTAATCTACTCAGGCAGGGGGTGGAGGGTGGAGGAAAAAAGTGAAGGTGATCAAAAGGTAAAAACTTCTAGTTATCAGATAAATAACTTCTGGGGATATAATATATAGCATGGTGACTATAATTAACATACTGTATTATATGTAGGGTGTTTCAAAAATATAAACACACACTTTGAATAATTATAAAGGCAGTGTTTATTAAAATACAATTCATTTTCAAAATTGAACTATCACCTGCTAGAGTGTGTATACATTTTTGGACACCCTATATCTGAAAGTTGCTAAGAGAGTACATCTTAAAATTCTCATCACAAGAAAAAAAATTGTATGTGAAGTAATAGATGTTAACTAAACTGTGATGCTTATTTTGCAATATATACATATAAGAAATCATTATGTTGTATACCTTACACTAATACAATGCTATATGTCAATTATATCTCAATAAAACTCAAGAAAAAAGATGATAGGGTTTGGTTAAAATGAAAAAATAATCAGCGCAGTATATTCAGAATGTGCATGATTGGAAAAAATGAAAACAAAAATCTGATTTAACCCACATCAGGTAGGAAGCCTGCATGGGGAAGGGTGTGAAGTACTTCTATTCTCTGCTTTCTTCATGCTCACAATCTCCATTTTCCTCCCAGGGCAAGGGCTGAGGCAGATGAGCCCACTAGCCAGTTCTTACTTGTTCTACTTGTTAGTAATATGGGCCTGGCAGATGACTAAAGTTAGTAATCCCGAGAGGACCTAGCTAATGGTAAAAGTGAAATCTTTCTTTGGTGGATGCTTTTGTTGTCATTTCAAAAGTTGTCTGCTTGGCCCCTTTTTCTTGCAATGGTCATGATTAGCCAGATGGATCTACCTTCCAGATGATCTCTTGTAACCTCTAATTCAGCCAGCCCCGGGGCAGCCAGCAGCACACCCCAGCCTTGCTACTGAGGTCCCTGTGCCCCTACAGAAGACCATACTGGTCAGGACCAGGTCTCTGTACTTATTCCCTCCACCACAAGACCCTGGTCAGTGGAGAACACTCCCACAACACCTGGGGTTTTCAGGATGATCACAAAGCAATACACTACCTGACTCTACCACCAAAGATGTTACTCTGCCTGCCCACTGCCTTCTAGATTTCCGGGGATGATCAGACCACAGCTGCAGTCCACATTAACTCCTTCAGGCAGGAGTCCGCCACAGCTCTCTGTCTTTGAACTGCAGGGAGTCTATTTGAAAACACTCTGACTGATCTCCCAATCAAGGATGTTATCCAAAACTTATGAGGAAGGCAGAAAAGATTAGCATGTGCCCTTTCAAATTCATATCAGGACATTGTCTGACTAACCTGTCCAAAGGTCATCTGTCCCTCTAGAAAAAGATAATATTTTTGACTTAATATTTAGCAATAATTAGATCTCAGACTCTGAAATATGAAGTTAATATGAAAAGTTACATATTAACTTATAGAATATTGATTATTTGGAAATTGTTGTTTTCTTTTAAAATTTTAAATTATTTTTATTTTTTAAAGTATTAGAGGTGTCCTCTTCCCCACCTCCCCAGTGGCCCCTCCACCCTGTTCCCATCCCCTCCTCAGGCCTTCCCCACACTATTGTCTGTCCATGGGTTATGCATATATGCATATAAATTCTTTGCTTAATCTCTTCCCACCTGACCCTCCACCCCAACCTCCTTCCCTCTTAAATATATCAGTATGTTGCATGCTTCAATGTCTCTAGATCTTTTTTGTTTATCAATTTATTTTGTTTATTAGATACCACATACAAGTGAGATCAAGTGATTTTTGTCTTTCTCTGACTGGCTTGGTTTACTTAGCATATACTCTCTTGGTCCCTCCATGCTGTCTCAAAGGGTAAGAGATCTCTTTTTTTTGTTATTGCTGCATAGTATTTCATGGTATAAACATACCACATTTTTAAAATCCATTCATCTATCTACTGATGGGCACTTGGGCTGTTTCTAGATCTTAGCTATTGTAAATTAAGCTGCTATAAATATAGAGGTGTGTATTTTTTTTCTGATTGGTGTTTCTGGCTTCTTAGAATTTACTCCTTAATGATATTAATTATACCAATCCATGAATCACTGGGTCAAATGGTAGTTCCATTCTTAATTTTTTGAGGAAACTACACTGTTTTCCATCATGGTTGTACCAGTCTGCATTCCACTAACAGTGTACTAGCGTTCCCTTTTCTCCACATCCTAGCCAGCACTTGTTCCTTGATTTATTGATGATGGCCATTCTGGCATGTGTGAGGTGGCACCTCATAGTCATTTTAATTTGCATCTCTCTGAAAAAATGCTCTTATACTAAGCATTTTTTCGTATATCTCTTGGTCATTTGTATGTCCTCTTTGTAGAAGTGTCTATTCAGGTCTTTTGCCCATTTTTAAAATGTGTTGTTTGTTTTCCTTTTGTTCAGTTATATGTGTACTTTATATATTTTGGAAATTAACCCCTTATCAGATGTATGATTGGCAAATATGTTCTCCCATACAGTGGGTTCCATTTTCATTTTGTTGATGGCTTCTTTTTCTGTGCAGAAAATTTTTAGTTTGATGTAGCCCATTTATTTATTTTGTCTTTTGTTTCTCTTGCCTATGCAATGTATCTGAAAATTCTTCTCCATGAGATGTCTGATATTTTGCTGCCTATCTTTTCTTCTAGAATTTTTATGGTTTCACGATTTACATTTAAGTCTTTTATCCATTTTGAGTTTATTATTGTGTATGGTGTTAGTTGGTGGTCTAGTTTCTTTTCTTTTCTTTTTCTTTTTTCTTTTTCTTCTTTTTTTTTTTGCATGTGCCTGTTTAATTTTCCTAACACCATTTATTGAGGAGATTTTCTTTACTCCATTGTATGCTTTTGCCTCTTTTGTAAAGCATTAATTGAGCATAATGGCTTGGGTTGATGTCTGGGTTCTCTGTTCTATTCCATTCATCTTTATGTCTGTTCTTGAGCCAACACAAGGCTGTTTTGATTACAGTGGCTTTGTAGTACAGCTTGATATCCAGTATTGTGATCCCTCTAACTTTGTTCTTCTTTCTTAAGATTCCTGCAGCTATTCAGGGTCTTTTTTGATGCCATATAAATTTTTGGAGTATTTCTTCTAGATCTGTGTAATATGCTGTTGGTATTTTGATAGGGTTTGCATTGACTCTATAGATTGTTTTGGATAGTATGGACATTTTAATGATATTAATTCTACCGATCCATGAACACGGTAGACTCTTCCATTTGCTTATATCTTCTATCTAGTTTTTCAATGTTCTGTAGTTTTCCAAGTACAGGTCTTTTACCTCTTTAGTTAAGTTTATTCCTAGGTATCTTAATTTTTTTTTGCAGTGTTAAATGGGACGTTTTGATTTTTTAGTAGAGAATATAATTAATTTCTATTATTATAATTATTTTGTCCTATAGAACACTACACAGTTTTCTATCTAACTTTGAAATTTTATCTGGAACTTTTCTTAAAAAAATGAATATATATGAAATTTCTTGTTTTGTCATCAGGTTGGTTACATATTAATGAGTTAAATAAGTTAGTGACAGACTTATTATTTATTTGTGAGAGTTAGCTTTTTGAAAATTATATCTTGATGCATTGGAGTCTCTTTTCTATGCTTGAAATTAGAAGGAGGTGCTTGCTTTTTATTCCTTGAAAGGAGGGTGGTAAGAGTTCAGCAAAGTGCCAACTCTTTCTAAAGAACTGTGCTCACCAATCACTTTCACAAAATTTCCTCCTTGTATTCTGGTCCCCTATACCCATGAAGTAGATGAAAAGATTCAGGATTCTGGGAACAACTTGTGGAATCATATACTTTGATAATACACATTTGGAGGGTTTGTCTCTCACCTACGTTTGACGTCCTGATAAACTATTATTTTGACACCTCAATCTCACACCCAAAGAGTCACCTTCTAACATCTTGTTTTACTACTAGTAAAATAAAAGAACAAATAGACTGAAAGGACAAAGGCAAAGGTAATTACCTTTGACCTTTGACTTACTTATAAGAAACCAAGTTTTCACATTTGCAGCACATTTTTATTTAAGAAATCCTTTTTGCTCCCAGTGTGAATTCAGCTGGCAGTATTCACTGAATCTCACATTTTCACAACATTTATGTTTAGAAACTTCTGAAAGAAGTGAACTTGAATTGGCCTGGTTTCCATTATCCGCGAAGCTGAGAATAGTTTTCTATTTAAGTAGAGCTGGTACAAGGCAGGTGCTGAGCAAGGGTGTAGATTAGAGAAGGTGACCTCTTCTTAAATATTGTCTTCTTATATATGTAATGTCATCATTTTGTTTTAAATGAATTTGAAAAAAAATCAGATTTCTTACATAAAACCTATATTCAAAAATACATCTCAGGGACTCTCCCCCCCTCCCCATGTGGGACTCTGTGCTGCGAGATTCTTTTCCCTTCCCCACATCGGATTCTGTACTTGTTCTTCAATAAATTTCCACCTTTGCTATACCAAAAAAAACACATCTGAAATTATTTATAAATCATCAACTAGAAACTGATACATCTGATTGGGGTTGTTAATTTCTGCACAGTTCATGACTCCTCACCTTGTTTCTATGTCAATTATGCAGATGGGCTCCTATAGCACAAATTTTCTATAATATGTGCCTGTATCTGACTTGAAAGAGTAAAGTATTTGCAATTACTGACTAAAAGGGACTGACAAGAACTCCAGGTTGGGATTTTCATTGTTCATTGTATTTCACTGTCAGATGATTAAAACTCTGGGAAATGATGAGGGCAGCAGAGGCAAGCCCAATGTGGTTGAGCTCTTTACTAGCATTTTAGGGACATAAGATGATGTCAACTCAAAAATTAGGAGATTTGTATAAAGTGCATACTTTTAAAAAATACATTTAAAACATTTATTGAAGTGACTTGGTTAATAAAATATATAGGTTTTAGGTGTACAATTCTATAATACATTATCTGTATATTACATTGTATTTACCATGCAAAGTCAAATCTTCTTTAATCACCATATGTTTGACCCTCTTTAACCTTTACTACCTCTCCCCAACCCCCTTTTCCTCTGGTAACAATAATTACCATATGACCTAGCAACCCATTCTCTGAGTATCTACCCAAAATATATGAAAACATTTATTTGCAAAGATATATGTGCCCTTATGCTAATTGCAGTACTATTCATGGTGACCAAGACATGGGAATAACCTAAGTATCCTTCAATAGATGATTGGATAAAGATGTGGTTTACCTATATAATAGAATACTACTCAGTCATAAGAAATGATGAAATACTGCCATTTGCAACAACATGGATTGATCTTGAGAATATCCTGCTAAGCAAAATAAGTTAGACAGAAAAAGTCAAGAACCATATGATTTCACTCATATGTGTGATATAAAACTGAAAGCAACAAATGAAGAAACAAGACAAATAAACAAACAAAAACTCACAGGGAAAGTCCATACTTTTTAAGAAGAAAACACATTTGTCAATTACACACATTAGGATACTGAGTTGATTATCATTATAGTACTGCATTTTCTGGGAAAATACTAAATACAAAGTGGTCCCCCATTCTATCATTTTATGTTCAGGTCCTGAAATCTCGGAAATGCTTAAAATGTAGGTTGTAAAAAGCAAGTCTGAAAGAGAATTCATTGTGCCAGAATTGACAGAGGGCAGCAGAAAACTTACAAGCTGTCCTCTAGTCGATTCAAAAAGTAATTAATTGCAGCTGCTGTTTTTCAGCAAGCTGGGGAAATGTCACCAAATACAGAAAACTCCAGAAAGAATGACAAGGCCTTCCTGTAATTTTCCCAGCCTAAACAGAAATGAGATGAATGCACTGTGACTGTGGTAGGTAATGAGACTTTGTAAGATTATTATAACTAGGGTGCATAATTAGCGTTCTACAGTTCAGTAAGCATTTTGTGTTGTTTTTGTGAATTTGGAGTAGGCCCCAATGGCTGACAAAACATTCACTCTCCCTAAACCAGGCAAACATCTTGGCTTCAGACACCGACTGTCAATTACTTGTGAAGATGAATTTAGAGAAGAATCAAAACATTAACTGCAAGAAGGAGAATTAGCAGTGAGTGACTACCATGTGTTGGCAATGTGCCATTCACTCTACAAACGACACATTATATCTATTATTTCATTTACTCTGCATAAGGCAACTATTGCTATGCTTTTTCACGGATGAGAAACTGAGGTCTGGAGAGGTAAAACTGACCAATATTCATAGATAAAAAATGATATCTGAACCCAGATCTGTCTAATTTAAAATCCCAATTCTCTGAATTATGCCATCGTATCTTCCACAGATTCTGCAATGTGTGGAAATTTATATTGAGGATTTTTTCTTTTGAGCTGCTTTTGGGAGTGATGTTTGCTATGCATTTTAGTGAAAAATGTTTCAGAAGAGCAAATGCATTCATTATGGGATGAAGGCAGTCACTACAAAGGGGGAAAAAAGAACATGTTGAAATTACTAATGGATGAGAGTCAGGCATCATCCATCACTCTGTACTTCTATTTGCAAAGGTAAACTCATAAATATCCAAGTTTTCATTTTTTTTGGTAAGGATTAAAAAAAATAGGAGTACTAAAAGAAATATGACCATCTCTGATTGTAAAATGGAAGGAAGACATCATCAGCTTAGAAGAATGTCAGTAAAAAGAAAAGACTACATAGCTTTTTGAACCTAGAGATAAAATGGAACTTTAGCTCTCAAATGTATCATAACCAAAGACATCTTGAAAACCATGGTTTAAACTAGGATCTGTATATTTGGGGATTTGTGGGGAAGGGAATACCGCAAAAGATAGTAGGCTAGTTTTCTGAGGAATCTCTTCCCTTGTATTAGTTGGGGCATAGTCTAACTAATGTGACAAAAAAGCCCAAGACACAACAGGAGTTAAAAATAAGAAGTCCATGGCCACTGGAGAAGCTTTGCCATCCTCAATACACATTTATGTCTCTGGATCCCTGGCACCTGCCATCACATCTCTATGCCAGACAATGGCAGAAAGGAGAGAGACAAGGAGAGAGCAGACTTGTTCTATTTAAAGCAAGACCTAGAAGTGTCACACATACGACCGCTGCTTAGCACTTTGTCACCTGGCCACAGGGAGCCTGGGAAATGAAATGTTTTGTTGACTGGCTGGGTGCTCAGCTAAGACTCTGGAAGGAGAGAATGAATATTGGTGGTCAACTACCAATATCTGCCACACCCAACCAGGGGAGGAAGGAACCTCCATGGCAGAGCCCCATGGAAACATCAAGCTGGAGATTTCCGTCTCCTCAAACCCCACCCCTTTTGCTGGATACCTCTCCTTTTTGCACTATTTCTGGAGGACTGCAATGTAGAGGGCAAGCATGCATAGTTGTTAAGTATGCAAGGTGGGGCTTTGGTGCTGAAATAACATTATTCATCATTCCACTTTTCTAGGGTTGAGGACAATCAACCAAACCAAACTAACCAACCAACCAAACAAAAACCCCAACAGCTAAAGAAGAAATAAAGATCCAACATTAATTGTTGACATATAAGCATATATTATACAAACAAGTGCAAGGTTGTTTTTTTTTTTATTTTATTCTTTTTTTCTTCTTCAGGAAACATCAGCCTGTGAGCCAAAGTACTACACTGTCTTATTTCTTTCCATTCTGGGGGCCTGTGGAGTCAACTCTGAATCATTTTATCCTACATGTCTCAGGGACTAGAATGGAAAGTTTGCTTCAATCACCCCCCTCCTCCTCCAATCTGAGATGGAACTGAAAGTGTGAGGCAGCTGGTCAGCCCTGTCCTGTGCCTAACCTCATGAATTACAGACACAGGAGAGAGAATGCTTCATTTGCTGAAAGGCTTGGAAGCAAAAGGCCACTAATGGTTGGGTGTCTTTCAAATTACAGTCAATACATAGCTCTGGACAATCACTTCAGCCTGTCCTCCTTTTGGAGGTTGAAATGGGTAGAGAGAGAGAGAAAGGAATGATAAAGCAGAATTTACTTCCTCTTCGAGTTGAAGTATAAAAGAGAATGAGAAAATAACACACTAGTGACTGTGGAAGAAAGTACAACAAAAGCGAGCCAGGCATCCGCTGGTTGATTGTCCCTTCCACTGAAGTGATTCAAAGAGAAGTGTCCAACTATAGTACTATATGTGGTTGCAACACACACACACACACACACACACACACACACACACACACACGCACACACACGCACACACACATGCACACACACACACAACACACACACACGCGCGCACACACGCACACACACCACACACACGCACACACACACACGCACGCACACACACACACACACGCACGCACACACACACACACACACAACACACACACACACACACAAAAAACAAGACACAAAAATGAAGACACATCCAGACCTTCTCTGTTCTTGGACATAGGAGAAAATAAGTTAAGTAAAACCTGGATATTAAGGACTTGTGGTCTGGCTATGTCCCTTCTAAATGGGAGGACGGACCCCCTGCTGCAGTGTGGTCTTATTCCTGTGATCAAGAGAGGCCATTGCTCTAGCTATGCGTACTTGAGGTGGGGGTATGTACTGCAGTCTAAGTGCTGTTTTGGACCCTCACAGGAGCCCACGTCTTTATTTTTTCATGTGCATGTCAGATCTCAGATGCTGCTGCTAAAATTGAAGGAAAGCTAAACTGGGCCTTTTAACTAGGAAGGGGCTTTTGGTAGCTGATCAACCCCTGAACACAAAACCTAAATTAAATATGCATTCAGTGATAGGCCTCAGTTTTCCCATTAGTACAATGGAAATACAGGTATTTAAATCTTTGTGTTATTATGAAGTTGAACTAGCATTATGAACAACAGGGATTTAACACAATGCCTAATATGATGTAAGAGTTTAATACCATATTAAAATTATTGCTCTTGTTATGGAGTTGATTTGCCACATGATATGCTAGGTTCTGGGAATAAAACAACAATTAGCATATATTTTTGCTTCAAAGGGTATAGGACCTAACAGAGGTAAATATAAACGGAAGTTGGACCAGTAACGTAACATTCGCTCAGGAACAGACTTATTCACAGAGTATGTTATTTGTCAGGAGTGGTTTTATAGAGGAGGCCACATTTTTGGCCGAATTTAATTCAACAGGAAAAAAAAGGAAACTGTGGTTCACTCCCTAAATCTCCATGACGAGGCAGAGTCCCACCTGCCATTTCAGCCATTTCAGGAAATTGAATACTGCCAATTTATGCCTCCCCACAGCTGCAAACTATCTCTCACTTCACATCTTCATGTTTAAAATCCATCTCCACTCGCACTTAGCTTTTGAAGTGTGAATGACAATTCCATGTGTAGTGTTTGTAAACATCTAGAAATAATGTACATAAAGTAGCCAATACATTTTATAATTCACTGAAAGGGACTCAGTCAAACTAATAGGCTCTCTGAATGACAAAGAAACATTTCCACCTGCACAGATTTTTCTTGGTTAGAAATATGTGTGCCAACAAATGTCCTTCATGCCTTTCGTTAAAAGGATAGAGGTCCTGTTGGGGGACTGTGAAAACGGAGTGAGTGAGAGCTAGGTCAGGGGCATTAGAAAGAGAGTATAGAAAATCTGGAAACTTTCCGTTCACCATTTTAAAACAATAATCGTTTAAGACAATCACTGAAAAGAATGTTGTCGACATGCCAAGGATCCTTCCCTTCTTAACAAATATCTGATGAGACCTCTTGACTAGCAGTTGTAACTTACTGGTAAGATTAACGGGGGACAAACTTTGTGGAGATAAGATACAGAAAACATGACAATTGCATTGAATTTATACCTGTGCACAATAAACAGAATGACTTATGTCACAGGAGCCAATGTGGCTAAGTACATGACCTGCCACATAAAAAAATTGCCACGTGCATCAATGTCCCCTTGGAACATTCCCTCTTAGAGAAATTAACAGCCTATGGTAGTGCCCAGGAAGTACTAGTAAATACTTGACATTGCTTGGACTTTCACAACACATAACACGTTGTCTATACTTAGCACATGTTCAAGTTCTTCCACAGCATGAACACCTTTCTAATTTCCGATCACTCCTGGGACTGGCTTCCCAATCCAGATCAGCTTTATTGCTCTAAGAAACATGTGTTGAGGTTCCTGGCATTTCTATTTCCTATGACATTTATGTTTCCTCCAGTGTCCCCTTTTCCACATCTTCTAAATAGGATGTGTTCAGTGATATGAAATGTGTTGTCTGACAATGTAATCAATAGAGCAGAAACCTGCCTCAAGAAGCCCTGGGACCTATCTCTCATATTCATAAAAGGAGTTATTACTTTGGGTGCTGCTAGGCTGTCGTCTCTCTATTTTCATTAATTGTATCTCTTGGTTGCACTGGATAGAAAAGAGCTGCTGCTTTATGAGTTTTCTCATTTCCCCAACCCTGCAGTGTTGTGGATGCTGAATGGGACCAAAAAAGACATTCATAAAAGCAAGTGTTGTTTGTCTCATACAATTAAATTCCAAGAATCGACTCCAGAGGTGATGTTTTCAGGGGAAGCAGGGTATATTGGTCATAAATGTCTTTGCCATTTGCTGAAATTGGAGTTCGATTTGGAGATGAAATCTGACAAAGGGAATGGAGAGCTGGACTAGAGTTAGGACATTTAGGTTATTATTGCTTAAGTATGCCTGCTGACTTCCCGGGAGCTTTAGCTAGACACACCATGCATTTTGTACTACAATTCTTTTGTGTGCAAATATTGGTAGCTGTGTCTATTTCTCCAAGAGATGAAAGATATTTATTTGTAATTATATGTATATAGCAAGGTACTTGAAATAAAAACTGAATTATAGCCAGGGCATGAAATTTGTGCAATCACGCAGTGCCCCATACTTGGTTTAATGGTTAACTCTCACTGCCTTGAAGGTTTTAATACCTTTGGACAAGGAACTTCAATGTTCCTTTGCATGACACCATGAAAATTATGTAGCCAGTCTTGATGATCACCCACCCAACTGTAATTAAGAAAATTTGACAGGTAAAGATATAAACATAGATCTCCACACTGTAAATTCTTATTTTCAATGATATAAATGAACAATTCAGCCAATGTTTTTAATATTTAATAGTCATTATTAACTAGTTTATAATAATACTGACAGAAGTAATTTCTATTTGATTTTATAAGATACAGCCATCATTGTCTTATGGGATAACTAGTAAGATCCTTTAAGAAAAATGAACTTAAAGCTTTTGAAAATACTTTGGTCCAAGGTCATTTTTTTGTGTGTCTTGAGCACCTTTGAAAAAAAACTGTAATTTCTAGGTATAAACTGTTTTTTATTATCTATGTGGCCAACAGCTGTCAGGCAGAATCCCAGACACAAGTCAACTCAGCAACACCTAGCAGAGTGGCAGCCAGTGCTGTGTCTGTCATTGTAAGCTGTAAGTAATCAATTTCTTTCTGAAAATACCTTACCAAGTATGATGCATCAGTGACATTAACAGCACATATGATGGGACGGGGCATATACTATGACAGCCATTTTCTTAAGATACATTTCCAATAGAGCCATCTGCATTACTTTTGCCCTTATCCTTTTTTTTAACCCTATCATATAAAACTAATGAATTGGAAGTTGTTTCTTGGAGTTGAGACTTTTTGCTGTTTATTGTTTTGGGGGAAGAGGCACAGGAGGATGGAGTTGTTATTTGTTCAAGTATATATACATACAATCTACACATGCCCCACTCATAAAAATGATGCCCTGCTATATTCCTGGTTTTAGGCTATCAGCCTTTCACTTATTTAATTGGCCAATTACAAAACTCATGATTTTAAGATGTTTTATGGAAGAACTCCCCCCTTCATATGACATGTAGATAGTGATTATACTACTTTTGTCATGTACTATGCAGCTGTAAAAAAGGAGGATCTATTACCCTTTGAGGCAGCATGGAGGGATACCTGGAGATAATTATGCTAAACAAAATAATCCAGCCAGAGAAGCATAAATATCACATGATCTCACTTATATGTGGACTCTAATGAACACAATAAACTGATGAATACAATAGAACCAGAGGCATGGATACATGGAGCAGACTGAGGCATCTCAGAGGGAAGGGAGTAGGGGGTGGAGGGAAGAGATTAACCAAAGTTCTTACATGCATATATGCATTGCCCATGAACACAGACAATAGGGAGGTAAAGGCCTGGGGTGAAGTAGGAACATGGTGGTGGGGAGCAAGGGGGGAAAAAGGGGAACATGTCTGTAATACTCTCAACAATAAAGATACAAAAATAAAAATAAATAATTAAAAAACATATGTTGGCCTCAGGGAGCTTATAATTCTAATGCAGTGGTTCTCAGCCTGTGGGTCGCGACCCCTTTGGTGGTTGAACGACCCTTTCACAGGGGTCGGCTAAGACCATCCTGCATCTCAGATATTCACATTATAATTCATAACAGTAGCAACATTACAGTTATGAAGTAGCAACAAAAATAATTTTATGGTTGGGTCACAACATGAGGAACTGTATTTAAAGGGTCAGAAGGTTGAGAACCACTGTAATCTATTGGAATACAAGCATTGTAAATGGATGATATATAGAGCTATGACATTTAAAGACATAAGAGAACCACCTAATTTAGACTGAAAGAGTAAGGAAGGGAACCACATTTAGGCTGACACCTGAATGACACTGGTAGCCAGCTTGAACCCACAATTTAACCTTACAGATAGCTTCAAAGCAGAAGGTATGAACCAGATAATAGGTAAGTGAGGTGTGTATAATGAAAACTATAGTCTAAATGAAGTAATTGAGGTTAAGGAGAGACCTAACCTTTAAAGAAAAAGTAATAAACATTAGTTGATGAAAGATGACCTGGGTTCAAGATGACCTGGATGATGGGTGTGGAATCTGAAGATGAGAAGTAAAATTTATAGTATTGGGTACTTTGGGAGAATGTTTTATCTTCTTTAAGAAATGTTACATGCAAGCTCCATTAGGACACAGGCCCTCTTTTGTTCACTGCCATATCACAAGATATGCAGACAACAATAAGCCCCCTATATCATGTATTGAGGAACTGAATAAATCAGCTAGTTAGCATACAAGTAAAGATGTTAAAAAATGGGAAGCCAGCCCTAGCTGGTTTGGCTCAGTGGATAGAGGGTCCGCCTGCAGACACAAGGGTCTTGGGTTCAATTCCAGTCAAGGGCACATGCCTGGGTTGCGGGATTGATCCCCAGTAGGGGGAGTGCAGGAGGCAGCCAATCAATGATTCTCTCTCATCATTGATGTTTCTATCTCTCTCTCTCCCTCTCCCTCCCTCCCTCCCTGAAATAAATAAAAAATGGGAAGCCATACTTGTCCATGTGACACCAAGCTGAAATCTGTAACTAAGCCGTATAACTATAAATTACCTTCCTGCACAGATTTCTCACACTTTAGAAGGACACTTTTTGCACATTTTGTAAATGAGGGTTACACTTATTTTATCTGAACCGAGAGAAAGAAAAGGGGTGCATTCCTGTTTATGAATGAAGTGAAAATATTCTTTGAACTCTTAAAGTCCTCACCATACTTTTTAAAGGTGTTTTAAAAGAATTTTCTGAGTCTAAAATATTTTTAACTTTTGCCTATGTATGTCATTGTTCAAATATATTAACTTCTCTGTTGGCAGAGTTTGTGGTGTGCTAAGGGGGCAAGGATTTCTTTCAAATGACAATATAGAAAAAATTGTCCTTTGAATAAAGAAAGTAATGAAAATCAGTGGTGAATAGATAGCCTCCATAATTTTGCCCTAGTCAATTGAAGGGCACATAGCCAAGTCTAGGAAACAATCAGCTCCCTTATAATGGACTTTTTAGTAAAATTCTGGGCCATTGATAAATGTCACATACATTTCCTTTTCTTACATTTTAGTATGATTTTAAAAATCCTAATTCTAAATTCTGAATAAGGTGCATTTATGGATGTGATTTTTAACTACAAAGAAATATAACTGTACCAAGAAGAAGTTATTATTTAGCTGATGACAGAATGTTACTATAAACCAGTGACATGTATCATATAAGAAACCATTAAAATGAGGTCAATTGAAGCCAATTCCTTTAAGAAACAATGAAATTAAAATGAAGACATTTTAATGAAGCTCAATGTAATTAGTTTTAAAAATATTTTGAGCATTGCTTTTCTGTTTATTTGTTTGTTTTAAGGTATTTTTTTTTTTTTACCATAGGTGAAAAACAGAATAATTAGTGGTTTATTCCTCAGGCAAAGTAAAATCTATTGTTACAGAGAACATTTTTAAAAACAAATTAAGGGATATGAGCTGAAATCTCTTATATTAAGGAGATTCAACGAATCAATAATGTTTCATGTATTTGAGCATTAGCTGTCAGGAAAGGAAACTATTTTGATTGGGCAACTTGTTGTGCTTTTTTGTAGGTTAATATTACACGGACACAGATTATTCTGCCAAACACAGCCTCATAAATGCTTGGTTTGTCATAATGGGGCTCAAGAGAGGGCATGTTGGCCCTGTACAGTATGCTAAGTGGTTAGAATGTTTGCCCACACACTGAAGGGTCGCAGGTTCAATTCCTGGTCAAGGGCATGTACCTGGTTTGCAGGTTTGATCCCCAGCCTCTGTCCAACCTGGGAGGCAACCAATTGATGTGTCTCTTTCACATCAATGTTTTTCTCTCTCTCCCTATCCCTCCTTCCCTTCTACTCTTTCTAAGAATCAATGGAAAAAAATATTCTCCAGTGAGGAGGATTAACAAATAAAAAAACAAACACACAAAGAGAAGGCATGTGGGCCATTTTCAGAACACTAAGAAAAACAAGTTTCTCAGTTGGTGGGCCAATATTTTATTTTTCTTATGTGGATAGTGCACTTAGCAGGGATAAAGGCAATGAAAGACTAAGAAATAAAAAAAGCATATTTACTATCCTATTTTTAATTTCTCTATTTATTACTTTTCTCTCTGAAGAAAAATTGAGATACTATCAAGGTGTAAGTGACGTAGTATGAGAGATCTATTTAATCAGAGTCCCCTGAGCAGAAAAAAATTACAAAACCTTCAAAGGATGTCTGCTTAAACATTGGTAGGGAAATAGCCAAGTCCTGTGTTTGGTCAATAGGGCTTGGGTGTCTAAGTACCAGTGAGGTCCACACTGTGGGGATGGAGGCTCTCTAGACCCCTTGGAACATTCCCTCTTAGACCGTTGAGCTTCTATATAATAAGTCTGACTACTCAACCAGAAAGATGTGGTGGGAAAGGCCCTGAGACTAAATGGAAAAGTAGAGGTACCAGATGAGCTCAGCTTTCCCACCTCCCATCAAAGCACCAACTATATGAGTAGCCATCTTAGACACTTACTCTAAGATGAATACTGGATCTCCCAGACTGCAAAAAAGAAGAGAAGAGAAGCAATATGGTGACCATACAATACATTATAGATTCAGTTGGATGCTATAAAGAAAATAAGAGTTTATAAAATCATCTAACCATAGTGAAATAAGATAAATAAGCAATATAAAGAGAGGATTATACCATAAATAGGAAAACTGTGATAGGGAAAGCAGATATAAAAACTGATGAATAGTGGTAACTGATTGAGTCATAAGGAGAATTGAAGGTAACCACAAATAAGTCCCAAGATTAGAATATAAATTCTCTCTAAATTATTGACTGACCCCTGAACTCTGAATCCAATATTTATAAGGTAAACAATAGCTGAAAGGTTGACATGTAAGTCGGTTATCTTTAAAGAGCTTTCATAATAAGCCTACCCGGTGACTATTGGTTATATCTCATTGGCCATCATGAGCTCTAAAGGCTGAAAATATATAGTCTTTTTTTCCCATTAAAGTTTATTGTCAACAAAAATAAAGTAGAAATTCTGTCTATAAAGGAGAAGGGAATCGCCTCCATAAAACCTAAACGGTTTCTAAGGATAGGAATGTTGGAATGGATTTAGGACCTGTGACAGTGACCTGATCTTTACTCCCTCAATTTTCCTCTGAAGAAGACCCATATGACATTTTCTTCACCAAGATGTTGAAAATTATTTGGAGAAAGCGTTAATAATATCTTTGGGAATAAATGTAGTAGCTGTTCTCTATGCTAAAGATGATGGTAAGAAAAGATGAAACTGAAATAGACTCCTGGATTTTGACTGATTATAAGAATCATCTCACCATAGGAACTCTTTGTAATGTCTAATTAGTTATAAGAACTTTTAGACTGAAATACTTGGACAGGCCATTAATAAATTATTTAATATATAGTTCTGAATGGCCCCAGAACTGGTGAAGAGCCCCTATAATAGAAAATTTTCACTTGAGTCAGTTCACAGAATCTTCTCCAAGTATATAACTTCTATCAGTTCTTATTTGCCTCTTAGTTATATTGCCTCTTAAGCTTTTGTATTATTAACTTATATTAACACTTACCTTTATATGAATATTTTATTTCCCAACTAAGTTATAATTTTCTTTAAGTAGGAGCCACATTTTATGTTGTGTTTTGTTGTTGTTGTTGTTGCTTCCATTTCTGGAAGTGCCTAGCTCAACAATGAATGTATGTTATCCATTTGTAATTGCTTTACTAAATTGACTGGACAGAACATCTAGACAGGGAATAGTTATTAATTTTTGCCAACATTACCTTAAATCAGAACTCTTTTCCCTATACATGGACAATACCTTGGGAAGATAAGGATTTCTGTTTTTCTATTCACTTTTGGACATTCAAATATTGTCAGAATGTAATTCTATGTTTATGTAGCATAAAAAAACACATATATTTTAATGTCTCCACACATCCTTCAATAACACATACTAATCAATAAGGATAAAATATTAAACCTTCTATTAATCATACCTATAGCATAGCAAGGAGATATAAATTTTATGCATTTCAATTTATATGAAGATGGGAAAGTAAATATCTGAAACCAGTAAAGTGATCTATAAACCACCCCGCTGCAAAAACAAACAAACACCACAAAAAAAACCACAACACAACAACTGGGATTTCAATTGGAGACTGAAAAAAAAGAGTTAGAAAGCAGCCTAATTATGACAAGATAATTTAGCAGTAGAAAGAATAGATTACGTCCTGAGAAGAAAAACAGGGAATAAGAACATCAGAAGAAAACTGATGAATAAGAGTACTAGGTATTGAAGAAACAAAAAAGAAGAGAATTGAAGATAGCCACAAATGGAGGGGACTCCAAAAACCAGCAACCAGCATATAAATCCTCTCTTAATTCTTGGATGACATCTGGTGGTCAGTGCATGTCATAGCTACCGGTCAGACAGACACTTAGCCATATATATATATATATATATATATATATATATATATATATATATATATATATATATATTATCTGAAGACTAAGGGTTTTTGCTAGGTTTAAAGGCAAAAGTTTTTTTAAAAAATATAAATCCTAGCAAAAACTAAAATGATTCCAAAGGTTGAGATTCTCTGCCACTCACTTATCTGACTAGTAAATAGATTCAATACACTTTAGAGGAAAAAAGAAAACATAATCCTGATTACCTACAAAATATCATCCCTTATGTGTCATGAAAACTAAAAAGAAGTACTAAAAAGGTGAAGAAACAAAAATTTTTATTGATAATTAAGAGAAAAATTGATCAATAGAAATAGACCCACAGACAACATAGATGTTAAATTTATCAGACAATGGCTCTAATATTTAGGATGCATTTACTTAAATACCTACAGAATAAAATATATACAATTGGTAAAGTAATAAGGAAACTTTGTCCATGTAATTAAGATGCATTTGGAAATCCTGAAAATAAAATAATTAAATATCTGAAATTTAAAAGAAAATCATTGGCTGATATTAACAGAATAGTACAGTCCCAATAACCTCTGAAACAAAACCATTCTATCTAGTATATATGTAAGTTTAGTCTCAGAAAGAAAGGTGTGGAAGAGGCACAAAAGATAATTTGAAAAAATAGTATCCAAAGTTGTTCCAAAATTAATAAAAGCCATCATTTCAAAGATCTAGGAGATTCAGCAATCTTTGCATGTCAAGTCAAAATGCTAAAAATTCAAGGTAAGAAGAAAATTTTAAACACAACTAGAGAAAAAATAGGTCCATTATAATTACAAGAGGAACAAAATAATAAAAATAGCAATGGACTTATTTCCAGAAAGAATAGGGACCAGAAGGCAATAGAGTCCATATTTTTAAAAATGAAAAATTTAGAAAAAAGGATGTCCCAAGTTAAAATTCTATATCTAGCAAAATTTCCCAAAAATGAAGTCTAAATAAGAATACTTTTAAGTATTAAAGCTTGGGAATATATCATTAGTAGACCAATACAGTAAAAAATGTTAAAGAAAGCTTTTGGATGTGGCTGAATAGAGAATTCTAAGTTAACAGAATTAAGACTACAGAAAAAAAAATGAAGATCACTGGAAATGGTCACTATGTTGGTATATATGAAAGGCAATTTTTTACATTCTTAAATACTTAAGATTTACTCTCTTAGCAACTTTCAAATATACAATAAAGTATTGTCAAGTATAGTAACCATATTCTATATTACATCATTAGGACTTATGTATCTCATAACTGCAAGTCTGTATGTTTTTTAACCACCTTATTACATTTTGCTCACTCCTTGGCAACATGGTATTTTTTAACAAAAGTATACAGTCTTTTGGTCCTATAGTTCACAAAGCACTTAGCAGAAATTCAGAAAGAACACTGAGAAGATGGGTTTGATGATGCTATTGAATCTTAGCTTTCCCTGATAACACCTAAGGTTTATAAAATAATTTTACAGTTTTACAAAGCACCCATTTTCTTGCCTTATGCACCTTTCCCTCACAAAGCACTTGGAAGGTAGATTTTATAATAATCTCAATTACAGATAGAAAAAAATCATATCAGAGATGCTAATTTATTCATGATATATGGATAAAGCCAGAAATGACATGGAGATCACACCATTTTAATTAGAAGAGACTGTAGAGAGCATCCAGTTGGGAGATTTTGCTGTTTTTGTAACCTGGGGTCCATTGGCCCTCAAAGAGCTCTTGAATAGACTTCAGTGGATCCATAATTTGGATGGGAAAAAATTATGTCCTTTTCACTAACCTTTAATAGCAATTTAGCATTTCTTTCTATTAAGATTGTACATTACAAACCATTTAAGTGTTTTTAAATCATTTAAGTCAATTAACTAGAGCAATAAAAACAACAACAGATAGTGTGCAGTTCCATTAAAACATGGACAAGAATAGCACAAAATATAGTAAAATTGAATTATAACATTGCAAGTTTCTTACATGCTATGATAATAATTATTTAACATAGACAGTGATAAATTAAGAAAACATATTTTAATCCTAATAAGAACTACTAGTATATATTACAAACAAAATACCAAATATGAAAGATATAGTTAAAGCCAACAAAGGAAAAGAAATGGAATACCAAGAAGACAGAAAATGATGTATAAAAGAATATATAAACAGAAATCATATTTTTTTAAAAAAGCCAGAAGATAGGTTTAAAGTCAACCATATAAACCTTTACAATCCATAGTAGTATACTAAAGAGTCTTCTTAAAAGGCAGAGATTGCCATAATGAATAAAATAGACCCAAGTATATGCTGTTCACAGAAAACAATTTAATTTCAAAGTTAGCTTAGGGAATTTTGCTTCAGGTTATTTAGAGTAACAGGGACTGGACGTACCTTACACCTAAAAATATTTCAAAAAATATTTAAAAATTGATGAAACAATGGTTTTCAGACACTAGACAACAAGAAGAGCAGTACTGTGAACTCTAAGAAAGAGAAAACAAAGAAAAGTGTCTCTTAATAATAAATGTACTAGATTGCTGATGTTTCTGGTTAATAGGTCCATGACAGAAACCCAAATAGAACCCGACATTCTTGATAATTTGAGTATATAGAAATTAGGTTGGGGAATGAAACATTGGCTATAACTTGTGATGCAGCATGTTGGAGATATATGCATTGCAAAATACAAAAAGATACTAGATACTAGTGATACTAGTCAAGTCAGTACAATATGTAAGAAAATGAAGTAAAAGAATTTATGTTATAATTGAAGAAGTAAAATTTTCTTTATCTGTAACAGCATAATTATTTTGTTAGAAAATCCTAATACATCCACAAAGATACTAGAATGTCTAAGTGGGTTTAGTATGATTAAAGGATATAAAGTCAATATACAAAAATATCAAATGTATTTCTATACAATTGAAAAACATAACATCGAAAAATATTCCTGAGATACTTAGGGATATATTTTGTACATGACACATACACTAAAACGTATAAAACATTGTTGAAAAAAATTAAAGAAGACCTAAATAAAGAGCAATATCATGCTCATAAATCAAAGGACTAAATATTTTTAAGATGTCAATTCTCCACACTAAGTAAGCTCTAATTCAAAGCAATCTCAATCAAAATTACAACCAATTTATTAATTTCAGAATCAACAATACAAGTTGATTCTGAAATTGATATTAAAATGGAAAGGATCTAGGATAGCCAAAATAATTTTCAAATAGAATAAAGTTGGAGGACTTACACTACCTGACTTCAAGGCTTACTGTAGAACTGCAATAATCAAGAGACAGCTGTCCAAATAAAGACCCACACATATGTACTTAGTTGAAGTTCAATAGAAGTCCCAAGGCTATTCAATAGAAAAGTATATTATTTTCAGCAAAAGGTCCTAAAAAGCTGGATATCTGTATGTAAAATAAGTAAACTCCTACTCTTACTGCCGGGGTGTTATCTGCATCTAGAAGGGTTCAGGAATATGGAGAAGGGGCTGCAAGTAAATTAAATAAACTAGGTATGAAATATAAATTTGGGAGGCATTTATTCAGGGGAGCCAGGGAAGGCTTATCTTTAGTTACTAAGTTCTCTGAATCCTTGGACCCCTCGCTTTTTATTAACACATCACGCCCTTTAGCAAAGCAGATATACATATCAAAGGTAAGGTTTGGTAAACAGTAAGATTATCAGGTTGGGGGAAACTGCACTCAGCTATCTGGCAGCAGGTAATAATATATGCAGACTTTTAGGTTTGGGGAAATGCTTTCAGCTATTCCAGCAGCAGGTATTATGATTCAGCCCTGCTGAAGCCCCAAGGTTCATCAATCTTTTGATGAACTTCTTGCATTTATGACCTGCTGGAATTAGCCTCCAGCACCTTACATTAAAGTATATCTACAAATTGACTTGAAATGTATCATTCACATATGTTTAAGTATTACAAAATAAAACTTTCAGAAAAAAATACCAAGATCTTTTAGATAGGACACATAATTTTTTTTTAAATCTTGAAACATAACATTTTTTAAAAAACATTGAATTAATTAATTGAAAAACTAGTTATTTTTGTGAAAAAAAAAACATTGTTTAGAAAATAGAAAGATAATCCATAGCCATGGAAAAAAATTTAAAAAAAACCACACATCCTATATAATAAAATGCTAATATGCAAATCGACCAAATGGTGGAACAACCAGTCGCTATGACGCACACTGACCACCAAGGGGAAGACACTCAATGCAGGAGCTGCCCCCTAGTGATCAGTGCACTCCCACAGGGGGAGCGCCGCTCAGCCAGAAGCCGGGATCATGGCTGCTAAGGAGCAGCGAGCACATGGGCGGTAAGGAGAGAGGGGGTTCCAGACTGCGAGAGGGATGTTCACTGAGAGGTCCTGGACTTCGCTGAGGGGACCCCCCTCCCCACCGCTGAGGGGACCCGTGGGCCTCTAGTATATAATAAAATTGCACAATTTAATAAATAGAAGATAGACACCCAAAATTGGGAAAAACTTTTGAACAAAAACATCACAAAGTTACACAAATGCCTAATAGGCACATTAGTTAGCTCAACCGCATTAGTCAGCAGCAACCACAAGAATATACTACTTTACACATGGTGGAATCGTTACCATTAAAAAGACTGATCATGCCAGGTGTTGTGAGGATGTGGAGCAACTACTACTAGCAATACAAAATGACACAGAATGGTATAGCTACATAAGAAAAAGTGTTTCAGTTTCATATCAAGGTAAATATAAATTTACTTTATGACCCAGCCACTCCACTCATACTATTTTCATACATAAACAGTTATATACATAAATTGATATATATCTGGGTATTCATAGAAGTTTATTCCTAAGAACCAAACCTGGACACAAAACTGGTCATCAACAGGTGAATGGTAATCACATTGTAATATACACATTCAATGTAATACAACTGCAAGCATATAAAATGAAGTACTGACACATGAATGAGTCTCAAAAATGCCAGGCATAGAAAGCCAGGCATACTCTCTGATTCCATTCATCTGAAACTGTTAGGAAGACAAGTCTCATCTATAGTGATAAAAAACAGCAGATTAGTCCTGATCCTGGGTATAGGAGTAGGGTTGAAGATTGACTGCGAAGAGATATAAGATAACCTTGTCTGTATGATACCATTGTAATGGTGGTTTCACCCATGTACATACTTGTTAAAAAACATTAATCTGTATCCTTAAAATTGATGTATTTTTTTCCATGAAAATCTATCTCAAGAGAGTTATGAGATTTTTTAAATTACTAAAATATTAAACACCTAAAATTAAATTTAACAAGAGGTTCACAAAACTTCAAGAAGATCTACAAAATCTCACTGTTGCAAATTTTTAAAAAATTAAATAAATGATGCATATCATAAGCTTCTATTTTATAAATCTCAGTATTATAAAAAGAAACAATCCTCAGCAAAATAAATTGTAGATTTAATTAAATCACAATAAAAATCCCAACAGAGTTTATTTACTTACTTATTTATCTATTTAATTATTTTAATGAAATTTACAAGCTGATTCTAAAACTTATATGGGATTTCAAACAACCAAGAATAACTAAGGCAAATCTTGAAGAAAGAGAACAATACTGGAATATTCATAAAACCAACCATTTAGACATATTATATAGTCACTAGAGTCACTAGAGGGAAGTCCCTCAGCCCAGACTGCACCCTATCTCAATCCGGGACTCCTCGGGGGATGTCTGACTGCCGGTTTAGGCCCAATCCCACAGTCGGACAACCCTCTCGCAATCCAGTACCGCTGGCTCCTAACCACTGGCCTGCTTGCCTGCCTGCCTGATTGCCCCTAACTGCTCACCTGCCTGCCTGATCACCCCTAACTGCTCACCTGTCTGCCTGATCACCCCTAACCACTCTGCCTGCCTGCCTGATTGCCCCTAACCACTTGCTGCCTGCCTGATTTACCGTAACTGCTCACTTGCCAGCCTGATTGTGCCTAACCACCTCTGCCTTGGCCCCCGCCATCGAGGTTTCTTCTGGAAGGACATCCAGAATGATGTCCAGAAGGTCATTAGGCTGTCCGGTCTAATTAGCATATTACACTTTTATTATTATAGATTCCAATCAAAACACTGTATTGTAAATTAAAGGCAGACCAATAAACCAATGCTACAGAATAAAGTCCACATACACAAACACTATAATCTGCTTTACGTTCAAACTGACACACAGATTTTTCTGTTCGATAAATAGTTCTGGTATTACTGTACACTCAAATATAAACAAAATGAATCTTGACCTCTATTCCCAGCACTCAACAGTTAATTCTAAATGGATTGCACATATACATGTGAAAGGTAAAACAATTAAACAATGAAAAAAATAAAACATTTTCATGATCCTGAAGTAGATAAGATAAAAGAAAAAGAAAGATTGGACTATATAGAAATTAAAATTTTTCTTCTCAAAAAATAAAAAACCAACACTATTAAAATAATGAAAAGATAAGG
Source organism: Myotis myotis (assembly GCF_014108235.1). NCBI lineage: Eukaryota > Metazoa > Chordata > Mammalia > Chiroptera > Vespertilionidae > Myotis > Myotis myotis. The sequence goes on from NW_023416313.1 coordinate 164,097,339, forward strand.
TTTAGTATATAAGAAGAAAAATATTTACAATACATACACCCAATGAAGAATTCGTACCCAGAATATTTTTAAAAATCCTTTGAAGCAATAAGGGAAATATAGACAATCCACTTAAAAAAAATGGTTAAAAAAAAATCAGGAAGTTTCCTAGCTGGTTTGCTCAGTGGATAGAGTGTCAGCCTGTGGACTGAAGGGTCCCTGGTTCGATTCCAGTCAAGGGCACATGCCTGGGTTGTGAGCTCAATCCCCAGTGGGGGATGTGCAGGAGGCAGCCAATCAATGATTCTCTCTCATCATTGATGTTTCCATCTCTCTCTCCCTCTCCCTTCTTCCCTAAAATCAATAAAAATATATTTTTAAAAAAATCAAGAAGTACTTCTCAAAGGAATCTACCCAAATTGAATGTTCTTCATTTGTCATTATAGAAATACAAATTAAATCTACAATGTTTACCATATGTGTCATCAGAATGACTGAAGGAAAAAAGACAGGAGATATCAAAAGTTGGTGAAGATGTATAGTGACAGAAACTCTCATAATATTACTGGTGGGAGTGTAAATTGGTACAAACAATTTGTAATATTAAACATATAGCCTATGGTCTAGCAATTTTACTATGGTATATCCTCCACAGAAACTTATTCATATTTCACCAAAATATTTTACCAGGGTTCTCATACTACCACTGTTCAAATAGCCCAACAATCACCTGTATTAGAAGGGGCAAATGTATTGTGAGGTACTGGCGTAATGGAAAACTATACACAAATTTAGATAAAACTCCCACAAGAATCAGAAGAACATATATTATGGGATTACATTGATGTTAAGTTAAAATATCCAGTTGTGATCTTCAGTATTAAATGTCAATATTGTGGTTACACTGGTGCGTTGGGTAAAACTGGAAGAGGACTCCAGGGGCTCCTGGGGTGCTGGGAATCCTCTTTAGCTGGATGGCTCTATAAGAGCATACCTACCCAGAGATGCTCAAGTTGGCAAAATTCTTCAGTATGTACATTTATGGTCTGTATAGTTTTCTATGTATATGATATACTCTAATTAAAAAGTTTATAAAAAGAAAAATTAGGGGGAAAATGCAGTCTTAACAAAAATCAACATTCATTGTCTTCAGCTTTGACGACTCAGATCAAATTTTGAAATAATGGGAAAAATTCCTGCTACATACTCTATAAATATACTTTGAATTCCTAATCCTGCATTCTTCTATGCATAATGTCAACAAATTCTGGCATAGCACCAAGGTAGGATTTGAGCTATTTAAAGTTAGAACAGCTCATTGCAATATTTTCTATAAAACTACTTTGAGTGTTCTGGCTCTGAGACTAATTGCAAGAGAATGTTATTTACATTCCATGTGAGAAATGAGGACACTAAATAAAATGAACTCTTCTGTAACCAATACTTTAGTTTCATTAAGATTTCATAGACTCAAGGCAAAAAAATGGCAGTAGGACTTTCAGCAGGACATCAACTATGTTAGTTTGCTAGAGCTGCCACAACAAGTACCAGACAATGGGTGCTTTAAACAACAGACATTTATTTTCTCACAGTTCTGGAGAAGACTAAGATCTGGAAGTCTAAGGCCAAGATCTTGTCAGGGTTGATTTATTCTGAGGCCTTTCTCCTTAGCTGATGATCATCTTTTCCCTTTGTCTATATGTGGTCTTCCCTCTGTTCTTGTCCGTACATATCTTAATTTCCTGTTATTAGAATGCCAGTCATGTCAGATTAGGGCTCACCCTAATGATCTCATTTAACTGTAATTGCCTCTTTCAAGGCCCTATCTCCAAACAGAGTCACATTCTAAGGTGCTAGGTGTAGGACTTCAACATATGAATTTGGGGAGGACACAGTTTAGCCCATAACACCAACTAATTTGAAGACTGCTACAGAGCTCTCTTTTTTTCATTCCCAAGAATTATTATAAAAATATCCCCTGACTTCCATGCTAATAACACCCAATTTTGCTAGGTCCCAGTTTTTCCTAGGCTTCCGGGCCCCTTACAAGACCTAGGGCTTGAATAATCTGGGCTAACCATGAACATTCCACTTCCCTGTCTAATGATGTGTCTAAGCATGGACAAGTGATATAACTCTGACCTATGAGACTTAAGGGAATGTGCATATGGGAAGCTTCTTGGAAATTAATCCCAATTCTTTTTTTTTTTTACTTTGAAACTAAGTTTATTTCTTATGCCATTAAAAAATAAGTTAGGACAGTATGATATACAGTCAGGTCTTTTTGTCCAAGGGCTGAATCCAATGAACCGGATTCGCTTTAGCAGGGCTCTGTTGCCTGCCTACTGAGTTTGTCCTTTGGATTTTTTTTCTTTTTTCTTTTAATTGTTTAAAGTATTACATATAGCATTACATATGTCTCCTTTTTCCCCCATTGACCTCCCCCCTTCAATAGACACAGACACTAGGGGGGTGAGGGCATGTGACCTCCCCCCACCCTCAGCACATGCCTTCACCCCCCCTAGTGTCTGTGTCTATTGGCTATGCTTCTATGCATGCATACGTCCTTTGGTTGATCTCTTACTTCCCTCCATCCCCCCAGCTGCCACCCCGGTCCTTACCCCCCCATCCCCCCACCCCACCCTGCACCTTCCCAATGAAGTTTGACAGTCTGTTTAATGCTTAGAGACACAGGAAGGGACTAACCTAATTCTTGACTTTAGAGTCTACTATATAGGATTTGGAGCTTGGAGCTAAAGGAGATATTTTGAAGCCCTGAAAGTAACATTTCATAGACTCTAAGAAAGGTGGAGAACAATGACGGAAAATCAAGGAAATCACGGTGAAAAAGTCAACCATAGCTTGACAGCCATGACTTGAATTAACCTTGGGATTGTCTCCTCCAGATCTCTTCTTTTTAATATGGATATATTTTCTTCTTTGGTAAACCAATAGGAATTGTATAATCAACTTATTGCAGCCAAAGGAATCTTAATTGATAGAATAACGAAGTAATCTGTACTCTAAGTATTTGTGTGGCCCATTTCAAAGTACTTTGTTGGAAATGGAAGGAGAGAATTCTTATTCCCAACTTATATTAGTGCTGAGAAAGTCCAGTCACTTTAATATAGATGAAAATGAGGCATCACACTCACATAGTTTTGCAGCAATATCATTTTTTTAAGATTTTTGTATTGATTTTTGGAGAGAGAAGAAGGGAAAGGCAGAGAAAGAGAGATAAACATTTATGTGAGAGTGAAACATTGATTGGTGCCTCCTACATGCCCATACCAGGGATCAAACCTGCAACCCAGGCATGTGCCCTGACTGGGAATCGAGCCAGCAACCTTTTGGTGCATGGGATGACTCTCAAACCTGAGACACACCAGCCAGGGCAAAGCAGCAATAGAATTTTACATGGAAGAACATTTCATAATGAAATATGCCTATAATTTCCATTATGTTCTTTATCCCAATTTACTTCCCCAGAGCACCTTGGATGCCAATTTTGGACTTGTCAGCACTGACAAGATGACTTGGGGAATTCCCTGACCCCTTGGCTTGTCCAGTGTTATGAAACCAATAAAATACTCTCAGATTTTCATTTTGCACACTTATGTCAACAAATCTCATTCTCACAGACATTTCTTCCAAGATGCTAACCTCCAATTTTAGTCTGATAAATCTGTGTGCCCTTCAGCTTTAAAAACTTCTCAACAACACTATCTGCCATGAATTAAACAAGGTCGTTAAGAATCCTCTTTGCATCATAAATGAAACACATTGCATCCTGTATCAAGAAATGCAAAGAATATCCTTCATTTCTCTGTCAAGTTGTTCATCCATATAATTTATGTGAAATCTCTTCACACATTAGGTGCTAAATAAAACACATTTTGCACATCAAGAAGCATCCCTAACAACTTTCTTTTAAGATTCATAGAGGGTCCACCAAAGAGATTCCATGGAACTCTAGATCCTCTCTTGCTAAGTAGAAAGTTCTACTTCCTTGTTGCTTCAAAATTTCTTTCCAATACTTGGCTCATATTCAATTTCAAACTGAAGCTCCACATCAAGGCAAGTATTTCAAGCTTTAGTTGCTTCAATCTGTAACGAAACTGATAGAGATTGACTGGATAACATGGTGTGATTCCTGGAGACTACCAATGTTTTTTCAATTATTCAATCTACAAATTACCTGATCTGATTTTAAAATGAAGGCTGATTTCCACAGAAGGAGGCCAGTCTCACTGAACTTTAAATAAAGCAGCCAGTACTGTATACTCTATTTCTACTTTCAAAATTGTGTCTAGATATGCAAAGAAAAACATCACCTAGATAAATCTATGCTATAGTTGTCAGGTAGCTTATTCTGAGTCATTGTCCCCCAACATATTTCAGATTGTTGATATCTGATGATACTGTTAGACAAGGTCAGAATTGCCCTTGCCCATTTTGACCACCTCTTAGTTATCTTCTGTGTCTTTATTGCTTCATAAGGAACTTCATCTCTGACATATTGATTTGATTAGTTGGCACATGAAAGCCAAGTTCTTACTGAGATTAATGAATAACCGTGTCATCTGTGATTAAACCTGCAATTTGAGGATGTGTTTCTGAAACAGACTTTGAGATAAACAATTGGGTGGAACTTTGGGGAGAAGTTCTCACAGGATACACAACTCTATGAAAGCTGGGATGGGGAACGGGAAGAGGGTGACCTGCAGTGTGGTTGCTTCTGAAATTTTAGTACAGCTTACGGGTTGGTGGGAGGGAGGGGGAAGGTTCCTCTAATGCTAGAAAGGCCCCTTTGAGTTGTCTTAAATCAAGGGGAGGACTCAGGCCTTTGTATCGACACACAAACAAATCATTGGCTGCCAGCCACCCCAAGGAGTGAATCTAATTTTAGGATAAGCAGTTTTTATTATGCTGGGAGCAACTCCCAGTGAGTGAAACAGCTGATATTCACAGTAGCAGGGAGATACCTCCTGCATCCCTCCCCAGCCCCGATCATGAACTGGTGGGGTCCCTCAGCCTGGCCTATGCTCTCTGGCAATCCAGGACCCCTCACAGGATGTCAGAGAGCCAGTGTTGGCTCCATCCCGCAGGATTTGTATACAAGTTTTTGGGTAGGTATATTTTTTTATTTCCCTTGGATATATGGAAATTACTGAGTATATGGATGCGCTATTTTTTATATTTTAACAAACTGTCAAACTGCTTTGAAATGTGGTTTTACCATTTTTATTATTTTATAATGTACCTCAAGCACTTATGATTGAGGACTTTATTTTCTTTGGCTAATGACTTATAATTCTCATTATTCCACTAATAGATTAGTCTAGTGGTTGTCTGAAGTATTTTTTTTTTTTTTGAAAATCAAAAATAGTTCAAGCAAGTGAACATGAATGAGAGCCTGAGCTAAAACAGTAAAGTGAAAATTTTATATAAAAATAAGTAAATAAAAAATTGAGATTAAGAAATATTGGCAAAATTACAACCCTGTTATATGTGGAAATAAAAAGGAAGACCAATGAAGGGTGCTTCTTACAGAAAGCTTATGTACACAGACATACTGGGGCAAGTTAGGCCATTGCTGCAATTTGCACAGTCTATTAGATAGTTTTGATTTATATAATAATAATTTTATTTATTTAAATATATTCTACTGTATTTTTTGTTATTTGTAAAGTAAGGGTGGCAATGACATATTCCTTAAGTATTTAAAATATGCTTTTAATAAACATATAGGGGAGAGAAACCAAGATGGCGGCATAGGTTAACGCCGGAGATTGCTGCCTCGAACAACCACTTCAAAAAACAACTAAAAGACGGAACAGACATCATCCAGAACCACAGGAAGGCTGGCTGAGAGGAAATTCTACAACTAGGAGGAAAGAGAATATCATGCCCAGACTCAGAGGAGGCACAGTGCTGAAGTGAAATACTAAGGTGCGGAGTGCGCGCGGAGTGGGCTGGTGGCGGAGGGCGCGGTTGTTGTTTTCAATCGGGAGGGAGTTTCAGACTCTGAGCTCCAGATCCGGGCGAGTCTCTAGGGACCCAGACTCAAACGGGAGAAGCTGGACTGTCTGGCTTTGGTCAGAACTCAAAGGCAGCTTTCTCTCCGAGGTTTGCAGGAGTTGCTGGGACTCTGTGAGGCAGAGCCCCTAGGGACGGAACTGAGAGCAGCCATAACTGCTTGCTCCAGCCTGCCCTGTAGATCCCTGGGGACCCACCCCGCCCAAGCCCTGCGCAGAGCCATTTGCCGGATAGCCTCAGGCAAAGGCTAGATTACCACCGCCCTAGAGATCCAGCACAGAAGCTCTCCCACTGCAGACACAGCGGACTCTCATAGCCAGTTAGCCTGGAGGTCAAATCACCCCTGGTATTGCCGACAACAATCAAGGCTTAACTACAACAAGACTGTGCACAAAGACCACTAGGGGGTGCACCAAGAAAGCATAAAAAATGTGGAGACAAAGAAACAGGACAAAACTGTCAATGGAGGATATTGAGTTCAGAACCACACTTTTAAGGTTTCTTAAGAACTGTCTAGAAGCTGTCGATAAATGTAGTGAGATCCTCAAGAAATCTAATGAGACCCTCGATGTTATGATAAAGAACCAACTAGAAATTAAGCATACACAGACTGAAATAAGGAATACTATACAGACTTCCAACAGCAGACCAGAGGAGCGCAAGAATCAAGGCAAAGATTTGAAATGCGAAGAAGCAAAAAACACCCAACTGGAAAAGCAAAATGAAAAAAGAATCCGAAAATACGAAGATAGTGTAAGGAGCCTCTGGGACAGCTTCAAGCGTACCAACATCAGAATTATAGGGGTGCCAGAAGATGAGAGAGAGCAAGATATTGAAAACCTATTTGAAGAAATGACAGAAAACTTCCCCCACCTGGTGAAAGAAATAGACTTACAGGTCCAGGAAGCACAGAGAACCCCAAACAAAAGGAATCCAAAGAGGACCACACCAAGACACATCATAATTAAAATGCCAAGAGCAAAAGACAAAGAGAGAATCTTAAAAGCAGCAAGAGAAAGAAACCCAGTTACCTACAAGGGAATACCCATATGACTGTCAGCTGATTTCTCAACAGAAACTTTCCAGGGCCAGAAGGGAATGGCAAGAAATATTCGAAGTGATGAATAGCAAGAACCTACAACCAAGATTACTTTATCCAGCAAAGCTATCATTCAGAACGGAAGATCAGATAAAGAGCTTCACAGATAAGGAAAAGCTAAAGGAGTTCATCACCACCAAACCAGTATTATATGAAATGCTGAAAGGTTCCTTTAAGAAGAATAGAAAGGGAATGGACTGACTATTCTTGGGGGGGAAGGGGGTGTTGGAGATGCAGGAAGAGACTGGACAAATATCATGCACCTATGGATGAGGACAATGGGTGGGGAGTGAGGGCGGAGGGTGAGGCAGGAACTGGGAGGAGGGGAGTTATGGGGGGAAAAAAGAGGAACAAATGTAATAATCTGAACAATAAAGATTTAATTTAAAAAAATAAATAAATAAACATATAGGTATATTTTCATATATTTACATAATTTATTAAATACCACTGAATAAAGTTACCATTCTGTTTCTGCTTTAAAGAAAATTGCTAATATTATTTGCTCATTTTTTATGCTGTCAGTAATAATAACAAAACACACAAGGCAAACAAGGCAAACACTGCACTTTTACCACTGGTTCACAACCTCCTAGAAACTTTCTAATCTGCTTTTTGTACTTCAAGTTTGCATTCACTGCACTGGTTCTTACAGAGGGTTTGCGTGAATTCTGGCATCTTAACTCTATAATTTATCAGAGATAATATGCTAATTTGTCTCTTGCAACCAACTCTCAAAGTAACTCAGTGTATCTTCTACTTGTTGACTTGTTTCCCAAATCACCACTTGAGCTTTTCTGGAACATTTCCCTCTTGTCCAAGCATATCTACACTAATAAAAGACAAAGATGCTAATTGACAGTACCTTCGCTATGCCCTAAGCCACACGCACCAACCAATCAGAGTGACTATAGGCAAATTAACCCAACCAAGATGGCAGCCGGCATCCACAGAGCTGGAGCAAGCAGGAGGCTTGGTTGCCTAGGCGATGGAGGAAGCCAAGCTTCCCGCCAGCCCTGAGCCAGCTGAGGCCTCCACTCATGGCAACAAAATTTCAATTATAGAAGCTAAACAAATCCCAGATACCTGCTTCCAGCCAGCCTCCACCAGGAGCTTGGGTGGCTGGGGGTTGTGGCCAGCCTGAAAACAGCCATCAGCCCCTCACCCAGACTGGCCAGGCACCCCAGCAGGACCCCCTACCCTGAAAGGGCTATGGCCAGACTGCAAACAGCCCTCAGCCCCTCACCCAGACTGGCCAGACACCCCAGTGGGGACCCCCACACTGAAAGGGCTGTGGTCAGTCTGCAAACAGCCATCAGACCTTCATTCAGGCTGGCCAGGCACCCCAGCAGGGACCCCTACCCTGAAGGGGCTGTGGCCAGCCTGAAAACAGCCATCAGCCACTCACCCAGGCTAACCACACCTTCATGGGGTGAGGGTTTCTGCTGGGGGGCTTGGCCAGCCTGCAAACAGCCATCAGCCCCTCACCCAGGCTGGCCAGGCACTCCTATATAATAAAAGGGTAATACACAAATTGACCCTAAGAGCAATAAGACTGGGAATGACTGGTCACTATGACACACACTGACCACCAGGGGGCAGATGCTCAATGTAAGAGCTGCCCCCTGGTGGTCAGTGCGTTCCCACAGGGGGAGCTCTGCTCAGCCACAAGCCAGGCTGATGGCTGCCAGTACAGCAGTGGTGGTGGAAGCCTCTTCCATCTCCTCAACAGCGCTAAGGATGTCCAACTGCAGCTTCAACCTGCTTTAGCTGGCAAGTGGACATCCCCCGAGGGCTCCCGGGCTGCCAGAGGGATGTCTGACTGCCAGCTTAGGCCCGATCCCCCAGGGAGCGGGCCTAAGCAGCAGGTGGTCATCCCCTGAGGGGTCCCAGACTGCGAGAGGGCACAGGCCGGGCTGAGGGACCCCTAGTGCCTCTAGTCTGATCTAATAAAAGAGAAACATGGTAATTAGCCATACCTCCGCTACCCTTCCCATTGGCTAATCAGGGTGATATGCAAATTAACTGCCAGCCAAGATGGCGGCCAGCAGCCAGGCAGCCTGAAGCGAACATGGGGCTTGCTTGCTCCAGTGACGAAGGAAGCTAATGTTCCCTGCCTGCCGCTGCCAGCCTCTGAGCTTGCAGTTTGAAACATTGTTACAAATACAGAAGCTAAACAAAACCCCAGAAACCTGCTTTCAGCCAGCCGGGACAGGGTAGAGCCATAACCTCCCCATCGGCCCTGCCCTGAGTGTGACAGTGGCGGCGCCCCAACCCCCTGATCCGCCCTGCTCTGTGTGTGACAGGGTGTGGCACCCCAACCCCCTGATCGGCCCTGCTCTGAGCCTGACCAGGGGCTGCACCTAAGGATTGGGCCTGCCCTGTGCCACCCGGGAGCAGGCCTAAGCCAGCAGGTCGTTATTTCCCGAGGGTTCCCAGACTGCGAGAGGGCACAGGACGTGCTGAGGGACACCCGCTCCCTCCCGAGTGCACAAATTTTTGTGCACCGGGCCTCTAGTCTATATAATAAAAGCCTAAGGAACCATTACTGCAGAATGACCAGAATGACTGATCCCTATGATGCTCACTGACCACCGGGGCAGACCCTCAATGTTGGAGCTGCCCCATGGTGATCAGTGCACTCCCACAGGGGGAGGACTGCTCAGCCAGAAGCTGGGCTCATGGCTGTTGAGCACAGTGGCGGTGGCAGGAGGCTCTCCTGCCTCTGTGGCAGCACTAAGGAGCAGCAAGCAGGCGGGCGGTAAGGAGTGAGGGCTCCCAGACTGTGAGAGAAATGTCTGCCTGCCAGTTTAGGCCTGCTCCCATGGGAGACAGACATCCCCTGAGGGGTCCCGGACTGTGAGAGGGTGCAGGCCGTGCTGAGGTACCTCCCCACCAGTGCACAAATTTTGTGCACTGGGCCTCTAGTAAGATCATAACAGGGGTCTGTTACCAGACTTTTTGATTCTTCACTCCATAAAGTCCTTACTAGTCTTCTAACAGAAGGAAATGGTGGCCTTGGTACTCACACTTGACCATCACTAAACCACACTTGCCTCCAAGAAAGTCGAATAGTAAGATATAATAGAGTTATTTTGCTAAACTGTTTGATCTATATTTTGCAAATTACCATAGGCTTCTTATATACTTCCCATTTTTCTTAAATTTAACATGCAGTTAAAAAGTTATGCAATTTTTTTCTTGATAACATCTGCTTTTGAAATCATTATAGCTCACGTTCCTTCATGGCATAAACTGCCTTATTTTGATTTAATCACTTTTTATGTCATTTTCCCCCCATGTCAATATGATTAAGGTTATTTTTAGAAGTAGCATTTCCAAACAACCTTTGGTAATGTCGCTGCAATTCTTATATACACATTTTGGGTTCCAATTTCCACTCAGATAACCCCTTTTTCTTTACAGCTTTTCTTCCTCATTTATCCCCACACCTACATGCAAAATCCAGACATATTTAATTCCTCTTTAATATATTTAAGTGCATATAGTGGAACTCTTAGTTTTTATTGTTATTTGCTTTTCTACTCTTCATAAGCTATGAATTATACAATCTCTACATATAGTTTGAATACGATTTCTTTATTCTTTCTTTATGTGGCTGAATTAAAGAATAGCACAACCATTGTCATTCAGAAGGAGCAAGGAAAGAGGGAGACTCCCTTGGAGGTCTCTAAGACCAGCGATAATGAACCATGACACAGGGACCATTGCACTGGGTGGATCTCCCAGCCAGTGCAGCCTAGCAAAATTGGTTTGGACATGTATATGTCTATTACACTGACTTAATGATACAGTAGGCTGGTCTCTATATAATACTTCACATCCTGTTGCCTGGGATGCTGCCCTAAAAATGTTGGCAGAAGAAGGGAGAAAGAAAATAAGAAATGACATAGGTACTAAACAGTATTTTCTTTTTCATCAAAACAAAAAGTCAACTTTAGCTCTTTACATATGTATTATGTACAACAAATGACCATAAACTGTGTGCTATTCAACCAGATTTCCCAAATATAAATTTTTTTCTGTATTACATTTGCTCCATCGTTCTATGTTCATGTGTGTATGTAACTTTTTTCCTGAACCATTTGAAAGTAGGTTACAGACATGATGCTCCTTTCTTCCCAAGTAATTCAGTCTGTTTTTCCTTCAAACAAGGACATCCTTTTGCATCTACAAACAGCTTTCAAATCAGGAAATGAATGATCTAACCTAAGAGATTTTTTTTCAAATATCCTAAAATTCCCTTAGAGGACCTTTTTTATGTCTAGTATCCAACCCAGGATCTTAGCTGTCAAATCTCATAAATCTCATTTAAGCTAGACAGCTCCTCAATCTTTGTCTTTCATGACCATAACATCTTTGAAGAGTACAGTCCAGTTATTTTGTCAATATCCCTCAACAGGGTTTTTGATGTTTCCTCATGGGTTAACTCAGGTTATACATTTTGACAACAATAATATGGACTTCATCTTCTGTTATCATAGCCTAAATCAATAATGTATCTAAAAGTAAAATATAAATTTATATCTCAAACCAAGGGTTAAGGATTAAAAGGATTATTACTTGTTTTAACCTCCCATCCCCCTCTCTGCCCTTGTCCTGTAGAACATGGGGTGTTCCCATGGAGAAATAGCTCTAGATTCAATGCCTCACTGAGAAACAGCAGTGAAGTGGGAGGAAGTATCTTGTTCACTGTGAGAGAAACTTGAAAACACCAGCATTACAACCATCAAGGGGCTCCTATCCTTCTGTGGCTCCCTTCCCATTTCTGTTCACATAGGCATTTTCCTTATAAAATCTTTGCACATTGAATTCCATTTTGATATCTGATCCCCAGACCTGGACTAAAAGGGGGAACTGCTATTCTACTGGAAACTTTGAGGCCAATATGAGGAAAAATAATTTTCACCTGTGCCTGAAAAGCAGGGCACATTACTGAAATAGGCAAATTTTCTGGCAAAAAAAAAAATAAAAATGTAAATACTCTTCCCTGCACCAATCTAAACCATCAGGCTTTGAAACCATAGTCAAATGTCATCAACCATTTGCATTCCAATGAGAGCAGAGAATGTCAACCCCATCCCAGAAAGAAAAACCAATCAGGTCAGGGATAGAGTGGTGGGACAGAAGCCTCAGGGAAGGAAAGGAGAATGGAGGATGCATCCAGGAGTTCACCATAACAACAAGTGTCCCCTTATGCAGGAAGAGTGAGGTTTATTGATTTTTTATTAGTTGATACTAAGAACAATGATTAAGAATGAGAGGAAAACATTCACTCCCCTGAAGGATATTCTAATAGGGCTTCTAACATTTCCAGCTCTTAAATGAAGATGGGTAATGATCCCTCATATTTCATTCTCACGGTGTTAAGTAAATAACTAAGAGATCAGCCCGCCTGGAGTTGCAGCCAATCGCAGCAATTTTCTGTAGCAAAGATTATATCTGATGTGTGAAAAGCACACAGCCTTTCAAAGATGGAAGAGCCAACCTTCCCCCTGGGCTCCTGTTGGCTTGACTCTTTGGTGATGTTTGGAAGGCAGGTGGTGTTGCCAGAATGCCTACAGCTCCACTTGCACAGCCTCGGGGGACAGCCCCGATGGCCTTGGTTAGGAGTCACAGTGCCTCCCGAAATCTCTAAAGTACTGAATGGTGAAAAGGCGGGAACATTTGATTTATGTCTGCATTTATTGCAAACAAAAGGATGACAGGTACAGTTATGAAGACCTCAAGAATATATCCTCATCCATCTAATTTAAAACCATACCAGCTGGGCAGATAAATCACTATGTAACCCGTATCACTGCTATCAGAATATTTTAAGGAAATGAGGAAAGACTAGGTATGTTTCTATTCATTAATTCTCTCTTTCCTATACACACACACAAATGCTGAATTTACTATAATTAGTTGTTCTCTACAGAAAGCTTCATTTATTGGAGCTGCCATTAAACAAGTGAAATACAAATTACAAGTGACATTGATACAATCATAATTGCTCCTTCCTGGCTGACAGAGATATTTTCTGAGAGGAACCTGCATTTCTACAGATGGCATGAAAAGAAAATGAGGCCTGCAGAACACGCCATTATTCCTGCGAGGCCCTCAGTTCATTAGTTGAAGCAGCCAAGTCCTCACGAGCCGCAACTGATCAGCAAATGGGAAATGAGCAAGAGTATAAATTCCCAGCAAACCAAATCATTAACATTTGCCGCCTGCATCCTGGAAACACAGCAAATCAAATGTGTCATCATTTATCAAGACAAAATATCATTACTAATTGGGATTAATTTGCTGCTGTGGGATTGCTGACCTTTGCTGAAAGAAAATAAAACTGCTCGTTAGCTGTCTTCATTTAATTTTCCTTGAAGGAGGGAGAGGGGAAAAGGCAATTTGTCTTGGGGAGTATGGAAAGCCTGGGAGGGGCATTCTTACCTTCCAAACAGCTACACATTCCACAGTCAAAAAAGAAACAGAAAATTTGCTGCTGTGCCATTGCCAGTTGATAATTCGGGACACTAGATATGTGCCCAGCAGTCACAGCACCTCTCATTGTCATTGTCTGCAACTTAGCCCTTTCTTGGGGAAAAAATAGAAAAATTGCCAGGGTAGAATTTTATAAGATTTCATTTACAAATATGAAAAAGCAAGCACCATTATATGGGAGCAGCTGAGGATTTGTTTGTATGCACTAATTTAAAGGGGGTTCAAAAATATAACACAAGCCACATCTGAGCATTCCCAGTGACTCCACATGTGGCTGAGGTCTACATGGAATTGCTGACTTAATAATTGCGAAGATGATCTTTTACTTTTCACAGCTACTAATGTTTTTCAGGGCTGATAAATGTATGTGCTTTGCAAGATAGCTGGAAATGCCTGAGTCAGAATTCTTGTCTTTTAGACCCTGAATAAAAACCTGGATCCTGAGCATTTCGCTATGGACTAAAATCAACAAGTCAACAACCACTGACTTCTTGAGTTTTCAAAACATTAGAATATCACTTATCTTGATTACTGAGATTTTTGGTATCCTCTTAAATTTTGCCCTCAAGGCAAATGCCTCACTTACCTCACCCTAGGGACCTTAGACATTGTTTAAGGTTAAATTATTTACTCATCACAACAACTAATGCGAAGGTAATGGTGAATAGCCTCCATGGGTAACAAACCTAGCAAGCAGTGCAGCCAAGATGCAAAACCAGACTGATGCCTGACTCCAGGATCTATGCTCTTTACTCTGCTGTTCCTCTTTGCTACTGTTGGTGAACTGGAGAGGGTGAAGATGTGGGTGAACCATGCCAATAAGCAGTATATGATGTCATGGGAAGTTTAAACACACACACACACACACACACACACACACACACACACACACACACCTGAAACAATTAGATGCCAGGCAATGGCTAGTTAAAATAAAAATATGTGTAGATGAACCAATTGAAGGTAAAGAAACCCAAAACACCAAACGCCTTATTGAAGAGCTGTACTGAGCACCGCATTGACACACCTGCAAGTCAGGGCCAGCCACATGCTAAGAGATGTCAGACATGGAGTTCTGCATCAAAGGAGAAAGGAGAGTGGGCCACGTGTGCTGTCCAGGCCTGGATGAATCTTGTTTCTAGTCAATCTATTTTGGGAGTTTACCAATCTCTAATTCAAAACTGCCTTTGCTTATTTTTCTTATAGCGTGAGCTAATGTTTGCAGTCATATGGAGCATATTAATGTTTATGCTAAAGTGTTTTAAAATAATTTCCTCCTCTTAATCAGAGAAAGCATGCTTAATAGTTTGGCACTATGAGGTACTTAGCAAATTCTTTGTGTGACTTTTTAAAAGTTATGTGGGTGGCACATTGAGGCTGAGTGGGAGGAGGGAGGCAGGAGTGTCAAACCATGCCAATTGCTTTAAATTATGATTTAAACAACTTATAATTTTACTAAAATTTGTGCTAACTCATAATTCTGTGTAATGGAGAGACCGAAATGCAAGAGTCATGGTAGCAGCCCTTAAAGAAGATGTTGGGTGAGGAGGCTTTTCTGAAGAAGGGCTGTGAGTAAGTGAACCTGTATGTGCTATGTGGAGACCTGCACAGGAGCGTAGAGAAGGAGGGCAGATTTAAGAGACCTGGAGCCCACCCTATTCGGCCTGGCTCAGTGGACAGACTGAGAAGTCCCAGGTTCGATTCCAGTTAATAGCACAAATCCAGGTTACGGGCTCTATCGTCAGTAGGGGACATGCACGAGACAGCTGATTAATGATTCTCTCTCATCACTGATGTTTCTCTCTCTCTCCCTCTCCCTTCCTCTCTGAAATCAATAAAAATATATTTAAAAAAAATAAAAAGAGACCTTCAGCCCTCACCAAAAAGAATGCCCCTGCAAGCCATGTCCAAGCACATCTTCAGGAAACTGACTTGATGGCTCTGCAACGATTCTTTAAAAATACCTGGATTTTCTATCAGCTCAAGAGTCTCATTACTGAATTATCTTTTCATTCTCACTTGATTCCAAGCTTCAATCTTGTTAATGTCGGCATCCTCAGCATCTAATTCCAGTCTGTATGAGTCACCGGGTTTTGACCACATTCCTTTGGGCTTACCACTGACAACTCTTGGTATTTTTATCTTGTTCTGGATTTCAGGATTTTAAATTGCTAGTGGCCAGTTTTGACTACTCAGAGGAATACTTTAATAGTGAATTCATAATCATATACAACATTTAAAAAATATCCCTACCCTAGCCGAGCTATTCATCTCTGTCTGATAGAAGTAGTTTTAATCAAATATAATAGCTATAGAGACATCAATTTTATTAACTGTCCCTTCTAGCACTCAGAGGTTTTAGTTAACATTATGTGACTAAATATTATGTTGACTCTTTATGAATCCCTGTACTTCTACCCTAAATTTTATGTAGCAATGTTTCTTATTTGGGAGTTGAGGAATAAAGACATCATTTTAAAATAACCAAAGTGCACACAAATTTACTAAATCCCCCAACATTCCAAATTATTATAGATATAGCTACAAAATTTTATTTGTCAGCATCTTTCTAGCAAGAATTGCTAGTGATCCTGTAGCTAAGAGCTATATCAATGCCCTGGTGCTTTCAGTCCATGGGGGTCTTCCGGGGTGGGGGTGGGGGTAATTGGGTGCAATGGATGGGAAACAGAGGCCATTTTGCCTGTAGAATTCTACCAGATGTTTTGATCTCATGATGTGTGTCAAAGGAGGAAGCTTTAACATTTATGTGGGCCCAGCCTCTCCAGACTACAGTACCGTTCACAGTCCTCTACTGGTTAAATCTTCCCACCCACCAACATATCTTCACATTATTACCCTTATCCCAACAGAGGAAATAAGGGATGGTAAACTCTATGTCTGCTCCATGTCTGGTTTTATTTTATCTGGTGATCTTCTGGGCCCTTGAAAATCCTGAGGTTGGTAGCTCCCACAATCAGGTTTTGCAGACTTTTTTGATTCTGTAATTTTCAGGTTTCCTGGCATAAGGGAACATGCTTTCCATACCCCGCCCCTGCAATCCAGTGCAAATGACTGAGGCAATAGGGCAACAGGAGATTGCATAGCCCCAATCCCCCCACTCCCTGCACAAACATTGTGAAGGTCAAGCACTACAATTCCAAACTCTACAGACCCTTCAGGAGAAAAAGTTACACATGATGTTAGAAGATAGTAATATGCACCAGAAAGGAATTGTTTAAGAGAGAAATATGTAAAAGGGGCAGGACCAGATCGAGAGTCAGGGCTTCTGCAGGCCAGGTTTCACTCAGCACCCTGGGTGTCTTGTTGAGCTCGGAACGCCTCTTCCACTCCCAGCAGTCTCCATGTCTCTGCCAGTTCAGTGTGATTGTTCCTTTCCATTAATCCTCCAGGTCTTACAGAGTCCCTTCGACTCCACTGCATTCTAGCCATTTCATGCCAAGGCTTTTTCCATTCTAATGAGAAAAATTGTCTGTTGTCATTGCCAGTTTTGTTGGTTTATTTGCTTTGTTCTGGGTCATGTTCATTGAATTTCTGATTTCTCTCTTCCATATATTTGCTTCCTGTATATCCATTCACAGTGAGAAAGTGTGACAGCTTATTTCCCCTCTCTATTTGTTATCATGTCGGGCTGTAGCTACTAGCCAAGCAGTCTGCTCTGTTTCTCCATCTCGCCCCTAACAAAAGAGCTCAAGTCATTTCATAGGCTCTCTCTAGGTCGCAAAGTCACCGTTTATCCAGATCTTTCACCTCTCATCTCCCTGACAACCCTGGTCACCCTGAACCCTCATGTGTTTCTGTGACTGAACTATTTGTTCAAATCTATCTCTTCTCTCATGCTGGCTGCAGGCTTGTGCAATGAGAATAGCTGCTCCTCTGCTTCCATAGTTTTTAAAAGGACAGAACTATATTTTTCTTAAAATATGTATTTTTTATTGACTTCAGAGAGGAAGGGAGAGGGAGAGAGAGAAACATCAATGATGAGAGAGAATCATTGGGAACCTCCTGCATGGCCCCCACTGAGGATTGAGCCCGAAACCCACGCATGTCCCCTGACCAGGTATCAAATGCTAAGCTCCTAGGTTATAAGTTGATGCACAAGCACTGAGCCACACTGGTAGGGCAGGACAGAACTATCTTGAGTAGCCTGCTACTCTAGCAGACCAAAAATAACAACACACACCCAACAATTTCCTTCTCTATGATTTTTTTCAATGTACTTAATTTAAATGTTTCCCTTCCTAAATACTCCTTGTCCCACCACCACCACTGTGTACACACATACATCTCATTATGTTGACAAGATTCAGAAACACAGAAATACTGACTCAGGATAAAAGCCATAGCTGACCATTTCCTGTCTTGCACATCTAATATATTTACTAACTAGAGGCCCAGTACACCAAATTCATGCACAGGTGGGGACCCTAGCAGCTGCCAGCTGCCAGCCTGGTCCTTCCTTCATTCCATGCTGCCCCCTGGTGGTTAGCACACACCATAGCGAGTGATCAAACTCCAAAGGGGACACTGCATATTAGGCTTTTATATATACATAGATTCCCTTGCATCTTTTCAGTAAAGAGATCACTACATACAAGTAGCTTGCAAACCCCCTGAAGACAGAGAATATAGCATATATGTTTTTATTTATTTATTTATTTTTAAATAATTTTTTATTGTTGAAAGTATTACATATGTCCCCTTTTTCCCCCATTAACCCCTTCCAGTCCACTCCCATTCCCCCATCCCTGCCCCAGGCCTTCAGCACTCTGTTGTCTGTGTCCATAAGTTATGAATTCAAGGCCTTTGGTTGATTAGCTCCCGCTCACCCACCCTCCCCTGCTTTCCCTCTGAGTTTCTGCACTCTATTCCATTCCTCCATGTCCATATATGTTTTTGTTGTTTTGTTTTTAACCTGAGGGCCAAGCATTATGTGGGGACCTAGGAGGCCTCAAAGTATTTTTGTTGATTACTTGAACAATTAAATAATTTAACTTCACCTGACTAAGGTTGGTTCATTCAGAGCCCAAAAAGAGAAGACCATAAATTCCAATATGAGCCCACCCTTCCCCACCCCATCCTGAAATGAATGATTTTATGATCCTGCAGATGTCTGGGACTAATTCTTGACTGAACAGTTTACAGTGTTTTATGGTAGACAATATCACATGTTTTCTTTTTCTCAACTCTCTCTTTCTTTTCCCCACTTCAAGGTAATGATCCCTGAATTCATAACACCTCCTGTTTCAAGGTAATGATCCCTGAATTCCCATCTCCATCTGATTTCACTCATTTTTCTATTCCATGTTTTCTTTAAAGGAGCTTGCACTTTTTATTTTCCTATGCCTATTTCTATCTTGTATTCTCTTTTATTTTGTATAATTGAAAATAAAAATAAAAAATATTATTGATGATTTGGCAAGTAACTCAACACTTCAAACCCCCTGGTTTAATTCTGGGTTCTATTTTTTGCTCTCCAAAAGTATTTTTCTGCTTGATCCCCAAGACAACTCCTAAGAAACTGGTAAACTGATGAGAAGAGATTGAGCTGCCATTCAATCACGCCCACCACCACACCCTCTTCTTCCATCTCAAGGATGAGATGACATTATTCATGGTATTTTGTAATAACACTCCAGACTTAGCTCCAGAGGGCAGAACTTTATCTAAACAAATTCTTTTGTCCCACGTTCATGTTTATAGTAGCATAAAAAACACACAAAGGCTACAAGAAGGCAGCAAATAATATCTTTGAAATATCATAGGGAATCTTGGCAGCAGTAAAATGCACTCAGTCTTCCAAACAGGTATAAAGCCATTCCTCAAAGAAACAGACAGATTTACAGGATTAGTAGATGCTGATTAGGCTTTAGAAAGGCCTACTCAAATAGAGTGAAATAGTGCTTTCTCAAGCAATATCTTAAAGGGACAGTCGTCTGGAGAAGTTGAAACAAGGCTTAGCCTGAATTCTCCTTATTCCCTCCCCTCTCCTGTTTAAGTGTTTTGGAACTTTATAACAAGCTATATGTTATTGGAGGTAGAGAACTATTGATCTAAACACTCTAGCCCATCTAAAGAGGGTTATTTGTGTGTGTGTGTAAAAATAATCACACTTCATGTAAAAATCCATATTTGTAATTTTTCGTGTTTTCTTAATAAAATGATGATATGGCAATACCACAGGGCAATAGCTTCCTCATTTGGGTGGCTCTTGTCTAGTTCACCATAGAGCTAACCCTCTTTTACTATATTTCACTTCATTTATTTAAGTAACTTGGTTGAACTTTGAAGACATTTGCAATATCTGCCTTAAGCCTTCTGAGAGATAAGGGTTAATCTATTCAAGATAAATCCCTTGCAAGCTGGCCTCCTAAAATTCCACAGACACTGGGTGAACCCCAGTGCTTATAGCAATCGATGGTGGTCTGGATCTCAATCCACCTTTGATCATACTGGAAAAAATATGACAGTTGCTTCCTCAACCATGGATACTGATAAATTCTGCTACTACCTTGTCATATCATACATTAGCAACTGCAAGAACTGCAAGGCTTGCCCTAACTGGTTTGGCTCAGTGGATAGAGTATCAGCCTGCGGACTCAAGAGTCCCAGGTTTGATTCAGGTCAAGGGCATGCACCTTGGTTGCGGCCACATCCCCAGTAGGGGGTGTGCAGGAGGCAGCTGATCAATGTTTCTATCTCATCGATGTTTCTAACTCTCTATCCCTCTCCCTTCCTCTCTGTAAAAAATCAATAAAATATATTAAAAAATAAAATAAAATAAAATAAAAAAGAACTGCAAGGCTTGAGACTAGTCCTTTGATTATGTTGGCGGGGGTTGGGGGAGGCTTGTTTTCACCTTCAACCAGGAAAGTTGAACTGACACGATATGGTCAAAAACATAATGTTACTAGGCTATGTGATTATCGTATCTTGTCTCTTTATTGCACCAGTATTGGCTGGTGCTTTTCTCATAAAACTTAAAAGTTTATGGCCCAAGGGTTAAGATCTCATGCCCGAAGCTTGAGGCTTATCTTGTTAAATATATCTGCCCAACCCTACCTAGCAAGTGCAGGCAATAGGGTCTCATATATTTGCTACTAGTACTTCTCTTGCCTCTGATTTTACCTGAAGACACTGCTACAGCAGGTTTTGTGGGTGTGTTCCTTGGCTCTTTGCCCTTGTTCCCATGACAGTTGGTATTAGGCATCTTACCAAGGACACATCATGGACTTTTAGTATAAATAAAAGGATTAATGATCAAAGTCACACTTTGTATATAGGATAAGTCTGGGAGTGGCTAGTTATTGGAATGGCCCATTGCTGTTCATGGAAACTAGTCCATGAAGTCCTGAGAAATGGGAGATTTACAGGGACTAAGAAAACCTAAATTGACTTCATAGATTATTAATAATGGCCTTAGAGCAGCGGTTCTCAACCTGTGGGTCGCAACCCCTTTGGCGGTCGAACGACCCTTTCACAGGGGTTGCATAAGACCATCCTGCATATCAGATATTTACATTATGATTCATAACAGTAGCAACATTACAGTTATGAAGTAGCAACGAAAATAATTTTATGGTTGGGTCACAACATGAGGAACTGTATTTAAAGGGCCAGAAGTTTGACATTATAAACTTTTGAACAATAATAGATACAGAGGCAGAGCTGCCTCAAACAGATTGTCAAACTGCAGCGGGAAGGCTGGGGAGGGTTGGGGGGGCAGGAGGGAGTGGGGTAAGAGATCAACCAAAGGACTTGTATGCATGCATATAAGCATAACCAATGGACATAAGACACTGGGGGTTAGGGGAGGCTAGGGGACTGTCTAGGGCAGGGGGAAAAAAATGGACACATATGTAATACCCTTTGTAATACTTTAAGCAATAAAAAAAAGTATAACACATACAATTATGTACAATATATACTACTTGATAATTATGATTATGAATTGATATGATTAATTGACAATAAAGGACTATATTATTGGTTTATATATTTACTATAAAAAGAAAAGGGCCAGTAGGTTGAGAATCACTGCCTTAGAGAGTCACTAGAAAGGACTGAGCTCCTTTGAGACAAATTTTGAACCATGGCCCCTGCTAAACCACACTCACACATGCACACATGCACACATAGAAAATGGAGATGGACCCACCAGATGTTCACCAAAGGACTGATTAGTTGGTATAAGACAGAGGAGATATTAGTGAAGTGTGAAGACTATCTATAAGACAGAGGAAAAGAGGGATAAAGAGTCCCTGGGAAGGATTCTAGCTGACCACTTCCTGAGACTCTAGAATCACTGACTGGCTCAGAGGTTGGTGCAGACACACAGGCAGTCCAAGGGCAAACGCCTCCATAGACAATTTATGTACCGGATGGACAATTCCATTTTGCGATGTAACACCCGAAAACACAAGGTTGTGCTTTCCCCACAGTGTGAGCTCCCTCAGATATTATATCATGACGATGGTGTTGCCATCCAACTCCAGAAGGGATAGAGGGAGATGATGGCCATTTTCGTATCTGCTGATGGACTCTACCCTGCTCCCAGGCCCCTTGCCCTCTTGCCAAACTCCGCGAAAATATACCACCAGTACAGGCCAATGAAAATGATAGTCAGCAAGGGTCTTTCAGAGGCTAAGCAAGGCATTCCTCACCTCAAATGACACAGGCTCCTCAGTCATGGAAAAGGCTCAAAAGCCCTGGTTGATCATTGCTTAACATTCCAACCACAGCCAAAAATACCGGTTCACTTTCTTTTGTCTTGACAATGTACTCCTCCAGGATATTCTTACAAATACCAGTGCCCCGTATTTATAAATACTGACCATTTTTTTAGAGTCCCCATAATAGCATCAATGGTTGCTCTGCCTCTCATTGAAAATTAGTACAATTTGAAATGGAACAAGTTGTTATGTTAACACAATGGAGCACACCATGTGGTTAGGAGCCATCTTTGGGAGGTGGACTGCCTACAGGAATGACCTCTCCAAAAATAAGTGGAATTTCTTCCAAGTTCAATGAAACTAGGTACAGCACAAGATTCCTGATGGACAGATATGCTTATAATCAGGTCTCCTAAACTGGCTTCCACATTATGCTTTTAAGTCTTGTTTTTCTTAAAATCCTATAAATTCTTATCAATAAATTATACTGACTCCTGTAATATTTTCCTTTTTGTAGGTAGAATACGCCTCCTATGTAGGATACTGACTTAGATTTCGTGGTTGTATAAAATGTAGAAATGCTGGGTGTTGGGGAAAACATGATGGATTTAAATGCTACCTCTGAGGCAAATGCTACATGCCCCCATATCTTATGGGAATGTTTATAGTGGTAATGAGAAGGTGGTGTTTAATGCAAAATGTTAATAGCTCACCAGAAATTCAAGAGGAACACTGAAAGTTCGTGTTTATTCTGTCTTGAAAATAGCTTCATCAGGGCATATTCAGTTCCTGTCCTCCAGGCAGGCAGCTGAGGGCTAGCATGTGAAGACACTGATTCTCAAGCCCTTATAAATACCTTGAGGGTCTAGTAAGAAGCCCAGAAAAAGAGGACAGGGGCTTAGAGTCTTCTAATTTAAATATAAAAGTATGTTTTTTTCTACTTAATTTCTCAAACTGGTAAAAAAGGAACTATCAATAATATATTTCAAATGTTTAATGAATTTGCATAGCTGATTCAATTTACCATCAAACTTTTAAGTAATCAAAATTAAATTATTTATAAGCCAGAAAAATGTGTTTAATAAATTCTTAGAAACTGAAAATAAAATACACAATAATATTGAAACTGTTATATAATCTGACTATATACCTTTTATATCAAAAAATTGCTTTTTAATAACCTCCTCAGCCAGTGTCATTTGCTATTTGTCCTTAAACTGTAGTTTCATCCTCTTAACTACTTTCATAACAGATAAGGTGAAGCTAAAAACTGGGTCATTCAGTATTTTCTTTTGTCTGTCTCCTCCCAGTTCATAATATATGTGTCTCTTTACAGCCCCATATTCATGAGTTTATAGGTTGGTTTAACATGGGGTGATGGCAGCACAAAATCATCTTAGTATGTCTACTCTTCTCTGAACACACACACACACACACACACACACACACACACTCATGCACACGCACGTGTGAGCACGGAAGAAAGGAAGGAGAGGGAGAAAAGAAAGAGAAAGAAGAAAGAAAAGAAGAGGGGAAAAAAGGAAAAATATTAGTTGCTTTTACTAGTATATAAACCTCTTTTCCAAGACACACATGTCATTACCATTGTCATACCTAATACGTATTAGAATTGGTATTACTAACCCTATTAATCATTGCTAGAAAATCAAACAGTAGAGACTAGAAGTGAGAATGATGATAAAATTGCTTTGATGGTCTTGATAATGTTCCAAAGAACAAAGTCAGTGGTTTTACCTGACTAAGAGTAAATGTTTTGAGTATTCTGAGAACCACCACCATTTTTTGTTACCATCATCTTCTTTTCATTTTCAAGGTATTTGAAGATCTGTTTAACTAGTACAGATATTGCTAATATTACTAAGTGGGAAAACAAAGGGAGAAATCAAACAAATGTGTGTGTGTGTTTTTATTTTAGCCTTGCTAGGATCCCCAAATCCTTCTGATTTTGTTTCTCTTTTGTTTTGCAGACAGCCTCAGTGAATTAGATCACAGCCAGCCACTTGAGACTGAATTAATCATTCATATGCTTTTTGAAATCTATTAAATGAATAAAGGAGGGAGAAAGGCAAACAAAATGCCTGCTCAGTTCTTAGTGTTTGGCCATCTGCCAAATGTGTCTGATGTCACCCTCAGTGGACCGGCAAGCCCTTTGGAGAGCTTTCAGTTGCCATGTTAGCCCTTAAGTACCCTATTTAATGGTCAATAGATTAATGTTCTATTTTGTTCTCTGTACCTTTGTATATTGGGCCATCTGATGTTAACCACAGGTTATACAAACTGTGAGCAGGAATCCTGAAAAAGAAACTGTGAGAGGCTTGTGAAGAAATCAGGTGTGGGTGTGGCAAAAACACAAAATAGCAAAATAGCACATAGACATCTCTGCAAAGTAACAGTGAATTGAAAGAAGATTCTAGAGAAGATGGAGATGGATGAAGAGAACATAATGGTATTGTTTGGTCGTAAGGCTACAGGATATAGAAATTATGTGGATACTCCTCAGTATGTGAATGCACCCAGAGAACCTGACATCAGTGTTGCAAGTTGATGTAGTCTGGCAAGAGCAAGGAAGAAATAGGGACTTTCAGAGGCCCTTTCACAGATTGTTAGATTGTTATTATTTTGGTTATGATATTTTACTAAAGTTCTATAAGGTGTTATTATTGCAAGAAATTGTTAAAAGGCTATATGGGATCTCTGTACTATTTTAATACATGTGAACCTGGGATCATTTGAAAATAAAAAGTTCCATAGTGGTGATAAACAGGTGGCCCGTGGGAAATAGTTTGCTCACTTCATTGGTTTTTAAAATTTAGCCTCCATGTCTATGGTTCCTAATTTTCTATTCTGGTCCTTGTCTCTCTTTTGACCCAGGTATTCATTTTCAATTGCCTGCTACTTGGGTAACATTCTATAATTTCATGTCAAAAGGTCCACAATTAAGTTATTATCATTCATAACCTCCCTCCCCAAACAAACAAACAACCTGTTTCCTCCTCTTTTTGCAGGTTCTTTCTCTGTGAATGGCAGCAGAAACTCCTCTTGTTCCTGGTCCAAACTCTCCCAACAACCAATCACATTACAAGGTGTACAGGTTTCATTCCCCAAGATGCTTCTTACTTCTATGACACTAAGTTTACTATTTAAACTATTGTCAGAACTTCTTTGTGGTTCTGTCTTGTCTGATTCTCCCCATTAAGCAATTCTACTCTGTCTCACAGCTATGAAGAGGGCACTGCCTTGCTCAAAACCACTCCCTAACTCTCCCTCATTCAGGGAGAGAAGGCCAGGCTCCTCAACCTGCCTGTCATCCTGGGCTCTCTACCTTTTAGCCTCAACTACTCTTTTCTACTCTTGATACTTACCTATTCACCCATAGGTACCAACCAAAATGGAAGATTTTCTGTTTCTTACACATTTATCTGTTAATGTCTTCACTCTTTCCTCCAGCTGCATGCCTAAGTTTTCATCTCTTTCAATCAAAATTCTTTTTTTTTAATATATCTTATTGACTTTTTACAGCGAGGAAGGGAGAGGAATAGAGAGTTAGAAACATCGATGAGAGAGGAACATCGATCAGCTGCCTCCTGCACACCCCCCACTGGGGATATGCCCGCAACCAAGGTACATGCCCTTGGCTGAAATCGAACCAGGGACCCTTCGGTCTGCAGGCCGACGCTCTATCCACTGAGCCACACCGGTTAGGGCCAATCAAAATTCTTTCAAATGGAGATCAAAATAGGTCAATCTGTCAGCAAACACTATAACTCTCCATGGGAATAATGAATATGAACACTGGGAAGGGTTTCCTTTCAGAGAGGCAATGATAGCAGTACTGATGTATAGCACAACACTGTCCAGATAGACTCCCAGCCCAGCAGAAAGTATATCTGTGTGTGCTGGAGTGCAAGGCACACATTGTGTTAAACAGAATTGACTTATGTGTCTGGTGGTAAGGACAAGTCAGATCTAGTAAAAAACTAATCACGTACAACTTTCACCAGATTTTGTTTTAAGATCACATCAATATCCCTCTTGTATGTGTCACACTTCTGCACCACATCTTCACAGGATCGTCCTCTCTTGGTCCTTTTGCTCTCCAAAGTACACTGAATCAAGGCTGGTAAATGTAGAGAATCTTTATGGACAGTGTGGAGTGATCTAGACTCCAGGATGGTTAAATCTAGTTGGGCTAAACATATCTGTAGGAATATCTTGCTCTACACTCTTCGACACTGCCTCCCTTTATTTTGACTGTATCTTCAGATGGGTTTCCTGTCTGGTGATAAAAACAATTACTAGAAGCTAGAAGCTCTTGTATTCCACCTTATGATTTCCTCAACAGAATACATATTGTCATCCTTGCTTTTAATTCTCTGTGTTGATCTGTTTGGACAGCTTCTACCACTTATGTTCTTCTTTTAATTATAGTTTGTACAAACTTATAATATTACAAACAGCTCATTAAGTCTTTACAATGATGTTAATTTAAGCACTATTATTCCTCACATTTTACCAGTGAGAAAACTGAGTTTTAAATATTCTCAATTAATTTGCCCAAGGGTCCTCAGCTAGTAAACAGTGAGTAATAATTTGAACTTAGGTGGTCTAGTCCCAAATCCCACATACTTAACAAGTGCTCTATTGCCTACCTGACAGTTTAACTATTTGGAAAATTAGGATAATTATAACTACCCTACTTTCCTCAGAGGACTGTTGTACTTATCAAAATTTTAAAAAGGTATATAATTATGCCAGAAAAGTACTTTTGAATGTATGGGATTATTATTTTTCCATAATTCAGTTTAAACAGCACCTAATATTCATTTACTTTTTTTTGAATAATGAAAAGTAAATGTTATTATTATTATTATGCAAAATACATAAAAATTCTTACAACTCAATAAGACTGTAACTTGATTTTTTAAATGGACAAACAAGTTGAAAAGACACCAGAAAATAATATCTATAAGTGGTTAATAAGCACATAGATAAATAATCAACATCATTAATCATTAAGGAAATACTATTAGAACCACATGAGATACTACAATATTATCCACCCTTTAGTACAGCTAAAATTAAAAAGAGAGACTACTGGTGGGAACCTAAATGGTATGACGACTTTGTAAACTTTGGGAAATTTTATAAAACGTCTAATATACACTTTCCAGCCATTATACTCTTAAATAGTATTTAGACATAATAGAAGTAAAGACATAATTCATAGGTCTCCACAGAGATTTACAATTTTTGTTCATAACAGCTTTATTTCCAATAGCTAAACCCTAGCAACAGTTCAACTGTGAAGATAGACTGTTGCATATTCATGCAATGGAATACCTTTCAGCAATATGAACTAATTGCTATACACTGCAACATGGATAAATCTCAAAATCATTATCCCGAGTGAAAGAAGGTAGACACATAAAGTACTTACTATATTATTACATTTATGTAATCTGTAAACTAATCTGTGGGGCCAAAAAGCAGATCAGTGGTTGCCAGAAATGGAGTAAGGGGTGTCCTGCAATGGGGCACAATGGAGGTGATGTATCTTTAGGGCAGTTGGTGGTTTCATGGGCCTATAAAATTGCTAAAATAATTGAATTGTACACTTAAAAAGGATGTAATTTATGTTTGTAAATTACTCATAAATAAAGGTCATCAAGGGGAAAATAAAAACTATGAAGAAAGCCCAATGTGTAACTAATTTAAACAAGATGTTCTAGATGGGAGGATAGTCAATGAGGGATAATGAGGGATAGTGGCAGCCCACGAGAGCTGCTTGTACACATCTTTCCCAATAAACAAACACTGGGCAGTCAATAATATCTTGATAGTAGCTTGAAATCAGCCATGGTCGGAGTATAAACACCATGGAAATAGAAAGATGCTGCAATTTGCATTTTTTCCTTCCTTCAAGAACCTATTGTTAAACATTTACTAACAAATCACTGACTGCTATACTCTGTAATATGTATGATTTATACCCAATATTTCTGTTTATAGCTATGTTACCTACCACACTTCTAAGAATCCTATATAATAAAAGGCTAATATGCAAATTGTCCCTTTGACAAGGATTTTGACCAGGAGGCGGGGCTGGTTGGACAACTGCCCTTGCCCCCCCCACCCCGCCCCACTCCTGATCGCCCCCCCACCAGTGCATGAATTCATGCACCGGGCCTCTAGTATAAAAATAAAAATGGAAAGTTGGTAAGAAATTTAAATGCAATATAGTATACTGAAGGAATAAATATAAAACAACTTCCAAATTAGACTCTCTTCCTAAATTTGGAAAATAGGGATAGGGCAGAGGTTATGTTAGAAATAATAAAGTAGAAAGAACAATGGATTAGGAGCTAGCACACTGGAGGCCAGCATGAGTTCTGCCCATTGATAGGCTCATGTGACCTTAGGCATATCCCTTCTTCTCTTAGCCACAGTTTCCTCATTTGTAAGTAAATTTTTTAAAAAAATATATTTTATTGAATTTTTTACAGAGAGGAAGGGAGAGGGATAGAGAGTTAGAAACATCGATGAGAGAGAAACATTGATCAGCTGCCTCCTGCACACTCCCTACTGGGGATGTGCCCGCAACCAAGGTACATGCCCTTGACAGGAATTGAACCTGGGACCCTTGAGTCCGCAGGCCGATGCTCTATCCACTGAGCCAAACCGGTTAAAGCTGCAAGTAAATTTTATAATATCCTAAGTTTAAATCATGCAGTTGGTGTGAGGATTAAATAAAATAATGTCTGTGAAGGTGCTTGTCATTATTACATTATAGTCTAATATTTTCAGAGGTTTAAATGTCTTCCCAAATATAATTGTAAGCCTTTTGAAAGAAAAAAACATAATAGTAATTCAGCCATTCCTTATGAATTATACAAAGCATTTCAAATATAAATACAAAAATTCTTATTTCCATTTTGAGTGAGACTAGAGAGCTTACATATTTGCCTCTCTTTTGAAGATGCATATTTAGATTGATTATGTCATTATCTGTGTGATAAAATCAGTTATACTCTTTTCTTTTACTGAAGAACTTCAGCTCTATGACTTAAAACTTCTCCATTTTAAAGCAGTTTGAAATAGAACCTCTGAAGTGTAGCTATAAAAATCTATCTAGCTTTCTGTGCTGAAATTTAAGTGGCCTACAAAACAATAAATTGTAGGAGCTTCTTTGAAATAATAAAAGAATTAGAAATAAAGCACAAACAGCTTCAGCAGCAGTTAGATATAGAAAAATCAAGAAGCATTTGATGCTTCCTGTAAGGGGGGGAGGGGGGCATGTCTTTGTAAACCAGAAGTGAGGCAGAGGAAGAAGAGTTATGGGAAACCCATTTGCCTCTTCCTGAAATAAAAAAAATTTCCATAGATGGTGAACTCTAGTGGGACTTCTTCCTGATAGTTTAAGATCCAATGCAAGATTGGTTGCATTAAGACAAATAGAGTCATAAAACCTTGCACCTGAAACCATGGAGAATGATAATAGAGTTTCATTAGGAAGTTGAAAGGATTGAAGTCTGCAGGAACATTTGCCTGGTGGCAGGAATGTCAATTCATGCCCAGGTTTGCACACATAACCTGGTACTTGCATTCCCAAAAAGATGGGGAAGAGGATGGACTGGGTAGCCTATGACAGCAACAAGAGCACCCACTAGAAATTTCTATGGGTTTCATTTGACAGTAAGCTTGGTGTGAACCAGGGCTGCTATGTTGTAGTAAAAGCTAAGGCAACCATTGGCTGTGCTGGTAGAGTAGTTCATCTAGAGTGAGGCAGTTAATACCTTTGTTTGTTCAGCTAGTCATACCATGTCTAAAGCAGCGGTTCTCAACCTGTGGGTCGCGACCCCTTTGGCGGTCGAACGACCCTTTCACAGGGGTAGTCTAAGACCATCCTGCATATCAGATATTTACATTGCAATTCATAACAGTAGCAACATTACAGCTACGAAGTAGCAACGAAAATTATTTTATGGTTGGGTCACAACATGAGGAATTGTATATAAAGGGCCAGAAGGTTTAGAACCACTGGAAAGGATTGTATTCAGCTTAACAAACTACAAGAAAGACTGGACAGACCTAACTGGTTTGGCTCAGTGGATAGAGCGTCGGCCTGGGGACTGAAAGGCCCCAGGCTCAATTCCAGTCAAGGGTATATTCCTTGGTTGCGGGCACATCTCCAGGAGGATGTGTGCAGGAGGCAGCTGATTGATGTTTCTCTCTCATCAATGTTTCAAACTCTCTATCCCTCTCCCTTTCTCTCTGTAAAAAATCAATTAAACATATTTTTTAAAAAAGAAAAAGAAAGACTGGACAAATAGTTGCATATGTAGAACAGGGCATATTCCAATAGGAGAGGTGCAGATTGTTGAGACATGTAATAGAGCTGGAAGATAGTACCTGTCTTCAAAACAGAAGAGTTAATATGAAAACTAGAGGCCTGGTGCACAAATGTGTGCACAGGTGTGGACCCTGCTGGCCTGCCCCAATCAGGGCCGATTGGGCCAGGCTGGCTGGGTGGAGGGGCTGCCGGCAGGAGGCACGATGGCCCTGTCCCTAACCAGGGTGAAGGGGGCCGATCAAGGGCGGGGCTGTCTAGGGGGGGATCTGTGGGTGGTTGGCTGGCTGGCGCTACCCCCTGGTCGAACTCCCAGTCAAGGGGAAAATTTGCTTATTAGCCTTTTATTATATAGGATCAAAGATAGTTCTTTTTTTCTTTTGAGGTTTAAATGGTGGTAGGACAACTACTGAGAAGTTACCTTCTGATTCAACTTCTATATAAGCAGAAGGGAGGTTAGGATGCACAAAATATAGGATAACTCCAACTTGAGAGTAAATGAATTGAAGATACAGAATCAAAGTTAATGAACATATGGTATTCTGCTGCTGATTATTTGAATTGTTTTACTATAATAATGATGACTTTGCATTAAAGTATCACCCATTTAATTATCCTACTTGCACTTGCCTGGAGTTGGCCTGGAATGGAATATAGTATGAGTGTATAACTTATGAAGAACACAAGGCTTTGAGGCAGCCTCATTAGCACTGATCTAACAGAATTTAGTCATGCTCGTTTTCACTGGGATTAGAATATGGCATATTTGAATGAGTGGTTGACTTTATTATTCAGAAAGGACAATTGTATTATTATTAAAATAGCCTTCCTAGAAGGTATTGAGTTAACTTTTACTTATCAATGACTAAATTAAAAGCAGTTCTCATTATAGATTGATGTATTATTCCAGCCTCAGAATTATTGGCTCATGCATTTAATATACTATAAATATAGGATGGCTTTCAAGTCATGACAAACTGGCTTACCTATTCAGCTCAAGCTGACTGCACTATTGACAACATCATTAAAAGCAAAAGCAATATTCTATTAATTTAAAGGATGGGTGACAATGTTATAATTCAACTCAAAACTACAAA
This sequence comes from Myotis myotis, assembly GCF_014108235.1. Classification (NCBI taxonomy): domain Eukaryota; kingdom Metazoa; phylum Chordata; class Mammalia; order Chiroptera; family Vespertilionidae; genus Myotis; species Myotis myotis. The sequence goes on from NW_023416313.1 coordinate 164,129,115, forward strand.
TTTTCCATTTGTATGTGGTAAAGTATAAGCATCTTTATCTATTTTTTTCAGTACAGTCTCATATAATTGAATTTTACACTTTTCTAGATAATCATTATTTTGTAGACATTTTAAAAAATGACAGAACTAATCATGTTGGTATGTCTTTGGTGAATGTGACTTAGGCATATTCAATAATGTCTTTATTCATTCTCTTCATCATCATCTGCCAACTATCTGCCAGATATTTTAAAATAATATAGAAAAAGTCACTGTCCTAACTGAGCTTACATACATAAAGCTCCAAAATGTACCTGTAATATCAAATTTTCTCAAATACATATTTAGCCAAAATATCAGTCAAGTGTCAGGGAAGAAAGAGACCTTTTTTAAATAAAGTGTCTTTAAAAATTACCTCTGACATACTCTTTTCAAGAAGTGTCTAGAAGATGTGGGCCAACAAAATATAGGAGTGGATTGTGAACAAGAAAGATAGGTAGGATCTGGGACCACATTTCTCAAATTGTACCACTAGGCCCTGGAAAACTACTCCTACATCACAGGGTACCGTGCAATATTTTAGTCATCAAGGGAGATATACTGACATATGGTAGATACCACATGAACCACTAGTATTAATTTGTTGGGGCTTAACTACTTAAAACACAGAACTGTTTCTTTTGGCCTAGGAGTGTAATAAAAAAAAAATTAATGTGACACAGAGTCTGAACACAAACATTTAAAAATATTTGATCCAGGAAATGAAGTATCTAACAGAAGACAAAGGCAAAGGGAGTCCTCAGGAGGACTGTAAAAGGAGAGCTTTATGAGCAATATTCAGTAGGTCTAGTGATCATCTACCAGGTAATCCTGAGGCAGAGAAGACTCTGAGGGAAACTTCTAAAAACTTTAAAAAGTGGAAGAAATACAATGCATTTAAACAAATAGAGAGAGGAGATTTGCATCATTTTGAGGGTTGTGGAATGATTTATGATAACTATGTAGAGAAAGAAATAAACTGAATGAGACAATTGTCAATATACAGATAAGAAAAAAATTCAGAAAGAGAAAAATAATCATAATCATATGCATGGCTCATTTAATATTAGTTTTTACAATGTATAATGAAAACACTGAGTATCTTTTAAAAAATTTGGTTTATTTTGAGAGAATATCAGAGACAGGATGAGTGCACATTTTTCAGTGTGTGTGTGTGTGTGTGTGTGTGTGTGTGTGTGTGTAAGAGACTTAATCATGGTATTACATTTGGAAAAGCTAAAAGATAATTCTTACCATTAAAATCTTTTAAAGTACCAAGAACATATTATCATATTAAGTACCAAAAGAACCAGCTAAAAATGTTGAAGGTGACTGCTTTTGGAGTACTGGTAATTGGGAGTAGTCAGAGTAATTAATAATTAGTTTCATTGAACCATTTGACTTTTAAAATTATAACTTTAATAAAAAAATTAAAAACTAAATTATTTAAATGAAACACATTTTAAGACACTGTAACCTGTGTACATTTCTTTGGATTTTTGTCATTGTCTCTGTTTTTCAGTGAGGACTTATGTGAGTCTGACCTCACTGGAAACAGAAGTAAGGATTTGGAGGATGGGTTACCTAACCCTTACAGGGGATTTTGAGGTTAAAAGTAATGAAATAGAATGTGGTGCCTTTTGAATAGGAAGGAAGCAAAGCAAAAATACCTGACTCTGGTCAGTTCATTCTTTTCTCTCAAGGATTTATTTTTACTTTGAATTTTATTTTTAAAATTTATTATCTTAAAATTGTCTCATCTGGTTATAATACATTAGAATCTCTGGAAACAGGCCATTTCAGGGTTTTAATGAAAGACCTACAGTAAATTAAATGTGGATGACCTAGAATGAAGATCAGGGAATTTGGGAATAATAAGCACACATCACTCAGGAAAACCATCTGTGGTAGATATTACTCGTGTTCACCAATACCTGATTCTCCTTTTCTTTTGGGCACAGAAAAGAATGAACTTCTCAATACCTTGCAATTGGATTGGGTCATAAACAAATTATAGCAAATGAGTTGAGAAGTGGTGTGTGCCATTGCCTTTCTGAAGCATCTAATTGCTAGTGCATTTTCTTCCCCAGCCTCATAAATTGAGGCCATAAGTGCTAAATGGTAAAACTGTAGGATAATGAAGTTTCATCAACCTCGATGTCCTACTGCTAGAGAACAGTTTCCCCAGAACTCTGTATTAGAGAGAAATAATTTTGAGTGTGTGCAATAAATCACTGAGATGCAGAGGTTGTTTATTACCACAATCTCACTTAGCCCATTCTCACTAATTTAACATCTATTTGAATTAACTGTTCATTATGTTAAAAAATATTTAAGATCACTGAGAACTTAGTGATATCCCAAAGCAAAGGATCCATGTAATTTATGCTTATCATTTCTAATGCTAAATTCCAAGAATGCTAAATCCCAAGACAAGCACTCTTACATTTGTTCATTTTTTTTTAAGTGTGAAGTATATGCTCATGTTTACTGTTCTCAGTAATATTTTAACGTGAAAATGTAGAGGTTTTAGTTTGGTTCCTTTGTCTTCTGCTTTAATTTTTAAAAAATTATTGGGGTGACATAGGTTCATTTGTCTTATTTAAAAGTATTTAAAGACCATTTTAAGGGCAGTTTTATGTTTATGTTAAAATCTAGAAATATTTACAGAGATTTTCTATATACTCTCTCCCCCCACCCATGCATAGCCTCTCCCATTATCAACATAACTCACCAGCATGGTACATTTTTTGCCAAAGATGAACCTACATTACCACATCAAAATTATACCAACTTCACTGCTTACAGTAGGGTTCATTATTGAGGTTGCATTTTCTGTGGGTTTGGATAAATGTATAATGATATGTATCCATCATCATACATATTATCATACTGAGTGTTTTTCACTGCCCTAAGATCTTCTGTGTTCTGCCTTTTTACCCCTCTTCCCTTCCCCATCTTTGGAACCACTGAACTTCTTTTTTTTTCCTCTTTGGAAGGTTTCTGAGCACTCCCCTTTTAAATGTTTTATTTTATTTTATTTTATTTTATTTATTGTTGACAGTATTGCAGATATCTCCCATTTTCCCCCTTTTACTCTCTCCACCCTGCCTTTGCCCAGACAAAAAACCAACAAGGAAACAGCGACCTTAAATGACACACTAGATCAGATACATTTAATTGATATTTACAGAATATTTCATCCTGAAGCATCAGAATATACATTTTTTAAGGTACAGGGAACATTCTCAAAGACAGAGAACATATTAGGACACAAAATAAGCCTTAACAAATTCAAGAAGATTGAAATAATATCATGCATCTTCTCAGATCACAATGGCATGAAATTAGAAATAAACTACAATAAAAAAAATTTCAAACACATGGAGGCTAAGTACTATCTTATTAAACAGCTAAATGGATTACCAATGAGACCAAGGAAGAAATAAAAAACTTCCTGGAAACAAACAAAAATTAATACAAAAACAACCTGAATCTATGGGACATAGGAAAGCAGTCCTAAGAGGGAAGTTCATAGCATTACAGGCCTACATCAAGAAACAAGAAAAATCTTTAATAAACTAACCCTACAACTAATAGAATTAGGAAGAGAACAACAAGAAAAGCCCAGAGTAAGTAGAAGGAAAGAAATAATAAAGATCAGAATAGAAATAAATGACATAGAGACTAAAAAGCAACAACAACAATAAAAAACAATACAAACAATTAATGAACCAAAAGCTGGTTCTTTGAAAAGATAAACAAAATTGATGAAACTTCAGCCAGACTTATCAGGAAACAAAGAGAGAGGATCCAAATAAATAAAATCAGAAATGAAAGAGGCGAAGTAACAACTGACATCACAGAAATACAAAGGATTGTAAGAAAATACTTTGAACAACTATATGCCAACAAAGTAGACAACCTGGGCAAAATGGACAAATTCCTAGAAACATACAATATTCCAAAACTCAATTAGGAAGAATCAGAATAAGCCAAGAACAACTAATGAAATTGAAATAGTAATAATAATAATAAACTCCCAGCAAACAAAACCCTGGACTAGCTTCACATGTGAGTTTTACCAAACATTCAAAGAACATCTATCCCCCTCAAACTATTCCAAAAAAATCCAAGAGGAAGGAAAACTTCCAAGCTCATATTATGAGGCCAGCATTATTCCAATTCCAAAATCAGATAAAGACCCTACAAAAAAAGAAAATTGCAGACCGATATCTCTAATGAACATATATGTTAAAATCATCAGCAAAATAAAAGCAAATAAGATCCAGCAAAACATTAAAAAGTTCATATACCTGACCAGTGGGATTTATTCCAGACATGTAAGGCTGTTAGAATATTTGCAAATCAATATATGTGAAACATCACATTAAATAAAATGAACTTTTTATTATTTCCAGTTTTTCCTTTGCCAGAATGTCTTATGGTTGAAATCATATACTATGTAGCCTTCTTAGACTGGCTTCTTTTACAGTTCTCTTTTTCACTTCTTATTTTTTTTAAAAAAATATATTTTATTGATTTTTTACAGAGAGGAAGGGAGAGGGATAGAGAGTTAGAAACATCGATGAGAGAGAAACATTGATCAGCTGCCTCTGCACATTCCCCACTGGGTATGTGTCTGCAACCAAGGTACATGCCCTTGACCGGAATCAAACCTGGGACCCTTGAGTCCGCAGGCCGATGCTCTATCCATTCAGCCAAACCGGTCAGGGCTTCACTTCTTATTTTGTCAATTTCTCATATTATGCCAAGTTTCTGCTTTAGACCTGGGAGCCTCCGTGTTTCCTAGTCTATTGTGGTTTTATTTTCTTCTACTCAACTTCTATCAGATAAAGTTCTGATATGGATTTTTTAAGGTTCTTCCATGTCTTTTCAGGGCTTTATAGCCCATTTCTTTTTAGCACTGAATTCCATCGTTTCTTCTCCCTCATAACATAGTAACCTATTGTTTATACTACAAAATTCAGTTTGAGGTTCAGTATTATGGCCAGCCTCACAGAGAGAGGCTCCATCCATTAACTTCAGCTGGTTTCACTTTCCAGCCTTTTAAATTCTATTAAGTTCATTTAGCCTCGGGGAAATCAAGATCTTCTCTGGCTGGTTTTATTCGAGTCCAGGTCTTTCTTATACCCTCTCCATTCACTGGACACCCCAATGGCTTGTTCTCTTCATTTTTCCAGCCACCACAGAGAAACCCTTGAGCCTGTCTTTTCTAGGCATTCAGCCATGCTTCGAGCCCTCGCATCGTGTATTCACGCAGCACTTTCTATTTACTGTTGCATTATCAGTTCTCCTTTTCACTTTATTTTGTCAGTTTCTCATATTATGCCAAGTTTCTGCTTTAGACCCGAGAGCCTCCATGTTTCCTAGTCTATTGTAGTTTTATTTTCTTCTACTCAACTTCTATCAATAAAGTTCTATTTAAAAATAATCATATTTGGTTGAGATTATAGTTTTAGCAAGAAGAGTGCACAGTTGGGGGTGTAGTTATTCTCACTGGGGTCAAGTGACAGGAAAGAATATGACCTTGTTTGCCTTTGGGGATCCAGGTTTACTGTGAATAAAAAAATTACTGAATTGTCCTGAATGTGCTTATCACATTGGAAGAGCCATCAGAATTCTGGTGAAGGTGATTAACACATTTAATATTCTTGGCTCCCTGATTGAGGAGTCTTATTTTAAATACATTAATGCAACCGTAAATGAGGAACTCAAATATAGCTATCATTCCCTGAGCCTGATCATTTAATGAACTAACAATTAATGTAAGAATAGATTCTTATCACAAAGCTCTGTTCATAACTGCTTAAGTTGGCTTTATGGTCTGTTGATTGGCTGAGGGAAATTAATTGAAAGTAATTATATATAAACAATTTGAAAACTATGAAATAAAGTAAATATTAAAAAGTAAGCCTCCATAGAACAATTCAGTGAGTCTTATGGTAAGAGTAAAAAACTGAAACTTCTATATTATGTCTAGTATTTAACAACTTTCCATGCTGTTATTTGTAAAAGAATATAAACCAATTTTAGTATTTTTTCTAAGCAGAAGAACCAACTTCCAAATTTCTCTATCTAAAATGTCTTTGCCCATTTTAGACCTTATGCCTCTTCCCAATAAACATAAATTAAATACAAATAATATTCATTCAATATTCAGTCAATATTTCTTTGCTATATAACAGTCAATGAGTTCAATATAAGAGATTAAGAGAAAATAAAAATTCTTATCTTGAGATGCTCAAAGTCCAGTAGAAAGATAGATATATAAAATAAATCATTTCAATGCAGTGTGAAAAAAATTCAGTATTAGAAATGTCAATAGTATTATGAAGGATACATAAAGGGACAAGTAATTCTGGTAAAGCCAAGAAGGCTTCACAAAAGAGGTCTCATTTTGGTCTATCAGACCAAGAAGGTAACGTGAAAAACAAATATGTGTGTAACACTTCATTTACACACGCGCACACACACACACAGAGTATTGACATACTCTGACTGTTGGCTGCTCAGAACTGGGCTGTTGGCAAGAGTTTATAGAATAAAATGAGTAGGTGGTATACAAATATAATAGGTCAGCTTGTCCAGTGTTATTAGTAAAACAAGCAGTGCAAATATTTACAAATAGTAAGCAATGACAGTTTGCTGTAATAAGGTGATAAGATGAATGTCCCCTATTTTTTTAAAGCTGCTCCTTAGATATCAAAATACATGTAATATTTTATCTTCAAACACTCCTCAAGTTTAATTTTTCAAAATCATTAATTTAACTTGAAATTTCTCTTCATGATCTTTGGGAAAAAACAGCTATTAAATAACAGTTATATTCTCCCCAGTAGGAAAGTATATTAGAAGGTTGCAAGTAAGAAAACGAAAGATTAGACACTCTAAACAAAGCATGTCAAACTCAAAGGCCAACACAGGCCAAATAAACAAGGTTTAAGTTTATGTGGGCCGCAAAAAACCAAAAGCTTCAATTTTCATAGAAATTTAGGTTGATTTCGATAGAGACATGCTGAATACAAAGGGCTGAAATAAATGAGTAATCATTAACATAAAATAATAGAACATTTTAATAAAAACTAGTATTTTTTCTTGAACATTAACTTACCAGGCACTATGAATAACCACACAAATTAAGCAGCATAACATAAATAAACCTATTTTTCTTGTTTTCTGAAAGCGAAATATTTCCTGTTGCACACACCAAACAGGTTAGTACAAGACTAATGACGTGGCAATTGGCTGCTAAAATATTCGCTGCTAGTATTAGTGGAGAGAAATGATGTGCCTGCACGTAAGGGAAATGAATGCAACATGATTATAGTAATCAGTTATTAGTGAACGTTGTACTTCGTTATTAATAATTATAAATAACAGCATATTGTAAAAATTAAGTTAAAAATTTTTATTAAAACATTTCTTACATACCGTGAGATTGGCTGGCCGCAAAAATATTCGTTGTGGGCCACATGAGGAGCAGGGCAGAGAGGGAGAACCATTGTTGTGGGGCAAAGGGCGAATGCAGCAAGGTGGAATAGTGATTTTCACCTGAGGTAGAAAGTCAGCAAGCTAAATCTCATCCCCAGTGGCTCACAGAGATTACTTTGAGTCTTGAATATGGCTAGAGAGGACGATGTTAAGGACTGATCAGGTTATGCCAATATGCTTGATGTTGACAATGTAAATTAGAGATGGCTTTTAACCTTTTAGTAATGAAGAGATTTTTGCAAGAAGAAAGATTTCAGAAACATCAGGATTTGGGATATTTTAATTGATGGAAAATTTTCCCCCTATAAGTTTTCACTTTAAGAATAGTAAAATGTGGAATTGCTGGGTCAAATAGCAGTTCTGTTTTAATTTTTGAGGAAATTTCATACTGTTTTCCATAGTGGCTGCATCCAGTCTGCATTCCCACAAGTAGTGTAGTAGGTTTCAGCTGTAACAAAGAAGGATCTCTTACCCTTTGCAACAGCACAGATGCACCTGGAGAGTGTTATGCTAAATCAAATAAGCCAGTTAGAGAAAGACAAGTATCACATGATCTCACTTATATGTGGAATCGAATGAACAAAATAAACTGACAAACAAAATAGGACCATACACATGGAAGCATGGAACATACTGACAGAGCTCAGTGGGAAGGTAGGAGGGAGGTGGGAAGAGATTAATCAAAGAATTTATATGCATATATGTATACTCCATGGACATAGACATTAGATAGGGGAAGGCCTGGGGTGGGGAGGGAGCCTGGTGGAGGTGGGGGCAAAGGTGAGAAAATGGGGGCCTCTGTAATACTCTCAACAATAAAATTATTTTTTTGAATCACATAATCATATCAATTAATGCAGAAAAAAGAATTTGACAAAACAACCCCCTTGACTGATAAAAACTCTCAGCAAAGTGGGAATAGAGGGATAATACCTCAGCATAATAAAAGCCTTGTATGACAAACCTACAGCCAAGAATTTAGTCAATGGGAAAAACTGAAACCATTTCCCTTAAGAACAGGAACAAGACAGGGATCCCCACTCTCACCACTCCTGTTTGACATAGTACTGGAAGTGCTAGCCACACTGATAAGACAAGAAGAAGAAATAAAAGGCATCCAAATTGGAAAAGAAGAAGTAAAAAGTGTCCTTCCTTGCAGATGACATGATATTGTACATAGGAAACCCTAAAGACTCCATCAAAAAACTACTAGACTTAATAAATGAATTTGGCAATGTAGCAGGATAAAAAATTAACACCCAGAAATCTATGGCTTTTCTATACACCAATAATGAACTCACAGAAAGAGAAACTAAAAAAAAAAAAAATGATCCCATTTACCATTGCACAAAAAATATTAAAATATCTAGGAATAAACTTAACTAAGGAGGTAAAAGACTTATATGCAAAAAACTACAGGACACTGAAAAAAGAGATAGAGGAAGACATAAACAGATGGAAGGACATCCCATGTTCATAGATTGGTAGAATTAACATCATTAAAATGCCCATACTACCCAAAGCCATCTATAATTCAATGCAATCCCATTAAAATACTAATGGCATATTTCACAGACCTAGAACAAACTCTCCAAAAATTCATATGGAATGAAAAACGACCCTGAATAGCCACAGCAATCCTGAAAAAGAAGAACAAAGTTGAAGGGATCACAATACCAGATATCAAGCTATATTACAAAGCCACTGTTCTCAAAACTGGTTCTGGCATAAGAACAGGCATATAGACCATGGAGCAGAGCAGAGAACCCAGAAATTGACTGAAGATATTATGCTCAATTAATATTTGACAGAGGAGGCAAGAGCATATAATAGATTCAAGAGCATACAATGGAGTCAAGATAGTCTCTTTAGTAAATGGTGTTGAGAAAATTGGACAGATACATGCAAAATAATGAAACTAGACCACCAACTTATACCCTACACAAAAATAAACTCAAAATAGATAAAGGACTAAAACGTAATACAGGAAACCATAAAAATCTTAGAAGTATCCATAGGCAGCAAAATATCAGACATATGCAGTAGCAGTATTTTTACCAATACAGCTCCTAGGACAATGGAAACTAAGAAGAACATAAACAAATGGGACTACATCAAAATAAAAAGTCTCTGCACAGCAAAAGAAACCATCAGCAAAACAACAAGGTAACTCATAGCATGTGAGAACATATTTACCAATGTTATCCCTGAAAAGGGTTTAATCTCCAAAATTTACAGGACACTCATACAACTTAACAAAAGGAAAATAAATGATCCAATCAAAAAATGGGCAAAGGACCTAAATAGACACTTTTCAAAAGTGGACATACAGGAGGCCAAGAGACATGAAAACATGCTCAATGTCATTAATCATCTAAGAGATGAATCAAGATGACGATGAGGTATCATCTCACACCTGTCAGAATGGCTATCATCAACAAATAGACAAACGACAAGTGCTGGCGAGGATGTGGAGAAAAAGGAACACTTGTGCACTGCTGGTGGGAATGCAGACTGGTGCAGCCACTGTGGAGAACAGTGTGGAGTTTCCTCCAAAAGTTAAAAATGGAACTCCCATTTGACCCAGTGATCCCACTTCTAGGAATATATCCCAAGAAACCAGAAACACCAATCAGAAAGGATTCATGCACTTCTATGTTCATAGCAGAACAATTTACACTAGCTAAGATTTGGAAACAGCCTAAGTGCCCATAAGCAGATGAGTGGATTAGAAAACTGTTATACATCTATGTCGTGTTTTCCTCCACGTCCTGCATGGTTCAGGGTTCGGGTCTGGAAGAGGAGCTGCACACAAATGAAAGAGAAAAGACACGAGATAATTTGGAAATATTGGGGGACCAGACAGGCAAGTCCAACTCAAGGAGAAGGACTTCCACTGTGCTCAGGCCTCACCAAGCTTTTTATAGTGAGCGGTAAACAAGGTAGTGGTTACCGTAGTTACACAGTTCTTGTGAGTTTCACTTGTTTTGACCATGGTTACACTTCCTGCACTTTCTCAGCCCATTAGCTTCCCCGATAAGATCTAGGAAGTGTTATAAGGTCAAGCCTAATTATGCTAAGAGGACTGTGCCCTCTAAGCTAGGACTTATTTGTGACTTTGCCAGCAGGTCAGTCCGAGGCTCAACCCTATATCAGTTTCCCACACATCTGCACAAACAGAAGCATCAAACAGACCATCCAACCTAAGAGGGAACGCAGGGGAAGGCGGGAGGAGGGAGGTAAGAGATCAACCAAAGGACTTGTATGCATGCATATGAGCATAACCAATGGACACAGACAGTTGAGGGGGGGTGAGGGCATGTGGTGGGGGATGGGAGCGGCTGGGAAGAGGTCAGTGGGGGGAAAAGGAGACATATGTAATACTTTAAACAATAAAGAGTTTAAATTAAAAAAGAATAGTAAATGTGGATTTTAGTATAAAAATTTTTAATGCAGAGAAATAGCTGTTATAGTACATAATCAATGAAAATCCCAGAGATCATGTCAAACATTGTTTTGTGTCTGAAGTAAGCACTAAGTAAGTGTTGACCCAATTGGCAACCCAGAGCCAGAAGAGATGCTCTCAAAATTCAGAAAGATCAATTACTGCAATAAAACTCTCTCTTAGATAAATATCAAAGTAAAATGAAATAGAGGTTTTTAAATGTCGAAAGATTGCTAACGTGTGGAGAAGAGGAAATTTCACTCAGTGCATTAAAGGTAATCAGAATTTCCCAAGATGAAACAGCAATTCGATGTGTATTTTGTAAAAGGAATTCTAAGCCAATAATAAAATGTATTCAAATTATATACTGTGAGAGGATGCTAATAATTCTGGTGTACAAGGTGCCTTAGGGATGAAGAGAAGATTATCAGGAAAACTCAGTGGTTTCATTTTTACTGACTTCCCTGAAGTTGTTAGATTCCCACACCTACTTTATTCCTTAAAGCAAATAAGTTAGAGGGATTAGGGATGCTAGCTGTATTCTCACAGGGCTTTTCCAGATTTCCTGACATTCTATACATGTGAAAAAATATACAAATGTAAGTAAATACAGAACCAAATAGCCATTTTTACTCAGATGAGTCCCATAGTGTTAAAAAAGTAAATTACTGAAATGATGGTTAAAGTATAATTTATGGATTCACATGCTGCCATGCCCACATTATTGTGCTCTCTGCATAATGAAAGCAAAACCCCACACTAAATTTTACAGCCCGTTTAAGAATAACCTATGGAGATAAAAAGTACCCAGGGAATCACCTTGTGCTTATGAGTGGAACAGGGGATATAAGTCCAGAACCTTGGGGGTTTGTTTGAGGCTTTGCAAATTCTCTCCTTCAACAGCAGTTCTTACCATATGGTAATGTGACTGGATGAAGGAGGTAATAAGTGGAAAATACACCCACCTCACAGTACCTCACAGTATTTCTCAGAATCTCTTTCAGCCACTATTTTTTGTTGTTTTAACAAAGGCATTTGACTTTGGTACCACTTTTTCAAGAGTTGAATGACATGATGGATGGATAATTTTTCAACAATTGGATGATTAGGACTAAAGTCTTAAGCCATTGGGGAAAATATTAATTTGTTGTATATGTGTAGACATAGCCATATATCTTAGCCATCTCAATATCTCTCTCTCTCTCTCTCTCTCTCTCTCTCTCTCTCTCTCTCTCTCTCTCTCTATTTTTTCTTAGAATTATCCAAATATATGTATTTTCTTAGAATTATCCAAAAGATACTGCAGCTACATCTATTAGACATACAAAAGCTTGCCTGAAGTATGTTGCTTTGTGAAAATTTGACCCAATTGTATAATTTAATCTACTTTCAGATTGAGCCAGATGAAATAAATTGAGTTGTAAATCTGAGGACCATGTTCTTTCCCACAAAAGTCAGCCAACTAAATTTTGAAAGGACACCTTCTACTGTTCATGATGGGAGGCATAGAAGTGAGGTCTGGAACCTCTATGAGCTATTTTAGGCTGACATCAAAGGGTTAAAATGAATACTTGAAGCCTTAACTTTGACTATATGCTTTTTTCCCATTTGAACAATGACCTTAATGTTATTAAAATGAGGCTTTTGTATTTCATTAAGAGCTAAGCAATTAAGTTTGCATTTTTGATGTATCGTAATTGTAATAGTGTGACATTGTTCTGAGGATAATGTTGATTGATCATTCATAAGGCAACTCCTTTCAACAGGAATCAAGTATAAACCAGCACATGCAGTAAAGCATTTTATTTTCAGATTGGTAATTTGCACTCACAGTTTAATCTTCAGTTTCAGAATATTTTTGGACAGATTTTCATCTGCTTTCTTTTCTTTAGACTCCTATGGAAAGTGCTTTGAAAATTAACCAAATACTCTGGCAGAAGAACACAGAGAGGCTTTAGCATTAATAATGAACTATCTTTAATTGCTGAGTAAAAAAGTTGACAGACAGGTACAGGACAGAGAAATCATTCGTTTTTTGCAGACAATAGAAGAGTGCATGACCACATATTCTCACAGCATCAGAATAAATAGACATGTGGCTATTTGGTCTCAATACCTGTGAGGTTTTTCATGCTCCAACCCACTGTTGAAATCCCATGGCTGATAGAGATACTGTTCCCAGATTCTCTTCAGGTACCTTTCTGAGTTTGTTAATTTCAAACATAAAGTATGATTCCTGTGGTTTTATATTATGTCAACTTCTCCAAGTTAGAACTATGCTTTCCAGAATTCCCTTCTCTGTGTGGTTCTGGGTTAAGATGAGCCATTAGGGAGATTTGTCCAAAATTTAGAAGGAGGAAGAGCAGTAGCAGTCATTAGGCTCTGAAGGTCGGTGTAGCATGACCGGTGCCATTGAAACACATGCGTATTGTCACCTGGGGAGAGAGACCCTCTGGTCTGGAGCTTCCAGGTCCTTTCTCACTACATTTGGCTTCTCTAACTCCTGGGCCAGGCATATTTAGGGTTTGGCAAAAGTAGCTTTACAATTATAATACAAATAAATAACACAATAATTAATAAATAATAATACAAGAATAACCTCTTTTGGGTACTCACAACTATAAACCTACTTTTGCACACCCAGTATGTAACATAGTAATGAAGGGCACCACCAGCTTCTTAGGCAAAGCACCACATTGTTGAGACTGGATACAGATGTGGGTTTTATTCTGCCCTCCTGGGTTCCAGTTTGTTTTCACAGTCCTTTGCTTCATGTCCAGGTTTTCTCCGCGCTGCCCACTCTGCTGACTTATAGAAACTTCAGGTCATTGCCAGATGCAACAAGAATGTCCGCAGACGTCTTTATCATCTTCCACAAGGTGTACTGTTTAATCCCTATAATAAATTCCTGTTTTATATCTCCCAGTGCGTCTGCTTCCCTAGTTGCACCCTCACCAATACAATCAGAGAGGCTGAATTCTAGGCCAGATGTTCTCTTCAGCTGGTAATCAGGGAAGGCGCATGAGGCATGACTTTTCCACTCTGTGACTTTGTGGTATATGTTGACATGCTTCTTTGACTAGAAGAGGAAAACTTTGATTTTTTAAACAATTCCTTATTGTTTAAATAATATGAATGCTTTTTCTCCCATTGACCTCTCCTGGCTCATTCCCACCCCCAGCACATGCCCTCACCCCATGCCCCTATTGACTGTCCATGGGTTATGCTTATATGCATGCATCCAAGTCCTGTGGTTGATCTCTCACCCCCCATTCCACCTCCTAACATACCCCCACTGCCTTCCCTCTGAGGTTGGATGGTCTGTTCAATGCTTCTATGTCTCTGGATCAATTTTAGTTCATCAATTTATGTTATGTACATTCACATGTATCCTTTTTAAAATGCAGAAAGCAGTCTCTCACTGTCCAGGGAATTTGTGGAAATAAAGCCACAGGACAAAGTCATTCTGATCAGTCTCTGCTGTCCTGGGATCAATGCTTTTCAATTCTAAATCTCAAGAGTGCATGCATTTCTGTGTAACAATGGACCCTTTCCCACCAGTCTGTTCCCATTGTCACTAAATCAGGAAGAGAGGATGGAAAGGCCTAAACTTGGATGATTATTAAGGAGTTTATCTCTTCTATGAGAATCACCCTTTTCTCTCCTGGCCTCTTATTCTTTCTGTCTCTTTTATTTGCTAAGACCAGCATCCCTTTTCATAAAATACAGTTACTCTCCTCTCGAATCTTGCTTTCTTCGTCACCTCTGTTTATTCATTTAATTTGACGCTCCTTTGTATATTTTGATTTAATTTCATGTTTAATGTTATGCAAAGACAGAAAGGAGCTATGATGATGTGCAGAAGGCCTGGTAGGACTTCAAGGAAGTTCTACAGAATATTATGTCATCCTTATGGATTTTTTTAATCTAGACAATAAATAAATCAGGTGATGCTACACAGTCAAGAGTCTGTGTATGGAAAGGAAATGTGGTCAGCATTCCTTGGGAGGGCTCAGAAACTGAGCCAATGGGATCATGGGATTAGGCTGATTGATGCCAGGGGCACACACTCAGGTTATTGAAGGAAGCTAAGGCAGGTGACTGGAAGGAGGCATCTTGTGAATTCAGTCAGATGCCTCCGGTAGTCTTGACACTGTTCTCAGGAGAAACAGTATCTCCCCAAACTCAGTAAGACAGAGCATCATATTTTAAAGCCTGAGGTAAAGGCAAAATGTGGAGATTTCTATGATGATAATAATGTTTACTGTTCATTCATAATACAACTAGATCACCTACAGGCAGCTAGGTGTGTAGATACCTTGAGAGAAATGTGCAAGTTGAGTCAATCAAACTCCTAGGAAACAAGATTCCAGTTTCTGGAGGGGGAAAAGATGTGAAAGTAAAGGCTTTAGTAAAAGCAATTCAGGGTCAGTTATAGAGGAACCCCGTTAATTTATTCATTTACCATGTGTCTATTGAATAGACAGCACATTCTGCATCCTAGATGAGGCATTAGGGGTGAAATACTTCTTAAAACTGCATTTTCTGGAACTAGTGCTTATGTATTAATGGCATTCTTTAAATATAATTTTGTGAGCAAATATTTATTATTGCTATCATTTTCCACAGAACTGTTGAAAGCATTTATCCTGCTAATATTCTTTTCCAAATGAAGTATATACTAGGTTGCATTTACCGCACATGGCCTGTTTAAATCAGCATCCTTTAGAAAACACTGGAATCATCAATAAATACTCTCCTTGCCTTCAAAGACCTCACAACCTATTGATAGCTAATAGTAGGAAAAGTGATCAATGTAGATAAATAGAGCACACTGGAGTGAGGGTAGTGGAAGGAAAAGAAAATAAACTGTGCTGAGGGTTCTCCATTTGCTCCTTCGTTTTATTTTCATCCTCACCCCAGCATATGTTTCCATTGCTTTTAGATAGAGTTTAAGGGAGGAAGAGAGGAGAAGGGAGAAAAAGAGAGAGAAACATCAATGTGAGAGACACATCAATTGGTTGCCTCCCACCCACCCACTAAGAGTCCCAACCAGGGCTGGTAATGAACCTGCAGACCAGGTATGTGCCCTTGACTGGAATAGAACCTGCAGTCTCTTGTTGTGCAGGTGGAGGCTCTAACTGTTTACCCACACCAGCCAGGGCTCCATTTGCTCCTTTAAATTGATATTTATCCTTCTAGTGCCACTCTGTGTACCAGGGAGGTGATGGCTATGGACAGCATTATGTGGACTTTCTTGCCTTCTAATTTCAAGTTGGGATCAGTCAATAAAAATTCCAGGACATTTAGAGGAAAGATTATGATATTATTTCTTCTTTCACCTACCACTCCTCTACCCTCAGCAGGGGGATTTGGGCAGCAGCTGCTTTCTTTTTCTAAAGGCAATGAGTCATGTCAGCAGCCTCTCACATATGCCTATGCTCTCAGTAGGTTAAGGAACACAGATCCCTCTACCTATTTAGGCCTAGGTTGGTAACAACTTCCATTTGCTGTTAATACCTTTGTGCTTCACCATCTGCTGTTTATCCCTCTGTATAAAGTATTATAATTAATTATATTTAATTAATTTTTGAGTTCATCATCTATATTGTGCCATAACTCTCAGTGACAAAGGTACCAATATTTGAGTGTCCATTATGTCCCAAACACTTTAATGCACAGTACTTCATTTGGTTAGCACAAACACTCTTCAGGGTATGAATTATCAGCCTTATTTTATAAAATAAAAAAAAATAAGAGAGAATTAAAACCTCAAAAGGTTAAGTACCATGTTTAAAATCAGACCTCTAAAATTAGTGGTGTTATAGTAATAAGTTTAGTTAATATAAGTTAGCATAAGCAAACTCCATTTTGTATTAGTATAAGTTAGCATAAGCAAATTTCATTTTGTATTAGAGGGAATTTTAACTTTACTTAGAAGAGGAACTAACTTGTGTATGTGTGTGTGTGACCCTGATAAATAACTTGTAACTCCCTGCATATACACCCCTGATAAATAATTTGTAACTCCATGCCTATGCCCCCTGGTAAACAACTTGTAACTCCCTGCATGTTTATCCTGATAAGCCCAGAAGGCACCCCCAGAGCACACCGATATGAGACACTGAAGAAGCCCATCCATCGGGTATAAAAAGAAGGACTCTCACAGCAGCAGTTAGATGCCTGTCTGACCTCCACAGACAAGACGTTCTCCTTCTCCCTGGAAACAGCCGTTTCTGCTCTGCTTCTGAGCCCAGACTGTTAGAGGCCTCTCTTCGTGTCAAGAGACTGAGCATCTTGCAGCTGCGTACCTGATGACCTCCGTGTGTCTCTGTCAGCGAGTGTCCCTGGGTGGCCTGCCAAGGACTGAAATCCATCAGCTCTCTGGTAAATAAACCTGTGTGATTCTTGCATTTTGTTTTCTGT
Source organism: Myotis myotis (assembly GCF_014108235.1). Lineage (NCBI taxonomy): Eukaryota > Metazoa > Chordata > Mammalia > Chiroptera > Vespertilionidae > Myotis > Myotis myotis. The sequence continues at coordinate 164,146,519 of NW_023416313.1, forward strand.
GTCTCCTCTCTTCTGAGTTTTAGTTTAAGCTTGGCCTAATTAATTAATAATAAGTACCCTTTGACGTCTGTATTGGTATATCCAAATGAGGCGCACTGGGTCACCTGTGCATACGTTCCCATAGAAGTGGAACAAGTGGACCTAAGACTTGAGCCTCATTGTCCAAAACCCAAATACAATTTATCTCACTTTATGATTAAGAAAAAGGGACCAACTTTTAGAAATAGGACAAAAGATCAGAGCCATATTGATCTCAGTATTATTGAGCCAACTAAATAATGAAGTGATTTGGTGAAAGAACTGCAGAAGTAGAGAGACTGAATTGAGTATGAAAAGAAGAGGACAACAGAGGCCAGGGACAGGGCAGCCTCTTTCAAAGGTGAATGTGCTTTTTCTCAATTTCCCCCCATAGTGGTTATAAAGACGTAATTACACTGAGGGTGAACAGTGCATATATAAATAAATATGTATATTTCAGAGAGGAAGGGAGAGAGAGCTAGAAACATCAATGATGAGAGAAAACCATTGATTGGTTGCCTCCTGCATGCCCCCTACTGGGGCTTGAGCCTGCAATCTGGGCATGTACCCTGATTGGGAATGGAACTGTGACCTCCTGGTTCATAGGTCAAAGCTAACCACTGAGCCACAGACTAGCTGGGAAAGGGAACAGTGTTTTAAAATCATATACCTTGCCTCAATGAAGGAGGCCTGGATTTTGCTGGAACTGTCTATTTGGGGGAATCTCTTAATTGCTCACTATTCCTTTCCCTTTTAAAAATAAGATTAGGTAAGCAACATGACTACAGTTAATAATATTGTATTATATACTTGAAATTTGCTAAGAGGGTAGATCCCAAGTGTTCTCACTACAAAAAAAAGTAAGAAAGAAAATGGTAACTGTGAGACATTATGAGTATGTTAATTAGCTTAATTGTGGTCTACATATATATCAAAACATTAAGTTGTACACCTTAAATATATACAATTTTTATTTGTCAGTTATACTTAATAAAGCTGGGGAAAAATAAGATTAGAAAAATTAGCAACAATAATACCTTATCCATGTTTCTCTCTGCTCTGGGGCCATAGATCAAGTATGGTATTTTTTTCTAACTTTAGGGAACAATCAGTGGCCTGAATTTATATTAGAACTTCAAGCCCCCATAAGTGTAATAAATCCACATGGGTAATAAAAATATTTCCTTTGTTTCTTAATTATTTCTTAGTATATAAAATCCCTCAGTGCTCTAACGCTCTAAAAAAAAAAAACACACCCCACAAACACCTAGAGAATCTGAGATACCCAAGTAGGACAGGTGCACAGAATTTCTGACACTAGACCCCATTCTGCTCACGATATTTTACTGGTCATTATTCCACCTGTGAAGAATAAGTTTGTCCTCCAAATTATATATCTGAAAAAAATGTAGAAGTTATTAGACAAATGGAATTCAGCAAAAAAGCACAAAAAACATCAACTGACATTTGCAAGAATTCCCAAATTGCAAGAATTTCCAAAGCCAGCAATGTATTTCTTTGCAGCTAAATCCTGCATATGTGTTTCCAAAAGGACTGTCCTGAAAGGGCTGAAGCAAGGCATGCAAAGGAAAGATAGAAGCCCTTATGACAGTGGCTACTGTATAAAAACAAATGTAGTGCAAACTACATACTTCTCTAAATTGGAGAGGATGAAGATGAAGATCTCATCAATCTGAATAATACCTTTCGCTAATTCTCACACAATCTACTTGTTTTGTGTAAGTATGCTATTTTCCCCTTGATTTTTCTGGAAATATTTTTACCAACAAGAATGGATCTCACACTGGTGATAGAGTATTTCTTAACCCAAAAGGCATTTTTTGCCTGCGGGGCCAATATCACATGGATCAAAGATTTTTGATTAAAATACATACAGTGAGGAGTATAGCTGTGATGTTTTTGTGTGATATCTGGATATTGTAATGCAACACAGCAGGTAGAATGTGAACTTTAAGGTAGAGAAACGCAATATTCCTGAAATCTGTGTAGACTTTCTCTAACTCCTGGTATTACCATTAAATTTCTCTGGGAGGCAGCCAGCACTGACATTATACTGCCGATCAGAGATGTTCTTTTGATGGAGACTATTTGGTGATGCCAGGCTGAATAGCTCCACAAATGATGATGGCTATGGTCTTTCTAAACTGGGCTTGTTTGATGAATCAGGAGAAATTGCAAAGCTATCTGTAAGTGAGACACAGAGGAGAATTTTTGTGTGTGTGTTATTTTTCCAGCTTTTGAACTGATGTAAAATTTGAAGGCCTAACTCATTATTTTCCATGGGTGGAACAATGACCAGTAAAATATTATGAAAAGAATATGGTATCTAATGTCAGAAAATCTGGTTGGAAGCAAAGCTCTGTCTAATGCTTTCTGGCAGTGGATTTGTGGCAGGTCACTCTACCTCCTCCAGGAACAGCATTCTTTTTTTGTGTGATGGAAATAACAACTATTTCACAGGTAATTGTAAGAATCCATTAAAATGATTAATGTGAAAGTGATTATAGTCAGATGGTTTACAGAATCTTATCACTTCCCCACTCCCCCAAAACAACTAATAAAAATAAAGTATTTTAAATTTCCCTTTTAAAAAATATAGTAATGGGCTGGTGATTAGAAATGGAAAAGCAGATGTCAAAAATCAGTAAAATGAGAACCTAGAAGGATTAGCAAGAGACTGAATTTTAGTTCCATCCTGAAGACACCAAATTTGAAGGAGACAGCCATTTGGAGGCATATTGAGCTTTCATGGCCTCTCAGGAGACAAAATACAAAGCCCAAGACCAGCTTCAGGTAGGAATTATAATAATAGGAGGTGTGCTTACCTTGCATTAGGCTAGAACCTCCAAGCACTATACTTTGGTATAAGGGAATCTAGAAATAAACTTGTCTTTCTTCCCAGGAAACTATTTAGAAATATTCACTTTTTAAAACCATGATTTCGGGAGTAAGAAAAAACATTTCATCTGGAAACTTACCACTGTAAGTAAATTCTAACATAGATCTATCTACTAAATTTATACTATTTTTCTTTTTTTAAATATGTTTTTTATTGATTTCGGAAAGGAAAGGAGAGGGAGAGAGAGAGATAAACATTGATGAGAGAGAGAGAGAGAATCATTGATTGGCTGCCTCCTGTACACCCCACACTGGGGATCGAGCCCACAACCCTGGCATGTGCCCTGACAGGGAATTGAACCATGGCCTCCTGGTTCATAGGTCTATACTCAACCACTGAGCCACACCAGCAGACTATACTATTTTTCAGGTTAAGATATGGAGATTATAATCTTAAACATCTTTGGAGTAGCACAGCTGATGTATGGCACAAGTAAATGCCAGTCATTTCATTTAATGAGTAGGCTGCAGGGGTGGGGGGTGGGGGAGAGGTGCTCCATGATCAAAATCCAGCAGATACAGAATGCCTCAGAAGTGGACCCACCCAAAGTTCAATTATTTAAATGATCACACAGACCGAGCATATTGAATACATCTAAAGGTAAAGGAGATTAAATGTAAGTAGAGGCTTCTGTTTCTATGATAAACTAACTTGTATTAAACTAATCTTCCTGTCACTAACAACTATTAAAGCTGAATAAAATATAGAAAACAGTCTTTCGGAGACCTAATGGAGCAAAGAGGGTAACCAAGACTTGAGGGAATCAGATCCTGGAGAGACAGGAAGTGCTCTGAGGTGACTGCTATACTTTCCTTCACTTGTTCTTTTTAGCAATCTCTGCCAGCACATAACTAGTTTCACAGTAGCCAGACAGAAAGCAGTGATCTAAAGCTTAGGACAATTATACTGAGTTGAGGCGGCAAAAAATTGATAATTGATGCCCAAGCTCTAGCTTAAGGATCAAGATTCCAGGAAAAAAGAAACCTCAGAGAAAGTAGCCCATTTACACATGCAGTTTCCCCTTTATTAACCAGGACATTAACCAAGGCCCATACTGAATGTGCACAATGCAATACAGTGAACCAAGCAGTTTCTTCTTGTCCTCATCTGATAAAAAATGTCATCATGAACGGGTATAAAATTGTTTTATGTACCTATTGTTTGTTTTTTCAAGTGTTAAAATCCTGGGATACACCACACTTGATCATATATTATTGTTTTTGTATATTACTATATTTACTTTGATTTTGTTTTGTCAGAGACTTTTTTCTGTGTATGTTTGTTAATGATGAGGTCATTTTCATTACCTATAATGTTTTTGTCTAGTTTTGTTGTCACTGCTGGCCTCAAATGTGTCAGAAAGATTCCCTGCTATTTTCGTTTCTGAAAGAACTTGTGTAGTTTTCTTACTATTTGTTTCTTAGATGTTTGGTAGAGTTCACCAAGGAAATGTTCTTTGTGGAAACACTTTTAACCACATATTCATTGTCTTTAATAGATACAGGGCTATCCAGGATATCAGTTTTCCTGAGTGAACTTTGGTCGTTTGTGTTTTTCCAGAAATGTGTCTATTTAATCTATGATGTCAAATTTACGGACATAATATTTACATAATATTTTATTATTGTCTTTTTCCTCTGTAGGATCTTTAATAACATTTAACTTTTTATTTTTATTTTCAAAGTATCAGCATAGCTTAGCTATAGCTAGCTAGTCCTTTGTCCTGCCAATGACAATTTGTTCTAATATTTCCCAATTTTCTGGTATATCATTCCTTTCTACTGGTATACCATTCTAGTTGAGTATTGGTGAAAACTAACTCAATTGAACTATTACCTGTGCCAGAGACCATCTTTGCTCTACCTACAAGTTAGGAGTTCCTCATTGCTCCCCAAATAGTAGGTGATCCAATTCCAAAACCTTACTCTAACTTATGCTTTGGCAGAATGCTCTTTACACCAATTATTACAGGTTGGGTTCTCAGGGAATCATATAGGACATTTATTTCAGAGGCTATTTGGGATAAGCACTGAGAAAGTAAAGGGAAAAACGCAAGTCTGAGTACAGGGGAAATGTGAGCTGTGATAGAGTCTCTCTGGAAGTCTAAGCTGACCCAGTGTATATGAGGAGTGGGGGGCTAAAGATACAATGATATTTCAGAGCTCTTCAAAGACACTGTATAGGTAATCAGATGGGTATCTTTGAGAAAGTGTCATAACCTTGGCTATGGCGACTCTCTTCAACCAAGGCCATCTCCTAAAAGGACTGGCAGGTCAGAGGAGCTTGCTGACAGCAACCCCGCAGCTGAGATTAATATATCCTGCATTTCTAAAGGGGAATCTTAGAGGGATATTAAGTTTGAGAAATAAAAAAAAAAACCCATGTACATCAAGGCAATCATAGTCAAACCGCAAAAAATCAAAGTCAAAGATAATATATTTAAATCATCAAGAGAAAAAGGACATCAAATGATCAACAGTAAGATATACAGCTAGTTTTTAGTGAAGTGAATCAGAAGTTAATGAAACATTACTTTTAAAGCAAAAGAGGAAAATAGCTGATAACCAGGAATGCTGTTCCCATGGAAAATATTCTTTAAATATGAAGGCAACATAGGATATAGGGAGATAATAAAAAAAACAAAAAACATACCTGAGGTTGCTTGTTTGTTTTGGTTTTTTTTGCCAGAAGAATTACACTAATAGCAATACTAAAGGAGGCCAAAACGCAAGGATGGGGATAGATTACCTAGACTTTGAAGAACCATTGGATATAAGGTCTTCAGCTGAGTTGGTACCTGGAGCCCCAATGCATTTGTATGACACTTCTCGCCCCATCGTTAGAGTGGGCTCTTAAGATGGTCAGGTAGCAAATGGAATACTAGCTACGTCTAGCTTATAGTGTGTTCACAGACCCACTGTGTGTTTGCAGACCCACACATTGGTGGTTATTGCTCAGTCTACAAATGTATAACTGAGGTTGGTATGCTTGGAATTTGGGACAATTCCTCCAGGGCCCTTAGCTTATAAATTAAAAACTATCATAGCAGGAAAGGCCAAGTGAAAACCTCAGAAACTGTCTCCCTTCCCAGCTGAAAGAGTAAACAAAAAACATGGCATCCTGGGAGAAAGATGATGTGGTGGCAGTGATGTGTGCCACCATTAAAGTCTTAAATGTTGTAGGGACAGTGGTCCCTATAATATATTCATTTAACCAGCAAGACTGGATAGTCTGTAGAAACTGAGTGATTCTGGAGGATGACTTTAGAATAATGCAAGCAACAAACAAGCAGCTGGATAGCTGCTCTGCTGGGAATAAGAGTGTAAATTAAAGACTCGGGTACATGGAATGCACCCAATGATTCTGCATTCTTTGCTATTAAGATTAGAAAATTGACCAGAAACAGTTTGCATTCAAGTGGAATGCACATTACTATTTATTTGTAGTTCTGACCACATTTGTCATAATCATGTCTAAAGAGATCTTAACTACAATAATATTGTCTAAACTCTGTTTGTTTTTGTTATTATACAGTCTAAGGAGATCTGAACCTCATTATATTTTACCATATGATATCAGCTTGACCCATTACATCAATGACATTAAGCTAATTGGACAGGATAAGCAAGGAAAGTCTTGTATACTAGAGGCCTTGGTAAGACACATGGTTGGAAGATAAACTATGAAGTTGTAGAGACCTATGGCCTGAGTGTCTTTTTGACTTTGCTGGGTTCTGCAGCCAACACATTCTACATCTAGGAGTACTGCTCCAGACCATAACTTGGGTAACTTAGAGGCTGCTAGTGTTCAGTTGGATCCAGAAATTTAAGGACTCTGAAGTAAGTCAAGGTCATGGTGCAATCAGCTCTATCCCTTGAGGTCTTACCCACCCCCACATTCATTACTTTTAAAGCAAAACTGAGATAGAACATTGGCTGGGCTACAACCAATGATTAATTAAATCACATATAGGAGCAGGTGACCTTGACTCCCTTGTCACCCACTACATGTGCCAGTGTCCGTTCCCAGATCTCATCTGTAGCCATCAGGAGGTACAGACTCTTCTATTAGGATAGCATGGTGAAAGTTTTAACCAACTGGTTCACCAATTGGTGCCCAAACTCTACATGCCTCACCAGTGATAAGGTTTTCATTGCCAATCCGGCAGTAGGAAACCTGGGTTCAAAACCCCATCTTATATTTTAGTTTCTTGGGTCATTACTGATATTAATTGTTGCAGATTGTTTACTCTAGAATAAATAACTGATATTTATTAATAATTTAATAACTTAATAAAAAAGGCATTAGGTATCTATAAAGAATCAACACCTATGGAAGAGAGAGAGAAAAAGCCAGATTGGGCAGGTGTGAAAGTCCAGTTAGGTGCAGGCTAGAGATGAAAACTTGACCGTGGCTCTGGATCATATACAGCCTGTTAACGTTGCCCCAGATTGGACTAAAATAACCAGACCTTTATACCCTCACTTATTACATACATTACTGGCTATGTGTGCCCGTGGACAATGAAGTGTTCTACAATTGAGGAAAACCCTAAAGGAATTCAAAGCTGGAGGAACTTCCCTGAAACCTAAGGCAACAAATGCTTACAGGGAGATCTGGAGAGAATATTTTATTGTTGAGCAGAGCATATAATAGAAGGCAAGATTAAATGGGTGATCTGGAGTTCCAGTATCAAAAACAAAGATGGCAGATTGGGTAGTGAATAGACAGAAATGAATTTTTTCTGAATGCCTTATGCAATTTGCCTTAGACCATCTTTTCCCTCTACCTCAAGTATGATTGTGTCATCACAGACTGTGACATGTAGGATGAGAGAGCAACAGAGCTTTTCCTGGTTGGACTTGTTCAATAGCTTAGCTTTTACTTTTGTCCCTCAGATATGTTGGTGCAGTCACCCCACTTAAAATAACAGTTTAAATACAAAAACAGACTTCTACAATGGGATGGAGACTCTTTCATTTCATTATTCACCAAATACTTATTGAATTAGGTGTCCTGAGATAAAAATAACTAGAGAAGACCAATAGCCTCTAGACTTGTCTTTTGTGTGCAGTGCTTAATACTTCATGGAACTAGTCATTTCTCACCAGTTTCTTCCTGTGTATTACTGCTTTTCCCAATGGGAGCATATTTTTAATTACATAATACGAGTCAATAGAAAATAGGATTTACATGACTAATATTTCCATTCAGTCACTTTTGCTATACATCAAGGGAGGTATTGCTGATAAAAGAAATTTTCATGCAATCAACAAATTGAGTATGTGACCTGGTTTATATACTGTGTGACATGAGAAATAAAGGATGAATAAGCTCTAACCTCTATCATTAAAAGAACCTTCATCCTGTTAGGAGAAATGAGAGATGGACATAAACAGAATATAAAACAATAAGTAATACATGCCAGATGACAAGAAAAGTAATGTCAGAATTCAGAAGAAAGTAACTCTACCTCTGCTAGGCATGAGGTCTCTGGAATGGGTAAAAGGTAAACATCCTAAGTAGAAATAACATCATTATAAAATTTGAATACAGTGCCAACCTACAGTTTAACCTAAGGTTGCTTTCCAAGAAATATGCTTTTAATAAGTGAACAAATGAGTGCAAGGTAAGTAGGGGAGATTTTGCAGATAATGTGTTGAAGTCAGTGGAATCTTTTGGATCATTTGACGTGCAGACTGGAAGAGAGATTTCAAAGAGTCTTGATCTGAATGGTTGAGAGAATGGTGATAACAATTATTGGGGTGGAGAGGTCAGCTGAAGAGGAACAGCAGGTGTGAATTTGGTACAAGATGAGTGACATCCTCACTTGAGCCAAGAGAAAGAGCTGCTTTTGATCACAATCTCATGAAATGGCACAGAGTAGGGGTGGGCACTTTCCTCTTCCTCACAGAACACAGCATGGCTCCAGTGCAGGGAATATTGGAAAGAAAGGAGGTAGCATCATTTTGGCTTTTTAGGTGTTTGCTGTTTTAAGATGTTAGGTGGTGAGGGAGGTGCAGCATCCAGTGGTAGTCAATGTTTTCTCAGAGGAATATCAGAAGCATGACCAAGCCACAGAAGATATTTTAGGATTTGGCAAAAGGGGTAAATTCCCAATCGCCAAGGGGACTCCCAGTAGAGCCTGGTGGGTAGCAATAGCCCCAGAAGCTATAGGCAGGAAACTTGCATATAGCTGGGACTCATTCCGGCCATTTCAGAATGCTCTTGAGGTGTGTGGGGAGTACATTGCAGAGGCCAGAGGATTGGAAATAATGCAGGTGGGTACTCGATCTCAAAGAATTAATGAGCATTATTGTTAACATAGGCACACTGTGGGCACTACAAATAAGCCCCACTCCTCTACCATAGTAACTGCTCCCTCCAACCTATTTGCTTCCAAGAACCAACTCTATACACATCCATTATGTTTCATTGATGGGCAGATAGTCCAGAACCAAGTTTTAAAGCATTTATGGTTGGTTTTGAAAACATGTGCACATGTCCTCAGAAAAGCTAGGCATAGGTTTTCATCCAGAATGAATAATTATGCGTAGAACTGATTACTTAAACACACAGTTCATGATTATGAATGAAATTACCTGCATTACACTGAAAATACCTTGCCCTGCAAGGATTAAGGAAAGCACAACTTGATTGCAGATGCTGGAAATTTTAGGTCTTGAGACTTTTCAGTTGCTCTCAAAACATATCACTTACCTCTTATAACATTCCTCTTATAGAAGTAATTTACAAGTTGAAATTGAAAATGAAATATTGGTTATGCTGGATTTCACAGTGGAATAAACTTAAAGGAGCTGGACCACAGGAAAGTAGGTGGACTGTTTTTCAGTTTTTAACTCATCTAGTTCAGACACTTTTACCAAGATATAGATGCCAGGCTAGGTAGAACTCTATCTACTTGTTTAACCTGGTGATGCCAGCAAACTCCCAAGCCCCTTAAAGTTCCTTCTACAAATCTGTGTAGATGCTTAAAATACTGCCCTTATCACTTCACTGGTTTAGTCTTTTTTACTTATTAAAATACACATTCCTGAGGAGGATAATGTATTAAAGTGTAATCCATCAAACAACATGGTGTGAACCAGCTTGTCATCTGTCTTCCGAAGTGACAGCTGGGGAAGAACAGGTTTATTTTCCTACATTGTTTTGGCAATGTCATTTTTCACATATTTTCTCACTAACCAGATTGGACCCTTTGTACAGGCAAGGGCCTTGGTTTTGGCTTTTATCACTTCATTTCATGTGGACTCACTTCCACTTTTTTGGAAACTGATTTACCTTTCTTACATGTTATAGATTTTTGTGAAAAACCAGCTTAATAAGTATGTAGTACTTAAATGTAAGGACTCAATGCTGAAATGGTAATTCCAGATTAAACATAAAGACATCAGACTCAAAGCACTTTAACATGTAGGCAAAATACAGCTCACTTTCCTAGGTTTATTACTTTATTTTGTGTTTATAAACCATAGCACTATTTTTAAATTAAATTTTATATTTACTAAAGTAATACATTTCATACATATACAAAGTACCACAAAATTTAAAATACTGAAGTCCGTCTAAAAGTTTTCTATGAGGGAACTTGCCCTCCAGGCTTCTACCCTCTTTTCCAATGTTAAAGGTAAAGCATCTATATATATAAAAGCCAAGTTGTAGAAATGGAGGAACGACTGAAACAATCGGTCACTAGGACACACACTGCAGTGGCCAACCGGCCTGATTGGGCCCTCAATTGGCCCCAGCAACCTCCCAAGGCCCCTCCCCATGGCCAGCCCTGCTCCTAATTGACCCCCACCTTGATCAGGGGCGGAGCCAGCCGGCCAACCTCCCATAGCCCTCCCCCCAATGGCCCGGCCCCATTGGCCCCCATCGGGGCTGGCCGGCCAGACCCCACCCATGCATGAATTCATGCGCTGGGCATCTAGATAGATATAATGATAGTTGCAGGTTTTTCACAGGTGCCCTTTATCAATTTGAGTAAATGTCCGTCTTTTCCTAGTTTGTTGAGACTTGTTATCATAAATGTATGTTGAATTTTCTAAAATCATGTTCTGCTTCAATTGAGATAATTGTGTATCTTCTGTTTTAGCTTGTTGATATTGTGAATCAAATAAAAGTAAACTAGTCAAATTATTAAATTAATAATATTATATATTGATAAATTGCTTTTACAAATTTATGAATGTTCAACCCACCTCTCATTTCTAAGATGAAACCTATTTGTTCATAATACAGTATCCTACTTTATGTTACTAGATTTCATTCGCTATCATTATAGTTGTCTAGATTTCTTTGAACCTGTTTCTACATCCTCCTATATCTTCTGAAAGGTTGGTACAATTTTCCACATGATGAAAGTGTCTAATAATATGTCAGTTCAAGTCTCCTCAGCAGCCTCATCCAAATTATTGGATAATTGTTCTCCAGGCTTGCGGTTCTATAAACTATCATTCTGAAGATGTCTGTCTTCTTTCATTTATTTTTATACTCTATCCATGCTCCCCTTTTATCAGTTATTTTTATTTTATGTATCTATTTCTGTAGAGACAATCCTTCTGTACTTTTCTATGAAAAGGTAGTTTTTGAGATACTTTTCCTGTTTTGGAATAACTATATTTTACCTTCACCTATGATTACTACTTTAGTTGGCATAAAATTTATATTTAAAACATTACCCACTTAAAATGTTATAGTTTGTTTTTGATTTTGTTGTGATAAAGTCCAAAACAATTGTGATTCTTGACTCTTTGTAAATAATATTGTTATTTCTGCTTTCAAAGAACTTTGTTGATCTTCTCTTTATCCTTGGCATTCTAAAATTCCATAAAGATGCCTCCTACATGAATTTTGAAAGATAATCATATGATTAGTTGGTTGGTCTCTTTAATCTTGAGTTCTGGGAAGTTGCCTATCCTTAAGTTCTGGAAATTTCTCTCCTGTAATTGTTTTGTTTTTGTGTTGACTACTGAATTTTAGATTTGTTGGGGGTTAAGTTTTCAAAGTGGAAATAATAGAAATTTATGCATAATTTTAAAAGTAGAAGTCTACTACTTTCTTCAGTTTATAATTTTAGTTTAACAAACATTAATCGAACATCCATTAAATACCAGGCACTATGCTAGAGAGAAGGTGCCTAAAGAAAAATTATTTTCAGATACTCTCATTTAATTGTTTTTTGTCTATTGAGGAATAGATAAACACATGAAATCTGCTATAAGCAATCTAATGTGGTAAGAAGTGCTGGTAGGTGGGATGAATAGGAAGTTGAGGTACATGGAAGAGGAATGCTCCTCAGGGGAGTTCAGGGAATATTCTTGGGAAGAAATTATCCATAAGCTAAAATTTGAAGAGGCATAAACATAATCAAACAAAGAAGTAGGGGAAAGAAATTCCTGTCAGAGACAGTGATATTCATTCATTCATTTCTTTACTAACTTATTTAATAAGCATTTACAGAATATTATCTGATTTCAAACAGAATTCTAGACATGGGTATCAATAGCACACAGTTTGATCAAAGGCATGAAATAACATAATACATGCATTTTATTTTGTGTGTACTTGTGTGTCACTAGAAGCATTTAGAACAATTACTGCAGTGTAATATCTGCTGAAGATGTGGCAAGAAAGAAGTCTGGGAACATTATTGAAATGATGAATATCTTGAATTTTTCTTGAATGTTTCTGGTGTCATGATAGGATATTTTCCTGGTTTTATTTTGTTTTTACAATACAACTAGTGTCCCAGTGCATGGATTTGTGCACATTAAAAGGAGATTAATTAGAAGAAATATTTTTTATATTTATTTATATATATAAAAAATCCTGGAGAGGGTACCACCTTGGTGTGGAAGTGGGGGGGGAGGAAGATACTTTTATTGACTAGTAGGTGCCTTAAAAGGTCTCTGCAAGGAAAAAAAAAAACTGGAACTCTAGAAGAAATATTTTAATATCATTATGCATGTCTTGCTAATGAAAAAAAAAATAGGATTCTACTGAGTCTCCTATCTACCTATTCCTGGACTTCTATGAGGATCAAATGAGATGAGGCACAAGAAAATCCTTCACAAACATTTGGTTAAAGTGTAAAATTTTTGCACCTGGCTATAAAGCAAGTCGGGTTCCTAGGCTGAAGAAACTCTAAGGATGCTAGCTGCTAGGGAGAGGAAGCCAGGCATTGCTATATGATGTCATTACCCAGTGCCCACAGAAACCATTTCTGGGCTGGGCTGAGCTATGGGCTGCATTTTGCACCATGGGGTCTTGGCAGCATTGGCTGGGATTTGGTGGGGTGTCACTCTGGGGTGGTGGTGGGCCTGTGTCCCACTTGGGGGAAGCCAAGTGTTGGTTTGTCGGCACCAGGTCCATGGTGCCATTTATTTTTAAATAGCCAGTGCATGTCATGGCAGCTCCTGCATTGAGTGTCTGTCCCCTGGTGGTCAGTGCACATCATAGCTACTGGTCAGATGGGTGGACACTTAGCCTATATATATATATATATATATATATATATATATATATATATAGATAGATAGATTAGAGGCCCGGTGCATGAAATTTGTGCACAGGTATGGTACCTAGGCCTGGTTGGCAATCAGGGCCAGTCAGGGCCTTCAGGCTGCTGTCCAGGGCCTTCCTTCTGGCTGCCGACTGGGGCCTTTCTTCATTCTGTGCTGCCTCCTGGTCATCAGCTCATGTCATAGTGAGCGATAGAACTCCTGGTCTCTCTCTCTCTCTCTCTTTTTTTAATATATTTTATTGATTTTTTACAGAGAGGAAGGGAGAACGATAGTTAGAAACATTGATGAGTGAGAAACATCGACCAGCCACCTCCTGCACACCCCCCACTGAGGATCTGAGGATGTGCCTACAGCCAAGTAGAACTCCCGGTCTCTTGATCGAACTCTCGTGGGGGCACTTTGCATATTAGCCATATATATATATATATATATATATATATATATATATATATATGTATATAATTTTATATGTATTACTTATATTTTATTTTTTTATCTTACCAACTACACATCAAATATAGGTCATCAATTATGGATTTAATATTTTCTCCTCACAAATAGGATAATACTATCAAAGTTGTCTCTGCTATAGAACAGACAATTACCTGTTTATATCTGTATCTATTTAAATGCTCTCATCAACCTTTGTTTCCAGTTTCACTGGAAACCAACTCTCACCTTTCCCTTCACTAACATAAGTTAGCATGTTTAAACAGACTGGTGTGTATTGTTCTGTAATTTTATTTAGGCTGAAATAATCATGTGTAAATATTCACCCATCTTTTTTTCTATTTCTGCATTCATCTTTAAATCTATCAATTATCTGTTTTAAACTTGGTCATTTTAAAAAATTAGTTACTATTATGCAATTTCTCAGCTCAGCCTCACAGAAATCCTTTAAAGTTAACTGATATAGTTTTAATTAATTATTCTCAATGACTGAAAGATGCTCTATCATGTGGATGTACCATAATTTATTCAACCATTATCGTATTGATGCTTATTATCTTTGTTTCCAGTATTGTGTCACAATGAACAGTGCTGAAATAAACATCCTTAAACATATATCTGGCACACTGCTGTTTTAATCTTATAAGATACTAGAGGCCCAGTGCATGAAATTCATGCACAGGAGGGGGGGTGTCCCTCAGCCTGGCCTGCACCCTCTCCAATCTGGGACATCCCTCTCACAATCCAGGACTGCTGGCTCCTAACTACTCACCTGCCTGCCTGCCTGATTACCCCTATTTGCTTCTGCCTACCAGCCTGATCGCCCCCTAACTGCTCCCCTACCGGCCTGATCACCCTCTAACTGCTCCCCTGCCAGCCTGATTGACCATAACTGCTCTCCCCTGCTGGCCTGATCACCCACAACTACCCTCCCCTGCCAGCCTGATTGCCCCCAACTGCCCTCCCCTGCCGCAACCCACCTCATCCGCTGGGACCTGCCTCCTCCGTGTGAGGTGATAGAGATGCCAGGACTGGCCTCCTCCATGCTGTACAGAGCTGTGGGCCCCCCAGGCCTCACTGCATGGAGCAGCCACCTGGCCCTGCCTCCACTGTGTGTGAGGTCATCTTGTGGCAGCCATCTTGTGGTGGCCATCTGATACAGCGTTGTGCGAGGGCATTGCACGAGGGCGTGACATCATCTAGGCTTTTATTATATAGGATGTCCCAGATTATAGCTTAAAGATATGTGTATTTTCAAATTTAATAGATTTTATTGCTAAATTACTGCCCCAAATGAATATATCCCATATCAACCAACAAATTAAGAGAAGGTTGTTTTCACCATATCCCCACCAATAATAGATAAATATTCTTTCTCTGTTTAATTTGTGCCACCCTAGCCAGTTTGGCTCAGTGGCTAGAGCATTGGTCTGCTGACCAAAGGGTCAGGGGTTCAATTCTAGTCAAGGTCATCTACCTTGGTTGTAGGCTCCTCCCGTGTGCAGGAGGCAACCAATCAATGTGTTTCTTTAACATTGATGTTTCTCTCTGTCTTCCACTCTTTCTAAAAATCAATTAAAAAAGTCCTTAAATGATGATGACTTAAAAAAAAAATTGTGAAAATTGGATTATATAAGATATTTTATTACTAGAGGCCCAGTGCACAAAAATTTGTGCACTCCGGGGGTCCCTCAGCCCGGTCTATGCCCTCTTGCAGTCTGAGACCCCTCAGAGGATGTCCACCTGCTGGTTTAGGCCCACTCCCTGGGGGATTGGGCCCAAGCTGGCAATCAGCCATCCCTCTGACAGCCCGGCAGCCATTGGGGGATGTCCACTTACCAGCAGGGAGCAGACCTAAGCTGCAGTCGGACATCCTTAGTGCTGCTGAGGAGGCGGCAGAGACTGCTGCCACCACCGATCTGCTGGCAGCCATCAGCCTGGCTTGTGGCTGAGCAGAGCTCCCCCTGTGGGACCCTACTGACCACCAGGGGACAACTCCTGCATTGAGCATCTGCCTCCTGTTGTTCAGTGTGTGTCATAGTGACCAGTCATTTCCAGTTATTCTGCTGTTAGGGTCAATTTGCATATTACCCTTTTATTATATAGGATAGAGGCCTGGTGCACAGGTGGGGGCCGGCTGGTTTGCCCTGAAGGGTGTCCCGGATCAGTGTGGGGGTCCCGCTGGGGTGTCTGGCCAGCCTGGGTGAGGGGCTGATGGGTGTTTGCAGGCTGGTCACACCCCCTTCAGGGTGGGGGTCCCCACTGTGGTGCCTGGCCAGCCTGGGTGAGGGGCTGATGGCTGTTTTCAGGCTGGCCACACACCCTTTAGGGTGGGGGGTCCCCACCGGGGTGCCTAGCCAGTCTGGGTGAGGGGCTGAGGGCCATTTTCAGGCTGGCCAAGTGCCCTGGCAATGGAAGCTCCCAGCCTCTCCTTTTTTTATTTTATTTTATTCTAGGATTTATTTACCTTCTATAATTGAAACTTTGTAGCCTCGAGTGGAGCTCAGAGCCAGCCAGGGTGGGGCTGGAAGCTTGGCTTTCTCCATCACTGGGCAAACCAAGCTGCCTGCTCGCTCCAGCTCCGCGGCCACAGCTGGCTAAAAGCAGGTATCTGGGGTTTATTTATCTTCTATAATTGAAACTTTGTTGCCTTGAGTGGAGCTCAGAGCTGGCTGTGGCAGGCAGGAAGCTTGGCTTCCTCCATCACTGGGGCAATCAAGCCTCCTGCTGGCTCCAGCTCCATTGCTGCCAGCCGCCATCTTGGTTGGGTTAATTTGCATATAGTTACTCTGATTGGCTGGTGGGTGTGGCTTAAGGTGTAGCGAAGGTATAGTCAATTTGCATGTTTGTCTTTTATTAGTGTAGATTACTATGATTTTCATTTTTCTGACTACTGGTAGGTCTGGGGATATATTTAATGGCCATTTGGGCTTGTTCTTCTGTGATTTTGTGTGTTGTTTATTAGCATTTTTATGTAAATTTGTAAGTGGTCTTGTTTTAAATTTTAATATTTTGTCTGCCATCTACAACTCAAATGTTTAAAATTAATCTAATGTCTTTATATAGTAAATATTTTTCGTATAAAACTTTATACTTTTTATAGAAAAATATTTTTATTTTTATTATATAATTTCTGGTTTTCCACTCTTGATTATGGTCTTTTCCACTTCTTTTTAGATATATTTTTTTTATAGTTCTCACTACATAGTCTTTTCCTTGAAAGTTATACATCCATCTGAATTTACTTTTAATTTTACTTAGGGTGTAAGAGGAATCCAATTTTTTTCTTTCTGATGTATAGTGAATGTATGAGCACTGTTCAATAAAATAGAACTCCTGTCATATATTAAATTTTCAAATGACATCTGGTCTGTGCTTGGATTTTTCATTAGATACCACTGATTTTTTATTTCATATAAATATGCCATTTTTACATTATAGAATATTTATAATGTTTCAAATATTTATTAAGGTAAATTTCTTTTCATTATTCTTGCTTTTTTATTGGTTATTTACAAAAATACTTCTTATAAATTTAAGATACTTCTGCCAATTTCAAAATAATAATAATTTTAAATCTCTGTGAACATTTTGAAGGATTTGAAATATATTTATTCATATTGATGAAATTGACATTTACAGCCTAACAATTCTTTCTATCCAATAACATGACGCCATTTCCATTTTTTTTTCTGATTTTAAAGAATTTTCTTCAATCACATTCACTCTTTCCTGTACCTTTCTTGTTAAATTTATTCCTAAGTGTTATATATATTTTTGTTATGGTTGTTAAAGGACTATTTTCACCATTTTAATTTCTTGATGATTATTGCTAACATAGAAAAAAACACAATAGTGTTTTAAACAGTGCTAAGACACAATAAACATGAATGTTAAGTAGAAACCTGGTGATAATGTGAAGAATAAAATTTTGTGGAACAAGACTAAGGAGAAAAAAGCCAGTTAGGAGGCCACTGTTGGAGTTCATGTGTGAAGGAAGAAATGAATCATGGTGTGGCTGTCAAGGTGAAGACAGGATGAATGAAAGGGTTGAGAGGACATTAGTGGAACTTGGGTATTGACTTTATATGGGACACATTGTCCAGGGAGGTGTTCAGATTTAATGTACTTTTAGATTTCTGGTTATTTCGTGAATGAGCAGGAGATAATCCCCCCTCTCATATTCACTACAGCACTATTAACACTAGCCAAGATATGGAAACAAAATAAATGTCCATCGACAGATAAATGAATAAAGAAAAGATATATAATTATAATAGGACACTATTCAGCCATAAAAGAAGGAAATCTGCCATTTGTGAAGACATTAATGAACCTAGAGGGCATCATACTAGGTGAAATCATAGTCACAGGAGGACAAATACTGTAAGACTCCACTTATGTGAGGTAGTGTACTAGAATAGTTGAACTCATACTGCCAGAGAATACAATAATGGTTGCCAGATGCTGGAGGTTGAGGGAATTGTAGGGTCACTATACCAAGGGTATAAAGTTTCAGTTATACTAGATAAATATGTCCTAGTGATCTGCTGTACAACATAATGCCTATAGTTAATAATATGGTATTGTGCACTTCACAATTTGTTAAGAGAGTAGATCTAATTTTAAGTTTTCTTAACAAACACTCTCTCTCTCTCTCTCTCTCTCTCTCTCTCTCTCTCTCTCTCTCTCACACACACACACACACACACACACACAGATAACTCTGGAAGGTGTTGGGTATGTATAGTATTTCGATTGTGGTGATGGTATTAAAAGTTTTTTACATATGTCCAAATTATAGACATTATATACATACACTTCTTTGTCTATCAATTATACCTCAAATAAGTCTGCTAAAAATCAATACATAAGAAGACCGACAATGAAAAATAAAGAATGGGCACGTTAAAAAGTGAATCCACAGTAAATTGTAGTCTTTGATTATGTCTCTGACTATACACTGAGTGTCCAGATTATTATGACTGGCCAGATTATTATGACCACCTCATCAGTACTTCATTGACACTTTCAAAAATACTGAATACTGAAAACTTCCTAAGCAAATGCTCTCAAGGTTTTATTATTATTATTATTATTATTATTATTATTTGCATAACTAATTCATTTCACTGTACTGATGGGGTGGCCATAATAATCTTACCGGTCATAATAATCTGGCCACTCAGTATATATTATAGAGCAGTGTTTCTCAGAATTTTGGCAGTCCTAAACCAATTATTGAATGGCCAGTGCAATTATAGGTTGCCACATTTAGTTAAATATATTTAAATAAATAGTAATACTTTTAAAATAATTATTAGAACAATTTATATAAAATAATACTGATTACATATCTATGGTAGATATGCTATTTTGTTTAAGGCTTTACCAGGATGATTGTGGTTAATAGGATCAAGTGGCCAAGTTCGATATTCAGTAGGTTCTATTAAGATAAAACATTTAAACGTTCAATTAGAGACGTTGAGGAAATAGGAGTGACCACTCACTACTTTTTCAGTTATGAACATTCACTTCAAACACAAATTCAGATTACAAAACATCTTTCTCATAAAGGCTACTACTTTTAGAGCTATCTCAGATATAATAAACTAAATGAATATATCACACTGTAAAGCTGGACTCTTCAATATTTCTACTTGCACGATGGCAGCAATCAGTTCACTAGCCTACTCTGGTAGCTTTGGCTGCCCACAATTCTTTCCTCTTTCAGATGAGAAATAATAAACTCAATAATCTGTTATCAATTTCTAACTCTAATAAATGAAAGCAAATATCAAGGGAAACGTTAAACCCTTTGTAAGAAAGTTATTCATAGCTCTGTTTGGCCTTCAAATAAAATCCTGATACTTTATCCTCAATTTAAAAATCATACTATTTTCCTTTGAATTTTTAGGGTAAGATTATTCAAGATATTGAGTGCATCTTTGAAATGTGTTATGTAAGTAGGCACCTTAAAAATAATATACTCTCTTCACTAGTATTATCAGTGTATTTAATAAATACTTTTTATTAATTAAAAAATTCAAATATTTTCCCTGCTGGGAGCAAGGGAAATGTGTGGAAAAACAGTCTTTGACTTGCAGCCCACTCCCTCACATAATAAAAAGATGGACTCACCAAAGCTTTGATCCCATCATATTCAGTATGTTTGCTACTTCAGAGAAATGTGCTGTCCAATAGTGTAGCCAATACACATATATAGACAATTAAATTTAAATAAATTAAAGGTAAATAAAATTAGAATTTGATTTCTTAGTTGCGCTAACCACATTTCAAGTGCACAATAGCCGTATATGTCTGGGGATACCATATTAGACTGAGCACATAGAAAAATCTTTTACCATTGCAGAAAGTTCTTCTGGTCATTGCTCTTGTAGAACAATGAATTAAGGAATATCATGTACCACCATCTATTCTCTTTGAATGAATAACATTTAGATTGATTTTCATAGATAGCTTCTTTGCCTATGTCACATTTTCCTTGCTGGACAAACGTCAAGGCCCTTGCCCCAGGTTCTAAGGGTATCTCTAGTCGGAAGAGATACCCTATCTCACACCTCAGAGATGCTCATTAACTACTCCAAAAGCAAATAGCCTCTTCTGCATTCCCATTAATCCAATGAAAAAATGGAACAAAACACACATTCTTCCAACATGCTCTACACTTGTTCCAAAAGCTGATATCTCACACATTAGTAATTTTATGCAATTGTAATAAGAAATTCTCTCTCTCTCTCTCTCTCTCTCTCTCTCTCTTTTTCTCTCTCACACACACCACATACATCTAACAGACACACAGTTTAATTTTTCTTTTATTTATATGCTTATGATGCCCTTGGCATTCTGCCGGGGTCCAACCCCAGCAGGTCCAGGGGTCCCCAAAGGTGTGGATGGAGTCGGCGAAGAAGGAAGGACACGGAGACAGTGTTCAGTTGATCAGCAGCCTAGCCAGGATCTCCAGCCAGGATCTCCAGCCAAGTTCTGGTCTGGATCTCCAGAGAGGTTCTGCTTAGGATCTCAGCCAGGTTCTGTGTCCATGTTCTCTTGCTAGGTTCTCCAGGTTCTCCAGCCAGGTTCTGTAGCCATGTTCCCTCGCTAGGTTCTCCAGCCAGGTTCTGTCCAGGTTATCCAGCCAGGTTCAGTCACCAGGTTCTAGTCAGGTTCTCTTGCCAATTTCTGTAGTCAGGTTCAGTCCAGGATCTTTTGCCATGTTCTCTCGCTAGGTTCTGTCTCTAGGTTCTGAGGCCAGTTTCTGTCCAGTATCTTTTGCCATGTTCTCCCCAGCAAAGTTCTTCTGTCTCTAGAGAACGTTCTGTGTAGGTTCTGTACCTAGGTTCCGTCTCTCTTGGTTCTGTATTCTAAGTTCTGTGTCTTGCTGTCTTATTACATCTGTATTTATACCAATTGATTCAATCCTATCAATCTCTATTACAAAGGTTAGGGCGTTTCTTATCTCCATTCCAGGGAGTAAAGATTATGTAGCTTAAGCATGATTGTTCGTAGTTAAAGTGATTAATTACCCACCTGGCACTAGTTAAGAGGTTTTATTCCCTCCCTAACTTCAGGGGAAAATCCCTACCTGGGGAAACAACCTTTCTCAGAGAGGAGACCTTGGTTAAAACACATAGTGCCAAGAAGGTGAGCAAACATATTAAGAACAATATGCCATATATGCCAGGTCCCTTGGAACAGCAAGGATGGACCGGTTCCCGGCAGCATTCAATAGCATTATTTATACATTTTACTAGCATATATATTTTTTTTATTTTTGTGGCATAATTGACAATAATTTTCAGTTTGTTTTACAAACTTCTTAACAATACTGTAAGGGTCATTTATATTTGTTTTACTCTGAAGAATATAATTTTGGATAATGTCTTTGTCATTTGTGCTCTTGTCTTTAGTGGGTAAAACTAGTCAACGTTTTACTAAAAAGGCTTTTTATTATATTTATAAAAAATCTTGTAATTATTTGAAAATTAAGAAAAAAGTTCAATGACTTTATGTTGGCATTTTAAAAATTTTATTAACAGTTAACTCATTGTGGACTAAAAGGAATTTCCCGTTGGCCCAATAAAATCCAATTTTTAAATAATTGTATATTTTATAATTTTATTTTTATTTAACTGATTTTATGAAATCTTTACACTTAATGATTCAATTTCCTAAAACATATACATTTATATTATCACTGGAGTCTCATTTGTTATTCTTACCAACAAGAAAGTTATATCTAGGGCATGAAGGGAAGTTGTGTGAGGAGGGACTCTGAATTTATTATTCAGGAGGGCCAGTGCTTTGTGTTCCTGTTTATCAAGGTTTTATGCTTTAATAAACAATTTTTAGAGCTATTGATCCATTTTTGTCAGTAGAAGATAGACAAATAAATGTAGTAAAAATGCAAATGTTATATATGAAAAAATGTAAATAGTATATATACTATGTATAAAACTGGGTATCCTATCTAATAAAAGGCTAATATGCAAATAGACCAAAGGCAGAACAACCAAACAACCAGTCTTTATGATGTGTATTGACCACCAGGGGGTGTGCGCAGACCATGGCAGATGTTGGCTACAGTGGGATGGTTGAGCAGGGGAGCGGGGGTGGCAGGCCAAGGTGGGGTGCCGGTCACTGTCATCGGGGCAAACCTCTGATGGTTACTAAAAATTCGTTGCTCCTGCACTGTGGTCCCGCCTGGCAATCGCACCCACTACTGGCGCCAAAGCCGCTGCTTGCAACACCTGCCGGCACCCGGTACCAGCCCTGATGGCTCAGCGCCATCAGCGGGTGTGGCTGGCAGCTGCTGGCCCTGATCGCCCCTCAGGTCTACTCCACCTCCCCCTGATCGCCTGAGGGGCGATCAGGGCAGCAGCCACCACTCGTACTCACACCTGCTGCTGGCACCAGCCCTAATCGCTCTGTGCTGTCAGCAGGTGTGAGCAGGGCTGGTGCCACCAGGGTGTGGGAGTGGTGGCGGGAACAGGGCTGCCTGCAGACAGGGGATTGGGGCCATGGTGGGAGGGGCCAGCAAAGGTGAGAAGGATGGGCCAAGACCCACCCCTGTGCCCACCACAGCCTTTCGGCCCACAGTTCCTTTCAAGGTGCACAAATTCATGCACTGTGCCACTAAAATATATATATATATATATCATGCAATTACATTAGCTGTGTTAAATTATAAACTCTTAAAATGTGCACAGCATTTAAGGTAGTGAAAAAACATGATGTAAAACAGGATTTTTGTAAATATCACAATTAACCTCACATTTCTAACTTTTGAACTACGTATTTAAATCTTTTTTTCACAACCCACCAAACTCATGTGGATCACTTGTCACACCACAGGTCTTTGAGAATATGATTTTCAATGATCATGTATATCTATCAGGAGGGACTTACTAATTTTTTAGTTTTACTCCCCAGGAAGTGGTATCTAGGGCATCAAAGTAAGGGAGCCAATGTGGTGGGATGAGAATATAGAATAAAATCTACAGTGTCCATTTCTAAGATTGACGGGGGGAGGGGAAATAAAGTTTACTAAAGGTTTATCAAAGTCCAACTTTGATTAATGGCGGCAGAGTTACAGGAACAGAAGTGCATCCACGTTGTGTGAGGGCACCTATAGACAGCACGCAGGCATGAGGCACCTGGGGGACAGAGGGCTAATCGCTGGGGAGTGTTCACTTTCCCACAAAAGGAAAGGAGTTTTCAGGGTCACACGAAGCTCCAGGCATAGACTCCATTTTGTGCTGACCCCCATCCGCACCTATACTTACCCATCACCAAAAGAGGTAAATAAACATAGATCAGTGATTTCTTATTTGCTCATTTTAATTAGAGGGAACTTAATTATAATGTATTCATGCAACTAACATACACAGTGATTCTATGTTTTCTTGGCATTGTCACAGAGGAAAGTGTTTTATATAAAAAGACTTTTCATGTAACTTTCAAGTACAGAACCCCTTTAAAATGTAAACACGTCATTTAAACAACTCTCTGAAGTTTATTCTACACTCCCCGACTTTCTAAAACAGTGATGTAGTGAATATAGTTTTTTCCCTCGCTAATGATACTACTACATGAAAAACATCAATGATTTTGCTGTGCTCTATAAATCGATGCCTTAAGAGACTCTTGAAATACATGAGACCTCTTACCCATCCACTAAATGGCCTCAAGCTGTGTTGTTCCTGCTTTTAAGTTTTTCTGGCTCCCACCTCCCCACCCCCACGGACAGGCTGTCTTCTCTTATGACTTCTCACCAAAGTAACTGCTTGAGGTACTGTCTTTCCACCTTCTTTCTTTCCCTTTCCTTCCCTTCTATCGTGCCTTCTACATTACTATTTCTAATTTGTAATATATTTATATATATTAGAAGTGAGTCTGCTGTAAGGATCCCTGGTCTCTGACTGGTGGTCAGGGGCTTTTCTGGGGGGGACAGTGGTGGGTGGGTGTGGGGAACTGGCTCTGTTACAGCTGTCTCCTCATATTTTTCTCTCTTTCCTTTCTGTGTTCTAAGCTGTGTCCTACAGGATTGAGCACACCCTACACTTGATGAAAATGTCTTCATTCATTTATAAAATTTTCAATATAAAATGAGAAATCAGGCTAAGAGAAAAAGCACATACGTGCATGCTCTATACCACATGATTTCTGCAATTATCAGCGTCCTGGGCATTTGTTTCGGTGCATGTTTCCTAGTACTGGTGTGAGATGCATTTTCCTTAGGAATGCTAAGGGAGGAAAATCCTGTAATATAAAACTCTCTTTCCTTCTTGTAGTTTTGTTCACAATGTACATTTTTTTTTTTTTATTTGAGGAATCACTGCAGCAAGCTGTAACTGATGTATGGAGCGACAAGTCTCACTGCATATAAAGAGAAAGAGCACTGAGCAATGACTGCTGCGATGCACTGTTTCTGGTAAGATTTAGTTTATTCTAAGCTCCGGAAACCCAGCAGGCTCTGAACTGTCAACACAGTGAGACAAAACCCAAACCAAAGTGCATTTAATGTGTTCATTTCTTTTTTCTTTCCTTTCAATACATTTCCAGTTGAGCAATCAGTTGCAGGCCCCAGGGTGCATTGCATGCCTGTTGCCCTAGGTATGCAAAGTGCTGGGATCAGGATTGGCTCAGGAGGTGGAAGTAGAAATTGCAGCCTTCTGATCTCTCTCCCCAAATCCTTACCATCGGCAAGTGAAATTCACCTACAAGGAAACTATAAAGTGTGTTGGGGATAGAGGGATGGTATGCATGCCATGTGTGTGTTTTAAGTGGAACGAGAAGTAGTTGGCCTCAATCACTAAGCAGGCCTCATGCCAGGTGCCCCAGTCTCTTGCTGGGCAGAGGGGAAATGCTTATATCTGGGATCAATGAGCTCTTCACCAAGACACCATTGTTCTGGGACATGCTTGGAAGGGAACAGCGATGACATCAGACACAGAGAAAGGTTTAAGAACAGACATATCTAGAAGGGGACTCTCCTAAGAGTGAGCAAGTATTTGTTAGCTTTTTTTTTTAAAGGTATATTGACTTCAAACACCAGGGACAGTGTTTTAACTTAGAAATGTGTACTTACACTTCATTACCATTACTGTGTAGGAAACACCTGGTGTGGGTATGAAATTTCCTAAGATACAGTGGGTGAAGAATGTCTTTTGCCTTTACCTGATACTGTGAAGCCAAGTGACCCCTTCTTGTAAAGATCAACCACAGAAACACCATCAACTCACATGTGATGTGGCACCATCTCAGGTCAGTATCTCACAGCTCTAGTAGCTGGACTTGAAGCTAAATGTTGTTCTCTTGGAGCTTTTACTTACTAGTTGTTCACAAATACTTTTGGAGAGGGGAGAGGTTTGGGGATATCTGAAGGAAGGCAGACATTTGGATTTCATGGCTGCTGTAAATGGAGTTAGGGTGAGTGTATGTGGGTGTGAATATCTGACTTATACTACAACCCAGGAGACCTAGTCTAGCCTCTAAACACTTGTGAATCCAGCCATCTTCAGCCTTTCAGCCCTTATTTCAGGATCTGAGAATTAAAGACATATTTCTGTGTTCAATAAGTGTAATTAAATTTATTCCTATGAATACTGCATTTGCATAATAGCTTTGGTTTTGTAAACGAACACCTGAAAGGCTGTATGTTTGACAGGCCATGTCCCTGCAAGCCATGTAAACTGCTAGCAGATATGGTGCTACCTGGGTTATGGCATTT
Organism: Myotis myotis; assembly: GCF_014108235.1. NCBI lineage: Eukaryota > Metazoa > Chordata > Mammalia > Chiroptera > Vespertilionidae > Myotis > Myotis myotis. The sequence continues at coordinate 164,172,704 of NW_023416313.1, forward strand.
CTGTTGGAATTAACTTTAAAAATCAGGTTAATGATTCCCTCTGCAGAGTTAGAACTCTCATTAAAAACTAAAATCTATATTTAAACATCTAAACATAGTAATTAAATAACCATGATATTTATACATATAATGGAGAATTTAAAATATTTTTAAAAAGTAAGAATGCATAAGGCTTTTAAAAATTAAATTTATATCATACTCTTGTATTCATGGTATATTAATTTTCCCTTTTTCTTCATTATATTAAGTTAGCTAATGTTTTAAATTTGAAAGATGCCAAAACTCAAGCTAAAGTCACATTTCTATCTCTCTCTTTAATAGGAAGTCTTTAGGTCTTTTCTCATAATTCCAAGGAAAATGTCAGCTTTACAGTACAAAAAGCCCTCTGAATGATCAATCAGATTTCTGGTAGCTTCCATTCCACAACCTTACCTCACTGCCTCTTATTATTTAACTTTTTGTTCAACTTTGGTAATTTTTGGTTTTTTTTTTGCTTTTAAGCTAAACTTTGGTAATCTTTTACTGTTCTTTGTTTTAAATGGTCACCTATTAGACATCTCTAAGTGAAGACTAAATACTTAGGCCATCTACTAAATTGTTTTTCCTCTTTTAAAAAAATAAGTTTAATTGATACAACAAATATTGATCTAAAATCTGAAAAAAAATATGTTTATATACCCACAGCCCTGATTAAAACTTCTGTCATCTGGATCCTGAATTATCATAAGATCTCTCTGTTCTGAACTGTGATGATGGTAACAAATATGTCTGAAGGGCTTACTATATACCAGATACTTATTCTAAGTCATACACACACACACACACACACACACACACACACACACACACGAGGGCTCGGTGTTGAAATTCGTGCACTGGGGCAGGGGTCCCTCAGCCCAGCCTGCACCCTCTCCAATCTGGTATCCCTCTCTCAATCTGGGACCACTGGCTCCTAACCACTCGCCTGCCTGCCTGCCTGCCTGATCACCCTAACTTGCTCCCCTGCCAGACTGATCACCCCAACTGCGTCTGCTTCAGCCCCCAGCCTAAGCTGCAGTCTGGCCTCCCTCTGCAGGAGGCAATCTGGCGGATCAGGGGAAGGTGCCGCCCTCATTACCCCACTGCTGCTGCCACTGCCGGCCTGAGCCTGGGCCCTTTGCAGCCATGCCTCAGCCCTTCACAGCATCATATCCCCTGGCCTCACCCTGCTCACAGCCCTGCCCACCTTCCACACATGCAGCCTCCTGCTGATTGGTCATAACACATGAGGGTGTGATGCCTATTTGCATATTATCTCTTTATTATATAGGGTATTCTCAGATAAATCCTTTGAATAGACAGGTTACTATCCCCATTTTAAAGATGAGGAACCTGAAACTTAAAGAGGCTTAGAAAATTAGCCAAGGCCATGACAGTATTAAAGTCTGAAATAGCTTCAGACCTCTGGTCTTAGCCCCTGCTCATTAATCTAGCTGTGGAGTTCCTCAATTCTCCACACAAATCATTAGGAAACAATATACAGATTTCTGACAAATAGAGAGACAGAGAAGAGCTTACACTATAAACCAATAACAAATAACCTAAAAGTACAATTGCATATTATGTTCTCTAAAATCCCTTTTGGCAATCTGATTCACTACACTACATGTCTCTGTGTTAGCTCCACCCCCATCCAGCTCTCCTCATTGGCAATTGTCTGAAGTTTCTGATTCCCCTGCAAACTTTGAGCTCTCTTTCCCAAATTGTACAGTACATTCAGGTCTTTTCAGCTCTTGCTATCCAGGTCTTGTTTAGCTGCAACCTGATTTCCCCAGAATAAAGTCTACATCCTCAGAAAGTTAATAATGGTATAGAGTGAGAAACAACATGTTTCTATTAGAATTTATTTATATATAGTTACAAAGCCTTTGTAATCATCTTATGCTCAATATATAGATTTAATGCAACCCCCATTTAATGTCAAAATCCTAATGACATTTTTTCTAAGAAATAGAACAAAGCCCTAGCTGGTTTGGCTCAGTGGATAGAGTGTCGACATGCCGACTAAAGGGTCCCAGGTTCGATTCCGGTCAAGGGCACATGCCCGGGTTGCGGGCTCAGTCCCCAGTGGGGTGTGCAGGAGGCAGCCTATCAATGATTCTCTCTCATCACTGGTGTTTCTATCTCTCTCTCCCTTTCCCTTCCTCTCTGAAATCAATAAAAATATATTAAAAGAAAAGAAATAGAACAAAATATCCACAAATTTGTATAGAACTACAAAAGACCCTGGATAGCCAAAACAATCCTGAGAAAAGAGAACAAAGCCAGAGGAATCACACACCCATACTTCAAATTATACTACAAAGCCACAATAATAAAAAGAAAATATGATATTGTCAGAAAAACAGACACACAGACCAATAGAACGGAATTGAAAGCCCAGAAACAAACCCACATGGATATGGGCATTTAATTTTCAACAAAGGAGCCAAAAACATATAATGGAAAGAGGAATGTCTCTCCAAAAATGGTGTTGGGAGAACTAGAAAGCCATATGCAAAAGAATAAAACTAGACTTCTATTTGATGCCTTACATAAAAATTAACTTAAAATTAATAAAAGACTTAAATATAAGGTCTGAAACAATAAAATACATAGATGAAAACATAGGTACTAAACTCAAGAACGTTGGTCTCAGCAAGGCCAAATGGGGGAAGATATTTGCAAGCAATGCCTCTGATAAGGAGCTAAGATCCAAAATATATAAATAATTCATATAACTCAATAACAAAAAATACATATAATCAAATTTTAAAATGAGCAGAGAACCTGAACAGATGCTTTTCCCAAGAAGACTTACAAATGGCCAGCAGGTATATGAAGAGATGCTCAATGTCACTAGCTATAAGGGAAATGTAAATCAAAATCACAATGAGATACCACTTCACACCTGTTAGAAAGACTATTATCAAGAAGATTAGAGATAATAAGTGATGGAGAGGATGTGGAGAAAAATAAATCCTCATACACTGCTGTTGTATGTAAACTGGTAAACAATATGGAGTTTGCTAAAAAATAAAGACTAGATCTACTACATAATCTAGCAACCCCTAATCTGGGTATCTATCTAAAATTTTTTGAAAACATTTATTCATAAAGATATATGCACCCCTATGTTCAGTGCAGCATTATTCATGGTAGCCAATATATGGAAACGATCAAAGTCCTTCAATGGATAATTGCATAAAGAAGATGGGGTACATATATACAAAGGAATACTACTCAGACATCAGAAAGGATGAAATATTGCCATTTGCAACAACATGGATAAATCTTGAGAGTATCATGCTAAGTGAAATAAGTCAGACAAAAGGACAAGAACCATATAATTTCAGTCATATGTGGGATATAAAACAGAAAGGTACAAACAAACAAAATAAATATAAACATAGACACAGATAACAGTTATGCAGTTTAACAGAGGGGAAGGAAGGTGGAGGAAGGATGAAGACGTAAAGGAGATTAAATATATGGAGATGAAGGGAGACTAGAATTTGGGTGGTGAGCACACAATGCAATACACAGATGACATATAATAGAATTGTACACTTGAAACACATAATAATATTTACCAATGTTACCTCAATGTATGTATGCAATTCAAAATTATCACCTACTGATATTCCATAATTAATAAATTATTCTTTGATTGTTGAATATTTTGGTATTTTGTAGTGTGTGTGTGTTTTTCTTTTTTTTTGGTCATTTTATTTGTTTCTGTTTTGTTTCAGATAACACCAATAATCATTTTTATTCATTTGGACTTTGCTTTTGTTGAAATATTTCTGCAAGATAAATTCCCAGGAGAGAGATAACTAGGTCAAAGGATATGAATATCTTTATGTTGCTTATTTTCCAAATAGGTTTTATCAGTTAACAGAACTCTCTGTTGTTTGTAAGTTAAAAGCCATACTAAAATGTTGTCAACATTATTTCTGTTTTACTACAATGCAAAAGATAAAAATATTTTTCTGATATATTTGTTTTCTATTTGTATTTTCTTTAGTGTGAATGCTCTGTCCACACACTTGGATCATTGCCTCTATGGAAAACATTTTTCTTTGATTTGTCTTTGGATTTCAATACCACTTGCACACAAAAGCCATTAACATTTTGTCGGCTATACTTGATGCAAATATTTTAATTTGTTATACTAGTTTTTGTCTTAGTAAAGTTTTGCATTCCAAGTATATATTAAATACACTTTGCATCAGTCAGTCTTTTCCTATGTGATTGGTTTTTTTGTTTGTTTTTTGCTTTGGAGCTGAGAAATCCATTTCTTTCAGAGATCAGATAACAATTTTATTTTCTCCTTTAAAACAATAGTCTCATGTTTATCTCTTTCACAGGCTTGGAATATATTTTGAAGTCTGAAATTGATATTCAGTGTTGAGATAGGTTTTCATTTTTCCTAATTCTCAAAAAGACTTTTTGTCAAGGACAAATTTTATTTTCACGACAGGAGTTACCTGAAGGGCTTTGTGCTAGGAGGAGGGTGAAAACTATGGTTTCTGCGAGGGATGGAGCCAAGAAGAGAGCAGTGAAAGGAGGAAGCCAGGAGGCCTGCTGGAAGGATGGAAGGCGAAGTAGCTCCTTCACTTGGGCAGTCCTCCGGTTGGAATTTTCAACCAGGCCTGTGACCTTGAGTTAGTACCATCGTGTGGGGTCTGTATTGATAGGTTAAACTTTTTCAAGGCAGTTTAGAAGGGTAGCCCAAGGACCTCTTTTACTCCAGAATGAAGATATGTTTTAGACCAAAACTGGTAAGGAAAGGAAATTTTATTTAAATTAGGTAATTGAGCATAAGTGTAGGTTTCAAAAAAAAAGAGAGAATTTGATAAAACCAAGCAGGACAGCTTTATAAACTGAGGACATGAAAAATCTTTGTTAAACAAATCTTTGTTAAAAATAAAAGACCCTCATCCCAGTCAGTGTGGCTCAATGGTTGAGTATCAACCTATGAACCAGAAGGTCACTGTTAGATTCCAGGTGAGGACACAGGACCTGGTTGCAGGTTTGATCCCCTGTATGGGGCTTGCAGGAGGCATCCCATCAACGATTCTCTCTCATCAGTGATGTTTCAATCTCTCTCTTCCTCTCCCTTTCTCTCTGAAATCAATTAAAAAGATATAATAAATAAATAAATAAATAAATAAATAAATAAATAAATAAATAAATAAATAAGGCTGGTCAAGTCTCATTCCTCAACACCTCGGAGCTCACCAAGGCAAAGAGGGCCTATGTTCCAATAGGGCAGAGATTTCTTTCTAGACCCAGGTGTAAGTTATCCCCTTATTGCATGTGCAGAACTGGGAGTAAAACAGCCACATGGAGCAGAATATGACGATGGTCGTAGGGCAACTAGCTCTGTGTTTTCCTCCTTTCTCGGCCCCCATTATTTCTGATGATGGCTTCATAAGAATGTCCTGCTTGGTTTTACCTAAAGCCAGAATTTCCCTGCAAAGTGAAAAATACTGGTAAGCAACTGAAGAAGGCTAAGCTTTGTCTGAGAATTCAGATATTTTACACAGCTGTAATCCTTTAATTTCCTATATATCCACAAATTCACAGAATATAAATACTGAGCTCAAACACAAATATATTTCTTTAATATTTTGATTCCTCTGTAAACAGGGACCCTTCTGTTTTGTAAGAATTCTCCTTCAAAAGAATTAGTCGGGTCTGGAATCAGAAAGCCAAATTAACAAGCACAGTTTTCTGGTACATGGAGTACATCTGTCTCTCTGGATGGGACATAGGAAGAAGTAAAAAAGAGAGAAGGATAGGAAACTTCTCAGGAGTCTACTTCTTCAGTGTTCTCTGTGCCTTCACTGAGGACTACAATGTCAGAGGAAAAACTGTCCTTCCCCTTCACAAAGCTTATGCCTTCTTCTCTCTTACTCTCATCAACTTCTGACTTTTCTCTATTGACCAATCCGTTTTGCTTATGTCATCTCATACTTATTTTTGCCTTAAAAATATGATTAGGGTTGGGGGAATGGAGGCTAATAAATAAAGAGAGAGAATTAAGGTTTAGTGAGTACAAGTTTTGGACCAAGCAATTTATGTATGTTTTCTCATTTCAATGTCCCTCAAAACTAGGAACCTTCACATTAGTGCTGTGAAATACCATTTCTAATTCACTTTACAGAATAAAAACCTGAAACTCCAGGAGTTTAAGTAACGTGGATGCAGTTACACTGCTAATTTGTTGCTCTATTGGAATTTGAAGTCAGATCTGTTTCATGCCAGAACCTGTGCTCTGTACCACTTAGCTTGGCCCAGCTGCACATCTCTTCTTCATAAAATAGCAAACCAAAAACGTCCACTCTGCTAGTCTCTCCTGCTTCTACTTGTGTAGTCCACCTGTCTTCTGACAACTCCTGATTTCCCCACCAGCCAGCACAGGTCCTGCTTCCTGTCACCACTCTAGCTCTCTGTCCATAATTCTGTTAGCCTGTCTCTTTTCTGGGTCCAAAAAAGCATTTAAATGATGGATTCAGGTGTCAGACTGCTTCAATTCATATTCAGTCTTGAACATACTAGCTGAGAGAACTGGAGGAGGTTACTCTTTTGCATTTCATCCACTGGAAAAAAAAAACATTAGAAGCTAAAATCTTTATTTACCTCATAAGGTTATTATAGTCTGAAATAATTTTAACTATCATATAGTAAGAGCCCAATAAACATTGGCTACTTTTTTTTTTTTGGCTGATAAACTACAGAGCAGCATCCATGTTGCATCTATTGCTTCTAGCATGATGTCTGATTCATAACAATAATTTAATAAGATTTCATTGAATAAGTGAATATAATTAAGAGGTGTCTATACTAATTACTTTTAGCTTATTTTTCTTTAAACCCTTGTAAGCTGGCTTCTCCTACCACCAATCCATTAAAATTGTTATTATCAAAGTCATTAGTAACTTCTTAATTGCTAAATCCAATAGTTTTCTCTCCTCAATTTTTAAAATATTGGACAGCTGATGCCCTACTTCCTAAAACTCTACTTGCCCCTTGCCAGTGGCATGGCACCCGATACTGATTTTATATGTATAAAATCTCTGCAGTCTACTTCTCCCTATTCATATGCATTGCTGTGGATCTAATCTTAATTTTTATAACCTCATTTGTAGACTACAGAAATGGTTCCCACTCTTTCGCCAATATTATGTTTTTATTACACTTTAGCTAGAATTTTTTTTTCAAAATGCAGATATGATTATACCACCCATGCATTGTTCCTTAATCTCACTTCTGAATTTTTACTTGATTCAATGTAATTACTATCTTACTTTGCCAGTTTCAAAGTTTTAGTATCTTTTGACTCTTTTCATGACTTTCCCCATCTTGCCAATACTTCCTATTAATACTTTCACAATATCTCTTCTCTTTATTCTTTTCTTTTTCACTACTATCCTGCAGGATGCTACTTGTAGGCAGTAAGTAGAAAATTAGTGATTCAAAAGATAAATAGTATAGAATCAGTAATCCTAATATATAAAAACCCTGGGTGTAAGGACCAGTAACAATGGAGGCTCCACCAACCAGAAGTCAGTCCTGTAGTCAGCTGGGTTTTCATGGCAAACCAGGGCTGACTGCTTCCGGTGCAGGAGTGGTGCCCCAGCACTGACTGCTGAGGGGGCTTTGAATCAGGGCGAGAGAGAGGCTTGAAGAGAGAAGCAGGGACTGATCCATTGCCTCTGTGGCAGCTTTTGATCAGCACTTGCCTCTCTCTTTCTCTCCCAGTTTGGCCAGTAGGCATGCCTCCATTTCTCTCCAGACCTCCACTGGGGCTGCTGATAAGTCCCACCTTTCTGACCAGGCCCTGTTGATAGGCCCAGAGATGCTGACTGGCTTAGGAACCAACCAATCAGAACCAAATCTGGGTGAAGTCTGAGGAACCAATGGCTGCCTAGGAGGCAGAGCTTTGGACACTGACTGGCATAGAAACTGACCAATCAGAACCAAATCTGGATGAAGTGTGAGGAACCAATGGCTGCCTAGGAGGCGGAGCTTTAGATGCTGACTAGCATAGAAACTGACCAATCAGAACCAAATTGGCTGGCAGAGGAGGGCAGTTGGGAGGGAGATCAGGCTGGCAGGAGAGGGAAGTTAGGGGCAATCAGGCAGGCAGGCAGAGGCAGTTAGGGGTGATCAGGCAGGCAGGCAGGTGAGCTGTTAGGAGCTAGTGGTCCCAGATTGCCAAGAAATGGCCTACTGCCGGTTTAAACTAGCAGCCGGACATCCCCCAAGGGGTCCCCAATTGGAGAGGGTGCAGGCTGGGCTGAGGGAACCCCCCCTCCATGCACAAATTTCATGCACCAGGCCACTAGTTTGCTAATAAAAGGACAAAACAAGGATTCTGATACCATCTAAAAGCAATGAGAAGAACTTTTTAACCAAGGCATCCTGTAATTCATCTAGGAATTTCTACACACTTTTTGATATAGCAGGTATGAGCCCCCATGTGTGGCTTTAAGAGGGAAGGCAGATGGGTATCAGACCATGCACAGCAATACCGGTGCCTAGAGAAGTGGGAAATATCAGGGCTTCCAAAGGACAGTTCCTTAGAGGTTAGTTCCACAGCCTCCCCACCCAGGATTATGTATGTGCTGGTAATCACAAAAACAGGCTGCTACCTGCTCTGCAGCTGTTTCAGTAAACTCATTCTTTATAATTTCCAGGATGTGAAATTACCCATCTAAATTTTCTTCACATAAATGCTGCTTGATGAATAAAAGTACAGTGCAGATTATGTCCTTTAATGGTACCACTAATCTTCTATAATAATGGTGGGTAATGATTATTGTTTATGTTATTCAAGGTAAAAATGGATTTGTACATGTGCACGTGTGATTTTGATTTGGAAGGGGAGAAAGGGAAATGGGGCAGCTGAGTCAGAAGGCTAGATTGAAGAAATGTATCAGCACTGATTATTTCTGATTATTTTAATCCTCTGCATGAGGTAAATGCATTAGAAAACCATGTGATTTTCATATTTTAATATTTGATTTCTGAATCACCGCAGTACTCAGTGAAAAAGTAAAGCAGATTTTATGTTCTGTTTATGAAGTGGAGACAATTCCAAAGAGTACAGGGATTACTCGCATAAAAGCAGAATGTTCGGCTCCAGTTTCTCCTTCAGGTCTATACCTCCCAGGTAGCAGAGACAGAAGTATCATTTTCTGACATTTCCACCCATTATCTCTGTTTTCAAAGCTTAACTGTGCCCACCCAATTCCCTGCCCACTTCTGTTTCTGTGACCTTGGCTGCCAGTTATGAAAGCATGTGGGAAGTTGAGGTATGAACAATGGATGAATGGTTTGTAGACCAAGAATGGTTGCTGTTTATTCCTTTTTATAGCCCAGCACACCTGGGAAGCAAGTGTGGGAAGGATTTCTTATTTGATGACTCCACTTTGGAGTCCATACAGACTAAACATTCTTCTCTAACTTAGCTACCCCAGTGTGGCTCATGCTAGCAGCCACTTAAAGTAACATTTGCTTTCTCATTTGCAATAAGTAAGGGAGAAAGCCCATGTAGAATATGTGCAGTACTTTGTTTTGTATTCTTATTTTTATATACAGGGTGTCCCCCAAAATGTATACACACGTTACCAGCTGATAGCTCAAATTTGAGAATGAAATGTATTTTAATAAACACTGCCTTTAAAATTATTCAAAGTGTGCATACATTTTTGAAACATCCTATATTTATTTATTTAGTGTCTCTGTCAGTTTAGTAAAGCTAACATCTTCATTCATCTGTCTTTTACAAGATCTGACTACGGAACTGTTTTTAAATTAAAAAACAAAACAAAAAACAAATACACACACACACACACACCCAAAACACATAATAATCTTGGTCACTGTGAAATATTTCCAAACTAGTTTTTCTTTCTGTTCCTATAACAATTGGTTTTACATTATTATTCTTTCCTTTTAAGACAATTAAAAGTAGCATTTCAGCCCTAACAGGTTTGGCTCAGCAGATAGAGCATCGGCCTTTGGACTGACAGGTCCCAGGTTCCATTCTGGTGAAGGGCATGTACTTGGTCTCAGGCACATCCCCAGTAGGAGGTGCGCAGGAGGCAGCTGATAGATGTTCCTCTCTCATCAATGTTTCTAACTCTCTATCTCTCTCCATTCCTCTCTGTAAAAAATCAATAAAAAATATTTTTTTAAAAAGTAGCATTTCATCGAAGGCAGACTTCAGTCCCCTTATGTGGCTCCAAGAGAACATAAATACAAGTCCACATACCTGACAAAAGTGGCCTGTAGAGGGACAGGAAGAAGAGCAGCTTCTGAAAGTTACTTCCTCTCCAGAGTTGTCTCAAAGACCCCGATATAGGACTGCATGTGTTGGTGACACAGGCTTGGCTAGACTCGATTCCCTGCCACATCCTGATTGAACAGTTGTCCTATTCCAGGCCCACAGCTCACCTGTCTATAACTTTATATGACCACACCTCTCTAACTACTGTTTCTTGAGGTTTCTTTTATTTTTTTACATACACCAGGCTCTTCAGTTTCTAGTATGTAGGTCACTCACTGCCTTCTCATCACATGTTGCAGAGTTAAACCAAATGAAATCATGTTCTTTTTTCCTTGAAGACTGACCACATGTTTCTTACCTGTGGTGGAGACTACCCCAGTGAGGTGGTCTTCAATAATTAAAACCCACCAAAAGAAAAGGACTTCAAAATCCTATCATACTCACAATTCTTTCTTATCTCTATCCTCTGTCTCACTCATCACTGATTTTAGAGTAAAGGAAATACTGAAAATCAGACACATTACTTGGAATATATCTTTGTGGATCCCATTTGTAGATGTTTCTGATTTGGAGCTTCTTAGAAGTGCTGGGATGCATGAGACCACCATCTCCTTGAGTGAAACTATGGAGTACAGCTCTTTGGTTCAGTCGTCTGCAATAATGATGGTGTCTATTGGGGTTAGCCAAGAAATTATACATTATAGAAATCCAGCGAATTACCACATGCCAAAGTAGCTTTGCAGTGCTATTGTAAGGACATTAAAACCCAAACCACAGCTGGCATGAGGACTTTGTAGCTCATCTAGGCCAATAGATGGTATGCGTATGCATGTGTTTGAGCATGTATGTATGTATGTGAGAGACAGAGAGATGGTGAGAGAGAGACAGTGCCCAATCATTAATGAGAACAAAAGAAATTTGAAGGGCAAAAATAAGCATATTTATAAAATTGGAGACAAATAGGATTGGGTCATTGTTTCCATTTCTTTACCACTGGTGCATGTCTGTAGAAATGCATTTTCCTAGGGTTCTCAATTTTCCTTGATTCACATGACTTACATAGATCCTAAAATGGAAAATGATGAATCATAATGAGAGACAGAAGGGGAGTCAGACAGGGAAGCAGCTGGAGATGAGAAGTGATGGAAGGGCACCAATCCTTAAAGTACTGAGGCATTTTAATCACCTCAGACATAGCCTCAAGTGCTAGCATCTTCAGAGACTAATAACTGTGCCCCTTAACAAAAGAAAATTGGGCTGGTGACATCTTGAATAGGGAAAAAATGACACTTCTTGTTTTTAGCTACAAATGAGACACTTAGGCAGCCCAGAGCAAGATAGCCCTGCAGGAATTCCCTCAGGGGGTAGGGAGTAGATCAATTTATTTTATCACTGACCAGGTCCTAAACCTAGTCTCCTTTTCCCACATGAAGAGGTTATGGGGAGAGCTATGCCTGAATATAACATTTGGGAAAAAAATGAAGTTTTCTGGCTAAAAAGCATTTAATAACATTTCCACATAACCCTTTTAAATTTCGAATGCTAAAAGGAAGAAAACAAAAAGATATAATTGGTGACTCGGTGACACTATGCTATCTAAAACATTCACTTTTAACCTAGCACCAAAGCCATGATTCCACCATTTTTTGTTCTTGTCATGGGAAATGGAAAATCCAGTCAGAGGACAACACCAGTTCTATCCAGTTTCTTTCTCTGTCCTTAGGTCCAGGCTGAGTAACTGCCTGGCTAGAGGCCTATCACTTGGTCAGTTGAGGGAAGTATACATGTGAATGTTGTAAATATACATGCTTCTTCCAGGAAACAAAATGGAAATACAAAAAGCATACTTAATCTCCATTTAATAACTTTAAACTTTTTTCCCTTCCTCTGTAATTTATTCAGAACCTAGCATTGTAACTAAATTCACTGAAACAATTTTGTTGAAATAAGGTGCATGTAATAATGTTCACTTGCCCCAGATGTGTTTGTGTGTGTGCGTGTGTGTGTGTGTGTGTGTGTGAGAGAGAGAGAGAGAGAGAGAGAGAGAGAATGATTGGAAATGACTGAAAATCCACAGTAACTTCTGGAGAGCTGGCCAAAAGAAATAACTGAAATATTTGTGATTGAAGGCACAAGGAATTTCATGCCTAGGAGTTAAATGAAGAGATACCTGAAATAATGGGCAGAAATGTTTGGCTTGGTACTATTTCCCTGTCTCTGAAATCAAACAGCAGTCGACCTCAACACAGGAAAGCTTTCTGGCAGTGATTCTCAGAAGGGGAACACTGGTGAGCAGTCACTCTGGGTGTAACCTCCCCCCCACCCCTGGACCCCCCACCCCCCCACACACACTCCATCCAATTACTGTTATTGTGGGTTTTGCTGCTAACAGTTAACACCTGCAACTTCCTCTGGAAGATTGGCCTTGAGTGATTGGATCTGTTTCGCCCAGAGACGCCCTGGAACTCCTGCCTGAGGATGTGAGGAGGTGGGAGGTGGAGGTAACAAAAGCTCCACCACATACCTTGCTGCCACAGGCAGGCAAACTCTACAGTGCTCACATTATCTTTCAGAAGTCCCTGAGGAATCAGGCTCCAGCTAGATGATCTCACCTGAAGTCATATCTTTCTCAGCTTCTCCCCTGTCCTATCCTAATTTCCTCACCTCTCTAGAGGCTCCTGGTAAGAGCACCCTCTACATGAGTCATTTCCATAAGGATCATGCCTCAGCCTCTGCTGTAAGGGAGCGAGACGAAAGACAAGTTATAAATGATGCCGAAAAATATTCCTGAATGCCATTCCATGTTCTAAATGTAGACTTTTTCTTTGTTCATCAATCATTGAAGAGCATTTCAGGAATCTTATGCTGGTGCTGACTGCCAGCCAGCAGCTACACCTGGATATAACACTGCTTTTTGGGTAAAGCAGATTTTTTTTTTTTTGCAATTATTTGAATATTTTATTGCTTTTCACCCATATGTTTTATGAGAATTAATTGGAAATCAAAAAGTTAAAGTGCTCATAATAAAGATAAGGTAGTCCTAAAACAAAACAAAAAAAAAAAACAAAGAAAAATTGAAACAAAGATAAAAATCACCAGAGCTGTAGTCAAATGGTCAGTCTTTAGCCTCCACCACAATAAATTCACATAAGGTAGCAGACTGTGACCAGTTGTAAAGGAAATAGACAAAATTAAAGAACATGTACAGAAGGCTGGAAATGTAGGTTTGGGTATTCTGTCTAAAGGAAGAAGGATTTTATACACTTACTAGAGGCTTGATGCACAAAATTCATGCAAGGGGCTCAGCGCTCACAGCCCCTCCCAGCCTCAGCTGGCCTTTGCAGCCCCAGCTTTGTCTGAAAGTCATCCGGAAGGATGTCCAGAAAGTTGTTTGGCTGTTTGGTCTAATTAGCATATTAGCTCTTTATTATATAGGATCAACTAATCTAAATTATTTGAGGTCATAACCCCTCACTACAGTAAGTCTCCCTTAAACATTTTATTTTAAAACTTTTGTGTTTGTTTTATGAGTACATTCTATATGAATGTAAATGACTACCTAGGAATAGGCAATTAAAATTAAAAAAAAAATGGAGAGGTAAGAAATCCAGTGGAAAAGGAAAGGGAATGAAGAGCTTGACAGGCCTGGGTGCACCACCTAGATCTCCCTTTCAAGTGCCTGCCAGAGGGCATAGTGGCAGCCACCTCTCTGCCACAGCTCGGGTTCAGTGATAGAATTTGCACTGCGGACACCTTTGGCTGCTCCCTGTCAGACACTGAGCACAGCAGAGGCGCCAGGGTTGGGTTATTTCTGCCTCATGCTGGTCTCCTTTAACAGACAGCCCTGGATCCAGGATCTCCCATTGACCTGGTTGAGGATTTTTTCAGAAAAGCATTGACATATGAAGCTCCTTCTATTCAATCCTTTCACTTTTTTTTTCTCCTTTCACAGATGTCAGACCTGATCATACTCTAAAGCAGCGGCTCTCATCCTGTGGGTCGCGACCCTTTTGGGGGTCGAATGACCCTTTCACAGGGGTCACCTAAGACCATCGGAAAACACATATTGAATATATAATTACATATTGTTTTTGTGATTAATCACTATGCTTTAATTATGTTCAATTTGTAACAATGAAAATACATCCTGCATATCAGATATTTACATTATGATTCATAACAGTAGCAAAATTACAGTTATGAAGTAGCAACGAAAGTAATTTTATGGTTGGGGGTCACCACAACATGAGGAACTGTATTAAAGGGTAGCAGCATTAAGAAGGTTGAGAACCACTGTTCTAAAGGCTCTCCTACCCTTTTCATGCTCCTTCCTTCTTTATTCTTTGCAGGCATTTCCTCCAATAACTCTCATGTGCAACTAATATTTCTTGAAAAATTATCTGAAAACCTAAGGAGATATAATTTTTAAGTAAAAGTATGCATTATTCATTCATTGAGTCCTCTCAAAGAAATGCTTCCAATATGGATGGTTAGATTTGTAGTTTTCTACCATCAGCCTATAAGGCTATTGATTTAAGCAAATAGGACCACCTGAAGAATCAGTGTCTTGATTGGATATCTGCTGTACATTTTCACAACCAGTTTAAGTTTTAGAACAAAAAAAGCAATCTTCAAGCATGGCCCAAAGCAAGAACTGACAACGCTAAATGCTGACAAGGATGTAGAGCCACAGGAACTCTGAGTCATTGCTGGTGGGGATGCAAATTGATACAGCTTCTTTGGCGGTTTCTTATAAAACCAAACATACGTTTACCATACAATCCAGCAATCATAATTCCTTTGGTATTCATACGAAAGAGCTGAGCATTCATGTTGACAAAAGCCTGTACATGGATGTTTACTGCAGTTTTATTCATAATTTCCAAAACATGGTGCCCTACAATAGATAATTGGATAAATAAACTGTGGTACATCCAGACAATGGGATATTATTCAGCACTACGATAAATGAACTATCAAGCCATGTAAAGACAAGGATACACCTAAACACAAATTACCAAGTGAAAAAAAACCCTATAAAATCTAGCATACAGTATGACTCCAACCATGTGGCATTCTGGAAAAGGCAATACTATAAAGACAGTAGAAAGATAAGTGTTTGTCAGGGGTCAGGAAGGAGAGAGGAATAAATAGGTGGAGCACGGAGAATTTTAGGGGCACCTTGAAAGGAACTGTGGGCTGCGAGGCTGTGGTGGGCACTGGGGTGGGTCTTGGCCCATCCTCCATGCCCCCGCCCGGCCCCTCCTGCTTTGGCCACCAGTCCCCTCACTGCCTGCAGCCCCGCTCCTGCGCCACTGCGCCCATGCACTGACGGGACACTGACTGCACTGGCCCCGCTCACACCTGCAGAGCGATTGGACCAGTGCTGCTAGGCGCTGGCCCCGGGTGCGAGTGGTGGCTCCAGCACCTGCAGCAGGTGTGAATGTGGGGTGGGACCGTGGCACGTGGGAGCAGAGAGTTTTCAGTAACCACCAGAGGCTCACCCTGATGACAGCAACCCCTGCCCCATCTTGGTCTTGCACCTCCATTCACCTGCTCCACCATTCCACTGCCCACTGCAGCCAATGCCCGCCATGTTCCGTGGGTGCTCCCTGGTGGTCAGCGCACATCATAGCGACCAGTTGTTCGGTTGTTCTCCCATTCGGTATATTTGCTTATTAGGGATATATATATATGATTTGTCCAAACTCATAGCATGCACAACACCAAGAACGAATCGCAATGTAAACTATAGACTTTAATGAGTATGGTGTGTCAATCTAGATTCATCAATTATAACAAATGTACTGCTCTGAAGAGGATGTTGATAGTATGGGAGGTTATACATGTGTATAGGCAGGAATTCTCCTACCTTTTACTCTAAAACTGCTTTTAAAAATTAAGTATGTTCCCCAGCTGGTGTGGCTCAGTTGGTTGAGTATCTCTCCATGCACCAAGAGCTCGCTGGTACAATTCCTGGTCAGGGCACAAGTCTGGATTTCAGGTTTGATCCTCAGTAGGGGACATGCAAGAGGCAGCCAATTGATACTTTTCTCTGATTGATGTTTCTATCTTCCTCTCCCTCTCCCTTTCTCTCTCTCTAAAAAAAAAAAAATCAATAAATAAAGTTGTGTTTGTTAAAAGTGGGAAGGAAAAAAGTCAGTCCTCGCAGCACAAAAGAGCTATCAGGTTGTAAGAACTCACATTTGAACTCCATGTGCTTTGGAGATCCAGTTTATCCCACTGTGATTTAGTTTCCTTACCTTGAAAATCAGATATAATGGCCTTTCTATTGCAAAGATGTTATAAATATGAAATTATATGACTTAATGTGTTTGGAAATACCTAATTAAAAGTCAATAGATGATAGTTTCCTACCAGTTAAACACATGATTGTCTAATCTTATCTACAGAAAATCTATAGGTCATTATATAAAGAATTAAAGGAGGCAGGAGGAAAAATCACATAATAAAATAAAGTATTTGATCATATAAAAAAGAAAAGATTAGTTCTGTGTTATCATAACCCATATTTTCCTCCCTTATTACTCAATCCCAAAGGATCTAGCTGCAAATGTGAATATATCGTGTTTTTTTTCCAATTTTCAGACTTGGAGAGAGGAGGGACTACTAAAGAGAAAAACATTCTTTGTGAAGCCAAACTATAAACAAAAAAAGAAAAGCTATACGTTCTCCTAACCCTCCTACAGAATTATCACATTTTCTTAAGTTAATGAAACCCCTAACTCTGTGAGAAAATAAGTGTCAATGACCCATTATAACATCCTGGGCTTAAATATTTTAAAAGGCAATGTCCCATGGAGTAGAACCACAGTGAAATGTGGAGACCTCGTAGAGAAGACTGGAAGTCCTTTAGGCTGGGACAGGGGTGGGCAAGCTTTTTGACTCAAGGGCCACAATGGGTTCTTAAACTGGACTGGAGGGCCGGAACAAAAGCATGGATGGAGTGTTTGTGTGAACTAATATAAATTCAAAGTAAACATCATTACATAAAAGGGTATGGTCTTTTTTTTTTTTTAGTTTTATTCATTTCAAATGGGCCAGATCCAGCCCACGGGCTGTAGTTTGCCCACGGCTGGGCTGGGACATAGGGAAGAAAATTAGAAAGAAGGTCAAACCTTTTAGAGCAGAAAATATCTGAAGGTAGGAAACTGAAGACTTTCGGGGCAATGGTACTAAGCTGTGTAGGGCATCAACTTTTGCCTCCAGCTGAGGATTTCATATCCCAGTTGCTGGGAGTGGTGGTGGCCCATAGCTCTCAGCTAAGACACATTGCTTGCACCTAGCAGAAGAGAGACACCTTATCCAAGATCAAGCTTTCTCACTAAGGGTCAGTACAGGGTATCAAATGCCTGGCTGAGTTGACTTTCCCTGGGAGAAATCTGCAGGGCTAACCCAGTTTCAGAGCACTGAATAGGAATTGCTGAGGCCTCGGTCACATCTACATTGCAGTTCAACTTCTCCTTCTGCCCATTCCTGCTGCTAGTACTCCCATAGAGGTATTGATCTCAAGAGTGTTCCCCAGTAAACTTGCTGCATTTCAGTCTTTCTTAGTCTCTGCTTCCAGGGAACCTAACCTGAGACATCAGCCCTGTCAAAAAGCATCAAAAGAAGGAATGAATGGATTCTGTTAAGTGTCACAGAGAACAGTTTGATCAGATTTACTGTGGCAGAAGGTAGCAGCCTTCATGTATTAGGATTTGAGCACCTATAAGTATACATACTTCAATTTGAAGCTGAAATTGGGTCCTAGACAAAAAAATATATATATTTTCCTTCAGATCAGTGTGCCTGACTAAAGAACTTACCCTGGTCTTGTAAATGAATATAAACAGTATAACTTAATTAAGAAATAACCAGATAAATAAATGGAAAACCTTCAAAAACATATTTAAGAAGGGGGTGAGTCCTAGGACTTGGCATGAAAGGCAGACTCAGTGCTAATTGGCCAGTAATAACTGGGCAAAATTACTGGATAAGCAGTGGCTTCCAATTATCCAGAATAATTTTTCTAAGTGTACACATTACTTAGAAACCACTCCATTTACTGGGCCGCAGATGCAGCATTTATGTTCTCCCTTCTGTATGTTATGTTATCTTAAAATTATAGCTAATCTTTTAGCTGTTGTTTCTCCCTTCTCCTTTATTAAAAACAATTATAACAACACTTAACCTTAATTGCTCTAAGGCAATTTCTGCTGATAATATATGTTTATTTTTTCCCTTTGGTTTACATAGAGCATGCTTAAAATACAAATGTAGAACACCTCTTCAGATTTTGTCATTTATTTTTGTCTCGCTTCTATTCTTTGTTTTTCTTACTTTAAAAAAAAATACATATCCTATATAATAAAAGTCTAATAAGCAAATTGTCCCCTCCACTAGGAGTTCTGCTGGGAGTTCGACCGCTAGCTATTACATGCACTGGCCACCAGGGGGTGGCGCAGAACATGGCAGGTGTTGGCGACATGGCACTGGCAGCAGGTGGCAGTGGAGGCACTGCAGGCCCTGATGGGCCCCAATGAGAATGGGATCACAGCAGGATGGTGGAGCAGGTGAGTGGGCAGCACCAGGCCAAGGCAGGTGTGAACCACTGGTGGCCGGGCAGGAGTCGATCATCCCGCCAATCCGATGGCCACACCTCTGCCAGGTTCCCACACCCTGAGGGAGCTGGGTGGGGACCCGATGCCCTGCCAATCCAATCGCAGGGTGACCAGCTGCACCAGTGGGAGCGGGGCCGCTGCCCTGCTCCACTCCCTCAGCACTTGGGAGCCAGGCAGTGGTGGGGAAATCTGCGGGGCAGTCAGCCCCTGCAGGCAGCAACCAGCAGCAGCAGTGGTGGCCGGGCTGCCAACCTGCTCCCTCAGCATCTGGGAGTAGGGCAGCAGCAGTGGGGGAGGGGGTGGCAGCGTGATTGGGCCCCGCAGGTGGTGACCAGTGGCAGTGGTGGAGGGCAGGTGGCCAGGGAAAGGGAAAGAGTAACCACCACAGCCGGCAGCCTCTAGGGACCCTACCAGTGCACAAATTTTGTCACTGGGCTTGTAGTATATATATAAATATACTTTTATTGATTTCAGAAAGGAAGGGAGTGGGAGAAAGAAATAGAAACATCAATGATGAGAGAGAATCATTGATCGGCTGCCTCCTGCATGCCCCCTACTGGGGATTAAGCCTGCAACCCCAGCATGTGCCCTTGACTGAAATCCAACCTGGGACCCTTCAGTACACAGGCTGATGCTCCATCCACTGAGCCAAACCGACTCTTTGTTTTTTTCTTTAATTCTCACCAGAGGATATGTTTTATTGATATTAGAAGGATAAGAGAGAGAGAGAGAGAGAGAGAGAGAGAGAGAGAGAGAGAGAGAGAGAGAGAGACATTGATGTGTGAGAGAAACATTGATTGGTTACCTCCCATATTCACCCCAACTGGGGATCAAACCCACAATTATGTATGTTCCCCGATCAGAAATCAAACCCACAGCCCTTTTGGTGTATGGGTCAACAGTCCAATCGACTTAGCCCTGGCTGGGGCTCACTTCTATTCTATTCTTTATTGAAGTTTGTTAGTACCTTAATCCTAATAGATTGCCCATACTAGGACATGATATCAGGGGCCTAAACCAAGGGAAGTGTAATGTTAAAGACATGTTGCCTTCTTTACAAGAAAATCATAATGGTTAGTACATCATGAATAAAACTATGCACACACACATATCAGAGGTGATGCTCTATATTCTATGCCTATTTCTTTGAAATTTCAACTTTCCCAATCTCAGGAGAAACTTCAGTGGACGATTATTTCTGTATTTTTCTATTATTTAGCTAATATCGCTCCTAATCTCAGAATGGTTCTTTGGATGATTGATGTCAATTCATAATATTCTGAACCAAAAGGGATATCTTGGAGTAAACATTCTTTTTCCCCAAATGTCAAACTAATGAAAAATAATACAGGTAAGAAAAAATGATGTTCAAGGGAGTGGAAGGAAGGGTTGGAAAAAGTTATGACATGAATACTATATAGTGTTGTTACACATTACCAGTTTTTAAATGCAATAGTTACCATATATTGTATGCCTGTATTATGTATTGGGGACCAAAATATGGAATATGTGGGTAGCCAATGTATAACTTTTTTTTCCAATAGGAATGATACTGGAAGTAAGTTAAAGAAATTCTGGAAAGCTGCATAGTTTGCAATGATTGAGGGCTCCTCCCTGCAGCAATGGCTGTAAAAGCAAACTCCCATCCCTTGCTATTCAGAACTAATCCAGCAGCTTCTTGAAAGTGATGCTTGCATAGCAAGACACAGAGGAACTTCTTTAAGGACAAAAAATTTCTTAAAGTGAGTTTGAACTACAGGAGAGATAGGGCCTTGATTACTTGGACAAAGGCAACACATGCTTATATTTTTTGAGTACTTTTATGTGTGTTAACTCATTTTGTCCTCTTAATCGTCCTAGGAGAATGTATCATTATTTCCTTATTATATAAGCTAGAGGCCCGGTGCACAAAAATTTGTGCACTCGGGGGGGGGCGGGGAGGGTCCCTCAGCCCGGCCTGTGCCCTCTCGCAGTCTGGGACCCCTCGGGAGATAACGACCTGCTGGCTTAGGCCTGCTCCCGGGTGGCAGAGGGCAGGCCTAATCCCTAGGTGCAGCCCCTGGTCGGGCTCAGAGCAGGGCCGATTGGGGAATTGGGGTGCCGCCCTCTGTCATGCACAGAGCAGGGCGGATTGGGAGGTTGCGATGCCACCCTCAGTCACGCTCAGGGTAGGGCCAATTGGGGGGTTGGGGCACCGCCCCCTGTCACACTCAAGGCAGGGTCGATGGGGAGGTTGCGGTGCCACCCCCTGTCACGGGCAGAGCAGGGCCAATCAGGGGGTTGGGGAGCTCCCCCCTGTCTCCCACAGACCAGGGCTGATCAGGGGGTTGGGGAGCTCCCCCCTGTCACGCACAGAGCAGCGCCCATCAGGGGGTTGGGGCGCTGCCCTCTATCACCCACAGAGCAGGGCCAATAAGGGAGTTGGGGCGCCGCCACTGTCACACTCAGGGCAGGGTCGATGGGGAGGTTATGGCTCTACCCCATCACACACAGAGCAGGGCCCGTGGGGTGAGGGGGTTGGGGCGCCGCACCCTGTCACACACAGAGCTGCAGGGCGATCAGGGGGTTGGGGAGCTCCCCCCTATCAGGCACAATGCAGGGCCGATCAGGGGTTTGGGGCGCCTTCCCCCGTCACACACAGAGCAGGGTGGATAGGGAGGTTGTGGCCCCGCCCCCTGTCACACACAGAGCCACTGGGGAATCAGGGGGTTTGGGCGCTGCCCCCTGTCATGCTGATCCTGGTGCCGGGAGACCTCGAGGCTCCGCTGGTCCCGTTGCTGTGAGGCATATTACCCTTGTACTATATAGAATAGAGGCCTGGTGCACGGGTGGGGGCTGGCTGGTTTGCCCTGAAGGGTGTCCCGGATCAGGGTGGGGTTCCCCACTGGGGTGCCTGGCCAGCCTGGATGAGGGGATGATGGCTGTTTGCAGCTGGTCATACACCCTTCAGGGTGGGGGTCCCCACTGGGGTGCCTGGCCAGTCTGGGTGAGGGGCTGAGGGCTGTTTTCAGGCTGGGACTGAAGCTCCCAACTGCTCCTTTTTTTCTTTTTTTTTTTTTTATTCTGAGCCAGCTTTAGCTCTGAGGCTCCAGCTCTTAGGCCTCCACTCCTGAAAGCAGGTATCTGGTTTGTTTAGGTTCTACAATCGAAACTCTGTATCAACTCCAGGTCTGAGATCCCGGCAGGATGAAAGCCGGGTTAGCTTCTATTTTTGTAATTACGTTTCAAACTGCCAGCTCAGAGGCCTTCAGTGGCAGGCGGGGAACGTTGGAGTCCTCCGTCACTGAAGCAAGCAAGCCTCATGTTAGTTTCAAGCTGCCTGGCTGCCGGCTGCCATCTTGGCTGGCAGTTAATTTGCATATTGCCCTGATTAGCCAATGGGAAGCGTAGTGGTTGTACGCCAATTACCATGTTTCTCTTTTATTAGATAGGATGAAGAATCGGATCCTTAGATATATAACATAACATGCTCATAGTCACACAGTTGTTAATTGTCAGAGCTGACATTGGCACTCAGGTAGTCCAATTCTAGGACCTATATTTAAAAAAAATATAATGCAAAGGCAGAGGTGAGGCAGGGGGGCACCAAAAACACCCTCCCCCCCATTAAACAGAAGGGCAAGGATCAATCAGCTCATTCACTAACCAGAGTTCCATTTGAAATAGGGAAAAAAAGTCAATAGATACTGCTTCAATATTTAGTCTCTCATTTTCCCCAAAGATTATCAGCTCCATTAAATAAGGACTTATATTTGGTTTACATTAATCTCTAGTACCAGGAAAGAAAGAAAGACTCAATACACATATATCTCATAAATGAGTGAAATGGATGAAAGAGAGACACTTGTATAAAACCCTGATTTTTTTCCTTTGCCTTCTATTCCAGTACTTTTGTGTATAACATTCCCCTATTTTGTCATAAGTACGTGTTGTCTCAAGAACAATTATGATTACAAGCACGAGTGCCAAAAGAAGTAAATGTTCATCTTATGAGTTTCAAATGAGGCCCTTAAAACCCCAAACTGAAATGAGAGTCTTGAGAGAAAAGTATTTTTTGAGGCTTAAGAAAAATGAAGCCCTAGAATAATTGATTTTCCTGTAACATTGAGAGGCTGTAAAAG
The DNA here is from genome assembly GCF_014108235.1 of Myotis myotis. Taxonomy (NCBI): domain Eukaryota; kingdom Metazoa; phylum Chordata; class Mammalia; order Chiroptera; family Vespertilionidae; genus Myotis; species Myotis myotis. Next base: position 164,195,770 of record NW_023416313.1, read on the forward strand.
TCCTGTCAAGGTTGAGTCCTGGGGAAATACTTCAAAAGTAGAATATGAGAAAAAGAAGAAAGCAAGAATGTAAAAAGAAGTTAAGATATACAGAAGATAGTCTGAGGAGTTTTATTACATGTGCAATCAGAACCCTAATCTGAAAGAATAAAGGGAAGGAATGTTAAGGAAGGAAGGAAGGAAGGAAGGAAGGAAGGAAGGAAGGAAGGAAGGAAGGAAGGAAGGAAGGAAGGAGAGAGGGAGGAGGGAAGAAGGAAGGAGAATGAGAGAGAGAAAAGAAAAGAAAAGAAAAAGAAATATAGAAAAGAGGGAGGGAAAGAGAGAGAGAAAGAAGAAAGCAAGAGAAAGAAGGAAGGAAGGAAGGAAGGAAGGAAAGAAGGAAGGGAGGAAAGAAGACAGGCAATATTCAGTCTGGATGGCTGAGATGTTTCCTGGATGCAGCAGAAACACCAATACTTATATTCAAGAACCCCATAAAATCCCATGTATGAAAAACAAAATAAAAGAATATCTCCACTAGACACATAATAGAGTAACTGAAGAACATCAAACACAAGTAGGAAAATCCTATAAGCATCAAATGTGAAAATATCAGTTACCTCTAGGAGAAAACTGTTGATAACTGATATCTCCACAGCAACATTAGAATCCAGAAAATAAATGGAGTAATATATTCAATATGTTAAAATGATTCTCAAGTTAGAATTCTAAATTCAACAAACTAATTTTCAACAGGAGGGACAAAATTGCATTTTTCTCTACCAAGAGACGTATAGAACATCTTTCAGGTACAGTAAAATTTGTATCATAAGTAGCTATCAGAAGTCAATAAAATGGTATGTAGATCAATCTACCAGAAAGAATAGTACAAAATAACCATGATTTTCTGTCCTCATGTCAATTTGAAGCTCCAAAATGATTTTGGTTTTTATCACAGGTGTATTAATTTCTTATTGCTGCTGTTAGAAATTACCACTGACTTAATGGGTTAAAATAATACAAATGTATTATATTACAGTTCTATTGGTCTCAAGATAATATTACAATGTGGGTAGGACTGTGTAGCTACTAGAAACTCTAGGGCAGCTCTAGGGAATAATTACTTTCCTTACTTCTTTAGTTAGAAGTCACCCTCCAGAGGTCTAGGAGTCACCTATCATCCTTGGCTTAGAGCCACAATCCTCCATCTTCAAAATCAGCAAGATTGGGAGCCATCCCTTTCATTCTCCCTCTTTTGTCTGCTTCTTCAGTTATAACAACTCTTGTGACTACATTGGGCCCAACTGGATAATCTGGCTTCCCATTCCAGGTCAGTTAATTAGCAACCTTACTTCTATCTGTAACCTGAATTCCTTTTTGCCATTGACATATCATATGCCTAGGTTCCTGGTTCCTAGGTTAACATCCGTATAGGATGTTGTATAGGGGGGCATTATTCTGCTACTACAGTAGACTTCTAATTCTCTTTACCAGTTTTTAACATATATAAAACATGCCCATTCATGTACATTTTTTATAAGGTAAATTGCTTATAAACTTAAATTTTAAAATTACAAAGACATTACTGACAAAATAACCAAGAAATAGGAAAGCAGACAGATTGTTTTGAAGTTTCTTTTTTTATATATATATTTTTGATATTTATTTTATATATTTAAATGCCATTTTTTGATGATGAAAAATACATTTATTTTTTAATGTATACATGTGCACTGGTAGTCCGACAGAAAACTTTATTTTATTTTTTATTGTTTTATTGTTTAAAGTATTACAAAGGGTATTACATATGTGTCCTTTTTTTTTCCCCCGCCCTTGACAATCCCCTGGCCTCCTTTACCCCCCAGTGTCTTATGTCCATTGGTTATGCTTATATGCATGCATACAAGTCCTTCGGTTGATCTCTTACCCCCCTGCCCCCCTGCCCCCCATCCCTCCCTGGCCTTCCCGCTGCAGTTTGACAATCAGTTTGAGGCAGCTCTGCCTCTTTATCTATTATTGTTCATAAGTTTATAATGGTCTTTATTATTCATGAATGAGTGAGATCATGTGGTATTTTTCCTTCATTGACTGGCTTATTTCACTTAGCATAATGCTCTCCAGTTCCATCCATGCCGTTGCAAATGGTAAGAGTTCCTTCTTTTTTACAGCAGCATAGTATTCCATCGTGTAGATGTACCACAGTTTTCTAATCCATTCATCTACTGATGGGCACTTAGGCTGTTTTCAGATCTTAGCTATGGTGAATTGTGCTGCTATGAATATATGGATAGACACCTTTCAAAAGAGGACATTCAGAAAGCCAAGAGACATATGAAAACATGCTCAAAGTCACTAATCATCCGAGAGATGCAAATCAAAACAACAATGAGGTACCATCTCACACCTGTCAGAATGGCTATCATCAACAAATCAACAAACGACAAGTGCTGGAGAGGATGTGAAGAAAAAGGAACACTCGTGCACTGCTGGTGGGAATGCAGACTGGTGCAGCCACTATGGAAGACAGTATGGAGTTTCCTCAAAAAACTGAAAATGGAACTCCCATTTGACCCTGTGATCCCACTTCTAGGAATATATCCCAGGAAACCAGAAACACCAATCAGAAAGGATATGAAGTTTCTTATAAAGGTAAAAATGCATTTACTCTATGGCCTGGCAATTCCATCCCTAGGTACTTCCCCAAGAGAAATGAAAACATATGTTCACAGAAAGATTTGTACATGAATGTTCATAGCAGCCTTATTTATAATAGCCAAAAGCCAGAAACAACCCAAATTTTCATAAACAGAAATATAGACAAACAAATTGTGGTATATTCAGGAAAAGGAACAAATTACTCATGTACTCAATAACATGGATGAACCACAAAATCATGTGAAATGAAAGAAGCTACATAAATAGGAACAAAGTGATTCATACTATATGATTCATTTACATTAAGTCCTAGAAAAGGCATAATAGTACATGATAGAAGTTAAAATGTGTTGGCCCTAGGGGAATGTGGAAAAGTGACTTGAAGTGTCAAGAGGGAACTTTTTGGAGCATTTAGGTGGTGGTCACCCATTATATACAATTGCCCAAATTCATTGAACTGTGCATTTCAAGTAATTGATCAAAGTTCCTTAACAACTATAGCATCTATTCAAACTCCATCTGTTTTGTACTGGTGGTATTAGTTTATTTGCTCTTAAATTTACTCTCAGACATTTTCACTGTGGTTAAAATTACTTTTAGTGCGTCAATAAAAAAAAAAAACAACAAAAAAACCCCCTCCATTTATTTATTTATTTATTTATTTATTTTCCCATTTATTTATTTTTGTAATTAAATTTATTGGGGTGACATTGGTCAACGTGATCATGTAGGTTTCAGGTGTGGGTTTCTATGTGACAAGATCTGTATACAACAGGGTTTCAGTTTTATATCCTACATATGAATGAAATCATATGGTTCTTAGCTTTTCCTGACTAACTTACTTCACTTAGCATAATGCTCTCAAGATCCATCCATGTTGTTGCAAATGGCAGTATTTCATTCTTTCTTATGGCTGAGTAGCATTCCATTGTGTATGTGTACCACATCTTCTTTGTCCAGTCCTCTATCACATAACACTTTGGTTGTTTCCATGTCTTGGCCATTGTGTATAATGCTGCAATGACCATAGGGGTGCACATATCTTTGTGAATACATGATTTTGAGTTTTTTTGGGTATATACCCAAGAGAAGGATTGCTGGGTCATATGGTAGCTCTATTTTTAATTTTTTGAGGAATGGCGAGACTGCTTTCCATAGTGGTTATGCCAGTCTACATTCCCACCAGCCGTGAATGAGGGTTCCCTTTTTTCCACAACCTCCCCAACACTTGTTGTTGCTTGTCTTATTGACAGTGGCCACTCTAATAGGTGTGAAGTGATATCTCATTGTAGTTTTAATTTGCATTTCCCTGATTGCTAGTGAGGTTGAACATTTTTTCATATATCTATTGGCTGCTCGTGGGTCTTCTTTGGGAGAGGTGTATTTGCAGGTCCTCTGCCCACTTTTTGATTGGGTTGTTTGGTGGTGTTTTATGAGTTCTTTATATTTTTGGAAATTAAACCTTTGTTGGAGCTACGGTTTGTAAATATCATCTATCTGGTTGGCTGCTCTTCTTTTATTGACATCTCTTTTGCTGTGCAGAAGCTTCTTAGGTTGATGCAGTCCCATTTATTTATTTCTGCCTTTACTTCCCTTGCCTTTGGGGTTAAGTTCATAAAATGTTCTCTATGACCCAGGTCCATAAATTTGGTATCTATATCTCCTTCTATGTAACTCAGGTTTCTGGTTGTATATTTAGGTATTTGATCCATTTTGAATTAATTTTTGTACATGGAGACAAACTGTAATCCAGTTTCATACATTTGCATGTGGCTTTCCAGTTTTCCCAGGACCATTTATTGAAGAGACTATTTTTACTCCATTCATTTATTTTTGAATCTAAACAAAGTAGCCAAACACATATATTGTCCAAATTTGAATATGTTCCCATAAGCATAACTGTTTTCAGGGTACAAATGCCCTTGACACTTACTGGGCTGATGCTTTCTGTATTTTTTTCCTAATTTATAAACCACTGTGATTGGATTCAATGGCACAGAGAGGAGTGCATTATTGCAGGCTCATTGCCTTTAGAAAGATGTGTAGCCCTTTTTCATTAATTATAATGAAATATATCAAATAGTAATAGCCCAATTCATGATGATTTCTGTTCTTGTAATTAACATCATCAAACAAATATATTCTAGAACAATGAAAATTTCCTATTAGAATTTCTTAAATCTTACATTCAATTTTCCCTTATAAAATTTTAAATTCAATTAATTTTTATTTACTGAAAGTATATCTTTAAGAAGCTCACATTTATTAGATCTGAAGTACAAAATTCAATTATATAAGGTAGGACAGGTTAAACTCATTTGTCATACTTCAAATTATAAGTAACTTCCAGATAGTTTATTGTCATACACTTAAAGTTAATGTGCCAAAATCCTTTGTATCAGTAACTTTTAATAAACTAAATGCTTTAAACTTCACATCTTCTTTTTTTTTTTTTTTTTTTTTTGTCCTATGAAATAATTTATTCAATACATGGTACAAATGATGATATAATCACTTCAGTGTCATGAATTGCTGCAAAGGGTAAAGAAGGAGACATCAATTTTTCATAGAAATGTAGAAAAATGATCGTGGCTTTGTTTTCTTGACTCCTACAGAGTTGTACCTACTAACCAGTGCTGCTCTGCTCCACCAAAAAATACAATTTGGCTTAGATCAATGGCCACAAAGCTTTCTATTGAGCAACATAGTTTTTTTTCAGTTCCAGCAAGAGATCTCAGACAATGCAATTAATTATGCTTCAGTTTTTCTGTCTTTAAAATGGACTTCATTAGAGCAGTTCTTTTTACATCAGCAGGCACTTTGGGGAAACAAACTCCTACACTATTTGTGTAGGGTGGGGCAAAAGTAAGTTTATAGTTGTGAGTATGTAAAACACAGTTTATTCTTGTATTTTTATTCATTAAGTATTATATTATTTTCCATACAGATATACATGATTCTAAATTTTGAGCCAAGATATATGCCCCTCTTATTTCTTTAGGTAGGCTTTTTAAGCACTTGAATCAAGCATAGTGTTAAGCTTTTGTAGCATATGTTCATTCACTGGAACCTCATCCCTACTTTTATGAGATGGAAGTTATTGTCACCTCTTTACGGATAAGCAAAATAAGGAACATAGGCCTAGGAATGATGCTCTTCACTGGTCATGAGGCCAAATGTGGTAGTCTTTTAGAGCTATTGACTGAGTTATAGTGAGTAAAGTTGGGTGAATCATTATCCCTAAATGTCTCACCACCTATTTTTTTTTTTTCTGTTCATCAGATTATTTATTCACTTGATTCTTAGATTCACTTGTTGATAGATGCATATTTGTTGTTCATAATTTGTATCTTTACCTTTTTCTTCCTCTTCCTCTTCTTAAAGGATACCTTTCAGCATTTCATATAATCCTGGTTTGGTGGTGATGAACTCCTTTAGCTTTTCCTTATCTGTGAAGCTCTTTATCTGACCTTCAATTCTGAATGATAGCTTTGCTGGATAAAGTAATCTTGGTTGTAGGTTCTTGGTATTCATCACTTTGAATATTTCTTGCCACTCCCTTCTGGCCTGCAAAGTTTCTGTTGAGAAATCAGCTGACAGTCGTATGGGTATTCCCTTGTAGGTAATTGAGTTTCTTTCTCTTGCTGTTTTTAAGATTCTCTCTTTATCTTTTGCTCTTGGCATTTTAATTATGATGTGTCTTGGTGTGGTCCTCTTTGGATTCCTTTTGTTTGGGGTTCTCCGCGCTTCTTGGACCTGTAAGTCCATTTCTTTCACCAGGTGGGGGAAGTTTTCTGTCATTATTTCTTCAAATAGGTTTTCAATATCTTGCTCTCGCTCATCTTCTGGCACCCCTATAATTCTGATGTTGGTACGCTTGAAGCTGTCCCAGAGGCTCCTTACACTATCCTCGCATTTTTGGATTCTTTTTTCATTTTGCTTTTCCGGTTGGGTGTTTTTTGCTTCCTCGCATTTCAAATCATTGACTTGATTCTTGCGCTCCTCTGGTCTGCTGTCGGGAGTCTGTATAATATTCGTTATTTCAGTCCGTGTATGCTTAATTTCTAGTTGGTTCCCCAATATAAGATCGAGGGTCTCATTAGTTTTCTTGTAGCTCTCATTAAGTTTATCGGCGGCTTCTAAACAGTTCTTGAGAGACCTTAAAAGTGTGGTTCTGAACTCTATATCTTCCATTGACAATTTTGTCCTGTTTCTTTGTCTCCGCATTTTGTTATGCTTCCTTGGTGCACCCCCTAGTGGTCTTTGTTCGCAGTCTTATAGTTAAATCTTGATTGTTGTAGCTAATTCCAGGGAGGGTTTGACCTCCAGGCCAAGTGGCTATGAGAATCAGCTGTGTCAGCAGTGAGAGAACTTCTGTCCTCTAGGGAGGTGCTAATCTGGCGTTTGCCTGAGGCTATCCGGCAAATGCCTGTGTGCTGGGTTGGGGGGGGGCGGGTCGCACAGGATCAACAGGGTGGGCTGGAGAGAGCAGTTATGGTGGCTCTCAGTCCTGTCCCCAGGGGCTCTGCCTCTCTGAGTCCCAGCACCCGCTGCAAAGCTCAGAGAGAAAGCTGCACTCGCTCTGACCGAAGCCAGACAGTCCCACTTCTCCCGTTTGAGTCTGAGTCCCTAAAGACTCGCCCGGATCTGGAGCTCAGAGTCTGCAACTCCCTCCCGATTGAAAACGCCAACCGCGCCCTCCGCCGCCAGCCCGCTCCGTGCACTCCGCACCTCAGAATTTGACTTCAGCACTGCGCCTCCTCTGAGTGTCCGTATGCGTTTCTCTTTCCTCCTAGTTGTAGGACTTCCACTCAGCCAGCGTTCTTGTGGTTCTGGGTGATGTCCCTTCCGTTTTTTGGTTTCACTTTTGAAGTAGTTGTTCAAAGCAGCAAACTCCGGCGTTAACCTATGCCGCCATCTTGGTTCTCCCTCACCACCTATTTTTTCTAAACTTCACATCTTCTTATCCTTATCAATGGATGGATCATTATCTTACTTATTTTGAGCAAAATTAAGGGTGACATGCCAGTTTTAATAATCTCTCCACCAATTGTAAAAATAGTTCCTTTCCAAATAAAAGAAATTCAAAATGAATATTAATTGTTCAAACTTTAACTTACTTCCCCACTTATTTCATTTTTTGAACATTTGATATCTTTGTAGCCATAAAATTAACTTTTAACTTTGAAATCAATTTAGAAAAATCTATGGGTCTCAATTTAACAATGAATTATTCAAGAAATATACACTCTTTTTTTTCAGGTAAAAATTCATCCCCATAAACATGCACAAAATTATACCAGTTAAACAGTAACCATATGCATGTATTGATAACATGATGTTTCTTGCTTCAGGTCCATGACAAAACTAAAAAAAAAGAGTTGTCTTAAAATAACATATTCTTGTTTGTGTCTGTACTATCCTTCCACCTAAAACATGCTTTGTATACAATAAAACTTTAAGATGTTTTTTGAATGGAGCTGAAATCACATTATTGCCCACACAATATATATTTTTTATTATATTGAATTTAAAAACATTAAAAAGTCCTTTTCAGATACAGGGATTACTTATTTGCCAGAGGAAGGATAATAAGTCCCTCAGAGAAATATAAACTCACAAGTCTGTTTTCTCTACTGCCAACTCTGATATTTTCTGCAGTTTTTTCTAGATCTGTACAAATCTTGGTCAGTAGAATTAGACTCAAATATTATTAAGAAGGATTCATCCTTTGGGGGAAACCGGTTTAATTTGTATACAATAGAGAAGCTTTTCTAGTGGATTCAACTGTTAGCACAATTTCCTCCTGGAATCAAAAATTTTTTAAAAGTTACCTCATGGATACTGTATATTCTACTTTGTTAATTAAATTTCCTATAAGTCATACTTGATTGTGAGTTATATTTACTTAATTTTTGGTATTCCTAAATAAATCCAATCTGACTTAGTTCTTATTTGTGTTCCTTAGGATCCCTTTAGTTAGCCTGTCATGACTGGGACTCAAAATAGTTGTAATTATACCCATTGCTTATGGGCCACACCAACTTGGCTTAATGTTTGCATACATAAAAAAGACTCTCTTGTACTGATGGGCACTTGGGCTGTTTCCAAATCTTAGCTATTTTAATTAGCATTTCTATAAACATAGGGGTGCATCTCTTCTCTCTGATTGGTGTTTTGGGTTTCTTAGGATATATTCCTAGAAGTGAGATCACTGGGTCAAATGGCAGTTCCATTTTTAACCTTTTGAGGAAACTCCATACTGTTTTTTCCTTTATTGATTAAGGTATTACATATGTGTCCTTATCCCCCCATTGCCCCTTCACCCCCCCCAACTCATGCCCTCTCCCCTCTGGTATGTGTGTCCATTGGTTAGGCCTATATGCATGCATACAAGTCCTTAGGTTGATCTCCTTCTAACCCCCGCCCTCCCCTACCTTCCCTCTGTCTGATCGATGCTTTTCTGTCTCTGGATTTGTTTTGTTCATCAGTTTATGTTGTTCATTATATTCCACAAATGAGTGAGATCATGTGATATTTATCTTTGTCTGACTGGCATAATCCATACTGTTTTTCATAGAGTCTGCCTTAGTCCGAATTCTCACCAACAATGTACTAGAGTCCCCTTTTTTCCACATCCTCAATAGCACTTGTCATTTGTTAATTTGTAGATTATAGTCATTCTGACAGGTGTGAGGTGATACCTCATTGTAGTTTTAGTTTGCAACTCACTAATGATTAGTGACTTTGAGCATTTTTTCATATGTCTCTTGGCCATCTGTATGTTCTCTTTGGTGAAGTGTCTATTTAGGCCCTTTGCCCATTTTTTTTTTAAATATATTTTTATTGATTTCAGAGAGGAATGGAGAGGGAGAGAGATATAGATAGAAACATCAATGATGAGAGAGAATCACTGATCGGCTGCCTCCTGCATGCCCCCCACTGGGGATGGAGCCCACAACCAGGCATGTGCCCTTGACCAGAATCGAACCCGGGACCCTTCAGTCAGCAAGCTGATGCTCTATCCACTGAGACAAACCAGCTAGGGCACTTTTGCCCATTCTTGATTGGATTATTTGCCTTCCTTTTGTGAAGTTGTATGAGTTCTTTATATATTTTGGAAGTTAACCCCTTATCAGATGTATCATTGATGAATATGTTCTCCCATGCAGTGGGATCCCTTTTCATTTTGCTTATGGGTTCTTTTGCTGTGCAGATGAGTGGGTAAAGAAGTTGTAGTACATTTATACCATGGAATACTATGAAGTTATAAAACAAGAAGGATCTCTTACCCTTTGAAATAGCATAGATGGATTTGGGGAGTATTATGATAAGCAAAATAAGCCAGTCAGAGAAAGACAAGTATCATGTGATTTCACTTGTTACGTGGAATCTAATGAACAAAATAAACAGGACTAAAATAGATCCAGAGACATTTAAGCATGTAACAAACTGACACATTTCAGAGAAAGGGGGTGAAGTGGGAAGAGATAAACCAAAGAACTTATATGTGTATACACATAACCCATGGACAGACAGTAGTGCAATGAAGGCCTGTGGAGGCCCAGGAGCTGGGTGGAGAGGGTCAATGGGGGAAAAAAGGAGGACATCTGTAATACTTTCAACAATAAAGATAAATAGCTTTTAAAAATATTTTTATTTATTTCAGAGAGGAAGGGAGAGAAATATAGAAATATCAATGATGAGAGAGAATAATTGATCAACTGCTTCCTGCACACCCCACACTGGGGATCAAGCCTGCAACCGCACATGTGCCCTCACCAGGAATCAAACCATGATCTCCTGGTTCATAGGTCGACACTCAACCACTGAGTCACACTGGCCAGGCTAAAGAATATTTTTTAAAGACTCTTCTACTTGAATTCAGATCTTTATCAGGTACAGCTCACTCGGGTTCCTTGACTTAATTAAGAGAAAAGCACCAGGATTATCCTGAGATCCTCTGTAATCAAGCCTCTTTGATTCCCAATTAATCTACTGTAGATTTTTCCATTGTTAATGAGAAGTTTCTTGGGACACTTGTAGTGAAGCAATGTTTAGGCCCAGAAGTTCCCTCACCATTAGTACTGCACTGATCACACCCTTCCTGGTGCTCAGTGTCCTAAAGTTGCACACACTGCACCTCTCTAACCCCATGCACATTAAACTGAACCTATGAGCAGTCATTTCAAAAATGGCCAGAGGATGAGAGATGAAAGCAAACATAGTTACCAAGAAGTAAAGAGAATAATCTCATCAGTCCAAGGAAAGTGTGTGTGTGTGTGTGTGTGTGTGTGTGTGTGTGTGTGTGTGTGTGATTTCAGGCCAATTCAAATTGTTTATCAGAGATAATAATAAGTAAGACTGTTTAAAGCATGATAACCTCAAATGTTCATTAATCAAGTTTTTTTTTTTAATTTAAATGTGTGTTTTTTTATTGATTTCAAAGAGAGGAAGAGAAAATAGAAACATCAGTGATGAGAGAGAAACATTGATCAGCTGCCTCTTGCACACCCCCCACTGGGGATTGAGCCCACAATCCATGCATGTGCCCTGACTGGGAATCAAATTGTGACCTCCTGGTTCATGGGTCAATGCTCAACCACTGTGCAACACCAGTCAGGCATTAATTATGTGTGTGTGTTTTTTCAGCAAACACTTATTATCCACTTTGAGTATCACTTCAATAGGCACTATGAGGGGTTCAAAATACATTAACAGAGTTGTAAAATGAGTTCAACACTGACTAGCCAGTTTGGTCTCTAAAAGAGTGTCATATTTGCCTTTTGGTTGATTGTAACTTTTGAGATGAATATGGAGGCTCAAGGTCATGTTCCTGTCCTGAGTCACTCACCTTCCGGTTGGGAGAGTCATTGATCGGTAAATAAGCACACATTATTTCACGGGATAAGGACAATGATTGGGAGGTCTCACCTGCCTGTGGCTTTGATAGTAGTTGTAGTTCCCTGAGATGCCACTTTATCTTTTCCTTGTCTGACTCTTCAAGTAGAATATCCAAGTATAGAGTTCTACAGCATACAATCAATAATCCTTTTAAGCTTGGCATGAATTTTCTTGTTGTGACTGATGGTTTCTTGCCTCAGCTTTAAATGGTGAGTTTGTTCATCTGTCTTCCTGAGATGTTAGTCTTCTTTGCTGCTGAGTCCTTCCAGAAAACTTTGACTACTTCATGGGTAGTCACATTATTTACTCTCAGGGTGACTTCTATATTCTTGCTTTAACCATGACTTTTGGCCCCAATTTTTTTTCATGTAGACCAAATTCTTGATTTTTTGAATTTCCCCTACATAGCCTATTTGGGGCTCTGTATATTTGGACTAGTCTCAACTGAGGTCATATAGCCTGGATGACATCAGAGAAAAGGAGACGATCCAGGGAGGTTAATTTAGCTAAATCCCTAGAGGGACCATTCTCTAGCCAAAAGCTTTCATGTCAATTATAAACCCAAACTATAAAGACAACAGGGTCAAAACAAATATCCAGAAGGCATCATGAGATAAAAAAATAAATAAAAGTGGAAAAAAGAGGATTCTTTGGCTTCAATTTTTGTCACGGAGATTTGGGTGACTATTGCCAGCTTTGTGAATCTAAATAGATATCAGTTCTAGGTATCCTTCCTCCTTTATGCTCTAGAAATGCCTATACCCAATCGTTAATACTTCAAGCAATATCCACATTTGAGAGGGATTATTGAAGGAATCCCCCATTTCTTAACACACATGCGATATAAAAATTAAGTGCCTTGTTAGCGTCATAATCCAACTGTAGCACTGGAGAGAATGCTAGATGATGTCCTGCGTTGCAACCCCTAGTGATTTAATCACACTGTTGTCTTCTTATCATTCGTGACGATAAGTTATTGTGGAGCCCTGCTGCCCTCTGTAAGCCCAATGTTTGAAGCAACAATAAAATTTTACCACATTCAATTACTCCAGCGTTTAGTATCTCTTGTCACATAGTTATTGCAACAAGTCATATAGGACCAAGAGTTCATTTTTACATTGACTCCTCACCTACAGTATATTTTCTAATTGTCCTGTTTATCTTCTAGATAGACAACATGTCCCTAATAACTTGAAAGCAATTTTTGTTGAAGACTATTTTTAGGTTGTAAACATAAGTTCAACAATGTGGTGTAGAAAGGCAGATCTTCCCACCTGTACCTCTATTCTGGATACTACTTCTGTGATTGGAAAAATATAATTGAAGGAATTATCTTTACTTTGGGTATCCATTAGCCAAAATATGAGTTTTTTTTCTATCTAAACATCTTTAAAAGCTCAGAAATTTTTTATTTAGTGCTATTGTTTGCTTCACACTGTCTTAAGTATGTAATTAAAGTATATAAAAAGGTAAAAGACATGATTCTATCCCTCAAGCAACTTGGAAGAATATTTTATAAAAAATTAATAAATAAATAGAGAAAGGTAAAGAGACTATGAACTAGGTTGTGTAGTGTAAACAACTGCTACATGCTTTAGGAGAAAGGAGACTAAAATTTACTGGCAAAATAATGGCAGATGACCTGGAGGAGATCTGAATCATAATTGATCCAATAAAAAAACTGTGTAGCAAAGGAAATCAGCATTTTAGATACAGAACTATCCAAAGGGTTGACAGGGTATTTTCTTTCTTTTAAAGCTCTGCACTAGTATTAATTCAAATTTTATGAACAATCTGAAATCAATGACACCCTTCTGTCATTTGAGGATGAATGTGATGTGTACTGACCACCTTTTCCTTTCGCAAATAGAACTACGTATATGCAGAAGTCCAGATAACCCATGCATAACTGGACCTAAAAGAGACAAATGGGATGTTATAGATCATTAAGTAATCAAAGTTGAAATGATTGACCAGGGTCCAGAATAGTCTGTAAAAGTGATTTTCAACCTTTTTCATCTAATGGCACACATACACTAATTGCTAAAATTCCATGGCACACCAAAAAATATAATTTTTACCAGTCTGAACAAAAAAAGTATAATTTTGATTCATTCACACCAGATGGCTACTGTTGTGTTGGCTGTTATATATATTTTTTTGACAATCTAAGAGAAAAGAGTTCAGTACCCCTGACTAAATAGTCAGGTTATTACAAGTTTTTTTGGTTTTTTTTTTAATTTAAATTCTTGCAGCGCACCACTGTGCCTCTTGTGGCACACCAGTTACAAATTATCCATCTATTGAAACACCCCTACCCCAATTCACCCTTTGATGGTGCAATAACAAAAACCCTCTGGATAAGTCACAGGCATCTCAGAGGGTGTCAGAGGACAATCTTCTTAGTTTCTTACTTCATGTTTTGCATCTATGCAATGTGTTTTAAAAACAGCAAATAAAGTCTTTAAACAATTATGGAAAAATTGGGGATGGTCTGAAATGTGAAAATTAACTCAATTATGAGGAAGTTATCATTCTGACAGAAACTTTGTACTCTTTGACCATCATCTCCCTATTTCTCCCTGCCTCTAGCCCAGAGGTTCTCAACCTGTGGGTCGCGACCCCTTTGGGAGTCAAACGACTCTTTCACAGGGGTCACCTAAGACCATTGGAAAACAAATATTGAATATATAATTACATATTGTTTTTGTGATTAATCACTATGCTTTAATTATGTTCAATTTGTAACAATGAAAATACATCCTGCATATCAGATATTTACATTACGATTCATAACAGTAGGAAAATTACAGTTATGAAGTAGCAACGAAAGTAATTTTATGGTTGGGGTCACCACAACATGAGGAACTGTATTAAAGGGTCGCGGCATTAGGAAGGTTGAGAACCATTGCTCTAGCCCCTGGCAAACACCATTCTACTCTCTGCTTCTATGAGTTTCACTACTTTGGAGTCTAATAAAGAAAATAAACTAACAAAGTGAAGACAGACATATGGACATAGAGAACAGTCAGACAGCTGTCAGAGAGGAGGGGGTTGGAGGCTTGTTGAGAAGGGGAAGAGATTAAGCAAAGAAAAAATAAGGACTCATAGACACAGACAACAATATGGTGATTGCTAGAGGGAAGGAGGTGTGGGTAATAAAAGAAGGTAAAGAGGGATAAATGGTAATGGAAGGAGATTGACCTGGAGGTGGTAAACATACAATACAATATACAAATGATGTCTTGTGGAACCGTATACCTGAAACCTGTATAATTTTATTAAACAATGCCACCCAATATATTCAATTTTTAAAAGTTTCACTATTTTAAATTCCACATAGAAGTGAGATTTTGCAGTACTTGTCTTTCTGTGCTTGGTTTATTTCAATTAGCATAATGCCCTCCAGGTATATCTGTGTCATAATGGCAGAATTTTTTCCCTTTTGTATGGCTGAATAATACAGTTTTATATAAACACACACACACACACACACACACACACACACACACACACACACACACTACTATTCTAAGTATATATACATTTTCTTTATTCCCTTGTCTGTTACTGGACCGTTAATGGACCTTCAGGGTGTTTCCATAGCTTGGCTATTATGAATAATGCTGCAATGCACGTGGAAGGTGAAGATATTTCTTTGAGATGCTGATTTTGTTTCTTTTGAATATATACCCACAAGTGAAATTATTGTATCATATGGTAGTTTTATTTTTAATTTTGAGAAATTTCCATACCATTTTCCATAATGTTGGAACCAATGTGTATTCCCACCAACAGTGCACAAAAATTCCGTTTTCTCCACATCCTTGTCAACACTGGTTATATTTTCTCTTCTTGATAATAGATATTCTGACAGATGTGAAGTGATATCTCATTGTTGAATTGATCTGCCCTTCCCTGATGATTGAGCGCCTTTTCATGTACCTGATGGCCATTTGTATGTCTCCTTTGAAAAAAGTATCTGTTAACGTCCTTTGCCCATTTTTAAATTTTATTGTTATTATTATTTGTTGAGTTGTATGCATTCCGTATATATTTTGGACATTAACCCCTTATGGATATATGGTTTGCAAATGTTTTCTCATTTCCATAGGTTGCCTTGTGACTCTGTTGAGTGTTTCCATGGCTGTGCATAGCTTTTTAGTTTGATGCAACTGTACTTCCCTACTTTTGCTTTTTTACTTGTGCTTTTGACGTCATATTCAAAAGTCATTGCCAATACCAATATCAAGAAGCTTATTCCCTGTACTTTCTTTTATTGATTTTATGGTTGCTGCTCTTACACTTAAGTGTTTAAAATATTTTGATTTAACTTTTGTATATGATATGAGGTAAGGATCCAATTTCATCTGTTTTTGTGTGTGTGTGTTTTTTTTTTGTTTTGTTTTTGTTTTTTGCATATACATATCCAGCTTTCTTAACATCATTTACTGAAGAGATACTCATTTTGTGTTCTTGGCATCCTTGTCCAAGATCAATTGATCTTAAATGAATGGGTTTATTTTTTTAAAAAGTTATTCAGAAACTCTTTGAAAATTACTATTAAAGTATTTGAAATTGGTGAACACAGTCAACAATTTCTGAAAGTATTTCAGGACTAATGCTGATAATTAAGGTTAAAAAACTCCCATAAAATTATAACTAAACAAGGCCCATTAATTGTAGGCATGCCACACTTTAACTAAATTAATTCTCTAAAAAATATGCAGAACACTATTAAAATTTTTTATAAACTATCTTGGTTGGGTTGTGAAACGTGCAAAGCTTAAGTGCTGCTTTTGATGTGCTCTTTTGGAAGGCTCCTCATAATTTTCACACAGGTTCTAACCGATGGCAGAAACACTGAATACCTCAAAAGAGTTCCCTTGTTATGATATAGTCCTCCCCATTTTTAATTCCTGCAGGATTCATGTGTTTCATGTCGTCATTGGTACTTCTGGGTGCCAAAAATAACCCTACAGGTGACTAGAATTGAAAATATAAAGTTTGTTTTTACTTTGTGATTTTAACTATATGCCTTTCAAATCAATATATTTAAATTTCTTTTCCCCCCCTCAATTATCAATTATCAAGCATAATGTCAAGGTATATAAGAAAACACTGAGGAATATTTTTCATACTTTATACTCCTCAGGTGATTTAAAAGAAATACATAATTCCTGAGTAAATCTTTTGAAAATTAACCAACTATATTTAATATATAAATTTAACAAACAAATTAAATGAATGGATCTGTACTTAGAGTATGTTATTTTATGTGAAATTTTCTTTTAAAAATCACGTGAGTGCTCATTTGGATAATTTGTATTTGCAGGAGCAGAAATCCTTTACAGGAAAAGATGACTCATGTATTTAATGGCAGATCACCATACATTTATGAAAAATACCCAAGTTTTCCTGAGAAAAAAGACCATAGGAGTCCAATCTAAATTTTTAATTTTAGAGGAAAACTTTGAATGGAAATAATAACAGCTTTATTTTAAGCAGTCTAATTGATGTGCTACTTTGAGTACCTGGGGATTCTTTAGAATTGTAATATTCTCATTCATTTACCCCTCTTAAGTTAAATTATTATTGAATGCTTACTGTGAACAAAATGCCATATATATGTGCATGTTTTATAACCCTTCGAGTAGCACAGCAGTAAGGTAGTAAATGTACCTGTTTTTAATATGGTATTCTATTTATTTTTCACCCTGTGAAACATGAAAAATATTTACCCTGCAGAGTATTACAAGTAAATACCTCCTTAATTTTAGAAGTCTACATTCAGGTAGACTATGCCCAAAATAAAGAAAGGTATAGCTTCAATTCATTTTACACTGTATAAAAATATGTATATGCATACCGTGATCGAGAGATGAGTGTTGGAGGGATGGTATTCAACACAGTTTCTTGTGTGTTTTAAATTGCAACATAAGGGAAATAAATATTGCACACAATTCTTTCAGGATAAAGACAAGGGGACTTGATTCCATAAAACAGCACTTTTCTTGAAGCTAAATTTAAAATACCTAAGGTAGTCAAAAAGGGAGAGTTGTGTAGGGAATACAAATGAGGCAAGACCTGGTTTTATAAAGTTATTTGAGAGAGAAGGTGCAGTGTTGTGGCCACAGATTCAAGCTAAGAAGCATCTATGCACATTTCTGATTTTCTTATTTTTCAAGAAAAAGGGTTACTGCCACAGAGCTGACAATACAAGTGTTTGGAAATTGAGTGCTTTTATCTGAAAATAACATCTGAGAGAAATAAAAAGGCTGCCTGTTTTTTCTGCACAAAAGCAAATTCAAAAGAATATTACTTTTTATCCTCTTGGTGATATTGCTATAGTTTTTTAATTAAATACTCCTCCAACCCCCCACCGTACACACCCTTTACATTTGTGACTAAAGAGTACTTTAGGAAAGAATGAAAGTCTAGAGTTCAGTGGACAGATCATGATTTTAAAGTTCCTCTGACTTATTCATAAAGTGTTAAAAGTAAAATTTTGGAAATGGTGTTGGATCTAATCCACATAAAGCCCATAATGTTCATTGTAAGAAAAACAGGGTATCTCAACTCAGTTGTGATCAGCATCAATATCACTGTACTCCGGAGAATAAGATGACATTAAGTATCATCTCTCCTGTCTGATACAGCCTGAGAGCTGTAGGATAGTTCTACTATGGACCTTAGAAACAAACATCACTTGGCTAAAACCCAGTAGCTCACCGAATAAGGATATATAGTCTCCCTCAAGGAGAGAGCCCACCAGGCATCTGTGGTGTCTTAGCCTTTTGTCCACATCTGAGGTCTGAAAATATTCAGACTTGAAAGGGTCAATTTGCTTTCAAGTGTGTTTTCTCTCCATGTAGACATTTGGTTTGTAAATTGGAGTGTTTAAAGATTTGGGTGAAGATAGGACTCTCCTACCATATTCCTTTCCTTCAACTTTGATCACGATTCTGCTATGGAAATGCTTTTTATCCAGACTCCTCTGTGATTACGACTTTTAGGAATGGACATAGCAAGACAGTCAGGTTAGGTTGAAGTTTAGTTAAAAGTCGTGCGTGTGTGTGTGTGTGCGTGTGCGTGCGTGTGTAAATTGCTGATGGAGCTGCTCTTTTTTAGCACACTCATTTAATAAATCAGATTAATATATTCCATGCTTATTAGAATCAATGTTTCAGTGCATGACATTTGTATCTCCACCTTTCTCTAGGAATTTCTTGTCATTCTAGGGTGATTTCTATAATAATCACACTTGTGATAATGATAGCTAACAAATATCTATGACATACTGAGGGCTAGCTAGGTAGTGTTTTAAGTATTTTATGCATTATCTCATATAAGACTCATAACAGTCCATTAGCTGGATACTATGATTTGTATCCCAATTTCATAGAAAAGTTCAATGATGTGTTCTAGGTTGCAAAGCTAGTAAGTGAGGTCGATATTTGAATCCCGCCATGGTTTTAACTATATAAAATTCTGCCTGTTGATTCCCTCATATTTATATCCTTAGTATTGTTCTCTGATTAGCACTTGTCTCTTTTTCTTCCTTCTTTCTTTACTTCCTTCCATAAATATGTATATATTTATGTTTAAATGTCTGTTAAAATATTAATAACTAGCAAAGAATTCTCCTTAGGAGGAGAGAAATTATGTGTATATGAAGTTATCTTGTAGGCCTGTACAATATTTGGAAATAAGAATAACTGTTTTTCATAAGACAAGAAAAGGAGACTTTAATTATCATGAATTGTTTTGTAATCAAGGAAGAAGAATATATGTGAGAAAAAAGAGTGTTGAGGAAGGTGAACCAATGAAATTGTAGACTACTCAAGAGCTACAATGTGAATGCCACCTCAAGCCCTTTCTAAAATGTTCAATAGTTCAACAAAAGTCTCAACACCAGCTGATTTCTAGTGGAAACTGATGAAAGATCTGACCTATGTATTCAGATTCTGGTCTACAAGGCAGCAATCAATAGGACTTGGAGCAATGAGCGTGATAAAAGTATAGACAGTAACTCTTAAAGGCATGAAAGTTCAAAGGGCTTTTGTTTTGCAAACATCACTAGAGCAGGGTTTGGGGGAATTTAATTACAATTTCAAGGATAAGGGATCTGTTTTTGTTCATCAGTTTATGTTGAACAAAAACAGATCCAGATCCATGAAGCATCTATCAGACCGTCAAACCTCTGAAGGAAGGTAGGGGAGGTTGGGGGTGAGGGGGAGAGATCAACCAAAGGACTTATATGCATGCATATAAGCCTAACCAATGGACACAGACACCAGGGGGGAGAGGGCATGAGTGTGTGGGGGGGTGAGGGGACAATGGGGGGATAAGGACACATGTAATACCTTACTCAATAAAGAAAAAGAAAACAATTAAAATAAAATAAAAAGATAAGGGAACTAGACTAACATTTTCACATCTTGATTTCCCTCTTTCTTTCTGCCCACTTTTTTCCCCCCTGTTATTTTCCTACCTTCTCTCCCTGCTTTTCCTTCCTTCATTTCTTCCTGCTTCCTCCTCCTCTTCCTTCTGTTCCTTCTACTCTCTTATCTCCATCTCTCCTCTATCTAGTTTGACAAATAATTTCAATTATTTTCAAAATTACATAATATATAAGTACAATTTGGACATTTAAAAGCAAAGTTTAGAAAACTTCAGATTACATAAAAATAAGGCAAAATGTATTATGTATTCAAAGATAATGCAGGTTATAGAAAATATATTTTTAAAAATTTTATTGAATATTTGGGTTGATATTAATTAATAAATTCATATAGGTTTATGGGCACAATTCTACAATACATAGAAACTATTTTTATACTGTTATGATATAAATTTTAATGTGAACTTCCTCTTGGCAAAACCAATAATGGGAAATAAGTGATTAAAAGATTCATATTGAACATAAGGAAATAGTGCATCATTTCTTGTAATATACACATTTATCCTATTTTTATGGCTTGTTTGATTATGGAATGTTGCTAAATTTCCTGTTTGCTCATGTGATATGATATAGACCTTATGTTTTCCCAGTATTAAGATGTGTTGCTATGCTGATCAAAGTGACTAGCCTCTTCCAAGTTTTGAGGAAAATCTTTGTTCTCATATGTGCCCTTGCCTGATTATAGGACCAGGAAGGGGAGATATTCTGATTGGTGGCAAACTCTTTAAAACTTTGAGACAGTTACATTTGATTAGCTTCTCTCCTAAGAATGGATGACCACTATTTCATCTACTGAGCTTTTAGAATGCAATGAAATGAAAATGCATTAATTCCACTTGAAAAAATTTTTTGATCTATTTAGTCCATTTCCAGTGTTGGGATTCTTTATTAGAAAAGACTTCTCTCCGTGGCAAACATGACATTGGAAGGGTAAATATCAGCTTACAGTGATTATATTTTTTTTCTACAGCTAAAAAATAAAAATCATACTGTTTTTAATATCTAGAGGTAAAAGTAGTCACTGCACAGTGTGAAAATTCAGTAGGAAATGAATCTCATCAATATTTTTACAAAGGAAACAAAATTTAGAATCTCACATGAGCTTTCTGTAAAATGATTTCACTTGAGTGCTAGGTAATATTGCCTGCACAGCACTTTTTGATGGTTTATGGGAATTATCTACAATCTTAAATTCTTTCAACTTAAATTGCATTTCAAAGTTTCATTCATATCAAGTAAAAATGATATAGTTAAGTTTTCAACAGGTAATGAATTATTCATTTAAGCAGATAATGGTGTTAGGGACCAACCAAGGAGCTATAACATTAGCATAAAGAATTCCCTTTGCCACATTAATTGTTAAAATTTAAAATATATACAACACAAAATATATTATGTCAGAGATTTTGTTTTTAGTTAAATTAAATAAACTAAAGTCTTCTATGGTTACCTTTATATCAGATTTTAAAGCATGCTATCTGGGAGTTTAAAAATCCTTTGATCTTACTTATGAATTATATTAGTGCAAGAAATATACTTCTATGCAGGTTTAATGATAGTTGAAGGTAGTAAGTTGGGTTTTCTTTTTATGTAGGTCCTATGCAAATTATTTACACATATGGATTATTTAGAGAAAACAATAACCAGTCTATCTGTGCATCATTTCATTTATTTTGTCCCTGAAAGATATTGATTTGTAAATAGTGGCTTACAAATACCCTGATTAAATTATCTGAGAAACAACCACAAATTGTATTTTATTCAATGAAGTTTTCCTGATTCACGCACTACAAAATATCTGACTGATTCCAACATCATGAAATAATACCCAATATGTGCTAAATAAAACATTACATAGTGTAAAGGACAGAGATAATTGTAATATGATTTATGCCCTTAAAAGAATCACTATTTATTGAGGAGAAGAACTATGAAGAGGAAAGAAAAATTTGAGGGGAAGAATCCAAGCTCACTTACTTGGCTATTGACAAGCTTCAGTGAAAAGGAGTTGGAGAACGTGCAAGAGTAAGAGCAGACAGCGTTCCCAAGATGCATGCCACAGTCATTTTTAAGTTAATATTGAAAGCAATATTCTATTGCTACCACAGCATTATATCTGTGAGAGGTAAGTCAATTATTCCAGCCCTTCTCATGGGGAGGATATTAACACAAATGTAATAGAGACTCTTGGAGGTCATTTTAGAGGCTGCCAACCCCAGTTCTGTGTATTGCATTAGCCCTTGCCAGTGAAAGTTTAACTATGTCAGACTTCCCCAAATATCAGTGAAAAATAAAAGGAGATGAGTGCAGGTAATACGATAAGCATAAGAACAAACAAATGTAGCTTGTTAAGTCTTTGTGAAAGTCCAATTCTGACTAGCTATTTTTTTTTCTATTTTTTTTTTACTAGCTATTTCATTTCAACCCAAGAGAAGGTGTTTTTAACCATTGAAGGATTGCAGTTCATTTTGTGAACCAATAGGATGCCAGATTTATTTTAATTTATCAAAGCAAAGATAAAATGAAAGGTAGTGGTCATAGTTGTAAATTGTTGGGTTTTCAGTCCACGTTCTTCTGAAGATTTTCCTTCCACTTTGAGATCCTGGAGTTATTTTTATTATAAAAAACTGTGTTTCCTTATAAGAGAGTTTAATGAAATAGAAAGAACAGCAAATTAGGATTTAGAAAACCTGACTTGTAAATCTAGCTGTGCTTCTTACCAGGTATGTAAACTTGGACTACTTGCTTGCCTTTACATCCAGTTTCTCACGTGTAAAATTGATTAATACAAAATGATTAAATACTATGGCAGTAGTACATGCCAAAGCTACATGATCTCAGAGGGAAGAGGTGAGGATATTGATCACTAGCAAGGGCTGTAAGATGAGTGTGAGCCTTGAAAATACTAAAAAAATGGATGAACACATGTGCTTTGGAAATGAACCACAGAGCCACCTAGGTACGGGAGAGCATGGATTATGCGCCTGCTAGGCCTGGCTCATAGGGGTTTATCGTGGAGCCAAACAGGAGCATTCTCTCATGGCTTTTGGCAACTTGTTCAACTGACTGGAAGCAAAAATATTGATTGTAAATGGTGAGGTTTGCCTAGAGTTGGGATAGGCAAGAAAGGTGCAACTAGAGATCAAGGAGACATGATAATCTAGGGAAGGGATTTTCAACTGGTGAGCCACAAGAATTTTTAAAACATTCAATACCTAATAATTTAGACCAGGGCACTGATCTCTTTTCCCTTAGAAAGTAAAACAGACAAACAAACAAACAAAACGACAACAGCCAACACAACAAAACCATCTAATGTGAATGAATCAAAATTATAATGGGAATAAAAAGATGGTGGCAAAATAGGTGGATATTACACTCAACTCCACCCAGGAACAAATAGGAAATACAACTAAATAACCAACTAAAGACTAGCTGAAGAGGAGTCTTATATCCAAGGATTTACAGAAGAAGCCTCATTAAGACTGCTTCAAACAAGTTTATGAGATCCAGGCACAGATAGCATTTGACATTGGCCTGCACCAAAGTTTCTTCTAAGAGTCTCAGAACAAACATACCAAGTGGCCTGCTTCAGACAACTTTGAAGCAGGATCCAACCAATTTTACAAACAGCATATCCAAAGGTAAATTGCAGCAGCACCTGTACAACAGCTCTCACACCATATTTGGAGTTGACCCTCAAGTCAGCAAGCCTGAGGGTTGATCCCACCCATGAATGCACCAACAGCAATCAAGATTCCATTTTAACAGGAGGGCCCACATAACTCACACAGGGGCATTCCTAGAGCATCCAGCTCAGGGGATCAACTAAATAAGGCCACAGGACACCTCCTAAGAAGGTCACCAATCAAACAGTTGAAGTCATAGTAGATATCTCTAATACATAAAAACAAATACAAAGCGGCAAACAAAATGAGGAGACAAAAAAACAGGCCCCAAATGAAAGGTTTTAAAAAAAAGGCTTGCCTTAGGAACACTGAATTTTAAATGGTGGGACTCCAGTCTTAGACTAGTAGCCTGTTTTTGGTAGGAGAGAGTTTAATTTCTATTGTACACGGGCCATGATCAAGGTCAGCTCAACAAAAGTTCTAAAATTGAAGCCTTTACCTATTTTCCATCTCCTTTTTCTTCTTCAGTGGACCCAATGCAGGACTAGGGCTATTTTATGCATTAGCCACAAAGGTATAGTGTTTAGAGACTGTAAGCTTTTCATAGGCATGTGAAAATGTTTGAGGTTCCAGAAAAATATGTCATTTAGCACAAAAGAAGAAGCAAAACCTCCCAAATTAAAATTAATTTAACTCTATGTCTGCCAAATGTGACATTATTGCAACTTCATTAATTATTAATTTCAGTGGTCACAAAAACATACCTTTGAAGTTTAGGCTATGTTACACAATAGCTATCAAAAAGTACACATGATTATTATGAAAATATTAAAGTATTAAAGTTAAATAATTTATGCATTGTTAAATAAATTTAAATATATTTTCATTCATACATTTATTCATTTCATAATCATTTATTCATTTCACAAACAAGCACTTAATTTAAACTAGGTCAGTAGTGTTAAATCTAGAGTACTGGTACCCTTAGAAAATAAGAATATTTTATACTAGTAAGGACATAGCTATAAATGGTTTTAAATGAAATCATTTTCAGATATTCAACTTTCATGTGTACTCATTACTGATATTGATCCACCTAAGAAAAAGGCTGCTCCTCTGGTTCCATTTTCATACCACCTCATGTCCAATCCATCATCTTTATTCCCACTGCAATGAAAAACATGGATCTCTAGAACACACACACACACACACACACACACACACACACACACACACACGGCAGTCTAAATATTACTATAGATGTTAAAAAACCGAATGAATATATTGCTAAAATAATGTATACTTAGGAAACACCAGTGGCTTTTTTTTGGCTTTCAACACAGTTGAGGTTGGAACAATTTGTATTTCATAAATAATTTCTGATGTTAGATCAATAGTTGACTTTAGGGGTGCAGGACATATAACTCAGAAGTCAAAGTGGCATCACTACAAAAAACGTATATTTTTATCTAATTATTTAGGCAAATAAATTTTCTCAGTGCTTATACTGAAAACTACCAGAAACAGGAACACACTTGATATAGAAACCTTTCTCCCTAGTAATGAATAATAAATTGAAAAGGAAAAACCTCTACCAATATCAGTAACATTAACTTCCAACAAATTTTTGTATTTAAAATTATTTATCAAAATATTTAATATATTAATTTTTATCAACTCTGTGTCATTACAAGGATGTTATAAAAATAAAATTCTCCCTTTCTCTCTATATATTTGGAAATATGTATGTACGTAAATATGCACATGTTTATATACTCATATATACAGTCATATGACATCCATATATTTCACATATTTTTGTTTTTGTTATAGGAAATATGATATTGTAATCAATGAAAAATATTTTTATAAAAATGTATTAGTGTAAAATTATGTGAAAGAAGTAAATGGAAATATAAGCTTATGGAGAAAGAACACTGATTTTGAAATTTCTGAGTGCAAAAACAGATCTTCCTCAAGTATTTCTTTTTTTAATCCTCATTAGAGGATATGTTTTATTGATTTTAGAGAGAGGAGAAGAGGGGAGGGGAAAAGAGATAGAAACATCTGTTAGTTGCCTTCTGTATGTGCCCACACCAGGTATCAAACCCACAACCTAGATATGTACCCTGACCAGGAATTGAACCAGCAACCTTTTGGTGCAGGAGACAATGCTCCAACCAACTGATCCACACAAGCTGGGACTCAAATGGTGAATGGTGGTGACTTTCAAAGTGTTATATTTAGAGTTCTTTGGAGACACTTAGGAGAATGATGTGAAAGTTTTATTTTTAAATGTCAATATTCACAAACATGCCAGAAAGGATTTTTTGCAACCATTTAGAATTAAGATGTAAATTTAGAGATTAAGTATAATATAATCTTTAAAGTATGCAAGCCAGCAAAGTAGATCCTTTTTCAAAGCTCTTTTAGATAAAATTCCAGAAAAAAATGTTTACAATTCACACTGCACTAAATGCTGTGCTCATAACAAGTTTCTATGCTTTTCCATCCTACCTGACCTCTAAGAAATCACTTCTGAGGAGCACTCACACACTCAGAAACTACCCAGATAAAGGAGGATTGAAAGGCAAAACACAAATAGATTTGGAAGCTTATTATTGGACTAGAGGCCCAGTGCAGAAATTTGTGCAATTGGGGGGGGGGGGCCCTCAGCCTGCCTGTGCCCTCTCACAGTCTGGGAGCTCTTAGGGGATGTCTGACTGATGGCTTAGGCCTGCTCAGACATCCTTAGTGCAGCCACAGAGGTGGGAGAAGCTCCCGCCACTGCTGCTGCACTCACCAGCTTTTGGCTGAACAGTGCTCCCCCTATGAGAGTGCACTGACCACCAGGGGCAGCTCCTGCTTTGAGTGTCTGGCCCCTGATGCTAAGTGTGCATGATAGCGACCAGTTGTTCTGCCGTTCGGTTGATTTGCATATTAGCCTTTTATGTCTACAGGATCAGCCAAAACCAGCTCTCTGACATCCCCTGAGAGGTTCTGGATTGAGAGAGGGCACAGGCCAGACCAAGGGACCCCACTGGTGTACAATTGGGGCTGGGGAGGGACGCAGGAGGTTGGCCAGGTGGGGAGGGACCACTGGAGGGATCCAGGGCATGTCCGACCCATCTCGCTCAGTCCCAATTGGCCAGACCCCAGTGGCAAGCTAACCTGCCAGTCAGAGCATCTGCCCCATAGTGGTCAGTGCACGTCATAGTGAGTGGTTGAGTGGCCTTAGCATATCATTAGCATATTACACTTTTATTGGTTGAATGGATGACTGGACGACTGGACACTTAGCATATTAGGCTTTTATTATATAGGATATGGAATCAGTAGGTGAGAGAGGCAGTCAAAATTAATAATTCAAAAAAGATTTCTTAATAGAATTTGTGAATATAATTTATTTTTCATCCTGGCATTTGTGGATGATATTTTATGTTCAGGTTATTAATCTTAAAGGGTATATTTAGAACTACTACTCTATTAGTTTAAAATGTGTTATTAATGAATGGAGACAGTGTCCTTCTATTTTACCTTAGGACAATATTTAATTTATTGAATCAACTAATAACACTGATAAGTGTATTATGTCCAATCATATCCCGAGGCATTGGGAGAGGGTGGTGGCAATGGCTTCAGAGAGAAGGGATTATGAAGAGTAATAAAATATCCTTTGGCCTGGAAAATTTATGTTCCAGTTTGTTCTTTAGTTTTCTACCAATAAAGTTGAAGTGCTAAATCTCTAATTATAAACAGAGTTCCTCTTAGTTCATCAAAAGAATGGAAGAAAACAGAAGCCATGATATATATACAACATTATTCTGTTTCTCTGCCTTTGTATAAGTTACATAACTTACTTGAATGCTATTACTCCTCTTATTTATTCAATAACCTTTCATTATATCCATCCCTAATATGCCAAGGAAATATCAGTCAGTGCTTTTATATCCATGTTTGTTTAGAGTGGTTTACCTGGTAACAGACTCGAAAACAAAGAGTTGCTTGCTCTGGGGAGCTGCATCTGTTAACATAAGGCAGGAGAAGCTAATTCACAAAACAGTTGCACGTGAGGTCTAATCTTATCAGACTAGTTCTAAAGCTGTCATGTCTCTTCAGATTTGTCCCAGGATGCGGCAAGGGGACCAGCTATTTGTACCCCTGCATTATATAGTCATTGGACTCAGACTGCACCTTTAAAGACTGTGTAATCTTGGGCGGTGTAGGACCTTGCCGCTGAAGGGAACATTCAGTGAGAGATATAACTGTAAACATCTACCAGCAGTCCATAGCCCTGACAGCTAGGTGTGGGTACACTGGCTGGGAAGAGATGTCCATGTACCATGTATCCATTAAGCCTTATAGGTAAACTGTAATTCATTCATGTAGGTGAGACCTACTTTGTGTAAGGCACCTTTTCTAGGATTTTGGAAACATTGTTCATCAAAACAGTCAAATATACCTACCCTATGGAGTGTATGTTGTATTCTATTAGGGGAGAGTCAATACCAATGGCAAACGTAATGAGACAGAGAAAACTTTTGGAATGTTAGAAAGTGATATACACTATAAACAAGAAGGAAAGGTAGAGCAGGACGAGGGGTTTTAAATAGTTTGGCTATATTTTATTATTATTTAATGTAATGTTTATATATCCCTTTAGAAATTCAGTTCCTTAAAGATAGTCTTTCTATCCCCCATGCTTAGAATGAAGTCAGGGTTCAACTAGTTCCTGGAGTGAATGGGTGAGACAGAATCTGAGGATAGTCCACTTGACATAGACATAGAAGCAGAACAAAGGGAAGAATGACCAACTGCAGTGGGCTGTGTCCTTTTGGCCATACACTGATCTGTTTGTAACTGATCAGAACATTCTGCTCAGATTAACCAGGAGGCCAATGAAATTTCCTCATTTCATTTTTTTCTCTCACTCTTCTCTTTGGTGATCTTCATTGCCACCCACACATTCTGAGCAAAAGTGCCTTTGTGTTTAGAGTAAGTGGTTGCCTTTAGGGTATGATGAATACATACAATACCTCTCCCCAGATAGACTAAAAGCATCCAGGTAGCCACGTTTTAAAAATTTCACTATTAAAGTTTACAACATTGTAAATTAGTAAGCATTGTCCTCTCTCTACCCTAAAAGTGTGCTACCTCATAAGGCAGTTATTGTATTTTCCTGATGGGGGTCTCTGCTGTCTGAGAGAGCTGGAACTCGAACTTCTTGATGTCTGGCTTCGAGTGGAATCTCTCGCTGTCATAGAACAAGGAGAGGAAAAGAGAGTCTGTTTTCAAAAGCAGATGAAACTAAAAATCACTTGTTTATGCTCCTAGGAAGTGACAGAGTGACTGAGCATGAGCTCTCCCTGGAATATCTTGTACAGTGGGTCCTCCAACGTGACTTCAGACAATAAATCAGTCAGCCTCAGAATTGAAGGACCAAACAATAGCTATATTCTCGGAATAATAAAATGATTGCAATGTAGGGTATACAAGCCATGTCAAGAACTTCTCTCATTTTTCTGTGGCACAATAGGTAAGTTTACAGGAAGGGGTAGAAAACTGCTCGCTCAGGAGTCACTGGTTAATAGGAATCAGAAAGAAAAATGGCGTATACCTCTGTGAAAGTTCACTCTATTTCCCATATTTTGTTTACAAAATAATAAACAAATAAATCCTTTAAAACAAAAGTTTTAAAAATTGTCCAAAAGTTACAATTCAATTCAATAATTATTACATATGATGAAACTAAAACATCTTTTAGTTTTATACTGTGACTAGTAAAAGAAGTGAGACGAAAGCATATAGTAAAAAGATAAATAGAGGTAAGGGAGAAGGGGCTAAAGAGTGCTTTAAATAATAAAGGGGTTTAAAGGGATATAGAGGAGGGTAGGATAAGAAGAGAAGTAGAAAACCAGTAACATAAAGAGGAAAGTGACAAAGAGAAGAAAATGAGAAAGAAACCCTAGCTACCGAATATAGGATGATGGGGGGTGGGCGGGGTGGGGGGGTGGTAGAAGACAAAGAATCTACTATCATCAAATAATGAAAGCTAAAGATGGACAAATGCTCTGTGCCATACTGGTACCCATTGGCTTAAGGGCACTGAATCATCATTGCTGTATCCATGCTTCCAGCACATCCTGTCAAATAGTCAATGCAACACTGGGAAATAGGCATGCTATCATTTAAAAATATGATTTTGTAATAAATGTCTTGTTTTATTATAGAATTCAGTAGGTTTTATTTGTGAAGAAAATGAATTTTATTTTAATGGGCCCAAAACTGTTATCATTGGCTAACATATCAGTAAGATTAAAAGTGGAATTGTCTCATTCCAAAATGCTGATAAGCATTTTTAAATCACCTATTATTTTATTCGTGTTACCTTCTACTTATTAGCAAATTATATTTGCTTTTAATCAAATGAATCCAAGAAGATGTTTGAAATGCTATAAGCTGGTTTAGAAATATAAGCTATTTATCACAAGTTACACCTCATAATTTGTCCTTATAGAACATTATAAGTGCGGAAACATAAAACAGCTTAGAACGTTTTTGTTTTGAAATGGTTATATAAAATTTATTTAAGAAAACTATAAAAAATATATTAGGGAATAATCAATGTTAGAAAGATGCCAGTTCTTCTCTATAACTAATATACAGATTGAATACAATCTAAATTTTATGGAAATTGACAAGTGATTCTAAAATTAATATGAAAGTACAATGGTTCAAGAATAATAAAGACAATCTTGAAGAACAGCACATGGTATAAGGACTTTCTCTACTGATGATGAGACTCTCAAAGCTATAGTAATTAAGTGGGTAAAGTGTTTTTGGATAGACAAACAACTAGAATGGAAAGGGGTGGAGTGGAATAGAATGGCATGAACAGACAATAGAACAGAACAAAACAAAGCAGAATAGGATGGAGAACACAAAAACATAACGATGCTATGACACTATAGAATTATGAGGAAATGATGTTCTTATTAAAAATGTTGCTGGGAAAATAAAATATTTATTTGGGAAAGAATAAAACAAAAATTCATTCCAGCTGAATTTTAGAATTAAAGATGAAAGAAAGCCAATAAAATTTATAAAAGTAATACAGAATAGTAAATAATCTCATGATCTAGAATCACTTCTTACATAGTGACATAAAAACAAATTATAAATAATATTTAAAAATTGAATAAAATTCAAATATTAATTAAAATATAAAGAGAAATAAACTTTTCTAT
Source organism: Myotis myotis (assembly GCF_014108235.1). NCBI lineage: Eukaryota > Metazoa > Chordata > Mammalia > Chiroptera > Vespertilionidae > Myotis > Myotis myotis. The sequence continues at coordinate 164,226,648 of NW_023416313.1, forward strand.
AAGTAAAATAGAACACAGGAAATAGATGAAATGGGAGAGCACAGCTGCAGCACATACCACTAAGAAAATGATCCAATCCAAAATATCTGAAGTCATCTTACAAATCAAGAAGAAAACTGTAGAGAACTCAACAGAAAAAGAGGCAAAATACTTGCAATGCATTTCACAAAAAGGAATATCCAAGTGACTATAATTTGCTCAATATCACGATTAATAAAATGAATAACAGTGAGATATCGTTAATGTCTAAGACACTGGCTAAAATAAAACCATATGTTGGCAGAGATGTGGACAACTGGGAACTTTCAGACACTGCTTATGGCAGCCTAAATTAATATAACTATTAAGCATTATCAATTAAATCTGGAGATCTTATCCTATTTCAACCCAGAAATTCCACTCTTAAGCATATCCAAAAGAAATGCATTTCCTTGTGCACCAAAGATATATGAATTAGAATATGCATTAATATGAATTCATAATAGCTCAAAAATAGTAGTAATTCAATCTCTGCCAATATTAGGAAGGGTAAATAATTATACAGTGAAATAATATGTAGCAGTGAAAAATAGGTACCATGTAACAGCACGAATGAATCTTACAAACATAATGTTGATGAAAAGAGCTTCACCATAAAAGAATACAAATGGTAAAATTTCACTTATATAATAGAATACAAGAAAAATATAGTTTTAAAAATGCAATCTTATTTGTTAAAACTGTAAAGAAATGCAAGGAAATGTTAACCAAAACCCAGTAACTAAATATATCAGTGCGGTGACCTTTGACACAGAAAGAAATGAATGACTCTGGAGAGGCATGAAGATGAAATTGAGTCTTCATGTTACCACTAAAATATTTTTTCACCTTTTCAAACAATTCCAGTTAAAAAGGTATGCTAGCCAAAAAACAAGGCTGCCACATTCTGTGCAGTCACTGCTGACTCTACAGTTACTCTTCATGTAAGCTACAGATAACACGCAGAGCACCTACTGATGCAATGCAATAAAACGACCCTGCCAGAAAGTCTCTGTTGGATAATGATTTAATCTCAGTATCCCCCCTTTTTTTTTCATAGTCATGCCATGACTTAAATGTTTGTGACGGCTCAATTTACTTGTTTAGCAATAGGCCTCTTAATAAGATTCCATATCTTATATATATTTGTTCTTATTCTTTATCTTGGTAAAATCTGATGTTTTAATACAGTAGCCAAGTATATATAAAATGATTCACAATTTATGTGGCTATTTTTGACAGTTATATGGTGTTTCTTGCACGTCCCATGTGGACTTAGCTACATGATATAGTGAGATCTTGAGTGGAAGTTTCTTCCTCATAACCATTCAAAGTAGGCTTAGGATGTGCATTTATTCACTGCTAATGGCCCAATGCACGAAATTTGTACAAGAGTAGGCCTTCCTTCCCTCAGCTGCTGGCACTCGGGACCCGGGCTTCCCTCGCAGCCCCGGCTTCGTCTGGAAGATAGTCCAGAAGGAATTCCGGTCTAATTAGCATACTATGCTTTTATTATTATATTTTTTCTTCAAAATATTTTTAGGAAAATTTTAACACAGGTAAGCTGAAGAATTTTACAGTGAACATTCATGTACCACCAACCTGATATACTCTACCATTGACGTTTTAGTTAACTTGTTGTATCACATAGCTATCCCTTTATCTACCATCAACCCATGTAATCATGTGGTTACTATATTTTTTACAGTTCAATTATTTATCACATGGTAATCCCAATGTAAGCAGCGCCCAAGTCAAAAAATATTTTTTTCTAATAATATAGCTTCCAATCCTCCATATTTTCAGTCTTTGAAGGAGTAACCGATCCTAAATGGGAAAGTTATTTTCACAAAAGTGGAATTTTAGGAAATTAGCTTACTTTACCTTCTCTGCTCTTTTCTTTTTTTTTTCTTTCTTTTTTATTTTTGTACATTTGTAAGTTATAAATGAGGAAAAATAGGATTTCACAACAGTTTGTGCATACAACTTCCTCATAGGTTTCTTAATACTTTCTCTAACATATATTAGAATTTCTTAACACTTTAAAATCTAAAGATTACATATTTTTTTAAACAACAAATATACCAGGTTGAGTCAGTAACAAATTAGATCTCTGTCCCTTGGAGCATTTGTTAATGTAAGTTTTCCAAATTTGGGAAATTTAGAGCTAGTATTTGCCATTATCACATAAAACAGTTTGCATCAAACCTAACGCAACCTGGTGTTTTTAGTGTATTATTTTTTTCTGAGTTCCCCTCGGACAGTGATATGACTTCTCACATTTCTGTAGGAATGAAAATTAGATATAAAACTGTGGTACATCTACACAATGGAATACTACACTGCTATAAAAAGAAAGGAACTCCTACCATTTGCAACAGCATGGATGGAGCTGGAGAACATGCTAAGCAAAATAAGTCAGTCAGAGAAAGATAAATATCACATGATCTCACTCACTGGTGGAATATAATGAACAACATAAACTGATGGACAAACAGATCCAGCGACAGAGAAGCATTGATCAGATGCTCAAACCTCTGAGGGAAGGTAGGAGAGGACGGGATAAGGGGGAGAGGTCAACCAAAGGACTTGTACGCATGCATATAAGCCTAACCAATGGACACAGACACTAGGGAGGTGAGGCATGAGTGGGGAGTGGGCAATAGGGGAATAAAGACACATATGTAATACCTTAATCAATACAAAAAATTAATAAAAGAAAATCCACATAAAAACTATATATAAGGTATGCCGAAACTGGTTTGGCTCAGTGGATAGAGCGTCGGCCTGCGGACTAAAGGGTCCCAGGTTCGATTCCGGTCAAGGGCATGTACCTGGGTTGCGGGCACATCCCCAGTGGGGGATGTGCAGGAGGCGGCTGATCAATGTTTCTCTCTCATCGATGTTTCTGACTATCTCCCTTCCTCTCTGAAAAATCAATAAAATATATTTAAAAAAAAAACTATATATAAGGTTTTAATCTTACACTATGTAACACATATACCTGGGAAATTTTTGAAAAAAAAATATAAAGTGTTAATAGTGTATGTATATGGAAAAAAAAAAGAACAGCTCTGTACCTGATAACTCTGACAAGGTGTGAAATGCTAAGCTTTATATGGCTGTGATAAACATACACAAAGTTTTATTTCTTTTGTCTGAGGGCTCCAGGCTGTCTATCCTGGAGTAAAGAAATTATAGTCGTGTCCGTGCTCTCCAAATGCCAGCAACATGGGGAAATGCCAGCTCTTTGAGTGCTTCCTACACGTGGGCACTTGATTATCCAAAGACTGACAGTGTACAGGGCTCTCCTGGCTGATTTTCCGAGCTTCTTTTTGTTCACTAGCTGGCACCTTTTGGAATGATATTTGAAGGAATTTAGCAAATTATAGAAATTGTATAAATGAACAGAGGAGAACCTAGTCTAAAGTAAAAGAAGTAGAAAGCAATGGTAGGTGTTTTTGTTTACGTAAATGGAAATAGTATTCTTGTCCTTATGATTTTATATCCAGAGTACATTAAAATTCTAATCTTAAGTTAAATGTGATTTTAGCTTTTTGGTGAAGTCACAAGCGCCAAACCCTATAGCTTTGTGCTTGTGGTGAAAATGTGAATATGTGACCAACTAAGGCCAACTGAGGCTGCCGTGAGTTCTGAAAGGAAAAATGAAGCCCTGGGGATGTTGCTCTCCTTAGATACAGGAACATGCTACCTCTGGTTCTTGGACCAGCTCTTGATTTTTTCAGCAAAAAATCAAGAGGATAAGTTATATTGTGTTGTTTGACATTAATATACAAAAACCAGTGCATATTCTATACATTAGCAACATGAAAATAAAATTGAGAAAAATAATTCCATTTAAAATAGCATCAGAAAGAATAAATACATTTAATCAAAGAAGTGTAATGTAAGATTTATACACTGAAAACTATCTAACATTACTGAAAAGAAAAAACATTTTAAAAGGCTAAATAAATGAAAAAACTTGTTGTGTTCCTGGGTTGGAAGACAATATGGTTAACATGGGAGTACTCCCTGCTTTAGTTTTCTTCTTGCTGCTATAACAAATTACTGCAACTTTAGAACTTAAACACAATACAAATTAGTCTCTTACTCTGGAGGTTAGAGACTCTCCAGAGAACTCCAAGAACATAGGTCTTATAGGCTAATAGCCACATGTTGGCAGAGATAGCGCATTCTGGAGCCTCCTGGGGAGAACCCTTTCCTCGCCTCTTCAAGCTCATATTCCTCAGGTTGTGGCCACATCACTTTGATCTATTCCATCATTACAGTGCCTTGCCTATAGGCAAGTCTCCTGCCTCCCCTCTTATAAGGACATTTATGATCATATGGGTTCACCATGCTAACCCAGGAAAAGTTTAGGATACTAAATCACAACTGTAAAGTCCCTTTTGCCATGAAAGAGAACATATTCACAGTTTCTGGGGATTCAGGTATGGACATATTTAAAAGGAAGGCATTATTTAATATCACATTCCAAAATTAATCTACAGAATCTGGGCAACTTCTATCCAAATTCCAACTGCCTTTGCTACAAAAATAAAAAAGATCATTCTAAAATTTATTTGGAAAAGCAAGGAACACTCTCTAAAATGAACAAAGTTATAAGACTCAAGTCTCTTAATTTCAAAATTACAAAGCTTCAATATTCAGGACAGTATAGGACAAGAGAATTAAGATTCCAGAAGTAAACCCACACAACTATGGTTAATTGAATTTCAACTAAGTTGCTACACCATTGGGAAAAGAGTCTTCAATAAATGGGTGGAAATTACTGGGTATCCACAAACAGATAATGAAGTCAGACTGTCTATCACACATGATATAAAGAAAATTAGCTCAAAATGGCTAAAAGGCCTAAATATGAGAGCTAAAACTATAAAACTATTGGAAGAACACATAGGTTCCTTAGAAGAACACAAGATAAATCTTTGTGTCTTTGGATTGGGCAATAGTTTCTTATATTTGACACTGAAGGCACCAGCAATCAAATAAAAAATAGATACATCTGGCTTTATCAAAATTAAAAACTTGTGAGTGTCTAAGGACACTATCAAGAAAATGAAAAGACAAACTACAGAATGAGAGAAAATGCCTTAAAACCATGTTTTTAAAACAATGACAAAGGTTTGATATCTATATAAATTACTCTTACAACTCAACAAAAATAGCCTAACTTAAAAATAGGTGAAGGACTTGAATAGACAATTCTCCTAGTTTAGAAAAGGCCAATAAAGGCACTTGAAAATATACTCAATGCCATCAGTCCTTACGACCACGTAAATCAAAATTACAATGAGCCATCACTTCATACCCACTAAGGTGGCTGTAGTAATAATTTAAAAGAGGAAAATAAGTGTAGAGAAATTGATACGTACATTGCTAGTGGTAGTGTAAAATGGTGTAACTGCTATGGAAAGCTTAGTTCATCAAAAAGTTAAACATAGAGTTATCATATGATCCAGAAATTCCACTTCTATACACTCAAGAGAATTAAACATTTTTCTCACATGATGTTTATAGCAGCATTATTCATAAGAGCCAAAATATGGAACCAATCCAATTGCCCATCAACTAATGAAGTATAAACAAAATGCGATATGTACATACAATGGAATGTTACTCATAAATAAAAAGGAATCAAGTACTAATACATGTTACAAGATGGATGGACCTTGAAAACATTATGGTAAACAAAGAAGCCAAACACAAAAAGCCATATATTGTATGATTCCATTTACCTGAGATATCCAAAATTGGTAAATCCATAGAGAAATAAAGTAGATTAATGATTGCTGGGAACCCAAGAGAAGGAGGATGGGGCGTGACTGATAATTGGCATAGGATTTATTTTTAGGGTGATGAAACTTTCTGGAATTAGGTAGTAGTCATATTGCAGAACTTTGTGAATATACTGAAAACATATACTCGGTCTGTTATACCTTGTTATAACAATCTGAACTGACTAATACATTATGGAATGAAATAGAAGAAGAAAAATGGGAAAAAATAAGTCCAGGGAACAGGCAATATATTTGTTTAATAGAACAGAGTCTAGATCAGAGAGAGATTTAAAAAGGGAGCTGGAATTATGATTTTAGTTGTTTGATTTTTTTTAATTAAAAATATTTCCATGGACAACACATATACTGCAGATGGACCATAATATTGCTCTGTTTATCAAGGTCTCTTTAATTATTTTGTAAAGATAAAATTACAGTAGGATAGATATGCTTATTAGTTTTATTCATCTAGGAGTCATAGAAAGAATGTTTTCATTTTATGTATTGGGATATAACTATGTGCACACAATTTATAATGCCGTTTAGGAAAATACAATGAAGCAGCAAAAAAAAAAGGATCTGTTGAATTATTTCAGTTTGAAACCATTGTTTTACTTATTTTATTTGTTTGTAAAAAACTGGCTAATTCAGAATGAGAATTCAGGGTGAGTAAGAGGTAAAGATCTGATGATTAATGAGACAGAAAATAAAATACAGGGAAAAAGAAGAGCCTTGCCTGTGGTAAGGGGGATGGCCAATTGCAATAAGAGAGAATTCTCTTTGCACACTTGAGAATAAATCCCCCTTCCATAATGAGCCAGCCACTGAGATCCTATGTTATTTGGCTATTCCTTTAGGTACATGCCATTTTATAGGCTAGCAAAGAATAACAAAACCGGATGAGACAATAAACATTTTAGAATAATAAGCTGTTAGGTTTTTACAAATAGTAGAGTTTCAAATAGAGATAAATTCAGGCTTATATACATCCTGACTTCTTTCTCCAAGTATATGCTACTTTACCCTCATGCCAACTACATTCTTTTCTGGTCTTTACGGGGCCTGTGCCTTTTTGTTTCTGTTCAAAGTGATTCTGCCATAAAGCATTGTTCAGGACTTTGTTTTGGATTTATTTGTCTTCTAAACTCAGCACCAATAGCTACGTGAACTAGAAGTAAGTGATTTACCCACATAAACCTTATGCCCTCCTCTGTAAAATGTAAATAATAACATTTGCCTCAGGAACAAAGACTTCTGAGATTTAAAAGGCAGGTGATTAAATTAGATAATGCCTGTAAAGTGCTTCAGGGAGTACCTGAAAGAGTAAGCGCTCAACTCATGACATTACACAGCTAGTATTTTCTCAATTCCATAATCAGAAATCACATCTCTCCTCTCTTCTCCATGTGCATTAAACCTAGCTTACTTCCACACATTGTTCTCACCAGGCACTTCCATAAATAACCTAAGCCTTTTTCTTTTCCAGTAATCGCTGTGATCTCTTGAGCTCTTTCCACTCACCTGAATTTCACAATCACTGTCCTTGACTTGGCACCATCTCAATTCCTTCCCTCCTTCTAATTCCCTTCTATCAAAATCTGATCTATGACTCTTCTGGCTTTATGATTAAACTAGAGGCCCGGTGCACAAAAATTTGTGCACTCGGGGGTGGGGGGACGGGTCCGTCAGCCCGGCCTGTGCCCTCTCGCAGTCTGGGAACCCTCTGGAGATAACGACCTGCTGGCTTAGGCCTGCTCCCAGGTGGCAGAGGGCAGGCCCAATCCCTAGGTGCAGACCCTGGTCGGGCTCAGAGCAGGGCCGATTGGGGAGTTGGGTCGCCGCACCCTGTCATGCACAGAGCAGGGAGATTGGGAGGTTGTGATGCCACCCTCAGTCATGATCAGGGTAGGGCCAATTGGGGGGTGGGGGCACCGTCCCCTGTCACACTCAGGGCAGGGCCGATGGGGAGGTTATGGCTCTACCCTGTCACACGCAGAGCAGGGCCCGTGGGGGGGGACGGTTTGGGGAGCTCCCCCTCTCAGGCACAGAGCAGGGCTGATCAGGGGGTTGGGGTGCCTTCCCCTGTCACGAACAGAGCAGGGTGGATAGGGAGGTTGTGGCCCCACCCCCTGTCACACACAGAGCCACAGGGCAATCAGGGGGTTTGTGTGCTGCCCCCTGTCACGCTGATCCCGGTGCCGGGAGGCCTCATGGCTCCGCTGATCCCAGTGCTGGGAGGCATATCACCCTTTTACTATATAGGGTAGAGGCCTGGTGCAGGGGTGGGGCCGGCTGGTTTGCCCTGAAGGGTGTCCTGGATCAGGGTGGGGGTCCCCACTGGGGTGCCTGGCCAGCCTGGGTGAGGGGATGATGGCTGTTTGTAGCTGGTCACACACCCTTCAGGGTGGGGGTCCCCACTGGGGTGCCTGGCCAGTCTGGGTGAGGGGCTGAGGGCTGTTTTCAGGCTGGGGGTGACTAAAGCTCCCAACTGCTCCTTTTTTTCTTTTCTTTTTTTTAAATTCTGGGCCAGCTTTAGCTTTGAGGCTTGGCTCCAGCTCTTAGGCCTCCGCAGCTGAAAGTAGGTTTCTGGCCTTTGCTTATAATGTTGCGAATCTGCTGGCTGAAGTCCGGCGGTATTTGTTACAGAGTTTCTTAAACTGCCCGCTCAGAGGCCTGCAGCCACAGGTGGGGAATGTTGGTTTCCTCCGTCACTGAAGCAAGAAAGCCTCATCTTAGTTTCAAGCTGCCTGGCTGCCGGCCGCCATCTTGGCTGACAGTTAATTTGCATATCTCCCTGATTAGCCAATGGGAAGGGTAGTGGTCGTACACCAATTACCATGTTTCTCTTTTATTAGTATAGATAATTTGGGCAGATTCCTTTCAAAGTGTCAGGTAACTAGCCATGCGCCCTACAGTTCGTGTGCTTCATCGTTGGGCAGTGGAAACGAAAAGGCTAACCATGAGGCACCGGAAGTCCTAAAAAGGGTTTCCTATGGAACTGCAGAGACCTGCGCTTCCTCACTGAAATCAGAGTCCCTTGCTCTCACAACTTACTCCTCACATACTGTCTTTTCCAAAAATTCTGGTAATAGATCAAAGAAATCTGGAAACCACAAATGAGCATCTTACAATGCATTCAAATATAGATTCTATGTCAAACAAATACTGGTACTATTTATGTAGTGCTGTTTTCCTGGGGAATTTCTCAAACATCAATGCTCAATCATCACCTGGAGTTGCTATTTAAAATGCAGATTCCTAGTTCATTTGATGTGTAAAAATCATCAAGTGAATTTAATGTTAAGTAATTCATGCAACATACTTTGAGAAATGCTGCCCAGAATATGGAGAGTCAGGGTTCACATCTTAAGGAAAGAAAGCAAAAACCCCAAAGACGAACATATACATGACAATCACAACATATTATATAACCAATTTATGTATTATGCATTTATAAAAACAAATGTCTTTTGCTCGCACCTTAAACAAGTTTACTCTGTATCTTGAGCATTCATTCAATTTCCATTTAAACGAGGTAAAATAAAGCAATCCTTTGCTTAACTCAAGGAGTGCATTCTTGGAGCACTGGGAAAGGAAAGTGCCATGAGCAGAAGCCAGTTCCTGTGAGAAACGATATAAAATTTGGGGATTCACACCTTTTTTATGAATTACAATCCACTGGTGGCTTTGCTCTTATTATCTTTATAAAATATTTGCTTTCACCGAGATTTTCAGAAAAAGAAAATCTCTGAGAGATCAATTCTCAAGACATCAGAAGAAAATACCATTAACCACTCAGACACTTCAGGCAATAGGCAAAGTCCACTAAATGAGACACATTTTCCTGCGGAAGAACCTCATTAAAGTGTCTCATGTAGGTGCTTCAAGGAAGAAACTGCTAGGTGACAAAATGATTTCGATATTATGAAAGTTCATTGAAAAAGGATTCTGTCTGTAATGAGATGGGGGTGCATGACCCATGGAAGTACTAGAGCCAAAGAATTGGCCATGGCAAAAGCATTGAAAATAAAAGCAAAACTGTGATAATAACCTTAGAAACCAGTTATGTCTCTGGCAACCGAAAGAATGAGCAAACCATCAGGTAGAATGAGAAAAATATAGGACAAAGCACATAAATGGTGGTTTTCTTTAAACCTTCTCTCTCTTACTCTCTCTCTCTCTCTCTCTCTCTCTCTCTCTCTCTCTCTCTCTCTCTTTCATACACACACACACACACACACACACACACACACACACACCTCACGGTAGACCACATTTTATATTTTCATATAGTTTTTTTTTTTGTTTAGTTGCACAACTTCCTTTTAGGGGTTACTTCCATGGTTCACTAATGATTTCATTTATATATTTTTTATTTATTTGCTTTAAAATGCAACAGAGATCAATAAAAATTCAAAGTATTCAAATACCTTTCCTTTTCATATACACATAAAATCTTGATCTTTTGAAATCTGGCTTTTATTTTCAACTACCTCTAAAACCTCTGTTAAAGTTAATGTTATTTTCTGGACAAGATTAATATTTTGATTAGGCTTTTTATAAAACACCCTTTTTAAAAAAGTTAGTCACCTCCTTCCTTCTGAAAAATTGTTTTAAATCTTAATTTGGCCTCTTCCTCTGTGACTCACTTAGCTTTATTTTCTTAAATAGAATGTTTTCCTTTCTTCTTTAATTTTTTCATTTTTATTGAATTTATTGGGGTGACACTGGCCAACAAAATTATACAGGTTTCATTTGCACAATTCTACAACACATCATTGATACACAGTATTGTGTGTTTACCACCATGGAGTCTTTGTCCATCACCATATATCTTCCCTACACCTTCCTCCCTCTTCTTCTACTCCTACTCTTGGCAATAACCATACCCTTGTCTGTGTCCATGAATATTTTCCCTTTTATATATCTTTTTGCACAATCCCTTTACCCCCCTTCCCCCCGCCCCATCCCAACAGTGGTCAACCTGCTCTTTATCTCTGTCTCTATTTTGCTTCTTAGATCATTTTGTTCATTAGATTCCACATGTAAGTGAAACCATATGGTACTTGTGTTTTTCTGACCGGGTTATTTCACTTTGCATAATGCTCTTTGGGTCCATCAATGCTGTCCCAAAAGGTAAAATTTTCTTCTTTTTACATTGTATAAATGCACCACAGCTTTTTTATCCACTCATCTATTGATGGGCATTTAGGCTGCTTCCAAATCTTGGCTATCCTATATAATAAATAGCTAATATGCTAATTAGACCAAACAGCAGAGCAACCATCTGGACAAAATTCCAGACAAACTTCCGGATGAAGCCAGAGCTGTGAGGGCCAGTCGAGGCAGCGAGGGCCGAGCCCCTTACACGAATTTCATGCATTGGACCTCTAGTTGTAAACACTGCAAGGAACATAGGGGTGCATATATTCTTTCAAACAGTATTTCGGGTTTCTTCTGATAAATTTCCAAAAGTGGAATCACTGGGACATAGGTAGTTCCATGTTTAATTTTTTTTGAGATAAATTCATACTGCTTTCTGCAGTGGCTGCACCAATCAGCATTTCCAGTGAAAATGCGTAAGGATTCCATTTTCTCTATATCCTTGCACATACTTGTTGTTTGTTGATTTACTGATGATAGCCATTCTGACAGGTGTGACGTGATATCTCTAATCATTTTAATTTGCCTTTCTCAGATGATTAGGAAGATTGAGCATCTTTTCATATATCAATTGGCCCTCTGCATGTTCTCTTTGGAGAAGTGTCTATTCAGGTCCTTTGGCCATTTTTTAATTTGATTGTTTGTTTTTTTGGGTGTTGAGTTTTATAAGTTTTTTATTAAGTTGGATATTAACCCCTTATCAGATGTATCATTTGATAACATGTTCCCCCATTCAGTGGGTTGTATTTTTATATTGTTGATGGTTTCCCTTTGTTTATTTTCCTTTCCTTTCCTTTCCTTTCCTTTCCTTTCCTTTCCTTTCCTTTCCTTTCCTTTCTTTTCTTCTCTTCCCCTTCCTCTTTTCCTCCATCTTCCTTTCTTCCTTCCTTCATTTTATTTTCTGTTTTGCCCTTCCTTCCTTCCTTCCTTCCTTCCTTCCTTCCTTCCTTCCTTCCTTCAGTTTTTTATCTTATCCTTATCCTTGTGTGTGTATATATATATATATATATATATATATATATATATATATATTTTTTTTTTTTCTGTAAGGTTCCTGAGGAGATTTATATTCATCCTGCTCTGTACCCTTGAAGAGTTCAGTTCATTCACAAGACTCCCAAATATTCATTTCTTACTTTGACACCATATTCTTTATAGGCCTATCATCTTCAGTTTATTTTTAAAAAATATCTCAATTTTCTAAGAGATCAACTAAAGGACTTGTATGCATGCATATAAACATAACCAGTGGACATAAGACATTGGGGGATAGGGGAGGCTAGGGGACTGTCTAGGGCGGGGGGATAAAATGGACACATATGTAATACCCTTTGTAATACTTTAAGCAATAAATAAAAAAAAGAAAAAAAAATCTCAATTTTCATACCCAACATCTAAAATGGGTCAAATACAACTTTATAATTTGTTCATGCAATAATTATAACATGGCATTTTCACCCATTATGATATTGGAATCACCAGTCCCCAGATTTTTAATACCTAAAGTCTTAGTCCTCTTTAAATTTGTTCTATTTCTTCCATGGTTTATGCATTAACAAGTCTGTTGATTATTTTTGTTTTTTAGCATTATTGATATCTACCATACTTTTCTGTTCCTGTATTTAAGACTAAATCTAAAACTCTCATAAACTTACATCTAAGCCATTATATGGCATTTTTTCCTGATTCCTTTGCCTACAAAAGTGAAGAGTCCAGAAATTAAGTCTTATGAGAACACAGGAGAGCATGGAGACTGTCAAAGAAGAGATAATTAAGGAAAGTAATATTACTTCTCATCTCCCTTCCAACTCTGGCATTCCACGATACCTACTTTTATTTTTCATGTTCACGCTTGCACTATATTTACATTTTTCTATACTATTATTTAATTTTCCCAACTCACCAGGAAACAAAAGAGAAAGACCACAGTATTGTGGGGTACTGTCAAATGATAGCTTCTCTAAACATCACCAAATTCAGCTGTTGATAAGACCAAGCATGGAGAGCAGTACCTTGACAAAGTCTCAGTAATGTGTTGGAGGGAAAGAGCAAACTTGAGATAAAGAATAAGATTTTGAAGTCTGATGTAAGATGGATCTTCCAATGCTGGGATTGGGCTTATTTATAATAATAAAAGCGTAATATGCTAATTAGACCAGACAGCCGAACAACCTTCCGGATGTCATTCCAGATGAAGCCGTGACGGCGGAGGCCAAGGCAGAGGTGGTTAGAGGTGATCAGGCAGGCAGGTGAGCAGTTAGGGGCAATCAGGCAGGCAGGCAGAGGTGGTTAGGGTGATTAGGCAGGCAGGCGAGAGGTTAAGGGAGATCAGGCAGGCAGGCGAGCAGTTAGGGGTGATCAGGCAGGCAGGTGAGTGGTTAGGGGTGATCAAGCAGTCAGGCAGGCGAGTAGTTAGGGGAGGTCAGGCAGGAAGCAGAGTGGTTAGGGGTAATCAGGCTGGCAGGTGAGTGGTTAGGGGCCATCATGCAGGAAGGCAGGTGAGCATTAGGAACCAGTGGTCCCAGATTGTGAGAGGGATGTCCAACTGCCAGTTTAGGCCTAATCCCATGGGGATCCCTGTGGATCAAGCCTAAACAGGCAGTTGACATTCCCTGAGGTGTCCTGGATTGTGAGAGGGTTCATGCCGGGCTGAGGGACCCCCTGTCCCCCTTGTCCGAATTTTGTGCACTGGGCCTCTAGTATTGAATAAGGTGATAAAGTTTAGGTTTGGTAGTTGTAGCAAGATGATGGTTTTGAGTCAAGGTGTCCCCAGAGTTAGGGTATAAACTCTCTTTTGATGCTTTTTATTAAATAATTGATGGGTCTTTCAAGAAGGTCCTTGGGAGAACTATAAGTCATTTGCAGTTTTTATCATCCCAGGCATGGATTTTCTGAAATAGTACAGTTATATTTTATGTTGAACTATTTTCATAAAGACTCTTCATTTCTTCATGTAGATTTCAAAATGCATATAAGGTTTTAAAACATATTACAACTGCAAAAGTAAAATTTATGAGGCATAAAATATTTCACTTCCTGGAAACAGGTGCTTCTGTTTTTCTACTAACCCCAAGAAATGTGTTTTCAGCAGTTTCTTTATATAAGAGAAGTGCATATTTAAATAAAAAAACACCAGCTCAAGTGCCTAGACGGGCCAGGGCCAAAACATTAACTTGTCAAGATGTGGGTTCCACATAATGGTTGGTAAGGACTGTGGGAACCAAGGAGATAGAGTACTTTTTCCAGTTAAATGCATTAGTATCTAAATTAAAACATTTTAAAATTTGTTCTGGTCAAATAGAATCTACTTGTGGCCAGCTTCTACCTGTAGGCCAACATTTTGCAACCTTTTTTCAGTTGGAATGATGGTGACGATCCTACAGATGTTTGGTGTTGAGTATAACGCTAAATGATTTATGATGGAAATGCTTGAAAGAGTTCTACCTAGTCACATAGCAACAAATATGTGCAGCCCCAAAGTATAGACAGAGCCCTGTGACTAACACCACCCACAGTTAATAAAACGGGTTGTTTCACAAAGCTCTATATAGTGACATGGAGAACCATAATGCCAATCCAAGAGTTCAGAACAAAATGAGAGGATCAATAGCCACAATTACACTTGAAAAAAATCACTTTTGTTTTGTTTTATTTTTTGATTAGGAGGCCATTTCTTCTTGAGCAAAACAAACAGAATTTCACAATTACTTTTATTTTCACATATTTTTGTTTGTCTTTCAACACTGGTAAGTTTTCAAAAACATTTGAAAGATGGTGCCTTTTCACAAAATCACCATCCTTCACTATGGATTTGAAAGGAGAAAAGTAATTGGGGAAAAAAAAAATGTTTGCAAGTCTCATCAATAAGCTGATGAAGCCAGTCACTGCTCTCCAGCATGACTCCTGGCATGACTGCTTAAATGATCATTAGGTTCTTGGTGTCAATGATCTTGCTCTTCTGATATATGCAGCTTTAGGAATTATATGTGACATCATGATTGTATTCTGTAGCAGGAAAGGCTGCAGGGATCTGCTCTGTATGAGCTCAGTCTCATTGGCATCAGCAAGAAAACCTCTAAAAGACTGCAAAGGACAGGCTGCCAGCCAAAACCTCAAGCAGAATTAAAATGTAGTATAAAAATATAGTAAACCCAATTAAACAGAGTTTGTTAGTGGAGGTAATTTGTTAATCATGTGAGTGCCCCTGCTCCCAGGTCACTGTTCATTTAGGATGCGGGCTGATCTAGAAAATCATATAGGCCATACATACTTCTGTTAAGAGTGTTAATAATTGGGCCCCATATGGTTAAAAGTGTCTAATATCCCATTTAAGATGACCCATTTCAGGACAACTGGGAAAATAAATCCTGCAGGTTCATCTGCCAACTGCACAATCTGCACCTTCTGGATACTCTGGCCTTAGCATTTTCTACTAGCTTCCTTGAAATGTGGAAAAGGCAAATATGCACATCTTCAGCAAAAATAATTTTAGCCATGTAACTGATTCATCATGATCCATTTCCAATAGGAAAGCTAACTCTACTTTTGAAGTTTAGTCATGCAACACAGGCTGTCAATAGGCCAGCCTCAGAGTATAGGGAGTAGTGGAAAGGTGGGCAAAAAGGTTGGTAGCTGTCATTCTAAGCCAAGGGAAGTCTATTAGAGATGCATGCATTCGCTAATCTGTCTGCACTCAGAAGGCTGCAGAATGGCTCCTGAATAATGTACAAAGGAGGTAGAAAGCACTGCTGCTTCATGGTGCCCCCCCTCCTTAAAATGACCTGTCATCTGAGGTCACTTCACCTTCCTCAGGCTTCTCCTTACAGTGCCGGCCCTGGTACCCATTAAATGAAGTCAAATCAGTCTTCCCTATGTATTAGAGTGCACTGTGTTGAAAGCATTCCTCATTTACCTGCTTTTTGGTGATATAAGGTATCCATATTTCGCAAATACTTTAGAGCCAAATGGAAGCATTCCATCACTGAAAATAAATTTTAATGAATGTGAAGTGAACCATAGAGAACAGTACCAAAGTGGTGTTCTTCGCCTTATGAATAGGCCAGAACAAAAACACATACATAATTGACAGGAAACTGAAGGAGATAAATAATACAACTTTCTATTATTTCTATTTATACATTTAGATTCTGCTAGCAATTTCATTTGGACAATAGGTCTGGAATTCCTCTATTTTAGATCTGAACTAGAATGACATAATATAAGTTTTGGAAAAAAAATGAGAGCATCTAATTAATTCATCAATTCATAGATTACACAATACTTTAATGTGATAATCAGATACTATAATTCAAGGGAAGGACCAAGTAACTCTCTCACAGAATTTACTTGGTCATTTTACTCTACCATTCTGTCCAAAACACCACTGTACCGAAGGCCAAAAACCTTTGTCTTCTCAATGTTAAGCCTACTGCTGAGCCTACTGTAGTCGCTTTTCTGAAAATGTCATGAAGGAAGAAGCGAGGGAGGAAAAGTCCCAAATCCTAACTGTAACAAGTACCTTGAGGTTATAAAGATGAAAGCAAATTATCAGTTAAATGCACAGTATGACCAAAAACATCACATTCCTATTAAAACAGAAAATGCATAGAAAAATAACCACCGAATTCAGATTTCTCAATATATAATTTGGGAGTTACCTGTATCAGATTCACCTAAGTGTCCAAATTTAGGCTTATTGAAGCAGAGCATCTGCTACTGGGGGGTCAGGGATATACATGTTCAATGCTTTCATAGATGATTCATATTGACTCATATTCACACTAAAGTTTGGAAAACACTTTATTTTGCAGTTTAGGCTCTAGCAAGTGTCCTCAAATAATTTCTAGTGAGAAACTTCTTTTACCTTAAATAAACAACTAGATGTGTGAACAGACATGATAACAGTAAATGCCTGTGTAGAGGGGACATTTCAACCATTCAGAGTTGGAATTCATATGCAGGAGGGGACAGAGAAACAGTGACCACCACTTCTGGCTCCAGGGTTGTCTCTTACCTGGGCAGGATACTCCAGGGAGCCACAGGAAGTTGGGCATAGCAGCAGTTCTCATCCATAATAGTTGCCATTGCCCCTGATATTTTACACAAAGATGTTTCCTTGATGCTATGAATTACAACTGACTCCCCATCCCTGGAGGGAGCCATTTTTCCCTTTTTTCAATAAAAAATAACCAACTCTTTTTTTCCTGTTGGCTGGACTTTGCATTGCATATTTCAAATTATCCCCTAGTCTCTAACTATGTCAAAGGATTAAAGTTAAAACATCTATCACTATAAAGGGAACCCTGTGTAAGTGTAGACATATATACAGCATTTAAAAAAAAACCCAATT
This sequence comes from Myotis myotis, assembly GCF_014108235.1. NCBI lineage: Eukaryota > Metazoa > Chordata > Mammalia > Chiroptera > Vespertilionidae > Myotis > Myotis myotis. The sequence goes on from NW_023416313.1 coordinate 164,243,982, forward strand.
TATAGTGTTTATTTGTTTAGTTTTATTTACCTTCCTAACATCTAACATTTTATTTGGGGGCTTCATTGAGGTATGATTGACAAGTGATAAACCATATATATATATATATATATATATATATATATCTCCTATCTAATAAAAGAGAAAAATGGTAATTAGCCGTACCTCAGCTACCCTTCCCATTGGCTAATCAGGGCGATATGCAAATTAACTGCTAGCCAAGATGGCGGCCAGCAGCCAGGTACCTTGAAGCGAACATAAGGCTTGCTTGCTTCAGTGACGGAGGACTCCAACTTTCCCTGCCTGCCGCTGCTGGCCTCTGAGCTTGCAGTTTGAAACATTGTTACAAATATAGAAGCTAAACAAAACCCCAGAAACCTGCTTTCAGCCAGCCGGGATTTCAGAGCTGGAGTTGAAACAGTGTTTCGATTATAGAACCCAAACAAACCAGAGACCTGCTTCCAGCAGCAGAGGCCTCAGAGCTGGAGCCAAGCCTCAGAGCTACAGCTGGCCCAGAATAAAAAAAAAAAAAGAAAAGAAAAAAGGAGTGGTTGGGAGCTTCAGTCACCCACCAGCCTGAAAACAGCCCTCAGCCCCTCACCCAGACTGGCCTGGCACCCCAATGGGGACCCCCACCCTGAAGGGTGCGTGACCAGCTGCAAACAGCCATCATCCCCTCACCCAGGCTGGGCAGGCACCCAAGCGGGACCCCCACCCTGATCCAGGACAACCTTCCGGGCAAACCAGCCGGCCCCCACCCATGCACCAGGCCTCCATCCGATATAGTAAAAGGGTAATATGCCTCCCGGCACCGGGATGACAGGGGGCAGCGCGCAAAACCCCTGATCGCCCTGCGGCTCTGTGTGTGACAGGGTGTGGCGCCTCAACCCCTCCCCCAAGGGCCCTGCTCTGTGTGTGACAGTGTAGAGCCATAACCTCCCCATCGGCCCTGCCCTGAGTGTGACAGTGGCGGTGCCCCAACCCCCTGATTGGCCCTGCTCTGTGGGTGATAGAGGGAGGCGCCCCAACTGCCCCCCACGGGCCCTGCTCTGTGTGTGACGGGGTAGAGCCATAACCTCCCCATTGGCCGTGCCCTGAGTGTGACAGGGTGCGGTGCCCCAACCCCCCAATCCACCCTGCTCTGTGTGTGAAAGGGGGCAGTGCCCCAACTCCCCTATCAGCCCTACCCTGTGAGTGACAGGGGGGAGCTCCCCAACCCCCTGATCGACCCTGCTCTGTGCGTGACAGGGTACGGAGCCCCAACCCCCTGATTGGCCCTGCTCTGTGCGTGACAGGGGGTGGCGCCACAACCTCCCCATCGACCCTGCCTTGAGTGTTACAGGGGGCAGTGCCCCAACCCACCAATCGGCCCTACCCTTAGCATGACTGAGCATGGCATCGCAACCTCCCGATCCGCCCTGCTCTGTGCATGACAGGGGGTGGCGCTCCAACTCCCCAATCAGACCTGCTCTGAGCCCGACCAGGGGCTGCACCTAGGGATTGGGCCTGCCCTCTGCCACCAAGGCGCAGGCCTAGCAGGTCGTTATCTCCCGAGGGGTCCCAGACTGCGAGAGGGCACAGGCCGGGCTGAGGGCCCCCCCCCACCCCCAGTGCACAAATTTTGGTGCACCAGGCCTCTAGTATATATATAAAAGCCTAAGTGACCAAACAACTGAACGACCGATTGGTCGAACAGTTGCTATGGTGCACACTGACTATCAGGGGACAGATGCTCAAGGCACAGGATCAGGCTGCCTCCTGTCTGGATTGGGCCTGTGGGGATCGGACCAAAACCAGCTATCTGATATCCCCCGAGGGGTTCTGGATTGTGAGAGGGTGCTGGCCAGGCCGAGGGACCCCACTGGTGCACGAAACCGTGCACCGGGCCTCTAGTACACATATAAGTGTACAATTTGATAAATTCTAACATCAGTATACAACCATTAAACCATCACCACAATTAAGATAGTAAACATATCCAGCAACTTGTAAAATTTCCATGTGTCCTTTTGTAATATTCTCCTTCTCTTCACTCATTCAAGCTTCCCTCGCCTCACACACATTCAATTGCCCATAATTTTTCTGTCATCGTGGATTAGCTTGTTTTATCTAAAGTTTTATTTAAATGAAATCATACAGTATGCACCCTTTACCATCTGGCTTCTTTCATTCAACATAGTTGTTTTGATGTTTATCTATTATATATTAACTAGAGGCCCGGTGCATGAAATTTGTGCACTGGTGGGAGGGGTCCTTCAGCCCACCCTGCACCCTCTCCAATCTGGGACCCCTCAGGGGATGTCCAACTACCAGTTTAAGCCCGATCCCATAGCCCATCCTAAACCGGCAGTTGGACATCCCTCTCACAATCCAGGACCACTGGCTCCCAACCGCTCACCTGTCTGCCTGATTGCCCCTAACTGCTTCTGCCTGCCAGCCTAATCATGCCCTAACCACTCCCATGTCAGCCTGGTTGGTGCCTAACCACTCCCTTGCCGGCCTGATCGCCCCCAACTTCCCTCCCCTGCAGGCCTGGTCCCCCCAACTTCCCTCCCCTGCTGGCCTGGTTTCCCCTAAATGCCTTCCCCTGCTGGCCTGGTTTCCCCTAACTGCCCTCCCCTGCCAGCCATCGTGTGGCTGTGGGCTCCGCCATCTTTGAGTGTGGGGCAGTCAATTAGCATTCTCCTTATTGCCTGTGGACACTGCCATCTGTGTGATGGTGTGAGGGTCAATTAGCATATTCCCTCTTTATTAGATAGAATGGTTCATTTCTTGTTGTCATGGTGTGGATGTACCACAGTCTACTTAAACATTCATTTCTCAATACATTTGGATTATTTTCAGTCTGGGGTTATTACAAATAAGCTTCTACGAACATCTGTGTACAAGTCTATAAAAGGGTATATTATTTCTTTTCTCTTGGCTAAATTCTTTGCCTGCATCAGATGACAGAGGTGTAAAAAGCTGCCAAATTGTTTTTCCAAAGTGATTGTACCATTTTACATTCTAACAGGTGTATGTGAGTTTTAATTCTTCCATATCCTTACCATTTAGTGGGATGCTCTTTAATTTTAGCAATTTTTATAATTGTCTAATGGTATTACATAATGGTTTTCATCACATTTCCTTGATTATTGATGATGTTGAGCATCTTTTTGCTTCTTCCCCACTTATATACTAGTAGCTTTTTGGTGAGGTATCTGTTCAAATATTTTTTCCATTTATTTGGGGATATCTTCTTTACCTATTGAGTTAGAGAGTTTGTTATGCGTTCTGGAAAAAAAATCTTTTATCATATATGGGCTTTGCTAATATTTAGCTAATATTTGCTAATATTGTGCAGCTGTCTCTTCGTTGTCCTAAGAGTATTTTTTCTGAAGAGCAAAGTTTTAGTTTTAATGATGTCTTATCAATGTTTTCTTTTTGGGGTCATGCTTTTGGTGTCACATCTAAGAAATTGTTGCTTAACCAAATGTCACACATACTTCCTCCTATGTTTTCCTCTATATGTTTTATATTTTTAGGTTTTGCATTTATGTCTACAATCCTTTTTGAGGGTGTTTGCTTGTCTGTTTGGTGTGCTATATGAAGTATAAATCAAAGGACAAATGACTGCTTTGGAGCAATGCCTAACTTTCTTTAGGCAGGATTCATGGCATTGTTATGCATCAGGGATATTAATAAAGATGCAAAGTCTATATGTAGTGACAGAGGCTGAATCTAAACTACAACCATGAAGTTTATGAAGACAGGAACACAGGCTCTTTCAAGTTATAGTCATGCATCTTTTCTTATTTCTATCAAAATACGGATTTTTACATTCCTCTTGCCCTGATCCTGATGGAGGTATTTGTAGAAAGCTGAGAACCAGAACTGCACCTTGATACTCATAATTAATATAAACTCTCCATCTCCTACACTGTTGAAACAGAAGTCTTTCACCTCTTGTCTTTCATCCTCCCAGTCTGCTAACCTACACACTGAAATATCACAGGAAAATGGGGTGCTCAGGACTGGGGGCATCAGTGTATGTTCCCATACTCTGATGTGAAACAAAGGGAGGATGGAAAACACTCCTGCCACAATTACGAAAACACAAACCTAGCAATTTATACATTATTTATGAATTATTTTAAAATATTTAACTGTGTACAGGTATTCAGCTGTGGCCAAAATAGCATTTTCATTAAAGAGATTAAGTGTTAATGGGAAAATGTTCAGACCCACATCGTTAAATGAAAAATTCAGGTACAAAGCAATATGTTGAGTTATGAGGTCACTTTGTAAAAACAAAAAACAAAAAAAAAAAACTATGCATATTAAAGCACTGGAACTATATACAAAAAATGATTAAAAATATATCTCCTAGTGGTAACAAAGTGATTTTTAAAATTTAATTCAGTGTGTTTTCTTTTTATTTAAAAATATTTTATAAAAATATTTTGCTTCATAAAATTATTTTATATGAAGTAACTAAATGGCCTTAAAAGTCATAATGGCTCTAAGTGGTTTGGCTCAGTGGATAGAGCGTCAGCTTGCAGACTGAAGGGTCCCAGGTTTGATTCTGGTCAAGGGCACATGCCCGAGTTGCGGGCTTGATTCCCAGTTGGGGATGTGCAGGAGGTAGCCAATCAATGATTCTCTCTCATCATTGATGTTTCTATCTCTCTCTCCCTCTCCCTTCCTCTCTGAAATCAATAAAAATATATATTTTTTAAAAAGTCATAATGGAAAAACATTGGCAATTATATAACAAGAAGTTCGCAAAAACCTGCTAAGCAGAAATTTCCTTTAGTAAAATGTTCACTACCTATGTCAGCAAGTGATCTCTACTGTGGGCTACTAATGGTGATGTGAAAAACAGAATGCTTAAAAGATATCCTTTAAAACATAAAATTCTACAAGATTCCACCTTTATCACTTGTCATTTGGATTGCTCAGCTCACTTAAGTCCTTCTTAGAATTCCAAAAGGGTTGTTGCTGGAGGAGAAGCTCCCCACATCATTATTTAATACCCCTCTGTGTCTTCCCACGTTTGAGCCTGTAAAACAATTCTGTTCTCAGACACTGAAGATGAACTCCCGCGGTTGAACAAAGGGATTCACATGTCTCACCAGAAATTCAGAGTTGTTATGAAAAAGGAATACCACTTCCCTCGGTAATAGATTAGCCATGAGTCACAGCATCACACTGGCTCCATCATAATCTAACACTTCATGCCTCAGACAACAACTTGATTTGTCAAGGGAATACCCCTGTGAGGGCTGCCAATAGTATTGACGCCCACTGAAGAGGATATAATTAAGCCCTCGGTGAGCTAATTTCATTTTCTTTTTTAACAATGTAGAGTGAAATAGAGAGAAGATGCTAAGAAACCTTGCTCTGCCCAAATCCGGAGCAAGACTTTCACTTCTCTTTGACCTGATGAAGGATATTTAGAGATATCTAAGCAGCCTTTCCTCACATACCTCACTCTCACAGCATAGCTTTCTTTTGCTACCAACTAAGCACCATCAGATAGAGCAGTTTCTTTCAAATTAATGGCAGAGAAGCTCAGTGCTTCGTGTTTGTTCTCTGCTTTTATTATGGCTTGAGGACAGAGAAATTGATTCTTATCCACTCTCCCACTCACTGTGAGCAGTTTGGAGTAAAGGTATTTGTCCACTAGAGTAATTTCTTATAAGCTTGTTATTTGCTTGGGAATACATCCATTATCCAAAAATTGGAAGAATAGGAAGCTGAATAAGGCCATATTTTTAGTTAAAATAAATATCCTATATAATAAAGAGCTAATATGCAAATGGTCATCACACCCTCACTCCATAACGGCTCAGACACTCAACACTGGGGAGAGAGGAATGGGGACCAGCCAGGCACAAATGAGCTTGTGAGAGAGGAATGGGGACCAGCCAGGCTGCGGTCTGGGAGAGGGACAGCTGCTTGCCCCGCGGTCCTGGGTGCCAGTGCCTGTGGCTGCAGCCCAGGCGAAGCTGCCCACCCATGGTCCCCTGTGGCTGAAGCTAGACCGCGCAAAGTCGGCACAGGTCCTGGGTGCCTGCGGCCAGCAAAAGGGAGGGAAGCCCAGGTGTCTGTGACTGGCCAGAGGAGAGAATCCTGGGTCCCGGGTACGGGGCGAGGCAGAGGCAGTTAGGGGCAACCAGGTTGGTAGGGGAGCAGTTAGGAGTGATCAGGCTGGTAGGAGAGCAGTTAGGGACAATCAGGCAGGCAGGCAGAGGTGGTTAGGGGAGACCAGGCAGGCTGGCAGAGGGGTTAGGAGTGATCAGGCAGGCAGGCAGGCAGGTGAGTGGTTAGGAGCCAGCGGTCCCAGATTGCAAGAGGCAGTTGGATATCCCCCAAAGGGTCTGGATTAGAGAGGGTGCAGGCTGGGCTGAGAGCACCTCTCTCCCACCCCCCAGGCTGTGCATGAATTTCATGCACTAGGCCTCTAGTATATAGATGATAGATAGATAGATAGAGATAGAGATAGAGATAGAGATAGATAAATAGAAGATTAATAGTAATCTTAATCATTCCCATATTTGGGCTAACTTCTGAAGTTGTATAAGGCAAATTTTCTACTATAACAAAGAAATAATCTCTATTTCCAAAATTATCTTCACCTTTGACATTTATCTACCTCCCAAATCTAAGTCTAATTGCTTTCAAAACACAGGGAAAGCGTTCATTATGTATGTGTTACATGTCTTGATCAAAAACATTAGTTGGAGGATGAAGGGGTCAACAAAGATTATCTTGACTTCTGCCTGAACTGATATCCAGCTTGCACATTGATTTAGTGACTTTTACCTCTCTAACCCTTGGCCCCATCCCTGGAGGGATGCATGGGTGACACCTCATGTCAGAGCCTGTGTCCAGCGCAGGGTAGATATAGTCCCTGCACAGAAGCCCTGGCAGTGTGGTGGGCAAAACCAAATTGGTTAGTAGGGAGGAGGAGGAAGAGGGTTATTGAAATATGTTTTAAATTTGTCATCTATTGTCAGAGCCTATCCAGGTGGTAATTTTGCCCCTGGAGTACATCTTCAGGTTTCAGAGGTCCCAATAATATCATAAGTGCAGTCAGGGCTGGTAAACGAAGCCAACCAAGGCTGAATTTGTTCATGAGAAAAGGCACAGAGTGAATGGAATATACAGATCCTCACTTTTCCTTCCTGACCATTTTATTCGCCCTTTCCCTGTCTTCCCATTTTCCCTGATTTCCAGAACCTTTAAGCTATGAGGAAATATTATCTCATGAACCACCTATTTATATGTACAAGTGTTTAATGTTTTATCATAGGATCATTGGAATTTTCAAAAGGAACAAATGAAGAAAAGAAAAAAAAAGAAAAGGAATTCAGATGTGGGTCAGGGGGAACTTGGGGAGATAGAGGATTTCTCTATTTCCCTGATGTATGAGGTCTGCTGTCATGTCCTAATTCACTCCTGTGGTGTTTTATTCTAAAAGCTAATATATACACAAGAATTTGGAGGCCACGCATTGAATGCAGAGAGAAAAGTTGAGTTAGGAGATTTCTCTGTCATCAGTCAAAAGTGTCTGAATAAATTGGGAATTCTCTAAAGATTACTTGCAAGTAGCAGAATACCAGATTAAAAGTGGTTTAAGCAAACACTGACTTGTTTCACATAACAAGGAGTCCAGAGACAGTCAGTAGCATTATTTAAGCAGCTCAAAAGACCTTTTACTGTCATCTTTTTGTGTCTAACTTTACCTTTTTTGTCACAGTCCAATCCCTAAGGCTCATCAATTAGCTCTAATAATTTCCCAGCTGTTTATATTTGTCTATCTCTCCCAGTATCAGCAAGAAACTAATCAATATGCTAATTTCCTCCCAGAGAGAGGAACAAAGTGGACAGGAAGGAGAGGCAGTGACTAACCATGATTAACTGACTAAAAGGAACATGGACTGATTTTCATGGCAGCCAGGACTCCTTGGCCAGTGTTTCTTGTCAGGAATGAGTTGATGACATCCACAGCCACTCTCTTAGGTAAATCAACTAAACAGAGTTCTTTTATTACCTTTTGGGTCCCTTCGGCCACTCTTATATAGCAGCAAACAGATTAGCATTTATGTTGGTTTACCCTCTGGATTTTCCTTGATTTTTCCTTGCAAGAACCCAAGTTTTATAAAACACTGAACCGAACAAACTTTTTCCAAGTGTGAAATCCTGACCCTTCAAAATGAAATAGAATTTCCTGCTGAGGAAATATATTTGACGAACTCCTTGAAAGGCCTTCTTTTTTTATCTGGGCAATTTCTCCTATTGGCTCTGGACTTGCACTGACTCCATTTTTTCTTTCTCACACTTGTCCCACTGGCATTAGGTGAGCCCAGCCATGTAACCACCATCAGTTTAAGAAAGATAACATAACCAGATTTCTAAATGTCTTCATTTTGCTTCACCCTACTTACCAACTGAACTTTCTCCATGACAACTATTACCATTGATTATTTTTGCTTGTTTTTGTATTTTATATAAATGGAACTAAAAAGTACAGAAAAAACTAAAATGTAATTATCTTCCCCACAATCCCCCTTTTTCTCTGTTTCCTATGTTGGCTTCCCAAATTAGAATGCTCCAGATCATCTTCTCCTCCCCACTCTCCACTCATTCCCTTATGTCATCAACTATCTAGCTATGATATATTACCTAAACATTGTTCAAATTTCTCCTGACTCTTTACTACTATTGACATGGATTTAGGAGGTTATTATAAACATTTTTGGAAGTCAATAGTGATACCCAAACTAACTGTCTCCCTGACCTCATTATTATTCTCAGCTTTAATATTTGCTCCCTACTCGTTCCAACATGATTTTTCTAAAATACAAACCTAACCAGTCTCCTGTCTGATTGATAGAAAACCATATCTTTCCTTTGTCTTCAGAAAAAAAACACACAAAAAAACAGACCAATCATTTTTACTTGTTCACAAATCCTGTGATCTGTCTCCAGCATATTTTCCCATATTCAACCTCCCTGCATTGTACTCCAGCCATATGATAATATATGCAGTCTCCAAAATATATTCTTTCACACATCTCTAAGTATTTGCACATGCTCTGATGTCTTCCCAGGATGTTTTCTACCTCTTTATTTGCCTAATGAAGAGCATATTCAACCATCAAAACTCAATTAAAATATACTCACTGTCCCTCATCTCACTCTCAAAGACAGTTAGTTAATAGCTGCATGACACTCATCCAGCATAATCTATAGATACATCTATCTAGCATCTATGTACTTTTAACATGGTGTACAATTATTTTTAGTCATGTCTCTGTGTTCTATAGATTGAGTTATTTGCTTAGTTTCTCCCTATATTTTCCGTGTCTGGAAAAGTATACAAAAATGTTCTATTTGAATGAATTAATGTAATAAAGAATAAATGTGACAAATATAAGTGCAATAATATCCTCTAGAAGTATCAAGGAAGGAAGGAGTATGACCTTGCACAAAATAGGGTATTTAAGCTCCGTCTTAAAGAATGTGTACACGTTAGATAGGCTGAGAATGAGGCAGGAATACTCACTTTTTGGGGAAAGGTGCCCCTTCATGATTCCAAGCATCACTTAGAAAAGGCTCTGTTTCAGAGTCTTTCAGACAATAAGCCACTTTTTCAAGTCTAACTGAGATCCTCAAACAGCATCTCAGCCGCCCAGCTCAGGTGCAGGCCCGGACTCCCGGATGTATTTTGACGAGCTGGAACTGGTAAAGCAATCACCGGCCTGGAATGTGAACAGTCCTAGGTTCAAATCTCTGCTGCTTCCAGGGTTTGTTGTTTGCCCCCCTATAGGTCTCCTTTTTATCATCTCTATGATGGGAATAACATGTCCTTTTTCAGGTGTGTTAATGTGAGCATCAAATGAACTCACGTTTAGAAAGTGTCTGACACAATGTTTGGCAAGAGTCAGTGCCCTGGAACAGTCAGGGCACTGTCCCCCCAGTGCATGCCTGTGCTGTTTCCCTTTTTATACCTTGACTGTAAACTTCACATTGTACATTGTCGCAGGATGAGGAGATGGCAGGGTGGGGGGGAAATACTGCGTGCATGAACTATGCAGCAGAATATGTGGAGGAGACTGTTACACCAGCCAGGACTGAGCGTGCGCAGTAAATCTTGCCATGGCTGTGTTCTGCTGACCCCTGAGGTTCCCCGGAGGCCCCGCGCGGCCTGGACTGCTGATACCGGCATGATACGAACTGTGCCGCTTAGTACAAAACAGCTAGCTCGCTTCACTGATTTTGCGCAGATTCAGAGCACCACACTCGTCCCATCTGATTTGTGCTTGGAAAAGGAGCAAATGTCTGAAAACAAAACCCACCTGCTAAATCAGCTCGTTTCAAAGCTCCAGTCAAGGTGGTACGTAAACGACCTGTACTTGCCTAGGCAGTTTCTACTGCTGTGTCTTTCAACAACGCCGTCTAAGCATCTAGTAGGGACGCATCTATCTCTGACACTGTGAGGACAGAGGGACCCATAAAGGCGATGAAATGACCATGATTCAGCTGCTCGCCACATCTGCTGCTTGAAAAAAAAATAAATGAGCTGAGCCACTACATTTTCTTCTCTGTATGATACTACACACAATCATGTGTTTGACAAATGTTCTTTTGGCATCTAGGACGTGATCACAAAGCTTACTGTTGATCACCAAGCCATTTGAAAAAACCCTTGTTCAGAGAACCGGTAAAATGTTCAGAGAGAGATCAAAGCACATAGAAAGCATAATTATGTATCAAAATATATATTAAACAGATGCCATAAAAAAGAGTCAGAATAAGTAGAAAATGAGAAATGATTTGTTGACACGGATTTGCTATAGATGTGGGATCTATACGAATCCTCGCCGGGTCACGAGTGATGGCAAATAAGGACATTGGGAGCAGATGCAGGGGTCAAGGCAAGAGTGACATATTAAAGAAATAAGACAGCAACAGCCTATATTGATTTCCTACTGCTCATAGCAAATTATCACAGACTTGAGGAGGGGTTAGCTGGGTCCACTGCTCAGCGATCACAAGGATGTAATCAGGGTGTCAGCTGGCTGATCCCCCCTGCCCAGAGGCTCAGTGTCCTCTTCTAAGTCACGTCAGAGTTCTTTACCTACAAGTGTAAAGTCCTGGGCACTGCGTCTTCCAGCCAGCACGAGAGTCTTTCCAACACTTCCCTTTCTTCACAGAGCTCCCCTCTTTCGGGGGTCAGGCCGGACCATGATCATCTCCCTTTTGATGAACTCAGTCAACTGAGGAGTAATCTAATCCCAGGGGTGATAATACTTCAGATTTGCTGGCCCCAACCCCATTCAAGTGGAGGGGACTTTCCAGGTCATGGACACCACAGGGCAGGAATCCTAGAGGTCATGTCGACGTTTAGCTTGATGTCAGACAATAAAGGAGCCCCTTCATTATCCTACATGTATCCGCTTGCCCGGTACGGAAGAGACTTGCATAGTTTGAAGTGAGATTCTAAAATTGGACCACTTAGTTCAAATCCTGACTCCACCCCTTCATAGCTGCATAACCACAGGCAAGCCACTTAACCTCTCTGATGGCAACAATGAAGAGTTTACTCAAGAGATTTTTATTTATCCTCTGCAGATAATACTAAGTAAATGATGATTTGAAAGTAGTACAGATGACCATTTAGTACATATAATTGTGGAGAAAATTTCTTAGTTTGTGGTTTCTTTTCCTTGGGAATTAAGTAAAGGAAACCAAGTGTCAGCTTGTCTATAATAGCAAATATTGTGATTAGACTAAAAAAGTAATGACCCTATCTTGTCCTGTGTTAAAGACCACAAAATATTTCAGTGCTTTAAGGCACTAATAGATCCTGACTTGTAAAATTAAATTAAGCACTTGAGCCTATAAGAATTAGACCTCTGCTTCTAACGAGCAGGTCTTCAGAGTAACTAAGTCAATGAAAAGGCAGACTTCTCTCCTTACACTGGAAGGATGGGGCAGTGCAAAATATATCCCCGAAGAGAGGGGTGGCAACTATTCTTATACACTGGGCATCTTTCCTGATCCTGGCTCAGTTCTTTGTTTTATGCAATTAATAACACTGATATAATCTTCCAGGAATTACAATCTTTACATCCATCAAAACCACAGGATTTCAAAGAAGAAACCTGACTACAAACGTGTCCTGACTTGGGGACAAGGGCTGTGTACTGGGCAGACAGACCTACATGCTGGTCAGCTGGTCACTGCATCATTGTTTGACGACTGCACCCAGTCTTTCCTTCTGTAAGAGCACAACTTCAAATGCTCAGTGGGATGGGTCTACATGGGAATGTTATAAAGAATTCAGCTAGACCAGTGGTCAGCAAACCACGGCTTGCAAGCCACATGCGGCTCTTTGGCTCCTTGAGTATGGCTCTTCCACAAAATACCACGTGCGGGCGCACATGTACAGTGCAAAGTTGACTTAAAGTTAATTTTAGGGAACGTTGTGGAGTGAAAGAAGATGTAGTGTCGAGGATTGAGAAAGGCATGTTGAAATGGTTTGGACATATAGAGAAGATGAAAGAAAGGAGATAGACGAAACAAGCATACAAGACGAGTGTGGATGGGAGAGTTGGAAGGGGTCGACCTCAGCGAATGTACCTCAATCAGATTGAGGATGTTTTCAGCAAAGGCCAGTTTAGGAGTATCCTAATTAAGTTAATAACAATGTACCTACCTATACAATTTAAGTTTAAAAAATTTGGTTCTCAAAAAGAAATTTCAGTCATTGTACTGTTGATATTTGGCTCTGTTGACTAATGGGTTTGCCAACCACTGAGCTAGACCATTGTATTCTAATGCAGAAACCCAATGTAGCAGCGGAGCAGCTTGAGAGTGAATAGGGCTGATCCTCTGCCTTTGTATGCAGGGTCTCATAGGCAGAGCATCTGGTTAGGTAGAGCTGACATTAGGTATAAGGTAGATGGTCTTGAAACCATACTTTGAAGACTGCTATTCTAAAAGATAGCAGTCAAATTAGGTGACTATCATTATTGAGGCAAAGGACATTGGAGCCTCTCCTATAGTGATGTTGGGGATGGTGTGGGATGGTGCTGGATGCATCTTTGATGTTTGTTAGCTCAGTCTCCTGAGGCAAAAAATAAAATAAAATCTAGTATTCAGAACAGATATATTTATCAGAAAAATTTTCGGTCCTCCTCAATCTCTTTCAGCTCTGAGAGCCTGCATTTTATCATTTAGACACAGAACATCAGAGCATTCCATAATACAAGGTAACAACATAATGCAACTAAATAACACAATAATAACTCCCTTAACGTATATCTGTAGGGTCACTTATATCTATGTTCAGCAGGGAAAAAAGTCACTCAACCCACAGAAAAACTTCTAAGCTTACAAAATGGCAACAAATATGAGTGAACTACAACTGCTCAATACAGATAAAGCACAAAAGTAAGAGCTAGTTTATTTTTAAATGACTGTACCTTTACTTAGTAGCTGCAGTGAATTGTATAGCCTCTTGGTCATTCTTATTATTTCTCTTAGCAGTAAAATTTTCACCCTGGGAAGTCTGTGAGGAGGTTGGAAAGTATAGAATGGGGAAAAAAATAAAAGAGAGAATTAATTGATTCAGACTCTTTCCTTGTGATGACAAGCATTGTGAGGACTCCAGTGTACACACTCTGGTTCCTTAAGGATAAGTTTGAAGTTTATCACCACAGAGGGCTCTTTTCTTCTAACGTAGCAATTTTCAACTGGTGTGCGGCAGCAGGCACACTGGTGTGCCGCAAGAATTTTTAATACATGCAATACCTGACTATTTAGTCTGGGGCACTGACATCTTTTCCTTTAGATTGTCAAATTAAAAAACTTACAACAGCCAACACAATAGCCATATGTGTGAATGAATAAAAATTATTCCCAATATTTTGTCATGAGATGAAAAAGGTTGAAAATCACACTGTCCTAGATGGGAGAGCTGCACTCCGTTGCTGAGGCCTGGCTATTACAGCATCTGAGGGCAGCTGGGCCAGGAGTTTGCAACAGAACATCTGATAGACCCTTTGCTGGCCTGTCCCTTCTGGAAGCAGTTCTTTCTAGAGCTGCTGGAGTCTCAGTGGTGGGCAATAACATGTGTGAAGGGCAGTGATCGAGAGAGTCTGGGGAACTTGATTCTTGACTCAGAACTGCCTTGTGAAACTTTAACATGACTGGGCAACCTCCTTGAACCTCACTTTCTGCAACTTGAAATTAAAGCAATTAGGTTAGATGAGACCTTACGACCCTTGCATCTCTGCCATTTTATTATCTAACTAGAGTCCCCGTGCATGAAATTCGTGCATGAAGGGGGCGGTCCCTCAGCCCGGCCTGCACCCTCTCCGATCCGGGACCCCTTGGGGGATGTCTAACTGCCGGTTTATGCCCAATCTGGGACCACTGGCTCTTAACTGCTCACATGCCTGCCTGCCTGATCTCCCCTAACCACTCTACATGCCTGCCTGATCGCCCCTAATTGCCTCTGCCTTGGCCTTGCTACCATGGCTTTGTCCAGAAGGACATCCAGAAGACGTCCGTTCTATCTAGTCTAATTAGCATATTACCCTTTTATTAGTATAAAAGTTTAAATGTGGGAAATCAGAGTAATCAAGAATTAGAATATCCAAGTATTAGAATGAAATCCCAAAATCCCTCTGTAATCTTGTCTCTACCGACTGAGTCAGCTTTTCTAGGTGTATCCTCTTGCACAATACATTCTCCGTAGCTCCGGTTTTTCCCCGACACAAGGTCTTGGCGCATTCTATTTTTCTCCTCCTCTGCCAGACCCTTGCACGGGCCTCACCTGGCTGTCCTCTGCAGCAAATGCCACTTTCTCAGGGAGGCTCTTCCTGACTCAATCTAATTTAGATTTTCAGTAAATATTCCTTTCTGTAATAATTTATCCTTTTCCTGTACACCATCATTGAAGTTTGACAGTAAATCTAACTGTGTTTTATTTGTTAAATAAAACAACTTCTTCTGTTTTTCCTCAGAAGACTATAGGTTCCTCAAGGATAGAGATGCCTACTATGTTCAATATGGATCTGTGGCCGAGTGCTTGAAACATAGTTATCCATCTTAAATAGATGTCAAGTGAATAAATGAATGAATGAATGAATGAATCAAACATTGCACATTTTCCCATTCAATCATCTGAAACAAAATGCTCCCAATCCATTGATTTTGTTGTTAACATATTTTATGACTACTTTAAAAAAATCTTTATTGTTGAAAATATTGCATATGTCTCCTTTTTTCCCCATTGGCCCTGTTTAGCCTGCCCCGACCCTCACCCAAGGCTTTCACCACACTACTGTCTGTGTCCATGGGTTATGCATACATGCATACAAGTTCTTAGGCTGATCTCTTCACACCTGCCTTCCCTCTTAGAAGCAAGGAAGATATGGTTGAATCCCTCAATCTATTTAATGAATGAGATGTGCACCTTCTGTCTTGGGCCATGGGCTTCTTTTTCTAAGAAGGTGACACTATTCTGCATACCACACCTGCACTTTCTACCAATCTACCTGTTATCACAGAATATTCATACCTGTCTAAACCCTCCACAGTCTCACTTCTACTTTTCCCCTTATCTCCATTATAAAAATTTTGCACAAATATTAGTCTACCACTACGGAAGCTATGCAATAATCGCTTGTAATTTACATGTTTGACTTTCATAGTTATAACTATTCACTAAAAAGGTGGAAAGTCCATTGCATTTTGCATAATAATTTTGCTGAAGCACGCATTTTAATCAAAAGCCTTGGAAATAAAAGTCTTACTGAGAGAGTAAAATTTGTCCACTCTACGTTCAATGTCTACATTTAATATAGCTCTTTCAAATACTCATTGTGATATTATGTGGCAAAAAAATATATAATCTATAATGTAGCCATGGTTGCCTTATTTCAGAAAATCTATTATTCATAAATATGAAATATGTAGTGAACACAAATATAATTATCTATTCCTAAATATACCAACATATATCCATTAGGCTTTATTATATATAATGCACGTTTGACCTTATCGTTTATTATCACAGCAAACCTGGTAGAAAATCTTTACAGGCAGAAATCAGAGATGCAGAGGGCATCTATAGTTTACTGCCTGATAAAGGGTGGAGCCCGGATTTGAAATAGTTTGGGTCAACAAACAAATTCTTTCCACTACTCCCAACATCCAAATGTATTTGTGTGGTTTCCTTTTGTTATTTTGTCACTGCAGCTTCCAGGTGGCAGAAGCTCTGGGCTCAACAGATTGGATTCTAATTAAGGCCTATTGTGTAGTTGACATTCTTCCTCTGCAGACCCAGATAAAGGCCTCAGACAACTTCAAAACCTGCCCACACATAAGGCCACTGGGTATTTTTACAGCAAAAGGAATCTCATATAGTTGCAAAAATTATTTTCTCAGGACACCAAGATGGGGAAGAGCAGAATATAGGAAACTAGAGACCCAGTGCATGAATTCATGCATGAGTGGGGTCCTGGCTGACAATCAGTTTAGAATTAGGAAGAAAACCATTATGAAAAAGAAAGACATCATTACAGCATAAAGTAGAGGATAATTACATGAGTCAGCAGGTAACTCAATCAGGGTCAAAGAATTGTGGAATCTCATTAGCCATGACATCTCTGAGGCCTTAAAATGACTGGTGAAGATGAAGCGATAAGTGAGCTTGATGGAGTATCAACACTGTCTCCACCAGTGTCTGACATCTCAGCCTTTCTGTGAAAACCAAAGACAAATTAACTTCATGTATGGAAATTTCCTAAAGTGTCCAATCTTTCAGCTAGTCCTTAATCAATTATTAAAATATAATTTTCAAAAGGTTAAAGAACATAACCAACATATACGTAGAAAATGAGAACCTGTCAAAGATGTTAAAAACCAGTTCCACATACATTGGCGGGGAGTAGAGATTTACAGGCAGTTTAATAAAGAACTATAAGGATAAGACTGCAGTGTTGGACAAAGAGTTAGTTAATATCCAACAGTGCACTGAACTGTTACTTTTGAGGGTTTTATTTTTTTCCCACCAGTGAGAAATTATTTTCGCCTCTGTTGGACATAAATGTTTAAGTTAACCCTTCACCCAGAGCAGGGTTACTCAAATGGGGCGGCACTATTGATGTTTTGTTGTGGGTCTGTCCTGTGCATTGTAGGGTATTTAAATCATTCTTATAGTTAGTAGCACACCTCCCTCCATCATGACATTAAAACATGTGTCCAGCTATTGTCATATGGCTCCTGAGGGGCAAGTATCCCTGTTTTACAGAGATGAAGACTGGCAAAATGTATCCAGAACTTGCAAATGGGCAAAATAGATCACTGGGTCTTCTTTCAGTGAATGTATCACTGGGCTTCTACCTTTGAGTTTCCTTTGACTGAGCTATTTTACTTAAGTCTCCAGGCAGTCATTCTCAGCCAGGGACAGTTTTTTGTAGTGTACTTCATTTATCACAAGCCCACACTACTGAATTTCTGTTCAGTCTGCTTCTCCTTATGTTTCATCATTACCTAGATAGGAAAAAAAATACTAATTTAACTATGTTTGCAAAATAATACTCATTTTTTAAAGGATGTAGTAAATTGTGAGTAGCTATTTTTAGTTCTCTCTTTTTAGATTTTAATTGTTTTATCTTTAATCCTTTTCTACACATTTAAGTCATAATGTGACAATATGAAGCAAGGATTATAATTAAATATAGTATTAGCTATTCACCTCTCACTTATTAGTGGCACCATTTCCCAATAGGATTATGTCCTCTCTAATTTCTCATCCTGAGGACAGAGAAAAGGTTATGAACTTTGTGACCTTTGGTGACAGTGATTATAATGAAGACATAGGTCATCAATCCTTTATTTTTTTAAAAAACACATATTTTTATTGATTTCAGAGAGGAAGGGAGAGAGAGACATAGAAATATTAATGATGAGACAGATTCATTGATTGACTGCCTCCTCCATGCCCCCTATTGGAGATCAAGCCCACAACCCAGGCATGTGCTCTGATGGTTCATAGGTCAATGCTTAACCACCTAGCCACACGGGCCAGGCGCCTATTCTTTATCTTAAACTCTCAAAGATAAATGGCTTTCCAAATTCAAAATTTAAAAATTTGTAGACAGCCAATATGTTATATATTACTGAACACTCCCAGTAACATCCCATAATTAAACACTTTAATATTTCTACAGCTAAGCAAATGGACATACACATCAAATCTATAAATAGCCTCACATCATTTCAGTTCAGGCTTTTTTTTTTTTTTTAATATATTTTTTATTGATTTTTCACAGAGAGGAAGGGAGAGAGATAGAGAGTTAGAAACATCGATGAGAGAGAAACATCGATCAGCTGCCTCCTGCACACCTCCTACTGGGGATATGCCCGCAACCCAGGTACATGCCCTTGACCGGAATCGAACCTGGGACCTTTCAGTCCGCAGGCCGACGCTCTATCCACTGAGCCAAACCAGTTTCGGCTATTTTTTTTTTTTTTTATTTCAGTTCAGGCTTTGATACCAAATGAGTTTGTGGCAAATGTATGAAAAAAGATTTTGATGTTCAGAGCTTTTCAGATACCAGAACTTTAAATTAGGGATTTTGGAGCTAGAATAATAATAATAATAATAATAATAATAATAATAATAATAATGGCACAAAAACAGCAACAGCAATATCTAATATTTAAGAGCATTTACTATGGTGCAGGCCCTGTGGTGTATTACATGTGATTAGATAGTTTCAACTTCCCACCACCTACCAGGTACTTTTATTATCATCCCCGTTGCACTGGTAAGGTTTGGTTAGTTAGGCACTAGCTCAAGATTTAAACCTAGGAAATTTGTTCCAAAGCCTAAGCTCTGAAGTAGGATACTAATCTGAAACCCAACAATTCTAGCCTCCATTTCCTACTCAGCCTTTCCCTTTTGTTCTGACTGTCCATAAGTCTACAAATGATGGGTCAAGAACATTATGTCAGTAAGTGAAGGGCAGTGTATTATGTTCCTTCTGCATTTCCTTGATATTTTTAGGCAAATATGACTTGATTACAATGGACTCATTCTACTCAGATTCATAGGCTTCCTCTTCCAGGTCATTTAACTTATCTTAAAGTTTCCTATCAAGAATTTCATAAGCATAAATAGGACACGCAATATAGCTATAGAGAAAAAAACCGGTAGTCAATATTTCCACTGTTTCCAAATATATCTCTCCTCCTGACATAGACTTAGGGAGTTATAATCCACATGACACTTTCATGAAATGTTTCCCAAATGGTTTTATTAAAAATTTTCTGTGAGAAAAGTCAGTTGAAGGATTAACCCAAAGACAATCCAATTGGGAGTAATAAAGTGGCTAGAATATGAGTCTCCCCCTTATTTCATCACCCTATCAGGAAATCTCACACTCTTACCTCAGCCCATAGTAACCATTAATCTATCACTTCTATATGGATTTTCTTGTTCTGCACATATAGAAATTGAATCACATAAGATGTGGCATTTTGTGTCTGTCTTCTTTCATTTAGCATACTTTTCCAAGGCTAATCCATCTATAGCATGAGTAAGTACTTCATTCCTTTTATGACCAAATAATATTATATGGATGAACCACGTTTTACTTATCCATTTATCAATTTATGAACATTTAGGTTATTTCCACCTATTGACTACAATACATAAGGATGCTATAAACACTTATGTACAAGTTTTTATATGTGAAAATAGGTTTTCAATTCTATGGGGTATATACTTAAGTTGTGGAGTTGCTGGGTCATAAGATAACTCCATGTTTTAATATTTGAAGGAACTGCCAAACTGTTTTAAAAGTGGATACAACCATTTCACATTTCCATCACTAACACATTATTACCCATAATTTTTAGTTTAACCATCATAGGTGGTATGAAGTGGTATCTCGTTATGGTTTTGTTTGCATTTCCTTAAAGACCAATGATGTTGAACAACTTTCATGTGATTATTGGTTATTTGTTTATCTTCTTTGGAAAAAGGTCTATTCCAGTGGTTCTCAACCTTGGCTGCACATTAGAATCGCCTGGGAATCTTTTTAAAATCCTGATTTCTGGGCCCCATCCTCCGGAAATTCTGTTTCTTTGTTATGGGGTGGGGCCACAACATTATTAACAAAGAAACAGAATTTCCGGAGGATGGGGCCCAGAAATCAGGATTTTAAAAAGATTCCCAGGTGATTCTAATGTGCAGCCAATGTTGAGAACCACTGGTCTATTCAAACCCTTTTCTTAATTACTAATTAGGTTGTATGTCTTTTTATTGTTGATCGGTAGGAATTCTTTAAATATGGATGTGAATCCTTTATTGTATGTAGGATATGTAAATATTCTCCCATTCTGTGGATTGTATTTTCACTTTTTTGATGTGTCTTTTATAATATTTTAAAATTTTTATCAATATCCATTTTTTTATGTGTTGAGTAAGCTTTTAGTGTCATATCTAAGAAATCAATCCATAATATAAGGCCACAAAAATTTATTCTTATGTTTTCTTAGAATAATTTTGTAGTTCATGCTCTCAAATTTATTTCTATAATGTTTGAGTAAATCATTATACATTGTTTGCATTAAGGATCCAACTTCATTATTTTAAAATATATACTTTTCTTGGCACCATTTGTTGAAAATACTATTCTTTCCCCCCACTGAATTGTCTGGGTACCTCTGTCAGAATCAATTGATCATAATGTAAGAGGTTATTTCTGGATTTTCAGTTCCAATACCAATTATATATACTTATATCTGTAAGCCAATCTCACACTATCTTGATTATTTTAGCTTTGTAGTAAGTTCTGAAATTGGAAAATGTTGGTTCTCCAATTTCATTCTTCTTTTCCAAGATTGCTTTGACTTACTGGTTTCTAAACTCCTATATGAATTTAGGACCCATTTGTCCTTTTCTGCAAAATGAGGCAGTTGGCATTTTCATTTGATGAG
This sequence comes from Myotis myotis, assembly GCF_014108235.1. Lineage (NCBI taxonomy): Eukaryota > Metazoa > Chordata > Mammalia > Chiroptera > Vespertilionidae > Myotis > Myotis myotis. Next base: position 164,264,994 of record NW_023416313.1, read on the forward strand.
TATTGCCACTCTAAAATATTTAATCGTCTAACCACAAACATTGCTTATCTTTCCAATTACTTAGTTCTTATTTAACTTCTTTCAACAATGTTTTATAATTTTCACTGTAAACTGTTGCAGTAATTAATTAAATTATCCCTAAATATTTATATTTTGGCAATGTTATAAATAAAATTGATTTCTTAATATTATTTTTGATCATTCAAAAATTCGTTTTTGTATCATGTATCTGGGGCTTTGTTGCCAGGTGCATATATGTACAACTGTTATATTTGTATAATGGTTTGACCATATTACTACTATAAATTCTTCTTTTTCTCCAGTGAACAATTTTGTCTTACAGTTTATTTTGCCTGATATTAGTATAGTCACTCCAACTCTCTTTCGGTACTGATTGCATGATATGCTACTTTCTTCCTTTTTATTTCAACTTGTGTGCTTGAATCTAAGTGTTTCCCTTATGTATAGCATATAGTTTAATTATAATGATTTATTTAATCCATTCTGCAAACCTTTTGATCAGAAAATGTAGTCCATTTACATTAATGTGATTACTAATAAGGTAAGATTTGCATGCACACTTTTACTATGTTTTCCGTGTGCCTTCTGTCTTTCTTGATTTCTATTCTTCCATTACTGTCCTCTTTTGTGTCAAAGAGATTTGTCTAAATATACCATTTTATTTCTCTTATTCCATTTACTATATATTTTAAGCTACTTTCTTATTGACTGCCCTGCATATTATAACTAATATCTTTCCTTAAAATATTATCAACTTAATTTAAATGATGTATGAAAACTTTGCTCCATATAGCTCTGTTCCTTCACTCCTCCTCTGTACTCTTATATCATATTACCAATACATAGTTACACATTATAAGCCCATCTTACTAATTTTTGGCTATTATAGTTGTCTTCTAAGTAAGAGATGAGAGGAAACAAGTTACAAAAATTGCATGTATACTGTTTTATATTTACTTATCTGTTTACCTTTACCAGTGTTCTTTAATTCTTCCTGTGGGTTAAAGTTTTTCTTGGTTACCCTTCCTTTCAGTCAGAAGAACTCATTATCTCTTGTAAGAAATGTTTGCTAATGATAGTTATCTTCAGTTTTGGCTTTTGATTATCAAAAATGTCTTAGTTTCAACTTTTTTTTTTTTTGCTAGATATACAATTCTTGGTTGACAGTCTTTTTATTTCATCACTTTAAATATATCATTCTACTGACTTCTGTTGTCCGTTATTTCTAATGAGAAGGCAGCTGCTAATTTTATGGAGAAATATGGGTACCAGATTAGTTGATTTTCTCTTGCTGCTTTTAAGATTCTATTTTTTTATTTTGGCTTTTGATGCATGTAGGTATCTATCTCTTTGAGTTTATCCTACTTTGGAATTTGCTGAGCTTATCAAATAAGCATAATAATGTTTTCCATCAAATTTGTGAGGTTTTCAGCCATTATTTCTTCAAATATGTTTTTCTGTCCCTTTCTTTCTCATCCCCATTTGTAATTTCTTTTATAGGAGTTGGCAAACATAGGTTTACAGTTATGAGTATGTGAAACAGAGTTTATTATATTCTTTTCTATAGGTACAACTATAACATTACTTTTGCCAACCCCTGTATAGGTAGTTGTGCTTAATGGTTTCCCAAAGGTCTTTTAAGGTATGTTCATTTTTCTGGTCCTTTTTCTATTTGTTCTTTCCATTGGGTAATCTCAATAGACCTGTCTTCAAACTCACTGATTTTTTCCCCTGCTATTTCAAATTTTCTGTTGACCTACTCTAATAAATTTTTCATTTCCATTATTATACTTTTCCACTCCATAATCTCTATTTAGTTCATTTTTTATATTTTTTGTCTATTTATATTATTTGGTGAGATATTGCTGTATTTTCCTTTAAAATTTTATGTATACTTTTCTTTAGTTCTTTGAACTAATAGCTGCTTTGTTGTCTTTTTCTGCTTTCTGCTAAGTCCAAAATGTGGACCTTCTCAAACAAACATTCTGAATTATTTCCTCTGTGATGGGTCACGTGTTCCTGGTGTTTCCTTCCCATGACTCAAGATTATTTTTGAAAACTAGACTTTTTTCTTTTGAACCTTTTATATTAATGTAATCTATCCCTTCCTTAAGCTTGTTGTTGTTGTGTACTTGTTTATTTTTTTAATGACTTGGATTGACTAGTTCATGAAGTCTATTCCCCCACATTGTGCTTCGAGATGTCACATATCTTTTACTCACTTTCCTTCAATATTGACATCTTGCAAAACTATATTACAATATTACAAGAATATTGACACTAATACTACAGTCAAGATACAGAACATTCTTATCAACCAAGAGCTTATGCTTCCCTACTATGTCATACCCATTTCTTTCTCATCTCCCACTCCATCCTTAGTGTTTCAAAATTACTAATCTGTTCACTATTCCTAAAATTGTATCTTCTGAAAAATATTATAAAACCAAAATCATATAGTGTATAAGCTTTTGAAATTAGATTTTTTCATTCCCTGGATACTCATTCAAGTATTGCATGTATCAGTAGTTTGTTCTTTATTTTTGCTGAGTAGTATTCAATAGTATGGATCTAACACAGTATATAATCCATCACTTTTTGAAGAATGCATGGTCTCATTCCAGTTTTGGGTTCTTATAAGTAAAGCTGCTACAATCATTCATTATCAGTTTTGTATAAACTTAAGTTTGCATTACTCTAGGATAAATGCCAAAATGTGCAATTGTTGGTTCACGTGGTAAATGCAAGTTTAACTGTATAATGAACAGCCCACCTGTTTTCTCAGAGCAGATATGCCACTTTACATTCCCACCAGCAATGCATGAATGATACATTTTTCTACACGTAGCTGATGGCATCTGGTGTTGTCACTATTTTTTATTTTATCCATTCTGATTGGTAAGTAGTATTGTTTTATTGTGGTCATAATCTTCATTATCCTTATAGCTAATGATGAGGAACATCTTTTTGTGTGCTTATTTGCCATCTGTATGTTCTCATCAGTGAACTGTCTAGTCATGCCTTTTGGCTATGTTCCAATTGGGTTATTAGTTTTACTCCTGTTGAATTATTACAGTTCCTAATATACTCTAGCTTTGTAATTTGTAAATATGTTCTTCCATCTTGTAGCTGATCTTATTTTGCTCTTCAGAGTTTCAAAAAGCAAAAGTTTTTCATTTTGATGTGGTTCAAGCCATCACTTTTTACATTTATGCACTGCAGGTTCAGTATCAAGTGTAGGAATTCTGTGCCCAGACTAGATGTGAAGATATTCTCCCATGTCTTATTTTTCTAAAAGTTTTATAGTTTTACACTTAAGTCTATATTCCATTTTGAGTTAGTATAGATGAAAGGTGTTAGGTTTGCTTGAGGTTCTTTTTTCCTCCTATGGAGGAAGGAGGCTATTCATATTCAATGTTCCAGTATCATTTGTTGCAAAGTCTATCCTTGATCCATCAAATTGCTCTTCACCTGTATAAAAAATCTCTTGGGTTTATTTCTTTAGATCTGTATCTAAGTTCTTTGTTCATTTCTATTATCTTTGTGGCTAGATCTCTGCCAATAACTCACTCTTATTGCTACACAATGAGTCTTTCCTAGAGAGAAATGTGATTCTTCCCACATTTTTTTCCTTGCAAAGATTGTTTTAACAATTCTAAAGTCTGTGCTTTCATACAAATTTTATAATAAGGTTGCTTATATCTACAAAAGAAACATAGCCTGGTTTTCAGAAATTGCATTACATTTATGTATATTTAATATATCTTTTTTCTCTTATTTAGATTGGATACTTTCTATTTATTTACTTTCAATTCACTTATTATTTTTGTCCCATGTCACTAATCATCACAGAAATGCAAATTAAGACCAGCTTACACTTGTGTCAATGGCTATCATCAATAAACCAACAAACAACAAGTGTTGGTGAGGGTGTGGAGAAAAGGGAACCCTGGTGCACTGTTGGTGGGAATGCAGATTGGTGCAGCCACTGTGGAAAGCAGAGTGGAATTACCTCAAAAAATTAAAAATGGAACTGCCTTATGATTAAGCAATTTCATTTCTGGGAATATATCCAAAGAAACCCGAAACACTGATACAAAAGAATATATGCACCCCTATATTCCTTGCAGCATTATTTACAATAGCCAAGATTTGGAAACAGTGTGAGTCCATCAGTACATGAGTGGACAGATACCATATGATTTCACTTACATGTGGAATCCACTGTCTCACATCTTTTTAAAAGTGGACATTTTGTATTATATATTGTTGCAACTATGGATTATGATTTTCCGTCTAAATAATTTTTATTACTGCTCTTTCTTGTTTGTGTCTTTTAATTACTTGCTTGGAATAAATCAGTAAAATGTATCTAACACTGTAATCTATGATCCCTGATATCTACCCTGTGTTTTTTCCCCCCTATTTTTATTTTTAATCTTATTTTTGTTGTTGTTCCTTTTTATTGAACTCACTGGTGTGACACTGGTTAACAAAATTATACAGTTCAGGTGTACAATTCTACAACACATCCTCTGTACACTGTGTTTGTATTCACCACCCCAAGTCATGACTTCCTAAGGATTTTCCCCATGCCTGTGTCATTTAATGATTAGTTAATAATTAGACAGAAGTTGTCCTCAAATGCCTGGGGCAAGAAAGATTTACGTCCTCTGATGATAGACCTGTCTTTGGGTAAAGGTAAATTTTAACTTCAGGCTATTTTGACATGTTCCCTGGGTTTTACTTGAAATGAGGCCTTTTTGAGTCTGCTATGCACTGTGTTCAGTCTTGGCATTGTCCAGGTGTGTGTGTGTGAATAGCTTGGGCCTTCTCAGTTCTGAGCTGTGCACATATGTCCCAACTAAACCCATAACCTCCAGGTAATAGATCTGACTGATTCACAGGGCATGGGCATTGCTTACTGCTACAAATCAAGTGAGAACTCTTCTGCCACTACTCATTACCTGCCCTGCCCTACCCTGCCCTGGTCAAATTCCCACACCAATCAAGCTAAGGCAAAGAGAACAGTCCCAGGCCAGAATGCCACAGACACCTACACTTCTTTAGTGAAACTCAGAAGATTTTAAAACATAAATGCTTCTCAGATTGATTATTTTAACTGATTTTCAGAGCACTGAAATGGTTGTTTTCATCCATTTGCCTAGCTTCACAGTTGCTTTGTGGAGTAAGAATTTGCAGATTTCATCACTCGGCCATAGCCCAAGATTTGGTGTTGAGTTTTGTTAGAGTGAATCAGGATAATTTAGTCCCGTTAATAATGCAATACCTTTCTTCTTTACTAAGATATACTTTACATACTATAAAATTTACTCTGTTAGAGTATAAAATTCAGTGGGGTTTTTTGTGTATTCACAAGTTTATGCAACCTTCATCACTATCTAATTCCACAAAATTTTTATCACTCCCAGAAGAAACTCCACATCCCATTTTATATATTAGTAATTCTACATCTCTCTCTCCTTCCAACCCCTGGTAACCATTTATTTTATTAATAATTTATTTATTTTGACCATTCTGGACATTTCATGAAATGAAATCATATAATATGAGGACTTTTGTATCTGTCTTCTTTCACGTAGCATACTTTCAAGAGTCACCATGTTGTAGTATGTATTAAAAATTCATTTGTGCCCTAACCGGCTTGGCTCAGTGGATAGGGCGACAGCCTGTGGACTGAAGGGTTCCAGGTTTGGTTCGGGCCAATGGCACATGCCTGGGTTGCAGGCTCGATCCCCAGTGTGGGGCGTGCAGGAGGCAGCCGATCAATGATTCTCTCTCGTCATTGATGCTTCTATCTCTCTCTCTCCTCCTCCCTTCCTCTCTAAAATCAATAAAAAAATATATTAAAAAATTAATTTGTTTTATAAGGCTGAATAATATTCCATCATATGTATATACCACATTTATTTATTCATTTATCAGCTGATGGGCATTTGGGTTATTTCTACTTTGGGTTATTATAAATAATGCTGGTATGAAGATCTGTATACATGTTTTTGAGTGAACTTATGCTATCAAATTTATTTGGTATATATATATAAGTGGAAATACTAAGTAATGAAATATTTTTCTGAGAATTCTATCCAAATGTCACAAATTAATAAAGTCTTTCCATTCCATCTGGTGGGAACATGAACTATTCTTTACATGTATGAGTTTCAAATATTGTTTGAACCCTTAGCTTTCAGTGGTTTATTTCAAGGTCTTTGGGTAATTTCTTCCCATGCATGCACAAGCCTAGACTCAGCCAACAATGGCTAGTGCTTTGTGTTCCCTTACCTCTAGTAAACTTCCCCATAAACTCGAACAACTTTGCCTGACTTCTGATTTCCTTCTCCTATACTCAGTGAAAATGCTAAGATTTGTTTGGGTTCCTCTGCTCTGTACTTCCTCCAGGGATCTGAATGCAAACTCTATGGCAAATACAGGGTTTACCTTGTTTATTTATTCTTCTCTTAGAAATCATAGTCCTTTGATTTCTGCTGCCAAAGTCTGAAAACTATTGTTTTGTATGCTCTTTTAGTGGCTTTCTAACTTTTAAGGTGGAAGGATGATTTTATTTCCTGTTATGATGTTGTGATAAGAAGCAAAAATCTCTAAGTTTTATCAATTTAATTTTAAAAAGTAGATTAAAGCTCAGGAAATGTGTTCATCACTCCTTTACTGATTATCTGCAAAGTTCAAAAAGATGTTTCATGCCTCGAGAATTTAACAGTGTACAGGACTCAGTTCATATCCTCAAGGAGTTCAAAGTTAGGGAACTATGAAGACCTTAAAATACTATTTTTATGATAAATAACCCAACTGGACCATAAAGAGGTGTCTTTAATACCAAAAGTGTTTGTTTTTTTTTCCTCAGAGCCATTGTTCTTAAACCTCTCTCTAAGGATATCATATATTTTCACAAATAATGCTGTTCAATAATTGTACAATGGGGCCTTGAGTTACGAGTTTAATTCATTCCAAGACCTAGCTCCTTAAGGAGCTCATTAAGGAGCTCCTTAACTCAAATTACTCTATCAACTCAATGCAAAAAAACCGTCCAAGAGACCGCTGGTATCTCAAAAAACTCGTTAGTTGGGACACTTGTAAGTCAAGGCCCCACTGTAGTGATTTTCAGACAGGAGAGGGAAATATATTTCCTCTTCCCAATACAGGAAGTTTTTTGTTGTTTGGTGTGGGGTTTTTTTAGTCAGAATCCATAGCAGGGAATTTACTTTATAAAAACAAAAATTCTTCATGAAATTATGTAATGCCCCTTCCCCAAGAAGGTAAATACACTCTACCCTTGACTCCCCTCCCAGATACACACTCAAGATCACAGAGAACCATTACTCTGATATAATTAGCATATTGGTTCTATATTTAATAACCAACCACAAGCCCCATGTACTACATTACATGGGGGAGTATTTGTGGGGACAGAATATAACTATAAAGGGAGAGTACAAGGAAATTTTTTGGAGGGATGAACGCTTTCTATAGTCTGATTGTGTGTATGATAACATGGATATGCATGTATATTTACGTGTGTGTGTGTGTGTGTGTGTGTGTGTGTGTGTGTGTTAAATTTACAGAATGGTAAACAAAAAAAAAAGAGAAAGGTCAATTTAATTTATGATAATATTAAAAGTAAATATGAAAAATAATTTAAAGGATAATGATGAGCTCTGCTAGGAAGTTCTCTTCATAAGCAGCCTTGTGAATTATTACATACCAACCAACCCTAGGCTTTTAATAAATTGGAGTAACACAGAGTAATCAAAGAGAAATGAAACTCCTTCTACACTGGATTCAAACTATTTTCTACAACAAGGCAAATTTTTCAGAAAGAATTTGGACTCAATTTTGTTTATATCTGTGTTCAGACTGAGCAGGCCATTTCTAGCAATATATTAATTTGAACAATATATCATGACTCCCTGCAAAGTAATTTAGATAGCTCATATAGTTCATCATAAAAGTATTCAAACTTATTTAAATGGATTATTCTCTTCAGATTACGCTCAGTTACCACTGAAAAATTAAAGATGCCTATATTATGATTTTATAAAACAACAAATTATCTGATTGAGACACAGCGTGGGTGACTCAGTATTTGTTCTGAACTGAAATATCCTTGTTATCTTCCTTGAAAGGCCACATTTTCTTTGCCCAATGTGTTTTATTTTATTTTTTAAAATATATTTTATTGATTTTTTACAAACAGGAAGGGAGAAGGATAGAGAGAAACATCGATTCGAGAGAAACATCAATCAGCTGCCTCCTGCACACCTCCCACTGGGGATATGTCTGCAACCAAGGTACATGCCCTTGACCAGAATCAAACCTGGGACCCTTTAAAAGCCTGATTCGGATGTACATATTTTATATGCTGGACTTCACTTTAAAGGAATTGTATGTAGCAGAACTATAACTAAAAACTAAAAAATTGTTCATAGCAGTGGCCTTTCTGCTTTATGATATACGAGGGGCCCAGTGCATGAATTCGTGCACCTAGAAAGGAAATGTGGGCTGCAAGGTTGTGGTAGGCACAGGGGCGGGTCTCGGCCCATTCCTCTGTGCCCCCACCCGACCCCTCCCACCCTGGTCCCTGGCCCCTATCTGTTGGCAGCCCTGTTCCCGCTGCCACCACTCACAACCACTAACAGTGCAGAGCAATTGGGGCCTGCGTGAGCAGCAGCTCTGGCACTGGCATCAGGGGCGAGCGGGGCCATCGCCAGCAGCAAGTGAAAACACCCAGGTGGGGCCATAATGCGGGGGAGCAAAAAATTTTCAGTAATCACCAGAGGCTCACCCCAAAGACAGGAACCGGCACCCCACCTTGGTCTGGCAATGCCACTCACCTGCTCCACCCTCCCAGCACAGCCAATGCCCACCATGTTCCACATGTGCCCCTGGTGGTCAGTGCACGTCATAGTCACTAATTATTCGGTTGTTCTGCCATTCTATTTGCATATTAGGGTTTTATATATATAGACTAGAGGCCCAGTGCACAAAAATTTGTGCACTCGGGGATAGAGGGTCCTTCAGCCCGGCCTGTGCCCTCTCACAGTCTGGCACCCCTCAGGGGATGACCATCTGCTGTCTGAGGCATGCTCCCCAGGGTATTGGGCCTAAGCTGGCAATCAGACATTCCTCTGGCAGCCCGGCAGCCCTTGGGGGATGTCCTCTTGTCAGTGGGGAGCATACCTAAGCAGCAGTTGGACATCCTTAGTGCTGCTGAGGAGGCAAGAGAGGCTCCCATCACCACCACTGTACTGGCAGCCATCATCCTGGCTTGTAGCTGAGCAGAGCTCCTCCATGTGGGAGCTCACTGACCACCAGAGGGCAGCTCCTGCATTGAGCATCTGCCTCCTGGTGGACTGTGTGTGTTATAGTGACCAGTCATTCCCAGTCTTTCTGCTGTTACAGTCAGTTTGCATATTACCCTTTTACTATATAGGATAGAGGCCTGGTGCACGGGCGGGGGCTGGCTGGTTTGCCCTGAATGGTGTCCCGGATCAGGGTGGGGGTCCCACTTGGGTGCCTGACCATCCTGGGTGAGGGGCTGATGGCTGTTTTCAGGCTGCCCGCACCCCCTTCAGGGTGGCGGTCCCCACTGGGGTGCCTGGCCAGCCTGGATGAGGGGCTGAGTGTTGTTTTCAGGTTTTCAGGCTGACCACACCCCCTTTAGGGTGGGTGTCCCCACTGGGGTGCCTGGCCAGTCTGGATGAGGGGCTGAGGGCTGTTTTCAGGCAGGCCAAGCCTGCAACTGAAGCTCCCAGTCTCTCCTTTTTTCTTTTTTCTTTTTTTTATTCTGGGATTTATTTACCTTCTGTAATTGAAACTTTGTTGCAGCTCCAGCTCCAAGGCCTGCTGGCTAAAAGCAGGTATCTGGGGTTTTTTTAGCTTCTATAATTGCAACATTGTTGCATCCAGAGCTCAGAGCTGGGCCACGCAGTTGGGGAACCTTGGCTTCCTCCATCGCCGGGGCAACCAAGCCTCATGTTCACTTCAACTGCGTGGCTGCCGGCTGCCATCTTGGTTGGCAGTTAATTTGCATATCCTGCTGATTAGCCAATGGGAAGCGTAGCAGAGGTATGGTTAATTACCATGTTTGTCTATTATTAGATAGGATAATTACTATAGATATCATCACTATATATATATATATATATATATATATATATATATATATATATATATATATATATCTGTGTGTGTATATATATATATATATATATATATATATATATATATATATATATTTATTTATATATACACTGAGTGGCCAGATTATTATGACCACCTGACATTTGTAGGCAAATTAGCTATAATTTTGTGCTGAAGTTGCTAGAGGGCCAGACCATTATAAATAGGGAAGCAGGTGGTTTACTATGACAGTATAAGTGAGTTTTTTCTGAAGATATGGGTAAACAACGTGTTTTAACAGCCTTTGAACTTGGGATATATATATATATCCCACACACACATACACTGAGTGGGCAGATTATTATGACCACACAATCAGTACTTGGTTGGGCCACCTTTTGCCTTCAATATTGTGGTAATTCTTCTTGGAATTGGCTCCACGAGATGTTGAAAGGTGATGCAAGGAATCTGACACCATGCCTGATGAATAGCACTGTCCAGTTCTGTGAGATTTGATGGTTGTGGAACCAGCTGCCTGATGGCTCTTTTAACTTCGTCCCACAAATGCTCAATTGGATTGAGATCTGGTGATTGTGGGGGCCACCTAAGCAAGGTAAAGTCTCCCTCATGTTCTTGAAACCACTCCTGCACAATACGAGCACCGTGGCATGGCGCATTGTCTTGTTGGAAGAAGCCATCTCCATTGGGATATGCCATCAACATGATAGGATGAACTTGATCAGCAACGATACTTAGGTATGTTGTGCTAGTCAGACATTGTTCCACACAAATTAAAGGGCCCAAATCATGCCAGGAAAACATGCCCCAAACCATAACACTGCCCCCACCAGCTTGAACGGTTGTACTCATGCATGTGGGGTGCATACTTTCATACTGTTTCCACCAAATTCTCACTCTGCCATCTGCATGATGCAACTGGAAACGTGATTCATCGAGCCACATGACGTTTTTCCAATGCTCGACTGTCCAATCCTTGTGTTCCTGTGCGAATTGGAGATGTCTTATCTTGGTAACTGCAGACAGCAAAGGTGTTCGAACAGGCCTTCGGCTTCCATATCCCATATGATGTAGTGTATGGCTAATTTGCCTACAATGGTCATAATAATCTGGTCACTCACGTTCAAATATATCCCACATTCAAAGGCTGTTAAATCATGTTGTTTACCCATATCTTCAGAAAAAAATCACTTCCACTGTCATGTTAAACAACCTGTTTCCCTATTTATAATGGTCTGGCCCCTCTAGCAACTTCAGCGCAAATTTATAGATAATTTGCCTACAAATGTCAAGTGATCATAATAATCTGGCCGCTCAGTGTGTGTGTGTGTGTGTGTGTGTGTGTGTGTGTGTGTGTGTGTATGAGAGTACTTATCCAATGGATGGTTTCTCCTCCACTTCTGTTTGAAACCTACCATCTACTCCTGACTAGTCCTCTTCTTCCAAGGTGATAAAGGTGATATATCAAAAGTGGGACCTTAATTCTCATTAACTTATTTACGTTTAAGATGCAATCAAGAGAATTTCAATGGCTTTATATTTCTTAAAAAATAATGCTTTATCTACTTTCACAAGGTCAGATAATGAACACACCATTGAAAATGCCCCATACACCATGAAAACAATGATTGAGAAATATTGAGGTAAATGGAAAGAATATTTATTTGGCTGGAAATTAAATGAGGCAAAATTTGATTTCTACTTTTTGAGTTACAATATATTAGTTCTTTCTGAACTTTAGTTTGCTCATATGTAAAATGGAAAATAAATATTACATAGGATTATGATAAATACTGAATAAAATTTTTAAAAGTGAGGTGTTTGGGGAGATTATTATTAGTTTATGTCTTTTAGTACATTATCCTCTATAAATTACATGGATTTAAGAGCTAGACAGTTTCTCATTCAAATCTTAATTCTACTACTTCTAAGCTGTATTATTTGAGTAAGTGATTTATTACTGAGCCTATCTGCTTCTTTGAAAAACAGGAATCATAATAAGTGGTAAAGGGAGTGAATAATGATGCTGTGTGATTTTATTATTACTGAAACAGGCAAGGAAGAGGTCCTCAGTAAATAGTGTCTATCATGACAAACACTTGGGAGAGGTGTAACACCCTCTTCAACAGAACATGTGTGTGGTTTTGGTTCACGGAATCTGCTCACAGCTTGGATAAGTCTTCCTTCAGGACTTATCCAGTAGAGATCCAGAATGGCATGTCATTATCACACATAGGATATCACCTTACAGGACATTCCATTCTACCTGCTTCTTTCACATGACTGTATTATGCAGTGACATAGTATGATCCATAGAAGAACAACACAGTTTTGGTTAAAGTGGAACTTGATAAGAGACAACTTGATAATTCCTTTCTAACCTTTAGAACCCCATCTACATGATTAAGGGATTGAAAAAAAAAATGAAGAACTATTTGAGGACCCAGAAAACTTACCCCTGAAAAGACAGCTCAACAAAATATTGGTAGAATCACACTGATCATGCCTCATTTCCAAGACCTGGAGAGGTTAGAAGCGTAATTCACCCCTTGAAATCACTTTGACAGGTGGAGATTTGTATTGTTTGAGAGAACCTATTTATCTGGGAAGCTCCTGATTTTGAAGCCACTAGCCCAGTGGTTGGCAAACCATGGCTCGGGAGCCACATGCAGCTCTTTGGCCCCTTGAGTGTGGCTCTTCCACAAAATACCACGTGGGGGCGCGCACATACAGTGCGATTGAAGCTTCGTGGCCCATGCACAGAAGTCAGTATTTTGTGGAAGAGCCACGCTCAAGGGGCCAAAGAGCCGCATGTGCCTCGCAAGCCGCGGTTTGCCGACCACGGCAGCCTAACAAAACAGTTGTCACCTTCTTGAGGTAACGGGATTTTCTTGACATCTGGGCATAGTCAGGAAAATATCCCGATGCAGCTACAGGTAGAATGAACCAGTTCCGAATGTTCACCACACAAGCAGACATCAACCAACAGCTAGCTTTGCCATCATGGTATCTTCAATGTACATAAGTAAAACCCCACAACTCAAACAACACAAAAGAAGATGTCCAAACTACCCATCAAAATCCTTAAGCTGTTACCTCCTAAGCTGCTTATATAAATTTGCATTAAACAGATAAATGCCTTAGTACTTGAGAATGACTTTTTATAATAAGAAGTGGACAAGCATTCACCTCAGCCATACCTCCAGGGGCCTAGCTGAACAAATGTAATAAAACATTAGTGCCTATTTTAGAAAATCGAAGATCTTTCTCCTTAAATTTCTATATTGACTTTCCGCTAGATTCAGGCATTAATCTACCTATCGTAGATTTATTAAGAATTGCACAAAATCTATTTTTGGCCCAGAAGGAGGAAGTCTAGGGCAATACCATCACCTATTACAAGCCCAATCAGTGAGGATGACCTGGGCCAAGGAAGGTACAAATCACTCTGTTCTCTGGAGGGTGGCAAGATTCTGCCTGGTTCCCTCACAGGAAATAAATCCCAAAGGCACACATGGTTCCCCTGGGAAGAAAGTGCTGTTTATAAGTACTCTGACCCAAGTGGTTCCTACCTCGGTAGAGGAATGCACAGTGCCTCCAGTGTGGCCTCCCAGCTGGCTGGTAGGCCTTCGGTTTCCCAAATAGGTTCCAATAACTGAGTCCAGACCTTATTTTTGGAAGGACCACCTGAGGATAGTCAGTGTAATGTGTCCTGTTAGTTTGCCCCAATAAGGAAATGACATTGGTTTGCTTCACAGAATGATGCATCTGCAGGTGGGAATGTCATTTGGAGATGTGTGGGCAGTAAAGAACCTGGGCCATCCTGCGATTTCCAATAGGCTTCTAATGGGTGAGAGGAATGGTGAGCAAACAATGGTCAGAGCCCTCTGGTGAAGGACAGCAGTCCAAGCAATCAGTTATAGATAAGGCACGTGTTACAGTCTGAGGGAGCCTCCCCAGAGCATTGGCCTCGGAGAGGAAGGCTTTAGTGCAATTCCGAAAGACAAAACCATTAATTCATCTCCTGTCTCCTTATCTCCATATTTTCTGTGGTCATTACACCACCCTTACCCCTACCACAATCCTGGTGTTGGGTTGTCACTTTTCCTCCAACACAAAAAACACCATTCAGGTAGCTGTATCTTCTTTTTTTTTTACAGTCAACCCTACTTGGACCTTTTGTTCAGAAGGTTCACTAAGAATGAAAAGAAGGATATAACACAAGATTCTTAGAAAACCCTAAGTTTAAATCTGCGTTAATTAAGGAGAAAATACAGATTTAATGACATGGAAAGTATTGAAAATATAAGGTTAGTGAACACAAAATATTCAACTAGTTTAATTTAATCCTAATTAGAAAAAAAAAGAGCCATAACCAGAAGACTGGAAAATGTATCAAAAGGTAATAATAGTAATTCATGAGTTAATTTCACTTCGTAGTTTTAACATTCTGCATTTTTGTTCTTTCAATATGTGTTACATGTGCCATGTGTGTGTTTTCCTCAAGAGGGAAAAACAATAAATGCTATTCTTAACATTCCAATAAAATCAGTGGAAAGTCCTATAACTTCCCACAAACAATACGGAAAGAAAATGTATTTAAATATTTTTCCAATTGTTTCCATCTTTCATTTTAATACAGCTTTAACTTTTTTTATTTTTAAAATATTCCTCCACAATGTTTGTGTCATCACATCTCCTAATAAGAATATGCCTTGATAAGGTTATGCATGTAATAGGTTGAAGAAAACACCTATGAAGGATGCAGAGAAAGGGAAGAGGTAGGTAGGAGATTCAGGTGAGATGCAGGTTTGATACCTTTGAATGAAGAGAACTGGAAGAAGGAGTACCGGGTGAGGAGAGTTTCGGGCTGCAGCATAGTTCTAAAGACGTTTCAGCGGATGGGGTGTGTCAAATAATGCTGCCCAGTAGAAGAGGCCTCTCTCTTATAGGAATGGTCACTACTGGTTCCCTGTGCTCACTGACTGGGCATAGTGCAGGGAAATCCTGGTCCCTGCGACAACTCAGAGATGAATTCAGGGAGGTACATTGGTCACCTCACTTCCTTCAGCAGGATTCTGGGTGGCAGGTGTCGAAGGCCTCCGCAGTTTTGCTATGAGACCAGTCTTCATGTCACTTCCAAAAATGTGCAAAGTGTTCCTCACACTGAAGTTTCTCTCAGGCTGTCTCTGTTACCTGTACCCTGTGAACCGCTCTACCTGTACACTTTGTCTTAAAATTAGCAGAGAAGAACAAACTTCAATACATTTGTTTCATCTGTGAATTTGGCAAAAATAAGGGGGAGAGGGGCTTTGTAAGGAGACAGACAGACCTAAGGCTGTTGCCAGTTTTGCCACCTGCCTGCTGTATGATGTTAAACAACTCATGGAAACACCCATTCTCTCAAGAAAAGTCCTTTCTAGAGCAAGGATGGCAGAAACTTTCAAGCACAGTTTCTCAAGGAGGGGAGACTTTTTAGAAACTCCCCACAAGTGAGCTGTGCTTACACTACGTGAGCATAACTGGCCATATCTGAAAGCACGTGGGGTGGATACCTGATTTACACTGTGCCGATTAAGACCTTTCTTTCACAAACTTGGGATTAGGTCACACATCAGTGTTCAATAACACTTGGACTTGGAAGAAAAAACTATAACACTTGCACTTTCATTATGAACACATCAAATCTCACGAGGGAAGAGACCAGAATTTGAATGCAAAAGGCAAACCCAAGAGATAATTAGGAAGAAATACAGAGAGACATACAAATTGAGACTCTCTGCCTTGGTACCTGATATCCCCATGTTCTGATATCAGTCCTGCTGTGACTTTTCCACAGGGCTCAGGACATACTTCCTTGTTCTTATAATGAATTCCTTTTTATACATAAGTTAGTTTAAATGGATTTCTGTTGCTTTTTACCAAAAGGGCTTTAAATCAAGCAGACAGAGTCCTGATTAATAGATGCTTTTCAGAATAAATGCATTTCCCTTAAGTTTAGATTTCCTGGAGTCAGCTATTTTCTGAAACTCATTTCTCTCTCTCTTTTTTAAAGTTTCATTTAGCTGGCTCTGGCCAGATTATAATGACTGATAACAGCAATGTTTAGAGAAATGAGCAAGACTCTTATGCACGTACTCCTTTCTAGATCTAAGTGCGAAGCAGAATGCTACAGAAGGAAAAGATGAGCACCCGAGAATGCATCATTAGCCGGTAAATTCCAAAAACTTGGCAAAAGAATCGTCAACCTCAAGTCTCTGCTCAGTGTCAGTATAATGATTAACTGAGGAATCTGACTTTTGAAATGATCTAATCAGTACAAAGTCATCCTCTATTCAGCAAGGGTGATTGGATTAGATACTGTTCCTTAAATGTAATATTGATTACTGAATGTTGTCTCCTTTAACTTTTAGAAAACTTAAGTCATGGTGACATTGTGAGCAATGTAATTATAAATGACTATAATTAGGTCAATGCAATATTGCCAATATAGCATGACAAATGGAGCCATCAACCAGTGAGTAAACTTGCATCCTTCATACATAAAGCTGAAGCTACTATCCCCAAGTTATCAGAAGGCAATCTTTGTGCTCTTTCATGGTGACTAGAACCATTTTTTGTAAGGGGATTGCTAGGATTAGGATGCAGGCTGCTAAACAAAGAGAAATTAACTGGTCTATACACAGACTATTCTCTAGTGTAAGTCCCAGACCCACTGTGTCATAACCACCTTCATTAAAAAAAAAATCAAGGAATGAGGAATCTCTCCCTTTTAACGAGACATCTAGATCACTAAAGAGGCTGCGTGCATCCACTTGGAAATAATCTCTTCCATCCCTATTTTGCAAAACAACTCATTGTTCTTTTACTATAGCTTTCATCACTCATTTTTTAATCTCATTTTTTATTGAATTGCATGTTTCTCCTGGATTATGTGCTTTTGAAATTCTGCTACTCTGTCTTATTCATCTTTGTAGAATTCATTTTATAGAATCTACCAGTGTTTATATACTATAGGTAATACATTTCTAAAAAATTAACAAATGAGTGACTAATAATATTGATATCACTTTAAGAGAAAGAATTAAATCACTTGGAACTTTAAGGGTCATGAGTCAGAAGATAACAGCTCCTTACAGAAATAGGGCCCAGTATAACTTGCTGAATCTATCTAGATTCATTTAAAAATAGTAAATACTTTAAAAATCACAAAACTTCTGAAAATATTAGGAAAAGAATATGACATCAGCAAAGACCTGAAGCAGGTTAAAAGGTGCATAGTTGTCCATGAAGCAAGTTAAACTCTCTTTGTATTAAATAGGACTTTAAATGTACTAATATATGGAAACATTTTATGTAAGAATCTGATTAGTTCTTTAGATAAGGTGAATTATACCTAAAATATAATGGGAGACCTGTTTAAATGTCACAGGAGAGGAGATTATACCACAGCTTTAATAGCTTTCAGTGCTCAATTTGATCACAATAATTATAGTTTGATAATTCAGGGAATAGAAGATATTTGCTTCTCAGAGTTAAATGAGACATTTGAAAAATACAAATTCCATTTAAGAAATGTTTAATAATTATAATATCGTGACATTTAGTTGACAAGATTCAGGAAAGAAGTGGAAAATTAATCACAGAAAGGAAGACAAAATTGAAGGAAACAAAAAGAATATTATATCCTGTGGGATACTTGTAGGATAAAGTATAAAAAGTGGTCAAAATAAAAGAAAATAAGAATTTTTAAAAGCTAGGCAGAAAATGATAAATGCAAAAATTGAAACACTAAAAAAAATCAAAACAATATAGCAGTACAATTGTTTGAAGAAAATATTTTAAAAGCTTTCCTAAAAAAATAAAAAAGACTAGCCCAGCCAGCATGGGTCAGTGGTTGAGCATAGACCTCTGAACCAGGGGTCACAGTTTGATTCCAGGTCGGAACACACGCCCAGGTTGTGGGCTGATCCCCAGTGTGGGGTGTGCAGGAGGCCGCCCATCAATGAATTCTCTCTCATCATTGGTGTTTCTATCTCTCTTTCCCTCTCCCTTCCTTTCTGAAATCCATAAAAAATATTTTTAAAAAGGCTACTCAAATTAAAATTGAGGACCATGAAAAAATATCTCAGGGAAAAACAACACAGAACATTTAAAAGCAAGACATATTCTGATAAACTTACTGAATTTAAAAAAAAATAAAGTGTAATCTTTCGGTTAACTAAGCAGGGGGGTTCCAGTTACTTTTTAGTGAAAAAGATAACAATTTGATTCAGGTTTCCTCACAACAACATTCAACACCAGAAAAAAATGGGGAGAGCACCACAAAACACTTAGGAAAAAAGTGTGCACTAGGCTTTTTTATTCATCCAAGCCGACATTCCAGTAGAAAGGGTAAAAATGAAAGTGTTTGACTTTACAACAAGTCAGGGAATATTTTTCTTACGAGTCTTCCTTGAGGAAATTACTGAAGAACGGACTTCATAAAACCAATAAGTGACTTTAAACCCTACCGGAAAAGGATCGGCAGTGTGAACAAATTATATTTAACTTTAGAACAAAGAATAGAATAAATGTGAACCTTAGAATGAAGAGAGTAAAATAAAAGTTATATGCCCAGACAGCATAGAAAAGATATAGCCAACCAATATTTGGAAAGGGGCAAAGAAGGTGTGAAATAGAATAAGTTGCTGTTTTGCCACTTACGTAGGGTTTCAGAGTCAAGAGGGTATCAATTAAAGGTGACAATTTATATAAGTTTAGAAATAATTTAGAATACCAAAATGAGCACGAAGAAAAACAACAATATAGATTTAAATAGGTCAAAAAAAGATATGAGAAAGAAAAGCTTGTAAATGTTATCACCCACTATAATATGCAAGCTCCAGCTACAGTCTGAAGGAATACGTTAGTAATTGCCACTTAATATTTTATTATATTACCACCCAGAGAGAATCTACGTCTGTTTTATTGGCTTCATAGCATTCCTATTCCTGAATATATATAATTATTTTAAACTAGAGGTCGAGTGCATGAAAATTAATGCACTCAGGGTTGTCCCTCAGACAAGCCTGCGCCCTCTTGCAGTACAGGAGCTCTTGGGGGATGTCCTACTGACAGCTTAGGCCCGTTTCCTGGGGGGAGCAGGCCTAAGCCACAGACTGGCCTCTCTCTGTGGGAGGTGACCAGCGGGCCAATCAGGGGCCCCAACCCGCATTGCACCACCACCAGCCTTCCTCTGCAGGAGGCCACTGGCAGTGGATCGGTGAAGGTGCTGGCTGGCGAGTGGCTGGCCCTGCCCCCACCATAACCCCTCCACTGCTGCTGGTCACCACCGCCCCCTAATCGCCGTCCCCTCCCTCTGCCTGCTGGCACCCACCTTGGCTGGCCTGGTGCCATCACTTGCCAGCCCCGCCCCCTGCCAACTGGTCATTCCACCATTCAGTCGATTTGCATATTAGGATTTTATTATATAGGATAAGCCATATTATTGGTAATGTAGTTGTTCCAAAAATTTTAATATTATAAGTCATAGTGCTATGAACTTTTAACATGTGTTTGCATGTATTTATTTGATTAATTTTTAAGTTAAACTCCTACTAATAGAATTCTTAGGTCAATAGGTTGGCAGGTTTTTGAGGCTTTTGAAATATATTGCCAAAATGTCTTTTAGAACAAGGATGGTAATGACTATTTCTCTTGATCCTAGCTCACAGTAGATATTATCATTGTTTTATACCTTTACAGAATATCTGAATAAAGGATGTCAGTGGAGTTTCAGTATCATTTTGATATTCAAACATCATCAGTGATTTTTTTTTTATATTCTGAGAATTGTCTTGAACTTGTAGTATTAAAAAGATTTTAAAGACATTAAAATCCATGTGTTAACAAAGCTACAATAGAAAATTATTAAGTTAGATATTGCATTTTAACCAAAAGGCTATTTAAAGGAGCTAATTAAGTGAACAAAAATGTGCAACTTGGCTCAGGCTGGTTTTGCTCAGTGGACAGTGTTGGCCCACGGGTTTAATTCTGGTCAAGGGCACGTACCTCAGTTGCAGGCTCGATCCCATGCTATGGTCAGGAGGCAACCAATTGATGTGTCTCTCTCATCATTGATGTTTCTATCTCTCTCTCTCTCTCCCCCTTTCCCTTCCTCTCAGAAATCAATAAAAAAAATATTTTTTTTTAATGTGCAACTTGGAGACCTGTTCTCAGGTCCACCTTTGACAACACAAAGGTTGTCACTTATGTAGGGTTGTCCTATATCTCACCTGTCATCAGATATGCTGGTGGACCTAACCCATACACAATCCAAGATTGCTCTGAATCGTAAAGTGATAGTTCCCTTGCTAGAATGGTCTGCTAGTGAGGGAACTGTCTTTCTATGGAGGACTAACTAACACCTCTGTTTTGTTGCTGTTCCTGTGTTTATTACTAGACCTTCCTCTAATTTTCTAGTTATTTGGTTTGTGTTTCTGATTATTTTGGTTTGGTTTGTGTTTATCCCTGGAACCTTTCCTTAAACTGCAATATCTAACTTCTAACCACGCTCAGTTCCCTAGCTCTTGGCATTGCTTCCCAGTTATTGCCTAACTTTAGATAAAATTTTCACGGCCTTGAAGTGAGACTAGCTCTCAATGATGCTTTTTGGTAGGTAAGAGCTTTCCTAGCTACTCTCTAAATAGCTGAAGTGAACCGGTTTGTCTCAGTGGATAGAGCATCGGCCTGAAGACTCAAGGGTCCCGGGTTCGATTCCGGTCAAGGGCATGTACCTTGGTTGCGGGCACATCCCCAGTGGGGGGGCGTGCAGGAGGCAGCTGATCAATGTTTCTCTCTCATCGATGTTTCTAACTCTCTATCCCTCTCCCTTCCTCTCTGTAAAAAATCAATAAAATATATTAAAAAATTTATAAAAAGCTGAAGTTTTGATATTCCTATTCAACTCTAAATCTGATTCTGCACTAGGCAACTTGTTTGCCTTAATATGCCTCTCCAAGTTCACACTATTGGAGGCAATTTATCAAAGCAATAGTACATTTGTAGGGATAATTGTCTCCTCCACATTTTACCTTCAAAGATTGTGTGTGTGTGTGTGTGTGTGTGTGTGTGTGTGTGTGTGTGTGGTTGTATAAGTTCTTTATGAATTTTGGGTATTAACCCCTTACCAGCCGTATCATTGGGAAATATTGTTGCCCATTTCAGGGGTTTATTTTTCATTTTGTTAATGGCTTCCTTTGCTGTGCAAAATTTTTTAGTTGATGTAGTCCCATTTGTTTATTTTTTTTTTGTTCCCCTTGCCTGAGGATATACAGCAGAAAAAAATATTCATACAAGAAATGTCCGAGATTTTACTGCCTATGTTTTCTTCTAGGGTTTTTATGGTTTTGAATCTAACACTTAAATCTTTAATCCATGTTATGTTTATTCTTGTGTATGGTATAAGAAGGTGGCCTAGATTCATTATTTGGCATGTATCTGTTCAATTTCCCAACAAAAATCCAATTAAAAATGGATAGAGTACCTGAGTAGACACTGCTCCAAAGAGGATATACAGATGACCAACAGACATATGTAAAGATGCTCAACATCACTAATCATCAGAGAAATGAAAATTAAAACCACAATTAGGTATCACCTCTCACCTGTCAGAATGGCTATCAGCAATAAATCAAAAAACATGCTTTGGCAAGGATGTGGAGAAAAAGAAATCTTTGCGCACTATTGGTTAAAATAAAGATTGATGCAGTCACTGTGGAAAACAGTATGGAGTTACCTCAAAAAATTAAAAATGGAACTGTCTTATGACACAGCAATTCCACTTCTGGGAATTTATCCAAACACCAATTTGAAAGAATGTATGCACCTCTATGTTTATTGCAGCATTATTTACAATAGTGAAGATTTGGAAGGACGCAAAATTGTCCCTCAATAGTGAATAGATAAAACAAACTGGTACATTTATACAATGGAAGACTACTCAGCCTTTAAAAAGTAAAGAAATCTTATGCTTTGTGTCAGCATGGATGGACCTAGAAAGCATTATGCTAAGTGAAATAAACCAGTCAGAAAAACAAGTACCATATGATTTCACTTACATGTGAAATCTAATGAACAAAATAAACTAATGAGAAAAATAGAGATAGACTCATAGATAAAGAGCAGGCTGACAGCTATCAAGGGGATGGATTTGGGGAGCTGGGTGAGGGGATGGAGGGATTGAGCAAAAAAGAAAACAACAAACTCATGGACACAGACAACAGATTGCCAGGGGTGAGGGGGTGGGGAAGTGGGGAGGGCATAGGGGGGATAAATGGTGATAGGATGAGGCTTAACTTGGGGTTATGAATACATTGTACAGATGATATCTTGTGGAATTGTGCACCTGAAACTGTAAACCTTTATTAACCATTGTCACCCCAATAAATTCAGAGCACTTATATGCACATATGCATAGCCTATGGATGCAGACAATAGTGCAGTGAAGGCCTGGGGTTGGGCGGGAGCCAGGTAGGGGGTGTTAAAGGGCGGGGGGGAATGCGGTATATCTATGATACTCTCAACAATAAAAATTAAAAGTAACAAAATAAATAAAAAGTAAATTTTAAAAAATGTAGGAAAACTAGTTTATTTTTAGTATACCATCAGCCAAAAAGAAGAAAGAACAGAAAATAAGCAAAATACAACTACGTAATTGCTATCAATCAAAACAATGTTTGTTTGATGATTTGTACAAAGTAATATCTCTAAATGGGGACTCTGATCCTTGGATCAATTTAGTACACACTAGCTCCTTTGCTGAGCATCAAAAAACACCTGTCATAAAGGAAGGAGGGAGTATATGAAGCATGTAAGAACACAAAAACATATGAAGTCCAGACTGGATTCCAATCTTAGGCTTGCCACTTCCTAGTTGTATGACCTTGGATACATTTCCGAGGCAGTAAAGAGTAAATGGCACTTCTCTCATATGCTTATAATGCAAATTAAATGCAATAATGAATGTAACATGACTAAAATGTGCTCGACCAGTGATACATAAGAGTGTGCTCTTATTATATTATGACACAAACCAATTATCGTCCTTAGTATGCTAATCTAGAAGCTCAGGATAAACAGCACGATCTATAACAGCAAACACAACCATTCAGCATGAGAAATGGTGCTTCATTCTGAGGAGACATTACCAAACGTCCCACTTGCCATATTCCCAAATACCAACCTTGTGAGAAAATATGAACATATTTTTAATAACTAGTATATGGGAGTGACTGCTTTATTTTTCACCAGGAAATTAAGAATTTCATAGAAGTAAAATTTCTAAATAAAGAAACAAGTTATCAAAAAAGTCAATATGTTTGATCCATACAGAGCTGATATTTAGAATATTATTTATTGCATCACACGGTAACACTCTACTAAACATTTTTGGATACCTATTTAGCAAATGTTCCCTAATTCTTTGATGCCAGAATTTAGATTTTGTGAATATTAATCATACTAGAGCAACCATTTTCCTTGGAAAAGCTTATTTTAAGCATCAGTTTTTGGCCTCTTCTAGTCAATAAATAAAATTCTGGTGAGGATAGGGGCATTTGGGAACATAGTTCTTGCTCTGAGAGAGAATATTACCAAATAAAAGAGTACTTTCAGACTTTGGATTTTCTCAAGCCTGGATGTGATTAATTCTGGAACTTTTACAGTGAATTTGCTATGATGGAGTCAGGTCCACTTACTAACAGAACTCTGATTTTTTGGGGTCATAAATGAGATTAACTAAAATATGTACACTGTCCAGCATTCTTTGCAAATGGAAGACCATGTTATATTTTTGTGGCAAGTGACATATAACTTGAATGGTTGGTGGGCGAAGCATTCTGGAAAATTCTTTAAAAGGGAAACAGATTTACATGAAATGTACCCTTTTTTTCTGATCTGTTCCTATTCCTGACAGGAAAAGCCATGTGATGTTTGAGACAAAGAAGCCATTTATCAACAGGGCAAACATGAAAGAAAAAGACAAGAGATTAATAGAGACCTTAACTATCATTGACACCATGAACCAAAGCCTAACAACCGCCAAAATCTAGAATTTAGACTTTTAATAATGAGAAAAATAAATAAAACCTTTATTTTGTTGAGGGCATTATTTCTTTTTTGGTGTTTCTATCATTAGAGACAAAAGCATTCCTGATATTCAGTTAAATCAAATGTATATCCCATCAATATTTCTTACATGAGATAAAGGCTTTACACGAACTTTAAGCAGATTGAAGTCTGAACGTTCTTTTACTTACAGATAAAATGTATCCTAAATGGCACATTCTATTAACACATTAAGTGCCATGTCAGTCACCAGTGACTGACACTATACTTCCTGTCCAGACCAGTCAGTCACTGGTGCCGCCAGCATATTGGTGAAATTGGATATCGCGAGCTAAACGGAAAGGAAGACAAAACAGGCTTGGTGCTTAACGTGTTAATAGCCATCAAAAGGATATAGGTTTATTTTTCCCATGCCAAGTTGTTCTAGGCTGCTAATCTGTATATATATATATATATATATATATATATATATATATATATATATATATATATATATATACTAGAGGCCCGGTGCACAAAAATTTGTGCACTCGGGGGGGAGGGGGGTCCCTCAGCCCGGCCTGTGCCCTCTCGCAGTCTGGGACCCCTCAGGAGATAACGACCTGCTGGCTTAGACCTGCTCCCAGGTGACAGAGGACAGGCCCAATCCCTAGGTGCAGCCCCTGGTCAGGCTCAGAGCAGGGCCGATTGGGGAGTTGGGACGTCGCCCCCTGTCATGCACAGAGAGGGCGGATTGGGAGGTTGTGATGCCACCCTCAGTCATGCTCAGGGTAGGGCCGATTGGGGGGTTGGGGCACTGCCTCCTGTCACACTCAAGGCAGGGTCGATGGGGAGGTTGCGGCACCACCTCGTCACCCACAGAGCAGGGCCAATCAGGGGGTTGGGGCGCTGTCCCCTGTCACGCACAGAGCAGGGCCCATCAGGGAGTTGGGGCGCCACCCTCTATCACCCACAGAGCAGGGCTGATCAGGGGGTTGGGGAGCTCCCCGCTATCAGGCACAGAGCAGGGCTGATCAGGGGGTTGGGGCGCCTTCCCCTGTCAGGAACAGAGCAGGGCAGATAGGGAGGTTGTGGCCCTGCCCCCTGTCACACACAGAGCTGCAGGGTGATCATGGGGTTTGGGCGCTGCCCCCTGTCACGCTGATCCCGGTGCCGGGAGGCCTCGCGGCTCCGCTGATCCCGGTGCTGGGAGGCATATTACCCTTTTACTATATAGGGTAGAGGCCTGGTGCACGGGTGGGTGCCAGCTGATTTGCCCTGAAGGGTGTCCTGGATCAGGGTGGGGGGTCCCCATTGGGGTGCCTGGCCAGTCTGGGTGAGGGACTGAGGGCTGTTTTCAGACTCGGGGGTGACTGAAGCTCCCAACTGCTCTTTTTTTTCTTTTTTTTTTATTCTGGGCCAGCTTTAGCTTTGAGGCTTGGCTCCAGCTCTTAGGCCTCCACTGCTGAAAGATGGTTTCTGGCCTTTGTTTACAATGTTGCGATCCTGCTGGTTGAAGCCCGTGGACTAAAGCAGGTTTCTGGGGGTTTGTTTAGCTTCTATATTTGTTACATAGTTGCTTAGAGTTGCAGCTCAAAGGTCTGCAGCGGCGGGCGGGGAACGTTGGAGTCCTCCGTCACCAAAGCAAGCAAGCCTCATGTTAGTTTCAAGCTGCCTGGCTGCCGGCCGCCATCTTGGCTGGCAGTTAATTTGCATATTGCCCTGATTAGCTAATGGGAAGGGTAGCGGTCGTACGCTAATTACCATGTTTCTCTTTTATTAGATAGGATAAATATAAATATATATATATATAATAATATAAATATATATAATAATATAAATATAAATATATATATATATAACAGTTTCCCCTGTTATTAGTGTGGTATATTTATTACAACTGATGATCCGACACCAATACATTATTATTAACTAAAGTCTATAGTGTACTTTAGGGTTTATTCTTTGTGTTGTATAGTTCCATGTGTTTACACAAGTGCCTAATATCATGTTCCCCCCACTACAGTGTCATACAGAATAGTTTCACTGCCCTAAAATTACCCTTTACTCCACCTATTCACCCCTCCTCTTCTTCCCCCAGATCCCTGACAACCAGTGATCTTTTTACAGTTTGTATAGTTTTGCCATTTCTAGAATGCCATATAGTTGGAACCAAACAGTGTGTAGTCATTTCATTTCCAGACTGGTTTCTTTCAGTTATCAAAATGCATGATTAGCTCCTCTGTGTCTTTTGGTAGCTTGATAGTTCATTTCATTTTATTCCTGAACAATATTTAATTTTATGGATGCATCACAGCTTGGTTACCCAGTCACCTTTTAAAGAATATCTTGGTTGTTTACAACATTGGGCAATTATGAATATATCTACTATAAACAATAGTGTGCAGATGTCTTATGGATATAAGTTTTCAATTAAATTGAGTAAATACATAGGAATACAAATACTAAATTATATGGTAAACCTATTTAGCTTTGTAGAAAAATACCAATCTATCTTGCCAAGTGGCTACAAGTCCAGTGTCCCCCAGCAGTGGTTGAAAAGTCCTGTTGCTGCAAATCCTTTCCAGGACATGATTTTATTCTAATAGGTGTGCAGCAGTGTCACAATGTTATCTTAATTAATAATTATCTAACAACATATGATGTTAACCATCACTTCATATGTTTATTTACAATTTATTCAACTTCTTTGGTGAGGTGTCTGGTCAAAACTTGTTCCTATTCTGTTAAACCACTTTATTTAGATATGATTTACATATAAAAAGCTATACATATTCTGGTCAGATTATCTGAATAATAATTTTACCAAATATTTAAAGAAGAACTAATACCAATCCTTTTTTAACTCACCCAAAATATAGAATAGGAGGGAATTCTATTAGGCCAGCATTAACCTTGATACCAAACCAAACAAAGATACCACAGGAAAAGAAAATTACAAGCCAATATCCCTGATGAACATAGATTTAAAAAAATCCTCAATAAAGTATTGGCAAATGTAATTCAACAATAAATTAAAGGAATCATATACCATGGTCTAGAGCAGGGGTGGGCAAACTTTTTGACTTGAGGGCCACAATGGATTCTTAAACTGGACCGGAGGGCCGGACCAAAAGCATGGATGGAGTGTTTGTGTGAACTAATATAAATTCAAAGTAAACATCATTACATAAAAGGGTACGGTCTTTTTTTTTTAGTTTTATTCATTTCAAACGGGCCGGATCCGGCCCACGGGCTGTAGTTTGCCCACGGCTGATCTAGAGGGATTTATTCCAGGCATGCAAGAATATTTCAATATCCATTAATCAACCAATGTGATAAACAACATTAACAAAACAAAGGACTTTAATTATATTATCATCTTACTAAATGCACTTGATGAAATTCACCATCTATGATTTAAAAAAAACTATTAACAAAGTAGGTATAGAGGGAACATATCTCAACATAGTAAAGGCCATATATGACAAACTCATAACTAACATCATATTCAGTGGTGAAAAGCTGAAAGCTTTTCTTTTAAGATCAGAAACAAGACAAGAATGATGATCACTTTTGCTAACGTTTTTCAACATAGTATTGGAAGTCCCAGACAAAACAATTAGGCAAATAAATAATCAGAAAGGAAGAGGTAAAGCTATCACTATTTACAAATAATATGATATTACAAGTAGAACACCCTAAAGACTCCATCAACAAACTGTCTGAATTAATCAACAAATTCAATAAAGTTTTAGGATAAAAAAAATCAATACAAAGCTATTCCATTTTTATACACTAAAAATGAACTAAAAAAAAGAAGAAAACAATTCCAGCCCTGGTCAGTATGCCTCCGTGGTTAGAGTGTTGGCCCATGTACTGCAGGGTGTCGGGTTTAATTCCCAGGTAAGGGCACATACCTGGATTGCAGGCTCAATCCCTGGCCCTAGTCAGGGTACATGTGGGAGGCAACGGATAATGTGTGTCTCTCACATCTCTCTCTCTCTCTCTCTCTCTCTTTCTCTCTCTCTCTCTCTCTCTCTCACCCTCCCTCCCTCTCCTCAAAATACACTAAAGACTTGAACATAAGACATAAAACCATAAAACTCCTAGAGGGAAACAGGTGGTAAGCTCCTTGACATTGGTCTTAGTGATGACTTTTTGGATTTGACACCAAAAGCCAAAGCAAGAAAAGAAAAAAAAAATCAACAAGTGAGACTACATTAAACCAAACAAGTTTCTGCACAGCAAAGGAAACTATCAATAAAATCAAAAGATACAACACAGAGTACTATTTTAATTAGAAAGAGTAAATGAAACATGACCACTCTCATACACCATATACAAAAATATACTAAAAATTGTTAGACTTGAAGACCAGAAACCATTGAACTTCTAGAAGAAAATAATAGGTAGTAAGCACTTTGACGTCAGTCTTAGAAATGTCATTCTAGATATGGTTCCTCAAGCAAGGCAAACACAAGCAAAAATAAATAAATGGGATTACATTAAATTAAAAAGCCTCTGAACACACAAAAAAGCATACACACAATTATTAAATGGTAGTAGAGATTTGTAAATGATACATCTGATAAGGGGTTAATATCTAAAACATATAAAAAAAAACTCACATAACTCAACATAAAAAAAACCCAAACAGTCTGATTAAAACATAGGCAGAGAACATGAGTAGACATGCCTTCAAAAAAGACATGCAGATGGCCAACAGATATATGAAAAATGCCCAACATCACTAATTATTAGGGAAATCAAACCCAAATCACAATGAGCTATTACCTCACACATGTCAGATGGCTATCATAAAAAAGATAACTAATAACAAGTGTTGGCCAGTATATGAAGAAAAGGGAACCCTCATGCACTGTTAGTATGATTGAAAATTGGTTCAGGTACCAAGAAAAATTGTGTGGAGATACTCTAAAAATTTAAAATAAAACTACCATATGATCCAGCAACTTCCCTCGTGGGTATTTATCCAAAGAAAACAACAATAATAATTTAAAAAGATATTGCACCTCAATGTTTCTTGAAGCATTCTCTACAATAGCCAAGATATGGAAGCAACCTAGGTAGATGAACTGATAAAAATGCCCTGGTATATATCTACAATGTCATATTATTCAACCATAAATAAGGGAATCTTGACATTTCCGTCAACATGAATGGACATTAAGGCCATTATGCTAAGTGAAATAAGTCAGACAGAGAAAGACAAATACAGTATGATTTCATTTATGTGTGAAATCATAAAAATAATTGCTCATAGATACTGACACTAGGAGATTGGTACTTGCCAAAGGCAGGGGTGAGGGTGGGAGCAATGAGAGAAAGGGGGACAAACTCCCAGTTATAAAATAAATAAGCCATGGGTTGTAAGGTGCCATATGATGACTATCTACACTAATAAAAGAGAAACATGGTAATTGGCGTACGACCGCTACCCTTTTCATTGGCTAATCAGCGAGATATGCAAATTAACTGTCAGCCAAGATGGCGGCCAGCAGCCAGGCAGCTTGAAACTAACATGAGGCTTGCTTGCTTCAGTGATGGAGGATCGTTGGAGGAAACCAACGTTTCCCGCCTGTGGCTGCAGGCCTCTGAGCAGGCAGTTTAAGAAAGATTGTAACAAATACCGCCGGACTTCAGCCAGCAGATTCGCAACATTGTAAGCAAAGGCCAGAAACCTACTTTCAGCCGCAGAGGCCTAAGAGCTGGAGCCAAGCCTCAAGGTAAAGCTGGCCCAGAATAAAAAAAAAAAAAAAAAAAGGAGCGGTTGGGAACTTCAGTCACTCCCAGCCTGAAAACAGCCCTCAGCCCCTCACCCAGACTGGCCAGGCACCCCAGTGGGGACCCCCACCCTGATCCAGGACACCCTTCAGGGCAAACCCGCCAGCCCCACCCATGCACCAGGACTCTACCCTATATAGTAAAAGGGTAATATGCCTCCCGGCACTGGGATCAGCGTGACAAGGGGAAGCACCCAATCTCCCTGATTGCCCTGCAGCTCTGTGTGTGACAGGGTGCGGCGCCCCAACCCCCTGAGCAGCCCTGCTCTGTGCCTGATAGGGGGGAGCTCCCCAACCCCCCCCCCCCTCCACGGGCCCTGCTCTGTGTGTGATGGGGTAGAGACATAACCTCCCCATCGTCCCTGCCCTGAGTGTGAGAGTGGCGGCGCCCCAACCCCCTGATGGACCCTGCTCTGTGTGTGACGGGGGCAGCGCCCCAACCCCCTGATTGGCCCTGCTCTGTGCATGACAGCGGGTGGTGCCGCAACCTCCCCATCGACCCTGCCTTGAGTGTGATAGGGGACGGTGCCCCAACCCCCCAATTGGCCCTACCCTGAGCGTGACTGAGGGTGGCATCACAACCTCCCAATCCGCCCTGCTCTGTGCATGACGGGGTGGCACCCCAACTCCCCAATCGGCCCTGCTCTGAGCCTGACCATGGGCTGCACCTAGGGATTGGGCCTTCCCTCTGCCACCCGGGAGCAGGCCTAAGTCAGCAGGTCGTTATCTCCCAAGGGGTCCCAGACTGCGAGAGGGCACAGGCCGGGCTGAGGGACCCCCCTCCCCCCCGAGTGCACAAAGTTTTGTGCACCGGGCCTCTAGTACTTAATAATCCTGTGTGTTATATATTTGAAAGTTATTGACAGCAGATCTTAGAGGTTCTCTTCATATGAAAAAACTTTTGTAACTATGTATGATTATAGATATCAATTAGATGAATTGTGGTAATCATTTTGCAATATATACAAATATGAAATAAGCATATTGTACATCTGAAATGAATGTAATTTTATGTATCAGTTATATCTCAATAAAAATAAAGAACTAAGCTGTAAAAGTATGAAGTTTTTACATACAAATATTTTTAAAACGTGCTGCCCAATATGAAACTTGTTGATAGGCCTTCTATGTAAAACCCTCTAAACAATTAAAAGGATGATGATGAGAAAAAAAGAATAAGAAAAATAGCTTGAAGCAATGTTCAATACAGTGATTCCAAAATTATAATAGAGACATAATGGAGCTTTTCTCATTTGCTTATTATTCAGACACTGAATAATTTAAGCATGCCAAAGGAAAATATGGAGCATTATCTTGGACTAAATGCTATCCTACTCTCAGAAGTTTTGACATTTAAGTGGTGTCATTATGCCTTCTTAATTATGCCCAAGTGTACACAAATGTCACATGTTTTCTTCCCCGTCTCCCAATATTCTTTATTTCATTTACCACTCTTTTACCTGATGTCTTTGTAAATTGGCAGCTTTCAAGAGATCTAGTGAAATTCTTAAATCATTGTATGTTTTTATTCTTAATGCCTTCTGATATATGCTGTATTAGATTCCATAAGAATGGAAGAAATATTTCCCTGAGCAGGTTGAAAACCTATCCTAAGTGCATCGTTGTATATTTTATTTTACTGTTTTCTTTATTTTTTTCTGCCCCAGCTGTGGATTCATCCACTTGGCATCTTCTCAAGAATGCAGCCACTTCTCCTGTATTATTTAACTAGAGGTCCGGTGCATGCATTCATGCACCTGTAGGGTCCCTCAGCCTGGCCTGTGGGGGATCGGGTGAAACCAGCTCTCCAACATCCCCTGAGGGGTCTTGGATTGTAAGAGGGCACAGGCCAGGCTGAGGGACCCCATTGGTGCAAGATGGAGGCCGGGGAGGGACAATGGGAGGGCTTCAGGGCGTGTCCAGCCCTTCTCACCCAGTCCTGATCAGCAGGACCCCAGCAGCAAGCTAACCTACTGGTCAGAGCATCTGCCCCCTGGTGGTCAATGCACATCATAGCAATTGGTCGAACAGTCGAACGAACGGTCAGACACTTAGCATATTCAGCTTTTATTATATAGGATTTGCAAGTCTTGTGGTTTTTGTGTGATGATGTTCTTACACTTCTGCATTCTGTGTTTGAGTGATTCCATTCTGCAATTTCTGTCATTGATTCCTTTGAAGAATATATTGTTTCTAGTTATACAATGGTACTGGAAATAAGAAAATATAATTGAATTTGACCAAAGGAGCTACAAAAAGGACTTGTTGCTGCCTTCTCTAACTGTTTAAATGATACATATGTTTCAGAAATCACTTTGATCCTAAACTGAGTAAATAACTCAAACAATGATTTAAAACATTATTGATTTTTAGAGGGAGCAAGGGAGAGAGAGAAACACCCCTGTGAGAGAGAAGCATAGCACACACCCCTACCAGTGATCAAACCCGCATTCTGGGCATGTTCCCTGACTGGGAATCAAACCAGTGACCTTTCAGTGCACAAGAGGACACTCAACCAACGAGTCACACTGGACAAGGCTCAAACTATCCTTTAACCTGATTTCCTCTATAAAGTGGAAAGAGCATGACCCCAGACAGACAAGGGTTTGATTTCAACTCCAGGCATTAAAATTTCTGGTTTAAAAAGTGAATAACCATACATAAATTTTGTAAAGAAAGCCTTTTGAACCATACACCATATTAAGATTGTAAACGTATTTTGATGTGGTAGATTGGATGTAGTGGAGGGAATGTGTATTGGGGATTTGTATGTAGATAAATGAGGATACAGCTGCTGTTATGTTATTAATACCTCCCTCTCATCCCATCCCACTGCCTGCACACACACACACACACACACACACACATGCACGCACATGCACACGCAGAAGAGGTGGAGTAGGTACTTGTCTTTCATCTTAAGCCTAGTGAGAGTCTTCAAAGGGACCACTCAGAGTTTGATATGTACCCTAAGTAGTGATAAGACACACTGAATTAGCATCTTATTCCTGCCTAGGAAATCTGCAGCATAAGGATGGGCTAGCTAGCAGCTTTGAAGGCAATGTGAAGGAGATTGTTGATGTGGTTAAGATAAGCCTGCACTACTTAGAGTTGGTGCAGCTAATAATGAGTTAAATGACTGGATTCCTAGAGTCTGAGTAAGAGTAAGTGACCTTCAGAAAAGAGTTCACTTGCCCAGATTTAGGAAATTATAGGTGAAAAATCATCAGCAATAACAAGTGAAAGTGGTAGAGGTCTCCAAAGGCTGCTCAGAAGCACCAGACCAAAAGGGGCTTTAAATATCTCTCAGGGAAGAGAGCAGAAAGCCACGTTACAATAGTACCAGTCAAAAGTTATTCTCCTATACCTTTAACTCTACTCACTTAGCTTGTTCCTCATCATCTTCAGGACATGCAAAGCTCTATTTCTATGGAGGGACAGTACCTGAAAAAGAGAGATGATGCTGCCACAGGCCCTTGCTGGAGGTCACTGGCTCTAGCCAAAGAAAGGACAAAGAAGTTTTACCTGTGACTAAGTTGGAAGCTTTGATGATTATATGGTAGTGGACATTTTTAACTAGTAAATTAAACTGATTGTGAAATAAATTGACTTAGACTGTCTACTATCTACCAGTAACCAAAAAAAAAAAAAAAAAAAAAAAAAAATCTCATTTTCCTCTAAGCTTTTCTCTTGGGATGATTTCAAAGAACAGAAGGAAATGAAAATAAAATTGCTTTTTATATTTAAGCCTCATGAGTCTTGTTTGATTAATTCAATTAGGTTTATGGCCTTAAGCAAGTTACCTAAAGTCTTAATTTCGCATATGTAAAATTAAACATTAATACTTCATAATATTGCTATGAAAAGTCAAATATTTCTTAGCTATAAGAAACTTTATTTATCCCTCTATTCCCACTTTGCTGAGAGTTATCAAAAATGGGTGTTGGATTTGTTGATTGCTTTTTCTATATCTATTGATATGATCATGTGATTTTTGTCTTTCAATTTGTTTATGTGATATATCATGTTTATTGATTTGTGACCATTGTACCAGCCTTCCATCCCTGGAATAAATCCCACTTGGTCATGGTATACGATCTTTTAAATATATTGCTGTTTCTGATTTGCTAATGTTTTGTTGAGGATTTTAGCATCTATGTTCATCAGGGATATTGGCCTGTAATTCTCTTTTTTTGTAGTGTCTTTATTTGGTTTTGGAATTAGGGTAATGCTGGCCTCATAAAAAGAGCTTGGAAGTGTTCCTTCCTCTTGGATTTTTTGGAATAGTTTAAGGAGGATAGATGTTAGTTCTTCTTTGAATGTTTGGTAAACTCTGCTGTGAAGCTGTCCAGACCAGGGCTTTTGTTTGCTCAGAGGTTTTTGTTGTTTTTTGTTTGTTTGTTTGTTTGTGTGTTTTTTATCACTGCTTCAGTTTCATCAGTTGTTATCAACCTATTCATATTTTCTGATTCTTCCTGATTCAGTTTTGAAAGATTATATTTTTCTAGAAATTTCTATTTAGTCCAGGCTATCCAGTTTGTTGGCATATAGTTGTTCATAGTATTTTCTTACAATCCTTTGTATTTCTGTGGTGTCTGTTGTTACTTTACCTTTTTCATTTCTGATTTTATTTATTTGGGCCCTCCCTCTTTGTTTCTTGATTAGTCTGGCTAAAGGTTCATCAATCGTGTTTATATTTTCAAAGAACCAGCTCTTGGTTTAATTGATCTTTTATAGTATTGTATTTTTTTAGTCTCTATCCATTTATTTCCAGTATGATATTTTTTATTTCCTTCCTCTTACTTACTCTGGGTTTTTCTCTTTTTTCTTTTTCTAATTATTTAAGTTTTAGGGTTAGGTAATTTATATGAAATTTTTTTCTTGTTTTTTGAGGTAGACCTGTAGTACTATGATCTTCTCTCAGGACTGCTTTCACTGTATCAAAGAGATTTTGGGTTGTTGGGTGTTCATTTTCATTTGTTTCCAGGAAGATTTTTATTTCTTCCTTGATCTCATTGGTAATCTATTCATTATTTAATAACCTCTTTAGCCTCCATGCTTTTGAACATCATACACAATGGGCAAAAATGAAACCATTTCCCCTAAAAACAGGAACAAGACAACGATGCCCACTTTTACCACTCTTATTCAACATAGTACTGAAAGTCCTAGCCATGGCAATTCGATAAGAAGAAAAAAACAAGTCATTCAAATTGGAAAGGAGGAGGTAAAACTGTCATTATTCACAGATGACATGTTACTATACATAAAAAACCCTAAACACTCCACCAAAAACTACTAGATCTAATAAATGAATTTAGGAATGTAGCAGGATAAAAAATTAACACTCAGAAATTGATGGCATTTTTATTCACTAATAATAAACTCTCAAAAGAGAAAGTAAAACAAATCTCATTTACCATCGCAACAAAAAATTAAGATAGTTAGGAATAAACTTAACCAAGGAGATAGAAAACCTGTACTCAGAAAACTACAGGAAGTTGAAAAAAAGATAGTGGAAGACATGAACAAGTGGAAGAATATATCATGTCCTTGGATTAGTAGAATTAACATCATTAAAATGTCAATAGTACCCAAAGCAATCTACAGATTCAATGAAATCCCTATTAAAATACCATTATCATGTATCATAGATTTAGAATACATATCCAAAAATTTATATGGATCCAAAAAATATCCTGAATAGCCACATAAATCTTTAGAAAGAAGAACAAAGTTGAAGGGATAACAATACTGGTTATTAAGTTATACTACAAAGCCACTATAATCAAAACAGCCTGGGACTGGCATAAGAACAGGTATATAGATAAACAGAACAGAACAGAGAACCCAGAAATTTACCCAAAACAATATGCTCAATTAATATTTGACAAAGTAGGCAAGAGCATACAATGGAGTAAAGACAGTCACTTAAATAAATGGTGCTAGAAAAATTGGACAGATACATGCCAAAAAATGAAACTAGACCACCAACTTATACCATACATAATAATAAACACAAAATGAATAAAATACTTAAATATAAGTTGTGACACCATATAAATCCCAGAAGAAACCATAGGCAGCAAAATCTCAGACATCTCTTGCAGCAATATGTTTGTCGATACATCTCCTTGGATTAGGGTAACAAAGGAGAAAATAAACAATTGGGACTACATCAAAATAAAAAGCTTCAGCACAGCAAAGGAAACCATCTACAAAATGAAAAAAATGGAGCCCACTGTATGGGAGAACATATTTGCCAATGATACATCTGATAAGGGGTTAATTTTTAAAATATATAGGGAACCCATACAACTTAACAAAATGAAGGCAAACAATCCAATGAAAAAATGAGCAAAGACCCTAAATAGACATGTCTCCAAAGAGGACATATAGATGGCCAAGAGACATATTTTAAAAATGCTCAAAGTCAATAATCACCAGAGATATGAAAATTAAAACATCAATGAGATACCATTTCACATCTGTCAGAATGGCTACCGTCAACAAATCAACAAATGACAAGTGCTGGAGAGGATGTGGTGAAAAGAGAACCCTAGTACACTGCTGGTGAGAATGCAGACTGGTGTAGTGGCTATGGAAAACAGTAGGGAGTTTTCTCAAAAAATTAAAAATGGAACTGCTGTTTGACCCAATGATCCCACTTCTAGGAATATATCCTAAGGATTCTGAAACACCAATCAGAAGGAATATAAGCACCCCTATGTTCATAACAGTGCTATTTACAATAGTCACAATCTGGAAACACCCTAAGTGCCCACCAGTAGATGAGTGGATAAAAGAGCTGTGGTACATTTACACCGTGGGATACTAGGCAGCTCTAAAAAGAAGGATCTCTTACCTTTGAGACAGGCTGCATGGAGGCACCTGGAGAGTATATGCTAAGTGAAATATCCTAGTCAAAGACAAGTATCACATGATTTCACTCATATGTGGACTCTAATGAACAAAATAAACTGATGAACAAAATAGATCCAGAATCTTAGAAGTATTTAACCACCTGATGAATCTCAGAGGGGAGGTGGAAAGGGTGATGGGTTGGGTTGGGAAGAGATTAACCAAAGAACTTAATGCATATATACATAGCCCATGGACACAGACAATAGTGTGGTGAAGGCCTGGGGAGGTGCATATGGGGTGGAGGGAGTCAGTGGGGGTAAAATGGTACATCTGTAATATTTTCAACAATAAAGATAAATTTTTTTTAAAAAGAGACATTATTTAAATTATCTAACACTGTCTGACTAATAATAAAAATTAAATAGTACTTGCTGGACAATTCCTAGCTCAATTAGACATTTCACTTATGATTAAGATACATTTTTATAGTATTCACTGGACTTAAATACAGACAATACTCTCACACTGTTTGACAAAGAAAATACTCATTGAGTACCCACCTTTTAGAAGACATTACACTGAGTAATTTTCCATATATCTTTTTATTTAATGTCCAAAAACCTACATAAAGGTATCATCATTAGTACCATTGTATATGATGTATTTGACCTTAGGCGTGTTAAGAAACTTATAAAAAAAGCACAATGCTGGTAAGAAGTAAAGTTATACTTCTGATTCTGTTCTCTATACTACTTGACCAAGACATTTTTGTAATATCTCAAGCTATTAATAAGCATTTTATCTTAATCATATGTTCTGTCCAAGTGCCCGATAGCAAAGGACAACAGGAAAGATGCAACTGTTTTCTGAATAATCACAAAATTAAAGAACTTATTTTCACTTTATAAGCACCCCTATGGCTGGAGAAATCTTTCTCAATAAATATCTGTGTTGAGTTCTCAGCCCCATGCACAGTCCTCTGAGTGATATAAAGGTATGAGGTTTCACCCAGTCTGCTTGGCTCAGTGGTTGAATATTGGCCTATGAACCAGGAGGTCATGGTTCAATTCCAGGTCAGGGTATATGCCTGGGTTGCGGGCTCATTCCCCAGTAGAGGGCATGCAGGTGGCAACTGATCAGTGATTCTTTCTCATCCTTGATGTTTCTATCTCTCTCGCGCTGCATTCCTTTCTGAAATCAATAAAAATATCTTTTTTACAAAAGGTATGAGGTTTCTGATTTTAAGGGACTTCGTTGTTGCTTTTTTTAAGGAAAATACACTAATAAAATATAATTAAATGTAAAAATTGTTAGAAACAGTGAATGACAAGGAAAAGAACTGTCAAAGGAGCACTTGTCTGAAGGGAAGCTTTAGCGGACAGAATGTAGAAGGAGGTGGATTTGAGGTGGGCCTGAGAGAATGGACAAGCTTCAGAGAGATAAACCAAAAGCAGGCGGCTGTTACAGATGGGAGGAATAAAAAAGGTATCAGAGGTACTTTGGGCTTACATTTGTGATGGTTCTTTGTTTTGTCCTTTTAAATCTATTTAACCTGGAATCTAATGATTTAAATTTAAAAACACTCACCCCTTGAGGTTACTTTAGACGAGCAGTTCTCAACCTGTGGGTCGCGACCCCTTTGGGGGTCGAACGACCCTTTCACAGGGGTCACCTAAGACCATCAGAAAACACATATTTTCAATGGTCTTAGGAACCCAGACACCGCTCTTCTATCCGTCTCCAGGCAGGTCCATCCATATGCAGATACGCCCACATACGGGGACCCAGTGTGATGACATCATTGCACCAACTCTATCACATACACTCCGTACAAATACAGGCGTATGTGACAGGGTTGGTGCCATAATGTACTTATGCGGACCAGTCACACATGTGTAGAGAACAGCTACTGTGTAGAAAGCAGCTGCTGTGTTGAAAGCAGCTACTCTGTTAAAAGCAGCAGTATTGGAGGTAAAACGACACTTCATGAATTATAATTACTGGGTAAATGTAAAATCATGTACTGTGAAATCATCAACTACTGTAAAAAAAAATATCTGT
The DNA here is from genome assembly GCF_014108235.1 of Myotis myotis. NCBI lineage: Eukaryota > Metazoa > Chordata > Mammalia > Chiroptera > Vespertilionidae > Myotis > Myotis myotis. Next base: position 164,304,011 of record NW_023416313.1, read on the forward strand.
ACCATGGGAACTTAATCTAGATGCTGATCAGTCTTTTTATATTCAGCTGTGGTTGATGTGAATACTGCCCTCTTGTGATAGTAACAGGTATGTAAAAAAAACACAGAGAATGGTAAATCATAGGAAACTTTAATGAACTGTATTGACTGAACTATGCCATGTATCATCTTTTGTATTATTAAAGCTATTGTTATATATTATTTTCATTAGCAAACCATCCGATGACAATGGATAGTGTAGAGAAGAATGTTAAGAAAAGAAAATATAGTGAGGATTTTTTACAGTATGGTTTTACCTCAATAATTGCAGCAGGAATTAAGAAACCACAATGTGTTATTTGTTGTGAAGTTCTATCAGCCGAATCTATGAAGCCAAACAAACTAAAACGCCATTTTGATAGCAAGCATCCAAGCTTTGCCGGCAAGGATACCAACTATTTTAGAAGCAAAGCTGATGGACTCAAGAAAGTCAGACTTGACACTGGTGGCAAGTACCACAAACAAAACGTAGCAGCCATTGAAGCTTCATATTTGGTGGCACTCTTCAGAATCGCCAGAGCTATGAAACCTCACACCATTGCTGAGGACTTACTGTTGCCAGCGGCCAAAGACATTGTTTGAGTTATGATCGGAGATAAATTTGTTACAAAATTGAGTGCAATTTCCTTATCTAACGACACTGTCTGCAGAAGAATAGATGACATGTCTGCTGATATTCTTGATCAGGTAATCCAGGAAATTAAATCTGCTCCACTTCCAATATTTACTATCCAGCTTGATGAATCTACAGACATTGCAAACTGTTCACAGTTACTGGTTTACCTGAGGTATATTAATGATGGCTACTTTAAAGATGAGTTTCCTTTTTGCAAACCTCTTGAAGCAACAACTACTGCATGTGATGTATTTGACACAGTTGGTTCATTTCTGAAAGAGCAAAAGATCACTTGGGAAAAGGTTTGTGGTGTTTGCACAGATGGTGCTCTACCTATGCTAGGATGTTGATTTGGATTTCAACGTTTGGTACTGAATGAGTCACCAAAAGTCATCGGAACTCACTGTGTGATTCATCGGCAAATATTAGCAACGAAGACGCTGCCACAACAGTTACAAGAAGTAATGAAAAGCGTCATCAGTTGTGTCAATTTTGTAAAGGCGAGCACTTTAAACAGTCAACTGTTTTTGCAATGGTGCAACGAGTTGGATGCACTGAACAATGCTCTTCTATTTCACGCTGAAGCAAGATGGTAGTCGAGAGGAAAAATTTTAAAATGTGTTTTTGAGCTTTGTGATGAACTCAAAACGTTTTTTAATCAGAAAGCAAAACCGCAGTTCAAAGCACTTTTCAGCGATAAAACTGAACTGCAGAAAATAGCTTACTTGGTTGACATCTTTGCCATCTTGAATGAGTTAAATTTATCACTGCAAGGACCAAATGCAACATGCCTTGATTTGCCTGAAAAGATCCAATCATTCCAAATGAAACTTCAGCTTTGGCAAAAAAAATTGGATGAAAATAAAATTTACATGTTGCCTACCTTATCTGCTTTCTTTGAGGAACATGACATTGAACCAGACAAAAGGATTACGATGATAATTTCTGTGAAAGAACACTTGCGCATGCTTGCAGAAGAAATTTCATTGTACTTTCCAAATCTACCTGACACCCCATTTGCACTTGCCAGAAGCCCATTCACAGTCAAAGTTGAAGATGTTCCTGAGATAGCATAAGAGGAGTTCATTGAACTTATTAACAGCGATGCAACGGGAACTGATTTCCCTACAATGCCAGTTACAAAATTCTGGATCAAGTGTTTGCAGTCATAGCCTGTTCTGTCTGAGACTGTGTTGCGCCTTCTTCTTCCATTTCCAACAACATATCTTTGTGAAACAGGGTTTTCCAGCTTGTTGGTTATCAAGTCTAAATACAGAAGTAGACTTGTTGTGGAAGATGATCTTCATCATGCTCTTGCAAAGACTGCCCTGAGAATTTCTGATCTGGTGAGAAAGAAGCAAACTCAACCTTTGCACTGACATTGGCTTTTTACGCATACTGTCGCAAAATGTAGCAATGTAGTTTACTGTTGTTATATTAAGACTGTTACCCATGCTACACCATGCTTCAAGACAAAATTTCATTTATTTGTAATTAGAAATAAATATTTCACAATATATAATTACATATTGTTTTTGAGATTAATCATTATGCTTTAATTATGTTCAATTAGTAACAATGAAAATACATCCTGCATATCAGATATTTACATTACGATTTATAACAGTAGCAAAATTACAGTTATGAAGTAGCAACGAAAATAATTTTATGGTTGGGGGTCACCACCACATGAGGAATTGTATTAAAGGGTCACGGCATTAGGAAGGTTGAGAACCACTGGTTTAGACTAAGACACTTGGTTTCCTAGTCCATCCAGGCTGCTATAACAAAAATATCATAGACTGAGTGACTTATCAACAACAGAAATATATTTTTCACAGTCTGGAGCCTAAGAAGTCCAAGATCAGGTGCTGGCAGATTGGTTGTCTTGTAAGGGCCAGCTCCCTGGATTTTAGATGAGTCTTCAAGCTGTACCCTCACATGGGGAAAAGTGCGAGAGAACTGTCTAGGGCACAAATCCCATTCATGAGGGCTCCACCCTCCTGACCAACTAACCTCTTAAAGGCTTAACCTCTCATACCATCACCTTGGGAGTTAGGATTTTTCAACATGTAATTGTGGGAGGGGGACACATTTAGTCCACAACAACATTGTAAAGAAAAGGACAGCCTTTTCTTAAAAAAAAATAGTTGACTTGTTTTTTAAACAAAAAGATGCAATACCTACTTATGTTTTAGCTATAACACAAAATGACAAGTTGAGAGCATTTACTAACGATACTACACTCAAGACAAATAAATTTTTATGTTAAAAATACATCCAGTCAAATAAGTAATTAGAATTTTGGAAACAGTTGCTGTCCAGATAGTTTTTAACTCATATTTATTTATAATGAGTAAGTTTTCCTAAAGATGATAATGTTGCATAAAATGTTTCATTGCTTCATGGATTTTTTTTTCTCTACACGAAAGCCACAATTTAAAAGTATACTTAGCATAATGCTCTCCAGCATCATCCAAGCTGTTGCAAATGGTAGGAGTTCCTTCCTTTTTACAGCAGTATAGTATGAACAAAAAAATGATCCAGAGACAGAGAAGCATCGAGAAGATGCTCAAACCTCAGAGGGAAGGTAGGGGAGGGTGGGGGTAAGGGGGGAGATAAACCAAAGGACTGTATGCACGCATATAAGCATAACCAATGGACGCAGACCCTAGGGGGTGAGGGCATGAGTGAGAGTCGGGTGGGAGGGGAATGTGGGGATAAGGACACATGTAATACCTTAATCAATAAAGAAAAAAAAAAGTACATAACATCTGTAACCCTGACTGTTAACGGTTCCTTACAGCCTAAGGTATGGGGAATATTTCTCAAATGTATAAGCAAATGTTAGAAATGGAAAGAGAGAGGGAAGGCAAAAGGAGGCAAAAGAGAAAGAAAGAAAGAAAGAAAGAAAGAAAGAAAGAAAGAAAGAAAGAAAGAAAGAAAGAAAGAAAGAAAGAAAGAAAGAAAGGAGGGAGGGAGAGAGAGAAAGAAGAAAAGAAAGAAAGAAAGAAAGAAAGAAAGAAAGAAAGAAAGAAAGAAAGAAAGAAAGAAAGAAGAAAGAAAGAAAGGAGGGAGGAAGGGAAAGAAAGAAAAAAAGAAAAGAAAGAAAGAAAGAAAGAAAGAAAGAAAGAAAGAAAGAAAGAAAGAAAGAAAGGAAGGAAGGAAGGAAGGAAGGAAGGGAGGAAGGAAGAAAGAAGGAAAGAAAGGAGGGAGGGAGGAAGAAAGAAGATACCACGATTGGTAAGAAACACATAAAGCACACAGTAAGGTCCATTGAAATGTCCGGAATTTTTCAATGATTTCAATTCCTATTTATCTTCCACATCCCGTTCAATGTTGCAATAGCTATTAACATTAGTTTTTATTTTTTCACATTCATACTCATGCTCCTGACCCATACATACTCACTTACACTTAGACATGATTTTCTTAACTGGTAAATAACTTGGTAGAGCTATACAGGGTGCACCCCCCCCCCAAAAAAAAGTATACACACTTTGAATAATTATAAAGACAGTGTTTATTAAAATATGTTTCATTTTCAAAATATAATAGAATCAGCTGTTAAAGTGTGTATATACTTTTTAGGACACCCTGTATTTTAAAGCTCTAGTTCCCAAGTCAAGCTGTGTTTCATGATTCCAAATACCTGTAACATCAAAATTTGGTAATGGAAAAGGAAAAATGACCTAAATAGATCTAAACTTCTACTAGTTTCTGCCTTACATAAAGTGCTTCAATTCCTGTTTATGCCTCATTGAAGAACAGATACACAAAAACAAAATGAATCAAACAAAAACAAGAACAACAAAACGGTGTAACAAGTGGCATGACTTAACTGAAAACAGAATGGGATCTATGCATTGCTAACCCAGGTTGGATCGGAAATCAGGTTCTGTCACACACTCTGTGTCCCAGGAGAGTGATTATCAAACTCGGGTGCATGCCAATCACGTGGGGATCTTGTTATAATGCAGTAGGTTTGTGGGAGTTCCTGCGATTCTGCATTTCTCACAGCTATCAGGTGATGCTCATGCCACTAGACTAGCTACAGAAGATTGCCAGGGTTCAGTTTCTAGTCTCCAGAGTAGATGTCATAACACCCTCTATGTTGTTGTAAAGAAGTGAATGTGGTAATTCAATGAAATCACCAATATCTGATGTGCAGTAGATTCGTAATCAACACATACTTTGGTGAAAGAGGTATATTTTGAACATTTTTCCACTGTCTCTAATATGATATTCCTTATGAGAGTTTTACTTAAGTCTCAATTTTCCACTTGAGGAATAGTTTTGACAGTTAAATATTCCAAGTAATTGCGATTTAAGTATTGTAAATTGCCTGCCAGTATTGAAGGGTTAACTAACATTGCAGAGCTTCAAGCCTTACTAAGACCCTCACCTTGAAATATTAGTAAAATGACCTTGAGGCAACAAGCTGTTGCTTAGACAAAATACCTTATAAGACCTGAAATAATGACGCCACATTGTATCACCCCGAATCTGCATTTCAAAACCAGAAAATGCAGCTGTCTGTCAGCCCCTTAGAATTCACTCAGCTTGAACCTAAATGTGTTTTTACGCTTTTCATCACAATTTTTAACAGTGACAAATGGAGGGATGGCTTCTTTAACCTAATGAAACTCTCACAACCTCTGAGGGGCCCACCCCCCTTACATGTTTTCTGAAACAAGTTGTACAATGTCTGTGTCACAGAGAATGTCATGGCTCATTTGTCATCTAACCTTGCACCTCTGAGCAGCCTGGTACCCACAGGGGAAGAGATTGGTTCTCTCCGGTAGTGAATCCTAATGCTTTACCCATGTGACTCATTGTCTTAACTCTATTCAAGGTATTTTCAGCTTTTTCATTTCAAAGTAAATCTATAACTACTATATTAATAATCATGAAGATATGTCTCTCTTGAGAAATGAACAAATATGCATTTTGTCATGAGTCTGAATTCATTGGTTCCCTTTTAATATTAATGCCTCTAAATTGTTTATTGACTGCCACTTTAGCATACCTTTTTTTAAATGAAAGAAAGACTATTAATGATATAATTCATGTATGAAATGTTTAATATTTAACACTATGTCCTAGCTGTTCCCAGTCTAATATATTAATATAGATGCATCATTATGAGAAAGGAAATGCTTCGCGATGTTAGAAAATGTTATGGACCCAGAGGAGCAATGTCTAGTTAATTACTAAAGAGTCATCTCCATCTGGTAGATTCTCTCTTCCCTGGCTTATTCTCTGATAAGTCTCCAGATGATCTCTGAAATAGGCTCCTTAAGCATGCGAAGGTTTCAGAGGTTATTATTAACTGTGTTGCACAACTGAGGGAATTTTGTTTAGCATGATGGAAGCATCCATGTCATTATTAGTTGATTCATGTGAATAATCTTTGACAGTATATAGCACCAACTATGACTCGAAGTGATGGCAGCCCATTATTCTGATTGCTATTTGATTTGCAGCATTATCAACCACAAAGTGAGTGACATTAACCAGGGAGAAAAGTAATAATTGGAAGATGTTTTTATGACTGAGAGACATGAGATTGCATTATTTAGGAAAAATGAATTTACATTAAGCAATTGAGATTTTGGGGTTAGAGACCTGACTTTGAGTGGTGAGTGCATGATGCAGAATGCAGATGATGTATTATAGAGTTGGTCACTTGAAACCTGTACGGTTTTATTAACCAATGTCACCACAATAAATTCAACTTAAAAAAAGAATAAAAGTAAAGAAAAAAGAATTCTAGTAAAATAATGCATGAAAGCTTACTATCATCTATCTTACCTTTAGAATATATATTGCAGGACTACACTTTAAAAAAAAATTAAATGTAAAGAAGGTAAGACATGCTGTGTGTTATTTGTCAGGGGGCAATTTCAATTGCAAAACAAGACATGAACACAAGGACAAGAGAATGCTGCAAGGAGAAATAACTGCTGGGAAGAGTTTAGAGAGTAAGTACTAGAGGGATCTAGAAGAAAAATAAATTTATATATATATATATATATAGTCTAGTTGTGCCAATGTTATATCCTTGAAAATACCCAAACAGAGACACCTTATGAAAACTTAAAAGGCAAATGTTTTCAGTGAACTCCAATGACAATGCCATATATATATATATGTATATATGTATACATACATACATACATACATACTAGGGCCCCAGTGCACAAAATTCGTGCACTGGCGGGGGGGCATCCCTCAGCCCAGCCTGCCCCCTCTCATATACTGGGAGCCCTCAGTGGATGTCCTACTGACGATTTGGGCCCGCTCCCTGCTTCCCTTGGGGAGCGGGCCTAGGCCGCAGTCTGGCCTCCCTTTGTGGGAGGCGACTGGGCTGATCTGGGGAAGGCACCAGCCCCATCACCCCGCTGCTGCAGCCATTGCCAGTCACTTCAGCCACCAAGGTGTTTTCATCAATACGGACTCTAGGCCCTTCACCATGAAAAAATGACAACCTTCTTTAGGCATTTTCAAGATGTGTCTTTCATAGGATATGACATTTCTTTCTTTATTATTTTTTTTTAATCCTCATCTGAGGATATGTTTCCATTGATTTTTAGAGAATGTGGAAGAGAAAGGGGAAGACAGAGAGAAACATCAAAGTGAGAGGAACACTTCGGTTGCCTCCTGCATGAGCCCTGACCTGGGCCCCGGCCAAGGAGGAGCCTGCAACCTAGGTACATGCCCTTGGTCAGAATTGAGCCCAGACACTGCGGTCCGCAGGCCGAGGCATTATCCACCGAGCCAAACTGGCAAGGGCAGGATATGACATTTCTTAGCCCTCCAGCAGCGGACCTTCGTTTTTTTCGCCAGGATTGTGGTGGAGAAACTCTAGGTCACCATCTTGGATTCTTATTACCCAAGTTACTAAGAATATTCCAGTGGCATACAGGGAGCTTAGCCAATGAGCGGTCAGAAAAGGTGTTTCCTCTATAGTTCACACTGACCCCTGGCTCAGCCCCTGCCCAGGCCTAAAGCCCCGGGGCCTGAGAAGGGGACCCCCAGATCCCTCCCATCAGCCCTTTCCCAGGCCTAAGGCCTCTGGCCAGGGCTTTAGGCCTGGGCAGGGGACCCCCAGCTCCCTCCAATCGCCAGCTCCACCCCTGCTCCCTCCGATCTCTGGCTCCACCTCTGCCCAGGCCTAAGGCTTCTGGCCGAGGCTTTAGGCCTTGGCAGGGGCTCCCTTGGCTCTGATCGCAGGCTCAGGCCCTGCCCGGGAGCCCCCTGGTTCAGGCCCTTCCTAAGCTGCTCAGGGCCCACACATGGCCTACCTCAGAGTGACCTAGGTGCCAATGATGTTCCCGGGACCCAGGCCGCTGGGCACCTATGTATGCAAATTAACCACCATTTTTGTTGGGTTCATTTGCATACTCTCCTGATTGGCTGGTGAGCATAGTGGAGGGATGGTCAATTTACATGTTTGTCTATTATAAGGTAAGATATAAAGCGGTAATATGCAAATTAGCTGGGCATCATGACTGGCTTAGGAGGAGCTGCACATGCAGATGGGCGGGAGGGGATTGTGTGCCACCCCAGCCCCAGCGGACACACACCAGGGGTGTGGGTGTGCTCTGAGCCACCGCAGTACAGCTCAGAGCACGCCCCTGGTTGGTGGCGGCAGCGGACAGAGCAAAGCAGCCCCAGTCCCAGATGCCTGGCAGCTGCTGGAGCAAAGTAGCCTAGGTCCTGGGTACCAGAGGATAGCCGGTGCTGGCAGCCAGGGGAAGGAAGGCCTATTCTTGCACGACTCTTTGTGCATCGGGCTTTAGTCAATAATAAGTTTGTTTGTTTCTGTTTTAAAGCTTTTTGTTATCTCCAAAAGATGTGACATGATACTTACAACATTTTAAAGAGGACAGATCTAAAAATATATGTCTGAAGCCTGTCAGAGAAAAAATTGAATCATATGGAGTCAAGAGGACTTTATTCAAGACTTTCAATAGGGGTCAAGACTTTGCAATAGCAGGGAAGTTTGCTGACACAAAAGGCAGGATAGTTTCTAAGCAGTGGGCTGAGCTGTGGGAAAGCACTGGGTATATTAAGGAGGAGGTTGGTCAATGTGATTAAGTCATTTGTGTTTACTATTTGGACATTATGGAAGTTAGGCTCCTGTCCAACCACCGAGACTGAGAAACAGGGTTTTTAGCTTCCTTGGTGACTACATTTAAAAAGGATGGGTCTTATGTCCTTGAGAAAGACAGGCCTGGGTTTTAAAACAGTTAAGAAGCTAAGAGGAATGAATTTACAATAGCAAATTTTCTAAAGCAAGTGCTATGAGAAAAGGGAGTTCTGGGGTCTATCTTCAGAAAGAAACATGTATAAAGCTCTGTCAAGCTTTGAAGGGAACTTTTTAAATCCATCTCGGCAGAGTCCCACTCTTTAGATACATCTACCAGTAAGCTTTTGGATAACATTCTCATTGACCTACATCACTTTTATACACAAATTCACAGTAGATATGCAGTGTAGACAAATCCACATATAAGCATTTTTAAATAAATTGGATTGTATCCTAATTGCTATTACTGTATTTTATTTGACAACTAGAGGCCCAGTGCACAAAAATTTGTGCACTCTGGGGGGAGGGGGGTCCCCCAGCCCGGCTTGTGCCCTCTCACAGTCTGGGACCCCTCAGGGGATGACCACCTGCTGGCTTAGGCCCGCTCCCCAGGGGATTGGGCCTAAGCTGGAAGTCAGACATCCCTCTGGCAGCCCGGCAGCCCTCAGGGGATGTCCACTTGCCAGCGGGGAGCAGGCCTAAACTGCAGTCGGACATCCTTAGCACTGCTGAGGAGGCAGAAGAGGCTCCCACCACCACCGCTATACTGGCAGCCATCAGCCTGGCCTGTGGCTGAGCAGAGCTCCTCCCATGTGAGAGCGCCCTGACCACCAGAGGGCAGCTCCTGCATTGAGCGTCTGCCTCCGGGTGGTCAGTGTGTGTCATAGTGACCAGTCATTCCCAGTCCTTCTGCTGTTAGGGTCAGTTTGCATATTACCGTGTTACTATATAGGATAGAGGCCTGGTGCACGGGTGGGGGCCAGCTGGTTTGCCCTGAAGGGTGTTCCGGATCAGGGTGGGGGACCCGCTTGGGTGCCTGGCCAGTCTGGTGAGGGGCTGAGGTCCGTTTTCAGGCTGGCGGGTGACTGAAGCTCCCAACCTCTCCTTTGTTTCTTTTTATTCTGGTATTTATTTACCTTCCATGGCTGTCACTGGAGCTGAGAGCCAGCTTTAGCTCTGAGGCTCGGCTCCAGCTCTGAGACCTCAGCTGCTGAAAGCAGGTATCTGGGTTTGTTTGGCTTCTATAATTGAAACACTGTTGCAGCTCCAGTTCTGAGGCCTGGCTGGCTGAAAGCAGGTTTCTGGGGTTTGTTTAGCTTCTATAATTGCAACATTGTTTCTTAGAGTGCAGCTCAGAGGCCTGCAGCGGCAGGCGGGGAACCTTGGCTCCCTCCATCACTGGAGCAAGCAAGCCTCCTGTTCGCTTCAGCTGCCTGGCTGCCGGCCGCCAACTTGGTTGGCAGTTAATTTGCATATCACCCTGATTAGCCGATGGGAAGCATGTCAGAGGTATGGTTAATTATCATGTTTGTCTATTATTAGATAGGATATATCATGAAGCTTCTTCTGTTGTAAACATACATACACAATATTCCTTTTAGTGACTTCATTTTATTCGATCTCATGGTATAACCTATAAATTCTTAATGCATTTATCTTAATCTCTTGACCTCTGAACATTCAGAGCACATTTCAGGTAACCTTTAATGGCACTTTCTATGTACTACTGTGCACTATTATGTATTTGTTTATTTCTTTACTTCTCTTCTGCTGTAAATTCCTATAGGATAAAAACTTTGTCTATATTTCTCAACGGTCACCATATTTGCCATCAAATCCACAGTAGTGCTTTGGTAGAAATAGATAGTATTTTTGATGAATGGATGAATACCCCAAGCATGAATAAAGAATACCAACCAAACTAGTTATAATGCTGCTTCATTTCTGAGTTTCTGAATGCAAAGTAGGTTCTGGAGAGATTCAAACTCAAAAAGAAATCCTCCTTAATTCCTTTTCCTACCTCCATCCTTTTCCTAAGCAGACATAGCTACCGAGTCCTTGAAAAGACAGAGGAATACCTTTTGGGGTGGTTGGTTTGTAGAATACTACAAAAAAAAAAAAAGATCAAATCAGAAAAAATGACATCACCATTTTACCAACTTATTTACAGTTGCTAAACCTTAGTCTCTCTCATCCTTTCTCAAGGTCTCCTATTAAAAATTAAACAGCTTCACATGACTTTGAAGCTATCTTTCTTGAAAAAATGTATCCATTTTCTGGCACTTCAAAACATTTCCCCCATAATTACTAAATATTTACTAAACATTTTTCTAAAAATGACCATACTACATAACAAATACATTGTTCTTAGCTAATTATATTTTTTTCTTAGCTCATTCTTGATTTTGACATTTATTTTAAGAGATTCCACTTCTGAATCCTTAGGATAGGATAATCAACTTATTCATGAGTTATGCATCTATTTATATCTCTGTTTTCAAAGCTAAATTTGAAAGCTATATTTAAAGGTCTAAATTATTTTGTTATGGCTCTGTTGACCTAGGACCATAATGACAGACCTGCTGGGGCTGATCCCTGCTGTCAGAAACACTGTACAATATCACCCAAGATATTGTAGGAAACACATATTAAATATTCATTCTAATAACAGGTTTAAAGAAGGATTTTCATGTTCTGTCAACAAATGATAATTTAAATAAAAACTTTAAAAGAGCTTTTTTTTTTTTTTTAATCAAAATAGTTCAAGGTCAACATTGTCTTTCTTTTACAATCCTATTTCCATCCCCTTGTTTGTTTTCTTCCAAACTCTAAATATCAGGCACTTGTTCTCGAACACTTTGAAGACATTTTCATGCAGAATTGGAGAAGATTGAGGAAGAAACAAAGCACAGGTGGGCCACCCTCTCCTTCATTCTGTTATTAATGTTAGGAACACATTAGTGAATGCCAGATAGAACGCAGGCACCATTGTCAGTGTCTGCAGAATATTTATCACATAGAGTAGGTTTGTTAGTTTGAATTTTTAAAAGATTGTGGCACATTCAATTGAGCGTTCAGTTAGAAATAGAGCTTTAGATTTGTCCAGCAGGATGTCAGGGTCACATCAAAGGAACCCAACTAAGCCTCTCTTCTGACTGGCCACACTGTCAGTATGAATTCTATTCCATAATTATAATATGAAGCCCTCTATTCTGTATAGCAAAGGTTATTGTTGTGCTCCTTGGGGGGTAAAGCTTCCCTGACTTCATTTTTTTTCTTTCATGAATCTTGCTGTTCCCTGAGAATCAGTCACCAACATTTTATCAAAATGTATCGCTGAAATAGAGTACAGAGATTTAAAAAGATTTTAAAAATCAACAGCCAAGTAAATTAACAATGCTATGCTTGGTTTAGGCTTATTGTGCTACTTATGACTTGCAATCAACGCAGGATTATCTGTTAGAGATGCTTGAAGAGAGGCTTGGAAAAATGTTCACAGTGTTTTTTTTGCCGAAACCGGTTTGGCTCAGTGGATAGAGCGTCGGCCTGCAGACTGAAAGGTCCCAAGTTTGATTCCGGTCAAGGGCATTTACCTGGGTTGCGGGCATATCCCCAGTAGGAGGTGTGCAGGAGGCAGCTGATCGATGTTTCTCTCTCATCGATGTTTCTACCTCTCTCTCTCTCCCTTCCTCTCTGTAAAAAATCAATAAAATATATTTAAAAAAAATGTTCACAGTGTTTTTTCATAGACAGAAATTCAGACAAGTGTGATAGTTAAGGTGGTACCTTTTCCAAATAAATAAGGCCAGAGAAAGCTGAGCTAGGATATTACAACAGAATGACACTCAGGTTTGTTGGGAGACCAAGACACTAAAACACAGAAGCTGGGAACCCTTCCTTTTCTAGTGTCATTGACTTGAATCATTCTTATCAAAGAAGTGTGTCTTCCCTAAACACATTCCTACCTCTCAAAAGTAAAAGCTAATTAGAATCCCCAAGATATAATATTTTAAAAAACAGATTTGCATATGTATGAGAAAGATGTTATTTCTTGAGTGATTTCCTCCCAATACAAGATCCTTACAACTGTTTACTTTTTTATGTCCTTCTCCTTATAACAGGGGCATTAAGCTCATGTGATAAGTTTCAACATATCTGGATGTGAATTCTGTCTCTTCCAGTTCTAAGGTGCAATGCACAAGGCCTGGAATATAAAACATGCTCTATAAACTTCAGCAATAATAATTATTATCACTATCACTAGTGGCAGTAATTTTTATCAGAGCACTACTGCATCAAACCATTTTTTATGACCTTCTGTAGTGGAGATTTCAACATATCAGTAGAAAATAAAATGCAAAATTGACTACTGCCCGAGGTGACATATAATGAATTCTAGACCTTATTGTGGGCAGAGATTAAGTGAAATGGGGACAGGAGGAAGCTTGAAGGTTGACCTTCTGAAAAACACTTACTTATCTGAATGTTTTGATGGATGTCAGTAACTACAAAAACTGTCTGAGGACAGCTGGTAAATAACTCACTGAAAGTAACTTCCAACAAGCATAAAGTGAAAAATGTTATATAATAATTTATCATTGAGGCAAAATAAAAATCAGGGTGAGGGATTAATAGGAAATCTAGAAAATGTTTAAAAGTTACAACATTCTCACTGTTGATCTCTCCCTTTATGTTCATCAAGATTTGCTTTATCTAAGTAGGTGCTCCTATGTTGGGTATATAAGTGTTTACAAGGGTTATATCCTCTTGTTGGATTGCTCCCTTTATCATTATGTAGTGTCCTTCTTTGTTACTATAGCTTTTGTTTTAAAGTCTATTTTGCCAGATATAAGTAATGCTATCCTAGTTATTTTTTTCATTTCCATTTGCATGAAATATCATTTTCCATCACTTTATTTTTAGTGTGTGTGATCTTTCATTCTGAGGTGGGTCTCTAGTAGGCAACATATATATGGGTCTTGTTTTCTTATCCCTTCAGCTGCCCTATGTCTTTTGATTAGAACATTTACATTACTTCATTGGGAAGGTAGGGGAGGGTTGGAGGGCGGGGATATCAACCAAAGGACTTGTATGCATGCATATAAACATAACCAATGGACACAGACAATAGGCGGGGGTAAGGGCAGTGCCAGGGCATGGAAAGTTGGGGAGGCTGGGGAGATAAATTGGGGGGAAAAGGATACATATGTGCTACTATTTGTAATACTTTAAACAATAATACAAAAATAAAATGATTATTGATAGGTACATATTTATTACCATTTTATTTTTTAACTATGCTCCTCTGCTTTTCTTATTATTATCATTAAAGAAGACCCTTTAATATTTCTTGCAATTAGAAAATAAGAAAAAATAAAGGCATTCAAATTGGAAAGGAAGAAGTAAAATTGTCATTATTTGCAGATGACAAGATACTGTTTATAGAGAAGCCTAAATATTCCACCAAAAATACTACTAGAACTGATAAATTAATTCAGTAACAGGATAAAAACAAATATCCAGAAATCAGTTGCATTTTTATACAGCAAATATGAATTATCAAAAATGGAAACTAACAAAAAACACCACCTATAATTGCCTCAACAATTGAAATAAATTTAACCAAGGCTATAAAATAACTTTACTAAAAAAATTATAAGGCACTGAAGAAAGAAATTGAAGAAGATACCAACAAATGGAAGCATATATGGTGTTCATGTACCAGAAGAATTAATATCATTATAATATCTATACTACCCAAAGCAATCTATAGATTCAATGCAATTCCTAACAAGATACCAAAGGCGGGAAGAGAGTCATTGTGAGAGCCAGACAAAGAAAGTCTTTGCATTGCTCACTTTCCCACTGTCCCTCCCCACTCCAGGCTTCAGCGATCCCCTCAGAACACTCTCCCTGCCAGGGAGGACCTGCTGGATTTTTGCGAAGGAGACTACCGAGTTGGCAGGCAGGTACACTTCCTTTGGAGGTGGTTGTCCACATTACAGCTTTCGGGTTTTTCTCTAGCTCTTGGGAGGTTCTCAGAACCAGTCCTTCGGGTCTTAAAAATAATTGTGATCTGGAGTGTCAAGATGACTGCAGGCTAGGGAAGCCTCATCTGCTTACTCCCAGCACTGGATTGGACTTGCATCCTAACTGTAGAGCATTTGGCTTAAAAAAAAACAAACAAACAACAAACACAATTGAAAAAGAGCTGATCTGAAATATTGTGAGCAGGAAGCACAAAGAGGGGGCAGGAGAAGATGCTATGAGGCACCTATATAACAGTTGGCACAATGTGGTCAGGGTTGAAACTCATAGTCAGCAAGCTTGACGGCTGAGCCCACCCATGAATGGGACAATAGAAATTAAGATCCAAACTTAATAGGAGGGTCCACATAACCCACACAAGAGGCATTCCTAGAGCACCCAGCTCAGATGACCAAGGAGACTAGATCTCTGGATCCCACAACGGCCGCCCCACCAAGACCGAGAGGCAGAGCAGTCTTTTCCAGCACACAGAAACAAACACAGAGAAACAGCCAAGGAGGGAAACAAAGAAAGAGGCCCCAAATGAAAGAAAAGGAGGAATCTCCAGTAAAAGAGCTAAATGAAATGGAGGCAAGCAATTTATCAGAAACAGAGTATAAAGTAACAGTTTTTAGAATGCCTGCATTTGTTTGTATATTCTTCAGTTTCTTTTTTTGGTGTCTTGTAATTGTCTGAGTACCGTTCGTTGACATCTTTGGTTACATTTATTTCAAGGTATTTCATTTTTTTGAGGCGATTATAGGTTCTGCTAATTTGCTAATGGCTACTACCTACATATCTTCAGCCATATGATACATTACAAATTGCTTCTCTGGGCCCTAGTAACCATATTTGCTTCTTAATTACATGTGGGTGATTTGTAGGCAATCTAATGAAGGAATAGAAGAGGAATTCTGTATTTGTAGTAAATGATACCAAGGATCTTAATTTTTATTATGATCGAATTTTATTATGATTTATTTATTATGAATGTTCATATGACCTAGACATATTAAAATTGATTGTGTACAAGATTAAAATGTTAAAGAATACCAATAGTCCATAATATTGGAATAACAATGTATGGTACCAGGTAGGTACTGGACTTATCAGGGGATCACTTCATAAGTTATATAAATGTCTAACCACTACACTGCATACCTGAAACTAATATAACAACAAATGTCTACTGTAATTGAAAAAAAAATACTCTAGAGAACAAAATAAAAAGAAAATATTTTTAAATAATTATGATTGTACAAGCTTCAGAATTTATACTATGAAAGTATGTCACTCTGGTTGTACTTTCACTTGCCTTTTCACATTTAAAATTATTTCATTCACATTCTTAATATCATTTTAGGATAATTTCTCTAGGTATCTGCTCTTCCAAAATTTCACTCTGTATCCTTCAGATCCTAGGCTGCTGAACAATGCTAGAGAATTGCATACTATTTGAATGAAGAATCGCATATTGTTTGAAGAATGTTTTCCAGCCAGTTCACTTGGCTTCACAGAAAACCTGTCATTAATTCATAGTTGGTAACAATTAGGTGTCCTTCACATTATGAAAAGCAAATTTTAATCTCTTGGCTCAATCCCAACTTGCTCTCATCCTCACTTTTCTTCCACCTTGCTTCCTAATTTACAGAACTTAATTTGTTTTCCCTCCTCTTGTTTTAAAACTTCTCAGTATTTCCTCTTCCATATTTTTCTCACTTTGGTTTTTGAGGCTGAACAATCTCTTTTCCTTGCCCAAACTAAGCCCTCCTGTCAATTTTGGGACTATGTTTTATTACCTGCTAGCACTTATGTTTGTAAATAGTACATTCTAGAGACAATATTTAAACACCTGCAAATATTCTCACATTCCCATTATCCTAGTAAATAATGTAATTTAAGCAATACCATATAATCTCATATTACATAAAATATTTTGCAATTTTCTTAAGTTGCTTTACTTGTAGATATGCTGCATTGCCCATTTCTCACCGTATCCTCATTTGCTGCTGCTGTGCTGCCCATAAGAACTTGCCTTGGAGGCCTCCAGCTACGTGGAGCAAAACTAATCAAGGGACCCAGTTGCTGGGTTCTGAAATCTAATGCCACACCGGCTCAGAGGTCAAGTTTCCTACGCGCTGCTTCCAGGAAGTAACTGAGTGCAACAGGGATATTAAGACAGGCTCTTTCCTGGTAGACACAAGATTCCCCTGGCCAGGTTTGGCTCAAGGACTCCCTCATGACCTTCCTGAACCTTCTTTAAATTGCACATGAATCTGAGAGCGTCTACTTACCTCCCCCTCTTTTCTCCTTCACTTGTATAACTATCTGATGACTCTCCCAGCTTTGTCTTGCTCCATCCTCATCTTTCACAGACATTTCCTCTAATAAAATCATTGGATCTTTAATCCTGTTCGTGTGTACTGCTTGGAGGACTTGGACTAATACACCCAGTAACCCAAACCTTTACTCTTTAGTGTCTAATGAAGATATTCTCTCTAAAGTCACCAACAACTGCTCAAGATCCAAATGAACTCTCCCTCCTTTTGACTTCTCTAAGCATTTACCTACCCTAAAACACTGTCCTGTTTTGATTTGGCACCTATTTTATCCTCTCTATATTTCTCACCATAGTTTTCTTGACTCCTATTTTTGTTTCACTTTATCCTTTAAGCAAAGGCACCCCTCAATACCTTGAAATATTTATATTGTCATTTTCTAATTTCTCCTTTCTTGGTGTCATCCATGTCCATAATTTTAACCATAATTTCTTACCAGAGAACTCCTAATCCTGTATCATATTCATGAACTTTATATTTGATATATTTTTTCTTGACTTCAACATTTATATTTACCATATCCCAAACTAAATTGAACTTCTGTAAGCATAGTTTCCAAATCAGTTTTTATTTCTGATTTGCCTTATATGGAGGCAGGATAGTAAGAAGCTAGGAAAATTCCTCAACAAGTGGAATAGGGGAAACTGAGACAATTAATTAGACAAGGCCAAACAATTAGAGCAACTTAAAAACAGTTAATAAATTACAAGGTTTTGTCTTCTAAAACCAAGGACACTTAGGAGCAAAAGGTTTACACATTCCAGATTGTCTGGGCGTAGATCTGCTTCAATCCTAGTCCCTTTTCAATAACATTCTTTAAAAATAAAACTAAACAGAAAATAACTCTGGTCCCTTTATATATACGTTTTAATGAATCAACATATTGAAGGACACACCAAAAAAAGCTAATGAAAAATCTGTTAAGGACATCCCTTGACACCTCCGGTAGGATTCCAGCTGGCCAAGAAAATATAAAACACACACACACACACACACACACACACTCACACACACACACACACAAAACAAAACAACACACACAAACAACAACAACAAAACTCAAACAAAGGATCCCAAGCACACTCTTCCTCACGTGAGCAAGCCTGAAACTTTCCCTTCCCTATGAGCTACTTCCAGATAGTAACTGAATGCAACAAGGATGTCTTCCTCCACAGGCACACATCTCCTAATAGCCAAAGGATCCCAGGAGACTTGCAACCAGGGGAGCAGTGGGTAGCAGCAGCTCATCCCAGGCTAACCCCCTTAACCTGTCCCCAGGGCCCCATTTTTCTCTGATTTCCCAGTGAGTTCACCTCTGTCACTGTAACTTTACTTTCTCAAAGATCCAAAGCAATCCCCCCTTCCACCAGGCTCTCTCCTGTTGCTTCTCCTACCTTAAGCCCTTCTTTCATTTCACTGTCCCCAACTTTAATAAACATACTTTTAAAAGCAACCTGGATTCATCTTGTGAAATATTTCCTGCACAAAGTCAGGAACTCATACAGTATCAATGGGCCCTAGGCAGATCCCCGCCCCTGGGCCCAGACCCCATCTGGTAACAATATCACTTCAAATTTAATGTCAAATAATAGGGGAAGTGGTGGATATTTTAATATTTTCAGTCATAATCTTTGATCATCACCCTTCTTACATTTGGGAAAATTGCCTACATTATGAGTCCTGCTTTCTGAGAGAGAAGCTAGAAAACTCACCCAGACATCCTCCCCTGTGGTCAGGTGACCCAGGCTTTGCCATTCAGAGGCACTTCTGTTGGAAGAGATCATTGAGAGGACATGACCAGCAGTTGACCCACAAGCTTGAACCAGACAATAGGAGACTCCTCACCTTGGATATACACTCCATTTACCTCCCCCATACTAGAAGCTTTCCATGGACACACCCTAGAGGTAGTACTATAAGGTGAGTGAGACCATTTTGATGGTTTACATGATGAGCCTAGTTAAAGCCAGAATATCAAGTTTAAGATTCTGGTGGGAGCAAGTGGAGATCTCCTCCTCTTGTGGCCCACCCACGCCAAGCTTCAAACGTCAGTTCTCCTGATTATTAAACCTGCCACCTACTAATCTGGAGTGTCCTGCCTCTTTCTTTGGTCTCTCCTGCCATCCGGATACTGGGCCAGTTTCAAATTACACCCCACCAGGAAGTTCCTAAGGTTGCTACTAACAGTTTCTATGAAGCTCAGATATAAAGTGCAGAAGCAGTTTCATGCATGGGAATATATATAGGGCTTTGAACCTCTCTTTCTCTTCATGGATTCTGTTCTAGCCAAAGAAACCTCACTACCCTTTTAGCACACCCTGCCATGCCTATGCATTGCTTAGACCACTCACCAGTATTTGGGCCCTTAGAATTTTATATTTAAATATGTTATATTCAAATATGTTATGTGTTATATTCCTAAAGGCTTATATTGATTATCTGCTATTCAAAGTGTTGCCAATATTTCCTGTTTTGCCATTTACATCTCTGTACTGAAACTGCTCTCATAATAATTATCAAAATGACAACTTTGATGCTATTTCTATAGAACTTCTAACTAGAATTGGGCACAGTTGCTTTTTCTCTACTGCTTTTTCTTTGCCTTTTATGAATTCCACATAGTTCTAATTTTCCTTCATGGGTCATTGTCCTTAGGCCTGTCTTGTAAAACATGATGTTCTTCACAGTTTCATCCTTCTCACTGCACATTTTATATTCACTTCAATTTCTTGATTCTCAAAACTAGATTTCCAGCCTTGTTCTCTTTCTGAGCCCCTGACCCAAATATCTAATTGTCACTAGACATCACTTTTGGATTATACCATTTATATTAAAAACTCAATTTTCCCTTCATTTTTACTTTTTTTTTCTATCTCATTGAATTGTTCCACCAACTATCCCATTACCTAGCTAAAACAGAAGCATGAACATTTTCTTCCATTTCATCCTGTATATTTCACCAGCCGCCAAGCTGTGTATCACTTTATATCCTTTATCTCTTGACTCATCCATTGCATTCATCATGCCATTATCATAATTGTATTCCACATTATTCGTTGCCTAGATTTCTGTAATAGCCTCCTAACTGGTATCACTGTTTCTCTCCACCCCATCATCAATCCCCTATGCAGTGTTCAAAGGTGATTTTTCTAACGTGTCCATCTGATCATGGTCCTCCTCTGCTAAAAACTTCTTAATGGTTCCAAGGCCTTCAGACAAATTCCAATATGAAATGCAAAACTCTAAACTGGCTTGTGTTTCATCTTTATCATACTTGTCCTGCATACTACATGCTCTCACCATCCTTTATGATTTCTACCGCTTGGCATGCCCTGTCTTCTCTTGTATCTCAATTACAACATTCTCTGACTACTTCCTCCCCTTGGCAAATTTTTATATCTCCTCCCTGGGCTTTTCCTCTGGTTCTCCCGGGGAAAACTATAAATTATATGATCCTCCTAACGTCTCCAAGATTCTGGTTTTTTGCTCCTGGTAGACTTCAGTATACGGTTTTTCTGTGAACTTGCTAGCAGTCCCCTTTATACAAGATATGGATTTATCTTCAAATATCCCACCTAACTCCTTCATTACCTGGCACATTATAGGCAATCCATATATGTGGAATGACTGAGCCCATGAATGAATATTAAATCATTTCTAATCCATATATTTTTCCTCAGAACTTTCCTACTAATTTCTGTACCGTTTTGTGATTTACCTTATTTTACCTTGAAATTGCTATTTGTGAGATGAACCTACTTTTACTAACATCAGCTCTAAAGAGTAAGTCCCATCCCAGAAGGATGATATACCACTTAGTTTTGTGTACTTCTGCAAACAGATATTTCCCCAGTCTATATCAGAATTAATGCAATTCCATAGGGAAGGCAAAGGGTCAAGCACTGATCACACATTACTGATCACAGCAACTGCTGATGTTTCTCTGGAATTTAAATCTGTAGATGAACACTACCTTCTTGCTATTACTATTCTTAAAATAATGTGGCGAAAAAAACTTCTGCACAATCATGACTGAGAAACCAACTAAAATAAAACCTAAATAAAACAGTTTTATAAAACCACACATGGCAGAATGGATGCCGGAGATACCTGCAGTTGCTCTTTTGTTTGTATAATTAACATATGTTTAGGTACATACTGCTGAAATTTGAAATGTCAGTGTTTATTAATGAAAGAGATGTAGTAGCAGACTTGATGAAGAGTGACCTGATATGCACTTCAAATGACTGGTTAGATACACAGAGAGGAATTTGTTTCACGAATGCAATCTATTTTGAAGAGAACTGTGGTTCCTCAAAACAGTGAATTTCAACCAGTATGCCAGAAGAATTTTTAAAACATGCAATATTTGACTGTTTGACCTCTTTTCCCTTAGATTGTCAAATTAAAAAATGAGAACAGCCAACACAACAATAGTGAATGAATTAAAATCATACCTATTTTTTGGTCAGATCAGTAAATACACACACACACACACACACACACACACACACACATAAAAGAGAAACATGCAAATTGGTGTCACTCCACTACACCCACCAGCCAATTGGATGAGTATGCAAATTAACCCAAAAAAGATGGCCATTAATTTGCATATGCAGGCACTGAGCGGAGACTGAAGGCTCCAGTCGGAGTGAAGAGTGAAGACTGAAGACTGAAGAGGCTTGGCTTCTCCACCACAGCCTCAGAGGAGAAGCCAAGCCTCACTGTGACCGCGGAGAAGCCAAGCTTCGCTGCGACCACTGTGGCTGGACCATAGGCCTGGGTCCCAGGTGACGAAGGAAAACCGGTGCCAGAAGCCAGGGGAAGGAAGGCCTATTGCGTGTTGTTCTGTACCTTGAGCGGTGGCCAGGGCAGGCTGCAAGCCTGGGTCTCCCCTGGTGACTCAGGCCCCCAGCCACTCCGTGAGAGGCGGCCACGGAGCTGGAGATTTGGGTTCCCCTGGCGATGGAGGAAGCCAAGCTTCACGCCTGCCCTGGCCGCTGCTCAAGGGAGAGAACAACACGCAGGTGCAGCCAGGAGCCTGAGAGATCAACACAGAGGGGCGCCTGCTCCAAGCTTCCATGGTGTGGCTGGGGGCAGGCCCCCAGCGGATACACACACACACCCACACACACACACACACACTCACACACACACACACACGGGGTGCCTGCTCCAAGCCTCGGCTACCAGACTGTGGGGAGCGGTCCTCCCGGACTGTGAGAAGGGGCAGGCTGTGCTGAGGGACCCCCACCCCCAGTGCACAAATTTCGTGCACCATGCCTCGAGTGTGTGAGTGTGTGTGTGTGTGTGATTTAAGATAATGAGTCAATTTATTAAGCATCCGAACCTATGACCTGAGTATAATAACAGATTAGTTAAGTTATGTTTTAGAGAACCAGGAAGAAATTGGTCATAAAATAGCAACGACTTTTTTTTCTTGTGTTGTCCATTTCATACCAAATATTTACTAAAGAATACTTGACCAATGCTTCCCTTAATCCACACCTATGGTAGAAATGCTACAGAAAGATTCCTCAAGTGGAGCCCCTTTAGAAACATAATTTGAAGTAATATGCTTTTTGACTCTAAAATATTCTTTTGATTTTAGAGAAGCAAGGATTCAGGAACAGGTAAAAACAAAAAGAAAAAATAATTAAATTGGAGGACTATAGCACATTGGACAAAACATAAATAATATTTATTATCATGATAGACAATATGATATACATGTATTATATATTATATCATATGTTATATAATTACTTTCTATTAGACTGAGGGCTTTTTTAAAAAAAACAGTGGAACCCTTTTCTATCTAGTTCAGTTGCTGTCTGTTCAAGGAACAAGTAAGTGGCTCAATAAATATGTACTCTTGAGACTATGTTAATGTAACTGAAAAAGATAATATATTTGCAATCTGATATAAAAAAAATAAGGATAACTTTGACTTATTTGCATTCCGATATAAAAAAATAGGGTTAACTTTGACTTATTCTTAGTGTCATTAACACAAATTTATTCTTTCAAAAGAAGTATCCCATAATGTCAATTGCATAGATGATGTAAGACTGACCAGATGGAAGATCAAACAAGTATAGAAATACTTAAGTTTTGAGTAATTGGATGAAAAGTGGATATACTTTACATTTAGTATTAAGTAGACTTCTCACACTTAATTCAATCCCAATTTTAAAATACAGTAATGCAATAAAAGAGAGGTAACTGACTGCAAAATATACATCGGCAGAGTTTAGTTCCAGCCTTAGAATAATGTTACATGGCCTAGCTCTGTAGTTGAGAGATAAGTAAAATTGAAAATATAATTTCCTCAAACAATAGCAATAAAAAAGACTATAGTGCACATCTCTTATCTCAATTATTGTTTATTGGTTCATGCCTATTTTTTATGGACCAGATATTCCCATTGATTTAACTTTATTATTGTAAAACTCTGAAAAAATAATATTATTACACACAAAAAATGAATACTAACAGCATTATATACCTAAAAATTTGCTAGATATGTCAGATATTGATCAACTGAGAACATATTCCCAGCATAATAATCACACTTTGAAGTCTAGTAATTCAAGTGGAGTTTTTGTAACTTCAAGCTTCTAAATTCCACTATACAGGATAACAATGAAAACAAACTGTGGCTCGTGAGCCACATGCGGCTCTTTGGCCCCTTGAGTGTGGCTCTTCCACAAAATACCATGTGCAGGCGCAAGTACAGTGTGATTGAAACTTCGTGGCCCATGCGCAGAAGTCGGTTTTCGGCCTGGGCGAGTCTATTTTGAAGAAGTACTCTTGATATTTGGATCTATTGACTAATGAGTTTGCTGACCACTGTCCTATACAATGTCCTAGGGAAATCATCAGATTGCCCTTGCCTCCAGAATCAGGGAAAACACTATTGAGCACTTCACTGTGAATGGAAATCACTTCTATTGACCTCACTTCTATGGTCTCTTAGTTCTCATTCTTCCCTAGTAACAGCACTCAGGGTACTTTCTGAAAAATGAGTCTTACTGTATTTGGAAGGAAGAATAGTAGCTGTGTAACAAAAGCTTTTAACCAATCTAATTTAATAAAAGAGAAACATGCACATTGACCGCACCGCCACTATGCACTAAGCCACGCGCACCAACCAATCAAAGCAACTATATGCAAATTAACCCAACCAAGATGGCAGCCGGCATGCACGGAGCTGGAGCAAGCAGGAGGTTTGGTTGCCCTGGCAATGGAGGAAGCCAAACTTCCCATCAGCCCTGAGCCAGCTGAGGCCTCTGCTCATGGCAACAAAGTTTCAATTATAGAAGATAAATAAATTCCAGATACCTGCTTCCAGCCAGCCTCCACTGGGAGTGTGGGTGGCTGGGGGCCATGGCCAGCCTACAAACAGCCACCAACCCTTCACCCAGGATAGCCACACCCTCATGGGATGAGGGTCCCCACTGGGGGCTTTGGCCAGCCTGCAAACAGCCATCAAACCCTCACCCAGACCGGCCAGGCACCCCAGCAAGACCCCCCACCCTTAAGGGGGTATGGTCAGCCTGAAAACGGCCATCAGCCCCTCACCCAGGCTGGCCAGGCACCCCAGCGGGGACCCCTACCCTGAAGGTGCTGTGGCTAGCCTTAAAACAGCCATCAGCCCCTCACCCAGGCTGGCCAGGCACCTCAGCAGTACCCCCACCCTGAAGGGGCTGTGACCAACCCACAAACAGCCATCAGCCCCTCACCCAGGCTGGTCACACTCTCATGGGCTGAGGGTCCCTGCTGAGGGGCTTGGAAAGCATACAAACAGCCATCAGCCCCTCACCCAGGCTGGCCAGGCACCCCAGTGGGGAATCCCACCCTGAATGGGATGTGGTCAGATTGAAAACAGTCCTCAGCCCCTTACCCAGGCTGGCCAGGCACCCCAGTGGGACTCCGACCCTTATCCGGGACACCCTTCAGGGCAAACCAGCCATCCCCACCCATGCACCAGGCCTCTATCCTATATAATAAAAGGGTAATATGCAAATTGACCCTAACAGCAGAACGACTGGAAATGACTGGTCACTATGACACACACTGACCACCAGGGGGCAGACGCTCAATGCAGGAGCTGCCCTCTGGTAGTCAGTGCACTCTCACATAGGAGGAGCTCTGCTCAGCCACAAGCCAGGCTGATGGCTGCCAGTACAGCGGTGGTGGTGGGAGCCTCTCCCACCTCCTCAGCTGCGCTAAGGATGTCCGACTGTAGCTTAGGCCTGCTCCCTGCTGGCAAGTGGACATCCCCCGATCGCTCCCGGGCTGCCAGAGGGATGTCTGACTGCCATCTTAGGCACAATCCCTTGGGGAGTGGGCCTAAGCTAGCAGGTGGTCATCCCCCAAGGGGTCCCAGACTGCGAGAGGGCACAGGCCGGGCTGAGGGACCCCTCCGATTGCACAAATTTTTGTGCACCAGGCCTCTAGTTTTTATATGAAGTGTAATGTATAGCCCTAGCAGGTTGGGTTCAGTGGATAGAGTATCAGCCTGAAGGATCCCAGGTTTGATTCACATTAAGGGCACATGCCCAGGTTTCAGGCTTGATCCCCAGTGGGGGGCATTCAGAAGGTAGCTGATTAATGATTCTCTCTTATCAGTGATGTTTATATCTTTCTTGCCCTCTCCCTTCCCATCTGAAATCAATAAAAATATATTTAAAAAATAACAAAGTGTAACGTAGATACAAAGATGGTAATAGGAGAAAGAATTCATTTTACTCAGCCCATTTTCAAAGTTCACAGCTCATTAAAAATTAAGTTTATGTTTAAGAAACAAAAAAATTCCAAGACCTTTGGCATTGCTTGTATAGTAGAGAATAAAATGATGCTAGACAATAAAATTTACCTATTACTTACTGTTATGTGCCTAAAATATGCTAGGTTAGGCAATATACTTATGATGTTTCTTATTAATATAACAGCAATATGTAATAGATACTGCTATTCTTATTTAGACCTATAGAAATAGGGCACAGAGAGGTTATATAATTTGCCCAATGTCATGCAATTTGTAAAAGATGAAATCAAGATTCAAATCCACGTTTTCTTACATTAAGGTATATGCCCTTCACACTATGTAATACAGCCAATCCCTGATATTGGTAATGTCTACAGAAGATGATAAAGTCATTCAATACTTACATTTAGGCCATTCTCCATCTCATTTCAGTAACTTCCATTTTAGGTCATTTATAACCAAAGGAGACAAACTGATGCCCGTGTGTATCTATTTTATATGTGGAATAGCTTCCATGTTTTATTTTAAGTGAGATTACATTTTCAGTCTGACTATTGATTTTCTTTAAAGACAAAGAAAACCATCAGACCAATTTTTCTTTCCCAGAGAGTGAGTCTGGGGGACTGCAGAGATGGCACTGTACACAGACCATATCAAAGGGGACACATAAAAGTTGATATTTTCTTTTTATTACTTGAGAAAAGTGCACAGTGGCAATTAAAGTGCCTGAGTCTCTAAGCTCAAATCTATTTATTGTGGCTGATAATGAGCACAATGAGAAAATGTGCTCTGTTCCAAGAGTGATAATAACCTTTTAAGTGCAAAAGAAATACAGGTATCCTCCACTTTTTGAAAGTTCACATTACACCACTTCAGTTTTACAAATGATCTACATTAGTATTCACATCACTAAAGAAATCCAAAGAGGACTTTCACTTTTATGAAAAAGGTGAAAAACAAAAATAGCATTGTGTTTGTTTTGCAACAAGCCAGTATAAGGGCAACAAAACCCCGTGTAGTCAGAGTGGCACCACCAAGCGATTTACCAAGGAACTACCCTCAGCATCAAGCTGCCATAGCTTTGAACTGTGTCTGTGAGCATCTGTGCTTTACCCTGACTTATTTTGTACATCCGTTAGCAAGATGTGTCCTGCGGTACCAAAGCAGCCTAAGAGAGCTAATAGTTCTCTTACACTTAGTGTAAACTAGACATACTTAAGCATATTTAGTGTTACTTGGTAGGCTATTTTGAGGGTCGGAGAATGCTCTTATTTATTTATATATATATATATGGTGTACCAAAATATGTATACACAATTTAACAATTGATTCCATTATATTTTGAAAATGAAATGTATTTTAATAAACACTACCTTTATAATTATTCAAAATGTGTATACTTTTTTTGGAACACCTTATATATGGATGATAATTGCATCTTCACTTTGTGTCATTTAGACTTACACAAGATTTCAAAGGAACACTCTATAAGAGCAAGGGAATTCTGTAATAAGAAAAGGCATTCAGGCAAGTTTCTCTGGAGTTGAAGGGGATGTACAAATTCCATTATTTGCTTATAGGATTCAGGCTACTCCCCCTCATCACTTTGAAACTGTTTTCAGCTTTACATATATCTCTCATCTGGCCTCCTGGGTGGTTACCAGCAGGACATGCATCTTATCATAGCTTCTCTTTAAACAGAGTCAAAAAGATCACATAAAAGGCTATTGGATATTTCCAGATATTTCGTTCCATATTAAAGGAACAAAATAAATACTATGCAATTAGGATATATGATTATACCTTGTTTTATGCATTAGCTTTGATCTTGAAAAGTTGCCTATTAAGTATCTATTTCCACAGGAGTGTAAAAGAAAAGCTGAATTCTATGATGTCTGCTATTGCTGCATCTTCTTTATTTGTGTTACTGAGCATGATCCTTTGGTAGGACAGTAGGATTACTGAGGAAGTAGATAGAAATGGCTAATCGAGAAAAGGTGATCTGAAGTATGTACTCTGTTAGTTCTTGCTTATCACATGTTTGCAAAGATGGCAGCTACTTCATGTAAAACTCATGTAAACACAACAACCAATAACTTTTAAGCAGAAATGTGTTATTCCTCACTGTCAGCTTTGCATCCACCTAGTACTCAGTGATTCTCAGTCTTGGCTTCACATTACACTTACTGAGGGGTATTTAAACACTGAGCACTAGGCCACTTGGAGTAATACAATCAGAATCTCTGGAGGTGGAATCAATGTTTTTGGGCTCCTCAGATGATTCCAATGAGCAGCCAAGAGTGAGAACCACAGAGAAAAGCCTCAATGGTCACCAGCTCCAATGTCAACATATTTTCTTGTGTAAATTTCTAACACCTGGACCAATGTAGTTCAATCTCAGGAAGATAATGTGTTAAAAACAACAATGACCAAAACAAAACAAAAACAACAACAAAAACAAACACACAGATGAGTAGCCAGAAGTAGTTAAAAAGAAATTTCAATGTTCATGCATATATCTGAAGGTCATTAAGGATGATTTAAAATTATAATTTCTAAAAAAAAAGGTTACACCGTACCTTTCCTCTTCTATATATTCCCTCACACTCCAAAACCTTTTCAGCTGCATTTTAAATCACTCAACAAAACCCCCTCTTCTACACTCAGTCTTTATGATTTTTCTTTTTTCTTTCTGTGCCTTTTATCTTCATTACTGACCATTTCCTTCTGCTTAGTACTTCACCAGGTTGGTTGACAAAACCAGCAAAAAGAAATCCTTCCTTCTTTTTTTTGGAGGGGGAGGTAAAAATAATGGCAGAAATTGTGCTGGAAATTCTAGGGTTAGTTTGTTGGATTGGAGTGAGAGATAATTGTAATACTCCCATTTGCCTGTGCCAGTGTTTCCTCGCACACTTTTGTCAATCTTTAATCCTTTTCCCTCAAGAGTTAAGATGTATAATTCTGTTTCTTAAGAGAATCCCTACATTTAAAGTCCTAGCCCTAATCTTTACCTTTTGTGAGATAAAAAAAGTGTATACCGGGCAATGAGTAATTATACGTACTTCTTCTGCGTTGGCTGAAGCAAAAAAAAATAGGCCAATTTACAAAAGTTTTGCAGATATAATATGGAGTTTCTACATGCCCTTCATCTACTTTCTTCCACTGATGTACCCAACTGAGATTGGAACATTGCTACCAACTATACTCTTGACTTTTTTTTAGGTTTCACCAGTTTTCCATTGAGAAAGTGCCCGCCATGGCAGACATCACCCACATAAAAACCATAATGACAGTGACAATTTTTACCACCACTTGTTCTAGGACATGGTTAACCACAGAAAATCCTTCACCCCTAATACTATATTAATATTCCGTTATCTTTTGAAATGTTCCCAAACTGCTTGCTTGCCCTCTTGTAGCCAAGGCTACTAGAATTGACAAATGTACCTGAAGACCAATTAGAAAGTCTCCCCATTTCAAAAACACCCACCTTAGTAGATTACTTGCCAGTTCATGAGTGTCTTAATTTTCCTCTTTTTATTCTATAAAACTCATTATTCTTTCTAAAACTTTCGAATCACTGATGCAATGAAAATGTTGGCAGATGTGTTTTCTTGCCATGAATTTATGAATAAACTAGAGGCCCAATGCAAGAAATTGTGCAAGAGTAGGCCTTCCTTCCTCTGGCTGCCAGCACTGGCTTCCCTCTGGCACGCGGGACCTGGGCTTCCATCCAGTCCTGGCTTCGTCCAGAAGGACGTCTGGAAGGACGTCCAGTCTAATTAGCATATTGTGCTTTTATTATTATAGATAGCATTTGATAATTTTGTCTCAAACTTATGTCTTGGGAACCATTGGGTATTTTTGTTTTTATGCTGCTTGGAGTTTGCTGTGTTCCTGGCATAGGTGGATTGACATTTTTATCAGTTATGAACATTTTTGTATTATTTTTACACAGTTTTCTCACATTGTTTTCTTGTCTCTTTCCTGGATATTAATTAAACATTAATTATATTATTAATTGTTTTTTTGGCAGGTCTTGGATGCTTTTTATATTTTTTAATCTTTTTTATCATGCGTTTCAGTTTGTATACCAGTCTGTTTCTTAGAACTTTTAATAAATTTCTTATTTCAGATTTTGAATTTTTTAGCTCTAGAATTTGTTTCATTTTAAAGTTTCAATTTTTCTTTCTAAACTCACTTATTACATCTGTACACTATTTTATGCTATATGTTAAACTTACATGTGAGTGATTTAAAGCCCTGCTGTGTCTAACATTTGAAGCATTTATGGGATTGTTTTTATTGTCTTTCATTTTTTTAATTAAGGGTCACAGTTTTCTTATTTGCATATATTTTAAATTTTAATTGTATATTAGACGGTATGACAAATCCATTGTAGAGCTTCCCCTTGAGTATCTAATCTTGCACTAAAACATACTGACTTCTGTTCTGGAAGGTTGCTATATTAATAGGGGACCTTCATGATGTTTTTGAAGCTTGGTTTCAGGATTATTTTTGTTTTGTGCTTTGTTCTTCACCATAGCCCTTACTCTACAGTGTGGTCTTTCCCCTAATGCATGATCTTTCTGAATGCCAGGGTTGTTCAGAAAAGTATTTCTTCTCTAGCAGGGTTTAAACTCTGATATATCTCTAGCAGTGTGTGCATCCTCTCAGATGTCTTCAATTTTAAGCCCTCTAGAAGTTGCAATTTGCTAGAATGCAAAGTCTTGCAGAGCAATTTCATAGCTTAGTGTTTAACAGGGATCTAAGGGAAACCTCAGTGCTGATTTTAGGAGCTCTTTACTTTCTAATAACTTTGTTCTGAAAATTTTAATTGCTTTTCCAGGCCTTAATTCCAGTTTCTTTCCTTGCTTTCATCTGTTTCTTTGGCTAAATTCAATCAATGATCTTTCCTTGGATTCTACCACTCTGCTCCATGGTTCAGAAATCACCTTTAGGCAAAAAGCAAGATTGAATGCTGAAAAAATAACTTTAGCTTTCTCTTTTCCTCTGTATATCAGCCCTGATTTTTCTGCTATGCCATATCTGAAAAAAAGTACCATCATAAATTTTTTCAGTTTCATACCTCTGTAAGCTATGAGGAAAAATCCAATACCAACAAGTAGCTGAAATCAGAATTTTTTAAAACATTTTAATGCCACATTATTTTGCATATATATGTTACTAGAGGCCCAGTGCACGAAATTGTGCATGGGTGGGGTCCCAAGGCCTGGCCAGCAGTGAGGGCTGATCGGGGCCTTCTTTCCCCAGCTGCTGGCTGCCGGCCAGGGCCTTCCTTCATTCTGCACCTCCCCCTGGTGGTCAGCACACATCATAGCAAGTGGTCGAACTCCTGGTTGGTCAAACTCCTGATGGGACAATTTGCATATTAGCCTTTTATTATATGGGGTGGTATTATAATTGTTTTGTGATATTTTTAACCTAATATCCACAGAAAAGGTCTTTATTTGTCTCATGTAGTAGTGTTCTCTCAGATTCTACTTTATCTGAAATTAACATTGCAAATATGTGTTGATATTTCTCTGTGTGCATAGGTTTATTTAAATATCTATTCAGCTTTTTAACAATTTCTTGAAATAAATGCCATTGTTTAATTATTCAATATTTTCTTGCATGAAGAACCACAATTTTTTATGTTTGTTCTCTCAGTATTTTATCTATTATCTTCTCTCATTATTTCTTCAATGTTGGAATTTTTTAATGATCCAACATTTCATTGATGTGATTTGCATAGATGTCATTTCCTTTTCTAATTCACTCCAAAGTGAATTCTAATTTTGTTTGGTAATTTGTCTGTTACTATAGCATTGTATTCTTAACAGCTTTCTTTTTCTGTTCCTTTTCCTTCATTTTAGACTTTCCTTTTATAAACGTCTGCCCTATTTATCAGAAGCCACATCTTCTTGAGCTCCACTGAAGATGCAAATGATAAAAAAAGCTTATTCTCATCATTTCTAATCTAAATATTATTCCTAATGTATGTTTTCTCTGTGAGTTTTTAAAATGTTTCCTTTTACTGAAGTGAAACTAATTTTCACATATCCTATTGCATTTTTTATTCTCATTTTTCTACTTCTGTATTAGACTCCTAGTGTGGCAGCAGCAGCAAAATGATGGCAGTACAATTGGCCAAAGGGCCTACAAATCTGAGAGAGAATATTGTTCTCTATGACCCTAGGAACTGTGGTCCTGAGAGCAAAAAGAAAATCCACATTGCTTTATTTCTCTATATGTACTATTGTTTTTGGCCTTAGAGGTAGACAGAGTAGTAAAAATTATGTGAACAAGTGAGAAAACTAAAGGACAATAAGACCAAGAAGGGGGACCCTGAGAGCTGGAAAGTGTTAGGGAAATCACAGAGAAAAAATATCTCAGGAAACAGACACTAAGATGCTGTATATAAACATCTGGGACCACTCTAAGCATGTATGGATGTTTCACATGCATGTTTCTGACTTAAACAGCACATCAAAGGCTTTGAGAATGGCACTCACATGCACATGACCACCCAGATCCCAGACTAACTACTGAGTGATGCACATGCGGTACAGATGGAAATAATATGGCAAACACTTAGATACCTGAATTCCTAGAACATGGGTGAGAGAACTTGTGGGTTAAACCCAACTTACTTGATTTCCAGCTAAAATCAGACATTATCTTTTGAATTTAAATGACATCAAGAATGTTATGACATAATATTCAAATGTTCAGAATTTAATCCAAATTTACATGACAAAGAACTGGGAAAATCTTACTCACTCTCAAAAGAAAAGTCAACCAATAAAGGTACACCTTGACATGACCTAGGTATGGTAATTATCAGACAAAGACTTTTACAGCAGCTATTATAATTATGCTCAAGAAGTAAGGATGCATATTCTTGAAATGAATAGAAAGAGGAAAAGTCTCAGTAAGAGAATGAATCAGATTACCAAATATAAATAATTTTAACTGAAAAATAAATTAACAAGTAAAATTCACTGGATGGGCTCAATAATAAAATGAAAATGACAGAGGAAAGGGTCAGTGAAATTGAACTTGTATATAGTTTAGTACAAATTATTCAGGCTGAACATCTAAGAGGCAAAGATTGTAGACAATGTACGTAGAAACTCAGGAGTCCATGAAACAATAATTAAATGTCTAACATTTATGTTATTAGAGTCCCAAAAGGTAAGGAGAAAGACTGTGGTACCAAATAAATACAGAAGGAAATAATAGCTAAAATCTTCTTAAATTTTGGTAAAATATGTCAAAATAATTTTCCAAATTAAAGAAACCCAGTAAACTCCAGATAAAAAGAAACTATGTTAAATACATCATAATCAAAATATTCAAAACTAAAGATAAATAAAAAAATCTTGAGAATCCAAATACAAATGCCTCATTAAATATAATAAAATGATTTAAAGTACAGGTTTCATATTGGAGAGAATATAAACTATTGAAAACGTAGATGTAGGAAATAAAACAGAAATTGTAATATCTGGATAAGTAAAATTATCATTTTCTTTTGTTAAAACATGTATATAGTTAGAAGGAAAATATTATATTGTCTTTTGAGGATATACACACACACAAACACACAGCTACACTATAATGGGGGGGGGGTAAAGATTATTACCACTTATATGGTGATAAGATTTCCACACTGCATTTGATAAGATTTCCACATTGCATTTGAAGTGATAAAATACTGATTCTAAGTAGACTATGTTTAATTTCTAGAGCAACCAGTAAAAAGGTAACAAAAATATATAGTGAATATTACCATGGGTAAAATGGAATACTAAAAAGTATTTATTTTACATAAAGGGAGATAGGAAAGGGGGCAGTGGAACAAAAATGAAAGGAAACAAACAGAAATAAGTAGTATAATTGTATCCTAAATAAATTGTATCCTAAATAAGAACATGTCAAAAATTACATTAAATATTCGTGACCTAATCATGTCAAAAGATGGAGATTATGTGAATGGGTTTGAAGAAATACAACACAAGATCCAATTATATGCTGTCCGCAAGAAATCTATTTTTAAAACAATCATAAAGGTAGGATAAAAGTAAAAGAATGGTAAAAGATACACCATCCAGACAGATACACCATCTACTGACCCATTTATTTTTATGCAATACCTTTCTTTATCCCTAGTAATTTTTCTTACTCTGAATAAATTCCTTCTGTCTTAAAGACACCCTTAAACATATTTTATGGGCTTTTATGGCAGTAAATTCTTTAAATAATGTTGTAAAAGTTGTTTTTTTTTCAATTTTGAAAGATATTTTTTTTAGGTATAGTATGCTCAGTTGATAGTTTTTTTTTGTCCTTCAGCATTTTGAACAAGTCATCTGACTTGTGTAGTTTGAGATAAGAAATGTGCTACATTCTTATCTCTGTTCCTCTGTAAGTAAAGTGTTTTTTTTCTTTCAAGATTTTTGTCTTTGGTTTCCAGTAATTAGATTATCATATGACTAGGTATTTTATTTGTGTGTATTCATCCTGTTTAGTCTCCCCTGAACTTTTACATCCACATTTATAAAATACCTTCATAGTTACATCTAGATTAGTGTTTGATTGAAAAACTGGTTAATATAATCTAGCCTGATTAACACATAGAACTATCACAGATGGATACTTTGCTTTATCCATCTTTTCAACTGGAATATTTAGTACGTTAAACTTAGTTATTTTAAATTTCCTGCCTTAAAGTTCCAAAATCTACATCTTATCTAAGTTTAGTTCTACTGTTTCCTATTTGACAACACGTTATTTTTAACTTTTGTATCCCTAATGATTTATTTTGGTA
The DNA here is from genome assembly GCF_014108235.1 of Myotis myotis. Taxonomy (NCBI): domain Eukaryota; kingdom Metazoa; phylum Chordata; class Mammalia; order Chiroptera; family Vespertilionidae; genus Myotis; species Myotis myotis. The sequence continues at coordinate 164,338,735 of NW_023416313.1, forward strand.
TTTGGATATCTTGTGTAGAGCCCTAGAGAATAAAATAGAGTTAATAGTTTTGTTTTTCATTATTGCAATGGAAATGGGCTTACTCTCTTTCTGATAAGGTATTAGTGTGGGGACTGAGTCAAATTAGTCAGGAGTTAATATGTAATTAGGATTTTGTTGTTACCATGGTTTCCTTCAGTGTAGCATGGGGTTCAAATTCCACTGGCATTACCTCATTTTTAGGGTAGGAGTTGGTTTTCCAATGGCTTTATTTCAGTATCCGCTCATCCTAATCTTTAGGTCTCTCCTTTGCACTGTGCTTCATCCAGAAAGTATCTCTACATACTCTTGGCCTATGTCTAGCAAAAAAGAAATGCTGTCTTGTTAATCTGGTGGTGGGGTTCAGAGATGGGCTATCCATTTTTATTCTGATTAATCTAAGAAACAGGAGGGCACTAGTTCCCTGGTTCTTAGGGGTGAGTCATTCTCAGAGGTTCTGTCTACCTATAGCTATATTAGACCTCTATTGGTTTGGGACCAGCAAGCATTCCTACCATTCCCACAGGGTAGGGGTCTTATTCCGTTCCTTTTTATCAGTCACTATTTTTTAAATTTGTTTCCTAAGTGTTACAATTTGTTTTCGCCCTTCCTTAAATGTTAAAACTCTTTTTCTATAGGAGAGGTAGGTAGAGGAAAAGAATTTGAGTGTGGTTTTGTGCTTTCTCTATACTGGTTGATCTTCCTCTCTGAGGCTTGCACCATGAAGAAGGCTGTCTTAAGACCACTGACACTTTTATATGAGCACCCAGTGAGGAGAATGGCTTGTAAGTAGGTCTGAAAATACTGAATTCCCATCAATTATGTGTACCCCAAATGTTCTATATTATTCAACTAGTACATGCTTAGCCTTTACCAATTTGTTAGGAAAATTTAGCTGGATTCTACTGATGGGACCAGAAGCATCTGTCCCAGGGAAACAAGTCCTCTGTCCTGTCTCTCCTTGACACTCCCCGTAGCTCTTTAGATTTAAGGTTAGTTCATGGCTCTCAGTTCTCTGACAAAACCAAGAAATCTTTTGGGCCCTAACAGGTTTGGCTCAGTGGATAGAGTGTCGCCCTGTGGACTGAAGGGTCCCAGGTTTGATTCTGGTCAAGGGCATGGACCTTGGCTGCAGGCACATCCCCAGTAGGGAGTGTGCAGGAGGAAGCTGATCGATGTTTCTCTCTCATCAATGTTTCTAACTCTCTATCCCTCTCCCTTCCTCTCTATAAAAAAAAAACCAATAAAATATATTTAAAAAAGAAAAAGAAAAAAAGAAATCTTTTGGCACTGGAGGAAAGTTCAAACTATTAAGCCCCTTGTCAAACTGCCTAGGACCCCTCACCCTGGCCCCACCCCATAACCGCAAGTAAAACCTCTCGCCAGTCTCCTTTCCTTGCTCTCTCAAGCCATGCTTTCATCTTCATGAGAGGCCTACCTTTTTCTTCTAGAAAAGCCTCAGTTATCAATATACATATAAAGAAACGGAAGTAACTTTTTACCAGTTGACTCTTGTTCTTATGAATGTCTAATCTGGTGGCTCAGAGATGACTAAGGTGAACCATGCCATCCTTGTTTGTAACTGTTTGTGAGGATCTAAGACCATATAATAATACTAGAGGCCCAGCACACGAAATCATGTGAGGGTAGAGTCCCTAGGCCTAGGCTGTGCTCAGGGCCATCTTCCACCTGCTCATCAGTCCCCAGTCCCACCCTGCCTCCACCCACCCCAGTTCCCCATGGTTCCCCATTGGCCATCCAGTGATCGGAGTCTGCGGGCTGCGGAGAGGGACTGAGAAGTGGTCAATGCACCTCATAGTGACTGGCCAATCAGTCATTCCAGTCGTTACGCTGTTACAGTCGCTGGCCTTTTATTATACAGGATACTTGATGTATCAGACCTAGTCTCAGGAGGAAATAAATGGAACACTGAAGAAAATATGAGGAGGGTTTAACGGAGGATGTGTTTGCAAATTTATAGTCAATAGGCAATGAAAAGGAAAAGAGTTCCATACTAGGGCTGGCAAACTAGTAACAGGAGAGGTCAATATTATTCTTAGACCTGAAGGGTAAAGAGAAGGAGGGAAACCATAATGTGAGGAGAGAGAAGACTGGATGGAGAGGTTATGGAGCTGAGGTTTTTGGTGGAGACACACAGCCAGCATAAGGTAACCATGTAGAGAGGGAGCCAAGAGAATGATTATGCTATCACTTTTTTCCCTATTATCTCCTACATGTGACCCTCCTCTTATTATCAACAAAACCCATCTGAAAGCCAGAGGAGAAAGAACTAATGATGCCATCTGATAGGCCAGTTCTGAGCTGGGTAATGAAGAATAGAAAAGAGGTCAGAAGGTGTAAAGGAAAGATGCCCAGGACACTGGATTTTCTCCATGTGTAAAGTAATACTATAAATCTACTTGCAAATTATTGTTGTTCTTCCTTTTATTTTTATTTTATTTATTTCTTTAATCCTCGCCCGTGGATATATTTTTACTGATTTTAGAGAGAGGGGAAGGGAGAGATAAAAAGAGGGAGAGGGAGAGAGAGAGAGAGAGAGAGAGAGAGAGAGAGAGAGGGAGGAATATTGATGTATGAGAGAAACAGTGATTAGTTGCCTCCCAAATGCACCCTGACCAAGGATCAAACCCACAGCTTAGGCACGTGTCCTGATTGGGAATCAAACTGGCAACCTTTTGGTGCATGGGATGATGTTTCAACTCAATTGAGCCACACCGTCCAGGGTTGTCATTCTTCCTTTTAGTAGAAAGACACATCCTTTGGTTTTACTATATTTAGAGAAGTAATAATACTTTTCATGTCCCTAACAGCTTCTGTAAAATTTCCTTTACTAATTAATTTCAAACATTTTTCATGTGTATCAAGTCTCTATGCTCTTTAGCTGCTGCTGCTGCTGTTGTATGGGTGTGCTTGGGGATTATCGTCCCCTCAATACATGGTGAAAATGACAATAACACTGAGGTTCTCCCATATCATCTTAAGATATGGTTTCATTTTTCCTTTAATTTTTAACTTTGGGTATCTTCGTCCATACTACACTAAAAGAGACATAATGCTTTTTGATTCATCCCATCACTAGACTAAGAGCAATTTCATTGTTTCTGCAATGATTTTATAACATTAAAATATTGCTAAGGGCATACACTTGAAGTAATCCTGAACCCAGTTTTATTTTTCCCTTCGCTAGTTAACATTAGTAGATTATTTTATATTAAAATCTAAAACACAGGCTAGGCTAGAAATCTGTATGCATAGGCTATAAAGAGAACATGATTGATTGTGTTAATTATTTTTCTTTAGAAGAAAGGATTTATATTCACTAAGTACCTTCACAAATATTTTCAGTGATAAGGCAGCCTTAGCTTTACTTATGTTTCTAATCTTTAGAAATTCACCCAGGTTCTCTTCAATGATAAAATTAGTGTCCTATATTCTGATATTCTCTGATGTATAATGGTGTGTCCTGGCAAATGAAGGTTCTGCTCAATTACTGGTATATACAAAAAGCAACCTTCTTTTTTCCCATCTCTTCCGTGGTGATGCTACAGTGCAATACACATGTTAAACAACAGGAAGTGAGAAGATTCCTAGTGTAAATATAAGTAGTTATAATAATGAAATATGAGTAGTTGTATAATTAAAGTAATTTTACATCAGTGTAAAATGCTGCTTATAAAAGCAAAACAGCTTTTTGCAAAGAATACTTATGTTTGATAAAACCTGTATTTCCTTTCCAAAAATCTGGTTTTTATTGCAGCTGTTTAGGTAGTCATTCAGCTGTTCAATAAAAGACATGTAGTAGAAAGAATAAAGACTGAAAATTCAGATTTTAGAAAAATAAGTACCTACTTTCATGGACTTAACAATCTAAAAGCAAATAAAGGCATGGATGAGTACTTGGGAAACAGGAGCCTGGGAGTTAACAGAGTAAATTAAAAAATACAATAGTGCTGAAAACCCATTAGAGTTTTTTTTTTTTCAGTAATGTCACTACTTTCCTATTGTATACTCATTTATCCATTAAAAGGTAAATTATTTATTAAAGTGATCTTTAGCAACTAAATATAAAAATTCTGATAATAGCAAAAAAATCTATATTTCATTAGCCTTTTATTAGGATGGCTGAAAAAAAAAATGGTTCTGAAAACCTTTCCACAATTTAAAAATTACTAGAAACTAATGCTGGTCCAATTTGTATAAAGGTGGAATGTAGTCCAGGTCACCTCAGCACTGGGTTAGTATAAGTGGGTGTGATAATAGTATCTTCAAAAAAGCATATTACCGTAATTGCATGCTCCTTGAGGTTAGACCAAGAGAAGGGTGAGGCTGAGAGAATGTCTCACGGAATGGAATTTTTAGAGTCAGGGAGTCCAGTGATCACCCCAAGACGCCAAGTCTGTGAGATGCAGGCAGGCTCTCTAGAGGTTTTGGGAAATGTGACTTGATTGCATTCTCACACCCTACAACTCATGCCTCTTACAATATATTTACCTCTAATGGTAACAGTGTAACAATATATTTGTCAATGCAGCATGTTATAAGAAAGCCCTTCAATAATAGAATTTTGTACCTCTTTTAATTTTTGTGAAGTATCTACATAACTAAGGCAAAAATATTTTCTGGCCAATTTATTAGATTTTCTACTTGATTTTTCTTTTTTCATTTTGTTTGTTTTTAAATCATCAATCCTCCCACACCATTCCTCTTTGGCAACCATCACCTTGTTCTCTATGGGTCTGTTTCTGTGGCATATTATATATTTATTTTTTTTAGATTCCACATATAAGTGAATCATTTACTTAACATAATACCATCTAGGCCCTTCCATGTTGATGCAAATAACAAGATGTCATTATTTTTTTTACTGCTGAGTAATAGTCTATTTTATATATATACTAGAGGCCTGGTGCACAAAAATTTGTGCACTCGGGGGTAGGGGGTTCCTCAGCCTGGCCTGTGCCCTTTCGCAGTCTGGGACCCCTCGGGGGTGACCACTTGCTGGCTTAGGCCTGCTCCCTGGGGGATTGGGCCTAAGATGGCAATCAGACATCCCTCTGGCAGCCCGGCAGCCCTCGGGGGATGTCCACTTGCCAGCGGGGAGCAGACCTAAGCTGCAGTCAGACATCCTTAGCACTGCTAAGGAGGCAGGAGAGGCTCCCACCACCACCGCTGTACTGGCAGCCATCAGCCTGGCTTGTGGCTGAGCAGAGCTCCCCCTTGTGAGAGTACACTGGCCACCAGAGGACAGCTCCTTCATTGAGCATCTGCCCCCTGGTGGTCAGTGTGTGTCATAGTGAGCAGTCATTCCCAGTCTTTCTGTTGTTAAGGTCAGTTTGCATATTACCCTTTTACTATATAGGATTGAGGCCTGGTGCACGGGAGGGGGCTGGCTGGTTTGCTCTGAAGGGTGTCCCGGATCAGGGTGGGGGTCCCGCTGGGGTGTCTGGCCAGCCTGAATGATGGGCTGATGGCTGTTTGCAGCTGACCACACCCCCTTCATGGTGCAGGTCCCCACTGGGGTGCCTGGCCAGCCTGGATGACGGGCTAATGGCTGTTTGCAGCTGGTCACATCCCCTTCAGGCTGCGGGTCCCCACTAGGGTGCCTGGCCAGCCTGGGTGAGGGGCTGAGGGCCTTTTTCAGGCTGGCGGGTGACTGAAGCTCCCAGCCTCTTTTTTTTTTCCTTTTTTTTTTTCTGTGATTTATTTAACTTCTATAGCTGTCTCTGGAGCTGAGAGCTGGCTACAGCTCTGAGGCCGCAGCTGGCTGAAAGCAGGTATCTGAGTTTGTTTAGCTTCTATAATTGAAACTCTGTTACCATCATTGGCACTCTAAGCTCTGAGCCTGCTGCCGGTTAGAAGCAGGTATCTGGAGTTTGTTTAGCTTCCATAATTGTAACATTGTTGCATCTGGAGCTCAGAGCTTGGCTGAGGCAGGTGGGGAACCTAGGCTTCCTCCATCACTGGAGCAAGCAAGCCTCCTTTTCGCTTCAGCTGCATGGCTGCCGGCCGCCATCTTTGTTGGCAGTTAATTTGCATATCCTGCTGATTAGCCAATGGGAAGGGTAGCGAAGTTATGGTTAATTACCATGTTTCTCTATTATTAGATAGGATTACATATATATAATATGTATTGATATTTCTTCTTTATTCATTCATCTATCAATGGACACGGGGGTTGCTTCCATGTCTTGGCTACTATAAATGAATGCTGCAATGAGCAGAGGGATGCATATATCTTTTCAAATTAGTATTTTTGCTAACTTTGCATAAATACCCAGAAGTGGAATTGTTGGGTCCTATAGCAGCTCTGTGTTTAACTCTTCGAGGAATCTTCCTCCTGTTTTCCAAAGTGGGGGCATAAGTTTACAATTCCACCAACAGTGAAAGAGGGTGCCCTTTTCTCCAGATCCTTACCAGCACTTGTTATTTATTGATTTTTTATGATAGCCATCTGACATGTATGAGGTGATATCTCATTAGGTTTTGATTTGCATTTCCCTGATGATTAGTGATGTTGCGCAGCTTTTCATGTCTCTTGGCCATCTATATATCCTCTTTGGAGAACTGTCAATAAGGTCCTCTGCCCATTTTTAAAAGATTGCTTATTTTTGGCATTAAGTTATATGAATTGCATATATATTTGGATATTAACCCCTTATTGGACATATCATTAGTGAGTATCTTCTAATATTCAGTTGGTTGTCTTTTTATTTTGTTGATGTATTTTCCTTTTTACTTTGATGTAGTCCTATTTGCTTATTTTTGCTTTCATTGCCTTTTACTGAGAAGACATATCCAAAAAGAATACTGCTAAGACTGATGTCAAAAAGTTTACTGCCTATCTTTTCTTCTAGGAGTTTTATAATTTCAAGTTTTACATTTATGTTTTTAAACCATTGTTTGATGTTGAACCATTCTTGCATCTCTAGGATAAATCCCACTTAGTCATGTATTATTGAATCTGGTTTGCTAATATTTTGTTCAGCAATTTTGTGTCATTCATCAAGGACATTGGCCTATAATTTTCCACTAGAGCTCCCAAAAAAATGCAATTCAGCTTAAGCCTTGATTTTAGCTTAGTGAAACATATTTCTGATTTCTAGTAATGAAAGATGATAAATTTGTATTATTTCAAGCCAGCAAATTTTGATAATTTGTCATAGCAATGACAGGGCATTAAGAGATTTTGGTATCTGGAAGTGTAGTGCCACCATAACAAATACCTAACAATGTAGAAGTGACTTTGTACTGGACAAAGGGCAGAGGCTGAAAGAATATCAGAGCAGGATAGGAAAACCTTATATTGCCTTAAGCAAATTGTTGGTAGGCATAAGGATATTAACAATTCCACTAGCATGGACTCAGAAGGAAGACTTATATAGCAGGTATCTGAATGAATATTCCTGGATACAGAAAATAGACAGACTTGGGAACATAGAGAACTGGAGAAGGCATGCACCAAACAGACTGAGCAGCTACGTATGAGTAATGGTTGATGTTTGCCCAAAAGGAACACAAACCAGCGTTATAATTTGTTCAGATGTTGAAAGATAAAATGGCAATATCCTTATCACTAATTTAAAAAATTAAAAAGCACTGTCAATCCACCAAAATACATGCAGGGTGTGACAAAGTAGGTTTAGAGTTGTGAGCATTCAAAATACAGTTTATTATTATATTACTAGAGGCCCAGTGCACAAAAATTTGTGCACTCGGGGGGAAGGAGGGGGAGGGTCCCCTCAGCCCGGCCTGTGCCCTCTCGCAGTCTGGGATCCCTCGGGAGATAACGACCTGCTGGCTTAGGCCTGCTCCCGGGTGGCAGAGGGCAGGCCCAATCCCTAGGTGCAGCCCCTGGTCGGGCTCAGAGCAGGGCCAATTGGGGAGTTGGGGCACAGTCCCCTGTGATGCACAGAGCAGGGAGGATTGGGAGGTTGCGATGCCACCCTCAGTCACGCTCAGGGTAGGGCCTATTGGGGGGTTGGGGCACCGCCTCTTGTCACACTCAAGGCAGAGTCGATGGGGAGGTTGTGGCACCACCCCCTGTCATGCACAGAGCAGGGCCAATTGGGGGTTTGGGCGCTGCCCCCTGTCATGCATAGGGCAGGGCCGATCAGAGGGTTGGGGAGCTCCCCGCTGTCATGCACAGAGCAGGGTCGATCAGGGGATTGGGGAACTCCCCCCTGTCACACACAGAGCAGGGCCCATCAGGGGGTTGAGGAGCTCCCCCCTGTCACTCACAGAGTAGGGCCCAAGGGGATTTGGGGCAATTCCCTCTATCACCCACAGAGCAGGGCCGATCAGAGGGTTGGGGCGCCGCCACTGTCACACTCAGGGAAGGGCCGATGGGGAGGTTATGGCTCTACCCCATCACACACAGAGCAGGGCCCGTGGGGGGGGGGTGGATTGGGGCGCCACCCTCTATCACCCACAGAGCAGGGCCGATCAGGGGGTTGGGGCACCGCCACTCTCACACTCAAGGCAGGGCCAATGGGGAGGTTATGGCTCTACCCTGTCACACACAGAGCAGGGCCTGTGTGGTGGGGGGGTTGGGATGCCACACCCTGTCACACACAGAGCCTCAGGGCGATCAGGGGGTTGGGGAGCTCCCTTCTATCAGGCACAGAGCAGGGCTGATCAGGGGTTTGGGGTGCCTTCCCATGTCAGGAACAGAGCAGGGCAGATAGGGAGGTTGTGGCTCCACCCCCTGTCACACACAGAGCTGCAGGGCAATCAGGGGGTTTGGGCGCTGCCCCCTGTCATGCTGATCCTGGTGCCTGGAGGCCTTGCGGCTCCTCTGATCCAGGTGCTGGGAGGCATATTACCCTTTTACTATATAGAATGGAGGCCTGCTGCATGGGTGGGGGCTGGCTGGTTTGCCCTGAAGGGTGTCCTGGATCAGGGTGGAGGTCCCCACTGGGGTGCCTTGCCAGCCTGGGTGAGGGGATGATGGCTGTTTGCAGCTGTTCACACACTCTTCAGGGTGGGGGTCCCCACTGGGGTGCCTGGCCAGTCTGGGTGAGGGGTTTAGGGCTGTTTTCAGGCTGGGACTGAAGCTCCCAACTGCTCCTTTTTTTCTTTTTCTTTTTTATTCTGGGCCAGCTTTAGCTCTGAGGCTCCAGCTCTTAGGCATCCGCTGCAGAAAGCAGGTATCTGGTTTGTTTCGTTTCTATAATCGAAACAATGTATAACTCCAGCTCTGAGATCCCAGCTCGCTGAAAGCTGGTTTCTGGGGTTTTGTTTAGCTTCTATATTTGTTACAATGTTTCTTAAACTGCAGGCTCAGAGGCCAGCAAGGCAGGCTGGGAACGTTGGAGTCCTCCGTCACTGAAGCAAGCATGCCTCATGTTAGTTTCAAGCTGCCTGGCTGCCGGCCGCCATCTTGGCTGGCAGTTAATTTGCATATTGCCCTGATTAGCCAATGGGAAGGGTAGCGGTCGTATGCCAATTACCATGTTTCCCTTTTATTAGATAGGATTACTTATTGACTTCTGTATTATTTTCCATGCAAGTAACTGTAAACCTATTTTTGCCACACCCTGTATGTTGTTCTGATCTTTCCAGAGGTTGACATTGCTTTACATGAAGTTTTAGAAGAAAGATATTATTGTAAAGTACATATATAGGTTTGCCTTTTATTTGAAAAATACTCAAGGATCTAATGCTGTTGCTATATCATTTGGTGAACAATTGTTAAAGTGCTAGATTGAGATAACCAGTAATTTTAATGTATTTATTGTGTTGATTAAAAATAGAGTTTACTGATGTACAATTGAAAAAAATTAAAAAAAGGAAATAATATTTCAAATGACTCACTATGTGCTGATTACTATGGGCATTTAGATATTATTTTTTATTTAATCTTCACAAAACAAGGTATTAGCTATTAGTTCTATTAAAGGTTGAAAAAACTGAAATATAGTATCTCTTTTAAAATATCACAGAACTTTTAAGTCAAAATCCCAGGTTTCTCTGCCCCTAGCACTTTACCCCAAATACAACTACCAGCCAGCCTAGCACTTAATATAAGTCATGTTCTCATGTGTTAACAGAACTCTATACGGTTTGAATTTAGAGCATATTTGTAGAGGTATAACTTAACTAGGACTTTGGATAATGGTAAGACTAGTTGATAGGCATAAATAAATAACAAGATCAAAGATAGTTAGAGTGAACTGTCCAGTTCCTCCATGGGCAGAAAATTTATCAATGAGGAGTTGTGATGAAACTAGTGAAACATATGGATAAGGCATCATACAACTCAACCCTGCACTGCTGTGGTGTGTGGGGACATTTCTGGGATTTGGAGGGTGAAGAATCAGGTTCAAGAAAAATATGTGTGCCTTACCAAAGGTCACACTGTCCTCTCTGAGCCTGTTTCCTCTCCAGTATATTGGGAACGGTACTCATTTTAGAGGACGGCTGTAAGGATGTTTTAATGTTGTTTAAGCACAATGCCTTTTAAATTTTAGTTCCTGCTGCCTGTGTAGATATAATTGTATGATTGTAGAATTATTTTCCAATTTATTTTTGCTTAATGTATACCTTTTTATTTCTTATATTACTACATTCCACTAAAAAAAAAAGAAACAATTATAAACCCACAAAGAATATTCCTATTGCTTTTTTTTTTTTTTTAAATATATTTTTATTGATTTTTTACAGAGAGGAAGGGAGAGAGATAGAGAGTTAGAAACATCAATGGGAGAGAAACATCGATCAGCCGCCTCCTGCACATCTCCTACTGGGGATGTGCCCGCAACCCAGGTACATGCCCTTGACCGGAATCGAACCTGGGACCTTTCAGTCCGCAGGCCGACGCTCTATCCACTGAGCCAAACCGGTTTCGGCTCCTATTGCTTTTTAAGAAATAAAATTTTTAAGAAAGAGTCAGAATGGGTTCTAATACACTACCCCAAGACAACATGGCTTTTAACAAAGAGAGAATTTAGAGATGTGCTTGAGACAACTTAAAAGGCTCCATTGCACATTTCCATTAGATGAGAATCTCCTTGAACACTCACAGATATACTAACGTTCATTACAGTGAAAACCAGGCACTACTAGCCTCACACTGAATATGTTTGGGATGGGGTTAGGAGAGAATGACTATTTATTTATTCATTTATTTAGGTGAGTCAAGCTTCATTAACAAAATTTTTGAAGACCTAAAATTCAGAAATACAAAATGACCTAACTATAACATTTAAAATCCATTTTCCCTATTACTCAAAAGACACCAGGATTTTCTCTCAGTGATAACAGTTTAAATTATAAAACTTCACCATTACCATTATAGTGAACAAGAAAGAATTTTTTCTTCACTGGAATGAATCTTATAATGAAAAGAGCCGAACCTTTTAAACTCTTAGGATGAATATTTCTGAGAGATCAAAATATTATTTGTTTCCAAGAATAGCTAAAGATATTTTTAAAAGGCAATATCAGCTGGTTCAAACACCTTTTATCTTGTTAAACATTTTAAAGCATATGTTATCATTACTTTTATATGCATTTATTTATTATTTACAATGATTTTTACTACATAGATGCATTAAAATATTTTTAAAGATTATTCAGAGAAGCCAAAAGAGTATGGGAAGAATTTAAATCACTGTGCAAGAAATGTCTTACCTTTGAAAAAGAAGTATAATAATTAGGTCACCTGAGGAAAGAGTGTTTGAAAAATGAATGTCTTTTAAAAAGACTTACCATTGGCAGTTTTGTTCAGTACTCTATGCATAATAGTTACCAAAAATGGTAGTGAGTACATGAAACGCTGAGACCACAATTATTTTTAAACTGTAACTTGCTCTTAGAATATTAAGTGTGGAGCCAGCTGCGAGGATGTGCAAGTTGGGCAGTCACAGAGGACCGCATGCTTCAGGGCTCTGTACCTGGTTCAATGCTCTGCTGTTGCTGGCTTAAAACTCTTCACAACTTTTATACAAAAGGCATCATATTTTTACTTTTCACTGGGCTTCACAAATTATCTAGCCAAACTAATATTTTAAGAGTTTTGTTGATTCCCTCCTCAACCAGCAATACAGTCTGTCTTTCACAAGGCCTGAACCTTTTTCACATTAACAGAATCACTGTCATTCTTAAAATATTCCAAACAACAACAACAAAACCACAATTCGATTCTGTTTTTAAAATAATTAAAACTTTAAAAGACCTTTTCAATTTCCTACTAATATTGAAATAGAAATAATTTGATGAATTCCTTATGCCATTGATGGGATTCTACCAAATCTTATGTTGAATTGAGAGAGCGGTATGATGATCAAATAATATGTGTTTATTAAAAACTAGGAGCCCAGCCCGTGATTCGAAATCGTGTGGCACCGCCCATCCTCGAGTCTCCATTCTGGCGCTGCCTTGCTCCCTGGGCCCACAGCAGCTGCAACCACTGCTGCCCGGCCCTGCCTCCCTCTCTGGCCCTTGAAGCAGCCATGGCGGCTGCTGATCAGGCCCTCCCCAGCACAGGCACGCAGGCCCCTGCCACCCCACCCACTACGCTGTGCACCAACCTCCTCCTGTCCGGTTGACTCGTTACAGCGTCCCGGTTAATTAGTATATTTCTCTATTATAGATATAGATTATTATTGGATTCATTGTTATATAAATACATTATTTTAATTTTTTCTTATACATTCATATGTCTTATTATATAACCTGATTTTACTGTGACTTGTCTATCAGAGCAATCAGGAGTATTTATTAATGATGCAGAGGAGGGGCTTTTCCCCTGAATTTTTAATTTAGTAGCTTTGGAATGGTAAGCATAATAGTCTATATTTTTAGTAAGTGCCCCAAGTAAATTTAACCGTGGATAAAATTTATCACTCACTATTCTGTTTTGTTTACTTAATGATAAAACATTTTTTCATGTATTAGCATGGTATTCAAAATTGTTTTAAAGACAACTTAATATTCCATCATGTGGCAATGGTATAATTTATTGTTTTATTATATACTAGAGGCCCAGTGCACAAAAATCCATGCACTCAGGGAGGGGCCCCTCAGCCCAGCATGCACCCTCTCGCAATACAAGACCCCTCCAGTGGGGTCCCTAGGCCTGGCCTGATATCAGGGCCTATCGGGGCTTTCCTTCCCCTGGCTGCAGGCAGCTGACCCCACCCCCACTGATGCCACTGCTTGCCATCTGTGCGGCGCTGGACCCACCTCCCCTGCCACTGGTGGCCTCCCTCTGCAGGAGACAGGTGTAGGGTACGATGGCTTGGCTGGCCTGGGCCTCCCCCTGAGGGGCGATCACTGGCCAACCACACACATGCCACAGAGTCACCACCGCCGGTGGCCTGGACCTCCCTCTTTCTTTGCTGGGGGCAGGGCCAGCACTGCAAGGGGCTGACTGCCTACCTGATCACCCCTAACTGCTGGCCTGCCTACCTGATCACCCCTAACCACTCTACCTGCCTGCCTGATTGCCCCTAACCACTTGCTAGGGTGCAGGGCCAGCTCAGGGGGGAGCCATGGTGGTTCTTGTCTCTGGTGTTCTGGTCGTTACGCTTATGGTGGCTTGCCTTTTATTATATAGGATAATATATCTGGAGTATTAAAAATGATCAATTAAAAACCACTATAAACTGTAAGATAGACAAGTGAGTAGAATAATTATTAAGACTTAGTAGTCTTCATTTAGACATAGTATAATCTGTTAATGGACAAAATTGAATGAAGATTTAATAAAAGTATAAAATACACAGGAATAAACATTAAAACATTTGTCAAACTTGTAAGAAATCAGTCAAATTAAAAAATAGTCCAAATTTTGTTGGTAGATATAAAATAATATTAACATAATTGAAAATATTTAGCACATTGTTTGATAATAAGAGTAAAATAAGATTAAATTGTCAATTCAGACATTTCACTGAAGAAAGCACATGGTTATGTCATTAGTAAAAACACACTGAGAAGGTACTTACCTCTGTGGTATTATTCCTGCGAACTATAACCACACAGTCTAATCATGAAGAAACAGCAATTGAAGAACACTGCAAAATACCTGAGCATATCCTGTGTGACTCCACTGGCTGAGGAATCTTGAAAGCTTGTGCCTGAATCCCTTTGGATTTCAAAGTATGCACTTTTTCCCTTTTGTAGATTTTCCTTTAATCCTTTCACTGTAATAACTCTTAGCTGTTAGTACAAAAACAAGGAGAAATATTGTGAAGGTCATGCAAAAGAAGGAAAGATTAAGAATTCTGAATTCTAACTCTGAATTCTCCCTCTTTTATTTCACTGACTCATTTCTCTTTACACCACTGCCATACTCTCTTGATTATTTTAGTTCTTTAAGAATAATTGAGATAAAATGATATGAGTCCTTAAACTTTATTGTTTTATTTCAAAGTTGTTTTGGCTGGTCTAGATCTTTTTAATTTCCACCAAAAATTTTTAAACAGATTTTTATTGACTTCAGATAGGAAAGCAGAGGGAGAGAGAGCTAGAAACATCAATGAGAGAATCATTGATCAGCTGCCTCCTGCATGAGCCTGCAACCCCAGCATTGCCCTGATCAGGAATTGAACTGTGACCTCTTGGCTCAAAGGTGGATGCTCAACCACTGAGCCAAGCTGACCAGGCTCCATAAGAATTATTAATTAGCTTGTCAATTTTTACAAAATATCCTGCTGACAATTTGATTGGGATTGCATTAAATCTATATATCAGTTTGGGGATTAAACATCTTGATATATTGAAACTTCTGATTAATTGACATGGTTTAACAATCAATAAAATTCATAATTTTAATGTATATGTCTTCTGAATCTACTCCTCAAATGTATTCCAAAGTATTTCACATATTTTTAAAATATATTTTTATTGATTTCAGAGAGGAAGGGAGAGGAAGAGAGGAACATGAGTAATGAGAGAATCATTGATAGGCTGCCTCCTGCATGCCCCCTACTGGGGACTGAGCCAGCAACCAGGACATGTGCCCTTGACCAGAATTGAACCTGGAAGCCTTCAGTCCACAGGCTGAAGCTCCATCCACTGAGCCCAACCAGCCAGGGCTATTTCATATTTTTATGCTCTGCTAAATGGTATTGTTTTTATATTTTCAACATTATTTTATTTGTTATTAGTATACTAGTGCCCTGGTACACGGACTTGTGCACACTGAAAGGAAATTGATTAGAAGGTGACCAGCGGGTGGACAGGTGGACACGCCCTGGAGCCAACCTCCTGCGGTCCCTCCCAGGCCAGCCACACCTGGGGTAGTGCTGCGGGTTGAAGGGCATCTGCGGAGTGAGCGGGGTCCCTCCAGCAGGTGGGGTCCCTTGGCCTGGCCTGTGGGGATCAGGGCAAAACTGGTTCTCCGGGGAGGTCCTGGTTTGTGAGAGGGCACTTCTTGGGTGACGCACTCCAGTATCGGGCTCCCTCCTCTCTGGTTCCTGGGTGTGTCACCTGAGAACCACCACTGCCATGTTACCCACAGCTTGGCAGCTCCTGCATTGAGCATCTGTCCCCTGGTGGTCAGTGTGAGTCATAGCTACCGGTTGGAGTGTCTGCTCCCTGGTGGTCATTGTAGGTCATAGCTACCAGTCATATGGTCATACAGTCACTTAGCCTTTTACATATACAGATAATAATACAATTGATTGTTGTCTATTGGACTTGAATCTTTTCAACTTTGCTAAATGAATTTATTACCTCTAGTAGCTCCTCCTCCCACCCCTACCTAAAATCTGTAGGATATTCTACATAGAAATCAAGTCATTCATGGATATATAGTTTTACTTCTTTCTTTCTAATCTTTACACTCCCCCCCCCCCTTCCTTACTGTACTGAATACAATCTCAGGGACAATTAAAGCATAAATGGTGATAATGGACACCAATGGCTTGTTCCTAATTTTAGTAGGAAAGAATTAGTTCTTGAATGTTAAGTATGATGTTAAATGTATGTTTATAAGATGTCCTTTATAAGACTGAGGAAACTCATATAAAGAACTGTGAAAGGTCTCAGATTTTTACTATACTTTCAAGCCAATGAATTATCCTGCAACAGTTTAGTGGATACTGGCAGAAAGTATACAACTGCTGACTCAAAGACAAATATTTTGAACTCATATTGATAGCTGCTGCTGAAGTATCAGCTGGTCCTTGCACTAATTCCTTGAGCCCTAATAGATGACTAGCAGTTCAAGTTACACCTACACTTTCAGTGATGTAAAGAGGGAGGAGCTATACCTGAACATTCCCTGGGTTGTGTTTCTGAAGAAGAACTCTAATTTTATGGGGCTTGAATATTTTATAATAGGTAGTAAGTATTCCTGCCTTGTGCCCCAGAAGTAGACATTATCTTTACTAAATGTGTAAGGTTGTGAACTGTTTATTCTGAAGAGAGACACTGTCTCTATTTTCCAAGAGTTTTGCTCTATAAATATCATTAAAAAGAGTCCAGAACAAAAGTACTATTAATACCTTGCTTGTAAAGCAGACAGAAATATAAAAGACCCATGGACAATGCCCTCTCAACCATTTCCTTCTATTTATATTGAGTTTTGAACATAAATAAACGTTTGATTTTGTCAAAATTTTTTTCAATATCTATAATAATTATATGGCTTTTAATCTTTATTACAATTATATAATGTTTTTTATTAATTTAATTTTAGATGTTAAAAAACTTTCAATCTTGGGTTAAACACCTCTTGGCCATGCTGAAAAATTCTTTTTTATATGTTGATTGATTTAATTTGCTTTTTTTTTTTAATGTTGGCATCAACGTAGAGGCATTCCAATAACTTCAAGATAAAGACTGAATGATTTTAATTCATGGGAGATACAGAATTAAACTTTTTGTAGGGTCTATGGCTTTAACTTATACAGAATTTATCTAAGTATTTTACATTTTATAGTAAAACATATTAAATTCAACTTTTCCTAATATTTTGGAGTTTCAGAAGCATCCCTGAGCTCTTAACACACTAGAAGATGGTGCAGGACTGGCTAAAAGCTTGTGAGATCAGTTTGACTTTTCTCCCTTGTGTTTATGTCTGCCTTCTATTTTTCTAATCCCACTTTTCAGCACATTCAACTATTACTTCATGATTCCAATTATGATAACAATCATTTTGTGACAATCTGCATCTTTATTTCTGAATATTAAATCCTCTTTTGATTTGGAAATGGAAACTCATTTTGTTTACCTGTGTTAATTTTAGTAATAAATCTTTGAGCTCTTCCTAGATTATATTTATGTCAGAAATAAAGTTTTTATTTATAAACTTGTCTCACCCTCATTCATACTATACAAACATTATGGTAAGATATTATTCCCTGTTTGATCATATATTTAACTATTTTATAATATTTCAAGGCAAAGTCTCTTTGGATGTGGCTTTAAAACCCTGATTCATAGCTCAACTAATGGACAAGGGCAGGCTTGGAGTTTGAGATGGCATGATAGTCTTTGGTGCTACTAACAGTAACCATAAAGCAGAAAAAATCCTGAGAGGAGTGTGGAAGGCGGCATGCATGAGGGAGGCTGGCAGCATGATGAGGCTGCCCGCTACAGCTGTGCTGCCAGGTGGGCTAAATGGATTTGGCAGGGGCACCGAAGTCACCTGCTACGCCTTCTAAGAGCTGCCTCACATTTAGCACTGCAAAAAAGAAAACAACCAACCTACCTCAATCACATGAGAGGAACATTTTGGAACAGAGCATGAGGACAATCAATGTCCATCTGTACCATTGGCTCACTAATACCCCAGGTGCCAGTTCAAGGTCAATCCATAAACCAGAAGCAGCAGGAACAGCGGATTAAACACATCAGGTGCTAGTTCCAACAGTTTATTACATCATTCTAGATGCTAAATAGTTAATTTCTGAAGTCAAATAACTGCTTTTGATTCATCTTTACTTTCCATGTAGCACTGGACTTGGTCATTGTTTTCAGCAGTATTCAAGGAGCAACTGCTACATTTTTTACCCCAAGGCAGTCATAGTAAATTTACTTATGACTTGGGAGAATTTTCTCACCTGCAAAGTACCATACAAGTATGAGGTATTGTCCCCTATCCCAGTGTACCTCATAACTGCGAAGTGTTTTAGAGGAACAATATGATACTGTTATCTCTCACCAAGCTAAAATTAATGTCTGCTGTGCGGCAACATCCTTCCAACACATGTGTGTGCACACACAAGCACATGTACGTACAAACATGCACACAAACAACCCTCTTTTGTCTTTTTGAAAGGCAGCAAATGTAGAATCTGTGAGCTCACATCTGTGAAAGCATATAGTACAGTAATTAGCATAAAGCACACTAAGAAATTTCTCCGCCAGAAGTGCAAGGTCATTCCTGCGGTCACTTTTCATATCCTATGACTCGTGCTTCTCCTGCTCTAGGAATCCCTGTTTATCCTTTCTTTTTAACTTGTGATTGTGGCCGCTTTTTTTCACTCAAAAACTATAGACAATCACTTCTTCATCTGTATTCTGTTATTATTCTTTTCTATTATATGTCTCATTTTTTCCCCATTGACTTTTCCAGTTTTTCCTCTATTTTCTTTCTGGAAACTCTTATTGAGATAACCTCTTCTTCTCTCCTGCCTTCTCTGCATTTTCATTCCTTCCAATCATACTTCAATGCTTTTCTCTGCTTAAAAGGAAAAACAACAACACACAACCCTTCCATTCTCCTTTAAAATATAATGCCTGGTTATCACCACCTTGCAGATACCTGATAGAGGGGATATTCCTTCTGCCTCCAGCCTTGATATCATCTCTTTTTTTTTCAGTGCTTTATGATATGCATCAGCATTTTTAACAATAACTTCATAGATATCCACAGCAGTGCTTGAAATATATAAAATACTACAATTTACATTTCATCACAGATAGTATAAGCCCTCTGTCTACAATGCTTCTCTCATTTTTGGGGTAATGCATGGATCCCTGCCCACCCAGATTCCCTCACATAGCTTTCCCTACAGTCCTAGTATCTTCCTTTTGTTGCAACTACTTAGGCAGATTTATTTTCAGATGAAAGTGAATTAAATTTAAAGTGAAGGGGAGACCTCCTTGTCTAATTAAAAATGTGATGTAGTATTTCTGACATTCTATCTGAAATTCAGAAATTTTGACTGCATGTTAAACAGGGATTGATTTTACAATGTTGACTACAAAAATAGGATTATAAAATAAAAATGGAATTGAAGTATGCCATTTCCTATCAAATAGCACATCAACTTTTATTTGCTAGGCTTCTTTTCATTATTTTTCTGTATGCCTTCATGGTGGTCATCTCAATGCAAATATTAATTTCTATTTTGTTTTCATTTCACATTTTTTAAGAACATTTATCTATGTTGCTACATTGCCTTTACAATTGTCATTATAGTATGGTATACTATTTTAGCAAGTAAATATAGCATTATTTAATTAATGATTTAATCATTACTTAAATTTTGATATGTCCCATTATTAATGTAAAGAAGAAATAATAATGAACTGAGAAAATTCTATATAATAAAAGCCTAATATGCAAATCGACTGAAAGGCAGAATGACTGGTTGGTGGAGGGCAGGGACAGTGAGCTGGCTGCGCCAGGACATCCAAGGTGGATGTCAGTGGGCATAGGGAGGGGGCAGTGACTGGCAGGGGTGGTGGGGGAATGGGGGGCAAGGTCGGACCTGCCCCCTGGTGGCCACTGCACTCCCACAGGGGGAGCGCCACTCAGCCATAAGCTAGGCTGAAGGCTGGTGAGCACAGCGGCGGTGGCAGGACCCTTTCCCGCCTGCATGGCAGCGCTAAGGATGTCCAACTGACAGGGGGAGCAGGCCTAAGCCATCAGTCGGACACCCCCCCCCCGAGAGGGTTCCTGGACTGCGAGAGGGCACAGGCTGGGCTAAGGGACCCCCCCTCCCCAATGCATGAACTTTTGTGCACTGGGCCTCTAGTGATAAGATAAGCATCTACATACATAGTTTTCAATGACTTTTAAAATAAGGCATAAATAAATATGTTACTTTCCTGTGTGTTCTCCATATTTTTTGGAAACGGTGTTCTATTACTTGTAGAAATGCCATAAAATATGGCCGTAAGTAAGTGATGGATGTCACCAAAGGTGGCCTCCTTTTTCCTGTGTATATTTAGTTTGTGTTGTATTCTATATTGAGTCCATATTTTCTGATTCTGGGTCCCTAAACCAAAAGTCGTCCTTATGCTTTTCACTCTGTATAACTCAATTTGACAGCTCACTGCTTGTTTCATTATTCAATTCTCTGCAGAGAAATAATAATAATAGCAAGTCCCAATTATGATCCAGATCAGGACCCTTAGTCGATTTTGAGTTGTCCTCTCCATACCTCTCCATTATTGTGTTGCCAAAAATAAGTGATGCTTCCAAGCTTTCTAAAGTGACTGAAGACTTTGAGGCTGATCAGGAAACTGTCCAGTCCACTGTGGGTGTAGCTATAATGAAGTAGGAGAAGTGGCCAACCTATATCTCCAAACTCTCTATTTGTAAAATGGAGGGGCCCATGACCAGTTTCCATAGGGAATTTACGCAGACCCTGTAGTGCAGTCATGGACCATTCTGGAAATAAAAAGAGCTGATCCAGAAGTGCTTTGGGGGAGGCCATCCATTCACAGCAGCCAAGTTCAGGACATAGCACCAAATTCCAGGATGACGGTAGGTGGGCCTCCTCATTTACAGCTATAACTTTTATCCACCGCACTCTTCCACTCGCCAGACAGCTGGCCGTGGCTAAGCACACTGCCTGCATGCAAGCCTCCATGCTATTGCTAAGGCTCAGAAAACAGCCCATCATGTCCCTACTCTATTTTTATTCCAAGACTTGGCTGAAAGTCAGCAGTTTCCCTGAAGCCTTCCTAATTGCTGGAATCCTCCCTTTATGGTGTTCCGATACGTTGTTTGTGTTGTTTCTGTTCCAGTTAGAGCTTGTATTTTAACTTGTCTTTAGAATGGTTTTCTGCTTCCCTACCGACTCCCCAGGCAAATACTGTGTCTTCCGTATGTTTACCTTTTCCAAGTCACTAGGATGAAATTAGATGCATACAATTTTTTTATGTATTTAAAATTTTGTTAAGTTTATTGGGGTGACATGGGTTAATAAAATTATATAGGTTTCAAGAATACAATTTTTAATAAAAGTTGATGGACAGAATGACCAACTATTATATTTGTTTCTACAAGAGGATAGCACAAAAATTTCCTGGCTCAGCATGAGTCCTTGGAAAAAACTAAATGTTTTGCTTTTTTTTTTCCTGGAAAATTTAGTTTGTATAAACATAAGTTTTAAGAAAGGTAATGTTAGCATTTTAATGTTGTCCTTATTAAAACACCGATACATTTGTATAGTGCTTCCATGCTTCATGTATAGTGTATAAAACTAGAAAAAGCATTTCTTCCTTTCCCAGAAGGCATTCTGTCTCACAAACGGCACCTGGTGCCCTGAACTATGCTTGCACCAATGCCCATTTACATGTGTCAACAGAATGACATCTTCACATATTTTCAGCTTTCAGACATTCCCAAGGTAGGGTATGGAGCATGATTGTATCACCCAGAATTTTAATAAAACTTGCATTTATGTGCACAGCCTGCTGTTGTCCATGAATATTTACTTTACCAGGCTTAGCCTCAGCTCTATCTATTACATAAAATTTCAGGGTTTCAGGCACAGGTAAAATAAAATAAAAAAAAAAACAAGGAAAAAAATCAGAAAATAGAAATGGTTACATTATAATAACATTTTAGAAATAGTATTAATTCTATTTTCAATGGCAAACTAACACATTAAATTGTTGAAAAGCTTTTCTGACAGAAATATTTAATGAAAGTTAGTCTATTCATATTGTAATGGAATAAATACTGAGCAATTTATGTGACGTCAAATTTTGAAATTAGTTTACTTGCTATTAATGTGGCTACTGCTGTTTTGCATCCTATACAAAACATGAAATTTAAATTTAACATGTTACTAATCGTTGCTAAAGTTTGAGTTACTTTATCTCTTTCTATAGATAAAACACTGAGAGTAGTTTTTCTCTTCTGGGAATTATACAGTTGGCTAGTCATAGTCAGCTATTCCTGAAAACCTTAGCAGAACAAACATGTGAGTATAAAGTATGTATTAGGCAACTTCATCAAAGTAAAATATAATATATAATGAATACATGTCAGGTATACTACATCAAAAATTATATAGGCCTTATAAAATAATACTTTTCATTTACTTATTCATCTATTCATTAATCAATGCATTCATCAAACCATCAGTGATTCCATGGTATTATGTGCTAAGAATGGTTATATTCTGGAAAAGGCAAAGAAAGCATGGCTCCTCTGAGGGGACCACGTGATACCTGAGAATACATAAAACTATCATTGTTTCTGTTTCTAGCAATAAGGCTGACTAGATGTTCAGGAAAAATGCTCCAAAGTTGTAATCCTGAACAAAATGAATATTGTGCCTGTGTGTTTTATAAATACTATGTTGACTTGGTGTCAATCAGGAAAATTAGTCATAAGTGGCAAGAATCCAAAATGGGGATCAGAGCAGTAGGAATCTGTCATACTTGTTGCCCATCGCCTCAGTTATAATGGCTGCTGTCATAGACAAGAGAAAATTCGAAGCTTCAAGAAGGATGAGAGGTCTGGATGGTGACCTCTATAGAAAACCAGGATTCCTGAAGGGCAGCACTCTCAGCAGATAAACTAAAACACTCCTTCGAGGGAGAAAACTGAGAATTGTACTGTGTTACCCTTTTCTCTAGGTCAAATTAAAAATGAGTCTCCCCTGAAAATGCTGATCACAAATTCACATTTAAATGGACTTAATAAATAATTCATATAATATCTGCATACCAATAAAGCCCAAGGAAGAAATTAGTTTTAAATGACCCTAAGTTGAGGTTTATGTTGGATCCTTGGAAGAAGTAAACACAAATCCTTTCCCAGGCCACAAATAATTATAATAATGTTTTAAAATCCAAACTCAAAACCAAACACTAGGCATAGAAGGACGCAAGAACTATGAGCGTGACTCAGCATAAAGAACAGGGCATCAGTAAAGGCACTCTAACTGGTTTGGCTCAGTGGATAGAGCATTGGCCTGTGGACTGAAGGGTCCCAGGTTCGAGTCCAGTCAAGGGCATGTACCTTGGTTTCGGGCACATTCCCAGTAGTGGGTGTGCAGGAGGCAGCTGATTGATGTTTCTAACTCTCTATCCTTCTCCCTTCCTCTCTGTAAAAAAAATCAATAAAATATATATATTTTAAAAAAGAACAGGGCATCAGATCCCCTAATACCAAATGTATTAGTATCATCAGATTCAGAATATAAAGAAATTGTTTTAATGTCTCTAACAAGATAAAGAATTACAGGAATGATGAAGGCACAAGGGATTATTATCAAAGTTGACTAAACAGACTTGAAAACGTAGTTAAAAGTAGAAATGTGACAACAGAGTTAAGCACCTTATTGAATATATTTAAAAAGAATTTATGAATCAGAATATAGAGCTGAATAAATTGCTTACAATGCAACCTAGAAATATGAAAAGATATCAAATGTAAAAAAGATATAAGAAATTTAGAGGAACAGCTAAGATGTTCCAAAATATTAAGTTCAAATAGTTATAACAGGGAAAATGGCCAATAAGAAATATTTGAGGAGATATGGCTGGGACTTGAAAAGACTCCAATTCTTATATTGAGGAACCTAGAAAAAAAAAGTCAACGTAGATATATTATATTGGAACTACCGAGAACCAAAGAGAAACATTCTTTAAAATATCCATGAAGGTAAAATAGAATTCCTACAAAGACAATTTGGTCAAATTATTTAATTTTCTTTATTTGATCTCAGATGCAGTGAATGTTAAGTCATGGTTGTAATGAAACTTTATTATCAATTGTTCCTCTAAAACGTTTTATGAATAACTTATTTTTATTCCCATTACCATTCTCATTCTCCTGCCCTAAATTTTGATGTATAGCATGTGAATAATCTGTCACTCGCTTATAAGTATTCTTGTAAAAACTGCATAAAACATCTTTTCTAATGCATTCTGCTTCTTAGTTTATTCACTCAGCTTTGCTGTGCACATCGGCCGTTACTTCTAATGGCTGAGGTGAACTCTATACTGTGCATCCATAATATTTTACACAACTCGATAGCTAATATCCCACCGTTACCAAAACAAAACAAAAGCAGTTGCAATAAATAGGAATGTTTCCCAAATCTGGGCTTAGATGGAATATTTTTCTTCATATAATTCATGACCTCCATCTGGGAGGTAATTATTACCCTATACAATAAAAGCCTAATATGCTAAGTGTCCGGTCATCCCATCTGTCGTTCAACCAATCAAAGCATAATATGCTAATGATATGCTAAGGCCACTCAACCACTCGCTATGATGTGCACCGACCACCAGGGGTAAGACGCTCCGACTGATAGGTGAGCTTGCTGCTGGGGTCCGGCCAATCAGGAATGAGCAAAATGGGCTGAACATGCCCTGGAGCCTTCCCGCAATCCCTCCCCAATTGGCCAACCTCCCTCGTACCCCTCCACTGGCCCCAATTGTGCATTGGTGGGGTCTCTCAGCCTGGCCTGCGCCTCTCACAATCTAGGACCCCCCCACCAGGGGATGTCGAAGAGCCGGTTTCAGCCAGATCCCTCAGGCCAGGCTGAGGGACCCCACTGGTGCACAAATTCGTGCACCAGGCCTCTAGTTTCTGGTAAAACACTTGAGTAATATTTTTATATACCTAAATGAAAGTAAGACATTCTGGAAAGTGAAGGTTGCCCATGCAGCTGAGTAAAACTCATAACATTATTTTAACAAAGATATATGCATTTTAATCTCTTTTAACAATACTTATTTAGCAATTTTTATTTCCTGTAAAATGCCTTTCCAGGACAGAAACCTTTGAATACACTTTTTAAAAAATATATATATATATATATATATATATATTGTTGATTTTTTACAGAGTAGAAGGGAGAGGGATAGAGAGTTAGAAACATCGATGAGAGAGAAACATTGACCAGCTGCCTCCTGCACACCTCCTACTGGGGATGTGCCCGCAACCAAGGTACATGCCCTTGACCGGAATTGAACCTGGGACCTTTCAGTCCGCAGGCTGATGCTCTATCCACTGAGCCAAACTGGTTTGGCTGAATACACTTTTTAAGGAACCTCTTCTCCCATGAAAAGTTTGCAAAAATACTTGACATGTGCTCCTATTCAATTTGTCTGAGAAGTTTGAATTAACAGAAACAGCAAGTTTAAACAACAAAAGTTGTTGTTTAGGACAGTGATTGTTATGGGGATGGTGTAGTAACTTAATGTGAAGGATATATAATTTATATCTATCCTATGCCAGGAACAATTGTGAGAAATGAGAGGTCCAAAGAAAAATAAGCAATCTTTAGATTCAAGAAACTTATAGAGCTGTATGGTAGACAACATTCAAACTGCATCTTTGGTTTTATTTCCTCAAGTAGGAACCTGACATATGGAGGATACTAAGAAGTAGAGAAGTATGGCTGAAAGACTGGCAGGCTCGAAGCCCTCAGGTCCACTACAGAGAATCTGAATACATTATCCTTTTGACCTCAGTGACAGGTTATATTTAAACATTTATCTCTAGTTTTCATGTTCTTTGACCTTTCCTAGATACTCTGTTTCCAGCCACCCAGGAAAATCCATAAAATTTATATATGATCCCAATAGAAGACTGAATTAATTACCCAATGTGTTATTTTCAAATCAATCATCAAAATAGCGTGTAGCCTCTTGTTTTTTTATTTCCTATCCACTCCAGAACTAAAGTACTAAATGCTTTAATTACCTTGCTGACTCAGGAGCTAGGGTTCTTTATATGTGCATATTTTAGCTGTATCCCAAAGTGAAAAAGGAGAGAGAGAGAGAGAGAGAGAGAGAGAGAGAGAGAGAGAGAGAGAGAGAGAAATTCAACTCAAGTGAGGAAGGTACCAAATTGCTAGCTAAGATGTGGTCTCTCCATCCTGATAGTTCCCCAAAAAACAAAGAAGAATTTTTATTGTACATTTTCTACTAAGCTACAATGGTTAATACCACCACATTCACTCTGTGTGCACACGTGCACACACACATAAAAACAAACAAAAACAATTCTTTATTTAGAAAGTCTAGATGCAATAATTGGCTCTTCACAATTTTTCACAACCTCTCAAAGGGGCAGTATTTTTCAAGTGCTGGAGAAAGTCATAACTTAAACTAGCTGGTCCCTCCCATCAAATTCAGCCTGATAGTGTCACTGTGAAAGTGAATTCTATAGTTCATGTAATTTTTACAATAGAAATACATCAGGCATTACAATTATAAAATGTAAACTATTTTGCTTAAAGGAAAACCCATTCTGAGCACACAGACCTGTCCAATATCTCATGTCATTAAACATAGGTGACTCTATAAAATTCACTCAAGTTTTTTAAGGCTTTGTAGAAATGAAAGAAAAGGAGAGTCTGAGTTAAAGTAAATGTGATCTGTAACTTAAATACTTAAATTGATATATTTTAAAGGTCATTTAAACTTTTTGAACCATTACTCCAAAAATATTGCTTTGTGACTTACAAGAGAAAGTACATATACAGTAAGAATGAATTCACAGTAAGAATGTAAAAGTCATTTTATTATTATAGTATTTAAAATTATATCTCCACTATTTTTATCTGCTGGCAAACTTGCTATATTGTAATTAAAATTAATATAACAATTTAAAATGATTCAATGGAGTAAGCAACATGTGCTTTTATTAAAAACTAGTGTCACAGTGCACAGATTTGTGCACATTGAAAGGAAATTAATTTGCCCTAACTGGTTTGGCTCACTAGATAGAGCGTCAGCCTGTGGACTGAAGGGTCCCAGGTTCGATTCTGGTAAAAGGCATGTACCTTGGTTGCGGGCACATCCCCAGTAGGGGGTGTGCAGGAGGCAGCTGATCGATGTTTCTCTCTCATGGATATTTCTATGAGAGAAACTCATAGAAACTCTCTATCCCTCTCCCTTCCCCTCTGTAAAAAAATCAATAAAATATATTTAAAAAAGAAAGGAAATTAATGAGAAGAAATATTTTAATATTGCTATTTGCCCTTTCTCTATAATAGAAGTGTCAATCAAATTCACAATTGGCAATGACAGATCAAAACACACGCATGATATTGGCACCAGTGAGAGCTTTATAGGTACAACAAATGCGTGAGTCAACTTAGCCTTTGTCCTATATGACAAAAGCATAATATGCAAATAAACCAAACAGTGGGAGCCAGTGAGCAAGTAGTGCCAGGCCAGCTATGGTGCTTGCCAGTGGGCAGAGGGAGGGGACAGTAATTGGGAGGCGGAGGTGACCAGCAACAGCAGAGGGGTGATAGGGGGGTGGGGCTGGCCCCTCGCCAGCCAGTGCCATCCCCGATCAGTCCACCTGTTCCCTCCCACAGAGGGAGGCCAGACTGCAGCTTAGGCCCTCTCCCCATGAGGAGCGGATATAAGCTGCCAGTCAGACAACCCCAGAGGGCTCCGAGACTGCTAGAGGGCACAGGCTGAGCTGAGGTACCCCGCACCGAGCGCACCAGGCTTCTAGTATATATAGAATAAACTTGCTTAATTAGACCTGCTTTGTGATGTAGCTAAACTTTTTCCAGTCCAGTGAAACACCCCAACTTCTCTTTCAGATTATTGTCAGCAACACAGCAATAAATATCTACATGAAGCACATTATTATTGTAAATCACGCATGGAAAACTAAGTGTAAAATATTTAACTGCAGCAGTGTTTGACTATATTCTGCACAGTAAGAAAAACTGAAGTCATTTTCAAGGTCCAGCATTTCTTTTTTTTTTTTTAATATATTTTATTGATTTTTTTCAGAGAGGAAGGGAGACATATAGTTAGAAACATCGATGGGAGAGAAATATCGATCAGCTGCCTCCTGCACATCTCCTACTGGGGATGTGCCCGCAACCCAGGTACATGCCCTTGACCGGAATCGAACCTGGGACCTTTCAGTCCGCAGGCCGACGCTCTATCCACTGAGCCAAACCAGTTTCGGCAAGTTCCACCATTTCTTACTTCTTTTTAGTTGGGTCAAGTTTTTAAACTTTCTAAATCTCTGTTTTCTGGCTAATGAAAAGAAAATAGGATTCCACTGAGTCTCCTATCTACCTACTCCAGGATTTATATAAGGATCAAATGATATGAGGCATGGGAAAACACTTCACAGAATTTTGGCTAAAGTATAAAATGTTTGCACCTAGCTATAAAGCAAGTCGTGTTCCTGGGCTGAAGAAACTGTAAGGAGGCTAGTTGCTAGGGAGAGGAAGTTGGGTGTTGCTATGTGACACCATTACCTGGTGCCCATAGCAACCTTTTCTGGGCTGGGCTGCGCTGTGGGCCACATTTTGCGCCATGGGTCTCAGCAGCATCGGCTGCAACTTGGTGGGCTGTCACTCCTGGGTGGTGGCAGGGCCTATGTCCCACTTGGGGGAAGCCAAGTGTTGTTTTGTCGGGGCCAGGTCCATGGTGCCATTTCTTTGTAAATGGCCAGTGCATGTTACAGCAGCTCCTGTGTTGAGCGCCTGCCCCTGGTGGTCAGTGCCCATCATAGTGACCAGTCGGAGGGACATTTAGCATATTAGCCATATCCTATCAAATAACAGACAAACATGGCAATTGACCGTATCTTCGCTATGCCTCCCATTGGCTAATCAGCATGATATGCAAATTAACCCAACCAAGATGGCGTCCGGTAGCCACGCAGCTGAAGCAAGCAGGAAGCTTGCTTGCTCCACTGATGGAGGAAGCCAAGGTTCCCCACCTGCCACGGCCTGGCTCTGAGCTCTGAAAGCAACAAAGTTTCAATTATAGAAGCTAAACAAACCACAGATACCTGCTTTCAGCCGGCCGTGGCCACAGAGCTGGAGCGAACAGGAACCGGCTCTTAGCTCCAGTGATCGCAACAAAGTTTCAATTATAGAAGGTAAATTAATCCCAGAATGAAAAAAAAAAAAGAAAAAAAGGAGAGGCTCGGAGCTTTAGTCACCAGCAAGCCTGAAAAAGGCCCTTAGCCCCTCACCCAGACTGGCCAGGCACCCCAGTGGGGACCCACACACTAAAGGGGGTGTGGCCAGCCTGGAAACAGCCATCAGGCCCTCATCCAGGCTGGCCAGACACCCCAGTGGGGACCCCCACCCTGAAGGGGGTGTGACCAGCTGCAAACAGCCATCAGTTCCTCACCCAGGCTGGCCAGGCATCCAAGCGGGACCCCCACCCTGATCCGGGACACCCTTCAGGGCAAACCAGCCAGCCCCCACCCGTGTACCAGGCCTCTATCCTATATAGTAAAAGTGTAATATGCAAACTGACCCTAACAGCAGAAAGACTGGGAATGACTGGTCACTATGACACACACTCACCACCAGGGGGCAGAGGCTAAATGCAAGAGCTGCTCTCTGGTGGTCAGTGAGCTCCCACCTGGTGGAGCTCTGCTTAGCCACAAGCCAGGCTGATGGCTGCCAGTACAGCGGTGGTGGTGGGAGCCTCTCCTGCCTCCTCAGCAGCGCTAAGGATGTCTGACTGCAGCTTAGGTATGCTCCCCGCTGGCAAGTGGACATCCCCTGAGGGCTGCCGGGCTGCCAGAGGGATGTCTGATTGCCAGCTTAGGCCCAATCCCCCAGGAAGCAGCCTAAGCCAGCAGGTGGTTATCCCCTGAGGGGTCCCAGGCTGCAAGAGGGCACAGTCTGGGCTGAGGGACCCCCCCCACCCCCGAGTGCACAAATTTTTGTGCACCTGGCGTCTAATATATATATATATATATATATATATATATATATATATATATATATATATATATATTAGTGGCCCGGTGTATGAAATTCATGCATGGGGGGGGGGAGGGGGCTCCCTCAGCTGCAATCTGGGATTCCTCCATTCTGGGACCCCTCAGGGCATGTCCTACTGCCGGTTTAGACTGGCAGTTGGACATCCTTCTCATAACCCTGGACTGCTGGCTCCTAACGCTCACCTGCCTGCCTGCCTGATCACAGCTATCCACTCTGCCTGCTGACCTGCTCACCCCAAACTCCCCCCCCCCCCCCTTGCCGGCCTGATTCCATCCACCTACCCCCTGGCCGGCCTTCTCTTCCCTAACTGCCCTGCCCTGTTGGCCTGCTTACCCCCAACTGCCCCTCCCACTGGCCTGATCACCCTAACCACCTCTTCCTCAGCCCCCCCACTATGGCTTTGTCTGGAAGGACTTCCATAAGGTCTCCCAAAGGTCTCCCAGTTTAATTAACATATTACCCATTAATTAGCATATTACCCTTCTATTAGTATAGATAAGGAGATTGGGCTCTTTTTGCCATTTATCTTACTATATGATTATGTAATTTCACTTGAATGACCAGAGTAACAGACAAAAAACCCTAAAGTGTACAATGTTTAGTTTTATTAACTGAATATTCACCAAATAATTTATATGTATTTAATGTTTATGAAACATCCACAAAAAAAACAAAATTAGCTCACAAATAACATCTCAATTATAACCAAAGAACTTCAAACATGCAGACTGTATTTTTTATAAAAGAATGTATTTAAATTATAAATCAATATCAAAGGTACAATTAATTCCCATATATTTGAAAATTAACAAAAGGTGGTCAAAACATCTCATTGATCATAGAGAAAATCTTAACAAAAATTAGAATATATTTGCTATTGAATACTTAAAACATGATGTATCCCACCAATACAAATTATTGAATACTTACATTTAGAAAAGAAGAAGTAAAAATCAGTGAGTCAAGTATCCATGTCAAGAAGTTAAGAAAATAAAAATAGAATTAACTGACAAAAGTGATTCAGGAAAAGAGTCAGGAACTAATACCCTAAAAAACAATGCAATAATAGAGAAGATCAAAACAAACCAAAAAAGGTGGTGTGTGTGTGTGTGTGTGTGTGTGTGTGTGTGTGTGTGTGTGTGATCATCTGTAATCTACTCTCTTGGCAAATTTCCAATATTCAATACAGTATTAATAACTGTAATCATCATGCTATATATTAGATATCTCCACTTATTCATCCTACACAACTGCAACTTTGTAACCTTTGACCAAGAGGTCCCAATATCCCATATGTCCCCACCCCTGTTAAAACCTTAGTGCTCCTCTCTCCTATGTATTAGACTTTTAAGATTCCACATATGAGTGAGAGCATGCATTGTTTTTCTTTCTGTGTCTGGCTTATTTCACTGAGCATAACGATCTGCAGACTAGAGTAAGCACATAGCTATGCATACGTATTATCAAATCATTATGTTGTCACCTTAAATATAACAATTTGTATTTAAAAATAGAATGAAAATTGCTTTATTGTGAGTTTTCTTCTGACAAAGATAGAGTAATTCCTTCATGAAACTGCAAACGAAATGAAAAGGGGAAGGAAGGAAGGAAGGAAGGAAGGAAGGAAGGAAGGAAGGAAGGAAGGAAGGAAGGAAGGAAGGAAGATAACAGTTTACAAGACTGGTAACAAATGAGGTGACACACTATTGTGACTGCTATAGCTTCTTGTCAGGTAGAGCCACCAGATTACCTGGCTTGACAAGATAGAGCTGAGATTTTGGAGAGGAGTGAAGGCCAGAGTTTACAGAATTTAGTACCATAGAGGAGATCACTACACAGAGAGAAAACTCTGAAAATATGCAGATAAGTTCCAGTAATCAGCAGAGAACTGATCAGCACGTGTGCAAGGGAAAACCATCCAAAGCCAGAAAAAGAACCACATAACTGAGTAAGGGTAACAGTGTCTGATACCCATACAGGCCAAGAATAGTACCTATTCGCACACTGGATCGCCTCAAGATTGATGGGTCAGTGGGTAATGCAAAGAAGTCTTATATCAGTGGTGAGAAATAATTATCTATAGAATGAGAAATATTTAAGTCCCTCCAAAAAGAAGGAATATGGGCTCAAAAAAATAAATAAATAAAACTTCTCCAAGGAGCTTAACTGCATCCCAGAACAAAGCTCAAGAAGATTTATACGAATACAAAAATACTTAAAACCCAACAAGGTAAAATTCACTATGTCATCCAAAAGATTATTAATCATGCCAGAGAGCCAAACAAGCTTACACAATAATAATAATCAACAAATCAAAACCAATGTAAAACTGAGGCGGATATCAGAATTAATAAAGAACATTTCAAACTTTACTATAATTACATTCCATATGTTCAAAATACAATGTTGAGACATCAAAGACATAAAAAAATCAAACTTTGAGAGGAAAACTATAATGTTTAAGATTTAAATTACACTGGATGAAACTGATGGCACATAAGACTTTATAAAAGTAAAGGATAATAAACTTTAAAGCGTAATATAGAAACTATTCAATATGAAACATACATAGAGAAAAGCCAACTAATAAAATGAAAAGCCTGTCAGTGAATTTAGCTGTATGACAAGTTCAAACATCCTGACACACATTTAAGTGAATCCCAAAATAGAGAGGAGAGAGAGGGGAAGAAAAATATATTTGAAGAAATAGTGATCACATTTTTTTTCCCAAATTTAAGGAAACTACATGTCCACAGACCTAATAAGCTCAACAAAATCCAATTACAAGACCATGACAAAAACTACAATAAAATACAAAATTATTTTGTTCGTCTGTTTATTTTTGTTCTTAGATTCCACATATGAGTGAGATCATATGATACTTGACTCTCTGATTAGCTTATTTTTCTTAGTGTAAGACTCTCCAGGTACCTCTATGCTATCTCAAAGAGTAAGGGATCCTTCTTTTCTACTGCTGCATAGTATTCTATGGTGTAGATGTACCACTGCTTTTTTGCCCATTGATCTACTGATGGGCACTTGGGCTATTTCCAGATATCTCCAGATATCAGCTATTGTGTAAGTGCAACTATAAACATAGGGGTGCATATATCCTTTCTGATTGGTGTTTTGTGTTTCTTAGGATATATTCCTAGAAGTGGGGTCATTGGATCAAATGCCAGTTCTAGTTTTAATTTTTTGAGGAAACTCCATATTGTTTTCCACAGTGGATACACCCTCACCAGCAGTGTCATAGGGTTCCTTTTTTTCCACATCCTCACCAGCACTTATCATTTGTTGATTTGTGGATAGTAGCCATTTTGATAGGTGTGAGGTTATGCCCCATTGTCATTTTAATTTACATCTTTCTGATGACTAGTGACTTTGAGGAGCATTTTTTTTTTCATATATCTCCTGGCCATTCTGTATGTCCACTTTGGAGAAGTGTCTAGTTAGGTCCTTTGCCCATTTTCAATTGGATTGTTTGTCTTCCTTTTGTTAAGTTGTTTGAGTTCCTTATATATTTCAGATATTAACCCCTTATTAGATGCATCACTGGCAAAGTAGATCCAGAGATATAGAAGCATGGAACTGTCAAGGACCAAAAAGCACATTATGTATGCAGGGACAAAGATAAAGATGACATCAGAATTCTCATAAAAAAAAAAGTCCAAGTAAAAGACAGCGAAAGACCATTTTAAAGTACTAAAAGAAAGCAAACTGTCATCTTAAAATTCTACATACAGTAAACATATCTATCAAAAATAAGGCCAAATAAAGAAATTTCAGATACACATAAAAAGCTGAAAAGATTTTATAATCAGCAAAATCACACTATAATAAATGATAAAGAGAGTCACTCAGGCAGATGAAAAATTATACTAGATGCACATGCAGATCTACACAAATTAATGAAAAGCACTAAGGGGAATAATTACAGTTACATATATAATATTTTTTTA
Organism: Myotis myotis; assembly: GCF_014108235.1. NCBI lineage: Eukaryota > Metazoa > Chordata > Mammalia > Chiroptera > Vespertilionidae > Myotis > Myotis myotis. The sequence goes on from NW_023416313.1 coordinate 164,372,627, forward strand.
TTATTTTAATATTTAAAAAGATAATTATTTAAACAGCTAATACTATAGTATGGAATTTATAAGTTATGTAAAAGTACAATGTATGCAAATGATAGCTTGTAACAGTATACCTTCACATAAACTAATGTACAGCTGAGGTGGCTATCTTATATCAAAGTAGGTTTCACACGTAAGTTCAGTTAGAGAGCAGGCTGACAACTCTGTGGGGAAGGGTTGGGGGAAGGTCTTGAGGAAAAAAGAAAAAAGAGACGGAATTCATTAAAAAGAGACAGACAATAGTGTGGTGATTATAGGTGGCAGGGGGTTGGTGGAGGTGGAAGAAGGTATAAAGAGGATAAATGGTAATAGAAAAAAACCTATCATATATAATAAAAGCCTAATATGCTAAGTGTCTGATCATCCAGTTGGCCATTCAACCAATAAAAGCATAATATGCTAATGATATGTTAAGGCCATTCAACTGCTCGCTATTATGTGCACTGACCACCAGGGGGCAGACGCTCTGACTGGTAGGTTAGCTTGCTGCTGAGGTCTGGCCAATTGGGACTGGGCAAGATGGGCTGGACATGCCCTGGAGCCCTCCCATGACCCCTCCCCAGCCCCACTAGTGCACTGGTGGGGTCCCTCAGCCTGGCCTGCACCCTCTCGCAATCTGGGACCCCTCGAGGGATGTCTGAAGGCCAAGCCAAGGAATCTTACCAGTGCAAAAATCTGTGCACTGGGCCTCTAGTAATAAAGTATAAAATAAGATAAAATAATAAAATAAAATAAAATAAAATAAATAAAGTAGATGTCATATAAACACATATTACCAGGAATAAAGTAGGTCATTTCATATTGATAAAAGGGTCAATTCATTAAGAAGGACACAGCAATCATAAAACCTTTAAATAACTAGCATCAGTGATTAAAATATCAAAGGGCTAAAAAAAAAATAGAAAATAACAGAACTGCAAAAAAATTTAGATAAATGCACAGTCACAATCATAGAGTTCAATGCAATCCTATCTAATAAAGAGGAAATATGCTAATTGACCCTCACACCATTGCAAACATGTCTGCCCTGACCTCAAAGATGGTGGCGCCTAGAGCCAATGAGAGAATATGGTAATTGACTGCCATGCCCTCAAAGATGGTGGCACCCACAGCCACAAGATGGCCATAAGGGGAGGCAGTTGTGGGTGACCAGGCCAGTAGGAGAGGGCAGTTGGGGGCGACCAGGTCAGCAGGGGAGCAGTTAGGCATTGATCAAGCTGTCAGGGGAGTGGTTAGGGGATGATCAGGCTGGCAGGCAGAAGCAGTAAGGGGCAATCAGACAGGCAGGCAGGCGAGTGGTTGGGAGCCAGCAGTCCCATTTTGTGAGAGGGATGTCCCAGATTGGAGAGGGTGCAGGCTGGGCTGAGGGACACCCCACCCCCCCGCAGTGCATGAATTCCATGCACCAGGCCTCTAGTGTCCCAATAATTAATAGAACAAGTAGACAGATAACTGACAGGGATGTAGGAGATGTTCATAATGTGATTAAGCATCTTGACTTATTTGATATTACAGGACACTAATCCAACTACAGCAGAAGCAGAATATACATTATTTCCTGGATACCATGGCACAATTACCTGGACAGACTAATTCTGGGTGATAAAACAAGATTACATATTTTTTAAAAGCTTCAAGTAATATAAAATATGTTCTTTAACCATAATGGTTAGAAAACAGTAACAAAAAGATATCTGGAATATTTCCAATTATATGAAAACTGATGCTAAATAACACAAGCAAAAAAAAAAATCTCCAAAAAATTCCAAAGTATTGTGAACTAAATAAAAACAGAAAAAAGACATAACAGAATTTATGCAATATCACTGAAGACATACATGAGGATAAATGTATACAGGCCTAAATGTCTATATTAGAAAAGATGAAATAGAAAACTTAAATACATTTAAAAAAAATAATGAAGTCAAAATTCATTCTTTAAGATCAGTAAAATGATAAGCCTCTAGACCAGTGTTTCTCAACCTTCCTAATGCCACGACCCTTTAATACAGTTCCCCATGTTGTGGTGACCCCCAACCATAAAATTATTTTCGTTGCTACTTCATAACTGTAATTTTGCTACTGTTATGAATTGCAATGTAAATATCTGATATGCAGGATGTATTTAGGCGACCCCTGTGAAAGGGTCATTCAGCCCCCAAAGGGGTCGCAACCCACAGGTTGAGAACCACTGTTCTAGACAGACCCTTCAGCAAGTTGTCAACTGTCAATATCTGAAAAAAGAAAGGTGACATCACTAACGGATTTTCAGATACTAAAATAAAATGAGAAAATACACCCAAACGATTGTATTAAATTTAACAATTTATATGAAATCATACTTTGAAAGACCCAAGTTATCAAAAACTTACTCATGAAAAAACAAATTGAATACATGTGCATATACATATTTCAGTTTATATATAATTTATAAATTTACATATAATTTAAATTTAACGTTAAACATATATTATTTGTAAGCCAAGTTATAAATAAATGAATAAAACAGAGATAAATTTAAATATATGTGCATGTGTAATTGAATTTTTAGTTAAAAACTTTTGCACAAAAAAGAACTCTAGACACAAATTAGTTTACTAGTAAATTCTACCAAACACTTCAGAAAGAAATAATACGAATTATAAACAAATTCTCTAGAAAACTGAGGACAGATTATGTTGTTATTCATTCCTGACTCTATCCTTACCCAAATGTTAAAACCAGATCAATATAACAAGAAAATTTTAATGCTATATCCCTCATGAACCAAGATGCAAAACTTTGAACATAAATTAACTGAGTCCAATAATTTACAAAAAGGATAATATATTATAAGCAAATCGTATGTATTTCGGTAATGCAAGCTTAGATTAATTTTTTAAAAGGACTTAATATAATTCTCCAAATTAAAATATTAAAAAATAGCCCTGACTGGTTTGGCTCAGTGGATAGAGAGTCAGCCTGTGGACTCAAGGGTCCCAGGTTCGATTCCGGTCAAGGGCATGTACCTTGGTTGAGGGCACATCCCCAGTAGGGGGTGTGCAGGAGGCTGCTGATCAATGTCTCTCTCTCTCATCGATGTTTCTAACTCTCTATTCCTCTCCCTTCCTCCCTGTAAAAATCAATAAAATATATTTAAAAAATAAAAATAAAATATTAAAAATAATATCAATAGATGTAGAAAACTATTTGACAAATTCAATATTCATCACTTTTTATTTTAAAATCTCAGGCAAGAAGAAATTCTCAATCCAATAAAGACCATCTATAAAAAAAATCTACAGACAACATTATACCTAACTATGAAAGACTGAATACTTTTCTCCTAAAATTAGGCAGAAGAATAAGAGGTTCAACTTCACCATTTCTATTCAAAATTATACTAGAGGTTTTAGTCAAGGAAATAATGCAGGAAAATAAATGAAAGCATTTAGAATGAAAATAAAGAAGTAAAATTATTTTATTTGCAAACAACATGATGTATGCAGAAAATCTGATGGACTCTACAAAAATGCCTCAAGAATTGATAAGTGGCTGTTTCAAAGTTAAAGGATATTTAATCAATACACAAATATCAATTATATCTCTTACTCTAACAAAGTAAAAGTAAAAATAGGAATTTCAAACCAATCCAACTTTCATTAGCAAGAGACTATTACAATGAATCTAACCATATTACAGATTAAGATAGGAATACAGATAGTTCATTTAAATAACTTTAGAAGATGGTGCTTTGATTGAAGTCTCTAAGATTAAAGACAAAGAAACTGCTGATAAACACTGAATACCGTTGGTAAATATGTTTCTTACAGGACATAGGTTACCAGTTCTGAAACTACTTTATATGTATGCTGAGTTTGAAATATACAAGGTGAGCCAGTAGTATTTTATAATGCCAGAAGACAAGAAAGTATACAAAAAATATATGGTTAAGCCCTGCAATGTGGGAAACATGACAAAGGATGCAGAAATTGACTGAAATACTTCCCAATGACTGAAGCTGGAGAAATTTGAGGAACATAATAAATAAAGTAATATTGAATTATAGGCCAAATATATACAATAAATATCAATGAGTCCTTTGACTAAATGAAAAATATTATATAAATCTCCTATACAGAAAAATTCCAGGCAATATACAATATACATATATATATATATATATATATATATATATATATATATATATACTCTGCTCTTAAGGAAGTTGAATATAACTCTACTCTGTCAGTATGGGCTGCATATGATGTCTTTCTTCCCAAAGTAAATACTGTATGGAAATGGAGGTGAAAAAATAAAACCAAAAATAAAACTTTACAGTGTAGAAACAAATATACATCAAGCCAGCTGATTAAGGTTAATATCAAAAGTGAGAAGGCATCTCAATAGTTTTAAACCTGATATAATGTGATAAAAATGACATTTTATCTCTCTTGTCTTCTTTCTGAAAATTATAATCACAGCCTGAGGAAAATATCAGGCAAATCCTAATTAAGAGACATTCTACATATTCCTGACCAACAATACTCAAAACTGTTGTCAAAAAAATAAGAAACATCTAAAAAAACTTTCACAAGAGAGTCATAAAGAAACATGACTACTAAATTATTTTCAGTGTGAAAATAACAGAAAACATATATTAGGGGAAAACTTTATCTGAATAAAATATTAACTTGAGTTAATAACATACCAATATTAATTCATTAATTATGAGAAAAATGCATCATAATAATGTGAAATGCTAATAGTAGGGATAACTATTTGTGGGATATATGAGAACCCTCAGTATTACCTTTATAATGGTTCCATAAAAATAAAAGTGTTCTAAAATAAAATGTTTATTTAAGACAAAGAAACAATAACAAATACAAATATACGGGAGACAGCCTGAAAGATCTTCCACAACTAAACATGCGTTAATATCGGCAACAAAATAAATAACAGTACCTATGGACTTTAACCTGAAAAATAAAATAAATATTTATGAGTCCTGACACAGTAAATGATTGAATAAATTATGCTTCTGCCAGAGTAATATGGCATACTGTTTTACAGAAAATAATTTTCATAAGGAGAAAGAATACACTCTAAGATGATGCAAAGTATAATATAGTAAATATATAAACTAGTAACAGCCATTTATTATTATCAAGGAGTATACACTATACATAAATGAATGTGCTCTACTTTTGTACACCAGGAAGTTCATGAGGTTTGTTTACACGGACATCATGACAATAAAGTGAGTAATTCATTGTGTTATGACATTACAACAGCTATGACATCACAAGGTAATAGGAATTTTTCAGCTCCAATAATCTTATGGGACTATGTAAACACAGTTTATCATTGACCAAAACATTCTTAATGTGGAAGTAACTGTAAACGTATATGCAATGAACATTGGAGCACCTAAAATATATATAAAGCAAAAGTAAATATTAACAGACCTAAGGGATTCAGAGATGACATAAAATAATTGTAGAAGACTTCAACATCTCACTTTCTACATTAATTATCTAAACAGAAAATTAAGGGAGAAACCAAGATGGCGGCATAGGTAAACACTGGAAATTGCTGCCTCCCACAACAACTTCAAAAATACAATGAAAAGACAAAACGGACATCATCCAGAATCACAGGAAGGCTGGCTGAGTGGAAATTCTACAACTAGAAGGAAAGAGAAAAGCACTGAGACTCAGAGGAGGTGTGGAAGTAAAGTGCAGAGGTACGGAGGGCTCGGGCGCACGTGGAAAGGGGCTGGCACCTGAGGAAGGGCTGTCTTTTTGAATCGGGAGGGAGTCACAAACTCCCTACTGCTCTGAACTCCGGTTCCAGGAAGTCTCTGGGGACCCAAGACTCATACGGGGAGAAACTGGATTGTCTAGCAGCAGGCAGAACTCGGAACTTGAGGGCGGCTTTCCCTCAGAGGTGCTTGCAGCAATTATCAGGACACTGAGATGCGGGACCCCTTAGGGCAGGGCTGAGGATCAGCCATAGCTGCTTGCTCCACCCTTTGATTCCCTGAGACCCTGCCCCACCCAAGCTGTGTGCAGAGGCTTTTGCATATGAATGCCCTGGCCCTTTGCAACCTGAAAAATACCCAACAGAAAAAGAAAAAAGAATCCGAAAATATGAAGATAGTGTAAGGAGCCTCTGGGACAACTTCAAGCGTACCAACATCAGAATTATAGGGGTACCAGAAGAAGAGAGAGGGCAAGATATTGAAAACCTATTTGTTTGAAGAAATAATGACAGAAAACTTCCCCTACCTGGTCAAAGAAATAGACATACAAATCCAGGAAGCGCAGGGAACCCCAAACAAAAGGAATCCCAAGAGGACCACACCAAGACACATCATAATTAAAATGCCAAGAGCAAAAGACAAAGAGAGAATTTTAAAAGCATCAAGAGAAAGACAGTCAGTTACCTACAAGGGAGTACCCATATGACTGTCAGCTGATTTCTCAACAGAAACTATGCAGGCCAGAAGAGAGTGGCAAGGAATATTCAAAGTGATGAATAGCAAGAACCTACAACCAAGATTACTTTATCCAGCAAAGCTATCATTCAGAATAGAAGGTCAGATGAAGAGCTTCACAGATAAGAAAAAGCTAAAGGAGTTCATCACCACCAAACCAGCATTATATGAAATGCTGAAAGGTATTCTTTAAGAAGAGGAAGAAGAAAAAGGAACTCTTACCATTTACCACAGCATGGATGGAACTGGAGAGCATTATGCTAAGTGAAATAAGCCAGTCAGAGAAGGATAAATACCACATGATCTCACTCATTTGTGGAATATAATGAACAACATAAACTGATGAACAAGGGCTGATCCAGAGACGGAGAGGCATTGATTGGACTGTCTGGGCTTGGAGGGAAGGCAGGGGAAGGTGGGGGTAAGGGGGAAAGATCAACCAAAGGACTTATATGCAAGCATATAGGCCTAACCAATGGACACAGACAACAGGGGGGTGAGGGTATGATTGGGGGGGGGTAACATGGGGATAAGGACACATGTAATATCTTAATTAATAAAAAATATATTTAAAAAATATGACAACTTTAAATAAAGTTGCTATAAAAATTTAAACAAAAACAAAAAAAAAGAATTAAACAGAAAATTAAAAAAAGAAAGAGCAGACCTGAATAGCATTATAGACCAAGTAGACCTAGCTAGCATAGATATATAGAACATTTTATTCAACAGCAGAAAAATAGATATTTTTCTCAAGGACATAAAGAGAGAACTTTCTCCAGGCTAGATCAAATGTTAGGCCACAAAATGAGTCTTAACAAATTTAAGAAGATAGAAATTCTATCAAGTATCTTTTCTGACCACAGTGGTATAAAATTAGAAATCAGTAATCAGCAGGAAAAAATTTCTCAAATAGTTAGAAAAGAACACATTCTTGAACAATAAAATTGCAAAATAATCAAAAGGAAAATCAAAAGATATCTTGAGACAAATAAAAATGAAAACATAATGTACCAAAATTTGTGGAATAAAGCAAAGTTCTAAGGGGAAAGTTTATAGAGATAAATGCAAATGTATTACAGTCACTAGATTTATATTAAAAATCTTTTTTTAAAAATGTATTTTATTGATTTTTCACAGAGAGGAAGGGAGAGGGATGGAGAGTTAGAAACATCGATGAGAGCGAAACACCTATCAGCCGCCTCCTGCACACCTTCCACTGGGGATGTGCCCACAACCAAGGTACATGCCCTCGACTGGAATCAAACCCGGGACCCCTGAGTCGGCAGGCCAATGCTCCATCTGCTGAGCCAAACAAGTTAGGGCTTATATTAAAAATCTTAAACAAACATTATATACTTCAAGGAACTAAGGAAACAAAAACAAATTAAGCCCAAAGTTAGCAGAAGAAAAGAAATAACAAACATGAGATAAGAAACAAATAAAAGGGAGACTAGAAAAACAGTATTAAATATTAACAAACTATAATAAACAAAACTAATAAAACATTGGCTAGACTAAAAAAAAAAGAGAAAACTATTTAAAATGAAAGAAGAGACATTACAACATATACCACAGATATAAAAATAATCATAAGAGACTATTATGAACAATTATAGGTATGAGCAAGTTGGATGACCTTATTGAAAAATTCTTAGAAATATATGAAGTACTAAAACTAAATCATGAAGAAATGGAAAGTCAGAACAGATCAGTAAGGAAATTGAACAAGTAATCCAAAATCTCCCAAAAATGAAAAGGTAGGACCAGATATGGCTTCACTGGTGAATTCTACCAAACAGTTAAACAATTACTATCAATCCTTCAGAAATTATGCCAAAAATTAAAGAAGAGAAAATACTTCCAAACTCATTTTCAAGGCCAGATTTGCTCTGATACCAAAGCCAGACAAGTACACTACAGAAAATAAAATTTCAGGCTGATATCCCTGATAAATATAGATAAAATACTAAAATGATCTACATCCTATATAATAAAAGGATAATATTCAAATTGACCCTAACAGCAGAATGACTGGGAATGACTGGTCACTATGACACACACTGACCACCATGGGGCAGATGCTCAATGTAGGAGCTGCCCCCTGGTGGGTAATTGTGCTCCCACAGGGGGAGCTCTGCTCAACCACAAGCCAGGCTGACTGCTGCCAGCATAGCGGTGGTGGCAGGAGCCTCTCCCACCTCCTCCGCAGCACTAAGGATGTCCGATTGAGAGGGCACAGGCTGCGCTGAGGGACCTCCCACACTAAGGCACAAATTTTTGCGCACCGAGCCTCTAATATATATATATATATATATATATATATATATATATATATATATATATACTAATAAAAGAGAAACATGGTAATTGGCGTACTACCGCTACCCTTCCCATTGGCTAATCAGTGAGATATGCAAATTAACTGACAGCCAAGATGGCAGCCGGCAGCCAGGCAGCTGAGAACAGTAGGCTTGGTTGCCCCAGCGATGGAGGAAGCCAAGGTTCCCCGTCTGCAGCTGTGGGGGCTCTAAGCTCCTGAAGCAACAACTCCAAAAGATACAATGTTTTAATTATAGAAGCTAAAAGATGGCGGTTAATTTGCATACTCAGGCTCCAAACAGAGTGAAGCCAAACAGCCCTGAAGCGGCAGGGCAGAGAGGCGTCCTGGCCCCAGGATCAGCGGAGCCGAGTGGCATCCTGGCCCTGGGATCAGCGGAGCAGCGAGGCCTCCCAGCACCGGGATCAGTGTGACAGGGGGCAGAGACCAAACCCCTGATCGCCCTTTGGGCTCGGGGTGTGACAAGGTCCGGAGCCCCAACCCTCTGATGGGCCCTGCTCTGTGTGTGATGGGGTAGCTCCCCAAACCCCTGATGGGCCCTGCTCTGTGCGTGACAGGGGGTGGCGCTGCAACCTTCCTATCGACACTGCCTTGAGTGTGACAGGGGATGGTGCCCCAACCCCCCAATCGGCCCTACCCTGAGCGTGACTGAGGGTGGCATTGCAACCTCCCTATCTGCCCTGCTCTGTGCATGACAGGGGGCAGCGCCCCAACTCCCCAATCGGCCCTGCTCTGAGCCCGACCAGGGGCTGCACCTAGGGATTGGGCCTGCCCTCTGCCACCCGGGAGCAGGCCTAAGCCAGCAGGTCGTTATCTCCCGATGGGTCCCAGACTGCGAGAGGGCACAGGCCGGGCTGAGGGACCTCCTCTCCCCACCACGAGTGCACAAATTTTTGTGCACCAGGCCTCTAGTATATATATATACATATAAAACCCTAATATGCAAATAGACTGAACAGCAGAACAGCTGAACAACTGAACAACCAGTTGCTATGACGTGTGCTGATCACCAGGGAGTGTGCACAGAACATGGTGGGCATTGGCTGCGGCAGGATGGTGGAGCAGGTGAGCAGAGTTGCCAGACCAAGGCAGGGTGAGCCTCTGGTGGTTACTGATAATTCTTTGCTCCTGTTCACCATGGTCCTGCCCAGTGCTCGCACCTGTTGGCACCAGCCCCACTCACACCTGCTGCCGACTCCTGAGCTACTGCTTGCACCCACTGCCAGCGCTGGCCCCACTTGCACCTGCAGCCAGTTCCAGAGCCACCACTTGCACCTGCTGCTGGTACCTGGTGCCAGTCCCGATCGCTCGGCACCATCAGCAGGTGTAAGTGGTGGCTTCCAGCCCCCATTGCCTCTCAGGGTTTCTCCACCTGCCCCTGCTCCTGAGGGGTGGTTGGAGCAGCAGCCACCACTCACACCCACTGCTGGCACCGGCCCCAATTGCTCCGCGCAGTCAGCTGGTGTGAGTGGGGCTGGTGCTGTCAGTGTGTGGGAGTGGTGGAGGCAAGATCAGGGTTGCCGGCAGACAGGGGACCAGGGGCTGCTGTGGGAGAGGACTGGCAGGGGCTCAGGAAATGGGCTGAGACCCACCCCTGTGCCCACCACAGCCTCGTGGCCCACAGTTCCTTTCAAGGTGCATGCACGATTTCGTGCACCGATCCTCTAGTTAGGTATATAAAAAATGTAGCTTAACATAATAAAAGCTCTATATAATAAGCCCATAGCTAGCATTATACTCAATGGTGAAAGGCTAAAAATGTTTCTTATAAGATCAGGACCAAAACAAAGATGTCTACTCTTGATACTTGTATTCAATAAAGTACGGAAGTCATAGTCATAATAATTAGACAAGAAAAAAAAAATAGGCATCCAGTTTTAAAAGAAAGAAGTAAAATTGTCTCTGTTTGCACATGACATAATCATGCATATAGAAAACCCTAAAGATTCTTCCACAAAAACTGTAAGAACAAATAAACAAATCAACATAGAAAATCAGTGGTGTCCTGGTCGGATAAGGCATTTGGTTGGAGCATTATCCTATATAACAAATGGTTGGGGGTTTGATTCCTAGGAAGGCACATATCCAGGTTGCGGGTTTAGTTTTCTGTTAGGGCATATGCGGAAGATGACCCATTGATGTTTCTTTCTCATATCGGCATATGTCTCTCTGTCTCTGTCTCTCTCTTTCTTTCTCTTCCCCTCTCTCTAAGATCAATAAGCATGTTCTCAGGTGAGGATAAAAAAATAAAAGAGAGATTGAGAAGAAAAAGACAAGACAGACATGGAGAAAAGGTTTGTAAATCACACATCTGCTAAAGGATGTATGATAAAAATACTTAAATTTAACAATAGAAAACAACCCAATAAAAATTGTAAATCTCAATTGGCTCACCACAAATTATATATACACAATTGTAAAATAAACATATGAAAAGATACACTGATCACTATTTATGGCAGAATTGCAAATTAAAAACAAAATTATATACCACTATACACTAGTAGAATTGTTAAAATAAATAAACTGACAATTTTAAATGGTAGTGAGGAGGAAACTAAGCAATAAGAACTGCCTACCAATGATATTTGGAACACTAAATATCACAACTTTAGAAAATAGTTTGCCAGTTTCTTATGAATTTAAACATATACTGACCATATGATTGAGTATTTCTATTCCTAGAAAATTACCCACATGAATTACAAATTTTTGTTGGCACAAAAACTTGCATACCAATGCTTCCTAACACCTTTATTTATAATTGCCAAAAACTAAAAAAACAACTCAAATGTTCTTGAACTGGTAAATTGATAAGCAAACATAGGTACCTCCATCTAATATACTACTAGTTAGAATTCAAAAAGCGGCACCAAAATGGATGAATTTTAAGTGATTTTTTTAGTAAAAGAAAAACCACATATAGACACCTAAATTCTGTAAGAATATATTTGTATGAAATTCTGAAAAAGGAGAAACTACAGGGATGACAAACAGATCAAATGTGAATTTTAGGATGATGGAACAGTTCCATATGGTACTGTGGTGGTGGGTACATGCAGGACTCTGTTATGTTCAAAATCCATAGAATCGCATCACTAGAAGTATGTTTTACTATATGCACACTTTATAAAAAATCCCCTAAGTTGTTGGGAGAAGCCAGGATAGGATATAGGTTGTTTAAATGGGTATGTGCCATAAATGTAGGACATAAACTCATTGAAGAAAGTGAGAACAAAGGAGGTATCCTAAAGGAAATTCAAAAACCCTTGTTTTGCCCAGATATTATAAGGCAAAAGAGAGAAAATGTATGTAAAATATATTTCTAGTATATTTCAAAAGTGCCAAGACCATGAAAGACAAGGAAAGACCACAAAAAGGTCTGAAAAGAGGATACTAAAGGGACAGGATGACTAAATACAATAAGCAGTCTCCTGGATTGGATTCTGGAACACAAAAGAAAATTAGTGGGGGAAAGTGGCAAATTCCAAATAAAGTCTCTAGTTTAGTTAATAGTATGTACAAATATTGTTTTTAATTGGGATAGATGTACTGTGCCCATGCAAGATGTTAACATTAGGAAAAGCTAGATGGAGTCTAGGAATCTGTAGAGGCAGCTTGGGGTCAGGTTGTGAAGGTTTTATTTATTTGTTATTATTTTTTATGAGAAGCTAAACAAGGTAATTTTCTATTCTGCAACCAAATAGGCAAAGTGGGTTTCAATAGAAAAACAGTATGATGATTACTTAGCTTTTAATTCAAAATAAATAAGATCATTCTAACTACAATAGGAAAAACAGGGTTGGAAAGACAAGCAATAGTGAAATAAATTATACAATAAAGCGATATTGAGAATTTTACTATATTGAGCACTCCCCAATCTTTTAAACTGGTATTGATGGACATTATTCCATTGTAATAAAAATGTCAACACAAGATTTCACTTTTCTGGTCCTTACTCCATTTTGATTCTGGTACACAGACATTATAAAGTTCCCATGAATTATGACAAATGAAGGCTAGGACTTCAGAGATCCAGTTAAAACTTCTTTACAAACAGGAAGCTGAGGCCTAAAGAGGTAGAGTCATGTGTTTGACATGAGCAGGAGGTAATCAGTTTTAGTGACACCTGGCCCAATGCTCTTTCACCAGCAGCACCTGCCAACTAGGCAGAAACGCAGGCTGGCCACCTGGCTGCATTTCATGCAGATGCTCTGGGTTTGGGGCACATTTAGCGAAGGACACAGTGGGACTGGACAAACTGTCTGACAGTTGCTCCTCCTGATCTCTGGAGGAGTGGCAAGATGTCATTACTGCTGATTTATATTTGGTGAGCGAGGCATCTTTAATATATATCTACTAGAGGACCAGAGCCTGAAATTCGTGCATGGGTGGGGTTCCCCTCAGCACAGCCTGCACCCACTCCAATCCGGGACCCGTTGGGGGATGTCCGACTGCCAGTTTAGGCCCGATCCCTCACTAACCCCCCTGCCAACCTGGTCGTAGGCAGCCATCTTGTGAAGATGTGAGGGTTAATTTGCATAATACCTCTTGATTATATAGGATACTGGGCAGCGATTGTTTTTGCCTGCTTAGCACACTTGAACTCTTCTCTAAGTAACAGTGATTCTCTTTTTCTTCCTTTTGGGGATTGCTTCTCACTGAGTTTCTGACAGGAGTGCTGGTCACAGCAGCCTGTCCCTTAAGGCTGGGCTTGTCACTCAGGAGGGGAAACGCAAAGCACTACACCTCCCTTGATACCTGCTTTATGACAGATAAGAGGTCTTTCCAAGACTTTAAGAAATTAGAAGTGAATGGATGGCCATTCTTCCCATGCATCAGGACCTATATGTACTTGACATAAGTCCCACTGGTGGTTACACCTCCCACTGTGCAGAGCAATCTAAGAGGCAGAGGCCAAGATGACAGGCAGAGAGACAGGGAAAAGCATGGGAATAGTCATAGCTGGAGTTCTCCCAGGGATATACCCAGAGACGAGGAGGCCAGGGAGACTAGTTTATTTGGAAAGTAAAAGGAATGCTAATAGGGGAATGTGATAGTGAGCCAGTGGAGAAAAGGAGGGCAATGAAGAGAAAGCCGCACTGCTGTGGATAACACACAATCCAGCCGTGAAACTGGTGCCTTCTGGACAGAGACACTGGCCTTTGGAGAGCATCGATTCTTTGGCTCTGAGGGAAAACAAAGCGTAAGCAGAAGGTTTCATAGCAAGGATGGATCAGAACAAGAAGGCTTGTTGGATTCCCATATATAAATCTTCAGGGTGGGCAAGGAGGAGCAACTGTCGCCAAAGCAGAGACTATGTGCCCTGGAGTATTTTTGTTAGGTAGCAACAGCATGCCCGATTATTTTCCTTCAACATTAACTGTCACTTTTAATTTTTATTTTACCTCTTTATTCTCTCCCAAATGTATTCTGTTCTGCTTCTGATATGCCTTGTTTTACACAAAGTAGGCTGTAAAGAGTGCTTGATACAGCCTTAAAAACTCAGTTTTGAGACAGCTCTGTTTTACCAACAGCTTTTTAAATTAAGGCATTTAAACTAAAGCAAGTGGTGTAAGCCATTGGAGCTTTATTCCATCTCTAAATTGGAGATAATGTTCTACAAAACCTACCTCACACATCAGATACATCAAATATGGTCACAAATGTGAACTGGCAATTGCTATAAGGTTATGGAGTTGTGGGAGTGGGAAGGACATGTGTGGAAGTGCAGGTGGGTGGGGTAGAGGAGGCACTAGGCAGAGCTTGGGTCTCCCCACTCCAGGCTTGGGAGGGCATGCAAAACCACTTGTGGAATAAGGTGCTAAGTCTGCAAGCTGGAAAGTGGTTTACAATAGCTGAGGTTTGACAAGGATCTGCTAAAGTATTTTCAGAGAATTGTTGACTAAGTACTTTTTCAATCCTCATGTTATCAACCTGCATATATGTATGATGCCTTGCGGCATCCTGGAAAAAGCTTTAGTTAATTATTCACTAATTATAATATCATCAAATGGCTACAGTGAGGCAACCATATAATTATGGAGTAAAAAACTTTAAGCAATTACAAGACTGAGTTTGTTGTTTGATCGCAATAAATGCCAGCTCACTATTGATATCTGTCATCTCCTAGTGTTCCTAATCTCTTGATGTATACGCTAAACTATGTGCAACATAGAAAACGGAATCTTTGAAGAGAATGCCCAATTTAAGAGAGATATAAGAACATATATGCAGTGAACTAAAGAATCAGATGATATGTTCAGTTCCATTGGTCTAGCAACATGTAGTTTTAGGTAACTGTTCTAGTAGTTTTGTCCTATATGACCGCCTACTCCATGCGGGGAGAGAGTCTTGTATGTAAAACAGTGAGTTAGCTTTGGTAGAGATGGGTGCAGAATGGTATGGGAGGTTAGTGGGAAAGTGCTTTGATGCAACATTGGGAGATATTCCAGAAGATTTTCATAAAAGTGATGATATCTGAGGTCTCCTTGTGAATGATGAAAATATTGCCAATTGTACAGGGGAGAAAGGGAGTCTTTGAGAACACGTAGTTTTCATTAAGGCTGTTAGTGAGTCAGCAAAAACACACACAGAAAGAAAATGATATTGCTGTTTTATTCCCTGGAAATGACAGCCTCACTTCATGCAAACAGAAGCAGTGATCTCAGTAGTTACAAATGAAGGAGATATCTACTAGGAGAAAACCACTGTGAAAGCCAATTTTTAAATGTTTTGATTCTTTCCACTGCCCCCAGGTTCCTCAAGTAACCCCTATGTGTTTCTGGAACAATCTTTCCTAAGAGCTTTCTTTGGCAAATCCTATTATTGACCTTCATGCTTGAAACAACAAAGGAGCCTTGAATCAACCTGGGGAAAAAAAGTTGTGAATGTAATTAGGTAATTGTGGAAAACTTAATTTACATTCTCACTTTGCCTTAAAGACAGCATTGCTTTTAGTTCAATATTATTGCCTTCAATTCTCAGACTTTTTAAAGTGCCTCAGGTATTCCCATTCTAATCATTTTCTTAGAGAAAGATTGTAAATATTTTAAAACATTGGAATGACATTTTCAGTATATGGTATATGGATTTCTCTGTATTTTTTTTCAGCTCCTGTAGGCCAAAATCAAAAAATAAAGCTACTATGTAATTAATATTTACATTTAATACCTAAAATTGGCTCATGATCACTTCACTGAGGAAACTAAAAATTAGTAATTGATTGTATTACATAGCTTAGAGCTATGTATGTGCATTTTCACATAGAACTATGTTTCTCTTCCCAGAAAATAAACTTTGAGCACATGGCAAAGAAACGTGACAGTTGATTTTCTTTGAGACACCATGACAACAGTTATATACTACTAGAGGCCTGGTGCATGAAATTCATGCACTGGGGGGTCCCTCAGCCCAGCTTGCACCCAGTCCGGGACCCTTTGCTCCTTACCACCTGCCTGCTCACTGCTTCTTGCTCAGTTGGCTGCTCCTTAGCACTGCTGTGGAGGTGGGAGAGACTCCCGCCACCACTGCTGTGCTCACCAGCCATGAGCCAGGCTTCTAGCTGAGCGGTGCTCCGCCTTTGGGAGCGCACTGACTACCAGGAGGCAGCTCCAGCGTTGAGCATCTGCACCTTGATGGTCAGTGTGTATCATAGTGACCGATCATTCTGGTCATTCCACTGTAACGGTTGCTTAGGCTTTTATTATATAGATGTTCCACACATGGTGACATTCGATAAGTATCTGTTGACTGACTTAGGAATTCGAGACATTACCTTGACAGAAATGTATCTGTGCTTATAAGAAATTAGATTGTGGACAATGAAGGCAAAACACTATATGAGAACTCTGCACACGGCCAAGGACATTTTGCTTTGAAGATGATTCATTTTATCAAGCTTTTCTCTCCCTGTGTGTTAAACTCCTGCCAACACTACTGCCCTGTGTAAAAAACCAATGTTACCCTTGGGAAGAGGGCATTTTGGATTGAACCTCCAAACCATTTACTAATTAAATGCTTTCAAGAAGTCACCAATTTCCTTAAGGATTATTTTATAATTTTAAGAAAATCTCTTATTGACATTCGTAGAGAAATGTCAATTTCATGAAATTACAAAAGTGAAGAGTTTATCATTTTTTATCACATCTAAGAGCTCTTTAGAACCCTCTATCTCAAAATTGCATCTAGCACAGTGTCCAGAGGACTGTAGGTACTCAATACAGTTTTTGAATTTTTTTTTCCATTTTCCAATGAAGTTTTAGTTATGAATATTACACTTTTCCTATATATGTTAATATATTTGGATAATTAGTAAGCAATACTTGACCTATTACATAATTACTAAACAGAATGAGGTTTACCAACAAGATTTCAGTTATGATCATTACATTTTTCTGAGATGTGCTAATATATTTTGACAATTGTTAAATAGTGCTTGACCTATTGTGTAATTACTAAACAGAACATAGTATAACATATTCCATACTCATGGTAATTAATTGAATATTTACTCTATTTATTCAACATAACTCAAGTGTAATAATAATGCATGAGAAGAGGGTCTTTAATAAAACCAAATTCCCATTCATACATGTATCTATTAATCCAACAAATATGTGTTGAGGATCCACTACATGGAAAACACTGTTCTAAGACAGTGTTTGGATTAAGATGAGGAGCAAAGCACTCAAAGTTCCTATCCTCCTGTAGCATACTTTTAGTTGTGCAGTGGCAGGCAATAGACAAGTACATACTGAGTGCA
Source organism: Myotis myotis (assembly GCF_014108235.1). Classification (NCBI taxonomy): domain Eukaryota; kingdom Metazoa; phylum Chordata; class Mammalia; order Chiroptera; family Vespertilionidae; genus Myotis; species Myotis myotis. Next base: position 164,390,249 of record NW_023416313.1, read on the forward strand.
ATGTCAGGTAGTAATATACTGATAGGCTTTCAAAGAAAACAAAGGTGAAAAGGCAGTTATGATTTTAGATAGTATGGTCAGAGATGACTTTTCTGAGTGATACCTGAAGCATGGTCTTGGTAATATTTGGGGAAAAGAATGTTCTAAGAAGAGAGAATAACAAGTACAAAATTCCTAAATTGGGAGAGTATTTGATGCCCTCAAGAGAGAGTAGGAATCCCAGGTATGGCTGCAAAGGAGCATGGGAAGACTGACCGAAAGCAAGAGCAGGGGAAAGTCAGGCACAAGAGCACCTAGAGATGTGTAGGCTATTTTAAGGACTTTTGATTTCTTTCCAATGAGATGGTCAGCCACATAGAGTGTTGAGCAAAGTCGTGACGTACTTTGCATTTTAAAAAGGTCTCTCAGGCAGCTGTTCTGTGAAGAGACTATTAGAATGAATCGGAGGGACCATGTCAAAGGCTATTTATTTACTGTAGCCAAGGAAATAATACTGGTTTGAAATATGGTGGAGTCAGTAGTGTTGAGAATTGGCAAAGCCCAGTTCTCATTCAACACCTAACCTTGAGCAGCCTTGCCTCCCTACTTGCATGCTATGCTTGCACCTCTGTGTGACACTGCTAGTGACTTCTTTCTTCTTTCCACAGGCCCTGCCCTGAATACCTCACCTGTTTAAAGAGCACAGTAAAAGAATCAAAAGAATCGTCTCTGTTGGGAAGTTATCCTTAGGCCTAGGTTTGTCGGTGCTTCATTGCACCTGTACTTAATTTAGACATGAGTAGTGATTAACTGTTCACCTGTCTGTTTACACCCCACTCAATGCTCAGGCTTATTTTCAATACCTCTCTCTCTCTCTCTCTCTCTCTCTCTCTCTCTCTCTCTCTCTCTCTCTCTCCACAGATGCGATTTGATCTTTTTGAGGAGAGTTATTGGCACATGATAAATACAAAATACATTTTTTTTTGTTAATCCTTACCTGAGGATATTTTTCTCATTGATTTTTAGAGAGAGTGGCAGGAGGGGAGGGGGGAGAGAGAGAGAAACATTGATGTGAGAGAGACACATCGACTGGTTGCCTCTCCTATGTGCCCCAAACAGGGAGGGGATCGAAGAGTGTGCCCTTGACAGGGAATCAAATCCAAGACCCTTCTGTGCATGGGGCCCACATTCTACCACTGACCTATACCAGCCAGGGCACAAATACATTTTTTTACTAAATGAAGGAAGGAGCTTGCAAGGCAAAATGAGAAGGCCAGAAATTGAACACCACTTAGAAAGGCATTATGTCAGTGGTTCTCAGCCTTCCTAATGCCGCGACCCTTTAATAGAGCTCCTCATGTTGTGGTGACCCCCAATTTCACTGTTACAAATTGAACATAATTAAAGCATAGTGATTAATCACAAAAACAATATGTAATTATATATGTGTTTTCCGATGGTCTTAGGCGACCCCTGTGAAAGGGTCGTTCAACCCCCAAAGGGGTCGCGACCCACAGGTTGAGAACCGCTGCATGATGCAAACAGTGTACATTATTTAGCACCTACTATATGCAAATATGCAACTATATGCTAGGTGTGGGATACATAATGACAATATGACACAATCAGCACTGGTTGCTAGTCCAATCATCAGCACATGTCAGGTGTGACTAAAGAGTTCTGTATCAAACACACCTAAAACTAACAGGCGAACGGGATGCATGGAGGCTCCCACATTGGGAAATAATTCTAGATGATACTTTACAGAAAGGTCTCACTCCTATAGCTATGCTTCAATGATTAAGCAGAGTAAATATTTAAAAATGTGTAACAAGTGTTCTCTATCCGAAAGGGTCCAGACAGAAATGATTTTGACAGAAACCATGGAAACGCATAATTATTTATGAGTGACATGAAACCAACCACAGTCCATGTCAGGAACAAGCTATAAAATTTCAGGCCTATAATAGAATCAGCAATGTTCCCAGTATAATACTGTGCCATGGAGTACTGATGGCAGAGGCAGAAAACAGTTGTTCTTTGTGTATAGACACTATAAAAACCTAAAAGCAACGTACAGGCCAGGTGCCTTGAGGCAAATACCACCTTGTTGTAAAAATGTTGCAAGACTGATGCGAAAATCATGGGTGAAACCAGAATAAGCTGAACTCCCCAGTGCATGGCTAACCAACCAGGGGGCTTTGGCCTTTCTATTCTCACTTAGCCCGAGCTTTGCAGCGGGATTGTGCCCTTCTGCTACCCACAGTGTCCAACAGCTTGCAGCTGGAGTGGATAGCTTAATTACTGACATCACAAACCCTATGGCCAACAGTTCTCAAGGGGAATTTCTAAAACCATTCAGCTGCAGATGGAAGTTCTGCTGCCGAATGAAGAACTGCTTGGGTTAGAAAGCATCAAGGCAATCATGCACACTGTGAAAACCGTAAGGGCATACTGCTCCTGTCTGTGGCTGCTAAAGTGATAATTAATAGGGAGCCAGAAGGTGACTGCAGTCTCTGAGAATTGACTGTTGAAGGACTAGAAATTCAGGGCAGTGTACTGATCCAGAGCCATCTTCAGAGTCAAACAAAGCTGGGTTCCTATCAGAGAGCTCTCTGCTTTTTATTAACTGATTGTGTACTCTGAAAACCATTATCTTCGTATCCTTTTTCTTTTTTCAGCAAATGGCCTTTCATAGATTATATATCCTGCCAGAATTTATCACAGTTGTTTTCTCCATGTAACAGTAAATATATCTTTAAAGTCCTAGAGTCTCTTTCTAGCCCATGTTCACCCATTTGTAACACACAACAGAATAACATATTTTCCAATTTTTTCCTTTCTTTTGCCTCTTTATTTATTCTGTTCTCATTTTTTCCCATCAAGTGCAAACAAAATACCTAGAAGGAATCTTGTGGACAAAGCAATTGATTTCAGAATCCTCACATTTAGAAAAGAATTATGGGGCATAGGTTAACGCCGGAGTTTGCTGCTTTGAACAACTACTTCAAAAGTGAAACCAAAAAACGGAAGGGACATCACCCAGAACCACAGGAACGCTGGCTGAGTGGAAGTCCTACAACTAGGAGGAAAGAGAAACGCATACGGACACTCAGAGGAGGCGCAGTGCTGAAGTCAAGTTCTGAGGTGCAGAGCACGCAGAGCGGGCTGGCGGCGGAGGGCGCGGTTGGCGTTTTCAATCGGGAGGGAGTCGCAGACTCTGAGCTCCAGATACCGGCGAGTCTTTAGGGACCCAGACTCAAACGGGAGAAGCGGGACTGTCTGGCTTCGGTCAGAGCGAGTGCAGCTTTCTCTCTGAGCTTTGCAGCGGGTGCTGGGACTCAGAGAGGCAGAGCCCCTGGGGACAGGACTGAGAGCCGCCATAACTGCTCTCTCTGGCCCACCCTGTTGATCCTGTGCGACCCGCCCCGCCCAAGCCCTGCACAGAGGCTTTTGCCGGATAGCCTCAGGCAAAGGCTAGATTAGCACCTCCCTAGAGGACAGAAGTTCTCTCACTGCTGACACAGCTGATTCTCATAGCCACTTGGCCTGGAGGTCAAACCCTCCCTGGAATTAGCTACAACAATCAAGATTTAACTATAAGACTGCGAACAAAGACCACTAGGGGGTGCACCAAGGAAGCATAACAAAATGCGGAGACAAAGAAACAGGACAAAATTGTCAATGGAAGATATAGAGTTCAGAACCACACTTTTAAGGTCTCTCAAGAACTGTTTAGAAGCCGCCGATAAACTTAATGAGATCTACAAGAAAACTAATAAGACCCTCGATCTTATATTGGGGAACCAACTAGAAATTAAGCATACACGGACTGAAATAACGAATATTATACAGACTCCCGACAGCAGACCAGAGGAGCGCAAGAATCAAGTCAATGATTTGAAATGCGAGGAAGCAAAAAACACCCAACCGGAAAAGCAAAATGAAAAAAGAATCCAAAAATGCGAGGATAGTGTAAGGAGCCTCTGGGACAGCTTCAAGCGTACCAACATCAGAATTATAGGGGTGCCAGAAGATGAGAGAGAGCAAGATATTGAAAACCTATTTGAAGAAATAATGACAGAAAACTTCCCCCACCTGGTGAAAGAAATGGACTTACAGGTCCAAGAAGCGCGGAGAACCCCAAACAAAAGGAATCCAAAGAGGACCACACCAAGACACATCATAATTAAAATGCCAAGAGCAAAAGATAAAGAGAGAATCTTAAAAGCAGCAAGAGAAAGAAACTCAGTTACCTACAAGGGAATACCCATACGACTGTCAGCTGATTTCTCAACAGAAACTTTGCAGGCCAGAAGGGAGTGGCAAGTAATATTCAAAGTGATGAATACCAAGAACCTACAACCAAGATTACTTTATCCAGCAAACCTATCATTCAGAATTGAAGGTCAGATAAAGAGCTTCACAGATAAGGAAAAGCTAAAGGAATTCATCACCACCAAACCAGGATTATATGAAATGCTGAAAGGTATCCTTTAAGAAGAGGAAGAGGAAGAAAAAGGTAAAGATACAAATTATGAACAACAAATATGCATCTATCAACAAGTGAATCTAAGAATCAAGTGAATAAATAATCTGATGAGCAGAATGAACTGTTGATTATAATAGAATCAGGGCCATAGAAAGGGAATGGACTGACTATTCCTGGGGGGGAAAGGGGTGTGGGAGATGCGGGAAGAGACTGGACAAAAATTGTGCACCTATGGATGAGGACAGTGGGTGGGGAGTGAGGGCGGAGGGTGGGGCGGGAACTGGGAGGAGGGGAGTTATGGGGGGAAAAAAAAGAGGAACAAATGTAATAATCTGAACAATAAAGATTTAATTAAAAAAAAGAAATAAAAAAAAATAAAGCATAGTGATTAATCACAAAAACAATATGTAATTATATAAAAAAAAAAAGAAAAGAATTATGAAATTCCAAGAGTCCATGTCTTCCTCAGTGTTTTCTTAAATACCTTATCACAAACTCATCACCATCCGTCCGCCAAAGATGAGAAGTGATCAATTTCATATTAAATCCACTCTTGGTAATGAACCTCTAACTCAATTTAAGTACTGGTAGGAAAGGCATCTATCATTAGGTCCCAGTTCCATTTTTTTTATCCTATCCCAGCCATGCTTTTCAATGTTCAACGGTATTAATTTCAGATTATTAGCTAACAACATTTATGAGGTGTTGCCATCATGAAATGATTCTTCAGTATCTTTTTGTATTAGTTGTGTGAGAACAGGATAAAACTGTGTCATAATAAAAGAACACTGGATATGAACTATAAAAACTATTAGAAATTGTATTAATAATAAATAAATAACGATCTCCAGAACTTGGTATGTGCCAGACACTATGCTAACATTATATTTAGTGAATTTTAATTCTTGTTCTGATATTTATTAATTTTGTATATTTGGAACATATTTTTAATGACTCTGAGACTCATTCTACCTTCTATAAAGAAGGTATAATAATACCTCTCATATGGGGTTATTGTGAGATTAAATGAGATAAAAAATGCAAAAGCAAAGTGTCCAATGTGAAACAGATGATATTCACTGATCATTTTACACAAGGCATCAAGAATTTACCCCTTATAAAATTGGGGAAAAAAAATAATAATGGTCTGTCTATGGTTGTTTTCTTTAAAACTGTTTCTTTATATAAAGAAAAATATTTCCCTTTCAAATAGCAGAAATAATATTTCAGGTGAAAAACAAGCAAATATGTGTGACCAGCCCTAACTGGTTTGGCTCAGTGGATAGAGCGTCAGCCTGCGGACTGAAGGGTCCCAGGTTCGAGTTCAGTCAAGGGCATGTACTTTGGTTGCGGGCACATCCCCAGTAGGGGGTGTGCAGGGAGCAGCTGATTGATGTTTCTCTCTCATCAATGTTTCTAACTCTCTATCCCTCTCTATCCTCTCTGTAAAAATCAATAAAAATATATTTAAAAAAATATGTGTGACCAGACACAAAAGGCACTTATTGTAAGATTCCGTTTATAGGAAACGTCCAGAATAGGTAAAGGAACAGAGACGGAAAGCAGAACAGAGGTTGTCAGATATGGAAGAATGGGGAGTGAGTACTTTTGGTGCAGGGTTTCATTTTGGGGCAATGAAAAATTCTATAATTGGACCTTCTGCTCCCAGATCAGGTTCAGCCCTGTATTTGGACAGACCTCCTTCACTGGGCAGTCCCTCACCAAAGGTGAACCCCCTTTCCACACACACGCACACACACACACACACACACACACACACATTGCCAGGAACACAGGGATGCCCAGGTGCCATCAGTGCGGTGGCCTGGCCTGCACTGGACCACCCTAGGCCTCCTGAGTTACCTCTGGGTCCCTCTGGGAAAAGGGCCAGAGGGACCCACAGCATCTGCATCATCTAGAGCAGTGGTTCGCAACCTTCCTAATGCCGTGACCCTTTAATACAGTTCCTCATGTTGTGGTGACCCCCAAACATAAAAGTATTTTCGTTGCTACTTCATAACTGTAATTTTGCTACTGTTATGAATCATAATGTAAATATCTGATATGCAGGATGTATTTTCATTGTTACAAATTGAACATAATTAAAGCATAGTGATTAATCACAAAAACAATATGTAATTATATATGTGTTTTCCGATGGTCTTAGGTGACCCCTGTGAAAGGGTCGTTTGACCCCTAAAGGGGTAGCGACCCACAGGTTGAGAACCGCTGATCTAAAGAGACTGCTGCTGAGGGCTTTGCTGAGGCCACACTGTGGGACATGGGGATGCAACAAGAAAACATGTTGCTCTCTCCATTGTGTCTAGCTACCTGGCTACCAGGGTTAAAATTTCTGTTGGGCTCCATTGTCTGAAAGTGAGGTCACTGCCTGGGTCCTCTGCCACTAGCTTCTCCTCAGACAAGAGCAGTGACTTCACTTACTGACAATACCGCCAACACAGCTTGGAATCCTGGTAATCAGACAGCCACATTCTAGAAAGGACCCTACCCAGCTCACTCAATGAAGGAAAATATCAAAACCAAGACCAGGGGTTAGGAAGGGTGGGTGTGGGGGTGGGGAAACCACAGTCCTGGACTTGGATGGTTAAGTACAGAACCAGCAGGATATGTGAACTGTGAGAAGCCTGGTTTCACTTTAATTCTTACCATTTGCAACAGCATGGATGGAACTGGAGAGCATTATGCTAAGTGAAATAAGCCAGTCAGTGAAAGATAAATACCACATGATCTCACTTATTTTGGAATATAAAGAACATTATAAACTGTTGAACAAAAATAGATACAGAGGCAAAGAAGCATCGACCAGACTCTCAAAGTACAGCGGGAAGGCAGGGGAGGGTTGGGTGGGGTAATAAGAGATCAACCGAAGGACTTGTATGCATGCATATAAGCATAACCAATGGACGCAAGACACTGGGGGGTGGGGAGAGAGGGCAAGTGCCGGGGGGTAGGGGAGGCTGAGGGGAGGTCAATGGGGGAAAAGAAGGAGACATATGTACTACTATTTGCAATACCTTAAACAATAAAGTAAAAAATAAAATAAAATGTATAGAGACTTTAACAGCTAAAAAAAATAAGTGGTACAACTTGGGCAAGGCCAACAGGTGCTACACTTTTAGAAGTTTGAATATAATACCCTGTAACTATAAAGAATGGAGTTTTGTGCTATTTAAGAAGACAGGACAGATCTTGGAGGAAAGAAATTTGTAGACTGAGGTAATGCGTTAGAAATTCAATGAAAACAATGGATTACTCAGAGATTAAGATGCAATAAATTATTCTTGAATTATCTTTAAGGAGAAAATCATGTCCTTGATGGCACATCCCTTCGTATCTCTCATATTTTACTCTTTTCCTTCTCAAAGCACTCACTGACTCCATGACCTTTTCTTTCATTCAGTCCTTAAGGCAACTCCTACTCTTACTCCTCATATGCTACACAATAATTCTATAATTGTTCATCTAAAGGATATTTTATGGCCGTGGCATGCTTGACATTTTGTGCTGTTGATCAACCTTTCATTGAAATGTTCCCCTTCTTTATAGCCCATTAATTCTTCTTTCCTCATTCTCCTATGTTTATGGCAACTCAAGCTCCTTGCTTTTATGACCACATTAATGTTGCTAATTCTCAGAGACTATGTTTGTGCCTGAGCACTGAGCACTTCTCAACCTATTCTTCCTAATCTAGAACTGACTCGGTTGTGCTATTATTTAAAGCCATGTTTCTATAGAAAACTGCTGTCTTGAGCACATCGTGGCTCGAGTAAGCCAAAAACTTTTCAACAGTCTCAAATTAACATGCCAATTTGCAATACCTTCCCAAGAAATGACACCATCAATTAATCCTCTAACCTGAAAAAATATCTCAGATTTCTGCCTTTTCCATACCACTCACATAGAGCAGTGTTAATTTTCATTCCTAAATACCTCTTCCAACACTGTATTTCTGGACCACTTTATTTCTCACAAAATGACTATAGGGACATTAGTAAAGCAGAAAGTGTTATACTATGTTCTCAGAACTTTGGGTACTTCTTGAATTGATGAAGGAAGAGATAAAGGAGGCAGAACAAGCAGATCCTAAGTTGTTCATCCCTATTTCAAGCAAATGTATCCCCTTCTATCTGATATTTCAAATAAGATTTCATTTGAAAAGTAAAGATTTCACTATTTAGAATATTCTAATTATTTTTCCATACTACAGGAATTGAGCTAATGGACAAATCTTATTATATAACTAGAGGCCCAGTGCATGAATTTGTGCACCAGTGGGGTCCCTAGGCCTGACCTGTGGGATCAGGCCTAAACCAGCTCTTCACCATCCCCTGGGGGGTCCTGGATTGGGAGAGGGTGCAAGCCAGGCCGAGGGACCCCGCTGGTGCACAATCAGGGCTGGGGAGGGACACAGGAGGTTGGCCAGCAGGGGAAGGACCTCGGGAGGACCCCAGGGCATGTCCGGCCCATCTTGCTCAGTCCTGATTGGCTGGACCCCAGAAGCAAGCTAACCTACCAGTTGGAGCGTCTGCCCCCTGGTGGTCAGTGCATGTCATAGCAACTGGTCAACCACTCAATTGTCTGCCCCCTGGTGGTCAGTGCACGTCATAGCAAGTGGTTGAGCTGCCTTAGCATATCATTAGCATATTACACTTTGATTGGTTGAACAGACCAGATAACTGGACACTTAGCATATTAGGCTTTTATTATATAGGATTTCCTTAATAATCAGACATGGTATCAGGGTTTGTTCAGGGAATCATTACCATGAGTGATAAGATATAATAGATTGATTATAGGGATGAGATCTTATACTATTATGAACACTGATTAAAAAACAAACAAACCTGTGGATCGTAGTTGCTTATGCATTGTATGGTGAGCTGAAGTTACTGTGGGTCAGCAGGATTGACAGTAAGAGAAAAACTGTAGAGTGAGCAAAACTGAACCCCATAAGGACAATTGAAGACACAAGGCCAACATGGAACTCACATCTGTTTCATATTGCCTTCAATTTTGACAACACACATGACACACATGGCCTAAAGAAGAAACCACTGTCCTGCAGTATGAATCTATACATATTTTGGCTCAGGAGTCAGAAAAGCTGAAGGAGGAAAGTTCATGATTAGTAGTTTCTATAGGGAAAATTCTTGCCTATACCAGCTGTGAGAGTGTTCTATCTGAGGAGTTGTCCATGTGCATTAAAAAGGCCAACCCAGCACATTCACATGCAGTTGGCAGCACAGTATTAAGTCATCCATTCCAATGACCCACTGTGGCTAAGGCAGAAGTACTTTCACTGTAGCCAGAGCACTTCCTGCAGTGCAATAACCTCCCTTAGACAGCAGTGGGAGCAGTGCTGGGCAGAGCGTGGTGATCGGTGGATTGTGTATTTTGACTTCACTAAGGTTGTTGACTCTGTCAAATACATCAGTGTGTGAGGAATCCTATGAGAGACTGGCTGTCAGGGAAGTTTATTCATCATTCTCTCACCCTATGGGGGAATCACGAAAAGAGATGTAGCTGTAAGAGAAATACCAAATTCATTTACGTGACTAGGGGCACAGGCCAAGGTGACATCTCTCAGCCATTAATAGAATGTGCATTCCAGCAGCACTCCACACTGCCTTCAGGTACAGTATTCCAGCAAGGAGGAATCATTTTATATAATTTTAGTTTTAGGAAAAAAAGGACAAATGTCCTATGTTATGGATTATCCATACAATAACTATGCAGATGTGGTTATGATTAGGGGAAGGCAATATTGTATTTTTACTTGCAGTACTATAAAAATATTATCACTTTTACTTTTTATAAATAGAGATGACAGGTTCTAGTGTATTTTACAGTTTAGATGTTTTCATTATAACTATGTGTTTGTAGTCCAAATCTCTCTCCCAGTCCCCACCTCCCCTAAAGAATATTCAAAATCAATGTGTACACTGAGTTCCACTTCTCACTTTCCTGTCCCTCAAAATATATGCACCCAATTGCAACATGAGTTCCATGGGCTCATTTTTATCAATTATTTTATAATTCCTACTCTACCTTAGGCCCATACTACTCTGACCTATGAGTACACAAGTTGATAACCAGACTGGAACTTCAATATATGCACATTCCAGCTAAGCTTAAAAACAGTTCTTCCCCACTTTGAGCTCAAACCCTGCCTCTTATGCTCACACCTGAATTTGGGCTGTCTCTGTGACTTGTGGGTCCCATCATCCCCTGCAGGATTTTCTACCTATTCTCCAAAGACTGACCATCCTCCTGAGTGTTGGGAAGTTTTCTGAGGTTTCCTTGGATGCTTCCCTCTCATTTGGACAATGTTTGTTCAGCACTTGGCACACATACTGAAGTCCTCAGCCAGCCCCTCAGGAATGTAGCCTGTCTCCCAGGAAAGCATGGCCTGGCTGACTTCTCTATTCATCCTAACCTGCTCCTTGTAGGTCCCACAGGTTCCAGATATCTCATAACATATGATGGGGAAATGGCTCTATTATAGACTTTTGAACAAAGTGAAGATCAGAAATCACAGAAAGGATGTTAAGTGTCTTAGGCAGTGGGATGTAAAGACATTTGTTTTAAATCATGTTGGGAGGTAGTAGGCAGAGATATTACTCAGACATCCAGTGCCTCAGTTGTGCTTTCCTCTGATGAAGCACTCCTCTTCTATACCCAGGACGACAATGTGGTCTTGCTGGCACTGACTTTGGTTTGAAAGAAAATAAGCTATTTCTCACACATGTTATTTAATGGAAACCCATAGATTGCACAAGTTCTTCATGAATCACGCCAAAGTAAAACATGACTCACACAATAAGAAATGAACTTGTCAGGACTTGCAAAATGCTAGGTGGTAGAGAAAGTGTCACCCACATGCTGTGTGCCCCCATTAGGTTCTCTGGAGACCAAGAAGTTGCAATGAGATTCGCTGTAACTTTCTTCTATATGTGGCCACCTCACTTCTGATTTGACTTTGTAAATATGGCTGACTAGATCAGCAATCATTCTTATAATGCACAAATGTATGACTTTCTAATTTAAGTCTACAGACCACTTAAGATGTTGCAGACATTCAGAAAGTGCTAAATACATACCAGGAAGACCGTCAAGACTCTCTGCAGTGCCACTCTAACCTACTTCTTCAGCCTCATTACCCACACCTCCCATGGGTGTGTTTTATGCTTCAGTTGTGCTGAGTTATGAGTTGGCATTGATTATGATCCTCATCTTTTTACAGCTGTGCCTTTGCTCTGCTGCTCTCCTGGTAGACCCTCCTGATGCCCGCCTCTAAATTTCCAAGTCATTAAAAGTCACATGTCAGAGTTGCCCCCTTCACGCAAACCTTCTGTTATTCTTCCCCAATGTGTGCTGATCTCTCTCTCTCTCTCTCTCTCTCTCTCTCTCTCTCTCTCTCTCTCTCTCAGCTGAACCCTTATGGCACTTTATTAATATTGAATATTTTTCATTTTTTTCTAATCTATCTCTTGTTTTTGTATTATCATAATGAGCTTCTTGATGATTGCCATTGGACTGTAAGATTTTTAAATTCGCCATTGTATCCTCTGGAAACCAAATCAATTGGCTGATTTAAACTGCATTATTTTCAAAAGTGGGGGGCACCTCTTTTTACAAAGTAAAAGCAGAAGTTTCAAAGTGAAGCCAATAGGAGTGATTCACTGACTTTAGTGGGAAAAAACAAAGGGAACTTAATTTATAAAGTCTGTGATAAGGTCAGGAAGTTGCATTTAACAAGCAACTCAAGTGATTCTGATGCAGGTGGTCTAAGTGCCACACTTCAAGAAACTCTGCCATCAAGAGCACGCAATTGCTAACGGGAGCAAAGGAAGGTGGCAGCCAATGTGTATAACAAACAAGTATCTGTAATTTAAAACAACTAGTTCTGGCTTCACACTACAGAACGCTGGTCCAAATACAGAAGTGTTTAGCTATAGACAAATGAAAATCTCATGCTTAAAAGAGTGGAGGAAGGGGAAATTATACTGGACAACTGTTCTACACTACTTAAGAAATGAACATGTACAACTCTTTTATAGAAAAATAAAACTGTACTGAAATGATCCTGTTGGCTTTATGAAGGGGAGGCAGAAAGTTCATCATATAGATACCATGTGAGAAATTTACTTAGAAATAGCCATACAAACATTAAATCATGCAAAAACTATCTGGAGCTTAAGATAAAGTACCATAAGTTAGAAAAATAGTTAAAAATGTAGGAAACAATCAAGACTTATGAATATTAACTGTCTGTAAAAAGGTACCTAATTACACATAGACCTTATCTTTTCATCATGCCCTGATTTTCCAGCCATCAAAATATATATTTACTTCTAAATAAAATTTTATGTTTGTAGTATAAAATAAGTTACAAGCATATCCCACATTTCTTCAGGCCTAAAGAGCCTGTGAGTATAAATAAAAGCACATTAATAACAATGGTTCAAATCTTGTTCCTACTTTCCACTCTTGCAAAGAACTCCCGTCCCCATGAAAATATCCTATCCATGTTTCTGGGAGAATTCCAGAGTGTCACATAGTCTCTGAAATAGATGCTATTTTGTTATGCAGATGCTAAGTTGTTTGGCATCATCTGGTGCCACTAAGTTTGCCAAGTTCCTCTCACCTCTTGTCAGTCATCACTGAGCATCTCCTATTCTGTCAGAAGCTGTAATAGCCTTCTACAGCCAAGTCATTGGCACCGCAAAGAGGATGCACTCCAAGGTGTTCTTTTGCAAAATTGAGAAGGCTGCTTCTGTCTCCTTTGATTCACATTTTAATGTGTACTCTGAGTGCTCTAGATTAACATTGACATTTCACAGAATTTTCTGTCCTTTTTGTTTACAAAAATCTGTTTTTCATGGAATTTAGATATAAACTAAACCTGATTTTCATGGAATTTAGATATAAACTAGGTCAAGAAGCTAGTATGAATTATACACATACCCATCACCTTCCCAAATGCTTACACACCCAGTGTACATTGCTCCAAGAGCTTCCCATTTGTCATGTCAATGAGCTTCTCTTGGTCCTCCATTACCACCTTTGTCCAATTTAATTTATGGTCCAATAAAAACCACTGCTATTTAATAGTAAAGCTTTGTTGTTTACATTAAGAACTCTACTTTTATAGTGAAAATAGGCAGTAGCCTATTTTATGGGGGAAATATTACTATGAGGGAAAATGTTATATTATTTAATCAATAAAATATAGGTATCATACCTATGCAAATCTATTTTTTGTGGGTTTTTTGTTTGTTTTTTTACATCATGAAAGTTTAACCCAGAGACATCTGCAAGGAATACTCACCAGAGTGACTTCTGGCACCAAGCCTCCTCATCAGCCCACCAGGACCCAACATCCCAGGATCTGGCTCTAGGGCCCCACAGTAAGTGCAAGCCAGTTGGGACCCTATACCCCACCCCCACTCTGGGCCCTAGAACCGTGCTGCTAGCCTGACTGGGAGCCAACCAGCACCCACTTCATCCTGAGACCCATGACCTACTGCCAGGACCACCCAGAGCAACCCAGTGCATGTCCCACTCCAGGCCATAGGAGAGTGTAAACTGTGCAACGCAGAGCAACCTGCCCCCGCTCCACCCTGGGCCTGGAGGAGCAACCCAGAACATCCCAGTGTGCACCTCACTCTGAGCCATAAGAGACTGCAGACTGTATAACTCAGAGTAACCCACACTCGCTTCACCCCAGCCCCCAGCACAGTCCTGCTGAGGAGACCTGGAGCAACCCAGTGTGCACCTCACTCAAGACCACAAGAAAGTGAGGATGGTGTGACCCAGAGCAACACATGCCCACTTACCCCCGAGCCCAGGGACTAGCTGCCAGGGCAACCTGGAGTAAACCAGCACATGCCCCATTCCAAGCAATAGGAAACCTCTGACTATGCGACCTAGAGCAACATGCACTCACTTCTCCCCAGTCCCTGGGACAGTTCTGGAGCAACCCAGCATGGGCCTCACTCCAGGCCACAGGAGAGCACTGCCAGGATGACCAGGAGTAGGCTAGTGTGCCCAGCCATGGGCCACAGGACCACGCAGTAAGTGCACTGCAGAAAGAACTAGGGCACTACCCTGACACAAGTGCAGGGGCCGCACAGCGAATTGCATGCCAGAGGGCTCTGGGTCTTAACAGAGAGTCACACAACAGGAACTGTGCATGTGCGTCCACCACCCAAGCATCTGAAGCAGACAACTGAGGGACCAGATTTATGGGAGAAGGGGAAACAACTCAGAGCAGAGAAAATAAAGGTGTGAGGCTCAAGGCAGACCCAGACTCTGGGCTAGTAATTTCTGGATGATTGGCCTATTAGATTTTTCAACCTCTCAAACCCCAAGCAGGGTGCTCAGAACCAGAAAGAGACAGAAAAAATGGGGAGACAAAGAAACAACCCCCAAGGAAAGAAAAGGAGTAATCACAGAAAAGGAACTACTAGTAAATGAAATGGAGTCAGAGAAAGAATCCAGAGTAAGGGTCACAAGGTTCCTAAACCAGCTGGATGAGAAAATCAACAACATGGGTAAGAATCAAGAGGAAATTAAAAATGATATAGCAGCACAAAAAACACAATGGAAAGTTTCAACAGTAGACTAGAAGACATAGAGGACATAATCAGTGAGTTACAAGACAGGATAGAAAAACAAACCAATTGTGAGCAGCAATTGGAAAAAAATAAATAATAAGAAGTAGGAGAGTTAAAGGGAGCATTGGGACGACATGAAATGAAGGAACATCTGCATAATAGAGGTGCCAGAATGTCAAGAATAGGAGCAAGGAATAGAGAACCTATTTGAAGAAATGATGACAGAAAACTTCCTTGATTTGGAGAAAGTCACATAAGGACAGAGAGTCCCAAACAAGATGAATCCAAAAAGACCCACATCAAGACACCTCATAATTACAATGGCAAACATTAATGACAAAGAAATAATCTTAAGGGCTGCAAGAGAGAGACAAAAAGTTACCTACAAGGGATCTTCCATTAGATTATGAAATGATTTCTCAACAGAAATACCTCAGGCCAGAAGGGGATGGAATTAAGTATAAAAAGTGATGCAAAACAAGGGACTAACTCCAAGAATACTCTATCCAGAAAGGCTATCAATCAAAATAGAAGGTGAAATCAGGAGCTTCACAGACAAAAACACATACACACACACACACAAAACGGCTAACTATGTTTATTACCACCAAGTCAGCAATGCAAGAAATGCTAAAGAGACTGTTGTAAAAAGAAGTAACAGAAAGGGAAGAAGGAACACAGGCATAGAGAATAAAAATGGCAACAAACAAGCACCTATCAATAATAACCTTAAAGCCGAAACCGGTTTGGCTCAGTGGATAGAGCGTCGGCCTGCGGACTGAAGGGTCCCAGGTTCGATTCCGGTCAAGGGCATGTACCTGGGTTGCGGGCATATCCCCAGTGGGAGATGTGCAGGAGGCAGCTGATCGATGTTTCTCTCTCATCGATGTTTCTAACTCTCTTTCTCTCTCCCTTTCTCTCTGTAAAAAAATCAATAAAATATATTTAAAAAAAAATAATAACCTTAAACATAAATGAATTAAATGCTCCAATCAAAAGACATAAGGTGGCTGAATAGATAAGAAAACATGACCCATATGTAGGCTGTCTACAAGAGGCCCACCTCAGAACAAAGGGCTCACACACACTGAATGTGAAGGGATGGGAAAAAATTTTCAGGCAAATGGAAATGAAAAAAAAGCTGGGGTAGCAATACTTATATCTAACAAAATAGACATCAAAGTGAAGGCCATAACAAGAGATAAGGAAGGCAACAAATTAATACTAAAGGGATCAATACAACAAGAGGATATAAATTTGGTAAACATATATGCACTCAATACAGGAGCACCCAAATACATAAAAAAACTTCTGGGAGATATCAAGGGAGAGATTGACAGCAATATGACCATAGTGGGGGACTTTATAATACCCCATTGACATCACTGGATAAAACTTCTAGACAAAAAAATCAACCCAGAAACATTAAACGATTCACTAGACCAGATGGAACTAATTGACATCTTCAGAACATTTCACCCAAAAGCAACAAAATATACATTCCTCTAAGTGCACATGGGACATTTTCAGAGATAGACCACATATTAGGACACAGGCTAAGCCTCTTCAAATTCAAGAAGATAGAAATCAAATCAAGCATCTTCTCAGATCACAATGGCATAAAATTAGAAATCAACTACAATAAAAACAATAAAAAAATCAAACACTTGGAGGGTGAATAGCATGCTATTAAATAATTATTGGGTTACCAAAGAGATCAAGAAGAAATAAAAAACATCCTGGAAACAAATGACAATGAAAATATAACAACCCAACATCTATGGGATACAGTGAAAGCAGTCCAGAGAGGGAAGTTCATAGCTCTAGGACTACCTCAAAAAAAAAAAAAAAAAAAAAAAAAAAAAAAAAAAAACAAGAAAAAATGGTAATAAAATATCTAAACATACAACTTAAAGAATTATAAAGAAAACAATAAAAAAAAATCCCAGAGTAAGCAGAAGGAAGGAAATAATAAAGGTCAGAGAGGAAATAAACAACATAGAGACAAAAATAAAATACAAAAGATCAATAAAAGCAAGAACTGGTTCTTTGAAGGAATAAACAAGATTGATGAACCTCTAGCCAGGGTCACCAAGAAACAAAGAGTGAGGGCCCAAATAAACAAAACCAGAAATGAAAGAGGTGAAGTATCAGTCAACCCCACAGACATACAAAGGATTGTAAAAAAAATACTGTGAACAACTCTACTCCAATAAACTGGACAACCTCAATGAAATGGACATATTCCTAGAAAAATACAAGCTTCCAAAACTCAATCAGGAAGAGTCAAAAAACCTGAATAGGCCGATAACTACCGATTTAAATTATTGAAATTGAAGCAATAATAATAAAAACAAATAAACAAACAAACAAACAAAAAACAACTTCCAGCAAACAAAAGCTCTGATCCAGATGGCTTCACAGTAGAGTTTTACCAAATATTCAAAGAACTAAAACCTATCCTCAGACTATCTCAAAAAATTTAAGAGGAAGGAACACTTCCAAGCTGTGTCTATGAAGGCAGAATTAACCTAATCACAAAAACACATAAAGACAATACAAAGAAAGAGAATTACAGGCCAACATACCTGATGAACATAGATGCTAAAATCCTCAACAAAATTCTAGCAAATCAGATCCAGCATTACATTAGAAAGCTCATACACCATGACCAAGTGGGATTTATTCTGGAGATGCAAGGAAGGTACAATATCTGAAAATCAATAAACATAGATTACATAAACAAATTAAGAGACAAAAATTAAATAATCACATAAATTGATGCAGAAAAGGCATTTGACAAAATCCAACACTCTTTCTTGATAATAATTCTCATTAAAGTGGGAATAGAGGGATCATACCTCAACATAATAAAAGCCTTATATGACAAACCTACAGCCAACATCCTACTCAATTGTCAAAAACTAAAACCATTTTTCCTAAGAAGAGGAACAAGACAGAGATACCCACTTTCTTGTCCAACATAGTACTGGAAGTGCTAGCCATAGCGATCAGACAAGAAGAAGAAATAAAAGGCATGCAAATTGGAAAAGAGCAAGTAAAACTGTCATTATTCGCAGATGACATAATCTTGTACATAAAAAAACCCTAAAATCTCCACCAAAAACCTACTAGACTTGATAAATGAATTTGGCAATGTAGCAGGATACAAAATTAATACCCAGAAATATATGGCATTTCTATACACCAATAATGAACTCACAGAAAAAGAAACTTAAAAAAAAATCCCATTTATTTGCCATTGCAAAAAAAAAGTAAGATACCTAAAAATAAACTTAACTAAGGATATAAAACACCTGTACTTGGAAAACTACAAGACATTGAAAAAAGAGATAGATGAAGACATAAACAAGTGGAAGAATATACAATGTTTATGTATTGGTACAATCAACATCATTAAAATGTCCATACTACCCAAAGCAATCTATAGATTCAGTGCAATCCCCATTAAAATACCAATGGTATATTTCACAGACCTAGAACAAGCTTTCCAAAAATTCATATGGAATGAAAAAAGACACCGAATGCCCACAATAATCCTGAGAAGAAGAACAAAGTCGGAGGGATCACAATACCAGATATCAAGCTATATTACAAAGCCACTCTTCTCAAAATTGCCTGGTACTGGCACAAGAAACAGTTATATAGACCAATGGCACCAAACAGAGAACCCAGAAATCTACCCAAGCCATTATGCTCAATTAATATTTGACAAAGGAGGCAAGAGCATACAATGGGGTCAAGATAGTCACTTCAATAAATGGTGCTGGGAAAACTGGACAGATACATACAAAAAAATGAAACTATACTGCAACTTACACCATACACAAAATAAACTCAAAATGGATAAAGGACTTAAACGTAAGTTGGGAAACCATAAAAATCTTAGAAGAATTCATAGGCAGCAAAATAGCAGACATATGTCGTAGCAATACCTTAACCGATACAGCTCCTAAGACAATGGATACTAAGGAGAAAATAAACAAATAGGACTACATAAAAACAAAAAGCTTCTGCACAGGACTACATCAAAATTAAAAAAAGTTTCTGAACAGCAAAAGAAACTATCAACAAAACAACAAGAGAGCCCACTGCATGGGAGATCATATTTGCCAATGTTATCTCCGATAAGGGTTTAATCTCCAAAATTTATAGGGAACTCATACAAAAGAAGATAAACAATCTAACCAAAATATGGGCAAAGGACCTAAATAAACACTTTTCAACAGTGGACATACAGAAGGCCAAGAGACATATGAAAACATGCTCAAAGTCACTAATCATCCAAGAGATGCAAATCAAAATGACAATGAGATACCATCTCACACCTGTCAGAATGGCTATCATCAGCAAATCAACAAATGACAAGCGCTGGTGAGGATGGGGAGAAAAAGGAAACCTAGTATATTGCTGGTCAGAATGGAGACTGGTGCAGCAACTGTGGAAAACAATATGGAGTTTCCTCAAAAAATAAAAAGTGGAACTCCCATTTGACCCAGTGATCCCACTTCTAGGAATATATCCTAAGAAACCAGAAACACCAGTCAGAAAGAATATATGCGCCCCTATGTTCATAGCAGCACAATTCACCATAGCTAAGATCTGGAAACAGCCTAAGTGCCCATCAGCAGATGAGTGGATTAGAAAACTGTGGTACATGTACACAATGGAAAACTATGCTGCGGTAAAAAAGAAGGAACTCTTACCATTTGCAACGGCATGGATGGAACTGGAGAGCATTATGCTAAGTGAAATAAGCCAGTCAGAGAAAGATAAATATCACATGATCTCATTCATTTGTGGAATATAATGAACAACATAAACTAATGAACAAAAATAGATACAGAGACACAGAAGCATGGTACTGACTGTCAAACCTCAGAGAGAAGGCACGGGATGGTGTGTGTGTGTGTGGGGGGGGTGAAGAGATCAACCAAAGGACTTGTATGCATACATATAGGCATAAATGGACACAGACCAATGGACACAGACAATAGGGGGTGAGGGCCAGTGCTGGGAGGTGCAACAGGGCTGGGAGAGGTCAATGGGGGAAAAAAGAAACATATGTAATATTTCAAAAATAAAGAATTTGAAGGAAAAAAAGAAAAAGAAATCAGAAAGTCAGAAAAAAGGACACACTCTAAAAGGACATTATAACTGTACTTCATTAAACAACATAAATGACATATTCAGGAAATAATAGAAGAAATAAAGTGAAACACAACAGTGTTTAACTCATTTGTTATTTCCTTGAAAATTGAACACAAAATAAAGATAAATAACCTGAATAAAATGATTACTAATATTAACTATATAAAAAGATGAAAAATAGCCGAAGCCGGTTTGGCTCAGTGGATAGAGCGTCAGCCTGTGGACTGAAAGGTCCCAGGTTCGATTCCGGTCAAGGGCATGTACCTGGGTTGCGGGCACATCCCCAGTAGGAGATGTGCAGGAGGCAGCTGATCGATGTTTCTCGCTCATCGATGTTTCTAACTCTCTATCTCTCTCCCTTCCTCTCTGTAAAAAATCAATAAAATAATTAAAAAAAAAAGATGAAAAATATCCCCACATAAATATTTTGCTCTGATATTAATAAATCATTTTAAGTGGACTATATTTTAAATTACCCTATATTTTAATAAAATTTAAATGTTGTATAGAAATCTTCTACAGTTTATTTTCATGCCCTTTCTTTTTTTAAAAAAAAAAATATATATATTTTATTGATTTTTTACAGAGAGGAAGGGAGAGAGATAGTTAGAAACATCGATGGGAGAGAAATATCGATCAGCCGCCTCCTGCACATCTCCCACTGGGGATGTGCCCGCAACCCAGGTACATGCCCTTGACCGGAATCGAACCTGGGACCCCTCAGTCCGCAGGCCGACGCTCTATCCACTGAGCCAAACCGGTTTCGGCTTCATGCCCTTTCTTGAATTAAATAGAAAATCAAAACCAAATTGTAGAATACCTTGAAAATTGCAATAGTGAAAATAAATCTCTGTTAAACATATAAATCCACTAACAAAGAGATGAGAATGAAGAATATATTAAACATTCAACTCAAAGTTAGAAAAAGAATAGAGAGTAAGCATTATTGAGGCATTATATATATATGAGTTAGAAAATGGGAAGAATATAGATATACTAATTCTAATGTTAGGACCTTTGATAAAAGAAAAATAATTTAATAAAAAGCATCCATGTTAATTAATATAAATAGGTAAGGAAATATAATCTTATAAAATAGGAAAATTATTTTAAAAAGTAAGTGTATTTTATATATATTTAGGTATATATATGTATTTTATATATTTATGCATAAAAATTATTTTAAAGAGAAAATGTATTATGCCCACACATAAATGAAAAGTTTGTACAATTAATTGCAAATAGATCTGAAACTAGATGGAAATGGGTCATTTTTTAAAGATATAATTAGCAAAAATAGCTCAAGAAGAGACATAAAACTTGAATATATACTTGAGAATAAAAGAAACTTAGAAAGTTTCTAGAGTGAAAATAGATGACCACAGTGACTCCATCTTGTATTTGGACTCCATCTTGTTGGACAAAACGAGTTGCACTGTCCTTGCTGACTTGTCAAAGATAAGGTGTTTACTGGGAAAGAATTGTTCAAGAGCTGTACAAACAGCTGTACCTTTCAAGGGCTAGGCAAAAATATTTCTTCCTAGTAATGACACGAGATGATTATGAAAAACCAGTTAACTTGCGAAAGATAAATTTCTCTCCAATCATAATCCTTGAAAAACTAATGTAACCGAAATGCTCTTTTTTCTTTATTCTTTTTCCCCTTTAATAGCCCCTGCATCTAATCCCTGGAAAGGAAGCCTTCTGGTTGCTAACAGAATGAATCTGTTCCTAAATTGCAATTCAGGACCCCAAATAAATGCTTTTCTTACCTTGCAACTTTGTGTTTTTCTCTAAGTCAACCCTAGCTACACCATTCTATTAGTCTTTATTGTGGCATGCAAAGTATGTTCTGGCTTCAGGGTCCTGTCACTTGCTGTCCCCTCTACCTAGAATGTCCTTCTCCCGTATAACCATGGTGCTCACTCCATCATCTGTTTAGTACAAATGTCAGCTTCTCAGTGAGACTGTATTTGTTCTTCATTGCTGCCAAAATGAATCACCACAACTTAAGCAGCTCAAGACAGCACAAATTCCTTTCTTTTCTTTTTTTTTTATTGTCTAAAGTTTTACAAATTTCTTTCTTCACGTTTCTACAGGTCAGAAGTCTGCTTAGGCTTGCCTGCTTTCTCTTCTCTAGGTTTCACCAGGCCCAACTTAAGGTATCAGCCCGTATAAGTGCTTATCTGGAGTGTTTAGGAAAAAGAAAATGCTTCCAAGGTCATCAGTTCCTTGCAGCTACAGGACATGTCTGCTCTCTTGCTGGTTGTCAGCCTGGAGGTCCCCTGCATTCCTCATCACTTTAGCTCCTCCATCTTTAAATCAACAAACTTTCTCCTTCTCATACTCTAATCTATCTGACGCACCCTTGTACCAAGCCTCTTCTGCTTCCAGCTGGAGAAAGTTCTCTGCTTTAAGAACTCATATAATCAAATTGAGGCTACCATATAAGCTAGGATAATCTCCCCATCTTAAAATCTGTAAACTTAATTATATCTGATCATCCATTTGCCATGTAACATAATACATACATAGGTTCCAGGGACCAGAGTGTGCACATGTTTGGGGGTCATTCTACTTACCACCTGATCTTGTCCACTCTGTCTAAAATAGCATCAGCCTACATTCACACTACCAACCCCGTTATCACTTAGTTTTTCTTATAAGCACCTACCATAGTTCACATGTTATACACCTTACTTGTTTGCTTATCATTTATGATCAAATGATACACAAACTCCTAAACTATAATTCCATGCAGGCCAAGATTTTATACCATTTATTTTATGACTGTATTCCTAGTACTTAAAAGAGTACTAGCACATAGTAGATGTTCAAGTATTTACTGGATAAATAGGGTAAATAATATTCCATTGTATGAAAATATGCAGAAGACAGTAAATCTATATTAATCAATTTATTTCAAACATGGTTTGATACCTTAACAAAATTTGACAATGATAGCTCAATTGGGGAAAATATAGAAGAATGTAAATATGGGCACCAGGCTGTTGCCTGTGACTGCCCTGGGAAAGAAAAGCGGAACTAGTGGAAGACATGAAGACATTTTATACTTTATTCTACATAATTATTTATTATTTAAAATTTTATAACAAAGATGCTTTTAGTTAATACTCAGGTAATTAAACTTTATGAAGAGAATTTCCCCAAAAAAACTAAAAAGGAAAAAATAAAAGCTAATTATAGTCAAATTGATAAAAAGAAAAATTCTCACAGTAATCATTTGGACATCAACAACATGGTTTAATGTTAAACCCCAAGAAGTAATGAACAAATGACCAGACAATTACATATGAGAATACACACCTTTTAGTAAGCATACCTTTTGACCTATATCCATTCCATTCTTGAATATATATGATAAACTAACACAATTGTGCAAAGATGCAAGTAGAAGATTAACTTCACTCATTTTAATAAAGCATTGCCTAACACATTAAGCGCTCAGCCTGCTTTGTCTTCCGGACAGAAAGTATAGTGGCAGTCACCGGTGACTGACAGGGCGCTTAACGTGCTATATAATAAAAGCCTAAGCGACTGTTACAGTGTAACGACCAGAACGACAGTCGCTATGATGCACACTGACCACCAGGGCAGACACTCAATGCAGGAGCTGCCCCCTGGTGGTTAGTGAGCTCCCACAGGGGAAGCGCTGCTCAGCCAGAAGCTGAGCTCACAGCTGGCGAGTGCAGCAGTGGTGGTGGGAGCCTCTCCTGCCTCCGCAGCAGCGCTAAGGAGCAGTGAGCTGAGTGGTAAGGAGCAGCGAACAGGCGGGTGGTAAGGAGCGAAGGGTCCCAGACTGTGAGAGGGCACAGGCCGGGCTGAGGGACCCCCCACCCAGTACATGAATTTTGTGCACTGGGCCTCTAGTTAAATATATTAATGCACTTCCATATGATGGTGTGCTATGTAGATTTTATAAAGAATGAGGTAGCAAGGAATATTTGAAAAGTTTGCCGTGCATTTCCACCATAAGATTCCATTTACATTTATTAAATGTGTTGGGGAAAATACTTGAATATTATGCAACCGTCCTCTTTGTCTTCAAGGAGATAAATATATTTGCTACCCGGAGTACAGTATTTTTATAGTTATTAGTATCTTTAGCCTTAAAAATGTACAGTCAAAATATTGTTTTTTAATATTAAACGTATTCATTGTTCTTCTCTACCCCTTTCAGTGTGATTATGTCAGTGATCTGTAATACCATTAGACTAATTAGTTACAATTGGTATTCCATTTTAGATTCAAGAAATACCACAAACTTGTCCATACCTATGGCTTTTTCTTTTGCATATTTAGGAGTGACACCTTTTCATGTAAAGTTTTCTTTGAAATATTAAAAAAATACAAATAACTAAATCTCAAACAATCCCCAAGTCATGAATACATTTATAGCATGTCTAATGCAATTATAACTCTGAATTCAGAAACAGATAAGCTTCTAAGTATATTGCATAGATGCCCTTGCTTCCCTATAGTGAGACCTTGGTTTGCAAGCTTCCACAATTTGATTTCAGACACTCAGCTACATTTCAAACGCCACTCTTTGCTGCCTTTATTGCCCTTTGGGCTCCTAATGACTCCCTACAGAGTTGTGTCTACACCATCCTTGGTAACTACTCAAGCTTTTTTGAGTTAAAATAAAGAAAACAATAATTGAATGAATATAGTTCTAGATTGGCCTATAGGGAACTTAGTTGTTTTTGTGTCTTTACCATTCATTCTACAGCTGCATTCAACTTTTTAACTGATGTGGAGCTTTAGGGAGAAATTTTTAAGACGTTTGGAGAATCAGAGCAAGTGATTCTAAGTCAGGTTGCAGGCAGCTCATTTTAACTGTAATTTACAGATCTTTTCAGATTTTCAAAATGTACAGTAGCATATTATATAAGGACAGATTTTCTTCTGTATTTAGTTTTAACCGTCACTCATAAAACACACCTAGTACTATACTATCAACAGAACAACTTCAAACACCTGTCAACAGTTGAACAAACATGGTAATTCATTAAAACCTGGGGGAAGTTTTCTCTTCTGTAGTATGAATAGCTTTCCTTTTACTCCTGCACAGAATACTAATGCAGAGTTTGTGATCAAAGTGTGCTGAGATGTGCTTTAGGATAGGGAGCTACCCCATATTGGTGTTTCTGTTTGATTCTTTTGTTCAGTAAAAAATGCCACTTGCAGCAAGCAGAAGTACGCACAGCAAAGGGGGATGTGACAATTCTGAACAAGGAAATCAGGCAAGGCTGCGATGCTTTCTGATATTCTGATACATCTAAAAGGTTTTCTTTGCAGCCCAGCCTTTGCTATAATAGTCTTTCTCTGCTGTGGGCAAAGGGACTACAGCCGTTCTTTCTAGCTGGCAGGGATGTACCTAGAAGTTGACAAGCAGCCCACACAGTGTGCCTTGTGCTCTTATTACCAAGACAGGCTGAAAATGCTTCACTTGCTCTGGTGCTCAGTGTTGCAGCTGTTGCTAATGAGGTGTCTTTGCTTTAGTTTTGCTTTTTTTCATAACCAAGTGATACTCTGGGTGCACTATGATAAGAAAAAAATGGGGTTGTTTCTTCAGGAATTTTTTTCAGATCAACATAATCCAATCAGACCAATTCGTAACAATCTTCAACTGTAACTGTCACTATTTTGCGTGTATATACTACTGATGCTAGAATTTACACTTTAACATTATTTTTAAATGCTTTTT
The DNA here is from genome assembly GCF_014108235.1 of Myotis myotis. Classification (NCBI taxonomy): domain Eukaryota; kingdom Metazoa; phylum Chordata; class Mammalia; order Chiroptera; family Vespertilionidae; genus Myotis; species Myotis myotis. Next base: position 164,416,263 of record NW_023416313.1, read on the forward strand.
AGGAGCATTTAACTCTCATTTAGTTTTACTTAAGATGAAAAAACATATTTAAATAAAAAATTAGTCCACCTTAACAAAGTAATCTGATATTATATTTCATCTGTATTATGGAACTCTTACATATATATATATATTTAACATTATATATATTTAACATTACATATATATATATTTAACATATATATATTTAACATTAAATTATAATGTTTACAAACAATATTCAGTAAAATGAGACATTCATAATATAATAATAGAAACAGTAGATAAAAACAATGATGCAATTTCAGTTCTATAAAACCATATGTACCGCTACTTGAAATTCAAAATATTAATAGGTGAAAACAAATAGAGAGTCCAGACATAGATTCAAACAGACACAAACATGTATAGTCTCTTATTTTGCAAAAAGGATACAAGATAAATAAGGGTAGTTTTCTCAATGAATGGTGCTGGATCACTTGGACACTTACATGTCAAAAATTGAATAATAAACCAAAAGGAGGCCTGATCTCATACCACATAAAAATATAACTCAAAGCAGATTATGGACTTAAATGTAAAACCTAAAACTATACAACTTATGGAAGAAAACAAGGGAAAATCATTATCACTTGGGTTGGTCAAAAATTTATTAGGTGTGATGCAAAAAACACAAACTTATATATAAAATATTAAATTATACTTCATCAAAATTAAAACTTTTTAACTTTTTGTCAAAATATTTTTGAAAAGATATTGTTTAGAAAATAAAAGGCAGGTAACAGGCTGGAACAAAATATTATAAAACCAGAATATATAAAAACTCTCAAAATCTATATAAAGAAAACAAAAAAAATAAAAATTGTGCATACATTTTTAATTTTTTTAAATTTATTTTTTAGAGAGAGAGGGTAAAGGAGAGAGACAGAGACAGACAGAGACAGAGATTTGTTGTTCTACTTCTTTATGCATTCATTGTTTGATTCTTATATCTGCCCTGACCGGGGATCAAACAACAACTTCGGCATATTGGGACAATGCTCCATCCCACTAAGCAACCCAGTGGGTAAGATTTTGACAGACACTTACCAAGAAGTTATATATACAAATTAGTAAAGAAGCACATGAAATAATTCAGCTGACATCATTAGGGAAATACAAATTTAAATTTCAATAAGATACTATTACATATCTATTAGAAGGGCTTAAACCAAAAAAAAAAGGATGAGTACATAAAATAGTGGCAAAGATGCAAAGCTACTAGAATGCTCACATATTGCTAATGAGAATGCAAAATGCTGCAGCCATATCCCCCCGCAAATCTTACACATGAAAGTACTTAGACACGTTATCCCTGATTGTCAAGAATGTGAAACAAAGTAATGTCTATCAACTGGTAAATGGATAAACAAACTAGTACATCCATAAAATGTAATTCTAGTAGAAAATAAACATAAATAAGCTATTTATTTTCATAGAAACATGGATTCCTTTCAAAAGCATTATGCTCAATAAAATATGCCAGAACTAAAAGGATGGTCACTGTATGTTCAGTTTATCACTTTATGGAGAAACCAAAAGTATAAAGACAATAATCAGACCAGCGGTTATCAAGGTCTGGGGGAAAGAGGATGGAACTGACCATGAAAGGATGCAAGGAAACTTTGGAATGATTAAAATATTCTATATATTGAGCATAGTGATTGTTCCATGACTTATGAATTTGTCAAGCTTCATAGAAACTTACATCTGAAAAGGGTGAATTTTACTCTGTGAAAATTTTACCTCAATAAATCAAGAAGAATATCTATATTACTTATTTCATGGTGATCAAATTTTCTTCTATTTGCTGTTGTATAATTTCATATATATATATATATATATATATATATATATATATATATATATGATATTTTAATTTCAGTGCTAGATAAGTGCATTGTAAATTAGTTTGATTGGAGGGAGAGTCTAAAAAAGCAGGCTTCACAATAGTGGCTAATAGCTCTATGCATCTCCTACAGATGAACAGCTCAAATCAAAATTTTCTTTGAAAGAATTCAGAACTTCAATTTTGAAGCAACTGCACAGAGACATTACAATGTAGAAAAGAAGGATCTTTCAAAGCTTGTCTATGAGCTGTGAGAAACCTCTTCTTCAGCTCCTCTCCTTCAGTAGCTATAATACCTTGTGATTTTCAAAAGAGGCTAAAGAGACTATAATTTCTCAATTTTTAGAGTAAAGAGACATGGATACTACTCTATTAAAGCTAGAAGTTCTTTGAGAATTAAAGGTATTTTTTTCTCTAGAGAAATAGCCATTGGCTACTATTAAAGGGGCATACACTATTTCAGGTTGCTGGAGTACAGTGTCAGGAGTATCAAACTCATATGCATATAAAGGTCATTCAAGTGAATGGGTGAAGCCAACTTTGTTGTAAGATGATAGGCAATATGGAAAATAAGACAGTCTGAAGATTGCAGCCCTTGAAAAAGTGTCCACATTAAAAATTTTACAAACACCGTAGTTTAAACATAATCAAAACGATTATTGCAGGATATGGCCACCTGAACACCCTTTTGATTTCTTGATTTGTTCATTACTATCAAAAGCATAGCAATTCTTTTTTTATGTTTTATGAACTAGTTGTCAGAAAATAGATCACATTACCTAAATAAAAGATTTTTCCTTCAAAGTATTTTAATTTTCATAAAATTCATATAGATCATTCAGTTAAAAATTACCCCTAGATAAAAGAAATTAATTGAAAAATTAGAAAATATTTTAAATTGAAACAAAACAAAACCATTAGAATTTATAAGATGCAGCTAAAGTGGTGCCTAAAAGGCAATCCATATTTTTCAATGCTTTCATTTAAAAAAAAATACACAAAAATCTTTTTATTTTGGCTATGTCATTCTTCATTTCCTCTTGATTCTTACACATGTTGTTGAATTTGTCTCCCATCCTTTCCAGTGTCCTTATAACCATTTATCTGAATTATTTCTCTGACAAATTGCTTGCCTCCATTTCCTTTTCTGGTGATTCCTCCTTTTCTTTGTCTCCCCATTTTTGCTGTTTCTTTGAGATTGTTTCTAAGTATCAGATCAAATTTCCATGCCACCAGATTTTTTGAGTTTTTCTTATGTAGTAGATGTTTCTAAAAATTTCTAAACAAAAATTTAAGCTTTCACTTTATGAAACTAAAATAATGAGTTAACCATCTCAGAGAGAAAGAGGGGTGGAGGTTTGGAGGTAGGAAGAGATTAACCAAATACTTTATATGCATAAATGCATAACCCATGGGTGCAGACAATAGTGCAATAAAGGCCTAAGGGGGTGGGTGTGGGATGGAGGGTGTCAATGAGGGAAAAATAGAGAATATCTGTAATACTTTCAACAATAAAGGTAATTTTTAAAATAAAAAAGAAGAGCTAACTAGTCAGTAAATACTGTACTCAGAACCTCCCAAAACCACATCAAAATTATAATTATACTACAGAACAACCATCATTCAGAACCACCTGAAATCTGCCTGAACGAAAGTCCTTTAAAGATATAAAGAAGAAGCCACATCTAGACTGGTAGGAGGAGCAGAGAGACACCAGCCCACACCCACATGTGGTAGTTAAAAGTTGGGTGAGATATCTTGGCTGCAGAGGTCCCCCCTTAAGAGGCCAAGGGTCCTATCCCCACACCAGACCCCCAGACCAGGGTTCCATTGTGGGAAGAGAGGTCCCATAACTTCTGGCTGTGAAAACCACTGGGGACTGTGGGTGAGTAATATAGAGAGCTTCTGGAGTCCCAGGAATTCCACTTAAAGGGCCTGCACATGAACTGAACTTAAACTTACTCTAATTCAATCCTCTGAACTCCATGGGTTAGCAATATGTATACTAGACAAAATAGACTTTATTATTATTTTTAATCCTCAACTGAGGATATTTCTCCATTGATTTTTAGAGAGAGTGGAAGGAGGCAGGGAGAGAGCGAGATACATGTATTGGTTGCCTCCAGCATGGGCCCCAGCATGGGAATCAAGCCTGCAACCAAGGTAAGTGTCCCTGACCAGAACCCAACACAGGAACCTGCAGTTCTTGGGCCTATGCTCTATCCACTGAGAAAATCCTGCCAGGGCCAAAACAGACTTTAAAACAAAGACTGTAACAATAAACAAAGAAGTACCAAGCAATTCCACTCCTGGGTATTTATTCAAAGAAAACAAAAACACTAAATCAAAAAGACATATTTACAATATCTAAGGTGTGGAAGCAACTTAAGTGTTTATCAATAGATGAACAGATAAAGAAGAATTGGTGGAGCCCTAGCCAGTTTGGCTCAGTAGATAGAGCATCGGCCTGTGGAATGAAGAGTCCTGAGTTCAATTTCTGTCAAGGGGCACATGTCTAGACTTCAGGGCTTGATCCCTAGTAGGGGGCATGCAAGAGGCAGCCGATCAATGATTCACTCTCATCATTGGTTTCCTATCTCTCTCTCCCTCGTTCCTCCTCTCTGAAATCAATAAAAATATATTTAAAAAAATGAAGAAGTGGTGCATATATGCAATGGGATATAGTTCAGCTATAAAAAAAAAAAGAAAATCTTGTCATCTGAAACAACATGGATGTACCTAGAGGGTATGGTACTGAGTGAGATAAGTAAGGCAGAGAAAAATGAATGCTGAATGATTTCACTTATATATGGAGTCTATAAAGCAAAATGAAGGAACAAACCTACCAGAAAAAGATTCATATAAAGAACATATTAATGGTTCCCAGGTGAATGGGGGCTTAGGGTGGTAGGTAAAAAATGAATTTAGAACTACAAATAGGTAGTTACCAAACAGTCAGAGGGATGTAAAGTACAGTACAGGGAATACAGTCATTAAGATTATAATAACTATGTATGGTGTCAGATGGGTACTGAATTTATCAGGGTGATACCTTCATAAATTATATAAATGTCTAATCATGGGTTTATACACCTGAAACTAATATAATATTGTATGTCAACTAAAATTTAAAAATAAAAAAATTAAAGTAAGCTAACTAAATTCAAATTAAGCAGAGAGGTGGAAATAACAAAGATTAAAACAGAAATCAGTGAAATAAAACAAGCAAAAATAGAAAAAAATTGAATCCAAAAGTTGTACTTGAAAAATAAACAAAATTGATAAATTTCAGCTAGACTGATCTAGCAAAAAATAAAAAAAAGAGAAGGAAATCAAACTCAGTAATGAAAGAGGAGCATTATTCCTGACCTACAAAAACTAAAAGGATTATAGGAGAATGCTATTTATAACTTTATGTCAAAAAATATATAACTCAGATGAAATGGACAATTTCTAGAAAGACAAAATTGCTAAAACTGATTTACAAGGATAAGGAAACTCTGAATAAATTTATAACCAGTAAAGAAATGAATTTTGTGATTAAAATTCTCTCTACAAAGAAAAGTCCAAACCAGAGAATTTATAAAAATCTATCATTTACTTAAAGATTAAATGTTACCAAGCTATAATAAACTCTAAGCCCTTTGTCTTCTACTACACATATATTTTTTAAATTGTTTTGCCTAAAACTTCCATATAAAATAATCCTACTGTGGGAAAATGCTTTTTTTTAAGCACTTAAAGCAAATTTTCTCTCTCTAAATTCATAATGTGTTCATGTCACTTACATTTTCCTCAGGTTATTCCTTTAACAAAAGGACTGATATTTGTGGATAACTTCACAGTTTTCAATTCCATTTTGAATTTATTTTTGTGTATGGTGTAAGTTGCTGGTCTAGTTTCATTTTTTTTGCATGTATCTGTCCAATTTTCCCAGCACCATTTATTGAAGAGATTATCTTGATTCCAATGTATGCTCTTGATTTATTTGTCTAATATTAATAGAGAGTAATGGCTTGGGTTGATTTCTGGGTTCTCTGTTCTTTTCCATTGGTCTATATGTCTGTTCTTGTGCCAGTATCAGGCAGTTTTGAGAACAGTGGCTTTGTAATATAGCTTGATATCTAGTATTGTGATCCCTCCAACTTTGTTCTTCTTTCTCAAGATTGCTGCAGCTATTTGGAGTTGTTTTTTATTCGGATGAATTTTTGAGAGTTTGTTATAGGTCTTTGAACTATGCTGTTGGTATTTTAATGGGGATTACATTGAATCTATAGATTGCTTTAGGTAGTATGGACATTTTATTGACGTTGATTCTACCAATCCATGAACATGGTATATTCTTTCATTTGTTTATGTCTTCCTCTATTCCTTTTTTCAGTATCGTACACTTTTCTGAGTACAGGTCTTTTACCTCCTTGGTTAAATTTATTCTTAGGTATCTTAATTTTATGTTGCAATGGTAAATGGGATTTTTTTTTTTAGTGTTTTTAGTTTCTCTTTCTGTTAGTTCATTATTGATGTATAAAAAGATTTCTGGGTGTTAATTTTGTATCCTGCTATATTGTCAAATTCATTTATTAAGTCTAGCAGTTTTTTGATGGAGTCTTTAGGGTTTTCTGTGTACATCTGTGTCATCTGCGAATAATGACAATTTTACTTCCTCTTTACCAATTTGGATGCCTTTTATTTCTTCTTCTTGTCTGATTGCTATGGCTAGCACTTCCAGTACTATGTCAAACTGGAGTGGTGAGAGTGGGCATCCTTGTCTTGTTCCTGTTCTTAGGAAAAATGGTTTCAGTTTTTGCCCATTGAGTATGATGTTGGCTGTGGGTTTGTCATATAAGGCTTTTATTATGTTGAGGCATGATCCCTCTATTCCCTCTTTGCTGAGAGTTTTTATAAAAAAAGAGTGTTGGATTTTTGTCAAATGCCTTTTTTTGCATTGATATGATTATGTGATTTTGGTCTCTCAATTTGTTTATGTGATGTATCACATTTATTGATTTGCAGATATTGTAGCAGCCTTGCATCCCTGGAATAAATCACACATGGTCATGGTGTATGAGCTTTCTAATGTAATGCTGAATCCAATTTGTTAGAATTTTGTTGAAGATTTTAACATCTATGTTCATCAGGAATATTGGCCTGTAATTTTCTTTCTTTGTAGTGTCTTTATCTGGTTTTTGGATTAGAGTAATGCTGGCTTCATAGAAAGAGATTGGAAGTGTGCCTGCCTCTTAAATTTTTTAGAATAGCCTTAGAACAATAGGTTTTAGTTCTTCTTTGAATATTTGGTAAAACTCCCCTGTGAAGCCATCGGGTCCAGGGCTTTTGTTTGCTGGAAGTATTTTTATTACTGTTTCAATTTCATCAGTAGTTATTGGCCTATTCAGATTTCTTGATTCTTCCTTATTGAGTTTTGGAAGCTTGTAAATTTCTACGAATATGTCTAGGTTGTCCAGTTTGTTGGAGTAGAAGTGTTCATAGTATTTTTTTTACAATTATTTTTATGTCTGTGGGGTTAGTTATTACTTCACCTCTTTCATTTCTGATTTTGTTTATTTGGGTCCTCTCCCTCTGCATCCTGGTGAGCCTGGCAAGAGATTTGTCCTTTCAAAGAACCAGCTCTTTGTTTCATTGATTTTTTGTTTTGTTTTTTTTGTGGTCTCTATTTCATTTATTTCTGCTCTGCTATTCATTATTTCCTTCCTTCTGCTTACTCTGGGATTTTCTTACTGTTTTCTTTATAATTCTTTAGGTTGTAGAGTTAGATAATTTATTACCATTTTTCTTGTTTTTTTTTTGAGATAGGCCTGTAGAGCTATGAAGTTCCCTCTCATGACTGCTTTCACTGTGTCTCATAGATTTTGGATTTTTGTTTTTTCATTGTCATTAATTTTCAGGATGTTTTTTGTTTTTTCTTTGATCTCTTTAGTAACCAAACCACTGTTTAATAGCATGCTATTCAGCCTCCAAGTGTTTGAATTATAAAATTGTTTTTATTGCAGTTGATTTATAATATTTTTTATTGTGTTCTAAGAAGATGCTTGATATGATTTCAATCTTGAATTTGGAAAGACTTTGCTTGTAATCCAATATGTGGTCTATCTTTGAAAATATTCCATGTGCACTTAAAAAGAATGTATATTCCATAGTTTTGGGGTGCAGTGTTCTAAAGATGTCCATTAAGTCCATCTGATCTAGTGATTCATTTAGATTACTGTTTCTTTGCTGACTTTTTGTCCAGAGGATTTATCCAGTGATGTCAGTGGGGTATTTACATCTCCTATTCTGATTGTATTGTTGTCAATCTCTCCCTTGATTTCTTCCCGAAGTTTTTTTTTTTTTTTAAATGTATTTGGGTGCTCTTGCATTGTGTGCATATATGTTTACTAGAGTTATATCCTCTTGTATTGATCCCATTAGTATTATGAAGTGGCCTTCCTTATCTCTTATTATGGCCTTCACTTTGAGGTCTATTTTGTCAGATATAAGTATTACTAACCCATCTTTTTATTTTTTCATTTCCATTTGCCTGAAAGATATTTTTCCATCCCTTCACTCTCAGTCTGTGTACATCCCTTGTTCTGAGGTGGATCTCCTTCAGACAGAATATATATGGGTCATGATTACTTATCCATTCAGACACTCAGTATCTTTTGATTGGAGCATTCAGTCCATTTATGTTTAAGGCTATTGTTGATAGATACTTGTTCATAGCCATTTTTATTTTTTGTGCCTGTGTTCCTTCTTCCCTTTCTATTTATTCTATTTACAACAAGCCATTTAGCATTTCTTGCATTACTAGTTTGGTAGTGATAGACTCTTTTAGGCTTTTTTTGTCTGTGAAGCTCCTGATTTCTCCTTCAATTTTGAATGATAGCCTTGCTGGATAAAGCATTCTTGGACTCAGTCCCTTGCTCTGCATTACTTTGTATACTTCCTTCCATTCCTTTGTAGCCTGATGTTTTTCTTTTGATAAATCATTTGATAATCTAATGGGAGAGACTTTGTAGGTAACTCTTTGTCTCTCTCTTGCAGCCTTTAAGATTCTCTCTTTGTCATAAACATTTGCCATCGTAATTATGATGTGTCTTAGAGTGGGTCTTTTGGGGTTAATATTGTTTGGGACTCTCTGTGCTTGTGTGACTTTCTTCTTCCCTGAAACGGAAGTTTTCTGACATTATTTCTTCAAGTAGGCTTTCTAATACTTGCTCTTCTTCTTGTCATTCTAGCACCACTGTTATATGCATGTTGTTTCATTTCATGTTGTCTCAAAACTCCCTTGGCTCTCCTTCTGCCTTTTTTCTCCAGTTGCAGTTCAGATTGGATGTGTTTTGCTGCCCTGTCTTCTAATTCACTTATTAGGTCCTCCTCTTCTTCTAGCCTGCTGTTGAAAGCTTCCATAGTGTTTTTTATTGTAGCTATATCACTCTTAATTTCCTCTTGATTCTTACATAAGTTGTTGATTTCTCATCCTTCCAGTTTATGAACTGTATGACCCTTATTCTGAATTCTTTTTCTGACGAATTGCATGCCTCCATTTCATTTATTTCCTTTTCTGGAGATTCCCCCTTTCATTTCCTTTGGGGGTTGTTTTATCGTCTCCCAATTATTGCTCTCACCAAAGGATCTAGTGTCAAGTAGCAATGGGCCTGTGACGGCAGTGGTGGGCTTGGTGGCAATTCATGTGGCTGCAGCACCTGGGTTGCTGAGTGAGGCACTGGTGTTGCTGCATAGGGCTTGCCTGTTCACACTCAGTTGTGGCGCCCAGGGTTGCTGCATCAGGCTTGGAGGTGGCTAGCATCTGGGATTGCTGCGTGCAGCACCCAGAGTTGCTGCATAGGGCTTGGTGGTAGCTAATGTGGTTATGGTGTATGGTGTTGCTGTGTAAGGCTTCGCTGTTTATGTGTGGATGTGGCATCTGAGTTTGCTGCCTAAGGCTTGGCTCCTGGGGTGGCTGTGTAAACTGAGTACTATTTTTAGGTCACTTTGCTAAGTACCAAGATTACAAAAAAATTTTAAAAATCAACTTTTTATCTCCTTAATAGATCTTTAAATCTAACTAGAGTGCCACACATTTTCTACTTACGAAGATCTCCTATTAAAAAATTGAATGAAATGAAACTGGAGAAAACCATGATAGAGATACCTGAATGCCAAGAAAAAAAAGGTTAAGATTTTCCATATAGGTAATGCAGACCAATTATTTCATAATAATAATTCATATCTAAAATTATTCTATTTATTTGTATCCTCTCACTAGAAGATAATGAAAGGGGTAAAATAGGCAGGTTTAGGGAGTTTTAGGAAATAAAGAGGGTCCATGGGGGCAGGAGGCTTGGAGCCAATACATGAGGGCTTGAAGCTACCAAAGGGCATACATTCACAGAGAGAGATAAAGGTACTACAGGACAAGGGGAGAGGAAGACTTCCATTCACAGAAGATAGGGAAAAGACACAGGGTATGGGGAGAAAGAGGAAACAGACTTTCACAGAGGATAGAGAAATGCTGACGAATGAGAGGGAGAGGAAAACAGATTTCCACAGGAGTTAGAGAATTCTATCCCTGAAGGGGGAGAGGAAGAGGGGGTTCCTTGTGGGTTTAAAGCTTTGAAGCTTCTATAGTGAGCAATTAGAAGATAATGTCAAGAGACAAATACTACAGCCTTTATAGATCTTTAAAAAGGGGGGGCTTCGGGACCCCCTCCCCACATGGGAGTCTATACTTGTTTCCAATAAATTTCCGCCCTTTGAATCTATCACCTTTTGAACATGGCTTCATTCTTCAAATCCACTTAGACAAGAACCCAGAAAAGAAACCACCCTTGTATCCTGCTCAGGAAAATTCAGCCAACTCAGTAAGCTAGTAAGTATCATGAGCAATCATATGCCAACCATCTAGATAACTTAGATGAAATGGATAAATTCCCAGAATACAAACTACCAAAATCAATCCCATACGAAATAGATAATCTGAATACACATATAATAAGGAATTGAATTAATTTAAAAACTTTCTACAAGGAAAAGTCCAGGGCCAGGTGACTTATTTGGTAAGGTCAACCAAATGTTAAAAAAGAAAAAGAAAAAGAATATTGCTAGAAAACTCAAATTAAAAAAAAAGAAAGATAAAACTTTTCAAATTTTCAAATTAGTCTATGAGCTATCATGCTAGTTCCACAACCAGGCAAAGACATAATAAGAAAAGAAACCCAAGAGCAATATCTCTTATGAATATAAACACCAAAATCTGAATAAAATACTAGCAAACTAAAATTTGTAAAACATTACAAAAAAATATTATACTCCAGGACCAAGTGGTATTTATCCCATGAATGAAGAGTTGTTCAATATCTAAAAATCAATCATTGTACTAAGCTATTTATAAAAATAAAATCATAATATGCTAATTAGACCAGACAGCCAAATGACTTTCCAGATGTCCTTCTGAATGAAGCTGTTGCAGTGGGTTAGTTGTGATCAGGCAGGCCAGCAGTTAGGAGCCAGTGGGCCCGGACTGCGAGAGGGTGCGGGCCGGGCTGAGGGGACCCCCTAACCATCCCGTGCATGAATTTTGTGCACTAGGCCTCTAGTGCTAATGGAATAAAAGATGAAAGAATGCTAGATCATCTCAATAAGCAAAGAGAGAAAACTTGACACAATCCAAACTCCTTTTTTATAAAACCACACTAGAAACTAGGAATAGAAAGAAACCTCCTCAACCTGATAAAAGACAGCTATGTAAATTTAACATCTAATAACATACATAATGACAAAAGATAATGCTTTTGACCTAAGAATAAGAACAAGTATATCTGATTCAGTCACTTTCATTCAACATTGTGGTAGTAATACTAGGCAGGACTATAAACAAGATATGAAAGATTATGTCTATTCACAGATTACCAGATCTTATATAGCGAAAATTAAAAGGAATCACTAAATTTAAATATTTCCTATCTAATAAAAGGCTATCTGTAAATCAACCAAATGGCAGAACGACCAGTCACTATGATGAGCACTGACCACCAGGGGCAGGTGCTCAATGCAGGAGCTGCCCCCTGGTAGTCAGTGGGCTCCCACAGGGGGAGCGCTGCTCAGACAGAAGCTGGACTCAAGGCTGGTGAGAGCAGCAGTGATGGTGGAAGCCTCTCCTGCCTCTGTTGCAGCGCCAAGGATGTCCAACTGCTGACTTAAGCACGCTCCCCATGGGGGTGGGCCTAAGCCATCAGTTGAATATACCCCGAGGGCTCCCAGACTGGGAAAGGGTGTAGACCCGGCTGAGGGCCCCTCCCCCCGAGTGTACAAATTATATATCAGAATAAAGAACTTTAGCAGCTTATAGCATATAAGATCAATCTACAAACATCAACTTCTATACACTAACAGTACAATTCCATTTACAACAGCATCAAAAATTTTCAAATATTTTGGAATGATTAACAAAACAAGTATAAGACTGTTACAATAAAAACTATAAAACGTTGTTGAAAGTAATTCAAGGTGACCTAAATAAATAATATTAGAAGATAATATTCACAACATGGGTATATTCTCCAAATAAATCTAGACATTGAACACAATCCTTATCAAATCTTAGCTGGCTTTTCTCAGAAATTGAAAACCTACTCTAAAATGTATATGAAAATGAAAAACTCCAAGAATAGCCAAGACAATCCCGAAAAAGAAGAAAAAGTTTGATAATTCAAACTTACCAATTTTAAAACTTACTACAAAGCTACAGTAATCAAGATAGTATAATACTGACATAAAGATAGACATAGGCTACTGAAATATAATAGATAGTACATAAAAACCTTTATATTTATACATTTACAGTAAATTAATTTTCTTACAAAGGTGCCTAATCAATTCAATGGGGAATGCAAATTCTTTGTAATGATTATAATTCTTTGTAATAGTGTGATTATAATTGTATATAAAATGCAAAGGAATGAAATTAGACCCCCTGCCTTTAATGATATCTAAAACTTAACTTAAATGAATCTTTGGCTAAATATAAAAGCTAAAGCTATTGAATTCATGAAAGAAAACACAAATGTAACTACATCTATGTTATCTTGGCTTACTCAATGATTTCTTAGATGTCACACCAAAAAAAACAAACAAACAAAACAATAAAGGGAAAAAAAAAAGATAAATTGGACTCTATCAAAATTAAAAACTTTTGTACTGTAAAATAAAGGGCACCAGCAAAAAGGTATTTGCAAATCATATGTATGATAAAGTATGCATACCCACAATATGTAACAAACTCATACAGTAACAAATATACAAAGGGCTCAACAATAAAAAATAAGCCAATTATTAACTGGCCAAGGATTTATATTGACATGTTTTTCAAAAAATATATACAAATATCTCATAGTATCTTTAGACATTAGAGAAATGCAAACCAAGCCACAATGAGATACTATTCTGATAAAGACTTCAGTAGCTGAATAGCTCCTTCTCTCTTGACCTTTCCCTCTCATCCTAATCGAAGCCTTTATTCAGTCTACAAAACATACTAACAGAGGGCAACATAATTGTAAAGTTACAAAGGGCACCATTTACATTGCATTCTATAGTAATGATGGCCCTGGATTTGTACAACTTCTCAATTTTATTTCAATATATATATGAAATTATAACAATGAGAAAACTTTAATGATAATAATATCAGCAAGAAGGCACCTTCTCTTGTCCACAAACATATCAATTCAGCAATAATTCACAGATAAATTTCCTTTGTGAAAAATTCAGGAAAATGGAAAGGCTCTTACACTCCTTGAGGATGTAAAACCAGACTTATCAAAGGCAGTTGGAAGATTGGGAAACCCTCTCACCAAAGTCCCTGCCCCAGGTACAGTGCCTCATAATCAGAAAGAGACTTCCTAGCTCCCTTCTTCACTCATGGTATGAAAGAGGTTGAAAAATTTATCTAATGCCCTCAATTTTTCTGAGGGGCCTTCCCAGAGGATTAGCTTCTGTCTCACCAATCTTGAAACTTTGATGAGCCCAACATAGCCTAGATATCTGTGGGAAAATAGAGATGGAGGCTTGGGCTGGTAGACACCATAGATCCTTACCCTACTCAGTGAAGATAAAGCAATTAAGAAATTAAGTTCACAGCTTACCCCAGGAAGGAAAGAGTTGATCTGTTCACCCAGCACACTGAATTTTCCAGAGCTATCCAAAATAGTTTTTCCATCCTTGAAGCTCTGATGGATCCACCACAGTGTAGTTACCTGGGGTTGAAAAAAGAGATGGTGGCTTGATCTGATCTACACTATGGATACTTCCTTCCTTGCTCAGCACAGAATGCGTGTATAAAAACCCCAGCTCTCAGTTTACCCTAGGAAGGGAAAAGTTGAACCATGCATATAACACTCAACTTCTCCAGGGATGCCCAAGAATAGGCATGTGACTTGCCAGTCTTGGAGCTCTGATGGGTATGGAATAGTCTAACCACCTGGGGAAGAACTCAGATGGTGGTTTGATGCCACAGCTCCCTCCCCCCAGGCTTAGCACAAAGAAAACAGAAAAAATACACAACTGCATGCTTATCCCTGGAGAGGAAATCAGACTCTCAAGCAAGGCTGACTGGTGGGAGTCTTTACCGATAGAAGTCCAGTTTGTGAAAAATGGGAGAGGTGCCCGCTTTGTTCAATGCACAGGTAATTCTTGAAGGTGATTGTGCTTAAATTATCAGCTTAAATAGACTGTTACAACAATAAGATATTTTATGAAAGCCTCAAGGTAATTACACAAAAATACCTCTAGAAGTTACACAAAAGAAAAAGAGGAATCAAAGTATACCAGTTCAAAAAAGAAACAAAACACAAGGAAAATATAAAGAGGAAAATGCAGTCAAAAGAAATACAAAATTAACAAAACATAACTATCCAATTGCAATAGTAAATTTTTCCCTATCAATACTTACTTTAAATATAAATAGATTAAACTATCCGATCAAAAGAGAGACAGTGACTGAATAAATACATTTTTAAAAAGACTCAACTATATGCTGTCTACAAGAAACTCACTTTAGAGGTCAGGACACACATAGGTCGAGTGAAAGGATAGAAAATGGTATTTCTTACAAATGGTAAATTAAAGAGAGCAGGTTACATCAACAAAATAGACTTTAAGTTAAAAACTGTCACATGAAACAAAGAATAATATCTTATAATGATAAAAAGGTCAATCTAACAGGAAGATATAAAAATATAGCCTTATGTGCCCAACATCAGGAGCACCTACAGATATAAAGCAAACACTGGAAAACTGAAGGAGAAATAAAAAGCAGTAAAATAATAATAGTAAATGTCAATATCCCACTCTCAATAAAGAGGTAACTTCTAGACAGAAAGTCAAAAAGGAAATAGAAGATTTGAATAAAATTTTAACTCAAATAGATCTAACAGATATATAGGACATTCCACCCAACAACAGAATATATATACTTCTGGAGTACACAGGAATCTTTGTCAGGGACCAATCATGGTTTAGGTCACTAAACAAGTCTTAACAAATTGAAGAATATTGAAATCATATCAAGTATCTTTTTTTAAAATCACAATTGAATAAAAATAAAATATCAAGACAGAAGCAAAACCGGAAATTCACAAATATGTGGAAATTAAAGCAAATATTCTGGAACAACCATGGTGTTAAATAAGAAATCAAAAGAGAAACTAGAAAACTCCTCAAGACAAAATAAAATAAAAAAAACAACATACCAAACCAGGAAAATGGAAAGGCTCTTGGAATGCAGCAAAAGCAATACTACTGAAGCATCCATCTTATATAAAAACTGCTGTTTGAAATTTTAACCCTGATAGTATGGCTTCTGTAAATGCTTGCTTGCTTAAATAATAAGGAAAATAAGACAACTCCCATTCCAGAGAGGCCATACACTATGCCCCAGACAGAGTTGTCAGTGCTGACACCAGGCCAGGCCTTGAGATACGGTCTCATGGCCCCTTCCCAGCACATAGGCCTTCTTTCTCAGAAGGCCTGGAAGTCTCACTTCAAATTTGGGAGACAAAGGACTAGGAAAAGTAAAAATAGAGAAGTTTCCTCCATGTTGGGGGGCCCAGAATTTGAAAGACACATTTTTCTCTGGGCCTGCACAGAATTTAATAATAAAATGTAACTCCCTTTCTCTAAGTGGGGTTTGGTTTTTCTCCGGTCTTCTGCAACACTACGAGGTAAATTCATAGCAATATATGGCTACATTAAAAAACAGAAAGCCAAACAAAAAAACCTAGCTTACACTTCAAGAGGATAGAAAATGAAAAACAAACTAAACCCAAAGTTAGCAGGGTAGAAAATAACAGAGCAGAAATGATTTTTTTTTTTTTAAAGAAAAACAAAACTAAGCGCTGTTATATTTTTAGTTTTGTTGGGGTTGTTTGTTTGTTTGTTTGTTTTTTGAAAATAAATTGACAGACCTTTATCTGGACTAAGAAAAAAAAAGAGAAGACTCAAATATATAAAGTCAGAAATTAAAAAGGAAACTTTACAACTGATACCAACAAATTTAAAAGGATCAAAAGAAACTACTATGAACAATTATATGCCAACATCCTTGATTATCTAGAAAATGGATATTCCTAAAAACATACACCCTACCAAGACTAAAAGTCATGAACAAACAAAAAGTCTGAACAGACCAATGACTAGTACAGAAATTGAATCATTAATCAAAAATCTCCCAACAAATAACACCAGGAAGAGGTGGTTTCAATTGTAAATTCTATTAAAGCATTCATTTAAAGGGGAAATAAACACCAATCCTTCTCTTTGATATTGTGATAAGATATGTAGAACCACCTAGCACAGTGAACTACACATGAAGTGGAAATAATAAATGTTAGTTTTACACATTCATCCAATAGTATTTGTTGAATACCTACAATAGCTCACAGGATATTCAGTAAGTATGAATTGAATTGGATTAGGGTGCATTTAATAGTTCCTGAATGTTTTTTGAAGACCTAGGAAAATGTGCTCATAGAAATATCTTACTTTAGAATATATAGAGCAAATGAACAGTTGAGTCACTAAAATATTTCAGATGTCAAACCAATTCTTAATGCTAGAAGTCTGAATTTTCCATTTCAGTTTCCTGCATTATAGAATGGTAATGCCTAGTGGTCAACAGAATAGGCTCTGAAATCAGACCTCATAAAATCAAGCCCCTATCCTTTTCTTTCCTAGCTCTTTGAAATTAGACCATTTACTTCAGAGTTCTCAACTGTGGGACAGGAGTACTCACAGAACTTTGCTTTGAGAATTAAAAATAGCAATTCATGTCAAACCTGGCACATTGTAAGCATCCAATAATTGTTAACTGTTTTTGTTTTTATTGCATAAACTTAGTTAGCCTCCTCTTAATTATACACAGAGTAAGACACTGAAAAGCATGATTTAACTTCCTAAAATATATTTTAGTTTAACTCATAATTTTTTGCCTGTAATCTCCTTTAGTGAAGGCTTAGAACATTGTTCTTATTGTAGTATTCACTTTTGTTTTTCCTTTTTGGAAGTAATTATAGTTCTCCATTTTTTTTTTAATTTACAAAGTTTTCCAGACCTTCTGATAAAATTTGTAGCCTATTTAATCAGAAACAGAGGAAGAAAAGCTCAATTATTGAACAGGTTGAGAGACAACTGTGTAAAGAACAGTCTCTAACAATGGGGACGAAATACTATAATAGACAACCAGCGTGTCTTCTTTCATTTTTTGACCTTTAATTGAAAGATTGAAGATAAGTAGTTCCTGCGAGAAAGCGAGAGGCAGATTCACTTGCCCTGTAGCTAAAGTAAAAAAGCTTCCTGGAAGCCTTACTATATATTATGAATCACTCTCTTGTCACTCTAATAAGTTCATAGCTAAGTAAAATGCTGGAAATGGATTGATGGTGCTATGGCAGACACCAGGGCTAAAGAAAGAGGGAAGAGGCCTCCAGATAATACATCTGGGCCTCCCCTAAGGCAATTTATGGTAAAGCTGATGTTTCTGACCTGAGACTTTCCTGCTTCACTGTATCAGAAAATATTGCTCTTTAAAAATTCCTACTATTTCAAAAAAATTTCAATCTGTAAAGTTACAAAAAGCAAAGTGCAATTTATTGTCCTTTCAACATTCCCTGGGCCTTGGGAATTATAGTAGTCCCCTTTACTCACAGGGGATATGTTCCAAGACTCCACTGGATGCCTAAAACAGCAAATAGCACCAAAACCTGTATATCTGCTTTGTTTCCTATATATATATATACCTACAATAAAGTTTAACATATAAATTAGGCATAGTAAGAGATTAACAACAATAACTAATAATAAAATAGGACAATTCTAACAATATACTGTAATGTACATGTGCGTATGTGGTAATCTGTTGGGCAAGTCAAAACCATAGAAGAGTTTCCCCTATCTCTTGAATCTTCCAGAAATATCCCCCACTTTTTTATTCTATCACTACTGGAGAGTCAGTATTTGCAGCCAGCCAGCCAGTGATTCTCTCAGTGTCTATTTCTGACTTCTTTTTTCCATGTCTGTCTTCCAATCCCTAATCATATTTTCACCTGGATGCATCATTTTTACTCCCAATATGCTGTATAGCAAAGGAGTCAGGATGGTGTCTTCCCATGAATAGTACTCAGTAACAAACCAATTGCATTTTAGTTGGGCAATGCCCCTACCCGCCCCTCAAATTCCTTCCACCATGCATTTTTTTCCCTTTTTGTTTGTTGGATTGTTCTGCTGCTCCTTCTCCTCACCCCACCACCCATGGATCATAATGTAAAATTCTTTTACCAAGTCAAGAAATTATTAAAAATACAGGTACTTTGAAAAAAAAAAATACAGGTACTTCTCTGAACACCAGCCAGGGGGTCAGGGAAGAGGTAGCTGCTGGTGGCCACCTCTTCCCTGCCCCTCCCGGCTTCTCTGATCACCAATCACCGGCTGGGGGGCAGGCAAATTCGGCTGCGGTTCTCCAATCATGGGCCAGGGGGCAGGGCAAAGGTGACCCCCTGCCCCCTTGCTCTTGCCTGCCACCTGGGTTTGCAATCACCGTCAGCAGCAGGTGGCATTTTCCATCCTTCCCCTTTCGCCTCCCAGCATTGCGCCTACATATGCAAATTAACCGCCATCTTTGTTGTCAGTTAATTTGCATATTGCCCTGATTAGCCAATGGGAAGCATAGCGAAGGTACGGTCTATTATTAGATAGGATACAGATTTTTAGTATTAGTATTTTCAGCAGAATTTAAGCTTCCTAATGGCAGATACTTATCTATCTCATTCAGTGCTATATGCTTATTATAACATTTGATCAATCAATATCTGTTAAATAAATGTATAAGCAAGCATCATAGTTTGTTACTACAAATACTTATCAAGATTAAATTTTGGGAAGATTAATTTGGAAGTGCTTTGTGGGAAGGATTAGAGTGAGAAAAGGAAAAGGCCTGCTTATCAAGGACACCATCATAATCACCTAGGGAAAAATAATGCATGGCTGTTGTGAGAGTGGATAAAACAAAAGGAAGATTTTCAGAAGATATATGATGCATGAAAGAAATGCCAGAATTCAGCAACTGATAATAAGCCAATGCAAATTAAGAGTTTGATAATGCTTAAGGTTGTGAACCTTAGCACTAAGAAACACATTGGTCTCAATTCACCAAGATGAGGATGTCAGGAGAAAGAGATGATTTGAAAATAAAGTGAGCAAGTCAAATCTAGATATGTGCATGCATATATACTTACTGTTTTCTATTCTAGGGAATGTGCAAAGGACTTCATATTTATTTTCACATTAAATCTGTCTCAATGGTCATATGAGATGTATGTAATAATTACTCATTCTTTATACAATGAAGAGATTGAGTCATAGAGTGATTAGGTAACATGTCCAGAAAAAAGCAGATAGGATGTGGCCAAATCATATTTGCACATAGACTATCTTGACCCCAGAGATTCTAACCATAAGGCTCTACTGCATACTTGGAGTATGAGATGTTATTGGGGCAAATAGGAGGGAAAGAGATATAAGTTGTCCAATTATCTCATGTTAGGGGTTTGTCATTTCACCACTAAAATAGTCCTATCATGAATGATTTTTTTTTTTTTAAGAAATCCCTTTCATATTATTTCTGGAAGTGATTACACAATAGATTACTTTGCCAGATAATTCCATATTTATTAGTTCAATCACAAATATTTTCTTAATTCTAAGCAAAGGTTGGCAGAAACAAGGTTCAGTTAATTCCTGGATGGGTGTGGTACAGACCCCAATGGATAAAAGAGACAGCAATGAAAGGAATCTCAGTGGCACTTCTCCAGGCTAGTTCAGATAACACTCACCTGATGTTTTATAATGGGCTTTTCAAATATCCCACATGAATTTCCTCAGAAGCTGTTAGAGATATATTCATTTGAATTTATAGTGGTCAATTTCCATTTTTAAAATATAAATGGTGAAAGCAGTTTTTAGGTTGCACTTACTTATCATGGGGTGAACTTTAACAAATATCCTTAAGAATTCACCCACTGTCGTTCATTTATCCAAAGACTGCATTGTCATTTTTGTTAAGTTTATAATTTTATCATCATTTGGATTGATCAGGGCCCCTCTTGAGCTTGTATTTTAGCTATCATGTTATACTTCAACAAATGCTTAATTGCACATCAAATTTGTTGTGAGAAAATCTTTTAAGTATCTAGTTGCATGATGATGCCCACGCCAGTATGTAAACTAAGAAATTGAAGGTAAGGTCATTTCTGTAGCCTGATGTGCAAGCAATAGTTTACAATTGATTTTATTAGACAAAAAGTACCTTTGTGTTTCATAATCTACAGTGATACTAAAGTGATCTTCAGTTAACCACAAGGTCTTGTAAGGCAAAAAACAATAAGCTTCACATTCGTATTTTAATGCATAGACAATGTTAAGTGTAAAACAGACTATGAGTCAAGTGTCTACAAATGTATCTTAAGTCAGAAACTCAACTAGGAAGCACTCATCATTAGATATTAAGCCTTGAATAGGAGTCTAGTTCACATTGGAAAAGTTGCTTGTGTGTAGTTACATGGACTTCTGTATTTCTCTGTTGATTGCTGATAGATATAGATATAGATATAAATATAGATACAGATACATATAAAAGAGTTTTTTAAAATGTCCTATATTCTGGGTTTACATGAAGCATCTTACCACTTAAAAATCCTTAGCTCTGGTGCAAACCAGTGTTGGGTGGTTGAGTGGGCATCAATGCTCCCATGGTCCCTAACTCACAAGTACCTGAAATTTGCCAGCACAGAGACACATTTACACATGCATCACAGTTGTGGAGCTGGGAGCACAATTGCAGTGGGGAGCTCTGGTGAAGAAAGTCAGAATTCATTTCTCAGAGGTCATGTGTCCCATTGGTTTTCCAACCAGTACTCGCCAGATCTTGTATTCCAGTCTTCTGCTGAAACTTTGAAATATAGCAAAAATAGACCCTGAATTGGAGCCTGATAAATAACTTGTTTTTCTAGGACCTTTTAATTACTACATTAATAATGAAAGAAATAATTTCTTCTAGTAGCATCAAGAAAAAGAAGCAGATCTGGCCAGTGTTTCTCAGTGGTTAGAGAGTTGGCCTGCACCCCTGAGGGTTGCAGGTTTGATTCTGGTCAAGGGCATGTACCTGGGTTTCAGGTTTGATCCCAGTCCCAGTTGGGTGTGTGTGGGAGTTAACCAATAGATATGTCTCTTTCACATCCATATTTTACTCTCTTTCCCTCCCTTCTCTCTCTGTGTCTCTTTCCCCCTTCCCCCTCCCTACCACTCTCTCTAAAACTCATTGGAAAAAATATCCTTGAGTGAGGATTAACCAAAAAAAAAAAAAAAAAAAAGGAAGCACATAGGAAGACACGTTACACTGCAGGGATGGGGAACCTTTTTTCTGCCAAGGGCCATTGGATATTTATAATATCACTAGAGGCACAGTGCACGAATTTGTGCATGGGTGGTACTCGACCTCGCTGGTGATCAGGACCAATCAGGGCTGTCTCACCCAGTCCTGATTGGGGCCAGCAGGCTGGGGGGAGGGACTGTGGAAGGTTGGTCAGCCAAGGTGGGGAGGAGGGGTCGTGGGAGGTTGGCTGGCAGGGGGTGGGGGGAGGAACCACGGGAGGTTGTCTGTAGGAGTGCACAGACCACCAGGGGGCAAGTCCTGCGTTGAGCATCTGCCCCCTGGTGGTCAGTGCACATCATAGGGACCAGTTGACCAGTTGTTTAGGCTTTTATATATATATATAGATTCATGGGCCATACAAAATAAGCAACTTAAAAATTAGCCTGCTATATTTAGTCAAACATTTAATTAACTCACCCTTAAAACCCTGGCAGGGCCAGACAAAATTATTTTGAGGACCTTATATAGCACACAGGCTGACTGTTCCCCAACCCTGCCTTACAGCAATGGATTTCTTGACTCCAGAGAAGAACAGGTCTCCATATGCATTTGAGGCTCTTTCTTGAAGAGGTTCATCCTGACCCCTTACAGAGCGTACTTCTGCTCCGGCTGTAGGAAGGACAGTACATAGCCTGAGTATGGAGCATGTGCGTGTTCAGAAACCAGATTGTTATCACTCCAGCAGTGTCACAGTTATTGGAGAGAGGTGCTTTGTAGCTTGGCATAAATTTGGTTTATATTACAAAGGATGCAGTGGATGAGTGAGGATCCTTTAAGTTTCTTCCAGCCTAGTAAAAGCTTGGGTTGTCTTGCAAAATAGAAATGGAATAGAAAGTCTTTCTGGCTCTGTTCATTGAAAAGAATTTTTTTGCTATCAAAGGGCAGAGCTACTAAGCAGAACTGACATTCCAAATGAATGGTGGCAATAATAGCCTATGAAAGAAAATGAGGTAAAAATCTCTATTTGGACTCTATTAATTTGGAATTTATTACAATATTGAGCCAAACTTGACATAAGTCTACTTTAGAAGGGGGTTACCATAAAAAAAATGCAATAAAATGGGGCAAAATGTCATCATCCATAGATGGTTCCCATCAATTTAGGTTCTTTTTCAACTATCTTAACAAGTACATTTGCAAACAATTAATACAAATTTTAAGTAAATAAAAAGTAAAAAGTCATGTTCATCTATTCAGGATGTTCTCTGACAAGATTTTTTTTCTTTTCATTTTTGTTAATACCCACATAGCTACCAATCATTTTAAAGTCAGGGAAAGAGTGATTTGGAGAGAATGTATCTGGTATCAATCTAGGTAAGAATGGCTGACTTTTATTGAATGTTTATATGTACCTACATTATGAAATTTAATTATCACAACAACTGTAGCAGTTGGGCACTTCCTTATTATGTTTTATTGACTAAGATGTCATATTTTAAGCAGTTAAAAGCTACTTTCCCTAGGCCAAATGGCTAATATATGGCTCAGACAGGACTTAGAGATAGGTATGTCTGGCACTGAATCATGCGCTTTTAACTTCTGACATACTGTTCCTCCATCTTTTCTTACAAAATGAGTTGCATGTATAATCTATAGCACAACAGCATTAAGGCATTAACAAACCCTATTACACAAAGAAATCCTGTAGGATATACTTACCTATAGGCAACCTGGGGATGTATTGTTCAGACTCTTAAACATCATGTTGTTTTGTTAATTATCAGACATTTGTTTAAGCATGTGTGGTAGAGTCTAAAGTCCTAAAGTCCGGAAGTGTATCAGTGTAGCAAGTAAAAGGCAACAAGGTGAAAGCGGGCAATACAGGAGGGAAGGGTCACTTTTAGAGTTGTTAAAATAAAATGCAAAAGCAACTGAAGGACTTGTATGCATGCATATAAGCATAACCAATGAACATAAGACACTGGGAGGTAGGGGAGGTCAGGGGATTGTCAAGGGCGGGGGGGAAAAGGGGGCACATATGTAATACCCTTTGTAATACTTTAAACAATAAAAAAAAGAAAATAAAGTTTAATCCTACTACTATTTGCCTCCTAAGACCTATCACCACTTTGTACCATTTCTTAATTTATATACTAAAGTCATCAGTGGCTGTATTTCTAAAGAAGTTATACCAAATTCCTAAAAGTTTGCTATTTCAAAATCAAATGAGAAAACATGCTTTAGTAAGAACATAAATAAATTGTATTTCCATAAAATAGTATAAATTCAGATATCACTAAAAAATGAATATCATTTCTTCAGTAATTGTGACTTAAATGAACTTTATGTTGTTCCTAAGTAGAGTCTGAATCTAAACTTTTTGATATAACAAATCACTGTTGAAGACGCATTAAAAGAACATTTAGGCTTTTACAAAATAGACTGTAAAAGCCTCAAAGGACCTCCTTCTGGCTCTATTTTCAATAATTCATTAATTCATAGATTAGAGCCCACCTATAGGCTTCAATTTGATACCCTGCAGGACACAGATGATCTAAAAATTGTGAATTAATACATTAAAAATCAATCTTGGTCTAGTACACTTCTCTTTTCTTTAACTCTAAGACCTTGTTTACAGCTAAGGAAAAAATTCATAACCTCTTCTTCCCAAATTTCTCACACCTTTTAAAAATATAAAAACTAAAGAGACAGAAGAACAGGGAAGAGAGAGAGAGAGAGAGAGAGAGAGAGAGAGAGAGAGAGAGAGACCTATTTAGGCATACCTTTGTCTTACTGCATTTCACTTTATTACACTTTGCAGATATTTCATTTTTTGCAAATTGAAATTTGTAGCAACCCTGTATTGAGCAAGTCTATCAGTGCCATTTTTCCAATAGCATTTGCTCACTTTGTGCCTCTGTGTCACATTTTGGTAATTTTGGCAACATTTCAAACACTGTTCATTGTTATTACATTTTTATAATGCTATGTATCAGCAATTTTTTATTTACTATTTTGATTGATAGTATAATTACTTTGGTGCACCATGAACCGTGCCCATACATGATGAACTTAGTGGATGAATATTGTTCGCTCCACTACCTGACTTTTTCCTGATTTCTCTGACTCTCCTTGGGCCTCCCTATTGTCTGAGACACAACAATATTAAAATTTAGTCAATTAATAACCCTACAATAGCCTCTAAATGTTCACTGAGTATCTTACCACTTACAAATCCTTAGCTCTGGTACAAACCAGTGTTGGGGTGATTGAGTCGGCATCAGTGCTCCCATGCTCCCTAACTCACAAGTACCTGACATTTGCCAGCACAGAGACACATTTACACATGCATCACAGTTGTGGAGCTGGGAGCACATTTGCAGTGGGGAGCTCTGGTGAAGGAAATCAGGATTAATTTCTCAGAGGTCATGTGTCCCATCGGTTTTCCAACCAGGTACTCTCCAGATCTTGCACACAGTCTTCTGCTGAAACTTTGAAATGTAGCAAAATAGGCCCTAACCAGTTTGGCTCAGTGGATAGAGTGTTGGCCTGGGGACTGAAAGGTCCCAGGTTCAATTCCGGTCAAAGGCATGTACCTTGGTTGCAGGCACATCTCCGGTGGGAGGTGCGCAGGAGGCAGCTGATCGATGTTTCTCTCTCATCAATGTTTCTAACTCTCTATCCCTCTCCCTTCCTCTCTGTAAAAAATCAATAAAATATATTTTTTAAAAAAGAAAGAAATATAGCAAAATAGATCCTGAATTGGAACCTGATAAACAACTTGTTTTTTCTAGGACCTTGTAATTACTACATTAATAATGAAAGAAATAATTTCTTCTAGTAGCATCAAGAAAAGGAAGCAGGTCTGGCCAGTGTTCTCAGTGGTTAGAGAGTTGGCCTGCACCCCTGAGGGTTGCAGGTTTGATTCTGGTCAAGGGCATGTACCTGGGTTTCAGGTTTGATCCCAGTCCCAGTCAGGTGTTCGTGGGAGGCAACCAATAGATATGTCTCTTTCACATCCACATTTCACTCTCCCTCCCTCCCCCTATCTCTTTCCCCCTCCCCCCTCCCTATCACTCTCTCTAAAACTCAATGGAAAAAATATCCTTGAGTGAGGATTAACAAAAAAAAAAACAAAAGGAAGCTCATAGGAAGACACTATACACTCCAGGGATGGGAACCTTTTTTCTGCCCGGGGCCATTTGGATATTTATAAATCATTCGTGGGCAATACAGAATTATCAACTTAAAAATTAGCCTGCTATATTTAGTCAAACATTTAATTAACTCACCCCTAAAACCCTGGCAGGACCAGACAAAATGATGTTGTGGGCCTTATATAGCACACAGGCTGAACCTTCTCCACCCTGCTTCTTATGGATGAGCAAAGAAAGTTCTTGAGATCAAAATTACTTCTGGTTAAGATGCTGTAAAGAGTGTTGAAATTACAATAAATGATTTAGACTATTACATTAACTTAGTTGAAAAAGCAGATCAGAATGTGAGAAGATTGAAAAGTGATCCCAATCTTGAAAGAAGTTCTGCTGTGGGTAATATGCTATCAAAGAGCATCTCATGCTACAGAGAAATCATTCATAAAAGAAAGAGCCAATTGGTGCAACAGAGTTCATTGTCACATTATATTTTAAAAATTGCTTCTATTATATTCTAGAATATTTTTTCTCTCTGGCTCTATTTTTGTTCATCAGTTTATATTGTTTATTATATTCCACAAATGAGTGAAATCATGTGATACTTATCTTCTCCAACTGGCTTATTTCGCTTAGCATGATGCTCTCCAGGTCCCTCCATGCTGTTGTAAATGGTAAGAGTTCCTTTGTTTTTACTGCAGAGTAGTATTCCATTGTGTAGATGTACAACAGTTTTCTAATCCACTCATCTGCTGATGGGCACTTAGGCTGTTTCCAAACCTTAGCTATTGTAAATTGTGCTGCTATGTATATATGGGTGCATATATCCTTTCTGATTGGTGTTTCTGATTTCTTGGGATATATTCCTAGAAGTGGGATTATTGGGTCAAAAGGGAGTTCCATTTTTAATTTTTTGAGGAAAGTCCATACTGTTTTCCACAGTGTTGCACCAGTCTGCATTTCCATCAGCAGTTCAAGAAGGTTCCTTTTTTTCTGCATTCTCCCCAGCACTTGTCGTTTGTTGATGATAGCCATTCTGACAGGTGTGAGATGGTACCTCATTGTTGTTTTGATTTACATCTCTCAGATGATTAGGGAGTGATTATGTTTTCATATATCTCTTGGCCTTCTTTATGTACAGATTTTTAATATTGCCTACAACTTTTGTGATATCATACTATGTTAGTACAATTGTGGTAATATTATACTTAAAATTCTTTTATTCTTGAAATATTAATGTTTATTGCATGTAATATTATTATATGCAAGATCATTTTTCTTGAATAATTGGTGTTTAATGCATGTAACATTATCATATTTAAAATAATTTTTCTTCAGCTATTAATGTTTATTGCATGTAAGATTATTATATTTAAGATAATTTTTCTTGAAATATTAAGGTTTACTGCATGTGACATTATTATATTTAAAATCGTTTTTCTTGAAAAAACAATTGCCACAGCCACCCCAACCATTTTTCTTTAAATATATGTTTTTTTATTGATTTTAGAGAGAAAGGAAGAGGGAGAGAGACATAGAAACATCAATGATAAGAGAGAATCACCGATCGGCTGCCTTCTGCACACCCCCTACTGGGGATGGAGCCCGCAACCCGGGCATGTGCCCCTGGCCGGAATCAAACCCAGGACCCTTCAGTCCGCAGGTGATGCTCCATCCACTGAGCCAAACAGGCTAGGGCCACCCCAACCTTTAAGGACCACCATCCTGACCAATCAGCAGCCATCAAAATTGAGGCAATACCCTCCACCAGCAATAATATTGACTCACTGAAGGCTCATATGATTAGCATTTTTAGCAAGAAAATATTTTTAATTAAGAAGTGTACATTTTTGGACAGAATACTGTTGCACACTTAATAGTCTACAGTACAGTGTAAACATAACTTTAATATGCACTTAGAAACCAACAAATTCATGTGACTTATTTTATAGCAGTTTCTGCTTTATTGCAGTGGTCTGGAACCGAACCACAATATCTCTGAAGTATTCCTACATAATAAATTGGCTCATGCAATTATGGAGGCTGAGAAGTCCCAAGATCTGTGATTTTAAGGCCTGATAACAAGGAAAGCCAATGATGTAACTTCCAGTCTGACCCTGAAGATAGAAGAAGACCAATGTCCCACCTCAAAGATTATCAGGCAGATATCGTGAATTCTCTAATGCTCAGCATTTTGTCCTTTTCAGGCCTTCCATGGGTTGGATGAGGCCTGACCACACCAGGAAGGGTAATCTGCTTTATTCAATCTACCAAGTCAAAGGTTACCAACACCCAGAAACACATTCACAGACATACCCAGAATCAATTTGAACCAAATATTGGGAACGCTGTGACCCAGTCAAGTTGACAACTAAATTTAATCATCACAAGGACCTCAAAGAAAACATTTCCAAACTTAAATAATCTCCATTAATAGAGCCACTGTCAATGCAGCAGTTCAAGGATTTTTTGCTTCCTCTGTCCATTTTCATGGGGTCAGAAAAGTTCAAGTGCCCCAGAATTCTGCCCACTCCATTCTATAAAATATTCCACTGCCTGTTTAGATTTCTTTCCTCAATGGCATGGACTATTGCAAAATTAATCTCCTGGTCTTCCTGCTTCTAATGCCACACACTTCATGACTTTCTCTACTATTATAAAGACTTGTTTTTTCTAAAATGCAATGCGGATCATGATGCTGCTTTGTTTAAAATTAGTCTTTGATTCCTCATTATTTGCAAAATAAGGCTAACCTGTCTAGCATGACGTTATTCAAATCTGGGTTTTGACTACTTGTAAAGTCACATAGCTCACCATCCCTCCTGGTGCAACATCTTATCCTATAGTTGATGTAAAAATTTCTAAATCTATCAATCTTCATTCTATGAGCTGAATGTGTTACCCCCAAAATCATGTGTTGAATGTGACTCTATTTGGAAATAGGAACTTTAAAGAGGTAATTAAGCTTTAAATGAGGTCATTAGTGTTGGTTCTAACCCAATATGACTGGTGTCCTTTATTAGGAGAGAAAATTAGGTCACAAACACACACAGAGAAAAGACCATATGAAGACACGGTGAAAACATGGCCAAGAGGACTGGCTTGAGAAGAAACTAATCCTGCCAAAAACTTGATCTCCAGAATTGTGAGAAAATAAATTGCTGTTCTATAAACCACACAGTCTGCAGTAGTTTGTTAGGGCAGCTGGAGCAAACTAATACAAAATGACATTCATATAATTGCCTGACACAATACTTATTAAATGCTCTCTTCCTCTTACCTGAGAGACCTTTCCTTGTTTTGTCTCCCTGGTAAGATTCCTCTGATCCTTCATGACTCAGTTCAATTTCTTCTAAAAAAAAAAAAATGCCTTCTTTACTCTAAATACTTTATACACCCTTTTCTTTTGGAATGTATAACATCATGCTTTGATTATTTTGTAAAGATGACTGTAATTTATTTGGGATAATATTTTGGACTCAACAGTTTACGACGGGAGATAAACAGCCAGGCTAAGGAAAAAGCATATTATAATGGATGGATTAATTCAATCTCTAATGATAATCATCATCTACCCACTTTGACTCCTTATAAAATAACAATGATTAATTTAGGGCAGCTGTTAGCAAATGTTTTCTATAGCACCAGATAGTATATATTTGTAGCTTGTGGACATATGTATCTCTTGTAACTACTCAAATATGTCAGTATATCACAAAAGCAGCAATAGGAGATATGTAAATAAGACTTCCCACAAAACTTTATTTACAAAACTAGGAGAGTGGCTGAATTTGGCCTACAGGCCTAGTTTTACTAACCTCTTATTTAGAAGAGGTTAAAGAATATTACTTCTATTTGGCAAATAGCTTTGAAAAGCACCCCAGGGAATTTATATTAGCTGTAGCCATGTTAACCTTTGGCAATATATTAAACATTCACCTACATGTATTTGAAATTATCAGTAAGAGTTTCATAGACAACTTCTACCAAGGAATCAAAAGATAGTCATAAACTTAAATTTTAGTTTATTTCTATTATAAAAGGCCAAGAGAATAAATGGAAGGAAAAAATAGAGGTTGGCCAGGTGAGAGGAATATTTCTGAAGAAAAACATCTTAATCATAGATCCCTTTGCCAAGTAATTCTTCTCTACATCTTAATTCTTACCATTCATGTATCCAAATCATGGACCCTGTGCTCTAACTCTATATACAATTTTCTCTTTATTACTTTTTCACTGTACAGGAATGCCTTTTCAACTCCAGCAGTAGGTATGGCACTTTCTAAAATGTGTAATCCCAACCCACAGCCCTTGTTCCTACCAACAGATTCCCAAATTTGTTCAGGGTAGCAATGTGCCTGGCCAAGAACTTCACATTCTTAGCTGCTTTGCAACTAGGGTGGCCATGTAAACTTGCCCGGGCAATGACATACAATCTAGAGTCTGAGTAGGGCCCCTGAAAAAGCTTTGTGAAGATACCATTTTGCTCTTTGCTCCCTCATCTCTTCCTCTTCTTCTGACTTGGAAAAAGTATGAGAGATCCAGAGCAGCAGCAGACACCTTGCAACAATAAGAATGAAGAACACGTCCTAAGAATGACCAAACAGGAAGCTAAGATGCATCTGATCTGAGTCTGGATGCCACACTTGCGCAGCAGCACCTGCCTTGGGCTGCCTACCTGTGGATCTCTTATTCTGTGAGAAAGAGAAGACTCTCCGTTTAAGTCAGGGGTAACTGGAATTGGTATAATTTTCTTCCTACATTCCAAACTGATAACATGAAAATGCATGGTTGTGGTAAACATGAGAGCCTGATGGTATTAGTTTTCAGTCACTGCTTTGGCCACCAACATAGTGGCTTCAAACAACGCCAACATTATTCTGCAGTTCTTAAGGTCAGAATTCTGAGGCAGGTTTCACTGGGTTAAAGTTGCGGTATCTGCAGTGCTGTTTATTTCAGGAAGCGCTAGAGGAGCCGTTCTAAACCTGTGGGTCGCGACCCCTTTGGCAGTCGAATGACCCTTTCACAGGGGTCGCCTAAGACCATCCTGCATATCAGATATTTACATTACGATTCATAACAGTAGCAACATTACAGTTATGAAGTAGCAAAGAAAATAATTTTATGGTTGGGGGTCACAACATGAGGAACTGTATTTAAAGGGCCAGAAGGTTGAGGACCACTGCTCTAGAGACTCCCTTCCCTGCCCTTTGCCAGCTTTAGAGGCCACACACATCTCTTGTCTCATGTCCCTTTCCGCCTTCAAAACCACTCTTTGATACTTATATCTCTCCAGCTTTAAGGACTCACATGAGACTTAGCCTAGTGAATTCTATATAATCCCCCATATCTGGGCCCTTAACTTAATCACACATTCAGAGCCCCTTCTGCTATGTAAGGTAAATATTCACAGGTTCTGGTGATTGTGAAGTGGACATTTTTGAGTAGCTATTATTCTGTCTACCACAACAACATGAAGAAAATCATACAAATTGTGAGTTGCATGGCCCTGTTTTCTGGTACAATTCGTTCATTCTTGTATAGAGTTATGTAAATAATAGAAGGATAATAAGATAACTACCTTATAAGACATGAGTATTATATCATTTTTTTAAAAATTCTACACTGAAGTAATACTATTATGTCAGCAATAATCCAGAATGGATAATGAGCCTGAACTTTGCTAAAATTGGTAAAGCTAAAAATTGAATTAGGCAGAAATAATGAAAAATTTCTATTATTCACACATGGGTTGTTGCAATTTTTCAGCAGGACAGATTATAGAGGTAGAAAATCTTATAGAACAAATGACTTCTTCTCGGGAAAAGAAGTAGTTTTAGAAATCACAAAGTGAAAATTTATATAAAAACTTACTTAATAACGAACATTTAAAAATCTTGTACAATTTATAATGTGAGTTTTCATATGACATCATCCCACTTAATCCTACATTTTTCCTTGTATTAAGACACATTAAGAAGGCATTTTTTGATTACACTCTCCTATTTCACCTCCTATATTTGGTAAACGACCAAATCATTTGATTTTGTTCAGAGAATCCTTTTGGTTTCTATGCCCTGGCCATACCCACTGTCAACAGTCATGCCCAAGTATAACATAATTTAGTGTTTAGATCAGTGGTTCTCAACCTTGACTGCACATTAGAATCGCTTGGGAATCTTTTGAAAATCCTGATTTCTGGGCCTCATTCCAGAGGATTACTGTGAGTTCTGCAACTTTCATGTAATATTTTTTTCCATGACTTTTCATATGACCTACTTTTTCAAACATGATCTCTTCCATTCTAAAATTTTACAATTTATATTTTAAATATATATTTTTTGCACATGTAATACCTGTTTGTTGTAGAAAATGGAGGTTAAAAAGAAAAAGAAGAAAAACTATAATCTTGGCATTCAAAGAATTATTAACCATTTGAACCTAAATGAGAAAATTAAAATTTTTAATTTAATACATTACATAATTTGGATCACTCTTCCCACGAAGGACAACTAGAACAATTGGGTAGATAACAGATGATATATAGAAAGATATAGCCAAGGATAGAAAGATAAATAAATATTCTTGAATACTAGATAAAGAGAAAGACTATTTTACTGATATCATATGCAATGGAAGACAGACATCCAAAAAGTTAAACCAGCACTTGGGACAGCTTTTCTGCTGGTAGTAATTGACATACTAAGAATCATTTGTGGTATGAAGAAAAAATATTTGGATTCCAGGGTGCGAAATACATGGGCGTCTTGGCAACTCTAACACTATGGATCAGGACCTTATAGGACTACAACTTAGGAAAAGAGTAAACTAGAAATAGAACTAACTTGGTTTTCACAGAGACTTAAAAAATGATTTAAATATTCTCAATTCTTGGGAAATAATTGAAGTTATCTCAGATGACCCTAGACATTTAGCAGAAATAAATTAAATATACGTTCTGTATAAATTATTATAGCATTTTTTAATCCTTCAAGTATTTCTCTAAATAAATGTTCAAATATAATGTCACTTACAAAAGCAAAATGATCAAGTCAACAATAGATAAGAATACATGAATGAAAACTAAAAGAAGCAATACACAAACTACACAGAACAACAGGGAATTATTGGAATTCTAAATTCTAAATATTCTAAATATTGGAATTATAATACATATTTTAAAGTAAGAATATGAAAATTTTGAAAGAGAGATGGTAACAATATGCCGGGAGTTAGATCTGAAAGAAAACAGAACTTGAACTGAAAAAATACCAGATATAAAATTAAGAATCCAATAAATACATGTAAGAAGCTATCTTTCTCACAATTATAAAACCAAATGTCCTTAATGAAATATTAGAATATAAAACCCAACACTATGTAAAGAAATAACACACCATGACAAAGTATGCTTTATTCCAAAAATGCACGTTTGACTTAGCAGTTGAAATCAATCAACGTAATTCATCTCCTTAGCAAAATAAAGAGTAATAACTATATGGTTCACCTGTCAGACTGGCTATCATCAACAAGTCAACAAACGATAAGTGCTGGAGAGGATGTGGAGAAAAAGGAACACTCGTGCACTGCTGGTGGGAATGCAGACTGGTGCAGCCACTATGGAAGACAGTATGGAGTTTCCTCAAAAAACTACAAATGGAACTCCCATTTGACCCTGTGATCCCACTTCTAGGAATATATCCCAAGAAACCAGAAACACCAATCAGAAAGGATATGTGCACCCATATGTTCATAGCAGCACAATTCACCATAGCTAAGATCTGGAAACAGCCTAAATGCCCATCAGTAGATGAATGCATTAGAAAACTGTGGTACATCTACACGATGGAATACTATGCTGCTGTAAAAAAGAAGGAACTCTTACCATTTGCAATGGCATGGATGGAACTGGAGAGCCTTATGCTAAGTGAAATAAGCCAGTCAATGAAGGAAAAATACCACATGATCTCACTCACTCATGGATAATAAAGACCATTATAAACTTATGAACAATAACAGATACAGAGGCAGAGCTGCCTCAAACTGATTGTCAAACTGCAGCGGGAAGGCCGGGGAGGGTTGGGGAGCAGGAAGGAGGGGGGTAAGAGATCAACCGAAGGACTTGTATGCATGCATATAAGCATAACCAATGGACATAAGACACTGGGGGGTAGGGGAGGCCAGGGGATTGTCAAGGGCGGGGGGGGGGGGGAAGGACACATATGTAATACCCTTTGTAATACTTTAAGCAATAAAACAATAAAAAAATAACTATATGGTTCTTCTAATGAAAGCAAAAAAAAAAAAAAAAGCATAACACCAGTTTATTTTAAAAACGTCTAGAAAAGTTGAAATGTAAGAAAATTCCCTTAATCAGATAAAATCACCTACAAAAAGAAAATACCAATAATGTATGGAACAATTTCTCTGGATCCAGGAACAAAACAAGAATGTCAACTATTTTGATTTGTTTCAGATATTGCACGAAAAATTTGATCCAGCAGAAAAAGCCAGAAAAATAATTCTGGTTCTGGCTAAAATGCAGCAGACCCATTACTCCTAGGCTCTTCCCTTTACAACTAAAAACTCTGGACATAACAAACAAGCACAGAAGGACACAGAAAGGTGAAAAGAAAGCAAACTGCCTTGGGACCCTTGGATTTGATGACTAGCAGTTCCTTGAGTTCCCTGGTTTCCCTTTGGTCCCCATATATCCCAGCAGGTGCTATAGAAGCCGCCCACTCAAAACCAGCAACAGGCACAAATAAAGCCCTAAGAAAAGCCTGTTCTGCTTAGCCAGTAACCCAGAAATATGTGGCCTAAGAGCAAAAGATGGATCATAGGCTTTCATGTGACAGGTAAATAATAAAGCTGCCTAAAAATTGGATATTTTTATAACTTTGGTGTAGGCACAAGATTTCTTAAACAGTACCCAAAACAACTAATCATTAAAAAAATTATTCTGTGACTTCATGAAAATGAAAGTTTTTTAAAATCTATTAAAAGGCATCATTAATTGAGAAGACAGTTCACAGACTAAAAAATATTACAATACACATATTCAACAAAATATTCAAACCAGAATATGTAAAACATTCTTATAATTAAATTTAAAACATACAAAATAAAACTGGGCAAATGTATTGTACAGGAACTTCAAAAGGGGAACCCTAAATGGCCAATAAGAATAAGTGTTCAACATCTGTACTTACAAAGGGAATGCAAATTAAGACCATAATTTGATACCATTACATAACTTCTCTGAAGATTTAGATTCCAAAGAATGACAATACCAATGTCAGCAAGGATGTGAAATAACTGGAACACTCAAAAATCATTGTTGTAAGTATAGATATTTACCTTCTGGAGGATGAAAGAGAGCATGATTTGTTTATTCCTCTGATGCTCTCACAGCTGAGCTTTGGGTTGTCAGCACCTGTATACCCCACTTATAGCCAAAGCTGCTGATGGGGAATCTCAGGTATGGTAGTGGCTTTTCATTCTTATTACCTATTGGGTGTTTCACCTTCTCTTTAAAAACATATCTTCATTATACTCCTGCAGTCATTCCTTTGGAAGTACGATCGTTTCCTCCCAGGACCTTGACTGACACAGACCTTTATCTGTTAAATCAGAACTTTCCTCACCCCTTACCTGTCCTTGCTACCCAAACTTCTTCAATTCTGGAGGCCTCAGAAACAAGGTTAAGAAGCTGAGAAGAAAGTCCTATAGATACCCAAGGCAGGAGAGAGAAGCAGCAGACCATATCATCCCAGCCTTAGACTTTCCTTACGCACTAATCCCAGGCTGGAGGTGGGGAGAAGTGTTGGCATTAAGTAAAATTTAGAGTTTTGACTGTTATATGGGACTCTAATGATCCCATGGGACCTGGACATTTAATTACCAAATTGAGAGAATATTTAATGCTCTAAATATCCATATTATTTGCCCTGTCTAGAGTGGCTCAGTTGGCTGGAGCATTGTCCTAAACATCAAAAGGCTGTGGGTTTGATTCCTGGTCAGGGCATATACCTGGGTTGTGGGTTTGATCCCAGTTGGGACATGTACAAGAAGGCAGTCTCCCCTCCTCCTCCTCCTCCTCCTCCTCCTCCTCCTCCTCCTCATCCTCCTCCTCCTCCTCCTCCTCCTCCTCCTCCTCCTCCTCCTCTTTCCCTCTCTCTAAAATCAATAAGCATGTCCTCAGGTGAGGATTTTAAAAAAGAAAGAAAAAACAAATATCCATATGATCCTTTATTAGTCAAGGGCACCCAGGAAAGTCAGAGACTATCCTTTTTTTTTTTTTTTAATCTAGCAAACACCCAGAGTTTAAAGAAAAAGGAGAGACACTGAAGTTGCTTTATGATGAAATCCCACATATTTACGCTTGTCCAATTTACCAGTCACATATGGAAGCAAAATGTAGGTTGGAAGGATATACACCAAAATCTTGTAATCTAGGGAAGGTAGCCAAAGGTAGTTCAACATTATAGTTTACATATTTTATTTTAAAAAAAGCTATCTAAAGCAGCAATGTTAATCTTAAAAATTGTGGATATGTGGGTCTATGAATGTTTATTCTATTATTCTAGATACTTTTTCATGTCTTTTAAAATTGGGCCTCTTACTGTTAAATCAATTTACTCCTAGCTGTCACAAATCATATTTTTGCTTAATCCACAAAGACAAGTTGACTTATACTGCCAACCTGAAAAAAAATGGCCCTACTATTGGTCATTTTTTAGTTTACAATCTGTTTTGAAACTTCAAGGGTCCTCAGAAAGTCAGGAATTCAAAACTCTACTGCAATGACATAAATGCTAATGGGGAACTGAATGACATTGTTAGCTACAGCTCATTTTGCAGTTATAATTAGGGGCAGTCAGACATGGGCCTGTAACTCAAGAACTTAATGGGAATTTCTGAAGCAGAACTACTGAACTGACAAGTATGTCTGTAAGAACAAGATATAACACACCCCCAAAGGATCTTTCAGTGAAATGACTTCCTAAATTCAGAAACTGACACTTGTCTAGTTTATGTCTCTTGTTTAGAAAGAGATTTTTCTCTCACTTCACAAACCATTCCAAACCTTTTATCAATACTAAATTGCTACTTTCCAGGTTTATTGAAAGTTGTGTGGAAGCCTCTGGCAAGAGAGTTCCCATGTTCTGAGAATAAACAATGTGCATTGTACTTTAATGTAATCTAAATTAAACTGGGCATTAGTGGGCCAATTCCAGTTAGATGACAAAACTTAAAGAAACTGAAACTGCTTTACCCCTTGAATAAAGACTAAATTAATATCAGTCCATGATGATATGCTAATTGATATGACTTTAGGGTCCCTGTGTTGAATATGCAATCTTTTCCCAGTATCAATCCAGAATGAGTGGACATGGAAAGAAATAGAGGTGAAAATATGCTAGATTTTTTCCATTTCTTTTTTTTTTTTTTTCATCTTGCTAGTGGTACATACTAGCTTGGAAATCATGGGAAAGATACTCAATGTTTTAAATATCAAATTCTATGTGCTATAATATACATATAAAGGATACACAATATACTTATATAAGTTTTGAGGTATACAAAAGAGACACACAATAATTACATATGTTTTAAAGTATAATTTTTCATGAGCACTCTACCCAAATGAAGAACTAGAATATAAACCAACATTACTAATGTTGTACTTTTAATTCATTTGCTTCTTGTCATTTATCTTTTACCAATATTTGTCTTCTCAAATATGAAATAGATAATAACCTACCCCTCATCAAATCTCTTTGGTTCAGTCCTCAACTATATCCCAAATCTTATCATATCTTACTACTTCTACCATTAAAACCTTAGACCACCCAGGACAAGTCACCAAGATTTATTGTTTGAACTATTGCTATATTTTTGTAACTGGTCTCCCAGATTCGTTCTTTGTCTCCCTGCCTTCTCTTATTCTCATAGAAGCCAAAATGATTCTTTTAAAATATAAGTCAAATCATGTAACTCTCCTGCTTAACAACCTGTAATTATTTCCAACTCACTTAGAATAAAATCCTAACTTCTCATCTTGCCATTGTCTCCCTCTCTAATCCCAGCTCATCCCATTTACCTCATTCCATTCCACTTCAGCCACCCTGGTCTTCTCTCCATTTCTCCAACTTCTCTGTTACACTCTAAATTTTGTACTCGTGTTCCCTCTGATTGAAATGTTCTTCTCTCACATTTCCCCAAAGACCATTCTCTCACATAAGTTAGTTCTTTCTCATGTCAAAAGTCATCTTCACAGAGAACTTTTCAAATAAACTTACTGAAAAGGAACTCAATTACCTCATTGTCCCATCACTCTGTATCTCTTTTCCCTATTTACCTTCTGTAGACACTGTATATTATCCACCTTTACAATGCAAGCGCCACAAAGACAGGACCTTTGCCTATGTTGTTCACTGCTGTTCCAGCATGAAGAACAGTGCCTGGCCTCAGATACCAATCTGTGATACCCCAGCCTCTGGGTGGCTGAAAACCCCAGCATTCTTAAGTGTTTACCCCCAGTGTACTACTATTACCATTGTCTTAGTGGATCATGATGTGATAATGCAAAATTTTGGAAAAACTTGATTACAGAAACTAAAGTAAATATGATATACAAATTCAACTCATGCAAAAACTTTTATGACAGTCAAAGGAAATCTATAAAACACAGGAGATGAGTAAATACAATACATAAAACATTGTGTTGACACATGTTTAATTCACAAATGATTATCTCTGGCATATGAATGCTGCTCTAGGCTTTCAATTTGATGATAATGCACTGTGGGATGATATCACAAAACATTTGAATGAAAGCTGACACACACATATCAATAGCAAGGTAAAAAATATCCATGAGATAATTAACCTCTAAGAGATACTAAAATATCAGTGGAAAAGATATGAAATAATGCAAAAGGTTCCCAAAGATATTATCTTCATGTACTATTGCCCTCAAAATACGGGCCTTTACTGTATTTACCAAGGAAGATCAGTGAAGACAAACTGGGCAGAAATATGCTACTTTGGTTTTCTGAAGTTATTTATAGGTTTACAATCAGATTTATACTCACTCTACATGAAAACTCAGCTCTGGAGGGAGTCAGATAAACACATTTAAAATATCAGAAAGTATTGCAAGGGCAGATTCCATATAAGAATTCTTTAGGATGAGTCTATGTACAAATAGATTCTCAGAGAACCAATAGTTACAGATAATTAGAGATGATTGTTCTTTTTATAAAATCCTTTTGAAAGTATTCAAGTATTATCCTATATAATGAAAGGGTAATATGCAAATTACCCAAATGGCAGAAAAACCAGAACAATTACTCGACCAGTAACTATGAGGTGCACTGACCAGCTCTTGGTCCCTTCCCCCAGCTGGCAGGCTCCCATTGCCCTATGGCAAACGGGGACCTGGGGGTGGGTGGTGGCAGGGGGTGGGGCTGACTGCTGGCAGCTGGGAAAGATGGCCCTGATTGCAGGCGAGGCCTAGGGAACGAACCTGCTTAAGAATTTTGTGCACTGGGCCTCTAGTATTTTATATCATTGTATTTTTGATGTCTCCACAGTGAAAAATAAAAGTAGTGATGTCAGCTACCACCATCAGCATTTACTTTCACTTGTGCTTAAAGATTAGCAAGAAAAAGAATGAAGAACAGATAGAGAAGTAGGTTCTGACTTGAAATGCAGCAGCACAAAGTATGTATTTTCCCAAGAAGAGGGTTCTTAGATGACCCTTTGCATACTTTCAAATATGTGATGGTTATTTGCATACCTTCAAGTATGAAGGTTCTGGGATCTCCACCACATAAGACTGAGCTCACTCAGTTAACCAAAGTATAGACCAAGGATCAGCATTGTTTGCATGTCAGGTACAAATACCATCAACTTCTTAAACAATCCACAAAGTTGCACAAATTCAATTGCAAATTTTTAAAATTTGAAGCAGCACAATCAATTTTTATTTCGCTCATAACA
Source organism: Myotis myotis (assembly GCF_014108235.1). Classification (NCBI taxonomy): domain Eukaryota; kingdom Metazoa; phylum Chordata; class Mammalia; order Chiroptera; family Vespertilionidae; genus Myotis; species Myotis myotis. The sequence continues at coordinate 164,456,215 of NW_023416313.1, forward strand.
TTTTTTAATAATCTCCTATCAGTGTCAGCATCTTTGTCAGAGAATCTTCATAAACTTTTGGCATAAAATGAAGCATAGAAACTACAGAGGAGTCATTAATCTATCAAGTAAATTGTAAGCAGTGTTAATTTTGTCCACATTTACTGACAAATCACAGTCCATAAAAATTACCAAGAAATTCCAGACACTGTGTCAAGTAAATTCTGACAAAATCTGTACCATGTCACAATGAACAGGTGAATATATGGAAGCCATTCTCAAGATACCCCTGTTAGTAATTAATGGTGACCATTGTATAGTTAAAAAAAAAACTATAAAATTATTATTATTCAAAATTCATTTAGCAGCCACTCAATAATAGGCTTTTTATTACATCTTGTTTACACTTCTTAAAGGTCAGAGGCTACAAGTTGAATTATTCATTTTGTTTGGGGATTATTTGTACTTTGCTTTCAAGATGCATTTAATATTAATATTAATATAACTTTTCTTATCTCTTATAATCTAAATATGTTAAAAATTTCCACAGAAAAACACTGTGTACCCTAACTCATAAAGTTCCATGACATTAAAATAGGGAAGAAGATCCTTATGTTTAGAGAAAAAAATAAGCAGAATTAGCAATGCTCAGGTACTCCCTCCCTTTCTGATTTTTCAGAACATTTATTCCCGCGCCTTAATCTTTTTGCTGCAGTATTGCACATGATCATCATTTGATTTTTTTCAAGACTTAGTCATATTGAATCATTTCTGTGTGTTTGGCTTCTTTCAATATTTAAGAGACTCATTCATGTTGTTAAATGTTTAGTTCCCTTTTTATTACTAAATAGTACGTATCATAAAAATATGTCGTAATTGGATTGTACATTCTCCTGTTATTGAAAATTTGATTATAGTTCCTGTACATCATTAACAACACTTATATGATATTCCTGTGCAGATTTTTTTGTGGATAAATTATTTCATTTCTCTTGACTATATAACTGGGAGTAGATTTATGGGTCTTAGGGAATTTTCTAGCATGATAGAAATGTTCTATATTTTTAAGGTATACAATCATTCCTTTAAAAGTATATTTGGAACATATATTCTATTATTTTACTTACCCAATAATGGTTTATTTATAATACCAATTGTTAACCTCATTTATACAATAATGTATGTTATTTGAAGACTTCTTATATACATTATTATAAACTTAAATTTTAATAGCAACTCTATTTCTTAGCTAGAAAAAAATATGATCACCCATTTGTAAACAAAGAAAAGTGAGGCATCCAAACACTAACTAGGCTTGCCAAGTCATAGAACATGTTAGGAAAGTTCAGGGTCCTTGATCCAGTAGAGCCAACAACAATCAATATTTCATAAAGCTGCTTTTATGGAAATCCTACTGCATGATGTTTAGAGCATTTGCCAAATGAATAGGTTTCAAAATAGAGCTTCCAATTATAACCTAATGTACTGCTACTTCAAAGTAGATGCAATGGTGGGAGACATTGCCCTTTAAAGATTAACTAAATGTGCTTAGAGTTAACAACTCCATTGACTCTCTTATTTGTTCATGAGGGTTGTGCTGGAATATAAGAGGTTTTGTATTTGCATGCCCACTATTGTTTCTATCCCATGAAACTTTTAGAAGGCTGAGGTAGAACTGGTAGGAATTATTGGATTTACTAGACCAAAGAGAATAACAGCATTCTAATAATAAAGCTCTGCTATGAGCAGATGCTCATCTTTAATACAAACAATTTTTTGATATAATATCATTATAAATCAGTAACATAACTGAATGGCCATCACTTTTAAAAATTAAATTTATTGGAGTGACATTGGTTAATAATACTATGTAAGTTTCAAGTGTATAATTCTATATTCTTGAATATTCTAATCATCCATCAAAGGATACTTAAGTTGTTTCCATGTCTTGGCAACTAGGAATAATGCTGCAGTAAATATAAGGGTACATATATCTTCACAAATAAATGTTTTCAAAATTTTCAAGTACATAAGCAGAAGAGGAAATTCCAGGTCATATGGTAGCTCCCTCCATATTAATTTTCTTGAGGAAATTGCATACTATTTTCTATAGTGGCGGTACCAGTCTACATTCCCACCACCAGTACCAGAGGACTCCCTTTTTCCACATCCTCTCCAGCAGGTATAATTTCTTGTCATATTGATAATAGCCATTCTAATAGGTGCGGCTTGGTATTTCATGGAGGTTTTGATTTGCATTTCCCTTATAGCTCATGAGAATCATTTAATATACCTATTGGCCATTTGTATTATTTATTGAGAAAAATGTCTGTTCAAGTACTCTGCCCATTATTTAACAGGATTGTTTGTTTATTTTTGTCATTGAGTTGTAAGAGTAACTTACAGGGTGGAGTAAAAGTGGGTTTATAGTTGTTCATTTGAAAAATAATACAATAATCCTATCTAATAAAAGAGAAACATGGTAATTGGCATACTACCGCTACCCTTCCCATTGGCTAATCAGGGTGATATGCAAATTAACTGCCAGCCAAGATGGCAGACGGCAGCTTAAACTGAACATGAGGCTTGCTTGCTTCAGTGACGGAGGACTGCAATGTTCCCCGCCTGCCTTGCCAGCCTCTGAGCTTGCAGTTTAAGAACCATTGTAACATATAGAAGCTAAACAAAACCCCAGAAACCAGCTTTCAGCGAGCTGGGATCTCAGAGCTGGAGTTGATACAGAGTTTCGATTATAGAACGGAAATAAACCAGATACCTGCTTTCAGGAGCGGAGGCCTAAGAGCTGGAGCCTCAGAGCTAAAGCTGGCCCAGAATAAAAAAAAAAAGAAAAAAAGAAAAAAAGGAACAGTTGGGAGCTTCAGTCGCAGCCTGAAAACAGCCCTCAGCCCCTCACCCAGATTGGCCAGGCACCCCTGTGGGGACCCCCACCCTGAAGGTTGTGTGACCAGCTGCAAACAGCCATCATCCCCTCATCCAGGTTGGCCAGGCACCCCAGTGGGGACCCCCACCCTGATCCAGGACACCCTTCAGGGCAAACCAGCCAGCCCCCACCCATGCACCAGGCCTCTATTCTATATAGTAAAAGGGTAATATGCCTCCCAGCACTGGGATCAGCGTGACAGGGGGTGGCGCCCAAACCCCCTGATCACCCTGCATCTCTGTGTGTGACAGGGGGCGGGGCCACAACCTCCCTATCTGCCCTGCTCTGTTCCTGACAGGGGAAGGTGCCCCAACCCGCTGATCGGCCCTGTTCTGTGCCTGATGGGGGGAGCTCCCCAACCCCTTGATTGCCCTGCGGCTCTGTGTGTGACAGGGTGCAGCGCTCCAACCCCCTCACCCCACGGGCCCTGCTCTGTGTGTGATGGGGTAGAGCCATAACCTCCCCATCAGCCCTACCCTGAGTGTGAGAGTGGTGGTGCCCCAACCCCCTGATCCGCCCTGCTCTGTGTGTGACAGGGGGCGGTGCCCCAATTCCTCTATCGGCCCTGCTCTGTGCGTGACAAGGGGTGGTGCCGCAACCTCCCCATTGACCCTGCCTTGAGTGTGACAGGGGGTGGTGCCCCAACCACCCAATTGGCCCTACCCTGAGCGTGACTGAGGGTGGCATCGCAACCTCCCAATCTCCCTGCTCTGTGCATGACAGGGGGCAGCGCCCCAACTCCCCAATCGGCCCTGCTCTGAGTCCGACCAGGGGCTGAACCTAGTGATTAGGCCTGCCCTCTGCCACCCGGGAGCAGGCCTAAGCCAGCAGGTTGTTATCTCCTGAGGGGTCCCAGATTGCGAGAGGGCACAGGCCATGCTGAGGGACCCCCCTCCACCCACCCCGAGTGCACAAATTTTTGTGCACTGGGCCTCTAGTTAATAAATAATAGTACAAGAATAAATTCTGTTTCACATACTCACAACTATAAACCTACTCTTGCTTCATCCTGTATTTTGTATATTAGCCCCTTATTGGAAGTATTGAAAATATCTTCTCCCATTTGGTTGGTTTCTTTTTTGTTTTGTTGATTATTTCTTTTGCTGTTCAGAAGCTTTTTAGTTTGCTTTTAATTCCTGTGTCTTTTGAGATCAAGTTCATAAAAACCTTTGGGCGACCAAGGTCCATAAGTTTAATACCTATGTTTTTTCTATCTATTTTGTTGTTTCAAATGTCTTTAGTCCATTGAAGTCAATTCTTTGCTTTACGTTTATTGTTGACACTATTACGAATATCCCAATTTCCCCCAACCACACTGTTGTCTGTGTTTATGGGTTATGGATACATGTTCTTTGGCTAATCCCTTCAAATTCTTTCATGTAGTTCCCCCTCCCTCCTCTCCTCTATGAGTTGTCAGTCTGCTCCATGTACCCCTGTGATGCAGATGTTGAAACACATCACGTTGTCCCAAAGTTCCCTTAACCTATCCTCATTCTTTTTTAATCTTTTCTGTTTTTTATGCTCTTATTTGGTATTTTTCTACCTTGTCTTCCAAATTGCTGATTCGATCCTCTGCTTCATCCAACCTACTTTTTATTCTTTCCAGTGTATTCTTTCTTTTTCTTTTTTTTAAATATATTTTATTGATTTTTTACAGAGAGGAAGAGAGAGGGATAGAGAGTTAGAAACATCGATCAGCTGCCCCCTGCACACTCCTCACTGTGTATGTGTCCGCAAACAAGGTACATGCCTTTGACCGGAATTGAACCTGGAACCCTTCAGTCTGCAGGCCGATGCTCTGTCCCCTGAGCCAAACCAGTCAGGACTCCAGTATATTCTTAATGTCAGGTATGGTATTATTCATTTCTGACTGATTCTTTTTCATGGTTTCTATGTCCTTTTTCATGCTCAGTTCCTAGGGCATCTAATAACCATTACTTTAAACTTTATATCTGATAGATTGATTGCCTCCATTTCATTCATCTCTTTATCTGAAGATTCTGCCTATTCTTTCATTTGGACATTGTTTCTTTATCTCCCTATTTTGGCTATCACTTTATTTTTTTAATATATTTTATTGATTTTTTTACAGAGAGAAAGGGAGAGTTAGAAACATCAATGAGAGAGAAACATCTATCAGCTGCCTCCTGCACACTTCCTACTGGGGATGTGCTTGCAACCAAGGTATATGCTCTTGACTAGAGTCGAACCTGGGACCCTTCAGTCCACAGGCCAACACTCTATCTACTGAGCCAAACTGGTCAGGGCTTGGCTATCTCTTTATTTGTTTCAATGTATTAGATAGATCTGCTATGACTCCCAATCTTTGTAGAGGGGTGTTATGTAGTAGCGCCCTATGGGACACAGTGGTGTGGTCTCCTTAATTTCCTGATCTGGGTGTTCTAGAAATGTCACTTGTGTGGGTTATGTGCTTTCCTATTGTAATTGAGTCTAGATCACTGTTGGATTGTTTCTGCATGGGATTAACCCTCAGGCTCGCTGACTGTGAGGCTCAACCTCGACCACAGCATATGAGCTGTTGTGCAGGTGCAGTCACGACATGGCTTCTTCTGCAAAACTCTGGGTATAAGACTCCTCTTCAGATAGCCCTGTTCTTGTTCAGGTTTATTGTTTTCCAATTCAGTTGCATTTCCAGTTCAGTTCTGAGAGGAGTGAGTGCAAGATCCACCTATCTGCCACCAACTGGAAAGTTGGAGTTAATTTTTGTGTATGATATCAAGTAGCAGTTTAATTTCATATTTTGGCATGTGGCTTTTGTATTTTCTCCATACCATTTAGTGAGTGAAGAAGCTTTCATTTATCCATTATATGTTTTTACTTCTTTGTCAATAATTAGTTGCCCATATTCATGTGGGTTTATTTCTGGGCTCTCAATTTTTTTCTCATTGATCTGTGTGTCTATTTTGTGTTAGTGCCATACTGTTTTGATTACTGTTGCTTTGTAGAATAATTGGAAGTCAGAGAGTATTATGCCTCCAGCTCTGTTTTGTATCAAGCTTGCTTTGGCTATTAGGGGGCTGTTGTGGTTTGATACAAATTTGATGACATTTTTGTCCTATTTACTTGAAAAATGCTATTGAGAATTTGATGGGGATTGCATTACATTTGTATACTGCTTAAGGCAGCCGTGGGCAAACTACGGCCCGCGGGCCGGATCCGGCCTGTTCGGCTGTTCTATCTGGCCCATGGAGCCGAAAGAGCAGAGGGTTCTCTTGCTCTCCCCTCCGCTCCTTCACCAGCAGCAGTGTTAACATGTATTAGTTCACACAAATACTCCATCCATGCTTTTGTTCCGGCCCTCCGGTCCAGTTTAAGAACCCATTATGGCCCTCGAGTCAAAAAGTTTGCCCACCCCTGGCTTAAGGTAATATTGCCATCTTTACTATGTTAATTCTTCCAATTCATAAACACAAAATAGCTTTTTGTCTTATTCAATTTCTTTCAACATTGCCCTGTAGTTTTCAGTATAGGTCCTTCCCATACTAGGTGTACTGGTTAGTAATGGTGAATTTTGTAATCAAAGAAAACACGATAATTTCAAGAAAAACATCAAAAGTGCTTTATTCAAAGTAATGTCCATCACTAGCTACACATTTCCCCCATCTTTCATGTAATTTGTGGATACTGTCCCAATAGAACTTTTCTTGTTTTGAGGCAAACCATTCAGAGACCCAATTTTCCACTTCTTCGTATGTTTTGAAGTGCTGCTCAGAAAATACGTGTGCCACTGATCAGAACAAGTGGTAATCTGAAGGAGCAAGGTCTGGTGAATACAGTGGGTAGGTTAATACTTCCCAGGCAAGATCTTCTAATGTGTCTTTAACTGGTTTTGAAGTGTGTGATGGTGCGTCATCATGAAGCAAAATTACTTTGCTGTGTCTTCTGGCACATTCTGGTCATTTTACGATCAAAGGATGGTTCAAATTGATTATTTGTTGTCAGTAGCGATCAGTAGTAATGGTTTTACATGGTTTTAGAAGCTCATAATACACCACACCTTCCTGATCCCACCAAACGCAGAGCATTGTCTTCTTTCAGAAGCGATTTGGCCTTGCAGTCAATGTTGATGTTTGACCTGGATCAACCCATGATTTTGTGCATTTGGGATTCTCAAAATAAATCCACTTTTCATCACCAGTCACAATTCAATGCAAAGAACACTTTCTTTCATGCCATTGAAGCAATAGTTTACTGATGACTTTTCAGTTTTCCATTTGTCTTTGGTTCAGTTGATGTGGCACCCATTTTCCTTCATTTAAAATCTTTTCAATTGCTTTTAAATGATCATAAATTGTTTGCTGAGAAACGTTTAATCTTTCCACAAGTTGTTTTTGAGTTTGACATGCATCTTCATCCAATAATGCTTGTAATTGTTGGGATTCAAACTTTTCTGGTTGACCTGGACGTTCTTTGTCTTTCACATCGAAATCAGCACTTTTTAAAAAAATTTTATTTTATTACTTAAAATATTACAAAGAGTAATACATATGTCTCCTTTTTTTCCCCCTTGATCATCACTTTTAAAGCGTTTAAACCAGCATTCACAAGTATCTTGAGATGGAGCATGTTCACCATAAGCTTCCCGAAGTATATGATAACTTTTTCTTCAAAATAAAGTAATGAATTAAAACTTCCCGCAAATGCTCTTTTTTTTTTGGCACAAAATTTGACATTTTTAAGTGTAAAAATATCTATGATGTTAACACCTTCAGCAAATTTGACATATGAAGTTTTGAAGCTTGCTGTCAAACAACAAAATAGCATACATTATCAAATTGCATATATATCAACATATGTGGAACTCCATCTATTGAAAAAAAAAAACTGCATTATTAACTGGTACAACTAGTTCTTTGTTAAGTTTACTTCTAGGTATTTTATTTTTTTGTTTGCTGCAATTACAAATGGAATTTTGTTCTTAATTTCTTTTTCTGATATTTCATTGTTAACATATAGAAATACATTGGATTTTTGTACATTGATTTTTTTATAATTTTAATTTACCCATTTATTGTTTCTAATAGTTTATTGGTGGAGTCTTTACAGTTCTCTATATAGAATCTTGTCACCTGTAAAAGTGACAATTTAGTTCTTTATTCCCTATTTGGATGACTTTTATTTCTTTCTCTTGCCTTACTGCTCTGACTAAAGCTCCAGTACTATGTTGAACAATAATGGTGAGAATAGGCATCATTGTCTGGTTCCTGATCTTTGAGAAAAAGCTTTCAAGTTTTAACCACTGAGTATATTAGCTGAAGGTTTATTATATATGACCTTTGTTATCTTGAGATACGTTCCTTCTATACTCATTATTTTGAGTGTTTTCATCATGAATAGATGCTGTACCTTGTTAAAATGCTATTTTCTTCATCTACTGATATGATCATATGATTTTTGTCCTTTATTTTGTTAATTTGTTATCTACACTAATAAAAGAGAAACATACAAATTGGTCATCACTCCGCTACACCTACAAGCCAATCAGGATGAGTATGCAAATTAATCCAACAAAGATGGCGGCAGCCATGAAGCTGGAGCGAGCAGGAGGCTTGGGTTGCTCCTGGCAACAGAGAAAGCCAAGCTTCCAGCTGGCCCTGGCCTCTGCTCAAGGAGGGGCTGGGGGAAAAAAGGAGGGACTGGGAGACTTGGTCGCTGGGGGGCATGGCCAGCCTGAAAACAGCCCTCAGCCCCTCACTCAGGAAGGCCACGCCCCCATGGAGTAAGGGTCCCCGCTGGGGGGCCTGGCCAGCCTGCAAACAGCCATCAGCCCCTCGCCCAGGCAAAATTTCAAAAAGTCTTGGGACATGACAGAGATAGCAAACCTATAAAGGAAAGCAAGTGAAAGATGGAAAGGAATCAGTTCATGGAGCAAACACATAGAACTCATGTATAATTTACTTTCTTGTCTTTCTAATGCTGATTTTTTATAGTGTTAATTTGATTATTTAAAATATTATTCACCTATTTTTCACTTTATGCCCACCTTTATATCTTTGATATGTCCCTAAACAAAAACAAATATGAAACATGACAACCTTATACGTTTCTGTGGAGGTTCCCATTTGAAGATAATAATAATCAACAGTCCTTCCCTTATCCATTAGGGGTACATAGCTGGACCCCCAGTAGATGCCTGAAATTGTACATAGTATGGAACCCTATGTATAATGTATTTTCTTATACATGCATGCCTATAATAAAGTTTAATTTATAAGTTAGGCACAGTAATGAATTAATAATAGACCAATGATAACAATATACTGTAATACATGTTATCTGAATGTGGTCACTAGCTTCTCTCAAAATATCTTACTGTCATGTACACACAATGTGGATATGCTGGACAAAGTGTGGATCCATTTCCACACTTTGTGGGATGAAGAGGAATAGTGGAAGATTTCATCATGCTACTTAGAATGGAATTCAGTTTAAATCTCATGAACTGTTCATTTCTGGAATCCTCCACTTAATATTTTTTGACTACAGGTGACTGCGGGTAACTGAAACCTCAGAGAGTGGCACTGAGTTTAGAGGGTGGGGGTGGGGGTACTACTTTAATTTGACAATTGCTACATCTCCTTTGGGAATTGTCCAAAGGCAACAAGAGGAATTTTTCTTCAATTATGCACTTCACTTACTAGGACACAGATAATAACCTAAAAGCCCCATGAAGGGGGAAGTGTTTCCACATGCGCTGAAAAACAACCAGGGATTTTCTTAGAAGAATGAGCAGAGGAAAAACAAAGGCTGCTGATATCAGACAATCCAGCAACCTACACTTCTCACGGGTGAAAGGCACATCCTAAAACAGAAACTCTAAAATCTTTCTTGGTAAGAGCAGAAATAGGGCACAGATTCTGGAATCTGAAATTTATTTTCATGGATGAGTTTAGACTCAGAGATGCACGGGAAATAGGACTAAATAAAGCCAGACAGAATAGCCCTGTTTTCATGAAGTAGTATGCCTCAGTGGCTTGCAGGGATAAGGACGCAAATGCATTGAGAAGTATCCCAGAACTACCTGTGACCATTTAATGTCAAGAAGTGAAGACCACACGAACTCACACACAAACTTGGAAAGAAACTCCAACAAACTAATTTTTCTTTGAACAGAAATTTAAGAAAAACACTGTATGGGGTGGAAGAAATACTAACCTGTGATTTAAATGCCTCATCCAAAAGGAAATGGCAGAAAATCTGCACAACTATACTACAAGAAAAGGGAAATAAAAACTTGAAGCAGATAATAACTGTGACCAAATTACACCATGAATATTTTAAAAATTAGCCAAGTCATGGCTTCTCTGAATCAAAGCCCAAAATCACAAAGTGCAGAAGTTGGGGGAAGTGATTGCAAAAGAGCTTATGAGTAAGTAGGTAGTGTTCAGGATGGAAGCGTAAGGTAAATATACCATAAAACCATTACAAAAATTAAGCTATAATTGAAAAGACTGCAAGAATCAGAGATAATGCTAAAAAGACAGTAATGGTCACGAATTAAAGAAATGAAAAATATAAGGTGAATTAAGTAAAACAACATTTTATAAAGGATTGCTTTAAATAACTAAATAGAAAAAGTTAGATACAGAAAAGAGAAAAAGAATATCATACATTTATAAAACTGAGTATCCAAAACTTGGAAAATCTGTTATAATTTCATTGCTACCTAACAAACTACCCTAAAATGTAGTCACTTAAAATAAGAACCACTTTACTTGCTTAGATTCTGTGAATGAGGAAGGGCTATGCTGGACAGTTCTTTTGCTCTCTGTCATGATGAGTATCTGAGTTGGCTTAGAAATTCCAAATATATTTGGCTCTCATCCTTGGCCTACATGTCTGCAGAGCTAATGTGGGCTTCATTCAGGGTGGTCTGGCTTATTCATGGTGATTGGCTTCCAAGAGACAGTGTTCTGAGAGGGGTAAAAGCAGAAGTTGCAGTTCTCCTGAGACCTGGCCTCAGAAGGTGTACACCATCACTCCCATCACATTCTGCTGGTCAAAGACAAACACAGAAGAGTAATATTTCCATAACTCAATTTTGGGTGGTGATGGGGGTGTGGTGGCAAAGAATTTATAATCAATTTTCATAAACTACTAAACAAGTACATAATTAAAATAATAATATTGGAAGTAATAGGAAATTTAAATAATATGTTGAAAGAACACCCTGTGTTCCAAGAAAAAGCTGAACCTAAGTCATTGCCATCAAAATATAGGCTTATAATTTTCAAAGACTCCAAATTATACCAGTATCTAACATTACTAAGAGTGTCATACAGTAGCTCACACATAAGGTTGCCAGATTTAGCAAATAAAATTATCTCATGCAATACTTGACATACTTATACTAAAAAAATAATTTGTTATCTGAAGTTCAAAATTTAACTAGATGTATTTTATTTTATCTGGAAACCCTTCTAAACAGAATTAAATGTATTAGAGGTGGAACTTCAACCAACCAAAAGATAATTATAAAATTAGAGTAAAACACCTGACAGTAAGCATTAAATTTATTTAATAAAATATTAAGATAATAAAATATGGTGATTTGTAGTCTATTTAAATGTATATAAGCATATGCCTTAAAATAGCATGTAAATATATGCCTTGACTATGTAGAAAACTAACAAACATTTGAAGTATGGGCAAGGGATGAAAAATTAGTGGTAGCATAAATGTACAGAGTTCTTCATTTTTAATATAAGATAATCAGAGTTTATAAGTTAAAGTGATTATTCAACTAATAGAATTTGTAGGTATACTTATTAGGAAAGTGACATATATTGAGAAAAAATCATAATTAGTTAAAATCTGGCACTGTGGAAAGTAAGTGAAAGGAAAGAAAATGAATTATTTTACTTTTATCATAGTTTATAATAGGAATATCAATCAGAGGCCCAGGAGAAAAAAAAATATTGTATGCTGAAAAAAAATTGAGATAGGCTTATTTTAGGAATACTTTACAAATGTGGGGTTTTAGAGAAATTACATGGGATAGAGCAAGAACCATAGTTCCATGGCTACTCTATTAGCACAGAAAGAATGAGGGCAGCAATATGGAGAGTTATGTAGAATTGGTAACCATAGAGGGACAGTGATGGTAGGTCAAGGGACAGCCTTTCTCTCCTTTCTCCATCCTATTTCTTGCCAGGTTTCACCATTGGCTGAACCCAATCAAAAGTCAGAGATCATGAGAATTTATTGATATGGTCCCTAAGGGTCGGATTTCTGGACCAAAGAAAAGGAGTAAAAATATGGAAAGTGGATCTAGAGGAACAAACAAGATATGTGGTGTGATAGAGAATTAATAAATATTGCCAAAGAAATAGACCATGATGGAGATTATATAGTTTTATAGTTATATAAAAAAAGCTATGACAAAAATTAATGTAACAAGAGAACTATACGTTAAAGAACAAAAACAAGAAAGTTCCAGATCAAACATTTTTACCAGCTATAAAAACAGAAAACAGATCATAAAATAATGTTATATATTGATATGAATATATATATATCAATAAATGCAAATGGCTTCTATCCACTTGGTAAAAGAAAGAGCCATTCTCATTATCTTACAAATAAAAAAAATTGAATTATTTATAAGACACAATCTAAAGCAAAGAGTGTTGAAAAGTAAGTAAAAAGATTCAAAGAGAAATTTAGTAAAATGCAAACAAGCAAACAAGAACAGTGGGCATGACCTTTATATCAAAGAGAGATACATCTATTTAAAAGGCATTAAGTAAATCATAGCAGGACACTTTGACCAATTTAAGCATGAAATTTATGATAAAAAAGTAATAGACATGGCTACCAAACAGTGCAGCATCAATAATCATAAAGCAAAGATTATAGGAGTTTAAAAAGTATGATACTCCAAAATAAATAAATTAACAAAATATTTTGATTTTTTAATCTCAATTTATGATAGAGCAAATGGATATTTTTATTTAAAACCTAAGGATTCAGATGACCTAAATGACATAATTAAGAAGTTATATCTCTATATAAAGTGAATTGGGAAGTGTTCTTACCATCTTTATTTTCTAAGTTATATCATTGATATTTTTCTTCCTTAAATATTTTATTGAATTTGTAAGCAAAGATATCTGGCCCTGGAAAAATATTTATATTTACCAAAATTAATCTAAAGAAATAAAAATATTAGAAAAGACAGATGTAAAAAAAAAAAAAGTGTCAAAGAGCTATGTCCCAAAATTCACTAGGATAAGAGAGTTTCAAGAAGAGATCTACAATATTTCTCAAGATCAGGCAAGTTAATGCTATTTAAATTTTTCTAAAGAACAGAAAGAGAAAGGTTCTAACTTCTTTATGTGAAGTGAGGATAACAATTAAAAAAATAGCAATAACAGCAATTTTGCAAGAATGTAGGCAAATCAAATCTCAACATGACAATTGATCATAAATTCCAAGTAAAATATTAAGAAAAAGAAATCAGTAGCACATTAAAAAGACATGCCCTGACTGGCTTGGCTCAGTGGACAGAGCGTCGGCCTGTGGACTGAAGAGTCCCAGGTTCGATTCCAGTGAAGGGCATGTACCTTGGTTGCAGGCACATCCCGAGTAGGGAGTGTGTAGGAGGCAACTGATAGATGTTTCTCTCTCATCGATGTTTCTAACTCTCTATTCCTCTCTCTTCCTCTCTGTAAAAAATCAATAAAAACAATAAAAATACATTTTTTTTAAAAAAGACATACAACAAGATCAAGGACAATTTTTTCTAGAAATGCAGAAATGGTAAAAAATAAAATAAAACCAGGAAATCTACTTACATAATAAAACAGATAAAGAGTTCAAAGAGAAAAAATAGGCAATTACCATAAATAATTAATAAATACTGGTAATATTAATCATCAATACTTCAAAAATCTTAATAAAATAAAATGATATAAATAGCATGCTTATAAAATTTACTCCAAAGCCAGAATCTCACATAATGGGAAACAATGAAACATTCCAAAAAGATTGGAACCAAGATAAAATGTTCATTGTTACTACTATTATTTCACGTTATTCTTAGGGTATTATCACTGCAGATATAAAGCAGGGAAAGGAGAATAGTATACAATTGTACTATTAGACACTAAAATTTTATATCAAAAGAAAGAACTATAATAAAAAATATATAAAATTCCATAAGGTGTGTAGGTATTAACTTGATGTACAGAAATCATAAGCATATGTATTAAAACAACAACTGTTTGAAAGATATAATATAATAAACATCTATTTTCAATGAGGATATATATTAGGAACAAATGTATTCATAAATATGTAAAGCCTATAGGAATAAAACATAAATTTTCATGAGAGACTCAAATAAGACTAATGGAAACTCACATCAGGTTTTTTTCTTAATAGGAAGGGTCAACATTGTAAAAATAAAAGCTTTATGTATAACATAATCTTTAAACTTAACATGATTGTAATAAAATACCAAAAGTATATGCAAGGTGATGCCAAGGTAATATGGAAATAAGCAAGAATAGTTAGTGACCACAGAAGAGAGAAGAATATTGAGATATAATTAGCTAAAGCAAATATTATATTAAATTTATTACAAATTAAAATATCACCTTTGTTCATGTAAAATAGAGATATATCAGAGGGATAGAATAGAAAAATGTAGAAGCGGATCCAAATATATACAGGAAGTTAATGTATGATAAAGTCAGTATCTAAATTAAAAGCAGAAAGTTGATTATTTAATAAACTGTTGAAAATCAACCTGAAAATAATATCTTCATCCAGATTAAGTTACAGATAAAGCAAGCATTTATGTATATAAATATATAATGAAATTAATAAGTAAAACCATATTAATATGTGAAGAAACCATGAAAGAATCACACAGTATATATGCTTGTATTTCACTGTATGTGCATAAAATATATTAGGAAAAATAGTTAAGGGAGAGAAAATATTGTTTTCCTATAGTAGAAGAACTACATGCCTGGGATAAGAGGGAGATAGAAGAATATTGCCATATACTTGTATATAATGTTTGCCTTTTCCAACATTTGTATGTATTACCTTTACAAATATCAAATATACACAATTCACACAAAACAATTCACAAAGTGAGTAAAGTAATTCTTAATTTAAAAAAAACACTAAAGCATTAATACAAGTATTTTGTGCACATTATGAGAGGACTTCCCATCCCAAAATTATTTTATTGTCCCTACCTGCTTCATCTGACTGTTGATGTTGTCCAAGAAAAGTGCTGGCTTACTATGCCCTAGGCCAGTGATGGCGAACCTATGACACGCGTGTCAGAGGTGACACACGAACTCATTTTTTTGGTTGATTTTTCTTTGTTAAATGGCATTTAAATATATAAAATAAATATCAAAAATATTTGTTTTACTATGGTTGCAAATATCAAAAAATTCTATATGTGACACGGCACCAGAGTTAAGGTAGGGTTTTTCAAAATGCTGACACGCCGAGCTCAAAAGGTTCGCCATCACCGCGCCTAGTCAGACCCTACATCTTAAGGACACCTTGAAATTCATCTTTTCATTTTATTGAAAAAAAGATGTATAATGTTTAAAAGTGCTCGTTTATCTTCTCTGAATTACTGGAATTAAAAATCAAAAGACACAAAGAAATATTAATATATTTCATGGGTTATAGTAAACTTCCCATGAGCCCAGAGAGTTTGGTGTTGAGAATTGTATTTCAGGAACATGGATCTGGATGGCAACCAAAGACCCACAGGCTGATGCATCTGATGATCTCAGTTGAGACACTATGATAATGACCTGAGAATCCTCTGTGGATGCCTGCCTCAGATACAAAGCAGTGTAAGTCAGGATAGATTTATGTGCATTGACGGAGCCAAGTAACAAATGGAACGTGTATGTCTGGCCTGAGCCTGTGTGATTAAATCCTGACTTTGATGAATTCCAGGCCTTCAGGGAAGAGAAAATAAAGTTCAAAGACAGTTAATAAGATATTACTGAATCAGCCGGGTCTAAGATGTAGCAAAAGGGGCAACATTTAGTAAGTACAGAGAAACAGAAGGGAAAAAAAAATTTTTTTTAAAGTTATTATATTCCAAAAATGTTAGTCACCTTTTCCTCAATTTTGCTTTTATAACATTTTAGATATTATAGATAGGTAGGATATTTTATCATCCAAGTTGAATCTTATTAAATTCAGAGAATGTGCTATTAATAATTATATTAGGTATAATCTAGGACTGGTCTGGGCAAACCAACTTTCACGATCACCCAAATTATGGCACTTATTCCACAGCATTACAAGGTTTTATTTATGCACCTGCTCCCTCACTAGTCTGTGGATTACTTAAGAGAAAGACAATGTGTGCCACTCGTACTTATATCACTATTGCCCCCTACAGTGTATGCTATAGGGACAACATTGAATAATTTGTTGCGAGAGGGGAATGAGGAATGAATGGATTTGAATTTGGTGGATAAATACCAGGGACACCCAATCTTATTAATATGCTTCCCCAGTATATTTTCCAATGGTCTGATATAAAGTAGTTATATCAAATTAATTTTATGTTACCCATAGAAGGGTTTATATATATCAAAAAGATAATGTAGTAATTCAAAAAGTTGGAGCTGGAATTTGGAGCGAGAAAACACATGAGCAGAAGAGCTCAGAATTTTTAAGTCTTCTTAGTGGCTTGGCCATAAGTGCTAGTATGTAGACTGGTTATAGTAATATTTATGGGGCCAAGTAAAATGTTGATTTTTGTGAAATGTTTGAGTGTTGTGATAAAATGCGGTGAAAATGTTTTTAACAACATCTTATAAAATAATC
Source organism: Myotis myotis (assembly GCF_014108235.1). NCBI lineage: Eukaryota > Metazoa > Chordata > Mammalia > Chiroptera > Vespertilionidae > Myotis > Myotis myotis. The sequence goes on from NW_023416313.1 coordinate 164,472,980, forward strand.
CTAAAATCCAGCATAACATTCTTCATAGAACTTTTTTTTTTAATTAAATCTTTATTGTTCAGATTATTACATTTGTTCCTCTTTTTTTTTCCCCCCCATAACTCCCCTCCTCCTAGTTCCCGCCCCACCCTCCGCCCTCACTCCCCACCCACTGTCCTCATCCATAGGTGCACGATTTTTGTCCAGTCTCTTCCCGCATCTCCCACACCCCTTTCCCCCCCAGGAATAGTCAGTCCATTCCCTTTCTATGTCCCTGATTCTATTATAATCAACAGTTCATTCTGTTCATCAGGTTATTTATTCACTTGATTCTTAGATTCACTTGTTGATAGATGCATATTTGTTGTTCATAATTTGTATCTTTACCTTTTTCTTCCTCTTCCTCTTCTTAAAGGATACCTTTCAGCATTTCATATAATCCTGGTTTGGTGGTGATGAACTCCTTTAGCTTTTCCTTATCTGTGAAGCTCTTTATCTGACCTTCAATTCTGAATGATAGCTTTGCTGGATAAAGTAATCTTGGTTGTAGGTTCTTGGTATTCATCACTTTGAATATTTCTTGCCACTCCCTTCTGGCCTGCAAAGTTTCTGTTGAGAAATCAGCTGAGTCGTATGGGTATTCCCTTGTAGGTAACTGAGTTTCTTTCTCTTGCTGTTTTTAAGATTCTCTCTTTATCTTTTGCTCTTGGCATTTTAATTATGATGTGTCTTGGTGTGGTCCTCTTTGGATTCCTTTTGTTTGGGGTTCTCCGCGCTTCTTGGACCTGTAAGTCCATTTCTTTCACCAGGTGGGGGAAGTTTTCTGTCATTATTTCTTCAAATGGGTTTTCAATATCTTGCTCTCTCTCATCTTCTGGCACCCCTATAATTCTGATGTTGGTACGCTTGAAGCTGTCCCAGAGGCTCCTTACACTATCCTCGCATTTTTGGATTCTTTTTTCATTTTGCTTTTCCGGTTGGGTGTTTTTTGCTTCCTCGCATTTCAAATCATTGACTTGATTCTTGCGCTCCTCTGGTCTGCTGTCGGGAGTCTGTATAATATTCGTTATTTCAGTCCGTGTATGCTTAATTTCTGGTTGGTTCCCCAATATACGATCGAGGGTCACATTAGTTTTCTTGTAGATCTCATTAAGTTTATCGGCGGCTTCTAAACAGTTCTTGAGAGACCTTAAAAGTGTGGTTCTGAACTCTATATCTTCCATTGACAATTTTGTCCTGTTTGTTTGTCTCCGCATTTTGTTATGCTTCCTTGGTGCACCCCCTAGTGGTCTTTGTTCGCAGTCTTATAGTTAAATCTTGATTGTTGTAGCTAATTCCAGGGAGGGTTTGACCTCCAGGCCAAGTGGCTATGAGAATCAGCTGTGTCAGCAGTGAGAGAACTTCTGTCCTCTAGGGAGGTGCTAATCTAGCCTTTGCCTGAGGCTATCCGGCAAATGCCTCCGTGCAGGGCTTGGGCGGGGCGGGTCGAACAGGATCAACAGGGTGGGCCGGAGAGAGCAGTTATGGTGGCTCTTAGTCCTGTCCCCAGGGGCTCTGCCTCTCTGAGTCCCAGCACCCGCTGCAAAGCTTAGAGAGAAAGCTGCACTCGCTCTGACTGAAGCCAGACAGTCCCGCTTCTCCCGTTTGAGTGTGGGTCCCTAAAGACTCGCCCGGATCTGGAGCTCAGAGTCTGCGACTCCCTCCCGATTGAAAACGCCAACCGCGCCCTCCGCCGCCAGCCCGCTCGCGCACTCTGCACCTCAGAATTTGACTTCAGCACTGCGCCTCCTCTGAGTGTCCGTATGCGTTTCTCTTTCCTCCTAGTTGTAGGACTTCCACTCAGCCAGCGTTCCTGTGGTTCTGGGTGATGTCCCTTGCGTTTTTTGGTTTCACTTTTGAAGTAGTTGTTCAAAGCAGCAAACTCCGGCGTTAACCTATGCCGCCATCTTGGTTCTCCCCATAGAACTTTTAATAACAGTACTTATAAGACCTATCAACCAAGAGGCCAGGGTTTGATTGCCAGTCAGGGCACATGCACAGGTTGCAGGCTCAGTCCCCAGTGTGGGGAATGCAGGAGGTAGCTGATCAATGACAATCATCATTGATGTTTCTATCTCTATCTCCCTCTCCATTCCTCTCTGAAATCAATAAAAAATTATATTTTTAAAAATAAAGGTACTTATAAGGATTAAGTTATTATTAAACTAAAGATCATTACTGAACTAAAGATCATTAATTTACATCAAATTGTACACAGACAGGCTTGATGCATATGAAAACCAGGACAATGTCTAAATTAGAGTATTATTTGGTTACTATAGCCAATTATAATTAGATAACCACATTATTAATATCAGGTAATTACAGCATAAAAGCAATTCAAAAATTATAAATGAAATACTACAAAACCTAAGTGCAACAATATATTTAGACTACACATTATTCCAGAATTTCAGGGATGGCATAATATTAAGAATTTATTAGGACTGACATCAATGAAAATCGTGAAGCAAGGATGTCAAATATTTTTCTTCTCTACCAAACCAATGAGAACACTGGGAAGAATTATCAGAACAAAACTTTTTCACAATTCTGGGAATTAGCCAAAGGCTAATGGGGGAGCATTTATTCAAGAACAACAGCTGATTCTAAGCAATTTTGTAGTATTTTTACTTCCCCTGTTCCCATTTGCCTACCTACTGAGCTTTTCAATATCCTTGAAAACCAATGACTTGCAATCACATTAAAAATGAATGGCATAACAGTCACTAGATATGGCCAGAAAAGGATTTAAGCCTTTAGAATCTCCATTCAAAGAGATTTTTTTATCATTTGACCTGTATGTTGTTCCCTAGGAAGCTCTATTTTGCTGTCTTTATCTAAAGTGACTTAGAGATTGCATAATATGCATAACCTTCTCCTATGGGTAAAAGGGAGGGGGGGGGGCATTTGTAAAAAGTAATGACAGACAACTGTTGAACACCATGACTGAGTGAAGTAATAAATAACAATTGGAGCACAAATAGGCTCACCAAAAAACTTAAAATAAGAAGAAATAATATGTCAATAGGAGATACGGAAATGCTCTGATATATTTCTGAGAATCAAGAGTGCCACCCATGTAATACTTTGTGCTCTGTATTAGCTTGGAAAAGATGTGAAAAGTCATGACACTCTCATATCTAGCTAACCTTGATGCTATGCACAATAAGGAAGTGAAGGTTAAACCATATAAACTCCCTGGGTGAGTGTTAAAGAGATTCATTAACATTCTTTCAGAGCATCTTGACAAACATTGGGTTGATAATTGGTTCCGGGTACCTAAGAAATCCTATGAAATCTTCATCTAAACACTAAGCTAACTGAACAAAAGCCTCAGTAGCCACACATGACAAATAATATAAAATTTATAGGATTAGTTCAGGAAATCCACTAAAAAACAAACAAACTATAACAAATAACAAAAGCAAAAATCCTGGTAAAAGGAAGAATATAATTTTCAGTTTCCTGATTACAATAATTAAAAAAACAAACTGTGAGTCATTGGAAAAACACAAGTATGGTCCATACACAGAGAAGAAAAAAAAAAGAATCAAGATCTATTCCTCAGGAAGCCTAGAAGTTGGACATTATTTGACTAAGGCATCAAGTCAGCTTTTTAAAATGTGTTCCGAAAAATGAAGGACACCGTACCTCAAGAACTAGAGGAACATATGAGGATAATATTTTTACTGGGCGGAGAATATCAATACAGAGGTGAAATGAAAATTATAAAACAAAACCAAATAGAAATTAATTTTGGAGTTGGTGACAGAAATAAAAAAATATACTACAGGAGCTCAACAGCAAATTTAAGCAGATAGAAGAAGTGAGAATATAGCTGGGCGATAGCCTAATTTATTATCCAGTCATAAGAAACAGAGTTAAAAAAAAATGAATAGAGCCTCAGAAACTCACAGGACACTATCAGGCATACTAGAATACACATAAAGAAAGCCCCCAAAGACCTTCAATCCGCAGAGGGAAGGTAGAGGAGGATGGGGGTAAGGGGGAGAGAGCAACCAAAGGACTTGTATGCATGCATATGAGCCTAACCACCAATGGACACAGACACCAGGGGGTGGGGGCATGAGTAGGGGGAGGGGGGGTAACGGGGGATAAGGGCACATATGTAATAACTTAATCAATAAAGAAAAAAAAGGAAGAAAGTAAGGAAATAAGTAAATATGAAAAAAAAGAAAAAGCCCCAAAAGGAAAGAGAGAAAAGTGCCAAATGAATATTGAAAAACTAATGGAAGAACAATGCCCCACATTTGAGGAAAACTGTGACCTACATATTTAGGTCTCAATTAACTAAAAATATAATATATACAAATCCATACCTAGACACATCATGACTATGCAGTCTAAAGCTAACAAGTAAGAATCTTGAGAACAGCTAGAGAAGTGATGCATCATGTACAAGTTCCTCTAAATAAGTTAATTTCTCATAAGAATCTATAAAAGTCAGAAGGCAATGGGATGTTATATTCAAAGTGCTGAAAGTAAAAGACTATCTACCAAGAATTTTACATTAGCCAAAATGATCCTTTAAAAATTAAGGAGAGCCAGCTGACATGGCTCAGTGGTTGAACTTTGACTTGTGAACCAGGAGGTCACAGTTGGATTCCCAGTCAGGGCACATGCCTGGGTTGCAGGCTCGATCCCCAGTGCGGGGCATGTAGGAGGCAGTCAATCAATGATTCTCTCTCATCATTGATGTTTCTATCTTTCTCTCCCTCTCCATTCCTCTCTGAAATATATATATATATATATATATATATATATATATATATATATATATATATATATATATAGAGAGAGAGAGAGAGAGAGAGAGAGAGAGAGAGAAATTAAAAATTTCCAGAGAAACAAAAACTGAGATTGTTCATTGCTAGCATATCTGCCCTACAATAAACACTAAGGAGAATTCTTCAGGCTGAAATAAAGGTCAGTAGACAATGAGAAGAAAAAAGGAGCTCTGTTAAAGGTAAATGGAAAAAGCAAGTATAAATTTATTATTTATAATTCTCCCCTTCTATCAGATTCAAAATCAAACTACACAAAGTAATACTTACGAATCTGTGTTGGTAAGCATACAGTGTATAAGGATTTAATTTATATAACAGCACTACGGAGTTGGAAGGGAATGAAACTCATAGGACAAAGGAGTAAAGAAATCCTACACTCCTCCTCCTGTGTTTTTCCTTTACTCTCCACTTCTATCACAATCACAATCACAGCACTTCTAATGCCAGATATTTGGGGTTTTCTTTCCCATGCCAAGCAATACTGTAATACCAGTCAAAGTACCCTACATTTTAACTCAAATTGGCACTTTCTACCTGGAGATAGCATTAATCCCAAAGGTTAAGGCCTCAATTCCACAAGACTGTTTCCCACACACACATCAGATGCCAATAGCATGTCCAGGTTGTCACTTGTAGCTTATGAACAATCAGCTATAAGTCAGAAGTTTACATGGTCCCCTGCTGAGCTTTCATTAATTTGCTAGAGTGTCTCACAGAATTTAAGAAAATTGTGTATTTACTGTTAACGAGTTTATTGTAAAGATATATAATAAAGGATACAGATGAATATCTGAGGGGGTGGGGGAGAGATCTATAGAGCAACATATGTGAAAAGAGGCATGAAGCTTCCATGCCTTATCTTGACACAGCTCTTTCCCAGCACTTCAATGTGTTCACCAATTTTAATCACGGCTGAATAGCCAAAGAGATCTTGAGAAAGAAGACCAAAGTTGGAGGTATCATGTTCCCTTGTTTCAAACTACACTACAAAACTACAGTAATCATAACAGTCTTGGAACTGGCACATAAATCAATGAAACAAAATAGAGAGCCCAGCAATAATCCCACACTTAAATAGTCAATCTATGACACAGGAGTTAAGAATATTCAATGAGGAACAGACAGTCTCTTCAATAAATGGTGTTGGAATAACTGAACACATACTAGGCCATTTTCTTACATCATGTAAAAAATAAACTCAAAATGAATTAAAGATTTAATTGTAAGACCTGAAACCATAAAAATCCCAGAAGAAAACAGGCAGTAAACTCATCAGCATTACTCCTAGCAAATGTTTTTGGTATGTCTCCTCGGGCAAAGACAACAAAAGCAAAAATTAAATAAAAAATGCAACTACATCAAACTAAAAAGCTTTGCACAATGAAGGAAGACATCAGTAAGACGAAGAGGCAGCCTAATGAATGGGAGAAGATATTTGTATAGATATATCTGATAAGTATTAATACCCAAAATATTTAAAGAATTAATACAACTCAACATCAAGAAAATAAACAATCCACTTAAAAAATGTGCAGAGGACCTGAGTAGACATTTCTCCAAAGAAGACTTACATATGGACAACAGACACATGAAAAGGTGCTCGATATCACTAATTGTCAGAGAAAAGCATATCAAAACCACAATGAGTTATCACCTCACACCTTTCAGAATGGTTATTTTAAAAAGTCAATAAATCAGTTTTGTTGAGGATGTGAGAAAAAAGGGAATCATTCTGTTCTTTGGGTGGAATTATAAATTGGTACAACCACTATAGAAACAGTATGGAGAGTCCTCAAAAAATTAAAACTAGAACTACCATAGGACCAAGAAATTCCACATCTAGGTGTCTGAAGAAAACAAAAACAATAATTTGAAAATATATATTTACCTCTATGTTCATTGCAGAATTGCTTATAAAAACCAGGATATGAAAGCAACCTAGGTATCCATCAATAGGTACATGAATAAAAAGATGACGTACATATAAAGGATATTACTCAGCCATAAAAAGAATGAAATATTGTGTTGCAACAGCATGTCTGAACCTACAGAGTATTAAGTTAAGTGAAATATGTTAGACAGAGAAAGGGAAATACTGTATCATTTTAACTATGAATGGAATCTAAAAAATAATAAGCAAACAAGCAAAACAGAAAGAAACTCAGAGATACAGAGAATAAATTGATGATTGCCAGAGGGGAGGGAAAAGGAGGGCAAGGGGATTAAGAAGCATAAACTCCAGTTATAAAATGCCATGAGTAAGCAATGTATAGCATAGGGAATAGAGTCAATAACATTATAGTAACTATATAAGGTAACAGATGATTACCAGACTTACTGTGCTGATCACTTTGTAAGGTATATAAATGTTGAATTCCTATGTTATACACCTGAAAATAATACAATACTCTATGTCAATTATAGTTTAAATAAATTAACAAGAAATAAAAAAAAAATCATGTACACACCAGCTATCAGAAACATATGACCAAAAATTAATGAGGGGAGGGGTAGCTGGTACAGCATAGAAATAAACTTCAAGTAACCTAAATATTAGAGTTTCAAACTTGTACTTTAAAACAATATGGTTAATATGCTAAATGAAATAAATTATAATTTAGGAAATTTTACCAGAGGACTCATGTCAATAAGAATATAAAATACACATTTTAGAACTTAAATTGCTGCAACTGAACATGAAAATGTAGTAGAATAAAAACCGATGAAATGTAACAGATGAAGCATTTATTAACTGATGCTAATTCAATAAAATATATCCAACTAAAGCTGAAAGATAGAAGGGTATGAACATTTTTAAAAAGTAAGTAAGATACTTGTGGGCCTCTATCCGAAGGCCTAAAATACCGGTAAAAGAGTTCCAAAGAAGAGAAAGGAATGAATGAGGTTAAAACAATAGTCAAAAAGATACTGAAGAAGAATTTCCCAAAACTGAAAAACAATCAGACACTTAGAACTTTTAAGTAGCTCCATGAATCATAAGAAAGAAAAACAAAAGGAAAACCATACCTAGGCAAAGCAGTGTCAAATTACTGAAAACTAGAGATAGAGAACAAAATTGAACAAGCAGCCGGAAAGAAAAGAAACAGGCACAATTGCCCTCAAAGACTAACAATAAACTCGCAGCTTATTTTCCAACAAAAATGATGGAAGCCAGGAAAATAAGAAAGTTTCTTTTAAGTGCTGAAAGAATACAACTGCCTAACTATAATTTTATATGCAGTGAGAATGTTCTTCAATAATAAAGCCTCATGAAGATGCTACTCAGAATAAAGAAAAATTGAAAGAGTTCATCATCTGCTGAGTCGTACTAAAAGACTTGCTAACACCACAATGTGAACCCTTCTGGAAGGGGAGAAATGATGCCCAATGAAAGTACAAAAAGAAACGCAGAGCAAAGAAAATGGTATCCATGCGGGGAGTATAAGTAAATATTGACTGTATTTAAAATATTATTAATTTTGTGGGATAAAAATTTATGTAGAATTGAATATATGTCCCCAAAGCATAATAGTTAGGAGGCAGATGAAAGGACATTCTGAGTATCTTGCTTAGTCAGTAAAGTTGTAAATGCCCCAATTCATTTTAACTTTAGCAAGTCACAGTGCAGGTTGTAATTGATTGGGTAACTACTTAAATAATTACACAAGAATGAATAATCACAAAGCCAAGAGAGAGGGAATAGGGAATTTTTTAAATAATCCATTAAAACCAAGAGCGGGAAAATAATGAAGAGCCACAAAATAAAGGTGCAGCAAATAGAACAAACAGTAAATCGTTAAATTCAAATGTTTCTGTAATTTATGTAGATAAAAAAATGCTGCAATTAGACTTAATACAACTTTATAAGGCACATAGGAGACAGAGAATAGAAACCTTATAGACACAGACAATAGTATTTTGATTACCAGAGGAAAAGAGGTGGCGGAGGTAGAAGAGGGTAAAGCGGGGAGAAAAGGTGATGGAAAGAGATTAGACTTTGGGTGATGAACACACAGTTATAATATACAGAATATGTATTATAGGATTGTACACTTGAAACCTATATTATTTTATTAACAAAGTAACCCCAATAAAGTAAATATTTTAAAGACACAGCATAAATTTCAAAACACAAAAATTGAAAATACAAAAATTCATTGCGTTAGAACAGTAACCAATTGAAAGGTAGTGCAAATGCACTAATATTAGACACAGGAGATATTGAGACAAAAAATTATTATATATAAAATTATTTTCAAAATAATAAAGGACCAGTTCTTCAGAAAGATTCTAAATTTGGATGCAATTAATAACCTAAAGTCAGAAGTAAAGAGAAATAGGGAGATCTATAATCATAGGGAAATATTTTCATACTTAGTTCTTAGTAACTTATAATATAGGAAAAAAATCTATAGAAGGTTAAAAAATGTAAACAACATAATTTAAAACTTCAATTCAATTTACGAATTCAATAGAATATTGCACCAACAAAGGATAGACATATTTTGCAATTACACAGACCATTTACCAAATATAACTATGTACTTCAACATGCAGGAATTCTCAGGACACTCTTTGATAAAAGTAAATTAAACTAGAAACGTTTAACAAAAAGAGAGGTCTAGGAAACCCTCAGTTATTTGGAAATTAAGCCTATTACTTCTAAATAACACAGTGGCTAAAGTCGATAATATGAAATGCATTAGGAAATATTTTAATTAAATGATAATTAAAATATTAACTGAAAAAATGCCCTTGAGATATACACCTAAATTGGTGCTTAACAATTTTTAGGGACTAAAATTCATTTAAAGGAAGTAAGGCCTGGAAATTCATATAAGTATCCATTTCAAAAAGTTAGTGAATACCAGAAAATCAAATTCAAAGAAAACCTGATAAATGAAAATAATAAAATACCAGCAGTTATTAATGAGAATGGAAAAAATATACAATATAGAAAATTGATAGTTATAAATGTTGATATTTTGAGTAGACCAATATGATAGATAAGCCTCCAGCTAGAGTAATGAGGAAAAAGAGAAACAACATATTACAAATATCAAGAAGAAAAATGGAACACTAATGCAGATCCTAAAAATGTTAAAAAGATAATAAAAGTAAACTCTTAAAAAATAGCCAATAAGTTTGACGAAAATCACCAATACCAAACTGACACAAGAGGAAATGAAAACCTGAAGTCTATTTTAGTAAAGAAATCAAAATAACATTTAAAATGTTTCTACAAATAAAGCATGAGGTCCAAATGACTTCCCTTCCCACCCCCAAAGTTTTTTAAATGAAATACTATCAATCTTCTAAAATAAAACATAGAAGGAACACCCTCATTTCATTGTATGTGGCCACATAAACTTGCCATCAAAATCTAAAAATAATGCGTCAAGAAACAAAACCCAAGATTAATGTTTCTCATTAACATAAGCACAAACTACTTCAAGCAATAGTAAATTAAACTTTATAATGAATATAGAATATGAACAATTTAAATGATCCTATTAGTGCTAGTTTGGCTCAACATTTTAAAATAATAACTAATGTAACTCACTATGTTAACGGAAAAAAAATATGGAATCGTTTGAACATGCCTTGAAGCTATCCATAAACTTTTGAACATCTATATATAATAGAATTATAATCAAACTATATAAAATTTATTGAACTATATACTTTGATTTGTGCACTTCTTTTGTATACATGTTAAACTTCACTAAAAAGCTTTATATTCTAGATAAACAGGTGAATATCTGAATGTCCATGTTTTCCTGGCTTATTTTCTTGCTTCATTAGTGTATTAGGTTATTTTACCCAATTATTCACCTCTTTTGCATATTTTGATTATGATTACCATGAATCTTTGAAGTACCTGCAAATATTGTGGCTGGGGTTTATTCTCTTACCCCATGAGATTTGGCTTGGCCATGGAGCTGCTTTGACCATTGCAATGTTAAGAAGCTCAATTCAAACAGAGGCTTTACATATGCTTGTGCGGTTTAGTTTAGCTACTTATGCTTCGGCCACAAGTCATGAGAACATGTCCTAGGTATCACTGGCCCAAAGAGAATAAGGAGCCATGTGGAGCAGTCTTCACCCCAAATGTCAGCCAGGATTAGCTAATCCCATCCAAGCCTAGCAGAACTATAGCCTGCTTGCACACCCATGAGAAGGAAATACTAGGTGTACCGGTTAATAATGCGGATTTTATAATCAAAGAAAACACAATAATCTCAAGAGAAGCATAAAAGTGCTTTATTCAAAGTAATGCCCATCACTAGCTACACATTTCCCCCATCTTTCAGGTAATTTGTGGATACTGTCCCAATAGAACTTTTCTTGTTTTGAGGCAAACCATTCAGAGACCCAATTTTCCACTTCGTACGTTTTGAAGTGCTGCTCAGAAAGTGCCATCGACTGGAAGAAGTGATCATCTGAAGGAGCAAGGTCTGGTGAATACAGAGGGTGGGTTAATACTTCCCAGGCAAGATCTTTTAACGTATCTTTAACTGGTTTTGAAGTATGTGATGGTGCATTATCATGAAGCAAAATTACTTTGCCGTGTCTTCTGGCACATTCTGGTCAGTTTACGATCAAAGCGTGGTTCAAATTGATGTGGATGTTCTTTGTCTTTCACATCAAAATCATCATTTTTAAAGTGTTTAAATCAGCGTTTCCAAGTATCTTGAGATGGAGCATGTTCACCATAAGCTTCCTGAAGTATACAATAACTTTCAGCAGCACTTTTCTTCAAAATAATAAAACTTCCTGCAAATGCTCTTTTTTGGCCATGAAATTCGACATTTTTAAGCATAAAAATATCTATGATGTTAACACCTTCAGCAAATTTGACATATGAAGTTTTGAAGCTTGTTATCAATACAACAAAATAACATACACATCAAATCGCATATATATCAACATATGTGTAACTCCATCTATTGAAAAAAAATCCGCATTAGTAACCGGTACACCCAGTAAATACTTCTTGCTGTGAACCACTGCCTTTTGGATTGTTCTCATGCAGTGTGATTTCAGCTGAAAGCTGACCAATACAGCTCTCAAAGATGTAATGGACCAATTAAACTTTCAATTTGCATCTTTAAATTCCTGGGGATCTTTGAGGAATTAAACTAGATATCATAAAAAGACTGAAAGGCAAATAATACTGATGTGTTAAAGTAAAATGATGATATTTTAAAATAATTAGTATTTGTTTTATTTCATAGTTCTGTGGGAAGAGCTCAGGAGATTTATCTCAGTGCAGTGGCAGACGCAATGGCGTGAGCGCACTCTGCCTATACAAGCTTCCTCGGCACACCAGGAAGTGGCAGCGCCCGCCTGAGTAAGCCCCCTAGAGCCCCTACATAGTACCCTATCTTTCCTACCATTGGTTGCCCTAAGGATGGTGTAAACTTCTGATTGGTCTGGAATGTTATATATGTTGCTGCACTTAAACAATAAACTCAGATCTGCGTCTTTGAACCTGGTCTCCGGAGTCGGGCATGCTTCATTAGGACTCCGTCAGCCTCACCCCCGCAGGACACCCTGACTCATAGTTCTATAGTTTTTTACAATATTTTGGTGCATAAATCAATAGAAATATATGTGTGATTATAAGGAGTGGTTCCTTCAACAGAATAATGCAACATTGCCTTTTTCCCTTCAGTGAAGGCCAAAGCATCAGGAGGTTCTTATTTTCTTTGGGTGACATTTCTAATTCTATTCCTCTCTTGTATTAAGCATCAACGGAGACTGTAATGAGGTGCATGGAGAGCCTGAGAACAGATGTAAGGAATTGCTTCTGTGCTTTTCTTTGGAAGCATTTGGAATATCACAATATACATTCTTGGCTTGCAACACAGATATGCACATGTATTTCTGACTCTGTCACAGTCCTCAGTCTAATTGCATAATTTCCCCCATTATGTTTCTTTCACATGTAGCACAAAATGCCATGTGCCAATTTCTTCCAGCTGGGAGATCCCCAGAATCATATCCACCAGAGATGCTGTACGGATATATTTTTACTACCACCTCCTCCTCTCGGTGCTGCCAGTAGAAAATGACGTAGTAAATTCATTCTAAGCTTTCGCACCAAAGTCCCTTAGCATTTTGCAAGGCTGAAACACAGATGGGCACTATTTTTAATCTAAAAGCATAGTCAGATGTTGAAAAGAAAAAGAGCTATCCCTGTAAAAGGATAAAATATTAAATACATTCTTTAAAAATCTATTCATTTTTTCTTTGCCCCAACTTATAATAATCAGACTTATATTTAAATTGCTTAATTGTAATAGTCTATAATATTGTCATATGCACATTACAGTATAAAATACTTATTTTGTTATACATATGTGGATATATCCATATGTATCTGCTATATAAATTCCTAATAAGATATCAATTGAAAAAAAGTAAATGTAATATCTATGCTAGATACCTATAGAAATGAAAAACCCTTTTATACTATTTAATATATGTAACTATATAAATCTTTTTTACAACCTTAATTAACCATTGGAAATCTTTCAAATCAAAATTTATTTTTCATAATTGTGAATAACTTTGGCATCCACTCCTTCAATCATACTACTTAATCACCGTGTATCTTTTGTATTCTTTTGGCTATGTGTTTTTATCTATTCAGAAGATAAAATTAGGCATGATTTGAGGGTTATTTCTAATTATCCAATCAGACTTAACTAAGACATACTTTTATCAAATTGAACTTTTTATTATAAGACATTATAGATGTACATGCAATTGTCAAAAAATAATACAGCAATGCCATGTATGCTTTACACAGTTCTCACCCCCTCTCAAAAAAGCATCTTGAAAAAACATAGTACATTATCACAGCCAGGATACTGACATTGATAGAGTCAAGACAGAATATTTCCATCACCATAAGAATTCTATCTTTTGATTTTTATAGTCACACCCTCCTTCCTCCCACACCCATCTCCTCCTCTGGAAGACATTTCTATCATTCTGTCCCTTAAAGAGTGCTATATAAATGTAATATTGTGGTATGTAACTTCTTTGGGTTAGATTTCTTTCACTCAACATAATCCTTGAGAGATTCAAACAGTTGCTGCATGTATCAATAGTGTCCTTTTTATTGCAGAGTAGTATTTCATAGTGTGAATGTACCATCATTTGTTTAAGCATTCATCCTTTATAAGATATCTGGGATTTATAGTTTTGGTTTTATGAATAAATCTGTTAAAAACGTTTGTTTACAGGTTTTTGTGTAAACATTAGACTTTATTTCTCTGGGATAAATGCCTGAAAATGTAAGTGCTGGGTCATATGGGAACTGCATGTTTGGTTTCTTAAAAACCTGACAAACTATTTTTCTTAGTAAAACCAGCCTTTCATCTCTGGAGTAAAGCCAACATAGCCATGAAATACAATATTTTTATTGAAATCTATTTGCTAATATTTTGATAAGAAATTTTTGCATGTATGTTTATGAGAAATATTATTCAGTGGTTTTCATTTTTTGCACTTGTCTGGTTTTAATACCAAGATAATACTAGCTACTAAAAATAAGTTGGGAAGTCTTCTCTCCTATCCTATTTGTGGAAGACATTATGTTGAATTTATATTATGGACAATTCTTCACACGTCCTTAAAACCACTGACACCAATAACACAAATATTATACATTTAACTTGCATGTTATTGTTAAACTTACTTAAACATCACCTGAGAGAGCAAAAATATTATATTAGGTAAGAATGCCACTGGTATTAATCTTGCAGACAATTATGTTGGATGTTCTGAATTATGAATATGACATAATTTGGGGGTAACATATTTTTTTCATTTTAGGTATATCTTTTTGATACATCTTATGAATATATAGATAGTTTAGAAGTTTAAATGGGAAATATGTGCATTATCAGCATAACTACCTTTTTAGGCTTAATCTAATAAAAACTGTAATCCATAAATATACACAGAAATTCCTGAAAGTGATTTTAAAATAAAATGCATACTACAGTACAAAAATACCATTATTTCCATATTTATTCCCTCTATAATAAACAAACATTTTTCCTAAGACTTTTATTAAGATTATGATTTCATTGAAAAGAATCTTTTAATTACATTCAAAATTAGAAGAAAATAATTTTTCAAAGTGAAACCTTGGTATTTTTCATTTGAATGGTTTAAAACCTATATTTGGGGAACGTAAATAGGCATATTATTAACTTATTAAATGTTTTATAAAATGTTCATTGAAAACAAGGAAAAATGCACTAATAGTAAGATAAGGGGATTAGTTCCTTATATGTGCATTTTTATCATTTGAACTGTAGCTTTCCAGATTTTAAGATGCTTCAGCAGAGGGTATAGCTAAATCACTGACAGGCTGTTCTTAGTTCTTTCATTCAGAGCAAAGCACCTCGATGAGCAAACAGCAATGGCACTGATATTAAGCCAAAGGTAGTGTGAAGGAGATTGGTACATTCATTGGACAAACAGATTACCTGTAGGCTAGCCAGTTTGCCTGAGAGCAGGGGGCGCCGAATGAAGCAGATGGGAGAAGTCATCCTAGGGTCAGTACAAATGGCAAAATTTCCAAAGCTGACCTCAGAGAACTATCCCTTTAAAGGAGCTAAATTTGATTAGTTTAGTGCCTTGAGCAATTTATGCACCAGAGTATTGTTGAAAACAATAGACTAATAGGCTATCATTATGGAACTTAACAGCTTGTAGAGGTAAGGTAGAGGGGTAACTAAAGAGAGCCCTGCCAGAACTACTGTCATCCCAGAGTGACCGTGGGTGAATCCCAGGCTGCATCCCCTTTGGAGTAATACCAGAGACTTCACACAGGAAGGAAACAGAATCTGCTACAATCACCCAGCCAGTCATAAACGTAACAACAATTAGCAATTACAAGTCCAATAATGGGGCAGAGAAGGCGGCAGCCCCCTCAGTTGCTATATTATCTAAAATATACAGTTTCCACCAAAAAAAATATTTGAGAAATACAAAGAAATGGGAAGCTATGACTCATGTATCAGGAAAGAAGGCAGAAATTGCCTATGCGTAGAGCCAGATATCAGATTTAAAAGACAAAACTTCCAAATCATCCATTATAAATATGTTAAAAAGAACATGATTAAAAAGTAAAGTTTGATGTAAATATCACATCAAATAGTGAGCATCAATAAAAAGATAGAAACTATAAAAAAGAACTACATCATAATTCTGTAATAAAACTATAGTCAACTAATTTTTAATGTAGATGATGTATCATAGAATTGTACACTTGAAACCTATACAACCTTATTAATCAATGTCAGCCCAATAAATTTAATTTTTAAAAAACCTAAAAAATGTGGTATAGGCAATTACATGTTTATTTGCATGCTTCTCACAGAACATTGTAAATAGCTTAATAATCGTATATATCACAGATTTGTAGGAATTTTTGCTTTTATAGTGAACTGATTTTTGACAAATTTATTAAGTCCATTCAATGGGAACAGAAGAGTCTTTTCAACAAATTACGCTGGGTCAACGGGAAAGTCATATGCACAGGACTGAAGTTGAACCCCTACCTCTCACCATATACAAAAAGTTACACAAAATGGATAAAAGATCAAAATGTAAGAGATGAAATTCTAAAACTTAAAAGAAAGCGTATGAATACGTCTTAATGAAGTTGGATTTGGCAATAGGTTCTTAGATCTGTTACCAGAAGCACAGGCAACTGTAGAAAACATAAATTAATTGGACTTGATAAAAATTATAAATTTGGCACTGTACTACTTTAGGAAATAGTCTGGCAGTTCCTCAAATGATTAAGCATTACAATATCAGTCATAATATGACTCATTAATTCTAATCCTAGGTATACATCCAAGAGAAATGAAAACATACTTTCAACAAAAACTTGAACAGAAGGTCCCCGGTTACACAGGAGATCTGATCCTACGGTGCGACATAACGCAATTTTCACCATAAGTTGGAACCCACCTACATGAGCACCTACGTCACTCACACGGAGCACATACACAGCAGTAATGAAATGAAACAGTAAAAAAAATTTAAAAGAAAAATAACAATTCCTGACTTTTACTTGTGGTAAATAAATAATAAAAAACATAAAGTACATATGTACATACATCAAAATGATGGAACTTTTTTTTTAATAAATACTGTAAATGGTAGATGGTGACGTAACCACAAAACGACGTACATTGAGTCCAACGTAACCCGAGGACTGCTTGTATACAGATGTTGATAACAATATTTTGCATAATAGCCAAAATATGGACACAGTCCAAATGCTCATTAGCTAATGAATGGATAAACAAAACATGGTATCTCTATATATAAAAGCCTAAGCAACCGAAAGACCGAATGACTGGAACTACCAGAATGACCAGAATGACCGGCTGCTATGATGTATATTGACCACCAGGTGGCAGACACTCAATGCCGAAGCTGCCGCCTGATGGTCAGTGTGTCCCCACAGCGGGAGCACCACTTAGCTGACCGACCCATCCCTGAGGCCCACCAATCTCCGGAGAATGGGCCTGGCACCTAAGGACCAGCGCCACCAGCACAATCCTGACAGTGCTGCCGGCCTCCTGGAAGTCAGCATCAGGTACCATGGCCGCTTCCCCACCTTGATGCTCCGCAAGGAAGAAACAATATAAAAGGGGCCACCAGGTGGCTCCCGACAACCAACGTGAATGTCAGCGGGACAGATTAGGATCCTGGGCTGGCAAGGGTATCCCACCACCCACACGGAGTGCCGATCATGTCCCGCCCCCCCCCCCCCCGCCCTCGACCCCCCTTAGGATTCCACCCATGCATGAATTTGTGCACCAGGCCTCTAGTATGCATATAACAGGATATACAAAAATAGATGAAATACAGATACATGCTACAACATGTATGGATCTTAAATATATGCCAAGTGAAAAACCCTTTTCCCAAAAGACCACATATTGTGTGATTCCACTACTGGAAGTATCCAGAACAGACAGATTCACAGAGTCATAAAGCATATCAGTGTTTTCCGGGGGCTGGGAATGGATAGGAATTAGAAGATTGATAGCCTAAAGTAGATAGAGTTGAGTTTTCCTTTGAAGTGACAAAAATGTCCCAAAATTGACTGTGATAATGGTTACATATATCGTGAATGTACTGAAAACCACTAAATTATACACTCTAAATGGTGAAATAGTATGATATATAAATTATTCCTCAATAAAACTTTTGAAAAATAAGTTAAATCAATTTTAGTGTGAACTTGCTGTAAAAAGATTTTGAAGAAAACAGCATGAATGACTCCTTATTATATACATTGTAGAGCCTCTAGCTCAGGTAACTCCCAGGAAAATGGCAGTCAACCCTTGGGGGGCAGGAGAGGAATATTTAAGAGGATTTGAAATTTTCTTCATCTGTGCTTATTTATGAGGATGGAATTAAATTAATTTATAACATGTATCCTATATAATAAAAGCCCTAAGGGCATAACAACCAGAACCACCACCAGGGGCCACACGCTCAACCCAGGAAGAGGGGGGTGGGGGTAGAGTGAGGCCTAGAGGCACATGCTATGACCCAGGGATCCCAGAACCTCAAGCCCAGGGCTTGCTTTCCAATAAAAAATAAATTGGGGAAAAAACAAGACAAAAAAAAAAAAAAAAAAAAAAACGGCCAATGCTGCCAACCTAGGAAGGATGGCTCCAGGAGGAAAAGACCTGCCCAGACCTTGCCTGGCCTGGCTGATGCACCATGGGCTCGCAGGGACTTACCAGTGCCCTGCAGGAAGCCCAGCCCCTCCTACTCCAAAGCCGGTTTGCAACCTATCCAGCTCCAAGGCAAATGCAGCACTGCTGGGCTGCCTCAGCTCCGACTTCCAGCTACTGACCTCCTGCCTGCCCCTTCCTAGACTACGTGTGCTTGGGGGCATGGCTTTGGCCTCTCTGGCGAATAGCACGACATCAGCTCTGGCTTCCAGCTTCTGGCTTCCTGCCCACCCCTTCACATTCACTGAGTGGCCAGATTACTATGACCGCCTGACATTTGTAGGCAAATTAGCTATAATTTCACATTGAAGTTGCTCGAGGGCCAGACCATTATAAATAGGGAAGCAGGTTGTTTACCACAACAGTAGAAGTGATTTTTTTTTCTGAATATATGGGTAAACAATGTGATTTAACAGCCTTTGAACATGGGATATATATATATATATATATATATATATATATATATATATTATATAGATAGATAGATAGATATCTATCTAGATAGGAATCTAGATAGGTATCTAGATAGATATCTAGATATATATATGCACTTGGGGGTGTGGCTTTACCCCTCTCCTCCCCCCCCCCCCCCCGACCCACCACAGCTAATAGTGCCACAGCACAGCCAGAGAGTGGCAGGACACAGCCACCAGCGCTGCCTGGACATTGATTTGGCTGTGTAACTGACATCCATGTGCAGTTACACTGCATGTTTACATTTGTAAGGAAGCAGGGCAGCCCGCTCCTGCCTCCGGCTTCTAGGCTAAGAAAGGCCTGCTGATCTCCATGTTTCTCCTCCCATCCAGAATCAAAACCTCTTGGGTATGAATGATTCCAGCAATGGCTCCAACACAAGCTTGGTGTCACTGTCACAGACATTCTCAGTCATTATAGCCTGCTCCTTAGCACGCAGTGCCCTGCCCCACCCACTGCCACTCCTTACCTGTCACCCCCTGAGGACCACCTTTTGTTATCCTATCTGAAATGTGAGCAAGATCTCAAATGCCCCCCTGTCAATAGCTCCCTTGCCCTATCTTTCTTCCTCTAAAAACGTTGAATTTTAAAAATACATATTTGATTGATTTCTGAGAGGAAAATAGAGATAGAAACATCGATGACAGAGAATCATTGATTGACTGCCTCCTGCACATTCCAAACTGGGAATCGAAACCTTCCCTGGCCCCTACCCCCACCCCTCACCCAGCCAGCAGGCCCCCTGTGGCGCCACAGCACTGAGGGAAGGAGAGGGGGGAGGCAGGGAACCATGGGGTGGTGGAGCACTGAGGACAGCATTAGCGTCTGCACCCTACCCGGCCACCATCACCTCCTCTCCCCACCCCACCAGGGCCTTCGGGCCGTGATCAGTCTGGCCCTGATTGACCCTTATTGCCTGCCAGGCCTATGGACCCCACCCATGCACAAATTTTGTGCACCGGACCTCTAGTATTACATAATAATTAGAATTCTATTGTTAACTAGAGGCCTGGTGCACAAAATTTGTGCACGAAGGGGCGGTCCCTCAGCCCAGCCTGCACCCTCTCCAATCTGGGACCCCTCGAGGGATGTCTGACTGCCCGTTTAGGCCCAGTCCTGGTGGGATCTCCCCTGCCAGCCTGATCACCCCCTAACCACTCCCAGCAGGCCCCCGTGGTGCCTCTCCCCTGCCAGCCTGATAACCCCCTAACCACTCCCCTGCCAGCCTGATCAATGCCTAACTGCTCCCCTGCAGGCCTGGGTGTCCCAAACTTCCCTCCCCTGCTGACCTGATTGTCCACAACTGCCCTCCACTGATGGGCATCTTGTGTCCATGTGGGGGCGACCATCTTGTGTGTTGGAGTGATGGTCAATTTGCATATTACCTCTTTATTACATAGGATGAGATGTTCCTCCTTCAGGCCAAAATGAAATAAAATATATCTACTTTAGAGCCAAAATATAAAAATTCAAGCTATCAGTAAATTACACATGAAAATGTAGATGATATTTGGGCTGTTATTTTGTGGCAAAGACTGATATAATACTAAATCCATAATAGCAATCAAGTAAAGAAACTATGAAAATATTGTTTAATGTAGTATGTCGCTTAAAGATAGAAAAAAATAAGTGAAACTATGTTTTTAAAAGCTTTATTTTTTATTTAAAGCATTTATATAGTCATTTATATGAAATTATTACTTTAACAAATAATAAAAGTAATTTATACTGATTATTACTAAGAGAAACTTAGTAAAAATCATGTCCTCTTTCCTCGTCCCAATCACCAATATTTAGTGCATATATTTCTACTTGCTTTTGTTTTGCCATAAATATAAATAAAGAGAAACATATGTATATATACGTATTTCCATAAATTGCATCACTCTGCCCATATTTAGATATACATTACTTAAAACCTCAGGTCAATCGTACATGTGTTATATTATCAGAGAAGCCTTTCTTAATCATTCTTCTATCATTCTATTCCCTCCTCCTAGTTTAATTTTTAGATAATCTATCACTATTTGAAGTAAAAGGGCAGAAATTTAGTTTATCTTGTTCACAGCAGTGCCTAATACATATTACATGTTCAGTAAAAATTTGCAGAATGAATAATGAAAAGGCAAGTCCTCTTATGGATACATTTTATATTAGTATATGAAGGTCTAACTAGCTCTTTCTAATGGTTCCACATGGTTCTTCTGTATTGATGTCTGTCTAGCACTATACATTTAATCTATCCTCTGTTGATGAGATCATATCCTTTTGCATATATTTTCTAAGTGTGTGTGTGTGTGTGTGTGTGTGTGTGTGTGTGTGTGACACCACTGAATTCTATTTTAAATTTTAGGTAGACCTCATGTTTAACCATAAAACAATTAACATGCTAAGAAACATAATAATCAGAGATTATTAAAGCCTCTTAGAAGTTGACGGTATTACTGAGCTGCAATTTAAATAAAAATTTAAAGAGTCTTCTCAAGAAGCAGGAAAGAGGACTAAAATAAACTGTTGTTTTAAATAGATAAGATTATACTAAGAGGTGCATTCTCTGACTAATAAGAATTCCAGACAGCAAGAATAAAATAAACGAATAACGTTTTAAACAATTGAATGGATATATCAAGTGCCCAGAAAAATGAATGAAAACAGACATGCATTATATTGTCAGAAAATTTTTTAAACTGGAGTTGAGGTGCTTCCAAATCCCCCCAAAAAAGCAAATGATGAGGAAATGATAAAAAGGATATGAGACTACTCAGCAGCACTATTGGCTACTATAATAAGAATGAACATTTCTTTAGAATTCTGAGGAAAATGTATCTTCAACCTAGAATTCTATATAAATACTCTATTCTGAGATGATCATGAGTCTGCTCGTTAACCACAGTCTTGATTATTGTAGTTTTATTATAAAACTTGATATTGGATAATGTGGTCCTCTGATTTTCCTGTTTCTAAAAAATTATTTTGATTTTTCTAGTTCTTTTCTCTTTCTATATTAATTTTGGAAACAGCTTGACAATATTTATTTTTTAAGGTGGATGAGGATTTTAATTCAAATGGTATTGAATTTATAGTGAAAATAGTGAGAACTGACAATACTGCATCTTACCTTCTGGAGACATTATTTGGCAAGTCCTCAATATTGCTAAACATTTTTTATAGTATATTGGAGATTTAGGGACAACCAAAGTCATTCAAATGTAATTCCGCTAAATAATGTGGGTGCTATAAAATTGATAAGAGCTATAAATAAAACGTAAATAGGGAGTGACATCACGAAGTTTTTGAGAAGCCCTCAACACTCCTCCCTCCCCCCCACCCCAAAAAACAAACAAACAACAACACACTGAATCAGCAACAATTCACTAATTCCATTTTTGAAAATCTAGAGACTAATTGGAAACTAATTTTAATAAAAATGAGACTAACTGAAGCAGGTAGGAAGCTTAGGACACCTTTTCACTGCAGTGCCTGCCCCTTGCCCAGCACAATCAAGAGAAGGCCCTTAGCTGCCAGTTTCTCCCAAGGGAGGGTAGGCGTTGGTTCATATATGCAGTGTCCCAGCTTTTTTGAGTAGGCAATTTCCTCAAAAAATTAAAATATAACTACCATATGATCCAGCAATCCCACTTCTGGGAATTTATCCAAAAGAATTGAAATTAGGATATCAAAGATATATTAGCAGCCCCATGTTCATTGCAGCCTTATTCACATAACCCGAGACATGGAAACAATCTAAATATCCATCCATCACAGATGAGTGGATAAAGAAAATGTGGTATATACAGACAATGAAATAGCATGCAGCTTTAAATAAAGAAGGAATATGTCAACATATGGATCAACCTTGAAGGCATTATGATAAGTGAAATAAAGTAGTCACAAAAAACAAATATTGCCTGATTCCAGTTACATGAAGTATCTAAAATAGTCAAATTCATAATATTGAAGTGTGGAATGGTGTTTGCCAGTGACTGAGAGAGGGGGATATAGGAATTTATTAATCAATGGGAATAAAGTTTTTGTTAAGTAAGATGAATAAGCTCTAAAGATCTGCAATCCAACCTTGTACCTATACCCAACAATAATGTATTATGCAATTAATTTGTTAAAAGGGTAGATCTCATGTTGTGTTGATACAACATAATAAAATTTTAATATTATTAAGCAGATGCCCTCACATAGCTTATGAGGTTTCCAAATTATTTTTGCAATACAAGGATAAGTATAAAACTTTCCAAAGTGACTATACTATGTTTTAAAAATCACATTATCTGCTCAAAGATTGCCCTTTTTTTATTTTCTATTAGCATGCACATTAACCATTTTACATTTTTCTATTAAACTGAAAATATATCAAAAGTGAAGATCTTATATTGTTGGCAACTATCACTTGCCCATCACAAGAATGTGCATTCAGTAGATAGTCAATGTTACTGCTGAGAAAGTGAACTGATAACAGAACTTGTACAGGATTAAATGATTCCAAGTCAAAATACTAAAATTTCCCTCTCATTCATTAATCCTTCTAGATTATTCAGTAATCCTTTATGTGCTATTGACCACAGTGATAGTACATAATACAGAATATTTTGTTCTTGGGTTTCATAGATACAATAAGAGTATACATCTGTTTAATTGAAAACTCCTCAAATCCATTTTGAAGGCCTACTTTAATAAACAAGTATCGTGGAGGAGAACAAAGATGGCAGTGTAGGCAAATGCCTGTACTCACTGCCTCCCACAACCACATCAGAATTACAACTAAAATACAGAACAACCATCATCCAGAACCGTTGGAAAGCTGGCTGAATGTAATTCCTACAACTAGAGAAGTAAAGAAGAAAGCACACTGAGACTGGCAGGAGGTGCAGAGGCTTGGGGGACCCAGACACATACAAGGAGAAATGGGGCTGTCTGGCATCAGGGCAGGAACTCAGGTGGGACTTTCTTCCCGACAGAGGTGCTTGCAGTGGTCATTGTTCCTGTGCTGGAATCTCCCTGGTAGCAGGGCTGACTGGAAGCCATTTCTCTTTGCTCCATCCTGGAGACCCCATCCCACCCAATTTACAGCCCCACCCAGGCTGTGCACAGGTGCTTTTGCATGTGAATGGCCTGTCCTTGCTCAGGCTAAAACCTGTCAAACAAGCTATAGCTGGGTCAGGGAGCCCTAAACCTAGCAATAAAAGGCCCAAGACCCCGCACTAGCACCAGCTTTCCTTGTTTCACAGCTGGGCCTTGTCTGGGCACTTCCAAACCTGATATAAAGAGGATAAATCTTCAGATCTCTCTGTAGCTCCTGCTGGGTGGCCCCCGACAATGGCTGACTTTGCACTTCCCTGGAGACCCAAGAACCAGTGTATCCAGTGGTCAGTGTCAGACCATACCAGATTACAACTCTATACATCCATAAGTGACACACTCAAGAGGCAAATTTGGTAAGCACCAAAGCTCCACTGAAGCAAGTCCTGCTCCATAGGGTGTCTCCTTCACAGCAGCTCTCCAATTGTAGTTACAGCTGGTCCCCACAGTCAATTAACCTGGAGGTTAATTCCTCCTAGTGACACAAACAGCAAACAAGGCTCAACTACAACAAGACTGTGCACACAGCCCACAAAAGGGTGAACCTAGAGAGTCCACCTCAGGTGATTGGGGTGGCTGAGCCACTGGGCCCTATAGGACACCTAGCACACAAAGGCACTCTTGGAGACTCAAGGAGACTTAGCAGCTCTACCCAATACATAGAAACAAACACAGGGAAGTAGTCAAAATACAGAGACAAAGAAAAATGTCACAAATGGAAGAAAGCAAATTACTGGATATAGAGTTCAAAACCACAGTTATAAGGTTACTCAAGAATCTTCTAGAAACCTCCATCAGACTTAGTGAAACTTTCAAGGATTTTAGTGAGACTGCAAAACAAAAAACAAAAAAAAAGGAAAAGGACCAGTCAAAAATTAAGCATACACTAACTGAAATAAAGAATAATATTCAGGGATTCAACAGTAGAGGATTCTGAGAATCAAATCAATGGTTTGAAATATGAGGAAGCAAAAATACCCAAGCAGAGAGCAAAAAAAAAAAAAAAGAAGAAGAAGAAGAAGAAGAATCCAAAAATATGAAGATAATGTAAGAAGCCTCTGGGACAACTTCAAGCATACCAACATCCGAATTATGGGGGTGCCAGAAGAAGAGAGAGAGAGAGCAAGATATTGAAAGCCTATTTGAAGAAATAATGACAGAAAATTTCCCCTACCTGGTGAAAGAAATAGACTTACAAATCCAGGAAGCATAGAGAACCCCAAACAAGAGAACCCAAAGAGGACCACACCAAGAAACATCATAATTAAAATGCCAAGGGCAAAAGACAAAGAGAGAATCTTAAAAACAGCAAGAGAAAAGCAATTAGTTACTTACAAGGGAGTGCCCATATGGCTGTCAGCTGATTTCTCAACAGAAACTATGCAGGCCAGAAATATTCAAAGTGATGAATAGTAAGAACCTACAACCAAGATTACTCTACCCAGCAAAGCAATCATTTAGAAATAAAGGTCAGATAAAGAGCATCACAGACAAGAAAAAGCTGAAGGAGCTCATCGCCACTAAACCAGTATTATATGAAATGCTGAAGGATATTCTTTAAGAAGAGGAAGAAAAAGATAAAGATAAAAAATATGAACAACAAAGTGGCAACAAATACATATTTATCAACAATTGAATCTAAAAATCAAATGAATAAAAAACCTGATGAACTGAATAAACTGGCAAATGAAATAGAATTAGGGGCATGAAAATGGAACACACTGACAATTCGCAGAGGGAAGGGGGTAGAGGGAGCAGGAAGAGATTAGACAAAGATCTTACATAAATGTATGCATTATCTATGGATATGGACAGTAGGATGGCAAGGGCCTGGGGTAGGGTGGGAACTGGGTGGAGGGGAGCTATGGGGGGAAAAATTGTAATAATCTCAACAATAAATATTTAAAAAAAATAAAATAAACAAGTATCCTAAAAGGAGGAAGAGGGTTATTTTATCAGCCATCACACAACACTTAACAGGATAGATTATAAAAATGAGAAGCTGCAAAAGGAAATTGGTAGCACTTACTTTCCTTTCATGAAATAATCTTATATAATAAAGGCTAATATGCAAATTGACCAAATGGCGGTATGACCAGTCGCTATGATACGTACTGACCACCAGGGGACAGACACTCAATGAAGGACCTGCCCCCTGGTGGTCAGTGTACTCCCACAGGCAGAAGCACTGCTCAGCCAGAAGCCCTGAGCTGGGCTCACAGCTGGCAAGCTCAGCGGCAGTGGCAGTGCTAAGAGTGGGCCTAAGCCATCAGTCGGACAGCCCCCGAGGGATTCCTTTTCTTTATATGATATCTACCTGCATGTGTGTGTGTGTGTGTGTGTGTGTGTGTGTGTGCGCGCGCGTGCACATTATTTCTCTTTTACATTCTTTATGGGAAGATTGGGAATAGTAGCTACAAATAGAAAAGAGAAGAGCTTCCTTTTCTTTTTTTAGAGGAGTCATTGGAAGAATTCCTTTTAGTGTGATATGTATATGATGAGTGTGTAAAAAGTATTCAGAAAGCTCATTCATTAGGAGGTTCTGACATTTTGTATTATTAGAGATGAGTAAAGAATTTTTTAAGTTTTTTTTTTTTCTATTTTGTTGTAATAATCTTACCTGATAAGAGGAAAGAAAGGAATGGCATCCATGGTTTCTTCCTGCCAAGACATCTGCCAAAAAAAAAATCATCTGTTTGAATAGCTAACAAAATGTGATTTTTCTTTTTGCTTCCATGTATTAAGGGAGATAAATGTTAATTATTGGAAAGTATGTGGAGGTTGGATAGGACAAATGGAGAGAACTGGTGTTTATTGAATGTCTTCTGACTGGTAGGCACGGTTAGATACCTTAAACTGTTGATCACTCTTTCACCATTTTCTTGTCTTCATATTAGAAGTGAGTAAATAAAAGATGGAGGAAATGAATTAACTGTCCCAATATTACCTAGCTAGTGAATGAGACTCATCTGCCAAAACCACGGTTATTTTTAATTCATTTATAAACCATTTTTCAGCTTTGTGCTTGACCAGAGATACTTCCAAATATCATTAATGTGCTAGCAACCTTAAATAATATCTTAAATCAAAATTATATGAAAATGTGAATTCAAATTTGTTAATTTTTAAAGATAAATTATCTATAAAATGATATCTTGTTTTTTTATTTATTGTTAATAACATTACAGATGTCCTTCATTCCCCCCTCCCCATTTGCCCAGCTCCACCCAGCCTCCCCCCAACCCTGGCCATCCTCACACTGCTGTCTCTGTTCATGGGCTATGCATATATGTTCCTTGATTAATCTCTTCACATTCTTTCATCCAGTCTCCCTCCCAACCCTCCCCATTCTGATCTCTGTCAGTCTGTTTCATGTATGCTTGCCACTGTTTCTATTTTGTTCGTGAGTTTATTTTGTTCATTAGATTCCACATATGAGTAAGATTATATGTTATTTGTCTTTCTCTGTCTGGCCTATTTTGCTTAAAGTAATGAACTCCATATCCATACATTGCTGTTCACAAAAGGTAAGAACTCCTTCTTTTTTATAGCTATGTAGTATTCCATAATGACCACTCTTAGAAAAGGATGTTTAATTGAAGAAAACTCAATTTTTAATATTCTTTTTTTTTTAATATATTTTATTGATTTTTTACAGAGAGGAAGGGAGAGAGATAGAGAGTTAGAAACATCGATGAGAGAGAAACATCGATCAGCTGCCTCCTGCACATCTCCTACTGGGGATATGCCCGCAACCCAGGTACATGCCCTTGACCGGAATCGAACCTGGGACCTTTCAGTCCACAGGCCGACGCTCTATCCACTGAGCCAAACCGGTTTTGGCAATTTTTAATATTCTTTAACTTAACAGACAACTGAAAAATAAAGAACACTCTCTCCATTGGGCCTAGAGGCAAAAAATTAAGGAGAGTGCAAGAGAGACTGCTTATGGAAGTTGTACAAGGTCAGGGCCAGGATTAGCGGTTCTCAACCTGTGGGTCGAGACCCCTTTGGGAGTCGAACGACCCTTTCACATGGGTTGCCTAAGACCATCGGAAAACACATATATAATTACATATTGTTTTTGTGATTAATCACTATGCTTTAATTATATTTAATTTGTAACAATGAAATTAAGGGTCACCACAACATGAGGAACTGTATTAAAGGGTCACGGCATTAGGAAGGTTGAGAACCACTGGCCAGGAGGCTTTGTTTGAGACACTTTACTATCTGTGTGATGATAGAGAAATCACTTAAACTGTAAATATCTTAGTGTAGAATACAGTGAACACTCAGTAGGTATTTATTACTAATTAGAAACATTATGTGTAATCTGGATAGCAATTATATTTTGTAGCATGCATCTCTGCCTGTCTGACTCTTCAGATTCTGGAGTCTGTACTATAAGCAAAGCCAAAAAGTTTCTGTAAGAAACGTGTCACAATGCTGCTGGCGATATCTAGATGGAAAATATTTCTGACAAGACCAGGAATGTTCAGAACTGATCTCATTTCTCCAGGCTTCTCCAGGTACATCCCCCAAACTGGATTTTTCACTTGAGATAGAATGTGCTCATATGTGAAGAAACTGGAATATAAGAGAATATTGGAGGTAACTTTTGAAGACGCTGCTGCTCCTCTGACTCCTGTGTAGGTTAGCCAAGCTTTGAAGCTTTATGTGTTTAGTCAAATTTGCAAGAATACAAAGCTCCCACCCACCATTTATGAAGCCTCCACCCGCCAGACACTAGCATTTTCCTAACGTTTATGCATTGCTGTATTCTTCTTGTGATGAAGATTGAGAATGAATACTACAAAAATGGGCAAAAGCATCTCAAAGTGTTCTTGAGGAGTACTTTGACAGGCCAAAGGTAAAGTAATTCAGCTTTTGCTTAACCTAAATTTTGATATAAAACATGATTGGATTTAATGGTGGACACATATATCAAACTATACAATTAACTCGGAGCTTTATACAGATAATTCAGAACCCATTGAAAATACCTCATTTTTAAAATAAGCTTTCTCTTATATTTGATATTGAAAAAAAAATCTGTAAGAAATTTGAAAGCTTCTTATAGAAATGCTATAAGGTGAATGTAGGCCACTTAATCACCGAATATCTTGACAATCGCCTGTTTTAATGGCTCCTGTTTGAACTCTCAGGCTTTGGGGAAGTAACTGTTCTTGAAGCAGACAGTCCTGAAATTCCATGTTGCACTTCTGCATGAGCTCGTATATGATTACTGTGGATCCAGTTGTCAGGTATTGAGTTATCAACTCTTTGAAGGAATAAATTTTGAGGAGGTGTGGGAGGAAGGAATACATTTTATAAAATATTACAATGAAGCTCACCACTAACCTTTGAATAGCAGGAGTTTTAAGTATGCTATTGAAGACAGGGTGCAGTGAGGTAGGGGTGAGTGGGAAGAGATTCACCAAATAATTTATATGCATATATGCATAGCTCATGTGCTGGGGTCCAGCCCCAGTGGGTCCAGGGGTCCCCAAAGGTGTGGACGGGGTTGGCAAAGAAGGAATGACACGGAGACAGTGTTCAGTTGATCAGCAGCCTAGCCAGGATCTCTAGCCAAGTTCTGGTCTGGATCTCCAGAGAGGTTCTGTGTCCATGTTCTCTTGCTAGGTTCTCCAGGTTCTCCAGCCAGGTTCTGTAGCCATGTTCCCACGCTAGGTTCTCCAGCCAGGTTCTGTCCAGGTTCTCCAGCCAGGTTCAGTCACCAGGTTCTAGTCAGGTTCTCTTGCCAATTTCTGTAGTCAGGTTCAGTCCAGGATCTTTTGTCATGTTCTCTCCAGCGAAGTTCTTCTGTCTCTAGAGAACGTTCTGTGTAGGTTCTGTGCCTAGGTTCTGTGTCTCTTGGTTCTGTCTTCTAAGTTCTGTCTTCTAAGTTCTGTGTTCTAAGTTCTGTGTCTTGCTGTCTTGTTACATCTGTACTTATACCAGTTGATTCAATCCTATCAATCTCTATTACAAAGGTTAGGGCGTTTCTTATCTCCATTCCAGGGAGTAAAGATTAAGTAGCTTAAGCGTGATTGTTCGTAGTTAAAGTGATTAATTACCCGCCTGGCACTTAGTTAAGAGGTTTTATTCCCTCCCTAACTTCAGGAGAAAATCCCTACCTGGGGAAACAACCTTTCTCAGAGACCTTGGTTAAAACACATAGTGCCAAGAAGGTGAGCAAACATATTAAGAACAGTATGCCATATATGCCAGGTCCCTTGAAACAGCAAGCATGGACCGGCTCCCGGCACTCATGAACACAGACAATAGTAAGGTGAAGGCCTGGGGCGGGGTGTGGCAATGGTAAGGTGAAGAGGGGTCAATTGGGAAAAAAAGGGGACATCTGTAGTACTTTCAATAATAAAGATTTTTTTTAAAAAAAATATCTGTAATAGACAGTTAAGGAAATTACCAGACAGTGAAATAAACATGAGAACTTGCCCAACAAGGATTTCAGTGTAGAATTTGTATTTATTCAATGATCTTAATGGAACAAGTTATGATTAAAGATTGAATGAAAGAACCTGCCATTGATGTTTCACATCTGGGTGTTGTTTACATTCTTTTGTTGAGTCTATATCTTCATAAGCTTTGTAGCAGGTATGTGTGGAACACCTCCATTTCATGGTTAAGACAGGGTCAGAGGCCATGGATACTGACAACTGATTTGTCTGTCTTATCCTGACTTTTTCCATGACTATATATCCTGCCTTGTCTTGATGTATAAGCAAAACCTGGAAAACCTACAAAAATGTGTTTTGTAGCTGTCTAGGAATAATAAAGAAAATATTGCTGCTATTTTTGGTGAAGAAAGTCAATTTTATACATTTTATTTCAACATAAATAAAATGCAAATTTTGTTTAAAAATTTTGCAACAATACAAAGTTGTCAAAAATGTTGCTTTGAAATAATGTTATGAAAAAAATGTACAATACAAATGTTATTCAAGGGAAATGTCTTGGGAAGGGAAGAATAAAAATGAATACTTGTTTATATTTCTTATATTATATGATCCTCAAAACAATATTCAATGAATACTTTTACTTTATTTCAAAGATGTGATGAGTTTGAAAAGTAAGATAGAATCCAAAGTGCATAGCTAATAGCTTAACAAGGATTCACACCAAGCTTTATTATTTAAAAAACAACAACAACAACAGCAACTTGACAATGCACAAGTAGAACTTATTCACTGCAGAAAAATAGAATGTAAAAATAAGTAACAAGAAGAAAATTAATCACTAATAAGTATACAATGTAAAGATAATCATGTTACCAGTAAATATCTTAATGTATAGTCACTGACATTTTAATGCTCACATACCTTTTTTAAAGAAAATATAATTATATTCTAAGCAGGATTTTAAAGCATATTTTTTCACTTGCCAATATTTTAAGACAATATAACATATCAACAATGCTCTTTTAAAGCATCACTTTAAATATCTATATAATAATCTCTAGTTTTTTATTTTTCAGATCTCCACTTTTCTTTTACAATAAATATTATCATGAACATCATTGTAGCTAAACAATTCCAGTTCTGTCCCAGAAATTTATATTGAGGAAATATGTAAATATTAGGTAAAGGAATAGACAAATTTATAATGCTTTTAACTGTTGGTATAAAGTTGTCTTCCACATTATATCAATTTTATATCAAAATCTCATCAAATTACATCAATGTTTAGCAGATTTTTTTTCATTTTGCCAGAAAGATGATTGCATAATCTGCAATTTATATTAATATATTTATGTCTAACAACCAGTATAATAGTTAAGTACTTAGAAAATATTGTTGATAAATGTGTTATATGGATATATTGGCTAAATATTTGTTGAATGAATTATCAAATGATAAATACATATTAAAATATATTCAAAAGAATTATTTAATAAGAATAAAAGTTAGTGACAAACAAAATTAAGTGCTCTTGCATATTATTATTATTTGTTTTATTCCTTTGTTCTGCAGAGCTATATGTACAAACCCAAGTTAAAACTAGAAAAAAATAATGTAACCGAATAGAAGTTCTGCTTCCACATAGGATGCAAAAAGCTTAAAGAGATCATAACATTCATCTAATTATGAAAAAGCTGCAGGTAATGTGTAAAATCATAATTTGAGTTCTTCAGAGAGTTGAGCTTACAAGCCAACAAGACGATGTGGATTTCAAAGTGTGATGATCTCTTCAAGTGAGAGATGGAAAGCTGAATTCCTGTTTTCCACAGAACTTAGAAGTAGATGAGAAGAAGAACACAACTAAATATTTTAGCAGGTCCTTGCATCCTATTATGCTCTAGAATCAGTTTTAAATCCTGGAAGCTTCTGATAGTCCACCAACTCAGCAGGTGTTTCCCAAGGCCCTCCCTGCTAGGTGCTCCAAAAAGATTGGTGTCAGACAAGAAACCTCAGAAGGCAAACATAGTCAGCCTAGGTTTGCAGAGTAGAACATGAGGATCTGTAGAAGTCTTTCTGTGTTCTGGGTCCTGAATGAGAACCAGGTGAGGATCAGCCATCACTGAGGAAAAGCTTACACATGACCTCACTTCTATGTTCTTCTACCCTTGGGCATCAGCACTCCCAGTTCCTGGGCCTTTGGACTCTGACAAGGGTTTATACCTTATTCTCAGGCCTTTGTATTCAGACTAAATTACACTACCAGCTTTCCTCATCCTCCAGTTGTAGATGGCAGATTTGGGGATTTCTCAGCCTCTATAACAATGTGAGTCAATTCTTTTAACATTTATATGATTTTCTATTGATTCTGTTTCTCTGGAGAATAATAACACAATAAGTAAATTTTAGTACATCCACACAATAGAATATTACTCATAAATGCCAAATATTTAACCTCAAAAACATAGGCTAACAAAAAAAAAGACAGACAAAAAAAGACTACATATTCTATGATTCCATTTGTATCAACCTAGAAAAGACAAAACTATAAAGATCAGTTTTTGCCTTGGAGGCAAGAATGGATGAGAGGATTGTCTGAAAACTGGCAGTAGGGAATACTCTGGGTGAAGAAAATGTTCTATACCTTGGTAATGATGGTGGCTTTTTACCTGTAAACCAGGGGTGGGGAACCTATTTTTATAAAATCATTCATGGGCCATACCAAATTATCAACTTAAAAATTAGCTTACTATATTTAATCAAACATTTAATTAACCCTAATGCCAGACCAAATCATTTTGAGGGGCTTATAGGGCCAGGGTCCAGACATTCCCCACCACTGGTATAAACATTTGTCAAAACTCATAGAGCAGTACACTAAAAAGCGCAACTTTCATTGTCTGTAAGTTTTACTTTAATTAAAAGTGAAAAAAAATACATTTTTTAAAAAAATATACAGCAGAGAGACACAAAGACCTCTTGTGAAAGTGACACACAACATTCCCTGGGGAGACACATTTCCTTCCCCTTAGTTCCCTAGGTGGACAATTCTTGCCTATAGGAATGGGTAACTACATGCTCTCTGAGTAAATGTAATCAGAATCAATGCTTTGAATCTCACCTGAAATCCCTGAGTTCCATGCACTGATACTAAAAATGATATCGGCTAAGGTTTATTACATGATTTATATGTGTCAGGCCCAGTTTAAGTTCCTTAAAGGTTTTATTTCATTTAATCTTTTTTTTTTTAATATATTTTATTGATTTTTTACAGAGAGGAAGGGAGAGAGAGAGAGAGCTAGAAACATCGATGAGAGAGAAACATCGATCAGCTGCCTCCTGCACATTTCCCACTGGGGATGTGCCCGCAACCCAGGTACATGCCCTTGACCAGAATCGAACCTGGGACCTTTCAGTCCGCAGGCCAACGCTCTATCCACTGAGCCAAACCGGTTTCGGCTTTCATTTAATCTTAAAGACAACTCTAGGAGGCGGATACTATTATTCCTGCATATAGGTGACGTGCAGCATCATGAAGACATTAAGCAGGAGGTGGAGAACTGGGATGCCCTAACACTGACTGTCTTGTCCCAGTGCTTTGTCTCGCTCGCCGCAGATCACTTCCCAGTCTTCCCCGCCCTGCTGGGACCCTAAAAAGCTGACTTGGAGTATGGACTTCAATGGAGGTTTTTCTCATCCTCTTGCTTCTGGTTAAGTTCAGACAAGGAAGAGAATGACAAAGAGGGACATCAGTGTACGCATTTCTCTGGTTTCCTCCCTGTAAGGTGGTTGCTAGCAAGAGGCCTTCCTCCATCAAAGGTTACAACTGTTAGGTGCCACATCCTCTCTGAGTTTTGGTAACTACTCCCCTGACCTCATTCCTCTGGAAATCCTGGGAACTGCACTAGACCTTTTATTCATAATGAAAAGTCTTTACTGAGTGGTAAAATAAAATTTAAGGAATACAGGAAAGCAATTGAGGCACCTATATAATCCTCACATTGAGGGCCTCCTTAAATTTTGTGCCTTCAGTCCCTTGACCTATCCCTGATCCCTAGTTCTCCAGTGTACCATCTGTTTTCTGCTGGGGCACTAACCCAACCATGTTCTACGTACGCCCTACTGCTGGTCAATCAGTGCATGTTGTCACTATGACTATTGCCTCCCCAACTGCTCAGAAATAGTAAATGAAATGGTTCTGCAAGATGCTGACCACAGCTTAAGGCTCAGGGACTCAACTAGAAGCAATGTTGTTGTTTTAAATAAAATCAATGGGGGAGGGAAGCATTTGACAAGTTGTTTTTTATGAAAAAATTACTAGTCTATACTTGAATGGTTTGAAAACTATTGCTATATTGCTTTCAGGTAGAATAGGAGTCATTGTCAACATGTATTTATATGCTTAGCATAAGTTCCATGTCCACTGGAATAACAGAGTTTGTAACATGATGGTCATAAGCAAACTGCATACAGATTCCACCTCAGTAGCTCTGAGATGGGCTCCTGAAGTGAACAGTTTAACAGGCATTCCAGGTGATTCTAATGAACTTAATCCATGGGCTACACCTAGAGAAGCAACTAGGCTGTTACTGTAGTGAAGGTTCATAAAATAGGCTTATTCTTTCCTGATTCCATGGTATTTTTATACTTTTTCCATTATCCAAACCATAACCAGGTACAACTAGGTTCAACCAATAGACGCCATGGGGATGGCAACTGTGGTGGCCAGAAGATAAATATTCTGAAATCTAGTGGAAAACCTCACCAATGCATATCTCTAAATGACAGGTAAAACAAAATAAGTTAAACAACAAAAATAAACAACACACTAGTACTGTATTAGTGAATAATTAGACACTCATGGGCAAAGATGCACAACAGAGAGTCTTTACTAAGGGGTTAAAATTCAAGGTGCTCCGTATGAAGGCAGTCTGTCTTCACACTGTCCTTCAAATCATTTTCCAGGGGCCTCTACGTATTTGTCAAGTGGACTCTGAGGATGGCATCATACTAGCACTAACCAAAGCTGGATGAATCTTTAGAAGTACCAAATTACTATTCTCAAGCTACTGCAATCTAAGAAGATAATAGAGATGAAAATAAATGCAATAAAATGCATGACATAAATTACTAGTCTTCTTCTATTTGTTATTTTCTAATCATATTCCTGATAATGAAATTTATCATCCACCTAATTTAAAATATTTCCTATACTTCAGTAAAAAACAAAAATAAACAATATTTCCTATCTTCCCAATGACATAACTTTCAGCCCGCTAAACAGTGAGCATAATGAGGCAATAACTACACAATTGAACTCTCGGTATAAATTTCTTTGTTTTGAATGACAATTTGCTTTTTGGGTAACATATGCTTAAATAATACAGCATTATTTGTCCTAGGAGAATCTTTCTTGTAGTTGTTTTCTATATTGTGAGAAAATTTGCAAGCTGAATACCACATTAACATATTCATTTCATAAGACCATGAGATGACATGTGAAGCGCTGGCTGCCCTGTCCCTTAAATAGAAAAAAAAAATCTATTCAAATTGGAACTGTCAGGTTTTTAGGCAAATAACATAATGCAGCAATTTAAGGATAGACTTGGTGAAGCAACAATACTGCATTATCATCTCACCTTTCAGCATAAGTAAGCCAAGTTCTGCAGCTGAAAGTATTAAATGACTCTGGTTCCAATTTTTTTTCCAGTGGGGTTATGATGATTTGGAGCTACAAAGCAAATAATGTCAATCTTGTGGAGTCATGTTCTGTACCACTTGACTTTCAGAAACAACCATTTCACAAAAGTCCTATTTACTTTTGCTTTAATTTACAATTATTGAAATTTTAATAAGGATTTTGCGGCAACACCAGGCATCACATACTGCCAGGGAGAAATTATAACTTTATTGCAGCCTACACTGACAGCCAACTCATAAAAATGAATGACATTCTATATCATAACATCTCATAGGCTGCTCAGAATGTTAATAGCTTACTTCATCTTTCTTTAGCATAATGAGGCAGTGTAACCATATTCGATGCGAAAATGAAGATTAAGAAAATTTGAATTGAGGCAGGAAAGTAACATTTAACAGGATTCAGACAACATTCAGATTAAAAGTTTCAATTAAAACACTATTAGCAAGCTTTTTATCACAGAAGCAAAGCTTTGTCACCCAAGACCAATCACTATTTTGAAAAATGTTTATCTCTAGAAACACTTAGCTCTTCAGGCTCTATTTGTAAAATGCTATAAAGCTTCTTACCCAGTTCAGCACTGCAAGATTCATTGGATCAGATGGAATTGTAACAGATCAATGAGTTAAATAATTGTAAAAGATGTCTTTTATTTATTTTTTATTGTTGACACTATTAGAGATGTCCTTCATTCACCGCCCCCCCTTTATGTCCACTTCCTCCCAACTCATGCCCCCATCCTCCCCTAGCCATCAACACATTGTTGTTTGTGACCATGGGCTATGCATATACGGTCTTTGGCTAATCTCTTCACCTTCTTTCATCCAGTCCATCCCACCCCTCTCCCCTCTCATATCCCTCATTCTGTTCCAATGCTCCATACCTCTGGCTCTATTTTGTTTGTCAGTTTATTTTGGCCATTAGATTCCACAGATAAATGACATATGTGGTATTTGTCTTTCTCGACTAACTTATTTTACATAGCATAATAATCTCCAAGTCCATACATACTGTCGCAAAGAGTAAGAGTTAGCTCTTTTTCACAGCCACGGAGTATTCCATCGTATAAATGTAGCTTTTTTATCCACTCAAACACTGATAGGCACTTGGGCTACCTCCAGATCATGATTATTGTAAATAGCACAGCTATGAACATAGGGGTGCAAATATTCTCTCTGATTGGTGTTTAGAGTTTCTCAGGATATATTCTCAGAAGTGGGATCGCTGGGTCTAAAGGCAATTCCATTTTTAATTTTTTGAGGAAAATGTTTTCTAAAGTGGCTGCACTAGTCTGCATTCCCACCAACAGTGCAAGAGGGTTCCTTTTTCTCCATATCCTTACTAGCACTTGATTGTTGTTTTATTGATGGTAGCCATTCTGACAGGTGTGAGGTAATACCTCATTGTAGTTTTACTTTGCATCTCTCTGATGATTAGTGATGTTGAACATTTCTTTGTAGAAGTGTCTATTCAGGTCATAAGGATGTCTTTTTAGACATGTCATTAAGGTAATGCTCATGTCTATGAAAACTGTCCTTTAATTCCATAGCCTTGAACTTCCACACTTTTTAAAATTCTGTCGTTTATCTTTGGATTGAGATTAATGAAGAGATAGTTGAGGGCACATGATTTTTTAAAATGTATATATGAAATATAAATATAAGTTGCATATAAATATAAAATATATCATATAATATATATCATATATATATATTTTTTTTCCATTTCCATATGTATAGAATGGAAAATGCAATGACCACAAAGGATGAATGAAACAAAGTTAGAGACTCATACTAGCATATAAAACTTGAAACTGGTTTTGCACCTTTGTGAAGTTGTATTGCAATACCAAATTTTTAGTTCTCTGTATCTTTGTATAGAATTGAGAAATTCATTTTTGTCATCTTTCTATGCATTTGACGTATCAGTACAGAAACTTTTTAGTTAGTTGGGGAGCCCAACTGCCCAAAGGATGCAGACAGACTAAGTGGTCAAGGCCAGCCACAGATGGAGATAAATGTAGTCTTTGCTTTCTGAAGATGAATACAAAGTGGTTAGGGACGAATTAGCTATGCCTAACAGACTTCTACTACCAATTATATCCTGTGAGAGAATGATAATGTGTAATATTTGAGTGTTGCCATATCTCCTGTGTAGCTTATTTATGTGAGAAGAAACCAAAATACTAGAAAATATAACTGTTGTTTTACATTTTAAAATAACTAAGATTTATTGTGCTCTAATTACATCTGTTCCTCACTTTTGAAGATGTTGGAATACTGTCAATACCCTCTAATCTTTTAATGAATGCTGTACCATAACTAGTAATTTGACATTCCAAAAATTTGCCTATTTAGTTACATTTCTTAAATTTCTCCTAACTTTTTTATTTGCA
The DNA here is from genome assembly GCF_014108235.1 of Myotis myotis. Lineage (NCBI taxonomy): Eukaryota > Metazoa > Chordata > Mammalia > Chiroptera > Vespertilionidae > Myotis > Myotis myotis. Next base: position 164,511,685 of record NW_023416313.1, read on the forward strand.
TGGCATTTTATTTTTCCTCCACTTCAGATGAGTGCGTATTTTATTGACCACACCACCTAAACTCTTTTTTCTGATTTGTGCTAATTGCACATTTGTTTCCATGTACTTCCTAATTGTCAGCGACCGCAGCATTACAGCTTGCATTTCATTCAGTGCTTCAATTACCATGGATTTTGACTGGTAGTGAGTATTTTTCTGATGGTACTACTACAGAGCTACTTTGAAATAGATTTTAATGATTCATTGAATCCTTTGGGTTTATCACATTCTGCTAATTCTTTCGTGAAAAATCTCTATTCCCATCCATTGTATTTAATATCTGTTCCATTAATGCATTATAAATGCTTCTATGTGCAACCCCTGATTATGAATAAAAGGCATAATTACTTTCATTTTCTTTCTTTTTCATGATTATCCTAGTCTTACATAGGATATGTATTTTTGATCCAAATTTAAGGAATCGAAGTTTATTCTTTCTTTTTTGAGATGATGACCTCTAAACGTTATCCTTTCCTACAGTAAGTTTTAAGTGAGGTCTGCTGTTGTTAAATAATGTCTTTGAGATCATGGGATTTAGTGTTCATGCTCACAAGGGCAAAGAAACCACATTTTCCAAAAGATTAAAATGCAAAGAAAAAAAGAGAGAGAGACATTGGCTTATTTCCTGTCCCTAACTGTCCTTGCTGATACAGGTGTAAGTAACTTAATATTTCTTCACATTAACCTGTCAGATATAAAATGGATATATCCTCTTTGTTTCACTTTTTAAGTTAGATTGCCCTATTTTTTCCTCTTTTCTTTCATGTGAAGTTGGAGCGATTTTAATTTGCTAAATTGTAAAAGAGTAAAATAACCTTCAGGATAGGTGTGACTCAAAGCAAGGAGGGGGTGCAAAGGAGGGGCCGTGCGCCCATTTCAGTGAAGCTCAGTGAAGCAGGCCAGACATGGCAGGGAGTTGGATTTCAAGGATGGCCCAGGAAAGTACGCAGCGTGGTGACTCAGCATGGGTCTTAGGTCAGACTGATATCAATCGGAATCACAGTTGCCGTATGATTTTTGACACATTACTCATTTATTCTTTCTTTGTGTCGGTTTTTTTTTCTATTTTGCTTTGACAAATAAAAGAATAATGAAAACTGCCTCTGCATGTGGGAATAAGAATTAAATAAAATCATGGAGGCAAAGGGATCAGCACAGTACTTAACAAAGGACAGGCCTTTAAAATAATCAACGACTTGTATTTGTATGTGCTAATCTCCATTAATTTGAAATTTAATGGCAAGATGATATGAAACAAAGGAAACCTACCCTGGCAGTCTAGCCAAAAATTGACCTTTTGCTTCCAAATAGTTCAGTGAGATTTTCCTCCATTTTGAGAGACTGCATTTATGTAAAATTCAAACAGCTCACCTAAAAAATAGCTCAAAGTAGCTCTTCTAAAAACTGCTCCTATCTGGGAGAAAGTGTTTTGAAGATGATTAATGTAAAACTATCTAGTTGTGCAAATCTAGATGTGCAGTTTTCTGATGCAGACGTAGAATTATTCTGATAAAATAACATTATAAATCATTGAAAATGTACACTGTGTAGCTTCTAAAAATTAAATTGACATTCTTGTCTGAGTAGTGAAAATTATTTATTATGGTTTAAGTTGTGTCATGTAGCAAATGCTTCTGGTGGAGTAGGAAAAGGAAAGACATAAATCAAATCTTTATGACTAATGATTTAAATAAAGGTGTAATTTGGTTTAATTTTAATCTTATTGATTCTAACTCTTGCCAATTTCTGATTAGCTGCAAGTGGAGATGCATACAGCAAACAATTCTTAGTTGAGGAACTGACGTTGCAAATGATAGTATATCAGTCAAGGAGCTTCTAGCTTTGCTCCGGGAAAAGAGATAGACTGGCTACTCACTGCAAATCACGAACAAATTTGGGTGTTCTCTAGGGACATATCCATAGGTAATGACATATCAGACAGCATTTGAATGAGTGTGTCATAAATAGTACTATAAAAAGGAGATGACATGCCTTTATTTTATTTTATGTTATTATGGCTAGCTTATAAAATAAAGATGAAAAAGAAAAAAATAGAACCAAAGAACTCACAGATATAACATCTAGACAAAACTGTGTCTGCCAATCTCCCGGCTTGCTGTACTTGTTGGCACTGGAACCAATCCAAACTTAGTTTGACTCTCAATGCAGTACACTTATTAGCTGTGTTGTTATCTTTAGCAAGTCCCTTAACATCTCTGAGCCTCAGCTTGAACATCAGTATATAGTACAATAAGGAATTCAATTAGGTATTGGGGACATAAAAATGGATGTGATTTAATAAATATATTTTATTTCTTCATACAAAAATATGAAGAAATACTAGTAAAAGCCAATAAACAGTACATGAACAAGCTAGTTATAACTGTGGGCAACTAAGGTTCAGTTATGCACGAGGCTCTCTGAAAGATGGAAAACACATCTTACAGTCTTCAACTTGTAACTGTCTACTTGAGAATGAGGAAACTGTAATTTATATACTGATTTCCAAATTTTATTTAATGATTGAGAGATATACCTGAGGCATTAACTTTCAGGCATTTCTTGCTGCCAGGAGGAATGCCTACAGCATCAATTGTCAACTTGTGTGCCACAAGAATTTTTAAATATGTTTTTATTGATTTTAGAGAGGAAGAGAGAGGGAGAGAGAAATAGAAACATCAATGATGAGAGAAAATCATCAATCGGCTGCCTCCTGCATGCCCCCTAGAGGGAATCACACCTACAACCCAGGTATATGCCCTGATCAGGAATGGAACTGTGACCTCCAGGCTCAACCAGTGAGCAACACCAGCTGGGCTGCCACATAATTTTTAAAACATGCAATGCATGACTATTTAGTCAGGGGCACTTACCTATATTTTTTTAGATTGTCAAATGAAAAAATGACAACAGCCAACATAAAAATAGTCATCTGGTTTGAGTGACCTGTAGTGAACCATAAATATATAGGTTATATAATAGATTTGCATCTTATTGATCATGTTGCATAGTAAGGTTGCATCTGATTGGTTAATTCTTGGTACCAGAAATCTTTATATAAAAATATAGGCACCTTTCTTTTAAAAAAGAGTAGTTAACTATTATTATTTTTGTAAATAAATCAAAAGTATGCCTTTTTTGTCACACCAGCAAAAGATATTTTTTTTGGTATGCCACAGAATTTTAGTAATTAGTTTATGTGCTCCATGAGATGAAAAGGTTGGAAATCACTGGCCTATAGAATACCCTAATGCAGGAAGGTATTAAGGTAGAAAGCTCTTTGGAATATATGGGAACTGTCAAGTGAAGAGCAGATGATTTCCAGGGTGGCCTTAAAAAATGTGAGTAGAGAATGTTAGCATCAGTTATAGGAAGGGGACAAGATATATAAGATCTCTGCTATTATGGATCTTCTGGAAGTCATACAATAAAGAAATAAATGTAGGAGATAGTTTCTGGGATCAAAATAAATATACTATAAAAATAAAACAAAATCATATGATAAAGAATGACTGGAATATAGGACAAGGGAAAGAATGGAGAATGAGGAGAGGCCATATTAGGTTCAGTTATTAAGTTTCCCTACGATGGAAGAATGTGAAATAAGTTCTGCAAAAATCTAGGAGTAGAACATTCAAAAAAGAGCATACTATAAGAACAAAGACCCTAAGGCAGAATCAATTTTGGCATGCTCAGCAATCAGAAAAAGGGAGCAGAGTGTGGAAGGAGTAGAGAGTGATCAGAGATGAAATTGGAGAGAGGGTAGATTATATGTATCTCAAAGGAAAGGTAAGTCATTTAGATTTTATTCTACTACACTGAAATATATTAATCCTTTTAAGCATAAAAATGGTATGATCATACATATATATATATATATATATATATATATATATATATATATAATTGAATTTTGACAGGGAAGAAGAGGTATACAGAGTTTGAAACATCAATGAGAAAGAAACATCGATCAGCTGCCTCCTGCACACCCTCTACTGGGGATGTGCCTGCAACCAAGTACATGCCCTTGACCAGAATCGAACCTGGGACCTTTTAGTCCACAGACTGATGTTCTATCCACTGAGCCAAACCAGTTAGGGTTGTTTAAATATTTTTTGAGAAATGATTTTATCTTTTTCCATCACCATTTATCCACCACCCCATGTCCTCTTCCACCTCCATACACCCCACCCTCCCATAATCACCACATATTTGTCCTTGTCCAGTTCTCTCTTTTTTTTTCTTTTTTGCTTAATCCCTCCACTGCCCCTAACACCCGTACCCAACCAGAGCTGTCTGCCTGCTCTCTATCTATGAATCTCTCTCTATTTTTCTTTTTAGTGCAGTGTATTCACTAAATTCCACATATGAGTGAAATCATATGGTACTTGTCTTTCTCTGACTGAATAATTTCATTTAGTATAATGTTCTGCAGGTTCATCCATGCTGTCACAAAGGGTAAAATGTTTGTGTGTGTGTGTGTGTGTGTGTGTGTGTGTGTGTGTGTGTGTGTTTTGTTTGTTTGTTTGTTTTATGGCCGAGTAGTATTCCATTGTGTAAGTGTACCATGGCTATTTTATCCATTCATCTACTGATGGATACATAGGCCACTTTCAAATCTTGGCTGTTGTAAATGATTCTGCAATTAGCATAGGGGTGCATATATTCTTTTGAATTGTTTTTTGGGGTTTCTTTGAATAAATTCTCAGAAGTGGAATTGCCAGGTCATAAGCAGTGCCAATTTTTTTTAAAAAAAGATAGGTAAAGGGCCTGAATAGACACTTTTCCGAAGAGGACATACAGATGGCAAATAAACATATGAAAAGATGCTCAATGTCACTAATCATCAAAGAAATGCAAATTAAAACCACATTGAGATAGCACCACACCTATCAGAATGGCTATCATTAATAAATCAACAAAAAAGTGTTAGCAAGGATGTGGAGCAAAGGGAACCCTTGTGCACTGTTGGTGGCTATGCGGATTGCTGTAGCCACTGTGGAAAGCAGTAGGGAGTTACCTCAAAATATGTTAAAGTAGTTTTTAAATTATTTATATTTTTAAAAATCAGTTTGTTTACTGTATAAAATATAAATTTTTATGGAGGCAAGAAGGTAGATAATTATCACAGGAAGTAGTGCTGATAAAAGATGATGTTGCATAGACTATGTTAGTAGCAGTAGAGATGCAAAGAAGCAAACGGATGACGACATATTTAGAATCTTTAGTTCACTGAACCTGTTGATAGACTGGAGCATAGAAGGTATGCTTGTGATCACTGAGAAAGAGAGAAAGAAAAGGGAAAATAAAGTATTGGGAATCCATGAGACTTTGTTTTATACTTGACTTTAAATCTATCTAGGTGCATGACCTTACGTCAGCCAAACAGCTGTTTTAGGTTAAAGCTTCTTCATTGATGAAATGGCATCAATAATAGCATCACTATGGCAGAGTTGTTAAAGGTAAAACTTTAGAGCTAAAAAAATCTTATCAATTTCGATGTGGCATATAAATTTAAGGGTATTAGGAGCACCCTAAGTTGCTTTCTAAAAATTCTATGTGATTACTTGCTCATGTTTTATAACCTTTATTTATGATAACTAATGTGGTTAGTGTGTGAATTTTCTACAGTGGGGCCCTAAAGCAATCGTGTAACAGCTGTAATCTTAAAAATTGGGAAACTAAGTAAATGTCAACCTATAATAAAATCCAAATGGGTCTTTGATGAATGTTGATGGTGACTGGTAATTTACCTGATAAAATATTATAACTGCCCAGTTACCTTGGGATAGCTGATTTCTCAAAGTAATTACCCTGTTCTGCATATTGAAGTGTCATCAGAGGGAATTTTAACACAGAGTGTGATTTTAATTGCTAATTTAAATATCATATTTATTAATGAAATTGTAGCATTTTAATTCAGATTATTATGTTCAAAAAGAGAGAAGCATATTACATACTATACAGTGGACTGTTGTGCAATGACGAGGCTGTCCCTTGGTCCTTTCTGGGTGATCAGCATTGCTATGACCTATGATGGAGTTGTAAGTAATTGTTGCAGTACAAGGGGCATGTTTATTTCTTACTTGTTTGTTTGCTACCATTTTTAAATAAAACATCCCTAATAAAGATAAAATCTTATTGTGAAGGAACTAAAAAGCAATTGAATAATACAGCCTTCTATCCGATACCGGACCAAATCTTAAATCTAAGATATATTTAAGAAGTCAGTCTCTAAGTTCTGTGGTTTTGGAGCTGGGACCATTCATCACACTTTCCCACAAACCAGACTGCTGCCTTTCTCTCACTGGAGATCTGCTAACCCCACTTAAGGGCTCCCAGCCATCCCACCCTGGACTACTGGTGGCTCCACTCTGCCAAGATATGGGCAGAATCCAGTATGCAGTTTTGTGGCTCTGAGGTGAAGACAATTTCCCCCAACCTTCCCCAAAACCTGACTGGCACCTCCCCCTTACAGGAGATCCACTAACTCTCAGGGGCCCCACCTTGCTGAGATCAGGCTTCTGGAAGAATCTGGGACAGACTGAGTTGTGTGGCTCTAGAACAGAGGCCATTTTTCTCTCACATGCCTGAGTGGTGCAGAGCCCTCACTTCACAAGGTCAAATCCTGTCCTATTTGGATCTATTAAATGCTGCTGGCTTCACCCTGATGAATCCCTGAGATCCTGCCCTACCACCAAGCTTGCAAACACCCAGTGGGTAGCAACTAGACTTGGTGTCCCATAAGACATTGATGAGTGGCCTCAGACCCAATACTGGCACCAAGTGTGAATGTGTGTTAGTCTGAACACCACTTGCCCCTATCTGGCTAATTACTGAGAATGAACCTTATGCAAGTCAAGCACCCCTAGAGGCTCTTTCAGTGACAACCCTAATAGGCAACTATCCGGCAAAGGCAGGCAGGGGCAGAACTCGGGGCGCCTTTGGACTTTAGCTAACTTGTCCATAGACCTTGGCTGGTAAAAGCCAGCCTTGATATGCAACTTGGTTCTTCCCTCACATACACAGGCAAAACAGAGGCAGCCACAAATTGTGGATCACTTTTTAGCTCCAAACAGGTTGCCCAGGGTCAGTCAAAGGTGGTATTTGATATTGGCCTGCTCCAGAGTCCCTCCTAAGAAGCTCCCACCAACACAACTAGTGGCCCATTTCAAACAACATCAGAGCAGCATCCAATTAGCTACACGAGCAGAAAATCCAAAGGGAGATCTCGGCAGATACCAGTCACAGATGATATGAATTCCTCTTCATGTGGTAAGCACCTTTACAGGAGTTTGTATACTATAGTAAGGGTTTATCCTCACAGTCAGCCATCCTGAGAATCAACCCCAAACAGGAATGGCCAATAGCAATCAAGACTCAATTACAATAGGAGGAATCACATAGTTCCCACAAGGGACATTCTTGGAGCACCCCAATCAGATGATCAAGGAACCTGCACCATGAAGTCCCACATGAAGTCCCACAAGACACCTACTACATAAGGCCACCCTACCGAGGCTGGAGTCATAGTAGATCTACCTAATACATAGAAACAAACACAAAGAGGCAGGCAAAAATTGGAAAACAAAGAAACATGCCACAAATGAAAGAACAGGAAAAAATCTCCAGAGAAATAGCTAAATGGAATTGAGATAGGCAATTTATGAGATATAGAGTTCCAAAAAATGGTTATAAGAATGCCCAAGGAACTTAGTGAGAACTTCAGCAAAAATAATAAAGGAGATTATATATATATACTAATATGCTAAGTGTCCGACCATCTGACTGGTCGGTATGACCCGAACCGACCACAGGGGGCAGATGCTCAACGCAGGAGCTGCCGTGACATGCACTGGCCATTTATATAGAACTGACAACATGGATGTGGTAATCACAAAGCAACATTCGGCTACCCCCAAGTGGGACACAGGCCCTGCCACCACCCCAGAGCAAAAGCCCACCAAATTGCAGCCAACGCTGCCTAGACCACATGATGCAAAATGTGGCCCACAGCCCAGCCCAGCCCAGCCCGGAAATGGTCGCCGAGGGTGCTGGGTAATGACATCAAGTAGCAAATCCCCAGCTTCCTCTCCCTTGCAACGACTAGCCTCCTTGGAGTTTCTTCTGCTCAGGAACACAACTTGCCTTATAGCCAGGTGGAAACATTTCACACTTTAACCAAATGTCTGTGAAGCGTTTTCCCATGCCTCATCTCATTTGATACTCCCACAAATCCTGGAGTAGGTAGATAGGAGACTTGATGGAATCCTATTTTCTTCTCATTAGCTGGAAAATGGAGATTTAAAAAGCTTAAAAACTTAATCTGACTGAAAAGAAGTAAGAAATGGTGGACCTTGAAAATGACTTCAGGTTTTCTCACTGTGCAGAATACAGTCAAACACTGCTGCAGTTAAATATTTTACCCTTTCTTCTCCCTGTGTGATCTACAATAATAATATGCTTTTTGTTGATATTTGCTGCTGTGTTGCTGACAATTACCTGAAAGAGCAATTGCTTCACTGGGCTGGAAAAAGTCTAGCTACTTCAGAAAGCAGATCTAATTAAGCAAGTTTATTCTATATCTATAAAAGGCTAAGTTGACTCGCAAATGCATGATACATATAAAGCTCTGGCTGGCACCAATTGCACATGTGTGTTTCGATCTATTATTGTCAATCGTGGATTTGGTTGACACTTATTATAAAGAAAAGGGGAATAGTGATATTAAAATATTTCTTCCAATTAATTTCCTTTCAATGTGCACAAATTCATGCACTAAGCCACTAGTAAAAACTATAAAACAGAACCAGTCAGAAATGAAGAGTACAGACAGAGATCACACCATCTTGAAGAACAGAACTGCTCACAACTGGGATCCTAGCCTCACCACCCAATCTGGTCTCAGACACAAGCCAGGACCCTACAGCCACTCAGGACAAAGACCTGCAACCACAGCTGCAGAGCCATAGACACCAAGACTCAGATATCCTGGCCACAGATTCTGTGAGTCACAGAGCCCATTCTCCAACCTGCCGGGCCCTGCAGCAGCATAAGACCTGGAGACCCGCTCCACACAAGCAGGCCTCCTGCTGACACAGGGCAGCTGTGGGACTTAACTTTAACTCTGGGTGCACGCACATGGGGTCTGTTTCCTGAGGCGCAGGAGTGGACCCCCCGCTGACACAGGATCATCCAATGCAGGATCACCCAAATACATTAAAAAAAAAAACCTTCTGGAAGCTATCAGGGGAGAGATTGACAGCAATATAATCATAGTAGGAGACTTTAATACCCCATTAACATCACTGGATAAATCCTCTCGACAAAAAATTATTAAAGAAACAGCGATCCTAAATAATTCACTAGATCAGATGGACTTAATCGACATCTTTAGAACACCCCATCCCAAAACTACTGAATATACATTCTTCTCAAGTGCACAATGGACATTTTCAAAGATAGACCACATATTGAGACACAGGCAAAGTCTCTCCAAATTCAAGATTGAAATCATATCAAACATCTCCTCAGATCACAATGGCATAAAATTAGAAAACAACTACAAAAAAAACAATCACAAAAATTCAAACACTTGGCAGCTGAATAGCATGCTATTAAACAATGAGTGGGTTACCAAAGAGATCAAAGAAGAAATAAAAAAACATCCTGAAAACAAATGACAATGGAAACACAACAATCTAAAATCTTTGGGACACAATGAAAGCAGTCCTGAAAGGGAAGTTCATAGCATTACAGGCCTACCTCAAAAACAAGAAAAATGCTAATAAACCATCTAACTCTGCAAATTGAAGAATTAGAAACAGAGCAACAAGAAAAGTACAGAGTGAGCAGAAGGAAGGAAATAATAAAAATCATAGTGGAATTAAATGACACAGTGACCAAAAACAACAATACAAAAGATCAATGAAACGAAGAGCTGGTTCTTTAAAAGGATAAACAAGATTGATGAACCACTAGCCAGACTCACCAAGAACCAAAGAGAGAGTATCCAAATAAACAAAATCACAAACAAAAGAGGCAGAATAACAACAGACGCCACAGAAATATGAAGAATAGTTAAAAAATACTATGAGCAACTCTATTCCAACAAACTGGTCAACTCTGAAGAAATGGACATATTCCTAGAAAAATACAACCTACCAAAACTTAACCAGGAGGAATCAAAAAATCTGAATAGGCTCATATCTATGAAGGAAATTGAAGCAGTAATTAAAAAAACTTCCAACAAACAAAAGCCCTGGACCAGATGGCTTACAGGGGAGTTTTATCAAACATTAAAAGAAAAGATAAAACCTATCTTCCTCAGACTATTCCAAAAAATTCAAGAGGAAGAAACACTTCCAAGCTCTTTCTATGAAGCCATCATTACCCTAATCCCAAAGCCAGATAAAGACAATACAAAGAAAGAGAATTACAGGCCAATATCCATCATGAACATAGATGCCAAAATTCTCAACAAAATTCTAGCAAATCGAATCCAGCATTACATTAGAAAGATCATACACCATGACCAAGCGGGATTTATTCCAGGGATGCAAGGATGGTTCAATATCCACAAATCAATCAATGTAATACACCACATAAACAAACTGAGAAATAAAAACCATATAATCATAACCATTGATGCAGAAAAAGCATTTGACAAAATCCAACACCTTTTCTTGATAAAAACTCTCAGCAAGGTGGGAATAGAAGGAGCATACCTTAACATAATAAAAGCCATATATGACAAACCTACAGCCAGCATCATACTCAATGGGAAAAAACTAAAACCATTTTTTCTAGAACATGAGCAAGGCAGGGATGACCACTCTCACCACTCTTGTTCAACATAGTACTGGAAGTACTAGCCACTATGATCAGACAAGAAGAAGAAATAAAAGGCATTGAAATTGGAAAAGAAGAAGTAAAACTGTCCTTATTCACAGATGACATGATATTGTACACAGAAAACTCCAAAGACTCCATCACAAAATTACTAGACTTAATAAATGAATTTGGCAATGTAGCAAGATACAAAATTAACACCCAGAAGTCTATGGCTTTTTTATATACCATTAATGAACTCACAGAAAGAGAAACTAAAAAAGCAATCCCATTTACTATTGCAACGAAAAAATTAAGATATCTAGGAATAAGTTTAATCAAGGAGATAAAGGACCTGTACTCAGAAAATTTCAGGATGCTGAAAAAAGAGATAGAGGAAGACATAAACAAATGGAAGAATATACCATGTTCATGGGTTGGTAGAATCAACATCATTAAAATGACCATACTACCAAAGGCAATCTATAGATTCAATGCAATCCCCATTAAAATACCAATGGCATGCTTCAAATACCTAGAACAAAATCTCCAAAAAATCATATGGAATAAATGAAAAGAACCTGAAAAGCTGCAGCAATCTTGAGAAAGAAGAACAATGTTGGATATCAAGCAATAGGACAAAGCCACTGTTCTCAAAATTGCCTGATACTGGCACAAGAATAGACATATAGACCAGTGGAACAGAATAGAGAACCCAGAAATTGACACAAGCCATTATGCTCAATTAATATTTGATAAAGGAGGCAAGAGCATAGAATGGAGTCAAGACAGTCTCCTCAATAAATGGTGTTGGAAAAATTGGACAGATACTTTGAAAAAAATGAAACTAGACCACCAACTTACACTATACACAAAAGTAAACTCAAAATGGATAAAGGACTTAAATGTATTATGGGAAACCATAAAAATGTTAGAAGAAGCCATAGGCACGAAAATAGCAGACATTTGTCGTAGCAATATCTTTACCGATACAGCTCTAGGACAATGGAAACTAAGAAGAAGATAAACAAATGGGGCTACATCAAAATAAAAAGCTTCTGCACAGCAAAAGAAACCATCAACAAAACAACAAGAAAGCCCACTGCATGGGAGAACATATTTGTCAATATTATCTCTGATAAGGGTTTAATCTCCAAAATTACAGATAACTCATACAACTTAACAAAAGGAAGAGAAAAAAATCCAATAAAAAATGGGCAAAGGACCTAAATGGACACTTTTCAAAAGAAGACATTCAGAAAGCCAAGAGACATATGAAAACATGCTCAAAGTCACTAATCATCTGAGAGATGCAAATCAAAACAACAATGAGGGACCATCTCACACCTGTCAGAATAGCTATCCTCAACAAATCAACAAATGACAAGTGCTGAAGAGGACGCGGAGAAAAAGGAACCCTCCTTCACTGTTGGTGGGAATGCAGACTGGTGCACCCACTGTATAAGACAGTATGGCGTTTCCTCAAAAAATTAAAATTGGAACTACCATTTGACCCAGTAATACCACTTCTAGAAATATATCCCAAGAAAACAGAAACACCAATCAGAAAGGATATATGCACCCCTATGTTCAAAGCAGCACAATTTACAATAGCTAAGATTAGAAACAGCCTAAGTGCCTAACAGCAAATGAGTGGATTAGAAAACTGTGGTACATCTACACAATGGAATACTATGCTGCTGTGAAAAAGAAGGAATTCTTACCCTTTGCAACAGCATGGATGGAACTGGAGAGCATTATGCTAAGTGAAATAAGCCAGTTGGAGAAAGAAAAAACCACATGATCTCACTCATTTATGGAATATAAAGAACATTATAAACTGATGAACAAAAATAGATACTGAGGCAAAGAAGCATCAAACAGGCTATCAAACTACAATGGGAAGGCAGGGGAGGGTTGGAGGGTGGCAGGTAAGAGATCAACCGAAGGACTTGTATGCATGCATATAAGCATAACCAATGGACGCAAGACACTGGGGGTGGGTGAGGGCATGTGCCAGCAGGTAGGGGAGGCCAGGGGGAGGTCAATGGGCGAAAAAAAGGAGACATATGTACTACTATTTGTAATAATTTAAACATTAAAATAGGAATTAAAAAATAATTGAAGTACAAAACTGTTCTCAAATGAGGAAGTGAGCAAAATTATTCAACCAAAGGCATAGCCAATAGGTATGCAGTTCCAATGAACAGCCTACTATAAGAATGACAAGTAAGCCGAAACCGGTTTGGCTCAGTGGATAGAGCGTCAGCCTGCGTACTGAAGGGTCCCAGGTTCGATTCCAGTAAAAGGGCATGTACCTGGGTTGCAGGCACATCCCAGTGGGGAGTGTGCAGGAGGCAGCTGATCGATGTTTCTCTCTCATTGATGTTTCTAACTCTCTATCCCTCTACCTTCCTCTCTGTAAAAAATCAATAAAATATATTTTAAAAAAAAAAAGAATGACAAGTAATTTCTATTCAGTGTTTCCAAGGATGTTGCATGTGTTTACTTCTTTAAATGTATGTACAACTCAAAGAAATTACCATATCAGCAGTTTGTGCTATGTTATACAGCAGTGACTTAATAAAATAAATGTTTATTTCTGGCTTACTCTTCTAAAAAAAAGAAAGAAAGAAAGACTACAATAGAATGAATAAATAGTAGTATCAAATCAGCAATTTAAAAGACAAGGTAGCAGAAAGCACCTAAAAAGAGTTGAAAAAAACCCGAACATGGATTAAAAAGAATGAGGATAGTTTAAGGGACTATTGAAACAATAAGAAACATCATAGAGGTTCCAGAAGAAGAAAAGAGAGGTCAAGGGATTGAGAGCATATTTGAAGAAAACAATACCTGAAAACATCCCTAACCTGGTGAAATAAAAACAAACAAACAAACAAACAAACAAACAAACAAAAAACCCACCACAAGTCCAGAAAGTGTACAGTGCCCCAAACAAGATGAACCAAGAGTGGCCCTCACCAGAACACATCATCATTAAAATGGCAATGGTTAAAGACAAAGACAGAATCTTAAAAGCATCAAGAGAAAGTCAGTTACTAATAAGGGAGCTCTCATAAGACTTCAGTTGATTTTTCAACAGTAATATTTCAGGTCAGAAGGGTCAGGCATGAAATATTCAAAATGATAAAAAAGTAAGATCCTATAACCAAGACTACTTTACCTAGCAAGGCTATCATTAAAATTAAGGAGAAATAAAAATCTTCCCAGACAATAAAAAGCTAGAGTAGTTTGTTATCATTAAATATTACAAGAAATGTTAAAGGGCCTTCTTGAAGAAGAAAAGAAGAAGGAGGAGAAAGAGGTAAGGAGAAGGAGGAAGAGGGGAAACAACAAGAGAAGAACATAGTTAAAAGCATACAATGGCAATAAATATGTACCTATCATTGATAACTTTAAAAGTAAATAGCTTAAATTCTCCAATCAAAAGATACAGGTAGCTAAACAGATAAGAAAACACAGACAATAGTGTGGTGAAGGCCTGGGGAGGGCGTGTGTCTAGGGTGGAGGGGGCCAATGGGGAAAGAAGGGGGATGGACATCTGTAATACTTTCAACAATAAAGATAAATTAAATAAACAAAAAAAGTTTTGGTACATTCACACAATGAAATACTACTGGGCAGTAAAAAAGAAGGAAATGTTACCTTTACCAACAACATGGATACACCTGGAGAGTATTATGCTAAGTGAAATAAACCAGTCAGAGAAAGACAAGTACCCTAGGATTTCACTCATATATGGGATCTAATGAATAAAATAAACTAATAAATAAAATAGAAACAGGAAGCACTGACTGACAGTTGGGATAAGGTGGCTAGGTGAAAAAGGTAAAGGGATTAAGAAAAAACAAAAAAAACAACACCTTATAGATACAGGCAATAGTATGGTGATTACCAGAGGGGAAGGGGAGTGGAGAAGGTAGAAGAGGGTAATGGGGTGATAAGTGGTGGTGGAAGGAGACTTGACTTGAATGTGAACACACAATACAATATGCAGAGGATGTATTATATAACTGTATGCCTGAAACCTATATGAATTTATTAACCAATGTTACCCCAATAAACCCAATTAAAAATAAATTAAATAAATCTTGAAATTCCCTGAGAAAGACAAAGAAATCAGGTTTTATCTATTTTCTGAGAGTCATATGTTTGATTTCATTAGATCTTCAAATAAACTATAGAAGTATACTGACAATATGATGTTTAATATTATTCACTGCTCATCAAACTTTTGATTTTTTATTAGTTTTGTGTCTTGCTCTTCAAAGTATAATTCTCCCAGACGCCATCAGTTCAAGAAATCCAGTGAAAAAGTTTAAGATCCTGACCTGAAAATGAATTAGAGAAACTCAAAGTAATTGCCTGGAATAAGTGTGTGGGAAGTTGTGACAAGTTTAAAGGGACAGAAGTAGACTGGAATTAAAAATATTTTTTCAGAATATTTGAAATTACCACCTGACGATGTATTTTGAGCATGACAAAAAACATCTAGCTAAGGATCAATTTTAGTTAGTAAATCTATTCCAAGAAAACAATAAATTCTCTAAAAGCTCAAAAGTACTTGTTCCCTGTTCTTCCTCAGACTTTTAATCGGTAATCACCAGTTATGGGTAAAATATAGGTTATAAGACACTAAAGACTCTGCTGGCAATTTTTAAAAGTTAACCCTCTCAGTTTTTTACAAACTAGATGTAAATCATTAGAAAAATATAAAAGAAATTTAAAATTTAAAGAATGAACATGTACTTGAACAAACACTTCAACAAAGAACATATACAAATGGCAATAAGCACAAGAAAACATGATCAGCATCATCATTCATTAGAAGAAAGTAAAGTAAAATCACAATAAAATGCCACTGCACATACAGGGTGGAGCAAAAGCAGGTTTAGAGTTATGAGTATGGGATACAGATTTGATTCTTGCATTATTACTAACTAGTGGCCCATTGTACGAATTCATGCACACTGAAAGGAAATTAATTAGGAGAAATATTTTAATATTGCTATTCGTCCTTTCTCTATAATAAGTGTCAACCAAATCCACGATGGACAATAATAGATCGAAACACACATGTGCAATTGGTGCCAGCCAGAGCTTTATATGTATCATGCATTTGCGAGTCAACTTAGCCTTTTATAGATATAGAATAAACTTGCTTAATTAGATCTGCTTTCTGAAGTAGCTAGACTTTTTCCAGCCCAGTGAAGCAACTGCTCTTTCAGGTAATTGTCAGCAACACAGCAGCAAATATCAGCAAAAAGCATATTATTATTGTAGGTCACACAGGGAGAACAAAAGGTAAATTATTTAACTGCAGCAGTGTTTGACTATATTCTGCGCAGTGAGAAAACCTGAAGTCATTTTCAAGGTCCACCATTTCTTACTTCTTTTCAGTCAGATTAAGTTTTTAAGCTTTTTAAATCTCCATTTTCCAGCTAATGAGAAGAAAATAGGATTCCACCAAGTCTCCTATCTACCTACTCCAGGATTTCTGGGAGTATCAAATGAGATGAGGCACGGGAAAACGCTTCACAGACATTTGGTTAAAGTGTGAAATGTTTCCACTTGGCTATAAAGCAAATCGTGTTCCAGGGCTGAAGAAACTCCAAAAAGGCTAGTCACTAGGGAGAGGAAGCCAGGCGTTGCTACCTGACATCATTACCCGGCGCCCACAGCGACCATTTCTGGGCTGGTTGTGGGCTGCATTTTGCACCATGTGGTCTCGGCAGCTTTGGCTGTGATTTGGTGAGCTGTCGCTCTGGGGTAGTGCTGGGGCCTCTGTCCCACTTGGGGGAAGCCGAGTGTTGCTTTGTGGGCACCACACCACAGTGCCATTTCTCTGTAAATGACCGGTGTGTGTCACAGCAGCTCCTATGTTAAGCATCTGCCCCCTGGTGGTCAGTGCGCATCATAGTGACTAGTCGGATGGTCAGATACTTAGCATATTATCCATTAATATATATAGATTACAGTATTATTTCCTATATGAACAACTATAAACCTCTACACTACCCTGTACACTAAATTAACTAAAATTTAAACAATAAATAAAACAAAAATACCAAATGCTAATGAGACTGTGGAGCAAAAGAACTCTCCTGTTTTGCTGGTAGGGATGCAAAAAGATATAATCACATTTGAAAACAGTTTGGTAGTTTCTTATAACTTTAAACATACATTTACCACATCCTAGAAATTCCTCTAAGAATTTACCTCAAAAGGATCTATGTAAATACCAACATGCAAATGTTCATTGCATTTTTATTTACAATGCCCTATCAATCAGGTAGAGATAAACAAATTCTGATACATGCATACAATAGATTAATATTAGTAATTTAAAAAATGAGCTTCAAATCCATGCAACACATGGATTAATCTCACAAAAAATGCAAAGGGCTATATGAACTATTCCATTCCATTTACATAATACTTTGGTAATAGCAAAACAATGAGGACAGAAAACAGATGAGTGGCTGCCAGAGCCTGCAGGAAGGGTTAGAGATTTAGCACAATGGAGCATGAAGAAACTTACTGGGATGATGGAAATATTCTATGCCCTGATTGTGGTGGTGGTTACATGACTGTATACATTTGCCAATGAACTGAGTATACCTATAAAGGGTGAATTTTAATGAATATAGATTATGCATCAATACATGTGATTTTGAAACATTAAAATGGTCTTATAAACAACTTCACAACAGTAATTTAAAAATTTAAAATAAATAGATAAAATTGAAGAGAATGTTACTTACTAAAACAAACACAGGAAAAATAAAAAAATCTAAGAAATCTGATATTTTATATATATATATATATATATATATAGAGAGAGAGAGAGAGAGAGAGAGAGAGAGAGAATTAAATATTCACTATATTCAATTTTGTAATACTTAATTCCAGAAATCATCTGTAACTTTTTAAATGTTTAAGAAAATAATAATAATTCTAGCTAACACTTACAGAGAACAGAAACTGTGGAAATACTTTCAACACATTTTATGAAGCCAACATTATCTTGCTAGGAAGTCTGACAAGGCGCTACATGAAAGAAAAGCACAATCTAGTCTCATTATAAAAACTGATGCAAAAATCCTACACAAATATTGTAAAACAAATTCAGTAACGTATAAAAAAGCTTAATATATCCTGAAAGATTTTATTTCTATTCTAGAAATGCAAGAATGTTTTAGTATTCAAATACCAATGTCATCTTTGATTTTGATAATTCTACTGTAGTTATAGAAGAGGTCTTTTCATGAAATCAAACTGATTAGGAATAAAGGAGGACATTCAGCAAATTTCTTTCTTAAGTGATAAAGAAAAAAACAGAGGGAGGAGAATCATAAACAAACAAGTTAAATGCAAACACTTGGCAAATCTGAATAGATGGCAGTTGTTTGTACATTTCTAGCAATGTTCGTGTTTGAAATGTTATCCCACTCCCTCCAAATTTGCCAAAAATACACTTAAGAAGCAATCATACAATTCACTATAGAATAAAAAGACAAACCAGGTGATTTTCTAAAATCTATGGAAAATGGCATAAACTGGAAATAAAAACAAATGTATATAAAACCTCGGCAAACTACATATGGGAGCTTTTTAAATGTAATAATCATCTTCAAATTATGAAATAAAAACTAAAGCAAAAATCCTTCTTAAGGTTAAAATGTTAATGTTTCCTTCCAAGAAAAAAAGTGAGCAAGATTACTCATTGCTTCCATTCCATTTCAACCTATTTTATTCATAGATAGTCCAGTACAGCAAGGAGTAAAAGGGTAATGATTAGAAGGGGTAAAATGTCTTTCTCATATAAGGACTATATGTTTGTGTCCATGTAATTTTTAAGAGAATTTTTTACTAAATTACTAGAAATAGTACAATTAAATGTGGTTTCTGATATAGGGCCAATATAAAAAAATGTATTTCTTTATACAACAAGATTAAAATAAAAAATAACCCCATTTAGAATAGCATAAAAAGCATCAGTATCTTGAAATAAATCTTATCCAATACTAGAGGCCCGGAACACGAAATTTGCTCATGGGTATGGTCCCTAGGCATTGCCTGTGATCAAGGTCATCTTCCCCAGCTGCTGACAGCTGGCCCCACCCCTGATGCCACCCACCCCCAATTCCCCATTTGCCATCTAGTAATCAGAGCTGGACGGCTGGGGGGTTGGGGGGGTGGGAACTGAGAGGTCAGCTGTTCCCACACACTCACTGGCCCTGTCCCTGCCTCAGCGCGCCTGCTGTGTGTGGGGTGACTGGCGGGGTGGGGGCCTTGGCCTGGCTCCTCTGGCATCCCCTGCCACCCACCCCCAGTTCTCCGTTCACCATCGGGCGATGGAAGCCTCCTAGCCAGGGGAAGGGATCAAGAGGTGGTCAGTGCACCTCATAGTGACTGGTCGAGAGGTCGTCCTGGTCATTCCACCATAAGGGTAAATTTGCATATTACCCTTTTATTATATAGGATATATAAAATCTCCCCAGAACTATATAGCATTGTTGAGCAAAATGGAATCCAACCCGAATAAATTGAGGGATAAAATATGTTCATAAAGGTAAAATTCAAATTTATAAATGTCATCATTAGTTTCAGCAGGCTTATTTATTTTCAAAAACTGACATATTGATTCTAAAATTTAGATGACACTGCAAAAGGCTGAGTAGCTAACATCTTCAAAAAGAATAAAGTAGTCATAGCACTAGATAATAAGCACGGCATTGGTAATGCACAAAGTGAAGGATTAGTGCAAAGGTAACTAGACCACTATAGCCAAATAGAGTCCTGAAAAATAACAACCTGATTTATGATAAAGAGAGAGCTATATAATAGGAGGGATGATCTTTTCAAGACATGGTGCTTAGTAATTGGGTATCATAAGAAAAATCAAATCTAGACTTTTACCTCACATCATTCCCCAAAATCATTTTCATTTATTGTACATCTAAATGAAAAAGGTAAAGCAATAACAATTTTACAAGATAACATATCTTCATGGCCTTGGGAGGCAAATATTTTTTTAAATAGAACATAAAACACTAATAATCTGAATTAAATGAAAATTTAGTATTGCAGTCATGAAGAAGGCACCAGTAAAAGTTCAAAAGCAAGCCAAAGGTCTAGAAGATTATTCATAATTCATATAATTGACAAATGGCTTACATGCAGAATACACAAAAATCTCAACAATAAAAAAAGAGGCAACCCAATAAAAAATGGTAAGTTTTCAGTTTACAAAAGAGGCTACAGAAATATCCAATAAATATTTGAAAGGTGTTCAACTTCACTAGTCTCCAACTAAATGATAATAAAATCCACCTTGAGAAACCACTACACGTCCACCAGAACAGCTAAAATTAAAGTTTTGATTAGATATATGAGCAACTAGAAATCTCACACAATACTGTTGGGATGCAACTGAAACAACCACTTGGGAAAAAGGTTTCACATTATCTACTGTATTTAAACACATACTTACTGCATAACTCAGGGATTTCACTTCTATGTATACATTCAACAGAAACAGGGGTACATACGCATTAATAGAAACCTTTACAAATGTTACCCAAGTACTCATTTATAATTGTCCAACACTGAAAAAAAAAATGTCTGGCAAGACAAGAAATAAATAGTGATATGTGCATCGATTGTTCTTCTGTCAAAATAAATCTGATGAAGCTACACACAATAATGTATGTGAATCTCAATTTGAGCAAGAAGAATGAATACAAACCACATCCTGTATGAATCCATATAAAAATGTGAGGTTTAAATTATTCTACACCACTGGAAGTCAGCATACTGGCAACATTTTTGGAGAAGAGAGAGAATAGCAGCTGGGATGGGGCATGAGGACCCTTCTAGGTCCAGTTAATCTTCTATTTTGTACACACACACACACACACACACACACACACACACACACACACACATATATATATATATATATATATATATATATATATATATTTGTCATTGATTTCAGAGAGGAAGGGAGAGGAAGAGAGAGATAGAAACATCAATGATAAGAGAGAATCCTTGATTGGCTTTCTCTTGCACGGCCCCTAATGGAGATGGAACACACAACCAGGGCATGCGCACTTGACTGGAATCGAACCTGGGACCCTTTGGGTCCACAGGCAGATCCTCTATCCATTGTGCCAAACTGGCTAGGGCTAATCTTCTAGATCTTAACCTAGTCTGATAGTTTATGGATGTGTACACTCTGTACTAATTCATTGAGCTGTATACACATGATTTGTACAATTTAATGTATGTATATTATATTTCACTTAAAAGTTGAAAATAATGAAACATTAAAATAAAATTATACTGTATTATTTAGTGGAGAAATAAAATTATGCCAAAAGGACCAATACACAGCTTAAAGGATTTCCCACTGATAAATTTTAACATCTAAAAGAAAAATAGCTGCAGTGGATTGGAACAAGTTGGATCAATAAAAATTCAAGACAGTGTGGTGATTATGGGAGGTGAGGGGAGTGGGTGGAGGTAGAAGAGGGTATAAGGAGGATAAATGGTGATGGGGAAAATAAAGAAAAAAAGAATGAAAAAAATTTAAACAAACACAAAAAAATAAAAATCCAAGAGTCCAAAATGATTTTTATAAAAAGTCAGATAAAAATCATTTGTCATTCTTTGAGGAAGCTATTAAAACAACTCCTTAAGATTTGAGTATTTATATTGTTCTTACAACAAATAACTATATTTCAGGACAATTCAATAGCCCCAGTTTGTTAGGAAAAGCTCTATGTTACAGATAATCCCATCACCAGCTAATATGGAGGAGTAACTTGAGTTAGAAAAAATTTTGCAAACCTTAAATGAAATAATCAATTCAAGCAATTGTTAAAATCCATTAAATGAATGTTTTATGCAGCACTAGGATTTAGTTCCATACTTGCAAGGAGAACAATTTAACTAAACAACAGAAGAATTAGATATCACATAAACCATCAATCTTACCATCACTAATGGTGAGATAACCTGATAATGTGTGTTTTCTGATGTGACTCACCAGAAAGTACAAAAATATCACCTAAGATTTATTCTAGTCAAGCATGTGTAACTTGAAACTATTGAGGCTGAAGATATAACTGAAGATTCAGAGATACAAACTAAGTGATTCTATAAGAAAACAATCAAAAAAGTCCAGAAGGTAGGGTGTTTGTAGATCAATTGATCCCATTTTTTCACAATTCAGTGTCCTAAATGGGGGTATGGAAGGGGAGGTATTTCTACACCTGGCCAGCATGGCTCAGTAGTTGAGCATCTACCTATGAACCAGGAGGTCAGAGTTCAATTCCTGGTCAGGACACATGCCTAGGTGGTGGGCTTGATTCCCAGAAAGGAGCATGCAGGAGGCAGTCGATCAATGATGTTTCTCTCTTAACAATGTTTTTATCTTTCTATTCCTCTCCCTTCCTCTCACTCTAAAAATTAATAAAAACATTTTTTTTAAAAAAAGGGGGTAGATTGAAATAAATTTAAGGGCATAACAATCAGAAAAAAATGTGTGGTACTTTATATTGACACTGCTTTGAAGAAATCAGCTCTAAATAAAATTTTTAATTAACTGGGGGAATCTAAATGCAATCTGGATTTATATGTAATAAAAATCTACACAGATGTAAATGTGAAGATTGCTGGCTGAAAAACTAGGTGACAATGCAGTAATATAGGAAGTTTACATTTGATAAAAAAATAATATGTAAGACTAAAGGAAAATGTATTAACAAAGGGGCCTCTATGTAATGGAACTATTTTAGCCCATCTGTTCCTCTGTATTTTCTAATTTTGCTATAATGCATATATACTGCTTTTGTAATAATAAAACATAATTTAAATGAGCCAAAATTTCTGAATAGCAAATTACTGTATATGTGCTTATTAATTTAGGCAATGTAAAGTGCTCTATTGCAACTAATAACTGTCATTATCCAGTCAATATAGATGCACCTCTTACCTACCTCTTAAAGATTTAATTATAAAATCCTGACATCATTAGTGGCTATTAGTATAGTATATATGATTACTGAAGTTAGAAAAGTTATATTGCATCACTGTATACTTATTTTCTAAGTTTGATATTGTAATGTATTTAAAAATTATGCATTATTAACTTTTTATGTATATTTGAATATTTGATTATTTTAATTACAAGGTGCATAATGTTTATTCAACACAATATAGAATATCTGTAGACAAAATGTAGAAATTAAAAAATTACAGGCAAAATCACTACCCAGAATTAATATCCATTTATTTAC
This sequence comes from Myotis myotis, assembly GCF_014108235.1. Lineage (NCBI taxonomy): Eukaryota > Metazoa > Chordata > Mammalia > Chiroptera > Vespertilionidae > Myotis > Myotis myotis. The sequence goes on from NW_023416313.1 coordinate 164,534,883, forward strand.
TAGAGGCCTGATGCACGAAATTTAAGAGTAGGCCTTCCTTCCCCTGGCTGCTGGCACTGGCTTCCCTCTGACACCCGGGACCCAGGCTCCCCTCCAGCCGCCAGCAGGCACCCAGGACCCAGGCTTCCCTCGCAGCCCTGGCTTCATCCGGAAGGACAGAAGGACTTCTGGAAGGACGTCCAGTATAATTAGCATATTATGCTTATATTATTATAGATAGGGTTTGTCTTTTAAATATCAATGTTTGTCTGCCTATCTATCTACCTATTTATCTATCTTCCTTTGTTCAAAACAGTATCAGTTCAGTATTGTTTAGGTAAGTAGATAGAAAGAAGGAGAATGATAGAGATAGACAGGTAGAGATTAGATAGATAGATAGATAGATAGATAGATAGATAGATAGATAGATAGATGATAGATAGAGATAGAGGAATAAATATGCACATATTAGTTATCCCCCATTAGTTATTTATGTCTTCCTTAATCTCACTTATGTTTTGCCCACTTGATCTTTGATCTGCTGAGGAAAGAAAATTATACTTTTTAAAAAATGTTTCTATTTACTGAAGCTTTTAGTTTTTAAATTTTGTAGACATGGTATTTTATAAATATTTATGACAGTTATGTATATTATCCTCTTTATTAATATAGTATCTATCTCTTTCCCATTTAATATTTTTACCAACCATGAATGACACCTGTTTAATATTAATATAGTGATCCTTGCTTTTTACTTAGTTTCCAATTGTCTCCCATACCTTTGTGAAAAATTTCACTTTCAAGCTTTTTTAGTTTTTATTACATATGTATGTTTCTTTCATACAATAAATCATTGACTTTGTTACTAGATATAATCCTGGAAGAATCATGATGCCTCTCAGAGGTTCAACTATAGACAACTTAAAAAGTTTGTTTAAGAAATACAGCTAGGGTTAAAAAAACACACAATAATAAGAGACGGAGAAAGATGCTCAGGAACAAAGAGACACACTAAGCACAGGAAACTATAAAGCGCCAAGTGAATGTTAGATTTGTGTCCTCATATAAGACCACACAGCAGGAGCCATAGGTGGAGAAATGCAACCAGAGGCTCAGCCCCAAAGCAGGGAGGATACGGACAAGAAATATCCATTGTCTCTCCTCCTAACTTAAACCCTACAGCAGCCTCCAATTGAGTGCATTCTGCTTGAATTCAGTCCACAAAGGAACCTGGAAGATGTAGACTGTACAGTTCTGCATCCATAACCAGAGCAGATTAGAGAAGAAAATAAAATATGTGGTCCAGGAAGCAAACAGAAAAGTATCAGAATGGAACACCCACTCACATCCATTTTGGCCTTTGCTAAGATTAAGAAAATCACATCCCTAGCTCAGGGAGGGACCACAGTTCGATTATGACTGAAATTGTTGCAGGGTGTCAGCAATTCAGTCGTACTCCGAGCTGGAAGTATGATTAAATTTTAATGTTACCCATCATCAATACTCTTCATACAAGACAGCAAGGAGAGTGGGAGAAAAGAAATACCGAATTAACATGCAGTATGTTAATTAGCTGCAACTGTTCTTGTCTTTGGTCATGAGGGCAAGTTTAATCTTCATAATTTCCTTCTTCTATTATCCATTATATGTTCAAACTAGGTTTTGCCAAATTTCTGCAGGACAGGAATTTTTGTTTCATCAGATGAGCCAAATCTTAATTTCATAGGATCAGCTCTTAGTGATCCTGTCTTTATGTGGTGGCCATAGTGTTTCATTGACTGTTTTTATGAGTCATGTAAGTGTTAATATGTTCCAAAGTGAATCTCCTGATTCCAGACGAGTCCTTCTAGCCCAATTTTCCCTTATTAATCAGAATTAATCACACCAGCCAAGAATGTAAACTTCATTGCTGCCAGTCAGATCAATGGCATTAGGAGCTAAAAAGACAAGGGTGCAGTTTCAAATCCCAATTTAATAGAAACACAGCTATATTTCTTGACAGAAATTATATTTCCTTCCTTAAAAAGCAGGACCTCCAAAGATACCAAGTACAAGGTTCAAAGTAGGAAGCAAATTTTTGTAAGTAGGCTATTTAGGTAAAATAATAAAATAGATTCCTCTCAATTTTACCTCTTATTTCCTGGGCCTACATATATTGGCTTTTGGAAATATGGCACCATATAATAGCTGATGGACTAATCTGTTTGGCCAGCACCACCATTGCAATCAATATTGTCTCCCAGCTGGCACTGTAAGTTAGCCTCCAGGAGGCCAATCCATCATTCTCTCAGGCCAGCTGCTTATTGGTGATGAGACACGTGGGGAAACATGAATTTCATGGATCTTCTGTGACAATTATTTTGCTGTAAAATGAGTTTTTTGATCAAATGCAATGTAGTGTTGGACATTATGGCAATAATTAAGGCAGGCTATGAGGCCATGTTTGGTAATACTGAAAGAACCATTGAAGGCAGGAGAATAGGAACTCTTTTCCTGAATGTCTATCTGTTTCTATGTGGAAAAATCATTGCTTATTCCATAATGTAAAGAGTTCACCAGGTGACTTTCTGGTATCCCTATGGAATGGTGCCTTATCAGGAGCTCAACACTGCCTTTGGGAATTGGTTGGTTGGACATTCAGTAATAGTAACCAGATCAGGCTTGCAAACAGGTAGTCCATTTTGTTGAATTCACGCATACTGAGCATCCATGATATCATGATTACTTTTTTACTAGTACATTGTATCATTAAGTAAGTACCAGAGTCACTGGGAAAAGAGATTTATAGACATCCATTCATCCATGGCAGAGGCCATACACCTGACCCACCTGATTATTAAGCGCCTTCTCATTAGAGGATTCTCACGATGAATACAAATGTAGATTAGGAGATCTGACAAATAAGTAGGAGCAAATTATAGCAGACTCAGTAATCTGCTCATTCAATACATTCATGAATTCTATACCTGTTCAGACTCAGTCTCATATATATAATTTCCACTTAACAACTTGTAAGGCTAATGTGCATGCACAACTTTAAGATTTAATAGCTCAAATAATGGCCAGTTGGTAGGAACACTTCAAATCACAGCCGGTGTCCCATTTTCAAGTGTTTTATTTTTCCAGGGCCCAGTAGCAAGTCAGAAATTGCTTCTAAAATAGAGAAAAACATGTGACAGAAGGGTCATGGCTCTGCTCTAAAATCCTGGGCCCGTGAGCAGTGATCCTCTTCCAGGTGCTAGGCAGAACCTTGAAACAGCATCACTCTCAACCACATGTGATGAGGCCCACATGGCAGTGGGTTACAGGCAGGGGAGCTTATAGATAGATGTGCTCTTTCTGCAAGGTGCAGTTTCTCCTGGGAATTCTCTATAAAAGGGGGTCTTCTTATATGCCTCTCTTAGTAATAGCTACTATGTCAGTCAGATTCTTGCAAGAAATAGAATTCTGCATCTATGGTCCAGCACAGAGACTTTACTGAAGGGACTACTTACCTCCACATGGTCAGGATTTATGGTCTCAACAAAGGATGATGAAATACCTAAATATCAGGAACAGTAAAAAGCTGCTACCATCCCTAGATCTGAAGGGACAAGGGGTAAAAATAGCATTACTTAATCCCATGAAGAGCTAGTGCTATAGAGAAAGTTTATCTAGTAGACACTGCACTCAGGCAGAATCAGTGAAGGAATAGGGAAGAAATGTCATGATTTTTCTCTCTTCTTGTGCCCACTTATCTCCTTCCAGTGCCTTGAATTAATGCAATTTAAATAGAGCTGGCTGGCAGAGGAACAAAGTGATAGTTTTAGGAGTTTGTCTCCTGGAGCACAGAACAGAGCAACGAAGGATGGAGAAGGAATTGAATGGAAGAAACATGATAATCGACACATTTTTCTTGTCCAATATGTCTTTTTTATTTTATTGTTTATTTTATTTCATTTACATATAATAATAGTGAAGATATGCTTAGTTTGAGTTTCATCATCTTATGTAATGATTTCCCCTTTCAATGGTTCCATTTTCTTACATTTCCTGCACATGCACATTTGGATTTGTTTTCCACCAGAGTATGTATCTATGTGTGTTGTGTATCAGTTATAAAGGTTACTACTAGAAGAAATAAACACTTGCTGGTTAATTTGCAAATATACATAAAGTAGAGATGCACCACATGAATGTTTAGCCAAATTCTGAAGGGCTGAGTGCCAAAGCCATTGTCTACCTTAAGTTAAATATTATAATCATAGAATACATCTGAACTTTTATCAAATTCAATCATGGTTGAAATTTTGTTATTAAAATGTTAGTAACCTGAATTATAAAGTTTGATATTATAGTTCATGATAATAATTTCTCAGCACTGTCAGCTGTTAGATTGCTCCTGTGGTCACCATCACACAGACAGATGCTAAGTTGGCTACCTTTCCCATTACCATACTTACAATGATATTCCCACCATAACATGTACTTCCCTATAATATTAAAGGACTAAGGCACAGATTTGAAAGTTCTGGATCCTGAAAATGTGGTTGACGGTGATGATGCCGCTTCATTGGGGCAATCCCACCTACTAAAGCTTTGCAAACTGATGATATTTTCAGAAGCAGAATTAAGATTGTTATTCTGGGAAACTAAGATGGCAGCATAGGTAAACACTGGGAAATTGCTGCCTCCCACAACAACTTCAAAAATACAACAAAAAGACAAAACGGACATCATCCAGAACTACAGGAAGGCTGGCGGAGTGGAAATTCTACAACTAGAAGGAAAGAAAAGCACACTGAGAGCCAGAGGAGCTGCGGAAGTAAAGTGCAGAGGTACGGAGGCTCGCGCGCACGGAAAGGGGCTGGTACCTGAGGACGCAGCGATCTTTTTGAATCGGGAGGGAGTCACAAGCTCCCGACTGCTCTGAACTCTGGTTCCAGGAAGTCTCTGGGGACCCAGGACTCATACGGGGAGAAACTGGACTGTCTGGCAGCAGGCAGAACTCTGAACTTGAGGGCGGCTTTCCCTCAGAGGTGCTTGCAGCAATTAAATTACCAGGACACCAAGAAGCGCGGCCCCTTAGGGCAGGGCTGAGGACCAGCCATAGCTGCTTGCTCCACCCTTTGATTCCCTGAGACCCCGCCCCACCCAGGCTGCAGCAGAGTCTTTTGCATATTAATGCCCCGGCCCTTTGCAACCTGAAAATAACCTAAGAAATTGCAGCTGGGCCAGACAGACCCAGAACTTCCAAGAGAAGGCCCAAGGCCCCACAGCAGCTTGCATTGCTTCACAGCTCGGCCTCATCAGGGCACCTCCAAACTCCCAAAAAGGAAGGGGAATCTGCAGTTCTCTTCGTAGCTCCTGCCGGGTAACCTCAGGAAGAGGCTAAATTAGCACCTCCTTAGATCCAACAGCCAGTGTACCCAGTGGTCAGAGGGGGACCATCCAGATTACAATTCCTCAGATCCATAAGGGACACACTCAGGGAGCACCAAAGCCCCACTGAAGCAAGTCTTGCCCCAGAAGGGTGTCTTCAGCACAGAAGTTCTCCCACTGCAGACACAGCTGATTCTAATAGCCAATTGGCCTGGAGGTCAATTCCTCCCAGTGATCCTACAACAATCAAGGCATAACTACAACAAGACTGTGCACAAAGCCCACAAGGGGGTGCACCAAGAGTGTCCACCTCAGGTAACTGGGGAGGCTGAGCCACTGGGCCCTACAGGACACCCAGCACACAAAACCACTCTACCAACACAGGGAAGTAAAAAAAAAAAATTCAGAGACAAAGAAACAGGTACAAATGACAGAAATGGAGGAAAGCAAACGACTAGATATAGAGTTCAAAACCACATTTATAATGTTTTTCAAGAATTTTATGGAAACCACCGATAAATTTAGTGAGACCCTGGAGGATATGAAAAAGACCAACTAGAACTTAAGCATACACTGACTGAAATAAAGAATAATATACAGAGATCCAACAGCAGACAAGAGGATCCCAAGAATCAAGTCAAAGATTTGAAATACAAAGAAACAAAAAATACCCAACCGAAAAAGAAAAAAGATTCCAAAAATATGAAGATAGTGTAAGGAGCCTCTGGGACAACTTCAAGCGTACCAACATCAGAATTATAGGGGTACCAGAAGAAGAGAGAGGGCAAGATATTGAAAACCTATTTGAAGAAATAATGACAGAAATCTTCCCCTACCTGGTCAAAGAAATAGACTTACAAGTCCAGGAAGCACAGAGAACCCCAAACAAAAGGAACCCAAAGAGGACCACACCAAGACACATCATAATTAAAATGCCAAGAGCAAAAGACAAAGAGAGAATCATAAAAGCAGCAAGAGAAAGATAGTCAGTTACCTACAAGGGAGTACCCATACGACTGTCAGCTGATTTCTCAACAGAAACCATGCAGGCCAGAAGAGAGTGGCAAGAAATATTCAAAGTGATGAATAGCAAGAACCTACAACCAAGACTACTTTATCCAGCAAAGCTATCATTCAGAATAGAAGGTCAGATAAAGAGCTTCACAGATAAGAAAAAGCTAAAGGAGTTCATCACCACCAAACCAGCATTATATGAAATGCTGAAAGGTATTCTTTAAGAAGAGGAAGAAGAAAAAGGAACTCTTACCATTTGCCACAGCATGGATGGAACTGAAGAGCGGATAAATACCAAATGATCTCACTCATTTGTGGAATATAATGAACAACATACACTGATGAACAAGGACTGATCCAGAGACGGAGAGGCATTGATTGGACTGTCGGGCCTTGGAGGGAAGGTAGGGGAGGTGGAGTAAGGGGGAAAGATCAACCAAAGGACTTATATGCAAGCATATAGGCCTAACCAATGGACATGGACAACGGGGGGGTGAGGGCATGAGTGGGGGGCGGGGGGGCGGGTAGGGGGCAACGTGGGGATAAGGACACATATGTAACATCTTAATCAATAAAAAATATATTAAAAAAAAAAGATTGTTATCCTGACCTACATTTTTTCCCTATATTTGCCTGAAGTGGTAGTTGCTCCATAAAAATCACTTGGGAATATTTGTGTATAAGTCTTACCTTTTAAAATATGGCAAAGAAAGAAAGAAATTGGCTTTCAAGATAAAGCAATTGTCTCTGGACTTTGAGCAGCATCTAACTTTCAGCATGCCCACTAATATCAGCAACTTTCTAGTTTAGGATGATAGGAAAATCTTCACAGCAGGTCTCCTAAAAGAAATATGTGTATTCTAAAGGCATATTGTATTGGTTATTTCCTTGGCGAATTCCAACAAACAAACAAATTTCTCTGCACACAACCACTGGGTGTCAGTAAGTTCTGCTATGCAAAGTATTGCTGTTAAGGTTTGTCCCAGAAGACATTTTAATATGTAATTGTTGTTGATTCACCTTGTATAGATTCATAACAAACCAGCTCCAAAATTGTATGCATGTCACATATTGTGTTTAGCTTAAATTTTAATATTTCACCTTGACAAATCAACCTTAAGAGTAAATATTCATAGTATTCCATGATGTAAATGTACCACAGCTTTTTTTTTTTTATCCATCCATCTGCTGATGGGCACTTGGGCTGGTACCAGATCTTAGCTATTGTAAATAATGCAGCTATGAACATAGGGGTGCATACTAGTATATTCTTTCTGATTGGTGTTTTGGGATTCTTAGGATATATTCCCAGAAGTGGGATCACTAGATCAAATGGCAGTCTCATTTTTAATTTTTTGAGGAAACGCTATACCTTTTTCCATAATGGTTGCAGCTGTAGAAAAAAAGGATCTCTTATCCTTTGAAACAGCATAGATCAATGGTCCTCAACCTTGGCTGCACATTAGAATCACCTGGGAATCTTTTTAAAATCCTGATTTCTAGGCCTCATCCTCCGGAAATTCTGTTTCTTTGTTACTAATGTGGCCTCACCCCATAACAAAGAAACAGAATTTCCGGAGGATGAGGCCCAGAAATCAGGATTTTAAAAAGATTCCCAGGTGATTCTAATGTGCAGCCAAGGTTGAGAACCACTGGCATAGATGGTCCTGGAGACTATTATGATAAGTGAAATAAGTCAATCAAAGAAAGACAAATATCACATGATATCACTTATTTGTTGCATCTAATGAATAGAATGAAGTGACCAACAACATAAATCCCGAGGCATGGAGGCCCAAAACAGATTGACATATCTCAAGGGGTGGGGTGAGGGAAAAGAAGCGATAAATGAAAGAATTTATAGACTTATATGCATAGCCAATGGACACAGACAATAGTGTGGTGAAGGCCAGGGAGGGTAGAGGATTGGCAGAGAGGGTACTTGGGGTAGGGGGGATGGGGGAAATATCATCAACAATAAAAATATAAATATTAAAAAATAAATATTCATATGCTTATACTAAATCTGAAAGTTTCCTGGGATCACTGGTCACATCCAAGTTCAAGGATGCCAGAAATTATGGTAGAATAGGTTTGTCTATGCCAAAACCAGTTTGGCTCAGTGGATAGAGTGTCAGCCTGCGGACTGAAAGGTCCCAGGTTCGATTCTGGTCAAGGGCATGTACCTTGGTTGCGGGCACATCCCCAGTAGGAGATGTGCAGGAGGCAGCTGATCGATGTTTCTAACTTTCTATCTCTCTCTCCCTTCCTCTCTGTAAAAAATCAATAAAATATATTAAAAAAAAAAGAATAGGTTTGTCTAATTTGACCTCCCAAAGTCTAACGCTAAATGTAAAGATGAATGGAGATTTGGGCCAATACAGGGGTAAAGTTGAATGTTGGTGCATTCTGTGTGTGTGTGTGTGTGTGTGTGTGTGTGTGTGTGTGTGTGTGTGTACTTACTTGTATGAGAAAAGAACTTTCCAGGGCCCTGGAAAAGTTGTGATAGCCTGCTCAGAAAGACATGGGCACTTACCCTGTCTTTTACACTTGAATATATTGGTTCATGGGCTAATGCTAAATCTCTTTCTTGAAAAAGATTATGGGTGTCTAATAAACACCAAAGAATTAAATGAGGTATTATTAAAAGTTCACTGCCTATTATAATATGAGTAAAATTTTAAAATAATGGCCTTATGGATTCTCTGATGGTCATGTTAATTTATTCCACTGGATAGAGAAGGGGATGCTTTTCTACTTTTTATGAATTTGGGTCTTTGTTCTAAATTGATGTATTTCCGGAACGTAAGAAAAAAACAAAGCCAACCAGAATCTAACCTTTCAATCTAGTCAAGAGTTTACTTTATTCACCCAATTAAAATGTGGATCCTCTATAATACCTATTCACAATTTCTTTCAGTCCATATTTTCTCCATTATGTCCAACTCCCACCCATCAGCTGTTGGGTTACAGTAAAAGCTATTTTTATGATTGTAGAATTATTGAAATATGTATTTCTACTCTACAGACTCAAAAAAAATTCATTTCATCCCTGCATGTCATTGATTAGTGATCTAGACTAGAGATCAGTAAAAAGATGGAGCACGTTTCACATGTAATCATTCACTGTCTCTCTTGCTTCCTTTGTTCACTAGTCAAAGAAGCATAAGAGCAACAGGAGGAAGAGGGCAGAGAATTGGAAAATATTATATATGCTCCAACTCTTGAAAAGGTAGTGTAATGTCTTACAGGAAGACTCTGCCCTCAGGCTTTCATCTGTAAATCATAACTACTCTAACTCGTTCAGTTATAAGAGAAGAGGGAAAACTTCCTTTCCTTATGTTGTTTATCTTGGAAAGGTAAAGTATGAGGTAAAATCTACTTTTGGATTTCTTAAAAGACTGGACTACAGCTGCAGAATGTTTGATGTAGAGTATAGGGACCATGTGATGTGAGTTAGAGGTGTTTAGCTTGAAAGAAAGAAGAGGAGGGTGATATCAGAGCTGTCTTCAAATATTTGAAGGCTTGCCAGTAAATGACCATGGAGACAAATGTTATATTTCCGTAGTGGAAATATAAGAAATTTATTGTTGGAAATGCTGTAGAAGAAGTTTGGGCATTGAATGGAAAGTTAGACTAATTCTTATTGAGCCTTTCAATTCTGATGTTCTGTAATTGTATGAAAATGTACTGATAACTAACGATCATGGTATTCTCTTCTTATTGGTTGGGCTAATTGGAATGCAGACAATGCATGATAAATGTAATAAAATGATGATTACTAGATCTTGAAAACATGGAGGTTGATTTCCAGTTCTTATCTGTGTCTCAGTTCTTTTATAAAAAACAAAAACTTTATGCTATAAAATAAACTAAAAATTAGAAATAAATTATAACTATACAATCTACCTCACCAGGTTTTATGTGAGTCAGATTAAATATTCAATGCAGCAAATCCTTAAAGTTGACCTAATGTGTGCACGACAGTATTGCAAGTAGAGATTTATAGATGAGAATGAGCCAATTGCAGCCTAAAATTTGCTAGGGCTTATAAGTCATAAAAAAATAACTATAATTCAACATGGAAAATGTTATAATAGATGTAAATGAAAAAGTACTTTATGAACAAATAATGTTGGGAAAGTCAGGTTGGTTTTGGGAGATGTGTTAGGACAAAATACAGAAATGAGGTACCATATCCCATAAGATAAACAGAATGCAGGCACTATGCAAAGAACATACCAGAAATATTCAGCATGAGTAAATGCATAAAGGTAAATAAAATTATTCCCTAAGCTTCCTCAAGCCCCCCACCCCCAAGTAAGCCCTACTTGGTAAATAGCAAAGAATAGAGGATGATTTGATTATGCATTTGAAAACTTTTAGTATGGTTCGTGGCAGATATCAAGTACATAAATACACGCTTTTTAAAAACCAGAGTTTTTGACTTCTGCTTATAACAAAATAATGGACTTCAGATTTATTCCCTTAAAATAACCAACTATAAAACTAGACAAAATATACAATAGTTTTTGAGCACTGTACAACAAGCAGTATGGTATTGTGACCTACAAGTGCATTCCACAATTAAAGCAATGCTTCCATCTATGGCTACTTACAAAACTGCCAGAAAGGAAGGAGAAATCCAAACAGATAAAGGGGACTACTCTGTAAAGTACATGTTTTTGTAACCACTTTGCTCTACATATGGAACTAATACAGAATATTATCAATTGTAAACTATAATTAAAAAGTAAAATTTAAAAAAAAGAAAATTAATTTAAAAATAGGTAACAGTAATTTTTCAGGATAGGGAAACAGATTGTAGGATGAAGCTGAGGTGGCTGGAATTTATGAGAAAGGTTCCAGAGATGAAAGAGCTGCAATGAGGAGATCCAAAAACCTACATATGGATCTTATTTATGTACTAGAGGTCCGGTGTACAAAATCCGTGTACTCAAGGGGGTCCCTCAGCCTAGCCTGTGTCCTCTCACAGTGTGGGAGCCCTCAGGGGATGTCCAACTGATGGCTTAGGACATCCTTAGTGCTGCCCTGGAGGTGGGAGACGCTCCCGCCACAGCCGCTGTGCTCACCAGCCATGAGCCCGGCTTCTGGCTGAGTGACACTCCCCCTGTGGGGGTGCACTGACCACCAGGGGCAGCTCCTGCATTAAGCATCTGCCCTTTGATGGTCAGTGCACATCATAGCAACCAGTCATTCTGCTGTTCAGTCGATTTGCATATTAGCCTTTTATTATATAGGATTGAGTGAACACTAACTTGTGCATACACAGAGTAAGGCTTCAAAAGGCCAGACAGAGAACAGTCCTAAGCACCACTAAGCTGAATGGAGATTCCACTGTACAATTTGAGAGGCATCAGAGTTTTTTCTACCCAAAGTGAATACACTTCACTGAGCATCCCCAGGTGATTAAGTAAAAACCAGAAGAGTAATGCCTTTGAATTAGGACTAATCTAGCTTTATCACTGGTCACCTACCTAAGAGAGATGAAACTTATGTATCAAAGGAATAAGAATTCAAAATATTTTCCAGATAAATAAATAGCATGAAATCCCATTTATTTGGCATTATGTATAAATCAACTATAAAAGACACACTGATTGAATGCATAAAAAAGTGTGAGAAAATCCCAGAAAAGTGTTTATCAATTTCAAAAACCTATCTCTGTAAATATTTCACAATAAATATTTCTTGTACAGCAATGTCACCAAGGTTATAAATTGGAAGACCTAGTAATTATTTTAGAAAATGACAGTAGTTCCGTAAGTTAAATTAATCACATTTCTTATGCTTTCAATCTTTCTAGATAACTTCAAGTTTATATGCGCATATAACTACCAAAATAAAAGCATGGTCTCAATTGGTAGTTTATGTTTCTGGGCAGGTAATCTAAAAATAGATAAATTGCACATTATTCTAAGAAAAATTATGATGTAACATTATCAAGCCCAGCAATAATGAATATAATGGTATCTTTGTTCTCAATAACCAAAAATTGAAAGGGACTCAAGTGTCCAAAAGGAAGAGAATAAATTATTTTTAAATGTGAGCCAATCAAAAAGTTGAAAAGTACTCATAATGCTACAAGAAAACTAATAAGCTACTGACACATGCAAGGACATGGAGGAATCTCCACAATACTCTCAGCCAAACAACTTCAAACTCAAAAAGTACATGTCATTTTACATAAAGTTTTACAATGGGCAACATCCATCTATAGTGATAGAAATTAGATCAATGATTTAGAGGTGATGGGAATTGTTTAGAATATGGTTTGAGACATTGATAACATGACAAAAATGATCTATGAAATGTTGACAGGGTGTAGGTTACTCAGGTGTATGCTCTTGTCAAAAATCTTTGAACAATAACTTAAGTTTGTGTGTTTCACTGTATCTAAAGTACACTCAATTAAAAAGAAGGGAAAAGTAATATTTAAAAACCTGGGAAAAGAAAACTCTACATAATAATCTAAAAATCCAATGATTTCTGACATTCCTCTTACTCTGTTAATATGGTTTTCATTTTTTTTAATGGTTTAGATTTCCCTATATTATTGTGCTTCAGCCCAGAGAGTGAATTTTTTAAAAAATGCAAAGATGCCACGATGTCACTCATTTATGGATAATAAAGACCATTATAAACTGATGAACAAAAATAGATACAGAGGCAGAGCAGCATCAAACAGACTGTCAAACTACAGAGGGAAGGTTAGGGAGGGTTAAGGGAGGGGGTAAGAGATCAACTGAAGGACTTGTATGCATGCATATAAGCATAACCAATGGACACAAGACACTGGGGGGTAGGGGATGCCAGGGGAAGGTCAAGGGGGGTAAAAAATAAGGAGACATATGTGATACCCTTTGCAATACTTTAAGCAATAAAACAAAATTTTAAAAAAAATGCAAAGATTATAAATTTCAATGAGGTAATGGCCAAAAAGTAGACAACAAAAAAATTAAGCACCAGATTATCATTTGTGGTATACACAATAGCTCTCAAACATATGGGAGTTCTAATTCCTAGAACCTGTGAACCTGGCATAAGGGACCTTCTATATATATAAAAGACGAAGCGACCATCTGACTGGTAGCTATGACACACAATGACCACCAGGGGGCAGACGCTCAACGCAAGAGCTACTGAGCTGCGGTGACTTGGCAGCTGCAATTCTTGAGGTAATGCACCCCGAAACCAGAGAGGAGGGAGCCCAATTCCAGGGTGCATCACCCAAGAACTGCCCTTTCGCAACCCGGGACCCCTTGGGGGATGCCAGAGAGCCAGTTTTGTCCTGATCCCCGCAGGCCAGGCCGAGGGACCCCACCTGCCAGAGGGGGACCCCACTCTGCAGATGCCCTTCCAGCCGCCCAGGGACCACAGGAGGTTGGCTCCAGGGCATGTCTGGCCCATCTTGGCCAGTCCTGCCCCACAGACCACCTTCTAATTAATTTCCTTTCAATGTGCATGAATCCATGCACCAGGGCACTAGTATAGTTATAATGTTACAAAACTTAAGATACGAAGATTAGCCCTGATCACTCCAGTGGGCCCAATATAAATCACATGAACTCTTAAAAGCAGGGAGCTTTCTCCAATTGGAGCAAGAGTGATGTGGCAGTAGGAGACATTGTAAAGACTCCAGGTAAGACGGATCTGATGTGCCATTGCTATTTTTTGAGACTTACTGGCTCGCCTGGCAGACAGGAGTCAGGCCTCTCTGTGCCAGAGGCAGCCTCCAGGGGTTACCTGCAAGGAAAGACCTTCAACTGCAGAAAGTGGAAATGGCAACCTACAGCTGCAAACTCTGCCAACAGCCTGAATGAACTCAGAAGCCAATTCTTACCCAAAGCTCTCAGTAAGTGCTCCCGGCACCTTGGTTTGGAGCTAGTGAGACCTCTGACCTACAGAACTGGGAGGTAGCAATTTATGTTGCTTACGCCATTAAGTGTGTTGCAATTTATTATGGTGGCCATAGAAAACTAATAATGTATTTCAGAATGAGACTGAAACGTGAAGGAATTTTGATTTTCTGGAAGTTTAAAAAGCATTATCTCATAAATCTCGCAAAAACATGGAAGATCGGGGAGGATAAAATCAATAACACCTTTTACATTTCTATTTAATTTGTATCAAATTCTGCTGCTTTGCCTCTGTTAGCCAATCCCTCTCCTTTACTTTTCCTAAAGCTTCTCATAGCTTATATTAACATCCTCTTCATCTATACAATTTATGCTCAGTAAAACTTTGAGTATATGGATAAACTTGGCATTTTAACTTCATCTATACGGTATGTAGGACTCTTTAAAGTCTAAATTCTTCTTTTGGTTGCATTAGTTATACAGGTGGAAATGGTGGAAAATGTAAATCAGGTATGCCTCAAGGACTGTTTACCAACCTCGAATGTTTTGGGAGAATTTGTTTCACAAACTGACATCAGTGACTGATATGTTCAGGTTCCTTCCTTGCTCCCTCACACAGACTGTTCCCCACCCTCCTGAAAAATAATTACATGCAGTTAAAATAAAGCCTTCCTATTTTCCTCCCTGTCGCAATATTTAAGCACTGCTCTTCTTCAAAAGCTACTTACTACGTTCAATGTCTCTTCTTGCCTATGAAGGGTACTTGTTCATGCTGCGCAGAAGTGAAAGGTTAAAAACAAACCATATGTAAAACGCTCCCGTAGTCACCCCTGGGGTAAGTTTCCATCATTATTTGAGACTATAATGTTGGGGTTTTTTTTGTTGTTGTTGTTTTTAATCCAACCTTATCTCAAAAACCTCTCCATAGATGACAAATACAAGCCTAACTGCAAAAGGAATGTTTCTTTAGTACTTATTCAAGACACTAACTTAAATGAGAAATCTTTAATGGAGAAACATTTTCTTGTTGGAACATTAAATAATGGTTTATTTGCTCCATGATTACAGCAGTTCCCAATGGACAAGTCTGCTATTTATCATTTAAAAAAATAGGATAACAATTCAAAAGAACACCTGGATTGATTGGCTTTAATTAAATGTGTCTGTTCAATACTGATGTAATTTAAACACAATCCAGAGAAAATATATATTGAATTGTTAGTACTGACTTGTATGTCCCAACAAGAAAGTTCGTATCACTCTGGAAATAAACCTGATAAATATATAGAAAACAATAAAATATCTCATAATTTTTTTTTTGTTTTACAGCAAAGATTTTAACATACTTGTCCTTCAAATCTTCTTTGTTCTTAATTCAGATATCATTAATTGCTTTCTGTTAGTAATTCCTTTTCAGATACTATTCTTTTGTTTAAATTGAATTTGAATAATAATAAGCAGTAAATTGTCTATTTATGTGATTGGGGTCCTATATCAGATATCTGAAAATCAGTATAATTTTTTTTCAAAATTGTTTTATTTATTTATTTATTTTAATCCTCACCCAAGGATATGGTTAGAGAGTGAAAGGTCGAGGGCTACACCCTCCATCTTACCCTGGATCCTCCATTTTTGGGCAGCAGCCATTAGCCATGTGCTCGGCAAGGAGCTTCTTCCCGGAAGTCCAAGCCTCTGCTACCAATGACAATCAAGGGAAGTGCGTGCCATAGACACAACCACATCCTGTGTAACAAGACCCCGACTTGCACCTGGCCAATCGGCAGGGCCCATAGTCCTCTCTCCTCCCCTTACTCCAACCCCCCTATAAAACCCCTCTTCCCACACAGCTAGTTCTCTCTGCACCCCCCCCCCCGCCACTGCGTCGGCGAGTGTGGTCAGGGAGCTTGAGCTAGCCCGAATAAAGACTCTATCTGCTTTTGCATCGGACTCGGCTAGCTCCCTGGTGGTCTACTGGGGATCCTGAAATCTGGGCTTAACAAGAGAGGATGAGAGAGAGAAAGAGAGAAACATCGATCGGTTGCCTCCCATACGTGCCTCCGTGGGGGACTGAACCTGCAACCTAGGTATGTACCCTGACTGGTGTATGGTGATACTCCAACCAACTGAGCCACACCAGCCTGAGAATTAATTATTTTTATTTAATTATATTAATTATAGTCATTTAAAAATCAGTTTGTTCATTAAAATTTTTAACAAATGCTTATGTGATTTGAAAACAATTTAAGAACTGAAGCTTATATTTTGTTCCACAAATATGAGAAAGTGGTTTGCTAGAGTTCATTTAAAATATAGTCACAGATATTTCTTATTTTACATGAATGCCTTTTTATAGCCTATGGAGTAATAACAGATTTAGAGAATAAAATAAATGTTTTATTTTTCCCCCTGTTTCTCTTTACAACACCTAAAATTACTTGAAATTTTAGAAACATCAATATGAATTTCTGAAATTGTATGCACCATCATAACAATGTAACTAAAAATCAGTTTAGCTCAGGATCAGATAGGGTTTAATAATCCTACTGGATTACTTCCCTGCTCCTATTATAGGTAACCAATGAACTCTTTTCTTTTGCTATGTTTTAAGTATTAAACTTTATATTTAGCTGGGCCAAGTCCAAATGAAGACGCTCTATCACTGAGGTCTATGTAACACATTTGTGATTATGGCAATTAAAAGATAGGTGTACAAGCACTTCCAAATTTGTTTTAGTTCTACAAATAGAACTGAATGATGCATTATTGGTACTATACTGATATCAGCTCTTTAGTATCAAGTTGAGAAATGGGAAGCAAAAAAAAAAAGAAAAATGGTATTTACTGAGGGCATGCTGTGGACTACGCATGTGATGGATTTTTTGAACATGATATGTATTCACACAGGACCTTATAAATTATAAATTAAAACTTTTCCTCATTTGCAGAGAAGAAAATTGAAAATCAGACAAGAAAAGTAATTCATCCCAGGTCATATAAGTGGGATTTCTATCCTTCTGTGTCTAATTCCAATGCCCATTATCTGACTTCCAGGGAGGGGAACAAACAGTAGAGAAGAAAGTATTAAAATGAGAGGGGAAAAAAGCTGGGAATCTCTAAACTCTGAAATGTGCTCAGGGGCATAATTAAGGTGTCCAAAAAATGTATACACTTTAACAACTGATAATTCAATTTTCATTCCATTTCAGGTTTAATTGATCTGAATTACCAAACAAAATGATCCTTAATGTTTGCAATTCCATTGCTTCATGTTGTCAGCAGTGCCTGGACCAGAACAGCATTGATAACAGGCACTGACAAAAAAAAAAATTATTCATTTCTGCAGATTTTTTTAAATTTTGCAAATGAACTGTATGTTAATAAACACTGACTTTATAATCTTTCAAAGGGTGTATAAATGAAAAGACATCTTTCTGGAACTAACACACTGAGAATGTAGCCTTGTTGCAATATCCCTTACCATTTTGTTGTTGTTAAGCTACAGAGAAACAAAGAAGTGTAAGGTCTCACCCGCCCATTAAATGCTCCTAGGTGGATATTTCTAGTTCTTATGCAGTCTTTGATCTAGGGTGAGGCAAGTGATGTCCTTGCCTCAGGTGCAAAATTAAGAGGGAGCAAAATAATCAGTAATCAAGGTAAATAATATTTTAATGTAATATTTTATTAAAGCAAATGAAAAAAATCCACGATGAGCAATATATCAATGTTTTCAAAGAGACAAAACTAATATTACTGATTATTTCCTTTTGCTTCAGACATCCCTGTGGCTTGGCATGGTACTCTTATTGACCCTGTTAGACAACTAAGAGTATTTGCTAGAGACGATAGGTAAAATGCTGAATCAAAAGATGTATGCATTATAAAATCATATAATTACCATATTTAGTGACTCTAACTTTATCTTTTTACATTTTAACAAATTTGAAATCATAATGTGTCTCCCAGGGGATCCTATATCACCATCGCTAATAGCGAAGCAGCAGTCCCTGTACAGCTAGCTGTTGTTGCTTATGAAGATAAATTTGCTTTGATTCTTGGTGGCATAACTTGACAGACGTGACCTGCTTATTCTGACAGGAAGCTATTTGTTATTTTCTCTTTGTGATCTGAACACCTCCCATTGGCACATTCTGGTAAGATCAAGAAAGCACTAGAATCAACACTTGCAGATGCCTTGGAAGAAAGTCCAGTGACGCTGCTGGAGCACTGGTTATGAGAAAGGATGTGTCACCAACGCTCAGGGATAGGACCAGTGAGTGCACAAGGAGAAACCCGGATGACTCTGAGTCAAAACATAATTAGAATCTTTAGATTGTTAAGGGAAATTTAGAAATATACCTTCTTTTTAATGTATGAACACTAGTGACATATAATTTTAACATCTATACTTAAACAAGTTTAAAGAATATGAAAGTGCAATGTGATAAGAAAGTATTGTATCATAGCTTAATTGTCAGTATTTTATTCTTTGTTACTGGTATGTAAAATAATAGTTTGTCTTATAACTAAGACAACTTAAATTCAATAACATATGGTATTGCCAAAATGTGCTGTAAACAAGATTTTCCTGTTAGTACCATGCAAGAATTTTCTCCTAATCGAAATCATGTCATTAACTTTGTTTATGACATTAAATATATTCAAAGCTACTTTTATTTTAAGCACTTATTACTTAAGCAGGTTTTCCATATCCTCTATTATTAAAATTTTCTGTATTTTCTTTGTATACATTAATACCTTTTATTTTAGACTTTAATATACATCTAAAATTTATTTTTCTTATATTTATTGTGGCATATATTTTTAATGTGGGCTTCTAAATCACTCATCTTATTAGTATAATTAATATGGTCTTACAGTTTTAAAATTTCTTCAGTATCTGTGGATTTAGTATAATTTTCTACTTTAAAAGTTATCTTCTTTCTCTAATTTTTTGACTTGCAAAAATACTCAAACTCGTAGGATGCGAGAAATATGAAATACATATAACTTTTTATAGCATTTACAGTAATAGTACATGCTTATTATTTTTAAATTTCAACGCGACCAAAAAGTAAAAATAAAAGAAACCAAAAACAATCACCCAAAATGTTCTCTTACAACTCTTAACACTGGTTATTTCTGGCAATTTTAGATAACTTGTTTGTCTCTTCTTTGCATTTTTTTGTTATTGTTCATATTTTTTATATATTAAACATGTATTCAGAAGTAAAGTTATTACTATAAAAATCACTTAATGAAATTTATACATAAGTTATAATAATGAAAACAGAGAAACAGCTATTTACATAGCAACTAATTTAGTACCTACCATATATTATGCATTATTCTGTATGTACTACACTTATCTTCTAATTACAACAATAATTTTACAAGAAAGGCATATAAAACAGAATAGCTCATCCTCTCAGAGCTGAGGAAACAGAAGTGCTTTGTGAGTAAAAGTGGCGTGGCCAACAAACACATTGTGGGGGATATGGTACCCAAGTCAGCTGGCTTCAGAGTCAAAGGAAAATATTCTGCTGTTCCCCTGCCATCTTCAGTGACTCGAAGTCAGTTATGACTGACTCAGAGGGGTGTGTTAGCATTTCATAGGTGCAGAGTATTCAATGAGTGCATCATAAATTATGTACACATTTGTGTTCTCCCCAAATCTTGCTCTTCTTCTTCATCCTCCATTGCCATCCCCTCCCATAATGCATACATAATACACACAAACACAATTAGTTCCTTGAAATTTGAGGGAATACCAGAGTCTAGCATAATATCTCACACTATACAATCACTCCCAAAATGTTCATTATGAATGAATTAGCGATTTGATTATAGCATAAACCCATAGCCATCGACTCAGCTGCCACACTTCCACACAAGAGTAGGACCCCTGTTGAAACTTTGCCATGGTCACTTACGCAGAAGCATTACAACCAGATCCAGAGCTTGGGCAGTAGTCATCTCTGTCTCGTTTCCTACACAGAAAGAGGAACTTAATGCAGTCTATCCAGAGGTCACAAGATCACTGTTTTAGGAGTGCTCACTACTGTAGTCTTCCATAATTGATGCTAACTGAAACTGAGGCCAGGTGAAGCAATTATCAAATCAAATCAGATAAGAATCTTAAGAAAACAACAACAACAACAAAAGCTCATGGACACAGACAACAGTATGGTGATTACCAGAAGGAAAAGAGGGTGAAGGAAGGTAGAAGAGGGTATGGGTGGATACATGATGATGGAAGGAGACTTGGTTTAGGGTGATGATCACACAATACAATATACAGATGATGTATTATATAATTGTACACCTGAAACTGATGTAAGTTTATATCACTCCAATAAATTCAATCTTAAAAAATTTTCCATTTGAGATTATCATAAAGGAAAGCAATTCAGAGGTAATTACATGCCTAATGTGCAAATCAATAACACACTGGTCTGATGTGTGACTTCATAAGATTAGTGTTATATAAATGTGGGCGAAAGAAAATAATCAGGGGCCAAAATTGTATCTTATCAGACAACGTGCATAAGTTCGTATTTCCACAAAATTCCAAATAGTACTGATTAAGCCGATTTGCATTGAAAGCAGCAACAGTGACATTGTCCAGCCTGTGTGAGGAAGACCATCAATTCACTTAACTCAAATTGAATATCCCTAGTTGTCCCAATGTAAGTGTCAATGAAAGAGCATGCAGTCCTTTTCCTAGAAAATCCTTATGTCTTTTACTGAATATGTGATCAGTATGTTGAAAAAAAAAGGTCCCAAAACAAGAACACAGCAAAGGCAAGGATTTCTAAAATGCAATTCAAAGATTATTAAAATTATAGCACCAACTTACTTCTTTTCACAATTATAATGTTCTCTCAAGTTTAGATAATTTTCTTCCTGTATATTTTTAATTTTTCAATTTCTAGACATTGATGCATTTTTATTTGGGAATACTAATCTCTGTAACAATGTTCCTTAAAAATTAGGTCTACAGAACCAGAAATGTTAAAAATAATTCTAAGATGTAAATATCACTCATGAATCATACTTGAATCTTTTTATTTCTTATTGAATTAAAGATTGTAGCTTTTACCTGCATTCCAATGAAAATAAAATAAAATGAAAGCAAATGAATATTTTAAGAAATGCCCATTTTCAGCATTTATTTCATTTTTGTACCTAATAAATACTAAATAACCAGTTCACCTTTGCATAAGTAAATGTTCAACACTTTCCAAGAACAACCGTTTCATTCTGACAAATAAGCAAATGATACAGACATGCCTTCTTTGCCTCCAATATACAGCAAAGAGAAAGACCAAATTGACCAGCTGGAAAGAAATCTGATTTGTTCTTAAAGACAGATATGTAAGGTCAAGGTATGAATTTTATTTTATTTTTTATTTATCTTTATTGTTAAAGTATTACAGATGTCTCCTTTGCTGTTTTCCCCAGTGACCCCTACACCCCACACCCACTCCTCCCAGGCCTTCACCACACTATTGTCCCTAGGCTATGCATATATGCATGTAAATTTCCCAAGTAATCTCTCCCCACACCTACCCACCCCCACCTTCCCTCTGAAATTTGTCAGTTTCTTCCATGCTTCCATTTCTCTGGATCTATTTTGGTCATCAGTTTATTTTGTTCATTACATCCCACATATGAGTAAGATCATATGATATTTATCTTTCTCTCACTGGCTTATTTCGCCTAGCATAACACTCTTCAAGGTATGAATTTTAGATAGACAGGGAACAGCTTCACTTGTGAAAAGAGGAACAACTTGGTAATATGCAATGCACTTGCAGTTAGAAAAAAATAAAGTATTATGTTTCAACTTCAAGGTACCAACTGTGGTACTATAATTGACCTAAAGGATGTGGGTTTTAGGGAAAACAAAGGGACCAAGAAGTCAGAGGGCCGCACTTCTTCCAGGAGTTTCCTCTGAGTCCTAATCCAACTAAGGCTCCATTATATTTGGGGAATCATTGCTAGAACTTTAATCAGCTTCGCTGTTGCCTTTCATCTGCTTCTTTGTTGCCTCGGAACTGAATTGATTTTTTTTATTTTGATTTTGATTTATAAGAATTTCAAGAAAGATCTTTTAATGCCAGACATGGTACCCAATTTATAAGGTGCTGGAAATATTTTGTGAAGATGTAGCCTTTCCACTGAGTTGTTATAGCATTTAATTGGCCTCTAAAATAATAGGTGTGATTTAGAGGTCTGATTCCAGGTTACAACGAGCTGGCTGGCTCAGATCTGTCCCTTTCAAGCTTAATGAACAGTTTGTTGAGCTTCCAAACACTCACATGGTTAATAGGGCACAATATTTTCAACCAGAAAGGAAAGTTCAATCCACTTATTCATAACTCCTAATTGACTAGCCAATCTAGAGTCAAAATTCAGTCTATATGTCTCTAGTAATTTATATGTGAGGGGTTAGTTTTAGGTTCACTAGATTCTATACTCCGGGGCACTTGTAAAAAAAATGTGCTGCCAGAACATGCATGATTGATTTTGTTTCATTGAGGATACTCACAAAGCCTTGATTTCCCCTGACTTCCCACTCAGCGAGCTAGCAGAGAAATGTAATAGTGGCAATATCATAGCACTTTTCTCTGAGGAGCTCAAAGTGTTTTCCAAACATCTCTTCATTAATCCTCACAACATCCTTATGAAGTTAACCAGCAAAGAGATTACTTCTATTTTATGGTAGGGATCAAAGTCTTCCATGGGTAATTGACGTATCCAGAACTTCATAGATTTTTAAAAATATATTTTTATTGACTTTTTATAGAGAGGAAGGGAGGGGAATAGAGAGTTAGAAACATCGATGAGAGAGAAACATCGATCAGCTGCCTCCTGCATGCCCCCTACTAAGGATAAAGCCTGCAACCAAGGTACATACCCTTGACCGGAATCGAACCTGGGACCTTTCAGTCCACGGCCCAACGCTCTATCCACTTAGCCAAACCCATCAGGGCCAGAACTTTATAGATTATTAATGGAAAATCAGGATTTGAATTTGATTTCCTAAATCTCGGATAACCATAAATTTTAATGTCCACTGTGAAGTGAAAGGGGAGATATTAATAATTAGGCCAAGAGTACTAGTAATAAATTGAGATATCCAGATATACTACCTAAGGTCTACTGAATGAAATAGTGACAATGTTACAATGCCTAGTGGAAAGTCAATGGTTTAAGACAGAAATATTGAACTTACTGGTGTGGAGAATATGTATAAAAACATAACTAGTAAATAAAAAACTTGTTTCATTTTTATATTACTATATAATAAACTTCCACTACTAGGAGTTTGTTGCATTTACTTTTAATCTTGTTCTGTACATTTTTAGAAAATAGCTGAAATTTTGCTTTATAAGTTAACTTAGTATTCAGGATTTTTAATTTGACATCAAATTTTTTTCCAAGTTACTAAAAATTCTTCATAACATTTTTTAAAGTACCACATTATATTCTAGGATATTAATATCATAATAAGCATAACCATAATCCAATTATTATTTATAATTCTTTAGATTTATAAATAGTGCTATGATGAGAACTTTAGCATATCTATAATAATAAAAGCATAATATGCTAATTAGACCAGGAGACCTTCAGGATGACTTTCGGGAGAAGCCACGGCAGTGGGAGCTTAGGCAGAGGCAGCCTCCTCAGCTGCGAGGGCCAAGTCCCTTGCATGAATTTCGTGGATCGGACCTCTAGTATTTTATTTTTTTTTAAAATATATTTTATTGATTTTTTACAGAGAGGAAGGGAGAGAGATAGAGAGTCAGAAACATCGATCAGCTGCCTCCTGCACATCTCCCACTGGGGATATGCCCGCAACCCACGTACATGCCCTTGACCGGAATCAAACCTGGGACCTTTCAGTCCCCAGGCCAACGCTCTATCCACTGAACCAAACCAATTTTGGCAAGGACCTCTAGTATTTTAATATGTCTAATAATTTTCTTAGGATATCTTTCTTCAATTGCCTCCAATTATATTTTAAATTTTCACTTATAATTCTTTTTAATTTTTTATGCTTTAAGTTTATCTTTTTGGTTGATATATTCTTTAATTCCATTTGGATTTGTTTGGGGGTTTGGTTGAAAGTAAAGGTCAGGTTTTGTGTCATTGTTATTAAAAACAAAAACAAAAAAAAACACATGATTACATTTACCAATTCTTCATTTTTTTTTCACAGTTTATTTTTTTAATATATTTTTTATTGTTGATAGTATTACAGATGTTTCCCATTTTATCCTTTTTCCCCACTCTTCCCAGTCCTTACCCACCCCCTCAGGTCTTCACCACCCTATTGCCCATGTCCATGGACTATGCATATCTATATATATAAAAGCCTAATACTAAGTGTCTGACTGATGGGTCGACCGTTTGGTTGACCACTTGACCAGTTGCTATGATGAGCACTGACCACCAGGTGGCAGACACTCCAAGTGGTAGGTTAGCTTGCTGGTAGGGTCCAGCAGATAGGGACTGGGCGAGATGTCCCAGACACACCCTAGAGCAGGGGTGGGCAAACTTTTTGACTCGAGGGCCACAATGGGTTCTTAAACTGGACCGGAGGGCCGCAACAAAAGCATGGATGGAGTGTTTTTGTGAACTAATATAAATTCAAAGTAAACATCATTACATAAAAGGGTACGGTCTTTTTTTTTTTAAGTTTTATTCATTTCAAATGGGCCAGATCCGGCCCGCGGGCCGTAGTTTGCCCATGGCTGCCCTAGAGCCTTCCCTCAATCCCTCCCTGGCTGACCGGCCCCCATTGGCCCTTCTATAATGAAATTATAATAAAGGAAATTAAATAAATACATTTAAAGTGAATATTGCTTCCTTAACTCTTTTTTTTTTTTTTTTTTTTTTAGAGAGAGAAAAAAGGAGAAAGAGAAACACAAATTTTTGTTCCACTTATTTATGCATTAATTGGCCGATTCTTATATGTGCCCTGAGCAGGGATTGAAGTTGCAACCTTGGCATATCAGGACGACACTCTAACAAACTGAGCTACCAGCCAGAGCCAATTCCTTAACTCTTAATTTTTTTTCTTTTTATTAAATTAATTGAGGTGACATTGGTTAGTAAGATTATTTAGGTTTCAAGTGTATATGATCTTTACATTGCATGTATGTCTACAATCCAAAGTCAAATAATCTTCTGTCACCATATATTTGACTCTCTTTTACCCTTTACTACCCCTGCCTCTAACACCTTCACTCTGATAACCACCATACTGTTGTCTGTGTCTATGAGTTTTTGTTTGTTTTTCTTATTTGTTCATTTGTTGTTTTCAGTCATATATCTTACATATGAGTGAAATGATATGGTTCCTAATGTTTTCTGTCTGACATTTCACTGATCATGATATTCTCCATCCATGTCATTGCAAAATTTTATATTAATTTTTATGATATCATGTAGCACATAGTTATAAATGTTCAGTTTGTATAAAATGTTTTTACTGGTAGATATTCAATGAACAAAATTGTAGACCTTTGACATTTGACTTTCTTCAGGGCCAGGAATACATTTATTTTACTCATCCTCATTATTAATTATGCAACTTAAGAGCATATGCTTATTGCCATAAACTAATCCCTAAAGAGTCTTCTCTTTTCTAAACTCTAAATTTAAAATGGCATTTGCAACAAAATGACTTGAAGACTATCTTACTAAGCAAAATAAGTCAGGCAGAAAAGGATAAGAACCATATGATTTCACTCATATGTGAGATATAAAACAGAACAAACAAAACAAAACAAAAAAAACACACATAGACAGACAATATATCGGTTACCAAAGGGATAAGGAAGTGGGGGGAGGGGAGATTGTAAAGGGTAAAGGAGGTCAAATGTATGGTGATAGAAGGAGGCTTAACTTTGGGTGGTGAGCACACAATACAATATATAAATAATTATAGAAGCATACACTTGAAATTTACATAATCTAATTAACCAATGTCCTCCCAATAAATTTAATAAAATAAAAATTTAATACTATAAATTATTCAGCAATGATTCCATGATTAAAGGGGATATAATAATTGCCTGGTATTGTTTCTGTACTATAGTGAGTGATGCTTTGGTAATAGACAGATGTTACTACTACCTCATGGCTTTTCTAGATATTTAAATAACATACAAATAGATTCTTCATCTCATATCTATATCCAGCTCAATGGTTTCTAAGTTTAGATTAATGATATAGCCTGACATACTACTGCCCATGAAAAGAGTTATTCCCACAGATTACTGAGTTGCTGAGAAAATGTTCAGAGAAAATAAACCTAAATTGATCCTGCCTATTGACATAATTTACTCTATTGATTTCCTCCACAATTTTAACAAATAGCTCAGACAAAAATGGGCCCCATTCAAAGATAGTAATAGAGAAGATACCACCCCTGTGCCTGTACAAAATACAGTGCAGGGCAAAAGTAGACTTACCTGTGGGAATAATACAATAATCCTATATAATAAAAGGCTAATATGCAAATTGTCCCCTCAACCTGGAGTTTGACCAGGAGTTAGACCAGGGAGCAGGGCCAGCCAGCCAACCGCCTGTGGCCCCTCCCCATGGCCGGCCCTGATTGCGGCGGGCCAGCTGGACCCCGTTCATGCATGAATTTGTGCACGGGGCCTCTAGTAAATAATAATACAAGAATAGCCTCTGTGCTTCACATACTCACAACTGTAAACCTATCTTTGCCCCACCCTGTATATTTCAAGTTGAATAGAGAAAAGCAATAGAGACCATATAACACAAAAGGTAAATAAGAATATATACCACATTAATTATCATTGGGGCATAAAGTTTATGAAAATTTGGAAAACATTTTCCCATAAAATAAAAACAAACCAAAAACATCCCAAACAATAGATTTCCTCATATATAAGTGATCAAAAATAAGATAGCAAGGTTTAAAGCTAGTTTTAATATTTTTATTGATTTCAGAGAGGAAGGTAGAGGGAGAGAGATATAGACATCAATGTTGAGAGAGAAACATTGATCTCCTGCCTCCCTAACACCTCCCTCTAAGGATCTAGTCAGGCAAGTGCCCCCACCTGAACCTCAACCTCCAGGTTCATAGGTTGATGCTCAACCACCAAACCACACTGGTCAGGCAAGCAAGTTTTAATGTTTTACCCTAGAAAACTTCTTTTAAAAATACAAAGATGAAGTAGGTCAAAATGATAATATGCATATTTTAAAGATATATATTAGAAATTGATGTTGGTATTTACATATTTACAGATTAGCACATTAAATTCCAATTTTAAATGTATAGCTAATTAATTATTTTAAACTTTGCTTTCTTTGAGTTGAAAATGATAAGAAGGTTTACTAAGTTGATAGTAGTTGACTAACATTTAAGAAAACTGAGGTTCGCCATTTTGTTAGTTTGATTTATTAACTTTATAAAGATTAACTATTCTGGAAACTTTTATTTGTTAGTCAGATAATTAAAATGGTCACAAAGATAATTGAACATATTAAATTTATAAGTGCCGTTTAAAATCTTTAAGGGAGTTTAATTAACTAAGTTGTAAATGGAACCAAACAGTAATCAAAGTCCTTAAAAGTTATTTTTAAATGTACTAGATTTATAAATAGAATAAGATTTTTAATTTCAACTCTAAAATTTTAAGTGTTTTTAAATTTGTATTTTAATATGCTGCACACATTTATTTAAAATACTGAATTTGTTGTCAATACTTTTTATATAAAAAGACCCTGAAAACAGTCCAAAATGCTCACTGAGAGCTACTATAAAACTCTGTAAGCCAAAGTTCTGAGTAGGTTTTGATTTTTATGATCTGAAGATCAGGCATCAATTCTCTCTTCATGTTACTTTTTTCTTAATTTTAAAGTGCTATAAATGCACATAGTTTTAGGAGTCAAACAGTTCTTGAAAGTTTGTCATTACAGTGGTAATATCCTATCCCTTCTATCCCATTTCTCCCCACTCTGAAGATACTACTTTTAATTGATTTAACATGGCTTTTGGATTTTACTTCTATATCTCTAAATAATAGCCTAACACTGAAAACTAATGATTATTCATCATTAAGTATTTTCTATTGATTTACCATTATAACATCTAAAGATTTAATCCTCCTTCCTATCTATTCTATATAATTATATAAACTTTGGATCAATAGTTAGTGTTCATATTATTATGACTAGGTTAATATTACTCACAGCTGACCTGCTTAGCATAAATAATTGTATTTCTCACCACCACAATAGTTTCTTTTTTTAAGCTGATAATTTTATTTAATTCGCTATATATGCATCAAAAATGAACTCTGTGTTCTACTCCAATTATCGAGTCTATCAATAAATTCAGAAAGAAGCATTAGGTATTTTATCAGTGTTTACCTTTTGAAAAAGGATTTTTCTTGACTTCTGATTTTCAAAGATTGTGATTTACACATGCTCTACTTCTTTAACAACCCAGAGATTCCTTATGCCGTATGCTCTGTTCTTTTCTCATTTACTACTCAATTTCGTGGAACATTCTTCAGTAACTTTTTGAGATACTGGGCATTAGAAGTATCATTTTGGAACTGTGCTTGTAGAAAATGTTTTTTATTATTTTCTCATATCTGATTGATAGTTCAGCTAAGCATCTCATTCTACATCGGAAATAATTTAACAAATTATAAGATGTTGCTTCACTGTCTTCTGTTGCCCTATTTTAGTTTTTCTTTTAGAAAGCTCAGACTATCTTCTGATTTTTCTCAGTGTGCTTATTTTCTTCACTATTTTTCTTGGTGTTGGTGCAGTTCTACTTTCATCCATTGGTTGAACTTTGGTGGATACATTCAATTTGAAAACCTATGGACTTTAACTCTTAGCCATTTTTAAAATTTATTTATTTATTTATTTATTTATTTTTTTTATTTTTTTTTTTTTATTGATTTTTTACAGAGAGGAAGGGAGAGGGATAGAGAGTTAGAAACATCGATGAGAGAGAAACATCGATCAGCTGCCTCCTGCACATCTCCTACTGGGGATGTGCCCGCAACCCAGGTACATGCCCTTGACCGGAATCGAACCTGGGACCCCTCAGTCCGCAGGGCGACGCTCCAACCACTGAGCCAAACCGGTTTTGGCTAAAATTTATTTAATTGAAGTATACCACACTCCATTGTATTGTTCTTGCTTTCATTACAGATTTTTTTCACTCCATATTTTAACTATTGGCCCAACAGAACTGATCCTTTAGTTCACTAAACTTTTCTACCCTAATTTCCCACTCTTGTATTTTTATTCATTTTCCAGAAAATGCAATTGGCTTTATCTTTCAAATTTACTATTAAGTACACATTTTTTTCAATAATACTTTGAATTTTCAATTCTATTATGTATTTTGGTAATTATTTCATGTCACATCATGGTCTTGTTGCATGGGCATATGATTTTATAAGAACATTAATAATAATTTTCTCTCCTCACTGTATGGACTCTGTTTACTTCTAGCTACTTTATATTTTTTCTGTGTCTTATCTCAAAGGTTATCCCAAGATTCTCATAGCTGCTGACAATGTTTATGTTTGAGAGCAGTGCAATAAATGTTCATCGTAACTCTAAATTCCTGAGTAGCAATTTTCAACTGCTGCTTCTCTACAGGGTAACCTGATGGACTATTTCTTTGGAGAAAAAAAAAACATACCCTTAAGTCTATTCTTTGGACTTTTCCTTAAAGTAGATTCTCCCAGTGTCCTTCCCTGAGAATATAGGACTAATAGATCTTCATACTGTGAGACCAAGAAAGGGATAAAGATTCCAGAGAGTTCTACTTTCAGTAGTTCATGTTCGTTTCCTTTGTTTTAGCCCCCTATTTCACATAGGATCAAAAAAGTTGATATCTCCCATCCTGAGATCCCGTTTTATCTTTTTAGAGAATGAATCTCTACTTTTCTGGCAGGGAAGCCAAGAGACGTTTACTAGACTTGGTGAATACGGCATTAAAAACACACTTCCAGGCAATCTTCCTGATATTTCAATCTACTTTTACCCCAATTTTCACAGGTTATCTTGTGCTACTTCATAAGCCTTTGAAAGATCAGATCTCCCCAATGTGAGCATGGAATTTTGTTCTCTCTGGTGTGCTAAATCAGTGCCAGTCCTTGGTGGACTCTCCATCTTCAAAAAATATTGTTTTCCCTTGCTCCTTTAGGTTTATATCATTTTAATAAACCATTTACCATCTTTTTATAGAGAAAAAAATCGATGTTTTTAATATGCCGTAATTGCTAAGATGTCTACACCTACACTCTTGCCCTCTCCCCCTTTTAAGGGTAGAATTGTCATGGTCTTGGGCAACTATCCTTCAGAGTTTAGCTTAGTACTTACATGGTGTTTATTTTTGAAAAAACTAATGGTAATTGTATATATATATATATATATATATATATATATATATATATATATATATATTTAACTTCCTTACTGTTTTCTGTTGTTTTATGAAATAAATCTATTTCTTGTGTTCTTGTTAACCAGAAGAACAGTCTGAACAACATAGGAATTTACCTTTCCATTAAGTTAAATAGACCTGCTTGAGAAATGATGTGGGACACAAGCTTTTAGGTATGGTATGACTTAATGATTTTTTTCTATTTCTCCTATGTTATTGGTATATTCTACATGTTTTCATTCCTCTAGATTCAGTTTTTATAGTTATTTCTATCTGAAAAATTAACCTCTTCATGTACATTTCCAAGTATGTTATATTCTTTTGAAAATTTTAAATCATCCATTTTCTCATTCATATATATATATATATATATATATATATATATATATATATATATATTTCTCTCTTTTTAGTTGGTATCTTATGTTTATGTTATTTCAAAGAACTCCTCCCTTGATTAACATTAAATATCTATTGGTTGGTGTGTGGAAATGTTAAATGCTTTAAATGGGAATATATTATTCTGTAAATTATAAGTAATCCATGTGTCTGGTAAAATACACAAATAGTGCAAAATTCTTAGATAGTGGAATACTTCATATTTCTATGTTTTTCCAAGGGGTAAAATTGGGCCTTTAGGCTAAATAATTGTTTCTTGTGTCAGACTGTCTGGTCCAATACAGGACGCACAGCACCTCTGACCTCCACTTGCTAAATGTTAGTCATGCACCTTCATTGATAAACCAAAAATGACCTACATTTCCAAAACACTCAAAGGAGAGGTCCTGAGCTGGAAACTCTCAACTCCTCTTTGCAGACTGGACTATTAAATAATTAAACAAGTATGCAAACCATTCTGTGAAAGACTGTTCAGTGCACAATTGTTTATAAATGGAAAAAAAAGGAAATGCCCAAAATTTTCACCAATTATGATTGTTTTAAATGCAGGTAAAAATTAACACTTTACAGCCTGGCAGGCATGACTCAGTGCTTGAGTATCAACCTATGAACAAGAGGTCAGGGTTAGATTCCTGGTCAGGGCACATACCTAGGTCGAGGGCTCGATCCCCAGTGTGGGATGTGCTATGATGTTCAATGGATTTTTGTATAATATATTGCAAACTACAAAAAATTAGTATAATACTATTAATTTTTCCAAATATACATACAAATATATTACATGTCTACAGACACCCAAAAAGATGTATACAGACACCTTGATAATTATAAAGGCAGTGTTTATTAAAATACATTGCACTTTCAAAATTAAGCTATCAGCTGTTAAAGTATATATACATTTTGGGGGGACACCCTGTATTGACATGTTTTAGATAAAATGGGAGATATCTGTAATACTATCAACAATAAAACATATATTTAAAAATATAAATAAATAAATAAATAAATAAATAAATAAATAAAATCTAAATTTTTATCAGTGGTTTCTAAAGGAAAGAGGGGAAGGTGTGGCATGTGGGAATGTAGAGAAAGGAAGTTTTCAATTTACATTTAATTCACTTCTAGACAGTTTGAGTTTTTATAATGACCATTTGTAGAATAAATGGAGAATAACAAGTAACAACTACAGCCACTGTAGTTTTTATAAATGATGATTTCCTACATTCAGGTTGTGATAATGGGTGCCTACTAAGGAAAGGGGTAGATTCCATACTGGGGGGCGAGGTGCAGGGGAGAAATAAAACCCGGGAACCCAACTAGGCAGAGTTACTAAGGCACCCCAACTGGGTGGAGAAGGAAGGGAGTACGCCAGAGACATGAGCTTTAAAATGTACGAAAGTTACAGGTAGCTTGCAAATAACCAATCACAAGGTAGTATGGCATATAAACCAACCCCAAAGATGTTGCTAAGGCAAAATTCTTTGAAAGGACCAATCAGGAACTAACAAGCATGTATATACAAAAAAGTGTATGCACTGCCTCTCCTCTCTTCCTGGGTGCTAGATTCTGAGGTTGATGGCAGGAGAAGTTCCCTGTGCCCACGTGGCTTATGGCCATGTGGGTCTCTCAACACGGACTAATAGATTTTATTGACCTGGCTGTGACATGGAAAGGAAGTTCTGGACACTGCCCTGCTCCTGGAACCCTAGCTGCAGCTTTTCCAGGACTGGTTTCTCTCAATAAACTGTGGTTCCACTAACTCGTTTTTGTCCTTGACTTCATTCTTTGATTTTGCAAGGCAATGAACTTGGATTCAAACATCCCACATTTGGGTTGGTTTCAAGATTACCCATTTGGATGCCCTGGCTTCCTTCCTTCCTTCCTGAGTAAGCTGGGAAGCCATGGGATCCAAGCTCATATATATAAGAGAAAGAAAAATATTTTTGCACCCTAACCAGTTTGGCTCAGTGGATAGAGCGTCGGCCTGTGGACTGAAAGGTCACAGGTTCAATTCCGGTCAAGGGCATGTACCTTGGTTGCGGGCACATCCCCAGTAGGAGGTGTGCAGGAGGCAGCTGATCCATGTTTCTAACTCTCTATCCCTCTCCCTTCCTCTCTGTAAAAAATCAATAAAATATATTTTTAAAAAAAGAAAAATATTTTTGCCAAAGGATATTTTTTGTTTGTGAAAATAGGTAAGAAAAAAGGTACATCTAATATGCTAAGGAAAACTGTGGTTCAGTGATATTTTCAGTTCTTTTTGAGATCACATAGTTAGAGCAATAACACAAGGTAAGTTTGACTCTGAATAATTTCAGGCAAACTAAAGGATGCTCTCGATCACCTGTTTGTCCCACATTGACTGCTTTTCTAAAAGAAAATAATTTTAAAATAACATCACAAGAGTATACAATCCCTTTTATGGGGTGGATTGAAGTACAAAGGAATTCAGAAAGAAGAGTGATCAAAGCTACAATAGATGAAAGAAGAAAAAAATCAAGCCAGTCATTAAAAGATGGCTAATAGTTATATGGCAGAATGGAGCAGAAAAAGCATTCTTGGCCAGGAGAACTCAGGGTGGAAGTCATGGGGTTTGAAAAGGAGAACACATAAGAAGGAAAGAAAAGAATATTTAATGGTCTTGGGAGCTGAGCTTAAATACTTAAAAAATAAATAAAACTTAGTTAAGTATTGTAGGACCAGGAAATAGATAAAGATTAAAGCAATGAATAAGAATTTAACTATAAAGAGAAGAAAAATGAGTATGTTTGCAGGTTTCTGATAAAAAGATGCAATGATTAATGTTACATTATAAATTATTCTGTCTACAGGTTTAATGATAAATTGAATGGGATAAAAGTCAGAGAAACTAATCACAGATTGTCTCTTAAGTGAATATAACTATTTTAGAACTTAAAAGATTTATACATCTATATTAATCAGACACTTTGTATATAACTTACACAAAATTATCTATGTAAAAAGTTTGAAATTTTCTGAATTGCATGTTTTCTAAAAAAGTAAAATACTGGCTTTACTAGTTCAAATGACATTTGTCATAGATCACTCCATGTCTTCCATCAAAATCTTTTGAATACTTCACCATCATGTTTCAGGTTTGATTTTTATTCAGAAAGTTGAGATCTATTACTCTATCCTTTTGAATCCAAGTAGGAATAATTAATGTTGCCCATAATCTGATTCAACGTCAACATAGCAGTTATATTCTGAAACATTCATCTTCAAATGGTTCCTGTCTAATTGGAATCTTTAGTTTACAAATATTTTACATTTTTAGTCTCCACATTGGAAATGGTCCTAATATTATTCAGTTTAAAAAACATCTGACTATTTTGTTCTAAGAACTAGTCCTTCAGAAAAAATAGAAACTGTTATGACAAGAAGGTTAATGTGGGACCTACAGTACACAAGGTTGGATAGAAATTGAATATTTTAGTTACTGAAATGAGACTAAAAATATGGGGGGGGGACTGAAATTCACCACAGAATAGAGAGAAAGAGCCTTAAGCAATTAAAATCTTAATGTATGAAGGAGAGATTTTGCCCTTGGGAAAAAAAAAAGAAATGATTGTATATGTATCACCATAAAAATGTCAATAGAAATGTTCTAACTGCTTCAAATCATAGTTTAATAAAAGATAAAAGAATAAAAAATACTGTTATAAAATATGAATAAATATTGAACCCCCATGTTTATCTGATACTGCAGTATGCTACATATTCTGTTTGGAATGTAAAATTGCAAAACAAATATAGATCTTTTTAAAATACTGTCAATGAAATTTACTAAGTAACTTTAATGTGAAATGTGGTCAGGTAAAGAATGTAATGATTTTGGTAGATTCTCTTTACTTAAATAGAATTGCTAACATTATATTAGAAGTTTTCTTCATGTATTTATTATATAAAAATGTTGAAAGAATGTTTGCTTACTTTGGCAAAATTATCCATTGTATGTGTTCAGGAATCAAGCAAATTTCCCTAACTTTATTTTTAGAATTTGTATTCTAGAGATCTGAAACCAAGTGTAACTTACATTCATCCATGTAGTTTTGTTTCTGGATAAACTATCTCCTTGAATTACCTCATTGGCTGTTGACATTCAATCGATTTTAAATTAAAAAAAAAAGAGATCATGATAAAACAAAAAATGAAGAAAGATGTTCAAAGTCAAAATTGAAAGATGGAAGCAGAGCTTAACTAAGATTTCCTCAGAAGGATTTCCCAACTAGCTAATAGTTGATTTTTACATGAATCCTTGTGTACATAAAGGTAAAAGAGAAAAAAAATTAAACTAAAATTTCTTTTAAATTCAAAAGGTAGTAAAATTTCAAAGATCTAATTCAGGTAAGAAATTAATGTCAACTATAAAAGAAGTTCCAACTACATGATTTTATACATAGAAATCCTAAAGCTTCTACCAAAAAAAAAAAAGAAACAAAAGGCCCTAACCAGTTTGGCTCAGTGGATAGAGCATCGGCCTGCAAACTGAAGGTTCCCAGGTTTGATTCTGGTCAAGGGCATGTACCTTGGTTGCAGGCATATATCCCCAGTAGGGCGTGTGCAGGAGGGAGCTGATCCATGTTTCATTGATGTTTCTAACTCTATCTCTCTCCCTTCCTCTCTGTAAAAAAGCAATAAAATATATTTTTAAAAACAAAAAAAGTTACAACTAATAAACAAATTCAGCAAAGTCACAATACAAAATCAATAAACAAAAAATCAGTTATATTTCTATATACTATTAGTGAACAATCTGAAAAGCAAATTAAGAAAACAATCTCATTTTGGACTGGCTTTAGCTCAGGGGTTCCTTTGGTTCAAGACCCCTGGTGCCTTCCAGTTCTTAAAAAAATAAAATTCTTAGACATATACTTAAGGGGGTGAATGACTTGAACAATGAAAACTATAAAACATTGATTAAAGAAGTTAAGAAGATACAAATGGAATGACATCCCATTTATTGAAAGAGTTAATACTGTTTAAATGGCTACTAGCCAAAGCAATCTATAGGTATAATATAATCCCTATCAAAATTGCAATGATTTTCATTGCAGAAATAGAAAAACCCATCCAAAAATTCACATAGAACCTGGAATATCCAAAACATTCTTGAAAAAGAAAAAAGCAGAAAGCTTCATATCTCATAACTGTGAACATATTACAAATCTATAGTAATCAAAGAAGTATGGTAGCTGCATAAAGACAGACATATAGACCAAAGGAAACAATAGACAGCCCAGAAATAAACCAACTCATATAGGGTCAAATTATCTTTGGCAAGGGTGCCATGACTACCCAATGGAGAAATAATAAATTCTTCAACAAAATGGTGTTGGGAAACTGTTTATTCACATTCAAAAGAATGAAATTGGACCCTTATTTTACACCATTCACAAAAAAATCAACTCCAAATGAATTAAAAACTTAAACATAAGACCTGAAACTATAAAACTTCTAGAAGAAAAAAGGGAAAAGATTTATAACATTGGTCTTAGCAAAGATTTATTGCATATAAATCAAAAGCACAGATAATAAAACAATATGTAAAACCATTATGTGATAAAAGAAATAACAGAATGAAAAGGCAAACTGCAAGATTTGAAAAAAAATTGCAAACTATATATATAAGGGTTTAATATTCAAAATAATAAAGAATTCCTTAGCTCAATATAAAAATTAATAATAACCTGATTAATCATGGGCAAGACACTTGAATACACATTTCGCTAAAGAAGACTTACAAATGGCCACAGATCTATGAAGAGATGCTCCACTCCACTAATTAGCAGATTAATGCAAATGAAAACCTCAATGAGATTTCATATCACACCTCTTAGGGTGGCCATTATCAGGGAAAAAAAGAATAAAGATTAGTGAGAATGTAGAGAAACTGGAACAGTTGTGTAGTATTGGTGGGAATGCAAAATGATACAACTGCTATAGAAAACAGCATGGTAGTTCTTAAAATAATTCGAAATAGAACTAATATGATCCAACAATCCCACTTCTGGGTATTTATCCAAACATAATTGAAAACAGGATCTGGAAGAGATATTTGCAGTTCATTACGCATTGCATAATGCATTGCAGTGTTATTTACAATAGCCAAGAGGTGGAAACAACCTAAATGTCCATTGACAAATGGATGGGTAAAGAAAATGTGGTCCACTGGAATATTACTCAGACTTAAATAAGGAAATGCTTTTAAATTTACATTATTAATATTCCACTGGAATATCACTCAGATTTAAATAAGGAAATGCTTTTAAATTTACATTTAACTTATATGAGATATCTTAAATTAGTCAAAGTCCTAGAAGCAGAAAATAAAAATTATGTTTTCCAGGTGCTGGCAGGAAAGATAAATGAGGAGTTGCTATTCAATGGGTATAGTTTCAATTAAGAACAAAATAAACTGATGACAAAAATAGGAACAGAGGCATGGATACATGGAACAGACTGACAGATGTCAGAGGGGAGGGGGGTGGGCAGGACTGGAAGAGATTAGACAAATAACGTATATGCATACATAATATATGCATAGCCTATGGACACAGACAAAAATTTGGGGTGAAGGTGGGGGTGGGCTGGGTAGAGGGGGCATACGTAATAGTATCAACGATAAAAAATGAATGGATTCTGGAGATCTGCTTTACAACAATGTGCATATAATTAACAATACTGTTCTGTACACCTAAAATTTTGCAAAGAGAATAGATTTCATGCTATTTGTTTTTAACACTATAAAAATAATCTGTCAATATTGAGCTTACATTTTAGTGGAAAAGACAAGGATAAAGGCCCAGAAGTGAAGTCATATTTGGTTTATTTCAAAACAGCAAGGAAACTGGTGTGACAGACAGGAGTGGGTGACAGGCAGCTTGGAGAATTTGTAAGAGAGGTAGCTGAGGGACAGGATTCTGTAGGGGCTCTTTATCTTGCAAAGAATTCTGAATTTTATTTTGGATGTACGGGGAAGCCATTGAATGCAGAAGAGTGTTTTTAAGCAGAAGAGTAACAATGATTTGCCTTATATTTTACAAGAATCACTCTACCTGCTACAGAGCTAGAAACAGAGAGACCAGTAGGGACTTTTTGCAATAATCTTATGTGAGAAATAGTGGAGGTGACGAGAGGTCATTAGCCTCCAGCTACTATTTCTTCCAGACATCAGGACTCAAAGATTTTCAGACTCCCCAGGGCTTCCTCACAGATTTTACATTCATTTCTCAAGTGCAAACATAATCCCTTCACTTCCTTGACATCTTAGATCTGGATCCTAGCTAGAGAGTGAGCAGTCCATTCCAATTTACTGCCATGTCAGTATCCGGACTTCAGATGTTTTGATATTGATATAGTAATATAGAGGTTAGAGGTATAGTGAAGAGGGAAATTTCCTCTCCTATGTCCACACAAGCACTCAACACACACACACACACACACACACACACACACACACAGTTTTTCTGTTAGCATAGGATCTTGTAATCTATTAGGGAACAATTATAGGGGATAGAGTTCTTCTAGTTATTTTCAGGATATCTATTCTTTGTCACAAAAATAAGCCAAGGACTTTTGCTTCAAATGGTTACTTTTCACAAATTCTCCACTGTCTCTCACTAAATTCTTGATGCTTTTCCTGAAATTGTGGCATAATGCCGTCCTACATTCTGAATTTTCAATGGCCTAATTTCTTACCCTTTCAGTGACCTCATGTGTACCTATGCAAATAATTGAGACAGGCTGCAATGAAGTCATCTGATCAGATTTTGCTTTCATCCACCATAATTTTTGAATAGGAAAAAAACATCAATACTTTTTCTCCTGACTTTGCAAAGAATTTCCATGGAGAGAAAAAAAAATCAAAACAGCTGCAAAATGTTACAAACCAAGGTTCCATATGAGGTAAGAGTTAAAATGAGAAAAATGTCCATATTACTTTGGGCAATGCAACTCCAGGGGAGAAGTAGCTCAGCACCTGAGAGCTAAATGATTCTAGAGGAATAAATATATATTTTGGTATTCATGGGGAAAATGACATCATAAGGATATTAGGTCTATTAAAACATATGTTTGTAGACATGTCAGTTTAAAAATTGCTTTCAGAGATGGGAAGAAGAGAAAAGCTCATCTTATTTTTCTAACAATTCTTTTGGATCCTTCTCACCAAAAGAGAGCCGTCCACGTGTTTATAACAGTGAGCGTGTGAATTGCAATATATTTCAAATTACATGAGAAGCTAAAGAGAATTTCTCAGTTTTAGGTCATTGTTTATCGTCCCTAAATTCTGTGATTTTATGAATAATTCAAAGCAATGATTTTACCTCCTTTATCTACTACAGCACTTGGCAAGTTTCCATTTCATTTCTGTTGCAAAGACACAGCTGAGGTTCGTAGATTGGGAATGTTTAGAATTTACTTTTTTTCAAAATGAAAAATACTATGAAAGGGACCAGAAAGATATAGCTTATAGGGTTTTCCATTGTGATAACTAAAACAGACTTAGGCTTCAGGAAAACGATCATCTTGATAACTGTTGGTTAAGAGAAAGAAGGCAGCATTGGGCTAGACTGGGGATGGTGAATTCAACTTAAGATCTGTCACCCAAAGTAAAACAAATTCAAGCTTGAATGAAGGTGAAATTGATATGGAAATATCTATTCAATAGGTGGAGAGAGTAGCAGACAAGAATGGCCATGTGAATGATCATTTTATTTTAGAGCAGATTCCAGCAGCTGAAATGTGAAATCAAAATGCAATAGGCAACTTATTAGTATATCAATCAAAAATATTTGGGACATGCCCTAACCGGTTTGGCTCAGTGGATAGAGCATCGGCCTGTGGACTCAAGGGTCCCAGGTTCGATTCCGGTCAAGGGCATGTACCTTGGTTGCGGGCACATCCCCAGTAGGAGGTGTGCAGGAGGCAGCTGATCGATGTTTCTCTCTCTCCTCGATGTTTCTAACTTCTCTATCCCTCTCCCTTCCTCTCTGTAAAAAATCAATAAAATATATTTTTAAAAAAATATTTGGGACATGTAATGTAGATTCAACAGGAGAATTATATTAATATATAATCAAGGGAAAAAAATACAATCATAACTAATTAACAAATCCACTTGACTTGGTTCATGAGAAATCTATGATTTCTTGTGTACCTTGATTTAGGACTTAAAGCAGCAATCCTAATTCTGGCTTCAAGTCAGGTTCAGCTGTCTCAAACACTTCCAGCCTTTGGTGGGGACTGGCTTAATAGCGAAGGTAGTGGAGCAAAGCATGCAAGTGTCTGCCTGCAGCTGAAAGAGACCAGGAGAAGCAGGATTCTACCCTTGGAAAACCTGAGCTGGAGTTAATATCCTTCCCATTTCAAATGGGCAGTCCAGAGTCTTCAGCAGCAGCCTTACCTACCACCACCGCTCTCCCAGATGATATCAAGGATTCAAGGAAATTAAAGGTAGCTTTAGTCGATAAAAGTGTTGGGTTCCCTGATATGTGCAAGAAGAAAATTACTCTATGCCTTGTTTTAGCTATCTCTTCTTCCTAGAATAACCTGTCGCTCCCTATATACTAATCAAAATGGGTGCAAATTTTCCAAGAAACCTTCCTAGATGATTTCTCCCGTTCCAGTCTTTTTAATTTATCCATTCAAAGGGTTATATAAATAGCACTTGATTTGCATGTAGTATAGCCTTTATAGCCATGTACCTTGCATTTCAGTGACTTCTATATATTATCAGCCCTTACAAAGTTAGCAATATGGCTTTCCAAACTTAAACCTACTAGTATCTCTGTCCTCTACCTTATCTTCACTCCTCCCCAAGATTATCATATTGTCAATATCTGTTCATTAAATTGAACTGAATGTATAAATGATCCAAATTCCCTAATTTGCATAAACACCACATGTGCATGTTCACCTAGGACAGCAGAAGATAATTTTTTTCTGTGAGTATGTATATATTGATAACAACTGCTGTAAGATCAGCTGGCAAGCCTTGTATTAGACATGTAAATCTTGACAAAATGTGCATATTAAAAACAGTGCATAGCACCTGCAAACAGAACCCAATAAATGCTTAAATTTATTACAATACTTCCAAAATATTAAACCTTCTCCTGGCATCACATTAAAATAAAAGAGATTTTTCCTCATTGGGAAAAAAAGTTTGTTACCATGTTTATTGAACTATTATTGTGCATATGAGTAGAACTCATGTTCAAAGTTTTTCTTCAGTGCTACAGTTAAATGTTCCTATATGTTATTGTCTATGTTTGCATTATTTTCCATTTTGTTGTTAAAAGTTGCCTCTGCTAATGTAATCTATTTATCATTCTAAGCTTTCTGCTGTTGCAAAGCTGTATTTTTGTTAGTACCTCAAATTTTCAACGTTTGTACTATAAAAAGTTTTGAAAAAAATAGTATTTAAATTGAGTCACATATTTTAGCAAAAATTTGTTTGTAAAAATATAGCCTAAAGCCAAAGAATCAATAGCTGACATTTAGAATGACCAAGATTTGCTCTCTATTCCCAATATTTTGTTTGTGAGCAAATGTGATAGATATAGAAGATTTTCATTCACAAAAACCAGGCAAGTTCAATTGTCTTTTCACTCTTCTATCACTAGCATCTTCTTTTTAAAACTATATTCCAGCCCAGTTGGTGTTGCCCAGTGGTTGAGCATAGACCTATGGGCCAGGGATCATGGTTCAGTTTCTTGTCAGGACACATGCCTGGTTGCTAGCTTGATCCCCAATGGGGGCTTGCAGGAGGCTGCCAATTGAGGATTCTCTCTCATCATTGATGTTGCTATCTCTCTCTCCCGCTATCTCCCTCTCTGGGGCCTGTAAAAATATATATATATTTTTAAATATATTTTATTGATTTTTTACAGAGAAGAAGGGAGAGGGATAGAGAGTTAGAAACATCAGTGAGGGAGAAACATCGATCAGCTGCCTCCTGCATGCCCCCCAGTGGGGATGTGTCCGCAACCAAGGTATATGCCCTTGACTGGAATCGAACCTGGAACCCTTGAGTCCGCAGGCTGACGCTCTATCCACTGAGCCAAACCGGTTCGGCTAAAAATGTATTTTTTTCAAAATTGCACCTATATTCCAGCATTTACCATCATATTGCCACTTGTACAATAAACGTAGTGTCATCAACACTGTACTTCCAAGCTTGAATGGAGCTAACTGCTAATAACATTATTCAATTAACATTGCAACCATTATTTACCTACCTTATTTTCCTTTTATCTTTCTGAATTTTCTGGACCATTGTTTACTTTCAAAATAATTCATATGTAACTCACAATAATTTTATATCTAACTTTTCCTAATCTTAAAATACTAACTGAATTTATAAATTTACATTTTCCCTTTGCTTTTGGAAAAATATTACTATCATTGGAGCCCACTTTCTTATTCTTTTTCAAGAGCTCATGATTCTTGATCAAAGCCCTGTCCCCTGAAATTAGTAAAGATCTTCACTTAATTACTGCATTTAATGAGTCATGCTTTCTACCTGGTTTCAATAGGAATTACTAATAGTATTCCTTAACTAATCAATAAGTGTAGGGAGCACATGCAATTAGTGGCATGCTTCTTAACTTATTTCTCTAATCCAGAATAGCAAATACAATGGAAGAGGGAGTGGAGAAAAGAAATTAAGTGTGGTTACATCTGCTAGTAACAATTGCAGCCATGTTGTCAAGGGTAAAACAATCATCAATGAGCTATACAGATTTTTTGTCACCAGAATAACTGAATCAAGGGATCCAATTCATTGATTTTATTCATTCCCATATGCCTGAACATCTGGGATGCAAAGAAACGATATGTATGTGTTAATAGGTAATGCAGTAGTAATGACTTCTACGTACTAGAAGCAGTTATCTATTTTCTTTTTCCTATCTAATTTAACAAGAAAATACTTTAGCTGAATTCTGATGAATACTCAGAAAGAACTATGTTATGGCACATGTAAATATAAAAGTACTATGGTAATGGCAGAAACTTAGAGCTTAAAAAACTTTAAGGACAGCATTGTTGGACAAATTTTTATAAGTTTGATTTGAAATTACAATATAAAGATAAAAATAAGATATTCAACTTTTTATATATATGTAACTAGTGTGTAGTGACCATAAAAATTGTAGAGAAAGTTGAATTGTATTTCGTGTTTATTCCTCTGCCAGTCATTACCGCATTTCCAATGGTTCAGCAGGTGTTCAATAAGTTAAAGTTCATTCTGGGAAAAGTATCACATGTCTCAGCTGGTGTGGTTCAGTGGTTGAGCACTGACCTATGAACCAGGAGGCCACATTCATTCCCAGTCAGGGCACATGCCTGGGTTGCAGGCTCTATCCC
This sequence comes from Myotis myotis, assembly GCF_014108235.1. Taxonomy (NCBI): domain Eukaryota; kingdom Metazoa; phylum Chordata; class Mammalia; order Chiroptera; family Vespertilionidae; genus Myotis; species Myotis myotis. The sequence goes on from NW_023416313.1 coordinate 164,578,377, forward strand.
GAATAGGGGGCATGCAGGAGGCAACTGATAAATGTTTCTCTCTTAATCATTGATGTTTTTATCTCTCTCTCCCTCTCCCTACCTTTCTGAAACAAATAAAGATTTTTTTTATAAATACGTCTCACGTGAATTATTATAGAAATATAGTAGGAAATACATTTTGGTATTCTCAGTCTTATAATTCAGTGTGAGACTATACCACATCGATATGGAAATGGTATAATTATGCTCATAAATTGATTTTTTAAACATGCAACTTGATATGGCATAAATCAAATACATAAGGATGGAGCCCAGTTTAAAGCAATGACCAATACCAGTGGGATTAGTCAAGGAAGATTTCTTGGGGGAAGTGAATTCTAAACTGAATTTGATATATTTGGTTATTTAGTACTCATTTTATGTGTTCTAATTATAAAACTAATGTATTCTCATAGGAATAGATTTGAAAATTTCAAATTAGTGAGAAGAATAAAATAAATTAAGAATGTCTTATCCAAAGATAATCATTATTCAACTTCCATTCTTTTCTATTTGTTCTCTGATACTTTCTATATAACTACCATAATATTACATATTCAGTATTAATACCTTTTTATGGTACAGCAGTCTCTATATACACAGAGTTTGAGTTACACAGATGACTCAAAAATTAAAATTAATACCAATCTAAATAAATGTAACACATTCACAAATCATTTCCCGATAACAAAACATTTAAGTTTTTCCAAATTTTTGTTAAAATAAATAGCTTCAAAAAATAATTGTGTTGATAACTTTTTCCTGGTTATTATTTTCTTAAGGTAGACTTCAAAAATTTATTATAATTAATCATAGGTCATGATCATTTTGAGGTTCTTTATATCTGCAATATTTATAAATAATAAAATCTACCAGTTCTTTATCATTTCTTAATTCTGTTTATCTTACTAGAGGCCCGATGCATGAAAATTCATGCAAGAGTAGGCCTTCCTTCCCCCGGCTGCCAGCACCGGCTTCCCTCGGGCACCCGGGACCCAGGCTTCCCTTCTCCAGCCACCGGCAGGCACCTGGGACCTAGGCTGCTTCCCTCTGGCTGCCAGCAGGCACCAGTGACCCGGGCTGGCTTTCCTCCAGCCCCAGCTTCACCAGGAAGGATGTCCGGAATGACATCCGGAAGACACCTGGACTAATCAGCATATTACCCTTTTATTATTATAGATTATATTGTTCAGGATTCTCAGAAACGTGTCAAATGCTAATTATTCATTTTTATATTCCTGAAAATTTAATAGTAATTAATTTAATATGATGTGGTTTATAAACTTTATTGGCATGCTTGACATATTAGTTAAGGCTACTGGTATTTTTATTTCTAGTAATTGTTTTTTGTTTTGGTTTGGTTTGTTTTGTTTGTAACCAGAAACTAATCTTGAATTTTTTTCTATAACTGTATGATATTTTCTCCAATTTTGTATTACTTTCCTTTAAGATAATATCCATAGTAAAACGTAATTTTTATGTAACAGAATAAGAGTGATCCTACTGTAAGATATATTAGTATTCAACCCCACTATTTGGACACTTTTAGGTGAGAAATGAAAGGCCATTGGTGGCTTTTGAGCAGGGAACTGATATTGCCACAAAATCTGACGACCAGAGTGTAAGAGAAATGAAAAATATCCATTCAGATATTCTTAGATGCAAATGTATCATAGTTTGAAAACTCTGATTTTCTAGGTGACACATAACAGAAGTCTGTATTGAGAGACAATGGAAATGATAATGAAAGGATAGATACTAAATATATTGCAAAGGAATAAAAACTGGCTAGACTTGACAAACAGTTACTTATGCAAGGCATGGAAGAATGAGCAGCCACAGATGACTCTGAGGGTTATGAACCTCAGTGAACCAAAATAATATGGAATGATCTTTAGCAGAAAGTCTCAACCTTCAGCGTTGAGGCACACTGATAAAAAGTGTGACAAGTAATGTACTACTAATAGTTTCATCATTATGAATAATTTATTCATTCATGAATTAAAGAAGATTCAAGCTCTTCCCCAGAATAACACCACTCACTTTTATTCCTATAAGCTTTCTTCAGAGAGAAAGAGAAATTGGCGGAGGTGTTGCTTAAGTTAGGACTTATTTTGTGCATCAGGCCTCTAGTTCTCATATAAGCCCCCAAAAAATGGTCTATTTGCAAAACAGATAGTTTTTTAGGCCAAAAGACAGTCTGTATAATTTCACAGAAGAATTTGTATTAATTTGTATTTCTTTGAGAATGGACTATTAACTCATTACTGTTGCTATTTGTATTTTGTAAAATCATGGCTGGAAGAAAAAGAAAAATATTTTATGTCATCAACTGATATAAGACTATATATTTTTAAAATAAGACTATATTTCTCCATAAATATAGTTATTCAGTAAACATATGCTCTCATGGGAATTTGTTTCTCATGGTACCACTACAATTACTTTGCTAAGTGCTGAATATACTGATGAAGTTAGAGATTCTATGAAGCTGCAGGAGACTTACAAATACTGAAATTGTGCATATAGAGTAATACATTCCATGTGTCATATCAGCTTGTAAAATTTCTGAATTCACTGTAATTTTTAAACTTAATTATCCTATTGCTTCTTAGCCTTTTGGGCTAAGATCAAGTGTAAACCTAGTCATCCTAAATATGATGATTGAGGGTTCTTATTAGCCATAAGTCAAAGACTCTTTTCTATTACTTTTTAGCCTTAGTCACTTTGCTTATGAAAAATTAAATTTTCACTGTTCAGATAATCATAATTCCAATATTTTTCATTTCATTATCCAGTCTTTTTTGCCTGAAATGTCATATTCAACTTATCACAATTATGTATTTTTACACGTTTATTTGACCTTACTTAAATCCCAAGGAGTATTTCATTTATTTTTCTATCTTCTAATTATAAAATTGAGTATTTTGTCCTTATATGCAAAAATGATTATAAGTTTCCTAAGTAATTTTCTTAGATACCAAGCAAAGTAACTTCTAAGAGAAATATTTTAAAAGCTAATATATTCTAGAGGGTAGGGTTGGGGTATAAAAGAGGAGTAAGGGGAGATACATGGTGATGGAAGAAAACTTGATTTAGGCTAATGAACACACAATATAATATATAGATGATGTAGCCCTAACCAGTTTGGCTCAGAGCACTGGCCTGCAGTCAGGTATGATTCCGGTCAAGGGCATGTACCTTGGTTGCAGGCACAGCCCCAGTAGGGGGTGTGCAGGAGGCAGCTGGTCAATGTTTCTCTCTCATCGATGTTTCTATCTCTCTATCCCTCTTCCTTCTTCTCTGTAAAAAAATCAATAATATATATACTAATATATATATTATATATGTAATAATATATATAATAATATATAATAATAATATATATATAATATATATAATAATATATAATAATAATATATATACATATATATATAAATTAGTATAGATGATGTATTACAGAATTATACACCTAAAACCTATATAATTTCGATAACCAATGTCACCTCAATAAATTTATTTACATCAAACTTTATATGTTTATTACTTTATACTGCAGGGACTTGGAATTAGTGAGACAACTACATTTAAATGGGTTCTCACAAAACCCTGGTTCTGGGCTAGTATGTTCTGCCTTCTCAGTAAGAAAAACACAGGATTACAGCTGTAAAAGTATTTTAAGGCTGGCACATGATAAATCCATCCTTATTTTTACAAATGCAAATCAATAGAAAATACATAGTTTTATATATGTGGGATTTTAGTTTTAGGACATTTTAGAATGCAGTCTTTTGATTAACAAAATATATCTGTATATTTTTTAAATCCTTTGCTGTGAGGTAAATATTAATATTTATCAGGTCTCAAAATTGTAAGTTAACATGTTGTTGCTTTTTTTGAGGAGTTACAGGTTATTATTGTGATTTGGGTTTGGCACCAGTATAACTTCATGTACATACTGCCTTATAAAAGTGGTTCAGTTCTCAAAATGTAACCTGAAACAATTGGGGGTCCCCAAACTCAAAATTAGTTACATAATAATGCTAGGACATCCTTTTTCTTTTGCACTCTCATTCTATTACAAGTGTGCACTGAGATTTCGCAGAAGCTATATGCATGTGATATCCAAACAGATTGAATGTAGACACAAATGCAATTCCCAGTCTCCAATTAAACCCATTTCTTTATAGATGAAGAAACCAGGATATAAAAATATCGCATACACTAAGTAATTTTTAGTATACAAGGTGCATAGATTATTATCTCATTTGATCTACACACACACACACACACACACACACACACACACACACACACATAACAAAACTTCTCCACCGGGTAAACCAAATATTATTGACCCCAGTTAACAAATTAAAAAAATAAATAAAAGGTTAGTATTGTGTGATTTGCAGCTCATCAGTAGAGAAGCCATGGTTCTGACCATATCTTTTTATTCTTACTACAAACATTCTGTTTTTACAGATCACCTTGTAGAATTTGCCCATTTTAAGATTCTTAAAGTCAAATAATTCTCCCTCTTTTTTTGATACCTAATCTTTCAGCACAAAACTTCAAAGTTATAAAAATGTCCATTTCTCCAATAGAGATGTACAAAATGGAACACAGGGTAGAACTGTACATTTTATCTCTATCTCTAGCGGAATTCATGTTAAATCAGTGGGAAAACATCAAAGGTCAAAGACATGGAAAAGACCTCAGCTCAGGATTAGTAACATTGTCAATGATGTATTCTTCTTTGAAGCAAAAGGTAATGGGACTACTAGGTCATTTGTGTGACCCAGAGTTACAGTGGCTTTCATTCCTTTACACCTAGAATAAATAAGAGTAGAAATCATAGCATCCTACAGAACTGTGACTATCATTTGTGAGTCTTACTGACCATTTTAAAAGACCCACTATTATAAGTTGATTCATCTCTTAGTGAAATGTAATGTGTTTGTACATGATAGAGCTAAAGATCCAATGTGAATATTTACTTCAGGAAAGAAAATTTTACAAATATATGAATCAAACTATAGGTCATATTTTTTTCTGAGCCCTGACAGTTAATTCAAGAAAGGAATTAAGACTTCCAGTACTATGTTGAGTGAGAGTGGTAAAAACAGATATCCCTGTCTTGTTCCTGTTCTTAAGGGAAACACTTTTAGTTTCTGCACATTGAGTATGATGTTGGCTGTAGGTTTGTAATAAGTGACCTTTATTATGTTGAGGTATGATTCCGGTATTCCCACTTTGCTGAGGGTTTTTATTAAAAAACAGGTGCTAATTTTTGTCAAATGCTTTTTCTTCATCTATTGATATGATCATACGATTTTTATCTTTCAGTTTGTTTATGTGATGTATCGCATTTATTGATCTTCAAATATCGTACCAGCCTTGTATCCCTGAGATAACTCCCACTTGGTCATGGTGGATAATCTTTTTAATATATTACTGAATCTGGTTTGCTAATATTTTGTTGAGGATTTTGGCTTCTATGTTCATCAGGGATGTTGGCCTATAATGTTCTTTCTTTGTAGTGTCTTTATCTGGAATTAGGTAATGCTAGCTTCATAAAAAGAGCTTGGAACAGCCCAAGTGCCCATCAGTCGATGAGTGAATAAAAAAAAAAAGACATAGTACATTTACACAATGGAATACTATGCAGCTGTAAAAAAAGAAGAATTTCTTACCATTTGTGATAGCATGGAGGGACCTGGAGAGTATTATGCTAAGCAAAATAACCAATCAGAGAAAGACAAGTACCATATGATCTCACTTATATCTGGAACCTAATGAACAAAATAAACTGATGAACAAAACAGATCCAGAGACATGGAAGCATGGAACAGACTGATGAATTTCAGAGGGAAGGGTGGTGGGGTTGTGGGAAGAGATTAACCAAAGAATTTTATGCCTATATGCATAACCCATGAATAGACAATAATGCTGTGAAGGCCTGGGGAGGAGGCGGGAGCAGGGTGGAGGGGGCAGTGGGGGAAAAATGAGGATATCTGTAATACTTTCAACAATGAAGATAAATAAAAAGAAAGAAATTAAACAAAATGATAGAATCTATATTGATGGTAGTTTATAAAAATAAAGAAGTTCTTTGTGTTAATGATGCAAGTAAAAAGGGGAATATTTGAGGTTTTAAATTTCCCTCGCATGTTCTCATGATGGGGTCAATTTTAGCTAGTAGTATCTTCAGTAGCCTTCTCTCACTAGTCCTGTACTGAGTGCTCCAATGCTGTCCAACAGCCATGCAGAGTTCCCCAACTGTCTTGATTATTCCTCTTCTAAGTTAATCTCATACGCTATGCCCCAACATCTCAAAAAGGCCTTTTGATATAATACCAGAGAGAAAGTGAAGCAGCTCTCACTTCTAACTTTAATCATCAAGTCTTCTGATATCAGATGCTAAAAGACAACTATTTCATGAAACGTAAGATGATATTATTTGAGTCTGTAGAGGGACACATAAGAGAAGGTGTGAAATAACAGAAAAAAATCAATTGGTCTTTGTTCCCTGTTTCTGGCACATTGCTCCTAAATACCTTGTAATATCCTAAGAACATTAGGACCATCTTTTATTCTAATACTAGAGGCCCGGTGCACAAAATTTGTGCACAAGTAGGGCCCCTAGGCCTGGCCAGCGATAAGGGTCAATCTGTGGGGCAACTGGCAGGGCGATCAGGGCCCCTGCTGGCTCCCGCCTTGGCTGGCCTGGTGCTGGCTGCTCACTGGCCCCGCACCCCGTGGAGCAACTGGTAGGGCAATCGGGGGGCCCCCGCTGGTACCTGCCTTGGCTGGCCTGGGGCCTGCAGGCTTGGGGCAGCTCCTGCATTGAGAGTCTGCTCTCTGATGGTCAGTGAATGTCATACCGACCGGTTGTTCTGCCAGTTGTTTCACCATTCAGTTGATTTGCATATTAGGCTTTTATTATATAGGATGTGGTCTCTTTGATCCTGGTTCCTCACAAAGAGCTCCTAAATTTGAAATGCCTTATGTAATAGTAGTGGTTTTTGTTTTAATGAGGTAATTCTTGGTGTGCTCATAAATAGCTTCAGGATGGAAACTGGCCCAATCCCTGGACCAAGCCATGGAGACCAAGCCAAGATTAGAATCTTGGAAGTAGCAGATCCATCCTTCATCCTCTGAGAAGGAGAGAGGGGCTAGAGTCTCCATTAATGATCAAGTGTGCCTATATGATGACACCTCCATAAAAATCCCAAATGTACAGTTATGATGAATACATTCACATGCTGGAAGGGAGACACACCTCAACTCAATGGGAACAAAAGTTCCTATACTCGGGACCCTTCCAGACCTCACTTTGTGAATCTCTTCAAATAGCTGTTTTCTATACCATTATTATATCCTTTATAATAAACTGGTAAACGTGTTCTCATTAGTTCTATGAGCCATTCTAAAAAATTATTAAACCCAAGAAAGGGGTCATAGGAACCTCAACTTACAGTCTGTCAGTCAGAAGAATAGTATTAACCTGGATTTATGATTGGTATCTGAAGTGGGGGTAGTCTTGTGGATTGATCCCTTAACTTTTGGGATCTGACACTATTTTTAGGTAGATCATGTCAGAACTGAATTAAATTATAGGATATTCATCTGTTGTCAGAGAAGTGCTTGATGTGTGCAAAAAACACATATTTGGTGTCAGAAGTGAAGTGTGGTAGTTATGTGAGAATACAGCAGAAACACAGAAATGTGTCTTTCAAACTTAAAAGAAAAAATTAAGTTACATCTCCAGTAAAACTTTGATTCTGCAGCAATTACATGATTGCAGAAGACACAGTCAAAAGAGTAACAGAAGCCTAATTGCGTAAAGCACTGAACTGAGCAAAACATGGGCAACCTACCATAGTGACCAACATCTACCTGGCAGGGCTGCAGTCTAGGTAATCTAATAGGCATTTTTCATCATAATTTTCATGCTTCTGTGATAATTATAACTTTGGTTTTTTACTGTGTTATTCTGATCATTCTAAGAAACTATTTAGAATTCTTGAGTGAAAGCCTATGGAAATTAAGCTGAAAGGACTCTGAGAAGAAATGGTGAATTCTTCATTATTCCGACATTACTGATTATTTTATGTAAAGTCAGATATTACTGAAATTTTGACTGGCTGTCACTGCAGTATTATTAAAATTCTCCTCAAAGAATTTCAAAATGAAGACAAGTATAACTTCAGAAATGAGAAAATATAATGACAAAATCAGAGGTTGATTTCTTAAGGTGGTTTGGCCTTCAGGAATGAAATCATTAATGTAGAAGAGATCAAGTTAACAGACTATTTGGCAACCATGCAATAGCTCTGTCTCAAATGCAAGATGTCCTTAAAATGGGATGATAGTTTGAAAAGATTCCATCACCTCAGTTTTAACATCTAGCTCCTTCCTACAATTTCTGCTTTAGAAAGCTTTGGTTCTCAAATTCTAGTGTGCCTAAAAATTACCTGCTTCAAAAATAGAATGCTAAGGGAAGGAAAATGGAAACAAAAGATGACCTACTGTGGGTTCCATTTTTATGAGGCTCAAGAATAAATATTACCAATGTACATTGAAAAAAGTCAGAATTATACTGAAAATGGAGTATGGAGCAGAATTGACTAGAAAGGGGCAAAAGAAACTTTCTGTATCTTAGTCTATGTGGTGATAACACATAATTTACTATTTATGTATCCATAAAATATTATTTGAAAAAAGCGATTTACTGACTATTGGGTCAGAAACACAAATTCTTGAAAACCTCAGAGAATCTGATTCAGAGAATCTGTTCATTTAGTGTTACCTTCATTATTCAGAAGATCTGTATACAAATTATGATCAATTATCTTTCTTTTTTAAGTGTAGTTGGTATACAATACTATATTAGTTAAAATAGGTTTAGGTATACAATATAGTGATTTGATTTTTTACTTTACATCTGATCACCCTAATAATTCTGGTAATCATGTGTCACTGGACAAACATCACAATATTATTGACTACATCCCCCTTAACCTTTTTTAAACCTATCTCCCCACCCCCTTCCTTCTGGTAACCATACTTTTGGTCTCTGTTTCTATTAGTGTGTTTTTGTTTTGTTTTGTTTGTTTGTTTTGTTCCTTTAGATTCCCCATAGAAGTAAGACCAGAAGGTATTTATCTTTCTTTGCCTGGCTCATTTCACTTAGCACAATACCCTCTGGATCCATCCATATTGTAGCAAAAGCAAGACTTCCTTCTTTTTGTTACTGTGTAATATTCTATTGTATATATGTACCACATCTTCTTTATCCATTTGTCTATTGATGTACACCTAGATGCTTCCTTCTTAGCTACTATAAGTAATGCTGCAATGAACATAGGGTGCATATTTTTTTTATTTAGCATTTTCTTTTTATTTGAATAATAACCTGAAATGGAATTATTGGGTTGTATGGTATGTCTACTTTTAGTTATTTGAGGAATCTCTATATTGTTTTCCATAGTGACTGCATCACTTTGCAGTCCACTAACAGCACATAAGGTTGCCTTTTCTCCACATTTTCACCAATACATTTTTGTTGACTTTTTGATAATAGCCTTTCTGACTGGTGTGAAGTGATAGCTCATTGTGATTTTGATCTGCATTTCCCTGATGATTAGAGATGTTAAGCATATTTTCATGTCTGTTAGCCATATGTATGTCTTCTTTGGAGAAATGTCTTTTTATGTCCTCTGCCTATTTATCAATGAGATTTTTCACCCTTTTTATATTTTGGATATCATCTCATTATCAAATATATCACTGGCAAATATATTCTTCCATTCACAAGCTTGTCTTTTCATTTTGTTGATGATTTTATTCACTGTAACAAAACACTTTAGTTAGATGAAGTCCCATTTGTTTACTTTTGCTTTTGTTTCTCTTGCTCATGGGGACATATTCATAGAGATATTAGTCAGAAAAATGTCAAATAGTTTACTTCTTGTGTTTTCTCTTAGAGGTTTTATGGTTTCAGGCCTTACATCTAAGTCTTTAAACCATTTCGAGTTTATTTTTGTATACGATATAAGAGTTGTCCACTTTCATTTTTTGGTATGTATCTGTTCAGTTTTCCCTCCACCAATTGTTGAAGGTACTGTCAGTTAGGCCATTGTATATTTTTATCTCTTTTGTTGTAGATTAGTTGACTACATAACCAAGGGTTTATTTCTGGAATTTCTATTTGGTTCCAATGATCTATGTGTCTATATTTTGTGCCAGAACGATACGTTTTTACTAATATAGCTTTGTAATGTAGTTATTATAAGGCACATAATTATTATAAGGCACATGATATCACCAAATTTGTTCTTCTTTTTTTTTTAACATATTTTATTGATTTTTTACAGAGAGGAAGGGAGAGAGATAGAGTTAGAAACATCGACGAGAGAGAGACATCGATCAGCTGCCTCCTGCACATCTCCTACTGGGGATGTGCCCGCAACCCAGGTACATGCCCTTGACCGGAATCGAACCTGGGACCTTTCAGTCTGCAGGCCGATGCTCTATCCACTGAGCCAAACCAGTTTCGGCATCAAATTTGTTCTTCTTAAGATTACTTTGGCTATTTGTGGTTTTTGTGGTTCCATATGATATTTAGGATTACTTATTCTAGTTCTGAGAAGAATATTATTGGTATTTTTATATAAATTGTATTTAATCTCTAGATTGCTCTGGATAGTATGGCCATTTTAATAATATTAATTCCTTCAATCCATGAGCACAAATATCCTCCCATTTATTTTGTCCTCTTCAACTTCATTCTTCAATGTCCTATAGTTTTCAGAGTGTAGTTATTTCACCTCCTTGGTTAAATTTATTCATAACTATTTTATTCTTTTATTATGTAATTGTAAATTAAACTATTTTCTTAATTTCTCCTTCTGATTATTTGTTATTAGTGTGTAGGAACATGATAAATTGCTATATATTAAATTGTTATCCTGCTAATTTGCTGAATTATTTTATTAATTCTATTAAATTTTAAGTGGATTCTTTAGTGTTTCCTATATATAGTATTTCATTTGCAAATAGTAATAATTTTAATTTTCCTTTTCAGTTTAAATTTTTTTTTCTTCTTTAATTTCTGTGAATAGGACCCCTAATACTATATTGAGGAATAGCAATGAGAGTGTACATCTTGTCTTGTTTCTGATCTTAGAGGCAAAGTTTTCAGCTGTTCACCACTGAGCATTATATTACCTGGGGTTTGTAATACATAGCCTTTATCAAGTACATAATTTTGTATATAATTTAACACTAAATATCTATTTCAATTCAGAAGTCTTCTAACTTAACCACATTATGAAAGCATGTCATTAAATATTATCAAATTTTTAGTATATCTTCATAGTTGTGAAATTTGGGATGCAGAGAGGAAGTTTTACCAGAATCTTAGGCTAGTTTAAGTGGCTTAAAGAAATAGTTTCCCTTTCCCTGATATATAAACCTTATACCTTATAATGGGAGTCATGGTTTGAAATATGTTTCTGGAAGAAAAGCATAGTTCCAGCATTTAGATAAAGAAAAAATATTTCTCATATGTGTTCACATTTACCATAAACAGTATATGTTTGTATGCATATTGCTCAGGTTTGTCAGTGCTGAATAACACCGCAAAGTAAATCATACCATTTCCTCCAACTGTAAGTGTTCCTTCTTCCCTTTTGATCAGGGCTAACTGAGCCGTGGTCGGCAAACTGCAGCTTGCAAGCCACATGCAGCTCTTTGGCCCCTTGAGTGTGGCTCTTCCTAAGCCTTAGGAGTACCCTAATTAAGTTAATAACAATGTGCCTACCTATATGGTTTAAGTTTAAAAAATTTGTCTCTCAAAAGAAATTTCAATCGTTGTACTGTTGATATTTGGCTCTGTTGACTAACGAGTTTGCCGACCACTGGCCTAGGCCATTTCCATGGTGAAGTTGATCTCAGAGTGGTTATCATAATCATAGGTAGTGTAGCTATTAAAATAGATTGTAGAGGATTTTGGAAAGAAGGCAGAGTAGGAAGCATCAGAAATTTGTCTCCTGACCCAGCCAACAATTGCACTGGCAGAATCTGTTTGATGTAACTATTTTTAACTCTGGGGTCTGCTAAAGGCCTGCAACTTCAAGAGGAAGCCTTAGATGGTAAAACACAAGTTCAGTCAATTTCAGCTCTTGGCACAGTAGCAGCTGCTTACCACTCCCTCTCAGCCCCATGTCAGGTAGCTCTGCATATGTTCCCAGAACACCTTACACACAGCTTGCTAGAGCCAGCTGTCCTCCAAAATCAAGGATCTACACTTTGATCACTGATTGGTGCTTCTGATCCCAGTGATGTTCACAAAGGGTAAAGGACGTTGTTGTTACACCACAACCTATTGTTGCAAACCCCTACCTCTAAGTGACTTAAAGAAATAGAGTCTTCCCCAACCCCTTCATTTTTCTCTTTTTCTCTTTTTTCCCCTTTTGGGAACAAGACATTGAAGATTAGAATATTCAAAGGCAACTACATATATGGGAGAAATTTAAAATCACCATGCACACACACACATACACACAGAGGGAAAGGTTACAAGCTTAAAAATATGTAGGGTGACCTTAAATTTATGCCTCAGGCTGATTCTCAGTACAAAGATAGCCTACAACCAAAGGGAAAACAGAAAACAAAGAACCCCAGGGAAGGAGAAAAATCTGATTTCCAGAGTAACTACATTATTAGATTGAAATATTCAGTTTTCAATAACAACAAAAGTCATAAGGCATACAAAGAAACACAGAAGTATAGCACATTCAAGAAAAAAAGAAAAAAACAACAAGATAAACTGTCTCTGAAGACCTGATGGTGACTCTACCACATAAAGATTTTCAATCATCTATCTCAAAAATGTTCAAAGAGCAAGAGGAATACATGGAGAAAATTAAAACAACAACAACAACAATGTATTCACAAAATGAAAATATCAATAAAGCAATAGAATACCACCCTGGCTAGGTGGCTCAGTCGGATCAGTGGTCGGCAAACCGCAGCTCACGAGTCACATGCGGCTCTTTGGCCCCTTGAGTGTGGCTCTTCCACAAAATACCACGTATGGGCGCACACGTACAGTGCAATTGAAACTTCGCGACCCATGTGCAGAAGTCGGTATTTTGTGGCAGAGCCACACTGAAGGGGCCGAAGAGCCACACTGAAGGGGCCAAAGAGCCACATGTGGCTCATGAGCCGCAGTTTGCCAATCACTGTCCTAGGGCAAAGGAAACAAATGAAAAAAATACACAAATGGGACTACATCAACATAAAAGCTTCAAAGCAAAAGAAACCATCAACAAAATGAAAAGGAAGCCCACTCTATGGGAGAACATATTTAGCAATGATACATCTGATAAGGGGTTAATATCCAAAATATGTAAGGAATTCATGCAACTTAACAAAAGAAAGACAAACAATCCAATTAAAAAATGAGCAAAGGACCTAAATAGATACTTCTCCAAAGTGGACATACAAATGGCCAAGAGACATATGAAAAAACTAGAGGCCAAGTGCATGAAATTCCTGCATGGATAGTGTCCCGCCGGTGATCAGGGCCCATCAGGTTCCCCACCTCCCTGACTCCCTGCCTCCTCCTTCCCTTGCTCCCTCAGTGCCCCACCACCACTGCTGGTGGCCCACCGTGTTCTGCACAGCCCCCTGGTGGTCAGCGCACATCATAGCAAGTGATCAAATTCCCGGTCTTCTGGTCAAACTCCCAAGGGGCACTTTGCATATTAGCCTTTTATATATATACTAGAGGCCTGGTGCACAAAAATTTGTGTACTCGAGGGGGAGGGGGGGTTCCTAAGCCCGGCCTGTGCCCTCTCGCAGTCTGGGACCCCTCAGGGGATGACCACCTGCTGGCTTAGGCCTGCTCCCTGGAGGATTGGTCCTAAGATGGCAATCAGACATCCCTCTGGCAGACCAGCAGCCCTCAGGGGATGCCCACTTGCCAGCGGGGGGAGCAGACCTAAGCTGCAGTCAGACATCCTTAGTGCTGCTGAGGAGGCAGGAGAGGCTCCCACCACCACCGCTGTACTGGCAGCCATCAGCCTGGCTTGTGGCTGAACAGAGCTCCTCCCATGTGAGAGCGCCCTGACCACCAGAGGCCAGCTCCTGCATTGAGCATCTGCCCCCTGGTGGTCAGTTTGTGTCATAGTGACCAGGCAGTCCCAGTCCTTCTGCTGTTAGGATCAGTTTGCATATTACCCTTTTACTATATAGGATAGAGGCATGATGCACGGGTGGGGGCCAGCTGGTTTGCCCTGAAGGGTGTCCCAGATCAGGGTGGGGGTCCCGCTTGGGTGCCTGGCCAGCCTGGATGAGGGGATGATGGCTGTTTGCAGCTGGTCATACCCCCTGCAGGGTGGGGGTCCCCACTGAAACAAGTATACAAGTGTGGATGGGAGAGTTGGAAGGGGTCGATCTCAATGAAGGTACCTCAATTAGATTGAGGACGTTTTTAGCAAAGGCCAGCTTAGGAGTACCCTAATTAAGTTAATAACAATGTACCTACCTATATAGTTTAAGTTTAAAAAATTTGGCTCTCAAAAGAAACTTCAATCGTTGTACTGTTGTTATTTGGCTCTGTTGATTAATGAGTTTGCTGACCACTGGGAAGCTATTGAATTTAAGCTCCTGCACCGGCCTCTTTCTAAGACCTGGAAGATGCCTTAGCAATGTGGTCATAAGATAGATCCTTATTGCCATAACTGGTTTGGCTCAGTGGATAGAGCGTTGGCCTGTGGACTGAGGGGTCCCAGGTTCGATTCCAGTCAAGGGCATGTACCTTGGTTACGGGCACATCTCCAGTGGGGAGTGTGCAGGAGGCAGCTGATTGATGTTTCTCTCTCATCGATGTTTCTAACTCTCTATCTCTCTCCCTTCCTCTCTCTAAAAAGTCAATAAAAAATTAAAAAAAAAAAAGATAGATCCTTATTACATTCCCTAAAGAGGGCTCACCACATTTTGTACTCTTGATATTTGGCTCTGTTGACTAATGAGTTTGCTGACCACTGATATGGATGAATGCTGATGGCATTAAGCAAAGTGAAATAATCCAGTCATAGAAAGACAAATAATGTATATATCCACTTATCTGAAGTAATTAGAATAGTCACAATCATACAGACAGAAAAGGGAATGGTAGTTGCTAGGGGCAACTGGTTCAAGTCCTATGCCTAGGGGCTGTTGGTAGAAGGGACTAAGGAGTTATTGTTTAGTGCAGTGGTTCTCAACCTTCTGGCCCTTTAAATACAGTTCCTCATGTTGTGACCCAACCATAAAATTATTTTCATTGCTACTTCATAACTGTAATGTTGCTGCTGTTATGAATCATAATGTAAATATCTGATATGCAGGATGGTCTTAGGAGACCCCTGTGAGAGGGTCATTCAACCCCCAAAGGGGTCGCGACCCACAGGTTGAGAACCGCTGGTTTAGTGGGTATAGAGTTTCAGTTTGGGAAGATGAAAAGAGTTCTGGAAATAGATGGCAGTGATGCTTGCACAATAATATGAATGTACCCAATACCACTGAACTGTGCACTTAAAATAGTTAAGATAAATTCTGTTATTGTATGCTGCCATGGTAAAACAAAACAAACTATTTGAAAAAAATGGACTGTGCCCTGACCGGTTTGGCTCAGTGGATAGAGCATCGGCCTGAGGACTCAAGGGTCCCAGGTTTGATTCCGGTCAAGGGCATGTACCTTGGTTGCGGGCACATACCCAGTAGGGGGTGTGCAGGAGGCAGCTGATTGATGTTTCTCTCTCATCGATGTTTCTAACTCTCTATCCCTCTCCCTTCCTCTCTGTAAAAAATCAATAAAATATATTTTTAAAAAATGGACTGTAAGACCCTTGAGAATTGTGCTCTACGAATATCTGGAAGACTACGATATCTGGAAACTTCCAATAAAACATGAAAATAAATTGATATGTAAGTTTTAAATGACTTATTTAATTTCTTTTTCATTTTGAAGCATAAAATACATCATTATATAAAAATTACATAAAAATTCTTGTGTGTACTATTCATATTTAAACCATGCTTAAAGTTTACTGTGTGTGTTTCAAATTATTCTATTTTATAACGGAATAAAAATGTACTACAGGTACAGTTAAACCTACCCCCAGATCCATTTCCCGCCTTTCCTTCTCAAAGGTAACTACTCTCCTGAAGACGGGAAACACGATTTTAACTCATGTTTCTGTAGTTCTGTCAAATATGTAGGTATCTTGAAACAATACATGTGTGTTGGGGTTTTTATGTACATAAGTGTTATTTCTTTTTTTGAAACGTTTTCACTCAACATTGTTTTTGAGTTTTAACTGGATTAATAAAATAAGGGACTCCTCTGAGGAGCCAGCCTGAGGAGCCACCTGCCTGAGGAACCTGCCTGAGAAGACATCTGAGTGCTGAGAACCCACATGTGCAGACTGGAAGCGGTGGGGAGAGGCACTACCAGGCCAAAGCGCAAGATAAGTGCAGACACTACCTCCTGCCTGTGCTCCCTCCCCGCTCCCCACCCCCACCCCCCCCCATCCTCCCCTCCCCCGCGCGCGCACACACACGCACACCAACCCATCGCAGTCCTTGCCCCTGTGCGCCCACCTCACCTGGCCCAGAGCTCAGACACTGAAGACATGCACGGTGCAAAACGAGGCCCACACTTAGGGAGCCAAGAAGACTATGTCGGCGCGCTCCATGTCCGCAGAGAGAAGGCCACAGGTGCAGGTCATGGGCTGAGAGAAGGCAGGTGCACCTGGGCCAGCTGCTGCCCTGAGCCCCGCCCATAACACTCCCTCCAACCAGAGTCGCCTCAGGCAAGCTCCAAGGCTAAGCCCCTCCCCAAGAAAAATAGCTAGTAGAATTAGTTGTCACTTTGATTTCATGTAATGTTCAGTTGATCAAATATACCTAATCTTATTCAAAAGTCAAGTTGTTTACATTTTTCTATGAAAACTGCTGAAATAAAGATATCCTACTACATGTATTCATGAACATTATTTTTTCTATAAAAGAAACGAAGAAGAAAAGTTAATAGATCAGAGAACATGCTCATCTTCAACTTTAGGAGGTTTCTTCCTCAAAGAGATTATTTGAAAACCATTATTTGTTTGCAAAATTCTAGTGTAGTGCATAATGAAGGAAAGCAACAATTTTCTTTAAGAAGAAAATTTTAAAAGTCACATATGTCAGACCCCTTATTTTGAAATATCTCACTTCCTATTTCTTTTAAGATAATTCTTATATCCAAAACTGGTAAGATAGTTCAACACCTCCATTGAAACGCCTTTTGGTGCACTGCTAGAAAGCCTTTCTAATGTCATGAGAGCAGGAATAAACTACTGAGACTTCCAACACTAACTTTAGAGTATAGCTTCACTGGGGAAATGAAATAGCTACTTGAGCAAATAATATACATAATTAATTAAAGGTACACAATATTCTGGCAAATAAAACAAGCCTCAATAAATTTAAAAAGATTCAAGTCATACAAAGTATGTTTTTGGACCATAAAGATATTAAACTATATTGTGAACAAAACAATATGAAAAAAAATCTCTGCATATTTGGAAATTTGAAAACACACTAATAAATTATCAAAGAAGAGGTGTCAAGAAAGTTTTAAAATATTTTAAACTAAATAAAAATAAAAAAAAACAACATATCAAAAATTTTGGAATGCAGCTAAAGTAGTGTTTAAAGGGAAATAAATAACATTAAATGCTTATACTGTGCTCAAAGAGAAGATAGAAAATCAGTAACCTAACATTCCACCTTAAGATACTTGAGAACAAAGACAAATAAACCAGAAATTTATATATATATATATATATATATATATATATATATATATATATATTAAAAAACAAGGAGAAAATGAAACAAAAATAACAAGAATTCAATGAAACCGAAGTCTAGAGATTTTTAAAAATATGTATTTGATTGAATTTTACAGACAGGAAAGGAAATGGATAGAAAGTTAGAAACACTGATGAGAGAGAAATATACATCAGCTGCCTCCTGCACACCCCCTACTAAGTATCGAGCCCACAACCAAGGTACAGGCCCTTGACCGAAATCGAACCCAGGACCCTTCAGTCCAAGAACCAAGGCTCTATCCACTGATCCAAACTGGTTAGGGCCCAAAGTCTGGATTTTTAGGAAAATGAATGAAATTGATAAACTCTACCCAGCTAATAAGAGAGAGAACACAAATGACTAATATCAGGAATAGAAGTGGTACATCCTAAAATCAAATGGAAAATAAAAATATATTATGAATAACAGTATGCCAATAAATGTGACAACTTATATAAAATTGAACAATCCCTTGAAAAACACAAACTACCAAGACTCACTTTAGCAGAAATAAATAAGTATTTCTATATCTTGTGCCGTGCCAGCATGGCCAAAGGTGACCCTGAGTCAGGGCAGTGATGGATTAGAAAAGACAGACAAGAGAATAAAGCTGAGGCTGGGTGGGACGCTGCCCTCTCTGATGGAGAGAGTGCCACGGACTACAAGCCGTGTCTTTATTTTACAGCCAGATTCCATGAGGCAAAGTAAGGGTGTGATCAAGAAGTTTACAACATTCTCGTGGGGTTCGAGCCTACTCAATTACATGCACCTGAACTCTATCAAGCCCACATCACTCAGGCACATGGGGCCACATGTTCAGAGCATAGGTTCAAACTTACAGCTACAGCTGTTGGCTATAATTGTGCTGGGAGGGCTCTGCCCTCCAAGCTGGAACTTGCACGTGGCCATGAGAGGACTGTGCCCTCTCATTAGTCCGAGTCTTAAACCTGTCCAAACACTGTAGCCCCTATCCACAATATCTAAAGAAATTGAATTTATAGTTAAAATCCACCAAAATAGAAAACTGAATATCCAGATAATTTCACTAACAAATTGTACCAGACAGTTCAAGTATAATATCAATTCTTTATAGTCTCCTCTAGAAAAAAGATGAAAAATAAATATTTCAAAATTCATCTTATGAGGCCAATAATTCTGCTATACTAAACCAGACAAAGACATTCTAAGAAAATAAAATATAGCAATATATTAAAAGAATAATACATCATGGGTAAGGATAACATATCATCAAGTGGGATTCATTCCAAGAATACAAGTTCTGTTCAACATTTAAAAATCAATACACGTAATGTGCCATAAGAAAAAAACAAATGATCATATCAATAAATACAAGAATACTGACAAAATATTATAAAATTCAATGTCATTCATAATAAAAACTCCCAGTAAACTACAAATAGAAGAGAACTTCCTAGGCATCTGCAAAAATATCCAATATAATAAAAGGCTAATATGCAAATTGTCCCCTCGACTGGGAGATCGACCAGGAGTTTGGCCTGCAGTCAGTCAGCCCCATTCCATATACATTTCAGATTCATCTTTTCTTTTTTTTTATTGCTTAAAGTAATACAAAGGGTATTACATATGTGTCCATTTTTTCCCCCCACCCTAGACAGTCCCCTAGCCTCCCCTATCCCCCAGTGTCTTATGTCCATTGGTTATGCTTATATGCATGCATACAAGTCCTTTGGTTGATCTCTTACCCCCCTAAAAATATCTATAAAAATACTTGCTGAGATTTTCATTGAGATTTAGTTAAATATGTAGATCAAATTGGAAAGAATTAACATCTTCATTTTTATTTTTCAATCTGTGAACACAGTATGTCTCACATGTCATGGTATATGTAGTAGAAATTTGATTTCTCTTAACAGTGTTTTGTTGTATTAGAAAGCTTCATTTGTACTAATCAAGCATGCAAACATTCCAAATGCCTACCAATAGGTGAATAAACAAAGTTTAGTATCTATACCATGGAACACTATTCATCAATAAAAAGAATGAACTATTGATACATATGACAATATATATGAATTTTTTAAATAATTATGTTAAATGAAAGAAGGCGGTAAAAGAAATTAGTATGTTCCATATGGTTTTATTTCTATAGAATTCTATAAAGTGCAAGCTAATCTATAGTGACAGATCAAAGGCTGCTGGTATATTGGGCATGGGTAGACAGATAGGAATAGAATGGAGGATTTACAAATGGGCACAGATATACTTTTCGGGGGCATTGAATATGTTCACCCTCTTGATTGTGGTGATGATTTCATGGAATTTAAATGCTTGCAGTTTATTCTATGGCAATTATAACTCAATGAGTTTTCTTGTTTTGGTATCGCTAAATTTAGTTCTGGATATTTGATAATATACTAATAAGCACTGTCACCTGCCCCTCATTGCCAACCCCCCTCCCCCAAAAAAATAAAGGAATGTGGTAACTTCATGTGGGTATCAATATATGGAACTCTGATAACTCTATCAGGACCAATTCTTACTTTAAGGTCTATCTTTTCTAAATTTATTATAATAGCAAAGTAACCACATAATCACACATTTATAACTAAACACTCACTGAGGTTAAAGGAATATTTTCCCCTTGGAAGTCATAAATTGTAATAATATATTGCACTAGGCAATTATAATTTTGAAGAACGGATGGTGTCCCATTCAGAGTAGTTACTGTGGACTTTATAATGGCAGTGTCACATTCATCACAGCATATAAGAGACATGACATTTAAATAAAATGGAAAGGTCATTAATGTAGAAAGGTTTTAAAACTGTCATCAGATCCATTAGAGTTGGTACCAGTATTTTACATAAAAATTGCCTGCTGTGAGGAAAAGGTATCTGAAATCAAATCTTTGAAGAAAATCAAATCAGATTCGTGATTGCTAGATGACATAGCTGTTAAAAGGACAGACACAAATGTATATGAATAGAAGCTTGATGCATTGAAGGCAGAAATGTCAAGAGAAAAATTGTCTGATGAAATAGGCTGATTCTTTGGTTAGGAGCTGAAATAAAATGAAGATCTGTTTTCCAAAATAGACCTGAGGATTATTTTTTGTGTGTGTCTGTCATGGAAAAATATTCAACATGTTCATATACTGTGGGCTCAGCCAAGTAATTCAATCAAGTTATCAAAGTGACCTTTGTTCTCCTGTTTCTTAAATCTTGTCATGAAAAATGTTCCTAGAAAGTTGTTTAAACCCTTGTCTCAGTAGTAGGCTTTAAAACCAATGTTAAGGTTTTCTATCAATCTTCAGATATTGACTAAGGCATCTACTCTGATAAAAACCCAATATCAACAGATTAGTACAACGCACTTCAATTTTTAATAATAAAGATTAGTACAACGCACTTCAATTTTTAATTTAATAATAAATAAGTTCTCCATCGGGAGAACTATGTTTAATACTAAACTGCATTCATCTGCTGTCTGTCTGGAAAGAGTGAACTCTTTGGAGTTCTGGAATTAGCAAAATTATTAGGGGTTCATTCCTCTGAGGTTATTACATTTCTTATGCTTAAAAAATAATAGACATTGCCCTAGCATGTTTGGCTCAGTGGATAGAGCATTGGCCTGTGGACCAAAGGGTCCCGTGTTTGATTCTGGTCAAGAGCACTTACCTTGGTTGCAGGCCCCTCCCTGGCCTGGGCCCTCCCTGGTCAGGGCTCCTGCAGGAGGCAACCAATCAATGTGTTTCTCTCACATTGATGTTTCTCTCTCTGTCTCTCTTCCACGCTCCCTAAAAATCAATGGAAAAATATCCTCGGGTGAGGATTAACAAAATAATAATAATAATAATAATAATAATAATAATAATAATAATAGACACTTTATAAGAAGGCAACTGAAAGGAGAAAAAAGTGTTGCCCAATGGGTTATAATAGAATTTTAATGAATGCATGACAGGGCTGTGACACAATCTGGTAATTCTTGGGTCTTCCTATCACCTATGTGAAACTTCATTCAGACCTCTTTTATGATTAGCGTTACTTACCAGAATGAAGATGTAATCCTATGAAGAGCCCAAGGATCCTCACTTAACTAGAATCTGAATGGAAACATGTGAAGAAGGAATTATAATAAAATTGCAAAGTACAGTGCTAAGAAAGCATTCTTGCCTAGAAAAACAATGTGGCTGGGTTCCAGAAGGCCCCCAAATAGTCCAATGATATTCCCTCTTGCCCCATTATCTTTCTCTTAATTAAGGATGCCGGGAGTAGATCGGGTGACTCACAGAGTGGTGCCTTCTATTTCTTATACCTTTTTCCGATCCTGTGGTCATTTATGTTGTATATGTGAACATATACTCAATCACATGAAAGTCTGTTTTTATGCAACATAGTCATTCAAGCTACATGGAGCATCAAAACTGTTCATCACTGAGGAAAAGACCCTTTATGGATTTTTTCCCTTTTTCTACTTTACTCCATATTCAGAATATTTCAAATAAGCCTGTATTCATTTTTTCAAAGAGGAAAACTTAAACTTGAAAACAGGGTAAATTTTAACTGATAGTAAATTTCCAGACATAAACCTTACAAAGCAAGTAACTGAAGGGAAAATTTTAAACAGACATTATACATCTTCCATATGACAATTTGTATACATAATTGAGCAAAATAAGAGGAATAACCTACCCTCTGACTGAGAACTGCAATCTCCCAGTAAACATCTTCAGTTTAGGTCATGGTGTCATTACTCAGTCTTTAATGCAAATCAGGGCCATTTTACTTCTCATTCCTTGGGAAGAAGAAGCAAATCTTTATCTCAGTTGGTAACATTGTTGCAGAGTATCTGTTTTGCTTCTGCGGTCAGTCTTGGGGGACAGCCACATGAGCCAGCTGGTATTAGGCCAAGAGAGTGCACCATAATGAGACAGCAGAATCCTCTTGATAGTTCTAGTGTGCAACAACCTTCCTCTTCATTCTAATTTGCGGTCTGTAAACCATTTTAAGCATATGCTGCTTTGGAAATGTAATTGGAAATACTCCATCCAAACCATTTTTAAATTGATATTGTAGGTTGGGAAATTGCTGTGGGCTCTGTATTAATAACTTCTGATCTTATTAGGATTACACAATCCTTAGACTTATATGATTATTAATGGTCCCAAATAAATTATGAACCATCATTATTTTAATTCTGATGGTGAAATAAGATGTAACTTTTGTATTATATTAATTAATGTTTAGTTCATAATATGTGCATGTGTGTGTGTGTGTCTAAATATGGGTTATACATAACTGTATCAGTTTACTTCCTTTTAATTATCTTAGTTCTATTCCTTAATGCCCATTTACACTATAACCTCTAACTGGTTAACTTATCAAAAGTTATCAAGAATGCAGATTCCTTTGATTTGTTCAATAAAAATACTTTCTAAAAGTATAACAAGAATACAAATTTCTTGTCTTTTACATTCAGCTGAATTTTGTATTAGCTCAGAGCCATTCGCAAATGTATTCTGCAAAAGCTAAAAATACTTCCAATTTTTTTAAAAAAGGAAAAACACCTGTTTTGGGCTCAATTATGAATTGCAGAGAATTATCATTTCTAATTACTAAATAGCTACAGAATTCCTATTTAAGTCAAATCATCTACACTTGAAAAATAAACCTAGAATTTAAATGTTATAAGCATTTATAATTCATTCTGCTTCTGCACACAAAAACAAGGCTCAATTCAAAAGCAAGTCTAGAATAGGACATGAGCTTTGCAAATCTCACTAGGTGCTTTTAACACAAATGCCATCAAATTTTGAAAAATGAATAAAAGGTAATTTTTTCCCTTAAAGCACATTTTGTAAATTAATCTTAACTTCGTCTTGATAGCATCCTCTCCCACTACCCCAAGAAAAGATAACCTATAATAATTCTAAACATTTTAATGGTACCATTTAAATATTCTAGAAAACACCAATATGAAACCATATTTAAGAAAGTTCCAGACATAAAATAGATACTTTTAATGTGTTAAGAATGAGTACAATTAGCTATGGTGATTGAAGCAGAGAGCATCTACTACTCACACATTTGTAGAATCAATGATCCAAAGAAACCCAATGATAATTTCTCAGGCAAAATTACTGAGGGTATGACTTTCAGATCTCAAATGCAGTTAATATTCTCCTGGGAAAGACTAAAGTATTCCAATATCAATCTTTAATCTATAGACATATTTTACTTCCCTCTGGATACTACCAATCAGTTCCCACAATGTAGGCAGCTTTCATGTTAATTTGGAGAGAGAGAGCATTTCACTCATTTTGTCATGCCATGTATCATTAAAATACACATATTGTAATTATATATTTCTTTAAAAAGGCAAAACAATATTGGCTGCTATGAGAATTTTAATGGAAAAAAAGCACAAAAAAACAATGGCCACTTCTTTTTTAACTTGGTTTTGTTTACCAAGGCTGTTTCTTTAGGTTATTTTAGACACATTTCTTTACTGCTACTTAAAATAAGATCACAAATAACCTTGCAGAAAATAGGAAATTCCCTTCCTCTAAAAAACACCTGCTACAGCACATTTTCTGACAAAAGTACACAGTGCAGGATTGATTTACAGGGGAACGTGACAACATGCACGTTAGGTAGATGGCAAAGTTTAGCATTCCCTTAAGATTCTGTGTGTAAATGATAATTTACAATCAGTCAAGTGCATCTTAAATTAAAATATGGCTGTGCATCAATGACAAAAACATAAATCCCAGTGTTATTTTTCCAGTTTGCATGCCCCCTTTTTCTACATTCGTGTGTGTGTGTGTGTGTGTGTGTGTGTGTGTGTGTGTGTGTGTGTTGTGTAAGTTGTGGTGCTTTTGAGTCCAAAAAGAAAGATATGGAATCCCCTGTAGTGGGAATCAAGATGTTCCTAGAAACCCTCACAAATCCTTGGTAGAATGGGGAAAAAATTCCACCTGTCTTATTCCTGATGTCTAAATCTGGGAAGGAGTAGCTTAGTATGTATAATTTATTATCCAGCTTTTCTTCTGATAGTAAAGAAATAGTCAAACTGACTTTGGAATTGGCAGAAATATATTTGTGTATCACTTTGGACAAGTCACTAACGTCATTGGATCTCAGCATTATCCCCCACAAGAGTGGGGATAGAAATTGTATCAAATTCTTATTATACATACTAGAGGCCCGGTGCACAAAAATTTGTGCACTCGGGGGGGGGGGGTGCCTCAGCCCGGCCTGTGCCCTCTCACAGTCTGGGACCCCTCAGGGGATGATCACCTGCTGGCTTAGGCCTGCTCCCCGGGGGATTGGGCCTAAGATGGCAATCAGACATCCCTCTGGCAGCCCGGCAGCCCTCAGGGGATGTCCACTCACCAGCAGGGAGCAGGCCTAAACTGCAGTCAGACATCCTTAGTGCTGCTGAGGAGGCAGGAGAGGCTCCCACCACCACCGCTGTACTGGCAGCCATCAGCCTGGCTTGTGGCTGAACAGAGCTCCTCCCATGTGAGAGCACCCTGACCACCAGAGGGCAGCTCCTGCATTGAGCGTCTGCCCCCTGGTGGTCAGTGTGTGTCATAGTGACCAGTCATTCCCAATCCTTCTGCTGTTAGGGTCAGTTTGCATATTACCCTTTTACTATATAGGATAGAGGCCTGGTGCACGGGTGGAGGCCGGCTGGTTTGCCCTGAAGGGTGTCCCGGATCAGGGTGGGGGTCCCGCTTGGGTGCCTGGCCAGCCTGAATGAGGGGATGATGGCTGTTTTCAGCTGGTCACACCCCCTTCAGGGTGGGGGTCCCCACTGGGGTGCCTAGCCAGTCTGGGTGAGAGGCTGAGGGCCGTTTTCAGGCTGGCGGGCAACTGAAGCTCCCAACCTCTCCTTTTTTTCTTTATTTCTTTTATTCTGGGATTTATTTACCTTCTATGGCTATCACTGGAGCTGAGAGCCGGCTTTAGCTCTGAGGCTCGGCTCCAGCTCTGATACCTCAGCTGCTGAAAGCAGGTATATGCGTTTGTTTGGCTTCTATAATTGAAACACTGTTACAACTCCAGCTCTGAGGCCCAGCTGGCTGAAAGCATGTTTCTGGGGTTTGTTTAGCTTCTATAATTGCAACATAGTTGCTTAGAGTGCAGCTCAGAGGCCAACAGTGGCAGGTGGGGAACCTTGGTTTCCTCCATCACTGGAGCAAGCAAGCCTCCTATTTGCTTCAGCTGCCTGGCTGCCGGCCGCCATCTTGGTTGGCAGTTAATTTGCATATTGCCCTGATTAGCCAATGGGAAGCATGTCGGAGGTACAGTTAATTACCATGTTTGTCTATTATTAGATAGGATGACACATTGATGAAATGATACATGTAAAGAAATTAGTAGCTGACACACAACACTCAGTAAGTTGTACTATTACTATTATTTCCAAAATTTATAAATTTAAGTCAGCTTTATGACAAAAAAATCCAGTGAGTTTTTACAATACACCCAGTAGGATAATCTGAACAATTAGAACATTTTATCAACCTAAAAAGTTCCCACCTAGAGTCCCAGACATTTAAGACTTGAAGAAAAGTTTGTGGCATCTAGTTTGAGTTTCTTATTTTACAGATGAGGAAACCAAGGTCCTGTGAGGTGTAGAAAATGATCCATGCTCTACTTCAGCAGAGTCAAAGTCTGTTAAATATCTCAAATCTCCTTCCTATTGACTCAGGTCTTGTCTGCTTTACCACACTGGCACCCTGGGGGAACCATGAGGCTCTAGGGAAGGCTCCTTACTCTACAAAGCTACCTAAACAAATGCAGCAACACTGAGGTCCAGGACCAGTGAACAACACCTAGTACCCTCATTTGGGATGTGAACACTAGAAAGATTATCTGCTCTCTTAGTCTGGAAGCACCCACACAATTTTATTACTGAAGTTCAGAATTTCAATAGTGTATGCCCAGGATGACATATTTAATAGAAAATACATACATTAGACAAATAAACTATGAGATATAGGGGTGGGGAGAGTGTACTGTAGAAAAACTACATTGCATTGGAAAAACAAGAAAGACTCCATCCATCATAGACACACACACACAAATCATAAGTTTTTAATCAAATTATTCATTGTTCTTAAGAGGATCTGATGTTTCCTTTTTGGGAGAAATGTTAGCTTATCTCATGCTAAGATATGCTCACCTTGTATCTTTGCCCCATTTGGGGTTTTTAAGCATTATAAAGTATGTCAGTTAGGATCACAGAATTCCAACCCTGCTAGTTATTTTGAGATAAAAGGGCCTTATACTTCCTACCGTATTTGCTTCACCAAAAGCCTGGGTAAAAGAAATGATATCTACACATAGTAAATACAAAATAGTGGCTTTATGACATTTTATTTTTACCCCCTTAAACAATTTTGGAAAACTATGAATCATCTGGTATATTTTAAGTTGCCTTCCAAATTTTCCCATCATTTTAATGGTAAGTAGTTTCAAAACTGCATAAGAACTGGTGTTTTTAAATATATTACCATTTTAAAACAAAATATTACATCACTATTTCAAATGTTTCTAATGAAATCTGATTGTCATTGTGATTTGATGCCCACCATAATCTGTTAAAGAAATAACATGAACAAGATATTCTTCAAAAATCTACCATCATTACTTTTTATCTTGTTCTTATATTTCCATTCCACCTACCCAATTACAGCAAACACATATATTTTTGTTTATAATTTTCTATGGTCAAGTCATCTAAGTTGACCAAAGCAAAATAAATTTGTTACAAATCTGAATAAATAATGATTAAGAACAGTAAGTAAAATGTTATTAGGAATGCATTAATTAATGAAATTGATTATGGATGATCTTGTTTTGTTTTAATTAGTTTGTGCCCACTCTTTTAAAATGAAAGAGGATTCAGGATCAATTCTATTCCTATTTTTTATAGATATATTTATTGAGATAACTTATTCTCATATAGATGAGAATGAAAAGATTTTTGTTATGGCAATGAAACTCAATTCATTAAACTCCTTCCAAGTCATAAGATGAAAATTATATATTGATCTCTCATTAAAAATATCTGTAATGATGTAATTACTAAATTAGTTCTCTTTTCAATTTTATTGAGAGCAACAAATTAGAAACCATCTAATTGGCAAAAGAAATTATTTCCCAGTCATTGGTATCATTTAAATTATCCCTTTGACTGGGCCCTCAACCCACAGATAATGCACCATACAAAGATCCTCTTTGTGTGAAATCTTTGAGTTTCTTTTGGGAAATGAGAGAAAAGCAATTATGATAGAGAAATTAGGAAAGGAGAATAACAGGAATCTTCTAGCATGATGCATTGGCCACCAGTACATTGTCAGGCACATCAAATCTAGGAAACCATACATAGAGCAGTCGAAGATTTGGAAATGGATTTCCTTAAATCTATTCCTGCCTGAGTGCCTGGGGGAAAGTCTGAATGGACCCCCAAGGAAAGCATATTCCAGCATGAAGACCACTGGAATAACAAAGTAAGACTAACTTTATTAATGAAAGTTTTTTTCTATATTGCTCTTTAGACCTCTATTAATTTACATAATCAAAAAGCTGCATGATTTCCTAGAACCATCCTCATTGAGGTATAACATATGCCTGATATTTTTGAAGGTTAAGAAGATGAAGGAGTTAAAATGTAAACAATTAAGATAGCCACAATCTCACTATATAGTTGGGGAGACTAAAATTTGTTCTCATGAAAATTGCTATCTTTTAGGAAACTGGTAGCTTATGATGTTTAATGTCAAATCATATATATATATAAAAGCCTAAGTGACCAAACAACCGAACAACTGAACCACTGAATGACTGGTAGACTGGTCGCTATGATGTGCACTGACCACCAGGGGGCAGATGCTCAATGCAGGAGCTGCCCCTTGGGGTCAGTGTGCTCCCACAGCCAACCTCCTGTGGTCCCTCCCCCTGGCCGGCTGGCCCTGATGGCCCAGATTGGGGCCGACCAACCTCCCAAGACCCCTTCCCTAGCCCCTCCCTCTGGTCAGCCGTCCCCTATGACCCCAATCGGGGCTGGCCAACTTCCCACGGCCCCTCCCCCTGGCCAACCTCCCATGACCCCCATAGGCCCCAATTGCCAGTCAGGCCGAATGACCCTACCCATGCAGAATTTGTGCACCAGGCCTCTAGTTATATATAACTTTCAAATGACTGTCAGATAAGAGAGTACAATAACAGATATTTCATCAATAGAATTTATGTTTTCCTAGAACCTAATACCATATCTATGCATGGTAGCAAACAGCTATTGGTTTCTGATTGGAGCAGCTACCAGAACTTCTAACATGACTCATGACAGCAGGAGTAACCATGGCTGGAACAGCAATGATAAGGAGACCTCAATGCTGTGCTTCTGCTTTCCACCAATCTTGAAAGAAAAAGAGCATACAACCTTTGTCTAATTCTCATGTCTGTCAACAAGTGAAGAAATAGTTTTGGACAATATCTTTCATTAAGGACATATCATAACGTAATGTTTAAATATTATGTGAACTTGAAAACTCAGAAGCATAGGGTAGAACCTGTAGAACCTTGAGTCCATTATGGAAACCTACCTAATTAATGAGTTCTTAAATCCCAAGATCTAGATTGTGACCCAATAAACAAATGGCCAGGTATATCAGATTAAAAGTCCATTCACAGAGCTAGTGTTGTAGGTCACCGGCTTTGGGGGAATGCTATGTGGAGTCATTCATTATACAGTTTTTAGTTCCTTAACAGATTTCTGAATGAGTAGTAATAGTCTTAATTGGAAAAATAACAAGCATCACATTTATTATGGTTCTAGTTGTGTCTCCAATATGAAAAACATTCTCTGAACTTCATGGGGGAAAATACTTTGAATTTAGATTACTTTAAGAAAATTAAAGATATTGTATTTAAACATGTGAAACTTATGAATATTTTCATTTATTGCTAGATACCACTGAACAATAAACTATTTGAAACATAAGTTCAAACAGAGGATTGCAATGAACAATCTGGGTATAAACGTGATGTTAATGAATTAGTGAGTTGATCTACAGCCAATTTACACTCTAATGTCCTGCTTATTTCTTAAGTTCTGACAGACATATTATGTAAGAGAATGCCTTAAAAATTATAGTAAGCTCTGCTGTAGCCAGGTGATTCCGTTGGTTGGAGCATTGTCCCATACATCAAAAGGTTTCACACACAGTCAGGGCATATACTGAGGTTATGGTTTTCAACCCAGGTCAGAGCGTGTATGGGAGGCTACTGATCGATGTTTCTTTCTCATTGATTTTCTCTCTCTCTCTCTCTCTCTCTCTCTCTCTCTCCCTTCCTCTCTAAAAGTTAAAAAACATATTCTTGGGTGAGGGGTAAGAAAAAGAATTATAGAAAGCTCTATAAAATATGTGATGTCAACTCTACTCAAAAAAAGTGTGTGTGCACATATGCATATGCAAAAACATTGGTGAAAAACATGCCTGTAAAACGTTACTCACTGTCAGAAAATACAGAGGACTTTTATTTTCCCTTCTGTGATTTCCTACATTTGACAAATATACTGTGAATGTATAACATTTTTAATATCATAGAGTAAAAATGAATGTAAACATGTGACAAGGTTCTGACTGGCAATTTGTTTGTAGAAGACAAAGACTTGGAATTCAATATAGTCTAAGTTCCACCTCTACCATGTGTAGCTACATGTCCTGACTGGATAGTGCCTTATCTTAACGCTGTCATATTGCAGTATGGAGAAGGTGCTTTGAAAGGGAGGTGGCTGTGTGTCCCCCCTCAGGATCTTCAGTGTGGACTTTCACTTCAGCAGTAAGTGCATTGTTACTGAACACGTAGACGATCAAGCATATCATCCCATGCTTAACTTGTCACCATGTCTCTAGTCTTCCCACTATTGATTTGGGTGTCCTTTCTCTCTAGGGCAGGCAAAACATGCAATTATCCCAATAAGCAAGAAAGTAATTAACTGGGTGAGAAATATACCCAGAGTCCATTCAATTAGTTAAGAGTAACTTGGCAGAAGATAAGCATGCCTTCTAAATAGTGTAATAAGTAAAAAACAAAACAAAAAACGACAACAGCAAAAACAGGTGGGACAACTCTCTTGTAAAAAAAAAAAGAAAATAGGAATAAGTACAATTAAATAAAGACAAGCCAGGACACCCCAGCTTAGATAATATGAAGGATAACCCTAGAAAGACAAACTTTGGGACCGCCTTCCAATTTCGCTAAACCTGAGGAATGAAGAGGGTCCTGTTCCTAATTCCTGCCTCAGATAACAGATGTCAGACTGTTAAATAAACACATTTATTTCCAGAGAGAAAACATGGCACCTACAAAGAAAATGGTCAGGTGATCATGACTTGTAAAACAACGTGAATAAGCAAGTGGTCCATAGCGTGTTTAAGAAAGTAAATTTTTAGTTTATTTCCTCAAATCTGCTTTCCATTTATTCATTTGTTCACTCATCTGTTTATCAAACATGCACCCAGGTTTGGGGGCGCTGAAGCTTATATAACTTATGGGGTCCTCTATAGGCAAAATGATACAAGATTAGGACTGCTGTCTCTTGCGAGTGAGAAGCCTTGAAGCTTTAGCTTCAACAACTTCCTAGTAATCTACCTCTGTATCTGGGCGTCATGACCTTGTGCTACAGTTTCCTCAATTCAAGATCCTAATCGCCCCTCCCAGGTAGTGGTGTTCTGTGTAAGTGATTGCATAGGCACAGGGAAGACAGGCGACCCTGTCAGCCTGACGTTTGCCTGTGCTTTGTCAATTTGCTCACTCAGAGATATCCCTGGAGTCATTTGCTGAAGCAGTCAGCTGGGTGACATATGTTAGAGAGGTTAGACTCGCTCAAAATAAGGTTACCAGATAAAATACAGGACACCTAAGTGAATTTGAATTTAAGATAAACAATGAGTAATTTTTTTAGTGTAAGCGTGTTCTCTGCAATATAGGCATCCTGATTTTTTGTTTGTTTTTTGCTCAGTCTTGCAACTAATTAAAAAAGGTTTGTGTTTTCTTTTTTTTTTTCCTCAGGTGCTTAACTGGTTGTGTTATGTGTCCTTAAGCAAGTCATTTAACCTGAGACTCTGTTTTCTCTTCTGTAAAGTGGGTGTGAACAATGTTCTTTACATTACCCTCTGACAGTTAAATGCGGCTCTTCATGTATGTAGAGTGCTTTGCACAGTGCCTGGCACTGACTGGGTAGGCTCATGTTACATGCTAGCTAGTGGCGCTGTCAGAGAGCAGGTCTCTGAGTTAGGCTTCTATATCATTTACACAGACCACAGCAGGCCAGAGTAGCTCCCTATATTTTTATTTTTTCTCCCAGGAAAGTACCTGACATCTCAGAAACCCATCCACACACTGGAGTGCCCAGTGAGCTTAAGCAACATAGCAACCCTCTGGGAAGGAATAAAGGAGTGAGTCTGGCCTTAGGTAGTCTTTCTGCTCAGTTAATTGGATTCACGGAACTCTCTTTCACAATGACAAAGAGCAAATGTTTGGAATAAAAACCTTTCCTCAGTCTAGTAGAGCACCACCATTACAAATAAACATTTTAATCAAACATTTCATCTCACAGCTCGTGTTTGCCCACGAAGAAGCTTCTTCACCTCTGTGCTCTGGTTTTCTCATTCCCGAAGCATTTGCTTGACATTTTCTGGACATGAGCTGAGAGCACCAAAAATAAAATATTTTTATTTTCTGTTTCTTTTTTATTTTATTTATTTATTTTTATTTTTAAAATTTATCTTTATTTCTGAAAGTATTATAGGTGTCCCTCCCCCCCCATTGACCCCATTGTTGCTTTTTTAACCGTCAATTATCCAGACTCATTATCATTATTTAATTATCTTTTTTTCTCATGCTTTATTCAAGTAAGGTCCATGATACATAAAAAGGAATATTTCACACTGAGTGAGTGAAGCCTCTGGTTAATTTCCTTTCTTCCTAGCTTGAAATCATGATGTCTCTTTCTCCCCATGTTCAGCCCAATTCTGTCACCATACGTGCCCTCTTCCTTGGTTTCATCATCTTGATCCTCTTATTCAGCAAAACTATTTTTCAGATAATGTCTTATGTTTAGAAATACAAACAGAAATAAACTTTAGTCTCTGCTCTCAAGGCGCACAAAGTGCTAGAGGAAGAGACGAACAAAGGAGTAAAACTTCCACTATTATTAAAAACCTTTTACTGAAATATGTCCTGCATATCAAGGAAGCACAGACGAAACAGCGCCTAAATGGTTGAGGGTATGGAATAAGGTCCGATGAGATGAGGATAAAGAAGGTAACAACGAAGCCAAGCCAGAGACTAGATACAGGTTCACTAAGGGTGCACAAAGGGCCGGCCGATGTGGCTCAGTGGTTGAGCATGGACCTATGAACCAGGATGTCACAGTTCAATTCCCAGTCAGGACACATGCCCAGTTTGGGGGCTCAATCGCCAGTATGGGGTGTGCAGAAGGTAGCCGATCCATGATTCTCTCTCATCACTGATGTTACTCTCTCTCCCTCTCCATTCCTCTCTGAAATGAATACTTAAAAAAAAAAGAGAGAGAGAGAGAGAGAACACAAATGGCGATGGGTTACCAAGAGGGAAGTGCACATGCAAAGAACTCCTTGCATGGAAGTGCATGACACACCAAGGGAAATGGAAATACCTTGGTAAAGCTGAAGCATTTGGTATGTATAAAACTAGAAAAATGGGTTATACCTGGATTTTTAAGGGACTTTCTTTTCATGCTGAGGAGTTTAGGTTTTATTTCATAGGAAATTAGGGATTTAGGGTAGGATTTGTGTTTCAGAAATACCAGTCTGGGCTACAAGTTCTGTAAAAGTTGAATTGACAGAGAAAGAGGTGGTACATGGAAAACACGTATAAAGCTATTAACATTGTAAAAACAAGAGAAGATGAGGGTCTCAGCCAAGGTAGAGGCCATAAGAATGTGAAAGAGAAGATGAATTTAAATGTTATCTAGGGAGAAAAGTGGGGGCAAAAATGGATATAAAGAAGTCATGTTTGATGCCTGAATTTTGATATCTATCTATGTAGGTCTTACAGGAAATTACTAGTAGATACACACATACATGCAAACACATACACAACACACTGAATATAATAATCATCTCAAATACGTTGTGTGTGTACATTGCACTAGAAATTCCTAAGCAAATTGAACCATTAAATGTGTTTAGCCATTTATGAATGTCATTAATATTTAACTATTATGTTATTAATAGAACATGAGGCAAGAAAGCCACATGGCAATTTTCATAAAATCTGTGATAGTTATAGATTTTATTCTCCACAAGAAAGTGGCCAAGGTCTATTTACTTATTGAGAATAAGCTCATATGAAATTTTAGTCTAGCCATTATGCTAAGTAAGAGTACAATTTAATATTTTCCCATTTCTTTTAATTATGGTATTGTTACTGTTTTGATTTTTAATTATTTTTTCTTTATTTTTATTGTTGATTAGAGGCTCAGTGCACGGATTCATGCACTGGTGGGGCCCCTCGGCCTGGCCTGTGGGGATCAGGCTGAAACTAGCTCTTCAACAGCCCGCACGGGGTGTTGGATTGCAAGAGGGCGCAGGCCAGGCCGATGGATCCCACTAGTGCACGATCAGGGCTGGGGAAGGATCGGGGGAAGGCTCCAGGGGGTGTTTGGCCCATCTAACCCAGTCCCGATCAGCTGGGACCCCAGCAGCAAGCTAACCTACTGGTCGGAGCATCTGCTCCCTAGTGGTCAGTGCACATCATAGCGACTGGTTGAATGACTGATTGAAGAATTGGACATTAGCATATTAGGCTTTCGTTATATAGGACACTATTACAGATGTACCCATTGTTGCCCCTTTTCTCCTTCCACCCTAGTCCCTAACCTCTTTCCCTCTGGCCATCACCACACTGTTGTCTGTGCCTGTGGGTTATGCATAGACAGAGTGTCCCAAAAATGTATACACACTTTGAATAATTATTAATTCCAGTGGGTTAAATCTGAAAATAAACATCAATCGAGCTACCAGCGGTTAAGTGTGTATACATTTGTTGGGGACACTCTGTATGTTCTTTGGCTTATCCCTTCACCTTCTTTCATCCAGTCCCCCCTACCACCTGTAGTTGTTTTATTAATTAGTAAATATGCATAAAATTATACTTATAACATATTAAAGTCTAAAGAATAATAGTAAAATGAAGATCCAAGATCCATATATTCTCCTATCCATCTCTAAAAACAAAATCTGGCCAATACTTTGAAGACCCTGTGTGTCCTTCATTGATCTTATCACCTTCTCTCCACACAGTCCACTCTTAGACAGCTACAGATTTGATTATTTGAAGTTAATTATTTCCTTACTCTTTGTCTGTTTTCCAGTTTAATCAATAGCCTCATATCCCTAACCAATAGTGAGCATTTTACATGTAAGTGAAATCCTGCATATATACTCTTGGTGATTTTTATCTTTTGCCAAACAAAATACCTCAAGGATTTGTCCATGTTTATATATATATGCTATATACACTTGATTCTGATATATAATATTCACTATGAATATATTTATTCATAGATTGGTTTATTGTGAACATTTGTATTTTGAACGTTCTTGAGCATGTCTTTTTATACATGAACATAGTTAATCAGCTGTCTTTTTGCTTAGAATTCCTGTTACTTCTTATAAACTTTTACTTTCAAAGATTTTGGAATCTTTATATTTTAGGGATATCTCTTAACTATAATTATATAATGATTATGAGTCCATATAACTGCAAACATATGTATATGAAGTCTATTAATAAGTTTAGTTAACTCCTGGAAGAAAAAAGCATAAAGAGCTGCTGTCAACTAGAATTGGAGAGCTGCTGCTATGAGAAGGAATGAAGTAAGATGTTACATTTAAGGGAAACACTGAACTTGATTAACATAATATTTATACTCAGAAAGAAAGGCCACTAGGGAGGAACTGGCATAGACAGAGGTATCTCATAAGGAAATTGAAGCACGTGATTTAGAGAGTAGTGGTTTCTGGGTGGAATTAGAACCCTGTCTGAAGGAAGAAAGAAAAGAGGTGATATAAAAAGAGCTTGTACTAGTTTTGGAAGATTGCCTGGGGAATTCTGTATCCAGAGGAACAGAATGTGACAATGGACATACAGTTGTACACCAGGCTAACATATCAAATCCTAAGGCCGAGTGACAATTACCATAACCACGAGTCAATAGTACCTCAGAAGATTCCAGGAGGTCCTGAACTTGGGCTGGCCTGAACTCATTTGGGAGGTAGAAGTGTCTTTCTTTGACAACACTACCATCCTTCTCTTTGGTGTCTGCCCATTCCCAGGGCCTTCATGCTGCCTGCCAGCTACATAGAAGCCTTATATTCCTGCCAACCAGCCACACATCCTTCCACTGAGCAGACATTTCCTTTCCCCTTTCCCACGGTAAAATTGTACGTTGTCCAAGACGAGATATTAGCAGTCAGTACTCCCTGAAAATTTTATAAAAGAGTATAATTTATTCTTATAATTAAACTTCTCTCCCACTGACAGGAAAGAGAACAATTTTTTGAGCAGTTTGTGAAAGGCATACAAAGCCAGGGTGCAGGAGATAACACCGTACTATGAAGTCAAGCTGACACCAGGGAAAGGCAGAATTTTACTGGGTCCTGTGAGAACTTGGTCTCTTTATAATAAAATAGAGTTTAAGATGGTTAAGCTCTATTAAGATAGTAAACAGTTTTCAGAAAACAGAGGCATGGTGCTAAAGGAGTGACAAATGAGGTATGTGAAAATTGTGGATACTCTTAAAGCTGAAGTCTTATGTTGTGGTAGTGTTTGTATCATGAACATTTTAAAGATTTTTTTTTATCTACCAAAAAGTCTGGCATTTGTACGTGTGATTCAAACACCCAATGACTAAGCATCTCAGCAGTAGGTGTGAGCTCTATCAGGGTAATGACCATGCCCAGCTTGGTGAACAAAGGGACACGGGCAGTTGGATGAATGGATGTTTCCCCTTTCTTTGCTCTCTACTATGGCCAATCTGATAAACTTATTTGGGTTAACTGGTTAAAGCTGATAATAGGTGATAATGTTTAGCTAATCGTTAAATATTTAACAGCCAACTCAAAGCCTTATCACAAAGAATCCTATTTAGATAGTGAAGAATTTCAGACAAAGGGGCCCGGTCTGCCAGGAAACTAGGAATAAGGGGAATACTGAATTCAGCCTAAATCACAAAAATCAAGGACATGAGATTAGAAGAAAAAAATGTGTAGTAAGATTTATTTATTTTATCCTGTCCTTAAATAAGTACTGTGTTAATGCATACTAAAGACAGACACCCTCTCTTAATGGGAGGGCATTGACAATAAATGTCATGAATTTAAAAATTGTATAACATGCTAGAATGTATTAAGTGCTGTGGGAAAAATATTTAGAGCAAAGAAAAGAAGGTCAAGGAAGCAGGACAAAGGAAAGTTAATTCATTCGTTTATTTATTCATTCATTCATTTACTCACTCACTTAGCCACTCAGCCACTCAGCCAGCAGTTCCCAAGCATTTGTTTTGTCCTCAACATGCAGAACATAAAGCCCATGGCCCTGCTTCATCTAGTAGACATACATGACCAACAGGAAGACCCAAGCCCTGGTAAAAATAGGTACAGAGTACAGTGGGGACTCCCAACAATGGCTAGCAATTCAGGGAAGGCTTCAGAGAGGAGAAGCATTCATATTAGATCTTATGAACTGGGTAAGATTTAATCATGGAAGAGGAGAGAAAGGATATTCTAGACAGCAGAAACAACTAGTACAATATTATGGAAATACGAAAGAGGATAGCAATTCAAGGAAAGGTGAAAAGTTTGTTGTGAAAGCATAATTAGAGCAGAAAGCAAAAGGAGTGTGTGGTGAAGTCAGGTGGGGGTGAGGAGTAGCTTTGCAGGAGATGAGCCAGGAAAGAAACCCATCTTCCCAAGACACGTTAAGAGATTCTACATACACTGCATGCATTTGTATGCTGCCCTGTATTTTGATCCTATGAAACAGCAGGCTTAAAAGTACTGTGGAACAAAGCAGTATACTTTGTTTTTATCATAGGTGTGCTTGGTTTTAACTAGGTCCAGGAAACGAAAATCTAAACTTACAAAACAGACAAAGTAGGATGTGATTATTTTGTGAACAAAGGGATCCCTAACTTTATAAAAGGATTTTCATTCTTTATTCTCAGATACAACACACTGGTGTCTGAGTTTGCCATGTCTCTGGATGTCAGGGGTCCAACGAAATGAAGCTATTTCTGAGACAATTCTGACACATCAGTAGAACTAATTTTTTCATGCTTTGTTTTTAAAGATAAAGTTCTGTATAAACAAACTTAAAACAATTCTATATAAGACATGAATTTATGTTTCTAATACATTTTAGTTTATCTTCCACCCCTCCTCCCCCCCCCGCCACCTCCCTTATTAATAATCAAATTGAAGGGCATAAAGTGAAAGGAATCACTCCAGCATCTCTCACGGGTTTAAATCAGAACGTCCCTGAGCGGGGGCTGCATAATTGACAAACAATGCTGCAGTGGAGATAAGGGCCCTCGAATATCTGTGGGGGACACTAATGGGGCCACTGTGCAATAGTTAGCACCAAAGATTCCTGGTCATGAGTGGGGACTCCAGGTACAGAAAAGTCTTATGAGTGCCTTGATTTTCTTGATTGGAGCAAATGAGATCATCAAAATCTCATATGGTATTTAGAGCTGGAAGATAAATTTACCAAGTTCCTTAAAATAGTGATGTTTCATGGGACTATATTGTTGTCAGTCGATATCTTTATTACTTGTTATTCTTTCTTAATTAAACTTTTAGAGAACTACTGTGTGTGTGTGTGTGCGTGCATGCCTGTGTGCATGCATGTGCATGTGTGTTTAATCCTATATAATAAAGAGCTAATATGCAAATGTTCATCATGCCCTCGTGTCCTCATGCTGTCATGCCTTAACAGCTCAGACACTCAACACTGGGGAGAGAGAAATGGGGACCAGCCAGGCACAAATGAGCTCACAAGAGAGGAATGGGGACCAGCCAGGCACAAATGAGCTTGCAAGAGAAGAATGGGGGCCAGCCAGGCTGCGGCCCGGGGGGGGGGGGGGGGGGGGGGAGACAAGCCATCCACTCCACGGTCCTGGGTACCAGTGCCTGTGCCTGCACCTGTGGCCTAGAAGAGGGACAAGCTGCATGTCCCATGGTCCCCATGGTCCAGAAGAAGGACAAGCCACCTGTCCTGCAGTTCCAGGTGCTTGTGGCTACGGCCCAGGCGAAGCCGCCTGCCCATGGTCCCCTGAGGCTGTGGCTGGCCCTGGCAAAGCCGGGCCATGTCCTGGGTGCCTGCAGTCAGCCAGAGGGAGGGAATCCCCTGTCTCAGGTGCCCGCAACCGGCTGGAGGAGGGAATCTGCATCCGGGGGGGAGGGGGGGGGAGGCAGAGGCAGTTAGGGACGATCAGGCCAGCAGGGGAGCCGTTAGGGACAATCAGATAGGCAGGCAGAAGTGGTTAGGGGTGATCAGTCAGGCAGAGGTGGTTAGGGGCAATCAGGCTGGCAGGTAGAGGGGTAGGTAGAGGGGTTAGGGGCGACCGGGCAGGCAGGCAGGCGAGCATTAGAGGATTACAAGAGGCAGTCAGACATCCCCCAAGGGGTCCCAGATTGGAAGGACACCCCCTCCCCCTCTGCATGAATTTCATGCACTGGACCTCTAGTTTAGAAATAATGCACAAAAAGGTTTGGGAATAACCTCCTTCTGGTACCTTTATTGCTTTACCTACTCAAAATAGCAGTCCAAATGCCTTAATGTGTTAAAGCCTCAAAGTTTAATGTTTAAGTTGATAGATGTTAATACTTTAAAAGTAATATTTAAATATATTAATAAGAATTAAAATACATATACCATTTACTTTATAGACACATAACATTAAAATGTGTGTTTCTGTGTTTGTCTGTGTATTTATCTTCAATATCTAAAGCTAACATACTTAATGGTAAAAGATGAAATATTTGTCTCTTATGACCAGGAATAAAGACAAAGGTGTCTATTCTCAAAACTTAACTTTTTAAATATGTTTTTATTGATTTCAGAGAGAGGAATGGAGAGATAGAAACAGCAATGAGTCCCTACCTGGGGATTGAGACCACAACCCTGCTATGTATCCTGACCTGGAATTGAACCTGCAACCTTCTAGTGCACAGGGGAATGCTCAACCAACTGAGCCACACTGACCAGGCTCAAAACTTCTAATAACACTGTATCACAGTTCTTAGCCAGTACAGTAAGGCAAGAAAAAGATAATTTTTTTTTCTTAAAGACAAAAGATGGAAGAATAGAAGTAATATTTTTTAATCTATAAATTATAAGATTGTCTGCACAGAAAATACTTTGGAGAAACTTTAAAAAGACAAGTTTTGAGAATAGTCAAAATAATCATGAAAAAGAACAAAGTTAGAGGATATACACTACCTGATTTCAAGATTTAGTATATAGCTACAGTAATCATGATAGCACTGTTTTGATATAAAGATAAACCTATAGATCAATGGAGACTCCAGAGCACACACTCTCTCTCTTGCTACACTAATAAAAGAGAAAGATGCAAATTGACTGTACCTTCATGATGCCCACCAGCCAATCAGTAGTGAGTATGCAAATTAACCCAACAAAGCTGAGCGGCAGGGGGCCGGGCAGGACGGGATGCTTGAGTCTTTGCTATGGCAACAATGCAGCCATTCTGCACTGTCCCAGCTGCTCCGGGCCTCTGGGTAGCATGGGAAGGCGGAAAGGCGGCTCCAGGCCAGAGCAAAGGCAATGCCGGCAGCCAGGGGAAGGAAAGCCCACCAAGGAGGTAATCAAAGATTTGTATGATATATACAAAGCACTGATCACAAGAGAAAAAAGGTAACAATTTTTAACAATATTAATATTGTCTTATCATCAAGTGACTTTATCAAGAAAATGAAAAGGTGATCTATTGAATGGAAGAAAATATTTGTGATATATCTGACAAAATGTATCCAAATCATATAAAGAATTGGTAAAAATCAATCATAAAAAGTCAAACAACTCAATAAAAAATGGCACTGAGACACAGACAAAATAAAATATTTCCAACAACAGAAACTTTATTCCTTTTAACATTATCATCATAATCTGAGTTCCATGATTTTCATCATAATTATTTTTGTTGTTAACAACCCAGTGATAATAACCAAGCAGAATCCACTAGAGTGGAGACAGAAAAGCCCCACAAATAAAGGTGATAAGGTTTCAATGAGTGATTCTGGTCTTGCCCATAACCAACCCATTATAGAGTTATCAGTAGCTTCCTGGCATCACTATAATATAAATGCTAATTAATGCTTCATGCTCTTTCCTCTACCAGGATATTTTCCCACAGCTATACAAGAAAAGGAGACTGATCTCATATCAAACCCAACACTGGGATGAGAATTTTATGTTGACTTAAACAGACTGGAAAAAATGTAATCTCTTTGTTGGAATCTATAATAATAAAAGCATAATATGCTAATTAGACTGGACGCCCTTCCAGACGAAGCCAGGGCTGCAAGGGAAGCCTGGGTCCCTGGTGCCTGCCGGTGGCCAGAGGGAAGTTCAGGTCCTGGGTGCCGGAGGGAAGCTGGTGCTGGCAACTGGGGGAGGGAAAGCCTACTCTTGCATGAGTTTCATGCATCAGACCTCTAGTAAGGAAATAAAGATATACATGGAAATGTTCTTGTATTAGTGTACTTGAACACTAAATCTAATCAGAACATAATTATTTGATTACTAGTCTGTATGAAGTTTTTGATCCTCAACTAATTTAGTTTAGTAACTAAATTATAAGAAAGTACACATTTTATTATACCCCTTACTATCACTAGATAGTAAAAATTTTAAAACCCATTAAATGGATGATATATGGCTCTGTTGCATAAATTTCCATGTCTTTGTTTCTAATGAGGTTATACATATTTTTATGTGTTCTTTGGTATTTTTCCAATGGAGTATTACTACTTTCTTAATAATTTGTAACACTTTCTTAGAAAGTAAAAATAATAACCTTTGCCTGTTATAGCAGATGCAGAGTTTTTTCTCACTATTTTAATATCCTTAGTCTTTTGCCATTTAGATGTTTTCAAATCATTGTTTGGGCAACCCAATAGATCTCCTATTGTGTAATTTCATATATTGTTTTCAAGCTTAGAAAGCCTCTACATACCCAGTCCTTTGTTGATATTCACTTACATTTTGTTGTAATTACAACATAACTACAATTAAACATTTAACTACAATAACTACAATTAAACATTTAACAGTCACCAAATCTTTTACATCTTTTTGTGATATTCCCTATCATATGTTAAGATTTTACATTTATGAGTATCAGTTTTAATGCTGTCTGTTCTGTTCCATTATTCTGATATTCAGTTCTGATACACA
Organism: Myotis myotis; assembly: GCF_014108235.1. Classification (NCBI taxonomy): domain Eukaryota; kingdom Metazoa; phylum Chordata; class Mammalia; order Chiroptera; family Vespertilionidae; genus Myotis; species Myotis myotis. The sequence goes on from NW_023416313.1 coordinate 164,620,838, forward strand.
GAAAATAATACTTTACTGTGGCTCTGTAAGACCCTAAAATATGTATTATACCAGAGTAAGTTCTTTATGACCAATGTTCTTAGCTATGCTAATTTGCTTACTTTTATTAAAAATCTGTAGAGTCATTATCTTCTATTGGGAAAAAAATGACCTTTGGGTTGGTTGGAATTTTCTTAAAATAAAATGAAATGTTTGAAACATTTTTACAATACTGCAGAAAATGGTTTGGATTGTATTGTGTGCAACCATATAATCTCTTAAAATGATTATAGTGAACACCATTAACATTTTTCCAAATATTAAACCACCTCGCATTCCTGGGGATGAAGCCTATAAAATTAGATTGAAAAATTTATTAAATGTGTTGCTAAATATGGTTTCCTTGTATACTGTTATTGAACTGTGCTTCTCTTTTTATCAGTGATTTCTTTCTATGCATGTGTTTTGAGCTCTTTTTCTTTCAGTCTGAAGATAACTTATTAAAAGTATTTGGTTTATTATGTATTTTTTAAGCTCTGGAATATTTCATGTAATACTGTAATTACCTATTTCTTGCAAACTCGGAAAAAATTTCCTAATAAAAGTATTATTTATTTTATTATTTTTAAACTAGAGGCCCATGCATGAAATTCATGCAAGAGCAGGCCTTCCTTCCCCCAGCTGCCACCACCGGCTTCCCTCTGGCACCCAGGTCCCGGGCTTCTCTCCAGCCCTGGCTTCATCTGGAAGGTTGTCCAGAAGCACATCTGGTCTAATTAGCATATTATGCTTTTATTATTATAGATGTTTTTATTGATCTTAGAAAGGAAGGGAGAGGGAGAGAGAAACATCAATTGGATGCCTCCTGCATGCCCCCTACTGGGGATCCAACCTGCAACCTAGGCATGTGCCCTGACTGGGAATCTAACCTGCAACCTCTCAGTGTGTGGGAAAAGGACAATCAACCAAACTGAGCCATACTAGCCAGGGATAAAGGTATTTTTTAAAAAAATAATTACCTATGTAATAAACACTTTAAATTTTTCACTCTGATATATATATTTTCCACAAAATTGAATTATGTAAACTTAAAACCTCTCCTATACATGTTTTTAAACTTATTTTATTTTCTAATAATTTTCTCTTTCTGATAATTATATTTTTAGAGATGTTAAAAACATCTAAAAAACATACACATTTAAAAAACATACACATTTTTATCTATTCACTTTATATTTTTTTCTACTTACTAATTCATTACTTTCCATTTCACTGATTTCTATAGGGCTGCCTTCTTTAAAACTTTGTAACTTCTTAAATAGAATGCTTATTTCATTCATTTTATTTGTCTTAAATGATAGCACTCATGATATAAATTTAGATTTGAGTATGTAATTTAGACTATCCCAGAAATTTTGACAGATATTATTCTCAGTTCAATTATGTTCTAAAGATATTTTAATTGTATTTTATCCCCTCTTTAACTGGCTACTTAATGTAATCTTAATTAATTTTTAGTTTTGTTTATTCTTGGACAAAAGATGTAAAGTGGCCTATCTGATTTCCATTTTTTTAACAGCTGAGGTTTTTGCATGGCTTTGAATATGATTGAATTTTATAAACATTCCTCAAGCATTTGACAAAGTATATATTTTTATTTGTGAGTATACATTTATATTGTTTATAAGCATTTGTGCTTATTCATGTCTTATTTACTTCATAGTCTGACAGTGCTAACCTAAAGCACCTCACTATACTTGTCTTTATGTCAAATTACCTGCATTATTTTTGTTGCTATATTTTGTATGCATGAAGATGTATTTTGCCCTTCATATTGGGTTTTATTGATATAATTACCTACTGTGCAACTCAATGCTTCCTTTCTCCTTGAATTCCACTTTGATATACTAACTTTTCTATTATTCTAACTTTTTCCCCAACTCTTTCTCTTTTTTTGTATATTTTATTGATTTTTTACAGAGAGGAAGGGAGAGGGATAGAGAGTTAGAAACATTGATGAGAGAGAAACATCCATCAGCTGCCTCCTGCACACCCCTGCTGGGGATGTGCCTGCAACCAAGGTACATGCCCTTGACCGAATCGAACCTGGGACCTCTCAGTCCACAGGCCGATGCTCTATCCACTGAGCCAAACCGGTCAGGATCCAACTCTTTCTTTTTGCTTTTGCTGTTCATTAAGTCACAATATAAATGTCCTAATATACTTAATTCATAATATTATTTTATACCTTCTCTATTTTTTTTTCTTACTGGAGACTTTGTATTTTTCATTTTTAAAATTGTTGCTTTGTAGGCTCTGATTACTTACTTTTTTCCTATGTTTGCTAAGTAAAGTTCTATTTGTAGTTTTACTGGGAGTTGTCCTTGACTTTTTCAAATATTTAAATACTAGAGGCCCAGTGCACAACATTTGTGCACAGGGGGGTGTGGAGGTCCCTCAGCCTAACCTGCACCCTCTCCAATCTGGGAACCCTCAGGGAAGCCCTCTCCAATCCGGGAGTTTCTGTCTGACTTTGCAATCATATAAGCGAATTTTCTGAGACCTCAACTCAGTTTGGTTTGTTGCTCACAGAATAATAAAGGCATTCTTTTTTTCTTTGCTTAATTGGTGGAGATTTCCTGGAAGTTTTAGGATGTCTTCCTTTTAATTTTTCCTAGACGCTCTGATTTTACTCATGTCTCTCACCTTTGCTTTCCCTCCATCCCCCACTGCAATAGTAACTTGCTTCAGGCTCACTTTGCTCTAGTGTCTAGGACAGTGATGGTGAACCTTTTGAGCTCGGAGTGTCAGCATTTTGGAAAACCCTAACTTAACTCTGGTGCCATGTCACATATAGAAATTTTTTTATATTTGCAACCATAGTAAAACAAAGACTTATATTTTTGATATTTATTTTATATATTTAAATGCCATTTAATAAAGAAAAATCAACCAAAAAAATGAGTTCACGTGTCACCTCTAACACACGTGTCATAGGTTCGCCATCACTGGTCTAGGAGATCTGTCTGCCAGCAGAACTACGATTCCTGTGCTTCCCATGCTCTGAGCTTCAGCTTCAGGTCCTGGGGCTGCCACCAAAACTATATTCCCAGAATTCCTGGTGCTCCTCACAATCTTGGTTTTCCCTTCCTGCTCTGTCTCAGTCCTGTGGCCTCCCATTCTGCCAAGTCCTCCAAGCTGCCAGCTCTCCCACTCTGTTCTCCGCCCGGTGCCTATGTATGCAAATTAATCTGCCATCTTTGTCAGTTAATTTGCATACTCACTCCTGATTGGCTAGTGAGCGTAGTGAAGGGATGGTCAATTTACATAGTTCTCTTTTATTATATAGGATATTTCTTACTTTTAAGGTAATTGCTTAGAAATGCCATTTAAAATAAATGTATTTAAATTGCAACCCAAATGATGCTGTACCTGGTTGGGATAGGGCACAATGTATGACTGGTACACTTCTGTAAAAAACTGAAAACTGACTATTAGGAAAATATGCCTATGGTTTGTTAATAAATATTTTTTTATAGTTGCAATTATGCCAGAATTAAGAGGAACAACAACAAAAGAATCAAAATGATGATTTTCTTGCCACTGTTTCCCCAACAAGAAGTTATGACATCCTCTTTGGCTCGTGCTGCAAAAGTGCCAGCCTTAATTCAACTCATGCATTTAAAATATATTTAATGATTTCCTATTATGTTCTAGGGACTATAAACAGGTCAGATATGATTCCTGTCATTATAAACAAACAGCCTGGTTGGGGAAATAGATAATAAACAAGTAAAAAGGGAACACACACACACACACATTCTTTTGTCTTCTGGTCATTTTTCAGATGGACTATAATGAGGTGGGAAGAGACTTCATATGTAAGTTACATGTATGACTAAGCCCATATATTAACATGAAAATTTCAACTTAGATTTTTATCTTCAATGAGGCTTTATTTCCCCTGTTTGTCTTTCAGCCAGTTATGATCCTTAATATAGGCTATATTAAAAAAATGTATTCACACTTTAACAATTGATAACTCACTTAATTTTCACACTTTTTCTGTTTCACTGATTTGAAATAATGGGTGAAGACAGACTAAGCTTTTACAAAGAAAATTTATCCTAAAGTGCCACTAGACTCTCTTTATGGGCATACATAAATGATAAATTTTACCATATAAAACTGGCAACAGTTGATAAATTGAGGGTGCAAAAATACCAAATGAAATGATTCTTGATATTTGTGATTCCATTGCTTCACCTTATTAGCAGTGCCTGGACCAGAACAGTAATCAGTTTGAAAATAGGCATTAACAACAACAAAAAAAAACCTTATTCATTTCTGTAGATTCTTTTAAATTTTGAAATTGAACTGTATGTTAATAAACATTGACTTCATAATAATTCAAAGTGTGTATATATTTCTTTGAGGGGACAGCCTGTATATTCACCTGAAATTTCCCTGTCCCAGAATTTCTGGTAACAATACTGCATCTTTCACAGAGAATGATACACCTGAAAGGGACTCAGAGATCTTTTAGGCTGAAAATATTAAATGTAGGCACCGATGTCACACTCCCACCTCCCATGGCCATGGCAGACATTACCAATCAATCTCAGTGATCATTTACTTCGAGGATATATATAACCAAAGAATCACTCTCATCATAGCATTCTAGTATGCACTAACTATCTGGAGTTCTTGAACATGAGATGAGGCCTATTTGACAAAATTCTTGTTTGAGAACCCAGTGGTTCAGTGGTTGAGCATTGATTATGAACCAGGAGGTAAGGGTTCCATTCCTGGTCATGGCACATGCTAAGGCTGCAGTCTCCATCCCCAGTCAGGAGCATGTAGAAGGCAGCCGATCAACGATGATCAGTGATTTTCTCTCATCACTGATGTTTCTCTCTCTCCCTTCCTTTCTGACATCAACAAAAATATATTTTAAAAATTTATTGTTTTCGAATGAGCAAACTTATTGCTAATGAAAACTTAAAAATATAAAATTATTACTAGATTTATATTTAAAATAATCTTCTTAATTAACAATTTTGTAAGTTGGCATTTTCAAACAGGGCTTGATTTGCAGAGGCAAATAAAAATGTATTCTGTCACACAGTTCATTCTTAGCCCTATGTTTCCAACTCAGACAATTTTTAGGACTGTCATTTGAAGGTCTTGAACAATAACTGTGGCATTAGAGCATTTGTACCCCAATTATTATCTTAGAATAACACTCTGATCCTTTTGATGCAGATCCTTTCTCCAATTTTTTTTTCACTCACCTTTCCCTTCATTTAGCATTCTATTAGGCATTGTGTTCTGTTATAACCAATGTCAAAGCAAAAGGTGAACATCAATGTAGTCTTGGAAGGATTATTTAGGAACAGACATTGCACAATTGAGAGCTTTATTATTTATTCAAAAATATTGATTGAGTGTCTCATATGTGCTAGGCACTGTGCTAGGCTCTTGAGATACGTCACTTAAACTGAAAAGATTGCGGGCCATTGTAGAGTTTTCTAGTTGAGCATAGCAGAGATGGAAGAAAACAATAAAGAGGACAGTAAACACTGTTGTATATTGGAAGTTGATTTTTGCTCTAAAAAAACATAGCAGAACAGATGAGGGGCATTGAGAATACTGAGAATGGTGATGGGATGCAATTTTAACTAAGGCCATATGGAAAAGATGACAGTTAAGCAAAGACTTGAAAGGGGTGAGAGAGTTCGGTGTACATACAGCTAAGGGAAAGATGCTCCAGGCGCAGGAAACAGGAGTAGGCCTAATGTGTTTGAGGAACAGCAAGGGTTTAGAGGGAACCAGAAGGAGAGCCACAGTTCTAGGTGGCAGAGGAGGGGAAGGGCAGATAACTTAGGGCATGTCACTTTGCACAACAACAAAAATGGTACACAAGAAAAAAATCAATAGAAATCAAATATGTTAGTGTAATTAGAACACTAAATTTAATTAACTGTGTGTAGTGGGATATATATATACCCAAAATGCACCGTAATATAATTCATTTGCAGAAATATCACAAAACACTTACAGGTAGTAATGTTAGATGTAGAAAAACCCAACTCTGAATCTGAAAATGTGTTATGTAGGATGCCATTAGAAAAGTGGTGGGCAAGGTTAAGGCAGCTTTCAAAGACTAGAGAAATAGAAATATCACAAATAGGACTCTTGTTTAATTAAAGGAAAGATGGGGACATTTCTTAAAGGGATTGAAAGTCAGAGGGGATTATATATATATAATGAGGTCCTAAGCATTTATTTATTTTTTATTTATTTTTGTTGCTGACGACAGAGCATTTTTTTCATTATTGATTAATGTATTACATATGTGATGTAGTAGGTTTTAGATAAAAAGAAAATAGGAATCTGATTTCCTACAAGAATCCCCTCTGACTTTCAATCCCTTTAAGAAATGTCCCCATCTTTCCTTTAATTAAACAAGAGTCCTATTTGTGATATTTCTATTTCTCTAGTCTTTGAAAGCTGCCTTAACCTTGCCCACCACTTTTCTAATGGCATCCTACATAACACATTTTCAGATTCAGAGTTGGGTTTTTCTACATCTAACATTACTACCTGTGAAGTGTTTTGTGATATTTCTGCAAATGAATTATATTACGGTGCATTTTGGGTTTCATTTAATACAATTGATTTGAGTCCATTGCATCCTTGGCATAATGATGTGAACTGAAATTGTTGTCATAAAAAATGCTAAAGGTGCCTCATGCGTACCCTTCAGACTTGTCTGCTGGCATTGAAATGAGGTGATGATTTCATACAAGCTCAACCAGCAACCTGTGTTGCTATACATCTCCTGCTTTTGTTGCAAGAAGAATGATTCTCAGCTCTCAGCGAGGCAGGGTTAAGCCTGGAAATTCAACAGACAGGAGGAAGACACAGCCCTTCTCCCACTCCCCGTCCCTGAATAACAGCTGTGCTCCAACCCAGTCCCAGGGGACATAGCAGTCACATTGCGTGTAGCTATGGTGTGAAATGGGACTCTCTGCCCAGCACTGTGGAAGATACACTAAGATAAGGCACATTTTAGCACTTATATAATGTTCTATAGATTTCAAAACATCCTCATGGGTTTACCCCAAAAAGCTGCACAATATGCTGCTTTTAGTTTTTCTAATTGGAAATGATTGGCAAGCCAAAGCATACATATGCAAAATAGACAATAACCAAGTTCCAAGCTCTGCAGCCCCAGCCATAATTGCATTTTCACAGTGTGTGGAGTCAGCCTAACTAGTTTTAAATCCTGACTCTACTACGTACTAAATCCATGACTTTGGAGAGACTGCTAGGACTCCCTATGCTCAGTTTCCTCATCTGTAAGTTTGGGTTAATTGGAAATTATCAAATATTATGCAAGGAGAGGCTTAGTAAGTGCTTATACCTTAGGGCTTGTCGCCTTAGAGCGCTCCTTCTGGGAAGCCAGCCATCATGCTGTAAAGACACTCATCTAGACAACAGAATAATGAAGGGCCAGATAAAGGGGGTGCATCCAGAAGGTGAGAGGTTGTGGTGGACATTCCAGCCACAACAGCTCTTCCAGCTGAATGTACCCACCTGAGTGACCTCAGCTACACTGTGTGCAACAGAGGGACCATCCAATTGACCCCAGTAAACCCACAGAATTAATGATAAAACATTGCTCTTTTCACTACTAAGATTTGGAGTGATTTGTTAGCAACAATAGTTAACTGAAACAGTCAATATGTCCTTCTTTTAGTATAATATTTAAACCATTTAGGTTTGACCTTTGCAATAGATCTTTATGTATTATGCTGGGTCAGACAATAGCCAATCAAGGAAAGAAGAAGGGTCTATCACTGTACCTGAGAATGGATACAGGAACTAGGTGTAATGAGGTAAAGGAAAAAAAATTATTAATATCTGGGAGAAGAATTTCTCTTAGGCTCAGAATTGCACTTGTTTGGAAAAAAAAAATATTTGGTAAGTCTAACAAGTAGGATTAGGTTTGGCAACATGTATTAGAAAAGAATACACATAGCACACTAACAATGGCTTAAATAAGATAAATCTTTATTTCTACAGCAATTGTGAACAAAAGCAAAGTAAGGCACTCCAGAGTTAATATGGTAGCTTCTGGTTTTAGGGAACCCAAGCTCCTTCTATCTAATGGCATTGCTTCACGGTCTATGATGGCTGGTCAGGTTCTGCATTTCAGGTCTGTATTTCAATAAGCAGGGGGCAGGGAAGGGAATGGAGGGGGGAAAAAAGAATGTGCAAACCTCTGTTTACATCTCAAGGAGAACTAAGTTAAAATGCCACACACAGCTCCCAGAAATGAAGAAAAATGTATAATTTTATATTCCTTGCAATGTGTGATGTGAGAACTGTACATGGCTAATAACTCTCCATAAAGACTATCTTATTCAAATTACTTTGTGTGAAAAGAATGTGTATGTGTGTACTTTGTATAATCTGGTGAAAATACAGAATTATATATGGGAATATGTGAATGGCAAAGTGACAATAATGTGAGAGATGATCCCAGAAGCAGAGATGTCCAACTCAATGTAAACCTCCTAGAGTTTTCTGAAGAAATTGTAGGGAGAAATTTATGCAAAATAGAAATTCAAGCAAGCATTTCTTTCTTCTTCTTATATAAAATTTAAAACATACACAAGATTAGAAATCTATATATATATATAAACGCCTAAGCTACAGGATGACTGAAAGACTGGTCCACCGGTCGCTATGACATTCACTGACTACCAGGGGGCAGGTGCCCAATGCAGGAGCTGCCCCCTGGTGGTCAGTATGCTCCCACAGTGGGAGCACTGCTCAGCTGACCAAGGGGCGCCAGACTCTGGGCTCTCCCACCGCCAGGGCAGCGCTACTGAGTGGCAAAGGCAGCAGGCCTAGCGGGGCAGGGGTGAGTGGGAGCGGTGCGGCGCCTGGCCTGGGCTTGGCCTCCTCCTGGCCACCTGCCACTTCATCCACTACTACATCCCTTGGGGGTGTCTGACTGCCAGTTTCAGCCCAATCCCCGCAGGCCAGGCAGTCCGACATTCCCCGAGGGGTCCCAGATTGAGAGAGGATGCAGGCCAGGCTGAAGGACCATCCCCTCCACCCCCCCAGGGAACGAATCCATGCACCTGGCCTCTAGTAATTATATAAAGAGCCCCCATTCCCATACCCAATATGCACTGCCCAAGTTCAGTAATTTCAACATATGGTGAATCTTCATTTGCACAGCACTACCTTTTCTTCCTTCCTACACTGGATTTATTTTGAAGCAAATACCAGACATCATTATCGCAGCTTAAGGTTTTCTGGATCACAAAAGATCAAAGACCCTGAGAGCATCTGGATTAAATATGGAAAATGTACAAAGTTAATGATTATAGAGTCCAAGAACAGAGTTGGGCAGTATTGAGAGAAAATAGCGGTAATGTGAGCAGTTTAGAATTGAATAAAAATGAAATAAGGAAGAATTTTAGGATAATTAAGTAACCAAGATAAGGCCAGGAAAAAAGACTGCATAGATGACACAAAAGAGGCAGCAAATTTGCAAACTCATAAAAAGGATCTACAGAAAGAAACGATAAATTACATATTCAGGTTATAGGAACATTCAAGGAGTTGCCATTAGGATCACAAATGAAGACTTAGAAGATGAAGACAAAAGAGAAAACTGAAGAGGTCAATATCAAATGCTACTAGTTACTTTCCTAATACCCATCCTCCTTTTTCTCCTGAGTAACAAAACCCTAATTGTATTGAGGAGGCAATGTATCTGGATAAAAGTAACATTTCCAGCTTCTCCTTTCACGCAGGGTATGTGAAATTCATTGCAGAGAGCGCTGGAAAGGCTCTTTAATGAAGGTTGATTCACCTGGAGGGGCTAACCTTTTACCCTTTTACCCTTTATTCTTTCCCCTCTCCTTAGTACATTAAGAAGTGGTCATTGGAGTCTCATCAGCCATGATCAGCTAAGAGGCGGTGCAGGGATATTGCAGCTTGATTGTGGGGCCACCGCGTGGGCTGTGGCCCGCTGAACTCTGTGTTCTGATTCAGAAGAGACAAATAAAAGCGGCTTTTGTCTGGGAAGGGGTGGTCTCTTCTAAATGTGCCAAGATTAATTGAAAGAAAGATAGTAAAAAGTCTTTGAAGGAAGAATGGGAATTTTTATTGAGTAAAGCAAAATGAATGAAACATTTTCTATTGATCAGTAAGTAGATGTTGCTGTTCTGTAGACAGTGTCATCCCTGATTGAATTTTTAGATGAAAAAGTTAGGCATCAAACATTTCTTGGAGAGCAGTTCTCCAAAGCTGACCCAGAATCAAAGACTCAGAAGTGTCACCTGTTCTTATGTATTAATTATTACGATTACTACTAACCTCTTAGAATTCTACGACACTGTCAATTTCACAACACTTTCATATATTTTGAGCACTTAATATGTGCAAGTCATTGTAGGAAATATGTCCGGGGTGGGGGGGTAACATGTCAGGCAAGGCCAAAAAAATAACTACTCTTTATTGATTAATTACATTGTATGATGCACTAAGTGAAACGTTACACGTATTTTCTCATTGAATTTCATAACAACTTTATGAGGGGATTATTGTTATCCCTGTGTGTTAGGTAGAGAATCCTGAATTTCTGAGAGATTAAACATTTGCCAAGTTCATCAACTAGAGGACAAAGACTTGGGGATTCAAAGTCAGAACTGCCTGACTTTCATGTCTCCAAATAATTCATAATGGAGAACATGAGATGTTATAAAAAATGTAATAATGGTACAGTAGTTTAGAGATATAAAGTGTATAGAATCAGGGGTTTTATTTCCTTTTTTAATATATTTTATTGATTTCAGAGAGGAAGGGAGAGGGAGAGATAGAAGCATCAATGATGAGAGAGAATCATTGACCTGCTGCCTCCTGCATGCCCCACACTAGGGATAGAGCCTGCAACCCTAGCATGTACCCTGACCAGAAATAGAGCCGTGACCTCCCAGTTCACAGGTCGATGATCTACCACTGAGCAAGACTGGCCAGGCAGGGGTTTTATTTCTACAGAACAAGAAATTAAGTCTCAGAAAAATTAGTGATTTACTTGACATTCCTTATTTGTCCCTCTCATGTTTCCAATACAAAACACACAGATTATCATCCTTCTGTCCCAGCCCGTGGTACCACCCAATATATATCTAGCTGACAGAAATCATAGGGTAAATCATGTCAAAGAAACCAATGATATTTACCTACTGTTGGCCAGAATTATTGCACTAAATCCAGGTTGTGAATGATGGAGAAACAGTTCTAAAGAAACACACACACACACACACACACACACACACACGACTTCATCTTACTCCAATTTACTACTTACATAATGAATAATAGTAAGCTAAACATTTTGTGTGACCCACTGGGAAATCCTCCACTGCTAGAGTAGATTTATACGCTGTGGCCAAGTCTTAGGAGAGTCACATCATCTCTCTTTTCTTTTCTGTGGAGCAAAACATCAGCCCTGGGCCAGCAGCAAGGTGTTAAATCTTGTTTCAGCCTTGCTTTAAAGTGAAAATAAATTCATTGGTCCCAATGAGAGCTGATGGGGAGGGACAGAGGTTCCAGTGAAGGGAGAATGGGAAAATGCATAAGTAAAGGAAGATTTAAAAATAGGATTGTCAGATTGAGCGAATAAAAATACAGTGTACACAGTTACATCTGAATTTCAGAAAAAACAATGAATACATTTTAGTATAAGTATTTTCCCAAACCCCAAATACTGCATGGTTCACAACAGGTTGCAAAATAGAGGCAATTTATTGTCCCAAATATTGCATGACACATGGACTCATGCTAAAAAAAAATTATCTGTTGCTTAGCTGTCATTCAAGTTTAATTGAGTGTCCTGTCTTTTATCTGGTAGCTATAATCGAAAATGAGAGAGAGAGAGAGAGAGAGAGAGAGAGAGAGAGAGAGAGAGAGAGAAAGAAAAAATGGAAAAAGAAAGAAAAGAAAAATTTAGTACATATAACAATAATCTTAATTTCAGCTACTAGGAACTTTCAGAGGTTAAGAGAATCTGGGCTACTTTTTTTGTTCAATATTGCAAAATGTAAGATAATTTCAAGAAAGGGTTACAAAGTTTATGAAGACTTTATATATTTTTTCATTTTACAAACTAGCATATAACTCAATGAAAATACATTTTTGCTATTCAATAAATAATTATAGACTATTTTAAAATTAAACTATCACACACTTTAAAAATATGATAATATAGTAGAAAACAAATTTAAAATATCAAATTCTTTTTAAGTCATATAAGTGTATGTGGTATTATATGTATTTATTATTTGGAGATAATGACAAAGTCTAAATTGGAGGGCTTTTATATAATACTAGAGACCCGGTGCATGAAATTCATGCATGGGTAGAGTCTCTAGGCTTGGCCAGTGATCAGAGCCAATCTGTGGGTGACCGGTGGGGCAATCGGGGGGCGGGGGGAGAGGGACCCCCGCTGGCACCTGCCATGGCTGGCCTGGGGTCTGAGGGCTGGGGCCAGCTCCTGTGTTGAGCATCTGCCCCCTGGTGGTCAGTGCGTGTCAGAGCGACCTGTCATTCTGCCAGTTGTTTCACCTTTTGATCAATTTGCATATTACGCTTTTATTATATAGGACTATGCTGGGGGTTGAATTCCCACTGTTTCTCCCCAACTGATTGGTTCTGCCAGCCATAGAAGAAGGGACTGACCAATTCCCTGGAACACCTTCTTCTATTTCATCCCCAGTTATAGAAAGTCATCTTTCAGGTTTGGGGACTGTATTCATGCTCATTGGTTTTTATAATAAATCACCACAAACTTGGTGGCTTAAAATAACACACACTTATTTTTCATACAATTCTTGAAGCCAGAAGTTAAAAGCACTTTCCCTGGTGATCAGGGGAAGGCAATGCCCCATCACACCTCTGCTGCTGCCACTGCCAGCAGCATAAGCCTCAGCTGGCCCTGGTTACCTGAGCCTTGGGCAGCCCTGGGAGGCTGGGCAGCTGCCATCCGAAGCTTGTCTGCGCCTCGGGCTGGCCCTGGGCGGCTGGGGGGCTGAGGGGACTGGAGGTCTCTGGAGGCAGGCACGCGTAGTGGGCAGGCCTGGCCTTCCCGCGCACCTGCCGCCCGGGCGGGGCTGAAAGAACTGGGCACTGCCATCTTGTGGCTGTGCGCACTGCTATCTTTGAAGGTGTTGCAGTCAATTAGCATATTCCCTCCTTATTGGCTGTGGGTGCCACCATCTTTGAGGGTGGGACAGTCAATTAGCATATTCCCTTTTTATTAGATAGGATGTGATTGCATTTAGGACCCACCTTGATATTCCAGGGCAATATCCCCATGTCAAGATTCTTAATTTAATCACATCGCCAAGTACATTTTTGTCATACAAGGTAACACTTAGAAGTTCCAGAGGTAAGAACATGGATGTTTTGGGGGGACCATTATTCAGCCTGCCACAGGGACTGAGGTAACACCTTGCACGAAGTAGTGTCTCTGAGGAATACAAATGGGCTTGTTTGTGAGCTTAGCCGGGAGTCAACTTAGCTGGGGATGTCCTTCACTGACTGTGAAGGAAGACCTGGAATACAAACCTGAAGCCTTAGTTATCTCACATACACACTTGCAGTCATGAGCTTGGATTGTGTCCCCCTCAGATTTCAAATACAGGTCACAGGTGGTGGTTCTTGATCCCACAAAGAAAGCAGTTCTGGTAATGTTGGCCACCCAGACGTCCTCAATAACCTAAAGTTCTGCCCATTTCATTACTTACTCTGTTTCCTGCTATGAAGCTAAATTGAGATGAATAGATATTCATTATTAAACATATTTGTTAACATCCCTTTGGTGCGAGGGATTATAGCAGGTCATGTAGCAAGATGATTAGAAAGCAGCCTATGAGGCAGACTGTCAGGAAGCCAATCCCTGCTCCACTAATTAGTGACTAGATGACCACAACTCTGTGCCTAGTTTTTCATCTATGAAACAGTCCATAAGGTTCATGAGGGTTAGATGAGCTAACAGAAGTTTAAAGCGCTTGGAGCAATGGCTGGCTGTTAGATGATGTCTCTAACTTAATAAATGTTAGCTGCTGTTTATTTCGTTGGAGAGAACAAGAAATAATAATAATAAAAAAAACCTGTAGAAGGTGCAAGAATAGCTGAAGCAAAATATATGGAAGCTTTTTTTTAAGTGTAAAAGTTAAGACAGTAAGTGCTACAAGAGGTCTGAGCTTAAAGAGGTTTTGTTTGCTTGTTTGTTTTTTAACTCTGACTTAAGAGGGGTCACAGAGTTACAGAGTTGGACAAGAGAAGGGGAAAATTCGCTCTTTGGAGGACAGCGGGCTGGGCAGGCTCTCTGTGGAGGTGGTAGGTAGCTTTAGCTGTGGCGTTGGACAGTCAGGGCAGAGTCACAGTGGGATGAGAGCACCGGCCAGTGCTAGTCTGAAGCATGGAGCCGCAGCAGCAACACTTAGGAGGCTTAAGCTGCTGACCTTCATTCACCAAGGTAGAAAAAGTGGGTGATACCTGTGAAGACGCCTTTTAAGAATTATGTTAAGGAATGTGTGAGAAATCACCCAGCCAAATGCAAAAAGTTTTCTTTTTCTATATGACCTCTTAGTTGGGAATACAGTCGAGCATGAGATCGAAGGCTTCATTCCTTTAAATATGATATAAAACCAGCAATGCTTGCATTATATTTAATGGGCATTCATTGCTCAAACAGGTTTTTGAGCATATAGTTTGTACTGGGACTATACTAGGAGCTGCTGATAGAGTTATTAGTATGACAGAGTTGTGTCTGAGAAACTTATGGGCTAAAATACAGGCAGTCATGTGCAGAAAGAATACCATATAGATGGTAAAAATTACCATGAAAATATCCTCAGAGTGCTGAAGGGACCTCTGACTTTGCAGGCACAGGGAAGAGTGAATTATCAAAATATTTGTAAGACAACAACAACAATAAAAAGACCCGGAGGGGGCTCCGTATAAAATGGCATTTCTGTTTGAATTGGGCAAAAGAGGAATTTTGCTGGGCTTTTGCATATGGAGAACGCTAGGCTGCCAGTCCAGCCCCCAAAGGCCAGTGAGGAGCTGCTGGATGATTACTAACTGACACCCTGGAATACAGTCGATAATATTAAAAGTGATAAATGGCACAGAAAAAAAAATGCATCCTCCTATACAGTATACAATACCTAAACCATCGCATAACAAAATCCCAATCATGAGTTCCGTGCGCTCCAGGGGCTGGGGGCACGTGCGCGAGGACCTACAGGTCAGTCCCCGCCCAGCTTCCCGCGACCCTGGGGTTTCCGAGCGGAGGTGGGGGCTCGGCAGGGGAAGTTCGGAGCGGAGGGAGCGGCAGAGGCACGTGGGCTGAGGGGGTGGGAGGACGCTGACGCGGAGTTCCCGGTGGAAGTGTCAAAGAGGAAGGAGTGGAGGGCCGCCGAGGTGACAGGGTGTGGTCTGCGGGGGAGCCGGGAGCCGCGAGCGGAGGGCGCCGGCCCCGGCAGGACGGAGGCGCAGGGAGGCGCGTGCCTGCGGCGCTCGGGGCGGTGACGGCGAGGAGCGCGGCGCGGGGCCGGCGGCCGGGAGTTCCCCGCCCTCGCCAAGTGCAGCCCGGCTCGCAGCTGCGCCGGCCGCCGGCGCCTTCCGCCAGGGCCGGCGGCGCAGACACCTGCCGCGCCCGGCTCCACCTTCGTGCCCAAGTAAGTCTCGCCTTGGCTGCCCGCGTCTCCGCGCCTCCGCCCCTGCGTGCGCCGAGCGAGGAGTTCCCGCGGCGGAGCGGCGCGAAGGGCGCCCCGGGAGCCTCGGCGGCGTCCGGGGACGCCCAGCCACCCCGCGTCCCGGCGGCGCGGGGACCGGCCCGAGGCCCCGCCGCCCGCTCGCCGGCGCAGCGCTGCGCACGGGGTCGGCGGCGGAGTTGTTGGCACCGATGCTCGCCGTCTTTTGTGCTTTGCCCGAACCCAGAGCCTGGTCAGGCCGGGGTGGGGTGGGGTGGGGAGGGGAGGGGAGGGGAGCGAGCGGAAGCCACTTTATGGCTCCTGGCCCCACCTCTTGCCTCCACCCCAAATCCTAGGGGGATGCTAGGCGCCGCGGACTCGGGCGCAAGTGAGTGCCAGCCGCCCCCTCCCCCCAGTCGGGCTGGTGGGATGGGGTGGGCAGCCGGCCGGACCGCCACGCCGCCCCCTCTTCGGGTGTTCTTTTTAGACGCGACATCTTTAACTGGTGGGTGAGGGAGGCGGGCTGGGGAATCCTGGGGGTCTGGGCGGAGAGAACGACCCACCTTCTCGCTCTCCTGGGTTCTGGAGGGGGAAGGACCGAGAGCCCTGCAGCCCGAGCGTCCCGGGAGCAGGCAGGCGCGCTGCCGGCGGCTGGCTTTCGATGGGTGGGTCCCTTGTCTGGCTCATTGTTCGCGGTGACTGTTCTTGGGGGCCCGGCAGAGCCTCACAGACACCGCTGATAAAAGTGACGACTTGGAGGAGTGATGGCCAAGAGCGTCAGGAGGAGAGGGCTCACCCAGTTTGCAAACGGACTTCTCGGGGCTTGCAGGGCAATAGTAGTCAACAGCGAAAACCGCTCCTGAGTGTGAAACTTAGATTTGACTCTGATTCACGGAAGCAGCCGAGGGAATCAAACCCTCAGAAACAGGGCGCGGTATTCCCCTCCCCCCCCCCCCCCATTGAAATTGCCTTCAGGGTAACAAAGATCGAGTTTTAAGTGTTACTGTCAACTGGTTGCTTTCTCTTGTTAGCACCTGTTTCTCTTAAAGGTTCCTGGGTGTGGGTTTTAGTTGTTTTGGGGGGTTTTTTAGCCCCACCCCCCACTTTTTTCGGAATGCGTGTTTATTCCATTTGTGCCTTCAGCCGGTCGACTGGCATGGTTGCTGGAGAAGAATCCGTTTTTAAAAACAAAGTGCTCTTTCCACTCTACAAACTGCCAAGCGCTAGCATAGACATCCACTGCTCCCCGCCCCAGCCACATGCTACCCAACATTCATGGAGGCAGGAATGTGCAGCGGAGTCAAAGACAGCCTGTTGTCCCTGGTTGGCGACCTCAGAACACAACTAGTGCTGCTCATTTCGTTGGAGGATCAGGACACTCTTATTTGGGCCCTCCCCCCCGCCCCTCCTTTCCATAAATGACAATGATATCATATGTTCATGGTTCCTTAGTCCACTATAAAGGAGGGTGCATTTCCCTGAGGAGGACATTCCTTCTTTTTCTAAGGTGCATGGGTAACAATCAGAATAAGCATTTGACATAAGAGATTTTAAAATTGTGATTTTATATATATATATATATATATATATATATATAATCACACACACACACACACATGTGTGTGTGTGTGTGTGTATACATGTGGTTGTATTTCCATTTTATATTATGGTTGTAAACCCCAGTAGTTACTAATACACTCTACTGCCCTGGTTAAATATTACTTTGACTTCCCTGATGGACTTGCTAAGAGCATCAGTCTGCTGAAGCCTGGAGTTCCAGCCCCCAGGAGAAATAATATGAAAACCTCTCTCTGACCACAGTCTGATTCCACAGGGAAAAGCCATGCAGTAGGAGTATTGTTTAGAGAACAGAAAGCTGTGAGGTCTATTCTAAGGTGGGGAGAGGGAGTTAGGTAGAAGAGAAATAAAAATGGAAACCTGAGTAGGCAACCAAACCATACTCACAATTCCACAGATACACAAATGGAAAGTACACAGTGCTTTCTCTCTCCTTTATCACTTTAATGTTGATATCTTTAATGCTTTTCATCGCAGTATTTGTGCCTCTTATTATTCGGCTTTGAACAAAAACATATTTTCAGCCTATTATATTTTGTATTTTCAATATCAATAGTGCTCAATGAATGCGTAGGATTATCTTTTAAACTGTTCTTTGTGTGTCTACTTGCATACCATGTTCAACTTAGTATGGGACCACATGAGCAATGAATCAACCAGATTCTAATGAAGATTAAGATATGGAAGGCACCCACAGCTATGTATAAACTGTATACTCATTTAACCACCTTCCCACATGACCAATTCTAGCTAGTTGCTTCTTCATCTCCTGCAGTCTCCAGACTCCAAATTCTTGTCCAGATTGATTGCTGCACTAAATCTTGATTGTACAAAGACCAAAACCTAATTATTTTGGTCTCCTTTATCAGTCAGCAATGTTTTAGTGTTGCCAATTTAATTATATCATTGAAATATGTATGACTGTAAAGTATGTTGAAAAAGGTCCTTTTAAACTTGTTTCTTCACACAGAAAAAAAAAAGTCCTTCTAAAGCCATAATTTCACTGCTGTGAGGCCCCCTAGCCATTTGTGTTTATTGAGTTTACTGTTCCACATGAAGAAAGAACCATTGTTTTGTTGTCTAGGAGCTGAAGGAAGATGGAAAGTGAGAAAAGAATATCAAGCACTTTAAAATGCTATTATTTTCTCTAGTGGGAAAACTATTTTTTTTAAATAAATAGTGATTATTTTCTTAAAGATACACTAAAAGCTTACTAAAGAATTCAGAGGAAAAGAAAATTTCAGGATAGAAATGCTATTACTCAATAATCATAAAAGGTTGCTGTATACAACGACGTGTATTTTGAACCAACCTCATAACACATTTTCTTCTTTCTATGGAAGTATAAAATTTTATTAAATTATTGTTATTAAACATTGAAATCTCATCAAAGTCAATATTGAAATACAGTGTCTTTTTGCAAGTGCTTTAATTGTAATAGCCTATTTGTTGAGATGAAAAAGAACATCATTGATGTCATGGTGTGCTTTGCATTTTAAAATAGTAGCTAATGAATTACAAACATTCATTACTCCAGAACCACGTGCTGAAATTTCTCAGGACCCCCAAATAGAGAATTACTTGTACTTTCTACTATCAGTCAGGCTCTTGCTCAGTTTATATTCATCCCCTTTTCTTTTTCAAAATTAATTGCCTTTTAAATTAATACTCTATTGGCTCTGAATCTTTTTTCCCTCATGCCATACATTTATGTGTAAATATTTTCAGCATGTTCTGTTAGGGGATTTGCTATTGAAAATATGTAGGAATTAATGGGGGGGGGGGAGAGAGAGAGAGAGAGAGAGAGAGAGAGAGAGAGAGAGAGAGAGAGAGAGAGAGAGAGAGAGAGAGAGAATGAGAATATGAGAATAATTTTTATTAAACCTGGAAAGAGGACTTAACACAGGAAAAGAAGGGTGGGTTTCACTAAATAAAATTCATCCAGGAAACTTCTTTGACCTTTAAAAGTCCAAGCTATGTAGCGCATAATATACATTTGAGTAATTCAAGCACTAACTTCACATAGCATAGGCAAATTAAGAGAGTATCATAGTGTCTTTGCTTTGTTACATTTGAATGGTGACTTTAATTCCATTCACTTTTCTTCATACTAAGTAATGCAAACTACCCACTGTTTTCTTAATTTTTTTTCCTTTTTGCCAGGGGTGGGGAGTAGATGCCTGGCTGGGAGGGAAGGGAATGCTATTCTGTTTATGTAAAAGTTAAAACTTTCATGTTCATTTTAGAAAAATTTTATTTAAGAAGTTCAGTTTTTTCCATAAGTTTAGTGAATATTAAGTTTATTGAGGAAGATAAAAGTTGACACTGAACTTTCATAACCAAATGCAACCAGAAATAAATTGGTTACGTACATTTAAATTAATGCATGTAAATGTTCAATTTACTTTTTCTTCCTATAATCTAATATGAAGAAAAAAATATTTAATTAGGTCTTATTTTTAGTAACCAATAATCATTCAGGTAATATGAGCAATTGTGAAATAAATATATAAGACTAAGCAAATTAATCATTGTGTATACTTTTGATATATATATTATAAATTAGTGTTTTTAATCTCAGAGTTAATGTGAATTTTTCAACTGATTACATTTTGTTTTGGTTGGCCATTAGAAAGCTCGGAGTTGATCCAAGATCTAATTTATTCGTCATATAAGGCTACATGAAATGCATATGCCTATTATTGTTCTCAATGAGCTTATCTTATTCTACTTACCTTCTTTGTCGAAATGTATTTTTTTATTGTGGAAGGAGACAAACCATCAAAGTTAATATGAATGAGTGATTAGAAATACAATCAAGCCTTCAAACATTATTGAGTAATACTATAAATGCTGAGTGGATGTTAGGCAAACTAAGGCATGATTTCTGATGTAAAGATACTTATATTCTAGCTGGGTAGAGAAGACATAAGCACATAACAAATTAGCTAATAAGTGAGTCAACATATTTACACACATCTGTTGCATTAAATTGAAAACTCAGACCTTATTGTTAATGACAATCAACTTACACTTTATAGAAAAACACTAGTAATAGTACCAACTGGTAAGATATATACCCTCTGGGTGTAGTAAACTCCAAATAGTCTGAGGATGAAAATAAATGTTGGAAACATCATTGTGATTCTGTGGTACTGGAGACTTCCAGACATATCTCCCCTCTTTTTCTCTTCCCTTCTCTTTTTCTCTTTCCTTCTTGTCTTTCATTGACTTTGTTGCTTGCTATTCCATCAGCCCTTGGGTGGACCTGATTGACAGTAGCAGCAATTCTGATGGCAAACTAAACCCTATGGGGATGGCAGCTCCTGAAATCTCTGGCTATGTAAATACACTGTTTGTTCTAAGTGCTGTACTTAAATACAGTAGTTAAGTTTAAGTGCCCGGTGGTTGTTTCCCTTTGTACTTGAATCAACAACCCTTTTAAGCTTTAAGAAGGGACCACCCATAAAACTGTTCATTTTGACTGTAAAAAAACTTGAGAAGGGGGAAAGAGTAAAAACCTGAAGAAAAAAAATTGAACTAAATTATTGACCCAGGGTGACCTGTTTATGGCTAAGGCCACAAACTCTGAATTAGACTTAAAATCTGAGTAGAAAGCTGATTTCTCATCATCTATGTCTCCCACATATTTTCCCCAGATATCTTCATTACAGTTAATGTTAAAAATAATTTAAAGTCTAAATATACTGTTGCCTAAACTGAAACAAACGTTCAGACAATGATAAATACTGACCATTTAAACTTGGCCTTTTAAAAAGCACATTGGATATAATGAAAATGTGTGTATTTTAGTATACTTACTTTGCTTCCAGTGATGGTATAAATAGTGCATAAAGCTTTAAAATTTTCATCAAGTTAATGTTTCACTGACATGCAAATTAACTGCTGACATCTAAGGTGCATGCCATGTGATGACTCCTAATTGGCAAGTGAACCTCAGAGAGTTATTTATAGATTACACAGCAACAAGGTGCTGGAGCAACTTCTCATTGTGCAGCTCAATTCAAATTGATGTTTTAGCTTTGATTCTCTTCACTTTTTTTCACAGCCCTTTTGATCTCTAAAGCCTCTCAGAAATAAGATACCTAAGGTGCTAAATATATAATTAATAATATTTGGGCAGAGAATTTGTCTTCAAATTATTCCTAAGAGATTGGAGACCAGTTAAGCCTCCCTCACCAGCTTGTTCAGGTATGTCTAACTCTTTGGGGCTGTGAATTTGAACTCGAAGATTTGGTAACATCCATTTCCATCCAGAGCACATAGGATAAATGTTCACAGAAAAAGCGAGGAAGAAACTTGAACAATTATCAAGTGAATTAATTTTTTAAAAATAGCTGCCTCTAAAGATCTAAGTGGAAATCCTATTTTATTTTCTAATGGCAATTGAGTTTCTTTTATCTCTACTTTCCATTACCTTTTGTGTATGAAGATTGCAGTGAGAGAATTATAATGTATCTGCAGTTCCCACGCTAGGTTATTAGGTTAAAGCTTGTGCCTTCCTTTCTTTATTCCATGTCTGTGTCTGCCTAAAGGTAGGATGATCATGAAAAACATGAAAAAGTAAGCCCTTCCTTTATTCTTCTCATTTTATGTTCAGTATGGATTTTGTACATGATCTCATGAGGCAAAGATATATAAGCTATAAACTTCACCCACAAAGATATAACTTATTAGAGAAGTTTACAAGGTATTTGCCTTTAGATATTTTCCATATGCTGCACATAGCCTGTAATGTTCTACTTTCCTGACCATATTGGTGAAATGTCTGTCCTTTCTTAAAAATTTAATTAGAAGTCACTGTCACTTAGACGGAATCTGCATAGTTCAATTTAAACTTGACATTGTTTTGGAAGAGTGTGTGTGTATGGGGTGGGGGTGGTATGTGTATATGTGTGTGTGTTTTACAGTTGTATTGTAAACATGGAAATGTTTAAAAAATCTAAAGAATTCTATACAAATATAGTGTTTGTTGTAAATACTACTGTCATTCTAAAGCTAAAGAGATAAACTAAATGTTGGATCCAAATCACATGAGGAATTAAATATTTTCTTATTTCTAACACTTTTGACTAGTAGCTGAAAATTTTGTTCTTAGGCCTGTTACTTTTTATTGATAAGTGTCTTCATTAGTAGCGCATGGTAGGATATGGGTACAATCAAGGTAACTTGACTTCTTGCTGGTGAAGGTTTATTAGGAAATTTATCTATTAATTAGAAAAAGCTCACTTTTATATAAATACCGAATACACTAGATACTGAGATAACAAAGAAAAGCAAACAACAAAAATGATCCCTGCCTTGAAGGAATTTAGAACCAAATGGGGACTAGAGATACTGAATAAATGTGGCGAATGAAATGATACAGATCATTATGGGATATTTGGGGAGCTATGACAGTGGGTAGGTGGTAGACTGGGAAAGTTTCATGGGGGATTTGAAGGAAAGAGGACAAGTAGAAGTCTAGAGGTGAAGAAGCAATAGATAGGGGTCTCTGGCATAGAGCTGCTGGAAAAAAAGAGAGAAGTGAGGCACACATAGAAGATCCAGAGGGTCCAGGGAAGAAGAGCCATACATTAGATCCAAGATCAACAGAGCAGGTAGAGATCAACATTTGGAAATTTAATCTTGATTAAACCCAACTGTCTTTTACTCCACGCCTGCACCCACACAGCTGAATATTAGCTGAACACACCGAAGGAAAAATATATTCATATTCATTAATCTTAAATAAGTTCTTGAGGTTATAAAGTAATCTTACTCTACTAGTCTACTCTACTCACTCTCCTGAAGACTGTATCATACTTCCTCCTCTCCTTAAACATTCAGTATCTCTATTTACACCCTCAAATGACACCCTCGCTTCCTATTCACTGATATAAGTGAAGCAATCAGAAAAACATTTCCATAGACACCTGTTGTCATATTTATTCACTTCCTGATATTTCAACCTATTACATTTTAGTAGAATGTGATGTAGAAATATGTAAATGCAATTTACCAGTGAATAAAACTATTTCTTTAGACCTGGAACTTCCATGTTTAGTTGTTTAGCCTGGGGAAATAATGAGTGTTGGAGTCAAAGATTTATGTAAAGTATGTTACTTAGAATAGTGAAAAATTAGAAAGGATATATCTGCCCAAAGATAGAAAGAACAAACTATAAAGTACAGCAAGCATCATTTAAAAACTATTTTTTTAAATTATTGACAAGGTAAAAATAGATGATATAATATAAAAAGAAAAAACTCAAAACTGTACTCAAAACTATATATTGTAAATCCTTTGAAAATACACTCAGCTTAGTAGAGAGAACCTTTTTGTGAGAGGGGCCTAATGACACAGAAAATGTCTACTGAATAAACACAATAGTGAAAATCATCTCTGTAGTGGGATGCAACTGTCATTGAAATGTTTACCCCCACCCGGCGTTCCCCTTGCCTGCCACAGCCAAGCCATCAAAACCCATAGAATTTATTGCTAAAATATATCACAAATCTATTGAACTTCTACCATCTCCACTGCTGTTTGTCTGCAGTAGGACACTGTAATTTCTCGTCTGGAGCAGCACCTTAGCATCCAGCAGGTTTCCCCCACTCTTGCTCCTGCAGAACTGAGGATCTGAAAGTCAGGACTGCATAGTGTTTGAAGCATGGACTCCAGGCATGGGCTGCCTAGGAATGAATCCCAGCACAGCTATTCACTACCTGTGAGACTGGTGGCAAGTTACTTGACTTCTCTTTACTTCCCTTTCCTATCAATAAAATTGAGGATATTCATACCTATCTTATATAAGGTTAGTAGGATGATTAAACACATGATTGGCACAAAGTAAGTACTATTATGTATTAGTTATTTGTCAAGACCTAAGTTAGATTGTACCATTACTTATTTCAAATCCAAGGACTTCTCATTGCACCTTGAATTAAATCCTTATGGTCACCTGCATCAACATCAACTCTAGTCACTTTCTGCTTCCTCACTATTTCCTGGAATACACCAAGTTCATTCTGTCACAGGGCTTTTGCACCTGCTGGAAAACTTGTCCTTCACGTCTCAGCTTCTGCCACCTCCTCTAAGAGCCCTTCCCTGACTTCAACTCATCTAAAGGTCAATTCCTACTATTCCTTGTTCACTCTCCACACATTGTTTTCTTAACTGACCTTGTTACTATTTGAATGTTTTGTTTGTTGACTGTTTTCCCTCATTGGCCACTAGAATTTAAATTCTGTGAAGTAAGCATAATGCCTGTCATGGTTACATTGGTTTCCCCCAATTCCTAGCAGAAGGTCTGGCATGTAGTACTAGGCAAATGAATAAATAAATATTGGCTGGCTGGCTAGTTGGTTAGTTAAGAATCTAACCATTATAATCATGGAATTGCATTTCTTAGTAGAGAACTTGGTGGGTACTACATTTCAAGGTCCAGAGTACTTTAAAAATGCTTGTCGGAATACACGTGCAATTTGAAGAGGCAGAGAGTTTGAGAGGGTGCAGGGGAGTTACGAGTAGATTGGTGGACTATATACCTGGACATGCTTCAGGTCAGGGACAGTCTAAGTGGAAACTTAAGTTTTGGGGATGCTGGGTTGATTTGGGGTGAGGTATTGGAATGTTGAAGTTCAGCCTTCAAGATGAAATATCATACCAGTGTTTCACAAAGAACCAGGTTAAAAATACTTCATAAAGTAACTTCAATTGCATTTTACTTCTGGCTTCAGAGAATGTTGAATAGGACTCTGTCACAATGTCAAAATATGTGGATTAAAGACTTTTTAAAAAGTCAAATTAATTATTTGATGCCTTGTGGGGTGGGGGGTGGGGGAGGGGGCGGCGGGGGGACAACCACACTGTGTTCTCTCTTTGATTTAGCTGGTTTTTAAAATGGAAGTTAATCGAACCAGAGTTTGTGTTGTACATGTGAGTGTGTATATCTTTAGGTTGTTTTTAGATAGAAACACAGTTCTGGAAAGGATGTTTTCATGTATTGCTTTTGATCATAAAATTGTAGAGGCCTGGAAAGTTTTGTATCAACTGATGCTCCCTTTCTTTTGCCAGGAGGTGTCACTACAGCTCACTCAAACTCACCAATGCATTCTGTAGGGACAGACTAGAATTTTCTTAGAATGTATTACCCATCAAGTTCTCTACTAAGTTGCCCAAAGGAAATTTGATGAAAACAGAATTCTTTCCAAGTGCCTATTTTTTCCACCAATTAAATATTTTTACTGTGAACTACCTGAAAACTAAAGGCTTGTTTAATATTCTGGAAACAAGTGGAATTTTTACTTTTCCTTTGTTGAATGGGGACAGCGGAGAGGGAGAGAAAAAAAAGAGTAGGATAATGGAGGAAAGCAGACATACAGAAACATAAGAATATGAGTAAAACAGAAATGTATCCAATGATAACAGGCTACTTGAAAATCCCTAAATACAGTGTTCTCTCACCCATCCACCTTGGCGTGTGTTGTCTCTTCCATGCCCCTCTTCTCTGCCCAGGTAAGTCTAGCTTGCTCTGTTAGAACAGTTATAACTAAAACAAAATTACTCTCTGGTGTTGTTAATGCAGTGTTCCAGGTCCTTAATACATATCATTTGTATCCTCTATGATAACATTATAAAATAGGTGTCATTCCTAAAAAAAAAGAAAATTCAGGTGAGGAAAATGAAAATTAGGAAAGTTACATGATTTGTATTTGTAGCTCTGATTTGACCATAGACTCATCAGATTTCAAAAGCACACCATTGGTCTTCCTTTATGTCTCCAAAGAGTCCCTCCCACTGGAGCAGTGGTCCTCAACCTGTGGGTCGCGACCCCTTTGGCGGTCGAACAACCCTTTCACAGGGGTCGCCTAAGACCATCCTGCATATCAGATATTTACATTACGATTCATAACAGTAGCAACATTACAGTTATGAAGTAGCAACCAAAATAATTTTATGGTTGGGTCACAACATGAGGAACTGTATTTAAAGGGCCAGAAGGTTGAGAACCACTGCACTGGAGGCTTCCTAATGCCCTTCACCCCTGACAAATTTAAGTACTCCTCCTGTGTCCCACAGTATCTGGTGTTCGCCCAGTATGAACACTCGTCATGACTGGGCCACGACCCTCTATTTCCTTCTGTCCCTCGTCACCTGGGGTTGGAGCACTTTGAGGGTGGATACAGTGTCCTATCTCTAGAACAGACCATGAGGCCTCTAACGTTGAATAACTGGATGGGTGAACTGGAGAGAAGGTGCACCCAAAGATAGGGCTACACCGTGTGTGAAGAAGTGGCTGAGGAAAGCATGGAAGGCAAGGGACCTTTGCACTGTCCACCTTCACCTACTGCTATTGGCCTCAGATGCTCCACTACCAACTGAACAATGAGCGATGGACATCGGAAGAACAGGGCTAAGTGTCCAAGAAGGAGGGGATATTGAACACAGTCCACCTTGTAGCTCCTCTAGAAGTGGAGGGAAAGGCTGGCATCACAGGAGCTGTGTCTTCTGCTGACCTCCAGGTGGCAGCATGGCCCAGCTGTCAGAGACCAGCTCAGTTCTTTGATGGTCCTTAAGCTGCAGACTCAGAACTGTTTTCAGGGCATTTAATGCCCTGGTTATGATTAACGGTGCTGCTGCTCACTGTACCCCGAGGGTAATTGAGCCTGCAGTATTTTGGAGGCTGCAGGGAGACTTCCTGAGCCTCTGTCTGATAAGAAGGGGCTGCAACATTTTGAACATTATTTCCTTTCAAAGACATCCTGGACCCCTTTATGTTGTGCCCAGAATGCAATCTGGCAAAATATTCTAAGGTGGGGAGTGGGGGGGGGGGGGGAGGGGATTACCACCAGCACCCTCAAGATATGAGGAAATTGTCTAATGTTTTTTAGATGTTTGGTTTGCTATGCATTCCATATTCTTTTTTGCTTCTTTGATTCTGAGATAATATTCCTTTCCTCCTGACTTAAAGCAAATCCTCTGGAAGGTAGCTTGTGCTAATTGGGTATTTTGAAAGAGTGCAGGCAGAGCTATGTATAATGTCTTTATTTAAATAAGCCATAAACCCTTTTATATTGTTAGCTGAGGTATTTAAAAGTAAGGTGATTGGAAATTTCTAAAGTTGCACACAGTTCAAGAGAATGGGAGACATGTTAGAATGAGCAACTAAGGAAGGGTACAGTGTCCTTTATTCTAAATATACATGTAATTGCAATTGTAGAAGACAACCAACAAAAGATTTTAAGCCTGTCAGGTTGGGTTTGTGTGACTACTTTTCATTAAGTTTTTAGTAACTGGGAAAAATGCCAGATTCTAAACAGTGGGAAACAGTGTCATGAATAGGCTATACTAGCAGATCTTAGCACTGTTGGGGAGGAAATGACTTTTGGATTCAGAAAACTTTTGTCTATGCAACTAAATGGGAAATCTGAACCTTTACCTTTTTGTAGTTTGAATTTACATGCCTTTGGTGGTTGCTTGTTGGTAGTCGTTTGTATGTTATTCAGTGAATTCTTTTTATATCACTTTGGTACTTTGGAGAATAATTGTTGTTCCTCTAAAACTGAGATTTGACTCTCATCCCAGAAGATTCTCCCGTGGTAGCCCATAATGATTGAAAGTTGTATTCTGGCCCTGACCAGTTTGGCTCGGTGGATAGAGCGTCGGCCTGTGGACTGAAGGGTCCCAGGTTCGATTCCAGTTAAGGGCATGTACCTTGGTTGCGGGCATAGCCCCAGTAGGGAGTGTGCAGGAGGCAGCTGATCTATGTTTTTCTCTCATCGATGTTTCTAACTCTCTATCCCTCTCTCTTCCTCTCTGTAAAAAAATCAATAAGATATATTTAAAAAATAAAAAAATAAAGCCACAGAATTTCAAAAAATAAATAAATAAATTAAATTGTATTATGTGTAGGAAGGTATCTTCTAGTTGTTTAGAGAGCCAAACTTAGCTGGTCTCCATGTGTGGACACTTTTAAGTTTAGCAGGCAGTAAAGTTAGACCCTTTAAATTCTTAGAATAGAGTAGAAAATCAGAAGAACAATTAGAATGGGCCCTCAAATTGCTGTGTTGTTGTTGTTTTTTTAATCAGATTTCAGGTGTTATACAGAGTCCTATTCTATCTTCCTTTACTTTGTTAAAAAATTTAACTCAGAGTTTGAAGTTGCAATGGTATATTTGTGATGAAGACTTAGGCTAGGGATTGAAAGGAAGGGGTGAGGATGGGAAATTAATTGAGATAGGTCCACAATCGTTTATTTATAGCCTCTGATTTAACTCCAACAACAGTAAGATTAGTAGAGAAAGAATCCCAGCATAGCCTAAAATCCTGCTTAATGATCCGTGACTCACTAAAGGGTTTTTTCCCAGCCTACCAATTTCTATTTGTTTGCCTGCTCTAGTCAATTTATCAGAAATGTCTTGATTTTATCACTTGATGTAGAGACCTTTATTTCCATGCTGCCTTTAATGAACATGCTGCTTTATATATAAACACAGTATAGTGTGCTAAGTATCATCATTTATAACTTCTATATTTTTTCTAATTTTTCAAAAGCAGATTATCATTTTTTGTCAACAGCTAATTTATATTTTTAAAGAAACAATTTTTGGATATGTCTAAATAATTTCCTCGCAGAGCCAAGAGGCTTTTGCCCTAGAAAAGGACAGAGTTGGTACTATAAACAGAGGGCCAGCTGATCAACTTTGCATTTCAAAGTTTAACTTCTTGACTTCTTTTAAGAAAAGAAGCACAGTAATGCTCTTGAAAGTCAGGTATTGTTGAGGAAAAGGGATTTTCTAAATCCATTAGCTCTCAGCAAATCAAGACTGGTGGAATAGATGAGAGGGTTTAGTGCATTCCAGGGGGTAGAGCCAACTAAAGACTAGAGGAGGGAATGAAAGCCAACTCCTTCAGCCTTAAGGAATTGTGGCAGGAAAAAATGGTTATGGAATTAGGGACCAGGTGGTGCGTTATCTACAATCCCGACCTTACTTTTATGAGTTCAAGAACAGAAAGAGTAGGATTCAGTAGGAATGCCAGTGATGTGCTTCCAGAATTTAGGATTTTTTAAGGGAAACCGCAAGATTCTAAAAGGAGCCCCCATATGACATGGGCAAGAGTAGAGCAGTGGTGATGGCAGTCAGCTTGACAGATGAACCTCCAAAGAGGGATTCAGAAGCTGTATCCCAGTGAGGGAAGTTAGAGACGACGGTGTAGCCAGCAGACCAGTGGAGACCTGAGGTTTGAATGAGAGCTGCCTTCCAGGGATGGAGTCTTAGGGACTAGAATAAATGGCCATACCTATAGACACCAATGAGGGGCATCAGCAGATTCTTTGAAAGACTAGATGATACAGTAAAATTTCAGTAGTTATCCACAGGGCTTATATTTAGCTGGTCTGCAACAGCATGCTTACATCATTTATTTACATTAGTGTCTATTCTGGTGGTTCTTCTTGAACTGGCATGCATTCTGATTGGTTCATGTCATGCCATACATATTAGTTGAATATTTTGAATACTACTTCCGGTCATCCACATAGGCAGCAGAGTAGTCCTAAAATTTTAATTCCGGTTCTGTTGGTACCAGTATAGTTATAAACTGTTCATAGCTAAGGACAACAAATGCATGTGGTGACAGGAGGGAGGGCAGCTGTATGGCCATATGTTTTTGTGCCTCTCTGAAGCCCCTAAATGAAAAGTGTTGTAAGACTATAAAGGACCAAGAAACAAAGTACAACCAACTGACCAAGCAAATTTGAGTGGTACTTATTTGTGGGGGAGTTGGCAGTCCTTCTCTGGCTGTGATATTACATTTTATAAAATTTAGGTATTTATTGGGAACAAAATGTTTAGCAAAAAACATAAAATAGGTCTGGAGTAAATTCAAAATGCTATTTTTTAATTTATAATCCTTAGCATCACAGAGACTATTAACTTTTGTTAACTATTTTATTCTAGTAGTGGTTAAAATGACAAAAATTAATTATGTACTATTTTAACCATTGAAAATTTCTGGAGTAAAATCGTTAAAACTTTCAACCCAGTAATGATGTCATTTCACTTGTGCTGGCATTTTGAGGCTGAGTTAAAAATGCAAGGCAGTTTTTTGTGTGTTTTTTTTTAACTTCCCTATGAACATCATGTTAACACATTTATAAGTATAAACATATATATATTTCCTAAAGTATATTTAAAATGATGCCCTAAGTTTCCTGGTTTCTATGCCTAACAAAATAATTTTTTGAAGGAAATTCCCAGAGCCATATGATGACTTAATGATTCCTTCTTTCACTAGTGTGTGTGGTTTCTCTGAGCATGTTTAAAGGGAGAGGAAGAAGGGAGGGAGGATATGAAGAGTCAATGTGTGAGCTGCACTCAAGGTGGTTTCTGACTCTGTAGAACTAAGAGAGATCTTTTGTCTTCTTCATCTAGTAGAAAGCGTGTGTGATTTACATTTTGGGATGTTCTGGCCTTTTAATTTACTTCCAAATAATTTGTTTCTACATTAGGCTTCTTTGTTTGGAGAGAACAATACTACACAGTGATTCATGAAATAAAATGAACTAACACTGCACTCTACAAAGAGAATTTGAAAATAAAAGCCATTAAGGATGAGTGGCATGCATTACAGAAATCTCCACCATATGTCTGAAAGGGTCTGTTGTAACCAAGCTTATTTATGAAATTCATAGGCACTAATTTATCTAAGAAATAGAGTGATAATGCTTTCAAGCCAAAGGAAAAGGTGAAAATGTAGTAAACATTAAAGAAACATTAATAATCTTTCCTGTGACCCTGATTTTTATATTTTCTTTTGATTATCTATTAAGATGCATACCAGAAAGACTATTTTAATGATAGAGAAATTATTCAAGCTCACCCGAACTGGGACCACATCAATTCCTGGAGTAGGTGGTTTGGAGGATGGTAGAACTTCCATTACACCAATAAGAGAAATAAATTTTACCAAACTGCAGGAAATTCTGTAACCAAGGAATTTCTAAGAGGTATATTCTATCTGCCGTATATAAAATACATCCCAGTCACAATTTCTTCCAACATAATTGGCCATCTCATTTCAATGAAAGCATAGTGAGAAAGGTTTATGTAATTAGATGCCTGAACACACACACATACACACACACACACACACACACAGACACACACACACACACACACACACACAATCTCGTGGCCCGTTGCACAAAGATTCACGCAATAGGCCTTCCTTCCCCTGGCTGCCGGCACTGGTTTTCCTCCGGCACCCGGTACCCAGGCGTTTGGTCTGGCCACAGCAGCGAGGCTTGGCTTCTCTGCTCCGGCTGCTCCCAGTCCTTCCTTTTTTTTCCCCAGCTCCTCAAGCAGAGGCCAAGGCTGGCTGGCCAGCCCCTCCTTGAGTGGAGTCCAGGGCCGGCAGGAAGCTTGGCTTCCTCTGTCCCCAGGAGCAACCCAAGCCTCCTGCTCGCTCCAGCTCTGTGGCTGCCGCCATCTTAAGTCATCTTAAGTCTTTGTTTTGTGCCTGTGTATGCAAATTAACCACCATCTTTGTAGGGTTAATTTGCATAGTCGCTCTGATTGGCTGGTGGGCATAGTGGAGTGACACCAACTTGCATGTTTCTCTTTTATTAGTGTAGATATATCCATCCTAATATATATAAAAAGCCAGGTGCCATCACAACCAGAGGGATGACCAAACAGCAGGCTAGGGAGCTGAGGGAGTGGGAGCTGTGGGCCCCTGGCTGCCCGCGGTGCAGCCGTGGAGGAGCTGTGGGCCCAAATGACCAAAGGACTGGTCTGGCTCTCACAGCGTGGCGGGGTGGGGCCGCGGAGGCTGAGGAGCCTCGCAGGGCGGGGGGCTGTGAGCACAGAGCTTCCTGAGGTGGCTGAAGCGGAGGAGCACCACGGGGCAGGGGTGGTGGACACGAGGGGAGGAGCAGGACGGGGGCAGTGAGTATACAGCTTCGCAGGGTGGTGAGGCGAAGAAGCGTTGCAGTGGTGGTTGAGGCCGAGCAGCTTCATGGGGTGGGGGCTGTTAGTGAGGAGCTTTGCGGGGCAGCGGAGGAGGAGTGTCACAGGGCTTGGGTAGCTAAGGCCAAGAAGCTTTGCAGGGCGGGGGCTATGAGCCTGGAGGTTCATGGGGCTGGGGCCACGGAGGTGGAGGAGCTAGGCTGGGTGGCGGACATGGCCCTGATTGCAGCTAGGCCTAGGGATTCTAACCACGCACAATTTAATTGTGCGCTGGGCCTCTAGTGTGTGTGTGTGTGTGTGTGTGTGTGTGTGTGTGTGTATGTATATATATATATATATATATATATATATATATATATATATATATTTTACAGAAAGAATCTGGACCATAGTATCTTCAACATATTCTGGATCTACCTATTTGGACACACTTAGTTGATGACACCTTTTACTACCAAAAGTAAAATACCTTGTACATTTTAAGACTTAATAAATAAATCTCATTATGTTGTGGATACTATAAGATTTAACATATTTCCACTTGCTTATTTAATTTGATTCTTAAAATATAAGTTAGTGTCATACTGTATGTATCAATATTTTTGCACAAAATGTAATTGTTTTAAAAATAAAGTATTTGTGGAGTAAATAATACAAAATAATTTGGTAATACAGAGTCCAGTACTAGCCATAAGACATTAATAGTAATTAATGCCCCTTTTGTCTTAAGAGAGTAGAATGGTACTCGCCAAAGTATCATGGTAACTTGGTGATACCTAAGAGAAGTAAGGGCCAAATTGTTATAAAAATTCAGTTTCTATTTCTATAAATGGTCTTTCAAGGTGATTTGTAAGGAACTTCCAATTTAGTTGTCAGCATTATTTAATTTTGCCTATGGTTCAGAAATGATCATCTTAAGATATTCATGAGCAGTAAGGCCAAATTCAGTGCAAAATTTAACCCACTGTGGCACTACATCTTCCAGATGCACTATGCTAGTCCATGGGGACTTGGCACTTCACTGAATTATACTCTCTCTCAGAAGACAGTTCATATATGTGAGGGATCATTATTGAGCCAAGAGGGGCCAGAGGTTATTGTTTATAATAAGATTGAGGTCATATCTTCGTAATGAAATCCAATTTAGTTAATCATTCTGGAATTGGTGACTATTTAATAATGACCACTCTGAGTCACTTAGTGAAGGTGTGGATTTGTGAATTGTCATGTTTGAGCACTTATTTTATCACAGGGATGTCTGCCTAACACATCTATCTGTGTTCTTTTTCTTTTCCTGTTTTGGTTCCCCTGAATACCATCCAATGGATTTCGTGTGGATGGGAAATACTACAGGGAGACTGGGTATGGGTCCTTTTTCCAAAGTTGAAACACTACAGTAATATAATATAGAATCAAAGAGGAGGGTAGAAATCATTTAGATGGAAATACCAACTCTCTCGTGGTCAAATTATATGATTTCTCTAAGTGGTTCTCAACCTCCTGGCCCTTTAAATACAGTTCTTCATGTTGTGACCCAACCATAAAATTATTTTCGTTGCTACTTCATAACTGTAATGTTGCTACTGTTATGAATCATAATGTAAATATCTGATATGCAGGATGGTCTTAGGTGACCCCTGTGAAAGGGTCGTTCGACCGCCAAAGGGGTCGCGACCCACAGGTTGAGAACCGCTGCTCTAATACTAATAAACAGGGTATAATGCAGATTACATAAGTGTTAAATGCAGTAATATATGTAAACATCTACAGTGCATGACACATTTTAAGTACTCAATTAATAATTTTTGTTGTGTTGAGGGAGGACTAATGCCAGAGAATAAATTTGTTGGGGTATGGGCCTAAATCAAATTTTTAAAAACTACAATTTATTAAGTGTGTACCATGTTTTGGGCACTATGTAGGGACATGAAAGAAGAGAAATAAGAGGAAGTAGGAGAACATCAAAATTAACATTTACCCGATTATAGGTCTTATTAATTCCTTTGCAAAAATTTCTGCCTCTGAAAATAATCTGGGTTGTACTTTTAGAGCTAGTTTGCTCATTCATGACAATGCTTAGAAAAACAGTTTTGATAATTTTAGTTACCTAGTATATTTTGTTGAAAGTATGCTATTTAGGAAAAATAATGAGCTATTTTTTGTCTTTTCCTCTGTGTCCTTATGCATCCTGGAACATGCTGTGATTAAGGCAATGACCATATATGTGCTCACAAAGATTTCTCTCTTTAAGAAAAGAAAGCATAAGTAGGAGGTATATCCTTGTATAACCAGGTCCTAATATAGTGCCAATAAATAGTTGTGCCTGATGAAAGATTTTTTAATGAATGAATGAGTGAATGAATGAGTTCTAGTGAATGCATGAATAAATGAATCCCCAAGTTAAGTCTGTGGTTTTTATGAACAAGGTGATAACATATTTATAGATGATTTTTTGTCAGACACATCATTGTTACTCTTTCAGTTCTAAAATGAATAAATATTACTTCATAAAAATGATCAGCATCAAAGATAGTGAAATTTTGGTAAAATTGATGTGTACATTCCTTGCTGATGGCATTATCAATTGATAATCCCTTTAGAAAATAACATTAACATTTATAGCATAAGTCACGAAATATAGTCACATCCATTACCTTAGAAATTCTCCTTCTCTAATGGAAACATTTGAACAGAAATAAAAGAAACTAAACATAAAAAATATATTACAATCAATAATAATAGCTAAAAATTGGAGACAAATTAAAAATTGAACAAAATAATGATTTTATAGATTATGGTCTATCAACACAGTTTACTATTATGAAGACACTAAAATGATCATTATGTAGAAATATCAAGTTATGTTTATGATACCATATAAGTGAAAATAGTGAAATATAAAGTACCACATATACAATTATTTTAATAAATACATATGTATAGGTAATGTGTATAAATAAAATGAGTAGTTGTGTTGGGATAATAAGTGATTTTGTATTTTAAAGACTTTATTTATCTTATATTATCTTTCAATACACTTCTAAAAATATCTCATTTTCTTTTTGTCAAAATAGATATTGTAAGCATAATTGTGCCTTTTCTTCTAATAGTTGTGTCTTTACAGGGCCTGAGACTTATCATCAGTTGCTCTCACCCCTATAACTGAAATTTTGGAACATGTAGATGACTGGGTTATACTGATCTCTGACTATATATTTTGAAGGTTTTAAAAATAAATAAATCCTCAGTGTACATTCATTTTTATTGTTTGTTTGTTTTCCCTGAAAGTCAACATAAAGTAAAAATCAAAGGCCTCCATGTATATGTATCTTTGTTAAGCTGGAAGCAGCACATTATAATGGAAGGGAATGGAACTCTTGGCCAACAGGTTGGGCCTGTTGCTTTTATAGATGTGGGAACTCTGGAAAGCCGCGAGATGAGTGAGTTGGGAAGGGTTATCATGCCAATTAATGATAGAGTTGAGTGAGTTGAGAACATTTCAACCCACCCCTTTCAGAATGTTTTTCCCATCGCCCTAAAATGAGCAGTCAGCTTCCTTCCAGCTTCACAGCCCATGAAGATTTTCCCTACCTGCAGTGTGACATCTGCACTGCATTCCCATGTATAAGGAAAAATAAGGGTTTCCTGCTCAGCCAGAAATTGCTACTCTGCATGCAATCGCACAGAGGTTAAATGCATGGCTCTTCAGTAGTCTTGTGTACATGTTCTCATTGGTTGCATCTCCTCAAAATCAGGAGTTCTACTTATCTCTACAGCATTAATTTGTTCACCTAGCCATAGCATTCCTATATGTCTCAGTAGCCTTCAGCACCCGCTCTCCACACTATCCACAGGCAGAATTCCTGGTCACAGCAAGCTGCTCCCACTGGGATAGCTTCCAAAAATCCACAAAGAACAAATTAATGTTTCTGATTTGCTTCAGAAACAAACAGCAAAGAAGCCTTTCCATAATTCTTGAAAACAACAACAAAAATAGCTTCAAGGGAAAACATACCACTATTTTTAAAGGGGGCTCTAGCAGAAGAGTTCAAATAAGACAAATGTTTGCTGAGGACTGTGCCCATTAGCCTGTGGTGGGCGTATTAAAATACAGTAAAAGCGAGGATGAGTGGTTAAATATATTTGAAGGTCCTACAGAGTCAGCCTTGAAAGAATTTTAAAAATAAACTCACTTGAGTGAATGTGCTAAAAATGAACATAGATTATTATGTTTAATCTCTACATTGATGCATAGTTTGTTGAACCGGGAATCATTTAAACATGGCTTCCTCCTTTGCTTCCATTTGATGTTGTCCTTCTTATTCCTTCCTCTTGTTGATATGGTGAATAAGCCCATTTACATTGTTGTCGGACATTTTATGATTCTTATCAGAGAAATAGGCAATTATTAGTCAGAAAACCCTTCTTAGACTCTTTAGAAAACCACTATTTTATTGCCATTTTTTCAATAATAGTCACCCAGAAACCTAGACAGTACATATTAATTGAGTACCTACTATGAATGAATCAGGCACCAGACTATCCAACATGGAAAGTCCACATCTGGGTAATGCTTTATCCTTGTCCTCAACGATTTCATACTGTGAGAAGGAGATATGAAGACTTCTTGGGATAAGGAACTGATTAGCCAATCTATCTGGCTATGCTATTTGTTCTTCCTCTTCTCAGGGCTCCTTTGAATTCAGACAGTGTCTTTGATTAATAAGGCAACCATTCAAGGGAGAAGGGCTGTAAAACAATGGCTCCAAACAGAGGTCCTTGGATCTGTAACACTAGATTAATAGGTTGTGCTTTTTAAAACTGCTTACTCTAGTATAGATCTGAGTATCTTGGGGAGACGACTGGGAAGTCTATTTTAAAGATGCTCTCTCAATGACTCAGATACCTCATCAGGGTTGGAAATCAAGAATGGAGGAATCCATAATGGAAAAGGGGGGGTGATTGTGGAATTGGACAAGGTAAATAACCAACAGGAGACTCATATAGAGGCAATATACATAATGGTTAAAGACTGTCACACTATCACTGGTTGAATCAGAATGCCTGGGTTTATATTCTGTCTCTGCCACTTAGATTTTGGGGCAAGTTTTAAACTCTGCCTGGACTTTAGCTTCCACATTTTGTAAAAATGAGAAAAATAAAATTACCTACCTCAGAGATTATTATATGGATTAAATGGGTTAATCTATAAAGTGTCCTAAAAAATGTGTACACACTTTAACAGCTTATAGCAGTTAAATGAAAATTAAATGCATTTTAATAAACACTGCTTTTGGAATTACTCAAAGTGTGTATATACATTTTTGGGATCACCCTGTATTTTAGCATTTAGAATATTGCCAGAGATATAGAAAATACCCAATAAGTGTTACTACTATTACTAGTGCTTCCTCTTCCTCCTCCTATTATTATTATTATTATTATTATTATTATTATTATTATTAAGGCCATTAATGATTTGAGTCTTACAAAAAATACAGATGAGGGACAGGATTTCTCCTCTGTTTAAACCCCCAGAGTATATAAAGCAAAAAACTACTGGTAAGTACATGGGACCCTTTAAGTTCATCTTATAATAGAATAAATTATATTTTTTTAAAATTTATTTTATTGATTTTTTACAGAGAGGAAGGGAGAGGGTTAGAGAGTTAGAAACATCGATGAGAGAGAAACATCAATTCAGCTGCCGCCTGCACACCTCCTACTGGGGATGTGCCTGCAACCAAGGTACATGCCCTTGACCGGAATCGAACCTGGGACCCTTGAGTCCGCAGGCCGACGCTTTATTCACTGAACCAAACCGGTCAAGGCGAATAAATTATTTTTAACTTCTGGTTCTTTAGAAGATTATAGGCTGTTTGGTATTTTCTGTGCTCAGTAGATGAATGATAATCAGCTCCTACAGTCATCACTACACTGCACAGCTATACTTTTTATTGCTTTCCATTTGTTCAGTTCAAACATCTTCAGAAAAATATCAATTACAAAGCACAGAACAAAACTATTTTTAAATTTCTTTAATTACCTATATATATCATCATGGCCTTTGGCCAAAAGTAATATTAATGTTCAGTTACATTTATGTCAATAATTTTCCTGCTCATCACTGGGCAGAGACTGGTGTGGGCTGCTAAAAAGTACTGTGGCATCAGATTCAGAACACTGGGTTCTCCTGACCACCAGAGTGGTCTTGGGCATGCCATGTAATATCCCCGAGCTTGTTATTTTCATGTATCAGTGAGATTGAGTTGATCTCTAGAGACAACAGAAGAGTATCCCTCTCTCTCTGAGGGGTTTATCTCACTCTGCCTCTTGTGTAAATTTGAGTCACAATAAGGCAAGGATATCCACTAATAAGGAGTCTAATTGGTCAATTTTAGGATGCTTATTGGACCTTAGATTTAGCAGGTAGATTTCTAGGTCCCCCCTTTTTCTTTTTCTTTTTTAAATACTCTTTCTCTTTGAAACACTCACTGTTTTCTATGCTGGCTGGGCCCAAGGCCATTTTATTATTACTAACAGGGAGGATTATATAGTGTTTTCCAAACTGTCCTCTATATAGAATATTCACTCAATAAGATATTAACAAGTACATGAGGAAAATATTTTCATCATAAAAAAAAAGATTGAGAAATAATGTGTTGAATTTCAATTGGTTCATTTTTGACTACTCAAATCTGTATTACATAAATATTGTGAATTATCAATAAGAGAATATAATACAGAATACTTTTAAACTATTTTGATCATGGAATCCTAACTTTCGAGAAATATCTCAGAGGATCAGTATTCCATGGAGTACACTTTTGCAAATGTTTGAAGAATATCAGTTTTGGCTTTCTAAACAGGTATTAACTATATAAAAAAAACACAAGTTTTCTATCTGAGGTCCAAAGACACATTCATTGAAAATGGCAAATTTGAAAACTTTATATATTTATCCAGAAGTACACAATAACACACCCTATTATTTGATTTCAGAGGTCTCAGGAACATTGTAAATTTTCTGAATATTTTATTTTAAGAATGTATAAAAATGTGGGATCTGAGGAAGAAAGCTTAAGGTCAGTTCATTTCTCGGTGCCTATCACCTGTCCAGGTCTGTTGTGTTGGTCCTCACTAATGTTCACATGCCACACAAAATTGGGGCTTATCTTCCTAACACCCAGTTTCTAAAAGGCTGCCAACCCCCACGTAGTATTTTTTGTATAAAAATGAAAAGTTGAAATTATTCCTCATGCTTGATTCATTGGGCCAAAGAAACAATTGCCAAGAACCTATTAACCCCTGCAGTGGATTGGCTGGTGGTGCTTGTTCCAGTGTGAATGTTAGCTTTTGTCCTGAATTAAGAAAACTTACTATAATCCCTTTCTTTTAGAAGGGGGATAGGATAAAGACAATTAAATAAGTATTTACTTGTGATAGGTGTCCTATTTCTGAAGTGTTCTGGATCTTTTTTCCCCATGACCTATCCTTTATGTTTCAAACTTTAATATTTTTTAATATAGTTAGCTTCTTAAATTCTATAATATTTTCTTAAAATAAAGGGTGATTTCACTAGTTTATATATATCCAGACTTTAGTAGAACCTTGAATATATTTCCAAAAATATATTTTCTTATTAAGATATACATTTAATCTTTAGCTGCATGGTTCTAAATTGACAATATCCTGAAATACATGTAGCCTAAGTATCCATTAGCATAAGTAGTAAGTATAAGAAATTTGAAAGTCAGAATCAATAGTTTTTCTCCTAAAGCCGTATTTATAGAAGATTGCAAATAGAAAAATTTTCCCATGGTGACCTTGAATTAAAGAGGAAGATGTTTAGCCCAATTTATGTGTAATCACAATTTTTATTACAATCTGACAATCAAGGAGCTAAGAGTAGGAAAAAGCAAAAAAGAAAATATTGTTGAATTAGTTTTATGTGCCAAGGACTGAGTTAGGTGTTAACAGGTACATTATCTTTAATTAAGGGATTATTGTTATTGGTTACTTAATGAAGTTAAACTTACTGAAGTTATTTCCAGACACTGAGATGAATATTGCAGGTAGTCAAATCTTGATTATTTCCTTAAATGTGCTCTCATTTATAACAGTTCTGCTTCTATGACTGATGATAAAAACAACTAAAAAGGGGATAATATTAAGAAGGTGAAGATGGATTGAGATTTTTCTTAGCATCAACAATAACCTGCCAGGAACATGAAAGGTGCA
The DNA here is from genome assembly GCF_014108235.1 of Myotis myotis. Classification (NCBI taxonomy): domain Eukaryota; kingdom Metazoa; phylum Chordata; class Mammalia; order Chiroptera; family Vespertilionidae; genus Myotis; species Myotis myotis. The sequence continues at coordinate 164,661,402 of NW_023416313.1, forward strand.
TGAAAATTAAGTTATTCACTTAAATCTACCAACACAGCAAATTTTAATGTCAGCCTTGCAAATGATTGTGAATATCAGATACAAAGTTTAGGGGGGAAAATGAGGACATACACAGGGATAATTATAAAACAGGAAAATTAGAATTTAAATGAGGACTTTCAACAATGGCAATGCATTTCTTCACTGACTGATACTGGACATTATCTATTCTCTCATCACTCTGTTTTGTGTACCTGTGAGAAGGCTTTGGGACATTTTGCGTAAGAAGATAAGAAAGAGGTTAATCAGTCAGACCTTTCTCTTTTCCAGACTGCTGTTTTATCTCTGACAGTGACATCCTCACCAGCACTTCTGAGAGTGATTATGAGCATGAAATATTGAGCACAGCAAGGATTCAATAAATGACAACCATTGTTATGATGATCACTGTTACACAATTTTAGTTTTGGCAATTCACTCTTTCTAGTTTTTCTTAATAATGAAATCATCCGTCACTCACTTGCCATAATTCTATTTCCTTTTACATCTATTCCATCTCTCAAAATAACACATTTGATACGTTTGCTGCCCGATATATAAAGTAACATTTCCTTTCTTTTAACATGCTTTAATGACATGCCACTTCATTCTTTACTCTCCCTTTTCTCTAATTAATCTATATTGACTGTATGAATATTGTTCATGATTATATTGATTTTAAAGAGTAGTGAAAAGAATAAGAGATGTCAGGTACACGTGAATTCAAATCTTTTCTAAGTTTGCTGTTAGGTCAATAGCAATTTTGGGGCTGTGAGGATTAAATGAAGTGACATATGGAAAGCACATAACAAAGTGCTTGGCATATAGTAGGAGGTGAGAAGATATTTTTCTGCTACGGCACCACTTCTATTCCTTACATTCTTTCCTTCCCTGAACATTAGGGATGCTGTGGTTCTAGAGCAGCTCTGTCCAATAGATCTGCAGTGATGAAAATGTTCTATATCTATGAATGGTAGCCACTCGCTACATCTGGCTATCTAAATTTGACCAAAGTAAAATTCAGTTCCTCTTTTGCACCGATCATATTTGAAATGCCCAATAGCCACGATGCTAATGGCTATGCATATTGGACAGCACAAATACAGAATATTTTCCTTTCCTTAAAGTTCAGTTGGGCAGCATTGCTTTCCAAACATAGGCAAAAACTGTGACTACTGTGGCTGCAGAACTGAATTTTTAATTTTAGTACATTATTATCTTAATTTACATAGCCACAAGTGGCTACTGGCTGCCACCTCAAACAATGCCATTATAGAGTACCACAAGCGCTGGGCAGCAGCTTAACAGATTTTAATTGTCATTTTTAGATGTTATTTGAGGGCAGTGATTCTGAGAAATGGGTAGATTAACCTATCAACTCTAAGTGTTTATAATGTGTTTTTATTCCCTTTCTCCACTATGACTAGGCTAAACTCAGCCCACGTTCAGATGTTCTCACGTAAGTGCAACTTTTCAGTTAAAAAAAACCTCTTGTATTTCATTGGATTTTACTGGTCTCACTTATTTTTGAACCTAGCTATGAAATCAATAAAGGACATTTTTATATGCCTAACACTGTTTAGTAAATAACAAGGTTCAGAGGAAGTATATGAAAAAATGACAGTCTGTAGCAGGAGGTCTTGCCCACAGAGGCACAAACACACTGATGAGCTGTGATCATTTAGAAGGTGTGGGGCAAGCAATTTGTTGCTGTTAATAAAGTGCCAGCATTTGCAAATTATTCCCCTTTTTATTTTAAGAAACTAAACAGTCTTGATCACTGGTATGATGATGCTAGGCTTACTCATTTACATTCTGTCATGCTTTCTTGAGTGGGAAAGGAAAGTGGTGTGCGGTTTTATCTGGCTACTGCCTGGGTTCACCTATGGGATTGGGTTGCTGATCAGAATGTCATCCATGTGTGTTGCCATGGAGAAAACTGTGAAAAGCACCCTAAGCAATATGATGCCAAGCAATACACTGTACTGATGCCTGGTCATGGAGACTGATCATTTTTCTCTCATTGCTTGAATCTTGTTTTTTGAAAATTAGATGTCAGATATTTAGTCATTAGACTGTTTTAGTGTGAAGTGTCTGACTTCAAGGAACACATTTTTAAGGTGAAATAGGGTCAAGGATTCATCTTGTTGACAGAATGGAAAGGTGATGCAGTGCAAGAGATATTAGGGGGGATTAGAACAAAGTTGAAAAGCACCGAGTCTGGAAGTCTTCACAAGCAAAGAGAGGTTGAAACATTTAACGGAAAAGGAGGAAAAGGTCACACGAAGACATGGCTGAAGGTCAGGAAGGAATACAGTATTGCTGGCAGCATGCAAAATGATTATTTAACTGAGTTCCCTGAAGGTGTTCAGGGTTGTTTTTTTGTTTGTTTGTTTGTAGGTTCTGAAGACATGTGTTTATAATAAACATAATAAGGGAATTTGGCATCTGTTCTTGTCTGGTTCCATTATTTTACTTATGGGCAGAACAAAATTGTTATAGAAAAGATAACATCTTAGGAATTCGCATTGGACTGTAATCTTTCAACCTAGATACAAATAAATGATAATCTACAAAAAAATTTTCATCCTGAGCAAAACTGATCACATCTAATCTATATGGTTATTAAGGTAGGGTGCATCAGAAGAGTTATATTTCCCAGTTTTCTTAGGATATAGTCTGAGTTCATCCTAGAAAATGGCAGAAGGACACAAAGACCATAGCAGACCTTCTGATTGCTGGGGGAAGAGAAAGTTTAGCTAGTGTGCTATCATCTGCCCCTTTAGTCTTTCTTTCTTTCCTGACAGTTACATGGATTTAAAAGCCCATTAGGGAAGAGTGTGTTCGGTCTGTAAGCAGTGAAAGCACATGATCTGATGACTGTTCTATAAACAAACCTGAGCTTCATTTTAGACAAGAATAGGTTTTCATTTATTTGGAGGCTAATTATAAATTGGGACGATATTCTTTTTGATGGACAATTCAATTGCATTTAAATTCAAATTAACATCTGCTATTTATACTTTATATCATGCAGTCTACCTGAATCTAGACAGAAGCTATTAAAGATCTGTGTCTAGAGAATCTTTGTAATCTGAAAAGTTTGAAGGAAAAAAGAGCATTTTTTCTAAACCCTTGTTATTGGAACCAGACTGTAGTTGCCCTTGAACATAAAGGATGCTTCCCTTTATCCACAAGTATATTAAAGGGGTTGTGCAAATAAGCACAACTATATTTTGTTACAAAGGGAACTGTTAAAAATGTTTGGCATTTTTCAAATAATATATGTGTTTTGAATTATAACACACGTTATGCAATTCATACGTTTTTCAGATTTTGCCTTATTTAAGAATTCAGCTTATATAAATTCATAATTACATTTCAATACATAAATATATCAATTCTATCTATAGTCATGCATAAATTCATTTAGAGCTATACTTCATATATATGAACCATATATTTATCTATAGGCAGATGGATATATAGATAGATAGACATGTATTTCATAATAAGTCAATATTTCAAAATTTTATGACTGGAAATAATTAGCTACAGTTCATAGTTTTGAGTGTTTTGCTTTTCTTCAAATAACGCTCATTCACTTACAGACCACATGATAATGTAGATTTCATACGAGCTGTGTGTTCACGCATTGTCAAATGCTTGAAGAATGTCTGTGCTTTTCACCTGAGAAGCATGTAAAATACAATGATACAGAAATAGAGAGAATCAATGCTCAAGGGTTGCTGCAGAGTTATGGGCAAAGACATATACAATTCACTTATAAATATTATTTTTAAAATTATAGAATTATATAATTAGCATTTCTCCTAAAATTAATTAGGCAATTTATAAAATGACAGGAAATTCTCATGGCATGATACCTCTGTCTAAAGTCAGTCCTGCTATCTAATTTACAATCCTGAAGAAGTAACCTATTGAATAATCATTTTTATTTTTAATATTAGCACTAGATGATTTGCTTTATTATTAGAGAAGATTTTAATGGAAAATTAACTTAAATTATTTAAAAAACATATTGCACGAGCCTGAATAACACATCAAGGTCTTTGAATTGTGTATTTATTTCCTAATTATTTGTTTGACAGACTATGGCTTTGAAGCTGCAAAATATGTAAACATTGTTAATCATTCACAATCTTGAACTGAGATGAGTAAATGCGAACCTTTACAAGGATCTCAGGGGGGACACAGAGTCAGAGGTTCAGTATTCTAAATCCATGGAATCCTCCCTGTGCAGCCTCTAATCTTCTCTTTAAATGTTAATAGCTGCCTCATGGCTTCTAACAATCCATCTCCCTAGAATGCTTCCTGGTTAACAAAGATCAGCACTGACCTAAGCCCTGCCTTTATATTTTTTCCCCCATTGATGCCAAGAATGTTCCATAAAAGTCAGAATGAAGGGGTGAAGTCAGGGTTGGGATATTGCCAGAAGAAGATGAGTGGCTTGGCATATGAGACACACCAAGGCACCTTGCAGAGTAGCATGAACATGGCATAGCAGTGACCCATGTAGTAGTCTTAGTGTGGCAGGATCAAAAAATAATTTCTTAGCTCAACAAAATTGAATCTCTCAAGCCTCAAATGAACAAAGCTTCAAAAACAAACATGCACACAAACACACGCCGTTCTGTGTAGTATATAAAAGCAGATTGCCAATTTATTAGTCAGAAAAGGAAATATAACTGCTACACATGCCAGAATATTTATAATATCGTAACCAGAACATATTCTCTTGCAAGCCAATGTAAGAGAAAGTCAAGTCGTAATCAGAAATTTGTTTACAAAGATGAAATTGAAGTAAAAAAAGTGGCTTTTATTGGTAAAAAGTGTTCCCAATGAAAAATATGCTGCCTACATCTAAAACAAAGAGCCAGTTCTTTGATTTTTTTCAAAGAACCATTATAAATCAATACAATCCCAGCTGGTGTGACTCAGTGGTTGAGCATGGACCTATGAACCCGGAGGTCACAGTTCCATTCCAGGTCAGGGCACATACCCGGCTTGGGGGGTTGATTGCCAGCATGGGGTGTGCAGGAGGCAGCCAATCAGTGCTTCTCTCTAATCATTGATGTTTCTGTCTCTCTCTCGCTCTCCCTTCCTCTCTGAAATCAATACAAATATCATTAAATATTTAAAAAAATAGTTTGAAAAAACAATGTCAATTTTAAAAATGGGCAAAAAGATAAAACCCCAATAGGTGAAAACAGATCACAAAAATAAGTAAACAAATGACCAGTAGCCATTAAAAATGGTAAACCTCACACATAATTAAGAAAATGAAACTCAAAATAAGATTTTTATCCTATAAATGTAAACATTTAATGTTTACTGGTGAGGACGGCAAAAATTTAAACATCCAATAATATTTATTGGTGAGGATGCAAAGAAAGAAGCCATCTTAGAAAATAAGGGTGGAATTAGAAACTGATGCAACATTTCTGAAAATTTGACATTGTTAATCAAAAAATTTAATATGTAATTGTAATGACCCTAATAATATGCTTTTGCAACAGTATGCTGAAGTATTTTACTAGAAGAATACAGTAAAACCATAGGCGGTGGGAAATGTTTAGCTTTATTTTACACTTTCCTGTATTATATTAAAAGTTTTACATCATTTGCCTAGAGTTCATTTAATTACAATCAAATATATATTTAAATAGACACATTATACACACACACACACACACTTAACAGATGCAAGCATACACATGTTGGTAAAGTATTTCTCAGTCAAACAAATTGAAAGGACCTTCCCCCATACGATGGCACCACTTGAAGTCTATTAGCTGAAATTTTGTTTCTGATCACTTTGTGATTAGTTACTGACTTCACTGCATTCAAAAGGCTCTTCTTTCATTATTTGATTGTTATATAACTTCAGGCAAATTAATCTTTGCTGTTATGGTTTATGTTTATTGATAGCATGAGGGGAATGCCTGTCAAGGAGATGCTATAAAGATTAAATAATAAAACTTCTATCCTCGTAGTTCAAACCCTGGAACTAAAGGATGCATCATAAACATTTGTTATTTTTCACTCATCTATTGTTTTTGTGTGTTTTTTGTTTTTCCCCCCTTCATAATGCCCCTTCTCTCCTTCTTTACTATGTCTTTCTCTTCTACCACATGAGGCTCTGCTCCTGGGACCAAGTTGAAAGTACTTTAGTCAACCGTATTATGGGTCAAATATATTCTTCTGAGGTGGCTTGAGAATCTACCCACCAGGTATGAAATTGTTTCCAGAAAGTGACTCACAAATTAAGTTTTGGAACACAGTCTTTGGAAATTGGATAGTACCTGGACTGTGACTAACAGCATCAAACAAAAATGCATTCTTCTCCATTTTGCTTATTATCTGCAACTCAGTCATGCTTTTCACTGCCTCAAAGAGTGTGATTGAGCTCTTGATAAAACTCTTTCAATTTAAACACTATGATAGCCACAACAAATTATTCATGGAGATTATGCTTTGCCTTCAACACAGGGAACTGGCTATGTAAATTTATTGAGCACTTGCTATGTGCCAGAAACTGTGTCAGTTGTTTGATATGTTATTTCATTTAATCCTAACAGTAACCCTCTGAGAAAAATAATTACTTTAATTATCTTGTAAAAGAGGAAATAGGCTCAGAAGTTAAGCAACGTGGACAAGTTCATTTAGCTTGTAATGGGCAAAACCAAAGTTCAGTTCTAGGTCCATCTGTGCCAAAGCCCATGCTTTTTCAAAAGATGTTAACTGATTGAAGTTTGCCACTCCAAAGATTTTTACATCTTATATTCAAAGGTGTTCTTCATTTATTTTTGTTGCTATTGGCATCGCAACGTTTAACCCATATACAGTCCTGTACAGCTTTAAACTTTCTGTTTGAAGAAGTAAAGCTTTTTTGACCTTGGTAGAGAAATTTCTGAATGACTATCATATAGAAGAACACAATTTTGGTTGGCAGGAGCGAGTAGTTTGTACGGTTACCTGTGCACTGACTAAAGGAGCTGACGTGGATTTCCCATAAGTACCCTGTGTCACGATGCTCACCACTCTTTTCCACAGATGCCAGCCGTGGACCTAAGACTCCTGGCCATACACACAAGCTGATTGACTAAGATTCCACAAGGAGGCTAGAGGCTGCCAGGTCATAAATACTGTTGCTCTAGCATGCTGAAATCCAAGGTTTTAGGAAACATGATACAGAATCCCTAATGAATGTGTTTTTTATTGCCCTTTTTCTTTATGGACCTGGTTACCACCCTCCTGTGTACTATACCTGAATCTGTAACTGAAGTGCTGGGAGCTGAATTTTTGTGCTACCTCCATTCGGCATTTCCTGTCAGAATCTTCCATTCATTATCAAGCACAATAAACCTGATGTTCTTATGCTACCCACATTCCTTTCATTATTGTGCAGAACATGGGGCCAGATAGAATTATAATCTGTTCTTGACTATATCAGCTATTGGTGCATAACAAACGATCCCAAGATGTCATAGCTGAAAACACATTCATTTACTTTGCCCATGATTGTGCAGATCAGAAATATAAGGTGGGAGTCTGCTGGGTACTTTTCCTAGTCTTGGCTGGACTTCTTTATGAATTTGTGGTCAGCTCTTGTCAGCTGTGGCCCAGCTTTACTGATCTTGGCTCGGCTTTCACAGTCTGAGGCCTTTGCTCAAACAAATGGTCTGACTTGATTCTGATCCATATGGTCTCTCATCCTCCAGCAGGCTAGCTCGGGCCTATTCACATAGCAGCTGGGTGGTGACCCAGAGAACAAGCAGATGCAGAAACGGTCTTATAATGCCTAGGCTCAGAGCCAGCACACTGTCTTTTCTGCAGTATTTTAATGGTCAGAGTAAACTGAAAGGGAATCCTAATACTGGGAGTGGGAAACAGATTCCACCCCTTAAAGGGAGGAGCTGCAAAGCTACATTGCAAGTGGTATGGATGCAGGAAGAAGTAAAGAATCAGGGCCCACGATTTTTGTAAGCAATTAACATACCTTCATTATTGCTCTTCTATACCTCTCAAAAAAGTAATTTTTAGCACTTTGCTAATCTCTGCCAAGGTGCTGTCCTGGTGAGCAAGGTAACTTTTGTAACAGATATTGTACAATGGTTTATTTGTGATGTTTAAAAGATGTAGTTTGATTTGCATGGTCACCACAAGCTGATGTCCTCATAGGAAAAGCTGTAGAACACTCTCATTTGCGCAGGACCCAAGCTGACCATGTGGGGTGTACGAACTGCTCACTGGAGGAGTTTGGAGTTACTGAGCTAGGTACGGGGAGATGGGCACAGCAAACAGCTATAATGGTATGGCCACTTTCTCAACTATCTCTAATTAAAAGTCAGGACAGAGTATCAAAGCTGTATAGATGAGTTCTTTCCACAATGCTCAATTCTCAACTCTCACTGCTACCAAATAATCATAGCTGCTCCAGAAATCAGGTCTTTCTCACAAGTGGTTGCTAACTAATATGCTACCCTGGCTAGACAATTAAAATAACGGGGTGCAAGTAAAATACACATTCCCCAGGAAATCCTAAAGCAGCACGTGCAAACTTTTGTTCTATAGAATGTTAACCCTCTATGATGTTCCTTAAAAAATGGATCCTGAGATAAAGTTTTGATAAACAATAAAAAAAATAGTATATTGAGTGACGTCAACGCATGTTAGTATATTGAAGTATCTGGAAAAATCTGCCCTAAAGAAACATAGCTACCTAGTGTGAAAGCTGTTCTCATGTTCCCTCTCCCACCACCCCATTTTCCATCCTTTTCTGTCTTCCTCTATATCCCCTTGAGGCTAACGGTTAGCCGCTAACCCCTGTAAAAAGACTCTCACATGTTTGGCCAGTGTGGTTCAGTAGTTGAGCATTGATCCATGAACCAGGAGGTCAGAGTTAGATCTCTGGTCAGGGCACATGCCTGGGTTGTGGGCTTGATCCCCAGCAGGGGTCTTGAAGGAGGTAGCCAATTGATGATTCTCTCTTATTGTTGATGTTTGTCTCTCCCTCTTTCTTCCTCTCTGAAATCAATAAAAACATTTTAAAACTTAGAAATAAAGACTCACCAGGCTTTGCAGCAGAGCTTTTGTTGGGTTTGGCCAATAGAATACATCTGCAGAAGATAAAAAGGGCAAGGAGAATAGATTTTTCTGACCAGCTTCTTTTGTGTCTTTGGTGCCAATTCTTTGGCAATGGCTGGTTCCTCTATGACTTCAGTTCTTGTAGGGAAGTCCTCCCCATGGCTCCAGGCCTCACTGGGATCTAGAAACAGTGTTTTTCCTCCCCTGACTTCAGCTTCAGGCTTTCCCATTGTTGCTACTCCCTTGTTGCTTCTGCATTCCTTGATTAACTCTGCCTACACTTCCTTAAGCAGTCCCTTCATTAAAGTCTATTCCTAGGGATTCTTAGATGCGGGGTCCAAGGACCCCAGTGACATCTATAGATAGAAAATAGCATTGGTGAATTTGGGTGGGAAAAAACACTTTCAACTTGCTTAATAAAATATTCACCCCTTTATTTTCACTAACCCCTAAAAGATATTTAGCATTTCCTTCAGTGATGAATATAAGCAAAATTCATTAGCAGTACCTCTAACTTTCTCATTAACAGATATCACAGATATTTTCATATCACATTGCAGGTTTCATTGATATCTTAAAATAGTATTTCTTCTTATTACTAGTTTGACAGGGTATTAATTATGAGATCAGATGCTAGATCACACTATTTAAATGGAATAGTAAAGAAGCATACTTATTCCTATACTAAATATTAGTTTCTTAAAATATTTTAACTGAATTTTAATTTAATTGATATCCTTTGGTAATCTTTGCATTTTATGTGTTTTCTGAAATAGTTTTATAGGCTTCCCAAGACTCCCCAAAAGTTTCATTGAGCACTCCCCCTGCCCCCAACACACACGAGATTAAGAACTGAATCATCTGAGGAGCCATGACTGACATAACATGAACTTCCCAATTTATTTGACCAGGGAAGTTCATGCATTAGTATTTCATGCAACCAGACTATCACAAAACACACTTAGGAAAAGATACACCACAGAAACGACCCATCATATGAGATTCTAGTTATGGAGTTCTGGTCAGAAAGGGACTGTTGCCCCTCAAGTCCCACTGGGTACAGGACTCTGGCTTCTCAGACGTTGTCACTTGTCCTTTTCCCCAACTTGTTTCCCTCCAGATGCCACATACTTTCCTCTTGGGTTCCATGCTCTTGCCACCTCCCCCCTTTTCTTCTGTTGTCTCTGATCCCTTTCTCTGCTCCTAATCCTATTTCACAAACCCTTTATTTTCATTCCCATGGTGAGAACACACTCATGAATTACAATATAGGCTACAGCCCAACACACCAAAAACAAAACAGTGATCCAATAGCAACCGAGAGGACATAATTTAGTCCTGTCAGGACAGTCAAACAGCCTCACACATTTTTTTCTTCTTTATATCTGGTTCCCTACTGATTACCCATAAAGAGATAGAGATGGCCACTATGGGGTTATTACAAATGCATGGTCTCCATTAACTGTGCTCTTTGGAAGCAACACTTCCCTTTTATTTATTTTAGTATTCTCAGGTCCTTATATCAGGAGTTCAATTATGTTTACTGAATGAATAAATGAGATGCAAATTTAAGCCAGGGCAAGGAGGTTCTGCTTTGTCAACAGATTTAGTGACTGAAAAGGAACTGTAAGGATAGCATTCATATTTTATTCATCAGTAGACCCACTAAGGACCATGTGCATAGCTTTGGATGCTTACTGTCTAGGCCATGGTTCCAGGTTCCATTCATGTCTCAGAGGCAGAGCCAGAGTTAACACATGTACCCAGAACAAGCATGTCAAACTCAAAGGCTAACACGGGCAAATAAACAAGGTTTAAGTTTATGTGGACTGCAAAAATCCAAAAGCTTCAATTTTCATAGAATCATAGGTTTATTTTGATAGAGACATGCTGAATACAAAGGGCTAAAATAAATGAGTAATCGCTAACAGAAAATAATAGAACATTTTAATAAAAGTTAATAATTTTTTCTTTAACATTAACTTACCAGACACTGAATAACTGCACAAATTAATAAGCATAACACAAATAAACCTATTTTTCTTGTTCTCTGAAAGCAAAATCTTTCCTGTTGCTCACACGAAACAAGTCAGTCCAAGACTAATGACGTGGCCATCGGCTGCTAAAATATTCGCTGCTGGTATTAGTGGAGAGAAATGATGAGCCTGTGCGTAAGGCGGGTAAGGGAAATGAATGCAACACGATGATAGTAATCAGCCATTAGTGAACGTTGTAGTTCGTTATTAATAATTATGTTTACCAGGGTATTGTAAAAATTAAGTTAAAAAATTTTTATTAAAACGTTTCTTACATACTGTTATATTGGCTGGCCGCAAAAATATTCATTGTGGGCCACGATGCACTGACTATTCTCCCCAAATGTTTTTTTTCTGATATTGACAGAAGTCTTCACAAGAGTTATGACTCTCTGCTTTGTTTTTTTTCTTTTGTTTTTGGTCCCTTATAGATTAATGCTAAAACATATTTATGCTAAGGCTGATTTTCCAAAAAATAATTTTTTCTTATCTTCTTTTAAAAAATAGAAAAAAAAATAGTCACATTCTTTTAATGCATATATGGAAGATAGTATAATATAAATACAATATTATATTATATGTAAACACTCCAAAAATTTCTCTCTTGATTAATTATCCTGTCTCATTTTCCACACCTCTTTTTGTAACCAAATTATTTGTTTGAAATATGAAAAATTCTCTTTTTAAACTTTTCTTATTAAAATACTTTGAATCATACATAATGTTTCAATTTGTAAATTATTTGTATCTTTTCCAATTAATTTTTCTACCATACTTACTTTTCTCTATTCGCTCTGCTTTCTGTCTACAACTTTTCCTCCCAAAGATAATTATAGAATCTTTTTCCCCAGAGGTTTTTAAGGGTCTTATTGAAATTTGAGATCTCTCCAAGTGTTCTCCCTTTGGTTTTCTCTTCTTTTCTTTCTTTCTTTTTTTTTTTTTTTGTCACTGTGGCAGCACTCTTTAAGGATTTTTACACTGGAGCCTATATTTTGAACTGTGCTTCACACGGTCAGTTTTCTGACATCAAACTTCTGTGTTGTCGCCGCCTGTCAGATGGCTCCAAGCTACCCTTCAGCTTTGAAGGAGGAGGTTTAAAGATTGCCTTCTTGTTTGTGCCCTCTATTGATAAATAAAGTAATCATGTGTCTCTGTCTTGCTTTTTTTTTTTTTTGATGATCATTAATCTTATTGTGAAGCTCAAATTCTGTCTGGTAAGTAAAAAATAGATGGGAGAGGGCATTGTCCTGCAATATATAACACTTGGATTTACAAATGGCACATGCATTTATTTGAAACACTCTTTACATCTCCAGTTGTATTCCCTCCTCTCCTTACCTTTTCAAGTCATATCTATAATTTACAATTCTCAGCAGTAACCATAAACTCTTAAAAAAATGTGTTATAAGGTTGTGATTAAAGTGCTAAAGCATTGCAATTCTGGACAACTTCAGTGTCTACAAAAGAAAAGATAGAATACTATTAAGTGTTAGTAAATTTCCATTGTTTTCATGCATTGCACAGGAGCCTAAAAAGAGCTTTTTGTTGCTTTTTTGTGTTTTTTTTTCCTTTACGGAATACACACACACACACACACACACACACACACACACACACACAGAGTAATATTATTATAGGTTAAATTGTGTCCCCCACCACACACACCAAAAGATGTTGAAGTCTTAATCCCTAGTACCTATAAAATGACCTTATTTGGAAATAGGATATTTGCATATGATCAAGTTAAGATGAGATTATTAGGGTAGACCCTAATCCCATATGACTGTCTCCTTATTAAAAGGGGCATTTGAACACAGAGACACACATGGAGAATGTCATGGGAGAATGAAGGCAAAGATCTAAGCTGAGGAGCACCAAAGATTGCCAGCAAATCACTAGATGTTATGGGAGAGGCATGGAACAGATTTTTCCCTCTCTGCCCAAGTAGTATTCAACCCTGCCAATGCTCTGATCTCAGACTTTTGGCCTCCACAACTGTGAGACAATACTTTTCTATTGTTTAATCCATCTAGTTTTTGATACTCTGCTATGGAAGTCTGAAGAAACACATGCAATTATCTATCGATACCTGCACATCTTCCTCTCTAGAGCCTAGATGAAACCCAGTAATAAACCAAGTTATCTAGCCACAAGAGATGTCATAGGTAGACCTGGACATCTTCCTATCTAGAGCCTAGATGAAACCCAGTAATAAACCAAGTTATCTAAGTAGCCACAAGAGTTGTCATAGGTAGACCCAAACACAAGTACTCTGTTACCAATAGACCCTCACTCAGAGCTTGTTTATTCCTTCATAACAATTTTTTAAAATTAATTTTTAGAGAGAAGAAGGGAATAAGAGAAAAAAAATCCATGTGAGAAACACCATATGTTTCAACCAGGGATTGAACCTATAACCTGGGTATGTGCCCTGACTAGGAATTGAACCTTCCACCTTTTGGTTTACAGTACAATGCCCCAACCAACTGAGCCACAGCAACCAGGGCTCCTTTTTAAAAATGTTATCAATTATCTTCATACTTTTCAAATCTATAGTTGCAACCACTGATGAAAAGGGCAAGAGAGGTCTCCACGTAGACAATCCTATATAATAAAGAGCTAATATGCTAATTAGACCAAACAGCAGAATGACTGTCCGGAAAAAGCTGTAGCTGCAAGGGCCAAGGCCCTTGCACAAATTTCATGCATCTGGTCTCTAGTGATAGTGATAAGATACCGAGGTAGGAGTTAGAGAACCTATGAATAGCAAATGGTGTCAGAGACAAGTAAGGAACATCACTGTTTATAGGAAGCAACACTGGGCCTGGCTCATTGTCCCTAGACTTTGCCTGGGAATATTCCTCTCTGACTTCCCAGAACCCATTCCTTCATCCATATATTTGCTTTGATTTGCTGGTTTATTTTGTGGTTTTATTTATTTTTTAAAAAATTGTCCGTCCTGGCTCAACCATGCTCTCCATTATGAATTTGTAACCTGGTAAGTGTCTCATACCCAAACAGGGTTTTCTGAGAAGCTCCTTTCTGCCAGCCAAGGGAAATAAGACTCATTAGTTAAAATGCCCAAAACCACAGAAAGCAAAGTGACCAGGAGCTCATTAGGCTACAGCTACACATACTTGAACACATTATTATCCTCAAGGGCATCTCTGTATTTTGTGAAAAACTATATGATTATCATCACAATGACCCTGGGTCATAAAGATATGAAAAAGATAGCTACATATATAATAATACAAATTAGAAAAGCTTCTAATTTTGTTTTACAAATCATTAAAAGCTCAGTTGTCTTAAAGTCACAGTGGTGGTCCAAATGAACTCCTTATGGGTATTAAAGAGCTGTTTCTGCCTGTCTACATTTTGTGTTCTCTGCCTCTCCTTACCTCACTCCCACTTCCTCTCCCCATCTCTCTCTCTCTCTCTCTCTCTCTCTCTCTCTCTCTCTCTCTCTCTCTCTCTCACTCACACACACACACACACACACACACACACACACACACACACACACATCCTTTTTAAAGATGTGGGACCAGCAGTACATATGCACAGGACTGGAACAGACTTACCCAAAAGAACCCCTTGCAGTCACCTATCACCATGTAGTACTTTCCAACTCCTTTTCTCAGCTACAATACAAATGATATATAGCATTATGTGAGCAAATACTCCTGTGGCAGGATTTATGGGTAACCCCATAACTTGGTCTATAAGACTCCTACTCTGAACAACAACAGCAACAACAACAACAAAAAAACATGCTGGAATGAAGTCACTGAAACTGACATTATTATAAATAAATTGAGTCTACTTTATTTAAAAAAACACCCTTATTTGTTACTTCAACTATTATTAGTTGATATACCACACAACTAGTTGAAACATGCTGGAAGCCTGGAACCATGCCTATGGATTATCTGGTTTACAGGGAAGAGCTTTGGTTTAGTATTAAGACAAATCTGGATCACTCCTGGCCCTGGAGCTTTTGACCTGGGGCAAACTTGCTGCCTACTCCTTGCCTCAGGTTTAACTGTGAGGATAATAAACTGTTATCAAAAGATGGTTATACAGATGAAATAAGATGATATGTGATAACACCAATGAGCCTGATAACTATTCCTTTCTTTTTTGTTTAATCTGAATCAGTTTTTGAATGAAGTTACTCAAATGTGGAAAGGGAAAAAAATCCAAGTCCACCTTTACCTTCAGGTTACTTAGATGTAGCCCTCCTTTCTTTGTTTGAGTCTTTGACACTTTTGAGTTTGTTAGATGAATTAATTCTCACTCTGGAAGGCTGAGACTAGGACTCCCTAGGGAATGAAATGCAGACAGGTGGAATTTCCTTAAGGAAATACCGGGGAGGGAGTAAAATAAAGATGAAGGAGAGGCAGCAGCAGTCCTGGCAGCCTGAGGTCAGTGGGCCAGGGGCCAGCCTCTCAAGTGCCCAAGTGGGTTTCTCAGTGTAGGGATGGGAAAGGGGGCAAACTACTTGCTTCATAGTTTTGCCTAGTGATGAATAAATAACTATGAATAAATAACTTTTTATCTATCACAGCTCCTAACAAATTGCCTTGCATATGGAAGATTCTTTGTAAATGTTTAATGAATGAATGATTTAGTCAATTAATCACTGAATGCTAAACTGGAAGAGCCCTGAGAGATCATATAATCCCAAATTGTAACATTACAGCCCAGAGACTGTCGCACCTGCAAGGATGCTCCAGAGACTAAGACCCAGATCTACTGACTCCAGGACTGAGGCTAGACACTGGAGCGCAGCCCTTAATTTCAAACTAGAATTAGAAAATGTATTGGAACCAGAGATCTAATTATTCTAATTATTTTCTGATTGAAAACACCCCAATCATCAGATTCTACTTCTCTCTTAAGGGCTCCAAATATCTGGATACTCTGTGGTGTGCTTTGTATTCAAATCTCTCCATGTAGTTTTTATAAAGCAGGAAAAAATGGGTTGATGTGATGGTCATGATGTACCTTGAAATATTGATGGGGGAAGTCATTGTGCTCTAAGAGACCTTGTGCTGTGCAGCTGGTGAAGGAATTGGCTGAGTCTGCCACAAGTGATCTTGTTCCTCTCTTATTTTCCTGCTCTCCTTGGCCCGACTCTACACTTCATAGTCATGATGTACACTTCATTGGCATAGTCTTGGAACCAGCTTTTAGCTAATCAAATTCTACCCACATTCAGCTTAAGTCATATTTGCTGATGAAGCACCCTGTCCTTGACTATCCCACTCATATTGGTCTTCCTCTTCTTTGCAAACCTTTGACATTGGGCCATCCTTTTATTCTTTGTTGTCTCATGTGTGGCACAGAAGATGCTCTATACTCCTATCTTCTTTATAAGACTGAAGACATATTAAACGTTCATTGAATGAATGTTTTGTCAAAGTCTACTTGGATTAGAGTTACCAGATAAAATACAGGACACCCAGTTAAATTTTAATTTCAGATAAACAACAAAAAACTTTTTATATAAATGTATCCCAAATAGTACACAAAACTTACATTTTTAAAAATTTGTTGTTTATTTGAAATTCAAATTTAACTGGTTGCCTTATATTTTTATTTGCTAATTCTGGAAATTCTAACTTGAATGTATTTTTATTTCAAGCATCTCCTATAGAAATTGGGGATTCTTATACAGAATCTGATATATGGAAATTGTATGTCTTGGACCAAAAAATCATAATATATTATATTACTCCTGAGTTTCTATGGTTACATATAAGAATAATTAATATGTAAAAATCAGACCAAAAAATGCACTGCTAGCAATTGAAATTTAAGTGCATAAACGTCAGTGTTCTGTGAGCTCCATGAGGATAAAGGTTTGCCTGTGATGCTCTCCTCTGTCTCTGTTCTCTAGGACCTAGCACAAGTGGCAGGTGCTCTATTAAAAAACTGCCTTCCAGTCTGCCTTCTATACTGTATCCATCTTTCTGTAGAAGTCAGAGTCACAGGCCATCAGGATGTCTTGCTTGGTACTCTGTTTTTCTAAGTCTGTGGTTCTCAAAGTGTGGTCCCTGGACCAGCAACTTTCAGCCACACCTGGGAATTTGTTAGGGATGCACATTCTTGGGCCCCTTCCTCATCCTACTGCCTGAGAAACTCTAAGAGCGAATCCAACAATCTGGGGTTTAACAAGCCCTCTAGTGATTCTGATGCTCTCTTTAAAGAAGCATTCGGACAACCAATGGTTTCCTCTGTTTCTGAGTATAAAATACAGGTAACTGATATGCAGGTAATTATCTCACTGCTTGATACAAATCTTGATACAAATAAATCTAGGTCACTTTTCAGGTTTTAATAGACCTTTCCTCTGCTTTTCCTTCTTTCCTTTCCTGCTCTCTCCTTCATCGCACAGTAAGCCTCGCTTCTTTGCTGAAAAGTTGGTGTGTTGCAAAGAAAGGCCTAGTCACCTTTCCTCTTTTACCCTCCTCCTCTTCATCATTTCCTTCCTCCTCCTCTTTCCTCTTTCCTCCCTCTGCTCTTCTTCTTATCTTATTCGGTTGAAATTCCCAGTTTAGTCATTGAAATCCTTCAAGCAGGCAAATTTCCCATCCTTGTCTTTCACTCACATATATAACCCTGGACCAACATTTCTTTGCTAATGCTAAAACCTCCTTCTCAATGCATCTGAACTGGCTGCTCTTAACCAGCCTATTTTGTCCTCCTTTCTAGTTCTCTACCAGAATCTTCCAAACACTCCTGTCTTTATCATATTGCTCTGACTTAATCTTTTATACTTCTGCTGGTACTTGCTATTCTAGCAAATCACCACCCAACAAACAATCCCCACATGATATATGCATCACCATCACTAAAATCCACTTTCATCACCCATACACCCACTTTTTCCAGGCAGAGATGCCATTACATTCACACACATATTTCAGAAAATGAAATTTGTCGCTTATACTTTACAGATTTGGCCATTCACTAAGCCTCTATATATCTAATTTGTAATTACTTTTGTTTCTTACATAGAACAATTCTTCTATTTCCTATTACATGAAACTGTGCACCAGCAGTTTATCCCTTCAGGAGATGTCAATTAGAACAAGAAATATTTCCTAATTTTTATCCTCTGTTCGCTGTTTCCAAAAAACTATCTGAAGGTAAGCCATAGGATAGACAAAAATTAGAACCTTTTCTTGGCAATTGATTCTTTCTTATTTTTAAACACAGAATTCACATAGCACAAAATTCACCATTGTAACCATTTTTTATAACAGCTGAGAATTGATTCTTGAAAGAAGATGAGATGTCCCTTTCTTGGATATCTTGTGAGATGAATTACACTCCCCTGGGTGTGTTTAGTCCTAACACAAGAGGGAGTATTCTCATGGGGTTATCTCTAGCTCCGTGTCTCCATATTTATTCAGTATTGAATATAATAGAATTTTAAGTTCTGAATATTATGATTGGTAATATTTTGTATGACCAGTATCAGTAATTTCGCAACTAATAACTAAATCATAAATGCATGCAGCCTTTTAAAATTCTAACCACAGTACTATATATTATCAGTTTATTTTTATCTCTCTACCATACTGTAGAAAGTATTTATGTTTTCTTAACCTTCCAACATAAAGGATAAAATATATTTATGAGAAAATAACTGGCTACCTTAAGATAAAGTCTGCTATTGCTGAAGGTTACCAGGAAGATTAATTGCTCAAGAATATTTTATATGGAGAAAATATACTACAGGTATGATTAAGCTAAGAATCTATTTCTCTCTGTAAAAGGGAATAAGAAAAATGCTTAGAAAGTCTGTGTTTGTCTTGAATATTATCTAACATCTTCTATAGGAAGGAGAAGAACATTGATTATGAAGAAAATTGGGCAAATGGCACTGGACAGAGAATCAGAATATAGTTCCAAGTCATGACTGTATCAGTAGTTTACTATATAGCCTCTCACACTGAAAAGTTCAATTTATCACATAGCTACTGCAGGGATTTATTTAGACCCAAGATGCAAACAGGTGGCAGTGACATTGGGTCCATTCTGGATAATGCTTGTCTTTTATTTGCTCAAATGAATACATTGACAACATAATGCCACCAGCATTTAGAATTATGTGTGTTCTTTAACATAGTTTTATTAGAGTGCTTCAATTGGCCAGGTTGTATAATTCAGCACCACTCTTAGGAATAAGATGGAACTGAAGACAAGCCTAGCCACACTAAGTAAAATCCTGGTCAAGTTCTCAGTATGGCCATACTTTTGGCTGCCAGAGCTCAGGGTCAATGGGATTCATATGTTCTATTCCAAGTCCAAGAACACAGGGTAGATATCTTGAGGCTGTCTGCTTTACTTTATTGGTCCAATATGCAATAGTTATCCCAGGAGCATCTGACAAACCTCAGAGGAATTCTAACATGCCAACATTGGAAAACAAACTGTCATGATAATTTTTCTAATAATTGTCCCACTTGTCCTTCCTTCAAATTGAATAAAACTATGTAGGGAAGCAGGAGTAGTGTAAAAAGATCACTGTATGAGGACAAAGGGTGTAGGAATGTTAGTCCCCAGTTTGCTAGCTAATTCTGTGGCCTCGCCACTTTAACTGGCTTGGTAACTTGGTACTTTGGTCCTGAATCTATAAATGCCCTGAATCAGTGGCTGTTCAAGTGCGATATACAGAACTCAAAGGGCTCTGTGAAGTTGCTACCAGCTGCTCTAGGATGTGAGGAGAGGTCTGAGCTATCGTCTAGGTGGGACTCCGTTTCTATTCTCCCTTCAACCAGAACAGTTCAACTTTTGTTTGTTTTCTATATGTGAGCTTTTGGATCTGAAGCTCTTTGATGGGAGATTCTGAGGTTCTGAAAGTCTGTGGACTACTCTTATTACATCTCCTTGGCTGATTGTTACTGAACTCCATGTGTCTAGTTTTAGCATGACAAAACTGTACAACTTTAAAATGAATGGGAGTCCTACAGGTAGCAACCAAAGAACCAGCAGCACCCTTTAAGAAAGGTCAGTGTTAGAAGGAATTGTGGGATGATGCAGTTTATGGAGCATGCTTGTCAAGTGTGCACTTATTGATAATGATGATGACACAAGTATTCTGACAGAAGCAAGATATTTTTGGGTATGCGTGTTCTTTTTCGCTGTAGTGCATTTTTATTTTTGTCATATTTTGCCAAACAATAAATGAAGACAACATTAATATTCATGAGAAGTTGCAGGAAGAAAATGTTGAGTTTATTTTGCTCTCAAAGACACAAACCACTGAAGAGAGGATGCTGAAAACTCATAGTTGGAGAATAAAATAGCAACGACAATAATAACCATCTACCTAATTCTCCAGGGTACATTAAAAACACACCAGGCTGTCTGAACTCATTTATGAGAGTAAAGCACATTGCAGGGCCCCAGACCTCACCTTTTTGTGTCTTATTTTGATCCCATGCAGTGTACCAGAAGCCATTCAAATTTTCTTACACATAGCAAAAACTTAAACTTGGGTACTATAATATTAATTAAAATTAGTTGCCAATATTTATATTTCTCCCACTAGATTGAGCTTTTCTTAAGGAGAAGAAATCTGAGTTTTCCGAAGTGCCTACCATAGTATTTCATAGCATTTTGCCCAGAGTTGGAACTCAGTGCATGTTTGTCAAAGTGAAAAGGTAAGGGAGGTATAGATCAAAACTTCAGCTTAAGGCATAACAGCATTTCTGCATAACCCACGTAGACTTTCTGGCTCTGGTTACAGGCAGCCATTCTCGGGCTGGGTGGGGCCAGTGAAAATGGGCCCAGGTCTTGCCTCAGTGCATACCCACAGTTCAACTAATGAGTTAGTTGAGAACTGATGAGAACTTTCATTCCATGCAACAGGAAAGGAGATCCTCCACTCTTTGCAGGTTCACTAACATGTAAGAAAAACAGGTATCTCAACTGAAAAGTCCTTCGGTTTGCACGCATGATAAAATTATTACATCTCTTTAATGGAACTACCCTCAAATGCTCCCCAGATTATTTTAATGAGCTGCCAGGATTGAGAAACATGAAGACTTAGAAAGAATGCTGTCCAAGCATCCAAGTCCAAAGCTCAGGTCTTTCTATGGCCAATTACTCTTTATTACAGTGATTTTCAACCAGTGTGCACAAGAATTTTCAAAGCATTCAATACCTGGCTATTAAGTCAGGTGTACTGACCTCTTTTCCCTTAGATTGTCAAATAAAAAGTGTCAACAGGCAACAGAACAATAGCCATTCAGTGTGAAAGAATCAAAAGTACCTATTTTTTTTGTCAGATTGGCAAAAATATTTTGTGTACACAGAATTTTAGTAATTAGTTTATGTGTGCCATGAGATAAAAACGGTTGAAAATCACTGCTTTATGGTGTTAAGTTTGGAGCAATGCTTAAGAGCCTGGCTGTAGGATCCAGACTGTCTGGGTTTGGGAAGTTATTTAGCCTCTCTGTATATAGTTTTCCATATGGTAAATGGGTATGATACTATTACTTGACTCAGAGTTATTATGAGCATTAAATATTATACATGTAAGGCATAAATACTATATAAGAAAGGACTTAGTACCTGGCCCATTGTAAATCTTATAAGAATATTTGCTATTATTGTTGTTATTATTCACCTGTTTAAGCTTCAATTACTTCATCTTTAAAATGAGGCTATTATTTTTATTTTAAAGGTTACATGAGACTTTCAAATAATATTTTTGAAATCCATGACATGTCATAAATCTTTATTCAGTGAAAGCTCTTATTTTTATAGCATTATTATAAGTTCTGATCTCAGTTATATGATGTGTAGTTGGAATAAGCCCGAGGTCCTCCTACATAAAGAGTGAATTTTCATCCCCCAAAAGGGGGGCAGGAAATCTAGGGTTTTATTACAGCCATGATGCTGAATTTGGGTAAGTTCTTTAACCTTCCTGGGTTTCCGATTAGTCTTAGGTAAAGTGGGGGCCAGAGTGGAGCTATGATGAGGAGTCAACGCGCTAGTACAGGGAAGCACTTAGTACAACACCTCTGGTTGCTCAGGAAATTTTATTTCCTTTCTCTCCTTATCTGAAACATTAAGCCTTTTAGTACTTTTTTTTTTCTTTTAGTCCTCACAAGAGGATTTTTAGAGAGAGTTGGAGAGAGAGGGAAAGACAGAGAGAAACATCAATGTGAGAGAAACACATGGATTGGTTGCCTCCTGACCAGGGCCTGGGCCGGAGAGGAGCCTGCAACTGAGGTACATGCCCTTGACAGGAATTGAACCCGGGACCCTTTAGTCCATGCTCTATTCACTGAACCAAACTGGCTAGGGCTAGTTTTTTTCTTTTTCTTTTAAAGATCATTTCCAACTTCAGTATTTGATCTTAATATAATATTGTAGATTTGGTATCCTTCATGCTTTGGCATCAATATGGAATTTTGCATCTTGATTTCTTATGTCATCGGGGGAATTTTAGTTAAACAAAACAGTATTTTAATGTTGTTGAATATTAACATTTATGTTCTCAAAATTAGTTAAACCAGATTGCTCTGACTATGGAGAAAAGGGCAGATATTTGAAACATGTACATAATCATCTCCTTTTGCCAAAAATTCAAATTCATTGATTAGTCACGGCCAAACATGTTGAGATCATCCAAGGATTTAGGGAAATTAATCCAATTATATGGATATATTTCCTTTGTGAATCCTATTGGGGAAAATAGAATATGAAAACATAAAAATGGCTCAGAGAGAAATCTTTTAAGCCAAAAACATTATGAAAGGTTTTGCTATAATCCATTCAGAAATTCTGAAAGGTAGGTTAGATGTATCGTCCTTGCTTAACCACTGAGGAAATTAAAACACCAAAAGAATGAGAGATTCATCTATCTCCTAGCCCTGCAGGGACAGAACCGGGATTAGAATGCAGATGGCACTGTTATCCAGATTTATGTAAAGCATTGTGCAATTCAGAATGTATGTTAAAAAACACACTTTCTGATTTTGAAATGGTCCTGCTGGAGTGTATTTTTCCCTCTTACTCTTCAGCAATCTATTCCTGTTTAGCTATTTAATGCTGGTAGGCATTCTAAGAACCACAGAATGTCAAACATGTAGGAGGCCTTGGAAATTAGAATCCGTCCCCTGGATTTCACAAAGAAAATGATTATAAGGAAGAAAGGGAAAGGGACAAATAGTTTGCATGGCTAGACTATGCATAAGTGGTCACCACGTGTAGGGTTAAAAACTCCCTATGCGTTTTTTGTTTGTTTGTTTAAATTCTACTTCCAAGTATATCCTAAGGCCAAGTATATTGAGAGGAAATATTGCAGACATGACTCAGAGTTGGGCTTAATTTAGGGTATAGAACCATTAGGTTGGGGAGGGGGGAGGAGTGGAAGGAAGGGTGTCAGGGATACAGGGGTGTGAATGCCAGTTTTGCTATCTACTTCCTATGTGACCTCGGGCAAGTCACTTAACTAGTCTGGAATCCTACACCTACCTTACAATGGGCATAAAACTAGTACCTACTTCACAATGTTGTTGTCACAGTGTTGTTACAAGGAGCTGACTCAGGCTAGCACAGGTTACTAAAAATTACAAGGTATCCTATCTAATAAAAGAGAAACATGGTAATTAGCCATACCTCTGCTACCCTTCCCATTGGCTAATCAGAGCAATATACAAATTAACTGCCAGCCAAGATGGCGGCCAGCAGCCAGGCAGCTTGAAGCAAACATGAGGCTTGCTTGCTTCAGTGACGGAGGACTCCAACATTCCCCGCCTGCCGCTGCCGGCCTCTGAGCTTGCAGTTTGAAACATTGTTACAAATATAGAAGCTAAACAAAACCCCAGAAACTTGCTTTCAGCAAGCCGGGATCTCAGAGCTGGAGTTGAAACAGTGTTTCGATTATAGAACCCAAACAAACCAGATACCTGTTTTCAGCAGCTGAGGCCTAAGAGCTGGAGCCAAGCCTCAGAGCTAAAACTGGCCCAGAATAAAAAAAAAAAGAAAAAAAGGAGCGGTTGGGAGCTTTAGTCACCCACCAGCCTGAAAACAGCCCTCAGCCCGTCACCCAGACTGGCCAGGCACCCCAGTGGGGACCCCCACCCTGAAGGGTGTGTGACCAGCTTCAAACAGCCATCATCCCCTCACCCAGGCTGGCCAGGCACCCCAGTGGGGACCCCCACCCTGATCCAGGACACCCTTCAGGGCAAACCAGCTGGCCCCCACCCATGCACCAGGCCTCTATTCTATATAGTAAAAGGGTAATATGCCTCCCAGCACCGGGATCAGCGGAGCCGCGAGGCCTCCCGGCACCGGGATCAGCGTGACAGGGGGCAGTGCCCAAACCCCCTGATTGCCCTGCGGCTCTGTGTGTGACAGGGGGCGGTGCCCCAACCTCCCTATCCGCCCTACCCTGAGCGTGACTAGGGGTGGCATCGCAACCTCCCAATCCGCCCTGCTCTGTGCATGACAGGGGGCGGCGCCCCAACTCCCCAATCGGCCCTGCTCTGAGCCTGACCAGGGGCTGCACCTAGGGATTGGGCCTGCCCTCTGCCACCCGGGAGCAGGCCTAAGCCAGCAGGTCGTTATCTCCCGAGGGGTCCCAGACTGCGAGAGGGCACAGGCTGGGCTGAGGAACCCCCTTCCCCCCCGAGTGCACAAATTTTTGTGCACTGGGCCTCTAGTTATTATTATAAGTAACATGGGTTTAGATATGTTGAGGTATCAACGCATTCTTACCTGATGATCTAGGTTTACTTTCTGTGGTTGCTTGTCAAAGTTTTAAGGTTTTCAAAGCTGAGCTGCTTAATCAAAATTTTCTTCCCAGTTGTTCCTTTGAGTTTTGCATAATGCTTTATAAACTTTGGTCAGGCTCAATCAAGTAAGTCTTCATTCTAATCAATAACTTGTCGTTGGTATGTGATGAAGAAGGAGCCATAGGGCATATGCATATATATGCAAACTTTGAGGGTCAGGAATGAAATTTTGTTAAATCCACAAGAAAAAGAGTGAAGTTGCAAACTAATGGTAATTTGCTGAGGGGTCTGATGGGAAAAACAATTACAGAGAAAAGGTTACTGATAGCCTATAGTCAACTACATGCTGGATTAGAATACATTTCTTTTTTTAATATATTTTTATTGGTTCCAGAGAGGAAGAGAGAAGGGGAGGGATGTAAACATCAGTGATGAGAGAGAATCATTGATTGGCTGCCTCCTTCAGGGTCCCTACTGGGGATCGAGCCCAAAATCCAGGCATGTGCCCTGACTTGGGAATTGAACCATGACCTCCTGGGTGCATAGGTCGATGCTCAACCACTGAGCAACACTGGCTGGCTAAAGTCATTTCTTTTTAATAATATTACTTCTGATTAAAAAAGCAATCCATGATCATTATAGACAATTTAGAGAAGTGTAGGTAATCATGTTACCAAGAATGTATATTACCTTTTAGTGCATTATTCATGCAAATATATTATGCATAGTATATCTGTATACCAACTATATAAACATTTTTTTGAAAACTTAAGTTAAACTCTTTTTTTTTTTTGTATACCAGTTATGGTCTATAGCTAAACCTCTTTATCATAGATTGTTTGAGGATAGAGTAGCCATATATCCCTTCTTAAACCTTCGCAATGTAAACTTCCAGCACCTTGGAATCACATATGAGCAAGCACTTATCACACTTGCAAAGCTATTGAGCACCTTTGTTTTTGTTTTGTTGTTGTTTGTTTATTTGTTTTGAGCTGCTGGAAAAAACATGAGAGCCTCCAAGCCTGAATGGGTTTGGAGTTTGGAAAACCAACTGGGGAGAAATTCCATATTAATACAAAAAAGTGGAAGAGGAGTCAAAGTAGAACAAACAGCAAGCAGTAAAAACCAGAGGAGGACATCTGACAGGTTTACCTACCTCAGCTGGTAAACACGTTGCTTTGACTCCACTCTCAAAGTCCACTTACCTCGCGTGGAATCAAGTCATGAACTGGTTATTTGTGTGTGATTTGTGTTCCAGTACAACTAACTTATTACACCTTCACTATTTGTGTTAAATGTTTAAGAACCTGGAAGGATGGAAGGAAAGAACTGGGACAATTTAATTTTCTTTTTTTTAAGTAGAAATTTTTTAAAAAAATTATTTGAAATGATCTTATAGGGACCCAACTCTTTGGGAAGAATTGATTTGAACTTAAATAGCTGCATGGTAGGAAGAAATGGAAATTTTCATTAGGCTAATTCAAGTCAGTATAGTTATGTACAAAACAGGCAATAATAGAATTTGAAAGATACCAGAAAATAAGAATTAGTTTAGAAAAAAATAGGGAAGGCAATGAAGAGACAGTAAGGCAATGATTAGTAGATTAGATTTGAGATGTGTTGCAGATATCAAACACAGTAAGTTTTTAAGTAGGAATGGAGCATAATAAAATGGCAGAAAGTTTTTACTGCTCTGTATACAATGCCTTGATATGGAAAATGACTTTAAATGACAGAGCCCAATAAAGGGATATCTCCGTTGTATGCGTTTTATGGCCTGGTAAATGGTTGTTACTATGAGCCTGGAAAGGAAACCAATAAATATGTATATTGTTCTTGTTTAGTTTACTTAATGTACAGTATTGGTTGAGATATAGAATGGCATTAATTTAGTCATTTATTCATTCATTCGTATTTCATCAAAAATGTTTCTGAACACGTTTTATGTTCTAGGCTGCATTTTATATGCTATAGATACACAGATACAGCAATGGACAAAACTGACAAAAGTATTTACTTGCATGAAGTTTATCATCTCAGTGGGTAAGACGGAAAATAATCAAATGAATATATAATATGATATCAGGTATGAAGTGCTTTGAATGAAAACAAGGCAAAGGAAGGGTTAGAAAGTATGTGGTTTGCTAGTTTAAATAGAATATTTGAACTAGAGAGGAGAGAAAAGCCAACAGTAACCTCAGGAAAATGAACCTCATGGATATTGACTAAACATTGGGAAGGGCCATGGGAGAAGCTGACAAACTTAATTATTCAGAATAAAGATGTCAGAGTATGGGAAAGTGTGAGTGAGCAGCACCGGTTTTAGGTTCAGGGAGATCTGAGTTTGAATCATTTTCATTGAACAAGAACTTTGCAACTTTGGTCAAGTTACTTCAGCTCTGTGAGCCTCGGTTTCATCAACTGTAAAGGAGAATATATTTTTTTCTGCATGATTGTTAAGGATTAATTATGCATGATTTAATCTTCCTTTAAATATCCTTAACCTATTTGTGGATTATAGCTTTATGTGGTAAAGTGCTTGATAAATATTAACTCATTTAATGCTTACAACAACTATGTGGTAGATACTGTTATTTCCCTCACTATACAGAAGTAAAAACTGAGGTACAACCAAGGTAAGTGACTTACCCAAGTTTGCAGAGTTAAGTGATGGAGCCTTATTTCAAACTCCCAGGAAACCTGACTCAGTGACCCAAGCCCTTAATCACTCACTGTACCTACCTACCCACCATAGCACTTTAGGGCTTTACTTTCCTCATATATGAAATGAAGGAGCTGGAGTAGATAGTTTCTCAGCACAGTCCATTCACTTGGTATGATCTATAAGTACAGTGAAAAGTAGATTTTATCTGGGAAGTAAGGCCAGGGCCAGATGTTCAGGAATGCCAGCTTCTTGCCACAGCTCAGAATGATTTAAAATACCTGGGTATCTATACTGATAAGGAAAGTGCCCTGCTATTACAGACCCATCTTATTACTCGCAGCCTTTCTTTCATGCATTTTGCCCATGCCTAATATGGAATATAGCTTGGCACAAATTGATGATCTTTGTGATGCTTATTCTGAGAACTTGATCCTCTTGTTTTCAGAGATGTGTTTGTGTCCTAAACATTAAGTACTAAAAGGTGAAAGAGAATTCTAAGCATAAGAAATTGCAAACACAGGGAGTAAATATCAATCAAGAAAAAATATTTGTGTGGGTATCGACATAGTGGAGAGGTGAGTGGGGGTTGCAAGGATACAGGGACATCACAGAATCATAGACATGCCTCATGGGAATGGAAAAGTCATAAGAAATTGAAGCTGCTTTCAGGGGTCAGATGGTTTCTCATGATCCTTCTCCCATCTCTCTGCTATATGTTCCGCTCCCAAGTTCACATGAACTTTCAGCAACCTTTCATAAAGCTTTAAGGAAACAAGGCTGCTCCAGTTGGTGTCCTAACAGGAAACATATTCACCCCAGACTGTTCAGATAAAAAATGAATGCTTGGGGACCACTAGCAGAAGTGTGGGCAGAGTTAAATGCACAAAAAAAGGTTAGAAACACTCCCAGAAACTAACAACCAGGGGGAAACCCCTGTTATCATGGATCATAACCACTGATATCAGAAGCACTGATGGAGAAAATGTAGTAAAAGCATCACTGTAAACACACTTCCTTACCTATTTATGTCTCTATCCACCTAATATTTTCTTACTCCTTTGACATTGCTTAATTTTTTCTGGTGTCCAAACCTCTAGTTAGTGTGCATATGTGCAGCTGGAATAATAGTTAAAATTTTATTCTAAATATATGAGAAGAAATTATTTAAGCTTTAAAATTCTACCTGCCATTTCATCATTTGTGAGATTATCAGAGCCTATCGGGTCAATTAGCTTTTGATAGACCATTTGCAGTGTGAAGTGTGCTGTGAACTGTGTCAAACTTTGAGGTCAAGAGGGAAGGGATGAAGTTTTAATCCCCTTCACTGACTATGCTTATGTGGACTTTCTAAACCTCAAGTTCTCATCTATAGAATATATAAAACAGTATTCCCAGACTGGTATGAGAAGCAAATGTTCAAAGCTATGACATTGTTCTGAAAAATTTAGAGTGCCATGCAAATGCACGCGCCATGGTCTCCACATAGCCGTGAACCTAAAGGAACCCAAATTGAACAACCTTTTTAGCAAAAATAGGTGACAAAATATAAGCCCAATGAAAATTGGAGACTATTTATTCTTATATATTCCTAAATCAAAAAAGAAGCTTGATTTCCCATATTCTAATTATCAGCAACTTAGAAGCAAAGTAATTAACAATTGTAAAGGAAACATAACAGCTATCATCCAACAAAGCATCATATCCCATTATTACGCAAGGAGTGAGACAAATGCTTACAGAAAAACACTCAAAAGTAATGAAACCCAGATTTTGTGGGTTTAGGAACATCCAGCAGTCAGGGTCATTTCCTGCCAAGCAAAGAGCACAATTTACTCCAAAGTACCCAGAAGGCACCACTGTTTATATGGGCTGGGATAATGAATGTTTGTAATGATTACATTAAATTATCACAGAAAGGTCAGATTATGTTTACTCAAGACAACAGGGATATACATTATGTATTCTAGAAAGAAACTCATTTAAAATGGTTAAAATTTTAATGATGTCGGGAGACTTAGTTATTTGGAAAACAGCTCTTAATAGCTGAAGTTTTATTAGACTAGTTCACTGATTTACAATGTAGAATGTTAGACATGACAATCAGTCATTTGCCTGGCTTCCTAAGATGTGTATATTTACAGAATTGAGTATGAAATGACAGTAGCCTTCAAGTGCTGGGTGTCCTGTCACCTCGCTTAAAGAAGTTTGGCTAACCCTGGCTTAAAACTTGGGACTTTCAGTGTCATAGCCAAGGAGTTGAGCATGTTTATGACATGTGTGCTTAATAGCAATTGAACAGTGGGCTAGCTGTGTTCTAGGATATTATAGTGGGCATGCCTAATAATAGTTCAACTGTGTTGCCTGTGGTTCATTTGCATATTTATTAAATATTCACTAGTGCCTTACTCTATGCCAGGCATAGAATGTTAGTCCTGTGTTGGCACTGGGGACACGAAGGTCCAGGTTAACCTGAAAAATAGTGGTTTTACTTTTCTGTGGGTTCATTATAAGCTCTCTGTCCCATACTCACCCCACCACACACACTTCATGAATGTGAGAAGATGGCATCTTGGATTCTAGGCCTCCTTATGGTATATTAGAGGCCTGGTGCACAAAATTTGTGCATTTGGGGGTGGGGAAGCTCAGCCTGGCTCATGCTCTCTCGCAGACCGGGTGCCCTCGGGGGATATCTGACTAACGGCATAGTGCAGGCCTTAGCCAGCAGTCAGACATCCTGAGTGCTGACACAGAGGCGGGAGAGGCTCCCACCACCGCTGCTCTGTTTGCCAGCCATGAGCCTGTCTTCTGGCTGAGCAGTGCTCCTCCTGTGGGAGCACACTGACCACCAGGGGGCAGCTCCTGCATTGAGCATCTGCCCTCTGGTGGTCAGTGCACATCATAGCAAGTGGTCATTCTGCTGTCAGGCCAAAACTGGCTCTCTGACATCCTCAGAGGGGTCCCGGATTGCAAGAGGGCGCAGGCTAGGCCGAGGGACCCTACCAGTGCACAATCGGGGCCGGGAAGGGATGCAGGAGGTTGGTCAGCCAGGGTGGGACCGTGGGAGGGCTCCAGGGCATGTCCAGCCCATCTCGCTCAGTCCCGATCGGCCGGACCCCAGCAGCAAGCTAACCTACCAGTTGGAGCATCTTCCCCCAGTGTTCGGTGCATGTCATAGCGAGCGGTTGAGCAGCCTTAGTATATCATTAGCATGTTACCCTTTGATTGAATGGCCGACCAGATGACTGGACACTTAGCATATTAGGCTTTTATTATATAGGATGTTCTAGCAAAGAGCTCAGGCTTGTGATCTAGAAGACCTGTATTCAGGGAGATAAGGGGCTACGCTGTGGACCAGGAACCAAGGGGTGGCTGAATCTATGTCCCAAAAAGGGGAAGGACCAGGGGAGAGGTGGCATAGAAGAGCTGCTAATCTTGAGAAACATGGTGATTCAAACCCTTTGGCCAAATGAGGATGGGGGAGGGGTTCTGTGGGCAGAGGAGTTTTGTCTTTAATCAGACCACTTGAATTGCTTAATAAGCTCAGCCATAAAAAAAGATGAAATATTGCTATTTGTGACAACCTGACTGGATCTTGAGAATGTCATGCTAAGTGAAATGAGTTAGACAGGAAAGGCCAAGAACCATATGATTTCACTCATACGTGGGGTATAAAACAGAAAGCAACAAGCAAACAAAGCAAACAAACTCAAAGATACAGATAACAGAAAGGTGGTTAGCAGAGGGGAAGGAGGGTGGGGGAGAATGAAGAGGGTAAAAGAGGCGAATATATGATGCCAGAAGGAAACTAGTCTGTGGGTGGAGAGCACACATTGGAGTATACACACACATTGCATTCTAAAGGTGTACACCTGGAACGTATATAATGTTAACCAATGTCACCCCAATAAATTTAGTTAAAAGAAAAAAAGTCCCAACTGTAGCCAAACTGGATTAGAGGAAGAGCTCAGAGGACAAGCTCTTGCATCCTGATATTAACAAACAGAAAAAATAAAACGTTAAAAAATAAGCTTCTCAACAACCAGCTCAAAGAACTAAGGACAGACACTCCCCATACCTCCATAAGTCTAAGCATCCCGGGACTGTCAGACAGAATGTGCAGTGTCGAGCAGGGCAGAATCCTGGTGAGGATTTGGACAACATTTAATTTAAATTTAAAACATAAAATAAAGATATATTCATACACCTGAGAGTTGTAAAGCACATTATATCCATTAGATATGAGCAGATGACGGATCCTGCCTTAGAGGAGCTTGCAGTCTAGAAAGATAATTCCCATAAAATAAAACTAATCTCCTTGCCAGACTTTTTACCTGCAGGGTCTATAATCTTCACTGCCATCCTGCAAGGTGGGGAATTATCTGTATTTTATACCTAAAGGAACATGCAGGATGATTTATATATTGATGAAAGTGTATGTAAGGCATGACATACTGTGGATAAAATGTGGCAGTTCTTTTAAACAGGAATTGCTGTCACTAGCCCTCAGCTGGAACTTTATCTTTAAGGAATCAAACGAGTAAATAGCCTCCACTGTGCCCTGAAGGTCTGCCCCAGGGTGAGCAGAACTAGAAGGGATAAAGGCCACCACATGTGGCTTTCTGCTGCCGAAGGCCAGGTGTTATTGGACACAGTTGTGGGGACTCTCCTGCGAACAGAGGCATGCTTTGCCTTAGAAATGTTCCAGGTACATTTTCAGAAAGGCGGAGGGACGACTTGGAGAGAATCCTCTCTCTGGTTTATAATGTAGAAAGATATGATGTGAAACACCGATGCATTAAAAGGTATAGGTTCCTTGATTCATGCTTACATATTGTTTTTCACCTTGAAGCATAAGATCAAAGCTACCAGAGCATTGCCCAGAGGGAGCAGAAACAAAGGGATAAGCCTGAAAGTGCCAGAAACCCTATATACAAGATAAATGGCAATTAAAAGTAGCCAGAGGCCTTGCCTTTTTTAAAAAGCAGAATTCTAGCTAAATAGACCTTAGTGCTCCACCATTCTAGCCTTCCTCAGAACTGCAGGCGTTGTTTGTCCTACATTCCTGGTATCAATGTATCCTGCCTCTGCTTGAACTCATCCTGTTCTTTGTGAGACAAATTGATTATCAGGAAACATGTTGCCTTGGGAGTTCTACTCATAACTCTTGTTTCTAGACCAGTGATGGCGAACCTTTTGAGCTCGGCGTGTCAGCATTTTGAAAAACCCTAACTTAACTCTGGTGCCGTGTCACATATAGAAATGTTTTGATATTTGCATCCATAGTAAAACAAAGACTTATATTTTTGATATTTATCTTATATATTTAAATGCCATTTAACAAAGAAAAATCAACCAAAAAAATGAGTTCACGTGTCACCTCTGACACGCGTGTCATAGGTTCGCCATCACTGTTCTAGAACATAATGCATAATATCTACTTCCCCTACTATATGGAAACCCTCAAATACTAGTTTGAAGATGACTATGACCATCTGTTCCCCCTGAAATACTTTAGTTCAGGTTTCTTCAAACATGTCATCCTACTTGTTCATTTCAGATTGTGCTGCTATTTTCCAGTTTCCTTCCTAAATTGTATGTAAGGGACTCAAGATATAATCTGAATAGAAGTATCACTTATTTCATGCCTTATTTTATTTCCAGATTATATATTGTTTTAACAATATATCATAAAAATTCAAGGGATACAAATAAATGCAAAGAAAATAGTCTTAACCAAATGTTCTCCACCCAGAAGTAACTCGTTTTAACATTTGATGATCATTTTAGACATCTCTCCATGCACATAGGCAGTTGACTATATTTATAAATTATATCTTAAATTATTATATTTATAAATTATATCTTCTCTATTTTCTACTGCATATATTTTGATAAATGTGTAGTTATACTCCATTTGGGTTAAATTTGCATTTCCCTGATGGCTAGGGATGATGAACCTCTTTTCAGGTGTTTATTTGCCATCTGTATATCCTCTTCAGTGAATACCCACTTCAGAAATCTCTGTTAATGTATTTTGTTCCTATTTTAATTAGATTTCTAAAAAATTTACTGTTGAGTTTTAGGATATCTTTTTATTTTAGATATTAGTCCTTTTTTGTTTATGTGCGTTGTAAATATTTTCTGCTTTCCTTTTGTATCTTATGTTTCCATCCTCTTCACATGGTATTTCACAATTGTAACAATTTTAAAATTTATTAAGTTTTTAATTTCACTTATTTTTCTTTTTATGGATCATCCCTAGGTGTCAAGTCTAAGTACTCTTTGCTTAGTCCTAAATTAAGATGTTTTCCTATGGTTATTTTTAAAAGTTATAGTTTTATTTTATATCTTTAAGTCTGTGATCCATTTTGAATTAATTTTTGTGTAAGGTATGAGATTTAAATTGATGTTTATATTTACTGCCTGTGTATACCCAGTTAATTTAGCATCTATTTATTGAAAAGGCTATCTTTCTTCCATGGGATTGTTATTTCACCATTTTCATCAGTTAAACATTTGTTTCTGAGTTCTTTAGTATGTTCCATTGATCTTTGTGTCTATTCTCCCACTAATACAATAGGGCTTGATTAATATAACTAAAGAGTAAGTCTTAATATTGGTAAGAATAATTCTTCCCACTTTATTCTTTATTGTCAAGAGTGTTTTAACTATTTTAGGGTCTGTGTCTTACCATATGAATTTTAAAATAAACCTATCTTATTCTTAAAAAAAAGGAAAACAAAACTTGCTGGGATTTTGTTAGAAATTGCATTAAACCTAGAAATCAACTTGGGAAGAATGAATATCCTTAGTATGGTTAGTCTTCCACTCCACGAGTATGGTTTGTCTTTGCATTTATTTAGGTTTATAAAATTTCTTTCATCACCATTTTTTAATTTAAAGCAGGCATATTCTACAACAATTTTGTAAGTATACTAGGGGCCCAATGCAAGAAATTCATGCAAGAGTAGGCCTTCCTTCCCCCGGCTTCTGGTACCGGCTTCCCTCCAGTACCTGGGCCTCCCTCTTTGGAGAACTGTAGAGCCCCCCTATTGATCACCCACCAGCTGGTGGCCTGCGCCTCCCTCTGCAGGGCAATCATGGGGCAATGGCCAGGCCCCCGACCAATCGCATCACACCCGCCTTGGCTGGCCTGGCGACAGTGGGTGTCATAGCGTGGTCCCGGATGGTCGTTCCGCTGTTCGGCAGTTCGGTCAATTTGCATATTACAATTTTATTACATAGCATACCTAAGTATTGCATTATGTTCTGTTTACACATGGGCAGTTAATACATAGAATGTGATTGATATTTATATGTTGGTCTTGTATCCTGTAACCATTGCTGGAAGCACTTACTAAATCTAGATTCTTTTGTAGATTCCTGTGGGTTTCTTATGTACAAAATCATGTAATTTACAAATCAGAGCAGTTTTAGTTCTTTCTTTCTTATCTGTATGATGTTTGTTTTGGTTTTTATTTCCTCTTATTACACTAGCTAGAACTTCCAGTACTATTTTGAATAGTAATGATAAAAACAGAATTTTTTCATCATAGGGAAAAGCAATTTTTTTTTATATTAAGTATAATGTTAGTTGAGGGTTATTTTCGCATGCTGTTTATCAAGTGTAAGTATTCCCTCTATTCCTAACTTTTATCATGAATGGGTATTGGATATGGTCAAGTGTTTTTTCAATGTTAATCGATATAATTTAATTTTTGTTCTTTAGCTTGTTGATATAGTGGATTACATGAATTAATTTTTTAATTAAAGTTGCCTTGAATATCTAGAATAAATTCTACTTGATAAAGATATGTAATTATTTTTATACATTGTTGAATTTGGTTTGCCAATATTTTATTGAGAATTCATGTGTCTAAATTTATGAGTTGTATTGTTCTGTATTTTTTTTATTTGTTTTTTCTTTGTTTAATTTTAATATCGGGTTAATATTGACTTCATAAAATGAGTTGGGAAGTGTTCTCTCTTCTATTTCCTGAAAGAGATTTGTAGAATTAGTGTTAATTCTCCATTAACTGTTTTATAAAAGTGTCCAGTGAATTCATCCGAGTGTGGAAATTTCTTGTTGTAGAGGTTTAATTATGAATTCTACTTTTTTAATGGTTATAGTACATTTCAGGTCATCTATTTCTTTTTGGTTGAGTTTTGGTAGTTGTGGTTTTTTAGGAAAATTTCCATTTCTACTAAGTTGTCAAATTTATGAGCGGTCATATCCCCTGTGTCAATCCTGATATTGATGATCTGTTTGTCTTTTTAAAATTTTTGTTAAGCTTGCTGGAGGTCTTTTAATATTTTCAACAAACAAACAAACACCAAAACACATACACAAAAACAAATTTTAAAAACCCTGCCTTTGGTTTCATTGCTTTTCTCTGTTGCTTTCATATTTTTAATGTCCTTAACTTCTGCTCTTATCTTTATTACTTCCCTTTTCTGCATGTGTTGACTTTATTTTGCCTTTTTTTTCTAATTTATGTAGGAACTTAGAATATTGATTTGAGACCCTTCCTCATTTGTAATGTAAGCGTTTAGTGTTATATATTTCCCTCTCAGCACTGCTTAAGCTTCATCTCACCTCTTCTAATATGTTGTATTTTCATTTTTACTCATGTGTATTTGGTAGACTTCTTCTTTGAACCATGGGCTATTGAGAAGTGTATTGTTTAAAGATTTTCCTGTTGTGCCAACTACCTCATGAAAGATAACCTCTTCCGAGGAGCTAAGGTGAGAGGGAGCCTTGTGTTCTTGGCTACATGCCTGTGTTTGGGTTTTGTCTTGCCAAGCTGGAAGGGGAAAGGGAGGGAGCAGGCTGTGGTTCCAATATCACAGACTTTGGCTGTCCTTACCATGTTTTTGTAGATTTCCTTTAATAAATGTTTCCTCATATTCTGCATACAATTAGTATGATTTCTAGATAACGTAAATAATATTTTTAAATAATTTTCACCAGTTTGGGAAGCAGGTCCACAGAGCTCCTCTATATGTCATTCCAGAGGCAGAACCAGCTTCAGTAACTTTAACATGTCTTTCTGCATTCCTTACTTCCTTATTTTGCTTTATGTCTTGGTTGCTGCACGTGATCACTGAATTTTTTTTTTTTTCCAAAAAGAGGTAATGTGTTTTCTCTGAGAATTCTCACAGTCAAGAATATCTGCCTTTTGTATTTGTACTTGAATAAGAATAGCCACTTAAAAGAGTCTTGATGTTTACATTATTTTTCCTGAGAACTTTATAGAACTTCTTCTGTTGTCTTTTGACATTAAAGGATGTTATGGAAAAATCTGAAACTTTTTTTTCACTTTGCACGTTGAAGTATCAACTTCTTTAAAAAATGTATCTTTCTTGTTGAAAGTATTACAGATGTTCCCTCCCGCCCCCCACATTGACTCTCTCTACCCCTCTACTGCCCCCTCCCAGGACTCTACCACAATCTATGTATATAAAAACCTAAGCAACTGAACAACCAAATGACTGAATGTCCAGTCGACCAGTCGCTATGATGTGCACCGAACACCAGGGGGCAGACGCTCAACACAGGAGCTGCCCCCTGGTGGTCAGTGCACTCCCACAGCCAACCTCCCACAACCCCTCCCCATGGCCGGCCAACCTCCTGCGCCCGGATCAGCCCTGATTGCTGGCCATGCCGAGGGACCCCACTTGTGCACACATTCGTGCACTGAGCCTCTAGTATGAATATAATTTGGTTAATCTCCCCCCTCCCTTACCTCTGAAACTCATCAGGCTATTGCATGCTTCAGTGCCTCTGGATCTATTTTGTCCTGCCATTTTTTTTTTTTAATTCTGGAAATTAAGGAATTTATTAAGAATATATTTTAACTTTAACTATTTACATCCTGATGTATAGTGTATCCTTTCAATCTACAGATTCTTTTCCCCCCCTTATTTCAGAGAACATTTCTGATATGTTTTGGAATATTTTTTTTCTAATCTCCTTATTGGATTGTTAACATACCAGTTATCCACATTGAATTATCTATATTCTTTACATCTATAATTTTTTCAATATTTGTGTGAATCTTCTTGACTTTTATTTTTGTATTTCACCCTGGTTATTTCAAAACTCTAATCTGTTCTTTATTTTTTTCTCAATTTTTAGATATCTGATAGTGTTTTGATTCTCCATCTTTTTCCCTAAATTGACATTCCCTATATCTGTTTTTAAAATTTTGTTGTCTTATCTTTTTGAGCTGATGTTTTACTCATTTAAAATTCTTATTGAGTTCTGGAGCACAAAGCAACATTCCATATTTTGCTACTCTTTCTTTGTATTTGTTTTCCAACTGGATTCTTTGACTGCCTTAGATTTTATATTTTTTTACCTTCTTTTTTTTTTATTGCATAATTTTCCTCCTTTTCTGCTTTCATTTTTCTCAAGTTCATAGCATCAGTTTTATTTAAACTCTTACTATTCACACTGCAGTCTTCAAACCAGAGATATTGGTTGGTATCACTTGGAGGCTTATTAGAAATGAAGAATCAAAAATTCCACCCAGGACCTACTGAGACAGAATCTGCATTTTAACAAAGATTTCCAGGTGATCCTTATACACATTGATACTGGAGAGGCACCCCTCAAACTTTACTGCATATTGAAGTAACCTGGGAGATTTAAAGAATACTAATGCCTGACCTGAGATTCTGATTTAATCAATATGGAATATGGCCAAGACATGAGTTATTTTATTTTTTAAATGTATTGGGATGACATTGGCCGACATGATCATATCAGGAAATTGTGATAACCACTGACTGAGACGTTCCATTTATTTTTGATATTGTGTAGGTTACTTCTTTTTTGTCACTTGTCTCAATATGTTTAATGTGTCATCTATTCCTCTCATTCTTCCTTCTTCTGTACACACCCACAAACTGGGTACTGCTATCTATTTATTCTGTAACCTGAGAGTGAGTATTAATAGGATGAAGATAGAAGGGAAGGAGCAGTAGTTCAGCTATGAATGGTGGACCTGGATTCAGCTCTTTCTCCTGAGATCCCATTAAATGTGTAACTTCACCAGTCAGGGATGGATCTCAGTTCTTATGTATGTCATCTTTGAAAATGGGAAAGATTTAGGATTATTCCATTGGAATGCTGGAGCTTTCACTCTTATGGATTAAGAGTCCTATACTCATCTCACAATGACCTATGCATCTTCTAGACCTGCTCCTCCCTGTATTGTATGAAGTTAGTGAATAATTCTTAGGATTTGTTGACTTCTTAGTACTACTTCTGTGAGTTGATAGTGGGATTAGGAGCCATATTAATCCATGTTGTAACAGAATTTTTAGTTTTATTTTTTAATATTTAAGACTCAAGGTTTACCACTACTCAATTCTTTACTGCTGGTGAATTTTTGCTCTTTTTTCTTTCATCTTATTAGGGGATTTCTTTCATCTTACTAGAGATGCCCTGCTTAATCTTGCCATTAATCTAGATGCTATATGGCTATTCATGCAATATAAATTTGCATTTGTGTTTTAAGCAAATATACTTGGCATTTATTGGTACACATTAGGCTGTAAACTGCAGTGGAGAGTCAGAATTTATTTTTTTTAATTTATAATTTTTTATTTTTTATTATCACTTAAGGATATGTTTATTGATTTTAGAAAGAAACAGTAGAAGGAGAGGGAAGGAGGGAGGAAGGGAGGGAGGGAGGGGGAGAGAGAGAGAGAGAGAGAGAGAGAGAGAGAGAGAGAGAGAGAGAGAGAGAGAGAGACATTAATGTGAGAAACATTGATTTGAAAGAGAAGCATCAATCAGTTGCCTCCTGTATGTATCACAACAGGGGATTGAACCCACAGCCTTTTGGTGTATGGTATGATGCTCCAATCCATTGAGCAACCTAGCCAGGACTCCAGTCAGAATTTCTTTAAATTCAACCATTTTATATTTGATTTTAGAAGTTTTTTATATTATGCTTTTATTATCAATGATTTAATTTAAAAACTTATTGTTAGTTTATTCAAGCAATGTAGACCTATTTCTCAATCTTATAATTATAAATATTGTGAAACTGTGTGCATGCACTATAGCACATATATAAAAATAATTTGTCTTTCAAATAGGAGTACCTACATATTCAGGAATGTTCATGTTAATGCTATTGTGAATACAATAGATGAGATCTAAGCAAGCATAAAAATAGCAGATTTAGAATTTAAATAACAATGTAGCTCATTACTGGGGAAAGAAAAACATTAACAGTTTAAAAATAGAGCTGAATTTAAAATAAAAGGGCTAAAACCCTCACTCTTAAAACCAAAGTGAATCTCATTACAGATTATATTCATATATTACTACACAATAAGTTAGATCATTTTAACTTCTTATACATTAATTCAAGAGCTTTTAAACTTTATTTATAAATCCCTTTTCCCCTTTAATTATATAAATTTTATTAATTGTGTTGTCAGCTTTCTGTAAAGTTTTTCTGGGTTAACAAGGGTCTACGAATTGAATATCTAATGAGTAAAGGTTCAGTAATATGTCTAAAGTTACTGACAATATTTATGGGCACCAATGACACTGAAATCTGAGTTACTTCACTAATTTCATGCTCTTTCAAATAAGGCACCTAGTTTTAATGGTATTTTGCAAGAGCAGGAAATTAAAGGAATCTTTGTTAAGAACTAGTTCTATTATCTTTAAAAGTCTCCAAAGATTATAAAAATTTGAATAACTCACTTATACATTTTAATTTATTTATTATTTTATTTTTACTGTCATAAGTTTGAAACTTGTCTGAATCTATGAATTAATTTCAGGAGAATTAACATAAAATATTGAGTCTTCTAATTCAAGAACATGGTATAACTTTATTTAGATCTTTATTTCCTCAGAAATGTTTCATAATTTACAAAATAGAGATTCTGAATATCTTTCATTACATTTATTTTTAGACATTTGACCTTTTGATACTACTAGTATTGTAAATGCTATTTTAAAAGTTTTATTTTCCAGTTATTTGTGCTATTATATAAATTATAATTAATATTTGATTATTGTCATTCTGTCCTGTGACGTAAGTTCGCTTACTAATGCTAGTAATTTTGTATAGATTTTTTAGGATTTTCTGTGTAAACAGTTCTATTATTTAAAATTGAAAGACTTTTTATTTTTTATTCCAATCTTTACACCTTTTTTTTTCCTTTCCTTATTGCACTGTCTTCTAGTACAAATTGGAATAAAAATGGCAAGAGAGGGTATTTTTGCCTTCTGCCTAATCATAGAGAAAAATAATTCAGTTTTTCACCATTAAGTTTAATGTGAGCACTAAATAACTGATGTGATTAGTAATTAGCCTTTCCCTATATTTGCTTAATCACAAACTAGTGAGCAACCCATCTCTCTATGGAAGAATCAAGCCATCTCTTTTTTTTTTTTTTTTTTAATATATTTTATTGATTTTTTACAGAGAGGAAGGGAGAGAGATAGAGAGTTAGAAACATCGATGAGAGAGAAACATCGATCAGCTGCCTCCTGCACATCTCCTACTGGGGATGTGCCCGCAACCCAGGTACATGCCCTTGACCGGAATCGAACCTGGGACCTTTCAGTCCGCAGGCCGACGCTCTATCCACTGAGCCAAACCGGTTTCGGCCCATCTCTTTTTTAAAATATATATTTGAAAGTGAGTTGCAGACATCCATTCACCTCACCTACAAACAACTAAATGTACATATCATTAACTATGGTTCATTGCTTATTCATATTCTGCTTTTTTTTTTCTTTTGAGGTAAAATTTAATGAATACACAAATCTGAGTTATATTATTATTTTTTAAATGTATTTTATTGATTTTTTACAGAGAGGAAGGGAGAGGGATAGAGAGTTAGAAACATGAGAGAAAAACATCAATCAGCTGCCTCCTGCACACCCCTCACTGGGCATGTGCCTACAACCCAGGTACATGCCCTTGACCTGAATTGAACCCGGGACCCTTCAGTCCACAGGCTGATGCTCTATCCACTGAGCCAACCCGGTTAGGGCATGAGTTATATTATTTCATTATTTTTTGACAAGTGCAAGCATCTGTGCAACCCAACTATTGTGGAAGACAAAATGCACTGGATGACTAGGATATGATTTTATTCAGGCTATTGCAATAGAGAAAACATTTATTAATGAGGAATGCCTCAAAGAAAATGATGTGGATTTAGAATTTTACAGAGGTAGGTAAACCAGGGAATTGATCGTACACAAGTGTTATGGGAGTCATGAGGAACGATAGACATGGGTCTCATTTAGAAATATGGAAGAGCAGGGTGGTCATTGGGGGAAAGCTGTTGCCAGGTAAACAAAGGGGAGATTCTTAACCATATTTGTTTTGGGGGAACACAGGTCTCAAGTAAAATTCAACATTGTCAGTTTTCATTTTTGTCTTAGAAGAATGATAGTTATTGCTGTATGCTGGGGTCCAACCCCAGCAGGTCCAGGGGTTCCCAAAGGTGTAGACGGAGTCAGCGAAGAAGGAATGACACAGAGACAGCGTTCAGTTGATCAGCAGCCTAGCCAGGATCTCTGGCCAGGATCTCCAGCCAAGTTCTGTTCAGGATCTCTAGCGAAGTTCTGGTTAGGATCTCCAGCCAGGTTCTGTGTCCATGTTCTGTTGCTAGGTTCTCCAGCCAGGTTCTGTAGCCATGTTCCCTCGCTAGGTTCTCCAGCCAGGTTCTGCCCATGTTCTCCAGCCAGGTTCAGTCACCAGGTTCTAGTCAGGTTCTCTTGCCATGTTCTATCCAGGTTCTGTAGCCAGGTTCTGTAGCCATGTTCCCTCGCTAGGTTCTCCAGCCAGGTTCTGCCCATGTTCTCCAGCCAGGTTCAGTCACCAGGTTCTAGTCAGGTTCTCTTGCCATGTTCTATCCAGGTTCTGTAGCCAGGTTCTGTCTCTAGGTTCTTCAGCCAGTTTCTGTCCAGGATCTTTTGCCATGTTCTCTCCAGCGAAGTTCTTCTGTCTCTATGTTCTGTGTAGGTTCTGTGTCTAGGTTCTGTGTGTAGGTTCTGTGTCTCTTGGTTCTGTCTTCTAAGTTCTGTGTTGTTACATCTGTATTTATACCAGTTGATTCCAATCCTATCAATTTCTATTCCAAAGGTTAGGGCGTTTCTTATCTCCATTCCAGGGAGTAAAGATTATGTAGCTTAAGCATGATTGTTCGTAGTTAAAGTGATTAATTACCCGCCTGCCACTTAGTTAAGAGGTTTGATTCCCTCCCCAACTTCAGGGGAAAATCCCTACCTGGGGAAACAACCTTTCTCAGAGACCTTGGTTAAAACACATAGTGCCAAGAAGGTGAGCAAACATATTAAGAACAGTATGCCATATATGCCAGGTCCCTTGAAACAGCAAGGATGGACTGGCTTCTGGCAGCTGTATACTAAGGAAAGATAAATAAGCATCCTGAGTGGGGAAAAGACGTGTTTAAGAAATAGTCCCTCAAGGACTCTTGTTGCTGTCAATTCTGTATAATTCGTTAGGTCATGTTTTGAGAGGTGGTGGCAAAGGTCAGTTGTTTCAGATTCTTAGAGATCAGGTATTCTAAAAGAGAAATGCCTAAAATAAAAATGAGAAAATATTAATTTAAAATGTTGTATTTAAAGAGCCAGGCCCTGGTCAGTGTGGCTCAGTTGGTAATGAGCCCTGAAAGTTTGCCAGTTCCATTCTCATCAAGGCACATCCCCAGGTTGCTGGATCAATCCCTTGTACAGGGCATACAGGAGGCAGCTGATTGATGTTTCACTCTCACATTGATGTTTCTCTCCACCTCTCCTTTCTCTCTTTCTAAAAATCCATTTTAAAAATCTTAAAAAAAAAAGTCAGGAATGGATCTGTCAATGTAAGAAACATTCAAATCTGTGAAGAATTTTTGTGAGTTTATTTGAGCCAAACTGTCAACAAATGCCGGAAAGCAGAATCTCAATGGATTGAGATAATGCTCTGAGGCCGTGGTTGGCAAACTGTGGTTCGCGAGCCACATGCGGCTCTTTGGCCCCTTGAGTGTGGCTCTCCCAAAAAATACCACGTGCAGGCACGCACTTTCAGTGCGATTGAAACCTCGTGGCCCATGTGCAGAAGTCGGTATTTTGTGGAAGAGCCACACTCAAGGGGCCAACGAGCCGCATGTGGCTCCCGAGCCGCGGTTTGCCGAGCCGCAGTTTGCTGACCACTGCTCTGGGGAATGGCAGTTTTGCACAGTTTTTTATACATTTATACATTACAATCAAAAGAGAAGACATAAGTGGGTTACATGAAATCCATTGGTGATAGATTAGGGAGGCAGGATAAAGGAACCTCCGGGATTAGATAAAAAGTAAAATGATAGACATATACGTCTTGTACTTAGGTGGGTGAACGATAGTTAACAGTCAACAGTTAACTCAATGAGGGGATTTGTGATCTCTGCATAGTGGTGCCTGTGCTTTGTGGGGTCCTGAAAAAGGAAAATTACTTTGACATTCCAATGATATGTTATCATGCATGCAAAAAGACAATAGACCAGCTCAGTTAAAGTGAAGACTGACCTTGGTGAGGGAAGATGCTGGCCTAGGCCATGACTACCCACTTTAAACTGCTTTTTAGTTAAAAACATTTTAATTTCAGATCATTCTTTGTTGTTACTTTAGGTCTCTGACTTTGCAAGGATGCCATGCAGGCCTTCCCTGAGCTTGTCAGGTTAGCCTGTGGCCCCTTTTCACCAGAGATCCTTGAGGGTAATCAATCCAGTGGCTTCTAACAGGTTAGTGGAGGAAAACCTTTGGCTGGGCAGCACCACTCCTTGAGTTTCTTGAAGCTCTCAAACTGTATGTTAATGCTTTTGGTGGTTATGCACATTCTTATTTAGAGGTATGTATGACCCAAGTATTTTGCCACACTTTTTTTTCCCCGAGGAGAATTTTGTCCCATAAATGAATTTCAATGATTGTGTGTCTCTCGGGACTTATGTCGGGATACCTGGCTTCAAATTGCTAGGCTTCATCAAATCTTGAGTAAATTTGCAAGGCCCTGCAGAACCCAGTAAGGCAGCGGTTCTCAACCTGTGGGTCGCGACCCCTTTGGGTAGCCTAAGACCATCGGAAAACACATATATAATTACATATTGTTTTTGTGATTAATCACTATGCTTTAATTATGTTCAATTTGTAACAATGAAATTGAGAGTCACCACAACATG
This sequence comes from Myotis myotis, assembly GCF_014108235.1. Classification (NCBI taxonomy): domain Eukaryota; kingdom Metazoa; phylum Chordata; class Mammalia; order Chiroptera; family Vespertilionidae; genus Myotis; species Myotis myotis. Next base: position 164,706,209 of record NW_023416313.1, read on the forward strand.
AGGAACTGTATTAAAGGGTCGTGGCATTAGGAAGGTTGAGAACCACTGCAGTAAGGGATCTGGGTAGTTAGATTTTAGGTCTCAGTGATACCAAGTCAAGCAAAAGGGAGAAAAACTGGAAAGTAAATTTGAAGAATTATAGCCAGATATGGAAGAAACTGGAAGCATTAAAAATGTGGTAAGAATTGTTAACTTGTACATGAGAATCCAGCCTAATTTACATCTAGATACCAAAACTGTTTTTCATACAATTGGAGAGGAAGTTAGATTTCTACCAGACAGGATAGAGCTTGCATATCTATCAGTTACCTGCAATTTACAAAGAGTTGCAAAATAGCTCAAAGACACTATAGTCACCCCTTGTTTTGATCAAAATATCTCAAAGAAAAATTACTCTTAATCACAAAACTAGATGGTCACATTAGATTTTTGCCTGATTATTTACATACATGCAGCAAGAATGGTAATTTACCACATAGACCTAAATTTGCTTTGCTGAAAATTTTTATAAGGAATCTAATATTGGACTTTTAAAAGCCTCTAAAGGATAGCTGGGCAAGCAAAGAACAAACTACCTAACTTCAGCCTTAATACCTGGAATTTTAGGGGAATTCCTCTTCTCTCAACGTCCCCAGAATATTTTAAGATTCTTGACATGACCTGCCTTACTCCCCTTGTGAAGTTGAGAACCTTTGTTTGTTCTGATTTATACCATTGTTTGTTCACTAGTTTGGGACGCACCATTTACTGAGAATCTTACAGTGAATTCTAAGAGAATATGTGCCCTTAGTTTCACACTTCATTTCCTATTTTAATGTCTCAAGAGTGAGCTAAGCCTTCTGAAGTAGGACTCCTCTTTTGTCCTGCCTTTAAAAAATAGGCCCACAGAAGTTTCTCTCTCATACTTACAGTGTCCAAGCCTGTTACCCAGACAACAATATCTGTACTCTTCCCTCATAATATAAATTTTAATAGAGGTTTCTTGGGTTTGGGTACTTATAACATAGTAAGAGAACCTGAGAAAGAATAGATATCACTAGTCCGTATTGCCCGTAAGTATATATCTATACACTTAAAAGGCTTAGTGACCAACCGTCCGTCCGACTGTCCGACCGATCAACCAGCTGGTACATATGACGTGCACTGGCAATTTAAAAATAAACGTTGACTCGTGCATGCATGATACATATAAAGCTCTTCGCTGGCACCAATTGCATGTGTGTGTTTTGATCTGTCATTTTTGATCATGAATTTGGTTGTGTTTGTTCACATTCTAAAGCTGAAAGAAAGCAGCGTACTTAACAGAATATGTCTGATGACCAACTATTGGCACAACTGTCTCCGTCTGACACTGGCCTCCCATTTAAATTAATTCAAAGACAGTTTCTCATGATGCCAGCATTTGTGATGACTATTAATAAATCACAAGGACAAACTCTAGACAGAGTAGGAATAATCCTACCTGAACCTGTTTTCGGACATGGTCAGTTATATGCTGCTTTCTCTCGAGTTTGAAGAGCGTGTGATATTAAAGTTGTAAATACTTCATCACAAGGGAAATTAGTCAAGCACTCTGAAAATGTTTTTACTCTTAATGTGGTATTTAGGGAGATATTAGAATAAGTTTAATCAACTTATCAGTCATTGTTTTTATCAATGTTGTTTTTATATCATGTTTTTGTTGTTTTTATGCCATGTCTTTGTTGTTCTATCAAGTTGTTATTATTTATTTATTAATCAATTTATATATTATTTTCATGTACATTTTACTAATTTTCTTTCATCTCTGACACTTCTATTATAGAGAAAGGGTGAATAGCAGTATTAAAATATTTTTTCTAATTCATTTCCTTTCAATGTGCATGAATCCATGCACTGGGCCACTAGTGTTAAATAAAAGTCTTTCAAAGTGCTAATAGTCATATAGAGGGTGAAAATCCTAACTTAAATGATAGCATTGAGAACAACACTGAATCAAGATAGATAATTTATACTTTATTATTTGTAGATTTTAGCCAGAATTCTGTCCTTAGCCAGAAAAATATTACTCCTCAGATTGAAAAGTAATCCTCTTATACTTGCAAAGCACTTAGAAATCTTCTATATGTCATTCAGGTGTAAATTAATGAATGTTATTTTTTTCTAATCACAGTTGCTATCATGATGTATTAACAGGAAAAGCTAATTGAATAGCAAAAAAATCCTAGAGTGAAAGAGCTGTTTCAGTCAGCTCTGGTTTACCATATCCTGGCAGCATTTCATTAAATTCTCAGAGAGTGAGAGAGTGCAACTGATTATTTGAAATGTAATAATTGACTGTTAGTGGAAAAGAAGTGATATGCAGAGCAGAGTGGGGACTTCTGTCATTGGTTATTCTACCTGCTGTTTTTCTCACAGTCAGAGCATCTCTTTGGTATGGAGGGAGGGAAGCTGAAATGGACTGACCCCTTTGTAGAGCTGGGGATGTGGACCCAAAGGCTTGGGAGAAACATAGCTCATGCTGCGCAGCCCACAAAGCCCCCATTATTGCTGTGTGGGCAACTCCGTTTGCATCTCATTGAAATTGTTGTCTAGCACATCAACATAGGCAATTAAAAAATAAAAGAGGGAAAACATCCGCCTGCTTGTTTAAGATGCCCAGCAAAAGAAGGAAAGCTTGAGATTTGAGAGAAAAGGGAAGGTTTGTAGTATCAAACTTCCATCCTCACCCCCCTACTGAAACTTGCCTATAAAGCTACTTTTTAAAAAGACTTTAAAAGAAGAGAAAGGAAAAGTTCTGAAAGAAGCTTTCATGTCTGCCAAAATGTAGGTTCATTAAACTGTAGATACAGTAATGCAATTTTGGTTCACTTGCTGTCATATTTATTTTAAAATAAATTGACTTTCAATGTATTTAATTTCTCAGGATGTTCCTCTGGGGCATGCATTCTATTTATGAGCTCGATAAGTACTACCAAGTCTGGATTGATAGAGAAAAAGAAACATAAAGCTAAGAAATTTTAAAAAGGAATCAGAGATTTTGGAAGGGAGTATAGGATTGTGAAAGAAAAAAAAAGTGGGATGAGAAATCAGGGAATGGGACTGCTATAAAGAGTTCAGAAATGGTACATAAAGCATGTGAGGAAGGGAAAGTATCAGAGAAGTGACCTTCATTCCCTGCCTTTCGTCTTCTGCCTCTGCTTCCTAGCTCTGCACAACGCCTCAGGGGTTTTCTCTTCTCTCTCTCCTCCTTGGACCACATATGTCAACATGTTCCAGTTTTCCCACAGGTGGAAGATGAAGAATCACTCATTACCTGAACTGCACATACCTTCTAACAGAAAGGAAGGCTCTCCAAACAGGCCTGTGGATACTGTGTGCACTGAAGCTGCTATTTGGATCTATTGAGAAGGGTGTGTGATTCCCAGAGTATAAATGAAAATGAAGCAGGCTCCTTATGCCAAAAGCAATTAACTAACCACAAGCTAAATAGGCTAAAAAACATTAACAGACCCATTGACATCCAACTTCAGAAACTTTCTTTGTCCAGAAAGAAGAAATGACATTAACAAATTGTATGTTGCAGAGACAGGGTGCCATATTTGACGTAAAGGCTGCCTGCATTTTCTATTACCAAGAGTTACAGGAGCCTTGAAAAGCACGCTTGTAATCTTGTCACAAAGGTAGACTGTCTATATGCTGACTGAGAAGGTGAGAATGAAAATAACATTTTTATTAACAGTCACACTTAGTATATATCATTTATCATTTCTTTAAGATTTTACAACACCCCTATGATGTAGATATTTTTATCCCCACTTTACAAAGAAGAAAATCAAAACACATAGAGGTTGTCCAAATTGTAGAACTAGTGAGCCTCAGAATCATGATTTAATTCAGTTTTAACATTGGTACCCATCCCTTCACTAGCATAATACCATGCTGCCCACCAGGGAAGGGTTACATCTATCTGTATTACTATCAATTTCATGACAATAATGTGCTTAGTAAAAGAATGCCTGTGCCTATGCATGTACATGGTCTCTTTAAAAATAGGACATCTAGCCCTAACCAGTTTGGCTCAGTGGATAGAGTGTCAGCATGTGGACTGAAAGGTCCCAGGTTCAATTCTGGTCAAAGGCATGTACCTTGGTTGCGGGCACATCCCCAATAGAAGGTGTGCAGGAGGCAGCTGATCAATGTTTCTCTCTCATCAGTGTTTCTAACTCTCTATCCTTCTCCCTTCCTCTCTGTAAAAAAATCAATAAAATATATTTTTTTAAAAATAGGACATCTATATTAATAATAGGGTAATATGCAAATTGGTCAGGATGCCATCACAGTAATGACCGATCAGCAGGCCGTGTGCGCAGCAGGCACAGGTGGGCGGGGACTTGCAGCTTTGGGAACGGGCGGGGCCGCAGCAGAGAGGCCTCTCTGTGTGCCTGTGCCAGGGGTCCACAGGCTCACAGAGAGGCCCTTTTGCTATGGGCCTTGCCCAGGGGTCCGCAAGCCTCCCCCGGCTCTGGCCTACCTCTTTGGGGCAATCCATCAAGGAGCCCTGGATGCGTGGGCGGGGCCTACCTCTTTGGGGTGTTGGATTGTGGGGCTCCCACACTGTGACAGGACACAGGCCAGGCTGGGGGACCCCACCCCTGTCTTGAGTGCACAAATTTCATGCACCGGGCCACTAGTTGACTAATAATTGACATACCTATTACTGTTAGGGACATTATTGACTCCCCAGAAACCCTCCTTGTCACCACTGTCCCCAACCAAGAATATTAACTACTGACTTCTAGGAGTATAGAGGCTTTTTATCTGTCCTTGAACTTTATATAAATGGAATTATAGAGTATATACTCTTGTGTCTGGCTGGTTTTGCTTAACATTATGCTTATGAGATTTATCATTATTTCTGCAATAGAATACTACATAGCAATGAGAATAAATAATCATGGCATCGTATTATGTTTCATTACAATTTATTTCTCCATGCTGCTATTGAGCATTTTGGTGGTATTCAGATTCTGGCTATTATGAGTACTGCTGCTATAAGCACTCTAATAAATTGGCAAATGTATGGACACATTTCTGTTGGATATATCACTAGGAGTGACATAGACATAAAAGGTACATATATTCAGTTTTGTGGTATTTTAAATGTTCTGTGAACTGTGGAGAGGAGATTATCATATTTCAATGTCACTCAAGAAAATGTTATGGAAAAGGAAGGTGCTAACGAGTTTTAGAAGTCTGTTATGTGCCAGACACTCTGCTGGATGTTTTCCTGGCAGCTTTAAAGTAGGGAATGCTGTGGACTGCTGCCTCTGTCTTTCCTGTGCCACTGTTCCAGAAAAGCATTCTCCAGGTTCAAGCCATGTTTGTTTTTTATTGTTTCCAGGTGGCCTCTTACTAACATTGTTGGGCAGGGAACTATGCCTTTCCCTTGACTGCTCTCCTAAACCCCATCTCCAAGCTGTTTTTCTGGCCACTGCCCCCTCTTCCCTATTGTCTTCAGCTCCTTCCAAATATTGTTTACCCCTCTGTTTATCCACTATGGTTCCCTGATTTTCAGAATAACATGATCTAAAATTTTTAGACTCCAGAATGACTTTTAGTCTTGGTTCCTCAGAGGCCAAACTGCTGGAAAAATCCTCCATAGCGGTTCCCTTTTTCTCATTTAAGGGACAGAAGTGCCCCCATATTCTATCTCATCCCCATCTTCCTTTTTTCCTAAATTCCCAAACTTTTTAAAACCCCAAAGTGGCAGGACCTGGAAAGTGGTTATTTGACAGACATACTGAATAAAATCAGTAGGAAGAAGTGTGTGTGTGTGTGTGTGTGTGTGTGTGTGTGTGTGTGTTTTCACTCAAGCACATGATGTGTCCTGATTGACTAAATTTAAACACCTACAGAGGCTGTGACACCACAAGAGTCATTGTGGACAATAGGTGGAGACTGGTTGATTGGTTGAATCATCATTTGACTTCATGTCAGAGGCTTTGGTGTTTGCTGATAGCTAACATCTGTCTTCTCTCAGTCAATTGCTGCTGGTCTTCTTCTCATAGTCTTCACTTCTCCTAAAAATCCCTTACTGAGATGACTTTAACATTCTATTGGGAATGGCCAGAGGCACACTTGGGTCTAGTTGACCCCAAGAGGAGAACCAAGCCTCATCAGCAGTGGGTGGGCAGGGGCCCTGGTAGTTGCTTATGCTCTCCCACTATGCGAGATGTGTCCAGCTGGAGAAAATTTGGGACTAGACCAGAAATACAGCAAGCAAACACTTCCCATATGTGTGAGCCTGTCTCTACCCTGCATTTAATCATAGCCAGCCCACCCACCACCCTCCCACAGCTGACACATGCAAACAATTCACAGACAGCATCTGCCCCAGGCCGTTGTCCCAGCCGGGGTCCTCATTATATCTGCTGCTGCTCTTGCACTTGCCTCCCCGGGACAGGAAGTCCTGGGTCCATAGGCACAGTTTCTGTTTGACCTCCTATTTTTAACTCCCTTCCTTGACTGAGTGGGCTTTGGCTTCTTTTGTTTTTATCATCTCTCCCCACTGCTCTAATTTTGGTTCTCCTATAGCATCTTCACCCTGGGAATTCCACACATTTGCCACGGAAACCACCACCCATCTCTACAACATCTAATCCAGGGGTTTTAGACAGTAGTCATTCTTCTTTAATACCAGAACAAGAGGCATTCATTAAACAGAGCATATACCATCATAGATGTCAAGGGGTATTAGCATGTGTCAGAAGATGTACTTGAAGCTATTTTACATAGTGCAATTTCAATACTTATCATTAATATCGTATGAGTTTTAAAAGATAATTTTAAAAAGTGACAGGGCATAGAGAAAGAGTACTGGAGTATGTTGAGTCTATAGTTCTCTTCGTATGCCTGTCACTGGATCTCAGTTTCTTAACCACTCACACACATTTATTATAATGGGTATTACTTAGGTCCTTTCTAAGTGTTTAAGTCAGAAATTCTTTGACTCTCTCTGCAGAAAAAAGTAATTATGCTTCAAGATCTAGGTTATCCTGTAAACTATAGATTCTACTATAAATTTTGTGAATTCTCTTCTCAGTTTCCCTAGAATTCAAAAAGAATAAGTCCAGTTTTCCAAGGTAATTACAAAGACTATCCTAGTAATTGTGCCCCAAAGTTACAAAAGTTCTTACTCAGAGGTACTAGCTGCCCTGACATTCTTTTGTCAGGTTTTGCATTATTTTCTATATCTCCTCTTTAACCCAATTTTCTGTATTTTCTAGCAGAAATAGAACACAGTTCCTTAAAGTGTAACAACAATGATTTCCTTTATCATTCTACACTTTGGAACTTTTGCTTCAGGTACTTTTAAATGAGCAGACCCGAAATCTTGAAATTAAACTGCCAGTTATTAGAGATGATATTTCATGCCTCACATGGGGCGCACCTCCATTTCATATTGCATTTGTGATAGACAGTTCTTTGCATGAATAATAGAATGGCCCTGAATGAATTCACGTCAGCTCTGCCTCAGGGAGAAACGCAAGGTGAGCTCCATGACTCCTACTAGTGTGATCCTTTGCCTGTTGACATTACTTTTAAACTTTTCTTCCGTAGGCTGCAGCCATGTGTATTAAATAAATGATAAACACTATTTCTCTCACAAGGCCAGCTTACCATTTGAGCTACAAAAAATGCTTTGCAGGTAGTTGAGAGGTTAATATCACTGAATTATTTATTTATTCTGGATAGTTTAAACATCCCTACTTTCTGCCTTTTTTCTAACCTTTCTAGTGACTGCTTATGAGTGGGGGAATATATAATCTCCAACAAGGGCAGATTACAAAGATTGTCTCTTGTCTTTGGTGGAATTAAAAAACAACAACATGAGTTCTTTCTTTATGGGAGAGATTTTTAAATTTTTTCTTTCTACCAGAAAACAGTTGGGAGAATATAGAAAAAAAAGCAAAAGAAAAGATAGGAGAACGTAGCAAGATATTCTACCATAATGGCAACCCTAAAACTGGGCAGATATCCTGGCACCTATGTTATATATTATGACCATCCCCTCCCCCATAAAACTATTATTCAGATAAAGGGTGAATAAATTGAGCAAGGGCATTCTTAAAGAGTAAATAAAAAGGAGAAGCAATGCAAAAAAGCATCCCTCATCTTGAGGAATGAAACTGCCAGGCAGCCGCTCCTGCACAGCCTTGCCACTCTTTAAAGTCCTTCAAGAATCCTCAAATTTACAACTGCGAAATCATTGCACAGGTTCCGGCCTTTCTTTCAGGTCTCATTTCAATCATATCTTTATACTTTGTTATCTTTTCCTGTTAACCACCTCTTTAACTTTAACTATAATGAATGATAATGAACAAAGAACGACCAAACTAGGCTTGTTCACAGCTAAATCTTTTCATCCCACCTGTCATGTCAGCTTGGTGCCTCACTCAAAACGCACATCCCTGAAATGACTTGTCTGAACTTGAGAACTGCAGATTGGACCAGTTTAGCTCTCATGGTTCCTTATCTCTTTCATCCCTGAGTCCACTTATCTGACTTGAAGAAAATATGCGAACCTAGGTTCTGGGTGGGCCCTTCAAGTCTACAGCATTCTGGAGCCTACCCCTGAATGAACTTTTCTGACACACAGAAGTTCTGAGGGGGCTATATGTACATGAACAACATGAATTTCTCTAGAAAGTAGCTGTGAAATTTTTTGCTCTGGCAGAAAAGAAATCTTGAAAATTGTCTAAAAGGCTGATGCTACGTCTTTAGATGTCAGAGTTCTAACTCATACAAGCAGCTGAAGTTCTTTCGACTGCAGTGGACCATACCTATTTCTTCACCTGCCCGCAGTGTATCCTTTCTTCTAGCTAGCTTTCATCTGAGTGCAGAGTGGAAACAAGGCAAAAAGAAGTCAAGGTATTGGCCTTCATTGTTGTACCTCACAGTCAGCTCTGTTCCAAGTAATTAAGCCTAAATTATTAGACAAACTAACGTATCTTCCTTGATTCCCTTCCTCAATGACATTTCTGAGGTTATCCACAGCCAAAACATCAAAGGTACCTTTGATAATTGTCACTAATCCATCATTCACCGCATTTAATTCGTTAAAAAAGTCTCAAATCTGTCTATCTGTCTCAATTACAATTGCTGAAATTCCATTCTTGTCTTGACTTTTTGCTTGATAAAGTCAGGTCTCTACAGCCCTGAGTCTAAACTAGCCGGCACACCTCCAGTTTTCCTCCCACATTGCAGTGCTATGTGCTAGAAGGGGGAGTGATTTAATGGAAGGTCTAATCTGGGTAGTCACTGTGGTGGTTGTTTTGCATAGTCTGTTTTACTTAATTCTTACATTATCTCTTTAAGGTAGGTATTGATAATTTGATTTTTACCAATGTTGAAATAAAGGCCTACAAAGCTTAAAACAATTACTTCTGTAGCACAGAGCTAGAAACTAGTGGAGCAAGGATCGAAACCAATATCTGGTTCACCTCAGATTTTATAGAATTTGTATAATAGCCTGCTATCTCTCAATCATATATAACTGAATGGATAAGTAAGGTACTGAGTGAATGAATGTATTTATTTACGCATGAATATATGAAAGACAGGAGTTATGTCCTTTTGCAAGCAGGGGACTGTAGTCTGTTAAGTGCTATTTTATAGTAATTGCTATGGATATTTAATCTTTGAGTCTGAAACAGTTCTTCCACCTGTACACTCCACAGTCCACATTCTTACTTAGGACAGCAAAGCACAACTTAATAAGCTGGTATTGAAAGAATTCTGATTGGGAGTGTATTAACGCTTCCTTCAATTAGTTTCCTCCAGAGTTAATCCCATTTACTTTTCCTGTTTGGGCAACCAGCTGTTTGAGGTTGCCGGGCAACCAAGGGCTGAAGGGAGAGGGGTTGGGGAGAGAATGGAGACCCAGAAGCTTCAACCAAGGTGAATATTAAATGAGAATCAAATGTCAGAGACTTTATTTTAGGGAACAAACAGATCATCCCAAAGTGAACATTAGAAAGGTGAACTAAATTCAGTACGGAACATTTGTTTTCACTATTTATATTCTTAGCATAATCTAATTTTTCTTCTGATGCTGTGTGGCAACAAAGAGCCCAGGGGGTTAGATTTTGAGTGAAAGGAAAAAAGTGTGGCTTCGGGGAAAGCAAAAGTGGTCGTGAAATGGCAGCTTTCCTCTGGGGTGACTATTGTTTCTGTAGAAGAGGATTAAACAGTGGAGTGTGTTTAATCCTGCAGAAACTTCAGAAACACAAAGCAGGGGGCCAGAGCTTATAGGAAATACTAATATTGTGGAGATGTAAGTAAGTAACTAAATAAATAAATACATTCTCAGGTCAGGGGTTCAGGGAAATCAGGGCATTATATACAGATACTAAAGGTAAGAGAGGAAATGGAATGCAGGCATTCATGCCCCAGTCCCATAATTCTAGATCCCAATCCCTCTCCATGTCAATGCTGGGAGTGTTGGTGGCAAGCTGATCCTTAGAAGGTGGGCCAGACCTGAATAGCTTTATCCTGGAATGAAATAAGTGCCTGGGAAAGACAGTTTCCTCTCAGACACATTGGTTGAGTGTAGAAGGGAAGGGTAGTGTAATAAACTAAAAGTAAAGAAAAATCTTCTGGTGATCTTGGGTAAGAAACGTCGTCTTTTTAGAGCCCCTGCAATATGTCTGCCTGTTTGACAGGTATTTTTTCACCTAAGAAACACAAGGGTACATTCACATCTCTGGTTAAGGCCGATACATAACAGAAGTTGCGGGAATTGCTGCAAAGATTTTTAACTAAAGCTAAAATTCCAAAGCCCACCGGGGTCGTTATGTCACCTTTAGCATGTCAAGCACTAATCCAGATATGAAAACAATGCAAAATTATTTTTCCTGAAAGTAAAGTGAGAATGTTTCACTTAACTTCCAGTAACATATTCTCAAAAGGCAATTACTTCTATCACTTCCATGGGAATATAACTGAAATGAAAGAGGGAGAGAGAGATTGAGAAACTTAAAGATTAAGAATTGTCCAGTTCTAGCCATAGCTGTTTGCTCAGTGGATAGTGTCAGCCTGCGGACTGAAGGGTCCCAGGTTTGATTCCAGTCAAGGGCACATGCCAGAGTTGAGGGCTGATCCCCAGTGTGGGGTCTGCAGGAGGCAGCCGATCAATGATTCTCTCTCATCATTGATGTTTATCTCTCTCTCCCTCTCCCTTCTGCTCTGAAATCAATAAAGGTATTTAAAAAAAAAAAAGAATTGTCCAGTTCTATGTAAATAGAATAATGTATTCGTTGAAATATGAACTGTATGTCTTTTAATTAAGTAATGATAAATATTTTAAAATGTTCACAGCTTTATGAATTACTACTTTCCATTAATTCTCTTTTTTTCTAATAAATATAGCCAATATGTGGGACCAGACACACACACACACACACACACTTGAATACAGAGTAAGAAAAACATTTGTTGCATGAGGTAATTTGTAAGGAATTTTTAGCCAAAAGACCAGTTTTGTTATTCATGGCCCTCTGTACTGATGTGAAAACAGCCCTCTTTTATTGTAATTATTTTCTGTGTTTCAATGTATACCCCAGCTAGTCTAGGTGTTCTGCTGGGTTTCTCACAGCCTTGGGAGAAAGGGTCACAGCATAATATTTTTCTTCATATAAAAAGTTGGTCTAAACACAATCATTTAGCATCAGAAATATTTCCTTGGTGCCACATGAATAAAGGTGCTCCCTCAAAACAGTAAATTGAAAAGACATAATCTATATGTCCATTGCAGCATTATTTACAATAGCCAAGATATGGAAGCAACCTAACTGTCCACCAGTAGATGACTGTATAAAGAAGAAGTGGTGTATATATACAATGGAATATGTCTCAGCCATAAAAAATGAATAAAACCTTGCCATCTGTAACAACATGGATGGATCTACAGGGTATTGTGCTGAGTAAAATAAGTCAGAGAAAGACAAATGCCAGATGATTTTACTTATATGTAGAATTTATAAAACAAAATAAGCAAGCAGAACAGAAATAGACTCATAGATATGGAGAACATTTTGACATGCAAATTAAGAAGTACAAATTGATAGTTACAGAATAGTCATGGGTTATAAACTATATCATAAGGAATAGTCAATAATATTGTGATAACTATACATGGTGTCCAATGGATACTAGAGTTATTGGGATAATCACTTTATAAGTGATATAAATGTCGAATCACTGGGTTGTACATCAGAAACTAATATAATATTATATATCAACTATAAAAAATTAAAAATTATCTCAAAAAACACACACTGATACCATCTCAATTCAAGTTGAAAAAAACATGTTTTTTTTAAAGCTAAGAAACAATTTTAAACCGTAATAAATCTGAAAAAAATGGCAAAGGACTTAAATAGACATTTCTCCAAACAAAATTTACAAATGACCAACAAGTACATATAGAGATACTAAACACTGTTAATCATTAGGGAGATGCAAAACCACCCATTTTACACCAATTAGGATGGCTAGAATATAAAAAAAAAAGAAAATAACAAGTATTTACAAGAATATGGAGGAATTGGAAACTGATGCACTGCTGGTGGAAATATGAAATGGTATGGCTGTTGGTGAAAACAGTATGGTGTTCCTCAAAAAGTTAATAGAGAATTATGTGATCTAGCAACTCCACTTCTAGCTATAGACCCAAAAGAATTGAAAGCAAAGACTTTACCAGATCCTTGCACAGCAATGTTTATAGTGCCATTATTAACAGTAACCAAAAGGTGGAAACAATCTCACGTTCCATCAACAGATGATATATGTGGTATATGTATTTAATGGGATATTATTCAGTTTTAAAAAGTAATAACATGTTCATGCTACAACATGGATGAACCTTAAATACATTATGCTAAGTGAAATAAGTCAGATACAAAATGACAAATATTGTATGGTTCTACCTATATGAAGTACTTAGAATAGGCAAATTGATACAGATAGAAAGTAGAATTGCAGTTACCAGGGGTTGGGAGGGATTGTCTAATGTGTACATGTTTCTGTTGGAGAACATAAAACAATTCTGGAAACAGATGGTGGTGATGGTTGCAAAATATTGAGCATGTAGTTAATGCTAGTGAATTGTACACTAACACTGGTTAAAATGACAAAATTTATGTTATGCATATTTTATTACATTAAAAACTTAAAATATAAAATTTAAAAATTAAAAGAGGTGCTCTACAAAACTTTAGGTGAAAACATACCACAAGTTGTAGAATCATTGAATGTTAGAGCACTTATTTCCCTATGTCCTTTTCAACATGTCATGTTTAGAAGTCATGATATTATGAGTGACTTTTTAATATATGCATAGGACCTAGCAGCACAAAATTGGTCAATTGCCTTTGGTTAGTTATAAGCTTAAGCAGTTTCCTCACCTAGGTAGTATTTACACTCAATGTTGGGAAGAGAAATTTGGAAGGAACTGACTCCTGGAAATACACTTACTGTACCCAGTGTTTTCCCCATTTTCACAGTTCAGAACAAAATCCCTATAGGAATCAATCAATATCTGTGAAGCTAAACAAAAGAAAATTTACCAAGTTATGCAGTCTGAGTGGTGATCTGCAGGGTTTTCTGAAGCCAGAGATCCTTGAATTTACTTAATTATCATTATTTGTTGACCCACAAGAAATAGGAGGCCAGTATGGTCCCCTGAGACTAGCATTGGTTTTCCATTGGTCTCTTTGGCATTCAAATTCAAACTTTATGGATCCAGATGCCTATGGTAGTAGATTCACCAGTCTTGGCCATCGTCCCATTTGGGACCCATGAGACTAGAGAAACTTCCTAGTCTTTTTATATTTTATGGAAGTATCTAGTAGTAGATACAGTGGGGCCTTGACTTACGAGTTTAATTCGTTCCGAGACCGAGCTCGTTAAGGAGCTCATTAAGGAGCTTGTTAACTCAAAGTACTCTATCAACTCAATGCAAAAAATCCGCCGAGAGACAGCTGGTATCTCAAAAAACTCATTAGTCTGGACACTCATAAGTCAAGGCCCTACTGTATGTTACTGTTTTCAGTGATTTACTTTCTGGTTTCCTGTAAGAGGATTACACATTCCTACCTTTATTGACTTGAGGGTTGGAGAAATTACATGCTTTAGTCAATGGAATGTGAATATGTGTAACTCACACCACTTCTGTACAGAAGCTTTTAGAAGCATCAGACATTTCTGCCACCACTTTTGCTCTTTCCCTTGCATGTTTCAGATTTGGGCTGTTTCTTCAGTTCTAGAATTAGAAGGAAGGTAAAGTAAAGCCATAGCCAGCCTGTGTCCAACTTGTAACATGAATGAGATGTAGACCTGTATTTTGGTAAGCCACTGAGATGTGGAGATTGTTTGTTAATAAAGCAAAACTGACTAATACAGATGTTTACCTTAAAGTATCCTTTCTTTAGCTCTTTTCTAAAATAGTCAGGGAGTTATTTTGGCTTTATCTCCAAAATTGTGTTAACCTCCTTAAAATATTTCTTGTAATCTCAGAGGCTTCTGGTCACAATAATGTAAATAAATTAATGAGTTGAAATAAATTACTTAAATGATTGAACACTTTCTTTAAGTCAAGTACTGTAGATGCAAAACAGATAAGACATGGTGCCTGTCCTCATGGAAGAGAGAGGCAGTGAAGATAATAAAAATGCAATGTGATACTTCTTATGGAGACATGTTCAGGAAATTATAACAGTCCATTTGTTCACTTAACAATGTGCCCCAGTACTTTATTAATCCTTCCTTTTTCTTCACCTATAGTTTCAAGCTCTGCAAATAAAAGAATACGGTTATGCCTAAGGTGGCCTACAGACTTCTCTAGCTCTTGACTATCCTCTCCCCTCAACTCTTTTCTCTCACATACCACATCTAATCCTTTAAAAGATTTTCACACTATCTTCAATAGATATTCAGAATCTGGTCACCTATCAGTTGCTACCTCCACTACCACCACTCTGGTTCAAGCTAACAACATCTCTTACTTCAACTATTATAAAAGCTTCCTAAATGATCTCTTTACCTTTAGTCTTATCTGCCTTCCCCCACCCCCCACTCCCTCAGTTAATTTCCACAAAGTGACTAGTGGGGGATTTTTCAAGCATGAGTTAGACCATGTGACTCCTATATTCAGAACCTTCTATCAGCTCCTGTACCAATCAAAAGAAAGCCAAAGTCCTCTCAGTTGCTTACCAGGACCTCTATGTTTTCCCACCTGCACCTCTGCCTCTTCTCTGAAAGCTTCTACTGCAATTTCCCTCGCCCCACCTGCCTCACCCCTGCTCTTTGCTGTTCTGGCATATACCAGGCAGCCTCCTATCCCAAGAATTTCTCAGTTCTGTTCCTTCTTGTTAGCTTGTTCTTCCTTACATACCTACATGACTGACTCTCTCTCTCTCTCTCTCTCTCTCTCTCTCTCTCTCTCTTTCTCTTCCTTCAGCTCTGTGCTCAAATGTCACCTCTTCACTGACCAACAAAAATCTACACTGTGGAGTCTAGACTTTTAAATACATACAGAAAGGATTTTCTACCAGGAGATTTTTCTTTGTTTTGCTAAAAGACTATTAGTGAAGAGCAACCATTGTCTAAAATAAAAACAAGTATTATTGCCCCTGAGGATGTCTGGCTTAGGTGTAGTTTCCACTCTTTCTAAACAAAATGTGTGCATAAAGAGTGGGATGAAATAAGCATTTACCGGATAAAATATCCAATGTGGAAATTCAATGGCATGGATAAAGGCCCCAGATCTAAAATGGAAACTGCTTGAAGGGCCATGGAAATTTGAACGATCCTGTTTGGAGGTCCTGAGTGCTGGGAGGACAGAGGGAGCTCCTTTCTTTATGTCAGATTCCAGGCCCTACATTGCCTTTGTGTTCCTGTATTTCAGCCAGAGGAGACACCTGAGCAGATGGCCAGGTGCTCAAGTCCGTTATCTGAAGCCTCACTGCCTTTTCCATCTACCTCACACACGGCTCCAAACCCATCCCTGTAAAGTGGGACCTGGGGGTGGAGGCATAGAACTCCAGCACAGGACTCACTCAGCTGGTCCCGGGGCAGAGCTAACAACCTGACTGGAGATTTTACTAAGCCCATATTGTCTGCCTTTCCCTTTCCTCTCTCCCAACCAACTCCTTTGTTGGAAGCTTTTGTTAGTTCTCTTCCTATGAGAGTTTTCGGAAATAGAGATCACTTCCTTGTAAACTAATAACACTTTTACACCCAATCCTTTACTCTGCCCTCTATCCCATGCTGTTGACCCACCAGTATCCATAAGTCTTGAAATAGTTTTCTCTCTACACCTCCCACCACTCACACAACTGACATTATTTTAGAAAGTTATTTTTACCATTATCATTTTTTTTATATCTTAACACTGTGGTGGGCTTATTGCTGTGTGTGATTATGTCTGTCTAAGCTAGGTCTGTTTTTAAATATACTATCTTAGGTCTAAACAAGGTATGCAGCGGTAAGCAAAAGTTGGCCTCTGAGATCAAGTGAGATACTGTGAGATCAAGTTAACGTTCTCCAACTGTGTAATAGATTTCAGAGAGTAAGGAATAGGGAGAGAGAGATAGAAATATCAGTGTTGAGAGAGATTCATTGATCGGATGTCTCCTGCATGATTGGGGATGGAGCCCACAACACAAGCATGTGCCCTGACTGGGCATCGAACCATGACCTCCTGGTTCATAGGTCGACGCTCAAGTACTGAGCCACCTCAGGCAGGTTGTTGATATCTTTTATGTAAAAGAAATCTTGTATGTTTGCACAAATCATACAGAATTTATATTCTTTATTTATCAGGAAATCTTCTTTGATGTAGGAAGAACACATTAAAATGGATAAATAATTCATGTTAGTTTTAGGAAATAGAAAAACAAATGTGTGATTGGAAAATGCACTGCTTCACTCTTTGAAACACTGATTGAACATTGGGCATTGATGGTAAGGCCGCTGTGAACACTGATTGGAAGGCCACTGTGTTCAGGGAACTGTGACCGCAGAAAATAAAGGAGTGTCCGGAAGATGTACCTTCATTTTGAGAGGTTTACAGTGGGATGCAGGGGAAAACCTGTAAAAGTGAATGGCAGTATATTTGGTTGTTACCTACTGGCTATATAAAATTGCTTTTGGACATGTTTCATGATTCCTCATAAAACAAAGACTTAATAAGTTTTCTTGGCAGCTGATGGGCAAAGTTAAAAAAAAATTAAATGACCTTTCTGTTTGCCTTTCAGCAGTTTCTGGCAATGCTTTCTTTTTATTTTAAGCAGATGAGTTTTTAAAACAATGATTGCATTTAGAATCTTGAAGAGAGCTTATAAATCATGGATTTGGTGAGTTAGGTCCTGAGATCTGAACTGTGAGCTAGGCACACATAGCAGGGCCTAGAAGTTCTGGTATTTGCAAATGCATAGGTAGACAAGCAGACATGATAAGGGCAAGCATTAGGCTTGCACCATTTGAGTTACAAACCACGGGACTTATTTTTTAGCTCCACTGAAGACTGGCGTGTCAAGCCGGGGTGTGGGTCCTGTGCACAGGGTGAGCAATAAGGGTGACCGGACTCAGATAGAGAAAACACTCATTATTAGTTTTGATAGCTATGTCATTGAAACCCCATTTCCTGAGTGGATGGGTATACCAATTTAAATATTTGCTATTCATTCCATGTTGCTCAGCGTCTTTTCTTCCTGTCCGTCTCCCAAGAGTGCTCTTGATGAGAAATTTTTTTCTTATCAGGAAATTGATTTTCTTGCATCTCTTTCTGAGATTACTGAATCCAATCTTGGAGTAGAATAACTCAATTCTTAGGAGGAAAAAAAGTCTAATTTGGGAGACTGGCGGTGGTTGTTTTTCTTTTCCCAGTCACAGCATTAAGTTGTCTGTGAGCATGCCAGTAACAGAGGCAGAGTGGGCATCTCCTGGCCTGCTGGGTCCTTCCCCATGAACCAGCCAGCCTCTGCCAGCAATGCTCTTCTTCCCGCTGGGCTCTGAGCCCCCTCTTCCCACCCTGGGAAGCATCCTGCTCAGATGTAGCCTTTCACTCTGTTACTCTGGGTCTAAAATCATCTGAGCTTTCTTGGTCTTACTTCCTATGCACCCTGACAAACCCTTGCTGGGCTATCTGCCCTTACAATTGTGCATTCTTGCCTTTTTGGTCAGAATTCCCCCTGAGTTCCCCACTCTTCCCTGTGCTGATGATAGGTGACTTAATGGCCTAAATGTTGGATTAATGAAAGCTGGATTTCTAGGTCCAAGATGGATATAGTTGGTTGCACTTTGTATTTTTCCAGAAGAAATGCACTAAGAGGTTTCATTATGCATAAGGGCCTTAGCCATGGTACCTTTGAAAGGGTGACGTGTATATTTATATCTTACCTTGATGTTTTATTAATGAGCAATAGTGGTTTAGTCTACAGTGGCAACAGGGAGTTGGAAATCAGTCTGGGTGTTTGGGTCTCATTTATTTAAGTCGTAAAATCAGAACTGGTTTGATTTTGATGCACATGGATGTGGTTATTATGAACAATTATGGTAAGAATACCCAATTTCCTATAATTAATATGCCTGGTGTATTCAATTGATTGGAGTTTACCCAGTGAACATTGTGCTGTTTCTATGTAGAAAGTGTATTCAATTAAATCTTGTATAACATGCACTTTGTCCAAAAAAATTTTTTTTTTCAAGTTGCTTGTGGTGTTGCTGGTATTTGTTCTGCAGTGTCAGCAGTGCTTGTGGGCCAAAAGCAGAAGGAAGACTGCAGTTGAAGCAACATTTTTTTTTATTCACTTTCCAACATTCTTAAAACTGCCTGGCCCTAGCCGGTTTGGCTCAGTGAATAGAGTGTCAGCCTGTGGACTGTAGAGCCCCAGGTTTGATCCTGGTCAAGGGCACATGCCCAGGTTGCGGGCTTGATCCCCAGTGGGGGGCGTGCAGGAGGCAGCCAATCAATGATTCTCTCTCATCATTGATGTTTCTATCTCTCTCTCCCTCTACCTTCCTCTCCGAAGTCAATAAAAATATATTTTAAAAAACTGACTGAAAAGAAATGTTGGAACTGTGTTCTGAAAGTACTTTTGAGAGCCCTGTATTACAGGAGAAGCTAGGAACCTTGTAGTTCTGAGGAGGAAGAAAAAGACTGTGGGAACCTCTCCCCTTTCCCAGACTTAGTGACAATGCTAGCTCATTTTAAATCTCTTTTCAAAACTACAACATAAAATTTAAAATGTTACAAAAAGAACTTCTGTGTGATTTCTCAGTTTCTTGGTTCTTCTTGGAGTAGGAAGAGGACAACTCTCCTTGTAAATAATGAGGCAAATCTGTCTTATGCAGAAAAAGCCACAACCCTCAAAACAGCCCAATATGCTCTTTTCGCAGAATGCCTCTGGGTCTCTTGCTGCAATATTTTACCTCTGTCCCTTGCAGAGACCTTTCCTTTTCCTACTTCTAGCTGAAGGCTAGGTGTGAGGTGGAATGGGTATTCTGCCTAAATTTTTATTCTTTTTCTTCTCAGCTATTGCCAACAATTGACAAAGACAGAGAGGGGAAACACAATCTCAATACTTGAGAATGTTTATGCCTCTTATTCTCTTTCCAGAATGGAACAAAACCTGAAACATTTAATTATCTTGTGCAATATTTTCTGTCTCTGCTGACTTGGTTTTGAAAGGAATCATTAAGACACTTGCAGCCTTAGCCTAGCCCTTGGCTGTTAACAGAGCAGGGGGAGCCAAGAGAAGCAAAAAGACCCACAGGGCTGCAAAGAGGGACCTTGGAGGCAGGTATCAGCAGGAAGGCCGATATTCTGTGCAGCAGTTTTGCCAACTGTGCAACAAAGGCAAATAAATGCAATTATTTATCTTATAATGTTTTCGAAAATCCTTTGTTATATTTTTGCATGTGTGAGCATATCAAGAGAGATCATGTATGAGAAATTACTTTAAAAAATCATAGGTTTGCCGAAACCGGTTTGGCTCAGGGTATAGAGCCTCGGCCTGCGGACTGAAAGGTCCCAG
This sequence comes from Myotis myotis, assembly GCF_014108235.1. Lineage (NCBI taxonomy): Eukaryota > Metazoa > Chordata > Mammalia > Chiroptera > Vespertilionidae > Myotis > Myotis myotis. The sequence continues at coordinate 164,726,290 of NW_023416313.1, forward strand.
GTTCGATTCCAGTCAAGGGCATGTACCTGGGTTGCAGGCATATCCCCAGTAGGAGATGTGCAGGAGGCAGCTGATCGATGTTTCTCTCTCATCGATGTTTCTAACTCTCTATCTCTCTCCCTTCCTCTCTGTAAAAAATCAATAAAATATATTAAAAAAAAAATCATAGGTTAGAGTCCTTGCTGGTGTTCTTGGTGATGAGAGCATGGGTCCCGCACCCCAGAGAGTTGTGGGTTTGATTCCTGGTCAAGAGCACGTACCTGTGGTGCAGTACCTGGGTTCCAGGTTCGATCTCTAGCCCAAATCAGGGTGTGTGTGGGAGGTAACCCCTCAATGTGCCTCTTTCACATTGATATCTCTATTTCTCCCTCTCTCTTCCTCCCTCCTCCTTCTCCTTCTCCTCCTCCTCTTCCTCCTCCTCCTCCTCCTCCTCCCTCATAGTCTCTCTAAAAAATCAATGGACAAAAATCTCCTTGGGTGAGGATCAACCCAAACAAATCATTGGCTAGAGAAAGATAAATTAAAATATAAATCATTGACCTTATTTTTCCAACTTTAGTGGCAGCCAGGATTGCACAGTTTGAAGAATGAAGATGCTCTTTCCCTCTACCATGCTACTCCTCTCTCTAAATAGGCACATGACTTGGCACAAACAGTTGGGTCCTTTTTAAGGCCCAGTATCACTATGAATTACAGATCCAAACTCCAGAGTTATTGGTAGGTCGCTGGGAGAGTATGCAAGACCCATCCATTGAAATAACCACTGTTGCAGGAATTAGGAGAGCTCCCATGGCAGAGAGATGGGGGTCTTTAGACAATGAGTTAGGAATGATGTATTCCATAATAGGTAGAAAATGTTTGTTAAGGGCCGTGCAATTATAATGTAAAAATTCAAATGTTAGAATTAAGCACAAAGTTAGAAATGAGGTGCAGATCTAATCAGATTTAAATTAAAAATTTAGTTTGCTACATTCTTGGTCCTATAGTTAAAAGTGATTAAGTTGGCGGCCAAAACAAATGCCAGAAGATATTATTTCTTCTGATATTAGCTAAGAGACTTTTCTTAGCCTTTTGGACATCTATCATAAGTCTGTTCTATTTTTAGCTTCACCCCTGAAAGATTCTCCAATTACATATACCTCAACGACTAGCCTGCTGCCCACCTGCCGGCCTGTAGACTGGAATTGGTGGTGTTTTCTCTTGGGCTGGTATCACAGAACTACTCTTGACCCAAAACATCCCAGGTGTCACTTTGCTGTTTTAATAAAGTATTTATGCTAATGAGAGTTAGAAGTCTATGTGTCAAGTTTCTAGTGTAATGAAGGACTTTCATTTCAAATTCAACTCTATTCCTACACCTGCCCACTCCACCGTGTTTTCCTTACCTAATTGTTTATGTGTGGAAGACTTGTTATACAATGTGGGTGGTCCGGAAGCTATAGAACAGAACAATCTAATGACAGTTTTGGGAAAGTTGGAGAAGTGGTGTTTGAATGTATACAGGTGTATTTGTTTGTATACAGCAATTATCCTAACTCCACCAAAGTATGGCTGCCTTTAGAAATAACAGTTGCTACCATATTGCTCCTTTTTCAATAGATAGTTGCTTTATGACATTATGAAAAAGAAATACAACTTTAGTCTAGCACAGTGGTTTTCAACCTTGTTCATCTCATGGCACACATAAACTAGTTAGTAAAATTCTGCAGAGCACCAAAAGAATATAGTTTTTGCTGATCTGACAAAACAAATAGGTATAATTTGGATTCATTCACACCAGATGGCTTTTGTTGTGTTGGCTGCTATCACTTTTTTATTTAACAATCTAAGGGAACCGAAGTTGGTGCCACTGATTCAACAGTCAGCCGAGTAATCCATGTTTTGAAAATTCTTGCAGCACGTCAGTGTGTCACGGCACACCAGTTGAAAACCGCTGGACTAATAGGCTGAAAATTAAATAGTCGCAAAACCCATGGTCTGTCCAGATAACGTTTATACATTCATTGAAGTGTTCGCAGGTGAAACAGAAAATAAGGCAAGAGGCACTACTAACTGGAAGACAGTTTATGTGCCTGAACATATTTTATAACAATGCAAAAATAAGCAACTAGACATCCTGTTTTAACATAGGATTCCTTTAGAAAGGCAGAATATAAAATGGTGGGTGTTCTATCAAGATATGAGAATTATAATGGAAAAATACTCCCCTTTAATGGATGAACAAACTCTGCCATAAATATCCATATGGTTGGTCACCAGGTATAATTTAGGACCGTTTTTGAGGAACATTTTCCATATGAATATGCTTTAACACCTGCATCCCTTTAAAGCTCACTGTTCAGTAAGGGCAGTTGGTAGGCATGTGGTTGGATAGAAAAGGAAGCATTCTAAAAACCATCTTTACAATTTGTTCTGTAAAAAGGAAAATAAAAGAACTATAATTATAACACACCTCCCCCACCTCCTGCCAAAACAGTTCTCAAGCTCTTTTTGAGAATTTATTCCCACTTTTCAAAAATGAATCATCAGGGAGGAGGTAATTTTCCTTGTTCAAGGGCACACAAAACCTCACCAGAATCCCTGTTGCAAGCCAGTTATGGATTGGTTATCATTAGTGATGCACTGTGAAATGCAGAATCAGGTTCTTTTAAAAGGAATAAGTAATATTAAAAAAATATATATATTTGTTTTAGGAATATTTAGGCCCTGAGGGTACAGACATTTTTATGATTTCTCAATGGCTTTATAAAACAGACATTTCACCTACATATATGTATTAGTTCTCAGTTTTGCTTCTTGAACAAGGTTCTGGAAACTCTCTTTTTAGCAACTATCATCAGGTGATTTAGCTCTATCAGTGATTCTCTGGCCTTTTTATATAATCCCACTCTATTTTGTGTGATCCCATTTCTATCCCCCCAAATTTTTATAAAGAAATAGCATAATCAGAAAACATCATGCTATTTGTCATAAAATGAGACAGTCTTGAAGGAAGCATTCTGATATTCATTCATGACATTATGTGTCAGCTCTGTTCCAGGCAGTGGCCTGGTGCTGTGGACACAGCAGTGGTTTAGAGGCTCTTCCTCAGAAGGAACTGTAGTTATTACTAAAAAAGCAAATGCACAAAATGACTGCCCATTGTGAAAAAGGCTCTAAAGGTAATAAAATGCTGATCAGGGAGGCCACCGGAGCAGGTGACATTTGAGATGACTACAAGTAGCCAGAGGGAGAATGGGGAAGATTTCCACATTTAGAAAAAAACAGACACAGAAGAGGTAGAAAAGGGGTTGGCGTGTTGGAAGGCAGACCAGTGGAGGCATGGAATGAGAGAGAGAGGAGTTCCAGATGGGTTTGAAGGTGTGAAGAAGAGCCAGAGCTCCTTACAGCCTGTGGTAGGAACTTCGGATTTCATTCTAAAATATAATGGTTTTGTGTAGGCAGAGTGACATCATCTGATTTATACTCTAACAAGGTTACATTCAAAGGGTGCATTTTATAAGCAAGGCAGTAACAGTAATGGCAATAGGTGATGAAAAAGGCTCCCAGGAGACTGGTCCAGGACCCAGGAGGGTGAGGGGCGGAGCTTGCCCTGGGAAAAGGACTGTGCATTCACTGACTTCACATAGCTTTGTGGAGCACTTCGGTGTGGTTGTTGATGACCAACTTGGAAATTTCAAAGCTTAGCTTAATGGAGACAAAACATCTTTTCTCTAACTGGACACACATACCTGTATTCTAAATCAATAAAGGGGAAGTAAAAAGTACCCAAGGCATTTAGGACAGCTTGCAGCATAAATTACCTAAGGAAACAGATGTTTAATATGGAATAAGTAGGCGTATAGAGCTTTTAGCAGCGTGACTTAAGGACTGAATTGTATCCACTGAGTGTAACATTCACCCCAAGCCTTTCCCATAGCTGTGTTCTTATTTGCCCAGTGGTGAAATGGCCCATTATATCAGTACTCTTATCAACTGTCTTTCACATCTGCCCTCCAGTAGGCTGAAGGGTTGCTGAGAGTTCGGGTATGGTAATGTTTCAGGCCTCAATCCCAGCTCCCTTTTCCCACTGCAAGGATCCTCCCGACCCAGATCTGTGTCCCTACTTCTCCATCCCTCTGTTATTATCATGCCCCTTACTTTGGGCCAGTTGGTGAAGAGGATGATGATGATGGTGTGATGAAGATGATTATAATAATAAATACTTGCATTAGTTAAATATTTACTGTGCTTTAGACACTGCTGCTTTGCCTGATTTATTTCATTTATTCCTAAAGGCATTCTGCAATTTAAAAGGTACAAATTATTCCCTTTTTAGCATTAAAACTGAGTAGCAGGAAGACTGTGACTTGTTCAAAGCTGGGGGGGACCAGTGGGATAGGTAAGGAAATGAAGACATCTGGTGCAGAAGGAAGGTTGGGGAGAGAGATGCTGAGGTCACTGCTCTCTGGGTGGATGCAGACAAACATGTGGCCAGCCTAGCCACATTGATACTTAGCATGTAAATGAATCATGTGGTCCTCAGAGACCAAACCAGGCACACCATTGTTTTCGAAGTAATTGTTTTATTGCTGGTGTAGGTAAATACCAAATAACCAGTTTGGGATTCCAGTCCACTTGGGATAGCTTCAATTATTTAGGAACCTCAGGCCTACCTAATAAGCCAAATCTCCCTCACAGCACATAACCTTTGAAGACTGTTTTTACTCAAATTAAAGCACAAATGATGCTCATCCAAATTTTCATTCAGTGTAATTTTGGATTCCTTTAGGGTATTTACCTTTGGCAGAGAAAGTAAAGCTGATCTGCATGGCCAATAAACAACAGTTGTTCTAGTCCGAACGGCAGGAGGGCTCTCAGTTGAATGAAGATGAAAATAACAAGGAAATTTAGTAGATGGAGCTACTCCAAAATGTGGACTGTGATGAATATAATTAGTGAGTCTGACATAAATCATAATATTTATATTGTTATTCTTGATGACAAATTGCCCTCAATGGAAGTCTATTAAATGCACTTGAGTAACCTACATGCTTCATAGAGATGTTTCTTCTTAGAAGCTACTGTCTACTAGAAGCCATCTTGCAAAATTATAAAAAATTACAGGTGCATGTGTGTGAGCACTAAAAACAACGCAGATTTAGCGTGGAAGATCATTGAAGACATTTCCATTAGTTCTCTATTTAAGAAACCCTTAGCAGTTGTGTGGAGGAGCCAGTCTCCTCAGCTAATGATGATGGGTGCACATTAACAGATTAGCATATATTTACCCTTGATGTAGCTCTTATTTGGGTGTTAGGGAGCCTCAGGAGGCTTAGAGATTCTGATTAATCTGAGCAAACATGGAAAATAATGGAATCATGAGATCTTCTGGAGCAGATGTATTCTGCCTGGTCTCTGCCCTCCGTGGCTTGGCTGCAGTGCCTCCCTGCTCCCCATGCTGAGGACTTTTTCTAGCGAGTGTTTTTAATGTCTGCTTTTCTACTCTCTAGGGCATTTCATTCTTGGCTGATTGCTCTTGTATTGCCTGTTGTGCCAAGTGAACTTGGGCCACTTGAAAAATCATGAAAAGGGGAAATTGAGAGTTTTGCCTATTTTAGGTGAATGTAAAAGAAATGCCATCAAGTTAAAATATTTGTGAGTGCCTGTTACTTGTACTGCACAGTGTTGAGTCCTGGGGGAAAAAGGGAGGCATGATTTTTTTTTTCCAGAAGGAAAACAAACAAACTGACTTTAACATGGTCCCCATCATTAAATCACACACAAGCTTATGTCCTAAAACTCTTATTATTTTTATGTTTATAGGTAGGTGGGTTGTTTTTCAAAAATAGATTAGATAGATTTGACATTTGAGATTATTTCCTTTGAGGATCACATTCTGGTACCTGTAGGCTTCACTTTATTAATCAGTGATAGGTGAGTGTTTGGGGCCATGGAAATAGTGAATCCATTTTTCAGAGAAATCTGAGGGACATGTTTACTTGACTTCCCTCTGATCACTCACCAACTTTTCCTTCAGCCACCCATCTGTCTTCTATTCCGTTTCCAAAGGCTGGTTAGGCCAACACAGCTGTCGTGTGTAAGGTAGCCACCAAGCCCAGGCTAGGGTACTGCATCTTCAGTTTATTATTGTTCCTGACCATCCTTGCCACAGAGGGCTACTGCATTCTATTACCAGCAATCCATTCATCTGCAAGAAAAGACTATTTAACTTTAAACTATTAAATTAACTTGGATACTCACCTGCTTTCTCCATACAGCAAGCATTTCTCAAGATAATAAGAACAAGCAGTATAGATTCGCAGAGTGGGTGAAGGACATGCCATAGCAAGAGAAGTGAATCGGGGCCAGGTCAGATGTGAATCTAGTCTTGTCTTTGGGCAAACCACACCCTTTCTAGGCTCCTATTTCCTTGTCCCTCATGTAGGTGGTTGGCCTCAGTGATCTCCTAGTGCATATTAAACATCTAATGGCTCTGTCATTCATGTCAACAAAGATGAAAGGTCAGAGAAAGGTAAATCAGTGTAAACAGTGACATCAACCCCAGTGCTAACGTGGGTCTAGACATGGGTCTCCTCCAGAGGGAGCTGCAGGGTCCATAGCATCCCAAACACCTAATATGTCAGATACTAGACATACTACATATCTAATGTTGAGGCATTGGGGACTTTACTCCAACATAAGAGATGAACTAGAGACTCATCAGAAATAGAGCAGAAGCAACAACAGGTAGCTGCTGCTCTTCCCTCCGCCTGGGCCTTCTCTGAAGAGGCAGATGGCCCAAAAGGTCATCAGGCAGATGTCCAGCTGCCCCAGGGGCAGTCTGGTCTTGAACATCACTGCTCACCTGATCTGAGCTTGCTAGCTGCCTTCAGCAGGAGGTGGGAGCATGGCTGCTGGGCCTCAGCCTTTCTCTGCACAGACAGCTGCTGCCATTCTTGGCCAGGTGACTGTTTCTCTCAGCAACAGCTGTGAGAGGGAAGAAAAGAGAGGGGCAGTGACCATAGGGCAGTTTTCTTAAAAATAGCTTCAGGGTTCGTGCCACAGCATACTGATTTGGCCTTTGGGTGGATTTAATTTGCATAGTGAGCTCAAGATTCCCCTAAATGCAAAAGGAGAGAATAGCAGCAATATTTATTTAGGTCAAATGCAATATCTAGGACTAGTTTACATAGAACGTAATTTAAAATCTTAAGTTTTCATTCAGAAACTAGATTAGAGGAACTAGGAAGCAAGTGAATAAAAAAAAAATGTTGATGCTGATGATACGAACAAAAGCAAAAATGACAAAATAAGTGGCCATTGTGGGTCAGTGCTATATTAGTCCATGTGGTATACAGTTTACCCTCTTTAATTCTCATAATCCTGAAAGGTTGCATTAAGGAAACTGAGGTTCACAATAGTCAATTAATTTGCTCCAATTTACACATTAGTATAATATCCAAAGAGGCAATAATTCCCTTGATTGCTTCATTCTTATTTTTTCTCCCTTTTAGTAAATATTACTCTAGAAAACAGTTTTTGTTCAAGTAACTGCCCATATGTAAAAGGCCTTTCTGTCCCTTGCTAGTTTTGCAGTGACTATTGCAAACCTTTTTTATAAAATTTTTATAAGCTCCTGAACTGTGAAAAAAAAATAGATAGTGACAAGTATAATTAATGTGGTAGGCAGAATAATGGCCCCCAATATATCGAAGTCTTAATCCTTGGGATCTATAAATACACTGTTTTGCATGGCAAGAAGGACTTTGCAGATGTTATTAAGTTAGGATTTAGAGGATATCCTGGATTTCTGGGTGAGTCCAATATAATCACAGGAATCTTTAGAAGTGGAAGACGGAGAGAGGTCTGAGAGTCAGAGAGGGAGATGTGATTGCAGAAGCAATGAGAGGGATGTGAGAATAACTCAGCCCACCTTTGCCAGCTTTGAAGATGGAGCAAGAGAGCCTTGAACCTATGTCATCAGCATCTAGGAAAGACAAGGAAATGGATCCTATTCTACAGGAAGGAATTCAGTCTTATCAGTACCTTGAGTTAAGCCTGGAGAGTCCCATGTCAGACTGCTAACTTACGGAACTGTAAGATAATAAATGTATGTTGTTTTAAGCCACTTAGTTAATGGTAATTTGTTACAGCAACCATGAAAAGAAAATGTTCTAACCAATAGTAGCCAATGTAAATTTACCAGAAGTATTCACTTCAAGGATTCATGGCTCCCACTCTGGAAATCGAGCTAGTCCTGTGTTTATGCTATTCTTTTCAGGATAAATTAAAGATTCTGATTTAATTCATCTTACTTCTTCAAATTTATGTGATAAAATTGTCCTTTCTTGGGAAAAAAAAAACACCTGAAAGGAATAAAAGTACACCTGACAAATTCCCCAAGATATACACAAACCAAACTTCACCACCCTTTTGCTTTCCATAAGTCTAAGGCAACTGATGAACTTGTATAATTACTGAGAACACACTTCCCAACCATCTGATATTATGCATAGATTTGAACTTCAGGATAGGTGTTGGTGCCTATATTGTGAAGCCACACCACTCATTCAGATACTGAAATCTCTTGTGATTGCCATGCTCCTTTAACTTGCTAGTCCGATCTCCTGGAAAGTTATCCCAAACGACTTCCACATGGTGTACTTCCTCACTTCAGTTTTTTTTTTTTTTTTTTTTGAGGGGGGAGGGGGTTTGCCTAAATGCCACCTTAGTGAGATTCTCTTCTAACTGTTCTATTTAAAATTATGTCTCCATCATCCACCTTTGGACTCTACCCCTTTCTCACTCTTTCTCCATGGCCCTTGCTGAGTGTGTTTCCTTCCACGTCCAGCGCGGAGGAGGGTTTGGTATCTGAAAGAGGAGCTTCACACAAATGAGAGAAAAAGACACGAGATAATTTTGCAATATTGGGGGACCAGGCGGGCAAGTCTAACTCAAGGAGAGAGACTTCCACCTATGCTTAGGCCCCTCCAACCTTTTATTTGGTCTGGGGTAGCCCTAGGGTAAGGAGGTTTGCCTGGGGTAGCCCTAGGGTAAGGAGGTTTCAATGACACACAGACTAGGTCATAGCATGACCCTTTGGCAATTTATATGATTAAAGGTAGGGAGGTTGCTACCCCCTAGATTAACTGGGCGGTATCTAGATTAACTGGGTGGTATCTAGATTAACTGGGTGGTACACAGCCCTGACCTTTGCTAGGGCTTCAAGGTTACTAACTTTTGGGGGTCTCTGTCTATACTCAGCTAGTGAAGACAATAGATAGAATCCGGCAGCCCTTATCACCACTTGATATACTATGTCTGACATTTATTTTCTTGACTTTTTCTCTCTACCCCTTAAAACAGGGGTCCTCAAACTACGGCCCACGGGCCACATGCAAATACAAATATTGTATTTGTTCCCGTTTTGTTTTTTTACTTCAAAATAAGATATGTGCCGTGTGCATAGGAATTTGTTCATAGTTTTTTTTTTTAAACTATAGTCCAGCCCTCCAACAGTGTGAGGGACAGTGAACTGGCCCCCTGTTTAAAAAGTTTGAGGACCCCTGCCTTAAAATATATGCTTCATAAGGGCAAAATTTTTGTCTGTTTGGTTCATCTATGCATTCCCAGCATTGCCTGGCACTTAGTAGATAATAAATATTTATTGAGTGAATAAAGAATTGTTAGGCTTTTCTGTGTATGTGTGTATGTGTGTGTGGGGGGGGGGGCGGGGGTTGTTGATGAAGAAGCACACGCCTTCCCCTCTGAATGATGTCACGCGCTATACAAGTTCAAGCCCAGTGTTGGTGATGGCACTGCTCTCTCAGTTCCAGAAATAATCAATCAGGTGGTGGGATCCTGAACGGATCAGGTGGTGAGATCCTGAACTGCTTTTGTCTGAGAGCTCAGGCTATTTCTGCCACCTCCTCTGATGTCAAAATAAGCTTTCGCACCCACATCCATCTATCCCTTACCCCCACATCACTCCCTGATGGGTCAGATCACATGGAGAATTAATAGGATGCAGGTTTGATTGAGTGTGGAGGATATCACATTTAAACACGCTGCCTGAGGGATTCGGGCTAGTTACAATGTTTTACCACAGGTTTTACATCATTATGTGTAAATCACATTCTCTCTCCAGAATGAAGTTGTCATATTATCTTAGTTTTACTATAAGTAGCACCCCTGGGAATTCCTCAAATGAGCTTATGTTAGAGTCTATAGGTTGCCTAGTATTTATTCTCATCTTGATTTGAATTAATTATGCCACATCTGGACTATTCTGCTCACTGTAAAGGCACATATTCTTCTCCTATGAAAAGGGACCCAAAACCAGAGACAAACTAATAAAAATACGGTCAATGATACATTGATTTTGACATAATTACTCCAGGTCTTGTCCATATTAGGCATTTTCCCAACAGAGTCCAAAATGCTCAAATTTTACCTTAAACTTCTGCTACACAGTTTAATATTTCTTACTTATTATGTGCAAGTTTCAAATTGCTATATATTCTCTTGTTGTGAGAATGTACTTTTCTTTTCTCAGTTGCATTTGAGTTGAAAGTGTAGACAAGATTTTTATCTGAACTAAAACTTCACACCTCATCGCCCTTCAGTGAATGTACAGTCTGCTATAGTGCCAATGACTAAGGCTGTTCTGAAGATGTGAAATATGGGAGGAAATTTGCCTATAGGATCTGCCAAGTTTGCAATCACTCAAATATATACAACGCCAGTATTCATTTTTGCTGAATTATTAATTAAGCAAATGTGAAAGATTTGTCCTCACTATCTCTATTCATACTTAGATGAAAATCTATAAGGTAAACTAGTATAGATTCTGTGTTGTATTAGCACCTGTTTTTCATTTATAGGCCTCTCCCCATGCCAAATGAATCAAATTCTACAAGAGTAGGGGCTTAGATAATCTGTATTTTATTTTATTTTTTAGTTTATTTCAAAGAGGAAGGGAGAGGGAGAGACAGAAATATCCATGATGAGAGAGAATCATTGATCGGCTGCCTCCTACATGCCCCACACTGGGGATCAAGCCTGAAACCCGGACATGTGCCCTGATCAGGAATCAAACCACTCCTGGTTCATAGGTTGATTTCTTAGCTATACTTCTTTGGGTTGCACCAAAACTCCATTGTGAAAGAAGTCATGATATCTGCATCATCTGATAAAAAAGGGAAAAAAAGATTACCCCTTTCCCCAGTGACTAGATTATTTTAATAATGGGAAAGCTGTTATGTGACAGCATGCTGTAATTCAACGCTGATGATTTTTTTCTTATAAAGAAATTTTATTGAAGAATGTTCCTAACTTGCCAATTTTGTTGCCACCATCATAACAATCCTCCCTTGAAGAAGCATTGCATACTCTGACCTTCCCTGACTACACAGAAGCTCTGGGTTTGCGACCAGAGGCCAGGATGCTTGTATGAGAGTTAAGTTGCCACCAGGACAGCCATAATTCTTTCCATATAGATCCCAGCCTGCCCTGCCCATGCCATCACATATTATTCCATGTTCTCTATACTAGCACTTGCTCTGGACCTTCTTCTGACCTTTGTGTCAGAAAGAAGACTAAATGGAACTAAAGTTTCTAATGGATAATTCTTAGATAACATTTGCAAGCTTTCTATAAACTCTGAAGTGCTATGTAAAATGAAAAGTAGGTTGGACTTCCAATGGGAAGCAAGTCAAGCTTTAGTGGTAATTCATATCCCAGCTGCCTTTGGTATCAGAGGGCTCCCCTAGAAATTCTGCTTTTTCTTTCTAAATTTATTTTAATGGTGCAAGCAAAACATATGCATTGTGAAAATAAATAGTACAATAACAAGTAAACATATGCATATGCAACTAAAAGTAGAGCTCAATTCCCAGCAGGGGGTGTGCAGGAGGCAGCAGATCAATGATTCTCTCTCATCATTAATGTTTTCTCTCCCTTTTCTTTCCTCTCTCTGAAATCAATAAAAATATATTTTTAAAAAAGTAGAGCTCAGTCATAATCCCATCAAGTAGGGGCACTTGGTAGCATTTTCCTTTTAACAAATTATATACATATCCTTCTATAGTATAATTTATAGAAGATATGTGGCTCTTCAGCGTAGCTAGATATAGTCGCAATTTCAACAACATATGGATATTTTTGACAAAAAAAAACTTGTGTATAAGCATATCTGCTAGTAGCAATACATTGTAATATTTAAGAACACAAGCACTTGAGCCAATTTTTTTTTTTTTTTGCATTCAAATTGGATTTTACCTGTAAATAGATGTGTGACCTAAAGTGGCAATTTAGAGTCCCTGTGCTTTCATTTTCTTATCTGTATAATGGGATACTTAATAATAGCATCTATCTCATTGGACTGTTGTGAGGATTAATGAGAAAATTGTATGTTAATCACTTAGAAAAATGTTCTACACATAGGGAATAGTCAATAAGTGTTAGCTGTTATTATTAATTCTCTGTTATTTCACATTTAGACTAAAAGAGTTTGTTAATTGAAAATGTATGATATAATTTGGGCAAATTGAACCTCTTGAATTAGTCCCTTATGTTGTCACTTTTTTGCTAGCACTGAAGACCAAGTGTCAAGAGAACCTAGAAGAAAAATAAAAGATGAGATACACATTTGAGAAATTGGTGTTGATGAAATCTGTGGGAACTATCAGAATTTTTCTCCACAGTATTCCCTGCCAACTTCTGTTTTATCCCAGGCTGAGGGAAAAGTATTATGAACTTTCTCAGCTCAATTAGTAGAAGGTTTTCCCGCTAAGGTCTCTAGGAAACTCAGAGTTTAAACCTACAATTCTAAATGCCTAAACTTCAGAAAGTAAAGCAGGAAAGATTGTGGCTCTCACTATGAACAGCATGTTCATTCAAGCCTAGCAGTTTGATATATGTGCCTATCAGTTATGTAAAGGGGGGTATAAAAAGGAAAATAAAGCAATTATAATGGTTTTTGTCATTAACTCCCCTTCATCTCTAAAACATTTTTCATTTTCTTATAAATGAAACACAGATATGAATATAACAACACAGGATATATTCGTGTTTGCCTTATAGATTCTTATCTAAGTATGAATAGAGATGGCCAGGGGAAATCTTTTACATTTACTTAATAATTCAGCAAAAATGAATATTGTTGTTGAATATATTTGAGTGATTGCAAATGACTGAGTAAAAGACAGTAACTGACTATTTATTGCAATATGGCAATTATACTAATTAGGCTTCAGTACTTAAAGCCATCTTCTCAAAGATGATTTACAAGAATTAAAAGAGGTCTATATGTGATGACATTCTGATAAAAACGTATATTGTTTACTTCTTTTTTAAAATATATTTTTATTCCTTCAGAGAGGAAGGGAGAGGGAGAGAGAGATAGAAACATCAATGATGAGAGAATCATTGATCAGCTGCCTCCTGCATGCCCCCTACTGGGGATCAAACCTGCAACCCAGGCATGTGCCCTGATGGGGAATCAAACTGGGAACTTCAGGTTCATAGGTCAATGCTCAACCACTGAGCCATGCAGGCTGGGCTATTGTTTATTTACCGTTTTAACCAGAAATCTCTTGGTGAGAAGAAAAGTCCTGATGAGTTTTTGCATATTTGCTGCCTGTAAAAATATGTCAGACTTGACCTGGCTAATTTTTTTCAAGATAGTTTAGGAGTAAGCAATTTGACATTAAGTTTATTAGTATACATTTTAGGGCATAGTTTATAAAAAAGGTAAGAAACCAAAAGAACAATCTCCCAGTATTTAAGTACTGGTCTAACTGTAGTCTTTTCTCCCTTACATATGTTTTCTATATAGTTGAGAAAACCCTTTGTTCAAATCCCAGCCCTATCACACAGTTGTCATATTCTGTTGGATAAATACCATTCTTTTCAGGCTTCATTTTCCTTCTGTGTCAAATCGGAATGTGCCATCTTGGAGTTAAATGAGAGTGATATTTATTGCATCCGGCATATAGTATACTCTTACTAAATATTACGACTTTACTCTTTCTTACCTGTTGAATTTTAAGTCATTATTTTTTACCTGTAATCTCTAAAATAAATGAAGATTTGAGAAGCCCATCTTCTTAATTAAGCAAGCCAAGAAAATTGCCTTGGAAAATGGAGAGCCAGCTCCCTGACTGAGGCACAGAGGCTCATTGGCAGATCAGTTTTATAATCATCTCTCAGAGCGACCTTTGGGCAAATGACCCAGATGCTCTGACATAACAGTGTTGGCAGTGACATCAAAATATTGGGGCAGGCTCTTCATGCATCACTTTAAAAAGACCACAGTGGTCACTGACAGAAAATCAAAGTCAAATTTGTCTCTTTTTTTCCTATAACTGTAGAAAGAGTGTTCATGGGGGAAAATGATGTAAGTGCTAATTTTTCTCCATTAGATTGGAACTAGTTTGGACAGACACTGAAATCATGCAACTGAGTCTGCTCTCATTGTTTATAAAGTCTGTAACTAACCCATTTGAAAATTGTTATTCTCTTTTCTGTCATTTATTGGTGTGGCATGATATGGATGTGGTCAAAGTTAAAAGACACATCTGTCTGCCAAATCCCCTAATGTCTTTCAAACACAGCATTCATGTTGGCCCTCTAGCTTGACTACATGGTTGACATTTACTTTGAGATATGCACGTATAAAATCATAAATTACAATATAGGGTCATGCTTCTCAGAAGAACTCCTCACTGACTATACTGTAAATATGGGAATATGGTTTATCTACATAACTTATTTTCAGCTTCCTTACTGCAATCTTCTAAATTCCTGGTATGTGTATGGTGTTGGAGAGAACTGTGTGAACACATCCTTTCAGGTCTATGTCAAGTAAAAAGATAGATTAAGTGCATCCTTTTCATGTGACAAGTGTTTGCTCAGTACTGACAAAACCATATGCCCAACACTGACTTAGAGAAGGAAGGGCTACAAGCTCAGCTTACATTTAGAAACTATATACTATCATAATTATGAATTGGGAAATGAGATAAAAGCTGCCAGTCACAAAGGGGTGTAGGGTAAGGCAGAGGCTGTGGAGGCTGATGATGAAAAGAATGCTAAAATCTTGGTCTCTTTTTTATTTAAGTTGGGTCTACATTCAGTTGAGTAGGTCTCTCTCTCTCTCTCTCTCTCTCTCTCTCTCCCTCTCTCTCTCTCTCTTTACTTTACTTATTCAAAAATGGGCCAACTGCTTCTTTCACAGTTGTTATCATGGTCTACTTAATGTGTAGACTACTTTGAAGGAGTTTGTAAAGTTTTGAAGGTATCGTTTGGGGGTGGGAGCAGAATTAATGCTCTAAATATATAAAAATATCTTTCTTGAGTTTTTAAACCAAAACTTATGTGCCCTTTGAATAATAATAATAATAATAATAATAATAATAATAATAGTTATTGTGAATTGTTATGAAGAATCAGCTATGTACTGGGCACTTTCATTCACTTAATCTTTATAACAACCACATGAGAGGAGATGGTATTTTTCATATGTTATCTATGAGGAAACTTAGGCTTAAGATCACAAAGCTACTTTCCAAGTGTTACACTGCATCACAGTCTACTGCAGGACTGGGGTAAAATCAGAAGGAAAGAAATATCTGAGTATAATCTGCAGAAGTAGAAAACAGACATATAAATTCTAGTTCCTCCATTGCTTTTCTTAAAAAATTCATATAAGTGTTCTTACTACGAGTTTATGGCCATAGTTAACCACAACATTTCTTGATTAATTAGGATTAATTATATCACATATTGCTTAATTTCTTGGCTGAAACTCTGATCAAAGGTACAATACAATGCATACTTAGGAGGTAAAATTCCAAAGTGTGATAGCACTTTGACTTGGAATTTCAACTGAGGACAAATCATTAAAGACCACAATGTCTTACTGCTGCCTGTTCTGGATTTCCTATCAGCACTGCATGGGGAGAATTGACCCAAAGAGCTTGACCTTTATTACATCATCTATGCACTTTTCCCTTTATACTGAGATTTGATCTGCTGGTTTCGCGAACAAGGGGATACATTGCATTAAGAAGTTTATGAAGGTAAAATAGGATTCAGTTGCTCATGCACTCAATTTGACACCCTTTGTGAGAACTAACTTGATGTTTTTGAAGATTCAGGGGAAGTCGGTAATGCAATTGCTGTCTCAGCAGTCATTTTAATACCCTTGTTTGTCAAGTGTTTTTACCTCTTGATTCTTGAGTATAATCAACTTTGGAGCCAACAGGGGATCATGTGTGGACATTAAATGTAACCTGCAGGAGTGATTACGTGGACTTTTTTTACATATATTTTATATATTCAGTTCCAAAATCAGTCTGTCTTTCAGATCAGCACAGTGCTATTTACCGTGAATTAAAATATGTGTTTCCATCTTTTTTTACAAATTAAAAATTATCTTTTGTATTTGAAAATGTGAATCTTTTGACTTTAACTTTGGGTCTCATTAAAATTTCAGAAACAGGAATGAAAAACACACACCCTATATATAGCTTTTTCTTTCACACAGCAGTTAGCAACAAAAGTCAAGAAGTACTCTAAGCTGCTGTTCGCATTTCTTGGTTGCCTGTGAGAAATCACTCTCGGTGATTTTTATCCTGTGTCTACATGAGACAAACCAAATGTCTGCAGCAGCTAAAAGCCTCGGGAGACAGACCTGGCAGTGGGTCTTAATTATGGTGCTATCTTCTGTGACCTTGGCATTTCCTGCAGCTTCCAGAAGGAGACATTCCAACGGGCCATCTTCAGCAGTTTTGATCCAATAAAGCACCTCGCAGGTGTTTGCTAAGCAGGAGAACTGGTGTGGCCTTGCATCTCTGGTGTCTCAGCTCTAAGTGTGATGTTGACTTGACTATTCCAATGATGGACTGAGGCTTAAATTACAATTGCAATTAACAGCCTTCATTCTTGCTTAGGCATCTTTCTTAGGGTTTCATTTTCCCCTTCCCTTAACCTTCACCTTCATCTTAAAACGCATCATTTCGTGCTAGACAACAGCCATAGTTCCCTCTGCATTTATGGCTTCAGTCTCTCCCTCTCTCTGCTTCATCATGTGTACCAATGATTCATGTTCTTCCTAAAATAATATTCTCATCAAGACACTACCCTTTCCAGTTGCTCTCTATTTTATACTACATATATGTTTGGCCATAATCATTCTCCAAAAACAAGTTCCCTTCTTTTTACATGTTCACCTTATGTGCATATCTGCTGCAGTCAGACCACTTTCCTCACGATGACCTCTCAGGATAATAACTTATCACGTCTTGAGTGCTTCCCTATTTTCTATTTCCTGTCTCAGTCCATGAATAACTTCTATCTCAAAACATATGCCTGGACTGCCCTTGCATCCTTAAACTCTACCTCAATGTTAAGGCCAGAGCCTTTAGACCAACACTGCCCAATAGAAATATAATGCTAGCTTCATGTGTAATTTAACATTTTATATATTTACTTATTTTATTTATTTTTACATATTTTTATTGATTTTAGAGAGGTAGGGATAGGGAGATAGAAACATCAGTGATGAGAGAGAATCATTGATCGGCTGCCTTCTGCATGCCCCCCACTGGGGATTGAGCCAGCAACCCAGGCATGTGCCCTTGATCAAACCTGGGACCCTTTAGTCTACAGGCCAATGCTCTAGCCACTGACCTAAACCTAAAAATGGTAAATATAAACAGGTACAAAATTTAATAATATTTTAATTTAATCCTGTATATTTAAAATATTATTTTTACTTGAACTTATAATCAACATACAAATTATTAATGAGATGTTTTACCTTTTTAAGTGAAATCTTTGGAATCAGCACATATGATTTAGGCTAGGCACATCTCAGGTGCTCAGTTGCCCCATGGGATTAGTGGCTTCCGTATTGGGCAGCACAGCTTTAGAACTTTTTAGGCCGTACTTTTTTCTTTTCCTGCACCTTTTTTTTTTGCTACTGCTTTAATGACTACCCACTGACTATGTCTGGAGGGATGGTTCTCAGGCTCCTCCAGCTCAACACATCCAAGGAGACCTCATGAACTTCTTCTCTACATTCTTCATCCCAGCACCATTTACACAAAAGCCTTGGACAGAAACCTTCCAGTCATTGTTGAAATCCTCTTTCTTCACCCCAAGGGCTCTGTTGTGAATAATATATAATAATGTTATGACTTGTCTTCTTTCCTATACTGCCCTGTTTCATATTTTACCTTTGCAGCAGTGAAAGTTATTTCACGTAATTTCACTTGATGCACAGGTTTCGTAACTCCTCACACTTACCTCCTTGTATGCTTTTCTGACTGAACACCTGCCATTGTTTATGCCTAGCAGGCCATTTCTCTCAACCTGTGTTCTTTCCTTAAACATTCCCATTCATCCATTAAGTGTGAGCTCAAACATCACTTTCACTTCAGCGTCTTCCTTCTTCCTAGAAGAGTTTAAATGCCTTCTCTTTTCTTTTAAACTTCACCACCTATATTACTTCATAAAAGCATGTATCTTACTTTTCCCTTAGGCTTGTGAATTCCTTGAGGGTAGAGTAAGTGTGTGTTTATTTTTATATCCCTAACACCAAGCAGTGCCTGTGACATAGAGCACAGTGATTCAATATGTGGGTGTTTGCTGTGATGTTGAATGGTATATTTACCTCACTACATGGCTTGATACTTATATACTCTATGATTACTTAAGAAACATTATTTTTGGCCTTCATATTGAATCATAAGTTAATAAGTTACTTATGTGTGTGTATATATCTACTGATATATATATATGTGTGTATGTATCTATATGCACACCTGTATATACATATCCTGTATAATAAAAGCCCAGCAACCATAACGGCTTAACAACTGGAACGACCACTCAACCAGTCGCTATGAGGTGCACTGACTACTTCTTGGTTCCTCCCCCCAGCCTGCAGGCTCTGATCGCAGCATGGCAAATAGGGAACCATGGGAAACCAGATGGGTGGCAGCAGGGAGGGACTGGGGACTGGCAAGTGGGCTGAAGATGGTCCTGATCACAGTCTAGGCCTAGGGACCCTACCCACCCACAATTTTGTGTGCTAGGCCTCTAGTATAGGTATATATGTGTACATATATAAATAAACACGTATATACTCATATACATGTATATGTATATACATCTGTATATACACATGTGTGTGTGTATTCAAGGTCTCATTAACTTAGTGCAACCAGGAAATTCTCTTCTTCCTGGTAAGGAGAGTCTGCAGAGTCTCAAGGATTCACTCCCACATTTATGGGCTCTGTTTCTCACTAAGTCAAATAAGACAGAACTGGTATCATCCAAATTGCAGACTTTGGAGCTGCCTGAAAAGGAGATGCAAAGAATAACAGCCAAGGGTTTTGCCCGGACACTTTAGGGGTAGATAATGGAATACATTTACTAGTATTTCATTAGTCATCATGCAACAGTACTTATTGAGTGAAAAAAATGTGGTCATTAACCACAATCTCAGAGTCAAAAATACAGTGTCTATGTCTGTTTCCATTTTTTGCTCTCTATGAAGAACATCTTTTATAAACTACGTGTTACTAACATCATATGTACGTTCCTCATAAAAAATGATCCCATAGTATAATGAACATACATGTAAAGAAGTGTTAATTCTTTATCAAGAAAAATCATTTTTGCCTTTTCAGTATAAAGATATACAAGTACTTACTGTCATGTGCAACTCAATGATGGAGATATGTTTGAGAAATTTATTGTTGGTGATTTTGTTGTGTGTGAACATTCCAGAGTGTACTTACACAAACATAGATGGTCTAGCCTACTTCATACCTAAGCTGTATGGTATAGACCAGCCGTGGGCAAACTATGGCCCACGGGCCGAATCCGGCCCATTTGAAATGAATAAAACTAAAAAAAAAAAAGACCGTACCCTTTTATGTAATGATGTCTACTTTGAATTTATATTAGTTCACACAAACACTCCATCCATGCTTTTGTTCCGGCCCTCCAGTCTAGTTTAAGAACTCATTGTGGCCCTCAAATCAAAAAGTTTGTGGCCCTCAAGTCAAAAAGTTTGCCCACCCCTGGTATAGACTGTTGCCTTCTATAGGCTACAAGATTGTCTAGCATCTTACTGCACAAATCAACATGAGATTAAATCAAGGGCAAGATAAAATGATGCAATCAAAATACATGGTAGACAGGCACTCCTGGGACGGGCAAGGCTCTGGCATGGAAACCATGTCCTTTTAGGAGCTTTAAAATGGCGGCAGAGTAAGTGGATGCTGCACAGACATGTTCCCAGGAACAAACTGGAATTACAACTGAAATGTGGAAAGGCTTCCTAAATAATCAATGGAAAACTCATAGGAGAGAACCCTGATACCTGAGGACCAAAGATGGAGACCACATAGACTGGTAGGAGGCATGAAAAGGCTGGCCGGGCACCCACAGACAGCAACTTGAAGTCCTGGAGAGTTTACTCAGCTGTGCGGGGGGTGGGGGGTGGAGGGTGGTGTACCACTGAGAACTCTAGGATCTAATCCCCAAGCTGAGCTCCCCAGCAGAGAGCACCAAATCAGAGGAGGGTACACACATAACATCTAGCTCTGAAAAGCTGCATGGTGCTGTCTGCCAGGGCATGGCAGCTGAAATTTCGGGCACCCTCTTGAAGAGCTAACACACAAAATTCCCTGTGGAGCCACCCACTTTGTGCTCTGGCAGAGGAAGGGTGAAGTGGACTGGAGCTGTGAGAGCAAAACCCAGGACTGGGTACTTGGGGGGATAAAGCTCAGAAGGCAGACACCCCAAGTTTCCTGGACTGAGTCATTCCCTCACTCAGTGGAGGACATCTTTCTCACATGACATTTGCCTAGGGAGAAGATAGTTGACACACCCTATTGGTCAACACACCTTGCCCTGAGGCTACTTAAGACAGTGGTTCTCAACCTTGGCTGCACATTAGAATCACCGGAATCTTTTTAAAATCCTGATTTCTGGGCCTCATTCTCCGGAAATTCTGTTTATTTGTTACTAATGTTGTGGCCCCACCCCATAACAAAGAAACAGAATTTCCGGAGAATGAGGCCCAGAAATCAGGATTTTAAAAAGATTCCCAGGTGATTCTAATGTGCAGCCAAGGTTGAGAACCACTGCTGTAGACAGAGGCAGTCCCCAGAGGCTTTGAGTCTTTGCCTGATCCAATTTGTCAGAAATAGTCCTGCAGTAGAGATTGAGAGGTGTAGAGGATCTACCTAGAACATAGTCACAAACCCAAACAGACAACCAAAATGAGGAGACAAAGAATCAACCCCCAAATGAAAGAACTAGAGAATTCTCCAGAAGAGATAAATGAAGCAGAGAAAAGAAATTTATCTGAAACAAGGTTCAGAGTAATGATGTTAAAAATGCTCAACAGCATGAAAAAAGATATAGTAACTATGAAAAAAGAACAGTCTGAGATAAAGAATGACATAACACAAAGAACACATTGGAAGGAATACACAGCAGATTAGGAGAAGCTGAGGATTAAATCAGCAAATTAGAAGACAGAGTTGAAAATATCACTCAAACAGAGAATCAAAAAGAAAAAATAATTTAAAAAACAGGAAGACAGCTTAAGGGAGCTGTGGGACAGCGTGAAACAGAACAATATTAGAATAGCAGGTGTGCCAGAGAGATAGAAAGGGAGAAAGGAATAGAGAAGGTGTTTGAAGAAATAATGGCAGAAAACTTTCCTAACCTGGAAAAGGAAAAAGTCACACAAGTTCAGGAGGCACAGAGAATCCCAAACAAGAAGAACCTAAACAGACCCACACTCAGACAAATCATAATTAAAATGCCAAAAATTAAAGACAAAAAGACAATCTTAAAGTCAGCAAGAGAAAAAAACAAACAAACAAAAAAACCCAAAACTGTTATCTACAAAGGAGTTCCCATAACGCTGACACCTGATTGCTCAGAAACTCTACAGGCTAGAAAGGAATTGCATGAAGTACTCCAGGTAATGGAAAGCAAGGAGCTGAGACCAAGATTCCTATATCTAACAAGACCATCATTCAAAATAGATGGTTAAATAAAGAGCTTCCCAGACAAAAAAAAAAAAAAAAAAAGGCTAAAGGAGTTCACCACCACCAAGCCAGCATTACAAGAAATGCTAAAGGAATTGCTGTAAGGGATTGCTGAGAAGAAGAAACAGAGAGAGAAACCTAGCCATACAGAATTAAAATGGCTATAAATAAGTACCTCTCAATAACCCTAAATATAAATGGATTAAATGCTCTAATCAAAAGGCAAAGCGTAGCTGAATGGATACAAAAACATGACCCAACTATACGTTGTCTACAAGAGACCACCTCAAAACAAAAGACACACACTGGATGAAAGTGAAGGAATGGAAAAGCATTTTCCATGCAAATTGAAAAGAAAAAAGAGCTGGAGTAGCAATACTCATATCTGACAAAATAGACTTTAAAATAAAGACCATCACAAGAGACAACAAAGGTCACTACATAATATTAAAGGGATTGACCCAACAAGAGGATATAACCCTGGTAAACATATATGCACCCAGTATAGGTGCACCTAAATATAAAATAAATAAATAAATAAATAAATAAATAAATAAATAAATAAATAAATACTTCTAGAGGACTTTAACGGAGAGATTGACAATAATACAGTCATAGGAGGGGACTTTAACACTCCTCTGACTTCACTGGACAGATCTTCCAGGCAAAAACTTAACAAGGAAACAGACTCAAAGGACACACTGGATCAGATGGATTTAATAAACATTTATAGAACATTTCACCCCAACACAGCAGAATATACATTCTTCTCAAGTGCACATGGATCATTCACAAAGATAAGACCACATGTTAGGACACAAAACAAGTCTCTACAAGTTCAAGAAGACTGAAATCATATCAAGCATTTTCTCAAGATTACAGTGGAATGCAATTACAAATCAACTACAGTAAAAACACCCCAAAACATTCAAACACATGAAGGCTAAATAGCATGTTATTAAACAATGAATGGGTTACCAACGAGATCAAGAAAGAAATAAAAAACTTCCTGGAAACAAATGAAAATGAACACACAATAACCAAAATCTCTGGGACACAGCAAAAATAGTCTTGAGTGGGAAGTTCATTACACTACAGGCATACCCCAAAAAACAAGAAAAATCAGCAATAAACTATTTAACCCTACACTTCAAGAACTAGAAAGAGAACAACAAGAAAAGCCCAGAGTAAGTAAAAAGAAGGAAATAATAAATAAACCATGTCATCTTGAAGGGGGAAGCAGCAGAGACTAGGGTCACAGCCACACAATCACCCAGACTGGCTTTGGACACCACTGCAAACACGCACAGGGAACTGCTCACCAGCCATAACTTGCAAGGGACCCCTGCCGCACCCCCACAGTAAATCTGGCACCATCAAAATACATGATAAATGGTAAATGAGAGAGATGTGAGGCATAACTGCATACTGTTTTACATCATACTCCTTAAAAATAAGTATAGGGTGTCCCAAAATTCACACAAGATTTGAATTTTGCATGAGCATTAACAACAACAACAAAATATAAAAGCCTAATTTTACTTGGTTTATTGAATCAGATTCTAATATCTGATGCCCTTTGATTTCAATACCTTCAATTTGATAAGCATTACCAAGTACCAATTATGGCCCAGGAGCAGGGACAATGAAGACCAATGAAGGCCACGGCTTTGCGTATGTGCCAGCAAAGCCATGGAGGCCATTTACCCGATGTGCTATTCCATACATAGCCCTATACTGTATACTTTATCAATCAATAAAAAATTTACAATTTTTAATTATAAACCTGTGTTTTCTATCAAAATTACTTCTTGCGTGAATTTTGGAACACCCTATATAAAGAGTAACTATAAAAGTATAGAATAGTACTATATATATTATTACTGGTAGTATTAGACTTGATACTTGGTTAAGGTAATATCTGCTGGATTTCTCCACTATAGGATGACTAATTTTCTCTTCCTAATTGATAAATATCTTGAAGGAGATATTTTTAATAAGTGCTAATGTTCTGTTTCTCCTCGAACATTTGTACTTAATTTTAATATCCATTGGTGGATGTTGCCTGAAACTGTGGTGTTTACCTAATGGTGATTTTGTCTTTCCCTTACATGGTACTTATTTTTTCTATCTTTCTTCCCTAAGAGAATATATTGCTATATCTACTGAGGCTCCAAGAGAAAAGTTTAATTTAAAAGTTGATATATTTGCAGAATTGGTTAGAGCACTGAAGTTTTTAGACTTACTGATATTAGTCTGTCTTATTCTTTGTCTACCCACTATCCATCCATTCATCCAACTATCTATCCATTTTTCTATTTATACTTTCATATAGGAAACACATTATTATAGAAGGTTAAATTAATCAAACCATGTCTTATTTACTTAGCTAGTAAGTATATTTCTCTCATCTTTCCATACTTTCTGGAAAAGATATGACATGGAGTTGTACCTTAAAGGCCAATCAGAGTCTTGAAAGTCAATACAAAGAGAAAAAGAAAAGAAAAGAAGTGAATTAACCCATTCCTCTTTTTTGTCCCCTAAAATCATCACCCTTTCATTTTGTTATATGAAGAACCAAACTTCTTTTTGTTGTTTTTTGACCCAGTTTTATTGAGAAATAATTGATATATGTCATTGTACAAGTTTAAAGTGTATAGCATGATGGTTTGATTGATATATACATATCAATAGGTTCAGCTAATGTCCATCATCTCATATAGATACAATAAAAAGAGAAGAAGAAAATGGAAAATAATTATCCACATGGTGAGAACTCTTAGGATTTACTATCTTAATAACGTTCCTATATATGATATAGCACTGTTAACTATAGCCATCATGTTATACATTACATAACTAATATTTATTTTATAACTGAACGTTTGTACCTTCAAAATACTTTCTGAGTTAAGGAATGCTATTGATGATTGGTATGAGGAAAGGAAAGGAAAGGAAAGGAAAGGAAAGGAAAGGAAAGGAAAGGAAAGATAGTCAACTTGTTTTAGGCACAAAGAACATCTACAAGTGGCCAAAAGAAAAGAGATTTCCCATGGAAGTACAGGAGTCCTCCCAGTTTATTTTGGTACCTCCGAACAGCTGAGTAGAAAGCATACATCTAAAGTTACAGAAATTTTGATTGGGTTATTCTGATTTTTCTTTCTTCTTTTGTTAAAGTACTCAGACTAGAAGACCAAAAGAAATAAATTTAAAGATCATAGTAAAACACAAGACAATCAATACATAAATATATAATGTAAGTTCACACAAATTTTCAAAATTCTGAGATAAACATTTTTTTGTTTTTAGACATTTACTTAAATCTTTTTCTTTCATAAATATAAACTTATAAATCTATAAAAAATAAAATTAGTGTTGTCTTTTACACCTCACAAAAAATGACTTGACCTGTGTTTATCTAACTTAAAGGTATATGTGCCTTAAGAAGTCAAAGTGTATATTAGTTTGTCAAATATAACCAACCAATAAAAATGCTTAAATCAGGTCTTAAAACTGCAGATTTTAAAACTTCATAATCAGCTACTACCTATATAAAAAATATTACTGCATTTCTAAGATGGGTAGCAGCAGGGATTTATTTATTTAACAATGGTTAATGATTTTCTTCTGCAAACATGGGGAAGCCAACTAGTATATGATATATATAGTATTATGTTATATAAATACATGCTATTTAAATTATGTACTATATATCATATACTCACTATAAATATGCATAAGTATGTGTATATATATTATATTACAAATAAATGGATGTAGTAAATGTAGGCTGTAGTGTTTTTAATCTGCTTTTTTCACTTAGAAATACATTATGTGCATCCTTCCATGCCAGTGAATATAATTCAACCTTATTTTTAAAGGTTGTTATTATTGCATTGTAATGAGGTTCATTAATTTACTTAAAACATTCTATTGCATTAGCATTTGATTTTTGCCTCTAGTGTTTGCTACTAGACAATTATTTAATGAATGTATCTTTGTAGAGCTGTTGAGTCAAAATACATGCCCATTTTCATGCAAATTTTTAAAATCATACTAGAAAGTTGGCACTAATTTACTCTCCAGCCAGCAGTATGTTCACACCTGCTGTCAGACACACCACACCTTCTTCAGGTACTGGTATCATCACTCTTTTAATCTTTTTGCTAGGAAAAAGAATAGTAGCTCACTAAAAAAAATTCTGTTTTCTAGTTTGTTAGAATATTCTTTTTCTGTTTCTTAACCATTTTTATATACTCTCTGGATTCCTTTGCTCAATTTTTCATCATAATTATTCAGGGGAAAAAGTATTTATTCTCTAAATTGATCTGTCAGAAATTTTCCTCATAGCAGAAACTTTGAACCCAACCTTGTATCACTCCCCCAATGTACTCAATTCATGGTTTTTATCTAGAATAAGCAGCGCTCAATTATTCACGGTCCTTAACTTTTACACACTCTTTCACAAGAAGGGATCATGGTTGAGATTTTCAGATCCAAGATCTATTAGTATTATTTCCTTTTACAAATTCTAATGAACTGTGAGGAATGCCTACCCTTTAAAATGGATTATCTACCAAGGCCTCTTCCCCAAAGGTAAAAACAACCTTAAGTCCTCTTTCCCATTTAAACAACCTTTATGATGCTCCCAGAGTCAGCAGTCCATTTCTTAGTGTACCTGCTTCATTCCAAGGTGCTTGGATCTAAATGTCCACTCTCCCCATTCTCCTTGCTCTTTCCTTCCCTGCACCGCCTCTGTGCCAGGAGTTGCCAAGTCATTAATGAAAGGACTGATTTACATCTTAATATTTCATTTGCGATTGTTATTTTATCTTTAGGGCTTCTTGTATAGCCAAAAATAAAATCTGATAGTTGCTTATAAGAGACATGAATCTGCTGCCTCAAGCAGTTGCCCAGAAAAACAAACAACAAAAAATCAAACACACACACACACACACACACAAAAAAAAACAAAAGAAAAACAAAAAAACACCCTCATGTAACTAGTTATTAGAGCCAGAACAGGTAATTGAATTTGGATTTATAGGAAATTCAGAAGATTTTCCAGAAAAATTGATTTTAACTTTAGGGGTCCAGACCAAGCTGCTGTCTGCTGGTCCTTGTGCAAACTTCTCTAAGTGGTGCTGAGTCAGAGGACAGCATGAAAAACCATTAGATTCTCTAATGCAATTTTCATTAGTTTCTTTGCTGCAGGGCATGAAAACAACAGGAACTAAATTCTCTCACAATCATGCTTAAAATCTCAAGTCAGAGCAATTGACAAGGGAGTTACAGAAATGTTATAATAAATGCTATTTCATTTTATTTAGGCCAATAATCTCACTGCTGTTAACCAGTGCTGCAGTCATATTACTCCTCCCAATCAGAAAGAAAAAAGATCATTCCTTCCTATTTGTCCTGGCCTGTTAAAAGCATTCGCTATGCCATGCTTGTCCAAGCGGTGTTGCTTTTCTACTGCATTCACTTAGTGTGTGAAGATCAGAATTGCAAATAGGTCAAATGAGAAGTACATCTTTCTCTTCTCCATTCTTATAAAATGGGCTTACTGTCTGCAACCTGGTTTACATTTACATTTTTGTTAGTAGTCATTTACAAGCAGTGTTGCCATGTGAACCTTGAAAGTAGATCTGACAGGGAATTTTGAAAGTGCCAATCTGAAGCTCAGAATGTGGGATTCAGGTTTGTAACATGTTGGTTGTTAGGCACTGGTTATTGAAGGAATATCAGTGACTTCCTTAGTATGTGTTTGTGTTTTAGTAATTGTGGTTTGTCATTTGTCAGGGGAGAAAGAGATTTTCCCCATGGCAGATTAATTCTCTTTGCTGCACTCCACCTACCCCTTCCAAAGCCACCCAAGGCTGGTTATTCACATAGTTGCAGTAGATAGGCCACTGATACCTCTCTGGAAAATTCTAAACACATATCCCAGATTCTGGGCCTACACACTGAACATTTGGAAGCGCCATTTCTTTTCTTAAAATTTTTAAAAAATATGTTTTCATTGATTTTTTAGAGAGGAAGGGAACGGGATAAAGAGATGGAGACATTGATTAGAGAGAAACAAAGATCAACGGCCTCCTGCATGCTCCTTACTGGGGATAGAGCCCACAACCTGGGCATGCACCCTGATCGGTAATTCAACTGGTTACCTGCTGGTTCATGGGTTGACAGTCAACCACTGAGCAACACTGGCCAGGAGAGAAAGCGCCATTTCTATGTGACAGGCTCCAACAGCAAGAGTTTTGTGCCAACTCATCCCATGTCTGTAAGAACCATCCCAGAGCCAGGTTCTTGCTGTCCAGTGGTGAGACTATGCCCCCTCGGTGATCAGGTGTTCCTTATATCAGTGATGCTTAAGCCTTTGAGAGGCAGATTCTGCTCAGATACTGTGTACGTGCCTTGGTGTCCGTTGGTACTGGGTTTGCATCCTGACTCCACACTTACTAGCTAGGTAACTTTGAGTAAGTTATTTAGCCATTTTTTCTGAAGTTTTCTCACCTGTAAAATACTGATAACCACATCTAACTCATAGAATTATGATGAGTCAAATCAGATAATATATGTAAACTACTCAGCCGAGGCCAGACACATGATGAGCACAATATAAATAGTAGTTATTCTCATTACATTAATAACCCGATCCTTATATTTCTAACTTTTT
The DNA here is from genome assembly GCF_014108235.1 of Myotis myotis. NCBI lineage: Eukaryota > Metazoa > Chordata > Mammalia > Chiroptera > Vespertilionidae > Myotis > Myotis myotis. The sequence goes on from NW_023416313.1 coordinate 164,755,036, forward strand.
TGTTAAAATCCATGAATGAGGGCTCATTCCACTATGTTAACCATATTTAGTGAAGACTAGACACATTTGTGCTTGAGTTGAGGGTTGTGGTAAAATTACTTTGTTTCTGTGTAAATATTTCAGAGGGTTTTTTTTTTTTTTATAAAAGTATGTTAGTAGAAAGCGCATCTTTGTACTTACATACTTGCCTGTTCAGATAATACTTTTTGTCTGTTAACTTATGACTTATAAGTAGAAAACATGAATACAAGGTAAATAGTAGTAGCAAACAGTAGAGGCAAGCTATGATAAAATAAATTATTCACTTAGCTGGGAAATTCTTTCCTCATGAAAGATTGGGCTGGGAAATCCTGGGAGAGTGCTTTTGTCGGTGAAAGAAAGGATGAGGAAGTCTCAATGTTGAGATGCTCAGGAGGTCTTTGCAGGCAAACTAAGACCTTTTCTGAGAGACAGGGAAGGGAGGGAAGTAACATTTATTGAACACTTACTAAATGCCAGAATCAAGGTACTTTTAATCCTTTTCTCATTTAATTTTCACAGAATGATTCCTCTGATGTTCGTTGTCATTATCTCTATTTTTCAAATGTGGAAAATGAGGCTGACTAATTTGTTCATGGATCTATGTTGCAAGTAAATAGCAGAACCAGGGTTTGAATGCAGGTGTTCTAGCTTTCAAGTGTACACTCCTCTAGAGGATAGGTCTTAGCTTGTAGATCTGAGGGAAGCCACAGAACAAATTGTTAAAATCTGATAATTCAGGCACAAAGACAAAACCCAATCTTGATTCTTGATTCTATATGCCTTAGATCAGCGGTTCTCAACCTGTGGGTTGCGACCCCTTTGGGGGTCGAATGACCCTTTCACAGGGGTCGCCTAAGACCATCGGAAAACACATATATAATTACATATTGTTTTTGTGATTAATCACTATGCTTTAATTATGTTCAATTTGTAACAATGAAAATATATCCTGCACATCAGATATTTACAGTACGTTCATAACAGTAGCAAAATTACAGTTATGAAGTAGCAATGAAAATAATTTTATGGTTGGGGGTCACCACAACATGAGGAACTGTATTAAAGGGTCGCAGCATTAGGAAGGTTGAGAACCACTGCCTTAGATGGAACAAAGAAGACAAGAAACATGATTGTTCTCGGGATAACTCCATAAATAGCAAGAGTATGAAGGCTCTTCTTTGATGCCAAGCTGACATGAATTCTAAACTCCTAACGAGGAGAGTGTATCGCAGTACTTGAAGTTTTTTCGGAACACTAAAGACTGAACTGTCTTTGCAACTCCTGATTATCCCACCCAGAAACAAATGTGTTGTTGGGCAATAAACCAGAGATTCCTGAGAGGAGGAAGTCTCCTTCAAGGCGGATCAAGGTCCTGATCGATCTGGCCTTGAGGGCATACAAGGTTCATCTGAAGGCAGAAACAATGGAGAACACTGACCTGCTGTTGGTTAAAGGGCAGCATTTGCTTTTTAGACCATCATCAGAGCATCTGCCGGTATTCCGTCAGGTAGGTGACCAAAGTTTGACATGCAGCTCCTCTGGGCAGGCCTTCAGCTTAGATCTTACCTGTGTATATGATCCACCTTGATGCTGCTGGCCAGCCTCTGTCTCCTCCAATGAGGAGGAGTCCTTACCCTCTCACCAAAACTCGGTGCTGGATAGGAAGAAAGAAGTGACCCGTCAGAGACATGACAATGGATTCCATGTCAAGGGAAATATTTCTATGCCAGTTTTGTCACTTCGGTCCCTGGTATCTTGTCATGTAATTATTCTCCGTTCGGTAAAGTCATCCAAGTAGATTTTTATTAATCAAGATATAGTTCATTTATTCTTTTAGAAAATCTAAACTTTTTATTTTGTGATTCTCCTTTCCAGATTATCTTGAAGTAGATTCTCATCACTCAAGATAAAGTTAAAGTTTATTTATTCTCTCTGCAAAAAAAAAAAAAAAAAAAAAAAAACACAAAAAACAAAAAAAATTTGAGAACCTAAAATATGCCAGGCACTGTTCTTGGTGCCATACTCTGTTGAACAAGACAGATGCGATTCTGTCCTCATGGAGCTTTCCAAATGGGGAGCAAACAGAGGGGTCAGGGGAAGTTGGTGGAAGGGGTGTTTAAAGTGAATTGAAAAATATCATCTCACTGTTTTCTTAACCTCCTCAATAATAAGCCATGTAACTAACAGCATGAAGCTGTAACAAAGGCATCACGTTTTCCGTAGTGGCACTATGTATATACTGACTACTATATATATGCTTGACATAAGGCATTCAGGGAAAGATTGGGATATACGAAAGTGGGCATTGTTTGGTGACTTTAGGTAATTTACCTCTCTGCCTCTTCCTTCTTCTGTATCTCTTTTTATTCACATTATAGCAATGTTTCCTTTAAGAATGCTCCTTAGACCTACCTCAGAATTCACCCAAGTGATTGCTAAAAATGCAGTTTCTTGGCCTTTACCACAGACATACAGAGCCCAAATTATTTAGGGTAGGGACTACGTTATCTGCATTTTTAACAAGATCCCAAGACATTTCTTCTGCACGCTAACATTTGAGAAACAATGCTTTAGAGTTATGTCCTTCTATGGTTGTCTCATTACTGTAGTTACTGTTGCCTCACCAGCTGATAAAGATGCTATTTAAGAACAGCACACTGCCTTTGTGACTGTCCCTATGTCTCCACGTTACCTACTTTGGAAGGTGGTAAAAGAAAATACAGCGAAGCTGCTCATCCTATGCTGCCTCTATTTACAATCACAAGTAGTGGCCCCGTGGCTGATCAAACATCCCTCTTCTCTCACCCGCCCGGGGACCCATCTCTCTCACACAAAACATTCATGGTTTCTTGTTATGCTTTTCATTTTACATTCTGCTTTACCCATTTTATTCTTTCTTTTTCTTCCTTTTGACCTTGCCTGGGACTGGGCATGTGTATTTTGCATACAACTATAGAAATGAGTGATGTTTCTGTGTATCCGTGCGTGTCCACATGCACACACATGTGTGTGTTTGTGTGTGCATGATGGAGGTGACTGACAGTCCATTGGTAACCAAGCACTCCGTTGTTTTTCTGCCTGACATAAGGCATTCAGAGAAAGGTACTCTCTCATGAAAAGGATCATTAAATAGGTCAGAGACCTAAAGTGTTGGATAGCAATGGTGGTAGTGACCAGAGTCACTGATGGATGGGTGAGACTAGCACAACTGAGAGGCCAGGCACTAAAACAGAAACCTCTGTTTTCGTATTTTTCATGTCCTAAACCTGGCTGAGGAGCCTGTCGGGTTTGTATATAGGCGAATGAACCATAGTTCAGGGTATTAATATCAGTTCCCATTACTATTCCTTATTTCAGCCAACATTTATGCAATCCCTACTATATACCAGAATCTGTGCACCTACAAAGATAAATAAGACATGGTCTCTGTGTTCATGGAGTACACAAAATACTATGGAACAGAGTTAGCCACAGTTTCCTGGAAAGATCAGGGGAGGCTTCTCAGAGGAAATGACTTTAAAGGTGGGTTTTGATGGGTACATTGTAAAATTCAGTGTGGACACACGCAAGGGCATGTGTATCAAGATACACACGTGTCTCAAGCACACATGCTTAATTATGGACATAAAATAATATTTGTAGTATTTAAGCCTGTGACCCCTCTTTCATGTTGCACAGCCTTATTCTTGTTTATGTTGCCCGATTTTAGTCCTTAGCTATGGCAAGAGCAGTGGGATCAGAATAGTCCAAATCATAGGTTTAATTTCTGATCCAATCCCAAATATCACCGACCAATTCTACTTGCCCTTAATTTCATAATGCACTCTACCATGTTCTAGGTCACAGTGAGAAAAGGCCACCATAGGAACATGTGGATGTGTCTTGAGATAGTCCAACCCTTGGTCACATCATTTTTGTACTTTAATTTCCTTGAGTGAGCACTCATGAGCATTGACCTTAACAATAGTCATATATTTTTCTGTGTTTTAAAAGCACAGGCTAGAAGGAAATAATTTCACTTGCATCCCAAGATATATACAAAAAGGGTATTTGATGCAGGATTACTTATAATAGTGAAAAATTGGAAGCTAGTTAAATTTCAAACACGCTATTTAGGCAAATATTGTACATTTATATGATAGACTGTGATGCAGTCTATAAATCATATTGTCATCTTAATTATATGGGTTTATTGTATACCTTGGAAAGAAACACACAAAACTAAATATCTTTTATTATACCTAGTTTTTGTAAAACAAATAAATAATTCACGGACATATGTATAAACATATGAGTGTGGAGGGAGGATTATATAAGTAAGTGCAACAAAGCAAAATAACAATAGTAGCTTTAGATGGTGTAATCATAGGTGATTTTTATTATCCTCTCTATTTTTCTACATTATCCAATTTTCTATAATTAAAATAGTATTTAAAAATAAAAACACTGAAGGGTCAATAAAAACAGAAACCAAAAATAGATCTGGAGTAAATGTTTCTGTGCCTCGCCGTTCTGAGAAGAGACAACATAAGAAAACACGTTAACAACAATAACCTCTGGTTTTAGTCACTTTAATAGGCTTCCAGCTCTCATGTTGCAGCAGTAGCAGCCTGATGTGGTGAGGACTGAATCAGTGAAAGTCTTGGCTCTAGGAGCTCAGTAAAACAGTTCTGCCTTTGCCCTGAAACTACAGCACCTCTTTGGCAAGAAACTCACCTCTCTTTTTTAGTATCGTTCTCCCAATGTGTTAGGGTTTTGAATGAGAAGTGCTGACACTAAAGTCTGTTTCTAATTAGCTTACTGCTCTGAAGAATAAGTGTAAATGGCATTAATGCACCTCACAAGACATCTTTGGTAATTCTACTTTTCCTTAACTAATAGCACCACAACCTGCTGCATTGCCAGCAAACACTGCCCCTTTGTTTACATGTTAATGGAGCTTTAATTGGTTTGTGCATATTTATGTGACCTTGAGTGGAGATAAAGGAATGCTCACAAGATAGAAGGAGCTCTTGGGTCTCCTTCCAGTTGGGGCCATGTCAGCCTGGGAAGGGCACTGCAGGAAGGCAGGCTGCTGACACACTGAATCTGAGCAGTGAGTCCATGAAGGAAATGGTCCTAGCCCTGCCAGCTTATGTTTAAGCTCAAGGCTTTCACTTAATTGTCTGTTGTTGACATTGCTGCTGTAGTTAAACATACCCAGAAAGAACTTGGGGACATGCTCCTGAGTGGCACGAAAAGGGGGAGATGACAGTTTTTCTCTTGCCACTCACGCTGTGTTTCTACCCCCCTCCCCCAGCCTTGGGATTCAACTCAAGATGATTTTCTCTGAGTCCACTTAAGCTTTAAATCAAGAGCAGATCCCGCCATCTGGAATCTAGCTGTGGCTGTGGGGTCATTCATTCTTAAGGAGTGATGTGGGTGAGAAAGACATGAGTGTACACAGTTTTAAAAGCCTGAGTCTGCCAGATTAGGTCCCAGGGATGCCCATGTGAAAGCCATGCTTCTTGGGTGAAAGATTGTGACGGCAGATTAAGGTCCTAAGTGGGTTGGGGCCTGAATCACAGAACAGACCTGCATGTGCAATGCCATACCCTGAAACACAGGCACCACTCAGCTGTGTGCCCATGTTACCAATCATTTACACGGGGCTGCCACTCCAATGACTATTGCCTATCTAGTTAGCTGTGTTACTGGAAAGAGCCAGTGACAGTCACAAATTTAAACAAACATTTATTGTAACCCTAGACAATTAGATAACAGTAAGATAAGGAGACTATACATGGAAGCTGTCACTTTGTGGTTATTGTTTATTATTCTTATTAGAAGAAATTCCTAAGTGGGGTGGGAGAGTGGGTTGGGTGAGTCTGATCATTCCTTATGCATCTAAAAGTCCATGAGTTTAAAATGAGCTCTCTTCAGATCTATAGGGCTTACTCCAGTTATATTAAGCTATGGTTGCATGATTTAATAAGTAAATACTTTGGTTTATAGTAGTCCACATTATTGTTAAGTGTCTATCATAACGCGAAATAGAATGGTGAAAAACTTTAAGAAATAATTTGTAAACTGTAAGTGAGAACTAAGGCTGGTTAATGTATTCCCCTCTTAGTGACACATAGTTCAGGTGCCGTCATTCAGATCAAAAAGCTGTAGACAGGACTTCGTTATCCACTTTGTAACAGCTTATTCAAGAATCCAGATGGCAAAAGTCTCACTAGCATTGGACCCAGAAGCACTGCCTAAAATTAGATGGCAAGTGTCATAACATGTAATGGAAAATTAGGAAGTTAATTTGATGGCACACATCACTCATTCACTCAGCAAAGATTTGTTGAGTACCTCGTTTTTTCCAGATATTACTCTAGTTGCTGTAGATCATTGAGAAACAAGACAGTCAAAACCCTCTTGTCATGGAAGTTACTTTCTAACTGGGGAAAGGCAGAGGACAAACAAACAGATAAGTAAATGCATAATATTCCAGACATTGTGAAGTACTCTAAGGAAAAATGAGGCAGGATAAGTGGGATCAAATCGGGATGAGGGAGGTCACTGTTCCTTTACCGGGTGACTTTAATAGGGTGACATTTGAGCAAAGGCATAAATGAAGTGAAGAAGCAAGCCATGTGGCTATCTGAGGGAAAGATAGTTTTTGTACTTGAGGGTACATAGACCCTGAGTTGCCAAAGGCTTGGCAATTTTGAAAGATCAGGATGTGTGGATGAAACAGGGGCAGAGGAAATAATAGTAGGAGGTGGGGTCACAGAGCTGGGTGGGAGCCAGCTGATGAGTGACAAGCCATTGTTGGAGCAGGAATTGCCTGGAAATTAAAGAGAGGGGGTGTTGGAAAAGAGGGCAAGGGAGCCAAGTAAATTGCTCCACAGAACCAGCCTGGTCTGTGGATCAGGCAAAGCAGCCTCCCCAGCACAGGCCGAGTCCCCCTGTAAGCTTCTTACAAAGCAGAGATGTATCATATTCTTGTCTCCCCACAGTGCCTCACTATTAAAAGAACTGAATTCAATTTTTTCTACATGAGAAGAGACAAGGCTCTCTGTCAGTCTGGCCTTGTGTCCAGCCAGCATTATCCTCATATGGTGTGGCTGTCTTACTTCTACTAATTGAAAAAAAAAAAAAAAAAAGATGTCTAGGAGAAATTCCCTTGGGAGAATGCACAGCTGGAGGGATCATTCTACTGCAAACATCTCCAGGGAGGATAGAGGACCCTGGACCCTTTCCAGTTAGTCACATATTGCTATCTACTTGCTGCTTCCCATTTAGGAAAATGGTAAACTCCTTCTGTTAGGAGAAAATAATATATATCAATGGTGTTCCATTTCTAGTCAAAATCATTCTTTCTAGAAAATATTTACTTTTTTTAGGGTTCAGATCTGGAAGCTAGCAGCTGAACCCCTAGAGTTGGTTTCAGTTGGCTGATAGAAACAGTTCGAGGAGTTAAATCATGTCGTTAGGGCCATAGCCCCTGGCATAAAATAACTGTCCTTAGCTAAAGAGAAGTGGGCAGTAAGAAAACTGATTCAAGTAGAAGTTGAAACACCACTCTGCCTCCCTTAGGTTCCCAGTGTTTACTGAGGTAATAGCCAACATCTCATCCTCATATTGGAATGGGAGGAGCTATTAGCAGTGTCGAGAGCTAAGAGATTTATAACTTCAGCTTAAATGATCATTTCAAAACTATCTAGAGCAAGTAGGACTTTGTAACTCATTTTAGGTCTTAAAGTTTTGGACCTTTCACTTATTAAAAAAAAGTTCTTATATATGAAATCATTTTAGGAGATTTAGAGGCCTTTCAAGTCTGGCAATGGATTCAGGTTAAGTTTTTAACCCTACTAGAGAATAAAAAATGGAATCAGAAATGAGACCCAAACTTATTTCTGTATGTTGGAAACAGCAGTAGCCTGGGAGAGAAAGGTCTGGGTTCATCTCCAAATTTGCCACTTTAACTGCATGATTGTAGATGGGTCATATTCTTTCAGAACCTTCTTGTCAATAATGTAGGGATAATTATAACTGTATATTCTCCTGAGTATTAAAATTGAGATAAAATGTGATAAAGGCCCAGCTGCCATGGCTCAGTGGTTGAGTGTCTACCTATGGACCAGGAGGTTATGGTTCGATTCCTGGTCAGGGCACATGCCTGGGTTGTGGGCTCGATCCCCAGTGGAGGACATGCAGGAGACTGCCAATTAATGATTCTCATCATTGATGTTTCCACCTCTCTCTCCCGCTCCCTTCCCCTCTGAAATCAATTTTTAAAAAGATGTGATAAAGTACTTTTAAAATGTAAAATTATTAAAAAGAATTCTGTATTAAACAACTTTATAGAATTTAAAGAATCACTCTGCAGTGATTCTCATGCACAAACGTGCATGAGGCACTTGTTATTCCAGAAGTAGTTACACAAAATCAAATCTTTTGTTATGGGACTTCAGAGGGCACTGCATTTTAGGCTCATACGATGCGTTGTGACATCTGGGAAGCTAAGTGTCCCCAGTGGTAAGCTCATGTTTTTCTCCATTACTTCTCCCTTCCATCTGCAGATCAGAAAGATCACTGCAGTGCCTGAACGCTTTTGGAGTGCTCCAACTCAGAGCTTTCAATAACATCGCTCCTTGTTTACCTGGAACACCAAATTACTTAGCCCTTAATCATCTGAAAAGTAATGAACAGGATCGTCGTGTTCTGTAGTTTTCAGGAAACACTATTAAGATGTTCACATAAGTTCTACAAATCTCTAAATCTTATCTCCTTAAGCAAGAAGTTTTAACAAAGGTTTATTGAATTGTTCCTAAAATGTATTGTGATTACTTACGTTAGCATAGTATTCTGAAGGCAGTTTAACCTTTTATTGATCTAAAATTACCATTAGGAGCTAAAGTTATAGTGCACTTTAGTACAGTGATTACTAAAATATCTTTTGCTGGGTACAGCCCCCTTAACCCTGCACTAAATAGGCCCAGATTACTCCTAAGGTATCCAATTGTTTATTTCCTTGCTTAGAGTCACCTGGATCTTCCTGGTTGATCTCCTGTCAGTGTAAGCCCTCACCCACCTCAGCTTTTGTAGTACTCCATAAATGCAGCACTTTTAGTACTACCTTCAGGTTTTTTGCCATATCAGTTTCACCTGCAGTATTATACATGTAATTCTTTTCAAAATAATAGACTAGTTTTTTTTACTTTAAAATTTTAAAAGTAATTTATTTTAAAAGGGAAATATATCAATACTTTATTACCAGTATAATTGTCTATTATATTTTAGTGTACTAGATACACACACACACACACATATATCTATAATAATAAAAGTGTGATATGCTAATTAGACTGGACAGCCAAACGACCTTCTGGACATCCTTCTGGATGACATTCCAAACAAAGCCAGGGCTGCGAGGGCCAACCCCCTTGCATGAATTTCGTGCACCGGGCCTCTAGTATATATATAAAAGCCTAATATGCAAAGTATCCCCTCGGGAGTTCAACCAACCGGGAGTTCGATCACTAGTTATAATGTGCGCTGACCACCAGGGGCCGGCACAGAACGAAGCAAGGCCCTGGCTGGCAACCAACAGCAGCTAGGGACCCTACCTATGCACAAATTTCATGCACGGGCCTCTAGTATGTGTGTGTGTGTGTGTGTGTGTAATATCATATCTCCATACATCCATTTCTAACCAAGATGAAATAATAAAGAATGGATTTACACTCCTGCCTGAAATAGCAACAAAAATGGACAAAGAATATATAATAACAGTGTTCAAACACTGTATGCCAGGCAATGAAAGGCAGTGATTCTTGAGAGATAGAAAAAAAACAAGCAGGGCCTATCATTGCCCCAACTTGCTCTGTTTGGAGAGTTTCCAAGTCACAGTACAAGGAGGGGAACCAAGGAGGAGCATGATACACTCCCCGAGTTGAGGTTCCAAAGCTGAGAGAATACAGAGGTCAAGGAGAATTGCACAGAGAACTCTGGAGATCTGCAGGTATCCCTTTTGAGGATTCAGTAAAGTATTGATCAGTGCAGTATTGTACTGGAACTTTAGGCAGCAAAGTGTGACAAGAAAAACGTCATCTAGGTAAGAAAATGAAGTAAAACTTATTTGCAGATCACTTGAATACCTATGAACAAAATCTAATGAAATCTATTTTAAAAAACTGCTTAAGCTAAGAAGTTTAGCAAGTTTATAGGATATGAGATCTGTATACAAAAATCAATCATATTTTTATATATTAACAGCAAATATTTGTTAATAGAAATAAAACATCAGAGCCATTTAGAATAGTATAAAAAAGATGAAGTATTTATGGCTAAATCCCGCCCCCCCAAAAGATATGCATGAACTATACACTGAAAACTATAAAACGTCAGTAAAGGAAATTAAAGAAGGCCTAAATAGGTGGATTGATATGCTGTGTTTATTGGCTGGAAGACTGGTGTTGTTAGGATGTCAATTCTGTCCACATTATTTTATGGATACAATGCAATTTCAAATCAACTTGCAGCAGTCATTTCTTGTAAAAATTAAAAACTGATTCTAAAATTCATATGGAAATGCAAATGTTCTAAAACTCTAACATGACTTTTAAAAAAAGGTAAACTTGGAAGACTAACACTACAAGACTGTGAGGGTTATAACGCTTCAGTATGGTATTGGAGCAAAGGGAGACAAATAGGTCTATGGGACAGAACAGAAAGCGTAGACCTAGACCCTCTCATATATGGACACTTGATTTTCAACATGGGATCAGATGCAACTCCACAGAGAAAGTAGAGTGTTTTCAACAGGTGATGCTAGAAAAAAATGGATGCAGAAAGAAAAGGAAAATAAGACCTTTGATCTATACTTCGTACTATAGACAAAAAAAAAATAATACTAAACTATACACAAAAAATTAAATTGATTTTGGATCACAGACTAAAATGTGTTAACTAAAAATACAAAACTTCAAGAAGAAAACATAAAAGAAACCTTTGCTTCTCAGAGTTTGGCAAAGATTTCTTAGATGTTAAACCAAACACATGATCTATAAAAGAAAGAAATTGATAAAGTGCATTTTATCAAAATTATGAAATTCAACTCTTCAGTAGACACTGCTAATGGAATGTAAAGACAATACACAGATAAGACATTTATCTGATAAAGATCATATATCCAGAACTTAAAAGAACTCTCAAACTCAATTATAAGGAAACAAAAATTCAATAAAAAATTGGGGTAAAGGTTGAACAGATACTTCATCAAAGAAGATACACAAGTCCGGAAATCTATACTAATAAAAGGGTAATATGCTAATTAGACCGGGAGACCTTCCAGGAGACTTTCCGAACTTTCTTCTGGACAAAGCCATGGTGGCAGGGCAAAGGCAGAGGCAGTTAGGGGCGATCAGGCCAGCAGGGGGGCAAGTTCGGGGTGATCAGGCCGGTGGGGCGGGGGGAGGCAATTGGGGGCAAGCAGGCCAGCAGGAGGTGGCAGTTGGGGGAGAGCTGGCTGGCGGGGGCACAGTTGGGAGCAACCAGGCTGGCAGGGGGGCAGTTGGGGACGAGTAGGCTGGTGGGGATGGCAATTGAGGGCAGTCAGGCCATTGGGGGGAGGGCACTTAGGGGTGAGCAGGCTGGCAGGAGGTGGCCATTGGGGGTGAGCAGGCCGGCAGGGGGGCTTTTGGGGGTGATCAGGCTGGAAGGGGGGGCAGTTGGGGGCGATCAGGTTGGCAGGCAGAGTGGTTAGGGGCAATCAGGCAGGCAAGCAGGTGAGCAGTTAGGAGCCCCGGATTGTGAGAAGGATGTCCGACTGTCTGTTTAGGCCCAATCCCACAAGGTTCGGGCCTAAACCGGCAGTCAGACATTCCCCAAGGGGTCCCAGATTGGAGAGGGTGCAGGCCGGGCTGAGGGACACCCCCTTCCGTGCATGGATGTCATGCACCGGGCCACTAGTAAGCATATAAAAGATGTTTAAAACCCTTAGTCATTAAATAAATGCAAATTAAAATCACAGTGAGATACCACTGCACACCTTTTAGGAGACTAAAACAAAAGGACTGATCGTGCCAAATGTTGCCAAGTATTTGGAACACTGGAACTTCCTTGTTTTTAATCTGCTTTTTTACATTGTTTATTTTTTAATTGTAACTGTAACTTTTATTAATTACAGTTCACATTTAATATTATTTTGAATTAGTTTTAGGTGTACAGCATAGTGGTTAGACAATCATACTCTTTAAAAAGTGGTCCCTTCAACATGCCCAGTACCCACCTGGCCCCATGCATAGTTATCACAATATTATTGAGTGTATTTCTTATGCTGTACTTTATATCCCCATAACTATGTTGTAACTACCAATCTGTACTTCTCAATATTCCTATGTAAATATGTACCACCATTTCTTTATTTACATGTTGATTGATGGGTACTTGGATTGTTTTCATAGCTTGGCTATAGTAAATAATGCTGCAATGAACATAGGGGTGCATATATTATTTTGAACTAGTGACCTGGCATGCGAAATCACGTGGCTCCGCCCACCGGCGTGTGCCACACCCACCCACCAATCGCCCTGCCTTGACACCCTAACCTCTCCACCCAGAGCTCCAGTGCACCTGGCCCCGCCCCCTATCCCTCCAGCCTTCTCTGGCCACTTCAAGCCCCGCTCTGGGTCCCGCGAGTCACCTCGGGCTGGTCCTGCTTCCTCTGGATGCCTCCCTGCTTCTTCCCCCTCTCCAGAGCAATGCAGCATCTCCGGCCCTTCATGTGCTGGAGGAGTGCGTGGGAGCCTCCTGCCAGCTGTGGAGTTTCGAGCGCCGATTTGTGGCGGTGCGTGTGCTGCGCTCCTTCCCCTGGCAGGTGGGCAGTGGGCGCGCTGCGTGTGAGCAGTGGGTGGTGAAGGACTGGTCAGGGGGGCACTACAGGCTCTCACCCCTGCCCTCCTCACCACGGGGTGGTCCTGCCTCCTCCGGGCACCTCCCCACTTCCACCCCGTCTCTAGAGCAACATGGTGGCTCTGCCCCCCGCGCATGCAGCCTCCTGCTGAACGGTCCATACGGTGTGAGGGCATCATGACCGTTAGCATATTAGCTCTTTATTATATAGGATTAGTATTTTGGATTTCTTCAAATATATACCAAGAAGTGGAAGTGCGGGGTTATACGGCTGTTCCATGTCTAATGTTTTGAGGAACCTCCATTCTGTTGGAAAACTGAAACTTTTATACTTTACGCATGGGGATGTAAAATGGTACCGCACTTGAAAATACAATTTACCATTTTCTTAAAAGATAAATACAAAGCCATTCTATACCTAGATATTCACCAAAGAGAAATGGTAGGGTGTGTTCATACAAAAAATTATTCATGATTGTTCATATCAGCATTATTTGTAACTAGAGGCCCAGTGCACGCAGTTTGAGACCACTCGGGGATGTAGCAGTGTGCCAAGTGGCAGGCGGCCAGGGAGGAACTCTAATTGGGACCGGGTGCCACTTGTGCTCATCCCGGCCCACTGTGCCTGCTGCTGCAGAGTTGGGAGAGGCAACCGCCGTGACAGCTGCACTCACCAGCCATGAGCCTGGATTTTAGTTGAGGGCGCTCCCGCTGTGGCAGCATACTGACCACCAGGGGGCAGCTCCTATGTTGAGCGTCTGTCCCCTGGTGGTCAGTGCACATCATAGCAACCGGTCGTTCCAGTTGTTCCGCCGTAATGGTCACTTAGGCTTTTATTATATAGGCTAGAGGTCCGGTGCACAAATTTGTGCACCAGTGGGGTTTCTCAGCCTGGCCTGCAGGATTGGTTCAAATCAGCTCTCCGACATCCCCAGAGGGGTCCCGGATTGTGAGAGGGTACAGGCCAGGCTGAGGGACCCCTCTGATGCACGATCGGGGTCAAGGAGGGATGCGGGAGGTTGGCCAGCTGGGGAGGGACTGTGGGAGGTCTCCAGGGCATGTCCAGCCCATCACACTCAGTCCCCATTGACCAGACTCCAGCAGCAAGCTAACTTACTGGTCAGAGTGTCTGCCCCCTGGTCGTCAGTGTACATCATAGTGAGCAGTTGAGTGGCCTTAGCATATCATTAGCATATTATGCTTTGATTGGTTGAACAGATGACCAGACACTTAACATATTAGGCTTTTATCATATAGGATGGCCCCAAACTAGATGTAACTCAAATATCCACCAAGTGAAGGGATAAACCAACATGGTATACCCATACTCTGCAATTGTAAAAATGTACTATTGATACTTTCAGCAACATAGATGAACCACAGAATAGTAAACGCTGAGTTAAATAAGCCATACTCCCTAAAAATCCATATTTTATGATCACATTTAACAAAATTCTACATAATACAAATTAATCTATTGGAACAGAAAATGAATCAGTCATTACCTTGGGGTAGAGAGGTTAGAGAAAGTAGGAATGACATTCAGAAACTTTTGTGAGTGATGGACAGATATGTTCTTATAATGATTATGACAGTTTCATAGGCATGTATATATATATTATCAGTTGGTACAGTTTAAATATGGGCATTTCATTATGTGGAATATATCTCATACAGCTATTAACAATATCAAATATATAACCAGTACAAAATGTTGGTTCACTTACCACCCAAGGACATATATTCCCAAAGTGTACATACTACCTTCAGGAAACCCTGTTGTCAGAACTTAAGGTTCCCAAAGGGAGGATAGAACAAACACTTTCTTTAATCATTTCAATTTGCTAACCATATTGCATAAGTGAGTTCTGGTTGGCAGCTGTCTATCTCTCCTAATAAGTGCAGTAGATGAATTACGGGATAATAGATTTTCATGTTGCTTAGGGTTTTCCTTTCAAAGGCAAAATGAAGTTTTGGAAGGAAGTGCAATAACATCAGAAGACCAAGGTTTTTGGCCTAGTCCCACCTGGATCCTTGCCTCTGTTCCCTGTGTCAAAGACAGTCACTTAATGTCTCTGGGCCACATGTGGAAAACAAGGAGCTTATATTTAATCTCTAAAAGTTCTTCCTTGATTGTGGTTTTGCCCCAGGTTGTAGCTGCATTCAACAGGGCTGAGGTGACTGCAAGTTCAACCACCAGATGAAAACTCAAGGTAGGGAGAAAAGAGTTATATGACTTTAAATGAAAATCAAATAGAGGCAATTTAAATTTAGACACAAAGTAATTATAGTGATAGTCTATGGTGACATAGTAAGATTTGCTCATTTCTTTCTCCATTTTTATAGAAAATAGTTTTTAAGAGTACAATCTTCTCATCTAGGAAAGATGCCAGATTTCTGCCTTCAGTGATTTTTTTCTGTACTTTTTTCTTACAACATTAAAAAATAAGCTAATGCTGCCAGAGTCCTATGTAAACTCTAGCAGAACTGGTGTTTGTATCATTGATGACAACCTGCGATCCTACCATAGCTTTTATGATTCCACTGAAACATATTTCTCAAGATAAAAGCCAATTTACCTTGGAATGGTAAAAAGGTAACATGTAAATTAAAGCCCAACCCAATATAGTTGGTATTTCTTCCAACAAATGGAGTCCTCCAATATTGAAATGTAAATGGAGCCCTTTCTTCTGACAGAAAGTAGCTTTTCCCCTCCAAATAACAATTGAGAATATTGATCAAAATCTCTGGTTGCTTCAGACTGCAACACTTGTTTCCGTGACCTGCTGGGCATCCATAATCACAGTGCAAGCCCTAGGGAGCTGTAATGAACTAGAGATACTTAAAAATTTATAGGTAACTGTAAGTGCCCAAAGTAACAGTGCTTTCCTCGATGTGTTTTCTTCTGTAAAGCCAGTGAGAAATCTGCTCCTTCTTCCAAATGGGCAAGTGCTTGCCAAATCTTAAGAGCTAGATAGGAGATTTAGGGTCTCTTCTATGTAGTTTCAATTTCTCCATAATCTCTTTTCCCCTTCACCAAATTTGTCCTTGGAAAACCAATGATCACGCATTCCACGTGTTTCTCCAAAGACCTACTAAATCACTAATATTTGGTGTCAATGAATTTGGTGTGTTATTTCCAGAAATTCAGCCAGGCCTCTATGGCAGAAATCAAAAGTCCGTGGCTATGTGGGGAAAAGGCTTTGGGCAGGAGGGTTTCTGCAGTTCGTCTACTTGCTGCACACATACCTAGATGCTCTGTTTCCTGGCAGTCTCTGTTATTTGCTCTTTTCCCTCCATCAAAATCTAGTTTTCTTTTGCTGTAGGTCAGTAATCTTTCTCATTTAGGTAATTCTAAATTTTGTGTTGTAAAGAACACACCTCGCACACATGGTTAGCTTAAAGCTGTTATTTGCTCTTTACTTCATTTGACAAACACATTGCATGCCCTGAGCCGGAGAGCCAGACTGCCTGGGTTTAAGCAGAGCCTGTATTGGTTACTAGCAGTGAGATTTTGGAAATTATCTGACATCTCTGTTTCTTCATCTGTAATATGGAAACATTGGTGCTTCATAGAGCTGGTATGAGAATCAATGACAAGATATAAAAACTCTTAAAACAGCACCACACATACAAGAATTGTATCCATGAGCAATAACTAGTCCTTCTGTCTCTTTCTATAAGGGCACTAATTCCATTCATGAGGGCGCCGCCTTCATGACCTCACCACCTCTCAAAGACCTTACCTAGAATATCATTGCATCAGGGATTAGGATTTCAACATATGAAATTTGGGGTCAGGGGGGACATGAACAGTGAGTCCATAACAATATGTAATCTTATTATATTTCAAAGCAATCTATGAAAAAAGTATAATTTTATAGATAAGAGGACAGAATTTCTGAGTTTTTAAATAATGTGCCCAAGATCATTCAGCTGGAAATTGCCTATGCCAGTATTCAAAGCCAGGCCTCTGTGACTCAAGAGCATGCGTGCATGTGAACACACACACACACACACACACACACACACACACACACACTATTTTTTCCTGCTTTGCCATACCACCAATAACTAATTCTATGGAAGGACTCAGGAAAACCCTTTCAGAGGAGGCGATGTTTAGGCAGTGTCTTGAAGGAAGAAGGAGAGTTATCCAGGAGAGAATGGAAGAAGAGGCATTTGTGATGAAGGAAACAACAGGATCACAGAAATTAGAAACTTTGGCTGGCTGGCCTTGTTCTTAGCCAGGCAGGTACTACCATACCTCTGCTCTGCAAGGGTATGGATGGGACAGCTGGGGAAAGGACCAGGCAACGAATGGCAGAGTCCACCAAGCTCCTTCTTCCCAGCCCAGCAATCTCAGAACAGACCCTGGGGGAAGCACTTTGCACTTTCCCCTCCATGGTAGGAATGCAGAGTGGTTCAGCCTGTAGACATTTATCTAAGCCGGCTTCCATCACACAGAAGGAGAGCATATTCCTTAGGAGCAGCACTGCTAGGCATATTGGTAATGACTTTCTTCTGAAAAGTGGAAGGCACTTTTTTGTGGCTTTGATTGGATTCCCTCATCAGGCGATGCCATTTGAGATTTTGCAGGTGCAGCCTAACATCTCTATGAAGCAGAGGCATTTTTTTTTATTAGTTCACCCTTTATAACTCTCCAGGGCATGTTGGTGCATCTGGTTAACCCCACACAAGAAACATTGGCAGGAGTAAGCCTCACCGCTCCATCAGCATGCCAAGATGCTTTGATTGTAAAGACGGGGAAACACTCATTATCCGGTGGTTCTTCTGCTCACAAAGCCTTTCCGTGATTGTTTTCAAATGTGAAGACTGTTTTCATAAAAACTACTGTGTGGGACTGTAGTATAAATAAGGTGTTAGAATGAATTTTAACTGCATCTAAACAGGGATTACAAACTACTAGAAATGCGGGAAAGAAAGTGGAATTGAGATCATTATTGTAAAAAAAAATTGATCTAGAGATAAGACCTAATATAAAAACAAATTTTGGTAACTGCCTGGAGTAAATTGAAATTTGGTCTCAATGCTAATGTTATTGAATACATTCAAGAATAAAATACTGGCGTGATCATGGTTATCACTCCTTGGAGATAAATTTCTCATCCATGGAAGATGAAGTAACCCTTGAAGGTTTCATGCCACTACTGTGCAATGCACGACAACACAACCACAACAAATTAACAAAGTAGGGTCTGTTGTTGGAGAATGATTTTATGTCAGTTTCAGAGCAGTTTACTCATTTTAGAAGTCAGTGTAATAAAATACGGAGTAGCATTTTATTTTTCAACATCCCTAAGGAAATTTGTGTGCGTGTATTCTCACAAAAATATGTTTCAGGATAACCCAGTCATATCGCTTTATCACAAATTAAGTTTCTAATTTAATTTATCTTTATAAAAATTATATAATCTCATAGGATAGATATCAAAAACAATGACTGGAGATTAGTAAAAGTAGGCTTTTAATAAAATGGTCCTTTATTGTTATAAAACCTGCCCTGAACTCCTAAACCAGAACAGTTACTAGGGGAGAAACGAAACCAATATCAGGGGCTTAAATACACCATTATTTAAGTTTGGTAGATTCTTAAGTATACATACTTTATACATAAAGCATCTACTAAATAAATGTTGGAACATTGAATTTCAAACAGTAAACTTGAAGATGATGTCAAAATTTTGGATACCTTAGGGATCGAAGTATTCTGTTAGCAAGGGCTCATTTTCACATGGTCTCAATATTTCAAGTGACAGAAGCAAACCCCAGCCCTTCCTGAGTCATTTCTCTCTCCTTTCCACCAGCTGTCTCCAGAGACCTGGCCCTTCCACTTAAATACAATTTTTGGTATTTGCTTTTCCATTTCACTTTCATGAAAAGTGGCAGGGGAGAGGGAGAAAAGACAAAAATCCATATATTTCCAATGAAAAAGCTTGTGCTCATCGTTATCATTAATAACTAGAGGCCCGGTGCATGATTTTGTGCACCAGTGGAGTCCCTCAGCCTGGCCTGTGGTATTGGGCCAAAACCGGCTCTCTGAATCCCCTGAGGGGTCCCAGATTGTGAGAGGGAGCAGGCCAGGCTGAGGGACCCCACCAGTGCAAGATTGGGACTGGGGAGGGATGCGGGAGGCTGGCCAGCTGGGGAGGGACCACAGGAGGGCTCTAGGTCATGTCCGGCCCATCTCTCTCAGTCCTGATTGGCTGGACCCCAGCAGCAAGCTTGCCTACCAGTCAGCACATCTCCCCCCTGGTGGTCAGTGCACGTCATAGCAACTGGTTGACCAGTCAACTGTCTGCCCCTTGGTGGTCAGTGTTCATCATAGTGAGCAATTGAGTGGCCTTAGCATATCATTAGCATATTGCACTTTGATGGGTTGAACAGCTGATGGGTCAACCAGACACTTAGCATATTAGGCTTTTATTATATAGGCTAGTAAAGCTTTATCTGCATTTTTATTAAAATAGCTAAAAGGATGTAGACAACTAATATTTCAAACTAAGAACTGTAGATGTGCTGGTTATTGCTCTTGAGCTTAGGATAGAAGTTGTGGATCCAAATTGTACTTTAGTGTAAATATAAATTTTAATGAAAATGTATTGTCTTATTTATATTGTATCTTATATAAACAGGCCATTCTGTTAATAAGGTTTTCTGTCCCAAGTAGGAGGTGGAATCATATCACATCTATGATGTACATTTTCTTGGTTCTATGGTAATATTCATCATCTAAACTCCTGAAAAATGTTCTACATTTTCTACAGAGTCAAGGTCAGATTCCTATGTTGGATGAATAGTAGCAGCCCACCTTGACTTTTCTTTTCACAAACCTGCCCAACTGTCAGGCTGAACAGCCTGTAATTCCCATGGATACATGATGCTTTCTTAGTTCTGTCTCTTAGTGCATCCTCTTCCTGCTAAATAAAATGTTCTTTCCACCTATTTCCATGTATTTATATCGTATCTTCCCTAAAATATTCAACTCTATTGTCAAAATTCTTTGAAGAATTTCCTGATTCTTAAGTTAAACATGACTTTTTTCTTCCTCCCTCTCTCTCATTTATAAAATCTCTCATATATTACATTTTATTTTGGATTGCTTTTTTTCTACTTTACCAATAGCAATAATAATAATAAATACTAAATGCTGTTGTATAGTATAAAAACATTATTTATGTATATTATACCATTTGGTCCACAAAACAACCCTATCATGTAGATGCTATGATTATTCCCAATTCACCTAAGAAGAAATAGTTAAAGAAGGCACAACAGTTATCCAAGGTCAAGTGTGTGGCTTTAGGTGTGGATTTCTAATTTATAGACTTTGTCCTTAACCAACACGCAAGACTGCGCCTCCCAGCTTGCACCTCTTTTTGCTTGTCGTGTATCACTTTCTCCTTTGTTGTGTAATTAATTACCTGTGACTAGATTACTATAGTTGTTGTTCCTTGAAGGCTAAATTTATGTTTGATTCTTCCTGCTATTTTAAACATGACTCAGCTCAGTGTCTCACACAAAAGTAAGGGTGGGCTAAAACTATTTGGTCAACAACTGAAAAATTTAGAACCTTTCATGTGTTCTTTTATAGCTCTGACACGGAAGATTTCTTGAGAGAGGAAAATACTATGTTTAACTGTCATCAAAATAAAATGGAAAACATAGCTTTGACCAAAAGAAATGACATGTTCCAAAAGAATACAATTAAAGAAGGATTTTAAAATCCATTACTGAGTCACTCTGAAAATAAGGGCAGTCCCCTGATTGAAGGAGTAAAATGTCTTTAAACTCCTCGTCAGTATATAATATACATAAATGTGGAAGCTAGAAATTTATTTCCCACTGAAACAAAAGAGGTCATGCTTGACTAAAACAGAAAATATTAATAAAATAATGGCTAATATTAATGCTATTTTAATATAAATAGGTGTGAATAATAACATTTTTTTCTATTTATTTATATTTATATCATGCAGATGAATAATTGGCTGATTTTTATCAAGTTGCTTGTCACTGAATTGATAGAGCCTCAATATTGAAGTAGGAGGAGCTGTTGAAGATAAAGATATCTTATCAGGGGATTAATAACTTTTTTTGTCTTTTATAAGCTATCTTATCTTTACTACTCTGTCTAAGAAGGTCAAGAGAAGGTCAGGTTTGGATAGACACTGCTGTTCCCAGCATCATGACCTGAGACTAATTCAGAGGAAATGTAGTTCAGGGTTATGAGGTAGCAGGTAGAACCTCGAGGAGCTCCCTTCTAAATCTGACGAACCTGCAAGTTTGAATCATTTATCTCAGTCATCCTAACTCCATCCCCAATTGTACATTGAATGCTGAGAGTTGGTTAGACGTCTCGAGCCATCTCTTGTTCATGAGGTAAAAATAGAGATAGAGATACAGGCTTAGTTGATTGACATTTTTTAAAATATATTCTCAAGGGTCTAATTGAATTGTATGTCCTACAAAGCTTCCTGAACATTAAGTATATTTCCAGTATTGGATATATTGTGCTATCAAGACCCAGTCACCCATATGAATTTATTCTGATTACTTTCTGCCTGTACATAGTGTTATGTACACACAACCAGGCTGATAAAATTTTCATAAAATGGTTGTTGGATGTACATTGTTGGGCAAAAGTAGGTTTACATTTGTTAGTATGGAAAATAATATAGTAATTAAAAAAAAAATAATAATACAAGAGCAAACTCTGTGTTTTGCATAGAGTTTTGCATGCCATAGGTTGATGACTGCCAACCTGCTTTTGCCCCACCCTGTGTGTTGCTGGGATAGAAGATATCACTATCTCTAACTAGTAATCTTCCACACAAAGGTTTATTTAGCCCTCTACAGAGGTTGCAGGGGAACTGTTGGGGTCTTGATTTGCTGCTTTTCTTTTCTATTGGAAGTTTAATCTGTATGTCCTATTTTCAGTCAAGTTCTGTTCAGTCTTTATGATTTAACCTTTTCAAGCTACCCCAAGGGCCTCATAAAAGAGGCTGAGTTTTATGATGGCGGATTACACCAGTACTTCCTAAAGTTGTGTGTTCTGTTTTTATAATGGAGTCCGTAGATGGTTTTAGACCTGCATTCCACTTAGGAGCCCCTTAACCACAATGAGCAAGTTCAAGGGTTTCCTAGAACCAACCACATAAAAACAGAATTCCCTTACCAGGCATAAGTGGTAGATCATGGTTTCCTCCGCGTGTCCCTCCCTGTACCTTAGGCCTCTAAAGGGAGGCGCACCTCCAGGGCTTCCCCCCTTGGTCTTGGTGCCCTCCCGCATGCTGTTCTCATGGGAATGTGTCACACTCAGGCCATGCATTACCTTCGCCAAGAAGAGCTCTCTGATTTTGGCCAGCAGAATTGATCTGTCCCACCTCTAAACTTACACTTCCTTCACCATGTTATTTTACATTTTATACAGATTTGATCTTCCCAGCTTGAGAATACATTACTTGAGTTGGGGAACATGCTAACCTCATCTTTGAGCCCACCACAGCTCCTAGGACAATGCCTAAAAAAGGCAGAGAGTAAAAGTTTGTCAGGAAAGAACAAGTAAATTTTCCTTTTCCTAAGGACAAATAATATAGCCCATTTTGTACCATTTGTATAAAATATTGGGTAAGGTTGTCAAGATTGTTGCATGCAGATTTTTTCTTTTTTAAAATTGAAGCCATTAAAACAGAGAAAAGCTATTTGCTGAGAATTATGAAGGATATATCTTAAGATAAGTGGTTGGAAATATTTTCAAGATTTTGAAAAATATGTTTTACAAGGACCCAGAGTTTAAAATATTATTTACTTCTTTTTCTTTGTGTGTGTGTGTGTGTGTATGGGATCCTTAAAGCATTTCCATTGACAAATGTGTTCTCTCTCTCTCTCTCTCTCTCTCTCTCTCTCTCTCTCTCTCTCCCTCTCTCTCTCCCCCCCCCTCTCTCTCTCTCCCCCTCTCTCTCCCTTCTGTTTCTAAGGTAACTTTTGATTTCTTGCATCATTCCATGGCCTTTGGTGTGCTGGTATTTTTCTCAATAAGCCCTTTTTGAGGCTACACCTTTTGGTGATTTAAGAATAGAAGGAGATAAAAGCAAGTGCACAATCTCCATTGAAAGTCATAGTGGCTTTTGATAGAAAGGTGGATTGCTTGCTCATGATTCTAGTGATTCCAATTCTTACTTTTCCGGAGTAGAATTAGATAGAGCCATAGAACTTTTCCTTTAAATTTAATAATAAATCTCATTATAATGCATTTTAATGAAGTTTTTCTGAATTATTTGATCCAGGTGTGTAAGTTGGGGGGGGGGCATGGTGAGGAAATGCAAATAATGAGATGAATATGAGAATTCAGGGATAGGCATAAAGCAATAACTGAGATTTTTATTGTGGTAGCAGAGTATTTGCCAATGTGCAACCTTGCGGGTTTCTCCATCTTAGGAAAAGAAAAAATACTACTGTGCTTCACTGAACCCTTATCTTGCTTCTTGCAAGAATTGAGTATAGCCTGAATCTTTTTCATGGTTCTCTATTTTACTTTGAACAACACACAGCATAATGCATCACCAATGAAACCAGAAAGCTCTAATCCTAATTGGGTGTAACACATTGTTCTCCCTCTCTATTACTTACAACTTCTCCTTGAAAAAAAATTAGCCATATTTTTGTAAGAAAGAGGTTGGCCAAAGTCCTCAACACCTCTGGGTACAAGGATTTTCACTAGAATACATAAGGGTAAGGCTTTTAGGAATTCTGTATGGTGAGAGTAATATTTGGGAAATGTACATCCACAGAGTGTGCCCGACTTGTGTCTACATGATACTTATGTCATCAATTTGGTGAATAATTACTAGAAAAAAAGTAAAGAAATAACAATAGGATGTGATTGGGGCTGGAAGGACTGTAGAGAAAAGCACATCTAACCTGCTCATTTTGAAGATGAGAAGACTTGAATTGAGTCACCTGGTGTTCATTCAGCCTTTTCCTGAACAAACTTAGAGGCTTTAAACTTTACCTTGTCGTCCACCAAGATGCCCCATTCCATCACTGGGTAGGTCTATTATGAACTTTTATCAAATATTCTTAACATTCTCAAAATCTAGTTTCTTGTATCCTCCCCTCATCATACCTGGTTTTCCTCCTCGGGGCCGCATGCTTTGAACCTGCCCCTTCTTTCCAGCTGCAGTCCTTTAGCTCTTCACAGACAACTGAGGTTTCTTTGTCCCCACACCCCAAGCCTTCCTATAATTTTCTTTCCCAAGGTAAGCATTCTCAGTTCCTTTAGTCCTTCACATGAAAATATAGGGGGGAAAAAAGGTTTTTTGTTCGTTTGTTTTTGTTTTGCCATCAGTTAATTGGTTGACATTTTCCCCCTTTGTTTTCAGTTTTATATTTTGTGTTTAATTTTCACAAATCACAATTAATTATTCTTGTGGCTAGCTGATAACCCCAACCCCCAGTGGGCCACCCCCTCCTCCCCCCCCCCCGATTTTTCGAGGTTGAAATTTAAGATCAGGAGTCTACTGTTATTTGTCAGAGGGAAAGCAATATGGGATTTACCATTGAACCAGGATATGTTGCTTCCCTGCAACTTTTCAGTTAGTGTGTCACCTTTCTGATGAAGAGGGATCATGTGAATCAGCAGGATGGTGCCAGCAAGGATACAGGTACATAATAGTTATGGTTAGAATGGCTGCTTGCCATTCTGTGTAGAGGAGACTTGTGTGGTCAGCAAAAGGCCTTGTAGTCCATATTGTGTCTCAATTGCTGGCAGCATAAGTACAGGAAGAAAAAAAAGTGACAAAGTGTATTTATTTAACAGCTTAAGTTGCCTAAAATGTAAGTGTCCAACTCTAAGGGACAAACTCACTCAGTAATTTCTTTTTTTTTTCTTCATATTATTTGAAACCAATATAAGAGAAGGTTTAAGAAGCCAGGAATTCAGGTGATTAATGATGGCTTAGGTTTAGGATTTTATATCTGGGGTATTGAATTGTAACCCTGTGTATCAAAGTTCCATGTTTTCAAACTTTTTTCCTCTCACAGGTATCACTTGGTTTTCTTCTTTAATATAATTGTAATGATTTCAGAGAGGAAAGAAGAGGGAGAGAGAGAATCATTGATTGATTGGATGTCTTCTGCACACCTCACACTGGGGATTGAGCCCCTAACCCAAGCATGTGCCCTGACCAGGAATCAAACTGTGACCTCCTAGTTCATAAGTTGACACTCACCACTGGGCAACACTGGCCGACTGGGTGACTTGGTGTTCAGGTTGGTGGGGGGGAGGGGGAGTAAGGTTAAGGGAGCAGGAGAGGAAAGTGGGGGATGGAAGGGAAGGAGGATGTAGTTGTAGAATGCAAATTGTAGATTGTAAGAATGATTGCAAAAATCTAAAACAGATAACTATGATACTTAAGTGTTAAACCAAAAATTTAAAAGAAAATAGCAGATGCTGATAACTTGACCCCCTCAAAAACTTCCCATAGTAGTTGTTGGTTTTCCTTTTGTCTTTAGATAAAAATGAAAAGCTTTATGCGTTGTTTGCAACTGATGTTGCCTAAAAAAAATATTCAGGAATCAAAGATCAGAGGTGGGAAATTATTCAGATTAGATAACTGTCAGAGTAAAGGCTGCAGGTGCCTATATGTGTGTGTGAAAGAGAAAGTGTCAAAAATGCATTTACCATTGATTGTAGTCTTTTCAGAGACAGATATATGCCCTAGCTCCTCAGTTTTTCTATATCCTGTAACCCTCCTTTCCATTTGCTTTTCCCCTCAAGACTATTCTTACCTGCTTAAATGGCTTTAAACCAGCTCCGAAAAGGAAAAGTAAACAAACTCAATACACTTGACTGTGGAGTTAGAGAACTGCTCAGGAATCAGGCAGCAGCGGTGTCCTCCTGATTTACATTGCAGATCATCACGGATTGGACCTTCACGCTAGGAGGGCATGCAAATTCGAAGGCCATGTTTTCCCAATGCAGAGATTATAATTACAAAAACAATTTCAGGGGCAACATTTTGCTGCTTTAAATTACTCTTCCAAGTTTCTGTTTACAGTGTTTCTAGTTAAACAAGACATTCTACTCTGGATGGGACCTTGGAGGAATGAAAGCCTGTCAGATCTCCAAATGGGGACAGTCTAACCCAGAGAGCAACTCTGAAAAACTGTGAGAGCTGGCAGCCTCTTTGATCCTTGGGTATTTGGTTATTCCCATTGTACTAAGGGTCCCTCCCTCTTTCCCCCCCTTTTCTTTTCTCCTCTCTCCACCCTTTTAATGTTCACTTGAGAGAGGCAAGGATAGAAGGGTAAAAATTGGGAAGAAAGAAAATAAACCTCAAATCCTTAAAATACAAGGAAAATATATTCCAACAAATGTCATTAAGTCCTACTAGGTTTCTACACAGATAAATTAGACAAACCCCCACCCCCCAAAGAAGAACAGAAGAACGCCACAGTCTAGAAGACTATATGATTATCTGTTGAACACTGAAGTATGGTTAAGTGCCTCAGAAGTCACACAGGAACACATTTGAGAACATAAGTAATTGTGGGGAAAATCAGGAAATTTTGAGCCTAGATTTGAGGGATCAGTCCACCAGGGTACATGCTGTGGAGAGGTAAGGAGGAGAGAGTAGAGAGGGGACAAAATATCTTTACAAAGGTGTGATCATAGGATTTGAGAGCTGGACCACACCTACATGCCTGTCATTTCACAGAAGGGTAAAGAAACACTGAGCAAGTGCAGTTGTATAGCTGTGCCATCCATTGTTCAGGAAACCCACCTGTCTGCCAGGTCTGTACACATGTCCATTTATTCCCCCATCTTCCTGTCCATCTGCCCACTCCTCTTTTAACTCCCGAAAACCCCAGAGTTTGTCAGGAGAGCCCTCTCAGTTCCTGCTCATTTGTAATAGGACCCAAACCATTTTATTTCATTGTATTCATGAATGAGAATAGGGTTAAACCTCAGTTGTCTATAGTTATACTAGAGGCCCAGTGCACGAATCCATGCATGGTTGGGGTTCCCCTGGGTGGCCTGCAGGGATTGGGCTGAAACCCACAGTCCAATGCTGCCTGCAGCTCCTACTTGCCACTCCCACACATCCTGGCCCCACTGTGCCTGCTGCAGGCTCACGCCCAATCAGTCCTGATCAGGAGAGGCTTGCACTGCTGCAGCAGTGCTCACCAGCCATGAGCCCTGAGTCTGGCGCCTTCCCAAGGGGAGTGGCCTGCAGGATTGGGCTGAAACAGGCTCTCTGACATCCCCCAATGGGAACTGGATTGAGAGAGGGCGCAGGTGGGTTTCCTGAACCGTGCACAATCAGGCCAGGGAAGGACCGCAGGAGGGCTCCAGGGCATGTCCAGCCCATCTCGCTCAGTCCCGATCGCGGGACCCTAGTAGCAAGCTAACCTACAGGTCAGAGCATCTGCCCCCTGGTGGTTAGTGCACATCATAGTGACTGGTCAACCAGTTGACTGTCTGCTCCCTGATGGTCAGTGCATGTCATAGTAAGTGGTTGAACAATCTTAGCATATCATTAGCATATTACATTTTGATTAGTTGTTCGGTTGTTTTGCCTTTTGGTTCTATTTGCATATTACCCTTTTATTATATAGGATAGGGGACTAGAGATGTTGACTATGTTAAATGGGCATATAATCTTCAAATCCTTTCTATTTGGATGTGAACAGATTTTCATGCTTATATTAAACTAGAGGCCCAGTGCATGAGATTGATGTACTTGGGTTGGGGGAGGGGAGGCTGTCCTTCAGCCCAGCCTGTGCCCTCTCACAGTCTGGGAGCTCTCAGGGGATGTCTGACTGCTGGCTTAGACCCACTCCATGTGGAAGTGCACTGACCACCAGGGGGCAGGTCCTGTGTTGAGTGTCTGCCCCCTGGTGGTCAGTGTGCATCATAGCAACCAGTCATTGCTCCATTTGGTCGATTTGCATATTAGCCTTTTATTAGATAGGATGGGAGCTGTGCTTGCATTTTGGTAAACCTCTCCCCATCAAAAAGCCCAAAACACCAAGAGTGCTACCAAATGAGAAGACCAGAGGAACCCGACAAATGCTTAAATATGTACATAGTTATCTGTTGTGTCAATATAGTAATATCAGACACACCTTTCCTCCCTTTGGAGCTATTAGCAATGCCATCAGCTGATCCAATACAGACGGTGATTTTGGTGGGGAATCCTCTCCACAAACATACCTTCCTTAATAAGGAGGCATACCACAACAAGGTTTCCTAATATATCACAAACTGACTAATACAATTAATCTCAGTTTAGGAAAAGGTCCATATCTCTATAGACTTTGGGGATTTTCAGAGAACCCTTTTCTAAGAGTCCCATAATTTATTCTAGGCCAAGCCTCTGAGTTTTCCCGGTGGGCAGATGATGCTATTCTCCAAACTCTTTCTTTGCCTGCCCAAAGGTGTGTGACCACTGCATGTAAAAGGGGGCCTCCCATGTCCTAGAATAAAGTGGTTGCAGTGGCTTTGGGTGACTAGTAGTTACTTCCCTGTGAAGAATGACCACCAGGCCCCCTGGAAGGCCAGCTGTAAATGCCGGCATAATCACCACTTGTCTTTTGACTTTTTTGTTCATAATCTGTCCTTTTCTGAAGAGTAACTTTTGTCTCCCTCTCCTCTCCAGTTTATTTGTAAAGAAATATATTTAAAGTAATAATAAAATGACAGAGTATAGGTTTACCCTTTTGCTATAATTGCTTCCTAGTGAGAGCCCCATCTAAACATGAGAGCTTATCATGGTCCCTTGGGAAGAAGAGGAAAGAATGGGCTGGGGTAATAAGAAATAAGGGTTCCTATTCCCTTACCCTGGAAAGGCTTTCTGAGTCGTCTTTATGTGTTCCACTTTCCTGGTTCCTGAAGTGGGTAGGAGACCACCCGGCTGTAATTTATTTCCTGGGGCAGAAGTGGTAATGTGCAAATGAGGTTCTTTCAACACTCACATGGGTGGAGGTCTGGAATTCATCAGTCGCAGAGGAAAGCGCTATGTGTTCTGAGTGAGGCAGGGCCCTGACTGGGCATCATGGCTACAGCTGTTTTAGGTAGAAGAACAGTAAAGTATTTTATGAGAATATTTTCATGTTTTAAACATAAATATAAGGTGTCCATCTCGGGGGAGAATGCCTTAACTCTGACCTTTGGGCTATCAGAAGACAGAGAGACTTTTCACTCTCAGATTGAAGACAATCTTAGTTCTGCCCATACTTGGTCTGCCATGATATATGGAATTTATTACGTCATCTCTTCTAATTTTTATTTTTCTATTACAGTTGACATAGATTATTATATTAGTTTCAGGTGTGCACCCTAGTGATTAGACATTACATAACTTACTATGGGATCATCCAGATAAATCTCGCAAACATCTGACACCATACATGGTTATTAGAATATTACTTTACATCCTCATGACTGTTCTGTAACAACACATTTATACTTCTTAATCCCTTCATACTTTTGCCCATCCCCCCAAATCCCCTTCCCATCTGGCAACCTTCAACATGTTCTCTGTATCTGTGAGTCTGTTTGAATCTTAGCCAAATGCATATCTTCTCCCCTTTCTGAACTGAAATTTTCTTGAGGGTCAGGACCATGTACCCTGTGACACC
Source organism: Myotis myotis (assembly GCF_014108235.1). Classification (NCBI taxonomy): domain Eukaryota; kingdom Metazoa; phylum Chordata; class Mammalia; order Chiroptera; family Vespertilionidae; genus Myotis; species Myotis myotis. The sequence goes on from NW_023416313.1 coordinate 164,784,616, forward strand.
TAGTACAGTGTCAGGTATGTGTATATCTGGCACCTGATATATATTTATTGAATAATCAAGCTCTTTGGCATCTCTGTACCTTAGTTTCCTCATCTATAATAGTGATTTCGTAAGGGTTGTGGTGAAGATCAAATGAGCTAATACATGTACAACTCTTAAAGCAGTGCCTGGTACATAGTATGAAATTGGTATTCCCCTGGAATATGGAAAGTGTGGGAGAGAGAAGTGGGGGAGGGATTCCTCTTTCTTTGCTCTCCAGGAATGAAGCAGACTGAGCATGAAGAGATAAGCTAAGAGAAGATAAGCAATTACAACATATTGACTATATATTTCAATTATTGAAAGTTATAAGAATTAAAACAATTAGTTTATACCAACTAAAAAAATATTCTAGGGATTAGTAGCTACTTGGTAGAATGAAAATAAAAGAGAACATGAAAAAATGATAATCACATGTTTAGTTAGGTTCTAATAGCTTTTCATTTAGAGATTCTTTCACAAAATTTGCTCCAGTCTTATAACAAGTTTGCTAGGAAAACTGTGAAACTTAGCATCGTTTTGAGGGGATCAAAGAGCTGGGGAGGAAAAATAAATCTCCAAAGCAGATTCTAATGTGGTTGGGCTAAAAGACACGGTGCAAAGCTGGATTGTTTGGTGGGATTTGGGTCCAGAGGAGATTTCAGAAGTGCTCTATGTTTGTCATGGTCCTTCGGGCTAAGTGTTGTTGTTTTTTTTATCCTAGCCTTCTAAACAAGGACATAAATTTTCCAGAATGTTCATTCTTCCCGTAAAATACTGTGACACAGCTAGCGTTATCAGACAAGTGCATCCTGCTCATCAGGGAAGGGATGCTGAAACCTAATGAATCCTAAGTCCAGTAATGATGTCTGGATGCTACTGAGGCGATTACCCTAGATTGCTTCTGACATTTGTGTCTTCATATCACAGTGCCAGCATTCTTCAGTTCCTCTCAGTACATGCTGAGCTTGCTTAACAGATAAGCGTAGGTCTGTGTGAGGAATTTACACTTACAGAGCCTTCCAAACCTGTGCTGTTCAATATGTTAGCCATTAACCATGAAGTGGCCATCCTATCTAATAAAAGAGAAACATGGTAATTGGTGTACAACTGCTACCCTTCCCATTGGCTAAGCAGCGAGATATGCAAATTAACTGCCAGCCAAGATGGCGGCCAGCAGCCAGGCAGCTGGAAGCGAACATGAGGCTTGCTTGCTTCAGTGATGGAGGAATCCAACGTTCCCCGCCTACGGCTGCCGGCCTCTGAGCTTGCGGTTTGAAACATTGTAACAAATATAGAAGCTAAACAAAACCCCAGAAACCTGCTTTCAGTCGGCCCGGGACCTCAGAGCTGGAGTGGTTACTGTGTTTCGATTGTAGAACCCAAACAAACCAGATACCTGCTTTCAGCAGTGGAGGCCTAAGAGCTGGAGCCAAGCCTCAGAGCTAAAGCTGGCCCAGAATAAAAAAAAAAGAAAAAAAGAAGCGGTTGGGAGCTTCAGTCACCCGCCAGCCTGAAAACAGCCCTCAGCCCCTCACCCAGACTGGCCAGGCACCCCAGTGGCGACCCCGACCCTGAAGGGTGTGTGACCAGATGCAAACAGCCATCATCCCCTCACCCAGGCTGGCCAGGCACCCCAGTGGGGACCCCCACCCTGATGCAGGACACCCTTCAGGGCAAACCCGCCGGCCCCCACCCATGCACCAGGCCTCTATTCTATATAGTAAAAGGGTAATATGCCTCCCAGCACCAGGATCAGCGGGACGGGGGCAGTGCCCAAACCCCCTGATGGCCCTGCGGCTCTGTGTGTGACAGGGTGCGGCGCCCAAACCCCCTGATCGCCCTGCGGCTCTGTGTGTGACAGGGGGCGGGGCCACAACCTCCCTATCCGCCCTGCTCTGTTCATGACAGGGGAAGGCGCCCCAACCCCCTGATCAGCCTTGCTCTGTGCCTGATAGGGGGGAGCTCCCCAAACCCCCTGATCGCCCTGCGGCTCTGTGTGTGACAGGGTGCGGTGCCCCATCCCCCTGATCGGCCCTGCTCTGTGTGTGATGGGGTGCGGCACCCCAACCCCAACACCCCCCCCCCCTCACGGGCCCTGCTCTGTGTGTGACGGGGTAGAGCGATGACCTCCCCATTGGCCCTGCCCTGAGTGTGACAGTGGCGGCGCCCCAACCCCCTGATCGGCCCTGCTCTGTGTGTGACAGGGTGCGGTGCCCCCCCCCCCCCCCCACGGAGCAGTGCTCTGTGTGTGATTGGGTAGAGCCATAACCTCCCCATCGGCCCTGCCCTGAGTGTGAGAGTGGTGGTGCCCCAACCCCCTGATCAGCCCTGCTCTGTGGGTGATAGAGGGTGGCGCCCCAACCCCCTGATGGGCCCTGCTCTGTGTGTGACGGGGTGGCGCCGCAACCTCCCCATTGACCCTGCCTTGAGTGTGACAGGGGGCAGTGCCCCAACCCCCCAATCGGCCCTACCCTGAGCGTGACTGAGGGTGGCATGGCAACCTCCCAATCCACCCTGCTCTGTTCATGACAGGGGGCGGCGCCCCAACTCCCCAATCGGCCCTGCTCTGAGCCCGACCAGGGGCTGCACCTAGGGATTGGGCCTGCCCTCTGCCACCGGGAGCAGGCCTAAGCCAGCTGGGCGTTATCTGCCGAGGGGTCCCAGATTTCGAGAGGGCACAGGCTGGGCTGAGGGGCCCCTCCTTCCCCCCCGAGTGCACAAATTTTTGTGCACCGGGCCTCTAGTTTACAATAAAGCAAAACTTAAAAATTGGTTCCTCCGTCATACTAGCCACATTTCAGGTGCTTCATACTCATGTATGTCCAATGGCTACCATATTAGCACAGATATTAAACATATCCATTGTTGCACAAGGCTCTTTTGGATGGTGCTGCCTTAGACTATAGGTGTAAGGCAAGAAAATGTACCAATTTCTAATAGAAAACAAGTGTGTTTATTCTTAAACCCAACCTGGCAGGCTTACAAAAAGAATAATTTAGGAAGAGTTCATTCTCCCCATATGGCAATCCAGAATAGGTTCTGTTCAACTACCACTGATTTTTAAATGGTTATGCATCTTTAATTATATTTTGAGAGCTGCCAAAAAAATACAATAAATTTATAGTTTTTAATTCCTTTTCCTTTTTCACCCAGCCACCCAAACTGCCTCCCATCTGGCAACCATCAGTTTGCTCTCTCTATCTATGATTTTGTTTCTGTTTTGTTTATTCACTAATTTTGTTTTTTACAATCCACATATAGTGAAATAATATAGTATTTGTTTTTCTCTTTCTGACTTATATCACCCTCCAGGTGCATCCATGTTGTCACAAATGGTAAAATTTCATTCTTACTTTATGGCCAAGTGATATTCCATTGTATATATGCACCACATCTTCTTTATCCAATCGTCTATCAGTGGACACATATATTGGCCATTGTGAATAATGCTTCAGTAAACATAGGGATGCATATATCTTTTCAAATTACGTAGTGTGTTGGATTTTTTTTTTTTTTTTTTATAAATACCTAGAAATGGCATTGCTGGGTCATATGGTAGTTCTATATTTAACATTTTGAGGAACAAAATACTGTTTTCTATAGTGACTGCACCAGTGTGCAATACCACCAAAAGCACAAATTGCTAGTTACAAAAAAATAGTCACAGGGATGTGAAGTACAATATAGGGTATATAGCCAATAATCTATCTATATAAAACCCTACTATGCAAATAGACCAAATGGCAGAACAACTGAAAAACTGAACAACCAGTCGCTATGATGTGCGCTGACCACCAGGGGGTGTGCACGGAACATGGTGGGCATTGGGAGCAGGTGGCAGAGTGCAGAACATGGCAGGTGTTGGCCACGGCAGGATGGTGGAGCAGGTGAGCGGGGCACCAGACCAATGCTGCTGGTGCCAGCCTGCTCGCACCTGCTGCCCAACACCATCAGTGGGTGCGAGCGGTGGCTGCTGGCTGCTGGCCTTGATTTCCCCTCAGGGCTTCTCCAACTCCCCTCTGCTCCTGAGGGGCGATCAGGGCAGCAGCTGCAGCTTGCACCCACTGATGGCACTGGCCCTGCTCCCAACTGCTGCTAGCGCTGGCCCCATTCGCTCTGCACTGTCAGCAGGTATGAGTGGGGCTGGCGCTGTCAGTGCGTGGGAGCAGTAGCCATGGGAGCAGGGCTGCTGGCAGACAGAGTACTGGGGTGCCGGGGCAGGAAGGGCCGGGCGAGGGCATGGAGAATAGGCCAGGACCTGCCCCTGTGCCCACCATAGCCTCATGGCCCACAGTTCCTTTCAAGATGCACGAATTCGTGCACTGGGCCCCTAGTATTACTAGTATAATAAATATGTATGGTACCAGGTGAGTACTAGACTTGTTGGGGGAATCATTTTGTTATTTAAATGTCTACTATGCTATAAACCTGAATCGAATATAATATTGAATGCCAACTGTAATTGAATATTTTTTTAAATTTAAAGTAAATAAAAATAAATATAAAATAAAGTAAAATAAAATGTAAGGCTGTAATGAAGTCCTAAGTTATAGGAAACCATGAAGCTGGAAAATTTTATCAGGGTGGTAGAGTATATATTTGAAATACATATTCATATATATATTTATATTTGAAACCAGTCCGCTTGGATTGGGGATCTAGTGTTGCCTCTGGGCAATTAGTGGCTCCAGGCAAAACTTACCCCATGGGATTGTGCTGAGGATTCTTTGTAGAAGCATGAGTGAAATATAGGTGCCTGGTAACTGTGAGGCCCTTTCCCAGTTCCTCTCCTCTTCCTCACCTTCTCCTCAGGGTCCTCCTTTCCATCCTCCTCCCTTGCACCCTGGAGCCTAGAACCTGCCATTTCTATGCTGGCCACTCTGTGTTTCAGGATCTAGCTGTGCTGGAGAGATAAACTCTTCTCTCTTTCTGTGGCATCCCCCCAGAAAGGAACACCAATAGGGGGAACCTCATGCCCCATGGCAGGCCACTGACGGAGAGATTTTTGGCAACATTTCAGTATCAAAAGGGGTAAAAGCATGGATGGACCTGGAGATTATCATGCTAAGTGAAATAATCCAGTTAGAGAAAGACAAAATACATATGATCCCACTTATATGTGGAATCTAATGAACAAAGTAAAATGATGAACAAAATAGAAACAGAGTCAGGGATACAGGGAACAGACTGACAGGTGTCAGAAGGGAAGTGGGTGGGGTGAGTGGGATGAAAAAAGGTGAAGAGAATAGCCAAAGAACATGTATCCATAGTCCATGGTCACAGACAACAATGTGGTTAGGGCCAGAGGGAGGGAAGAGCAGGGTTTGGGGGGAGGGAGGCAAAGGGAAGGGGAAATGGCAGACATCTATAATAATTTCAACAAGGAAAATTTTACGAAGGAGTGGAACAGCATTAAAGTGGAAATCAGGAGATCTGGATATCTCAATGCTCACAATGATTTCTGTAAATCCTATACTGCATGGTATTCCTCTTTTATAAAAAATGGAAAGATTGGACTAGAAAGTCTTTTCTTGCCCCTTTCCATTCAAACTTCAGTAAGAATCATTAACTTCCTGTCAGCTATAGTAGCTATTCTGTGAGGGCAGGAACTCAGGCTGCCCACTCTCTACCATATTTCCCACAGCCCAGCACAGAGCCAGCCCCTTAGTAGGTGCCCAGTGCATATCTGTGGGATATATGAATGAATGAATGGAGACAACCTGCATCCCCTGTATGCGTTTTCCTCTCACCCACGACCTTCACCCCACCCAGCCTCTTGCACCCACTATGTCCAGTACCACCGCCCACTGTCCCTTTTCTTTTTAGTTAGTCCCAGCAGCTCTGTGGTATTACAGCATTAGCTCTGATTTTCCATAGAGCTGGTGCTGGAAAACAAACTGTACTGTGTAATTATCCTTGTAACACTCTCCAGAAGACTTTCAACTTAATCAAATTACTGAGATTTAAAAACATTAGAACAGAAATGAGCTTGTTAGAGTAAATTAGGCTTCATAAATGTGTTCCCTCTTTACTAGAAAACATTGATTTCTGTGGTCACCTTCTCTAAATTATTGAAATTGGAGTGGCCCGCTTTAACTGGCAAGGAGAAATGTCGTTAGTGGTTTGTGGGGATGAGGAAAGGAGTAAAGGGGAATGGGGGACAGAGCTGGCTATAGGGTCAACTGGAAATCATAATGGGGAAACAGACACACTCCTGCCCTGGTGAGGCTCTGTAAGAATAATAAGACTATAATGAAATAGTCAGTCTGAGAGCGGACTGGACACATGGAATGCTGAGGGGTGCAGGATAAAGAAGGAACCTCATTATTCCATAGCACGAATGGGAATTTCCCAGGGAAGACCATCTTTGCTTTTATGATGCTACAAGTTGGCCTAACAGAACCATCCCACATCTTACCAGGACGCCTTTGACCCCTGGGCTCTCAATGTCCTGGTCTCACAGTCCCTATTCCTCACAGGGCTCTCATGTGGGCTTGCCAGCCCCCAAACGATCTGCTTTAGACTCGGAGCTCCTTGGAGGTCACAGTAATCACTGGGGGAATGCAGAGTGGCCCTCGCTGGAGCCTCCTAACCAGCAGTTTGGAGAGGAGAGCAGTGGCTGTGGCCAACCATAATGAGGCCCCACTGGGGCTGGTCAGAGGAAGGGTGGGAGCAGAGGCAGCAGCCAGCCTCTGAGTTGCTGCTGTCAATACACAATCATGTTCTCTCTTCGGGGAGGAGCCCCCGGTACTGGGGAACTGGTCAAGGGAGAGAACTGAGTTTCTTGAATTAGGGCCAGTGGGAACTCCCAGGGGTGATGACCTCATGCTGTTCGCTTGCTCTTGGGGAAAAAATGAAGGCTCTCCCAACCAATGCCCAGATCCTTCAAAGCCTAAAACAGACTGGCTTCTTTAGGAACTGTCTGAACCAGGGGTCCTCAAACTTTTTAAACAGGGGGCCAGTTCACTGTCCCTCAGACCATTGGAGGGCCGGACTATAGTTTAAAAAAAAAAAAACTATGGACAAATTCCTATGCACACGGCACATATCTTATTTTGAAGTAAAAAAACAAAATGGGAACAAATACAATATTTGTATTTGCATGTGGCCCGCGGGCCGTAGTTTGAGGACCCCTGGAACACTGCTTCCCTTCCACACCTGCACCAAATTCAACTAGAAAGAAAAGATCTCCAAGTAATAACAGCAACACTAATAATAGTGGCTAACATACAGCATTTATTTACTACATGCCAGAAAATGTGTGCACTTACTATGTGTTAACTCAGTTTATCCTTACAAAACCTTGTAAGATTGGTATTATTATTGTTCTGTTTTAAAAATGAAGAAGCTAAGGTACAAAAGAGTAGCCTGTTCAAGGTCACAGAGCTAGTAAGTGGTGGTATCTGAGATTTGAACCTAAGCTTTTGGTTTCAGAGTCTGGACTCTTAGCCACTATATTAAGAACACTCCCTCCAAATTGAAAATTCATGAAATATCTATTATGGGCTGTGCACAGAGTAGGCCTTATGGTGGTCTATGCATCTGAGGAATCGGAGAATGCATGTCTCCATTCAGGACTGGATAAGAAAGTAACTTATGGGTTCCTTTTTCAAAAATTATGAAGAATTTTTAGATGGTGATATTAAACCACACCACCTTAAACCGAGCACAGAATCCTTCTGAAGGGACAGCACAGGAAGCTGGCCCTGCCCCATCAATCAGAAAAATAAAACAAGACCTAGAATATAGAGCAAGTAACAGAATATTTGTAAAAGGAAAGTGTAATGAAAGCGTTGAAAAGGAGGTGATTTAGTCATTGTGAAGGCATCAAGGGAAAGGTGACATCTTTGAGAAAGTCAGCATGCAGCCAAAAAGTGGAGGTCATGCCAACGGACTAGGAAGGAAGGTTACAAAATGAAGACGTTACTTCCCAGCCAGGAGCCAGGGTCAGCAGAGCGAGCACATGTGCACAGTGTCGACCTGTCACTCAGCTACACTTGTCCTGAAACAAAAATTTCTTAAAGAGGCCTGGTAGGATAGGTGTGGAATGAAAATAGTTCCCAAAGTAGGAAAATAATGCTTCTGGAGCTACAGGTCAAAACCAGCTGCGGCTGAGACTGTAGGCAGCAGGAGGCCAGCTCCAAATGACGGTGTCTGCACAACTGTTTGTCTCGTAATAGGTCACTCCAAGATTTGAGAGACCAGAGAAGAAAAGCCCTAAAGGAGATTTTTAGTTCAAATAAACTAGATCCAGGGGCCTTCTCAGGGTCAATAGGCAGGATGCAGGGGAAGGAGCAGCTTAATTACCGTCATTGATAGCCCTGCACTGCAAAGGTGGACCTTTATACAGTAGCTGTAATTTATTCTGTATGTAACCAACAGAGAATGTATTCCACACCCCTGACATATGTTGCTTAACACAGAGTGTAGAACAGTCAGTGGGCCACCTCTCCACTCCAGGGCCTTCCTCCAATGCCCCTCCCCCAATGTTTCCACCCCCTTAAGCCTCACACCTACTTCCTGCTCCCCTCTGTCCCTCACTCCCCCCTCTTGTTCTCCACCCAGGACACAAATGATTCTGGCCAGCTCAGAGCAGTCTTGCTTGGTCCCTGTGTTCCAGGCTGCATCTCAATTGGATCAGGGCACATCTGGCTACACAGCAGGAGGGCCACGCTACAAAGTGCAAAAATAAAACCACAAAAGATCAAAAGAAAAGCATCCTAGGCAAGAAATTACCCTTATCTTTATCTCCACGGAATCCATCAAGTACAAGCATCTGAGAGATGGCAAGCAGTAAGATAACAAAAGGGAAGCAGGGAGGAAATTAAAAGCAGCCTCCAATCATTAGCCCTTGAGCTGGCTTGGTAGGGCCTTAAAAGGCTCTGGGAAGGTATCCCACAGATAGATCCTTCATTAGGAATGGACTGGAGCAAAATAGACAACCTGCTGATCATCAGGCCTTAAGATGACAGCCTGGCTGAGCCAAGTTAAATCAGGAAAGCCGATTTCATTTATACATTGCACACTGTTTGTATTTTTTCTTTCCTGCTTAGAGTGTGCACTCTGCCTCATCTTGGGGTTTGATGTTTTGCTTGGTGGAGTGTGGATAATCTTCACCTTTCTGCACCCACACCTGTGCCTAGTATAACTCCTGTAGGTGCATGTCCCCACAGAAGGCCAGAGAACTCCACGGTGGCAATATAGCAGCTGTGAATACCTCTTCCTCTGATAGTAATTTGTTTCTAACACCAGCATCTAATCTCTTAACTGGGTCACATTTCTATATATTTAGGATGAAGCTAGCCTGCCCATGCTTAAGTGAATTTAGACATCGTATTAGAAACAAAACCCACCAAGATTTTTCTGGGGGGTGTTTTGTTTAGGTGTTTAGATTATGACCTGGGTCAGTTATGGGCTGATTAGTACACTCTTTGCAGTCAGTGTTTTATTCAAACTGGGGTAACTGATAATAAATGACAAAGAAGGTTTGGACTGAAGGTCAAAATCCTGTCACTCCGATCTGTTATTTATATAGATGCCATGTGCTACAGCGTGGCCATTTGTACCATGTGCATTCACATTTTTAAACATCTTATTGTTGATGCCAGGCTGTTGTGTTCAGTTGTGCAGGGAGAGCACAGCATGACTCCAGAGGAGCCATTCACATTTGTAAAATTTGTGGATGGCACCCTCGGAAGCTGTGCACTTTAAAATCTGCATGGTCATATGCTCTGGGTATGTCTGTTCTCCTACAGGGACAAAAGCATTAATCTAGTCAATAACACAGAGTAAGGATACAGAGATGCCGGTGCCCTCCCTGCCTATCAAAAAGAACTGTGACAAAGGCAAATGCATAAAGACAGCAAAATCACATTGAACGCCCTAACGCTGTATCCGTGGTACGTAGAGAGGGCTGTTGGGAAACAAAGAAGAGAGTTATTAACTCTGCTTGAAGGAATCAAGGGAGACTTTGCAGAGGAGATGACATTAGACTGGTGTTAAGGGATGAGTAGATATTACATAAAGTGAATAAAGAATTTCAGGCAGAGGAATCCCTGTATAAAAAGACATAATAAAGAGGACAGCTTTTAAAGGCAGGTGCTAGAAAACGATGGAGATGTGGGTGGTTACAGGCATGAAGCTTTGGAGTGAAAGATACAGCGGAAGACGGTGGGGTAGGCCCAGATCACAAAGGACCCTGTTCAACTGTTCAGACATCTAGGATAACATTTTATAAAGAAAATAGAGGCCCGGTGCACAAAAATTTGTGCACTCAGGAGGGAAGGTGGGGTCCCTCAGCCTGGCCTGTGCCCTCTCGCAGTCTGGGACCCCTCAGGAGATAATGACCTGCTGGCTTAGGCCTGCTTCTAGGTAGCAGAGGGCAGGCCCAATCCCTAGGTGCAGCCCCTGGTCGGGCTCAGAGCAGGGCTCATTGGGGAGTTGGGGCGCCGCCCCCTGTCATGCACAGAGCAGGGAGGATTGGGAGGTTGCAATGCCACCCTAGTCACGCTCAGGGTAGGGCCGATTGGGGGGTTGGGGCACTGCCCCCTGTCACACTCAAGGCAGGGTTGATGGGGAGGTTGCGGCGCCACCCCCTGTCATGTACAGAACAGGGCCGATCAGGGGGTTGGGGCTCCTTACCCTGTCACGCACAGAGCAGGGTTGATCAGGGGATTGGGGAGCTCCCCCCCATCATGCACAGAGCAGGGCCCATCAGGGGGTTGAGGAGCTCCCCCCTGTCACTCACAGAGTAGGGCCGATAGGGGAGTTGGGGCATCGCCCCCTGTCACACACAGAGCAGGGTGGATCAGGGGGTTGGGGCACCGCCCTCTATCACCCACAGAGCAGGGCCGATCAGGGGGTTGGGGCACCGCCCCTGTCACACTCAGGGCAGGGCCGATGGGGAGGTTATGGTTCTACCCCATCACATGCAGAGCAGGGCCCGTGGGAGGATTGGGGGTTGGGGCGCCGCCCTCTATCACCCACAGAGCAGGGCCAATCAGGGGGTTGGGGCGCCGCCACTCTCACACTCAGGGCAGGGCCGATGGGGAGGTTATGGCTCTACCCCGTCACACACAGAGCAGGGCCCGTGGGGGAGCGGGGGTTGGGGCGCCGCACCCTGTCACACACAGAGCCGCAGAGCGATCAGGGGGTTTGGGCGCTGCCCGCTGTCACGCTGATCCGGTGCTGGGAGGCCTTGCGGCTCCACTGATCCTGGTGCTGGGAGGCATATTACCCTTTTACTATATAGGGTAGAGGCCTGGTGCATGGGTGGGGCTGGCTGGTTTGCCCTGAAGGGTGTCCTGGATCAGGGTGGGGGTCCCCACTGGGGTGCCTGGCCAGCCTGGGTGAGGGGCTGAGGGCTGTTTGCAGCTGGTCACACACCCTTCAGGGTGGGGGTCCCCGGCCAGTCTGGGTGAGGGGCTGAGGGCTGTTTTCAGGCTCGCGGGTGACTGAAGCTCCCAACTGCTCCTTTTTTTTTTTATTTTTTTATTTTTTTTTATTCTGGGCCAGCTTTAGCTCTGGCTCCAGCTCTGAGGCCTCTGCTGGGTTCTATAATTGAGACACTGTATCAACTCCAGCTCTGAGATCCCGGCTCACTGAAAGCTGGTTTCTGGGGTTTTGTTTATCTTCTATATTTGTTACAATGTTTCAGACTGCAGGCTCAGAGGCCGGCAAGGCAGGCGGGGAACGTTGGAGTCCTCCGTCACTGAAGCAAGCAAGCCTCATGTTAGTTTCAAGCTGCCTGGCTGCCGGCCGCCATCTTGGCTGGCAGTTAATTTGCATATCTCGCTGATTAGCCAATGGGAAGGGTAGCGGTTGTACGCCAATTACCATGTTTCTCTTTTATTAGATAGGATGGATTCACAAAGGGCAATGGGGTTGTGGGGGGGCATGTGTAATGCTTTCAACAATAAAGATTTATTTTAAAAAATGGATTCAATGCTGACTCCTTGGTCAGTAAAGCTCCAAATAGAAAAGTGGCAGCCAGTGAGGCTGTATCTTGCCTGTGGAGGCAGTAAAGTAATAAGAGCATGGACTCTGGACTGGAGATGCATGTGTAGTCCCTCATAATTATTTAACTTCTGTACAGTTCAGTTTCGTTAGCTCTTAAAAGGGATTCATAGAGTTGGTGTTAGTTTTACATGAGATAGTCTAGAATGTAATTCATTTGTCACAGTGTCTGGTATTTTGTAATTGCACCATAACTATTGGTTGATCATCTTGTACTGTTGCTGCTTCTCTTCCTGCCCTTGCCCTCCCCTTCTCCCATCATCATCATCACAAATTTCATAGAGCCCACAGTTCATTTTCTCCTTAATCGTGCTCTGACTAGTTTATAAATAACTAGTCTGAGTGGACATTAAACCTCAGCTCATCTGAATATCTACTTGGCATTAGTGGTACTGAAAGCAGATGAAAACCTCAAATATTTTGCCTTCTCACGTCACATAACACTTTTTTTTTTTTTTTTTAACACAACTCCACTGCCTTCTGCCTTCTGGTGTACTCAAGTGTGGGGCATGTGCACTGTTTACTGTTCATTGCTTTACCACAATTTTCTTTTATTATAAACTATAGCAAAGTTTAAGCTATTTTAAAGGGAATTTCTGGGAAGGAGAACTGTTAATCTGTGACTTTGCCATTACTCCTCCCTTTGCCTTAGAGAGAAGGAGAGGGAGAGAGGGAGATAAATATACAATTGGCTTCTTTCCTAAGTAATACTATAACCTCTATATTTAAACTGACAACACAAGCATCTCTCTTTAACATTTTAATGAAATAAAGTTGGACCAAGCCTTTCTGCTTTTCTGATGACAAGCCTTGGCGCATACTCAAAGCTCCCAGTTTAGCTTCGACAAGATGAAGACACTTCTGAGAGACCAAGGACCCCCTGCAGCTTAATGCTCCCTTTTTCTTTCCATTAAGAACATTTGGTGTGTGACTGGAACATAATGTTTGGGCCCAACATGAAATGGTACAAGGACAAGCCTTTCACCGGGCTCTCAGATCTCTTTCCAAAGGTGCACTCAGCACTTCATCTCTCTATTTATATACCAGTGTCCACATCCTAAAGTCATTGCAAGAGTTACCTCTAAGATCTGACAAACCAGCAGCTTGTGCCAGTGCCAGGCCTCCCCCCGCTTTGGCAAGCCCCAGACAGCTGGCTGTCCAGTGATTCAGGGAGGTAACCAGGGGAAGGGGATGGAGAGATCAGCTTCTGATCAGAAATCCTCGGGTCTCATAGCAATGAAATCATTCCAGAAGTCTCATTCTCCAATAGTGTTCATTAAGGGCAAAGGGAATGTTGAATGGCTACAAAAAAAAAAAAAATAGCTTTGCATGACTTTTATTTTTCTGCTTCCATCACATTCCCACTGCACATACCTGGACTACCTTTTTGGGTATCTTTTCTCTTTTAACAGCCTTTTATTGAACTATATGCCAGGCACCTAATAAGGAGTTCCATAAATACTGCCCTGATCTTTGCATTAAATACCAGGCCCTTTCATTTTCATTTTTACAGATATAGAACTGGAAGGTGGAAGTTCATACCGGAGTAACTGAGCAATAATTGGAGTTGAGATTTAGCCAATCAAAACTCTTTTACCTTCTGCTACATTTCAGCATTTAATATGTCTTCAAATTGCCCCTGGAGAGAGAGGTACAGCCTCCCTCAGAGATGCTTCTTAGTCCCTTTTGACATTCGGGGATCACACTGAACAAATCAAATGATCTGTGGGGCTTTGACGGGAGAACCCTGTCATTGCTTTAATCTGTCAGTAACATGGGGGCTGTGCAATATGAGTTAGTGTTATAAACCATGTGCAGCAAGAGAAGCTAACTGACTACTGTGTGGTCCCATTTATAAAAGTCCAAAAGGAGGCAAAATGAATTGATGGTGTCAGGAATCAAGGAAGTGGTTATTTTCCTTGATGGAGATGAAAGGGGCCACAGAGATTCCGGGGTGCTGGCAGCACATGTTCAGTTTTATGATGTGGAACTGATGATATGGGATTGTTCGATAGGTGAAAACCAATCAAATCGTGTACTTATGATAAGTTCACTTTCCTGTATGTATGTTCTAATCCAATAAAAACATTTTAAAAAGTTGCATCAGGCTGAGAGCTCAAAGGGATTTGAAGCAACTTCTTTTGAATTATCTGACACCTTTACAATGTACTAAAATTTTCAGAGGAAAAAAGATAATAGTTCATGAAAGAAAAAATATCTTAGAAAATTGCCCTCCGTATCTTTCCATTATTGCTAATGTTTCATCTACTATGTTGGGTTTAGTGTGAACATTTGAATCCCAGTCCGTTGCCATGGTTTTAAGTGCTAAAATTGAAATCCAAAAGTAACAATTCTCCTTCTTTCCCTCTATTGTGTGATGCCGATTATGATGAAAGGGGTTAGTTCTTTTTTGTTTATTTTTTAAATGTATCTTTATTGTTTAAAATATTACAGATGCCCCCCTTTTTGTCCCATTGACCCCTCTCTACTCCATGCCCACCCCTCCCAGGCCTTCACCACACTATTGTCGGTGTCCATGGGTTTTAACCTTACTGATCATTAAAGTAATCACTGATGTATTTTAACATATACGTAAAAGGCTAGTACATTCGGATTGTGTTGGATTTCCAGCCCCTGCTAAAGTATATGTTATTGCCTAAGAATAAAAGAAGTTCGTATCCAAAAGGGAAATTTTCAAATAATGAGACACTATGATTCTGACTAGAAAACCTACAAACAAGGATGTAAGCCTTTACATCCTTTCTGTGGCACTATTATAATGTGTATGAAAATAGCCTACATTAATAGTGAATGCTTATTATATACCAGATATTGTTTTAAGCATATTGCATTGGGTTGGCTTATTTATCAACCATATGAAAGAGGTCTCTTGTTAACTTCATTTTACAGACGAGGAAACTAAGGCACACACATGTTATGTAACTTACCTAAGATTATACAGCTGGCAAGAGATGGAGCTGGGACATACACCTACTTAGTTTGGCTTCTGTCTTCAGGTAAAGGGCAAGTGGTCATTCACAAGGCTTCACTCCCTCGCTCCCCAGTAACTTAAAAAGTCTGTTGGCATTTCAGGAACATTTTAAGTGGAATAATAGTGAGGGCTTGACAGCCATGAGGTAAGAAAATGGGGTGACAATTCCAGAAATTAAAGGGCAGTGACAATTACATGAAGAGAGTTCATTTGATGGAAAGGAGAGAATGGGGGATAATGCCAGAGGCAGGAAGGAGAATGGTGTAACTTAGGGTAGTTTTATAAAAGACTTTGACACAGAAGGTGCTATTGTTTTCAGGTGAACTAATCACCGTATAACTGGTGAACCATTAAAAAACCTATACAGATCTGGCTGGTGTGTCTTGGTTGGAGCATTGTCCCATGCACTGAAGGGTCACAGGTTTGATTCCCTGTCAGGGCACATACCTAGGTTGCAGGTTCCATCCCGGTCAGGGTGTGTACAGGAGGCAACTGGTCAATGTTTCTCTTTCTGTCTGTCTGTCTCTCTCTCTCCCTCACCCTCTCTCCCTTCTTCTCTCTCAAATAAATAAAAACATATCCTCAGGTGAAAAAACAACAACAAACCCCACAAAAAAACATGTACGGACATCCTAAGCATTTGGAAGATAATGCATACTACCTGATCAAATGTAGGCCTGGCACCCTAGGTCATTTGGTTGCACCACTTCCAGGCCTCCTGGTCTTTAGACAAAAAGGAAATTAGACACACCTGGCCTAAGATATGCCTTCTAACAAGAAATTTTAAAATTTCACATGCTTGAACTGATGGATGGAGTAACATGGAAACTGCTTCTTTCTCTTCATTTGCAAAAGTAGAGCTGGACTTGAAGAAATAGATGGAAAGGAAAAACAGACTTCATATTTAGTTAGCCTCAGAATACACATGACCTGAGAGCTCCCCATTTAGCTCACCTCCCTGCTTTTGCTGCAAATGTTTGCTGATGCTACAGCTTACAAAGTACAAATCTGCAGGGGCCTCGGAGCCCCTTTGGTACACTCTTCTCCATGATTAGGTAAATGTCAGTGGAAAATCACCATGTATTTAGTGTTTTAATAAAACTGCAATATTGTTTATTTTGTGGCCTCAGGTTCCAAAAGGGAAAGAAACAGCCACATTAAACTTTGCCCCTAAAACTCCTGCAGCTTCCTCCAGGATACTTCTAAATGTTATCCCCCTGCCACCCGAGCTATGTTTTCACTAGAACATCCTCCACAGCTAATTCGAGGCGATAATCATAGGACCGGCCAGGGTCATTTTCAGGCTCGAGGAAAGAAATAGAATCCAGATTGTGTGTCACCAGAAACATAACTTTAATTCCTAACTTCCAGCTCCTTGATGACAAGGTCACCAAATGCCAAACTTAGATCTCAGAACAGTAATTCTACCAGGAACACACAGGCATGAAATCTATATGAGCTTCTCTTTTCCTGCCTAACCCTCAGAGGGCTGCATCTCCACCTCCAACCTCAGTGTCAAGCACTAGCTTTGTGCATTGCACTGTCTGGGACATTGGCAAGAGTCGAGGGGTGAATAAACCAGCCGTACCTGACTTCACAGTGCCCATCAGATCCAAGTGGCTCTGAGATGTCATCCCAGGTTCTCTTGACACTGCTGTCCACTTGTGCTTGTAGCAAGTTGTCACATGGACAGTGGGATTTTCACGGGCCAGGAAGTCTTCTCACTCAACTCTTTCTCACCTGTTCTAATGCTTATGTTTTTAAAAGAAATATGGACAAACCTATAGGTAACTTAAAATGCAAATATACCCTATATTTGAAACAGCACAATGGCACATATTAATTCTCATGCATGACTATAGTTAGCATCTTTTCAGAGAGTTCCTTTTTTATTTTTATTGTATTTATCTTTATTTATTTATTTATTTATTTTATTGATTAAGGTATTACATATGTGTCCTTATCTCCCCATTACCCCCCAACCCCTCCACTTATGCCCTCACCCCCCCACCCCCCGGTGTCTGTGTCCATTGGTTAGGCTCATATGCATGCATACAAGTCCTTTGGTTGATCTCTCCCCCTTACCCCCACCCTCCCCTACCTTCCCTCTGAGGTTTGATGGTCTGAAAGATGCTTCTCTGTCTCTGGATCTGTTTTTTGTTCATCAGTTTATGTTCATTATTTTCCATAAATGAGTGATATCATGTGATATTTATCTTTCTCTGACTGGCTTATAAGAAGGAAGAGAGAACCCAATGGCTTTAAATACTGGAGACCTGGTGTCAGAAGAAAGATTCCTCACAGAAGATGAGAAAGGGAGGAAGGGACAAAACAGTGTTTTCCTATCTCACTTCTCTGACAGACCTGTTCACATACAGATTGAAATACATTTGGTACAGGTGGTAAGAACATTTTAAGGTTTCTATATATATGATTAATTATTTCCCAAACATGTGACTAAATATTACTATTTAATTTATCACTTAGTTATTGAACTATTATCATTCATGATGTTTCCTGTTAAGTTCCAGGCTCTGCTTCATATAGCTGTGTGTATATTTTTAATTTTTACCAAAACCTGTCTTTTCTTTACTATAAAAGTTTCCCTGACTTTTGAACAAAAGATTTGAGTGGAAGACCTAACCTTTTAGTTGCGTAATTGGTTTCTCCCATTTTGTTGGGATTCTTAGGCATGACCATGAGCAGGGACATGGCACAAATTCACTCAATGTAAGGGCTAAAGACTGGACCACAACAGATATGAAGATTCACGGCAAAATCCAACCTTATTTGGGACACGTATTAGGGCAAAGAATGCTGACTACCAGCAAATAAAAAGAAAAACATTCATTGTAGCTACAAACATTCCCTATCTTCCGGTGTTAGGGACATATGACTACCTCCCTTTATTATCCAAAATAGGTGCAAGGAACCGGAACATTCACATGGAAGGAAAGAAATAGGATCAGAATTAGGAAATTGGCTCATGGAAGAAATCTCATTGGAGGAGCGGGGATGGAGGTTGTAAGAAGTCCTGTCATCTCTGCTTACCCTTCCTCATAGCTGTGAGAGAGCAATGAACCGAGTAGAAAGTGGTGGCAGAACTCTTTTTTGGGTTGAGGGTTGGATCTTCTCCCTTCTTTTGGTGGAGCTTTTTAGTGAGCAAGAATGGCAATGGGTCTGTCTAGTGTGCAAACCAAATACAAGCTGGGGAGGTAGATCCGTGTCTCAACCCTGCTGTACTCTCACTCTCTTTCCTCCTAATGGGTTTCCCAAGGCAAAGCTGTCCTGTCCCCCTCTGTCTAGGAGGCCCCTCCAAAGGCTAATTGTCAGTAGATGTTAAAGCTTGGTTTGGCCGCTTCCACAACATATAATGTACACTCTACCTAATACAAGGGAGTCTTATGTATTGGTGACACCTTTTAACGCTGTCCTAGTTTCAGGGTTATTGTGCAGAAATGAGGGACTGAGCAGCAGAGGCACAATACAAAAGACTCCATCTTTGTGCCCCATGCCTTACTGATACTGCCATCTCAATGCTCCAAGAACTGGATATGGGGACATTGGCCAGATCTGGGCACCAGAAGCTGAGTGGAAGCGGTGGGTGAAGACTGCAGCAATGTCCTTTCTCCTCCCGATCAGATTCAAGGCAGGTTCCTCCAGCGCTGTTGTTCTATGCCTGTCACAGAGGCCCAAGTGGGTAGTTAACAGCAGCTACTTACTGTCCTCTCCTGTTCCCCATAAGGCACCTCACAACTTTTCACCTCTGAGCTTATATGTTATTTGTAGTCTGTGTCATTCTGTTTATGTCTTAACTATATCTTGGCTGTGTTGCTCCTTGTGAGATGTCTGAGAAAGCTAACTAATCATACTAGGAGAACATTTGAGCGATTAGATGTCTCCAGGGGGTGCAGGTACTGAAAAAAGCAAAAATTACCAGGCCCCAGAAAGATGGGTCAGGAGGAGACTGGGAGCAGCATGAGTATAAAGCAGAGGGTCCCCAGGGTGGGGAATGTCCAGCCCACTGGCCGTATTAGGTCCGAAAAATCATTTGGTCTGGTCCAGTCAAGGCAACCACAGGCGGGACTCAAAATTCAATAAATCTAGGAGCTTTTTTCATAGCAACATAAATTTATATTAAGTGAATTGTTTTAAGCAAATGATGTTATTAATATACAAATAGCCCCTGGCGTAAAAAAGGTTCCCTACCCTGGTCTAGGACAGGAAGTAATGACTTTGGTGCAGAACAGCTCTAAAGCCTTGAAGACAAGTTTTTAGCTGCCCCTGTGTCAACTATAGAACCTCACTCTGACTTTCCCCTTTTCTCCTTTTCCTTTCCTCCCACTCCCCTTTGCTCCTCTTCCTTCTATCACTCTCCTTCTGCCTCTCCATGTTTTTATTTTCTCGAAGTCTCTATCTTCTCTTCTTGAATATACTGACTGTTCTTATTTTATTCAAAGAAAATTACTTGTTTACATTTCTTTTCTTCCATATGCCTGAATTATAATGGTGCATATTTTAGTTAGTTTCACTGGCTGGGGAGCAGAGAGAATGACTTCATACCAGGTCAGAGAAGATAAAAAAAAAGTCAGATTCTGTTTCCCAACCTTTCAGCAAAGAATTGGTCTATTGACCCAGTTATTGTTCCAGTTCTTATAAGATAAACAGAAGGATGTGGAAGAACAGACTTCCAGAAGTCTGTTATAAATTAAATGACCAGGGTTATATAGCAAATATAATTTTATTCCTCTTACAAATTGGGTGAAATAGGATTTAGAATTCATTAAAAATACTTTAAAGGAGAATAGGCATTATATATACATGTATGCATTGTTGTATTAATAGGAAAAATGAGTAAGAGTCAAATGCTAGTGTTTTATATGTGCACCCCCCCCCCCAAAAGACTGAGTGTGTTTCTGAGTGAGTTTGATTCCATTCTCATTGCCTGTTACCTGCCCGAAGTTCTATGAATGTTTGTATTAATAATTGCAGAAGGCCACCCATGTATAGAAGGCAGTTTGTTTAAATGAAGCTAACACTGTGTCCTCGCGGAGTGCACATCCTTAAAGTGAACTGCAAAGTTCTGTGAATCTTTTTTTAGAAGCAGACATTTCTCAAGCACCTGATCAGTTCTTCTCAGGGGCGGAGTTTTCAGAGGCGGCGGGAGGGATGAGTGCCACCCTGGCTGGCCTGCAGTTCCTTTGCTCAAGCTCTTCCTTTCAGCTCTCCACCTGCCCTTCCTTTGACCAATCTGTCCTTTTGAGGGTACTCCTTTGAACCTCTTTTCTTTATCACAACCTGCATGTGCATGTAAGGAATTCAGCCTGCTGCCTGATGCTGAGCACAGCAGGAAACCCACATCAGCACGGCTGCACAGACTGCCTTCTACTTTTACAAAACCAGATGCCAAACTGGCTTCACAATGGAGATGTTGAACACAAAAGTTGGCTCCGTCCTACTGTCCACCCGGCGGTTATGCGAATGGTTGTTTATAACTTGTGTTCAGCTTTCTAGCCAAGCACTAGTGTCGCCTAAAATTGCTACTGTGAGAAAACCAAAATGCTATTTTGTAAGGCCAGACTGTTCATCTGAGTTTGGGAAAACTGCTCTTCTTTCTGCAGAGTTTGCTACAGAAAGATAAACAACTCTACCCAGACAATGGGTAGCTGTCGGACAGTGGCTCTTGACTCGGTTACATATTACTGTGGGGATGGCAGATAGGCGTGTTTTAAACGCGGTTGCCTTCTTGTGGGGTAAAATATGTTAAATAGCAGCAGGCTCCACAGATCCCTTAGTTGACCTTTCGTGGATTTGTTACTCAGAAATTGATCAGCCCTTTATTTTTCCCATGATCACATCAGAAGCATAACTTGGATATTGTAATCTATTCTTAAGTTTTTAAAAGCTTTTATTTATTTTCTCTGTTCTTCAGAGTGTCCAATTTCTTGCCAATCTTTTTTTTTTTTAATTCTCACTCAAGGATATTTTTCCATTGGGTTTTAGAGAGAGTGGAAGGTAGGGAGGAGGAGGAGGTGGAGGGGGGGGGAGAGAGAGAGAGAGAGAGAGAGAGAGAGAGAGAGAGAGAGAGAGAGAAAGAAATAAAGAAAAAGATCAGTGTGACAGAAACACACATCTGTTGGTTGCCTCTACCACGCACCTTGACCCAGCCTGGGCATCGGGACTGCAACCGAGGTACATGCCCTTGACAGGGAATCAAACCCTTAACCCTTAGGTTGGAGGGCTAACACTCTTAACCACTGAGAAAACTGGCCAGGGCTGTTCTTATGTGTTAATGCTAATAGATGATGATCAGTGTCCCTATTTCCCCCATTGTATTTGCCAGATAACATCTTGACTCCTGGAGAAACTGTATAAAATGAGTAATTAAATGCCTGAAGGTATGTTAGATTCATGTCTGAGGGCAGAATACAATCTTAAATAATTTATTTGACCTGCCTAGAATTATTAAATTTCAAATGAACAAATTAATAATAAAATCTGTGCTGGATAATAGTAATAATCTAATTTTTCCACTTAGCCTGAATTTTGAATCAAATATGTAATTTATTCAATGATAATAAATTTGTGTCTTAATAACATGAAATGATGTCAGGGTTTGGCTGTCACCTTTGAAACCATTGGAAATAGGTACCTTGGCCTCATGGGGAATTCAGTAATTCCTAGCAAAGCATTCAGATGGAAATAGTCACTTATGTCTGTCGTTGCAGCTGAGTTCCTCCTGGGCTGCAAGGGTGAGACCCAGAGGGCAGTGCTTAGGGAGAGAAAGAAAAGGCTGTTGTGGAGACCTTAGGTCAGAGCCTCTGAGTCCATGCAGGGAAGTAGCAAAGGGTGTGTGGGAAATATGGCCTCACAGAGTGAAAAGCATTCCGTAATAAGTGAGAGGATCAGAAGTTGTCAGAAGATGTTCTACCATCTTAGCTAGTGTAGAGTGGATCCCAAAGTCAGGCAGGGAAGGAGTGGCTGAGTCCGAAGCAGGAAAGTGCCTGGTAATAAAACTGTAAAACTTCTCTGCACTCTAGGAAGTGAGTACAATCGTACAGGTAACCTCTAACCCCTTCCTTAAGAGTCCGAGGGAGGAAAGGTAAGTCACAAAGCTACTGCTTCTGAATTTTTTCAAATGTATTTTTATTGATTTCAGAGAGGAAGGGAGACGGAGAGAGATCGAAACATCAATGATGAGAGAGAATCATTGAAATCATTGATCGGCTGCCTCCTGCATGCCCCCTACTGGGGATTGAGCCTACAACCCGGGCATGTGCCCTTGACTAGAATTGAACCAGGGACCCTTCAGTCCACAGGCTGATGTTCTATCCATTGAGCAAACCAGCTAGGGCTTAATTTTTTCTTTTCTTTTTTTTTTTTGGTCAGGATGGCACTGTCTTTACAGACTGATGTGTGACAATTCTACCTGCTTGCTGAGGCTCCTAAATGTTTATAATAAAGTGTTTAGATGAAAGTTGATATCTTCTGGGCACTTTCAATTGAATATATTACTGGAAGTGTCCTTAATGGGAGGAATTCTTAAAAACACGCACTGCGGCCTTGAAAGCAGTTTTAAAGCATCTTCATCGGGGGATAATAGGAGCACAGCTCTCGCCATTCTAGAAGCAGCTCATCCCCAGCGAGGGTGGCGACCAGAAGAACCGTGTTTAAAATAAATGCTGTTTATCCTCTGCCTCCTTTTTAAAAAATCAGACCCATGTTCTCAATATTAAAGGTCAAAGGATCTTCCTGAGCCGTTTGGCCAACTGTTTGGTGTGTTATTATTGGAACATGAGATTTCCATATCTTTTAAATTCAGGTGAACCCAGTCTTTCCTCCCAGTCTGGGAATTTTTATGATAATCTAAAAAGTCCTTGGATAGTCTATGTGCCTAAAACTCGGTGCTCATTTCTGAGACAGACTTGTTGCTGCCTTGCTTACTTCAGTTAGGACGAGGTGCTGCATGAGACTGGCCTAAGAACATTCTCTCCCACTAGGTGCTGCCATCTACTCAATAGAGCATGATGGCTTGGGAGGATAAGATTCTGCTAAATGAATACAGCCTTGACTGAATCAGTTCTGTCATCTGTGAAATGGGATTACTAGAAATGGCAGAAAGGTCTATTACTATCACATTCTGTTCTGACATTACAAACTTTAATGAGCTACCCACTGGGCCAATTCCAGAACATATATATTCTGGACATAAATGGAACATTGTGGAAGCCACCCTAACTCTGACAAGGGATCTATTGGAAGACATACACTGCATTTTCCAGTGGAATTCTTACCCTCCTCCTACAACTGGAGACTGTTTTTAAAAAGACAGGGAGGGTGAACTCTGTTGGGAAGTTCTTCCTGGCTCTATAACTGCTGTAGTCTGGAATATAATTTGCAATTCAGCTATGAATCTTGAATTTTATAAAGCCTTCACTGACATAGTTAACTGTGATTAAGACCTCTTTCATGTTATATCACTAATAAATTATCTAAATCTTTTACATTTTTCCGACTGAATTTCCACAGCTTTTAGGATACAAAGAATGTGCTTGGAGGAACTGCTTAGGCCTCTCCCAAAAGTGGGATTTGTGCCCAGCTAGTGTGGTTCAGTGGTTGAGTGTCAACCTATGAACCAGGAGGTCACGGTTTGATTCCTGGTCAGGGCATATGCCCAGGTTGCTGGGTCAATTCCCAGTGTGGGGTGTGCAGGAGGCAGCCAATCAGTGATTCCCTTTCATCATTGATGTTTCTATTGTTCTCCCCCTCTCCCTTCTTCTATGAAATCAATAAAAATATATTTTTTAAAAAATTTGGGATTTGCAAGGAAGAAAATATATCCTTATATGAAATCATTTATCAATTATGTGTCTAAAAGGATAGATAGGTCAGTTAAGTTATGTTGAGTAACCTCACTCTATAGAAAGTACTGTCAAAGGCACTGAAGGAAATTTCAAAACAGGGAAGAAGCCGTCTTTGCCTTAGAAAAAATTATAATGTATTTAGGGAAACCAGCCTAACAGATAAGAAAAGCATTTGATACTTGGCAGTGTAAAAGGAAGAAGCAATTGAAATGGGGTAGAGTGAGCCCGTAATGTAATAAAGAGAGATAAAATAAAGGTAATTAAAATGCAGGTGAAAGTAATCAGAGAAGCCTTCATGGAAGAGGTGAATTTTGACTAGGATTTTGAGAGAAGATTACTGGAGAGGAATCTTAAATTAAGATAAAAAGCTTTCACAAGAGAGACACAAAATGAGAAGTTTTGATCAGAGAAAAAGGAGATTTTCTCGGTATGAATAAATACGACACTTCGAAACATAGTAAAGCCCTTTTGCCTAGCATATGGTTGGTTAATTTAAAAAGAACATTAAAGAAGGGAATCATAAAATATGGAACTTTACACCTTAAACATTTTAACATAAGGCCTCTAACAGTACACCCAGTCAGGTTTTTTTTTTTTTTTTTTTTTTTTCAACATAAGGACAGTGTGTTTTCTTGGAGATAAATTCGGTCGATTCTTTATACGTTCTGATGATTCTCTTGCATTAACCACACTCACATGTAGTACTCTGTTTCCAGATTTAGTTTCTTAGATGCTAGATCAGAATTCTTGAGACAGTTGCTAACTAGTAAGAGTACAGTCTCCTGCTGTGGTTCTCATTCCACCTGAAAATGTTTGTGATCATCCCATTTACACAAACATTGAAAGCTGGTTTTTTTTAGCACACCTTGAAAAATGTCCAAAACATCAATGTAATTTTTCTAAAAACAACAATTCTCTTTATTTTTACTGTTTTTAAGATTTTATGTTCTTTTTTCCATCACTCCTTATCCCCTCTATGCCCTCTTCTGCCCTTCCCAGCCCCCCTGAAATCACCACACTGAGTTCTCTCTCTTTTTTTAAATTTTTTTGCTCAATCCTTCCATCCCACCCCACCTCTCTACCCCCACCAGAACTGTCTTCCGCTCTCTGTGTATGAGTCTGTCTCTATTTTGTTTGGTAATTCAGTTAAAAATTCTCTTTATTTTCATTTTCATATTTAATTGGATAATTTATTTTAATTCAATCATATAAATGTAATAACAGCAACTATATTAGTGGGTTTGGGAATGTATATAAGTGACTATTAGAAAGCAGTCACTTATTTTATGGGAATGGAAGTATATGGGCTGAGTAATGAGTAATGATAGCCTGCTGGATGAGAGAATTCAGTGTGTAGAGGGTCTCATTATGTATAGTTTAGAGATGAATGATATATTAAGTCACTTAAGTAAAGATCAGTTAAGGAGAGACATTCTATTGAAATAGCTATTGTGATAAAAATTACGAAGGCAGGCTTAAAGATGAGCCTAGATTTAGAAATCAATTGAAAGTGACTCTAGAACTTTCCATTGAATAGCTGAAGGTCATCATGCATCACCCCTGACTCTAATCCCTAGCGATGATAAATAAAATGCTAAACAGAGAAAGGTAAAACAGCTACAGTAAAAAAATCAAGTTAAACATCTTTGTGGCCCAGACACATAGCAGAAATGCGAAATTGTGAATTAAGCCAAGCTAAAGCTACCAGCCTGCTGGGCTCAGGGCCAAACATTCTTTTAGTAGATTTTACACATTGAACATCTGGTTGAACATTACTGCAACAGAGAACTTAGACTATATCTACATGGTAAAAATCACAGTGAATTATGGTGGTTTTACAATCTTCAAAATATATCATTTTAGAGCAAATCCACAGGTTCCATCAAAATCTTGGGCAATCAAAGAAGTGGTATCATATTCATGGCTTTAACTCATTACTGAAAACAAGCCCAAAAGTGCAATTTCTATGTTTGAGCAAGAGTTGGTTCACAGAACACCCTGACCAAAGGCCTCATTCTATAGGGTCATTCTTACCCACATTGGTCTCTGGAGGGACACCTACAGGATAGTTCATAAAGCCAATAAAATCCATGCCCCATACTTGGGGTACACTAACCACACCTGCGACCTTGAGGATGCTCTAATAAAAGTCATTGGGAAGGGGATCCTTCTCAAATAGGGGTGACTGGGGGGGCTTTCTGGGATATTTCAAAGTGGTCTATCAAAGAGGGTGTCATAGCATTTATTGTAAATGGAAATGTTTTTTAGCAGAGGAAAGACAAAATAATGGTGGTGATTACACTTAAAAAGATAAAACATATAATTGTATTAAAAGTAATGTGATATTTTTATACAATTATAGGGAATATGAGTTGTAAACCTCAACATTTTATAATAAACTTGTAGTCACCATGAGCAGGCCTTCTCAAGGGTGACTAATGAATCAGTGGGGAACATATGGGCTAACTCCTCTCATGCATGGTTATAAATGGTCTTTGTCCTACCTGGCCCCTCTTTATTCATTCATTCTTTGAAGAGGTGTTGCATGTTTGCTCTGAGCCAGAGACTGTGCTTGGGTTTAGAGGAGAAAAAGGAGAACTAGACCCTATAAATGTCCTGAGAATGTTTTGCATTCCGTTTCTCTTTGGTAAGGAAATTGTTGATGAAATAAAGATAGAAGAGTTATTAAATTACTGCTGCTTGCTTTAATAGAACATTATTGCATTAACAGAGCAAAAGAGACACGGGAATAGTATTATTATATAAACTCTCTTACAAATAAACAGTTACATGATGAATCAGACCTTTTACAAGGGGATCCCTGAGGTGTTTTTGTGCTAATGGAGATTTCTTTAAAAGTACATGCCAAGTCAAGAAACATTAATAGAGACGTTATGAGATCCCTTCAAGAGCTGCTCAAATGCACAGGCATAATACAGACAGGACTAAGGCATGATTTCTGTCTTCACAGAGCCCACAGCTTGCTGGGCAGGGCAAGAGAAAGGCTTAAGATCAGGACAGCTCTCTGGGTGTACTTAACTCTTTTTTTTTTTAAATATATATATATATATATATATATATATATATATATATATATATATATATTTATTAATTTCAGAGAGGAAGGGAGAAACATCAATGATGAGAAAGAATCATTGATTGGCTGCCTCCTGCACACTTCCTGACCAGGAATCAGACTATGACCTCCTGGTTCATAGGTCGCCTCTCAACCACTGAGCCATGCTGGGCAGGCTGATTGTGCTTAACTCATGTTTGTTAATCTCATAGTACTATTTGGTGCAGACATGACCTTTGCATGGTTCTAAATTTTATCTTCCAAACTGATCCTGGGGACTGCCCTCTAGGCATGCTCTGAGGAGGACAAATAATTTTTCTCAGCCCCCTGGAGTTTCTCAGCCGTAAGTGGTCTTGGATGACCCCTATTTCTAAGGACAGGGAGTATCATGATTCCCTGAAGTCAAAGAGGCAAAGTCCTAGTCTCTTCATTTATGCCTCAGGGAAGGGTTGTGGGCAAAGGCTTCCAGCAGAGTTTCTGATTCATCTTGGTTATTCATTAGCTTAGGTGGCACATGTGGAAAATATGGGAGGATATCAGATAATGGTGCCCCCCATGCAGAACTGAATGGGCTCCATGGCTGTAGTTGGTCTCCAACGCCTCCTACCCCCTGGCTACTTGTTGATTTTTAAAACTGCCAGCACTGACATTTTTCAGGGAGGCATAATCTTCCTCCTTGAGATCAAGCTTTCATTATTTTCACATCTGGCACTGGCAGAAGCTTGGAACTCACAATACTATAGTAATAAGTTATTGAGTGCTTCCCTTGTATCAGACAACAAGCTAAATGCTTTACTTGCTTTGCCTCACAAGAACCCTAGGAGTTAAATATTGTAGTTATGTCCATCTTATAAGACAACTAGTGACCCGTCGTGCGAAATCGCGGAAGACCCAGGACACCTTCCCCCTCCCCCCTTAATGGGACCTCCCCGAGTCTCAGAGTCCTGCCCTTATGGCTGGCATGCCATGGAATGGCCCTGAGTCCTGGAGTGCCGCCCCAATGTCCTGCCTCCGGGCTGCATGCAGTGGACACACGGGGCCGCAGAAACCCTGGCAGAAGCTGCTAGGACCCCCACACCCCCATGGGGCTGCAGGAACCCCAGCGAAAGCTGCTCAGAGCAGCTGCTGGCCCTGCCCTCCCCCTGTGTGTGCCGCCATCTTGTGACGGCATTACAGCACGAGGGTTAATTTGCATATTACCTCTTTATTATATAGGATGAACATTGAGGCACAGAAAGGTTAACCACTTATCAGGTTTACAGATCTGGGGGTAAGTCTCATACTTGAACTCTGCTCTGTTTGACTTTGGAGGCAGAACTCTTAACCATCAAACCATGCTGAATGATCTCTAGCATACTAAGACATGTTAGCACACATTCAGTTTCTCATAACATTTTACCTTTATTCTCAGAAGCATCTCTGTCTATCTCATAATCCAAGTTCAATCATCTACTCCCACAATGCACACACAAAGACACACACACAAAGACACACACACACACACACACACACACACACGATAAAGCATATTCCCATGGTCTTTATAATAAGCTTAGTTATTTCTTACTAGAGGACTGGTGCACAAAAATTTGTGCACTTGGGGCGGGGGGCCTCAGCCAAGCCTGTGCCCTCTCGCAGTCTGGACCCCCTCGGAGAATATCCACCTGCTGGCTTAGGCCCGCTGCCTGGGGGATTGAGCTTAAGCTGGCAGTCAGACATCCCTCTGGCAGTCCAGGAGCCCTTAGGGGATGTCTACTTTCCAGGGGGAAGCAGGCCTAAGCTGTAGTCGGACATCCTTAGTGCTGCTGAGGAGGTGGGAGAGGCTCCTGCCACCACCGCTGTGCTGGCAGCCGTCAGCCTGGCTTGTGGCTGAGCAGAGCTCCCCCTGTGGGAGCACACTGACCATCAGGGGGCAACTCCTGCATTGAGCATCTGTCCCCTGGTGGTCAGTGTGTGTCATAGTGACCAGTCATTCCCAGTCGTTCTGCTGTTAGGGTCAGTTTGCATATTACCCTTTTATTATATAGGATACCCAATTTCATTTTTTGCTGGGCCTTTAAATGCTTTTTAAATGTTAAGAATTCCAGTAGCAGAATTTGTTTCCCCACAAATCAGAATGGGCAACTTCCAGCTTCCACATGGGGTCTATACCGGGCCTCCCCACCCCCACCAGCGACAGTGACAGCAGTTGTATCAAAAAAAAAAATTAAAAAAAAAATAGAAAAGCCAAAACAATGTATGCATGTTTAGCAGTGCGTAAAAGGTGCTTTTAAACAGATTTTGGGGGAAAAGGGGGCAAATTCAAAGTATTTGCTGCCTTTCCAGTGCCTATTCATTGTGCTCTCTGGTTCTGAGCTGGGAAGCTAGGTTCTTTTCCCATTCCACCTTTCCCAGGAAATATCTCGATCAGCTCCCTACTCTCTCATCTGTCAGAAGCTCTTGTTTCCCTTTGAAATGATTTCTCAGCAAGCTGACCTCTGCAGATTTCATCAGCCCCACCGGCTTGCACATGCTGAAACTCATTTTCACTAATTTGTGCAATGAGCAGTGAGCAGAGGCCGGCAGAGAAGCTGTGGACTGCAAAGGACTAATCAGCTACCAGCTGTGGCCCGTGAGGGTGCCTGTGTGGAGAGCTCCACATGCCTCCCGCCCATGCTTGGGAGCTCCTCCCTCTGAGTCTCCCACCCCTGGGTTTTGATCTTGAATAAGGGGTGTAACAGCAAATGTCTCTAGCCCTGAGTCAGCCTCACACAGGAGCATGCAGTTATTTTCCCATTTATCTATTTCAAAATTAACATTTGATTACTGAAGTTTTTTTTTCTAAGTAAAGAAAAAGAAATATGTTTCTTCTAGTCCTGGCAGATCATTTGTTGTTTTTCTCACCCCTCCTGCTTCTCCCGCGTGTATTTGCGAAATGAGCGAAAGCTTATTTCTGGCAGAGATATTTCATGGCTTAGTTTCTCATCAAGATGATAAATCAGACTGGGTGCCTGAATAATTACATTCATGGAGCTGGACTGTAATTTTTTACTGCAGAATTCACAAGGCAGTGTTCCGACTCATTATATACAACAGTTTTCATAACTCATGCAAATATTGCATCCAACTTTTGGATAGATAAAGGGGTATTTTTAGGAATTTTCATCAATACTTAATAATGCAATTTGCACTACAAACAGAACATTGCAATAAAGAATTCAAGAGTGAATGAGCGTCATTAAGTCAAGTAAGGGGCTCCATAGACCTGGTTTCCATTTACAATACCTTGTCTCCAAGGCACATGAATATACATTTTGACACAGTAGACATTATACTGTTCTTTTCTGCTATAAAGGCAACAAATGTGGTCTTTGCTCTGGGAACTGGAAGTACTGAATTCCATTCTAATTTTCATACCCAAATTGCTCTGTGAATTTGTAAAAATTAATTTCTTTTTAACAGAGAAAAGCACCACCCGGCCTCTACTTTCTCTGAGACCCTTTTTTATAGCCTGCTTCAGCTTTGTCAGAGAAATGTGCCTGCGCTCCATGCCCCTGAGCTCCAAGCATCCAGATCCAGGGATTCTTCTGTCTCTCTATCTGCCACTCCCCCAAAGGAAAAGATTCATGTCCTTTAGAACTACAGCAATAACTTTTTAAAAAAATATATATTTTTATTGATTTCAGAGAAGAAGGAAGAGAGATAGAAACATCAATGGTGAGAGAGAACCGTTGATCAGCTGCCTCCTGCACACCCCACACTGGGGATTGAGCCCACAACATGGGCATGTGCTCTGGCTAGGAATCGAACCATAAACTCCTGATTCATAGATTGACACTCAACCACTGAGCAATAACTCAGTGGTAGCAATAACTCAGGGTAGCAATAACTTTTTTTTTTATATTTTATTGATTTTTTACAGAGAGGAAGGGAGAGAGATAGAGAGTTAGAAACATCAATGAGAGAGAAACATCGATCAGCTGCCTCCTCACATTTCCTTCTGGGGATGTGCCCGCAACCCAGGTATATGCCCTTGACCGGAATCTAACCTGGGACCTTTCAGTCTGCAGGCTGATGATCTATCCACTGAGCCAAACCGGTTTTGGCAGCAATAACTTTTTAAAAGGAGAAAGAACTGTACAATTAAGGTGAAGGCTGGGGAGAATCCTGAATCTCAAAGTGAAGTACATGTGCTACTACAGGGCATAAATTTAGCCCTGTGCTTCCTAGGAGTTGAGGGAAGAAATAGGATGAGCTGTGTAGCACTTATTATCTCAGCAATGGCTTTGGGCAAGGATTGAATAATAATTGGAGAAGAGGATTTAGTCTACAAGCCCAAATTCAAAGTAAGGTCTACTGCTAACTAGTTGTGCAGCACTGGGAAGTCATTAAATTTCTCTGGGCATCAGTTTTCTTCTCTGGAAAGCGGAATGGATAATGTATACCTCACAAGGGTTGATAAGGATTAAACAGATATGTTACATAGGTAAAGCCTACAGTACAATGCCTGGCATAGGGTGATAAAATGCATCAATAAGTGTTGATGCCATTATGTTCAAGGGGCTCAATATCTGGTGGAGCAGATAAAATATCTGCATAGATAACCATCATTTATGGTAAAACAACTTATGTATCCTAAACGTGGTAAAAATAAGAGGCAACAGGAAAAGCTTCCAGCTGGGAATAAGGGTTTGGGGGAATCAATTATTGCTCCATGGGAAAGGTCTGAAGGGTAGACTTAAGTGAAAGCTAAGCAGCAAGAAACATTATAAATTGGTCCTTCCAGAAGCATTGGCCAATATGAGATTAAACATATGAGGATTTTATGAAAGGAAATGCCTGTCAGTGAAAATGCAGAGAGAAAGGGGGAGGCTGGGTAAAATGTTAGACTTTAATCCAAGACTGGCCCCAGGGAAGGAGAGAGGGAGGAAGGTCCTAGACCTAGACTGTTGTGCAGGCTAATAAAAGCCCAGCAGGACCTTTAGGGAGTCCTACAGCCAAAGGTGGTAGCTCAAGGAGTTTGTGTCTCCTGGGCTGGGACCCGCCACAGGAGCCCGGCCTGCTCTGTCATTGACGGGCAGTAGCCAGTGGGCAGGCCTGGGCCTGGATTTTAGGGGCAGCAGCTGAGGGCTATGGTCAGTTCCACTACCAATAGTTGGAGGTCTGTCAGGCGTGTTCTCACAGCTACCTCATCAGCAATGGTACAGAGACTAGAAATCCTGGGTGGTTTTATCTAGAACTAAACTATCCTACAGGGCAGCTGGGCTTGGGTATGGAGGCAGCAATAGACCTCGGTGAATCTGCAGCTCTGCCATTTGGTAGCTCTGTGGCATTGGGCAAGAAATTCAACCCCCTGAAACCTGTCTCCTCACCTGTAGTATGGACAGAATGAGAGTGTGATCCTCATGGGGTTGTTGTAAGGAGTAAGATAATTCGTTATAAAGCACTTAGAACAGTGCCTGCCTAAGTTCTGCTACTTAGAACAGTAGTAAGCAGTCCATACATGTCATTATTATTATTTAAACGTTTGTTTTATTAATTTAAGGATTGTTATTTTCTGTGGTTGCACAAGGGCTCTCGGGAAACAAAGCAGAATAAAAGATTAGAAGGGGAAGACTTCCAAGTACCATTTTCCAATCAAGTTTATTGAATATAGCACTTTTAAAAATTGGAAGCTAGAGAATGTTAAAAGCAAAGAGAATAAATATGTATCAGTGAAATTTATCCTATGGATTTTATAGACATACTTTGTTTTTATGTTGATATTTCTTAAGGTTTGCCTGAATTTGTTTACTTACTATGCATATCTATCTTTGTTTCAAAAATAATTTAAGGAAGTTTACAAGATACATTACATCCACCATGGTAAAAATTAGAAGTAAATGAAAAAAGTGGAAACGGTGGAAGCATAACAGGGACCCAGGAATGAGGATAAACAAGCATAGAGGAAAGATTTAGACACTTGCCACAAGTGGGCTAAACATTTGGTTCCAGACTTTCTAGGTAGAACTTAATTAGTTCCAAAATCTGTCCAATGGAGATCTGCCATTTGCTTAGGAGAAACACAATTATTTGGTACAAAACCCATCAGGTGAAAATCTACTATTTCCTTAGAATACGCACAGAGATTATTTGATATAAAAGTGAGAAGCAATTTCATCTACAAGTTCAAATAAGGTACGTGTGGTGAAACTAACAAGTGTTTCAGCATCATCCTTACCACAGACACAGTGAATTCTACAGTTACTTTTTTTTACGTTCTTAGAGGCAAGTTATTTAGCATCTCTGCCTCAGATTCCTTATCTATAAAATGGGAATAATATTAGTACATCCTTTGTGGAATTATGAGGATTAGATCACTTAATGTATACACGAAGTGCCTAGAACAGTATCTGGCACATAAAGAACATTCTATAAAGGGTTGCTCTTGCTGTTGCTATTATTAGGAGGGTGTGACATTTCACCAAAGCAAAATGCATTGCTCTCTGAGAATTTGCTCTTCTTCCACACTCTACACTTCACTTTGTGCTTATGCTAAGGAATGGACTCCCTGGAGAAAAACAAGACAAGACATCACTGAAATTCTTTGACCCAGTTATCCCATTTCTAAGAATCCAGCTCCCTCCTCAATCTAAAATATAAGAAAATTAAATGTACTTAGAGGTTAATTATTGAGTTTTGGGTAAAGCAATAAAATGGAAACAAACCAATGTCCAACATAATAAGTAATGATTAAATAGCATGCTAAGCTAACTGGCTGTATAGCCATTTAAATTATAAATGTGAAAAAATAGCAACATTACAAATCAAAAGTGTTTTACTCTCTACCCAATTATCTAGGCTGAGAATCTGAGAGTCACTCTTTAGTTCTTCACTTTCCTTTCTCTCTGTATGTGACTTAGTAGCAAATATTATTGGTTCAGACTCCAAGATTTATTCCAAATATACCCACTTTCCTTTTACTGCACTGCTACCATTATCTCCAAAAGGACTATTCCAACTGCTTCCTCCTTGCTGGCCTCTCAAGGCAGCCAGAATGATCCTCAATAAACATAATTCTGATCATATCACTCCCTACTTAAGAGTCTATTATTTTCCCACCAGCTCTGTAAGATGATCCTTATGTACCCTTCTCTGTCAGCTATTTCCATAACAATGGAACCCTAAAGCTCAGTGGATTAAAACAGCTATTATTTAATCTTATTCAAGCATCTGCAGATCAGCTGGAGGTTGGCTGACCCTGGTGGGCTCAGGTGGCCTTGACTGCAAGCTGCATGTCCGATTCATGTCTGCTACACATGTCTCTCATCCTTCTGTTACCAGTGGGCTACTCAAGACGTGTTCTTCTGACACAGTGACAGCAGTGTAATAGAGCAAGCCTAACTATGCAAGCAGATTTTAAGCCTCTTTTTGAATGTCCCCTTGACTAGAGAAATGACACCCTAAAGCTAAGCAGAATACACTCAGCCACCATGAAGGCAAAACAAGTCACATGTCCAAGTTCAACAACAGTGAAATGGGGTAGCACATTTATCCAGGGAAGTGAGTAGTAGGGAGGAAGTAAGTAGTAGGGAGGAAGTGAATAATTGCCTAAAAGTAGTCCACCACATATGTCTTTCTAACCCCACTTCAGTTATTCACCTGAAACTAGCCTCATTCTTTTTTTTTTTAACCAGCTCTTCACACAAGATAGGTTTTTTCCTGCCTCAAGACATTTTCAGATGTTATTCTCTCAAGCTCTAAGTCTTCACAGGGCTGTTATTTTAATTTTAGCTTAACTATCAATTCTCAGGAAGGTCTTTCCTAAGGATATAAGTAGGAGGTCATCTGTGATCCTCTCAAGTATCCTCCTCCCTTCATAGCATTTATATCAGTGCATCTTTTTCTTTTTTCTTTTTCACCAGCTTTGAGAGCTGACTTCCCTACTGGACCGAGTTTTTCCTCCCATTTAGGCATTGTCTGAAATGTTAACTTTCCTTTACAATTAATCACCAAGAGGTGGGGAGTGGGAAGGTGATTCAGAAGCAGAGTATAGGACTTCCAAAGGTGCACATGGGGCTCACATTCTACCGTAGCCCAATTCTGTTCTTATTCACCCTTTCTCAGGAGGGCTCTGGGCTGTGGTATGAGCTTTCCATCCTGAATGAGGCCCTTGCTTCTTCGGTTTATCACAGCCTGACAAATTAACCCCTTTTGCTCTGCTTCCTCTTGTGAATGTATTTCTTCTTAAGTTGTGGGACACCCCAAGTCCTCAACTAGACAGCAGCTAACCCCACTCAGCCAACTGGCTGTCCTCTGCTCTGACCTGCTCTCCATCACATACACACTGGGTACTGGCAGAACCCCAACCACACAGCCAGGTCTGCCGCCGACCACGACAGAACTCTTTCTTATGATGGAAAGCATGTTAGATGCTAGATTAGGAAGCCTGAAGTGTACACCAGAGACTTCACTCAGCTCTAAATAAGTGCAGCACTGATAATAATGAGTCTTCCAGTGTTCTCACTGGATCTTATGTGATGGTTGTAAGAATCAATCCATCAGACAATGGCTCTATTACTTGTTAAAAGACGATGTCAAGCAGACTGAGGCGAGGTGACTGTCTAACTGGAGTGCTTGGGTTTCCAGTTGGCTGAATTATGTACAAACTCACACTGACGGGAATGACCTATCAACACTAAATTGAACTGCACATTTCACAAAGAGGCCCAAGATGAAATTTGGGGACAGAAACAACTATTGATTTTTTTGTTTCTTTGTCAGAGGAGTGAAACTAGCTATTGTATGGTTTCTACACGCATGCATTTTTGCTAAATATTTCTTGTGGGAATATCCACTGAAGTATGCAAGGGTCATTAGAATAAAGGCTAGATTTATTTTTTAAAAAGAAAGACAACTTTGATAGCTGGCACATTTTTAGGAAATATGGAATTTGTGGGCACCAACTATGTGTATTTATCCTCTTTCCCACTCCTTGTTGCCCCGAGCCCTTTCTCCATAGTTGTATTTACCCCCAACCATGCATTTTAAAATCACTACTATATGATTTCTGGGCTCACATTAAATTTTTAATGCTTACCTGCTAGCCCTACTTCTTCACTCAATTTTTAAAAGAATTTGTAAAACTATTATCACTAAAAATGTCTTATCCCTGTTCATTTAAGGCACTGTTCCCACCAAGCGCAAACACTCTTTTATAACTGAAGTTCCTCATCTGAATTGCAGGGTGCAGAAAATGTTTTGAGTGACAGTTCTCTTAATTCTTCTGAGAATGTTACTTAATTAGTACCATTCTAGCTGCACAAGAGAAAAATGAATGTTTTACAAACATGGATGCCAGAGCAATGGCTTCCACCCAAAGATATCCACTTCCTGATCTCTGAAACCTGTGACTATGCATGGTAAAAGGGACTCTGCAGGTGTGATTAAGTTAAGCATCTTGAGATGGGGGATTGAGGGGGGTTTCCTAGATTACCTGGGTGAGCCAGCAGTCACTAGGGTCCCTATTAATCAAAGAAGGCAGCAGGAGGGTCAGAGTAAGACACAGATGTGAAGATGCTATGCTATTGGCTTTGAAGATGGAAGAAGGGACCATGAGCCAAGGAATGCAGGCAGCCTATAGATGATGGAAAAGACGGAGATGGATTCCACCCTGGAGCCTCCAAAAGGAATACAGCCCTGCTGACACCTTGATTGTAGCCGGGTGACCCATTTCAAACTTCTGACTTCCAGGATTATAAGATAATACATTTGTGTTGTTGTAAGCCACTAATTCTGTGGTAATTTGTTACAGTAACAACAAGAAACTAATATAGATGCATTAGGATATTAGAGCTTAATTATCTCTAGAAAACCCAGTTAAGAAAGATGGCCATCAGGGTAAGCTAAGGCTTATGATGAAAATAAGGGACATCTCTTGTTGCCATTGACCACCACTGAATGTGTCTCTGGAGAGAAGCTTCTTTCTGGCAGGTCTGTGTTTTAAATCTACTTGACCATGCCATGTGGCACATTGAGAAGACTACTTTTATTAATTGATTGTAATGAAGAAATCTTTGACTGACCTCCACAGATGGCTTCACAAGTCCCTATACTTGTCAATAGGAGAAATGTAAATGTCTCCTTCAAGGAAATGGGAAAACTTATATAGGCAGGGAAGAATTCTGGTATTTTATACATATTCATAGTTGATTCAGAACTTATATTATTCTAATATTATCATACTCCTAGACTTCAAGCACATGCTTTGATGTCCAAAACACTAAATTGAAATAGTTTGCAATATCTACACAGTGTTTGCTTGGACTCAGCTAACCAGTCAAACCCACAAGATCACCTTAGATGATGTTCAACATCATATTTTCTTGGAAAGACCAGGAGGGGAAAACTAGCATTCCAGCAGGACAGCCCAAGGTGTTTCTTTCTTTGCAGAATTATGTGCAGCACAGGCCAGCTGCTAGGAGACAAGGTCTGTGTTGGGCAGATTGCTCCAAAGCCTTATACCACCAAGAGCCAATATCTCTTGTAATATAGGCACAATTTCTAAGGTCCCCACATGGGACATGTCAGTGACAAATTCAGTACATTCAGGGAAGCCCAAAGTTCTACCTCATAGCATGTATTTTATTCATGCATGCAGCTTCCAATCCAGATGCAATTTATTAATCATGGGCCTTATCTTACCATAAACAACATTAGTTAGCAACATAGCTGACATATTAACCTTAACTGATTAACCAAGTTTGAAAGTTTAAGGCAGGTCAAATTCTTATGTAGAATGGAAAAGGTTGTGTTAACTCTTTACCCGTAGATATGTCGGAAATGGTCCATTTTCCATGCATAACACTGCATCATCATCATCATCATCATTGTTATTCATAGCTGCAGTTTTTGAAGATGAACAGTTAGTTCTGTAAAGCTTTGTGCTTTACAAGCATTGGCTTGTTCAGCCATCATATGAGCCTTTTAAGGAAGGTATAATCAATGCTATCTTTTCATAAGAACCCTGACATTCAGAAGGTTGAGAAAATTTCTTTTTAAAAAATATATTTTTATTGATTTCAGAGGGGAAGGATGAGGGAGAGAGAGAGAGAGAAACATCAATGATGAGAGAGATCATCGATTGGCTGCCTCCTGCATGATCCCCAGCGATTGAGCTCACAACCCAGGCATGTTCCCTGATAGGGAATCGAACCCTGACCTCCTGGTTCATAGGTCAACACTCAACCTATGAGCCACACTGGCCAGGCGAGAAAATTTCCTAATCAGCTTGCTATACTTGCATCCTACTTGTTGCCAGGTCCAAGTTGTGGCCATTGTCACAGACACCTGTGTCTGCATTCAGGAGGACGCACCTTCCTTAGTCTACCAGAGACCCACATGTCCACTTCATTAGCTAAGGAGGGCATTCGCTGTGTAAAAATGTGCCTGTAAAACAAAGGATGAATTTGAACATGCTTAGTTTCTCAAACTCAAATGGAGTATGTTTAATAGTTTAGAAAAATGAAAGTAAAGAAAACAAAGAAAGGAGCTGGAGACACATGAACACTTCAGCAGTTTACAATGGCCTTTTCTCAGTTACATTCAGCACTGGGTACAAGTATGCAGCTAGAATGCGGGCGGATTCTGAAGAGAGCTGGATTTGTATCAAAAGAGAGCTGTGAATTAGTTGGGGAGAACAGCCTTTAATTTCATGTGTAAAGGAAGGCTTCAATGTGGAGGCAGTGCGGGTCAATGGTATTCACTAATCACTCCCCTCACAAAAGAGGCTGCCTTGGGGTCTTGCTGACATCAATAGGAATACTAAATCCTTCCACAGTATTTCAGCTGATTCCTTTCACAGCGGGATCACTACCGTTTCCCCTCACTTTGGAAACCCTGCCTTCTTTGCTAGAGGTTTGGTAAAGTTATGCATGATTGTCTGTCTAAATCAACAAGTGGTAAATCTCCATTAGTTATCATTTGATTTACATTAGCTTACCTTGGGAAGCAGCTCTCTGCATGTGCAAATTACCATAAACAGCAGCCTTCTTTGACAATTTACATAATTAAATGAAAGAATATTAAGACATTACTGTGAAGTGGCAACCTATGATGCCAATTTTTTTTTAAGTGAAGAAAAGTTCAATCCTTGACTCCTTCCCTGTTGCCGTTTTATACCAGAACAAACCTCATGAAGACCACTGGGGATCTTACAGGTACATTTTCATGAGATGCCATCCCCCCAAATATACAGCTTTCCTGGACATTTTTTAAAAACTAAAAAACGATGAAATTCCCAAATACATAAAGGCAAGGTATTACAGTATATCTGATTTTTTAAATTACAGACATAATAGCTATTTTGAAATGCAGGAAACTAAGAAAGACAAAGTGCTTCAATTAGTTGTACTTTGAAAAATATATTATATGACATTGTACCACTAAGCACGGTGAGGGGGAAGAGTTTTTCTTCAACGAGAACTCTTGGGATTTCAAAAGCATTTCTGCTTTGGGGGAGTGAGAGTTTTAAAATGTCACCGGGAAGGTGTGAGATGTAAGGTGCAAAATCCTCAGTGGCTCTGACAATGGAGGAATCACATGGAGTAGGGAGAGCCTATGAATCGAGCCCTGTTTCTAAACCAGGATGCTGTGAGAAGAGGCGCGCTGCGCATCTTTTTATATTTTAGTCTTTCCATGGATTATTAGAGAGATGATTTGTGAATTGTCACATGGTATAAAAAGAAAGCATTCTTTTGAAAGGATGAGAAATTATTTAGGTATCAGCACCTGCTCCCCTGGAGAAGGCACAGGGGCTAAAAAATGGGTGTCCAGGAGGCACTTCCTATTCTGGCAGAAATGCTTTAATGCGATGGTATCTCCAAGTCCACTGCCAGGCAGGCTACCCCAAAGGTCACGGAACAGAAAGACCAGATGCCAATGCTCAGATCAACTTAAAACACACAGCAAGCAGCCAGGAGAAATAAATGGGGTAGGATAGCACTTAGCGTGCAAACATAGGGGAAGGACCACACTCCCTGAATCAAATTTGTGTGATGTTCATACATAGGACTGGCTACTGAATGTACAGGTCCCAATACAAAATGAACATCTGGGTCTCTTGTTCAAAAATCCGGGAGAAAATTACCACTAAAGGTACTAAAATACCAAGATTTTCTTTTCTTTTGTGTATCTCCTTTTCTCATATACATGCATCATTTCCTCATTGGACCTCTCATACAAAACACAAATTCAAAGATAAAATTATTAAGAATTTCAAGAGAGTAATAAGAGAGTATGGGGCCCTTTTGTGTCTGTTCCTATGTCCCCTCTATTTCCTCTATTTTTCTGCCACATCAGCTTTTTTTTTGCTGATGGCCTTAAACAACTGAGGTTGTTGTATGACTGAGGAAGGAGTGGGAGAAATGGCTGGCTCTGATTGGGACACATTTATTTGGACAGAACTCTTAGAGCTCTGTGTAGACAACCAATGGGCCTACTTAGGCTTAGTTGGGTACATGGGTCTCATACTCTTAGTAGCCACAAGGCTAAATGTATCATTTAGAGATTAGTCTGCATGTACAACTTATTGAAAGCTATAAACCAAATGTAATCACATAGATATAGAGAGAAGTGAGAGTATAAATGAGAAAAAAAATATTTTCAAGCTTCACAAGGATGGATCATGTGTTTAATTTGTTTTTTGCAATTCGAGCAATGAGCAAAGAGCCTCACACATAATAGGTGTTAGATAAATGTTCAGAGAATGAATAAATAGTTAAGCAACAAGTTATTCAAAGGTAGTATTGTTTTTCTCACAGACTTTTCCTTAACTTCCTGTAATTTGGAGAGGGTTTACTTTTCCAGTAGACAGTCTACATTGATATATTTTATGCATGCTTATTAGAGGTGATATTATTGTTTTATTTCTGAAGTAATCAGCCTGTTTCCCATGTCCCCTGTGATACTAATTAAGAATATTTAGTATGGAATAACTCAGATGTAACTTCAGCATTTTCTTATTCTTTACCACTGTTATTGAAGACATTGTAACATAACTATGATATCATAGCCATCATCTCTGGGAGAATCATAAGCAATTTCCAGTGGCTGTTGAGATTTTATTCCTCTGGAAAACATTGCCAGCACTGTTTTCCAATTCCCTTGGAAATTGAAAAAAAGTAAAAACAGAACAACAGTATTTTTCAAAATGTGCTTTATGAACAAATATGCTTATAAAACCTGGTATCTTAAATTGTTACCCAAAGTGAAAGGGCTTTAGCATTCACTCGAACCCCCACCCCTGGCAAAAATCCATAGAAATCTTATGAAAAAAGTCATTTAATTCCAGCCATGGCATTTGTAACTTGGCTAATTATGAAGTACAATTAAAAGATGATTAAGAACTTTTTCCTTCATAGCCGGAACTCAGGAAGTGTTCTCTTTGTTCACACCTATTTAATCATCTCTGCAGTCATTTCTAATCTAGCTTTGCTCCCTTTGACATATCCCAAAATAGCTTTTTTAATTCTGGACAGAGATGTTCTCTCTTCTTATCTGATCTGGCATTCTCTTCTGCTTTATTGGCTGCTATCAAATAAGATACCCTTTTAAACCATCTAAAGTCATGAGTGCCTCATTTTTGATGCTATAAATCCCTGAACTCCTGCTTGTCTTGGGGGAGTCTTCAGAGTAGGACCCAGCATCCCGGAGTCTGAGTCTCTGCCAATAAAATGACTGGAGAGTTTTGTTGTTGTTGTTTTTTAATAACCTGAAATAGTAAGGAAAAACATCACAGTTCCTACTTCCCATGCCCCTATGTCTTCAGCTAAGAGTTTTAAAGGAGAAGCTATTTGGCTTGGCACGGAAAAGG
The DNA here is from genome assembly GCF_014108235.1 of Myotis myotis. Taxonomy (NCBI): domain Eukaryota; kingdom Metazoa; phylum Chordata; class Mammalia; order Chiroptera; family Vespertilionidae; genus Myotis; species Myotis myotis. The sequence goes on from NW_023416313.1 coordinate 164,826,414, forward strand.
GAAGACACAGGGAAGGGCATGTGTGAAGACTCAGAAGTGAAAGCAAAGCATGGTATTGAAAGGTGCCCTGGCCATTGCTACAAGGTCTTGGAGCGAGGCAACAACTCTGTGGAGCTGCCATCAACCTCTTGGGAACCAACCAGGCCCTTGCCTTTGACACTCAGATAAGCCACAGTGACAGTAAGACCCCCCCTCCCCCTGCACCGCACCCTGCTAGGCCCTCACTGTAAGGATTAGGAGCACTGGCTCAGGAGCCACCCTGCCTAACAGCAGAACCTTGACTAAGAGTCTGTGCCTTAAAATGGCCACTAGAATCCATCACTGAAAGATCCGGGTGAATATGTTTTAGTCAACGTTTTTGAGCCACTAGTCTTGCCAACCCCTCTCACATAAATTCTCTACATAAGAATAGTTTGTAAGTTCAAAGACAGTTTAAAAATATAAATTATTATACATTTCCTCAGTTAAACAAAAAAAAACCCTCTTTGTAGTTTTAATTACTTTCAATTATTATTTGCATTTTAGTGATGAAAAGACCTCAGAGCGTAACAGAGGTTAAGTGATTTGCTCAAGGTCACAGAGCTGGTAATTCTAGGCCACTAACCCACAGGGAGAGTTCTGGTCCATTGAGATCCCTATGACAACCCCGCTCCCAGCAATCTGCTTTTAATCAAGTGCCAAAGTGATGTTCAACTTCCTGATTCTACCACCAGACACCATCCTGCCGAATCGTAGAGTATTTCACTAGATTCGGTTTGGAAACTATATACCGGCCATCTGACCACCTTCTCTTCCTGAATCCTGGCCTTCTAGACTTCAACTTCTCTGGCAACCTAGCTGATGCCCTAGATCTGCTTTCTGATTTTACTAATTCATAGGACCAACAAAAAGGATTTTTGTTCACTTGTGACATTTTCTGGCCATTCTCATGCCCTCCATGCTGTCGGTGGACTGTGGCTCCCTCTTAGAGTGGGTGCAGCTCCTGGAGTGGTTAGGAGTAAACTTGGAGCAGATCTGTGCATGTTTTTCCTCTGCACCACTTGGCTGTTTATCTTTTTCTTTTATTTTTTCATGGTCCTATATCCTAGGTATACAAAATAAATTTTAAAAAATGGGGGGGTGGTTTGAGAATATGTGCTTCCAATATGTGTTTGCCATTATCAGCAGGGACGCACATGTCCCCTTGACCAGCACTGCCACCAGGCCAGTGTGTTCTGCTGGGGAGAGCGCTGTGCTGCCAGCTAGCCAAGGTCCCATGGGGAGAGGCTGTGCTCTGAAGGAGTGGAACAAATTTGAAGGATAATTATATTACCTCGCTCAATAAAGTGGAATTATGTGAGGATGAACGTCAGACCACAGGACAGAATATCAAAAGTAAAGCCATTTGGAAGAACTTTCCTGAGAGATAAGGCTTTTAGTGAGGTCGGTCAATGCAAACACCAATGCATTAGGCTCACCTGGCTCAGAGATGGGTAAATTCAGGGACAGTTTAGAAAGTGTTGTTGAAACTGAGTCAGAGAAGGTTTTAAATAAGAATTGGAGTTCAGATCATAGACTAGAATGTGATTGTTTTGAAAAATGTAATCTTTGATCCCCAACTCTCCATCCTTAGATGTTTAAGAGAGTTAATGTGAGTCCCAGGAAAGGTGTTCCAGGACTTGGAAGACTCCAGATTAGAAGATGATGCTTTAATGAAAAGAACACAATGATGTAGCAGCAAAAGCTTTCTCAATAAGTGTGCCACACACAGTGCAAAATCCTTTCTCTACTTTCTCTTATTTAAAACTAGAGGCCCAGTGCATGAAATTCATGCGGGGGGGGGGGGGTGTCCCTCAGCCCAGCCTGCACCCTCTCCAATCTGGGACCCCTCAAGGGATGTCTGACTGCCCTCTCACAATCCAGGACTGCTGGCTCCCAACCGCTCACCTGCCTGCCTGTCTGATTGCCCCTAACTGCTTCTGCCTGCCAGCCTGATACCCCCTAACCATTCCCCTGCCAGCCTGATTGATACTTAACTGCTCCCCTGCTGGCCCGATTGCCCCCAACTGCCCTTCCCTGCCAGCCCAGTCACTCCTAAATGCCCTCCCTTGCCAGCCTGGTTGCCCCTAACTGTCCTTCCCTGCCAGCCTGGTCCCCCCCAACTGCCCTCCCCTACAGGCCTGGTCCCCCCCAACTGCCCTCCCCTACAGGCCTGGTCCCCCTCAACTGCCCTACCCTGCAGGCCTGGTCCCCCAACTGCCATCCCCTGCAGGCCTGGTCCCCCCTAACCTCCCCTCCAGGCTTGGTCCCCCCCAACTGCCCTCCCCTAAAGACCTGATTGCCCCTAATTACCCTCCCTTATAGGCCTGGTCCCTCTCAAATGCCCTCCCCTGCTGGCCTGATCACCCACAACTGCCCTCCCCTGCTGGCCATCTTGTGGTGGCCATCTTTGACCACATGGGAGTGGGCATCTTGTGTGTTGGAGTGATGGTCAATTTGCATATTACTTCTTTATTATATAGGATTTCTTGCTAACCTCGGAGGCGCTCATTAGCCATGTTTTCTTAAGAAGCTGATTTTTATGAGAGGTTGTTACAGGCTCACTGTTGTTGATGATACTGTGGCGTGATAGTCATGTCATGGTTTTCCAAGGAGATTTTGAACTTCTCTTTGTAAAGAGACACGATATATCAAGCATTTGTCCTTTTCTATCCAGATGACCTTCTGTGGAATATTTCCAGAGCACACATACTGGCTTACCAGCTTTTATGGTGTGAGAATGTTGTTTTGAAGATCTATACTTAAATAAAATTATTTTGAAGTTATGCTGTGATGGGAAATAATTCAGTATAAAATCGGGCAGACTTTTATCAAAAAATTTCTAACAGAGGCAGAACAGCTTGATGGTTAAGGGTATAGATTCAAGAGCCAGATATCCGGGTTTGAATCCCATTTTGTTACTTATTAGCAGTTTGACAAATTATTTAACTTCTCTATGCCTTTGTTTTCTCATCTGTATAAGGGAGATAGTAGCTGTAGCCTACCTTATAGGGTTGAAGGGATTAAATGAATTAGTTTATTTAAATACTTGGAATCATGCCTGGTATGTAGTAAATACTCTAAATATTAGCCATTGTTTTTATTATTATTGACATAGATAATTACCATGTGTCTTATTCCTCTATACAATATAATCATTTTATTTTCTGCTCAAATCCTTTCATAATTCCACATTGAGTGTAGAATAAATTACTATAGTTTTCACTTTGATTATTTAACTTATGTCATGCACTGCAACAAGCACATAGTCTCATTTTCTTCAGATAATCATACAAGGTTGGCCGTGTTATTAGCACCATTTATAGATGAGAAAAATGGAATTCAAAGAGATTTCAAAATGCACCAAAGGTAATAAAGCTAGCAGAGGCAAATACTGAGTATAAACCCAGTTTTTTGCATCACTTTAATGCTCTTAATCACTGGGTTGTAATTTGTAACCTCCTTTCCTCCCATCACCTATTTACCCATGTCCTTCAGTCATTATGGCATTGACTTCCCAGCCTATTCTCACCCAACTCCCCAGGTGTTTACACAGCCCTCCAGATATACGAAATGCCTACAGCATTCTGAGCTCTGCCCTGCGACTGCATATACTGTCGTCACCCACTCCAGTGCCCTCTCTGCTTTGTCAATTAGGAGAGTAGCTTCTCATTCCTCAAGAAGCACCTCATGGCACCTCTTGTTTGAGGTCTTCTCTCTTTTTTTAAAAAATATTTTATTGATTTTTTACAGAGAGGAAGGGAGAAGGATAGAGAGTTAGAAACATCGATGAGAGAGAAACATCAATCGGCTGCCTCCTGCACACCTCCTACTGGGAATATGCCCACAACCAAGGTACATGCCCTTGACCGGAATCAAACCTGGGACCTTTCAGTCCACAGGCCAACACTCTATCCAAGAGCCAAACCAGTTAGGGCAAGGTCTTCTCTTTTTAATACAAGATTAAGCTATTCTGTCTGCCTATACTCACATCACCCATTGCACAATGCCCGGTTTTCTTTTCCTTTTTACAAACATCTTTTTCCCCCACTAGCCTATGAGCCTTTTGAAAACAGAACTTTTCCTTTTTGTAAATCTTTATTGCTGAAACTATTACATATATCCCCCTTTTCCCCCATTGACCCCTTCTAGCCCACCCTATATTCTGTGTCCATGGGTTATGCATATATGCATACAATTTCTTTGGTTGATTGCTTCCCACCCACCCCTGCCTACTTTTACTTTTGATCTCAATTTCCCCCACACAACCTAAAATTGAGTCTTTTACAAAGTAAGCAAGTCATAAAATTGTAAACTAAATGGATTGATGAATTACAATTCAGATCATTTTCTAGAGCAGCACTGTCCATAGTGCTTTCTGTAAAGATGAAAATGTCTGTTCAGTATGGCAGCCACGAGTCATCTGAGCTTGGTGAAATCATGAATTGTGGCTGATGCAACAGCAGAGCTGTAATTTTAATTCTGTTTAGTTTTAAGTAATCTAAATTAAAATAACTGCATTTGGCTAGTGGCTAGTGGACAGCACAGTTGTAGGGTTAGAGCAGGGCAGGATTTTATTGAAGACTAGAGGCCCTGTGCATGAATTTGTGCACAGGTGGGGTCCCTCTGGGTGGCCTGCAGGGATCAGGCTGAAACCCACAGTCCAATGCCGCCTGCATATGCCTGTCGTGGGCTCATGCCCAATCAGTCCCCATCAGGAGAGGCTCTCCTTACCGCAGCAGTGCTCGCCAGCCATAGCCCTGTGTCAGGCACCCTCCCAAGGGGAGTGGCCTGTGGGATCGGGCTGAAACCGGCTCTCTGACATCCCCCAAGGAGTCCCGGATTGTGAAAGGGTTCAGGCCAGTGCAAGATTGGTCCAAGGGTGGGACCCCAGGAGGGCTCCAGGGCGTGTCTGACCCATCTCAGTCCCAATCAGCTGGACTCCAGCAGCAAGCTAACCTACCAGTCAGAGCATCTGCCCCCTGGTGGTCAGTGCACATCATAGCGAGAGGTTGAGCAGCCTTACCATATCATTAGCATATTACGCTTTGATTGGTTGTTCGATTGTTCTGCCTTGCCGGGGTCCAACCCCAGCAGGTCCAGGGGTTCCCAAAGGCGTAGACGGAGTCGGCGAAGAAGGAAGGACACGGAGACAGTGTTCAGTTGATCAGCAGCCTAGCCAGGATCTCCAGCCAGGATCTCCAGCCAAGTTCTGGTGTGGATCTCCAGAGAGGTTCTGCCTAGGATTTCCAGCCAGGTTCTGTGTCCATGTTCTCTTGCTAGGTTCTCCAGGTTCTCCAGCCAGGTTCTGTAGCCATGTTCCCTCGCTAGGTTCTCCAGCCAGGTTTAGTCACCAGGTTCTAGTAAGGTTCTCTTGCCAATTTCTGTAGTCAGGTTCAGTCCAGGATCTTTTGCCATGTTCTCTCCAGCGAAGTTCTTCTGTCTCTAGGTTCTGAGTAGGTTCTGTGTTCTTGGTTCTGTCTTCTTAGTTCTGTGTTCTTACATCTGTATTTATACCAGTTGATTCCAATCCTATCAATCTCTATTCCAAAGGTTAGGGCATTTCTTATCTCCAATCCAGGGAGTAAAGATTATGTAGCTTAAGCATGATTGTTCGTAGTCAAAGTGATTAATTACCCGCCTGGCACTTAGTTAAGAGGTTTTATTCCCTCCCTAACTTCAGGGGAAAATCCCTACCTGGGGAAACAACCTTTCTCAGAGACCTTGGTTAAAACACATAGTGCCAAGAAGGTGAGCAAACATATTAAGAACAGTATGCCATATATGCCAGGTCCCTTGAAACAGCAAGCATGGACCGGCTCCCGGCACTGCCTTTTGGTCTATTTGCATATTACCCTTTTATTATATAGGATTCCTCATGAATACCCAGTATCCATGAGATTTTAAGATGCTGCAATGAGACAGCAACCCTTTTCTTTTAGAACATACAACTCCCTCTGCTGATGGGATAATGGCTCTTCAGAGTGGAAATTTGGGCTTTTAGAGCCACCCACATAACTACAACAGTAATCATCGTAACAGGGTTAGCAGTCTTCACAGTCTTTGGGTTCATGGGAAATATCCGGGGCCTGAGTAAGATGTCAGTGTTAAATGCTTTCAGGTTCTCTACAGAGCTAACAAGTGGGAAAATACATCAGCCTCTTTTTATCTGCTTTCCCTGGGCCCCTCTGGCATTATGCACACATATCTGTTTTCCATTTGTCTTAGCATACTGTCATTATTTGTTCATGTTCTGTTTTCTCCCCATCCTAGGCGGCTTTCCTGACAGCCTGACTCTTTTTCCTATGCATCCTTATTTCCCTAGGACTTACCATAGCTCTTGACATCAGGAAGAGGGTCAATAATTGTTTGATGAATGAATGAATGAACATTGAATCGAGGAATGAGGAATAAGTCAACCACTCCTGGGACTCCATGAGAGCTAACCATCCATCACAGGAGAATGAATAAACCAGAAGGACAGAGCCTGCAGCAGTGTCGCCCACTAGAGCGGGAGACTTGTGGGAACAGAGCTGTGTCCTGTTTGCAGGACAATTACAGAGGAGAGCAATTGTGCATTCTAGGCCAGTCCAGGCAGTTCGATTGAGTGCAGTTTCAGTAGAGTTGGCAGCACCATCTTGCAGTCCACCTGAGGGAGTTCGGATTTAGTGAATAGGAAGCAACAAGATGTTTTAACAAAAGACTTTTTTCATAATCTCTCTGTTGGCTGGAGAGCTTGCCCAACCTCCCTAGGTTCTAAAATGAACTTGACCAGTAGATGTGCAACTCTCTTTTTGCAGTCTTTGTCTGAAAAGGCCCTGGGGGAACATGTGAAAGTGATGAGAAGAAAACTCAGAAATGCATACTGAGCATGCACACAAACACACACATCCTAGGAGAAGCAGCAGCAAGTTAAATGCTTAAATGGAGCATGAACAGGGGTTCATTTCTATTCAGTTTAATTCAGTTCAATAAAAATTTAGTGAGTATCTACTTTATGGGGAGATACATGGATAATTAAGACAGTTTCTCCCTTTAAAAAATTCACTATCTCAGACAGCAGTAAGAATTGTAAATTAATAATTTGTAACACGGTGTGATGAATGTAATAATAGAGGTACGCGAGGTCCAGTGGTGGCACAAAGGAGGGGACAGTGCGCTCTACTTTTCTCTGTCACGAATGGTGTGTAGAAATTCTTTAGCTGTATGGGTTTGGGAAGGAATTGAATGGGCCCTCTAATTAGAAGCAGGAGCACAGGCAAAGACAAAAATGTGTGGCAGAGCCTGGAGGGTGTGTTGGGGAAAATGTGGCTGACTCTCCCAGTGGAGGTCTACTGAGGTGTTGATTTCATCAGAAGATGTCTCTGCCTTTCTGAAGTTTGTGGGATGATTCTTGCTGTCATTTATAAGATGGATTGACAAGAGGAAGACCTCTAAATAAGAAGGTCAGCTAGGAAGCTATTATAACAATTTCAGGGTGAGAGGTTTAGGGTCCCAGTTAGAATTATGGCTGTGAAAATAAAGAGCAAGGCTTTCCAAGTATATTCTACAGAAGTCATTCTCAATCTCTTTTCTCTCTGGTACCTCCTGAGAAATAAAACATAATTCCATCTGCAATAGGGATAGTACACTACGGAAATGTTTCTAGAAAAGAATATGGGAATATAATTTGGAAAATCACCCAAGATGATTCTGGTCTACAAACCACATTCCAATCCTCCACCAAGTATTATCCCCATTTTAAAGAAAAGCAGAACCTTGTGAGTTCAAGGAAGTGGGAGAGATTGAGGCTGAAGATGTAAGAAATAAATGGTAGCATTTATTGAGAACTACAATGAGCCATGGCTGTTGGGAGCCATGATTTAATTTGATCTTCCCCCAACACTCCTACAGGGTAGGTATTAGCATCCTCATTTTACCTAGGTGGGCCAGAAGTCCAGCTAGATTCTGAACTGTGCTCTAGCTCTCGTTACTACTAGATGACATGCATGGATTTGAGCCCAAAACCATTTGATTGAAAAACCTGAGTTCTTTGTAGCCCACAATACTGCCTCTCTCTGGGAGTTTTAGTGCTGTGACCTGAGAAAAACCCTACCATCATAACATAAGGAGGTCACTTACAGTAAAGGAGAAGTTGCCAAAAGAAATAGGGCTCAGGACAAGGGTGTCTAGCCAATACTCTTATCTGCTGCTTTCTAGAGCTAACTTTTTTTCTCCAATAGCACTACTAGAGTGTATCAAAGAATGATGAGGGATCATACGCTAATTTGTAAAAATATATGGGAGGGAAATGAGGCAGCCATTCATTCATTTCCCCCCCAGCCAGTATATTTGTATTGGCTAATATGTGCCAGGTACTTTGCTAAGTATAAAGGATTAAAGGTATATTTATAGGCATTGCTCCTGCTTTCCAGAAAGCCATAGTTTTGTGCAGGTTAAGACATACAATTCTAGTGGAGTGTACTAAGTGGTCAAGTAGAGATGTGTATATAAATGCATGGTGTTTTTTTCCCAATAACCACACAATTTTGTGTGTGAAAAATATAATTTATTTTTTTTTGCCCTTGCCAGTGTGGCTCAGTTGGTTAGAACTCATTCAGTGCACTGAAAGGTCATGGGTATGATTATTGGTCAGGGCATGTGCCTGGGTTGTGGGTTCCATCTCCGGTCAGAGCATTCTCATTCTCTCTCTCTCTCTCTCTCTCTCTCTCTCTCTCTCTCTCTCCCTCCCCTCCCCTCCCTCCTTCCCTCCCTCCCTCAGTCCCTCTCTCTCTCCCTTTCTCTTTCTCAGTCTCTAAAATCAATAAAAAATAGAATGTATTTTGTAATCAAAGTATACTTTGCATACAGTGAAATGCACAGATCTTGAGTTTACCGTTTGATGAGTTTTCACACCTGTGTGATGAACAGCCTAGTCAAAACATGAAACATTTTCATCACCCAGGAATTCTCCTGCTATCCCTTCCTATCTATTTTCATGACCTGCCTTCCCCATCCCAGCCAAACACTTTTCTGATTTCTATCAGGAAGGCAGAATTCAAGAAACAAAACTTAATCCCTATCACTCACTGACAATCACTGCTTAACTTTTCAGCAGCTTTTGACACCACTGATAATTCTCTGTTATACCCCACACGTTGGCTTGACTTCAAAACTTTTCCATTTAAGTGCCGTTGACATTAATATTATATTAGTTTCAGATGTACAGCATAGTAGTTAGACATTTATATAACTTTTAAGGTGATCCCCTCAATAAATTTAATACCCACCTGGCACTATACATAGTTATTGCAATATTATTGACTATGATTTTTGAGGCATAGTGCTCTCTTATTATTTCTCTCATCTGACTGGCTGCTGTTTCTCAGTCCCCTTTGCTCAGTTCTCATCTAATTGAACAGGGTCAATGCTTGGTTCCCACCGATTCCTTATCTGCACACTGTTCCTAGAGGTCCATACTTTTCAATTTGGACTGCTGGATAACTATAAAGAGTAACCTGTAAAAAATCTAGGTCGTCCTGTTAAAACTTCCTACTGGGAGAAAATAGGCACCGTCACACAAAGGGAGCTGCATAAGAATCGTGCTTATTCTAAGTGACACATTTAGCTGATGCTCGTAACAGACTGAGTTACAGCAATAGAAAGAGGTAGAAGCAGATGGAGTGTCTCCCTTACTGTAATGAACACAGAGAGTACAGCAAAGGGAATGACCAGCTCTTTTCTAGAGTTTGAGAAGGTCTTCTCTAGTAAGTTATGTGGCAGCTGGTTCTTAAAATATGAGTAGGACATTTGTCCAGTGGAAAGTGAGCAAGGCATTCCTAGAGGAGGGGAAAGCAGGCCAAAGGCCCAGGGAACTGAAAGTATTTTAGGAGATGCAAGAAGTTCCATGTAGAAAAGGTTGAGAGGACTATAAAGGGCTTTGTTTTCTCTTCTAAGGAGTAGGAATCTCATCCCTGAGTGGGGTGTTGGTGGTGGTGTTGGGGAGGAGGGCATGTAAGGGGGTAGAGGAAGATGGCATGAGCTTGGTGTTTCAGGAAAAAAAAAATGAACACCAATGGGGAGACATTTGATTGGAGGAGAATCAGGAGAGCAGGATCAGACCTTAAATCCCATGAGTCATAGCCTGAGACCACCCTAACCATCCCCTTCCCACTCTACCCCCCTCCCCCCACACACAACCTCAGAGGGTTAAATCACTTCTGAGGTCAAGTGGGGATGGAGGAGCAGTTTTATCCAGCACTTGTCAGCCTGGAATGTTCAAGGTTGAGGGCTGCACACCTGTCTATAAAATGAATTAAAAACTCAGGGCCTTTCCCCATAGCAACAAAATTAGTCCTTGACACCTACAAGGTTCTTGCTTCCTTTATTTTGCTTCTTATGTTGCCTGAAGGCTCTTCTTTTGACCTGCATAATTCCTTCATCATGCGGGGCCTCATATAAACTGCCATTGTCATCTTCCGCTCCACTACATCTTTCTCTCAATCATTCTTCAGAGCAGATGCCATCTGGATGGGTTCTGAGCTTTGCATAAGTGAGTTATGAATCCTCATGATTTCAAGTGGCTTACCAAGCCTCTTCCAAGCAGAGCCAGGCATCTGGTAACTCCAAAGTGTGAAAAGGACATTATGCACATGCACACAGAGACATGTGCCTACCGTGCCTCCTAAGTACTTGCCACATTGTCACTCCCATGGCCCATGTGCAAGGGGGCTGAGAACTGCTCTTTGAAAGGAAAAGTGCTTTAACCTTTTCTCTTCATGATTCTTCTGTTTTCTTTTTGTGAACGCACAGAAGGAGTAAGGAAAGGTGTTTGTGTGTTTTCAGTATGTGTGATATACAGCTTTGCACATATGTAGGCAGGTAACCACCAGTAGTTACAGGAGAAAGTGAGAAAAACAACAAAGCCCAGCTTACATGAACACTAAAAGGAAAACAAAATTCATCCGGTAGCTAGATTACTCTGACATGGATAATTTTGCCTGAATAGATGTGATTATGGAGAGTAATAGTACAGAATTTTGACTGGAAATTTCAAATAACTTGAATTTTTCTATATTTCAAAGTGTGATAAAGAGGCCACAGAATGTCAAAGAGAAGCAAGCATGGCTGGTGAGCAAGTCTGGAAGCTCAGGAAAAGAGGACACCTCTGGAAATTCTATCACCTTATTTAGGTTCAAGGTCAAATTTTGATTGAGAATCTGGGCTCTGACTTTTAATAAACCTGGATGGGAATCCTAGCTTTGGTATTAACTTGTGTGACTTTATGTTAGTCATTTTATCCTGGAATTATATTCCACACTAGAGGCCCAGTGCACAAAATTCGTGCAGGAGGGAGTAGTCCCTCAGCCCAGCCTGCACTCTCTCGAAATCCAGGACCACTCAGGGGATGTTTGACTGCTGGTTTAGGCCCGATCCCACAGGGATCCTTGTGGATCAGGCCTAAACCAGCAGTTGGATAACCCTCTCGCAATCCGGGACTGCTGGCTCCTAACTACTCGCCTGCCTGCCTGTCTGATCACCCCTAACCTCTCTGCCTGCCTCCCTCATTGCCCCTAACCACTTACCTGCCTGCCTGATCACCCCTAACCACTCGCCTACCTGTCTCATCGCCCCTAACCACTCTGCCTACTTGCCTGATGCCCCTAGCCACTCGCCTGCCTTCCTGATCGCCCATAACCACTCTGCCTGCCTGCCTGATCACTTATAACTGCTCACCTGCCTGCCTGATCACCCCTAACCGCCTCTGCCTCAGCCCCCACGGTGGCAGCTTTGTCTGGAAGGATGTTCGGAATGATGTCCGGAAGGTCGTTTGGCTGTCCTGTCTAACTAGCATATTATGCTTTTATTATTATAGATTTGTATGAAGATGATAATATCTACTTCATGAAGTGGTTATAAGGATTAAGTGAACAAACATTTAACCTTTGCAATGGTGTGGGACCCATAGAAAGCCCTCATTAAGTACAACTTATATTGTTTTTATATTGTTACACAACATCTTGAATACTTCGTTTAGCTTCATTTTCCATATTTCTTTTCTTTTAAAAAATCTTTATTGTTGAAAGTATTACTAGGTCCATTTTTTCCCCATTGACCTCTTCTAGCCCACTCTGCCCCCCCCCCCCAGGCCTTCACCACCCTATTGTCTCTGTCCATGGGTTCTGTATAAATGCATACAAGTTCTTCAGTTGATCTCTTCCCATACACTCACCATTCTCACCTTTCCTCTGAGATGTGACAGACTATTCCAAATCAGACTAATAATAGCTGTTTTGCTCTCTTTATATAGTTTTTGTGGACATTAAATAACAGTGCATGCAAATATACTTTGTAAAGTGAAAAATTGCAAATAGAAAGTGTGGTTTTGTCATTATTTTGGAGGCACTTGGACTGACATGGTTACAGGAATATTTGGGAGAAATCCACCTGCAGAGGAACAACAGATGCCTTCACCCACCAAGTCCAACCCCTGTGCACCTTTTGGTGTGAAAAGCTTGGAAGTGTCTCATATGTGCATGAGGTGGATAGTATTTGGAAATAAAGAATGGAAGGCCCTATCTTCTCTTCAGTAGTGGGGTGCACAAGGTGGCAATCTGCAGCTTTTTACATTTTACAACTACTGCTTTGTTACCCCTGGAGCTTAAAGATTTAACATGATTGCCAAAACCCCTCTGATTGAAAACCAGCCAGAAGCTCAGATTCTTGCAGGTTCTGTCAGTCTTCATCGTTCTCATTCCCTCAAAGCAGGCACTCTCAGACCTGTCACCATCCTTTCTGCCCCTAGGAGGGGAGGGATTATGGGTCTCAGAAGTAGGCAGTGGATTAGCCCTTGACCAAGTTATCTGGGACCTACTGTTTATCATTGGGGCTGCCCAAGTCTCCTTTTGCAATACATTTCAACACTTTTCCATGTGGAAGTAGAGGGGGCTAGGGGATAAGAGTTGCCTTTGGTGTAGTCTGGCCTCCTCAGACAGAGTTGGGTTAGAACTCTATTCCTACCGATTACCCTGTGTAGCTATTTGACCTGATTTAAATTATTTATCCCTTCTGAGACTTGCTTACTGCATCTGTAAATGGGAATAACAATATATCCACAGAGCAAAATTTTTCTGTGAATTACATTAAATAATGTATTTAAAATATCTTATGAAGAACATAGCATAGAGCAAAATTTAAACACAAATGTACTTTCCTGTTCTTTCCCTTTGATTTGTAATAATTCATTAACAATTACTGTGCAACTTTCTAGCCCACTCTTTCCTTATCTAAAAGGTAAAGTTAAACTCAATGATTTATAAGGCCTGTGGGTCTAGAATCCCTGCATTTCAGGTGCTATAAGAGAAATAAATAGGTTGCTCTGCACACACTTAGGTCGCTGGGAGAAAGTCTTAGAGGGAGATTGGGAAGAGAGGATTTGATCTAGCTGTTATTGGATAAGTAGGATTTTGATAAGTAAGTATTGCTAGGATGAGGAAAGACATACAGAGTCTAATGCTTTTTTAGGTTTCATGAAAGTTGTTTGGATAAACTGATTCACCGTAAGATAATAGAGATTTGTGAGCTGTGTTTGCAAATTGGAAAGAGAGCCAAGCAAGGGAAGCATGAGCTCCTCTCTTGGGGAAGTGGTAGACCCCGGGCCCAGTGGCCTCGGTGCACACAGGCAGGGATGCAGCAGGCTTTCCAGGAGGCCCTAGTTCCCCGTGGACGGCAACCCACATGAGAGCAAGGACACAGCCCCTTGCTGCCAGGCGTCCTTGCTGAATGTTGAACTTCGGATGAGTAAGTGAGTATCACTGCTGCACCTAAAATATTAATGTCTGAGTGTGGAGTAGGATCCAGGAGAAGAGAACCTAGTGATCTTTTTATAACAGCAATTCTCTTGGAACACTTCCCCAAGATACCCCAGAGTACTTTTGCAAATGCTGAATATTTTTTTAAAGCTTTAGACAGCTTTTTCTTGCCTGCCGTACAGCTGTGAGTGTGGGAGCGCAGTTCTCTGGGGACTTGAGCATATGTTTTCTCCCTGAGAAAATCTGGGAGCGAACCCCAAAGGACACATCGTACCCCTCTCCCGGCCAAAAAAGGAAAATTTCGTGTGAAAAACTCCCTCGGTCAATGAGTAAAACTGTGGGCTGAGAATAGAGCTTTACAAACTTTTTTGTGTGTTGGAACGGAGACTGGGTTAATGCATGAGTCAGGAATCTTCTGTTCAGTTTTTGATCTCTCACTGTAAGTATTGTATCATAAGCTCTCTGGGCTTCATCTTCTCCCCCATAAACAAGGAGAGTAGGTCAATGGACATGGCAAGATACCTTCTAACTGGATGCTTCCAGTGTATTGTTATTTCCAATAAACTGGAAGAATATTAATATCTTAAAAAGAAACAATTTTATGTGATGGAATATGTGCTGCCAAATTCCAAAGTTTAGTAGCTTTATTTGTGTAAAAAGCATCTCAATACAACTGGAACAAGTTTGGGTTTGGTAGTATATCTGTCCCACCAAATAAGTCTTACTCACCTGCTTTGATGATGGCAGTTTTTGATTGTTTAAAAGCAAGTTACCCCTTTAAATATCACGGCTGTTGTTCCTCTAACATGTACTCTGCTAAAGTCAGTGTTTGACTTATGTCACCTGTAAGATAACACAAGCAGGGGCTGGCTAAACAGAAAATGATTTCTCATTAACTGAGTCTGAAGGTGACCTCTACTAATTTAGTTCTTGACTTGACTCTTTGGGCTAGGTACAATAGAATGAAGGCTCTGCTCTCCTTGAATATATATAGCTGGGAACCCCATCCCAGTTCTACTCATTTAGAATCTTTAGGAAGTAAAAAGAACCTGTAAAAAGAACCTATTTTATTTTTACTAACTCTCCAAATACTTTTGGACACTCACATTTGAGAATTGTTTTCCTCAGTATGTGCCGAAATATTTTCAGCTTTTAATAATACTAATTTAATAAGAACTCTATCCTAAATGACTCTTTTCCCTTTTAATGTTAAGGTAATGCATAGTTCAGAAAACATGTTTAAAAACATAACTGCGCTATGCTAAAGGTAGGCACTGTGTATGGTACATAGACTCCTCTGTGGCTTTTGTTTTAAGGAGTGTCTTTAGTAAATATTTTCTTATTTTTATATTTACAATTGCATGTATTCTTGCCATTGAAGAACTATCCTCATTGGTTAGTTTTGTGTTTTTTTTTTAAAATATAAAAATATCAAGTGTATTATTTGAATAAGTATTTTAGCAAATGGTGAATATAAAACATATTTCCTCTTTAGCATCAAAGAAGCCAACACACACATTCATATAGAACAAAAACCCATATAAGAATTACTAAGTCTGACATTTTCTAACTTTAAAACACCTTAGATCCGAAATGAATAAATAAATTAACAGGTGAATAGACATCTGTTACTTGGACCAAGCTACTGAGTTACTCAGATGCTGTTGAAAATGGATGTCCCTGGCACCCTCCTACCTGTGAATGACCCAGGACCCCAGACTGAGCCCGAATAATGCTGAGGAGGCTAAGTGTTGCAGGTCTGGTTAGGCTGCGTGGGCTGTCTATTCCTGACCTTAGGCTTCTCTGACTGTTTCCCAGGCACCTTCAAGGAGCTCCTGGGGATAACCATTGAGCGACGTTTCACCTTCCTATCTTCAGGTTTTGAAGTCTTGGGTCCCTCATTTGGCTCACGTCCCTTGTGTGTCTACTCTGCTGCTTCTGGGTTCAGACTGCTCTCTTCTAGTAGCAAGATCAGTCCATTCCAGCCTCAAAGCTTCATCCCACGAGCAATAGAGAGAACTGGGAAGCTTCCCTTGAGAAGGCATATAGGGTATCCTTGGGGTCCTGTACTAACACGATGTGACATTCAGTCAGAGCCCAGGTGCCCCGGACTGTCCGATGCTTGGCCCATAAAACGTCCACAGACCGTTAAATCATGTAAGCAGTGCTTCATTAGGATTGGGTTTGTTCCTTTTCATCCACAGAGACTATGTCCCTATTGCAGTTTATTAAAAGTGCCCGTGCAGTGCACCGTTATTCATCCAGCTTGTATTCATGAATGGCTTGTTCTCAATAGGACATTCAGGTGGAGATCAATAATCAGTCTCTTAGTTAGGGCAGGAAAAAAATCCATGGATGCATTCAGCTGTGTTTAAGAGGTCTTATCATTAAAGCAGCAGCAGGTATTCATAAACCATGCTTGCCGGCGGGGCTGGGCATGCAGGATTAAAACAATCGTTCATCAGGCTCTGTCTCATGAATGTTTTCCTTTGACTTTTGGCAGGATCTCCAACCTGGACATATGCCAGTTGACATGGGAACACTGAGGCCAACAATTTAAGGATTTTCACATTCACTTGCAGTGGTAAGATTTAAAGATATAACAATGAAGGACATTAAATATTACTAGGTTCTAGCTTTTTGCAGTAGATATAAAACTGAAGCTGTTTAGGCATAATATTTTTAGACCCATACAGATCTCTATTCAATTATTTTGCAAAGCTACAGTAAACACAAGAAAAATCTATAATTCATAAAAATTGAATTTAGTATTGTTGGGATTGGTGAAAATAGGAAAACTAAGTAATATCAAGATTTCTATATTTCTGCACTATTGGACCAAGTGGGGGAAATGGTTTCCATTTTGAACAATGAAAGTGTTTCTCTTCAGAAGAGAGGTAAATATTAGAACATGAAGAGGCATAAAATTTAAGATCAGTGGGGAGAAAAGAAGGGAAGCAGTTCTGTTTTCAATATGTTAAGGGGCAGTCATGCTCTTAATGTGGACCCAGAGATTGGGTTCCTAAATGAAGCAAATCTGTAGTCAATTAAGAGGTTGCATAAAAATGAAGAACACCAGATGCTTAAGGTATGGTGATACACTGGACCCTCGCAGTTATCAGAGGCACAACCATATGATGTTTCTTGAAAAAGAGTCATAATGGTGAAGATGGTAGCAGATGGATAGCAAATTGTGCTCCTAGAAGATGGTTTTGAAAAGAAAGGTTTTCCCCTCTATATGTGTGTATTTATTTACATACATATAGGGTGGGGCAGAAGTAGGTTTACCATTGTTAGTACACAAAACACAGAGTTTGTTCTTGCATTATTATTTATTAACTATTATATTATTATCCATAGGAACAACTGTAAACCTATTTTTGCCCCACCCTGTATGCATGCACACACACACATCTCTTAGATCTGAGACCAAGATCTATTACTGAGAAAAATAATAATTATCATTCTGTTTCTTCTGGAAGAGAACAGAGTCACTGGACACATTCCCAATATGAAATAGAAAATGAGCCATGATGTGGTTAACTGGAGCACCTAGGCTTTGGGTAGATTTTTTGGCCCCTGAATTTTTGAACTTAATAGATTAAATTCAATAATAATATCGATCCCATTCCCAACTTCAAGTTGGACCAGATCTTCATAGGGTGAGACTATGTTCAGCACATTCAGTTCTCTAAGGGCTACCATTTCAGGACATTTTTTACGTATGCTTTGGTCCCCATTTTCAGGGGCCTTGTAGCAGATTCATGCTTCACAAAAATGTGGCTTTTAGCCAACATATTTGTCCATTTTTGTATACCAGAAATGGCTTCATATCTGTGAATTTTCAAAGGATATCTTTTTGGCAACTCAGCATTCATATTTAGTCTTCTAAATATATTCCTCTCAAATCACCCAGCTGCTTTATCCTGTTATATTATTGTGGTAACTTTTAGTTTAACAGCTTGTAGTCACATAATCTATTTATGGAACAATGGAAGAATGATTGTGAAATAGCCTGGAAGATGCATTACTTAAACCAATGCCTGCAGCTGACAGTACAACTTCACACTTTGGTACATATAAAAGTAAATGAATGAACCATTATGTTTTCTTTTATCTCAATAGCACATTCCTTTTAAAAATTAAATTGCTTTGCACTTGAGTTTTATTTCATGCTTTAGATGTGCTTTCTAGGAACTACCACTAAACTCTAGTTCCCATACATAAGTCATGGTTTTCCATATGTGCATGGAATTCAAGATAACATCCTAATTAGAGAGTCATTAAATCTCAGATATCAGAAGGGCCACCATTAAACTGAATCGGGCTTTTTAAAAACCTCAAGGCTGAGCAATTTGAGGAGGAAAAAAAAAGTAAGAGGAACATGCATACAATTGGCCTTAATGAAACCACAGACCTCTGTGGATGTGGGTGCTCTAATAACTCACTCCTGGCCCACAGAAGTCATAGTTTCGTCTGAACTCTGTATATTAAATTATGCTTTTTGTTATCAAGAGTGAAACCCTCCCAAAGAAACTCAGTAGATCATGCTAAACTGATTTGTATCCTTTGAAATATGAAGAGATTTCCTTGAAACTAGCCTTGGAGCTTCTAATCTCTAGAAAATCAGACAACACTGAATTTTTTGCCACTTCTGCAATATGAAGCACTCTGTTGACCAGATAGGCTTGTTTGAGAAAGAATACATTGATGCTAGTGGCATAAGAGAAAGAGCAATGATTTAGGAGTCAGCGTACCTAAATCTTAATCCTAACAACATAGCTGTCCTAGCTAGAGAAGCTTCTACCACCACCACCACCCCCCCAACCCCCCGCCGCCCCGCCGCCCGCCTTTTTTTTTTTTAACCTCTGAGATCTTACTTAGTTAACAGCTGGGCCTTAATTTTATTTTTCTATTTTATTTCTTTTTAAATTTTTAAAATCTTTATTGATAAAAGTATTGCACATGTCCCCCTTTTTCCCATGGACCCCTTGTAGCCTGCTCTGCCCCTGCCCCAGGCCTTTACTACCTTATTGTCTGTGTCCATGGGATGGAGATGTGTATATATATATATATATATATTTTTTTTTTTTTTTTGGTTGATCATTCCCACCCACCCACCCTCCCCCACCTTCCCTTTGATATTCTACATTAGTTTTCAATCTGTAAGAGGAGGTTAATAGTCACTTTACTCCTCTGTAGACTTCTCCAAAGATAAAGTAATAAACAGGAAACACTTTGAGGAACTTAAAATTACTACACAGAATTTAGTACTGCTAGAAAGTTGATTTCTTATTAATAGTACTTGTCTTATTTGAAAGTTATGTCAAAAAAGCATCTTCATAGGTGTCTTGACATTGACAAAAAAGCTTACAGTGCTCTGAGCTTTAATGTACTTGGTTTTTCTCATTAAATTATGATAGCACCAAAAGTCAATTGTTATAATGGTCTCTGACCTGTATCTGAACTTCTCTCTGGTGTTTATATTTCTAAATTTCCGTGTCCTAAAATTTATCCAGAAGGAGAGAAGGGGAGAGAATGGAAGAAATGTTTACAATATAATCCCTGTCCACAAGACTGGAAAGGAAGTGTCTCTGGGGTTGATCCTTGCAGTGAATCATCCTTTCTCGGACTTCCCTCCCTCCCTCTAATTCTTATCTCCCTCTCCACCCCCTCCAGTCTCCTTTCTCCTCTCCTTCACACCTCAGACAGTCCTTTACTTGTTTACAATCTATTTTTTTCTAGCTATTGACCCACAGCCCTCTGCTTCCATAAATCCTGCTTTAAGTGTTTGATCTCTAAGACAAATACACCCCCCATCGCCCTGAGTTTACTGTCTAACTCTGTTTCATTACAACTGTTGTAGGCAATCAATATGAATTTGAAGGAGAGGGAGATGTCTTGGGTCCAAGAAACAAAATTTTCATGAGCATACCATAGTCCTTGTCTTTGCAAAGAACTGTGGATCACATGCCCTTTAAGAATAAAGCCATAATTGTTGGAAAACATTACTCAGATAATAAACAGGAAATTCCAGTACATGTTATAGAAAATATTCCAGAGCTCCAAGTTTATATACTAATGTTAAAAGCAATCAAGGACTATGAATAATAAATGAAGTTAAACGTAGCAGTCCAAATTTTTATTCAGAGTGCTAGAGAAGAACGTTAAAATAATGAGTATGGGTCAGAGAAATTGTATGATAAATGAAATAGCAACCAAAAGTATCATCATTTGAGTTTTTTAGGGATAAAATCTGAACACCATCCAAAGTTCACCATTATAGAGATGCTTACCTATGTGTACTACATCGTACTCTTCCCTGGTCCCAAGATCCCCAGCTCCATGGAAGCATCATTTGTACTTTTTCTGACTAATAAAATTCACCCTCATTTCTAACAATTTATTCTCCCAAGAGAACAGAAGTAACTAATGGTCTCTTCAAATCCAAGTCTGGTTCATTTTGTCCTCAAGTTAGAACCTACCTGAAATTTTCAGGTCACGATATTCTGAAATGTCTCTGGGAGAGTAACCAAATAAAATTAAGATATAGGAATAAAATTAAATATAGAAAATATAATCCCAGAATATTCAATCCAGATTCCCACGTGTTTATAACTGACCCAATTAGCCTGAAAATTGTAGCTTTAAATCATCATAGCAGACAATACTATTAACAATTCAATGAGCCAATTTTCTTGGGCTCTGTCTGATCTGGATACTTCTATTATTTCCAGTGTTCCCAACTCAAAAGATATTTTTTCTCTTTTTAATAATTGGTCTCGACTTCTCTCAAAGTCAAAATTGAGGTGAGGCATAATTAGCAAAGAGGGCTCCTTAAAATCCTTCCCAGTGGTGAGACCATGAAATGATGGAAATTGATGGAAACTCAAGTAGGATCTCTAAACTCTCAGCTACTTACAATAACATTTCACTGAAGCTCAGAAAACTGAAAGTATTTTGTATTCCAGTCACCCACTATCACTCTGTAGCTGATCAAAATAACCCATGACTAATAACAGGAACCAGAGAACCACCATATCAGCAATGGGCCCATCTATCACTCAGACATTTTTGGTGTAACAAAGTCAAAAGTGAATTTTCATCTGTTATTTTCAAGTTTTGCATCTAACAAAATGTCATTAGAGCACAGTGACTTATAGAAAATTGGGATAGATTGAGAGCCTCTGATAAAAGGAAATGTTTACATCACTGAAGGATTTTACTGAATTGAGTGGGGAGGAGAGCAATAGTTTTTAATAATGTGTCCTCTGATGTCTTATCAACTATCTGCAAAAAATATAATTAACTATGTAAAGATATTTGTTATAAAGATAATTATAAACACACAAATATTCTAGAAAAAAATAAATATTGTTTTGGGGGGAGTGTAGAGGCAAGGAGAGATTAGAAACATAAGTTGTGTGAGTATACTGTGATTTCTTCCTCATACAGGCAAAAAGACATGTTCTGACAGCCCATCCCTTGGCCATGCATGTCAGCGTTTAGACTCTAGGTGCTTATATGGTGTGTGTGTTTGGGGGAAGGGGAGATGAATGTCTGAGAAAGTAACAAGTAAATATCATCAAAAATGAAACTTTTACAGGTTACCTGAAAAAGCATGATCAACCAAATATCTCTTTTGTTGAGGAGTGACAATTATTGCTAAGATTAAATATATTTATTTTAGAATTGTTCAAGGGTTTGCTTTAATTCTTGATGTTTTTGTGTTGCGCAGTGAGCTATATTGTTCTGTTGTCATGGCACCATCATGACTATGATTGTATATTAGGATCCCTCTGAAATCCTGACTTCATAAACAGATCTCATAGTAAAAATAGACATGTCTAAATATTATTTTTCCATCTGAAAAATAAAACTTTCTGTCTTCTCCTTCTGGTCATTCATATACCCATTTATTTGTTGACTCATTCATTGAACACATATTTATTGATTGCCTACTGGGTATTGCTAGGCATTATTTTGTGTACTGGTGGATACAGAAGTAAACACAACAGATAAAAATTCTTGCCTTGGCTGAGAGGAAGATGGCGGCGGTATAGGCAGACGCATCCCAGGTCGTGTCCCTGAGCAAATGGAGTGAGCAGCTGAAACTAGTAACATCCACCCCGAATTGGCGAAATTCCTCAGCTGGCGAGACGGTTTACAGCCGGGAAGAGCAGAACTCCCCTGGAAAGGTAAAAAAACCAGGGATTTGGGCAGGAAAGTTTGCCAGACCTCTGAGCCCAGAGAGTCAGAGGGAGACCGCGTGGCAGACAGCCGCGTCCCTTGGGACAGGCACAGCCCCTGACGGGGGGAAAGGAGAACCGCGGGATTCCTGGCGCTGCCGGGGGAATTGAGAGCTGGGTCTGTGATCACAGAGGACTGAGCCTAAAGGGGGCAGCCTGAAGAGCTGACCAGACCATGCAGTCCCGGTAAGAGAAGAAGCTTACAGAAACCAAGCCTTCCCCGTTTCCGCGGCCAGCGTTTGTTTGTTTGTTTTCACTGAACCCTGTTCATGGGACATTTCGGATACAGACACTCACCTGTGCTGAAGAGAGGGAGAGTGTGCGGAGGAGTGGAATCTGGGGAGAGACTGAGGAGAGAAGGGGGGCCGGGAGAGGTGACAGCGAATTGAGTGCTGAGTCACCCCTGAGCCCAGGTCTGAGGCAGCCATTCTCTCCGGAGAGTGAGACTCCTCCCCCCAGCCCCCAGGCAAGGCGCACAGCCACACCCAGATTCCACCCTCTAGGAGATCAAGGATTAAAATAACCTGATCAGTCCCTGGGAGTTAACAGGGTCTGGCCTATAGAGGGATTTTCAATCCCAGCAACAACACAGCACTGGTAACTCTTACGCAGCCAGCTCTGGGCAGTGAACTTCCACTGGACAGAGAGGCCCTGTAGCCTCAGAGGCCAACCCCAGAACACTGCCACCCAGAGGCTGACCCACAAACTGACTCTTTGCTAAACACAAAATAAGGCAGTCTGGGAAACAAATGCGGCTTGCTTTAAAATAAGGACTGTGGTTTACAACACAGAGGAACAGTGTATCGCAGGGAAACTCAACACTCTCCTGAATACCTGGCAGGTCTAAGGCGAGCCACACTGAAGAATAGAAGAACCGAAGGACCTTCACTACTGCAATATTTTTTTTTTTTTTCTTTTTTCACCTTTTAACTAAGAAACAAATTTTTTTCTTTTTTTTTCTTTTTTTTCTTTTTTTTTTTTCTTTTCCTCTTCTTCTTTTTTTTTCTTTTCTTCTTTTTTCCATCACCTGATTTTACCCTTTTAATTACTACCTTCTTATTTTTAACCAGTATTATTACTGCTACCATTTTACCATTTTTTTTAAAGTCCCATTTTATTTTCTCTTTATTTTATTTTGGGATTAGTGTTCTCCATTCTATTTTCATCGTTATATTATTGGTTGTTTCTAGTTTGCATTCATCTCCAGGGAGCTGTTGCTGGAATTTGTTGGGATTAATGGCTGTTCTATAGGAGTATTCTCCTCATATAAAAAGTCTCTTCCCCTCTTCCACTTCATTCTCTCTTTTGCTCTTTTTTTTTTCTTTTCCTTTCTTTTCTCGCTTTTACTTTCCCCCCTCCTTTTTCCCAATTTCATTTTTGCACTCCTTTTTTTGGTCCCTAATTTTCTTTTCTTTTTTCTCTTTTCTCTTTTTCTCTTCCTTCTTCCTTATCCCCTAATTCTCTTAATTCAGGTGGTCACCTTTATTTGGGGTTATTAATATCGTGAATATATTTGTGTATAGTGCCTGGTACGTGGTGCCTTGTTGTGTTGTATTTTGTGCCTTTAAATCAACACAGCAGATCCAAGCAACAGCAACCTCCTGAGCACCACACCCTCTGCTGAGGAACAGCAGCTGTACATGAAACCTCGCCCCACCAGCCAGAAGAGCCACCACAGCTGTGAACAGCACCCACCAGAGGAGTTGCTGCCAACTGAAGAGCAGCTGCTACCGCAACCGCCCGAAGAGGAACCGCAGACCAAGGAGTCACTGCCACCAAGGGAGCAGCCACTGAACGACTCAACGTCTAGTTATGTCAGTGAGATCAAACATGGGTAGACAAAGAAACCCCCAAAGGAAAGAGAAGGAGGACTCTCCAGAAAAGCAGCTAAGTAATACAGAGGCATGCAACATGACAGAAAAAGAATTCAGAATAAGGGTCCTAGAGTGCATAAACCGGATGGAGGAAAAAATCGACAACCTCAGCAAGAAGCAAGAAGAAACAGATGAAAAAATCGATAACATATGGAAGAAGCTAGAAGAAACAGATGAAAAAATCGATAACATATGGAAGAAGCTAGAAGAAACAGATGAAAAAATCAACAACTTAAGTAAGACCCAAGAAGATATGAAGAGTGATATAGCTGCAATGAAAAACTCCATTGAAAGTATCAACAGTAGACTAGGAGAAGCGGAGGACCGAATTAGTGATTTAGAAGACAAGGAAGCAAAACACACCCAAAACGTACTGCAATTGGAGAAAAAAATGAAAAGACAGGAGGAGAGCCTAAGGGAGCTTTGGGACAACATGAAACGAAACAACATACGAATAATAGGGGTACCAGAACAACAGAAGGATGAACAAGGATTAGAAAACCTATTAGAAGAAATAATATCAGAAAACTTCCCTGAGGTGGGGAAGAAAAAAGTCACACAAGCCCAGAGAGTCCCAAACAAGGTGAACCCAAAAAGACCCACACCAAGACACATCATAATTACCATGGCAAATGTTCAGGACAAAGAGAGAATCTTACAGGCTGCAAGAGAGAGACGGAAAGTTACATACAAGGGATCTCCCATTAGATTGTCAAATGATTTCTCAACAGAAACACATCAGGCCAGAAAAGAATGGACGGAAATTTACAAAGTGATGCAAAGCAAAGGACTGAATCCAAGAATACTCTATCCAGCAAGGCTATCATTCAAACTTGAAGGGGAAATAAGAAGCTTCACAGACAAAAAAAGGCTAAGGGAGTTTATCACCACCAAGCCAGCAATGCAAGGAATGCTAAAGGGACTGGTATAAAAATAAGAAATAAAAAGCTCAGAAAGAAAACAGCCACACAAAACAGAAATGCCTACAAACAAGTACCTTTCAATAATAACTTTAAACGTAAACGGACTAAATGCTCCAAACAAAAGACATCGAGTGGCTGAATGGATAAAAAAACATGACCCATACATCTGCTGTCTACAAGAAACCCACCTCATTAGAAGGGACTCACACAGACTGAAAGTGAAAGGATGGAAAAATATCTTTCAGGCAAATGGAAAGGAAAAGAAAGCTGGGGTAGCAATACTTATATCGGACAAAATAGACCTCAAAGTGAAGGCCATAACAAGAGATAAGGAAGGCCACTTCATAATACTAAAGGGATCAATACAACAAGAAGATATAATCCTGGTAAACATATATGCACCCAATGCAGGAGCACCCAAATTCATAAAAAAACTCCTGGAAGATATCAAAGGAGACATTGACAACAATACAATCATAGTAGGGGACTTTAATACACCACTGACAGCACTGGATAAGTCCTCTAGACAAATAATCAGCAAAGATACAGCAATCCTAAATGACTCACTAGATCAGATGGACTTAATAGACATCTTCAGAACACTTCACCCGAAAGCCAGGGAATATACATTCTACTCAAATGCTCACAGGACATATTCAAAAATAGACCATATATTGGGTCACAAGCAAAGTATCCCCAAATTCAAGAAAATTGAAATCATAAAAAGCGTTTTCGCAGACCACGATGGCATAATATTAGAAATAAACTACAATAAAAACAACCCAAAATACTCAAACACCTGGAAGCTGAATAGCATGCTATTAAATATTGATTGGGTTACCAATGAAATCAAAGAAGAAATTCGAAACATCCTGGAAACTAATGACAATGAAAACACAACAATCCAAAACCTATGGGACACAATGAAAGCAGTCCTGAGAGGGAAGTTTATAGCTCTACAGGCCTATCTCAACAAACAAGAAAAAATGGAAGTAAATCATCTAACTCTACAACTCAAAGAATTAGAAAGAGAGCAACAAGAAAACCCCAGAGTGAGCAGAAGGAAGGAGATAATAAAGATTAGAGCAGAAATAAATGACATAGAGACCAAAAAAACAATACAGAAAATCAATGAAACCAAGAGCTGGTTCTTTGAAAGGATAAACAAGATTGACAAACCTCTAGCCAGACTCACCAAGAAGCAAAGAGAGAGGACCCAAATAAACAAAATCAGAAACGATAGAGGCGAAATAACAACAGACCCCACAGAAATACAAATGATTGTTAAAAAATACTATGGACAGCTCTACTCCAACAAACTAGACAACCTGGAGGAAATGGACAAATTCCTAGAAAAATACAACATTCCAAAACTCAATCAGGAAGAATCTAAAAATCTCAACAGGCCAATAACTATGGAAGAAATTGAAGCAGTCATCAAAAAGCTTCCAGCAAACAAAAGCCCAGGACCAGACGGCTTCACAGGGGAGTTTTACCAAACATTCAAGGAAGAACTAAAACCTATCCTCCTCAGACTACTACAAAAAATTCAAGAGGAAGGAACACTTCCAAGCTCATTCTATGAAGCCAGCATCACCCTAATACCAAAACCAGGTAAAGACAACACAATGAAAGAGAATTACAGGCCAATATCCCTCATGAACATAGATGCCAAAATCCTCAACAAAATCTTAGCAAATCGGATCCAGCAGTACATCAGAAAGATCATACACCATGACCAAGTAGGATTTATCCCAGGGATGCAAGGATGGTACAATATCCGCAAATCAATAAACGTGATACATCACATAAACAAATTGAAAGAAAAAAACCACATGGTCATATCAATTGATGCAGAAAAAGCATTTGACAAAATTCAACACCCATTTTTGATAAAAGCTCTCAGCAAGGTGGGAGTAGAAGGATCATACCTCAACATAATAAAAGCCATATATGACAGGCCCACAGCCAACATCATACTCAATGGACAAAAACTAACACCATTTCCCCTAAGAACAGGAACAAGACAGGGATGCCCCCTCTCACCACTCCTGTTCAACATAGTACTGGAAGTGTTAGCCATTGCAATTCGGCAAGAAGAAGAAATAAAAGGCATCCAAATTGGAAAAGAGGAAGTAAAACTGTCCTTATTTGCAGACGACATGATATTATACATACAAAACCCTAGAGACTCCATCAAAAAGCTACTGGACTTAATACATGAATTTGGCAATGTAGCAGGATACAAAATTAACCCCAAGAAATCCGAGGCATTTCTATACACCAATAGTGAACTTTCAGAAAGAGAGATTATAAAAACAATCCCGTTTACCATCGCACCAAAAAAATTAAGCTACCTAGGAATAAACTTAACTAAAGAGGTAAAAGACCTCTACTCAGAAAACTACAGGACGTTGAAAAAAGATATAGAGGAAGACATAAACAGATGGAAGAACATACCGTGTTCATGGATTGGTAGAATCAACATCATTAAAATGTCCATACTACCCAAAGCAATCTATAAATTCAACGCACTTCCCATTAAAATACCAATGGCATACTTCAGAGATCTAGAACGAACTCTCCAAAAATTCATCTGGAATAAAAAAAGACCTCGAATAGCTGCAGCAATCCTGAAAAAGACCAAAGTAGGTGGGATCTCAATACCAGATATCAAGATGTATTACAAAGCCACTGTTCTCAAAACTGCCTGGTACTGGCACAAGAATAGGCATATAGATCAATGGAATAGAATAGAGAGCCCAGAAATCGGCCCGAACCAATATGCTCAATTAATATTTGACAAAGGAGGCAAGAACATACAATGGAGCCAAGATAGTCTCTTCAATAAATGGTGTTGGGAAAATTGGACAGATATATGCAAGAAAATGAAACTAGACCACCAACTTACACCATACACAAAAATAAACTCAAAATGGATAAAGGACTTAAATGTACGACAGGAAACCATAAAAATTCTGGAAGAATCCAAAGGCAACAAAATCTCAGACATATGCCGAAGCAATTTCTTCACTGATACAGCTCCTAGGGCACTTGAAACGAAAGAGAAAATGAACAAATGGGACTACATCAAAATAAAAAGCTTCTGCACAGCAAAAGAAACCATGAACAAAACAACGAGAAAACCCACTGTGTGGGAAAACATATTTGCCAATGTCATATCTGATAAGGGCCTAATCTCCAAAATTTATAGGGAACTCATACAACTTAACAAAAGGAAGATAAACAATCCAATCAAAAAATGGGGAAAGGACCTAAATAGACACCTTTCAAAAGAGGACATTCAGAAAGCCAAGAGACATATGAAAACATGCTCAAAGTCACTAATCATCCGAGAGATGCAAATCAAAACAACAATGAGGTACCATCTCACACCTGTCAGACTGGCTATCATCAACAAATCAACAAACGACAAGTGCTGGAGAGGATGTGGAGAAAAAGGAACACTTGTGCACTGCTGGTGGGAATGCAGACTGGTGCAGCCACTATGGAAGACAGTATGGAGTTTCCTTAAAAAACTGAAAATGGAACTCCCATTTGACCCTGTGATCCCACTTCTA
Organism: Myotis myotis; assembly: GCF_014108235.1. Taxonomy (NCBI): domain Eukaryota; kingdom Metazoa; phylum Chordata; class Mammalia; order Chiroptera; family Vespertilionidae; genus Myotis; species Myotis myotis. The sequence goes on from NW_023416313.1 coordinate 164,854,849, forward strand.
GGAATATATCCCAAGAAACCAGAAACACCAATCAGAAAGGATATATGCACCCCTATGTTCATAGCAGCACAATTCACCATAGCTAAGATCTGGAAACAGCCTAAGTGCCCATCAGTAGATGAATGGATTAGAAAACTGTGGTACATCTACACGATGGAATACTATGCTGCTCTAAAAAGGAAGGAACTCTTACCATTTGCAACGTCATGGATGGAACTGGAGAGCATTATGCTAAGTGAAATAAGCCAGTCAATGAAGGAAAAATACCACATGATCTCACTCATTCATGGATAATAGAGACCATTATAAACTTTTGAACAATAATAGATACAGAGGCAGAGCTGCCTCGAACAGATTGTCAAACTGCAGCAGGAAGGCCAGGGAGGGTTGCGGGGCAGGAGGCAGGGGGGTAAGAGATCAACTAAAGGACTTGTTTGCATGCATAGAAGCATAACCAGTGGACATAAGACATTGGGGGATAGGGGAGGCTAGGGGACTGTCTAGGGCGGGGGGATAAAATGGACACATATGTAATACCCTTTGTAATACTTTAAGCAATAAAAAAAAAGAAAAAAAAAAAAATTCTTGCCTTTATGGATTACCTTCTAGTGGAGGAGATGAGCAATGAGCAAGACACAAATCTAAAGGACTTAGTGTTTGTATACTTTATATACCCATGTGTATTTTATATATAGATGAGTGCTAAAGAGAAAAAAGTAGAGAAAGATATGAAATGTCACAGGGTTGGGGGGTTGGATTTTAGATAGTAGCCTAGTAAAGCTTTTTATGTTGGAAACTTTTGAAAAAAGGCTTGAAGGAAATGAGGCAGCAAGCCATGCAGATATACCTGGGGAAGAGTTTTCTAGGCTGTGAGAACAATAGGAGAGGTAGTAGGACATGAGGTCAGAGAGGCAATGGGGAGCCAGATCATGTAGAGCCCTGATGCCATAGGAAGCGTGGCTCTTACTCAGGGATTATTCTGGCTGTCATGTTCAGAGTGGACTCTGGAGGTCGAATATGGGAAGGGAAGGGAAGGCATAAGTGGAAAGACCATGTAGGAGCATGCTGCAATAATTCTGGTAAGAGAGGAGAGAATAAAGTCTTCTGCCTAAATGGAGGGGCTGACCTTGACTATGAGCATAGAGAACTTATTCATAGTAACAGGAGAGATAGGTAGAGGTGGGCAGGTATGATAGTGAAACCATGTGAAAGTTATTTTGATTAACTATGAATGTCAGTTATATTAGGCAACATGAGTATAGGTATTGAGTGGTTGTTTGTTTGACTTTAGTGATGACTATGGTTTCACGAGGAAAGTTCACCAAAGCAAAACAGAAGTTAGGATAGTATTGCAATGATTATCTATGGGACTTATTAGGTGGAAAGGAGGCAAGAGAGGATATCATGGGGGAGATATCTGAGGGACGCTGAAAGAGTGGATTTTAGGTCCTGGTGAGGTTGTAGAGTTTTATGATGTGGGGTTAGAAGTAACAGATAGGAAAGATAAGAAGTCATGACCAAAGAAAAGAAGATGGAATTGAGATTTTGCAGGGACTGAGGTTATTGGTAGCAAGAGAGTCTAAAGAGCAACTATGGATGTGAGTGGCTCAGGAATGATGGCTGATGAAATATTTGGAAGAGAGGAAGTCCAGGAACTGAGAGACTTAGATATTGGGAGGATCATCCCATTGGGTATGGAAATGACTAAACATTAAATAGGAATAGTATTAGAGAGAGTGGTTATGAGCTAGACACCAGAATCTCCAATTAACTGAGGGGCACTGAACTTGAGAATGGTGGAAGAAGCAACTCAACTACTAGAGGGTGGTATAGCCCGGTGATGGTGAACCTTTTGAGCTCGGCATGTCAGCATTTTGAAAAACCCTAACTTAACTCTGGTGCTGTGTCACATATAGAAATTTTTTGATATTTGCAACCATAGTAAAACAAAGACTTATATTTTTGATATTTATTTTATATATTTAAATGCCATTTAACAAAAAAAAATCAACCAAAAAAATGAGTTTGCGTGTTACCTCTGACAAACATGTCATAGGTTCGCCATCACTGGAATAGCCTGATGACATAGAGGAAAAGCTGGGATTTTGTAGAGGAAGAAGGAAGAAAGGACTGGACACAATAAAGAGGAGCAAGAAGGATATCTACCGTACTTTCAGGCTCCTTGGTAACAGGGATCTATGAGAGGAAAGCTACATGTTGGAAAGGTTTCTGTACAATCTGTGTTATCATGCAGAGCCAGGTTTCAAGTAAAAGGGAAGCTTCCAAAGGAAATTGAGTGAACTTTCTGGGATTCATCTAAAGTGCCAGAGGGGATAGAGAAGTTGTTTTAGGGGCCATGGGGCCTTGGTCAGAATAAGTCATTAACAAAGTCCTGTGGATATTAGAGAAGAATAGACAAGAGATGACAGTGACATACAGAGCCTATCCTGATAGTCCTGCAGATGGTGGTGATGAGGCTGTGAGTGTTGTGGATAAGGAGAGTATTGAGTGCAAGATTCAAGGGTAGTGAGGGAGACCTTTCTAAGAACATGAAGAGTTCTGAGGTTCCTACTTGACTATTGCTGAGGAGACAGTTGTCCTTCGGAAGAGTGGTATGATTCAGAACACAGGGACACTCTCTTGATATGATCCAAACAGTGGCCTTTAGCAAGGTGGTCTTATACTGAGTGGGCTGGCTCCCTATGAACTCATCGTTTTAGAAGCCAATGGTTCATCTTTAATTGGAAGACACACTCCCCCTCCCCCCCAGAAAATGTGTATCAGCAGAGTATTGTTCTATTTGGCCCATCAGATACAGAGATATAGACTCAACTGTGGAACTCAATGCACTTTAACAGCCTTCTGTGATCTTTGCTCTAACTCCCACCAACCTACTTATGAACCCGTCTTCCTTTCCCTGTTCTTCTCCCCTGACCTGTTCCATTTCTTGATACATTAGGTAAATGAATATCTGTCCACAACACTGTGTCCTCCATGTTTTTTTTTTTTAAAGTACTGATTTCTCTTATTCTGTGCATTCTCTGAAATACTGGTTCCCTCACAATTTTGCTTCTCTTGGGTTTCATGCATTCTGAACTAAGGGAAGGTTGTGCTTTGCACGTTCTAGTGCCCTTCTCCTTTGTCCTGACCTTCTGTCTTTGCAGAACTGACTTGGGAACTACAGCTGATTCATAAATGACTCAACTTTTCATCTTTCCATCGAAAACACTTCTATAACCAACATTGTTCTGGGAGGGATTGTAGTATCATACAGGTTTTGGAGGCACTGTAGATGGTCAGTCACTTTATGGGACTAAAATGCAAGTTATAATTCAATATAAATCCTCAGGCCCAATACCTGTGAAAAGTTAAGCTGTTTTCTGTTTGTGAATTTAGGAGCAGCTACTCAATTCTCTGAATGTATATAAAACATATACATATACAGTTTAAGACACAGACCCTCAGTACCATTGCGGTTATTATGAATTACAAAATTGCTCATTTCATTTTTTTCCTCCAATGTGGAAATATCGCAAGGAATTTAAAGTGTAATGTTTTTGTACTTTTTATGGGAAGCAAATGCTATGAGTCAGTGAAGAACACATGATTTAGATGAATGAACTTTTCTTAACAGCTAAAATTATTTGTTATTCATCCTCACCTGTACCACTGGTTATTTCTGTATTCCCCACTCCAATATAAGACTCAATCTTCATGTGATATTCCTCAGTCTCGCTTAATGCTTCCCACCACCTGCACTTTGTGAGGCAGCGTGATAGCGGGAAGAGCATGGGATGTGGCATAAAAGGGCTGGTGTTTAAATTCTGGCTTTGCTACTTACCAGTTATGCAGTGATGAGGAAGTTGCATGAGTGCTATTATTCTCTGTTTTATTATCACAGGGTTGTGGTGTTAACTGCTCTAAGATATTTAAAAGTGCTCAGCACACTACAACTTAAAAATAGTAGGTGCTTCATCAATACGCACTGGCCGTGCTTTGTTTATCATCTCAGCCTTGGTCTCAGCCTCAGGTGCTTGGTTAGTTTTCCTGGTTTGTGTTTCTCTGGCCGCCTCTTTGGTTTCCTCCTCTTTAAGCAGTTTTGCCTTTGCACTCCCCTTGACCTGTGAGTGTGTGTCCTGTAGATTGTCTTTGTGGCTGGAAAGGGGAGGTGTTTGGAACCCCTCTTTTAGATAAGGAGGATCTGAAGGAAAGGTGCTAATGACACGTATGACAAAACCAAATATTTATGGGGAAGAAGGGAAAGATAGCATCATGGGAATCTGAGTGTCAGCTGATGGTATAAAATTTTCATAAGTCAAACTTCTAGCAGTGCCCACAGTATATAGAACTACCACGGGGTGAAAACCTGCCAAAGAACATTGACTATCTTTTCTAAAATCTGTTAATCCATCAATGTAATAAAACAAAATTACATTATTTTATATAGTTACTAGAGGCCCAGTGAACAAAATTCATGCACTGGGGGAGGGGGTCCCTCAACCTGGCTGCGCCCTCTCACAGTCTGGGACCCCTCGGGGGATGTCCAACTGCCGGTTAGGAGCAGGACCCCTCGCTCCTTACCACCCACCTGCTCACTGCTCCTTACTGCTCAGCTTGCTTCTCCTTAGCGCTGCTGCAGAGGCAGGAGAGGCTCCGCCATTGCCGCTGCGCTCACCAGCCGTGAGCCCAGCTTCTGGCTGAGCGGCACTCCCCCTATGGAAGCACCTGACCAGCAGGGGGCAGCTTCTGCATTGAGTATCTGCCCCCTGGTGGTCAGTGCACATCATAGCAACTGGTTGTTGTGCCGGTCAGTCAATTTGCATATTAAGCTTTTATTATATAGGATAGATGTGTAATTTTATGATATGTATTTTATTTCCTAACATTTCTTCAGCATGTAGGCCTAGCACAGAATTAAGAAGACTGGTTAAGAATGTTAAAGGACTAGGAAGATAGAAACCGATCAATGAGCAGATTGAACTCAGCACCACAATATTCACAATATTGAAGGGGGTCGGTATTTTGTTATTTCTTTAGAGAATGAAAAACAAAAGGCAGGTCATTTGAAATGAAGAGTTTCCTGTTTTGACCTTTTTCCCCTGCGCATTGTTAGAGTCTTCAATCATGCATCACTGAATTAAAAACTAACCCTAGTAATCACCATCCATAATGTACGATGAAACAGAAGAGACTGTTGAACAGATATGTTTCCAAGCTCAGTTTCTTGACTGATACTGTATTTTTGCAACAATTGGGTACCCCGTGTCATTAAAATAGCAGGGAGAAAAAGAGAACACATTCTACCTGACTGCGTGTCTTTGGTCGTCTTATCACTCTCCATTAGAGGCTTTATCCAACTTTTATGTTCAGACTTTATTATATTTTTTCTGGTGCTAGGAGAAACTTCAACGAGGACATGATGAACGTCTATATCAAATTAGATCCCCCTTTCCTTTTTAGCTAAGTTCATTTAAATTTAATTTTGTAATTTTACTTCAGTGAACCATCTGACTCCAGATGTTGGATGCACTTGTTCTTGTTTCTTTTCCCACATAATTGTACCTGTAAAAGATTTATAGCTGCAGGAGACATTGTGGAACCTATTAGAACATTTTAGGCATATGTTTCATGGATGACTGGTAACTTGAGCAATTAGCATCCTAAAATGTTGTTCTGTTCCCCCAGAATGTTTTTAATGGGATAAGCTACTTTTATTAACTTGAACTTTAAACAAATAATCATCTTAAAGGAAATATTATCATCAAAATGACAGTTGAAACGGAAGGCCAGCCCCCAAAGAAAATTGGTAAGAGTGAAAAGAAAAGACTATTGAACCAAAACAAAGACATGTAAAGGAAAGGTGAGGATTGTCTTTTTTACTAAAATAAGAGCTGTAAGTAGAGTTCCTGTTCCTTCTGATTGACTCTGCATCACTGTAGTGTGTGTGTGTGTTGTGATGCTTATATTAGAGAATGGTGGGCCATACCTGTTGTGCTTGGGGAACATTGAAATCTGGCTTTCAGTGATAGAACTCATAAAAGAGAACCACCCAAGCAGCTCCTGCTTTGTAGGGGAGCGAAGATGGAGGTTCTCATAAGAGTGTTTGTGTATTTAAGAAACATATAGCTACCTTGGGGCCTAGAACTCACTCTTACTCCATTGATAAACTATCTTACCATCGCCTCCTGTCAGGCATTCTTAAAACAACAAAAAAGATTACTTCTAATTAGCCTTTCTTGTTAAAAGAATTATTTGAATGCTTAACATCTTTCTGAATCTGACTTCTTGTTTTCTTAGGCAAAGCACATCTAATAACATACTTGATAGCTCACCTGGGGCCTTGTCTAATGAAATTCCTAGTCATCATCAAAATAACATATAGTACTACAACTAAACCCTTAGATGGCATGCTAAAGAAAAATAGCAACTATAAATCCACAGGATAAAGGAATCCATTTTTTTCTCTCAAGTGAGAAATTATATTTCATGTATTTGATATACTATAGTGTGTCTTGATGTATATGAAATAGTCACCACTGCAGTAAACCAATTATACTATGATTTTCCCCAGATTTAAGGGATTCAGCAAGTAAGCTCTAACTCTATTCTTTCACATCTTGCTTTGCCAGGACAAGTATTTGTGTGTACTTTCAAGATGGGAATTGTGTAAAAATGACTAGTGTATGACATTACTGTTCCTATGAATTTTTGTTGTTTTGAGTACTAAATAAGACTAAAATATTTTTAATATAACACCAACCTTTAGAATTGGACAAAAGTTGTGTATCCATAATTGAAAGGCAAGGAACTCACAGTCTCTACTGGTTTCTATCATAACAAGACAAGCTTATAGAATGATTCTATGATTCACAGAATTTTTCAACTTTACTAAAATTTAAGTAGAAAATTATGAAGGCCTAGACAGGGAAATAATATCTGAAGCAGCAAATTGCACTAAGTATTGGTAGAATATTATTAAATTGTGATGTTACTCAATTGTGAGTTACTCTCTAAACAAATACATTGAAGAACATCACAATTGTACTAACTTGGAAAGTACACTAAAAACATCCCATGAAGAGTGCTTAGTGACCATTTGCCAGTACCTTTCATTCTTGCTGGGAATTAATTATATATATCTACCATGGAAATAAAAATAGAAGAATTTAGAATATACGTGCAGCTTAAAATAGGTAAGCATTGCCCTGGCCAGGGAGCTTAATTGTTTAAAACATCATCCAGATATACTAAGGTTGTGAGTTCGATCATGGTCAGGGCACAAACAAGAATCAACCAATGAATGCACAAATAAGTGGAACAACAAAATTTAATGTTGTTTTTTCTCTCTCTCCACACCCACCCACCTCTCCCTTCCTCTCTTTCTAAAATCAATGAACAAATAATAATTTAAAGAACAAAATAAAATAAATCATGCATTTTAAGTAATAGAAAAAAAGGAGCCCAGTTGGTGTGGCTCAGTGGTTGAGCATTGACCTATGAATCAGGAGGTCACAGATCAAGCCTGGAATGGGGGCTTGATCCCAACAGGGAGCGTGCAGGAGGCAGCCAATCAATGATTCTCTCTCATCATTGATGTTTCTATCTATCTCTCCCTCTCCCTTCTCTGAAATAAATAAAAACATATTTGGAAAAAAAATAAAATTAGTTTTGAAAAATGCAGTGTGCTTTCAATTGCTCCTATAGATCATTCATGATGAAATAAAACAAATGTTAATGAAATAAAAACTTTGCCTACCATAAGTCTTGCTTAAATTAGAACCTATCAGTGTATAATTACTTGGAAAATATGTTCAGAACACATGTCTATGACACTATCTCTTTACTCTACTTAAAAAAATATTTATCCATCTATTCACTCACTGATCATGTACTGAATACTAGTAGGGGCAAGGCAAGTGGTGGAGCTTGAGAAACCTGAAATGAAAATCAGAGCTGGATCTACTGACAAGGAGCTTTCATTTGAATAGGAGAGAGAGGAGCCCATAAACAGTTATATAAGAAATGACAAATGTTATAGAAGAGGTCAAGATGAAATGTTAGTCCCTCTTTATTCTTACTAAGGCCAATTTTCTAAGTAAAAAGATTACTGTAAGCTAACTCTTTCAACACAGGCACCAGTTTTTAAAAATATTATTTGCATAAGAGAGATATCCTGCAACAATACTGGTCAATGTTAAACCTTCTCACACTTTGGGAAATTGTTACCAACACTATATTATGTAGGTAGAATCAATCAAAATATGATGTATGAATTCTACCTTTAACATCCAAACTGGCTTATGAGACCAATAGGCTATTTATTAGAGGACTCCCTTAAAATGAATATTAATTCTTTGTACTGTGCTTTAGTCCTTTTACTCCTTGGAATACTACTGTTGTTGTGTGATATCCCCCATCTTCTCCTTGAATGCAACAGGAATTCATTTCACTGGACTTATGTGGTAAAGTGCTGGGGTCCAACCCCAGCAGGTCCAGGGGTTCCCAAAGGTGTGGACGGAGTCGGCGAAGAAGGAATGACACGGAGACAGTGTTCAGTTGATCAGCAGCCTAACCAGGATCTCCAGTGAAGTTCTGGTTAGGATCTCCAGCCAGGGTCTGTGTCCATGTTCTCTTGCTAGGTTCTCCAGCCAGGTTCTCCAGGTTCTCCAGCCAGGTTCTGTGTCCAGGTTCTCCAGACTGGTTCAGTCACCAGGTTCTAGTCAGGTTCTCTTGCCAATTTCTGTAGTCAGGTTCAGTGCAGGATCTTTTGCCATGTTCTCTCCAGCGAAGTTCTTCTGTCTGTAGGTTCTGTGTAGGTTCTGTCTTCTAAGTTCTGTGTTCTGAGTTCTGTCTTCTAAGTTCTGAGTTCTAAGTTCTGTGTCTTGCTGTCTTGTGACATCTGTATTTATACCAGTTGATTCCAATCCTATCAATCTCTATTCCAAAGGTTAGGGCGTTTCTTATCTCCATTCCAGGGAGTAAAGATTATGTAGCTTAAGCATGATTGTTTGTAGTTTAAGTGATTAATTACCCGCCTGGCACTTAGTTAAGAGGTTTTATTCCCTCCCTAACTTCAGGGGAAAATCCCTACCTGGGGAAACAACCTTTCTCAGAGGCCTTGGTTAAAACACATAGTGCCAAGAAGGTGAGCAAACATATTAAGAACAGTATGCCATATATGCCAGGTCCCTTGAAACAGCAAGCATGGACCGGCTCCCGTCAAATTCCCCCTTTTTTATTTTTTAAAAGCCAGGCATTAAAAAGAAAAACCTGAAATGCTTTCTTGTATCCATTTTAAGAGTAGGATTGGCACTTTCCGCTATTACCTGAGTCCTGATCTATCACCCCAGGGAGAGCTTGCCAATCCTGCACTTTCCCGGGGTGGAAAGGCTGCAGTGGGGTTAAGGATAAGGCTCCTTGGGCCTACCTCCTCCCATGCCTTTACATTTACCTTTCCTTCCTCAGAAAAGCATGGACATACTTCTTGTATAAAACGTTCTGTCTGACTGGGAGTAACCTTAATTTCTCTTCTAGCAAGCATATGTGTTAAAAGATCAATACAGAGTCTTATTTCTTTAGACTCAGTATGGCACATCTTCTTAATCTAAAGATCAATACAGAGTCTTCTTTCTTTGGACTCAGTATGGCACATCTTCTCAATCTAAGGATCAATACAGAGTCTTCTTTCTTTGGACTCAGTATGGCACATCTTCTCAATCTAAGTTCTGTACTATCCACCTTCTTACCCTACTTATCTTCTATAGGGGGGTCTGTAGCACCCTGGTGGAGTCCTATCCATCCCGAGTGTGGGGATTCTCAATGGAGGGGGCTTACCTAGGGGAATCCTGTTTCAGGGGTTCCCAAAGGTGTGGACGGAGTCGGCGAAGACTATCCACCCTCTTCCTACGGTGGAGTCCGATCCGTCCCGAGTGCGGGGCGCTTACCTAGGGGTCCCTGTTCGGGCGCCATATGCCGGGGTCCAACCCCAGCAGGTCCAGGGGTTCCCAAAGTTGTGGATGGAGTCAGCGAAGAAGGAATGACACGGAGACAGCGTTCAGTTGATCAGAAGCCTAGCCAGGATCTCCAGCCAGGATCTCCAGCCAAGTTCTGGTCTGGATCTCCAGAGAGGTTCTGCTTCGGATCTCCAGCCAGGTTCTGTGTCCATGTTCTCTTGCTAGGTTCTCCAGGTTCTCCAGCCAGGTTCTGTAGCCATGTTCCCTCGCTAGGTTCTCCAGCCAGGTTCTGTGTCCATGTTCTCTTGCTAGGTTCTCCAGCCAGGTTCTCCAGGTTCTCCAGCCAGGTTCTGTGTCCAGGTTCTCCAGACTGGTTCAGTCACCAGATTCTAGTCAGGTTCTCTTGCCAATTTCTGTAGTCAGGTTCAGTGCAGGATCTTTTGCCATGTTCTCTCCAGCGAAGTTCTTCTGTCTGTAGGTTCTGTGTAGGTTCTGTCTTCTAAGTTCTGTGTGTAGGTTCTGTCTTCTAAGTTCTGTGTTCTGAGTTCTGTCTTCTAAGTTCTGAGTTCTAAGTTCTGTGTCTTGCTGTCTTGTGACATCTGTATTTATACCAGTTGATTCCAATCCTATCAATCTCTATTCCAAAGGTTAGGGCGTTTCTTATCTCCATTCCAGGGAGTAAAGATTATGTAGCTTAAGCATGATTGTTTGTAGTTTAAGTGATTAATTACCCGCCTGGCACTTAGTTAAGAGGTTTTATTCCCTCCCTAACTTCAGGGGAAAATCCCTACCTGGGGAAACAACCTTTCTCAGAGGCCTTGGTTAAAACACATAGTGCCAAGAAGGTGAGCAAACATATTAAGAACAGTATGCCATATATGCCAGGTCCCTTGAAACAGCAAGCATGGACCGGCTCCCGGCAGTAAAGGGACCTTTTGCCTCCACTTCCAAGTTTTCACAGAATCCAAGTACACTTTGGGGACTTCTCTTTAGTGCATAACCTAAAGTCTCCCTTCTAATTTCCCAGCCCAATAAACACCTGTTCTAATTACTTTTAATCAGTCTCTGCTGGAGATTTTTGTGTGCTACTGGCTATGGGCAGGTGTTTCATAATAATTGGGGGAAATAACCTATTAGAGACTCCTTATTTGTGCTATTGTGTACTAATAAATGCTACTTTATCTACTTGCCTCATCCCTTGAAGGCATTCCTGCAGTTTTTTGCTAGGGCCCCAAATTCCAGAAAAAATAAACACACAATTTTGTATTACCTAGGACCTAAGATAGCTTAGTGAAAATGTCTTGCTATTTTTTCTGTTACTTGATATTTCTGTTTAATGGTGCCCCATTTTACACACAAGCCTGCAGAGCTTCTGATGCAAAGGAAAACACAGTGAATTCAGTCTTGATCATCAGTACCCAGCATGGAAGTATTTGGAGTAATTGAATAAATTCTATTCCGATCCTGTCATGTGGGACACATGAGGATGTGGTCTTTATGTCCAGGAAGATAGAGCCTTAGGACCACTGCTGGCAAAATCTATTTTCCCAAGGGTTTCTAGTTAAAAGGCATGAAAATACAGAAGGAAATATTTGAAGATAGATTTTGGTCTTTTCTTAGCATTTTCTTTAACATATAGAAGCACATCCCTGGAGTGTAATTCCTACAGGGTATAGAGACTCAAATTATTTTTTTCACACACATATATAATACCAAATATTTTATTTTATTTTTTTTGCCAAGTGGAGCCCAACGCTTGCAAGGACTAGTTTCAAATTCGTTTTGTAATATCCTAAGGGCTGCTGTGATTCCTATTCTTGTTACCATTGTGGTCACAAAATGTATAAATTACATAGTTTTTTTTCTGCCAGATGCAAGTCATAAATCTGAAGGAAATATTTTCTGTTAAAAAGACATAATGATCATTTTACTGATAGGGTTTAAATGGTAGAAATCACATGCTTCTTTATATGGGTTAAGCTATTGTAAAAAGAAATTAGTAAATCAGGTACCAAATGTGATCTCAAATGCCAGAAAGTATAATAAAACAAGTTGCATTTTCTTTTGTGATCTCCTTGAAGTAAGATCCATTTTCATTGGTAGCACCATTTCCTTCAAATTAAAGGCATGCCATTGCCAGTATCTACAATATGAAATACTTCAGTAGGGAGAGGAGGCATGGGTGGAGATCAGTATTGCCCCCAGTGAATGTCCTGGGACACAAGTCTCAGGAGATGCTGCTCAACATAATGATCCCTTGGTCATATAAGTTTGAGAAACACTGCACACACACATGCCTGTTGTGTTCTTCATGCTCCCACAGTTTAGTGGGTCTGGAAACTGCTACACACGGAGAATCACAGTGCGCAGCTACGCACAGTGGCAGGCTCGACCCTCTGAGAAATATTGCCGCTTAACATTTTTAAACCTAGCAGTTCCCAAACTTATTGGATTCCTTTTCTTTCTGTCATATTTTATGACATGCCCTGGAATTATGATTCTGTGGAAAACACTTTGGAAAACATTGGTCTCAGTGGTATTATCCTTTATGTATCATGAATGAATTTATTTTAAAAAACAGGAGAACTATACAACTGGGAAAAGATGCTGGATGTGACATTAGAAAACCTATATTAGATTCCTGCCTGCTCTTTGCTAAATAATATCACCTTGGGGTATCATTGCTGTGAAATGGGAATAGTGTTATATCTAACTTACAGGGGGGCTATTGGATCCAAATTCTCTCATTTATTGTATTATTAGTTAATGAAACACTCATTTATGTCATTATTATTATTACCATCAGCAGCAGCGTCATCATTATTATTATTAACTCTGAGAGCTGTGCCTCAGAAGTAATAAGGAAAATTTTCCTTATCCTACTGGAGCCCTTTGTGGTTTCCTAAACTTGCTTCCCAACCCTCTCTGAGGAGGCATATTTCTTGATAAGGCAACAGAACACTATCAATTGTGTCTTGACCATAAGCACTTGGCTCTACAGGACACAACGGCCTGGGAAGGAATACAATGGGGCAGATGGTGCTCTTCTGAATCAACTTGTGTCCTATTGTGTGGCCAAGGCCACTGTGCTCGGCCTTGTCAAAGTCCATCAGTAACTAAAATGGTTCAAAAGTGCTTTTAAGAGAATTATTTTTAAAAATGTTTCTATTCTTGGCCATTGGAGTTTTAAAGCTCTCAGGTTTTTGTCACCAAGCCAGTTGGCCTTCCTAATGGTTAGATAATACAAACAGTCTTGGGGTCTTAGTGGTAACTGAACGGGCAGCCACAGAAAGTTTCTCTTACTTTTTTGCACCTTCAAATGATATAATACAGCCAAAGCATGTTGTATGTTGGCTTGGAGCCCATAGCTATAAGGGACCTATCCAGCTATATGTGAAAGTGAGAGACTTCTGTGGTGAGCTAATGTGCTTCCTACCTGATTTAGCAACCATTCCCCTGAGTACCCTCAGGTGCCAGATGTTTATCAGCGTGAGGAAAAGTAATAAAAATGCAGTGTGCCAGCTACTCTTCGATTTTTGCATTGAATCCTTATTCTAACTCCTTTCCCACTTTACTCCATTCTCCAAGGGACCTCCTTCTTGGGAGGCCAAACCATTTCCCCTGCTGTAGAGGGAATTCCTCTCTGCTAGCACAGGAACCTACAGCAAAAGAGGAGGGGGCACTCACGGTGTGCTTTGGGAGGCCCGTGTTTACTTGCACAATTACCACAAACTATCACTTCCTTGGGATGTGTTCATTTGCTTGTTGTATGTGGTCATCCAGGAAGTATTTTTCTTTCTTTGGCATCTCATCAGGCTGGGGACTCATCTGGGAAAAGCAAGTTAATTATGCCTCCTTCAATGTAAAATATGTATGTTTTTTTAATGAGGCAGATGGAAGGGCAGAAAGATTGAGACAGAGACCCAGTGAGCTGTGTCTCCCATGTGGCAGGTCAAATTGTTCAGTGTGTCTGTTCCTGGAAATGCTAAGGCAGAGGAGAGAGACAGGAAGAAAATGTGTAAAATGCTGGGAATGAAAGAACATACATTTTCTCTCAAAGCTATAATTTGCTCCCCCAATCTCTGTTCCTACCCCAACCCCTGTAGACACGAGGTAATGTCTTAAACAACAGATGAACATCGATAAGATGTGAAGATAGCTACATACTTTCTGAAACATATGTATACGTTCTCCTTGTTTGCTATCTGTAAAAATGCAAAAATGTGCAGACAGAAAAAAAAGCTTAGACAAGTAGTGAGTGACAGCCCTTGGAGGACTACTGAGCATTGTCAAATCTACCACCCCTCCCACTCTTCACCACCCCCCTGATATTTCAGCAATGCACGGGGTGCGGGGAGGGACACTGCACTGCAGGAGCCAGCAGTCTGCAGTGGAAGCCCCAGCCACTGAATCCTCTGGTGAGGCAAGTCACAGCCGCCAGTCCCCTGCATCACTGACCGTGGTCGCTTCTACAGCTATTATAGAACCAATGACCCCTAAATGGATGAGACTCTGTTTGGGGCTCAAATTATGATTTTTTTCCCCCCAAATCTTGGTTGAACCAAATTTTAACTTATTTTTCTTGAAGAGCACAGATGAAACTTGTAGGAAATTCCTCTTACTTTTTTGCACCTTGAAATGCGATAACACAGTCAAAACGTCTTGTATGTTGGCTTGGAGCCCATATAACTGTTTCTGAGAGTGAGAGGCTCCTGTGATGTGAATACCTGGCAATAGTAACTTGCCAGTCTGAATGGGGTACCCATGCCTACAAAGTTGGGGCATCACTTTTCCAGTATTTCATTCTAGGCCTCTCTTTTAAGGATGGATAGCTATTTATGTGTGAGGCATTTTGTAATGTAAGTCTTAAACTTCCTCTTAAAAATCATTGATTTCTGGGGCTTTTATCATATAGCTAGATATTACTTTATTATATTAAATTTAATTTAATAAAATAAAAAATAAACTAAAATTTTATTTTAAAAGATACCCTTCAAATTAACATTTCCAAGCACAATTTGAGCATATCAGTTGAAACACAATCTGGCTCCCCTTCTAAAACATTGCTTAGAGCCTAAATGGTTCCAAATCTAAATCTCTGCCCCTTCCTGTATCCTCACTGTGGACAAAATTCTCCCTCTGCCCCTCTTCCCACTGTTCAGCAGACATATATCCTGCCACAGTGGTCCCAGAATGCTCACTAACCACATCTTTCTGGCTAGATGGCTGGAAGTGTGGGCTAGATATAAGGCCGGCTGGCAACATTGCCATTGGAATAGTTTTGTTATTGCCCCTTAAGGTCCAGCATGGATGTGAGTGAATCATGCTGGCCCCCATTCCAAGGCCACCCACAAAAATGCTTCCTGTGTGATCTGTTTTCAGTGCCCTCTGTTGATTCACATGCACAAAGAGATGAACATTTTAGACTTCAGATTCAGTACAGTTGAAAATGCCTCTGACATCAAGATATGTCTTAGGTGACTAAAAGATATCTCAGTGTTTCTGTTGAGTCAAGGATTATAATTATAATTTAGCTTATAATTTATTTCATAATTCTTCTCTGTAAGCACAAGACATTGCATTCATTGAGACAGTCTTGAAAGGTGTGAAAAGTATCACTGGCTTCTTTTTATTCTTTTAAATATCCACTCCAGCCAACAGCAGTGATACATGGCTCAATGGTACATGGCTCAACTGGGGGGATGTTCCAGTGATTTGAGCAACACATGAGATGACTGAGCCCTAAAAGATGTTTTCTCCTTCAAGAGGAGAGCTGTGTATTCACAAAATTATGAATGAATCCAAAAGATTCAGTAGCATTTTCAGACCGGTTACTGCTCTCATTGGCCACAACTGTCAGAATAGCCAATGTCCACTCCATAAACTATATAGATGTGATTCTTACATCCTCTATCTTTACAACAGAGACCTAAGCAGAAAGGGTAGGGACAAAAAGTATTTCTCTGAGCAAATATGACTTATAAATACAGATCAATAAAACAAATAAAGAGCAATTTATGTTTAGGCTGGTGAATTTTATTTTTTAAAATATATTTTATTGATTTTTTACAGAGAGGAAGGGAGAGAGATAGAGAGTTAGAAACATCGATGAGAGAGAAACATCGATCAGCTGCCTCCTGCACATCTCCTACTGGGGATGTGCCCGCAACCCAGGCACATGCCCCTGACCGGAATCGAACCTGGGACCTTTCAGTCCGCAGGCTGACACTCTATCCACTGAGCCAAACCGGTCTCGGCTAGGCTGGTGAATTTTAGAAGGGGGGATAAGTTTCATTAAGAGCTGACAGCTTTCTGATTCAGTCTCTCCCCTTTTTTATTTTATATATAAACACATCATACACACACACACACACACAGAGAGTTAGTGAGTAGCTCTCCCCCACCCCTGAAAAAAAAGGTGAAGTGAATTGATTTTGAGAGGAAGCATAATAGGCAACTGTGCTGAAAAAAATCATGTGACCTCACTTATGATGAAAAAGCATCTCTAAAACTAACCACTTTAAATTATGAGTTGGTCTGAGCATCTCTTGGGAGAACTGTTCTTTCCAAATTAAAACAATTCAGTTTAGAAAAAAACAAAAATTTGAATGATCAAATGCAAGTCCTTTTTGCTTTGGTGAGAAGTGTGAATATTTAAGATGTAAAAATTTATTTTTAAAACTAGGTCATAAGTGATTTATCAAAAACTTAATGAGCTATTCATAAAGAGAGGGTAATATGATTCACTTGCTCTTTGTGAATGGATCCTTCCAATGGACTCATTTCATTTCACAAAGTTTCCTGAGCCCTTGTACCAGACACTGGGCTGAGTGCTGAGATACAGTGCTAAATTGCTCTTTATAAGCTATAAATAAACTACAATCTATAATGTACCAATTGTGATCATGCTGTTGTTTCTTCAGTATTTTAGATAATATCACTTCTTTCTTAGTTATACTCTTAATGTCTTGTGCTATGCTTTTTTCATAGACTGTGCAAATATAAGTTTGAATCAGGCCCTTGAGCTATTTGTATTATTGGAATATTAATAAAATATTTTACATTTCATGATTCTTAGACATATAACCAAGTATCTTATTATAAAATGTGTCTCTAAACAACAGCTTATCATGTAGACTAACATGAGTAAATGCAACAGTGGAGACTACCATGGCTTTTCATTATTTAGTCAACTTCTCTAGCAAAAATAAATAATGATTTTGCCACAAAATACCAAGGTTTATATTTTAATAAAAAGAGCCCTGTTGTATAGATATTTGTGTGATTACTTCACATCATATATCTTTTGCTTTATTTTACTGTAATCTTTTTTGTCAAACATTGCAATGCAGTGTTTCATGAATAACACATTCTGGTTTTGAGGTTAATGATCAATTAGAGCAAGAACTCACTGAAGTTATGGTGTATGGAAGGTGCCCGATTTACATAGTTAGAAGCACACCATCACAAGCTTGGAATCCCTAGATAACTCTTAGTCTCTTTCCAAAGCATAATGGGGTAAACATAAAATATGGCTTAGATGTGAAAATCAATTCGACTATAAGATGTGGGAAAGACTAAGGGAAAGAAATCATTAGTACTGTGAGGATCACATTCTGTCCAGAGATCCCTCATGCTTTTGAAAATGCAAACTGTAAAATGGGCATTCAGCAATTTCATCAGAATTATGAATGTTAAAAGAATTTTAACAAATAAGCTAAATTCTCCTCATCCCATTAAACTCTGCATCCCAACAAAGTCAGCTAAAAGCATAAATGATGATGGGAAGGTGGCAGAATAAAAGTGAGATAACCAAGTATGAAACAATGACGCCCTCAAGATATGAAATGAAGAGGCCTCAATTAAGATGGTGGCGTTGTTAGTAGAAAGTGAGAAATGATGTGTGGTAAAGTGGTGCAGAGTAATTAGGTTTGGGGGCTAAAGGAGAAGGGGAAAACAAGATAAGTGTGGTCTCAGGTCTGGGGATAAATTATTGAAAAGATTGACAGAGAGGCAAATTTGTATGAAGTAGTTTGGAGGAATAGAGGTTGAATCCTTTTGAAATGAGTGCTTTCTGGACCATCCAGACTAAAATGTTCAACAGGCTGATGTGATGTGGAACTGAATCAGAGGCAGGAGGGTGATGGCTCTAAAGGAATAAACGGAATCAAAGCAGATATGTTTTCCTTCTTCTACCTCCCTTCCCTCTGTCTCTCTTGATCCATGCCATCCTGACAATTTTCTGCAGTTTCCTCATTTTTGGTTGCCCCCATGAGCAATGATAAATAAATATGACTTTCCCACCCCCTCAGTCTTCATAATGACTGATTAAAGGCAGATGATAGACTGTTGGACTGAAGCTACTTCGTGAGTCAAATCTGTGTTTGATCCAACTTTGTATCCTACACAGCCCATAAAGCATGTCTGGTATATAGAATTTATTCTACAAATGGATAATGTGTGGTCCCCATGGCATAGTTCCCTCCGAATCATATATGAGGGCCTGTTGACTTACCTGGAATCAATCCAAGGGCAAGACCGAGTGCACAAAAGGAATATGTATGTTTATATCAGTTATATCAGTGTGTTTTTTGCAAGAAATATGCCAGATGGGAAGAAAAAGGGGCCTTCCTCTGACCTTTATAAGGGACTAAACACAGCTGGTCATCAGAATCAACACACACACATACACACGCACACACATGCACACACAGACAACAGTTCTTTGACAGCTTTATTTTGATCCCAAAGGAAGATAATAAATGTTAAAAATAAATCACTGGATTGCAAGGTAGAAGAGAAAGGCCAGGTTTTAAACTTAGCCATGTTGGAAATATCGTGTTCACGTTTCAGTCCCTTTTTATACTTTGCCTTATTCTTTTCGGGTTTTGTGGTTAGCTAGCAGTCGGTGGTGGGGAAGCTGGGCTTTTCTTGGAAGGTCAAACTTGAAAAGACCATTTTCCCGAATGTAGAAGGAAGTATTCTAAACAACAGTCTGAAATTTCTATGAGGTCACTGCAGTAGACGCAGCCTGGTTTGTCAGCGATCAGTCCCTGTCTTTAATTCCATAATCCTTCAAACTATTAGCAATATAGAGTATGTTCTCTCTTTGCTCTGTCTCCATCTTCCATGAAAAAAATTGGCTTCCTGGAGTGGTGGAAACTGTTTTTCCAGATATGCCTCGTGTCCTGAAATAAGCACTCTAAAGGCCCTGATGACAAGCAATGTACTGCATATGGCAAGTCTGAGCCTAAGTGGCTCCCTACCCAGCTGGGCTAGATTCATCTCCTCTGGGCACTGTAGCTAAGGAAGGTGCTGGGGCTGCCAGGTCCTCTGAATGCTCTGCTCAGTTTGGCCTATTGGGATCTGGCTCCTGAGAGAGGCAAGATTCATACTGGGTTCTCTCTGGGTAAAAGCACGATTGACTGGAATAATTTGATCCTTTTGTCTGACTTTTATTAAGGATCTAGAAAGGGTTTTTTTTTAATTTATTTTTTATTTTTTTAAAAATAGTTTTCCACTGATTTCTGTACACATTTTAAAGAAGAGTCATACTTTGGGTCACTAAGATCCTATTCCCCAGTCATATTATTGGGGTTTTGTTTTCTTACAATTAAACAAAATGGACAACATGGAAAAGAAAAAAAGGATTCACCAAATATTTTGTATATTTTCCTAGTGTCCTTGCCATTTAGGAGGGGTGATATGATCAGCTCTGGCCTATGGGCCATAAAGGGAAGTGGCATGAGTCCCCTTCAGGCTGAGGCAGTAGGAAACCCACACTCAATGAACCAGCCTCTCATTCCCTGAAGAGGCTGAGTGTCCCAGTACTTTCGTCTGGAGAGGAGAGCCCCTTACATATTATATACATAGTGTAAATAGGAATTGGACTTCTTGTGGTAAGGGGTTGCGATTTGGGTGTTGTTTGTTACCACATCATTGTTAGCCTAGCCTGACTAATACAGATACTATTTGTGATGCTTTAATGTACTCTAAATTATTAACATATTTTAAAAATACTTATCTAAAGTGGAAATTTAATCTTTTGAACCCTGCAATATTAAAAAAAAAATGCTATGAAAAAAATGATTACTTGGACACAATAGTGAAACTGGATCTTTGGGTTGTCTGTTTGTCACGGACAGTAAAGAGGATTCCTTTCCTCATCCTGAAAGAAAAGTTGCCAGTGGTTCCTTCAGTCACATCTAGTCAGCCAATTGCTGTCTTGTGGCCATTCCACATTACTATGTGCTCATTCAGGGTATTGTAAGGAACAGCTAACCTTCTTAGAGGTGTGGAAAGCCCACAACGATCTTGGGGGCAAGGGTCATGTACTACTATGTATTTTACCCCCAGCACTAAAACAATCCATAATCCATAGTAAGCAATAGTAAATATTTACTGTTGAATGAATCAATGCATCACAATTATTGTCAGAAAAGTTTTATATACTCAGTTCCAGGCTAACAGAAAATAAATTGTGTAAATTTCCCTCAGCACATTTGTATACACAATATTAATCCTATTTCTTCATCCCCCACCCTCATTAGCCTGAAATTAGCAAAGGAACTAAGCAGGATCTAGTTAGTTTGAGAGTAAAAAGAAGTAATCGCTCACCTTGGATACCAGCCTCTGTTCCTGGCTTTTAATCAGATTCATTTCCCTAGACTCAAAGAGAACCTCCTGCAGGAGACCTGCAGAGCACTGATTTGGCTGAATCACAGGCCATACAAATGATTCGGCTAATTTGCTATAATTACAAATTTTCTTTTTCCTAGAGGTGAGAGAAAATAAAAATCTTGGGACTGGCTTTTCTTCTAAATAGACTAAATTTTCAGTCTACTCTTTGCTTTGAAAGCACCAAAAATAACGTCCCAAACCTCTCTTTAATCCATGAGTCTCCTGTAGAACTCTTTCTCATTATGTGCCCTTGTTGTGACTTAAACTTCTAGCAAAACTTGGGATGAGTGAAGGGGTGGCTTATAAAAGACTAGAGGCCCGATGCATGAAATACGTGCAAGTGTAGGCCTTCCTTCCTCCAGCTGCCCTCACTGGCTGCCCTCTGGCACCCGGGACCCAGGCTTCTCTCACAGGCCCGGCTTCATCCAGAAGGATGTTTGGTCTAATTAGCATATTATTTTTTTATTATTATAGAAGTCTCATTGCTGGGACTTCTAATTTGTAACTGCTAACAAATTTGGATAGTGTAAATGAATTATTTGACTTTACATGTTCTAAAGTGAATTTTCTATCTTTACCCCAAAATTTATTCATCTTGCAAGCTTCCCCATCTCAGTTGCTCAGACCAAAACATCTTGGAATTATCCTGGACCTTGCTCTTTTCCCACACCTTACATACAACCTTTCAGAAAAATTCAGTTGACTCTATATTAAAAATATATTGATAATCTCACTATTTCTTACCATCTCCATTGCTACCCTTCTAGTACAAGCTGCCATCATTTCTTGACTGCAGTAGCCTCCTAAATTTTCTCTCTGCTTCCTCTCGTGATCCTCTAGATAGAACCTATGTGAACAAAGCAGCCAGAGTGATCTTTTAAAATATAGATAAGATCCTGTCACTCCTCTATGCAAAAGCCCACAGTAGACTTTCATCTCATACACAGTAAAAGCCAGAATTCTGATAGCAGCCTATTATGTCCTATGAAATTTGACTCTTTATTGCATCTCTCATAAAATTTCTCACACCTGTTCATTGTGCTCCAGTCACACTGATCTGGTCACCTTGCCATTTCTGAAACCTTCCTGACATGCTTCTCCCCCGGGACCTTTGCACTTGCTATTCTTTTGCCAGCTGTTTTTCCCCCCACAGATAGCTTACTTTCTCACCTCCTTCACATCTGCCCTCACCCCTGTATCTCTAATTATGCTCATCCCTTAATTTTCTTTTTATTTCATTTACTATTTATTTTTCTGCTCTAGAATGAAAACTTCATACAGGAGAGGGTTTTTGTTGCTTTGGCTCACTATTGTACCCCATGTTTAGAACAGTAATGGTGACACAGATGTGCATCGATATTTACTGAATTAATACATTTGAGATGGTGATCTCTCCCAGTAGTCAGTAGCAGTTGGAATAGTGGGATGGTATTTTAGCAATGAGTGGAAAGTGAAAGAATGACATCATTTGAATTTACCATCTTAAAGAGAGAAGCTAAAAAGTCATCTTAAAATTGGAGTTTTGTGAATATTTAATTTCTGATTTCTATACCATGAAAGAAAGGAATCACTTTGTATTCTTTGCATGTTCTAATTAAAGCTTTGTTCCAATTAATTTGAGCACATTCTTTGGAAATTATTTCATTAGCAATGTTTTATTTTTATAATCAAATAATAACTATGTACCAAGAACTATGTAGTTTGTGTACATATTTAATAATGTTTGTGAGTCAGTTCACAGCTATTTTAAAAACCTATATAAAATGAATACTTACAGTCCTTGCATGTATACAGATCAGTTCTCTAGAAGTCTTTAATTATAAGCCACTCAAGATTCTGTGCTTCTGCTTCTACAGTTACTAGAAACAACTGATACAATTCGGCCTGATCTGGGCCAACACTATGGTTTTGAATGTACTTTCTTCTCTGAATGTGTGCACTCTCCTTTACAGAGAGAATTTATCATGTGACCTAAGTGACGATATGATCTACACAAGATCTTCTTGGCCATGGTGTATCTTTTCATCACAGGCTTTTCCTTGCGGGATTTCTCATTCACTTTGCAAAGGCAGAGCTCAAAGTACTGCTGATGCAGTGCTCATGACTGAATGTTTTATCCCTAATTTCTGCCCCATGAGTTTAGACGCCAAGTTAAGAAGACAATAAAAAAGAGATAAAAAGTAACTGTGAGGTCTAAAAAAACAAAACAAAACAACAAACAAACAAAAAAACAGATTAAATATTTAAAAATCCTTCACCAAAATACTATTAAAATTTTTCCAGAGCTCAATTGCCGAGAGGAATTTGAATACAAAGATGGTAGCTTCATTTGAAACATCATTTCAGGCAGAAAGAATAAAGAGGGGGCGGGAGTGGGAAATACAATGCCTCCAAGAGAGTCTCAAGTGACGGGCAATGTCAGCCTCTAACTTTTACTGAGCACACTCTTTATGATGAGTCTGGAGAGTTACATAAAAGCTAGTTGCTCACATATAAGTTGAACTTGGGAGAAGAAAAGGAGGGATGGCAATCAGGGTTTGGCTAAAGTGCTAGGACAGTTGTGAATATGTTAGAGATTGGGTGAAGACCGTGGATTTTGAAACAGAGGAACATCTGTAAGACATACAAGGGAGAAATAAATATAGGGACTTGGCAGAATGAAGAAGTGAAAGAGAGAACTTAAAGATAGCCTCCCATGAGTAAGGACACAAGGCGGAAAGAGACTATCTTTATCATCAATAAAGCCAAACAAAATGGCAGGAAAGTGGGTGTTTGCTGTAAACTGTGAATAGGAATTTTATAACGAACTTGGCTGTGGTTATATTTCACTTGTTATTGGCAAGAAATCTGTGTGACACCAAACTATAGTCAGTAAGAAAGATTGGACTGAGGATTGCATTGGGAAAGTCAGATGCAAACATGTGTTGGGTGGGATTGTGGGAATTGCTGGCTGGAAAGGAATGGAGCACCTAAGAAAAAGCACAAGACTCCCAACTAAGTTTTGGAACAAAACCATCATTCATGTGTGAGGGAGATGGGAGGACCACGTGTTAAAAACTGGCAGGCGTCAAATTAGAAAGAAAAGCTAGTGTGCAATGTTTCTGAAGATAAAGCCAAGGAGATGATACTGAATGATGTCTAAGTAGGAAAGGCTGAGCTCAAGAACAGAAGATAGACAAATTGGTCAGGTCATTGGTAACCACAGAGGACATTTTTTTAAAATAAGAAGAATTTCAGCCAGGTTATTTCAGATGAAAGACATAAGTGGTGAGGACCTGGAGGTAATTCAGAATATGTTTATTCAGATAGATTAGCTCACAAAAAGGATAGTTGAGAACATTATAAACTGATGAACAAAAATAGATACAGAGGCAAAGAAGCATCAAACAGACTGTCAAACTACAGCGGGAACACTGGGGAGAGTTGTGGGGAGGGGAGGTAAGAGATCAACCAAAGGACTTGTAAGCATGCATATAAGCATAACCAATGGACGCAAAATACTGGGGTGGGAGGCATGTGCTGGGAGGCTAGGGGAGGCCAGGGGAAGGTCAATGGGGGGAAAAAGGAGACATATGTACTACTATTGTAATACTTTAAACAATAAAATAAAATTTTAAAAAAGGATAGTTGAAAAAG
This sequence comes from Myotis myotis, assembly GCF_014108235.1. NCBI lineage: Eukaryota > Metazoa > Chordata > Mammalia > Chiroptera > Vespertilionidae > Myotis > Myotis myotis. The sequence goes on from NW_023416313.1 coordinate 164,879,118, forward strand.
AAAGTGAGAATTGTGACAATGTCTGTGAAATTTTCAGAAGAACCTATTTCTAAGACTCAAATTTATAATCATTTTCTTGACCTCTAGAAGACCAAACACTACAACCACACTCATCTATTTATCATCAACGTGTTGCTTTTTCCTTTTGCGTTTGTAATGCCACTATCCCACCAACACTCTGCTTGACACCTTTTCATGGCAGCCCTATGAGCTTAATCATAAGTAGTGTCCTCTTAGCCTTAAGACCCTCACTCCCATAGTACTATTTTGTATCTATTTTATGAGTCTCTTTTGGTCTTTGTTAAGTATGTATGACTTGTAGGTCACATAACCTTCAAGACAAATATCTCTATTTCCTGGGCAATCATTCCAAACTCCCAAAATATCATTATTATTACTATTCTTTTAAAAATTTTCATCTTGCAATCGACATTTAATGGAAAAATAATCCTATGGAAAGTGAAAAACAAGTTAAACACAGGAGGCAAATATAGAACAAATAATTTGGAAATTGACAAAAGTCAGAAGAAGTAAAAAGAAATTTGTAATGCAAATGGAGAAGATGGGAACAAGGTGTAGTGGGAAATGTCCAATGCAAAGATTAAATGGAGCGTTCTTTTTATATATGTATACTAAAGGCCTGATGCACGAATTTGTGCACCAGTGCGGTCCCTCAGCCTGGCCTGTGGGATCGTGCTGAAACTCGCTCTCCAACATCCCCTGAGGGGTTCTGGGTTGCAAGAGGGCACAGGCCAGGACAAGGGGCCTCACCGGTGCACTATCAGGGCCAGGAAGAGATGCAGGAGGTTGGCCAGCCAGGAACGGACTGTGGGAGGGCTCCAGGGTGTGTCTGGCCTGTCTGCTCAGTCCTGATCGGCCAGATCCCAGCAGCAAGCTAACCTACTGGTTGGCACATCTGCCCCCCGGTGGTCAGTTTACGTCATAGCGAGTGGTTGAGCGGCCTTAGCATATCATTAGCATATTATGCTTTGATTGGTTGAATAGACGACCGGACACTTAGAATATTAGGCTTTTATTAAATAGGATGTATATATATATATATATATATATATATATAGAGAGAGAGAGAGAGAGAGAGAGAGAGAGAGAGAGAGAGAGAGAGAGACATCAATGATGAGAATCATTGATTGGCACATGCCCCCTACTGGGGGGGATCGAGCCCACAACTCAGGCATGTGCCCTTGGCCAGAATTGAACCTGGGACCCTTTACTCCGCAGGCTGACATGGAGCGTTCTTGCAGTCAGTCACATTCACCTCTGGGTGTGACCGGCACTTGGCTGACATGTGACTCAGTACACCCTTGTCTCTCTCATCAGTGACTTATCTTGGACCTGTTCCCCTATGCCAGAGGTCGGCAAACTCATTAGACAACAGAGCCAAATATCAACAGTACAACGATTGAAATTTGTTTTGAGAGCCAAATTTTTTAAACTTAAACTATATAGGTAGGTACATTGTTATTAACTTAATTAGGGTACTCCTAAGTTGGGCTCTTTCTCTCCCCCTCACCTTCCTCTCCCTCTCACCTTTCTCTCTCTCATCCTTGGTTGGAATCAAACATGAGGCCCTTCAATCCTCAGGCCAATGCTCTATCCACTGAGCCAAACCAATCTGTGCTCTTCTCCTCTCTTTTTTTTTAGGGGATAAGGCAGAGGGTTTGCCAGCTGTACCAAAAGGAGGGATAAAGAACTCTACTTCTCTACTTGGACACAGAGCAGTCCAAGTAAGACCCCACAGGCTTGAAATAGTGTACAACTTGGGGAATTATGATATGTTCCAACCATAAAGTAAAAGAAAGGACGGAAGGAGATGAGGTTTAAGAAAGGGGTCCCAGGCTGTCCTCACATGGAAGTCATTACAAAGCCTCTCTTTCCCACACTCCCTCCTCACTCTCTTTCTCCCTTTCACCAGGTTCACCTATTTGCCTTAAAATAACCTCTCAATTGAAAATTGAAAACAATTCAGGCCTTAGTCAGGATTTTCACCTTTATCCTGAAAACAATAGGAAACCATTTGGCAGACTTAATTAAATGGGTGGTCAGAGCAGGTTTTCTTTTTAAGTGTATTCTCGTTGCTGCATTGAGAATGGTCTGAGAAGGAAAGGACAAGAAAGATTTGGACAGAGCAGTCAGGTGGTGATGGGTAAGAGAGATCATGGTGAACTGAAGTGGTGGTAGCAATAACATAGAAGGAGTATTGGACAGGTGTGCAAAGTATTTCTAAGGTAAATTGATAGGTCTTGCTGATCGGTTGAATGATCTTTTACCCTCTCTACATCCACCCCCTTGGGCATTTAACTTTGAAGTGTCCTCTGCCTCTGTCTCTGTACTTGACCATGTGCCAGTCTTTGGGTAATAGAATGAAGCAGAAGTGCAAGTATGGTGCTTCTAAGTCTACAACTCGAGAGGCCTTGCTCACTCTTGTGTTTCTGTCATCTCCATGAGGACATTCCTGAGGTAGCCTACTGGCATGGAACAGATATGTGGCAGAGACTTGAAGTGCCCAGTCAGCCCAGTTGAGACTCGTCTAGATCAGTGGTCAGCAAACTCATTAGTCAACAGAGCCAAATATCAACAGTACAATGACTGAAATTTCTTTTGAGAGCCAAATTTTTTAAACTGAAACTATATAGGTAGGTACATTGTTATTAACTTAATTAGGGTACTCCTACAGCTTAGGAAGAGCCACACTCAAGGGGCCAAAGAGCCCCATGTAGCTCGCGAGCCGCAGTTTGCCAACCATGGCCCTATGCCTACTTATTGCATGCAGGATGCTGTGATGAGCCATTCAGAGAAGTATAACAAAGTCTCGTGGAAGTTTATAGGCAGCACAGACACACACACACACACACAGAATGACTAACAATACAAAATAGATTGTGACCCCCAGATAAGTAGTATAGACAGGCTGCGGCTATTCAAAAAGAACATCCCATTTGCTAGAATGAGTAAGGATGGCTTGTCAAAGGAGGTGGGATATATAAGCCTTCAACAAAGTGCTAGTGAGTGAGGAACAGCTGAAAGTGCAGATCAGCGGATTTCCTTGAACTCGGCTAACTCCCAGGTTGCCAGGGTAAGCTGTCAGTGATGGAGGGCTCCGTCTTTGTCCTCAGTCCTTTGAGTCAGTATAAGAAGTACATGTCATTGCCCAGAGAATGGGGCAAAAAGCCAGCTGCATCCAGAATTACATGGGTTACTTTGTTGGAAAAAGTACAAAATTACTGCACATCGGACAAAATTCCTGTTTGTATCACAGATTGTTACAATAGTTACATTTTTATGTTATTGCCAGGTTATTCTCATTATGTTATGATACTGTCAGTAAAGAAAATTTGTGGAAAATTGTAAAGATAAAAATAAGTAAAGCTTTCTCATCATTTCACTGCAGTAATACACCCACTCTTCGCTTTAACACGCCCCTCCCTGCTTTGGGCTTACCCACACCTGCTTCTTCCTGATTTATGGCGTACACCAGTTGATATTATACACTTTTTGACTTAACACAGTACTTAGTTACTTAGTATTAATTTCCTTAGTACTAATTTAGCACCTGGCTAATATTCCCTCGTTCTATGTGTTAACTATTACTGAACCATTTCCCTTTCGTAAGATGTTCCAGTTTAGTAAAAGGGTTATATTTTCACTTTTTATTTTTTACTATTCTGGTTTAAATTTTCAACTTAAAAAAGCCATGGCATTTTAGAAATTGAGGCATGTTCTTTTCCCCCCCAGTATGTTCATGTGCCTAATTCAAGCTCCATATATGTGATATGTATCACTAGTTTCAAAAGGTCACATTCAAAAGGCGACCTGTGACACAAGTTACATCAAATACATTCTGGCAACGCGACACAGAGTTGGGGGATGGGAAGTAAACATAAAAGCACTTTGAATTAACAGAGAATGCACGTTGATCCCCCCCCCCCCCCCCCACCGCCTGCTTCCCTCGCTTTAAAGGAACACGTAATCCTGTGTAAGAGAAAACAAATAGCCGTGCACAACTGCTCCCTTTCCTATGCGGACGTTTCCTGCACTCCTAGTCCACCCTCTGCTCTTCATGTTCCCCACCTGCCCTTGGCTGGTCAGCCCAGCTGGTCTACTTCTCACTCACAGCCTGTTCCCAGCACCTGCCAGGTAGAACAGGGAGGCGCCCATCACTTCCAGGAGAGCGGGTGAGGGGTGAGGACTCCTGGACCACTGTGAGGGTGACCTGGAAGAAAGAGCCACTAGTTCTAGGGGATGCCACCCTGCCCCGCTGGGCTGTTTATGGGTATTCAGCCCTTTGCAGTCCCAGGGGTGAACGTAAGTATATTTGTGTTAGTGCGCGTAGTCTTACGTTCTGTAATGGTACTGGGAAGTTGTATGTACACGGTATATAGAGAAATTATGCATACACTTCAGTTCTTCATTAGCAAACTGGGAGTTTAGGCTTTTTCAGATGGGAGCTCCCAGTGCACATACATGTTTGAAACAGTAGTGGTGACTCATGATCATAACCCACTGGCAGGTCACAATCTGGTGCAGAGCTGGTGTTTAGTTACAGTAATTCAGTAGTGAACTTCACAAGTGGTTTATTATTTGTTGCAATATGATCTTTATAATAAACCCACCCTCCTTTGCTTGAATTTGGACAGGCTTCTTTCAGATAAAGAGAGAAAGCAATGGAGTTACAGTGAGTGCAGGAAATTAAACAGAACATCATCAACACAGTTATAACAATGCTTCATGCGGGAATATCATATGTCATGTGTTCTAGTGAATTTGAGAACTCCTGTTTTGAAATACTCGGCAAAGTGATAATGAGTTCAACAGGCTCAATCCATTCTAAAATGCATTTCCCTTCTTAGAAATCTTCAATAATTCCCACTTGTGTACTGATCAAGTCCAGAAATCTCAGCATGGCGCACTGCCTTCCATGAGTTTTTCCTTGCCTACATGCCCAGCCTCTCTCTCCAGCCATTTTCCCACAGACAGCCATGCTACAAATGGTTTGAGCTATGCACAGTTGTGCATTTATGCCACGCTTCTTAGCATGCTGTTTCCTCCGGGGGAATATCTCACACCCTTCAGTGTGCTGGCACTGCCACTCGTCCTGCAAGACCCCCTTGGCTCTGTCAGTATTTCCTTTTTCTAAAATTTAATTTAATTTTTATTTATTTTTTAAAAAAATATTTATTGTTGAAAGTATTGCACCTGTCCCCCCTTTTCCCCATTGACCCCTTTTAGCCTGCTCCCTCACCCTACTCCAGGCCTTTACCACACTATTGTCTGTGTTCATGGGTTATGCATATATGCATACAAGGCCTTTGAAGCCTTCCCATCAAGCATAATTGATCTCTTTTTCCCATTTGCCTCTATTGAACATGACATATGTCCACTTTCACACTTCTCTCTTGGGAATTTAAACATCTATTGCTCCTAAATTACTGCAAGCTTTTTGTAAGCTGAACCTGTGCCTTATTTGCTTTGGGCCTCTGGTACTGTTCACAGTTAAGAGAAGCCTTTAGCCCTGGCTGGTTGGTGTGGCTCAGTTGGTTAGTTGTTGTCCCGTGCACTGAAATGTTACTGGTTCAGTTACCAGTCAGGGCACATGCCCGGGTTGGAAGCATGCATTTTGCTCTCACATCATTTCTCTCTCCCCCTTTCTAAAAAAAAGAGAGAGGGAGGGAGGGAGAGAGGATGGGGGAGAGAGAGAGAGAAAGAAAGAGAGAGAGAGAGAGAGAGAGAGAGAGAGAGAGAGAGAGAGAGAGACCTTTAATGAATGGTTGATGAATTAATGACCTGGCAACTTGGCTGGATCTGAATGACCCCCCACACCCACCCTTTCCAACCTACAAAAGAATATGCTCAATGTTGTTTTCTCGGGGTGGGGGTAAAGCTGTAAGACACTCTGAGAGAAACCAAGACATTCACCCAATTACCATGTGCTTTGAGGGCTACAGAAGTTACCCTTGCCAATAGACATACTGACTTAGCTTCATGCAGGTGCCTTGCTGATGTTGTCCTGCTGTGTACCTCCACATTGACCTTGCCACCTCCTCTCATTCTGCACCCCTTCCTACATATCCCCAACCCAGGCACTATCCCCAGTGTATCTGAATCCTGGGCCATGATCTTTGTTCATGTCTGTGTATCAGCTAAATGGAAAAGAGCTGGCTCATTTCCAGAAAAATAATCTCCATGTAATCTGGACTCAGTTGACTGGCCAGGCTGCTGGGAGGCTTCGGTGGGTGGTCTGTGGCATGGCCTCCGCCATGCTAGGGAGATCTGGTTACAGACACCTGAACTTTTAGTAACAGGGAACACACATTAAACAGATAGCTGTCAGGGGTGTAATTTCTGATCAATCATTGTTTCTCAATCTGGCCCATTATTGGAACTCAATAACATTTATCAGATAAAAGGAAGAGTGACTCTGTTTATCACAGTGTTTTCCTGGTAACATGGTCTCGTTGTTGTGACGAGAAAGAAATGAGGACCATGGAGACTTAATACGACCAGAGGTGGGAAAGGCTTGTGGAGCGAAGCAGATGGGGCCAAAGGAAGAGCCATGCTTTGGAGTTTTGCCCTGTTCACAAGAGGATGCTCACTGTAAAGGCACCTGTTTTGCCTATAGAAGCCACCCAGTGAGGACTGGAGTGGTCGTGTTTGTTCTGGGGCAGTGCCTTGAGCAAGGGTGTGGCCAGTCCTCTTCATCTTTCCACTCTGACCAGCTTTTCTGGGGGTCCTGGTGCTTTGCCCACCTAGAATCATTCTAACAGGTAAACCGATGAAAACTCCCCCGCTGCCCCATTCACAGCTTCTCCTGTGGTCAAAGACAACTGCTGTTATGGCCACAGGCTTGGACTCCCTTCTATGCAAGTAGTGAAGAGACTGTAATGAAGCCATACATGTCCTAGACATGCTTCCCTATCTGGGCTGACTTCTCCAGAACCAGGAACCTGGTGATTCATTGAAGCGTGTTTTATTGAAAAATAAACATAAATTAAGCTTTAATATTCAATATGAATAGCTTACAGGTTGATGAATAGACATATACTGGAGGAACCTTTAAAAAAATATTTTACTGATGGAGCACTTAATCAAATAAGCTGGTGTCCATTGCTCTAGACCAGCGGTTCTCAACCTGTGGGTCGCGACCCCTTTGGGGGTTGAACGACCCTTTCACAGGGGTCGCCTAAATACATCCTGCATATCAGATATTTACATTATGATTCATAACAGTAGCAAAATTACAGTTATGAAGTAGCAACGAAAATAATTTTATGGTTGGGGGTCACCACAACATGAGGAACTGTATTAAAGGATCGTGGCATTAGGAAGATTGAGAACCACTGCTCTAGACAATACGTGCCCGGAGCCAAAAGGATCTGACTGGGGAAGGGCTTCAGGATCCTGTGTAGGAATTCGCTGCATTCAGCCATCTGCCTCTAATAGCAGTTCATCCCACCTAGAATCGTGTGAAGTCTCCTCTCACAGATCGCCTTGAACCTTATGACCCAGTTCGTGTGGATTGTGTTTGTCCACTTATGGGCTGACATGTGAGCAATTGTATTATTGCATTATTTATAAGAAAAAAAATCCTTAGCTCTTTACTACATGCCCTGTCTTTATGAAGAATGGCGCTTTGCATCGTGCGTGGAATCTGAGATTCTCTAGGCCTCACTGACCGTGTCTCGTTACCATCTCTTATCAGACATCCTGGTCTATCAGGAAAATAGCATGAATTTTTTAAGACCATGAACACATATAATGCAATAGAACACAATCCTTTCAAAGGAGTTATTATAAAGCTCTTTAGTCCTTGTAAGAAAGTCCCTGACTACATATTTATAATATATATTAGATGTCTCTGAATGCATATTTAGATGACAAGTTATACGTTTAGCTGTCCCAGAGTACTTATTTTAAAATGTTACAAAGAATTAGGGAAACTCCCAGAGACCCATCACAGTCTCCGCAACTATAAAGCCAGAGAAAGTTATTTGCAGAAGCGGCTGACCTCTTGTGCACAGGGGACTGTTTGGCACCACTTTAATTGTGCTCTTTTAAAATAGGATTAGAAGTGAAGCAAATAGAACAAATTCAGTGCCCATTGCACAGGCAAAGAACCTTCCAAGTCAGGCTTACCTGAAATGCAATTTAATAAATCAAATAGTCCTAGTTAAAATAAGCTAAAATATCTAACACACTTATTCACCGTGTCCCTTTCTGTGCCCAGATCACATAAGAATTTTCCTCTTTTCATGCATTCATTCAAGACATATTTATTGGGGGTATGTTTTTCCTTGGCATAGTTCTCACCCACCCACCCAGTATGCTGGTCACAGACATCACTGGGTTTGTCAATGTCACCTTGTTAGTGTGTTTAGTCAGTTAGTTCCTAAAGCAAAGTGCTGTTTTGCTGTGCACCCCTGTGAAATGGGGTGTCAGTGAGAGAATGGCTGAAAAGAGGTGGGCTCACCTCAGAAACTGGCTCCTGCTGGCCATGGACATTCCAGATTACTTCTTAGTTTTAGGGACTTTTCAAATATTTTTATGTTTTGCATGTGCATGCTGGATATTTTATAAGGTGACCTCAAGTGTCTAGAATATTTAGAGCAATTATAAAAAAAGAAAGGGTAGTTTGACTTAAGAGAAGGGGGTGTGGAATCCTAGAATTCTGAGCTAAAAGGCATTATTCTACCTAATCCCTCCTCCTTTGAAAGATGAGCATATAGGGGATACCCAGAGAAGTCTGTTCCTTTTTAAACATTATACCCACAGCTACTTGGAGAAAACAGGATTAAGAGGCACCCTGGCCTGTGTTCTTGCCACACTTTGCCGAATTGCTTTTGGAAAAGCCACACATCACTCCTTAACCACCCATCTTTCTTCAGAATGTTATTTTCTGTGTAAAGTGGTGTGAGGTCTCCACCTCAAACACAACCAAAGATCTGGTGTTATAAAAGAAAAAAAATGCTTTACAGAGAAAGTGGTAATACATTAGCAGAGGCCTTCCTGACCTCTTTTGCACAGAATGCGGTATTTCTCCCTGGTATGCCCAGAGCAGGGAGCTGAAAACCACAAGGTATGGGAAAGTTTGACACTGAATACCAAGGACATACCTTGGATACCAGGAGTGGTTTTGGGGTTTCCCTGTGGACACCTGAAATTGAATGCGATATTGTGCACTGGTTGCATGTTACTAGGGAGAGCATCAAAAGCTTTCTCTAAGAGGTCTGTCTGTAGCCTTCCTCCCCCAGAAGTTTAAGAACTACTTGAGTCAAATCTTGACTATGACTCATGGACATCTAGGATGGTGGTGGAAGCTACCAGTGTGGTCTCAATATGACAGGGCTCTGAAAGTGACATTTTCATTCTGTAAATATAAGCCATGGATGGGACTGAAGTTGTGATGAGGTAGGGAGTGAGAAACCAGGAAATGACTATGGGGAAAGGACAAGGAGAGAGAGCGGTAGCTGTCCCTCCCCCATAAACCCAATTCACTGTCCTGCCTTGCCTGGAAATTTTGTTTAGACTTATAACCTGGGATTCTAACAATGGGGAAATGCATTTGATTTAAGTCCTCCTTTTGTTCTCACTAGTTCCTTCCATCTTCACTCTCTGAGTTTTTAAAAACCTGCTAGGCCAGTAGTTGTTTGAGGATGAGGGTGGGAGGAGGGAAGGACTGCAGAACAGCTGGAGAGAACTTTGGGGGATGATGGAAATGCTCTTGGACTTCACTGTAGTGATCACGGAACAGCACACTGAAAATATACACATTTTATTTATGTAAATTATACCTCAATATAGTTGACTTAAGAAAAAAAATGAAGATTGAATTGCTTGTTGTTCACCCCAGTTCCCAGATGATCCCTGCTTTTTGTGAAGGCCACTGGTACTTAGAATTGGTACTGGTGCTTAGTAAATATAAACACCTTTTGTCACTCCATCTTCCCAGCTTCTCCCCTACTGGCCTCTCAGTTGAAGGCCTGGCCCAAGACTTGCTCTTCTCCTCTCTGAGTTCTCCAAAGCAGCAAGTTCTACAGCAAGGAAATACACAGCAGTGATGATAATGATGATGCAGGTGAAAAAAGGGAGCGCTTCAATGTTGCTAAATCACATAGAAAACTGTCTCCATGGCTTTGGCAGGAATTGAGGAAGGGTAAATTTCTTGATTAACCAAAAAGTAGATTTGAAGTCAGGTGACTTGTGTTCAGGTCCTGGTTGACACTTAATCTATGTGATTTTGGGTAAATCTTTTCACTTCTCTGAGCTCTACTTTATATCTTTAAATGGAGATAAAGAAATACTTGTCTTACCTATGTCTTTAGGACCTATATATGGAGAGACCTCCACAAATTATAAACCTCTATGCAATTATTTTTTATAGGGTATAATTAAATTACAATAAAAAATTTCTTTTTTTAAAATTTATCTTTGCTGTTGAAAGAATTACAGATGACCCCTGTTTTTTCCCCACTGATCCCCTCCAGCTGGATCCTACCCCCTCCGCAGGGCTTCACTATAATATTTTCGATGTCCATGGGTTATGTATATACATATATGTTATTTGATTAATCTCTTCCTGCCCTGCCCACCCCACCCTCCCAATTCATCAGTCTGTTGCATGCTTCCATGTCTCTGGATTTCTTTTGTCCATCAGTTTATTTTGTTCATTAGGTTCCACATATAAGTGAGATCATGTGTTACATGTTTTTCTCTGACCGGCTTATTTCACTTAGCATAATACTCTTTAGGTCCTTTCATGCTGTCTCAAAGGTTAACATATTTCTTTTATTCAAAAAGTTGACATTTTACCAAAAAGTAATCTACATTATTGAACTTCAACAGTTTCTTAAAGCTCCTGAAATAATTTTATTACATGATTATGGGATCAAACATGGTAAAGCATTTTAAGTTATAAATAGCAAATTCTCTTCCATCAATTTCTTTATTTTGGCATATTTTAGAGATCTTTACTGTCATTATCGTTAATATTTTTAATTCAGACTGCTCAAGTATAGATATTTTAATTTCTGTTCAGTAATTTATTATGTTTTTGAACACCAAATAATATTTATTAAATGGCAATATGAACACTTTTGCATTTTTAAATGAGTATATTTACAGTTGAAATCACCCTCCTGGATGTTTGTTGTTTTAGTTGATAATTTTATGGGCTCATTATTTTCTACATTCATCTTTCCCTTCTTTGTAATTTTTTAAAAAAGAAAGACTAAAGCTCATCCCATAACAGATAAGTTATTAAGAATCATTGTCATTTCTTGTTTCAAAGTTGAAGTGATTTTTGAAAAGAAATCTGTGGTTTTCAACTTTGTTCAGAATCTAAAACAATGTCAAATGTTTGCCAAGTTGGAAAGTAAAATATTAGGAGAAAATTTAATTTCCAAGTTCCCAAAAGGTCATGTTGAGGCAAATGAAAAAGATAAATTTAATTAGTTTCTTTTAAATAAAAATGACTTAAGTGCCCTTTAGAGAAAAACACCATTTCAACAAATGTGTTCTAAACGGAAGTGACAAATTCTATTGCTTCAGGAATAGATATAAAAAAAGTAAATCAACAATACTAAGCTCCACATAATAATCCACAGTGAGTCAGTAGAGGTTATGGCAACAGAGGCCTGAAGGGTACAAATCAGCTATTAAAATGTCTGAGTTCATTATGTGCACAAAAGCTTTGTATCCTGCAGAGAGAACAGAGCTGGGAATGGTACTTAGGGTTTGTCTGTATTTCATGCTCAGAGAAGAGTCCAATTTTAAGTAGTAACAGCATGTCTACAAGTTTTCAGTTTTATTTCCTGAACTAAAACAAATAGCCCCACTCCACAAAGAGGCAGACTCAGATGTCACTCGTTTGATCTATTTCAAAACATCTTGCTTTATCACAGGAACTACTTCTGACAACTCTTTCAAAAAGATTGCATAGGAGGGGGATCAAGAGTCCGTGTAAGTCCCATCCTGCAGCCACAGTTTCTGCATGCCATTCACAGCATGGGCGCCATTGCAGATGAAGCAGCAAGGTAGAGAGATCCCAAACAAACATCTGTAGGAAATAGGAGCCCTTATCACAGGCGGCCCAGAAAGCAATGCTCTTTACAAAGCTCATTCCCTATTGGGGATCTCTTTGGCCGTGAATATCTGACATACCAGTGATTGTGGTGACCACTGCTTCATTAAACTAAAGAACAAGTGAGCAAAAGCTGCTGCTGAACTAGTACTCTAAGTAAGGCATGGCCTGTGGACAGTCAGTGCAGAATATATAGTTTAAAACATTATCAATTTGTTCATGTGCTCAGTAAGCATCTAGAGAGAGCCTGATGGCTATGGACTAGGGTCTGTGCTAGTAAGATTCAAATATGAACCGAAGCCTATGAATCCCTGCCTTCTTAGATGTTTAGAGTACACTTTAATATACTTTAATACTTATGGTGTAGTAACTGAGTTCTTGCCCATTAGGGATCCTTGGGGTGAAGCAGTTGTTGTTTTTGTGAATGTAGCCTAATTTTTAGGTAATTTTGCAACTTGCCATTTCGATGTTTCCTGTTTTTATTCCTGGTACAAGGAATTTCTTTATTCCACAAAGGTGTACTGAACACCTTTTGCTAAGCAAATTTCTGGGGCAATAGATAGATCACTGTGCTGAAGACTACCCAGCAGGACAGTAATAAGCTATTTTGAGATGGGACTTTGAGAATGCCTTCGCAAAGAGTGCACCATTCCTGCACGCACGTGCGCACGTGTTTGGCGCGCACACACACACACACACACGTTTTCATTCTATTATCAACACACAGTGCGCACTGAGGATTATATATGATTGTTATTCACCTCAACCATATAATATGCCACCCTTTTATTTATATTTTTGATTGCTGAAGATTTTTCATTATAGAATGACCCCATTTATTTATGTACTTATTTATTTTAATATGGAGAGGGAGAGGGAAAGGGAAAGGGAGAGAGAGATAGAAGGAGATATCTGTTGTTCACTTACCTATGCATTCATTGGTTGATTCCTGCATATGCTCCTACCAGGGATCAAACCCACAGCTTTTTCTTTCATTTTTATTTTTTATTTTTAAAGTTTCTTAGAAAACAAAACCACATTCACTCATTATTTTGACACAGTTGCAGGAAACATCCACTATGTACTCTTACTTTGCTAGGGGCAGCAGTAGAGTGGGCAGTAACACAGGCAGGGTGCTCTCTTCTCTGTGTTGCCTGTCACTGGGCCACTCTAATGCACCTGCTGTCAGGAACATGGAAAACAGATCCCTCCAGGAGTCATATATTCAACACCAGGCTCCAAAGATCCAGGCCAGACCTGATAGTGGTTCTGTCCTATTTTCACACCCCTCCACATTTCCCGACACCATTACCTTCACCCTAACAATGACAAAGAGTTTGCTCTGAAGTTAATGAAGCTTAAGTTTCAAGAATCAGTAGTTGTCCAGGTAGCTTCAAGGTCCAGGTGGCTTTCCTTGTCCTGCAAGAGACCCTAGTAATGGGTTCATACAGTCATAAGTTTTCATAAAATTGGCAAAAGGAAAATATTTTATTGATTTTTTAAAAGGGGCACTTCATATTATATAAACTTCAGCTCACTCAACATCCCCTGAAAAGTAGTTCTTCATCCACTGCATGATGATGATGATGATGATGATTAATAGCTAATGTTATTGTGAGCTTCTTGAGTGCCATGCACAATGATAAGTGCTTTACCTATGGTCCCATATAATCCTATTGTTCTTTAGGACCTCACTAACAATGATATAAAACTAGCAGCAAGCTTCAGATACCAAGATTTTTGAGTATAAAATACCCTGAACCATGACTTAATCCCCAAAATAAAAATTAAAAAACCAGGAGGTTTCCTTATAACAGCATTTCTGACCATAGGGTCTGTAGATCTCCATGATGTTAATGGAAAATGCAGGGTTGTATGAGCTTGGACAAGGGAAAATATATCTTCATTTTCACTAACCTCTAACTGCAAATTTAACATTTCTTCAATTATGAATGTAGGATCCAAATCACAGTAGGATTAGCAGTTCTTATGATTTTGTCATCAATAGAAATTATAAATGTTTTCATAACACGTATCATGTGGCAGAAATCTGGAAATATTATTTATGCTAAAATAGTGCTTTAGATTTTAGTAATTATTAGACCTGCTGCTAGAATTTTTTTAATCTTTTAAGAAAGAAGCACATTTATTATAGCAATGCAATTATTTAAAAGCATCTTGACAAATGTGTTTCAGGATAATCGGTTTACTTTGTTATCCTCTGCTTTGGTTATATGAACTTAATGAGAATATTCTAAGAAGCATGCATAGGTTTCACCAGACTGCTAATAGAGACAATGACACAAAATGAAAAGATAATGGATTCTTGCGCACATCTACTTCTAGCAAAGATGAGGGATGAGAGACTACATTTATGCACCCACCTTAAACAACTTAAAAAATGGATAAAGTATATAGAACAATAGTTTAAAGATATTAGACAATAAGTAATGTAATATAATGATACTTAATGAAAGTTTTTTTTTTTTTTAAATGAGGCAAGCCTTATGATTGTCCCAGCTTCCTTCTCAAGAGTTTCCAGAAAGGGGCACCTCAAACAGATCCCAGTCATTTCCCCAAATTGTGGCGATGGAGTTGAAAATTCAGGGAGACCAAATATGCTAGAAGTTACAGGGCAGACTCCTGGAGAGGAGAGAGCTTCTCAGAGAGAGAGCTTGTGAGATCTCCAAGTGCTCTCCGTAAGTCTATTGTATCCTGCTCAGGACAAGGAGGTGATGAAATCACTGTATCGGGAGAAAGAACCTACAAAGGATCAGGTGAAATAGTCCCAAGAGATCACACAGGGCTTGTAATAATTTTTGTTACTCTCAGTTATAGTGGAACAACCTGGTAATGCACAGGGCATTAGGTTAGAGCATTCAGGATTATATTGTCTTGGTAATGGTGAAACTTTAGCCCTAGCTGCACTGGTCTGCCATAGCAAAGCTTATTTGCAAGCCTTGAAAAGCTTACCAAATAATTTATTTGAGTCTCAGGAAAAAAATCTCAAACATATTTAAAAGAATATAAAAATATCCAGCATCTAAAAATGTAAAATTCATATGTTAATTATGTTAACATTGAACATGTTAAGCATTTAATGAAAATTTACTTATGCATGCAAAAAATCAAAGAAATACCATTATTAGGAGAAAAGATCAATCAATACAAAAAGACTCAGAAATAAAGCAGATGAAAGAATTAGCACACAAGTATATTAAAGCAATATTATACATATATCCTACATGCTCAAAAAAGCAAAAAGAATATGATCATGTTAAGGAGAGACATGGGAGATATTTAGAAAGATCCAAATAAAACAGAGATGAGAAATAAGTGTCTCACATTAAAAATACATAGGATGTGCCCCACCCCTTCTCCAGTGAAATTTTGTCGCTCCAAGTTTGGTGGATGGAGTTCTAAGGTCAGGAGTAGCAGTGCACTCAAAGCTCTCCCCATAGTTTCAGTAACCAGATCCGAGTTTGAAGAGCTGTCCGTGAGGGCAGGGACAGTGGAGAAGTTCTGGCTGTAGTCAGACCTGCTGAGAGTGGACATCATCTCCTGGGGTTGCACCATCACAGCCCTAGAGGTCAAAGACAGGCAGAGCAGAGCCTCAAATGTGGTGCTTGGCTTTGCCAAGTTGTATGGGATCCTCCAAAAGCAGCCCTACTTTGGAGCAATCGTTGGCAAGGTGGCCAACAGAATTGCCAAAGGAACATTCACATCAGATGGGAAGGGGTGTAAGCTGGCCATTAACAACAGGCCCAACAGTCTGCATGCAGGCATCAGAAGGTTTGATAAGGTCCTCTGGACTCCTCAGGTGCTGTCAAATGGCATCTACTTCTCACAGGTCAGTGTAATGGTGAGGAAGGTTACCCTGGGGAGTTAAAAGTATGGGTAACATTCACGCTGAATGGTGAGGAACTTGCGGTCAGCTATTGAGCACAGGCCAGTCAGACCAAACCGATCAATCTGATAACCATTCTTTTTTCAACCTGGAAAGCCAGGGTTCCCTGAATATATATGACCATGAAGTCACTATAGAATATGATGCCTTTTAACCTGTGGATGAAACCCTGATTCCTTCAGGAGAATTTGTTCAGTGCAGGGAACTATGACCTGATAGCAGCCTTCAGCCAACAGCCAGCAAAAAGTTAGGCCCCTCAGCCAAACAGTTTCAATGAAATGAATTCTGCCAACAACCTGAATAAGCTTGAACTCAGATTCTTTCCAGTTGAGCCTCCAGATGAAAACACAGCCCAGCATCCCTTGATTGCGACCTCATAATATATTTTGTAGATTGAGTCAGTAAGACTTACAGATGGATTGGATAGGGATTCAGTTGAAAGAGGGTCTGAGAGAAGGAAAAATCAAGAAGGATCTAGCTTGATTTGACACTAAGTGCATGGTGATTTACTAAACTAGAAAAGACCATGGATTAACACGGGGATGATGAACATGGGATCAAGAATTCTCTATTGACTGTACTAACTTTGAGATACCTGTGATATCTGCAAGGGGAAATATTTAAATTGTAAAACTTGTAAAAAAGACCTGCTATAAATAAATGATAGATTTTATTTTCTTCCTTTTTTTCCCCTACAGCCTTCCACTTAAATCAATACTAGATCATAGTAATAATTGATGGTGAAAACTCTATTAAATTTTATTAAAAAGGATTTCATCTTCGTGGCAATACCAAAGATAACTAGCTGAGGGAAAATGTGGAGTAGTGAAGAATATACAGTATTTGGTCCTTCTACTTCAATTTCCTAAATAACACATGAATTTATGAAATAAAATCCATACCTAAAATCAATTCCACTAACTCCTCTATTGACCTTTTCAGCTCTCTAGATCCCTATTCAAATCCACAAGTCAGAGAGTTTTAAAATCTTATATAGAGACTAAGAAAAATATCTATTTTCTAGGTTTTGTTAAGACATGGTTAGTTAGGTGAGGTTAAAGTTGTCTAATTAGCCATCCCAAAGCTGTGTCTTTCTCATTTGCAACCAAAGGACACTCAATTAAAAGGAGGAATTCTCCTCCTGCGAATTCTCAGAACTTATTTAGAAATTACTTAGAATCCAATTTTTATACCCAGGGAGTCTAGTAGGAAGGAGTCAGGCTCATTACTGCTTATCAGAAATTACTTTTCATCTCAAGTCCCCCCCCTTTTTTTTTATACTTTGAAAGGCCAATTTTGATAAGAAGCAAAGATTTGAGTCAACGAGGGGAAAATCATTCCAAGCAGTGATCAATGAAGCCCAGTTAGCCAGGCTTATTTAGAGTTGCTGAGAAATGTTCTTGCCAATGACCAAAACTTATAAAACAATAAGTACCCTACTCTAAATATGCTTTGGAAGCACTGAAGGAAATGATATATCTGTTATGATTAAAAGTACATCATGGGTTTCTATGCTTCAGGACGAAGGAGCAAAGATACTGAAAATAGGTGATTTGTTAGTGTTACCAGATTGTGGGATTTTTTCCTTCATTTTTCAATCTTTTTTGTAGATAATATTGGGGGAGTGGGGAGCATTGAAATATATTGCAAAAATCTCATAATTTTTATTTAAACTGCAATAGAATCACCAAACTGTGCAAACAACAAATCTCAATTTGGGTATTATATTTATAGTAGATGTTGCAAATAACTATCCTAAATGTTTGGTACCAATAATTGTCTTAACATAATGGAGAAGATATAATGATCTAGAGACTGATTCAATCAAATTTGCTTTGATCTTATGCAATCACTATTAATATTTGCTCTCAGTATGCATATGAGTCCTTTCCACGGCCCACAAGTGCCCCGTGTGGTCTAAGTTTTGCTTACTTCCTCTTCCTGCTTCTTGCCAACCACTCCTCTCTCACTCTCTCCAGCCCTTCAGGCCTTATTACTTCTTCTTGAATAAACTTACAAATATTTCCATCCTTGGATCTTTATATTTGCTATTCGCTCTGCCTGAACCATTTTTCCCTTGATCTCCATTCAATTTATCACTGGCTTCGCGCAATTCTTAGTTTAAATGTGACCATCTCAGAGAGGGCTTTGGTGACCAACCACACCATCTTATATTATTGCACTCACATTTCCACCACTCACAACAGTCACTCTCCAACTCATCATACCTTTGATATTTCAAAGTAGCAGATACCGCACAATCTTTGAATTACCTTTATTCGTTGGATTACTTGTTTATTGTCTGTGTCCCCTCAACACACATGCATGTGCACACACACACATAGATGTAAACTCCATGAACACACAGACCTTGTACCTCCTCCACACCCTTCACCTTTGTATCTGCAGTGCCTAAAACATCTCTAGTGTAAAGCAGGCATTCTCTAATATTTGTTGGATATGTAGTTAAGTTGAATATATTAGAACAAGAATCTGAGTTTTGTCTGTCAAATTTGATAATCAAATGACAGTATTATGGCTGACATTAGTAATAATTATTATTATAACTAGAGGTCTGGTACATGAAATTTGTGAAGGGGTGGGAGACGGGTGGGGGGGGGTGGGGAGAGTCTCAGCCCAGCCTGCACACTCTCCAATCTGGGACCTCTTGGGGGTTGTCTGACTGTCAGTTTAGGCTGATTCCCAGGATCGGACCTAAACTGGCATTCGGACATCCCTCTCACAATCCTAGACCACTGGTTCCTAACCGCTTGCTTGCCTGCCTTCCTGGTCACCCCTAACTGCCCGCCCTGCCGGCCTGGTAGCCCTCCGCAGCCTGCTTGTTCAGTCATTTGGTCATCCCTCACTAAACCCCAGCTGGCCTGGTTGCCTCACCAGCCTGTTTGTTCAGTCATTTGGTTGTCCCTCACTAACCCCCTGCTGGCCTGATCATCCCATGCAGCTGCTTGTTCAGTTTTTTGGTCGTCCCTCACTAACCCCTCTGCCAGCCTGCTTGTAGGCAGCCATCTTGTGAGGGCATGAGGGTTAATTTTCATATTACCTCTTTATTATATAGGATAATAACTCCTTTAACTTCTTATTGATAGAGTGAGGTACATGGAATATCAGAAAGAGCTTCTTCTTGGAAATTTAATCGCTTTTTGTCATTGGATGAGTCATTCTATTTGAAATGGAAAATCTGGTCCTCACATGTTAATTTAAGGATTAGCTAAGGTCATCTTAGTCACACACACACACACACACACACACACACACACAATCCCAAAGGGATAAAACCCATAAGATTAGAACTTCCACAGGCAGAACATATTTGTAAAATATGTGAGGAATGTATGTGTTTCTGTTTGCATACTCACATTTATATCACATGGGAAGAAAAAGGCAATAGGTGTGCATTGGCTCATGTCAATAGGTACCAGATTTGGTCCTGCCACCTGGGCAACACAGTGCTTGTGCAATCTCTGAGGATATTGAAAGGTGATTCTTAGATATTGGGGTTTTTTTTTGCCTTTTACATCCATCCAGTGTGATTCATTTCAAATTTTGGTACTGCCATGGGGGTTTTTCAGACTACTTCAGTATGATATGTTCTCTCCATTTCTATGACATCCTGTAGAAATTATTGATAATTAAATGTGTTGTCTTGTGCCATTTTTGTTGTCTTAAATTTTTACTTTGGATTCTTTTTGTTTTGATTGTTTGGGACTATTATTTAAAACTTCAGACATTATGTCTCATCTCCCTAACTGGATTTTTGATGTAGAGATGACACTTTAAGCCATTTTTATTCCTCACGGACCCTGGCACTGTGCCTTACATAGCAGGAAAACAATACAGATGTTGCTTGACTGGCAATGCTAGTGCATGAGTGCTTCATCACCATCCCCCATGCCCCATCTAAGCCCCTTTTCTCAAGTGGGAAATTTATAGGTGTTTTTATGAAAATTGAACTTCTTCCAGTAGTGGCTATGAGTACTGATCTGGAGCTACTCTAGACATAAATATATTTCTTACTCCTCTGACATCAGAGATTAAATCAATCCTTGGCTGTAATGAACTAAAATTAAGATAGCCAAGTTCTTTGGATTCTCATATAAAACAAAAACCACATTAGTTGTGATGTTTTGTTGTTACTGTTTTTTCCTACTTCTGTGAGCCATAATAAATTGTGATTACTCTGTTCACAGTGAATAGATAAAGAGCCTTCTTTTCCTTATTAAGGTTAGACAAGAATGCAGGTATGCTATCTCTTATAAAGATTACTTCACCTTTAGTGGAGAGGGGGAAGAGTAAACATAAAGCTAAAACCTGTTCTTCAAGAACTCGGCCCTGTAAGTTCCTGGTCTGGCTTATAATTCATTAAATTCCTTCGCAAAACAGATGGCATTGAAATAGGCATGTGGGCAGAAAGGAAATGCCTGACCATAAAGAGATGTAGTACAAGACCAATTCAATAATACATATGTATGTGGGAAATATTTCTTTTTCAGAAAAGGCTTTTCAGTAAGAATACCTCAGATTCCAGAAGGGGTAGTAACAATCCACCATAGCAATTGCAGAAACAACCAAGTTCTAAATATAATTAGTTTTTCATTTTCGTATTAGATTTTCAATTGCAAACTGGGTTACACAAGTGTACTCTGCATGGGGCTTCTAATTTTCCCCTGAAATATTGCTCAAGCTGTTCTTCAGAGGCCCCGCAATGTTCTATCTTGTGCTTCACAATTGCCTAATTACATGCATCCTTTCCCTCGCAATGCAAAGTCTTCTCCTCCATAAACTCTTTCCTTGTCATCTCTGCCCATAACAAGTTCTCTTGATTCAACTCCTATAGCCCTTACTGCATGTACATCTCATTTAAATCTCAACATATCCAGTAGTTCTTAGTTTATTTTCAAATGGAAGGTGGTTCTGACCAGAGCAAATGGTAAGCATCTTTCAAAGCCCAAGAGTTATATGGCCACAGCGTATATTGAGGGCACATCAGAGCCATGCCAATGGGGCCCAGAGAGACATATTTTTTAAAACAATATATACTGTATATAATTTTATTGATTTCAGAGAGGAAATGAGAGAGAGATAGAAACATCAATGATGAGAGAGAATCATTGATCTGTTGGGGATCGAGCCCTCAACCCGGGCATTTGTCCTGACTGGGAATGGAACCCTGACTTCCTGGTTCATAGGTTGATGTTCAACCACTGAGCCACACCTGCTGGGCGCAGAGAGACAGATGTTAAAGTCAGAAAAACTTAGATCTGAAACATGTCTTCATTACATTATTCAGGGCCCACCTGAATAACCCAGAATAAACTCCTCCTCTCAGGAACCTTAACTTAACCACACTATTTACAGGTTCCAGAGATTCAAACATGGGTGTGTATTTTAGGGGCCACCATTCAATCTATATAGTGACCCTAACAAGAGATTTCAGTTTTTTAGAGCTACTGTTCCTCATCAGTAAGATGAAGACAATGACCCTTCATTGTCATGGCTATTTAAATATATTTTCCATGTAAAACATGTTTTTCAGGGTCACATAAATGGCAAAAAGTATTTCTCTTGATGGGCCACTCACTATTTTTATAATAAGTGCAGCTCCTGCAGCATCCTGGCCCCTAGAGGTGTCTCAGATGTACTTATAAGTATTAAGAGATTTATTCAAATGTCATATGACATTGGCCACCCACCCAACCCACTTTATATATCTGTTGTGATACCTGTCTTCTTTGCTTCCTGCCAAATCACTGCACCAGTGCCCAGGTCCATGCAAAGGGCCAAGCTTCCTGATACGGGAAGGTCTGCCAGCAGTGTGTTCCACAGCAGGGTCTGACTTTCACTAGTCTGAGGTTATTGGTTTGAGGAGCTGCTAAAATAATGCCATGATAGGCGATGTGCTACCACCACTGTGACCTGGCTGGTTTACTCAAACTCTTAAGTGCCAACGTTGCCTTGTTTTCTTTGTAGTTTTCCATGTGCACAAACCACCTTGCCCCCTTGTCAAAATAGAAAGACTCTCTTCTCTCTCTTTCTCCTATGTAATTTAAATATCTCTTCAATTGACAAGTACCATATATGAGTCCACGCACAATTTGGTCAGAACACAAATCAAGGTTACAGTTTCATAGAGTGACCTACCCCATTGACAAATGAGAGACTGTCATGGACCATGTGGGTTTGTCTGAAGTAGTACTCTCTTAAGAGGTTCTTAAGTTTCTTAGGCAAATAGGTAAGTCCACAATTTTTCCAAATATGTATGAATTCCAGTAATACCTAGAGCTGAGATTCAAACTGGAATACTTCATTACTCTCTCGCCTACACTTTCTCTCCCTCCCTGTTGCCCCACCCCCACAACTTACAAACACACAGTAAATACACCTTGTGCAGCACTTAGAATGTGGTAGGTGCCCAATAAATGCAAGGCTTTCTTCTGTATGTACTCATAGGGCTTTACACACATTAAGTAGTCAGTAAATATGCTTTGACCAGTGAAGAGGTGGATCTTTATTATACAAGAAAAATGGAAACATCTCTCATAAAATTGTAGTCACTTAATCTTGGCTTCTAACATCAGCCTTGATCATTGCTAAACATCTGGTTATTAGAAATAAGCCCCTAAACATAGACATTTATACATTAATATGTATGTAAATAATTGTCCATATGCCCTTTAAAATTCTCATTTCCTAAAGAGTTGCTTGCAATATTGCCAGTTGTAACCTACGAAGGGGAAAGGTCCCTGACTTTGTGTTGTAAACCCAGGGAAAGATCTTGCCAATTCTATAATAATATATACCTGGTGGTTTTCTTCAGGGAAAGACATGCTTCTTTTGACATACTTTTTTGAAATGTTTTTTAGATGCCAAAATTTCATATTTGCACAGAGAAAAAAATAAATATAAGAATTGTGATCCTTATTTTATAAATGAAAACCTAAAGACCTAGAAAATCGTAACTTTCTCACATCAACATAAAGGCCTTGTGCCTTCCCTGATTCAAAGTTGGATCATTTCAGAAGCAGTGTGCCAAGTTTCAAGCATTTATTGTGATTTATGTTTCATGGATCAATAATCATCTCTTACCCCTAAAATCATTCTAGATTGACACATTTCAGATCTGGTTGGGGCCAAGGGAATTAAAGTAATTATAATGTAAACATATTGGTATTTATGCTAATGCTTGCTAGAAAATGAAATCTAGAGAATGTGGATTGCCATATCCCTAAACCTAGTGTGTTCTCATCAAACATTTGAAGACTGAAAAACAAGAAGGTTGGAAAATTTGTGGGGGCAAAACAACTTGAAAATGTTAGCTAAATGGTAGCTTTAGAAGTAGAGTAAGGATGAAAGAATGTAAAAGGCTATTTAATTAGGGGAAAACTTGTAAGGATTGATCTAGATATATAGGAAATGGGAGTGGGATGGTTTCTCTACCTCCATCACATCCCTTTTACACATTATAGCATTTCACTTGGGGCATTATCTCTTTTCTTTTTCTGACAGGATGCTAAGGGGAAAAAACTGATATAATTCTTTAGCATTTGGGGTTTCTGTAGGGCCTAACCAGACAGCATTGGTGCTATTTAGTAGATTGGATGTGTCTGGTAGAGCAGCAAATAGAAAAAAGATAAGTCTGAATCCCTTCCCTACTAGCAATGTGATCTGGAAAAAGTTTATTTGCTTCTATGGACAGTAATAATATTGACAGGGTTGTTACAAGGTTCAGATGACACAGTTATGGAACAGTGGTTGGCTGGTGCACACGTTATATAAATAATGGGCTGTGCTACTGTTTATCATTTACTGTGCAAAACCTGATGCTTTCTTGTTGGAAATATATTCCAATCAAGGAAATCAGTAGCTTCAACCTCCATTCTAATTTAAAATTATATGCCCAGCCAGAGTGGCTCAATGGTTGAGCATTGAACTATGAACCAGGAAGTCACGGTTTGATTGCCAGTCAGGGCACATGCCCAGGTTGTGGGCTCAATCCCCAGTGGGGGGTGTGCAGGAAGCAGCAGATCAATGATTCTCTTTCATCATTGATGTTTCTATTCCTCTATTCCTTACTCTTCCTCTCTGAAATCAATAAAAAATATATTAAAAGAATAAAATTATATGCAGTATCCTACATAATAAAAGGCTAATATACAAATAGACTGAACTTGGAACAACTGAATAACTAAGCAACCAGTTGCTATGACGTGTACTGATCACCAGGAGGCATTCACAAAACATGGCGAGCATCGGCCACAGCAGGATGGTGGAGCAGATGAGCAATGGCATCAGACCAAGATGGGGCGCCGGTCACTATCATCAGGGTCAGCCTCTGATGGTTACTGAAAATTCTTTGCTCCCATGTGCCGTGGTCCCACGTGGCACTCACACCTGCTGACAGTGCCGGCCCCACTCACACCCGCTGCTGGGGCTGGAATGGCCGATCGCTCGGCACCATCAGTGGATGCAAGCAGGGGCTATTGCCCCTTATTGCCCATCAGGGCTTCTCCACCTCCCCCTGTTCCAGAGGGGCGATCAGGGCAGCAGCCGCCACTTGCACCCACTGCTGGCGCCAGCCCTAATTGCTCTGGGCTGTCAGCGGGTGTGAGCAGGGCTGGTGCCTTCAGTGTGTGGGAGCGGCAGTGGCAGGAACAGAGCTGCTGGCAGACAGGGGACTGGAGACCATCAGGGGGGCAGGCGGGGGTATGGAGGATGGGCTGAGACCCGCCCCTGTGCCCACTACAGTCTCGTGGCCCACAGTTCCTTTCAAGGTGCATGAATTCATACACTGGGCCCCTAGTTATATATGTTTATGTATATGCCTATACCAAAAATGTGTGTATGTGAATGTATATATACATATTTTTTCATATCTATGATTCTTCGTTGTTGAAAAATCAGGGTGCTGACAGTGATTTCCATTATCAGAGTTTTCTCAAGATAGCACATTTGGCTTGAGTTGTCAGCTTTAGTAGAAATGGAGACTATTTCAATCATTGTGATTGAACAGGGCATAAAATGGTCTGGAGACCATCATTTAAACCTTGAATACTACTTCAGCCAGGAAACTGGCAATGAGAAGCAAAAATCATCAGATTCATGGCCTTAGTTTAAGGGAATGATTTCTGGCATATAAGGAGGGAGAAAGTCAAAGACCTGCTATCAGCCAAGAAGAAAACACTGGAAGAGATTATATTAGATGTGAAGTGAGCTGTGCTATGGGCAACAAGTGCAGAGCAAAGAGGGCACTTTCCCTAAAACTACTTGCTGTTCTCAACCCCTTATGTTATACTATTTACAGTTGATAGACTGCAGGCATTAAAGCAACACTTTGCCTTGGTTATCTTTAAAGCAATGATATCAAGAAAGCACAGGTGGCCCAGCTGGGATACTGTTGGTTGGGCATCACCCTGTACACTAAAAGGTTACTGGTTCAATTCCCAGTCAGAACACATACCTGGGTTGTGGGTTTGATCCCCAGTTGGAGAATGTATGGAAGGCAACTGATTAATCATCAATCTATGTTTCCCTCTCCTCTCCTTTCTCCTCCTCCTCCTCCTCCTCCTCCTCCTCCTCCTCCTCCTCCTCCTCCTCCTCCTCCTCCTCCTCCTCCTCCTCCTCCTCCTCCTCCTCCTCCTCCTCTTCTTCTTCTTCTTCTTCTTCTTCTTCTTCTTCTTCTTCTTCTTCTTCTTCTTCTTCTTCTTTCTCCTCCTCCTCCTCTGCCTAAGCAAAGCATGTCCTTGGGTGATGATTAAAAAACAACAACAAAACAACCTTATAAAAAAATGAAAGCACAGATCCATTATCAATATACAATAACCAATATTTTAATGGTATGGATGAAATTACCCCTCAACTGGTAGACATTCGGGCCAGAGGAAGGAGCCATGCCCCTGGGCTGCATCCATTTTCCATTTACCTTCCCTAGCCCGCTGGAATCCATTCAGCATGGTTCTCAGGACAAAGCCCTTCTACCACACCCCTCCAGGACTGCTCAGAATTTTCTCAGTAGACAAGTTTCCCTAGATTTCCTTTTCCATTAACTCTTGAAGTCTTGAGATCTGTGGGTACATCTAGTCTGTCGTTATCAGCATAATTTCTTGCTTAATTTAGGTAAGCAACCCATCTTTTCTGAACTCAGTGGTGTACCAAGTGGGAGGTGGTGGGAGCTATCTGCTGGTGCAGAGTATTTTATCACTGACATAGTTGAGAATTGTCAGTGAGTGGTGATGATAAAAGGCAAGTCAACTTCTAGTAAGATATATTGTTTTTAAATTCTCTACAGCAGGGCATCCCCTTATTGTCTAAACTCCAGGCAGATCTCCAGCCTTGGACTGCCATTGTCTCAGCCCTGAGACTTCTGGAACTATTGCTCTAAGGTTGGTTTTTAGGGGGTGGGGCAGGATCAGGAACATCAAAATGGCCGTTAGTGTTTTGTTTTTATTCTCAGAGGAATTTTCTTAAGTCAAGACATTAAACCTGTTCAGTTATGCATTCATAAGTATTTGTGGAGTACTGTTAGACATATCCCTGTGCTAGATATTAGAGCAAAAGTTAACATAAAAATACGTGACTGTTTGGAAGTAGTTTCCAAACTCCCATGTATGCTTACCTGTCCTATTTATATAAATAGATTGCACAGATATACTCACCTACATGATTTTTCCTAAATTGGTATATCAAAAGTACTGTTATTTGCTTAAGATTTTCTTTAAATTGACACATTCTTAAATTTAAAACCATTTTAAAGGAAAATACTTTGTCTCTAAGTAGGTAAATGGAAATTCCTATGGCTTGTGATAAATAGAAGATACGTAAATACAAATACAATGGAAACAAGCCTGATTAATAAGCTATAGCTGAATCTTATGGTCTGTCAAGACCTCAGTTTTGTAAAACAGAAATTAGCAAAAGTAAGGACACACTTTAACCAATATAAGACTTTTTCTCTTAAAGTCATCAAAATTGTTGACAAGGAAATAGCATTATGATGTGCCTTGTTTCATCTAACACAGTCTTATTACCTACGATAACAACATTGCATGCTTTCTAAGGCCCTGTATGAGGCTATTGCCACACTTACTGGTTTTGTGTAGAGAAATCTTTTTTATTGAAGGCCAGGAATGCTTAGTTAATAGATATTGTGAATGTAACTTCATTTATTTTCTTTCTTTAGCCATTTGTAGGCAGTGCTTTGTCACTGCATGTGTAGCTGTACTAATGTCTTGTTCATTTCCTTTTCTGTCTTCTGTAGAATGCGGAGTCCTGGATTTCTTGACCACAGATTGTCAACCTGAAATCCTAAAGACAAGGACTCCTAACGGTAAGGCATGGGTCTCTTCCACATGGAATGATAATACTGTTTGACTGAAATTTGAACTTGAGAGATTCATTCTTCTTTGGGGAATTTATATCATATAATTTGGATTTTTGCCTCATACTGGCACTAGACATGCTTCACTAAGTGGTCAGGTTAGATTAGCTTTTCAGATTGTATTCTTTATTTAGTATAGATCAAAATTAAAGTTTTATTATAATTTTTAAGCCCTCTTTCCAGTTTAGAAAAACACAATAGAATGAGAATAAAGATAAATAATAGAAACACTGCTTGGAACTTATCATTTGAATAACAATTTAGGTCAGTTTGTTGCTTGCCATACTCTGAAAAAGCTTTATGGAGGTGCTTCCAAATTTTAATTAATGTAAAATGTATTGTTTCAGTAACCAAATATATGCACTGTAATGACCATGCCTGATAGGCATCGATGGAGCAGGGAAAGCTGTGTAAAGTGTATAGAGGAAAATACTCCTGATTTTCACCAAGTATTAAGAGTAGAATCAACTGAGACCAAGAAAGACTGCTAATTGACTGGGACATGTGACCAGTTAGACTCATCAATAGTTGAAGAAACAGGGTTAGGGTGGAAAGCAGTTCTTTTCAAACAATGACAGTAGTGTGGGGTGAATGAGTGAACATCACGGTAACTGTGAACATCTGTAAGACACTGTGAGCACCAAGAGACGATCACAGCAACTGTGTTGAAATGATTACTGACTCTTAGTGAAGTTTTAAGTCTGATAGTCACTATGAATATTTCTGTAAGAGTCTAGTATTTTTAAAATTTCTGCTTCCCTGGAAAAGAGGTGGGGTTTCTGATTCAGGATTTCTCTTTCTCCAAAGTCACTTTTTTATTTTATTTCTTGAATCAAGTGCTGATATACTCCCGACTTAAACTATACCTCATTCAGTAATTCTCTAGTTATTTTCAACCTTCATGTCATAAGCATGTTATAAAGACAGCTGGCTGTTCTGGTGAACAGGACCCTTCATATTTATGTCTACTTCATCTGTGAGTGTCTGTACCAAAAGGTTCGTTCTCATAAAAGCCTGGTTCACTGCGAGAGAGCAGCAGTAGAGAGGCAGTGGAGCCTGGCAGACAGGCCTGTATTACATTCTTGGTTTTTGAGCCAAACTTGGGGCCAGACTTATTGGGAGGAGCTAAATGACCGAGGTAAGCTGCTTTTGATTTTGTTGTTTATCTGGGAGTGCCTTTCTGAAGAGGGAGATAGGCATAGCAGGTAAGGAAAGTCCCTAATAATAATATCTGATGTTGATAAATCAAGAGAAAGGGGGATAATTCCTGAAATATACCAACCTCAGGTGATCAGAGTTCTGCCTACTGATCACATACACACTAACACACACACGCATGCAGAGAGAGAGAGAGAGAGGGAGGGAGAGAGAGAGAGAGATTGAGAGGGAAGAAAGAAAGGAATCAGGAAGAGAGAAGAGATGAGAACACATTAGACCACATGTTTTGTCATTGAAAAGCAAGGCTAAGAGAGTTCAGCAAGAAGCCAGAAGTCAATTGTGACTGATGGGGAGACACTTAGGACTGCTAGGTTTGAGACCACATATCTTGGCATTGCATCATCCATTCTTAAAGAGGCCAAAGTGCCAAAGGAATAGACAATATGGTAGGTTCTAATATCGGCATATTTTAAATATCCCCTATTTTACAGAGAAATCAGAAAATTTTAAATATGGATAGCATTTAAAAAACTGCCATGTTTCATCCCTGAAGGTAACATGTTTGCCCAAGGTTACTTAGTTAACTAGTGACAGTGTTAGGATTAGAAGTTCACTAGTCCTAATTATCAATAGCCATTATTTTCTAAAACATAAGAGCAGGGGAAATTTATTATTTTCCTCCAAACAGAAAAGATATTAAGAGAGTCTGAAGTTTATCCATTCTAATTTTTCTTAATTAATATTTTGGTCTGTGAGACAAAATTTGGGCCATAAGGGAGCTTGTGGTATTATAGCTGATTGTCTAGTAAGTTAACTTAGTAATCAATTAATGTGTCACAGGATCCCTCAGAAATTTTATCCTTAGAGGATACCTCAGCAGTCAGAAATAGGAAGACAAACTGTGTAGTGTTTTGTGTTTCAACTTTTCTTATCTTCAAGGGAAATCGTTTATGAAACCTCAATATATGAAACAGGTAAAGCAAACTTGGAAGAGATAATAAGGATATAAGGATACTAGAATCTTACCTGCTTACCAGCCATGCTATCCTTGTCCATCCAAATGGCCTAGGACTATACTGGAGAAATGTGAGTGCCTTGATGTAGTAGAAGAAAAGGAGCTTTGTAGTCAAAGACAGCTGGAGTCAAATCTTGCCTCCATCTTTTATAGTTTGTGTGATATTGATCTTGTTACTTAATATCCTCTGAGCTTTAGTTTCCTCACCTAAAAAAATACGAATGGCATTGATGTAATAAAGTTGTGTTGATGATTAAATGAAACACATATATGCAAAGGAGTGCTGGGTGAAGACTGGATCTTAAAATTGTTATTGCTGGGAAACACGGGTTTGATCATTGGAACTGGATTCTGCAGTCTACTAGTAAGTTGGAAGGTTGACTCATTTTTAGAGTTAAATGTGCTTTTGTTCTGTTAAGAACTACTTGCCTGATTGCTGGTAGTCATGTAGACATAGAATACATAGAGATCCATTTTTCTGGAGAAAGAGCTTAAGAGTACATTTTGCCTTGTCTAGGAGCTGGCATGAGAAACTGTAAGTAAATGAAGTTAGACAGGGCTATGCCCACAGTGTCATGGGAGCTTCCTAGAAAAAAAAGGCGGGGGGGGGGGGCAGGGCAGGTATTCAGAGAGTACCTGAAAGGAATTAAGCCTGAGAAATAAATACTTTACAGGCCTGGCTGGTGTCACTCAGTAGTTACAGTGTTGGCCCTTGCACCGAAGGGTCACGGATTTGATTCCTAGTCAAGGGCACTTATCTGGGTTGGAGGTTGGATCCCCTCCCTGGTTGGGGTCGGGTCAGGAGGCAACTCTTTCCTCTTCCCTTCCTCCCTTCCACTCTCTCTAAAAATTAGTGGAAAATGTCCTCAGATGAGAATTAACAACAACAACAACAAATACTTTACTAATACTGTTGGTGGCCCTGGGGATGGGGACAAGGGTGTGATGAGGAGCCAAACAGTCCTCCATGGAAAGGTATGGGGGCTCCACACTGGCCACACAGCACTTGCTATGCACTGGGCCTTCCCCCTCAGCTGCGGCAGAAGCAGTTTTGGTGCCAGCTGCAAACTGTCCCGGAGGAGATATCTGACTTGCGGAGTCCAGTGGACCCTTGATGAGACCCGGACAAGTCAGAGAGTCAGCACCACTTGAGGGCTTGAGGGGTCTGTGGCTGGGTCTGGAAGGCTCCTGGGCCAAGAGAAAGCAAGGCTAGCCTTGGAAAAGCTCTCCATCGCAGGTTGAATTCAGGGATCATGCTTGAGTCTCCTGGCGCACGCTAATAGTCTGAAAGAATGAGTGTCTCTAGCTGTTTTCTCACAAGTCCCCAGGAAGTCTGTATGGGAAGCAGAGACCTGGTACCAGTGTTTACACCTCTTCATAAAGCATGAAGTTAAATTTTTCATGCACTAGAGAATTGGGGTTAATACTCAAAACGAAAGCTTCTTATAAAATAAAACTAATGAAATGTGGCTCTGAACAGATTTCAGAAACATGGCTTCCAGCCTGCCTGGGGTCTCTTGGAAGGAAAATGTTTTCTCTGATTATTAGCAAACTTTGGAAAACTATGACTTCACTGCTAGAGACTCACCACTTTCTTTTCTTTGACCCATAAATTCTTTCTTTCCCCCTTGGTCCCTTAAGACCTCTATTAGTGACCATTTTGTGACGGTAGCTTTGTAATCTCCCAATTCTGGCTCTGGAGTAGGAAAAAAAAAAGGCTTATTGGCCAGCTCACAGGGGTCTGGAAAGGCCCTGCCTGTCCCAGCTGGCCAGGACAGCCGGAAGCCTGAGGGGGCTGTCCACAGGCTGTCTGGCCAGGGTAAAGGAAGAGGAGGAGATGGGGGAGGCTTAATTCCTCGCTGGCTGGCTTCAGAAGGTGGCCTCCTTTCCCTTTGGCTCAGGAACCAGAATAAAAGGCCAAGAATCCTGGCTTAGTTCCTGTCAGCTTGTCGCCTTGTTTGTAGGTTTGTGGAGTGAACTGAGTCCGGAAGAAGCCCCGGGACTGCCTGAGAAAGGCTTGTGACTGAGCCTGAAGGAAGACAGACCCTCCCTGTCGCCACTGGGGTCAGAATCTCTTAGCCATTAGCCTCTGTCCTTTGTGTTTAGAGAAATGGATTGAGGAGTAAAGGGCCTAATTAGTTGGATAATGTTTGCTCAATACATTGGGGATCTTTTCTACTTTCCCATGAAATTATCATAAACATGAACTAAAACAGCTTTTATTTCTAAGCATCCCAAATCTTACTGCACTCATCAAGGAGTACACGGCATTAAGTCTTAAACTTACAACTATATTTTTTGCAGCAAATGTTTCATGACTCCAAAGAGTCATCCTAAAATATGATTCTTCTCAAAGAGACTTGTTTGACCTCAATGAAATGCTTATTTATGCAGCATCATTCTAATAGGACTGGCTTTTTAAAACCATTCAATATCTATGTAACAAGATACGTACAAGAAGATAGCAAGTCTTAATCATTGTTGTTTCCCCAGTGCTTAATGGAGTATTTCTTTACAGTTTTATTGAAATATAGTTGGTAGATAGAAACTGAGCATTTGATGAGTTTGGACATATGCCTACCTTCGTGGTATCATCACCACTATCAAGGCAATCAACATATCCATCACCTCCCAAAGTTCCTTGTGTTCCTTTGTTTTGTTTTTGCTTTTGTTTGCAGTAATAACACTTAACATGAGATTTACCCTCTTAAATTTTTAAGTGCACAATATTGTATTGTTAACAATAGGCATGATGTTGTATAGCAGATCTCTAGAACTTACTCATCTTGCATAACTGTAACCTTATATCCATGAACAACTCTCTATTTTCCCTTCCTCCAATCCCCTGGCAACCACCATTCTTGTTTTTTTTTTCCTTTGACTTATTTAGATACCTCATATAAGTGAAATTATACAGTATTTATCCTTCTCTAACTATTTCACTTAGAATAATGTTTTCCAGAATAATTCCTGATGTTGCAGATAGGATTTCCTTCTTTTATAAGGCTGAATGGTATTACCTAAATGTATATATCACATTTGTTTTTTACATTCATTAATCGATGGACATTTAGGCTAGTAACATATCTTGACTATTTATTGTTAATAATGCTGAATATAGGCGTGAAGATACTTCTTTGAGATTTGTATTTCAATTCTTTCGGATATATACCTGGTCATGGGATGGTTGGATTATGTAGTAGTTCTTTTCTTTTTTTTTTTCTTTTTTGAGAGAACTCCATACTGTTTTCCAGAGCCGTTATAGCATCCCCATCAACAATATACAGGGTTTCAATTTTTCTAAACCCTCACCAACACTTATTGCTGTTGTTTATTTTATGAGAATCATTCTAACAGGTGTAAGGTAATATATCATCATGGTTTTTATTTGCAATTCCCTGTTCATTAGTGATATTGAGTACTTTTCATGTACCTGTTTGCTATTTCTATGTCTTCTTTGAAGAAATGCCATTTTTTTTTAATTGGGCTATTTGGGTTATTTTGCTATTGAGTTCTGGAGTTCCTTATCAATTTTGAAAATCATTCCTCTGTTAGATATATGGCTTGCAATTATTTTCTCCTATTTCATAGGTTGCCTACATATATATATATATATATATATATATATATATATATATTTGCCTTTTTATTCTGTTGGATATTTCTTTTGCTGTGTAGAAGCTCTTTAGTTTGATGTAGTCCCACTTGTTTAGTTTTGCTTTTGTTGCCTATACTTTCAGTGTTATATTTAAAAATTATTTCCAAGACCAATGTCACGAAGTTTTTCTTCTATGTTTTCTTATAGGAATTTTGTAGTTTTGGGTCATACATTTAAATTTTTAATCAATTTTGTTTTGACATTTATGTATGGTGTAAAATAGGGATCTTATTTTGTCCTTTTGTACCTGGATATACACAACACAATTTTTTTGAAAAGACCATCCTTTCCCCATTGTGTATTCTTGGCACCCTTATTAGCAATCAGTTAATTCTATATTTGTGGGTTGATTTCTGGGTTCTCCACTTTGTTCCATTATTGTTGACATCTATATATATAATATATATATTTTTTTACCAGTACCATGTTGTTTTAATTACTGTAACTTTGTAATATTTTTTTTTTTATTGCTTAAAGTATTACAAAGGGTATTACATATGTGTCCATTTTATCCCCCCGCCCTAGACAGTCCCCTAGTCTCCCCTATCCCCCAATGTCTTATGTCCACTGGTTATGCTTATATGCATGCATACAAGTCCTTTAGTTGATCTCTTACCCCCCTACCTCCTGCCCCGCAACCCTCCCCGGCCTTCCTGCTGCAGTTTGACAATCTGTTTGAGGCAGCTCTGCCTCTGTATCTATTATTGTTCAAAAGTTTATAATGGTCTCTATTATCCATGAATGAGTGAGATCATGTGGTATTTTTCCTTCATTGACTGGCTTATTTCACTTAGCATAATGCTCTCCAGTTCCATCCATGACGTTGCAAATGGTAAGAGTTCCTTCCTTTTTAGAGCAGCATAGTATTCCATCGTGTAGATGTACCACAGTTTTCTAATCCATTCATCTACTGATGGGCACTTAGGCTGTTTCCAGATCTTAGCTATGGTGAATTGTGCTGCTATGAACATAGGGGTGCATATATCCTTTCTGATTGGTGTTTCTGGTTTATTGGGATATATTCCTAGAAGTGGGATCACAGGGGCAAATGGGAGTTCCATTTTCAGTTTTTTAAGGAAACTCCATACTGTCTTCCATAGTGGCTGCACCAGTCTGCATTCCCACCAGCAGTGCACAAGTGTTCCTTTTTCTCCACATCCTCTCCAGCACTTGTCGTTTGTTGATTTGTTGATGATAGCCAGTCTGACAGGTGTGAGATGGTACCTCATTGTTGTTTTGATTTGCATCTCTCGGATGATTAGTGACTTTGAGCATGTTTTCATATGTCTCTTGGCTTTCTGAATGTCCTCTTTTGAAAGGTGTCTATTTAGGTCCTTTGTCCATTTTTTGATTGGATTGTTTATCTTCCTTTTGTTAAGTTGTATGAGTTCCCTATAAATTTTGGAGATTAGGCCCTTATCGGATATGACATTGGCAAATATGTTTTCCCACACAGTGGGTTTTCTCGTTGTTTTGTTGATGGTTTCTTTTGCTGTGCAGAAGCTTTTTATTTTGATGTAGTCCCATTTGTTCATTTTCTCTTTAGTTTCAAGTGCCCTAGGAGCTGTATCAGTGAAGAAATTGCTTCGGCATATGTCTGAGATTTTGTTGCCTTTGGATTCTTCTAGAATTTTTATAGTTTCCTGTCGTACATTTAAGTCCTTTATCCATTTTGAGTTTATTTTTGTGTATGGTGTAAGTTGGTGGTCTAGTTTCATTTTCTTGCATATATCTGTCCAATTTTCCCAGCACCATTTATTGAAGAGACTATCTTGGCTCCATTGTATGTTCTTGCCTCCTTTGTCAAATATTAATTGAGCATATTGGTTCGGGCCGATTTCTGGGCTCTCTATTCTATTCCATTGATCTATATGCCTATTCTTGTGCCAGTACCAGGCAGTTTTGAGAACAGTGGCTTTGTAATACATCTTGATATCTGGTATTGAGATCCCACCTACTTTGGTCTTTTTCAGGATTGCTGCAGCTATTCGAGGTCTTTTTTTATTCCAGATGAATTTTTGGAGAGTTCGTTCTAGATCTCTGAAGTATGCCGTTGGTATTTTAATGGGAAGTGCGTTGAATTTATAGATTGCTTTGGGTAGTATGGACATTTTAATGATGTTGATTCTACCAATCCATGAACACGGTATGTTCTTCCATCTGTTTATGTCTTCCTCTATATCTTTTTTCAACGTCCTGTAGTTTTCTGAGTAGAGGTCTTTTACCTCTTTAGTTAAGTTTATTCCTAGGTAGCTTAATTTTTTTGGTGCGATGGTAAACGGGATTGTTTTTATAATCTCTCTTTCTGAAAGTTCACTATTGGTGTATAGAAATGCCTCGGATTTCTTGGGGTTAATTTTGTATCCTGCTACATTGCCAAATTCATGTATTAAGTCCAGTAGCTTTTTGATGGAGTCTCTAGGGTTTTGTATGTATAATATCATGTCGTCTGCAAATAAGGACAGTTTTACTTCCTCTTTTCCAATTTGGATGCCTTTTATTTCTTCTTCTTGCCGAATTGCAATGGCTAACACTTCCAGTACTATGTTGAACAGGAGTGGTGAGAGGGGGCATCCCTGTCTTGTTCCTGTTCTTAGGGGAAATGGTGTTAGTTTTTGTCCATTGAGTATGATGTTGGCTGTGGGCCTGTCATATATGGCTTTTATTATGTTGAGGTATGATCCTTCTACTCCCACCTTGCTGAGAGCTTTTATCAAAAATGGGTGTTGAATTTTGTCAAATGCTTTTTCTGCATCAATTGATATGACCATGTGGTTTTTTTCTTTCAATTTGTTTATGTGATGTATCACGTTTATTGATTTGCGGATATTGTACCATCCTTGCATCCCTGGGATAAATCCTACTTGGTCATGGTGTATGATCTTTCTGATGTACTGCTGGATCCGATTTGCTAAGATTTTGTTGAGGATTTTGGCATCTATGTTCATGAGGGATATTGGCCTGTAATTCTCTTTCATTGTGTTGTCTTTACCTGGTTTTGGTATTAGGGTGATGCTGGCTTCATAGAATGAGCTTGGAAGTGTTCCTTCCTCTTGAATTTTTTGTAGTAGTCTGAGGAGGATAGGTTTTAGTTCTTCCTTGAATGTTTGGTAAAACTCCCCTGTGAAGCCGTCTGGTCCTGGGCTTTTGTTTGCTGGAAGCTTTTTGATGACTGCTTCAATTTCTTCCATAGTTATTGGCCTGTTGAGATTTTTAGATTCTTCCTGATTGAGTTTTGGAATGTTGTATTTTTCTAGGAATTTGTCCATTTCCTCCAGGTTGTCTAGTTTGTTGGAGTAGAGCTGTCCATAGTATTTTTTAACAATCATTTGTATTTCTGTGGGGTCTGTTGTTATTTCGCCTCTATCGTTTCTGATTTTGTTTATTTGGGTCCTCTCTCTTTGCTTCTTGGTGAGTCTGGCTAGAGGTTTGTCAATCTTGTTTATCCTTTCAAAGAACCAGCTCTTGGTTTCATTGATTTTCTGTATTGTTTTTTTGGTCTCTATGTCATTTATTTCTGCTCTAATCTTTATTATCTCCTTCCTTCTGCTCACTCTGGGGTTTTCTTGTTGCTCTCTTTCTAATTCTTTGAGTTGTAGAGTTAGATGATTTACTACCATTTTTTCTTGTTTGTTGAGATAGGCCTGTAGAGCTATAAACTTCCCTCTCAGGACTGCTTTCATTGTGTCCCATAGGTTTTGGATTGTTGTGTTTTCATTGTCATTAGTTTCCAGGATGTTTCGAATTTCTTCTTTGATTTCATTGGTAACCCAATCAATATTTAATAGCATGCTATTCAGCTTCCAGGTGTTTGAGTATTTTGGGTTGTTTTTATTGTAGTTTATTTCTAATATTATGCCATCGTGGTCTGCGAAGACGCTTTTTATGATTTCAATTTTCTTGAATTTGGGGATACTTTGCTTGT
This sequence comes from Myotis myotis, assembly GCF_014108235.1. Classification (NCBI taxonomy): domain Eukaryota; kingdom Metazoa; phylum Chordata; class Mammalia; order Chiroptera; family Vespertilionidae; genus Myotis; species Myotis myotis. Next base: position 164,916,267 of record NW_023416313.1, read on the forward strand.
GACCCAATATGTGGTCTATTTTTGAATATGTCCTATGAGCATTTGAGTAGAATGTATATTCCCTGGCTTTCGGGTGAAGTGTTCTGAAGATGTCTATTAAGTCCATCTGATCTAGTGAGTCATTTAGGATTGCTGTATCTTTGCTGATTATTTGTCTAGAGGACTTATCCAGTGCTGTCAGTGGTGTATTAAAGTCCCCTACTATGATTGTATTGTTGTCGATGTCTCCTTTGATATCTTCCAGGAGTTTTTTTATGAATTTGGGTGCTCCTGCATTGGGTGCATATATGTTTACCAGGATTATATCTTCTTGTTGTATTGATCCCTTTAGTATTATGAAGTGGCCTTCCTTATCTCTTGTTATGGCCTTCACTTTGAGGTCTATTTTGTCCGATATAAGTATTGCTACCCCAGCTTTCTTTTCCTTTCCATTTGCCTGAAAGATATTTTTCCATCCTTTCACTTTCAGTCTGTGTGAGTCCCTTCTAATGAGGTGGGTTTCTTGTAGACAGCAGATGTATGGGTCATGTTTTTTTATCCATTCAGCCACTCGATGTCTTTTGTTTGGAGCATTTAGTCCGTTTACGTTTAAAGTTATTATTGAAAGGTACTTGTTTGTAGGCATTTCTGTTTTTGTGTGGCTGTTTTCTTTCTGAGCTTTTTATTTCTTATTTTTATACCAGTCCCTTTAGCATTCCTTGCATTGCTGGCTTGGTGGTGATAAACTCCCTTAGCCTTTTTTTGTCTGTGAAGCTTCTTATTTCTCCTTCAACTTTGAATGATAGCCTTGCTGGATAGAGTATTCTTGGATTCAGTCCTTTGCTTTGCATCACTTTGTAAATTTCCGTCCATTCTTTTCTGGCCTGATGTGTTTCTGTTGAGAAATCATTTGACAATCTAATGGGAGATCCCTTGTATGTAACTTTCCGTCTCTCTCTTGCAGCCTGTAAGATTCTCTCTTTGTCCTGAACATTTGCCATGGTAATTATGATGTGTCTTGGTGTGGGTCTTTTTGGGTTCACCTTGTTTGGGACTCTCTGGGCTTGTGTGACTTTTTTCTTCCCCACCTCAGGGAAGTTTTCTGATATTATTTCTTCTAATAGGTTTTCTAATCCTTGTTCATCCTTCTGTTGTTCTGGTACCCCTATTATTCGTATGTTGTTTCGTTTCATGTTGTCCCAAAGCTCCCTTAGGCTCTCCTCCTGTCTTTTCATTTTTTTCTCCAATTGCAGTACATTTTGGGTGTGTTTTGCTTCCTTGTCTTCTAAATCACTAATTCGGTCCTCCGCTTCTCCTAGTCTACTGTTGATACTTTCAATGGAGTTTTTCATTGCAGCTATATCACTCTTCATATCTTCTTGGGTCTTACTTAAGTTGTTGATTTTTTCATCTGTTTCTTCTAGCTTCTTCCATATGTTATCGATTTTTTCATCTGTTTCTTCTAGCTTCTTCCATATGTTATCGATTTTTTCATCTGTTTCTTCTTGCTTCTTGCTGAGGTTGTCGATTTTTTCCTCCATCCGGTTTATGCACTCTAGGACCCTTATTCTGAATTCTTTTTCTGTCATGTTGCATGCCTCTGTATTACTTAGCTGCTTTTCTGGAGAGTCCTCCTTCTCTTTCCTTTGGGGGTTTCTTTGTCTACCCATGTTTGATCTCACTGACATATCTAGACGTTGAGTCGTTCAGTGGCTGCTCCCTTGGTGGCAGTGACTCCTTGGTCTGCGGTTCCTCTTTGGGCGGTTGCGGTAGCAGCTGCTCTTCAGTTGGCAGCAACTCCTCTGGTGGGTGCTGTTCACAGCTGTGGTGGCTCTTCTGGCTGGTGGGGCGAGGTTTCACGTACAGCTGCTGTTCCTCAGCAGAGGGTGTGGTGCTCAGGAGGTTGCTGTTGCTTGGATCTGCTGTGTTGATTTAAAGGCACAAAATACAACACAACAAGGCACCACGTACCAGGCACTATACACAAATATATTCACGATATTAATAACCCCAAATAAAGGTGACCACCTGAATTAAGAGAATTAGGGGATAAGGAAGAAGGAAGAGAAAAAGAGAAAAGAGAAAAAAGAAAAGAAAATTAGGGACCAAAAAAAGGAGTGCAAAAATGAAAGTGGGAAAAAGGAGGGGGGAAAGTAAAAGTGAGAAAAGAAAGGAAAAGAAAAAAAAAGAGCGAAAAGAGAGAATGAAGTGGAAGAGGGGAAGAGACTTTTTATATGAGGAGAATGCTCCTATAGAACAGCCATTAATCCCAACAAATTCCAGCAACAGCTCCCTGGAGATAAATGCAAACTAGAAACAACCAATAATATAACGATGAAAATAGAATGGAGAACACTAATCCCAAAATAAAATAAAGAGAAAATAAAATGGCACTTTAAAAAAAATGGTAAAATGGTAGCAGTAATAATACTGGTTAAAAATAAGAAGGTAGTAATTAAAAGGGTAAAATCAGGTGATGGAAAAAAGAAGAAAAAAAAAAAGAAGAAGAGGAAAGAAAAAAAAAGAAAAAAAAAAGAAAAAAAATTGGTTTCTTAGTTAAAAGGTGAAAAAAGAAAAAAAAATATTGCAGTAGTGAAGGTCCTTCGGTTCTTCTATTCTTCAGTGTGGCTCGCCTTAGACCTGCCAGGTATTCAGGAGAGTGTTGAGTTTCCCTGCGATACACTGTTCCTCTGTGTTGTAAACCACAGTCCTTATTTTAAAGCAAGCCGCTTTTGTTTCCCAGACTGCCTTATTTTGTGTTTAGCAAAGAGTCAGTTTGTGGGTCAGCCTCTGGGTGGCAGTGTTCTGGGGTTGGCCTCTGAGGCTACAGGGCCTCTCTGTCCAGTGGAAGTTCACTGCCCAGAGCTGGCTGCGTAAGAGTTACCAGTGCTGTGTTGTTGCTGGGATTGAAAATCCCTCTATAGGCCAGACCCTGTTAACTCCCAGGGACTGATCAGGTTATTTTAATCCTTGATCTCCTACAGGGTGGAATCTGGGTGTGGCTGTGCTCCTTGCCTGGGGGCTGGGGGGAGGAGTCTCACTCTCCGGAGAGAATGGCTGCCTCAGACGTGGGCTCAGGGGTGTCTCAGCACTCAATTCGCTGCCACCTCTCCCGGCCCCCCTTCTCTCCTCAGTCTCTCCCCAGATTCCACTCCTCCGCACACTCTCCCTCTCTTCAGCATAGGTGAGTGTCTGTATCCGAAATGTCCCATGAACAGGGTTCAGTGAAAACAAACAAACAAACGCCGGCCGCGGAAACGGGGAAGGCTTGGTTTCTGTAAGCTTCTTCTCTTACCGGGACTGGATGGTCTGATCAGCTCTTCAGGCTGCCCCCTTTAGGCTCAGTCCTCTGTGATCACAGACCGAGCTCTCAATTCCCCCGGCAGCGCCAGGAATCCCGCGGTTCTCCTTTCCCCTGTTAGGGGCTGTGCCTGTCCCAAGGGACGCGGCTGTCTGCCACGCGGTCTCCCTCCGACTCTCTGGGCTCAGAGGTCTGGCAAACTTTCCTGCCCAAATCTCTGGTTTTTTTACCTTTCCAGGGGAGTTCTGCTCTTCCCGGCTGTAAACTGTCTCGCCAGCTGAGGAATTTCGCCAATTCGGGGTGGATGTTACTAGTTTCAGCTGCTCACTCCATTTGCTCAGGGACACGACCTGGGACGCGTCTGCCTATACCGCCGCCATCTTCCTGAATCTCTGTAATATATTTTAAAATCAGGACATATGATGCCTGCAGCTTTGTTTTGTTGTTCTTTTTCAAGATTGCTTTGGCTATTCTAGATCTTTTGTGAAACTGTTTTAGGATTGCCTTTTCTATTTCTGTAAAAAGTGGCATTTGTAGTTTAATGAGTATAACTTTAATCTGTATATTGCTTTGGGGAGTATGGACCATTTAACAATATTTTAATAGTGTATTAAGGCAAAGATGGTAATGTTCAATAAATATTTCCTTTGTTCCCCTATATTTTTTGACCTCTTTGCAATTAGGCAGGATACTATGACCAATTCTGAACAATAACATGTCAGTGGGAGTGATGAGTGTGCCACTTTATGATGGAGGGAGTCAAAGCTCATATGCAGTTTTTCATGATTTTATGGTATGATTTCATGGCATGATTTTGTGGCAATCAACTAGGCATGTATTCTAGATGGAATAGCTACACATTGATGGAATCTTTACCAACTTACATTACTGAGTGAAGCAGAATTCTCACACTGGACATGAAGTATGAGCAAAAATAGCTTTGTCATATTAAATCACTGAGATTTTGGGGTAAGTTTGTGACTTGCATAGTGGAGCTTATCCTAATACAAGTGCCAAGCAAGTAGTGAGCACTTCCCTCAAGTGGCTTATAATGATGCTGCCAAATGGAGGGGAGAGGGCTATAGTGGGAGATGGTACAGAGTGTGGTTAGAACAAAGATAATTGTGGGTAAGGCTTGCACCACAGGGGAGGCAATACTTTTCCTAGAACATGAAGGAAAGACATGGGCATGTTCCAAGCAGAAGAGATAGATAGAGCATTCTAAGCAGAAGCATGATGCTTTATTCATTCATTCATTCATTTGTTCAGCTCTACTCCTGACACTGTTGATTAGTTGAACATAGATTTAATAGGAGTATTGGTAGAGAAATTAACTGCAAAAGTTTTTTAGGATCAAGTTCGGAAGTGCTTTGTTTATATTATTTTATTTAAGAAGAGCTTTAAATGACCTTCATAATCTTAAAATATATGCTTTAATATGATGAAAGGAGATGAACTTAATTGTACTCATTTTTTGTATGTGTAGAATCTGAAAATTTAATGTATAGTATTCTCAGATACAATTAAACACGAATCAGTGGTGGAGCTTAGAAACAGCTTAGAATTATGTGCTATTTCTTCTACCTATCTATTGCTCAATCTATAACCTCTCCCACGCTCCTGTCTCCTCAAACAAAACAAAATAAAACAAAACAAACCCTAAAGTCATTCCAGAAACGAACACTGAGAATGGGGAGTGAGTAAGCATGGATAGATACTAGAGCTAACATACCACATATGTGCTCTCTGATTTAATTCAGTCAGTTGTTTTATATCTTGACCATGGACTCATCCCATTCAACCAACCTGAAATGATTCTTTTTCCTTCTCAGATGTTTTTCCTGACTCTGATTCATTCACTTTATTAGTACACCCTCACCTCCCTTCTTTACCAAGAGGCCTTGGGCAAATGATACCTTTAAGTACAAATTTATCTTCCATCCAAAAATATGTTGACATTTGAAGAAGGAGGAGACAATAATACTTAGTAGTTATATTTTTTTAAAAAAAGATCATATTGTATGATTAAAGTTTCATGGTGTGAGAACAATGTGGATGAATCAGAAAACTGACATTTTATAATGTGGAATATATTTTATTTTCCCTAGAATATTCTTTTAACCAAAATTTATTAGATTCACAAACTAGATATTTTAAACATTTCAGGAAAATACATTCTTTCCTTAGAATTAATTACAGTATTTGGGTTTTTATTCCTCCAAAAAAGATTAGTTTTTTCAAACACCACATAAACTCCTATAAGAAAAGCATGTACATTGTTATCTGTACCAACCTAATAACCTGGGTAGAGTAGAGTATGCAATGAGGAACAGGTGGGTGCTACTGATGCTGCCTTCTTGGGCTACCTGGATAAAGTAACACATTTAAATTGCCTTCCCATAGCTACTAGGAGTCTACAGCCTCAATCCTGGCTAACATTTGCTCAGGTTTTGCATTAGTCTATAGCAGAGAGTCATGAATGACCTGGAAAAATCTATTAAACCATAAGAAATAACTCAAAACATAAATTCTAGTAATTAGGGATTATTATCAGCAGTTGGTATTTGGAGAAGATCATATTGCTATGATTACAAATACATTTAGTTCATTTAATATTTTAATAAGCAAGAAAATTATTCTGGAACTATCTAAACAGCCACAGAATTCAACATTTTTACCAATGTGTGTGTGTGTGTGTGTGTGTGTGTGTGTGTGTGTGTGTGTGTGTATGTGTGTATATAGTGATCCGGTGAGGAGAATCTAACTAACCATTCTTTACACAATTTGTTTTCTCAAACTTGCTGTTGTCTTCCTTGGTAAAGCTGACCAAAAGGCATGACTAGATAACCTGTTTTTGAACCAGATATTGTGATGTAATGTGGTAAACTGTGGCAGAGAGAATATTGGCTTAGTCTCCTCACAGTTCAAGCTCTTTCTATGTAAATGCTCAATCGGGTGCTCATAAAAACTTAAATGATGACCTTCATTTTCTGTGGCTTGAAGTTAGAGCAAAAGTGTTCCATCAATAAAATCTTCAATGGTTTTTCGATCTTTATAATATCACACAGCAATTCTCTCCTTGAGTTGAGATAATAGCAGCAATTAGGCAGCTTTTATTTCTCAACCCCTTTTAACTTTGCTGTCCTTTAAATGAGCATGCAACATACGTACGAAACCACTATAAAGACAACGCTGGCCAGTGTCAGAAGCAGGGAAAAACCAGTTGGTCCATTCATGAATTATCTTTCATTGCTCACTTTAGCCCCAAAGGTTAAATGTGAATGTACTTAGTTGCCTCCCTTTCTATTTTGACCATATGTGAAAGCTTTGATGGAGTTCTGCAGAGAGTAAGGAAAGTAAGATTTGTGAAAATCAAACACCCTTGCATTTATTAATGGTCACTAATGGCATGTAATTAAAGTAATTACAGGAAGGCAAACAGACAATTAACTTGTTGGAAGTGTCAAGGAAGGGCAGTAACAGAGTTTAAAGTTCCTGTCTCTCTGGTTCATCTTTAAGTTCCCCAAATATCATAAAGAAAGAGTGATGCTAACCAGAAGGGTCAGGCTAATAGACATTTATGAAGCAACCATGAAGTCTGGAAGGGAAAAGCAAAGGGCCAAGGGCAACATGCTAGATGGTATGGGATAGAAGTAAGGGAGCTAGAAATGTACACAGGTTTCATGAAAGATGGTGGCTTAATCAGAACTTTGACAAGGGTTAGTTAGCTAGAGCAGATGGCAAGCAAAGAATGATGAATGTGCAAGTCTTTCCATTATTCTATGTGCTTCAAGTATGAATCACATTCTTCTGCACTAATTGGTCTTGATCAAAAGTCATTTTATGCATATATTGATTTTATGTGACCAAGTGGGTTAGAAGTTCTTAGGGGACACAACTTTCATTTCAGGAATCTTCCATGCATTCTGCCATGCTCAGTCCAGAGTTGAGCATCATTTAATGAGTAGGAGTCTCCTTAATTGCCCCATCCAGCATCCCATCCCCAACCTCTTTCTGTGTGCCAAGTTCAGTGAGGGGCACACATGGTGCTGAATCCTATCTCAGCTATTGAGATTGACCTTTTCTGGATCCTATACACAGTTACAACACACAAGAACTCTCCCTATAATACTAATAAACGTATATGTGTCAATTATCTTTTATGCCCTACACACTTTATTCTTATCTCATTGGAACAACTCTATGAGGTTGTCTTATAAGGGGTGGGGAATCTGATTTATAGTATGCCTATGTAAAATAAGTTGAAGTTCTAGAGTATAAACTTGGAAACCAACCTTTGGGATGAATAAATTGGATGCTCTTTTATTATTAATGGAATGATTACAATGTACCAGGTCTAGGGGTCATTTGCAGGTAAAGGGGTGCAGGAATAAGAAGAGAGTCTTCTCCCCACTAATGAAAACCACACCTAAAGACAAATGCAAGTGGTTTCCAATTCCTTTAAATCTTACACTGCAACATTCCTTAAATTCATTATTTTCTTATCATTGTTATTTCACTGCCTGTGCCTCACCTAGCCAAAAACAATACTTTCAAAGCAGCTTCCTCAATTCCGTCTCTCCCTATCTGCAATGTATTTTATGTACTTCTCCTATCTAATGGGTAACTCATCATATTATTGTCCCACTCAAAAACCTTCAGTGGTTCTCCATGGTCTACCAGGAACAAAGTCCAATCGCCTTACCCTGACAGTCACAATTACCCACAAGCTGGGCCCAATTTGTCTTTTGAAACCACCCTCCATTACTCTTCTTCAGACATTCTATATTTACATTTAAATAGCACTCCTCCTGTCACATACATGTCTTGAGCTTTCTTGCCTCCATTTCCTGGCTTATGCTATCCCAACTATTTTTCCACACTGAAATCCTGCCTTTATTTCAAGACATACCTCACAGCCCTAGCCGGTTTGGCTCAATGAATAGAATGTCGACCTGTGAACTGGAGGGTCCTGGGTTTCAGTCAAGAGCACCTGCCCAGGTTGGAGGCTCGATCCCTAGTAGGGGGTGTGCAGGAGGCAGCTGATCAATGATTCTCTCTCATCATTGATGTTTCTATCTCCCTCTCCCTCTCTCTTTCTCTCAGAAATTAAATATATATATATATATATATATATATATATATATATATATATATATATATATATATATATGGACTTACCTCACTTGTCACATTAATGATACAGTCTTACTTAATTTCTTTCCCTGCCCTCCACTTCTGCCTTTGAACTTCAAAAGTTCTTATTGGTACCATTTTAACTTGCATTTATTTATCCATAGATCTCCCTCATTTCCACAATTAGCACTGTAACATTTTTGTGGAGATGAACTTTGTCCTACTTCTTTTTGTATCTTCATAATGAAAGCATAATACTTTAAATAAACACAACATGCTTCCTTCAACTCTCTGTCTTCCTTTACTTGGTGAACTCTTACTTAAATATGAAGAGCCACTTTGAATATCACCTTTTGCAGAAAGTTCTTCTTAACCCTCCGGGTCTAGATTAACTGCATCCTTGTGATTTCTCATTGTTTTTTGTTCATACTATCACCTTGAATCTATGTCATTGTAATGAAATTATCTACTTATAGTTTGTCTTCACTGTTAGACTCAACATCTCCCTGATGAATAATTGCCTATTAAATTCCTGAGCCTTCATTCATAGCTGCCATATTGTAGGTGCTCAGCGTATTCTGAAGGTCTCTTTAAGAGCTGAAATCCATGAAGATTTTCAGATAAGGCTGGAGACAGTAGACCAAGGCAGTTTAGACAATATTAGAGAAACCTTTTTGAGGTGAGCACTTCCATTTTTCAGGTTCTAAAATTAGGTTCAGCTTGGGCTTTGTCATCTTGAACTTCACAACCACCCTCATTACAGCCACAAAGTAGCTTTGTGCTTAAGTGTGTGACGAGGACATATACCTTTGGAAGATTTTAAAAGAGTTTGGATTGATTCTATAAAATAGCAAATGTTTTAAACTCTTAAGTTGTTTTAGACACCTGAGCACCAATTATTTGCAATGAAATATTTCCCTTGGTTCTTCTCGAACCCACTTTGACTGTTTCCAAGAATTGAGATTGATGGATATGAGCCTGTTTTAACTTATGACCACTGCAGTTTTCAGACACATAGCCCTGAAGTTGGACCACTGCCAATCCCCATCACCTGCTTTGCTGTGAAAAGGAGGGAAAAGTGGTGTGGCTTATCATTGAGGTCTGTTTCCCTCTACTAAACGCAGACCATCGTGCTAGGGAGTCCTGAGGAGGGCCAGAGTGGCAGTGTGACCTGTGTCAGGTTCAGTTAATTGTAGAAAGCTTCCTAGAAGAAATAATTTCTCTGAAGTATAAGGGAAGGATTCGGAAAGGAGAGGGAGGGCAACCATTTTAGGTGCAAGATGCAGCACGGTGTAAGGAGACTTGGATAGTGTCAATCAAGACATACAAGGAAAACAGGCAGATCCTTTGGCTAGAGCAAGAATTCTGGGTAAAGATATAAGAAATGATTAAATGTATGAGAATGGTGTGTTTAGTATTGACCAGTCTAGAGTTCAGATTGAAGATATGATGACAATAGGGAGCCATTATAAATTATTGAGTGAGGGGAAAGAGCATGATAAAATAGTTTTAAGGATAAATGTTTTAAAACTTTTATATTAATCATATTAAAGAGCAAAAAACTAAAACTTGGACACTGTGAAGGACTTTTCTATTTTAAATGTATGAGTTGATGAGGGCTTAGACCAAGGATGTCATGCCATCATTACCTGTTCAGTGACAGGTATCCCTATTCAAATACAGAATGCTTTCAGGATGGCATCAGAATCCTTCTCACCACAACCCTCTGGGAACACAACCCTCTAAGAAACAACTTGAGTTGGCAAGCTAGGTAATGCCTAAATGCTATTCCTGCTTTAGACAAGTTTAACATGTGGAAATAACACAGCAGGGCAGTTATGTAGAAGTCATATGTAGGCATAATAATAGGATGACATGGACACAGAAGATAAGGAAAAATGAGGAATAAGAAATGACTTAAAATGTAGAAACCTAAAGGACTACAAATAGTTGTTCCAAGAATGTAAAATAAAAATAAGGGGGGAGATCTTGTTTTGATAAGAAAATGAGTTATTTATTAATCCATTAGGCTTCGGTCCAGGTGAATAGAATTAACTAGAAAGAAATGGCTTAGAGAGATGATTAGATATAATATTGAGACTCATAAATTTATTCATTCAACACTTTTAATAAATATATTTGGGGCAATTACTCTGTTCTTGGTACTTTTGGGGGGTGCCTGGGATACATCAGTGAACAAGCCTGGGGCATGAATGTCAGCAATAAAAGGATACAGACACCAAACAACAGATTCAATAAATAATTACATAGTTTGCTAGAAGATAAGTATAGTAAAAGAAAGATGTAGAGAAGCCTAAGAATTGTCAAGAATTCAGATGTTGTGGAGGATATTAAGAGTCATTCATTTGTGGACCTTCACCACTTGACCTAACATCAGAAAATTTGCCATTTCAACTCCATACAATGTAAGAAATATTAATTAATTTTCTTACCTCTGATCCTAGAGTTTCACTGGCCATAGACCCTTCATTATATAGAGGTGTGGGTGTGTGCTTAGGACTTTTTAGGAGACTAGAGAGTAATTATCTTGACTCTTACTCTGATCTTGTTGCCTTCTAGGAAAGGAAAGGAAAGAAATGTTCAGGTAACCTCAAGTGGTAAATAGAATGTAACATCTGACCTATTGGATTTTCCATGTTGCTTTTATAGATAAATCTGTGCTCCAAAGAATGGGGAGAACAGATTGCTTAATTTTGCCCAATCGGAATACAAGTCTTTACTGCAATAGTCAAGTACAGTCTATCTGAATTTCTATCAATTACAATAGCTGGAGAAGATTATAAATCAGGACTTTTTGAAGACTATGGAAGGATTTGTTGAGTTATTACACCTAGTCTCTGGAATGGGAATTAAATGGATTTTACTATTCAGTGGGACTACCTTTACTATTGAATAACCACAAATATCACTCGGTGTTCTGACTTTCATCTTCATGCCCTTCTTAGTAAGGATTTGTTAAAAACACACACACACAAATAAACAAACAAAACTTATCAACTCTGCCTAGTCAGTGTGGCTCTGTGGTTGAGCATTAACCCATAAACCAGGGTTTAATTCCATGCCCAGGTTGCGGCCTTGATCCAGTAGTGGACCTGCAAGAGGCAGCTGATCAATGATTCCTCTCATCATTGATATTTCTATCCCTCTCCTTTCCTCTCTCTGAAATCAATTAGAAAAACATATTAAAAAATAGCCTCTGTAATATTCTTTGTAAAACTTTAAGCAATAAAACAAAATTAAAAAAAATAGTCTCTCAACTCTCATGGCAGAGGAATGGTATCTATACTGGTTCATTCTGAACTTTCTCTTTTTTAGTTGGTCCTGTTTCTTGGAGTCTCTTTGGTTTACTGCAAATGTCCTGCCTTGTTTCTTTCATACTGGGATGTGAGTTTCTGATTTCTGGGTCCTTATCAAGAGTCCGTGGGCTTCCTATCTGAAAAAGCTTCATATTCACTTCACATTGAATCTTTATAGAGATTTTGTTTAGCTCACCAAAGTGATAGCTGCCTGCTTTATATTCTAGCCTCATAAACAACTTTGGTCGTTTGCTAGGCCCTGCAACTCCTCTCACACAAGAGGGCTTCCTCCGCTCTCCATTCTTTTTGGCACAATTGGCACTTTCTCTGAGTTTTGTAGAATTCTAAACATACTCTGGCAGCAGGAAGGGCATTTTTGGTCTCTTTTTGGCAGGAAGAGTCACCTTTTGCCTGGCACCAGGTTGAAAACATTCCCCATGGTGAAGTGCTTTGACATTGCCTCAGCAGTAGCTGTATAGAGGTAGTTCCTGTGTAGCACCATTAAATATCACCATTCTGTCAAAAGCCCTTCAGGGACATTTCCTATATAGCACTATTGAAACCCCTTCTCATCAGTAATGGTACAAGGGCACTTCTGTAGTATTTTGGGGGCATTCTCTATGTAACCTCATTGTAGTTCTTGCACCAAGAGGAATAGTGCAGGGATACTTTGAGTTTTGATTATATATTTTGTTGCAATAGCTGCACAGCACCCTGGGATCCTTAATATTTATTTCATTTCCAACATTGTTGGAGTTCTCACAAGGACATAAAATACTAGTAGTTAATTGATGAAGCTAATATTTTATTCTCTTGTCAGAGTCACTCAAGCTATGGATACCCAGGCATGGCAATTGTGACTGCCAATCAGATTTAAGGCCCCTCTGAATTTATAATAGCATTCAATAAATAAGAAAATCTTTATATTAAATGTATCCTGAGAGTTTTTTTACTCTGTTCTTCACTCTTTAACCATACACAATAAAAAAAAAATTACAGTCTAAACCATATTGTTGTCAGGAGTAGTTGATTCAAAAAGTGGTTTCAAATTGTACATTTATGGGGCTGGGAGAAGAGAATGCCATGTAATTTCCTTTAGAATAAATCCTGACTGATTGATTTGAAAGTTTGTTTATTGAGCCTTTCCTATTTATTCTTCAAAGGCTACACAAGCATGGTTATAACATGTCACCCTGGACAAATATATCTGAGAGTAATGTAGTGATTTATGAATACTTATGAATTTTCAACCTATATGCAAATTGAAATTAGTGCGGGTGTGTCTTTTAAGCTAGAGAAGACATAGATTCACCATGATCTTATATGCCATAACTGCTATATCTTTGTGGCTAAACTGAATATGATGAACTGTGTGCTCAAAACCTGAATCCCTCTGACCTGCACAGCAAGCATGAGAGAGATCAATATTTCTAGGTCCATATTAAGGCAATGGGACACAAAGAATGAAACCAACCAACATTTCTGAGGGCCATATTTATGTTTCTCAAGGTATGCAGCATGATTTACTTTTAGAGAAGTGGTTAATACCTTGGAAGAAGGAATACACACAAAATGACCACCATTAGATAGAGACATAACCCCACCCCTCAAAAAATATCAAATGAAGATCACTAGGAACAAATACATTAAAACACTTTGTAGAGACAGTGAAATACTTTGGTTTAATTGTAATTAAATCTATATCAAAGAGAGTCATACAACAATTAACCTGAAGAGCATTTTGTCAGACTCAATTATGTTATATATCCAGCTTTCTAGAATGATCTCCTTAAGTTGAATTAGGTTGACCACTGTGCAGAACTAGTGACACATGGAGAGAAAAAAGGCAGAAGACCCACACAAGCTAGTCTGTAAATCTTTCACGAGACTGGCAGGTAGGCATAACACTGAGCCTCTGCAGCATCATAATTCAGTCCACGCCGTATTTTGTGTGGCCGAGAGATGTGGCACTGTCTCTACAGTGCACCTAACTTTGTGAGCTCTTTCACCAGCCAGAGCTGGCATGAGAGGAGAAGACAATATTGTTTTCCAAAAGGAGCCAGAAAGATTCAGTCCACCGGACCAACAATACTGTTTGTTTCAAGTCCACATTACTGGACTGTGTTTGTGTTGATAATAAAAGGACAAGGTTGCCAAAAAAAGCAAAGAAAAAAGAAAGTTTTGTAGTGAACTGAAATAGGGCAGCAGGGCCAGGTATGAGGGCATGGTTAGGAGAAATAAAAACCAAAGTCTGCTAAGTCCATAGTTATGACTGCTGAGAAAATGGAATTTTTGATACATGGTGACCAGGCATAAGAACTCCTTTTTAGTTAAAGCATAAAAAATATACAGGACAGAGTTGCTAACAATATCAGACTATGAAAAGGACAGCTGCAGTCAATGTTCCTGCTAATATTTTCCATCCATGTACTGAGTGAATTTGTTAAGTCAAGAAAACAAACAGATGTGCACCACAGGAACAACAATGAAAGACTTAAGTAGATTTCATGAAGACTGCACTCTTGATGTTGTTTCTGCTGGTGAGAGGGCATGGCAGAAAAAGGTCTCCTATTTGTAAAGTTGTCTTCTCTCAAGGAAGATGAAGATGTGGATGTGGCCCCAAAACCTAAAATGTTTTGAGTTCTTTCTTGTGGATCTGCATCGACCATTAAGCACTCTCCTACCCATTTCCATTGTGAGCACCAGGGCAAGGTTGCCAGACAGCTTGGACATGCATTGTAATGACGAAAAGAAAACAAGCCTACCAAATAACCACATCTGTTGTCTTGGCCTCATATGCACCCTGTTGAAACCAGCTTCTCCAGGTGGCCAAAGAAAGAAGAGAGTGCAATTACATTTTAATGAATTCTGGACATTAGAAAACTTTAACTGAGTTTGTACATTTTTAAAATCCTCACTTGAGGATATTTTTCCATAGCTTTTGGATAGAGTGGAAGGGAGGGAGGGGTGAGAGAGTGGGAGTGAGAGTGAAAGAGAGAGTGAGAATGAGAGTGAGAGGGTGAGAATGAGCTAGCATGAGAGAAGACAATATTGTTTTCCAAAAGGAGCCAGAAAGATTCAGTCCACCAGACCAACAACACTGTTTGTTTCAAGTCCACATTATTGGACTGTGTTTGTGTAGATAATAAAAGGACAATAAAAGGACAAGACCTTCAAAAAATAATAACATTAAAATGGCTTTGTAGTGAACTGAAATGGGGCAGCAGGGCCAGATAGGAGGGCATGGTTAGGAGAGGGAGAGGAGGGGAGGGGAGGGAAAGGGAGGGGAGGGGAAGGGAGGGGAGGGGAAAGGAGGGGGGAGGGGAGGAGAGGGGAGGGGAAGAGAGGGGAGGAGAGGAGAGGAGAGGAGAGGAGAGGAGAGGAGAGGAGAGGAGAGGAGAGGAGAGGAGAGGAGAGGAGAGGAGAGGAGAGGAGAGGAGAGGAGACACATCAATTGGTTGCCTCCCATATGAGCCTGGGAAATGAACCTGAAACACAAGTATATGCCCTTGACCAGGAATCAAACCTGAGACCCTTCGGTGCTTGGTCAATGTTCTAATCACTGAACCAGGGTGTACATTTGTATAGGGAGCTTTTGAAGTAGAAATTTAATTGATGACACTAATACTAAATCTATATTATCCTTGATTATGAGTATATGGCATGGCTTAAAATCGCTTTATAATTTGTCCCCTGTATACTTAGCACTTAATTAACCCTGTCATTCCCTGAATCATCCAGAGCTCCCCCCAGTCCTTCAAGTTCCATTCATGGTAAGTGCCCTATATAGGTGTACCATTTTTTTATATTTTATAACACATTTTTACTGTACCTTTTCTGTGGTTAGATATACAAATACTTACCACTGCATTGTTGTTGCCTACGTTATTCAGTACAGTACCATGCTATACAGTTTTGCAGCCTAGAAGCAATAGGCTATACCGTACAGCCCAGGTGTGTAGCAGGCCGTGCCATCTAGGTTTGTATAAATGCACTCTATGATGTTTACACGATGACAGAATCACTGAACACGGTATTTCTCAGAACATATTCCCATCACTAAGTAGTGCATGACTGTATTACAAAATATTATCTTCCTTCTTCTTGTAATATTTGTAATAATTATATTTAGCTCTTTCCTTCATCTGAGTTTTGGTGAGGGGTTAGAGGAAGGAGTCTATTATCTGCCTCTCCAGCCCCTTCCACCAACTGCCAGCCTCTTGCCTCAGTACCATTTCTTAAAGAGAGACCTGATCTGTTCATGGCTGATTTGAGAGACCATCTCTACCAAACACGACACCTCTGATTTTATTCTGCTCTATTCTTCTGTTTGTACATTCCTGAGTTAATGTTCTGTTTTTACTTATTTTTGTTTCTGCCATTACTATTATTTTTACCCAAGCAATACATACTATTTTCCTTGAACATGGTTGGAAGAGTACAGAAATATTGAAAGAAAACATGAGAGAACCTTTCTTTCCCTCATTACTCCCCTGCCCTGCTCTAAACTGTCAACAAGTGGTAGATATTATTTTAGTTTCCTCATGTGTTTCCATATATACATGAAGCTATGTAGGCATAGCTGGTTTTGTTTTTATTAATACAGATAGGATGATGCAGTGTATATATATATATGATTTCAAATTGCTTTTGTCAGCACTTTTGGAGATCTTTTCATATCAATGTATATAGTCAGACCTTATTTTTCTAAACAATTGCATAGAGTGTATATGTGTGTGTGTGTGTGTGTGTGTGTGTGTGTGTGTATGTCTTTTTCTAAACACAATAAAGATATATCTATCTTTTCCCAAACACACTGTTTTAATTAGCATCACTTTGTAGTATTTAAATGTGTAGAGCAAATGGTTTTAGTTTTTGCCCATTGAGTATGATATTGGCTTTAGGTTTGTCATATGTGGCTTTTATTATGTTGAGGTATGATCCTCTTTCCCACTTTGCTGAGAGTTTTTATCAAAAAAAGTGTTGGATTTTGTCAAATCTTTTTCTACTTCAATTGATATGACCATGTGATTTTTGTCCTGCAATCTGTTTATGTGTTGTATCACACATATTGATTTACAAATATTGTATGGCCTTGCATCCCCAGAATAAATCCCGTTTGGTGATGGTGTATGATCTTTTTAATGTATTGCTGGATCCGATTTGCTAATATTTTATTGAGGATTTTAGCATCTGTGTTCATCAAGGATATTGGCCTGTAAAGGGTGATGGTGGACAGATGGTGAGGTAGTTATGATTTGCACAAAGTGGTGGGTCTTGATCACAAGTGCAGGGTATTAGGCTTCAGCGGTTTAGATTCGCTCATGAAATGCAAAATGTGGAAATTCAAAAGCACAATAACTTCCCAGTTTTGTTTATGATTACAGTTAAGGCTGGTCATCTTAATGTAAGAGAACACATGTGTAATTTGGGCATAGGAGGATCCTAATTAGAAATGTCCACTTCAAAGACTTACAAATTTGACTGAAAATCAGGTAAATCTAACTTTGACTGAAATTAAGATGGGAGGGCAGTGGGATGTTCTACATAAGGTCCCACAGAGCCACAGTATTGAAATATAGAATTATCTTTCTACAATTCCTTGCCAAAAAAAGAGCAAAAATAAAACTGCAATTAGTACTTTAAAAGTTCTCTCCCACTTTCAGTCCATGAGGGAGGAACACATAATACATTTCTGAGGCGACTGTGGAAAGTTCTCATCCAGCTCTCTGACATCTGCTCTTCAGCCAGGACCTTCAGTGGGCATATCTATTACACAGCCCTGTCTGTGTTTTCATTCCTTTCCAGCCAATATAGAAAGATGTTTCGAAAATTACTTGACAGCTTGAATGTGGCTTTGTTTCTTTTTAGGTATTTTTAAATCTCTGGAAATACTATAATACTATAAGTGCATTTTTAAAATACCCTAAAATAACAATATTTGGAACAGCGTGTTCTATATCCCTCTATATTTTTGTAGTACCTTACAGTGCCTGGGTGCACGCAGTTTTATGGTGCGAACATTGGTATAACTCTAACTGGTCCCCCTTGAGTGGAAGAGCACAATGTTATAAAGTTTACAACAAACATTTAAGCAGAAAGACAGAGTCGACATTGTGCCTATATGTTTGATGGTCGTCTTGTTCCCAACTTTGGTTTATCTATTTGCCAAGTAAGAATGTTTTGGAGAGCCCTCAAAGTATTCAGTTCCACCATGTCCCTCACCAAGGTCTCTGAGCGGGGAGGACAAGAAAAGAAACTAAGAACCTGCTCCTGCATCCAACCGGAGAGGCTGGGCTTGGAAAGGAGCACACTTGGATTTCAAATAAAAAAGGATTGGCTGCAGAACAGGAACTGAGTTAGTACAAAAATCAGCCCCCACAATCAGACTTTCCAAACATCCACCGAAGTCTAATTCCCCATAAGAGATTTCCATTCCTCACGCTTGGCATCCTGTAACCAGGGAGGTAGACACATCCACCGGAGGTGCAGGTGAACAACGGCCTATTCGCACAGTCTGATACATGTACGGGGAAATCGTGCTTCCTGAAAACATACCTCTGCCAGAGAAATACACCGTGTGAGGTTTTGATAGCAGCTCTCCCCTCTATCTGTCTTTTCATCTTGTGGTCTTTTTGTTGGCAGGTGAAAGCAGCATCAGGATCAGATGTGGAGGTTTCTCTTTAGACTTGGAAAATTATGCTAGCACAATATCTTAGCTAAATAAATTGCATTATATCTTTAAGCACTGGGCACTGGGGACAGATTAGTCATACCCCACCATTCACAGAAACCTTAATTGGAAATCAGTCTATAAGCTGAACAATAGTTTACAGAAAAGGCCGATGTGTGTATGTGAGTTCATGATTATACTAGCTAACAGCTCTGAGAGTTTTCTATTTTCCTGAAACTCTATTACCTGTTTCATGTGTATTATTTCATTTATTTCTCCTTATATCACTGGGAGATAGAATGATCCCACTTTAAAGGTGAGGAAACTTAAGCTCAGAAATTGAAGCTCAGAGAAACCAAGTAAGTTATGGAAGACCAATTAAGATTTTATCTCAGGTCAGCTTAATCGAAACTTCAAACTCATGATCATCCCATTGTTCTGCCTATTCTAGATGTTCCATTTGAAAGTCCATTGGCGTCCTTTGTAAGATTCATGGCCAGGTTGTTGGAATTGGAGGGTAGTTTGTAAAACTTCCACTTCAATAAAATCTGCAATGGAAAACCCAACTCTCAAACTTATGTAACATGAAGGCTTCAATAAGACAAAGCAAGTCAGCCAGAATGGTATTGCATCCATTCCTGTAACATAGTCTTCAAAGTCAGTTCCATTCCAGAAAGCAAAGGAGCTGCTCACTGCAGAGTGTGGAGTCCCAGCTGCTTGCTAGCTCAGGCCCATCTACAGTTGACAGCGTGCACTACCAGTTATTACAGTGGCCTGATGATCATCTTGGCACCATCTTCTCTGCAATTCGCAAATGTCTGTCAAACAGTAAATAGTAGGAATTACTATAAACAGCAATGGTGCCATCTCAATGGCTATGGCTCTCTATATTCTAGAAATGTAATCTTACCCTCTACCTTAAAATTGGATATAGCACATGAACTCCTTGAAGCGTGCAGAAAGTGAAAATGTATATTATAGCGATCGCTGCTGTCTGTAAAGCAGCCGATGAAGAGTCACAAAAGAAGTTTTAAATGCCCTGAAGAAATTTCTAAGCAGCATTAAAATCACTTATTGGGAACATGTCAAAGTCTTTGGGTATGGAAAGTCGGCCTTCAAAAGTTTTTGTGTTAAGTTTTATGCATCTTGGACATAATTTATTTATGTATAATTTCAAGAATTTTCAATATATATGACCAGAGAATAGTCACCATAACTTATTTTACATGATAAACAGCTGCTTGAGGATTTTCCAGTATCTCCTATTATCATTTAAAATACTTGGATTCTTTTTTCTTGTTTTTATTTTTCTTCTTATCCCCAAGGCACAGTAAAAATTCTGGAGAATACATACACACACACACACACACACACACGCACGCACGCACGCACGCACGCAGTCCCTAATGCTGAATCATTCTGCACATGATAGCGGGCCATTGTTTTGATTGCTAGCATTTATATTTGCATTTAATTGTAAACACAGTTGTTGGAAGGGCCATGCAGTTTGTGGAAGGAACATTTGGCTTTGGGGTTTTGTAACAATGTTTGGCTATTCCCACACTTTGATTACTACACCAGTATCTCAAGGGAAGAAAATACAATGGGCAGTCAATAAAAGTACTGATTTTTTAAAAGGTCAACAGCATAAGGGACTATATTTCTGATGTCTTACCTTTTTTTATTTTAAAAATCTGCTCTAAATGGGAAATAAAAAAAACTGGAAGCCATTTTTATGGCTATGAGTGATTAAAGGAATTTTACAAATAATAGTTATTCCTGCAACAGTCTAATCAGAGAAATAGTAGTGTTCCTCACTATAAATTATTTTTAAAGGAAAGGAAAAGTAAAAGAAAGAAAAGTTCTCTGATTTTCTGTTTACAGATGAGTTCTGTTTTTCCTTAAGGTCTATATTATGCCTTGGTTATAAATTGAGACTTATAGAGTTGGGTGGATTTTGCACTGAAGCCTAAGAACTTACTTTGCTAAATGAAGATATAGAGATGAAGAGGTTAACTGTTACATTTCTAAGATTGACTTTAGCCTTTCCCCTTGCTAGCCCCATTACTATTTATGCTAGAACTCTTGTTAATACATCTTGTCCTTGCATCTGTAAATCATAAATGGCATGGCGTACAATTTGGAAAAGGTATAAAATGGAGAGAAGGAAGGTTCTAAGAGTTTTTTTTTTTTTTAACTTTTGTTTGCTATCAGCCTCTATTTTAGCCTAGTGTGGTATATCGTTCTTTTCATGAATATTTAAGAAAACAAAACAGTTATCAAGTTATTTTTAATTCTGAGTAACTTTAAAAAATAAATAAGGTACAGAAAGAATGAAACATTTTAAAACTTTCAATGTTAACATTAGTCTTATAAGTAACCAATTCTCATACATTTTGGAAGGATTTAAAAGGTGCCCTTCATTGAACATAAAAGTATTATTCAGCTTTGTATAGTTTAAAGATCTACCCAATGCTCTTAAAAGGTTAATCAAATTTAATGAGATTGTTAAACTAATCAATATTTCTTTTATAGACACATTTTTCACTTGGTCTCCTAAAGGGAATTCCCCAAAGGATATAGAAAAAATGTTCACTAGAAAATAGAGTATAATAAAAACACTAGGGACTCACCTCCATTTTTCCATAAACTTTTTTTTTTTTTTTTTTTTTTTTTTTTTTTTTTTTTTTTTTTTTTAGATTTCTGATTAATGATGCTAATGTATCCTAATGGAACACTGGAGCTAAATTATTATACTTTCAGACCCAATATTTTCTCTAGCTGGTCAAAGACTAAGCAGTGCAGTGATTTTCCATGATTTCACCTGAACCATATTTTGTGGCTCTGATAGTGCTAGTGCTATCTAGTCAGGAGCCGTCCTACCACTGACTCACTCAATGGTGGTCAATATATATTTTCTAAATGGATGCTCTTTGTGTGTCTATGACATCTTCTCCATTATTTCTTTGAAAATTCACCAACACTTTCCCAATGTCCTTGTGACGTCAGAACTTAGCTCTTAATTACCCTCTTTACTGGGAGCTCCCCCTTCTCCCTAAACTTAATAGCTACACCTCATACAGAAACAGATTTACTATCTCTTTTTCAGCTCCAGAAATAGGTTTTTATTCTACCTTTAGACACCAGGGGCTTAGTCAACACTTTGTATCTCACCATATTTGAAATGGCCCTAATTCATTTCTGATAAGAAGTTCCTACCCTTCACCTAAATCTGATGTTTAGCCTTAGCATCTTTTCTGGCACAGTGGAATCTCGGTTCTGGAATGTAATTCGTTCCGGAAGGCTATTTGAGAAGCAATTTGTTAAAAAACCGAGTATTTTTCTCCCATTAGAAATAATGTAAGTCAAATTAATTCATTCCAGATCCCAAATGATTCTGTTTTAACCTTTCTTATATGCAGTCCATGTCTAATGTACTATTTAATCTATAAACAAACACTTCTTTTCTTAAATTTATTGATCCACCTCCTACTAGCCTTAAACCAATCACTTTCAGCACTCTTCTAGGAGTGTCTTTCAGGAGGTCAGTAGGCAGCATCTTTATTTGCTGTTACTGTCTGAGTGCTTTTCAAAGTTTATTCAAATCAACAACAGTTTTTTTTTTTAACCTCTTCAATTTCCTATGATCATTGTTTCTTTCAGACCACTAGCAATATTAGCACTCTTGATGGCCTCTTTATGTTTTAAAATTGTGCTAACCATCCATTTCACCAGCAACAAAAGCAAAAAAGAAAAGAACAACAACAAAAACAAAACACACACACACACAATATTCACAGCACACTTTCCTGATATGTTAGAGCTAAACTGACTCATATTGACGCATTCTCTTCTTTGTCTGTGACATGAGAGATGCTTTTTGTCATGATGATGTATCAGCATGAAAGAGTTGTCAGGTCAAAAACCAAAGCTTTCCCTAGGTTTGCAGAATGAAGGATCCTGGATTCAGGGGGGAAACTGAGAAACACCTCAAAGAAATTGATGTTATTCCTCTGAAAGAGCTACCTCATGTTCAAAAGGCCCCAATAACGGCAGACTAGAAGAGTTGTGATGTGGGCAGAGAAGATAGTGGCCTCAAATATGAGCTGGAAATGAAAAGTGTCAGGGTAGAGCCCAGGCCAGGTGCCTCAGTTGGTTGGAGTGTCATCCTGTACACCAAACGAGGGTTAGTTCAATTCCCTGTCAGGGCACATATCTAGGTTGCAAGTTCAATCTCCAGATGGGATGTATACTGGAGGAAACCGTTTCATGTTTCTCTCTCACATCAGTGTTTCTCTTACTCTTTCTCTCCCTTCTCTGTAAAATCAATAAATGACCTTAGGTGAGGATTAAAAAAAAGTTGCAGGGTAGATAGTCTAGGTAGATTTGTAGTCCCATTGCTCCTTACATTGTCACTTATTTGTACTATGCACTGTAGCTTGTAACAGCAAACTATTTCTTGAATAATGGTCAATGATTCTCTCAAGTAACTCAGTGGAGACCAACTGTGAATAATTATGTAAATTACTGTTGTTGCCACTTTTTTTGTGTACTTGCTGTGAGTGTTGCTCATCACTTTCTGTGCTTTTTAATTTAGCCTGTGAAAAGATTGCATGAGATTATTGTCTATTACTATTTCCAAATGAGGAGACTGCAGGTCATCATTGCCTTAGTCCATTCAGACTGCTATAACAACAACAACAACAACAAAAATACAAGCTTGGTGGCTTATAAATAACAGAAATTTATTCTCACAGTTATGGAAATTGGGAAGTCCAAGATTAAGGTGCAGCATGGTCAGGCTCTGTAGAGAATTTCTTCCTGTTCATAGCTAGTGTCTGCTCACTGCAGCCTCACATAGTGGAAGAGTGAGGGATCTCTCTGGAACCTCTTTTATGAGCACACTAGTCTCATCCATCCTCATGATTTAAACACCTCCCAAAAGCCCCACTTACTAACTATCACATTGGCCATTAAGATTTCAACATTTGAATTTGTGGTGGGAAGGGGTTCGGGGGAACACAAACATTCAGAGCATCGTAGTAATAATGATTAATTTGTCCAAGGTTGCACAGCTGGTAAATGGTGGGACTGGGACCAAGACCAAAGTCTAAGACCAAAGAGCTTCTCTCCTCTCTAAGCTTCTCATCCGTTCCCATAAATAGTATTTTTATCCCAGCTTCTGTGACTTTCTGAGGCTCATTCACTCAAGACTTCCCCTTGCCCCCCTCCCAGATTCTGCATGTCTTCCACTGCTTACCTGCAAAGCCAGATAAGATCAGTACTAGATAAAATATTTGTCATTTGTATCAAAATTAATTAGTGAGTCATTACATTTAACTTCATCAAATTATAATTAATAAACATTTGAATATTGTTAATATCATTGTGACCTTTTATATTTAAATATCTTGTTTCATAAAATATAATGAATAGATCATGCTTGTGGGCCTGATTTAAGATACTTTAATGCTTTCAGTTACATGATCTTAAGTCACCTATTATTTCTCAACATTATATCCCTTATGAAACTTAGGTTTCAGCTGTATCTGTAAGTTGCTTATAGTTTCTTGGATGAAAACAAAAGGCAGTTTAAATAAAAGATAGAGCTATGTTGGTAAGACTCGCAATTGCAGTTCTAAAGCTTCTGCAGGTAAATCATGTGTTTATAGCCTGTTATTTTTCCTCCATACAGCAGCAAACTCCCAGATGGTGAATGAGTGATTGTCCCTGTGGTTCAAGCCTTTTTTCTTCAGTGAATAAAGACAGCACCCATATCCCTACCCACAGAAGTTCTTGACATCACCATGGCTACCTGAAGGGTAGTTGCTTATGGTTTGGCTCTTAACCCCATCAATGATAAACCCAAATCTTCCTCCCCAGCCAGAATATCTTTATTTGTTGTTGTTAATCCTCACTCGGGGAAATTTTTTTCCTATTGATTTTTCAGAGAGTAGAAAGGAGGGAGAATGGGATGCAGGGAGGGAGGGGGGAAGGAGGGAGAGAGGAAGGGAAGGAGGGAAACACATCTACTGGTTGCCTCCTTCACTTGTCCCAATCAGAGGCAGGGATCAAACCTGCAAGCCCAGTACATGCCTTCACCAGGAATCGAAGATATTTATATTTAAATATGGCGCAAAAAGATCCCACGACCTTTCAGTGCATGGGCCAATGCTCTAACCACGTAGACACATTGGCCATGGCCAGAATGTCTTTAATTGAAGCAATACTACCAACCTCTCTGGTTTCTTGAGAAGTCATTTTCATAACCAGTCAGCTAGGACACTAGTAGAATGAGCCCTCTGATGGAAAGAGCAGGTTTTGACTGGCTTGAAGTCACTCTGCCCTTGAGAAAGCTCTTCATTTAATAAGCACTTGGTGAGTCACAAGCCCTAATCACATTCACACATTGTACTTTCATTCTTCTGTAACTATTCAATAAATGCCACCAAATGTGATTGGGAAACTAAATTATAAATGGAAAAATATAAAGACACTAATATCTGCTAACAGTTCCTAAATTGCATGTTCCTAAATTACATATTCCTATATAATAAAACCCTAATATGTGAATAGACTGAATGGTGGAACAACAAGGTGGAAAGACCGGTCTCTATGACGTGCACTGACCACCAGGGGGCAGATGCTAAATGCAGGAGCTGCCGTGATGTGCGTTGGCCATTTACAGAGAAACAGAACCACGGACCTGGCACCCACAAAGCAACACTTAGCTTCCCCCAAGTAGGACACAGGCCCTTCCACCACCCCAGAGTGACAGCCCACCAAATCACAGCTGACACTGCCGAGACCCCAACGCGCAAAATGCGGCCCACAGTCCAATTCAGCCCAGAAATGGTAGCTGAGGGTGCCGTGTAATGATGTCACATAGCAATGCCTGGCTTCCTCTCCCTAGCAACTAGCCTTCTTGGAGTTTCTTCAGCCCAGGAAAACGACTTGCTTTATAGCCAGGTAGAAACATTTCACACTTTAACCAAATGTCTGTGAAGCATTTTCCCATGCCTCATCTCATTTGATCCTCACAAAAGTCCTGGAGTAGGTAGATAGGAGACTCAATGGAATCCTATTTTATTTTCATTAGCTGGAAAACAGAGATTTAGAAATTTTAGAAACTTGACCCAACTGAAAAGAAGTAAGAAATGGCGGACCTTGAAAATGACTTCAGGTTTTCTCACTGTGCAGAATATAGTCAAACACTGCTGCAATTAAATATTTTACCCTTTGTTCTCCCTGGGTGATTTACAATAATAATCTGCTTTGTGTTGATATTTACTGCTGTGTTGCTGACAATTACCTGAAAGAGAAGTTGGGGTGCTTCACTGGGCTGGAGAAAGTTTAACTAAATCAGAAAGCAGGTCTAATTAAGCAAATATATATCCTTTATAATAAAGTGGTAATATGCAAATGCAAATCGACCATCACACCCTCACACAAAGATGGCCACCCCAATGTGGGCACAAGATGACCGCCACAAAATGGCCAGCAGGAGAGGGCAGTTGGGGGCAACCAGGCCTGTAGGGGAGGGCACTTGGGGGGGGTATCAGGCCTGCAGGGGAGGGAAGTTGGAGGCAACCAGACCTGCAGGGGAGGGCAGTTGGAGGCGATCTGGACTGCAGGGGAGGGCAGTTGGGGGAACCGGGCCTGAAGGGGAGGGCAGTTGGGAGCAACTGGGCTGGCAGGGGAGGGCAGTTGGGGGCATCTGGGCCAGCAGGGGAAGGCAGTTGGGGGCGATTGGGTTGGCAGGGGAGGGCTGTTGAGGGCGATCGGGCCGGCAGAGGAGCAGTTAGATGTCAATCAGGCTGGCAGGGGAGTGGTTAGGAGGTGACAGGCCGGCAGGCAGAAGCAATTAGGGGCAATCAGGCAGGCAGGCAGGCGAGCAGTTGGGAGCCAGCAGTCCCAATTGTGAGAGGGATGTCTGACTGCCAGTTTAGCCCCCATCCCTGTGGGTTCCCAGATGGGAGAGGGTGCAGGCTAAGCTGAGAGACACCCCCCCAGTGCACAAATTTTGTGCACTGGGCCTCTAGTATAAATATAACTCTCGCTGGTGCCAATTGTACATGTGTTTCGATCTGTCACTGTTGATCATGAATTTGGTTGACACTTCCATTATAGAGAAAGGGTGAATAGTGATATTAAAATATTTATTCTAATTAATTTCCTTTCAATGTGCATGAATTCGTGCACCAGGCCACTAGTATTGATATAATTTCAAATAATTAAGACCATGATGTAATGAATTTATTATAGCAAATAATCACATGAAAATAGTTTTATATAAATTTAGTAAAAGTTATATCATTTTAATGGCTGCCTTTGAATACTCTACTAGCCAGGATTTCTTTAGCTTAGTATTTACTAGAGTTGCTTGGAGGATTTTAGTATATGCTAGTGCCCCAGTTCCACCCACAGAGGTTCTGATACAATTAGTATGATGTAGGACCCAGGCATGGGTAGCTTGTCACTTATGGTCTTCCTTAAATGTATTTCAAAGGTTTCCAAGCTTCGTATCTTCACTTAATAGAGTCAGTTGGTTAAGATTACACTCAGAAAGGTAAATTTGCCTACATCTAGATATAGGTGTTCTATAAAGATGAGACAGTTTTGAACTATTACTAAATTTTAGTTTTAACTTTACTGTTTTAAATATATTTTTATTGATTTTAGAGAGGAAGGGTGAGGGAGAGATAGAAACATTAATGATGAGAGAGAATCATTGATCCGCTGCCTCTTGCATGCCCCCTACTGGGGATCAAGCCTGCAACCCAGGCATGTGCCCTTGGCCAGAATTGAACCTGGGGCCCTTCAGTCCATAGGCCAATGCTCTATCCACTGAGCCAAACCGGCTAAGGCTCAACTTTACTTTTTAAAAGTTGTCTTAGGACATGCCTCAGTTTCTACAGCTTTGAAATAGGTATGCTCACTTCTATAAATAAATCTAGTTGACTCATGATGTAGAATTGCTTCCAAGCAGTAGAGGGAAGTATTGGTCTGAGTATTTCTGGAAAAGGCAATGCAGAGAATTAAAGTAACTTCTGACACCTGGGCAAATGGGGAATCCCAACAACAACAAAAAAATATGTTCTCCTCATTAGTTCAGACAAGTTCTCCCATTCTTTCATTTGCAATAGAAATCTAGCTTTCAGGTTCCAAGCTTAAAATTAATCAGGGAACCTCTCTAGTGCTAGGAACTATTTCACTGGCTAGAGTTATTTTCAGAGGTGGAATTTTCTCTTCCCGTTAAGTTTCTCACTTCCCTTCCTTGTCTCATGTATTATTTCGTTCTCCACTGCTATGACAAAGAAAATGAAATAAATTATACACAGAATAGTACATGAGGGTTGACTAGGGCTTTGTCATATAGAAAAAACTTACAGAGGACTTAGGGGAAAGAATCCTATGTGGGCCCAAAGATAGATTTTTCCCCATTATCTTGCAAATGTACATCATTTTGACTTCTTACCTTACAAGTTCAGTTCTAAGTTTAAAATGTGCAGTCTCATTAGAAACTAAGTCTGTATCTGCACTTGATTAATACCTGGGATCAAGCATTTGCCTTCCTCTTGGAGTTAGGATGGAGAAGTAAGTCAGCAGAGGATGTCTGGAAAGTGTTAGCAGCACTAACAAATGAGCTGCTCATCCAGAACCAAGTAGCTGGATATGAGTTCTTTAATAAACCACTATGTGATGCAAGAGAAGAAATTAAATTACACCCCTTAAATTAATTGACAAAGCAATTAGCAAGCTGTCCATAAAGCCCAAAGTAGCCCAACATTATAAATTGTAGCACCATCTGCTGGCCGGAGGAGTTTCTTTTGTTTTTTTGTTTTTGCTGTTGCTTTTTACTATAAGCTTCATTGACATCATTATTTCTCCAAAGCACTCAGGCGTCTGGCCTGTAGACATTCCTGTCATTGCATTGCCTTCTTGGTCATCAGTTATTCTGGATCAGAAATCAGAAGATAATTTTGGCTTCAGCTAGCTGAACTCAGCATGGAATAAAACAACAACATGTACTCCTGTTTGGTATCCACACTGACGACAATTTCAATATTTACCCAGAGACAGATGAAATAATGAGCCTAGCAAATCTGTGCCGTACACATATTTCAGCAATGACCGTAAAAAGACATAACACTTATCATATTCAGCTCTGTTCCCAAAATACATTTTTTGACAGGAGAC
The DNA here is from genome assembly GCF_014108235.1 of Myotis myotis. Taxonomy (NCBI): domain Eukaryota; kingdom Metazoa; phylum Chordata; class Mammalia; order Chiroptera; family Vespertilionidae; genus Myotis; species Myotis myotis. Next base: position 164,944,873 of record NW_023416313.1, read on the forward strand.
AAATTAGATCGTCGAACTGTGTGGTGATGGGACCCATCTCTCTACGAGGGTTTGATTAAATGCCTTTGACCCTTGTCACTGACCACAAAAAGGAGAGAAAGAACATAAATAAATTCTGTGATTTAAAATCATACTACAGAAAGGAAGCTTCTCTCAGGATCCAGCATGTTCAGTTGCACGGTCTGTGCCCCTTTGTGTTGCCCCGCCTCCACATAAAAGGGCTTCTTGGGATAAAGCCATGTGGAGGAAAAAAAGATGCTACGCTCCCACCTCTGGCCTGTGGTGGGAATAGAAAAAAAGTTGATATGGGATAAAAACTCTAAAGTCTATGCAGTAATTGGTAAAATCTGTGACCCAAACTATGAGAATATGACACGGTATGTCACATTATGTTTGGAAGATGATTCCCTTCTACGCAAATGAATAGAATATATCTTTTGTAGCAAATTTTCAAATTCATTCAGACCATAAAAATGTTCATTGATTCATGAAATGTGTCTTGATAATACCAACACATATTAATGCCATTCCCGCTTCCACCCGCTCCCGAGTCTTATGACTCAAAATAATAGGTCCAGCCCAGCCGGTGTGGCTGAGTGGTTGGGCATCAACCTATGAACCAGGAAGTCACGGTTCTATTCCTGGGCACATGCCTGGGTTACAGGCCTGATCCCCAATGTGGGGTGTGCAGGAGGTAGCCAATCAATGATTCTCTCTCATCATTGATGTTTCTATCTCTCTCCCTCTCCCTTCCTCTCTGAAATCAATAAAAATATATTTAAAAAATAATAGGACCAAGACAATACATATGTCCACCAGCTTGGAGGAATTTTTTTATCAAACCGTATTCTAACTGTGATTTCCCCATGAAAATTGGACCAAATAGGAATGAAAAAGATGGGTTGACTGTGATCTCTTCTACCCCTTACCCAATCTCATTTTGTATTTTTGTCTTGACACCTGCTACAAAATATCAGTAACATTAGAAATTATATTTATGGTTGTGTTGATAAACCTTTAAAGCCAATACAATGTTTTTGCCTGGAATGGTGTCTATTTTATTGATTATACACTATGTTATACTTGCTTTGTTCAAGTAATATAACACAAATATCTGCATCAACCAGATTTTTGGATTTTTAAAGTATATGTTGGATATCTTAGGGAAATTTGATCTTTAGTGATATCTTGTGATGAATTCTGAGATAAAATTCTAATATCTCTCTACCTATATACCTATTTAGTGGAAAAATGGTTTTGTATGTGGTGATTTTCCTTCTAGTGATATACCTCAGTGCCGGGAGCCGGTCCATCCTCGCTGTTTCAAAGGACCTGGCATATATGGCATACTGTTCTTAATATGTTTGCTCCCCTTCTTGGCACTATGTGTTTTGAGATCCTGGCTAGGCTGCTGATCAACTGAACACTGTCTCCGCGTCATTCCTTCTTTGCCGACTCCGTCTACGCCTTTGGGGACCCCTGGACCCGCTGGGGTTGGACCCCAGCACCTCAGTCAACATTCATCACATTAAATCTTCATTTCAAATGTAAATTCTTCTTTTGCCAGAAAGAAAACCAAAGTGAGTGGGACTATACCAAATCCCCATAAATCTGTTGCTCTAGAAAATGTGAGGTTGTCAGTGGTAAAGTCAAAAGAGGGTGGATTTTGGAGTATTCCCACTGATCCATCACTCACCAGCCAGACAGCCTTGGCCAAACTCAAGTTCCCATATCTTTAAAGTGGGGATAATAAATAAGATTGTCAGACTTTCAATGAAGATAAAACAAATCATCCTTGATGCCTGCCACTTGCTAAATGCCTAATGAATGTAGGATATGTTTAATACATAAATGTTTGTGTGCAAGAATTGATTAATGAAGAGCTGGCTGCCCATGTTTTGGGGGTGAGGTGTATCCTCTGGCCAAGTCAGGATACAAAGAACTCTCTTAAGAGTATAGATCTTCACAGCACTGTGTCATACTCAGGCTAAGTTCTCATATAGGAAGTTTGGGCCCTTCCTGGTGCTATATCATTTTACAAGTGTTCACAGAACAGGGTAAGACAAATAGTTCCCCTACAGAGAAGCATTCATGAAAGAGGGGCCTTTGGAACTGGCACCTGACCACTGGTGTTTGATATTATCAATCTAGTGCATTTATACTGAGCTTTGCCATTCTGAGAGCGATGTTATGCTAGCATCTCTATTGCTCTTTACGACACCTTGTAAGTTTGGTAGAACAGGCATTTAGAGATGGACAAAGGCAGATATATCAGGTGACTTGCTCACAATCACAGGGCTAGTAAAGGAAGGAGCCAAGAAGAGAACCCAGGTTTTCTCACAACCAGTATTTTGTTTTTGTCAGCATCTGGCCTTACCATTCTCTAGAATATTGTGGACAGGCATCCTTCTGAAAGATATTGTTCAGTCCTCATGTAAGTATTATGGTAACCAAGGAGAAAGAAAGTTACACATATTAACATCTATTCAGTGATAGGTATCCTTCAAAAGATGCTTATGTCACCTTAGTAGCAAGTTGACAGCATTTTACAGATGAGAAAAGTAAGTTCTAAGGAGTTTAAGTAACTTGTCCAAGTTCAAGAGGAGGAGTCCAAAATTTCAAGCATATTTTCTATAGGATTTTACTTTTTTCATATATTACTAGAGGCCCGGTGCACAAAAATTTGTGCACTCGGGGGGGGAGGTACCTCAGCGCAGCCTGTGCCCTCTTGCAGTCTGGGACCCCTCTGGAGATAACGACCTGCTGACTTAGGCCTGCTCCCGGGTGGCAGAGGGCAGGCCCAATCCCTAGGTGCAGCCCCTGGTCGGGCTCAGAGCAGAGCCGATTGGGGAGTTGGGGTGCCGCCCCCTGTCATGCACAGAGCAGGATGGATTGGGAGGTTGTGATCCCACCCTCAGTCACGCTCAGGGTAGGGCCAATTGGGGGGTTGGGGCACCGTCCCCTGTCACACTCAAGGCAGGGTCGATGGGGAGGTTGTGGCACCACCCCCTGTCACGCACAGAGCAGGGCCAACCAATCAGGGGGTTGGGGCGCTGCCCCCTGTCACGCACAGAGCAGGGCTCATCAGGGGGGTTGGGGCTCCATACCCTGTCATGCACAGAGCAGGGCCCATCAGGGGGTTAGGGAGCTCCCCCCTGTCACACACAGAGCAGGGCCAATCAGGGGGTTGAGGAGCTCCCCCTGTCACTCGCAGAGTAGGGTCGATAGGGGAGTTGGGGCACCGCCCCCTGTCACACACAGAGCAGGGCAGATCAGGGGGTTGGGGCGCCACCACTGTCACACTCAGAGCAGGGCCGATGGGGAGGTTATGGCTCTACCCCATCACACACAGAGCAGAGCCCGTGGGGTGGGGGTTGGGGCGCCGCCTGGATCAGGGTGGGGCTCCCCACTGGGGTGCCTGGCCAGCCTGGGTGAGGGGATTATGGCTGTTTGCAGCTGGTCACACACCCTTCAGGGTGGGGGTCCCCAGTGGGGTGCCTGCCAGTCTGGGTGAGGGGCTGAGGGCTGTTTTCAGGCTGGCGGGTGACTGAAGCTCCCAACCACTTCTTTTTTTCTTTTTTTCTTTTTTATTCTGGGCCAGCTTTAGCTTTGAGGCTTGGCTCCAGCTCTTAGGCCTCCGCTGCTGAAAGCAGGTTTCTGGCCTTTGTTTACCTTCTGTATTTGAAACAATGTTGCGATCCTGCTGGCTGAAGCCCGGCGGACTAAAGCAGGTTTCTGGGGTTTTGTTTAGCTTCTATATTTGTAACATAGTTGCTTAGAGTTGCAGCTCAGAGGCCTGCAGTGGCAGGCGGGGAATGTTGGAGTCCTCCGTCACTGAAGCAAGCAAGCCTCATGTTCACTTTAAGCTGCCTGGCTCCCGGCCGCCATCTTGGCTGGCAGTTAATTTGCATATCACCCTGATTAGCCAATGGGAAGGGTAGTGGTCGTACGCTAATTACCATGTTTCTCTTTTATTAGATAGGATATCACTCTTTTATATTTAAAGCCATGATCCCATGTTTGTGTACTTTGAGGGACACTGTAGGGTTCCCATGGAAAAGGCAGCCATCATAGTTCTGGTGGCCAATGAGAGGGGGCGAATCCGGCAGTGCGGGGCTGCCAGGAGTCCTCTCGTTCCTCTGCACACTGTCCACAGTGACGGCCGTGGTAGCCCTGATCCTGTTCTTGAATATGTTGTGGTCTGAGAACTCGAGCTCTAATGCCTAGAGTCAGATCAGAGGAGTATGGGTGTCACCACAGGACTCTCTGGGTGAGGAAAGTGAATGGTGCTGTCTGTACTCTGCTTGCTTTTACATGCTCACATAGAAATCAGATCCCTCTCACCTTCATTAGAAAATCCAGGCTTGAGGCATAGGTTCATTTTATTTCCTTGTATTCTCTGCTAACTGCCTGTGAAAGAGAGGAACTCTGGGTCTTCAGGTACCTGAGATAAAAAATGAAATGTGAGCATCTCAGGGGGAAAATGGCAGTAGCACAAAAAATTAAGTGTTCAGCATTTAGTCATGTCTGAGCACTTTCATTATGTCCATACACACACTCTTATGCACTTACACACATGAGCACATATGCATTCATATGCACTTACACATATGATCCGTGACTCCTGTGTATGGTTTTGCTCCTTCTAAAGAAAAATTGAAATCTCCCTTCTAATGAAATTAAACTTGGGGCAAGTTCCACAACTGAAGAATGCCACTGGCAGCAAAAATGCATGAATTTAGTTACAGACTAGATATTGGATTTTAGCAACCTCTTAAATCACAATAATAGCCTGTGCTTCTTTTGTAATTTATCATGTATGCAAGCATGATGGAAATGCAAGATTTGCTTCATTCTAATTCAGAATATTCAGTGGGTGGGGATTGCATAATGTACTCCGGAGTTCAGTGACATCTGTCAAAGGTTAATGTATCAGATTATTTTTTTCCAACATACTTTGAGTTTTATAAATGTCCAAAATGTCAGTTTTCTAACTCTGGACTAATGCAAATAAGTAACTAAAATTGAGAGTTTTTGTTGAAAAAATTCTCAAGTTATTACAGCTTTAAAAGCCTCCTATGAAGATTTCCAAAGACAAGCTCTGTCACCAATAACACCACCCCACATACATCCACACACAAAAAATGGCGTATACTTGCTGGTTAACTTGAGAATCTAAATCAACCATGTTAATATCACAGATGAGGAGCAGGGGCCTCGTAGGCTTTTTCCAATGCAGCAATTTATTGATCAAGCACCACCCTCAGCTCCAAAAAAATTGTACTGAGTTCTCAATATTGCCAGGAATTCAGCTACATACTTTACACATATTATGACATTCTCAAAATATCGCAAGTCTTTATTGTTATTTTTTTAATGAGGAAAATGAGACTTAAGGAAGTCAAGTCATTTACCCAAAGTCACCAAATTAATAAGTGAAAAACCCCATGCCATTAGCCTCCACATCCTACTGTTTCACATTCATATCAAAAGACATGTCTACCCTTTTACTAGACACTTACCTTGTGCCATGCACTGTGCTACATCGCTTGATCACAAGGTCTCTAAAGTTTAAGGTGAGAAGCCAGTTCATATATTCAGACCTGCCCAGCACACCAAGGCTGCCAGTGAGTTTAGGCAGGACTAGGAGAACAGACAGGGACTTGGCCATTTGGCTCATACTCTTTTAGAAGGAAGACCAGCATCTCTCTCTCTCTCTCTCTCTCTCTCTCTCTCTCTCTCTCTCTCTCTCTCTCACACACACACGCACACACACACATCATATCCCTATGTGTGACAAGGTCTAGAAAGCTTTACCTCGGCTTTGAATAAGAACTCTTTTATTTCTTCCCACACTCAAAGACAAAATGAGCATCATTTAGAATAATTTAAAGTCTTCATGATATAGGCAAAAGGCTGAAAGATCCGAATCTTTATATTTAGTGTAACTTTCTTCACACCTCCAACAAACAAAATGTCTTTTGTTTTATATCTGAGGGGAAGTCTTTGTTCTAGAAAGGACAGCTGCAGTCATCTCCCAGTAAAGAAGCAGAGGTGTCTCCAGAGAACTTGGTAGGAACTTGGAGGCTCAGTTTCCATAGCAAATGCATTAGCTCTCGGCTTCTGGACACAAATCCCTTTGCTCCTTCTGCTGCACCCAGCAGCCTCCCAAGATAGTGCATTAAAGTCAGCATCAGCCAGGTTTGTCCTGTCACTAAAGAAAAAATGGGGACTTTCCCTGTCCATTTTCTTCTTATCTGCACCTGCTTAACAGAATCATGGGCCTCTCCTCCCACCTTCTGAATTCTTCTGTGGAGTCTCTGGGCAGGCCAGCTGGCTGGGGCTCAGCTGAGGCTGGCGGCTGCCTCTGTCCTCACCACCCCCTGCCCTCCCCCACGGCCTGCGCAGTCCTGAGTCGTCCCCATTGTGTCACAGCCTAGGTAACCTCTGTCTCCTCTAGAATCTAGAGGGAAGAGTTCTGAGCAAGCAGTTTCATTCCATCCCGTGGCGAGGGCAGGGAGAAACCTGTGTTGCCTTATTACAGTTAATTCTATGATAGAAAAGTTGAGGATTCAGAGAGCCAGTAAATAAGACCTGATTGCCCTCTGAGATGGAAAACAACAGGGAATGGCAGACATCAGGCAGATCATCACAAAAACAACAGCTTTATTTTTGATTATGCTAATTACAGAATGCATTGTAGCTTTGATGTGCCACCAAATGGGCACCTTACTTTGCCCTCTCAGTGGAATTCATTCCCCTTAACTGCATCCACCACACATGCAGATAGTCACGGGGAATGCTATGAGCATGTAAGTTGTCTGCTTGGACAGGCAGCTCAGAATGAAAGAGGAAGGGACTGACTGGGCATGCTCAGATCTATCCTCCAGTTTCACCAGCCACTTTACAGAGGAGTGGGTCCGAGGGTTTCTCCCATCATTTTTCTCTTTGTGGAGGAGAGTGCAAATTCCCTTTCCCGTGTGGTGGAAAGAGGATTGGGGAGGAAGGGCTTGTCCCTATCAAGACAGTTTGTCTCATTTCTGTCATGTGAGCCTGGGAGACACAGGCAACCAGGCAGACATGGGGGTGGAGTACAGAATTAGAGCATTCTGAGTGGCTGTTTGCAGGAGAAGTGGAAATAGGCCAGGAGTAAGAAAGGAAATGGCCTTGCAGAAGTTAGAGCTATGGTTGTGGGAGGTCTAAGATGAAGGGAAGAGAAGGACCATAAATGTGCTCTACCTCCTTGGCCCTCTTGTTGGTCCCAGGCTGGGTGTCTGCCCTCCAGCAGGTCATCATTGTCTTCATTCTTTACTGTTATTCTTATGAGAATCAGGATGTATGACTTAACCATGTCCAGCGATCTGGACGACTGATGAGGTAGCAAAACTGTAGGCACAGTCTACAAAACTCCTGGCCGAAATCTCCCACAGACAGCTAATCTCTCTCATACCTAAGAGACCTGCACCCACACTGTGGGACAGTTGGGGACATATGAACTTGGGCTGCATGTCAGCCTGTCATAGAGGGTCAATGCTAAGTTTCCTACATGTGGTAATTGTATCCATGGTCATTTAGGTGATGCCCTTGTCCTTAGGAGATAGATGTGAAAATACTTCAGAGAAAGGAGCCGAGATGTCTAATTCTCAAATGGTTCAGCAATAAAAGTAAACATATGACACAAATTCTATGCACACACACACACATAGTCCACACATATACGGAAAGAGAAAAGAAAAATAAATGTGCCACAATGCTAACAATTGGTGACTAGAGGTGAAGGTTATGCACCTGTTCATCATTCATCATCATATTCCTGCAGCTCTTCTGCAGATTTTAAATTAAAAAAAATAGAGAAGTGTGGTCAAGCAGGAGGAAATACTGGTAGATGAGATATTATTGGCAGGTGAAGTGTCAAAGTGGGGAGAAGTTGAGGGTACCCTGGTTTGGGGGGATGGTCCTGGGGTCAGAAGAAAAGAGTCAGGATAGGGAAGCAGTAGGATCTTAGTGGGGAGCTGGAAGTCATGAGAAATGAGTCTTACTCTCTTCTCCTTGTTCCCCAGAGCCAGGCTTCTGGGAAAGTGTATCCATACTGTGTATTCTGAGCCCGGAGGGAGGGACTTTCCCGTATCAAAATTTAAATAGTTTATCCCTGTGCCTCAACATTTCTTAGCATCCCATGCCATCGGATCCCAGAGAGGCACCTTCAGGATTGTTTTGTCTTTTTCTAAATCCGTCAAGTAACATGCCGTCATGTTAGATTTTAGAATCGTTTTTTGACTGTGGTAGCACTAGAGAAACCTTTGCTAAATTTAGCCTTGTTGCTAATTAGGAACAGAAAACATGTTAAGCTTCAGGCTTAAATACAGAACTTGGCGGGATGCCAAAATATGGAATCAACTTGTCATTTCAGACTGGGGGGGAAAATCTATGGCTGAATTACCGTGGTGGCTAACCTCGTATATTGTCATTTTCATCTTCCAGGCCTCCTTAACTGTGCAGACATGGAGAGAGGAGAGAGGAGAGAGGAGAGAGGAGAGAGTAGAGAGAGAGAGAGAGAGAGAGAGAGAGAGAGAGAGAGAGAGAGAGAGAGAGAGAGAAGACACGCACACACAGATCATTGTTGACTATCCTGATCTTCCACCAGAATTCCCCAGGCCTCCTTCTTTAAATGAAGGGCAGTGGAGCCCAGGGACAGAAGCAGGGCTAGTGAAAGAGTGTCTGTGTTGACTTTATACTGAAAGCTATTATTGTATGCAGTGTCGTATATAATGACATGTCATGCCCATGGAGGAGAGTCAGTGACCGCATTCCTGGTTACGTTACTGCGAGAGTTACATGATTCCTGTTGCCATATTTACATCGCTTTAGATCCAGACAGCGACTGCAACGACAATAGCTACACTCGTCCTCTAATCCAAGCATAAAGTAGGTCTTTCAAGTCAGACTTTCGGCATCTTGCACAGCTGTATCTAATGCTACAGTGCTGCTAGTATTTAAGGAAAAAGGGGGGCAGTGCCTGAGATAGTTGTCACTCTAAGGTCTCTATCATTTAACCAAAATAACTTGAAAAGGGCATTGTTCTCATCTCTTGGAGCCTGGTGCCTTTCCCCAGAGAATTAGGGGGCTGTTGGAGCCCTCAGCCTCTACCCTTTCTTCCTTCCTTCCTCCGATCCCACCATATTTGACATGACAGCAGAAAACCTAAATAGGGAAATAAATTTGAATGGAGATGAAAAGAGAAGATAGGCACACAGAATAAAGAGCAAAAAGAAGAGGAGCAATTATTGCCATTGCCTTGTATTCTATTCTGCCTTTTTCACCTCGGCAACTCGCTCTTCTGAGCTCTCCCGTGGGACTCTCCTTATATTTGTTGCCTGAGGCCAGATGCTTCCCGGGCTCCTGGCCTCCGGCCTCCCCTGCAGAATTGCCATTCCAACCGGGTTTCTAAGTGCCTGAGCCAGAGCAGGAAAAAGGCAGCACATGGAAAGCAGTCCTGCCCTTCCCTGTTGTTCTCAAGCATGCCTACGGAGGAGTATTTATCATAAAGGAAGAAAACAGTAATAGCCCAGAACTGTCTGTGTGTTCAACTCCAACTTGAATAATACCAAAGATTAAATCTTGGTTTCCAATTGTTTCATGCCAAGGCTGTTATATTTAAGGTCCAAATATGTGCACCATATGTCATTCTGTATGTAGCTTGACAATTACCTCAACAGGCAGTGTCAGACAGATGGTAAACATTACTACCAGGCATACGTACATTTAGAATTAGACATCTAAATAAATTCAGGCCCGTCTTAAGCTTATTAAAAGGATTCAGGTCTGTAAAGCCATTTTGGGCATCTGCATATGCTGAAGTGCCTTTTGCATCCTGAACAGATTCGATTTGATTCAAGCATCTTCTGGCTACAGATGGCAAGTGACACACATTCTCTTTGAGCCCTGTACCTGCAATTAGACCAATAATGGCAATTAGGCAAACTTAAAGAGATTTAAGCTTCAGTCCCTAGTATCGCCACCATGCACTCCTGCCCATGAAATGGCAGAAAAACCTCTGCAGGGAAAAATCACCAACCTCTTAAAAGCCAGAGAACTTCAGAGAGAGATTAGAAAGCTACAAAGGAACCTGCCTCAGGACCAAGTCAGAATCTCTCTGGTTTAAACCTGGGGCTACAGCAAGCTTTTGACACAAATCTCACACAACTGCAAATAAAGGTTAGCATTCCATGGGAGAATTGAAAGAAGGCTTCAGATGAATGTGTTTCAAGATATTTTCCCCTCATAACTATATAAAAGCTCCCTTTACACTCTCTTCTTTCAGGGGGTTTTAAATCCTACTTGGCATTGCAAAAAGGCACTGTATGCTTTTGTGATAGGAAACTAAATGAGGCTGGGGACAAGGTCCTGGAATTTTATTAAGTTGCAAGTGTAGCCAAAGTGACACTGTGAGAGGGTGGCCCCATGGAGCGGTCTGATCTTTCTGAAGACCCTGTGTATGGCCTTCATGCGTAATTCACCGGTGAATAATTTCCCTGCTGAGAACTGCTACTTTGCTCAGCTACTTAAAAGCAGTTTCAGTCCTGGCTGGGTGGGTCAGTTGGTTGGTGCATCGTCCTGTGCAGCAAAAGGTGGCAGGTGTGGTTCCTGGTCAGGGCACATCCCCAGATTGCAGGTTCCATGCCCTCCCAGGGTGTGTGTGGGAGGCAACCGATTGATCTCTGTGTGTCTCTCTCTTTCTCTCTCTGTCTCTCTCTCCCCCTTCCTTTCTGAATTAAAATAAATAAATAGCAGTTTCAATCAATGTGCAGAAATGTTTAATAATTTGGAGAGGAAGGGAGGACAGAAGAAAAGGAGGGAAGAAGGACTGAGAGGTAAACCAAGACTATTTTTCAATTGCACATGTAACCTCAGAATCCTAGCCCCACTGAGAGGGCAAGCCTTGTGTGGTGGTTCAGCATGCAAATGCTGGTTCTTGGCCTCTCTGATTCAAGTCCTGGCCCCACCTCTTATTGTGTGACTTTGTCATATTGTTTACTTCTCTGTGTCTTAGTTCTCTCACCTGTAAAACAGAGATAATACCACCTTCGTGAAGATTAGTTGAAATATTTATTGTGTTTAGAACCGTGTCTAGCTCTATGTATCAGCCATTATTTTTATTCTGGGAGACAGAGCTCAAACCCATTTTTTTTCCTTTCAAAAAAGAGCCTAATTAGAGGGTTCAGCACCTTCTCTTTAGTTCTACTTGGTAGATGAAGTTTTCATTCCACACAGCTTCTGACGTGAGTGAGAGAACTCTGTCTCCCTGTTCATTTGCGAAGGGCTTTCTCACCCACTCCTTTAGCATGGGACTAAATCCTAACTCCAGAGCTCCCGCCTGCGTGGGTGTGTGAAGAGACGTGTTCTATGTGCGTCAGTGATAATAAAAGCAGAATTCCTAAACCCCGGGCAATGGCCAAATGGAGACCTTTGCCCCACTTAAGCCAGATGATCTCCAGAAACATATGGAGTGGCTTTGGAAGAACACATGTCTCTGTTCTATTTTGGTTTCCCCTTAATAAAGACAGATTGGTTTAGTGGCTTAATTATCAAGCCCCTTCGCCCAATCTTCCAACGCCTCCTGTTGTCAATCTCCCGGAATCCCTGTACAACACTCGTGGATTCCCCATTGCTCATTTAGTGATCCAGGTTCCCTGGCCTGACATTGAAGACCTCCAAAGTAATGCCCCTGAGTTCTGGTATTCTCATCTCCTCATACGGCTGTCATCCCTAAACATTTGGGTGCTTCCATATCTCTCCCCTTTACTCATACTATTTACTTGGCAATCTTGTCCTCTACTCCTTTAAAGCAGGTAAAAACAGCTACTGAGATGCTTTTCATTATTTCCTTCTTGTTTGTCCTTTAGCTCAGTGATTCTCAAAGTATCATCCTTAAATAAGATACTAGTCCATCACCTAGGGACTAATGAGAAATGAAAATATCCAGGCCTTTTTCCAGGCTGAATAGGAAACTCCGGAAGTGGGGCCCAGGCGTTTCCAATGCATTCTGAAGTTTGAGAAGCATGCCTTAGCCCATCATTTGAAATGAATTGCTCTCCAATTTGCAAAACATTTTTCTCCCACCACCTTTGTGTTTTAGTGATTATTTGCAAATATTTAATCTCTTCTCTTTCCCTTGGTAAATGCTTAAGACGGATATTCTCTAATCCATTGTTGTATCTCCCAAAGTGGCCCATAGTAGTCTCTCCAAAGTCTAGGAAAGTAATTCCATTCAAAACATGTTTGTTGGCCATAAATATGTGTCAGCCACCAGTAAGTAGCCCTTGAAGAGATAAAAAGAGCAATGCATCATGGGATACTGGTCTGAAGGCATTTACAATATAATTGGAATGTCAAGACGTGCATATATGAGATGATTAGAAAAAGAACATATAATGGTCAGAATGCAGAGGTGGATCATGAGTGCAGGCAGGCAGTGCCACAGGAAATCAGGAAGAAGAGATACTTGTGGACTGGCTTTATGCAGGCTGTTCCTGGAGAAATGGGCTCGAGCTAAGCTTGAAGGGCAGAGGATGTCAGTGGACCTAGGAGAATAAGGATGCATTTCTTTGCATGGGAGCAGGGAGACTTGTCTACTAACCTCACACCTCCTCAGACACCACTTTCCATATGGCACTTGGTCCTTAGAGGGCTGAATAAGATCCGTAAGTACTTTATTTTATGACTTAGATTAATGTGATATTAATACCTTGCTAGAATTAACCAAGTACTTTATAATCTAATTTATGAAAGAAAAATCAGGATGCATAATAAGTATTCATAACACCACCTTCTGAATCAATGCCAACATGTACTGCTTCCAATTTCCTTAGGTTTTAAATGGTGCTCTTGAAACCACCTCTTCAATTACATATAGCTGTTTTGTGCGTGCCTGCTTTGCAATTAAGCATTCATCTTCCTTAAGAGCTGTCTTGGGGTGAATTGCAGAGGTGGTGGAGTCAGTTTGGTGCATTCCTCCACCCTTGTTGGAGAGGCCATTTGTACGTACCACTTTCGTCTGTGTCTGTGTGCTGTCCAAAGGTCACCATTGCAATGCAGGACTCCCTGCTGAACAGATTTGATTTGATTCAAGATCATAGTCTGCAGTTTTAGTGGTGGAAAATGCCTTAGCAGTTACCCAGCCCAATTCCCCCGTGGTTACAGTAGATAGGGCAAATGCATAGAGATGCAGCATGACTTGACCAAGGTTGCACAGTTGGCTAGCGATCTAACCTCTACTGGATCCCATACCTTCTCTCTCAGATCAATTTCTACTCGCCACCAAATGTATTATGTTGCCTCTATACATTGGTAATATTGTCTCTCTTCCTCTCTCCACCCCTGCCCCTGGCCTGTAACACATTCCTTCAGAAACTTATATATGAGCTATTAAGTCAATAATCCTGATTTTGGTTAATATGACTACCTGACTTCCAAGATAAATTTTTTGGAGGGTGTTAGAGAGGAAAAGGACGGAGTTAAGTTAGGGCTCCAATTCAATTCATCCTGAAACGTTGAAGAGATATGCCCTCTGGCAGGTGGGAAGAGATGTTTGTAAACAAGAATGCTTTTGGCACACCTCAGGCCACACAAATGCTCCTAGGACCACTGCAGTCTGAAACATGTACTCTATCATTTAGAATTAAGTCACTTGTTCTGGGCTAACAGCCTGCCTCAAACATGAAAACGTTTATATGTATTGTTTGTCACATTATTTAACTTTATCAAGTGTTCAAGATAAGGCCTACTCTCTCACTTTTTTCTTTTGCATCTGACCCTGTTATGAGACTATAATTAAAGTTTATCTGGCTTTGAGTCAGCATTCCTCAAATTAAATGCTGATGATATGTTAAATACTGATGCATATGCTGATAACCACTTAACTTGCCATAAGCATATTCCTTACTTATATCCCCAGGATATCAGGCTGTGGTTAGCATCAGGATTGCTTCTCAACTCCAGGGAGTGTCATTTCCATTGCGATACGCATATGACATTGCATATGGTGCCCTCTGCAATTGACCAGTATGTAATCTGCACAGCAGCAAGCAGTGGCTCAGTTTAATATTCTTTATTCCTCTTGCATGTCGCACATGGTAGAGCAGTATCATCCATGCAGCACTCACAATATCCACACAGTTAAACCATCAACAACAGATGGATCCAGCAGGCAGTGAGTGTGGAGGGTCAGATGGCACACATTATGCAGTCCCCTCAGGTGGGCAGAGCACAGAAATGTGGGATCATGACGCAGGCAGACATTCAAATAGGCAGTCTCAGGGGACACTGTCAATTCCAGGGTTCAGGGGAAGGATTTCCATCGCTCAGGGAGAGGGCCTGGGGAAAAGGACAGGAAATATTCCTAGAAGGCTGAGAGTACTGGGAAGGTTACCAAGCTGGGGACCTCGATACAAAAGAGCAAGTCAAAGATAATGCTGCCAGGACTGGTAGAGGTAGGAAGCTGATCTCGGGAATGAGACAAGCTCATTTATAGAACTGGGTCATGCAGTCTAACAGGATTGGCAGCTATGAGGATTTGATTCTGAGTCACCTAAATGTTGAAGAACGCTTTAAATCCTTGTGATTAAAGGTGGGATTGGTCCTAGAGCCCAGGGCAAGGCTTCGTCTATAGGTGGGAGGGATGCATCCCCTGCAGAGGGGAGAGGCAGGCTGTGGGAGCAGAAACTAAAGTAGGCCTTGACAGATTTCTTATCCATTGTCATTTTCCAGTGATGCATAAAATGCTATGTCATTACCCCCAGGAGGTAGTACATTCTAAAATGTCAATAGCTTCAGGAAAGGTATAGATAAATTAATAGATGAGAACCAGAATGGAATATTACCAGAAACCAGAAAGTTTTAAGGCACACACTTAACCGTTGGGTGAATATCAGGGAATGACAATCCTCACCTCCACAGCACCCCAAAAAATGGTGCCATAATTTGAGATAGAACAATGGACTAAGTAAGAATGGACTAAGATTTATAAGTTACATGATAATGTTCATGTTACTAATAGTTTACTTATATGTATACATCAAAGTATATAATCACACACACACATACCCTGGCTCATTTATCAAGCAATCTATAATACTAATCTCTATTGCACCTTAATTTTCTTAAGGAGAGTACCTAATCATCTTCACTCCTGAATAAGCAGAGGGCCCACAGCTATGTCCTCCCTGGAGCTTGGGAACTGCAGTTGGCCTTAAGCATGGGTAGAACTGAGCCAAATATGGATTCCAGGAAAATAGATGAGCTTAAAGTTCCATTAGCAAGGCTGTAGGTAGAGAAAAGAGGGAAAGGAAGTAAATAAATCTACAACAGAAGCTTGGCCAGATGGAATGAGCAGGTTTGAGAAGTGGATCCAAGATAGATTCCCAAGGGCAATAGAAGATGTGTGTGTGTATGCGTGTGCGGGTATGTGTGTGTGTGTGTGTGTGTAGTTTGTTTGTTCTTGAAGCATCTCAAACCAAGCTCAGCTATTAAAGGTACTGAAGCATTCAGGTAGGTAAGATCCATAGGCTATGTTCTCTGTAGATTCTATATTGTTTAGACCAGTACTTACACATTATATTGCTCAATCTTTGCTGTTGAATTAATCAATGTTCTTCACCTGTTTCAACAAACTGTATAGAAACTCCTAGCTGTTGACCATTCAAATGATAATTCATATTGATAGATACAGCTTCATCATGGAAGCCCAGATTTTGGAGAGTGAGGAAGTATACCCTTTTATCCTCCCTGTATTTGTCATTGGTACAGACCCAGTGGCCTTATGCATCCAGAGATGTGATATGAGAGAATTGGGAGGAGACTCTAAGTGCTGCTTCTGGTGAACCCAGAGAGAGAATTCTCTTCCCAGGGTTCCTCTATGTTGTCTCCTGGGCACAGGAAGTCCCTGATGGAAATGTAGGAGCGGAGTGCTTCAGAGCTGTTACTGGTCTATTGTTTTCTATCTACACCCACTCTCTGGATGACCTCATCCAGTTTTATAGCTTTATATATCTTCTGTCAACCACTCCCACATTCATCTCCATTCCAGAACTCTCTTCCAAGTTCCAGATGCTGCCTTTTAAACATCACCAAATGCATTTTGTCCAAACTGATTGCCACCCTATCTCCAAAAGCGTACTCTACTTGCATCATTCCCCATTTCAAGCTGACGGTCACTCCATTTCCCAGACGCTCAGGTCAAACACTTCAGCATTATGCTGGTTCCTGTCTTACACACAATTTCTGGTACATCAGGAAATTACCATAGCTCTCCTTCAAAACATGTTCAGCATCTAATTGCTTCCACTGATGCCTCCTTGATCCAGGTCATCAGCATTGCGCCTGTACACTACAGTAGCCTCCTAATTGGTCTCCCTTCATCTCTCCCTTTCCCACACACAGTTTGTTTTCAGTAGTCTCAAAATCTTTCAATGGATTTCCCACTTCACTCAGAGTAAAGTCATTTACAATGGTCAAAAATACCACTACTCAAAGTGTGGGCCATTGAGCAGCAGCACCAGGGGCAATGGGGAACGGGTTAGAAGCGGAATCTCAGGCCCTGCCCCACACACAAGTGGATATGACTCTTCATTTTCACAAGATCCCAGGTGGTTTATATACAGCTGAAAGTTCAAGAAGCACTGATCTACAAGACCCCACGTGTTTGAATTCCTATTATTGTTTGACCTCATCTCCTACACACCCCCTAACTCTCCTCCAGTCACATGAGAAAGGCCCACACTAACCTCTTAGACTTTCTCAAACATGCAGGCATGCTTCTTGACTATGGCTTCCTCTCCGGATGTTTCCCTCTGCCTGAAATGATCTCCTCCAGTCGTGGCTATCACCAACTCTCCCTCACGCCCACCGAGCCTTTGCTGAAACATCACCTTTTCAGGGACCTATCTGGACTGTTCTAAAAATGTTAACTGCCCCTCTCCTGAAATTTTCAATCCCTCTTGTCTAGCTCTGCTTTTTTTAAAAAAAATCTTAGCCCTTTTCACCTACTAATATATTCTGTAATTTATTCGTTATGTCTGTTTTCATAACGTCTTCCCACTGCCCCTGCCATGAATGTCAACTCCACAGGGACCTTCACTGATATATCTCAAGTGCCTGAAAGTACCCTGACACATAATAGGCTCTCAATAAATGCTTGTGAAATAAATGAATGAATGTAGTAGAGCTATTCTGCTGCTTGCTAGTTTGGGGATGGATATAACTTTCTGCAGCAATCCTTCCATAACAGTAGGGATTTCTTATCCCCAGAGAGGGCAGAAAGATCTGAGCGTGCAAAGAAGGAGGCAGGACCCCTCACGGAGGCATCCCCAGCAGAGGTGGAGTTTGCCTTTCCTCTTAGGAGTTGGAGCAAAGTTAGCATCCCCCTAGAACGTGATCAGCAACAGGCTATTGGGAGCATACGTATGTCTTCAGTTAGTGAAAGGCATGAGCCAGGCACACAGCAACTTTTCAGTGAAGCTGTCTGTGTCATTTTGATACATTTTGCCTCTGTGGGGTAGACTTGGAGCAGAACCAAGTAACGGTGCAATTACCTTTCCAAAAAATACCCTTTTCACTATGTAGTCATTCTTCCAACCCTTCTTCACAGCTGAAGCTGTAATTTGGGTGGATCTGAAAAGGAAGACAGAGATAGAAAGTTACTTTTGGAAACCAGAAAACCACACCTCAAACTGTGGGCAACAGGTTGTCTACAGGATGGAGCAGACTTATAAGCTATTGGTTTTTACTTGCACAGCTATCCCCACTGAGCCATGTGAAATGGGTGGTTTTCATATGGGAGCAACACCCTTATTTATGGTGATTCTACAGACCTCATTCCAGAACTGTCAGATTCATTTCATAGTGGTGTAAGCTATATTGGCACCCAGTTATCTTGATGTAAACTTAGTTCATTATCATGCTGAACCACCTCACACTGCAGTTGAGTTCCACAATATAAGTAGCCAGGCCTCTCAACTAACTGAAATGAAATTACCATAGGATCTTCTGTAATGAAAAGGTGTGCATTGCCTCTTTGCTCTCAGATGATCACAGCAGCCACAGGCACATCAAAGTGACAGAGTCAACTTGCTTTTCGATGCTATTGATGTTCTAGTTTTGAATTTAACCATTACTGTCAAAATGAGTTGACTTAACAAAGGCTTGATTTACTATCTCATCAATTTGTTGTACCTTCCTGGGGAATAGAAGGAAGTCTAGAATACTAACTCTTCAGATCGCCTCCTCACTTCTCCTGTGGACATTCAGCTAAGGGACAGGAAGGTCCCATCTGCCTGGTGTGAACACTGCATTAGTATGTGTCCTAGACATGTACCCTCGGCTGCAGCTCTGTCAAGTGTGGTGCCTCACTTAAAAGAAATTAGTTAGAAGAGGACATCATTAAAGTGATAAGTATTGATGAGTCATAAGACTGCCTCATGCAAGATAATTACCAAGCGCCAAAATCTTCTCGTAGCAGCTGACCCACAGCTTGTTCCTTTAATGTGGCAAGGAGTCCACACTCAGAAGTAGTTGTTTTGAATAATGCACCTTAATACTATTTTTTGTAAAAAGGAAAATCAATTTAAAAAATAGCCTTTAAGTACCTAAGAAGAATTAAGGCTGGTGGACGGATGTGCTGGATTGAAGCAATTTCCTGGGGTACAGAGCAGTGCTTCCTAGAAAAACACTATTTTCAAGAGCCAGGGCTGCTCTCTAATTGTGTAGCTTCCCGCTGCACTTCTAGGAAAAATAATACCTTGGTCTGTAGAGTTTTCAGGTCTTTAGCTTTATAATGAATGAGGAGTGAACCATCATCTGTTATCCTTAGATATTCAAGGGAGAGACACTTTCCTACGAGGCAGTTGTATGGCTGCCCTTGATTCCCTGGCTGCCTGCTTTTTCCACTGTGAGCACATTGCCAGCTATTGCTTACCAGAAGTTTTCAAAGTGGGTGTGTTGAAAATTAGATCATAGGCTCTCAGATTGGAAGGCAGATGTCTCCCAGGTCTGACAGTTCCATTCTGCAACCCACCCACTCCCAGGACTCCAGCAGGACAGCTGAGTATGTTTTTTATACGAGAAACCTATTTGCTCCCTTCCGTGTATTACACACCTATATTATGGTACAGGGAATGCAGTGAGTTCTATTTTGAACTTTCCTTGTTCTTTTTAGAGGTACCTCGGGAAACTGTGAGTGGGAGAAAAATATAGCCTTAAAAGCATAAGGTAGAGAGTTTACTTTTTTTTGTTTTTGTTGCTTTTGTTGACACTTGTTTCCTCTTCTTCCCCTCGGGCCCCCACACCGTCTTGGAAATTTTTATCTGGGAGGAGATGCTTCTCCTGCCCTTGGAATGACCCTTAGCTAAGGTCATTGACCTATGCTCAATGCCTCAATCCCCACCTCAGACCCTTCTTAACCCTCCACAACAACTAATAGAACTGCTTTTCCAGCATGAGCAAATGGTGGAGCTTTATTTTCTCAATCTTCTGGAAATGTCTTGAAGCCATCTCCTCCATAGGCGTCCTGTTCTTCTCTTCCATTTAGCCCACCCCACCCCGATATTTGTTTTCCAAGCCAGGCCACACAACTTATTTCAAGAAGCAGATTGCCCTAGGGATAAGCATCCAACTCGCTTCAGCTCTCTTAGGCCACACTGTGCCCTGAGCTTCATAGGAACCCATGTTGATAATGGTTGTGAGAGGAGGACAATTACTGATGCCATGGACCTGTCTATTTACTTACTTTTTAAACTGGAATTGCATGTGCAGTTGTGTGGGTGTGATTTAGAGTACAGCCTAGGAATTTAATTTTTAGTAATAAACAGGGAAACCAAGGAGAGACAGAAGGGAGTGAGAGAACAAAGTCGCAGAGATATTTAAGCTAGAGAAACCCAGAGAAGGCTCTGTCTTATTTATTTTCTAAAGTGTAATGACTAAGCATGAGAAGCTTTTTGGCTTATTCTTTTTAGGCAAAAAGAAACCAGGAGCAAGAATTCAATGATAATCAGAGAGTGGTAAGTAGTTGTTTATACAGATGACAATCGGAGGGTTAAGAGGAAATCCAGTAATCACTAGTTTGTAAAAACCAGGTTTTATGCAGTAAGACATATCAGGACAACAAAATGACTCAAAATATAAGACCAGACAGGCCTTAATCAGTGATAAATGGTTGTCCAAATTGTCATTTATAAAAATCAGCTGTACGGACTTGTTTCCAAGGGGATGTAGCTTCCGGCCTGAGACTGCACCAAGCCCTCGCCCTGCCTCTCACTGTAGCTGCTGTTTGGTTACAAGGGGGCAGCGAACAATTTATAAGACTCCAGTTCAGTGCAATGGCTCACTCGGCTGCTGCCGTTTATATCATATTAGTGCCTGCCCTGTTCCTTCCTCCTGGGGAAGTGGCAAGGATGATTGATGCAAGGCCTATGGAATTCTCTGAGCTTTTCTGGAGAAATAAAAGATGTCATTATCATCATCGTCACAAAATGCTTGAAAATGTGTTCACACTGTGCTTCTTGCTAGGACAGGCTCTATTTTCAGCACTGGGTTCTCAGCCTATGTTAATCCTTCCTCGTGCTGCTGACCTTCCACGTTCTTCCCTAAGAGAGCTTAAGGAAAAAGGAGAAGAGTTTTCTCACTGAGCAAGACGTTCAGGACAATAATGAACAGAGTCCCCACATCCGTGTGTGCCTGTTCAGGTGCCATTCTCTGTCTCTATGAAATCTGGGCGGTTCTCACAAGGCAAGGCAATAGAAAAACCAGTGGATGCCACAGAATCAATTTCCCTTTCATTTTATTTTATTTTTTCTAAAATATATTTTATTGCCAAAACCGGTTTGGCTCAGTGGATGGAGCGTCGGCCTGCGGACTGGAAGGTCCCAGGTTCGTTTCCGGTCAAGGGCATGTATCTGGGTTGCAGGCACATCCCCGGTGGGGGATGTGCAGGAGGCGGCTGATCAATGTTTCTCTTTCATCAATGTTTCTGACTCTCTATCTCTCTCCCTTCCTCTCTGTAAAAAAATCAATAAAATATACTTTAAAAAAAATAAAAAAAATATTTTATTGATTATTTTGCAGAGAGGAAGGGAGAGGGATAGAGAGTTAGAAACATCGATGAGAGAAAAACATCGATCAGCTGCCTCCTGCACACCCCCTCCTAGGGATGTGCCCGCAACCGAGGTACATGTCCCCGACCGGAATCGAACCTGGGACCCTTTAATCCGTAGGCCAACGCTTTATCCACTGAGCCAAACCGGTTAGGGCTTCCCTTTCATTTTAAAATATAGCTTAAAATTTATGTTAGAGAATAATGTTCTGGGAATTTATTTCACCTGGACCAGATCCTCATAGTAAAAAAGTGTTGTGGGGAAATGGAGACCCAAAGGAGCTGAGGCCATAGGCCCTGGGCCAGGGCAGAGTGAAGAGTAGGAACCAGCTCTCCTGGGACACAAACTGGTGTTCATTTCTTTCTCATCATATCACACTTTCTCAACATGAGAAAACATAAGATGGGTATATAAGATGCTTTAACACCTTTTTACTCACATTGGACAAGACCTACATCATGTAATTTGAGCTATCAGAGGCTGTCTCTAGAAGTTTTATCTCCAACTCCACCCATCAGAATACAGTGCAGAAAATAACCAGGAGATGAGACACTCCTTTGTGCATTGGGCTGCAGAAAATACTGGAAACTAATTATTTCTAAGAAGTATCCTGTGAGCACCTGCTATGTCAGCCACAAAGGGCAGGGCCTAGAGGGGATGGTATGAAACAGAGCAGTTGAAGGAATTGAGGCTGAGGTGTAAGTAATGGGAGATACATTGGAGAATCTAACATCAAGTACCAGACACTTTTTTTTTTTCCTTTGGGGAATCAGAGCAAAGGGGAATGGCAGGTGCCAGAAGGAAGCCAGCACCCAGCAAAGGCAGATGTGCCTGCTTGTGATGTCTCTGTACTGGCTGGTTTTGAGGCAAAGTGAGTCTCCGAGAACTGAAGAGAACATTGAACTTTGTGTTTCTGGAGCTTCAGTTACTCTGCTTCAAGCAGGGTGAGTGGGGCTGGAATTGGGGTTGGGAGCATAGAAAAGTTGCCTTTTTTTTTTTTTTTTTTTTTTTTTTTTTACCATACCAGAGCAGAACCACCTCTCTCAGTAGGTTTTGGCTCAGAGGATACTCGCTGGCAAGAGTGACTCTGTGCTGTTCATAAGGCCATCCGAGGGAACTTGAGTCAATATAGGCGCATTCGGTTTTGCATTAATGCACATAACTTGGCTGTACATAACTTGCAGTCCTCTTTGAGGGTGTTCAGAAGGGGAAGAGATGTCATAAGTGAGGTGCTGGAGGGGCAGTTGTGGAACAAGACCCTCAGTTCTAAAGAAGCTCAGGCGTCCAAAGAACCTTTTAGAAGAGACCTTTTTCACCCCCTGCTGTTGGTCAAGGCCCAGGGCAGTTGCCTTTCAGAGAGTTGCTGAAGGCCTGAGAAGTCTCCTCCACTAAAATGTAAACTCCTCCAGGACCTGCTTGCCTGTGTTTACCTCTGCCTCCCTGTGTCAGTTGTTAGTTGAATAAATAGATGCTCCTTCCACAATCCTTGCATGGTACCAGTTTTAAAAGAAGATTTCTTTTCTTTGAATATACCATTACTCAGGATTACAATCTCCTTAGAACAATGCACAATAATTATTTTGATTTTTTTAAATCTTTCCTTAGAACTAGAAAATAAACATACCAAAACACTCATTATCAGGAATGTCCTTTAGGGGGATCATATCCCTTTACCTACCAGTAATCTGACTACATTTGTCCTGCTCAGCTCCAAACCGCTGGCAGATAGCACAATCCTGTGGGTACCTGGTTGACTGGATACACATCCGTGAAGCTAATGTGAAACCAGAGGAAGTCAAGCACTTGAGTTTAGAGGGAGTCTCAGAATATCTCGTGCTTTTCAAGAACAATGCAAAAAATTTGTAATTCCATTTCCAAGTTGTGTTTATTAGGTCCTTTAAGTACAGAAACCCATACAGGAAATAATTTTGTATATGAACTACAGGGCATTCTCAGAAATCTGGCGCCATGCATTTTTCCTCTGTACCATTGTTTTTACAATTATAAGTTATATGTCTTGTTTATTGTCTGACTTCCCCTAATAGTCTATAAGTTCCATCCGGTCAGGGACCTTGCCCATCTTATTCACACTCTATCTCAAGGGGCAAGCTCCAAGCCTCAATACATGATTGTTAAGTGATGTAAATAAATGAAATGTTAAGTAGATCAGTACCCTGTCAAAAGTTCTGAATGATATATATTTCCTTTAGGAGAGGAAGCAAATTGGGATCTTTATAAGGGGTGAGTGGTGGCTCCAGCCAGTGGTGACGGAGCCCTCCCACCAGGGGAGGGGGCATGATGGTACTGATAGTGCCTTCAGATGGCATCCTTTGTTCACCACAAGCAGAATTAGGGAAGGAATGCACACCCATCAGGGGCCCAGCAGGAAACAGATGACAACTTTGAAACTATGTAGGTCCGGGAGAATTAATGAATGGACCTTTAGTAAGGCATGCACAAGTTAAGAGACACCTATAAGAGACAATGAGGCTGTATATGCCTAGTAATGAGAGATGTTTTTACTACTCTTAGGATGGACAAGGGAGCAAGAGGTCATGGAGCCCCAGAGCTGTAGGGACCATGGCCTTCCAATAGTGGGACAGAGCCAGCCTACCAAGAAGATAGTGGTGATTTGTTGGGGAGGGGGTGTTAAGTATCTTTTCACATTCCAGCTCCTAATGGTGGCCTTCATTGGCTGAATCCAACTTAAAGCTGGAGGATACAGGTGCCTGGCAGCCCAGAGTGTCTGCCTCCCAGGGCACAGACTAGTGTGCAGAAGAGTAGAGAGTTGATCCTGAAGGGCAAATGGAATACCCAAGATAGAGGGCTATGCCCAAAACCACAGGTTTGCTGGAGAAAGCTTGTAAATGCCTTTTCAACTTAAAGAGAAACACCCAAAGTAACAAATTTCAAGGACAAAGTAAAGCCCCATGGTTTGGATTATTTCTTTCAGTAAACATTGATTGAGCATCTCCTCTATATCAGGCATGTGGGGGCTGTTGGGATAGAAAAGTGAATGAATAAAACACAGGGCTGACCTTCAGGGGGTGCCCAGTCTACTGAACAGAACTGTGCTTTAAAAGGATACAGGTGAAGAGATTGCTGAGAAAGCACAGGGAGAGGACACCCCCACCCCTCATTGCGGGCTTCTTCGGTGAGAATTTCCCAATGGAGGCTAACTTCAAGCTGTGACTCAAGGGCTGGGAAGGAGTCAGAGTGGGGCAATGAAAGGAAGGAGGAGTGGTTGGGAAGGAATGAAGCGTCCTGACCAGAGGAATTGACAGGTGCAAAGTCAGGACCATTTTTGGAACTCTGGAAGTGATGCTCAAACTTAAATGAGATGGCTGGGCGATCCTCAGCGTGGGCTATCTACTCCAGCAGCCTTCTCTCATTTGGCTCTTAGAAGGTGAGTAAAGAAGACTTGATAGGCTCAGCATGCATCTAGAAAAGCCTGATGTCTATGAGCATCCCCTATTGTGGATCAACCAGAACACTCTGAGACACCCTTCAGCGATGACTGTCATCTCCTCTACACGTAAAAAGAGCCAGAGTTTCTGCCTATTATTTGCAGATTGCTTCCTCTGCAGGAAATTGTGTCAATTCATTTGGATATTTGTGGTTTCACTGTACTCCCTGAGCCATTACATCACGACGTGGTAACTCAGAACTCCAGTGGCACATTATCAGAGCCGACTATTTCTGGAAGCCAGGAGATAACAAACAAAGCGGCTTCATTTGGCCTATAAGCATGTTAAACACCCTCAGCAGAGGACAGTGGAATACAAATATGCCTTCCTCCTGACTTTTGTCAAGGAGAGGACAGAGACGTGGGCTAGATATAAATTATATGCCCCGCATCAGCGTCAGATCTATCATAAAATCTATTGCCACTGATACAAACTGGCTTCCCTGTGTAATTTTGTGACAGTTTTAGGCATTATGTCTCCTTGCTGACAAGATTGCTGCATGGTGAAATGTTGTATCTAAGTATGGATGGACCTGCCTAAAGATTTAAGCCATTTTATTTCATCCTGAATTAACATGCTCAGCCTAATCCTTATCTCCCCCGGAGACTGCGAACTTGGAGGGAGGATGAGTAGAAGGCTTTTCGTGCAGGTGGCTGGGGCCTGTGTTTCCACTTGCCTGCTTACCATTCCCCCTTGTGAGGCTGCTGATTGAAACGGACTCAAAGATTACCTTGGTAATAATTTGCGCCTTATCAGGGGGAAAAACACAACAAATTAATGAGGTTTCTGCTGATAAAAGAAATATAAAGGGCTTACTTTCCTAAAGATAACTGATACCTTGGATAAATCATAGACAAATAGAAATCTTGCTGCAGTTTATGCCTAATTATCAATGACTTAATACCAACTCAGACCCCAAAGATTCAGGGGTGTAATCATTCTGCAACCTAATTAGTCAGTGGAAGACAGTACTACAGTCTCAAGATTTTATTAATGCAAGGAATTCTCTCCTCCACTCATGTTTTGCATTATTCTGGTGGCGAATAAGGAATTTTTTCTTCCTCAGTAGATGAATTGGGCTCAGGCTACTGAAATATAGTGCTTACAAATTGCATTATTGGACTAGGCCAGTGGTCGGCAAACTCATTAGTCAACAGAGCCAAATATCAACAGTACAACGACTGAAATTTCTTTTGAGAGCCAAATTTTTAAAAATTAAACTATATAGGTAGGTACATTGTTATTAACTTAATTAGGGCACTCCTAAGGCTTAGGAAGAGCCACACTCAAGGGGCCAAAGAGCCGCATGTGGCTTGCGAGCCGCAGTTTGCCAACCACGGGACTAGGCCAAGGCAGCCAATGTTAGGGCTTTGGCTGAAACCAGTGATCACAGAAGTTGTCTTCATGAGTTGGGGCTGGTATAACAGGTTATCATAGACGGGGTGGATTGAACAACAAGCATTTATTTCTCAATTGTGGAGGCTGGAAGTCTGAGATCAGGGTGCCAACACGATCAGTTTCTTGGTGAAGGCTCGCTTCCTGGTTTGCACAGGGCTGTCCTTTTGTTGTATCTTCAGGTGGTGCCGAAAGAGCTCTAGTCTCTCTCCTCTTATAAGGTCAGTAATCTCATTATGGAGTCCCCACCCTCATGACCTCATCGAAACGTAATTACTTCCCTAAAGCCCTACCTTCTAATATCATCCCATTGGGGTAAGCATTGCTATCTATGATTTTGGGGAAACATAAACACACAGTTCATAACCGAAGGTTTTTCTGTCTCTCAGGAACCAGGTAGAGCATGAGCATAATAATGAGATGACAAGGCATTTACTCATGACAATGTTAACGTACCATACTTAGTATGTCATGATGACCAAAGCAGCTCTCCAGGCTGTTTTTCATCTAGAAAAGGACTGGCTGGGTAGGAAATGGGTCCCCTTTCTGCTTCGGTTCCTCTCTTTTCACCGTCACTGAGTGTTCCTCTGCCCACTTCACTGTTCTCACCTGCCATCCTTTTGTGTGTTTTGTCCTCCAGCCACCAATTCTCTCTCTGCCCTTCTCCCCTTCTATCCGAGATGATCTGGATCAATGAGGATAGATGATTTATTTAAAGAGAGAGAGAGAGAAGATGAAAAATGATCGTCCCTGGGGTAGCAGAAATAAAGGATTTATAATTGTCTGAGTCGGCCTCACATCACCATGGGCCTTTTGTATAAACACAGTTATCGTCTTGATAGTTTTGCAAACAGCTGCTTTATCAGTGAGACACCTTAGAATGTGTTCCGTTGCTTTCGGGTCGAGCCGGGGTGGCTCTCGGCTCCATTGTTGGTTACACGAAGGAAGTCTTCAGGGCTTCCTCTTGGACTCTTCAGATTCTTCTGCCATCTGAGTACCCGCCCTTCTATTTCCTGTCTTTATCAATCTCTTCATACTCTCCCCTTTCTCTTCTACCAAATCTTGCTTTTCAAGGTGGATTTTAAAACCTCATCCACAAAGATGGGTCAGAAAATGAAAATAAGTATTACTGTTTTAGCAGGGAGCCTCGCTTCCAAAATAATTGCTCTCTACTACTCATCTGCTAGAGAAGGTCAAGAATGGGCCCCTGGCCCTGGCTGGTTTGGCTCAGTGGATGGAGCATCGGTCTGTGGACTGAAAGGTCGCAGGTTCGATTCCGGTCAAGGGCATGTACTTTGGTTGCGGCCACATCCCAAGTGGGAGGTGTGCAGGAGGCAGCTGATCGATGTTTCTCTCTCATCGATGTTTCTGGCTCTCTATCCCTCTCCCTTTCTCTCTGTAAAAAATCAATAAAAAATATTTTTTTAAAAAGAATGGACCCCTGAATTAGCTGGAGCCTGATTTAAAAGGCTCTCAGATATCTGACCCTGCTGTAAAATCCTATAGTCCAATTTGTACAATTTTAGCTACCAACAAGGGTGGTAGAGGCAAGAGCCTCTCCGTAATCAGAGAGGCAGCTTCCTCTGTCATTTACTTGTGTGTCCACTTAAAATAGTCTTTAAAAGACAAAAAAAAACAGAAAAACAGCCCAGAGAGGTAGAAGAGGAGAGGAAGTAGACCACCTACAATAGAAGCTCTCTCTGCGTCCAACGGGGGGTGAGGGGGTGTCTCTCAGATACAACAGCCACCTCCTCTTTGGTGAATTGTGGGATTTCTTCAAGCAGTGTAGTAAGAAAGAGAAATTTTGTGCTTTCAAACTACTGTTGTTTGGGCTTTTCACTAAGGTCAGTCTTTAGCATCTTTTACTTCTAATATCTGTACCTTAATTTTATATTTCCATTCTTGTTGCTTCCTTCCCTGTTAACAGCTGGTACCGCATTCCTACAGGACTTTGTTTTCAACCAGCTGTCACATACATTTCCCTTATTCCAAACTACTAAGGGCCTATGTCCGTCCTTCTTAGAATTATTTTGCCCTTTATTAGAAAACTTGAAGGGGACCTCAGAAGTTTCCCAGAGAGGAGGGAGGGACTTTTTGTGGCTGAGTCTAGAGCAGCATCTCTAAAAAGGTTGCATGTAAACAAATATATATTTATGAAAGGCGTGCTTTGAGGTAAACTTGGACTTAAGAAGCACTATTGGGGATCTGAATGTTATTAATAATTCTCCCAAAGACCAGCCTTATTCAGACCAAAGTGTTCAGCCCGTCCTTTGGAGACATGGACAATACTCAGCAAAACCTATAAGAATGTGTTGAACATTTTAATCTTGAATCTGTAGTCACTAGATCATGTCATCATTATGGCTGTGGGCAACCTGCTGTCCTGGCCTGCTGGAATTGGACTCTGTTTGCTTTAGGTTTGTGTTTTTCTGGTGGTGGTGGTGGTGATTGGCACCAAATGGAACTAGCAATTCTTAATTGGACTGTCCCTCATTTATTCAGTGTCTCAGGACTTTGCTCAACAACTGGCTCCTGACAAGAATTACCCCCAAGAGAGGAATGTTTGCCAAATACTTTAAAGTCTTATCAGGTTGAGTGAGTGTAAACTGGGCAGAAACAGACAAAATGAAAAGGCAGAAACAGACAAAATAATCCCCTCCAAAAAAATAACGCATTAATTTCCAAAGTCACAGTGACACAGTAAATATGTGCATTTGCTGAAAGGGAATTTTTTGGGAAAAAAAGAATACATGTTTTGTTTATATTATACAAGTATTTTTAAAATGTATAAGTAGCTTGGATACAGAGTTGGCAAAAGGGTGTTTTGACCAAAGTTTTTATGGAAATGTCAAACACACACACACACACACACACACACACAAAAAAAAAAAAAAAAAAAAAAAAAAAAAAAACAGAAAAAAGAGCTTATGATACCACCTGTAGATTGTTTTGGTGTTTGTTACAAATCTAATTCCAAAAAAGAACAAGAAAACCAACCTCTCAAAGATATTCTGTGAAAGTAATTGGTAAAGGTGTTCTTGTACATGTGTGTTTTTGGTTTTAGGTGTTTTGTTTTTTCCTAGAGAGATAAAGCATTTGACTGAGTTCATAGCACAGAATGAGGAAGGCGATTTTGTATGCCAATCTTATAACACCCATAGCTTTGCTTTATTCTCCCACCACGTCTGTTTCCTTTAGGGCATTCTCACCAGTGGGAGAAAAGAAGGGAACTCAATTTATATTCTTCCTTAGATGCTTCCTGAAGAACGAAAAAAATACTGGGAAATGCATGTGAATATTTTTCATGAAAAGTTCTGTAAAATAATCCACTGTTGAAACTGCTAACAGCTGTTTTTTCATAGTCCATAACCTCCAGCAGATAGGAAAATCCCCTGAAGACTTCAAGATATTGCATGTCAGTGTAGAATTCTTTATTATTATTTTTTAAGACCAGGTTTCCAGTATTACTTGAACAGGAAAGTTCCTGTGCTACGTGTGTAACTGTTTCCTAGCTGACAAGAGGTATCATTTTTATTGCCAGCCAGGCTCTGGATGGATCCGCACTTCAACTCCTCATGCTTGACTGCACCCAGAACAAAGCCAAGGAAAGTATGAGGCACCTGGTTGATGTAATCCTGAGTCTCTGCTTTAAACTTTAATGTGGACACTACATTCTTTTTCAACTGAATAAGGGCAAAGTTTCTTCAGCTCACCCCACACATTCACTATATAAATGATCAGAGGCATAACAAATTATGATGTATTTTAGGTTTGTTTGTTTGTTTGTTTGTTTACTTAGGTAATAACCAAGGAGAGATTACCTAAGAGGAAAGCCCCGCCCCATATCTAGGTCTTTCTCATCATTCCATGCCTCCTAGGGTTAGATTGTTTGATACTTCTTTTAAGAGAACAGTTCTGAAACTTTAATGAAAGGAAGTCAGCTTGGAGTATCAATGAAAAATAGGCAAAGTGGTCGCTGGGACAATTTAACTTGTGTCTTACCTTTATTATTTTATTCCCCATCATACCTCTCAGTTGACCAAAAGGAAACTTTAGATTTTAAGCCTCCTCTGTAATTAGGGGATGAAGTAATATTTTGCTCTCTAGGGCACTGCCCTTATATGCATGGTCTAGAAAGTTCTGCCCCATGTAACAGAATGAAGGAAGGGAAAGGCTCCTTATTTAAGGTTGCAATATAGAGGACTGTGGTACCATTTCCTCTCATATCCCACTGGTCAGGACTAGGCAACATCTAAATGCAAGGGAGACTGGGAAATGTAGTCTTTATCCATGGTGTCCCTCTGCCCAGCTGATAAATCTATAGCTATGAAGAAGAAGAAAGTAGATATTGCTAACAAGACCTGAGCTGATAAGGGAGACTGAGAGGTGGGAAGATAGGAGAAGGCTGATTTCAATGTAGGCTGTCATCTACTTTCCTGAAGCTAACCTGTTTGCCCTCAGGAAAAAAAGGTTCCTAGTCTGCATCAGCCCCTCTTTTAGCTCTAAGTAGTTGTGGCATAGTTATTTTTCAAAATCTACATTTTCCTTAATCTTTAGGTTATTTCATGTAAAGGGGTAATCACTCCATCAGTTTGCTGCAAGTTTGGAAGTGCAGATTCCAGAAAGATATTTCAAGTTTCACATTTTTTCTTTATTCTTTGGGTGATGGTCTCAGACTGAAATGCACGCTGTGATTCCATCCTGAGCTTTTCAGGCTCCGTGGGGAGGGGGAGATGGTCTCCACAACCCTGATCAGTTGGAGGATGGAAGCAGATCATATCTCTTGGTTTCCTCACATGCATTTGGACCAAGAAGATGCTTTTTTGTGTGTGATCTTCTCAGATTCTGAATCACAGAGCAGAGCAGGAAAAGCTGTTGGTGGCGACAGACACACACCACAGTAGCAGAGAAAGGGCAATTCCAGCTCAATGGAATCCCCTTTAGAAAAGGTGGACTTCAATTTTTAAAATTTCGCCACCTTTCTTCTTTCAACAAACTCCTTCAGACAGAACATCTAACTTCTGAGTAATCCAAACGGTAATATGTTTTATTCTGAACACCAAGTGCCCTAATATAAAATGACAAAATTAGGCACTTTGTGCTTAGTCAATGATCCCCTAAATTGGAGCATTTGTACAAACAAGTGTTGTCATATACAGTGCACACCTAAACACAAACCCTCCTTTAAAGTTATCCTCTATAATTATTATTATTCCTTTAAAAATATTCTTCATGATTTTTATTTGACATAGTTTTTTTAGTTTATATAATTAACATCACAAGACATTTACAGAGACTTCAGAGGGATTTTGAATACACTGTGTGTACTAAAGTGCATTTCTAAAGGTGACAAGGCAGAACTGATGTTTTTAAGGGCCAGTTCCCCAGAATACAAATTATAGCTTAAATCATCTACCTTTATAGGAGATAGAGAAAGAGAGAAAATGGGGTGGCTCCGTAGTGATGGTGGTAAAGTTTGGAGACAGGCAAGCTTGAGTTGAGTCCTGCCATTTGCTGCTCATTAGCTGGATAATTTGGAGGAAGTTATAAAAACTCTCAAATCCTCAGTTTCCTTATCTATACTAGTAGAATGCGGTTAATCATGATGCTTATCCATATGTTGTTGACAGAGTTAAATGAAAAAGTTCAAGTTAGGAACTTAGTGCACTATCTGGCCAATGTAAACATTCTATAATTGTACTTTACCATCGGTGTAATTATTGTACTTTATGTATTTACATATAACAAGTTTATACAAAACTTTAAAAATAGGCAAAAAATGAATCATGATAGTTTATCCAACTTGCCTTTAAGCAACTAAACAGAATTTAAGTGAAAATAAAAATAGGTCAAAGAGGTATATTTTTTATATGTCTGTGTTTCCTACCAAATTAAACTCTGGTGAAGAAAATTATATATTGTCAATTTGCTATAAATACACATATAACAAATATTCACTTTAAAATTATATGTGCCAAATATCAGCCCAGCATTAAGACTGTGATTTGAAGTGCAAAGGAAAGTAGGACTCAAACAGGAAATTCTCATTATAAACGTATTTCTGTCTCTCTACCCCTATACATATAGACCGATGATATTTGGGCTTTCATTACATGACCACACACACTGGACTCTGTAACATAGTTTTGACCAAAATTATCAGGTATTGGAAAGGAACTGCACATTTGGCAGATGCTATTTTTAACTAGCACTTTATATCATTGCATATATTTTCAGGCAAAATGGACTATGCACATGCACATGTGCATTTGTGACTTATGATAATACTTTTTGCCTAATGAATCCAACATTTCAGCCAGTGCTTCCTCTGTGATTGTTCATTAGAACAGGGACTAGGGAGAGTCAAGGAGGACACTACCAGTCTCTTCCCAGACCCATTCTCCTGCAGGGATCAGTGTCAGGACAAAAGGGAGTGCAGGGGATCAAAGGAAAGGAAAGCTCTGGCTGGTACCTGCCTGCCTTCTGTTCCTCCTGCTGACTCCACCCCTGCCATCAATATTTATTCACTTTCCAAACGAGCTACTTATTGGAGATCATGTTGCTATGTTTAGTTCGGGGAGGGGGGGCAGGGTTCTGGTTCTTAAACACGTAGTGGACTAAGAGAATGTTCCTTGTGGTAGAATGATACCTGTACTCTTCTCTCCAACCTACACTCCCTAGCTTCCCTCCAGGCACTTAACCCTACCACCTATCTCTATTTATCTGAAGATCTTGGCCATGGCAAGATCCTGGAGAACTTTCTTAAGCATCAATATGAAATGAAATCGCAATCCAGGAAGATTTGGGATAATGTGCACTAATACATTTTAATCCTCTGAAATTTAGCCTATCTTAGTTGACTGTTGTCTTTGTCAAGGGTAGTTCAGTTTTAAAGAAACTTCACTTATCCCCAGGGCGGGGGGCGGGGGAAGAATGAATAAAGGCATCAATTAAAAGGCTACAGTAAAATCCCATACAATTCCAACTCCATGAACTTTCTTGGAACCTCTGTCCATTTTTCTCCCTCTTTCTCTGGGTTTACACCATTACTTACCACTACTGTCCACTAATCCTTTTCCTCTCACTGATCACTGACATTTCCTCAATGCTCTTACCATGCTTTCATCACATTTTCTTTCATGATCCTGAGTAGTTATGGCACTGATTCTGTCCCCAAACCTTTATCACATGTCAAAGCCAAACCCTACCTTGTCACTCTGGGCCTTTCCTTTCAAATTCTCAAGAGGTAATAATTAATTGATGGCTATTCAGTAAGTGCATTGATTCTTTTGGGGCCTCTTATCCACTTTTGGTCCAATCAGCAGTGACTGACCATTCCAAATCTCAATATGATGGATAACAGAAAATTCACTATGGATACATTTCAATGTTCTCATTGCCCATTTTAGTTTAAGATACACAGTGAAGTGTGTATTGCTCAGTACAATGGCATCCCGATTTGGTCATTTTAAAAAATCCCTTTATAATATTGATTATGGTAATAATTAATGAGACTCCTAAGCCTGAAGGAGAGTCAACCCATCTCATATGTTACATTCAAAAGTAAAATGGGAAAAATCGTCACTGCATATTAATATTTTATGGGCTACCACTGATAACCCACAGAATGGCTACAATAAAATTGAGAAACCCATGGTATCTACACATTTTATCCCTAAGATAATATTGTATTTTATTTCCTACCTGCCTAATCTATCTGTAGATTATAAGAAATTATGATGATCACTTGGTTAAAATTGGCAAAAAGAAAACTTAAATTAGTTCAGGAGGTATAGGCGTAAACCAATAAACCTGACCATAAAAGAATTGCAGGCAACAGAGAGAGCCTCTCCTCTCCTGGAGATTGTTACAATGAATAAAAAATATTTTTAAAAGACCTTGAGCATAAGCATGGTGATAATAAGTTGAATACAGCATTTATCTGTAAAACATATCATGGAGATTATTTAATGACTGGTTATGGCTATTTTATCTTTTGAAATATCATAGAGATTATAATGGTCAGCAGAAAGTTTTCACTTGATTGTTTTCTTTAAAGTTCAAAATAAAGTCTGGAGGTTTGTTCTCTATAGGGTACAGGAAGTGAAGACAAGGAGAAGCAACAGTCACTGAGCTGAAATGGGCTATCAGGGGTGGATATCTGACTTAAAAACAAGACATCAGTTCACCTTGTCAGGGTGAGAGACATTATTGTAGCCAAAACTGTTCCTTTAACTTTGCCCACACCAGATAATTGTATTCTATTTGTGGGAGCACAGTGGGTCAATTGGACAAAGAATGTACAGAGAGGAGCTCTTGGTTTCTTAAATGGATAGGGATGCTGGAACTTGTTTACTGAGTTTAACATAGAAGCCCAAACTGGATTGTCACATAGACCTGTGCTATTCAGACTAAATGTGCTATGATTGCTCCAATCAGATAAAAGCACAACATTCAAACTGGCAGGATTGTGTCAGATTTGTAATATAAGTGCTTTTAAAAGTTTACTGGAAAATGTTATTGAGATGTTAACTTCAAGTGAGGTGCAAACACACACACACACACACAAACACACACACATATCCTATATAATAAAAGCCTAATATGCAAATGGCAGAACAACTGGTGGAACGACCAGTTGCTATGATGCGCACTGACCACCAGGGGGCAGATGCTTAATTTAGGAGCTGCCCCCAGCCTGCAGGCCACAGGCCAGCCAAGGCAAGTCCCAGTGGGGGCCCCTGATTCCCCTGCTGGTTGCCCTACAGATCAGCCCTGATCACTGGTGAGGGTTGGGGACCCTACCCATGAATGAATTTCAAACACTGGGCCTCTTATGTGTGTGGATATATATATATATATATATATATATATATATATATATATATATACTAAATCATCATATATAATAAAAGCCTAATATGTTAAGTGTCCAGTCATCTGGTCGTCAATTCCACCAATCAAAGTATAATATGCTAATGATAAGGCCACTTAACCACTCACTATGACGTGCACTGACTACCAGGGGGCAGACACTCCAACTGGTTAGGTTAGCTTGTTGCT
This sequence comes from Myotis myotis, assembly GCF_014108235.1. Lineage (NCBI taxonomy): Eukaryota > Metazoa > Chordata > Mammalia > Chiroptera > Vespertilionidae > Myotis > Myotis myotis. Next base: position 164,979,941 of record NW_023416313.1, read on the forward strand.
GGGGTCTGGCCATTAGGACTGAGCAAGACGGGATAGACATGCCCTGGAGCCCTCCCACGGCCCCTCCCCAGCTGGCCAACCTCCTGCATCCCTTCCTGGCCCTGATTGTGCATCAGTTGGGTCTCTCAGCCTGGCCTGTGCCCTCTCGCAATCCGGGATCCCTCAGGGGATGTCAGAGAGCCAGTTTCAGCTCAATCCTGCAGGCCAGGCCGAGGGACCCCACTGGTGCATGAATTTGTGCACTGGGCCTCTAGTTATATATGAAACTAATTCAAAGTTATATAATTCCTTGTGGCACAGATGGTCAGGGTGCCTATTCCTTGAAGGGGAGAAGGGCAGAGAGGAGAATGTGGAAACATACTAAGCATGTGTTCACCTGTAGGACATCACTTTCAGGAATGCATCAAAGGCTACAACTATTTATTCTCTAAAGCTAAATATTAAAACAGACTAATAATTTTCATTAAAAAGAAATAGAATAGCCCTAGATAGAGCGAATAGAGTGTCAGCCTGCAGACCAAAGGGTCCCAGGTTTAATTCCAGTCAAGGGCACATACCCGGGTTGCAGGCTCGATCCCCAGTAGGGGGCATTCAGGAGGCAGCCAATCAATTATTCTCTCTCATCATTGATGTTTCTATCTCTCTCCCTCTCCCTTCCTCTCTGAAATCAATAAAAATATATTAAAAAAAGAAATAGAATAGTTACCAATGTTAATATACTTATATTACACATATATGAATATGTTGAATGTCATAAATAAATGTTCATGTTGTTTAAGCTGACAGTCACTGTTGAAGCAATGCAATGATTCTGATTCTTAAAGAATGTTCTCATGTAAAAAGGTAGTTCTTCACCCAGCATGACTTTTTGCCCTATCTCATTCCCCCTTACCTGCACACACACACAGATGTCTTTTATAATACTTTTCTACCACAATAGTGTGCCTCCCATCTCTCCATGTCATACTGCAAAAGTACATTCATCATTTGCATGTTACAGATTTACTACTTTGTTCTATATATGGACATTAGCCTACGCATGTTAAATGGGAATGTAGCTCTTTATAACATTAAACTTAGGAAAACTAGAAATAAACTTAATAAGGAATAGAACAACTACAGGGGGAAATATCATCTGACACCAGATAATTCAGGATCAGGCAGTAGATATGAGTATTACCCCAATAAACAGGTAAGAGCATGGAGACAGACAAAGGAAAAATAACTTGCTCAGGATCACTGGCTAGGAAGAAGCAGAGATGGGATATGGACTGAGTCAGTTTGCTTCAATGTCTATGCGAGTAACCACTACACTATATGGTCCCTAAGCTTTGTCCCTAATTGGATCTAGATATTTCTTAATTCTGGAAAACCATTCTATTAGCCACTCAACAAATACTTTTTAAGCATCTATTATGCATGAGTACTAGGTATCTTTTGGAGTAAACAATAAATCAGATTGACCACTACACTAAAGGCAGTTAAGACAACTATAAAAACCACTCTAATACTAGGTAGGATGCAAGATAAATATTAAAAAGAAGACACTGATTAATGGTATGGGAGATCTCAAAAGAGAGAAATTAATTTCAAATTTGTGAGTAGGGAGGGAGAGGTTATAAAGGCTCTGCCATGTGTCAGGTTTGAAGCCACATGGGCCTGGCAGGATGTTGTCAGTGAGGAGGAGAAGTCAGGGCAAACTTGAGAATCATCTCAAAGTAAAAATCATTGGGCTTGGTGATAGACTGTCTATGGGGGTACAAAGAAGGAAATAATTACCACAGCATGTCTCAAGGGGTATACCTTTGTATCTGAGGGAGTATATGGCTATTTACAGAAATGGGAATGCTGAGCTGGAGATTCTATGAGTAGAAAATGTACAGTTTAGTTTGGAATGTGTGGAGCTAGAACAACAGCTTTTCCAAGTTTAAAACTGGGGGATGTAACACAGGGAGCAGTCAGGTTGGAGGAGTAGGTTTGAAGATCAGTGATATGGATCAGGAAGAGGTTATGTGCTCTTTGAGGATGTTATTCAGAAAGAAGCCAGGATAGGAGACCAAAGCCCGAGAGCACATGCAGAATGAGGGCCCATGTAGGGAGACTAAGGAGATGTAATCAGAGATGTAAAAGGATAAGCACAATAATGAGATTTTTCTCAAAATTATAGTAATTTGATAGAACATATTTTATGATTGCTGGTGACCCAGAACATTCTGAATATAGTCAATAATTCATATTTCTACTCCCTAATTTCTCTTACCATCCAGACCCCTCCTGATTCTGATTTTGCTGCACACCCATCTCTGTTCTGGTCCCTTCTCTTTTATGAATCTTAGCCTGTTCCTATCAATATCTGCTCTCTCTTCACCAGAATAAATCCGATGAGGTCTGAAGATCTAGATGCTGAAGTCCAGTGTGAGAAGTTCCATCAACTCTACTTGGTTTTATGTCTCCTCCCACTCCTTCCCTTTCCTCCTCTCCTTTTCTTTTCACTTCTGTTCTCCTATATCTCTCTGTATATTACCTATTATTTTTCTACTTGTCCTGAGCCTTCAGCCTTATGCCAGTCTTCTTACCTCTCCTTTTTTACATAATAGGTCAACTTAAATTTATTATGAGTTAGTTCTGTTTAGATCAAGTTTGTTATATACTTTCATCAAATTATATTTCTCTCTTTGAAAGCACCTACAACAGGTGTTATTTTAACTTTTTAATTATGATTATCTGAGTAATATGGTTTCTTCCACTTGTTTCTGAGATACCTAGGGTCAAAGAATGTGTTTGTATGGGCTCATTTGTATCTCCCACATCTAGTACAGTGATGGATCAATAAATATTTACCAAAAGAGACCAGGGTGAAGAATCTGGGAGTTGTCACCTTGGGGTTAGAGGCTGTTGCCATATGTTTCACCTTCTACTCTAACTCCCATGGGGCCCAGGAACATATGAGACATTGAGGGCTAGAAGAGCCCAATGTATTTTAACTCTTTGTTTTAAAAATTCACACTAAGTCATAGTAATAAACTTGGATTATACCAACTTAAGAAAAGAAAACCAACAGCTTAGAAAAAATATCATGCAAAGTCACACTAATTATTTGTACCAGAATCAGCTGCTCTATTGATTATCTATTGATACTTATGATAAAACTAGAGGCCTGGTGCATGAATTCGTGCATGGGTGGGGCCCGGCTGGTCCCACCCCTGATGGGGCACAGGAGACATCGGGGGCAGAGCCGGCCAGGGTGAGGGGCCCCGGGAGGTTGGTTGGCCAGCCCTGCGCCCCTGTTGAACTCAAATCGAACTCCCAATGGAGGGGAAAATTTGCATATTACCCTATTATTAGATAGAATATGAGAGAGAAAAAAAAAGCAATGAATAGGCTTCTTAGATCAGGCACACTTTATTGTCCTAATAAAGAAGTCCTGTTTTGTTGAGTTTACTAACAAATAACCCTTTCAGGATTTTCAAATTGTCGCATAGTCTACTAAAATTATTATTTGGTGTCAGCACACTGATATGGCAAAATATTAGCAAAACAATTAAGTTTAGAAAATTCAGTTGTGTAAAGAGAAAGAGAGTGCAGACACACCCTCAACCTCCATGTGGAGAATGTAAACCCAGAGGAAGAAAAGAAATAATTTCCTGGTATCTACCTAGTGCTCTTGGGATAAAATTAAGAATAGGACATTAAGCTAAGAATCCTATAAAACCCTCTTCTTCTTGAAAATGTTCGAGTTGTGACTTTGAGCTCCAGGGAAATTGATAGCCAAGCCTTTCCTGGACAAGGTGTTAGAGAGCACATTGCAAGAATTATCCTGCTCTGCTGAATTTTATGATCTAGCCTGATAATTTAGAACACACACAAAAAAATTATTTCAGGCCTTCCTGTATTGTGATATGCTTGTCATCACCTGGTAGTGCCATTGAAATGTCTACTAACATCTGCTTACAACTATCTCACCAGCTACCACATGCCCTAGTGACAATTAAAACATTGTAAATTTATTCTCAAAAGAAATGGGCTCACAGAATCAAAAGAGTAATAATATTATTTTAATGTAATTTTAAATTCCTCTGAGACAAAAGTCATTCACTAATTAACCCTGGACTCAGTTTTATACCGAGGAAATAAATGTATAAACAGAAACAAGCAAAAGAAATCCGTATTTTGATTATGTGTGCTTAGCACTGTTGAAAGCACAGGTACAATTGCACAGAAGTGTAGCCAAAAACATAATGGACAGAAGACTTGGGTCCAGGTCTGGCCCAAGAAACAGTGGATCTGGACCCTTCTCTGTTGTGTTTGAGTTGCATTTCAATGGGAAAATTATTGATCTTGTCAATACCTGTATTTATCATCTGTAAAAGGGAATGATACCAGCACCACTAGTCTCATAAAATGTGTGAAAATGTACTTTAGAGAGTCTGAATGACTCTACTCATTAAAGAGAGAAATAAGAGCATGATCCAAAGAGCTTTTATATTTAGCTCTGTAATGTGCTTTTAAAAAAAAAATTGCACTCACATTTAAATATGGATGTGTCTGGTGCTCTGGGAATTCATGACACTTCAAACCATGTAATGAAGCCACATTTAATTAATTTAAAGTAGGTGCTAATTTTTAGTAAGAACTTTAAAACAGTTTATTCTGAATAAACCATAAATCAGAGAATCCACCCACATATAAATGAGATTTGTCTGTAGCTTACAAATATTCACTTTAAATAGGACCTAAGTAAAATGTCTGGAAACTTTATTTCCAGGCTTCTACAATGAGCAACCTCAAAATATGTGATGATATTTTAAATTGGAGAAGTGCCTTTTGCCATCAACAGACAAGTTAGTAAATTATTTCATCATTCACTTATTCATCCATTTCGTTATTCATTCTTCCTTCTCTTAAATCTCTTTTTTTGTTCAGTAAATAGTAAATTCGGGTGTGGGAGCTGCAGGGGCTGGCGACACAGGCAGGCCCACACACTCAGCCCAGGCACACCACTGCAAACAGACTAGAGATGTGTGGCAGGTGTCCTAATTGGACAGCAGGTCTAAATGACTATGTAGCTCTTCTGAATACAAGAATAGAAAGACAAGGCTCTGGCCCAGGGAGAGTTCCGTCTCATTGGAAAGCAATATAATCAATCCTATAATGAAGTAATTCACACTAGCCTCAGAAAGAGCTGGGAAAGGACAGGGAGTGCTGTCCTGGGAAAGGTAAAGAAGGCCCCCAAAGGAAGGTCAGGGTGAATGAGAAGGACAAACAGCGCATCCCAGGCAGACATGGAGAGCGTAATCCAGACAGAGGGAAAAGCTTTGGGAAAAGCAAAGAAGAGTGAGCAAATGCGGAGTGTAGCAAGAACAAGTGATTCATTATTGATGGAGAAGAAAGCTGAGGTGATAGCGTGCAGGAGATAAGACGGAACAGGAAGTAAAAATCAAGTGTAAATTTACAAGATTTATAACAAAGATAAAGGGGAACCAGGGAAGAATTTTAATGGAGTGATCAAATTTGTGTTGAGCACTATCCAAGGATGCTATGTGAGAGCAGAGAGGTAGATCCTTCCCGTAGGTAGCTTTCCTGAAGTTCAGACATGACAAAACATTCAGGTGCAACATAGTAAAGAGAAGACACACTTAAGTATATGGTTCTTGAAAGTGTATTAGGTAGGCTGGAGATGGGCTGAAAGTTTTCCAGAGAGATATTTTAGCTCTACTGCACTAAAAAATCAACGAGGCAGTTTGTCTCCCATAACTTCTAAAAGTGTTCCTCTGAAGACCATGTGAACATAAAAAATTATCCAAAGAATTTGAGATGAAAGAATCCCTGTAGTAAAAAAATAACTTTCATGCCTAAATTCATCCAGATTCTCTGTTAGTCTGAGCCTCCCCAAAATTGCTTGATCTCCATTTGGTTCTGTGTGGACTCAGCCAAAACTGATGTTTCTAACAGCAATTTCTATAGAGCTCAGTAAACTAATGCCAGAGACACGGGAAAGAAAAGGTAAAAAAGAAAAAGAAGAAAAAAATAAGTGTGAATGAATCCTCTTTGCAATACTGGCGTTTCTTCGGAGATGGCTATGTTGTTGCCCTTTGCAAAATAACATTTAAAAGCAGAATCCTGTATCTACAGATGATCGGGGGAGTAGCCCAGCTGTGCTTTTCATATATGCACCTAACTTATTTCAAGGGTGTTTTTGTTTTATTTTTACAGCTGCAAAGTGTTAGCAATCCAAAAAGAGCTGCCAAGACTACAATCAGATGAATTAGCTTAGGGCTGGTTTTCATGGTGTACTCAAAGCTGTTCTAAGTAAGTTCCCTGTGTGATTGCTGAATACCCTGAGTGATCAGAGCTGTTTCCCAAACAGAGTCGGAATGGTTATTTCCCCATTTGCAGCTGCTTATTTGATTTTTAAAAAGACCCTTCAAAACATTACCCTTCGAAATATTTTCACATTCCCTTAAAGCTCTGTTATCTATGCACATATACAGAGTGAGGTTGCTGTTATAACAAGCAACATGAAGACATTGACAGACAATGAAATTCTGATGAAGACCAATCACAGAACTGAACTGCAGGTGTGCCTCCGTTTATGGCTATGTGATAAAATCGGCCAATCGTAAATTCCTATAATATTATGTTCTATTTTCCTCTGGCTTCCACTATAATGTTCAAGAAATATTCCTCTCCAAATAACCCAATGGTTTGACAAGAATATTTTTTGTCATGGAACCGTGTAAACTAAAAGCTAATCCTGTGACATCTGGAATGTGTAAACCTTGGAGAACTTCCGTGGCTTCCTGAACTTGGCAGAAGTCACCACCCTGAGGATCTCCTTTCTGCTAGGGCTTCACTCCTATTCAGTAGACCATAGAAGTGCCTCTTATTGCTGACTCTACATGTGCAGTTCTTATGAAGCTGCTTGTTTTGCCTGATGGTTTACAATGATTGGTCAAATCTGAGTGCCACTCACAGGTAATGACACCACTGAAGATGAGATCTGTGTAGGTTTAACATTTTACTGACCTAGAGGTGCTGGTATCCTCTTTTTCCTTCTTATCCATTCTAAAAATGTAGGATATTATTTTGCTGAAAACGATGTTATTTTTTTCTAAGATTTTTTTTGAGTCAAAAATTTCTGCTAGTTATAGTCAATATCACATAGCGTAGATCCCTAGATGCCACAAAAGCACTGGTGTGACGTTAGGGGAAACATGAGCAGTAAGTCTGATGTTCTTCTCAGCAATGATTCCACGTGTCTGTTCAGGTTAGCAATGTGGCTTCGAAGGGAAGCCTTAACTCGGGTGGCTTTTGTGCCCTAAGGTTGAACTAGGTGCCCTGCCAGGTGTTCCCACAATGCCCTGTAATTTTGCATTGCTGGTCATATCTGTTTAGACATCTGTTGTGTTCATTAGACTATGAGCACCCTGAGGGTAGGGACAATGCAGTAGGGTATCTTCATCCAGCACCCCTGAAAAAGTTTCAGCAGTGTCTGATACATTATAAATGTTCTATAAAAATGGTTTTAGAATGAATTAGTGACTTCATGACCAAGGATGAACTATCATGCTGCAGAAGAATCCTGGAATAGGAATTAAAGGGCCTAAATTTTACTCTAAACTTTCTATGTCACTATGGGCAAATTATTAAGCCCAATCAGCCTTTTGCACTAAAGGATCTAGACCAAGTATGTCCAGGCCACATGCTGCGAGTTTGACATGCTTGGGACTAAGTAATCTCTAGTGTTTCCTTCCAGTTTAGGAATTCTATGACTCTTGGAGGGTTATTTCAGTCCTATGATTCTATGAAAAGATGTTAATCTACTAAAATTGATTCTGGCACCTTTACAGTGCCAGATTAAGGGAGGGGAAGGAGCATAATCAAACATACAATAAAAAGCTAAAATGATGTATCACAGAGATTAAAAAATGAAGAATTTGCCAAACCAGAATAAGAAGTAAATTACCCAAATGAAGACACAACAGGTGGTTGATAGACTTGTCTTGGAGTATTCGAAAGCCTACCATTGATCAGAATTTCCCAATTCATTTCTATTATAATAAAGAAGTTATTTTGTTCACTGGAATCAATCAAATTAAAGAATGTAGACTCAAAACAAACTCACATATACAAAGAACAAACTCTTGGTGATTTCCAGATGGGAGGGGGGTTGGAAGGCTAGATGCAAGCGGTGAAGGAATTAAGAAGTACAGATTGGCAATTATAAAATAATTTCCTGGATGTAAAGTACAGCATAGGGAATATAGTCAATAATGTAATAACTATGCATGGTGTCAGGTGGGCACTACACTTATCAGGGGGATCACCTCCTAAATTATATCAATGTCTAATCGCTATGTTGTACACCAGAAACTAATATAATATTGAATGTCAACTGTAATGAAAATATTTTAAAGGGAGAAAAAAAGAATGTAGGCTCATGATTAGATATTTTAAATTCAATTAGAATGTTTCAATGCCTGCTAACTGGATGTAACCAAGTATTTTTTGAAAACCTATTTTTGTGAAGTGAATTGTATTAACCTTACCTGTGCTAAATCAACTAATAATATGCAGCACTCAGCACACCCTCTGGAGAACCCCAATCCCAAAATACCCCTTTGAAGCATGCTTTGAGTTTGGATGACAGCATCATCATAAACACCTTTAAATTAAAATTTTGAAGACCCTCTGTAGAATGCAAACAGGTATCCTTTTTCACTTACCAACAAATAGCTATTGAATACTTATTATGGGCTCAAAATTGAGTACTTACTATTCATCAGGGACTGTGCTGGGAACCTAGAACTGAAAAGTGAGTTAAAAATTACTATGATCCATTCTCTTATGAAGCTTATATATGCAAATATTGAAGTTTTAGTACATCAGGCCACTGTAGCCTGTTACCTCTAAGGTAAAATAATTCAAATTAGTATTTGTCTCCAAGAAGTCCTAGGAGAATGGAACTCAGAGGGTGGTTGAACTCCGATGGAGAAAGGAACCAGGAAATCTTTTTGAAGATGAAGGACTTTGGAAATACAGAGCAGGGCAGGATGTGCTCATGTGTGGCTCTGGGAACACAGACAACAGCTCTAGGGAAGCCAGCAGGATCAAGCAGGGAGAAACATGGGCAGGGGACTTGTATTTACTTTGGACAGTCCTCAGTACAGCTAAAGCCTGAAGAAAGTACTTTTTGTCTTAAGAACTCAGATCAGCAATCTATTAAGTAATCTGAATGGTATTATTAATCAATAAGTGGAAAGATGCATTTTAAAGATATCTATATGGAAAAATATAAACCTGAAGAGTGGCAGGTTGTCATTAAAATTGTAGATTTATCTGAAATTGCCACAATGGTAAATTATTGTACATGAATTGGTTTCTTTGGAAGATGGCATGGGGTTGGGGAAGAAAAAATGGACCATTACTTGTACAATGGGGTCAGTAAACAAATCTATAAGTCAGAGCTTGCCAGGAAAATGTAGACATATACCAAAGAGCTGACTTTTTGTTTCCAATAAATAATGCTTTAGGATTCTGAAGTGACCCAAGGTAACACTCAATCTACTTTGATTGAAGATTGATTAACATTTTGGGGGGAAGATATGTAACCAATTGAATCACAAATTAAGGTAAATTAAAATAGGCTGCTAAGTTATCCATCACTGGTGAATACAGTGGACAATTATCAATTTGCATTCTATCTACCAATACCTTCTCTAGATTGAATGGTCAATAACTAAGTTGTTGGTGTTCTGTCCTGAAAGATAATCCTTAGGCTGTAATACCTAATCAGATTAGAGTTTGCCTGATGCTACATGAGCATCCCTACCACAGGGCAGTAGCAAGACATCATAATATTTTGATATTAATAGACATTAACTTAGAATATAAGCATATATTCCTAATTTGTCAGTTTCTGAATTGAATTATGTAGTCTCTCTTTTGTTTACATGTTCATGAATTAGTTACTCTAAATCTAGCTTCTAAGATTTAAGTACACATGGTCAATTTTTAACATTATACTCATAGCATCCCTCTTATATTTTATAAAATATATAGGTGATGAAAAAATATATCTTCTGCCCTTGGAATGACAGAATGAATGAAAGAAGCCCTTGGTATGAACATCTGAAAACATCCTATCTTATTTCAAATCAGATGTCTTTTGTCCTTAGTTTGCAGCACCACCTTGTTCTAGTACCTCTCCCTCATTTTCTTCTTCCCCTCTCAGTGTGGCAATAGTGCTGGGTCCCTTCCATATGGAAGCAGAAAGCATGAAGCTGCACAAAACTTAAGGTGGAAAAGTATAGGGGCATGAAGATAAGTACTGTCTGAAGCTTTCAGCCCAACATGTATGTACACATGTGCACACATTTACTACATTTGAGTAGATGCTGGGGTGGGGAGGTTGGAACTGACCTATTGGGAGGGATAGGGGAGTTTCCAAAGTTGTTATTAGCTGGCTTGGGGAATTTTCATTTAAGAAAACTTAAAACTCCAAAACCATAGAAGTGAAATGAACTGGAAAGTAGTGTGACTGATCATACTGAAAACACAATGAGGAGTTCAGATTACCAACAAAATCAAATGGGAAAAAGACAGGCATCAAACATATCCCACTCTTTGGTTGGGGAAACTGAGGCTCAGTAAATTATTTCACTTTCCCAAGGTTGTAGAACTAGACAATAGATGGAATTTGGATTATAATTTAAATTTGTCTGACTCCAAAGTTGAGCTTCTTTTTACTGCACTATCTTACCTCCTTAACTAATAAAATCTAGCCAAGAAACCTGTATTAGATGAATGTAAGTATCTGTCTATAGGTATATTAAATCTCTAAGCTTTTTGAAATAGGATTCTCTCTTGATGCAGAACATGGTTTCAGATTACAATCCAACTTTTGCTTAAAAGTTCCAATGTGATCCTGGCCAGTGTGCACAATGGTTAGAGCATCTGCCTGTGCACCTAAGGGTCTCAGGTTCAATTCCCAGTCAAGGACACGTACCTGGGTTGCAAGTTCGATCCCTGGACCTGATCCAGGCTCGTGTGGGGGGCAACCTATCGATGTATCTCTCACATCGATGTTTCCCTCTCCTCTCCTCTCCTCTCCTCTCCTCTCCTCTCCTCTCCTCTCCTCTCCTCTCCTCTCCTCTCCTCTCCTCTCCTCTCCTCTCCTCTCCTCTCCTCTGCCTCTCCCTCTTCCCCTCCCTCCCTTCTACTCCCTCTTAAAAACAATGGGGAAAATATCCTCAGGGAAGCATTTAAAAAAAACAAAGTTCCGATGTGGATGACCCAGAAATGAATGCCATGGAGCCCAGAGGAGCTCTCCTCCCATCCCCTGCCAGCCCTTTACATTAAGGCATGAGGCCAGCACACTGTGGCATGAAGGAAACGCCCACTCGGGTGGGGCATGTGCATTTGGTATTCATTTCAGTGGACATGACTGATCATACTGTGCCATTTACACTTGGATATCTTTTGAGTTCAGCCATATTCAGCTTCTAGTCAGATGACCAGGGGGCATCTGTGTCCCTAAAACAAAGTTGTATCCTCTGTTCAAGCTAGTTGCTGTCCAGCCTGTGACCTTGGCCCCATCACTCCATATTCCAACCCAGTTCTGTCTAATATTTATGTATCAAGAGCCAGACATTCTCTCTGACAGAAATAGGCTGTTCTCAGCGTAGTTGCTCTGGGGAGAGTCAGTGGTGTGATTATTGATCCCATGGCTTATACAAAAACATACACACAAATGCCTCTCACTTTAAATGCACTTGTGAAATGACACTATTTTTACCTGTAAATGAAATTATGCACATATACGTATTTATTGGAAAGATTATCATTATTTCTAGGGGATCCTCATATATATGGCTGGGGAGACAGCTTTAAAGTACAAGAGGGAAATGAAGAAAATACACTCTACCCACCAAAATCCACCTGTTTTTAAACTTTCACCACACAAGCCCCTCATATGCTTCCAGAAACATTAGCAACATCATTACCCCTAATCACAGGGAAGTTGTTGGTAAATTAATACTCACTGCTTAATTTTATATAACCCAAAGCTTGAGCAAGACCTTACCAAAAGTGTTGTTTTCCAACTTTAGTACAATTTTTGTCTGAAATATCTTGACTGGGATTTTTTGCTTTTGTTCGAACATCAAATATTCTACCACCGCTCCTTTTTTGTGCTGTATTGGCTTTTGACTATTTTCGTTTTTAACTTTCAACATTTTGTAAGTCCCAATAAAATGGAAGAAAAATGTGTTCATCCATCTTTGTTCTTCTTTAATAGAGATTTGTTTCAATCATGTTGTTATCTGCACTTGAGAATAGCAAGCTCATAGAATCTTAGTTTAAAGCTCAAAAATGTGCCGACAGCAAGCATAAAGGTAAGCTTAGGCATCCAGTCGCATTGGCACAAGGCCTCTAAAACTCTTATAAAAATGAATGTCTAAAACAGTAATTATTTTTTAAATTTATCTTTATTGTTGAAAGTACTACAGATGCCCCCCTTTTTCCACCCCATTGACCCCCTGCTCCCCTCTTTTGCCCCCTCTCCAGGCCTTCATCTCACTATCGTCTGTGTCCATGTGCTTTGCATGTATACAGATAAGTTCTTTGGTTAATCTCTCTAAAGCATTATTAACATCCCTCTCCCACCTACAAGAAAGCAATCAAAATGATTTCACCTGGGATTACTGTGGTCCTCATCCACATTAACCAGATAAAGAAGCAAAGGACCCCATTTTCTCACCTACATTTGTGCTAATTAGTCCAGAAATACAGAAGACTCTGGAACTTCCCACCTCTGAGGTGAAAACTTGTTTTCCCCCAAAAAATATGTAACTGCTGATACATTCTTACCCTTGATTCACTTTTATTCTTTGTCCTTTTATTTGCTACAAGCTCTTGGAGGAAAATGTTGTGCTTAAGATAAACAGTGTGCTCTGCGGACCACAGTTGATGGGAACTGGTATAGAAATCAGAGCTTTTTAAACTTTCCTAATTTAGTAGTCGGGAATCCCCAGCGATGGGTTAGGTAGTAAGAAGATCAAATGGTTGGAAACACAGAAGTGGGTCTGCTTGGTTTCCGAAGCCAAGAACACTTCCAAAGCAGGCTTTAGTAGGCAGGGTGGAGAGGCAGCTGCTGCTCAGCTGAGGGCACTGCTGGTTGCTACATGTTTTTATTATCTTAAAATCCTCACACCTGCCAGAAACACCTCCTTTTGGAACAAGTTCAGCTCTTTCTTGGCCCTCTCCCTTCTGGAAGCAAACACAGAAATGGGGAAGTAGTCAAAGTGTAGGCAAGGGAATCTGCACATGTTCAAAACCATGGAAGGAGCCATCGCCCTTTCAATGTAGCTTTCCCAGAACTCTCCCCGGTCATCCCAGTTGCCATTTAGACCTTCTTCAAGGCAGCATGAATGCCTTTAGTACAGCACATTGTACTCCCAAAAAAGCTTGACAGGATGAGAGCATCCCCTTCAGGATAATGATATCTATATACCTAGATATGTCACCATATATGTCATCTATGTGTCAGATATCACACATGAAGACATATATACATATGCAAAGATTATACACCTGTACACATATATTATTTTACTCTAGAACAACATGAGTTTATTGTAAACTTTTAGAAAAATACAGGAAAGTATGATTCCATAAAATTATAATGAACTTTCCTGGGAGGACTTCCCATCTATTACTATCATTATAGTATCATTATTATCATCAATATCATTAACAGCACCCCTGGAGCATGAAGTATGGCATCCACACTTTCCAAGTCACCTCATGAGTCATCAGGACGTGCTGCTGAAAATCATTACACTTTGATCTGAATCAACTCATCCAATTCTCAGGGCTGAAAATACACATATTGGCTTAGCGATGTATATCCCCAGTCCCTATGGAGCCAACCATGTACTTTTTCCCCACAACAATTGGCAAAGAAAACGCATGGTAGGAGAGCCTGCACTCAGCTCTTGAATTGGGGCTGGAGACTCTCCAGGCTTCCCTGCTGGAGGGGACCTAGGAGACTGTGCCAAGGGGGTGCGTGAATAGAAGCCTCCCAACCTCCTGGCAGCAAGGTCTTGGTACCCTCAAGGGCCCTCTTTCCACAGCACAGTCTGCTTATTTTCTGTAATGATCCTGTCAGGGCATGAAGCCACTCTGTGGTACATCTGTCATGATGCCAGCCTCTCTGTGACTACAGTGCTGTTCCATGTCATGGAGCTAGTATGGAGCAGAGGAGCCACTTAACCCCATCTTACTGGAAATAGAAGAATTGTTTATTTGTTTAAAAATCTAGAATATCAACAGATCTTTCACTGTTGGTCTTATGCACAAGGAAATAAATTCATGTGTGTGCTGCGTAACCATAACCAAAGCCAGTTTTAGAGTTACTGACACTAAGATGATAATTATAACCATTTATGGTACTGATTTGTATAACCCTGCCTCCTCCCCATCCCAGATGATTGAACTTTAAGAAAATGAAAGAGGGTCCAGAAGTATGGAAAGTGGGTCTTTCTTCACTCCAGACCTGAGCAAGTGTCATTTTCCTTTTGAGAGTCTCACTTCTTTACTAAAGTCACAATACTGGCCTCCAGTTGCACAGGAGACAGTGACAAAGGTCATTCACATCTGGATCTCCCACTTGGTTCTCCCTTCTCTCATTCTGAAAGTGCTCCATGAGCATCTAAGTTCTCATTAAGAAATGAGAAGAGAAGTGCTATCCTCACATGCTGGCCTGTTTGAGAGTAGAGAACATGTTATGGTACTTTATAAGCTTTCAAGAGATTTTACTTTATTATATTGTGGGAAGCTAACCCTGAAAGACAGTGAGCAAAAGTGAATTCTCGAGCTAGGGTTTCCTTTCCTTCCAAGTTTTGAAGTTTTGTCCCAGCAGAATGACCAATCATCTTTTCTGAGGCTGTTTGTGAAGATTAGTGGTGTAACGTAAGCAAAACTCAAATAGTCCTCTAACACTGCAGGGGGATGTGGGAGAGGCAGACTTATCGTGGAAGACGGCAAAAGAGAATCATTACCCGATATTGTGCCCCCTTCCCACTTCTCTCCATTAAATGACAAATAGCTCAATGCTATTGGCTCCCGTTTCCAGTTAATTTTGCATGCAGATCTCTAGAGAAACAGCAGCTTTTTTTTTTTAATAGGACACACAATGTGTTCTCTAATATGAGAACCCAACAGCAGCAAAACAGTGCTCTTCTCATGAGAATCTCGGTGGCGGAATTCACTTCCACGATGGGCCAATCCACTGCTTAGTGGAAGTGTTTTTCCTCCACCTCCCTATCCGTGCAGGCTGCCATGGACAGTGAGCATCCGGTTCATCAAATGTACACGTAGAGCAGTTCCTTTTTCAAGCTCAAGTGACCCTCAAAGCTCATTTGCAAGAATTATTCCAGAGGCACTTGGTGCCTGTATTACTATTGTTATTTGCGTCACACTTACATGGCTGGGAAACTGATGTCCTCTATACCCCAAGGAGCTGACACTTGTGATCGCTGTCCCAAGCAGAAGTTTTTCAAAAAGAGGACAGAATTCTATGCAGAAGAAAATATAAAAGTAAATATGGCATTATAACTTTCAAAAGTGCACATTTGCTATAAAAGGGACATACATTATTCATGACATTATAATAAAAACCAGATTAGAGCCATCCCATATGAAAGGTTAAAGCTATGATTTTTATGAGAGCTAGAACAACTCAAGATAGCAAGAAGCTTTGCTCCTTACACTTTCTGTTCTATGGAGGTTTTCACCTTTTGATTGCACTGATTCAAATTTATTTCTGTCTTAGGCTCCTGAGTGACTCGTGTGAAATGAGTTGTTGGCTCTGATCCAGTCTCATTATTAGATGACCATGACTCGTGATCCATGTGGGTGGGAGCGCAGCGAGGTTAGCCATCGCGTGGCCAACCTGGAGTATGCTTACTCCCTGAGCTGTTCTTCAGCACAGGGCCCTGCTCCCTGCACTGTTCCACACGCCATCCTTTGTGTATTTGGTTAGAGACAGTTGGTAGGGTTGTGGGAGCGCTGGACTAAATAGACACATATTTTCACTGTGATTTTCAGAGGCAGTTAGACCATGGGGAGAGGGCAGATGGGCCAAAAAAGGCTGCTGTCCTGTCCTGAATAAATGAGCATACAACCTCCTTAAGACCTAGGGTTTAGTACTGAGGGAAGGAATTGAGGGAAAGAAGAAGGGAGAATAAAGTGAGAAAGTATGGAGACTGAACTCCACATACTACAGTTCATTTTCCTTTGCATCTCAGTGTTTCCAATACAGAAAGGCAAATATTTGGCTGATTTTCCCACTTTCTCCCCACTCCAGTCTAACATCTGGGACTGTATCTGTGTGTCTGTGTCTGCACTTGTGTTTGAATGCTGTTATATTAACACCCATTAAAACTACAGGAACAAAAGGGCTTTAACCAAGACCAAAGATTCAGAGACATAGTTAATGCTTTAGAATTATGTATAATATCATTGAAACCACATAAATAAACATGTTGCTATGAATTTGAACTATACAGAGGATGTAGATGATCTTATATGTTGCGAGAAGTCATGGAAATAAACACTTTGAAAAGTGATTTGACCTTAGGTATCAAAAGCTATCAAAGTAAAAAGTGTGTATATTTTAACCTGGTCATCTCACTTGTGGAACTCTGGCCCAAGGATATGGGATAAAAGAAAGAAAAAGCCATAAGCACAGGAATGTTCATGTGTAACACTGAAACACTGGAAACCATCTAAGTGCCAACTATAGAAGAATAATATAAGGAATTATGGTGCCGCCTTCAAAAATAATTGTGTGCAGCCTGTTAAAATGATGGTTGTGAAGACTATGTAACAATACTAAAAATGCATAATGTAAAATACTGAGGAAAATCACAAAATGGTATAGTTGCAATTGTATAAAAATGTAAATGTACATAAGCAGAGACAAAAATGGTAATGAGTGACAATAAAGTAGTTATGTAAAAGATACGATGGTAGGCGATTTTTTATGGCTTATGGCTTCCAGTATATTTTTTAACAATAATAAGGAGGAAAGTGTGAGTTTATGCTTATTGTCAGGAAAATGGCAAAATAAAATTCCAGGGCAAGGCATGAGGAAGCACGTGTATGTGTTTGAGCACATGCACATATTTCATGTTTCTCAAGAGGCAATGGCATTTTTTTTTAAATTCCAACATTATGGTTGTTTGAAAAAAATTAAGATTTTGAGTATGAGAACTGACAGCAAGACATTTCATGAGCACTAAATTCAAGTGAAATTACAGGGAGGTAAGTTTGATTTTATTTCACAGTGGCAACCTGTTTCCATTTTATGCCCTTAGTCATAGAATTAATCTTTCAAAAGTTGCAGGTGAAATTACTTAAAAATTCGTCACACTTCAAATGGCAGTTTTGGAGTTTTAAAGAACATAAATATTTTTACTTTCTCACATAATTGCCTCTAACTACTAGGTAACTTAACTATATGGCTGTAAAACTGTTTTTTCTAAGGTGACAATATCCCAGTGGGATTGCATAAAATACCTTTTGCCCACACCCACGCCTGTCACCCTTCTCCTTTTAGCTGGCACATTACATAGTCTTGCTAGTAGTTCACATTTCCTCCCGAAAAGAGATGTTTTAAAGCTGCTGATGTATTGTACCATCAAATATTAAATTTAAAAGAGAGAACACCAGCGGGTAAAATGACTAAATCGTGATAAGAAATGAAGCTGAAGTTGTAGGGTGCAAACCCAGGCTTCATTCAGGTGTGTTTGAGGATAATGTATATTTTTCTATACTATTCCCATCTTAAGAAGAGCATTTATTATGTTTGATAAGAAGGCATAAAAAATGGTAAAAAGTTTATAAACAACTAAATTGTATCTGAGGGGCTTTCCCAAACTCTGTTCTAAAAAGTGCGTTAAATATAAAGATGTATTTATTATTAAAGAACTAGAGGCCTGGTGCACGGGATCGTACACTGGTGTGGGGAGGGGCCTGCAGGGATCGGCCTGCTGTGGGAGCATGACTGCTCCCTGGTCCAGTGTCTTCCCTGGAGCTGGAGCACTCGCCTCTCCAGGGGACTCAGTTGGGGCCAGGCTTAGGGACAATAGCACTGAGAGGCGGCTGAGTAGGCCTCAGTCCCGCAGCAGCCATGAACCCACCTCCCAGCCTCCGGGGTCAGCTCTGCGAGCAAGGCGGTGGCACTGCGAGGCCTGTAGGTGGCAGAGGAGGCAGCAGGGAGCAAGGAGGAGGAGACTGGGGCAAGGAGGCAATGATTGCAGCTGGGGTTCCTGCCCATGGGCCCAGGGTTTGCAGCTGCTCATCCTGGTCAGCCGAGTAGCGCTCCCACTGTGGGAGTGCACTGACCACCAGGGGGCAGTTCCTGCATTGAGTGTCTTTCCCCTGGTGGTCAGTGTGCATCATAGCAATGGGTCTACTGGTCATTCTGGTAGTTCCATTGTTCTGGTCCTTCCGTCTTAGGTTGCTGGGCTTTTATTATTTAGGATTACTTGCCTGCTCAGGTCACATAGCTGTTGGTAGTGGAGGTAGGATTTGAACTCAGATATTCCAACTCACGATTCCATATTTATAATCATTATTCTCTCCAGCTTCCCTCCTTAGCCATGAGAAAAGAGGCAGAAAACTACAAATATTTAGTCTGGCAAAATCAGGAACGAGAGGTGAATGCAAGTTATGCGAGGGAATGAGGATGCTCAATGCATGTAGTGCTATAGAACAAAGGGTTAGCTCTTTGGAAAAGAGACGTTCTTTTGGAAGAAATGGGATGTAGCATGGAAGAAAACAAACTTTGTTGCGGTATAGTTCTGCCGAGGGTTGTTCATGACCCTACTTCGGAAATATGTTGATGATTTCATCATTCAGTGTTCTCTTAATGCCCAGGAAAGCAGCTTTATGTTTTCACTCTTCTGTCATCCTGCTGCTCATTTTTAGCAAGACATGAGGCTGCCAAGGCAAACCCAAAGTCACACGCAGATAATGAGTGGTGGCATTACAGGAAGGGCGTACAGACCCTGAGGTAACTGCTGTAGGTAACATCTTTGATAGTCTCAGGTGAAGATTTTGTTTTGGTTGTGCAGCTTCTGTGTATTTTCTCTAAGAAGCGCTCAGTGGGGAAGTGCTGAAGCAAGGAGGTCTGTATTCTCAAGGGGATTATAGTGATTTTAGGATGAAACCATGCTCAGCAGGTCTCAATCCAGGATAAATGATTCATGATTATACATGAAGACAAGATGTGAGCTGCACATTATTTTTGCTCTGATTGAAAATAGCTTTACATCTTCATAAGAAGGCAGTGTTTTCTGGACCAGAGTTGAGGCTTCGAAGGGATTTAAGGATGAAATCCCTAATGAATGGTCAGAGAATGGGTACATCAACCTTTTACTTCCAACAGGGGACCTGACTCAGGCCACTTCCCAAGGAGGACACTGCACTGCTTTGAATGCATAGGGTGCTGGTTTCAGTAGTCTAAGAGGTAGGTAACTTTTGTTTACAGGACACAGATTTACCCCTTTCAAGGTGTCCTAATGCTGCTCACCCCAAACCACCTCAATGATAGCCTCTTCTACCTCACAATCACATTTCTTCTCATAACTGCTCTCTGTCCTTCACCTCTCAACTCCCAAACCCTAAAGAACCTGTTCTTTCAAGGCAAACTGATAAATTAATTCAATCAACACATTAGTGGCACATAATATCTTAAAACATCACTCCTTACATGCAATACATTTGAGTTTAAATAACTTTCATTGTTTTAACCTGAAATAGTGAAGTGTGTAATATTAGGTAAGTAATTAATCAGTCCTGAAAAGGGTAAAATATGAGACCCTTTGGCTAATGGAGGATGGGGACAAGATGGGGATATGTTTTAGTCTGAAGTGTCCTAAAAATTTATTGATCATCAGGGAGGCTTGTTAACTGGTTTCTGGGCTCAGCCCCAGAGTTTCTGATTCAGAAAGTCTGAGGGGTTAGAGTACTTGCATTCCTAAAAAGTCTCCAAAAGTGTTACTCAGGGATCACACTTTGAAAGCCACTAGGTTAGACCTTGCAGTACTTTTGATCATGATAAAATCACATGATGTAATAGGAGATGATGCAATTTGGATTAAGTTCTGTTAAGGGTGGCAACACATAGATGCTTCTGTGGTTGTCAGTATAACTTAGAAATGATCTCCAGGCCCATGCCTGTCAGGCTTTCAAGCCCACAGACAACAGAAAGGCTCCAGTGGAGGAGCTGGTAGGAAGCCCTGGGCCCCCGGCATCCATGTGTTGAGATGACCCTCATCAGCTCTTCCCTCCATTAACACGGTTGGTTGGGGATTGATTGTACTTTGTGACAGCAAAAATAAATACCTTGCTAGAAGCCAGAATTCCAGCAGAAATAGAAATGCCACATTTATGCTTCCTGATGTTGCTGGCACACACCTTACATGTTTTATTTTTAATTGGTATTCACTGTTATACTTTTAAAAATTATGTATTGCACAAACAACACCAAACCAGTTTAAATGGAAATCAAATGAAAGGGGGAAAAATCATCCTACAGTGTCACCACACCAACAGATTATGGCTTCCATCTTTGCACTCTCTTCCAATAACATTTCATATGCATTTGATTTTCCCTCACTGTACTCATAGCATGGGTGTGATTTTATTCTCTGCTTGTTCCACTTAACATTAAAACTGTGTGTAATAAATAGACAAAGATTATCATATAAAATAGACCAAGAAATGAATTTTTGTGAGAATGCTTCCTTATAAAAAATAGCAAATTTGTATGTATTGCTGACCTGTGAGGTGTGAGGCATTGTGCCTGGCATTGGGCATATATCAATAGAAAAAGGTTTCTTGGCTTCCTTCATGTTTTTGTATATAGGCCACATTATAGGAGTGTTCTCCCTGGATGAGTCCCCGGAGGTATTTTGGGCCTATAGAGCTCAATGAGAAACATTATTCCACGTTCCTTTTCCCTGATTGCTTTTCCCGCTGTTGAGCCCCTTCCCCAAAAGGGGAGCCCTTGGCGTGTACATTCCCCTCCCCCCCTGAGACTGGGATAACAGTGACTGGGAGTGATACCTTTGGGGTGGCCAAAGTCAAAATCAGGGATGAAAATGTGAAACCAATATGTCAGAACAAAGGCAATTGGATTTTCAAAACCTGTCTTTACACCTCCTTACTGGCTCTGTGACCCTGAGCATGTCAGTTAATCTCTTTCAGTCTTATGTATGTGATCTCTAAACAACCCCTAACTTAAAAGACTTGTCATGATTAAACAAGACAGTGTAAGGTATCTAGCAGAGAGCTTGACATGTAGTACATTCTCAATGAGTGAAAACAGTTATCTATAGTTATAGTCCTGTAGTATACAATAAAAGGAGTCAGGATGAGTACCAGAGGAGGGGGGAGGCTAGGAAAAATCTACAGTAGCTTATTGGAAGATGCAAATGGGGATTGTTTTAAAAGGGCAGGAGGGAAGTCTCTATCTGAGGGGGTTAGGGGGGTGCCTGTCATTCTCTGTTAGCACTCTTTCCCAAAGTACCTTCACCCCATTAACATGAAAGCATAGATTTGACAGTTGTCTACCTACCTTAATTTGTAGAACCTGTAATTATGATTTTACTATTTCTTTTATTTGGGATTGGCATGCTCTTAAACATCAGCAGCCTTCCAAACACAACGTTCTGCTGTTAAGTCTGAATCAGACATGTAGATAAGCTTTTTGCTTGAAGACAATGACTGGGTGCTGCCTTCATTAAGTACAGCCAGACTATGGGCCTGCATTAGCTCACTAATGCTCAGCCACCTGCCAAGTACAGTGAAATCAGCCTGAATTTCAATCTTTATAATAGATGAACCAAAACTTACTGTTGCCCTCATCAAGCAGAACTGATATTGTCATTAAAGTTTAGTAGCTGTTACTTTCACAGAGAGTAGGGTCTATTTGCTCTCGGTTTTGATTAGGGAAGTCACATCAGGTTTACATTTTCTTGTTAGTTTTGAATTTACTTCCTTGTTAAGGGCCAGTCAATACATTGGGGTCTATTAGCATCTTACCATCAAAGGAAAAGCCTTGGCTGTTAGACCTGCTAACTCTGCTATTAGAGTGGGCCCATTAATTTGTTACCCTACAGTGAGTGCAAGGTCAGCTGTACTGTTGGTGGTGAAAGAATTTGAATATAAATTCTTTGACATAAAGAGAAGCACTAAATGAAACTTGGAATTCTGAGGAAGCCAGTAGTTAATTGGAACATGTGTGAAACCACAGTTTCACTCTGCATCTCTGAGGGAAGAATGGGCAAAAGCATTGGAGGCAATCTCATCAGCCAGCCAGAGCCCTCTGCTACTAATTCACGGGATCAAGTTACTTCACCTCACTAGACCTCAATGGTCCCATCCGAAAAGGAACAACTATTCTAGATCATCTACAAGTTTTTTTTCAACATTGATCTCCTCTGACTTTACAGGACACACTCTCTGTATTCAACCAATGTATTCTAAAAACATCATAATTTGTAAATCCAAGACTGAGCCTCATTCATTCATTCATTTAGTATTTAAGTATCAAGTCAATGCATAGCAACATATTCTACCAAAGAGGTTACAGAAATAAATCCTTGCCTGAAGTTGGTGTTCATATCTAACAGAAAAAGACATGCACATAAAACTAGGATGCAAGACAGAAAGTGATACACACCACAGGCAGAGGATGGAACACACTACAGGTTCAGGAAAGAGGGAATCAGGAAGGGCTTTGTGAAGGAAGTATTTTCTCTAGACTTTGAAAAGTAGGGTGATTAAGCCCGCCGAGACTTGCACAGTGTGAAAAGGAGTGTAAAACATCTTTTCATGATTCCAACTTTTCTAAAAGTATAGGAAAAGATCACCAATCAGGCAACCATTCACCTGATTATATTCAATTCAACCTACTAAATCTAAATGGTGCACTAGTAATAGCTAGGATTTCAGTAAAATCTATGAGACATGCAAAATAATAATAGCTTTGCTTCTGCCTTCAATAAATGTGATCTCCCTGGGGAGATAAGAAAGAATGGTGCATAAAAAGAGTAGTTAGGAGAAGAACATATGATAGAATCTGTAATTTCCAAAAATAATGGCAAAAATAAAAGTCAAAGCATTCAAAGAAGGGGGAAATTGGAGTGAGTTGAAGTAATTAGCAATGATTTTATAAAGGAGAAAGATATTGAGAGGAGACTTAGAGCAGCCACTGGTTTTAAAAGAGGGAGGTAATACATTCCAGAGAGTGCTAATAGATAAGAGAACTCTTGGGTGCTTGAATAAGCTTGTTATTTTCTGGAGATAGAGCAAGAGATTGGAAATGAAGGTCCTATCCATTTTGTTTGGCCCAGTCATCTCCAGAATTGGAGTCCAAGCTGCTAGGACCAAAGGCATCTGGGAAAACATCACTATAAGGATACAGCAAAGAGTCAATGCACAATCCTGAGGAAATCAAAGATAAAACTGTCAAACAAACAGGCAAACAGACTCCTGAAATAAGAGGTTCTCTTCAAGCATGACAGAATGGGAAGGTAAACAAACCTCTCCTGAGAACCAATTATAAGACTGGGCAGAAACAACCACTTTGTGCCATTGAAATCAACCAAAGGCATATAACAAATTAAAAAGCATTTGTTCTTGAAAAATACTGAACTTCAGCTAAGAACAGTGTAACTCTGTGGTGTTCTTACCAATGGCTTCTCCCATCTTTCTCTCAAATCTATTAGCTTATGAAAACCGGGAGCCTGGCTACCCATGCAGGAGACTGTTCACCTGTATTGGATCATTGACAATTAAAGGCATCAGCTTAGTAGCAAACTAATAGGGAGATCCAATGGCTTGAGGTCACTGTCCTGTTTGGGGAGAAAGAACTGGACTATCAAAATAACCTAGAGATTTAACCAAAAGTTTTTGGATGTGAAACAGGCATGGGGGACTGATGAACATTTCTCATATCCTGAATTGACTGGACTCTGTGCAGATGTACAGGAAAGACTGGGACAGGCTAGAGCCATCCAGACATTCCTGGTTGAGGGAGCATGCACACATTCATGAAGGAAATGGAAGAGTCCCTGGAAGGAAGTTTAATCAGGACAAATTTGAGAATGGCCTAAAATTTGAATGCATTCCTTAGTCTACACTCAGATCCATTATCAGAGAGTGGAAAATCTTGTGGACTCCAGGTGTTTGAGCCTAACTTCTGATCAATCTTTGCCTAAACACTAATTTATGCATACACCTAAGAAGTTGGCTTAAACATAAAAACAAAACTAATGAAAACAAAGTAGGGGCATCAGTAGGTGTAATTTACAAGGAAATGGAGTCACAGATTTAATTCATGTAATTTACTAAATAAACAAATAAGTAAAATAACAATAGAAATATGCCTGAGTGGAGAAAAATCAGAATCCAGATTTACAACAACCTATTATTTAAAATGTACTCAAAACTTTTCAAAACATGTAAAGAAGCAAGGAAGTCTGATCAAGAGCTAGTAGGGGGAAACAGCAGACAATAAATACTGTCTCTGATTAGCCCCAGATGTGGGATTTAACAAAGACTTCAAAACAGATTTTATTAATAAGTTCAATTAGGTAAAGAAATCTGTGTTTAAACAACAATAGAAAAAGCATGTTGATAGTGACTTAGCTAGGCAATCTCAATAAAAATGTAGAAATTATAAAAAGGGACTAAAGGGATTTCTATAGTTGAAAATCATAACTGAAATAAAGACATTTCACTAGAGACCTCAAAAGCATATTTGAGATGGAAGGAGAAAAATAAAAGTGTGAACTTGGAGTAAATCAATAGAGATTACCCAGTTTGAAGGACAAAGGGAAAGGATTGAAGAAAAATGAACAAGGCCTCAGAGAGCAGTGGAACAACATAAAACAGACATCATACATGTAATGGGTTTCTAGAGGAGAAAAGAGCATAAAAAAATTAAATCCTGTCTTCCAAAAAGATGATGGAGTTCTAACTCCAGGACCTGTGAATGTGACTTTTATTGGAACAAGGGAATTTGAACATGATCAAGTTTAAGATGAGGTCATTAGGATGTGCCCTAGTACAATATGACTGGTACCTTTATAAAAAAGGGGAAATTTGGACATAGACAAAGTCAGGCATAGAAGGGAGACAATGTGATGATACAAGAAAGGCAGGAGTACCAGAAGCTACCAGAAGCTAGGAGAGAGGTTTGGAACCACTTCTCCTTCACATCCCTAAGGAGGAACCAACCCTACCAACACCTTGATTTCTGAGTTCTAGTCTCCATAACTAACACAATAAATTCCTTTTGTTTAAGCCACCCAGTTTGTAGCATGTTACAGCAGTCAAGGAAATGAATACATAGCAGGAAAAAAAAAATACACACACACACACACACACACACACACACACACACACGTGCAGTGATGGCGAACCTTTTGAGCTCGGCGTGTCAGCATTTTGAAAAACCCTAACTTAACTCTGGTGCCGTGTCACATATAGAAATTTTTTGATATTTGCAACCATAGTAAAACAAAGACTTATATTTTTGATATTTATTTTATATATTTAAATGCCATTTAACAAAGAACAATCAACCAAAAAAATGAGTTTGCGTGTCACCTCTGACTCGCGTGTCATAGGTTCGCCATCACTGCACTACTGGCCCAGTGCACGAATTTGTGCATATTGAAAGGAAATTAATTAGAAGAAATATTTTAATATCACTATTCACCCTTTCTCTCTAATAGAAGTGTCAAACCAAATTCACGATCGACAATAACAGATCAAAACAAACATGTGCAATTGGTGCCAGGGAGAACTTTATATGTATTGCACATGCACGAGTCAACTTAGCCCTCTATAATATAGAATAAACTTGCTTAATTAGACCTGCTTTCTGATTTAGCTAAACTTTTTCCAGCCCAGTGAAGCACCCCAACTTCTCTTTCAGGTAATTGTCAGCAACACAGCAGTAAATATCAACATGAAGCTGTTTATTATTGTAGATCATGCAGGGAGAACAAAGGGTAAAATATTTAACTGCAGCAGTGAGAAATCCTGAAGTCATTTTCAAGGTCCACCATTTCTTACTTCTTTTCAGTTGGGTCAAGTTTCTAAGCTTTCTAAATCTCTGTTTTCTGGCTAATGAAAAGAAAATAGAATTCCAGTGAGTTTTCTATCTTCCTACTGCAGGACTTCTGTGAGGACCAAATGAGATGAGTCACAGGAAAACATTTCACAGACATTTGATTAAAATGTGAAATGTTTGCACCTGGCTGTAAAGCAAGTCGGGTTCCTGGGCTGAAGAAACTCCAAGGAGGCTAGTCGTTGCTAGGGAGAGGAAGCCGGGCATTGCTATGTGACATCATTACCCTGCACCACAGCAGACCATTTCTGTCTGGGCTGGGCTGTGAGCCGCATTTTGCTCCTTGGGGTCTCGGCAGTGTCAGCTGTGATATGGTGGACTTTCACTCCAGGGTGATGGCGGGGCCTGTGTCCCACTTGGGGGAAGCTGAGTGTTGCTTTGTGGGCGCCAGGTCCGCGGTGCCGTTTCTCTGTAAATGGCCAGTGTGCATCATGGCAGCTTCTGTGTTGAGTATCTGCCCCCTGGTGGTCAGTGCATGTCATAGTGACCGGTCGGACAGTTGGACACTTAGCATATTAGCCATATATATATATTTGAATAAATGGTTAAAATGCCCCAAATTTAATTTTAAAAAATATTAATCTACAGGTCCAAGAAGCTCAATTAATCTCATTTAGAAAAAAAAAAAAAAACAGGGAGATTTACCTCTGGACATTATAAGCTAACTATTTATAGTCTAAGGAAAAGAAAATTTTGAAAGCAGCAAGAGAAAAGTGACTCATCAGAAACAAGAGAATGATTAATGATGATTTTTTATCAGAAACAATTGAGTCCAGAAATCACTGGAATGGCACCTTCAACTGAAAGGAATAAAAGAGAAAAAGACATCTGGCCAACTATATATTTTATCTCCAGAAAAAAACATTCTTCAAAAATAAAGATGGAGCCTAAGTAGTGGTTAGAGTGTTGGCCCTCTGACTGAAGGGTTGCAGGTTCATTTCCCAGTCAAGGGCATGTACCTGGTCAGGGCATGGGTGGGTGGGAAGCAACCAATTGATGTGTCTCTCTCACATTAATGTTTCTCTCTGTCTGTCACCCTCCCTTCCACTCTCTCTTAAAGAAAAATCAATGGGAAAAATATCTGGGGGAGCATTAACAATAACAACAAAAATTAAAAAATAAATAAAGATGAAGTAAAGGAATTTCTAAATAAACAAGACTAAAAGGATTTTTTGCTAAGAGACATGGCTATAATAAACACTAACGGAAGTCATATAGACTAAAAGGAAATGATACCAGAGACCAACAAAAATTTGAAGAACTGAAGGCTACAGGAAATGTTAAATGTGGGAAAATATAAAGTATTCTATACCTGTACTTTTTATTTTTCCTTAATTTCTTTAAAATAGTTAATATTGTTAGAGCAATAATTAAAACATTATTGCTGAGTTTATAACACATGTAGACATGCTATATATGACACAACAGCACAAAACAGGGGAGGTTATATTGGAACAAAGTTTCTATATTTTATCAGAACTAAGTTAGTATTTTTCTGAGTATATTGTGATAAGTTAAGATCCCTATTATAATCTTAGTGGAACAGCCACCAAGAAAATAACTGTAAACGTATTATATATATCAACAGAGCAATTAAAATAGTATAACAAAATATATTTAATTAACATAAAGGAAGAGAGCAAAAGAAGAATAGAGGAACAAAGAAAGACATGGGACAGACAGAAAGCAAATAGCAAAATGACAAATATAAATATAATCATATTATTAATTACAATAATTCTGAATAGACTAAACATCTCACTCAAAGGGCAGAGATAATCAGACTTGATGTTTTAAAAAGGAAGTATATGCTGTCCACAGGGACATGCTTTAGATTCAAAGACAAATAGGTTGAAAATAAAAAAAGAAGAAAAGATGCACCATGCAAACAGTAACCATAATAGAGATGTGGCTGTTTTAAGAGAGAGAAAATAAACCTTAAGACAAGAAATATTACTAGAGAGAAAGAGGGACATACATAGATGCCAAATTCCTTAACAAAATTGACTTCTGCAAAACATAAAAAAGATTTTAAATCATGACCAAATTAGATTTATCCCAGGAAGTACATTTATAACATCTAAAAAATTAATATACTATATCATATTAATAGACTAAAGGATAAAAAGCACATGATAATTTCAATCGACACAGAAAAGGCATTGACAAAATCCAGCTTTCATTGATGATAAAAATTCTAAATAAACTAGGAAGAAAAGAAAACTTACTCAATATGATAAAGGACAAAAACCCATGGCTAACATTATCCTTAATGCTGATGGACTGAATGCTTTCCCCCTAAAATCAGGAACAAGGCAAGGAAGTTCATTCATGCTACTTCCATTCAACTTTTACCAATGCTCTAATTGAATAACAAAAGGAATTAAAGCCTCCAGAATGAATAAAGGAGTTTGACAAGATCACAGGATATAAAATCAATTTATAAAAATCAATTTCACGTATATACCTGCAAAGATAAAACTGAAAATAAAAATTAATTTAAAATTTTTATTTGCAGCAACATAAAAAATAATAAAGTAAATTAAGAATTGCTCTGACCAGTTTGGCTCAGTGGATGGAGAATCAGCCTGCGGACTGGAGGGTCCCAGGTTCGATTCCGGTCAAGGGCATGTACCTTGGTTGTGAGCACATCCCCAGTAGGGGGTGTGCAGGAGGCAGCTGATTGATTTTCTCTCTCATTGATGTTTCTAATTCTCTATCCCTCTCCCTTCCTCTTTGTAAGAAATCAATAAAATATAAAAAATGAATAAATGTAACAAGAACTATGGGTTTATACAGTAAAAAGTACATGAAATTGCTGAGAAATTTAAAGAAGATATAAACAAATGGAGAATTGTTTTATTTCTTTGGATTTGATGACTCAGTATCTTTTTTATTCCAATTATTCCCAAATTTACCTATAGATTCAATGCAATTTTTATTAAAATCCCAGAAGGGTTTTCTCACCCAGTCTTCTAACTGGCAATAGATTGGAGGATTCAACAAACCCCTTCTCAGGTTGGAAAAATATGCTAGAGTGGCTCACAGAACTCAGAGAAATATTTTACTTACCTTTACTGGTTTTATTATGTAAAGTTATGATAAAGGAAACTGAAGGGCAAGGTATGTGGGAAGAAACGTGGCGGTTCCATCCACTCTCCAGGCACACCACTCTCCCAGCATCTCCCCATGTTCACCCACTGGGAAGCTTTCCCAGCCCCATCCTTTTGGGATTTTATGGAAGCTTCATGTAGGCATTGTTGATCATTAGCTCCATTTTCAGCTTTTCTCCCTTCTCAAGAGAATAGAGGGCAGGGCTGAAAATGCCAAGCTTATAATCATGGCTTGATCTTCCCGGTGACAGTCCTCATCCAGAAGCCCACCCAGAGTCTCCTCATTAGAACAAAATACATTTTTATTACCCGGAGAATGACAGAGATTTCAGAAGTGCTGTGTCAGGAACTGGGATCAGAGAGCTATGCTATATATTGTGTATATTTCCCATTATTTCACAATGTCTACCTTGTGTTAACATTAAGTCTTTGTGTGCCTTATCACTTCTATCTCTTCTTGAGGACGGGAAATAAGCCTGCCTTACTTTTGTATTCTTGGTACTATACTGGCACATGGAAGATACTTAACCAGTACCCATGGAATTTATAAAAGTGTCACATTTACAAAGATATTTACTATCCCCACAAGGAGCACCTTTCCCAATGATGACTCTGGCAGTAGGTGAGGAACTGCCCTCATGCTGTCCTTCACCCTCCCTGACAATGAGTCCGCAGCTAGAAGCCACACCTGCTTTGTGAGTATAAATTCGTGATCAGCACCTCTGATGTCATACCTCCTTTGAGGGGTTCTGACCCCTATCTTAATTATGACCTCAAAGAAGCCTGACACGACCTCTTATGGCATCTCCAGACCCTCTCCTCTGTTGCTCATTTATAAACCCTGGCATTCATTCATGGGCATCTCGTCTGTGTGCCACATACATGATGCAAAGTCTCCTGGAGTACATTACAAATACAAAACACCAGTGTCAGCCTTCCCATGGAAGCGTATCCTCTCTCTCCTTGAGAGAAGAGACCCCCTCCCCAGAATGAGAAGAGAGGGTGGTTTTGCTTTCCAATCCCACTCCTGGCATGGAACTGTGGGAACCCAGGCAATTACTTAAACCCTAAGCCTCTATTTCTTTATTTGTGATATGATAATACAGGATATGAATGTAGATCCTCAGTCCCTTATCAGCAATTTCAAGTTCCCAGAAATCTCTCCAAGCAGAGCCATTTTTTATATGTAACTCATTTGATATCAAAACCTGACCTGATCTGAACTTGGTTGGCTGTGAAGCCTTCCTTGAACTGAGAGGCTATTTATAGTCTTCATTTAATTCCACTTAATGAGAATATTCATGCTTTTGGCTAAAGAAATACAAATGTGTTTGATTACAGGATGCTATCCCAGATGCTGTTGGGAATGTTTTATAATTTATGATCCATGTACTGTGCTGCCTTTCTAAAATTTGAAAGATCATGAATCTGGGAGACATCTAACCACAAGTGTTTTAGATAAAGTTTTGGAGTCCTGCCCCTACTTCTTGGAGTTTTTTTTGGAGGGAGAAATTAAGTGAGATAACAAATGTGTAGTGTATTATATATTGCTCCCTTTCTTTCCTTTTCCTATCTCCATCATTGTAAATAAAGTTCCAGAAAAGAACAATTGGAAATGCAAAATATATTTAACTCAGTGCAGAGCAGGAAGTCAGGAAAATTTTCTTCCTCATCTCTTCACTTCCCTTTAGGGTCCCAGTGGTTCTCAACCTTCTGGCCCTTTAAATACAGTTCCTCATGTTATGACCCAACCATAAAATTATTTTTGTTGCTACTTCATAACTCTAATGTTGCTACTGTTATGAATTATAATGTAAATATCTGATATGCAGGATGGTCTTAGGCGTCCCCTGTGAAAGGGTCGTTCAACCGCCAAAGGGGTCGCGACCCACAGGTTGAGAACCGCTGCTTTAGACCCTCTCTCCCTCTACTTTTGGTGTTTCTCTCTTGGCTGTCAATCCTATAACTTTATATATACCTGTATTTTTTTCTTAGTTTTCAACTGAATTATGGAAGTTTATATCTGTTCTAAGTATTTCAAAAACCCCAAAGAAATATTCTCAGAGTGCAATAAAAGAAGTAGCTTAGCCCTAACCGGTTTGGCTCAGCAGATAGAGCATCGGCCTGCGGACTCAAGGGTCCCAAGGTTCGATTCCAGTCAAGGGCATGTACCTTGGTTGCGGGCACATCCCCAGAAGGGGGCGTGCAGGAGGCAGCTGATCCGATGTTTCTCTCTCATCGATGTTTCTAATTTCTAACTCTCTATCCCTCTCCCCTCCCCTCTGTAAAAAATCAATAAAAAATATTAAAAAAAGAACTAGCTTATCATAATAGGGCTTTAGGCCTTTGAGTGACTTCCTTAGTCCAGGACCTTGGGTCGGCTATATAATTCAGAGTCAATGACCTCATCATCAAAATTGAGATAATGTCTGACACCTGACAAAAGTGATGGCTGGATGAGGTGATGGCTTGAGGTCACTTCTAGCAATAAAATATAGTGAGTTTGGGGATCCACAAGAAACAGAGGGCATTCCTAAAGTCTTTGGATTACAGTGTTTGGGCCTCCAGCTGCTCTGACCTCATGATGAGTCCAACTCAGGCCACACTGAGTAAGAAGAGAAAGATCCTTTCTTGCCAGCAGTAATGTATGGAAAAGGTATGAGGCAGATAACGGGGCAGAGGAAGAAACAATGAAGAGTGAAGGCTGGAGTGTGTTTTGGACCAACTCTAGGTTATTAAATGGCAAAATGTATGTGAATCAAGGATACAGAGCCAAAGACAAGTTCCCACATCTGCAGGACCAACAGGAAGGCATCTAGAGAACTTAGGCAGGCCATTCTGTTCTAATACTAAGTGTGTGTGTGTGGGGGGTGGGCTGGGGGTGGGGGGGTGCTGTTTGAGATCAGAAGTACTTGGCTCAAATCTGGACTGTACGACTTAACACTGTATGACTGTGAGCAAGTCATGCAACCTCCCCAAACCTGAGTTTGCACATCTGGAAAGTGATGGTTATAAATACTTCTCCCAGGGTTGTTATGAGAATTCAATGAGCTAATGTATGCAAAGTAGCTCATACACTGCCTGTCACCTGACGGTGCCCGGTAAAGGCTAGCAGTTTAGTCCTGACAAAAATCTGAGTTTCAGAGGAACATAGACAATATTGTTCATTTGAGGAGAAAGCATTGTGGTGGTGCAGAGAAAGGGAAAGGAAGAGCCCTCGCCTTTTGCTCTTTTGAACAAGGTGTGAAAACATTAGCTTCCCTTTACTCTCTAGGATGAGGTCATCACTGGAAGCTGAAACTGGCTGTTCGGAATGATCTGGCCACTAGATTTATAGTAGCTGTGAAGGGGCATGGAAGAAATTAATAAGAAAAAGACAGTCAAACTGAGAAACCTACACACATTTAAACAGGTGATAGCTGGAAAAGAAAACACATGGCCAATAATCATACACACACATTCACACTTAAATGAATTCTCATTTGGTGGATGTTTTTGCAACGATTTGAAAAATCACCAACACCGAGCAATGTTTCCCTGGGTTTTCTTTCTTTCTTTTTTTTTTTTTTTTTTTTTTTTAGTGCATGGCCGTTTTTATTTTAACAACAAAAAAAACCTTGAGAGCCCTTTGCTGACCTACTCATCTCCCATCTATTGCCCCAGCAGTCACTTGTTGTGCCTTTTGGTTGAGGAAATGCAGAGGCCTGTATATTCATAAAGCCCTTGGGCTGGCTGGATGCTTCAAGCCCTGCCCCCATGCAGGTGGCCTACGAAGCCATTACTCACTCACATGGAGCAGGCTTTTGATGTTATCTTCAAGTGAAGGGATGTATGCAGTTGGGGGAGGGGTATACTGACCGAATTGAAAGTAATAATTCAGGCTTCAAATTAATTTGTGACCCATTACCAGATCACACCACACATAGTAAACTCTACAATGGTATATACGTTGTGAATCCTATAATTACCATGTTGATGGTACAATTGTGTGTGGTGTGTGTGTGTGTGTGTGTGTGTTTGCTTTGTTTAAATATAAATATTTAAATATGCCACAAGTTTTGAAATCTCTTTTTGGCTTTTCTCTATTTTTAATGTATCTCAGGCTGGAAGAAAGAAAAGAAAGTTACCACTTGACTCCTGAGATTTCCTGGGGGCTCTCTGTATCATAGAGGATTGGGCCTCTGAGTTGGTCATTCTCCCCTCTCAGCTGAGGCTGGTCAGTCTCAGCACTCACCCCTCCATGACCCTAGTTCTGGCCTCATCTGGTCAGTGAAATCCCCCTCTACCCCTCAACTCTACCCCCACCCTCATCCCAATACCAAAGTTGTACTCCATTCAGTTCTGAGGCCAAGAGGCTGTCCCCTGATGCGAGACAAAGTGGGGTACTTTGCAGCTCTTCCCAGACTGTGCCGTCCCAAATGATTAAGTTGTGGCCAAAAGACACAGCAAAATCCAGCCTAAGCGTTAACTGGTGGGAAGAGGCCAGGGGAGTCGCAGTGATGGAGTGGCCTGAAGCTGTGAGGGAGGCTCAGCTTGTTTGAGCTACTCTGAAGAGTCGCCGAGGTGCAGATGCTTTTGTGCTCAGCCAAATAGACATCTGGGGCTGGGGAGTTTGGACCCTATGAACAGATCCAAACGCTGACATAAATGTAGACCGCATACAATCTTAAATGGAAGAAAACAGCAGACTCCATCTGAATCCCCTCCCACCACCCCTGCTGCCTGTCTGCAAGCTGTGTCAATCTTTATCTTGCACATTCACCATGACTTTATTTTTAATTGACAGGGTCATAAGTTCCTTTTCCACTCCTCAGCCCACTTATTTGAAATACATTTGAGGCCAGTTTTAAGAGTGGAGCTATACTCACTCTGTAACTGGAATAGGAAAAACAAACAAACAAAAAAACACACAGAGCCTAATTTGAAAAAAGCATTTGAAAATAAAACAAAGGATATCTCAGAGGCTAATGTTCCTGGAATTTATACAAGTGGTCACCGCTATCATTGGGCTTGAGAGTGCCCATTGCAGATGCCTTTGCTGTCTAATTAGAGAATTCTTGAGTTCAGAGTACTGCAGTAGGTCAAAGGGAAGGTCTTTGAATTCTGGTTAATGAATTTGAATTAACCATTTACCACTGCAGAGTGATTTAAAAACACACCAGAACTATCACTGACCTTTAATCTGGGTTTAAGAAAGCTAAATATCTGATGCTGAGGACTCTTTTGTGGCTGGGACGGTTTCCTGAAAAAGCATTGCAATAAATATTCTGTTAAATAGTTTCACTTAACAGCTGTGGTTTAAGCATATTTAGAGTTCCATGGACACTGGATAATGTTCATAAGAAACATAAACATTAAAGTTTTGTAAGATCATTTTTGGGGTAAGGAATAGGAAATTGCTAAATGATGGTTAAATTATGAAAATATGGGGTCTGAAAATTAGATACTCCCGATTACGTGTGTGTATGTGTGCATGTGCACGTGCCGGCACATCCTTTAGTTCATGCTTAC
Source organism: Myotis myotis (assembly GCF_014108235.1). Lineage (NCBI taxonomy): Eukaryota > Metazoa > Chordata > Mammalia > Chiroptera > Vespertilionidae > Myotis > Myotis myotis. The sequence goes on from NW_023416313.1 coordinate 165,014,780, forward strand.
CTGGAACTAACAAAAAAATGATTTGTTATTCTAGCAAAAAGTCCTTGAAAAACAAAGCCTGTTATTTTCCGTTTGGAGCTGAGTTTCCTACACAATATTTAGTTCAAAATATTATAGCAAGAGAAGCCAAATTACATATTGCCATAGGTTTAGCACAGCATCACTCCGGACTCTAGGTAAGATTGAAAATTTCTGCCTGAGAAATGCCTCCTTGATCCCAAGACAGCATGTGCTCCTGGAAACAAAGGCCATCCAGTTAGCACGGTCGTCTCAGGATTATATGTCATCTCCAGGGGCCAACTAGATCCAACAGTTTCTTACAATGAATTTATAATGGTGACTAGTTTCCTCTGACCAAATGTATATAACAAATGAGGGCTATAGGTCATTTTTAATTTTTAAAAGACTTTTAAGCCTCAACTACTTTTAGAAATAAATTATTTGTGTGCTAGTATCTTTGTCATTTTTAAACTTATTGTGGTATAACATACATGCAGAAAAGTGGACAGATACTTTATAATTGTATTGTTATTTTATTACTTAGACTGCTGGTGTTTTGCAATAGAAGATTTTATTTGAGATGGTAATTTCTGTATTGAACACAGAGGCTGTGGCAGAACCTAGCCCTTCTTTTATGGGCACACCTCTCACACCATCTTTCCAAAGGATGCCTACCACCCTCTCTGCTGCTTTCCTGGACAGCCAGGATCAATTTCACAAACAGGCCCTTCTCTAGTGACACATTAAGAATCAAATCACATGCATTCATGTACACAGATATACAAACACACAAGCATACATAGTTGTTCCTTCCAGTACAAGAAAAACACAGCTTTAGCCTGTGTGGCTCAGTTGGTTGAATGCCTTCCCATGCACTGAGAGGTCGGTGGTTCCATCCCAGTCAGAGCCATGCTGAGGGTTGTGGGCTCTATCCTTAGTAGGAAGTATGCAGGAGTCATCTGATCAATGTTTCTCCCCATCTCCATTCCTCTCTCTTTAAAATCAATTAAAAACATCCTATATAATAAAAGGCTAATATGTAAATCAACTGAATGTTGGAACAACCAGTTGCTATGACACACACTGATCACCAGGAGGCAGATGCTCAATGCAGGAGCTGCCCCCTGGTGGTCAGTGCACTCCCACAGGTGAGAGAGTGCAGAATGGGCTGAGGGACACCCCCTGAGTGCACGAATTTCATGCACTGGGCCTCTAGTACTTAAAAAAAAGAAAACCACAAACACTGAATATGTGCTATTACTTTTCCAGGAAATCAAGACATTTGGAACCCTGTACTCATTATTTTTAATAAGAAAATATTTTTCAAGCAAATAAACCATTCATTTGTTCAATTAATGCTTCTTCAACCTTGGTCAGACACTGTACTTGATATTAAGAGAGACATAAAGCCACATATGGCAGATTCTGTCCTCCTGGAATTGCAATCTAAATGTAAGTCAAACTAGAGCACTTGAAAAACAATATTAAATATTTATATTTAAAAATTGTTGACACTGGAAAGAAATAAAGTCTTGTTTGTAAAATCAAATTAATCACTGAATTATTAAATGTTCTATATACCCAACAGTTGGGTAAGCATTGTGTGTGATAAAAAGAAATCGAAAAGTATATTATAATATGCAGGACACCTTAAACTCAGGAAGAAACAATCAGCACAGAATAGTGGCGACAAAAGTGAATTTATAAGTGAATTGTGAATTTGTAAATCAAAGAAACAAAAAACCATTAAAATGTTTTAATGTAACAGAAATCAACAGCTGAACTGCACAATACGCTTAATTAAAAACAAAATATTACCAACTAATAAGAAGGTTTTTAAAACAACTGGCAACTCATAAAGTTTTTATTCTACAAGACAAAGTTTGGAAAATAAAGTAAGACATTAAAAATATACTTTATAAAACAGGCAAGTTTTAGTTACAAAATGCATGCTAAAGAATGTATTAGGAACCCCCAGTACATAGAAATTATTTTAACATGACAAACTTTTGTTGAATTAAATACTGTTCTTGCAATTACTAAAGCAACTCTTACATTTGTTAGGCAAGTCCTATAATATCTCCTCGTGAGATATCTCATGAAAATGCCCATCTTGTCCAAGCCCTCATGAGTCTCCTGAGATGACTGATGCATCATTGCAATCTTCCTTTCCTCCCTCTCAGAGGTAATGTGGCCCTGAATCTTCCTAAAATGCCACTATTAAGACATCTTCCTGGCTTCCCATTACCCAGACTCCTTACAACTAACAAACCATGTCTGAACACAGCCTGGTTTTAAATTTCCTCAGGAATGAGGCCTTCCTACCCAACCATAAACCCCCATTCTTTCAATGTTGACATCTAAGTGGCATCCTAATCATCTTATCCATTTCCTACTCTGTCCTTTGGATTTCACTGCATCTCTCACCACTGATGCTGTCTGCACTCCACTATGCCTGCCCAGAACAAAGCCATCAAGACTTCTGTGACGAAGCCAGTCTGCACCTGGCTCTCCTCTTCATGGATTTCATTTCCCACATAGTATACCATTCTTATGAGCCTGTCGTCATTTCAAGGGATTTAGATTTCTAGACCCAGTGCACAAAGACTTGGGCTCTAGTGTCAGACAAGCTGCATTTAAATGTTGTTTGACTCTAGAGAAGTCACTTGACCTTTGTTTTGATAAGGATGGGAAGCATAACAGTATCTAGCCAGTCAGGCATTTGTGAATTGGTGAGATGATGCTAGTGAAATCCGTAGCATGGTGCCTGGCATGCATTAGAACTGTATGGTTGATAATTATCTTAATCATTAAGCAAAATACCTGATGGATGTTACAGACTGTACTAGGATCAGGTAATTATCGAGCAAGATCTAAGTTCTTTTGGATAGAGACTGCTCTCATCCTTAGGGCTCTGGCGTCTCCTTGTTTCTCCACAATATTAAGAATGATCAGCATTCAAAGAGTTGTATTTGTTTGGTCTTATTTGGAACTGAATACACTGATCTACCCTGTAAGTGACTAATCGATTTTAGTTTTGGCTAAAATCCTAGTTCAGATGATAAAATCCAAAGAATTTTTATCTTCTTGACAAGGAAGCGTAACATTAAAAATATGATGCCAGAATATTTATTGAATGAGAAGACTTTCAAATGGTGTTTGCTCAGCAATATATATATGAACTGAAACCAGATCTGGTGATCAGATCCCTGAGCTGATGGAAAGGCCACTGTGGGCACCATAGTCATTTCATTCATTGAAAAGAATTAATTGTATCAATTATGTAGTAATCTATTCCAATCTATCTTGATTCTTTTGAGAGTGCTGAAAGAAGATCAGAGTATGCATAGCTTTCTCCCACCGCATAGTCTTTCTTAAACAGACAGTATTATAAAGCTGCTGGGTAGGGAGGGGGTGGAGATCAGGTCATTAGGAGAGTCAAGATACTCTTAGCTGAAGTATCCGAAAAACCCAGGTGTGAAGCAGGCTTATGGAATCTGGGCTAAAAAGTCCCGGAAGTGCAGGTGGATGGAAGCTGGCAAGTACAAGATGCCCTAGCAGCAAAGGCTTTGAGGTAGCCTCCAGAATATCTCATAAAGAAATCAATAAGCACTGTGTTATCTCACATTTGCAGATATACAGCTGACAAAAGGACATGCAGATTTAAAAAGTAACAGTAGAGGACATATTGTAGGGACTCAACACATATTATTTAAATAAATACGTACCATCTCTCCTGCTCCCAGGTTTTCCAATTTGGCTGGATTAGCAACCATGATAGAGAAAATTCTGGATTGACCCAAATGAAACATTTTAATCACAAATCTTTTCTATGACGAAATGATTCGAAATGATATCCTTCCTTTAAACTGCAAAATTTTTAACAGCATTACTAATTGACCGTGATTTTTTAAAAACATTTAGGAACTAATTTATTGTTTATACTTATTTTTTATTTAACGGAAACCTACCTTTTGTAATGTTTAGAATCTTTTAAGTACAGAGTAAAGAGATTTAAAACTGAAATAAAGAGAAACTAAAATGACTTGTTAAGACTATGGTCCAAATGCAGCTGAACTCAGCACATTTTCCCATCACAGGTAAATGAGGCCAAGGGACAAATACCCATAAATAGGGGCCAATCCCAATCCGGGCCCAGCACCAAGGCAAGCCCCCAGGTGTAGCTTCAGACTCAAAATGAAGATGATGGTGATGAATGTGGTGGGACATAGATGAGGTGATCTGATCAGCTCCCCACTTTGATGAATTTATCTCAGAACTTGGCCCCAAATAAAGACTGCCCTTGTCTGAGCCTTGCCCATCACTAGGTTCAGAAGCAACTAGACCAGCTGTTACTGGGATGTTCATTCCCCTGATGAATCTAGGATTGGATTAGAGGAATGTTAAGGCCTCTATCTATGCTGCGATTCTAAGGCTTATTTTATGCAAATACCTACTCCTTGGGCCTGGGCTAGGCACTAGCAGAATACTCTCAGGTAGGGCTGTCTCTGGCTTGTGAAAAGGAATAATCCTCTTTCATTCTTCCTGTGTCCAGACTGTGTCATCCAAGCCTTTTCTGTGTTGCTTATCAATCCAGAACAAAACAAGCTCATGTGGTTTTCAGATCTGAGCAGTCAAATGTTCCCTTTTGTTTTTGAGCTCTCATCGCCTATGATCATATTTTATGTGCATGCATGTTTGTGTACTTACAAAAATACCTCTTGGTGTTTATTCGCACGTGGAATGCTTGCTTTTACCTGCAGAAGAAACCTGCTGTCAGCAAAAGCATTAATTGTGTTTCTGTTTATGCTTCTATTCCCCAAGCTAGGATTTTTTTGTTTGAGTAAGAATTTTTGTCTTAATTATAAGCATTAGTAAGTGAAAAATGTTGGCCATTTCACAAATATATATTCTGTTTCACAATCTTTCCAAGAGAAGTCAGGTTCATGAAATATAATATTTATTTGCATAATTTTCTCTCCTTTTCCCCTGATATTTTCACTTCAACAGCAAGAGTGAAAAAAGTTATGCAAGCTCATGGGTTCACCCTAGCAATCATCATTAATCTCTGCTCGCCTCATCCCTGTTTACTTTAAGGCCAAGTTAAAGTGTATCTGGACTTTCTCAACTTCTTCTAAAGCAATGCTTCACATTTCTAAAAAAAAAAAAAATCATTTTCAACAAAAGATGGCAGGAAAGGCACATGGTTGCGTGAGTGTTTCTGAGAAAAAGACAAAGACGATTTGCAAATGATAGACAGCTGGTGTTTATGGTGTTCAGGATGTTGTTTAAGCTGGGGCATAAGCATCGCTAAGAGGTAGTGGGTCGCTGTGGAATTATTTCCGCCCTTCTGGGATGGAGGGTGCCCTGGGGAAACAATCGTCCACCTCCCTGTCCAGCGAGGATGGGGACAAGCAGGGGGGCTGGTGAGAGGGAGCTGGACAGTGATTGAGGGATGATAGCTAAAATTAGCTCTTGCTGCCCCTCCCTTACCATTAGCAGACAGTCTGCTTCTCCAGCTGGCTTCTCTTGAAGTCAAAAAGTTAACCTTTTCTCTGCCTTGTCAAGGACAAAGCATGTTCTACTCTTGCCTGTCAGTTTAGTGCGGTTGGAGTTTTCAAAATGTGAGAGGAAAGATAAGTATAAAAATTGTCTTATTGATTTTCTTTTCAAAATGGGAATAAGGAAGAAAATGCAAGTGCCAAATATAAAACTGTAGTATTTTTATGTTTAATACATCGACACTAGCTAATTTTTCAGGCTTTTCTAGATGGTAGCAGAGTTTTACGTACTTTGCCTGCATTATTGTATTTTTTTCCTTGCAGTCACCTTCTGAGATAGGCATGATTATTCCTATTTTACAATGAAGAGAGTGAGCCGAAGAGGAGGTAACTTACCCATTGTCTTAGTGTGTTCTCACAAAGTACCACTGACTGGGTGGTGTATAAACAATAGAAGTTTATTTCCTACAGCTCTGCAGGCTGGATGTTTGAGGTCAGGGCGCTAGCATGGTTGGGTGAGGGCCCTCTGTTGGGTGGCAGACTTCTCATGGTATCCTCACCTGGCAGAAGGAGCAAGGGATCTTTCTGGGATCTCTTTTATAAGAGCACTAATCCCATTCATGAAGGCTTCACCCTCATGACCTAATCACCTCCCAAAGGCCCCACCTACTTAAGTCTTCACCTTTGGGGGTTAAGATTTCAACATATGACTTGGCGGTGGAAGGGACACATTCAGGCCATAGAACCCATGGTTTCCTAACTAGTAAATGGTGAGACCATTCTGATGGTCTTCCTTAATTAAGGAAAGAAGGCTTATTGAATTAAGTGGGTATAGAAAGTAAAATTACAGATACTCCTCAACTTACAAAGAGGTTATTGCCAATAAACCTATTATAAATTGAAAGTATCATTAAGTCGAAAAAGCATTTACTATACCTAGCCTACTGAATAGCATAACTTAGCCTAGCTTACCTTAAACGTGCTCAGAACACTTACGTTAGCCTACAGTTGGGCAGTTATCTTGAGTTTTATCTCAAGAATTAATTGCCTTTCTCTTCTTCTCACCAGAAGCAGGACACACAGCACATGCTGGGCATTTTGTAGATACGATGGAAGTGAAAACACAAAGCACAGTATCCAAAACAATGCCGGCCACACAGTACACTGTAGGGTATCAGTTGCTTACCCTCCTGCTCCCATGGCTGACTGGGAGCTGTGGCTACTGATGCCCAGAATCACAAGAGAAGATCATCCTTCACGGTTTCTACTGAATGCATATCACTTTTGTATCATTATAAAGTCAAAAAATCATAAGTCAAATCATTGTAAGTCGGGGACCATCTGTGCATTTCATAGAGTAAGTGCTCTGGACGTGTCTGTTGAATAAAGTCTGTCCTTGTGCTGACCATGAGGCAAATCACTCTGGCCTTCTTCCTGCTGTCCCTCAGACTGTGTGTGTGTGTGTGTGTGTGTGTGTGTGTGTGTGTGTGTGTGAAAGTAAACTGAACATAGATGATCTATGTGTAATGGAAAACTCAAAAGGAATACTCAACATGTCTATATCTTTGTAACAGTGGGATTACGGATACTTCTCAAAGTACAATCTAAGAAGAAGAACACAAACTAGTCAGTCAAAAACAGAAAATTTTATCCCACAGAGGACCCTGGTTTTTCCTGTCTGTTGTATTTAGAGGCTAACCTGCTGATCAGAGTATTTTGTGAACCTCAGGCAGGTGGTCTTTCTCTGTGTTGAGCACCTGAAGTCCCTCGGGCACTTGCTGAAGACAGGGACTCCATGACCTCACCTCGCAGAGTAGAGCTCTCTAAGTTAAGAGGGACTGCTTCTGTTTCCTCTCCCAAGACACTTTGCTTCAGAAAACCATATGCCTCGTTTTGCTTGTATTAAATAAAATTTTCAGAGTATTCATTTTGCTTGATAAGTGGCATGTGACTACAGTATATAGTAATTACATGTTCCTGAAGACTACTTGGTAATTTGCACTTAATAAGACCAAAAATAATTACCCTGTACTCCAATCTAGAAAACATAAATAATCGTAAATATATGGTACTCACCATGTAATTACTTTGCCACTCCACTCAACTCTCCATAAGATTGAGCAGTTACTGTGGAAGTAAAGAATCATAACAAAATATTCCCTATTTTGCCTGATAAACCAAAGCAACTCCACCACAACACTTGGATTTTCTGGCACATTTTCTTAGGTTCCAAATTTAAATCAGAGAAATTTTAGAAGATGGAGCATTCCTTAGCTCTTTTGGGGCTTTTTGATTTGACCTTTTACTTAGTGGTGCTAGACAATTTCCCTGAAATTTAAACAATTTCAAACCCCTTAAGAATATGACATAACCCACCTGTCTGGGATGACCTTTCAAAGCCACTTCTAATTCTGTTCTCTGACATAGTAGAAAAGTGATTAAATTCTAGGTCTGAGACACACTTATGTGGAGAGTAGGGACAGAAGCTAGAGTTTCCCAGCAAATTTGCCTGCTTACAGCTAGACTTGAGGCTTCCTTCATTCATTGTGGCATAAAGTACAGGTGCCTTTCCACACAACATAGTTCTATGTATGGTTCTGGAGTCCTGCCTTCATCCATAGTTCTGCATTGACTCTTTGAAACAATCCATAATTAGAATCAGATATTTGTAATATATAGAAGGAGCCTTATATATCTTCATGACTACAAAAGTAGAAGGACTTAGGTGGATATCACAGTAATTCACAGTAGTTTTTATTTTAATTTTTGTATTATCTTCAGAGATATGCCCCCCAGCACAGCAATTTTGAAACCCCTCTCATCCTACTAATTACTTCTTTCACCAAAAACAACCAACACACCAATGAGGATCACTGTAACATTTGACAAGGTATAACTAGCATGTGAGGAGAGAAGTTGAAGAAAGATCTATTCATTCATTTATTCAATAAATATTGATTGAAAACCTACTGTTGTCAAACTCTTCAGATATTGGTAATATAGCAAGGAACAAAACAGAAAATTTCCCTGATCTTATTGACCTTAAATTCTAGTACATGGAGAAAACCAATGCTATGAGACCTCCAATAATGTTTGTTTTGAAAACGAATTTATTGCAAAGCAACTGATAGCTTAGGGAACAGTTTGCGCACAATGAGAATTTCATATTTGCTTATGCATGATTTCATTTATGAGAAACAATAGAATGCAGAAAACTTCACCCAGCTGAACTGTGTCACGTGGCAATTTACAAACTGGACATGTATACACACCTCAAACATCCACCAGCTACCTCACATTGCTAAATGTGTTATGAACCACATCTGGAACTACAGCTATCCATCTGATTTCACATAAACTTTCTTCTACCACTTCACAATAACTCACAGGCTGCAACCCTCCCCATGCCCTCTTCCACAAGCAAAACTTAAGGGTTGTTTTTTTTTCTTTTGTTTTTTTAAGATAAACTGACATAGATATTGTAGTACTTATGTATGCCTTGGCCAATAAATATATATAAAACTGTGCTGCCATTTTCATTGTTTCCATCTTGTTTTATAAACATTTAACTGATGCAGTTTTTGAATGTTGGGCTCACAACCCCATATTCCCCATAAGCCTAGTGGTTTATATTGTGCAATTTCACGTAATGTGCTGATTTTTAGGAACTTGTGCCACATTATAGCAGAACTATTTGTAAACAAACAAACTAGCAAGTAAGCGAGATCATTCTAGGTAATGATAAGTGCTTTGAAAAATTAAATCAGGGAATGTGGTTGAGAGTGGATGAAATGGAGAGGAATTCCTTTAGATCTCGTGGCCATGGAAACCTTCTGAGAAGGTCACATTTGAACCCATTCTATTTACAGATGTATATCTGAGGTCTGGAGAATTTACCCTTTGTATACAAGGTCAGACAGAACCGAGGTCTCACATCTTTTTGCATGGGCACAGGCATACATATGCAGCAATCCCTACGTGAAACCATTTGAACTCTGGGGAAGAAGAAATTGATTGGGGAGTTTTCCCAGGTTGTCCAAAACAGATTCTGGATCTATTTATTATTTCTTCAAGCATGATGATATTGGAAAGGAGTCCATTTTAACCAAGCGATGTCCAGTGTCCTGTTTCATTCCACTGGTGAAAGGAAAATAGACCAGACAAAATGTCAACTGAGCCGTCATAGATGTTAGCAAGATTTGTAAGGCAGCCAGTCTTGCTTAGAGCAGGTCCACCCACCCAAGCAGTGCCTTTAAGAAGTCTAATGATGCAGTCAGTGGATGTGGGGATTGCTATCTCTGTTCTCCTGCTGACCTGACATCAGACACGAGGTATAGGAATTTTCTGACAGTGGATTAAAAGGCCCAGCAATGAGTCATTGAAAGAAGTTGTAGGATTTTCTTTTCTTAGATGGATTGACACTTGTCTTTTATCAAAGCCAGTCAGAAGACAAAAGAATAAATCTAACCTGACAACAGACTAAATGCCACAGGGTAAATGCCTTGGCCAAAAGCAGCCTTCTTGGGGTTTTGCTCTACACTAAGCAGAAGAGGCAGCTGCTGCTAGCTTGTGGTGCTAGGAGCTTGCTCAGGGTCCCCTGTAGGTTGGAGAACACAGCCCCTGCGTGCACTGAGCTCTCCCTGCTGCTTGCTCCCCCTCAGTCCTGAAGTCCTGCCCTGTCTCCACTTCTCTTTGTGTACCTTCTTGCCTCCACAAGGCTGGGGAGTAGGGCGAATGGTAAGATGCTAAGCAGATCCTGATTCGCAGGATAAGCTCCAGTGTTTCTTGCCAATCTGTCCCCACACCCTCAGTCTATCAACTTCTTGAGGGAAGGGCAAGACCCATATGGGATTTCTACTCTCACATTCTAGACTGGTTCTCTACCACCTCATTCCACATCTGCATAATCAAGAGTCTTTTATGTAGACATTTGTACTTTCTCCAAAGCTACCATTCACCAAAAAATATTGCCCAATCCTCAACTCCCACAGGTGCAGGGAAGCAGGGCAAGTCCCAAGTCACTGATACATGTATTTAATGAATGTCTGTTCTGAGCAAAGCACTGTTCTAGGTGCTAGGAGTTCATGTGTGAATAATATAGACACAAGTCCTGCTCTTCTGGACATCCTCTTGGAATATGCATCCCTTTGGCAATATATCTCAAGGGTGGCCCTAATTTCCCCTCCTCAGAGGCCACTGTGATACTTGTTAAAAATTCAAATTCCAGCACTCACTTCACACCTCCTGAAGAAACAGTTTTCAAGGATGGAACCTTGGAATCAGCATTTTGTAAAGCTTCCTGTGGGATACCTATATAAACTAATGTTGAACAACTACGGCCCCACGGAACGAAGGTCTGCAGCTGAAGAGACTCTTTCTCCTCCTTACTAGGAGCTAGGGCAGATCGGCTAGTGAGACCCTCCCAGGATGTTTTCTCCAGGTACTCCTTACCTTCTAGGTACACAGGGCTGGAAGTTGTTTGGATCCTGGATTTAAGGAAATCTCTCATTCCAACAATAGGCTTCCAGGAGCCCATATTTTGCAATGTCACTTCCTTTGTGCCCAGGCATGATCTTCAATTTAAAATCAGATGCTCCTAGGCATGGCTTGTAACAAACTGGCGTTGGTGTACTAGTAGGTAATGGTCTGATCACTGTTCTTTGTGATAGCCAGAAGACAGCAGAGTCCCATTGAAATGGACATGTTTTTCTCAGGACTCATCACCATGATGGCATTCCAGTCTTCTAGGAAGGTGAAGCCAGGCAGCTGTGACAGCATTAGGACTTAAGGTGTCCAGGTGGGAAGGAAAGTGGGGGGCGGGGGGGCGCATAGAGGAGGCAGAGGATGCCAGGAGGGCAGAGAGGTGTCTGGGAAAACTGAGTTCTCCTTCACAGCTTTGCCAGCAGCTTTGTCTGCTTCAACTGGTTTTTCTTTAGGACACGCCATGAACAGATGCAAGGTCCCCTGACCTTCTTCCACTGCACCTGCCTGTAGCTCCCTCCCAGCTCCGATCTCTCCTGAATGACCCAGGGATGGGGGTGGAGAGGAGGTTTGTGTCTTGTCCACACACATCACTATCACATACCTTTGTCCTAGGCTCCTTCCTCTAAAGTGTAAACTTCTTGAGGGCAAGGCAGTGTTCACTCGTGATTCATATTTGCCACCCCCAATCTACCTGACAGAACTTCCATGTGGAATGTACTGAATAAATATTTGTCAAAGAACAAATGAGCAGAGTCTGGCTCTGCCTGGTTTATTTAGCCCTGGCATAACATCTTATGCAAATAGCCATTTAGTACCTTTTTTCCTCCCCTAATGATCATGAGAGTGAAAATACAACCCTTCCAGGGATGGCTGGGGATAAGGCTCTTTATTGTTGGGGGTCTTTCATTGTCAGCTGCTGCAAATCCCTGTTAGAAGTGGGCAGCATATAAATAAACAATAAATAAGTGATCCAGCTGGATCTGGCTTTAAACCCCTGGGGCTGCCCCTCTCATACCCCCAAGGCAAAGCAGTCCCCTGGGGATAGAAGGTGAAGATTTTTTCTTCATTTATTCATTCAATAAATAAGCCAGACCACGCTTCTTTTAATCAATAACCTTGTTTCAGGCTTTCTAGATGAAGTGATTTCTTGAGGTCTCTTTCAAGGCCATGATTCTTGATTCTGCTAAGAAATGTTGGGGATATTGATGAAGCGATATTGATAAAGTCCCACCAGCAACAGAGATTTAGTGGACATATGCAGGCAGCGAGTCTCCGTCGTCTGTCTAGCTTAATACACTGGCACCTGGTGAAATTGCCCTAGCACTTTGTTTGGCATCTGTTTATGTCAAGTCAGATCTTTTCCTAACACCCAAATGAAATCTGATGTGACCTCACATAATGTGGCAGACGTGTCACCTTGTAGTCAACTTTGCACAAAGGTCTTCCTTGATTTTAAATGCACCAGAATGGGAAGTATTTATGATTAGATTTACCTTTCCTAAACATTTTGCTGCTGGTGGTAGCTAAATTATACCACCTGATTAAAATAGGCGATCAATGTCTGCCTGTTGGAGGTGTTTTAACTTGCTATATATACTTTGGGTAAATATCACAATATTATTTTAATCTGTAAATCGGATTTGTCAGGTCTGATTCATTTAAATGGCTCACACACCCTAAATTCTCTCTGACAGCCCCAATGTGGGAGCCTGTCCTCATCTTGAAAAGTTAATATTGCCTAGGGCTTGTTGCTAGCTTAATAGAGGCAAAAACACTGTGTAGCAAGAAATGAGACAGACCACCTTCCCTCTAATAGGTTTCTGCAAGTGTCCACACCTCAGCCATGCAGCATCTTTCCACAGAAATTGGGAGAGAATTGACTAAGTTAGGGGATAGATCAAAAATATATTATTTATACCAATAACACAATTGATAACAATAATAAAAATATATCCATAATTGCTCTGTGCTATGCACTGTGCTAAGTAATTTATAAAAATGATGTATCCTATTCACTGACTACAGCAACCTTGTAAAGTAAGTACTATTTTATATGCATAGAAGCTCAAGTTGAGAAAAGCATCAAAAATGAGCTCAGGATCTATTTGGCTCCAGCCTGTATCCCTAACCATCAGGCATGCAACCTCTCTACATGGAGTTATAATGATTAACTGACTTTATGAAGGAATAATGAGGCCAAGGGGGGCATTTGTTCAGGATTACACCCCCCCCACCCCCCCGCAAGGCTCCTATAGTTCTCCAAAATCCTGCAATACCCACTTCAGTTAACCTATTTGTCTCTCAACCTTTTTTATTTTTCAATTATAATTGACACACATTATTATATTAGTTTCAGGTGTATACCCCAGTGGTTAGACATTATATAACTTACTAAGTGATCATCCCAATAAATCTCACACCCACCTGACACCATACATAGTTATTAGAATATTATTGACTATATTCTCTATGCCATACTTTACATCCCCATGACTATTGTGTAACAACCAATTTGTATCTCTTAATCTCTTCATATTTTTCATCTAGTCCCTTGACCCCCCTCCCATCTGACAACCATTAAAACATTCCCTGTATCTATGAGTCTATTTCTGCTCTGCTTTTTCATTTTGCTTTTTAGATTCAATTGTTGATAGATATGTATTTATTGCCATTTTGTTGTTAAATGAACTTCTTTAGCTTCCATCTGAGATTCAACAGTCTGTTCCATGCTTCTATGTCTCTGGATCTGTTTTGTTCAAGAGTTTATTTTGTTCATAGATTCCATGTGCTACTTGTCTTTCTCTTACTGGCTTATTTTGCTTAGCATAATACTCTCTAGGTCCCTCCATGCAGTCTCAAACTTTGGTGTTTTAATTGTGATGTGCCTTGGTGTGGGTCTCTTTGGGTTTATCTTGTTTGGAACTCTCTGCTCTTCCTGGACTTTTATGTCTATTTTCTTCACCAAGTTAGGAAAGTTTTCTGTCATTACTTTTTCAAATAGGTTTTTCATTGCTGCGCTCTCTCTCTTCTCCTTTGGTACCCCCATTATGTGGATGTTGGTATGCTTGAAGTTGTCCCAGAGGCTCCTTACACTACTTTTTTTTTTTTGGAATCTCTCTCTCTCTCTCTCCCTCCCTCCCTCTTTTGCTGTTCTGATTCTGTGTTTTCTACTTCCTTATCTTCCCAATCTTTTATTTGATCCACCACTTCACCTACTCCACTGATTCCCTCTAATTATTCTTCATTTAAGTTAATGTATTGTTCATTTCTGACTGGTTCCTTTTCATGTTTTCAATTCTGCTTTTATGTTTTATGAACTTCTTTGTTGAAGTTCTCATTAAGTTCATCTACTCTTTTTCTAAGTTCATTGAGCATTCTTATAGCCAGTGTTTTGAATTCTGCATCTAGTAGAACAAAATTATCTCCATCTTGTTTAGTTCTTTTTCTGGAGTTTTGTTCTGTTCTTTCAGTTGGGACACGTTTCTTTGTCTCCTCATTTTTGCAGCCTCCCTGTGTTTGTTTCTATGTATTGGTAGAGCTGCTATGTCTCTCAGGCTTGGTAGAGTGACCTTATTTAGTAAGTGTTCTGTGGGATTCAATGGCACAACCTCCATGATCACCAAGCTTGGTACTCGAGGTATGCCCCCCGTGTGGGCTGTTTATGCCCTCTTCTTGTAAGTGAGCCTTGATTGCTGTTGGCACATCAGTGGGAGGGATTTTTACCCTCAGGCCGATCAGTTGCAAGGACTGACTGTGACCACTGACCACTCACTTCTGATCACAGTGGAGTATCAGACTACCCCACAGAGTAGGACTTACCTCAGTGGGGCTCTGGTGCCCACTGAGTCTGTGCCTTCAGTGTGTTGCTTGTGGAGGTATTTGGGTGGTGGTGTTTTAATGTGGTCTGAAGCTGTCCACTGGGTATACTGGCTCTGGGGTCTCAGGAGAGGTACAGGTCAAGGTTATTTGCCACCTGTGCTCTGCCTGGGGTGACACAGCATGAGCTACAAAGTGTTCTGCAGATGACTGCTGCTTATGTTGGGCGTGGAGGTGCCCAGGCAAGGCCAAGATGTGAACCAAGGCCAGCTGCTGCTATTGTCATCCTGGGGCCACTTAGTGAGCCATACAATGTATTTCTCAACCTTTTTCAGTGAGCATCTCTTCTCCAGTTTTAAAAAAAATGGACACTTTTAATATCTGCTCATTTTAAGGTGCCTTTGAAATGAGTTCATTGGCTACCTATCATGGCTTCTTGAGATGTGTTTGTGATATATCCTTCAGTTAGTGTATATATCATGCTTAGTAGGCATAAGAATTCAAGGACTTCTTGCAAGAAATGATAGGGGCCCATTATGAGATGAGAACCAGTACTCTAATTTAGAAACGCAGCAAGAATGCTAGGAAAAATTCCAAAAACTTAGAAATCAAAGTTTTGGTGTATCTTTTTCTACTTTAGTGCAGCCTTGGTTAGCTAGGCCTTAACTCACTTGTTTTTCCAAATGAATAGCATTTTATCTACCTCCCAGATTGGCCAGGAAGACTAAACAAGCTCACTTCTGTGAAAGTGCTTTTGTTCCCTGTAAAATTAGACAAGTGAAAATAAATGCAAGGTGGTCATATTATCCAAATGATTTCATGTCCAATCATAGTACACAAAGCTTTTGCTTTGGGAAGGTAAAATCACTTTTAAACAAACACCATTTCAAATTGGAGTTCTATGAGCACAGCTTCCCTCATGCCCAGCAGCTGGCTCATCGTAATAGCACTTTGCTGAATTAAATGAATTTTCTTCAACAAAACATCCTATGGAACAGATGTATTCACAAGCCCCCGAACCCTGTAGCCATCAATTTATAAAGAAAACTCTGTTTCGCTACTTGTTTTGTGCTAGAACTGCATTTAAATTCAGGGTGAGTGTTTCAAAATAAAATTTGACAGGGGTTTTTTTTGTTTGTTTGTTTTTTTGTTTTTCTTTCATAAGACCCGCCTGTGTTTGTGTGCCTTCTCTTCTCCCCAGGGTGCTTCATCCAGTGGGCCAGAAAAACTGTCAAAGGGGTAGGCTGGGGGTGGAAGTCTCCAGGGGTCTGGGTGTGAAAGCCAGGAAAGGAAAAGCAGAGGGTGATCACAACATAGGTGCAACAGATCAGAAGAAGGTGTTTTGGCTTTCCTGGGTGGGCAACCATGGAGGAAGCTTCTTCCTACACAGGGAGGAATCTGGGCACAGGAAAGAAGAAGAGACAGACAAAGGAGCAGAGATGCCTGGGTGGTCAGAAGGGCCCTGGGAGACAATACTTCCTCTGTCCTGCCTCATCCCACCAGTTGCCTGGCTCTGTCCTGAGTTTTCAAAGCAGACTCATTACCACGTCATCTCTCCTTCCATCCACATATTCCTCTTTCCACTTTACAACCCTGCAGACTTGTGAGGCCACACGGACGCTCATGGCAGCATCCGAGACCTCTCAGCAAAGCACCATTTATTGGAACAATAAAGAAATCTAAATGTATCTTCTACAAAAACTGCCAGTCTCATACTGACAATCCCACACTCTGTTTAACTATGGCTATAGCACAGTAAAGAACAAGCAGGCAACTGGATGGTATATAAACAAAAACAATTCTTCCTTCAGTGCTCTGGAGCTGGGTTAGCAAACTTTATATGTAAAGGGCAAGATAGTAAATATTTTAAATATGGATTCATATGGTCTCTGGCAACTAATATATTCGATCATTATAAGCAGCCATAGATGATATGAGGGTGGCTGAGTTTTGATAAAACTTTATTTGCAAAATAGGTAATATCTCAGAGTTTGCTGGCCACTGTTCTGGAGCAATAAGTTTCTTTTTTAAAATGAGGTACCACTGGTATCTTGGGAAGCAATAAATGCCTGGATTTCCCCGCCTTCTCCATTTGCATTGGCAGTGAGCTCAATCTTGGAGTGAAATGAGTTGATCTGTCATTGTTGGTTTACTCAGACAGATGTTTTCTGTGCATCTACATCCACAGGAAAGTACTTGAGAAAGATAACTAGATGCCTAACTAATGAAGAAATTCCCTGCCCACCCCGCCATGGAAAGACTGAGCTGAAAGGGCCTCTTCTCCTCGCTCCTGCTCTTCCCACATACACTCCCAGACCCTCTAGAGCAGTGGTTCTCAACCTCCCTAATGCCACAACCCTTTAATACAGTTCCTCATGTTGTGGTGACCCCCAGCCATAAAATTATTTTCGTTGCTACTTCGTAACTGTAATTTTGCTACTGTTGTGAATCGTAATGTAAATATCTGATATGCAGGATGTATTTCATTGTTACAAATTGAACATAAAGCATGGTGATTAATCACAAAAACAATATGTAATTATATATGTGTTTTCCGATGGTGTTAGGCGACCCCTGTGAAAGGGTCGTTCGACCCCCAAAGGGGTCGCGACCCACAGGTTGAGAACCGCTGCTCTAGAGAGAGTCAGTCTACTCCAAGAATTCCCAAAGGGACTCAGTCCTTACCCCAATCAAGTCTCTCCTCTCACTCTCCAAGAGTTCTTCTGCCCTGCCCTTCTCTCTGGGGTACTTGGTGTCCAAGGTCTCCTCCCAGATTGATGCAGGTCAGGCTTACCTTTCCTGGGAACATTTCCTTTTCAGAGAGGACCAGTGCACTCAAAAGAAACTCCAGCAAAGCCAACCACCTCGAGGGGAGAATTTTAGCCCATTCGTTTTTCTATCCTGCTCCTTCAGAGAGCAGTTTACGCCTTCCACTAACTTCAGGGGAGTTAAATCCTCGTTGCTGGCCTTTCACCCCCCACTTCTGCCTTTCCTCTTTTGTAAGCCAGACTCCTCAGGCTTGGCACACACAGAATCATTACTCTGGGATAAGTTTCCAGTTAGCACAAGAACTGCACGTATCTGAAAACACAAATTACACTTTTGAGACTGCAGAAAGCCTCCTTTGCAGGCATTTGCAAGTGCGGTGTGAAGACCAACATCTGGATGTTGTCTGAAAGTCTGCGCCTCCGTTGTGGTTCTGTCTGCGAAGGAGAGGCAAGTCCCTGGAAGGATTTGGAGAGTGGGAGTAGAGGCCGAGAAGGCAGTTACAGTTAGATGTATTTCCTAGAGAATTCAGTTTTACGGTCTTTGGTAATAAGCAGAGAGCCAAAGAGGGAGTTTGTTAGGCATGAATTAAATGGAATGGTTCTCAATAGAGAGCGATTTGGAAATGTCTGGAGGCATTTTTGGTTGTCACAACGCCAGGCAGGGGGGATACTTATGGCATCTTTTGGGTAGAGGACAAGAATGTTGTTTGTTCCATTTCCCACAAAGTACAGGACAGAGCCTCGTAACAAGGAGTTCTCTGGCCCCAAATGTTGAATGGTGCCAACATAGAGAAATTCTGAGTTAAAGGTGTCTCTTATCTGAACAGCTCTGCACTACCAGTGGTTAAATGATATCACGTGTGGATAGGCTGGGTTAGTCACTTGAGGGCCCACTTCTGTCAGGGTGTGAGGGTGGCTGGACAGTAGAGGGCACCAGGTCCACCTGGACTGTGGCAGTGGGAATGGGTAAATGTGTGGGAAGCCCATGTATGGCTCCTGCTGAGCGGTGCATCCCTCTCTCATTTGTTCCCTCCCCATTTGTAAAGACCTCTTTATCACATACACCGCCCCTTGCCCCTCTGGCTCCAATACCCAAGGAAGGAGACCCCCAAGGAAAGAGCCGACTTTATTTTTGTAACAACTCTAGGTGAGGGAGTATATCTCCTCCAGCTGCTCTGGTGGAAGGGGAAGATGAGGAGGGGAGAGGAGACTGACCTCGACCCCTACAGAGCCTCCTGATCCTGTTGAATCTGTGCCTGGGGTCTTCCTCAGCTCTGGGTTCCTTGGCTGTATTTTTGCTTCCTCTTTCAATCCAATTCTACCTGCTTTCCATCTTTAAGAAATGCTTTGATTTTCTGGTCTGCTAATATCACCCTTCTTTATTTTTCAGGGATTTGGTGAATTTATTCTTACATAAAATTTCCTTGTTAGTTTTATGGACTGCAGGGAGGAAAGGTGGTAGATAGATAAGCTTTGTCACCCTCCTAGAACAGCACCTCTACCATTGGATTTAATACCAAGGAGGTCACTGGTGACCTCAGCAAAAGAGTGTGTTGGCAGAAACCAGACTACAGTAAGGGGATGTGAGTAAAGGAAGGCATTTTGCTTATCTTTTGCTATGGGACAAATGAGCCTCACATTCAGTGACTTAAAAACACCATGTATTATTATCTTTCACAATTTTGTGGTCTATCTGGGGTCAGCTGGATGGTTCTAGACTGGGGTTTGTTGTGAGCTGAATTATGTGCCTCAAAAACAATATCTCAGAATGTAACCTTACTTAAAAATAGGGTCTTTATAGATATAATTAGTTAAGAGGAAATCATCCTGTTCATGCAATACGACTGGTGTCTCTATAGAAGATGAGAGAAGCACATGATGAGAACAACATGTGAAGTCAGAGGCAGAGACTGGAGTGATGCAGCTGCAATGGAGGAATGCCAACAGTTGAGGACCACCACCAGAAGCCAGGAAGAGGCAGAAAGGGTTGTCCATCTCTAGGTTTCAAGGTGCACAGCCCTTGATTTGTGAGCTCTAGCCTCCAGAACTGTGAGGAAATACATTTCTGCAGTTTTAATCTACCCAGTTTATGGTACTTGGCTACAGCGTGCCTCAGAAACTAGTGCAGAATCTCTCAGCTGCAGTCAAACCTTGGTGGGAGCCAGAATCACTTGCAGATCCTATTGGGTCGAATGTCCACGAGGGCTTCTTCACTCACATGGCAGCCGCCTCACCTTGGAGATAGGAAGTGCTCGGGGCTGGATGGGGCTCATTCCCTCTCTCCACATCACCCTTCATATAGCCAGTTTGGGTTTCCTGAGGAGCTGGAGTTTTAACTGGTGACTGGCTCCCCCAAGAGCAAGTGTTCCAGGAAACCCAGGTAGGAAGTGGGAGGACTTTTTTAACCTAACTTCAAAAGTTAGACAATGTCATTTGGCTGCATTTTTCTTTTCAGCCAAAAAGTGTGTCACTAGTCCAGCCTAACTTCAAAGAAAGGGAACTGAAAAAGGACATGAATGCCAAGAGTGGCTGGTCTAGGGTCATTTTTGTGGGCTGGCTAACACAGATGATAGGTGGTTTGTTTTTTTTAAAAAAAAAAATATATTTTATTGATTTTGTACAGAGAGGAAAGGAGAGAGATAGTTAGAAACATCGATCAGCTGCCTCCTGCACACCCCCCACTGGGGATGTGCCCGCAACCAAGGTACATGCCCTTGACTGGAATCGAACCTGGGACCTTTCAGTCCACAGGCCGATGCTCTATCCACTGAGCCAAACCGGTCCCGGCATAACACAGATGATAGTTTTTTAAGGAGGTTTGATTTCCAGGAAATATAAAGGTTGATGGAAAGTTGTTATTTTTTTTTTTATTTCAGATATTGGGGGGAAAGATGCACTAAAAGTTGAAAGTATAGGAGAGAAGAACTGGGAAGATAGGAGCCAGAATTTATAGGGTTCCGCTTTGCTATGGGAAATACTGCTTTCATTGTATCAGGAGTGAAACAGGTGAAGTCAAGTAAAGACAACAGATGTATGGAGGGAGGATGGGACGTGGAGGTAGGTCCAGAAGTTTCAGGATGTTGAAAGAGTTCCGGTGTATTGGCTTCTAGTATCTCTGGAGTCAAAGAAGGAGGGCTGTCTACTGACACGGGTAAGAGATGTGGTAGACGTGGAAAGAGTAACATTTTGAAAGAGCCATAGCAGAGAATAGGAGAGAAAGCTGACTGCTGTAAATATCTGCCTAAAGACCGCAACACCTATCCATCTGAAATGATAAACTTCGGGGATAGGAGTGATATCCAGAAGGGAGAGTTGTTTTCTGCTGTCAGTGGTATTCTTGGTGGCATTTCCTGAGTTCTTCAGCCCTAACATAAGTTTGTAACAGTCGCTGAACTAGATGTTCTTTCGGAAATCAAGGTAATGGGAGTTGGGAAGGTATGATCCTGGTTCCTAAGTACATTTCATTAAAAACCAATATCTAAGTATGTGGAGGCCATAAGAGAAGGGTAGGTGGGGGAGAAAATGTTGTGGAAAAGAGATAGAACATCTCATGCAAACATACCTAGCAGATGTCTTACCCTGTTGTTGTGAACGAGTTCTCCCCATCCTTCTTCTTCGTATCCAACGGTACAAAGAGTGGTAAAGCAGGACTAAAATAGGATTTTTTTTTATTTTTTTTTATTTTTTATTTATTGCTTAAAGTATTACAAAGGGTATTACATATGTGTCCATTTTATCCCCCCGCCCTAGACAGTCCCCTAGCCTCCCCTATCCCCCAGTGTCTTATGTCCATTGGTTATGCTTATATGCATGCATACAAGTCCTTTAGTTGATCTCTTACCCCCCTACCTCCCGCCCCCTAACCCTCCCCGGCCTTCCTGCTGCAGTTTGACAATCTGTTTGAGGCAGCTCTGCCTCTGTATCTATTATTGTTGACTCAGACAACAGGTTAATTGTATCTCATCACAAAATTGGAGTCATGATTGGGCCATTTTGCTGTGATTGACTTCCCGGATGTGGGTGCCAGGCAGATCCATTTCCTCAGTGTTCATTTCAGCTATAAGTGTGGCCATTTTTGTCAATGGTTGTGGAGTGAGTTTTTGTAATTAGTCATTTAAACTGTATGGTAATTGCCAGCTAGTGGATTTACAACAAAACTCTTCCTTAGGAGACGGAGACTATGTCAAATTATATCTTAGGAAAATTACATAAATAAAAATTTTCATCTAGAAGGGCCCTTCATGAAAATTATGAAAAAGATTGTTGAATTTTTCATTTGCATTGTATAGTGGCTATCATTGACAAACATATTGTAATGATAGTCCATAATACTTTACATCCAACAATTATTCATCATGACTGCATAGATGTGTATGGCTTGGTTCATTATGAAAAGTAACAAGTTGGCAATCACATTGTTTTTCTTATCAGATTAGTACAAAGCGCAACAATGAACATAACCTTGAAGAACGGATTCACTGATGAAATCAACAAAGCTAGGTCTTGGCACAGAACAGATAATAAAAAGATAGGCTTGCCCTATGCCTCTTCCAAGGAGCCACGGCAGTCCCACTCATCTCTGTTCAGTGCCCTTCAGTCTAACTTGGTCTGAAATTTCAGAAGCAGTAATTACTCTTTGTCCCATGATTAGTCAATAAAAGATCTCTAGCCTCAATCCGGATAGGGAATTACATGAGAAGTACTGAAAATGAGCATTTTAATTTAAGTGCTTAGGTTTGGACAATTGCCTGGAAAGACTTTCATTTTTTTTTAAATAATCAGAAGAAAAGCTACAAGCATCAAGACATTCTTTCTTCTTTCAAAAAATTGAAAGAAAAGATTTCAGGGTGAAGTGGTACCACAGCTGACTATGCCTGAGGGAATGTAAACTCATCAGTGCATAGACAACATAATTCACTATCTCCTGCTCAGCAAGAGGGACAGGTGCCCTTAAACTTCGAGGGATAATATTTGTTTCTCTGCAGAGCTGAAATCGCTGTATCAGGACTCATTTTGCCCAATTTCCCTAAGTACAAACACATTCCTTGCTTTGAGCACAGAAATTTCACTTTTTTTTGCCCTGACCCCAGTGTGTTGTGTTTTTTTTTTCCCCTCCTCTTTTTCTTTCTGCTTTTGCTCTTCAAAGGCCAGTGTTTATTTTGAAAATACTTTCCCATTTTCAAACTTAGCAAATCCAACACCGTACTAACAACTGAAATAGTTCCACGCACGTCTCTCATGGGTACCCACAGTTACATTGGAAGTACTAGTAGGTGTTAATTGCAACCATGACTTGTTTGAGAGAACTTACAGGAAAATATTCATTTATTCTTGCTTTAAACCAGGCATTATTGGGTAACCTTCGGACACTGATACTATTTGAGGCCCTATGCTTCAGGGTATATACTTGCTGGCGCAAAGTAGGCATTTAATATTTATTGAATAGGTATCAGTGCCTGCTTCCAAGAAGCCTCCATCTAATGAGGGAGGCACATGTGTACAGAGAAAAGTATGATACAATTTGACGAGTGTTCTAGAATAGGTAGGAATACCTATAATGGGAGCACACGAACCAAGTAACCAAGCATGAGTTAATTGAGAAAGGCCCCAGAGAAGTGGTGTGTTGATTCAATTTTGAGGGATGAGTAGATGTTTATTAAATGAAAAAAGAAGATTGGAAGAAGTGGGGGGGGGGTTGTAAGAGGAATCTAAACATAGGCATTCTAAGCAAGAGGAACAGCCTGTGCAAAGGCACAGGGGCCGAAGCACTGTGGTAGGTTCTGGAAACATACAGTGTTAACTATAGCTGGGATCCAAAAGGTGTCCAGGGAAAGGATTGAGGGATAATAGAGGAAACAATATTGAAAAACTCTGTGACCTTCATTGCTTTTTGGCCTTTGCCAACAGGGAATCTGATGATGATCTAGTAAGAAAGAGATAAAAATTACTTTAAAAAAAAGAAAAAAAAGATAACTTTGATAGCTTTGTGGGGATGGACTAGGCTGGAATCAGTGGACAAGACGGAGGCAATTAGGAGCAGTCCAGGTAGAGTTGATGTGGCTGAGGAACTCAGGAGAAGCCAGCTTTGGAAAATGTTGGTAGCAAGTCATTTGGGATCATGTGTACAAGGGAAACACCTAGGGCATAGTGAGTGAAGCATCCAGAGAGAAGGAGCCTGGATTCCTGGATGACTTCCTGGGACAGAGTCCCCATTCCAGCCCTGGACCACTACCTCTGGACCAGTGTTTCTGAAAGATTGGCATCAGCCTCACCCTGAGGGCTTGATGAACCTCGGTCCAATTCAGCAGGTGTGGGAAAGTCTCAAAAATGTGCCTTCCTAACCAGCTTCCAGGCGAAGCTGATTCTGCTCCCCCGGGCCTTGAGAGTCACTGCTTGGGACTATGTAAGTAATTGTGTAGACAAGAGAAAAATAAAATTTATCTTCTTTAAGCCACTGTTATTTCATTCTCCTTACCCACAGCTGAAGCTACCAAAATGATCAGGAGGAAAGACCTGTAAGTCACGGCTTGCATGGCTTGATCTGATGGGAGGGGAGACACCATCTCCCTCATGAAGACCTAGCCTTTCTCCCAGGTCTTTATTCTGGCCTTGCAGCTGCCATCTGCCATGTAGGCCCCCTTCCAATCACTTAACTAATATTTCTTGAGTGTAGATCAGAGAGTTCTCCGAAGTTACATTGTGGAGTGGGAGAAAGGTGGGCCTATTAACTGTAAGTGGAAGGTTAGGACATGGAGTTGCTTTAAGGGAAGTCATAGACAAATTTCTGAGAGTGTGCTATGCAGAACACTAGTTTTTCAGAATGTTCTCAGGTGCTATGTGCAATACTTGCTTCCTGGGGTAAATAACTATTTTAAATGAGAGATGAAATAAAATTAACATTTTGCCTAGTTTTAAGATAACTCTGAATCTATAATATTATTCACTAAGAACCTCTGAAAGGGAATTATACTGTCAAGCACCCACCACACACTCCATTATTCTAAAACCAGGAAGTCCCTTATTTAGAAGCATCTCAGGGGAGGAGTGTTGAGTCAGATACACCCAGGGAAACACTGCTTCTAAGTTCTCTGTAGAACTTCACAAGAGTGCCTGGCTCCCAAAGAGTAGTTCCTAGGCTGGGGCTAGTCCAAGGCAAAGTCACTGTGACTCAACAGCAGTGATTTTCAACCTTCTTCATCTCGTGGCACACATGAACTAATTACTAGAATTCTGTGGCACACCAAAAAATATATTATATTTGGTGTGGGTGTAATTTTGACTCATTCACACTGGACGGCTTTGGTAGCATTGGCTCTTGTCATTGTTTTATTTGACAATCTAAGGGAACAGAGGTCTGTGCCCCTGACTAGTCAGATATTGCATGTTTTAAAAATTCTTGCAACACACCAGTTGAAAATCGCCAATCTACAGCAATACGGGAAACATAAGAATAATTACTCTTTTTTTTTCAACCTAAGGATTGTCTTTATTTTGAAACTAGTGGCCTGGTGCACGAAATTTGTGCACTCGGGGTGGGGTGGGGGTCCCCCAGCCTGGTCTGTGCCCTGCCACAGTGCAGGAGCCCCACAATCCATCGCCCCAAAGAGGTAGGCCCCACCCACCCATCTGGGGCTCCTAGATGGATTACCCCAAAGAGGTAGGCCGGAGCCGGGGAGGCCTGTAGACCCCCGTCCAGGCCATGGCAGAGAGGCCACTTCGCACACCTGTGGACCCCTGGTACAGGCGCATGGAGAGGCCTTCCTGCCATGGCCCCGCCCCCAACCCCGATGCTGCAAGTCTCCACCCACCACGCCTGCTGCACATGCAGCCTGCTGATTGGTCATTACTGTGACAGCATCCCAACCAATGTGTATCTTACCCTATTATTAGTATAGATTATGTGCTTCCTATGCATTTAGAGCTGAAATTTTCCTTTTCAATGAAATGATGGTGATGGGAGAGATGATCATTTCTCAAATATGTTCATATATGTTTTAAATTAAAACTCAGCATCTTTATGCCAGCATTTATATTTTAGTTTAATTGTATCATTTTTTAAGATACTTAGATATCATCCATTTCAATCCCAACATTGATAGATGAAGGAAATGAAGTCCTGAGGATGATAAAAGAAAATGATAATAAGTTGATTATCATTCACGCAAACTCTGTGCATTAGAAACTGCCATTCCACACTCAAGGACTTCATGGCATGGACTCAGGCCCTTTGATGCCTTTCGTGATATTCACTATAAGAGGAAATTGAAAGGTTTGTGCAATCATAAGAAAAGCATGAAGTGTTTCATGAATTGGTGGAAAATTAGAAACAGCAGGACGTCATGTGTCTATTTCAGTAGTATTTGGTTCTAGGCAAATCCAAGACAGTACATAATTTATTATGATTAATTGTATTTACTTACATTGTTTGCTTTGTGGATATTTCCATCTCAACTGAGAAGGGGTGAAAATTAAGCAGAAACTTGGGAATCATTCAAGATCACAGTGAAAACGTTCTATTAATGTTTCAGATAATTCCCATTTATAAAATAACCCTAACATTAGTTAATTTCTTTGCATGAAAGTTTCTTCACCTATAAAATATTTTTAAAAAATGAAAGGATTGAACTAAATCTTTTCTGAAGTCCTTCTAGCTATAAATTTCAAGGATTCTATAACTTATGCGGAGTTAAGCAGTAAATAAGGCCACATTAATTAGCATCTATATTACCTAAATTTTCTCCCTTTTTCAGTGATTTATGGATTATCAAAGTGACCTAATGCTTAAGGCTAGTCATATATCTGTCTGGAAGTCATAAAGGAGAAGGAAAGACATTTGGAAATAATGAACAAGTTGCACTTATATATTACTGTTATCTGAGGACGTGGAGTTCTTGGGGTACCCTAAGAAAAGAATTTCCTAAGGCCCCCCTGAGAGGATGGGGTTTCATGGAAAACTTTATTGATGGTGTAAAATTAAGGGTTTTCCCTCCAATGTCCCCTTCCCGTATGTCCTGTCACTGAAGAAGTCCCATCTTGTCTTCAGCCGGGCCAGAATAAAGGCCACTGCCCAGAATTTCCGTTCCATGTTAACGTGCAGTCCAGTCCTGATCAGGCTAGCTTGGCTTGTGTCCCAGCTGCAGTCCATTGCCTGTGGGGTCTGAACAGCCATCGGCCAAGCTTAAGGCCACATGGCTATGGAGAGAAAATAGGCGAGGCTCAGGCAAGTGCGGGTCAGGGAGTGCGCGATTTTAACTGGTGGTTCCCTGGGAGCATGAAGCCGTAGCTTCCTGGCAAAGCTGCCCAGATGTCTGTGCATATAAGGTCTGCCCTCCATGTGCTTTATTTCCTCCCCTCCACTCTCTCTAAAAATCAATGGGAAAATATTCTTGGGTGAGGATTTAAAAAAATAAAAAAGAAAATGGACATTCTTGGGTGCTAATTCTTTAGAGATTCCGATTTAGCAGAGCTGGGCTGGAGCTCAGGAATCTGCATTTTGAATACACTTCCCAAGGGATCCTCATGCACACTTAAATTTAGAAAATATTTCCCCTAAGATGCAAATCACTGTGCAGGGGACATGGTACTTGCAAATGCCCAAGCAATAAATAGTAGAAGGGTCAGAGATGAGATCAGAGTAAAGGAGGATTAATATTACTGGGGTTCAGATAGTCCTTCTCACTTCATTCTAGCCAGTGGCAAGTAATTAGCTGCTTCTCTCTTTCACCCCCTATCTTTTCCCGAAAGGTCAACAAACTTTCCACTTAGAGAACTCTCTTCCTGAAAGTAGTTTCAGTCAGCGTGGGGAGGGAGGTGGAGGGAAGCACTAGAGGTTGTGGATTTATTGGAGAAGCACTTGCCTTAATTTGTTTTCTCAAAAAGTACATGGAGTTTCAGGAAACTAAGGTGAGAATATAAACTATCCAGGTGAATTTAAATGTCCTAATGTAAGTACATTCCCAACTAAGATAAAGAGCCAGTACCCACATGATAATTCAGTGCAACTGAAACACGTCCATTAGCTTTTAAACAAATACAAGAATTTTAATATGTTTTCAGACCTTCTTTTGTCTGTTTTCTTCCATTTTTGAAGTCCACTGTATTCTTGAATGTTGATTTTCTTTTTCTTTTGTAAATCCATTCCACTGTTTTGTACAGAGTGCTGTTTCTGCCCTAAGGCTAAGAATGTTCTAGGTAAATCAATCAATTTTTGCCCATTAAGAAAGAGTGCTAAAATAAAAAGAATCTTAACCTTTTGATGAATTTGGTAGCTCTTTGCTAAATACGTTTTTATCCCCAGTGTCAAAACACCCAGAAGAGAAGCCTTAAAGAGAGGAAAAGCTCCTCAGTCCCAGGGACTTATGTGACATTTGGGGAAATTTTTTTTCCAATCCTTGAGTATTGATGGACCCATCACTTGGAGGTAGTGGTGGTATTTTTAATTAAGACTTTCTAGCAAAGTTGGAGGATACACATACTTAAAATATAAAATAGCTGCTTCTGCAAAGCAAACTGGGAAG
This sequence comes from Myotis myotis, assembly GCF_014108235.1. Classification (NCBI taxonomy): domain Eukaryota; kingdom Metazoa; phylum Chordata; class Mammalia; order Chiroptera; family Vespertilionidae; genus Myotis; species Myotis myotis. Next base: position 165,042,866 of record NW_023416313.1, read on the forward strand.
AAGACATGGTACTCAGCTTAACTGAGCATCTAACTCAGCAACAGCTTGTGCCCAGGGCTGTTCAAATACCTTCCTTCAATTTTCAGACTCTCGGGTTTTTAGAACTGATGGAGTGACTGATTTATTTTGTAGGATGCGAAGTTTCCAACTTGTTATTTCCAGATTGTGGATGTTATATGACTGAACCTGGTGGTAATGTGTGCTGTTCCAGCCCAACTGTTAAATTAGAGCAGTTCATGAAGAAAAATGAGATACGATGTTGCATGAAATGGTGCCTCAGCACAAAGAAAATTTTTTCTCATCTGTGGAGGGAGATTAAAGAAAAAGACATAGCTGAGATCTTCAAGTTGTTGAAAGCTCAAAAAAATGTTTCACAACTACAGTGTCTAACCTGGGACAGTTTTTCACTCGAGTCTGTTCCTCTCAGCTGAACCTATTCCTAGCTTAATAGTGGAATTAAACACAGAAATTGGCCTCAGGTTAGAATCCAACTTGGCTTAAACCATTTTATTACTTCAAGCAAGAGATACATCAGATTGGAAAATGACAATTGTGGTGACAAAGGTCAGAAGGAATAGAATATTAATCCATTCCTCTATTTTTTTTCTTCTTCTTCAGGTTTTTGACCACACAAACCAGCCTTCTCCAGGGTAAGCTACATTATATGCTTCTGTCATTTGTTGGGGGAAAACCAGCATAATTTTATTGACTTTGAGTACATTATTGTTGTGCGGTATCCCAAAGTCAGGAGGGCGACTTTCAAATGGTGCCCAGAATTAGGTTTTTATCGGCAGTGGGAGTGATGAACGCACCCTCAGGATACGGCTTGATGGCCTGACCAAGCATGGACTGGACCAATGAGAGAGACAGGAAGATCGGCCCTTTTTCTTGCCTGATTAGCCCTTTTATGAGACAGCAGACTCTTTGTCTCTGATGTTCAAAGGCAGGAGGTTTCTTTGTGAGCAGCTGCGGCATGCCTGCGCCTCTCCTAAAGCCCACCGTTGGAAGAATTAAAATGCAGAGCGCCCCTCAGCGCGGCCCCAGCCCTCAGCCCGGGTGAGCCTTCCCGTCGGGTCCAGCAGAACCATGTTAGCCAAGTTGTTTAACTTTCCAGGAGTATCTGTCAAAACTAGCCATGGAGGGTGCGTTAATCTCATTAAAGGACACACCAGGAACCCTTTTTTATTTCATTAGAAAATCAGGATGCATTTGATGTGCACCATCTGGTTTGTGAATACAGGAATAAGTTTTTCAAAAGGGCACATGTCCAAGTTCCATGTCTCATATGCTTGAGAAGGAAAACCCACAAGCAGCTCTATTTTTAATGAGAGCAATGCTAACGCTAATAGGATCGGAGTGGATTTCAGTATGTGCCATGTCTCCCAAACTGCATGTGTTTGCAGTACACTTGGCAGCCTCGTCCTGATTAGAGGCTGGGCTTCCCGTGGAAAAAATGTAAAGTTCTCCATGTGTTAATTGGAAAATAGAAAGAGGCATCATTGTAGCAAAGCAGCTGGCTCCTTAGGTATCATTTATGGCTCCATCTATTATAAAGACCAGTATTTTAAAGGTGTCTCTTACTATTTATTATGCCACTTTTAGAAACTGTAAGTTTTCAAACAATAGGAAAACAATCAAGTTAAACTTTACGATGTATGCTTTGTAAAAATGCCTTTTGGATGTAACCACTTGTATAATAATCACTTATTATAAATAAGAAGCAGTAACTAAATAGTGAGAAAATGCGGATTTACTATCAGTAGTTCATGTTAGGTCCTTATAAAAATATAGCTCTGGAATGTAGCCATCTCACTATACCGGAATAATTCCTTCAGCTTCCTATATAATATTAAAAATATTATACAGTAACAACCATGATTTGTGAGGCAGTATGGTGCTCTCCTTCACCTCTCATTAATTGGAGGCTTCTTCTGTATGTATTCCACAAGTCCAGCCCAGGCTGGCGAAGGAAGCATAATTATATTACAGGCAATCTATCTAAAGTAATTACAGTTGTCGCCATCGATCCAATTAAAGAGGATAACCGGCTCTACTAAGTCAGAGCCACGGAGCTTTCGAACTAAGTCCAGGCTTTGGGGTAGCACTGTGATTGAGGATTTCAAGAATTTTCATTTTCCAAAATATTGTTGCTTATAAAAATAGACAAGAATGCTGGGGATGGGCAGTAGGGAGAGATTGAATATGAGTAGAAGTTTTTTGTTTTATTCATTTAGTGATAAATTTCTTATTTTTAAGCACAGAAATCAATGTGCATTCTCAACATGAAAGATTCAGGCCACGCAAGATCTTTATGGAAAGATTAACATAGCATCACAACATGCTATGGCCCACTCTACTCATCTGGCATCGCGTGCTATTCAGCCCCTGTCCCATTCTTCCTTCAGAACCTTCCATCTGGTTCCACTAAGAGATGCAAGGCCCCGTCTCCTGTCTTTGCACTCTGTGGAGGAAGTTGACTTGAGTGGCACCTTCCTGGCACTGGCTTATGTAGGGTCAGTGTAGGTGACAATATCAATTATCAGGAAGAATTAAAGAGGATCAACTTTGGTCCATACCAGAATATAAGCCTTGGATACAAGACCCAGAGAACAAGAATTGAAAAGTATGCCACTCACTGTGACTAGGATTTAGAAAAGACCCAACAGAGATTGTATATACCTGCACTGGGTGCTGTTTTCTTTGTGATGATTCACATATGAAGCCATGTAGCAGAAAAACTTAGTCATGGGGTCAGAGGAGAGCATTTGCTATCTAATATCCATGGCTCCCTTAGTCACTGCTCAACAGGCTTTCAACACTTCACACCCCGGGGTTTCTATTATAAATCTGGACTCTTCCACCTGCCTTGATCACCTCCTTCCCACACATTTTCTTGCTCTCCCACAGCCATCCTGCACCCCTTGCCACTCTTGGATGCCTGTTTTCTTTGTCCATATAGACAATGCTAGTCCTGCTTTAGAACTTACCTCTTCCCGGGAAACAGTTCAAAGAAGTAGAGGAGGCGGCTGAAAAAGGATGAGATAGGAGAGCTGGTTGTTTTATATTCCACTACTGACAAGCTCTGTGATACTGAGCAAACCAACAAAGCTTAGTGAGTCCCAGCTTGCTCATCTGTAAAATGAAGTCGTTAGCATCTGTCCTGCCAACCTCATTATAATAAGTATCTGAAAAGAAATTATAAATGTGGGAAAAGTCCTTAATAAATATAAAATTCCATACCATATGAGGGGTTATATATACATATATTTACTATAATAAGCCCATCTACTCTGGTCATTTTCTTCTGCCAGTTCCACCAGCCCTTGCAATTTAAATGGTCCTTCTGAAAATGCCCTCCATTTGCCTGGCCGGTGTGCCTCAGTTGGTTGAACATCATCTGGTGCACCGAGAGGTTGGTTTGATTTCTGGTCAGGGCACATGTCTGGGGTCGCAGGGCGATCCCCAGTAGGGGGAGTGCTGGAGGCAGCCAATAGATGTTTCTCTCTCATTGGTGTTTCTCTTTCTCTTTCTAGCTTCCTCTCTCTAAAATCCATTTTAAAACATTTTAAAAATTAAATAAAGTCCTACTTTTATTCCTTGGGTTAATGTTTCTGTGCTTTCTGTTTCTTGTTGAGTGGTTAAGAAACTTGAAGACAGGCACCATGTTGCTGACTTCTTTTCTGCTTTTACTAACATTTCATTCGTTCCCTGACTTCCTGGGATGGGATTGTGTAGTGTTTGCTCTCTCTTTAGTTTTTCTCCAACCATTGTAAGCCTCTGGCCCAGCTTGGGCCTGAAGAAAACATGCTGCATTATCGGACAATAAGCATGTGAAGGACTAGGTATGGAATTATAGGCCAGAGGGGTGGCAGGACTTGAAAATTCCACGTTCTCTCCATGTGCACCACCCTCCAAGCAGATGGATGCACTCACCAAGGTTAAAAAAAACCCTTTAGGGATTTTATGGAGGTCTCATTTAGTAGGCATAATTGATCACATCATTGGAAATTGGTGTTTAACTTAATCACCAACTCTCCTCCCCTTTTTGGAGGATTCAGGGGTAGAGCTGACAGTTCTAAACTTCTGATGAGTCTTGTTCCTTCTGATGACCATCCCCCATCCTGAAGCTATCCAGGGGCTTTCACAAGTCACCTCATTATAACAAAATGCACTTCTATCAGCCTTATCAGGAAATTGCAAGGGTTTTAGGAGCTCTGTGTCAGAAACCAGGGACAAAAACCAAATAGCATTTATGATCTAGCCTCACAGACCAACTCTGGCAGGGAACCACACAAGGGCATGAATACCAAGAAGCAGGGATTATTGGAGCTGGCTACATATCTGCTGTGATTTTTCTTCTTTTATCTAGAGTTATTTCAAGGAAATCTGCTGTCCCCTTGAATGTTGCTTACATATGGTCAAGAATATGATTTATTGGTTAGATGATGACACAGTATCCATTTATATTATTAACCTCTTGGTGGCCCTTGAATATATGAGCTGTTGAAACAAAAGCCTGCTCGTGATCCTCACTGGAATTCTCAAGGCCTAATGGGCCATGTGTCCAACTCAAACTCCTACAGGTGACCTCTAGCAATGGAAAGATCACTGGGCACAAACCATGGATCTGGGCTCTACTATTATTCATATATATATATATGTACATATGTTTTTATTGATTTTTTACAGAGAGGAAGGGAGAGGGATAGTTAGAAACATTGATGAGAGAGAAACATCAATCAGCTGCCTCCTGCACACTCCCTACTGGGGATGTGCCCTCAACCAAGGTACATACCCTTGACCGGAATCGAACCTAGGACCCTTGGGTCCGCAGGCTGACGCTCTATCCACTGAGCCAAACCAGTTAGGGCACTACTATTATTCTTGCTGCTGAGTTGTACCATGAGCTCAGTTTCCTCATCTCTAAAATCTGAGAGTCAAGAGAGATGATCTACATTTCCCCTTCTGATGCTAAAATGTACACAGTTCTAGGAAGGCTCAAAGAAAATTGCTTAAATCAAATGATAAGGGTCACATCAGATGTGTTTAGTGAAGATGCTGCCAAGGGCCTTGCAATATGTTTAATTGATTTGGAGAGAGTAGGAGCTTATATTTCTTTTCTTAAGTATATTAAAATGATATATGACTCTTCAGTCAGTCACCACATACTCTCATTAATATTCTAAATAATATCACTGACATGACATTTTGGAATTTACTGATGTGGATAGATCACAGATCATCAAACAAGCATATTATCAATTTTTTACTCTCTCAACTTATATGTAGAGAAACTGAGGCCCAGATAGGTGAAGAGACTAGCTAAGGTTTCAAAGCAAATTAGAGGCAGCAATAGATGTCAGTCCAGAACTCCTCAATCCTTGTCCCTTTCCATGTCTATTATACCAACCAGTTGCTGTAGTTTTCCTCTATTATCAGATTAAATGACTGCCTGTCTTTTATTTAAAACCAACACACACATCAAGGAGTAGCGTATTATTGATTTCAAGGGGCAAACGCCAATGTGTTTAAGAACATATTTTTATTGAATAGTTCAGGCTGAATTAAGATACTGTGTTCTATTTTGTTAATCTTGCGAATAAGAAGTCCTGTTTTAATGAGAAGATGCTGCTCTGAAGGCTGCTCTGTGTGGCCTATTTACCTTGATATGTCAGGTATTGATAAAACATGGGAAGGAGTTCACTGGAATTTATTTAAGGAGAGAGAAGTGGGTGGTTGATGAGTGTTGCTTCTGCAAACAGGCAGAAGGAATAGGGAAGAGATGCCAAAGTTGTGCTGGGTTCTGCTAAACATTTCTCCAGCCACTTTGCTTTTCTGTCTCTTCTCTCTGTCCATTTCTTATCCTTTTTGGGGCTCTTTGTAATGTCTTTGACATAAGTGAGGTCATAATTTGGTCTCTGAGATTGTAGTACATTCCCTGCTCTTAAGATAATTATTCAAAAAATTTCCAACTTGTATGTAAACAAAGACTCAGTTCTTATTGCAGTCAAGATAATATTATTGTACAATGGCTCATTTGTATGCCAAATGGGAGTAGACTTGGATTCTCTGCCATTTCCTTAAAGGGACTTTATGGTAATTTATTTATTTATATGATTTAAAAAAGTATAAAAGTCTTTAATCCATGGATCGTTAGTTCATAAACTTCTCTCCCTTATGCTCTATCTCTAAAAATGCCGAAACCGGTTTGGCTCAGTGGATAGAGCGTCGGCCTGCGGACTGAAAGTTTCCAGGTTTGATTCCGGTCAAGGGCATGTACCTTGGTTGCGGGCACATACCTTGGTTGCGGGCACATCCCCAGTGGGGTGGAGTGTGCAGGAGGCAGCTGATTGATGTTTCTCTCTCATAGATGTTTCTAACTCTCTATCTCTCTCCTTTCCTCTCTGTAAAAACTCAATAAAATTAAAAAAAAAATTGTTGAAAAAAATAAATAAATAAATAAATAAAAATTATCTTTCCTAGCTTAATCTCAGTGACCTGTTGACGATTAAGAACTAGACTAATTAGCATATACTTGGGTTGGTTTTACTTTTCGAGGAATTTTTACCTATAGAGTCCAACAATAGAAGAACGCTCTCCTTACCTGTTTGGACAAAGAGAAATAGCTAATTTACTATATTGCCATTACAATGGCAAAGTCACTAGATTATCTGGAAGGGAAGAGGCTACTTTTGTTTTATTTTCTCCATCATTCTCATCAGAATTTATTTTCCCATAGTTAAATAATGGTGCATCAAGAAATTATAAGCATCAAAAAACCTCCTATATCTGGGTATGAACATACTATATAGAATTTTTACCTATAAATATGTATTATTCACAAATTATGGATGTATAACTTTTATATAAGATTTTCTCTGGATCCACAGTCAACAAAATATCTCAATCTCATCCTTCCAAAAAATCAATATTTCACTTACCTGATGTGTGTGTGTATCTATATATCTATATCTACGTGTGTGTGTGTGTGTGTGTGTGTGTGTGTGTGTGTGTGTTACTTTCAGCACCTTGTGTGTTCCTGGCACAACTAAATGAACATCTGTATGTTGAATACTTTTCTTTTTGAATTGTTTTTTAATCCTTAATAATTTCCTAAAGGAAGATCTATACATTGTATGAAAATAGTCATTAAACTCCTAGGATTATTATTACAGTGCACTCTGCTGTCATTTATCTGTATTCATGTATTTTATCCTAGTTAAGGACTTGATGTGTTCTGCATATCAAGTCATTAAACTCATCCAAACACTGAATGCAGTAGTTTAAAATTACATTGTGAATTTTCACTGAAGGTAGATTTGAGATGTTTAACTGGCCATACTAGTTGTTCTGCTGATTCTGATTGTATTACAAAGAGAAGAATGGAGTAGCCATAAGACTGCTAACTGTGCCTTGTGCATTTCTATTATCCACACAGTCTAAAATCTGAGAGTCAAGAGAGATGATCTACATTGCGCCTTCTAGTGCTAAAATACATACAGTTCTAAGAAGCCTCAAAGAAAATTGGCTAAATCAAATGATAATAAGGGTCACATCAGATGTTTTTGGTGAAGATGCTGCCAAGGCCTTGGTATATGTTTAATTGATTTGGAGAGAGTAAGAGCTTATATAAGAACAACTAAATGATCACCTGTATATTGAACCCTTTTCCCTTTGAATTGTATCGTAATCCTAAATAAAATTTTATATCACATATAGTTTAATAAGTAAAACTTTAAATAAACAAAATAAGAAGGCATAAAGGGAGGAAAGGTGAGTATACACCATACTCCCACAGGAAAAACCATGTCAAGATCTATATTTTGAGCAAAATTGACTAATCATTACCATCCTGTTTCTATATATACAGATCTTGATATAAAATACAAACGTGGATTCACCAGTTTAAAAGCAGAAAACAGAAGCCCTTGTCAGAGGCCATTTTCTCAATATCTTCCTGTTTAGGTATGCATTCGCTTAGCTGCCCCTCTGTTAAGGAGCAACTCCCTTAAACACTTGAAGGCACAGGGACATGTCTTAATTGACCCCAAAGGGGGTCTTTGACGTTCACTGCTTGTAAAACTTATTTAAAATTGAAGTTTTTTTGCATCAAAATGGATTAGGTAAATCATGGGACTTATGAGCACCTGTTACTCAGTGAACCTAGCTGCATCCTCTACCTGCGCTGGCAGGAACTCCAGTACTCTGTCAGTTTCCCCAAGTCCTGGGAGTTTCCAGGTGATATCTCCATGTGCTCAGGAACAATTTCACAGCACATGAATCTACCTGAGCCCCACCTGGGATGACACACCTCCAACTGCCCCGCACGGCCTCTACTGTTTTGATGGCCCCACTGCTTTTTGTAATACCTAGAAGGCATGGTACATGTGTTCTGTTCTGCCTAACGGCCTTGTCTTTCTTGCTGCCTTATCTGGCTGTTTATTATCTGCCGGTGGTTGCTTTGAAAATATACAAACTGTCTTGTAGCCTTCAATCGAGCAACAGGATAAATTTCTTCTATGCTTAAAGAGGAATTCTAAAGAAGTGTTGCTTGAACCACATTGAGTTAGATAGTTTGGATTCTTTCAAATTTTACTGCTAGCCCTCTTTTCCCCCAGGACCTGGACATGTTTCCAAGATACTGGGTCAGAGACTGATTCAAGTCATAGGCATGATGAGATAAGCAGACTCCCTGCTCCTCACCAATGCGTAAGAATTTTACATGAGCAATAGCATCTTAACTGAGTCTCTCCTCCCCTGGGATGGATTCTTCCCAGGAGAAGACTTAGTGCCACTGCCTGCCCCCACCGTACTCCTGCTAGACTTATATTGCACTACCATGTAAGCTCAACACCCATTCCAACAGTGGAGTCACTTTACAACCCCTACCTCTAAGAAACTGGTTGGGTTCGATTTGAATAAACTTTTCTTATATATTTTACTACATGTGTGATAAAAATTTGCAGACGTGTCTGAACCTAAGCAGTGAAGAGTTTCGGGCCAAGGCTCAAGCTACAATCCTACCACAACGTACATTTATAGTTTCTTACTCTTTTGAAGAAATACTTTCCCATAATCTGCTTCCTTTCTAGATATATGATCTTATTCACTCAGACTATAATAATTTATTCTTAGTAGCATCTTTCTTCCAAAGTTTTAATAGCAATACTCTATGCTGAAATGTTAAAGAAGACATTTTCTCAGTGCTTCCTTATTTTTCTACTGCTGAAAAATACAGTTAATAAACTACAGAAATGACCACGCTGATCGTTTCTAATGTAGAGAGCAGAATGAAAGAAAGCAGAACAGGCAAAGAAAACAGATACTTGTGTAGCTCACTTCAAAGTGGATTAAGTTATTTAAGGAATGACTTTATGTTATAGGGCAGTTAAAACTATTTTAAAACAGCTAGATGTGTTCAGAACATATGTCTTCATATGGCAAATGGCACACAGATGACTGAAGTTCTATCGTCATTCCTAATGTCTGCAGCACCCAAGTGAAAGCATGTGAAACACCACCATAATGGAAGCAACAGCAAAGGCACCTCTGTCAGAGTAGCATATGATTGATAAGTTTACCCTCCAACCTCCCTCCCCCCCTCACACACACATGAGTCTAGGACTTTGCCTCAGAATGTCAAAGATACCATAGTCTTTGTGCTTTTCTACACCTCACCTGCAAGATATTTTGCCTTTCTTACATCCTAAATATCTAATAATAAAGGAATGATTAAACAACTACAATGCTATCTATTCTATCACCAAAAAAATCATATGTGTTAAAATGTCTTAATGTCTTTGAAATATCATTTTAATGATGTGGGAAAATACTCAAGCTAAATCATTAAGTGAAAAAAAAATTACAAAACTTTATAAACAACACATATAATGAAAATGTGTGTGTTTATATGTATGAAATACACAACATGCTTATAATTAGATTGACGTAATTAAAAGAATTTTTTACTTTTTCTGTAGGTTCTATAATGAGGAACTATCTATATACACCAAGTGGCCAGATTATTATGACCACATGATGTTTGTAGGCAAATTAGCTATAATTTTGCCCTGAAATTGCTAGAAGGCCAGACCATTATAAATAGGGAAGCAGGTTGTTTACCACAACAGTAGAAGTGATATTTTCTGAAGATATGGGTAAACAATGCGATTTAACAAGCTTTGAACGTGGGATATATATTATTATGAGTGGCCAGATTATTTATATACATATATATGTGTGTGTATATATATATATATATATATATATATATATACACACACATATTTGTGTGTGTGTGTGTGTGTGTGTGTGTGTGTGAATTATTGATTTTTTTTACAGAGAAGAAGGGAGAGCGATAGAGAGTTAGAAACATCGATGAGAAACATCGATCAGCTGCCTCCTGCACACCCCCTACTGGGGATGTGCCCTCAACCAAGGTACATGCCCTTGACTGGAATCGAACCTGGGGTCCTTCAGTCCTCAGGCCAACGCTCTGTCCACTGATCCAAACCGATTAGGGTGAGTGGCCAGATTATTATGACCACCCCATCAGTACTTCGTTGGGCCGCCTTTTTCCTTTAATACTGCGACGATTCTTCTTGGCATTGACTCCACAAGATGTTGAAAGGTGATGTGAGGAATCTGACACCATGCCTGATGAATAGCACTGTCCAGTTCTGTGAGATATGATGGTTGTGGAACCAGCTGCCTGATGGCTCTTTTAACTTCGTCCCACAAATGCTCAATTGGATTGAGATCTTGTGATTGTGGGGGCCACCTAAGCAAGGTAAAGTCTCCCTCATGTTCTTAAAACCACTCCTGCACAATATGAGCACCGTGGCATGGCCCATTGTCTTGTTGGAAGAAGCCATCTCCATTGGGATACACCATCAACATGATAGGATGAAGTTGATCAGCAACGATACTTAGGTATGTTGTGCTATTCAGATGTTGTTCCACAAGAATTAAAGGGCACAAATCATGCCAGGAAAACATGCCCCAAACCATAACACTGCCCCCACATGCTTGAAAGGTTGTACTCATGCATATGGGGTGCATGCTTTCATGCTGTTTCCACTAAATTCTCACTCTGCCATCTGCATAATGCAACTGGAAACATGATTCATCGGACCACATGACTTTTTTCCAATGCTCAACTGTCCAATCCTTGTGTTCCTGTGCGAATTGAAGATGTTTTATCTTGGTAACTACAGACAGCAAAGGTGTCCGAACAGGCCTTCAGCTTCCATATCCCATGCAATGCAATGTACGGCTAATTTGCCTACAAACGTCAGGTGGTCATAATAATCTGGCCACTCAGTGTAAATATATATATATATTTATACCATGTTCAAAGGCTGTTAAATCTCGTTGTTTACCCATATCTTCAGAAAAAAATCACTTCTGTCGTGGTAAACAACCTGCTTCCCTATTTATAATGGTCTGGCCCTCTAGCAACTTCAGGGCGAAATTATAGCTAATTTGCCTACAAACGTCATGTGGTCATAATAATCTGGCCACTCAGTGTATATAAAAGGCTAATATGCAAAGTGTCCCCCTCAGGAGTTTGACTGGGAAACTGGGAGTTCCGTTGCTCACTATGACATGTGCTGACCACCAGGGGGCGGCTCAGAACATGGCAGGCAACCAACAGCAGCTGCGGGTGCTGAGGGAGGGAGGGAAGGAGTAGGTGGGGAGACAGGGAACCTGATCAGCCCTGATAGCTGGCCAGGCCTAGGGACCCTACCCATGCACGAATTTCATGCACCAGGCCTCTAGTTAATTAGATAAAAGAAAATGGGACATTATACAGGAAAGTAAATCTTAGAACAATATTTATAGCTAGCTAAGATACATAGGATTATTGCAAATGTCATAGCTTTGGAGCATAAGTAAAAGCCTTCAATAGCTTCTGAGGAAGGAATGCTCACCCTGTAAGAGCCACTAAGGTGAAAATTGAGAAATCAACAGTGAGACACTGTTTTCAGAAGAAGCTATATTAAACTGAGGTAAAGTAGCCACATTTCAGGGGAGCCAGACCAAGAAAGGGAATGCATGGATGAGCTGCTTAATAGTGGCATTAAGAAGAGGGCACAAGAATAAACATGTGAGATAAAAATAGAGTGTGAGGGAACCCAGGAAATTGTTGGGAACAAGTAGGAAGGCTGGGAGTTTCTGCCCTGGGCATGGCCCTAGTTCAGGTCATCGTGTTTGTGGATGTGGAATTAGCTGGTGAGAGTCGGAGCTGATTGTTAGGCATTGGAATGGAATGTTCTTGAGAGAATGGCATGCTGAGTACAATTTTATATGAAACACCACCCTTATGCTGTCCCTGTGGTTGTACCATTGTCCCTTTTGCATGTTTTGATTTATAATAGAAGTGAAAGTGAATCGAATTATGGTGACCAAATCTCAGGGCTCATGGTGACTAAGACGGAACTTTCTACTGAGAAAATAAGCATTTTTGAAAAGAAGATACATATACATGCAATCATCCCTTGCCTACCTGAACAGAATAAATGAAATGTATTTCTTCCTTCAAGGCAAAGGTAACACAATACATTTTTGCATTGAAGAAATCAGTGTGGTGTAAAAAACTCTTATTCAAGGCAGTCAGAGAAAGATAAATACCACATGATCGCACTCATTTGTGGAATATAGAAAACAACATAGACTGACGAACAGGGACAGATCCAAAGACAGAGAAACAGCGATCAGACTATCTATCCCCAGAGGGAAAGTAGGGGAGAGCGGGGGTAACGGGAAGAGATCAACCAAAGGACTTGTATGCATGCATATAAGCCAAACCAATGGACATGGACAACAGGGGGATGAGAGCATGAGTCGGCGGGGAGGTTGGGGGTTAATGGGGGGGGATGAGGCCACATTTGTAATACCTTAACCAATAAAGAAATTTAAAAAAAAAATAAAAATAAAAAACTCTTATTCAAAATAAATGCAGGAGGACTACGTTTGTGGGCACTTTCCGTTCCTTTTCCTGGATATTATCCTCCTCTCTAATTTCCTGGCCCTTTGCTACTGTTTCTCGCTGTCACCAGCAGCCCCCAAGCCCTTTTCACCGGTCCTTAGCGTTTTCCTTGGTTTGGAACCTCCTGGTTTCCATGTGCCAGAGAGTAGGGGCCCAAGGAGCTTCTGTGTGGGCCAAGGGCATGGGCTTTAGCACTCAGCTCTTATGAAGGCTATTTGCCAACGCAGTGACCTTTTTTTCTTATTAAATTTAATTTATTTGGGTGACACTAATTAACAACATTATACAGGTTTCAGGTGCACAATTCCACAACACCTCATTTGTACACTGTATTGTGTGTTCACCACCCCAAGTCAAGTCTCATTTATCCCTTCATACTCTCCTCCAGCTCCCTCTACTCCCCTTTTCTCCCTCTCCCAGCAATGACCACACTGTTGTCCGTGAGTGTTCCCTCTCGCTCTCTCTCTCTCTTTATCAAATGCCTTTGTTGTTGTTGTTTTTTACTTTAAAATTTTTTATTCTGGATAATTGAGCCTGACAAATAACTGGGTTCTTATAAGTGAAGTGATATCAAACATCTAGCCTCTTTTCTAGATCTTAAAGTTATTAAAAACCTCACAATACTAACAGTGTACAATGTAAACATGTTTTAGAACCTATGTAAATGTGTTTATGAGAAACAGCGATAATGTTGTTTCATGGCAGTGAGTTTTAAACTATATGGAGCCTAAAACTACAGATTATTTCTTTTTTATTATATTTGGGAGAAGGAATGCCACTGGCTATTCTAAAATCTGGAACTTTAAAAATGTCCATCTGCATAACCAGAGCCAAATTACGGGCTACAAACATAGCACTGAGAAATACCTTCCCCCACCTCCCCTCACTACAGACATACATTTGCATAATAAACAGATTTCATCTCAACTCTCTGTTTTACCCCTTCAGTTGTTGGGGGAGAAGGGTGGTCTTTAAACTTCATTTATTCATTTATTAGGAAACATTTTATTTTTTTTAAATATATTTTATTGATTTTTTACAGAGAGGAAGGGAGAGAGATGGAGAGAGTTAGAAACATCGATGAGAGAGAAACATCGATCAGCTGCCTCCTGCACATCTCCTATTGGGGATGTGCCCGCAACCCAGGTACATGCCCTTGAGCGGAATCGAACCTGGGACCTTTCAGTCCGCAGGCTGACGCTCCATCCACTGAGCCAAACCGGTTTCAGCTATTAGGAAACATTTTAAGTTCTCCTTGTATTTCTAGCCTATAATTCAGCGGTTCTCAACCTGTGTGTCGCGACCCCTTTGGCGGTCGAACAACCCTTTCACAGGGGTCACCTAAAACCATCCTGCATATCAGATATTTACATTACGATTCATAACAGTAGCAACATTACAGTTATGAAGTAGCAACGAAAATAATCTTATGGTTGGGTCACAACATGAGGAACTGTATTTAAAGGGCCAGAAGGTTGAGAACCACTGCTATAATTGATCCATCCTTCATTCATCATCAGATATTTATTGAGCTCCTCTAGGAGTCAGGTACCCTTCCAGATGTTGGGGATAAACAGTTAGCAAGACACATGATCTCACTCATTTATGGATAATAAAGACCATTATAAACTGATGAACAAAAATAGATACAGAGGCAGAGCAGCATCGAACAGACTGTCAAACTACAGCAGGAAGCCCGGGGAGGGTTGAGTGGGGGGGTGGGGAGGGGGCAGGTAAGAGATCAACTGAAGGACTTGTATGCATGCATATAAGCATAACCAATGCTTATAGACACTGGTGGGTAGGGGAGGCCAGGGGAATGTCAAGGGGGGGAAAAAAAGGAGACACATGTAATACTCTTTGTAGTACTTTAAGCAATAAAACAAAATTTAAAAAAAAGATCTCTCTCAAATGCTCAGAATTCTATTCGAGGAAGATGGTAAAAAAAAAAAATTTATAATACAAACGTACTAGTTAGCACTCAGCTTGGGGTAAGATACTAAGATGAGTAACACTTGGCCTTTGTCATCATGGTGCTCACGGGATAAACTGTATATAAAGAAGATGTTTATAAACGCAATATATCTGGACCATTAAGAGTCTCCCACAAAGTTTATTTAAAAATGAATGTTATTATTTGGGGGAATATTTGAACTTAGTACAACTCAGTACAATTAGTATGAAGTGGCAGTTAAGCTTTTTCATGTCCAGTTTTAATCCTTGAAAATGTCAGCTAGTTTATGGGTGGAGGCCTGAAAGGCCCTTTTACAGAAACCTGAAGGAAACATGACAAAGCAAAAAACGAACAAACAAAGATGGAATGGAGGAAAAACATATACCAAGAGCTCTGCCTCATAACATGGTGACAAAGTGTGTTCCCAGACAGCTTCCCTGGCACCTTTCTGGTGGGTCAAGAAGCAACTCCTGCAGCATAGTTACAAGTTTTCTCCTCTCTCCAGGCACGAAGGCCCGTCCTAACCATGTAGATGGTTCAAATGGGTTAGCATTGCCACAGTGTGTCAGTTTGTCATACCGAGTGCCAAACCCTGTTCAGAGTCCATGAGCCTGATTTAATTTTCTATAGCTCAAATCTCTCTTTCTCTTCAGCCTCCAGATCTTTCCTGAGAGAGCAGGTTCCCTGTCTAAACTTGCTTGGATCCTGCATGAGCCTGAAGACCTAGGTCCTAGGCTGATAAGCCCCTCCTCCCTGCTCCCCTGCCTCCCACATGGCTTCATAGCCCTCCCATAGGCCTCCCGATCTTTCTAAGTGTCCACTCCCCAGTACCCTGCAAGCTCCTTGCGATTCCCACCGAGGATGTGTGTGGGCCCAGGACCTGGCACAGAACATACAAGTATGGCAACACAAAGCTCAGGAGTCAGAACTCCCCGTGTTTGAACTCAGACTCTGCCATTTGGGATGTGCAACCTTAACAATTTGTTTAATCTTTGGAGCCTCTAGCTTCTTATATGTAAAATGGGGTTAATAGCAGTATGTATTTTATAATTGATCTAATGATAAAATAATGATGACATTTTTAAGAAAAACGTGTCATGTAGGTAGCCTGAAGATAAAGTCCATTTAAACTCATTTGAGAGAATGGCTCCTCATCTATTACATATTTAGATACATGCTGTATAGTGTGTCTGAAAAGCCTAGGCTCTAGGCTGTAGACACTACTACAAAGCATTAGACTTTCTTTTTCTGCCGCTATTGCCAGTATTGACCACTGTTTTTAATATTTGCTCAATACCTTCAACAGATACTTTTTTCAAGGCCCTCGTATATGTCAACCACAGCCTATTAAGAGTAAATCTGAAATGATTGGAATTCAGGGTGAATCCAGGCCCATCCTAGAACAGTTTCCTTCAACCTAGTACATGCCAACCCTTGTGACTCTACCATATGAGGGCTTCCTCATAGTTTTCTCTGTCCGTACCTGTAAAAGTAAGACTTGGTTTATGTACACACAAACTTACATTTTCTTAAAAGTGTCTGCTCCTGTGTTTATTTTACAAAAATGAGTAAGCTTTAAGGTTTCTTTTTCACTTATTCCAAAAAAATATCCTTATCCAAGAGAACAAATAAGGGTGACCCAAGGGGCATGGATTCTATTATATTTGAATAGTTGGTTTCAGGACTTTTTATTACCTCATCAATCCAAATGATGAGAATATAGGGAAAAGGAAGTGTGCCCACATAAGTGGGAAATTCTATTTTATTTAACACTCCTGCAAGGACTGCACAGAAATGCTCTTTGTGAAAGCATTTGTATTAATAAAGTCAAAATATGAAAACCACTTCAGACTGATTGTTAAAGATTGGAAATGGACACCAGCTTTGCATTTTCAGTCAAAATATATACAATATCATGCAATAGCCAATTGGTGAAAAGTACAGTTTTCTTCTGAATGTTTGGTAAACTTCTGACCCATGTCAAGACCCATGTCAGATATTCACATATCACCTCCTCCCTGAAGCCTTCCTATAGATCACCTATATCCATTTGGGGCACCTTTGGGCTGTCTCATATTTTAATTAGTCATTTACTGATCTCTTACTTCCTTTCAACTGTGACCTTCTCAAGTATCTGGACCTCACCTTAAATAAAAATTAAAATATATTTATTTCCAGTGACTTCCTTGGCTGTGGCACAATGTAGGTGCTTAAAAAAAGAGTGTGTGGATTCTTGGCTGCATGTCATTGCTCTCTAGAGAGTTGAGCCTGAAAAAAAACTAGAGGTGAGCCTGGAGAGGGCATTGTTTTGGTTGTGTAGATATTTATGTAGGTGAATGATGCATGCACAAGAGTGTTGGGTTCCACGGGGTTTAGATGTGTTCTTTTTGTGTTGATGAAACTCGTGGTGTCCAAGATGGAAAAGGAGATGTTGAAAACAAAAGACTGTACACCTAGTGACAACTGTATACCTTTTTTTTTTTTAACTCCCTGCTCCCTTCCCCCTTCATGGAATTCAGACTTCAGCCTTCCCATCTTCTTTCAACAGTGCTATGACTTTCAGACAGCACTGCCCATATGCTGACAGATATTTTAGATCCCCTCAGCTGCTTCAACTCAACTGCTAAGGAACAGCTGGTTTTGGCATACATGCTTTTTAACACCTGAATTTCTAGTCACATATTAGCCCAGGGCCAAGACTTGTAACAGCAAACTTAGCTCCCAGGCGTGAACATTAGAAGCGTGAGCTTTCTGTGAGCTCCACAGTGAGTCACCTGCCAAAGTCATCCACTCCACCTTGATCTCATTGTTAGTTGAGTTCAGGATTTCTCTCAGAAGCTGGAGCTTGTTACTTCTTCTTCAAGGTCTCCTCCAAGGTTACTTCGAGTCTGTAGGAGAGAATAAATTCATCTTTCAGACTCTAGGCTGTTGCTTGAAGTTTTGTAGGAAACTGGCTGAGAAGATCACAGTTAGTAGTTGATTATGGGATAATGAAAACTGAAGGGTCTATGACAGTGATGGCAAACCTATGACATGCGTGTCAGAGGTGACATGCGAACTCATTTTTTTGGTTGATTTTTCTTTGTTAAATGGCATTTAAATATATAAAATAAATATCAAAAATATGTCTTTGTTTTACTGTGGTTGCAAATATCAAAAAATTTCTATATGTGACATGGCACCAGAGTTAAGTTAGGGTTTTTCAAAATGCTGACACACTGAGCTCAAAAGGTTCGCCATCACTGGTCTATGAGGACAAGAAAAGTAGTTGCTGCCCTAACCGGTTTGGCTCAGTGGATGGAGCATCGGCCTGCGAACTGAAAGGTCCCAGGTTCAAGTCTGGTCAAGGCCATGTACCTTGGTTGTGGGCACATCCCCAGTAGGAGGTGTGCAGGAGGCAGCTGATCGATGTTTCTCTCTCATCGAAGTTTCTAACTCTCTATCCTTCTCCCTTCCTCCCTATAAAAAATCAATAAATATATATATATTTTAAAAAGCAGTTGCTGCCCTAGCTGGTGTGGCTCAGAACGTCATCCTGTACAGCAAAAGGTCACGGGTTTGCCGAAACCGGTTTGGCTCAGTGGATAGAGCATTGGCCTGCGGACTGAAAGGTCCCAGGTTCGATTCCGGTCAAGGGCATGTACCTTGGTTGCGGGCACATCCCCAGTGGGGAGTGTGCAGGAGGCAGCTGGTCGATGTTTCTCTCTCATCGATGTTTCTGACTCTCTATCTCTCTCCTTTCCTCTCTGTAAAGACTCAATAAAATATATTTAAAAAAAAAATAAAATAAAATGTCACAGGTTTGATTCTTACTCAGAGCACATACCTAGGTTGAGGGTTCAATCTCCTGGTTGGGTGTTACAAGAGGCAACCAATCCTATCTCTCTCTCTCTCTCTCTCTCTCTCTCTCTCTCTCTCTCTCTCTCTCTCTCTCTCTCTCTTTCTCCACCCTTCCCTTCCTGTCTCTGTAAAAAGTCAATAAAACCACACCCTTCGGTGAGAATTAAAAAAAAAGAAAAGAAGAAGAAGAATAGTAGTTGCTAATGGGACAAAGCTTTGCCATGTATTGCACGATGAAATTCTCCTTTGTTGTCTCTTTAGAAAGGGGTCAGTAAAAACTTATATTATTTTGAATGTGACACTGTAACAGAAATAGGCTGTCAGGAAAGAAGAAAACGATCAAGTTTATATGTGTGCTTTAGTTTGGTCTGGTTTGGTCTCTTTGTATTCTTTTCCACTTTAAAACATAAAGAAATAGTATTGTAGGACATTTCTCTTTCTTTGAAATGCATATAACAAAGTGTCCAAACATATCCTACAGAGTTAAATTACTTGATTTAGGTCAAAGATTTGTTGACCTAGGGTAAATTACCTTGGGCAAGACTCAATTTTTCACCTGTAAAATGAGATGGTACATAACTCTTAAGGCTAAACTGGGGATTAACTGAGTTAATCTATGTGGGCACTTAGAACAGTACCGGGCCAAAATTATGAGCTAGATACTGTATAACCCTAGGTACTTTCAACTTTTCCCTCTCATTTATTTCCTCCTATTGAGATTTCACTAGGCCTCCATTTGTTATGGCCCTGATAAGATGTCTCTTCTAATTCCTGTCTGTTATTCCGTAATTGAGTTGAATCTCAAGGTTAATGCATCTTTATTGATTTATCCCAGAAAGTAGAAGACAGTTCAGAGAATATCCAAACTGGGGAAAAACAATTTTGGCCCCAGTCCAGCTTGCTGGGTGACCTATCCTCTCTGGGCTTCATTGCTTTATCTGTCTGTAAGATGGGGATAAAACTATTGGCCCTCTTTTTCAGGGCTTAGATTGCACACAAAAAAAGGAGCAGTTTGTAGATGCATGGAGTCAATAGGTACTTAGTAATTGAAATAAGACTGCCCTGAAAGGCAAGCCCATTTGTTTTAAAAAGGAATCCAATTCAAGAAGAGCTGCTCAGACCCTGACCTAGGCAATCAGACCTCTGAGCCAGTTTCTGAAAGGATGGCCAGGTGAAACACAGGAGGGTGGGCAAGCAAGCCAATTGGCTGGTGCTATGGTAACACTTTCAGAAGAGACTTGCCTGTGGCTGTGTCTACACCAGCCTCTGCAAAATAAAACATTCAATCAATGACTTATATTGTCCACTTGACTCTTCCCCCGATCAATGTGGCTGATCTTGTCACTGAATTAATTGGGTCTCTTCTCTGTGATGTGGCTGTAGGGATTTGGGGTGTTTTTCCTATTATAGAAATAGTAGAGTTAATCTCCACTCTGTATTTAGCTTCACGGTTGACCTTTGCCATCTCTCTGTGTTTGAAAAGGTAGAAAGAGTAAGGTAACTGAATGGGAATAATTTAGAAAAGTGTATATTGGCCCTAGCTGGTTTGGCTCAGTGGATAGACTCTCAGTGGATTGGCCTGCGGACTGAAGGGTCCAGGTTTGAGTCTGGTCAAGGGCACATGCCCAGTTTGGGTTGCAGGTTCAATCCTCAGTGAGGGGCGTGCAGGAGGCAAGTGATCAATGATTTTCTCTCATCATTGATGTTTCTATTTCTCTGTCCCTCTCCATTCCTCTCTGAAATCAGTAATAATGTATTTTCTTTAAGAAAGTGTATAGTGTAGCCAGAGTGGAATGACTGCTAGGAAAAAAAACAACGTCCTGGTAGCATTAAACAAATGTGCTGAGTGTAAATATGAGTTTCTTCATCTAAAACAATGGAGCAATAATATTTTTTAGGGTTTGTTTGAAGATGGAAAGAGACGATGTGTGCAAGTGTGCCTTATAAATAATACAGTCTGACATAATAGAAATACCTCTCTCTGTTCATCTGGGTCACTTCCTGGATACAAGTAAAGGTGACATTTCTGGAGTTGGACCTAGGGGCCAGAAGAGCTGTGAGCTGGTGCCCTTTGGAGTTAAGGTGGATCCAGGGGGAAGTCAGTGGATAACACGCTGCAGGATCAGCCCCAGGCACTTCTGCCAATCAGGTGGTTTCCAAGGTACTAAAACTCTAGGAAAAGCAGTGAAACCACTAATGGAATATTGATATTCGTCACCATTTATGGTAGGCTAGCCACACACTACTTCCCTGTCTCTACTGCCTTCTCTCCTGTTTATCCTCACTTCTCCCCTTTGGAGGGAATTAAACTATAAGCCCAGTGAGTGTGTTGGATGGGTGGTAGAGGAGAGCATTGCATCCATCTTCAAACCTTTAATTGAAGCCATACACCAGAGGGTGGGATTGCTCAAACCCACGAATAACATATGCTTATCTATGCAGTGGAAGGGAGGTGACCATCAGGTGAAAAGTTGCACTTGGTCAGTAGGGTCTGCAGGACCATAGCCCATCCATGAGGAAGTGTTTCTTGGACAAAATAAATAAATAAATGTAAAGGTAGTGGGTTCTAACCAAGCTGACTCTGTTTTCTTTATAGAGGTATTCCTTAACAAGTGGCCCACAGACCGGCAGCATCAGCATGATCTGTGGACTTGTTAGGAATGTACAATTCAGGCCCCAGACCTTTTGAATCAGCATTTCAGGGAGGAGGGAGGCCCAGGGCACTGTCCTACTGATTTGGATGCTCACTAATGTCTGTGAAACTGTGGCTTAAAAAACTGCTCTTTAGTCTGAATTTAGAGCATCAAAAATGCCTTCTTTAGATGAAATGATGAAAGTAAATGGAGTTTTTGGCTTTGTTTATTATAACATCTTCACTAGGAAAAATGTAAGTTTAGCATCAATACGTCATTTTTGTTGGCCTGGGGAATCCAAAAGTCAAGGACACAGATTACTTTTAAGGACCTTCTGAACTCAGATTTCATTACTTCCATTCATTGTGTCCCCCCATTCGTATTACATCTGCTGACCAATACAGGATGTGAGGGAGGGAAGAATGTGTTTTAGAAAAGGGGTGACAGTGAAGCTAGGGGACTAAAGTATGGCACCCACATCTGAACCTAACACTTAGGACATGGTTCTAGCAGGTCACAGCCCAGTGACGCTCTCATCTCCACCCCCTTGGCCTGAACACTAAGCATCTGTGACTGCAATCTAAGGCTGCACTAACTTCCTAATAGCAACCTCACAAGGTTTATGCCTAATGTGTGCCCACCCTGCACAGGTGCAGGTGGTATTCTTGAACTCCTTAAGTGGGTATTTCCTTTTGCAAAGGTTCTAACCACGTTGTGTGGGTGTGCTGGGGTGGGTGGGTCCCTATGGGAGGGGGTGGGGAATGCCTGGGGAGTGAGATAACTGCTTCAGCACAGTAGTACTCTGCCCACTTTGTTCTCCATCAAGGCAATGGAGACTCTTAATTCCAGGGCACAGCAGAAAGAATCACTAAATTTGAAAGTTTAAAATTAAGATGAACATGCAGCCTCTGGATACTTATTGAACCAGTCCTGGGTTGTTTTTATGACCAAATCAGCCAGCTGTGCTTGCACTCGGTGTATTCATCTTCCCTACTTCATCTTGCTGTCAGTGCGCCAGGATCTAGTAAATACTAAAGGTAATAAATTAGGGGGCAGTTGTTGCAGTCGAGTTGCTTTTCTTGCCTTTTTTCAAAAATTATCTTCTATATTGCAAATATTATTTCATTGTGGTCATGTTTTTTACCTCGGGATTGGAGGGGTTTTGAGGAATATATGTTGGCTACCCACCTCTCTGATGTGGCACAGGGAAGCTGGGACAGACCAAACTCTAACCTGACCCCAGGCTGGATGACTGGTGACAATTCCTGGAAAGAGACCCCCAGCCTGAGTGTCTTGCTGGAGGCCACCCTGTGTCCCAGCTATTGAGAGCATGGAACCCGAACGTGTGTAATAGGAGGGACCTAATGACAGGGAAGAAAGACTCTGGGCAACAACTAGCGTCTTAGGAGAAGATACTCCCAACGAGCATACAACTCAGAGATATGGGAATCTCATACCCTGGTTAAGTCACTGGCCATGGTGAGAAAATATCCTGGAAGGTGCCTGGCCTGTTCTAGTGGAGATGGTGGGATTTTCTCCAGCCTGCCCTGCTGAGCTTGTATGCATGCACACTCGTGCACTCGCTGCAACCTGCGAGAATGCCACCAGCTCATCGGAGATACTTGTCTCTAACTTTTTGCTAAACAGAACAAAAGCATCACCTAATGTCATAAACCACCATCAGGATGAAAATGGAAATGTGGGAATTACAAGCTCTACATGCCCAAACTCTTCTCCCAGGGCAGAATCTTTGTTTTAGCTGAATTAGCTAAATACATAAGCCCAGTGAGTCAACAGTAATGACTCACCCTACATCTTCCTTGGCAAGGAAGACCAAACTTGTGCAGAGACCAGCTGTTTTGGATAGAACCTGCTTGGGGCTGTGGGTGATAATCTGGGAGCCCAAGAGTTTCTGAGTTCACAGCCACAATTTATCTCACTTTACATGCTGCTCTTAGATGCTCCGGGGTCTCATCCCACTCCCCCACCCCCACCTCCTTTGCACAAAGCATAAAATCAGAAAATCCTGATTTGATTTGGCTCTTGGCTCCATATTTTCCTTTTCTGTGGCTCCAAAGACCTCATTTGACCTTTCTTTGCCTCGGTTTTTTTACCTGTCCATTGGACACAATTTAATCTATTTCACCTTTACAATCTATTATATAAAGAGCCTGTGGTCATCATGCCATCATGATGTAACGACCGATCAGCAGGAGGCCGCATGCATGGCGAGGTACACACACGCGGGTGGGTCGGGACTTGACTCTGGAGGACTTGACCAGAGGCGAGGGTGGGTTTCTGGGTCCTGCTGAGCCTCGGGACTCTGGGTTCTGGGTCTCACGTGATTTTGCACACTGGGCCCCTAGTATTGTTATAAAGAGCTATGGGATAGCATGCTGAAAAGCACTTTGCATTGTGAAAAGTTTATGAAAACTAAGAAGTTATTAGTCTTCAAGCATGACACTTTAACCCCACCCCTAATTTCCAGAGACTGTGAAAGCTGGAGCCTCTGTTCCTCTGTAGGTGGGGCAGTAACTCCGAGGGTTCTGTTAATGAGCTGGAAGTTCCCAGTGGCACCACAGAGAGGGCTGATTCAACAGGACCAAAAACTCACTCCAGAATCATCAGGGTAAATTGCTGGTGGTTAAGGTTATAAATGACTTCCTGACCAAACCTTTTGTGGTAGCTTTAAACCAGTGAGCTTCTCAAATCTATGCAGGGCAAACCAGCCACTGAAAATATGGGAGAGATTGTTGACTCAGCTACCCTCATTCACAGGAAGTAAGGGTAACCAAAGTTCAACTTCCTCATGTCCCACCGAGGCTGAAATTCTGCCCGCTTTCCCAGAGGTTTCCTCTAACGTTGCTGCTGTTCTGACTGTGAAAGAGGAGGGCACTGGAGCCAGGAAATTCAGCCTATTCCAACTCAGCACAGAAACCTCCGGACAATCAGCCCATGCCTGGAGAGCTGAGCTTATCTTCAGTGCTGTTGGCCTTTTACTGCCTCTCTTCACATTTCCATCTTCTTGCTCCCAGGAGGTCCTGCAGAAGCAAACCCTGAAGCAAGCATATGAGTGTGAGTGGTTACCAAGGAAGGGGTCCAGAGAAACCAGCAAGGGGGGAGGAGGATGAACATGGACAGAGAAGTCCAGGAAGTGTGTGAGTTCAGGCAAAGTCCTGTCTGAGGCCCCAGCATAAAGGTCTCCTTAGGGCTTAGTCCCTTGAAGGCTGGACAGCCAGGCCTTCCCAGGCCTGCACTGGTGGATCAAAAGTAAGGCCTCCTGGGGAGTTGTGAATTCTCAGACGTTTATGTCACTCTGCAAGACCAGGCCCAGGGACTCCTGTAGCCCTGGGACAGCTCTCAGGAGAGAGTTGCAGGTTTGGCTCTGAGAAGGTCAAGAACACAGAGGCTGGGGAAAGGGTGCGTGAGGACAACAGAGAAGATCCAAGAGGATCTGGGCAGAGCTCAAAGTTCACTACCCACTATAGTGCCAACCTTTTGTTCTGGAGTTACCCTTCTCTTCCCTCCTGTCCTCTTGACAGCTCTCAAGTTAAAAAAGAGAGTGTGTCAAGTCTCCTCTCTATTTATTTGAATGACTTTTAGCTTTACATGTAGAGTTTTCTTCAAGCTCCTTATCATAGCATATGAGCCCCTCCCTGACCTGGCTGAGCTGAACTCTCAAGGCTCATCTGTTGCCCTGCCCAGGATCAACCCTCTGTGATCTTTGGGTCTTCTGTTCCCTGTAGCTAAAATAATTATAATAATCACAACACAACACTTACCATCTATTGAGTGATTATTTCTGGTAGGCACTAGTTTATGCATTTACATTAATTTAATCCTCACCATAACCCCATTATAAAGGTAAAATTATCATCCTCATTTTAAAGATAAGATAACCAAAGTAAAATGTTTTCTGAAGGCTAATACCTCCTAACTGATATGCCAGCCAATAGGACTATCATTCTCGGGTGTCTCCTAGGATGCTTCATCAAGCAAATAATCAGCAACTGCTTAGAAATCGAAGGCTGCTCTGATACAAAATGTATACAAAATGCAAACAGTATTTTTTTGAAGAGCATGTAGTCAGCTCAGTTTAATTTTCTCCTGTAATAGAGTGGTAGCCATGATCGACAAGGGAAAAGGTACAGATGTGATGTATCTTCTTTCATATACACAATAAAATCTTTTCAGGGGCTCATGCCAGGTGATGAAAGGGAAACAAGAAGCAGACCTATGTCCCATTTCAGAGTACTTATAGCCGTTTCAGAGAACTTACAGCCCAGAAGGGAAGGGAAGACACACATAGAGAGAGCTGTAATATCCTTCTTCTTCAAATCTGGCCCTCTCTCTAATCCATTCATCACCCTGAAGGGAGAATATTTTTTAATTTTCTGCAAAACAATTGGAGAGTGTCAGAATTCTACTGATTCTACTGTGAGAGTCCTTTAGTGACTTTCCAGTGACCTCAAAGTTCATTCTTCCTCTGGCTGACTAAGCCCCTCATGAACTAGACCTGCCAATCTTTCCCATCTCTCACCAGTGCCCCTCGTCTGCAAGGTCATACAGAAGTGCTTTCCATACCCAGAAGAGATGTGATCTGGCACTCTCACCTTCAGACCTTTAAATCTATTCTCTTGCATATTCTTCTGGCCATTTTTTACCTGTCTCAGCACGGATGTCACAGGTTCTTGGAAGACTTCCTTGATCTCCCAAGACTGTTAAGAATCATACCTTCGTGCTCCCATGGCTCTGGGCATTGGTCCGTATCACTGCACCTTTCCCACTGCCTCGTACATTTCTTTTAGCCTAAAGTAGAAGATCAAAAGTGTTATTAATGGCCTTGACCTGGGAAGCCCTCTCAAATACCTCTGGCAGGGAATATGTCTTTTTTTAATCCCCTCTATGAAAAACTTACAAATATATTTATCAAATTCGTACATACTATTAAATTAGATGGGGTTGCCAGAATTCTAGATACGGGGGAAAATAGAATGTGTTCTTGAAAGACTGCAAAACAATTTCATCAACAAAGCTGAAATGCAATAGGTAAATGCCAGGTCATCCTCCAAAGAACACAAATCCAGTAACAAATATATAGGATGGCTAAGCAAAAGCATAGTGGAAAAGCACTCAGGACGCATAACTAACCATGAGATAAATGTGAGTCGGCAATGAAGTGCCGTTACAGAAAGAAAATGCAGGGCAGATTCATATTTCCCAGGTGCTTTAAATGAGGTTTGATGTATTCGGCTGGGAAGGGATTTTTGCCTCCGCCGTGGCTTCTGCAGAGTGAAGCAAACACTTTCAGTCAACAAGTCATAAACTAATGCAATATATTTTGAGGGGATATTGGAGAAAATGAGGTTATTTAGTGTAGACTGGAGGAGGGAACTACTGTTTCTGGGAATCAGAAATGCTGCTACGTTACATTTTTAAACTGTTCCAATCAACAACAAGCTACATTAATGAACATTGTGTCATTCAATGTTTACAACAGCCTTTCAGTTTAAATATTATTGTCACCATTTCACAGAAAAAAAAAGTATGTATATATATATATACATACTTGTGAGAAGGTTGAAATACTCCTGTGTTCAAGAAAGACCAATGGGCTTAAAATTCTAGTTGACAAATCATTTTTCACCCAAAGACTATTTTGGGGAAATATCTTGCTCATGGGGAGGAGAAATAATTCTGAGCCAAAGACGTTTACCTAGTTTATGGCCTAATTTTTATTGCTATAATAATTTTTAAATGATTGAAGTGAATAAGTACATAAACATATACAGCGATAAAATATTTAGATGAGTCAATACTGAAGGCTGTGCCCTGGCCGGTTTGGCTCAGTGGATAGAGTGTCAGCCTACGAACTGAAAGGCCCCAGGTTCAATTCCAGTCAAGGGCACATGCCCGGGTGTGGGCTCCATCCCCAGTGGGGGACTTGCAGGAGGCAGCAGATCCATAATTCTCTCTCATCACTGATGTTTCTATCTCTCCCTCTTCCTTCCTCTCTGAAATAAATAAAAATATATTTTAAAAAAATACTGAAGGCTGTAAAATCTCTCTCCTTTAGAAACAGATAGACCATCATTTACCAAGCTGGGTTTAGATGGGTGGGCTCTACAATTTTTGGTGTTTGCATTTTGATTAGTACAATAGCTATTGAGAATAAATGCAAAATATGAATATTAATTTATAAATTACATGCATGATTGTGTACTACTACAAAACTTTATACATTTCAAAAAACACAAGAGGAATTTAAAAGGATGCAAGGAACTATAGACAAAAATTATTTCATGTCTCTTCCCCCTAGCCCTCAATGAAATCTCCACATCTCCTGTTGGAGACACTCATTAAGACATCCACTAATGGAAGATTTCTCAGGATTTGAATCAGCAAGAGAATATGAAAAGCCAGGAGAGAGGTGGGCAGGGGAAAGAGAGAAAGAAAAGGAGGGAAGAGAGAGAGGAGAGAGATTGAGCATTAGTACAATTTTAAATATAAACTAACTAGAGGCCCAGTGCATGAAATTCATGCACTGGTGGGGTGTCCCTCAGCCCAGCCTGCACCCTCTCCAATCTGGGACCCCTCAAGGGATGGCCTAAACCACAGGGATCAGGCCTAAACCAGCAGTCGGACATCCCTCTCACAATCCAGGACTGCTAGCTCCCAACTGCTCACCTGCCTGCCTGCCTGATTGCCCCTAACTACTTCTGCCTGCCAGCCTGATCACCTCCTAACCACTCCCCTGCTAGCCTGATCAATGCCTAACTGCTCTCCTGCCAGCTCGCTTGCCCCTAACTGCCCTCCCCTGCAGCCCAATTGCCCCTAACTGCCCTCCCCTGCCAGCCCAATTGCCCCTAACTGCCCTCCCCTGCCAGCCCAATTGCCCCTAACTGCCCTCCCCTGCAGGCCTGGTCCCCCCCAACTGCCCTCCCCTGCTTGCCTGCCCCCCCCCAACTGCTCTCCCCTGCAGTTCTGGTCCCTCTAACTGCCCTCCCCTGCTGGCCTGGCTGCCCCTAACTGCCCTGCCCTGCTGGCCATCTTTTGACCACATGGGGTCGGCCATTTTGTGTGAGGGTGTAACAGTCAATTTGCATATTACCTCTTTATTATATAGGATGCCTAGATCATCAACTCTTCCCAGGCAAATAGAGTTCCTAGGCCAGAAGACTTCTCCAGCCAGGCTGTCTGACAAGACCTGCTCTAGAAATTCATAGAAGCATTGCTTGGAAGTTATGAGGGGATGGCAGAAAGTGTTGCCACAGCCTTGTTAGCTATACATGAAATCAGGCTACTTCCCAAAAGCTGGGGACAGAGAGCAGGCATGGAGTTCCCTGGATGGGCCGATGCTTCCACCTGTGACATGAAAGGCTATGAGTCCTCTGAGTGCATGGCTCGGGCCTCCAATGGGCACGTCACTCATGCTCCAACTGCGATGTGCTCATCTCAACAAATGTGCCCCCAGGAAACTATGTCTGTGCACTTTTTGAATGATTATTGTCATCAGCTTCCCAAAGACTTGGAGAAACTGAAGCTATTCAACAAAACCCTACATTTTTCATTCTAAAAAAAAATGTAAGAGTTTTCAGTATTTTCATTTAACCATGAAACCAAGAAAGATGAATTCAAGGGCTCTGAAACAATAGGTTTGTTATTGCTGCAGCTGCTGTTGCCATTGTTGTTATGTTTTCCTGAAGTGCCCTTCTACATACACCTTTTCTGTGCTTTTTCTTGTTTCTTTTGTGCTCTTTTAATTTTGGAAATACATAACAAGTCCCCTTGTTCAAGAGGGTGGGTTGTAAAACAAGTAAATGGAAGTCAGTCTCAAGTTATCTACCAAAAAGAAGTAATGCTTTGGCTGATGGAGATGTTCCAAAATGCATGCAAATTTTGTGTTTAAGGGATGTTCAGAATTTAATTTCCTGATATTTAAAGTCATCTGACAGAACAGGAGGTACAAACGAATACTAACAGTAGGGACATTATATGAAACAAGAAAGACAGAGTTTCTTACCAGAAAAGTATAATTCTGCAAAAGCAAGCTGGTGGGAGAGAGAGAGAGCTCGACTTCTCACCGCAGCCAAGCTTTCTTTGTTTAGCATGATGAGGGTGATTAGTGGCCAGCTCTCTCAGGCAGTGGCTCTGCCTTGCTTCACAATTACCACCAACCTCTTTCCACCTTGGTAATGTGGTGCTGGGTGGGAGGGAGTGGGAGAAGGTGTAAAAAAAAAACAAAAATAAATTCCTCTTTGTCTTAGACAATATTATTCTCAGATCTATTGTATATTATTCTCAGATCCATCTATATATAGCAAATACTCCTTTGAGATCAGTCTAGATCTTAAAGGAACCCCACTGAGAGTATTTAAATGTATCCAAGCAAGAAGTATGGTAATAGGGAATTAAGTAAAGGAAATAATTCATTGATTATATTTATCTGTGTTCCAACTTTTTTTTTTTCCAGTTTGACCAGGGTTAAACTCTAGCTGTGCCTCTATCAATTATGTCCCTAAATCAATTTAATTCTCATCTCTAAGCCATTACTGTTTCCCATCTGTAAAATGGAACAATAATACACACCTCACAGAGATAGTGTGAAGATATATGCTACAGTATTTGAAAAGCATCCAGCCAAGTGTCTGCCGCATAGTAAGTGATAAATAATGCTAGCCCTTTTCCCACTTCCATTGGATTATTTTTAATTAAGTGTTTCACTCTGAAATAATTGTAGATTCACATACAGTTGTAAGAACCAATACAGAGGGATCCTCTATACACTTTAGCCAATTTCCTCCACTGGTAATGTCTCAAAACTATGGTACAATATCACAATCAGGATATTGACCTTGATACAGTCCAGATAGAGTTCCCTCACCACAGGGATTTCTCCTCTTGCCCTTTCAGAGCCAAACCAAATCCTGCCTCTCCCTGTCCCCTGACTCCAGCAGCACTCACTTGTTCTTCATTCTGTAATTTTGTATTTTAAAAATGTTAAATAAATGGAATTACACAATATGTAATCTGCTGAGATTGGCTTTTTACACCCAGAATAGTTACCTGAGGATTCATCCACACTGCTGCATGTGTCAGTAATAGGTATTGTTGCCTTTTATGTGCTAATTATTACATGCTATCCTAACGTATTAGTCTCCATCCACTAATCCTACACACTCCTGCTTACATGATATGGATGCACCACAGTTTGTTGAACCATTTGCCTATGGAAAGATAACTAAGTTGTTTCCAGTTTTATCTATGACAAATAAAAATAATGTAAAATTTTTCTTATAAAAATAAAAAAATTATGAACATTTGTGCACGTGCTTTGGTGTGCACGTAGGTCTTCACTTCTTGGAGATAAATACTTAAGACTGCAGTTGCCAGGTTGTATGGCAGTTGCATGTTTACTTTTTTTTAAAGAAACGACCAAGCTGTTCTCCAGAATAGCGATGCCCTTTTACCTTCTCACCAACAGTGTTGGTGCTCCAGTCTTTGTATCAGCATTTGGTGTTGTCACTGTTTTTTTTTTATTTTAGCCACTGTAGTGGTATCTCACTGTGGTTTTAATTTTGCATTTCCCTAATTATTATGATGTTGAATATGTCCTCATGTGATTTTTGCCATCTATGTATCCTCTTCAGTGAATTCTCCTCGTTTTCCAATGGAATTGTTTGATTTTTTATTATTTATTTTTGACAGTTTTAAAAAATATATTCCAGATCCTAATTCCGTGTAAAATATGTGGTTTGCAAATATTTTCTCCCAGCCTGTAATTTGTCTTTTCGTTCTCCAAATGTGGTCTACTGCGGCACAAAAGTTGTTAATTTTGAAAAGCTCTGATTTATTTTTTTCTTTTATAGATTTTACTTCTGGTGTCAAGTCTAGGAATTCTTTTCTAAGTCTTAGATCCTGAAGACTTTCTCCTTTTTTACTAAAAGTTTATAGTTTTTCATTTCAAATGTAAGTCTGATTCATTTTGAGCCAAATTCTTGATAAGCTGTGAGATTTATTTAGGTCAAGATTCAATTATTTATTTATTTACTTACTTACTTGCTTACTTATTTTTGCCTGTGGCTATCCAATTGCTCCAGCCCCATTTGTTGAAAAGGCTATCCGTCCAACATTGAGTTGCTTTTGTACCTTTGTCAAAAAATCAGTTGGTCATATTCATTTGGGTCTATTTCTAGGTTCTTTATTCTGTGTCATTGATCTATAGATACATCCACATCCACTTCTCTGATCCTAACCCTAGATTATAAACCCCTTGAGG
Source organism: Myotis myotis (assembly GCF_014108235.1). Lineage (NCBI taxonomy): Eukaryota > Metazoa > Chordata > Mammalia > Chiroptera > Vespertilionidae > Myotis > Myotis myotis. Next base: position 165,074,563 of record NW_023416313.1, read on the forward strand.
TATTGGAATAAGTTTTCTTTTTCTTTGTAATTGCCATAAAGTCCAGTTTAGCCCCACTAAACATATAAAAGGTGATCAACAAATAGTTTACAGTGATTATTAACTTCAGCTAAACTTTAGACTTACCTAGAGCGCTTTTAAAATTATTCATACCCAGACCCTACCAAGCTCAACTAGCTCAGAATTTGGAGATGGAGCTCAGGAACTGGAACCTTAGGTGATCCCCAGGTGTGGTATCAAAGAAAGATATCTGACCTTTGAGCCAGATGTTACCACAGAGCCCTAAAGCTCTTGGAATTCCCTGAGCGACAGGTTGATAGGAGCATCTTTTGCTAATGAGATGACGTTCGGCAGCTGCCATATAGTTGCAGAATGGAGACTTGTCAGCAGAAAGATCAATCCTTGATTAGAAGCTTGGAACTTTCAGCCTCACCCACAACCTCCCAAGAGAGGAGAGGGGCTGGAGAGTGAGTTAATTACCAGTGGCAAATGATTTAATCAATCTTGTCTGTAACATGACTCCTCCTTAAAAACCCCTAAATGAGCTTCCAAGTTGGTGAATCCATCCATATGCTAAGAGGTTGGTGCATCCAGCTCCACGGGACAGAAGAAACTCTTGCACTTTGGACCCTTTTGGACCTCACCCTATATACCTCTTCACATGGTTGTTAAATGGTATCCGTTATAATACCCTTTATAATGAACTAGTGAGAACAAGTAAAGTGTGTTTCTGAATTCTATGAACTGTTCCAGCAAATTATCAAACCTGAGGAAGGGGTCGTGGGAAACCTTGATTTATAGCCAGTCAGTTAAAACGTACAGGAGTCCCAGGGCTTGTAACTGGTGTCTGAAGTGGGGGCCAGTCTTGTGGGACTGAGCTCTTAAGCTTTGGGGTCTCCTTAAGCTTTCGGTAGTTGGCGTCAGAATTGAATTGAATTGAACACACAGTTGGCATCCAGGGAATTAGAGAATTGGTTATTGTTGTCAGAAAACACACCAGACCAGGGCATTAGAATGTGCACCCAAAATTGAGGATCTGATTTTCGACAGCCAGGTAGCCACACCAGCAGGTACGTATGACATATGTTATGCATGTTTTAACTAAAAATACAGGGTAAGAGTCAGAAATCCTCTCTTGGTTGTCAGTATCCAGAAACACTGTCCTTGACAAAAAGAAATGAAAATTTATAAAACTTAAATGTTAAAAATATCTTCTTATTGAGGAGGATCATTCTATTTAGGAACCTCAAACACACAATTGTTTTCACAGAGGCAATCTTGAATATGCAACATGTATATATTGCTTTTGCTTTCCAAACTGACCCAGATGGTAAACAGAATGGATTGCAAACAGGTAGAAAAAATCCTGAGAGATGATGGAAAAAACAACTCATAGATACAGACAGCAATATGGTGATTACCAGAGGGAAAGGGAGTGGGGAAGGTAGAAGATGGTATGGGGGATAAATGGATGGCGATGGAAGGAGACTTGGGGTGGTGAACACAATACAATATGCAGATGATGTATTATAGAATTGTATACCTGAAACCTGTATCATTTTATTAACCAATATCACCCCCATTAACACAATTAAAAAGAAATAAATAAAATAAAAAGAAGGAAATCCTGCTATTTGCAACCACATGGATGAGCCTAGAGGATATTATATTAAGTGAAATAAGCCAGACACAAAGAAAAATAGTATACTCTCACTATATGTGGAATCTTAAAAAACAACAACAATGAAATGTTCTAAAACTGGATATTATAATGGGTGCACAACTTTATAAATTTACTAAAAATCATTGAACTATATATTCATTGCATGGGAGAACATATTTGCAAATGTTATCACCGATAAGGGTTTAATCTCCAACATTTACAGGGAGCTCATACAACTTAACAAAAGGAAGATAAACAACCCAATCAAAAAATGGGCAACGGACCTAAATAGATACTTTTTGAAAGGAGACAGAAGAAAGGCCAAAAGACATATGAAAACATGTTCAAAGTCATTAATCATCTGAGAGATGCAAATCAAAACGACAATGCGGTACCATCTCTCTCCTGTCAGAATGGCTATCATCAACAAATCAACAAATAAGTGCTGGCGAGGATGTGGAGAAAAAGGAACCCTCATGCACTGCTGTTGGGAATGCAGACTGATGCAGCCACTGTGGAGAACAGCATGGAGTTTCCTCAAAAAAACTAAAAATGGAACTCCCATTTGACCCAGTGATCCCACTTCTAGGAGTATATCCCAAGAAACTAGGAACACCAATTAGAAAGGATATATGCACCCCTATGTTCATAGCAGCACAATTCACCATAGCTAAGATTCGGAAACAGCCTAAGGGCCCATCAGCAGATGAATGGATTAAAAAACTGGTACATCTATGCAATGGAATACTATGCGGTGGTAAAAAAAGGAGTTCTTACCATTTGCAACAGCATGGATGGAACTGGAGAGCATTATGCTAAGTGAAATAAGCCAGTCAGAGAAAGATAAATATCACATGATCTCACTCATTTATGGAACATAATGAACAACATAAACTGCTGAACAAAAACAGATTCAGAGACAGAGAAACATCGATCAGATGCTCAAACCTCAGAGGGAAGGTAGGGGTGGGTGGGGATAAGGGGAAGAGATCAACCAAAGAACTCATATGCAAGCATATAGGCCTAACCAATGGACACAGACAATAGGGAGGTGAGGGCATGAATGGGGGGGATGGGGGGTAATGGGATAAGGACACATATGTAATAACTTAATAAAAAATTAAAAATAAATAAATAAAAGAAAAGAAATTAAATAGTAACAAAATAAAATTTAAAAGCATCACAAAGAATTTTCTCTTTTTAAAATTAAGAGTGCTTTTTCAAACTTGAATTATATTCTTGAAAGTTAATGCTGGTCGTGGATGAACCAGCATAACACCCAGTGGGGACAAGAATGCACCTTTGTCCATGGGAAAGCTCTTGTTAGGAAGGAAATACAGGCTCTTTGTAAGTCTCTCTCTCTCTCTCTCTCTCTCTCTCTCTCTCTCTCTCTCTCTCTCTCTCTCTCTCTCTCTCTCAAGTGCATGTGTGCGCATGCATGCTCTCTTGCTCTCTCTTTGTTCTGTTTTCAACATAAATTATAGCCATCACCTGAATTTTCCTGCCCCATATTTCTCATCAACTTGAACCTGCCCTCTTTGGCTAGGGTGTGCCCTCAGGGCTCCCCACCTCTGCAATTATACAAACCCCAGGTGGTGCCCTCTGGCCAGTCCACTTCTTTCACTTCTTTTTATGGTTTCATGCCTCCTAACAGAAATAACATCTAGTGTCAGTCAAGAGATTCTCCTTGACCCCAGTGCAGCTTTACTGGTCCTGGCACGCAGCACTGTACCCGGGTCAAAGGGAAGAAGCCAGTGTACTAGTTACTGTCCTGCAGTAGCACTACTGCAGCACTGGGACTGCAGTACAGAAGGGCCCAAGCCCCTACCTGTGACATGCAAATGCAGGCCTCAGGTCAGTGTTTCTATTACTCTCTCCTGGGGGAGGGTCCCTAATTCTTTTTTCCAGCCCCATACCTGCTCCTGGCTACTGTAGGCTGGGTTGAGGTATATGGATGCAGTTAGCAGGTTAGTGATTTGATACCCAATTAAATCAGTGTTCTTGAAATAGTGGTTAAGCATTAAGTAGAGTGTGATGCTGTTGAAAGAAGAGCAGAGAAGAGGCCCGGGAGTGACAGGCTCAGACTCCATTTATGGTCTCAGCAACTCAACTCTGAACATAATGTTTGTACATCTTCTCAGCAAAATAGAAGGTCAACTTTGATCTAAATGCATCCTCTACAAAGCCGGTGTGTCTACAGCCTACTGTTACTGGAGCATGCACTAGAAGACACCAACTTATACTCCTTTCTACACCAAGAGAGGCTCAGAATACTGCATGGTATTTGGACTCCTGTTACATTTCTGCTCACGCTCCATTGCCCCTTATGGGCTGGGAATCATGGCAGCTGCTTACTTGGCCATCCACTAAGCTGATTATGGCCTTAGAGCCAGACCACTGTCCCCAGGGAACTATCCTTTGGCTGATACAGGAGACACTTTTCCTAGGGTATCAAGGGCAGAGAGCCCATGGCCTTCCTCTATGCTCAGGATATAACAGAATTCACACTCGACTTCTGTTGCCAACATCTTCCCAGTTTTCCAAGGGGGACAACTTTCATGTTGGGAATCACGGGCCAGGTAGCAAACCGTTGTGATGCTATGATAAGCTTTTGGGAGTCGATATTTTCAGAAGGGCTTTTAGAACCTTTCAGTCACGCAGATAAAGTAATTGCCCACTGACCTAATACTTGCTGCCCTTTCTGCTAAGCATCTCCAACTCCATTACCAGTTCTTTGTGGAGGGGACATCTGATGCTTCCTCACCACCCTGCGTGGTCTTGGTCGATGACCCACACTCCAACACAGTTTAAGGAGCCACTGGCCCCGTGTAAGTCCCAGACAGCACATCAATCACAAGGCGTCCTGTGGTGCCTAAACTGTTTGAAGCATTCCCCAAACCATAACTAGAATAATATCTGAGTAGAAGAGTTACTCAGCTGGCACAAACAGATTATCTGTAGCATAGATATCATATTAGCAGATTTGATCAAGAGCATGAGAGGCAAAAACTTATTTAAAATTTTATTGGTCTAGTGACTGGCTATCTAGTTTCTTAATTTCATTTTGCTTATATAAGACAAAAACCCAATTTTTTAGTTCCCCAGACGCTAGAACAGCAATTTCATAACAGTTTCTCTGTGAGACCTTTTTGAGAAAAGACAATATGCTGTGTGATGATTCCATTATATTTGCTCAGTAATATTCCCCGAGAACCCAAACCTCCTCTCTGTAGGCCTTGCACCAAAGGGGATAGAAGGGGAGGAAGCCACGTCAGAATATGTTGAGATTCTCCAATGATAAGCAAAATGAAATAAGGATAATTGTTACACATTGTGTATGAACCAACAGTCTTCATTAAATTTGAGATTTTTAGAACGCTATCAGGCTACTCAAGTAGCTACAGTAATAAAACAGACCCCTTGTCCCCCCTTAACAACATAACAACGTGTATGAATCATTTATACAATTTTTTTCTGTCAAATGATGTTTGACAATAATCAGATGATAATGAAATGTATAATTAATAAAAAATGCCAACATCTGTTAGCTTGTTATTACAGACTTCTTTTTCAGTGTATTATTTCAAATGTGTCATCATTAACCTAATTTACATTAAGATCTGCTAAATACAAGCTGCTGTCGTTAGTCGTTAATTTGGGTCGGCACATGACCTCAAGGGGAGGCTCCCCTGTCTGCTCTCCCTCCTCACTCCTCCCTCCTGTCTAACCCAAAGATTCCCCCAAATGTTTTTCCAAACTAGCTGCCATCCCCTTGGCCTGAGGAAGGAGGGCTGTCCCTCAGCAGCAGCCCGTCTGGTAGTCCTTCGTCCAGCCCCCTGCCTATCTGTGGCTTCCTCCTTCACACAGTTGCACCTGGAACCTGGGCCACGTCCTTAGTGGAGAGGACAGGACTCTGCCCTCACAAGGACCAATTAGTGTGGGGTTTTAAACGATTTCTACTCTTGGGCTCATCCCAAGGTTGGGGGCAATTCTCTTTAACGGGACCAGATAGTTTGCACCAATGCAAAGCACGTGTATAGGACAAGCCTGGAGCATCTTGTAGTGCCAGAAAGTAGGAACTTGCTTAAACCAATAAAAAAAAAAAATTTAAGCCAGCAGAGTGAGTGGTATGTGAAAGGGGCACGCATGCCAACTGAAAGAGCTCCCAGTGGCCAAAGCTGGAAAGACTTGAGGGAAAAAATAAAGTAGTATTGAATTATAACCCAAAGTATACAATAAATGTCCATGAAGATATACTGTTATAAATAAGTGATTAAATAGATTAATAAGCGGGAAATGAGAGTCAGATCTCTCCTGCAGAAGAATTCCAAGTCATTTACGGAGGCCCAGCACTCCCAGGAGGGGGACCTGACTCCCCACTGCTGAAGTGTGGGCTGCGCAGGGGGACTTCCTTCCGAAGAGGACAGTATGGAAGGGGAGCGAGTAACATCACAGTGGAGAAGCATCACACACACTACCTCAGCCGGGTGCTCAACACCAACATCAATGTTCACAAATCATGTTGGCAGTTTGTACCTTGGATATGATGTCATGAAAATGGCCCTTCATCTGTGTGTCTTCCTTCCAGAAACCAGTAGTTCCAATCCTATCGTGAGAAAAACATCATAGAAATCCCAATAGTGAGCATTCTTTAAAATACCTGATGAGCACTCCTCCAAAGTGTCAAGGTCATTGAAAACAGCCTGAGAAACTGTCACAGCCAGGAGGAGCCTAAGAGGACAGGACAATTAATGTCACCTGGTATCCTGGATGGGGTCTCGAAACAGAAAAAAGAACACTTCAATACTGGTTTATTAATATCACAAATGTACTAATGAAAGCTGTTAGTGATAGGGAAAACTAGGTGTGGGGATAGACGGGAAGTCTCTGTAACTATTTTCAACATTTTTTTGCATACCTAAAACTTCTAAAAATAAGGTCTATTTTTTTAGGAACTCCCCACTGTAATTTTTTAAAAATATTTTTATTGATTTTTTACAGAGAGGAAGGGGAAGGGATAGAGAGTTAGAAACATCGATGAGAGAGAAACATCGATCAGCTGCCTCCTGCACCACCCCCCCACTGGGGATGTGCCCACAACCAAGGCACATGCCCTTGACTGGAATTGAACCTGGGACCCTTCGGTCCGCAGGTCGACGCTCTATCCACTGAGCCAAACTGGTTAGGGCCCCACTGTAATTTTTAAAAAGAAATATTGGACACCAGTAATAATTCACAATGTGAGAAACAAACAGGCTGGAACCGAAGCAAGATTCCCATGTATGTGTCATCGCACTATCAGCAGGGACAGCCCACGGAGTCTCAGGAAGAAATTAAATGGGCCTGGCTTTTAAGGCACAAATGCCTGTGTTTTATCTTCAAAAACTGATGATGGCTTTAGGACCACCCTTCAAGTCCTGCCTAACTCCACCTTAGAGTGAACTGGTGACATTATCTGAGCCTGGAGGGAGCTCAAAGAAATGTCTCCCACTCAAAATTGGGGATTGACTCACAAATAGATCGGTACCCAGGAAGAAGCGCCCAATGCACTTTAAGGGGTCACCATAAAGGAAGTTGCTTATTAAAGAATTAAAATGAATTTTATACATCCATGAGTCTTTTGAAGTATTCTGTCTTAACAGCCCTAAGTGATGTATTGGACATGTTTCCTTCTCTCTTTTATGAACTGAAGGTCATCAGGATTGGCTACCTGGTTCCTCACTATTAGTGATGGAGCAAAGATGATGTTACATAATACACTTCTCAAGTCAGGAGTTAACTAGTCACGCGCACATACTAAAATCCTAATTATGTGCACCCAAAGCAATCTTACATATTCATGTTAAATATGGCCATACACAGGCCAGTCTGGGAGGAGAGCTGAAAATTGCATACCTTTTTCTTTTTAAGATTACTTCTTGAACAGAAAGTGGTAATAATAATATCACACACCTACACAGTCCTTTATATTCAAGGAACTTCACAGTACTTCACCAATTATTTTTCATATCCACAGGGCTCACATTTCTTGGAAAAGGAAGTCAGTAGTGATATTAAAATTTAAAAAAAATAATAAAAAACAACAGTCCCCAATGGTCTGCCTTTTCAAAGCCAAGTTAAATGAGACTGAGTGGGAGGGAGGAGGAGTTGCCCCAGGTCCCCACAGCTTCTTCTGGCCCTGCAGCATCCAGCTCTCTTTATCCCCTCCCCACATGTTTATGCAGTTTAGAGATCAGGGCAGAAAATAATGAGTGGCCATGGTGAGCAGGAAACAAGAGCCACTTATAGAAATATCATGGCTTTAAGCAGATTTTTAAAATACATTGAAAAATACATTGAAGTGAGACTTGGGTTTGTTGGCAGAGGATCTAGCTGTGGATCCTGGGTCTGTTATTTGCTGTTTCCATAGCCATTGGAAAGTCTCTGTTTCTCCATTACTCTCTCTCTCATCCTCTCTCTCCCCTCCCTCCCCTCCCTTCCTCTCCCCTCCATTCTCCTCCCCTCCCCTCCTAGCCCCTCTCCTCTCCTATCCTCCCCTCCCTTCTCTCTCTCTCTCTCTCTCTCTCTCTCTCTCTCTCTCTCTCTCTCTCTCTCTCTCTCTCCTCCCTCTGTCCCTTCCCCTATCCCTCTTTCTCTTTGTGCCAGTTTCAAAATGCCTAATTCCTGCCTCATGGCATGGTGCATGGAGCTCAGTGAAGAAGAAGAATCTGCATCTTGGCGAGGCCTGGGCCCAGATTGGCTGGACTCTTCTGAAGAGCTCTTGGCCAGGAGTTTGTGGGAAATGAGGCTCCTTTTGTGAGGAAGAGGGAATTCCCCTGGCTCATCCCACCTAAACTCCCATTTCTCAGGCAAGCATCCAGGTTGGCAGGACCACTGGTCCATGCTCCTCTCCAGCTATATCTGCCTTCACACCTTCTTGCCCTTGTGTTCTCCACCCCCGCTCACTGGTATTGCTCACTTGAGAAAACTCACCTGCACTGTACCTTCTGCGATAATCCCAGCACTCCTACTGTGGAGGGCGCTCTGTGTGCGCCTCTCAGGTGGAACAGAGCATCCTGTGCGGCAGCTGTTGGCTCCTTTGCCTGCCTTTTCCTCTAGCCCCGAGGGCTGCATTGCCAGGGCTCAGCGCAGCGTCTGACACATCATAGCTACTCAGTGTTTCCTGAATGAGTTACGATCTATTTCCCCAGCCTCCATAATGGAGGCAGCCTACCTAACTTGGTAATGATGACAGAATCAGATCTTTCTGTATTTTGGAGAGAAATTGATGGACATTATTGTTCTGTGTGCAGATAAGTCAGATGCCTATTGAAGTGGATTCTAAAGCAGCCAGTAAAGGTGTTAGCTGTGGGCACCAGCAGAAACAGAGCATGTCTGGGCTGAGAAGAAGCATAGAGGTGACCAGTTCAGCCTCCGCTTTTCACAGATGAGTAAACCGAGGTGCTGGGTTTAAATATCCGGGCCCTCAGAGACACTGCAAGTCTTTGACTCAGAACTCTTCTCTTTTTACACTTCTGCACCCTGTGATAGAAACAAATAACCACACACACACACTCAATCAATAGCTCCTGAGTTACCACTGTGAGTTCAGCAGAGGCATGGATTTTGGGGCACCCAAGGCCACAGGCCTCACCTTCAAAGGCTTTTATGTCTCATTGGAAAGGCAAGACATGCACACATCTAGATAAACGCAAGGCACAATCCAAGAAGAGGTTCAGACACCAGAAGACCTGGGGAGGTGCAGCCAGGAGTCTGTGAGAGAGGGAGCCACAGAGTCAGAATTGGAGCAGAGAGTGGATCATGACCTTCAGGGGTGTGGAGCTGAATATGAGATAATGGTGCGGAAGTTCATTCCGGGAGCACAACATCAGGACAGCAAGGCAGGAGGGGTGGGGTGATGCCTGATTGAATCCTGTGCTTTCATTGTGAACCAGCTCAGGTCGTGTTTGGAAAATGGTAGACTGGCTCGATATATTGAGAGATGGAGAAAGAGATGGAAACAGAGATAGGAGTAGAGGTGGATAGTGAGCTAGAAAAAGGAAGAGGCAAAAGAAGAGTAGGCTGGGAATTATTCCAGAGCCCAATTCTCAGGAAGGAGTCCCTGATGCATAAGGAAAAGGAGTTAGAATGGTGCAAGTCTCTACTGAATCACGCATGGGAGATGTCTTTTTTAGCTGTTGTGTGTGACATGGGTGAGCAGGTCTTCTCGAACTTCTACATATTTGCTAATTACCTGGGAACCTTATTCAAATGCAGATTCTGATTGAGTTGATCTATCAAGGGGCTTGAGGTTCTGCGTTCATAACATACATCCGTGTCATTAGCAAAGGTGCAAAGCATATCTCTGAGGACAGTCAATCCCCCCAATCTAGACTAGTGACCCTCTTTTTGGGTCTTTTAAAAACTATGCCAGGTCTCCCCCAGCCTTTCTGTTTTGTTTGCTGCAATAAAAAGCATTCAAAGATCAAAATATCTGCACCATTTTTTTATTCTCCGACTTAATATTTACCCCTTCAAACATCATATACTTTTAACAGTTCATCAGTTTCTGGCATATGTGGGTCCTCGATGCATGGCTGATAAAGGAGTGAACACGACATGCAGGTGCGAAGTGCATGCACAGTTACATCGTCAGCATTAAAAACCACTGTGTCATGGATAACGTCATGTCATTTAAGTAAAACTGTTTAATTGTGATAAAACTGGATGGTGTCAACTGCACATTTTGATGGGATTGATCCTAGCTTTTTGCTCCTGTACAAAAGGAGGGCTTTTCCACACCAAATTGCTTACGCTGGTGAGTCATGGAAACAAGTGAGGTGGCCCGTGGGCCTGTCCTGTTCCCACCACTGTAGGTGTCTTCCTTTGGAACCTGATTTTGTTTCAAAGGGTGAAATGAAGCTTATTCATATTAAGAAAGGGGGTAAAATTAGCATATTGGAGATTTTTCTGGACACACCGTGCTGATCTGCATGTCTCTAAAAGGGCAAACACATCTGTTTCCAAGACAACAAAAGAACATCCACTCTGGTGACAAGGTTGAGACCAGGCTGTCGCCAGGGAAGAAAGCATGCGGGTGCTGAGACTGCCGGAGACCTGGTTGGGCTCCAAATTGGTTTCACTGCTGGCAGCTTGGATGGTCCAGAGGAGAAGGGGAAAGGCAGCCTGGGAAAAATCTGTGGTGCTTTTGCTCCTTATAGGAAACATCTTTAAGGAAACAGTCAAGTTGTGGATAATGAGCAACTTCCTTTCATCTTCTTCCTCTTCTCGTTTATGGTGTTGCTGTTGTCATCGCTGTAACAATTTCTAACGTAAGGGGTCACGCCTCCCTCTCTGTAGGCAGAGGGCAAGCATGTGCTGTCATGTGTAATTCGCAAAACATCTAGGAAACAATAAGCCTTCCAAAGTGGCTCCTCATCCAGCCCACTCCCTGGCAGCCTCTCCCAGTCCTCCTTTCACAGACACTATTTGATTTGCAGGTTGGCTGGGCTCCAAGGTGGTTGCAGAATGGGTATGAGATGTATGCCAGGTGATTTGAAGAAGGTCATGTGAGATTATAACGCCTACCCAGAAATGAGAATTGACTGAAGACATTTGGAAGTATCTCCATTATTTTAAAAAACATATTTTCATTGATTTCAGAGAGGAAGGGAGAGGGGGAGAGAGAGACAGAAACTCAATGATGAGAGAGAATCATTGATTGGTTCCCTCCCACACACCCCACCCTGGGGCTCCAGTCCCAAACCCGGGCATGTGCCCTGACCTGGAATCGAACCATGATGCTCAACCACTGAGCCATGCTGACCAGGCAGTATCTCTGTTTTTTATAAGAAAAATACACTTCTGAAGAAGAAAATAGTAGTGGAATCATTTGGGGGAAAGAGAAACCCCCCCCCCAATGGTATTTTTAAGATTTTTACAGTGTAGAGAAGAAAATCAAAGAGCCATAGCTAAGCTGGAAATGTTCTGTGGACAATACGACCCTGGGTCACTGCATTCTCTCTAAGCCCAGAGGACTGAGTATATACTGATCCGTATTCATACTTAGGAGCACGCATTCACTTTCTCAGATCTGAGGACAAAAGCAGCCGGGGAGTCCAACTTCAGGATAAGAGCGAAGGGGTAGACGGCTGTGTGAGTAGAACTGGATTTACGTATTCACTAGGCAAACATGTCCCCTTTGGCAAAATATGTCACGAGCTGAAAAATATATCGCTCTGCACCATCTTCTCTGAGAGAAGCTGTGGTAAACAAATTTCATGAAAGAACAGGATTTTCAGAGACTGAAAAAGGCTGGCATGTAGGTTTCCTCCAGACTGCAGCTGTGACCAAAAAGAATCAGGCAGAACTGTGATAACTGTGCAGAGCCCTCCCCCCACCCTACCCTAGCCCACTAAATCCCTGGCTGATCATTTTTTTCTTGTCACTGCTGATTCAATGGCAGGTACAATATTAGCTTAGTGTGGGCTTTCCAAAGACAAGACAAAGCAACATTGTTGGGCTATGCAGTCTAAATGTTGTAATTACAGTTTTCCTCTGAGAGCGATATTTTGGATATAAAGTGTACTTTACAATGTAGTGGGTTTTAACTACCAAGATATACACCTTTCTGAGGAAGCCCTATTAAAACAATTTAATAGTATGTCAGCAAGTACCAGTGTGTACATGAAAACAGAATTCTGTGGCTTGTTTCCCTGCAGGGAGCGAGTTCTGCCAGGGTCTGTGAAGGGCTGTTGAGGCTCACTTTGAACTAACGGGATTACATGGTTGGAATGATATCCATTGAAAGTCTTTATTTTCCAGGCTGACAGATGGGGGGCACACTGAAGAAGTACTGAGTATTTTTTTCATGTATAAATGCACATGTTCACATAGATTTCCAAATTAACACAACATATTGATGCTTTAGTGACCAAGCACATATGTTTAAAAAGAGGAGAAAATAGGAACACATTCATTCTTAAATCAGTATGGCCAATTGCAGGTGAAACTAAATTCATTCTTTTTGAATCTTGGAAGTTCCATTGAATGAAGTTTTCCCAGGTCAGAATCCCAAAGTGTGGGCAGGCCTTGGCACTGATGGCCTTTATGGAGGCAAATTATACAGAGGATCCGAATAGCCTGGCTTAGCCTGCAAACTGTACAGTGGGGAGCGCTTGTTACATAGCACAGCTCAGAAGCAGTGGAACACTTCCTAAAAGTGGAACCAGACTTAACATTCCATCCCAAGGCAGGGACAGAGGGACAGGAGCTGAAATATTCTCTCCTACACACTTGCATGCTTATATTCTGGACAGGTTGGGGGATATAAAATCCAACAGAAAACAAACCTACTTGATGATACAAAACCTAAACTATATATTAGTAACATAAAACCACCTGTGTATTTATGTATAAACTAGAGGCCTGGTACACGGTGGGGTCCCTTGACCTGGCCCTGCACCCTCTCGCAATCTGGGAGCCCTTGAGGGATGCCAGACTGCTGGTTTCCGCCCGATCCCCTCAGGCCAGGCTGAGGAATCCCACTGATGCGGCTTCTAGTATGCATATAAGATCTTTGGTTAATCTCTTCCCACCCTCCCCCCTTCCCTCTGAGATTCATCAGTCTATTCCATGTTTCCATGCCTGTGTGTTAGGCTTTTATTATATATAGACTAGAGGCCCAATGAGCAAAATTCGTACAAGAGTAGGCCTTCACAGCCCCAGCTGCCTCGGCCCTCACAGCCCCAGCTTTGTCCCAAAGGTGGTCCAGAAAGTCATCCGGATGGTCATTCTGCTATTCGGCCATTCTGTCAATTTGCATATTACACTTTTATTATTATACTAGAGGCCCGGTGCACAAAAATTTGTGCACTCGCGGGGGGGGGGGGGGGCGGGGGTCCCTCAGCCCGGCCTGTGCCCTCTCGCAGTCTGGGACCACTCAGGAAATAACGACCTGCTGGCTTAGGCCTGCTCCCGGGTGGCAGAGGGCAGGCCCAATCCCTAGGTGCAGCCTCGGGTCAGGCTCAGAGCAGGGCCAATTGGGGAGTTGGGGCGCCGCCCCCTGTCATGCACAGAGCAGGGCGTATCAGGGGGTTGAGATGCCACCCTTAGTCATGCTCAAGGTAGGGCCAATTGGGGGGTTGGGGCACTGCCTGCCCCCTGTCACACTCAAGGCAGGGTCGATGGGGAGGTTGCGGTGCCACCCCCTGTCACGCACAGAACAGGGCCCATCAGGAGGTTGAGGAGCTCCCCCCTGTCACTCACAGAGTAGGGCTGATAGGGGAGTTGGGGCACCGCCCCCTGTCACACACAGAGCAGGGCAGATCAGGGGGTTGGGGCGCCGCACCCTGTCACACTCAGGGCAGGGCCGATGGGGAGGTTATGGCTCTACCCCATCACACACAGAGCAGGGCCTGTGGCGGGGGGGGGGGGGGGGGGGGCGCCGCACCCTGTCACACACAGAGCTGCAGGGTGATCAGGGAGTTGGGGGCTCCCCCCTATCAGGCACAGAGCAGGGCTGATCAGGGGGTTGGGGTGTGTTCCCCTGTCACAAACAGAGCAGGGCGGATAGGGAGGTTGTGGCCCCACCCCCTGTCACACACAGAGCCGCAGGGTGATCAAGGGGTTTGGGCGCTGCCCCCTGTCACGCTGATCCTGGTGCTGGGAGGCATATTACCCTTTTACCATATAGAATAGAGGCCTGGCGCATGGGTGGGGGGCGGCTGGTTTGCCCTGAAGGGTGTCCTGAATCAGGGTGGGGGTCCCCACTGGGATGCCTGGCCAGCCTGGATGAGGGGATGATGGCTGTTTGCAGCTGGTCACACACCCTTCAGGGTGGGGGTCCCCACTGGGGTGCCTGGCCAGTCTGGGTGAGGGGCTGAGGGCTGTTTTCAGGCTGATGGGTGACTGAAGCTCCCAACTGCTCCTTTTTTTCTTTTTGTTTTTTAATTCTGGGCCAGCTTTAGCTCTGAGGCTTGGCTCCAGCTCTTAGGCCTCCGCTGCTGAAAGCAGGTATCTGGTTTGTTTGGGTTCTATAATCGAAACACTGTTTCAACTCCAGCTCTGAGATCCCGGCTGGCTGAAAGCAGGTTTCTGGGGTTTTGTTTAGCTTCTATATTTGTAACAATGTTTCAAACTGCAAGCTCAGAGGCCGGCAGCGGCAGGCGGGGAACGTTGGAGTCCTCCGTCACTGAAGCAAGCAAGCCTCATGTTCGCTTCCAGCTGCCTGGCTGCCGGCCACTATCTTGGCTGGCAGTTAATTTGCATATCGCCCTGATTAGCCAATGGGAAGGGTAGCGGAGGTATGACTAATTACCATGTTTCTCTTTTATTAGATAGGATATTACTTATATATAAATAAATGAACACGTATTTTTATGTGCCTATATTAACATGTCAATATGTCGATGTCAATTGATGACACAAAAAATATATGTATATAAAATGCATTCTCATGTGTATGTATGTATTAATATATGTTTATTTGTATGTAAATGTGTGTACACATGCTTTGAACTGCCCTATTATGGTATCCTATCTAATAAAAGGATAATATGCAAATTAACCATCACTCCATCACAAAGATGGCAGTACCCATAACCACAAAATGGCGGTGCCCAGTCCCCTCAGCCCCATTGCGGGGAGCAGTGGGTGAGCGGCATGACTGGATCTGCCTGAGGGCAACAAGCCCCAGCATCCCATGTGCCCCAGACCATGGAGGGAGGACAGACAGGCCTCTGGCCAGAGGCTGGCTGGGGCATGGGATGCTGGCATCGTTGCAGGCCAGGCTGAGGGACCCCCCTACCCCATGCACAAATTTTGTGCACTGGGCCTCTCGTGTATTTATAATATTGAATTTATGACCATAAGGAACCCATTTAATAATGTGAATAAATGGTCATTCCTGTTGCTCTCTATGGTTGTCTCAATGTTGGAAGGAGGCAAGAGGCTATGGAAGGGCTCAGGTATAAAGAATTGGATACAGGGCTTTATGTGTCAGTTAAGCAGAAGCACTGAGTCAGATAGACAGATGGAAGAGGCACATCTCCAAGATGTATCTGTGGGGTAAAATGTACTAAAAATAAATGCTGCCACAGATGACACTGAGTCATTCAAAGCTGAACTGCATGAGCCATCGGGACATTATCCGCTGAGAGGGAACAACTGCCCAACACCAGTCAAAGCAGCCTGCACCGAAAGGGGATTCACTCAGAGACCTCCCCCTAAGTACAGGGGGAGAAGCTGCACCAGCCACAAGTCAGGGCTACAACTCTTTCTTGTGCAAATGCCTGGACAACCCACAGACGGAGGTTCACTTTCATAGAAGCCACATCTCTATAGCTATTCAAAGATATTGCTACAAAACAGCTCCTGTAGGCAGCTCCCATAATGACAGAGTGAGGGTTAACAGTGTACTGTTAACATTTCTTTCTCCAAAAGCTCCAGAGTCTTGGCTGAAGAAACATTAAGTGAAAAAGCATATATAGGCTTTATTAGGTATACACTGAAAGTAATTCTTGTGAACATAGCTGCTTACCATCCCCAGGTAACAAAATAGGGGTTGGAAGCCAGGTTATTGGCCTCCTGTGTCCTTTTTCAATCACCACCTCCAACACAGATAATATTTACCGCGCATCTGTGCTGGGCCAGTGACGTGCTAAGCATTTTAGGTGTGGCTACATTTTATCCTCCCAGCAGTCTTGGGAAGAAGACTCCAGCACTGGATGCACTGACTGTGCAAGGCTACTGTGCTAGAGGAATTCAGGGGTCAGGAGTAGATCTGGGTTTGTCTTACTCTGGAGACCTAGCCCAACTGCTGTG
The DNA here is from genome assembly GCF_014108235.1 of Myotis myotis. Lineage (NCBI taxonomy): Eukaryota > Metazoa > Chordata > Mammalia > Chiroptera > Vespertilionidae > Myotis > Myotis myotis. The sequence continues at coordinate 165,091,028 of NW_023416313.1, forward strand.
CTACACAGTCCCATTCACGGTATCCAGATACCACCCCATAGACAAAGATGTTACCGTCACCCGGAGAGGGGCTTGTGATGCAAAAGCAAGACAACATCCAGTCTGGGAAACCACTCTGGCTACTGGAGAACTCACAGCTGAGTGATTTTTTACTTAATTCGCATTTGAAGATGTGCTGCCGTGAGAGAGGCTCAACATAAATGCTACCATATATAACTGACCTCCAAATCAGTAATTAATTACTGGTTTCCCTCTCAAGATACCATGAATTTATAGAGTGGTTTGTATCACAGGTGGCTTTCATTTCAAAACTAATATTTATTGTCATTTTATCTTTACAATAACATTAGGCAAAACAATCATTTTTGTCTCCACTTAGGAAAATGAGACTCAGAGTGGTTAAGTAATTCACCAAACCCAAGGCTAGTATCACACCGACCTGAGGCATAAGTCCAGGGTGGTGTTGCCCTTACTCTGCTGCATCTCAGTCAGCAGACTTTCTGCATCTTAATGTAGCCGGCTTTCCCAAATGTATTGAGTGCAAATAAACAGTTTGGGCAGGGGGGCACACACACACACACGCACAAAGACTCAACATCTGATGTACTGTTAACAATAACATTTCCAATTGTTTCAGTTTAGGATAGCTGGCCTTGGTATCTAGTCCCAAGGACACCGTGAAGGACCAGGATTTCAGAGGGCGGGTTCATTTTTACAGGACAGAACCTATAGCATAGGAAGCATCCATTAACGTTTGTTGAGTGGGTAAATAACTATAATCCCAGCACAAGTTTTCTATAACAAAAAAGCTAACCTTCACCATTACTACCTCTGGAAAAAGAAACTGTGAAGTAATGGCAGGTGAGTGAGTCGTGTTCAAACATTAGTTTCTTTTAGATCTGGAAACATCATAATTTGTCAACATCTTATTAATCTATGTATCTGTATTGTTACTCTGTGCTCTCCTCCTTTCCAAGATATATGTATTTTGCCAAACTATTGCTTAAAGAAGTATATTTCAAGTACATGATAGAGCATGATCTCATAAATTCATTTGTATTTTCCCAGTAATGGTCTAGTTGAGATGAGAAATACAATGGAAATAAACAAAGTAGTGTCTCATGTTTAGGCACTTAATAGACTTGGAGGTAAAAGACTAACACTCAAGAAACAAAGGGTATATGGGTGAGGAATAAACAGCCTGGCTGCTCTGGACTGACTGTGTGCTCTGGACTGTGTTCTAGGAATTCATTAAAGTGGAAGACCATTTTTAATTAAAGCTTCAAGGAGGTCAGGCATTGAATTGAGTCTAGATTTTCTCTTGCCCCCAGTGGCACATCCCACAATTTTGTCACCAAAGCCTGGGGTCCTTTCTTTGCAATCTCTTTTATATCCATTTCCTCCCCCCAACACATTACTACCCTCTCAGTTCATAGATTTGAGTCTTTGATGGACTTGGGACTGTGGTGAATCGGGAGACATCCCCGGAGCCCACGTTTGGAGTCACAGAGTAGTATTTGAGTTCTAGCTTTGTCAAGAAAGGTGTGAAATTCTCTGAGTCCCACTTTCCCCCCACTTGTATTAAATGAGATAAATGTGGAACACTTCATAAAATGGTAAATTCTATAAAAATGTATGGGATTATTGTCCTTATCCCCTAAACTGTATTGTGTGCCCATCTTCTGTCTCCAAATAATACCGCACACCAGCAGGGCAATCATTTTCCTAAAGCATCCCCTCAGTTATGTGCTTATTAATGAGAAAGGCTTCATCGTTCTACACAATTAGGCCCAGATTCCTTGTCCAGCTTCTGAGCCACTGCCGCCCTGTGTGCACCTCCCTCAGCCCAGCTGTACCAGCCACTCCCTTGTGCTTTGCAACCATAGCATCTGGCCTGCCTGAGCACACCTCGGACGCTGGGAAGTCTGGGCGTCCTTCAGGAGTGGCCTGCTGAAAGACTGGACTCTTCCCTAATTTCCCAAGTTGGTGGTGATCTCATCCTACTTTTATTATTCATAACCTGAGTTTCTGAATCATTTCTTTTGTGCTATACATTATATATTGCTCTACTTCACTAGGAAGTAATTCCCGGAGATCAAGAAATAATACTTATATTTAGAATTCCCCACTCCCTTTAAACAGCGATTTGTGCATAGCAGCTTCACTCAGTTCCTATCAAGTGAATGCATGCTTCTAAGATATAAAATGACACAAAAGAAAAGCAGAAAACATACCCATTGTTTTTATGAGAAATGCTACCTGGCCTTTGTGTGGTTGGCTGGGTTTACAGGGGACTAGTGCATGAAGGGTTAAGAAACATTTTACTAACAACTGCAGCTGTTTGTGGGGGAGCTCAAGGACATTATGAGATTAGCGAGAATAGGACTTTGAAGTCTGTCTTAGTGTCTGGAATTCCCCAGTCCCCCACCTCCAACCCCTCTTACCCCCTTCTCTTCTTCAAAACCCACACCCCTCTCCACTCTCCAGGGAGTGTTAAAAATGCAAGTATGGAATTATGTAGCTAAATAATGCAGAGTGCTTTTGACTCATATACACACAGAGGTCCTTGCTGGGCATTCTTTGGTCCACTCTAAGCTAAGTGTAGACTATGCCCCTATGGCATACATTACTAAATAATAATAATAATAATAATAATAATAATAATAATAATTACTTAAAGATTCTACATGTAACTGTTTCTCACAAATCACAAAAGAAAGCAAGGTCCAAATAAAGATTCAAAGACTGTCTTGGTACTATAATTGGCTCGTTGGTACTCCTGGTGCACGGAGATTGCCATGCCAAGAACTGGGAACATTGATAGACGAACTCTCCATGCATGCGTATTCCTCCAGGTTCTTTTGGCTAGGTAAGGGTATGATAAAAAACACTTCTGTCTTCTTAGCAGATAAACATGCTCATACACCTGGCAAGGTATAATTGAGGGAAGATCAGTTTCCCAGGAAAATGCACTATAATGAGAAATATTCTTAAATCAAGGCTGAATCACTCTTTGCATAGAAAAACTTCAAATGGAACTGTAACCTGAAGCTGTTCGCATGTAAGTATGCTTAATGTGCAATGGAATCTGCACATAAAAAGAAACTTGACTCCTCAGGAAATAATAGAGACTCTTCAAATAGGCAATGAAAATAAAAATCACAGAAAGCAGAGAAAATCGACTGCTGGTGGTAATTCCTAGTCCTCACACACTTTGCAAACCCAAACTCCTTCAGAGCCAGGCCTGTAGAGAATAGGGTTGATGGCACTTTGTGTGTTGAATGTTCTTTTGACTGACTTGCCCTTTTCTATGCAGAGCCTGAAGGTTCTCCAGGAGCCACGCGAGACCCAGTGCCTCTGCAAAGCTTTGACTAAACACTCTCCTAACAGCAATACTTACTATATTTGCAATTCAATGAGGTGCTCCTAAAATAATTATTTAATGTGGATTATAAATGTCATATGCCTTGTCCATGCAACAATATTGTAAGTTTCTTGGTAGTAAGAAAAAAACAAACACATTTTTTGGAGGCTGCATGGTATATAGCCACACAGAAGGCGTGCTTGTCCATGAATAAATGGATGGGGAATTCATCAAGGATTAAAAGTCCCCTCCTCATCCATTCCCAAATAAGTGTAGTGCATCATTAATATATTTACCACATATTTAATGGGACTTACATTGTTCCAGGCACTGTATTAGGCTCTAGAAACTTAGTGGTGAGCAAAATAGGGATAGTCCCTGCCTTTGGACATTTATAGTGATACTAGAGGCCCAGTGCACAGAATTCATGCATGGGTAGGGTCCCTAGCGGCTGCTGGCTGCCGGCCCGGGGCCTCCCTTCATTCCTTGCCACCCCCTGGTGGTCAGCACACGTCATAGCAAGTGGTTGAACTCCCAGTCAGCAGAACTCCCGAGGGGACACTTTGCATATTAGGCTTTTATATATATAGATTGACTCTTATCTTCCATGTTGATGGAATTGTATCCTTAGACCAAGGTCTAAGGAGGTTACTATTTTTTCTTAACCTAAGATAAGGATGTAAGAAAGGATGATGACCTTTCCACTCCATATTGGGAGATTCTTCCTCTTTTAGTTTAAGGTGTTAGATCTCCATTTACAACTGTTTATCCAGTTTTTAAATTACGTGATGGATCTTTCTCCTTCTCTCCATACCTTTCAGGACTCCTTACTGAGGAAGTTGAAGTGAATGCAGTTGGATGGCTTCTACATCCCCAATTCAATAGATCTCAATCTGGCTCCACATTTTAATAACCTGGGGTGCTTTTAAATACATTATAAATACCAAGTTCTCACACACAGAGATTCTGATTAATTGGCCCAGGTTGGGAATTGGACATTCACATTTTCTTATTTAACTTCCCAGGTGATTCTGGTATGAAGCGATGGTTGAGAACTACTCTCATAATTTCTGCCTCTCCATAATTATATTCTTAAATCTGTCTGAATAGAAAGTCAGGAACCTAAGAGGGAATAATATGTGCACATGTATTGTTGCTATAAATACTTACATATGTCTTTTTAAAGGTTATAGGCAGCTCAGGAAAATTACATAGATTAGTATATGACTTTTAAGTGAGCATTCACTTTATTTTAAATATTGCAAATATAATAAGGTTTCTTTGAAGAAGATGAATCAAAAGGTCATTATTCATATTTGCAAACCTATTGTGGGAAGAATGGAGGTCTTAGAATTAAAGGAAGTTCTGCAAATTATTAATGTGTTTTGAAGCTTCTCTGTACCTCCATGCTCTCATCTGTAAGTTGGCCATACCAAGGTTTACCTGTGAGAGTTACTTTAAATGTTAAATGAAAGTTCAAATACAGTTGACCTTCATTATTCTTGGATTCTGTAATTGTAAAGTAGCTTGCTTGCCAAAATTTATTTGTAACTCCAAAACCAATAGTTGTGGCACTTTTCTAAGCATTTGTCGACATTCACAGAGTAGTAAAAATTTTCATTTGTTTGACACACTTTTCCAGTTGAAGCAGAACAAGATTCCATTCTTCATTCTTGTTTCAGCCCTCATACTGTGTTTTTCAACCATTTTCATCTCATGGCATACATAAACTAATTACTAAAATTCTGCTACACACCAAAAAATATATATTTTGCCAATCTGATAAAAAAATAGGTATAATTTTGAATCATTCACACTGGATGGCTATTGTTGTGTTGGCTATTGCCATTTCTTTTTAAAATATGTTTTATTGATTTTTAGAAAGAGAGGAAGGGAGAGTGATAGATAGAAACATTGATGAGATCGATTGGCTACTTCCTGCACAGCCCCTACTGGTGAATGAACCCAGGCATATGCCCCAACCAGGAATAAACCATGACCTCCTGGTTCATAGAACAACTGCTGAGCCACACCAACCAGGCTATCCTATATAATAAAAGCCTAATATGCAAATAGACCCTAATGGTGGAACAACCGGTGGAATGACCAGTAGCTATCATGTGCACTGACCACCAGGGGCCAGATGCTCAACACAGGAGCTGCCCTAACCTGCAGGCCCCAGGGCTGTCAGCAGCAGCAGGGTGCTTGAGTGGCAGGGCCAGTGAGCGGGTGGCACCAGGCTGGCCAAGGTGGGTGCCACCAGCGGCCTTCCTGATTGTTCTGCCAGTCGCCCCACAGATTGGCCCTGATCACCAGCCAGGCCAAGGGACCCTACCCGTGCAAGAATTTCATGCACTGGGCCTCTAGTAGGTTCTTAAAACTATATATAGTGGCATACTTAGGATTTCTGTATAAACAACCAATATGATTCCCCATGTGTTTAAGTTGTCTTTGTGTCTTTTAGTAGAGTTTTATGGTTTTCGTCAATTTGTTCCAACTCATTCTTAGTTTTTTCCCTAAGATTTTAACATTATTACTATTGTCACAGACAGTATTTTTCTATTTTAATTTTTAATTGAGGAGTTACAAGTATATATAATGAAGTTACTGATTTTTGTATTTCCTATTTTTTTGTTAAATTTACTTTAAAATTTAACTCAGAAAGAGAAAGAATGTATCTAAACAATTCATGTTCTCCTCCTTTGCAACATTTATGCCTTTCATATTGATCCATCAAAACTTAGAATTCATAGAGAAATAAATGTAGAGCGTGCAATGACAGAGGATTAATTTCTTTATTCTGGCCTTAACATGACAGTTGTAGTGTCTTCTTATAAGGAAGATAGTGGTAGTTGATTTGAGATATTTTTATGATGCTGAAGATGTGTTAATTTTTACCTAAAATGTTATTGACTTTTTGAAAAATTAGATGTGAAATCTTATCCAAATCTTTCAACATCTCTCCAAAAGTTCCTATAGTTTATCCTTTACATAGCAGATGTAATTAATCATAAAACTAAATATACTAAACCATCTTTGCTTTCCTGGAATAACTGGGGGAATCTATATGGTTATAATGTGTTATTTTATTTTCTCAATTCTTAAATGCCATCAATTATTATGGTAAAGAACTTTTCAATGAGAAAAATAAACATTACTATGTAAGAAATACATGTGAATTTTGAGGTGCTTCTCTATTTCAAAAACATCAAACTGTGAAAAATATATAGCTTAGAATTTAAAAAATAAAGAAACAAGATAAATAAGAAATAAGATAGAAGATTCCTGAATTTATATTTCAAATATTTATTTTTAACTTTAGCAATGGCATTCCTAAATGACACTGGACAAAGTTTTGTCCAATTTTGGTGTTGGATTCTGCAATCTTTATGCCCATACTTGTAAATACTTGACCCATCATTTTCTAGCGTCTATTATGATATCTTACATAGCTATATGTAATGTTTTTTCACAATAATCTATGTAATAGTAGCAAGTTATGCTAAAAAATGTTAAATTATATTAGGTATATTCTGTTTAAAAAGGCATAGAGACTAGCATTCAACTTCCCTAAATTGATAACACAATAATTTAGAATATATAATAAAAGAAAATATACCATTTTAAATAACAACAACAGAAATCTAGGATTAAGCTGAACAAAAAGTTGGGATGACTTTTATGAAGAAAACTATTGTGGAACAAAAAGGTTGTACCTTATCCTTGAACATTCGGTCTCAACATTGTTAAGATATCAGTTTTTAAATTAATGAATTTGATGGAATCCAAATTAAAATACCAATAGATTTATTTAAATTAGAAAAACAGAATCTAAAGTCTTTGTGGAAAAGTGAATACAAGGGAATATCCAGAAATTTTCAGAAAAATAGAAATAATAAGTGAGATGTAACTTAATTGCTATGTAAATGCATTTTAGAGTAAGAAATTTGGTACTAGCACATTATATATAATTAGAACAAGATAAAGAGTCCAGTTCAAAATATATCTAGAAAATTTAGCATTTAATATGTGTCATGTTAAAATCAATGAAAAAACAGGAATTGGTCAGTAAGATTGTATTGGGAAAGTGGCCAGCCTTCTGCAAAAGGATAAAGCTATGTCTGTTAACAAATACAAAAGGATCCATCAATCAAATGTTTGGGTTATTTTTAGATAAAAGTATAAAAGAATATATGGGACCATAATTTTTGTGTTGTTTGCAAACTTGAAGCAGAAAAGGTTTTTATAAGCAAGAAATGATGATATAAATTTTATTGCAAAATTAAGGTTTTGCATGACAGAAGTTTTTTTTTAAATCTTCATCTGAGGACAGGCTTTTATTGATTTTAGAGAAAGAAGAAGCGAGAAAGAGAGAGAAAGAAAGAGAGAGAGAGACAGAGAGAGAGAGAGAGAGAGAGAGAAGAAAGGAGAAAGAAAGAGAGGGGTGGGGGGGACATCAGTGTTGCCTCCTGCACACACCCCAACAGGGGATTGAACCCGAAACCTATGTCTGTGTCCCGACCAGGAATCAAACCCACAACCTTTCAGTGTATGGGACAATACTCCAACCAACTGAGCCATACTGGCCAGGGCAACAAAACAAAAGTATATTTTAAGGAACAAATTTATATTTGTATCCTATGATAAAATGATAGTTTACTATATATATATATATATATATATATATATATATATATATATATATATGTATGTATATAAAGTTCTTAAAATTCACTAAAGGAAAAGGTAAAAATTATGAATATACAGGTCACAGAAAAAGAAATACAAATGGCTTATAAATATACGAAAAATGCTTAACCTTACCAACAATTAAAACTACATAAATTAAAATTATAACCTATAAATTATATATTGCATTTTAATTTGATGTGCTTCTCTAAAGAGTAACTTGATGATACATATTAATGTCTGAAATGCACATACTCTGTGACCCAGAAGATGCTTTTTTAGCAATTTATGTAAAATACAGGGGTGGGCAAAAATAGGTTTACAGTTGTTTATTCTTGTATTATTATGTATTAATTATTGTATTATTTCCACATAAACAACAATAACCCCACTTTTGCCCACTCCTGTATGTAATTACATATGTACTCAAATACAATAAAAAGTGATAATGATAATTATCACTTATTGAATATTCTTTGTAGACCAAGCATTATTCTAAGTACTTTATATATAATATCAATGTATTTAATCCACACAAACACCTTATAAACTATCTGTCAATTAGGAGTGTTGTTAGCTGCAAATAATCAAATACCCACTAACATGGGCTAAACAATTTGGAAGTAAGTTATCTAACTAAACAAGAAGTTTGGAGATAAGAGATCTGTGGTGTAGATTGGTGGTGCAGCAGTCTGGGCTGGTTGATGCCTGGGCAGTTCTCTTAGCTTCCTCGTGGTGGCAAGGTGGCTGCAGCAGCTCTGATGATCACAGTCTCACACAATTCACATGGGAGCCTCAAATCAGGGAGTGAGTCAATGCCCCCTTGGTCCATATCTTGATCAGGATCAAAGATCTTACTTGAAGCCTCACCCAACACAAACTTCCTCTTCGGTTTCATTGGATAGACAATATTAATAGTAAATTGATTCAGCACTTAATAATTACCAGACATTGCTCTAAGTTCTTTATGTCCATTCACTCATTTAATCTTCAAAACGTCCTTCATACAGTAGGTACTATTATGATCTCTGAGAAGTAGAGTTTCAGTAACCTGCCCAAGTGTACACAGTGAATAAATGCTGGACCCGGGATTCTTACCCAGCCGCTGACTCCACAGTCACACTTTTAAACAGTTTACTATATTGCCAGATCTTGGGCCTATGCTTAAACTACTCACTAACATAGGGGAATGTCCATGTCAGTCTTGCTAAGACAAATCTTTTTTTATCCTCTAGGACTGGATGGGAAGGGTGGGGAGGGGAACTCAACTTGCCTGAGCAAGTTGTATGGCCACCAAGATAAAGTCGCCATTCTAAACTTAGAAAAGGAAGAAATAGTCGCTGGGTAGGCAACCAAAACTGTCTGACATAGATCAGTACTATTGTTGTCCCCAATTGATAAATAAGGAAACCAAGATGTAGATTAAATAACTTCCCTGAGGTCATGCTTCTTGTAAGAGGCATAATCTTTTTCTTGAAATGTTGAAGTAAACATCTGGAAATAATCTACATGTGTATGAATAACAGGCCAAAATAAAGAAATTACGGAGATGGACACAATATGATAATATGTTGTCTTAATGGGGGGGGTATCTATACATAAACATATAGAGAGACGTCTTGTATGTCCTAAGCTTAAAATATAACCAGCAAGGTACAGAAAAATGTAAGTCTTATGTGGGCAGAAGTAACGGTGACACACATGCTTACACAGGCTCTATTTGCCTATTTCTGGATAAACAGGTAATAATAGGAGTTGCTCTGAGGAAGTTGACCCAGTAACCAGGGTAAGGAGAACATGTACCTTTTGCTGAACAATTTTTTGAAATATTTGAATTTTTTCAGAGCTGTGTATTGCTTTCTTATTTTATTTTATAAATTTGTAGGATTGCTTTTTAAATTGGAATTGCTTGCTTACTTTAAAAAAATAGTTTTGACTTTCCAAGTGATATTTTTCTGTATCACAAACTGCCTGATGATCTCGAAGAGCTGATTCTTCACTGAATGTCTTTACACTTGTTTGGAGAGTTTAGAAGAATCATGTTCTCAAATGCAGATTTCAGTAATTTGAGAAGTAAGCATAGCCTGCTGCTTTCATCTGTTAATAAAGTTAGGTTGGGATAAAGAAAGAGTGGCATTTGACAAATATCTTCTTAGAGCGAAAAAGAGCCTGCCCATTTTGGACTCTCAGTCCCAGACAACAGCTCTTTTCCATAATCACTTCTTTTTCTTAGGAAGCCAAGTAAAAGCAGAGTAGATTTTCTTTCTTGATCACCTTTAGGCACCACCTTCATCCTTGAGCATTTCCTTAGGAGCATTTCCCTGGCAGCACCTTCCCCGCTTCCCTCCTCCAGGAAATGTCCAGTATGCACTTCCCCTGGGAAACTGTCTCATGAGAGATGTGTATGAAGATTAAACTTTGTTTTTGAGATGGCCTGTTTAATCCCTTCTTCTTACATCTTTTTTTTTTTTCCTATCTGAACAACAACAAAAAAGAAATAAAAATTGGTGATGGAAATACTGATGATATAATCTCTGCCTACCAGGCTGAATTTAAAAAAAAAAAAAATTATATCTATTTGGCACAGACACCTTGGCCCTGCCCAGCTAAATCTACATCCTTAAGATTTTCTGGGTGAGGGGTGAAGCTATGGAAACTGCATGGAGAGCTGGCTGCTTGCATTCTCTCCTGAAGGGAGAAACTCAGAGAAAAACAGTGTCCGCACAAAGCTCATTCCGGGAAGTGGACAGAGGAACTGCTCTGTGGGAAAATGGAGACTCGGAAGGTAATAACGTTTGTGCTTCCAAGGAGAATAATGAGCAGCGTGTCCCAAGGAGGTGATGCTAGAGTGCTTTTGTCCAAAGAGAAGCCACGTTGCCTGGTTACAGAGCGATTTTGCTCTAAATGTCCAAAGTGCAGGCAGGAGAATTAGAACACATGTCTCTAAAATAAAGCAACATTTTTTTTAAAAGGGATGCTCATACAGGATTTGGGTATTCAAGCACACTTTTTGTCCCAATCGGACAGCCAGCCCAGATATCTTGCGTACATCACAGTGAGAGTGGCTGGGGGGCTTCGTTTCATTCCTGGTATTCCTCACTCCAGCCTGAATGCACTGGGCCCCTCCCCAGCTGGTCACTGCAGACCTCGGAGCTGGCACACAAAGCCCAGGTATGTATGGGATGTGCCTCACCTTGGGAACACGAGTGGAGCGTGGGGATGCAGAAGTATTAACTCTCATCCCACCTTCTCAATTCTAGCTGGGCTAATAGCCAACTTAACAGAACCAGACCAACAGGAGAAAAGGTCCCCAGTTAGTTATGTGAACGTACATCCGGGGGTGCCCTAAGGATACAGACCTGAAGCACACTGGGCAGTGGAGGTTTGCATGCCCTGAAGACAAAGGAGAAGGGGACAAAGTCCGGGGAGTCCCAGAGGAACATGGACAGTCACGGGTCAGGTGGAGAGCAGCCATGGGCGAGCAAACCCAGGCTGGGCTTCCAGGAGCCGTGGCTCCGGTGGAGCAGGCTGGGCGGGGTTTCTCCTGGTCCCCATGCATCCTGCGCAGGGGAAGATGCTAAGACTCCCTTCAGGAAGCGGATGCTCCCATCTAAATCTGCCTAAAGGGGCGAGCCTTTTGTTTCTTAATCTGGGGGTTCAGAACGACTCACTCCAAGATATACCTCAGTGGTGTGTGAATTATTTTGAGCTGAAGGCAACCGAGACCCCACGGGCTGAAGAGAAACCTGTGCTCCTCTTCTTAACTGTCTAGAATTTAAGTTGGGAGCCTGGCTCAGGAGAAGAGTTCAAAACAGAAATGACTTTTTAGCCATCCAGGTGGCAGGGCAATCTAATAATTACCGAGCATGCGCTCTCCCACAGTTAACCTCCAGAAGCCCCGAGCTGCGTTACCTCATCCCCAGCTCAGAATGTCTCATATTCCTCAATTTCCCTCCCAGTCTCTGAACCCCTCCTGCATGTGGGGTCTGACTCTCCCATAAACTCGGAGTTCTACAGATGTATTAAATGCTGTTTTTCTCTTGTGAATTTATCTCATGTCAATTTTCTTCTTATTATACCAAAGAAAGAACCCTGAGGGTAGAGGAATGTTTCTTCTTCCCCCACGTTAATAAATAGCTTAAAAATCAATATCCCAAAACGTACATTTTGGGGTGACTTCCCCTCGAGCTAGTGGTGCTGTGTGCTAGGGCGCCTCAGTGTGCATTGGCACAGAGTGTTTGGGAAGGTGACAGCTTGCAATGCTCCCAACATGCTATGCATACGAAAGAGACCCAGTGTTGGATCAGGAGCATTCACACACACACACACACACACACACACACGAGTCAGGGTGCATGTGGCTGGGTGTGGCCTCACGGGCTTTGAGAATCATCTGCAGGAGCAGCAGCAGGACAGTGATCCATTTCTGCAGCTCCCACCGAGCGCACCACTGAAACCTAAAATTAGCCACATCTCTATGAAATCGCATTCATCTCAGTTTCATCTGCTAATGGCAATGTTGTAAAATCAGAAAGGCCAGGCAATTCAGTTATTAGCTCATCACTCTCTGTGCATCCTTCTTAGAATTTATCTTTCTCTGTCTCTATTTGAGCCCCAAATGTGTCTAAATATATTTCAGCAATAACCTGCCTCATTAGGCACGCTCCCTATACGCATATCTACATCACTTCTTGCACTTAATTTTTTTAAAACTTGTATTTTAATCAAAGAATAAATGAATTCAATTCAATACATATATTTCAAGTACCACTCTGTGCCAACTTTGAGTTGAGTAGGGCACAAAAGACTTTTTTTAAGTAGATAGCATTTTACCTAGAGCTCAAAATAGGTAGTTATTGTTCACAAAAAAAGTATTGGCTCATTTGGAACGATGAAAGTTACAGCTGTGGCAGATCAAGCGTGGGTTTTGGGAATAGCCAATAGTTTAGTTGGGATGAAACAGCACTATGCTACAGGATGGGAGAAGTAGGTTCAGAAGGTCAGTTCAGACCACACTCCAGAAGCCACTGAAGATCAGGGTAAAGTACCCATAATATATTTTAAAGCAATTTTGATCATCACATGAAATAACATACATAAGGCATTTAATGTGTCTGGTACAATATAGGTGCCCAGAAAACATCAAGTCTTTTCATTCTGTGAGCAGAGGGGGCCCTTAAAGATTACACTGACACCGATTACTTCCAGAAAGAATGCTCCAAGAACATTGCTCACTGTGAAAAAGGTCAGTCATGTTCAGCAATGAAAAATTATTTGTTCCAACTAGTAAGATAGTTGAAATATTTCACTCGTCTTGGCTAGTAAATTGCTTATTCTGTTATTGGAACTGAATTACCTTACTTCCTGATCCTGAATTAATCCCTGATTGATCAGAAGTTACAGATTCAGGATTTGGCTTTGTTTTGTTTTCACAGCAGGAACGGGGTTGGGAGCTTTGAAATGAGACATTGTTGTGTAAACTGGCCGTAGACCTTCCGGTGTCCAGAAATAAAAACCTGTGAAACCCAGTGGCCTAGGAAGAGAACACCTGGAATACAATGATCATAACTCTTTACCAAAATTCTGGAAACAAAATTGACCAAAGATTTCAGTGCTTCCTCAAGTTCAAGGCAGCCTGTATAACGTAACTTGAAAACTGAACTGATGGAATTTCCAAGATAGTCCAGTGGTTTGAATGGGAGAAGAGAGGGAATGTTTGAAAATGCAACTATCCTTCAGAAAATCCAGGCAGTTGGGTCTGAAACCCAAACTTCTCTAGACCAGCTCTCTTGTTTGGGGATGCAGAATTATAGCCCCAGAAATGCCGAGTGGTTTCCCCTGCATACCCAAACTATAAGGAGAACCCGTTTAATCAGAACTTGAGACTTTTGACTTCTCGAGCTGTTTGTACCTTACTGTGTCAAACTTCTTCATCTTGACAGGGTAGATATTTTTCTTACGAATAAAAAAATCTAGAAATAAGTTTTAGAACAAATCTGAAGACAAATAACATTGGATAAATTAATAGAGCCTCAGAGCAAAAAAATTTATAACCTACTAGAGACCCAGTGCACAAAAATTTGTGCACTCGGGGGGAAGGAGGGGTCCCTCAACCTGGCCTGTGCCCTCTCGCAGTCTGGGACCCCTCGGGAGATAATAACGACCTGCTGGCTTAGGTCTGCTCCCGGTGGCAGAGGACAGGCCCAATCTCTAGGTGCAGCCCCTGGTCGAGCTCAGAGCAGAGCCGATTGGGGAGTTGGGGCGCCGGCCCCTGTCATGCACAGAGCAGGGCGGATTGGGAGGTTGCGATGCCACCCTCAGTCACGCTCAGGGTAGGGCCAATTGGGGGGTTGGGGCACCACCCCCGTCACACTCAAGGCAGGGTCGATGGGGAGGTTGCAGCACCACCCCCTGTCACACACAGAGCAGGGCCAATCAAGGGGTTGGGGCACTGCCCCCTGTCACTCACAGAGCAGGGCCCATCAGGGGGGTTGGGGCTCTGTACCCTGTCATGCACAGAGCAGGGCCCATCAGGGGGTTAGGGCACCGCCCTCTATCACCCATAGAGCAGGGCCGATCAGGGGGTTGGGGCACCTTCCCCTGTCACGAACAGAGCAGGGTGGATAGGGAGGTTGTGGCCCCGTCCCCTGTCACACACAGAGCTGCAGGGCGATCAGGGGGTTTGGGCGCTGCCCCCTGTCACGCTGATCCCGGTGCCGGGAGGCCTCGTGGCTCCACTGATCCCAGTGCTGGGAGGCATATTACCCTTTTACTATATAGGGTAGAGGCCTGGTGCATGGGTGGGACTGGCTAGTTTGCCCTGAAGGGTGTCCTGGATCAGGGTGGGGGTCCCCACTGGGGTGCCTGGCCAGCCTGGATGAGGGAATGATGGCTGTTTGCAGCTGGTCACACACCCTTCAGGGTGGGGGTCCCCACTGGGGTGCCTGGCCAGTCTGGGTGAGGGTCTGAGGGCTGTTTTCAGGCTGGGGGTGACTGAAGCTCCCAACCGCTCCTTTTTTTCTTTTCTTTTTTTTTATTCTGAGCCAGCTTTAGCTTTGAGGCTTGGCTCCAGCTCTTAGGCCTCTGCTGCTGAAAGTAGGTTTCTGGCCTTTGCTTACAATGTTGCGATCCTGCTGGCTGAAACCTGGCGGACTAAAGCAGGTTTCTGGGGTTTTGTTTAGCTTCTATATTTGTTACATAGTTGCTTAGAGTTGCAGCTCAGAGGCCTGCAGCAGCAGGTGGGGAACGTTGGAGTCCTCCGTCACTGAAGCAAGCAAGATTCATGTTAGTTTCAAGCTGCCTGGCTGCCGGCTGCCATCTTGGCTGGCAGTTAATTTGCATATTGCCCTGATTAGCCAATGGAAATGGTAGCGATTGTACGCCAATTACCATGTTTCTCTTTTATTAGGTAGGATGGTACATTATCTACTACAGATGCTACTCATTTATTGTTATTTCTAACATACATTTATACCCACATATGCACATACATAAAATGATGACAGTTCTTTTACATTTATAGATGTCCACCTTATGCTTTACAAATGTAGGCACTATAGGTAAATTTGCTCTGATTGGGTTATTTTTTAAGATTCCTCATCTCTATAAGAGCCGAGTTCTGTTCATACAATATTTTGTGAGCTCTTACCACATGTGCCAGACAAAATTCTAAGAATTGGCAATTTGATTTAAGAAGTCTTCTTAATGTAAAAAGGCAATAAAATAATTATTTGACACGAGTCTGTACTGTGATGGAAAATGAGCCACTTATGTATGACAGCTATAAAATGTTCAAAAGCAAGTAGCATTCAACTGTAGGCATAACTACCATGTGTAGCACAGAACTGTCAGTCCCTCATCACTGGGATGTGACCCTGGGCAGATCACTTAGCATCTCTGAAGACACTTCCTCTGCAGGGATGTTGTTAGTATGTTTTTGGTGTCCCTTTTCCTCTGAGGTCAGTGTGCACCTCTTCTGTCCTAGAGTCACACCACTCTGTGCTGATTAGCCACTCCCTAGTATTAGACCTAAACATCTAATCGCAAAGTTTGCCAGCATTATCTTTACAGTTGTTCAAAGCACATCTTTATATCTTCACCGACACAGATCCTAGGACAATGGAAACTAAAGGGAAAATAAACAAATGGGACTACATCAAAATAAAAAGCTTCTGCACAGCAAAAGAAACCATCAACAAAACAACAAGAAAACCCACTGCATGGGAGAACATATTTGCCAACGATATCTCCGATAAGGGTTTAATCTCCAACATTTACAGGGAGCTCATGCAACTTAACAAAAGGAAGACAAACAACCCAATCAAAAAAATGGGCAACTGATCTAAATAGATACTTTTCGAAAGAAGATATAAGGAATGCCAAGAGACATATGAAAACATGCTCAAAGTCATCCAAGAGATGCAAATCAAAATGACAATGAGGTACCATCTCACACCTGTCAGAATGGCTATCATCAACAAATCAACAAATGACAAGTGCTGGCAAGGATGCGGAGAAAAAGAAACACTCGTGCACTGCTGGTGGGAATGCAGACTGGTGCAGCCACTGTGGAGAACAGTATGGAGTTTCCTCAAAAAACTAAAAATGGAACTGCCATTTGATCCAGTAATCCCACTTCTAGGAATATATCTCAAGAAACCAGAAACACCAATCAGAAAGGATATATACACCCCTATGTTCATAGCAGCACAATTCACCATAGCTAAGATTTGGAATCAGCCTAAGCGCCCATCAGCAGATGAGTGGATTAAAAAACTTTGACACCTCTATGTAATGGAATACTATGCCGCAGTAAAAAGGAAGGAACTCCTACCATTTGCAACAGCATGGATGGAACTGGAGAGCATTACGCTAAGTGAAATAAGTCAGTCAGAAAAAGGTAAATATCACATGATGTCACTCATTTGTGGACTATAATGAACAACATAAACCGATTAACAAAAACAGATTCAGAGACAGAGAAACATCGATCAGATGCTCAAACCTCAGAGGGAAGGTAGGGGAGGGTGGGGTAAGAGGGAGAGATCAACCAAAGGACTTGTATGCATGCATATAAGCATAAGCGATGGACGCAGACAACAGGGGTGAGGGTGAGGGCAAGACTGGGGGGATGAGGGGACAATGGAGGGATAAAGACACATCTGAAATACCTGAATCAATAAAAAATTTTTAAAAAGCACATCTTTAGAGTTGAATTCCTCCAATCAACTCTATGCTATTGGCACTAATCATTTGCACTAATTAGACAGATAGATGCACGTGGTGGGCACGACCTGTAGACAACTTCAGCGACCATGGCTGCTACAGAACTCCTGCTGTTATCTGGTGGAAGGGTTGTATTCATCTCGCTGGGTCTAATGGGTGTGGGGGAAGTACGTAAAACTCCCAGCCAGAGCATCACCTAGAAGATTCTAAAAGATCCTTTCTCATCACAGAAGCCCTTTATACTTCATAATTTAATGTCTTTCTCTGTCAAGTAGTCCCCACCTCAGCCATAGTAAACATGCGTTGACTTGGTTGGATTTGTTATTTAACTTTTTTATTTAAAACATGGTTATGAATGATTCTTGCTAGTCTCAGTCTTTGAGTAGGAAGAAGAGAGGGACAAAGGAACACTATTCTTCATTCTTTCTGCAGCTTTAGATCATCTCCTCTCCTCTTAAGTGCTATAAACTATTGAAGGAAGATTTTCATCTACCCTTTCATTCTTCCTGTTTTTTCTTCTCTTGCCTGTCTTTATTCCAGTTGTCTTTATTTTCTGAAATTTTTCCTTCCAGTCTTTTACCATCCTCTACACTTTTCAGAAAGCCAGAACAGTCAGTGGACAAAGAGTAAGATCCTGGTCAGAGAGAGGGTGTGGACAGGTGCTGCCTATGGTAATTACATTCAGCCCCTTTTTAAGAAACTGTTACCCTTCATGACATTTAAGGAGCGGCTACTCGAAGCACTGACATTTTTACAGATGAAGAAACAACCTCAGGGAATTACGTTTGCCTACAATAGAACGAAGAGTTTCCAGAATAAACTCAGAGTTCCAGGGTTCTTCCTATTGTTAGACCATGTGTCCCAATTCTCAGAATATAAACTATTGCTCTCCTAAAGTTAGGAACTTGTCAACAATATGTGCATGGTCCCAGCAGCATGAGAGTCCAGATCTCTGAAACATCCATGGTTGAATTTTGTGTGACACCTTTCTCTGAACTTCCAAGAATGCTTTTGTTTACAAATTCCTACTCTGATGTCCATCTTGCAAGGTGTTTGCATCTCCACGGTGTTGGAAGAAAGCGGTGAGAGAAAACAACAGCTTGAGCTGTCTTCCTGCTTCAGAAAGTTGGGCTCAGACACGTCTGTATAAGTCATGGCAAGGCCAGTGCCCTAAGAGCAATCCCTACTTTACCCCTGTTGAGTAACTGTACTGGCAGTGGCATTTAACACCAGTCTGGCTGGGGTAAAATTGTGACATTTAAGGGATAATCCCGTGCTTAGCCATCATCTCCTTTATTTTCATTTAGAAGGAGAAGGGGGAGGCCACACCTAAGAGAATGCTTTTGAGCAAGGCAAGTGGCATCCTTCCCAAACCAAAGCTGTATGGGCAGAGCGAAGCAGAGACAAAGGCCATAAGTATACACACCCTCATGTGTAGAGTGCAATGCTGACCTTTTCCTGCCCTTATAGCATTATTTTTCCATATAATTATTGAAATACAGCTGAATTACTCCCAGTATGATCCACCTGTGAGGATTCCCTGACTTTTGGCTCTTGTTCCTATTCTCCACATGTAGGGAATGTGTGTTCATCACATCAAGAGCAGCAGATGAAGCTTCTCAATGTGATGCATTATAAGTGTTTGCTGGGGGAGGAGAGGGGGGGAGGTGTTTGCTAAACCGTTATTGTCATTCTGGCTCTAACATGGCCCTAAACAAGGTACAATATAGGATGTCCAGCCACCCTGAGGCTGTTATGCTGGGAGAGAGCCCAAGCCACATGGAGGGGCCATTAATCGACATCCAATCAATAGTCCTGGCCAAGCTCAGCCTTGGAGTCTCGCAGCCCAGCCGTCCAACACAGGAGTGAGGAAGCTTCCAGATGATTCCAGCACCCAACTATCTAGTCACCCTCAGCCTTCAGGTTTTTCCAGCTGAAGACCCCAAAATCATGGTGCACAGCCAAGCCATCCTCACTGTGCCCTGTCCAAATTCCTGACCCACAGACTCTGTGAGCTTAATCAGCCCCTTTACGCCACTATATTTAGGGGTGGTTTGTTACAAAGCGAGAATAAGTGAACAATCATATCATCATCATTCATGAACTAGTCATTCTGAAGTTTTGATTTTCTAAAGCCCTAAATGGTTGTGCAGAACACTAAGGGTATTTAAAAACACAATTCAAGAACAATGTAGTCTAATTTTCTGTGGAGTAAAGCATTCTCGAGCACATCAGCCCTCACACGCTCTAGAAAGCATCATGAAGAAGGCTAATTCCTCAGACTAGGGATCCCCATAGATGTGACGCTGAGGGGGGTGTCCAGGGCCCAGGGCAGGTGCCAGGATGAGGAGGATGTTTTCTTCTGTATTTATTCCCTTCGTTGCTTATTCTGTTTCTGTAGTTACATAAGAGGGTTTAAATTTTTAGTTTTAAAATCTTAAGCAAATACGACTAAGTTCACAAATTTTTTTAGAAGTTAATACCTTAGCAGTACAACTGCAGTGTATTTCTTTATCTCCAAGATTACTCAAGGGTATCGCTGATACTGAACGCCAGTGACTTTATTTCCTCTCTGATATACCTTGTAGCCTCGAACATACTCCGTGATGACAATAATCTATAACAATGCTCAGTATTAATGGCTCTGAAAGAACTTGAGTCAGTTTATCCTGTGTCATACTCTAAGCATCTACTTGATCTAACACTAGCAAACATTAAGACTGGAATGAAATCTGACCTATTCCAGCCTGGTCTTAGCCAACTAATTTCCACACGGCTGTGTATAACATTTACACTGTTTCAACATCTTCTGTATAAAGAGCTGGGTAATATATGGGCTCTATTCTGCTCCTAGCTGCTTGCTCTGCTTTCATACATCTCAGAAATTACAAAATCAATGAGACAAACGGCACCCTGCCTTCCACCCACCTCTCTCTGTGGGCTCCACTTCAAGAAACCGAAAGCTTGTCTGAACCCATGGAGTGAGACCCTCTGTAGATTGGGATGGAGCAGTCTCTTTCAACCCCTTAATATCATTGTTTCTGGACCAAGGAATCAATTCCTTTTCCTGACTGTGATTGGCCTCTCTGCCATTGTCCCTCCCCAGCCCCCTTTGCAGTGAGGCTCTAACCTTTCTGAACATCCTTGCTTGCCCATCCCATCCAGGCTGTCCTGCCTCCATGCTATGGTAGCCTCCTCGGCAGGAATACCTTCCCATCTTCTAGCCCTCCCTCCACCACAGCCTTCGTCCACTAGCAGGAAATAAATTACGGTTCAATTCTCATTGCAGGGTATTTCCTTTTTCTCTCCATCACCTTTTATTTTTAAAAAACTCAAGGTTACAGAAAAGTTGGGAAATATTACAATGTATACCTGTATACTAGTAGATTCACCAATTATCACTTTGCTGCCTTTGGCTTTATCCATACCTTTCCATCTCTCTTTTCTCTCCTTTTGCTAAATGGTTTGAAAGTAAGTTGGGCAGAGCCAGCAGGTTGCTTCACCCTGTCTAGTTGGGCACACAGCTCCTCAGAACAGGAACTTTTTAAAGCACCAACTTTGAAGTCCTTCCTGGCAACCTTCCCCTGCACACAGATGGAATCCTCACCTCTTCCTTTGAGCCTTTCCCTCCCCCCGCGGTTTCTCACATAGACACATCTGTAAATGATACGTGAATGGAGATGTTTATAAGGTTCTATCTTCTTGATCAGCTGTAAGCATCCAAGGGTAGGGCTGCTTTGCTTATTTTTCTCTGCATCACAAGTGCCTGGGATATGATGCATGTTAATCAAACAAATGAATCATTGAACAAGATTAGTCCTTTCCTGGTTTCCTGTCCCAGAACTCGAAAACCCCTCATCCCCTTGGTCATCTGCCATGCCTGCCTTGACAATCCAAAGACTTCCTTTCTCATTCTTCAGGGCTACTGTTCAGAGCTTTTATCCCTCTCTTACCCCAGCCTTGCTCCTTTTACTATCCAAAGATAACCCACCTGTCTCTTCAACCATATCTATTACTTTCTCCATCAACTTCCTTCTCCTCAGCATATTCTCTGTCATCTCTTTTTTTAGTTATTTCTTCCTTTGTGTTACTGATTCATCACATCCTGTTCTATTGGGTGTGGAACAAACTAACCTGGACTTGAATCCTTGCTCTAAAATTGTGCCACTGAGACCAGCCTCTCTTCTTCCAGAATATGGGGAATGTATTGTTCTCATCCTTTGTGAAATAATACCTGGCATATGATAGTTAGTTTGTATTTGTCCCCATCCTTGTTCAGTTTCCCAAAGCAAATCAAGTTCGTCCACTCATTCTGTACCTCTGGGCATCTTGCCCCTGCCTGAAGTGTCCCTAGCACCTCTCCAGTTAGAGAAACTTTGCACATCTTTTAAGATGTTGTTCAAACGACATACTCACTGTGAAGCATTCCTACAGTCTCACCCTCTCCACTTGAACACCCACGAACAAAAACCAGAATCAGTCAATCCTTTGTCTACGCTCCCTTAGCCTTCAATAAACACCATGACAAAATATTCATTACGGTGCATGGTGAACACCTGAGGGTCTGTCATACTCACTGCATCTGAGCTGTCGTGTCTTCATTCGTCTCACACATGTGTCAAGCACATCACAGAGGACGTAGTACGTTACCTGAGAAGCAGTTCTCCTCACAAGTGTCTTGAGTGAGAAGGGCATGGTTTACGTGTGTCTATCCTGGCTTGCTTAGCAGTGAGCTTGTTTGAAGAACCGGGGCTAAGACTCTGGGGAGTCTTGGTCATTTCACAGCAGAAAGCCAGTGAGACCTGGGGACTAATGCCCATGGGAAAGCGATGCCTTAATGATACCTCCTAGCATTGTAGACGCCCTTGAAATAAGGCCTAGTAAGTTTTCTCTTTTCATATGTGCAAGAAAAAATCTTCTAAAAATAGTGAAGAAACTGAAGTTTAAAGAACAAAAGGAATCCCCAGTGTCTCCTTCCTGTACTCACACACACACTTCAACACCTATGAACCCCTCCCTCACCTCCCTCTTGCCTCACTCATTTGTAAAGGGCTGCAGTTAAATTCCCAAGTCCAGCGATGTTCTTGTTGGCATCTGCATTTCCCTCCTGCTCTGTGGGCAACGAGGTGTTAGCCAATCCCATTTTTGGTAGCAAGAAATATTACGCAGTAGTGTTTTATAAGGATTTGGGTTTCCATTTAATTCCTTTCAATAAGAACATTTGTAAACCAAGTTTGTGTTCCAGAGAAAACAGTGGCATTGTTGAGATGATAGCATTGGATTTAGATTATACTTTGATAATAGAATATAGAAAAAATATCTCTGTGCTTTTATTCTATTTTCAAAGAAATTGGTGGTGGGTTTTTTTCCTTTTAATTTAAACATTTCCCTGCAGTGTTGATAACTCAAAGCAAATCTCATTATACACAGTGCATGCGAACCAGAAAATGATGCTGAATTGAGTTGAAAAAAATGAAACTGAGTCGTTTTGGCTAAATACAGTAGTTTTTCTGAGAATTTTTGAAATACCTATTATTTGCTTGTCCCTGTACAAGTCAACGTAAGATATGCAATAAGACTGTCAGAAGTGGCCCGTGCCCGCAAAGGTATATAGAAAGTGTGGGCACAGTTCAAATGATAAAATAATGCAATAGAGTATTTGTTCCTGTGACAAGTGTATAAGCAGTATAGATGAGACCTACAGGAACTGACATGATGAGAAATGTCTGGGAGCTAGGAAGAGAAACTTCAGCAGGAAAGCAGGTAGGGTTTGACTAGGTAGGAGGACTTCAGCCAAAAGAAAAGTGATCGTGACCATAGCTTTTTGGAAGCACTGGGAATAAATCAGCCTGGCTGGAGGACTGGGTAATGGGAGCAATAACATATTTGGGCCCAGAGATGGAAAGCTTAAGTTGACAAAGGAGGGAATCTAGAGAGTGGGGATCCAAGTAGTGGCTAAGCAGGAAAAGCATGTCTTTTAATACCGCTTAGATGGATTGGATGAGAGAAGATTGGAGGCAGGAATAGCAGTGCAGAGGCTAACACAGTATTTTCCATTTGAAAACGTGGTGGTGTAGCAATAAAATGGAATCAAAGGGATGTGAAAGAAGAAGCTGTAGGGCTTAGTAGATGGATCGATATAAGGGCACGCAAGAGAGAAAAAACTTAATTGACAGAAGAATACGGTACCAATGCGCACAATAGAATAGGAAGTTGGGCTGTTCTGCTATGAGGACAAGGGTGGGTAGGTATATTTGTGAAAATGACAACCACTACTGTTTATTGATCATGAACTGCATGCCAGTTAGTCCGCTATAATAAGAGCAACCATCCGCATTGTGAGTACTATGGACCAAACAGTGTTCTAAAAACACTACCTATATGAACCATAGAAGACTTCTAATATCCTTGTGTGATATTATCACCACCTATAACCCTCATTATAATCCTTATGATGTGATATCCTCATTTCCATTTTACACAGGAAGGAGCTGCAGCACAGAGAGGCTAAGTGCCTTGCCAAAGGTCCCACGCAGAGCCAGGGTTCCAAACCAGGCAGCCTGGCTCCAGAGTCCCTCTCACCGGCTGTGCTACGTCACTGAGCGTGTTCCATGCCTTAGCTCACCACAGCACAGCAGAGCAGCGTGAGAGTGACTCTCCTGATTATCCTCACTTTCCTAGTATATATCGAAAACTGAAATGCCCCAATATTGGGGGAAATGCTCTCTTGATGATAGATAATAAAAGCTTATGAAAAAAAGGCAAACCAAAGTTATATGTAAGAGTCATGGAAACAAACTCTGAAAGTGGTTTAAGCATAGGGTTAAATCCTGAGTTTTAAGAAAAATATATGCCAATATTTTAATTTACTTGAAATAATTATATCATGGATGTAATTCATCCTATCACCAAGTTATATTAAAATGTTTATTGGCAATCCTGAGTACATGTATTAATGAGATCAATAAAAACGTTGGTACTAGGTTTTATTTTCTTAATTGCATCAGCTTCTCTTTCTGGTTAAATATGATAATTACATAACACCAATATGAAAATTTCACTCAACTTGAGTTGCTTCTTTTTATTTTCCCACTCTAGGCAATGTGTTAATAATTATCAGAATAATTCAGTGCAACCTAATAAATATGACCTAATAATATTTAATCACATTAATAATGTATATTGCAAAAAACTAAGTGACATTCAGGAATGTTCCTCCAATTTTAACAAATTAGTTGGCTTATCAGAACGACAAGGAACTTTTTCAAATGGAATTTTTATTGCAAGCCATCTTCCTTAGCTTCTGAGGCCAGAGGCAGAAAGATCCGTCATCTCCTCGGTTGCTGTCGAAAACGCGGGAGGACCACTTCTGCGCGTTTCGCTGGGTCCTGAATGACATATGCCCCTAGCCAGGCAATCTCCCCTCACCTCTAGGAAATCCCCCGGTGGCCAACTATCCACTTGAGCCTCATCCCTACAATTACTCTTTGCAAAGGGAAAAAGAACTAAATTATTTCCAAGCGTCAAATCTGTACCCAATCCTAAGAAGCCTGAGGCTAAAAATCTGTTGTATACTTTTCTTTCTGAAATAATATTAAGCTCAAGCATATATAATTATACAGGAACCACCAGGCTGTGAAGGATGAGAAAATATAACACAATTATCTCTTCACAAACCGCAACTGAAATCTGACAGAAATCAACATGAGCCCAGAACACTCTTCCCCTCCCCTTTTCCTCTCCAACTTAACCCCTGCTTTCAGATGGCTGTCTCCCAGAATCCGGGTCTGGGAGCGCTGCCTACACGCCTGTCACATAGCGACTGGGCTGGCCCAGAAGGTATTCATGGGAAATGTCATGTTCAATCCAGGGATAAAGTTTGCAGGGAAAGCTTGTTATTTTAATGCAGTGGCAAGGCTGTAAGCTTCCGAATCAGCTGAAAACCAGCCCAGTCTATGGGGCAAAGCCAGCTCTGCTCCGGAACTCACGGTGAGGTAGGAAAAGGAAGAAGGAGGAATCTGTTATGTGGTAATGGGAAGGCCAGATGCACACCAAGATCACTGAAAGAAAAAACAATAAAAAGAAACCAAGGAGTTGATTTTCAAACTAGCCTGATGCCTGCAGCAGTGCCCTTCTGCCCACAGAGGAAAATTGGACATATACCTAATATAATAAAAGGCCAGGGACCATGAGCGTAACGACCAGAATGACCGCTCGACCAGTGGCTATGAGGTGCATTGACCACCTCGTGGTCCCTCCCCTCCCCCACTCCCCCCATCCCCGCCCGCAGGCAAATGTGGAAGCGGGTGGGTGGCAGCGGGGACTGGGGACTGGTGAGCTGGTGGAACAGCTGACCTCTTGGCCCCTCCCCCTGGCCTGCAGGCTCTGATGGATCAGCGATGGTGAAGGGGGGAACCGGGGTGAGTGGTAGGAGGACCAGGCTAGTTGTCAGGCCATTGGGATCCCTAGCTCATCCCCGGCTGCTCAGCGGTTCAGGCAGGTGGGACAGTGGGCGCCGTGGACTTCACCTCCGTTCGCATGCGCTGGGCCAGCCACTGATGGAAGGAGCTGCTTGCTCCGCCGCTCACGCAGGCGCCACCGCCGCCGCTGCGGCTGTTGCTGGGGCTTGAGGTGCTGATGGAAGCTGCAGGGCGTGCATGCAACCTACCCCCCAGCAGCAGAGGAGGCGGCGTTCACCGTGGGGACTGGCCAGTGGGCAGAAGATGGCCCTGATTGCAGGCTAGGCCTGGGGACCCTACCCATACGATTTCACGGGCTGGGCCTCTAGTACCTAATAAAGGTCTCCGTGGGGGCAGTAATGTTAAGCTCTCATTCCTTAGGATTTGTCTTCAGGCGGTGCCCTCTGTCCAGTACTTTCTGTGTCCTGATACCTCTGCTTCTTATCTCGTTGCCTCCCATCTGCTTGCATCCTCTCCTATCAGCAGTTATATCTAACTTTGCCCGCAAACACTCTCAGTGGATCCGCCTTCACACTGTGCAAACTATGGGGCAGCCCCACCTCAATGTAAAACCGACCCCAGCTCCTGGGACCCTATCGGGGTAAAGTACCCTGAAGGCCTATTGGTTTGAACCTGTATACAGTGAAATACGGAAAATATGCTGTTGATAGCAGAATCATTTCCAAACAAGAACTCAGTCTCTATTTAAAAATAATTTTTCGGATAATTTTCAAATCTCTGAAAAATCCTCAAGCCTGGCCTTTTCTCCTAGTAGAATAGGGAGTGGGAAGGAAAAGGTAGAAGGAAGGAAGCAGATTTTGGAAAGAGCATCTGATTCTTCAGCTCCCATCACCACTGTCATCAGAAGTCACTGGGGCCACGTCAAACCCTTGTCATTCAACTTGAATAAAGCACAGCTTTGAGAAAGCTGGGTTCATGTTGAAAACATCAATTAGCTATTCTTTGATTAAGAGGATAACTTTAAATTCCCACCCACTGGCTCACTTTTGACCCCTTCACTGCCACCTCTGCTTTCTCTTACCCTGTTTGTAGCCATTGTGGTAAGAAGGGTGAGAAGTCTGTTGATCACCACCCAAGATCACTTATTAGACTTGGCTTTTTAAATACTAAATTACACCTTTAGAAGCAGCCCTGAACAGCCAAAAGCAAGCTCAGGGGAGAGGGATGGCAGCTGGACAAGGCTGGGGCTTTGTAGTCTCAGAAGGCGTTGTGTACATGAGGATTAAGGTGGAGCTAATTAGAGGGGCAAGCTATGGAAGTAACACCGTTTTTTTGCAGCTGCCCCCTGATTGAGGATTCTTGGAACATCTGCCTCTCTTCCCCAGCAGAAGTGGGAATTCCTATTAGTTGAGGAGTTAGCGAATAATTAGCACCTGCCAAATTCAAGGTCTCTTGGAAGACTCTTGGCTCCATGATCTAAGTGAAAACTAATGGTGGGGCCTCCACATGAGCAAATAAAACAGACTGGGTTACACAACAGCATAGCAACAATGCCAAATACAGAGCAGGATTAAGAGGTGTCTAATCAAGGAGTGACCATGGTATTATAAAGCCACATAAAAATGTCTCTTAGAGCATTTGCTTTTTGGTATTACCAACACTAGTATTTCCTAGTCAGCATATACAATTTAGACAGACTTAATTCTCCAATTTTCTGATTTTTCTTTTTACATTGTATTTTAGGCTGAATTGTCTCCCAAAATGCATATTTAAGCCCTAACCCACCATACCTTAGAATGTGACCATTTTTGGAGATAGGGCTTTGCAGAAGCAATTAAGGTAAAATGAGGCCATTGGATTGGGTCTTTGTCTGATCTGACTGGTGTTCTTACTGGAGGAGGAAATTTGGACACACAGAAGAACACTAGGGCATGCACACATATAGGAAAGACTGTGTGAGGACATGGCAGGAAGGTGGCCACCTGCAAGCCAAGGAGAGAGGCAGAGAAGAAACCAAACCTTCTTATACCTCATCTTGGATTTCCAGCCTCCAGAAATGTGGAAAAATCAATTTCTGTTGTTTAAGCTCCCCCCTCCCCTTCCCTTCCTTCCCACCCCCCAGCTCTGTGGTGTTTTGTTATGGCAACCTTAGCAAACTACTATACTCTTCTTCCTAAGAGGCATTAGTATCAATTAGCATTAGTATCAATTAGCATCTATAGTGCTTTGCTGTATATAAGGGAAAATGCAAAATAACAAAATAACTTACAGACAAATCGGCATTTATCTTGTGTGGCAACTCCATGATCATCAGGGCTCAGCCTCCTCCTATCTTTCTGGTTCACCATCCCAGCACTGGCTTGTGTGGTGGTCCTTGGCTTGTTAGCTCCTCAGAATCATTCTGTTAACCTTTTCCCCAATCTGCCTTGTATGCAGGGAAACTGGCCTCTGCAGTTTATATTTCCCTGGTTCCTGAAATCATTGGCTTCCAACTGAGTTTAGCCAGTAGGAGGCATTGGCTAGAGTTCAGGGGCAGGAGGAAGGAAGAAGCTTGTCCACCTGGGTCCTCACTCTGGAGCAGCTCTGCCTCTCTGGGCTCCAGCTCCAGCAGGACAGTCTACTGTGTACAGTTTGTATTGGGTGACTCTGCACTTGGGTCTACAACACGGCCTCCTTCCTTTGCCTTCCAGCATGACACTGCTACTGACTACCTACTGTTGCTAATCTGTAGGTTTCTGTTTGGCTTCTCATCTATTCCAATATCTCTGTATCTCATTCCCTGCTTTGAATTCAACCAGTGATAAATACAAAGTGTGGTTTTGTTTTCCTAGTTAGACCCTCCCTGATAAAATTTCTATTCTCAATGTCACCTCATTGTCCAAGTTAGCTACTGGTCTTGCCCCATCATGTCTAGTTCTAGAAAAGAAGATGAAGGAAACTAAAGAAGAATGTAAAGGTCTTGCCTCTTGGCTAAAATCAACTCTTTTAAGTAACCTTTCTGAAAATTTCATCCAACATTTCTGCTTTACGTCATTGGCCAAAATTTAGTCACATGACTACTCCTAGCAACAAAGGAAGCTGAGAAACGTGGTCTATTAATTGGATCCAAGGACATAAATAAATTAGGATTCAAAGAGGATGGGGAAAGAGTACACTGGAGGACAAATAGCTATTTCTGCCTCTGTGTCTTTAAAAAGTACTTTCCTATCTCTACACTTCATTCCTTTCCCATTAAACTCTATGAGGTCTGATACTTTTAGAGACAGCGAGTCCAGTGTGAGCAATCTGAGGACCAAGGCAAGTTTTCTACTCAGGCAAAAGATGGCAAGTTACTATCTGTGTAACTTCAGGGACTCTGACATTAAATTATTTTTTTTGTCAAACTCGGATTAATGGCTCTCACTTTCAGTACTGCACAACAATTGAGAACAGAGTACTAACTACATTATTCTGCTAATCCCAAATAGTTTGAGAAGTAGTGTGACATCAAAAAGAAGTACTGTAGAATCTGACAGCCAATGAAGCGTCATGTAATCTTCAGGTTACTTATTGCAAAGCATCCCAAAACTTATGTCTTAAAACTTATTTATTATCTCTCATGGTTCTGTGGGTACACTGATCTCAGATGGGGAGTTCTGTCTTGGGGTGTCTCATGATGTCGCCGACAGTGGCTGGGCTTAAGTTTTCTGAAGGTTTCGCTGACCTAGATGTCCGAGAAAACACACTCCTGGGTAGAAGTAGGTGCTGGTTATGGGCTGGGAGCTCAGCTGGGACTGATGACTATATTGCCTATGCACAGCCTCTCCATGCAGTTTGGGCCTCTCACCGCAGTGGGGCTGGGTTCTAAAAGAGCATCCCAAGAGATCCAGGCCAAAGCTGCTAAGGTCCCTCATGACCTCGCCTTACAATTTTCTGATGTAACTTTGCCACATTCTATTGGTCAAGCAGATTCAAAGGGAGAAGAATTGGCCTCCATCTCTTAATGGGAGAGTGGCAAAAATCACATTACACACAAACGTGGGAATAGTAAATAATATTATAAGTATCTTTAGAAAATTCAACTTGTCATAGTACCAAGAACCAGGAAATTGGGGTTTGTTCCTGTGTGCTCTTGGTGAAGAGGCCTTCCCTCTCTTAGCCATCAGATCTTTAATTCTTATACGAGAGAATTGAACAAGACACCTTTTTACAGTTCATTCACACTGAAAACATCCAGTGTTTGGCCCTTTGTGAACAATGGCATCAGTATTTATCTAGCCACAGGTTTTGAAAACCAAGAAGTAGTAGAAAAGGAAAAGCGTAAATTGCCAGCAGTTCTCATGATGTAGCTTTTAGACAGAGAATGTAAGAAATTAGATGATTAAAGTCTTTCAGCAAAAGCACACTATGTTTGAAAGCTGTAGAGCAGCAAGGAGGCATTGTAATTCCACTAAATTAAAAAACCTCAATAGAAAAAGGGAGTGTGAAAATAGGAAGTATCCTTTTTCAATGAAAACCACCCTGTGAGCATTAATTTTCTCCTGCAAATCTCAAAGCATTTGACACATTCACCAGCCTACGGTTTTACTGGTTTCTCTTTATTGGAGAGGTACAACTGGCTCAGAGAACATAATTTTATCATAGAAAATTAGAGCTGAGGGGACCTCAAGGTCATCTTATCCAATGCAGTGATACAGGGCAGAAGAGTACAAATTATATGCACCCACTGAGATCGTAATCTAGAGATTAAATGATTTTCCCAGCATCAAACAATGAGTTAGTGCTGAGCTGTGGCAAGGAGGTAAAGGTCTCCACTTTTCAGCTACAGACTAGCGGAGCTCCCTTTTCAGTTCCTGACAGTCAAAAAATGCCTTATGATTTTCAAATGTTTTCATATCTTTCCTTCCTCCCTCCCTCCCTTCCTCCCTTCTTTCCTTCTTTCCTTCCTCTCTCCTTTCCAACTTTCCTGTTTTTCTCAATCCTATCATATGGATAGGTTATATATCAGAGAGTTCTATATAAGTTATTTCATTTTTAGCCTTACATCAACTCTACAACACTGCTAAATACTATTGTCCACATTTTCTAAGTGAGGGAAATGAAGCCCTCGTAAGAATCCTGCTGATTCTCAACCTTGCCAGAGAGGCAACACTCTGTCTTTTTTGTTTTAGTTTCACAACCTTCCCTCAAAGTGCTTCATGTTATATTTTTAAAATCTTTATCGTTGAGAGTATTATAGACGTTATTTTTTTAATTTATAAAAATTAAAATTAGTTTCCTCTTAGCAAATTTTGCAAATGTTAAAACACCCGAAGAAAAAAAGAATACTTATAAATAATATGTCTGTAGCATTCTTCAGATATTAAATCATTTTCCCAATTCTTGGCTCATCTGGGCCTCAAACAAATCCTGGTTTTTCCAGAGAAGAAACCTGGGAACCCAGAAGGTTTAAGTGGTTTACCTGAATTGTCTCATATCTCCAAGCTGTTAAATGGTAGAAATGGGCCTTGAAGCATCACTGAATCCAGCTTCTGTTCATGGGAAGGATCCAGGGTCCAAGAAGCACCAGCTATTCCGCAACATGGAATTGCCCCACTTACTTGCATGAGAGCCTGAAGACAATGCACCAGAGTGTAAATAGGCCCCTCCCTGTGTTGCCCTCTCCATGACAGAACAGCAAAAATTTGTTTCTGATGCCTTTTTCATCACATGCCCGTGGCAGCAACTAACACTTACCCAGAACCTTCACACTGTTTGTTCTTCATACTGATTCTCATGATTCAGACGTGCCCCCTGAAATGCATCCCACATTCCAAAATCTGTTCTCCTCGATACATCTTATCTCTTCAACTGGATTGATACTCTTCACTCACTACAGTTCTTTTACTTGGTGTCATATCATTTATAAATTCTGCTCTGAACCAAAAAACAGGGTGGAAACATAATCAATATGTTCATTTCCGTATGAAAACATGGGTACTAATTAATATATTTCTTCTTCCAGTTAACATGAATGTATTTAAAGGACTTTCTGTACTTATACTTAAAGAAATGAGGTCTCTGACATAATGTAGTTACCTGGACACATCAAAAAGTCAGATATCTATCGGCAAAGTGGAGCCTTGCCCACTCCTCAAATGACTCAATATAGACAGTTACTAGATAGTCTAATATAAACTGAAAATAAATGCCAACCATACATCTAAATAAGGGGTTAATATCTAGAATATATAAATAACTCCTATGACACAGTAGCCAAGAAACAAATAACATAATGATTAAAAATTGGATAATTAATTTGATAGACATTTCTCCAAAGAGGGCATACAAATGGCCACCAGATGTATGAAAAGATGCTTAACACCACTAATTATCAGGGAAATGCAAATCAAAACTACAATGAAATATCACCATGAATCTGTTAGAATGGCCATTATTTAAAAAACACATACATCAAAACATACACACACACACACACACACACACACACACATAACAAGTGTTGGCAAGGATCTGGAGAAATTGGAACCATTGAATAATATTGGTGAGAATGTAAAATGGTGCAGTATCTATGAAAAAATAGTATGAAGGCTCCTAAAAAATTAAAAATAGAAAAAACATATGAACCAGCAATCCCAGTTCTGGGTATTTATCCCAAAGAATTGAAATCAGCTTCTCAGAAAGATACCTTTGCATTTCCATATTTATTGTAGCATTACTCACAACAACCAAGAGGTAAAAAAAACAAACAAAACAAAACAAAAAAACCCTAAGTTCCCAAATGACAAATAAATGAATTTTTAAAATGTGGTATATACATGCAGTAGAATATTATTCAGCTTTAAAAAGGAATGAAATTTTGCCCAGCCAGCATGGCTCAGTAGTTGAGCGTTGACCCATGAGCCAGGAGGTTGTGGTTGGATTCCTGGTCAGGGCACATGCCCATGTTGTGGGCTCAATCCCCAGTGTGGGATATGAAGGAGGCGGCCAATCAATGATTCTCTCTCATCATCTCTCTCCCTTCCCTTCCTCTCTGAAATATATATATATATATATATATATATATATATATATATATATATGTTAAAAAATGCAATTTTGACACATACTACAACCTGGGTAAGCCTTAAGGACATTATGCTAAGTGAACTAAGCCAGTCAAAGATGGATAAATACTGAATTATTCCACTTATATAAAGTATCTAAAGCAACAAAACTCATAGAAGCAAAAAGTAGAATGGTGGTTGTCAGTGGTTGGGGAGGGAGGAATGGGGTGTTGCTAATCAATGGATAGAGTTTTAGTCATGTGAAATGAAAAGGCTCTAAAGATCTGTTATACAACATTATGCGTATAGATAACAATATTATACTTAAAATTTGTTAAAGGGGCAGATCTCCTGATATGTTTTATTCATCACAATACAAAAAAAGAAAAAATTTGAATGAATGAACAAACAGATGAATGAATGTCTGCTTCAGGCCAATATTTGCCATTTAATCATCGTATAACATTAGACATGATATTTACCTCTCCAATCTTTAGGGAGTAATGGCTTCTATACAGTGGCAATGTGAGATTACAATGAATTATTACTAATTCCAAAGCATACACAATGATTATTAATTGAAAAGCATATGAAATGAAAGGTGGGTTTATAATTGTAATCATAAATTGTATTAGTATTTCTCCACTTGGAGAAGAGATTATCATGGGGATATGTGGTTGATGTTGGCAACATTTCTCAAGTGTAATCAGTAATAAAAGTATTTGTCATAAAATTACTCTCTAAGGAAAAGCTTTTGGGCCTAGGGGCATAGTTGTTTCAAATAAATATCCAATTTTTATGAAAGCCAACATTAATCCTATTGTCACTGAGGAAGGTGTGATTTAGGGAACATAGATAGACCCCTAAAGGGTAAAATTAGCTCTTAGTTCTCTTAGGACCAATTGAGATGTCAGGAGACACAGGTGCCACAGCCTGACCCTAACATGCTACTTTTGTGTCAGTTATGTCGGCAATGTTTACATCATTCTAAATCACGTCTTCAAATCACAAAAGAAAACATGTCAAACACTGGTGCCTTCCAGTGACTGGCTTCTCTCTTAATTCCTCCACCTCCAGGGGTAGGTTTATCCACCTTGCAGACCAAGTCTTGGGTGGTTCTCTACCCGGATGGCTTGACCATGTCATCCTACACAACTAAAAGACCAGTCAAACTATATTATAAATTATTCAGTATGTTAGTCTAAAACTAACACAACTCTGCCAAGTAATAATATAACATTCTAGTTAAGCTGAAAATTAAATCCTTTGTATGTGAGTTCATTTGGCCTGAGCAGTACTTAAAACTCTCCTCACGAATGTCCACTGAGAAAAATAAAGAGGGGAACCCTGGACACCACACAAATATGGTTTGAGAGAAGGGGGACAGATTTCCCCAGCAAAAGAACATATAAATGCTGTCGACCGATTTCCCGCAAAAACAGGGAATGCGCTCGGTTCAAGTCCCGTGGCTGCATCGAGACTCCAAACAGCCACCAGGAAGAGAAATTCGTCTGTGGGCATATTCTTATGTCAGAATCATCACCTAAAAGCAGTGATATCCAAGTTCTGAAAATAGAAAAGCTAGTAGCTTATAAAAAAAAATCTCAGAATCTTTAAATGTGAATTCTGTTATAAACTCTGCACTTAGAAAGCACAGCACTTTTTGTGTTTATACCTACACTTTGCTTATCAGAATGTGATATGTTTAGTTGTATATCTTGTTTGCATTCTTTTCAGAAAAATATCAAGCTTGAATATTTTATTTACTTTGGGTTTTTTATTTTGTTTTGTTTTGTTATTTGTTTGCTCTGTTTTTATTAACTGACATCATACGTCTGAGCATGCCCCAAATGTTTACTTAAGTATTGCTAGTCTTAGTGTCACATACCTAAGTATTAAAGTATTAGTACTACTGTACTAATAGTAGCCCATGAATGATTCATTCTTCTCTGGGAGTCTAGCCGTTGAAGCTGTGGCTGAATGAAACATTGGATGCACAAAGGAAATGCATTGCATCTTCACTGAGTTCAGTCCTGGTAAAGTATAATGAAGCTTACTTCTCTCTCTAGCAACATGCATTTAGTGACCCTCCTCTAGTTGAACACCTAGTGGTAGCAAAATCCAAGAGGTGTTGAAAACAGATAGTAAAGAAGCAGGATTCTTTAAAGGAATGGATATGCTCTGTATCACTGTGGAGTCATCTTCAGAACGGCAGAGGCATTGGTCTTCACTCCCTAAGCAGTCTTAGCAGAAAGAAAAGCATCATAGAGCCCATGACCTTCTCCCTAAATGATGCTGGTGTGTTCCTAAGGCCACACTGAACACTGCTTATACTGAAAGGGGGCCATGCTTGCATTATCTGTATGTGGCTTATGCAGATTTATGAAATATTCTCAAGTCTAATAATAAAAAA
This sequence comes from Myotis myotis, assembly GCF_014108235.1. Taxonomy (NCBI): domain Eukaryota; kingdom Metazoa; phylum Chordata; class Mammalia; order Chiroptera; family Vespertilionidae; genus Myotis; species Myotis myotis. The sequence continues at coordinate 165,126,164 of NW_023416313.1, forward strand.
CAATAATGATAACAAATTAGCATTTATTGACAGTTGACTACAAGTTTAGTACTGCCTTAAAAGCATATATATTTAGGACCATATCATATATCATCATTTTCTCTTTTAAAAATGTTGAGATAAGAACTCTACACACTTTACAATTAATATTAAAGCACAGCGACACGGCATAGAATGTAAGTTCCACAGATGCAGGAGTTGTTGACTACTTAAAACACTGCCATGTTTTTCTGAGTCTATAATAATGCTGAGCACATACCAGGGGCTCTATAATTATCTGGTGCATGTATGAATGACTAACTTGTCTAAGGTTACTATGCCAGCAGTTATTCAATTATAATTGAAAGTTAAATATTTAGCAAATTGTGAGACTTTTTAACATGGGAATTTCATTTTTTAAAATTTGTATTGGCAGATTTATTCCATCTACAATCAGTTTCAATAATTCAATCTAATAATTATGATAGAGAAATGAATGTTATTCCATTCATCCATTTATTCATACATTCATCACTTAAATATTGAGCTTTAAAATATTCATTGGATGGATTCTATGCCAGACTCAATGCCAAAACCACAGATATAAGGAAACTTAATATAAAACCAGTGATTAAAAAAGTGAAATAATGATACATAAAGAAAGAAGGAAAAGGAGGAAGACAGAGAGGATTAAAATGTAAGATTATATGACATGTTGAAAACTCACACCTTATTCCAGTCCTTCTCAAATGTTCCCCCTGAAGAACCCCTATCAGCAGATGAGAACAAGCCTGTCTTTCCAAAGGAGCCGGTTGTATATCACCAAGGGCCCACTGCAAGCATTCACTAACTTTGGAGAGTCATGTTTTATCATAACATTCATGAAATTCTTGTGCAATACCACCCAGTACGTTATCCTGGATTCCCTAGAAAACACAGCCTGAGTCTATGCTTTCATTCCAACACTTCATTGGTTACTGCAATCCCAGGAAGGCAGGAGGGGAGGAGAAAGGGGATGAGGCAGAGAGGACAGTGACTGTGAGGGACGTCATCAAGTTAGCAAACACAGCTAATTGTCTGGTCTGGCTGAGTATCTTTTTAAAGGCCACATGGGGAGCACTGTGTTGACCAGTTCATTGGAGAGGATGGGGGAAGAGATGCAGCGAATTGATCTGCTGATTCTCTTCCATATTTACCAAATTTCCCCCCAGGGGGTTATCTCCCCTACATTCCAGCTTGGACTACATGCCCCTTCCAAGAGCAAGTCACACCTCCCACAGGGGAGGTAGTACTTTTTCAAAGACCAGAACTGGGGGGAGGGGAAGTCCTGAGACCCTTAGCAAGAGCCCCAAACCAATACAACTATGGTAGGACTTCTGGCCAAGGACACTGGAGACAGGTGAGGCCCAGAGGGTCTGGGGTTGACCACATGAGGAGGCTAATACCACCTGCAAGTAAAACTGACCCCAGGAAGATATGCCACATTCCTGTTGTGGCTTTACACCTCCTTTAGACTCCCCTCAACACAGGAGACTTTGCAACACAGGAAGACACCGCCTGATTTTATAAAGCATATCTGAGTGATCATGGCAAAACGTAGCCATGATATCCCACTTCCCCAGAAGCCAGTCAACCAGCTTTTGACCACCCCTTTTGGGGCTGCCCATTCCAACTCCTCTCTGGGGGACCAGGAAGATGACAACACAGCAACAGCAAAGGCACTATGACTTTCAGAAAGTTGTTCTGAGGCAAATGCTCCCCCAGGCTGCTGAGCAACCTGCTGGGCCCTCCTCTTTGACCTTGCCCACCTCCTGCAGAGGTTCCAGCAGCAGCTGAGCCGGGTCTTTACCAGCAAGTCCTCCTCCCAAAGGACCCAGTTCCCTTCATAGCCATGGAAGCGCAGCAGGATCTTGCATTTTGGAAAAGACAAGTTTTAGGTGTCGGCCCAGGCTCCAGTTCTCTGTGGGTAATGCTCTGTGGCTGACGACTTGAATATATGGTTACAGAATTAAAATTCCTGTGTTCCTGCCCAAAAAAGCATATCGGAGAAATGGACCAGTAGAGGAGGGTATGATTACAGACGCAGAGTTCACTTGGGAGCAGGTGGGTCTGGACTTGCAGAGAGAAATAGAAATGAAAATATTTGGGTATGATTTATTTAAATGAACATGTGGATATTTATTCCCCATTGCTGTCCAGGTAGAAGAAGTGGATGATGCCTTCTTGCACTGGGGCAAGATGTATTGTTCAGAAGACTTCATTTTTTTTAGAAACCACCTTGTTTCCAGGAGGATAAGCCATATTATAAAATCATTTGAAATGGTTCAAAAGTCAAATTAAAATTAAGTCATGAATTGGGGGCAAAAAAGGAAAATTTTTCAGCACCTAGACATCCTGGAAGGGTTACTGAACTAAGTTCCAACCTTCTGAAACTTCCTTAAAGTGCTTCCATGACAGTTTTATCCCTAGACATGAAGGGTTAGGCATATCACCATTGTTAGAAGCAATAAAAAAAATGTTTAGTGCAAGATACATATGCTTCATGGAATGAGATTCTGCAAGATGAGCTATCTCAAATAGATTAGGACATTCTCAATAATAATATACTTTCCTAGGTTGCTGATATTTTGGACGAACAAACTTGTGAAAAGGCACCATACAAATTCACTGTTGCCAAACTTGGTGAGGCCGTAGGGTAGCTTCTCTGTCCTTTTTTCCCATCCTTCTGGTCAGCCACCCTCAGAGCCTCTAATCTTAACCATCTCTCAGCATGCAAGTTCACCACCACTTCAACATGTGTGTCAAATTCCTTGAATAAACACACAAAAACTGGTCTTATCAAGATTCTAGATGACTTAAAATTAAAGTGGTGTTAATTATGATAGACAGAATACCCTAAAAGAATCTGAATAATGGGATAGAGCTAGAAATATGAAACTTTTACAGAGATAAAGTAGACGTTCCTGCCCTTTCATGCTTCTACAAATAATTTGAGCATCTGCTGTATACCTGCTGCTCTGCCAGGCACTGGGAACACAGTCATGGGCAAGCTTGAAATGCTGGTCTTCCCTCAAAGCACTTAAAATTCAGCAGGGAGTCTAAGCAGAGAAGGAAGGTCATTAGCTAGCAGCATGAAAATGTGTGGCCATGTGTTATATTAGAAATAGTGTTAGGGCACCTAACTTCTCTGGAGGATGTCGTCCAAGCCCCAAGAAGTGACCTTTAGGCAGACATCTAAAGAAAGATTAGAAGTTAGCTAAGTGAGGCACAGTTGTAGGCTGTTTGAGAAGGGAACAGTATGAGGCATGTATATTCAAAGAATTGGAAAATGTAGGAAAAAACATCATGAAATTCACATTAAGTGATTAGGTTTTATCATTAAAGCAACAGGAGCCCACTGAGCAGTGTTAAGCAGGAAAGTAACATGATTAAATATGAGCCTTAGAACTATTAACTTGGAAGCATTTGGCATTTAGGCATGTGTAGGAGAAATCCAGGAGGGTGGCCAGTAACAGCAAGAATGGAGGGAAGTAGAGAGAGATTTATGAGGTTGAAGCAACTGGTTGCGGTGGGCTATTGGATATGAGAAGTGAGGGGATGGGGAAACTCATTGATGATTCCAACATTTCCAGTTGAGTAACTAACTGTGCCATTCATTTAGATGAAAATATTGGGGGGCAGCAATTTAAGGAGATAGGGGAAGGACTACAATTTCGGGCCTATGGAATTTGACCTATCTATAGGCCAAGCATGTCAAACTCAAAGGCTAACACAGGCCAAATAAATAACATTTAAGTTTATGTGGACCACAAAGAAACAAAATGTTCAATTTTCACAGAAATGTAGGTTTATTTTGATGGAGACATGCTGAATACAAGGGCTAAAATAAATGAGTAATCATTAACATAAAATAATAGAACATTTTAATAAAAATATTTTTTCTTGAACATTAATTTACCAGACACTGAATAACTGTACAAATTAATAAGCGTAACACAAATAAGCCTATTTTTCTTGTTCTCCGAAAGTGAAATATTTCCTGTTGCACACACCAAACAAGTCAGTCCAAGACTAATGACATGGCAATTGGCTGTTAAAATATTCGCTACTAGTATTAGTGGAGAGAAATGGTGTACCTGTGCGTAAGGGAAATGAATGCAACACGATTATAGTAATCAGTCATTAGTGAACGTTGTAGTTCGTTATTAATAATTATGTATGACAGAATATTGTAAAAATTAAGTTACAAAATTTTTATTAAAACGTTTCTTATATACCGTTATATTAGCTGGACCACAAAAATAGTTGTTATGGGCCGCATGTGGCCCGGGGGCCGCAAGTATGACATGCTTGCTATAGGCTATCCAAGTACAGATGGTCAGGTTACAGTTTGGACATAAGAATCTGGAACTCATGAATAAGGTCTAAGTTTTTTGAGGTACATATTTGAGAGTCAACATAAATGTGATAACTAAAGCCATCAGAATAAATAAAACCAGAGAACTAGAGATAGAACATAGAGGAAATAGGGTTTGAATATGCACTAAGTTTGTAAAATCAGCAACATGATGTGGCTCCCCAAAAGGCAAAGTGATGGTAGTGTGCATTGATCTACTATTTGGCTCTAAATAAGGTAGCAGAGAGTCCTGTTCTCTGTGGAGCTGACCAGATCATGCTAAGCATCATATTGAGCACAACACTAGAAGCAGATTCAGAACAGAGGGTCCAGGTGATGAAGAGACTGAAAACCAAGATGAAAGCTGAGAATTGCTACAGCAAGCATGCATGTTCAGTCTAAATAAAAGATGATTCTTCTTCGAAAAAAGTAAAAAGGCAGCCAGATAGAAGCTGTATTAAAGTTAGTATGCCTTCTCTTATTCCACAATTATTTATTAAAGTCATGAAGGTAGTACACCCCTTGTCACAGGGTTATTTAAGCATAAGCTGGTACAATTTTTGTGGAGAGAATGACAAGATCAGACAGATGGGTAGATGAACAAACCTTTAGTGTATTTTCCAACCGTGAGATTCTATGGTTCACACTGACTGGGAATGAGAAAGGGACATGCATGAGACAACATAACATTAGTGGACTACCTAGAAGAGAACTGTTTGTAGTTTTGAGCTGACCATTGAACAGCAGAACCTGGCAATCTCACCTACTTCAGTTTTCTCCCTGAAAAATGAGGGATTGACAGGATGTTTGCTAAATTCCTTAAATCCTGAGAAAGTTCATACTCTTCAGCTATTTTTTTTTTCTGGCTAGACTTTCTTCCCACATATCCCACATATAACAAATACACTTTAATTATGCAAATGTATCACATGCCTACTTTGGTTAGATGGAAAGACTTTAAAATAAAGAGGACTAGGGAGGCAAAGGAAATAAGTCTTGGCTCATTGTGCAAGTTGGCAGAGACAGTGTAAACCAATTTTGAGTCACGGATAAGCCGTTTTGAATCATGATGGATTTACTGGAGTTAATATTGCTCACAGACCCATCCAGGAAAAGGAGGGTCCAGAGGCCAGTGGCAGATATTAGCTTCCAGTTTACAGTGCAGTGATACTCATCCTGCTCAACAATTACACTTAGATTGTTAAAATGTATTCTTCTAATTTTAGTAACTCCTGTGAATTTTGCTTTTATATAGATAGCTGGAATATCTCCAGGTGGTGATGACTTGTTCAGGAAAGGCTAATGACCTAAAAGTTGCTCTAGGAAGGCAGTCTCAACATGTAACTGAATTCCTCAGTAAAAGTTGGTTTGGTGAAATTACACCAACCAGATGGCAATTGCCAGAGAATTTTGTCATGCTTAGCCAATTGGTTATATCTTAGAGCAGGGATCCTGGCCTTGTAAAGTCAGCTTCTAGTTTAACCAGGAAAGAACATGAGAAAATAGGTAGCCTCTTGCATTGCTTTGTGCAGTGCCATTCCCAGAATGTCATCAAGTCAGGGCCAGCCCTGGGCATTGGAAAAATGAAAAAGCCCTCCTCTCCCTTCAGAGCCTTCAATGAAGAGTCCCTAAAAGCTCTGGCAAAAGGAGAAATTTGGCTTCTAAGAAGCCCAATTTTCTCTGGCCCTACCACCTCCTGTGGCTGTCCTGCCAACTTATTTAGGAAATGAACTGGCCTGTACGTTTTAGAGCAAGGTCCTGACTCCATTCCTGTCCCTCTCCTTGGCATGCCTTTCCTCAAAGCATCAGCTTTCACAATAGTCTGATGCAATGAGCTTGCCCGGCACACAGCTTTTCTGTGTGCATGAATTTGCTCATCATCACCACTCCTATTCAGCTCCTATTCACAGCTCCTCGGGGGTTTCCTGGGCAGAGGCAGATTTGCTATGGGGCGGGGAAAGCAGGGATTTAGAGTGAAGTGTTTCCCTGAAATACACTGCCTGGGCAGGCTGGGTCTGCTGTGACAAAGCTCCTCCATGGCCGTATGTCTCCATCCCTTTATTAAGTGGAGGGTTGCTGTCATAAAGACGGAGGCTCTGGCTCCCTCCATCAATTATACCCTGTGCCGTCCATCTGCAGGCATGGCGTTTTGCCCATTTCTGAAGTTAAAAGTCAGCTACAATAGAAAATAACTTGCAGCAACTGCAAAGCTCAGGAGCTTCAAAACCTAGGTGACTCTCCCTTGTGGTTTTGAGAAGTCACTGCTCCCAGAGACTGGCTCATAATTAAATTAGTGTGCACATTTTCCTGATCTGTTTTAGGTGTGGTATGTATGGAAAAGTCAGGGAAGGAGTAACATTTGAATTAGTCTTTCATGATAGATGGAGAAAAGAACCACAAATCTTAAGAGATGTTATAGTTATTACATAGATAGTATCCACTTTCTTTCTTTCTTTTTTAAATATATTTTTGTTGATTTCAGAGAGGAATGGAAAGGAAGAGAGAGATAGAAACATCAATGATGAGAGAGAATCATTGATTGACTGCATCTTACACCCCCCCTACAGGGGATCGAGCCTGCAACCCGGGCATATGCCCTTGACCAGAATCAAACCTGGGACCCTTCAGTCCACAGGCCGACGCTCTATCCACTGAGCCAAACCAAATAGGGCTCTATTTCCTTTATTGATTTCATATTTTATATAAATATTCTTCATAATAAAGTCCTCATTTTCCAAAGAAATAGGGGGTTGGGAGGTGTAGCCTGTAGACACCATGAGTTTTTTTCTGTTTTTTTTTTTCTTTTTTTAAATTTTATTTTTTAAAGTATTACAAATAGTACATATGTCTCCTTCTTTTTCCCCCCATTGACCTTCCCCCAATCTCCCCTACCCCCTGGCACATGCCCTCACCACCGCCCCCAGGGTCTTGCATCCATTGGTTATGCTTATATGCATGAATACAAGTCCTTCGGTTGATCTCCTACCACACCCCCAACCCTCCCCAGCCTTCCCACTGTAGTCTGACAGTCTGTTTGATGCTTCTTTGCCTCTGTACCTATTTTTGTTCATCAGTTGATAATGTTCTTTATATTACACAAATGAGTGAGATCATGTGGTATTTTTCTTTCACTGACTGGCTTATTTTATTTAGCATAATGCTCTCCAGGTCCATCTATGCTGATGCAAATGGTAAGAATTCCTTCTTTTTTATAGCAGCATAGTATTCCATTGTGTAAATGTACCACAGTTTTCTAATCCACTCATCTGCTGATGGGCATTTAGGCTGTTTCCAAATCTTAGCTATTGTAAATTGTGCTGCTATGAACATAGGGATGCATATATCCTTTCTGATTGGTGTTTCTGGTTTCTTGGGATATATTCCTAGAAGTGGTATTACTGGGTCAAATGGCAGTTCCATTTTTAATTTTTTGAGGAAATGCCATACTGTCTTCCATAGTGGCTGCACCAGTCTGCATTCCAGTGAAGGAGAGTTCCTTTTTCTCCACATCCTCGCCAGCACTTGTGGTTTGTTGATTTGTTGATGATAGCCATTTCGACAGGTGTGAGGTGGTACCTCATTGTTGTTTTGATTTGCATATCTTGGATGATTAGTGACTCTGAGCATGTTTTCATATCTCTCTCAGCTTCCTGAATGTCCTCTTTCAAAAAGTGTATATTTAGGTCCTTTGCCCATTTTTTGATTGGATTGTTTATCTTCCTTTTATTAAGTTGTAAGAGTTCCCTATAAATTTTGGAGATTAAACCCTTATCGGAGATAACATTGGCAAATATGTTCTCCCATGCAGTGGGCTTTCTTGTTGTTTTGTTGATGGTTTCCTTTGCTGTGAAGAAGCTTTTTATTTTGATGTAGTCCAGTTTGTTGATTTTCTCCTTAGTTTCCTTTGTCCTAGGAGCTGTATCGGTAAAGATATTGCTATGACATATGTCTGCTATTTTGGTGCGTATGGCTACTTCTAAGATTTTTACGGTTCCCCATCTTATGTTTAAGTCCTTTATCCATTTTGAGTTTATTTTTATGTATGGTTAAAGTTGGTGGTCTAGTTTCATCTTTTTGCAAGTATCTATCCAATTTTCCCAACACCATTTATTAAAGAGACTGTCTTGACTCTATTGTCTGCTCTTGCCTCCTTTGTCAAATATTAATTGAGCATAATGGCTTGGGTCGATTTCTGGGTTCTCTGTTCTCTTCCACTTGTCTATATATCTGTTCTTGTGCCAGTACCAGGCAGTTTTGAAAAGAGTGGCTTTGTAATATTGCTTGATATCTGGTATTGTGATCCCTTCAACATTGTTCTTCTTTCTCAAGATTGCTGCAGCTATTCGGGGTCTTTTTTTATTCCAGATGAATTTTTGGAGTTTCTTCTAGGTCTTTGAAGTATGCCGTTGGTATTTTAATGGGGATCGCATTGAATTTATAGATTGCTTTGGGTGGTATGGACATTTTAATTATGTTGATTCTACCAATCCATGAACATGATATATTCTTCCATTTGTTCGTGTCTTATTCTATCTCTTTTTTCGGCGTCCTAAAATTTTCTGAGTACAGGTCATTTATCTCCTTCTTTAAATTTATTCCTAGGTATCTTAATTTTTTTGTTGCAATGGTAAATGGGATTGCTTTTTTAGTTTCTCTTTCTGTGAGTTAATTATTGGTGTATAGAAAAGCCATAGACTTCTGGGTGTTAATTTGGTATCCTGCTACATTGCCAAATTCATGTATTAAGTCTAGTAGTTTTTTGATGGAGTCTTTGTGGTTTTCTATATACAAAATTATGCCATCTGCAAATAAGGACAGTTTTATTTCTTCTTTTCCAATTTTGATGCCTTTTATTTCTTCTTCTTGTCTGATTGCAATGGCTAGTACTTCCAGTACTATGTTGAACGAGAGTGGTGAGAGTGGAAGAAATCCCTGTCTTCTTCCTGTTCTTAGGGGAAATGGTTTTAGTTTTTGCCCATTGAGTATGATGTTGGTCATGGGTTTGTCATATATGGCTTTTATTATGTTGAGGTATGATCCTTCTATTCCCATCTTGCTGAGAGTTTTTATCAAGAAATGGTGTTGGATTTTGTCAAGTGCTTTTTCTGCATGAATGGATAGGATTATATGGTTTTTATTTCTCATTTTGTTTATGTGGTGTATCATGTTTATTGACTTGCAGATATTGTACCATCTTTGCATCCCCAGAATAAATCCCACTTGGTCATGGTGTATGATTTTTCTAATGTAATGCTGGATTTGATTGGCTAGAATTTTGTTGAGAATTTTGGCGTCTATGTTCATGAGGGATATTGACCTGTAATTTTCTTTCTTTGTATTGTCTTTATCTGGTGTTGGGATTAGGGTAATGCTGGCTTCATAGAAAAAGTTTGGAGGTGTTCCTTCCTCTTGAAATTTTTGGAATAGTCTGAGGAAGATAGGTTTTATTTCTTCTTTGAATGTTGAATAAAACTCGGCTCTGAAGCTATCTGGTCCAGGGCTTTTGTTTTTTGGAAGTTTTTTTGATTACTGTTTCAATTTCTTCCATAGATATCAGCCTATTCAGATTTTTTTATTCCTCTTGGTTGAGTCTTGGAATGTCGTATTTTTCTAGGAATATGTCCATTTCTTCTAGGTTGACCAGTTTGTTGGAATAGAGTTGCTCATAGTATTTTTTTATGATTTTTTGTATTTCTGTGAGGTCTGTTGTTATTGTGCCTCTCTCCTTTCTGATTTTGTTTATGTGAACCCTCTCTCTTTGCTTCTTAGTTAGTCTGGCTAGAGGTTCATCAATCTTATTTATCCTTTCAAAGAACCAGCTCTTGATTTCATTGATATTTTGTATTGTTTTTTTGTTTGTTTGTTTTTTGTCTCTACGTCATTTATTTCTACTCTGATCTTTATTATTTCCTTCCTTCTGCTCACTCTGGGCTTTTCTTGTTGCTCTCTTTCTAATTCTTCAGGTTGTAAATTTAGATAGTTTATTACCAGTTTTTTTATTTGTTTGTTTTTTGAGATAGGCCTGTAATGCTATGAACTTCCCTCTCAGGACTGCTTTCACTGTGTCCCAAAGATTTTGGATTGTTGTGTTTTCATTGACATTTGTTTCCAGGATGTTTTTTATTTCTTCTTTGATCTCTTCGGTAACCCACTCATTGTTTATTTAATATATGCTAGTCAGACTCAAAGTGTTTGAATTTTTGTGATTGTTTTTACTGTAGTTGATTTCTAATTTTATGCCATTGTGATCTCAGAAAATGCTTGAAATGATTTCAATCTTCTTGAATTTGGAGAGACTTTTCCTGTGTCCCAATATGTGGTCTATCTTTGAAAATGTCTCATGTGCACTTGAGAAGAATGTATATTCTGTAGTTTTGGAGTGGAATGTTCTAAAGATGTCGATAAAGTTCATGTGTCCTAGTGAGTCATTTAGGATTGCTGTTTCTTTGTTGATTTTTTTGTCTAGAGGATTTATCCAGTGATGTTAATGGGGTATTAAAGTCTCCTACTATAATTGTATTGCTGTCAATCTCTCCCCTGATATCTTCCAGAAGTTGGTGTTGTTTTTTTTAATATATTTGGGTACTCCTGAATGGGGTTCATATATGTTTACCAGAGTTATATCCTCTTGTTGTATTGATCCCTTTAGAATTATGAAGTGGCCTTCCTTGTCTCTTGTTATGGTCTTCACTTTGAGGTTTATTTTGTCAGATATAAGTATTGCTACCCCAGCTTTTTTCTTTTCATTTTCACTTGCCTGATAGATATTTTCCCATCCCTTCATTTTCAGTCTGTGTGAGTCTCTTGTTCTGAGATGGGCCTCCTGTAGACAGCATATATATGGGTCATGCTTTCTGATCCATTCAGCCACTCAATGTCTTTTGATTGGAGCATTTAATCCATTTACTTTTATTACTTAATGTTATTATTGATAAGTACTTGTTTGTAGCCATTTCTGTGCTTTATGCCTGTGTTACTTCCACCCTTTCTATTTCTTCATTTTACAGCATTCCGTTTAACATTTCTTGCATTGCTGATTTGGTAGTGATAAACTCCCTTAGCATTTTTTTTGTCTACAAAGCTCCTGATTTCCCCTTCAATTTTGATTGATAGTCTTACTGGATAGAGTATTCTTGGATTTAGTGCTTTGCTTTGCATCAATTTGTATACTTCATTCCATTCCCTTCTAGCTTGGTGTGTTTCTGTTGAAAAATCATTTGATAATCTGATGGGGAATCCATTGTAGGTAACACTCTGTCTCTCTCTTGCAGCCTTTGAGACTATCTCTTTGTCATTAACATTTGCCATTGTAATTATGATGTGTCTTGGTGTGAGTCTTTTGGGATTCATCTTGCTTGGGACTCTCTGTACTTGTGCGACTTTTTTCTTCCTCATATCAGGGAAGTTTTCTGTCATTATTTCTTCAAATAGATTCTCTTATCGTTGCTGCTCTTATTGTCCTTCTGGCACCCCTATTATATGTATTTTACTTTGTTTCCTGTTGTCCCAAAGCTCCCTTGGGCTCTCTTCCTGCTTTTTAATTTTTTTCTACAGTTGATGTTCAGAATGGGCTTATTTCTCTACCTTATCTTCTAACTCACTAATTTGGTCCTCCGCTTCTTCTAGTCTACTGTTGAACCCTTCCATAGCGTTTTTGATTGTAGCCATATCACTTTTGATTTCTTCCTGATTTTTGCATAGGTTGTTAATTTTTTCATCCATCTGGTTTATGAACTGTATGACAATTACTCTGAATTCTTTTTCTCTCATATTTCATGCCTCCATTTCATTTATTTCCTTTCTTGGTGATTCCTGTCTTTCTTTCCTCTAGGGATTGTTTCATTGTCTCCCCATTCTATCACCAGAAGGTCCAAACACTGAGTTGCAGGTGCCCGAGCCATGTGCAGTGGGAGCGTCACACCACCCGAGTGTCACTGAAGAGCTCCAATGTGTGGCTGCCATGGGTCGGTGGGAATCATGCATGCAGAGAATCAGAGTCACCAGCACTCAGTGCAGCCTCATCTGCACACCTAGAATCAAAGACCCCATCTGCGGCATGCTGAAAACAGGTCCCTGCATGCGTACACCAAAAATGAGAGTCCCTTAGCATGCGTCAGGAGTCAGAGACCCTGTGTGCACATGCCAAGAATTGAATATCGGCGTCTCTGTTGTTTGGTGCAGCCTCGCGCCATGAACCAGGGTCCCTGTTTGCACATGCACCAAGAATTGAAGTCACAGGAGCTCAGTATGTATGCACTGAGAATCAGGAATCCTGTGAACACATGATGAGAAACAGAGTTTCCACATGTGCACACTGAGAGTCAAATCACTGGTGCTCAGTGCTGCCTCTCACGCAGAGAATCAGGGTCCCTGGTCTGCTTGGGGGGCCAAGTTGCACAGCTGCTCTGTGTTGGTGGGAGGCCCACTCCTGTGCCTTGGTTAACAGACTCTTGTGTGCGTGCCCCAGAGTCAAGGTTAAATTGCACAGCCACCCTCCACAAGTTTTTTTCTTGATTCCTCTTCTAGGAGACACAATAATAGTGAGCATTGCCACTTGTATCTTCAAAATCCACTAAACAACTTTGGCTCTGCACAGTGGTTCCCAGTGGAACCACACTTAGATTCCCCAACTTATAAGCAAACTTTGTTCTAAATTCACTTTGGTAGGTTTTACTTTTAACTATTTGTATGCCATAAGTGTCTATAAACACAAGCAATGGACCTTTTTTAATTAAATCCAAAATATCGTGGCAGTTAACTGGTTAATTTTTAGAAATTGGAACATCATTTTTTGTAGAAACTATGCTTTTTAAAAACATTTCATTTTGTAATGATTTTTTAAAATAGTTACAAAAATATATTGAATTCTCTTATACTTTTGCCCAACTTTTTCCCCTCATGTCAACATTTTGCATAACCATAGAACAATAATAGACATTAACACAATAACATCAACTAATCAATAGGCTTCATTTGAATGTTACCACTTATCTCACCAATGTCCTGCTTCTGGCTCAGGAATCAATCCAAGATCCTCCTTTCCTTCAGTTGTCATGTCTTTGTAGTGCCCCCTAAGTGGGGCTGTTTCTCATAACCATTGGACACTTTTGAAGAGTACTAGCTAGTTATTTGTTAGAGTTTGCCTCAATTTGGAGTTATCTGTGTTGTCTTGTGATTACAATTAGGCTTTCTAGGCATTTTTTCAAAAGTAACCAAGAAGCAATATTGAGCCCATCTCAGAGCATCATATCAGATGGTTTATGTAAATGTCATATTACTGATGGTGGTGTCTTCCAGGTTTCTCCATGGTAAAAGCTACTGTTTTTCCCTTGAAACTATTATTTTTAAGAGATAGGGCTTCAGGATGATACCCAAAAGCCAACATAACCCATTATAGTTATCGCTGAGCACCTCAGGGTGCTTGAAATGAAGGGAAGTCAAGGAAGCTGAAACAAGCTTGGTCTTGTCTGTATTTATTTTTACTGAGGTGGTAGACAATGTAAACACTTCTCCCATCTTTACCACTGTCACCAGGCACTTTAATCTACAGCTACAGGGGACTACAATGACTTAAGCGGCAATTGTTCTCGTGATAAAATGAGAATGACATGTGTGAGTCAAATCATCCTCAGTTTGAATCAGAGGTCTGTGCTTCTAGACAAGTTACTAACCTGCTCTTCTACAAAATAATAATAGTATCTATCTTATAGGATTGATTTGAATATTTGCGATGATAAATATAAGTTTCCCATGTAGAGTTTATAGTTGTTACTTCATAAAAAGTATTAACCATATGTGATGGGTAGGTGTTTCTGTTCCAGTGTAACATTGGTCAACTGTCCATATTTGTGAAATCTTTATTAGCCTAGTTTGTTCATTCATTCATTCATTCATTCAAAAATTTTATATTGAGTGCCTGCTGGAGGCCAGTCATTGGTTATATAGTCCCTGCCTTTATGGATTTATGCTCCAGTAAAAGAAAAGCCAACAAATAAATGTGGCAGACAATGTGAAACTCTTATGAAAGAAAAATGGGAAAAGGAACATATTTAAATGGAATGGTAAAAGAAAATTTTGTTGAAGAGGTAACATTCACGATGAAAGTTAAAGGATGGCAAGGATTGCTCAATGTAAAGAGCTAAAAGAAAAGTGTTTATAGAAGGAACAGCAAAGACAAAGAATCTAAGATGGGAAAGAGCTACAGATGTTTGAGGCAATGGAAGATGGCAGGAGTGGCTGGAACACAGAGAAAAATTGAAGAGCTAGCTGTAGCAAGTAGTCAAAACTCTTCAGAAAGCTTATTCACATATTTTTTCTTCCCTTGGTTAATGATCATCTAGAGTTCTGCTCAGTTTTAGGCATTTTTCTAAGTCACTGATGTTGTTAGGAATGCATTTCTTTGCGACCATGTGAGCCCTTATCTTAATTCTGCTCATAGTTGAAAGTGTTATTTATTCCACAACATTTTCCTTCCTTCACTGTGAAAATATCAGGATGATATTGAATGTGCACCCACTTACTGTCTTTGCTTTCCCACTCTTCCGTGCCAACTACTGTTCTGCCACACTGGTAATGATCTTGCAAAGTGTCACTTGCTGATTAGACAATTTGCTTTGTTTTTAAGAATCCCTAAGCATTCTGGAAACATAGCACACCTTCAGCATAGAGAGTAAAACTGTGAAAACAAGGTTGTCTAGCACCTTAAATATTGTCACATTACATTAAAAACAGATTATTCCTGATTCACCAATGCTCAGAGCAAAATAGTCATGTAAGCCTGTTGGAAAATTCTTGGCCAGCTGAACTATAAAGGGTACTCTAATTTTCTTGGGGTCTGTTTGCCATGTGACCCATGGTGTCACCTGGATGAGCTTATCACAATGCATACCCATGACCATTTATTTTCTAGTTGTGTAGCAATGACCCTGGGGATTCATTCTGGTGTCTTGCTGCTCTGTCTCAAAGCATTGTATGCAATCACAGGCTGAGAAGACAATATTTTCAAAAGATTGATTCACTGCAATTATAAAAGGCTTTGGTTTAAATATGAAATCTGAAAAAAGGAGCAGAGACTATCCCTCCCCTGGCCCCAGATGTTTGCAGTGTTAGAAAGATTAGCATTAATGTTGTAGGTTGTACTCTGCACCCCTCCCCAAATTCATATGTTAAAGTCTTAGCCTCCAGTACCTCCGAATGTGACTTATATGGAGACAGGATATCTGTAGAGGTCACCACATTTAAATGAGGCCATTACAGTGGGCCTTAATCCAGCATGACTGGTGTCCTTCTAAAAAAGGGAAATTTGGACATGGATATGTACACAGGGGGGAATTCCCACAGAGAGAAGACAATGTGAATAGACACAGGAAGAAGACTGCCACTTACAAGCCAAGGAGAAAGACCTAGAACAAATCCTTTCCTCTGGTAATTTTTTAAAGTTCAAGTGATTCCATTGCGAAAGTAGGTTTGGAAACCTTGCATTAGTTTCGTTCCCTAGTCCTCACAGGTGGTCCCAGACCAGCTGCATCTTAGTTACTTGGGAGGGTGTTGGAAACGCACATGCTCTGGCCCCACACCATCCCTACTGAATCAGACACTCTGGGTTGGATCTAAGAATCAGGGTCTGAACAACCCTCCAGAGGCGCTGATGCATGCTCATGTTTGAAAAAGACTGGTCTAGTACATTGATGTTTTACATGAGGGCAGCTCATAGAACCTGAAAAAAAATGTATATGTGCACAAAATATTATACTTACTACCAGAGAGTTCAAGGTCTACCTGTGGCCATGGACATAAGGGGTTAAAGACCCCAGTTTAACCAAGAACCTTGTATACATATATGCATGGCCCACGGGCACAGACAATGGGGTGCTGAGTACCTGGGGCAGGGGGTGAGAATGGGCTGAAGGGGGTCAATGAGGGAAAACGGGGGACAAATTTAATACTTTCAACAATAAAGAATTATTAAAAATAAATCAATACATAAAATAAAGATTCCAGCTTAAGAACCTGATACTCCTCTCTACCTCCAACCCAACAAACCAGACATTTAGGAGAGAGCTTTTTGCTCTTTCTTAGCTGCAAAATAAGCAGACTTCAAGGAAAGCCTCCTGGTCCTGCTCATATGCCCTCTCCAGCGAAGCCAGGGGCTACTTGGGGAAAGCCGAAGCCTCCTGCCATCGCCATCAATTTCCCTGTTGAGGTTTACAGGCCTGAGGTGGAGCGGTGCATTCACTCACCTGATACAAATGGCAATATTTTTCCTAAGCTCACATGAATACAAACAACCCAACTGTGAAAAGATCAATGCATGTGTCTGCTGTGGCCAGTCAACTGCAAGTTATGTTTTGCAGCAGGGCCTGAGAAGAGTAGGGCAGCTTTTCTCAAGTCAGAATCATTTTCATATGCAAGTGACAAAGACAAAAAGTCATGGCAGAGAAGGTTGGCAATTAAAATAACATCCATATCCAATTACCCAGATAGTAGTAACGTGTGTCAGTAACAGGGAGAGGATCCAGAGCTCCAAAAATGATAGACTTTTGAGCAGGGCATAGCCTTCGGCAAAAAAATAAAGTTAATATTGATGAAGATTATTTATTCATTAAATGACAACACTGTGCCTGGCATATGCACTCAGGGCTTAAAACCTAAGTCATCCAGACAAGCAGATTGCCTAGCCGCTGGGTGGTCAATGCTTGTTTGGTGGGCACACTAAATGAAGTTCCTCATCTGTATCCAAATGTCAATCAAACTTCTGTGGACTCAAGCTGATTGGTAATACCATTGCCAAATTCTACTTTTTCAAACACAGAAATGATTTTTTAAAATGTTACTGTGTTCCTATTTGCCTTTTAAGAATTTTGCTAGCATAGCCATGTAAATTATGTTCCCTTCAATGAAGCTGTATTTCAGCTTCTCGTAGTTTATGGGGTAAACAATCTAGGGACAATTTGGATATCTTCATTCCCTTGACAGATGCTAAGAATGGTCTCAGCTAAGATCAGCTGGGAAAAATTTGCTAATCTGAATTATGGATGCCCTGATAACTTCTAACTAGAAAAGAGAGGAGTTGTGTGCACCGGCAATTGCCAACACACACACACACACACAAATTTATAGGTCTTGTTAAATGAAGTTCTTAATTCTTATCTTCATCCAAAGCCTTCCCTTCGCCTGTCAACATTTCCATATGAAATCTAAACTTTAGTACTCATTATTTTTCTGTCTAACAAAATATAACATGTATTTTAATCCCCAAAACTAGCAGGGAAGGAAAAATGAAGTCACATGACTAAAGGTCCATATTGGTGTGGGATTTGAATGCCTGGATGTGACAGCAAGTTGGCTCGTATTGGATTTTGTATATTCTGGGGCATGTAATGAGTTATTGATCTGTGATAAACTAAGCTGACATTTTGTAACCAGTAAGCCCTCAGTATATCCAGTTAGCATACGTTGCAGTAATGTTACAATCAGGTCTCAAACTACAATTGGTAGTTTAAGACACGTAAAGAACATGCATATTTGCAACAGTGCATGCATATCTGTGTTTAATTCTCTCCTCTACACATTAAGACATACATTTTTCCTTAATGCAGTCTTCTCTTCACACACCTCCAACGTGTTTTCCTGACATCAGCTGATGGGTTAAGAAGATGACCCAGAATCCAATTTTATTAGGAACTTAAAAATTTACCTGCAGTCGGAAATCTCTTTAGATGGCTCAGCCATCAAATCCAACAGGTTATATTATCTACCCTAAGTGTTAGTTGGGGGTTAGGCAATCTCCACGCATTCCCAGAAGCCAAACTTGTCTTTTGCTAAAATTCTAAAAGCCCCTGAGCAACAAGGTCTTCTGCCAAGTTCAAGGGGAAGGAGGGACTTTTAGGGCTTCCTCTCAGCCTGAACAACACGCTTTAGATATTTCTCTCAGGGATTGCAATGCTCAGCAGTTATTTTTAGAAGTAGGGATGGGAGGGAGTAGCAAGAGGGGCTCTGTGTGGTGAGAAAACTTGGCAAAAGCTCCTAGTGACATCCTTGCTGCCAAAATGAAGAGAAAGGACAGAGGCAGTGGTAAGGATCTGACATCTGCTCTGCAGCTTCTTGGAGGCGAAGTTCTGTGAAAGACATTTTACCAATAGTCCAATGAGGTGGGATTAAGACTCTCATTTTGCACATTAGAAACTGAGACTCAATTCACTTAATTTCTCTAAGACACATAGGTAGTGATAGACCTGATGTTTGAACCAGTGGTGTAGGGACTGCCTACACATACAATATACTGGTACATATAAAACTGGTGATAATAATGCCTGTCTCACAGATTTGTTATAAAGATAAACATTTGTAAAGTAATTAAGTACTTGACACAATAGGGACTCAATAGATGAAAACTGCTATTATTATTATTATCCTTAGTATTATTACTATCATGGTAATCATCATCATCACCTTATAAGTCCTACCCAAGCCCCTATTACTGTGTCACAGTACACTTACCTTGCAATTTGTAGGTGTCTGATACATTTTTGCAAAATGATCAACTTGAGAAAAGGACATATTTACTGCTCATCTCACTCTAGAGACCCAGGTTTTGAGGAGCATCGTAGGATATGTCAGCTGCTGTTCCCTTTCGCAGGAAAGGCAGGGACATGCATATCTGTGAACCTCCTGGAAACATGGGAATGGGATGGAGGGACCTGAATCTCTCCTCACCACTGGAGCAGAGAAGCACAGGAAGGGCAGTCTGTACACAGGGGAATCCTGGTATGCATTCTCAGGGCTAGCAGCACCCTGCTCTCCTAAAAAGAGCAAGTCCTGCCATGCTTTGCTCTCTGAACTCCCCAAAAGCACTTCCTGGGACACTCCACGTACCCACAGTGATGGCTTATTGTCATGTCTTGTGTTTTTTCCTTTCCCACTAGCAAAGTTTCTGGTAATCTTTTCTTATTGGTTGATTATTGACTAATATTCATTGGATTTCAAGGTTGATCCTATTTTACCTCTAACTTCTATTTATTTTCAGAGAATAATCAGATGAACTATATTTGTAAGAATTCAGACTCTGAATCTCCTTTAGTCTATTGTTTATTTTTCAATTGTCATTTCATCTCTTTCAAAATATCTCTTCCTTGTTTTGAGAAGCTCTGCTGATTTGAGATTAATTCTAATTAATTTAATTTTATGTCTATTGCTAACTAAACCTTCTATATTTTTACACTTCAACCTGCTCACCCTTTCTCTCAGACAGCCTCCTAGCATCCTTAATACATACACTTCTCATTTCTGACAGCTCTTGTTAGAGGCAACATTTAGTAGAAAATGCTATGACTGAGTCTAAAGAGACTTGGATTCCATTCCAACATGGTGTCTACCTAACTCACTAAGGCAAAAGAATCATTCAATTCCCTGGGCTTCAGTTTTCCTACCAGTAAAATAGAGGACTTAATGATAGATGGTCTCTAGAATCTGTTCAATATTGAGCCCATTTCATCAGATATCACTTGATCTTTAATATGTTGGTAGGAACTTTAATATGTGCACTTTTTAATTTTCCCTCAAAATAGCTCTTTCCCATTATTAAAATATGTGATTAGTGAGATCCCTTTGGAATTGCATATTTTTTGCATAATCCATGCAATTTTGCATTTGAAAGGTGCTCATGGTGAAGTGGGGAATGGTCAATAAACATTTAAATGCAAGCTATTTTAGATGTTCTCTCTCTCTCTCTCTCTCTCTCTCTCTCTCTCTCTCTCTCTCTCTCTCTCTCTCTCTCTCTCTCTCTCTCTCTCTCTCTCTCTTATGTAATCAATGCAAGAGATGAGAAATGAGAAAAAGAAGACCAGTGTAATCTTAGGTATTATTTAACACACAAAATGACCAAACTCTCTAATGGCAAGAACAAAATTTTATGAATGCTTTTTGCTTCTACTGCAAAACCTCTAGCAGTAAAAATAAAACTCTCTTAAGACTTTTTTACAGCAAGCATGGCTGCTAAAATCTTCCTACCAGGGAAAACTTCTCAAGAGGGAAATAAAAAAAAAATTGGTATAGATGAAACCTAAAAATGTGAATCTACTAAATGAGGAACATTTATGAACTTGATTATTTCCTTCCTGTCTGGAAATCAACTGTTACTTTTTCCCTTCCTCTATTTCTTCTCTGGTATAGCTGATTCACATATATGAAATAGAAATACATGGTGCACAGGCATCTAGTGTCCCTTGCTGTACCCATGGCAGGATGGCAGGCATGACTAATCAATCACAGTCTTTCTTACTCCATGCATCCTCCTGCAGCCACAGCATCTTTGCCAATGCAACAGCCCATGCGATCACTATCTATCAAAGTTGGTATAATATATCACGCTTATTGGCCTCCCATAAAGTAGAAACAAATTAGGTTCCTAATAATATGGCTTTCCAGGCCCAGTTATAGCCCAAAAGCAGTAGCTATAACATTCCCCATTGTATCATTCAATAAACTTAAATTTAAAAACGGCTGTGAGAGCAAAGGCAGGCTTAATGGGAGTGACTATGATTATAAAAGACAGAGAACATTAACAAAGAATAATTCCTAAATTGCTTTTTATCCTAATTATATATACAATTTATTGAACATCTACTCTATACGCATCTCAGTGAAGATGAGAAGAATACACCTATGCCAGGCTTTCAAAGGCCTGTATTTCACTTCTCCTTTTACTTAAGTTGGTTCAATTAGCATCTATATTTCATCTCTGAAATTAACCTTTATATAATTATGGGATTTAGGTAAAAGAGCATGAGACCTAATATTTATTGCAAGCCTACTAAGTGCCAAGCACTATGCTAAGTGCTTTGTCAATGTTATCTCATGTAAGTCTTTAATAATCCTATGAGAATTGATATTATTCCTATTTTATACATGAGGACTTTAAAGCTCATCAAATTAAAGTAACTTTTCCAAGGTCAAATAGCTATTAAGAGGTGGAATTGGGATATAAACCTCGCTTTATTCATCTCTGTGCAGTGTTCTTTCTACTACATCAAAATACCTTTAAAAATAAAAAAGACCTTAGGTCTTGGCCAGGTGTTTCAGTTGGTTGGAGCGTCATCCAGTACATCAGAGGGCTGTGGGCTCAATTCCCAGTCAGGCACATGCCTAGGTTGCTGGTTCACTGATGGGTGGTAACTGATCAATGCTTATTTCTGTAAAATCAGTAACAAACATATCCTTGAGTGAGGATTAAAAAAAAAAAAAAGAAAAAACAAACTTAGACATTTGGCACTCTTTTTTTGTTTGTTTGTTTTTTTAACCTTCACCTGACTATATTTTTTGAGGATACTTTCCCATTGATTTTTTTTTTGAGAGAGAGTAGAGGGGCAGGAGGAGTGGGAGAGAGAGAGAGAGAAAGAGAAGCATCCATGTGGGAGAGACACATGAATTGGTTGCCTCCCTCAGGCTCTTGACTGGAATCGAACCCGAGACTCTTCAGTCTGAAGGCTGACACTCTAACCACTGAGCAAAAAGGGCTAGGGCATTTTGGCACTTTTTTTTTTTTTGGCACTCTTTTTGTTAACAGATAACAGATAAGCAAACTGAATCCTGGAAATCTAAGCTACCAGCAACAGAGAATAGTAGCTGCCCCTTCCAGCTATGCCTAAACATGTAGCTTAAATTGCTCGCTCACATTTAGCATCAGTTCAGTAGGAAAGGAAGGGAAATGTTTGGGGAAGACAGAAAACAGAGGAAAAGCAGGAAAATTAAAGTTAGTCCCACTGTCCAATCAAACGCTTAAAGCAGAATGTTTGTCAACACTTCCAAAAGCTAATTATGATGCAGTGTGTGTGTGTGTGTGTGTGTGTGTGTGTGTGTGCATGTTTTTAAAAAAGGATAGATGGAAGGATTTTGAATAAAGCTCCATGAATATATTAGTAAGAGTAAAATCATTCTTATTTCAAATTTCCATGTACAACTATTACAAAAAAAAACACATGTCTATTAACATAATCCCCCATAAGGATTCCTAAATTCTAAAGCAGATGTACATATTGTTAATTAAGTGTTTACTATTTACTATAGCTAGCCCATTAGCTTCACCTAACTGTAATTTATGGCATGGTGGAATTGTATTTTTATAGGCTATACATTCATTTTATAGTACTTTGGGTCTTTTTGTCTGATCAATAAAATATTTTATGCTTTTTTAAATAAGATATGAAATATAATTTTGCTGTTTAAAATAAATATCAAGGCTCACATTTGCATATTCACATTTATGACATTGGCTATAGCTGTTATTTATGTCATAAATTCAGTAACATAACACATTTTTAGTCAGCTATGTACACTTTCAGGTATATCACTATTCTTATGGAAAAAGACAAAAGAAACCATTATGAATCAATGCACTTTGTGACAATTTCCAGAAACTTCTTGCAGAGAAAAATGATGCCTGTGAAATATGGCTCCTACTCTTTGAACTTACATTTTTATAAAGCAAAGTAGAAAATTAATATAATTAGTTAAATAATTCTGGCAAAAAAAAAAACCTTTCCTGAAATATCCAAGCCAATAATAGAGATAAAAATAATGTTTGGGTTTAATACTAAATAATCTCTCTCTCTCTCTCTCTCTCTCTCTCTCTCTCTCTCTCTCTCTCTCTTTTTGGAGAAAAGGGAAGATGGGGTAGGTTTGTGTGTGTATGTGTATCATATGTGGGAACATATTGAAAAGTTTTACAAGGTTTTGGATTTTCTTAATAAAGATTAAGTTATTTTCTGCTAATAAAATTAATTTTTGCTTGATGACAGAGAAAAGTTTCTGCTAGTACATGGAGGGTGTAAAAGAAAGAAAATTATCTGTTTCAAAAACTTTGGCATATCTTAACATTTTGATTTATATATAGATACACACCCTCATTTTGGTTTTGGCTTTCAAAAATAGAAGCATATGAAATAAGCTTTTTACATAGCATACATACCCTATTGCTTAGTATATATGGTACATATATTTCTATGCACTCAGTATTAACAAGCACCATCACTTTAGGTAGTTGTCTAGTATTCCACTGACTGAATACACCATAATTTAAACATTTACCTATTGATAGATATTTAGGTTGTTTAAAACTTACTATTATTATAATAGAGGCCTGATGTATGAAATTTGTGCAAGAGTAGGCCTTCCTTCCCCCCAGCTACCGGCACCAGCTTCCCTCCAGCACCTGGGACCCAGGCTTTCCTCTGGATGCCAGGACCTGAGACCCAGGCTTCCCTCCCAGAGGGAGGCCTTGCCCGCCCGCTGCAGCTCGCTGGACGGTGGCCTGGGCCTCCCTCTGTGGGGCAATCATGGAGCCCCCCTATCGATTGCCCTACTGGCTGATGGCCTGGGCCTCCCTCTGTGGGGTGATCATGGGGCAATGGCCGGGCCCCCGACCAATTGCAACACACCTGCCTTGGCTGGCCTGGCACCAGTGGGTGTCATAGCGTGGTCCCGAATGGTCTTCCAGATGGTCATTCCACTGTTCAGCCGTTTGGTCAATTTGCATATTATGCTTTTATTATATAGGATATAGCCCCAAGTATGCATACATTATGTGCATTTGCTTAATTCTTGCTTAAAGAATTAACTCACAGAAATGGACCTTCTAGTTAAAAGCATAAGGACACCTTACATTCAGACACATAGTCCCAAATTGCTCCCACCCATGTTCAAGGATGTTCATGTCCCCATACATCCTCAACATTGGATTTTTTTATATATATATTTTATTGATATTTTACAGAGAGGAAGGGAGAGGGATAGAGAGCTAGAAACATCGATGAGAGAGAAACATCGATCAGCTGCCTCCTGCACACCTCCTACTAAAGATGTGCCCGCAACCCAGGTACATGCCCTTGGCCGGAATCGAACCTGAGACCTTTCAGTCTGCAGGCCGACGCTCTTTTCACTGAGCCAAACCGGTTAGGGCCTCAACATTGGATTTTATGAATCTTTTAAACTAATGCCAACCTTACTGAATGTAAATAATAACTGTTTCAACTTTCATTTTAATTGCTATTTGAAGTTGATATATTTTTATAGATCGATTGGTTGAAATTATCTACTCAATATCATTTGCCCAATTTTATTATTGATATATCTGTACATTTTCTTATTGAAATACACTTAATATATTAAGAATATTAGTCCTTATGTATGTAAAAGGATGAATTAGGAGCTCTACCTCACACCATATAAAATTAACTCAAAGTGGATCATAGCCCTATTTGCAAAAGCTAAAATTATTATATTCTTAGAAGAAAACATGGGAGCAAAGCCTTGTGACCCGGGGTTAGGCAATAGTTTCTTAGATATGACACTAAAAGTGCAAGCAACAAAATACAAAATAAATTAGACTTCATTTAATTTTAAAACTTTTGTGCTTCAGAGGATACCATCAAGAAAGTGAAAAGACAACCCATGGAATGAGAGAAAACATTTGCAAATCATAGTTCTGGTAAGGGACTTTTTAATTTTATTTTTTAATTTTTGTTTATTCTTTTAAACTTGAATTCATAAAAGATGATTCTTTTTTTAAATACATTTTACTTATTTTTTTTCAAAGAAAGGAAGGGAAATGTAGAGAGAGATAGAAACATCAGTGATGAGAGAGTATCTTTGATCAGCTGCCTCCTGCACACCCCTCCTGGGGATGGAGCCCCCACCCCAGGCGTATGCCCTGACCAGGAATTGAACTGTGACCTCATCAAACTGGGTCAATGATCAACCACTGAGCCACACAGGCTGGGTTTATGAAGGACTTTTATCCATAGTATATAAAGTCTTCTTATGATGCATTAATAAAAAGGCAAATAACCCGATTTTAAAATAGGCAAAGAATTTGAATGGACATTTCTTTAAAGAAAATATACAAATGCCTACTCAGCACATTAAAACACGTTCAATATCTTTACTCACTAGAAAAAGTAAAGTGATACCACAATGCGATATTACTGCACACCCACTACGATGGACATATTCAAAAAGCAGGTCATGGAAAGTTTTGGTGAAAATATAAAATAATTAGAATCCTCTTACATTGCTGGTAGAAATATAAAATTGTGCAGCCATGTACAAAATAGTTTGGCACGCCCTCAACAAAATAAGTATAGAGTTATCATAGCAATTCTACTCCTAGGTATATACCCAAGAGAAAAGAAAACATATGTCCATACAAAATTTTGTATATAAAAGTTCGTAGCAGTATTATTCACAGTAGCCAAAACTTAAAGCAACCCAAATGTCTGTGAGCTGCTGCATGAATAAACAAATGTATATTCATACAGAGAAATATGATTCAGCCATAAAAAGAATAAAGTACTGATACATGATACAATATAGATGAACATTTAAAACTTTCCATTTGTATGAAATGTCCAGAATAGACAAACCTATAGAGACAAACAGGAGATTAGTGGTTGCCAGGAGCAAGGGAAGGATGCTGATGGGTACCGGGTCTCTTTTGGGGGTGATGAGAACATAATGGAATTAGATTATGGTGGAAGCACAATTCTATAAACATACTAAAAGTCCCTGAATTGCATACTGTTATTTTTAAAAGAATAAGCTTTTTGTTCTTATATTGCAAATGATTTTACATTGTTTTCAATTTTTATTGTTTTTCACTGTATATAAATTTTACATTTTTAGAGTAAATATATATCAGTCTTTTTCTCTGTTATTTTTGGTTTTGTGTCATATTTAGAAATTCTTTCCCTACTTTAGGTTTGTGGAAATAATCACTTGTACTTATAATCTCTTTTGAAAATGTTGATGTTTGATTCATTAGGAATTTACTTTTTGGTGGACAATGAAGTATGAAATAGGATTCTAGCTTTTTTTCTAAAATGGATAACCAGTTGTTCCAACTTGGTTATTTAATTATTTGTCTTTTCCAAGTTGCTTGAAGTGCTACCATATTTATATTATGATTTGCATATGAAGATGACTTTAACTTTTATATAAAAATTTGTGTTTATCCCTGTACTCTGTTCCATTGACTTGGATGCTTCTATCTACATCACTTATTTGTTGTAGCTTTTAAATATGTTACTTTCTCTATCCAGAACTATTCAAACTAGTCATATATTACAATTACAGTTCTAAATGGTTTTGTAAAGCAGTCATAAATACTCTCACAAGGGAAAAAAGCATTGAGAACTTAATTACAGTTACACGATTTAAAGAATAATTTAGAGATTATGGAATATTTATCACATTGAGACTTTTCATATAAGAATGAAACCTGATTCTTCATTTATTTATCTTCTTTTATGTTCCTCTAAAGAGCATTATAGTTTTCTTGATAAATGTCTAGCACATTTTTGATAGGTATTTTTTATTAATATTTATTGTTGAAGGCATTACATATGTCTCCCTTTCCCCCCATTGACCTCTTCTAGCCTATCTAGCACACTTCTTTCTAAGTTTATCCTCAAGTGATCTATGTTTAATTTGCCTTTGTGAATGTTGTATTTTCCCCATTATATGTTGCAATCATATTTGTATGGTATCTGGCATATAGAAAAGCTAGTAATTTTGGCATTGTTTTATAAACTATTAACCTTGGTAAACTTTCATTCTTTCTAAAAAATTTATAATGTAGGCCTCTTTCTTTCTATTATTTCTAACTATATTTTACTTTCTTGAATTACTGTTTTAACCAGAACATTCAAAATCACGGTGTATAATAGTAGAAATTGATGACTGTTATCCATGGCTTTTTTTTTTTAAAGAATTCTATATTTCACCACTAAGAATTATATTGGATTTTGATATGAGCAGTTTACATGTTGATCATGTTAAAGAATTGCCTTATTTTAATTTTGTTTTAAAAGATGTATTGTAGTAATAGAAATGCATTGGTAATCTCTGTGTTACCTGTCTCTCAACCTGTCTATTCAATAAGTATGTATGTAGCTAGCTAGACACTGTCCTAAGCACGAGGGATAGAAATATGGCCCCAACTTTCGCACTCACTGTTAGAAGGCAGTTACTTTAACCATTCCTATTGCTCTGAAGAACTTAAGGGACATGTCTAGTGATGGATTACTAAAGCAGTGGAACTCAGTAAGAGAGGAAGCACGCTAGAGGCGAAGAGAAAGAGGCAGGTGTGGCACTTACCACTTAACAAAGCACTCCGAGTGGTTCTTATAGGGCCATCAGGTTGGTCACTGGACTTTAGTAATATCTAAGCTCAATATAGGGTCTATACTGTAAAAATGTATATAATGTTTTCATAAATATGAATTGCTTTACTCCTAGCAATAACCTCAGTTAAATATTATATCAACTATTACAAAAGACAAAACTGAAACTTAGAATTGTTAGAATACCAAAGCTAAGCCAAAACAAAATCTGTGCTCTTTGTACTTACCCTAATAAAACAATCGAATAACATATGACTTAATAATTTCATAATCTTTAGCATAGAGTTCTAAAATTCATTCTTCCATAATTTTTTAACCCAGAGTTCCCCCTTTCCCAATTCCATCAGAAAATCACCTGTTAATCACACCAGGCCATCCCCACCAGTACTTTTCCAGTCCCTCTGAATTGCAGGGACACCTAAGACCAGTCCTCTGCGAAAGCCCTGCATTCTTGTCCCATGTTGACTTGTGCTGACCAAGAGGCAAGGGAGGAGGTGCTCAAATCAAGGCCACATTCTATGCTGTGGCATGAAAAATGTTGGCTTTCTATCAAGTCCTCAGGGCTTACGGCCGTCACCAGGGAGTCAGAAGCCTTTGCTGGACAGCCAAACTCCTGTGGCCTCACACCCAATGAACCTGCTCCTTCGCCTCCTCCAGAGTGGGGACTGCCTCAATCCCAGAGCCCTTTTCCTCATCTACTTCACTCACCAAGCACACACTGGCGGCTGTTTGAGCAACAGGGTGCTGTGTTTTTCCACCTCTCTGCAGCCTGAGGAACATCAGAGGAAGAAAAGTGGTAGAGAGAGCTCTGGAGGCCAGATCAGCAATTCAGTCTCTGCTGAGAACTGCTCCAGATCTCACTGCTAAAGTGGAGCCTTGAGAGCTCTCTGGCGTATTAAATATTCATCAAACGCTAAACACCACTTTTTCAACATTTGACGGAATAATACAAGTGTGGAGTTGCCCCTTCGCTACTCTTGAATTGCTCAGATACACGTAGCACTGAATTATGGTTCTCATGAAGTCAGTTTAAAAGATGAGGAAAGAATCCTTTGTAGTTTATCCCTGCCTTTCATTTCCTCTTAACTTAACCATAAACTAAATGGATCCATAAAATGTTTATGGAGGGTAATAAAATGATATTTTTAATACAAAGGTTGCTCATGTAATTAAGCATAAATTCCATGGCATTCTGTGTAATTCGAGATGGTTTGCAAGGAATTAACAAATACTTATATTTATTTTATTTCTCTTTCCATTAATGGCAAATAATAAAACAAAAAGCGGGGGAGTAAATTCCTACCAATCTAAGTACCTACAGTTTGAAAATTGAAACTGCAGATGTTGTTAAAGACTTTATCTTTTCTTGGAAATGTGCCATTACATTTAATTAGGTTTCTCATTTGTCCTCTTTCCCTTTCACTCTGTCATTCTTTTTTTCTGCCTCTTTATCCCTCCTCTCTTTCTCCCTTAAATAGCAGGAGAACACTATATGTTTTTAAATGGCCTACACAATATAAATGAAGAAACGAACCACCATAAGAAATAACAAAGTGGCCATCTTTCTAACCCTATACCTATTCCATTATCAATTATCTGTGAAGTACTGCTCCCTCAAAGCTCACCTGACCATTAAATAACATCATCATGCACTTGGTCCCGACACTCTTTGTATATACTTTCTTTTTCTAAATAAAAAGGAAAACTATGCTTGAAGAATTAAAATCAGACTCTGTTTTTCTCCCAGAATTTTTTTATAAAGAGAATTGGAAGCGATCTAATCTTTATTGTTATAACATTTTATCATCTGGCTGTCAAGATGTGATTTCTTACTCTGAAATGATCCACTCTCTATTATATTTCATGTTAACATTTCAAATCAAGAAAAATGGCACCGTTCATATTGCTTAAGATAATTGGGAGGAGAAGCACTGAACTGTATTTCTCAAAGTTCATCTAGACTTTAGCAGCAAAGATTGATAATCAGAGTGGAAGGATGCCTAATTTTACATGGAGTGATAATGCCTTAAGTAAATTATTTTTTCAGCATTTTTCTCATCAACACCACACTAACACGAAGGTTTTCTTAACACTTCTAAAACCATGATTTTGGATAGTTTCATGAAACATTTTAAAAGCAATTATCAGCATATTCTGAAAAGTATCAGTCGGAAAAGTTATTACTGAACCCCCCGGCTTAAAAAGGAATTAGATAGTCCAGCCCGGCTGGCGTGGCTCGGTGGTTGAGCTTCGAACTATGAACTAGGAGGTCACGGTTCGATTCCCAGTGAAGGCACATGCCAGGGTCGCGGGCTCCATCCTCAGTGTGGGGCCTGCAGTAGGCAGCTGATCAATGATTCTCTCTCATCATTGATGTTTCTCTCTCCCACTCCCTTCCTGTCTGAAATCAATAAAAATATTCTTTTAAAACAGGAATTAAATAAATTGTAATGAGTTGCCAGATCTATGTTTCCTGTGTTTGTGAGACATGAGCAAGGAATGGGAATAACTCCATGCTCCTCCACTGTATGGTTTCTGTGTTGGATGAAACCGTCCAGGAAAGGGAAGGATTAAAGCTTCTCAGGTCACTGTTCCCAAGCACATGAGGCTTCAGAGTCATGCAGGCTCACCTCGGCCATTTGATGAAAGCTAGTTTCCCCTTACTTTCTTGTGTGTATTTGGCTCATTTAGATGTGGGTGTTTCTCTGGAAGATAGAAATTTTCTCCTGTCCACTGGCTGTAAATATCATAATGATTCCCTATTTTGCTGCGGGGCATCCCCCCATGGACACCATACCAACACTTTCAGCTCCACTTATCCAAAACCAAACTCAATTATGCCTCCTGTAAACCTGCCCCACCTCCTGTGCCTCCATCTCTTATAATGATTCAACTTTTCTCAAACTCTGCCAGACTAAGAAATACGGAAAAATCTCCTCTGCCCTGACTGGCATTCAAACACCAGCCCACTCTGCTTGTCTCTGTATATTCCTATGTTTCTATCGATTCCACCACCACGGGAGCCATCTTCTGGCCTGACTCCTGCATCCTTACTTCGGAAACTTCCTGCTTCTCCAACCAATTTCTCCCTCCAGCATGAGTATTGCTTCTCAAAAGCACAGCCTAGTTTATGATCATCTTTCCCTCAAAAGTCTGTGGCTTCTAAACACCCCAAGAAAAACATTCAAACTCCAGCAAATGTCAATTGAGAAATTCCATACAGTGATTACATCCTGTATGTACATCCTGTTCTTCCTGTGATTACATCCTGTTCTTCCTGTCACATCTCCTACTACTTGCCCCTAGGAATGTCAATCATGCCCGGCTACACCAGGCCCTCCCACCCTCTCCTGCCGTTGCTGTCCCCTCAGCCCACAATAACTTGGTTGTATTCCTCTACCTTGGACACTTGTCTTCCAGTGTGCTTGGCTCAGCTCATGTGACCCCTTCATCACGAAGTCTTTTACAGCCCACACTATTATTCCTTCCCCCCTTTCTGTCCCTAGCCCTTTCCCTGCATCTCTGGATTTAGCATCTGCAGCTCTCTGCCACTTATGAAGTTAGCCTCTGACAGATCTGTCAGAGGTTGCACACTGTCTCACTCATTATACCACCGATCAGGTGTCTCCAGCGTTCCTGTCCCCGCTGCTATTCTAGACACTAATGATACACAGACCTAGCTCTCAGGCTCAAGAAGCTGCGTCTGGTCGATGATAACATGTTAATAATGCAATGTGGTGAGGTAAGTGTCATAAGAAAGTCCAAAGGAGAGGGTGTAGGGAGTCGGTGTGATAAGCACAGGGTCTGAACCCAAGTTTCAGGAGTTCAAGGTCTGGTTCTGCTCTGTAGCTAAGTTATAACAAGCAAATCTCCTAGTTGCAGTTTTCTCATTTGCAAAATTAGGATCCCTACTACCTAGTGTTCTATGAGGATCAAACTAAAATTACAGAGTGAGTTTTCACTTGCTTCACCAGATCCACTCTCTGTCCTTTCCCTCTACTCGAGGCCTCTAGAAGTTGACCTCTAAGCAAGGGGTTCCTCTCCACCATCACCTCTACATCTCCAGGTTCTGCTAATTGCTTTCTCCTCTGGCTCCTTCAGTCCCAGGGGTAGTCAGGCCCCGGGGTAACTTTCCCTTGTGGTCTCCCTGCACTCTGTCCACACCTCAGCAAACAGCCCCTTTATTAAGGGCTCGGAAAATTACCCAAGTCAATGTGCCATCTGTTCCCCGCCAGGACTCTGATTGATAAAACTGCCGGTCGAACTTTCAGTTGCTGTCTAAATGCAAGGTATTTCTCATTTATCTTTGCGCAGTGCTTTACACAAAGCAGATTACTGCTATTAATAACAAACGGTGAAGTGAATGTATGCAAGGATGAATGAGTGAATGATCCTGCCCGCTTCCACTTTGGCTGCATTCCTATGGGGGGAATACCTCCTCGTCCCCTCGATTGGATTTTGTAATGCCTGGTTTGATCTGGAAGGTCCGTTCCCTTGGAACTCACTGTCTCTGAGAAAACATTTCTGCAGATAGTCTCCCTCAGCCCTTATATGTTTCTAGTGGTTAAGCTTGAAAGGGTTAACTTTGTTTGCAATTTCTAGAAATACCCTCCTTCTATAGGTGGCACAATTACCTGGTAGCAGAAATGGATTACATATTTGTTCATTTATTTATATTTTTTGTTCGTCAACATAAAAGATGGCAAATAAATCAGAAGCAGGCAAATGGATTATTCCCTTATTACATGGGGACCATGAATATATTTAAGGAACCAGTAGCTTAGACTGGAGTAGTTTTTCAAAAGCACAGGAAAACCACAAATCATTGCCTCCACTGCCCCCTTTCTCCAGGGGAAATAAATGGACAATGAATGGACAACCAGGTAGCCTCACCAAATGACCTAAGTACAGTTAAATCACTGAATTCAGTAGCTTGATATTTATGAGGAGCCGAAAAATCATGACTAATTCGACTTTAACATTAAATTTATTTCCAGACATTATAGACTATCCTTGTCTCCTGAATCCTCACACATTTCAATAAAATGGGAGATACGCAGTTTCCTCTTATTTTAATATAAGGTCGATAACTTAAATATGAGAAACTGACCCATAGAAACTATCTTTATAAAACATGCTTTTGAGTAAACACCTTTAATAGTATGCTTTGGTGCTGAGTTGATATTATTCATTAGCAAATAATTGCATAACTGGAATTCTTAATTAAAAATTTTGATGAGAAATGAGTTTGTTTATTCTATAATTATAACCCAGGAATTCAGCACATATTGGGGTACTTTATGAGCACAATTTCAAATATTTTAATATAGCAAAGAACCCACAAAGCTTTTAAACAAGAACTCTTAGAGGAAAATATGCATGTGCGCGCACACACAAACACACACACACACACACACACACACACACACACTGTGTTATGTGTACAGATCAGATGCAATAAGATTTTAAAAGTATAATATAACTGTTACATGGAAATGCTCCAATTTAATGGATGTGTGATACTGTTAAAAACCTCTAAACAGTCATTCTGGACCTTTCTGGACCTTCCTGCAAGGAAGGCTCTTCCTTGAGCTTTGTAATTGAAATACAAATTACAGACAATGGCAAACTCTGTAAGGCTCTTTTTTAAAACTTTCCTTAAGAAGATAAGTTTGAAGAGATTGTTCAGCACACATCAACAATTCACATTTTAGGAGACAGCCATGGAGGAGGAGTTGTTTCTGGAAGACAGTTAAGTGGCTCAGATAATGTTTAAAGCTAACTTGGTTGCGAGGGCCAACCTGGTAAGAAAGTCTGTTATAAATATGTACAGGCCTTAAGTGTTTTTATTTGTTGATTGTCAACTGATGGTAGGTTCTTGGTTCAAAGGCCAAAGAGATCTGAGGACAAGGAGACCTTGAGCAGACCACTTTGTGGAACCAACCAAAGGTTAGACAAACTGTAGATTCCTCCCGAGCCTGGGGCATAAATGAAACCCCTGTAGCTGGGGCTGGAAGAGAGAGCATTGCTGTCTGTCACCTCATTTGTGATGTTGCTGACTCAGTGACATCATAACCCGACCCAGATTTAAGCATTGTTGGCTACATGCATCTTCTCATGTGCTGCTGGGCCTTGCCACTTCATCACAGCTCCATTGGGCACTTAGGACGTTAGACAAGTCCTATAATTAATGCTACTGATTTTTATCCCAGAATGTCAACTTCTTCCTGTCCCCCAAACCACTCTCCAATTTTTGTATATTAGCAGTGTAGTTTTTTTAAATGAATCTAATATATTCAATATTAATAATATGTCCATAGTAGTAAACATCCTACCT
Organism: Myotis myotis; assembly: GCF_014108235.1. Classification (NCBI taxonomy): domain Eukaryota; kingdom Metazoa; phylum Chordata; class Mammalia; order Chiroptera; family Vespertilionidae; genus Myotis; species Myotis myotis. The sequence goes on from NW_023416313.1 coordinate 165,160,050, forward strand.
GAAAAAGACACAGGGAAGGAAAAAAATGTATTCTTTGTGTTCCTTTATTTAAAAAGACATAAATTACCCAGAATCTTATTTTCTATCTCTTTTTTTAACCAATTGGTGGCACTAGTGGTTTCTGGCAATGAATTGGCTCTATAACCATAGTTCAGTTTTTCTTATATGTACAGCATTTAGTGATTAGGGTGTTTTTGTTTTATTTTTTGTGAAAAGTGCAGTTGTATGGTCCTAAACATTAATTGCAACATTTATGGCTTAACTAATAAAGTTTATTTTAATAAAAATATGCATGCTGTTAATTGGATCCTTTCTCTTATCCAATATAATAAAAGGGTAATATGCAAATTGACCCTAATGGCGGAATGACCAGGAACTACTGGTCACTGTGACACGCACTGACCACCAGGGGGCAGACACTCAACTCAGGAGCTGCCCCCTGGTAGTCAGTGTGCTTCCAGAGGGGGAGTGCCACTCAGCCAGAAGCTGGCTCATGGCTAGTCAGCACAGCGGTGGTGGTGGGAGCCTCTCCTGCCTCTGCAGCAGCACAAAGAATGTCAGACTAACAGCTTAGGCCCACTCCCCATGCCATTAGTCGGACATCCCCTGAGGGCTTCCGGGCTGTCAGAGGGATGTCTGACTGCCAGCTTAGGCCCAATCCCCCAGGGAGTGGGTCTAAGCCAGCAGGTGGACATCCGCTGAGGGGTCCTGGACTGAGAGAGGGCACAGACCGGGATGAGGGACCCCCCCCCCCACCCTGAGTGCACAAATTTTTGTGAACCGGGCCTCTAGTTATTTATAAGTGATTCAGAGGTGCATAATAGAATGCATATAATGTACAGGGATTTAAACTATGCTATAAATCCCATTGCAGAGTTCCTCACACTACTTTGTATGCGACAAGCAAAAATTATCACAGATTTGAAATCGAAGTACATTTTTAACCTAGTTTCAAGCATCTACTTGTGGGTTTTTTAATGTTTTTATTTTCTGTGTTATCCAAAACATTTTTTCAAACCTATACTCTTTTCATTTTTCATAACATGGTGTCCTAGAAAGAAAATAAGTTTGAGAGCCAAACAGGCCTGTATTAGACCCTCGACTCCTTCATCTACTAGGGCTGAAACCCCTGCTAAGATGGTTAACTTAAACCTGGTTTCTTTGTTTTTGAACAATGCCCGTTTCCAAGAGCTGTGGTAAGAATTAAGTGACACTATTGTGGCTAGTCAGTATCTGGATGCAATAGGTACCCAGTTAGTTTCTTCTCCCTTTGTTGATTTGAATTTTAACATTGGCTTAATCAAAAAAAAAAAAAAAAAAGATTAGCGAGGGAGTTTTGTTTTTAAAAACAAATTTTAAAGCATTTTTAAAAAAACAGATAAAAAGTTGTAATTCTCTACCCCTTTGGTTATTTTATTTCTCTTTCTTCTTTGTTAAGACTTCATAACATTTAATAGATACTATTCAGCCCCAGTTCTTCAAGGTCAAAGGCTTGGTTACTGTAAATTTGTGGAGAGATGCTTGTAAGGAATTTACATCTGTTGGGATGTAAGCTGGCATCCCTAAACCATAAGTATTTCTCCCCAAAGTACATTGAAGTACAATTAAGCAATCCAGCTGAGTTATCATCTTTTTATTTGATTTTCCCTCTAAAAATTTTATTTTGCTTCCGTTTGTTCAAAAGATCTTTGATAAAATGGTGATAGCATTCCTATCTCCTGTCTGTTTTCAAAAGAGCTTGTGTTATTGAAGGCTGTTTGGTGTTTCTGATGGGGGTGGGGAGCTTACCTCCTTTCATTCAGCTTGAGCATCCAGTGTCCTTCCACAAAGTGGCACCTGCAGAATCATTAGCAAAATTAGACAAGTAACTAATTTACTATTTCTGTAAATGCATGGTGCATTCCCTTTACTCAGAGAGCACAGCAAAAATTATTCATGCTAAGGGAGAGTAATCAAAATGACTAAAAAAGCACATTTTTATCATTCCAAACATAAACCTAGCTGTGGTGGTATACTATCACAGTACATAATAATAGAAATGAATTATGTCAGTAAACTCTTGAGGTTGAAGATTTACCATGATAAATATTTTTCATTAAAGTGAAATATCTTGGCAGAGTCACTTTCATATGCAGACTATTGACACAAGGAGGCCAGCTGTGCCCATGCAGATGCCGAGATTTGGGTCTATATTATTAATGATTTATCATGTCACGGAGAGCTTAGATTAGTTTTTAAAGCAATCCCTTGCCACAAAAGCACTTGCTATAATGTGCAAACGCAAGGAATGCTATATGTGCTCTTCAAATTAAAGTGATCATAGAAGCTGTAGCTACCTTTATAATTTCAATACCTCTATCTTCTTATTTTCAAACATGAAATTCTGCATCCTAAGCTGTATTATTCATTAAAATTCAGACAAATGTTATTTTATATCAACAACTGGATAGTGAATAGCATATCTGAATTAATAAACACATGCACATAGATGAGGAAATGAAGGAGATGGAATGCAACAAAAATTTATTGCAAACCCATTGCATACTGTGTACTTTTATTTTAAATCTCACATTTAATGTGAAGCTGGATTAAGTTTCTAATCCAATTCTGCAGAATTCCCAGATTGCACTGCCTTCAGGGCATATGTAAGAATGTTGGCTAATGTTGATTCAGTGCTTTCTGTGTTCTAGGTAAGATGCTAAACACTTTACATGCGTTATCACATTGTCTTCATGAAAGACATCTGAAGCATCGGTATCACCCCTGTTTCACAGATAAGAAGACTGACGTGCAGTGTAGTTGGATAAATTATCCTGAGAGGAGGTGTCTGAATTTGAATCCAGGCTGTCTTATGTTCCAAAGCCTTCTGCCAATAACTGTGACCTCACTATTAAAAGTATTATTACAACCAAGTAAGAGGTAGGGTTCAGATCCTGCTTAGTTACTACCTCTGTGGCCTTAGGCAAGTCATTTAAACTCTCTAAACTTCAGTTTCCTCTTCTGTAAAATGGAGATAATAATAGTACTTATCTCACAGACTTGTTGTGAGTTAATATTTGTAAAATGCTTAGGATAGAGTATAGCACATACCTTAGCATTAGGTTCTTCATTTAATAACTCTAATAGTTAAAGAGTGGTACTTTCTGATGATTGATAAGCTTTCACTGACTATTACACACAGATTTTCTATAACTTTCAGATAGCTTTTAGTCTTAAAAGTAGGTTAAAGCCCTTGCCAGTGTAGCTCAGTTGGTTGTAGCATCGTACCATGCACCAAAAGGTGGTGGGTTCAATTGCAGGTTAGAGCAAATATCTATGTTTAGGATTCAATACCTGGCCAGGGAGCATATGGGAGGCAGCCAATTGATATCTCTCTCTCTCTCTTCCTCTCTCCTTTCCTCTCTCTAAAATCAATTTTAAAAACAAAAAACAAAAACTAGATTTGAACTAAAACATAGAAAAAAACTTCTGAATTTTACTCCTAAAGTACATTTTTTAAAATATATTTTTATTGATTTCAGAGAGGAAGGAAGAGGGAGAGAGGGATAGAAACATCGATGATGAGAGAGAATCATTGATCGCCCGCCTCCTGCAAGTTCCCCACTGGGGATCGAGCCCACAACCCGGGAATGTGCCCTTGACCAGAATCAAACTTGGGACCTTTCAGTTCCCAGGCTGATGCTCTATCCACTGAGCCAAACCAGCTAGGGCTAAAGCAAATTTTAAAAAATAGATTATAAATTAGGTTACCACTTATCAGTGATGAGAGATGTATGAAGATAACACTATAAAGCATAGTTATTAACCATTTACATCATTGAACCCTTTAAGTATTCTTTCTGAGTACAGAAAGAGCCAAATATCTTTCTCCCCTCCCTTCATCATTCACTCACTTAACAAACATCCTCACAACAGGTACTATGCTTGCTCTGGGGGTGCAGGTGAATAAACCCCTACTCTGAAGGAGCATGCAACACAGAGACCATACTCTCTGGTTTGGCACATAAAACAATGTGAAGTAGTGGTGGGTTCCATGACCAGATCTCTTCAACAAGTATTTACTGAGTGCCCATTAAATACCAGGCACTGGGCTAGGCACTGGTGCTGTGCAGGTAAATAGGGTATGATCCTTACAGGTAAGAAGCAGCCAGTAGGGAAGACATCCTAAACTGATACTTTCCCTTTAATTTGGTAAGTTACATAGGGTACAGCAGAGAGGTGCTTAAACCCATCCCAAAGGTAGTGGGATGGGGGAAATTTTGACACCTCAGCAAAATTTTTGTTAAAAGTCAAGAAAAGCAGAATTTAAAGGGCATCAAGTCATGGTGAAGGAGAATCCCAGAAATCATACCACAAGTGAAGGCATGGAGACAGGAAGCATGCAATTTCGCAGGAAACTACCTAGAGTATAAGATGATGGCTGTGGAGGCAGCGGACTAAAGAAGTAAACAGAGCTAACAGGTTAAAAGTGTCTAAAATCAACCGGGCCATATGCTAATAAACGGCATAAAGAGTGAGCAGTTTCCTTACAATTCTTCCCACTAAAATCGGAATAAAAGGAGTGTCATTTTCCTGATGACTCCTTAATAAATTAAAATTATTTCCATCCTGACCAAAGGTGAAGGGTCATTCTTTGACACCAGTGACTTGTCCTCTTCCTGAACTCTGTTCCCCCAGCACACCCAACACCGGGATTGGCTCTAAGGTCCAGACTAATATTGAAACTGAAAACATGTCTAATTTTTGGCTTGAAGTCACCCATCCCCATACCCTTCTGCAACCTGAAATGTTTTCATTCCTGGGTTTAGGAACTCAGTCTAGGGCTCTACGGTGGCACTCTGGCGAGTTGTCCGTCACTGAATTTCAGCAAAGAAATCAGGAATCTAGAGGATTGAACTTTTTCTGTTTGCTGCTGCAGCAGACACAGGACAACTCATGAGCTTTCTGGAGAGGTGGGTGGCAATTTGATTCCTCATCGAACCACTGGTCACCTTGCATCTTCATTCAGTGCACAGAGCCCTCTGCCTGCAGCAGGGTTTGCTCCCTTGATGGAGAAAATACGGAATGACTGGATGCCAGTAAAACAGGCACAGCTTTCTGGGTCAGAAGTTGGCTGGGGAAGGGCCCTGACTGCCAAGTAACTTGCAATGATGTCAGAACCCAGCACAACCAAAAAACACCAGCCAGCCAGCCAACAACAGCCTTAATTTAACAACAATAGAAAAATCAGAGGGCTCTGTTGCCAAAGCTGTTCTTTCCGCCCCCTACCCCTTTCTTCCAGTAGGAAGAACAGCAGGAAGAGTTTATATTTTAAAAGACAACCTCTCCTCCTTCCTCCTTCTTCATTTTGGTAACAAAGTGTTAACTACCCAGGAAACTGTCCTGAAGCAGTTCCTGGGGGTATCCTTTTGTGTGTGTGTGTGTGTGTGTGTGTGTGTGTGTGTGTGTTTTGAGTTCCTTGTCAAGGCTGTCAGGCCTTCAGAAACAATTCAGAATAGGGTATTTTCCTAAATGTAAACATGTAACTTTGTACTGAGGAGAAGGCAGGAATCTTCAAGGAAAGGAAAATCCTTTCTCTGCTTCCTTCTTCTCTTTCACGGCAATTAACCACACTCAAATGAAAATTAAAAGTTTGGCGATAAAGATCTTTCTTTTTCTTTAAATGGGCATTATGGTTCATTCCAGCCATTTAGAGCCCCCAGTGACTCATAATTCAACTGCAAATTAATAAAACACATTTCCCATTCTTGGAAATGAAGTTTGGGCTCAGATCCTCTTGTTTTGGAATATATGACTTTTTTTTTTTTTCATTTGTGACAGTCAATTTTAAATGATGTCACTTCAAGGACATTTTCATTTCTCCCACAACATATTACACGAAACACTTGCCTGAAATACCGGCTCATTAGCTTGCAAAATTACACTGTACTGAATGGCTTTCATTCAGAGTAAAAATGGGATTTTTAGTGGGCAATTTCTGTATTTTTATAAAGATAAAGCAATGTTTGATTGCTTCTTCCCAGCTGTTTTAGTTAGTGGTTATAAAGAGAAATTGGAAGGGGGAGAGCGAGAAAGGTAATATGGGGGCGGTTTGTAAAGATGTGCTTAGAAAAATACAGCTTAGATTAGGAAACTATGGCAGAACTTTACGGAGGAACTGCGCCTGCCGCTCCTCGGGGCTGCAATAATCTGTCCTCTGGATAGCTGGAGGAAAGAAGGAGCGAGCAAAAGAGGGAAAGAAGGGGGGCAAGCAAAAAGGCTGCTCCGCGGGCTGCGGCGGCACCGCCAGCTGGATGACTGGGGCGCTGGGAGTTGCTGGCAGGAGCCGCTCGCTCTTCAGAGGTGGGGAGAGGGCGGGGGCGCCGCCGAGCGCCAGGGAGGAGGGACGCGGAGGCCACCGAAGGGTCAGCGGGGCCGCGGCGCCGGGCTGGGGGCCTCCAGGCGGCGCTGGCCGCGGGGCTCGGGCTGGGGCGAGCGTGCCCGGTCACCCGCGCCTCCTACCGTCCGCGCCCGGGGGTGGGCCCGCGCCGCTTGAAGGATTGACTCGGAGATGGATCGAATTACACCATTTGCCGAGCCTCGGTTTGTTTTGCTCCTGCTTCGTCCCGCTGCTCCTGCGGCGGCTGCTGCTGCTGACGCTGCTGCAAGGACTGCTGGTGGCGAGTTTCAGGATTATATCGAGGGAGCCAAGACCTAAGACACAGAGGGACATCCATGTCTATTTTCTATTTTGTTCCTTTATTTTCCTTTTTCCTTGCACGTGACAAGCTTTATTTCTACCAGCCTCCCCTCATGAGGTAAGCCCCTCTTGTGCAAATGTTGTAATGCTCTGGGCGCCTGGGGGGGATCGGACCGGGATCCTCCGAGCCTGCATCGCAGCCAGTGCGCGCGAGCGTGCGTGGCCACTGGAGAGTTGATTTCTTTTTCACCAGCTCTCTCCGCTGGCCGCGCCAGGGACGCGCGGAGGGCTGGAGAGGTTTGGCGGACCCGTCAAAACTGGCGGAGCTGGGAGCTTGGGGGGAGGGGCATGTGGCCCTGGAGGCCCCCCAGCACTGAGCACCCCCCTCGGGGGGAATTAGCGGAAGAAGGGGGCGAGGAAAAGTTTCTTGCCAGGCAGCGCCAGCTCCGCGCTGCCCCGCGCATTGTCAGGGGCAGCCCAGGCTGTTCCGGTGCCGGGCACGGCGTCTCCAGCCAGCCGAAGAGCCCAGCCAAAGCCAGAGGAGCCGGCTGCGGGCTCGGCCGCCCCCTTCTGCCCGTGGGCCCCGAAGCCAGCGCCGGGACCGCAGGAATCGGGCAGCGCCCGGCCGGGCTGGGAGCGGACGGGCGAGCACTGGCCGCGCCGGGAGAAGGGGCGTAGCGCACAGCGGAGACCGAGCGGCTCCCGGGCACTCCGGCTACCTGTCAGTGCGCCCCGGCGGTGCGCGGGGTGGCGAGGGGCGGGGGCTCGGGGGGATCGGCCACCCTCACCCTCCAGGCTCCTGCTTGGGCTCCTGCCCGGGCTCCTGCCGGGAGGGGGCCGCTGCCCACCCTCCTCCTCCCCCTGCTGGCTGAGCGCGCGGCGGAGGGGCCCGGGGCCGGGAGCTGCCCACCGCCTACCCCACCTCCCACCCGGCGCCCGGGTTTCTCCTCCCGGCCACTCTCCCCCGCAACTTTCCGTGCTTTGTTCTCCGGCTGGAAATGATTTACGGAAGCGTCTTGGACAGGGTCTCCGCCAGGCGGCAAGAGCCGGGCGCTGAGATGTGTTACGTTCTCATCTGCCCATCAATTATGGATGGAAACAAATAAGGAAGAGTCAATTTTGCATGAGCCCCTTCTCCCGCGGCGAGAGGCGTCCTGCAGCCGGGAGAGAGCCGCCGCTCCGGTCGGCAGCTTCTGGCAGGGGGATGGTGAGGAGGAAGGTAGGGAAACTTTTATTTCCAGTCTTGACAGCGATGTTTGTTCCTGGGCTGCCGCCTTGGGAGAATGCGGAGGGGCTTAATGCTTCCTCTGTCGTGTCTAACTCTTGGATTGAAAATAAAAAAAGTCATAAAGGACTTAAAGGTGTGGAAGAAAACTGGGTTCAGAAATTGTCTGCTACATCGACTCTCAGGGCCAGTGCTTGTCAGGTGATTGTTTAAATCCTGAACTTGTGGGAAGCTAAGTGTCAAGGAGCTAACGCGGAATGAAGTAGCGGCATTAATTACAGCCCTAGAGGAAGCCAGGGGAGAGAGAGCTCCCTGTTCTGAGGTGACCAGTCAGTAACCCAAGTTCCAGCATCCCAGCCCCTCACCGCTCTAGGCTGCGCGATTTTCCGCTCTGAAGGGACAGTAAATCGTCAATGAAGATATATAGACTTTGTAAACAGTAATTGGACCTAGGTCCACCTCTACAGGCGGCTACTTTCCCATAAAAATAACGGTAGTGTTTCCAGTTTCTAAGGGAAATAAGTGTCTAGGGCAATTTTCCCAAGAACTTCCAGCTACTAAGAATGTTAAGTCTGCAGGATCTACCTGGTATTGGGGGCAAAGGAGCAGATTGTTTTGTTTATTTCAAGGTTGAAGTCCTAGGGAAAGGTTTAACATTTTTTTTTTCCTAAATTGGATTGTCTCTGTTTCTCAGAATAGGGGGTATAACTTGTTTGGAGAATTTCTTTCAGGGTTTCTTCCTGGTAGAACTGAGAAATCGAATCTTAGACAGCTCAGGGTGATGATTTTACTATCCTTGTTGGTGGTTTAAACCATAGGTTTTGAAGCCGGTTTATTCATGTTGTTAAAAAATCCCCCTGGCTCTCTTAGCTGTCTAACTCAGGAAATTTAAGTTGTGTGTAGTCATGTTTAATGTAGTGAGTGACAGGCATATTCTGTCAGCCTGGCAGATAGTACACAAACGTTTGCCCTGGCTTAGCTAAATAGAAACGGCCACATAAGCTCTGAGATGTGGGACTATATTATCATGAACTTAAACATCTAAAGGTAAATTGAACTATAATAACTCAGCCTTTACCGAGTCTTGTTTTTATAGCTAGTGTCTGTGCTTTGGTTTAGGTCTCTAGAATGTGCTCTCAGAAAGATAGTTCAAGAAGTAACCCTCAGATTTCCAAAATATGTTGTTCACCAGACCATTTTCCGCCATTAGCACATTTAGTCAGATCAACAACTGCTTCTTACTGGTTCCCGCAGAATAATGCCACCTGTCCTCCTTTCTTTGAGGGGCGCTGCATAGGTAAGCTTTTGTGAGGAACGGGTCTGTGATGCAGGACGGTGTGCTGGGAATATGGTTATTTCCCCATCACCAGAAAGCTGGTTAACTTGAGTTTGGTTTAGATTTGTGGGCGTTCTGCCCTCTGCCCTGCTGTGTGGTGTGTGTGTGTGTGTGTGTGTGTGTGTGTGTGTGTGTTCATTTGTTGTTGTTGTTGTTGTGTGTTGTTGTTTTGTCCTATCTCCTCCCCTGGTTTGATGGATTTGAAAGATGGCTGTGACGTAAACCTATTAGTCCTTACAGAGAGGACAGCTTAGAGATCCAGTGGCCTTCAGTTCACTGGCTGCTGGCTGCGAGGGAGGGATCTGTCCAGTAGCTGCTCTGGGTAAGTGGGCCGCTAGCTCCTGTGCCGTGGTGGTTTCTGCTGCTTGAAAGGCACACAGGCAAGTAGGCAGGAATAGAGCTTTGATTCACAAAAGATGCCCATAGTTTTAAGGACTTACTGAAACTAGAGAAGTTCTTCACTTCTTGCTGCTCCATCATAATGAACCTTGGTAATTAGCTTAGTCATTGTTCTCGCATGTGAATTTCACTAAGATACAAGGAGTGAAAAATGCATCTGAAATAGGGTCATTTTTCACCCTCCTGAAGCATTTTATGCAGAGTTAAGAGCCTGGCTGAATGCCTAACCGTTATTGGTGTAACCATAGGAGGTGAACTCCTTCCTTAGCATATTGCAGACTAAAATATTACCTTTTATTTCAATTAATAGACTTTAACCTGCACATTCTAGATTCATTTCTAGAGGAAGCAAGAGGCACCTGGGGCATGCCAACCACTCCGTGTTTATTGAGTGTTGTCATTCGCAAGGAGCTGTGCGAGCCAGTGTTCCAGCACCAGGCTAGGCAGGCAGGTTTCTGTATGTTCAATATAAGTAAGAATGAAAAAAATAGAGAACGGCAAAACATACCATTAGGCAAGAAATGCAAATATGCGCCCCTTTTTGGAAGTATAGTGTGTTATCCTAGAAATTTTAAAGCAAGATTGATTATACCAAATATAGACAGAGGTCCAGCCTTCCTGCTTTCAACACTGATGATCCAATGTACTATTAGTGTAATTCACATATTGAGAGTGTCATTAGAGTGGGAGGTCTCACTTTCCCGGGTTCATGTGAATGGAGACATAGCACGTTACCATCTACCAAAGCTCATGTCTGAGGTTGCCGCTTATTTTGTGAACTGCTGCCAACTTCCAGTTGGGGAAAAGAGTGTGTTTTGATTTATTCCCATGACGTGCGGAGGGAATAAAAAGCATACAACTGTACTGAGCATATCATAATCCTTTTTAGTTGAGGTGGCTGTCATCTGGCTGACTTTTCCTCTTCAGTCCCTGATGGCAGAGGCAGCGCAGCTGATAACGGAAGCTGCAATCATTCATCCCAACAGGAAAAGGAGGAAACTTTCTTCTTCACAAAGCAACTGTTCATGTAACCAGGGGCGACCAAATGAGTGGTCCACAGAGGTACCACATGAGGTGTACCGAGTTCTCAAACTTCTCTTTTCTATGAAGCTTCTGTTAACTCACCCAGATTAGCATTTTAACAACCCTGAAGTGAACTTCTGCCATTCTCTCTACTTGGACACAGTGTGTAGATCATCCATCATCCTGTCCTTGGCTACAACAGGCTGCTGGCTCCATCACCGTTTGGAGCTACACAGAAGCCATCCGACTGTGAACAGCACAGCTGGCTACAGCAATCTTTTCTTCCACACCACTGGCAGCATTGTCTGGCTGTGGTAACTAAAGTTAACACCCAGAACGCGAAGTTTCCATTGTTTGGCAACCTGTGCCGGGCCCCTCATCCAGTTCTGGGGGCCCACCTGCAGGAAGGCTGGCTGGAAATGGTGTGTCCCACTTAAGAGGGGACTTGTCCCAACCTCCCAGGACCCACAGGAAAGCTTCCTTAGCCTTGATATGATTAAACCATCGGGATTGCAGCAGGAGAAGGAGCCATTCAGACACCACTCAATCCTCGACCTTCAGAATTCTGTCTGAAAAGAGGAAGAAAAAAAATGAAGTATCCTTTAGCTTGTGATCCCGAAAATCTGAAAACAGAAAAGACCTTGTCTAATTCTTTGGAGACTTGAACAGGTTACTGCTTCATCCCTTTTCACAAAGAACATGGGCTGTGACTCCATCAGGACCCGTGGCTAATAGTATCCAATGATTTCTATCACTTTTTTTTTCTTCATTTTACTCAGTAAGAGATCAGCTACAGTAGTCTTTGCTTATTAAAGCAAGAATGACATGAATTAGGTGGATATATTTGTTAGGTTATGTTGCCAACCGTAAAAAGAACTTTTCTAATTAGAAGTGCTGCTCTTGGAGTTTGGTGCCTCATGTTCTGGCAGGCGATTGTATCCTTGCTCTTTTTCCTAATATTTACTAATGAAATCGGCCACCAAACAGTTGGGATGATATTTTGGGGACTGAAAGAAAAATATGAATGCTTTTCCTCCTGCCTTCTAAGTTCTTCTTTGGGCTAATAATCAAATTAACAGACAGATTAACAGGAGAAAATGAACACATGTGCATGGGTAATTCACATATGCGTGAAAATCTCAAGGACAGTGAGGCAACATTGGGTATATAAGACAAATTTAGACAAAGGATAAACCGGTGGACGGGGGTATTAGATTTCAGAAGTGAGAATGGGCAATGTAGGTGAGGAGGAGCGAACACACCTGGCACCTGGCAGGAGAATCCTTGCTGGGTGCCTCAGGAACAATGGCACACAGGGGGATCTAGCTAAGAGGCCCCTGCCTGAAAGCCACTCATTTACCATACTTAATTCAAATTAGGCTATGGTGAGCAGCCTAAAATCTCCTTCCTAAAGCTAGTTTATTTGTCTGAGTCTCTAGGGCAGGAAAGGGGGAGGGTCAAAGGTTCTTTCTGAGTCTTTTAAACAGCTTAAAATCAGTATCCCAAAAGGCTGCTTCACGGTGGCAAAACTTTGGTCCTCTTCCATAATGATTGATGATGACGATGAAGGTGATGATGATGATGAAGAGGAAGAGAAGAAAAGGGCAGCCATTTATTGTTTGTCTGCTTACCAAAGTCTAGGCACTATCTACGATCTTTATCTTTATTATATCATGTTACCTCCAACCACCTGCGTGGGGTAGGTTCAGTTAGCGTCAGTGATTACCGAAATGAAGCCCAGGCGCCAGAGAAGTTAAGTTATTTTCCTAAGGTCACAGGGCAGGAAAGTGAATGAATCAAAATTCAAACCAGGTCTGCCATACCTCTCAGCCCATATCTTCATCACTGCACTGAATTGCTTCCAGAAACGGGGGGGGGGGGGGGGGGGGGGGGGGGGGTTGTTCTGCAGTTTTCTGAGCCCCTGGTATTTCTGACATTTGTTTTTCAAGAAAAGAGTAAGATTTTGAAGGAAATTTTTCTAGTGAAGGAAATTATATGTTACACAATGGGTATGCTCTTAAATTTTACCTTTCTCTGAACTAAGTTGTATCATTTTACTCTTTCATTTGTATTCCTGTTGGCCAAATAATTATGACACGCTTTCTTCTCAAGTGTCCTAGAACAGTTATCTTCTCCCACCATTTTTCTCCTTGTTAGGCTCTCCTGTCCAAAATTGCGGTGGCAGAGGACAAATGGCAATATTCATCACTCTCCACCAAAGAGTGCTTCTGCGTCAGGGTGTGCCCGACATTCATTTCCCTGATCTTGGCAGGTGAAGACCCATTATGTATCCTTGTCCCATTTCCCAGGAGTATTTATGGGCCCCGTCAGCTAAGACAGTGAGCTGCAGCTGTTCAAGCATCAGTGGCACCAGGAGGAAAAGTGTATTACTGAAGTTTGACTGTGCCTTGTATTGTAATATACACTTTTCTTAGCTATGATTGTGAGAGAATCCTTTTGTCTCTGTGAGTCATCAGACACATTGTTGAGAAATGTCACCCATGCATCAGCACTTTTTCTTGGTGATCTGTTTTTATTCAGGATCCCTATGGGAGGGAAGAAAAACAAACACACATTACCACTACAATAATGCTGAAATGTAAGGTTTTCAACATATATTTATGGGAAGGAAATATGGGTTTTAAAAAACCCAATATGTTGGTACAGGCATAATAAGGCCTCAGGATGATCTGCAATTACTTAGCCTGTTATTGGAGTCTGTATTTAAAAATAAAGACTGGAGTTTCTACTCAGCTGAGGAACTGGCATATATGAAGCAGAGCAGATGAAGCTATTTGAGAAAATAACACTTCCATTCCCCAGGTGCCTGCTGTCGGCAGACCAGGGACTCGAACTCCCCCATTGTCTGTATTGGCTTAGGCCTTCCTTGTCATTCTAAGGGCCGCAGGGAGCTCTTTTGGTCTACAGAGTTGTCTACATTGACCCCAAACCTCTCCTGGGTAATTGATGGGTGGAGTAAATACATTTTCAAAGCTACAGAAGGAGGAGGAGAGGCAGAAGGAGGAATAAAGAATGCTACTGTTTTTGCAGGATAAATAAAGAATGCTACATACAGAATGTTTCTGGTTTCGCCATTCCTGGGGTAACCGTATGTTCATCTAGCTCTAACTTTTACCGAGTGTCTGTGCTGTGCAAGTGGGTGCCAGGGTAGGGAGAGGGTTCAGAGAGGAACATGACACAGTTCCAGAGCTCAAGGGTCTTGCTGAGTGGTACACAGAAAAGACAAGGTCAACACATCGCCAAAATAAAATGGCAAGTGTTTTACGTGTCACACAACATACACACAGACCTGTGGAAACTGAGAGGAGTGAGAGGTTATTTCTGGCGCGGGTGGTCAGAGGAGGCTTTGTGGAGCCACTGATATTTGAGCTGGTCCTTGAACTAGGTAGGATTTGGACAGGTGGACCGTGAGGGGCAGTGGGGGAGGTGGTGAGGAGGGCATTCCAGGCATAGAGAACAGCTTAGGCAAAGGCCCTAGGGTAGGGGTGGGGGTCTAGATCAGTTGTCCATGTTGGAGTTCTAACCTAGGACAGACTTGCATTTCAGGTGTGAAGAGGCAGTTTGCCATGCAATCCACAAATATTTATTCTGTGTCTCTGGTCTACTGTGCTTAGCCACTCAGCAGATGGCCCTGCTGCTTAAGCCATCAGAATGAATGGGCTCAATCTTGTGATGATGTAGTAATTGCTCCATAATCAGAACCCCCCCCACCACCACCACCACATCAACTGCTAAATGGTTCAATGTTACACATGGATGTTGCAGGGCCTGGTATAATTGCCTCAAATTTCCCGGCAAGATGGTTTCTCCCACACACAGTGCTGTTTAGCAGAACCAAACCACATCGCTTTTTTTTTTTTTTTTTTTGCTTTTTTTTTACTTAAAAAGATTCTAGACATAGATTCTAAAATAAAGAGTAAATTGCTTACATATATGGGAATTTTTGGTGGTGGGAGAAGGGAATGTGGAGATAAGAAGTGGAAGAGACAGAAGAAACTTGTTGAAACTGCGAGAATGATAAGAGTTGGACTCTAGCCCAGCAGGCATGGCCCAGTGGTTGAGCCTCAACCTATGAACCAGGAGGTCACGGTTCAATTCCTGGTCAGGGTACGTGGGTGGGACATGGCTAGATTCCCAGTGTGGGGCGTGCCAGAGGCAGCCAATCAGTGATTCTCTCTCATCATTGATATTTCTATACCTCTCTCCCTCTCCCTTCCTCTCTGAAATCAATATATATATATGTATATAAAGAGTTGGAATCTAGATGCTCATTTGGACTGAAGCCCCAAAAGCCTAGATTGCCTGTTCGCCCCGTAAGTTAACAGAGTGAGTGACACACAGTGGACGTGCAGCAAATATTTCAGTGAATGTGTTCATTGAGTTCTACTTTTTATTACATTGCAGTTGTAGCCTATGGTGGCTGGTAAACTGTGCAAGAAATGGGGTTGGAGTTATTGCCTGTCTTTCCGTAATAGGGAGGGGGGAAAGCAGTAAATGGCTTGGAAAGTTACTAATACTTCTTTGAGAACCCCAATCGTGAGAGTTCCTGGGGATTCAGCATCCCTTTCTGGGTCTGAGCTTTCAGAATAAACTCACCTCCCATTAGTGGCTCCCCAAGACCCTACCTGCCCAACTTCCTTACCTTCTCCCTTCTCCCCTCCATGGAGTAGGGAGTGCCCATCCCTACTCCAAGCTATGCTGCTTGCGTTGGAGTTGGCATACATTGTAATCGACCTGCGGTTAAGGTTAATAGTGGAATTGATAAGCTTTGTGGGAGGAAAGACTGGAGGTTCTTTGTAGTATAAGTATGCTTATTAGAACATATAATAAAAGAAAAACAGAATGAAAACATTTACATTACGGAATGATTAAGGCAATTGCTTTGCCAAGAATTGAGACAGTAGTTCAATTTTTTCTTGGTCTATTTAAGTCTTTTACAAGTTAATAGTTACATGACAGTCTGGGAGAAGACTCTTAAGTGTGAAGAATCGCTGCCAATGAAAGATCAATCAGAAATTATAAAATAGGTCAATGGGGAAGTGGATTAAGCCTACACAAATTCAATATCGGGAACTTTTCAGGAATATTCCAGTGATGTAAAGCAGAGAACCTGTTGAGTCTAGTAATTGTCTGGCTCCCACCCAGTTACTTTTTGCAGCGAAGGGCATGTTACCTCCCCCTTCCTAGAGCACAGTTGCCTTACAGACAGGACCTAAAATAACCTGGCCTGGCTCAACTCAACTAATAATAACAGCTAGCGCTTACTGTGTGCTCACTGTGTGCCATGGCAGGGTGCCTAGCACTTTAAATATGTTACCTAGTTTAAGCATCACGCTATCCCTGAGAGTGTGGACTAATAGCTAAGAGCTAGCATTTATTAAGTGCTTACTATGTGCCTGATACTCATTTAAGTGCATATATTAAATTATTTGATCAGCATTCTATGAGGTGGATACCGTTATTAATAATACCTTCATTTTACACAGAGGGAGACTGAGGGATATGAGATTCAAGTAATTTCCCCAGGGCTGAAGGGCTAATGAGTAGTGAAACCAGGGGACTTGGATCCAATAGAAGCAGCCCTAGGAGGAGGCTTCAGAACATGAACTCTGAAGCCAGCTTTTCTTGGTTTGAGTACCAGCTGGGTGACTGATAGCTGGTGACCTTGGGAAAATTACCTAACATCTCTGAGCCTCAGTTTCACCACGTAAAAGGTGGATGATGATGGTTGCACCCACCTGGTAGGGTTGGCGTGAGACATAAATAGATTAATATTTGAACAGCACTTAGAGCAGAGCTTGGCATGCAGTGAGTGCTGTATATATCTCAGTGTCTATTAAATAAACGGAATGCAGGCTGGCTCCAGAGCCCACGTGCTTACCCCTTACACTGTGCCATTCTTCCACCTGGGATTTGATCGCATTCCTTTAACTGATGCATGTACCTTGAAGCCAGTTTCCCAACCAGCTACATTCCACCCCCACCCACTACACTTGTCACAGATTCAGCCGGATTGGAAATGGGGACTTGGTCAGAGACGTCCAGTGGCCTGCAAATTTACCCCAGACCTTGATGCTTAGTTGCATACCCCTGACCCAGATGTTAGCTGTTTCAGATTCATGATGTCAGAATATGGCTGCCACTTGGTGGTGGTGTTGAAAGACAAATGTAGATGGTCGGCATGTGTTCTATACTGGTAGCCCCCAGGCAGACAAAAACCTGAATAACTCCATGGAAATTCAGGCACACCCCTAGACCATCCCTGCCATCACACACAATTTTGATCACTACCAGTGGTCCTCAGAATTTAAAATTTATCAGAATCACATAGGGTTAAAATGCAAAATCCAGGGCCCAGCAGCACCAATTGGTCTGGAATAGGACCCAGGAGTCTGCATTTTAAACAAACATGTCAGGTGACTAGTGTCCTGTTTTATCCCTTGGCCACACTGAGAAACAATGCCCTGCGATAGCCAGGGCACAGATTCCCATCCAAGCAAGGCTCTGGGTGTCAAACTAGTGTTGGCGGGTCACCGAGTAGTAGGTCTGAAACCTTTTGCCTACAGCACGGGGAGAACGGTTATGAGCTGAAGGCTTCCCGGCTAGCTCATGAAAGAGCAAAAACAGTAATCAAATCTGCTCAAAGCTAAAGAGGCTCCCCCACCTCCCAGTTTGCAAAGGATCTTTGCAGTGAGCAGAAATTAAGAAAGAAAAAGGGCACCACTTATTTCAGCTGACTGGCCTATATCATTTCATAAATGGAGTCCTGGGCCAGTATTTGTAGCAACATTTTTTGACTTAATGATAAACTGAGATAAGGGTAATCAAACTTCATGCTTCAGGGCATAAGGTGATTGCCTGCCTCGGTCAGGATGGAATTTTTTCCCTTGTGTTTTGCGCAATTGACTAGATGCATTACCGAGAGGACTCGGGCTACGTGCAGAGGGAGGGGGCCTCGAGGCCCTGGCAGAAAACCTCCAGGGTAAGATCATACAGGAAATGGTCAGATGTGTGATGAGCAAGCCCATCATTATTTGGCTTATCATTTTTGTTTCCGAGGAAGATTCTGCTTACAGTGAGTGTTTCTGTAAGCCACATGATGACACTGGAAGCCTCCTGTATTTAGAATCAGGTGACCTAGATCCCAACTTTGGCCAACAGCATTCTCTGATGACTTCGGGAAGGCACCGCCCCTTCCTCTGTGGACTTGCTATGATCATTAGCATCAGATAAGACAGTGGAAGTGAAATTGCTTTGTAAAAACCAGATAAGTGCTGCTGCAATGTAAGGCGCTATTATGATACAATGAATGACGCTTTATGGAACCACCTTTTATTATAGCCAGCAATGTATAAGTCCCTACTCTATGATGATATCATATGCATAATGATAGTGAACATTTATTGAGTCCTTAACCTCTGCCAAGCACTGAAGAGTTTTATTTACACTCTCTTATATAATCCTCGTATCAGCCCTTTGGGGCACATCCATTTTTTTTTTTTAACCATTTTATGAATGAAGACACAGATGTTGAAGGAGCTTCAGTTTGCTATTGCTGTTGTAACAAATCACCACAAACGCAAAGGCCTAGAGCAGCACAGATATTGTACCTTACAGCTCTGGTCAGAAGGCCCAAGTGGGTTTCACAAGAGTAAAGTCCATGGCTATTCCTTCCTGAGGCTCAAGGGGAGGATGCATTTTCATGTTTTGTAGCTTCTAGAAGTTGCCTTTATTTCTCCACTTGTGGTCCCTTCCTCTGTCTTCAAAGACAACCATCCCAGGGCTCTGACTTCTGTTTCTTTAATCTCATCTCCTTGGACTCCTGCCTCCCCTCGTCCATTTTTTTTAAGGAGCCTGTGATTACATTGGGCCCATACAGATAATCCAAGAAACTGTTCCGATCTTAAGAGCCTTTATTTAATCACTTATGCAAAGTCCCTCTTGCCATTTAAAGCAGCATATTGACAGGTCAGGGATCAGGGCACAGGCTCTTGGGGAGGGAGGGAGACATTATTCTGTCTACCACAGTTAAGTGCCTTAGGAACACGCAGTGCAGGGTCAGAATTCATGCCTAAGCCTGTCTGACTTCAAAGCTCATAATCTCAACCACTTACTATAAAAACCCCTTCATTCAATCCGTGGGGAAACAATAAAATTATAGAACAGAAGGGGTAGTGAGGGCCCTGTTACTTTTAGAATAATCAATTGGAGGCTTTTAAATGTAATCATTATAGTAGTAACAACTACTATTACAAGTGAGGTGCAGATGGGCAGCAAAAATTAACCTTACTGAGCTTCATGTTTTACTTTGTACTAAGCATACTATATATAGTCATTTATTTTTTGTGAGGGTGAATATTATTTACCTGATTAATTGAATTTATAGGGTCCCGGAATCCAGTTGTCTTTCATAAGGTGACTGAATAAAGGAGCATTTTGGGGGCCGGGAGACCACTTTGGAAGACCTTGGGAATGTGTTCTAAATGAGCTACCACTTCAGCAAAGATTGTTGACAAAAGGTGATGGCAATAAGTCGGTCATCCTTTGTTGGCTCTGACATTGGCTCTGGCTTTGCTGGTCTCTTGGCTAATTGGATGGGGTTTCTCAGGTAAAACTACCCCACCCCATTCACTGAAAGCCAAGACCATCTCCAGCTCATGGGGCTTGATGTCCTCAGAAGTCAATGAAAAAGTCAGGAGCCTGTGTACTGCCAAGCCTCCAAATAACTGTAAAATATTATCTGAAATCTCTCTCTTCTCTTCTCTTCTCTTCTCTTCTCTTCTCTTCTCTTCTCTTCTCTTCTCTTCTCTTCTCTTCTCTTCTCTTCTCTTTGCCATACACTTAGTTAATAGCTAAGGCTTAACGTAATTGTAGAGTTCAAAGTGTGCACCCATCACAGACAGGGCTGTGAGATCAGTTCGAACAAGAAGCAAGAGAACAGAGCTGGGAGTTGAAACCTAGCCTGGCTCAAATGTTAGCCAACCAGATACCTATGGACAAGGCGCTGGCCTTGCTGGCCTTAGTTTTCTGATTAGAACCAAGTGAGGTAGGAACTGGCAACAGAAAGAATCTAGATGATCTCCATGGTTCTTTTCAGTATAGTAGGATTCTTTAACACTATATTTATTTTCATATTTTAATTTCCTAGGTGGCAGGATCAAATCTAATGGTGATTTAAAAATTGTGAATCCACTTCATGAGTAAGCATATAGCTATTTGTAAAAAGAGACAGACAAAAAATAATTCGACTTCTCAAAAATATTATTGCCATTTACATTTTACAACATCTTGCCCTATTCTTTTGGGATCACTTAAACTTCATTGCTGCTAATACAGTTTTTAGACTCAATTTGCAGACATACTTAGATAATGTTTTCAGTTAGTAGTAATTGCACCTCTTTCAGCTCTCAGGGGTTGATACGCTACCATTGCACAATTTCCCTGTAATTTTCAATTACATCCCTGAAGAGCCATCCCCAACTGATCATGGATGTAGGACAGACAGGCCCATGAGTTTCAAAGTAGAAAGCCAGACCTAACTGTTCTGTAGTGACTGCTGGAGCTTGTGTTGCAGAAATGTGTGGCCACATCCAAGGTCAGGGAGAAAAAGAATGCCTTGACTGATTAGCAGATTCTGCTGTGAAAAGGGGAGAGTGCATGGTAAGCTCTGCACAGAAAATGTGCCACCTTTGATTCAGTATTTTCTTTAGAGACACATATCTCCCTTAAAACAATCCTAAATGGTCTTAAAGATAAGTACATAATGTGCATGTTATCTGGCACAATTTCTTAGATAGCCCTGAGAACAGAGTTTTGAATTATCTGACCCATGAGAAGGAAAATAAGTACCTCCTAATGGATAAAGCAATTTGGCAATGACTACCTTTCCCAGTTCTTACCATTTGCTTTGTTTTGTTGCACAGTCCCTCAATTATGCCCCACTATTTTTAACATTTTATCAAAGAGCCAAGAATAAGATAAATGACCGTGCTTCTACAAATAACACCATCACCATAGGTGTATAAATGTGGACATATATAAATATACAACACCACACGCATATACACAAACTCATACAGAGATTTTAAATGGTAACTTTTGAAGGCTGATAGATAGACTAGGTTGGAATCCTGCCCTGTCGGCCAATAAGATGTGAGTAATTGGGTATATCACTAGTTTCTCCAACAGCCTTAGTTCCCTGTCTGTTAAGCAGAGAAAACAGCCCTTAAAGAGATGTTAACTTCATTAAAGAGCGTGTGTGCAAATTGGCCAGCATAGTTCTTAGAACACAATAGGTGCTGGGTCAAGTAGGTTTTGTGTACAAGTAACAGAAAACCCAACTCAAAATTGCTTAAACAATGAGGACATGTTAAGTCACATAATAAGAAGTCGTGAGATGAGGTGGCTCAACAATGTCATCGCACACTTTCTGTATTCTTCTCTGCTCTTCTCAGCTTGTCAGCCTCTCCTTGGCTAGCTCTTTCCACGGTCCCTTTAAGACTGGCACATTCCAGGTGAGAATAAAGCAGATCAAGAGACCAAGTCTTGCCTTAACCGGTTTGGCTCAGTGGATAGAGCATCGGCCTGCAGACTGAAAGGTCCCAGGTTCGATTCCGGTCAAGGGCATGTACCTTAGTTGCAGGCACATCCCTGGTGGGAGGTGTGCAGGAGGCAGCTGATCGATGTTTCTCTCTCATCGATGTTTCTGACTCTCTGTCCCTCTCCCTTCCTCTCTGTGAAGAATCAATAAAACATATTTTAAAAAAAAGAGACCAAGTCTTCCTGAGAAACCTTTCCTAGCAATAGACTCCCCTCAGTCTCCGTGGATAGAATCCTGACAGCTGCTCACGTACGCAGCCTACCGTAGTCTTGGGCAGAAGAGTGGGACCACCAACACAATCGACTTGATGGAGGAGACTCACCAATGGATACAGGAACCAAATCAGCATTTTGTTACAAAGTGTTTGTATTTGACATCATTACATATGCATATTGTGTACACACAGTGTATATTACATAAACATATTCATGTGTTTAGCCAGAAATATCTTTCTGCCATTATTCAAAAATTTTGCATACCTAGAACAGAATTTCATGCAATGAAGCAATTAAAAACTATGAAAGACGTGACACTGGAGGCCAGTACTACAAAGAAGTGGACAGAATATATCAAATGAATGTGCTTTGATTATGCTTCCATATTTTTTTCTTTAATATTTTTTCCTGTGGCTTGTTTTAAATGAGAAGTAAGATGCCCCTGCCACATTAACACTTTGAAACATCATAATAAATATGAGCCATCATTATGAAAGCATTTTTATCTCCTCAGTAGAGACAGAAACACTAACTCTGTTCTCTTCAACTCCTGAGACATTTCATGCTTATCCTATATAATAAAAGACTAATATGCAAATTGTCCCCATGGGCGGGAGTTCCACGGACTGGGAGTTAGAAGTGTGCTGACCACCAGGGGGTAGCGTGGAACATGGCAGGCATCGGGGATGTGGTCCTGGGAGCAGGTGGAGGTGGAGGCGCTGCCAACCCGATGGGCCCTGACGAGAGCAAGACCATGGCAGGATGGTGGAGTAGGTGAGCAGGCAGCACCAGGCCAACGCAGGTGCGAAGGGAGGCCCCAGCCTGCAGCCGCAGCAGGCAGCAGGGGAAGAGAGGCCCCGGCTAGCAGATGGCAGCTGCTAGGGACCCTACCTGTGCACAAATTTTGTGCACCGGGCCTCTAGTAAATTCATATTTTCTCATGGTTCCTACTTCAAAACAACTATTAACCCATGAAGCTCTAAAGTTAAAGTTTCATGTGTTTTGCTACATATTGTATATCCTGTATGTACACAGACAATGCACCCACTTTTTTTCTGTCTTGCCCTTTAGTGAAATATATTACAGGTTCCCTGACTGGAAATCTTGGCCTGGTTCTCCCTTCACTCCAGATTATTTAACCTTTTTTTCTTGGTACAGTAAAGCAATAAATCATCCCTGAAGCCTCATAAAAGATGAGTGAGGGGCCCTAAGTTTGTTCAACTTTGTACCTGTCTTTGTACACCGGCCTTTGCAGTATGCTGTAAAATGAACCATAGATTTTCAATATCGGAAATGTTTACTTTCAGTGGTTTATGGTTGTGTTTTTGTTCCCCAAAGTGAACCTTCACCCAGGCTGGATCACATGCAAGTCACATTCCTTAAGACAAGCCACAGCCTTTGCAGTGCGTTCTCGTACATCCTACCGGCACTATTCTCCTTCCAAAAACTCTTAGTCTCTCCAGGAGTCCAAATGGCCCGACGCCAAAATTTGACTCTGCCATGCACCTCGCGGAGCCTTGTTTTCCTTGTGGAAAATCAGGATAATGTGTCTACCCATAGAGATGTTATGATGTCTTTCTTCAGGAGGAAATGTATGCAAAGTACTTAGCATGGCACCTGACATAATAAAAACTCAATATACTCATTTTGTTATTAATATCATTGTTTTCAAATCAGAGTTGACTAGCAATGTATGAAATATTCATATCTGAAGGGCTTATAGATTTTTGCATACAGATAGGCTCCATAAAACATCTGATGGCTACTTCTAAATGCAGAAAGAGACAGAAAACATTTAAAACAGTTTTTGTAAGAAGTTGGCATTTCTTGAGTATAAAAAAGCATAGTAATGCTACCACATGTATACCTTGCCACTCACGTTTTGGACATAATTCCGGCAACTTCTTTGTGTTGGGGCTTGCAAAGTGTATTATATTGTGAAGTATTTTCAGATTATGAATTGTGACACTTAAATAATGGACCAGGTATTTTGGATGACTTACTGTATTAACTCAACCTGACCCTGTGTCTTAGTGATTTTCTAGGTGCCTTCCCACACTCACTCATTTACCTATGCAACAGATAATGTTTGGGTATTTCATGATCAAAGAGCTTTTCTTTCCCTTTGCCTTAATAGAATCAAAGCCTAGTCACTAATGAAACTGCACTGATGGTCAGTTTCATGAGCCTGTTAACCTGTGCAGCCACACTTGGCCCTGTGCCAAAAGCATTCTGCTGTGGCCGTCTTGAAATTTCTAATGCTTTTTGAATAAGGAGCCCCACAATTTCATTTTGCATTGGCCCGTGCTAGTGATGGAGCCTGTTCTGACTGATCCTTTTTCCCAGTGGTGTTTATTCTGTGTTGACCTGAGGGAGCAGACATGAGTTTTTGGAGTCACAGTCTGGCTCTAATAGGTTCCCACTGTATCACGTGCTCAGGCAAGCCGCCTAATTTCCCTGGGCCTTCTCTCAGCTGTAAACTAAGGCAGAGTAGGCTGACCTCCAGGGCACCTGCTGGAAACCTTCACACCTTCACACCTCAGGACAGTAAGACACTAGGGTAACACGATGTCAGGCCTGAATCTGGATGATAACTGTGGTATCTCGGAACTCAGAATTAGGACGTGGGGTTCATGGGGTCAAAGGAACAAAAGTGGAAATCAGAAGTTGAGCTGTGTAGTTGAAACCTTTGGCCTCTAGTCTAGGCCTACATAAACACGCTGTGTGGTGATTTTACAACATGAAGTCAAAGTGATTGAGCATCGGCATTATTCTCATTTCATTTGGATCTGGACTCTCCTCTCTATAGATTATATACTAATATCCCAGAGGAGACTTAACTCACTTCAATATTTTTGCCACAGTTAAAAAAAAAAATCTATATTCAAGACCTTAAAACTCTAATACATAAATATTGACATCCTTGAGAATTTTCTGATTTCCAATCCAAGAAGCTTTGTATATTGCAAGATGATAATCAAAATATTTAGCCAACTCTCTGGCGTGGGCGCTGACCAATGAAAACATACGCCACAGTGTGGTACCAGTGAATGCCAGCGCTGGGTGTATTCCATGTAGTTTACACTTCAGTGTTAACGTTTACAGTAAGTGCCACTGTACTCACGGTGGCCCAAATACCTACTTCTGCAGAGACCCAGTCTCTCCAAGGTGTAAGAAAGAGGTGCCACTGTTTACTCAGCGTGAGGACCAAGATATTTTCTGGTTCAGTCATTCTGATCCCTCTGGGAGCACTGTTACAGTTTCCGAATTAAAACTTACAGCTGTTTAATGGCAAGCATAGACTTCAGCTACAAACATGTTTGCAGGTTTTACTTTTTTTCTGTATCAAATTGAGGTCACCAGCAAATTGCAATGAATAAAGACATTTCATAGAAAAACAACTCTAAAATAACAGATTCGGCAGTCACCATTTGCAGATACACCTTCAGTTCTGCCTGAAACCACCTTCTACTTGAGCAAATTTTAGATCACAAGAGAATTTGCAGCTCAAAGTGTCTCTAATCATTACCTAAACATTTGCATCATTAAGCGGGTCTTTCCACTTTACAAGCGTGCTGTGGGCCTGTCTGAGCTAAGAAGAGATGGGCACCTTCTGTGGTATTAAAAGCCCACAAACAACTCCAGTGTAAGTCACAATATCAGGAGCCAATTAAAATCAAAGCCATGATGCTTACTGTTACCAATTTTATCACTTAAATACTAAGCAATTTTTACTTTGCCATTGATCAAGAGGTATTACTGTAGATTCTTTTATTTTTTCTGGATTATCTTTTTTCTTTTAATCTTCATTGTGAAAGTATTACATAGGTCCCCTATTCTCCCCATTAACCTCTTCCAGCTCGTTCCCATCCTCCCCCCCTAATGTAGATTCTTTTAAACAACTCAAATAATTTAGAGAGAAAGAGTGAGCATGGTAATTTTTTCTTCTTTCAAGAGCTAGAAGTATCATGTCTTTGGGTCTCCCAAAAGTTAATAAGTTGAAGGGTTTATTTCCTTAATTTAATTTAACTTATTTAATATTATTTGATTTTGTCATGGTAGAGAACATCTTGACTTCTGGCTGTTTTATTACTTGCAATAGGATGCTTAGCTTAGAAGCCTTGAAAACAAATAGGAGTTTACATTTTCGCTCCCAAGATATTCCTTCAGCCCTAATGGTTGTTTGACTGACGTGTTTATATTTATATGAGCATTGAGTGGGCTGATTTGAAACGGGCTACAGGGAGAGCTGGAGTCTGGTTTCGTGTTGCTCTAACAACTAGAGGCAGAATTACAGAATTATTCTAATCTGCTATGGTATTTATTTTATGCCTAAGAAAAATGGCTCAGTGTGACTGAAATTCTGAAACAGATTCAGTGTTCCAGCAGCCATTTATCTATAAGATAACATGTAAACAGTTCCCCTTGGAAATTAGTTTGTGAAAACATGTACTTGCTGTTTTGCTGCACACTCAAACAAGAAGTTTACTGAGCACCTTAGGTTTGCAGGTGTTTGGTATGTGGATCCTAGTGAATCTGGGTGGCACTCCAGCAAAGAGCAAGGAGCTGGCGGCGAGCGTGCCCAGTGCCTGCCACTGCACTCACAGGGCTTCAGAGGAAGCTTGGGATTTGCAGGAACCAGGTTTCCTTCTCCATTTTTCTGGGTGTGTTTTTAGAGACCCTAATGCCAGTGTTTGAACAACGGATTGGAAATGGTTTGTTTGGGCTGTAAATATCTAAGCACACAATTGCAGTCGGTTTTCCATTGGCTTTTGCTGGTGCCCGTTTGACCACGGAGAAGTCTCAGGCAGGTTTTCTTTCTCCTGTGTGACTGTCATCCCTAATTTTTAATGCAAAAGACAGTCACTGTATTATTGCCACCTAGAGAAGAGCAGTGATTTTGAATTGGCGGGAATTGTTGTGAAAATCGGATTAAAGTTCACTCTAAAAATGGGAATTGTTGCTGGTTTTATTTTTTATTTATTTTTTAATAAATCTTTATAGTTCAGATTATTGCAGTTGTTCCTCTTTTTCCCCCATAGCTCTCCTCCACCCAGTTCCCACCCCAACCCCTGCCCTTACCGCCCCGCCCCCCCCCCCCCCCCCCCCCGTCCTTGTCCATAGGTGTAGGATTTTTGTCCAGTCTCTTCCCTCACCCCCATACCCCCTTCCCCCCAAGAATTGTCAGTCCACTCCCTTTCTTTTTTTTAATAAATAACTTTAACTTTTAATTGTATAATATTTCTACAAACCAAAGAGTATGCAAAATGTATCACTATATACAAGCATGAAAAACAAACATCTGCATACGTCACTTTTAACAAGTATCTCAGAGAATCCTATGTATCCCTTCCTTTTTTTTTCCAGTCCACTCCCTTTCTGTGCCCCTGATCCTATTCTAGTCAACAATTTATCTGTTCGTCAGATTTTTTTATTCACTTGATTTTTAGATTCACTTGTTGATAGATCTGTATTTGTTGTCACTTTGCTGTTCATAATTTTTATCTTTACCTTTTTCTTCTTCTTCCTCTCTTAAAGAATACCCTTCAGCATTTCATATAATACTGGCTTGGCAGTGACGAACTCGCCGCTGGTTTTATTTTAACACTTTATATTTTAGATGCCCAGGAAGAAAAAAGTAGGAGGTTGGGAGGGGAGAGAAACAAAGCCAAAATTATAATATGCTAATTTAACTACAATCTCTGAATTACCTCCTTTTCGGTTACTGAACACGCAGAGTACACATGAAATGATAGAGGACTTATTCTCTAGGAAGTTACCAAAATAACTTAGTATTAAGTTCTTTATTCCAAGAAATATTCCATGAGATCCAAGTATTAGTTTCTTTTTGTTTTTTTGTTCAGCAGAAGGGCAATAGCTGTTTTCACCAAGCAAATGCTCAGCTAATTGGGCTGGAGGGTGATTTTATTGTTTTTAATAGGTTATCTCTCTGTCCTTTCTTTTTAAAATTACAAAGTTTTGTATTTAAAAGGAGAAACTATCTAGTATGAACTATTATAAAAATAACTTGTTTTGTCTTTATATGTTCCCTTTTGTTAATTATATTTTTATTGATTTCAGAGAGGAAGAGAGAGAGAGATAGAGATAGAAACATCATTGATGAGAGAGAATCATTGAATTATTGATTGGCTGCCTCCTGCAGGCCCCCTACTAGGGATCAAGCAGCACCCTGAGCATGTAGCCTGACAGGAATCCAACCATGACTTCCTGGTTCATAGGTCAATGCTCAACCACTGAGGCACACTGGCCAGGCATATCTGTTCCCTTTTAATACTTATGTGCACCTCTGTTTTTTATAAAATTATAATCAGTGGGCATATAGTTTTATATGTATTCTGATCCCCCCGCCCCCCCCCCCCCCACACACACACACTTAGTATATCATGAGCTGAGGATTACTGGTCTCCATTATTATCATCTTATGCTTGCATAACATTCCATGAGTCTGGTATAATACACTTTTATTTAAACTATTTCTTCACATCTAGAAATTTAATCTGTTTCCAATTTTTTTAACCATGATAAATAAGACTGCAATAAGCATCTTCCTTTAATAAGGTTTTTTTTTTTCCCCTTTCTTACTTTAGATTATTCGCTTAGGATAAATTATGAGAACTAAAATTACTGAGGCAAAAGTTAGTATTGTTCATGTGTCTGGATGGGAGTGTGTGTGTTACACATTGCTAAATTATTTTCTAAATGGTTGTACTAATTTATCCAGCCACGGGCAATGTATGATTTCATCCCAACTTCACTTCTGTTAAATATTATCCTTAAAAAAATAGCCAGCAGCCTTAGCCGGTTTGGCTCAGTGGATAGAGCGTGGGCCTGCAGACTGAAGGTTCAAGGGCACATGCCTGGGTTGCTAGCTCGATCTCTAGTAGGGGGCATGCAAGAGGCAGCCCATCAATGATTCTCTGTCATCATTGATGTTTCTATCTCTCTCTCCCTCTCTTTTCATCCCAAGTCAATAAAAATATATTTAATAATAAAAAAATAGCCAGCTAATTTAACCAGTGTGAAATTGTACCTCGTTGATATAATTTGTATTTTATAGTTAAGAAGATGCCTGATTTCAAGAGACTTGGATAAGTCCTTTTAGGGACAAGTTTTGTACCACTTGACACATAGAAAGCCCATCTGAAGATTATCACTGTGGAATTGTCATAGCATCTGCATTCTGACCAAAGGCTTCCCGTGTGTCTGCAGTATATCCAGCTTTGACAGCTAATTTCAGCCCTCAGCTGGTCTAGGAGGAGAGAGCAAAGAAAGCAATAGTTCAGGAAAGAGAGAATGCCTGAAAGAACCCAGGAAAGGATTCTTCCCAACGCATGGAATATATCAATGATCTAGTTGCATTAGAAACCATCGCAAAATGAAGTGTGTAAAAACAGCAACAAAAAACAATCATTTATTCCACTCGTGAAATGAGTCTGCACCTTGGGCAGAGAGACTCATCTCTGCTCCACATCCTGTCAACTGGGGGGCTCAGATGGGGCTGGAGGACCTCCTTCTCAGAAGGCCACTCGAGTGGGGGCCGGTGGGTGTTGCCTGTCCCCTGGGGCTCAGCCCGGGCTCAGAGCCGCAGCTCCTTCCCACATGGGCTGTGCGTGAAGGCGTCTCCACAGGCAGCGCAGGCTTCCTCGTGCGATGGCGGCTGGGTTCTGAAAGTTGCTCATTTATTAAGTTCAGATTCAAGGGGAGGATATATCTATCCACTTCTTAATAGGAACAAGATAAAAATATTTGGGGATGATGTTTTTAAATTGCCATGGAGTATATTTAGCCCATTGAGAGACAGAAAGTCTAGGTATCTAGAACACCGTGCCTGGGGGGTAGGGAGGGCTGGGAGGGAGGGTATTGTAGCACTGACCTTCACCCTGCTTTCCAGAATACTCCAGCAGAGAGTTCTCCGTGCACCTAACTCACCTTTCCCACAGGAACTCAGCCTGGAGCACCACTGGGAATCTAGCGGTGCTCCTTGCACCCCTGACCTTCCCCAGGAAGCCAGGGCTCGGTGCTTTCAACCATCCTTGCCAGGACTCTTTTCTAGGGAGACAATATCAGAGGGGGCCTGTGGGTGATGCAGCTCAAGAAGAATAATGACGTGAAAGTATTTGGTATTTTCTTACGAGCAAAATGCTTAGTTTCTCGTTTGCCGACAGCCATACTTTTGAGAATCTCACCTGATTGCTAAGTGGTTGATTCAGGCATTCCTATTACTAGTGCCAGGGAAAGGAAATTATTTGAAGGCAGCTTCTTTGTCCAACCTTTCAAATAATATTCCAAGAGAGAATTTGGGACATAGAAGAGGACACTGAAATTGCCAGAGGTGGTCCGCAGGAACGATTCGATTATCACGGGGAGGGAAGGGACATGGCAGAGAGAAAGCACAGTGGTGCTAACCATAGTACTAACAGCAGTAACTATAATAATACTTTTTGCACTTATTTGCCAGGCAGTTTTAAAGGGTTTCTGTGCAGTAAATCTCTAACCCCCAAAACGACCCTTTAAAATAAGTTCAGTTATTTTCTATTTAAATAAGTCCAGTTATTTTTTATTTTTTACAGATGCAAGGTGAAGTAGTTTTCCCCAGGTCACATAGCTAATAGAAGGTGGGGCCAGCCCTAACCGGTCTGGCTCAGTGGATAGAGCATCGGCTTGCAGACTGAAGGGTCCCAGGTTCGATTCCAGTCAAGGGCATGTACCTTGGTTGTGGGCACATCCCCAGTAGGAGGTGTGCAGGAGGCGGATGATCGATGTTTCTCTCTTATCGATGTTTCTAACTCTCTGTCCCTCTCCCTTCCTTTCTGTAAAAAAATCAATAAAATATATTATTTTTAAAAAAAGAAGGTGGGGCCATAATATTCCTAAACCGTGTTTCCTCATTGGATTGTATGAGGCGTGGTGAGAAGATGACCCATCCTCCTACGGATCCTTCTGTGGGTTTCACACATTGACACCCCTTTTTCAGAACCTCTCTCACCCTTCACTGTTCTCTTTTTGGTCACTGAAGATAGAAGGTAAGGAAAGTAGACAAGCCTCCGGAGGAGGAGACTTAGTCTTCACGTGCATCCCCCTCACACCCACTCTAAGGAAGGGGTTTGGGAGGGGCCTCCCTTTAACTGGGAAGGACCCAGGAGCCAGGGAAGCCTGTCCTTCCACCTCAACTTGATCAAGGAGGTTCCCTAATCTTAGGGGAGGTTGCTGCTGCACCCCTGTCCTGTCATTTTTGGGAACAAGTTCGTGGGGGGGGGGGGGGGGACGTCCGGTCCATGAACTGCATAAGGCCCAAGAAATCATTGGGTCTGGCCCTGCCAAGGCATCAGGGGTGAGTTAATTAAATGTTTGATCAAATATAGCAGGTTAATTTTTAAGTTGATAATTGTGTATGGCCCAGGAATGATGTTATGAACATCCAAATGGCACTTGGAAGAAAAAAGGTTCCCTACCTCTAAGTTAAAGGCTTTGATGTTGGGTCAAAGATGGTAGGAAAAAGGCCTCTAACCACTTCAAAGGTAAAGGAGGAGCAAGAGGTGGAAACCAACTCTCAAGACCTAGGGAGGCAGGATCTTAGCTCATTTCCCACATGAAACTCCTCTCATTTATTTTATTGTTTCATAGAAATTTATTTATTTGTCTGATACAGTTAGATAAGAAGAAGGGATGTGGGGGAAATAGTGCTGTCTGCATCTTAAAATAACACTAAGAAGTCCTGGCTGGTGTGCTAAGTGGTTAGAGCGTTGGCCAGTCCACCAAAGGGTTGATTCCTGGTCAAGGGCATGTACCTTGGTTGCAGGTTCAATCCCTGGGCAGGTACCTGGCTTGCAAGTTTGATTCCCAGCCCTGGTCTCTCTCTTTCTCTCCCTCTCTGCCTCCCTCCCTTCGTCCCTTCTACTATCTAAAAAAAAAAAAAAAAAATGCAATGGAAAATTTATCCTTGGGTGAGGATTAACAAAAAACAAGTGCTAAGAAAATGAAGCTCTAAATATGACAGTATTCCTACCTTAATAAACTACAGACTCCTCTTGACCGTTTCTTCTGCATTACCTTTTCTGATGCAGAGATTAAGACCCCAGACACTGGAGCCGAGATCCTGTTTTGTGACTGAAGGCAGTTTACCTCTTTATTTCCTCATCTGCAGATTTGGAAAGATAGCACCGACCTCCTAGGGGTGCTTATCGCAATGCCTAGTGCTTGCTTAGCAGTCAGCCGTGGCTTGTTACGATCATTATTGTCTCTTCTTTCCCGTCTCCAGCCTGTGTATATTGCATGGAGCTCCAGGTGTGTCGCGCGAAAACAAAAATGAGCATGTTGTTAGGCAAACTGCTCTCTTAGTGGAGCCAGCCCAGGGAATATTCCGTGTATTGGTGCATGAACCTATATCCACGAATATGTCATAGGTCCTGCCTTCCAGGAACTCACATTCTAATCAGAAAGATAAGCAAGTAGATGGCCGGTGCTACCCACCGTGGTTAACCTGGAGTCCAAATGAATGGAGTTTTTCTAAAAGAGACCAGAGAGGGATGGACAGGGGCTCAAATCAGTGATGGGCCCTAAGGGACGGTTAGGATCTTGCCAGTCAGAGAAGCCTCAGAGGGCGGTCCAGGTCCAGAGAACAGCAGGGTGAGCGGCTCGGTGGGGCCGGAGACTTGCAGAGTAGCTGCTTCCGTGGGAATTGGAATGTCACTGTTTATTTGGGCCAAAGCATAAGTGATACCAGTATCTGTGCTAATGCAAACTGCGACTAAAGAAGGCAGTGATAATAATACTACTTCTTCACACTTGCATGGCACCTTTACAGTTTACAAAGTATTTTTATTCTCATTTTCTCACTTGTCCCTTTAAAAAGCCATGTTGAGGTAGTCAGCAGCGATGCTCTCTTATCTCACCTGGAAAGTGGAGACCGTGTGTGGGAGGCCACAGAAGCCAGCCCTTGCAGAGGGATCCCTTCCGTGCTTGTCAGCGGCCTCCGCTTCTCCCTCTCCCTCGGGCAGGTGGGACGCTGCAGAAAGACACAGTGAGCAGAGATGGTGTCACTGGCTGGCCTGGGAACGTCTGATTAGAACCCCCCAGAAGCAGTGCCTCCCCCGCTCTTCGGGTTCAGGATGGTTCCTGTGATAAAACAGCTGCCGGGTAGCTAGCATCTGCTTGGAGAATGTCTGCTGAGTTGGTCAATGAATCTCCATTGTACCTAAGAAGAATTAAAGAACTGATTGAGGATCCTAGCCAACTTGGCTCAGTGGGTAGAGCATTGGCCTGTGGACTGAAGGGTCCTAGGTTCAATTCCGATCAAGGGCACGTGCCCAGGTTTGGGGCTTGGTCCTCAGAGGGAGGTGTGCAGGAGGCAGCCGATCAATGACTCTCTCACTCTCATCATTGATGTCTCTCTCTCTCTCTCTCTCTCTCTCTCTCTCTCTCTCTCTCTCTCTTCCTCTCTGAAATCAACAAAAATATATTAAAAAATAATAACTGGTCAAGGTTAGGCTATTGATAAGAGGCTTCTGGAACATCTGTCTCCAGGTCCACTGCTCTATCACCTCGGTGGCCAATCTCAGAGAGGCTCAGATTGGATTTGAGTAGATTAAAAGAACAACAACTAGGCTCCACAGTGACATTCAGAAGCGATCTTACAAACCTGAGGCCCAAGCGGGAGCAGAGGACAGGTGATGCTTCTGTTAGCGCCCATGTTCTGGGTGCATGGATTCACCTCATTCCCCAACAACCAGCTTCCCCCGCCTCTCTGCCCCACTGTGCTTCCTGCCCTGGCTCCTGCTTTCTGAGGCTTCTCTGACTGGCAAGTTCCTAATTGTCCCTTAGGACCCCTCACTGATTTGAGCCCCTTTCTATTTCTCTCTCTGGTCTCTTAGCAAAACTCCATCCATTTGGACTCTAGGTTTACCAAGGTGGGTAGCGCCTCCCCTTCAGTTCCCGGGCCCTTGAAGGCGCTCTGGAACCTTCAGCATGTACAACGTGAAAGAAGCAGCTCCCCTCTCACCCCAGCTTGGCATGGACACAACCACTTGGTAAGAAATCCAGAGGTGCCTCTGTGTTTTCTCTCCATATCCTTATAAAAGGCTTTGCTTACTCTTGTCGTATCCTTTATACAAAAACTCCCAAACACTCCGCCTTCCTGGCTTTATGATCCTTTCTTTTTTTTTACCAAGGAGCCACAAGTCTGTAAAGAGAGTAGGCAGTGAAAGGAAAGCCAGCCACACTTTTTTCCTCCAAAGGTCATTAAGCTAATTTTGCTCAATCTTTTTATTCCTGTTCAGCCTGTTTGTATGCCCAAAGCAACACTCTTTTCTATAGCTTCCCAGGACGCTTGCGAGAATGGGATAGAATTTGTGACCCCCAGGTCCAAGGCATTGGTCGTTATAGGGAATGGGCCAGAGAATAACAATGGGGCATTGTCAGTCCTATATGTCCATCAAGCAATTGCAAAATCAGTGACTGGTCAGAGCAACCAGTGTAAGAGGTGATGCCTTCTATTCATCCTGTAGCATAATTTCATGTTGGAGTGTGTGTCTGTGATCACTACTGCAGACTAGAGTCACCAGTCATCATTAATGGGAAAAGTGCTCTTTGGAGTTTTTTCATTTTTTTTTTCTTGATAAGGTACAGGATTGCATGTAACAATTCATTCAACAAACAACGATTAAAAACCTGTGTACCAACCACTTGTAAAGGAATTTATGACTATAAATGACACAGTCTCCACCCTCAGGGAACTCACAGTGTGGGGTTGGAGGAGGGAGAAGAAGCTGACAAAGTAAGGAAATGTAATATTGTTTGGTATGAGCTCTGATTTTAAAAAAAAGAAAATGAGCCTATATTTTGGTGGCAGAAGGAGGAAAAAGGGAAAGGCCTGGTGGGAAGTGGTTTCTGATTAGGAATTGGCCATGGAAAGGACCAGAAGGGCATTCCAGGTGGTGGGCACAGCACATGCAAAGGCAGAGGGAGAAGCTGGTCTGTTGGGAAATGAGGTGAATCCATGCACCCAGAACACGGGCGCTAAGAGAAGCATCATCTGAGTGCCGTCCTCTGCTTCTGCTGGGGCCTCAGGTTTATAAGATCACTTCTGAATGTCACTGTGGAGCCCAGTTTTTATTTTTATCTACCCAAATACACCTTGAGCCTCTCTGAGATTAGCCTCCGAGGTGATAGAGAAGTGGGCCTGGAGACAGATGTTCCAGAAGCCTCTTATCAATAGCCTAACCTCGACCAGTTCTTTAATTCTTTTGTACAATGGAGATTCATTGACCAACTCAGCAGACATTCTCCAAGTAGATGCCAGCTACCCGGCACCATGGTGGGTGATAAAGATAAAGAAGAGAATAGAGAATAGAGCAGACGTCTCTTGAAGCTAACATGAAGGTCGGTAGAGATAATAATTTCTGCCCTAAACCTTTAAGGACCAACATAGATAAGGCATATGTGCTTTGGAAAGCATAAGATGCTGTAAAAGTGAAAGCCCATTGCCCAATCCCTGGTCTACGATAGATATCACTGAGACCTGGGCATCCCTGGCCGCCACCCTCCCACACAGAAGCTAATGAAATGCCTCCATCAGCTAGAAAGTACATTTGGGGAGGCCATGAACCCTAGAGGTCCTGGGTGCGTCTGACCGGAGCTTCCCAGAAGCATATTGATGCACAATTTAAAGAAGAAATCGGAAGTGATCTATTGACCTGTGGGAGGGCCTGCACCACTTAACCCTAGGTCCCGGGAAGCTAGAGGTGGCACAGAGAGGCAGTATTTCCCAAGGCCACATGATTGTGAGGGGGAAAATGCATCCTCTCTCACCCCATCTGCGACCCCATGAGAATGCCAAATCCACATTCATAGGTGCCAGCAGAGACGCATTTGGCGTTCAGCGCCATCAGCCAGTTTATACTACAAAGCCCACTAGTGGGTACAGAGCGGAGGCAGGATCCTAGCACTGTCCGGTCTCCTGTCTTGGGGTTTAGAGGGAGCACCCATTCCGTATCCTCTGCAACACCAATGCTATAGGAAAAATTTAGAAGTGTGAAATGGGAATCGTTTTACTCTTGGTAAAGAACTTTTGTGGCCCAGACATCAAACTCAGAATCACAGAACTCCTGACTTGGAGGGGGCCTTGGCGATGGAGATTCTAGCCCAACCTTTCTTGATTGCGTAGATGAGGAAACTGGAGTCAGAGATGGTGGCTCATCCTTCTCAGGGCCTCTCGGCTTCTCAGAAGCCAAGTCAAAAATAGAATCCAGATTTCTTAACTCTCTATTATCTCCAGGTGTGTTTGCTAATCTGAGGAAAGATTAACACCTCCTGTGGTGGTTCATAAAAGGGAGGCAAGAATAAATGCAGATAAGGGCAATAGGACGTTTGAAGCATAATTATCTCCAACAATAACATTGGAACCACACAACCCTTCCTCAATGCCGTTAGCCTTGAACAGGCTTCCTGGCACTCACCTGATCACAGAACAGGTGCGGGGACCCTGGTACCCTCCTGAGATAACTCGCCTAATCTTCACACCAGCTCTGTGAGAGACCGCTTGTATTATCCCCAATTTGCAGGTAACTGAGGTACAGAGCAGTTAAACGTTTGCTCAGGGGCAGGTAAAGAAGGGAAAGGGCCAGAAGGGTGTTCCAGGTGGTGAGCACAGCACATGCAAGGGCAGAGAGGCGGGAGAAGTTGATCTGTTGGGGAATTAGGCGAGTCCATACACCCAGAACATGGGCGCTAAGGGAAGCATCACCCGAATGCTGTCCTCTGGTCCTGCCAAGGCTCAGATTTGTAAGATCACTTCTGAATGTCACTGTGGAGCCCAGTCTTTATTTTTATCTACACAAATCTATCTTGTGGTTACAGATCCAGAGATAGGATCACAGCTAGTTAAGTGGAAAAGCCGGAACTACTCCTACCTAGGCACATAGGCTCCAGAGTTCGTGTTTGTGACCACGTAGGTATACCACTGCTTGCCTTCAGGCAGACTCCACCCCTCCTGGGAGGAAGGGCCCAGTGTTTCTCATACCCTCAAGGTGGTTAGTCAATTTAGAAAAATCAGTAATTGACTCCAGTGTACCTAAAGTCCCATTTTGCCTCCGTGGACCCAGAGGTTTGGTGCTGTAGATATCAGATATGGAGTCTATACAAAGATCTACAGGTGAATCACCGTGAACTGGCATAGGCCCACTCTGGGCCCTCTGAGAGCTTTTATTGTTCGTAAAATTCACAATTCACGTGGGCCACTTATTGTTCTTATGCGTTACAGCTTCATGTTCAGTCCAGGGCTGTGGACTGAACCTAACTCCCTGGGACCTCATTTCCATCAGTAGGGCAAAACACCTTAAAAAAAAGTGTTTTGTGTGTGTGTGTGTGTGTGTGTGTGTGTATACATATACATATATAAACTCATATGTAACAATAGAAGAGTCCCATGTCCTTTTTACCTAGGAAGTACATTTTTAAAAACAAGTCGATTGAATTGTCTAAGGGAACATGGATCGTGGTAGTGCTCTAGATCCTTCACAACAATCAGTGATCATTCTGCACATTTCCATAGACAAACAACTGCTACCATGTTTTCAAATGCAGGGGGCAAATACAAAGGCCATATTTTTTGGCAACCGAAAACCACAGGACTTGGACCAGGAATTCTGGGCTTTAAAAAACTGTTCAAAGACCATTTTTTCTTTCTCAGAATTGCTTACCCCTTCTGTGAACCCTTCAATCACTGTTTTAAATTATGACATCACCTGGGAACCTCTGATGAGGTGGTTTGCAGAATATAAACCATGAAGACATGAGCTCCTTGGTATAGAGCAAATTCCTGTTGTTGTTGGCAGTGATGATAAACATAGATCACTGGACTCTCATGACATTGGATTCTGTGCTGGCTTAACCACTCTGGGATCGTAAGTCGCAGCAGCCCATCCTCAGCCTGGGTATTAGTCATGTTCTTTGAAAACCTGCCTGAAAAGGTACCATGGAGGCTACCACCGAAAGCTGTGGCTCCATAGTGGTGGCATCAGACAAGTCAGTAGAATCAGAACAAACAGGCTCTACTTCTGTCATCCCTGCCCCAAGGGCAGAGCCAGGCATGGACCCAGGCCCTATTATCCTGAACAGAATGTCACGTGCAGGCCATATGGCAGCCCCAGCAGGTCATCTGGTAGAATAAGCCAGTGTTCCAAAGACAGGCTGAGTCCTTTGGCATCTCACTCATCCCCTGGAACCCCGAGCTCTTCCTTTGTCTGGGATGGTTCCTTTCCTGGAGGCCAGAGGGGAGCAGCCCTGCCTGCTCAGACCACTGTGTGGAGGAAATAACACAGGAAAAGACTTTCCATTCCTCTCGTTACTAGTTAGCCTTGAGAACCCTGTCGTCCTTCCTGAAAAAACGACACCTGGTTGTCTCATTGCTGCCATAGCCATCTTCTGCTATCTATTGTTTTCCTTCTGTGATTGTACAAGGTTCCTCTGTTTTATATTTTCCCAAAGCTAGTCTTCATCTCTTACAAAGTTTATGTGTTTGTCATCCGCCCGGATAGCCGATTCTCTCTGCTTAGATATGGGCTCATCCTCTCATTGGTCTCCTGTTATTTTCACTTTCAATGAAAACTGTTTCTAGTAAGACGATTTAGCTTCAAAATGTTACCTGATTTGAGTAAGAGGGGACAGACAAAAAGCTGTAGGCGAGGAGTCACTAGGATTTTGCTCCCAGAGCCATGGCTCTGATCAGAGGGCAGATTCTGGGATCTCTGTTCAGATTTGCATAGAATTTAGCAAAGACAGGTTAGATCCTGTCTTGTGTCCCTTCCTGCCCAGTTCCTTTTAACTTCATTCCTCTTTGAATTACTGATAGTTGTCAGAAGCATTGACTTAAAGTGAAAATTTTCAATACGAGCTGCTTTAATTTTCAGGACACTCCATTAAATAGCCAGTTTTCTTCATGCATGTAAAATATAATTAAAATAAACACAGTTGACCCAACTTTTTGGAAAACATTGGTCATAAAAGCAAGGCATTAATAAAGAACACAACAGGCTCTGGACCCACAGTGCGCCCTTTTCTCTCCCATGGTACTTACTGCCACCTTTCTTTCTTATCTCTTCTATCAGAATCTAGCTGTGGGAAAAATCATATAAATGTATTCATACTGACTTTTGGCTTATATTACACTCTAATACTACTTACTCTATAACTGGAAAAAAAAAAAAGGCTATTAGCCAAAGAAAAGAATTTCCTATTGCAGAATCTCGGCATCAGCCAGCCATTAGGCAGCAAGCTGATTTCTATTTTATTTTTGTTTGTTGGTAGTGGGAGTCGAGTAGGCTTCCTGCTCTGCCAGTCCCACGTGTCCTGCTCTTTAATCTCAGCAATGGCTCTACTTTCCATTTGTCCTGGGAAAGCTGCAAAATGGGCAGGAATATCAGTGGGAGGTGACAGGAATCACTTACTCCTTTGGCCTGTGTTGCCCATCTGTCCTGCATCAAAGAGCACTTTGCTAACGATGGGTCGATGTGAAAGGAGGCATCTGTTGCTGACTGTAAGAGCCTCTTGGTTTTACAGCACCTGGAAACTCATGGGCTGGGAGCTAGTGAGGATTGCGTGCCAGTACTGTAGGAAAACAATGGTGGGCTCAAGACTCCAGGTGTTTGGGGCGCTAGTGATGAGGTGCTCATGGTGTGGCACCTGTGCCGTGGTTGAGTCTAGTCCCATGTACTACTTCCTTCATTTATTTATCTGCTGTTATTAAATACTGACTAAGGACCTCCAAGGTGCCAGGCCCAGTGCCTCATGGCAGAGATAAAGAGAGTAAGATGCACTCTCTTCCTGGAGCAGCCCAGTTTGATAGAGCAAATATGAAAACAAGTAACATCACTAGGAAGTGGTTAGTTCTGTAACAGAAGTATTTACATGACATCACAGTGTGATCAGACATCCTGAGGGGACCAGGACAGTACGGTTGAGGAAGAGGGATTTGAGGTAGAGGAAGAAAGAGAAAGGGGAAAAGTTCAGTCAAGTTTGAGCTGGTGAGCAGACAATTTCCAGGAAGGGCATTTTAGAGAGAAATTTATACAGAAGACACTGCTTTGAGATGGGGAAGTATTGGTAGCTGAAACAGAAGCTGGCAAGAATCAGATTGTGGAAGACCTTGTAAGTCTTGGAAATGAATTTGGATTTTATCATAGAGATCTTCAGGAGCCATGGAACTGTTTTTAGACAGGGGAGTAACATGATACGATTTGTACTTGGAAAGATAGTTCTGCGGCTTTGTGGAGAAGGAGGTCGAAGTTTAGGAAAGCAGAAATCAGTTAAGAATGGACTCTAGCCCAGCTGGAGGGGCTTGGTGGTTGAGCGTCGACCTATAAACCAGGAGGTCAGGGTTTGATTCCCCATCAGGGCACATGCCTGAGTTGCAGGCTCAGTCCCCAGTGTGGGGCATGCAGGAGGCAGCAGATCAATGACTCACTCTCATCACTGATATTTCTATCTCTCCCCCCCTCCATTCCTCTCTGAAATCAATAAAATTTATATACATACATATATATATATATATATATATATATATATATATATATATATAAAATTTTTTTTTTTAAGAGTGGACTCTAACACAATCACAAGAAAGAATCAGGGGTATACTGACAGATTGGAAAGAGGATAATGGAAAGGGAGAGATCTAAGATGACTCCTAGATTGAAGGCCTAAGTGACTAAGTTTATAAAAAATGTCAACAACAACATTAATAATGGCTGTAATTATTGGACCTATATCAGGCCTAAAGGGTTTGGCTACATGCTTTACATAGACTATTTCACTGAAAAATCATAATAATATTAGTGCTGCAATCATCTTCACTTTAGGCAGGAAAACTTGAGACTTTGAGAAGTGAAGAGGCAGTCATGGCCAAGGCCTCATGGCTGGTAAGTGATAGTGTATGAATTTGAACCCAGGTACTCTGAGCTCAGAACCTGTGCTCTGTGGGGAATTTAGCAGGAGGACAAGTCAAGGCCAAGTATTTTAAGTTCCATTTGCTCATACCAAATTCAAATTGCCTCTTTTACTGATTTCAACATAGAGAGTTGAACAGCTGGGTCTGGAACTGAAGCATGTGGTCTGTGCTGGACATGTGGAATTTTGATTCCTCAATTAATTGGTGGTAGTAAAGAAGTTGGATGTAATGTTGGGTGAATCTCAAAAGAGCCAGGATGGAATCATGAAGAACCACATGTAAGGACTTGTGTGTCCGGATGAGTTTGGGAAGGTTGCTGAGAAGGAGCAGCTAGAGAGATGCGATAACTATGAAAGTCAAAGGTGGAGTTTCAAGATCTGCTGTTGTTTTGTTTGTTTAATGGTATTAAATTAATCTAAATTAGACAAGAGTCCAAAATGCTAATCTTGCCCTGAGAGATTCTTCAGGGCTTTGGCAATTTAGGGCATATGACTAGTTCTGTTGTTTTCTCCTTCCTCTGCAGTTTATTCACAGTTGTCTCAAGTATTGACAACTATCAGATATTCTTGCCCCAAGGAACTTCCAAGAAGCATCCCTAGGCTTTGAAAAATTAGGAACTTAACCAGCTAAGGATGGGAGAGAAGAAGAACTTCCCCCTCCCTACCTTCCCTCAGGGGAGTAAGGGGGTAAAAGATCAACCAAAGGACTTGTATGCATGATATGAACATAACCAATGGACACAGATGGGGCTGGGAGTGGGGGTATGTACTGGAGGGTGAGGGCAGCCAGGGAGAGGTCAATGAGGGGAAAATGAGACTTATGTAATACTTTAAACAATAAAGAATTTAATTTTTTTTAAAAAGGAACCACCCAGAAGTACAGTAGGAGAAAAGGCTTGGTGGGAATGGTTGGCATGACACATTCCAGGGCCAGAAAGATAGACAGGGTGCTAGAAGCACAACAAAAGAGACAGAGATGCTCATGATAAAACTGGAGAGGGAGGCAGGGCTCAGAACACATAAGGCCACATTACAGAGACCAGGGCTTTCTCCTAAGAGCACTAGGAAGTTACTGGAGGATCATGAGGTTATATGACGACACTCATATTCTAAGAAAGGTAATGTTTGCTTCACTTAAAAAGTGAATGGGAGACAAACAAGGGACAGACAGAAAGGTAGGTAAAAGGAGAGAAAATGTGATATAACGGAAGGCTAGGAATGGAAGTGTTTTTGAAAAGCTATAGACACTCACCTAGTGTCTAGGCAGCGGTGGGCAAACTTTTTGACTCCAGGGCCACAATGGGTTCTTAAACTGGACCGGAGGGCCGGAACAAAAGCATGGATGGAGTGTTTGTGTGAACTACTATAAATTCAAAGTAAACATCATTACATAAAAGGGTACGGTCTTTTTTTTCAATAGTTTTATTCATTTCAAAGGGGCTGGATCCGGCCCTCGGGCAGTAGTTTGCCCACGGCTGGTCTAGAGCCATTGAGCAATTACATGAGACAGAACTGTTGCATTTAGTTGCCTGGAGGCCATCAGTGACTTTACTGAAAAGGCAATACTGAGAGAGGAACTAAACAGAAGAAGTAAAAGAATGAGCAAGAGGTAAGGAAAAGACAACAGTTGGCAATAATTAAACAGCTTTTCAGTGTCTGTGAGTGGAAGGAAAAAGACAGGTGGTGACTGAAGGAGAAGCTGGGGTTTCTGGAACTTTTTTACCTGCCCCCCCCCCTTTTTTTTTAGATGAGAAAGGCTTGGCTAATTTAAGTGCTGATGTATAGTATTTAATCAATACAAAACTATAGAATATTTAGAGGTAAAAATATTGATGTTGTTTTCTGTTTCAGAAAAGACGGAAGGGGTTAGGTTTAAACACTTGGAGAGGAGTTGGGGAGTAAAATATCCTCTTAAAAAGGAGAGAAGGAGGAAAAATTAGATGATGATGCAGATAAGTTGATGGATTTTAGTAATGAGAAGTGGGTATGGGAGAAGTTCCTTTCACTTTTATTTTCTATGTGGAGTAGCTGGCTGGGGCAGGACAGGGGTGGGACTCAGGTGGAGACTGGAGGGAATATTACTGTAGAGTAAGGAGAGAGAGCTTATTAGGGCCTTGAGGAAAATGGAAAAAAGTTAGACTAACTTATTTGGGGAGTGAGCAAACCTAGTAGAGAAACATAGGATCCCCACAGTTTCAGGAGTGCTCGCTGTAGTTGGTGATAAAGAATTCCGTGATATTA
Source organism: Myotis myotis (assembly GCF_014108235.1). Taxonomy (NCBI): domain Eukaryota; kingdom Metazoa; phylum Chordata; class Mammalia; order Chiroptera; family Vespertilionidae; genus Myotis; species Myotis myotis. The sequence goes on from NW_023416313.1 coordinate 165,202,749, forward strand.
CTACCAAATTGCTCCAGAGTATGGATGTCTTCACTAGTGTTTAGCTGCTGTGGGACAAGTGCAGAAGGTGAATGGCCGAGTTCATCCAAGGTAAGAACTTTGCCAAAAAGTCTGACACAGAGACAAAAGATGAGGGAATCCAGAGTATAGGCAAGTGTATTATTGAAATGATTGACTATGGGCTATTACCTATAAGATAGATAATGTTGTGTGTCAAAACTGGGAAAGGCTATTGAATTGGAAGAAGGGAGAGCAGTTAGTGGAACAGAAGGCCCTGGGGAGAAAGACAGGCAGTCATGGTAAAAGGGGTCATACAAGCAGGTTGAAAAAAACAAGAGATGGAGATCAGAGAATATATTGCTTGATTTTATGATTTCTAAGGTGAAAAAGATATAGCTGATAACAAGTCCCAGAGTGAAACCATGCACTAAAGTCTTTGAAATGTCTTTCTTAAAGTGACTAGGAAGTTATCAGCTAAAAGACAGGAGCAGAGGCAGAAGGTCAAGCAATTTTAATTTAATTTAATTTATTTATTTTGGGGGAAGATCATGGGAGCCCGAGGTCTGGAAGAATCATTGGGAAACTGGGAGGGCTGACTCCACTTTCAGGTCCTGAGGTAAATGGAAGATGAGAGTCTAAACAGCCCCTTTTTGAGAAGTGATCTCTCTAGAAGAGAACCAGACGAGAGCTATACAAAAAGCAAGGTATCTTCCTGGATTCTTTTTTGGCCTGTGGATAAAATAGGTCTACCCCATTTCTGAATTTTCATTTCCTTTGGACAAATGTAGCTTTCAGGGAGGCAAAGACTATATACCAGTCTCTCTATCTGGGATTCATTAATTTCAAATGTAGCCACTGTGCTATAATGATGAAAAGAACTTGCATTAATCTACCCTATAAATTCTCCTGCTTAAAGAATACTGTTAAGTATTTCTTTTAGTTTGGATCTGCTAAAAACAAGTTTCTCAGTTTTGTTTGTCTGAGATATCTTTATTTTGCCTTCATTTTGAAGAATATATTCACTGGTAGAATTCTAGGCTGGAAATTTATTTATTTTTTCAGCACTTTAAAAATGTCACTCTGTGGTTTACTGGATTCCATTGTGTGTCTTGATAAGTCAGCTATTAGTATTGTTGTTCTCTGAAGGTAATATATGTTTCAGCTTTCAAAATTGTTTTTGTCATTGTGTTTAGCATCTTGACTATGGTGTGTTTAAATGTTTTTTTCTTTGTATTTAGAAGTTCTTAGAGTTTCTTGAATGTGTGACTCGTGGTGTTTTGTCAGTTTTGAAAAAGAATGCAGCCATTATCTTGTGAAATATCGCCGCTGTCCATTCCTCTCTCGCTCTAATCTCAGGGATTCCAGTATGTTGTGTCTTTTCACATGATCCTGTGTGTCTCTTACTCTCTTATCTATTTTGGGGGTTGTTTTTTTCTATGTTCTCCATGTTTCTGTCTAATATTTTCTACTAACCCAGCTTCCAGTTGACAAATTCTCTCTTTAGCTACAAGAAATATGTTGCTAAAAATATATATATATTAAGATGCTTTAATTATTGTGTTTTTTAGTTGTATAATTTTTACTTAATTAATTTTAAATAGATTCAATTTCTCTGGTAAAATCTGTCTTATCTTTTTTTTCTTAGACAAAATAAACAGTTATTTTTTTTAAATTTATGTCAAATAACTCTAATACCTGGGTTACCTATGGCCTATTTCTATTATCTTTTTTCTTTCTTTCTTAGTCTTGGTTCTTGAAATGTCTAGTAATTGCTGCTTGAATATTGAGCATTTTATAAAAATTATAGTCTCTGGATGATTTTACTTTTCTCTACAGAAGATTCACGTTATCTTTTCTGCAAGTAGCTAGAGTAGGAGGAGATGACATCTATCCAATCTAGCACTTAGCTTATCGGAGATCAAGTTGGAGTTTTGTAAGGTTTGGTCTATCACATGTTTGCCTCTTCTCCTGGGGATATAGATCTTCAGAGGTCCAAATGAGAGCCTTTTAGACATTTACTAGAACGCCTCCTTCTTGGTGGGTCCTAAACTTGAGACCGCAAAGCTTTTGGCTTTTCTTTATAACTATCCTTTCATGTTTAGGCAGTTTAAGAATTAGCAAATTCCTTAATGTGAACTCAAGTACTAGGTGTGGGGCTCATTTTCTTCCACCACCATTAAGTAAGGATTCTGCCACTCAAACCCTGGCTGTCTTGTTAGCTCTGAACTCCTTTTAAGTGCTTTTCACATTATAAAGTGGCTTTAACATCAGGATTGTATGGAGAAGCTCATATAATAACAAAAATTACAAAATATACTGAAGTTTCACTGTTCTCTGACTGAAAGGAATAACATATTTGGTGTTATTATGTTATTCCCTCCTCCTCCTTGGAGGCATCTACATCTAGGAAGCTGTACCTTAATCCTCCTGGAACACCCCTAGCATTGTTATGATGACATATGTAAACAGTTTTGCAAATAGTTGTACAAGATGCAAGAGTAAACATTTCTCCCCTCCCCCCCCCGTGAATTTGCATTTTTTCCCAGTAAAATATAACAATAATAGTCATGATAATATTCATAAAAATTTACTAGAGATTTACTGTGGACCAGGTTTTCCACAGTATATATATATATATATATATATATATATATATATATATATATATATTATATTAGAGGCCCAGTGCACAAAATTTGTGCATGGGTTCCTTAGGCCTGGCTGGTGATCAGGGCTGATCTGTGGGGTGACGGTGGGGTGATCAGGGGGCCCCCACTAGCACCCGCCTTGGCCAGCCTGGTGCCACCTGCTCGACAGCCTCGCCCCCTGCTTCTGCCACAGGTCACCTCCCTCTGCAGGGTGACCGACGGGGCAATGGCGGGGGAGCCGCTGGCACCCACTTTGGCTGGCTTGGGGCCTGCAGGCTGGGGGAAGCTCCTGTGTTGAGTGTCTTCCCCCTGGTGGGCAGTGCGTGTCATAGCAACTGATCGTTCCGCCTTTTGGTTGATTTGCATATTAGGCTTTTATTATATAGGATTATATCATTTAATCCTTGGAAGAGCCTATAAGGTAGAAAAAATAATTATTTCTACTTCACACTTAAGGAAACTGAAGCTTAAAGAGGTTAAGTGTACTTAAACAAAGTCCCAGAGCTGGGAAGTAAATGGCACAAGTAAGTTTAAACTTGGATTATTCTAATCTCAAGGTCTATGACCTTTTCCAACATTTTGTCCTGCCTCAACTGGCCCTCTTTCAACATAGCATAGTTTCATGAGTTTACTGAGTCCTAGAATTCTGAGATATTTCCTTAAATAAGGTAAGAACTCTGTCGTCTGAGAGGGTTTGCATGCAATAAATCTCCTTCCTGGGACCTCTTTTTCAGGTATTTCCAGATCCTTTCCTCCCCGAAATCAACCTTACTTTGATATACATTTTACATTAAATACTTCCACTTATAATTTCTATGGCAAGTCTAAAAGTAATTCTTTTTAAAAAGTGAAGCTTTTTTGCAGGAAAAGGAAGCAATTAGTGATGGGGTTTTATTTTTGGAGGATGAGATTGGTGGGGGGCGGGGTCTGAGGAGAAATTGCTTTCTGCGTGTCACCTGAATGAGTTATAGGAAATGGGACTCAGCCTGCAGCTTGGCACTTGCCAATGAGTCAGCAGTGAGTCCACCCTCAATGTCAATGCTGGAATCAAGCTGTGACAGACACTGCTCCAGGTGAGGCCACTCGCTGCCTGGTTGTCTGGGGCCTCAAGGCTCTGCCTACGTGAAGTGAGCCTTTCAGTTACCAGTCCTGGTGAAGAAAGATTCACAGAACTGTCTTCTTGTCTTCACACAGTTATTTTTAAGTTTCTTCAGGAGTGGTTGCTGTTTCTTAATTTTCCCCAATACCCTGCAAAAAACATCCAGTGATTTGACTTCAGACAGAGAATGAAGCTTGGGATTAATGTCATAACCGAATTTGGTTCTTAGGGCAACACTTTTGTATTTTTATACTGCTTCAACTCTCTGGGGTCTTTATAAATGGCAAGACACTGTGGAAAAGCCAGATGGATAGACGCTGCTTCAGGAGAAGTGGTAGGTTGAAAGAGGTCATCTTGCCGTGATTGAAAATAGGTGCATGTGGCAAGAAGACTAGAACCAAGTCAGCATTGTTGTTGGGTTAAGATGATAGGATTGTTGGTTTGTATTTTTTACTTGCCTTTCCAGGTTTGATAAGGGCTCAAATTGTAAAATTTATTCTAAAAATAACCCTTTAGTATTTTAAAATAACTATTCATTTGGGGGAGCAGGGGAGAAATGGCCAAACAGCTTTAATATCCTTTTCCCAGACCCTTCTCGGACTCTTAGGATCATCCTGGTCATATGCATGGTGTCCAGTAAAATATGGGTAAGAACACCCAGCTGGCATGGCTCAGTGGTTGAGCGTTGTCCTATGAACCAGGAGGTCATGGTTCCATCCAGGTCAGGGAACATGCCCAGGTTGTAGGCTCAATCCCCAGTGTGTGGCATGCAGGAGGCTGCCGATCAATGATTCTTTCTCATCATTGATGTTTCTATCTCTCTCTTCCTCTCCCTTCCTCTCTGAAGTAAATAAAAATATATATATATTTAAATGGATTAGAAGGACTAACTGCTCAGAATCTGTTTACACCTGGCATTTAGTTCTTTTTTATTCTATGGAGAAGGTGGTATTATCCACACATTAGAGATAAGGAAGCTAATGCTCAAAGAGATTAAAAAACCTTTCCTGTGTCAATCAGCTAGTAAGTGATGGAGTTCCAACAAGTCAGAATGCCAGCAAAGCCCACACTCTTTCAACTGAGTACAAAATGATGATGCCCAGATCCTGCTAACTTACTGTTGGATTAATTATTCATTAAGAAAAATTGTATTGCAATATTTTTCTCTTTTTGTGTAGAAGTAGGATTCTAAAATTCACATAGACTTGGCTTTTGACTTTAGGGAAAGATAAATATTGAAAGCATAGCATAGCATACATGTGCATCAGTGTGTTGGACATTAAGATGATAAAAGAGGCATAATAAGTACCTGGTTGAGTGTTTGGACTCCCCCAGAATTTGAAGTGATTCACATCCTCTCCCCTAAAGTTCTTGGATATATGAAATGAAGATAAGTCTTAATGTCTTACAGTTTGGTACAGTAGTTGTAAGTGACAGTTTTGGTCAAGGAAGGAGTATTATTATTGCAAAGTGAAGCATTTACAGTTTCACAAAAATACCCATCTTGTTGGCCCAGCAGGGCCCTAATTTATATTTTTAATAAATGGATACCATTTAAAGATTTTTAAAAATTGACATCTAATATTATACTATGCTATAATTTTAGTTGAGATATTGACATACAATATATTACACATATGCAAATGTACATTTTGATAACACTTAACATATGCATACACCTGTGAACACCACTTCAATAAAAATAACAAATGTATTTATTATCCCCAAAAGATGTTTTGTAATGCTATAGTGAAGAAAAAACCCATCATCTAATTTGATGAAAAGAGCCTAGAGGGGACTCAGGTGATGTGAGTCTGGACTGGACTCGACTCATTTCCTGAATAGCTCCATGAAATTCCGTGCGCCCCTTCATTTTTCCAGCCCTTAGTTTTCTCATCTGAAAAATGAGGAGGTTGGACTAGATGGTCCCTAAGGCCCCCGATGGTTCTAAAGTTCAATAAAGCTTAGAGGACAGACGTACTTAGTGTATTGGTTTGTGTCCAAATGGTTTTATGTAAATATGTAGACATCCCCAGTGGTCTGGCGGCAGCTGTGCTGTTTCATCCCTGCCCTGCTTTGCTTGATTGATTGATCGAGAAATCATTTAATTTCTTTTCATACTCTTTCACCCTGATTCAAGGTCATTCATGCCATTGCTTCTTGTTGGTGTTACGAAGCTTGAGGAACTGTTCTACTTAAGAATTTTGGGCTAAGGCTTGAACAATGCTGGGAATTTGGCAATGCCTTAAGCAGCGATCAGATGAGGGGACAGGAACATCAGCTCTCCAGCTCTTTGGGAAGCAGCCTGTGCATCCAACGAGGGGCAGAGGCAAGCTGTACTGGATGTATTTCAGGGCTGGGGGCAGGGAAGCAGATTGGAGTTTAATTAAAATTCTAATCCCAACATTGCCCATCTTCTTGCCAAGTCAGCAGCCAGCATGTCTATTGGTGGTTCCGGGGATTTTGCTGTGATGCCATACATAGTTACCTCAAAAACTCTTGCAAATGTACCTAAAACTTCCATGTGCTCACCAGATGCTGTAATCAGGCCTGGCATGCTGCCATCTTTTGCCTGTGTTTTCAGAGATATCTCCTTTACCGCGGCCAGGGCTCCTGGTGGGAGGAGGGCATTGGAGAGAGCTGGTGGTGAAAACTGAGCTGATTACAAATAAGAAAACAGGTTCATCCCAGCATAGAGGTCTTTCCAAACTCTTCCTGTTTTCTAGGTAGTTAAGTGGGATTTCTGAGGAGGGGCTGCTCTGACTTGACCTTGGCCCACCATGAGGTTCTTCCTGCTTTGTGCCTACATGCTGCTCCTGATGATCTCCCAGCTGAGGGCAGTCAGCTTTCCTGAGGATGATGAGCCCCTTAATATTGTTGACTATCACTGTAAGTAATCTACAGAACATTCTCCTTTTCTAGGAAGGAAGCTTTTTTGGTTTTGATTTTTCTAAGTGTTATTCGCTTTTAGAAAGAGATTTTATATGCCTTAAACATGTTTTGCCTATTAATTTATCCACAGTTGTGTTTGGAAAAATGGGACAGTTTTGTTGGGTGCTTTTCTATAACAGCCCATATACAGGTTATGTATTTTCTGTTAAAAGAAAAAGACCATTTGCTGACATTTACCGGCTTTGATTCATTTATATTCAAGACCCGAAGAGAGGAATTTAGTTAAAACCCTTCTACAACTAGTATATACAGCTAATCAATGCTGTCTATTGATTCTTTAGCTCCGTAATCCTGACTGATGGTTTAGCCCATTTTTACTTGCAGATTCAAGGCAATATCCGGTTTTTAGAGGACGCCCTTCAGGCAATGAATCGCAGCACCGGCTGGACTTTCAGCTGATGTTGAAAATTCGAGACACACTTTATATTGCTGGCAGGTAATTTTCCTCTCGTTGGTTTATTAGATTAAAATTCTTTTCTCTCGTGGTGCTTGCATTAATGTGTCTAGTTCATGAAAAACTAATATGTGATTGTGATCAAAAATTGCAAGTGGCCAAAAATATTCACAGAGAAAAGCCAGTGCTGTGTGCCAGGAACAAAACACAGAGCAGCAACCTTCAGCGCTGCTGTTTTATTACTGACATCAAGAAATCATACATCGCTCTTTATTCCTAAAGCAGCAGGGGGGATCTTTCGTTATTCTTTTTTAACTTGGAATTATTCGAGCAAATATTAGAAGTATGTCTATGCTAATGCTAGTAGCAGTTTGACCCACGCCTGAGGAGAAGAGCTTTCTTTGCTCCCTAACCACAGTGATATATAAAAGCTTCCCACTAATGAAAAAGTACCCTTTGTTGACTTTGCTGGAAACAGAGAAAATCCGAATGATCTCCAAAACACAATAAAGGCAGATCTGTAAAAATAAAATAAGAAGCAGCTTAACATTTTTATGCATTCATATGCTATGACTTACTGCCTTGTTTCCAACAGGGATCAAGTTTATACAGTAAACTTAAATGAAATCCCCAAAACAGAAGTAATACCGAGCAAGGTAAGCTAGTGTCGTTGGCAAATTTACTTGCATTCCCTCAGAACTTGGATAATGTCCTCCTCCCCTCCCAGAATTTTCATACTTCAAAACTGAGCTTTGGTTTTACTTGATTAATTGCAGAAACTGACATGGCGGTCAAAGCAACAGGATCGAGAGAACTGTGCTATGAAAGGCAAACATAAAGTAAGTAAAGCAGACAGGTGCCTGCTCTGTTGTGTCTTTCTGTGGTCTTGATCCCATAATGTCAGAGTATGGAACGTCTAATATTAATGTAATTGCTACTTTCTATAGGATGAATGCCACAACTTTATCAAAGTATTTGTTCCAAGAAACGATGAGATGGTTTTTGTATGTGGTACCAACGCGTTTAATCCCATTTGTAGATTCTATAGGGTAAGTATATTTTATATGTTGTGCTTTTTTTCACCAATTTTCCTTTCTTCATTAGTATGCTGTCAAAGTTGAATCCTTTCTGCTATAACCTAATAATTTGTTTTATGGCTAATACTATGGAAGAATAAAGACAGAATTCTTCAAATAGAATTTCAGTACAAATAAAGCAGTATTGCCTTCAAACAGGTACATTGAACAGATTTGACACCAACTATTTATTTTTCTTTTGTAGTTGAATACCTTAGAGTATGATGGGGAAGACATTAGTGGCCTGGCAAGATGCCCATTTGATGCCAAACAAACCAATGTTGCCCTTTTTGCTGGTAAGGTTCTTTAGCATAATGAATATAAATGAGTAATGACATTGAAGGTGCAGAAGGAATTTAACGGAAGAAAAAGAGCTCATAACTAGGATAGCGACCTTGGAATTGGTGTTTCAAAATCTAAAAACGATGAAATTTTTTTCCAAAAAATAATTAAAAGTAGGCATATTATAATATAGTATTCTGACACTTGGTTCTGTTGCTAACTAGGCCAGTGACCCTGAATAAGTTGCTTGACTTTTTGATGCTTAGATTCCTCATCTGTAAAATTAGGTAATTCTATGGGCCAAGGTTGCTTATGAGCATCATGTTTAGCTTTATTTCTGTATATGGGGATAACAGATGAAAGCGCTCCAAAGAGTATACCACACTACATAGGGCAACACACTACAGGGTAATTGTGGTTATTTTACTCAAATTATAACTTTGGTTTCAGATGGGAAGCTATATTCTGCCACGGTGGCTGACTTCTTGGCCAGTGATGCTGTTATTTACCGAAGCATGGGCGATGGATCTGCCCTTCGCACAATAAAATATGATTCCAAGTGGATAAAAGGTAACTTTGAAGAGCAGTGCTCTGGGATCGCCAAGGGGAGTGGGATGGCTGAGTGGGAACAGGAGCTCTGGTCATCAGGAAATTCTATGCATGACTTTATATTGTTTATTTAGAGCAAGGATGAGTTCCTTTGGTTGTGAATAACAGCATTGACAAGGAATGAAGAGACCCATAGCCAAGGCAAGAAAGTAGACTCATCCAGGATTTTATCTTAGGTGACTTAAAAAAGAAATCCCATTTCAGTGTGCCAATTTGCCAAACTTACCATGTGCATGATACTCCTTGCCCACGCTCATCTACTTATCCTGGAAGGTAACAACAGTGAGAGTCGATTAGGTCATATCTGCAGAGTCATTCTGTTCTTTGGAGTCTAGAAATCAAGATTTTTTAATTCTCAACATGAGAGGTTTTCTTCCCTAGTTAAATAGGTTAATGAATAAATCTGTTGAAACAAAGACCTTTGCCATGGTTCAGTTCCCGGTAGGCTTTTTACAGTCCATTAGCTGACATTAAAGACTCCGTGTCCTCTGGAGCTTCTGCTCACCCATGTCGGGGCTCCTCAAATTCGTCAGCGTGTCCGAGTTCCCATTGGTGTGAATGTAGCTACGGTGACATCTGTCAGTCATGCCTAGCAGTCAGGGTCAGACACTAATTGAATTACCTTTTAAGAACCAGTTTGTTTCTCATTTTCTTACAGAACCACACTTTCTTCATGCCATAGAATATGGAAACTATGTCTATTTCTTCTTTCGAGAGATTGCTGTGGAACATAATAACTTAGGCAAGGCAAGTATATGCGCGTGACTTGTCTGGTGGACTTGTGCATGGAATTGAGCCCATGTTGGTAGAGATGGGGCCTTTGCATGTTTTTCTCACTGTGTTTAGGGCCAAGTGAAGAGAGATGGGCAGCTGATCATGAGAATAATTGCCGAGCAATGGCTTGGGTGGGAACAGCAGCCTCGGGCCTTGAGAAGACTTCATGTTTCCTGGCTCTGCAGGCACCCTTGAGCTGTGGATGCTTCTTTAACTCTTTAGCCATCCATTGATAGTTCAATGCTTCCCTGTGTCAGAGGCAGGATGGGAAGCAGAGGCCCTTGTTTAGTTTTGGGTGCTTCGGGAAAAGCCCATATGAGTTTAAAGTATTGCCCCCCCTTCTGGGCCAGGCTTAAGGAGGGCACTTCATTAGCAACGTGAGAAGCAAAGTGGGAGACAAAGTGCGGGAATGGTTTCCATTCAGCCAGGTCAGGGGCTCACTTCTAAGGGTGCTTTTTTTGGCAGAACAGGTTAATGGCCCCTTTTCTCACAGGGGAATCTAGCTTACACCCCTAGTCTACTGCTCCCTAGAGAGAAGACTGCTAGATTCTTCTGAACCAGATACATCTTTAGCTTTTTTTGTCCCTCCCATGCATAGCAGCTTTGGTTTTCATCCCTCTCCCCTTCCTCTGCTTTGTCCCTCGGGCAGGCTGTCTATTCCCGTGTGGCCCGCATATGTAAGAACGACATGGGTGGCTCCCAGCGGGTCCTGGAGAAACACTGGACTTCGTTTCTGAAGGCTCGGCTTAACTGCTCCGTCCCCGGGGATTCGTTTTTCTACTTCGATGTCCTGCAGTCTATTACAAATATAATGCAAATCAATGGCATCCCCACGGTGGTCGGGGTGTTCACCACACAGCTCAACAGGTGAGATCACATCCCTGGCAACTCAAAAGACCTTCTGTCCTTGCTGGCGGGACCCACGAATAGACCCGTTGTGGCCTGACGGTTTTTCTGATGGTTTTCCCCTTTTTCAGTATTCCTGGGTCTGCTGTCTGTGCATTTAGCATGGATGACATTGAGAAAGTATTCAAAGGACGATTTAAAGAACAGAAAACTCCAGATTCTGTTTGGACAGCAGTCCCCGAAGACAAAGTACCAACGCCAAGGTAAAGAAAAAGGGTGGAAAGGGATTTTTGTCTTTAACAAAACCATCTGGCCACTGGAAGCATCCGTCTTCACTGAGCAGCTGGGCCAGCTTCCCTCGCTGGGAGGGGTCGCTGTGCAGGACTACACAGGAGTCAGTCCCACAGTCCTGTGAGCAGGTGGAGAACCCACCCGAGTCGGGGAAATAGCATTGCTCTCTAGGTGCCGCTCTCTCTTCTTTTTCTCTTGACCTCTTCTTTCAGAATGGACACTTATTCCTTAGATACCATTGATGATGCGGGGGAAACACACACTGTTTTCCTTGCAGGCCTGGCTGTTGTGCAAAGCATGGCCTTGCTGAAGATTATGAAACCTCTATCGGTTTCCCGGATGAGACCCTGCTGTTCATCAAATCCCACCCCCTGATGGACTCTGCCGTCCCACCCATTGCAGAGGAGCCCTGGTTCACAAAGACTCGGATCAGGTAAGGCTATGCAGACATGGCGGCCCCTGCCACTCACACCTGTCCTTCCTGTTGGCCTCTTCCTCTGACCTGGCTCACCTCCTCCCGCAGGTACAGGCTGACAGCCATCGCCGTGGACCATTCTGCCGGACCCCACCAGAACTACACTGTCATCTTTGTTGGCTCAGAAGCTGGCGTGGTACTTAAAATTTTGGCAAAGACCAGTTCTTTCTCTCTGAATGACAGCGTATTACTGGAAGAGATTGAAGCATACAACCATGCAAAGTAGGTATATTTTACGAGAATACTCTTCAGCACTGCTCAAAAATTTCCGGACTTTATTTCATCTAGTCATTTCCTTCCAGCCCTCTGAATTAGCAGTGGTTTGGCATATTAGTGTTTTGGGTTTTGTTGTTTTTTTTTCTCTCACTGAAATAAATCCTGGCTTTGTTTTCTTCCTGAGTCCACTGGAGCTTGGAGGTGGGCAGTTGATGAGTTTAAAAATAATCCAGCCCTTGTATTTCACTTGTGGAAGATGAGAGCATTTCAGCACCACCCATCCTACCTGGTAGATCAATTTCAGGATGCTACATGCAGCAGACAGTGGCAAGCACACACACATACACAGGCACAAACAGAATGTAATTCTTCCAACCACTGATAGACAAGATTATTTAGACCATTAAAACAGTCAAGAAATAGATGAGAGAAATGGAGCAAAAGAAACGAAGGGGAAACATCCAGCACAGGAAGATTTAATGACATTAAAACATTATCTTTTTTTTCCTCTACAGTCCAACATGGTCTTCACAAATATAATTCCCTTCAATCATCAGAACGGGAAGGCAATCTTAAAAACAAACATGTATAGCACTAGAAGATGAATCATGGGATTATTATTTCCCAAACTATGTACTTGCTTGGTTTGCTACCTAGAATATTCCTTACGATCTCCCCAGCTCTCAGTAATTGCAAAAATCAAACCTCTGCCCTGACCGGTTTGGCTCAGTGGATAGAGCATCGGCCTACAGACTGAAGGGTCCCAGGTTCGATTCTGATCAAGGGCATGTACCTTGGTTGTGGGCACATCCCCAATAGGGGGTGTGCAGGAGGCAGCTGATCAATGTTTCTCTCTCATCAATGTTTCTAACTCTCTATCCCTCTCCGTTCCTCTCTGTAAAAAAACAATAAAATATATTTTTTTAAAAAGCAAACCTCACTTGTTCTGTATAGTTCATGTAGCTTTTGACTTACTAAACGTATGGCTTCAAAACGTATCCCACACGACAGGTGTAATCCTGAGAACGAGGAGGACAGAAAGGTCATCTCATTACAGCTGGATAAAGATCACCACACTTTGTATGTGGCATTCTCGAGCTGCGTAATCCGCATGCCCCTCAGTCGCTGCGAGCGTTATGGATCCTGTAAAAAGTAAGCTGATGTTTCTGTTCTTACCCTGGGGTCGTGCAGCATTAAGACCTTTGATGACAAGAAAATCCAAGTTTCATTCTGTTTGGTTTTGTGCAGGTCTTGTATTGCATCTCGAGACCCCTACTGTGGCTGGTTAAGCCAGGGGACCTGTGGTAGAGTCGCCCCAGGGATGCTGTAAGTATACTTTGCCGCATTAGCCAAGAGCTCCACACCTGCTCCCATCTTCCCCAGGGTCTGCAAAGCTAGAAATTTGAGAAAACTTCCAAAAACACTACTCTCCCTTCCCCCCTGTTTTTGTTTTTAGGGGAGAGTATTTTTTTTTTTTTTTAAAAAAAGGAAAATCTGGAGCTGTGAGAGGAAAGGGAGATTATAGACAGTGTAATACCTAAGGGAAATAGGCAGTTCTCTTCTGCTCTCATAAACATTCCCGTTACCAAATGTTTAGCAGAAATACTCCAGTTAGCAAGCTCTGCTGAAATGTCCATTTTCCCCTTTTGGCCCATTCCTACTACTAATAGATGTATGTTCTTGGTTCTGCTCTCATTGTCACTTGTGTTCCTGTGAAGGCTGTTAACCAAAGACTCCTTTGTTTTCCATCACCACAGCACTGGAGGGTACGAACAGGACACGGAATACGGCAACACGGCCCACCTCGGGGACTGCGATGGTAAGACTGAATCGCCCTTGCCCTCCGGCCCTTCTTTTTGACCACATTTGCACGTGAACATTATTTTACAACCAGCCTTTTAATGATTCAGGACACATACCACCTAGCATTTAACTTAAACTTCGCAAAAGCTGAGCTGTTTGGTCATGGGGATACATTAGAGAAGCATCTTACTTTTTTTTTTTTTTTCCTTAGAGAATTTTACTTTTTTTTTTCTTTTTTCTTTACCATTTACAATTTTGTAGGAAATCTAGAGAAAGGTAGTCTAACCAGTAGGTTAATCTTTTCATTTGTAGCCTTTCCTTTCGACTTTTTTAGTTAATTGGAATTCATAAATTTTTGCTTTCTTTTGGTTACTTTTTTACTGATTACTTGTTCCTTTAATTCTTTTAGAAATTTTGCCTACTTCAACTACACCAGATTACAAAATATTTGGCGGTCCAACATCTGGTTAGTTTTTTTAATTTTTTTGAATTAACAACCTTTTCTTTCCTTCAGTTCGGCATTTTCAGCCCCTTCTCCCCTCCTTTTGCGCAGTTTGGCAGCCCTTCATTTTTGTGCTTTGACTCATAACCCCACTGATGGTGCCAAAAGACTTTTTCTGACTCAGTACTTCACCCTGTGGAGCATGTGAACAGTCCATCATTGGCCAAGGCACATCCTCTAAGGAAAGTCAAATGGGTTCACATAGACTGCATTCCAGCTGCACGCGGCCACCAAGCTTTCTTCTCACCTGTGCATTGTGAATGTTGCCTCTGGCCATCTAGAGAATGGATGGCAGAATGTCATTACTTTCCCCCTTCTCTCCTCACCTTTCCTCAGACCTAGTAAACAAATACACATTTCCCCAAAATGTGTATTTATACATTTTAGAGATCTTTTTTGAATGGTTTGCGGTAATCCTGGGAAACATTGAATGTTGTGGTCTCAATGGTATGAAAAAGGCTCCCGGTTGAATGAAGCTGGTTTCCGATGGATGAAGGTGCTCAGTGGGCTCCCCACGCCCCTCTCTCTGTGTCTGTTTTGGGATCACACATCTGTGATCATCACGCCAGTCTGAATTGGGATCTCTGGACTCTGAACCTAAAATCATATGCTTACATCTGTGAGGGAAAATCTACTTGGTGGGAATCTGTAATAGACAGGCTAAGAGATTAAGTCGCTCCCAATCCTATTGCTGCTTCTAAAACTCGCCAGCAGTTTCATTCCTTGGGAAAGGGGGGAGGGGGAGGGAGGGCAGATCTTATGCATCAGAACATCCTCATTCAGCTTGTAAATGCTGTTTCTTTTGCATGAGTTGCTGCTAACTCTTTGGAAGAAACTCCCTGGGCATTTTGGAATTCACGGGCAAGGTTCATCCCTGCCCCAGTGCCTTCCGGTGGACAGCGAGCCCCCTCGGTGCAGTGAATAATCTGCAGGGTCCTTGGCAAAGCAGAGCAATGTAGGCAGAGCTGGTTCATCAGGTCCCACATCCAGTGTTTACAGGGACCTGCCCGGGTGCTTTCTGATGAAGCTACACGTACGCTCGCCAGTGAAGGACAGACAGACAGTCTCCAACCATCTGTGCAAGTGCTTGAAAAATATACACAAAAAGAAATGAAATGATGTTATCTCACCAAAGGATGAGAAAAGTAGCAATTAATCTTCGTGATTGGTATTACCTTTCCCTTGAGTGTCATTCATCACCCCAGGGGCTTCCATAGGAGCGTTTGAGGATGTTTAATTTTGAAATCTGCTTAATTTAGCTTTATTGTTCACTTTTAGTTTTTAGTTTTCCCTTGCAAGAACAGGATTTGGTGTAGTCTTGGTGGATGTGTTTCGATAAAATCCTAGAACTGGTTTCCTCCTAAAATTGACCTCAACTGTACTTAAAAATGCCACAGGTCAGTCGGAAAAATCTGCTGACACTTCCCACGTTAATAAAAAAAATCTGTTTGCCACCACAGACATGGAGGTATCTTCATCTTCTGTTACCACAGTAGCAAGTACCCCACAAATCACACGCAAAGTGGTTGATACCTGGAGACCTAAACTGACGAGCTCCCGGAAATTTGTAGTTCAAGATGACCCACACACTTCTGATTTTACTGATCCTTTATCAGGTATCCCAAAGGGTAAGGCCTCACCAGGAGACTCATCGCTCACTGAGTGGAAACCTGATTCCTAGTAGCTCTGGAGTCTAGGACTTAGGGCTCTCCAGAGGAGAGCCAGAGGGGCTGCTGCCTGTGTCACAACCGCCTCCGCTGGCCGCAGTCACTTCCGTTTTCTGTGGATATGTTGGAGTGCATTCCTTAAAAGATGAAAGAGGTGGAAAGCTGTTAAAGAAAGGGTGGTGAAACGGCCACTTAGACAACCTAATCTGTTGTTTTCTGTCTGAAGATGCTGGAGACTTCTAGATATCAGAGAATTTCGAGGGTCATTCAGCCATCAAAAACCAAAACTCATTAATTGCAAATACCCAGATATCAGATATTTTTACCTAAGAATCAGTCCCACTCTTTTGTTTAGCTACCGTTCAAAATGCATTATGAAAAGGACATGTGAGGTGCTAAATTGCTTGAATGCTACAAGCAGTAAAACATAACAGCCCATCATAGAAGCAGTTGTAACATAGCTGCCTATGGAGCAGGCTAATGAGATATATTTCTCCAGAAAAAAGAAAAATCAATTCTTTAGCGCTTACTCATCTTTGGAATCAGGTTTCTAATCAGTTTCTATGACCGTACATTGTCATTTATGATTTATACCTGTTTATTTTGGTTTTATAAATTTTCACTGTACACAATTTTACCATCATTCTTTCTGCTTTGTTTTCTTTAGTAGTACCATTTCTACCTTTATTCTTTGTCTCTCAAAATGCCACTCAATCTCATAACCCTGGACATGATTAAAAATGACTAACATTCCAAGGTCTTGGTACTAACCTAAAGCCACCAAGCCTTCAGAATCACTCTGACTTCCCTTATTCTGGGATAGCTGTGTTTATAGCATGTAACAGACTTGGATACCTCTTAAACTAACATTTCTTTGGTTGACTGTTAGATGTCTGTGGTTGCATTAAAAATCCCAATAATTAAAACTAATTTACTCTTCTTCTAGTCTAACTTAAAGATTTCTAAATATCTCAAGATATTTGAATCATATTACTTAACAAATGCAAAGTATATTTCCTGAGACTGTTTAGATTTCTTTCATAGCAGGCAGTCCAAGAGTGCTTCGCCCCAAAATGGAATGAAAAAAAAATCAAAGGAAACACAAATGTCTGTCTTTGTAGCTAACAATGACCAAGCAGATGCTTTTAGTTTGTGAATAAGTTATGGGTTTTTATTCCAGTTAAGGTAGCATAATTATGTTAGCATAATATATATTTATGCCAATTCATGCATGTCCTTAATTCTAGCAGCTGCCTTTTAATCCAGATTTATGAATTAGGAGAAAACCATGAGATAAAACATTTTGTGAGTTTAAAACAGGTCATTTAGAAAATGTACACTTTATAATTCTAATTTTTAGGTAGGAACGCTTAAAATTTCTGTTTTATAACAACTGTTTAAGAGGAGGTGGGGGAAAGAAGACAGAGAATACAGATCAATGGGAGATTAGAGTTATCCTGGCATTTGCAGCAATCAGGTGTCTCTGGGGATCCCATTGTAATTAAAGAAAAAAATATATATGGAATTTCAGAGTCTACCTCATCCTCCAAGCTAAGCATAGAGACCGTGCAGCCAGCGCTGGCTCAGTGGAAGCCGTTGCTGGCAGGTATTGTTTCCAGAGCACCTCACCGAGACTCTCTCCCTGTGTCTGTTGCAGGTGTCCGATGGGAAGTTCAGTCTGGAGAGTCCAACCAGATGGTCCACATGAATGTCCTCATCACCTGTGTCTTTGCCGCTTTTGTTTTGGGTGCGTTCATTGCAGGGGTGGCTGTGTACTGCTATCGTGATATGTTCGTTCGGAAAAACCGGAAGATCCACAAAGATGCAGAGTCTGCCCAGTCGTGCACAGACTCCAGCGGGAGTTTTGCTAAACTGAATGGTCTCTTTGACAGCCCCGTCAAGGAATATCAGCAGAATATTGATTCTCCCAAATTGTATAGTAACCTGCTGACCAGTCGGAAAGAGCTGCCGCCCACCGGAGATACTAAAACCATGGTCATGGACCATCGAGGCCAACCCCCTGAGCTGGCTGCACTCCCCACGCCTGAGTCCACGCCTGTGCTGCACCAGAAGACCCTGCAGGCCATGAAGAGCCACTCAGACAAGGCCCATGGCCATGGAGCTTCAAGGAAAGAAACCCCCCAGTTTTTTCCTTCTAGTCCTCCACCCCACTCCCCACTAAGTCACGGGCATATCCCCAGTGCCATTGTTCTTCCTAACGCTACCCACGACTACAACACGTCCTTCTCAAACTCCAATGCTCACAAAGCTGAAAAGAAGCTTCAACACATTGACCACCCTCTTACGAAGTCCTCCAGTAAAAGAGATCACCGGCGTTCTGTGGATTCCAGGAATACCCTCAATGATCTCCTGAAGCATCTGAATGATCCAAATAGTAACCCCAAAGCCATCATGGGAGACATCCAGATGGCCCACCAGACCCTAATGCTGGATCCCGTGGGACCTATGTCTGAGGTCCCTCCCAAGGTCCCTAACCGGGAGGCATCGCTCTACTCTCCTCCTTCAACTCTCCCTAGAAATAGCCCAACCAAGCGAGTGGACGTCCCCACCACTCCTGGGGTCCCCATGACCTCTCTGGAAAGACAAAGAGGTTACCACAAAAACTCCTCCCAGAGGCACTCTATATCTGCCATGCCTAAAAACTTAAACTCACCCAATGGTGTTTTGTTATCGAGACAGTCTAGCATGAACCGTGGTGGGTACATGCCCACACCCACAGGGGCGAAGGTGGACTACATTCAGGGCACACCAGTGAGTGTTCACCTGCAACCTTCCCTCTCCAGACAGAGCAGCTACACCAGTAATGGCACCCTTCCTAGGACGGGGCTAAAGAGGACACCGTCCTTAAAACCTGACGTGCCACCAAAGCCTTCATTTGCTCCTCAAACCACCTCTGTCAGACCACTGAACAAATACACTTACTAGGCCTCCAGTGTGCTGTTCCCCGTGTGGCTTTTTGCTGTCCACGTTGTTGCGAGGATGATGTTGTAAGGGTACCTTAAGATAAGAGACTCACTTGTCTTTTAAGAGAACCAAGTGGCCAAAGAAACTCTCCCACTTTGGCAACATCGGAACTTGCCACATGTAGCTACTGCAGCGAGGCTTCTGTGTACTTGCCTGGAAACAAAGGAAGGTGCTGGCCATTCCATTTCTTTTGTTTGAAGCTGAAGAGAAGTATAGCTCCAGCTCCGAGGGGCTACCTTCCCAGGGTAAAGAGCTGGTACAGTGTGCAGAAGAATCTGTGAGCAAATACTTGAAAATGGGTTCAACTTAGACTGCCATTATTATGGGTGGTCTTCCCATTCAATGTGAACATTTTAATATGTATGCATTCACCTTGCCTCTTGCACAAATGTCAAAAACAATGGTAATGTCTCAAAGAAACAAACTTGTAGATTACCAAACAATTTGCTAAATATTCAGTCTTTGACCCAAACTGTAGCATTTTTTTTTTCATGTGGGGCAATTTTTTTCATGCCACCAATGAACTGTGTGTGTGTACATGTGCGTGTGTGCGTGTGTGTGTGTGTGCGTGTGTGCGTGTGGGTGCATCCTGTACCCACTAGGATGTGGTTAGGTGCCCATTGCATCTTTTTGTGCTATGGAGTTGTTTACATAGAGCATGACTGAACAAGAGACAATAACTACTTCCCACAGCAGTCCATTGGGTTCAGCTTTTAGAAATAAATAAAATGAAGGCTGATTTGACCATCACTATGATTGACTTACATGGTACCCAATGCCAGAATGTAAGAGTTCTAAGTAATTTTGTGCTGCTATTCATTAAAACTTCTATTACAGTCTTGCCAGCTTAAGGAGATAGAGATGTTAAGAGGTATCCTTGATTTATCCAACAGTATTCAGTAGTAAAACTTACCTGTCCACTGTGAATCCGAGACTGAGTCACTCTATTTAACCTTTGACACACTAATAAGGTTTTAGTTTGATTGTGTTTGGTTTTTCCCATGTATTAAAATTTCTCTTCCTTTAACTCCTCCTACCCCCAAGATTTAAAATTGAAAAAAAAAAAAAAAAGACAATAGAGGGAAATGTGAAAAGAATTGTAATTGGCTTAACAGACAGTCTATGAAAACCTAACAGTGGTGCAATCACGTTGTCTATGTTGTGTTGTGTGAGAATTTCCTCCTAAGTCATGCAGGTAATGACAATATACTGTAAATATTACATGTGGTTTACCTGAATCTGTGCATTTTGTGCCTTATTCATGAGAATGATAGAAGTACTAAAATCTGTCAAGTGTTTTCAGTATAGCACATCATTTACTGAGTGCCAGTTGTAAATGTTTTTCAACCAGCACCTGAAGAGACTTTTAAAAAAAATCAAATAAACAACCTAGAACCATTAAGCAGTCCACCCCAATTGCAGCATTATGTCCTTTCCATGGTAAACATTCCACTCCTGCTTTGCTAAGGATGAAACAGTGACACTGTGAAGTCAAATGAGGTTTCCTGGGTCCTGGGACACCTGCGGAGACCATAGAGTCATTGATTCGTAGCTTTGCAGAAGCCACGTACAGTTGTTGATGGGCAATCCAATGGCTGTTTCAGCTACGATGCTGCAAGTGACACGGTGGTTTATTGACCCCAACCTAGATAGTCACAAGGCAGAGGAATGCTCCTGAGCAAGTCAGACAAGTAAGTTCAGCTGATTCCTTGTGATAATGCTGATGATATACATTTCCTGGGGGAGGATGGGTCAGAAGACCAGAGCATTTTTATACAAGATGTAGAATACTGATACAGTTATGCTTTTCCTTTGAGAATATTGTTTTATACAGAACACAGTTCCCTGAGATCTCTGGAAGCTCAAAAGCTAAAACTTCTGTTCTTGATACACTTCATCTTTGCAACTAAAATATTACAGATTAATAATAAATTAAACCAACCAACGATAAACACTACTCAGTCCACCGCCGACAAACGTGTTTGCGTTCACCTTACCAATATTAATCCTGGCGTGCGGAAAACGGAGCGGGAACTCTGTGTGATTCCCGGTAACATGTTGTAACATTGTGCTGCCTTGTCGTTTGTAATGTGAGTTCTTTCAGTATTTATGTTGAGATTTCTAACATTAAATCTAGTCTCTATCCTGTTAATTTAATTTTTAAATGCTTTATCCATTTGTGCAAAGGTAAACACAGATTGTATCTTTTTTAATGTTACGGCATAAAAAGTAACCCTAAAGTGAAGTGGCTCTATACTGTTTTATAGAGTACTTTAACATGTATAGATATCTTGTAAACTTGTATTGTGGATGTGTAAATAATATGTACTTTGGGTTTTTAACACCGCATGTAAAGTCAAAATAAAATATATAAATCATTATTTCCTGCCTTTTGATATTGGAGAGGTTTAACATCATATTTTCAAAACAGTTTTGAGTCAACACCAGTGAAAGTTTCTTTTTTTAAAAATCTGCCAAAATATTCTTATCTGGAATGTTTGCTACCCAGTCAGGGTTACACCAGCATTCTCTTTTTAGAAGGCTGATACCAATGGGTAGACTCCTGAAACACGGAGAAACGATTTTAAAAACCAGATGAACTGTGTTGCATCAATAGTCAGAAGCTACAGGGCAAACATACTAGTGGCTCACTTGTCCTCATATCTGGTTCAACAGGCATTTTTAAAATTCATGATTTCTATTCCCACATTTTTCAATGTCATTTTAAGTCCAAAATTATAGCTGGTATCACAGATTCCTGTGAACATTTCCTGCTACTTGATATATGGCATTTCTCAATTCTATTGTTTTAACTGAATAGGACATATTCTTAGATATCTTCCCCAAATATTGAAATGGAAGGTATAGCTATGATTCCATTTAGTTCTTGCCTTAGCATGGAATGAGTTGCTGACTGCTGTCATTGGCTCTGGTGGATGTTGAGGGTGTCACTTCCCTCCTGGGAGAGACAATAAGTGTTTGCAGCGACTTCTCATGGGTCCAGCTGCTGCTCCTCGCTACAGCCCACCTGTGCCTCCTCCATGGCCACATTTTTTCCCAGAGCCCCAGCCGCATCTCTGCAGAAGCAGAAGTTGCCGCCTTCCTGTCTTGGTCCTGGTTCTCGCATGATGTCATCTAATGAGGGTGCTGCATTTCCATGCGAGTTGGTGGTATCAGGGGTCCTTTTTCATTCTTCTTGTGGCACATCCTAGTTTAGATATATGAGGAAGAGTGCAGGAATCCTGTACAAGGGCAAGGACCTTGGTTACTGGAGGGCTGATTTGCCCCCTTTTAACAGCTACCACCACTACAGCTGTGTAGGCAGCAAGACAGCGCCACTAGTCATGGAGCCGACTGGCATTGGGTGTCCTGCCCCATTGCGGGAAGTCAGCCTGTACCCCGATGCAGTGCCAGGGAAGGGAGGGGAGGGGCCTCCCTTATCACCAACCTGCAGGTGCCCATTTGTAACTCTTAGAATTTAAACAAATGAATGAAGAAAGAGACAAGGGAAACTTATCTTCATCCTGTTTCTTTCTGGGCTTCCTGAGCATTACAATCTCTTTCATTTACATTACTTCTATTGAATCGGTGTTTATTGCACCTTGTGGCCATTATACCAGTTTTCCTGGGTTCTTTGATTTTTCTTTCTCTTCGCCCTTGATAGACAGACTTAACTTTTTTCCACTGTGGACATCTTGGATAATTTAATGAATGCTACAGACTGAGCAGAATGTCACTTCTCAGGAGATTTACAGACCCCTACAACTATGATTCTTCAAGGTGTCATTGAAAGAAGGAGTTTTCATAAGGAAGACATTGTAGAGGCGCCCATTAATTAACCAGGACAGACCACCTGTCCTCTAGGTTCAGAAATCCCATTGATCAGGCATTTAGGTTACTCTGGGGGTGGCAATTTTGAAGCCAGATGGAACACTGGAGATGCTCTGCTGGTGCAGGCGAAGAAGAAAGGGAGTCTCCCATATAAGGCAGTGTCCCGATGGCCAAGGTGCTGGCCAGGTGCCAGAAGGACCGACCCTTTTCCCCGCCCTTCCCAGCTCATCTTCATCCTCCTTGTCAGAGGAGGGCAAAGAACAAGATGTCAAAATAAGCCCTGGGTCCAGGTCTTGGAGCTGGGTTCTAATCCTGACTCCATCACTTATCAAGCAACTTTGTGGCACTATACCTCTCTCGACTTCAGTTTTCTCATTTTTGAAAAGAGATGGTTTAACATTCATATCTCTGACAGTTTTATGTAACCTGCCAACTCTATAATTCTATTACCTATTTTATGAATGCTATGCTTAAATATTATTCTTTCAATAGCTTGGTTTGTGGGCTTTTTATGGGAGTGTGAGGTCTGTTCCTGTTAGATATGAGATATATGTGAAATTTGTAATAAAATAAGGCATGATAAACAATGCACTTTAAGCCATTTAGCTTCCATCTATATGTGATGTTTACCCTTTCCTGCATATATAACATGCAAAACAAATCTCTGCCAAAGTTGCATTCTTTATCTACTAGATGTGATACTGTAAACAAGGAAGAATTGGACCTATAATAAAACCAGCCTTTAATTCACAGGGGAATGGGAGTGAGGGGATGGGGGAGAGTGGTCAATTCCTGAATATGCAGACCATGAATCAACTGAAATTCACACATAAAGGAAAATAGAATATTTTGGACCCTGTCCCATGATATGATTCTCTGGTTTTTAAATTTTTTATTGGTTTTTAAAGAAAGAGGGAGAGGGAGAGAGAGAAACATTAACATGAAAGAGAAACATGAATCATCTGCCTCTTGCACACCCCCTATCAGGAAATCGAGCCCACAACCCAGGAATGTGCCATGACCTTGAATCCAACTGGCAACCTTTCAGTGCATGGGATGACACTCAACCAACTGAGCCACACCAGCCAGGAAATGATTTGATATTTTTAAAAATTAGGTATTGATTACTGGTTGATCAATGTCTCTGTAACATGCAGTTTGGTTCCCCTTACCCTCTCATGATGGGTTTGAGTGAAAGAAAGTATGAAAACATGACACTTGTTCCTATGCACTATTCCTCGTAACTGTTCTTCACGTGTGTGAGATGGACTCGCTGATGCTACTGTAAAGATTGTTAGAGTGGGCAGAAGAGGGAAGCTTGTCAGGGTCAAGCAGCCCTGTCCAGTGGGACCGTCTGTGCTGGTGGAAATGTGCTCTTCCTGGACTGTTCATTATGGTAGCCACTAGCATGGATGGCTCTGAGCACTTGGAATGTAGCGAGAGCCGCTGAGCTACTGTATATTGGACAGCGCTGGTCTAGAAAGCCACTGCTGCTGCCCCCGCTGTCAGGTCAGGCCACTGCTCTGAACGCAGCAGTTCCATGGGGCATGTAACTGATGAATAGATGAGACGTGATTTGGACATTTTGTTTATGTACCCTGTGCCTCACCAACAGCTGGGCTCACAGTTGATCACCAATCAATCACAGATCTAGTTTGAGGTTTTATATGTGTTTTCCTATTTAGAAACTGCGATGAGCACAGTTGGTATCCAAGAGAGGGTCAGCATTTGGGTTGTGTGGACAAGATTTTGCTTCTCTTAGGTTTCTTTTGGAGCTTTTGAGGCCTACTCAGTTAATCCTCAACATGCTTTCTGTTGGAAATGTACAAGCTTTGCCATCCCCATTTTCAAGGTACAGAAACTGAGGTCCGTGGGCTGTGACAACTATAGAAATGCAGATGGCAGCCAAGTCAAAACTCAGGGCTAATTCACCTATTCTCACATTCAGGTCCTGTGCACAGTCCAACACATTCCATGAAAGGGGGAAAGAGAATATCAGTGTTCAATGAGAAAGGATGGCCTCTGTCCAGCACTTCATGTATAATGAGGAGAAACAAAAAAAGTGGAATAGTTATAGTATCCAGGGGTATGTGCCAAACATCCAGTGAAAAAATGAAACATTCAGTGAGTCAGTCATGTGCTGGGCCATCGTAATGAACATGCCAAATCAATTATTTGGGGGTGGGGGGGGGGGAAATCTATGGATTGAGTTGATTTTTAAGTTGAAAGCAACCAAAGAGGATGGACTCCGTGATGTTAGAGGAGACTAACCTGACGTGTCCAACCTGAACCCATCTATAGTAAGCTTCTGGGCATCCTGCCAGATTTCCATCTGTGGGCTGTCAGAGTCTTCAGGAAAAACTTCCTTTATTTCTGATGTTGGAATTTCTTCATATTGAAGCCGGGGTTACAGATTGTGAGTTAAACGCAGTCGTAATTTCTCCACTGCTCCCTACAGTTGCGGGAGCTATCTTAGAGGAGAATCTTTTCTGATGATTTGAGCTGCCTAGTCTTCAGGAGGCCCAGCGTAAGCACAGAGAAAATGTCTGTTGAAGGAGTAAATTTGATGACAGCCTCTCATAGTTTTATCCTAGGTCTGATGGCAAGGCCTGGCCAGATATTTGCAACTGTTGATGCTGATAAGCATACTAGAAGCATAACCCTCTTCCTAGCATTTGAAAATCAGGTTCTCAAATAAGAGGATTATAGAATTCTTTTGACATTCTGAAAGGGGCATTCCATGGGTTGGGGACAGCTTTAGAGGTGTAAGAAGGAAATGGAACCCTTAGGTGCTTTTGAAAATTTGAAAACTCAGGTATTAGTGAGCATTTAGGAATTGAATTAGGCTCCAAAACTCAATGCCATCTCAAGTTGAGAGGACCATTCACTGGTCCAGGCAATCTGGACCTTTGTTGGTCAGTATGTACCTGCAGCAACTCATTGAAATCAAAACTTAAGATTCAACCTGCCGTGATGGCCTCTTCAGATGGCCTAAGTGAATGCCACCCTGTGAAGAAGTCCATCTGGATTTCAGAACTTAGTAAGCTGTTATTTCCACTTACCTATGCAACTCACCTCCAGAGAGAAAGAAACAGCTGAACTTTTGATATATGCTTAATTTGCATAACTATTCATCATAAATTTATTTAATGAAAATAGCAAAATACTAAACTGAAGAAAATAATAGAATTCAAATTATTTTAAAACTCAATATACACATAGAAGAGAGTCCAGAAACAGAAAAATACTAAAGCTGGTTATAATCACTAAAACTAACATTTTGAAATGTGCTTCATTCAAACATGTATTTTGGGAACATCTCTAAGATTGATTCTGAGTTTGTTTAAAAAAAAAAGAAAAAAGAAATCCTAGAAACAGCCCCTGACTTGATTTTAGTTATTTGGTCTCAGGAAAGTTGAACTCTGCTCACTGCTGAAAATGAACTGCCTAGAGATTTGATTTAGCTAAAAGGGAGAGGTCACTGATTAGGATCATCCTTGAAGTCCTTAGGTTTCTAAAGGGTGTAAACAATGAGTTTTGTTTTGTTTTTGCTGGAGATACTAGGACTCAACGGATGAAATATGGCAATTTTAGAAATAGTGAAGGCAGAAAAGAGGTTTCTGGAACTACAATCCAGGCAGAGTAGCTGGGACAGCAACTGGCAGCTGAGCGGGGTGTGGAGGAGACAACTGAGGGTCCAGAGCTGGAAAACAGAGTGGAGGACCTGTGTCAGCTCTGTCTTCTTTGTGTCTCAAAGGGCAGGGACAGGGCAGGAACTCGGAAACCTACAAAGCCAGATTTCCTCCTTTGTCTTCTCATCCCTGGATTCCAAAATAACAGAAAGGAAGGAAGCCGATGAATGGAGAGCAGGCAGGTTTGAGGACAATGAGATTGTGACAGTAATGACAACTTGTGAGAGTGGGAAATAACTAGTGAAGCAGAATTCTCTCCTCTGTGACAGCATGCCAGGTCAGGCTGTCAGGAAAGCCACGCCCCTTTGCAGTATTCCCTCGGGGTCCTCCCCCTCCCCACTTTTTAAAAAGTGAATTTTCTCAACAAGTTTTCCCTTTGAAAAGGTGACTTTGCCCTCCTCTCTGTTATAGCTGCATACCACCTTGAACAGATTAAAGATGTTTTTTAAGGTAATCTTAACCACTAGGCAGCCCACATGGAATTCAAGTTCTAAATTGGCATTTAGGGGCCTAGCTTTTCACCATATTGTTTTCCTTGGTGTTTCCCTGTTCTAACTTACAAAAAGAGTGTCAAGCCCTAGCCAGTTTGGCTCAGTAGATAGAGCTTCAGCCTTGGACTGAAAGGTCAAGAGTTCAAGTCTGGTCAAGGGCATGCATACCTCAGTTGCAGGCTTGATCCGGCCCAGGTTAGGGAGGCAACCAATCAATGTGTCTCTCACATCAATGTTTCTCTCTCTGTGCGTCTCCCTCTCCCTTCCACTCTCTCTAAAAAATCAATGGAAAAAATATCCTTGGGTGAAGATAACAACTACAATAACAAAAAGAATAGCAATAGGCAAGACAATTCAATAGGAGTAGTTTATTCTCTGAAAATAAGCTTAGGATGCAAATGGGAGAAAATTACCCCCTTGTTGAAAATTTTAAATTAATCACAGAACTGGATATTTGTCTCTTGGTTTTAGATTATTCACCTACTACCAGGGAAAGAAGAGATATCGGTAGAGGAACAGTGCCATGTGATATCACCACAATTGAATATCTTTATAGAAGCTAAACATGCCAAGTACAGTCAGTCCTCACTTAATTCAAGAAGTGTTATTGGTATTTTTGTTTTGTAACTATTTGTTGCATCAACTAAACTTTAACACTCATGTCAGGTCTTGTTTCTGCAGTGGGAGCCAGTTGACCTTGGGTTGTACCCATCTCTATCATTTGTTAGCCTATAAACTGTATGAGTTTGCCCTTCTCCAAAAAATAAACCATCCTCAGTTTAGTCATTTGTTAAATGGGTACAATTACACTATATATCTCTCTTAGGGAGTTTGTGGAGATTGAATGAGTTTCTATATGTAAAGTGTTTAGGCAGCATTGGCACTAGGAAGTACGCTATACATATTATACATATTTTAATTTTTATTATTATTCTGTCTTCATTGAGAAAAGCTAAACCATAAGGGATAATTCAAGCCTAATGATACTGTGACTGATCGTGTAAACATGGGCTGGAGTGCCCTGGTGGGTGTGGCTCAGTTGGTTGAGCATCCTCCCATGCACCCAGAGGTCAAGAGGTCGCAGGTTCAATTCCAGGTCAGAGCGGATGCCCAGGTTTCTAGTTCAATCCATGGTAGGGAGCATGCAGATTGATGTATCTTTCTCTCCATCTCCCTTCCTTTCTCTCAAAAAAAGAAAAAAAAGAAATCAATAAAAAACATATTTAAACATGTTGCTACATGGAGTAGCAAGGTTTTGTGAAGGAGCTTAAGTTTTACCATATGTGAACAATGGAGAAAGGAATGCCCTGAAACTCTGCAAAAGCTTTCGCAAGTCACTTCTTTCTGGGTAAATAAGTCAGGCCCATCCAGTGGCAGCATTCCAAGAGAAGCCTCCTCATTGCATGTGATAGCGGTCTGAAATAAGCATTTCAATTAGATTCATTAAGACAGTTATTACTTGGTAATTGAATAGCAACAGATTGCAAAGGAACACTTATTGAGGTCTAATAAGTATGGAGGAGAGAAATCTTCTCTTTCTGTAATTCCATCAGCTATAAACCAGTGTAATTAGATTCTTACTAACACATTCAAATTGAAGGGAATGTTGAGGCATATAATTGGCACTTGGGAAGATACCTGTATTACGTTAGGGTACTTTCATTTACATACTTATAAAGTGTCAGTGTCAGTTGTTAAACAACTCAGGCTAGTGGACAATAGTAGGTCAAGTGGTTAAGCAAGAATTAAGTTCTTAAACATATTAATGAATTAGGGTCAGATATATTTTAAAATGTGAAATGTAACTTTATTGTATCCCTAAATTTGCATCAATCCACATACTATTTCATGCTTCTCGTGAACCAATTCAGGACTCTGAATTATTTTTTCAAGTATAATAGATTCATGTATTCATTCATTTGCAATTACCTTTTAAGCAACTATTATGGCAGGGGGAGCATGTTATTTGCCATCAATTTGATAATGGAGATAAGATAATTACATAAGAAAATTCCATAATTTGTGACACAAGCAAAATATGCTGGGAGAGCAAGAACAGAAGTAAAAAAGCAAAGTCTTTTGATATTTTTCCTGTGGGACACCATCCTCTTCGGATTTCAATTTTCTATCTGTGATGCAACTAGATAGTTCCACTTCTCAAATCAAGTACAAACTTCTGAGACAGACCCTTAATCTTCATTGTTTTTTTATGCAAAATGATTACCAGGTGCTCTGTGGAGAGCAAATTAAACCTCAGATAACCTTTGTAATGCATTTAAGTTTTGGAGAATTACGTTTAAGGTGGTTATATTAATAAACAACCAAAATTTGGATAATCTAGTAACTAGATTTTAGTTTGTCTTTTCTTGAAACAATAATAAAAAAATGTATAATTTATCTCTTTTTTTAAATATATTTTATTGATTTTTTACAGAGAAGAAGGGAGAGGGATAGAGAGTCAGAAACATCGATGAGAGAGAAGCATCAATCAGCTGTCTCCTGCACACCCCCGACTGGGGATGTGCCTGCAACTAAGGTGCATGCCCTTGACCAGAATCGAACCTGGGACCCTTCAGTCCCCAAGCCGACGCTCTATCCAGTGAGCCAAACCGGTCAGGGCTATAATTTATCTTTAACTACAGGAGACTAGACTTCCAAAAAAATCAATAGGGAAACACAGAAAATAAAAACTAGAATGACTTCAGGTGCCTGGCCAGTGTGGCTCAGTTGGTTGAGCGTCTTCCTGTGCACCAAAAGGCTTGGTTTGATTCCAAGTCAGGACGCATGCCCAGGTTGCAGGTCTGATTCCCGAGTAGGGCGGCGAGGGAGGCAGTTGATCCCTGTTCCATGTTTCTCTCCTACACTGTTTCTCTCTCTCTCTCTCTCTCTCTCTCTCTCTCTCTCTCTCTCTCTCTCCTCCGTTCCTCTCTCTTTAAAAATCAATAAAAATGTATTTTTAAAAATAATAAAATGGCTATGCACATGTGGTTATGGCTGGTTCAGATTGTATTTATAAGGTAGAAGGCTCACTTGATTGACCACTCCTGCAATGAAGTTCCACTTTGTTACCAAAGTCCCTGGGAGGCAAAGAAAAGCCAACCCCTGACCCCACCCCCACTCCCATGCTCACCAAAAAGTAGGGCTTGATAATCTCCACTTGGATGTTTTTCTAATGAGTAAACTTGCCAGAACGTGTACAGATTGCTACAAGTTCCCCTCTCCTCTCTTTTTAACTGCCTACTTATCTACTAGGGGACAGAGAGAAAGAGCAAATGTCTTCCTTACTGTTCTGGCACCATTTTGATTTTATTATCAAAGCCCTGGTAATACCTTATATTTATAAATCCAACTTCTTATCTAGCAGGCCAACCCTTCCCCGTTGGTGCCCCGCCCCGTCTTTAATGCTCACTATCACAGGCCAGCATCTGCCACTGCCCTTTCTCCCTGCGGCTAAGAAATGGACGTCACTGAGGCTTGTCATTTTCCCTCTGCAACATCTCTGACACTCCACCTTAGCCGTCCACGTCTGTTAGATCTTTACCCATGTTTCATCCTGTGTGAAGACATAAAACAGGCTTATGTGACAACCAGAGGGATTTATCTTAAATATAAGGGAGAACTTCCTGATCATGAAACACTGGAAAAGGCTCTGAAGAGTCTGTTGTAATGTTTAAGAAGGCAGGCTTGCCCTGGCCTGTTTGTTAAGTGGTTGGAGCCATGGCCTGCGGACCTAAGGGTTATGCCCTTGATTCCCCATCAAGGGCACGTACCTCAATTGAAGGTTCACTCCCCCTCCAGGTTAGGGCTCATGGGGGAGACAACCATTCCATGTGTCTCTCTCACATCCATGTTTCTCTCTCTTTCTCTCTCCCCTCCTCCTCCCTTCCTTTCTCTCTCTCTGAATACTTTAGCATTTCTTTACAAATTCCCATCAATATCCCCCTTGAGAATCACTTAAATAACTATTACAATAGAGTCTAACACGTATTTATTAAGCACTTACTACATGTCAATGTTATAAGCACTTTGCATATATTATCTCATTTAATCCCATAATAGCCATATGAGAAAGTTACTATTATCTTAAATGAGATTTAAGTTAAATAACTTGTACAAAGTCACATAGCTACTAAGTGGTAAAACCTGGATTTGCACCTAGGAATTCCCTCCTTAGCTACCTAGCACAGCAAAAAGGAAGTCACCTATTGAATTTCACGTTTATTTCCGTTAGAGCAGATGTTTGCTGTTTACCTATGCAGCATTCACCTTCTTTCTTAATGTGGATGAAAAGGGGCCACATACGAAACCTGACACGGTCAGGGAAGGCCCGCATGGCTGACCTTACCCAGAGACCTACGTAACCACAAGGGTGGTCTGACTGTAACAATTCCCAGCTCGATGCGGGTCATGGTGAGTAGTCACGTCCTAGTGTGTAGCTATCTGCAAGAAGGCGAATCTTTACCTTTGAGATTGTCTATTGCTTTTGTGCATCTAAGATAACATACTGTTGAAATGACAGAGTAATATCTTTTCCAGAACCCTTCAAGGAACAACCTCAGGCACCAGAGCATATGACCACATGATTATCTTGTTACCCGCATACCATCTCCATGTGCTGGAAATGTGAACCAACCGGTTCCCATCAATGCTAAAGAACTACGTGTCTCTCCTTTTTATTGTTTATGCAATCTCAGAGATTTCCCAGCTCTGTTTTTCTCCTACCTCCCTAATCTACCACCAAATGAATTTCACGTAACCATCCTACGTCTCCTCCTTTGATTCTAATGCATAAATTAAGCTGCAAAACTGCCATTATTTGGAGCATTTTTGCAATCCATTAAGATTTTGCTTCCCAGCAACTGTGGTCAGTTTGGCGCAAATAAACTGTTATAAGACTTTTTCTTAGGTTGGACATTCTTTCTTCGACATTATTATTAACCAGGTTTTAATTTTGAAAAAAGCCACTCTCCCGCAAACTGCCCCAGCTCTTGTAAGAAACTGGTCCCACCCACAGCTGGGCCCTTGTTGGTTGAACCCAATCAAAGCATTCCATTTCCTTGGTCATGTCATTTATGCAGTGGTGAGCGTGGGACACAGTGTCTGAATCTTGAAATTCCTGCTTGAAATGCCGGGGCAGGAGGCGCTCCCTGCTGTGGAACTGGCAAGAAGCCGCCCGAATCACCCCGTGACCCCAGGAAGACCCGGTCTCAGGATGAAGCTGCCATCCTGAAGGCAGAGTGGAGACATTAGAAGAAACTGGTTGAGCCGTTTATGTGGGTCCTTTATTTCTTAAACCAACTTCACTGGGGTATTTTAAGGGTGGACTATGCCCTTTTTGCCTAGGACAGTCCAAGTTTATGCCTGTTGTCCTGGAATAGTTATTAGCAATGCCTCCTTCCATTCGCAAAGTCGGAATAGTAAATCCTACAGCCACCCTAGTTTTTCTATAACTTGAAACAAGTCCTAACTAACCCATTTGATTAAGACTCAGTCATATTTAAATCTTTTTTATGCTTTTCCCAACACTCTGAAACTTGATGTGAGATGATCAGAAAATAAAGATCCCCTGATAAATGGGACACAGCAAATTATATATATATATTGATTTCAGAGGAAGGGAGAGGGAAAGAGAGATATAGAAGCATCAATGATGAGAGAATCATTGACTTGCTGCCTCCCGCACGCCCCCAATTGGGGATAGAGCCCACAACCCGGGCATGTGCCCTGACCAGGAATCGAATCATGATCTCCTGGTTCATAGGTCAACGCTCAACCACTGAGCCACGCCACAGCGCGACACAGCCAATTCTTAAACTTTCATGCTTTAGCCCGATAAGAAAAGGTCTCTTCATGCCCACAGCTAAGGAAAAGGCATCCAGTAAACTCCAGCCTGCTCTCAGCTGCACCTGAACCCGGCTGATCACTGTGTCGATGCCATGAATCTAGATTCAGCATCTCCCCCACATTTGTCTGTCAGCTGGGAAGACAAGGCTGTTCCTTGCTGCTCTCTAAGCAGTCAAATGCAGCCCTTAGAATAGAAAGGACTCCGCATCACTGAGCATGTACTGATGCCCTCGTACAGTGCATCAATGCCAGCACCCCGGGAACCAGATTGAAAAGGTGTTCTTGGCATCTGACTCAGAGCTGGAGCAACTACGGTTCCAAGCTGGGAACGCTAATTTTAGCGGGGCAGAGAGAGAGAAAATGAGGCAAAAATAGCTCTAATGGAGAATAATAATGGGCAACTTTTGGATTCATAGCCTGAAGTGCAACACAGACTTTAGGAGTTGAGATTTGGGAAAGAGAAAGAACAATTACAAAGAAAAAATAAGGATTAAAGTACAATAATTATTTATGCTCTTTCTTCCCACTGAAATTCTAAAAAGAAAATTGAAACTATTTACTTTTTTCTTCAACTTAATCTTCATATCCTAACCTTAGTTTTGAACTTCAAAATAACAATCCTGGCAACTAGTAAAGGAAGTGTAACAGATGTCCTGGCTGGGCAGCGAATGCGGCTCTGATATTTTGAGTGTATCTCTTTGCCTATAGTCACTGTACCTACAAATGCTAGTAAGAAAGAAGTTGAAACTCACTGAATGAACCGGGTTGGTCCCATGATGACGATACTTCTGAGAGCCGCAGACGTGCACACCCAGCGGGAAGGCGTCTGGAAAGGAAGGACAGACAGAAACACGGCCTGGGTACTGAGAGAGAATGAGAGCTCTCTGAACGCGGCGTGGGGGTTGTGTCCTATAGGCCTACAGAATGTGTCCTATAGGCCTCCAGGGAGCCACGGCTGCAGAGCCGAGCATTCTCCAGCTCATTAAATGAAAACCACCATTGTACACCCGTCAGGAATCTCGGCCGGTGTCTCTGCACGTGTGCAGTTGGCTGAGGTCGCTCAGCTGGCGATGGGTTCATCACTCAGGGCCTGGGCCGTGGCAGCGATGCGGGCAAGGCTGGGCTCAGCTGAGCCTCGCCCTGTCTGTGCAGCCTCCCCACAGTTTCTCAAGCAGGTAGTTGACTTGCTATGGGTGGTGCTCTTGGAGGTCGGAGGTCAGGGCAGGTGCTGCCAGTCCTCTAAACACCAGGGGCAGGTCCAGGGCACACTCACCTCCTCTACTGTCCTGTCAGTCACCCACAAGCCAGCCCGGTTCATGTGTCAAAGAATTTGCTTCATCCTCTAATCTGCCACCCAGCTACCCTAGCAGTGCGTGTGTGTGTGTGTGTGTGTGTGTGTGTGTGTGTGTGTGTGTGTGTGTTTTGAAAGAACATGTCTCTAAATACATGAGGGCTGCCGATGCAATCTAGGAACTGGCTCTCTTTCCAAGATAAAAATAAAGTTTTTTCTACCCTCCTTTCAAAAGTGTTGACCTAAGCAGGTCTCGCGCGTCCCCCAACAGCAGTAGGTGACAGCAGAGCTCACTGCTGTGGTGATGCAAGCAGGTCTGCACCCGGGAGCTGGGTCTCTGAGGAACTGCGTGCCCGTGGGCTGCTGATTGAGGCTCTGAGCCCCCACCCAGGAAGGTGGAAAGAACTAGCTCTCGGACTGTGTGGCATTTTGAGGCCTGGAGCTGAATTTCTGTGGGAAGACCTGTCTTCCACCCTCACCAGCCCCGCCCTCCCCTCTGACTTTGCAGGGAGGGTGATAGGGATCTCGGGCAGCCAGGCTGGAGACAGCGGTCCGGTTTCCTAACATGGACAACAGATGATTTTCAATTCCTGTAGGACTCGGGCAACAGCAACAGAGACAGGTGCGGGGAGCTAGAATCAGAAGTCTCTCCCGCACTCCTCAGGGCAGGGCTGCAGTCTCCAGGTGCTTAGAAAGCAGTAGAGAGGAGCCCCAGGCCCATTCCCCTGGGGATGGGTGGGGCAGGGTATGCCTTTAAATGTGTAAGGGACTGGTGGCCATTGAGCTTTGGATATTCCGACTCAATCTGTGCTTTCTGGCTGGTGAAGCGCGAGAGGGGCACATTGCATAGATAGGACTTTTTCTTTCTTTTTCAGTGACCGGAGTTAAATCAGCTAGCCACGGTCACCTGACTGAGCAAAAGAAAAGGTGGAAACAACGGAAGAATGATGCAAAGTCAATCTCCTTTATTCCACTCCGCCTTCCTTACTGCTCCACTCCTGTTTCATCCCAGGAGGGAGAGGTGCTTACTGTTCGGAGCTCCAGTTACAGGCTTTTGTAGCGGTCCCTGGGGCCCCCACAGAATGGTCCTGCTGCAGGCTGGAAACTGGGGCTGGGCACCCCTAGGATCCTTTTACCCTTGGGTTGTAAGTGTTTAAACTGTGAACCTGAAACTTGAAAGGAATGGAAATTATTAACGGAAGCATCACTTACACTCATCTTTTGCTAGTTCCCTCTTCTCAACCAAGAAATGGTACTTTTATGAAGGGAGAAATTAATAAAGAGAGCTATTTGGTCTTCCACTTTCTCCTCCTCTTTCTCCCCCTCCTCCTTTTGTTCTCCAACATTTTGTGTTGGAAATTTTAACCATACAACAAACTTGGAAGAATTTAACTGTGAGCCACTATCTATCCAATGAGATTATACCACTATTGAGATGCCATCTATTGAGATGTAACTCAGTGTCCCTTAATGAGGTAAAAACTTTTAATCATAGTTGTTGTAAATTCCAATGTTCTTGAGGCAACGCTGCTTAATGCTCTCTTTCCTTTCTCCATTTTAAGATGATTTTTTATAGAAGTAAAAAAAACCCCTATAATATTTAGATGTACTATTTAAGAACAACAGCTATATTACTGAGAAGAGAATAAATTGTTTAAATTAAAAGTGATCTTATTAATTAAATGTTCTAATGTAAGAGAGAACATGTGTGTATATTAAAGAAACTGCAACCATGTGTATGTATTAAAGAAAAATATTAACAACCAATTTAACGACCCTTTTTATAAAACTAAATCTCTCAGATAACATGATTAAAAGTTAATTCATCTCTTGAAAAGAAAATTAAAACTGAGGAAAATAAGAGATCATGAGTCATTGTGTAGATAGAAGTTGAATATGTAGAATATCTTCAAATAATTTCTCACCTTTATTGATATATAATTAGCATGTAATAATGCATATGTTTAAGGTGTACAATGTAATGACTTAATACACATATCTTATATAATAAAAGGCTAATATGTAAATCAAGTGAATGGCAGAACAACCAGTTGCTATGACGCACACTGACTACCAGGGGGCAGACACTCAATGCAGGAGCTGCCCCGTGGTGGTCAGAAGCCGGGCACATGACTGGTTAGAACAGCGATGGTGGTGAGAGCCTCCCCTGCCTTCACAGTAGCACTAAGGATGTCTGACGGTAGGCTTAGGCCTGCTCCCAGTCAGTCAGACATGTCCCTAGTGCTCCTGGACTGCGAGAGGGTGCAGACTGGGCTGAGGGACCCCCCGCCTCCTTTGAGTGCATGAATTTTGTGCACCAGGCCTTTTGTATATGAAATGATTAGCATAATAAGATTGGTAACACATCCATTACCTCACAGAATAATTATCTTTATGTATGGTGAGAACATTTAAGGTCTATCTATTCTCTTAGCAACTTTCAAGTATATAATACGGTATTGTTAAATTCAGTCACCATGCTGTACACCTATTCCCAAAACCTACTCATCTTATAACTGGAAGTCTGTACTCTTTGAACAACATCTCTTCATTTCTCCAACTCCTCCTCTCCCCACCTCGCCACCTCTGCCAACCACCATTCTACCCTGTTTCTATGACTTTGACTTTTTTTAGATTCCACATATTAGTCATATCAGACAGTATTTGTCTTTCTTTGTCTCACTTATTTCATTTATCATGATGCCTTCTTGGTCCATCCATCTTGTCACAAATGGTGGGAGTTCCTTATTTTTTATGCCTGAGTAATATTTCTGTGTGTGTGTGTGTGTGTGTGTGTGTGTGCGCGCCACATCTTCTTTACCTTTTCATCTATCAATAGGAACAGGTTGTCTTCATGTCTTGACTGCAATGAGCATAGGAGTCTAACTATCTCTTCAAGGTAGTGATTTCATTTCATTCAGATATATACCCAGAAGTGGGATTGATGATTCATATCATAGTTCTACTTTTAGTATTTTGAGAAACCTTCATACCGTTTCCCATAGTGGCTGCACCAACAACGTACAAGGGTCTTCTTTTCACCACATCCTCACCACTTGTTGTCTCTTATCTTTTTTATAATAGCCATTCTGACAGGTATGAGGTGATATCTCACTGTGGTTTTGATTTGCATTTCCCTGATGATTAGTGATGCTGAGTATCATTTCATGTGCCTGTCAGCTACTTGTATGTCTTTGGGAAAATGTCTGTTCAAGTCCTCTGCCTATTTTTAAACAGATTTTTTTTTGCTATTGAGTTGTATGAGTGTGTCACTTTATGAAGAGAAAATAATAGATGTATATTAGAAGCACCTACCAGGTATGTCTTTTATAGCATATATGGATGTCATACTGAGGAGGGAGTGGCAAATTTGATGGGAGGTGATAGTTTCTTTGAGTGGTCACTAGGTAAGAAATGTCCAAACCTGGGGAGCACCTTTCTATTTACTAGATGGGATGGTGCCCGATTCATTAATTGTTTAATAAAGCCCATTAGATCTTTAACTTAAAAAAAAAGAAAAAATGTCTAAACCTGTAAAAATATCTTTAGTAGAGTTCACTTGAGCCCAAACAAAATTCCTGGGAAGCAAATGCTCCAGAGAAGGCAGTTTGCAGTTTCTTTTATGCATTTGGAATTAAGGAAGATTAAATGAAGATGCAGGAAGCAAGGTGGGGATTGGATTACAGGATAGTTAACAAGATCCCATGCTCTGTTGAGGGGTCTAAAAAGAGCCATTTCAAAGATTTTAAACTGAACAAATAATGGGCAGGATTTACTGAAGACAAACTTGGGGGGGTGGTTAACCAAAGAATTTATATGCATATGTGCATAACCCATGGATGCAGACAAGTGTGGGGAAGGCCTGGTGGGTGAGGTGGGGCAGGGGTTGAAGGGGGTACATGGGGAAGGAAAAGGGACATCTGTAATACTTTCAACAATAAAGATAAATTAGAAAAAAAGTTAGACTACCCAGCAAAGCTATCATCTAGAATCAAAGGACAGATAAAGAGCTTTCTAGATAAGAAAGAGCTAAAGTAGTTCATCACCACCACACCAGTATCACAAAAAATATTAAAGGGACTTCTGGAAGAAGAAGGAGGAGGAGGAGGAGGAGGAGGAGGAGGAGGAGGAGGAGGAGGAGGAGGAGGAGGAGGAGGAGATAAAAAAATATGAATAATAAAATGCCAATAAATACATATCTATCAACAATTAATTTAAACACAAATGGATTAAATGCTCCAATCAGAAGACAGACATATGGAGGCTGAATGGATAACAAAACAAAACCCTTACATATTCTGTCTACAAAAACTCATTTCAGATCAAAAGACACAAACTGAAAGTAAAGCAATGAAAAAATATATTTTATGAAAATGGAAACAAATAGACAAACAAAAGTTGGAGTAGCAATACTTTCACCAGATAAAATACATCTCAGAATAAATGAACAAGCAGAACAGAAACAGACTCATACATACAGAAACTATCCTGATGGTTGCCAAATGGGAGGGGAGTTGTTGGGGATGGATGGAAAGGTGAAGGGATTAGGAAGTACAAATCGGTAGTTACAGAATAGCCAGGGGGATGGAAAGTACAGCATAGGGAATATAGCAATAATATTGTAATAACTATGCGTGGTGTCAGATGGGTACTAGATTTATCAGTGACCACTTAGTAAGTTATATAATGTCTAATCACAGGGCTGTATACCTAAACTAATATAATATTGTATATCAACTGTAATTTAAAAATAAAAAACTGCCCTGACCGATTTGGCTCACTGGAATAGAGTGTCGGCCTGCGGACTGAAGGGTCCCAGGTTCGATTCTGGTCAAGGGCATGTACCTTGGTTGCGGGCACATCCCCAGTAGGGGGTGTGCAGGAGGCAGCTGATCGATGTTTCTCTCTCATCGATGTTTCTGGCTCTCTATCCCTTCACCCTTCCTCTCTGTAAAAAGTCAAAAAAATATATTTAAAAAAATAAAAATAAAAGTAAAAAACTGTTTAATTTAAAAAAGTTATATACCTGAGGCAGACTACCAACCGTGACCTTCCCAGTTAGATAGACCACCCTGTGATGTTATTTTCCCTCACTGGACTTCCAGTTTATTACAGAGCCCCCTTTTTTGTCCATAGTGCAAGACATGTAGGAATACATCAAAGACCCGAATAGGGTTTTAAAGTGCAGCATACAGAGCAGGTACGGAAGAGAGCAGATAGAGGAGACTGCAGTGATTCAGATGTGATATAATGATGGCATCCTAAACTAAGAAAGTGTGCATATTAGAATGGCTAACAGTAAGAAGACTGGCCTTACTAAGCTTTGGCAAGGATCTGGAGCAACTGAAACTCATGCACTGCAGGTGGAAATGTAAGTTAGGACACCATTTTGGAAAGCATTTTGTTTCTTGAAAAGTTAATCATTCCACAACTAGGCATTTATTCCAGATAAATTAAACCATATAAAAATCTTCACAGCAGCTTTCTTGGTAATAGCCATAAACTAGAAACAAGCCAAATGTCCATCAACAGGTGAATAGATAACTGTGGTATAGCCACACAATGGAACACTTCTGAGAAATATGAAGAAATGAACCACTGATACATGCAACAACATGGATGAATATCAAAACAATTATGCAGAGTGAAAGCATTCAGACAACAAAGAGTATGTATGAATACTGTTCTACATAAATTCTAGAATATGCAACATAATCTATAGTGAGGGCTGATCAGTGTTTGACGGGAATGGGAAAGAGGAGTAGAAGGAATTACAAAGGGGCACAAGGAAACTTTTGGAGGTAATGTCTATGTTCATTATTTTGATGATGGTGATCATTTTATGGCTGTATACATATGTCAACTGTATCAAATATACACATTTTACTGTATGCCAATTTTTCCTCAATAAGGCTATCCATTTTTTTTTTGTTTGTTTAATATTCACTTGGCATATGGAAATAGAGGCCAGGAAAGGTAAAATCCCAGAAAAGGAATCTTAGTTGGAGACAGAGAAATCCATATATTACTCATCCTTAGCCCATGGATGTGGATAAATGTAGAGGAGATAAAAAGGATTTTGTTTTCCAACATGGGGAACTATGCAAAAGGAGAAGGCTCATAAAGAAGTTAGGGAAGACACTGTTATTAAAGCATCTGCATTTCTTAGGTTGTTGTATGGTTTTGTCATACTTTAGTAATTGGGCAACCCATGGCATAGTTTTTAGACATGTTCTGCAAATGCTTTTCTGCTCAAGTTAGAAATGTAGACATCCCTCCCTTATAGGTCAGTTTGTTTGTATTGGGATATATGGGGTACTCTGTCTCCATGGGATGTGACATGTATCCAAATGAAAGGTGAAACCAGAAAGAAAATGTTTCCTTTTCTTGGACAAATCGGTGATTTTAATGACTCACCCTCATTTCCTCCTCTTTATGACTCTGCTGACCCAGTCTTTATCAGTAGGGAAGCTCTTTGAGTTCTGTACCTAGAACTATGTGCCAAGAGTGGAAACAGATGGTCATGATTCATGCTATTGCATCTCCTGGTGCCCCAGCTTGCTGGGTTAAGATGGATGGTTCAAACTAGTGTCCATTTATATGGCATTTTCCAACCCACACAGCTAGTTTTGTTAACTTTCTTTGTTTTATAAGAAATATAATAAGCCATAGACAGTTTGGCTCAGTGGATATAGCACCGGCCAACTGACTGAAGAGTCCCAAGTTCTATTTTGGTGAAGGGCATGTACCTCAGTTGCAGGCTCGATCCCCTGGCCCTGGTTGGGGCAAGTACGGGAGGCAACCAATCCATGTGTCTCTCATTTTGATGTTTTTCTCTCTCTGTCTCTACCCCTCCTTTCTACTCTCTGTAAAAAATCAATGGAAAAATATCCTTGTGTGAGGATTAACAATAACAAGAAAGAAATCTAATAAAACTAAATGAATTGACATGGAAATGGAGATAGGATTGGTCATGTCTCTTGCAACTATTCTAGTCAACCTAGGGAGGCCTGTTTTACGGTTGCTCTCCTGAATTTATATCTAGCGGTGGTACATACAGGAACAAAGAAAAAGAACATTACCAAGGTAATTCAGATAGTGACAGGTCCACACATTGCGTATTCTTAGGCTGAGAAGAGAACTTGTGCAGATGGCGTGGTCAGGGGAAGGCCCCTCTGAGGACAAGATCCTGAGTTTAGGTTTTAGTTGAGAAAGGCAGCCACGTAACTCTCTGGAGGATGCGAGTTTGAGAGAGAGAGAAGCAGGGAGGAGGCTGCAGAAGTGATGATCCCACGTGGCTGGAGGAGAGGAAGTGAGGTGAATGAATAGGAGGAAGTGAAGTCAGAGATGGAGAGAGAGGCCAATATTGACAATGCCCTGTTGAAGATTTTTTTAAAGCCATTTGAATGTTTTGAAATGGAGGGAGGGCTATAGTGATAACATGAGAAATGTTTCTAAGGAGATCACTCCTTAGAGTGTAGAGAGCAAGGCTGGTGGCAGGGAGACCAGTCAAGGACCATTCAAGCCTAGAGATCATGGATTAGGATGGTGGTGGATGGTCAAGGTCTCAGGGATCCTGATGCTGCTGGTCTGAGGACCACACTTTGAGGAACACTGCATGGTTCTCAATCACATAGGGGGTTTAAGAATCCCAATGCCCAACCTGCACCCTCTACCAATTTCATCAGACTTTTAGGAGTGGGACCAAGGCATCAATGTTTTCTAAAACTTTCCAAGTGATTCGAATGCATAGTCAAGCTTGAGAACCTGTGGCTAAAGGTACTGACATGCTGAGCCAATCAGGGATTTAGCTGTGGAATGGGCAGGGAAGAGCACCTGTGGAATGCCAATGGGTAGTTGTTCTTAAGTTATGGTAGAGGGAGGGAGAGAGGAACTGGTGGGTATTTTTTCATTGTTTGTTTGTTTGTTTTTTAGGGGAGAGGGACTTCTTGGGTGAAGAAAATCACTCAAAATCCACTGTTGTTATAAGGTGTCCAAACCTGTAGAGAATTTTTATGCAAGTTCTTTTTGAGCCAAATGGATGACATACTAGTATGCCAAGGAGTAAGACCTCAAATGCTCTAGAGCAGTGGTTCTCAACCTTCTGGCCCTTTAAATACAGTTCCTTATGTTGTGACCCAACCATAAAATTATTTTCGTTGCTATTTCATAACTGTAATGTTGCTTCTGTTATGAATCATATTGTAAATATCTGATATGCAGGATGGTCTTAGACGACCCCTGTGAAAGGGTCGTTTGGCCACCAAAGGGGTTGCGAACCACAGGTTGAGAACCGCTGCTCTAGAGAATAACACTGTTGCAGCTTCTTTGATGTATTTGAAATGAAGGAGGGAACTAAGAGAGTTTCCATGGACGTGGGAGAAGCAAGGCAGACATTGGATCACCGGATAGTTAACAAGACTCTGTGCTCTATTGAGAGTTGTTAGGGCTAATTGCAAAGGTGTGTTAACCTGGATGGGCAGAAACAATGGGCAGGGCTGGCTTAAAACCTTTCACTACAGGAGTTATAGGTCTGGGGCATGACTACCCACCATGACCTGCCCAGTTAGGAATTTATGATCAGGTCACCCTGTGAGGTTACTTTTCATAAAAGTCTTCCCCTCCCCCCCCCCCCCCCATCTACACCGCAAATGGGAAGTTCAATAAGAAAGTCTCCGCCCCACCATGCTTTCTGTTTTCTATTGCAATCCAGAGGAAACCAGCAGTCTCTGCGAATCCCTTTTCTTACTTACTCTCTCCAGCCTCTGCAAATCCCTTCTCTAATTCCTCTCCTGCTTTCAGGGCCAGAGCCTGTGATTTAGAAGAACCAGAATACAATTCAAGCCTAACTGCAGTTATAGCTCATAAACTAAAAGTAAGCAAACTTGATTATGCTAATGCCAGGCAGCGCAGCGTGACAACACCCTGATCTTGTGGTATGTTTAAAGTCATAAATGTATGTTATGCTTTCCCCGCTAGTCCCCCCAACCTTCATTGCTACAGCACTTCCTCACTTTTCACTTGTATATTAGAAGCTTATGGGGTCTTAATTTTTAATAAATGAGATATTGATTTGTTTTGCACATGCTCCAGCAGGTAAACCTTAATTGACTGCTCCTAAAGACCTAGGTTATAAAAAAGCCATCAGACCCCACAATTACACTTTGAGGGTTTTCCCCCTCCTAACTCCAGGAGACAAGAAAGAGCCCGCCCGCCTCTGTGGCACCTGCAGAAATGCTCAGCCCCCTCTCCCACACCACCCGCAAAGAACAGCAGCTTCGCTCACTCCCAGGGGAGCCGCCCAGTGCAATTCTGACCTCTGGCATCTCCCTGGTCTCAGACACTTCAGCTAGGCTTGTGGCCTGCTCTGTTCTGGAGCAACAGTGGTGAGGGGGAAAGCAGCAATTTTCAGGGGATCTGGGAGTCCCTGCGGCTGATGGGGGGAAAGGGTGGGGTTTCTGACTGAAGG
Organism: Myotis myotis; assembly: GCF_014108235.1. Taxonomy (NCBI): domain Eukaryota; kingdom Metazoa; phylum Chordata; class Mammalia; order Chiroptera; family Vespertilionidae; genus Myotis; species Myotis myotis. The sequence continues at coordinate 165,245,986 of NW_023416313.1, forward strand.
GATTACTGGGGCCCGGGACAGCCCACGTGAGCAGGACTTGGAGATAACTGTGAAATCCCTGCGCTGCAGCGTATTGATGCATCTTGCCCTGCTCATCGTCAGCACAGAGGGAGGTGGAGGGGAGGTGGCTGGGTTGAAGGATCATTTGAGTGTTAAATTCCAGAGTATGTGCCTACATCCTTCTGTCAGATAATTAAGCATTAACCTAGGACACAACCATTTAAACACGTAGTAATTAAACTAATGCATGAGGCCATCCAGCTAAACAGAAAGGCCCATTTGTAGTTGCATTCTTGGTCGTTGGATTATACCTTTGCATTTTGAGGCCGAAACGAAAATATTTATTTTTTAAAATATAGCAAAAGTCAGGATTTCCCGCCACCAATAAGGCCTAAATGGCTTATGAATAAGAGCCTGCAGGAGGCCCCACGTTCACTCTGCAGTAATGTTCTAAGTGGCCCTCAAGCTCTTCCCAGGCAAATGCTCTCCAGATATCCTGAGTGATTAGTGCCAGCATTTGGTGGTGGGTAAACCTAATTGTCTACTTACGGCTTCCTTAATTTGATTACAGATTTCTCCCAGTTTGGCCTACCCGCTGCCAGAGTGGTTATCCTGTCAAAAGGAATTATTTCATACTGTGCAAAGATTCAGTCGGGGCAGCATATGGTGTTGTGCAAATCAGCAAGGAGGAGGCAAATCAGCTCATGTGGAATCTGAATGAGACGACTAGGCTGATATCCTCAAGCCAGGGAACCCCCCCTTCAACAAATCTCCAAACAATGACTGCTCCCTCGTAGGTGAAGCTAATAGGATTGTCTTTGTTTTCTCTAAGCACACATATACTCGTGCATTTTTATTTTTTTGCAAAAACGATAAGTGCTGGTAGAAAAAAAAAAAACATGCAATAAAGAGTGCAAAGAGCAAAAGAAGAAAATCTTATAAAGGATTCCCCAGTAGAAATAGCCTCTAAGAGGGGCATCAGGGGACTTTAGGGAACATCATTAGAGCGATCTATGTCCAGATAGAATAAGCGAGGTTTGAAAGCATATCTCACAGAAATGGAGGGACTCTGCAAGCTATTTTTATTAAAAGGTTTTAAGTTTACTTTTTATAAATGTTAACGGATAATAAGCAAATGAAATAAAACAAAACATAGTGATCTTTAGATAAACATTTTTAAAGTTTCTAAAAGATGCCTACTATTTGAAAGTGAAGGGTATGGATAGCATTAAGAGATTAATAATCATTTAAAAGAAAAAAAAAAACCTCCTTATTTTTACTTCAAACAGTATTTATTGATTTCTTATTATAATTATAAGGAAATTAGCATCCAACTTTTTCTCTCCATCTCATGATTATTATTTATGCTGTAGAGTCTGGTCCTAACATTTGTGAGGTCACTGGCAACAGTAAAAAGAAAACTCACTTACCCTGTGCCTAGATATTTAAGTGCTATAAATGCAAACTGTTAAATGCAACTAATATGCTTCTACCTTGACAGATATACCATCATAATAACAAAATTAAAAAATGTGCTAAATTTGAATGTGTTTTTTTAATCTGGCTAAACATTGACAAATATCATAGACAAGAGGATATAATTACTTTTGCTCTTACTGATGTGCTTCAATGTTTAAGTAATAAAATAAACACTTGCATAATTTATAAAATACTATGTATTTATTTTTTTGTACTTTAGCCAAATCACATATTATCTATATGTATAAAAAGCCAGTGACCAGAACGCTGTAATAACCATAATGACTGGATGCTATGATGCCCACTGCCATCAGTGAACCGGCCAACCTCACATGGCCCCTTCCCACAGCTGGCTCTGCCCCTGATTGCCCCTCCCACCCCAATAGGGGGCACCGGCCACCCTCCTGCAGCCCTTCCCTCTGTCCAGACCCACCCCAGACCAGCCCCTCCAACCCTAAACAGGGGCAGGGCTGGCCGGCCAACTGCCTGCAGCCCTTCCACCCAGCCAGCTCCACCCCTGATCAGGCCCCCCATCCCATTCGAGGGGGTGGCCGATTGGCCCACCACCCACAGCCCTCCCTATGGCCGGCCCCACCCCCGATCAGCCTCCACCACCTTGTTTGGCCTGTAGCCCCACTCCCCAGCCAGCTCCATCCCTGGTTACCCCCACACACACACACCAATGGGGGGTGGGGCTGGCCAGCCAACCTCCCATGATCCCTCCCCCAGCTGCTGACCCCCAATGGGCCCCCCCACCCCAATCAGGGGTGGGGCCAGCTGACCAATCGCCCACGGCCCCTCCCCCTAGCCAGCCTGGCCTGGATCAGGCTGATCAGGGCAGACTAACCTCCTGCTGTCTCCTCCTCCTCAGGCCCAGCCCCAATCCACCCGGACTTCGTGCACTGGACCTCTAGTATTTTTATAATTAAGACTAGAGGCCCAGTGCACAAAACTTGTGCATGGGCAGGGTCCCTAGGCCTCACCAGTGATCAGAGCTGATCTGTGGGGTGACTGGTGGGGCAATTGGTGGGGGAGCCCTGCTGTCACCCACCTTGGCTGGCCTGGTGCCACCCACTTGCCAGCCCCCACCCCCACCCCCCTTCACCGCCTCTGCTGGTTGCCTCCCTATGTGGGGTGACTGGCAGGGCACCCACCTTGGCTGGCCTGGGGCCTGTAGGCTGGGGGCAGCTCCTGCATTGGGTGCCTGCCCCCTAGTGGTTAGTGTGCACCATAGCAATTTGCATGTTAGGCTTTTATTATATAGGATTTTCACATCCCTGTAATTAGTATTCTACTGTTAGTAGTGAACCAAAGGATTCAACATACAGTGTTATTTTCATATACCATAGGAATATTTTGTGTATCAAATGTGTAAATTAAGGTAAAGAACATTTTTTAAATCAAAATTATTTCTCATGGATTTTTAATGGGAATGATCAATTTTAGTTTATTATTAAATGTTGTCATGAAGAAGTTTGAGGTCACAGATATTTTTTCTTGTACTTTTAATTTGCTTGTTTTTTTTATCCTTTATCATGAGTTACTTTTCTGTAGATTGTTTTGTATTAGTTTTTCTGCTGACACAGTGTGCTATTTTGGATAGCCTGATATACTATAAATGCCATATTTTACTATTATTACTAACATTACAATACAAAATGTTTCATTATATATTTGAATATAAGAGGCTATATAGCATATGCATATGAGAGGTTCTATAGCATAGTGGTTTAGAACATGGACCCTGGAGCCAGACTCTAGGTTTCAAATCTCAGCTCTGCCACTCATCCGAGGTCACTTAGACAGTAAGTAACAGAGAACACTATATCAGAAGAAAATGGATAGAAAACAAAAAGCAAGCTCTCTGGAGTCTCTTCTTATAAAGACACTCATCCTATTGGATCAAGGTTCCACCCTTATGACCTCATTTAACCTTAATTAGTCCCTTAGAGACCCCCATCTCCAGATACAGCCACAGTAGGGGCTGGTGCTTTAACCTATGAATTTGGGGGGAACACAAACATTAGTGTATAACACCCATAAAATGGAGACTGACTTTCATAAGGCTTTTATAAAGAATAAATGAGTTAATAGGGCCTTAAAAGATACCTAATGTATAATAAGTATTATATAAATATTACCTATTATTATTATTATTAATGAATACTGCTATATATGTGTGATATGCATATAACATTTACAAGATAACATATATCTTATATAAGATATATCTACTTCCTGTATTTATCATTTATCATTGCTATCACTTTGTCTGCTTACTCTTATCGTTCAGGATATCTACAGAGCTTGAGGGCCCCTTAGAACATTATCGCAGTGGGACCTCCTGAAGGCTGTTATTCATAAGCAGTTTAGGCCTTATTGGTGGCATTAAATCCTGATTTTTGCCATATTTTACAAAATAAACATTTAGTTCAGGGGTTATTATAAAAATTATATTTGTGATTCTAAAATGTGAATTCTTTTAGACTTGTTATCCATGTCTCTGACAATATTTACATCCAATTAATTTCTCTTTTTTGTACTTTTTTATGTGACTTTCTTTTTTGCAATAGTTTTATTTTTCTCTTCCACTTCTTTTCTGTGCTCTTCCAGCTCACTTTTCAACTGTTCAGCTGTCTCACTATCTTTTAGTTTGATCTTCCTTATCTCTTTTTGAGGCTTCTTTTCTTCCAGAAAGTCTATGCCATCTTTCATTTCTCTAAAACTTTAACGAAGTAATCTTGTGAACTTTCCTGTTTTCTGTGGTAATGAATTCATTTGTACTTACTTGGCTGCAAGTGATAGACACTCAACTCAAATTAGCTTAGTGTAAAGGTATATATATATTCATATAACTGAAAACTCCAACAGCAATGTAACTTTTAGGAAAATCTAAGATCTCGACTGATGTCTTCAAGTCTCCATATACTTGTTAAGTTCTCTGTAAGAGGTTGCCGTGATGACTGCTGCCAACTCAAGACTCATATTCCACTGCTTAACAACACAGTTAAGAAAAGAGCATCTTTCCTCAGAGTACAACAGAGAAGTTCCAGGGAAAACTTTGATTGGCCCTGACTCAGTCACATGCCCATCCTGGATGCTATCAGTTTGGCTTCATAAATGGTTACTCTGATTGACCAGATATGGATCACATTCCTCTGGCAGGAAAAGGGAGAGGATGACTGTTAATCACACCAGAGCCACATGAAAAGACAGTGAGTTAGTTTCCCAAAAGAAAAGTGAGTGCTATCAATTTAGGAGAAGGAATGTTCACCAGCTGCCTTTGCTTGTGCTCCTTCCTCCCATTCTTATCATGAGAATTAAGGTATAACATCTAGACTAGTTCTCTTCTGTTTAATGTAGTCTTTTAATTGAGCTGCCTCTATTGAGACCAATTGGAATATTACCTACAGGGGCAGGAGGAGTGAATTGGCCAAGTTCATGTTTTAGTTAGGGTGTGCTATCTTAATAATGCTCTCACTGAATCAGCTACATTTCCCCAGGGTAAGTCAACCACACCCCACAGTTTTTATTTCATTTTCCATTTTTCTGGGAAAGCAAGAAATCAGTAATGCTATCTAAGCCTCTAGACTCTCCATGTGATTATTGCTTCACTTCCCCTTTCATCTGGGCTTACCTCTAATAGTCATTTCTGCATATCAGGCCTACAGGGCATGTCTGTTTTCCTTTATGTCCATCTATCATTTTAAAGAGAAATAAATCTATATAGACACATTCCCCTACTATGTTGGTGGTCTATCTGGGTCTCTAGATCACTGGAAAGGTTTCTTAGGATTGTGACATGTTTAGAGAAATCCCTATCCTTCCTATAGTCTAAAGTAATATATATTGGTTCTCAGTGTTCTACATTTCATCCCAAATTTTATTGTATTAGTCAGTATACTTGATGTCTTCTGTGTAACAAATGTTTGCACAACATTTCCCCTCTAAACTCTTACATTTAGAGACTTAAAACAATAAACATGTATTATCCATAGAATTTTGGAATTGGGAATTTGGATGTGACTAAAGGTCTCTCATGAGATTGTAGTCAAGATACCTGCTGGGTGTACAGTCATGTGAAGGCTCTATGGAGCCAGAGGATCCACTTCCAAGATGACTCACTTGCATGGCTTTTGGCAGTAAGCCTTAGGTCTTCATGACATCGGTCTATTCATGACATATCCATGAAATGTTTAAGTCCTCATGACATGCCACCTCGCTTCCCACAATGCCCATGATGCAAGAACACAAGCTGGAAACCACACTGCGTTTGATGATCCAGCCTCAGAAATCACACTCCATCCTTTCTGCAAGATCCAGTTGGTTACACAAGTCAGCCCTATTCCTTAGGACAGTAACATGAATACTGGGGGCACCTCAGGGACTGGCAGCTATAGGCAGATATTACTCATGGTTTTATAACAGAAATAGCTTCATTGCTCTGCCACTTAGTTGCGATGTGGCATTTTTGGTACAGAATAGGCAGGAAATATCATCCAAATTTGGAAATAAGTGCAATGTGTATCCTGGAGATGATTGAACCAAGTTTAATGTAAAGCCTGTACCAGTTTACAGTTTCAAATAGAGTCTAAAAACATCCAAATTTGGAGTTGCATTCATCATGTTTCCCCACAAGCAGAAGAGAAGCTAGAGTCTTGTATGAGCCAGCACTCCTCCTCTTTCCTCTTCAAACCCAATAAAGTAAATATATTCAGAAACTACGCTCACGTTGCCTGAAGCCATTGGTTGAGGGACACTTGCCTGTCTTCAGGTGTTGCATTCCCCTTCAGAACTGGGGAAGTGGGTACCACCCATCAGTCTCTAGGTTAGATAAAGTTCCCTTTGACCCCATATCTGGCCTGTGCATACCATTCTCAGGCAGGGACAGCCACAGGCATAATTTTGAAACTTCCCGTTCTCAGCACCTTTCTTTTCTCTTGGCGTTCAATTTTCTCCCCACAAGTGCCTCCTCTGTTTTCTTTCCTCCAGATCTTGTTTTCAGCTAGCTGTCATTTACATCAACAAATTTATGGAGGTGTTATCTGATGGATTGTACTTATCTCACTCAGAGCGGTTGCATTTTAATAGGGCTTACTTAAGAAAAAGATATCTTCAATACCCAAAGGAATAAACCCTTAACAGTGAATTTTAAGCATCATGGCTGAAAAGGTACTAGATAGAGTTAGAGAGAGATTTTGCAGTTAAAAGGCCCTACTCTTTGCTCTTTAAATCATTGCTCACAGGTTCAATGGCTTTGGGAGTTCAGTCTTCTTCATTTCTGTCTCTCCTATTTCCCCTTCCAGGTATAGTTCCCAAACCCATGGCTTATACACTATTTCCCCTTTCAAGTCCATTCCGTTTTTCCTGTGTAGCCACTCAGTCCACGTGCCTTCCTCTGAAAAGTGCCATGCTTTCTCTCTGCCCTCATTCAGGCTGGGCATCTTGTGGGGGTGTCTTCTTTACCCTTCTCATTCCCCACTTTCCTGAATTTCAAAATCTGATTCATCCTCTAAGTGCCAACATAAAAATCCCGCCTCTGCAAAGATGTCCCCCTCTCTTCCCCAGGCCCATCTCATTACTTCTATCTCTCAGTACCGGGACTCTCTGAGGACTTCACATGGAGCACAGGTAAAGTGCTCAGTAAGCTACTCATGGTGTGCTGGGCCACCCAAGTGACAGCTACTGGGCCAAATCAACTTAGCATGTCTGGCTCACAGGATAAGATTTGGCACTTTGACTTTCAATAGAAGTCTCAGAGGTTTTGTGTTTGTTTTTAAAGAAGGATACTTGTATGAAATAGCCCTGTGCTTTTGGCTGAATCATTTCCATTTCTCTGGGCCTCAGTTTCCTGCATTTTTAAGGTGAGAAAGTTGGACAAGAATTGTCCTAAAGCCTTTCCCAACAATAAGTTACTATGTCACAGCATCATGGCCCAGTCTCTCCAAAGTGAAGAATTAATATTTTCCTCACAGTGTGATAAGAATGGGTTTGTTTTTTTAGAGAACTGTGGACACATGTTTATGCAAATAGAATAACATTGACATCTCCACTGACTCATTCTGCCTGGAACTCCAAGTCCTACATACCCGACAACTGAGAAGGAGCATGACAAGAATACCACCCAATTTATCAAAGAAGGGAGCATCATGCCCTGTTCTTATTCCAAAGTGCTAGACAGTCACCCTCTTTCTCTGCAGAATGGGAAAATTCTGGATGGCTTATCTGGGCAGCATGAGGGCCAGGATGGCTGCCAAAGCACCAAGGGGTGTCATCACACCTGCGCTTCTCTTTATTGTCCTTGCTTAGAGGATTGCCATTGAAATGTAGGAGAAAACCCTAAGGGAACTCTAAAGCTGAGCAGGACATAGTTCTTTGACGATGACCACAGAAAAAAACAGATGTTCTTCTGATGGATGGACGTGGTTGCATGTTCTGTCCCGCTTTGATGGGTCCGAGCAGATGTCCATTTCCAAGAGAAGGATAATGGGCCTGACTTTTTCTCTCTGCCCACCATTAAACCTTCTCCCTCTCCTGCGCCCACACTCTGCTCCTGTGGTAGATGCTATGGCAGCCGGGCCCAGGGCCTCTTTACCAGCTGGTGCCCCGACCCCTTCTGCTGTGAGAGCCGGCTGCCAATGACGCACAGCTGCAACCTTCTCCAAGAACCACCCCTCAGAGGACAGGAGCGGCCTTGCCTGGGAAGATAAGCGCCCTCCCCAGAGGCCCACAGCCAGTGCCTGACATACGTGGGCATATAGAAAAACCCACCCTCTTGTCTAAAGAGGGAGAGCTGTTCTGTGTGGTACGTGCTCCAGAGCCTTTCTTGCATGGATTGGACCACGGTCAGGCTCCTCCCCTGCCCTACCCTGGGTCAGGCTCTGCTTCTAAGGAACTCAGCCTGATTGAGCTTGTCTCTCGGTCTCTCATGTTGCATGACCGCTACTGGAAAAGCCATTTTAACTGGTAGGCAGACTGCTTTGCATATGGCTGCCCTTCGGAGGTTTTAGGTAATCCCTAACACATTTCCTCTGTGGTTTATTTATATTTAAGGGGCTAGTGGGCCTCTAGTAGTAATGTTTGCAGATCCCTGGGGAGGAGGAAATGAGGCTTCATGGTGGTGGAGGAGTACTGGCTTGGAATGAAGACTGAACTGCCTCCAGCTCCCTCCCAATGGTCATTTTGACCAGGGATACATTGGTATAGCTTTTGGGTCGGTTTATTCCTCTGTCAAGTGGAGAGAAGGAAAAGATGAGCCCCAAGTTCCCAGCCTACTCTACTATTCTAGTGGTTTATGATTCACACTCTTTTTTTTTTTTTTTTTTTTTTTGGTCTTCATATTTACCCAGAAGAAACGTGCAGGAAGAGGCACACATGTGCAGGAAGAGATATGTAGATGGGGTGGATCTTAAACTCAATTGTTCATTTCCTATCTCTGAAGCAGAGAAGCCACACACATATTTTAGTGATATTTATTCAGCACTTAATGCCTTCAAAGAACTTGAATAAAATGGTCTAAGGACCTACCTGTTTGGTGGGAAGCTGGCAGCAGGCTTCCTTGCACTCTGGCAACCACTCAATGTCTGCTCTTCTTGGCCCTGCATTTACAGAATTCTATGAGAGCCTGTCAGAAAAGGCAAAACCCGCTCAGATCAGCACAGGACTCATTTATAAAAAGGAGAGTGCTTATTGAACCAATCACAGACAGCAGCATTCATTTGAAGGGTAGAGTTCACTTGTTTTTCCTTCCCTTTTAATTTTCCAAAATGCCTTCATAGCCAGTCCTTCACCTGATCTTCCTGGTGACCTTGTAACGCACTGTCACCTCTATTTGGAAAACAAAGACGCAGAGGCTGGAAATGGTTGTGTGGCTTGATTTTAAAGTCATAGGTTAATGCTGAAAGCAGAATTTCTACCAAATCACACTGCCTTTCTCCATAGTCTAGAGTTTGCCTAAATGTTTTCAAAGGGAAACACCCAGCCCATTTCTTGGAAAGTGGATAATAGTTATCAAAAAAGGAGTGGCCTATGATGAAATAAGTTTGGGGAAAGCTAGGCTATGCAGGCTTCTTAAGATATGCTGGAGTTTTCATGCTACTTAAGTGTTCCAAGACAAGGCAATGCAAGTAGCAGAAGCAATTCCAAAGGTAATTGACCATACAGACCTTTACTTCCAGATTTTCTTGCATCTTAGAAAATGCTCTCATAAGTCATACTCACTGGCGTATATGATACCCACAGTATGGATATTTGGATGACTTCTGGTACCAAATAGGCATAACCTACTATTTGAACTATTTCAGTGACCAGCAATCTAAGGCTTCGGCTTTGCTTATTCATTTGAGTGTGTGGTACAAGTTAGCTATCAAGCCCTACTTGGTTGCAGTGAGTATCATTTCTAAGTTTTGTTTTTGAGAAGTTTCCCACAAAGGACTGACTGACCATTCTTGCAAAACTGATGCAGAGATCACCTTCTCAAATTTTCCAGTAGGCTAACTGGGCCTCCTGGTGTCCAACAATCTGGGCATTTGAGGTCTGCAGTTCTGATCCAGCTTAATAATATCTTAATTATAAGACTTACTCAAGCTGTTTTCCTCTGAGAAGCTTCGCAGTTCTCCAAAGCAGGTTGGAAATCATCCCTAATTACAAGTATTTAATTGCCCATATATAACACAATTTCAAGGGCTGTAATCCTTGTCTCCATATAGACATATCATACTTCCTACAATTAAATATCAAGCAGTGTTGGACTCAGTTTGTGCACCTCTCCAGATCGCTCTGCCCCACATGTCCCTAGGTCTTGGATTTTGCTCAATGGAGAGCCCTGGCTGCTCCCGCCCAGTTTCCTATCATCACTGGCAGCAGCTCAGGTGCCCTATTCAGACCTTATTGGATCTATAAAGGCTCAGATCCTCCTCATTTGGGAGCATAGATGAAACACCAGGACATAAGGCTGGGGATTGGCCCTTTTCCTGAGGGCTAAGAAACACCGCCTGGGGGAATTAGGAGATGGGGGAAGAATTAACAGCCAATGAGATAACATCTGACCAATAAGAGGCAAGAGGCAGAAAGAAGCCAGACAGGAAAACATTGCTCCTGTCCTCCCCTGAACAGATTTTTCTGAGGTGCAGTGGTTTCTCCTGACACTTCCAGAGCCCTGGGGGAAGCTAGCCGTGTTTTCTTGTGGAGCTGTGGCCTGCTCTGAGGAACCACCCCCTTAGACTTGCTTGGCCTGCTTCCCAGCCTTACTCTCTATGCCCCGGAATTATATCCCCCAGGGCATCACTAGCATTTAAAATCCGCCTTAAGCTCTGTTCTGCAGAACCCAGGCTGACAACTCCATACACAGACAAGGTTTGTTCCTATTTATATTTTTTAATATATTTTTTATTGATTTCAGAGAGAGAGGAGGGAGAGGAAAAGAGATATAGAAACATCAATGATGAGAGAGAAGCATTGATCGGCTGCCTCCTGCAAGCCTCACTCTGGGAATCGAGCCCAAAACTTGGGCATGTGCCCCGACCAGGGATGGAACCATGACCTCCTGGTTCATAGGTCAATGCTCAACCACTGAGCAACATTGGCTGGTCTGTTCCTATTTTTAAAATAATCATAATCATAGCCCTACTTCCTACTGCCCCTTGAGAATAAAATTGCAGTAATCCATTGCGTATAACCTTTTGTTTGCACTATAGGCTCTAACGTTGATCTTTTCCAAAGTCTCTCCTGCAGAGGACAGATGTAAGTAAGAGTTCATTAAGAACATAATTATGCTCTAGACAAGAATGCTGCCAGGTTTCATCACTGTTGAAGCATGATTATTAGCTCATAATCTTCCATCCCAATCCTGTCCAAGGAATAAAATGCATGCAGATAAAGAGGGGGACTAGCTTATGTGCATATGTTTTGGAGGCTGTGGGTTACGCACAGGCCCAGGAAGAAAGACAGATTAGTTTAATCATAAACTTTAACAAAACGATTACAAAATTGATTAATTCTCTGTCCTTCCACAGCAAAATCAACAGTAAAAGCCTAGTTCTCACTCTTCCGATAGGTCTATGCAGGGTTGGGGGTGGGGGGGGGGGGGGGCAGCTCTGCTTCCAAAGCAAGCAGCCATCACCGAACCATTGCCAGCCAAGTTGGCAGGTAAAAAAAGAGGTGGTGAATTATACTTAGCTCTTAAAGCTTCAACAGAATGTGGCAAAGTTATTTCCACTCACATTTTAGTAAGCAAAGCAAGCTCATTTCAAAGGAAGTGGAGAAAATGGTTCTACCAAATGTCCTAAAGAAGAAGTATCAGAATAGTTGATTTTAGCCCTAATGGCTATAGCTCTTTATACCATCCACAAAGGAAGAAATTGCATCCTGGGGAAGGAAGGTCAGGGAGCATTTTGTTCCTAGGGCAGCTTGCCCTGGCAGAGGTCATAGCGGATATCCAGGTGTTCTCAGATACCGGAAGGTGGTGTGTCCCCCCCTGTCCCCAACCCCCCAACCCAGGCACAACTTACTAACACACACACACACACACACACACACACACACACACACACACACACTCCTCAGACTACCTGGTATAAATATTTACTTACCCACCACCCCTAATAGAAGAGGGGGGAGAATTGGACTCCTCCTGTCTGTGTTAAACAGCTTGGGAGAGGGTGAAGTAGAAGCTTGCCAGCCCCATTCTGGGGAAAATGGCATTGAGACATCACACCTTAATTGTCCTCCTTTGCCAAGGGCCTCCTCCTCTGTCTGCAGGCTTAGCCTGACAGTACAATCAAGTGGCACATGAAATTCATTTCATCCAGATGCATCAGTCTGCTCTGGAAGCCTTTGCAAATGCAATTCCCAAGTTCTCTGCAGACAGTAGCCTTTCAGCCTAGAGGTTGGCTTGTTTTCAGTGGTGCTTTCTCAGCGAGAAAACGCTTTCCAGAGGGTTCCTGTGAATGGTTCCTCTAAACCTACACTGAAGTTGAAAGACATCATGGCCAGAGGCATTTTAAAGAAATTTCTGTTTCTTCTCTGGCTTTTGAAAAATCACGTTGTCAGAAGCCATTTTCTTTAACGATTGAGGGCTAAGTGGAGAATCTTATAGGATAAAGACAGAGGACTTAATTTATAAAAAAAAAAAAAAAAAAGAAGAAAAAAGAAAGTAAGAAAAAAGGACATAAAAATCATAAGGAGTTTTTAGGTACAGGAACCTAGATGCTTTGATACTGGGCATACTTTTATCACTCCATAAAAATGTCTTTGTTCCTACTTCAATCCCATTAAATGAGACAAAGGAGAAGAGCACGTGTCTCCTTTTTCCCTCTGAGGTTACTCCCTCTTTATGCTGCTCATGTGCCCGGAGGTTAGTGCATTAGTATCACCACGGCCCCCAAAGGTCTTGCCTGTCTGCTCACCATCTCTCAGATCCTCACCGGCCGCTTGCGGAGCAGGCCACAGTTTAATGAGACAAGCCCCCTCGGAGACTCCTCTTCCCTCTAGGAATTCAGTAAGTGCTTTATATAAAACAGTAATAGGACGGTTCAGCCAGACTCTCTGGCTCACATACACTAACTGTGTTCCCTTTGGGAAGGAAGAGCAGGTAGCCGAGTGATAAGGCCATTAGGACTGACTCCGCCGTGCAAACTGGTAGTCCCTGAAGCCACTTTTCTTGCCTGTTGTAAGCATGAAAGGAAGTCAGTGAATGGCTGATCAAAACAGACTTCCTGGTGGGGTATAAAGATGTCCATGGGCAGACTCTCGGTAATAATGGGCATAGAGTGATTTTAGCACAAAGATTATTGCTCAACAGAGGCTGGAAGCATTGGGCCCGAGAAGCTCAGAGGAGCTGCAGAGGAGTGATGGATGGGAAATCAGATATGCTGGCCCCACATAAGTGAGATTGCCTACTCCTGTCCTTGGAAGGAACCAAGGGTATCCTCTGGGAGCCTTCGCAATGCTTCCCAGAACTCTAGGAGACATCAGGTAAAAGAGGGCCACATACGTGAAAAAAAAATGTTCTCTTTACATATAACTTCACTTTCATCCTCTAATTCATAGATTTTTGCTTTCTTATTACTCTAGGCTTCAGGGGTACCTGCGCATCTGCCTGTGTTGGGTTCTTTTTCCTACGAAGTTGAGGGTGTTGTAAGATCTCAACAATTGTAAGATCAATAATTGGAGTTAGGGAGAAGTTAGTTAAAGCCATGAGGTGTGTCAGAATAAGGGATGAGGGATAAGGGATAAGAATGGGGTTTGAGATGTAAGTGAGCAGAACAGTATATGTATAGGGCAACATGAATAACTTTTGCTTTTCTTCTCCTTCTCTTTCTTCTTCTCCTTTTGCTTCTCTTCCTCTTCCTCCTCTTCATTATGTATGGTGTTTACTGATATCTCCTATCAACTGCACAAATTATAAAATCTACTTAATCTTTTATTTTATTTATTTATTTTTAAATCTTTATTATTGAAAGTATTACATATTCCCCCTTTTTCCTCCCATTGTCCCCTATAGCCTGACCCCATCCCCTACCCAGGCCTCTACCCCCTTATCATCTGTGACCATGGGTTATGCATATATGCATACAAGTTCTTTGGTTGATCTCTTTCCACCCACCCACCCTCACCTTCGCTCTGAGATTTGACAGTCTGTTCCATGTTTCTATGTCTCTGGATCTATTTTGTTCATCAGTTTATTTTGTTCCTTAGATTCCACATATGATTGGGATCATGTAATACTTGTCTTTGACTGGCTTATTTCGCTTAGCATAATACTCCCCAGGTCCCTCCATGTTGTCTCAAAAGGGTAAGAGATCCTTCTTTTTTACTACTGTTTAACTAGTGAGATGATTTCAAGATAAATCTAAAAATTTGTGATACCCTTCCTTTTCAGAAATGGGGACTAATTCCCCTCCCCTTGATTGTGGGCTGGACTTGGTGACTTATTTCTAACAACTAGAATAAAGCACACAGTGTATGACTTTGGAGACTAGATCATAGGAGGCCCTGTGGCTTAATGCTTGTTTCTTTTGCTCTCTCACTTGGAGCATTCATTCTAGGGGAAGCCAGCTGCCATGTCATGAGGACTCTCAGGCAGCCTATGGAGAGGTCCACACGGTAAGGAATGGAGGTTCCTGCCAATAGCCGCATGAGTGCACCATCTAGAAAGTAGATCTTCCAGCCCCACTCAAGCATCCATTGCCTGCAGCCCCAGCCAACATGCTGACTACAGCCTCATGAGAGTCCTGAGCCAGACCACTTAACTGAGCCACTCCCAAATTTATGACCAGCAGAAAATGTGTGAGATACGCTTGTTGTTTTAAACCACTAAGTTTTGGGGTAACTGTTTATGCAGTAACTGACAACTGTGATTGTGGTCACTATGATACAGACAGCGGTCCAAAGTAACAGATGACCCATATAAAGTCTAAACCAATGTTCCTCTAGTTGACGTCACAGTTCACTAGCACCTCAGAAATCTGAAGAGAAAGAAAAGGAACATGAACCCAAAGCTTTCCATCTAGTACTTGCCTCTGGCAAAATGAATTTGTTATTTTGAAGCATCTCAGGATTTGTTCCTGGGTACCTTTCCTTGGGCTAAGTGAAAACGTCCTCAAGTTGATGCTGTTTTCAAAGCTACAGTTATGTATTAAGTGATCATCCTTGTTAAGTAATTTAGAAAATACATTTTCCTATTCTGAGATTAGAGATTCTTCTGTTGGGAAACTGGAGCAGGAGGAAGGAGAGAAGGAAAAGAGGAGGTGTGAGAGAGAACTGAGTAAAAGTAAGATCTATGGTTCCTATCAGCTTACCTCAGAAGCACAAAAATGTAAGAAAATTTCATATTCTAGCAGCCACAGAAAAGGTGTCCTCTGCAGTTCAAGCCTTTATGAATTTGGTCCCTCAGCTTTTCATACCGAACTTGATTGATTAGCCTTTCTCAGCATTATATCTTGAAGACCTGCCAGGAGAACACTGTGAAATGAAACATCTGGCAAATTTTCCCAGATCCTATTATGAAATATCTTCAATTTTCAATTCAGTGAAACGTAAACAAGTCATTGTCTTCCCGGAAGTGATTCACTTTGCTGTCAGAACCACGGGCTGTGGGCAATGGAGGCTTCTGAGTCCCTCCTCGGGCTGATGGGCACGTGGGGTCTTGTCTTTTGCAGTCTGGGTTAGCTGAATGGTCAGGTAGCTCCTGGATGCTTCACCTAAACAAACGAATCTGCTCATCTGTGAGGTGGTTATTGTTTTAATTTCCAAGTGATGTACTTTGATGTTGTGAAGGAGTCAATTGTGAATTGACATTATATACAGCAAATAATAATTGCTTAAGTTCTGAAAAAAACTGTCTAACTTTATTTCCATTCCCATTTTCCAAACACACACACACACACACACACACACACACACACGCACACACATACACACACACACACACCGCTAGGCTTAAAAAAGGCAATGGAGACAACACAGCCACCTACAGCTGCTTGTAGTATCACATAGCCAGATTCTTTTTCAAAGGGAAGAATTCCAGCAGATCTTTTCGACGTCAGTCTGTCCTGAACTTAAATTAAAATGTGCAATACTTCTGAAATCTGTGTATTCCTTAAAGAGAACACAATGCCAACTAACTGGAAAAGGGACTCTTATTCTGGTAAATATTTCCAGGGACTTCTTTCTTCAATAAGGCATCGCTATAGATATAACATATAAAGATACTAAGCAGATACACTTGACTGACAGACCGAGAGGACTGAACCATAAGGACTCGAAAAAAGCACGTACTAGCTTGTGAACGCACTGAACTTCTGCCAGGAGGCTGTGAGTGACTTAGAGCCAGATGATTCCATCACAACACATATGGAGAAATTGAGGTCGGATGTGGGATAGAAATTTGGTTAGTGTTTCACATAAATGATGCCGGTGTGGTGCAAACAAGTCAGAAGTAGGATGTCGGGACAAAGGGCAAAGAGAAACAGCTCCAAAATTATAGTGGGCGAGCTTGATCCTAAAAGTACTGCAGCAAGCCCACTGAAGAGACACAGAAAGGACCTTCAACAGGACACCTTCACCACTGCCAGCATCTGGTCCAGGAGAATCATCCAAGGCTGTCTCAGCATCCACACAATGGAAGGCCTTCTTCCACAGAGATGAGCTCGGGATTACCTTTGGAGACATTAAATTATAAAGATGTTAAAAGAGGAGTCTATGATTAAGCCTTTTAAATATTTCCCATCTCAGGCACAGTGCTGGGCACATAAGCATCCATTATTTGTTGGAGTGAAAAGATGGATTGTTTCCAACATTTTGGATCGCAGCGTTGACCTTAGCTGTGTAAGTCTTGCCTTCCTTTTGAAGCTGAACCGAGTCAGAAAGGGGCTCCAACACTCCCTAAATCTCCTTCCCTGAAACAAATGAGCCAGCTGGAAACCTTCAAACTCAGGCCTCTAGTGGTATCGTTCGTGTAATTTCTCTATCTTTCATTTCGATTTCACCTTAATAAGCACTGAGCCTATTAACGCTTCCACCCAGGGAAGCAAGCAAGGAAGAGAAGAAGGAACACAACCTGCATTTTGCCTTTCCTTTTCTCAGGGAGCCAAATTATGTGATCTGTATAAAAGCAGCTCTCCTCTCCTCCTGCGGTCAGCCCCGGTCATCTCCTGTATCTGAAGGCACAGTGCCTCCGCGTGGGGGCGCTTATCTTAGTGGGGATCTGGTGGTGGCCT
Source organism: Myotis myotis (assembly GCF_014108235.1). NCBI lineage: Eukaryota > Metazoa > Chordata > Mammalia > Chiroptera > Vespertilionidae > Myotis > Myotis myotis. The sequence goes on from NW_023416313.1 coordinate 165,263,184, forward strand.
TTTAAAGGTGCCCCAAACTGAGCTGTATGTCTGAAATTCTCAGTGTTATTTATGAGAAGAAGAAGAAGAAGAAGAAGAAGAATGAGGAGGAGGAGGAGGAGGAGGAGGAGGAGGAGGAGGAGGAGGAGGAGGAGGAGGAGAAAAAGGAGGAGGAGGAGGAGGAAGGGCCTCACTGCTCTTCCAGTGCACTGTTGTAGAAAATGCTAGTGAACATTTTCATTTTCAGCCTCAGTTTCTTAATTCCTTGCAGTGCAAGAGGGACAGTAAACTAGTAAACTCAGAGCATCAGAGGCCCCAGGCTCACGTTCAGCTTCTTTGGTAAATACTGTAACCTGGTGCCAGGAATGGAGGACAAAGGCCTGGGAGCTTGGGTAAAGGCAGTCTGAGGGTGCTCTAATCTGTAGTATTTTTCCTATCACAGGTAGTTATCCTTTCTGTGAAGCCGGCTTGGAAATGCTAACCCAGGTTTGTGTACAGTTGGCCTCAGTCTGCCAGCTTGCAGGCCGGTCAGGCCAGGCAGCTCTGAGTGACCTGTTCTCTGTTCCAACCTCATCGATGGGTCACAAGTTTGCCACAATGTAAAAAGCCATGGGCAGTTGACCCAGGGAGCTAAGAGCAAATGGCCTTGGTGGTTTTTTTATTTGACACCGGAAAAAAAATAGCAAAGCTTATTCCAAAACAGCTTTGCAAGACCAGGGTTCAGAAAGCAGTGGTTAGGAAGCTTTAGAGGGGGCTAAATTTAGAGAAAGGAGAACCTTGATTCCTCTACTGGGCCCCCACACATAGGATCAGAGAGGAGAGCTGGCGTGAAAGCAACTGACCAGCTGCAAAGCATGGAATACAAATATGTGGACTCTTTCTATTCTTCTAATTTATTATTATTAAGCTGCTGAGTGGTGACAACAGTTCCTCTCTGTGGGTCCCCCTCCATAGGCCTCCCTGGCCTGGAGGAAGGGCCCTAGGAGACAGAGGCAGATGCTAGCTCATTTAATCTGTGTGCCTATAAAATAGAGAAAATTAAAGTAAGACCTGAAAAATAAGAAGCAAAAATAGGCTTTATAGCCAGGCAAGAGGACAGGTAGGCCGCACTCGGATTAGCTGTGTCCTCTCCTCCCTGTCCATCTGACCCGGTCCATCGAACTGTGATCCATAGAATGCTGAGCTTCTGCAAACTTCTAGCCTCAATGGCACCGACATTAAGAAAACAAATGCAAAGTTTATAATAAATGAATGAACGGGAAGAAAAACTCGTACTTTATGAAACTGAAGCTTTTCAGCCTGATGGGTAGGATGTCTCTGGGTGCAGAAATCATGAGCAACAGCAGGCAGATACCACTCTTTCACTTAAAGGGGCTTTGGTTAGGGAGGCAAGGGCACGTCCCAGAATGGGGTTGTCATGACAAAAGAACCTGACTGTGCATAATGAGGCAATCATGAGGCTGAGAGCTTGCGTTCGTGAGAAATGAGGTTTCCATTTCCACTGTGCCAGCCTCAGTAAGAGAGCAAGGAGAGGAGTGGAAGAAACGGATTCGATAAGGTCAGCATGGGTCCCAGTGAGGCGAGGCCAGCCTGAGGAGAGCACTCCCTGATGGGAGGCCTTTAGCTCAGTAGCTCTGATGTTCTATAGCCAGTGTCACTCTGTTTGCAGTGGGTGCTACAACCCTCTCAACGCTGCTTCAGGCCTTCAGGTTGAAACGCTAAGGTCAGGGTCCACCTGGTGACAGTGCTGCATTGGGTGGGCTGCGCTCATGTTGGAGGTACAAGCACCCCAGAGGCCAAAGGGGACTGAGAAAGTGAGGCTGGTGAGGAGAGAGTGCTCACAGGTGACCACAGGACCCATGAGGACCACTCAGGAATCCTCAGAAATGTCTAGGAGGGCACTAAATGAGTGGTGGGCTGGGGCTGTCTTACTTTAATAATAAAACCAAAGCTAACCCAAAAGTCGAGGACTGGAGGATATCGTGTGCCATGACCAGGAAGTGCCACTCCTAGTGATGGGAGACACAGAAACCATTTTGATGTGTGAGCACAATGGTGCCCATCATGCAAGGCAGGGCAGACCAACCACATCTGTTTCATAAATGCTGATTTAGTTGCCAATATTGTCCCCCCCAAATCCCAGGTAGACATCCACAACTCCATAACTCATCTCCTCTAATCTTTTCCCCAAATCTCCGTGGCTGCACAGCGATTAGCAGTCTGCGTCAGTCAGCACCTTCACGCCAGCCAAGGTGCGTGGGAGGCTGCAATGATTTATTGGATTTATTACTCTACCGATATGAGTAAACAGGCCAATCTTCTTCTTTTTTAAAAAAGGTCAGAAATGAAACTATGACTCCTGAGATACCATTAAGCTGAAATAAAATAATTGGTGGAGAGCTTTTGTGCAATATCATGCTAAATGTATAATGGTATAAAGTGAAATTGCTTTCTGCTCTTTGCTCCTTTTGTCTTATGGTCTGATTCTCTGCATGATATCATCTGATGACATATATTTTCCATCATTAAACCAGTTCAAATGTTACTTCTTTATTGTCCTGAGACTTAATGAAATGACTTCATTTTGGCTGTGTTCTTTAAGTTGCTATTTTGGGAGCAGATATTTCTCTTCTTCTAATTTATTATTATTAAGCTGAATTTACATTCAGATCATGAGTTTTGATAAATGTATACACCCGTGTAACCACTTCTCTAATCAAGACATGGAATATTTCCATCACCCCAGAAAGTTACCTTGTGTCCTTTTCCAGTTATTCCCACCCGCCTCCACCACCACACCACACCCCCCCACCAGGTAACACTGTTCTGATTTCAAAGTTTAGTTGTGTCTGTTCTTGAACTTCATGTATATAAAAGCATACCACGTGCAGTCTTCGGTGTTTGATTCTTTTGCTCAACAAGTTTTTAATATCTATCCATGACGTTATGTGTCAATGATTTGTTTATTTTCATTGTCAAGTCATATTCCACTGTGTAAATGTACCAGGATTTGTATATTCCTTCTCCCGTTGATGGACATTTGGGTAGTTTCCAGTTTGGGGCCATTATGAGTAAAGCTACTATAAAGATTCTTGTGCAAGCCTTTCTGTGGGTATGTTTTCATTTCTCTTGGGTTGGAGTAGCCTGGCAAGATCAAAGAGTAGATGTATGTTTAACATTAGAAGGAACTGCCAAACACTATTCCAAAGTAGTTACAACATTTTCATTTCCACTGACAGAATATGAGCGCTCTGGTGGTTCCACTTCCTGGACACAGTCTTTGATTGCAGCCATTCTAGTAGATGTGAAATGACATTTCCTTGTGGTTTTCATGTTCATTTCCCTGATGATAATGATGTTGAGCCTTTTTATCATGTAATTATTGGCCATTTGCATGTCTTTGTTTGAGAAGTGTCTATTCAAATATTTTTCTCATTTCATTGAGTCATCTTTTTATCATTTACTTGTAGACGTTTTTATATATTCTAGTTACAAGCTGTCTGCCATATCATAAATATGTTCTCTAGTCCACGGCTTTCCTTTTCATTTTCTTAACAGTATTTTTTCATAAAAAATTTTAAATTTGACAAAGTTCAGTTTATCAATTCATTTCTTTTATGTTTAGCCTTTTTTGTTTCCTCTGAAAAAATCTTTGTTTACGTGTTTGGGTGACCTTTTTGATGAAAACTTTTCTTTTTTTTTTTAAATATATTTTATTGATTTTTTACAGAGAGGAAGGGAGAGAGATAGAGAGTTAGAAACATCGATGAGAGAGAAACATCGATCAGCTGCCTCCTGCACATCTCCCACTGGGGATGTGCCCGCAACCCAGGTACATGCCCTTGACCGAAATCGAACCCGGGACCCTTCAGTCCACAGGCCGACGCTCTATCCACTGAGCCAAACCGGTTTTGGCAATGATGAAAACTTTTTAAAGAATATTTTTTTAAGTGTTCTCAATAATAAAAATTTTCTGATTCTCCATCTTCACCAACATAGGGTTTTGTTTTGTTTGTTTTTTTAAAAAAAAAAAATCATTTGCATTTTAATTACCCAAATGCAGTGGGGTGCTGGAAAACTGGCTTTCTGGGGGCAAGGGAAGCCCCGGTTTATAGTATTTGCTAATTTCCATAGTAGGAATACTCCCATCATGACTAATATCAAGCTATCAGTGGCTTAGCAACTGGCTTACAAAATTCCTGAATAGTTAACAATTAGCTCTTCAGAGTCCCTCCAGCATACCACTGCAAATGCCACATGAAAACAAGTGGCAAGAGTAAACCCTTGGGGAAAGGCTGTTCCCGGGGAAATTGGAAAGATGCCATGTTTTGAGGGACACTTGGACACCCAAATTGGAGAGTCAGTGACCATGACTGACAACAGAGCCTGACCTGACTTTCAAGTGTGGCTAATGTAAACAGCAGTGCAGCTATGAGTAATGCAAGAGCTGAAAAAATAAAAAAAGAGAGAGATTGAGAACTTAAAATGAGGAACCTACTCTCCTGGCAAATTAGTGGAAAAGCAGAGGTTCTGCTAATATTGCAATTATTGGGGAAATCAAGAGGCAGCTTCCTTCTTAATGGGAGGCTGGGGGACTTCACAGGACTGGAGGACAGACATGTAGACTACAGACAGAGGGAGCAGAACAGAAACCAACAGGGAGTGGTGACGCAAGGAAAGACCGAGGACCTGTGGACATAGCTTCCCTAGTGAGTTCACTTGGAGTAGGAATTACTCATGAAAGCCCAGTGAGATGGGAAATGAACACTTTTCATCCACAGCTGCGGCGGCCAGGTGCTCGCCTTGATGTGGTGACACAGGAAATGACCGTGGAATCAAGACCTTTAAGTCCTAACAGAGAGTCTCTCAGATGACTTTCTGTTCATCAAAAAGATAAGAAAAATTTTAGTAACTCCCACCACAGTAGTAAGCAGAAGGAGGTATTTCACAGTGATCATTCTACAAAGAATGTTCCTATTAGAGTAGGAACAGCGTGAAGATTTGCAGCTGCGAATGATTGTCTGTAGCAGCAAAAATAGAGCAAGGGAAACACATTCTAAAATCTCTATTCTTTCAAAATTAAGCTTTGGCCAATTATGGACTGAGATGTAGAAGTTTTTCCAGGTTATATATGTTAAGTTAATGTTATTTCACTGACTATATCACATATGCAAGCATACACATTTAACCTACTCTTAATAATAACAAAATGAATGCACTTACACTCACCACCAAGCTTATATAATAAAGCATCACCAATGCCAATACTTGTTATCCATCCCTTGATTGATTTCCCTCACTCCCCCCATTCATAAGGGAAACTTTTCTTCATTTCAAGCCCCAGTGGTTTTCCTAACTTTACTATCTGCTCTGCCATGAACTTAAAGGATGTTGTTGTTCTTCTTCTTTTATAATTCATCCTGCAGCTTTTTGCGTTCTGTTTTATGAGTGTTCTGTAGTAGTGAAATGTCATATTTCCAGAAACAGAAAGTCCACATAGTTGCAAGTATCATGTGACCATGTTCACACCCCACTCCTGTTAACAGCTGATTGCTTGAGTTTTAGACCAGAGACACGTGCGGCTTGATAAGAAATGGAGAAACAGAGATCTCCGTGGTTCATTTTGACCACTGGGTTTGAACGGTGTTAGAAATGGGGCTATGGGTACATACAACTTTCTCTCATGTTTACTCTGTTCTGCAGAGAAAATGGGGGAAGGGGAGCAGTTTCACATGTCACTCCCTCGTGATTCCCAGCTGTACTTCCTGCCTGTGGGTAATGTGCACTGCTTGTTTATCCTTCCCAGGGCTGCCTCCTTTTTGTTTGTCTGTTTGAACTGCTAGTTTTCATGGGTTTCTGTTTCCTAGACTAGGTATCCCTGATAAAAACAAGCCAGGGTTGGGGAGAAGGAAAATGTGATAGAAAGTATAGTAGCCCAATGTGTGAGTAAATGGGAGTCTAGCCAGGAAAACAGAAGCCTTTGCAAGTACAAGATGAGAAAAAAGTAGTTTTACAGAAAGTAAGTGAGTACAGAAAACACAGTTTATTCTTATATTATTACTTGTTAGTTATTGTATTATTTTCCATACAAACAACTGTAAAATCTACTTTTGCCCCACCTTGTATTTCCAAAAGAGAGAATTTAATGCAGGAAAATGGTAAAGCAAGTGATGGAACAGCTGAGCACCAGGAGATAATGAGGTAAAGTAGAGATTAGCAACAGCAGGGAGTCACTCTCTTAACCTAGGAGAGAGAGAGACGGGGGAGGAAGTGTTACTTGAGCCAAGGAGTTGGGTCATGTGGGGGATCTGTCTTATGAGAGCTGGAGTGAAGGAGGAGGCATGGCTGCTGCCAGAGAAACCATCAAGCGTGGACGGAGGGAGAAATAGCTGAGCATCTCCCTTGCCCCTGACCTGTAATTCTTCTGTTAGTGCCTTCCATTCGGTGAATTCAGCCAGCAGTCAGAGGACCCTGGACCTGTAGCATGGAGCAGAGGAGAGGAGGATAAGGAATGAGCCTGAGGCCAGGACTGGTATAGTGTGGAAGCTGGGAATTCTCTCATGTTCAGCAGAATTAAATAACCACGACTGTCATGTGTGTGAAAACAACCTAAATGCCCAACAATGGATACATTTAATTAATTATGAAATATAACATGGCTTTAAAAAACAATATTTAAAAACTTGTAATTATACAAGAAAATAAAGTTTAAGATAGGAAAATATTGTAAATAAGTGCAATACATATATATATATATATATATATATATATATATATATATATATATATATACTAGAGGCCCGTTGCAGGAAGATTCCTGCAAGAATAGGGCTTTCTGAGACGGGAGCGAAGCAGAGAAGGGAGCGAAGCCCACTGAGACGGGCTTCACTCCCTTCTCTGCTGCCTCACTCCCTCCCTTCACCGCTTCGCCCTCGGCTCCCTCCCGTCTCCACCACCTCAGCTCTCTCCCTTCTCCGCCACTTCACTCCTTCCCGTGTCCACTGCCTCAGCTCCGTTCCTGTCTCTGCTACCTCCAATCCCTTCTCTGCTACTTGGCTCCCTTCTGCAGTGCTTGGCTTCCTTCTACACTGTCTCCAGTCTTTGCTGGGTGCCTGTGTATGCAAATTAATCATCTTTGTTGGATTAATTTGTATACTCTTCTGATTGGCTGGTGGGCATAGCGAAGGTACGGTCAATTAGCATCTTTGTCTTTTATTAGTGTAGCTGTGTGTGTGTGTGTGTGTGTGTGTGTGTGTGTGTGTGTGTGTTTTGCATGTATATGACTGATCCCCCAGGGCTAGGTCAGGCAAAGAATAAGGTGAGTCTGGAAAATTGTTTTTGTGACAGAAAGTAAGAAAATGATAAAAAAAACAAAACAAAACGATGGAGACATGTGAAAATTTCACTGACCAAACATGAAAATTTGAGTGCTAAAATAAATAATATAAGAATGTATTACATGTTGAATAGAATAGGAAGCCATGAGTCTACACTGACATAAATAAATGAATAAATTAATTAATAAATTTAAGCTCACTCTTAGGTTCAGAAATCAACTAATATATGTAAAGAAATGGTGGTATTGGAAAACCACCATTTCCATCAAAGTAATAATTAATTCAGGGAAGAAACATACCAAAGGTTGCTAAAAATTGGGGGCAAAAAGTGGATGAAGAATACAATTTTATATAGTCTCAAAATTTCACCGACAATATATTTATTAATTACAAAGGAAAAAGGGTTACTTTACAGGGGTGAAGCCTGGCAGACACCATCTCAATCAAGTGAGCCAAGCTGTCAGCACCGTTTATGGGACAAGCAGACATCATGTGTCACTGGATAGGATGCACTGGAGTGAACTACAGCATCTGTGATAGTCCCTCCATGAAATGTATAGAGGGCCTCATCATAAGGAAGCCCTGAAAACCCCAAATTGAGGAACATGCCACAAAAGGACTGGTCTGCAGTCTTTGAAAATGTCAAGGAAATGGAGGTCAGGAAAGACTAAAGACCGTTTGTGATTGAAAGACTGGAGAGACTGACATTAGGCCTAATGGGTGATCCTAGTGTGGACCTTCTGCTATGAGGGATGTTGCTGAGACATTTAGCAAAACTCAAATGGAGTTCTGGGTCAAGGTTATATGAAGGTTTTTCTACTATCCTTGTGACTTTTCCATAAGTTTGAAACTGTCAAAAAAATCTTTTTTCAAGGCACAATAAGTTCCCAGTAGCCAATAAAGAGAAGGCAGGGAACAGGGGACCCTGTGCCTAGGGAGGCCATGGTCATTGCCAATGTTTCTCACAGCATTGCCCAGCAAAATCAACCTGCGGTGAACGCCCACTGTTCCCGCAGTCTCAGAGGATGAATGGAATGCAGTGAGTGAGCGAGGGGGACTAGTGATGGGATGGGGTGAGCAAAGAGGCTTTCCGATCTCTGGATATTCTGTCTGCACAGTCAGGTAAGAAAGAAAACAGCAATTCAGTGAGTGCAGGCAACACAAGGAGGTAAGGACAGAAAAGTAAGGGGATTGAGAAGCTGGAATCCAGGCAGGGAAGTGGAGAGCAGAACCCTTGGTGAGAGAGGCAGAAGAGCTGGGGGTGGAGGAACCTCTGCAATAAAAAAAAGAGGAAGGTGGGGGTCTGGGAAGACAAGATTATTAGTCAGGTTGTAAAACTGGGCAACAAGAACTAAACCAAAAATTTTAAAAACTAAAGACTATGTCAAGCCAATAAGAAGCAAAAAGTCAGCGATCCTCATAAAGATAGGTGGGTGATGTATTGGTCATAGAAAGTGAGATTACAGAAAATTAACATGGCTTCTGTATCCAAGAGTTCATGGGAAAGGCTGGTGGATGAGAGACAGAAATATCAATTTTAGGAGGGACAAAGCACAGTCAGACAAAAGTAAGGGAGTGCACATAGTTGATGGTATCAAGACTACACAACCCAGAATGTGACAAAACATCAAGTTTAGAACAATCACAGCCTAATATTCAAAAGTGGCAGAGGAAGGAAATACAGAGATATTCCCTTTAAATTTGCATCTTAACAACAAGAAAGAAACTGGTTCCATATCTTACACAGTAACTAGGTGAACACCCCGTGCTCATCCAGTTACTGGAATCAGAGGGAGCGAGATGAAAGAGGGAAGGCGCACCCAGCACTCCCAGCTGGGACCTCCTGCTTCTGATCTGACTGAGGGAAGACAAGGCGTTCCCTGCTCAGCCTGAGGGCATTCATCTTCCATCCTCAGTACCTAATACAAGTGCCCGTCTCCTCACAGTTGCTCAATAAATGTTGTTTCAATTATCTGATGAATAAAAAGTTCTCTCAAAGGATAAAGGCAAATACAGAAAAATGAAAAGGTCTGTCCTAGGAGATGAAATCTCTGCGAGAGTGTCAGGAGTAAATAATTATAGAGTAAAAAGTTATTTTAAGGCTACCTTTTAGATTTCATTTTGAAACATTTTGGAACAAACCTGTTGCAAAGATTTTAGCCAGTCCTTTTTCACTCCAAATTGCAGGTCTGGTAATTCTTTCTAGCCCGTCTTAAGAGAGTACTGTATAAAATTTCAAATAGACTCTGATATGGAAGAGAAAATAAATTATTTTAGGGGGGTATTTTTTCCCTTTTTAAAAGAAAAAGTGGAGAACTGTCCTTTTCTGATAAGAAAGACTAAGTTTCAAGGAAGACTTGAATTTAGGAAAGTTAGAATCTTGAAAACCCTAGGGAATAATAGACTATCCTGAAAGATAAGAAGGCCTCAGGACTAGCAATTTAAATACTTCTCTTGACTTATTTATTTTTATTATTATTATTTTTTTGGTTAATCTTCACCCGGGAGTATTGTTCCATTGCTTTTTGGAGAGAGTGGAAGGGAGAGGAAAAGACACACAGAGAGAAGCATTGATGTGGGAGACATGCAACCAGACCAAGGCTGGGGACCAAGCATGCAACCAAGGTACATGCACTTGACCAGAATCAACCCAGGACCCTGCAGTCCAAGGGCCAATGTTCTATCCACTGAGCCAAACTGGCTAGGGTTTGTGTTGACTTCTTTTGATAGATAAATGCTGGCAGTAGTAGAAATGGCCAGAAGAGTCCAAACAGCCACTTACCCTAAAATCGCAAGACATAGTCAGATCACCATAAAGGCCTGCATTAGTCAAGTTTCTGCAGAGGAACAGAACCAATTGGATGCATTTAAAGAGATTTATTATAGAAAATTGGCTCACACAACTATGGAGGCTAGAAGTCCCACAATGTGCTATCAGCAAGCTGGAGACCCGGGAGAGCGGAGGTGTAGGTGCTAATGTTAGCCAAGGCCTGAAGCAGGAGCACTAATGGTGGAAGTCCCCATCTGAAGGCAGAAGACCACTGTGTCATCTCAAACAGGCAGAGAGAGAGTGGATTCTCCCTTCCTCCACTGGTTTGTTCTCTTCAGGCCCTCGACAAATTGGATGATGCCCACTGGCAGGGAACAGGACAGCCTGCTTTACTCAGTCTGCTGATTCAAATGCCAATCCCCTCTGGAAACATAGACGCCCAGAATTCATCTTTATCATGGTGCCCAAATACCTGGACACCCTACAATCCAGGTAAGTTGACACATAAAATAAACCATCGCAGGGACTGATGCAAAGGAAATGACTCAGAGAGAATCTGAAAGATACATTGTGTTGTAAACTGAGGTTAAAGTCATAATAACTTATAACTAACAATAAAGGGCACAGAATTACAGATTAAATAAGGCTTAAAAAACACACCTAATGACCTGTTCCTTGGTGAAAGATTTTTTTAAAGGCTCCACTTGCCCTAGTTGGTTTGGTTCAGTGAATAGAGCATTGGCCTGTGGACTGAAGGGTCCTGGGTTTGATTCCAGTCAAAGGCATATGCCTGGGTTTCAGGCTCGATCCCCAGTAGGGAGCAAGCAGGAGGCAGCCAATCAATGATTCTCTCTCATCATTGATGTTTCTCTCTTCTCTCCATTCCTCTCTGAAATCAATAAAAAATATATATATATTTTAAAAAGGCTCTTCTTTCTCAGTGATTTGGCTAGAGAATTAAACCAAACCAGGAAAACTCTGAGGGCAAACACTGATTATTAAAGGCCTTCTTTAATACTGAGTTCTACAAACTTAGAACACAAATAAATGGTGACAGAAAACATCATGATGAGAACAAGTATCATTAAACACCTGAAATATGAATTGAATTCCATTCTGCAGAGTGAAGAGCTCTCAAGATGAATGAGTCAATATAGAGCTCAAGCTTCTCTTTCTCTTAGAGCAGAGTTCATACCCCCGCTTCTGGGCAGGCTTTGTCTTCCCGAAATGCAACTCTGGCCAAGAGGCAGATGGAAGATACCGAGCGGATGGGTTCTTGGCGTGCTCTGAAGGTCTGAGGTGGACTGACTCCTTTGGGAGCCATGTTTCAGGAAGGGAGACAAAAAGAGATCACAGAAGCCAGAATTCCCTACAGGATCCGGTATTAGTTCTTATGGGAAACCCTTGATTAGAAGGGATCATGAGACCCCCCAAGGCAGAAAAAATCTCCTGTATCTATGTGTTCAATGAGCAGTTATTAAGCACCTACGACGTGCAAAGCATTTGGTGTTAACACCACTCAGGCTCTGTTCCTAGCTTGGAATGCTAAGCAGGTGTCATTGTCATCAATACCGTGTGTGGTTGAATCATAGTGATAAGAGGAAGGCAGTCAGTGAAGGCTAAGATGAAAGTGAGAAAATGGCTCTTCTCTATGTGCTAAGAAATTAGAAAATGAAAGCTAGAGTGCTCAAGGTGCATGGAAGGTGCATGGTTTGCAACAGGAATTCACTGGGAAGGGGGATCTATATTTTGAGACAAATTTTAAAATTGACTTTCTATTTAGAGCAGCTTATATACTATTACAAGACAGGATGATGGACTAGGGTAAACTTTCAAGGTCATCTCATTAAAAATTCTATCTTGAGCCCTAACCGGTTTGGCTCAGTGGATAGAGCATCAGCCTGTGGACTGAAGGGTACCAGGTTCAATTCCGGTCAAGGGCATGTACCTTGGTTGCAGGCATATCCCCAGTAGGGGGTGTGCAGGAGGCAGCTGATCGATGTTTCTCTCTCATCGATGTTTCTAACTCTATATCCCTCTCCCTTCCTCTCTGTAAAAAATCGATAAAATATATTTTAAAAAAAAATCTATCTTGACTTATTAGTAGACTGTTTCTATTCTTAAATATACCTAATGCTTAAAAGAGTTAACTCACTGAACTAAGCAGCTTCAGGCCCAAAGAGTGAATAAAACAAGGCCTCTGCCTTTAATGGACTAATAAAGAAAGACAAAAGCAAGTGCCCAAATAATACTGTATTTTAAAATTGCTGTCAAAAGAGTAAAAATAAAACCACAGTCAAACGCTACTTCAAAGCAGGCAATGAGAAAACTGTGGTAGATTGACTACAAAAAGTCCCCCAGATCTTCATTCTTCCCATCCACGCCCACTGCAAGGTGACTTTGCAGTTTCTTCCATACAGAGTAGAGTCTAGATGCCCACCCCTTGAAACTGAGTTGGCCTATGGCTTGCTTTGGCTAATAGAAAGCAGCAGAAGTGATGGTGTGCCAGTTCTGAGCCTAAGACTCAAGGCGCCTTGCACAATCCTTCTTTCTTTCACAACCCTGTCACCACCATAAGACCAAGCCCAAGCTAACCTGCTGGAGGATGAGAGACCATGCAAAAGGAAGCAGTGTTGTCTCAGCTAAGGCTATCTTAGGCCACCTCACAGCCAGCTAACCCCATCACATGTAGGAGAGCCCAGCCAAGATTAGCAGATCTTTCTGCCATCACATAGTTGTCCACAGATATGGGTGAACACAATTGAGACCGTAAGAACCATGCAGCTAACTTCTGAGGACAAATCAATGTCTACTGCAATATGCTATTACATTGGTTATTTATCACTCAGCTTTATTGTGACAATTGGTAACTGATACCAAAGGCTTAGGATGTAGTAATCTTTCAACAAAGCCATGAAGAATGAGGAGGATTGAGGATTATGACAGACAGTATAAATGGGGAGAATTTCAGGCAAAACGCATAGTATAAATAAAAGCATGGAGAAAGCCCAAGCTATGGCCGCAGAATGGCCACAATCCAGTTTAATGAAGCAGGTTCAGAATTTCAAAATGACCATTTTGAGATCAACTATGAGAAATGACTGAGAGGGGTGGCCAGCAGCCCTATTGAAAGAGGATGCATTCTGGCACAAGGTCCCTTAGATGCTGGGGCTGTCAGATACAGTTTACCCTCCTCCCTGGTTGGGCAAAGAAGTTGCAAGGTATGGAGAGAGTCAAATCTTATAGTTGCACCTGTTTCAACACATGCACCTAAGCAGGGTAAAGAAGCAAATACTTCCTTAAAAAATAACATGACTGGATTGTGGAACAGAGAACTGGGACAAGTGAATACAGATGTTTTCACTGAGACCATTTTTGTTTAATTTTGCTGGAACTTAGAAGTACTCAAATCAGACTTTTGTACTGGCTTGTTATTTTGCCAAGAAACAAAATTTAGGAGCCTGCAGGTGTTACTGAGATGCTATTACATTGGTCTGCTTCAAAAATCTTTGTGGAAGTAGGTGGCATATGAATAATCAATAAATAACTAATCCCTTCTAAAGAAACTGGAAGGAAAACAAAACACAGTGCCAACATCCTCATATCGATTGTTTGCTTTTGTTTTATGTCCCCACTCCCACTTCCTGTAACTGCCAGGATGCTAGGTGACCTTTCTGTGTTCAATTACCCAAAAGAAACACGCAAAAAATGAATGCCAGAGGAAGAGGGAGGTCCCTGTGCCGGGTGTCTTGTCAAAATAGCCACCCCCAAGCTCTTTCCTCTTTCGGTGGGATGTGTGATGCTTGTTTGAAATGAAGAGAGAATGAAATGGAGAAAGCATACGGCTATGAGGCCAGAGAAGGTAGACGAGGGCTGGGGATAGCTAAGCAAAAACAAATCTTAGCAAGTAAGAGTCTCAGTGCCATTCTTTGAAATACAGTGGTTCCCAAATGGTGCATTCCTGGGAATTCTTCAAACAGAATTCTCAACTCAGATACTTCTATCAGGGAGCTCTCAGTAATTAGATCCAGTTATCTGGCCCCACCCCATGACCATTTCCAATCTGGTTATTGCACAGACAGAGCCTCTTGCATAAGCAATGCTGAAGAGAATAAGAAAGATGTTTCAAAGATATTGCTACTTAGTCAAGTGTCACATACCACTTTCTCCAGCAAGCACAGGGAAAATAATATTAATTTCTTTTCTTATTACTTTATTTGCATCTGATGCCTTAGGTGCCTAATACAAGCTACTTTATTGCCTTGGATTATTTCCTGATTTTAGTGACTATTTTATTTCACTATTATGGAGCTTCATAAGAGGTGCAGGGAGTGACACGGGAGAACTTCAATTTGAATTATAAAATTTCTCATTTGCAGTTTGGGCACAAAGACAAAACAGGGCAGTTCATTTCATAGCCCTCCAGCCAGAGTCCACACAGGCAGGGAGACTTTTCACAGTCCTTGAGCCTGTGCATGTCAGGGCCATCATCTAAATCTACAGTGAAACAACTCAAAACTTAAGAACCTCTAGTGCAGCGGTTCTCAACCTGTGGGTCGCGACCCCTTTGGCGGTCGAACGACCCTTTCACAGGGGTCGCCTAAGACCATCCTGCATATCAGATATTTATATTGCGATTCATAACAGTAGCAACATTACAGTTATGAAGTAGCAACGAAAATAATTTTATGGTTGGGTCACAACATGAGGAACTGTATTTAAAGGGCCAGAAGGTTGAGAACCACTGCTCTAGTGGGAGTTAAGAGAACACAGTAGTGTGGGGAGCAGGTGAAGGGGGCAAAGAAGAACATTGTGTCTATGCTCAGGACTCTAGAACCTGTGTGCAGGCTGGAGATTATGGCTTTGCTTAGTGCCCACTCAAAGAGTACCAGAGTGAGATGTGTCCTGGGGATTATAACCTTCAAAACTCCCCATTACCCCAAGGGGAAACTGAGGCTAATAAAGGAAAAGATGTCACACATAGGTCTTCCATCTCCTAGTAAGGGACACCACTATACCATGAGCATTATTTAGAGTCATCCATGTTTCAGCCTAAGGACCCCCTTCACCACTCACAGACACACACACAAGGTTTCACTAGCCTCAGATTTCTGAGCACTGAGATATTCATCTCTATCATGCCCCTCCCCCCCCAAACCAACAACACAGAAGGGCACACATCAGTATGTGTGCTTGATTGTCCACCTCAGTGACTAATCCAGGAAGTACATGGCACAGGAATGATCACTAAATAATTAATCCCTTCTAGAGAAACTGGAAGAAAAACAAAAACACAGTGGTGACTTCATAGTGATTGTTTGCTGGATGAGCTCCACCAAATGCATGCCCATCATGGCCTGGCTCCCCAGACCACACTCTGTTAAACTCAGACCCGAAGACCTGGTTGAACTACTTCAAATTACCCTCCCTTTATCACAGCAGGTTGTCTGTTGATCAAAAGAAAATGAACGTCCTCATCTTTTCTGGATGAGACACCTTCTTTAGGCCACCAGTCATTGAAGGGATGAAGGCCATAGACTTTCTCAATGAGACTCATACCCCAGCTGTCTCATCACCAAGCCTGGAATTACAGTCTTCAGGTGTTATCCTGAAAAAGGAATGAGTGCCAAGACTGCTCATGAAATGCAATTTCTTCTCTTGCCCACTAAAAGGGCATAGTAACACTGGCTAACGACATGGATTTCAAGGGCTGAGATAATGATTCTTCACCCATGCTAACGGAGCAACTACTTTTCCCCCAATCTATTTTTTGTGAATAATCACTTCACTTTGCCTATGGACAACAGAATCATCAGCATATTAGCAACTTCCTGTGGACATGTTAGGAGTGGTGCTGGGAATAGACTTCATGGTATCTACCTTTTCATCATTGCCTTTGACAAATGCCTCCTCATCTCCAATTTCCTTGTACAAGAATATCGGTTATCATGTCTTAGCTTGTGATGCTTGATTTAAATCTCTGATTTATTTTTACTCCCATCACCAGTGCCAGCGTGGGAGAGTTCAGACATGTTTGCCTCTGCTCTGAGATGTCAGAGAAATTAAAGAAGAGGCAGATTTTTCCTATCAGTCAGTTAAAGACTAATTACAACTGTGCTTTCCAGCAAACCAGTGATTGTAGGCTAATTTTCAGTTATGAAACAGAAACGGAGGTTAATGAGGCTAATTGTGTTTACCAGCATTTTTGAACAAAAGAAAAGAAGCCAACTCAATTTTGAAGAGAGTTCTTTGTCAGGAACAAATTGAGGAAAATTACTACAGTTGTGTGAGCGCTTCCTAAAACTGCTAGTGCCATGCCCAGGAAATGAACATCCTTCAACACAAGCTAGCAGCCCAGAAAGTCAAGTTCTTAGACAGTGAGGCTTTCCTGATCCAAAGGGCATTGCTGCATGACAGCAATAGCTCAACTCTTGGAAGCAATACTAGTGAGGAGACATTCAAGTGGCCAGCTGTCAACTCCGTGCCATTGTGCAAGGGGGAGAGGCAGAAGGAATTGGCATAGGCTGATGTCTGATAACCCAAGATATGGCTTTGCCTCCTTCTAAATATTGAGGGAGGTGACACAGACAAGGAGCCACCTGAGAATACTGAATCCAGTTGAGATTAATGTGGCCCTGTCACCCTCATGGTGAGGTGACTGCAGTAATGACTGCCTCCTATTTGGAATTGTCCATGAAAGCTTCATCCATTCTTTCCAACAATTCCATCAAGCAGGAAGATTGGTTATAACAACTCCTAGGGGAAAAAAATAGCAGTCAAGAAGCCAGTTTCCTCAGGCCATGCACAGCTTACCGTGTAACAGAACAAGCAGCTGAGCTAACGTGTTGCTTCAGCCCTGAATGGGAGGCAGCAGGCACTGCCCATATTTCCCACGTGACCTTTGCCCACTTGCTTTGAAGGCTCCTCCCCTCTGATCACACTAGGGCAGTGTTAGCTGTGCTCTGGACCAGGTTGACATGCGGTCATCAATATCAGGTTACTTTGGTTCTAAATTTAGTTTTCAAGATCTCAATGTCTCTAAAGCGGCCTCTACAGAGAGTCCTTTAGGGACATCAGGCAGACGCTAGCGGGCAGAAACTTTAAAGAGGACAGTGGTATTTTGAGATACATCACAGTGCCTATTCTCATTCTAAACATGCCCCTTTTTAAAGGAGGTCTCAAGTTCTTCAGATTGTTTGAAGTAACCAAATCTGTCGATAGTCATCATGATGGTGATGACTTGTCCATGACCCAGCCAGGGTCGGTGGAGCACATGCTGTGTGCCTGAGGAACACAAGAGAAAAATAAGATTGGGCTTGCACTGAAGGAGTTCACTCTTTGCCAGGTAGACCAAACTCACCCACGGTTAACAAAATTGGACATGAAGCAAATCGTATATTTTAAAAGACTGTCATATTGTGTTTAATTAAATGCCGCGGTGCAAGATACAAGTGCTGGAAACCATCAGAAAACTGAGATCATTCATTCACATTCACCAAGGCTCAGGTCAAAAGCACCTTCTTTGACCTCACTCATCTTTCTAGCCCAGAAATTTTCAACTGGTGTGCCTCGGCACACTGGTGTGCCACAAGAATTTTTAAAACGTGCAATGCCTGTTTGGTCAGGGACACTGACCTTTTTCCCCTTAGACTGTCAAATAAAAAAAAAATGACAACACAACAATAACCATCTGTGTGGATGAATCAAAATTATACCTTTTTATTTGTCAGATCGGCAAAAAATATATATTTTTGGTGTGCTGCAGAATTTTAGTAATTACTTTATGTGTGCCATGAGATGAAAAAAATTGAAAATTGCTGCTGTAGTCAGTCAGTCAGTCAGTCCCATTTTCTTTAGAGTTCAACCTTGGTTTAGCGCCTAACTCACCATGCTGTATTTGTATACTTGTCTACTTCACTAATTTCGCCTTTAAATTGTAATCTCTTTCGGACAGGAACCCTAACCTACCTTTATATTCTTTATAGCACATAATAATGACATTAAGCTAGCACTCAATAAACATTCACTAAAATGAAAATGAGTGGGAGTTATTTGTGTTTTCTAGAGATTATTGGGTAAAGAGTTCTAGATAATATAAAAAATAAGCCAGAGCCAGAAGATTTAAGAGAGAGAGAGAGAGAGAGAGAGAGAGAGAGAGAGAGAGAGAGAGAGATGGAGAGTTGACTTTTTAAGAAAGGGAGAATAGATTGAGCCAAAAGAGAAAAAGTAACAAACTTTGTGGATGAGTGGTGGGATCGGTAGGGATCAATAATGGGATAATAGGTTATAAAGGTGAAAAGTTGAGACAGATTTAGGAGAAACTAGTTTAAGTATAAGAAGCTTAAGTTTGCCAAAGTTCAATTCATTGATCGCTTACATCCCTTTCTGAAATGCATGAAGGAGTTTCTGGGATGGACTTAGGTGAGCTCAGAAAGATGTTTATGACTGGAGCTTGCAAGTCTGAATGCCATCCTTCAAAGGCTTGAGCCAACAGCAAAGGTCTAGGATTAACCCCACGTACAAGGAACTGCTTTTTCAAAAGTCAGGCCAAGAAACTATTTATTGTGGGGATCCTGGCTGTGTTTGTATGCACACTGGCTTGGCCACTCTGATTAGTCTAGTTTGACTGGCATACTAAGTACCAGCTGAGTACCAGCTCACCGGAGTCAAAAGTGTTCATTAATCATTTTCCATTGTGGTGGGTTTTTAGATATTACATGCCATGCAGGCTACAGATTTCACATTCAGTTTTCCTGCTTTCCCATGGGATGCGCAGTGTCAGCTTAAGAGAACAAGCCTATGACCATGCTGAATTGTAAAGACTGCAGAATCGTCTAGTCTAGAGATGGTGGGTCGGCTCCTTTTTGTGTGGTCACAGGCCCGAGTGTGAGCCTCCCCATTCATGCAGAGGGACGTTTGGTCACAATAGGGCTTTGATGTCACTTGAATTCTGACATTCTACTCGGCACTCTCCAGAGCTCCCCATGGCAGAGCTGGCCCATGGGTGGTTCCCAGTGGGCAGAGGCTCAGCTCATTAACATTTCATGTCTATGAGATAACGGCATCTTGTTTTCGAATAGAAAACTAGCACAGCGTGGCACCCAAATTTCCCCCTTCCTGGGCAGCCTATGCACCACTGTTTACAAAATTATTACAAAAAGATGCATTCTTGCTATTTTATAGAGGGAGGGGGAGGGGGAGGGGAGTTAGAAGCAGCCACCGCCACCCAAATGTAGCCTGATTGTTTCTCATGTTTTCCAATCCAGTGTGCTGGAAGACTCTCTAGTCTCTCTCCATCTTTAGACCTAGAATTTCAAAAAATTCTAAAAGTGGAGAGAGAAGTATGAGAGTTCCCAGGGCAGATTCAGCCCATATGCTCTTCACAACCTGCCCACTCTTGGCTTTGCAGCCTTTACTCCACACCCAGTCACTTCACACCATCTGTCGCTCCCCACACATGCCTGTGCTTTCCTGCCTCGTTCACCCTGCCTGGGCCGCAGTTCCCCACCCTCGGCAAAGTGCCAGAAGTGCACAGCATTCTTGAAGGCCTGGATCAAATGCCATCTCTCCTAAGAGGCGGGCAGTGATCGCCATTCCCTCCCCAGCACGCCCACTGCATGACACTTTACACATTTGTCCATTACCTGAAGTGTAAGGTTGTTGGAAAGTCAGTGTTTTGGTGACTGTGTCCCCTGCTTACTCTTGAACTAAGTAAGGCATGAAATCCTCATATGGTGGCTGGCAGGAAGTGGGTGTTCAGAAATAATGTTTACTAAATGTACAAATAAATAGCCAAGTGAATTAAACAAGAAGGCCAAAAAAGGAAAGAGCTCTCCATTTTCACCTGAGTGAAATTCTTTCTAAGTAAGACAAGGATACCATTTAGCACTCTGTAGATTCTTCTAGGGCCTAAACTCCTCTTTGAAGATAGAACTAAATGCTTTGAACTTAGCCTTAGAGGAATCTGGTAACTGATAGGACAGAAGGAGCCTAGGGAGAGAAAGAGAACCAAAGGCACTCTGTTACCTCACTTGGGAACACAGAAAGCAAATTTGCTGCCTTAACAGACTAAACTTTCTTGCTGTGTATTTATGTGTGTTTGTGTGTGTGTGTATGTGTGTGTGTACACTCACATGAGTACACACACCCATGTGTGAGGGCAATGTGGGTATATGGGCTCAGAGGCAGGGCATGAATGAGAGGTGTGGAGCACATGGAGAATGAATTTGAGTAGATAGAGTTAATAACAGACTATCCAAAAATATAGAAAGCACTTACACATTGAAAATAATAACAGAATACAAAAATTAAAGAGCATTTGCAGATATTCAGAGACAACCTTAACCTCAGTCATTTAAAAATAAACACAAATATGTAGTCTACTATTGCAAAATACATTATCCCACTCTTCTCCACAGTCTCTAATTAATTTTCAAAAATTCTTCCATTAAAAAATAGGTTTTGGGGGTTGTTTTTTTGTATCCCAAGTTAAAATCAGAATTTCTGCCTTCCTGGCATTAGGCAGGTACTCAGCACCAGCTGGGCCATTCCTAGGAACAAATAGGAAATGTGATGTTTTATTCTAACATTTTGGAGAAATGACTATAATATCTAGGCCAGCGGTTCTCAACCTGTGTGTCGCGAACAATGAAAATACATCCTGCATATCAGATAATTACATTACAATTCATAACGGTAGCAAAATTACAGTTATGAAGCAGCAACAAATATAATTTTATGATCGGGGGTCACCACAACATGAGGGACTGTATTAAAGGGTCGTGGCATTAGGAAGGTTGAGAACCACTGATCTAGGCATTGCCCAGTCCTAATGAGTTCCAGAATATAGAAAATTTGTCTCTTTACAAGTGTTATCTAATTTTATATTCAAATGTGTAGTTAGAATTTCATTTTAAAAAATGAGCTGCAGACCTGGCCGGTGTGGCTCAGTTGGTTGGGCATCATCCCGGGCATCAGGAGGGAATATACCTGGGCTTGTGGGCTTGATCCCTAGTATGGGGCATGCAGAAGGCAGCCAATAGTTGTATTTCTCTCTCCCTCTCCTTCCTCTCTCTCTAAAAAGTAACTAAAAAGTTTTAAAAAATGAGCTGCCATACCTAACATACATCATTCAGTCAAATAAGATTGTTGATGAGTCCAGTGTTCCTTGTAGGGTAGAAATTCATTTAGACCTAGTTGACACTAACAAAACAAGTGAAGGCACAATAGTTAAAGAAATTATTTCTTTTTATGCCCCTCATATTTCTATCACTTTCCTCTACAATTATTTGAATAGTTGACTAAATTTTCCAGTTTGCTCTGTATGTGTAGCTATAGATGAAAACTTGTTTTCTCTAAAAATAAAATGCTTTTAAAAGCATTTTCTGATGCCTTGTAAATGAAGGACAAAAAAACACAAACTATGTTTTGTTGGAAGAATGTTTCAAGTTTAATTCAATTACAGAATCTCATGATTCAAAGGAACTTGAGAGAACATCTGATAGAAGCCTTTACTGAATTATTGAATCCTAGCCCAAGTGGGCATCAGCCTCTACTTGGCTCTTCTAATGACAAGAAGTGCAAGGCAGGGCATCTCATTTGTTTCCTGAAAGTTCTCATTGTTTAAAGTTCTGAGCACAGTCTGCCTCCTTGAAATTCAGTTCTAGTTCTGTATACTGGAGCTACACAAAACACATCAGTTCTGTTTCACATGTCAACTCCCACCACCTTCAGCCCTGAGTGGAATTAAAGTTGTCAGAAGTATGCCACTCAAGAAGGCCTGTCCTACCTGAGTGATAAAATCCCGTTGTGAGAAAATTAGGAAAAGTTCATGATCAGCACCAATAAGCCTTTGAGAATCTATGAAGTTCCTCTGTTCAATAGAGTAGCCATTAGTCATTTATGATTATTGAGCCATTAGCCATATATGGACAGTCTAACTTGAAATGCATTATGTGTGTAAAGTACACAGTGGATTTTGAATACTTGTATGAAAAAAGAATGTAAAATAGCTCACTAATTTTCCATGTTGATTACATGTTGAAAAGTAATATGTTTGATACATTGGTAAATAAAAATATTTTTTTTTATATATTTTATTGATTTTTCACAGAGAGGAAGGGAGAGAGATAGAGAGCTAGAAACATCGACGAGAGAGAAACATCGATCAGCTGCCTCCTGCACATCTCCCACTGGGGATATGCCCGCAACCCAGGCACATGCCCCTGACCGGAACCGAACCCCGGACCCTTCAGTCCGCAGGCCGACGCTCTATCCACTGAGCCAAACCGGTTTCAGCAATAAAAATATTTTTATTAAAATTAATTTTATCTTTTTATTCATTTTAAATATAGTTATTAGAGAATCTAAAATTATTGATCCTCTAGTTAATACTACTTCCACCATAGAATTTATCACAACTTGTACCAATGTGTTATTGTATGTGCATATGTGTGTGTATGTGCTTGTCTAGCATATGTCTCTCTAGTCAAGTATGAGCTTCATGTAGGAGGGGATTTTGTGTCACTCATTTTTCTATTCCCAATACTTAGCATAGTACCCAGCATGTAGGAGCTACAAAAATTTTTGTTGACTGTTTAAATGAATGGAGCTTAGCACAACTAGGGCCAATTTTTGCATCATGAGGGAACCCTCACGCATGTGGTCCTGAGATCTGAGTATTTAACTGAAGAGCAACATAAAAATTTGAGATTTGATTGAACATTAGTGAGGACAAGGCCAAGACATGCTCCAAAATGCAAAGAGCAAGGGATCTGGGTGGGTAGGCTTAGGGAAAAGCTGAAGTAGGCAAGGTGAAACCAAGGACTCCATAGCCTTGTACTTGTCACATCTGTAAGTAAATGTTGCCCTTTGATCAGTGCTGTCCTATAAACATACAATGTTAGCCACATATGTGAATTTACAGATAGACTCATAGAGATTATCTTTAAGGAAGTAGCATTAGAAGGGGCTCAAAAGGTAGGAAGAGGATGATTCAAGTAAAGCTGGGAGAAAGAACTTTTCAGCTGTGTGAGGCCTCAAAGCGAAAAAGAACTTGTCACATTCAACTAAATGAAAAAAAAAAAAAAAAAGCAATGTAATCAAAATGTGGAAATTCGGAGGAGAATGGGCCAAGATGAAGCTGGAGGAGTCATGGGTCTCATGAGAGTCCTGTACATTAGGTTAAGAAATTTGGACACTAAGTATGTATACTGACTGCCAATGGAAGGATTTTAAGCTCAACAGTGACCTGATGAAATCAATGATTTTGGGGGTTTGTTTTGTTTTTAAAGATCGTTCTAACAGCCCACCTGCAGAATGGACTGCCAGGGTACAAAAAAAGGAACCTGGAACAGTAGTGAGTCTATTGTTGTCAGGAAAGACATGTGGGTATTTAAACTTGAGGGAATGCAGATGTAGACAGTAGATGAACTAAAAATAAAACCTATAGAACTTGCAATAGATTAGATAGAGTGTGCTATGAAAAATAGAGATCAAGGATTGCTCAGTTGGAAAGATGAAGATATATATTCACTGAGTGGAAAAAGCAGATGAAGGAGCTGTGGAAAGGAAGATCAAGCGATATATTAAGAAAGTCCAAGGACTCTGTTCCTAGCAAGTTGTGCACACCCTGACGAAAAAGCATCAGGGATAGGGTGGAGGTGAAAGGTATGTGAGAAGTAGCTAGTAATAGTCACAACTCTCCTCACAGGGGGGAACAAGCAATCCTCTATACCTCTCCTGCATTAACAGCAGGAACTAAGGAGGCTGCCTAGTCCAGGGTAACAAACAGGGAATCTTAAAAAACATCAAGAGACTCCTTTGATGGCCAGGGTTATGTCTAGGAGTGTGAAGTTAACCTGGTTGATTCTAAAGAGGACCGCCTAACTCACGATCAAGAGAACATGTGCTCACCTGAATGTAACAGAATTAGACCTGGAGACACTGGCACCAGCCAGCAAGCTTCGTATTTGCCTTCTGAGCTTCGTTTCAAATGCTATCAAAATGGTTCAGAATTCTGAACCTACACTGAAGAGGAAGCATTAGGTAAAAGTGAGAATACTAGAAAGCATCTTACTGGTAAGCATGAGCCTCCTGGGAAACTTATAAAAACTAAATTCATTTGTACTTTCTGGTTGGTAAGAAGAACATACTCCTGCCCAGGCATATCTAATCCCTTCTTAAACCTCCCACGCTGTAGTCCATAAAGGAGAGTCAATGTAAATAGAAGAAGTCTATTAACTTCCCAGGAAATCAAATTAGTCTAAAACTGTTGTCTTTCTTAGAGTCACAAAGGTTGATCTACGGGAAGAAGGAAGCAGCACCAGAACGCAATCAGATGACAGTCCACAAAAGACCTTACCTGATTAAAGAGGCAAGTGCCAGCCTTGGCCATGTAGTTCAGCTGGTTAGAGCATTGTCCCCAAGGTTGTGGGGTTTACTCCCCGGTCAGGGCACATACAAGAATCAATCAATGAATGCATCAATATGTGGAATAACAAATTGATGTCTCTCTCTCCCTCTCTCATCAATAAATAAAATTTGAAAAAAGGCAAGTATCGCACTGTATACATAAGGAGGTCCCTAGTGGGCCCATTTCATTGCTTGTCAAATCTGAAGTTGCTATCGTAAAGGTGTCCCAAGATATCATTGGTTCCTCTCTGCTTTTGTCCTTCCTCATGTTCTTTAGTGAGATACTAACTCCAAATACAGATATCCTGGTCTTCTGGAGACAGGATACTGTTCTACCCCATACTTTTAGTATACCTGTTCCCCTCCCCACACTCCCTTGACACTTACCTCTTTTCTAGCCATATTATTATTCCAAAATCTCAGAATACATATGCGGTTTTGTTCACTGTATCGTATTAAAACCTCAAGTTAACTGTGCTATCCATGTTCTGCACATTCAATCTCCTAAGTAGATATTCTTTTTTATAAATGAAGATTCAAATTGCCTATGAACAATTACAGAACATGTCAAGTACACAATAAGGGCTAGTCAGGTATGAAATAGTATAGAGGAAAAGTGTTTCACAGCAAACAAACTGACCTAAATTCACAGTCAATTGTTCTGTATTGTTAGGATGTCACTAATGACTGTATTTGTTCCACCTTGTCAAGGTTGATCTGCCATTTATGCAATGCATTGATCTACAGACAAGAATTAATTGCGGAACTCCACAACTTATGTCAAAGTAAGGTGCTTACTTGGAAAATATAGTTTTCTGTTGCAGATCTTTGCTGATGTCTTCTAAAATTGAAATTCAAGAGGCAACAATACACACACACACACACACACACACACACACACACACAAGAAAGAAAAAAGAAAAGAACTCCATGGAAATCTAGACTTGCCAAAAGAAATTTGAAAACATGTTTTGTCTCATATCTCTGAGCTCAATATACCACACAAAATGCTCCTTAAATATCTTCTTTGGAATAATTCTCAATAAAATTAAAATAAATAATTTATATTTTAATTGTATGCATGACAAAAATAAAGGGAAAATGCTATAAACTATTTTCGAGGTAATCTGGTTTCTAATCAGTTTTTAATAGCACATGTCCATATTTTCTTCTACTCATGAAACAAAGGAATAAGTAAATGCTATTTGGGTTATTTTTTCAAAGATGCTGAT
This sequence comes from Myotis myotis, assembly GCF_014108235.1. NCBI lineage: Eukaryota > Metazoa > Chordata > Mammalia > Chiroptera > Vespertilionidae > Myotis > Myotis myotis. Next base: position 165,288,914 of record NW_023416313.1, read on the forward strand.
TTATCTACTTTTAAGTTAATGTTAATTTAATTTGATTTAAGTTATATATACCTGTAATAACTCAAGAGGTAATGGCTGAAAGCAGGACTTCTCTTTACTCTAGTCCCTTTCTCCAAAAGCAGTCTCAACTGTAGTCAGGTTTCAGTTGTTCTGGGGTTATCGCTGTACCTCCAGAGTATCTTATAACACCGTGTCTTGATTTGTTAAATTTAGAAACGTTTCTATTGACTTCCAAATATAAAAGATGAAGATCTGGGTCACTTAGGCTGCCTCCTTCTCCTCTTTTCCTCCCAGCATTTGATAGTTCAGTTGCTTTTAAAAAAAATGCCTAGTGTTTCTCTTTGTAGTTTTAAATGCTATTCTATGTCTTGTCCCATTGACTTTCATATACCTTTTGTGTAAGATGAAGATATTTGTGTCCCACCTTTTCTCCCACTCTCTATATTCCCCTTAGTCACCTACATGTTGACATTGCCAAGGTTATTTACATTACAGTCTGTCCTGCAACCACAAGCAAATGTACTTTGCTCACAAATTGATAGTAAACATTGAAAACAACAAAAAGAAAAGCCTGTTTACATTATTATGATTATGTAAATTCTGTTCATTACTATATTACCTTTCTTTCTTTGCAAGTCTTACCTCATGATCCCAGTGTCATTGATAACATCCACGTTAAAAGCATTTTATCCCATTTTTTCAATAAATTGCACAAAATCAATAGTCTACTTTGCCACATAGTTAGACCATTATACTCCTTCTCTTTTGCTTATTTTTTGGAGTTTCTAATTTTTAAAAACATTTTAGTTTGCATTTTGGCTTTTAAGATATCACCAAGTATGTCCAAGTTACCTTGTGGAGACATTTGTCAATTTTTCTAGTCAGAATCTAAATTTTCATTATATGAATGGATAATTTGCTACTGAATGAGACTTTGAGGTCAAAGTTCAGGTTTCTATATTCGCAGCTCCAAATGCCTACAACTCACTTTCCTAATCTCCTGTGCATCTGGACCATGAAAAAGTACCTAAGTTTTACCTACCAGATTTCCTTACTTTGAATTGAGAACTAGTAACTCAAAGAAATGGAGACCACTGAGTACTTTGCTCTGGTGGTTTGGTGGCAGTGGCAGCAGCAGCCAGAATATTGAGTTTCTGTGGACTCCACAGCAGCACTGTGAGGCCTGGTGTCCAGGTCAGTAATAGCAGTGAAACCAGCTGCCTGGTGAGACTTCCATGGCAGTGGGAGTGGTGTCCCAGCAGAATGAGTTTGACCTCATTTTGACAACTCTCTGGTTGCTGTTTAGCCAACCCTCTCCTCTACTCTTCTCAACCGGAAGTACATTTTCTGAGTCCTTGATATCTAAAAAGATTTCTATTCTAACATCCCACATGAGTAGGCATAACATTACTTTCCTCAAAACCCTGAAGTTGCCTGCTCATGTTTTTTCACATTCAAAGTTGCTTGTGAGGAGATTGATGTCAGTTGTATTCTTTTTCCTTTGTAGGCTTAACAAAGGGTTAAAGGGTTGTGTGTCTTCTCATTATCCCCGGTGTTCTGAATTCATGAGGTTACATCTAGACAAGAGTTTCCATTATTTGGAGTCAATACTTCGTGTTTCCTTTAGATTGGGAGATCCCAGTGTTTTGGCTCTGGGAAAATCTTTTTATTTGCTTACCCTTGTTTTCTCAATTCTTTCTTTTTAGGAAATATATTGATCCATTATGTTTGGATAATTGATCCCTGGATGTTTCTTTTTCCCTATATCTCTTATCTTTTCTTGAATTTTTTTCATTCTTCCTGTTTTCCTCTATTTTCTAAGAAATTTCTTAGATTTAATCCTTTTTATTGATTTCTTTTACTGTAGCAATTGTGTTTAATTAGCAAGACACTTATTTTTTCTTGTTGTCTGAGTATTTCTTTTTCATAGCATTCAAATCTTCTTTTTTTTGTATAAGTATATTTTCTCATCACTGAGTTTATTACTTAGGAAGATTTTAAGCAATTCTCTTTCATTTTGTGAATCAATTCTTTTCTCCAGATCCTTCTGTTGGATTATTTGGGTTCTGGTAGTTCTCATTTGCTTTGTGTTTTTTAGCTGTCCATTACTGGTTACATAGAAGATTGGTTAGCAGAAATAACATTCCTTTGACATAGTGAAAGTAAAACTCTGACTTACTAGTACCAGCACACAACACAATTCAAATTTGCAAAGCTTTCCTATTTGCTGGTGGTGCGAAGTCTGTGAAATTAAATGTTATGTGTGATTGAAGTCAGATGCTTCTCTGGACAAATCTTTTTCATAAGAAAGTCAACACAGGATGGTGGGATGAGGTCTTATGGTGTAGCTAAAACATAGGCACAGAAAGCAAAATATATTTCATCAGAGCCACACCCCAAGCCCCTGATTAAAATGCCACTATTATCAGAGACCAAGAATCACCTTCTCTTGCTGCTGACAGATCTCCCCCTACTGCTTCTCTCTCTAGTTACAATTTCCATCAGTCAGCTATCAGCTACCAGAGTTAAAGAAACTGCCTAGATTGGTGTTTTGGGTATGTTCTAGGTCACTGACTGCTTTGAGAATCTTTCCTCCAGGAAAATGTACATATTCAAAATTGCTTGCATATAATTATAGGAACTTCAACCCATCCAGAGACCTTGTGACCCAGAAGTTAAATACTCTACTTGAAGTTCTATAAAGCCCAAGTTTTATAAATTGGAAGACTACCAATGGGCAACACGAATTTTTAAGTATATCAGAAAGATTCCTGGTACCAGCATTACCCTGAGAAAATTTAGCAAAGAAATCTGAAATATTACTATATCAAAAAAATCTTCAGCTGATAACAGGGATTTAAAAAGAACTAAAGGTCTAGGGCACAAGAGTTAGAAATTCCAACCTCCTCCCTGACAAGGAAATCTAAGCTATATGAAAATATGCTTCAAAATTAAGTCCCAGCCTGATTTTGTGCCTCTAGACTCATAATAAATCAGTTTTCCTATCTGGTGACACAAAGGACATCTCTCTGTAGTTGGTGTGAATACAGGGCTGGGTTTGTGTCACAGAAGAAGCGCTGCAGGGGGGGAGGCAATTTCACAGAATCGCGGTGGGTCTGACCCAGCTCACTGTTCTATCTGAACTCTTGTCCCTCGTCTTGTCCCTCTGAAGAGAACAATCAACCTGGTCTGTCTTCTACTCTTTAGATGCTGAGACATGGGGTCTTGCAGTTTACAAAGATGGAGCTTCACATTCAGGAATCACATCTTGGTCAAGGGTCACTATTATCCTCACAGGTAATGTCAGGGGATGTAATTTTTCTTCTTGGAGTGTGTGTCAAGCAGCAAGATGAAAAACAGAAACTCGAGACTGAATGTCCTTGCCCATTTTCCCTTCTACCTGGAGAGATGAGTTCTCTAAATGCCACCTAATATGGCCCTGACTAATGCCCCATAACTTTTGTATGGAGAAATGCATGACCTTTGGAATTAATTCCTTTAGGAGTAACCACTAACTAGCTGTGAAAACATATTTTGAATTGCTAATAAAAAAACCCATACAATGTACTTATATTAAGATGGAAGTGCTCATTTTCCAGCACACATCTTCCTGTAAGAGCTACTTAACGACTATGTTCCAAATGTGCCTGATAGCCCCGGTCACTGCTGAATGGCAAAGGTGAAAGCCCTCCGGGGGTGACTTGGCTGTATTTCACCACCTTCTCAGGACCTGTTTGTGCCGGAACCAGGAGATGTTGACCTTTTATAATTGAGGCAATCTCCTCAAAGGTCAGCCCTGACACCGAAGGCTGTAATTGGTGTGGTCAGAGTTGCTGAATCCCAGGACCACATCAATGCGGAGGAGCGTTTGCTGTTTCCATTTACGGCTCTGTGGACAGCAGCTCTCCTCAGGACACTGGAGTTCTAATATCACCAACTAAGGAAAACAACCTTCCAAACACAACAGCCACACTCCTTGAGGGCAGGGATCCTGTCCTTTTCCATCATGGTGTCCGTAGTATTTAGCCCAGTGGCCAAGTTGCTTAAGTATTCTTTACCATGTTCTTATAATAAACAGTCATGAAATGCCAGTATTTTCCTGGAGGGATGAATCAAATTTTACCACTTCCTGAAAAGCCCAGTGGCTGCTGTTACCGGTGCCCGAGAGCCACACGGGGAGGTAAAGGATCCCACGGTCTCACCCTGAGCTTCTTCCCTGAGGGAGAGCCTGTTTTGTGCCTTATAACCACCCCTCTCAATAAATGCCATAATCATCATCTCACAGATGGGGAAACTGAGCCTCACAAAGATTAGAGAACCTTCCAAGAACATATGGTTAAGTACAGGTGGATCTGGGATTTGAGATCTCAAGCTGCCAGACACTGACATCTAAAGATTTCTCCATCACACAGTACTGAGGTAGCCTTCTGAGTGGTTCTACTTGTCCCCAAATGCCTCTAATTTCATACAGGGTTCCCACCACCTACAAAGATGGGGTTGATGCCTCCACTAGGCTCCAATTCTGATGCAGCATAACTCTTTATCTAAGTGGGTCTGTCGTCATTTATGGCTAGCTCTTTTTTGAATCAAATTTCAATGAGGATGAACTGAAGTGGGATGTGAGCTAAGGCTAAGGGTGTAGAGCATGAAACAAATGTCTGAACTCACAGATGGCTTCTTAGGTGTAACAACACTGCAGAGATCCCCCCATTGCTAGGGCAACGGGAGAGCCAGTTCAGGGCACCTTCCGGAGCCTACTCCTAAATGTATCCAATACCCTGAGAGGCCCCGTGTAATGGGGAACACTCCCGACTCTACCTACAAATTCCATGAATGCCTTTGGAGAAGATCAGAAGCAAAGACCAACAAAATGCCAACCGCAGGCACTAGACTCAGCACTTAACCAGGAGGCTGCACAGCTCCAAGGGGAAGTGGGGCCCCCAGTCAGCTGTCAGTACCGGACACTGCTGAGTGGCCCAGGGACTTCACCAGCCATCTTGTCCCAAGGTGTGTGGGTGCAGGTGTCTCCCAGGCATTCAGTGAGTGATGTCTGCCGAGAAGTCAGGTGTTCCTGGGAATATGACGTATTAGCTCTCTTCCGTCCAGACTGGGATGATTTGACCTGGTTCCAGTTCAACCCAAATGCACTTCATAAACAGTGTTTTTTCCCAAAGATTGCCCATTGCTGCCTTTTACCTCCCTTGCATGTGGCAAGGAGAAATGAGATAATATATGTGCGATGCTCTGAGCTCCTTCGGAAAGCAGCACTCTCTAAGTGCATGATATTAATAATAGCAATATTTCTGTTACCACGAAGACAGGCGGGGTTCATCTTTCATGTGTCCTCCAAAGTCATTTTCCCTGCAGCTGCCTCTTCTGGTAAAATGGTTCTGAACGAGCCATACAAATCTCTAGTTTTAAAATACTCATTGGGGAAAAGACTGCTTAGTCTGTTTATTACCTGGGAGGGGACTATTCTGATGTTTGCTTCTTGAAATAATGTGGCTCTGGTAGGTCAGGAATGGGTCCACTCCCAGGACACAGAGCTGTGGGAGAGACAGTAGGTGTGGACAACAGAAATCCATGGAAGTGCTGCCACCATCCCACCACCTGCAGAGCCCTGCGACCAAGTGACAAGAAATCCCTTTCTTGGGAGTCATGAAACACAATGAGTGCTCTTGCCTTAAGCAAACAGACCCCTGCAGCCAGGCAGCCAGGAGCCTCCCCCTATTACTAGTAGACACATACCTGAAATATGATTCCCAACATTGGCAAAATACTGTTATGATGATGATAACCACCATTTATCAAGAGCCTGCCCCATCCAGGGACCAGCTAAACAATTTATATCTCTTGTCTCATTGTATTTACTCTGCTAAAAAAAAACTACACAGCTGATATTAATATCTTTTAAAACTCAGAGATGTTTAGTGCTCTGCTCAGTGTCACACAGTGACATTTAAAACTTGAGGTTCAATGCCCTAGCTCAGTGGATGGAACATCGGTCTGCGGACTGAAGGGTCCTGGGTTTGATTCTGGTTAAGGGCACATGCCTGGGTTGCGGGCTTAATCCCCAACAGGGGGTGTGCAGAAGGCAGCCAGTCAATGATTCTCTCTTATCATTGATGTTTCTATCACACTCTCCCTCTTCCTTCCTCTCTGAAATCAATAAAAATATGTTTTAAAAAATAATAATAAAATAAAACTTGAGGTTCAAGCTAAAAATAACAAGCTGCGGTGCTTAAAAAAAAAAGAAAAGAAAGAAAAAGTGGAAGCTGCTTCTTTGCTGCGCCCTCGCCACTCCTCTCCATCCATTCAAATGCAGTTGGTGCTTTTGGGGCCTGTGTTAGACACCACTTGGTTCTGGGAAAGCAGCAACGAGTGAATAAAGGTCTCCTTCCTGGAGGAGCAGGAACCTCCCGAAATACCTGAGGGCTTGGGGCACAGAAGTGAGGGCTGTGTTTCCTGGTTTGCCGCCAGGACAACCCCCTGCAGGGCAGTCTGAGAGTGGGTGTGCCAAGCCTTTAGCGTCTGCTCCTGGGCTCTGCGTTCTCTCCAATGCCTTCCTTCCCCGGGAGGGGGGGGGGAGGGGGTGCCACCTGGCCCCAAAACAGGGTGGAGCATTGGGCAGTAGAGAGCACAACCCCCAGGTAACAGAGCTCCAGTGTAAATTAAAGCTACGTTTTCACTCTAGGTCTACCACTGTGGGCAAGTCACAACCTCTCTCTCTGCACCTCAGTTGCTCATATTTTAAATGAAAATAATAGTACACATTGCAAAGGGTGATTGAGAGCACTATAAATGATCTATAGCATTTAAAGAGCCCCATATAGGGCTTGGCAGCTACAAGACCCTCAGTTACAGTAAATGCTTTTTCTGCTGTAAAATCCAAGAAGAATGTTCAAAACACCCAGGCTCTAAGAGAAAAACCTACGGGTGACTGGTCAAGTGCCAGCCTGGCCATTCTGAAGCCTGTGAAACCCATTATATAACCTCTTTCCAGTATCCACACTTGTCCCGAACTCCTCTCTGCACAGGGCGGGTGCTAATAAAATGGGAACAAAAGAAATCCTGAGGAAACCATCCATTCAGCCACCAAATAAAGCCCGTGCAAAACACCCACTGCCCCCTGCCACAACAGACTCGAGGGCCACAGGCAGGGGGCTGAGGGCGGCCGAGAGCCCCTTATTAAACGGAGCCCTGAAGAGAGGGGAGCCATTCACTGGCTGCTGCCCCCTGGGGGCCGGGATTGTCCCCTTTCCTAACAAACTGTCTTCCACAGAGGATTAGCGCAGCCTTGGGCAGAATGAACTGCCTCCCAGTTCACCCCAGTGCTGGTCCCTCTTCTTAGGACACTGAGAATGACTTTGCTATTTTGCCGTAATGAAGAAAAACAAGTCTAAGTGTGAAAACGCCTCCGTCTTTCATGTGCAACTGGCAAGTGTATCTGGTTTTACTCTTTCACACCAACTGCAGACTCTATTTTTCCTGCCTTGCAGAGAATGTCATTGTGAAGTGGACCAAATATGACCATTTAAATGGGTGCCCCAGGGTTTCACTAGGACAATGCCAGCACTTCCGGTGATCCTGGTTGATACAGGCAGTTTGACCCGTAGCTGCAGACCTTGGAAAAGAAGCTGTGCTGCCCAAGCATAACACAAACAAGGCCTTTCTCTTTATAAAGGATTATGTCAAGTGTCTTATTTTATTTTTTTGCCTTTTGTCACACACATCTGAAGTCTTATCATGGAATATTTTCTTGCTGTTTTTTAATACATATTTTTATTGATTTCAGAGAGGAAGGGAGAGGGAGAAAAACAGAAACATCAATGATGAGAATCATTGATCAGCTGCCTCCTACACACCCCCTCCTGGGAATTGAGCCCTACACACCCCCTAACCTGGAATCGAACCATGACCTCCTGGTTCATAGGTCAATGCTCAACCACTGAGCCACATTGGCGTTTTGAAGCCATTTTCCATTCTAATTGAAAAGTATCCTTGCTTTATTTAAGAAATACAAGATCTATACACAAATAAAGTTAATTATTTTAAGGTAGAGCTTTAAAATAACGACTGAATAATAACATACTAACATAAGAACTGGCATAAATAGTAGCAATCTTAAGAAATTCCACAAATACACCGACGATGCTTTAGTTGGTCCCTGGGTATCGGTGGCCTCTCTTCCTTGATCACGGATGGGGACCTGATTTGGTCTTGGCGTTCACTCCTCCTTCTCATGAGTCAGAGATACATCCTGAGTTGCCATGCCAGCGATGGAGAGCTGTGCTTAGAGGTGGGCATGCACACCAGACACTGCCAATACCATGTGAGCAGGGAAGCATTGAATCTTCAAGGAAAGGTTTAAAAAAGAACGAACAAACCCAGTAGCTACCCTAAGTTGTAACATTTTGTTATGTTAGATAATTCTCTCCCCTTATTCTCTGAGCCTGTGGAGTTGGAGATTTCTTATTTGTCATTGAAAACATTCAAGGGGATTAATGATAACTGCTCAACTCATTTTGTAATCTCCTCAGTGGAAAATGCAGTCGGAATCAATTTAATACCATCACAAGGAAATTTGTGTAGCAGTCACCTGTTGCCACAGCTCATCATCCACTCCCCTTTCTTAGTAGAGTAATCAGTGCTTCTCAGACTTGGATGCGTAGCCGAGTCATCTGGGGGTCTTGTGAAAAACACCGATTCTGATTCAGTAGGTCTGGGAGGGCCTGGGCCTGCACTTTTCCCTGCTGCTGCTGCTGCAATGCTCCCTGGACCACTCTTCATAGACCAGGGTCCGTATTCCCTTGGGAAAATCAGTCCTCTCTCATACTCTATAACATTTAGGTGACGTTGGTTTAAGATACATAATAAGAAAATCCACTCCTGGGCTGGAATTATTGGTTCATCGATGAACATGTCACTCAACACGTGCCTATGAGAGCTGGGAGCTATTGAGAAAGGAGCTTTTTCACTCTCCAAGAGAGTTACTGGGAGAGATCTCCATGGTGTGGGCAGAGCTATGGCGGTCAGGATTGTGCATTTCTGCTGCAATGAGTGAAGCCGCATGGGGACGAAGCCCACCACCGACCAGGGCAGCGCGGAGAGAAGCAGATGTGGAGCCCTGGGGATGAAGTTGTAAACCTCAGGTCGAGTCCTACCCCCCAGCAGAGATTCTCCTGGATTTTTCATCGATGTGATCCAGTAAAATCTCTTCTCCCTTTGCTTATGCCATTCTAGTCTAGGTTTTCTATTAGTTGCAATTAGAATACTCTTAGTGATGTAATTAGAATCAATGCTTGAGATTAGAATAGGGGTTGGCAAACTTTTGTATGGCTCTGGAGTTCACCTTTTTAAAGAATTGTAAATGAAAGAAGGAAAAAAGAAGAGAGGAGGGAGAGAGAGAGAGAGAAAGAGAGGCGGGGGGTGGGTTCTGGTGAAAAGGGCAATGATTAAGGGCATGAGCTTGAGAGTCAAAATGCCTGGGGTCACATTACAACTCTCTGTATTGCCATTGCAGTTACTTAACTTTGGTGCCTCAGTTTCTTCACTTGTTAAATGGAGACACTGGTAATACCTACCTCATGAGAAAATGCATGTCAATCACATAGGCCTGAGTTTGCCACTTAGAGCGGAGCTGTAGACCCTGAGACAGCCGGTTCCCAGGACCTCTGATGAGCTCATAATGGTCTGAGCCTGCCCCTTGCCTCCCATACGTGGGAAGTGAGGAAAGACATAAATAACAAAAATGACCATGAGCCTGATGCACAACCAAGGCCTGATATTACCAAGAACAAATATCCCCCGAGAGGAGCTTTTCAGAGACACTTAGCGAGGGGGAATGGGAGGGGGAAAAAGAAAGCAGGATTGTTCGCTGGGCATTCCCTGGAGTGATTTCTGAGGGTTCATTTCTAAAGGCAAATACCGTAAACCGTTCCCCTAAGGAGTGACCCAATGTACCAGAGGCTCTGAAAATATGCAGATGGAATTTCTGGGATTCGCAATGTTGCAATTGGTTGTTTTCCCTTTTTTCAAGAGGCAGTCCCAAGGGGCTGCAGCAAGCTCTCCTCAATACCATAGGTAAGCAAAGAGCAGCTGCAAGAGACTCTCTCGCCAGTCCCCGAGGTATAGACAGGCCAGAGCTGCAGCAGAGCACACAAAGGGATACGATGGGCATTGATAGTAATGATGCCACACAGCTCTAATCCTGTGCCCTTTGACCCTGCACTATATTCCGATAGGTCAGAGCATCCTTGCTTGGCTTCCCTAATGCATATTATCCTCTCTGGTCAATAAAATTCCCCTCTGTCTCTACACTGACAATGGATGTGAAGGTCAGCTCGCCTCCTCCAGCTGCAGCAGCATCTGAGCTGTCAGTGAGAATGTAAATTAAGGACATAGGTAATCATTTCATTGCTTTTAGGCAAAAGTGGAAGAGTCTGTTGCCTTGGCCTCAATCAGATTCTCGGAAGAGAAGTGGAAAGATCTCTCGCCTCCCAGGGGGAAATATTTTAAAGTGCCTGGGGTGGGGGGTGGCTAAAGCACACAGTGGCCTTAAGTGATGCATTTCCTAAGGGACAGGCTCTATCCATTACATTTTTCCCGGGTGCAGCCCCATTCTTTCTCAGCTTTCACTGTCAAACAGTGTCACATCCCTGGATGAGAGCAATTATGATTAGAGTGAAATGAATTTCACACTGAAATAAGTGACAAGAAGAGGAAGGCAGGAGGAAATGAGGAGATGGCTGGAGAAGGAGGGGAGGAAAGCAGCCGATTTGGGGCCTGAGCCCCAGGCCCGCGCTCTTCTGCGGACCAGTTGTGAATCTCAGGGAGATGCATTAACCTCCTGGGGACTCAGTGTCCTTATCAGCAAAATGATCCCATTGAGGCTAAAAGTCCTCGAAGACCCTTTCAGGCTCCAGTATCCCCGGAGCTTGAAAGTCATTTCAGCTTAGAGTTGTTTAGTGTGCACCAGTCTCATTTCAGGAAGATGAGGTGAGAGAGGCAGTTTGCCCTCAGATTCCTCAAATCCTGTGGCATGGCCCTGAGAGAGAGCCTCACAGATGGTCTTGTCCAACCTGCTCATTTAGAAGGTGGAGAAACTCAAGTGACTTTTCTACCTGACTTCTTACAGCAAATATTTGCCCTTGATCTCCTGTTTTCTTTCTTCACTCTCTTCTCAGCTCTCTTTTCTTGACCTCTATCGATGGAAGCTCTTCAAATTCAGTTGGAAGTTCCTGGGAAGTAGTGAACAATAGAGGAAAGGGTCAGAGAGAAGTTGGTTCACACTTTATATAAAAGATTCAGAGGAGTCACAGTGCACACTTCATGCACAAATAGCTTCCAGGATGGTTAAAGATTATGTTGAAAAAAATAAAAAAAATAAAAAAAACCCAGCAGATAAAAATATAGAAAAGTATATATTTAACCTTGCTGTGGGTGAGGATTTCAGAACATGATGATAAAGCAGAAACCAAAAATGAATGGATCAAATATATTGTAGTAACACAAAAATTAAAAAGATTTGCACACCAAAAATACCAAAATATCATTAACTGTTAAAAGAAAGTTGTGGGGGAAAATGTGTCATTCATGTGGTAGATAGAGTCAGTTTCAATATATAGTTTTCTCTTAACTTAAGCAAATATGAGTACATAATTTGTAAAAAGGAACAAAAGATGTGACTTGCTAGTCACAGAAAAAAAAAGGAATGACCATAAAAACATAAAAATATTTTACTTCTATAATTTCCAAATAAATACAAATTTTAGAAGCTGACAGATGTGCTTTGCTTGAAATTAGTAAGTTTTTTTGGCTATAAAATTAATACCTTTTTTCACTTTTGTTTTTATAGTAACAATAGCCAACACTGGTAAAATGAATACTTTTAAAAATTCCTGAAAGTGTAAATGGGTGTAGTCGGTAATTGGTCAACACATAAAAATCTTTAAAACTGAATATACCCTTTAGCCCAGAATTCCATCTTGAGGAATCCTGCATCTAGAAAGTAATTCCAAGGCAATAATGAGGGATGCATTTTTAGAATCTCTTGGGCACCTACGACAGGGTGGAAGTCACATCTGAGCCTCGGGGTAAATGAGCTCTGACTTACCCAAACCCACAGGGGGACCCAGAACAGACAAAACTGCCTGGCCATCTGTTTACCTTACCCTCCCAAGAATACCATAGGAGACACCCTGTCTTGGTTAGCTCAGGTTGCCATGGCAAAATGCCAGGCTGGATGGCTTAAATAACAAACATGTATTTCTTACAGTTCTAGAGGCTGAAAGTGCCAAGGTTGGATTCTGGTAAGACCCCTCTTCCTGCGTGGCAGAGGCAACGTTCTCACTATGTCCTCACATGACCTTTCTCTCTGTGTGGTGTCTTTACTGCTTCTTATGAGGACACTTTTCCTATCACATTAAGGACCCACTTTTATGATCTCCTTTAACTTTCATTATATCCTTAAAGACCCCATCTCCAAATATAACCACATTGGGGGTTAAGTCTTCAACATATAAATGGGGGGGAGGGGACAAAATTTGGCCCATAATATCCAAAATGAACCTATTTATTGGACCATTCAGTTGTTCATTTAACCAATATGTACCCAACAATTGTAACTGCCCAGCAGTGTGCTGCATCTGGGATGTCTTTCTTCCTTGATCTCTGAGGTATATGAATCTGGGCTGAAGTTGTATCTATCCCAAACTCTCAAAGTCCCACACCCAAAAATAGAAAAAAGAGAAAACTTGTGCCAATACAAAAACCAGCACATGAATGTTTATAGCAGTTTTTTTCATAGTTGCCAAAACTTGGAAGCAGCCAAGATGTCATTTACTAGATGAATGGATAGACTAACCGTGGTAAATCCATGCAAGGAATATTATTTGGCAATAGAAAGAAATGAGTTATCAAGCTACAAAAAGACATGAAGGAAACTTAAATGCATATGATTAAGTGAAAAAAGACAATCTGAAAAATATACATATTATATGATTTCAATTATACCACATTCTGAAAAAGGGAAAACTATAAAGACAGCAAGAGATCAGTGGTTGCTCAAGGTTGGGAAGAGGGGAGAAGAGGAAGCAATGAACAGACAGAGCACAGAGGATTTTTAGGGCAGTGAAACTACTCTGTATGCTACTGTAGCGATGGATACACATAATTATATATTTGTCAAAGTGTATATTGAATGTACCCATAGAACACACATCACTGAGAGTGAACCCTAATGTCAATTATGGACTTTAATTCATAATTATGTATCAATATTGGCCTATTGATTATAACAAATATACCACTAATACCACATATTAAAAATAGGGAAAACAGTGGGGGGGTGGGGAAGAAGGGGGCGGTATATGGGAACTCTCTGTTCTTTCCATTTAATTTTCCCTAACCCTAAAACTGCTCTAAGAATATAAGGTCTGTTAATTTAATTTAAAATCCAGGGGTAGGGTGATAAGCATTCCTCTCCATCCCCTCTCTCCCTCCACCCGCACATACACTCTCAATCAGTGTTCACTGGAAAGGCTACTGAGAAGCTTAAACATAAACTTACTGTGATACTGGGACCCTGCCCCAGGCCACCTCTCTGGGGTTAGTCTTCTTTCGATTTAAGTGAGCACTGTGTAGAGTCAGTGTGCTTGTCCTGACGACACTAGTCAGACACGCTGGAGAGAAATGGCCACGGCCACCTGGGTACTGGTACCCAAGTTCAGTGCAAGGCTGATACAAGACTCCATGAGCCCCCTGGGGTGGCAAGTCAGCCCAGGAAATACCTTTGAAAGAGATGAGCCACCTCCCTACAGTTGTAGTTGCTCCCAAATCCCTTACAGGCAGGAAGTTCTGTCAAATCCCTGTGGACTGAAGCTTGGCCAGTGATAGAAAAGGAGATTGCCGAGGATTTCAAATTAGCTGATCTTGGGATTTTCCTTTTCAGCTCATGTAATAGAGGCCTGTTGTCTTTTAGAATAGTGAAATCTGAGTCTGAACTTTGGTGCTTTATGAATGGGGTCAGGAATCTGTTACATAATGTGAAAATTAAAATTTCAAAGACATTTCTATTCAACTTCAACGTCCATGACGCTGCCTGGTCATCAGACCTTCATGTGGGTATCGCTAAGCTTGGTTCATTTCCTCATGTCTGGCTGGCAGCCATGGGCACTGGCCTGACCTGGCGGGCTACCCATCCATCCCTCACTTTCCACAGCTGTACCTCTGGACACATTTAGTGAGAGGAAACATTTAGTCTGATCTGAAAGGACACAGGACAAAGGGCATCGTGCCACTTCTACATCTCTTGTCCTCAGACAGATAAGGGCATTGATTACCAATACAATCCTGGTCTTAAAGGGAAAGCAATAAAACCAATGACAAGCAAAAGAGCAAGTGATGCTTTCAGATTCTGTGCCCAAACTGGTTTTTGGTTATTAGAAATTCACTCTCAGCTTGTGGGCTTTTTTAAAAAAAAAAAAAAAACTGTAATTATAAGAGTATTCATTTATGTCTCAGATAAGAGCAAGCCCCCTCCCAGTCCCACAGTTGACATTGAGGCCACGCCCCTCTGAAATGGCCTGACTGGAGTCAGTTAGGAGGATGTCAGAGGCCAAGCCAATGTGGTATTTCTCCATCTCCCACACAAATGGCCATTCTGCTCCCTTGTAAGGTAAGAGTGCATTACTGTAACAATAATACATTAAATGATATTCTAAGTGGCCTTCCATAGTTAATAGACCTCTTTAAGCACCTAGCTTGCTCCTGGGTAGGGATTCAGACACAGGGTAACGGGGCTTATAGCTTATTATTTATACCACACAGCACTGGCTCAAGATAACCAACGAGAGCTCACTTTCTCACCCCATAATACTATCACTGCAAATTGAAATTCATTGAGCATCTCCATCTGTAAATTAGTCAAAATTGAAGCTGTGTCTAATCAACTGGAACGAAAACACCATGGAGCAGTAGAACCGTCACTTTGGATCACCGTGGCCTGTCCACTCAGTCCGGATGGATGTGCTCACGTGCCCCGACCACGCAGAGAGTGATGCCCTGTTAAGATGGTGCAGTGGCTGCCTCTGCGATGCTTCCGGCTGGTCGTTTCATTGCACAGGGGCATGACCTTGAATCAAGCCATTCATTCTTAGTGTCTGGCAAACAGTGTTCAAAGATTTAAGTATTTGAATTTTTAAACTGATGGCTCTTTTCCCCTCCAAATTATATGCCAGGAGAAAAAGAATTATGTCTGAAAAATAACATTCATCTGTCCCAAGAGCCGCTAAGTTAGTGCCTCTATGTGAAGTTTGGCTTAGGGGGAAAAAAGGAAGTGCTTTTTGTCCATTCCACAATCTCATACAGCCCTGCTGGATAAATTGGCCCTAAATGACCCCCACCAGAACTATGACCTTTTTTTTTTAAGTCTCCATTATCCATTGTCCATTTGTCCAGTTGTGGGCGATAGACTGGAAGGAGTGTGAGATTCTGCAGAGACTAGAAGTCTTACATTTTGCCCAATGTCCTGGTTTTATGGGTCTGGCTTTTTGTGCCAGTCGATTTTATTGACATGATTGTTTGTCCCAGCTTCAGTATATAATTGCCTAATTTTTTATCTGTGACTATGAGTCACTTATTTCTCTTTGATGTTAATTGTATGGAAAGCAGTTGAAAGGAGAGCTCTGTGTGTCTCCTCTATCTTAATAGGAAGCATGGTTGAAAGTCACAAGAGAGGAAAAGGAGAGAATCTGATTAGTCAAATGTGCTTTTCGAAGATAAATGATGGCCATTGATTGTGTTTGAAGATTGGATTTCTGCATGATCTCCAGTGCTCAGGAGAACAGCACAGCACTGACTCCATCTGACGTCACATTGCAGGTCTGTGATCGATCAGCTTTCAAACACAAACAGACTCCAGAATCTAACCAAAGATCTGCGTTAATCTAAGACCTATCTCTTTCTTTGTGTTCACGGAAGGTCTATTCTTATTTGGGAACAATCCAGATGAGCAGCGCCAAGTGCACAGAACGTATGACATTTCCCACTGTATATACAGATAAATTGGTGTCAATAAAACCCACTATTTCAGAGATCAAACAGAAAAACCTGGAGAAACTTATAGCTAAACTACTTGAAAGACACTTATCTTTGATAGTGTTTTAAGAAAATATTTCAGAGTCTAGAGAATATAACTCTTTGACTTAAAAATATTTGCCCTGATTTCTTGCTTCTCAGTTTATGCATGTATTTTCCTGAGGTCTGCCTACCAAGACCCAAAGAAAAATTCTATATAGTTTCTACCATTCCCTGGCAACCATATCAGGACATTTTCAATCAGGAAAACAGTGATTGGAAATTGAAACCAGTAAGACAATGGATTTTTAAAAAACCTAAACCCAAGTCATAATTTTCTTTGGCTCAGATATAGAAATTTAATGTAAGTTCAAGTATGTTTTAATGCATTAGAAGGAACTTTAAGGTAATGGAATAATTATTACTGTATTAAATAAGGACAAAGATGGCCATACATAACCACAAAATTGATACAAGTTTCATGTTCATTTTCATGTAATGATCTCACTTTCACCTAATTATCATATCTAGCCTATTTTTGTTGCACTCACATGGTATATTGAGTGCTTGATTAACTAATAATTTACACTATACAATTACGAAAGATCATGATGGTAGCAATTTAGAAGCATATCAGTGTGAGTTGTTTGTTGTGCTGAATCAATCAAAATATTGTTCCCAATTTCCATTTAATGGTTTACTGAAGCAACTTAAATATTCTGCCATTAGCCATCCAACTTTGACTCTTTCCTTTTTGAAACTACAAAAGAATTTTAAACTTAGGGTATGGGTACAGTATATATATATATATATGTGTGTGTGTGTGTGTGTTTTAAGTATATTCTATTGATCTTCTACAGAGAGGAAGGGAGAGGGATAGAGAGCTAGAAACATCAACGAGAGAGAAACATTGATCAGCTGCCTCTTGCATGTCCCCCACTAGGGATGTGCCCGCAACCAAGGTACATGCCCCTGGACCGGAATCGAACCCGGGACCCTTCAGTCCGCAGGCCGACGCTCTATCCACTGAGCCAAACAGGTCAGGGTGGGTACAGTTGTATAAAGCCACATACATAGAAATCTGTTATTATTTTTCAATTAAAGCATTTCTACTAACTTTTTACAATGGACAATTTATATAGGTATTGCTTTAAAATGGGAAGAGACTTGATGAAGTATAACAAGATGTTTGGCTAGGTTGGATTTAGGGCTCAGATATTTCTGATGAATAATTTGGTAAGCAATACCCCTTGCCCCTTAAAATATGTATATTTATTTCCTGCATTACATAGGGACCAGGGAGACTCATAGGGGGACAATGAGCAAAAATGCAGTGTGCTAAATGCACATTAATCACAGTCACAAAAATGAATTTATAATTATAGACTACTAGTAGCCCGGTGCACGAAATTCATGCACTGGGGTAGGGGGGAAAGGCCCCTCAGTCTGGCCTTCACCCTCTCTAATCTGAGACCCCTCAGGGAATGTCCAACTACCTGTTCGTGCCCACACTTTTAACAGATAACAGCTCCATTGTTGGTTCTTTCTTATGCTTAAAACCATTGGAATTAGTAGGTATTCAAAGTGTGTATACATTCCGGGGGGACACCCTGTATATCTCTAATCAGTGAAAGAAACCAACCACAGATTTGGAACCCCCAGACAGGGAACCTCGCTCACTCCCCACATGTCTCCCCACTTCGCTTTCCACCTTTGTGGGCAGCAGGAGAATCAATGTTTTCTCTCATTAATTCGGAAAAGCACGTCCTGTCACCCGCTGCCCGGCAGGAGTGCGCTAAGCCCCAAGAAAGGGAGGCTCAGTCAGGGCAGCCTTCGCTCATGGGTGCTGGCACCCAAAGTGCACATTCCTCCTCTACAGTCGCCCCGACTATCCCACTGTTTCACTGAGAGGACGGAATTCCTCTCCGCCTCTGGGTTCTTGATCTTGAACGCTGACCGAAGGCACCTCAGCAAGGGCCGCCCGCGCCCACCAGGTGTGTCTATCTGCACCTGCTCCTGCCTCAGCACCTGCATTAACCCCCCAGAGGTGATCTTGTAGCTGCACTGGCCTCCATGGGAACAGGGCATCACCACTCCGCCCTCTCACTGTCATCTCACAGGCACCCACCCTCAGCACCCAGAGCACCCAGACACTCTCCCAAGGATGTGAGCGCATCAGAGGGGATGTGTGCACATCCTGTGGGGGTGTTAGGCATGCTGGGTTGATGAAAGTGCGGTGGAGAGGCGGGGGGAACTTGTGCACACCTTGGTTTGCAACTGTTGCAGGCGTGGGAGGGTGACAGTGTGCTGGGGGATGTTCGCTAGGGAGGGATGTGCACACCAGAGGCCTCTGGCTTTGCAGACCCGCAAACCCCCATGGTGTGGCCAGGGGGACGTCAGTCTGGCCTGCCAGGGTGGCTGTCCCTGTGATCCTGCACCTTCTGGGCCAGGAGGCGGATTTTGCGCAGCCACTCCTGGGCGCTGGTGGCCTGCAGGCGCTACTTCAGCTCAGCCTGCAGGCTCTGCTTGGCGAGCTCACAGCTGTCACCACCACCATGTGGGGAGTACAGGCCACCCTCCGCCGGCCTGCCTCCCCTGTCCAGAGGCTCTCTGCGCTGCTCACTTGCCCAGAGTGACTGGGGCTGGGCGGAAGCCAGGTGTCCTGCCCTGCCTAACCCCAGCCCATCTGCCCCTGTGCAAGCTGCCGCCCCGCTGGGAAGGGTCACGGATCCAGGTCCCGGGACCGCGGACAGCCTCAAGAGCTGCCCCCTGCCCAGTAGGGTCACAGATCCTTGTCTTGGTCCTGTAGACAGCCTCAAGCGCTGCCACCCTGCCCACCAGGTCATGGATCCGGGTCCCAGACCGCAGACAGCCTCAAGCACTGCCCCCCGCCTGGAAGGGTCACAGATCCAGGTCCTGGACAGCGGATAGCCTTGCCCACTGCCGCCTGCCTTCAGTATGCAAATTAGCCGCCATCTTGTTGCTTCAGGGTGGGGGTCCCCACTGGGGTGCCTGGCCAGCCTGGATGAGGGGATGATGGCTGTTTGCAGCTGGTCACACTCCCTTCAGGGTGGGGGTCCCCACTGGGGTGCCTGGCCAGTCTGGGTGAGGGGCTGAGGGCCGTTTTCAGGCTGGCTGGTGACTGAAGCTCCCAACCTCTCCCTTTTTTCTTTTTTTTTTTTAATTCTGGGATTTATTTACCTTCTATGGCTGTCACTGGAGCTGAGAGCCGGCTTTAGCTCTGAGGCTTGGCTCCAGCTCTGAGACCTCGGCTGCTGAAAGCAGGTACTGGGTTTGTTTGGATTCTATAATTGAAACACTGTTGCAGTCATGCTAGCTGAAGCCCAGCTGGCTGAAAGCAGGTTTCTGGGGATTGTTTAGCTTCTATAATTGCAACATAGTTGCTTAGACTGCAGCTCAGAGGCCGGCAGCGGCAGGCGGGGACCCTTGGTTTCCTCCATCACTGGAACAAGCAAGCCTCTCCTGTTCGCTTCAACTGCCTGGCTGCCAGCCGCCATCTTGGTTGGCAGATAATTTGCATATCCTGCTGATTAGCCAATAGGAAGGGTGTCAGGGTTATGGTCAATTTGCATGTTTCTCTTTTATTAGATAGGATAATTAGTGCCATTGTAGAAAAAAACACTAAAGCAGCTTAAGAAAGACTTTCTGAGGTACTGGTGTTTGAGTTGACATCTAAAGAAGAAACACACAGAACTAGTTGAAGAGGTACATTCTGGAAATAGAGGTACTTAGACAGAAGAAACTTGGTGAGCAAAAGTGCTGTCATGGGAAGGACCATGTTGGATTTAGAAATGTGAAGAAGTCCTGGTGGTTGGTTCACAGAGAGTACTGGGAGGGTATTGATGAGAGAGGCTCAGGAAGTATGTGGGGGCCAGATTGTGCACAGCCTTTTCAAGGATTCTGGTCTTTAAGAGCAATGGGAAGCTACTAAAAGGATCCTTTAATCCTAGTTACATTAGCATTAGTATTACTCTAATTCTACATAGGAATGAACTGGAGGAAGCCAGTTAACAAATCATTAAGTTGCCAGGAGATAAATAATGGTAGCATGGGCCAGTATGGGATGGCATTGATGGAATCAGTGGAAAGATTCCAGGCATTTGGAGTGGCAGAGAACCCAGGCTTGGTAATGGTCCTCATTTGGTGGAGAGGTAGGTGAAGCAGGTGATTTCAAGATTTCTCACTTGTTTATCTAGCTATGATAGTTACCAGCTAGGAAACCCTGGGAGAGGACCAGTTTAAGAGGAGGTATGCATTAGTTTTTGGATAAATTAAATTTGAGATACTCTTGAAACATCCAAGTGAAGATGCCATGTAGATAATGGCCTACATGATCCAGAGCCCAAAGAAAAGATATGGGCTTTAAAAATTTATATTATATTATATTACATATATATATATATATCAGTAGCATATAAATAGAATTAAAGTAGAGGATATGAATATGTTCCTTAGGAATAATGTATAAAATGATAAGAAACAAGGATTAGAACTCAGCCATGAATGACTGAAATATTAATCATCAGGTGGAGGAAAATATTCAAGGGAAGACATTGGACAAAGAGAAGCCAGAGAGCCACCAGGAAGAGTGGTATCACAATGACTAAAGGATGAGAGAGCTTTAAGAAAACAGAACATGACCAATAGTGCCAGAATTTCCCAGAGATCAGATACAAAGAGCACTGAAAAAATATTCATTCCATTTGGTGAGCTGGAGGCCATCCTCAGAACCATTCTCTACTGCAGTGGGAAGAGAGGCCAGGCTGGGGCAGGTCAAGGAAACAGTGGAAAGTAGGGAGATAGAGACCTCAGGTAGAGAAAACCTTATCAATGTGTAAGCCTCTGTGTGGGTTCCTAGGAATAAATAAGGAGGGACCGCTGTAAAAGTGTCACACTAGTGGGAACTCAGACCAATGAGAACCAGGTGTTAATGTTTTTATTAATCTTATCTGTACAGACTTCAGGTTGAAGCTTGATTAGTATTCCACAAAGCTGTTAAGCCTTAAATAATTAAACAAAATATGTTCAGATTAGATTTTGCCACCTTAAAAATTAAATTAGATCATAGAGCACAGCAAGCCAGTTGACTTATAAATGATCCATCCAGGCAAACAAGATAGTATTTAGTCTCTGGTTCTGAACCACCTGCACCATAGGGCAGTCATGCATCCACTCATGGAGGCATTTGGTGTTAACGGACATCGAAGCAACTAAGGGAATGAAAGGGTATCCAGCCCAGCCAGCATGGCTCAGTGATATCATGGTTCGATTCTCAGTCAGGGCATATGCCCGGGGTTGTGGGCTTGATCCCCAGTATGGAGTATGCAGGAGGCAGCTGGTCAGTGGTTCTCTCTCGTCATTGATGTTTCTATCTCTCTCTCCCTCTCCTTCTCCCTTCCTCTCTGAAATCAATAAAAATATATTTTTACAAAAGAAAGGGTATCCACAGAGCATGGGCAGATAATAAACATGAATGAAAAGTACCTGTGAATGACTAGAGGGAGTATGCCCCCTTCCAGAGAGCAGATGCCACTCTATTCAAGCCATCAATGGCCATGGGAAATGCCAGGCATTTAAGGTTTTATGTGAAATCTGCTAATAGGCCACTATGTCAAAATTCTCAGGATATATCTGGCTTATGGTCTTCATGTTTATTACTTTTGTTGGAGGTTGACAACTTTTAATTTAGAGGAAGTTTCATGAGCACGTGCTAACTGCAACTCATGGCACCTGCTGACAGGGAAGCAGAGATGGCATGGGCCCCACTCTCATTATCTAGTGAGGAGACAGCATGAGCCAACTACCATACAAGGCAGAGGGATATAAATGCTGGAAGGAGGTACAAATTACAAGCTTCCAGAATCCAGAGGAATAAGCTGTTGACTTTGGTTAGGGAGAGGGCTGTCAGCACACTTTACAAAGGTAACATTTGTACTGGGCTTTGAAGGGTTTCAGAGGGGAGGAAGGAAATGGAAGAATAAATAATTTCTCAGCAATACCCCAAATCTCCCTTTATAACATGAAATGTAACATTCAAAATCAAAACAAATGTCAGCACAATGTGGAACATTTTTAGGTTCAGAAAGCTTTGTTTTGAAATGGTAACAGGACCAACCCAGGTAGAATCCTGGGTTGAGTAACTAGCAAATGACATCACCTAATAATTTGCTGGTTGCTATTAAAGAAAAGAGTAACAGTTAACACATGTATTGCTTTATAGTTTACCTGGAGTTTTCACTCCCCTTTCCTTGTTCAGGGATATGATTTAGCCAAGACTCTCCCAGTTAGGATGGCTACCGCAGCCCAACTTATTAGTTATTTGAGGCCAGAACACCCTACCCTCTGGTTATGTTAAGGGAACAGCTGCCACACAGTGCTGACCTCCTTGCAAACAGTTCCCAGGGCTAATTCCTACTATGCATGGTGGAGTGCAGGCATTTTTCATGGTTCTCTGGGGTCTTTTCTCCAGGAGACAAACTTATTCCCTTCGTGGTGGTGGCTGCAAGACCCCATCAATAGGAAAGTCCAGGTGCTCCCTGGGCCCAGAATGCCTGCTCTGTGTTTTATCATGAGAGCAGAATCAGGTTGGTTTTTAAAAAAGGATTTTAGGACAGGTTCGCTCAAAATGTCCCTTGTGGCTCCCAATCCACCAAAGTGATTCAGCTGGCCCCAATGATAATGAGGTACACAATAAAAATATGACCACTGGCCTGGTGGGTGTGGCTCAGTGGTTGAGCATCAACCCATGAACCAAGAGGTCACTGGGTCAATTCCCAATCCGGGCACATGCCCAGGTGGTGGGCTCTAAAGCTGGTGGGGTGCATGCAGGAGGCACAAAGCGATGTTTCTCATTGGTGTTTCTATCCCTCTATGCCACTTCTTCCCTCTCTAAAAATTTAATAAAAACATGTTTAAAAATGCAATCACTGTAAAGTGACATTTTTGCACAAAAATGAGCAAAAGTGGTGTCTCTAGGTGGCCTCTTTAGTCACATCTGACATCAGGTCTCATTACCTTCAATCTCAACCCCATAGCTCAGTGGTTCTTAAACATTTCTGTGCCCCAAAATCACCCAAGCATTGTAATAAATGCAAATTTCTGAGACCTACCTCAAAGATATTGACCCAGAAGGTAAAGTGGAGCCCAAGAATATAAATTTTTAAGGCAATTTCAAATAATTCCAGGTGACAATTCATGGGCTTGCCTTTGAGAACCATTGATAAGAATCACCTATTTCCTCACCTTACCTCCTGCTATCAGACCTTACTCAACATTATGAACAAATAGAATGAAGTGAGGTGATGATGGCCTATCAGGAGAGTGAAAGGGGCATGGATTCTTGTGGCCAGGGCCTTCTATTCAATGACTGCCTGAAATTTAAATTTCCAGTATTATTTGCAAATAAAGTTATTTGTACATGTAATTACAGAAATGAATCAACAGGATTGAAAAAGATGACCTTCACCAAATAATTTTAAACTTTTGTCTCATTACTAGATTATAATACTTACAGGTGACAATTTAAATTTTCAAATAAATCCTCTAATTATGTTTGAAATAGCACAGTTTTATTAAATTGTATTTTTGTGTTGACTATGCTAATACCTTAAATGCAAATTTTTAAGCTGTATCAACTTTATAATATTTATTTAGGCATTTATTTTTATTTTAAAAATACACCAAGAGCCCCCAAAACATAGAAGTGACCTGGACCTCTCATTGTTGAGAAGTCATCTCAAGATACTGAAAAATAAATAATAAACTTTCAAAAATGTTGCTCGGTAGGATTTAAATATGCATCACTAAGCTAGAGTCATTTATTTTGACTCAGAGTCTTAGGTTTAGCATGACTGAGTTCCTTCCCAATTGCCCCGGAGTACAATAAGAGGATGAAAATAACTTTTCACTTTCAAAAAGTTGACCCAGAAGAAGCTGAGCTGTTCTTCCTAAACAAATCGAAATAAAACATTCACTCACTGTTAGAAGGTCTGGAACCCTGATTTACCGACTTACCA
The DNA here is from genome assembly GCF_014108235.1 of Myotis myotis. Classification (NCBI taxonomy): domain Eukaryota; kingdom Metazoa; phylum Chordata; class Mammalia; order Chiroptera; family Vespertilionidae; genus Myotis; species Myotis myotis. The sequence continues at coordinate 165,313,027 of NW_023416313.1, forward strand.
TTGACTTACTCTTACTGAATATTTGACTTACTATTTACCATCGATTTATGTTCTCTCTCTCTCTCTCTCTCTCTCTCTCTCTCTCTCTCTCTCTCTCTCACACACACACACACACACACACACACACACACACACACAGCAACCAAGTCTTCATTTGATACGACTGGCATATCAGTGGCAGAAGCCATTTCCAGCTTCTTATTTCATGACTTCAAGAATGCTGCTGGGGAACTCAGTGCACTGTTTTCTTAGCAAATTCCACAGAGAGTGGCCCATGGTGGATATTTAGCGGAGCAATACAGTTAATGGCTGCTAGGCAATTTTGTCAAATTAGTTGTTTTCTGGTGACTTATCTGTAATACGGAGGGAGCTACACAATGTTATCTGTTTGTAAATAATTGGAATTCCTTCCTGAGCGTCCAGGGGCAAATGCTTTATGACTAAATGGAGTTGATTCTCCTGGTAGTTCAGTTTTCTTACATAAATCTCCTTTGCTGACCTCAAACCAATGCCTACCTTTCTCATCCTTTTTTCTCCCTGGAGGAGAAAGAACAAATAAACAAAACCAGACTTGTTAGAATACAATAGTTTGTTAAGAGAGAGCTTGATTAGTTGGTGATTAGTGTTGTTTTAATGAAATAGAATACAAAGATGGAGCCCATGGGAAGGTATTTACCTACCAAGGAAATAAAATTAAAGGGAGAGATTAGCACTGGGCTGCTACAAGGGGAGAGAGATCTTTGTTTTGTGGTTGTGGACACTATTTTTCAGGATTATACTCAATCTGGAGACCAAGGACATTATTAGGACAATTTTTAAACATTTAATTCCTCGGGGTCAATGAAAATAACAATACAGTTGCGCTGTGCTTTGCAATTTACAGAATGCCATGATATACTTTGGTTTTCCTTTCTCAATGCCCTGTCTTAAAGCACCAATCTGTGTGGCCTTTAACCCATCCATGGCAGTTACATCAAATAATAGTCCCAAGTTGAAATCTTAAAGTTCTTTTAAGTGTTTCAATAGAGAATAGTAATCTTGAAAAAAATATTTAACATTTTAATTAAAATGCTCTCTCTATTCGTGTACATTCTCCACTGTATGATTTAAAAAGAAAATCTGCACCCGGAAAACTGCATCTGGCTGTGTTCTGGGCACAAGCAGTGGAGGCAGAAACAAAGCCAGCCTTTTCTGAAGCCCTCAGCTCTCCATGACTCTGGAGAGCAGGCAGTTGGGAATTGTGGAGACGCGGGTCATTTTCAATCAGGAAGAAGCGGGTCTGTATGAAACATGCATCCCATTAACCACCAAATGGACTTGACTCACAGCCTTAAATGACAGCTAGAAGAGGAGCCTCCTGTGAAGGTCCCAGCCTGCAAAGGGACTGACGTGCACATGCGTGTGTGTGTGTGTGTGTGTGTGTGTGTGTGTGTGTGTGTGTGTCACAGCTGCTTACTGGTAGATGGAGGACTCCAGATCCCATGCTGCTGGGAAGGGAGTGAAACAGAACTGCAGCCCCCTGGTTTCTCCTGCCTTGAAGAAAGCCTGGGACCCCAATCAGGGGCTCATTTATCACAAAGGAGAATATTAATATTTGAAAGAAAAAAGATAGTTAATAAAAGGCCTTTTAAAAATTTTAATAAGACCGAAGAAGTAAATAAGCTCAAATTGGGTTCAGGAAAGGAGAAACCAGACCTAGAAATAAGTGTATTTTGCTGAGATCACGGAAGAAGTCAATGCTCCTTGTTCAGAGAAGATTAGCTTTAAAACCACAGTGTCGAGAACTCATCAAATCATTTCCCAGAGCCCTTCTCCCACGTTTCTCTGCCTCTTTCTGGTGCCAGAGGCTGGCAGTCAAGCCTAGGCCAGCAGTCATGGCTGCAGACACATTCCAGATGGAAAGAGCATTTTGCTTCCAGACGCTAACAAAGGACGTGGCAGTTGGCGAGTAACCCTCCTGCTGGGAGAAGGTGTCTGCCCTTTGACGAGACTGCATTTTACACAGAGGAGCTTGAAGTGGATGGACTGTTGCTAGTAGCAGGTCAAACAAGTTGCGGTTTTTGAGACGCCTTGGCTAACCAGCTCCGGTGAGGAGCAATGACATGGGAAATGAATTACCTGTTTACTAATGTCCCAATAATTCAACCATTTATTTTGATGGGGGCATGCAGTGTTACGGCCCCCTACTGCCAGGCTGAGGTTCTAGAATCTAGCCAGTGGAAGACTCAGTGGCAACTGTTGGTTGGGAGGACAGTAAATTCAAAGGCACACACACATACACACATAGAAAAACATAAACTAGATTTTGGAAAATAATTTCATAGTGTGAGCTAGTAATTCCTTCAGCGAAATATACCATACTTCTAAAAGAGGACATTCTTACCTTTGAGTTAATGGCTTTTGCAAGCAATTTAACACAATCAAAATCTTTAGGCTAACCACCCGACACCCAACAGGAGTAGAATGATTAAATGAATTGTGATTTGGTCACTGAAAGGGCGAGGGCTATGCCCTCCATCTTGCCCAGAATTCTCCATTTTTGGGCAGAGCCATGTGCTCAGCAAAGAGCTCCTTTCCGGAAGAAGCCCAAGCCTCTGCTAGCCACACCTAGGATTTCTTTAAACTAACCAATGACAATCAAGGGAAGTGCACGCCATAGATATGACCACATCCTGTGTAACGAGACACTGACTTGCGCCTGGCCAATCGGCGGGGCCACAGTCCCCTCTCCTCCCCTTACTCCACCCCCCTATAAAACTCCTCTTCCCACCGGGCTACCTCTCTCTCTGCAACTTGCTGCTGTGCCAGTAAGGAGGGCAGGGGAGCCAAGCCCGGGTTTGAATAAAAGACTCTTTGCTTTTGCATCAGACACGGCTGGCTCCCTGGTGGCCTTTTGGGGATCCTGAAATCTGGGCATAACAGTCACACCATAGATGAACAATTACAAATGTATGCAACATTATGGTTTATTCCAACAAGCCAAAGATTGAGCAAGAGATGTAAGACCCTGAACATGTACATATGGCATCATTCCATTTATAAGTTCAAAGCAGGAGTGTATGTGTAGTGTGTGTAGTTAGAAGGCAGGAGAGGGGTTATTTAAAACTGTGGAGATGTGAGGGCTTGTTAGTGGCTGAAAGTGGGTCTGAGGGGATACTAGTAATGTGCTGTTTCTTGATCTGGGTGTTGCTTACATGAATGCATTCAGTTTGCGCTGATTCACCAAACCAATTACTGTATGCACTTTCATATATATATACTAGAGGCCCGGTGCACAAAAATTTGTGCACTCAGGGGGGAGGAGGGGTCCCTCAGCCCAGCCTGTGCCCTCTCGCAGTCTGGGACCCCTCAGGAGATAACGACCTGCTGGCTTAGGCCTGCTCCCAGGTGACAGAGGACAGGCCCAATCCCTAGGTGCAGCCCCTGGTCGGGCTCAGAGCAGGGCTGATTGCGGAGTTGGGGTGCCGCCCCCTGTCATGCACAGAGCAGGGCGGATAGGGAGGTTGCGATGCCACCCTCAGTCATGCTCAGGGTAGGGCCGATTGGGGGGTTGGGGCGCCGCCCTCTATCACCCACAGAGAAAAGCTGATCAGGGGGTTGGGGCACCGCCACTCTCACACTCAGGGCAGGGCCAATGGGGAGGTTATGGCTCTACCCCGTCACACACAGAGCAGGGCCGATCAGGGGGCTGGGGAGCTCCCCCTATCAGGCACAGAGCAGGGCTGATCAGGGGGTTGGGGCACCTTCCCCTGTCACAAACAGAGCAGGGCGGATAGGGAGGTTGTGGCCCCGCCCCCTGTCACACACAGAGTTGCAGGGCGATCAGGGGGTTTGGGCGCTGCCCACTGTCATGCTGATCCCGGTGACGGGAGGCATATTACCCTTTTACTATATAGGATAGAGGCCTGGTGCATGGGTTGGGGCCAGCTGGTTTGCCCTGAAGGGTGTCTTGGATCAGGGTGGGGGTCCCCACTGGGGTGCCTGGCCAGCCTGGGTGAGGGGATGATGGCTGTTTTCAGCTGGTCACACACCCTTCAGGGTGGGGGTCCCCACTGGGGTGCCTGGCCAGTCTGGGTGAGGGGCTGAGGGCTGTTTTCAGGCTGCCGAGTGACTGAAGCTCCTAACCGCTCCTTTTTTTCAATTTTTTTTTAACTCTGGGCCAGCTTTAGCTTTGAGGCTTGGCTCCAGCTCTTAGGCCTCCGCTGCTGAAAGCAGGTTTCTGGCCTTTGTTTACCTTCTGTATTCGAAACAATGTTGCGATCCTGCTGGCTGAAGCCCCGCAGACTAAAGCAGGTTTCTGGGGTTTTGTTTAGCTTCTATATTTGTAACAGAGTTGCTTAGAGTTGCAGCTCAGAGGCTGGCAGCGGCTGGCGGGGAACGTTGGAGTCCTCCGTCACTGAAGCAAGCAAGCCTCATGTTCACTTTAAGCTGCCTGGCTGCCGGCCGCCATCTTGGCTGGCAGTTAATTTGCATATCTCGCTGATTAGCCAATGGGAAGGGTAGTGGTCGTAAGCTAATTACCATGTTTCTCTTTTATTAGATAGGATATATATATATATATATTTTACCTTAATTCAAACTAAAATGTTAAATCTCCCTATTATATAATACGTTCTGATAAGATCTGATTTATATGTTAAAAATATAGGATAACAGTCTACTAAACTGCTATAGAAAAATAAATAAATTCGGCTTCAATTTTATTCTTGGTATGTGATAGCTGTGTCTATGGCTTAGAGAGTCCTGGATCAGGAACAGACTTGAGACATGAGGCATCTGAAGGAAGCAATGGGTGTCTTATGGGCAATTTCAAGCACATGTTTTCAATTCCCTTCCCAATAAAATTCTAACCATGACCCATCTTTGGTTAACCTTAAATTGGAAACGCACTCTACTTCCGTCTCATGTTGAATGTAAAATTGTGCGTGGTATATAAAAATAAGTTATTTGAAAGAAGTATGCCTGTGAGCTTTAGGAACAAAGTTAAGTTGAACCCCTCCTCCCCCATATTCTTCTAGTTCCTCTGTTATGGATATTCACCTACCAGCTCTTTTCCCCACTCAGTGCATTAAAAGTTGCTACTATAACTTGATTTTTATTAAGCGGTGAATTGTATGACAGGACATGGTGATCATGAACTCAAATAAGTATTGGGAATGTTGACATCTAATTCCAGCTTTTCCACTTTCTCATGCAGGAATCATGGGTAAATCACTTTTCCCCTCAGAGGCCTCAGTTTCTTCATCTACAGAACGAGAGAGTTGATATGGACAACCTCTTAAAGATTCACCAACCAACACAAATACATGACAAAGGTTGACAAGGCTAGATATAATGCAGTACAAATACTCCACCAGAATTCTTTTACTGGACAATTATAGGGGGTGAGGGGAAGAAAGCCCTTAAGATTGATTGAATTATGACACAGAGTTTTCTCACCTCTTCTTTAATAGAAATTATTCCAAAGTGCCTTAGGATGGCAGTAGAGGGTTCAGAAGTTATGATAATATTTTTCTTGGACCTCAATCTGTAGCCATTATCATTCTTGTCCTCTTAAAACACTGCAGTTTTAATAAAGAGAAAAGAAAATGCCACCCCCTACCCCGGAATGGAATATGTCAAACCAGGGTGGCATTTGTCCTTCCAAGTCAAGGCAGTAAGTCTTAACTTAAAGCTTGGGAACCCTGTAATTATAGTAAATCCACCCCATCAGTCTGTAACTGGGATTATAATATTGGGTTGGGCCACATTTCCATTCCCTAGAGGAGAAATGGTTTATGAAGAACTGGCATGTTTGAAGTTAAGGGAATGCTCTCAACCTGTGTAGATATTGAACTGAGCAATACTATTGTCACAAAGGGGCCATTTTCAACACTGTAAATTTTCCTTATTTCTTCTAAGATTAGAGTTGGTATAAGGTACAGGTCTATCAAAGGAGAACTTAAGTCCTTCTGGGCAAATAATTCAGGCACAACACGAAAAATATCAAGGTCTGGGATGTGAGAAGAGCTGCCATGTCAAATTGGTTCAATCCTATTTCCACCTGTCAGCTCTGACAACTGACTGATGCTTGTCACCTACTCACAGAAAACTGAAAACAAACAAACAACAGACTTCCAGGATTAACTGCCTCAGGCTGGGGACCTAATAATGAGAAAAGTTGCCTTTGAACACACTGGAATTTAATTTTTGGAGGCAATTGCATAACGTCCCATTCAGCCTGTTTATTACAGTTTTTCAAAAGTGGGGGTGACTGGCTCTGATGTTTCTCAAGGGGGTAGCCAGTCCATAAGTTGTCTAACTTCCTTAAAGTTGTCGTCTTAGAATTAGGACTATCTCCACAAGAATTCCCTGTGAGACCCTTGGAATCCTGTCTACTGTAGGACCTCATAGAATCTCCTTAATGCATCTTTTCAGACAGTTAGAGGGAGAGCAACTGAAAATATAGCTTTGACTGTGCTGGGTAGTTATAGTGGTTGTGGTTGTTATTTTATAACTTTTGTCTGGTTATATGTTCAAGGCATAAAAAGAAAAAGGTGTTTTACCCTGCCAAGTTACAATAGCTCATCAGAGTTTGGAGGGGAGGTAAAAGGCTGCTATTGGCTTATATCTGGGTGAAGTAAGTTAATTCTCTCATTTATATACTATGAAAGTTGTATACAGAAGATGATTAAACATTGCACTTGAGATCAGAATTTTTTTTTTTCAATGGGTATTGTTCCCAAACCTGTTAGTTTCCCAAATCTGTTAGTGTCAGTACAAATATTTAAAATGTTAGTAGTAATTTCAGCTTTACATATGTATATGCCTTATTCATTCAAGGAGTTTCAATCTCATTAAATGAGCTCTCTTTGTAAATAATTTATATATTTGATTATTACATAATTTCACTTGAGTTCTAAGTGTATACATAGACTCTATTGCACTCTTAACAGATTTGTAATTTTTAAATGCAAAAGTAGATGCTGTCTGGCCTTTAGAACACATCTTCTTTATAATAAAAATCTTCAAAAATGAATTATAGACATGAACATTGCAATCATCTTATCTGATTTCATATGAACTAATTTTAGATAGAATCTCCTAAGGTACTCCATATATTATAGAATCCATCTGATTCTAAAATAAATGCTGTAAATTGTACATTACTGAAATGCAGCATAAGTGTATATCTGTTGAAAAGGAAGTAGTATAACTGATATCTTATTTTTGGTTAGAAGAAAAAAACTCTCAATTATAGAAAAGTAAACAGCATTTGAGTGTTGTAAGTATGCATACATATTCAGAGGACCGTAGGTGCCACTGGGAGCTGTCCATCATTAAAATAATGAAATACTTCTTCGTACCAATGAAAAACAGCCTCTCTCCCCAGCCTGAAAGTGTGTGCCCCTGCTCTTCCTTAAGGATCCTAGAACCTCCTCCAGATTCTGCAATTAAAGGGATTTAATTGACACACAAGGGGCCTCTTGGACTCAGTGGAGCATTATCGGTAATCAGCCCACATGACTAAATCAGGGATAAGCCCTGGTCAGATGAATGCATGAATGTGCTATCAATAAATAGTATGGGCCTTGAACTAGCATTTGAGCTCCTCCAACTTCCAGCTGTGTGACCGTGGGCAACTAACTTAAACTTTCTGTGCCTCAGTTTCCTTATCTGTAAAATGAGGAAAATAATAGCATCTACCTCATGGGATTGTTGATACAATTAAATTGAGCTTTTGTGTGTAAAATGCTTACAACAGAACCTATGTAAGTGTCAGAGATGATGATGATGATAAAGCTGATGAGAACAATGACTGATCTGAGAATGCACTAGACCACCTGCCTATGAGGGGAATCTCTGATTAAGTGAGGTGTTTGACACTGAATGATGAGAACTAACCTGATCATATCCTCTCTCTTGGAAATTATGATTTACTAATTTGCACAGAGATAATGGGTTCTCTGCATTTGAGTAATAGTTCAAACAGTGTAAAGCTACCATTCATATTCTCCATAAGGCCAAGTGACATCCCAAGGGGATGGTAATGAACCCCCTGTTATCAAAGTTATTCTGTGTTTCTGGGTTCTTCATGATGCATACAAGAACATAAACGATACAGCTAGATGAAGCAGAGTTCAGATCAGTGAAACATTTATCTACGTAAAATGCTTATTACAGACAGAACATTAATTCCTAGAGCAGTGAGTCTCAGCTTTTAGAATAACATCTGCTTGTCTCCTAGAGTCCCCTACCAGTGGTTGGCAAACTGCAGCTCGAGAGCCACATGTGGCTCTTTGGCCCCTTGAGTGTGGCTCTTCCTAAGCCTTAGGGGTACCCTAATTAAGTTAATAACACTGTACCTACCTATATAGTTTAAATTTAAAAAATTTGGCTCTCAAAATAAATTTCAATCGTTGTACTGTTGACATGTGGCTCTGTTGACTAATGAGTTTGCCGACCACTGCCCTAGAGATAGGGCCTAGCCCTAGACTATCTGCAGACCAGTGTGGCATTTCTGGTCTGGGCAAGGTCCATGGACAGTCTAAGATTAAATGAAAAAGAAGGTAGAAGAGGGAAAGAATGAGAACAAAAAGAAGATATACTAGTACACCTTGTGTGACTCTAGAGCAGTGGTTCTCAACCTTTGGCTACACATTAGAATCACCTGGAAATCTTTTTAAAATCCTGATTTCTGGGCCTCATCCTCCAGAAATTCTGTTTCTTTGTTATGGGGTGGGGCCACAACATTAGTAACAAAGAAACAATTTCCAGAGGATGAGGCCCAGAAATCAGGATTTTAAAAAGATTCCCAGGTGATTCTAATGTGCAGTCAAGGTTGAGAACCACTGCTCTAGAGCAACTTCTTGCCATTCTGGTTCTAATGACTTATTGGCATGTGTAATAATTTGCAGAGCTTGGCAGACAAAGCTCGGGGAGTAGTGGGGAGGGAAGGAGGCAGGGAGAGGGACTAGCCAGTGATGGTGAACCTATAACACGCGTGTCAGAGGTGACACACGAACTCATTTTTTTGGTTGATTTTTCTTTGTTAAATGGCATTTAAATATCTACACTAATAAAAGAGAAAAATGGTAATTGGCATACGACGGCTACCCTTTTCATTGGCTAATCAGGGCTATATGCAAATTAACTGCCAACTAAGATTGGCAGTTAACTGCCAACAAGATGGCGGCTAATTTGCATACATAGGCACAATGCAGGGAGGCGAAAGGGAAAGCAGGAAGAAGCCCCCTGCCACTGACAGTGATCGGAAACCCAGGGGGGAGCTAAGAGCTGGGGGGCAGGGCAAAGGCCATGATCGGAGAATCAGGCGCCTTTGCTGCCCTGGCCAGTGATAGCAGGAAGTAGGGGTGGAGCCAGCGATGGGAGCTGGGCACCGTCGAAGCTGGCAGTCCCAGGAGCTAGGGGTCCCTTGCCTGGGCCTAAAGCGAAGTCCATGATCGCGGGGCCACTGCAGCTGCGGGTCCCCGCTGCCCGAGCCAGATGCCTAGGCCAGAGGCATTAGGCCTGGGCAGGGGCGGAGCCTGCAACCTCGGGGAGCTGGGGGGGCGGAGCAAGGGATTGGGGGGATATGATGGTCCCCTTGCCTAGGCCTGAATCCTGGGTCAGAGGCGTCAGGCTTGGGCGGGGGGTGGAGCAAGCGATCAGAGGGAGATGGGGGTCCCCTGCCCAGGCATGATTCCTGGGCCAGAGGCCTCAGGCCTGGGCGGGGGTCAGAGCCAGTGATCGGGGGGAAATGAGGGGCCCCTGCCCAGGCCTGATGCCTCTGTCAGAGGCGTCAGGCCTGGGCAAGGGGCCGATCCTGTGATTGGAGGGTGATGGGGGTCAACGCCTGAGGGCTCCCAGTATGTGAGAGGGGGCAGGCTGGGCTGAGGGACACTCCCCCCCCCCACACACACACACCCAGTGCACGAATTTCGTGCACCAGGCCCTTAGTATAAAATAAATATCAAAAATATAAGTCTTTGTTTTACTATGGTTGCAAATATCAAAAAATTTCTATATGTGACACGGCACCAGAGTTAAGTTAGGGTTTTTCAAAATGCTGATACGCCGAGCTCAAAAGGTTTGCCAGCACTGGACTAGGCAGTGGGAAGAGTATGAGTGCTCTGGATGGATTTAAAGTGGTGTGGCCAATATTATTACTGGTTTAAATGGAAAGTAGACCATAAGGCCCTTTGAGATTAAAGCAAGGAATACTGTCTATAAGGTTAGGAGTAGGGCGAGGGATCAAAGTTTTGCCGCCCTGAAGCTGCCTTTTTGGGATATTGATTTTAAGCTGTTTATTAAGAAACAAGGCTCAGAAATAAATTTTTACACACCCACCCCCCCCCCCCCCCCCCCCAGCCACATCCCTTCCTGCCCAAGAGATTCAGACAGAGAAACCTGCTTCAGGAAGGAGATCTTAGGTACCACCTTAGCCTAGTTTGAATTAAGTGTGGTAAACAAGAAGACTTGAGGCAGGGGCCACATCTAGATACCCCATGTCCCGGTGTTTCTGAGTTTCCCAGCAAGGATTTTCCTGCCATGTTTGTTCTGCTCTTCTTCAACTCACTTCTGAAATATAATGCCATATTCCACCTGGTCCCTGCCCAATCCCCACCCCACCCCCCTTCTCCTTCGTCCAAAATCTTATTTACCTAATGTTGCCTCACTGTCTTTGTGAATTCCCCATGTGCATGTATTAAACTTTGATTTTTCTCCTGTTAATCTGTCTCTGTTAATGTGATTATTAGCCCAGCCAGAAGAACTTAGAAGGTGGGAAGACAAGTATTGATATTTTGTTTAACCCTCACAATGTAATAGTGCAGATGAAAGAAAGTACATCTGATGGGGTGACCAAGGCCTACCCTCTATTCCCTCCCATTCTCTACCTCTCCTCCCCCACATCTCACTTTCCTTTTCGGTGTACCACCAGGAAACAGAAGCCACAAATGAAGTAACAGGGCATAACCTTCTTAGGGTGGGAAGTGGATCTTCCCTGAATGTGCCAACCTGGCATGCAGATTATTTCAAGCTGAAAACCATTAAAGCTCAACAAACTCAGGAGGAGTTTCTTAACCTCCCCTTCACCTGCCTAAAGAGATTCAGATAGAAAAACCTCCTTCAGGAAGGGAACCTTAGCATAGTCACCTTAGCACATATGACTTGAGTGTGGCAGACAGGGAAGATCCAAGTAAAAATCTGTTCCCTATGTTAGTGTAGGTAGCTAGTTATTATTAATAAAGGAAGGGAGCAAATGGAATCAACATTAAGCCTAATAAACTAGGGAGGTGAATCGGACATTAAGCCTCATTCACTAGGAACCTATAACATTCAATTCACAGGCTCCCCAGGGAACCGCCACATCCTCCACAGTCAGGACCTAATCCCTGAGCAATGCCCGAGCAGGCAGGAAGAATCTCCCCAAGGACAACCGCAGGATATGGGGATTATTAGTGGGGGGTAGTGAGCAGGAGGGGAAATTCCTTTGTTAGGTGCATGTGCAATAGAAGCCAGGATGGCACAGGGGGAGGTAAGCACGCACACAGTAGAAACCAGGTGATGCAGCAGAACTTGGGGTGTGGGCAGTAGGATCCAAAATGCCAACATAAAGGGGCAGAGTCTAACCTGGGGAAATGATCAGATTGGATAAGGGTGCGGAACCCCGGAAGTTCCAGAATAGTTTGGTTATGGGGAGAGCCCAGCACAAGCCCAAGAAATCCCCAGAAGTAGATTGGATAGTTTGAAAGAAAGCCTGTTCCTTCTGGGAAACCAAGAAAATGTACGGAGGATTATCAAGAATCTCCAAGTAGTTCCTACTAGAGCCGGCCCACCTTCTACATCCCTGAGGGCATATTATTTTCCTTCACCCCAATAAACAGTGCCACTACAATTCCACTTCTCCCACGTGTGTGCTCTTTGAATTTCCTTTCTCATGACACCCCAATAACCCATTTACACCAGCAACACATACATCCCCCTGTGTCCCATTGTTTCTGGGTGGCCCTGTGAGAATTTGTTTACCAAATGTTACCAAATATTTGCTCTTTCTTATCTACCTGTGAATTTCCTACACCCCCTCCCCCACTTGCCCCTTAGTCCAGAATGACACATATACCTCACTTTACCTGACTGTCTTTGGAATTTTCATGCTTATGTGAGTTCCCTGTGCGCTCACATTAAATTTTTATCTTATTCTGTTAATCTGCTGTATGACATTTGAATTATTTGACCAGCCAGAACGAAAGGGGTAAGGGGGAACTTTCCCTGGCCGCAGCAACCCCAGTAACCATGACTGGAGGGCATCAAAGGGCACTACCTTTGGGATAGGAGACTGACGGTTGGAGAAACCACCTGCCCCATGACTGTTTTTATACCCATAGTCCATGTCCTCTACTGCAACCAGTAGGAGCACAAAAGAATGCAGGAATTTCATCCCAAAGAAGTCCATGTGGTCCACAATCTGGACAAGGACTATTCTAGAAAAAAACCACAGAGAGCCAGATAGGGAAAACCCTTTAGGGAATAAATTCAAGACCAGCATGTCATGGGCATTCTATCTAACTGCACTCCTTTCTTTAATCACAGACCTCATATGCAGTAAGACTATGTCTGAAAGATGGCAAACAGGGGTCTCAATGCACTCGGAATCTTAATAGCATTTTTTTTTGACTCTGCACTTTGAGCTGCACAAGAGTTCTTTGCCAAATAGTGGGGGCAGCACTTGACGCTGCCATTTATCTTGCTTATCATTATTATTATTATTATTATTATTATTATTATTATTTTAAGATTTACTAGCCCACAGCACTGCAAAGAGAAAATGTTTGCTTTTTGGTGTGAACAAGAATTATATTTACTAAATAGTCAAAAAGTACAAGCTCGAATGGAAGAAATAAAATGCAGGTGCACTGGAGGAATTCTGATCAAGAGAATCACACACATTTCTCATTTTTTAGAGCAGAATAAGAGAGTCATTTTCTTATTTTTCTAAATTCCCAAATATGTCAAGGTCAGGAAGTCCACCTTACTTCTGATTTGTGCAGAAAATGCTGACGGAACAGAGCGCTGTGAGCAAGGAAGGGAATACAGTGCACAAACTTCCTTCCATTCAATACTCAGCCTTGAAAAGCCTGAACAGATTTTTGAACGTTAGTCACCGAGCTCAGAGCTCTGAATTGCTGCAGATCCTTACCCTTCACTGTGTTATCCACCGGCGCCTTTGCTTCATCAAGGGGCTGAGGAATGAGGCAAAGCCGTCAGGAGGACATAAAGATTACCCCCAACTGCTGACAACAGATGGTGGCTAATGGCAAGTGTTTCTAAGGGAGCTTTATTGTTCTGGGTTGAGGCATTAACGTGTCGCTGTGGGGGTTCTCCTGGTTTATTTATTTATTTTCAATTTTAAAAAGTCACTTTGTCAAATGACAGTGTGACACGCATTGTAATTTTTTTGCCTGCCCTGAGTTCCCATGTCATGTTTGTCTCCAGTTTTCCTGATGAGGGGGTGACATTTGGGATCCACCAAAAGCGAGGTTGTATTATTTTAAGTTGTGACGACTAATAAGGAAAACATAGATCCTTCCAAATCAGAGAAAGGAATTGTTCTCCATTTTCTGAGCAATTGCAAGAGCTTTGAAATCAAAGTAAACGTAGCCTGTTTCCGCACATGAGGTGGTTTTACATGGCTCACTGTAAACAGCCCCAAACCTATTTGTTCCCACTACAACTGCTTAGTAACCACAGAAGAAAAAGCTTCTTAGCACTATTATTTCTCTAACAAAGCAACTTTAGTCACTGCAGATTTATCTGATTTCTGGATGATTATCTTTTTGTTTGATTTCTAAATCCCAAGTAACTTGTTGGACTCCCACAAGTAGTGACTAAAGGACAGGGCAGTTGATTAATGCAGACACAAAAGAAAGCTAGAAACAGAGAAAGTTTGAGACTTTTTTTTTTTTTAACACATTTCTCCTCATCATAGTTCATCCCAGTTAATAATAAAGGAAGATCATAACAGGTGAGAAACTAACCTCCCTCCCATCCCCACCCCCACCCTTTGCTCTAGTCAAAGGACCTAGGGAGTCTCAGACTCAGCATCCCACCTGTGAGCACAGGTAGGGAGGGGGGGAGTTGGGCAACAGCAGAAGTAGTCAGGAAGTGCTGCATTTTTTCAATCTCCATGAAAAACTGAAACGTGTTGCTGGGTTCTAGAATATTCCTTCTCCATTCCCCCTCCCCACAACCCTTTCCCACCCACTAACTAAGACATGTCTTCATGTCTTAGGAAAACCAGATGCAGTAGGGTTGTGATGTCGGGACACTTTGGGATCCTACTTGCAACCAGTTTTCATGGCTGTTCTTAGACTGGTTGGAGGGCAGAGTAGGAAGGATGGGTATCTGTTGCTCTCGGCGTATTTTCAGAGCAAGGTCTTCCTAGGTAGGAAATTCTGGAGCAAGTCCTTGGTTCTCATGTGGACACCTCCCGTGCTGCACTGGATTCAGGCCAGTCCCTCCCCCACCTGCCAACGTGCACCCAGAACAGCTTCACAGTTGGAAGCCTGAGAGCCTGGGCCACCAGCTGTTTCCAATTTTAAATGAAAATAACACACAACCAAACAAAACAAAACAAAAGATCAGGTTCTTTATCTGGCAGTCAACTGCTGCTTAGAACTGTCCTATTCACTCAGGAAAAGCAGGAGAGATTCTCCTACCTATTTTTTATTGCAAAACAAGCAGCTCAGCCTCTGAGACGCCACTATTGCTACCGGGCAAAGGTGCCAAACAAACAGATTTTCTGCATCCCTCCTTCCTCCCTGCAGAGTCAAGCATCATGGGCAGTGTTGTACCTCAGCAGAAAAGGAAAAAATGGAGAATTTTGTACTTTTGATGCAGGCAAGAGCCTCACTACTAATTAAACCACAGCAACCTGAACACCAAATCATCAGTTAGTGGCTACCTCCGGCAGCGTTAGAAGGTTCTATTGAGTTGGGTTAATGGAGTTTTTGTGCCTCAGAATTCTAGAAATAGCCTGAT
The DNA here is from genome assembly GCF_014108235.1 of Myotis myotis. Lineage (NCBI taxonomy): Eukaryota > Metazoa > Chordata > Mammalia > Chiroptera > Vespertilionidae > Myotis > Myotis myotis. The sequence continues at coordinate 165,328,048 of NW_023416313.1, forward strand.
GTCAAGTCTACAGCCTCCTCATTTCACATCCATCATCTCTTCCCCACCGGGATGTTAGATCTCTCAAGTCTTTTCTGCCCTTGGCCTTCACATCATACAAAGACCAGTTGATTAAACCAAAGGTCCTTAAAATTGCTATTGTATCAATTAGGATGACTTGAAATGGTATAAAACATCCTGAAATATGACAGAAAATCCTACCTCACCTGGCTTAAACAGTAAGGACAATTATGGTACACAGAACAAGAAATTCTAGCACAAGTTGGCTATGGGGTGGCTCCATAAAACCACTCAAGGGCACCAGGGCCTTGTTCATTCTTCTTTCCATTATGCCAACCTCGCCATATTGGCCTCGTCCTTGGCAAGCTCCCCGGAAACACGCAAGATGACTTCCAAAACTATAAACATCATTGGCAAACAACAATGTACAGACAAATGAGAGGGTTGTTGATTCTCATTTGTATTTTACATAAGAAAGGATTCTTTTGCTAGAAAACTCCCCCCAGATCTCCTTTAATTCTTATTGGCTGGATCTCATGCCACTTCCAGTCCCACTGATTTGTTGGGAAAATAGGACTATGGTGATTGTCTAGGACAGTGGTCGGCACACTGCGGGTCTCGAGCCACATGCGGCTCTTTGGACCCTTGAGTGTGGCTCTTCCACAAAATACCACGTGCTGACACGCACATACAGTGCAATTGAAACGTTGTGGCCCATACACAGAAGTCGGTATTTTGTGGAAGAGCCACACTCAAGGGGCCAAAGAGCCGCATGTGGCTCGCGAGCCGCAGTTTGCTGACCACTGGTCTAGGATGAATCAGGATTTTCACCAGAGCCACATGGGGGAAAGGTAGAAACCTGAATGAAATCAGAGACTTGTGAGTGCATGGGCTGTTGGGTATGTAACTGACATAACTGGTCCAGCTTCCAAAGCCAAATAACCTCCTGAAAGCCACCCTGGTATTCCAAGGGATCTCTCAGCAGTAAAGTCCTGTCTGTCAAAATTAGGGGTGACAGTAAGAAATTATTACTTCTTCACATTATCTGGCTCCAGTGCTCTAAAGCTCAAGATAAAAGACTATGCAGGGCTGATCAAGACTAGAACAAAAATGCATATATATGCTTTATTTCTCTGGGCATATGTTTTTTTCCACACTAAGACCTTGGGGGTTTCAGAGACATTATTTTGGTGAGAGTATCTTATTTTCAAGATTTTTTTTCTTCGAATTTTTTAGGAAAGCAATATGCTCTCCTCCTCCTCTCCCCCCCAATAACTCCGGTTATTGGCTGGATGGCAGCCTCCACATTATTCTAAACTAGGATGTGTGCATCTTGCCCAGAAGAGGGACTCTCTATGCCATTAAGGTTTGCAGAGTGCGCACCTACCTTTCCTCTAGGTCAGCGGTTCTCAACCTGTGGGTCGCGACCCCTTTGGGGTCGAACGACCCTTTCATAGGGGTCGCCTAAGACCATCGGAAAACACATATATAATTACATATTGTTTTTGTGATTAATCACTATGCTTTAATTATGTTCAATTTGTAACAATGAAATTGGGGGTCACCACAACATGAGGAACTGTATTAAAGGGTCGTGGCATTAGGAAGGTTGAGAACCATTGCTCTAGGGGGGGTCTCCTTTCTTGAACCAACAATTCAGGATGGGCACAGTGTTGACTCAGCCACAGCCTTTTCTCATAGTGATGGGAGACAAGATACATCTCAATAGATAGAGAATATAGTCCCTATAATTACATTTAAGAATATTATATTCTCAAAATAAATATCGAAATGCATAGTGATGGGAGACACATCTCACAGTGATGAGAGCCGGAGAGCTGATCAATGCCAGCATATTCAATAAACAAATGCCATTACTTATCTATCCCATACCACACTGTTTGGATCATTTTTCTTGACTACCAAGGCCATAAAGAGGAATTTCTTGCACCTGTTTCACCAAACAATAATTATATTTTCTACTGCACAGTATTGTTTTAGAAGTAATTTATAGAAGTAGTGAATCATGCTGTGATGGTAAATTTTATGTATCAACCTGACGATTCTAAGGCATGCCCAGATAGCAGGTAAAGCATTATTTCCAAGTGTGTCCATGAGGGTGTTTCCAGAAGAGATTAGCATTTCAATTGGTACACAGAGCTAAAAAAATAAATAAATAAAACCCTCCCCATGTGTGTAGGCAGCGCCTAATCTGATGAGGACCTGAATAGGACAAAAGGGGCAGAGGAAGGTGACTTTGACATTCATGTTCTCCTGTCCTCCGACAGGTTTTAGAGCTTTTAGACTAAATTACACCACAGGCTCTCTTGTTCTCCAGCTCACACACAGCAGATCATGGGACTTCGTGGCCTCCATAAGTGTGTGAGTCAATTTCTATGATCAATCCCCTTGTATACATCTATTGGTTGTATAGTCTATTGGTTCTGTTTCTCTGTAGAACACTCTCTAATACACACAAATTATCCAGTGTCTATTGCTTGGCAAACCCGTGTTTTCTATCAACTTGAATCATTTAGAACGTGCTGTGTTTTATGGACTTTATAGGCTACGTTGCTGCAGGGTTGGGCAAGCCAGCAAAAATTTGCAGTGGGAGGAGTTCTGGTCTTAGAAAGACAGCAGATGAAGATAATGTGACAGTTCTCTAGCTATAAAGCCTTAGAGAGTGCTGCAGAAAAATGACGAAATGAACCGTTTAAATGTGCAATAAGCTCACAAGTCAGAAGAAGCCCAAGTTGCTTGAAATGAAGGTGAAACAGGAGATGGAAGCACAGGTGGGTGAGGACTGCAGGAGTGGGGCCGGGGTGAGGCCTCCTAATGCTCCCTCCCTGCTGCATCAGAGACAGGGCCTTGGAATAAGTGAATGGAGAGTAGGAACCCAGACTCTGAAGTAAAGCTGGGAGCTTCCAGTCTTAGGGCCTCTAACTTGTAACTGGTGACTTCTGTTCATTTAGAATAATTATGATTACTGATATACTAGAAAATGACTATTTCTTTCATAATATTTGTTCTTCTAATTTACCATAGTTTTTCTTTGCCTCTTTTCCTCCTTAATTGCATTTTAATGGTAATTTACAGGGTCTGTAAAATAAAGCTGCTAGTAAAACAGTAAGCACAATAACATGTAAAAGGCAATGATTGTTAAGATGCAATTTTACTAGACTGTGATTCTTTCATTTCCTTTTTTCTTTGTACTAGTTTGGAAGTTATATACTCCTACTCTAATTTTTTTAATGGTTACTCTTTGAACTTTAGATTGTATACTTATCTCAGCAAAGTCTAAAGTTAATCAGTTTCCTCCAAATTAATCTAAATTCAATATAATTACAATAAAAACACCAGCAGGCATTTTCTGGAACTAAGTAAGTGAGCATTAACAACTGTGATTTGTTTCTAAATATATGTATATAGAAAACAGCAAATGACCACCATGAAGAGCCTACATAATTTTGAAGATGAAGAAGAAAGGGGGAAGAGGAAGGATTCACTTTCCTAGATAATAAGACTCACTACAAAGCTAAAGTAAATAATGTGATATTAGCATAGTGATAGATAAACAGAGCAGAACAGAGAGCCCAGAAATAATCTTGCCCTCCCCCCATTTCCTCTCCCTCTTTTCCTCCCTCTCTCCCTCATTAGCACATGCATACACAATAGTGGAGTATGACAAATGTGCCATTTTAAATCAATGAGGAAAGAACAATCTATTTAATATATGATGCTAGGACAATTAGCTATCTAAAGAGATAATTTTATAGAATAAGGTGAAATTAAATTTTTAACTCATTCCATGATAACACACACACACACACATCAAATGAGTTAAAGACTAAATATGAAAAATACACAGAAGAATTAAAAAGTTGTAATAGGGGAAAATTTTTAAAACTAAGATATAAAATATATGTTATAAAGAAAAACACTGAGAATTTGCTATTAAAAATTAAGATCAATGTATGATAAAAAGCCTTTTAAAAGTTGGGAAACACCTGAGGCAACGTGCACTGACCTTGAGGGCATTATGCTAAGTGCAGTAGCACAACAGAGAAAGACAAATATTGTATGATCTCACTTATATGTGAAACCTGAAAACGCTGAACTCATAGAAACAGAGTAGAATGGTGGTTTGGGGAATTAGGGGCAGGGAGGGCAGGGGTTGGGGAGATCTCAGTCCAAGGGTACAACTTCCCTCTCAGATTCAACAGCCTTCCCTTTTAGATATTAATTTTGTGTCTGTTATAGAGACTTCAATATAGTTATAAGGAGAGTAAGTTCTGGAGATCTAATGTACAACATGGTGAGTATAGTTAACAATATTGTATTATATACTTGGAAATTGCTAAGAGAGTAGATTTTAAATGTTCTCATCACACACACACACACACACACACACACACACACGGAAATTATGTGAAGTGTGGATATGTTAACCAACCCCATTGTAGTATTTATTTCCCAATATATGTGTGTTAAATCATTACATTGTACACCTTAAACTTACACAATGTATATGTTAATTATATCTCAACTAGAGTCCCAATGCATGGGGTCCTGGATTGCAAGAGGGAGGAGGCCAGTTCTAGGGAACCCTCCGGTGCACAATTGGGACCAGGAGGATGCGGGAGGTTGGCCAGCCGGGGAGGGGCTGCGGGAGGGCTCCAGGGCATGTCAGGCCCATCTCGCTCAGTCCCGATCAGCTGGACCCCAGCAGCAAGCTGACCCACCAGTCAGAGCATCTGCCCCCTGGTGGTCAGTGCACATTATTGCGAGCAGTTGAGCGGCCTTAGCATATCATTAGCATATTACGCTTTGATTGGTTGAATGGCCGACCGGACAACTGAACACTAAGCATATTAGGCTTTTATTATATAAGATAAAGCTGAAAAAATAATTTGTTTTCTAAAGTTGGGGAAAATGCTTTTGATCAGGAGAAGACATTGAAAGTCTCTTTATAACAGACATAAAATTAATATCTAAAAGGGAAGGGTGGGGGGGAAGAGAGCAACCAAAGAACTTGTATATATATATATGCATAACCCATAGACACAGATAATAGGTGGTGGAGGCCTGGGGTGGGGGGCAAGGGGTGGGCTATAAGGGGTCATTGGGAGAAAAAAGGGGATGTATGTAAACTTTCAACAATAAATATTTAAATATATACATGTGTGTATATCAGAGGCCCAGTGCACAAAATTCATGGAAGGGGGGGGAGCAGGTGTCCTCAGCCTGGCCTGCACCCTCTCCAATTTGGGACCCTTAAGGGCAGTCAGACATCCTTCTCACAATCCAGGACTGCTGGCTCCCAACCGCTCGCTTGCCTGCCTGCCTGATTGCCCCTAACCACTTCTGCCTTCCAGCCTGATCACCTCCCTACCGCTCCCCTGCCAGCCTGATTGACACCTAACTGCTTCCCTGCTGGCCCAATTGCCCCTAAATGTCCTCCCCTGCTGGCCTGGTCACCCCTAACTGCCCTCCCCTGAAAGCCTAGTCACCCCTAACTGCCCTCCCCTGCAGGCCTGGTCCCTCCCAACTGCCCTCCCCTGCTGGCCTGATTGCCCACAACTGCCCTCCCCTGCCGACCATCTTGTGTCCACATGGGAGTGGCCATCTTTGACCACATGGGGGCAGCCATCTTGTGTGTTGGAGTGATGGTCAATTTGCATATTACTCTTTTATTAAATAGGATATATATTCATATATACATATATACATATATATACACATATATATGGGATCTGACAAATTAATGAGAAAAAAACTATAACCCAATAAAACACATAAAGAGTATGAAAAGGCAATTCATTGCAGAAGTAAAGGGAATGATCAATAAATATGACAATGTGCCCAACTTCACTAATAAACAGAGAAATGCATATTGAAGCAAATTAATTAAACACCAATTCACACCCATCACACTAGGAATAGTTGTCAGATAACACTGAGTTTTGGGGAAATGTGGAGAAATAAAAATGTTTATATCTTGCTGGTAAATGCGAAAATGTTCGCAGCAATGTTGGAGAATGGTTTGTCAATAACTAGAAAGGTTCCAGGTGTGCTCCCCCTCCCTTGGAAAGTCCCTGGTATGCATAAGGAAGCACATAGAAGGGCATAAATGCAGCACTGTGAGCAGAAGAAGCAAAGAACAAACACCATCAAATTGTCCATTAGCAGGAGAAGGGAGAAATAAAACAAGGTTTATTAATACAAAGTAGCACCATTACGGTGGTTGCAATGAACTAGAGCTACGTGTATCAGAAAACTGTGCTGTCCCCTAGGAATACGCGCAAGAGAAATGAAAACCTCTTTCCACCTCACATGTACATAGATGTTTATAACAACACTAGAGGCCCAGTGCACGAAATTCATGCATGGGTGTAGTCCCTAGGCCTGGACGGTGATCAGGGCCAAGGGGCCAGGCTGATCAGGGCCAGGCAGAGAGGAGGTGACAGTTGCTGGGCTGGGAACAGAAGGAATGGACACTGGATGCTGATGCCACCATCATCAGAACCCTGCCACCATGCAGTTCCCCACCTCCCCGGCTCCTCCTTCTCTCGCCGCTGTGCCACCACCATGGCTGGTGGGCAGTGGGCAGATCAGGGCCTGCCGGAGGTGGGAGGAGAGAACAAAGCACAGGAGGTTGGCCACCAGCCTGAGGAGAGAGCTGGCCCTCACCTCCCTGGGAAAGGGGCCATGTCCACAGCCACCCATCCCCAATTCCCTGTCCCAGCCCAGGGGCCGGCCCCAATCAGGTGATCGGTGTCTGCTGGCCGGGGGGGGGGGGTGGGGGGGGCGGGGAGGGGAGGGAGGGCGGTGAGAGACTGCGGGAGGTTGGCTGGCGGGGGAAGGTTGGCTGTGGGACTGCACTGACCACCAGGGGACAGCTCCTGCATTGAATGTCTGCCCTCTCGTGGTCAATGCCCATCATAGCGACTTCTAGTTCCGGTCACTTTGGCTTTTATATATATAGATTGTTCATAATAGCCAAAAGGTGAAAACAACCCATATATCTATCAACTGATGACTGGATAAACAAATTTAGTGAACTATTGTAACATGGATAAACCTTAGAGACATTATACTAAGTGGAAGTAGCCAGTCTCAAAAGGCTACCTATTACATGGTTTCATTGATATGAAATGTTCAAAATAGAAACCTCTATAGATAGAAACTAGATTAGTGGTTGCTTATGACTGAGGGCAGGGGCGGATTGATGGAAGAATAGGGAGTGATAGCTAAAGGGTGCAGTGTTTCTTTCTGACATGATTAAATATTATAAAATTGACTGGTTATGGTTGCAAATATCTGTGAATATACTAAAAACCATTAAATTGTACACATCAAATAAATGAATTGTATCTTATAGGAATGTTTATCTCAAAGTTGTTTTATAAAAGGTAGAGCCCTGGCCACTGTGGCTCAGTTGGTTGAACATTGTCCCATGTACCAAAAGGTCACCCAATCGATTTCTGGTCAGGGCACATGCCCAGGTTGTGGACTCCATCTCTGGTCAGGTGCATGCAGGAGGCAGCTGATTGATGTTTCTTTCTCGCATTGATGTTACTCTCTCTTTACCTTCCTCTCTATCTAAATATAAATTTAAAAGAAATAATAAAAAATAAGAAAGATGTAGATTAGTATAACATTTAGGTAAGTAAGAAAACAAAAGTAAGTATTGTTTGAGGACATACACATACATTGCAAATGTTCAGAATAAGCATTGCTGTGATACAAATAAACGCCAAGATAAAAGTTAGCATTGTAGAGGGAAAGAGGAGAACAGTGGGAGGACACTCAAGTGTATCTAGAACACAATATTTCTTTGAAAAAGGCATATCTGAAGAAATATAGAAAAAGCATTAATATAAGTTTATTCTTGATAATTCATGCATAGGTACTATTGTATTATTTTTGGAGTCTGAAATATTTCATAATTAATTTATTGAAAGTTTAAAACCAAAAAAAAAAATCTTATCACCTGTTAAATTCATTGAAACAGAAGTTTAAGCTTCAAGAATAACAGAGTATTTTAATCACTTGCTCTGATCATGTAGATAATAAACCCATTCTCTACCTCTCCCTTGAACAATGCTTTATCATTGTAGAGGGTGGTCTTGAGTAACAGGTCTTTGAATTTGTAAAGTGAGTTTTTCAGAAATCACACATATTTTAAATGAGTGTGGTATTAATTTCAGCAGCAGAGAACTCCAAAACGGTGCTTTTCATAGGTTTAAGACAGATTTTTGTTATCCCTGAAGGAATCATGTGGATTGAATCATTCTTCTCCATGATAACATGATAGCACATTGTAGCCTCCGCTTGTAAATGGATCACGTTGGATTGCTTTCCCAAAATGTAGATTAGTAGATGGCAGTGGTGGCGGTGGTAGTAAGAGAAAAGTAGGCATTGGGACATTTTTTGAAAATTGAAAAAGAGTTGGGAGTCTCTTGACATTCAATCTGTCAAAACACGAACTTGTTGGTTGTGAAAGATGTAAATGTTTTGTAGTCTAACTAAATCCCAGTTTGAAATGTGAAAGGCACATAAAAATCAGTGACGTGCTCTCATCTCAGAAAGGACCTCTTTTATTGCAAACTGTAAAATAGACTCTGCTCTCCGGTCCTTCTGAAATGGCATATTAAATTGATATCTGCAATGTTCTGAGGATATCGTGAATATAGCAAAGTAAATGATATAAAGCTGTGCTGTACAATAAAAAAACACACAACTAATTGCAAAATGCACACCATTCTGGGATTATTTTTGTCAGGAAATAGAAGTCACTTTGTAGATCTTGTTTGGGGAAGTATTTATGGCCAATCCCTGGAGTGTCTGAAATCACTGATATAAGTTGCTGGCAAAATCCACTCTGCTTACTGGCTTAGCTGACCATCAAACCCAAGAGGAAAGATTTTTATGGAGAAAAGTATTTTAAATATGTGACTGACTGCTCATAGATGGAACCAATTACCCAAAAAATTAAAATGAATAGATGGTTAGTCATCACTGCTTGGATTACTGTAATAGCCTGTTTGTGACTAGGACTTCTTCCTGCATAGACAATGAGATACCCTCTGAGGACAAATACCAAGTTCTTTCATAATTTATTTTACTAGAAATTACCCTTGGTGGACCTTCTACACCTCTGTAATCCACCAAGATGGAAGTTTATAAGGAATGTCAGCATATTCTGTATAAGTCCCTCAAATCGGCCAGTATAAAGTCTATTCTTTTTGTCCTGAACCATTTTTAAAAAAAGTTTTTGAGCAATTGACTTGGCATAAAATCAATCTGATGTGTTCTTAAAACAGCCTCAAATATTGGATCAAGTATATTTGGAACTAATGTTCAAGTCACATAAACATTTCCCTGATGAATGAATTAATAGAGCAGTCCCGAGAGCCGGAATAATTCATTTCAGATGCAGTACATAAAGGTATTGAATCATTCATGCTTTTATGATCGACATCAAATTCACATTATGTCAGTGAAAAAGCTGAGAGGAATGGAATTTTTTAATGTTTGTGGAAAGTTTCTGAAAAGGGTCTCCTGGTTGGCAACTTGAGAAGTACAATCCAATATCCTTGCAAAATAATGATAGTTAAAATTTAGACATTATGTAGACCACCATATCTTAAAATGTGTCCGTTCTAAGTCCCAAGAGATGCTACTAAAATGAGAGGAGAATCAGAGGAGAGGAGTCCTATGGTTTAATACTTTTCAGGAAACAGCATATTCTAGACTCTTTTCAGAGATTCCAAATGTGTGTATATTCCCATATTAAGGACTCTGAGAACAAAGAAGACTAGACCTAACTCAGAATCATCCATATACATTTGATCAATGAATCCTATTTTTGCCTAACACTTATTCCACACAATACACATTTGTAAACACCAATAGAGACTAATCTCTCTCTCATGGATAAAGGTCTAGAAAGTTTGAACTAAGTCCCCAAGAGCACATGAGCACTAAATTGAACAGTCAGGAGTCCTGGTTGCCAATCTGGGCTACTTCCTAAGATGATCCAATTAAGGTTATCTAAGTGATAGTACAAAATATGTGAATTTTCAAAAATAATAAAATGTAGCCCAGCCGGCTTGGCTCAGTGGTTGAGTGTTGACCTCTGAACTAGGAGGTCACAGGTTCCAGGTTGGGGCACATGCCGGGTTTGCAGGCTGGATCCCCAGTGTGGGGTGTGCAGGAGGCAGCCCATCAATGATTCTCTCTCATCACTGATGTTTCTATCTCTCTCTCCCCCTCCTTTCCTCTCTGAAATAGCTGCATAGTGGATAGGACTAATCAAGGAGAGATTCAACACGATACAGCAGGTTATATCGTCTCACTCTGATTTAATGCAAAGATCCCTCTCTACTCTCCTTTTCTTCTTCATCATCTATGTTAATACTGAAGCTCTGTGCCCAGATCACCACTGGAAAACATTTTTTTAGATCCAAGAAGCAGTGATGGGACTGAGATGTTGATAGCCCAGAAAGTTTTCTTCTTTACATCATGCTTCCAAATATACATCAGTCCTTGTGGGAGACCCTCAGGAAAATCCCCGTCTGTGCCCAAGACCCTCTGACTTCACCATATAACCATTTTCTTTCCCATCAGAACAGACGGAATAAATAGACTGTGACAATTGTCTATTGTTCTAAGCAAGTTACGCCATGATCTGTGTGCCTCTTTCCCAGAAGATGGACAGCAGAGTGCAATGAGGAATGAGAATGTGTAATGTCTGCAACTTTCTTGTGAAAAGTCCCTCTTTGTTTGGAAATTATGCTAGCTTGACTTTTTGTGCTCTATTAGATAATATAAGAATCTTGATCCCCAGTGTCCCTGATAAAATTAGACTCAGGATTGGGTGTCACTAAGACCTCACAATTTTCTGCCTTGAGGAAGCATAAAGCAGGGGACAGAACGTCTCCTTCATTGGAAATTAAGTTCTTCAGGCCTGTAGACACCCTGCTACTGAGCCAGTCTCCCGTTTGTCATCTGTCTTCACACCACAAAGAGAAACAAGGCCATTGGGAATCAGAAACATTTAGATACTTGAAGAACCCAACTTTATGCAGAGGGCTGGAAGCTGTATGGGTAATATCTGACTTTCATTCTTTAGTCTTTGATCCTATCAAATATTAAGGTTGGTGAGGCTCTTTACATTTCTCTGAAAGTTTTACCTGTCACCCCCAACCCATGCAGTTTCTAAGTCGATACTAGTACACTTTTTCACGGAGATTCAGTATATAGTTCATACTTCTGTTGTAACAAACAATGCACATCAACCATTAGTGCTTATTTACCCCTTGCACTTACAAAAACTGCCTTCCTAGAACTCCAGAAGGAATCTGGGAAGGTGGAATAAAATAAACTATTATGTTTTTAGCATCTACAGTGTGTCTTCCATATATTATTTCCAACCTTAGAAAAGTAGCCTTCATTGCCATTACTATTACAGATGATAAAACTAAGAATCAGAAAGGATCATTTTGTCTCAACCATGAGCATTTATTGCCTCCCAATTTGAAGAAGAAGGAGAAATGGGAAGAAATTAAAGAGGCAGAGAGGCTAAGGTAGTCTAAACCCTTGCTACTCAGAGTGTGGCATGCATCTACCTCACCCAGATGCTTGTGAGAAATTCAGAGTCTTGGACCGCTCTGATCTCCTGGGTCAGAATCTGCTTTAACAAGACCCCAGGAGATCCATGTGTACTTTTAAAGACTGAGAAGCAGTGTCTACCCCACTGGTACCTGACCCAGAGGGAAGGGAAGGGAAGAGAAGGGAACAGAGGAAAACAGTCTCCATATGCAAGACAGAGAGCAAGAGGAGTTGTAAGAAATCCTATACAATAAAAGCTTAATATGCGAAGTGTCCAGTGGTCCGTTCAACCAATCAAAGCATAATATGCAAATGATATGCTAAGGCCACTCAATGCTTGTTACGACATGCACTTGACCACCAGGGGTCAGATAGGCTACCGGTCGACCAGTTGCTATGACATGCACTGACCACCAAGGGGCAGACGCTACAACCGGTAGGTTAGCTTACTGCTGGGGTCCAGCCAATTGGGACTGAGCGAGATGAGCCGGACACTCCCTAGAGCCCTCCCGCTGTCCCTCCCCGGCTGGCCAACCTCCCACATCCCTCCCCAGCCCTGATCATGCACTGGTGGGGGTCTCTCAGCCTGGCCTGCACCCTCTTGCAATCCAGGACCCCTCGGGGGATGTCGGAGAGCTGGTTTCGGCCTGAACCCAGGCTCATGGCTGGTGAGTGCAGTGGTGGTGGCGGGAGCCTCTCCCACCTCCGCAGCAATGCTAAGGATGTCTGACTGCCAGCTTAGCTCGTTCCCTGTAGAGAGCAGGCCTAAGCCATCAGTTGGACATCCCCTGTGGGCTCCCGGATTGTGAGAGGGTGCAGGCTTGGCTGAGGGACACCCCCCACCCCAGGACGAGTGCACGAATTTCATGCACCAGGTCTCTAGTTAGAGAATAAAGGCCATTGTGTTATGTCTGGGAGACTGAGAGGGTGGTTGGGGAAGTAGCATTTTAATTTTCTTTTCCTGTAGCTTTTAAATTAGGTAGCCTTTTTATGCTCGTCAGGAAAATACACTACACTTTTGAACTTTATTTTCAATTATTCTTGATTTCTGGTCTGACCCTGGCCTTCCACTGTACCATGAATCTGCCCAGCTTTCAACCATGAATCTGCCCAGCTTATGGAGCTTAATTGAATGGAAAGACCACATGAGATCTGCTGATTCTACAAGAAGAGATCTGGGCTTATGGTATTCATGTCTTCCCTTCTATTCCCTCAGTTTATTAGATGTGGAATACTTGACCCTAATAAGATTGATTTCACCTAGAAAACCACACAGGAGTCAAATTTGCAACAGCATATTGGGGTCCATGAACTGCTCAGGGTCTAGGAAGCCATGCCACCCAGCCTACCCTTCTGCTGCCATGGGGTCCCATGGAGCCTTGTTACTTAACGTGCAAGTCCATGGACACACAGCATTGACACCGCTTGGCAATGTGTTAGAAATGCAGCATCCAAGCCTCTTCCGTAGGCCTACTGAATCCGAGTCCGCATTTTACTAAGATGCTCAGGTAATTCAGGTGCTCTCCAAAGTCTGACAACTCTCCCTCGGCAGTTCTCATGTTATTTTTTTTATAACTTCTTTCTTTAAATTGACCTCCCTTTCTTCTTAGTCTGTTCTGGCTGCTATAATGAAATGCCACAGACTGGGTGGCTTATGAAGAACAGAATTTTATTTCTCACAGCTCTGGAGGCTGGAAGTCTGAGATGAGGCTGCAGCAGGGTTGGGTGAGGCCCTCTTCTGGGTGGCAGACTTCTCCTTGTGTCCTCACATAAGGAAAGGGGAAAGGTAGCTCTGGGGTCCCTTTTATAAGCACTAATCCCATTCCTGAGGGTCCTGCCTTCAAGACCTAACCAGCTCCCCACCCCCTAATACATCACCTTGGGGTTAGGTTTCAACATATGAATTGGTGGGGGCACATTTAGACCATAGCACCTCCCAAAGCTCCCCCCCAAACCTGACCTAGGCACACCCACACAGGGCATGGTTAATTTTTTGCCTATTTTTCTACAAATAGCTCCTAGGCCAGACCTCCCAAAGCACCTCAGGAGAGAGTAATTTTGAACAGATGCCAAATACAATTTTTTGCAGAGGTAGAGCAAAAATCCTGATTTATCTATGGAGGGCAGAGGGATGGTGCCTTTTCCGGGCTTTGTTTAACTTAATTGTAAAGCCATTTATGCCGTGGCTCTTCCAGCACATCTGACTCTGAGTTTTTAATCTAAATATGAAATATTTCACTACTATCTGACATGACCCTTGTGGCTTTTCATATTCAATGTCTAGTTTGGTTTAAATGATTCTGATAGCAGGGTCTTTTTTGTTTGAAGATACAGGGAAAAATGATTGGCTTTACCTTATGACTCAGAAATTCCACCCCTAGGCTTACACCCAAGAAAAATAAAAACATCGATCCACACAAAAGCCCTGTGCATGTATGTTCATAGTGGCATTATTCATAACAGCACCCAAGTGGGAACCATCCCAATGTCCATCAATTGATGAATAGATAAATTAAATGTGGTGTATCCATAGAATGGAATGTTATTTAGCAATAAAAATGAATAGAAATTACTGACATAAGGTATGGCATGGATGAACCTCAAAAACATTATGCTAAGTATAGTAAGCCAGAGACTAAAGGACACATATTGTATAATTCTATTTATGTAAAATATCTAGAATAGGCAAATCCATAGAGATACAAAGTAGATTTACGGCTGTCAGGGGCTGGCGGGGAGGGAGGAGGATTGGACAGTGACTGCCAATGGGTACGAGATTTCTTTCAGGGGTGTTCAAAAATTGACTACAGTGATGATTACACAATTCAATGAATTACTAAAAAAATACTGAACTGTATACTTTATTTTATTTATTTTTAAAATATATATTTTTATTGATTTCATAGAGGAAGGGAGAGGAAGAGGGAGATAGAAACATCAATGATGAGAGAGAATCACTGATTGGCTGCCTCTTGCATGCCCCCAATGGGGACCAAGCCTGTAAACCGGGCAGGTGCCCTTGACCAGAATCGAACCCAGGACCCTTCAGGCTGCAGGCTGATGCTCTGTCCACTGAGCCAAACTGGCTAGAGCTGAACTGGACACTTTAAAAGGATGAATGTTATACTATGGGAATGGTGTCACAATAACACTGTTTTAAAAAGTGACTGGTAATGACAGAGAGCAGCTCCACATGAGGTGGAACTCTGCTGGAGGGTTGTAAGCAGCCCCTGCCAGGACAAGGGACGTGGGGAATGCAGCCCTCCTGGCCGTCAGCTCTCAGCTCACAGGCTCCAGCATGGGCAGCTGAACCGGAGGATGCTTAGCAACCCCGCATCCCAGAAATGGAGGTGCTCTTGGTGTACAGCCCTTCTCCCTGACTGAGGCAGGTGTTTCTGACACTGATCACATGCCCCGCTCCCAAATGAAGCTCACTTAGTGTTTCACTACGTCACATGCCAGAATACAGGTGTTTAAAGCGGTAATAATAAAGGAGCTAATTATTGTTGGAAGTTTGCCATTAAGTCTCCTCTGTTCTGAGTTTAGCGTAAGCCCCTGTGGGAGTTAGTAGACCCCAGGGCGAAGCTGCTTCTCCCCATGTGAACCAACTCTGCAGTGTGAGGCAGACGCCATCACAGACGGAACATGAGGGCTATATAATATGTGGTATTAGTGCCAACTAAAAGGCAGGGTCCCTTGTTCATCAGTAATTAAAAACTTCATAACAGTGCCAGCAGTGCCCCCACACAGACCTCCTGAGTGTGAGACCCTGTGTGGTTGCACAAGCCACACACGTGGCGCTGGCTCTGGGCAGATAGGGAGGTGAGAGGGTGAGGGGTCCCATTCTTCTGAGCTTGAAAATAAATGTGCGACCTTTACTGGACACGCTGCATCTTGTTAACCAACACCACTTCAAAATGGCACATTACTAGGGAGAGCCTAGAGGTAACAGTTTGAAATATAATCTGATTTTTAAGGAACGCTCCCAGTATTTTATTAAAATACCATTTCAAGGGCTTTAACTTGTAAATTATTTTATTTTACCTCCCAACATTATTGTGATGCTAAGAAAAACAAAATTTTAGCATCCATGTTACATATAGGAAAATTGTCACATAAATCCCTTTAGGGAGGTGTCCGAAGTTAAGGGAGCACCATGAAAGGCAGCACTTTACGTTTCTGCCACCTCTTTCTATAGTAAGCAATGACATCTATAATACTCCGATCGGAAGACCGTATTCATTCATAGTACTGACATATGATGTATTAATAATAGTGACAATAATAAATATGTGATCAGATGTTTACAAATACCAGGGACTTTGATAATCCCTTTTTATATTTTATAGTATTTGATTTTTACTCCAAAAGTCTTTGTGCACTGAGAGATAAGTACTCGTCTGTGTCAAATTGTGTGTGGGGGGGTGTGTGTTGGCAGAGTGCAAGCCTAAATCAGCTTCAGTGAGCACTAGTTCTAACCAATATATTTTACGTAAACAGTTCCCCAAAATGCCCAAAGTTGACCATCGATCATATTGTCAACCTAAAGTGGCCTCCTGCTTCAGAGAGGCAGCACAGCCTGATGGTGCCGAATGTGAACTTGGGGTCAGAATGCCTGCGAGTTCACAATGCCTGGGTTTCACTGGCTGTGTGACCTTGAGCAAGTCAGTTACCCTCTCTGTGACCTGGATTTTCTCCTTATAAAATGGAAATTACAATAGTTCTCACCATACAGTAACTGTGAGGACCAAATGAGTATATATCCAAAGTAGTGCATTAAACCGTGTTTAACTGTTGTTGCTACAGAAAAAATCAGATAACATCACAGGTTATCAGTTGAGATTGTCCACCAGCATTGTTCCTAGGCACACAGTATGTCTTGATATTTGGCTAAATTATACTTAAGTACAATGCATGATGGTTATGTACGAAGCAAGGTAACAGCCACTGGGGCAGAAAGAATGAGGCTGCAAAGGCTGACTCCTGGACCAGGAAGAGCAGGTAAAGAGCAGTGCCAAGCTCTTCTGAATGGTGTAAAGCAGCGTCTAGCTCCAATGACAGTTAGCTTCCAGCCGTGGCTCCCAATCAGGCCAGCCAGGAACATTGGCCCAAACTAAATCCAGGAAGCAGCGTGCTAGGGAGATAGATAACCGTCCTGCAAAGCTTTCTCTGGGGAGTAAGACCCAGCCACGGAGTTCGGGTCAGGGGTACATCGTCTCATCCCACAGGAGAGGAAAGGTCATCGAGAGAGCAAGGCAGAGCCATAAAGCTCTGAGGGACTGGAAATAGCAGGACTCCAGCCTCCGGGGGTCAGGCCGCTGGGCAGGAGGTAGGCTGGAACTTGGAGAAATCTGATTGCAGGCCTCGCAACAGAGGCGCCAGTCGGTCTGGATCTGGTTCGTGGATGAAGAGCAATGTCTGGAATCCTGCCAGTGTGGCTGGGCCCAGTCTGCAGGGGTGATGTAAACCTAGGTGTGCAACTCCTGGAGCAGAATGAGGGGATGCCTGTGGACGTACCTTCAGTCTCCATCTGGATTGTCAAAGAACAGAACCAAGAGGGGACCACAAAGGGGGGACTCAGTGGTTCAGTGGTGAGAAAAGGGGGACCCAGAAGAAAAAGATGGAGGCAGCATGGTCAGCCCAAGCTCTCCTGTTGCCTGTGCCCACCTGACCTCTAGCTCCCAGGTGGACCCTTGTGACCCTCTGAGCCCTGTGTGCTGTGGTGGCTCCTGGGCAAGAATGACATGTCCATTCTTTTCCACTAAGAACTGTACTTGCCTTCAAGGGCAACCTGAGATTCCACACACATTACGTGCTCACCTTCCTTGCTTCGCCCCGTCTTTGAGGGAGCCCTGCTGAGTGCCTGGCAGTCACTTAGAAAGGCTGCAGGTAAGAGAGGAGGTGGTGGCTCCACAGCTGATGACAAATACTCTTGAGTTTTATTTTGGAACCTTCTTTGTTCTCCCATAAACCCAAAGCAAAAAGCATATGTTGGGGAATGTGACTCAATCCTCCCCCATCTTCACATTTGCTTTGTAGTCTGTAGGCTGTTTTCATGCTACTCTTTCTACACGTCAAGCTAGAAGTTAATTTTACTCTAATACTGCTTATATAAAAATATTGGAAAGCATTGGAAGGGTACAATTGGAAACAAATGTAATGTGCTTTGGACCTGGATCTTTAAAAGGGCCTTACATCAGGCACATAGTAGCAACCCTAAAATCCTTGTTAATGGGTGGCTAGAGAAAATAATTCTTGTTAATATTCTGAGTTTGTAGTGGGCTGTCTAATGTCTAAGGGCTCTGTTGAACAAGAGAAGAATCAGTGTATTAGGGTAATACATTTACATAATAAGGTTTAAAAAATGCCTAGTACATCTTTAAGCAGAAATTACCTTTTCCTTGGATGCTTTTCATCATGCCCACACTTCAACATAAATCTAAACAAAGGAAGAGGCAGAGGGGCAAAGATTCAAGGCCCTGACTGGCCTAGGATGGAATCAGGAGAGTGGGAACCCTTGGTAAGGCACATCTGAGGTATGTAAATATATATATTATTGATTTCAGAGAGGGAGAGGGAGAGGGAGAGAGAGAGAGAGAGAGAGAAACATCATTGATGAAAGGGAATCATTGATCAACTGCCTCTTCATGCCTCCTACTGGGGATCAAGCCCGAAACCCAGGCATGTGCCCTTGACCGGAATTGAACCCGGGACCCTTCAGATGCTCTATCCACTGAGCCAAACCAGCTAGGGCTGTAAATGTATATTTTTAATTCCCCCAGTTGCTTAGACAGTTTTCCCACATGGATCATGCCCATCTAGGTAAAGCTCACACCTCACACCACAAAGGCAGGCGATGCTGAGCGCATCCACTAACATCTCAGTGACAAAATGAGAAGAAACTGCAGCTTCCTGACAGATTTCTGGACTGAAACACTGAAACCCTCCTGTTGGTGCTCTCGCCTGTGTGGATCAGTTGGATGGTTGTGTCCTGTGCACCAAAAGGTTGACTGTTTGATTCTGGGTCAGGGCACATGACCAGTTGCAGGCTCAATCCCGGGTAGGGAGCGTGAAGGAGGCAACCAATTGATATTTCCCTCTCACATCGATGTTTCTCATTCTCTCTTCCACTCTCTCTAAAAATCTAAAAGCAAAACAAAACCTGCTTATTGGCAACAACTGAAGTTGGGGGGTGGCTGGAAGCAATATGAGTGTGATGCTTTGTGAGCAAGTTCTAGCAGCCCACTTCTCAAAAGCAGAATGTGCTAAAATGCCCATGCCTGAGGTTTACCTCAAAGAGTCAAACCTGAGGTCATGAAGAGTAACTTTCAGAAAAGTTGAATAACTTCTGCAATATCAGTAATTTCACCTTCTAGCCTCAGAGCTAGCCATGAACATTTGGGGTTCAATAAAGTGATGACATAAAGAAAAACACACACATTGTTTTTAATGAACAATAGTCAGCCTGGGGTGGGAATCTGTCAGTCAATAGGTTGGAAATGATACCGGTTCCCAAGCTCCAAGTGAAAGATTTGAGATTTTATGAGATGTGGAGATTCTACTTGACGTATAATTAAACCAGGGTCTGAGTTGAAATCTGTTGTTTAAATTCAGCTGCACTTTCTTTTGCTGATGCTCATAATTGTGGTGCTAATGGTTTCTGAGTGTGTGTTTTTCACCCCCTAAAGCGCAGTATATTGGCATGTTCTATTACTGTCAGAAGTGAGGGCTTTGAGTTCGCCCTCCACACATGCTGCTGAGATTTTAGGAGTTACAGAGAAATAAACTATTCATGATTTCCCTTGAATTCTTTTTATGTATATGCTCTAATGTAGCCTGTTTTCTTAGGGATAATAGTTTAGAATCATTTTTGTGTTCCAGAAGGGTAATGATGTACCATAATAAATGACTCCAATGTCTCCCATGAAATTACTAAATCATTGACAATGGAGATATTTGTGCCTGAGAATATATAATGCGTTAATTAATCTAGTCAATAAATACCTAGTCATTAAGAGAGGCATAATGAAATCCCCATGTTTTAAATCCCTAGATACTTCTGTGCAAAACCAGAATATATAAACATCAGCTTAAATGCTCATCAGCAACCCAAACACCCACATATGTGAAGCCAAGGTGAACAGAGTTACATCAGTGAACAAAAATATCCACAACAAAAAGTCTGTAAAAACTGCTTGCAGAAGTAAGGTAGCTATGCCAAAGAATAGCCCAAATTCCCTGAGCTAGGTGATTCCAGGTGGAATCATCTTGACGTCTGCTGGGAAAATCCCAGCTGATACCAGCAGTCACATTTTCATCAACTTTTTTTTTCCCTCAGCAACAGCAGCCATTGGTCATGCTTATTAGTCAATGACATCAGGCTTGGCCAGAGTTACTGGCATGGAAATTCCTCTCTTATATAATACACAGCAAGCACCCATATGCTTGGAACATGGTTTGAAGAAGACCATTGACATTCTACTCTATTGTTACCCTTCAAACTTACAGTTTCTTGTTTCTCTCTCCAAAACACTCAGAATGAATCAGTACATTCCCATATGCAAGTGTACCCTGAGGCTTAGGCAGCACAACCACCTAGTAGTGTTATAAAAAAGAAACAGACCCAAGTGCATTCCAGCTGACAGTATTTTGACCCTTGTCTTCTGGAAACAGTCCACATCTGGATCACTTATAGCTGGACTTGGGCAACCAGCTGTGGATGGAAGTGGCTTACAAACTTACTCTAAATCTGATTTCTTGAGGAACGGTATTAATTTCATCTATATCTTAATCAGGGATCCTTTTGTTGCATAAAATAGAACTCCACAAGGTAGATTATGTCAAGCATACAATTTCATTGACAGTAGCTTCTCCCAGGAGTTACAAGGTGAAGGTCAAGAATGGAGAGGCTGCTTCTCTGTCTTTAAATGGACCCCACAGACTCTGACTTCTTCTCTGTTCTTCTCTTTGCAGATTGAGAAGGTTCTCTGCTTCCCAAAACTTCAGCTTGCATGAGATGTTGCTTGGCCCCCAAATTCACATGACTTCAGTCCATATTTTCTCCATCACACAACTCTGGTCCCCTCAAACTGTGTATGCAGACCAATTTGTGAAAAGATTGTTACCACTCTATAAAAGTTCAAAAATTGAGAATAAATGTTTAGAAATTTTCATAGCAATGTGATCTCACCACACCATCCAAGTTGCATGAGACACACACTATATGCAGTAAGACTATGTTACAACATGTTTAAGGTTATTTTGTCAACTATAACACAAACATGTATAAAATTCAGAATTCATTTCACTAACCAAATTTTTTTAATTTAATTGTAATTTTATAGGTTATGTTTTTAGATCTGGCCACTGAATGAAATTAAAGATTAATATCGAAAATATATTATCACCTATTCCATTTTGGATAGACGTTAATATCTGAGGTTGTGGAAATTCCTTTAAAATATCTTCTTTCATTCCCATCAACCTACTTCTGTAAGACTGGCTTTTCTGGGTGCTGTTAAAAGAACCTCAGAGGCAGTTTAAATACAAATTATCTTCTGTAAGTAGTATCATAATCAATACAACCTAGATTAGATTAGTAAATAAGCAAGAAGTAAACTCATTAAAAACTTTAAATATTGATATACATAGTATGCATTCAAAACAGGTATGCACTATGGAGAATCACTATTAAAACCATAAATTTTGTTTAGCTATGTTTATGGAATAACTAAAAGTTACAAGTGTAATAGTGACTCTCAATATTAATTGCCTTTATGTATACTTCTAATGAACAATGTGCATAATTTTGTAATTCTTTTATTTCCATAGCCTATGTTTGTTCTGTTTGTATTTATTGAAAAGTAATTTTATGTCAGCTAGATCTAATATAAAAATTTGGGTCTTAGAGTTTGTATATCATTTTTTCAATTTAATATTTTGGTAATTCACTTTTATTGTATTTTACAACAATATTGGTCCATGGCATTTTGAAAAATAATGAAAACAATGTGATCCTTCCCAATAAATGACCTGAAAGGCACTGCTCTCAGCCCCCTTGAGCACTAATTCAAGATCCATAGGGTGGACCTATTAACTTACGTTAGATCATGTGTTCAGCACTGACCCAGAGAGTTGTAGTGAGGTGGGGGAAACAGAGGCTATCACATTGACACAGGGCTGCCCTTTCCAGAGGCTGCTGTTGACTTGGAGGTCAAGTTCATAACCATATTCTTACTCTTCTGCATTAACATCACCCTCTTACTATTCTTAACTTAACATGATAAAACAAAATTATCAATAGCCTGACAACCAATTTCAACCCTAAGTTCTTTGTAGGCCTTCTCTTGGCTTAATTACTGGGAAAAATATCTATACTCTACAAAGAGAAAAGGCAAGCACATGTCAATTGATGGAAGAAATGTTCTAAGGATTTTCTGGAGATCGTCAAAGAGTGCAGCACAGGTGCTTAGAGCACTTAGTATGTATATGCATTTCTCCTCTGTCATACATAGTGTGAGGATAGGTCTCAATAAAAAAGGACAGTTCTCAGAAAGCAAGTAAATCATTTAGGAAACATGCGCTGAATGCCTATTATGTACCATGCTCTGTGCTACGTTTTGTATTTTTAAAAAATGGTCTTGCTTCCTTCAAGGAGCTCAAACTTACTTAGAGAGAAAACAATGCAATATAATGAGTGTGTAAGGTAGACACGGATATGCACCACCCAGATTCCTCATAAAGAAAAGGCATTGCCCACCTATCAACTACAAAGAGCTGTCTTGCCCAAAGTCACACACTTCTGAGCACCCACATGCATTGATTGGGTCAGGCAGAGTTATAAAGTTCTATGGCCCAATACTTGACACTCTGATGGGCAATACCTTCTCCAGAGCTTTCCACCGGGTTGTCTTAAGCTTTCTTAGATCTCCATCACAGCTGGATGTCTTCCTATACTTAGCCTTTCTTTCTCCATCTTCCATTCACAAATGCTGACCCTAAATAAATATCTTGTTCCCAAATATCTTGCATCAGTGTCTGCTTCTAGACACTCACACATACATGGTGCCATTTTAGCCTCTCATATAGGAGACACGTAAATCCAGAGCAAGGGAACTAACCCATATGTGAGCCAAGGCTACTCAGAAAAGACTCTCCAGGGAAATAAATATAAAACTGAGGCAGGGAGCAGAGCAAGGTGGCCATGTTCTTGTCCAGATGCTGGAAATGGATTATGCAAAAACAAGGAGGCATGCTATTAGCACAGCGGGCTCTTGTCACTCGAGTATCAGCTCAACTATCACCTCCTCCAGAAGACTTCTCTGATCTTCCAATTTACAGTAGCCACCCCATTCCTGCCTAAGTCACTCCCACATTTCATGGAAATGTTAAGAAGTGCACCTAGAATTGTAGGCAGGGAGCGCACCAGAAAGGGCTGAGTAAGTCAGGACTTAATTTGGAAAGCCACAGAAAGACTTTGGAGATTGGAAGTGCACTTCCTGTACCACCTGAGTCATGCCTTCAAAATGCACCTGGCAGCTGCATGATGACGTTAATGAAGTGGGATACGATGGTGACAGGAAGATCAGTTCGGAGGCTTTTGCAGTGATACCGATTTAAGAGATAGAGCCCAAAGGAAGGTGTGACAGACCATGTGAAGCAATGGTTCTCAAACATTAAAGTGTATTTGAATCACCCGAGAATCTTGGTAAAGTGCACATTCTGATGCAGGAGGCGTGGGTGGGAGTCAAGACCCTGCATTTCCAACAGCCTCCCAATGGTGACAATGCTGCTTGTCTGCAGGGACATTAAGAATCTTTTTTGGAAGTCATTAACCAGCAGGGGATGTGTACCTACCTAATATGGAGAGGGCTACAGTTGTTCATAATTCTGTAAAGCATAGCCACAGTCTCTGGCACCAAATGACCAGGATACATATGCATAGGTCTTCCATGCATAAAGAGTTGGAGACACAGTAGTCAAAGAGAGGACCCTCTCATCCCAAATGACCATAAACCTCTCCAAGTATGATATTCGGGTATATGGTTCATTTAACTATGGCTTCATGTTGCCTGCTGTTGACCAGGAATTAGATCATTTAACTACAGATGAATTGAGCCAGCTTTTGGCTTCTGCTAGAGCCCTAGATTCATCATACTTTCAGCTGTTGTTAGCTCCTGGAAAATGTGGTTTTCACAGGAAAAAAACCCACAGCTAGCCAAATTCTTCTCTTGGTTAATATTATGCAACATTATTGTTAAAGGCAATTATCAAATACACCTTCAATGGCCATTTTAGATGGGTGCATCTGAGCACTTAATTATCCATTGAAGGCAGCTACAAAACACACTTTCATTATGGCTACACATGAATACATGCATACCAGCCTCGAGCAGCATTGCTCATTTTTAGACTAGATGGTTGATATCTTTTTCTCTTTCTTCCCTCCTCTCCCCTCACCTCCTTCTGCTCCCACATCCATTAGATATTTGTCACCCAGCTGAATATGAAATTCTTGGCACCTGATATTGAACCTCAGTTATTTAGAAACTAGAGGCCCGATGCACAAAATAATTGTAAGGGTAAGCCCTCGCCATCCTGGCTGCCTCAACCCTCACAGCTGCCCTGGCTACTGCCTTGGACCTCGCAGCCCCAGCTTCATCCGGAAAGTGGTCCAGACAGTTGTCTGGATGGTTGTTCTGCTGTTCAGTCTAATTAGCATATTAGCTCTTTATTATATAGGATTGAGTTTTCTTCTTCTGTGTCTTTAAATCTGATTGGAGAAAACTTGGAAAGGCTTCAAATTCTTACTAAATTTGAATCTGGTATTATCTTCTTATGTATATTGATATATTGCTGTCAAATAAAATGAACATTACCTTTCCATATTGATCACCAATAAAATGAAATGGTGCTTTAAAAATACTTCATTCTACACACATGATTGTGTGTTCACATGTACATACATTGCTATAGTAGAATTTAGATTCACACAATTAAAATATTTCAGCTTTAAAAATAATATTTTTTAAAACTTAAGGGGTTTAGAGAGTGGGTCAATATATTTACATGCAATTACTCAGTTATCACTTGGTTCTTATTCTTTAGTTGTCTCTTCAGGAAAAATAAAAAGTATTGTGTTGCTATTTTCAGTTCACATGGCAACATACAGTCTGAAAGAAGAAATACTGTGAAGTGCCACAGGGACTGACAATTTCACACAGGGAGGAGGGGCAGGAAGTATTAATTATAAGGTTGTGATTCAATTTGGAAGACTCTAGGGGTATTGTCTAAATTTAGAATGGATGTGTCATAAAGTGTTAGTAAATGTGCCGCTCACTGCTAGTCATTTCCGCTTGTATCCTGAACTTGGTTTAATTAAGATTGAACCTTGTGAACTGAACAACATATAATATTGTTGCAAGAGCAAACTGGGGGAAAAAACCACAGAATTTTGGAATGAAATAGGAAATTCTATAGAGAGCCAAACGCCATTTCTGAGGCAAAGATAATAGTACAAGCAGATTAATGTATATGAAACGGCATTGAAAAGTATAAAGTATTATACACATAGGGGATTATTACTATTATTATTTAAAAGAATGCTGCAAGAAGGGGAGAGGCCCCTCAGTGGGGAAATTGGAAGTCTGCAGGTTGCGAAAGTAAGTAAGTGCATACCTCTGGCAGAGGAAACAGTGCAAACGTGGAGAGCCAACAGCAACCAAGTAAGCCCAGGAACATACCCGCTGCTGGGTGTCTTCCCGTGCACACCGGGCGTGATAAGCCACTGGAGCTCCGCCACGCCGTGGTTATCGCCAGGGGACTTTTCATTCCCACAACATATTTCCAGCAGAGCCCCGAGTGCTATAACGACGTTATTGCACAGTCACCTGGGATTTGCACACTAATCAGTGACGGGTCCAGGAAGGAGTTAATAAAACCGCAGCTCCAAGGCCCCTCGCTCTCATGCGCCCTGTGGTGCTGGAGTTGCGGGAGGTGTAGAGGGTTCTGAATTACCAGAGCTTCAGGCACTTGTTGTGAATCTTTTCCTCCCTCTACGTAAGGATGCACACCCACACCAACGTTTCTAGTTGAAACAAAGATGATGCATCGGACTCTGTTTCTTTCCTTCCAGTTACATATTTCAGTATAACAGGAAGGTTAGTACTAGCTGACCTGTCTCAGTTTTTCAATAGAAACTCTAAAATGCCCACAAGCCCAACTTATTCATCAGCCACCAAATCCTTATCAAGCAGAAACGATAGTCAGTAGACCATCTAGAATGGTCTACCAGCAGTTCTCAACCTTCCTAATGCCGCGACCCTTAAATACAGTTCCTCATGTTGTGGTGACCCCCAACCATAAAATTATTTTCATTGCTACTTCATAACTGTAATTTTTTTAAAATATATTTTATTGATTTTTTACAGAGAGGAAGGGAGAGAGATAGAGAGTTAGAAACGTCATCGATGAGAGAGAAACATCGATCAGCTGCCTCCTGCACACTCCCCACTGGGGATGTGCCCGCAACCAAGATACATGCCCTTGACCGGAATCGAACCTGGGACCTTTCAGTCCGCAGGCTGACGCTCTATCCACTGAGCCAAACTGGTTTGGGCCGTAACTGTAATTTTGCTACTGTTATGAATCGTAATGTAAATATCTGCTAAGCAGGATGTATTTTCATTGTTCATGACCCTCAGGTTGAGAACTGCTGGACTCTAGGTCTTGCTCACAGCACCCGGTGCCACATCCCTCTGACATCGCCGAGAGGCTCGCCTCCTATGCGGCGTGCTCAACCAAGGCTTGCTAGTTTTCCCTCCTTTTCTCTTCACACCTTAAACATTTACCTATTTGCTAAGTCCTGCTTTCGGGGTTTTGTAGATATTTACGAGTTGTTTCATAAAACTCTTAAAGGTAGGTATTAGCCCTGGCTGGTGAGGCTCAGTTAGTTGCAGCAGCATCCTGTACACCTAATGGTTGCAGGTTCAATCCCCAGTCAGGGTGTGTACAGGAGGCAACTGATGAATGTCTCTCTCACATCAATGTTTCTCTCTTTCTCTCTCCACTTTCCTTCTCTCTACAGTCTATGAAAATCTATTCTCAAGTGAGTATTTTTTAAAAAAAAAAAAGATAGGAGTTAATGCCACCGCCACTTTAGAGAACCCAAGAGAAGCTACACAGCTGGTGAGTGGTTTGGTCTTGATTCAAGACAGACGATCTTCCTCCAGAGCCAGACCTGAACCCCTGGTTGCACTGCCTCTGTGAATCAAAGCCTCATAACCTCCTGCCAGTGTCCTTCTCCAGGGCATGCATGTTCCAGTCCATCCATCAAGTCAGCGGTTCTAACCTAGAGGCAGTTTTTTACTCATCAGACATTTGGCATGTTGGAGACATTGGTGATAGTCATGGTTGGAGAGGTGCTACTGGCATCTACTGGGTAGAGGCCACGGATGCTGCTAAACATCCTACAGGGCACAGAGCAGCCTCCACAACCCAGAATTCTCCAGCCCCAAATATCAATAGCATCACTGTTGAGAAGCCCTGTGTTAAATCAATAGCAAATAATCCACCTCAAGCACATCATCCCTCTTTAGTGCTTCCTATTCCTTTCCTGATCAAATTGACAAGCTTGGACTTGAAATCTGTGCCTTCCCTAAAATGTCCTTTTCTATGTTTCCACTTTAATGTATCAATTCTGCCACCACTATCTTTGTCCCGACATAGCGTATGGTACTTATACTGAACAAAGAGACAGCTTGGTTCCTGGCTCTATCACAAATTGCCTCAGTAACCACTGGCACGTCACAGCCTGCTAGGCCTCCATCTCCTCACCTGTGAAATAGTGGGGTTGGGCCCCTCCCAGCAGGGCCACTTGTTCCACGGGAGGAGGCATTCCCAGTAGGAAGGCCCATCTCTCTGCCTGGCACCTTACCGATAACCAGGTTTGCTACCAGAGTAATGAGGAACAGGAGTGCAACAAGGGCAGAGACTAGGCTGCAGGCAGGAAGGAAGACAGGAGAGCAAGATTGCCAGGGAGGAAGAGGAGAGGAAACAGCAAGACAAACAATTTCACAGTGTAGGTCACCAGCAAAGAAAGAATGAGTAGAATAGGGATGATGGGGGCCCATTCTCACCAGGTGTGAGACACCCACGTACTGCAAGATCGTCAGTGGACTCTAAATAGAGCCTCCACGTTGGCTTCTTACCACTCCCCAAGCAATGAAGAAATTCTCTTTACTTCTCTGCCCCTCTGCCTTCCTGGCACCTTTCCTTCTTGAGAGCCTAGCATAATACTGTACATACTGGGGTTTTTGTTTGTTTGTTGTGAGCGTGTAAAACAAACTCAAATGCTCAGAAAAATTGCAAGAACAGTACAAGAATGTTTTTTTTCTGAACCATTGAGGAGGACGTTGTTAACATGTTGCCCTATCACTCCTGAATGCTTTGGTGTATAATTCCTAAAACAAGAACCTTCTGTCACGTACCTTGATGCAATCATCAAAACTGGGAAAGTAACAGAGATGCACTCGTACCATCTAATCCTCAGAGCCATTCAAGTCCCATCTGCTGTCACAATAATGTCCTTGATAGCAAAATTAACAGTCTGAAATCACACGTTTCCTTTACTCATCATGTCTCTTTAGTGTCCTTTAATTTGAAAGGTTTTCTCAGTCTTTCATAACCTGGACATTTTTTAATTACAGACAAGTTATTCTGTAGACCATCCCTCAATTTGGGGTTGTCAGATGATTCATCATGATTAGATTCCAATTACGCATCTTTGGCAGGAACGCCACTTAAGTGATGCTGTGTTCTTTTCACTGCAACCTCTTAGGTGGCACATGACTTCAATCTGTCCCATCACTGGTGATGTAACTTTGATCAGTTGATTAAGATGGTGTCTCCATCTTCTTCACTGTAAAATTACCCTTTTTGTCTTTGTATTTAACAAGTATTTTAAAGGGAGGCACTTTGAGACTTGGTAAATGTTCCATTCCTCATCAACCTTTCAGTCTATTTATTTGCTTATTGATATCATGATGAACACATAGATGCCTGTTCTATTCAGTGGCTTATAATCCATTACAATTATTATTTATTTTGTTGCTCAAACTCCCTGATTTGCTCAATAAGAGCCCCCTCGGGCTAGTTTCTGCATCAATTTGACATGTGCCCATCTTCCATCGGGCGTGTCCTTGCTTTCTGGCACAGCTCAGTGGTCCAGGATTACTAGTATTTTCTCTGCCCCATATCTGGGGCATCTTCATGGATCCTTTTGAGTGGAGAATGGCAGTTAGTTACCAAGATCTGACTACCAAGATTTAATGTGTTCATTGCTATTGGGTGTCCCTGCTCCCAGACTCCAGGGATAGAACTAGAGAATATATGCATGCTGCATATACATTTAGACCTATATTTGTTTATCTGTCTATCCATCTATCTGTGTAGCTATCTATCATCTATCATAAACTATGATATCACATCAATATCTCCAATTCCCATCTAATACCATAGGGTTCATTCTAGTTTTCATATTTGTAACTCCCTTCTTTGACAATAAGAAACTTGCTCCCACTATCTTTAAAATATTTATTTATTTTCTCAATCCCTCTGTATATATGCAGTCAACATCCTGTTGCTGTTGGATTTATTATCCCATTGCTGCTCTCTTTGAAAAAATAAAAAGTTTTCAATTACAGTCTCCATTCCAATATTATATTGTATTAGTTTCAGGGATACAGCTTAGTAGTTAGAATATCACCTACTGTACACAGTGTTTCCCATAATATTTCCAGTGCCCAACTGACAGATGCCCTCTCTATCCCATTCCGGCTAATGGCCCTTCCCTTTGAGGTTTGATGGTCTGTTTGATGCATCTCTGTCTCTGGATCTGTTTTAGTTCATCACTTTATGTTGTTCCTTATATTTCATAAATGAGTGAGATCATGTGATAGTTATCTTTCTCTGACTGGCTTATTTCTCTTAGCATAATGCTCTCCAGTTCTATCCATGCAGTTGCAAATGGTAAGAATTCCTTCTTTTTTACCGCAGTGTAGTATTCTATTGTGTAGATGTACCACAGCTTTTTAATCCACTCATCTGCTGATGGGCACTTAGGCTGTTTCCAAATCTTAGGTATGGAGAATTGTGCTACTATGAACATAGGGGTGCATATATCCATTCTGGTTGGTGTTTCTAGTTTCTTGGGATATATTCCTAGCAGTGGGATCACAGGGTCAAATGGGAGTTCCAGTTTTACTTTTTTGAGGAAACGCCATACTGTTCTCCACAGTGGTTGCACCAGTCTGCATTCCCACCAGCAGTGCACGAGGGTTCCTTTTTCTCCACATCCTCACCAGCACTTGTCGTTTGTTGATTTGTTGATGATAGCCATTCTGACAGGTGTGAGATGGTACTGCATTATTGTTTTGATTTGCATGTCTTGGATGATTAGTGACTTTGAGCATGTTTTCATATGTCTCTTGGCCTTCTTTATGTCTTCTTTTGAAAACTATCTATTTAAGTCCATTGCCCATTTTTTTATTGGGTTGTTTATCTTCCTTTTGTTAAGTTGTATGAGTTCCCTATAAATTTTGGAGATTAAACCCTTATCAGTGATAACATTGGCAAATATATTCTCCCATGCAGTGGGCTTTCTTGTTGTTTTGTTGATGGTTTCTTTTGCTGTGCAGAAGCTTTTTATTTTGATGTAGTCCCATTCTGTTTAGTTTCCATTGCCTTAGGAGCTGTATTGGTGAAGAGATTGCTTTGGCATATGTCTGAGATTTTGCTGCCTGTGGATTCATCTAGTATTTTTATGGTTTCCCGTCTTACGTTTAAGTCCTTCATCCGTTTTGAGTTTATTTCTGTGTATGGTGTAAGTTGGTGGTCTAGTTTTTGTTTTTTGTTTTTTGCATGTGTCTGTCCAATTTTCTCAGCACCACTTATTGAAGAGATTGTCTTGACTCCATTGTATGCTCTTGCCTCCTTTGTCAAATATTAATTGAGTATAGTGGTTTGGGTCAATTTCTGGGTTCTTTATTCTATTCCATTGATCTATATGTCTGTTCTTGTGCCAGTACCAGGCAGCTTTGAAAACAGTGGCTTTCAAAATACAGCGTGATATCTGGTATTGAGACCCCTTCTATTTATTTTATTTCTTTTAAAGGGTTTTTGTATACATTCCTAGGTCAGTCAATGTTTGTGTAAAAAACAGCACACCACTCCAGGTACTTTAAGCAGGACGGTATTTACTTCAGGTAATCGGATGCTTATTTCTTCATTAGAGGGAGAAGCAGCAGGTTCTCGGCTGAGCTCTGGAATGACTTCCGGAAAAACGCAGGACTGAGGCTGCCGTGAAGCCACGTTGGTTGGAGCCCGAAGCTGCAGCCCTTCCACAGCAGCTTCTGGACACCTGGAAACCAATAAAGGACCTAAAAACTTAGCCACGTGTCCGGCAGTCAACCCAAGACAGGGGCTGCTACCACCACTGTGTCTTGACAGCCAGAAAGCTGGAGAATAAATTCCAGAAATTGCTGCAGAAAAACTACAATCTTTCTAACCAGTGGCAACAACCAGAAGCCAATCCATGTTTCTCACTTTTGTTTTCTGAAAGTGCATCTCATTGGGGGAAGCAAATTCATTAGGGCTCAAGTTTGAGAAGGTTCTGACAGATGTTTATGGTTCTCAGAGATGTGTTCTGTTTTTTCTTGCTTGGAGTTTGTCTCTTAGATTTCAGATCTATTCAAATAGAAGGAGGGTGAAGTAGAGATTGAGTGGCCAGTTCCAGCAGCTCCCCTCTCCCTTGCCTTCTTTTCCATTATTCTTTCCAGCTATTTATCATGTCAGGGATCTATGTTTTGCAGTAAACCTAACTGAATATTAGCATTTTAATATGTAAGATATTCAAATCTTTTCATGAATGGTCCAAATATATACATTATAAATTCTTAAGTCAATATTATGTTTTCTTTTAAAGTCAAGCAAAACATTTACCTAAGAGAAACTTCAAATACCGGCAGGGCCAGTGGGATAGTCTGTGGCCATTCCCCTTTTTGCTCTCAAACCTGGAAGTCTCCAAACCACCTGGCCTCCTAATACATCTCCCAATCTGTCTTTAGAGTCCAGTTCTTTTTTACCATCACTTTTCTTTTCTTTTCATTTCCCCTCCATCCTCTTAGACATTTTTCATTGGTCCCCCACACACATATGAACATGGTTTTACTTTATTGCTTCTTCTCCACCTTTTATGACTCATTATTGGCACAAAAACAGGTCCATTTACCTTTACCATGTAGTGATTGTCTAAGGCAGCGGTTCTCAACCTGTGGGTCGCGACCCTTTGGGGGTCGAAGGACCCTTTCACAGGGGTTGCCTAAGACCATCGGAAAACACATATATAATTACATATTGTTTTTGTGATTAATCACTATGCTTTAATTATGTTCAATTTGTAACAATGAAATTGGGGGTCACCACAACATGAGGAACTGTATTAAAGGGTCGCGGCATTAGGAAGGTTGAGAACCACTGGTCTACGGCAATTGTCAAGTGAGTTGTAACCCACAACAACAATTAGTCAAGGGCTAGTTGGGGTGGAAGATGCTGCCAGTGCTCCAGGCCAACACCCTCAGATCCTGCTGGCCTTGCAGTGTGTTTCCACTCCCAGGAGCCAGCATCTGCATCTCTTTGCTGCAGGCACGGACATGCCAGTGAAAGCCTTGATCTCTCCCTGAGTTTCTTACAAAGGCCAGGATGGGGAGGAACTTGGCTTCCTGATTAGGTGACGCTGAGGTATGACTTCCAGAGCAGTCCTGCAAGACTAAGCCATAGTTTCCTTTCATTCAACTTTACGGAATTCCTCAGGCTTGCTTTGCCTCTTTCCTGTCCCAGGCCCACTTTTCCCCTGCCCTGCTGTCTTTTCTTGAAAACACCAATTCTTGGGGGCTGATTTGGAGGAACTCAATCTAAGACACATGAGAAAGCTCATCACTTAAATCCATTCTTTTAGTTCCTTTCCAAAGAGGGCATTTTGTAAGCTTTATGCTTACATCTGCTAATGCCTCTTCTATCGGTATAAGTCCATTTAATAGTTACCATTTATATTTGGAGGAATTTTTTATCCATTGAAACTATTATCAACACTTGCAAAACAACAAGAGAGACTAACAAGATTCTCAATTTACACATGATTTTCTAAAAACAAACAAACAAAAAAACACCTTGTTTCTAACTAGCTGTTAAAGATGAAAAACTTCCAACTTCTCTAGAAAAAAATAGTGATACAAAGTGAAACCAAGAAGGAATGCCATTTCTTAATTATCCAATTAGCAAAGGTTTTGAAAATTATCTTATTCAATCTTGGCAAAGGTGAGGTGAGATATATTCACACACTGCTTATGGGAGTATAAATTGGTACCACCCTCCGGAAAAGCAATTTGTCAAAATATGTCAAGAGTCTTAGAAATGTCCCAGCCCTTTGGTGCAGTTTACACACCTTCCAGCATCTATCTCAAGGAAGATAATTTGAAATTTTGGATAAATATTTATGCATAAAGATGCTTATCATCCCACATTGGAAATAAGTTCAAGAGAGTGCAGTGATTAAATAAATGAAGGAATAGTTATTTGATGGAAGAATTTTATACAGTTGTTAAAAGATAAAAGGAATGTTTAATAACATACGCTTTTAAAATCATGTCAATAAGTTGTATATACCTTCTAGAAACAATGTTTCAACTATGCAAAAATTCATCTTAAGGAAAAACACTAGGAAGGAAATATAGCAAAATCCAAAATGAAAATAGCACACTGTTTCTGTCTGTTTGGGGGGAAGTGCAGATTCTGGGTGGCTTTCTCCTTTTTTTTTGTTTCCTTATTTCATCTCAACATTTTCTGCTCTAGGCATATGTTCATTTTCTAAATAAAAAACACATTATTTAAATCATCACAAGCTTTCCCCTCTGAGGTCTCCAGGACACAAACCCTTGAACCATGCTTGATTACATAATTTTTTCTTTATCCACATAATGCTAGTTTTAAGGTCTCTTTTAAGAGGATGTTTTCTTGTAACAACCGGAAGGCAGGTGATGCTCTATATTCAGCTCAAAGGCAACATGCTAGACACCACTCTGGGTACACAGTTCTCTTTGTATATGAGTCTCTCTTTTGCTCTTGTTTCATTATACAATAATCTGGAACAAAAGTTCTTGGAATTTTAAAAGTATTCCTCCACTCTTAGTGCCCATCCTGTCACAAAAACCATAGGAAATGTTATGGAAGTCATGCAACCCACTGACAATGGCCTATGGACCTTCAAATCTGCCAAAAAGGAAATGAGGGAGGCAAGCCAAAAAGCAGGAAAAGAAAGCTCCAGTAATAAAACAATACATATGGAAAAAGGTACATATGGAAAATAATCTGACCCCTATTTCCATTATGGGGCTGATCAAATTTTCTTATGATGAATGAACATTGTAAGAACATTTACGGTTTGTTCCTATTTAACACTTACTAATCATCGATTAAACTGTCTCTGCATATAATGGAAAACAGACTTTTCTGTATTATAATTTCCAGGCTTCTAATCAAAATAAGTCCCCTGATCCCAAACCTTCCTAAGCCACCTAGAAAAGCATTAAATAGTACAATACAGACCTTAAAATTTACACTAACAATTTCTATCTTTTTCAATTTTATATCAGTTGGAAATATACTCTGATTCTCTTGGTAGATAAAAACAGTTGACTTGAAAGGCTTTAGACATGATAATGGATACAGTGTGTCATCAATGATTGAGAGGCAAGAGGACAATAAGCGAGGAAATAGCAATCGGATACACTTGGGTCGTGAATCCCTCAAGGGGGAGAGATGCCTAAAAGAGAGAGGATTAGGGAAAAGGATGAGATAAACCCAAGAAAATGAGCTTCGGTGGGTGGCCGGGAAGTCTGCAGCTGGCGTTTAAGAGTGGCCAAGAGAGAGAAGAGGAGAAAAAGTACTGAAGAGGGACTTGAGCGATTGAGGGGGCCTTGGGAGGGAAGTGTGTTCAAAAGGTCCTGGGAAGTAATCCAAGGAACCACGCACTGGTTTAACAAGGCCCCAGTGGTTGCTAAGAGCGTGGATTTGGCATGAAGTCCAGGGTTGGGCTTGGAACCCTATAGAAAAGAACAAGTCATTCCAGTGAAGGCCAGTGTTAAGAATCAGTTGTCTGACCCAGAGGAGGGGACAGAGAGGGGGGGAGAGGGAGAGAGAGAGAGAGAGAGAGAGAGAGAGAGAGAGAGAGAGAGAGAAGGAGAGAAAGGCTCCTCATGTGCTCAGTTGTTAAAATGGATATCATTTGAGCCAGCCTGAGCAAGCAGGCTGGGTCCATGTGGTTTGCTTTTCCCCAGGAGCCTTTGGGGGCCAATATTTCCATGGCCCCTTTGCTTTGGGGGCATCGCTGAACAATAGGTGATGCAGGATAAAAAGTAGAAGTGATAGCGAGGTTTCCGGGAACTCCGAAGCTCAACATCACAGAGAGTGATGAGCTTTCTCATGCAGCATCCTGGGAAGACGCCCAGAAGTTGTATAAATTATTGCTTTCAGCCGCGCTGTGTGAGCAGGCGGGAAGGGGCCCTGAGTGAACAGGGGTGTGATGGTGCTCAGAGCCCATGGGCTTCCTTTCCCAGGCCACTCCGGCAGCTTTGTCTATAAGCTGGAAAGATGTTTCCTGATGGGAATACAAACCAAGACTTTATTCTTCTGATTACAATAAGAACAGAAAAAAAAAACATACCCTTGAGTGATTCCTGTTTGAGAGTGCCTACCTCTCTTCTCATGGAGACCTGCACCCCAGAGAGGGAAGCAGAACCTAGAGCTGTGAGCAGCACAGTACCCACCGTCAGCTCCATCCTGGTTTTCTCAATGTTAGCATATTTAGATGAGAAATTACAGCTGGTCCTCTTTGTCCTTGGTTGGGTCCCTTAATAATCTTCCTGCTTTCTCCATCAATCAAAGGGAATATTTGCCCCAGGGACCAGGAGCAGGTAGAAATTCATTCAAGCCTTTGCAACTACGGTGTAACTCCCTGGAGCTCAATGCATGGTGTGGTGTGTCGCATGGGGGCGGGGGTGGGGGGAGGGTGTTAAGCTGTGCCAAGATGAAAAGATACGGGTCCTAGGAGATCTGTGAATAGAGTGAGAAAGCACGGAAGTTGAGATTCTTGATTTTTACCTGGCAGTCAGGTGACTCATCCTGGGACAAACGCCCAGCCTGGGAGAGCCTGGGACTCTCCCCAGGAAGCCATGCGTCGCTTCCTGTTATCAGTATCTATCAGAGCGCAAACGGGCTGAGGGCGCCTTGCTGAGAAGACCGGCTGTGGTAGAACTTTGGGTGGGGAATCTGGAAAAGGAGAGGGCTGTGTGGACATCTCTGAATCCATCCTTGGCTTCTTCCATGAATTTCAAGGCAAAATTGTGAAGTTAGCCATGTCTGCCCCGGGTATTTTCCTATCTCTTCTTCCTGTCTCCCTATTCCATAACATCCACATCACTCAAGACTCTCATACTGGCTGGCCTGCCCAGGCACTCTTTATGCATTGTCCCTTCTTTTGTCATTCAAACATGAATTGAGCATCTAATATAATCTGTGTGTTGTGTCTAATAGCTAGAGATAGGGAGCTAAAGAAGCCTGGGGACTCACAGTCATATAGAGATGAACAGAGATAGACAGGTGTGCTAGTCTGCAAGTCCTGGAATGGATGTATAAATATGCTATGGGGCCACAAGGAAGGGAAATCAGAGTTTTCATGTCTGAGAATGAGAGCCTAGGGGTGGGGAGTGAAGAGTCCAGGTGGATCTTTTCAAAAGAGGTGGCATTTCAGTCAGAGAAGGAGTGGATCCGCAGGACAGCCTAAGCTTAGGAGAGTCTGCAAGGCACTCTGGGAAGAGAGAAGACAGCCAGGGATGTTAAAGTATGGGATAAATGATGCGGGGAGGAGGGGCAGAAAGTGGCCAGGAAGAAGCCTAAGTGGGAGGTTTGAATGTTTTGAAAAGAAGTTTGGGCTTTCTAGACAGCAATGGGTTCCTCAGTACTTTTAAGTAGGAGAATGGTATCCTATATAATAAAAGCCTAATATGCAAATTGTCCCCTAGAGCAGTCATTTGGCCAGGAGTTCCACCAGGAGTTCAACCACTCGCTATGATGTGCGCTGACCACTATGGGGTGGTGCGGAACATGGCAGGCTTTGGCAACGTGGTGCTGGCAGTGGGTTACAGTGGAGGCACTGCCGGCCCTCATGGGCCCCAATGAGAGCGAGACTGTGGCAGGATGGTGGAGCAGGTGAGGGGATGGTACTAGGCCATGGCAGGGTGCCAGGCAAGGCTGCAGGGCTCTGAGGCTGTGGGTATGTGCTGGGGCTGTGAGCCTGGGGACATGAGCTGGGGCCCAATCCCCACAGGCCACCCTAAGGGACCCCACCTGTGCACAAATTCATGCATCGGGCCTCTAGTTTTTAAGAAAGAGCATTGAGATAATATGATGGGAAATGAATAGAAGGAGGAGAAATCTGGTTAGGTGTTTAATTCAATAGACTTTACATAGGATGATAAGAATATAAAACAGGAGAGTGGCAATAAAGAGAAAAGAGAAGATGTTTGGAGAGAGTTTAGAAAGAATTAACAGGATTAATTGATCATAAAACATAAGTGTTGACAGAGATTGAAATGTAAGAGAACTCTGAGGTTTCTAGCTTGGCAATGGCTAAAGTATGTCCGTGGGCTGGGACTGGAGTTTGGGGGAAATGCACAGAGGAACTGATGAGCTCAGGTGGGGATCTGTTGAGCTACAAGATGACCAGATGAGTTGAGGTCCAAAGTTCAGGGGAGGGCTAGGGCTGTGGACATCAGTTAGAGAATCATAAATACATTTGTTGAGCAATATCTGAAGGGAATAGAGGAAATCAACCAGGGAGGGCCTTTAGGTCTTACTTTGGACAAGGCCTTTTATTTCAAAATTAGTTCTCTCTTTCTCATATGAATTAAAACTCTCAGTCCTTCCATGCCATGATCTCAACACACTCTTAAGAAGAAAGCAGATATCTGTGTTATTTCTAACTAAACAATAAATGACTGATCACTAGCTTGTTGAGAAGAACTTGCCTTTGAGATCAAATCTAAAGTCACATAGATAAGGTTGAAGAAAGATATAGAAAAAATATGTACAATGTGCATATCACTTAAACTGACATCACCATCATGTAATTTTATAAAACCCCAGGAGGCATCTGGAACTGATATTATTAGTTTTATTACATAGATGCGCAATCTAAGGTTTAGTTATTTAATGAATTAATCTAAGATTTAGAATAATGTAATGACTTGTCTAAGTTTACATATGACAGAGTTGAGATTTGGACTCTCTTTTTCTAAATCCTATGTTAGTAGGGTTTTTTGCCCTTATACTGGTCTGCCTTTCAAAAACAATAAGTAGGAAGGCCAGTATTATTATAATAATAATTATTATTATTATTATTCCTCCTGTTCCTCCTCCTCCTCCTCCTCCTCCTCCTCCTCCTCCTCCTCCTCCTCCTCCTCCTCCTCCTCCTCCTCCTTCTTCTTCTTCTTCTTCTTCTTCTTCTTCTTTTTCTTTTCTTTGTTAATCCTCATCCAAGTATATCCTTTCCATTGAGTCTTACAGAGAGTGCAGAGAGTGGAGGAGGGTGGAGAGGAGGAAAGAGAGAGTAGGGCGGAGGGAGAAACATTGATGTGAGAGAGACATCAATTGGTTGCCTCCCGCTTGCGCCCTGGCCTGGGCTGGGAATCAAACCTGCAACCCAGGTATGTGCCTTTGACTGGTAATTGAACCTGTGATCTTTTGGTGCACAGGCTGATGCTCTAACTGCTGAGCACACCAGCCAGAGAAGAAAGGCCAGTATTCTGTTTTGTTTTGTTTTGTTAATCCTCACTAAAGGATATTTTTTCATTGATTTCTAGAAAGTGGAAGGGAGGGGAGAGACAGAGAAAGAGAAACATCTATGTAAGAGAGACACATCAATTAGTGGCCTCCTGCACATGCCCCAACCAGGGCCAGGGACCCAGCCTGCAACCGAGATACGTGCCCTTGACCAGAATTGAACCTGGGACGCTTCAGTCCATATGCTGATGCTCTAACCGTTGAGCCACACCAGCCAAGGCAGAAAGGTCTGTATTCTTGAATGCTATTGGGAATTAAAAAGCACATTTCTTCCTTATTGTGAACAGGGAAGAGGGAGGTCAGTGGAAAGTTGATGATGGCAAAAATGTCCAGGAAATCTCATGTGGGGAGCATTTCTCCCGATTTGCTTTCTCACAGGCTTTCAAAGGTGAATGCTCCTTTGCCCAAAGGCCTGCTCTTCTACTGTGAGGTTGTGGCTACAGTGGGGCTTCTCAGCTCACAGCACCCAGGTGCCCACCCTGCAGTTTGCCCTCTAAAATCTGCCCCCATCTTTTAATTCTCGGTTGAACAGCAATAAATCTATGCATATTTTCAAGCAAAATCACTCAATTATCAATGTTAAAACCAAAGACTAGCACTTTTAGAGTTATGTGTGTTTTAAATATCCCATAGTTTTCAGTTCCAGAGTAAATAGCATAAGCTTTAATAGCTTTTCATTCTAATGCACTTTTATTTACCCAACCTGGTTGGAGAAAGAGAAATGGGAAAACCTTGACCTTTTGCAGTTTTTTAAAAGTGTATTTTATAGTCTGCTTAATCAGCGGTGTTTGTTTCAGCTATATTTTGTCCTGTAATCAATGTTATAGATGACTTCACCAGAGATCCACAATGGGATTTTTATTCGATTTACATTTTTTACATTTACAATGCAATTTTCTCTGGCGTGTAATTTTTCTTGTAAGTTTCACTAAAACATGGTGTAATAAGTAGATTACATTGCTAAATAAAAAACAGAACAAATAATAAATTAAACTAGAATCAAATGATTAATTTTTTTAAAGACTGGGTCAATATACACATTTGATTAGGTTTAGAATCTAGAAAATTTAAAAAGATATAAGGCAAATAATTTTGAAATGGCTTTATAAACTGGCAAGACATAGAGCAGGAAATGTACTTTGAAAATGAAGATCAGTTTCACCACAACTTCATTGGCATTTGTGCATTCAGCAGACATTTATTAAATGGTAAGTTACAATCAGGGAGCTAGCTGGGTGCTCGGGATGAAGCCGTCAATCACTCGGAAATAGTTTTATCCCTCATGGAACTTTTATAACCTAGCAGTGTAGAGAGTTTGTGTGTGTTTCTACACATACAGATGTACATACATGTTTATATTTACACACATATGCATATATGTTACGTACATAGTTACACATACATTCCACTAATTTATAAATTTGATGAGGGGATTACATCATTGCAATTTTAGCTGACGTTTGATTTCTAGTGAGCTTAAATACTCTTTCATGATTTTTGCCAGCTACCTTTCTTCTAAAAAAAATTGTTATTCATACAGTAACTTACTTTTGCCTTAATAATATTTTTATTCATTTACATAATAATGTCACATTTACTAAAAATGTTTCCTAGCTTTATATACATATTTATGAAACTTTTATCTCTCTGAATTTAGGTAAGTTATTATGTAATCAATCCCACCGATCTTTTTTTCTGACCTTTGTTTATATTTCCAAGCTTTGAAAGTCTCACCCAGCACCCTACTCCCCCTTCTCCCACCAGCCTGAGTCCAACAGAGGAGACAAAAGGAAGCATGTTTTGTGACCCTAAGTCTATATAAACTGACTTATACGTGTGTGGTACTAACCATGTATTATTTCATAGACAATAAAAATGAGATCATAATATACCTACTATCTTGTAACTTTGGATTTTTGCCTTTCTTAAAATAATA
The DNA here is from genome assembly GCF_014108235.1 of Myotis myotis. Lineage (NCBI taxonomy): Eukaryota > Metazoa > Chordata > Mammalia > Chiroptera > Vespertilionidae > Myotis > Myotis myotis. The sequence continues at coordinate 165,368,552 of NW_023416313.1, forward strand.
AACATTTCCCCACATCAATAACTACATATGTAATCATGTTTATTGGCTATGTATGTACAATTTATATACCCCTCAAATAATGAATGCTTAGATTTGTTTCAAATTAAAATTAAGGTTGAAGTGGACATCTTTATATATTATTTTTCCTTAGGTTTGTTCCTTAAGATATTTTTTTTTAATTTTATTTTCTTTTTTAGGTATCTTTATTATTATTATTGTTATTATTAGATAAGGTATTACAAATGTGTCCTCACCCCCCCCCCATTGAACCCAACCTCCGCCCCCCCCCCCCCCCCCCCCCCGCCCCGCACACTCATGCTCCCATCCCCCTGTTGTCCATGTCCATTGGTTTGGCTTATATACATGTATACAAGTCCTTCGGTTGATCTCTTCCCCTTACCCCCACCCTCCCCTACTTTACTTCTGGGGATTGATAGCCTGATCGCTGTTTCTCAGTCTTTGGGTCTGTCCCTTTTCATCAGTCTATGTTGTTCTCTATAATCCACAAATGAGTGAGATCATGTGGTATTTATCTTTCTCTGACTGGATTATTTCACTTAGCATAATGCTCTCCAGTTCCATCCATGCTGTTGCAAAAGGCAAGAGTTCCTTTTTTTTTTTTTACCGCAGCATAGTATTCCATCGTGTATATGTACCACAGTTTTCTAATCCACTCATCTGCTGATGGGCACTTAGGCTGTTTCCAAATCTTAGCTATGGTGAATTGTGCTGCTATGAACATAGGGGTGCATATATCCTTTCTGATTGGCGTTTCTGGTTTCTTGGGATATATTCCTAGTAGTAGGATCACTGGGTCAAATGGGAGTTCCATTTTTAGTCTTCTGAGGTAGCTCCATACTGTTCTCCACAGTGGCTGCACCAGTCTGCATTCCCACTAGCAGTGCAGAAGGGTTCCTTTTTCTCCACATCCTCTCCAACACTTGTTGTTTGTTGATTTGTTGATGATAGCCATTCTGACAGGTGTGAGATGATAACGCATTGTCGTTTTGATTTGCATCTCTCATATAATTAGTGACTTTGAGCATGTTTTCATATGTCTTTCGGCGTTCTGTATGTCCTCTTTTGAAAAGTGTCTATCTAGGTCCATTGCCCATTTTTTTATTGGATTGTTTATCTTCCTTTTGTTAAGTTTCATGAGGTCCCTGTAAATGTTGGAAATTAAACCCTTATCGGTGGTATCATTGGCAACTATGTTCTCCCATGTAGTGGGTCTTCTTGTTGTTTTGTTGATGGTTTCCTTTGCTGTGCAAAAGCTTTTTATTTTGATGTAGTCCCATTTGTTTATTTTCTCTTTAGTTTCCATTGCCCTAGGAGCATTATCAGAGAAGAAATTCCTTCGGCATATGTTTGCAATTTCGCTGCCTGTGGATTCCTCTAGTATTTTTATGGTTTCCCGTCTTACGTCTAAGTCTTTTATCCATTTTGAGTTTATTTTTGTGTATGGTGTGAGTTGGTGGTCTAGTTTCATCTTTTTGCATGTATCTGTCCTATTTTCCCAACACCATTTATTGAAGAGACTGTCTTGACTCCATTGTATGCTCTTGCCTCCTTTGTCGAATATTAATTGGGCATAGTGGTTTGGGTCGATTTCTGGGGTCTCTATTCTATTCCATTGATCTATATGTCTGTTCTTGTGCCAGTACCAAGCTGTTTTAAGAACAGTGGCTTTGTAATACAGTTTGATATCTGGTATTGAGATCCCACCTACTTTGTTCTTTCTCAGGATTGCTGCAGCTATTTGGGGTCTTTTTTTATTCCAGATGAATTTTTGGAACGTTCATTCTAGATTTTTAAAATATGCTGTTGGTAATTTAATGGGGATTGCATTGAATCTATAAATTGCTTTGGGTAGTATGGACATTTTGATGATGTTGATTCTACCAATCCATGAACACGGTATATTCTTCCATCTGTTTATGTCTTCCTCTATCTCTTTTTTTGGTGTCCTGTATTTTTTGGCACATAAGTCTTTTACCTCCTTAGTTAAGTTTATTCCTAGGTATTTTTATTTTTTTGGTGCAATGGTAAATGGGATTGCTTCTGTAGTTTCACTTTCTGTAAGTTCACTATTGGTGTAAAGAAATGCCATGGATTTCTTAGCATTAATTTTGTATCCTGCTACATTGCTGAATTCAATTATTAAGTCTAATAATTTTTTGATGGAGTCTTTAGGGTCTTAAGATATATTTTTATAAATATAATTTTAGGTTCAACATTTTTGGGGGTCCAAATGTATCTAAATAAATACATCTTTTTAGATTTCTCTTTATATATTGCCAAAATGCTCTCCCAAATGATTATGTATCTGATAAGAAGATGAGGGTCTAAAGACAGAGAGAAGTGGGAAAATGTTTCATCATAGACTCTAAGATGAAACACAATGGCAAGTGGTGGCTAAAACTGGTGATTCAGGAGACAAGGGGAAGACCGGAGTTCCTGAGCAGGTTCTAGGCGATGAGATCCAGTGCACAAGTATTTGATAGCAACTAGGCAAGTTTATTTATCAGGAGAGAAGGCAAAAGATAGAGGTACAGATACAATTAAGTTGACAAATTTGATGTTGGAAGATATATTTTTCTCTTCTGATCTTATTTCTCAGAGAAATAGCAAGTGAGATCATCAGTTATGAGTGAGAAAGAGAGAACAGGTTTGAAGAGACAGAAGGTGTGAAATAATCTTCTCAGAGTAGGAAGGGAAATTGACTAGGGAGAGGAAGAAAATTGGCTGAGCAGTGCTGAGGATCCGCCTGAGCTTTGTGGTTGTAAATTTAGAGCAATTCCATGTGGCGTGGTAATAGATTTTTCTCCCCTGGCCATACTCTGCTCAGATGCAGGAAAAGAGGGCAGAGAGTTTCATTTAACCAGGCTTGTGGTTTTGCCAGGTAACTCTTACAGATGAAAAAGGGGAAAGGGTGTTTAGGTTGTAGACAAGGGAGGGATGGAGCATGGAACTGTGTCTAGTTAAAGGAGACAGAAATGAGAAGAGGGGTACAACATAAAGGAAAAAGAGGCATTGGCAATGAAGCAAAGAAACGTTATGTTATGTTAAAAAGCCAAGAGTGATTGTCCATAGCATTCTCATAACCCAAATTTGGAGATGTTGAAGGTATTGATGAGATCTAGAGTTGAACTGTGAGAGTAAGTGGCAGAGGTGGATGCATTGAAGACATCATTTCAAGTGAAGAGGCCAAGTTTCTGGGAGGACAGGTTGTTAAATGGACCATCTGCATGGTTGCTGACGTCACCAAGAATGTTGACAGGAATAGTGGCAGAAATAGTTGATAGGAATAGTTACCATGAGGCAAGAGCTTAAAAGCCTTAATGAGTTGTATGACTTAGAGATCAGGGAATGGTTGAAGAAGAAAGAGTAGAAGGTAATTTTATCTAATGGCATATGCTGCAAAATATGTTGAGGTTTCGAGAGAAGATTGAAAAGACCTAGGAAAAGACTGGCAAGTTAGGAGGCACCAATCATTATCTCTTGGGTCCATAGTATGAGCATTGTGTGAGGAAAAGCCGTTACCACTTGAGAGGGCTTCAAGGAAAGTAGCTGGAACCCACTTTCTAAATAGGTCAACTATTTAGATAGATCATAACATAAAGGGAGGAGTATTCAGAGGAGAGACGAGGGATGTGGAGGTTTATGCCAAAGAGAGAACGTAAGTGACAGAGCAGAGTAGAAGGATTTAGATGATATGGGATGCAGATCATTATATGTAAAGATGTATCTTTGTTTTCTTTAATGACCTGTGTTTTGAACTTCTGGGAGAGACTGAGGTATATGAGGCACAATAGCATGAGTCCTGATGGGAAGGCGGGTCATCAGTTCCATTTGTAGTCTTTTTCTTAGTTATAATAGGGAGAATCTGATGGTGAGAGTAGTGGTCTTACCATGGGCCTGTGAAATATGGAAAAGTACCTCAGATCCAGCTGAGAGTAGTATTACAATGTACTGAGCTACCCACATTGCTCACCCCTCCAGAATGTTCTTTGATATTCTGACCTGTTTATTTATTGTATGTAATGTAATATTATATTGAAAAACATAATATTTGATGTTAATTAATTCTTAAGGTTAGTTTAGAGCTTAGTAGAAAAATATCAGAATCCTTCTCTTCCTCCCACTCAAAAAAAGTAAATTCTCCCCCTCTGAATTTTCCATGACCTTATACTCGAACTTCTCATAAAATTTTATTATAATTATTTTTGTGAATGCCTTGTATCTATGACTTAAACAATTTTCTATTATACTGCAGTGCTCAACACTGTATCTTACATAGAGAAGATCTTAATACATATATGTAAATGTATAAATTTTAAAAAGCAATGAGCAAACTGGGAACCAGAAAGCCTGCATTAGAGAATCATTGGGTCTCTCACAATGTTCATAATCTTGAGTAAGTTATATAACTTCTCATATTTGCATCTGTAAGGTAGGGATAGTAATGGTCCTATCTACCTATAGGCTGCTAAAGTTGTAAGAAGTGTGAGAATTATATGCATCATTGGAAAATACTTTGAAAATTGATTCTCAACAGGCTATTTCAAAACAGACACTCAAAAAATATTATCATTCATTACAAGACAATTTGATAATTTGCAGCAGGCACTTAATATATGTTCGGCAATCATTTTTTGGCTCAGACATATCTGGAAATAAAAAGCCTGGATAGGCTCAGATAATAGCTAGGCTCGTCCCTCTGCCATCTTTCCCATACTTCAGAAAACAGCAGCCATGAACTGACTGTAGCTTTCACCTCCAAATTCAACGAAAATTTTCCATGGCTTCATACCATACCTGAAATCCCAACATTACCACTTTATTCTCTGGAGTTAAATAATGTCTTTATTCTACAAATTATATCTCAAAGAAAATAGAGGCATAGCACCATACAGGTGACTTGGATTTGAATTCCAATTTTGTGATTTAGTGGCTCAATGACTTTCACAGAATTTCCTAATTTGTGAAATAGATATAGTGATAGTATCATCCTCCTACAGTTATCATGAAGACAAAATAAGCTAAAGTATAAGCTATTTATATAGCATTCGGTATGGTACCTGGCCAATCTTCAATAAATACAGGTATTTTTAAAGCCATCATGAAATTTCTAATAACATACTAAGAATAATAGATGAAATGGAAAACAAAAATATAATACAGAGAATCAACAAATCCAAAGGACTGTTCTTGTAAAAAGATTAATAATATAACCAAACTTATGGGGAAATCAATCAAGGAAAAACCAAGAAGAACATACAAGAAATGCTAGAAATGAAAGAGGGATAAATCTGAAGATACAGCATAGATTAAAATTAAATAAGAGAACATTGTTAATACTTAATGCCAATAAATTTACAAACTTAGATGAAATAGATACATTTCTTAAAAAATATTATAAATTACCAAGCTTAGGAAGAAACAGAACATTAGAATATTCTTATACCATTAAAAAAATAGAATCAGTAGTTTCTCCTCACAACAGGTTTAGATAATTTTATAAATGAGTTATAACAAAGTTTCAGAGAACAGATGATACCCTTGTTCAACCTAGAGAATAGCAAATGAGGTGATTCTCCCCTAGCTCATTTTACAAAATGAGTATAACTTTGATAGCAGAATCAGCAATAAGAACATGAGAAAATAAAATTGTGGGTTAATCTCACTAATAAACATAGATTCAATAATCCTACTAAAACCAAAAATTAAAAAACCAAGTCTATTAAAATAAATGACTACAATATACAAGAATATGTATAAAATACATATTCAAGAAATCAAAGGTTGGAACATTATAAATCTATTGTTATAATTTAACAAATTAATATACTTAAAGAAGAAAAATCATATGATCATCTTAATAGATGCAGATAAGGCAGTTGATAAAATTCAACAATCTTAGCAAAGTAGGAGTTGAAGGAATCTTTCTTAACTTGATAATGTGTGTTTAACAAAAATCTTGGTAGTGGTGAAAAATTAGAAGCATTCCATTTAAATTCAGGAATAAAGTGAGGATACCTCCTGCCTGTTACTACTTCTATTCAACAATGTCCTATAGACCTTAGAAGGAGCAGTGAGGCAAAATATGAAAAAAAAAAAACACACGCGTGTATTAGTTTGCTTGGGCTGCTATAACAAAACATCATAAACTGGCTTAAACAACAGGCATTCATTTCTCATACTGCTGTAGGCTGGGAAGTCCAAGATCAAGGCACTGGCTAATACGGTTCCTTCTGAGGGTTCACTTCCTGGCTTGTGAACAGCTGTCTTCTCTTGCTGTGTGCGCCACTGGTGGGAGAGACAGAACAAGCTCTCTGGTCTCTTCTTATAAGCGTACTAATCCCATCATGAGGATCCAAGCCTCATGACCTCATATAAATCAAATTACCTCCCAAAGAACCCATCTCCAAATTATATCACATTGGGAGTTAGGACTTCAACCTATGCATGGGGGGCGGGGGGGGGGGGGGAGAGGGGTTGGAGTTGCAGGGGACACACAATTCAATCCATTGCAAGAAGATATCAAAACACAGAAAACCAAAATGGATCTACATAGAAACTATAATGGATCTACTGACAAATACTGTTAATAACTTTGATTGTCAAATTGGCTGGAATGAGATCAACAGACAAAAATCAGTCACATTTTATTTCACCAGAAACAAACCAATAATAAATATTTTTGAAATATTGAATTTAAAATAGCATTAAATAACATATAACACTAAGAATACATCTTAGAGAGAATAGGTAAGAAAACTTTATTACGTAACATTAAAGAAGAGCTAAATAAATTCTAGAGAGAAGACATTATGCTGAATAAAATAAGCCAGATCGAGAAAGACAAATACAGCTGACCCTGAACAACAAGGGAGTGAAGGGTGCCAACCCCCTTCTTCCCAGCAGGTGAAAATCTATCTATGACCTTTGACTCCCCCAAAACTTAACAGTAGGTCCTTGTAATCCACTGGGGGGTGATTTCAGGACCCCCTGCAGATATCAAAATCTGGGGATTCTCAAGTCTGATATAAAATGGCATAGGACAATGTATACACTTGGCCCGCCCTGTTACAGATTTCCAGCCTCAAACTGAAAATACTGTTTTTGATCAGCAGTGGGTTGAATCCACAGATCTGAAACCTGTGGATATGGAGGGCTGACTGCATTTATTGAAAAAAAAAATCTGCATATAAGTAGACCCACATCATTTAAACCTGTGTCGTTCAAGGGTCAACTCTACTGTACATTTTCAATTACATGTTGTATCTAAGAAAACTTAACTCATAGAAACAGAGAACAGATTGGCAATTGCCAGAGGATGGGGTGGGGTAACAGGTGAAGGTGGTCAAGTTATAAGATAAATAACTTCTGGGGATGAGATGTACAACATGGTGACTATAGCTAAAATACTATATTGCATATTTTAAAGTTGTTAAGAGAGTGGCTCTTAAAAGTTCTTATCATAAGAAAAAGTTGTAATTATGTGAGGTGATGGGTGTTAACTAAACTTGTGATTATTTTGCAATATATCCATAGATCGAGTTATTATATTTCATACCTGAAACTAACTCAATGTTATTTGTCAATTATATCTCAGTAATACTGGAAAATAAATAAATATTTAAAATAAAAAACTTATGTTCAGCAAAGGAAACTATGAACAAACTTAACAGACTTATGTTATAAAAGAAGATACTTGGGGTGACTAAAACAGACAAGGGTTTAATATTGAGAATATGTAAGAATGTTCTTATAAATCAACAAGAAAGAAGTAACCTTAATAGGAAGTTGTCATTCAATAAACACAACTTAATGACAGAAAAAGGAAACCTAAAAAGCAAATATGCACGTCAAGAGTCTAAAGGCATTAGTTACAAGGAAAATGCAGATTAAATACACTAATAACGTTTTATAAGCATGAGATTGGAAAGTTAGAGAGTGCAACAGGAAGGTAAAGATTAGGGACTATGTACTACACCAGCTGGGGAGGAATCTGTCAGAACAGGGTCATGTTAATCATAGGCATGCTCTGTGACACAGCATTTCTGTCTCTGAGTGTAGTGACCCCCAAAGAAATTCACTGACACCCCCCTGTATGAGGCCATCCCTGGAACCATGATTTATGTGTATATAAAGGGTTGGAGTGAGTTGAAGGTAATGTGGGTACCCATAACTGGGGGAGTGAATAGGTAAAATAAGGTAGTTTCAGAGGATGGAGTTCTATGCAGCAGGTAGCAGGAACTGTCTAGATACGCATATAAGCACTTTAAATGTATCTGTAAAACAGAACTGAGACTCAGAAAAAAGTAAGAAAGATACCATACAGAAATTAAAATACATGCAAAAGCATATACTGTAAAAACACATACAAATGAAAAGATTCACATCCAACAAATTAGCATGCTTGCCTATGGGGAGGGGGATGTGAGAGGAAAAGAAGAGAGGGAAAGAGAGACAAGGGAATGAAGGAAGCGTGTTCAAGGATCCAAATACTCTATTGTAAATACGCCCATTCTCTCCAAATTGATTTACAGATTAGATAAAATTCTAATAAAAATTTCTGTAGTGTTCTTAGTCACAAGTTGATTCTAAAATTTATGTAGAAGCACAAAAGGTTAAGAATGGTGACTATACTCCCAGGGAAAAATAACAAGGCAAAGAGACTACAAAAATCATGACTTATTGCTCAGCTTCAATAGTTAAGAACATGATCTTGGCATGTGTAACAAATAGACTGATGGAATATAATATAAAACCCCGAGTAGAATATAATATAGAACCCCACATATATGGAAACCTGGTATATGACAGGGGACATAGACTATGCATTCCTTCCCATGCCATGTATAAAATCCAGTTACAGATGTTTTAAAGACTTAAGTTTAAAAACTTTAAATTTTTTAGAAGACAAATAGAGAATCTTTAATTTTGATGTTAGACATAATTCCTTAAACAAGATAAAAACTTTAACCAAAAATATTGATAATTTTGACTGCACTAAAATTAAAAAATTCTGTTATCAAAGGGATTCCAAAAGAAGGTAAAAAAGATGTTTATCACATGTAACAACAACAGTGTGTGGAATATATCTGGAATATAGTATTTTTTAAGTACTATAGATCAACAAGTAAAAGATAGAAAAAAACCCAGAGGAAGAAGAGCCAAAAGGTATAAATTCAAAAAAGGAAGTTAAAAAAAAGTGGGCAATAAACATGAAAAGGTGTTCAGGCTTGTTAGTATTCAGAGCAGCACACATTAAAATCCTAACAATGTTCTATTTCATACACCTCAGATTGGCAAACATTCTAGTCTGGCAACACCAAATGTTCGCGAGGCTAATGGGCCGGCTCAATCTTTCATATATTGTATGGACATGTGTACAACCACTTTGGAAAGCACTTGGGTGTTAGGCAGTAAAACTGGTGGTGTACTTAAGCCATGACCCTGCTCTTTCACATATATTTTGTGCCCTAGAGAAACTTGTGCATGTGGACACCAGGAGGCAGGTAGAATGTTCACAGAAGCACTGCTCATGTTAGCAAGCGCAATTAGAAAGAGCTCAATGTCTACAAAACAGTAGAATGGCTAGTAAGTTGCCGTGCAGTCATAGCATCAAATGCTCTACAGTGGTGAAAGTGAACTACATTCATTCATACTGCATTCAGCTACATTCATAATATATACAACACTAGAAGCCCGGTGCACAAAATTCGTACACAGGTTGGGTCCCTAGGCCTGGCCGGCAATCAGGGACGGCCGGGGTTTCCTTCCACTAGCTGCTTTCATTCCATGCCGCCTCCTGGTGGTCAGCGCATGTCATAGCAAGCAGTCAAACTCCCAGTTGGTCGAACTCCTAAGGGGACAATTTGCATATTAGCCTTTTATTATATAGGCTAGATTAACACGGATGAATATAAAAATCATATAGAGTGAAAACAGTAAGTTTCAGACAACCCAATTAAGCATTCTATTTATGCTGTTTCTAAAAACATATAACAATGCTTGTTCAGGGATGCTTACATGTATAGTGAAGTAAAACAAAATGAAAGTTATAAACATTAGAAAGAAGGGGAAAGAATTGAACTGGAGGTGTGTCAAAAGTGTGAAGAACTTCATCATTTTTCTATTTCTTAAGCTGCGTGCTATGAACTTGGGTGTTCCCTTATTTTTCTTTTTGCTATATAGTTACATATACATATAGACACACAAAATTGAATATGTAAATATGTTCATTCACATATTTATATTCATTTTATTATATTCAATTTTTTACTTTTTAAACATGTATTTTTATTTTTTAATTACAGTTGACATACAAATTCACTCTTTTGTATGTATGTAACATTTCATAATAAAATTACAAAGAAAAAAAGAAAAGAGTGAAGCTTCCAGCTAGCATATACAGTTAAACCTCATTTCTCAAACATCTCCCATCTCGAACAATTCTGTTCTCAACCAAATTGTTCAGAGAAAAAAAAATGTCTCAGTTGTCAACCAAATTTTAGTTTTTGACCTGACAACCCTTTCATGCTGATACCTCAGCATGACATAAAGATGGCTCTCAGGCAACAAAGAAGACAATGCTTTTATTGCTGGAAAAATCAAGTTTAGCACAATTTTAAGACATAAAGAGGCCATCAAGAGTGCTAATGTTGCTAAGGGTGTGAAAGAAACAATGATCACAGGCAATTGAAGAGGTAGGAAAATGACTGTTGATTTGGATAAACAAAGAGCAGTTAGCCTCTGACATTTCTGAGGCAGTGATATGTGAACAAATAAAGATGCCGCATGCTGACCTGAAAGACACCCTGGAATGCATGCTGAAAGTGATTCCTTTAAGGCTAAGAGGGGATGGTTCAATACATTTATAGACGAAATGGTATCTTGGACATGTACTGTATATAAGAAAGGTTAAAATAGGGAATCATTTGGAAGTCTGGAATGGATTAACTCAATTTACATTATTTCTAATGGGAAAAGGTGATTTGGTTTTTGAACAAATAACTTCTTGAACAGCCTTCCAGAATGAAATAAGGTTGAGAACCAAGGTTCCACTGTAAAAGGTTTCACGAATAAACTAGGACAACTGATGCTCAGGCACTATTTCTTCCCTAAGCTGGAATTCACCTTACCTTGTGATTTTATGCAAAAATAATTCCAAACAGCCTGTGGCTGGGAACACACACACACACACACACACACACACACACACACACACACACACTGCTGCCACAGTAGTCACTCTGCTTTCCCCTTCTCTAGCTTCACTGCTGAAACTAACAAATTAGCAGGCCTCCATCACAGATGGAAGGGGGACCGTGGGGAACAAAGCCAGCCAAAATGCTGAACCATCTAGATTTCCTCCTAGACCTGGAGGAGGAGGGGCTCGGGCACTGGGAGGGGAAACTTGGCAAACCCTGGAGGGTTTTCAAGCAGGAGGGAGCTGTTTGAAGAGCTCTCAGGAATGCTGGCCTGTGGGGAAGGCTTGTGTGGAGTTGACCTTCTGAGAGCAGAATATCAGGCATATCAAATACTCTCACTGTTCTGAGATTCCTTCTTCCTTTTGACATTGCTAAAAATGGAATCAGCTGCAAACAGTATGTGACTGTGTACGGTAATTTGCATAAAGCTTGTTAAGTGAAACATTTAGCCAGAAACATGGTATGGTCTGGGATCAAAATATTATTTTTCAGATGAAATGGAGTAGCATTCTGGCAAGCCAGTGCAACCTCGGAAGATTGCCTACCCTTTTAAAATGGCTTTCTTCCAAAATACCTCCACAAACTCTTGCAATGTCTAAGCATGCCTTTGCAGTAGCTTTCCGTACTGGAGGTAAAAACACATCACTCAGCTATAGGCAGTCCCGGGTCCACCTCGTACTAACAGGATCCTGTCAGTCCTGAAGCAGGGGGCCGTGAAATCCAGGAGAACTGGGTAGATTTTAAGAGTGAGTCCAGTGTGTGAAGTCACCGTGTTCTTTCTACAGCATTTTTTTTTCTTGTGAATTGGGACCACATGGCAATAGAACAAGTTGCATTTAAGCCTTTTACTAAAACATAGTATTGACATGATTTGTCTGCCTTTGGCGCATTGTCAAACCTACCTCTGCTAACAAATACGCTTAACTTTAGATGTTTTGAATTAGAGGCACTGGAAAACCTAGGAGTCCAACCCATCAGCTGTAATAAATTTGTATTAATTCCAAGAACTGGAAAGCTTTTAAAGAAAAAAGAACGTTTTGGGTTTTTTCCTAGTCAATCATGTGTGTCACCGGATATAATAAAATCATACCTCATTGTGTTTTATTTTGTCACCATGAATGTTGACCTTGAGGGACATGCCATGGCATGTCTCACTAATGGAATTAGCTTGAGTAAGGGCTGTATTTAATATAAACTTGGTAAACGGTTAGCATGACCTGGATCTCAAGTTGATTTTTGGTGTCTTAGTCTATTTGGGCTGCTGTAACAAACTATCATAGACTGGGTAGCTTATTTTATTTTTAAATATGTTTTTATTGATTTCAGAGAAGAAAGAAGAGGAAGAGAGAATTAGAAACATCAATGATGAGAGAGAATCATTGATTGGCTGCCTCCTGCATGCCTCACACTGGGGATCCAGCCCGAAACCGGGGCATATGGCCTGACTGGGAATCGAACCATGAGCTTGTGGTTCATAGGTTGGTGCTCAATCATTGAGCCAGGCCAGCTGGCCAACTGGGTAGCTTATTAACAACATAAATTTATTTCTCAACCATTCTGAAGGCTAGAGTCGAAGATCAAGGTGCAGTATGGGTGAGGGGGGGTTCTCTTCTGCGTCACAGACTTCTCATTTGTTGTATCCTCACAAGGTGAAGGAGGGGCAAGCCAGCTCTCTGGAGCCTCTTCTAGGAGAATATTAATCCCATTCTTGAGAGCTCCACTCTCCTGTCCCCCAAAAGGCCCCACCTCTAATATAATCACCTTAGGCAACTTGATTAGGGAGGACACAGACATTCAGACCATAGCATTTGGGTTTCTCCCTCAACCTCTTAATTGCTTTCTCTAGATGCATACTACAAATTAGAGAAAACTTCAAAAGTAAGGAAAGGGAGAGATTAAAAATGGAATACAAAAAGGAAGGAAGGAGGCCCTGGCCAGTGTGCTCAGTTGGTTGGAGTCATCCTGTACACCGTAAGGTGGTGGGTTCAATTCCTGGTCTGGGCACATATCCAGGCTGCAGATTCAATCCCTAGTCTGGATGAATATGGGAGGCAACTGATTGATTTGTCCCTCTCACATTGATGCTCTCTCTCTATCTTCCTCTCTCTTAAAAAAAAGGAAGGGAGAAGAAAGAAAGACAGGGAGAGAGAGAGGTAGAGGATGAAGATGAAATGAAGACAGAAAACTATAGAAGAAGAAAAAAATGGAGGAGAAGCAGGATAGGAAGAAGCAGAGATGAAACATCCATTTAACACCTTGAACTGAGCACGTTCCCATGAGCCTCAAACTGCATACTGGTGACTCTGCCTCCTCCCTTTGGTAGAAGCATCAAGTCAGGGTTTCACTGCAAATTGGTTTTTCTTTTATTCCCTAAAAGAAAGCAGTCTATTAGATTAACAAGTAATTCAAGCTTGGGGCCAGTGAAGTCTAATTAAGATCCAGTTTCCAGAAAGAAAGGGGAAAGGTGCTCTGTATCCTGAGCCCATGTGCTCATGCTTGACCTTTTGACCTTTCAGCAATGCTCCTGATGGCATAGAATGGACAGCTGTCATCTGAGGTTTGCAGAAACAGAATTTAATCTGAAAGGTATATGATGTTTTTCTCCCCACTGCATTTTGTTAATTTAATTTACACACACACACACACACACACACACACACACAAAATGCTTGAATTTAAGGCAGCGGTTCTCAACCGGTGGGTTGCAAGCCCTTTAGGGGTCAAACGACCCTTTCACAGGGGTCGCCTAAGACCATCGGAAAACACATATATAATTACATATTGTTTTTGTGATTAATTGAGTTCAATTTGTAACAATGAAATTGGGGGTCACCACAACATGAGGAACTGTATTAAAGTGTCGCGGCATTAGGAAGGTTGAGAACCACTAATTTAAGGCTTTTCAAGTAATTGAGCAGAGGCTTGTTATATATCATTGTATCTTTCCGTAACACAACAACATACCTGCAGTTTCAGGCCAGTGGGGACATCCCGTAGTGATTTCTGAAAGAGGGCCATTCTTCCACATAATCACTGGCTCAGTAGCTTTGGTGCCCCATATTTTCTTTGTGTCAGCAGCCCTGAATGACAATGTCACTCTTGCTTTCTTACAGTTCTGAGGACAGGCAGATAGGGAGTTTATTCTTTATTTGCTTAACACAAAGAGGAGCTCATTTCAAAAGCAGACAGTGCAGGGGAGCTGGGCCATACCAACTAAATCCTACTTCTGTATTTGATGAGCTTTATTGAGGATTTGCATACTCAGGAAGGAAAATTGACATTCTATCTGCTCCATGTTATTAGTTCACATGCTATAAACTACTCTCTTTTGTCCAGTTTGAACCCCTGGAATGTTCCTCTTAATTTTTATAGTTTTGTCATTCCCATAGGGGTACAACCTTAGCAATGTCACCAAAATGAAATAGTGAGAGATAGATGATAACTTTTGCAAATGACATTGGAAAGGAGAAAAAAATTCATGGTTTCATAGCTAATAATCTAACATTTACATAATATTAGATTGTTTGAACATTATGAGAGTATTATTTATTTTTATTTTTTGTTAAATTTATTGGGGTGACATTGGTCAACATGAACATATAGGTTTCAGGTGTGGGTTTCTATGTTACAAGTTCTGGGTATTGCACCATGTGCTTACCACCGAAAGTCAAATCTGTCACCTTATATTAGGATTTTCCCCCCACCCCTTCCCTCTGGTAACCACCACGCTGCTGTTTGTGTTCATGAGTTTCACTTTTATATCCCACAGATGAGTGAAATCATATGGTTCTTAGCTTTTTCTGACTGACTTATTTCACTTAGCACAATGTTCTCAAGGTCCATCCATGTTGTTGTAAATGGCGCTATTTCATCCCTTCTTATGGCTGAGTAGTAAGTATTCCATGTGTTTATGTACCACATCTTCTTTATTCAGTGCTCTACTGCAAGACACTTTGGTTGTTTCCATGCCTTCCACCGTGAATAATGCTGCAATGAGCATAAGAGTGCATATAGTTTTGCAAATACATTTCAATTTTGGGGGGTATATACACCCAGGAGAGGGATTTCTGGGTGGTATGGTTGCTCTATACTTAATTTTTTGAGGAATCACCAGGCTGCTTTTCATAGTGGTTGTATTAGTCTACATACCTACCAGCAGTGAATTAGGGTTCCCTTTTCCCCACAACTTCTCCAACACTTGTTATTGCTTGTCTTGTTGATAATGGCCACTCCAATAGGTGTGAGTTGGTATCTCATTGTAGTTTTGATTTGCATTTCCCCAATTGCCAGTGAGTATCTTTTCATATATATCTTTTTATATATCTCTTGGCTGTTCTTATGTCTTCTTGAGAGTGGTGTGTTTTCAGGTCCTCTGAGAGTATTATTTAAAGAAGATAACAAACGGTTATATGTAGAGTACAGCATTATGTCTCATTTACTTTGTGCCACTCACTGTAGCACACATCTTTATACAAGATGTCTTCACCTCCTGGAAACCAAGATGGCGGCATAGGTAAACACCAGAGTTTCCTGCCTCAAACAACCACTTCAAAAATACAACTAAAAGATGGAACAGACATCATCCAGAACCACAGGAAGACTGGCTGAGTGGAAATTCTACAACTAGAAGGAAAGAGGAGGCGCAGTAAGGAAGTAAAATACTAAGGTGCGGAGGTGCATGCGGAGCGGGCTGGCGGCTGAGGGCGTGGTTGTCATTTTTAATCGGGAGGGAGTCTCAGGCTCTGAGCTCCAGTTCCGGGCAAGTCTCTAGGGACCCAGACTCATACGGGAGAAGCGGGACTGTCTGGCATCGGTCGGAACTCGAGGGCAGCTTTCTCTCGGAGTGGCTTGCAGCGATTACTGGGACATTGAGAAGCAGAGCCTCTGAGGGTAGGACTGAGAGCAGCCATAACTGCTAGCCCCCCCCCCCCCCGTGTTGATCCCTTGGGACCCGCCCCGCCCAAGCCCTGCAGGGAGGCTTTTGCTGGATAACCTCAGGCAAAGGCTAGATTAGCACCTCCCTAGAGATCCAGGAGCCAAGAAACCCAGAGGTCAGAGTGGTACCATCCAGTTTGCAGCTCCGTGGAACCATAAAGGACACACTCAGGGGGCAGGCTCAGTGAGCACCAAAGCCCCATTGAAGCAAGTCTTGCCCCGGAGGGGTGTCTCCAGCACAGAAGTTCTCCCACTGCAGACACAGCTGATTCTCACAGCCAATTGGCCTGGAGGTCAATTCCTCCCAGTGATACCTACAACAATCAAGGCTTAACTACAACAAGACTGTGCACAAAGACCACAAGGGGGTGCACCAAGAGTGTCCCCCTCAGGTAATTGGGGAGGCTGAACCACTGGGCCCTAGAGGACATTTAGCACAGAAAACCACTTTATCAATGCAGGGAAGCATAAAAAATGCGGAGACAAAGAAAAAGGACACAAATGACAGAAATGGAGGAAAGCAAACTATTGGATATAGAGTTCAAAACCACACTTTTAAGGTTTTTCAAAAATTTTCTAGAAACTGCCCATAAACTTAATGAGATCTACAAGAAACCTAATGAGACCCTCGAGGTTGTGATAAAGGACCAACTAGAAATTAAGCATACACTGACTGAAATAAAGAATATTATACAGACTCCCAACAGCAGACTAGAGGATTGCAAGAATCAAGTCAACAATTTGAAATACGAAGAAGCAAAAAACACCCAACCAGAAAAGCAAAATGAAAAAAGAATCCAAAAATACGAAGATAGTGTAAGGAGCCTCTGGGACAGCTTCAAGTGTACCAACATCAGAATTATAGGGGTGCCAGAAGAAGAGAGAGAGCAAGATATTGAAAACCTATTTGAAGAAATAATGACAGAAAACTTCCCCTACTGGTTAAAGAAATAGACTTACAAGTCCAGGAAGCACAGAGAACCCCAAACAAAAGGAATCCAGAGAGGACCACACCAAGACACATCATAATTAAAATGCCAAGAGCAAAAGACAAAGGGAGAATCTTAAAAGCAGCAAGAGAAAGAAAGTCAGTTACCTACAAGGGAGTACCCATACGAATGTCAGCTGATTTCTCAACAGAAACTTTGCAGACCAGAAGGGAGTGGCAAGAAATATTCAAAGTGATGAATAGCAAGAAACTACAACCAAGATTACTTTATCCAGCAAAGCTATCATTCAGAATTGAAGGTCAGATAAAGAGCTTCACAGATAAGAAAAGGCTAAAGGAGTGCATCACCACCAAACCATTATTATATGAAATGCTGAAAGGTATCCTTTAAGAAGAGGAAGAAGAAGAAAAAGGTAAAGATACAAATTATGAACAACAAATATGCATCTATCAACAAGTGAATCTGAAAATCAAGTGAATAATCTGATGAACAGAATGAACTGGTGATTATAATAGAATCAGGGGCATAGAAAGGGAGTGGACTGACTATTCTTGGGTGGGGGGAGGGGTGAGGGGAATGTGGGAAGAGACAGGACAAAAATCGTGCACCTATGGATGAGGACAGTGGGTGGGGAGTGAGGGAGGAGGGTGGGGTGGGAACTGGGTGGAGGGGGGGTATGGGGGGAAAAAAGAGGAACAAATGTAATAATCTGAACAATAAAGATTTAATTAATAAAAAAAAAAGATGTCTTCACCTCAAACCCAAGAGGTCAGTATCATTATCCCCATTTACAGATGAATGACACAATTAAAGAAGTTAAGCGACTTGCCAAGGTCATTAGCTACTAAGAGGAAGAGAAGGGATTCAAACCCTGGCTGATGAACTCTAAAACACTTCTTATCTCTGACTAACCCTTGTCCTGAGTTAGACTGTGTTCAGATCCTGATTCAGCCATGCTATACATATCTATTACCGATATATGACCATGAGCTGGTCACTCAACCTCTGTACTCAGTTTCTTTTCTTTTTTTCTTTTTTTTTTTTATATTTTATTGATTTTTTACAGAGAGGAAAGGAGAGAGGTAGAGAGTTAGAAACATCGATGAGAGAAACATCGACCAGCTGCCTCCTGCACACTCCCCACTGGGGATGTGCCCGCAACCAAGGTACATGCCCTTGACCGGAATCAAACCTGGGACCCTTCAGTCCGCAGGCCGACGCTCTATCCACTGAGCCAAACTGGTCTCGGCTGTACTCAGTTTCTTTATCATGAAATGCAAATAATAATAGGAGCTATATCATAGAGCTCTTGTGAGAATTAAGTGAACTGATAAGAAGTTAAGTGCTTAGGACAGTGCACCTAACCACACCCATGGTAAGCTCCCATCAGTGTAGCTATGAACAAAAATGTTTGTAATTAAGAGATATAGTCACCCTTTATTGTATGGTACTTGTTATTTTATCCTGGTTCAAACAAATCTATTGTAGATGTGCCTTTTATTAAAAACCTACTCAACTCTGTTTTGGAAGCAAAATGGGTATAAGTCACAAATGCTTGATTAATTCCATATTTTGCTGTACTGAAGGGCCTGTTGCTTAACTGTTTGCCCTGTCCCCTTACAGGGGACCTGCATAGGAACTGTTCATGAGGACACCATCTGGTGACCCTGAAATGGTGCCCTCCCAGCATTCCATCACCAGGAAGACAGGCAACAGATGATTAGTGAAAATAAAATTGTAGTTAGAAACTATTTGGAATGATTCTGCTTTCACATATGGGCAAAGCCTGACTGGAACTGGGGAGATCGTCCCTTCTTGGTTTCTTCTCAAGGTCTTGCAAAAAGCTCTAAAAACCATCCCATGCCATCTGGCCTAATTTTTTTTTTTATAATTATGACTTCTAAAAGTAAACATGGTCAGAGAAAGTATTTGGAATAAAGAACTTAATAAAATTATTCTAGTTTCATGGGGTTTCCCTTCTGAAGCATCCATTATGTACAAAGTATGCTGGTGTGGGAAATTCAAAGATGAATATCTTATTAATGACTAATTATTGAATCTTTGTTTATATAGCACACTATGAGGAGCAGAAAACCCTACTCCAAAGAGCTCAAGCAAAATGAGAAATTTATTGCATGTAAATAAAACATCCACTGGTAGATACCAGCCTTCACTTCAGCAGGGCTTGCTTGATCCAGGGCCTCAAGTAATTTCATCAGGGTCTCTCTCTCTGTCTCTCTCTCTGTCTCTCTCTGTCTCTCTGTCTCTCTCTCTCTGTCTCTCTCTCTCTCTCTCTCTCTCTCTCTCTCTCTCTCTCTCTCTCTCTCTCCCCCCTTCTCAGTTCTGCTTCCCCCTGCAATGGCTTTACCAGGGGTGGACAAACTTTTTGACTCAAGGGCCACAATGGGTTCTTAAACTGGACCGGAGGGCCGGAACAAAAGCATTGATGGAGTGTTTGTGTGAACTAATATAAATTCAAAGTAAACATCATTACATAAAAGGGTACGGTCTTTTTTTTTTTTCTTTTCTTAGTTTTATTCATTTCAAAAGGGCCAGATCCGGCCCGTGGGCCATAGTTTGCCCACGGCTGCTTTAGACTCTGAAGACCTTCCTGGATACCCCCCTCATAGCTTCAAGTCTGTGGCAGGAAGGGCATTTCTCTTTGCCAGTTCCTTCAACAAAGTCTCAGGATTCACTCTTATTTGGTGTGTTTGGCCTGAATCACACCCCCATCTCTGACTGGCTACACCTGGAGCATTTGTCCTTCACTGGAGTATAGAATAAGATTCACCTA
Organism: Myotis myotis; assembly: GCF_014108235.1. NCBI lineage: Eukaryota > Metazoa > Chordata > Mammalia > Chiroptera > Vespertilionidae > Myotis > Myotis myotis. The sequence goes on from NW_023416313.1 coordinate 165,388,453, forward strand.
AAGGCCATGTATTGTGAGATGGAAAGGGTGCTGCCAGAGGAAGAACAAGGTATTGTAACCAGAAAAAGGGAAATGTAGGGAAAAGGAATGAAATGTCCATTATGATTAGATAGCATAAAAAGCTCTCCCAATCTATTCTCCTCTGATTTTTAGATAAAGAAATAAGCTCCAACTTCCCTTGAAGCTAGGTTGGTTATTGGACTAGGTTATAGGATGTAGCTGAAGGGTAGGGCACAGTTTCCAGGTATCTTCCTTAAAAGATAGCAGGTGCTTGCCCCTTGCACTTCTCTTCTTCAGCTCTTCTTTCTATCACCCTGCCATGTTCTGAACAAGAGGCAGATGGTGGTACCCTAGGGCCAGCTAGAAGAAGCCAAGAAATGCCACGGCCGGAATTCAAGCAGAGATTGGTTTGACTTTAAGTCTATTGGTTTTTTTCCATTGAGCCATTTTATCAAGGACTTGGATAAAAAGAGTTTTCTCAAATAACAGATGTAATACAAGTGTATAACGTACAGGAAGACATCAGAATGGAGTCTGAGCAAGTTCCCAGCTCAGTACTGACTTTGTGGATTTTGTAGGGAGATGCTTCCCTACTTACCAAGTGTAATTATGGGCCAGTCAAGAAAATTTTCTAAGTCTCAGTTTCCCATATGTAAATAATGATATTGCAAAGATGTAATGACATAACCAATGTAAGGTGACTAGAACAGTTCCTGATACAAAAATTATAGCCATTCTCTACCCTCATTTCCTCCTCTCTCCTCCTCCTCCAACTTAGAATGTGATAAATACTAGAAGGAAAGCACTAAATATTTTAAAAAGAGAAGTTAATTTGACCTGAGTCTTAAGAGTAAATGCTATTTTAGTTTTTGCGATATCCAGGTCCTTTCCTTAGAAATTCTGGGGCCAGGCCTAGAAATTTGCATGTTAAAAAGTGTCTTTGTTGATTCTTCAGATGAACCATGGACCACATTTTGGGAGATGATTGGTTAAGAGCAAACGTTGAAGAAATAGGTGAAAGGAAGGAAGAAATGAAGGAAACAGAAAGAGGAAAAACACAGGATGAAGGTAAATATTAAAAAAAACTCTAAATGCTGAGCTACAAAATTTGAACTTGATAGGTAATGGAGACATTTTATGTTTTTAAATATAGTTTTTAATCCAACCTTTGATTAAGAAAAGATAATCTGATAATTGTATGATGAAAGACTTGAGGGAAAAGAACCGAATTAGGCAGCTCATGTGTGTGCTGTTACAAGCCTAGGTAACAAAAAGAACTAATAGAAATTAGAAAGTTTTAAAAATGCTGTTTGGAGGATGAATGATGAGGAGCTGGGGCCTGGATATGTTCTATGTAAGAGGACATCAGGACACATAACAGCCAGTGGAAAAGCAGATCTACAGTTATTTAAGGAGAAGTCAATACAGTTTTCTGTCGCTGCGCCAGCTTTGAGCATTCTTTGCTCCTGGTCTCTTCCTCTTCTGCTGGCTCAGCTTTGGCAGCCATGAAGGCCCTGGACCCCAAAGCCAAGTGGCCTGAGCCCAAGCAGGTTGGAAGTCAACATTAGTGTGGCCCGGGGGGCTGTAGGATGTGTTGAGGACCAAATTGGGGCCTAAGGGCATCTTAGAGATGCTTTTTTGAGTGCTGGAGAAATCAAACTTATTAAATATAGCCAAGTGCTTCTTCATTTAAATGCAAATTTAACACTAAACAGCCTCTTTAACAGCCAACATAGCAATAGCTCAGGATGACATCACTGGTGATGGGACCATCTCCAATGTCCTAATCATTGGAGAACTGCTGAAACAGGTGTATTTTTACATTTCTGAAGGTCTTTATTTCTAAATTATAACATAAAGGTTTGAAGCTGCAAAGGGAAAGGCACTTCAGTTTTGGGAACAAGTCAAAGAGATGCACAGGGGAATATTCATAGATGTGGCCAGAACATCTCTGCCAAACTTGCTGATGTCTTAACAGAGGCTGTAGTTGACTCCATATTGGCCAGTAAAAAACAAGATGAACCTATTGATCTCTTCGTGGTTGAGATCATGGAGATGAAATATAAATCTAAAATTGATACAAGCTCAATAAAGGTCTTGTTTTGAACCATCAGGCATGGCATCCTGATATAAAAAAAAGAGAAAATATATCTTCACATGCAATGTCATTAGAATATGAAAAAAAAAACAGAAGTGAATTCTGGCTTTTTTGTTCAAGAGCACTGAAGAGAGAGAACTAGTAATAGCTAAGAGAAAATTCATTGAAGAGAGAGTTAAAAAAAATAATAGAACTGGAAAGGAAAGCCTGTGGTGACTCAGATAAAGGATTGCTGTTATTAATCAAAAGAGAATTGACCCATTTTCCTTAGGTGCTCTTGCAAAAGAAGGCAGAGTAGCTCTGCACAGAGCTAAAAGGAGAAATATGGAAATGTTGACTCTTGCTCAAGGTGGTGTAGCTCTAAATTTTTGATGACCTAAATCCTGATTGTTTGGACAAGCCAGACTTGAGTATGAGTATAGTACATTGGGAGAAGAGACGTTCACCTGTACTGAGAAATGTAACAATCCTTGCTCTGTCACAGTTTTGGTCCAAGGACCAAATAAGCATGCATTTACTCAAATCAAAGATGCAATAAGAGATGCCTTGAGGACTGTTAAAATGCTATTGATGATGGCTATGTACTTCCAGGTGCAGTGGAAGTGGCAGAAGCCTGATTAAATATAAGCCCAGTTTAAAGGGCAGGGCCCAACTTGGAGTTCAAGGATTTGTTGAAGTTCATTTGCTAATTATTCCCAAGGTTCTTGCTCAGAATTCTGGTTTTGATCTTCAGGAAACACTAAAGTTCAAACAGAGTATTCAGAATCACGTAATGTGCGGTTGTGGGCCTGAACACAGATGAGCCAATGGTAGCAGCAGATGTAGGCATCTGGGATAACAATTGTGTAAAGAAACAAGCTTCACTCCTGGCCAATGAGATTATGCGAGGTGGAATGTCTTCCCTAAAAGGTTAACTTGAAGCTTCCCTTGTATTATCCGAATCATGAAAGTGATCCTAAGAATACAACTACGGGATTTTTGTCCAAGCTTCAAATGATTTTCAAAGGGATTTTTCTTTCCCATATGAAGGAAAGAACATTGGCGCCTGTTCAAATTCCAAAGGCTGGAATTATAATTACAGTATTTTTTAATTGCACTCAGTGTATACATATACAGCAGGTCATTTTCACCTGATGCATAGGATGTTATGCTTAGCTTCTGTGATTAAAAAAAATACATGTTAGAAAAGTATGTTATCTACCTTATTAAATATCCCTTGAAAAATAAAATAAAATTTCATGTCATTCTCCAAATTTTAGAACTTAAAAAAATAATAACAATAACACCAGCAACAATGACAATAATAATTTGGGCAAAAGTGATTATGGTTATTTCTATTTAACTCATTCAACCACCTTGGGGTCATACGGTGGTTCAAACTGTCATCACTATTAGTTAGCAAGTAACTGAGCTGCCTTTAAGAACTTGAAGAGCAAAGCAAAGTGGAATGTGTGTAACCCAATCCCATCAGTGGAGCCAACCCACAGAATACATATAGTTGCCTATAGCTGAGGCCGCATGCCCATGCCTGTAACTTAATAATGTTGTCAAAGTAATTGGCCACAGGTGGTCCACACAGCTGGGTGAACAGCTGAGCCTGCTCACTACTTTTGAGGCTGTCTTAACAAGTCGCTTGAAGTTGGGTGTGTGTGATCTCTCTACTAATCTAGGGGTTCTCGCCTAGAAGCAATTTTGTCCCTCGGGGACCATTGGGCAATAGCTGTAGATATCTTTTTGTTGCTACTGGCATCTAGAGGGTAGAGACTGGGGATGCTGTTTAAACATCCTACAGTGCTCAGGACAGCCCAAATAACAAGTAATTACTCAGCCCAAACTGTCAATAGAACCAACACGAGGAAACCATGCTCTGTTAAAACACAGGCATGGGCTCTGTGTCTTCCTCTAATAATTTATTTTGTTTAACAGAACACAATGGCTGGGCTATGATCAGGAACCAAACTAAAGTAGACTTATGCCAGCCCTAAACTTGAACTTGGCAATGGAAGTGTGTGTGTGTGTGTGTGTGTGTGTGTGTGTGTGTGTGTGAGAGAGAGAGAGAGAGAGAGAGAGAGAGAGAGAGAGAGAGAGAGAGAGGAGTCATTGTAAAAAATAATTTTCAAGCAGAAACAGTGACCCAAATCTGAACAAAGAAAATTGTTTAATACTAAGCCCTGACAGCACATGCATAGCAATGTCAGAATCATGAATGAGTGGGACGAATCTAACCCAATAGCCTCCAATAGATGCACACGAATTATGTGTAACAAGCACAGTCCCCCTTCCTCCCCAATAATGAACAACAAAAAGCAAGTTAGGCAAATTCAGTCCTTCACAAAAAATCATCCTGTAATTTTCTACAGATTGGCAGTGATCGCAGGAGTAGCATAACAAGAATATTGAAAGGACAAAGGGCAAATGGCATTCCCAGAAACAATCAGCCTTGGCAGCACTTCCCTCCTAGATGTTGTATAATATCTGCCCAGTGAGTGGTCTAGGAGTAGCCAGTAGGGATGGCTCAAGGGGACACAGAATGAAAATAGGAACAGTCAGCTCTTGTTCTAGTCTAATGCCTAGAAATCTGCAAGTGCGAAAGGTCTGGAACTATGGTTTAGAAAAAGCAGAATAAACAAATTTAGAAGCAATATAATAGGTTATACAGGAGAAAAATTGATTATACAGGGGGAAAAAGTCCTTTCCCAGGTTACTTTGTACCCACCACCTTACCCTTTAATGTAGTGTCGGGAAAGTGATCCCTGACACCTTCAAAGTTGGCTAGCATATTCCTGAGAAAAGACTATACAAACCATCATCTCTAGAATCTGTAACCTTGGGATTGATGACTACAAGTGAGGAAATGTTTCTTAAGAAATTCAAATAACAGTTGCCAGTGAACTGTCCTTTCCAAGAGAAACATTGGCTTCTCCTGTGGCATTTTCTGCTCCCCTCATTGCTGTTATTTTAGTGGCCTCCCTATCCTTTGTGCATAAATGTTTACAAGGCTTAAATCCTTTTGTTGTATTGATCCCTTTAGCACAGTGGTTCTCAACCTTCCTAATGCCGCGACCCTTTAATACAGTTCTTCATGTTGTGGTGACCCCAACCATAAAATTATTTTCATTGCTACTTCATAACTGTAATGTTGCTACTGTTATGAATCGTCATGTAAATATCTGATATGCAGGATGTATTTTCATTGTTACAAATTGAACATAATTAAAGCATAATGATTAATCACAAAAACAATATGTAATTATATATGTGTTTTCCGATGGTCTTAGGTGACCCCTGTGAAAGGGTCATTCGACCCCGAAAGGGGTCGCGACCCACAGGTTGAGAACCGCTGCTTTAGTATTATGTAACGTCCTTCTTTGTCTCTCGTTTCTAGGGTTGCTGGAGCATATTACTACAAACAGTGGCTCAAAATAACACAAATTTATTATCTTGTGCTCTTCAGGTCAGAAGTCCAACAGGTATCTCACTGGGCTAAAATCAAGGTATCAGCAGGACTGCCTTCTTTCTGGAGGATCTATGGGAGAGTCTGTCCCTGCTTTTCCAGGCCCCAGAGGTCACTTGTGCTGTACATCTCATGCCTCCTCCCATCTTCAAAGCTAGCAGTGGCCAGCTGACTCTCACACAGCATCACTCTGACATTGACTCTTCTGTCTCCTTCTTCCATCTTTTAAGAACTCTTGTGTTACATTGAGCCTACCTAGATAATCCAAGAAAATATTCTTATTTTAAGGTCACCTGATTTCCATCTGCAGACCTTAATCTTCACTCCCCTAACCACATCAGATTTATATATAGGTTCTGGGGATTAAGATGTAGCCATCTTTGGAGGAGCCATTATTCTATCTACCACAGCTTCTTCTTTGATCTCCCTTTGCAATTTTGGGTTGACAGCTCACTGAGGGCACAGGTAGTGCCAAAATAAGTGTGTATAAATAAATATTCATTAAATGAATGAATTAATGAATGAGTAAAGTGTTAGTATTCAGCTTCCTGACTTAACTTTATAAATCCTGGGAGGGGGGGGATTAATTACTAGAACCCACACAACTGATAAAAATTCCTCAGAGACCATGAGACCCATCCTGTGGACAACTTAACCATGTTTTGAACTGCACTTTTAACTGGTGACTCTTTCTCTTGGCCTTTTTAGGGTTTAGTAGTTTGAGACCAGAATGATCAAGATCTCCTTCCCATCTTTTCCACATAAGCAAGACGTTCAATTGTGCAAAACTTGTCCTCTCACAGCTCTGCCCTTTATCTGTTTGTATTATTTTAATCACCTCAATTCAGGATGTTTCTTTTTTAAAAATCCCATGAATTTATTCCAATGAATTAACCTCTAGAGGTTTTTTTGTTTCAATTAAATTTACTGGGGTGACTTTGGTTAATACATTTATGTAGGTTTCAGGTGTACAATTCTATACTAAATCATCTGTATATTGTATTGTGTGTTCACCACCTCGAGTCAAGTCTCCTTCTATCACCATTTATTCCCTCTTCTACCTCCCCCCACCCTCCTTTCCCCCTGGTAATCACCAAATTGTTGTCTATCTATGAGGTTTTTGTTTTGCTTAATCCCTTCATATACTTCACCTAACTTCCCCACTGCCCCTCCCATCTGACAGCTGTCAGTCTGTTCTCTGTATCTCTGAGTCTGTTTCTATCCTGTTAGCTTATTTTGTTTATTAGAGTCCACATATAAGTGAAATCATATGGTACTTGTCTTTCTCTGACTGGCTTATTTCACTTAGCATAATATTCTACTAGTCCATCCATGTTGTTGCAAAAAGTAAGATTTTCTTCATTTTTACTGCCGAGTAGTATTCCATTGTGTAAATATACCAAAGCCTTTGACCCACTCATCTACTGATAGATACTGGAATTGCTTCCAAACCTTGGCTATTGTAAATAGTGCTGCAATAGATACAAGGGGTGCATACCTTCTTTTGAAGCAGTGTTTCGAGTTCCTTTGGACATATCCCCAAAAGTATCCATCAAAATTTGCTTCATATATTTAGGTGCTTCTATGTTGAATGCATAAATGTTTACAAGACTTAAATTCTTTTGTTGTATTAATCCCTTTAGCATTATGTAATGTCCTTCTTTGTCTCTTGTTATAGACTTTCTTTGAAGTCTATTTTGTCAGGTATATATATTGTTTCCCCAACTTTTTTTTTCCTTTCTTCTTGCTTAAAATATCTTTTCCCATCCCTTTACTTTTAGTCTATGTATCTTCTGTTCTGAGGGGGTCTCTTGTAGACAACATATATAGGTGTGGCTTTTTTTAATCCATTCTGCTTCCCTTTGACTTTTGATAGGAGCATTTAAGACATTTACATTTACAGTGATTATTGATAGGTATGTATTTATTGCATTTTATTCTTTTAACTCTGCTTACCTCTGTTTTTTTCTTCTTCTTCTTCCTTTTCTTTTTAAAGAAGACCCTTTGACATTTCTTGTAATACTGGTTTGGTGGTAACAAACTTTTTTAGCTTCTTCTTGTTTTGGAAATTCTGTATTTCTCCTTCAATTTTCAATGATAGCCTTGCTGGGTAAAGTAGTCTTGGTAGTAGGACCTTGCTGCTCATCACTTTAAATATTTCATGTCAATCCCTTCTGTTACCATGAGATTGGCCCCTTCTTGCTTCCACCTGCTAGCTGCCTCTTAAGCTCCAGTCACTGAGAGATCCTGTGGTTGTATTTGAATTGCATGAGGTAGGTTCTCAGTAAGTAACCATGCAGGAGCAAGTGGTGTACACCAGATTGATATGGGTTCAAACTTGGTGCCAATGCTGGTTATGAAGCTACTCACCCAAAGTCCCAGGATATACCAAGTCCAGCTTCCACCCTCTGGGTACTCACACACCTTTGTGATAGAGTGGAGCCTCAGGGAATGATCAGGGTGAGGCCAGCAGAGTTTATCAGGCAAAAGTAGACTCAAGATTTGACCAGGTGAAGGGAGGACTCTGCACTGGTTAGACTTGTGAGGGGAAAATGGCCCCCATTCTACAGCCACACAACTCAGTTTGTCTCAGATTCTACAAGGAGCCCGATCTCAACAGGGCAGGCCACTTGGAGGTGAGAGGATGGGGTCATCTGGAGCCAATTAAGTGGGCCTAGCAGATTTCCAATGAGGAGAAGGCACCAGTCAGCTTCACAGGAAAGTGGGAGGAGTGGCCCTTCCCTAAAGCTACAAACCCCCTGAGTCTGCTCAGACTTCCACATCCTGGCACAGGCAGCTGACTCCTCAGCAGGATGAAAGTTCATCAGGTTGAGGTGACTGGAGTCCAAAGGGTGGGGCTATTACATTCACCCAGGATGATGCCATAAGGAGAGGAGTGCTCCACTCAAGAAAGAAGGGGTCTGCAGTGTGGGAGAGGGACTCAGCACAGGGATCCTGGTGGCTATCCCTTCAGCTCTCTCCCCAGAGCCACAATCCCCAGTGTCTCCTCATGTGACTCTAGTCTGCTTCTCCCTCCCTCCGCCAGAGCCCAGGGTGAGTGGCTGCAAACAAGATTTTTTGCTTTGGCCCTTTAAGAGGGTGCCTGTGTCTCTAGCAGACTCTTGTCTCTCCCTGGCAGACAGAATCCCTGCTGTTTTTCACAGTCAGATGTTACATGGATGCCTCTTCTTGGCTGTCGTGCTCTAGGCTGGGGACCCTGGCTTGGAGTTGGGACCCAACTCTTCTTCAGGGGGAACCTCTCCAGCTGAGATATCTCTCTGAAATCTCCCCACTCAGGGGGGGCTGGGCCCACATTTTTGTGTCTGTGTCCTTCCTACCAGTCTCACTGTGGGTTCTTCTGTAAGTCCTTGGCTTTAAGGTTCCTCTTTGGCTGGTCTTCAGTTGGTTATTCACATTGATGGCTCTATATTTTAGTTGTAATTCAGTTTGGTTTTGGAGTAGATGAGTGTAGCTTCCATTTACTCAGCTGCCATCTTGGATCGACCCAGAGTTTTTATTTACTAGACTCTTCTGGAAAGTATTGGGCTATTCTGAACTTAGATTTATTTTCCTATTAGTTTGTGTGAAATTCTGACAGCTGCAAAAATAATTATGATGCTAAAATAGAACATAAATACATGTGGAAAGCAAAAACATTTTATCCTTCCTCAGCTAAAAGAAATGATTTGCCCTTTCATACAAGAGGCTATTTAAAGACACATTTAACTCTTTGTCTTCTGCAGAGGACAATTCCATCATTGGTGATTTTGCTGGAAACATGCTTTCCCATGGCAGGCTCCCTCCACCAGTCACTTGTGTAAAAAACTACCTCATTTAGATAATTGATGTTAATTTTTAATATTAGCTTAATCAGAATACATTTTCAAAATACTGTACTTATTTGCCTAATTTTATTATCCAACCTCTTTCTACTGATATGTTTGCTCTAAAACAGAAGGAATTATGTAAACATCTGGCTATCAGCTCTAACAGTCATTAATCTTAATAAGTGCTGTACCCCCATTCATTAAAGAATAGCATTTGGCCCAAAGTTACCCAATAATCAGAGACAAAGTTAATTGGGAACTACATCTTCTCACAGCCCTGCTTCCTCAGTCTTCAACAAACACATTTATCAGTGTCAGCCTATTCCCACCAATATTACTGACAGCGGGTAGTAAAGCTACCACTGATTCAACTTGAGCCATTTCTGGAGACCAAGCCTCTGTGATACCTTGATTACATTTTTACTTAATTTCCTACCATCATAAGAGATATGCATTATTGCACCCATTTTATAGATAAGGAAACCAGAGATCAGCGATATGTATTAAGTAATTTGCCCAAAGTCATACCACTAAAAAGTCACAGAGCCAGAAACTTAATTGTCTAGAGCAGTGGTTCTCAACCTTCCTAATGCCGCGACCCTTCAATACAGTTCCTCATGTTGTGGTGACCCCCAACCATAAAATTATTTTCATTGCTACTTCATAACTGTAATTTTGCTACTGTTATGAATCGTCATGTAAATATCTGATATGCAGGATGTATTTTCTTTGTTACAAATTGAACATAATTAAAGCATAGTGATTAATCACAAAAAACAATTTGTAATTATATATGTGTTTTCCGATGGTCTTAGGCTACCCCTGTGAAAGGGTCGTTTGACCCCCAAAAGGGTCGCGACCACAGGTTGAGAACCGCTGGTCTAGAGCTAAATGACTCCAAAACCCAAATTCTCAATCTCTTATGTAATGCTTAAAAATGTTTACTATTCTGAAATGAAGAAAGGTAGTGAATAAAGATTATAATAGGGATTTTTAAATGAAATAATACGTTTATGGGATACAGTTTTTAAGCATTATTTTAAAAGTTCCTTTGGATAGTATCTTGCTTAGTATTATGCATAGTCTTCTTGCTGTTTAGAATGGCTAGCTAGGACATGCCTCATGTAATTTCACCTCAGCTTGAACTTCCCAACTCAGTGACTTCACTTCACAGTGTTGCTCTGTGCTGATTAAATATACACTTTTACATGTTTAAGTGGTCCCCATCTGTCACTGGTGGCAGTAGTCAGTTCTGGCCCTTTTCTCTGTGCTGCCCCACATACCCTTCCTGGGTATTCTCTGTGTCTTGCTAAACTATGCCCCATCTCCAGCCTCCTTAGCCACTGCATGTCCATTTCATTTATCTTCTTGCATCCTATCCTTATTGATGAAGTCCCAGCCAGCTGTTGCTCTCGATTCTCTCTAGTCAGCAAGCATCCACTAGGGACCTGTTGCATTTACAATTCTATGTTCCACATTTTTCAATCTTCTTATTCTCTTTCTCTCACTTTTCTGTCAATACACTATTCTTTTTCTATCATGCTCCAATAAGCGGTAAGTTGTGGTGAAGGGCCAGGTCAATGTGTGTGTGGGGGGGAAGGAATTTTGGTCCATGACTGCTTAGGTATCCACGTGTCTTGCACGTCACTCAAGGGCCCTCTCCATCCATTTGTTCTTCCTCCCTCAAATCCATAGTATATCTTTCAGAATAGGGGCCAGAATTATTGCCAACATCACTTAGCTCCACCTGGGACACCAACCTTCAGTAATATTCTCACTGACAACATCGTCGCTTAGAATCAAACATGTTCATACCTGCAGGAAAGCTAAAGACAATATGGAGAATTACTTTTTCCCTCTCACACAAGAAAATCCACAGTATCTCATAAGGTAGAACAAATTTTATATAACTCTACCCAGACTTTCCCCCCCACAAACTTCAATAGTACCTGTCCAACTTGTTCAGGAATTGTGTTATCTCATTGGAAACATTGCTCTTTCATAAAAATAGAATGGTTCTAAAATGAAATGCCTACCCATTTGTTCATATACTCAACAGATATTTATTATGTATAAGATAAGGTATTAGGCCCTATATAGAATGCAGGAAATATAGAATACAGCAGGGGAGAGATGAAAATAAATGTAAAAAGCAAAAACATGTCACAACTTGGGCATTCTGATGCAAACAAGATGTTGGAAGGGTCCCCCACGATGTAGTATTTTTTTACACTGAGTTCTCTGAACACGCAAGTGGCCATAGCCATTTTCAGCATTCATCAGAGATAATGGTCAAGCAGAGGAAGGTAAGGTGGGTTTTCCTGTCACTTCAGGTCTCATGTCAAGGTGGCATTGGACAAGCCTTGCCCCTGTGGCTAGGAGCCACGGTGAACAGGACTTGGCAGAAGGGCATTCTAGTTACTCTAGTTGTTGCTCATTGTTCTGAGGGAGGCGTTTTCTGTTTCCATCATACTCGGGTTCCTTCTGTTACCCAAGTGCCACGAGCAGTGGCATCCTCTCCTAAGAGCCTAGATACTGAGGAATTCATTAAAAAGGAGAAGAAAGTGTTCTCTGGCAGGGCTTCCCAGGTGAGCATGACCAAGTCACATACTGAAACGAGAAACACTGTCCCTTCTCTCTGGCTGGTGCTGGGTGTGGTGTTTAGTTAGGACTTCTTTCACAGGTGTCCCTAGGCCTCTTCTTGCTCAGACTGGTGGCCAAACTGACGTTTCTGAAGACAGGAGCTCCATCATTCCTTTCCTTCTGTAAGATTTTTATTTCTATTAAAATGCAAGTATCCCATGAAGCTGGCTTTTGAAGTTGTGATAATAACTTACCAGTATATATGAATTCTCTATGAAAAAATTATCTGTGACAGAGACACAAAGCAAAGGGGTGCTTACATTGTAGGTAGAAGAAAGCCACTTAGTGGGGGGAAAGCCTGGGAATGAGACCCCAGACACTTATGTCACCTACTTCACAATTTTGCTTGGAAGCAGGTCTACTTACAAAACCCACTGAGAGATAGATCATGTACGTGTTTGCCCCGTATCACTGTGGATATTCCATTTTATACTGGCTGGTCCTTTCTTACCCTTTGGTTCAGAGTAATCAGAGTGGGCAGCGATTACTTGAGAGTGACTCCACTCCCATGGAGTGATGTCCTCTCTGTAGTAGATGATAGTTTAGGAGAGAAAGGACAGTAATACTTGTTGGCTCTGTAATTTCTTCTAGGGATAACGACTAATACAAAGCTTTTCTGGCACCTTGCAAAACTTGCCCATAAAAGAAATGAAGGATGACTGAGCTTTGGAGGGTATTCTCCAAGATAAGAGCAAGAATCATTTCAGAAAAGTCAAAAAAGTGCTAACAATGCAGGAAGAAGAGGCTTTAGCGAGACTAAATGGAGGTGGAATCGGTTGGAATATAGCTCCTCCACAAATCATTTGAAAAGCCTTCTTTTTGTGGTGAATGGCCCACTCAGGGAACACTTGAGCTTGTACAAGCCACGGGAAGAAATCTACTGACTCCACGTCAAAGACCCAGCACCTCCCTGCCCTTTGGGCCAAGACTTCTGGGAAAAGATAAGAAGCCCTTCTCCTCACGCCTCTAGCTTCTTCAGTGGCAGCTACCATTGCCACAGCAATTCTGAAAGCGAAAAGCAGCTCCATTCATACCTCTGCTCAAGCACTAGCATGTCCTCCCCTCTTTCCCCCCACCCCCCACACCCGGTTCTTACCTCTCTAGTCAGCACTGACCTTTCTTCTTCCTGAGCCCCTTCAGCACTCATAATCCACCACTTACTAATAAGCAATTTAAAATGGCCTTATTCATCATCACAAATCCTTTTTGGGAATAAGCACGGTATTATTTAATGTTTCACATTGTCCACTGTTTCACATATGATAATCTTGTTTCTCCAGATTAGTAACTCTTCCAAAGCAGGACAAATATTTATGTCTCAAAAGCGGAAGGGGATCGTATTCCCTCAAGTAAATTCAGCTGAGATGGGTCTACAAGTTCAGTGCATATATGAGGATAATGGGACAGAATATTCTAAATTTGAGATGTCACCGAACGTCCATATGGTCACTATCCTCGTGTTTCCTGGGGTTATATTTTCTCTGCTGAGGCCTACAACAGCCTTCTTGGGGAATGCAAACCATCTAAAAAGTATCTTCCAGGGAACTTCTAGCATTTAGTTCCACTTGTAAAGAACTTAGAAGTCACCACTTCATTCTAACAACAAATAACAAGGTGAACAGACTAAATAATCAACAACTCCTCTTGGATCTATAAGAGAGGGAGGTCACAGGACAAACCACTGCCTCCAAGATTGGAGAGACAGGCAAATACAGGGAGTCATAGCTTGTTGGGGCAGAGACTCAGAAACTACTGGGGGAACCTGTGCCCGGGTAGGAATTCCTGAATTGTAAATGATGAATTGGCCAGATAGCTCAGTTGGTTAGAGCATTGTTCCCTGGCCAGGGTACATACAAGAACGGACCAATGAATGCATAAATAAGTAGAACAAATCAATGTTTCTCTTTCCTTTCCTCTCTCTCTCTCTTTTAAAAGAGTAAATGACGAACTGGAGGAGGCTCAGTGTAGACAAGTCTGAGAGTTAAAAACTGCAGGAGGACCCACTTATTTGTGAGTTTTACCTCCAGGACCCCAACCAAGCCAAATTGATTCTAAAGTTTATATGGAGAGGCCAAGTACCCAGAACAGCCAACACAATATTATAGAAGGAGAAGAACAAAATTGGAGGACTGACACTACTGGCCTTCAAGACTTACTATAAAGTTATAGGAATCAAAACAGTGTGGTTTTGGCGAAAACTTGACACAAAGATCAATGGAACCATAGAGAGTCCAGAAATAGACCTACATAAATATACTAGTAGTCAATCGTCCGTTGATAAAAGAGCAAAGGCAACATAATAAAGCAAAGATAATCTTTTCAACGAATGGTGCTTTAACAACTGTCCACCCACATGCAAAAAAAGAAAGAAAGAATTTAGAAATAAATAAAATTAACTTTACAAACAATAATTCAAAGTGAATCATAGACCTAAATATAAAATACAAAACTAAAATTCCTACTAGGTAATAACATAGGAGAAAATCTAGATGAACTTGGATGTGGCTATGGCTTTTTAGTTATGATAACAAAAGCATGATTTCTGAGGGAAAATTGATAAGCCAGACTTCATTAGAATTAAAAGTTTCTCCTCTGCAAAAGATGCTGTCAAGAAAATAAGAAGAGAAATCACAGAGTGGGAAAAATATTTGCAAAAAATTTATCTGATAAAGGGCTGTTATCCAAAATCTACAAAGAACTCTTAAAACTCAACAATAACAAAACAATCTGATTAAAAAATGGGCCAAAGACCTTAACAGATACCTACCTCACCAAAAAAGAGACACTGGTGATAAATAAACATTAAAAAAGTTGCTCTACATCATATGTTATTGAAAAAATGCAAATTAATTTTGATACAGTGCGCTAACCAGTCTGGCTCAGTGGATAGAACGTCAGCCTGCAGACTCAAGGGTCCCAGGTTCGATTCCAGTCAAGGGCATGTACCTTGGTTGCCGGCACATCCCCAGTAGGGAGTGTGCAGGAGGCAGCTCATCGATGTTTCTCTCTCATCAATGTTTCTAACTCTCTATCCCTCTCCCTTCCTTTCTGTAAAAAATCAATAAAATATATTTTAAAAAAATAAAAAATAAAATAAAATGCGATACAGTACACACCTATTAAAATGGCCAAAATCCAGAACACTGATAACACTAAATGCTGGTGAAGATATGGAGCTATAGGAGTTTTCATTCATTGCTGGTGGGAATGCAAAATGATACAGCCACTTTGGAAGACAATTGGCAATTTCTTGCAAAATTAAACATACTTTTAGCATACCACCCAACAACTGCACTTCTGTTATTTACCCAAAGGAGTAAAAACTTACATCTACACAAAAACCTGCAAATGAATGTTTATAGAAACTATATTCATAATTGCCAAAACTTGGAAATGAGACACGCTTCAGTAGGTGAATGGATAAATAAACTGTGGTACATCAGACACTGGAATATTATTCAGTGCTAAGAAAAAATTAGCTATCAAGCCATGAGAAGACATGGAGAAAACTTAAATGCATATTACTAAGTACAAGGAGTCAATCTAAAAAGACCACATACTATATGATTCCAACTATATGACATTCTAAAAAAGGCAAAACTATGGAAACAGCAAAAAGATCAGTGGTTGATGGTGGGATATATGAATTGACAGAGTGCAGAGGATATTTAGGACAGTGAAACTACTCTGTATGATAATATAATGATAACTACCTATCATTAGACATTTTTCCAAACCCACAGAATGTACAAGAGTAAACCCTAATGTATATGGACGCTGGGTGATTATGATGTGTCAATAGGTTCATCAATTGCATCAAATGCACCACCTTGGTGGGGGATATTGATAGTGAGGCAGGCTATGCATGTGTAGGGGTAGGGAGTATATGGGAAATCTCCTTTCCTTCCTCTTAATTTTGCTGTGAACCTGAACTGCTCTAAAAAAAATCATCTTAAATAAACAGAAAAAATCTTCCAGGAGTATTGGCTTTATTCCATGGTAAATAATCCTAACGTTGTATATGAACACAAACAGATATTTTAAAGAGTAGGGTATAAAATGCACGCTACTTTCTAAGGTGATACCTGATTTGAATAAAATTTCATCTTTGCAGCAGACCTCACAAGTGATGCCGAGGCCCCTCCCCCAAGCCTGAGCCCAGCTCTTCCTGGGGTCTAAATCCACACTCCTCTGATGTTAGGGAACTTGTGTTCATGTTTGAGAAGCTCGAAGGAGAGTAAATGCTTGATAAATAATACTTATTGACAAACTGATTCACTGTCTCTTCAAAGTTCAGAGCATTGACAGGAAGTTGAAATCAAATATTTCAGATGGAGGTGTACAGGGCAATGACAGCCTTCTTGGCACTGGAGAACCGTTCTACTCCGCTACTACATGACGGTTCCCCATCAATGAACTGGTTTTAAGGATGAGAATGTGGCCTGTCTGCTGTTGCTCAGTGGTTAAGTGTGGACTTATGAGTCAGGAGGTCAGGGTTCGATTCCCCATCAGGGCACATGCCTGGGTTGCGGGCTTGATCCCCAGTGTGGGGCATGCAGGAGGCAGATAATCGATGACTCTTTCTCATAAGTGACGTATCTATCTCTCTCTCCCTTTTCCTTTCTCTCTGAAATAATAAAAATATATTTTAAAAAAGAATGAGAACATGGTTCAAAGGAAGAAGAAATCTTGGAGGGTGGAAGAGGAGGCATGACAAACGGTGTGGGACAAAAGTGGGCAAGGGCAAAGCAGAGCTCAGAGACAAGGCTCAGAAGAAGCAAATCTTCAAGAAACAAACAGTTGGTTTTGGTTTTCTTTGGGCTTTGCTTTTGTTTTGCTTTTGTGCCTCAAAAGGGATTAAAAAATGCAGCAGCTCAGGTGAAACCTCTATGTCAGCAGGAAAGACAAAACCCAGATCCACCACCTTGGCAATTGCTCCCCTCAGCAGCTCCCAACCACAGAGTAAGCACCCTCTCTTGTTTCGAGAAATCCCAGCCAGAAAAAAAAACTGCCTAGCCAACTTTGCCAAGTGGAACTTGTGCTAACACACTATATTTTTAACCTCATATTCAATCATTTGCATGTTACTGCGACATCCCCCATAACATTGAGCCCCAGGACTAATAGGCTTCGTGCTTCTGTTGTGGTCTGAAGAGGTTTTGTTGCTGGCACCTAGTTGTGCAACATTAAGCCCTGGGCTCCCTACATCGTCTCCCAATAGGATTATAATGTCTCGGGAAAGGGGTGTGGACCACTCAGGTTTGCTATGTGAGCAGCCTGGTCTGCAGGTCTGGTATCCTGAGTGTGTTAGGACTGCTCACTGCTGTGGAATTCACCCAGGTTGTCAACTTGCCTGGCAGAACTTGGTCCTTTAGGGAGTAGTACCAGAACTCCTCTAGGCTGCCAGGCCTTGGTGTCTGAGACAGGGGTAGGGAGCCATAAAGGGAGAGTACAGTGGCTTGAGAAGCACAGGGGTGGGAGGGGATGGGTGGAGAGCCAGCAGCCACTCCTATCTGCACTCTGCTTGCACACGGTGGCGCATTTAACAGCTATGCCCGTGGGAAGGGTCTTGGGGATCATCTAGTCCCTGATTCTCATTAAACAGAGTGAAAGTTGAGTTTCAGAGAGGATGAAGGACGTACTGAAGGTTTGACAAGTTACTTATGTGGAGAAATTAATTTTGCTTTCGCTTTTGGAAGGGAATACTCTCAATAATGCTAGGCACTTTTCTAGATGCTCTGCATCATCTATCTTTTAAAACTTCACAAACATATTTGGTAGGTAATCTCATCAATGGTCCTATTTTATAAAGAAGGAGGCATGTTCTGAGAGGAAAGTTAAATCTGAATCCACATCTGTCTACAGAGCCCATGCTTTTTCCTCTGTGCACCTGATGCCTATCCTCAACTCAGCAAAATCCATGACACCTTCCCCAGAAACAAATCCAAGGGCAGGGAACTGGGCTCCTGCTGCCATGTGCAGGGTGGTGAAGGGGGAAGATGGGTATTCCTACAGCTGCAAGTTGCACCTAAGAATATGTCCATGCATAGAAAAAATAATATACGTTTATGCCTAAGTTTGCACTGTAATGACTCAATTCATCATGGGTTAATTAACCTTTCAACCTATTGTTTGAGTGTAAAGACATACCTAATTACTGATTTCCTTCCATGTGCCTACTGGAGATGCTATTAAAGGGCAGATTCAGATTCAGAAGATCTGTACTGAGTTCAGAGATTCTATAAGCTCTCAGGTGATGCTGATGCTGCCAGTCCATGGACCACACTTTGAGGAGCAAGACTGGACCAAATCTAATTCACGAATAAGGGACTCACTCTAAATCAAAAGCTGCTCATTAGGCTGGAGGTCTGTTTTGTTTTGTTTTGTTTGTTTTGTTTTGTTTTGAATGGGGCTGATCCATAAGCAAGTTCTAGTCACCTGTCTAGAAATTTTCCTGCTCCCAGTGCAATATAAGCGCCTACTTACATCTAACATTTCACCTTCTTCAGGACACATTTAAGTCCTGCAAAAAAAAAATGATCTTCCAAAGCTCATCAGGGAAATGCCATTCCTGTGCCTAGCTGACGGCAATCCAGCTCTTGCTAACCAGCGAACCGAGTGTAATTCGTTCCGCTGTTAAAATCTCTGGGTGAGCAGTGTCTTCTTCTGGAAGCTCCCCCCTTCTCCTCCCACAGGATAAGGCCCTTGCAGCCCCACCTTCTAAATGAATCCTTCAGTGGACATTCCACAGAAGTCATCCGTTCTCCTACCAACTGTCTGCCTCATACATTGGCCTATGAGATCCTTTTGCTGAGTCATCTTTTCTGGTTTGCGTGTCTTGTCTTCTAGACCAAATCCTAAGCTCCTTGAGGGTAGAGGCCCTGTCTAATGTCTCTTTGCATCTTCCCACAATGCCTAGCCCAGTGTTTTACTCAAACAATGGGCTAAAGAATTACCTCTTAAGTCCCTGGAAGTATTTTGTGTGTTTTTTCTATTGTGTGAGAATGTAAGTTCCCACTGGGGCCTGTAGAGTGTTTGTGAAGATCACAGGATGGAATCTTCAATTATTCCTGAGTCAATAAGTTAAGTTCTTACCTGTGGTAGTGACAGGATTGTATAAATTCATGCCAGAATTCACTTCAATACTATGCAAGATTCATATGAGATTATGCACATGAAACCATGTGATAAAGTGTTGTTCCTTAGGGCACATGTTTCTACCAGAAATGAACAACCAAAATCACCAAGATGTGATAGATGGGCTCCATCTGAAAGGGGTTTTATTCCCATTCATTCATCCTGAAATTACAAGTCAATAAACTAAGACTCTGTCCTGAGCCAATAAATGGTGGAAAGAGATTGGGATGGATTTGCAAACTTAATGTTAGTATCAGATGGTAGCTCCCATTTCCTGAATGTCAGGGTAGTCAGGTTCAATTTAATATGACCAGAGGAGCTATTTCATGGGCTGAGCGGCAGTGAGAATGAATGTCACTCACGGCAGGACAGCACGATAGCATCCATGTGCTTGTCTGAATACACACAGGTGCTCCATTTGCCTGACACTCTCACCTTATTGAATGAATCAGGTGACCTCTTGCTTTCTTCCTGGCCAGACATGCTTCCAGCGGTGCCCCAGCTTTCCTTCTCACTAAAGACTCTTCATTATCAATTCTTTGTATAATAAAGTGACCCTGGGCCCTCTAGCCTATGCAAGCCCTCCTGCTGGTACCTCAGCAGCTTCTCCAGCTCCTCTCCCTTTAGACCCCTATCCCAGATAGACTTCGTTTTTGGTTTTATCTGGCTGTTATGACCAGCACTCCAGCCCAGTTTTCCTGTTTTTCCCTTAAACTCAGCATGCCTTAGACAGACACCATCTTTCCTGCCAGGCTTCTCCACTCCCAGCATTCCCTCTCACAAAATGGCATCACCAGCCACTCAGAGAACTATGAGTGACCAAGACAAGTCAACATACAAGGCCTTCAAAGCAGCATTTGTTCAGCGATCAGCTGGTAGTTTTAGAAGATCCCTTAAGAGCTGCCTGTGGGAAGAGTGAAGAAGGAGAGCCACTGGAGGCTGTGCTCACCACTCCCTACAGCTCTAGCCTCACACCTACAGGCGGCAGTTAAGGAGACCAACTCTCTTAGAGTGATCATCTCATCCCAGTCTACCCAGGACCTCCTTGATTTTAATATTGAAAACCCTGTGTCGCGAGAAACCCCCCAGACCCCAGCAAATCTGAACGGCTGGTCAATACCTCTCCTTAGAAGGCAGTTTAGAGGCCACCAGTGGTTATGGTGTATTCATTTCCTAGGACTGCTGTAACAAAGGACGAGCAACTGGCTTAAGCAGTAATTTATTGTCTTACTGTTCTAAAGGGCAGAAGTCCAAAATCAAGATGTTGAAAGGGTTTGTTTCTTCTGAGGGCTGTGAGCAAAAATCTGTTCCATATGCGTCTCTTAGCTGCTGGTGGTTTGCTGGCAATCTTTGGTGTTCCTCGGCTTGTAGAATCAACATCCTGACTCTGTCTTCACGTTCACGTGGCGCTGTCCCTATGCATGTGTCTGTGTCCAGATTTACCCTTCATAAAAGAAAACTAGGAGTATTGGATTAGGGGCCCACCCTGCTCCAGTATGGCCGGATCCTAACTTAACTAATTACATCCGCAAGGACCTTAATTACAAATAAGGCCACAAATAAGGTACTTGGGTTTAGGACTTCAACATATGGATTTTGGAGGGACACAGTTCAGCCATTATACTTAGTGTTGTTTGCTTGGAAATCTCAACCTCCCAGCCCCATTTTGACCATCATGTAGTATATGGAGATCATGTACTATCAACTATAGTGAGGAATTTCCCGCAATGAAACTGGTCAATACAATTTTTACCATTTCATTTTATTTTCCATGTTGCTTCAGCAACCTTTCTAGATTGGTTCCCAGGCAGCTACAAACCAGGCCCAGGCTAAACTCTCTTATTCACTTCCATCATTCAGTGATTTTCTCTCTTAAATATCTCTCATATTAATCTCTATCACCAGTGTCAAAACTCAGTCTGTCATCACATCTGGCCTCGATCACAATAGCCTAACTCACTTTTCTCTTTAGTTGTGGTCCAGAGGGACCCCTTCTAGTCTTCCCTGCTATCTGCTGCCAGAAGCAACTTTCTACAATGCACATTCAAGCAAACCACTCCCACACTTAGAGCCCTTAGTGGCTCCCTGCAGAGCAGGGAAAGTTCAAATGCCTTTGCTTAACATCTGGACCCTGTGTGACCTGACTCCTACCCGTCTTCTCAGCCTCACTCATCTCTTGCCCTGCCTTCACGCACAGTAACATTGGTCATGCTGTTGTCTCCTGTTCCTGCCACTGCACGTGCTCTTCTCTCCCAGCTTTCAATCTGTGTTCCTACTTATCCTTTAACCCCCCCTCCAGTCTGACCTCTGGGAAGCTTTCCCTGATCCTACAGAATGATGTATGCTATTCTCATAGAATTTCTCACTGCACTTACCACAAATCAATATATTTCTTATCTGTCTCTTCCTCTTGGTCAGAAGACAAGAAGTTCATGAGCCATCTAAAACTATACCAAAAATGCACTTTGAATTCCCTCATGCCTCATTATTAGATGTGCTATTTAATCCTTTTAAGCCAAGCTGTTCTCCATTGAAATATGTAGCTAATGCAAGTACCCACTCATGAAGTAATTGGCATTAAATGAGAAAATTAATGCAGAGAGCTTAGCACAGTGCCTGGCACATGGCGTTGATACTCAAAACCTGTTGTTCTTGTTACCATGTTGTTCTTGCTGTTGTTGATTTCTGAAACACATGAAAAATGTGGGCTCTAGATTTGCACTGCCCAGGAGTGATTCTGTTTCCCACCACTTATTAGCCATGTGTCCTCATGCTTAAATCTCCATTTCTTCATCTGTATATGCAGTTGATAAAAGCTACTTCACAGATATTTGAGGATAAAATAAGCTACTTTTGAAGCCTTTGGAACCAAACGTAGCATGTAAGAAGTTCTCAAGAAAAGAGGCCTCTAGAGTAATGTTTTCATCAGATCCCCAAAGGAGTCCATGACTGTGGAAAAGGTTGAAAGTCAATGTTCTAGTCTGTGAACTCCTTGGGGGAGGGATTGTGTGCTAATCCTTGTAGTTCAACCATACAGTACAGCATGGGGCATGCAGTAGATGCCCATTGATGTTTTTAATGAATGGATGAGTTGTGAATTGAGCAAGGAACCCCAAGTTAAATAATGTCACTTTTCAAGAATTCACAAACCGAGCAAACTCATCCCTTGAGAACACGGCTGGGAGTCAGGAAATGGGGAAGAAGAAGTTCCAAAAATGGAGCATAAAAGCTCACCTACTTTATTCAGAGGAACCATAAATTGTTAGAGCTGGACTGGACCTTAGCGATGATCTATTACAGTTTCCTCATTTTTTAGACGAGGAAAATGAGCTGACTCTCAGAACCGATTTTCTCTCCCTTTATATACAATTCTAAGGAGCTTCGTTATCTGGCTTCCTGGCCAAAACACATTAAGGCGAGCAAATTTGGAGAGGAAAAGGGAGAGTGAGAGCTATGTATGCTCATGATAAGTATCAAGAAGTGAAGCTGGGCTTAGAATAGGAAACTATAAAAAGCAGACCAAAAAAAAAACTTGAAAAATCACCAGAACCCGAGACATTGGCGTGGAGGTAAAGGTGCTCCTTCCTCAGCAGACCCCGGGGACCTGACTGTGAGCCATTCTCAACCACAGAACAGATTGCATAGTGCATCCCAAAAGCAAGGTTTGCAAGAAATTTAAATTTCTTTGGTTCATAATCATTTCTATTGAGGGCCTTTTCCCCACTGAGCAAATTAGGAATTCAAACCTCAAGTTTTCATAGTACATCTCCACCCCACTCGGAGGTTATGTCCAATGTTCCAAGAAGATGTCAATAATGCCAGAACATTGGTTAGGTGGCCAGCTGGTCATGGGGTCCCTGAGTCACATGCACACACAGGCGACTTCTCCGTTGCTGTCAGCACATCTATTCCTACCCTAGCCATGGCTCACTGCTGCTTCTATCCAGTCTTGGCGAAAAAAGATCTTCCTGCGGAGCTCTGCCTGGCCCTTCTCCCTGGATGCACCACTCGGCCATTCCTTTCTAGGCTCCTGCGTCTGTGTCTCCCATTTCCTCTCCTGCCTTCCTCCAGTCCTCTCTCCCCTTACCCCCACCTCTCTGCATTTAATTTAGTCTGGAGGTTTATCCTTCTCATTTCATGTTTCTATACCCCAAACCCTCTTTCTTTTATCTCCTCTGCATAGCCTCTAAGTTGTTCTAAGGGCCTGTGTCTTTGAAACACAAAAGCCAGATAGATATACAGGCTCCTTCTGTACCCATCATATTTCTTCTCTGTCATATTTCCACCTTGTCCTATTCCTTCTCTGAGACAGTGAACCACAAAAAGCTTGCCCTGCTTGGATGGGGGAGAAAAAAGAGAGGAAAAAGCATAGTGAATATCTCAAAATGCTCTCTCTCCCGCTGTGCAATATGTTCACAAACATTACTGCCCAGCTGATACTCAGAAGAGAGTGAATTTTCAGTTATCCAGAAAATCCATAGCGGTGTTCATTCTCACGCACGCTAAGCAAATTAATACCATGTTACTGCGTGCCAATAAAGCATTCAGCAGCATCTCCCAAAACCATGTGCGTGTAACAGTACTCTAATTTTGGCCCAGTAGAAACGGTCTTTTGTCAGCAAAGGAGATTTTAAAATGCCATTCTTCTTGGAGACTGAGGCAACATCTTAGCATGTTAACGACTCTGAGAAGTTTGAACCTGATCCTGTTATCTGACTATGGAAACTTGATTTAATGGATCTCCTGTGGAACGTCATATGGAATACACTTTGAAAAGCGTTGGGTCATATTTACGCCGATGACCAATTCAAGGTGAAGAAAGGTGTGCATGCTGAGGACAGAGATGGGATTGCTTCCATGGAGGAATGAGCAATGATCTCTGGATCAGGGAACCCTTATTTTTGCCCTCAGCCTGAAGGGTTCTGTAGCCTGAGCTATACCTGCCAAAGCTGTGAGATCCACTGCTCAGTGGTGGATGGAGCTGGGTGGGTACTGAAACACTGCCCCTGCTTCATCCCACCCAGCATGATAGCTATTTGGATAAACAAGGTATCAAGAGTAAAACAATTATTTCAGAAAGTAGTGTTCCTGGCATTTTTTCCAAATAGAACAAGCAATGACTTGGATTACCTCATCTTCCCTCTATGCAAGGAGGAAAAGGCTCAAACTAGCCAAGAAATGGCAAAACTGTTCTCTGAAAAGATGAAGGCACAGAAACAATGTAATAATAGGTTGAGAAAGGTGCTAAAACACTCTGACTGCTAAAACGGTGAGCTCATGAGAGCGTTATAGGCACTGGTTCAAGAACCTCCTGACTCATATTCCATATGCTCATGAAGTAATTTTAGTTCAAGAAAAATTATTGAGACAACCTGTTGGTGGTATCACTTTGCTAGGCACTGCAGGGATCATAAAATGCACAACTCAAACTTTCTCACTAATCATACCAGGCTCGTTATGATATAGCCACTGTCTAAGAATTCCAAGCCACTTCACCAGCCCCCTCTCCCCTGGCCTACATTTCAGGCTTAGAAGTGCTTTTGCAGTTCCTTAATCTCATCATGTATTTTTTTCACCATCCCATGTCCTGGGGTTTCTGCCAGGGATATCTTTCTTCCTCTGCTCACCCTCCAGTCCACTGGGCAAATGTTTATTCCTCCATCGAGACACAGATCAAGTCTCAGCTCTATTGAGAAGCTTTTGCAAAGGGGCCCCAACTCCCAGAGATTTGGTTTGTCTGGCCTCTGTGTTTCCATGCCATCTCCTAGATGTGCCTGTGGTAGGAAGCATAGCAAAATTAAAAGGAGAAATGGCTGGGAGCTCCTGTTCTTACATGCAGCTGTGTAATCTTGGGTGAGTTCCCTAATCTCTCTCTATGCTTCAGTTGTCTCATCTTTAAATTGTGGATAATGCCTCCTTCATATGAAGTTTAAATAATATAAAAATGGGTCTTTGCACAGTGCCTATTACATGAGCATATCACAAAAAAGTAGGTTATTGTATTATTAGTGGTTTCCTACTTTTTATCTGTGGGAGTCTCAATTTCACAGGCTACCATATTTGTTTTGCATTCTTAATTCTTAGAACATTGCCTGACACACACAGTAGGCACTCAATAAAGAGCTTTAATGAACCATTAATTAGCTAATTAATCAATGGAGAGATGAATGGGCTGTTTCTGCAGAGGCATAATCTTCTCTAGAAGATGAGGCAGGAATCAGTCCATCTGCATGCTGGGGCAGTAATTCCTGAATGCCAACAAGAAGGGATTTGGCCCAGGCACTCCAGGAGCCCGGAGTCACAAGATGCAAGGCAAGCCATGGAACTCAGAGAGTGTACCTAGAGGGGGTCCCAATGAGCAACCGAAGAACAGACACAACTTAGAGAAGTAGAAAGAAGCAGGTAAGGCCCTCTGGGCTTGCTATATGTGAAGGCTCAGGGTTCTTTCAGGATGAGGGAGATCAGTGCATATTTGAAGGCTTTGGGAGGAAATATCCACAGGGCAGGGAGATCCTGGTGATGAGCACAGAAAGAGCTGAGGGCAAGGACATGGGAGGGCCTGCCTAGTGGGATAGGTAACCATCATCTGAGACTGAAATAAGGGGATGGGGGAATGGTTTTAAGGACCAAAAAAATATGGTTTGAAGGAAGAAAGTGTGTAAACTTGATTTTCTCAGTGATGTAAGAACCAAAATTTTCTACCAAGAGAGTAGGGATGGGAATATAAAGATGTGATCCAGCAGAGTGATCAAGAAAGACTGGAGATCACCCAGTGTCAAATTCTGGTGCCACCATTGACCTCCTGGATGGTCCTGGGAAAGTTCCATAAGCTCCTTGTGCCTCAGTTTCCTCATCTATAAAATGGAAAAGATAATCATACCTACTTATCTTACAGTTCCTAAAAGTATTCAATGACTTAATAATTGTTAAGCACTTTTAGAAGAGCTTGACATATTGCTATTACTATTATTATTAGAGTTTTGTACTAGCCATTATGGGAAGTACTCAAGAAAATCAATAGAAAATGGATATGTATATTTTTAATCCTCCCCCGAGGATATTTTTTCATTGAGTTTTAGCAAGAGTGGAAGGGAGCGGGAGAGACAGAAGAGAGAAACATCAATGTGAGCGAGACAAATCCTCCTGCACATGCCCCACCCAGGGCCGGGAATGGAGCCTGCAATCAACTGAGGTACTTGCCCTTGACCAGAGTCGAACCCTGGACTCTTCAGTCCACAGGCCAACGCTATATCCACTGAGCCAAGCCAGCCAGGGTGGAAATGGATATTTTACAGCTCATACATTGTAGTGGGCAAAGCCAGTGAGGTCTCGGGTTCCTTTTCAGTAAGCAAGGAATACAGGCAAGGAGCAGAGAAAGTGGGAATTCACCCCAGGGGTGGGAAGCAAAGCAAAGTGACAGAACACAAAGCTCATCTGACAAAATTCTAGAGTCATGATGAGGGCAACATTCACGTTGCCAAATGCAGAAGCCCAGCCAGGCAAAGAGTCAAGTAAAGCTAGACGTGGGCTAATGGGCTGATTATGGGCCCAAGGAGTAATCCTTATCCATTTATTAAGGCTAGATTTAATGGCTTTTCAGTACAGGCATTCTCTACTGGAAGTGTCTATTACATTTGGCAGTGGGAGCCAGAAGGTTATTTGGCCTGCAGGAGGTGTGATATTCTTCTGAGTAAAGGAACAGCTCTAAAAATATGACATAGCTATTCCAGACTTCCTCCCATCCATGCCCTGTTCCCTCCTCAGCACCACCCTGGACACACAGATAAACACCAAAAGCAAGACCATGCAAGGGAATGGAAGGCGCAGAAATGCTAAAGGACAAGTTCAGCCCCTGATGGGGTGGAGAGAGGACCAGTCAGGAAGCTCTGTTGGGAGGAAGGGGACATCAAGTCAGAGACCTCGCTACCACTTGACTTCCATTTGGCTGGTTTTTAATGTCAATTTCTTACATGGGAATAGTATTGCCTTGTCATTTAATTTTGCACTTCTTTGATTATTAGTGAAATTGAATGTTTATTCACATGTGAATTATCTTCATTTTTTAACCAATTTTTCAATCAAAGTCTTAGTTTTTCATATTGATTTGCAAAAGCTCTTTGTACATTTATGATATCAGTCCTTTGCCATATTCATTGCAAGTTCCCCTAGTTTGACATTTACCAGTGTTTATTATCTATTCTGACAAACTGAATTCTTAAATTATTGTGCAGTCAAGTCTACTTTTTCCCTTTATATTTTCTTTCATTGCTTTAGATAGGCTTTTCTGGCCTGGAATCAGTAAATATTTATCTATATTCTTCTTGTATTTTAAGTATTTCTCTTTTTTCTTTTATATTTACGTATAACACTAAACTAGGAATTATTTTGGTTTATGGAATTACTAATGGAGAATTACATTATTTTCAAAATATGCAAATAATTCTGGATACTTTTTTTTCTGCCTTGTCTATAAGACATTGCCTTTTAACTAAAGGCTAAAGAAGACAAGCTATCTTAACCCTCAAAAGACCCAAACATGCAATTTTTGGTTCTGTGATTAGTGGTGGACTAGATTTCAGTTTTCTGAAAGGGGGAGGAGGAGGTGGGCAGGGAATATTTCTCAGCATCTCTCAGGGCATCTCAAGCAAGCTCTGAATAAGCATCCTTAGGTTGAATACTCACTTCATCATTATTTCTTGCATTTAAGATCAAACACCATAAAGGAGGGGGACATGTGAGTTGTGAGATCCTGAAGTGGAGCCTCCACACAGATGAAGGTCCAGTGCATGCTGGTTTGGTTCAGAAAAGTGTGTGTGCACTCTCAGTAAAGAAATAGTCCATCAATCAACCAATGAATTAATTCTGTGTCCATAGGAATATAAGCGCCACCAAAAACATAGACTCTCTTTTCTATTTCTGTCCTATAGGTCCTCTTGCATAGTCCCCTGTCCTCCCAAACCCACCCTCCTGACCAGGTGAGGTTCAGGGAACTGGTGACCAAACCTGATAGCTGCTTCTTGCTTCTAGAACCACCTTGCCTCAGTCCCTTGAGTCCAGTCCCTCACACCCTCCCTCCATCTGGATTAAGAGGTGCATTTGCAAGTGTTTATCTTTCTAGGAATAGCCTTTGATGCTCAGATGAGGGTGTGGGCAGAGTAAAGAACAGCTAAGCCTGTGGGTTGAGGAGCCAGGGTGTGACTTTGTATGAAATCCCAGCTCTGACGTCATCAGGGCAAAATGGCCACTGCTGGTCTCGTGGCTGCCAACACAGGATGAAGCAGAGAGGAAGGCTGGCTTCTCCCCACTCATTTTCCTGGTGGCAGTTACGGTTCCCCAGAGCTGAAAGCATGTCAGACATCAATGATCAGAAGCAGCTACTTAAAGCCCTGCCTTGCTTAGTGACAGAAGGGTTTTGGGGGTGGAGGGAAGGGAGAAATAGTAGCCTGAGGCTAGTGCTGGAGGCCCAATGCTAATATCTTTATTTGCTGCCTAGAAGGGAGCCTAGGGTGCAGGTGTGGGGCTGGAAGGGTGCTGCCCTGCCTCACTCACACAGAGCAGCTGTGCTCACTCTCTCAGGGGAATAGAGAACCAGGCCCAGCTGACCAGAACTGCCACTCAGACCAGGATTCCACGATCCCAGGACAAGAGTGGGAGACAGACCCGGAAATCATGTTTTCTCACAGGCCAGAGGGTCCTGAAAATGAAGGAGGTCCTGAACCTGCCTGCTGGATGCATCACAGACATTGACTTCCCACAAGAGGGGCACCTCTTCCTGCACCCCTCAGGGCTTTTGCCTGTGCCCTCAGCTACACTTCATTTCTTGGCTTTCCCATGCAAGCCTCCTTCAGAGATACCACACCCTACCCAAGGGGAGAACAGAAGTGGAGCAAGGCCAGCCAAGAAGCCCTAAGAATTACCCTCTCCTCCATCCCTTCTTATCTGGCAGCTTGAAAGCTGAACTGCAACTGGGGGCATTGGCAACAGGGCCAGCTTCACAGAAGGAGCAGGCTCCAGAGAGGGGTCATCTTTGGGGAAGATTGGGATGGACTCAGAAAGACTTCTATTCATCTGATCCAAGCTTCTTCTCTTCAGTTAAGTCAATGGAAGCCCCAGTTACCATTTTAATTGAATGACCTTCTATATTTACCAGATAGAAACATCAATGATGAGAGAGAATCATTGATCGGCTGCCTCCTACACGCCCCACACCAGGAATCAAGCCAATAACTGGGAGTCGAACTATGACCTCCAGGTTCATAGGTCAATGCTCAACCACTGAGCCACACTGGATGGTCTCAAAGCAGCTTCTTACAAATATTTCCTTATGTGAGATTCCTCTGTATAATATACAAAAACATATAAGATCCAAAACCTAACTTCAAAGAGCTGAATATAAGTCCCAAATGGCAATGAAAGATAGCAAGAGAAAAACAGTAACGAGGCAGTAAATGATTAATTGTCCATGGATAGTGTAAACAATAGCCTATTGAGGGATTCATACTGGGGGAGTATGAATCTTGGGAGGCTTTACAAAATAGGCAGAATTTGAGCTGGGCTCAAGATGAGTAGGACCTGCTTAGCTAGGAAGAAAGGAAGAGAGGGGACAATCCAGGGTTAAGCTAAAGCAGAGAGCAGAAAGCAGGAGGTATGTTCAGGGATCAGTAAGTAAAGCCCTCTGGTTGGGGCGAGCTATGAAGGAGATGAGTTTATTGAAATAGCTTTAGTCTGAGGGGTAGACATGGAATGGAACTAATCTGATAGCAAGAAGGGGTGTGAGCATGAAAACTAAGTGAGGGTGATGAGGACCATCGGGGAGAAGCATACAAACCCTGGGTCCCCAAGAGATGGGCGCCAACAGAGTCAGTGGGCCCTGCAGATAATTTACCTGATTTTGCTGCAGACCAACCCTGGGGATGAGAAGCCAGGAGCACGCGCATTCAGAGCAAGCTGATCAGCATGTAAAAAGGAATTGCTTCTGACTGTCTTGGGAGCTTAATGGGTGCTCTGTGAAGCCTAAACGCGGCCATTAATAATATTACAAACATAAACCGTGTGACTTGTCTACCAAATAGCACAGAAACTATTCTGATTGTTAGAAAGATCCCATGTAAGAGGGCATGTGCACATAAATGTTATATGGATGCATGAGCCACCTTAACTGCCATGTGCATATGTAATATTGAGCTCCACCGGCAACTTCACTCACACCGGTTTCTTGGTTAAGCACACTCATACATTTTTTTCAAAAGCCATTACCAGCATCTTGAAATAGACAAATTCACAGTATCTTACAAAACACACTCCATTCCCCCCCCCCTCAGTGAGACCATGGCATGCCTAAGCTTGCTTTGTCTCCTTCCGAACTAGAAGAAATCTCAAGCTGAATTCCATCCCATCTTTCATGGCCACGAAACCTTCTCCCTGTCTCTGGCCCACACTGACCTTTCCAACTTGCCTTCTGTTTGAGTATGGCATGATATCTGGTTTTCCCTGATCTCTGCCTGCAATGGGTGTGACTTGTATCGTAGGGATCTTGTCACCTGCAGTATCAGCATCCTTAGGGAGTTGTCAGAAATGCAAAATCTCTTTCTTGGAAAAGTGTGTGCACTTTTGCCCAAGATTCACGTCCTATTTCTGCTCCGGTGCTCTGGCCCACCCACTGCAGTTCCAGCCTTCACTCTCCCAGCTCCTCCACATCCAGGCATGCCCTAATTCCTCACCTGCACCCCAAATTACCCTCATGCTTGTGGCAGTTCTGTTTCCCTGACCAAACCCAGAATGGCCACATGTACCTCTGGTTGGGAGAGGACTTGAATCCTTTTGATTCCAAGTGCTCTGGTGGTGAGGCAAAGTCTGCATTTCCGTGGGTAATCTAATCAATAGAGGTCTGAGTGTTTTTCCTCCTCTAAGACCTGGATACCTAATGGATAGCAACTCCAGACAAAGAAAAGTTTTAGTAAATAAGAGCTATCCTGCTAAATTAAAAAAAAAGAAGAAGAAGAAGAAAGAAAAGAAATGCAAAATCTCAGACTCCACCCAGACAAACTGAATCAGAATCTGCCATTTAACAAGACCCTGGGAGATTTGTGCGCAATTAATGTTTTAGAGGCATTTCCCTGGGAGGCCGGGACCTTATTTTGTATTTCATTTGTGTTCACATCCCTTTCTAATTACATGGAACCATGGCAGCCATGAAATAGATTGAACACATTCTTACTGAATTTAGTGGAAAAGAACGTGAACGGCCAACCACTTTTACAAAGGAGAAGGTGGCCTCACCATTTTATCTGGTTCAAAAACCAACACCCAGGGAGACATGCAAAA
This sequence comes from Myotis myotis, assembly GCF_014108235.1. Classification (NCBI taxonomy): domain Eukaryota; kingdom Metazoa; phylum Chordata; class Mammalia; order Chiroptera; family Vespertilionidae; genus Myotis; species Myotis myotis. Next base: position 165,419,936 of record NW_023416313.1, read on the forward strand.
CACTTTTTCAATCCCATTTTACAAATAAAGAAACAGAGGTTGGAAAGGGCTTGTTAATTTATTAAGGTTAAACAACTGAAATTTAGAAAAGACTCAGGACTTTCAAAGGAAATTGAGTAAAGTGATAATTAAAGGCAGATGGTAACTATCAAAGGTGAAGAAAGCAAAATTTGGGAATAAATAGAAAAAAAATACTTAACATTTAAGAAAAATTACTCTGGTTTATCTTTTACTTTCTTTTTCTTTTTTTGTTTTGATTTGGTTTTTTTGTTTGTTTGTTTTTGTAATCCTTACCGAAGGATATTTTGTTTCCATTGATCTTTATAGAGAAGCATCGATGTGAAAGAGACACATCGATTGGTTGCCTCTTGCACGTGCCCCGACCAGGGCCCAGGGATCCAACCTGCAAACCAGGTACATGCTCTTATCAGGAATCAAATCCATGACCTTTCAGTTCTCAGGCTGATGTTCTAACCACTGGGGACCACCAACCAGGGCTCTGGTTTATATGTTAATCTTCACTTCAAACTTTTGTTCTCCTTTGCATGCTGCTCACATGTGGGATATCCTAAAAATATCTTTGAGTAGACATACTCCTGAGCTCTGGGCTACACACACTTAATGAACCCATGGCCTATGCTAAATTATTTTTAGTCAAATATGGACTAGAATGACATAATCTCTGTTGGTGTTTCTGTCTTGCCCTAAAATAACAAACTTTACTCAAGGTAAAAGTAAAACAAACATTACTCAAGGTATCTTTTAGAAAGAAAAAGGAGAACCTAAAAATGTTTTTATCTTTGTTTTCTCCAGGATGAATGGAGATTATTTTCTAAACAGTGGTGTCTAGTTTTTTAAAAAACAATTTTTAAGAAACATGGCACTAGAAATGCTGGTGGTATCTATTTGAGAGAAAAACAATAAATATTCCTAAAAGATTGATAATAAGTTTTAGAACAAATAAATTTAACAATCAATTGTATTTTTAGACCCATAACAGAGACACAATAGAAGATTCTATTATAATTGAAACCATTAAATGCATATTTATTTACTTCAAGACATAAATGATTTAATTATTCAAATAGCATTTAAAACTCCTAATGGGAGAAATAAAGGATGAGAAGAACAATTGGAGAGATAAATATTGCTTCTTATTGGAAAGACCAAGTACAGTATTAATGACAATAATTCCTATGCAAATATTTATAAACTAGAGGCCCAGTGCGTGAAATTCATGCATTGGCGCGGGGGGGGGGGGGGGGGCAGTCCCCTCAGCCCAGCCTGCACCCTCTCCAATCCAGGACTCCTCGGGGGATGTTTGACTGCCAGTTTAGGCCTGATCCCACAGGGCAGTCAGACATCCCTCTCGCAATCCTGGACCACTGGCTCCTAAACGCACACCTGCCTGCCTGCCTGGTCACCCTTAACTGCCCCCCCACCATCCTATCACCCCCAACTGCCCCCCTCCTCCCCTGCTGGCCTTGCCACCACTCATGGCCCCGTCACCACTCATGGCCCCTCCACCAGCCTGGTCACTCCCAACTGCCCCCCCTGCTGACCTGGTTGCCCCCAGCTTCCCCCCCTGCTGGCCTTGTTGCCCCTCATGCTCCCCCCTCCCCCCACCGGCCTGGTCACTCCACACAGCCTGCCGTTCAGTCGTTTGGTCATCCCTCACTAACCTCCCTGCCGACAGGGTTGCCCCACACAGCCTGCTTGTTCAGTCATTTGGTCATTCCTCACTAACCCCTCTGCCAGCCTGGTCACCCCATGCAGCCTGTTCAGTTGTCCATTTGGTTGTTTCGGTTGTGACGGTTGTTTAGGCTTTTATATATAGAGAGAGATTTTATGCAAAACTAAGATCCCAAATGAACATATTATAGACTTTGACAAACTCACAGTGTAATTCACCTAGAAGAATAAGTTAGCAAGAATATTAACGTTATCTTTTAAAGAAGATAATCATAAGAGCTTGCTATACAAGATTTTAAATCATGATTTATAGCAACAAGTATCAATCAGTTATTAGGTTAAAAATAAAAAAGTTGACCAGTGGCTTGGAATAGTGATTCTAAATTAAGTACTTAAGATCCAAATAAACAAAGCAACAACCATACTACACTGGTGACATATTGAATTAATTGTCAACTAAGACTTTAAAACTTTTTCACATACAGTATAATCTACACAAAATTTTCCCATTCTCTATTTTGTTAAAATATTACTTTTAAAATAAGGTGAGCCAAGCAGGTGTTGCTCAATGGTTGAACATCACCTATGAGCCAAGGGGTCATGGTTCCATTCCCAGTCAGGGCACATGCCCAGGTTGTGGGCTCAATCCCCGGTAATGGGCATGCAGGAGGCATGCAATCAATGATTCTCTCTCATCATTGATGTTTCTATCTCTTTCTCCCTCTCCCTTCATCTCTGAAATCAATAAAAAATATATTTTTAAAAAGATAAAATATGGTGAAATTATAATTGTCATATAAATATAAAATGAGCACATATTAAAGATTTTTAAAACTCATTATTTAATGAGGGAACCAAGCAGATGTTACTACCCAGTCAAAGGAAAATTCTAAAAACAGATACATGTATAGATTAGAAATATTGAAGTGAATTTATAAATCTATTTTATGCAAAACTGGCAAATCCGCAGTGTCAATTGAACTTTCACCAGACAAAACTTATTTTTGATTCTAAAGACAGGAATTATTCTGTATTGGTATAGGTTGTCCACAGCTTATCCTATATAATAAAGAGCTAATATGCAAATGGTCATCACACCATCATGCCATCACGCCTTAACAGCTCAGACACTCAACACTGGAGAGAGGAATGGGGACCAGCCAGGCACAAATGAGCTTGCGAGAGAGGAATGGGGACCAGCCAGGCTACGGCCTGGGAGAGGGACAAACCACCCACCCCATGGTCCCAGGTGCCAGTGGCTGCACCTGCACCTGCGGCCTGGGAGAGGGACAAGCTGCATGCTCCATAGTCCTGGGCGCCAGCGGCTGAGCCTGTGCCTTCTGCCCAGGAGAGGGACAATCCACACACCCCAAGGTCTCTGTGGTCCCGGGCACCAGCAGCTGGGACTGCGGCCTGGGAGAAGGATAAGCCGCACACCCCGCAGTCCCGGAAGCCAGTGGCTGTACCTGTGCCTGTGGCCCAGCCCGGGAGAGAGACAAGCCACATGCCCTGAGGTCCTGGGTGCCAGTGGCTGGGGCTGTGGCCCGGGAGAGGGACAAACCACCCGCCCTGTGGTCCTGAGTGCCTGCGGCTGCAGCCCAGGCAAAGCCACCCGCCCACAGTCCCCTGTGGCTGTGGCTAGCCCAGGTGAAACCAGCCCAGGTCCTGGGTGCCTGCAGCCAGCCAGAGGGAGGGAAGCTTGGCTCCCGGGTGCAGGGAGAGACAGAGGCAGTTAGGGGTGATCAGGTCAGCAGGGGAGCACTTAGAGGTGATCAGGCCAGTAGGGGAGCAGTTAGGGGCAATCAAGCAGGCAGGCTGGTGAGTGGTTAGGAGTCAGTGGTACCGGATTACGAGAGAGGCAGTCAGACATCCCCTGAGGGGTCCCAGATTGGAGAGGGTACAGGCCTGGCTGAGGGACCCACCTCCACCCCATGCATGAATTTTGGGCACCAGGCCTCTAATATTATTATAAAATATCTCAAAGGCAATGAAAGGTACAGAATCTCCATAGATTCAGAATCAAAGAATCCAGAAGCATGTGCCCTAAATAATACACAGTTTGCCCAGCCAGCGTGACTCAGTGGTTGAGCATAAACCTCTGGGAAGCCAGGAGGTCAATTCCTGGTCAAGGCACATGACCAGGTTGTGCTCTAGATCCCCAGTATGAGGTGTACAGGAGGCAGCCCATTAATGATTCTCTCTCATCATTGACGTTTCTATCTCTCCTTCTCCCTTCCTCTATGAAATCAATAAAAATACTTTTTTCAAAATTGAAAAAAATGCAGTTTGCCATTGAAGCACAAATTTTTCTCTATGATTTGCACAGTTGTTTCTCTTTTATACTGAATGGAAGAGTTTTACACTTGTGTCTATTGATCCCATATTGATAGATTTAGTCTACCATAATCCCCATCCCTCCCAGCTTTATGCACACAAGTATTCAATCAGGATGCTATCAATGCCATTGTCTAAACTGTTGATTTTTTTGAGAACAGTTGAACAGGACAGAAAAATCAAAGCATATATACCTCTTCCACAGAGATGAGTAATCTTTCTTTAAATGGAAAAAGTGGAGATGGTCATCTGCAATAATGGAGATAGAGAAGTATCGTCCTCTCAAACAGCAAAATGAGATAACAAGCCTGGAAAACAGAAAGAAGGGCGAGTAATACAGACATGCCATTTCATTTATGTAACAAGTGTTTTTGTTTGTTTGTTTGTTTGTTTGCTGTTAATTTGAGAACCACTGGGAGCTAGACACAGTGCTGGGTGCTGAGGGCATTGTGACAAATGAAAGACAAAGCCCTGTACTCCTGGAGACTCATAGTCTGGGGTGCAGTGGGGGAAACATACATAAAACCGTTTACACATTGAAATAGTATCATAAGTGATGTACCTAATGTGGTAAATTATATCAGGGAGAATTACAGGCTATTAAGCAAGTGTAGAGAAGGTAGATATGAACGTTATTAATCATTATCATTTGTTTCCACCTTGTACCTATTAGGTCTCTATCTTGTATTTGCTCCGTCTTGAGGGGTGGGAGGAGGGATGTAAGGATGTTTCAAGGAGAGACAAAAGAGAGAGTTAAGAATGGAGAGAGAACTGCTACTTACCAGCAAAATAAGAATGGTCAGTGGCCTGCTTGAGTTTTTCCTCTTTCAGAAAAGTCAAGTGCTACCTTTGGGTAGGATGTGTGTGATGCAGAAAAAGCCTTAGTTGTTCTGTTTCTATTGTATAAAATGCTGTTCCTACAAGCCATACACTAGGATATAAAGTAGCTTTGTTATACTGCAATGGGAATTTACTTTTTCCACGCAAATAGAGCTACTTATGTGTATGCATATGATAAATAGTGAAAATGTCAATATAGTTTCATAAAGAAATTAAAATTTAATTTGCAACTAGTAAAAGACATTTGACACACATTATAAGTGACAAATAGTTAATATATTGAGTATTTCAATAATCTGTAAAATTAACATACAGTCACATAAAAATTGAGCATTTCATGGAAGAAGAAATATTTATGGCCATAAACATAAAGAAATATCTTCAACCTCATCAAAAAGAAAAATGTAGCCAAACCGGTTTGGCTCAGTGGATAGAGCGTCGGACTGCGGACTGAAGGGTCCCAGGTTCGATTCCGGTCAGGGGCATGTGCCTGGGTTGCGGGCACATCCCCAGTGGGGGGTGTGTGGGAGGCAGCTGGTTGATGTTTCTCTCTCATCGATGTTTCTAATTCTCTACCCCTCTCCCTTCCTCTCTGTAAAAAATCCAATAAAAAATATTAAAAAGAAAAAGAAAAATGTAAATTAAAACTACAACTTTTTGCTCCCACCAGATTGGCAAAAATGTAGAAGTCAGTAATAACAAGTGTTAAAGAAAATGTCGCCGAAACCGGTTTGGCTCAGTGGATAGAGCGTCGGCCTGCGGACCGAGAGGTCCCGGGTTCGATTCCGGTCAAGGGCATGTACCTGGGTTGCGGGCACATCCCCGGTGGGGGATGTGCAGGAGGCAGCTGATCGATGTTTCTCTCTCATCGATGTTTCTGACTCTCTCTATCTCTCTATCTCTCTCCCTTCCTCTCTGTGAAAAATCAATAAAATATATTTAAAAAAAAAAAAAGAAAAAAAAGAAAATGTCGGGCAACCAGAACTCCTATGTTACTGCTGGCAAAGTGTAAACCACTCAGGTAGGAAAGCAATTTGTCAAACGGAAGAGGCACACTTCCTGCTGCTCAACTATTGGGATCTCAGGAGACACTCACACATGTGGTCCAGGAAACAGGAGTCTTCCTACCAGCGTTTGGGGGATTGTAATACCCAGAAGGAACCTGAATATCCATGGACAAGAGGATGGGTAAACGATGGTGGATTCTTCTAACGAAATGCCACATGGTAATTCTCAAAGCACAAAAACTCGAGAGGAAAAGCTCCAGGATCTTCTGCTTGTATGAAGTCCAAAACTAAAACTGTTTGGGGATATGTGTGATCAAACCTATTTTAGAAAACAAGAGAATAATAAACACAAAATTCAAGGTAATAGTTGGCTCTTGAAGGCAGGCCGAGGGGTCAGAGCAGGATGAACATACCGGGGCATCAGATGTATTTCTTAATCTCATCGGTGGACTCATTGCATTTGTGTCATTATTGTTCTTTTAAGTTTACATATATATATTATAGAGATGCCTTTGTATATATGTCATATTTAATTTAAAATGTGGACATATTTATAAATAGGTATGTAAACATCAAATATTTGTGAGTGCAGTTACCAAGGCTTAGCGGTCAGCCCTCAGAGAAGGTAGGGTTGGTTTGTTTGCTTGCTTGTTTGTTTTTAATGTGTTTCTCTTGCTCTAGGTGTTTTGGTTACTATTTGCTGTTTCACAGATATGCAAAGCTGAAATTCTCCAGGTTCATTTTTATTCTCCAACATAAAAATGTTTCTGCAAAATAATTGCTATAAAACGCCTCCCCTCCCGCCTTGCTATGGTGGGAAGGCGTTATACATTATCTTAACTTTGGGATGAAAAGAAAAAAATTCCTAACCTGAGTGCTATCTGGACAGCTCTTCCTGCCACTGTGAAGCTCTGTAAGGGGCCTTCTCGGGCACCATCAGGCACACCACCTGCTGCGGCGGCTGAGGATGAAACCTCTGCACTTGAGCTCTTGTAGGGCCTGTTTATTATTTAAATTCCTACTCCAAATGGATCATACTAGAAGAAGGTGTGGCCATGGGCCCCGGGTATCTCCTTGTGTTACTGTTGAGATCTCCTGCCTCCCCCTGACTCTAGTTGGTATGCTCACCTTCAGCCGGACCAAATCCTGCAGGCTGCCTCACTGCTCTCTTAGAGTCTCCATCTGGAATGCTTAGGAGAAATTAATATCTTGATTACCAAGGACCAGAGTCTCTGCTGGCATGCTAACTACCTGAGCAATGGGCTCCTTCTTTAAAGATTTACTTTACTTTTACATCACTCATTTCCGTGCCTCTGGATGCAGTAGCTGCAGTGAGAGGGCATGTCAGGCTCTGTCAGTCATCGTCACCGATTCTCTAAGTTAGACACTAAGACCCACACATAGTATGACACCTTTCCAGCATCCTTGGCCGTGGTCTGGACAGTCCTTTCCTAAAAAAGCGCCTCCTGCTTACCCCAGCTCCTCCCATTTCATCCCTATTATCACAGGAAACACAAGGACACGTCACTGGGGATTGTCAAAGCTATGTGTTCCTAGGGCTCATAAGAGATTTTCCAGCACATTCTCAGGTAGACATATCTTTGGCCCCATGTTCTGCCCTATCCATATGACATAATGGGAGAATTGACCACTCTTCCATATTGATGCCAAACGTGTGCAGAGCCAAATTTCTCCCCTTGGAATGTAGGGCATTTTCAAAAAGTTCATTTATAGGTCAGTGGCTAAAATGTAAAACTTATTTCCATCTAAAAACAGTGTTTGTAGTGTTGGTGCTGACCACAAATTTGGCCCCAATGCCCTCTCTAACCCACCAAGCATCCGAAATAGCATACTATTGAAATGAAAGTAGAATAAAACATTGTTTCAAAGCTAATACTAGAATATAACACACATCAGTTGTAAATAAGAAATTATTTTTATGTGTTTGAATTCTGGTGCTTGAGGAAGGTCCATTCATCTAGGTAGATGATCACTTCGATGAACATTCTAAAGGGAATTCAGGCAACTTTCAAGGATTTGGAGATAGTGATTCAGCTGGCTTTTTAGTTGTGATGGTGGAAAAGGTTTGTCATCATTATGCAAGCTTTTCACTTCAACATTTTTGTCTTGTCATTGATACAATCCCGCCCCTTGTAGTACTCAAGTTATTTGTTGTTCACAATGAAATAATAGAGAATAGGGGAAAGGTTGAAAGTAAGGACAGAGGGGGTTTCCTGAGTAAACAAAAGAGAGAAGCTTCATGAACTGGATTCATTGATTAAAATCCCACACATGTGTATTTAGCATCCACCATCTGCCCAGCTCTACGCTAGGCCTTAGGAATATAAAGAAGGATAGGACAGTTGCTACCATCATGATGTCAACCTATTGCAGTGGATGGTGGAACAAAATGAGGCCGGGAGCTGGCTGGGAGTATGAACAGAAAAGCAAACGTGTCAATCATGCCCTAATGAGCTATTAAAGAAAGAGCAAGGTGCTGTTTGGGAAAATCTGGAAATGCTGCCCCAAAATGACAGTTACTTTTCAGAAAAGAATAGGAATTCTCCAGAAGAAACAAAATGTATAAAAGCACAGGCATAAAATCATTTTGGAAATAATGCAAGGTGCAGTAAATGCCAGGAAGAAAGGTAGGAAATGGAGGGAGATGAGGCTGAAGAAATAAGGTGGAAATTAACCCTACGTGCTTGAATGTCCAGGGAGAGTTGAAACAATTCCATAGGTAACTTGGAGACAAGTTTCAATTTGCAATATATTGAAATAACTAAGAAAAATAACTGAGATGGAATTAATTGATCTCTGCATGACTTGAAAGAGAAGACAGCACCAGGAAATGATGGTTCTCTCCATGGAGACAGAGGAAGGAATGGTCAACAGGCATCGGATCAGAGAGTTTCTCTGCTCTGGCAGCAGCCAGGGGCCAGTCCAGTGGCTTTCAGGGGAAAGTGAAGTTGGGAAAGGGACGGGCCTTGGGGTCTTGGGAGGCAGAGAGCACAGCCTGTAGTGTGGAATATTGGCAAGCGCACACCTCGGTCTCTTACAATATGATTTCATCTTAAGGTTGAACAGGGAGTGGATTTTATATCTTCATGTCGATGACTGCTGATGAAATGGAAATCATGTACTAACAGGTCATCTGCAAGTGCTGGGTCAGATGGAAATGGGGAATTCATGTTTAATCATTGACAGTAGCTAAGGAACAATCACTTTCTTGTTTGAACCTCCCTTTGGCATTTCTGCAATGTGGCTCCTAGAATCATACTTTTCTTTTTCTCCCATTCCACCCCCGACTTTCACCAATAGGAGAGTGCTTTGAGGGCTCTAAAGCTCTCCACTGAAGGATCTCTTACAGTAAATTCACAGCATCTCAATAGTTCTAATTCTCTATAGTCTCTGGTTCCTAGCTTTTCACAGATCTTAAATTTTAGAACCTTGTGCAAAGAATAAGAATGTAGCTAATTAAGTTAGAACATGAGAAAACAAAAGCATTTAAAATGTTAAAAACTGCACTTGTCAATCAGGGACAATGCAATTCTCAGAATGCTAAACCCTGTTACCTGATTCCACTGTCGGGGAGGCGCTGTCCGGGCCTGTGGCAGAGGCCTAATCTCTAATACTGTCTGCACTGAAGCCTTCCCAGCTCCTCGGGAAATGAACCGGGTCAGGCATCTGGCCTTCTATAGAGAAGGAAGGCACTGCCACCTACAGGTTGCAAAATTAGGGACATCATAAATTAATATTTAATTTGTTGGAAAAAATCTTTTATTAATGTAACATTTTCATAGCCTTAAAAGCCTCAAAGTTAGCCAGTTTATCCTCCTGCCTTTCGGGCAGATTTGTTCCTAAATATGTAAGAACTTTCACTGAGATTAGAGAACCTCAACTCTCAGACAATTAAAATCTAACCAAAGTCAGGCTCGCCCTGCAAGGGTTGGGAATTCGGCTGGACTTGGCCGTGGGTGAGTAGTGAAGGGTGATGGGAAATTGCCTGCTAATGCACTCTTTGAGCTCAGAACTCTCCAGACCTGTTTCCTCATTTTTAAACTGAGGTAATATATTAGGTCACCAGTTCTCAAAGTGGGGTCCCTGGACCAGTGTCAGCAGCACCGCCTGGGACTTGCCTCAGGTGTACTGAATTAGAAACTCTGTGGTGGGACCCAGCATCTGTGGTTGTGACATACACAAAAGGGGAGAGTCCCCGTTTAGATGATCTAGAAATATGCAATGTGCAAGTCCACATCACTAGTGGTGGCACCTGCAGTTCAACCACCTGTCTGAGGAGGCGCTGAATCACTGGGAAGGCCGACCTGGCCAGGAGCAGGGAATTGGGGGAAAGTTGCCGCTGAAGAAGCAAGTTCACTACCCTACTGAATGGCAGGTGGCCACTGATGGACCGTCTCAACGGTCAACTGAATGCCTGAAAACTACTGTTTCAACAAAAAGAATTTTTCCCCTTAGTTTATCAACACACACGTACCAGGTGGTCACCCAGCTTTGCCAGTGTTTGGCTGTTTAAATTAATGCCTCTCCCCCACCCACGGCTGAGCTCCAATGACTAAACACAATCTTTCAAGACCCAGGTTTTCCCTCCTCCCTCACAAAGACTTTTGTGAACAGCAGTAAGTCCATATTTTTCTCGGACTACAGGGTGGGCAAAAGCAGGTGTACAGCTGTGAGTATTCGAAACAGTTTATTCTTATATTATTACATATTAATTATTGTATTATTTTCCATACAAACAACTACAAACCTACTTTTGCCCCACTCCGTGTATGAGTTGCTTTGACCCTGACATTCACCGCAGAAACTTCGGTACTTAATGATATAGCATCCTGGAGTGCTCTCAGATGGTCTCCATGATGAACTCATCTCGTCACCAGATTGCCCGGAGGATATTTGCTTACGTGGCTCATATACACATCACTAGGCTTCTGGCGAGGTCCCAGCATCGTGCTGGCACAAACTGGTGTTTAACAAATCGTTGGTGATGTGTTTTATATGGATTCTCTGAAAATACAAGTTTGAGTCTTTGAATAGATTTTGCCATCACAATTTCCCCACTCCTTCCTCCACTGTGCTCTGGAATGATTCTGTGAAAGGGTCATTTCGACTTCAAAAATAACTAAAACCCACAAAAAGCAGCCTAAATTAAAGAGCTGGGTGGCGAGGGCTTGTAAGCATGGTATTGTACCCACATGTGTGGATCAATGGAATAATCACAACTCAGACTTCCTCTGTTAAGAGCCATTTATTTGGGCACTTAAAAAAATAAAATCAAAACCATACTGAGTAAAACTTTGTATCATCCATTTGAGGATAACATAATAAAAGTTATGCTTAGATGCAGTGGGCACTAGAAAAGAAACTCAAATAGCAAGTCATTTCTGGTATTGTGACTATAAGGTCATTTATTCAATAATTATTGAAAACCTCCTTGAATTTGTTCTGGTTTCCTTTCAATAGTAAGAAGGAACTGAGGACAGGCTGAGATGGCCTTTGGCTGCCAGAACTTCTCTAGTTGGTGCTCTACTGAGATGAGAAGTCTCATCTGTTGCAAAGAAGAGTCAGGGGACTTAAATTACCCCAAGCCACTTCCCTTTACATAGGAGGTGTGAAATCTGCATATGCCAGAAACTGTTCAATTCACATTAGCCTTCCAGCTCCAAACCAGGCTCTGACACATAGCAAACCCTCTGTTAAACTAAATTAAGCAAAACACACTAATATCCATAGTTACTTGGGGACAAGACTAAGTAAAGTTTGTTCTGCCACTCTCAAATGTTATTTATACAATTTCCACTTGTTTATAGTAAAGAGGTGACTGAATAGAACAAAATTGGGTAGGGTCCAAATTTGGATCTTCATTGGGAAGCAAAGCAACATCCTTTCAATGGATTCAGTCTGGTTTTCAGAAGGTTGGTTGGGAGTTGGTTTTGGTTTGTTGAGTATGTTTTGCAAAAATCCAGACTTTATAACTTGGTGAGGTCTTCCTGAGCTCCCATCAGCGAATGGCATTCTAAATGACCTAGAATTGAGATATGTTTTCTGCGCAACCCAAAACAGCTGTCTGGCAGCTGCCCCACGGAGGTGGTGGCATTTCAACTGGGCAAGCCAGTGAAAGACCCTCTATTGTCCAGCGGCAGAGGACCAGGCTGTAAGTGTATTGTGTGCTTGGGACGCCTTTAAGATAAAAGGTGCAGAAGAAGGAGAATGCACTCTATTCAGCTCCGTGGAGGGCAGAACAGAGGCTGTCTTCATGGGCTTGGATTCTGGGCTTTGGGTGGAAGAGGGCACTGGCACAGCAGAGCCTGGTGGGCTCAGAGACCCTCCTGTGGCTCCTCTGGGTGGCTCTGAGTCCAGACAAACAAAAGCGTGGCTGAAGAATCACTGCCCTGTTGCCAGAAGCTTGTGGTCACCCTGAAAGACATTTTCTGTGCTCCCACAGGAGAGGAGGGCAGAGTTCTCCCTGGGGGGGGGGGGGGGGGGTGCAGAGCCGTGGGACCACACAGCTGGAGAAAGCATGCACAATGCCCAAACCTTTGCCTTTGCACCCCACTTCCCAGGTTACAGGTACTTTCAGAGGCAGGCCTCGCGTAAGAAACAGCTCTGGGAAACACTCAGGACAGGCGTTTGCACTCCCATGTAATAGATGACAAAAACAAGGTCTAAGACAGTGGTTCTCGACCTTCCTAATGCCACGACCCTTTAATACAGTTCCTCATGTTGTGGTGACCCCCAACCATAAAATTATTTTCGTTGCTACTTCATAACTGTAATTTTGCTACTGTTATGAATCATAATGTAAATATCTGATATGCAGAAAGTATTTTCATTGTTACAAATTGAACATAATTAAAGCATAGTGATTAATCACAAAAACAATATGTAATTATATATGTGTTTTCCGATGGTCTTAGGCAACCCCTGTGAAAGGGTCGTTCGACCCCTAAAGGGGTCGCGACCCACAGGTTGAGAACTGCTGGTCTAAGGGCTTAAGTGATTTGTCCAAACTTATGTAGCAAATAAGTCAGGAGATCAGGGACCTGAACCCACATCTTCTCATCCTTATTGAATGGTCTTCCTCCAGCAGCTGCAGGTAGCTTCTCAGAACCCTCCTTTCCCCATAACCTAGAGCCAGAGGCCACAGGGCCCCTTACCACTGGCCCCGCCTTCCTGCTCACTCTTGGTCTCACCTTCTCTCCACCCCAGGTCAAATAGGCACTGGTCACAATACACTCTCAGGGGGCGGTGAAGGGGGTCAAGATGTGAACTTGGCAGGACATGGAGGCTACCCTGGCAGTAGCAAAAGCACATTAATATCGTTAAAGGGCCGATAGTGCTGCCTCTTAAAGTAGAGTCCCAGCTCCCAACCCTAATATCCAGGGCCTGTGGAACCCCTCAAATTCTAAGCAAAGGCACACAGGAAAGCAGAGCCAGGTTGAGCCCCTTCTTTGAAAGGGGCTAGACAGCACTAGCTCCAGTGAGCCATGATGGAAAGGAACTTTACAAATAAAGCAGGTGGTCTAGGGTGTTCCACTTCTCCAGTCACTCCACCAGGCCTCCAAAAGGCCACAGAACTTCAAATGCATGAGGCAAAATAGCCTCATCCATGGGGACTGTCCCTTCCTTGGCAAGACCTTACAGGATTTTTGCACCAGCTATTTCCTGAAAATACAAAACCCAAATCACCCTGATTCCTGGGACCAAACAGCTGCAAACAGCTGTGTGGTTAGGGGCAGTTTTCTTGTCCATTAAGATGGACACCTGCTCTATATGTTTCACAAAGGGAGAGAGAGAGAGAGAGAGAGAGAGAGAGAGAGAGAGAGAGAAAGGAGGAAGGAAGGAAGGAAGGAAGGAAGGAAGGAAGGAAGGAAGGAAGGAAGGAAGGAAGGAAGGAAGGAAGGGAATGAAGGAAGGAGACAGGAATACTACTTGCAAAAGTGCTATTTAAAATACAGAGCACTTGACTTTTTTTTTTCCTAATTAGAAATAGCATGGGGACCATATGATTTCTCTCATATGTGGAATCTAATGAACAAAATAAACTAACAAACAAAATAGAAACAGACTCATGGATAGAGAACAGACTGACAGCTGTCAGAGGGGAGGGGTTTGGGGGGCTGGGTAAGATAGGTGACAGGATTAAGCAAAAAACAAACAGACTCATAGACACAGGCAACAATATGGTGATACCGGAGGGAAGAAGGGTGTGAGGAGGTAGAAGAAGGTATAGGGGGTATAAATGATGATGGGAAGAGACTTGACTTGGGGTTGTGAACATACAATACAATATACAGATGATGCATTATGAATTGGACACCTGAAACCTATATAATGTTATTAACCAGTGTCACCCCCAATAAATTCCATTTTAAAAATAGTACAAAAATACAAGGGCATCCAAGAAGAGAATCTCCATCTGGAGACAGCAGACCAAAGGAGCTTTGTTTCACTCCATTCAAGTTTTAAAAATTATACAGAGCACTGATTTGCAAACTTTAACCGGTATCAGAGATGCCTGGGGGCTTGTTACGGATTGCAGGACCCACCCCCAGAGTCTCTGACTCAGTAGCCTTGGGGTGCAGCCCAGGATTTTACACTCTGACAGGTCCCCAGGTGATGCCGAAGCTACTGGTCTGGGGTCATGCTTGCCAAACCACTGACACAGGGAATTTGAAAACTAAACAGTGAAGGACCAGCCTTGTATAGAAAGTTGCCCTTGTTGAGGGCCCAGAAGTCCAGCCAGAGTGGCCTGGGGTTGTCAGAGTCCACGCTGAGTCTGGGAGACTTTGGAGATGGAGTAAGGCAGTTGCCACCTTCTCAATGACACTGCCTACAGCGCTGCAATCTGTTTGCAATTTAAGGAAGAGGGCAAGTGCTCTGCACACTCTAAGCTAAGCTCAATAAACCTGTCGTCAACAGGCAGTTCTGCACCTGGAGCTCAGCTGACATGATGCTTATGGGTTTCAGAGAACTTTGTGAAGACTGTTACCGCTGCCTCTACCTCACCATCCAAAAACCAGTCCTGGGCAAACTGAGGAGTTGGACCTCCATATTTTTCCATTTTCTCAGTGCCTTGTCTCTCTGCCTTCCATAAAAAAACTTCTCTCTCTCTCTCTCTCTCTCTCTCTCTCTCTCTCTCTCTCTCACACACACACACACACACACACACACACACACACACACACACACAAAAACATCTCTCTATCTCTTCCTCAATCTCTCCTGCCTTCAGTCAGTGATTCTCAAAATAGAATGATCCTCCAAATTACCTGGAGGTTTTGTTAAAATGCAGATTCTATTTCCTAGGTCTGCTTTAATGGGGTCTGAGAGTCTGCATTTCTGCCCAGCACCCAAGGATGCTATGTTCCTGCGTCCCTGACCATATTCTTGGTAGCAAGGCATTGAAGAAGTCAGGCTTCTTCTGATGATCTGTAACCCCTGTCTTCCATTCCCTAGTTGCCCTTTGTTAGGTGAGACTGGCTGCTAATGAAAAGTCAGACCTGCTACTGTGAGCATGTGAGCTCAGCAACCATCACCTCTCCTGGTAACATGCTATGGTGTGCAGGATCTTGGAGGCCCCCTCGGGAAGGACACGAGGGATTTCCAGTCCAGGGACTGGCCACTCAGGTGAAATTTCGGAGTGAGGGGCAGTTCTTATCATTCCCCTGATATGGTTCTGACTTCCATTCATGGAGGAAGAAATCAAAGGTGGCTGGGCTGACCTGATTATTTATTTATTTGCAATTTATATCCTATCTCCTAGAATGGATTTGAAGCCAGGAGAGCTGATGAAGGGTCCAGCTGTCTAACTAGTAAAGTCTGGTGTAAAATTTTCTGCTGCGTTTTCAATTGTCTCCTTTGTATGAAGAAGTGGGAGGGGGAGAGACAGCCTCCCTGCATGTAAGCACTCAGCCATCCTTTTACTTCTCAGAAAATTCATTGTATCAGATCATATTCTCAATTGTTCTCTTCCTGTTATTTTATCTGAAAAATGCCAGCTTAAGTCAAAATAACCCAATGGCAAGAAGCAAATGAGAAAGATGACTTATCAATAATGTATGGAGTCTTCTTTAACCCTTCATTCTCCCTTGTCCCCTCTACCCTGTCTGTCACAAAGTCCTATCTGTTCTGCCTCTCATATCACTCTCAGATTCAGCCTGACCTCCCTCACTTCCATACCTACTAAGCAGTCAGGACCTCACATCAGAATATCAATATTAATACCTACCTGGCCTTTATTGGCATTAATTCTTCTAGTTCTCACTGTATTCTATAGGTGCTGTCATTACACCCTTTTTACAGGTGAAGAGTTTGAGGCATACCTGGATATATGGACACATATCTCTGCCAAAACCAGGGTTTGTTTCCCAAGCACCCCGACTTCAGGGATAGCGTCTTCCTCTGAAAGCACAGGAAGAACCCAGAGGCAGGCCCACGCCAAACGTAAACTGGGCACCCAAACACATAAACACGCAGCGTGAGGCTGAGGGATGCTCCCTTCTAGGAAAACAATGTAGGTGAGAAAAAAAAATTAGTTAAAAAACACACTAGTATTGCATTCTCCTCACATCTATAGTTTCATTTTGTTTTTTAATTATTTCTGTTTTACTTCCTTTCTATTCCTCTGGGCAGTGGGCTGGTGACGTTGCCCTCAACCTTCATGTGTGACATGCTGTTGGGACCCTCAAGTGCAGCAATGGCAGGGGACCAAAGGGAGGCGAGGTCCAGGCCTTCGGAACAGCTGCTCAGTCCTGGGCATCCCGAGTCAAGTCTAAACCCTTCTGCTGCTTTCAAAGTCCTTCCTAGCCGGGGCCTGCCCTCCCAACCCAACTTTATTTCCCGGGCAGGTAATAGCCCGTTAACTCAGGCCCAAGCTTCCGTTTTCATAAAAGGGCTCATATAGATTTGTCAAACACAGCTAATTTGTCACAACTTCTGAGCATATTATATCCCTGGAACAAGGCTGGAAAAATTACATCTGGCCCTTCAAGATATTTCTTTGCCTTGCTGTTGTCACAGGTAAATGGAGTGATTCATTAGCCCTTGTGAGAAACGCCCGGCTGTCATTCTTAGGAGATATTACTGTTACTATGTAGTAGTTACTATGTTACTATTCTTGGAGTCAATATTCAATGAAAATGAAAATCTCTTTCTTCTCTGAACTCCCATAGTACTTTGCTGTTCCTATTCTCACAGCCTTCATCACACAGCTTAGCCCCCTGCCAGACTCCACTCCGTAACAGCGGGGACCGGTATAGATCCCTGTCCCTTACTGTGCCTGGAATCAAGAAGGTAATCCGTAATTGCTTGTTTTTAGTGAAATGAAAGCATTCCTGAAACTTAGCTTTTCTTTCTCCTTTAAAACAAACAAACAAACAACAAAAAAACATCTTTGGCCACTTTCCTTGTTCCACACAAGGGGCTAAATAATCTACATACCCCCATTGGGCTATTTCCTGGAGCCCTCAGAACAAACATATGAGGTAGGCACCTCTCCCGTGCCTGTGATCTTGACTACCATGAGCACTCTTTCACTCCTTTTCTCCCCTTCTTTTGGTGGCCAAGAAAGTAATTGAGGCCTTCCAAGTGACAGAAAAACACATCTCAACTTCAACAGCAAGAAATCTAAATTAACCTCTGCAACCTGCCTTCAAGTGTTTCTCTGTGCATGGTCCTCAGAAACAGTAGATTCACAGATATATTGGGTGAGCGTTTCTGTGGGTGATTTAACATACAATCAAAATGCAGATTTCTGGTCCCCACCTCAGACATAGCTGATCAGAAGTTTTGGGATAAGGTTTAAAGCACTTTAGGTGATGCGCACATAAGCTGGAGAAACGATCTTAGGCTGAGTCTGTGTATCAGTCGGGAAAGGCTAGCTATGCTGCAGGAACAAACAGCACCAAAACCTCAGTGACATAATGCAAGAAGAGTTCATGTCTCACGCACACAAGGTCTGCTGTAGATACAAGTAACTCTGCGGGGAGTTGTCTTCCGTGTGGTGAGTCAGTGGTTCAGACTGCACTGATCTTGTGGCACCTGCATTTCAACATGAGGCTTGATGGAGGGTTCACTGTGTCAGAAGATGGGAACTTGCCTCAGAGGAGTAGCAAAACAAAATGCCATGTTCACAATCTTGGGGGGGGAGGTTTGCAGGGGGGAGGAGAATTATAAATACGAGTGATTACCCATAAAATCTACCTTAGGTAAGGTTGTGTTTGTTTAAGTCCCCATAAGCATGATTCACCCTTCTAGAAAGCCCTAATTGTTCTCTAGTTTGATGAAATCATAGAGTTACAGGTGAGGCGGGTAGGTAAATTAATATTTGTACCTTCTGGGTCATTCTAGGAGCATTTTAGACCTCCAGAGAGGAGAGCCAGAGCAAAAGTCAATGGTCATTTGCCCCACTATCTTCCTTTCTTTGTCTATGTCAAGAAAATGAACCAAAAGTAGAATTGTCCCCATGTATGCAGAACTTTCACAATGAGGGGAAGATGCAAATATTGCTACGGAACTCCAGAGGAAGCATCCTGATGCTACAGACTGCCTGGAGCCACTTCTAGGCCCTGGAGATGACTCGAGGATGGTTCTCTCTCAGGACTTAGGGTTAGACTATCAATTCTTGTCCTTTATTCTTTTCCCTCTCCCTTCCCACTCTCAGAGTTTTCCTACTCCTTGGTTTACCATGGAACAAGCAACTCTACACAGCTTCTTCTTCTCCGCCACTTCCCTGAAGAATGCATATAAACCTTTTCATCTCCTAGGCAGTGTAAGAAAAAAAAATGCCTTATGAAAAAGCCCAATAAAATGGAGGTCACATAAAGTCATGTGTTGATCTGTCTAATTCTTCTCTCTCCTCCGGGAGGAAGGAACCATGTGCCCTTTGGCTAAGCAGGGGCTGGATAGAGGAGAGGATCAGTGAACAGAAGACAGAGACCAGCTGTGTTTCCAATTACATCTCAGGAGGAAGCCAGAGACTCTAGAACTGTGACTACAAGAACCTTTAAAGGACCTTTGCAAGGTCTATAAGTTTGTTATTTTTCTTCTTCCCATTTAATAAATGGCATCCCATGCTTTGGCCAGGCTTGGATATACTATGCGTGTATGGATGTATATGCATATTAGAACATTCTTCGAGAATGGAAGGAGGGTGCTGGGAACCAGTGTGACCAGCAAAGGGGGCCTTGGTTTAACCTTGAGACAGACTCAGTGGCAGCTCCAATAGGGAATTACTCAGCTCCTCCTGAAAATCTGAAATCAGACATGATGAGAAAAGGAAGTGGGTAGAAATGAAAGCGGACGTTAAAGTGAAGATAGAGGAAAGCTTGTTATAGATGATGCCATGAGGGCTTTATAAAACAAACTAGTGGCCCAGTACACGAAATTCAAACACATTAAAAGGGAATTAATTAGAGGAAATATTTTAATATTGCTATTTGCCCTTTCTCTATAATAGAAGTGTCAGAGATGAAAGAAAATTAGTAAAATGTATATGAAAATCTCCCTCCTGTCAGAGTCTCAGGCACACCGTGGGACCCAGAGTCAAGTCCCCACCCACCCACAGGTGCCTCAAAATCACATGAGATCCAGACCCGGCTGGCCCCACCCCCCTCAAGTCCCGCTGGGTGGGGGACGCAGGACACAGCCTCACATCCCCCATCAAGCCCCGCCAAGCGGGGGATGAAGCCTCCTGTTGATCACGTATAACAACCATTTGCATATTAGCTTTTTATTATTAAGGTTAGAGTTATAAGGAGCTAGAAACATGCATCAGCAGAAACCAAGGTCCAAAAAAGGGATAGACTGCCAGGGGAAAAGATAAGGCACTTGGTGGATTAGGGTAGCTGAGAGCAGACATATGAAGCCATCATGTGGCTGAGCATCAGGGTGAAGATCCCCAAGTCCTGCTTGTTCTGAAGGTCTCACCTCTTGATACCTGCTCTTCCTGGGGCCAGGCCTTTCCTAGGTTCCTGAGCGCATGTATCCTTACAATAAGCCATCTATTATTTAAATACCTTGAATGGATATTTTTTTCTTGCAACCAAATTATAAATAAATAAATAAGAGTAATCTGACTCCAGCCTACTTTTCTAAGCTTATCTCTCAGCCTCTGACTTCTTACCAGGTATAAGGCAATATATCCACACCAGCCACCTTCTCATCTCTAAACACACCCCAGGTCACCATGCTTCAGAGCCTTTGTTCATGCTATAATTTGTGCCTGGAATGCCATTCCCACCCACCTCAAATCATCTTCATAGACCCCAGGTCGGGTGAACACTGCTGGTGCTTCACACAGATTCCTATTACTACTTCTGTGCACCTCACTCCCCAATTGCTGTGCGCTTTTGTTTCTAAAGGCCCACACCTGCGACCAACTCAGAGGCCCACCCTCCTGCTCCTGGAACCAGTTTGCCCATAAGTACAAAGGCCAGAATGTCTGGGAGTCAACATAGCTTCTCAACCCTTCCTATCATGACTCTTACAATGAACCCTCATATAAGACTATGAAAGCCCAGTCCCTTTGCCTGGAGCAGGGACAGACTCTGAGGTATAACTTTACCCCCAGAATTTCTCCATGGGCTAGCCAGTGCTCGGCAAACTGCGCCTCGCGAGCCACATGCGGCTCTTTGGCCCCTTGAGTGTGGCTCTTCCACAAAATACCGACTTCTACACATGGGCCACGAGGTTTCAATCGCACTGTACGTGCGCATCCGCATGTGGTATTTTGTGGAAGAGCCACACTCAAGGGGCCAAAGAGCCGCATGTGGCTCGCGAGCCACAGTTTGCCGACCACTGGGCTAGGCTAACTACTCTCCACAGGACTTGGTTAGAAATGTCATCCTTGCTTGGGTCTTCTCCTGATCCTCTTCCTCTCTACACTCCCTTTCCAGATTTTCCCAGAAACACTTTGTTAATAAATCACTTGCCTGCTCATGTCAGAGTCACCTCCAGGGGAACCCAAGCTAAGACACAGGGTAAACATCACCTCCTTTCCAAGCTTCCCTTGCCTGTTCCCTTCTGCCCTCATAATTCCAAAACAACATTAAATTAGTTCAATAACATACTTACTGGTTTTATGTCTGTCTAGATTATGAGTTCCTCAAAGGGGATGTTGTCTTATTGATGTTTATTTCCCCAGTGCTTAGCACCATCCTTGAAAAATATATCTTAAAAACATATTTGTTGTACATCTATCTATAATAGCCCTAAAAGAGAAAAATTATATGAAGTGACCAACTTCAAATAGCCTTTGGATTCAGCTTTCTCATATTTGAGAAGGTGATTATTTCTAGGCTCCCCCGGCCTCGGATTTTATATTTGAAAAGGATGATGACAATTTTACATAAATCATCCCTGCCAATTAGTGTCCCATGTGTAAGAAAGGCATGAAAACCTAAACAGTTATCTTTTACCACTAAATCAAAAGATCGGATTATCCCAGAACAACTTATAAATTCTTGATTTTATATATGTCTATAAATGACTCAGATGGGTGCAAAAATATTTTCAAAACCCAGACTCACAAGTTAACTTATTAATTTCTTATCCAACAAATATTTATTGAATGAGTTCTCTGCCCAAGACACTGTAATCAACAGGGTGATAAAACAGATTTGGGCGTACAACAATTTAAATATGTCAAACAATTTACAATTATGCTTTCATACACATTAATATAACACAGCAACCGTGAGGTGATAAATATGATCCCCATTTTCTCTGGGTCCCATAGCCAGGTGAAGTGGCTCACCCAAGACCACACAGTCAATAGATAAATGGAGAGCCTGAGCCCACTAGGTCTCTGGTTACAGAATGCATGCCATTTCCATCCCACTGTGTTGCTCTCCTTTGCAAAATATCCACAAGTATCAGCTCTTTACCACATTTTCTCATTTGTATTAGCTCTGAAGCTTGAAATATCTCAGAACATCATCCGTAAACATGGGCCTTTTTTAAATAAGTGTTGAAATATCTGTTTACTAAGGTAAATACTGTTGGTACTCATTTGAGCTCTACTAAATCTTCACAAATAATGTGATTTTATTCCTGAGGGAAAAATGACATATTCTTTGTTGGACACATATACCAACTGAATAGAAATGTAGAAGCTTATAATAGATCACACCTGTAAATAAAGTTATGTTTTTATAGATGTATTCAGTTATAATAATAAGTTATACATAAGGATACATTTAGTTATAGAAATCTAAATATGTGTTTATATGAGATGTCAACATATTTCTAGATAATAGTATCTGGTAAGAGTACAAAAAGCTTTAAAGCACTTGTTATTTATACTCAGGAAACCAGGTTCAGGTTCAAAGTATTCAAAAAGTAAGGTGGGGAAAATGGCATAAAACACAAGAAACACAAAAACATTCACACAATAAAAATAACCCATGAAATAGCTAAACAGTCAAGCAATCTACAGATAATTAGCTCTGTCAGTCCCCATGAAGTTTTAATCTATGTCAATCCTATATAATAAAAGGTTAATATGCAAATTGACCAAACAGTGGAATGACCAGTCGCTATGATGCACACTGACCACCAGGAGGCAGACACTCAATGTAGGAGCTTCCCCCTGGTGGTCAGTGCACTCCCACAGGGGGAGCGCCGCTCAGCCAGAAGCCCTGAGCTGGGGCTCATGGCTGGCAAGTGCAGCAGCAATGGCAGGAGCCTTCCCCACTTCCAAATTTCGTGCACCGGGCCTCTAGTATATAATAAAAGGCTAATATGCAAATTTCCCCCTCAGGAGTTTGACCAGGAGACTGAGAGTTCAATCACTCACTATAATGTTCACTGACTAACAGGGGGCAGTGCAGAACATGGCGGACGACCAGTGGTGGTGGCAGGGTGCTGAGGGAGCGAGGGAAGGAGGAGGTGGGGAGCCCGAGAGGCAGGGAACCTGATCAGTCCTAATCGCCGGCCAGGCCTTGGGACCCTACCTGTGCATGAATTTCATGCACTGGACCTCTAGTATCAATATAAAAGCAAACAAACAAACTGGACACTGAAGAGCCTGGGTGGAGAGTAGGGTGGAGTATAGAGAGATAAGAAAGACAGCTTTGTAAAGGAGAAGGCCAGAAATTATAAGAGAATAAGAATTAAGACTTTTGTAATTAGAAGGTCAAAAAATTCAAATATTAAGTTTGCAAAGATGTCTTAATAGCAATCAAACAGTAATATCATAGAGGGAGTTGCTTAATCACTGAATGGATGGCCTGTGTGCATGAGTAGAGCTTGTACACCATGGGCCACCCTATAGAACGATGAGAATCTGATCTTCCATTGTTGTATACCCAAATATCCAAACCTTTAGGCCTTTTCTCTCAGGTCAGTTTTCCTTGAGAATAATTTTCTAATCTTTTACTTGGGGTCCGAGATAGAAACCCGGCTTCCAGAAATCCAAAAGCTAATCAGAAAAGGAGTTGGTGGGATCCTACCATTCAGTGTGCAAACTTTAACTTAAGCTCCTGCTTCCACTTCTGTCTCTTCTACTGCTCTGGCTGTACCTGCATGTCTAAATCCAGAGCTTTTCGGGTTCACACTCTGCTGGGTATACTTTATTCAGACAGTCTGCTGAGGTCAGTCAGGTAGGAGGTGTCAGAGCTGAGCTGGGAGGTGGGAAGGATCTACACATCCTCACTGCTCCCTCTGTACTCAGTAACACTTAGTACTTCTACCTTTATTCTTTAAGATTCTGCAATGGGAACCATCTTGCATTCCAGCTGCCATTCCTGCACCTGCTCTACTTCCATCCTACCCAATCCATCCCAAGACATATACATTTTAGATTTCTTTGGTATGCCAGGTCACTTGTTCATCCATCCAGTTTTCACCTTCCAAATGTTGATGGACATCACTCTCCCCTTCTTTTGTCTTTGTAAGATTATAGGTCTTTATTCCTCTGCTTTTGTTTCTAAAGAGAAACAACCACATGTGTGATTCCCCAGGTAAATTCAGAAGTACAATGATTTAAGAAGGCTCAGCTACAGATAGGTAAGGAGAGATTTGCAGTGGTGTAATCAAGTCAACTATGGCAAGATCTCAGGAGCAGTACTTTGAATTCAAGAACAGTTTTCATCGTGACTATGCCAACTCAGAGACTCTCTGAAGCAGACACCTGGACTGGAAGGCTGCACATTCAGCTTGTGGCAGGACAACAGGTATGGGTGGATTCTGGCCAGGCCCAGGCTCCCTATGATCTGTATGATGGTGGGCAAGTTGCTTCTTTGGAAAATAGATTTAATTGCCCCTCTTTTAATAGGTGATAAAGATTAAATGAGATTGAGCATGTGAGAGTGCCCAGAACAGTGCCAGTCAACAACAGTCAAAGCTGAGTCTCCCATAGCCCTTGGAATTGACGGTGGGCTTAGGGAACATCCATTTTTTCTCTGATTACTGTTCTTTGCCCCATTGAAAAAGCGGTTATAGGGAAAGAAAAATAGAGCAATAAATCATATGTGCTGTAACCTTCAAAGTCTGGAGAACAGTGCCTCAGGCGACTCCTGCACCACCCAGTGGAGTGTGCTGGGCTCCCTTTCCAACCCACAGCGCACACCAGAGGGCTGCCGAGCTCTGCTTGCTGGAGCGAAGAGTGGGACTTAGGGGCGGGAAAGGATGTTTTCTAAACCTTTCAGGCATGATCCTACCCCTGGGGATATGGGTCAAATGACCTCTGAGGAGAGGAGAAAGGAAAGGGAAAGGCATTCCATATTCATGTGACTCTTGACCCATGTAAGGGTCACTCCCCAAGCCACATCACCCCTTC
This sequence comes from Myotis myotis, assembly GCF_014108235.1. Classification (NCBI taxonomy): domain Eukaryota; kingdom Metazoa; phylum Chordata; class Mammalia; order Chiroptera; family Vespertilionidae; genus Myotis; species Myotis myotis. The sequence goes on from NW_023416313.1 coordinate 165,444,608, forward strand.
CTGGGAACACTTAGCACCTGACTCTTGAGGGGGTAGTTGGCCTCTTCCTTGTGATTTAATTAGCTGCCCACGGGGTGGTTGGATGAGAGCCCACATTCCATACAATCTTATAACTGGAAGGAGCCCTCAAGATCATCCATTCAGGGCTTAAATTTTGATGACATCCTCAACAAGTGTCCAATTGCCTTGTTTGGACCCCTCCAGTGATAGGGAATTTAATAACTTTGGGGGTAACTGTGCTATCTGTGGACAACTCTGAGAGCTACAAAGTTTTTATTTAAATCAGTTCATCCCTTCGTGAGATTTTTTTTTACATTTGGAAAGGTTAGGACCAGCAGAGAGCACTGGAATCCATCCTTGCCATCAGGGAGCTGCGTGGGGAGGAGACATTATTAAACAGGCATCTAGAACTCCAGAAGTGTGAGGAGTGCAGTAAATGCACAGGGTGCTGTGGGAGCACTAGCCTAGAGCACTGGTTCTCAACTGGATTTGGAAAGGAAGGATGATTTTAACCGTCAAGGGACAACTGGCAATATATGAAGACATATTTTTATTGTTGTAACTGAAGTTATGCTACTAGCAACTAGCGGGTAGGGGCCAGGGGTGCTGCTAAACATCCTACAATGCATAGCTTCCCTACAACAAAGAATTATCCAGCCCAAAACAATACTGCTTATAGGAACCTTATCTAGAGGACTTAAGGAAGGCTCCTGCTCTGGGGAAATGAAGTTACAGCTGTTAGTCAAAGGCAGGGTCAAGGTTATCCAGGGAAAGTGTTCCAGCAAAGGGAACTGCATGCATATAGAACCAGGGGCCAATCAGCATGGCCAGAGCCTATAGAGGAAGGTGATTTGGGAATTGGATTTATGATTCAGCCTGATTCTACCCAACAGGATCTCATGGGGTGAGTTAAGTCCTCCTTTTTCAAGAGGACCAACCCTTCAAGTGTCTGAAGACATCTGTGCTGGCATTGCTGACTTGCTCTTCTCAAAACCCTTTGGTGTTTCTCCAACAGAGAGCTTTATAATTCTCCTAACGCCAGTTATATTGTTTGCCCATGCCTCTGATTCAGGACCATGCTGACATCCCACCAGGTGTGAGATGATGAACATAGAGACCTGTGAACCCATCACCACTTCTGGAGGTGCAGACACAATCACAAGGCTGTTTCCCTATAGGTGCTTCTCTAGTTGGAAGGACTCAACCCTGTGGACAGGTTAAGTTAGTCATGCCTGTATGAATCATGAACCCTGACTATAATTGACCTCGAGTACTCCTGGCCCTGGCCTAAAAAGATTTGGCAAGAAAAGTTGTGCATACAGTGTGTGCCAACAAAATATAGGTCTCCTATATTTTGATTCTAGAGGCAGGAAGGAGTGGGGAGAAACAAAGGAGAGAAAGGAAGAATTTCTCCTAACTCCAAGCCTGACCTTCAGCCTTTCAACCACGAGTGCACACCCCCCTTGAGCAACGACCTCTAGGCTGTACCATTGTCAAATACTTTGTCAACCCCTTTCCCAGCCCGGGCCAGCCGCTGCAGACTCAAGGTAAGGCAGATTAGGGAAGGGCACAGGAGTTAGGTTGGGTTACATAGCTCGGGAGGGGGGCAGGAAGCAAACCATCAGAAATAGGTTTCTCCTCCTAATGTGGAGGAGGCTAGGCCAAGGTCAGCGTTTGGTCCTAACTCAACGTGGGGAGCAGACAAGGAGGCAGGTCATCTATACTCCAGTCCTGCTCCTCACTTTTTTACAATAGCATGCAGAGCTGCATGTCAAAAGCACCCAGGGCTTAGCAGTCACCGTGTGGCTGTGTAGAACAACCTGTTCCCACAGACAGGCGTAACATTTTAATACCAACAACCAGTGTAGACTTGTCATTGAAACCAGCAATTATTCCCTTTTCAAGTATTTTGAGTTAAATGTTTTCTTTTTTTTTTAATTTGTTTTTTAAATTGTCAAGGGATAGAAGTTATTGGTGGAGATACGCATTCTAAATTTAAACTGATACATCTATTAATTAATTCTGAGTAGGCTCAGAAATAATAACAGTTCAGTAAGTAAATTTAACTCAACAAACCAATACTAGTCACCGCTAATGTGCCAGGCTCTGTGATAGCTACTGGGAGGGACAAGGATGAACAGGAAATCTATCTGCAAGGAAGAAATACACCCTCATGCACAGTGGCTAAGGAAAAACCACAGAGGTACAAGGTGGTAAAGAGCGTAGAGGAAGGACAGAATTACTCCAAGAGGGGAAACCAAATATGTCATGAAAAAGTAGCATGTGAGCTGGGCCTTGGAGAGTGAGAAGGATTTTGATGGGAAGGGGGAATTTTAAATGTGTATGAAGAAGGGAGTAAGCAAAAGGAGGGGAACAGAAGGAGAGAGTTACCCAGTGTGAATAAAGGGGGCAGGCTTTCTTGTTCCAGCCTGTTTGGTTGGCTTGGCTGAAGCCAGAAGAGCTTCATCCAGGAGACGCTGGTATGTTTCCTTGGAGCAGAGATGGTGGCTACCTCTCCATGGGCTCTGAGGCACAGGTGTCCTCTCCCGTTTCCCCACAAATCTCCGGTCTGATTGGGCTAACATGTCAGGTATCTCGGTTTCACTTCACTGCTCCTTCTGCAATCCTGGGTGAGATAAGTACCTAGTTCTGTGTTCTCCCTTAACTGCTATCTGATTCACCTCAAGAACTTTGAAAATGTATATGCTGGGGCATCTCCCAGACTAATGAAAACTGCAGGCTATGGGGCAGGTCACTGCACTTTTAAACAAGCTTCCTAGATGTTTCTGACACCTATCAAGAATTCAGGCTGAAACCGGTTTGGCTCAGTGGATAGAGCGTTGGCCTGTGGACTGAAGGGTCCCAGGTTCAATTCCGGTCAAGGCATGTGCCTGGGTTGCGGGCACATCCCCAGTGGGGGGGTGGTGCAGGAGGCGGCTGATCGATGTTTCTCTCTCATCGATGTTTCTGGCTCTCTGTCTCTCTCCCTTCCTCTCTGTAAAAAATCAATAAAATATATTTAATAAAAAAAAAAAAAAGAATTCAGAACCACTGGCCTGGTTTGGAAGGCTGATTCCATCGAAGACACCTATTCACACATGGCCATGCTATTTATCCTCACCGCACCCAGTCACAGTTGGCATTTAAACATTGTGTTGAATGAACACATTTGGTCCTAACTCAACGTGGGGAGCAGACAAGGAGGCCGGTCATCTATACTCTAGTCCTGTTTCTCACTTTTCTATATGAGCATGGACAAACCCCTAAATTCTCTCTTTCTCATAATGGAGACTACAGTTGTTTGCCACACATAGTGTGAATGGAATAGAATAATGTTTGAATTAAGTGCATTGGAAAGCAAAGGCATCCGATACATATTTTGTGATAAGGCATTATTATTAAATCGTCTGACTCTAGCTCTTTGAGGTCAAGGAGTGCTATCTCATTCCTCTAAGAGGAACCATCTAGTAGAGTTCTGACACAATAGTCCATGGTGGGCATTTCAACAAATGAAAATCCACTAAGCTAAGGCTGTCCTCTGCCAACACACTAAAAGGTCCCCTTTGTCTGAGGGTAATAACTGCAGTTGCTATTTAATTAAGAAAGGCTTCCAAGGAAGAACAATCACTTTGCAAATTACATTGGGTATAAAGCAGACAAGGAATTGCTCGGCCATCATGGTAGCCAGTGCATACTAAGTGAAGGGAGAACTCCATCACACGGGCCTGCCCGCCCTCTCTGCCTTTGCAGATTTACAGCCTCCAGAGTTCAGCCAGGTTGTCAGCTTGGGGGATTTTGATGCATCAGTATATTTCTTAGGTCAGGGGCCAAACCCACTGGGTAGAGCATTGTCCCTTTATCGGTGGGAGAAATGATCCGTCTGAACAAGAATATATAATTCATGACCAAATAGAGCAAAGCATTAAATCAGGAAGCCGACACCAGCCCAATTTATGGCATTGCTTTACTAAATGTATTCCCTACTGTGTCATCCAACAGCCCATCTTGATCTAAAAACACCTGCTTTGGAGAATGGGTCTGTCTTCAGCACTGGGGGAGAAAGCAAATCGCTTCAATCAGCAGCCATTTGTGTTGATGGAAAACCTTGTGGCCCTGCGCCAGCAACATATAAAAGTAAATAAAAATGGAAGTGCCGGTCTCAAAGAAACGGCGACACGGCATGGCTGCATTAAAATATTGATGCCCTCAGACTTTTAGACATCCATTATCTACAGTATGTTAATGAGAATGCTAAACTGACCTTGGCTGGGACACAAACCTTCCAGTGCCTGCAAAACAACTCTGCCCCCCACATGACTTCAGTTGTGGAGAAATATGCATGGGAGGTGAACAGAGAAACTCTGACTTGGGTTGAAACTCCCAGCCTGGGAACTGGGGCAACTCGTGACTGGGGAGCAGAGGGTCGTGTGTGAGTCCCAGTTCTGACAATAATTAGCGGGGTGACATTGGGGAAATGGTTTCACCTCTCTAGGCCTCCATCTTTCCTCGTGTGCACTGTGAAAGGATCCCAGATCAGCAAGTAGCAAGCCCTGGTGAATTCCCTTCAGATTTGAAATGAAATATTTGAACACACAGCTTGCCAGGCCCGCCCCAGACTTAATTAGAATCAGAAGTGGGTGGCCGGCCCCACTCCCACCTCCACATTTCAGATGGTCAGAGAGGAAGGGGAACCCTGGAACGGAGGCCTTCTGAACTGCCCTCCCACTCTAACAGTTCTATGGCTGAGTCCTACTCAAATCCACCTGAGAAAAACCTAGGATGCTTCTTACTGCCTACAAAATCAATGGCTCTGGATTTGATTCAGAATCTTCATGTGACATTGAACACCCTTTCAGTCTGGCTGCAATCACTCTCCCAGCTCCTTCCTTCTGCACAAACTCCATGCTCTTGCAGCTTATCATCCCCTAAACAAGTCATTTCATTTCAGACCTCCGCTTTCATAAGCATTTCTCATCTCCTAGAATGCTTCCCCATCTCCCCAAAATATTTAATTCTTCCTTCAAGACCCAGTTTTAATGTCTGCTCCATGGTTTCCTCGCTTCCCCACGGTACTGTTATCATGTGTACATATGACGTCCTCTCCCACCGACTTGGAGCTCTCCTCTCATCTCTCTTGTGATACACGTCTGGGTGCTCAGGTGCGTGCCAAGGGTATCGGGATGAACAGAATGGAGTCAACTAAGGCAACAAATTTCTTTTTAGGTTGAGAGACATTTTTAGTACTTAAACAAACACGGATACATGATAGAACAAAGTGCAAATGTGCATGAAGTTTTAAACTAAAACAAAATCATTCAAACAAATATGGAGAGAAATTGTGGCAAGACTTGCCTCTGCGTCCTCCTTCAGTCTCCTTGGCCATCAGGACACTTTGAGGAAAAGTTTGAGAAATACTGTCAGCCCGGTTGTATTCACTAATATTTCCTCTGTTCCCCATCTTTAGATCTGTTCCTGGCATGTCGGGAATGGCTCAGTATTTGTGTATTTGTTGATTGATTGTATGGATAGATGAATGGATAGACAAGTTAGGAGTAGCAAAATTTATGTAAAAATGTGGTTTCTTTATATCAAATCCCTCGAAAATGTCAAGATATTTTCATCCCCTTAATACGAATCTCTCTTTAATCCAATAAAAGTAATAGGACTGTGATTGTAGGCCACTTGGCACTAAATAACAATTTGAAACGTCCATGGGCTGGGATATGGTGGGTTTCTGTTAGGCCTCAGTTGGATGAAAAAAATATGAGAGCCATCCGCTCCCCACCCTCACAATTCCTAAAGCACCTGCAGGGCCAGGTGAGACCATTCAACCAGGAACAAACCCAACCAAATGCCTGCAGGGACAACGGGCACTGAGCTGAAAATAAAAACTAGAAGGGCTTTGAGCAACCTCAGGCCAAGTGAACTCTGCTGGGTCACCCGTGAAAGTCAGCAAGGAGAAAGGGGCTGGGGAAGACCGCAGGAGGTCATGAAAGCCACATTCCAGAAGAGTGGGTGGGAACTCAGAGCCAAGGACCAAATACCAACGTTCCTTTTACGTGCCCCCACCACAAACACACCCACATACCCACGGACATGAAAAACAAAAACCGAAAACTGAATGACCTCGCAAAGTTAACCTCTAAAGCAAAATCGCTTAAAGTTGAAAGCAAATTGGACATATCAGGATGAGAGCAGAGTTCATAAGTGGAAAGAATAAAATTAAACAAAAGCCTCCCTGCTGCCCCCTCCCTCCTGCCTGCCAAATCTGCCTCCCCCGGCCCTGGCTCCTGCCTTCATTTCTGGCTTTCCTGGCCCACGGGGACTTTCCTCCTCTTGACTAATGCCCTTCTGTCTCCTCACATAAGCAAACTTCTCCAAGGCCTCACCTCCTAATGTCTCAGGACCTTCACGGTGCTCCCTCCAGGGCTAACACCTGGTCCAAGGCTGTTCCCTGCTCTGTCCTAGAAAAAGACAATAACTTCCCTGGAGTCCCACACCTCACCATTCTGCCTCCCATCTTTCTCCAAGGAGCAGGAAGGGTGAGCTTCAAACTGCAAATCGACCATATCACCACTTGCTTAGAACTCTTTTATCTTCTTATCACTTATGGGCTTAAAGTCTAAAACCCTGACTCTGGCCTACAAAGGCCCTTCCTGAACCTCCCTCCCCAACCGCACCCCACCTGTACTTCTCCTCACGCTCAGCACTTCAGACGTGGCCTTCAGATCAGAATAGGAGGTCTGCTGTGTTGCTTCCTTTGCCTGGAAAGCTCTCCAGGCCCATTTGGCTTGTTATCCTCCACGACTCCTTCCAATCCTCCCAGAGCTCTCCCTTCGTAGTATTTACCTCAGGTGTATGTGCCCATTGCGGGGATAACTTTCATGCACGTATTTCTTTCACAATAAATTATAGACTCCATAAAAGCATGTGTCTTTGCTCACCATCTGTCACCAGTATTTTGAACAGTTCTTGGCACATAGGAGACATTCAGTAAACATTTGTTGAGTGAACAAATGAATGAATGAGTGAATGATAGAATGAGCAATGTGGAAGCATTCACGGACCCATGGCAATAATAGCTCTTACTATACCTTCATCAGGCACTGAGTCTGACCTTTCATTTTAAGGCTGAGAGCAGAGTTCATAAGTAGAAAGAGAAGGGATTTAGATGATAGAGATATAGACCTGGATCTAGATAATAGAGAGGCAGTACCAAAGAGGGGATTAACAGAATTATAAACTCTTGAGGACAGAGATGGATGAGTTCTCTAATTTTTGTATCTTGCACAGCACTTAGGCCCCTAATTATCTTAGTACTATCAGTTAAACTGGATTGTCACAAAAGATGTATGGAGAGGCAAGAATGATATTCAGGCCGAAACCGGTTTGGCTCAGTGGATAGAGCGTCAGCCTGCAGACTGAAAGGTCCCAGGTTCGATTCCGGTCAAGGGCATGTACCTGGGTTGCAGGCACATCCCCAGTAGGAGATGTGCAGGAGGCAGCTGATCGATGTTTCTCTCTCATTGATGTTTCTAACTCTCTATCTCTCTCCCTTCCTCTCTGTAAAAGTTCAATAAAATATATTTTAAAAAAAAGAATGATATTCAGTTAACTGAAGCAACTGCTACTTATCAAGCCCTGGGCATAGTGTCACCTGTTCTCTCTGTGATGTGAATGAATGAAACCATATCCAAGTTTTGTGAGTTCCTCAGACTAATTGTTAGTGCTAGCATATTATCATAACAGCCTTTTAGGATTGGAGGGATTTTAGAAAAGCATCATCCCACTGAGTGAAAATTTCCTACCCAAGGAATCCTCCTCTTCCTCCTCCTTATCAAACAATGACACCATTGAAAAGGTTGGTGCTAAACCCTAAGAATTAGCTCTATCCTATGAAATTACAAGAGCAAGGACCATGTGAAATCAATTGGCCAAAACCAAGAAAATCAAAATGTGCCTTCCAATTCCAGGCAGTTGTAAGGTTAAAGATTCTTGATTATAAGCTTTCACTGACATATCACCCCACAGCCCTAATTATTGGATCATTTGAAATCCCAGCAATCCTTATTATTCCCTACTTCACAAGGCAAGAAATTAACACTTACAAAGGTTAAATGTCTTGCTGAAGGTCATCTAGCTAAGTAGGATAGCCAGGATTCAAACCCAGATCTCCCGACTTCAGAACCAGAACACTTCCCACAACTCATTTTCCCAGCAGTAGAGAATCATGCTCATCTCATGAATATTATTCAGTTAAGAGTATATATATATATATATATTTGTAACCAAAGCCCTAAAAATTTAGTATTAAGAAAAAGACATCCAGATGTCCCCAAGAGAGTGGCTATTCCCCTGCAAAGCCAAAATGTCAGTCATGTTCCACCAGGTGAAAAAATGCTTGCCAGTTGGCACTAGCAAAAGAGAGAGAGAGAGAGAGAGAGAGAGAGAGAGAGAGAGAGAGAGAGAGAGAATGTGTTGACAATGCATCATAAGCATTGACAGATGTCAGCTTTCCTCAGGTGAGTGAAAATTCCTGACGGTATAGGGACAGATGTTCTCCAGATAGTGAGACATCATGTTAAATGTCAACTCCAAGTGACTTCAAATGCTGGGCCGGGAGTTCCTATAAGCTGTCCATTAAATCAAATCTGCACTTGCCTTGTGTACTTGGACCACACTGGGTCCTGAGGAAGAGCAGAGAGAAGGGAAGCTATCCTGGGACTGGCTCACTGAAGCTGCATTTCAAAACAGTCCTAGAAGGAATTTAGGCCACGCCATAGAGAAGCTCCCACTTTAAAGAAAACAACTGTTATTTTTCAGGTTCAGGGGACTTTTAAACTGCAGTATTTAGACTTAAAAGATGACACCCGTGCTATTGTGGTTGTGAAGAAAATTGACCACCAGGTGGAATGAAGGACCAGCGTCGCTGAAATCTTTATGAGTAATCTGAAGTGAAACGCTTTAAACCAACTCACTTCTCAACCAGAGCTCTGCAGATGCTACACAAGTGACATCTTCCTTGTCATAAAAATGATGGACTGCACACCACGGAGGTATTCAAAATCAACGATTGCCAGAGACCACCTTCATTAGAAGTGTAGCACAGACCTGGGGCTCCATCCTGGGATATTACACCTCCCGCCTCCTCATAGACTGCTGATCTAAAAAGTCGTTGTGGATTTTAAAGGTAATGACTTTTGAATCAGCAACCAGAACTCAATGGGGTTCAGACACATATATATAACCTAGGTGCAGAGCCTGTGCAGAAAGACCATTCAAGCTTCCCCTGAGCGGCAGAGTGTGTGAGCAACAGGGAGAGAAATAGATGGGTCACACGCTTTACATTCAAATAGCACCAGTAGTTTAGTACTTTATAGCTGGCAAAGCCCATGGTCATGCATCTTGTCCTCCCCACATCCTGTGCAGTGATGAGGTGGGTATTTTCACATTTTCTACCTTTTTCAGATACCCAGCTAAGGCACGGACAGGTTAACTGATTTGCCCAAGGTCACACACATAGACAGTGACAGAGTTAGGACCTAAACTCCACTTTTCTTAAGTGAGATTCCTTCTGTTTCTACTACAGCAAGCTGCCTCTGTGAACTGTACCTACAAGGCACCCATGGCATTAACACTTGTCTTCAGCACTTCATAATTCACAAGCCCGCTACTTTGCACTATCTCATTTACCTTCTCAAAGCCCACAGGATACAAAAATTCGTTTCTACCCAATAGTTTCTATCCTCTAGTACAGTGGTCGGCAAACTCATTAGTCAACAGAGCCAAATATCAACAGTACAACGATTGAAACATCTTTTGAGAGCTAAATTTTTTAAACTTAAACTATATAGGTAGGTACATTGTTATTAATTTAATTAGGGGACTCCTAAGGCTTAGGAAGAGCCACACTCAAGGGGCCAAAGAGCCGCATGTGGCTCGCGAGCCGCAGTTTGCCGACCACAGCTCTAGTAGGATGAGTAAGAATGACAGCATTTTTCCAGATTGAGTGAATAATGGGGCAGTAAACTGGGACTCCTTCCTGACCATTGCCAGAATATTTGCATCTCTACCCCATGGACTAGGTTAGGAACCAACATAAGAACTTATAAGGCATGAACATTTGCTTTTTTTAAAAAAAATTACTAAGCCTTCCAATATCTACTATCACAATATAACAGGTCTTCCAAGGTCTTCCGCTAAATTAGCTTTTTGATGAAGACCAAGCTACTAGAAAGTTGAAAGTAATTAAAGTGCACATCTTTAAGGGATACCTTATAATTTCTGACCAGCCCCTGGCCTAGTTCATGTCAATAGTGAAAGTCCGCTCACATGCTTACAGTTTACAAAATGCTTTCATGTGCACAACGTCATTTAATCCCTACAGCAACATGATTGTTGGATATTATTTTTAGTGAACTAGAGGCTCGGTGCACAAAATCGTGCACTGGTGGGGGGTGTCCCTCAGCCAGGCCTGTCCCCTCTCATAGTCCGGGAGCCCTCAGGGGATGTCTGACTGATGGCTTAAGCCTGCTCCCAGCAGTCGGGCAGCCTTAGTGCTGCTGCGGAGGCGGGAGAGGCTCCCACCACCACTGCTGCACTCGCCAGCCGTGAGCCCAGCTTCTGGCTGAGCGGCACTCCCCCTGTGGGAGTGCACTGACCACCAGGGGGCAGCTCCTTCATTGAGCATCTGCCCCATGGTGGTCAGTGTGCATCATAGCGACTGGTCATTCCACCGTTTGGTCAATTTGCATATTAACCTTGTATTATATAGGATGTTTGTACTTGAGATAATCAAAGTTCAAGGATGCTACATGATTTGCCCATGTTTATGCTCCTAGGAAATATCAGAATGAGATGCAGGTATTAGATCCTGAGCCCAGGTTCTTCAGGCTGCCCCTGAGCAGTGTCAGTGAAGTCGTCCCCCAGCAGTGCTCCTCACCACAGCCTTCCATCTGCCATTGACCAAGTCTGCAGGAGGCCTTGCTCTCTCACACTGCTCTTTCTGTTTCTCTTTTCACTTACACACATTGCTTTTTTTCAATACTTTTCAATCTTTTTAGTCCCCAATCCAAGTTTTTTGCACCTTGCATGCCCTCCATATGTCCTTGCTCACCTCCTTATGAAACCTTTCCAAACCCTAACTCCTCCTCCCCGATGGCCTCTCTGGTTCAGAAGCAGCAAGATGCTTGTCTGAACATGAGCACCCACAAATGTGGGAAACCAGTGAAAACAGAAATAGTGAGCAAAAGCCACAAAAGTTGTCTGTCTTCCTCCAGCTCTTGCTGTGTTTCCAGGATTGTGGGGAAGGTGTTGCCTGTGATCCTGTCAGCGGGAGTCATTGCCTCTAAGCTCGCTGAATAAAATTTCCCTCCAGCACTTTCTTCCTCATTAGTGCTTTCTTGTCCTTGTCCTCAAGGCCCAAGGACTCTCCCAGTGAGGTGAGCCAGCCTGTAGGAGTGAGGGAGGAGCCCTCACTGCTGGGGGAGCACCTCTCTCTGCCAACAGCTGCGTGACTTTTCAGAGGACACACTGTGCCCTACGAGAGGAAGCCCCATGGTGAGCGAAGGTAGAGATTAGAAGGCCGGACGGAAAATCTCTCCCAGCCCGGCCTGGTGTGTTCATACTCTGGCAATTTACTGAACATGGCAACTTTCCAGTTACCTTTTGGAAAACCATAGATATAGATGATATAGATAGAGATTAGATATAGATATAGATATAGATATAGATATAGATATAGATATAGATATAGATAGACTCTTATATATAGATATAAATTCATATTTTATATTTTTCAATGCTTAGGAGGCACAGAAAGATGTGAGTGCATCTAACATTAAGCAAAGGAGTGGTTACCAGCAATTGGTCACATATATTTCTAATTTAGGAGCTTCTGGCCGGCCTTTATCCAGCCCTTTTATTACTTTTAATAGTAATTTATTGGGAAGTAAAGTGACTATAAATTTGCATCTACTCCTTCTTTATAATAGAAGAAAGGTAAGTTTTTCTTGAAAAAAAATACAGACTTGGAGACCACAGGAATCTGCTTGTCCCCACTTTCTTTCCGACTAATCCTGTGTGGACAAGGTAATGGCTCTGAGTCTTGGTTTGAGATGGGAAAGGTCACGAAGTTCTGTGGCAAAGGGAGAGTGAAGCCATGCAGGTAAAGTCACCCCTTCATGGGTTGGCGGCTGCCTGGCCTGCTAGGCCAATAGAAAAGCAGTGACTCTCCAGTTATTTCAAACAGCAGACTGAAATGTGTCTTTGACCTTAGTCATTGGCCTGGGACCTGCATGGGTGATGCCTGTCTGGAGACCACAGTGAAGCTGCATCCTCGTGCTTCTTTGAGAATATTCTCAAAGTCAGTGGGTCTCCCTTCAGCTTTCACTTTTCCTGCTGGTGACTTTACCCCTTTGGGACAGTTGGCACAGACCTTCACTAATCTGCAGCTGCTCGGATCCTGCCTCTGACTGGAATCAGAACAGGTTCCGCAGAGTTATGTGCTGAGCTTGGCAACATGCCACCCCCTTCCTCACTGCCTGCACCCCAGTCCGCACCCCTTAGTCAACAGCCACACACCATGCCTTAGAGTCTAAGGCTTAGACCTTGGGCACCAGATCCAGGGGATGGCTTCAGCATGGGGATGCAAGTTTCTGCACCTTCTAAAATTAGGTTGTGGCGATGGTTGCACAAGACTGTGAATCTACTGAAAACCGCTGGCTGGTACACTTTAAATGAGTGAGTTGTATGGCAGTTGAAACATACTGAGTTTTACGGATAAAAAGTAATATGATCTTTTTAAAACTCCATATAGATGTCTCAATTCTCCATTGGGGACCTCTGGGCATTACTCTCAGGGGGTTCAAGGGTTCAAGAATTTATGTTAAGTTGGTGTCCTCACTGGATGAAGTACTAAACAGAATGTAAAGCCTCCAGTGAACCAGGCAGTTCCTCATCACTAAGTACTGCCCCATAATTTGAGCACCTGCCTCTCTGGGATAATGATGTCTCCTCAAGCAGCAGAAACCAAGCTTTCACAGGAAAGAAAGGTGACAGCGTGGGTTATTCTGTGTCTTCCCTCACAAGGCTCAGGATAGCACCAGCAGACCCAGAGCAGAGCACCCGCTCAGAGCTAACTGCACTGCGTGCCCACGGGACGGGTGCGGACTCAGGTCCCATCTACGTGAGACTTCAGGAGCCCTTAACAGAGTGAACCATAACATGTTGGTGATAAGTTCTTTTGGTGAAAGGTGAATTCTCATTAAGTTTTATCTTGAGGTGTGCTATTAGATGGCTTGGTCCATCCAATTCACAAACAAAATATAATCACTGTTAAAATTATCATGATGGTGACTCAAATGAGATTATCCTCATCCTCAAAATCAAGGTCAATAAAAGAAACACTGAATATCAAACACATATTTCCTGTCTCTGTCATGGTAAAACACGATTTTCCACCTTAAAGTAATGATCATTTGAATGTGACTAGTTTTGTACATTTGTTTGCATTCCATTTCCAAATTTGCTTTGGTTTCATAGCCATAAAGGAGTCACAAGACACAAGGATTTATCCTTACTTTTATATTGAAACCTAGTAATGCAGGTTTATAATACTAGGAACACTGGAAAATGATTTTTCCTTTTGAAAGGGTCAGTACTTGACACAAGGTTGAGAAATGTGCCATTAGAATATTTCCTACTTTCTTTTCTCTTCCAGAAAAAAAGCAGAAAAGTGTTCCTGTGCTCCCCGAGATTCTCAGGAGCCAAGAATGACATTCTCTGACCAGCCCTTGGCTTCCACAGATCTGATTTTAAATCAGCTGCAAAGGAGAATTGCTCCCCAATAACCAAGAACTCTGCTGACTCTGACACAGTCATTCACTGCTTGGAAAGCGGCGTGGAGAACCGGCACACACCCCACATGCCAGAGCCCAGCCACCCTGCCGCTCACACCGCACGGAGGCCAGACAGGGCCCCTGGGCTCTGAATCCGCAACACTTATTCAGACTCACCCAGGTGTTGCTCACAGCAGACGAGGAATACCTTCCCCACCACCTCGCCCAACCATAGAGAGCTGAAGGCCTTCCTTTTACACATTTTGGAAAAACATCTGAGCTCCTCAGAACGGAGAGGAGCATGGGAAAATCCCGCCAGGTCTGACATGCTGTCGGGTTCAGACAGCTTATTCACTACAGAGAGGTGCTTATGGCGTTTCAAATAGGCCGACGTTGCCGGGACTGCTTTCCCATCGCTATCCTCAACAGGAAGCAGTCTCCAAATAAGCATAGTCAGTTGCCAGTAAAGTGAAATTGTTACATTGGAATTAGAATAATGCAAATAGAATCTAAAATTCACTTAAAAGAAAAAGATAAAGCCTTAGCCGGGTAGCTCAGTTGGTTAGAGCGTCGTCCTGATGCACCAACATTGTGGGTTCGATCCTCGGTCAGGGCTACGTACAAGAATCAATCAATGCACTTAAAAAAGAGAGATAAAGCTAGTTATGGGCTGAATTGTTGACATTCTAACTTCTAGTACCTGAAAATGTGGCTGTATTAGGAGTCTTTACAGAGGTAATTAAGGTTAAATGAGGGTATGAGGTTAGGCCTAATTCTTACAAGATAAGGAGATGGGGACACAGGCACACAGAGGAAAGACCGTGTGAACATACCGGAAGACATGCCAAAAAGAGAAGCTATTAGAAGAAACCAACCATGTTGACCCCTAGATGTTGAATTTCCAGCTTCCAGAACTGTGAAGAATTAATTTCCCTTGTTTAAGCCTCCCAGTCTGTGGTCCTTCGTTGTAGTAGGTGTAGAAAACTAACACAAGACTTTGCCAAATGAACCCCTTACTTTATGAACTGCTTCTTAATTACGAAGAACTTTACCTTGTTTAATCTAACAACTGTCCTTATTTTCCTGATGAGTAAACTGAGACTCATATTGCTCAGACTCACTGAATGAATTAGTGTCAATGCTAGAATTCAAAGTCAGCTTTCTTTATCCCTACTTCAGGGCCCTTACTACCAGTACTTTAGGTCTTTGGGCTATGAATTTGAAGTAAAAAACCAGATTGCAAATAATACCTTAAATAGAAAAGAGATCAAGCTATTTTAAATGCAAACACATAAACAATAATTTTCATCAGTGTACCCCTTAGGCTGAATCAAAAGGGGCCTGTGCCCCATAGCTTACACTTTAGAGGGCCCTGCATGGATTAGAGAACACCTAAAAATAAATAAACAAATGTGCTAAAGAACATTCCGACACCTTAGTCACTCGAGATCTGCTGCTGGGCACTGACAAGCCAGGCCCAGAACTTTAAACCTCTGCTCTGGCAACTAACACTGTTCAGGTCCCAGGTAAACGCCACTTTGAGGCTCTAGCCCTAAGTCCTTAACACAAAGGAACTGTACTTGAAGACGTTTTGCCACTTGTCCAACACTGGAGGCAGACACAACTTCTGGGCATGGAGAGAACTTGTGCTTAAGTCAGCAAAAAGACAAATTAATTAACTCGTCGAATCCTTTCTCTAAGACGGCATGAATACAATGGAATTGTGCACAATGAAGTACATTTCCCAGTGACATTGACAGGGAGTAGCCACAGGTGGTTAGCCAGCTAGCCCTGCCCCTGATCAGGATGGGGGGGCTGATCTGGGGTGAGGTAGTGCATGGGGAGGGGCTGCATGAGGTTGGCCGGTTGACTCTGCCCCATATTGGGGGGGGGGGGGCAGTCAGGGGCAAGGCAAGCCAGGGGGAGGGTCTGCAGGCCAATTGGGGTGGGGCAGGCCAATCAGGGACAGGGGGGAGGGTTGCGGGGGGGGGTGGCCAGCTGACCCCCCCCCCCAAATTGGGCCAGTTCACTGGCTGCAGTGGCATCATAGTGACCGGTCATTCTGGTCGTTCCAGTGTCCCAGTTGCTGGTTTTTTATATATATAGATTACACTGTGATTAGTTTAACAGCTGACCAGACACCCGGGCACTTATTATGCTTTTATTATATAGGATATTCACATCATGTTTGAAGTGTAATACTGAGGTTTTACGTTGGCACCTAGCTGGACATTGGATGTCAGAAATATAAATAGTTTTATTTTATAAAACATCAAGTAAAGTCTAGTTAACCTTTCAAAAATTAAATTTAAAAATGTTAGCTTTATTTAAGCGATTTAATTTAAAGTCTTTGAAAATATATGTGAAAAATAATGTTATATTTTTGACTTTGGTGTTGATTCATCTTTTTCATGAGAATATATTTAAATCTTGTGTATCTTGACTACAAGAGCATTTTCAATTATTTAGATGATCACTGTGAATAGAACCCAATTTGTGTGAAAATCACATAATTAGTGGTTTTTGCTGGTTAATGGAAAAGAATATATTTAATGGAATAAATATCAGGTAATTTATGAATTATGTATGTCTTCATTTTATTCTCATGCAAATGTCACCAACTCATTAAAACAATTCTCAGGCATGTATACTAATTTTTAAATTCAGTCATCTTTGGTATTTTGCCGACTTTCAGTCATTAAAAATACAAAGCTTTACACATATTTGCTATTGCCCTGATGAGGGTATATTTGTCAAGGTGGGAAGATAAAATCTATTTTACAGAGCAGTCTGTTAGCTTGATTTATAAGTTCTAAGTTCTAAATTCTTAGACATATGGTATGCAGGCTCCCATTTGTACTATTGCTCCAGGACTCACAAATGTTAGGGCAAGCGTGGATTTTATCATCTCCCAGAGGTTTCTCTTTGATGGTATTGTCTGCATTTATGAGCACCTGTTTTGTATCAGGCACTGTGCTGTCGGGGAGGTTGAGCAGATGCCCAAGGCTCAGGCCCTGCTTTTGTGAGGCTTGGAATATGTAGGCATGGCAGCAGACACAGACAGGTAATAGAAGTAACTACCCAACAAGAGAGGTACATCCCATTAAGTCACCTTCAAAAAAGGGTAGTGAACTGTATCTGGGACCGTCAGGAAAGGTGACCCACAGTTGAAATCTGAGGTAGGTTTTGAGGGACAGAAGGTTGTTCCTAAGGAGAAGGAAGGAGCCATGAAGCGGCATGGCTCTCAGTGAGGCATGGCTGCACCAGGGAATAAAGGCAGAAGCAGCAGGAACCGGCCAGGCCAGCTTTGTAGCCCACACCAAGGCACCTCCAGTGTATTCCCGAGAGGTGTTGTGAGCCTCTGAAGGTATTTAAGCAAGGAAATAAAATTAATAGACTAGAATTTAGAAAAAAATATACTGAAGGTTCTGTGAAAAATTGATTATGGAGAGGTTGGAAGCAGGAAAAACCAATTACAAATCAAAGGAAGAAAGGAGGGGCCCAGATTTGAATGGTAAAGGGGATGAACCCGAAATGACAGACTGGAGATACACTTCATCTTTTCAAGTTTTATTTGTGAGCCAATATAATTTCTTAAGTGCACACATATACATGTGTAGAAGCACATACATGTGGCTGGCCAATCTGTTGACTCAATTCAGACATCCTCCCTATAACATCCCAGATGGCCCAGTATCCAGGTGCAGCTTGAAACCTATAGTATAAGAAGATGCAGTTATTCCCAGGGGTCACCCATCCTGCTATCAGACCACTTGATGTCTAGAAAGTGATCCTCTATGTGGAACAGAAACCCACTTCTATAAAACTTTACTTACTGGTCCAGTGCTATCTTTTGTAGTAACAGAATTCTTGCCACTGGAAATCAGAACTGATAGGCTCTCACATAATCCAGCGAGCTGTTGTATTTTCCCTGAGTTATCTATTTCCAGGCTAACTGATCCCAGGCCCTTACTTCTCTCAAATGATTCTGAGGGGTCTCATAGCCCACTCTAAGCTTGCTCTTCCCACCACCAGCAGGGGCGGTACCAGGATCAGCAGCCTAGTGCCCCAGCTCCAGACACATTCTAGTTCATCAGTGTCTCCCTTAACATGCAGCACCTTGAAATACTTCATAATTCATCATTTCCCCTGTTCACACTGTCCTTTCTCATAACTAATATAGATGGCTGAAGTTTGAATGCAATTTTTCACCTTCAGGGCACATTTTTATGAGATTTACCATGAAGGTTTCATTTCCCTACTCAGAATATATGAAGATTTTTTATTTACTCCACCAACAGGAGATAGAGAGAGTATCTACTTTGTCAAAGATCTGGGGTTACAATTTAAACAGAGCTCCCCAACAGACGTTACTTGCCAACAACGAAGCAGCTGCTGACAAATCTGCAGAGGCCACGCGTTTTGCTAATGGCCTTCTCTTCCTTGACATGTGGGCTTGACGGGGCATCTCGCACCCTCCCCTGTTTTGTAAAGTCTGGCTTGGGCACTGAAAATTCAAGCTTTCACACCTGGTCGCCTCTGCCTGCTCAAGCCTTAATCAGAAATAGAAACTGTTGTTTCTGTTATCAGATCACAGCATACTTTAAAAAACCAAGGTGTTGGGGACTATCTTCTTGTCTGTCTTGCCTTCCCTCATCCTTTCTTACTTTGCTTCTTCATGGAATCCCCAAACAAAGGCTAGGAGGAACCTTCAGAAGCACCAAAGCCATGCCCTCCCCCTGCCGGGCTCAACCCTCACCAGCAATAATTAACAATAATGAAGTCCAAATCATTGCAAACTCAGAGGGATTTGGCATATCCACAGGAACCCCCAAGGATAATGGTGTGACAATCTGACAACTCTTGGCCCCAGACTGTAGACACCTACATGCATACAACACATCATGGGCTCTCTGATATATAATCAAGATTGCTTGCGCAAGCTCTAGTGAAACATACACACTTTTATGAAAACAATGAGACTTTATTTTATTCTCAAGATTCCTTTTTTTTTTTTTAATATATTTTATTGATTTTTTTACAGAGAGGAAGGGAGAGAGATAGAGAGTTAGAAACATTGATGAGAGAGGAACAGAGAGAGGAACATCGATCAGCTGCCTCCTGCACATCCACTGGGGATGTGCCCGCAACCCAGGTACATGCCCTTGACCGGAATCGAACCTGGGACCTTTCAGTCCGCAGGCCGACGCTCTATCCACTGAGCCAAACCGGTTTCGGCAAGGTTCCTTTTTTTTTATCTGAGCATCGCATGTCCAGAAGGCAGTCCTCTACATGAGTGGATATGGAAATCCATAAAATGCCAGCCTTCAGGGGGCCATGGTTCCTATACGGAATTCTCCTTCCAACATTCGAGAGACCTCCAGCACCCTCCTTGAAGGGGAAAAAGATATTAAAATGCATCATTTCTTTCCCAGGATAAACAAATTAGTGCAATTACTCTCTCTGGATAAAAACATGTTTAGGTGGATTCGGGATACTCCATTTAAAATATCCGTTACCCTCAAATCAAATTTTCACTGCTAGTGAGTGGCAAGGAGCGATGCCCTGGGATCAGCGAGCCGCTAAGATGCCTTCTGCTGGAGTGTTTAATTTCATTTTCCTCTCCGCAAATAAGCATGCTTGGAGCTGATGCCTTTCCTTCCTCTGGAGTAATCGAAAAATTTAATTCACATTAAGCCAGAGAGGATGGTGTTTTTCCCTAAGGTCACTCAAGTCAAACATTTTAAACCTCTAACAGCCCATCAGTCAGAGATGCCTGTCTCATCCTTTCCTGACGAAGTGCCTCCTGGAGCCAAACAAAGCCTCCCACCCTGCCCACCCCACCCTCCACCCCATCCCACTCAGAGCCCACATGAAAGGTCCTCCAAGGAGGCCGGAGGGGTGATCCCCACCATGGTTCCTAGGACGCCCACGGTGCATGTTCCAGGCACCCCCTCCCTTTGGAGATGTCTGAGTTTCTGCTTAAAAGATTAATGTGAGTGGGGACCTAAAGCCTCTTTGCTACTGCAATTTGAACTGCAAGCAGCTTACTCGAGATTGAGTATTTCACCAGGGCCAGGTTATGCTTCAAATCTCATCATCCCTCCCCTAAAAACTAATAACATTTTGCACTTAGGCGCTGCCTTTCCTCAACCCCAGGTAACAAGTGACACACTGTAAGAACTCAGATGAGTAAATCATTAGTTGTTCAGAATGCCTTGCGTAATTACTTTCTGATTGTCATGCATAAGGACTCAATCAAGCCCAATGACATCCATGCATATTTCTCTTCTATTCAGGCATAAAATGTGTGCAGTGACTTACAAATGACCAATTTCTCATGAACACAATCAAAGCCCATCATCACCAAGATGATCTGGAACCAGGGATGTTGGAGGTGCTCTGCTCATGGGTCACAGGGATTGTTATCAGAAAGGCCAGGGAGCTTCCAGGGATAGGAGAAACATATAAGAAGGGTCTAAATATTCTTAATTAGAAAAATATCTAAGAGGCTCAATTCTCCTTGCAAAGATAATTCATTTCTTTCTTTTCCTTTCTTTTTTAAGGAAGGAAAGGTAATGTAGTCGAGCAGAGTGAGGTCTTGTAAGACGGTCACCTAACTGGGTTCCTGGATTTTTCTTTACCTCAATTGCAGAGTTAGAAATCCATGCTTCAAGGCGGAAGCATGTGGCCCCAGGGACTGAATCAGAGAGTGCCAGGAGAGCAGGCCTGGAAAAGGGGTGGAGGGACATGTAGAAAGGATAGTGGTGGGTCTGTTTGGTGGGAACCTTGGTCAGCTCCCCTGGTCTCATGCCCTTGTCAGGGAGACAATGCTCCACACTCAAGTTTAAGTAGAGTAAGTTGGCTTTTCTAGTGAGCCTTCATTTGAGCCCAGATTGATTCCTGCCCTTCTCAGCTATGTAGGGTTCATTGCTTCACACCACATCAGCCCTGGGGACCCTGTAGCATCTCAACAACAGTGATGACATAGCACATCCCCCACAGACCCTCCCACAGATCACAGAAGCCCCCAATCCTTCCAAATCCCTTTCTGTAGGTTCCCCATAGGGTGTGGCATTAATAGTCTCCCTTTTCCTTTCTTGGTGCCACCATCTCCTCTATGGGCTCCCTGGGAGCTAAGCTACTGTTCCACTGCTACTCCGGGCTCCCTGTCCAATGCCCCACCCCTTCCAGGCTGCTCCAGCAGGGGCTGGGAAGGGAGCAGGAGACAAGCTCTCCTCCCCCCATCCACAGGGAATTCCATTACTGGACTATGACTACCACTGCCCTGCATCCTCCTTTCTCAGGATTTGATGGAGACTCTGGGATGCAGTCACTTTCCTTGGCTTCTTTCTCACAGCACTCTCACCACCTCCCCCGCCCCCACTGCTGCAGCACTGTCCTCTAACCTGGCACTGGGCCTTAAACACTCCAGAACTAAGAACCTTTGTCTGCCAATGACTTCATTGATTTAAACAAGCATGGAGTTTGCCACACTGCATTTAATTTTTTATATATGGTCTCATTGAACCCCAGGTCAGGGACACAGTGAGGCCTCAGACACAGACCAGACTTGTCACTGGGATGCCCTTGTGGCTGCTGCTCTCCCTCTGTGCATTTCAGTGTGTCCACATCACTTCTCTTGCTGCTGCTCAGCATTCTCAGCTTCTCAGGTTACACACAGCTCCCACAGAGGCTGGAAGCTCTGAGCCCCAATTCCATATTTCAGGGAAGGAACAGGACTGGCCACCTTGGCTTGGGGGCCCAGCCCTGGATTAATCAGCTGTGGCCAGTAGGTCCCACTGACATCATAGAACATGGTTGTGGAGGGAGTCATCAGAGTGGAGAGACAGTTTCCTGTGAGTGTGTAAAACAGGTCTTCAGTGCTGGCCTCTGAGCAAGGTTATGAATTTCAACTCCTCCTCCCTGCAGGCAGAGTTCTTTCCCTACATTATAAATACAATGGCATGGAGGTCATTGCTACTGAAGGATGAAGGACACAGGAGGCATAATCCAGAAGAGAACGACTTCAGTCCCAGAGACCAGTCTGTGTTGCCCCTGTGAGGCACCCTCACCCCTTCCCCAGTTCTCACAGCTTACCCCTCATGCCAGCCACGCACGCACACACCTACACAGCAGTTGCGCCATGGTGGGCTCACACCTGCTGCACACAGCTCGTGTAGGCGCCGGGGCAGCATAGCACTTTGGGGGCAGGCCAGTCTGGCTCTGACACTGGTTCTACCACTTAACACCTGACTTTCCACCTTCACGCCAGTCATTTACCCCTTCTGAACCTCGTTTTCCTCAGCTACAAGTGGACACAATAATGCCCATTTAAAAGGCTTGAAATGAGCTAACATGTGCCGTGCCATTACAACTGTGCCTACTGAGTTGTAGGTGCTCAATAGTAGGTTCCTCTGGCTATTATGATCGTTGTTGTTTTTAATATTAATCTTTCTAATAAAACCTGAAAATGCCATTTTAAAATAGGCAACCAATCTTCAGGTTGATTTCATAATTGCAGATTCTACACCATGTTCCAAAGGAATTGGACAGCACATTCCAATAAAGCAGATGGTTAAAAATAATGCAGATGGTAAATGTAAGGCCCTCTGAGGTTCTCTTTCTTTATTTGTATTTTCTGACACATGCAGAGAATGTCATCTTCTAGTCAGAACTGTGGTAAGAATGAAATAAGAAAAAATGTATAAAGCACTAAGCACTGTGTCTAGACATGGAACATATTCAACATGTGACCATTGCTGTTTTTATTACTGTAAATAGCATGATTATGGCTACTATTATATTACTAGTCTTAAGAGGAAAAGTGCTTATATATTCATTGGCAAATCCTTTAAGGCAATCATTCCACAGACTACTGTGCAAAGCCAGGTAGCTTCCTTTCCTAGTTAAGCTTGAAATTTATTTATGTGTATATATAAGAGTATATATATATATATATATATATATATATATATATATATATATATATATATATATATATATATGCCTAAGTGACCGTTACAACTGAACAACCAGAACAACTGATAGACCAGTCACTACCAGGGAACAGATGCTCAATGCAGGAGCTGCCCCCTGGTGATCAGTGCACGGCCCCTCCTGTGGTCCCTCTCCCCGACCAGCCAACCTCCTGCAGCCCCACCCCCTGCTGCTGGCCAGGCAACCTCCACAGCCCCTCTCACTAGTTGGCTGGCTGGCCCCCTGATAGGCCTCAATCGCCAGCCAGGCCAAGGGACCTCACCTGTGCACGAATTTGTGCACCAGGCCTCTAGTATACATATAATTTACATAGATAGGATAATGTATACATCAATAAATAAAACTCAAAGTAATGTAAAATAAAACATTTTAATATATTTTTAATTTTTATTTATTAATTTTAGAGAGAGAGGAAAGGAGAGAGAGAGAATGAGAGAGAACATTGATTTCTTTTGTTCCACTTATTGATGCATTCATTGGTAGATTCTGCGATGTGCTCTGACCTGGGATCAAACTCACAACCTTGGAGTATTAGGATGACACTCTAACACACTGAGCTACCCACCCAGTCAGGGCAAAACAAAATATTTTAAAAATGGAGAGAAAGTCATCCATCACCACAGTCATGGGAAGCGGCAGCTTTTGGGTGGTCCTCGCTGGCTGCAGCTCCTGTTAAGTGCCAGACTGCTTTCTTGCTTGGGAAGCTTCCTCATTTCTGTTTGAAATAAGTGCCTTACAACCTCAAGGCAAACTATACAACTTCCCACCGCACCTTGAGCAGCCTGTCTCGATGTCTGTGACCCAGATTCACCATTCATTCCAAAGGGAACTCGCCAGGGAGAAAGAAATGTTGGCTTTAAAAACATGGGCACCTTCCCCCGCACTGGGCTTCGACCTGGCCGGCTCATTGCTCGCTGATGTGCAATGAATCTTAAGGCAATCCACCAGGAGGGGATTCTGGTTCAAGAAAGAGAGGGGTGAGTGGCAATGAGGGAAGATGGAAGGCAGAGATACCTGCTGTGGACCTACTGCACACAGGATCCCCTGTGCCTAGAAAATTCACAGCTGGCTGAAGCCATGACATCTCTTGGCCGGGGCCCGCCAGAGATATCTTCTTTAGGAGGGACAGGGAAGCGCTGCCCTCTGCTGATGCGTGATTTGCTCTCTGTGTTAGGTATTGATTTTCCTTCAGTGGAATAGCAAAGGCATGAGAGCATGAAGAAGAGAGAGGTGGTACCCTTCCCCCATCACGGGCTCAGAGTGATGAGTCAAAGCTACTGTGAGCCATTCCTTATCTTGCACATTTGATGAGAAATTGAGCCCGGGACTCTCTGCTCTAGAGATAGCTGTGAGAACGAGAGCATGCGATGAGCCTCTCTGGGAAATGCTTTCCCCTGCTCTTATCACTGTCTCCAGTCACGTACAGTCTATTCAGGGTGTTGATTACCATATTAAAAGCATCCACATACAATTTCAATACAATGAAAGCATGGCTATATATAGACTTGATTCCCCTTCCCAAGCAGAAATTGTTGTCTTCTTTATTCCCCTAAGTTTCTCAAGAATTCTGCCAATTGTTAAGCATATTTATCAAAAGATTCTGTTCATATCAGGGAGACTGATTCATACAAAGCAAAGGTTTAGGCTGAGCTGATCAAGCGATTCTGCCTCTTCGGTGGGGAAAAATTGCTTCTGTGTAAGAACTAATACCCACCTGGTTTCAAGCCTCAGCCACTGGCAAACGTGTCACAGCAAGAGACGTTTCCTGTTTCTTTGACAGATTGGCCCAGGGCTGAAACTTAATCTACTGTGTCAAAAGTGGTAGGTGGTGGGGAAAAGCAGAGAATCACTAAACCTACTCAGATTTTCACAGAACTTGGAGACTGGTATGGGTTGTTGTTGATAAACAGAAAGTGTCAACACTGCAAAAAGAAGCAATAAAAGACCATTATAAACCTCTACATTTGTTTTTATTTTTTTATTTTTTATTTTTAATATATTTTATTGATTTTTACAGAGAGGAAGGGAGGGGGATAGAGAGTTAGAAACATCGATGAGAGAGAAACATCGATCAGCTGCCTCCTGCACACTCCCCACTGGGGATGTGCCCGAAACCAAGGTACATGCCCCTGACTGGAATCGAACCTGGAACCCTTTAGTCCTCAGGCCGACGCTCTATCCACTGAGCCAAACCGGTTAAGGCTTACATTTGTTTTTAATGATAAAATATTCACACCAAAAGTAAGATATGGACATCCACATGCAAAAAGAATAAATCTTGACACTGACCTTACATCTTCATAAAAATGAATAAAAAATGGGTCAGAGGATTAAATGTAAAATGCAAAACTCTAAAACTCCCAGCAGATATAGGAGAAAGCTTAGATGACCTTGGCTGAGTATGGTGATGACTTTTTAGATATAACACCAAAGCCATGATCCATGAAAGAAACAATTGATAAACTGGACTTTATTAAAATGAAAAACTTCTGCTCTTCAAAAGACACTGTCAAGAGAATAAGAAGACATGCCGCACACTGAGAGAAAAAAAGGGAAAGAAACCCTGCTGTCCAGAATTTATAAAGAACTCTTAAAACTCAACAATAAGAAAACAAACAACCTGATTAAAAAAGTAGGCAAATATCCTGAACAGACACTTCACCAAAGAAGATAAGCAGATGGCAAATAAGCATAAGAAAGGATGTTCCACATCATATGTCATCAGGGAAACGAAAATTAAAATAACAATGAGCTTCTCCCAGCTACCAGTGAGGTGCTTCCTGGGGAAGCGAAGGCCAGGTGGGGAGAGGCCTTCGCTCCATCAGCCACTAGCATGGATGGCAGTGCCTGCCCAGCCTGCGCCCACACCATGGTCTTCGTCTCCTCTTGCCTGCATCTCCTCGCCCTCAGCCTGAGGATGAGGAGGATAAGATCAATGCCCCCATTAAAACAGCTCGTGTAAATGTGAACCTTTCTGGCGCAGGCTTTTTTTGCAAAGGCTCTGGCCCATGTCAACATTGGGAGCCTCATCTGCAATGCAGGGTCTGGTGGACCTGCCCTGGCCGCTAGCGCTGCACCAGCAGGAGGCCTTGCCCCCTCCACCCTGCTGCCCAGCTGAGGAGAAGAAAGTGGAGGCAAAGAAAGAAGAATCTGAGGAGCCTGGGGGTGGCATGGGCTTTGAGCTTTCTGACTAAGCCTCTTTGGTAACACTTCCAATAAAACGCTGAGTTCTGGAATAAAATTTAAAAAATACTGATGAGGTACCAAAGTGCTCCAAAATCCAGGACACTGACAACACCAATTGCTGACAAGGATGTAGAGTAACAGGAACACTCGTTCATTGCTGGTGGGAATGCAAAATGGTGCAGCCACTTTGAAAAACAGTTGAGCAGTTTCTTACAAAAGTAAACATATTTTTATCATATCACCCAGCAATCATGCCCTTTGGATTGTACCCAAATGAGCTGAAAACTTATGTCCACACCAAAACCTGCACACTGATGCTCACAGCAGCTTTACTCATAATTGTCCAAACTTGGAAATGACGAAGATGTCCTTTAGCAAGTTAATGGACAAATAAACTGTGCTACATCCAGACAATGGAATATTATTCAGCACTAAAAAGAAATGAGCTACCAAGCCATGAAAAGACATGGAGAAAACTTAAATGTATGTTACTAAGTGAGAAATGCCAACTTGAAAAGCCTACATTCTATATGATTCCAGCTGTGTGCCATTCTGGAAAAAATAAAGCTACGGAGACTGTAACAAGATCAGTGGTTTCTAGAGGTTGAGGGAAGGAGGGATGAATAGATGGAGTGAGAGGGTTTGTAGGGCAGTGAAATACTCTGATGATGCTATAATGATGGTTACATGTCATTACACATTTGTCCAAGCCCATAGAATGTACTACACTAACAGTGATCCCTGAGGTAAGCTATGGTGATAACAATGACTGGGTGATAATGATGTGGGATGTAGGTTCATCCAGTGTAACAAACACAGCCTCTGGTGGAGGATCTTGAGGTAGGGGAGACTCTGCATGTGTGAGTCAGGGAGTATTTGGGAAATCTCTATACCTTTTTCTCAATTTTGCTGTGAACTTAAAACTGCTCTAAAAATAAAACCTACTTAATAGGGGGGAAAAAAGATGAAGTGACATAATGATGAAGTTCCTACCCAGGGGAGGGAAAAGGGAAGATGGGGAGGAAGTAATAGACTTAGCAATGAGATTTAAAAGCTGAATTTGCTGCTATCTCAAAGCTGCAATGAAGTGTCCATTGCAATAAACCTTTGTCTATTTTTGGGTTGGTTCTATGTTCCCATGTCACCACTGCTCCTTTTTCTTTCCTGCCCTCGCTTGTTGCTCCCACCCATCCCCTCTTTGCTTCATTCTTTCCATTTGTACCTGTTTCCTGTTTACTTGCTAACCACCCTTTAGGGTCTGGTTTCTGGACTCTGAATCTTCTTACCATACTGTAATTAGGAACCTTAGTCATTTCTTCACCTCTACAGCAGACACACACCTCTTGACTTGATAGGATGAAGTGATGCTGAAGCCAGCATCCTCACTACCTATATAACCAGAAAACATTTGTGACATACATGCAAATCATCAGAGAGCATTCTGGAAAACACAGCAACTTTCAAAGAGAATATCTTCATAACCCTTGTCCTCAAATATGGCCACCATAAATAGATAGATTTCTCTAATTAATTCTATAATTCTTATTGAAGCACTGAAGAAGACATGGTTGTTGACCTTGGGGAGAGGAGGACTATCTAATGTGGAAGATAGGCTTACATGCAAACAATTATAGTGCAGTGTGCTTAGTTCAACACTGGAAGAATACTCAGAGAAGGATGATCATGGAGAACATAATCAGCATTATACAGATATGATAAAGAAAAGAAAGGCTTGCAGAGGAGTGGGGGGAGCATTTAAGAGGAATCATGAAGGAAACATGGGCATTTCCCAGGCTGTCAGAGCAAGTCAGGGTACAGCAGAGGTGCAGAAGCAGGAAGGTGCCTACGGGGCTGGGAGACTTGCCTGTGTTCCCGAAGCAGCGAGACAGACAGGGTGTGGAAGGGGGTGTGTCCGGGTAGAAATGGGTCAGATTGGGAAAGGCCCTTCCCTTCAGGTCACACAAGGATTTGGCCATCATTCTTGAAGAAGCCTTTGAAGAATTTTCTGGATTAGTTTCCACATGGGGAAGCAAGTAGGGAAGGGATATCAGAAGGCCAAACAAGGGATACAGCAGCAACAGTGTCAGAAGAGAGGAGAGCAGTGAGCTGAGAAATCTGAAGAAAGGAAGAATGAGCAAGATGCTTTCTTTGGGAATGGAAAGTAAGGGAAAGCGAAGAGCCAAGGATGCGCCAAGGTACCTGGCTCAGGCAGCTAACACATGGCTGTGTTGTTCACTAAGATGTGAAATATAAGGGCAGAGGATGCAGACTTTGTACAGAGATGGAGATCCCAGTCCCTGGCACAAGGAGGTGCTCATTAGTTGAATGAATGAATGAGGAATAAATGTCAAAGAGCAGCATCATGCTTAAATACACTTCTCATCTGCAGTGTGCTACGTCCATATGGCATGAACATAGGAACGACCCAATTTGCAGAATCAAAGGACAACCAACCACATTTGTCATGTCCCAATCCCAGGGACTTTTGTCTCATAGCACAACCTCTCAATCCTCCCACTGTCAAAAGCCCCAGCCCCACCCTAGCCAGTGTGGCTCAGTTAGTTAGGCTTCGTCTTGTGCACCAAAACATTGTCAGTTCAGTTCCCAGTCAGGGCCCATGCCTGGGGTTGCTTGCTCAATCCCTGGTAGGGGGTGTTCAGGAGGCAGCTGATGGATGTTTGGTTCTCACATCAATGTTTCTCTCTCTCTCTCTCTCTCTCTCTCTCTCTCTCTCTCTCTCTCTCTCTCTCCCTCCCTCCCCTTCTTCCTTCTTTTCTCTCTAAAACAGCGGTTCTCAACCTGTGGGTCACGACCCCTTTGGCGGTCGAACAACCCTTTCACAGGGGTTGCCTAAGACCACCCTGCATATCAGATATTTACATTACGATCATAACAGTAGCAATATTACAGTTATGAAGTAGCAACGAAAATAATTTTATGGTTGGGTCACAACATGAGGAACTGTATTTAAAGGGCCAGAAGGTTGAGAACCACTGCTCTAAAATATCAATAAAGTAAAATCTTTTTTTTTTTAAGCCCCAGTCCTATCCTCTAGCTGAGCAGGCGGTCCTCACCACTGTAGTATACAGGATTGCACTTCAGCTCTGAGAGCCATGTGTAGGGCGCACCTTCTCTCAGGTCCTCATTTCTAATCAAAAAGCGATGGTGCCCACTCCACCCACTGCCCGCCCTCCCTTCATACGCATTTTGAGAAGATAAGTTGTCTAATGTAACTGGTCACATTGTGTATTGTAAAGGTATGTTAATGTAAGCCCACTTGTGAGATACTGTTCCATAGGAACAAAGCCTTATAGTCCAAATCAGGTCGCTTTCGGTGAAGCTCATTCTTTAATGTCTTTTTCTTGCTGGCGCTGCATAACCCCAGATTTTATCTCCAAAGCTGCTCTCTCATATGTGGCACCAAAGCCAATAGTTTAGGCTGTTGTCGTAATAAATTGGTGGTGATTTTTGAGCACTTGTTGCTTGGCAAGCAGCATGCTACACAGTTATATAGATTATCTCATTAGTCCTTACTGCACCATAGCAACAGTGTTAACTACCTCCTTTTTTTTTTTAGTTGAGGAAACTGAATCTCAAAACTGTTAATGAAAATGCTCAAGGTCCCTTGCTAAGTAGATGGAGCCGCCAGGATTTATGCCCGGTTGTCTAAATCTCCTAGTCATTAGGCTGTACGTGAATCAAATGGCAAATTGCTGGCTTTAGAACTACCCACAGATAACTTCACTGGCTGAAACCTGAAAGCATGTGCTAGATTTTCCTTTCCCTGAAGTCTCCTTGCTTAG
This sequence comes from Myotis myotis, assembly GCF_014108235.1. Classification (NCBI taxonomy): domain Eukaryota; kingdom Metazoa; phylum Chordata; class Mammalia; order Chiroptera; family Vespertilionidae; genus Myotis; species Myotis myotis. Next base: position 165,474,435 of record NW_023416313.1, read on the forward strand.
AAATGCATAGAACATCGAGGCAGAGAAGCAAAACGCTACAAAGAGCCCTCAGATGTGCTATGCATCTTTTAGCCAGTGCAATTTTTACTTTTAAGAAAATAACAAGGACACCTTCCTCTAAAACTTCCTTCAGTTCTCATATTCCTGTGTGTGTGTGTGTGTGTGTGTGTGTGTGTGTGTGTATGTGTGTGTATGCATGCGTGCAAATGCATGTGGTAGAATTCTACTCCCAACTTTTTATCTGCAAAGGACTGCCATTCAAAGCAAGCTGACAAGAGAAGGAAGGAGGTACAGTCACCGCCTATCTGTGCATTTTCTCTAACCACCTAAATGAGGGCCATTATCAGAACTGAGATTAATCATGGCACCCAAAACCTCTACAGGCAAGTTTCTTTCCCCAGGAGACACCTTAATCAAGACCCTGTGCCGTGTCAGAGAGAAATCTCCCTTAGAATATTAGAAAACCATTGCAGTGTGGAGCCTTGATTTGATCAAACGCAGTGCCCCTCATTCCCAGCCCCCATTTTGAAAACTGGCATTTGTCTTCTGATTTTCTTTCCCTTCCAATTTGTTTTCCTGTCAAAGGGATCACTCCTCCCTCCCCTATCCATGGCGCCACCTGACTGAATTCCAAGCGGGCTCCTGGTGGTCCTGCTCTCCAAGCCGACTTGAGGGAGCCCTTTCGCCTGTTTCATATCATGCATCTCTCTGGGAAACGGAAACTGTGCTGCAAAAATGTAGTGCTTCCTGGGACCTCATTACCACCAGCTCCAAAGGAATGGGTTTCCACAGAGCAGGCACTAAGCATCTAAACGGCACACTGAGACAACAAAGACATCAAGAGCGTGACAGACAAGTGATAGAAATCAAGTAAGTGGTATAAAAAAGCCAGGCGGTCCACACAGGGCCAAGGGAAGCTTTTCCACTTATATTTTGTGTTAATATCACATTTGTTCCCCTGAAGCAAGGACAGGTCCTGAAAACACAGGGATGGCAGAGAGTTTGTGTGCCTCCTGGGATCCCTAGATTCACCTAATCTGAAGCCAGAAATAATATCAAGAAACTAATTTAGCCATCACACCAACAGGGCTCCTCAGCCATGAGACAGACTGGATAATTACATGTTTCCCACAATTTCTGACACTCAGCTAGTTTCAGCAAATGGCACTTCTAAACATGCATCACTTTATTGCAGGTACCTGTCTACCTTCATTTTTCTTCAGGCAAAAGAAACTCTACAGAAAGTTAATACTGAAGATGGAAAATCCAAGTCATAATCTAAGTTCATTAATGGACCCTAAAGTCATGTCGTTGGTGGTCCAGGACAAACATGATCAAGCCACCAGATTCTTAAAGTCCATGCAGGTGGTAAAATCTCAGGGAAGTTGTTTTATCCTTGTGACTTCACCTGCAAGTGAGGAGACTGGACTAAAGAACCTATGAATTCTGTGTGGCCACTGGTGCTGTGTCAGCCTCCACCATGTCCTAGGCTATTGTCTGTGTTTCTCTATCGTCTGTGTTAAGGCAGGGAGATTTCCCCATCTCATAGGCTGTCTGTCCTTTGGTTCCCCTGAGTCCTTATGGAGAGATACTCAATTTTCTCAAGTGTCTTCCAAAATACATTTCAGTTCACACATCTATTCACATACACTACAATGAACAGTGAAACCAAACACTCTCAGTTGGCCTATGAGTTTGTAGCTAAGACAAGGGCAAGGCTGAACTTCAGATGCCAAAGTCTCTAGCCAGCCTGGAAGGGAGTCCTCCCCACTGCAAGACATGCCCAGCAGCATTTGCCCTATCTTCCACACAGAACAAAAGTGTGATCTACTCAGGTTCACTAAATGCTTGAATAAAGAAATAAATAGATGAATGGATTCATAAAAACAAAGCAAAACACACACACACACACACACACACATGCACAAAAGTGTGTACACAAAATCACAGAGAAAAACAGACAACAGGAACATTTTTTTCCCTGTCTTATAATCTGAGTAGAAAAAGTGTGTGGTGAAATACAGTTCTTATATTCACTGAAAGCTAATATGCCAAGCACTGATCTAAGGATTTAATTCCTTAATCCATTAATCCACTGTAGCAACTCTATGAGATAGAGTTAACCCCATTTTATAGATAGGAAAACTAGGATATAGAGACGTTAAACTTCCTGAAGTCAAACAATTGGTAAATGGAAGAAGTGAGATTTGAACCCAGATATTCAGGTTTCAGAAACTGTATACTTACCACTACACAATGCTAACTATATTTATGAAGACTTCTTGTTATGCCCTTAGGAAACATTGATGAAAGGCACAATCTAATGTGGAAAGTTTCCTGAGTTTATAAGCCAGAGTTTTAAACTCTATCTGGAGTGTGTATGCTGATGTTTAGGTTTCTATATATTAGATGTTAATTAGGGGCTGACCAGCAATAAGCACACCTACACCAAGCAGAGGCAGATGGCTTTGGGTTCCAGGCTGAAAGAGAACTATGGAGATAAGAGTTCCTTGAGGAGTAAGATTTAGGAGAATAAGGATGTAGGACAAAGGGACCAGGCTACAATGATATAAAGACATACAGATTTAAGTTGGAGCCCTGGATCATCCATAGATTAGCTGTACAAGCTTAGTGTATTGGTTTTATTGCTATGTCACACACCACCCTAAGACTTAGAATCTTAGTACAACAATATTTATTTTCTTATTGGGCAGGACTTAGCAAGGTCAGCTGATCTCTGCTCCATGAGGCATAATCTGGGGTGGCTTGAGGCTGGGTTCTAGAATCATTGAAAAGCTTAGCAATTGCTGCTGGTTGTCAGCTAGGATCTCAGTCAGGGCTACTGGCCAAAACATCTGCATGTGGCCTCCCCATGCGGCCTCACAACATGGTGGCTGGGTTGCAATGGTGAGTATTCATGAAGAGAGAGAGAAAGAGCTAGATAGAAAATCGTCAGCTTTTATTGACCCAACCTGAGAAGCCCTACAGCATCACTTGCTCAGCATTCTACTTGACGAAGCCATCCCAAAGGCCTGCCGAGTTTAAAGGGGAGAGAGAATGAACTTCACCTCTGGATGGGAGAGTGGCAAGATTTTAGACAAGCCACGCAATAGGAAACACTGCTGAGACCAGATTTTAAAATGATAATCTCCCACACTTGGTTAAATTACTGGATTATCTGAGCCTCAGTTTCTTTACCTGAAGAATTAGGATGATAATATTTCACTTATAAAGGTTAAAGATAATGTAGGAGTGCACAGTAGATGTCCAATACCAATTGTAAGCCCAGGTTGGAGGTCAGATGCGGGGAAGCAGAAATGCTCTATATTGCTCGTGCAAAGGTTGCTGACACACCTGGACCTGGAGAGGGATGAAGCTTGTCAGAACTAGAATAAGACTAAAGGCTAAACCATCCATCCTTCAGGCTCTTCCTAATTATGCTGGGAACACCTCACCAGAATCTCCTGTTGCGAAAGTATCAGTTCAATTCTGGAATTCAGAGAGTTAATCCCTCCCACATTATCACATCCACGCTAGGCCTTTCGGATTGAACGTAAACAAGTAACTAAAAATGAGTATTAAATGCCGGGACTTAGAAGGACTCTTGATCTCATTTTCGGGTGTTTATTTGTGTGAGGAGTAAAGCCCTTTACAAAAGCCCTAACAGAAGGACAAGCTGCTGGAATTATTCTCAAAATCCAATTCGCTCTCTAAATAAGTTTGAGCCTGAGGTATTCCTAGTGGCTTATAGCAAACCCAGTTTAAAACATTTAAAACGAAAACTGATGTGACACAACAAATTCAGATTTGCAAATTTCAAACAAGAAAACCCATTTGATTTCGAAAGACAAGTTCATAATCTTTTGGGTGAGTCCACAAGAAACCTGTAAGGCCTAAGTAAGACCTGGGCTGATGAGGTCTCCTGAATCACCTCATTTGTAACCCAGGTTTGAAGTGGAGTTTCGTGGGAGGCTCTCTCTACTGAGCAGGAGTTTTCTCACAGATTCCAACTTTCCGGTCCTTCTGTAAGGAATGAGAAAGAAAGCAAAACAAATGGGTTAAAATGCACTCTGTCTCAAGATAGTGTTTTATGCGGAGACTCAACAAAGAATTTCTTCAAAAGGCAGAGATGAAAGGGGGTCCGGCTCTGTGCTGGCATTTGAGCTGGCATTTGCAGCGTTGCCGTATGACTGGTGCAGGGCATGAGAAGAGCTTTGATTGCCAAAGAACAGTTGCACCTCTGTCAGAGCGGCCCTCATGACTCATGTGGGGAGCAGGGAAGGGGGGATGGGGGCAGATGTGAGGGGGACGATCACAGCAGAGGGAAAGTAACTTGAATACAAACCAAAGGGGGAGGGAAGAACACAAAAGAAGGGGAGTGGGAGGAAAGAGGAAGGAAAGGAGGGTTTGGTGCTCTCTGGCAGAGCACCTGTTGTCCATAGAGACAACAGCACATCCAGGAGGGAATACACTTTTCCTTCTGGATCATGAAACTGAACAACACTGCACAGAAAATGTCTTAATGTCAGCAAACACCTTCCTTCTCTCCGGCTTCATGGGCAGAAGCTTGATTTCTATTGGAGGGCGTGGAAATATTCTCGTATGTTCTTCTGTGTGCCAGGTATTCTGCTAAACTCTCTACAAAAGTTAATTAATTGAATCCTCTTGGCACTCTAAGAGACAGATAGGAAACTGATGTCCTTATCTCTTCCTGTTAATCATCTTGGTGACCGTCATCTCCGTCCATCACCTCCTCCCCCACTGTTGTTGTCTGTAAGTTCTTGCTATGTACTGGGTGCTTCTCACATCATCTTAATACATACCTCATCATTTCAGTCCTTTCCATATCCCTATTATCTGGCACTACTTTTTATTTCCATTTTTCAATGAAATGTGAATATTAAGATTTTACCATGACTTAGAAATGTTAACATACGTAAAGTGACAAAGCTAATGAGTGGCGGGTCTGAGAAGAGAGCCCAGTTCAGCCTATCCTCAAAGGCAGTGCCCAAACCACCACAGCTCTCAGGAACCCACGAGGCAGTGAATATTCCTCACCGCTTCTCAGGCATTGGGCTCTGTGAAATACTCTAGTCTCAAGGACCTCAGTCAGAACCATGAAGTTCCCTGCTATTTCCACACTCTGGGGGTGAGTTACCAGAAACCTACCATTGAGCCACAGAATATTAGAGTTTTTCCTCTCCACTCCACCCCCATATATGCACAAAGAAATTGAGGTCCACAGTATTAAATAAAGTCAGAATCAAGATTCAAATCTCATAACTTCAATCTATCCCCCTGCTTCAAGAAATTCCTGGCCCAGAAAAATGGATCTCAATTGTCAATTTTTGCCAGATGTTTTCATTTCAACCCAATGACAAAGCACAAGAATTTCAGAACTACTTTCATTGCTAACACAACTAGGGACCTTCTTCTGCCCCACTTTCTGAGTGGTCTGGAAAGCGAGTCTTTCTATTCTCTGTGGATAAGCCTCAGAGCCACATGTTGAAATGATTTCTGCAAACTCCATAAATGTACTTAATGTCATCAAAATTAATTCCAAATTATTAGAAAAGTTTAGTTGAAGATGTTTGCCAATTATTTTGTTTCCAGATAACAGGCAACCACAAAGCAAATCCAAGATGTATGCTGAAAGTTTTGAGTAGCAATCCCAAGTTTGGTCATGGTTAATTGAAATTTTATTCATTTGTTTATTAAAAACAAAAGAAAACGTTTACTTTGTATAACTTATACCCAGTGAGACACACACAAGGACAAGATGGGTTTCCAGCCCCCCAAGGCACTCCTTATATCACAGAGGGGACAGACGTATCTACAAAGGAAATTCAACAGCAAATTAATCAAAGACCTTTATACACAGAAATTCTAAGAACACGGATGTGAACAAAGATTGAGTTCAAAGATCTCTTTCTAATTGCATCAGCTGGGTAATAATCAAATGACCATTTACCAAAATGATTTGAAATCGTAGAATCTCCTGACCTGCCTTCAGAATTAATCCTCAGATAATGAATGCCCAGTTCCTTCAGATGTTCAGTTACTGAAGGGCCTAACTTTCCAAAAAAGGCTATACAAACCCAGGAAGTGACATGGAATCTTAACGAGATATTGTCTTGAGAGGCCATATAATTCAGACTCATCTCCAGGCAAGACTTTATTTTTTAAAACTGCAGGGAGAGAAACTCGCAAACTGCCTTCTTTGTTGGCAGTTTTGAAGGCAAACTGCCTTCTTTGTTGATACGTTTGACAATCCTCAGATGAGTTTGCAGTGGTAGCTCTTAACATAGGTTCCTCCACCATGGTTTCTAGAGTCCCTCATGGAGACTTGATGAGAGAAAGGCCTGTGTTTTTACTGCATCTGGGACTGAGGTCCTGGGTCCCCTCAGGTCTGGAGGATGATCTGACACTGTAATTGGAGAGGCTGGAAACTGTGGGGCCAAAGCCACGGCTGAGGGGCCATCATGCTCTATGGGGGAGGGAGATGGAGCCCGTGACGGGCTGAATCTTAACGTTTCATAATAATTAACATCTGGATAAAGCTTACACATTTCCAAAGTTCTTTGACATCCACCAATATTTGGTTTCCAAAGCAAGGTTGGGATAACTGCCTTGTATTGTAGATGACCATCCATTTCATTGAGTGGAAAAAGAGACTCAGAGGGTTTAAGTTACTAAGGGGTAGATCTGGAACTACTATTGTGACTCTACTACGATCCCTGATAACAGCAGTAATGATGATAATAATAATAAATATATATAGGTTCCATGTATGAAATATTTTATCTAATCTGCATAATGACTTGGCATGGTAGAGAGTTTCTAAAATCTCCATTTAGCCGAAACCGGTTTGGCTCAGTGGATAGAGCGTCGGCCTGTGGACTGAAAGGTCCCGGGTTCGATTCCGGTCAAGGGCATGTACCTTGGTTGCGGGCACATACTCAGTAGGAGATGTGCAGGAGTCAACTGATCGATGTTTCTCTCTCATCGATATTTCTAACTATCTCTCTCCCTTCCTCTCTGTAAAAAATCAATAAAATATATATTTAAAAAAAAAACTCCATTTAACAGAAGATGAATCTATGATTTGAAAAGATTGCCCTAGCTGGTGTAGCTCAGTTGGTTGGACATTGTCCTGTGCATCAAAAGGTTGCCAACTCAATTCCCGGTCAGGGCACATGCCCAGGCTGGGCTGTGGGCTTGATCCCCAGTAGGGGGTGTGCAGAAGGCAGCCAATCCATTTTCTGCTCTCACATAGATGTTTCTCTTTCTTTCTCCCTCTCCCTTTCTCTCCCTCTCTATAAAAATCAATAAAAAAATTTTTAAAAAATAATATAAATAAAAAGATTAAGTAATTTGCCTGTGGCCTCATAGTTAATAAGTGGTCAAATGAAATTCAAACCTAGGGAATTTGATATCTAAGCTCCTGCTCCTACTACACTCATTAGCATTTTAGAGAATAACTACCATTTCTACCAAAAGAGGAATTCAAAACCCTAATAAACCCCTGCCCAAATATTCCAGATGTGCATTCTAACTTACTCTGACAGTGATAAAACACACATCTTCCAGTGTCTGGGATGTTGCCATCTTCACCCACCCTGCGCCTCCCCCAACCCCCTTGCTGAGAATCCCAGCATCACCTTTACTTTCAGCATCAACAATGAGTTGGGCTGACAATGTCCCTCCTCACCAGGAGGACACAAAGAATTGGACTGAGGGAGTAGTTTGCAATTCTCTTGCCTAGAGCCTCAGGTAGGACTCTCCAAGAATAATATAAGACTATTGGTCATTTTCTTTCCAAACGTTTTCCCATCTAAGATTCCTTGAAATTTTGAGGTTTATGGGGGAAATGCCTGATGAGACACAGAGAGGCTAAATACTTAGCCAAAGTCACAAAGAACACAGAGGCAGAATAGGGGGTTAAACCTGGGTCTCCTGGCCCATGGACTCTGCAACACACTGGCCAGCAAGTCAATCTAGTAAGCTTCAAGGAAAGACCACAAGGATCCAGGCCATGCATTCAGTTCCCTGAGCCTCACAAGTAGACCCGTTCATGTATTCAAAAAACCCTTACTCAGCACCTATAAGGTGCCAGGCACCACTAGGGCCTCCGGAAATATATCAGAAAACAAAACAGTGCTGCAGCCTTTCTGAAGCTAACTCGCTCGCTAGTCGCTAGTGGGGGGGGGGGGGGGGGTGGCAACAAATGTATTAAGAAGGAAATTAACATATGTCAGGGAGTGCTAGGAGGGAAGCAAAGCAGGCTAATGGGGATATGGATGAGTGCTCTGTGTGGGGTAATATACTGAATATAGGCAGAGACAAGAGAGAAGTGAGGGCGTGGTGAGCTGTCCCGAGATCTGCAGGAGGAGCTTTCGGGGCAGAGGGGAGAGTGAGGGCAAAGGCCTAGAGACAGGTGTGTGTGACATTTTCAAGGAACAGCAGAAAGGCAGCTCTGGTGGGAATGGCCTGGGAAAGGGGAATGTTTGTAGAAGAAGAAGTTAGATAGGGAGGCCAGCCTTGGTGGGGCCTTGTGGGCTCTTACAGGGACTTTGACTTGAAGAAACCTCAGTAAGGAGGAGAAACAGAGAAGAGATATGGCTAATTTACATCCTAAGTCTTGACTCTACAGGGTCAACAGGTGGCTGATGGCCTGGCATTCCGCTGCCTTTCTTTACTCATCCAAACACCTCATTTCCCAGTGCAAATTTTGGACACCTTGGAGAAAGAAAAAAAAAATCATTCCTATTCCTGTCCTGAACTCTGACTCTTACCATAAAGGCCCATAAAGTGGATGTGATAGTCTAGTCATGGTTAAAATTTCTAGATATGTCCAATATCAAGCCAGCTTTCTTGGCAAGAAGGCTAGATTACATTCTCATGCCTTGTTTGTCCATTATTTATCTTTAGCTCTTTTTTATGTAGTCCCAATGAAGTAGGCCCATCTTGTCCCTATTAAATTTTATTGTTCATTTATGGCCACTTATACAACTAGCCAAGGTCTTGGTCTAAGATGACTGATTTCTAGAACCATATTCGAAACCCCTAGTTTGAAGTCATTTGTGAAGTCAATGGTTGTGTAGGCCTTATAAATCACCATAACAATTCCTATGGATTTCTTTAAATCTATGGTGGATTAAAGATGACCACAAATTCTTTTCCGCTCCTCTCAATAAAAGGTGATTCTGTTTCTCCTGTCCTTGAATCTGGGTTGGCCTTGCTTTGATGGATAGAATGCATGACATGCTGCAGGAGTAATATTCTGGATCTATTTATATATTTAGATCTGAGTAATATTCAGATCTATTTAAGATCTGAACCCAGATCTTAAAAGAACTATTAGCAAGTTAGCTGCAAAAGTGGCAAAGAGAATTGAGCTAGATTACTGAGTTATGAGAGACCCTGTGGAGAGGAACTCATAGAGGATAGGAGAGCAATTGGGAGTGAGGCTCTTGCAGTATCTTCAGAAACCAGTGGGAGTGAGGCTCTTGCAGTATCTTCAGAAAATGAATTTTCTAAGGCTAACATGGGAGGATGGAATGTGGAAGAAGGCTTTATTAATGTAAAGTTACATTTCTTGGATTCACAAGCCCCCTGCCCCTTAAGCCAGTCCTGGTGTTGTAATGTACCCTGTGAATCACAGAAGGACGCCTCAAGAAGTCGAATTAAAGAGTCACATTTATTGAAATCCGGGACTATGAGGGGCCATTTTGCTTTCCCAAATCTCATAGTGATAAGATGGTGGCAAAACCAGACTTATATAGGCAAAGATCACAAAGGTATTGATTACATCTCAAGGTTTGGAATGAGGAACCTGGTTTGCAAAAAAGCAGTTTACAGAAGCAGAATTGAGCATGTTAATTACAGTTTTGGGTCTCGGGGTCACTGAATTGACAGAAACACCTTATCTAGAGCCCTCGGGTCTTGAGACCACTGGGTTGCCAGGAACTCATTATCTAGAGCCATCGAGGTAATTTAGAGTAATTGTGCTGTCCTGGTCTTGGGACCACTGAGTCAACTGGAATGCCATTATCTATGGCCACTAAAACAATTTAGGATAATTGTGTTGTCCTGTTTCCCAGGTACAGAAGAATATGCTTCTATAACCAGTAAGATCACAATCAATGGGATAGTCACATTACAATCAATAAGGCATTCAATCGAATGGGATGATTTATACAATTCAGAAAATCAAAGTAACTTTTCTATTGTTAAGCCAAACAACAGGGTTAGAGTTAAACTACAGTTTCTACCTGAGATGATTGCTACCATACTGCACTGGAAGAGGGGCACCTGGGAGTTCAGCAGAGTCAGAAGCAGGGCCAGTGTCCAGAGTTTCTGTTCCATGTTGCAGCCAGGTGTGGTTTAGTATTCAGGCCATTACAGTCCATCAGCCCATGTGTGGAGTCCAATATGACCATGTGCCATGTGCCATGTGCCACAGGGAAGAGCAGCCCCCCCTGCAGCAGGAGTCCCAAGAGGGCCAGCTCGTGATGGAGAAGGGGGTACGAACTTCCTTTGTTTGGAAGTTTATATGTTTAGTTTATATGTTTAGATTTCCAGCACTTGCAGTGACCACACCCATCCTTGCCAGTTACCTGTTTCCATGTGTGATTGATGGACAATTAGCCTCCCAGATCACTCAGACCTTACTGGGCATGCATCTAAACTGCCTTTGTCTGGTCCTTTCCCCCATCAATCAGCAGGGAACAGACTTGAGAGTTAAATGCAGCTGTTGGGCAAAGCTGTATAAATGGCATCCTGTGTTTTTTGGTCTCCCCTTTCACTCCTTTCCTGTTAAATAACAACTAGGTTATTACAATGGCATTGAGACGAAGAGCTGGCTAGCCTGGCAATTACACTCTCTTCAAGTTCTTAACTAATTTTTTTCTTTCTTGCACCACAACGTCCTTACCTGTAGTTTCCCAGTGTTGACTGCACAAAATTATCTGGGAAATTTGATTAAAATACCAATTTCTGAAACCTTTCTTTGACGATTTGGATTCAGGAGATGTGAGACGGGGCCCAGATATCTGTACCCTTACGGTCTCCACGTGATTCTGAAGAACACCCATATTCAGCGAGCATGGCTGTAGACTATGAATGATTTGAGTGCTGGAATTAGGTTTATCCATCTATTCCATTGGCCTAATAAAGTGTTTGACATATGTAGGAACTACATTGGTGTTTGAAGAATGGTGAATAAATTAAAGATGAACAAATGAATACAGAAATCTGAAAAGAACAGGAATGTCTGTATCTTGACATCCTGTAGCCTGTTCTGTTCAGACCATCTCTCAAATGCTTTTGCAACTCTTGTCAAGGACAACACTATCCCGTGTATCTCATCCTCCCCTTCTCTTTGTTACCACTGCCACCCCATCAGGAACACTGTGGGGGTGAGAAGAGTGTGCAGTTTTAGGGAGGGGGTAGGTGAGAAGGGTAGAAGAGATACAGCATTAGGGCAATGCATGTATGCAGAAATAAACAAACAAAGCAACACACATAAACTTGGCACAGCCCTTGAGTTATTTGTTTCACCAAAAAACAGCCCCTGAAAACTGGGAAATAAACTCTCATTTTCTTTCCTTACTTCTTTCGGCGATTCTCCTTTCTTTGGGAGGATGTCCAAATTCAAGGACACTGGCAGTTTAGGGAGCTTGAAGGAAGGAGAAGTAGAAAAAAGGCAGAGGGGTGTTTGACAGTGGAGGAGAGGAGAGAAAGCCCAGGATACATCAAGGCTATTTGCTTGCTTTTTGCACCAAATTCTATTCCTGTCATGCTGAGGAAGCTCAGTCTAAGCCTGCGAGACCTGCATTTTAAAAACCTGAGAACCTGACAGCCCTCCTCTCCCACTTGGGCTTTCAATCTTCCCTGAATACAAAAGACTGAAAAAAATAAAGATCTTGAAAAACAATCCCAAACCATTTCCTGCAGCTTAATTCATTCTGATCCACACCTACTCAAATTACATTGGTGGCTTTGTTCTCTGACTGCTTTACTTACCAAATGAAAGGGAAGTTTTCTAGGTAAGGGGAGTAGACATCACAGAGGACCCAAGCAAAAAAAAAAAAAAAAGATCTAAGTTGAAATTTAATGAATGAAATTAAATTAAAAAATAAAGCAAGTTGAATCACATTTCACAGAAATTTAAAACACCCAGCTAGAAATATGACTGCTCTTGTCTATTTCCAAAAAGGCTTCAGATTTAAGCAAATCTACTCAATCAAGGAAGAAAATTTATATTTTATTACACATTATAATAATGTGTAATAAATTTATTACACATTATTTTATTATAAATTTATTATAATAAATTTATTTTAAAAATTTATTTATTTATTTTATAAATTTATTTTATTATAAATGTAATAAAATTTATATTTTATTACATTCATAGAAAAATAAGAATCTAAGGACAAGCCCTGGCCAGTGTGGCTCTGTTGGTTGGCCATTATCCTGTGCACTGAAAAGTGGCTGGTTCAATTCCCAGTCAGGGCACATGCCCAGGTGACAGGCTTGATCCCCAGAAGGGGGGTGCAGGAAGCAAAGGATGAATGTTCAGCTCTTACATCATGTTTCTCCGTCTCCCTCCCTCTATCTCTAAAAATCAATTTTAAAATCTAAAAAAAAAAAAGAATCTAAAGATAAGCAAAAATAGAATCATCTTTCATAACCCCACCATCTAAAGATAAGTATTGCTAATATTCTAGATACAGCCATCCATGTTATTATATCTAGAGCTACACTTACAAAATGTGACAGATACTACATATACTTTTTTCACTCAATAACTAAACCAAACAGCTTCCTAGGTTAATTTAGATATGCATTAATGTCATTAAAGATAGTTTAGTACAGTAGAAAAATATATACATAATATGCATATATATTAGTTTGCATATATATATATGCAAAGATATATATATATGCAAAGATATATATATATGTATAGATAGATGATAGATAGATAGATAGATAGATAGATAGATAGATAGATAGATAGATTATATAAAAGGTCTGTGGCCCTCACGCCAAATGCCTTCATGACCAAAGGAGCAGTGGCTCTAGCTGGGGGCTAGGCGGGGCTCAAGCTACCAGCAGCAGAGAGATATGACCAGCGGAGGGCCGGGCAGTGAGCAACAAGCGGCACCGGGCGGGCGGCCAGCTGAGGCAAGCACTGGGCCTCTAAGGTATATATACATTTTCTTAAAATCATTTTTAGCAGTAGCATTACTGGGTCAAACCTTTTGTTAAATATTGCCAAACAACTCTTTGGCAAATTTGCCTGCTCCACACTCTCATTAGCTATATGACATTGAGCATTTCCTTGTACTCCTGTCATTCCAGGACAGTATTTTTTTCCCTTACTCTCAGCTTAAGGGCAGGAGGAAAAATGTTTCTTTTTATTTGAATTTTTTTCCCCTGGAGAGAATGTGAAGGCAGAACTGAGAGCCACGAAGAATTATTCCTAGGCCTCAATACATAATCAAACAACATCTGACATTTGTCCAGCTGGTCCAGAATTGCTGTTTCTGAAATACCAGTGGCATTTTTTGTGCTTTCGACCCCCTCCCCCCCTTTTTAAACAAGAATGTCTAAGCGGTCCCTATATATGTCCCCCCCATTGTATGTTGGGTGTGGGAGCAGATGACTTTGTTTCCCTGATTTTGTCTGTGAAGAAGAGCTGTACCTGAGGCGTTGCACTTAAGGAACTGGACCTGAGGAGCTCTTCTCTCGGACCTGGTGTAGACAACAGGATTCTGTATTCAAGCGGAGGCTTCAGCGGGATACTCTGGGCGCCTTGTGTAAGAATGAATGCAGATTGCATGTGGGAACATGAATCACTAGGGACCAGAGAGCAGAATAGAGTAGTCAACTTCCAATCTCCAGGATGGTCCCAAGGAATCCACATTCTGTTTTCCATACTCTAGTGCATTCTCCACCCACATTGCAGTAGGGCTGATCTGTGTGTCCGATGCTATACAGAAATGATAATGTGCCACCTCTAATGTCAGGCTATGAAAGCTGTGCCTTCTGTCCTGAGCACTTTTATTCACATGGCTCACTCCCTCTGGAGGAAGTTAATTGCTCTACCCAATGTGCATCCCTGCAGAGAGGCAAGTATGGCCAGGGTCTGAATAAAGCCTCTAGCAAACAGCCATGTTCATGATTTTGGAAGTGGGTCCTCCCACCCAATCAAATTTCACATGACTGCAGCTCTGACTGACAACTCAAAGGCAGCATTGCGAGGGATCCTGCGCCAAAATAACCCAACTAAGCCACGTCCAGCTTCCTGGCCCACGGGAACTCTGAGATGATAAATGTTTGTTGTTTCAAGCTGCTACATTTGCTACATAGAAATAGATAAATAAAACACTCGCTCATCCTCTATTACAATCCTAAATCAGCCCTTGGCAATCTCTGAAACTCAGAGATGAGCAAGGAAAGGGAAGAAGCTGAGTCAATAACAAATCAGTTGGGAACAGATAAGGAGCCTAGTAAGGATACACTTCAAACAAGGCTCCCAGGAAATTGTGATAAGGATCCTCCGTCAGAAGAGTCATCACACATACCTTGTGTAGATCAGGAGTCAGAGATTCCTAACTCTGTTTTCCAAAGCAGAACAGTCAGGCAGAAGGAATCAGGTAGTTCAAAGTAAATGAATGGATGCCTGTCCAGTTTTTGAGCTCTCGGCTAATTTAAAGCGGCAATAGATTTTTGGGAATGGAATCTTCATCACTGTCAGAGCATGGATAGGATTCAATTCAATCTAACAAGTATGCAATGGTCACTGTTTCTGCTGCAAAGAAAATGACTGATCCTTTAACACAGAAACTGGATGGATCATCAATGATATTGCTCTGGAGCAGGGGTCCTCAAACTACGGCCCGCGGGCCACATGCAAATACAAATATTGTATTTGTTCCCGTTTTGTTTTTTTACTTCAAAATAAGATATGTGCAGTGTGCATAGGAATTTGTTCATAGTTTTTTTTAAAACTATAGTCCGGCCCTCCAACGGTCTGAGGGACAGTGAACTGGCCCCCTGTTTAAAAAGTTTGAGGACCCCTGCTCTGGAGTATTTAATCACTCCACTGGGCTCCCCCTCACTCGGATAATAAAAGTTAGGGCCTGGGCTTATATGCTAGATTGCTATAGTCAGGATTTAAAAGACTGAAGTAAGATAATGGGCAATGGAAGAGGCCAGAATTCAGGAAAGACTTCGGGAAAAAATATAGAGCCAGGAAGAGACAGAGAAAGCTTTCACCTATGCAGATGCAATGACAGGAAAAATGTCAAGAGCCTAAAAATAGTGTTCTGGGTTGACTCTGAATGGATATCTCCAAGGCAGCAAAGTAATGGTGATCATCATCGTCATCATCATGGCAAATGTTACTCAGCCACGTGCCAGGAGTTGCTCCAAATGGTTATCATGGATTAATTTACTTAATCTTCAATAACCCTATGAGATAGCTGCTATTGTCCTCACTTAACAAGCACTGAAGCATGGAAGCTAAGTCAATTTCCCAAAGCTGCTAAATGGCAGAACTAGGATTCGAATCCAGGCATCCCAGCCCCATAGCTAATGCACTGTTGCCTCTTGGTGAGTCCGTGTGGACTACCAGCCTGTCTTTGGCCACTTGCCCATTAGAGCACAGGCTTACACTTTGACGAGAGAAAGCCAAAAGGGAGAGAGCAAAATGGCAAGCAAAGCCCCAGATCTGTGTGGTGTTTTTTGTTTGGTTTTGGTTTTTTTCTACTCAGCTCTTTCGGGTCAGATATGGAAGAGGTCCTACTTAAAGTGCCTCTCAGGTCAGACCGGCACAGCTACCTGCCAGGTTGGTACACCTCTGACCCGCAGGCACCCAAGTTCACCCTCCCCACTTGCAGAAGACCAATCCAATAAAAAAGCACCGCTCACAGGGCACCCCTTTCTCACTAGAAGACGTGCCATTAGATCCATGTGCAGTGAAGCAGCTTTGCTGGGCTGCTCCAGACCACAGCTTTCAGACCACTCACACGTTAAAAAAGCTTTCTTTAAAAAAAAAAAACCTATGCAGGATTTCCTGAATAAATAATTTTTAAATATATATATATATGACAGCTGGTAATAATGCAAATAATGTGTGTATAAACTGGTAGTAAGAGAAAGCTGAAATATAGTGTTAAAACTAATAACAAAATAAGTTAGAAAAACAGAAAAGTTAAGCTGGAAAATAGCAACATCCCCCCCCCCCCCCATTTTCTTTGGCTCTTTGTTTAGGTGATAGCAAGAAGAAAAGATCTAAAATTCTCTTTGGTTAATTAGACATTTGTTCTAGTGGCCTTAAGGAAACTAAAAAGTGTGCTTCTTTTACATTAACATCTCCTCAATGCCCCAGGCATATCCTTGGGTGCCTCTTGACCTCCATATTCCCGCTTAAGTCATGCGCTGTGTCTCTTCGATCAGGAGTAGGAGGTGTTTCAGGCTTTGTGGTTCATACAAGTCGTCAACTCTGCTGCTGTGGTTGGAAAGCAGCCTCACAGGATACACGAGCGAGCGGGCACGGCTATGTTCTAGTAACACTCTGTTTATACTCACTGACATTTAAGTCAATGTAATTTTCCCATGTTGGGAAATGTTATTTTTTTTTCTTTCCCCCAACTATTTAAAAATGGGCAAGCCACTGTCAACTCACAGGCTGTACCAAAACAGGAAGTGCATTGGGTTTTTCCCAAAGGCTGTTCTTTTCTGACCTAGTGTTAGACTCTATGCTGCTTAAAGGCAGGACAACGACTCATTATCCTCATCTTCCCATTACCTAAGGCAGAGTCTGCATCAGAGTAGGCGCTCAGAGCCATATCTTAAATGGCAGAATAAACATAAATCATAATTCCCCCTAGTGAAAATCTGGGTGCAGATTATTATGCTCTTTGCCAATTTAATTTAATCTTAGATGTCAATTTCCATGTTTCTAATTATTGCACTCTAACTTCAACCTCATTCCTGATAGGGCTCATACCCAGATGTGTTTCCTGCCTTTGTAATGGACACCTGGCTCATCTTCCTGTCTATTTTCATAGAATACTGGCTTTTCTACCTTATGCTTTGCGGCATTTGATTTTGGCCTAGTGGTTATATTCCTAAGGTCACCTGCCCCATATTTTCTCAGGCCACGCTGTTGTCAAAGATGCATGTATGTGTAATAACATATCTGGCAGGGTTCAGGTCTCAGGGGCCCACAATGAGTAGAATGAGGTGCCTCCACTCTCCTTATACACATGGACGTCTTCCGATTTATGTGGGGCTGAGGAAATAGGTACAGAAGGTCAAATGGATGCAACATTACAGTGGAGTCTCTGCTTGAGAAAGAGAATTGAAAGTATTGCCTGGCCAAACACTAAACACTTGGGGCCCAAGCAACCTGAGCTCAGTGTGCTGGAGAAGGCGATGACAGAGACCGCAGTCCCTGACACAGACACATGGCTCCGCTCCAGGGGTACCAGGGGCACACCCAGATTTCCAGCTCCACCAGCCTTGAGGCTATAGACATGGAGGCAGTCACAGAAATGGAAACAAAGTTTCAGTCAGAACAGCTGCTCTGTACACTGAGGCCCAAGACTACAGATCTCTAGCTTGGATGGCAGAGTGGTCACCCAACTCATGGGAGACATCTGGGTACTCCTCAGAATTCTCAGGGTCGTGGGTTCAGCAACACCACATTTCCCAAATAGATATTTTTCACAAATGTATATGATTGCGAATTCACAGAATGTCAACCATAGTCCATGCCACTCGATAAGCCTTTGTTAAGACTAGACAATTGAATACCATCTATCCCAATATTATGTCTGTTTAGTCTACATGGTATTTAACACCTAAAACTATGCCCAGCATACAAATGGCACTCAATAATAAGTGAATAAGAGTTGAGTTTGAGCCTTTTTGGTCCATTCATTGTTTCCTATATATGTGATTTATTAGTGAGAATATCTTCTAAAGATGTAAATAAATTAAAAATCAGGGGAAAATCCTTTGTCCCATGACCTGATTTATGCTTTAAAACATGTGATCGTTCTTCCTAATGTCATTCCTATGATCCACTTTCCTTTGAACCTGCAGCTACCATTATCCCCTTGTACAGGAGCTTATAAATTAGACCAGCCCTCTCTGGATAACAATGCTGACAATGTTTGAATATCCATTTAACAGCAACTAGCCCTGGCGTTTTCTTAATGTGCTTTCTCTTGTAATTCTGACAGCTTTATGAATGCTCCAGTAACTTTCAGCTAAATCATGCCCAAGTTTCAATTTCCAGCTTGAAGCCCTGCAGATAGATCCGTAACCATATTATGCTAACAAATAACTGCATCTCAGGTGGATGGTGGAAAATGATCTAAACAAACGTACAAGGTAATAATGTTGGGCTTTAAGCTTGCGCCACCCCTCATTCACTTATTTCCCCTTCAGTGATCAGAGGCATATTAGGCAATTAAAAATAAAATTGGCAAATGGTGCTGACATGATTTCATTCTTACTGTTTACTTTAGAAAGAAGAACATTTCCGGTGAGTCAATGGTCTCCTGGCAATTTTCTACCACCACCGCAGAACACTGGAGGAAAGGGGCAGAAATATGTGAATAGCTATATTTCTCAGCCAGAGGAGAAAAGGGATCTTGAAATTATTGTTTAGGGAGCTGACTTTGCATTTATGGCTCTGGCTTCTCTATGTCTTAATACCCCCCTATGAAAAATAAGGAACTTTCACCCTTATGGGGTGCCATTAAATATTCTTGAAAAATTCTTAGATTTCTATTATTTACGGGGCTGCCTTCCATTTATGGAGGGAGACTTGCTTCAAAATGCACTTTTTTATTCGATAGGACTCAGTCTTTCAGAGCTCTCAGGCTTTCATATCTCCAACTGGATCAATTCAAAGTTTTCTATTTTTAAGACAGAGGGGGAAAAGGAAACAACAAAGTCTTATGAATGATAAATGACTTTCTTTGGGGATCTCTAATTCCCAGCCATGGAGTCTATCAGGAAAATTATTGATAAGTTTCAGGAACATACTGTGATTAGTGAAATAAATTTATAATCTCTGTCCAGTAAAAAATATAACTTCTTCTGTTCCAAGTGTGGCTGAATTAGAGAGATTCACAGCAACCTCCAGTCTCCCTGCACCGAATCCAGTCCAACCCTGCTCTGCTGTCCTGAGGATGGCCTGTCCATCAACAAGGACTTGCTGAACACCCAGGACCACATCCTTGTACCAGCAGAGAATGAGAGAATGCATCTTCAGTGTCATAGGTTGAATGGTGCCCCCCCACACACACACCAATATATAGGTATAGATATATAGATATAGATATAGATATAGATATAGATATAGATATAGATATAGATATATAGATATAGATATAGATATATAGATATAGATATAGATATATAGATGATATAGGTGATATAGATGATATAGATATGGATATAGATATCCAAATTTCTGGAATCTGTAATGTCCTTATTTGGAAAAGGGGTCTTTGCAGGTAAAATTAAAGTAAGATCATCCTGGACTTAAGGTGGGCCCTAAATCCAAAGATAGATATCCTTATAAGAGAATGGCAGAGGTGGGTTTCAGACACATAGACAGACAGAGGAAAAGGCAGTGATGACAGTTATGCAGCCTAAATGTAAGGAACACCTGGAGCCACCAGAAGCTGGAAGAGGCAAGGAAGGATTCTCCCTGAGACACTTCAGAGGAAATGTGGTCTCAGGAAACATCATGATATCAAACTTTTGGTCTCCAAAACTGCAAAATAAATTTCTATTGCTTTTAAGTCACCTCATTTGTGGTAGTTTGTTATGTCAGCCCTAGGAAGAGAATATTATCAGGTACCAAGTTCAAAACTTCATTCTTGAAAACATGTCTAGGATTTGATTCTCGTGGTTTCATTAGAATCCTTTCTATTTTGATAAGCAACTCCCCAACTGCAACCACCATCCTCCTACCATGCCATGTTAAAGAGAAAAAAAAAAAAAACCCTATTCTTGTATTTACTTTAATCATACCAGCACATAATGTTACCAAAAGAACATAGTTAAGATTTATTGACAATTTACTGCTGATAATTAAGTTGGTTAATTGTGTCTCTTACCCTTGGGTGGTCCTTCTTGTCCTCTTATTTAGAATAAAAAAGATACTGCTGTCATAATATTTCTACTTGTTCTTTGATGAAGCAACAACTCTGAGAGAGAAGGAAAATCCACAATGATGACATAAAGAGAGTACAAAAGACTAATTTCAGCCTGGTCCTGGCCTTGAGCATTTGAGTTTCCATGAATATGTTTATGAAACTCAGTGATTTCCATATATTTCCTCATTATGTCTAGTCACCCACACATTTTAATGTCCCTAAACAGACTCTCTAAAGAAAGCAGCATGATTTGCACCCCCTTGGGTGGTGAATAATGAAAGTCTCCTTCCCAAGAACACATTATTGCCAAAAGTCAAAGCCCAACAAATATACTTCTGGGCAAGAATAGAAAAATCTCCTAATCAAAGAACACTTGACAACTGGCTAACTGACAAGGATGTCTTTAGGCCCAACCAAAAAATCAGAACATTGTATAACTGGAAACAATTAAACCACAATTTCTAAGCCACTTAATTGAATTTCCAACCGTTATTCTTTACTTCATTAACAAAACAAAATCCCAGCTACAGACAAGGCTATGTTCATCCTCTATACCTTTTAACAGGACCGTGTAACATGTTCCAACCCTTCCCCTTGCTCTCTGTCTCCTCACCATTGCTCTCACCAGAATGCCACTCTCACCTCTGCTATGTCTACCTATTGATCTACTCCATCTGGCTAAAATGCCATATCTCCCACAAAGACTCTCCTCAACTCCTTTCCCCAACTACAGCACAGACCTGCCTTTCAGTCCCACACCCATGGCTTCTGTCCTCTTCCTGACTCCAGGCTGTAGTTATTTTGAGCTCCTCTGATTATCCTCAAAAGCTTGGAGGAGAGAGAGAGAGAGAGAGAGAGAGAGAGAGAGAGAGAGAGAGAATGAAAGGACTCTCACTCATTTTTGTGACTTCATTTATAGTCCATCATAAAGTCAAAAGAAATAGCCACTGAGATTCAAGGTGGCAGCAGAGAAAGTGAATGTCACACTCACCTCCTCTTAGGACCATACTGGAACTACAACTAAAAGAGAGAGCAAGCAACCTGAATAATGAACTGAAGACTAGCAAAAGGGAAGTCTTATAACCAAGGACTTACTAAAGAAGCCACATCAAGACTGGTAGGAAAAGCAGAGACATGAAAAGGGCTGGCCCCACTCTCACAAGTGGTGACTGAGATTCTGGAGCACCCATTTATGATAAAAATTCTCAGCAAAGTAGAAATGGAGGGAACATACTTCACATAATAAAGGCCATATATGGCAAACCCATACCCAACTCATACTCAATGGGCAAAAACTAAAAGTGTCTCCCTTAAGATCAAGAACAAGACAGGGATGTCTGCTTTGACCACTGTTTTTCAAAATAGTACTGGAAGTCCTAGCCATAGCAATCAGACAAGAAGAAGAAATAAAAGGCATCCAAATTGAGAAGAAGCAAAACTGTCATTATTTGTAGATGACATGATACTGTATATTAAGAACCCTAAAGATTCCATAAAAGAAACTACTAGAACTGGTAAATGAATTCAGTAAAGTAGCAGGATACAAAATAAAGATCCAGAAATTAGTTGTATTTTTATACACCAATAATGAACTATCAGAAAGGGAAACTAAGAAAACAATCCTACTACAATTGTATCAGAGGAAAGTAAAATACCTAGAAATAAATTTAACCAAGGATGTGAAAGACCTATACTCAGAAAATTACAAGACACTGAAGAAATAATTGAAGAATATACAAATAAGTGGAAGCATATTCCATGTTCATGGATAGGAAGAATTAACATCATTAAAATGTCTATACTACCCAAAGCAATCTACAGATTCAATGTAATTACTATCAAAATACTAATGGTATATTTCATAGAACTAGAACAAATATTCCAAAAATCTATATGGAACCACAGAATACCCTAAATAGCCACAGCAATCTTGAGAAAGAACAAAGCTGGGGGAATCACACTACCTGATATCAAGCAATACTATACGGCTCTAGTAATCAAAGCAGACATAGAGAGCCCAGAAACAAGCCCATGTCTTTATGGCCAATTAATATTTGACAAAAAGTGTCAAGAACATACAGTGCAGTAAAGACAGTCTCTTTAATAAATGGTGTTGGAAAAATTGGACAGATATGTGCAAAATAATGAACTAGACCACCTTCTTACACCATACACAAGAATAATATAAAAGTGAATTAAAGACATAAATGTTAGACTCAAAACCATAAAAATTCTAGAAGAAAACAATAAGCAGTAAAATCCCGATATTTCTAATAGCATTATTTTTTCTGATATATCCCCTTGGGCAAGAGAAACAAAAGAAAAATAATCAAATGGGACTGCATCAAACTATAAAGGTTTTGCACAGCAAAGAAAACCATCAACAAATTGAAAAAACAACCCATTGAATGGGGAAACATATTCACCAAAGATATATCTGATAAGGGGTTAATATCCAAAAATTATAAGTAACCTATACAACTCAACACCAAATAAATAAATAAATAAGTAAATAAATAAACAAACAAACAATCCAATTTAAAAAATGGGCAAACCCTTGAGCATTGTATCTTTTTCAATTTCTTTCTTCAGCATCTTATAATTTTCTGCTTACAGGTCTTTTACATCCTTGGTTAAATTTACTTCCAGGTATTTTATTTTCCTTGATACAATTGTCATAGACACTTCTCCAAAGAGGACATACTGATGAAAAGACATATGAAAAGATGCTCAACACCACTAATCTTCAGAGAAATGCAAATTTAAACTACAATGAGATATGACCTCATACCTGTCAAAATGGCTACCATCAACAAACAAAAGTGTTAATGAGGATGTATAGAAAAGGGAATCTTTGAGCACTGTTGGTGAAGATGCAAATTGGTGCAGCCACTGTGGAAAGCAGAATGGAGTTGCCTCAAATAATTAAAAATGGAACTGCCTTATGACCCAGTGATTCCATTTCTGAGAATAGTCTGAAAAAACCTGAAACACTAATTTGAAGGAATATATGCACCCTTATGTCTTTTGCAACTCTATTTATAATTGCCAAGATTTGGAAGCAGCCCAAGTGCCCATCAGTAGATGAGTGGATAAAAAAGCTTTGGTACATTTGCACAATGGAATACTATTTGGCCATAAAAATGAAGGAAATCTTACCTTTTGTGACAGCATGGATGGACCCGGAGAATATTATCCTATATAATAAAAGCCTAATATGCAAATCGACCAAACAGCTGAACATTTGGGGGGTGGGGCCGGTGAGCAGGCAGCGCCAGGCCAGCCAAGGTGGGTGCCAGCAGGCAGAGGGAGGGGACGGTGATGGGGGGGAGGGGCAACCAGCAGTGGCAGAGGGGTAATTGTGGGCGGGGCTGGCGCCATCCCCCGATCACCCCACCAGTCACCTCCCACAGAGGGAGTCCACCACCAGCAGCAGCAGCGGGGTGATGGGGGGCAGAGTTGGACATCCCCTGAGAGTGCGCAGGCCGGGCTGAGGGACCTCCCCCACCCCTGAGTGCATGAATTTTCATGCACCAGGCCTCTAGTACTAAATAAAATAAGGCAACTAGAGAAAGACAAGTACCATATGATTTCACTTATATGTGGAATCTAATGAACAAAATAAACTAAAAACCAAAATAGAAGCAAACTCATAGATACAGAGAACAGACTGACAACTGTTAGAGGGGATGGGTTGGAGGTCTGGGTGGAAAATGTAAAGGGAGTAAGCAAAACAAATAAACAAACAAAAAGATACAGACAACAGTATGGTGATTACCAGAGGGAAAGGGTTGGGTAGGAGAGGGTAAAGGAAGTGTATATGGTGATAGAAGAAGACTTGACTTGGGGTGGTGAACACACAATACAATATGCAGATGCTATATTATGGAATTGTATACCTGAAACCTATATAATTTTATTATCAATGTCAACCCAGTAAATTCAATAAATGTTTTCAAAAGAAGAAATAACTACTGAATGAAACAAGGCCAAACAAAATTAATGGACGATTCAGGTAATTAGTGAACCTGGATACTTTGTCCCTCATCCAACACATCATGAAGGATTTAAAAGAAAGTATTCAATCATCTCTGGTTTTCTTTCCCATGAGAATAGTGTGAGCCAGCCTGGGCTTTCCTCCATGGTCCATGTTCCCCAGGGCCACCAGCAATATCTCATCTTTTCCTTTGTACTCACACTGCCACCACCCTTTTCCTCCCAAACATTTTTATTAATGGTGTTCCTGATCTAGAAGGCACGATTCCATTTTTTAAAGCAAAATTTGTTGCCATGTTCACTCATCTGTCTATTACCTATCTGACCAAATAAAGTTGAAATCCCTGTCTTGTATTTAAGGCCTTCCACTGCCTTGCTTTGGCCAGCTTTTCCAGACTTTTAGCTAACTACTAGAAACCTGGTGCACGGAATTCATGCATGGGTAGGTTCCCTAGGCCTGGCCAGCAATCAGGGCCGATCTGAGGGGTGACTGGCAGGGTGATGGGGGGGAGGGCCTGGTACCCACTTTGGCTGGCTTGGGACCTGCAGGCTGGGGACAGCTCCTACATTGAGTGTCTGCCCCCTGATGGTCAGTGCACATCATAGAGACTGGTCATTCCTCCAGTTGTTCCACCAGTCATTCTGCCAGTCATTCCCATTCAGTTGATTTGCATATTAGGCTTTTATTATATAGGCTTTCCCTTAGGAAATGCTAGGCTTTAGTCAAACTAAACATCATTCACTTCCCAAATATGCCAGAACCCTCCCAGCTCCCTATATCTACTCAGGCCAACTCATATCCACCTCACCTGGCAGGTGATATGCACACCTGTTCTTCAAAGTCACCTCAAGTCCTATCTCAACCTTGATACCTCCCCTAAGCACTGCAGCCAAGAAAGTTTCTGACCTTTACATATTTTCTTTATAGCACCTTCATCGGAGTTGCCTGATTCCATTTGAGAGCCATTCTCTGAGGCCTGCCCATCCTCAGGTGCTGTGTCAGCCACAGGCTTGTCTCATCCACCCTCCCAGGCTTCTTCTCAGTGCCTCTCCCCCAAGGGCCCAGGCAGAGCACATTCTCAGTGAATGTTTGCTAACAAAAGAATAAGTATAAGAGCAAGTCATGTATTTGTTCTTACAAAAAGTCAGCTTTGATTATTGCAGAAAGAATAGAATCTGTACAAGAAGACGTTAGTCAATAGTCCTGGTGTATAAACACCATCATTGTGCCTTCTCACTGCCCTCTCCCTGCCCTTGGAGAAATGAGAATGCGAGAAGACAGCTGACCCACCCCAGCCATGGCTCCCATATATGGGGGCTTCCTTGCCCCATGATGGGGTATGAAATATTACACACCCTACCCCAACCCCTGCCTCTGTACCCTCACCTCCTTTATGGCAGAGGATAGAGGAAAGGGAGGGCTGAGAGGAGGGAGACAGGCTCTGATAACAAAGCCAGTCAAGCAACAGATCTAAATAAGCATGTGGTGAACCCCAGGAGGTGCAGAGGCAGCAGCAGAAACACCAGGAATGTCTGCCCCTCTGCTGCCCTTAGCCAGTTCCGTGTCTCCAAGGAGGTCTGCCATTTGAGGTTGGTCTGTGGCCCCAAGACTCCTCTCTGACCTCCTTATCACCACGGACCTCACAATCTAGACTCAAAATTCTCTCCCAGTGGCAGCTCAGCAGGACCCCAGGCCAGCCAGACCAAGGTGGTGGTTGCATCCGGCTGTTTCAGGCAGTAGAGACAGAACCCACATCCTGTGTGGGCAGTGATGGTGGAGAGAGCAAAGTGGCAACAGAGCAATTCTGGAGAACTGGGCCCAATACAAGGCAAAGGATTTAAGTGGGGTGTAGAGAGCCCAAGGGTTTGCCATTTGATCAGTACTGCAAGTCTGAGAGTAAGTGCACGATCTGCCTCCTGGGAGAGTAGTATCCTCTCCTCAGCCACACCCACCACCACTGGGTGAGGAGACACCAGCTGGTGACACAGGGGTCACAGCTCCTTAGCTTCTCACCATCAGAGTCCAGTTTCCAACTGAAAGGGCATTGCAGGTGAGCTGGGAGACAGGTCTATGGAGAAGATGGTCATCGCTAGCTCTGCTGCATGAGATATTCTGCTGGACAAGGGGGAAGAGGGAGAGAGGGCCTTGAAGAAGAAAAAATGCCTACCATTGGTATATGGCCAATTGGGGAGGGCTTGGCCATGGGAGGGGAAGGAAGAGCTGAGCATGGCCAGGGTGCAGGAAAGTCCACACGTTCCCGGAGGAAACCAGGACTTCCTCACACAGGATGAGAAAACAGAACGCTTCCTGGTCACAAAGGAAGGTGTGGCCAGCGGGCAGAGTAGCCAAGAAGAGGTGAAGTGGGCCTAAGAGGTGGAAGTCATCCTAAATCGGTTCCAGGGCCCAGATGAGGAACTGGCTCAGCAGGCCAGTTTTTTCCAGACTTGCATGGCACATTTATTAAAATGCAGATTACTGCCACAGAGAGCCTGATTCTTTAGATCTAGAGTTCAGCTCAGTTCAGAGCTACTGAAACAGAAGAATATGGATAAATGGAACCTGGTTAGGCCATCACAACAAACATAACAATAGTGGCGATCATGAGGACACTACACTATTCCCAAGCACTGCTGCAAATAGCATGTTACTCACCTGACCTACACATCTCTCTTATTATTCTCATTTTAGGGAGGAGGAAACTGAGATTCAGAGCAGCTAAGGCCCTTGTGCAATGTAGGTGGCATCATTAGATGTGATCCCACAACATCAGTCACCGAGGCCTGTGGCCTGAGCCACTCTGTCCTTCAGCTCCTTGAGAGGACAGACAAGTCCTTGGCCTTCAACAAGGCCAGGGTTGTGCCCTCCTCATGCAGCGGCTCTGGGTTCACAGTGCTCTCTTCATGTGAGCTCACTGCCTCCTCATTCCTACCCAGCAGGTGGGGAGAGAGGTGGGGACCGGGTTCGGGAGGTCCAGAGCTTTGCCCAGTCGGGTGGAATGCAATGGAACCATCAGCACCTCCTCTTTGCTCTGCTTTCTCAGCTTACTTGCTGAGAAAAACTGACACTTCCACGGAGAGTGTGCTGGCTTTTCTTCCTGACATGAATCTCAACAGGTCTCTTATCTCCTTAGGCCAATCGATTGTGCAGACCTGACAGCAAATGGCCCAGGAATTAAGCAACCAGAATCTAGAGATTAAACCAAACCCTGCTTATCTAGGTCAGTCATTTCCCCTGGTTTCTCAGCAATAATTTGTGTGGCTTCCCCTTTGGCCTGCCTCTAGGATTCCTTCCCATTCAAATACATTTTGCTGAAACCCTTGGTTTTCCCTCGGGTTTCTGCCCTGGGTCTCTCATCTGGACGTTCCCTCTGCAGGCCTACCCCCCACATGACCTGAAGGAACTTAATGTAGAGGCAATTCCGTTGGGAATTATAGCTCTTTGGGGCAGCTGTAGAATTAGAGGAGTAACACTGCACTTGGAAACAAGAGCCCCGTGTTGAGAGCCTGTAAAGCCCCTTCTCGGTGCCTCCGGGGATAGCGGGAATGCCAACACGAAGGCTGAATAACACAGCGCATATGTTTGTTTTTGGAAGTAGCAAAGCACTGTCCTTTCCTATAGCCCAATAAATTCTCTCCCAGGCCAGGCCAGTTTATCCAAGATTCAAACTCTCCAGGTGGTGGATGGGGATATGCATTGTCTCACCACCTTACACCTGCTCAGAGAAGGTCAGTGAGTCGAGGTTTAAAGGCCTCCCCGGTGCTCAGCCGTGAGAGGCCACATCAAACAGAGAAGTGGACCAGGAGACTCTCAAGCACCTTTCTTCAAGGTTAACCTGACCTTGAATAGTCGGGGGGGCTGGGAGGTGTGTCATTTTTACCATAAATATGGTAAACTGGGAGTCAGGTCTATGACTAGGAGGATCCCGGAGACAGGCCTGTCCCCACAAACACAAAGGCAGGACAAATTGGCCATTTCATTCCAGTGGCACGTGGGATGCAAAGCCAGAACGGAAATGGTAATAACGCTTGGAGCTCTAGCTCACTGCACATCAGCTCAGGCAGCAATTGGAGAACACCTGTGCCCAGAGTGGATGGTGCTTTGAATGTTTATTAAGCTGCTCTGGGGCTGCTGTTTATTTCCGAACAACAAAATTGTCTCATGAAGTTTTCCACCATTGCCTATATGAGTTTGGAATGTGAATATTAACGAAATAAAATGATACACCCTCCAACAAAACTTTATTTGTAGATTTTATTTTCTGCTTACAGGAACATTGATGTCAGTGCTAAGGTCTTTGCTGCATTTAAAGTGCCTCTTTAAAAATCTCATTTCGAGTGACTATTCCATTAATGTTTTGTAGTTTTTAGCGTTGTTCCTGTGAGTCTTGGTTGTTTGCTTCCCCATTTTCAGGGAGGGGTGGGAAGAGGGAAAAGGGGAGGCAGAGTTCTCGCTACAGAGAGGGCAGTGTATACATAACCAGGCAACTGGACAGGATGGAGTGGGCAGAGCCCTACAAGACAAATTCTGGTTATGGCAAAGGCCAAACTTATGGGAAATTTTCACCCTCACATGGTCCATCCCTCAATGCCAAATATCAATTCCTTATTTTTATTATTTTCTGTATTTATAACCTCACCTTATTCTAGAATGGATTTTAAGTGGCCTCAAGGAATTGTTTATTTTGGTGGTTGACTAAATAACCTCTTGGAGTTCCCAAATCTTTGGCCAAATGACTCGAGCTTCCTGGGAGTGAGGTAGGGCATGGAGCCAGGTTCTCAAACTAGTTCAGATGACCAGGTTAAATCCGTTCAAGGACTCCTAAAATATGAAGTTGACAATTTGGCTGGAACCATCCCAGATTTGGGGTAAAATATTCCATCACACAGAACCCCTGAGGGAAACCAATCATTGGACTTGACAGCTCCTTTCATCAGAGCTCCTTGGGGGTTTGGGTGGTGTCTCACTACACACCTTCTTACAGTTCCAGATGGCAAGGAGTCTTAGTGGGGACCACACCTTTCCTGCGAGCTTTTTGCAGGAAACCAGGACAAAGGGGGCGAGAACTCACAGCTTCGTGAGGCCAAGCATCCTCACAGAGCTCCTGTAGCAGAGTAAAGCCTTGCTTCATCATGACCCTGGAAGAAGGCCTGGAAGCCCCGAGTGCACAGCTGAGATCTAGTACCACATAGCTACCATAGTACAGGGCTCCCTAGAGAGAAGAAAATGTCCAGGCAGCCAGGTTCCTACCAGGGCACCCTTTGAGAACAAGATGGCAGAACATTGTTCCTACATCCCCAAGCCAAAGAGTTTCAGCGAATATCAGTACCAATCCATTTGTGCTACACAACTTCTACAGAGTAAGAGAGTGAAGGTGCAAGGGTGATGAAGGGACAGGCGAGGAGGCAGTCATGGCTGGGAGCAGTTCTCCAACTCTGTGTGGCATCTGCACCAGCATCCCAGTCCCTGGCTAATCAGAATGTAAAGGAGCTTCAGAAGGTGGAGGCAGGTCACAGCACAGCCCACTGGGGCCCGGGCCCTTCCACCAGCCACCAACCTTCAAGTTCCATGAGAAGAGGAGTGGCTGGTCTGTGTTGTTCAGGGCTGGAACTTCAATAATAGAGTTACTGACATTTCATAAGTGGTCAATAATATCTGTTGACTAAATGAGTGAAGAGAAACATAAAAGACTACATCAGTGTAGCTTCAATGGTCTTCCATATGGTTTGGAAAGGAAACTCCAAGGAATAGATCACAGAAATCAAGTGATGTCTGAGTTTCTAGGGGTGGACATGAATCCTGAGTCAGCCCAGCAGGGCCACCAGAGGAGGGCGGCGGTGAGCAAGGTGAGGGGAATCACATGGTGTCACTAGGAGAACCCCAATGAGTTCACAATGAGTCCTTGAATCGTGGCCCTTGAAAGGATCGTCAATATCATCTTCTCCATTCTGCTTCTCAATAAAAGGAGTCCTTTTCTTTTTTTTTCTTTTTTAAATTTTTTTTATTGATTTCAGAGAGAAAGGGAGAGGGATAGAGAGATATAAACATCAATGATGAGAGAGAGTCATTGATCAGCTGCCTCCTACACGTCCTCCTGGGGATAGAGCATGCAACCTGAGCATGTGCCCTTGACTGGAATCGAACCTGGGACACTTCAGTCTGCAGGCCGAACTCTATCCACTGAGTCAAACCAGCTAGGGCAGGAGGCCTTTTCTATAAGACTCCCCGAGCAAAATAGGATGCAATAAAGTCAAAGATTTTAGGTTGCAAATAAAAGGTAAATGAGCATCCCTGCCTCCTCCCAATCCTTAAGTATAAGCAGGAGTATTCTCAGAAAGAAGGGTATTATCTGTAGAATATTTGACTCATCTGTTCAACAAATATTTACTGAGTCCAGGACCTCGGAGCATGTAGCAGTAGGCGAGATCTAAAGTCTGGCCTCCAGGACTCAGGCGCCACTTGCTTTTGTAACACCTTTCACAGAGCATTTTTATTTGATCATATGGCCACAAAGGCAGGTGCTAGTAATACTGCTTTGGGTTAGACCCCAAAGAAATCTGTTGAAAGAAACTTCTTCATGGTGGGGACCCTCCTGGGGTCCTAAAACTTCACCACCCATCGTGCCTCAAAGTTCCCAGACAAAGGGCAGCAATCACCCAGCATCATCTATTGCCAAGTTTCCTCCTTTGCTTTAATCCTTCAGATCAATAAAATAATTACTGCTACAGTCCGAGAGTTTAAGTTTTCTGTTTATTCTTGTTGATTGCCAGTCAAGTTTTAAAGTTTACTTTTAACTTAAAGATTTTTATGGAGAGATTTTTCTGGTCCATGGGATATTTTTTGGTTTTACAATAGATTTAAAGAAACATGAGAATATAATTTTAACTGATTTTCTTTTCCAGCCTGCAAATCTTCATTTGACAATGTTTGCCAAGGGTGTGTTTGTGTGAGTGTGTCTGTTCTGGTGACCAGTATATCCATGAAGCTGTGTTTGCTACAAGAAATAGAAATCCCTTTTGTAAAAGAAACATTTGGGAGTTTGAGGAAATGAGGGCAATTCAAGGCCTGAGGATGGAGCTGGACTTCACTGGGGAGATGAGGTGGGGAAGGAGCAGACAGTCTGGTCTGGCTGCTGGCTCTGTGACTTTGGCAGGCCTCTTACCTTTCCTGAACCCTGAATTTCTCATCTGCTCCATAAGAAAATGATGTCGGGATTCTGGGCAGTGTGTGCAAGCCCTGGGTGTTCAGTGGGCATTGGGGCCCACAGGCAGGGCTGCAGGGGAGGCATCAAGCCCGGAGACCGGCTTTGTGTAGGGTGAACGGGCGCCTCTGCTGTGATGACACCCTCTGAACAAGCCTCTGGCATTTCATGAGCACTGAGCCGAGGGCATTCAGTAAAGAGGCATGAGGCTCCTTTCAATCTCAGAGAATGAAAAAGAGCCTTTAAGACCAGGGGC
Source organism: Myotis myotis (assembly GCF_014108235.1). Classification (NCBI taxonomy): domain Eukaryota; kingdom Metazoa; phylum Chordata; class Mammalia; order Chiroptera; family Vespertilionidae; genus Myotis; species Myotis myotis. The sequence goes on from NW_023416313.1 coordinate 165,506,084, forward strand.
CCATTTGGTAAGCAAGGTCAGCCCCAGGGAGGGGCCAGCACCCGCATCTCACTCATGTAACCCAGTGACGTGTTCGCTCCATGACAAACTCCCTGTGTGCTCTTCCTCAGCCTCCAGGCAGGTGGTGAAAGGGGATGGCTGGCCAGCTCTACACTCTTCTCCGATATTTTACACTCCCTTTCTCACTCCCCCGACCCCTGCTGCTCAAGTGGGCTCTCAGCTTATTTGTCTAAGTAAGAAAACCTCTTTAGCACATTTTGGGAGAGTCCAGGTGCAAGCTCTGTACTGACTGTCAGAATACAGGTTTCCATCAGCCCCCTCATTACGCTGGAACAGCCTGGCCTGGAAGGCAGTTTTCAGGGCGTCCTGACATCTGCTGGCTGCTGCTTCTGTCCCATGGAATAAACCAGGCCTTTCTGCCTGAGCTCCAAGCGCCCACACTGGCCTCGCTCCCATCCCAGCTCCAGGCCCAATCCACCCTCTCCATAGTGCTTCCGCCCGAAGCTGCTCATTCACTCCCCTGCACTCCCCAGCACTCCCCCCACTTTCCTGGTCCCACGGGTCTGAGTGTATCTTGAGAAGAGGTTTCTTTTCCCTTTTATTCACTTTGTCCCCTGCCTTCTTTGGGGACATCCTAGGATTTACCTATCTCTTGGCAGCCACTCAAAAAAAATTATTTACATTTCCTGCCCTGGTTTTCCAGGTCATAACCATCTTACCCTCTAAGACAAACCAGTCCAGGGGAGCCCTGGCAGAGGGTTTTATTTTTAACACCACTTGGGCCTTCCATTTCTCTTCAGCACCTTAGGACCTCAAATCGCAACCTGGGGCTGGTCAGTCAGGCAAAGCCACTTTCCTATGGGGTGGAAGACTCTCTATTCAAATCCCAGCTCTGCATTCCCTGAAAGCACAGGCTTGAGTCTGTGCCATTCTCATCTTATCCCCGCCCCCAGAGCCCAGCCCGCCACTATTTGTCCACCCGCCAAAACACCGCCTCTGTCCTAACTGTGCAGGCTGTCAGGAATGCCCTGGCCTCCTTCTCCAGTTTCTCTGTGTCTTATCTTTGCAGGGAGGTTGGGCTGCACTCCAAGTCACCCTGACATTCGGAGAAGGGATCCTCCCCCTGCCTTCCACAGACTTCTCTCTGATCACTCCTGCCCCTCCTCTCCCCACACCACCACCCCCCCACCCCCACCCCTGGCCTCTCAGCCTCCTCATCATTCTCCTAACCTCCAGATCAGCTCTCCTGCAGACTTCCCCTGTCTTCTGGTCACTCTTGGCCATCCTGCAAGCACAGCCACCTCTCTGGGCTTTCAGGACCCAGTCTCTTAAAAATGCTTGCCTTTCCTTCCTCTCTGCTCCAGCTTTACCAGGCCCATTACCAGGGCCTGAGCCAGTGCCCCCTCTCTGGGCAGGCAGAGCCGTGGAAAGGGAGCAGAGGCCGGACTGCAACCCTGACTTGTGCCCAGAATGGGCTGCTAAGGTTCACAACCCTAAACAGCAGCTCTGCCCAAGGCACAGACTTTGAATATTAGACGAGGAAGAGACAGTAGAGAGTGGAGTCCCCGAGAAGTTGAGGTGTGTTCCCAAAGTCATTCAACAATTAGGGGCCAACTCAGAACTAAAACCCACGTGTCCTGAATCCCAGCCTTGGGGTCCTTGCGCTATTCCACAAACGCCAGTGATAACGGGTCTCCGCTGACATCATTAGCATGCTAAACTCACATTTATTTATTTTTTAAAAATATTTTTTATTGATTTTTTATAGAGAGAAAGGGAAAGTGAGAGGGATAGAGAGCTTGAAACATTGATGAGAGGAACATCGATCAGCTGCCTCCTGCACACCCCCCACCACAACCAAGGTACATGCCCTTGACCAGAATTGAACCTGGGACCCTTGAGTCTGCAGGCCAATGCTCTATCCACTGAGCCAAACCAGTCAGGGCTAAACTCACATTTAAATGAACAGACTCAGCAGCCTCAGTCAGATTCAAGTACACTTAGCAGTGTAAGCTGGGGGGTGGGATTTCCAAGCTTCCCATTTAGGGATTACATCATCCACAGCACCGGCTCCAGTCCCCTGTGCCCTGTGGGATAATTAAGGGGGGGGTCGGGGGGCGTTTATTGTATTGGAGGAGGGGAGAGGAAATGAGGACAGAAATGGAGAAGTAGAGAGGGCCAGATCTTCATTTATGTTTTTGTCTTAATTTTGATGTAAGTGTAAAATGTCTTCCAATTTATTTTATATTTAACCAATTAAGTGTCATCTATTTGCTCTTAGGAAAACAAATTTCTAAACTGCAATCTCGTTATGCTCTTTTCCTAAGTCAAAACATCTGTCTTTGTTTTGGGGCTTGGGATTTTTTCCCTTGTTTTTCTTTCTTTCCTTCCTTTGTTTATAATCCTCAAGATAGCCACCCCAACGCCACAGTGTCATTAACCCAGTGGCAGCCTAGGCTGCTGGCTTTTTACCATGGTTCCCGCAGCTGTCGCCAGCCCATTGTCCTGCCCGCAGAGAGGTCAGCAGAAGCTGTAACTCATGGGCTGTGGCATGTGAGCAGATACCAGGGAGCCATCATCCAGCCTTTCAAAATAGGCAAGAAGTCTAAATGCTGAGAACCTTGATGTCACAAGGAACCAGAGAATAGCAAGGCTCCTGGTGTTCCTGCTGCTCCAGGCATCCCCATCCAAAGGCCTGAGACAACTCGGGCATCTGGAAATCTGGAAGCAGCCTCAGCTCCTTCTCAGGTGAACCACAGTAGCACCTACTAGGTGCCTGGTGCTGTGCTGGTTGCTCTGCCCACAGAGTCTCTCGTGATCTTCCTTACATTTTTTCAGGTGAGAAAACTGAGGCTAAGAGAGAGGAAGTGATTTCTTTAGAGGTCACATCACTCACAAGAGTACGTTCACCTAATGTAAGCTTGTTACAGATAAATTAAGACTGAGAAGGGCCCACAGAGCAGAGTGAGGCTACTAGGAAATGAAAGAGGGAAGGAAAAAAGGAGAAATGACCCCATTATTTGGGCCAAAATTCAGGCTCCAGTCCTCCAATAACTTGAACTTGACCCCATCTTGTGTCCTGGTGCTTAACCTAGACCTCAATGAGGCATCAAGTGACCTGAAGCTAAGCATCTACCCTCCCAACCCCTCTAATCCGGTTTGCTCACCTGTGGGTGCATGGCTTCCTCTTTAGGACCAAGATTTTCTTTGTCCAGTGTTGCACTAGTGTCTCAACTCCTCTCTTCTCACACCTCAGGGAAGAGATAAAACTTTCCATTTGGGGGCTGTTAACTACTAGCCCGAAGGCTCTCTCCCAGATGGATCTGCATCTTGCAGGCCACCCAGGACAGACCAGTGATATCCGCATTTTCAACTCACCCAGACCCTCTGCTCACTTGGCACTAAGACTGTCCTCTGTGTCTGTGCTGAGGGACTACTTAAGAAAATGCTTCTTCAGTAACTAAGCCCTTTCTTAAGAATTTAAGATGGATCCTTATTATCATTAACTGGGCCTGATAGCCCATAAAACTAGGGAGGGCTTTCCAATAGAATCCTGACTCCATAAGAACAAGGAAGAATTAGAAAAAAATAGTCTTTTTTACTTCCTAGATACCACCTAAGTCACTGCATAAGTCCAGTATCAGAACAGCATGATTACGTCGTTCATTGATTCCCATAAGCACTTATTGCCTCTGTGTCAGACACAAAGTTTTGTGATAAACTCATCAAGGGATACAGCTATGATAAGAAGAACTGGAAACCCTTAAGGCAGGTTCAAGGAAAAATAAACGGTCTTTGTTAGCCTAACTTGGAGGATTTTATTTTGCTGAGTAGACATTACTCTCATTGGAGAGGTTGTGGAGAAGAGGGAAAAAGAAATAAACAAAAATACTGTCGGATGTAGAAATTTGATTGTTGTGCTGTATGATTTATGTGCATCCTCCTTCTAATAAATACCTCAGAAAACTTTTGAGAAAATCAGGTTTTTCATCAATGTGTTTAGAGTTTGTGGGTTGTTTTTTTTTTCCCCATGGGGATAGATATGTTGAAATGCTATGTTGGCAGAGACTTTTAGGAGACCCAGCTACAGGTGTTTATACAAAATGAGATCAAAGTGATTCCTGACCTCAAGATGCTCATGATGTGGTAGGACTGGTAAGACAATAAAAGAATAGCATTGATACAGAGAAGGCTTTAGTCAGCACCCAAGTTAAGTACAAAGTCAAAGCAGTTCAGAACAGAGCAAGACACTATGACACTGTCATTTTGACATTGCTGGTTTTTTGGAGCTTTTTAAAATATTTTTTATTGATTTTTTACAGAGAGGAAGAGAGAGGGATAGAGAGTTGGAAACATCGATGAGAGAAACATCGATCAGCTGCCTCCTGCACACCCACCACTGGGGATGTGCCCGCAACCAAGGTACATTCCCTTGACCGGAATCGACCCGGGACCCTTGAGTCTGCAGGCCGATGTTCTATCCACTGAGCCAAACCGGTTAGGGCTTGACATTGCTGGTTTTATATCACAAGCACAACCTCACTACTGATTCTTATTGCCCTATCTGGTGCAGTTGAAGGCAGGGAGAACAAGGAATAGTGTGGGGATGTCTCTTTTGCATCTTTCTTGATATACCCTGAAAATGTATGGTTGTAAAGTAGTAGAAGATAACTCATTTAATAGTTCTATCCATTGGGATGGAGTGACTTTTCAGCATTATACCAAAACCAGAAATAATAAAGAAAAAGATTAATTGACTATAGTATCACACATAAACACACATATACACAAACGCAAGTTTTTAAAAATCTGGAAAAATATTTGCAACATATATCACAGATGGTCATTTGCTTTTAAAAAAATATTGGTTTTAAATTTACCTTGATTTTGCAGTTGGTGTCTTACCAAGCTCTTCACTGCTTCAGTATAACAATGGTTTATTCCAGTGATGGCGAACCTTTTGAGCTCGGCGTGTCAGCATTTTGAAAAAACCTAACTTAATTCTGGTGCCATGTCACATATAGAAATTTTTTAATATTTACAACCATAGTAAAACAAAGATTTATATTTTTGGTATTTATTTTATATATTTAAATGCCATATAACAACAACAACAAAAAATCAACCATAAAAATGAGTTCCTGTGTCACCTCTGACACGTGTGTCATAGGTTCACCATCACTGGTTTATTCAAATGGTTTATTAATAAAAACAGATACACCTGAGAAACTGTCATTGACAAGAGGAGACAATGAAGAAATGCAATGTGGGATCTTGGACAGCATCCTGGAACAGAAGGACATACGCCCCAATAAGAAAATGGACAACAGATATCTACTTATATAAAAACCCTGGGTGTAACATCATGGCCAGAAGTGTGACCAATCGGAAGGAAGTCAGTCCTGCAGGGATCATCTTGGAAATGGCTGCACCCGCCCCCAGCTGTTTCCTGGAGGGCGTGGTTTCAGGCAGGAACCTGCCCTCAGGGTGAGGTTTCAGGCAGGAACCAGCCCTCAGGATGAGGTTTCAGGCAGGAACCTACCCTTGGAGCGGAGTGTGGAAGTGAAATGATTTGTAATGGGTCTATTATTGAAGCTACCTTTGGAAATACTATATCTATAGATCAGTGGTTCTAAACCTTGGCTGCACATTAGAATCACCTGGGAATCTTTTTAAAATTATGATTTCTGGACCTCATCCTCAGGAAATTATGTTTCTTTGTTACTAATGTTGTGGCCTCACCCCAAAACAAAGAAACAGAATTTCCGGAGGATGAGGCCCAGGAATCAGGATTTTAAAAAGATCCCCAGGTGATTCTAATGTGCAGCCAAGGTTGAGAGCCACTACTATAGATAATATTAAAAATATATCTAAACATGCAATTCTTTGTCCAAAAAATGATCATGTTCAAAAATTAAATGAAGAAAATTTGGATATACTCGATGGAGATTTTCACACATATTTGAGTGATGATCCCATTGATTCCACAGATGATGCTGAAAAGAAAAATTTTCCCATCGAATTTCTTAATAGTATTACTCCTTCGGGAATGCCATGTCATAAATTAAAATTGAAAGTGGGTGCAATCATCATGCTATTGAGAAATCTCAATAGTAAATGGGGTCTTTGTAATGGTACCAGATTTATCATCAAAAGATTATGACCTAACATTATTGAAGCTGAAGTATTAACAGGATCTGCAGAGGGAGAGGTTGTTCTGATTCCAAGAATTAATTTGTCCCCATCTAACACTGGCCTCCCATTTAAATTGATTCGATGATGGTTTCCCCTGATGCCAGCATTTGTGATGACTATTAATAAATCACAAGGCCAAACTCTAGACAAAGTAGGCTTATTCCTACCTGAACCCGTTTTCGCACATGGTCAGTTATATTTTGCTTTCTCTTGAGTTTGAAGAGCATGTGACATTACAGTTAAAGTTCTAAATACTTCATCACAAGGGAAATTAGTCAAGCACTCTGAAAGTGTTTTCACTCTTAATGTGGTGTACAGGGAGATATTAGAATAAGTTTAATAACTTTATCAGTCATTGTTTGCATCACTGTTGTTTTTATATCATGTTTTTGTTGTTTTCATATCATGTTTTTGTTGTTTTTATATCATGCCTCTGTTGTTGTTATATCCTTTTGTTACTGTTTATTTATTAATAAATTTATATATTATTTTCATATACATTTTACTAATTTCCTTTCATCTCTCACACTTCTATTATAGAGAAAGGGCAAATAGCAATATTAAAATATCTCTGCTAACTAATTCCCTTTTTAAAAAAAATATATTTTATTGATTTTTTTACAGAGAGGAAGGGAGAGGGATAGAATGTTAGAAACATCAATGAGAGAGAAACATCAATCAGCTGCCTCCTGCACACTTTCCACTGGGGATGTGCCCTCAACCAAGGTACATGCCCTTGACTGGAATCAAACCTGGGACCTTTGAGTCCACAGGCCAATGCTCTATCCACTGAGCCAAACTGGTTAGGGCAATTAATTCCCTTTTAATGTGCAAGAATTTTGTGCACCGGGCTACTAGTGTACATATAATTAAAAAGAATAAATAAGTATAACCAAATAAATAAGATCACCAACCTCACTAATAATAAAAAAATTTATATGCAATACATATTATATAACATATATATTTATACACACATTGGATTAACAAAGACAAAAGCAATCAGTGATACTACTTATGATACAAATTGGTAAAATTATAAAATCATCCACTTTTCTGTATTTATGCCTTGACTATTCTGCTAGTATTATCTAAATGAGAATAGTTTAAGCTACTATCACCTGTCACTTGGACTAGTACAACAGCCTCCTAAGTTGTCAATCTGAATTCATTCTTTCTTATTTATTGGTTCCCTCTACTCAGCCAATGTTATCTTTTCAAAACACAAATATGATCCCTAAGTCTTGCTTATACTTCTGCTCAAGGTTAGAATAACAATAAAACTTTTATAAGACCTACATATTCATCTTGACAGCTCTCTACCCATATCTCCAGCTTCATCTAGCACTGTGCTCCTTCTCACTTTCCACTCCAGTCACACTTCAACTCCTTGTCCTGCCATATTTGCCTAGTTTGTGGCTGAAGAACTCTTATATCCCTTTTTAGTATAGTTAGCTCATACTTACCCTTCAGTCCTTATCTAAAATGTCACTTCTTCCAAGAAGTCATCCTTGAATTCCCCAACTAAGCCAAATCCTCTCTGTTGTACTAACAGTTCTATGTATCTCTCATTAGTAACATACCAGACACCACTAGGGCAGGGACAACATCTGGTATAGTTCACCACTGTGTCCTAAGTACCTAGCACACAGTATTTAACACATAGTAGGATCTCAATAAATGTTGTAGAATGAATTATGAGTCATTCCACAGAACAGTTTGGCAACATATGTCAAAATTTTAAATATGTATATTCTTTGGGAATAATAATCTACTTTGGGAAATTTATTTTCCCTTATTCTGTTACACACACACACAAACACACACACACACACACACACACACACACACACACACACACACACGTGACTCCTGAGCTTTTCAACTTTTTTGAGTATGTGCCTATTACTTAGAAACAAACAATGAAAATAGTTTCATTCTTGGGAAAACGTAAGTTAATGGTGTCTTACGTAAGTCCCAACAAAGTGTCCCAAGATTAAGCAGTTGCATCAAAGGGAGAACATCAAAATATCACTGCCCTTCAAGAGACTGCCCCCAAGTTGCTGTGACATGGGGTCATGTCAAAATCAGAGCAGGCAAAGATTTTCAACTAGGGACGAGGGAATACAGAGGGAGACCTTCAGAAAGAGGTAGCATGTGATAAAGGAGAGTTAGTGTTTACACAGATGAGGACGAGGCAAGCTGGGAAGACTGTGTCAGGCAATGGGATCAGCACAAAGAGAGGAGCTGGGCAGGTGCAGGGCAAATAATGTGCTCATGCGGCCCAACATGAGGATAACAGAGAGAAGCAAGGTACAGGCAGAAAAAGCAGGCTGGGGCCAGATGGCAGAAATTTCAATAGCTGGTGGGAAACAATCAGGAAAATTTAAGTAGAGGCTAAATGTGGCAGGTTCCATGCTTTTTTTTTTTCCATTTTTTTTTTTTGAGATGGTAAAAGATGCTGTTACACTCAGTAGAGCAGTGAACATCCTTATATATTTTTTCAGGCACAAGCTTAGATATAATTGTAGGGGAAATTCCTAAATATAAAATTGATGTGTGAAAGGATAGGCACATTTTAAATTTTGAAAGATTTTCTGAAATTGCCCTCTTTAGAGGTTGTATCAATTTACATACCTTAAAAATGTATAAATGTCTGTTTCCCAAGCACCCTGGTCAAACATAGGTTGTCAAAAATACATTTTAAGAAACTCTAGATATTGGATGGAGAAATGCAGTTTCAATTTACATTTGCTTATTGTGTGGGAACCTAGCATCTTTCCAACTGTCTTAGCGCCATTTGTGTTTCCTTTGGTGAGTTCTAGGCATCCCCCATCTCTGCGGTTTCACTTTCCATTATCCAGGGTCACTGCAACCTGAAAATATTATAAGGAAAATTCCAGAAATAAACCATTTATAAGTTTTAATGCATCCATTTTGAGTAGTGTGATGAAACCTCAAGCTGTCCCTCTCCCTCCCATTCTGGATGGCAATCATCCCTGTGTCCAGCGGATCCACACTGTCCACGCCACCTGCCCATTCGTCACTTAGCAGCTCCTCGGTTAGCAGATTGACTGTAATGGTACTGCAGTGCCTGTGTTCAAGTGACCCATATTTTACTTAATAATGGCCTAAAAGTGCAACAGTGGTGATGCTGGAATCTCAAATGCGCCAAAGAAACGCTGTAAAGTGCTTCCTTTAAGTGAAAGGGTGAAAGTTCCATGGTTTCAGGCATCCACTGAGGGTCTTAGACTATATCTTCTGGGGATAAGGGGGATTACTCTCTGTATTTGCTCCTGTCCTTTTCCAATTTTTCTGTCAGACTGTTGATCTTTTTCTTATTGATTTGTAGGAAGTTTTTTATATTTTAACAAATTTAGCCCTTTGTTTGACGTACTTGTTAACAATATTTCTCTGTTTATGATTTGTCTTTTGATTTTATTTATATTTCCTACCATGCAGAAATGCTTGGTTTTTGGAACCAAACTTATCCATCTTTTATGTCTCTTAAACTTGGTCATGTTTAGGACACTCTTCACCTCAAGATCATTAAAATTTCTCCCTCATTTTCCCCTAAAAATGTGTTAGTTTAATTGTCATGTTGATAGTCCATCTGGCACTTATTTTGGTGTAAAGAGTTAGGAGAAATACAACTGTATTATTTTCCAGATGGCTACCCAATTGTTCCAACACTGTTTATTGAATTGTAGATGTTTCCCCGCTGATTAAGATATGAAACCTTTATCAATACTAAATTCTCATTAAAGTATTGGGACAAATTTCTGAATCTATTCTTGTCTATTGTACTGCTTGTTTATTCATATACAGATGTTAACCTATATTAATTATATCCTATATAATAAAAGGCTAATATGCAAATCGACCAAACAGTGGAACAACTGGTCAATGCAGGAGCTGCCCCCTGGTGGTCAGTATGCTCTCACAGGGAGAGGGCTGCTCAGCCAGAAGCCGGGGTCGCCCGCCTCCACTGCAGCACTAAGTATGTCCAACTGCTGGCTTAGGCCCGCTCCCCAAGGGGAGCAAGCCAAGCCGTCAGTCAGACATCTCCGGAGGGCTCCCAGACTGCAAGAGGGTGCTGGCCAGACTGAGGGGCCCTCCCCCTCCAAGTGCACAATTTTTGTGCACCGGGCCTCTCGTCACTTTATAATGATACTAGAGGCCTGGTGCACAAAATTCATGCACGGGGGGTTGGGGGAGTCCCTCAGCCTGACCTGCACCCTCTCCAATGTGGGAGCCCTCAGGGGAGCCCTCTCCAATCTGGGAACCCTGAGAGCTTAGGCCCACTCCCTGTGGTTCTCAGCTCTCCGCAGCCCAGAGGCCCTCTGTGGCTGGGGTGGGATTCCGCCAGGCCACTCACGCTGCCTGCTCTCAGCAGCCACACCCCCAGGACTGGGGGACTCTGGCGGGGCTGAGGGGACTGGGTGCCACCATCTTGTGGCTATGGGCACACCATCTTTGTGACAGAGTGACAGTTAATTTGTATATTATCCTTTTATTAGATAGGATTAATATCTTTTAGGATTAGTTCTCCCTTTTCATTCCTCCTTTTTAGGATTTTCCTGGAATATTCTGGCATATTTATTTTTTCATAAGAACTCTCAAGTCAGCTTGCCTGGTTACCAAAAAATATGAAAAAGCCCTGTTGGTATTTTTATTGAGGCCCTATTATATTTATAGATTAATTTTGGGAGAATTGGCAGCTTTGTAATAATTTGTGCTCCTGGCCTTTCCATTTAGGAAGTCTTTTTGAGTGTGTCCTTCAATAGCATTTGAAAGTCTAACTCACATAGGTCTTAGTGTGCATGCCACACTGTATGAAGATTATTGGTCAGACAGTTAGGAGAGGAACACAGCTGGATGTGGGATGTCAGTTAAGAGAGCGCTAGGGAAAGAGGTGATGAGCGACTGAGCTATATAAAGGCAGTTGAAGTCAAAACAGCAGAATATTGTATTTACTGGAAACTGGAAGCAAGGGAGAAAAAGGAATCAAAGCCTTCCCTAGATTTTGAGAGGAAGGGATGGGGAGTTTGGGGTGTGTATTATTAGAAAAGGGAAAGAAAAAGAAGAACCAAATTATGAACAGAAAGAAGATACATTTAGCTTGGGAAATGTTGGCCTTCAGGTACCAGCAAGATGTCCAGATGAAAATGTCCCTCAAGCAAGTGGAAATAATTGTCTTGAGAGACAGACACAGGCTTGGAAGGTAAACCCGTAGAGTGTGAGTGAAAACTCTTCTGGGGAGGGAAGTTAGCTAGGAGGGCAAGGGCAAGACCTTGGGCACAATCTTGTTTGAGGAGAAGAAGAAGAGCCAGCAAAGGGAGCCAGGAAGTAAGCAGCCAGAGTAGTGGAAGAAACAGTCTAGTGACTCGGGGGGAAGAAAAGACAAAGAGCTGAATGGAAACACTGCTGTACTTCCCACTCACAAGACCCCTCACAAGTTTGCATGAGTGACTAGTCATCTGAGGTTCAAGCCTCCACCTTATTACGTAGGCTTGAGGCAAATCAGTTAAGTTCTCTGAACTCCCAAATTCTCATCTGAAAATGGAGATAATAATGGCACCCATGTCTTAGGCCATTGTAATGATTAAAAGAGATCCTCTGCAAAGATAGCAGGAACTCAGACACACTCCTTCCTCTTTGCTCTCTGTGTCTGCTGAGGCTCATGAACCTCATGAGCAGCATTCCCAGGCACACCGAATTAGGGGGCGACAGAACTTCAGGTTGTACTACACAGGAGTGACCTTGTTCCACAGAGTGTATGCTCAACCATGGGGAGTGACACCATGGAGGGTGAGAGTTTGGCATTTAGAACACAGTATGTGAGCCAGGAGGGAAAATTCCTTCAGAACAGTGGCTACAAAAGCCAGATTCCAAGAGGTTAAGAAGCCATGGGTTCTTCTCTCCCGTGGTCCCTGTTCATGTTGTCCTATCAGCCTACTGTCTCATGCACCCTCCCAAAGTCTCTTTATGTGTGTATACATACTAGATGGATCAAAATATAATACACTGTGAACTACTTTCTGTGCCTGACTTACTACCAAGGGTCCTGGAGCTCTTTCCATCTCGGTTTACTGAGAGCATTTTGGTTCTTTTATACAGCTGCCTTCAGTGTATGAATATGTTATAAATCAGTCTACTCTCACTGATGAATGTTTTGGTTGTTTCCAATCTCCTGCTTTCATAAAATAATGTTGGAATGGTTAGCGGTGTACACATGTTATTTCACAGAGCAGTTCTATCTGTAGGATAAATTCCCCGAAGAGAAGTGACTATAGGACAAAATGTTAATCAAGCCTATAAAGAGAATCAACTCCTGTAAATACAGAAACCGGGGCTATAATTTTTCTGTGAGGTGTCCAGTTCAGCACAGGGACAGATAACTAAAAATCCCTGTAGGAAAGGTATTTCTTACTTCCTCTCTTTGTAAAAACAGAAAACAAACCCAAACACCCATGATGAATGTGCTTTTTGGTCCCCGTGCAATGTGCTTCGCTCCAGATGTTATAGAAATCACTGGGTTTGATGTCCTCTGTTATAATTTTCATCCACAATGCTGTCCAAAGTCTTTTGAATAATAATAGGGAGGTAGCTGAGTTTTGCAGAAATTAATATGCCGAAACCTGAGTTGGAGTTTGTTAGAGTGACAACTATAGAGCCTTTTTATGATCTACACAACTTCAACAGTCATATATTCCTGCAGTGAGTTATTGGGTTAGTGGTTGGCAGACATACAAGTTTAAATTCATATTGTTTTCCTCCTCTTTCCTGGCAGTTTCCAGCACACTGACCCCAGAAACGACCATGTAACTCTCACTTGATAACAAAAAGCCTCTTTGCACAAGGCTTCAAGCACTCAGCCAGCCAGCATGTCCACAGCAGCTGGGATGGAGACTTGGCACCTCAACTGCGTGGGATTGAAGAGCCAGGAGAGACCAAAGAGCCAAGAGGTGGCCTGTTCTCCCTATTCCTCATATTCATCATTTCCTTCTAGAAGATTCTGACAGTAAGAGCTGAATTTTTCCAGAGGCACACCATCCCAGGTCATGTCCTCATAAATCAGAACGAGCCGCCCTCCCACAGTCTCCTCCAAGGACACGTCCTGCAGACTGCGCAGAAGGCCAGCCCAGTCACCCCAACAGAGAATGCAAGGGGCCCTGCGTCCAAGAAGAGAAAGAGCCAAGCAGGCAGAAGTATAAAAACATTTGTGTCTCGTGCTTTGCAGCATTTTCTTATCAATTAAATAATGATCATCACAAAGAAGTATAAACCTCAGGCCTCAGAGAGGAAAAGGCAGAGAGATCAACCAACTAAGCTGGCGGCAGCTCCAAAGTTGGTGGCACCTGGTGGAGATTCAGAGGCTGCGCAGGATTAAAGAAAGCGACTCAAGAAACTCCAGCCACCTGGAGGAAGGGCATCAGACACCAAAGTGCAGCTGCTCTTTCTGCTGTTTAAATCATTATATATTAGCTGCAAAGTTAGCGCTTGGCCAACACTCGAAAGTGACAAATGGCCAATAAAAAGTTCAATGGAGTTTTCCATCTGCTGTTCAACTTTACCCAGGCTTCCACGCGGACGGCTCAGTGTCAGAGAAAGCCGCACTTCAGAATCCTTTCATGGGCTGCGTGCAGACCATTAAGTGAGCACAAGTCTATGCCAGCGTGTGCCACCAAATCCCACAGAACACTTGATAGGTTGATGTGCATGTTTTCTGGACTCTGCCCCACACTCAGACCCAACCACCTTCCAGGATCAATAGAATGAGAAGTGCCCCTCTGGACAAGCCCTCTGGAATGCTGCAGGTGGGACTGGCATAGGCTCTATCAGTGGGCTTCCCAGCCATCATCTGATCTTGTGCAGAAAGCCTGAGAGACAGCTATAATCTGGGTGCTCATTAACACTCACGCCAAAGGCAAAGGAGTTGGCCGGTGCCAGTGGCTCAGTTTTGAAAACTGTATCCGTTGGTATTGAAATGCAAAGAGAAGAAGTTTATTTTCCTGGCTTTGGATTGTTCATTTCACCCACCTTGGAACTGGAATTGCCTGCAAATGAGCAAATCCAGGCAAGCTGGTCCAGTCTGTGCTCAGTCTTCACACCGGCCAGCCCGTGTGCTCCTTATAAATGCCATGCCGCTGCTCCCTATCAGCAATATTCAAGGACACCTTGATGGTCCTCTTGCTCTTGCACTTTTATAGCCACCCTGCGATGGGGAACAATTTGTACCCCAAATCTTGGGATGGGAAGTATCCAGATACTCCAAATCATCTCATCCTTTTCCAATCGTTTGTTCTTAACAGTGGAATTGGAGAATGCTATGTACAGTGATGTCTCTGTTTAAGTAAAATAATAATAATTGTCTCCAAAGATGATTTCACAGGAACCCAGAGGGACACTAGCAGGAGAAATACGATGCAGGCTATATGTCTGCTTGCGTTTTGCACGGTGCTGTCGTTTCTCCTGCCTGCTCCGCACCTGTCAGGAATGAGCTGCCAGAGGCACGGTGAGGCTGGGGCTAGCCTCCAAGAAAGCCCTGTCACTATCTCCTGTGATTTTTATGTTTGTTTGTTTGTTTTTTGTTAATCCTCACCCGAGGATATTTTTCCATTGATTTTTAGAGAGAGAGTAGAAGGGAGGGGAGAGACAGAGAGAGAGATATTGATGTGAGAGACACTCATCGATTGACTACCTTCTGAACTCACGCCAACCTGGGGCTGGGGATTGTGCCTACAACCAAGGTGCATGCCCTAGACTGGGAATCAAACCCGTGACCCTTTGGTTTATGGGCCGGCGCTCTAACCACTGAGCAACTGGCTAGGGCACACACTCCTGTTTTGATCTGGGCACAGAGAGACGGTGGTAGAGCAGGAGAGAGACAGAGGAGGAAAAGGGACGTGTTGAAATACTACATAGGGACTGGTGTAAAAAAGAAGGAAAAAGTCCCTGAGTCTGTGAGGCGGTGACATAACAAATTATAAGAAGGAATCATTTGCACAGAAATGGGCTCCCGGGTCTGACGGACAGCAAGAATTTAGAAAGATGGATTCCTCCTGGATTCAGCAAGAAGCTGAGGCGCAGATGCCAGTGGCGCTTGGGGCTTGGCAGTCAGAAACTTTCTCAACGTGCTGACTCTGCAGAAACTCGGGCCTCAGGAGCCGGCGCCTCTGGAGACTATAATTTCTTTTAACCCATGTGTATTTGAGGGAAAACTTAATCTCTCTGCCTCTGACTCATTTACACTTAACTCATCAAAAAGTTGTTTTGCTTTGTGCTATTTGATGGCCAGTAAGTTAGAGTCTAATTTAGAAATAGCCTGTGGTCCTGGAAAAAGACCTAAAGCCAGACATGAGACTGCGACCAGCTCCTGCTCTGATTGCAAACTGTGGGAGGTTATTGCTTTGAGTCACCCTGCAGGGAAAGGGGTCTCTACATGTTAACCCACCCAGGTCCTGTGCTCCCACCACCCAATGCAGACACACTCACACACACACTCACGTACTCAAATAAGAAGCTGAGCCTGATGAAAGATCCATGGAACAGGCTGCCTGGAAGGCCCTGTACCCTAACATGAAACTGGATCATGATACACCTGCCAACAGCAATGGTTAAAATGCACCCCCCTTAACCATTAACATACAGCACAGGCTCCGGATACAGATTGGCTTGGGCTCAAGTTCCGCCTCTGCCCTTCCTTATTATATTGCCTTAGGCGGGTTATTCCATTGCTCTGAGCTTCAGGTTTTTCATTTGTAAGATGTGGGCGATGATCACAGTGCCTGGTTCACAATGGTGAGGCGTAGGTGCGGTGATCCACAGGCAGTGCTCAGCACAGTCTCTGCAAAGGTAACTGCACTCGGGGCCCACTGACAATCAGTGAACTGGAATCCTCTTGCCAGGCGTAGAACCCATCAGACATCTGTCCGCCCACCTCAGGTCCGCTCGGCTCCCTGACTTCCGCCCCAGCTGTCACTGCAGCTGGAGCAGCTACTCAGGTAGAGCACACAGTGGCACCTCCTCCAGGGCCTCTCTGTTGCCTCCAGCTGGGTTCTCCCAGAAACAGATGCTGAGATAAGAATTTAAAGATGATCCTAGAAGCACTGATAAGGGAGTGGGGGAGTGAGGTGGGGAGGAGAGGGAAGCCAAGGCAGGGTGTGTTTAAGAGAGGGTGTTGCAGTGGAGAACAGGGTTCCAGGCCACCAGAAGCCTCTGGGAGAATGCACAGCACAGCCTTCATAGCTGGCTCACCCAATGGAGGGACACAGCCTCACCAGAGAGCTGCAGGTGGTGCTCACCTGGACAGCCAATCTGTGTGAGGAAATAAGGGTACCAAGGGGCACCAGCACAGTGCAGACCAAGTGGCTATCCCTGTGCCTAGGAGCCCTGGGACTTCTTGGGACCCCACTCAGGGCCCGTGCCTGTAGTCAGGAAGCACGGGGCATGGGAGCCCATGAATGAAACTTTCAGGGGCTGTTAGAGAAGATGGGAGCCGGTAGATAAATTCTCCCCTACTTCTCTCCTCAGGATCAACTCTTCCAGGTCCAGTTCATACAACTTCTTGGAAAATGCTCTCCTGAGATGAAGCGATCCTTCTCACTTAGAGGAGGCCAGCTCTACAGCTGGTCCTCACCTCCTCCCCCCTGCCTCGCTGCCCTCCTCCCTCACTCTTGCTCCCAGGAATGAAGTTGTTCCAAGAAGCCTGCCTTCCGGGGAAGCTAGGCTGGGACAACAGGATTAACTTTTAAGAGATGTGAGAGAAACATCGATTGGTTGCCTCCGATACATGCAACCTAGGTATGTACCCTGACCGGGAATGGAACCCACAACCCTTTTGGTGTACAGGATCACATTCCAACTAACTGGGCCACCTGGCTAGGGCAGAATGAATTTCTTACTGGTTCCCGTCTCCAGCACTGAACCAGCCACACGGCGTCGGTGTTATTTAGAGTGCTGTGAGGCACAATGTGAAAGAGCAAGTCCCAGCTGATGGATTTAACAGGTAAGTTATCCTGGAGAAAAGACTAGATCCCAGTACTTGGGTGTCCCTTGGAAGGGAAATAGAATTTCCTGGTGGGAAAAAATGGTCCATAAGTGCAAATGAGAGAAAGTAGAATTCATGGAGGAATGGGGCTTGCATTTAGTGGGTTCCTGGAATGGAGCCAGTAGCAAGTACGTCTGCAGCCTAGCCTTTCGATTGTGTCTGTGTCCACAATCCCCACACCCCCCCCGGCTACTAATCCATGAAAAATAAGGATTGCATGATGGACAATGGTCCTTAACAAAGGTATAATAAAGAAGCAGATACTACAGTTAATTTCAAGTGCTTGAAGACTCATTTCAGTTTTTGATATTTTAAACATAATTAGAAAGAGGAATCCAGTCCCTTCTTCCATCTGGTGAAAGAAACAGCTGTCAGGACACTAACTGCCCTGCATCTGTGGCACGGGGGCATGGCTCCTGCCGCCCAGCCCACCACTCCTGGCGGCTCCCTCCAGGCTGGGCTTCCCTGCTGCTTGCATACCAGGAAATGCTCTCTGCAAAATGAATAATGCATTGCTCTGTTTCTCGGAGGACCCTTGTCATCCTTTCACTTGCCAAAGTGCAAATGGATATCCCATGAGGACTGCAGCCTCTATGCCCACCACGAATGAGCAGAGGTGATTTCAGAACCTGCCCACAATTCACCGCAGGGAGGCACCTGAAACCTGCAGAAGAGGAAACTGGCTTTTCTTGAGCACCTATGCACCCAGTCTGACTAGGGCATCTCCACAGGGTAACTCAGGAGTGGGCAAAGTTCCTCTCTAAGGCTCCGATAGCAAGTAAGCTTTGTGGTCCATACAATCCTCTGTGGCAACTACTCTACTCGTCCCTGTGGCACCAAAGTAATCATAAATAACAAATACACAAAAGGGCACAGCTTTTATCCCAAACAACTTTTTTTTTTAACCAAAACAGGGCCTGGCCTGCAGGCGTAGTTTGCTGAACCCTGGGTTAGTTTACTTCACCTTTGCAAGCACTATCCTCCTTGCAGAGTTCCTCTTCAGATGCAATTGCTCAGCAAATCCCAACATCTTAGTATGATTTAATTTATCACCTACTCTTCTGGAGGTAAAAAGTGGGAGAGGAGAAACAAAATAAATGTTTGAGTATCGGGAGATGGAAAAAGAAAGCCAGAGGGAGAAGAAGAAAAGATGAGGTGACAAATTGTAAGACGAAGGGTGGGGTGGGGTAATCTGGATAGGGAAGGAGAGGAGGTAAGGGCTTTAAAGACAAGTTGTTACAGGGTCACTTCATCCCAACTTGATGGGACAAACACAGGCAGTATCTCACCATGGTTAACTACTCTGACACAACAGGCTCTGCTTCTAATAGTTATTGGGATCTTGGCCGAGTTATTAATGCTGTACAACAGTTTTTTCATCTGTCAAGTGGGGGTGCAAGAGGTTGAAGTGAAGATTAAATTAGATAATTCATGGAAAGGGCTTGACAGAGTGCCTGGTGTGATGTCAACATTCAATAAAGTCCAGCTGTTATCATCATTGCTCCCAAGGAAGTAAAGGCTATGAGAATGAAAATGCAACAAGTTCACAGATGCTCTTAGTGTAAATTCCTTAGCTCCCTGCCCCTCATGACACTCATCAGTGACTCAACCGGATTGCCTGAACTAAAAATAATCATAAACAGTGACACACTCTCAGACGTAAGAGCTGCTGTGAGCTGGGGATCTAGCCATCCTAGCCCCTGAGAAGTCTTAAACGTGTTCTGTCTTAGCAGCTGATCACTACAGTACAGGGACTGCTTCTATGGTGCAACCTAAATGCTGAGGCTTGTTTTTCTGGTCATTATTTCAAGCAAGCTTTCTAGAGGGCCTACTAAAGCGTGAGTAGAAATAAAATAAAATAAAAAAGAGTAAAAAATAGATAAAATAATGTTTTAATTCTATTTGCATGAAGCCTGGTGAGACGCTTGAACCCAAGGGTTCAACAACAGCATTTGAGATGAGGAATCAAGTTTCTAAGTGAAAATGCAGCCACCACCAGAAAAATAAAACCACCAAAAAATTAATAAATAAATAAAATGAGAATTTGAAATTGAATGATTCCTCGGCTGGAAATGCTCATTTATGGTGGACCCCTGCTGGCCTCATCATTCCTTCACAATCTTAGGGGATCCAGGCATGGTCTGCCTTCTCTGGGAAGCTGGGACTCATAGCTCCAGGCTCTACTGGTTTCTGGCTCCTCTCACTGCCCACAGGACAAATAGCAGGGCTCTCCATCTAGGGTGCACAGAATAACCTAGGGAACTTTTAAAAAACACTATTTCCTGGCCCTAGCTGGTTTGGCTTAGTGGATAGAGCATCGGCTTGTGGATCAAAGGGTTCCAGGTTCAATTCCAGTCAAGGACACATACATTGGTTGCAGGCTCTTCCCTGACCCGGGCCCTGGTCAGGGCTCTTGCAGGAGGCAACCAATCAATGTGTTTCTCTCACATCGATGTTTCTCTCTGTCTTTCCCTCTCTCTTCCACTGTCCCTAGAAAAATCAATGGAAAAATATCCTAGGGTGAGGATTAACAAAAAATAAAATTAAAACACACACACAAATACTACTGCCCTGTATACATGGCTCAGTGGTTGAGCTTCCACCTAGGAACCAGGTAGTCACAGTTCCATTCCCAGTCAAGGCACATGCCCAGGTTGGGGGCTCATCCCCAGTAGGAGGCAGGCTGGAGGCAGCCAATCAATGATTCTCTCTCATCATTGATGTTTCTATCTCTCTCTCTCTTCCTCTCTGAAATCAATAAAAAATACATTTTAAGCAAGAAACAAAACACTGCTGCCCAAGCCCTCCGCCCTCCTCCAAGAAATACGATTTAGTTAGGTAGGTAGAAGGGACATCAGACTAGCTTTAAACTTTTTATTGAAATAAAATGTTACATACAGAAAGTGCAAATAAGTGTTCACCTCGATAAATGTTCACACTGGAACGTGCTTTTGTAAGCAGCATACAGATAAAGGCACAGAACATTACCAGCTCCCCAGGGCCCCTTTATGTGCCCTTCCAGACACCATTCATCCCAGTGCGAACACCTCCCCGACTTCTAATGGCAGAGGGCAAATTTTGTCTGTTTTTGCATTTGACACAAATGGAATCATACAGTATGACTTTTCTATATTTAAATAAGCTTTTAAATTTTAGAACAGGCTAGATTTATAGAAAAAAGTGTGACTAGTACAAAGATCCTGCACACCCTGCACCAAGTTGCCTCTGTTGTTAACGTCTTACGTTACGATGGTACATTTAAGCATGACACTTTTTATCTGGTTTCTTCCCCTCAGCATTATACTAAAGAGATTTATCAACATTGTTGCATGTAGCTGTCGATCTCTCATGCTCATTGCTAAATGCTGCCACTCCATTATGAGTCATCCATAGCTATTAGCCACACCACTGCTGATGTGCATTTGGGTAATTTCCAGTGTGGAGCTTCTGTAAGTAGTGCTGCGATGAAACATTCTAGTAGCATCTGTATTTTTTAAAAGCTCTCTAGGGATTCTAATGTATAGCCAGAACTGATATGATCTGGAGCGATCAATTCATCCTCCCTGGGTTGTGGTCCTGTTCTTTCTTAAACCCCAGTCTTTCCTCATCCATGGCAGGGGCGGGGTGGCGGTAGTTGGAGCGGGACATGTTGTTCTCCTGCTCCTCAGAGTGCACAGTGCAGAGTGGGAGACAACAGAGGTCTTCAATAAATACCTCTTTATTGATTAATCAATTGATTATGCTTTCATATTTCACAACACCCTTTGTTGTAACTATGCCTGAGCAGCAGCAGTAGCACTCCTGCTGATGGATCTAGCTGTGAGCACCCCCATTACTTCATCTGTCCTGATGTAGGTCTGCTCACAAGCTGGATCCTGAACATGCCTCTTTGGGACACACTTAAAGGAATAAATCTTGAGCACAGATTTAATGTACGTCAGGATGTGCAATGAGCCAGGTCATCCGGGTGGTGACATAGTAGTCATTTGTCATTCTTTCTTTGGATATTGTTTCTCAACTTTCCTGTGTCTAAAAGGCACTTATATTTTTCTCATTACATTTTTTGCAGCAGTTTTTCATATGTAAGAAAAGGAACCCCTACTTTCCTATCATATATGTTGCACTTGTTTCAGTGTGTAGCTTGCCGTTGACTTTTGGTCCTGGTGTACCCTGGAAACCCCACCTCTAAGCCTTCCTTTCCCTTCCCTGGCCCTCCCCAGTGCCCACACAGAGTTCTGCAATGTGCCTGTCGTCATGAACATGCATCCCCTTCCTAGTGGGACATCACATCTGATTTCCACTGGAAAATAAGGCCATGTCACTACTGAGTTTAGCTTCCTAGGGCTACTGGAACAAATTACCATAGACTAAGTGCCTTAAAATGCCAGAAATTTACTGTCTCACAGTTCGGGAGGCCAGAAATTCAAAATCAAGGTGTTGACAGGATTGATTCCTCCTCGATGCCCTATACGAGACACCATTCCATGCCTCTCTCTGGCCTTTGGATGTTGCCAGCAATCCATAGCATTTCTTGGCTTGTAGGCAATATCACTTTGCTCTCTGCCTGCATCTTCACATCATCCTTCATATCATCTTCATCCCTTTGTGGCTAGGTCTCTGTGATGGTTAATGTTATGTGTCATTTTGTCTGGGCCACGTTGCCCAGATACTGGAACAAATTTATTCTGAATGGTTCTGTTAGGGTGTTTTGGAGTATGAGAACATTTAGATCAGTGGGTTTTGAATAAAGCAGATTACCCTCCCAAGTGAGGTTTGGCCTCATTCAATCAGTTGAAGGTCTAAATACAACAAAAAATTGACCTCTCCCCCCAAATGATTGACCTTCCCCAGCAAGAAAGAATTCTGACAATAGGTGTGACAGTAGGTGGTCTTGAACTATAACATCGGCTCTTCCCTGCCTGGTCTGCAACCTGATGGCCCACTCTGCAGATTTTATATTTGCCTGTCTCCCTAATCCAAGTTCTTAAAAGAGAGAGAGAGAGAGAGAGAGAGAGAGAGAGAGAGAGAGAGAGAGAGATTGTGATGCAAATACATTGAAATTAAGTTAAGGAATCTAACCTTGTATGATCCTGGAGTTGGCATGCACTGTTCTCTAGGACCCCAGGGCAATAGGTCTATTAAGGGCATACACAGTCTTAAAGGAAACTCATTTGTGTTTTAGTGAAAAGGTAAAACATGCACACACTACGAAGTGCAAAAAGAATTAATCATATATACTGAAAAGTATAGGTCTCTTCAGCGCCATCCCCTCGCCATAGCAACTACTGCTTCCCTTTTCTTCCGTCACATGGTATCTTGTTGCGGATCATTTCATATGAGAATATTTTGACCTGACTGAAAAACAAAGAATTAAACTTTCCCCTTTAAAGAAGTTATCAAATCATACTCATGCACAGCACACCATTGCGCTCCTCACCTTCTCCCTTTAACCAGGTTCTCGTAGAAATGCCCCCTCTCTCTGGTTTTGGAAATAGAGTCTAGAATTGGCTGTGAACCTGTAAATGACAAGTGAACATAGGTTATAGGCTCAATATCAGTCCTCCTACAGGAAGCTGAAGAATTATACAAATACGTGTCTGCGAAGCAAAGGCACATTTAGGGATTCAGACTCATGTTTCCTGACTGGAGAATCAATATTACAGTCCTGTAACTCAAGACACACAGCCAGCAATCTTCAATAGGTGAGTTTATTGGCTTATTTATTTTTCAGAATCTAAACCAACAAAATACAACATGCTGCAAATGTGTTTCATTTGCTGTTGTCAGTCAACTCCAGGCAAGTTATTAAATGTGTTACTCTTTTATAGGCTATCAATACTTTTTTCATCAAAAAGCTATTTTAATTCATTATTGATGCTTTTTTAAAATGCCAGTTTAGCCACTGCCCTATTGACGGCAGAAGACAGAGAAAACATCTGAGGAAATGAGAGACATGAATTCTGTGAGTACAACCGTTGTTTTTGTTTTAATGCGGTTCATTAAATTATCTCTGCTAATGCAAGTAAACTCAGCAATATGTCCATTACCTACTAGAGTACTGGGAGCACTAGCAGAAATTCCCTGTACACTCCCTGCTCTGCTCTCTGAAAGCAGTTAGTGTGGCTTAAGCCCCAGCCAGTGTGGCTCAGTTAGTTGGAACATAATTCTGTACACCAAAAAGTCATGGGTTTGATTTCTGGGCAGGGCACATACCTAGGTTGCGGGTTTGATCCCTGTTTGGGGTGCATATGAGAGGCAACCATTCAATGTCTCTTTCTCTCTCACTCTCTCTCTCTCTCTCTCTCACTCTCTCTTTCCTTCTCTCTCTCTTTCTCTCTATTGTCTCTCTCTTTCTCTCTCTCCCTCTTCCTCTCTATCTCTAAAATCAATGAAAATATATCGTTAGTTGAGGATTAAAAAAATAAAAAAGGAAATTATGCTTTGGGACTCTACAACCAGACTTTAATGCTTATTAGCTGGTAACCTTGACAGTTGTCTTAACATTTCTGCCTAAGTTTCCTCATCTGAAAAATAAGGAGAGCAGTTGTATCTCCTTCATAGGGTAGTGATTCAGAGTAAATAGGATAATGTATGCCAAGGGTTTTGTGGCAAGTGAGTGCTCAGTAATTATCAGATACTATACTATATTGTAATACAACAGCCAGGCTTGGTGCCATTATATGTGGAGCCTTTTCTATCCAGGTGCTTCTCCTCTTCACCACTGCCTCACTGAAGATCTCAGCCGTGTGTGGAGAGCACCTTGTAGTGATAATCACGTTCTCCACATTTCACTCCCTTGGGCCTAAGAGTGGCACCAGAGCAGAGAAGAAGAGGGCGGGGGCAGGGGAAGAGTCAGTGTCTCCAGGCTGTTCACTATAAATTGCTGGATGCCTCACATGGGGAAAGCCAAGGGGTAAGGGAGGCCCTAACCCTCCCCTGGCCCAGTCATGCCCCATCTGTGGAGAAACTGAACTTACACTATTGGCTCAGTTAGATCTTCTGTTAAAAGGAATGAAAAGGGAAAATGAAAATGGAATGAATTCAAACTCCCCTAAAAAGAAATGGAACATGACTTTACCTTGTTCTAATCTACCTCCAACTGAGGCTTAAGACACAAAAAAAATATGGTGGATTGGATTGCCTGTGGGTTATCTTAAGAACCAAATCCACAGGCTTTAGCTGCAATGCGTCCTCAAAAATAGGCATATAAATTACCTTTTCCTTCACCTCCCCAAATCCTATGCCTCATCCATGACTATTCTACAAGTATTCCATCCAGAAATAAACTCTCCCTTCTTTAAATGCCCATAATGCCTTGTAACTTAATTCTCACCCTTATTAATTCCTGCCTTATTTTAAGGTTATTTTGCATTAAAGGTGTTGGTAAGAATGTTCTAACTTTTCCACTGAGCTCTCAGAAACCTGAGGTCAGGGCTCCTGACTTTATTTCTCATCCACCGGGAGTAAGTAATCCATGTTCATTTCCATGTGTGTTGTTCTCCTTGCCCCAGCCTGTGCTGACAGTCCCATCCAATGTATAAGCAACATCTATTAGAGATCCAGACTTACAGTGACTTAAATCATAGCCTCAGGAACCATGACATAAACCAAGGAATAATCAATGGCATAGTTTTTAATAGCACAACTAAAAATGGATTACCTGCTCCAAGGTACAGAGAAACAATTATAGCTGGAGCTGATATAGAGGGGAGGATGGTGTTTAATAATGTGATACAGGAGATCTCATGAAGCTACAAAAAAATGGGTTATCTATTGTTAGCGCCAAACTGGAAGTGGCTTTTCCCACACAAGAGTTACAAACTCCATTAATAATCACAGCCCCTAAAACTTCAGCTTCTGGATCACAAATGACTAATTCTTACAAAGGGAATGCAACAGTTCAACCAACCTCTTTTTATGGTCACAACAATCAGAAGTCTATACAGACCACAGGCAGCACGTTAGGGAATACTGAAGGGAAACAAGGCCTTCTAAGAAGTGTATCTGATGGACTCGGAGCCAGTGACCTTGGAGCCAGAAACAACATTTTCTTTGTATCAACCACATATGCCCCAAGCTCGTGCCATTCAGGGCTGGAGCTATATGGTCCCTCAGACTTTATTCCAGCCTCCAGTGTTTGAAAACAGGGGCAGGTCCTCATTTTTCTAACAGCTTCTCTGACATCTTCAAAGTTTATGTCCATGTGATCCCTTGAAGTCTGACTGCTCCGAAGCAGAGAACCTATGCCCGTCCTGCCCAGATGCTCCCCTGCCCTTCGCCCACAAAGTCTTGGCCCTTGCAGAGCACTGGGAACAGGGTGCATTCCAACTCTCTCCACACTGGAGGGTCTCCAGACCCCTCTTAATACCCGGGAGTTCCCTGTTCTCACCTTGTCGTGAAGGTGCTCGCTCTGCACCACCCTTGTTCTGCACCCAACTCAGTCTCTCTGATGAGCTCAAGATTGTATAACACACGGGAGCAGCCTTTGCTCTCAAGCAGTTCCTCTTCTCTTACCTGCAAATTTCCAGGCTACAGAAATACAAACAACTAGATTTTCCATCTGAAATATAGAGGAAAAATGGAAAATCTACACAATATCTCAGTCCTTTATTCTGGCATAAGCAAAGACTCTGCAATAAAGGCATAAACAAGATGCAGATCTTTTCACATAAGACCTTTTCACATAAGAACAACATGAGGAAAAAAACCAAGATGGCGGCATAGGTAAACACCGGAGTTTGCTGCCTCGAACAACCACTTCAAAAATACAACTAAAAGACGGAACGGACATCATCCAGAACCACAGGAAGGCTGGCTGAGTGGAAGTTCTACAACTAGGAGGAAAGAGAATTGGAGGAAAGCAAACTGTTGGATATAACGTTCAAAACCACACTTTTAAGGTCTTTAAAGAACTGTCTAGAAGCCGCCAATAAATTTAATAAGGCCCTCGAAAAGACTGGTGAGACCGCCGATAAATGTAGTGAGATCCTCAAGAAATCTAATGAGACCTTTGATGTTGTGATAAACAACCAACTAGAAATTAAGCATACACTGACTGAAATAAAGAATATTATACAGACTCCCAACAGCAGACCAGAGGGTCACAAGAATCAAGTCAAAGATTTGAAATACGAAGATGCAAAAAACACCCAACCGGAAAAGCAAAATGAAAAAAGAATCCAAAAATACGAAGATAGTGTAAGGAGCCTCTGGGACAGCTTCAAGCGTACCAACATCCGAATTATAGGGGTGCCAGAAGATGAGAGAGAGCAAGATATTGAAAACCTATTGGAAGAAATAATGACAGAAAACTTCCCCTACCTGGTGAAAGAAATGGACTTACAAGTCCAGGAAGCGCAGAGAACCCCAAACAAAAGGAATCCAAAGAGGACCCCACCAAGACACATCATAATTAAAATGCCAAGAGCAGAAGACAAAGAGAGAATCCTAGAAGCAGCAAGAGAAAGAAAATCAGTTACCTACAAGGGAGTACCCATACGACTGTCAGCTGATTTCTCAACAGAAACTTTGCAGGCCAGAAGGGAGTGGCAAGAAATATTCAAAGTGATGAATACCAAGAACCTACAACCAAGACTACTTTATCCAGCAAAGCTATCATTCAGAAGTGAAGGCCAGATAAAGAGCTTCACAGATAAGAAAAAGCTAAAGGAGTTCATCACCACCAAACCAGTATTATATGAAATGCTGAAAGGTATCCTTTAAGAAGAGGAAGAAGAAGAAAAAGGTAAAGATACAAACTATGAACAACAAATACGCATCTATCAACAAGTGAATCTAAAAATCAAGTGAATAAATAATCTGATGAACAGTATGAACTGGTGATTGTAATAGAATCAGGGACATAGAAAGGGAATGGACTGACTATTCTTGAGGGGGGAAAGGGGTGTGGGGGTGAGGGAAGAGATTGGACAATAATCGTGCACCTATGGATGAGGACAGTGGGTGGGGAGTGAGGGCGGAGGGTGTTGTGGGAACTGGGTGGAGGGGAGTTATGGTGGGAAAAAAGAGTAACTAATGTAATAATCTGAACAATAAAGATTTAATTTAAAAAAAAAAAAGAACAACATGAGACCTGCAGAAAAGAAATCAGTTTGGACCAGAATTAGTGTAATCAAAGGTTATCGCTAAGATCCTTGGTGAGGAAAAGAGGAAAGGGCAGAATCTGCTGCATACCTTTCATTTGCATCTTGAAGTCTGTGCATAGGAACAGCGAATGGACCCCTGGCCAGTGTGCCTCAGTGTTGGAGCGCCCACCTATGAACCAGAAGGTCACAGTTTGATTCCCAGTCAAGGCACACACCTGGGTTGCAAGCTTGACCCCCCAGTAAGGGGTATGCAGGAGACAGATGATCAATGATTCTCATCGTGGATGTTTCTCCCTCTCCCTTCCTCTCTGAAATCAAAATATATTTTTTAAAAAAATAACAGTGGATGGTGTTTCAATTCATTCTTTTTCCTTCACCATCTTCATAAAACCCAAGGTACAGAATTCTTTCTAAAAGTGCTTGAAATAGACACTAGATTTGGGTGATGCACATTTGAATACGAGAATCAAAATAAGTGGGCAAAAGAACAAATAAGCAACTCCCCCTAAGAGGGCTGGCTTAACCTCACATTATTTCCATCTCTATATGCTGAATGTGAAAATCATGATTTCTGAAAGGGAATCCAGGGGTCTGGGTAAGACTTTTGCTCAGCATAGATGATTTTAAAAATAGCAGATGCTTTTATCCAAATATTACACCACTCGGTTACTGAGGAAATGGAAATCATGAATTTGGTTGATTCTTCTATTATAGATAAAGGGCGAATAACTATATTAAAATATTTCTTCTAATTAATTTCCTTTCAATGTGCATGAATCCATGCACTGGGCCACTAGTCTTGTAATATTTAGATATAGTCTATGTCCCCCAGTTGTTGGCCAGTCTTAAATGGAACAACAGAAGAGTCTTAAATGGGTGTGGTGAACAAGCAACCAGACAGTCTGCACACATGGGGGGAAATAATGTATAACTTTATATTGCACAAGTAATCAGGTAATACATGTTAATTGTTAAACAAAACAAAAAACCTAAAAATTATATAGATAAACTAATAGCATAAATTAAGAATTGGCTCTTCTACCATTCAGTCATAACCATTATTAACATCTTGGTATATATTTTTCTAAATTTTTTCATACACATACATAGACTATATATCTAAATATTACAAGACTAGTGGCCCGGTGCATGGATTCACGCACATTGAAAGGAAATTAATTAGAAGAAATATTTTAATATAGTTATTCGCCCTTTATCTATAATAGAAGAATCAACCAAATTCACGATTTCCATTTCCTCAGTAACCGAGTGGTGTAATATTTGGATAAAAGCATCTGCTATTTTTAAAATCATCTATGCTGAGCAAAAGTCTTACCCAGACCCCTGGATTCCCTTTCAGAAATCATGATTTTCACATTCAGCATATAGAGATGGAAATAATGTGAGGTTAAGCCAGCCCTCTTAGGGGGAGTTGCTTATTTGTTCTTTTGCCCACTTATTTTGATTTTGGTAGGTGATTGGTGCCAGCAAGAGCTTTATATGTATCATGCATGTGTGAGTCAACGTTTATTTTTAAATTGCCAGTGCACGTATATGTACCGGCTGGTCAGTCGGTCGGATGGCAGATGGACAGACGGTCAGTCACTTAGCCTTTTATATATTACTAGGGGCCCGGTGCATGAAATTCGTGCACTGGGGGTGGGGGGGAGGGAGAGTGTCCCTCAGCCCAGCCTGCCCCCTCTCACATACTGGGAGCCCTCAGGCGTTGACCCCCATCACCCTCCAATCGCAGGATCGGCCCCTTGCCCAGGCCTGACACCTCTGACAGAGGTGTCAGGCCTGGGCAGGGGACCCTCATTTCCCCCCATCACTGGCTCTGGCCCCCGCCCAGGCCTGAGGCCTCTGGCCCAGGAATCATGCCTGGGCAGGGGACCCCCATCTCCCTCTGATCGCTTGCTCCACCCCCCGCCCAAGCCTGACGCCTCTGACCCAGGCTTCAGGCGTGGGCAAGGGGACCATCATATCCCCCCAATCCCCGGCTCCGCCCCCCACCCAGGCCTGATGCCTCGGCCAGAGGAGTTGACCCTCATCACCCTCCGATCACCAATCACCGGATCGGCCCCTTGACCAGGCCTGAGGCCTCTGGCAGAGGTGTCAGGCCTGGGCAAGGGGACCATCATATCCCCCCAACCCCCTGCTCCGCCCCCCCAGCTCCCCGCGGTTGCAGGCTCCGCCCCTGTCCAGGCCTAACGCCTCTGGCCTGGGCATCCGCCCGGGCAGCGGGGACCCGCAGCTGCAGCGGCCCCGCGATCAAGGGACCCCTAGCTCCTGGGACTGCCAGCTTTGACCATGCCCAGCTCCCATCACTGGCTCCACCCCTACTTCCTGCTATCACTGGTCAGGGCGACAAAGGCGCCTGATTCTCCGATCATGGCTGGGGGGCAGCCTTTGCCCTGCCCCCCAGCTCTTAGCTCCCCCCTGGGTTTCCGATCACTGTCAGTGGCAGGGGGCTTCTTCCTGCTTTCCCTTTCACCTCCCTGCATTGTGCCTACATATGCAAATTAGCCGCCATCTTGTTGGCAGTTAACTGCCAATCTTAGTTGGCAGTTAACTGCCAATCTTAGTTGGCAGTTAATTTGCATATAGCCCTGATTAGCCAATGAAAACGGTAGCACCGTACGCCAATTACCATTTTTCTCTTTTATTAGTGTAGACAAGTTTAGGGTTATTATTTTGTAACCTATTCTTTTTCATTTAGAACTATATTTCCATATAAACAAGTAATTTTATTTAATCATCTTAACATCTACAAAGTACTCCATTGTACCATAATTATTTTATTAGAAAGTGTAAGTTACCTACTTTTTTGACATTATAAACAACACTACAATGAATAAATATATTGTAAATGCATTCCTGGCCATTCCCTTAGGACAGAATCTTTAAAACTGAATTTAGAGGTCAACGCTGTTCAGGTTTCACAGGTTGTTTGATGTACATTGCCAAATTGCCCTTCAGGAGGACTGTTCCAATTTATCCTCCCACCTGTGTGGTGTGGGTGCATGGCCACAGCATTAATCTTAATGCTGTGTGGTAAACTTGCTGACAGACTCAACTTGGCTGTAAGAATCTGATATCTTTACAATTCAGTGTCCGCCACTGAAACACAAGCACATTTCAGAAATAAATGTTTACATTGATAAATAATATAGATGTATTCAATCAAAACAGAAATCCTCAAGAGGTTTTTTCCTTTGACAGTAACTCTTTTATTTTTTTAATTTTTTTTATTGATTTTTTACAGAGAGGAAGGGAGAGGGATAGAGAGTTAGAAACATCCATGAGAGAGAAACATCGATCAGCTGCCTCCTGCACACTCCCTACTGGGAATGTGCCCGAAACCAAGGTACATGCCCTTGACCGGAATCGAACCTGGGACCCTTCAGTCCCCAGGCCGACGCTCTATCCACTGAGCCAAACCGGTTAGGGCGACAGTAACTCTTAAATCATATTCTTATTTTAAATTTCTAGTTTAATTCATTTGCCATCTGAGTCTTGGTTCTTTATCGACTAGATTTCTATAAGGGCCCTTTTCTTCCAAAAACCTATGGTTCCATTCCACGGAGGGAAAGAAAAAGGCCTGGCCCCCTGGCTGGGAGCAGAAGCCCTTGGTCAAGCCAGCCTTCTGCCAGTCATCCCTCCCCCAGTTCCCTGCAGGGGCACCTCAGGTCCCCTTGCTGTTTTCTGAGTAAGCCAGGCCAAGCGTGAAGTCTGTGTCTTTGGATAAGCCATCCCCTCTATACTACCCTTCATTCCTCCCTCCCCTGGAAAATTCTACTCATCCATCAAGGTCCACCTCCAACAGCACCTTCTCTGTAAAGCCTTTTTGGATTCCCCAACAGTGTCACTCTGTTTTTCCTACATCACCCTGCTTATGCCTCCTTTAAACCACTTATAACACTAAATGCAATGATCTTGTTCATGTCTCTCTCTCCCATGAGACCATGTGCTCTCTGTATCTCCTGCGTTAAGAATTGTGATGTGCCCATTAAAGGTACTTAATAAGTTCTTGATAAATGAGCAAATGAATGAACAGGTTATAATTCTTCTGAGACCATCTGTGACATCAATGTATTCAAATCTATATCCACTTGAAGACTGTTATTTTGCACGTCTTAGGGTCCAGGGTTTCTTCTGGAACTTATCCCAGATCCAGGCTACTCTCAGTAGAATGGTTTTCCCTCCTTCTTACGAACAAGCACCTAGTACTAATCCCTGGACTGGGAGAGAAGGTGATTGGACCCAGTCTATACACACAGTGCCATGGGACCACCAGGGAGTGACATACACACTGGGGATACCAAGGGGGAGATGGAAAGGAAACAGGAGTTCTACCTGGACAAATGTAGGCTGGTGAGTATAAATGGTACAGAGTCGCATTCCCTTCCAGCAGCGACTACAGCACGACTGAAAATAAATAAGAGGAGCTCAGAGGGGGAAAATGTGTTTCCGCTGCTACCAATTTTATCATGTAGGACTCAGGCTAAGAACACAGCGTGGATTACCCTCAAGCAGTTTGAACATTCTGCAGGTTCACAGTCAAGCAGCACGTTAGAAATGCCAACACTGTGCATCGCAGTTCCCCCAAACACTCCCCTCCCACTATTTTCACACAGCAAAACGGATCCCCAGCCATGAAATTGTAGCCTAGCCACACTGCAGTGGCCATAGCAAGATGGCCACACTGAGTCTCAGCAAACAGCATGCCCTGACTTGGGAAGTTGTAATGCCAGGAGTTGAGATCCTACCTTCAAAATTGCCCTCTGGGCCTGCAGTGGAATTAGCCTGGAACCTGGAGGCAGTGAAGTTCATGGTGAAAAGTGAAGGTTCCAGAGTTTGATACGCCTGGACTTGAATTCCAGCTCTATCACTTTCCATCTGTGTGACCTTGGCAAGTTACTTAGCCTTTTTGGGCTCTTGTTTCCTCTTTTGTAAAATGACACACTCTCTGTATACCGGTCTCCTCTCCAGTGGCCTGTTCTCAGAGAGGTCCTTCCAGATCACCCTGTCTGAAATGGCATTTCCTGTCACTCTCCATCCCCTTGTCTAACTGTACACTCCTCCTAGCATTCATTACTATGTTCATTGTCCTCCATTAGAAGGGATGCACCAAGAAAGCAAGGTCTTTGTCTCCCTCACTTTAGAGAAGTTGCCAGCACATATTAAGAACTCACTAAATATTTCCAGATTGCATCCATGGGAATAGTGGTTGTACTTATCATCAAATTGCTATGAGGATTAAATAAGGCATAAAAATGTTTAGCATATTGCTTAACAAATTAGAAGCACACAATGTATGATCGCTAGTAGTTCTAATAATACTAACAATAAACATTCCATCCCCAGAGTCATTTTTTAAAAATCCAGTAGTGATCAGATGACTTTATGTAGTCTTGTTTTATGTTCTTTAAGGAGTAACCCAGCTTCTCCCAAGAAAGGACTGGCGGTAGCTTACAAAAATATGTAAAACTAGCTGTGCCAATATAGCTTATACCATTCTGGAAGATCTTTACAGTTGTTGATAAAACTCTAATGCTGTTTATTTACTTATTCCTATATTTCATTGCAAACACCATTAACAATCTCATTCTTCTCTATACAACACGTACTGAGACTAGTGACCAAACTATAGAGAAAGAAGCCTCCAGTTGTCCCTAACCAACCTACATGCAGTGGTCGGGTCTCACTCCGCCGGGACACGTGCCTTTGCTGAGGGGTGCCCATGTATCGTTCCTTGTCCCGCAGGCTTGCATTTCTATCTGCGGAAAAGGACACTTGTAAAACACAGTAGGTGTCTCAGCTAATGTTATGAATTCACCTTTCCCACAGTGACAGTGTGCTGGAAGCTAATTCCAGCAGAGCATAATAAAATGCAAGAAGTCCTCAAAAGGTTGATGGGCTTCTGTATTCAGCAGGGCTGAATCATATTACCTGCTGCTGAAACAGCTGAGGGCATTTCCCCAAACCTGAAAATCTACATTATTACCTGCTGCTGGCCAAACAGCTGAACAGCCAAAAGCAATTCCCCCAACCTGACAATGACAATGCCTACTGTATACCAAACCTTACATTATATATATAATCTGTTTTGCTTTAGGGCAATTTGTGTTAATAAAAAGCTAGCGCTCCAGAGATTCGGAAAACTTGGTTACTGAATCTAGGTCTCCTCTGGCTCCCCAAAATGCCTTCCAAATTTATATTTCATATCTAGTCTCTTTACTAATTTACTTGCAGCCCCTTTTCCAGATTCCTGAGCCCTTCTAGATGCTGAGAAACACTCCGGCAACAGTATTTAATGTACTTACTATATTTAATGACTCTCCAATATGTTGTATTGCAAAACTCACATTGTAACACTTCCTCTTTATCCCCCTTTCATTTTCTTTACAGTCTGTAGATTTTTGTGTCCAGTATGCCTATGTGCTTAGTCCTGTAGTGTTTCACTTATCTTCCTGTTTCATTCATTCTTCCCATGCAGCAGTTGTTCTGTCCATATTTGCCATCGGACCTCTGATTAGTATTGCATGTGCCCTTCTTACAAGACTCCAAGGCTCCTTGGTCATGATTCAGTTCTCTTTACACTTCTTATATCATCTGATTAAGCAAATATATGATCAAAAATTCATGAGTTTCCTTAATTAAATTAACAGTCTCAGATAGGAGCTTTTTTAC
This sequence comes from Myotis myotis, assembly GCF_014108235.1. NCBI lineage: Eukaryota > Metazoa > Chordata > Mammalia > Chiroptera > Vespertilionidae > Myotis > Myotis myotis. The sequence goes on from NW_023416313.1 coordinate 165,540,131, forward strand.
TTCATTGAGAAGTGCTCAGAAATGTATCCACTTTTTGTAAGCAATTTTGTGCCTGCTATTAAATCCAAAATAGATGACATTTTAAAAACTATATGCTGTAGACATTCTAACATAACTCAAAAAGATTAGCTCCATAAATCCTCAGAAACATGTATTATTTATAAATGGCCATAATCTGATGAATCTTTACTATCATCATTTATAAAATAACGGGTTTGCTTTCCCCATGATCACCAGAAACTTGCACCAATTGAAGTGGTTAAAAGAAAATGTCATGTAGCTAAAACTTGGGAAACACACTTTAGCATTAAATACTCAAGAAAGAGTCTAGAATAGAAGAAGAAGAAAAAAACCATGAGAAGAAGTCACCCTGATGAGGAAATCAGAAAATGATAATCAGATAAAGCAAAGGGTAAAATCATTCCTAAGAAATACACACCACATTTTTATGCATAATTGCTAAAGCTGAGACTGAGCCATAAATCTGGTTAAAATGGGCAAAGCAAAAAGGAAACCATGCTTGCTTTTGAGACTCACAAAGCATCGTTCACTTAGGAGAGTCACAGGTTATCCTAGCAATGAAATGCTAGGAAAATTCCCCTTGTGGGTCCTAATGAAGAGAATGCTGTGTGAGGGAGGGAATGACTTCTTCAGCATACTCCTGTATTAAAATACTGTGGAGAATTAAACAGGAGTGCTTCTTAGAGCATCCATGGCAGCAGTAAATTTCATTGCCCTCGAAGCAGCTCACAAAAAGTGGTCCATGAGGAGTCAAAACAATGGTGTCCAGGGTGCAGCTCTCGATTCAAAAGAAACTTTGAAATTTTTAAAAAGAATGAACTTATTTGTGCATTCAGTAAATATATCTTGAGTATTTTATAGATCAGGTACTATACTGGGAATTAGGAAAGAAGCCGTGACAGGACAAATGTAGTACTTGTTCAAAAGATAGACCAACAACTATAAAACATTGAGATGTATGCAAAATGAGATGACATCTAAACTCTGGATTTTCAGCTCCTTGAGTCCCTCCTCTCCAGTTGCTTTTCTCTCTACTTTATTACAGCTGATCTACCAGTAGCCTCATTATTACACACTACCTTGGCATTATTACAATCAGCATCAACTCCAAATCTGTTTCTCTGACCCTTGTCTATATTCAGCTCACTGACATAATTCTTTAACCTATTGATACCTCCAAACCATCAACCTTATTCTCATTATCCACCAGTAAGTTTCCTCCTTTTTTTTCCTTCTTACTCATTTATATCACATGTCTATAATTACAATCATCTCTTTGAAAATTTCTTCTCCTCCTTTACACCTCTTCTTCTGTCACTCTTGCCTGGAATCAAACCAAGCCCAGCTGAGTCCAATTTATCCACACTGCATTTAAAACATAGTTACTGGCCACATATGGAATCTAATTAACGAAATAAACCGATGGACAGAGTGGATCCAGAGACATGGAAGCATGGAACAGAGTGCAGAATCTCTGAGGGAAGGCAGGGGAGGGTGGTAATCAACCAAAGACCTTGTATGCATACATGCATAATCCATGGACTCAGACAGTAGGGTGGTGAGGGCCTGGGGCAGGGGCAGCAGTGGGTTGGAGGGGGGACAAGGGGAGACAAGGGGGGAAGGGGAACACATGTAATACTTTCAACAATAAATATATTTTAAAAATAGTTACTGGAGAAAAAACATACACCCAAAATATAGCTGACCAGTTTCACTTTAAATTCATGATCAAAAGCTCAAATTGGACAAAACACTTGACTCTCCTCTTATGTTTCCCTAGTAAGCTTTTCCAGTCTCAATGATTATTTTGTACCTTTTTACAGTCTTGTTCCTCAAACCTTATTCAAATGTGAATTAAACATGGTATTTTAAATGATTTTTTGCTTAAAAATATATATATAAACCATCATTGCCAGAGGGGAGGGGGAGCTGAGGGGACTGGGGGACTGGGTGAAAAAGTTGAAGGGATTGAGAAGTACAGAATGGTAGTTACAAAATAGTCACGGCGATGTAAAGTACAGAATAGGAAATGTAGTCAATAATATTGTAATAACTATGTATGGTGCCAGGTGGTTACTGGAAATATCTAGGGGAACATTTTATAACAAATGTAAATGATTGTCTAAGCACTATGCTATCTATACACCTGAAACTAATACAAAATAATATTGAATGTAAACTGTAATTGGAAAATACAATTAAAAAGAAAAATGCTGTTCAAGAGAAAAAAAAAAACAGAAACCATCAGAAACGAATGCATATATCTTCTTTACCACAAAATCTATTCATCTTCTTTTTTTCTATCTCTATCTTCTCCATTTCCCTAGTTTCAGTGGAGGAAACAGAGCTCCTCCAGCAAAGGCCCGCCTGTCCTCTGGGGCTCTGGGACTGATCCTCATCCTCAGCACCTCCTCACGGATTCCCTCTCTTTGCTGCATTTTCAGTCTCTTGCTTGTTATTGGATCATTCCCATCAATGCGCAAACATGCTATAGAATTTCCCGTGGTATAAACAAACAGAAACACAAATCCCACATCTAATATTCTCCTTCAACGGCTAATTCAATTTCTCTTTCACACACAGGAAAACAACAACCACCACCACCCACCTCTGCTCTTGCCTTCTCACGGGGAACTAGAATTGTACTTCTGTCCTAAGGACGCCAGTGAAACACCTCCGTTAAGGTCACCCATGATCCCTGTGCTGGCAAATATAATGGGCTGTTTTGTGTTTTATATTAACCTGTTATCACCTCCTCCTTGGAAACCACCCATCTTCTACCCTGGCAATACCACATTCCTCCGGTTTTCCTCCTACCTCAGTGAGCCTCTTTGTGAAATTCATTTGCTGACACCTCTTCTTCCACCAGGCCGCACCTCTGAGCTGTGTACTTGTATCCAGCCGGCCACTTCACACACAGGTGTTGAATGGACAGTGGGCTGTAGGGTGGCAAAGAGATGATACCCTTGTCAGGAGGCTCCCATCACCTGGTTGTCTGGGCAACAGGTGATGGTAGCACTGCATATGGAGAAGAATATGTTGACCCAAGAGATGTTTAGGAGAAAGAGCTCCCTGGACTCAGTGATTGATAAATATGGTAGGAGATGGGAGAAGTAGGTGTCAAGGATGACAACCAGGGTGGTGTCATTCATTAAGATCAGGAACTTGGAAGGAAAATGGGCTGCATACAATACATTCTTTAGAAATTTTCCAGAAACCTGGTTTCTCTCAACTGAGCCTTTAAGACGGCTTAGGCAGCAAGCAGAGGGTTTGAGGTTTATTCCCCAGCAAAAAAAATCTGATATGCAAGTATTGCTCCTCAAGAACTGTACACTCCAACCATCTTTGACTTCCCACATTGCAGGGACTGTGATTGTATTTTATTCAGCACTCCACCCCCCCCCGGTACTGCCATTGTACCTGGCATACAATAGGTGCTCAGTGAATAGTTATTGAGTAATTCAAAAAGAAAGGTAGTTAGCAACTCCTTATGAACAGTGAGAGGCTGAACCAGATGGATGCCTGTTTCCTGTATAAAATGCAAATATTAGTAGAAACTTTCTCTTAGAGTTGTTGCTAAGAATTAAATACAATAATGTGTCAAGGTTTAGAACATGAGATGGCTCATAGTAGATGCTCAAAAAAGCTTTTTAAAAAATTCATATTCTGCACTAGCTGGTTTGGCTCAGAAGATAGAGCGTCAGCCTACAGACTGAAGGGTCCCAGGTTTGATTCCAGACAAGGGCACATGCCTGGGTTGTGGGCTAGATCCCCAGTAGGGGGCGTGCCGGAGGCAGCCAATCCATGATTCTCTCTCATCATTGATGTTTCTATCTCTCTCTCCCTCTCCCTTTCTCTCTGAAATCAATAAAAATATATTTTAAAAAAATTCATATTATTTTTTTTAGGGAACATTTATCTACTTTACCATGTAAAGGGGCCAAACAAATTTTGTAATTTGTTTTTTAAAGAAAACCATGGATCTTTATGAATTTTGAGATGGGCCACAACATCTGAGCCTGGTTCAGTATCCCAGGCACATAAAGACCTTTACTCCACAAAGTACAGTCAGCTGAGAGACTCGATCCACATGGCAGCTCAGTACCTGTTCCTCATCGTGACCCCTCTTAAAAGGAAGCCAAGGATGCTAAGGGGCTGCTGAAAGAATGCTAAATGCTACAGCTAAATTCCTTTAAAAGAGAATTGAAGACCACTGGTCCCTTGGGTTCTCCAGTGGCCACACCTGTCAGTGACAGGAGTCCCCACATAGGACAAATTGATGGCTGCTCCGTCACAGCCAAAAGGTAAGCACAGAAGGCACATAGAAGAGGCTACCCCTTGAAAGAGAACCTGTCGTTCTCTATGTATCTCGGAGGAAGTCCGAAAATCTCTGGATTAGAAGGGCACTCCAGCGCCAGGAAATAAGCACCTGAGAAAAGAAGGGCAGAAAAGACAGGGGCTGACATTAAAATATTCTCACTAGATGAAAGCCATTCCTGCCATCGTGGCTGCTGCTTCATCCCATCTACACAGCCTCCCAACTCACCTGGAGCCGAGTTTGCTGAGGAAGAGACCAAGTCGCGGCCAGCCCAGTTGTTCAATGGACAACAACCTGGCGGAAAGGACAGCACTCTTCCATCAAAAGGGCAACAGCTACAGAGGCGGTCTAGTGCTCTAGAGTTGACAAAGCTCTGCATCGTAGCTATAATGTGGACAATGTTTTATAAATACTTTCCAGCTCTTTTTTTTTATTTCCTCTTGCCTTGTGGCTATCTACCATGGAATCAATGGCATTCATTGCTTCAAAAAAAAGGATAAACACAGCCTAGAACAAAGGAGCCATTTCTCAAGTTTGAGTTTTAAATTCAGTTTGTGTTTTGTTTTTTCTATCCATGACAACAAAAGTTTCAAAGCCAAGATTTGTTTTAAAGGAAATACGTGTTTTCTGAAATCTAAAGCTCACTGTTTACATACCAAGAGTAGGCTGGAGTTCTGAGCGAGGGATTCTACCAGGGACCAGGCCGGCTGGAGCCTCTCACAGGTGGGGCACTTGGAAGCTGTTACGAACATGGAATTTGGGGCATATAATGTTTACTGGGCTCAGCACTTGTGAGAGGGAAGAAAGGAAGCAGACTTGGGAAGTGCAAGAACTTGAACTTCAAGGCAGGTCCAACGAAGCCTAGGCCAGCGGGGAGCTCCGAAATGAGCACTGCTCATCAGAGTTGTGTGTCAGGCTGAAATGGCTGGACTTCTACATCCCCGTCCCCGTCTTGCTTAGACGGCTGGGATGGTGTGATAGCAGGTGAGGCATCTCTCTACAGCTCAGGCAGTCTCTGGAGGCCACCTACTGACAACACCCCACCCCCGTGTTGGGACAACAAGCCCTCCCTCGAGGAGAACCTGGGAGGTACACCTGCATGTCTGGCATAATGACCTATCATTGGAGGGGGGCGGGGGGGACTGAAAAAAGAGGGAGAGAAGGGCAAAAGGTGAGATATGTGTGTCCTTGGGTTCCAGATGATAGTAATACACTTCTAGTTCTTCGGAAATATCTAGCTAAAGACAGATCAGGTTGAGTACCACAGTCTCAGTCCCAACAATAGTCATGGACAGGAACATGAGCTACTCCTATTGCAATAGTCACTTTCTGGTCAACTTCCCTACTCTTCCTGCTCCCCCTCCCCCCTTCCCCCTCCCCCCACCACACACACAACAGAGTTATGACAACCTCCCTCTGCTTAGAGAGGAAGGACTTCAAAATACATAAAGTAATGTGAATAGCCTGTCCCAGCACAGAGAGCATTACAAAGCACTTACCGGCTTTCTCTCTTCAGGACCACATTCTCTTACATTCCCTCCTAAATGCTCTAGGGCACTTGAGTTCCAAACCTTGGGGAGAAATTCTAGGGCCAGCAAATTCTGAAGAATCCCTGATGAATGCCTTTGTCCCTATTATTCAGAGTAAAGGAGGCATCAATCTCTCCACGTAGATTTGGCAGCCTTCACAGAGCAGACTAAGGAAAAATGATGATGCTAACTCAGACCCTGAGGGGGTTTATTATATTAAAGTAAAGACAATAAATCTCCACACTCCAGCATGTTTGAGTCAGGGCCCCTCCACTTCTTGTCTCACTCACCAGTCCCTCAGAGCATCTCCATGAAATAGAGCCGGAGGAGAAAATGACAAAGCCAGACCGAGGCGGCCTTTTTCCAGGTCACTCAGTAAACCACCAAGTACTGGAACACTCACGCAGGGCTTTTATTTAAATTCTTACAGCAAAGACAGAGCGAAGCTAGCATAAATGAAGTGGGAGCAACAATATTAAAAAGCATTCTAAAAGTAAAATTCCATTTTTTTTAAATATAGCTAATAAAAATCCCTTATTTTCCCTCCCTCTAGCTGATGGCCTGTCCAGTGCATTCAATTCCATTGACAGCTGAGCCTCTGCCAAGTTCTAGTAATATAAACTGTGATCCCATGGAGTTACAATGCAGAGGGGGAAGGGATGAATGTCTATGTTCTAGGTCTGTAATCACACAGCCTAAATAGCATGTGCTGTGTCCCCCATGTATTGAGTTCCAGACAACAGCATACCGATTGCCAGAGAGAAGGGGAGGTGGAGGAAGATAGAAGAGGGTCAAGGGGGGATAAATGGTGATGGAAGGAGACTTGAATGGGGTGGTGAACACACAATACAATATACAGAATAATATATTGTAGAATTGTATACCTGAAACGGATATAATTTTATTAACCAATGTCACCACAGTAGAGTAAATAAATAAATAAATAAATAAATAAATAAATTGAAGGAGTGGAGATTTAACTCAGGTTTAGCTAATTCTAGAATTATTTACACTCTAAAATATCTTTATTTTAAATAACATTTGATCTGCAAACCTTGAACTCCCCTTTAGTATTCGGGGAATTGGAATATGCCCTCTCATGAAAAGGGGGGTGGGGGAATGAGACCATCATGAAGGTCTTCTTGGAGTTGAAAATATTTTAAATAATTTTCACTGAGTTGGGTCCACACAGCAGTGAATGAGACCAATAAAAACTGGTTAAAAATGGAAAGTTTTCAGTCATACTCTGAGTCCTTGCTTGACCCCGATTTTTGCTAGTGAACTCACCAAGGATGAGGCAATGGAAAGCTAGCAGATACCTTTTAAATGCGTGAACCATTGAATGGAATGCTGACCAGCTGGCAGACATGGCTGGGGCTCAAGCTAGCAACCCCTGTGATGGTTGGACAAAATCTGAAGGAGCTGTGTAGACTGAGCTGAAACCCCTGAGCCATACGGATTCGCAGGCTACGCTCCCGTGCGAGCAGCTGAGGGAGGGCCATTCGGAACAGCAGCAAGTGAGACATTGAAGGCTCCCTACAGCAGTGACGACAAACCTATGACACACGTGTCAGAGGTGACACGCGAACTCATTTTTTTGGCTGATTTTTCTTTGTTAAATGGCATTTAAATATACAAAATAAATATCAAAAATAGAAGTCTTTGTTTTATGATGGTTGCAAAGATCAAAAAATGTCTATATGTGACACGGCAACAGAGTTAAGTTAGGGTTTTTCAAAATGCTGACACGCCGAGCTCAAAAGGTTCGCCATCACTGCCCTACAGCAATGCATTCACATGCAACACACCCTTTACCCCAGCTTTCCCAGGTTGTTCTTAACTTGGTGACAATCAATCCCTCACCTTATTGTTACCTCATGGGTCTCAACTCTGCATATTTAATGTGCAAAGGGCAGTGACAAAATATGTGCACTTTTCTGAATGTATATTATATAGTTTTTATATATTATATATGGAGTCACAGCATGGAACACCTGAGCCATCTGCTTCCTTTTCCTTCCTCTGTCTTCACAGTAACAGAGACAGCCTATGAAAACTTCCATTTCGGTGCTGGAGTGCAGAAAATACAAGGCTGAAAGTGGCCAGCATTCCTAGCCCTCATTCCGTGAAGGAGAGTCAAAGACCTTTTCAAATGACAGATTCCATAGGGCTCTTAAGAGATTCTCCCATGTTCATTGCAACAAGAAATTGGAAATTCCAACTGTGTTTGAAGCATCAGCAGGTGGAGCTGCAGAGCTAAGTGAGCCACTCAGAAAGGGAACACTAATGCTTAGACAATGGAGCAGATGGCTTTTGATGGGAGCAAAGGGCCAAGTAACAAACACCCTGTGTGTTCCTATGCGGATGTAGTCAAGGAAAAGTCACTGTGGAACTTCTTATTCATTCAACAATACTTATTCGATTCCCATCATGTGCCCAGCCGGCCCTGGTTGAACACTGGAAGTACAGTAGGAAGTTACACATGGTTTTGCCCTCACAGAACTTCCATCCTGACGTGGTGGCACTGCTTAGCAGATACACATCGACCTTTGTCTACATCCTGGCTCTGCTACTTAGTTGAGAACTATATAACTTTGGATTGATTTTAGGCAATTGGCTCAATCTATCATTGTTAAGCATGGATAGCAATATTCATCTAGTAGTTCTCAACCTTCCTAGAGTCATCTGGGAAACTTTTTAAATATCCGTGCCAGAGCCTCCCCCATAGATTTTTGATTCAACTGGTCTGGTTAAGTACCAAACCATCAGTAAGTTTAAAAGCCATCAGGTTCTTCTATTGAGCAGCCAGTGAGACCTACTCCTCTATCCTTAGGGATGATGGGATCATTGTACTGAATGATGCACATGAAGACCCTCCATTCAGTAAACACATAACTGCTAGCTTTGCTTCCCAGGCATCACAGGTGCTGTCTAACTCAGACAGGTCCAGGTATCTTGGAGAAGACTGTTACCTGAAGTTGGTCAGTGAGCAAGGAAGAGCTGAAGATAATTCTGATAGTGTTGTTCTTTAAAAACAAATATGACTACCAATCTATAACTTGATCACAGCTCCATAACCACCTCACCGCTCATTTTAATGGGTTAAATTTACTTGACCATTCCAAGAGATTGCTTGTTCTGGAACTTCTCTGTTTAATGTAATTTCCACTTTCAGGACAAACCACCATTCAGAGTTTAATAATGTCTAATATGGTGCTAGTAAGGAGAAGAGTTAAGACCATATCTTAAAATAATATCTAGCCCAGCCCTTGCATTTTACAAATGAGAACAAGGAAGACCTAAGAAGTGAAGTTATTTTCCCAAGATCAAACTCCCAATAGGTTCAGCTTTGTTTTGTTAGCTCAGCACGAACCTATCTAACAATTTATCTGTATGCAGCTTTATGTAACAGATAACTTTCCCACTGGTTGTATGTAAATAGAATCTTTGTAAAGCAAAGCATTTGTTCAATGTACTAAGAAAAACTTCATGGCCATTCTTAAATCTATTCATTCCTTTGGTTGAAAACAAAAAGTTTTTTTCAAGATGGAGACAGAAGTGGCATGGTTTTTCACTCTTGCTGAATCTCCACATAGAAACAGACAAAGCGACTAGATAGCAAATCCAAAGACCCATGAACAGCATTTTAAGTAAAATTGTGTCAAGCTATCTCCAAAACCCCCAAATACAAATAAGTGGGGACAAACCACTCTTGGACATCAGACATGCATGGCAGCAGCTTCTATGGGAGAAAGCACAGGAAAGGCACAGGAAATCTGAGAATAGCAGTTAAAACTAAAAAACGTTTGGCTCAGTCCCCCCCTGGGTGAGTAGCAGGGGTCATAGTAGGTCTGACATATTTGAACTCTAAAAACTGGTCAACCAGGGCTCCCTTCCCGGTCAAGGCTAACCCATAAAGATGTGAAATTTCTAGACATGGAATAGAAGCTGAGCAGGATAGAGGCATCAGAGACAAGGGGGAAGAGAAGGTCCCAATAAAAATAGGAGTGAGGACAGAGCCAGTGAATCTCACTACAGACAAACAGTGGCCGAGGGATCTCTGTGCATTGAGAAAAGCTATACTGAACACCTTCTTCTAAACGTTCAGGAAAAAATAATTTCTCATGGAAGTGAGGAAATGAAAGGTGTGGAGGTCAAATCCCACACAAAGTTACAAGAATAAAAGAAACAAAGGGACATCCCTTCAGATAACGTAAGTGACCCAATAACAAAGAGCATCTCCAGGGACCTAGATTTTCTTTTTATCATGGTCTTAATACACTTTTCAATTAAAAAATAAAGAGGTGTTTTTGATACATGGCTGGCTTTTGGGGTTTTTTTCATGTTCTTTTTTTTTTATTATTGCTTAAAGTATTACAAAGGGTATTACATATGTGTCCTTTTTTCCCCCCGCCCTTGACAATCCCCTGGCCTCCCCTACCCCCCAGTGTCTTATGTCCATTGGTTATGCTTATATGCATGCATACAAGCCCTTCAGTTTATCTCTTACCCCCCTCTCTTCTGCCCCCCAACCCTCCCTGGCCTTCCCGCTGCAGTTTGACAATCTGTTTGAGGCAGCTCTGCCTCTGTATCTATTATTGTTCAAAAGTTTATAATGGTCTCTATTATCCCTGAATGAGTGAGATCATGTGGTATTTTTCCTTCATTGACTGGCTTATTTCACTTAGCATAATGCTCTCCAGTTCCATCCATGACATGGCTGGTTTTATGTGTAAGATGAGCCTGGAACATCTTTTTATATCAGGTAGTGAGAAAGCTATCAAAACCTATTAAGATCATGGCAAAGGTCCTTAGAAGACAACCTGAAGAAGCCCCCACCAGCTAAAGATGAGAAAATTCAAGCTTCAAAAAAGATAAATGCTGCCCTGGCCCAGTGGCTCAGTTGGTTGGAGTGTAGTCTCATACACCTAAAATGTCTTGGATTTGATTCCCAGACAGGGCACATACATAGGTTTCAAGTTTGATCCCTGGTTGGAATGCATATGGGAGGCAATCAATTATTGTCTCTCTCTCTCTCTCCCTCTCTCTCTCTCTCTCTCCTTCTCTCTTTCTCTCTCTCTTTATTCACAATCCCTTTCTCTAAAATCAATAAACATATCCTCAGATGAAGATAAAAAATATATAATTGCAATTAGAACCCATCAAATATATTTCAATACATTAATTTATAATAATTTTAAAAATCTGATTGATTATATTTGGAAGAAAACAAAGAACCAATAATCTGGAGAATTGATAAAGGAAAAGAATCAAACATGTATTTTTGTCATTTCTATATAAACTGGGTATCCCTGGTACCCAAAGAGTAGATGATAGAAATCATATCACTGTAAAATATCCCAAGTAACAACTGAAAAAGAAATTATAGAATTAGAATGCCACCCTTAGGCAACCTCTAAAGAATGAATGGATTAAGTCAATAAGCGTGAAAGGCTGCTAACGTCACCAAAAGAGAAACAAGCAGACATTGTGTGCTTCTGAGGAAAGATCGCACCACAGTCTATCTTGCCAGAGGGGCAGAACTGAGTCTGATCAAGCCTATGCATCCAGTTGCCCAATACACAAATACAGAAAACAGAGGAACATATCGAGCTGTCCTATAGGACACGATCAGCAAAATCTGGGAAACTTTACAGATCAAATGCCCTGGATTTTCCAACAGATAAATTATAAGGAAAAGAAAAGGAAGGACAAGAAATCTTTACACTAAAAGAGACTTAAAGGACTTTTTTAAAATGCTAAGCTGTATTATCCAAAGGAGACACCCAATCAGGGGTGGGTGATAAACTATTAAAAATACACATTGAAAGTGATGACTATACAAGTCAGGAGTCTGGTTATTTTCAGAGAAAAGTGGGAGTTGAGATCGAGGCATATAAATAGATTTCTAGGGTGGTTGGCTAAGTACTATTTCTTAACCTGGGGTGTTTATCATATAAAAATGACAACAATAACAACAATAATATAACAATAAACTACAGTTATTTTGTGTGGCTTTCTTTGTGTTTTATTTTACAATAAAAAGCTTTTTAAGAGTATGAAGAATCCTATCTAATAAAAGAGAAACATGGTAATTGGCATACGACCGCTACCCTTCCCATTGGCTAATCAGCGAGATATGAAAGTTAACTGCCAGCCAAGATGGCGGCCAGCAGCCAGGCAGCTTGAAACTAACATGAGGCTTGCTTGCTTCAGTGACGGAGGACTCCAACGTTCCCCGCCTGCCTTGCCGGCTTCTGAGCCTGAAGTTTAAGAAACATTGTAACAAATATAGAAGCTAAACAAAACCCCAGAAACCTGCTTTTAGCGAGCCGGGATATCAGAGCTGGAGTTATACATTGTTTCGATTATGAAACAAACCCAGATACCTGCTTTCAGGAGCGGAGGCCTAAGAGCTGGAGCCTCAGAGCTAAAGCTGGCCCAGAATAAAAAAAAAAAGACAAAAAGGAGCAGTTGGGAGCTTCAGCCCTCAGCCCCTCACCCAGACTGGCCAGGCACCCCAGTGGGAACCCCCACCCTGAAGGGTGTGTGACCAGCTACAAAGAGCCATCATCCCCTCACCCAGGCTGGCCAGGCACCCCAGTGGAGACCCCCACCCTGATCCCGGACACCCTTCAGGGCAAACCAGCTGGCACCCATCCGTGCACCAGGCCTCTATCCTATATAGTAAAACGGTAATATGCCTCCCAGCACCGGGATCAGCGGAGCTGTGAGGCCTCCCGGCACTGGGATCAGCGTGACAGGAGGCAGCGCCCAAACCCCCTGATCGGCCCTGCTCTGTGTGTGACAGGGTGCGGCGCCCCAACCCTCCACCACGGGCACTGCTCTGTGTGTGATGGGGTAGAGCCATAACCTCCCCATCGGCCCTGCCCTGAGTGTGAGAGTGGCGGCGCCCCAACCCCCTGATTGGCCCTGCTCTGTGGGTGATAGAGGGCAGCGCCCCAACTCCCCTCCTCCCCATGGGCCCTGCTCTGTGTGTGATGGGGTAGAGCCATAACCTCCCCATCGGCCCTGCCCTGAGTGTGAGAGTGGCGGCGCCCCAACCCCCTGATCCGCCCTGCTCTATGTGTGACAGGGGGCGGTGCCCCAACTCCCCTATTGGCCCTGCTCTGTGCATGACAGGGGGTGGCACCGCAACCTCCCCATCGACCCTGCCTTGAGTGTGACAGGGGGCAGTGCCCCAAACCCCCAATTGGCCCTACCCTGAGCGTGACTGAGGGTGGCATCGCAACCTCCCGATCCGCCCTGCTCTGTGCATGACGGGGGGCGGAGCCCCAACTCCCAAATCAGCCCTGCTCTGAGCCCGACCAGGGGCTGCACCTAGGGATTGGGCCTGCCCTCTGCCACCCGGGAGCAGGCCTAACCCAGCAGGGCGTTATCTCCCAAGGGGTCCCAGACTGCCAGAGGGCACAGGCCGGGCCCCCCCCCCGCCGAGTGCACAAATTTTTGTGCACCGGGCCTCTAGTAAATGTATAAAGCAAATTTAAGTAGCATCCTAAATTCTTTTTTCTTGGTAAATCCTTATTTTATTTTATAGCTTTTCAAAGCAAGTACATGTTTGCTCATAGAGTGTATTTTTAAGAATCACTACAATGTAATCAATCAGCAAATGATTATTAAGGACTTACTACTGCATGTAAGACATTGCTCTCCCATTGTAACAGGCTTATATCTTCAGATACTTCCTGTTTCCAGGATTAACACCATGCATTGGAAGTATTCACGATGGGTTGCATTTGTGTGCTATTTTGCTTTTTTATAATGTTTAGTTTTAGTCATTGGTTGAACTATATGCATTTTGGAGAAGAAAGGCTCATGAAACACTTTCACTCAGCACCAAAGTAAATGGCCTCCTCCCTGGTCTTAGCCACGGTGTACTGAGCCACTGTCTAGTGGGCCAGTCCCTCTCCCCCATGGGTGTGGGCAGCAGAAACTCTACTCTGTTACTGGGCTTCACTTTAGTGACTCATCATCCCAGCCTCACAACCACACCACACATCTGAATAGCTAGTTCCTCGAAATGACAGTTTCAGAGAGGTTTATAGTGGGTACCAATTCCCAGCAGAACTAAAGGGTGGTTGAGAATTTTTACCAACCCAAGATCCCAAATATCTAGGAGCAACTCTTTTCCAGAAAATCCCAGTTTCTAAATCTAAACGTTAGCAAGCATATGCTCTTTCTGCAAAGCAAAGGAACTATGAGAGCTGCAAAGCTATAAAATTCCTTTAAGGCCAAAAAACTTCTATCTCAATCAAGAGTAAAAGTAATAATAATAATTATTATTATTAGTAGTAGTAGTAGTAGTATTACTAGAGGCCCGGTGCACAAAAATTTGTGCACTCGGAGGGGAGGGGGGTCCCTCAGCCTGGCCTGTGCCCTCTCGCAGTATGGGACCCCTCGGGAGATAACGACCTGCTGGCTTAGGCCTGCTTCTGGGTGGCAGAGGGCAGGCCCAATCCCTAGGTGCAGCCCCTGGTCAGGCTTAGAGCAGGGCCGATTGGGGAGTTGGGGCACCGCCCTGTCATGCACAGAGCAGGGCAGATTGGGAGGTTGCGATGCCACCCTCAGTCACGCTCAGGGTAGGGCCAATTGGGGGTTTGGGGCACCGCCCCCTGTCACACTCAAGGCAGGGTCGATGGGGAGGTTGCGGCACCACCCCGTCACACATAGAGCAGGGCCAATCAGGGGGGTTGGGGCTCTGTACCCTGTCACGCACAGAGCCGGGTCGATCAGGGGGTTGGGAGCTCCCCCCTGTCACGCACAGAGCAGGGCCCATCAGGGGGGTTGGGGAGCTCCCTTCTGTCATGCACAGAGCAGGGTCGATCAGGGGGTTGGGGAGCTCCCCCCTGTCACTCACAGAGTAGGGCCTATCGGGGAGTTGGGGCACCGCCCCCTGTCACACACAGAGCAGGGCGGATCAGGGGGTTGGGGCGCCGCTCTCTATCACCCAAAGAGTAGGACCGATCAGGGGGTTGGGGCACCACCACTGTCACACTCAGGGCAGGGCCGATGGGGAGGTTATGGCCCTACCCCATCACACACAGAGCAGGGTCTGTTGGGGGGTGGGGGGCGCCACTCTCTATCACCCACAGAGCAGGGGCGATCAGGGGGTTGGGGCGCTGCCACTCTCACACTCAGGGCAGGGCTGATGGGGAGGTTATGGCTCTACCCCGTCACACACAGAGCAGGGCCCGTGGGGTGGGGGGGGTGGGGGGGTGGGGCGCCGCACCCTGTCACACACAGAGCAGGGCTGATCAGGGGGTTGGGGAGCTCCCCCCTATCAGGCACAGAGCAGGGCTGATCAGGGGGTTGGGGCACCTTCCCCTGTCACAAACAGAGCAGGGCAGATAGGGAGGTTGTGGCCCTGCCCCCTGTCACACACAGAGCCACAGGGCGATCAGGGGGTTTGGGCGCTGCCCACTGTCATGCTGATCCCGGTGCCGGGAGGCATATTACCCTTTTACTATATAAGATAGAGGCCTGGTGCATGGGTGGGGCTGGCTGGTTTGCCCTGAAGGGTGTCCTGGATCAGGGTGGGGGTCCCCACTCGGGTGCCTGGCCAGCCTGGATGAGGGGATGATGGCTGTTTGCAGCTGGTCACACCCCCTTCAGGGTGTTGGTCCCCACTGGAGTGCCTGGCCAGTCTGGGTGAGGGGCTGAGGGCTGTTTTCAGGCTGGTGGGTGACTGAAGCTCCCAACTGCTCCTTTTTTTCTTTTTCTTTTTTATTCTGGGCCAGCTTTAGCTCTGGCTCCAGCTCTGAGGCCTCTGCTGCCAAAAGCAGGTATCTGGTTTGTTTGGGTTCTATAATCGAAACAATGTATAACTCCAGCTCTGAGATCCTGGCCAGCTGAAAGCAGGTTTCTGGGATTTTCTTTAGCTTCTGTATTTGTTACAATGTTTCAAACTGCAAGCTCAGAGGCCGGCAAGGCAGGCGGGGAACGTTGGAGACCTCCATCACTGAAGCAAGCAAGCCCCATGTTAGCTTGAAGCTGCCTGGCTACTGGCCGCCATCTTGGCTGGCAGTTAATTTGCATATCGCCCTGATTAGCCAATGGGAAGGGTAGCGGTCGTACGCTAATTACCATGTTTCTCTTTTATTAGATAGGATTATACAGACCGATGGAGAGATAACATTGACCTTGTAGAAGAGGCTGTTCTAAGCAGATTACATGCATTCATTTATGTAATTCTCACCACCACCCAAATATAGGTGGTACTATACCATTCCCATTTGACAGATAGTGAAATCGAGGAGCATAGAGGTTAAATAACCTGACTAAGGTCACATAACTAGTAGGTAGCAGTAATAGGACTCAAACCAAGTGGTCTGGCTGTAGAACCTGTGAGATTAGCTACATATTACTATAATGCCACAAGTTCTTCACACCTTGACAAGCCTGGTCAGCATTAGGGTGGGGAAGATAGAGGTCTATATTTGAACACTCCCTGCCTTGTTGAATTTCCATTTTAGATAACTTCCAGCAGAGAGCACAGCTCATCAATGATCAAGTAGCATCCAATCTGTCTCCTTAACAGTTCTTGAAGCTGTTGATTCCTCTCCATGCCCATTGCCATTGTTTTGGTTCAAGCCACCATCATTCATTCCTCCACTAGATAATGGCTCAGCCTCCTAAGTCACCTTCCTGTGTCTAGCCCTAATAATTGGAGACAAGGATGAATGGCAAAAACAGAAATATAAAAGGTGCCAAGCTAGCCGCAGAAGACACATACACCAGCCCCAACAATTTCTACACGCAAGAGCTGGAGAGAAGTGGGAGCAGGTGTAAAAGCTCAGGTCCTTACAAATCTAGAGAAAGTCGAAAGCAGAGCCAGTATGAAAACATTAAATAAAGACCCCATAAAGTACAAGCTGCCGGGATCTAACCGCAGGGCCTGTGGGCCCAGGCCAGATGTAGACAGATTGCCTGCTCTCCTCCCTACCTCCTCCAGCCTCCCTGGGGCTTGGGGCTCCTGATCAGAGAGGCTTGGCTGGCCCCAACCCCCCTCCCTCCTGCACTGGCTTTGCTGAAATGTGTCTGGGGCAGGGCATTGGGCAGGAAGGAGACTCCTCACATGACCCAGCTTAACCCTCCTTTCCTCTCCTCCTCAAGCGGCACACTGCAGTAAGAGCGCAGCAGACATGCAGACAGAAGGGGATCCACGGTGGACAAGAAGGGCCCTGCTCCTCGGCATCCTCTGGGCAGCTGCACGCCTGCCTCCCCCGGGGGCCTCCCTGCCCCAGCGTCTCCCACGGGCCACAGGTAGGTGGGTGCTGGGGTCAGCGACCCCTGCTGCTGCTGCTGCTGCTATAAATGAAGGGACAAAGGGACATTCTCCCTTGACTGCCTTGGCTTATGCTTCCTCCTGTGCTTGCTGTGAGTTTTAGCATTTGGAAGAATATGAAACACTTTTGATCCCTCAAATAAACCTCAAAGATAGCGCCGAAATAATTCACAGACACCATGAAGCAGGGCAGCCTCCATTTTTATTGTTGGAGACTTCATCGAGAGAAAAAATCTTTCATCCCAGAAACTCACTCTGTAGACAGTGGGTGACTGTTCGCGGGCCTGGGGACAACGTGGGTTCTGCAACTGGAAAATGAAATTGTACAGATATTAGAAATCTTAATAATCAGAGATTATAGTTTCTACTTGAGGAGGAAGAGGGGTTTGGAATTCCCTAAATGAAGCAGACGAGGAGTGATTTTATGATTTCCTCTTTTTAATTCTTCCACTGTCATCAGCTTATTTCATTAAAGCCTCTCTTTCAGGTCTCAAAGACTTTTTTTTTTTTCAGATCTACAACTACATCACATTCAAAAGGGCTATGTACATTGTCACCAGGGTTCTTAAAATTCCACCCAGAAACCCCACACTTTACAGATTTCTTGAGCAATTTCCCTTTGTGAGCTTGGAATGTGTGTCTCCAACATCCTTCAAACTCTCACCTCCTTTTCCTCACCAGGAAATAGCACCCAATGTGTTATTTCTCCATCATCGGAATTTCCTGAAGGGTTTTTCACAAAACAGGAGCGCAAAGATGGAGGCATCATAATCTACTTCCTAATTATCCTTTACATGTTCATGGCCCTGTCTATTGTCTGTGACGAGTACTTCCTGCCCTCCTTGGAACTCATCAGTGAATGTAAGTGGCTGGGAATCTCCCGGGTGACCTTCCAGACAGTTGTGCCACACACATCTATGGGCATGGCTGTCCCTGAAATAGCTCAGCAGCAATCTGTCCCTCTCAACCGGTTGCAGAATTGCACTATTTGTAATTCGGCTTCATTACTGGAATCTGAAAATAAGATCTACCAGCTTAAGCCCACGGTTTATATCCCTTCAGTTACGGGCATCATCCAGAATTCTGAGCATAGAACTTTCACTGGTGCCCCAGTCCCTAAAATCAAGGTATCAGAGAGGTTTTATGCCACATCAGCAAAAATGCCTGCATGGTTAGTTTCATTCTTGAGGCATGCTCACTTCAGAGCAAGTCTACGTCAAGGGTCAGGTCACCCACTGGACAGAAACAGTGAGCATTTCTTCACAGAGAAGAGCATGAACAGACACTCTCCTTTACCCACGGCTCCTCCCCCACTCCCGCTGCAAGGCAAGCCAAGTGTGTTCTCTCTTGTTCACTAGAGTATAGCTGTCCCCTAGGACCTAAAATAAGACCTGGCAACAGTGGGGACACTCAACACATATCTGTTTAATGAAAAAAAATTATAGATTAGGTCAGCATAAGTTTATTATAATGATTATTTAACTTACGTAGATGTAAATACATGCATTTTTAGGCTGACATTGTTTTAAGTTGATATTGATAGTTTTCATTTAATAGAGATTAAATTACTTTAACTTGGATTGATGAAATACAAGACAAATAGAAGAAAAAAGTAAAAATCATCTACATTCCCATCACCCAGAGATTCCCCACAGTTACCACTGGGTGTATTTCCTTTCAGCCTTTGGAGCCTGTGATAGGTACTATTTAAGGTCTTTTCCTTTCTGTCATGTAATACTGAATTATGTGCATTTTCCATAGGATTAAATGCTCTTCAAAAACTTTATTTTTAATGGTAGCACTATACTTTAGGATTTTTGTAAATGACTTGATCACTGAAAACTGTTTTTTAGGCATTGTAGTCACCATGTAGAAATTTATAATTTTTAACATTATAAATTATGAAATATTTGATTTGTTTTTTAAGTTTCTTTGTTTTAAATATGTTATGCCCTTACATGCAGAAAAATCTTTGCAAACTTCTCTGATCATTTCCTGGTAAAGATGCAGAGCTGTGCCTATTTTAAGCTTTATCTTACACATTGCCAAAAGCATGTCACAGAGGTGTGCAAACCTAAACCTCCGGAATATGTGGTAGCTTCCATTCCAGAAAGCCATGAACAATATCATTTTAAATGCCTTTGTTAGTTGCTTTAAAAATGGAACTTTATTTTGTAAAGTTTGTCTTTATCTTTTATCCATTTCTGAGGTTAACATTTTATAAGTGCATTGAAATTTATTTTTTTTCTTTTGTGTTTGATTGCCCATGCTCTAATGGGGGTGTGGGTGGGGGTAATTTATCTTTTTCTTATTGGTTTCCAAGACTTTTTTTAATATAAGGATATTAACCCTTTTTCTAATACAAAATTTATATCATGTTTTTTCATGGTTTGTTGTTTGCTTTTGTATTTTGTGTGTTTATCACATTGAAATTTTACTTATTTTAAGTAAACTTATAAATGGTTTATGATTCTCCTTTTGGTTTTATACTTAGGCTTTTTTATCCATTGGTCAGAAAAATTGTCATATTTTATTTTACTTATATATATTTTTACATTTATTTATTTTATCCCCTAAGAATTTGTTTTGCTATAGGACACAATGCTATTTTTTCTAAAGTTAATCAGTTTCATATACTAAATTTTTATCTACATATGGACCTGTTTCTATACTCTCAACTCTGTTGCAGTAACCCACTTGTTCATCCTTGTGGGAAGAACTGTACTTTCAAATAGAAAACCTAGATAATCTATACTAATAAAAGCAGTGGTTCTCAACCTTCTGGCCCTTTAAATACAGTTCCTCATGTTGTGATCCAACCATAAAATTATTTTCGTTGCTACTTCGTAACTGTAATGTTGCTACTGTTATGAATCATAATGTAAATATCTGATATGCAGGATGGTCTTAGGCAACCCCTGTGAAAGAGTTGTTCAACCGCCAAAGGGATCGCGACCCACAGGTTGATAACCGCTGAATAAAAGGATAATATGCTAATTAGACCGGGAGACCTTCCAGATGTCCTTCCGGACAAAGCCATGGTGGCAGGGCTGAGGCAGAGGCAGTTAGGGATGAGCAGGCAGGGGAGGGCAGTTGGGGACGAGCAGGCCACAGGGGGAGGGCAGTTGGAGGCAATCAGGCCAGCTGTGGGATTGGACCTAAACCGGCAGTCGGACATCCCCTGAAGGGTCCCAGATTGGAGAGGGTGCAGGCCTGGCTGAGAGACAACCGCCCCCCCCCCCCCAGCATGAATTTCGTGTACTGGTCCACTAGTGTTAATTACATAAGTCTAAAAGGCTTTCAATTCAAGGTAATATTCCACTTAGTATCTTTCTCTTTCTGGAAAGTAAAATAATCATTTTGAAACATTTTTGCTTTCACATTATTGAACAATGACTTGACTGAAAGAATAAATGCATAAAAAATTGTCTTCACAGTGGTAAATAAAAACTCTTCTAGCCCTACAGAAAGAGACTACTGCATTAAAGTTAGATTGCCACTTTAGAACAATCTTCAGTGAGTGACTTCACAGAGTATCTGTAACAATCACTTCCACCATGCCACTTGTGGAATCACTCTGAAACATCATCAACAACATACACTTCTCAGCGCACTACTCCTGGCTCAGAAATAGAATACAGTAGCTATTACAGATGTGTGACTGACGGATGATGCTACGCCACTGCCGAATCTTCCTCAGCAGCTAAGAACTGACCTGGTCTTGAGTACTGGAAATACTAACAACAAAAGGAGATAGAAATAGTGCTAACTCAATTCTTTTTAAAATGTCTATAAGTTAACTTTGTCATTTCTCTTTTCAAGATCTAGCATGGTCTCATCCACATTTAAACATCAGCAATAAAAAACAATCTCCCTGACAGTGGTTTACATCCATAGAGAAGTATGCGAATGTGTTACATTCCCCCATAGTTATTTGATTAGCATTGAGTGACAATAGTTCCACCATCCCATCAGCTAATTAATACTATTCTCAAAATAGTTTACTGATGCATTCCACAAAGTACTGGAGTGTTATTTATTCATTCATTTATCTTATTAGTTATCATAAAACAATGATAAAAGCATGGTTCTAAATTAAATATATATGGTTTCATTTAGTCTCCACAAAAACCCTATGAAGTAGGGACTATTAGATTGGCTTATTAAAGAGAAAATTGAGACTGAGAAGATATGCAATTTCTCCAGACTACACAGTCAGTATATGGCAAAGCCCTGGTCACTCTTGCGCCCAAACTCAAGAATGTTCTCGATTGCTATATGATATAATTTTATACATCCTTGTTTCAGATTAGCTGCTGTAACATGGTTGTTTCAGAAGAACTGTTCTATATGAACAATCTTAAAGATATGTCCCTTCCAAGGGCACTGAAAATGTTAACCCTCCCAGAAAATACCCCTCCCCCAAAAAAACCCTTTTCAAATACTCACTTTAATAATGGACAAAGTATACTACAAAATAGTGAGAATCCACTTTGAAAAATCAGCTCAGACTTTTGGCAACTTATTGGGGATTGATCGATCATGTATGATACAATGACTTTCTGTGGGGGACATGCTCTGAGTCCCAACCTAGAATACAGTGGTAGGATTGGCAGGACCATGGCCCACCCAGATCCATCATCCCATTACCCTCTCCTCAATCACAAGCAATGGTTCATTGGCCAGCAGAAGGGGCTCCAGAAGGTGAAGACTAGAAGAGTTCAGGAATGGAATCTCTGTGCAGGAGGAGGAGGGGGAGGGCAGAGCCTCTTACTGACACCCTGGCTCCGCCCCAGCTCAGGCAAGCAAGTGCTCTTTGTCTATAGCTGTATATGTTGGTCTGGCAAAGTCCCCTAGAGCTGTCACCACCTGAGGTTCGAGCAAGGATCTTTCCCTTCTCCTTGCTCTACTTGAAATCATGAAAGTCACAGAATCTCTCCTCTCCAACGCGACACTGGAAAAGCAGCATATACCCCATTGGACAACCTGAGACATTGTGCTGTCATCTTAACTGTGTAGAACCTGTATGAGCAAATGCTATTGCTAAACCCCTCGTCTTTCCCCCATTTAGATTCTATAGGAAAAGAGGCTCATGATGATTCTTTGACCACAGAGGGCTGAAGTAAAATTAACCCATATTATTAAATGGGGAAACAAGTAGGAAATTCAGGATAAGAGGTTAAAAGATGTCGTCAGAGGGGAAATATTATCTGAGACAAGTTAGAGCTAAGGATATGAGGTAAGGAATAAACTATGGAGACCTCCCTCATTCCCATCTGTTGTGCTGCTCTAGACAGTACTTGTGTAGATATTCTTGGGAGTGTGTGTGTAAGAGAAACAAAGACAGACAGACACAGAGAAGATTCCAAATGACAACAAGGAAGCAAGGGGAGCCTCGGTGGTCTGGTCGCTCATTAAGCCTGACGAAGGAGCGTCTGAATTCCCCTGCTCGGTTTGGTTTGTGAAGTCAGTCGCATCGCCTTGTACTCACATCTGGCACGGCTTGTTTGGGGCTCGGTCCTCTTTGTTCTACGCCTCTACGCGGCACTTGCTGACTGGTCTATAGCGACGCTGAGGATCCATAAAGGGGCTGGAGGGAGGGAAGGCCATTCCATTCTAGGGGGCCACCTAGTTGAGAGGGTTGAAAGTGTCCACTCTGGAGCCTGACCAACCTAGGTTCAAATCGCAGCCCCACCATTTACTAGATCTGACTCTGGGCAAAGTGCTGAAGTCTCTCTGCCTGAGCTACCTCAGCTGTGCAGCAGGGTAACTAGAGCTCTGAGTTCGTAGAGTTGTGTGCCAAGTGCTGAGGAAACACAACTGCTTACACAAGGACCTAGCAAACAGCAAACACTCACTAACTGTCCATTACTACAGAATAACAGACTGCCGAGATTAGAATCCTTTGTTCAGGAAAGATGAAGGCGAAGATGGTGAATGATCAAAGTCATTATCAATATGCTTGGGGCACATACCAAGTCTAGGTGCATCTGCTAGAGCCTGGATACCAAATTTAAGGCAAATAAAAGCAAGAACTACTCCACAAGGTAGGAAGTAAGTTTATTAAATCCATTCTTTTATTTCACCTAATAACCCATTTGGCAACTTTAAACAATACCTTAAACATCTCTAGGATATTGTTTACAGTTCCTTTTATTTCTTTTACATTAAAAATACATACCATTTTATTCCATTTTAGCAATCTTTTATTGTGTAAAGAATTTTTTTGCCCAGCTGAGGTGGCTCAGTGGTTGAGCATTGACCCATGAATAAAATAAAATCAATAAAAGTGTATTTTTAAAAATAAACTGAGAGATAATAGTCTTATTTTGGACTATAAGTTAATATAGTTTATATTTTTGATTTAATTTATATTTAAATTACATATATTTTAAAATATTATTTTTTTTAATTTTTTGTTTATTTTAGAGAGTGGAAGGGAGATGGAAAGAGGGATAGAAACATCAATGATGAGAGAGAATCACTGATCAGCTCCCTTCTGCACACTCCCACTGGGGATAAAGCCCACAACCCAGGCATGTGCCCTGACCTAGAATCAAACCATGACCTCCTGGTTCATAGGTCGATGCTTAACCATCTGAGCCACACCAGCCGGGCTCTCAGTTTATTTTTAGAAACACAAAAGTTCAGTATAAAACAAAAAACAAAAAAATCATTTTTACATCTATATATATAAAAACCAAGCGACCGGAACAGAACGACTGAAACAATTGGGGGCAGGGTCAGTTGGCCAACCACCAGTGGCCCCTCCCCTGGCCAGCCCCACCCGTGCACAAATTCGTGCCCCTGGCCTCTAGTATTTTTATATGTAATGGGGCTCTCCTAGAATTATTTAACCACTATTCAGATCAGCTTTTCCTGTTTTTAACCTTTTCCTAAGCTATCTACACAAAAAACTGAGAACTCCTTAAGATTGGTCACTTGATATAGCTCAAAGTTCACAATGAGCCAGCTATGAAACTTTTCATTTTAAATGTCACACTAATATACTATTCAATTAACAATTCTAATCCCTCCACCATGCTGATCCTTTGAGGTATAACGTGTCTTAAGTGAAAACAATCTTAGTAAGATATAGAGAAACATAATTAAAGTATTTGCTTTTTTATTAAAATTATTTTTATTCACTCTGCTTTGAACTAACATTTGCCCATGTTCTACTTTGTGTTTCAGAAATAGACAATAAGAAAGAAATGCAAGTTTTAATTCCAGGTAGATTTGGTTCTAAATTGATAAAATTGAAAGGGAGTCGAGTAATTCTGTGAGTATGGCATTTGGACAGCCTACAGTTTCAGTGTTTGATTTGCTTAATCCTTGTGAAATTTACAGAAGCAAAGCCTTCCCAGAGAACAAAAAACCTAAGAATAGAGTTTCCTCCCTGCCACAGGGGCACTCATCCTCCTCTTAAGAGCATTTTCATCCTCTTTGTTTTTCTTTCTCTCTGATCTAAATTGTGGTCCCCTCAGATTGCTGCTAAATCTACGCCAGGTGCCTGGATCTAAATAAAGTGCCAAGTCGTTTGGATAGTGCCAAGATGCTATTGCAGGAATAGGCAATGATGATGATGATGATTAGTATTAATCTCTTCACTTTACCTATATGGATGACTGAAAGAGCAGCTTTTTAAAGTAAAAATTATCTAGGTGCCCATCCCATCTCTACAATTACTATGTGACACTGGGCAAATTATGGGGCCAAAACTCAGGTAACTGTGAGGTTTGGTGATAAAATGTCTTGCAAGGGCTTTGTATGCTAGGCTGAGGACAGTGACATTCATTGTAATATTATAGCTGTTAGGTTGGGAGTGAAGAGAGTGCCTTTTCAATGGAATCAGGCATTTAAAACCGTTGTACAGGGCTTCAGAATTTACTCCATCATAGTGTATCAAAATATAAGGTGGTAACCAGAAAGTGCTCATAATGTTTTTATTTATTGTTAAGAGCCTCACAGCATATACATGCAGTTGGGCATTGAGAGGCAGGCATTGATTCCAATGCATGCTAACTTTACTCAAAATATTTCTAGAAAAATATTTAAAATTGATGTCAACATGAGTTTTGCAAATCATAAAAAGCTTTGGTTTGCTGTCATACTTCATTTTTTATTTTTGTATGTTTTGTTTTGTTCTTTTTTTTTTTTCCAGAGAGAAGAAGGGAGAGAGAGAGAGGGATTAAAAACATCAATGATAAAAGAGAATCATTGATCGGCAGCCTCCTGCATGCCCCGCATTGGGGATTGAGCCCACAACCTGGGCATATGCCCTGAGTGGGAATCAAACTGTGACCTACAGGTTCATGGGTCGATTCTCAACCACTGAGCCACACCGGCTGTGCTGTCACACTTCATTTTGGACCCTAAGTAGGGTTACTTAGTATGACTACCCATTGGAGTCACTAGAGTTGAGTCCGAATGACTTTTGATTGCTTCCAAAACTCAAATCCATTCACAAAGCATGAAAATTTGCTATCATCAGGACTTTTTTAAATCGTGCCAAGGGATACCAAATTGCATACGGCCTATAGTTATAACTCTATTAAAATGTGAAAGAGAGTAGAAATACATTAAAATGATAGCAGTGGTTAAACACAATGGTAAGCATGTAAGTAACTCAGCCCTTTCTATTTTCCTCCATCTTCTAAATTTTAAAATAACATAGAGGGTTTTCTTTTATTATGGGATTATTTAACATGAAAGACAGAATTCATACTCTACATTTTGAGTAGAAATTGAAAAAATTAGAAGATATCTTAAAGATTGTGTAGTCGAACTCCCCATTTTACAGATGGCAAAATATAAGCCTTGTCTGAATGACTTATCTAAAATCTCATATTAAGTTGCTTATTGGCAGGGCCAGAATCCAGGTCTCCATTTTAGTTTAAAACTTTTCCTCCTATATTTCCAGAGGTTATAAACTTCCCAACATGGCATCCTAGAAGCAAACACACTTGAGAAAAAGTTTGCTGAGTTTTAGTAACCAGTTCATTATAATCGAGTTGCACTTTATATAAACACTGTGATGATATCTAAACTTATAAAGCAAACTCACCTTAAACTTTTCTACTGTATCCTGAAGGAAAATGTGATTATTCCTTTAGAGTAATAGAGAGGAAAGAAATGCTCTCCAATGGTCAGCAAAGACAAATCGAGGCCATTCTAAAGTTCAGATGTATAAACCATTTTTACAAAATATGCTTAGAACCTTAAGATATAACTTGTTAAAATATCTCTAAACTGTACATGCCCATCAATGCAAGTTCTTTCCTTTCATGACTCAATTAGAGCTCAGTGGAGAGCAACACTCTTGGTCATTACTGCCTTTTGAGAGCAGAAGTGTTCAATGGGCCACCTCTTTCCCTACCTTGCAACAACCCAACAGATCACATTGGGGATTGAATTTTCCAATAAAGCACTCTTCAGCTAAATGAATAGGGGTCATTAGCTCTTCAGTTGCACTGAGTTTGGACAGCAACTTCAAAATAAAGCATTTTGTTCTTTTTCAATTTCCTCCACATATTATCTAGCCCTGATTTGATTAGAGAATTCATGATAATACCCAATATTATTAAACTTCTACATTCTAACTCCAAGTAACTATTTTCCCCCAAGGAAGGAATAAATTGGGGGCAGTTATGTGCCAGTGCCATGAGGCAGAGAAGAAAATAACGTTATAATTGGCCTGCCTAACTGCCATTGTTATATTGGGTTTCTGTCATGAAATTGAAGTAGCACTGGACTTAGAACCAATATACTTGGGGTTTATGTAGTAACTTCTCACATTTAAGATCCTCACTATCCACCTAACTGAATTATTTAACCTCCTGGACCTGTTTCTTATCTGTAAAATGGAAATAGCATCACTCATATTTGAGAATAGTTGAGATTAATAAATTATGTATATGAGGGTGAATTGCATACCATCAATGTAAGATATTTATTTCACACCTAAAATGAAAAAAGTTAATCACAGAGCAATAGGTTTATCTTGTCCTATTTTGTTTCATGGCCAGTTGATCTTACTACACATCACAGAATTGTAATAAAAGTATACATATATATGCTAAGTGAAATAAGCCAGTCAATGAAGGAAAAATACCACATGATCTCACTTATTCATGGATAATAAAGACCATTATAAACTTTTGAACAATAATAGATACACAGGCAGAGCTGCCTCAAACAGATTGTCAAACTGCAGCAGGAAGGCCAGGGAGGGTTGGGGGGCAGGAGGGAGGGGGGTAAGAGATCAACCGAAGGACTTGTATGCATGCATATAAGCATAACCAATGGACATAAGACACTGGGGGGTAGGGGAGGCCAGGGGATTATCAAGGGCGGGGGGGCGGGGGGGAAAGGACACATATGTAATACCCTTTGTAATACTTTAAGCAATAAAAAAAGTATACATATATACACACATAAAAATATATAAATATATAATTGTTATATATCATATAAAGTGATATCCTATATAATATAAAACCCTAATATGCAAATCGACTAAAGGGCAGAACGACCAGTTGCTATGACATGCACTGAACACTAGGGGACAGATGCTCAACACAGGAGCTGCCCCGATGGTCAGTGCGCTCCCACAGAGGGAGCGCCGCTCAGCCAGAAGCCGAGCTCATGGCTGGAGAGCACCTCTGCGGCAGCGCTAAGGACCACTTGGGGGAGGTCCGATTGCCAGCTTAGGCCCACTGAGCAGGCCTAAGTCGACAGCTGGACATCCCCTGAGGGATCTTGGACTGCGAGAGGGCACAGGCTGGGCTGAGGGACACTCCTGCCCCCCGTGCACAAATGTTGTGCACCAGGCCTCTAGTATATACACACACATACAACATATATCTTACGCTAGGCCAGCTGTGGGCAAACTACAGCCCGCGGGCCGGATCCGGCCCATTTGAAATGAATAAAACTATTGAAAAAAAAGACCGTACCCTTTTATGTAATGACGTTTACTTTGAATTTATATTAGTTCACACAAACACTCCATCCATGCTTTTGTTCCGGCCCTCCGGTCCAGTTTAAGAACCCATTGTGGCCCTCGAGTCAAAAAGTTTGCCCACCCCTGCTCTAAGCAGTAAAAGAAATGCTATGAAATATGACTTTCATAAATCATTATTATTTCTCTCCCTTCATTAGTCACTGCAGGTGGGTGTTCATCAAGTGACATGACCAGAGGCAAATAGTGAGGAATAGGATAGAGGACCTGAATTGGATCATCCCAACTATCCCCAGAACACTTTTCACAAGGCTCAACAGGTGGCCAAACAGCTCAGCCTAGAGCTGGTTGGGCCTCTGAGACCAAATAACCTCACAGGGATTAAAAAAAAAAAGATGACTGATTTTGGTACCATCAGCAGGCAGCATGTGGATGGCTTTGTAATCACTTCCAAATCTTTCAGAATAAAAGCCCAAGTCCTTACCAGGATCCACAAGGCCTTGCATGATCTGGCTGCCTGTTACCTCTGACCTTATCAACTACCTCCCTCCCTCCACACACTTAATTCCATACATGCTGGGCTTCTGTTTCTTGAACACCTGGGCTAGCTTCCACCTCAGATCCTTTGCACTCCCTCCTTCTGCCTGGAATACTCTTACCCCAGGTGTATGTGTGCCTAGCTCCCTCCCTTTGAAGCGTGTGTTAAGTTACTGTCCCAGTGAAGTCCTTTCTGGTAACCTGATCCAAAATTACAATCTTTCTGTCGTGATATTTCATACTCCCCCTCCATGCTTTTGTTCTTCACTATTTCTAACACGGAGTTTGCTTTCTTGTCTGTTTCCTCTCACTAGAGCAGAAACATTTGTGATTGTTACTGCCATATCCTCAGCACATGAAAAAGCATCTGGCATAGTAGGTTGTTAGTAAATGCAATAAATAAATGACCAATAGCTAGGTGTTCCCATTACCCATTCCTGTTAACAAATCGCCCCCAAACAGGGCTCAGCTAAGTGGTTTTGCTCAAGGGCATAAGAGAAGGCGGGTCATCTGAAAGCTCCCTCCCTCACATGGTGGGTGCCTGGGAGGGTTCAGAACAGCAGGGGTCCCTCGAGCATCTCTATTTCAATTTGGGCTCTTCATGAGGTCTCTCCAGGGTGGGGATTTCAAGGCAGCCAGACTCTTATATGGCGACTTGTGGCTCTAAAGCAAATGTTCTTAGAGAGCATGAGGAAGTTTGCCACCTTTTAAGTCCCAGCCTGGCAATATAATGGCTCTGCCACTCTGTCAGTCCAAACATGAGTCAATAGGCGTATCCAGGCCCAGGAGGAGATATAAACATAAACTCCACCTTTTTTTTATTGATAATGAAAAGGTTCTGGGAAATCATGTGAGCAGAAATACTGTAGCCAATTTTGTAAGATACAATCTGCCACACCAAGGAGAAAAAAAACGGGAAAGTCAAGAGTAGATGTCCCAGCAGAGAAACAGAACATGAGGATCTGAGAATAAGCAACAGGTAATGGTCCCCACAGGCAAAAATAAATACTGACCACATGTGACTCAAGCAAGCACAGCAGAATTTGAGGGTCCCAGGAAGACTGAAGTGTCAAGAATCAATAGGTGTAATAAATAATAAACATCAGCAAAGGATGGCTATCAAGAGCCTTGGGTACCCGAGTTCGTCTGTGTGACCCAGGGTAAATAAGGCCCAGCATGCTACCTCTGTCAGCTCATTTCATTCTACCAGCAAAGTCTGGTTGGGGATTTCTGATGCAACCTTGTCTCAGCCTTCCCTAAGCAAGGTGGTTTCCGCCCCATGGCTTTCTCTGCCCTTGCCATAGCAGGTCCCTTAGCTCTAAAACTGAAGGGGCTAAACATTTAAGACTCTTAGCCCATCAATCACTGAGGATAATGGATCTGCATGCTTGTTAACATGGGGGATATACACAATTTGAATAGTAGTATTTTCCTACATTTCCTAATCTAAAACAGTTCTCATGGTTTCATAATTTAAATTAACATTGTTATACAGTAGTCAATCTTGTTTTTTGTTAATTTCCTCTTCTGTATTTAGACAAGGTTGAAATTAGCGATTTGTGAACATGCTCCTTAATTCAGCTTCATTTCTAGATCTTAAATACTACCAATATTCACTTTTTCTCCTCTTTCAAGTTGGATTAGGATTCCTGAATTACCCTAGTTTTCTCAGCTCTTGTTGGAGCGAGTTTTTAAAAAGCTGTGCTGTTGCTACACATCTACCACTAGGAAGGAATCTTTTCTGGGTCCCGTAAGATCCATACTGCACTCAGAGGACTTAGTTGCAGCATGCTTCCATGTACTCCTGGCCTTTTCTCCCTTTCTATGGAAGCTTTAGGCCAGAGTGACAACGAAAGCAAGACACTGGATCCCTCGATTTCTTAACCTGCATTTTACTTTTCCAGTGAAGTATGAGTGTTTTTCTGTTAAGCTGTAGTTTTGAATATCTACTGTATTTAGTTATAAAGACAGTATATACTCTTTCATTTGTCACTTTACTGGGCATAACATAATCTCATTTGTCTTCAGCCCTTGGATTGTCTCAGGATGTTGCCGGTGCAACTTTCATGGCAGCTGGTAGTTCAGCTCCCGAATTAGTTACTGCTTTCTTAGGTAAATATTGCACCTTATATTTTTGCTAATCCCATGTGATTTAATCTATTTCAAATCAACACTACTTTACCTGCTTACTATCTTGTTCATAGGTGTATTTATCACAAAGGGCGATATTGGCATTAGCACCATTCTTGGATCCGCTATTTATAATCTCCTGGGCATCTGTGCAGCCTGTGGCTTGCTATCTAATGTGGTATGTACAAAAACTCAACACAATGTATTATCTTGACAAATTAAAGAACTGTTTATAGTCTAGAACAAACAAGGCACTAGTAATCTGTTCAATCAAGTTTATTAATCAGTAGAAAAACCAACATGTATTCAATTTTAGATTAACCCACAAATAGCTCTAGGTCATATTTATGAAAATCAGAGGTTTAGAAACAATTTTCCTTAAAGTTCCTTTTTCTCTAGGCAATATGCAAAAGATATTTAGCTACAAATATACAAACAGTTTTATTACATTAAGCATGTACTTGAAGAAGCTGCAGTGTAATGGAAACAAAATTATCATTTTATAGGTTTCAACATTATCGTGCTGGCCCCTATTCAGAGACTGCGCGGCATATGCGATTAGTGTAGCAACAGTTCTTGGCATAATATTTGACAACCAAGTGTACTGGTAAGCTTGAAATAATTATCACTGTTATGTAAAACACACAGAGAAAATTTCATGAAATTCTAATGGTTTAGTAACTTCTCAAATGTCTGCCACTTTCACATCCTTTCCAGTGGTCTCTGGGCTAAAGTTCCTCATCGCGATTGCTGGCTGCATTTTTCTCCCTTCTTTGCTATTTTTTAGTGGTCAGTCTCCTTTTCTGTCTCATTAGTCACTGGATGTTACAGCCTTCCTTCCCCCACTGACTGCCCAGGAAGTCTCCTAGCTGTTGTTGTCCACTAAAGTCCTAACAGTTGGCTTTTTCATCTATTGGGTTATTGCTCACCTTGCCTAGAAGCAGTCATGGTCACAAGATTGGAAATGGGGATGGAGGAAGTAAACGTCCCTTTGAATTCTTGCATCTTCCCCTCTGTTCATTTAGGAAGAAAAACTATAGCCTTCTTCCTCGCAGAATAAAAAATATTTAGGTTTTAATGTTAAAAATTGCTTGCTTGCTTTTTTTTTTTATCTCCCTATGCTTTGCTGTTCTGAGAAAATAAAAAAGGGAGTGACTTAGTAGACAGATAACTTTTTCAACTGATATGCACCAAGTACCTACCTGGTATTTGCCACTACATTGACAATCATGAGGGATAAAGAAATGTCACAGGTGGCTCCCCTCTGCCGTACAACTTGGCAGGGCTGCAAATACCTGCTTTCAAAAAACTTAAAATCGAGCAGGGAGCAAAAATCCCTAAATGAGTCATTCTGAACACTAGTCCTTCTCCCAAAGAAAAAGGATGAGTTACAGTCGGGGTATTTCTGGGACTCAGCAGCTATCGGTAAGGGGACAGTGACTGTGAGAGTCTCCCTCCACCCCGGAGATCAAGAACTCTGTGCTTCTAGCTGTAGCAGACTTACTAGCTATCAAAGGTAAATGCAAGATTCAAATGTGATGGTATTAGCTAGTCACAATTCTTTAAATAGGAAACCAGTGGAGGAAAAAAGTTCTCAGTGCCTATGGTATAATTTTATGTTTGAGAATATCTCCTTTTCTTAGTTAATATTATATATATATATATATATTTTTTTTTTTTTTAAAACTCTGTATAAGAAACTGAAAACCCCAAAGCAAGCCTGATATATTCCGAGTTTTTACACAAAATTTCTACACTATAAAATTTGAATAGAGTCAGTTAAAATGAACTAACACATGCTATAGTCTCTTATTATGTATTTTGGGGAATGGATTCTGCCAATGAACTGAGATGAAGACTACCCATTACTATCCATTAGTTTCACTTTAATTTTGATCATTATTTTCAAAGCATTTTTATGCCAACCATGTTAAAGGAATCTATAAAAGATGAGTTTCCAATCCTTGTTTTTTTAAATATAGAGAAGACAGTCAAGCTCCTATCAATAAATTTATAATAATGCTGTAACACATCTACAACACCAACATATACCTAGAAACATTTGATTATTCTATCGCTGCATTAAAAATTAAGCTGCTTAAAAGCTATTAACTCTCAAATAATTTTAATTTTTTAATTTAAAAACACAAATTTCTCTAACTTATAGGTATGAAGGCATTCTACTACTTTTGATATATGGATTATATGTCCTGATTCTGTGTTTTGACATAAAAATTAACCAATATATTATAAAGAAATGCAGTCCCTGCTGTACCCGTCTTGCCAAAGCTATGGAGGAGAGAAGTGAACAACAACCGCTAATGGGATGGGAAGATGAGGGTCGACCATTCATCCGTCGGCCATCAAGAAATGACAGTGGAATATTTTATGAGGATTCCGGTTACTCCCAGCTTTCTATAAGTTTACATGGTCTTAATCAGGTTTCTGAAGGTAAAAACCACATCCTGTCCACTACTAAGTCTATTCACTAGTGAAATGTAATTTCATTTAATTCAGCAAATATATATTCTTATTATATAGAAGACACTGGAGACCCAGAGATGAAGAGGCAGTCCATATCCTTATGAAGCTTCCAATACCGCAGGGGGGAAAGTGACTAAAATATGAGGATTTACGTATTTAGAGAAAGAAATAGAGTATAACTGTGTTTCCTAAAAGGGATAGATTATTTAAAATTTGATGAGAATGTTTAAATAGGAAAGACTATCTGACAAGGAAGCATTTAAACTGAGCCTTGCAGAACAGTTAAGATTTTAACTGATGATCTGATCTATAATCAATAAGTAATAGCTACTGAAGTCTTTATTAGGTAAATGATACAGAGGTAAATATAAAGTATATTCTGTGGTTTGAGGCCAAGGAAATAATATAAGCAAAGCACTTACTTACTTAAGTGTTAGCATAACTGAGGCAAAATATGCACAGTAAGAAAGCAGAACGGTAGATAGAAATAGGATTAAAATTAAATGTTTGTGTAAGAGTCTTGCAGGTTTGTGAGCAGGAAGATTATTAGAACTGAAACATGGGATAAAAGACATGGCTGTACATAAGAGGCTACTAAACAGCTGGTGTTTAATAGGTGCCGAGACAGAGAGAAGGCAGTGGGAATGAAGAGAACAGGCATGAGGACAGTGCAGAGAAAGCATCACAAAGACCAGGCAATTAAAGGACTACACATGGCCAGAAAAGGGGGCAGACAATTCTTAAACTTTGATCAGAATTGACTAAGAAAACGGAACACTGCTTGCAAAAACTAGGAATTTAGGAGAAAGGGTTGGTGAGAAGAAGAAACGAGTTGAGTTTTAAATATGTAATTTGAAGCAACAGCAAACCATTTAGGTAAATATGTTTGGTAGAAAGTCAAATTCATCTATGACCAGAAATATCAATTTATGGGTTACTTTTATATAAAATGGTTGTATAAAACAGATTCTAAATTTAATTTAGTACATTAGGAAGGGAACTTATCCTAATTTACTACCTATAAAAATTAAAACATGACTCTTCCCCTTCATACAAAAATTAGTTTCTAGTCTTTCAGGTACAAGAGTTATTCATCTCTAAGTTAAAATTTTTAACAAGAAACTGAAAAGAATCAGTCTAAAATTTACTATTTACACTAAAATTATACCTAATTTTATGTAATGGCTCATTGGCTGAGGCTTGACAAATTTTACTAGCTGTTTTACTAGCATTAGTTGTAATGTGATTGATCAAATATATGGGTACATTATTCTGTAAATGCCATACAAATTTTAAACAATTTTAAAGTGAATTCCCATTTTATCCAATATGCTATTATCTCCCATTAACTTCATAAGACAAATTGAATAAAGAAACATACTCAAGTTTATAAATTACATGTAGATTCTATACTAGTTCCTATTTTCTTAAGGTTGTTTCTAAGATTGGTGGTGAATTGTGAATTAATGAAAAAAATAATGAAAAAAGCCCTCAAAATAACTTACAATAAGAATTAGAATGGAATATTCAACTTAATAAAAATTATACTCTATTTTATAATTCCTAAGTATACATTATATGATATATGGGGCAGGCTGAGGTATCAACAATATTGGGCAGTGGAGACAACTATCCCATAAGCAAAAAAATTTACTAAAGATCATCCACATTGTAGAAAGCCAAAAGATGTCCAACTGACACTCTATAAACATCATCTCTAACATATTCAAGTGAATGACCCAAGACATTTCGATGAAGGCCCGAAATCAAGAAATGCTGAGAATCACATTTTACACTGTTTGCCCTAAAGTCTCAATTAGTTTCTTTTTGCCAGCAATACCAGTAATGAGGTATTCAAATGTTTTAAATAGCCTCTTAAAACTGATACAGCTAATTTATTTCAATATAGCTTTCTAAATGGACATTTCTAACGTAATTGGCCATTTAAGAAATTCAGAATCATTTTTTTTCTCAACAGATCCACCAAGTGTTTTCAACATGCCTGAAGCAGATTTCAAAAGAATTTTGTGGGTACTATCCCTTCCTATTATCACGTTACTTTTTTTAACCACACCAGATTGTAGAAGAAAATTTTGGAAAAATTATTTTGTGATAACCTTTTTCATGTCGGCACTTTGGATATCTGCATTTACATATATCCTTGTTTGGATGGTCACGATAACTGGTATGTATCTTGAATACAAGAGAACAATTTAAAAAGAAAATAATCAGTTTCACATAAGAACTCTATACATTCACTAAGCTAAGAAGCAAATTTCTTTTCTAGCAAAAAGTAAATACAATGCTATCCACCAAAAAATTCAATATTAATATACCAATCATCCAGGTTTTCTGAGTGCATATCCCATATCAACTATATTCTCAAAATTATACAGCCCAGGGGTATGAGTCAAGGGAATCATCTCATAAATGAAATAAATTCACAGGATGTCTGTTAGACTAATAATTAAATCACATTGCATGGGCTCCATAACTCTTTATATTAAGTTCAATCACATAACAGAAAATATAGCAAGATATCACTGTTTGGGGAGAACAATGATGTTCACAATTTAACTAGAATACATTTTATTTTGCTTTTTATTTATTTTTGCCATTGATTTTTAGAGAGAGTGAAAGGGTAGGGAGGAGGGGGAGAGAAAGAGAGAAACATGGATGTGAGAGACACACATCGATTGGGTGCCTCCCACATGTGCCCCAACCTGGCCAGGGATACCACCTGCAAGCCAGTTACATGCCCTTCCGTGCATGGGCCAACACTCTAACCACTTACCCAGACCAAGCAAGGCTTTTAATTTGCTTTTTGGCATGGCAATATAAATATATTATGAAATAAGTAAAAAAGTTTCATTTTAGGTTTCTACTGCTTTCACAATTAAGATTTAACTATTACTGCTTGGCCATAATCAGCTCTAATCCCATAGAATTCCTAGTCCAGGACGACAAACTAAATATAAATGTAAAACAAAAAATTCAGGAATTTCTCCCCAAAGGTTAATCTGAATGAACTAGTATCAGAGGTGAGCAAACTACCTCTTGAGTGTCCAAATCACTGGTCTTCTGTTTTTTTGCTAATCGGGTCATTCGTTTACATATTATCTATGGATGTTTTCACACTACATTGGCAGAGCCAGATAACTGCAACAGGGACTATAACCTACAAAGCCTAAAATAATTACTATCTGGCCCTTTACCAAAATACAAACAAACAAACAAACAAACAAACAAAAAGAACCAAAAACTTCCTGATCTCTGACTTTTTCCAATTTAATATGCAACTTAGAATAATATGCTAGCAAAAAACAAAATATTTTTTTCTTTTTTTAAAGAGGAAGATAAAATAGTCCAATTAGCTTGCATATTAAATCTCTCCAAACTTTCTCAGCCAGAACACATTTGACATTAGGAAAACAGGAAAAGAGCAAAATCAAGTAACAGATCATAGAACACCCCCAAGATGTTATTTATGTGTTATTTATGTACATAAGAACTCTGGCCAACCATAACAAAAATTAACAATCAATTCCAATATCAATATATATTAGCATGCAATAAACAGCTAGTTTTTTTTAAATTAATATTAGAAAGGAAGAATAATTCTAAAGCAAGTGTTCAATTATAACAATAAAAGAGCAGTTACATGTACTTTTTTTTAACTTCCCATTGGTCCTGTTTCCTAAAATAAATACATTACTGAAAAACGTTGAACTGACATCAAATTTAACAGAAGTATTACTAAATTAGGACTATAATGTTAGAAAAACTCAAGAAGAACCCTATTTTGTTTTCTTCAGATTTATGATATTTCTCAAAGAAAACACTAAATTGAGGTATATCACTAAAGTAGGAGTTAAAATGTATACCATATTAATACATTTATATTTTTAAAATAGCTATAAACAATATGCTTAACACTGAACACTTTAAGAAAAAAGTTTTTAATAAAAAAAAAGGGACCAATCTTATTAGCATACATTAAGCAGCAGCCTTAATGATGTAACAGTGATGACATCCAAAACTTCTATAAGCGTACCAAGGAAGGGAACTGTTCCTTGGTAGAATTTTCTCTACTAAAAATCTGTCCTACCTGCTCTGGAGCACTACCTCTTACAGCAAAAGGTTGCTGGTTCAATTCCTGGTCAGGGCACATACCTAGGTTTTGGTTGTGCTACAGGAGGCAACCAATCGCTATTTCTCTCTCACATCTATGTTTCTCTCTCTCTCTCCCTCTCTCTAAAATCAATAAAAACATATCCTTGGGTGAGTATTTAGAAGAAAAAATCTGTACTACACATGTTACCCCATTTACCAATCCTACTCAAATATTTTGCTAACTAAAATCAAGTATATATATACTGGCTCTGTAATCTAAATATGCCTATTTTCTTTTTGTTCAGGAATGAAATATATGAAATATCTGCAGAGGATGGTTAGTGAACCTATAAGATTTGTAACTTATAACATCTATATTTATTACAGGGGAAACATTAGAAATTCCAGATACAATAATGGGCCTTACTTTATTAGCAGCAGGAACAAGCATACCAGACACGATTGCAAGTGTGCTGGTTGCAAGAAAAGGTAAGAATTAGGTCCCTCAAGCTGCGATGCTCCCTCTTTAAGCCTGGCTGAACTACACTAAGCAAAGTTGCCTTTAAATATATTTATTTCTTCAGCAACATACTTGAAGAAAAAAAGGGGTAACTCAAAAGGAAGGATTTACTATTTAATAACAAACATTAATTTCACTAAATCTAATTCCCCGAATAAAATTCACCTGAAATGTGTATTAAATTGTAATTAAACATGTTAAATCGCCGAAACCGGTTTGGCTCGGTGGATAGAGCGTCGGCCTGCGGACTGAAAGGTCCCAGGTTCGAT
Source organism: Myotis myotis (assembly GCF_014108235.1). NCBI lineage: Eukaryota > Metazoa > Chordata > Mammalia > Chiroptera > Vespertilionidae > Myotis > Myotis myotis. The sequence continues at coordinate 165,578,320 of NW_023416313.1, forward strand.
TCCGGTCAAGGGCATGTACGTTGGTTGCGGGCACATCCCTAGTGGGGGATGTGCAGGAGGCAGCTGATTGATGTTTCTCTCTCATCGATGTTTCTAACTCTCTCTCTCTCTCCCTTCCTCTCTGTAAAAAATCAATAAAATATATTTTAAACATGTTAAACTAGAATGAAAAGCAACAAGTAATCTACACACCTTATTGAAAAATGCTTTAATAAAGATAATTAGATAAATAAATGTTAATACTTTAAATACTAACCTCCCCAAATTAAAAAATACAAATTCAGTAAGACTTTTGCTCTAATACAATTTTCCAAAACCAACAAACAAAAAAGTATCCAGTGTCTTTTCTTATGAAGCTTATTAAAATACAGTATTGGTATGCACATTTTAACACCATGCTTTTTTTTGCAGGCAAAGGAGATATGGCCATGTCTAACATCGTGGGATCCAATGTGTTTGATATGCTGTGCCTCGGTGTTCCCTGGGTGATTAAAACTGTATTTATAAATACATCAGCTCCTGTAGAAGTGAACAGCCGAGGACTAACTTACATAACCATCTCTCTCAACGTTTCAATTATTTTTCTTTTTTTAGCAGTTCACTTCAATGGCTGGAAACTAGACAGAAAGTTGGGAGTAGTCTGTCTATTATTGTACTTGGGACTTGCTACAATATCAGTTCTATATGAACTTGGAATTATTGGAAATAATAAAATAAGGGGCTGTGGAGGTTAATATTAATAGTGAATGATAGGGAGGGGCAGAGAAAGAAAACTCCATTTCTTCATTTAAGTAAAATAAAAAATATCCTAAACTTTAGACTCTAAAACTTACAATTCTTTACCAAAGAAAAGTAATTTAAATCAACCAAAATCATATCCTAATTTGTCTGAGTACTTTCTTATCAAGAACAATTACATACAGATAACAGAAGTTTTGAAAAAAACATCTGTTTTAACTTACAATAAATAAGCTGATAAAAGCTGGAGAAACTTGAACAAACCCCACAATGTAGTACTGAAAATAACATGGAAATGGCTTATTTCATTAAAAAACAGTATAACCATTCATTTAAACTGAATGACCAGATTTGCTGTCTTTAAAAACCCAAACTTGAGATAACAAAAATCACAGTATATTTAACACTATACTGTTAAAAGCTGGTGGGAGTTTTAAAAGTTCATTTTTACAACGTTTGTAAGCATACAGTATTACTTAAAAATGACTTTTACTAGGAGATTCAGCAAAACAGATGTAAGAATGTTCCAACCGTGGTTTGAAATTATGCATTACGATCCAAGCGAACATCAATTTCTCTGCCACTGATTTTTATGCCATTCATTATTCTGCAGGCTTTTTCAGCGGATTCTGGGGAGTCAAATCTGACTGTTCCACAGCCTTTTGACTTTCCATTCTCCATTTTTATTTCTGCAAACATTACATGACCTGTATAAGAAAAATTATAGAATTATTCACCAGTTAAAACAGGTTCCATATTTAAATACACAGGTTTGAAATTTTTCATTGCCAATGAAGTGATATGTAACTTGACTAGAAACATTAACATTAATGATTTAAAAATAACATAAGCATTATTCACATCACTTTATATTCTGAATATAATGGAACTCACATAAAGTAATAAATATCTATAGGTTAGAATATGCAGAATTAGACTAAAAATAAATTTGCTTAGGATTTAATATTTTATTAAAACAAAAAAAATATTTTTATGTTAAATCCTTAGTTTCAGAAGTAAAATTTATAGCAATAAGGCAAGCTAGCATAAAATGCCACCAAGTCACTATGCCCAATGACAAACCACAAATTTATTTATTTTTTAAAAATATATTTTTATTGATTTCAGAAAGGGAGAGGGAAAGATAGAAACATCAATGAGGAGGGAGAATCCATTGAACAGCTGGCTCCTGCAGGACCCCTACGGGGGATCGAGCCCACAATCTGGGCATGTGTCCTGACCAGGAATCAAACAGTGACCTCCTAGTTCAGTGATGGCGAACCTTTTGAGCTTGGCATGTCAGCATTTTGAAAAACCCTAATTTAACTCTGGTGCCGTGTCACATATAGAAATTTTTTTATATTTGCAACCATAGTAAAACAAAGATTTATATTTTTGATATTTTATATATTTAAATGCCATTTAACAAAGAAAAATCAACCAAAAAAATGAGTTCGTGTGTCACCTCTGACACATGTATCATAGGTTCACCATCACTGTCCTAATTCATATAGGTTGATGCTCAACCACTGAGCCATGCCGGGTGGGCGACAAACCACAAATTTAAACAAAACTATTTAGACAAACTTACTCCTTTCCGCCCAGTCTCCTTTCCCTTACCCTTTATCTTCCATTTCAACTTTTTGATCCCTGAAAATAATAGCAACTGTCCAGAAATTTAATTTTTACCAGATCACGAAGGGCCCCGCTAATTCTGCTTTTCAGCCACAGTGGCGAAGTCATTTACTCAATATCACATTCTGAACTCCAAGCGTAAGAATGGCACCAAATATATATAGAAATAGGCATAGAAGAGACACAGCAGATTTAAATCAATAAAGGTAAAAACAGTTATGGTAAGAGCACAAAGAAGAACCTCAGAGGAGTTTCCAGAAAGAGGAAGAAAACTAGACAATTATTCCATACAGTTAGTGTCATTGCTGACTCTAGAGACTGAAATGTGAAGTAAATTATAATTCATCAAAATACAAAGTGGCCATAAAGATCTATCATCCAAACCAGAACACTAGAGAGTATATAACACATGTAAAGTGAGACTATTCCCAAGCAACCTGGGATGTATGATCGCTCGATCCACAAAGATTTAAGTGTGATGTGTGTGACTACTTACCATAATATTTCCCTACCCTTGAATATTGTAGTTACCAGATCACTATGGGCTAGTTTTAGTCTGGCAACAAAATCAGAGCCAGGCATATTTAGTTCAGATTTAGTTCTGTTAAGGGCGAAGAAGGAGAGAGGTAAAAGCAAAGGGCTTAGCAAAAAATTTCAGAAGCTCTTTTCAGGCAATGGGAAGAACTTTTAATCTCAATGAACCAGTAAGGTGTTTTCTTCCCCTTCTTTTTAAATACTGATCTGATTGATTCTTTTCTGCAACATCCTGGAGTACTTTCCTACTGTTTTTTCATCCACCCCCCTCCACAATAACTTTATTTTTTAAAACTGAGAGTCAATTACTCATTCACTCAAAACTAATTAAATGTCCACGTTAATAAATATCATGTTGAGCCAAAACCATGATTTTGTAAACCAGAGCAGGAAGTCTTTAACTATGTTCTGAAAGTTATAAAACAGACTAATCCTTAAAGAAGTTATAATGGTTAAAATAGACCCAAACAATATTTACAAATAGTTAAAAATATACACACATGAGAATATACACACACAGAGAGAAATCTCATTTTCTAATTAACATAGTAAAATGAAACTGGAAAATTTATTTTTAAAAACTTTAACATAGATACAAAGCAATTTCCAGAGTCCTCTTAATATCTTGAATGCTGGGAACTGGAAGAAAGCGACTTTAATTAAAGAAGTATACCTTGGTAAATGGCAGCACTTTACATTGATTTTAAAGTGAACTACTTAAAACAAAAAATTTCATTTTTTATGTTATATCCTTAGTAGATTAATTTTCTAAGGCTTTTACAATTAATTAAGTTTGTCATCATTCTAACTTTACCTAAAAATGTAGGGTTTTTCTTAATATAAGTATCCCACCATAGGTTTAGCAATAGTAAGGTTTAGCATAGCAATAGTAAGATTCACTCACGCAAGAAATGTTTAAAACTTCAAAGGAAAATATATGATTATCTCTTGCAAAATCTGTCTCAATCTTTCAGGACAAGTTTTGCTTCCCCGCCACCCCCTTTAAATTATGTCTTGGTTTAGTGATCATCCACTCAGATCCCCAAACTGCTGACTTCATATAATTGGTCTCTTAGCAAAAATACTTGAAACTTGGTTTAGAGATTAGTTAGACACCCAAACTGCTGACCTCACATGGTCTCTTAGCTAAGGTACTTGACATTCAGGCTATACAGGAAGTGGCCTATAGATACTGTTCCACAGTAAATCCCAGCAGGCACGGAACTATAAGGAACTGCCTGCTAAGTTTCTTCTTAATCCCATACAAACATCAATTGAGGTATTTTCTTGTCTTAAGATAAATATTTAAGGAGGAAAAAAAAAATGAGTTTCAAATAACTGATTAAAATTAGACCTCTCTGGCTTTTGCATTCTCTGAAGACTTCCTTTAGTAACTTAAATATCTACAAATATCTTGTATGATTCCAAGAAAAACAAAAACAGGACTATTTTAGCAAATGTATAGGACAAAATAGTATGCAATGAGAAATTGGTATCACAGAATAATCAAATGTATTGCTGTTGCATTTTTACTAGTTATAAAAATGACTTATCCTTCAGTAAAAGAAAACTTTCTACTTCATTTAACCTAGCCTATTAATGTCTTGGTGTATAATTTGGGAAATGCTTATGTAAAAGCATATTTAAAAGTAGACCAAATTAAGCATAAATACATAAATACATGATTCAATGAAATCTATATCTAAAGCAAAGCTGTAACATAACCACAGGAAAAAAATGTAAAATCAGATATTCTACAAGAAATAATTATGACGCCCTAACCGGTTTGGCTCAGTGGATAGAGCGTCGGCCTGCGAACTCAAGGGTCCCAGGTTCGATTCCGGTCAGGGACATGTACCTTGGTTGCGGGCACATCCCCAGTGGGGAGTGTGCAGGAGGCAGCTGATGATGTTTCTCTCTCATCGATGTTTCTAACTCTCTATTCCTCTCTCTTCCTCTCTGTAAAAAAATCAATAAAAAATTTATTTTTAAAAAAAAGAATTATGACATAAGATATCAAAAAAACCTCAAAGTTTTTAGTGTTTCTTTACAAATAAAGTGCCTATATCCCAATAAATGTTCCTCATATATTATTTTTACTGTTGAGTTCTTCTAGAGTCAAAGTCCACAATTCATGCTTGAAGCATGTGCTTTTAGTAAATAAAATCTATCAAGTCCCCATTTCCTATGCAATTAATAAGCATACTTAGGTAGAAAACTACATAATAAAAATCTGTGGGGAAAAAGCTGTATTTGTTTACATAGTTTATAACAGTATTAACTAAGAACGGGCACTGCAGTTCTCAAATGCTATGGCCCTGCATCAAACTAAGCCAGAAGGCCAGAGTATAGTTAAAGGGTATAGACAAAAATAGAGCAAACTTAAGACTATGCCCATTTGACTTCATTAGCACAACCTGAACTAATAATGGAGTCCAACTCTGAATGGGTCAGTTAATTTATTTAAAATGTCACTGAGGAATTATATAGGCAGGATAAAAGAGACCTATTTTACTATACTCAGTTATTACTCTTTTTTTATATTTGGGAATATGTGAACACCTTTTTTCCTGAAATATAAAGGCTGAGGAAATGTTGTATTGAGGGTAATATAACCCAAAGTACAACATTTCTTGGCCTTTGTAATTGCTCCATCAAGGACAATTGAACCACTATAGAAATTTAATAAACAGAGGGCCTGTTACTGTGCCATTTACTGGCAGATAATGTCTGGGGGAGATACATGGAGTACCACTAGACGCTTACTAGGAAGCAACCAGGAGAATATACTTATGTGCCTTGGGCTCAGTAGGGGGGAAAAAACACACCTGCCTTTTACTGCAACAGTCTATTGCTGGCTTGAAGCAGGTTACAAAGAAACTTCCCAAATAAAAAAGAAAAGCTCTTAAGATTTAAAAACAAAGTGATGTAGCAGGAAAATGGATGGTTCAGTTCATATAAGCCAAGTAATTTCCACAGTTGTCGATAGATGGACACTTAATTCTGTATTACTATAAAACTTAGTTTTGTTCCCATCAATGCAATTCAAATTAAAAACAGAAAGATGGTAGGAAATTATTTAAGTGTGGTTATTATCTTAATATAAATCTAAAAGTCAGGTTTTACAATTAGAATTGAGAAGAAAAATAAAAACCATTGCTCTCATGATGTAACTACAGACTAATCAAAAGGGACAGAAGAATAGAGCTAAAATAACAAAGTAAAGAATAATAATTTAACTGGTTTTTTTATTGCCAAAAATGCTGTACAAATTTTATAAATGTAGATTTGGGTACTAATTTTTCCTTTCAGAAAATGTGTTTTAATTGCTGATGTCTTTTGGTCAAAACAATACCACTTCAGGTAGAAGCCCACCAAAAAAACTTTAAGTTTGCTTCAAGCTTTGCTCATACCTGACATCAAAGGAAATCTGCCTAAATAGGATAAAGAACAGTCAACTCAATATTGGTCACATTTTGATTGTTATTTGTTTGCTCCACTTTGTTCTTTATCTTGTTTAATTTTTACTTTTTAAAAAAATATTTTTATTGATTTCAGAGAGGAAGGGAGAGAGGGACAGAAACATCAATGATGAGAGAATCACTGATAGGCTGCCTCCTGCATACCCCGTACTGAGGATTGAGCCTGCAACCCGAGCATGTGCCCTTAACTGGAATTGAACCCGGAACCCTTCAGTCCCCAGGCCTGTGCTCTATCCCCTGAGCCAAACCAGCTAGGGCTCATTTCTATTTCTTTAAATAATGTTATATTTCACTTGGAGATTTGTCTTTTCTCACTCAAATTACAACAGAGATTATCTATACCTACTGCCATTGCTCCTCATTTGATATACTTCAATTAAGCCCCTAGTATGTTCATTCCTCTGTAATCTATAAGACTCATGGCCAGATGTTGCTTACTCATTCTGATAGGTCTTCTTACTCCTGCAAAGACTACCAGCACCTCAAAACAACTTCGTAAGTCTGCCTTCTGTTAGTAGGGACTATTTACTAGTTGACTCATTTCCAATCACTTTTCTTTATTAAAAAAAAAAGTTTAGTTTCTCTTCTTTAAATATTTTTAAAAGATGATCAGAAAGGAAGCCTAAAGTACATCTTAAATGGACTCGAACTGAATGTTCTTTGAAGGTGAACATAATTCATTACTTCGTTTGCCTTTTCAAATACTAATTAAAACAAACTGCCAAAAATATAGTAATAGATTTAATAAATGAGTAACTAACTAACTAGATGAAGATTTGCTCAGAATATTTAACTAACTTAAAAACATTTAATAAACTCTTACTATATGTATTGAGGCAATGAAAGGTACCAGGGAAAAAAAAGAGAGCTCTAGCCTTCAAAAGCCTTTGCCTAGGAGGGAAGAAAACATGTGAAAAGATTATCACAGTAGAGTTAGGTATAAAGTACTCTGAGAACATCCTACAATAATAAAAGGCTAATATGCAAATAGACCGAACACAGAACCACCAAACAACTGGTCGCTATGACATGCGCTGACCACCAGGGGGCAGAGCATGGAACATGGTAGGCATGGGCCGCAGGGGGATGGTGGAGCAGGTGAGTGGGGGCACCAGACCAAGGCAGGGCACCAGTTGCTGTCATCGGGTGAGCCTCTGGTGGTTACTGAAAATTCTTTGCTCCCGAGTGCCATGGTCCTCCCTGGCGATTGCACCTGCTGCCAGCGCCAGCCCCGCTCGCACCCACTGCTGGCAGCAAAGCTGCTATTTGCACCCGCTGCTGGCACTGGCCCCGATCGCTCACACACACACACACACACACACACACACACACACACACACACACAAAAGGCCCTCTTTTAAAAGTACTAATCCACCTATCCCTGCTCCTGAGCAGCGATCGGGGCCGAACTTGCCTCTCACACCTGCCACCAGCGGCAGTGGCGGAGCAGTTGCTCACACCTACTGCAGGTGCTGGTCCCAATCGCTTAGCACCGTTAGTGGGTGCTAGCGCAGTTGCCATCCCCAATCGCCCCTGAGGGCTTCTCCACTTCCCCCTGCTTCTGAGGGGTGATTGGAGCAACAGCCACCGCTTGCACTCACTGCTGGCGCTGGCCCCAATCGCTCCGTGCGCCAGGCGGGGGTGTGGAGGATGGGCCGAGACCTGCCCCTGTGTCCACCACAGCCTCACGGCCCCACAGTTTCTTTCAAAGTGCACGAATTCACGCACTGGATCCCTAGTAATAGATTCCACAATGAGCAGTTTGTTCATAAGTGATCTATCACTTTGTGGTAAGTGGCTACACAGGCTACTTTCGTGGGAGAACATTAAACTCATCCCCTTTAAGATCTCAAAAAATTATATATTCCAAATACTCTATTAACTTTTCATTAACTCTCAAAGGCTGAATGTACCATGTTTAGCCCCTTTTCATCATTATATGCCAACTGTATAGCTTACTATTGTGATTACAGTCTCTAGGATACCACCCAATAACAGAAAAATACTAGCAAGAAAATCTGTTACTTTGTTCTACTCACACTAATTCTCTAATCACACACACACACACACACACACACATACACACAAAAGGCCCTCTTTGAAAAGTACTAAACCATGTAATCTACAGACCTAATTAACATATTAAGTTGCATAGGTAGTATCATTATATCCAAGAACAGTTTATAAAAGAATTAGAAAGGCCACCAGAATATACCTATGTCTAGGACAGTGATGACGAACCTTTTGAGCTCAGCGTGTCAGCATTTTGAAAAATCCTAACTTAACTCTGGTGCCGTGTCACATAGAAAATTTTTGATATTTGCAACCATAGTAAAACAAAGATTTATATTTTTGATATTTATTTTATATATTTAAATGCCACTTAACAAAGAAAAATCAACCAAAAAAATGAGTCCGCGTGTCACCTCTGACACGCGTGTCATAGGTTCGCCATCACTGGTCTAGGAGATCCAGACAGTGGGTTCTGTGTTATTAGCTAAGTAGGCAATAAGTTTTATAGAATGGGCCATCTATTAACTCCATATCATTTAAATGTCACAGCATTTCATTGGGTCATGCTGACATTGTACTGTGCTATACTATAAATAAGAAAATAAATACAACATTCATTAGTATTTCCCCAATAAAAAATCTTTTTAAATGTGAATAATCATGATATAGCAACCTTTTAATAATCAGGTATTAAACCAAGCATTTTCTTTATCCACAGGAGACAATGACAAGCTTTACTCTAAATCATGTTATTTAGTAGTAATTTGTACTCTAAGTCAGAGTAAAGCAAAATAATTTATTTATTTGAAGTGAAATTAGATTACCCAGGAGTAAGTATTTGGACAGGTAAAGGTCTAAACACAGTCTTTAGAAGTTTAAAATCACTTTTTCCTCCATAATCACTATCAACATACTGCAGTCATTGGCATACTTACCACACTGACTGAATTTTTCTTTTAGTTTCTGCCAAGTCAAGTCAAAAGGCAGCTAGAATGAAAAAAGGTATTAGTAACAGATATACAAGGCACAAAATAATTTTAAGTATCCTTTATATTTAGTTGCTTACATTTCTGACAAATATCTGGTTGCCTTTGGAGCCTATTCTGTCTCTCATTCCGCTTCCCATGGGACCTGATAGGAATCCTCGATCCATATCGATGCTTCTTTCCAGTATTGCTCCTATACCTGGTCCCATTCTATCAAAGCTGGAGCTCATCCGATCCAGTCCCATCCCCATTCCTCCAGTCACACTGTTCATGCCACCCATTCCACCACCTGGATTTTCAGGAAGGGATGAGAGGATTTGGAAGTTTGGTGTTTTTATTTTAAAATCAGAAGGAGAAGGAAGAGGAAGAAAGAGAAGAAGAGGGAAAGAATCATTTTTGAGAAAGAAAGGAAGAGAAAAATTAATTCGTTTACGCAATTAGACAATATGTAAGCATAAAAATTATTTCATACACACAATTTAACAATCTTCCAAGGAACAGAATTTAATTTGGTATACATTTGGTTAGTTGAATGTTAATGGCTAACTGAATTTGTTAATTTTAGCCAGTACATAATACATTATATACATATACTTCTATAAAGTTACTGTATACTCTGACCATAAAGTTCATCAAATATGTTATATAGTTTTTCTACCAATTACATTATCCATTAATGTTATAGTGTTTATCTTCATTTTTATTTTCTAATAATGCACCAAGCTTAAAAATTGCTAGAACAAAAATAAATGGGGCAAATTCAAATCATTCAACTCCAACACACCAACTGTTGCTCTCATCATACTCTCCTACATAGTATTATTTCCCTAGCTTCCCTTTCACCTCAGTTTCACATACAATTTCTTTCTGTATCAATTCAATTTTCAATAACCATGGAAACATATAACTTTTAATCCAATGTTATACAAAACTTGAGGAGGTAGCAACAAAAAAATGAAATCATACCCCTTTAGCCAGAACTTGAGAATTTAGCTCAGAGCACATATGTACTTCATTCTAGGTGTTGAGTCCTCTTTAAATATCCTAGTCCTACTCATTCTCAAAACTTATCCTTTTTTCTCATACCTAAAATCCGCATACATAGAAATTCTAAAAATTAGCATCACCCTCAAATTGTCTTTTGGTGGATAACATATAAAATTAGCAAAAAAGTATAAACACTGAGGTGAAAACCAGAAGGTAGGGAAGTTAGCATTAATAGGAAAATGGCCAGGGCTGAAGAGATGATGAAAAGAAGGAATAAAACGAGAAGCAAAGGACAATGGAAATAGGTATCTTCTGCTGAGAGGATTTATGAATTCACTTAGAACAGTTCAAATAGACTATGTTTCCTATTGGTGATTTTCCAAACAATTAAAGGAAGTCAATAAGGTATGGAGAGCTCATAGAGACACGATTCAATAAGCAACAGAAGTCAAAAACTAAGCTATGTGTTAAGCCTTAAGGCATAAAATGTTGTAGTGGAAACAGATGGAAGAGATTCAGCACTCCCCAGTGTTTCACCTACTCTTAATTCTACCACAGGAAAGGTTTAATAGGAGAGGAAACATGCATCTCTTTCAACCTTATCCCTCAACTTCAGGTCTCTCTCTAGAAGAGTTATATGTGGGGAAATTCACCTGTGTCTTCCAAAAGACAAAGAAGGTATTCGCAGGTGAAATAAACTAGAAACCAACAGCAGTTGTAGAGAATAAGCAAGGGAACTAAGTTGGCTCAAAGGTAAAAGTTGTTTTGACACATGGTCAGAGAAATCCCCAGATTTCTTAGTTGGAAAGGAGATTCTTGGGTTGTCTTATGGTTAACACATACTTTGGTGTTAGTTTAGAAATATCAAAGAAGTAAAATTCGAAGTTATTTAGAAATTTCAATGATCAAACAGAAAAGCTCAGTAAGTATCAAAGTTTCTCTAAATTTTAACAAGACATTAACATATAAGAACAAAGTATTACTATACTACAATAACTACTCTTGCAGTCATTTGCAAGCATACAAATATTACTGAATAAATTCTAGTAAAATTTAAACCTACTTATTCCAGATCCTACTGGACCCATGTTAGAAGCTCCTATTCTTCCTGCAAACCCTCCAATCATTGCACTGCCTAAACAAGGATGGAAAAATAACACACTAATTAATTTAAATAATCATACTTCAAAAGTCCCAAGGTACTATGCTCTCAGAAGATGTACAGTAAAAGTACAGTCTTCTAGAAATAGGGTTCAAATGTGTAAGACAGTGAAAAAGAGAGCTAGTACATTAAAATCCATTTTCTTCTAGTAATAAATTGTGTGAAATATTATAAATTTCCAATTTTTCACACGAAAAGGAGAAACATACTTTAAAAAAAATAACCTGCGTAAAGAAAAGAAGTATGCAGCCAGCCTACCAAGTCTACCAAAGGAATCTCCAAAGCCTCGATTTATTCCAATATCACCACGTCCAAAATCTCTCTCCACGCTACTAGTCATTGCACCACGGTATAGCTCTGAAAAAATCATGCAACAAATTAACCCCTTTTCAAGTATATCAATAAACAGTAATTCATTGAAACTGAAGTGACAGCAAAAGTGACAAATACAAAAAAGGTCTGTGATGTACCCAACTTACCTCACATGCTACATATATCTCATTTCACTGTGCCTGTCCCTATTACGAAGTGCCCACAAATGCCCTCTGAAGACATCTATAGTACCCACCCCTAAGTATGGGGGGAACATCTATATATATAAAAGCCTAAGCGACCGTTATGAGAGAACAACCAAATGACTGGAATGACTAGTCGACCAGTTGCTATGATGCACACTGACCACCAGGGGGGCAGATGCTCAATGCAGGAGCTGCCCCCTGGTGGTCAGTGCACTCCCACGGGGGAGTGCCACTCAGCCAGAAGCCGGGCTCACGGCTGGTGAGCACACCTGCAGTGGTGGGAGCCTCTCCTGACTCCGCAGTAGCACTACCAAGCGGCAGCAACAGGTGCAGTAAGCTGGGATGAGTGCAAGCAGCACAGCATATGGCCCTGGTTCTGGCTCCTCCCTGGCCACCTGCTGCTTGGCGCACTGCTACACCCCTTAGAGGATGTCCGACTGCCGGTTTAGGCCCAATCCCCACTGGCCTGCGGGGATCGAGCCTAAACTGGCAGTCGGACATCTCTCTCACAATCTGGAGCCCTTTGGGGGCCTAAACCAGCAGTCAGACATCCCCCAAGGGGTTCTGGATTGCAAGAGGGTGCAGGCCAGGCTGAGAGACACCCCCGCCAGTGCACAAATTTCGTGCACCGGGCCTCTAGTTTTAAAATATTAAGTTAAACAAAATGTAGCATATAAAACCCACTACATACATTTACCTACCTCCCATCCGGCCAACTCCTCCAAATCCTCCCATGCTATTCATTGCTTCCAGACCACCAAACCCAATTCCTATGGAATAAAGATTAATTTTGAGATGTGGCTATCAGTTGTCTAGCTAAAAGATGCATTTGTAAAGTTAAGTCTCACCAGTAAGCTCTTCATCTACCCTACCTTGTGCACATCATCTTCTATATCCCTTAAGTATGTACCAGGCTCAATTTACTATTTTTAGAAAGTGAGCCAACAATAAACCATGACTTTTTTCCCTTGGAATTCTCAATACAGTTCCTTATTTACTAAAAATGGCGATGGGTACATACAAAAAACAGGTGCTTATACATACCTCCTCCAATTCTATTCATTCCTCCAAAACCTGGACCATCCATTCCCATACCTCAAATAAAATACACAGTATGTACTTCAGTAATCTTATTTTTATGACTAAAGAATGACATAATGTAATAAAATAAAATAGATACCACTGGTTTAGTCACAATGGAACACTAAGAGAAGCAGCAGGACATAGGTGGGATGGTTTAAAGTGCTATGCCACAGCAGATGTCTAGTCATGAGTCTTCAAAAAGGCTTCTTTGAATATTTATTAGACAAGAAAAGAAAATTCACTGGTCACACGCATGTTCACTTAGAAAATATCTAGAACTAGATTTTTATTTTTTATTTTTGCAGAGCAGACAAAAGATATCACTATCACTGATTCCCCCCCCCCCCCCCCGCCCCGCCCCAGACAAACAAAGAAGTATCACTATAGCAGATTTAGACATCAGGTCAGAATCCTCTACACATGATAGCTAAGGGAGCAATAAGAAATTAAAGAATAAAAATAGTATGTGTTTAAGACGTTGGAAGATCTAACAGTAAGGAAGAAAATCTCCATCTGTTTGGATCAAAATGATTAGCATAACTATTCCCACAATTTAAAGTGTATCTATAGCATCTCAAAAAAAAAAAAAAGAATCTGATCACATTTATTAGTCTATCAATTAAAATAGCAGTTCTCAAAGTATGGTCTGGGGACCATGGAGGGCCCAATAGGTCAAAACTATTTCATTCATATTAAGATACTATTTGACTGTTTTACTCTCATTCTCTCATGAGTATAATGTGGAATTTTCCAAAAACTACATGATATATGATAGTGTAACAAACTAAATGTGGAAAATACAAATAGCATCACTGTCTTGCATTAAGCCCAACATTAAAGAGATGTACAAAAAGGTACAACAATGCCACTCTTCTAATTCTTTTGTGTTGGAAAATATAATTTATTTTCCTAAAATATATATTTATGGCCCTGGCCAGTGTGGCTTAGTTGGTTGGGTGTTGTTCCATGCACCAAGGGGTTACTGGTTCAACTCCTAGTCAGGGCACATGCCCGGGTTGTTGGTTCAATCCCAAGTAGGGGGCATGGAGGAAGCAGTTGATCAATGTTTCCCTCTAGCATCAATGGTTCTCTTCCTCTCTCCCTCTCCTTTCCTCTCTCTCTAAAAATCAACTTTAAAAATCTTTTTTAAAAAGTATATTTATGCCCTAACCGGTTTAGCTCAGCAGATAGAGCATCGGCCTGTGGACTCAAGGGTCCCAGGTTCGCTTCCTGTCAAGGGCATGTACCTTGGTTGTGGGCACATCCCCAGTGGGGAGTGTGCAGGAGGCAGCTGATCGATGTTTCTCTCTCATTCATGTTTCTAACTCTCTATCCCTCTCCCTTCCTCTCTGTAAAAAATCAATAAAATATATTTTTTTTAAAAAGTATATTTATGATAACATAATGGATTTATTATTTTTAAATGAATTTATAAATGTTTTAATTTCTAATATAGTAAATATTAATATAACCATATAACTATAAGTACTTTGGAACCCTCAACAAATTTTAAGAGTATAAAAGAGTTCTCAAACCAAGAAGTTTAAAAACCAATTTTTAAAAATAAACTGTAAGTTCAGGTGAAGAGCTGAATGCTATGTAAAAAGCTACCTGCCCAACTGAATATGCAAATTTAAATTGCTTATTATATGGTAGACTTTCAGCCATTCCACATATAATGTATATCTATGATATGCAAGGCTCTATGTTGAATATTCACCTTCTGCCTTAAAACCATTTCAAAACTCCACAGTGCTAAAAGACCAGCTACAGTACAGCTGGGCTCAGAGAAAACCTCCTGACATTTGCCCATCCTCTTTCATTTTCTTTGCTCCCCAAAGTTTCATCCTTTTTCAAACTGAAGTGACATCCTAAATATCAACTATAAATGCAGTCTTTAAACATTATTACAAACTAGTAAATGTGAGTTTTATGACTTAGCAAATGTGTAATTTAAAAAGAAATAAAGTTAGAGTACTTACCAGTTGGACCTAAATTTCCCATTACACCACCTATGTTCAACTGGCTGGCACTAATAGGCTGTCCACCTGGACCAAGTCCCATTCCAATGCCTCCAAGACCACCTGAAACACAAATATAATAATATTACCAATCCATCTATGATTATCTAACTGGCACTACAATTTTTTCAAGAGCTATAAGCCTGTAAATTTAAATGTAGTATCCCTAAAACTTCACAAATTTGTAAATAAGACCACTGGTTCTTGTTTTCACTGGAATGCAGCACAGTGAACCCTCACTACAATCCTATCTAATAAGAGAGTAATATGCAAATTAACCATCACTCCATCACAAAGATGGCGACGGCCATGGAGCTGGAGTGAGCAGGAGGGTTGGGTTGCCCCAGGCGATGGAGGAAGCCAAGCTTCCCGCCTGCCCTGGCCGGCACTGGGCTCTGCTCAAGGCTACTAGGTTTCAATTACAGAAGATAAATAAATCCCAGATACCTGCTTTAGCCGGAGGTGGCTTCTGCTCAAGGAGGGGCTGGGAGCCTAGGTTACCACAGGCAACCCAGGATTCCAGCCGACCTGGGCTCCACTCAAGGCTATAAAGTTTCAATTATAAAGATAAATAAATCCCAGAAAGAGGCAGGGGCTTGGGTCGCCAGGGGGCATGACCCGCCTAAAAATGGCCCTCAGCCCCTCACCCAGGCTGGTCAGGCACCCCAGTGGGACACCCCCCCCACCCTGAAGGGGCTGTGGCCAGCCTGAAAACGGCCCTCAAAAAAACCAATATAAAGTATAAATGTAGCCCTAACTGGTTTGGTTCAGTGGATAGAGCGTCGGCCTGCGGACTGAAGGGTCCCAGGTTCGATTCCGGTCAGGGGCATGTACCTGGGTGGCGGGCATATCCCCAGTGGGAGATGTGCAGGAGGCAGCTGATCGATGTTTCTCTCTCATTGATGTTTCTAGCTCTCTATCTCTCTCCCTTTCTCTCTGTAAAAAATCAATAAAATATATTTTTAAAAAATATATTTAAAGTAAAAACAAAACAAAAAAAAATAGGCAAATCCACCACTCTGGTGGGAGATTTTACTCTCTCTCTCTCTCTCTCTCTATATATAGATAGATAGATAGATAGATAGATAGATAGATAGATAGATATCTATATATATATATATATATATATCAGTAATTGACAGCACAAGCAAAAACAAAATTATTAGGAGAGAGATAAGACCATTTAAATGACTTAAAAACTTGATTTACTGGACATATACAGAACACTACATACATCAAGCATACCTGGAAAATTTATTAAAATGTGACATATATTAGGCCAAAATGCAAAGTCCAAATTAATTCTAAAGAATCACAATGATATAGAGTCCCAGGGGTGGGCAAACTTTTTGACTCGAGGGCCACAATGGGTTCTTAAACTGGACCGGAGGGCCAGAACAAAAGCATGGATGGAGTGTTTGTGTGAACTAATATAAATTCAAAGTAAACATCATTACATAAAAGGGTACAGTCTTTTTTTTTTTTTTTTAGTTTTATTCATTTCAAACGGGCCGGATCCGGCCTGCGGGCCGTAGTTTGCCCACGGCTGCCCTAACCACACCCCTGCCAGCCTGATTGATGCCTAACTGCTCTCCTGGCGGCCCGATCGCCCCCAATTGCCCTCCCCTGCTGGCCTGGTTGCCCCCAACTGCCCTCCCCTGCCAGCCTGGTTGCCCCTAACCGCCCTCCCCTGAGGCCTGATCCCCACCAACTGCCCTACCCTGTTGGCCAGGTCACCCCTATCTGCCCTCCCCTGCCAGCCTGGTCACCCCCAAGTCCCCTCCCCTGCTGGCTTGATTGCCCCCAAATGCCCTCCCCTGCTGGCCCAGTCGCCCCAACTGCCCTTCCCTGCCAGCCATCTTATGCCCACATGGGGCGGCCATCTTGTGTGAGGGTGTGATGGTCAGTTTGCATATTACCTCTTTATTATATAGGATTAACTTGTGCAATACTCATGCCAATCCCATAAGTAGGTACTATTATCATCCTCATTTTACAGATGCTCTATTAAGACACATGAGTTAAGTACAATATATTGTGGTTTTATAATCCTTTGGAAAACATTTTGATAATACTGATCAATGAGTACACTTTGAGAACCTGTAAATCTACTTCAGGATATTTATCTTAAGGATATAACCAAAAACATACCAAATATTTGTAGACAAAAGTGCGTGAATTACTCTATTTAGGGAAAAAAAAGTTAGAACACCTAAATATACAAAACAGTGAAATAGTTATGGAACATTCACATAATAGAATATTATACATCTGATAAAAGTATTTGGAAAGAATTTCCAACATGGAATAATACTTATACTTTATGTTGAACAAAAAAATACAAAATTATTACATGGTAATTCTCAACTATGTAAAAAATATACATAGAAGGAAAGACTGGAAAAAAATACCAAAAAATGTTATAATGGAGGTTGCTTGTGGGTGGTAAAATTACAAAGAGGTTTTTTTTCCCCCTCATGTATATAAACTAACCAAATTTTTTAATATATATATATATATATTGTATTTTTACAATGAGGAAAAGCTACCAAAGAGAGAAAAAAATGGCAAATATTTATTTTCTCAGTCTTCCTAATCAATTACCCCAAACTATCTCCATAATTCTAAACTAATTCCAAACCTTGGGCAATCTGGAATGAAAAAACAAAAACAACTGTTCTGCTTAGCACATAATGAAATTGAAAAACAATAGTTTGTATTGTTTTTAATGGCTTTTACTTACGTGGTAATTGTGGTGTTTTACTGTCATGTGAACGATAGTCTTCATGAGGGACAGACTTGTCATCCTATTTGCAAAAAAATTGATTATAAGGTTACTATATAACGAAAATGATCTGAAATGTAGAGGACAGCAGATGAAAGATTTGAAAAGTTTGGAGAGATGAAGTGATATATAGGAACTCACCATTTTCACATGCATAGGTCTATCAAACAAAAACTGCCCATTGAACATAGCTGTTGGTTCAGTCAAGGAAAGCCAGCTAAGACAACTATAAAATTATACTTGAATACAAACATTTTTAACAATCCTATTGAGTCAGACTATCTTTAATATTTTACTCATTTGTATTACTCTTCCATATATTCAAAAACTTCAATTCTCTGCTTTATAGTTTGATTCTATATATAAAATGTAATCTTTTAATTCAACCATTGAAAAATGAAAATTAACAAGGCTTCATTTAAAGCAATTGTATTAATTTACAATAGATTGCATAACTGTCAAGAGCATGTATATATACAATTAATTGTGGCAGGAAGAAAAAATAGAAAAAGGTTCATACCAGGCCTGTACAATATAGCTAATTCAAGTTTTAAGAGTGACTTTAGTACTTGGACATAGAAAAGGTTTTATGTACTGGAGACTAAAGTCTAACACATATTTCTAAACCAGGAAACCTTAAATTCCAGGACTCCCAAAAAATGGTATTAAGCTTCTTCAACCTTATTAAATAATCCTAAAGTGTAAATTAGGATACAAATTGCTTGAACTGCTTCAATTGCTTGTTCAAAAGTGACTGTGCCCATTCCTCTGCTCTTGCCATCTTTGTCTTCTTTAATATCTGCCCGCTTTACAGTTCCAGCTATGCTGAACACTTCCTTTAGCTTCTTCCAACCAACTTTGAAGTCAAGCTTAATACAAAATTATATAAAGTTATGTACCTAATAAGCCCCTCCCCATTTATAAATAATAAACAAATCTTTTCTAAACTCTCAAAACTATAAAGAACTATAATTCTTGTTAAGCAGTATATCAATAATATTCAAATAAAAAGATCTTAAGTTGTTTAAAATTAGTTAAGCTACATCTATGTTGTTCCTTATCCTTAATTTTTTTTAATTCCAAAAACAGTCTCTCACCTACTCGATCCTGTTTTGTACATTTGAAATTTGCACACCTATTTTTACTGAAAGAAATTCCTATTTTGGAAAGTATTGTTGATCACTGACTTTCAAAAGCTTAGAACAAATGACAAACCAACTACAACATGCACATTCACAGACATCAAATATTAAAGCTAAAGAAATCCATTTACCAATATGAACAAAAGTCACATAAAATAAAAGAACTGCTAAGTGTTTATAAATTCCACAGTTCTTTTTAAAAAATTCTAAATAATTGTATATACACTCTATATAATTACATATATAATTAAGTTAGGTTTCAGCTTACAATAATTATGTTTGGCTTACTTAGTTAAAAATAAAATGTTCTATAAAGCTATAACCCATTTATCTAAATAAATAATCTCATAATTAGAACTATATCTGAATGACAAAATTTTAGACTAAAGCTTAAACTTACATTAGCAACAAAAATTGTGGAACCAAGTCTACCAGCCTGCAAATTACTGATAACCTCAGGAGGAATGTTTGGATTATTCAGAATGGAAGGTGGTAAATTCATCAACCCCGATCCCACATCGGGTACATGTCCTCCTGGAAATGATCCTCCTGTTCGTTGCAATGCCCTACGAGCATTTTCTCCATCAGGATCCTATAACACACATTGAATGTTAAATGCCACTAGATACATCAGAAAGTCTACACAATTAAAACAACAACTTCAAATTCTACAGTAGCTATCCCATCTGGGTTAAATTACTGGCCCTCTTAAAGAGTGAGCTTTTTTTCTCATCCAGATAATTCAGTCCCATAAAAACCTGTGGACAGATAAAGTATTACAGTCTCCAGGAATGTAAATTAAATACCTCTTTCCAATCACTAAAGTCACTTAAGAACTTGAAATTAGTTTATTTTTGCCCTGTACTAGTGTAAAAATATAGCACACATACACATAACTCAAACTCTTTTCTTTCCCAAATTCACTAATAGTGAATTGTTACCACTACAAGACCAATGCAAAGACAAACTGAGACTAACTCAAAGCTTTTATAATAGCAGAACAAAATATTATAAAACCCAGGAATATTGGGGTAGAGGGGAATTATGACAATGTGCAAATTTCACTCCTGAACAAGCAGAATATAATTATCCACCTTCCAACCTCTTTCCCTCCTCAACATGATTATGATGTAAGATGGGGGAGGAGGAATAAAGAAAGGCTAAGTGTCCCAATGAAGAATGATAGCAAACAATGGTTTTTTTTTACTTAATTAACTTTATAAGAGAAATATTCTACCTTTAAATCAAAGAAAAGTAAGTTCAAACATACTTCCCACTCATCTCACTAGATGAAATGCAGAAAATAAAAAAACCTCGAGAACCAAGATGGCGGCATAGGTTAACACTGGAGTTTGCTGCCTTGAACAACTACTTCAAAAGTGAAACCAAAAAACGGAAGGGACATCACCCAGAACCACAGGAACGCCGGCTGAGTGGAAGTCCTACAACTAGGAGGAAAGAGAAACGCATACGGACACTCAGAGGAGGCGCAGTACTGAAGTCAAATTCTGAGGTGCGGAGTGCGCGGAGCGGGCTGGCGGCGGAGGGCGCGGTTGGCGTTTTCAATCGGGAGGGAGTCGCAGACTCTGAGCTCCAGATCCGGGCGAGTCTTTAGGGACCCAGACTCAAACGGGAGAAGCGGGACTGTCTGGCTTCGGTCAGAGCGAGTGCAGCTTTCTCTCTGAGCTTTGCAGCGGGTGCTGGGACTCAGAGAGGCAGAGCCCCTGGGGACAGGACTGAGAGCCGCCATAACTGCTCTCTCCGGCCCACCCTGTTGATCCTGTGCGACCCGCCCCGCCCAAGCCCTGCACACAGGCATTTGCCGGATAGCCTCAGGCAAAGGCTAGATTAGCACCTCCCTAGAGGACAGAAGTTCTCTCACTGCTGACACAGCTGATTCTCATAGCCACTTGGCCTGGAGGTCAAACCCTCCCTGGAATTAGTTACAACAATCAAGATTTAACTATAAGACTGTGAACAAAGACCACTAGGGGGTGCACCAAGGAAGCATAACAAAATGCGGAGACAAAGAAACAGGACAAAATTGTCAATGGAAGATATAGAGTTCAGAACCACACTTTTAAGGTCTCTCAAGAACTGTTTAGAAGCCGCCGATAAACTTAATGAGATCTACAAGAAAACTAATAAGACCCTCGATCTTATATTGGGGAACCAACTAGAAATTAAGCATACACGGACTGAAATAACGAATATTATACAGACTCCCGACAGCAGACCAGAGGAGCGCAAGAATCAAGTCAATGATTTGAAATGCGAGGAAGCAAAAAACACCCAACCGGAAAAGCAAAATGAAAAAGAATCCAAAAATGCGAGGATAGTGTAAGGAGCCTCTGGGACAGCTTCAAGCGTACCAACATCAGAATTATAGGGGTGCCAGAAGATGAGAGAGAGCAAGATATTGAAAACCTATTTGAAGAAATAATGACAGAAAACTTCCCCCACCTGGTGAAAGAAATGGACTTACAGATCCAAGAAGCGCGGAGAACCCCAAACAAAAGGAATCCAAAGAGGACCACACCAAGACACATCATAATTAAAATGCCAAGAGCAAAAGATAAAGAGAGAATCTTAAAAACAGCAAGAGAAAGAAACTCAGTTACCTACAAGGGAATACCCATACGACTGTCAGCTGATTTCTCAACAGAAACTTTGCAGGCCAGAAGGGAGTGGCAAGAAATATTCAAAGTGATGAATACCAAGAACCTACAACCAAGATTACTTTATCCAGCAAAGCTATCATTCAGAATTGAAGGTCAGATAAAGAGCTTCACAGATAAGGAAAAGCTAAAGGAGTTCATCACCACCAAACCAGGATTATATGAAATGCTGAAAGGTATCCTTTAAGAAGGGGAAGAGGAAGAAAAAGGTAAAGATACAAATTATGAACAACAAATATGCATCTATCAACAAGTGAATCTAAGAATCAAGTGAATAAATAATCTGATGAACAGAATGAACTGTTGATTATAATAGAATCAGGGACATAGAAAGGGAATGGACTGACTATTCCTGGGGGGGAAAGGGGTGTGGGAGATGCGGGAAGAGACTGGACAAAAATCGTGCACCTATGGATGAGGACAGTGGGTGGGGAGTGAGGGCGGAGGGTGGGGCGGGAACTGGGAGGAGGGGAGTTATGGGGGGAAAAAAAAGAGGAACAAATGTAATAATCTGAACAATAAAGATTTAATTAAAAAAAAAAAAAAAAAAAAAAAAAAAAAACCAAAAAGCACATAAACACAATAATAGGCTATTGAATCTGCAATACCAAATGATTATGATATACGTAAGCATCAACTCTACTCTGCTGGCCTGTCTGGGAATACTAATAAAAAGAAAGTTTGGTGACTTTAATACATTCCCTAGGTAATAAATTCTCTAGGAAGGCTGTGAGAATAGAAGGTGAAAAAGTGAATGCAAGAATAAGTGTATTCTGGCTTCCAATATATTGTTTCACCATGAAGAATAAAAAGAAATACAGAAATAAAGAAATAAGTGTTTTTAGAGAATGCTATAAAATAATAAATGTTTCAGGTCTAAGGTTTCAAAATCTTGCACAAACACAAAATTTAAGATTGTGGTTACCTATAAAGGAGAACACAATAGAATAAATGCTTCATGAACAATTAAGATAGATCGTTTGTTCTTATCTTAACATTAATAAAATACATTACTAGGTTTTGATTTGTGTTTATATACATAACATATATAAACATATACACATACATAAAACATATATACAATACAATTTATATAACACAAATTATATATAACATAGTTTTTATTCCTCCTTTTCCCTTGGATGTCAGGATGCTACTTATTGCCTGCTATTGCTAAAAGAAAGCCAATAGTAAGTTTACAACTGTTACAAACCCCCAGTGAATTACATGAAGTGAAATTCTAAAACCTGTCAATGAATCCTAGAAATAAACTTTTCCTTACCAGTGATGGCGAACCTATGACATGCGTGTCAGAGGTGACACGCGAACTCATTTTTTTGGTTGATTTTTCTTTGTTAAATGGCATTTAAATATATAAAATAAATACCAAAAATATGTCTTTGTTTTACTATGGTTGCAAATATCAAAAAATCCCTATATGTGACACAGCACCAGAGTTAAGTTAGGGTTTTTCAAAATGCTGACACACGGAGCTCAAAAGGTTCGCCATCACTGCCTCAGACTCTCACTAGTAGGTGTCAGCACTGACCCAACTACCCATTGGAAAATCAGTTATTCCCACAAACGGGACCTTTAGTGATATTAATCCAAAAAGTTAACTGAATACAGAACATCTCATCATTTACTTAGGCCAAACTATACCATTAATTCCTCTTAGAAAGGTTTAAAATGGAAGTATGCTTTATCGGCATGGATCACATCACTCTATTTTAGGGTCTCTGAAATATTATTGAGGATCTACAATTTGCTAAGACTTAAAAGAAGACAAACTATATGGACCTGGCCTTTAGCATCCAATAAACTTTGTTTCCAATTAAAATTAAAAACACTAAAAATCTAGAATACTTGTCTTCCCAGTTAGAGAAAAAATTAACCCAGGTTCAAACAGGATTAGAGGAATTCAGAAGCAAACTTGAATAAAGGGGGTTTGGGGTACCTGTATATGTTGGTAGCATGGCCTTTCATTTTAAGCTATAACAGGCACTGATTATCCACAGTTCTGCTTTCCTTGGCTTCAGTTATCCACAGTCAACACAATCAGAAAATATTAAATGGAAAATTCAGAAATAAACAATTCATAAGTTTTAAATTGTGTGCTGTCCTGAGTAGTGTGATGAAATCTTGTGCTGTCTCAAACTATCCAGCCTGGGCCATGAATCAGACTTTTGTCCAACATCTTCCACACTGTACACACTACCCACCTTTAGTCACTTAGTAGCACCTCAGTTAGCAGATCAACTATCATGGTATCACAGAATTTGTGTTCAAGTGACCCTTTTTCTACTTAATCATGGCCCCAAAGTGCAAGAGTAGTGATGCTGGCAATTCAAACATGCCAAAGGGAAGTTGTACAGAACTTCCTTTAAGTGAAAAGGTATGTATGGGTAAAAAAAAAACACAAAAACTTAGTATATTTAGGGTTCAGTACTATCCGTGGTTTCAGATATCCACCAGGGGTCTTGGAATGTATCCCTTGCTGATTAGGAAGAATGGAACTACTGCACTATCAACTCATACTCAGAAATAAGAGAATAATGACCAGTAACATCACCACCTTGGACAGGAATAAGGACAATAGTAATTATTATTACAGCTAATATTTATTATGTAGTTACAATATTTTGAGCACTATGCTAACATTTATTAAATGCTATATACATATATCAACTCTTTGATTCCTTATAACACTATCAATAGGTTTTAGTATTATTCCCATTTTAGAAATAAGAAAATAAAGAAATACAGAGGTTTACCATGTATCTCATTTAATCCTCATAAAACCCCTATTAGGTAAGTATTATCTGTAGAACTATTGTAATTACTAAGGTTTAGAGAATAAGTAACATGCCTACTCACACAGCTAAAAGGTGATAGAGCTGGGACTCATATCACTACTATACTAATTTAAATTGTGACTGATAGTACTGCTCTATTACCAATGCTTAACATCGTGCTACTGGAGACTCTTCAGGATCTCAAAGTTATATCCTCTATCCTTTTTTAATACAGACTTTAAGATATATGTATACATATACATATATATATATGTATGGTTTGTGATCAAATTATTCAGATATGATTAACAATATGAACTAAAGGAAGACAAGAAAATGACTGCTATTCAAGCTAATTATTTCTAAAGTCAATTATAGCTAACTATAAATAGTTCTTTAATATATTTTCTGATCATTCTTTTATCGATGTATTTATATTGCAACAATTCCACACAAAGGGAACATTTCCATTTTAGGGGGTTCCACGTTCCAGTTATAAATTTCACTAACAGGCATAATTTTAAAAAAATTTTAATCTGGTATAATTTCATGTTAATTTTGTTAAAAGTGAATATCAATTTTATTCGAATCCATAAGGTGTTTGCCTTATTAAGCAAACTTTGATTACCAACTACAAGAAAATCTACTATATTTCTCAAGTTAAACCACACAATCTAAAAATTGGAAATGTATACATCAAATAAAATCAGCACCTAAAGTATGTCATCTATAAATTTTTTTTAAAGAATAGTTTATTGATTTTTTAGAGAGAAGAAGGAGAGAGAGAAACATCAATGTGAAAGTGCAACATCAATCAACTGCCTCCTGCACACCCCCTACCAAGGACGAAGCCCGTAACTGGAGCATGTGCCCTTGACTGAGAACAAAACCGGCTACCTCCTGGTACACAGGACAATGCCGAACCGAGCCACACTGGCCACAGTTTGGGCTCTTAAATTTATTTAAATCATGTACCTCTGCTTATAATAATTTGGAGCAAATCAAATATATAGAACTACAGGCCCGGTGCACAAAAATTTGTGCACTCGGGAGGGTCCCTCAGCCCGGCCTATGCCCTCTCGCAGTCTGGAACCCCTTGGATGTCCACCTGCTGGCTTAGGCCCGCTCCCCAGGGTGAACGGGCCTAAGCTGGCAGTCAGACATCCCTCTGGCAGCCTGGGAGCCCTTGGGGGATGTCCATTTGCCAGCGGGGAGCAGGCCTAAGCTGCAGTTGGACTTCCTTAGCGCTGCTGAAGAGGTGGGAGAGGCTCCCGCCACCACCGCTGTGCTGGCAGCCATCAGCCTGGCTTGTGGTTGAGCAGAGCTCCCCTATGTGGGAGCGCAATGACCACCAGGGGCAGCTCCTGCATTGAGCGTCTGCCCCCTGGTGGTCAGTGTGTGTCATAGTGACCAGTCATTCCCAGTTGTTCTGCTATTAGGGTCAATTTGCATATTACCCTTTTATTATATAGGATAGAGGCCTGGCGCATGGGTGGGTGCCAGCTGGTTTGCCCTGAAGGATGTCCCGGATCAGGGTCAGGGTCCCGCTGGGGTGCCTGGCCAGCCTGTGTAAGGGGCTGAGGGCCATTTTCAAGCTGTCCACACCCCCTTCAGGGTGGGAGTCCCCACTGGGGTGCCTGGCCAGCCAGGGTGAGGGGCTGATGACTGTTTTCAGGCTGACCACACCCGCTTCAGGGTGGGGGTCCCTACTGGGGTGACTGGCCAGCCTGGGTGAGGGGCTGAGGCTGTTTGAAGGCTGGTCACACCCCCTTCAGAGTGGGGGTCCCCACTGGGATGCCTGGCTGGTGAGGGGCTGTTTGCAGGCTGGTCAACCCCCCAGTGGGGACCCTCACCCCATGGGAGTGTGGACAGCCTGCGTGAGGGGCTGATGGCTGTTTGCAGGCTGGCCACAGCCCCTTCAGGGTGAGGATCCCTACTGGGGTGTCTGGCCAGCCTGGGTGGGGACTGATGGCCGTTTTCAGGTTGGCCACGCCTGCAGGCTGGAAACAGGTATCTGGGATTTATTTATCTTCTATAATTGAAACTTTGTAGCCCTGAGCAGAGCTCAGGGCTGGCAGGGCAGGTGGGAAGCTTGGCTTCCTCCATCACCGGGGCAACTCAAGCCTCCTGCTCACTCCAGCTCTGTGGCCACCGCCATCTTTGTGACAGAGTGATGGTTAATTTGCATATTACTCTTTTATTAGATAGGATAACTGCTTAAAGTCAAATAGCAAATCATGTACAAGCAAATTATCACCAATAGATAATGTTTTAATGAGCATCTATGCTAAAAAAAAGTACTTGGATAAAAATCCAAACATTATACTCAAATGTTTAAATTATTCCAAATAGAACTCTTACCTCTTTAATATTCAGGGGTCTTCCACTAAGATCATATTTGTTCATCGTTTCTAGTGCTTTCTTTACAAATTCTTCATCTTTAAATTCAACCACACTTAATTGAGAAAAAAATTGGGGGGAAATTTTTTATGTACTAAGGTTATTTTTTTTTTTTTTACAATCAGAAGTTTAAATTTGACTTAAGATACTTAAAAAAAAATTCTTACCCACAACCCTATATCCAGGTAGATTTGTCAATATATGCAAAAGAGAAAAAGTTTTATCAGTAGACGAAGTTAATGGTAGAGTCTAACATGTAAATCATTAAAAGCAATCAGTTAATAGTCATTTTTTCTTTTATACCTCCAGAACATAAAAGGCAGTGACCACAATTTTTCTATAATTTTAAATATACCTATTTAAGATAGTAGGATCTAGTGTAATAAGCTTGAAGCACATTTTAGATGACTCTTCTTTACTTTTAAACTAATATAATGTAATTGCACAAATTCAACCAAAAGTAATTCAAAGAAATAATTGAAGACTCCAATATACCTGACCTTACATAGTTACAAATATTTTTAAAAGCTATATTGTATACAAATAGTTTTAAATGTATATTTTTTAATTTTATAAAAATCAAAATAGGAAATATTAATCTCACTTTTAACAAAGTTCTCAAACTGGCTGCATACAATGTAACAGCATCCAGTCTCAAGAATGCAAAAAAAAGTCACCTATGTTAAAGAAACAAATTTGTAGTATCATTTTTTAAAATAATTCCTTGTCATTATTACTGTTCAAAGTGACACTGGATGTAATGACAAGGTTTTTATGTTTCATGCACCCAACTGTTTTTTGCTAATAAAATTAAATACTGTTAAGAGCTTTCCAGTCTTTCTTCAGCATATTCTTTTCTTGCTGCTAAAAATCAAAATTGACTATCACCCAGTCCCTTCTATGTCAATTTAATCATCAATGTCATTCATAGCAATTGGTCAGAGCACTGCCTCTTATGTCGTCCAGTAGGCTACCAAATTACGTTTTTTCAGTATAAATTCCAAACATACATTCCAAATCAGCACCTTTAAGTTATAGGCCTCTCATAGGACTTTTAGGGAATATTATCAATTCAGTGACTTTAAAAATATCCTTGAAGACATCAAAACACAACAAAAAAAATCCTTTATTAAAATCTATTGTCTAAGAAGAAGCATTACCTAGAGCATTAAAAAAGTGAATGCCCTTTATAAGCATTTACAAAACCCATCCCTTCCAGGAAGCTAGCTTGACTTGTATAAGTGTCAGACTTACTAATATAAAGCCTCAAATCTTGCATAATAAAGTAAAACAAAATGAAACTTAAGTTTCCAAAAAACTGGTACAAGTATTATACAAAAAGTAAACTGCTGAGGAACTTTTAAACCTCAAGCAGATTACTGCCCACAGCACTTACCCTTGATTTTCCTTCCGCATCCTTAAAGAGCTCCACGTATGTAACCTCACCAACTACATAAGACATACAAAAGGAAGATACCAAGAAACAATACATTTAAACACCAGTATCTTGCTTTACTGCACACCTGTGCACAACTCTACAGAAAAGCACCTATTATTCACCAACAATCAAAACCAGACCAACATACCTCCTGTCAATGGCTCTGTAAATTTAACTAATTTTCAGAAATGTACATCATCCACATTCTCTAAAAAAGCTAACCACCATATTAACCTAATTCATACTACAGATCATATTTTGGCCAGCATGATATAGTTGGTGAACAAATGCACATATACATACAAATGGTCCCTTAGCCTATCATATTAAAACATCAACATTAGCACTTTTCAAATAACTTTAGTCGCCTACACACAACAGCTGTTTTAAGGTGACTTCCTACCTGAATGTCTTCAATCATGTTTGCCATCAAACTAAATTTACAAGTCATGCTTCACAGCAAGCCACACACTTTCTAAATAAAGTCAATGAATAAAACCAATCAAATAGTTGTCACCTTACAACAGATACACCAATGCAATTTTTTTTTAATTTATTAAAGGAGATCAGCCTCAAAGCCAAGTACATAGTTTGCAGGACTGTTGAAACTCGATTTTTCAAGAGATAACAAAACTAACTTTTACAAGATCAAGTATTAAAATTATTTTCCCCCAAAACCAACCATGTATATAAAATGTAGTTTTTCAGGTTATTCTGAAAACAAAACTGCAACAGCAGTAACGCAATTTTTAAGTTGAACTGCAGAGACAGCATCATCGCATTCATGACAATGCAAACAAAGTGAATTCCACAGCCAGATTCCAGACTCCACCAAGATAATAACAAAGCAGCTTTTGGGAAAAAATTATCAGACCTTATTATTCATACTTTAACAGCTAAATGTATTGCTTAACTAATGCAATAGCCCTTTAAAAATCTATAAAAACTTCAACTAAACAAAGCAATCACTTTAACAAAATTCTTGGTGGCATGCATATGCTGGCTCGCTACTATCCTGCTAAAATAACAAAAAGAAAAAAACTTTATTTATCCATGCTACCTTGTAATGAAATTGTGTCAAGTGAAAGAAGAGGAAATGATTAATTCATGTGTAAAGAAATAAACAAAAATCAATTATTTGAGTCTGTGTGGCTCAGAGGTATAAAAAAAAAGTTTGCTTAGTTCCCGCCCCCTTCAATGTGATTATTCAACAGTGGGTTTATCATAGATGTTTACCTTTTTCTCTCATGAGATCTTTAATAGCTTGCCATTTCATGTCATATGGGATGTTGCTAATGAAAACTCTGTTCCGATTTGGACCCTTCTTCTCTCCAGTGCCTGAATTCTTGTCTTTTGAATAAGGATGAAATCTATGGGCCTTCTTATTTCCTGTAGATTTTTCCTTTAATTCAGATTTCTCTTCTTTCACTGATTCATCATTCTCCCTATGAATTAAAAACAAAACAAAATGGAAGTCTATATTAAATATTCAATATTTATCACTTCACAATACTATCCACTAAGTTAGATCTCAGCAAAGCAGCTGGAGAATCAGACTGCTGGCTTTGAAATTACCCAATGCCATCTCTCAAAGCAAGGATTTGGGCATATTACCAAAATTCTCATTCACAATCCTTTTTTCTATATTATATAGCTGCAGCATCCAAAAAATCACCCAGTTTTTCTCATCATAATGCATAATAAAATGTTACTGGAACTTTAGAGGGGGAAATGCCTAATTTTATTCCTACAGTATGTAAAACTGCCACCTTTAATGGAGGATTAACTTTCTAGGCCTTATGCAGAACTTTAAAAAATTATTTTACAAAATGATACCTTGAAAATTTTCATCTCTCAAAGGTTAACAGTTTCTTCCCAGAACTTTTCTCCTCCACTGATGAAAAATATAGTTAAAAAAACATAGACATATCTTCATACCTGTACATGTATATACTCCCAGATGACTCAAAATTTTTTCTATTTTCAGTTTTGATTAACATAGAAAACTGGTAAGTTATTCTAATATTTTCATGCTCAACATTTTCTGTGTTTTAACTTTTAAACTAGGATTGGACACATTATAGAATCATGTCATTTTTATTAGTATTATCTGTAATAGAGGGATGGAGTGGAGGAAGGGAACACCAACCAGAATTTTATAAAACTACCTTTTAATGAGGCCCTAACTGAGAAGTTATTTAATTTATAAAACTATAATCACAAGTCAACTATGTGATGTTACCCATCAACCATTTTTAGATATAAGTATACACTTAAAGTAAACCCTATAGATAAAAATTTAAATATATATTTTTAAAATGCAGTTTACTTTTCAAAAGAAATTTTTTTACAGATATAACAGATTTCTTTTAAATGACTAATTACACTAGTGAATTTAAAATTAAGTAAAACTTTGATTTTAAAGCAATTTTTCATAAACATATATTAATAAAAATATCTGGGAATGGCATCCAGGAATCTAAATTTTTTTAAACTTTCTGGATAATCCAATAACCAATCAGGCTTCATAATCCAGGGCCTAAATTATCTTCTAAGCCAAGCAATTGTGAAAACATATACATTGCAGTGCTCCACACACTAGAATCTTGTTCCATAATATATAGAACTTTTCACACACCACTTTTCTGAGCAAGAAAAAACACAGCCAAACGTGATTTATAAAACTCTACAAAAACAAAAGCTAACAAAAACAAAACTATCTCAAATGTGATTTATAAGACTCTACAAAAACAAAAACTATCTGTGTTATCAGCAGCATCTAGCATTGGTGACTGACTGCACATAACATGTGCTCAATAAATGTTAATTCTTAAATGAGCTTATAGTCAAATGGTGCTGTTAACTCTTAATTTTAGCAGAAAAACTGCTAAAATTAAGAGATATTAGGACTACACTTGCTTTGCCACTTTTTCAGACCTTGAAAGGGACACCTTCACTGTCAAACATCTTCCCTCATCAGAAATGGCACAGCTTGAAAGGGATCATCTCACCTGTCCAACTCTAGCAAACTACAGTGGGGCCTTGACTTACGAGTTTAATTCGTTCCGTGATGAAGCTTGTAACTCAAATTACTCGTATGTCAAATCAAAAAGTGAACTAGTGAGACACGTGATGCTGGGCTGATGTTGTGGTGTTCACTGTGATGTTTGCTGCGCCAACTAGCGGTGGGGTATCTGAAACTGGCTCGTAACCTGATTTTTAGCTCGCAACTCAAAGCAAAAGATCGGCCAAAAGACAGCTCGAATCTCGAAAAACTCATTAGTCGGGACACTCGTAAGTCAAGGCCCCACTGTACCAAAAATGGCAACGGCTCATCTACATGCATAATTAAGTCTACCTATGGAAGGCAGATTAGTTTAGAGCCAAAGGCATGGTCTGATGAAGAAATTAAGCTAAAATTACTCAATTTCTGAACTCTTTCTATGTCCTAAATACATTATGGAAGACATAGTAAAAATATATGTAAATCTCTTAGGAAAACAATGTTATATAATATGAAAATACTGGCACTATATCCAGAAGTTCATGTAATAATTCCCTAACTATTCATTTAGACAAACCTTCCTCTTAATGTACTTGAAATACTGACTGTGATTATTCTTTTTCTTTTTAATTTTCATTGAATTTATTGGGGTGATATTGGTTAAGTTATACAGGTTTCAAGTGTACAATTCTATAACACATCATCTGTATATTGTATCATGTATTCACCATCCAAAGTAAGTCTCTTTCCATCACCATCTATCCCCTTCTACCTCCCCCCAACCCCTCTCACTCTGGTAATCACCATTCTGTTGTACAGACTATGACTATTTTAAGTCCCAAAATGTTATCTATTCTTATGACTGAATTAAGCCTACCCAAATAATAACATAAATTTCTGGAAAAAAATCAATAATGAACATCAAACAAGAAAACATAGTTTTAATATGATTTTAAAAACATAAAGCTATAGCATGAGATCCAAAATTAAGCCCAGTTCCATTCTTTACTCGTAATATGATTTTAAAAAATACTACAGACAGCGCTCGGGTTACGTAAGACTCAACGTACGTCATTTCGTGGTTACGTTGCCATCTCCCATTTATAAAAAAAAAAAAAAGTTCGTCATTTCGACGTATGTACATGTGTGCTTTATGTTTTTTATTATTTATTTACCACAAGTAAAGGTCAGGAATTGTTATCTTTCTTCTCAATTTTTTTTTTCTGTTTCACTTCATTACTGCTGTGTGTGTGCTCCATGTGAGTGACGTAGGTGCTTATGTAGGTGGGTCCAACTTACGGCGAAAAAAATCACGTTAATTCCCGCCATAAACCTGAGGACCTACTGTATTCTACTTAAACTATTTCACCTTTCTCCAATGCTTAATATTTTATATCAGTACCCTAATATAACTCTCAATATCCACATAATTAATCAACCTTAAGTAATGAGGAGTTACAACAATACTATTTTTCCTCCTTATAGTCACTTAAGAAAAAGAGAGCTAGGATACTATTTGGCACAGAGAAAAAGACAACTACACCTAGGAAAACATCTTTCATTTCTTGTCAAAAGTTGTGAACATACTCACTAAATCCTCTGTATATGAGTTCCATGATCCTAAAAGTTCACTTCTACATTTCTTAAGTAAATACTTATTGGGTCTTTTTAATCATAATACCTTGGGGATAAAAGATGAGGAAGACATAGCGGTCTCCATCCTGTGACTATGGACTAACCTCAGCAAAAGTCATTTCAATCTTGATAACAAGATGTTCAATTCTAAGCAATATATATTTTAAGATAATATTTGGTAATTTTATCATCTCTATGAATTCTTATCATTAAAAAATATATGGAAACCATTTGAAGTTTATGCATTGAGTGTTAACTACTCCTATTGGTTCATAGGGTCCAAAAAAATGGTTTTTAGATTGCTACTCAGTGTGAGTAGGTCACCCATGCTGGACCATTACATATTTTTATGGACTAGAGTAGACAATACAAGAAACCCCAGAAAGTAAACTGACCTCTTCACTCAACTTCTTGGAAAAGAAGATAACAGAGGGGTGAATAATAAGCAATATGAAAAGGATCTGCATTTGGATTTACTCCATTTCTTCACCTTGCATTTTCTTTTTCCAATTAGAAGTTAAAGAGATTCTTTCTCCACCTCTCTCCTCTCCTGTGTAACTAAACTGCATTTAAAAGGGATTAGAGACTTTGGGATCTGATGGAGGTTTAGATACCAGCTTTACCTGCTGTGGAAACATACACATTGCAGTGCTCCACACACACTGGAATCTTGTTCCATGAAATACAGAGCTTTTCATGTCCAAGTAAAGTAGGGCTTCTCTCTGTAATCCAAGGCTATCCTTTTTGTTCAAGAGAAAAGGGTGGCAGACCCATGTTTAGATGTTTTTAGAAAGCACATTTTAAACGTACCATGTCACTGGTTTGCATTCGTATTTATGATGCCAAATCCCTGAAAGCCCACGTCTTGGCAGGCATGCAAGGAAGAGCTTCGGTCACTTTTGGTTCCTCAGTTACTGAGCTGCACCCACTTTCCTTCGCTTATACCTCCACCTCTATTCGGGCTAAAGACACTCACTGCCCGTCCTATTCAAGCCAAACGGAGAGCAAGAGTGCCCTAACCGACCTTATGTGCAGTCACCCCTTACACAGACTGGTCCCGATTTACTGCAGTTTCAAACAGTCTTACACAAAACAGAAGAAAGGGCATGTCCCTGGTCTATTGTCGTCTGAGCATATGGTCACTGCTTTCTACGCTGAAGAAGGAAAAGAACGTTTTCACTAAAAAACATCACAGTTTCAACCTCAGGTTTAAAGAGCTGGGCATACACAAATAAATGCCTGACTTCACATACCCGCTTATAACAAGGACAAAGGGGGGCGGGGGCGGTAATAACATTTCCTTATAGTCACTAGAAATTATGATGCATTCGCGTCAAGTCCATTCTTCAGAGGCTCTAGTGACAGGTGTAATCTTAAAAGTAGGGCATTTCCTCCGATTAAGAAAATATTGCTATGCCATTTTACCAAATTAAGAGCCTGCCATCACACACAGTTTTAAAAAAAAAAATAGCCTGCAGGGGTTGACACACATTTGAGGGGCGGGAAGGGCGAGCAAGGCACATTTTTCTCCCCCTTTTTAAAGTACCTCTTCCCATTCTAGGGTAACACAAAGGATTCGGTCTCGCAGCGCATTATTCAACTTCCCCTGGCTCTCTACCCGTTCAGAAATTCGTCTTTACTTTGAAAAACAACAGAGCCCCCGAATGCACGGAGCTCAGCACGAGGCCCGCGGCCGGGAGGACATGTCGATGATGTCATCCCTAGATACTCCCTAGTGATGAACACCAACTGCGGGCCTTTAAAAGCCGGCGCCTCCCGGGGACCGCGGCGGCCGCGGCGCTCGGCTCCGCGGTCCCCCGGCCGGAGTCGGGGCCCTGGGTGAGCCGTGACCTCGGCCGGGAGCGGGAAGGGCCCCCGGCCCCGCACCCCGCGCGCCGGGCCCAGGCGAGCAGGCGAGCGGGCGGGCGGCCGGGCCTGGGAGCGGCCCGGCTGCACCTGCTCCTCCGGGGCCGCTCCCCGCGAGACCCAGCCCGGCCGGCCCCGGCCCCCGGCCGACCTGCGCCCCCACCTCGCCCCGTCCCGTCCCCCGAGGAAAAGACAATACATTTTCACGCCGTTGGCGCTGCCGCTGCTGCTGCTGAGCGGAGGCTGCCGCTCCGGCTCCGGCGGGTGCGGTTCTCGCCGCGGCTCTGCGGGCGGCTCCGCGGGCTGCTGCTGCGGGCTGTCGTGGCCGGCGGCGCCCGGCACCTCGGCCTTGTCCGCGTCCGCCATCCCGCCGCCGCTGCTCCGCCGGCGCTGCGAGGCTCCGAGCGTGACAATGGCGGCGGCCGGGGGCGCGGTAACGGATCCCGATTTGAAAAGGTCCCGAGCGCCCAGTGGCCCGGATCTCGCGAGAGCCAGTCGGGGCCCGGCAGCGGGGAGGTGGGGTGGGGGTGGGGGTGGGGGGTGGGAGTGCGGTGGGGGAAGGGCAGATGCGGTGGCCGGTGGGCCCGCCCTCGCTGCCGCCGGCCCGGCTCCGGGCGGGGAGGGCGGGGCCGGGCCGGAGCCCCAGGTGGGGTCCGGCTCGGCCCCCCTCGCCAGCCCGTCGCTCGCCCGCGGGGCACCCAACGGGGGTCTGTGCGGACGGGGCGGCTCAGGGTGTTAGAAACCTCTAGAGCTCGGTTCCATTCCGACTGTTCATTTCAGGTAGGAGCGGTTTAAAAGAGAGAAGCACGCACCGCTTTGCATCGTTAAAGGCGTCTGCAAATCTCCAGGCTTCCCTTGGAAATCCTTTGAATAATGCAAATAAGTCACTTGGCACTTGAATGCCGAGGCACCCGGTGGTTCAATACGTAGTAATTGATGACTGGTTGCAATTCACCAAAATGAATGGCTTTGAATTTCTTGTGAGTTCTGGTTGCTCTTGACAAAGGCTTTCCTTGGACCTCAGCTATCAGCTTATAAAAAGAAGACAAGTTTTTCACTTCTCTAGGAAACAATCAATGAGGAGAACCAATAACTTTTATAAGAAATCTACTAGATTGGCTAATAATATTTTGTTTTTTGGTTATGTCTTTATTATATGCTGATGAAAATTATATTTGAAGCAGTTATAGACTCTTAACCAAATTTAATTACCCTATGGAGTTTTAAAATACAGTCATGGATTTTCCCCCTAAGTATAAAAAAAAAACCATTAAGATTAACTCCTATTAAGTACTTTAATTTCACATTAAAATAACCTTTTTCAGCTGAAAAGTTCAAAGAATTTCTCAAGAAGCAAACATAATTTACATACTTTGCAAAATATTGCACACATTAGTAGTAAAGTTGTAGTTAGAAATATACTCAAGTATTACATAATTTCCCCCTGTTCTTTGACATTTCTATATGCAGGTATCTGTGCTTAATCACAACATTTGATGTTATGCTAGAAGAGTTCATCTATGTCACCAAACACACAAAAATCAGAACAATTTTAATCGTTAAGTACACTTGCTAAAATACTGCTGAAGGTGTTACTGAGATTCTTAAACACAATACACTCTATTATAGTTACTCTATTAAATTGTTTCTCTTCAGTCAATCTATGACAGTGTTTGAAGAAGGGAATGGGATTTGATATATATATTATTGATTTTAGAGAGAGAGGAAGCGGGGGTGGGGGGTGGGGGGGGGATGTACCCTAACCAGGGATGAACCCAAAACCTGGGCATGTACCCTGACTGGGAATCGAACTGGCACCCTTTCAGTGCAAGGGGCCAACTGAGCAACACCAGCCAGGATGGGAATTGGATTTTGACACAGAAAACCTGGGTTAGAATGCGAGCTCTGCCACTTTCTTCCTGAAACTCCTTGGACGAGTCACTTACCTTTTCAATTTTTCCACAATAAATAGGAATAGTAATACTTAACCTTGCAAGATTAAGTGAGTATTAAAAGAAAGCACAAAGCGCTATGTGAATGCAAAGTAGTGTTACAGTTCCCTGTCTCTCCAGGCTGAGCAGGGTTGTAGTCATAGAGAAGTCAGGTGATATTCCCAAGAACTGAACTATAAGTATTTCAAAACATTCATTACTCTAGTTATTATTTTGCTATAGTTGAATTTAATGATGAAAACTTAATCCTGCAGCCTCTAGTATATTTTTGCGAAGTCATTCAATATATCTAATTTAATATTTTTAAGAGGCCTTTATGCTTGAAACAGAGTAGTAGGTGCATGAGGAATATAAAAAGAAGTGTGGGCCTGTTGAGAGGGGATGTTTATAAAAAGCACTATTTGAGTTCTATAATAAAGATAAAAGCAAAGTATAATTAAAAATGTATTGCGGGCTGGAAGAGGTTAATGGGGGTAGGGGGGAGAACCTATGTGATAATTCCAACAATAAAGGTTTAAAAAATATATTTACAAAAACAGGAGACCAGCCTGCATGCTGTAGTGTTATAGTTAAATATTCCATTAAAATATGTATCATGATTATTGAGCTTTTGACCCCCTTTTAAATTTTGTGCCTAAAACAAATGCCTTACTCATTGTACCTTAGTCCTGTTTCTATAAATGCACATAGAGCAGAGGTTAATTCCTACATGGGCATCCCTGGGAGCTGCATGGAAGAGCTGGATCTTAAAAGATGAAGATAATTGGGGGCAGCTTCTGAAGAGAAAATGATTAATCCTTACCCCTCCATCTGACTGCTCTATAGATTGATCTTTTCTCCCTCTTTTGTTATTAATATTGTACTTAGTTAAATCGACAAAAAAATAAAAAATAGTTATTCACATTCTATTGCTCTACATTCTGTTTCTGTATTTTCTTCTTTCTCCCTCTACTTTTTAAAGCCCAATTATACATGCTGTAAAATAATTTAGTAATACTTTAGTTTTTGTCTTCTTACAGTTCCTGTTACAAATGTAACTCTTTGTAATTGCATAAAATGTGTTAATACAACTTCACATAACCACTTAGCTTTTTTCTTACAAATTGAAATGTGTGCATGTACATTGTGTGTGTGTGTGTGTGTGTGTGTGTGTGTGTGTGTGTGTGTGTGTGTGTATAACAGGGAGGGAGAGGGAGGGAGGGAGGGAGGGAGGGAGGGAGAGAGAGAGTGGAAGAGAGAGAGAGAGAGAGGTCATTATGTATATCTGGGAATTTAACCCTAAAATCCCAAAATAGTTTAAATTAATGTTTAGCATGCGCATCATTTAGGAATTGTGTTCACCTACTAGTAACAGAGACTGGAAATTAAATAATAGTGTCTGAAACAAGATAGAACTTATTACTCTCTTGAGAAAAGTAAGTGCAGAGGGAAGCATCTCAGAGCAGATATGGTAGCTCCACCATCATCATGGACTAAGGTTCTTTCTGTCTTAAGCTTACACCACCCTAGTATGAGGCTTCCCTTTGAAGGTCGCCCTCTGGTCCAAGGTGACTGCTATAGATCTAGGTATCTTGTGGGCATTGGAGTCCAGGAAAGAAGGATCGCATCCAGAATTCTCAACTACTTCCACGAGTCAGAACGTAGTCACATGACACACCCAGCTATAGGGAAGGTTGGCAAATAACTTTTCATTTGGGCTCACTAATCAGACTTCTACTTCCAAAGAAGAGACTCTAGTCTAGAATGTAATCATCCTTTTATATTTGCCTTTGAGGTACATATATACAATGGAATATCACTTAACTATAAAAAAGAATGAACTCTTGCCATTTCCAACAACATGGATGGACCTAGGGTATTATGCTAAATGATATGTCAGACAAAGTCAGACAAATACCATATGATGCCACTAAAAAATAAAATAAGCAAACAGGAACAAATTGATGGTTGACATATAGAAGGGGGATTAGGAGATAGGTGAAAAAGGTGAAATCATTAAGTACAAATTGCCAGTTATAAAAATAGTCACAGGGATATAAAGTAGTGCATAGGGAATATAGTCAATAATACTATAATAACTACTAGAGGCCCAGTGCAGCAATTCGTGCACGGGTGGAGTCCGGCTGGCCAGGGCCAGAGCTGTCCAGAGGAGGAGATGGCAGAAGGTTGGCCAGCCGGCCCGCCCCAATCGGGGCCCAATCAGGGTGAGGCCAGCTGGGGGATGGGGACGAGGGCAATTGGCCATGGGGAGGGCCTGATTGGTGTGTGGGGGGCCAATCAGGGGCAGAGCTGGATGGGGGAGGGGCTGCAGGCAGATGGGGTGGTGGGGGCTGATTGGGGGTGAGGCTGGCCATGGGGAGAGGCTGTGGGCAGTGGGCCAGCTGGCCCCACACCCCATTCAGGGAACCAGTGGCCTAGGAGAGGGGCCATGGGTGGTTTGTTGGCTAGCCCTGCTCCTGATTCGAGTGGGGGGCCGATTGGGGGCGGAGCTGACTGGGGTGAGGGGCTGTGGGCCGATATGGGTAGTGGGGGCCCATTAGAGGTGGGCCCGCTGGAGGGAGGGGCTTCAGGAGGTTGGCCAGCAGTCCCGCCCCCTATTGGGTTGGGGGCAATCAGGGGTGGGGCCAGCCAGAGGGAGGGGCTGTGGGGGTGTTGGCAGGCCAGCCCTAACTCCTGATAGGGCCATAGCAACTGGTCGTTCTGGTCATTACAGAGCTCCTGTCACTGGCTATATATATGGTGTCAAATAGGTCTTAGACTTATCAGAGTGACCACTTCCTAAGCTATATAACTATCTAATCACTGTGTTGTACACTGGAAATTAATAATGTATGCACTGCTCACTTTAGCAGCACCTATACTAAAACTGAAATAATGAGAAGATTAGCATGGCCCCTTGCCGGGAGCCGGTCCATGCTTGCTGTTTCAAGGGACCTGGCATATATGGCATACTGTTCTTAATATGTTTGCTCACCTTCTTGGCACTATGTGTTTTAACCAAGGTCTCTGAGAAAGGTTGTTTCCCCAGGTAGGGATTTTCCCCTGAAGTTAGGGAGGGAATAAAACCTCTTAAACTAATGCCAGGTGGGTAATTAATCACTTTAACTACGAACAATCGTGCTTAAGCTACATAATCTTTACTCCCTGGAATGAAGATAAGAAACTCCCTAACCTTTGTAATAGAGATTGATAGGATTGAATCAACTGGTATAAATACAGATGCAACAAGACAGCAAGAGCCAGAACTCAGAACACAGAATGAAGAAGACAGAACTCAGAAGAAGGAACCTACACAGACAGAAGAACTTCGCTGGAGAGAACATGGCAAAAGATCCTGCACTGAACCTGACTACAGAAATTGGCAAGAGAACCTGACTAGAACCTGGTGACTGAACCTGGCTGGAGAACCTGGACAGAACCTGGCTGGAGAATCTAGCAAGGGAACATGGCTACAGAACCTGGCTGGAGATCCGATGCAGAACCTCTCTGGAGATCCAGACCAGAACTTGGCTGGAGATCCTGGCTAGAGATCCTGGCTAGGCTGCTGATCAACTGAACTCCGTCTCCGTGTCATTCCTTCTTCGCCGACTCCGTCCACACCTTTGGGGACCCCTGGACCCGCTGGGGCTGGACCCCGGCAGCCCCTGAGCAAGGATGACATGCAAATTCGTGAAGCATTCCATATTTGACAAAAAATAACATATGCCAACTGTAATTAAAAAATAAAATTTTTTTTAAAGAATTCTAAGGCAAAGACCAAACATATGAAATCAAACAGAAAGTATAGTATGATTTTGAAATCAATTTGCTTGACTTTATAAAATTAAATGGCTGAATTTGGAGCTATTGAGTTTCCAAACTTTAGAGAATTAAAATGGAATATATAACATTAAAAAATACTACAGGTGCCCTAGTCAGTTTGGTTCAGTGGATAGAGCATCAGCCTGGGAATTGAAGGGTCCAGGGTTCGATTCCAGTCAAGGGCACATGCATGGGTTTTGGGCTGGATCCCCAATAGGGCATGCAGGAGACAGCCGATCTGTGCTTCTCTCTCATCATTGATGTTTCTATCTCTCTCTCCCTCTCCCTTCCTCTCTGAAATCAATAAAAATATATTTTAAAAATGCTACAGGTTATATTTTAAATCTATATGTAGTTTCCTTTTGCATCATAGTTCATTCTATGATTTTAAAAAGTGGATGACAGTTATTGTCACTAGAAAGAAAAGTATTGTCTTATTCTGACAATCAACTATTTACTATTTCTCTCTCTCCACCTCCATTTCTCTGCTTAATTTAGGAATCTCATTTTTTAGCATTTAGCATTATAAAAACACATTCTGAAAAAAGCTTTCTACCAGTGAAGTGAAGTTTAAAATTAGGGCAATTATCTGAATAATCCAGGCTGAAATTCCACTTTCACCTCAATTATTCAAATAATTCAGAAAATAACCAAGGTTTTTGCTTGAATTTCCTAGATAATTATACAATTTTCAACTTTACAATGCTGGGTTATTGCCCAATAATATTTACTTTTGACTTTTGTAAGAAATATTGGAACTTTTTTTGAAAACTAAAGATTTCTTTAATTTCCATATATTTATTTGAGTCTCAATTTTTATCTACAAACACTACTTTTAAGATTTTTTTTCTGAAGATATCATTTATATTGGTTTTTATTTGCTCCTTTGCTTTATGCTATACAACACTACAAGTATCCCATCTGATATACATTCTCCCTTTTTTCCTAATTGACAGAACCACAATTTTCTTGAGTAGCAATGTGGCTAGCTAAAATAGGGGTCCATAGGACGCAAGTCTAAGAAGTTGTAAAAACAAATATGCTACAAATTCTAAAAGGGTCTTTCCCAGTAAATTCTTTGCATTCTTTCTTTTCTGCAAAGCTCGGGGGTGGAATATCCCTCTTGAAACCATGAGGCAATAGTTCTGAGGACAAAAGCTACAAGCTACAGATCACAGATCATTAGTTTAGGAGATTGAAACATCAATGACCTTATACAGAACCATTGTATAAGCCCTGGATTATTTATATCCAAACTTCTTGGTTTGAGAGAAAAATAACCTCCATTGCCTTTAGGCATTGCCACTGGATTTGTTACTTCACTTTTATGAAATGGAACCAAATCCAAAAATTCTACCATTTTGCAGCTCTGTTTAACAAGGGTCACACCATTCCTGCTGCCTACTTATGAGTCTAATTTTTGTTAGAAGCAATGATTTTTCAATAGTATGCAAATATTATATATTCTTCACAGTGTATTATAGACTAGTAGGCTGAAATTATTTCATGTCATTACATTACAATTCACAAACTGTTTGAATATGCAAATATAT
The DNA here is from genome assembly GCF_014108235.1 of Myotis myotis. Taxonomy (NCBI): domain Eukaryota; kingdom Metazoa; phylum Chordata; class Mammalia; order Chiroptera; family Vespertilionidae; genus Myotis; species Myotis myotis. The sequence goes on from NW_023416313.1 coordinate 165,620,528, forward strand.
ACACATAAATATGTATTTAAACAAACTTGATAAGGTGTATTTCCATGGTTTTCATGTCTTACTTTAGTCAGCAGGAAAAGAAATAAAGCTTTGGATTAAGTCAAACAATATACATATTTCATGTAGGATTCGATGTACAAACACTTAGATGTTTACCACAGTAACTTGTATTGCTGGGGGAGCAAAGGTCTAGGAGTAATGGCTAGATTTTAGGAGAGCAACAAGAAAAGCCCAGAGTGAGCAGAAGGAAGGTGATAATAAAGATCAGAGCAGAAATAAATGACATAGAGACAAAAAAAAAAAAACCAATATGAAAGATCAATGAAACCAACAGCTGGTTATTTGAAAGGGAAAACAAGATTGATGAACCTCTAGCCAGGCTCACCAAGAAGCAGAGAGAGAGGACCCAAATAAACAAAATCAGAAATGAAAGAGGCAAAATAACAACAGACCCCACAAAAATACAAAGGATTGTTAAAAAGTATTATGAACAACTCTATTCCAACAAACTATACAACCTAGGGGAAATGGACATATTCCTAGAAAAATACAACCTTCCAAAACTCAATCAGGAAGAATCTAAAATAGGCCAATAACTATGGAGGAAATTGAAGCAGTCATCAAAAAGCTTCCAGGAAACAAAAGCCCAGGGCCAGATGCCTTCACAGGGGAGTTTTATCAAACATTCAAGGAAGAACTAAAACCTATCTTCCTCAGACTATTCAAAAAAACTCCAGAGAAAGAAACACTTCTAAGCTCATTCTATGAAGCCAGCATTACCCTAATACCAAAACCAGATAAAGACAACACAATGGAAGAGAATTACAAGCCAATATCCCTCATGAACATAGATGCCAAAATCCTCAACAAAATTCTAGCAAATTGAATCAAGCAGTACATCAGAAAGATCATACACCATGACCAAGTAAGATTTATCCCAGGGATGCAAGGATGGTACAATATCCACAAATCAATAAACAGGATACATCACATAAACAAATTGAGAGATAAAAATCACATAGTCGTAACAATTGATGCAGAAAAAGCATTTGGCAAAATCCAACACTCTTTCTTGATAAAAACCCTCAGCAAAATGGGAATAGAGAGATCATACCTCAACATAATAAAAGCCTTATATGACAAACCTACAGCCAACATCATACTCAATGGGCAAAAATGAAAACCATTTCACCTAAGAACAGAACTAGACAGGGATGCCCACTTTCACCACTCCTGTTCAGCATAGTTCTGGAAGTGCTAGCCATAGCAATTAGACAAGAAGAAATAAAAGTTATCCAAATTGGAAAAGAAGACATAAAACTGTCATTAGTCACAGATGAGATGATACTGTACATAGAAAACCCTAAAGACGCCATCAAATAATTATTGGACTTAATAAGTGAATTTGTCAATGTAGCAGGATACAAAATTAAAGCCAAGAAATATATGGCATTTTTATACACCAATAGTGAACTTACAGAAAGAAAGACTAAAATAAAATCCCATTTACCATCGCACCAAAAAATTTAAGATACCTAGGAATAAACTTAACTAAGAAGGTAAAAGACCTGTACTCCGAAAACTACAGGACACTGAAAAAAGATGTAGAGGAAGACATGAACAGATGGAAGAACATACCGTGTTCATGGATTGGTAGAATCAACATCATTAAAATGTTCATACTACCCAAAGCAATCTATAGATTCAATGCTTTCCCCATTAAAATACCAAGGGCATATTTCACAGACCTAGAATGAACTCTCCAAAAATTCATCTGGAATAAAAAAAGACCCCAAATAACTGCAGCCATCCTGGGAAAGAACAAGGTAGGAGGGATCTCAATACCAGATATCAAGCTGTATTACAAAGCCACTGTTCTCAAAACTGTCTGGTACTGGCACAAGAATAGACATATAGATCAATGGAATAGAATAGAGAACCCAGAAATCAACCCAAACCACTATGCTCAATTAATATTTGACAAAGGAGGCAAGAACATACAATGGAGTCAAGACAGTCTCTTCAATAAATGATGCTGGGAAAAATGGACAGATACATGCAAAAAAATTGAAACTAGATCACCAACTTACACCATACACAAAAATAAACTCAAAATGGCTAAAGGACTTAAATGTAAGATAGGAAACCATAAAAATACTAGAGGAATCCACAGGCAGCAAAATCTCAGACATATGCCAAAGCAATATCTTCACGGATACAGCTCCTAGGGCATTGGAAACTAAAGAGAAAATAAACAAATGGGACTACATCAAAATAAAAAGCTTCTGTACAGCAACAGAAACCATCAACAAAACAACAAGAAAGCCCATTGCATGGGAGAACATATTTGCCAATGTTATCACCGATAAGGATTTAATCTGCCACATTTACAGGGAACTCATACAACTTAACAAAAGGAAGATAAACAATCCAATCAAAAAATGGGCAACAGACCTAAATAGATACTTTTCAAAAGAGGACTTAAGGAAGGCCAAGAGACATATGAAAACATACTCAAAGTCACTAATCATATGAGAGATGCAAATAAAAATGACAGTGCAGTACAATCTCACACCTGTCAGAATGGCTATCATCACAAATCAATAAATGACAAGTGCTGGTGAGGATGCGGAGAAAAAGGAACCCTCGTGCACTGCTGGTGGGAATGCAGACTGGTGCAGCCACTGTGGAGAACAGTATGGAGTTTCCTCAAAAAACTAAAAATGGAACTCCCATTTGACCCAGTTATCCCACTTCTAGGAATATATCCCAAGAAACTAGAAACACCAATTAGAAAGGATATATGCACCCCTATGTTCATAGTAGCACAATTCACCATAGCTAAGATTTGGAAACAGTGCCCATCAACAGATGAGTGGATTAAAAAACTGTGGTACATCTACACAATGGAATACTGCAGTAAAAAAGAATGAATTCTTACCATTTTCAACAGCATGGATAGAACTGGAGAGCATTATGCTAAGCGAAATAAGCCAGTCAGAGAAAGATAAATACCACATGATATCACTTCTTTGTGGAATATAATGAACAACATAAACTGACAAACAAAAACAGTTCCAGAGTCAGAGAAGCATTGATCAGACCATCAAACCTCAGAAAAAAGGTAGGGGAGGGTGGGGGTAAAGGGAAGAGATCAACCAAAGGACTTGTATGCATGCATATAAACATAACCAATGGACACAGACACTAGGGGGGTGAGGGCATGAGTGGACAGGTGGGAGGGAATGGGAGGATAAGGACACATATGTAATACCTTAATCAATAAAGAAACAAACAAACAAACAAAAAAGTTAGGATGGGGAGGGATCAAAGGGAACCAGCACCAATGATCCTTTTTGCCTATGGCAGTAAGTCCTAAACTTTTCTTATACCCAAAAGCTACTGACATGACATCTTATCTCATCAGCCATTTGCTGATACCTACAAGATTACTGCTGTTGAGATGAATGGTTTCTCTTTGTCTTCTTCCTCTAAAAATGTGCACTAGCACCTACCTCTCATTGATAGAGTTCAAGTTGGAATACTGCTGGCAACAGAGTCTGAGAAATGTTTTATAAAAGGGAGAGCTTCTAAGGATAGGGATGATGCTGAGCATCAATAAGTAATATTTGGCACAGAGTCAAATACAAAGGAAAGAATTACTATATTCATTCATTCATTCATTCATTCATTCATTCATTCATTGTGTCTGTTAGATTTAGGAATGCCTGCACTTCTAAATAAGATTAAGTATGTAGCCCTGGCCAGCCTGGCTCAGTGGATAGAGCGTCAGCCTGCGGACTGAAGGGTCCCAGGTTCGATTCTGGCCAAGGGCACATGCCTGGGTTGCGGGCTCATTCCCCAGTGGGGGGTGTGCAGGAGGCAGCCAATCAATGATTCTCTCTCATCATTGATGTTTCTATCTCTCTCTCCTTCTCCCTTCCTCTCTGAAGTCAATAAAGAAATATATTTTTTAAAAAATGATTAAGTATGTAAAAACACTTATAAATTATGTTATTTTCTTGACTCCACTAACAAAGCTCAACTTTGAATTCCCCTAGATAGCCTTCAGATTCCTAAGGAGACTGCATGGTAGATGTCAAGGTGGATGGTCTGACAACCCTAAAGTCGTTGAGGAAATGTGTCCACCTATATATATTCCACCTATATATTTCTGCACCTGGCCTCCTAATATTTCTGGAAACTAGTACCAAGAACATTTCTGGAACATCAGACCTATTCTTCCCAACTGTTTATTACTTTGCACATCATCTAAAGTTCTGGAACAGTCCTATAAGAACAACTATATACTGTATACAAAATACTATGTAAAAATTATTAAAATTAATCAGACCTCAGAATATTCTTTGAACTTTCTCCTTAAAACCTTCATATTTTAAATATTGTTTTATGAAAGCCACTAACTTCAACTTTTTTAATACTGCCTTTTAGATAGCTGAAAGATAAGACCCTTTTGTAGTCTTTCCAATTGACTTCTACAGTTGCCCAAAGTGACATTGTATCTTACTAAATACTCATTCAGTTTAGTTTTGCTTAAAATATGAGGGATGTGAGCTTTATTTGACTAGCTTAGTTTTAGAAATCTTATATCAAATATGCAAGTGTTTCATCTTTAACAATACACACATTCCTGGGGGGGAACACACACCTCATGTTCTAAAAAATAATGCCTTAAGAAAAAAACTGGCAACCTAAGAAAAAAATAAGACAAGCTCCGACCAAGATAAAAATCTTTGCAAAACACGTCTGATAAAGAACATATATCCAAAATATACAAAGCACTTTTACTTATTTTTTTAAAGTAAATCTGTATTGTTCAGATTATTACAGTTGTTCCTCTTTTTCCCCCCATAGCTCCCCTCCACCCAGTTCCCACCCCACCCTCTGCCCTTATCTGCCTCTCCCCCACACTGTCCTCATCCATAGGTGTACGATTTTCTTTAAATTTTTTTAAAATATATTTTATTGATTTTTTACAGAGAGGAAGGGAGAGAGATAGAGAGCCAGAAACACTGATGAGAGAGAAACATCAATCAGCTGCCTCCTGCACACCTCCCACTGGGGATGTGCCCACAACCAAGGTACATGCCCTTGACCAGAATCGAACCTGGGACCCTTGAGTCCGCAGACCGATGCTCTATCCACTGAGCCAAACTGGTCAGGGCGTAGGTGTACGATTTTTGTCCAGTCTCTTCCCGCACCCCCCACACCCCTTTCCCCCAAGAATTGTCAGTCCACTCCCTTTCTATGCCCCTGATTCTATTATATTCACCAGTTTATTCTGTTCATCAGATTATTTATTCACTTGATTTTTAGATTCACTTGTTGATAGATGTGTATTGTTGTTCATAATTTGTATCTTTACCTTTCTCTTCTTCTTCCTCTTCTTAAAGGATACCTTTTAGCATTTCATATAATACTGGTTTGGTGGTGATGAACTCCTTTAGCTTTTTCTTATCTGTGAAGCTCTTTATCAGACCTTCAATTCTGAATGATAGCTTTGCTGGGTAAAATAATCTTGGTTGTAGGTTCTTGCTATTCATCACTTTGAATATTTCTTGACACTCCCTTCTGGCCTGCATAGTTTCTGTTGAGAAATCAGCTGACAGTTGTATGGGTACTCCCTTGTAGGTAACTGACTGTTTTTCTCTTGCTGCTTTTAAGATTCTCTTTTTGTCTTTTGCCCTTGGCATTTTAATTATGATGTGTCTTGGTGTGGTCCTCTTTGGATTCCTTTTGTTTGGGGTTCTCTGCGCTTCCTGGACTTGTAAGTCTATTTATTTCACCAGGTGGGGGAAGTTTTCTGTCATTATTTCTTCAAATAGGTTTTCAATATCTTGCTCTCTCTCTTCTTCTGGCACCCCCATAATTCGGATGTTGGTATGCTTGAAGTTGTCCCAGAGGCTCCTTACACTATCTTCATATTTTTGGATTCTTTTTTCTTTTTGTTTTTCCGGTTGGGTGTTTTTGCTTCTTCGTATTTCAAATCTTTGACTTGATTCTTGCGATCCTCTAGTCTGCTGATGGAACTCTGTATAATATTCTTTATTTCAGTCAGTGTATGCTTGGTCCTTTTTCATAACCTTGAGGGTCTCACTAAATTTAGCGGTGGTTTCTAGAAAATTCTTGAAAAGCCTTATAACCGTGGTTTTGAACTCTATATCCAGTAGTTTGCTTTCTTCCATTCCTGTCATTTGTGACCTGTTTCTTTGTCTCTGTGTTTTTTATGCTTCTCTGTGTTGATAGAGTGGCTTTCTGTGCTAGGTGTCCTATAGGGCCCAGTGGCTCAGCCTCCCCAATTACCTGAGGTGGACACTCTTGGTGCACCCCTTTGTGGGCTTTGTGCACAGTCTTGTTGTAGTTAAGCCTTGATTGTTGTAGATATCACTGGGAGGAATTGACCTCCAGGCCAATTGGCTGTGAGAATCAGCTGTGTCTGCAGTGGGAGAACTTCTGTGCTGGAGACACCCTTATGGGGCAAGACTTGCTTCAGTGGGGCTTTAGTGCTCACTGAGTGTGTCCCTTATGGATCTGAGGAGTTGTAATCTGGATGGTCTCTGACCACTGGGTACACTGGCTCTTGGATCTCTGAGGAGGTGCTAATTTAGCCTCTGCCTGAAGCTACCCAGCAGGAGCTATGGAGAGATCTGCAGATTCCTCTTCTTTGTTTGGGATTTGGAGGTGCCCAGATGACGCCCAGCTGTGAAGTAATGCAAGCTGCTGTAGGGTTCTTGGGCCTTCTTTTGGAAGTTCTGTGTCTCTCTGACCCAGCTGCAGGTTGTGAGGTAATTTTCAGATTGCAAAGGGCCAAGCCTTTCATATGCAAAAGCCTCTGCACACAGCTTGGGTGGGGCGAGGTCTCAGGGAATCAACAGGGTGGAGCAAACAGCTATGGCTGATCCTCAGTCCTACCCTAAGAGGGCCCGCGTCTCAGTGTCCCAGTAATCGCTGCAAGCACCTCTGAGAGAAAGCTGCCCTCAAGTTCTGACTGATGCCAGACAGTCTAGTTTCTCCCCGTATGAGTCTGGGTCCCCAGAGACTTGCCGGGAACTGAAGTTCAGAGCAGCCAGGAGCTTGAGACTCCCTCCCAATTGAAAAAGACAACCACATCCTCAGTTGCCAGCCCTTTCCGAGTGTGCCTCCGTACCTCTGCACTTTACTTCCGCACCTCCTCTGAGTCTCAGTGTGCTTTTCTCTTTCCTTCTAGTTGTAGAATTTCCACTCAGCCAGCCTTCCTGTGGTTCTGGATGATGTCCGTTTTGTCTTTTAATTGTATTTTTGAAGTGGTTGTACAAGGCAGCAATTTCCGGTGTTTACCTATGCCGCCATCTTGGTTTCTCCACAAAGCACTTTTAAAACTCAATGTTAAGAAAACAAACCAAAGAACTTGTAGCATATATGAATAACCCATGGACAGAGACAATAGGGTGGTGAAAGTCTGGGGCAGGGGACTAGAGTGGTCTGGAAGGGGTCAATGGCGGGAAAGGGGGACATATGTAATACTTTCAACAATAAAGATTTAATTAAAAAAAGAAAAATTAAACAAACCACCCAGATTAATAGTGGGAAAAGATCTGAACAGATACCTCACCAAAGATATAGAGATGGATGATAAGCATAAGTTGTTCAATATTTTTCACCATTAGAGAATCAAAACAAAAACAGCAACGCGATACCACTACAAAGCTATTAGTATGGCTAAAATCCAAAGCACTGACAACACCAAAAGCTGATGAGGAATGTGAAGCAACAGAAACTCTTATTTATTGCTGGTAGGAATGCAAAATGGTACAGCCTCTTTGAAACACAGTATTGCTGGTTTTTTACAAAGCTTAACATACTTTTACCACTTAATCCAGCAATCATACTCTTAGTTATTTAACAACATGAATTGAAAATGTATGTTCGCACAAAACCTCCACATGAATGTTTAGAGCATCTTTAGTCATAATTTCCCAAAATTGGGAGCAACCAAGACATGCTTCAATAGGTTAATGTTTAAACTGCGGTATACCCAAGCAATGGAGTATTACAAAGCAATTTAAAAAATGAGCTATCAAGCCATGAAAAGTCGTGGAAGCACCTTAAATGCATACTGCTAAGTGAAAAATGCCAGTCTGAAAAGGTAACAGAGTCTATGTGACTCTATACATACATTCTGGGAAAGTCAAAATTATAATTACAGTACAAAGATCAATGGAGCCTTAACCTGTTTGGCTCAGTGGATGGAGCGTCGGCCTGTGGACTGAAGGGTCCCAGGTTCAAGTCTGGTCAGGGGCATGTACCTTGCTTGCGGGCACATCCCCAGGAGGGAGTGTGCAGGAGGCAGCTGATCGATGTTTCTCTCTCATCGATGTTTCTAATTCTCTATCCCTCTCCCTTCCTCTCTGTAAAAAATCAATAAAATATATATTTTTTTAAAAAGAACAATGGTTTTCAAAGGTTGACTGGGGGGTGAGGGGAGGAGAGGAATGAATAAGTGGAGCACAGGAAATACCTAGGGAAGTAAAACTATTCTGTTATGATATATAATGATGGATACACAACACTGTGCAAAACCTGTAAACTAAACAACACAAAGAGTGAACTTTAATGTAAACTATGGACTATATTTAATAATCATAAGGTATCAATATTGCTTCATTAATTGTAACACATGCATGTACTAATGCCAGATGTTAATAACAGAAGAAACTATGGGGTAAGTAAGAGAAAAGAGGTATACAGGAACTTTCTGTACTTTCTGTGGATTTTTCTCTAATCCTAAAGCTACTCTAAAACATTCAATTAAAAAGAAAATAGGAAATATTTAGGGGAAAAATCATGTTGAGGAAAAATCCACTGTAAAACCCCTACAACTTCACAACCAGAGCACTACCCTTTACAAACCTAATGAAAATACTACCACAGTTAAAAGTGAAGGTTAAAAACACACATACTAATATATAGAACTTTACAAAAATGAGTTGAAAGGATAATGTTAAGAAAGAATGATGCAAAAGTATAAGGAAAGTTTGGATTATGAAAATGAGGACAAATGCACAAAGATCAGGAAAACTGTTCAATATGCATTTCAAGACAGCATATGGCAAAATTGAGCCAAGAGGAATGAGTAGAGGATGGGCACAGTCTACAGAACTGCTTTCCTCCACAGCTTACTGCATTCAGCTGGGTTAGTGGGGTTAGTTAAGCTGCTTTTACTGGGAAGTCAAAACACGAATGTACTGGAGAACATCACGTATAAACCAATGGATTTCCACATTTTATTGACATCCCTACTTGCCAATAACTGATTGATATTACAGAAACATAGACCATAGCAGAATAAACTGCTTTTGTTTCCCTGTTTCTTTAACCCAGCAACATAAGTCAATTAAATGTATTATACTGTAGTTACGGCTTACACATTCTTGGATATTGTGCCCAAGGTACCCTATAATACTCATTAGATTCAACAGTAAATATAGCACAGGGTTTGAAGTGCACTTTAAACGAATCAATTTAAGGCTTATGAGCACTAAAATTAAAACCAGTTAAATGAAACATCATAGATCACTCTGGATTGAAATATTTAGTACCTTTTTCTTTGCAGAAAAGTTTACCAGCAAAACATAACATCTCATTGTCAGTGGGACTCATCAAATAGACAGGGGTAGATCATTATCTACACTAAAGTGTCATCATGCTCAATTCACTTATGATTCCACTTGGATAATTTCTTCACTGTTGACAAAAATCCCACATAGCCATTTACTAATCAAATCCATCCATCTACTGTACTCAAATCCTATTTCAGCACATTCAGTATTGGCTACTTTTTAGAGATCAGGTGGTAAAATGATTCCATCTAATTTCCAAGGAAATCCAAGGGGGGAAACAACCAAAAAATAATGGGATGGTTAAAAACAAACAAAAAAACAAGTCTTTAAGTCTGTCTATACTTAGTTGCAAAATTGGGAATGAGATGATGGATCATTCATTTATAGCAAAAATTTTTAAATCACTCCTTGCTTTACTTTGAGATTATACAATGGACTTCGAGGGGGCCATGAATGCCTTGAGTTGTGAACAAAATTATCTGCATCTGTTTATTTTTAGGTAGAAGGCATACATTTTTTATTGGAATTTCCAAATCATTCTTGATCCCTCAAAATATTAAAGTCATATATGTAGAAAAAAGTATGGGTAGCTTCAAATGATACTCAAAATAGGCAGAAATACATTAAAAAACAACAACAGTTGACTTTGGGATATAGCTAATTCTCTAATCCCATCTAAAGCTAAATAAGCATTGGATTAATTTTTAAATGTTTATCACAAAAGTAATTTATATTTATCTTTAATCATTTTTTAAGTTTTTTATTTGAAAGTTTTAATATCTAACATTTGAGTAAATAACATCCTATATAATAAAGAGCTAATATGCTAATTAGACCTAACAGCCAAACGACCTTCCAAACGTCCTTCCAAACGACCTTCTGGACAAAGCCAGGACTGTGAGTGCCAGCCAAGGCAGCCAGGGCTGCGAGGGTCAAGCCACTTGCACAAATTTCATGCATTGGGCCTCTAGTTTCAAATAAAAAGGCACAGCAACATTAAAACATTTAAACTCAGAAAGAATAACCAACTTCAGCCAGACAGATTTCCATGAAAAGCTGAAGGTAACATGATGGTCTAATAAGTTCAAGGGATGATCCCACTATAGGAAATGAGAGCAAGGAGTCAACTGGAGCCAGGATAGCAAGAATTCATAACAAGCATGATTTTCCTTTCAAAAGAAATATGAGCTGACTTGTCAGAGGAAATTCTTGCTTTCAGTTCCTTTGTGATACCCTCATTCAAGAATATATTCATTACAGTGGAGCTGTCATGTTGCTCAAATTTCTAAAGTTACCATGTCTTCTAACAAGGTAGATAATTAACATTTCTACTCTCTGACAAAACAAAAAAATTCTAGTCATATAAGGGACACTATTTATAGTGTATAGAAGGAGAAACAGGAAAACAAAATGTTTAGAAATAAAGCTGATTGATAGTTATATAAATTAAAATTTTCTTCTGTTTGCTTATCATTTAGTCATAATAAATTAGATTTTACCTTCATAGCTATCTATATGATCATTTCTTTCTATATTTTAGTATAGAATCATAATAAATTCTTGGAGTGGGGCCCACACATCAACAATAGAATCATGTATTTTAGTATCTTGTTAAAAACAAATTTATAAAACAACCCACCCAGTAGTCAAAATTTTTGGCCAAAAAGTAGAGAAATAAATGTGTTTATTTACTTATTTTTCATTTACTGACTTCATTTTTTATTTTATGAGGACATTTACATGTCCTCATATATAGTTACTAATTTGTAGCTGTTAATTTGACTCTGACATCCCTGGTAACTAAAAGAAGGCAAGTGAAATCAATTACATGATACAATACATTGTATATAAAAACAGAACACACCACTTACCTCCTTTAAATGAGTAGGAGGGGTGTGAGAGTTCAATTCATGAAATTAATATTGAAAGAAATGTTTTTTGGAGGAATATCATTAAGAAATAGAAAGTCATGTGTTCAGCAAGTCTTTACTAACAATCTTGTAGTTTTTATAAGCTGAAGTTATTTTATATAGAATATTTGTGTATAAGCTGAAAGTGTAATGCACAGCATAATAAAGGAAATTCTGTCTGGGGGAGGTCGAGACAATGCTACCCACATATTTATCTTTCTAATAACTTTGATTGCTCCGAAAATAAATAATGGACTATCCAGGAGTATGGGTTAACTACATGTTCTTTAGAAGAGCATTCAAATATTTCATATCTTTCAACAACTTTTTTTCTTTTTAAAAAATATCTTTTTAATTGATTTTTTACAGAGAGAGGAAAGGAGAGGAATAGAGAGATGGAAACATCAATGAGAGAAAAACATCGATCGGCTGTCTCCTGCATGCCATTCTCTATTTCCATGCTATGATCTGCAATAACCCATTGACTTTTCAAGCCCAGCTTAAGGAAGCAGGACTAAGTTACATGATTCCACTGTTGATGTATGGACCCCACTCCAAGAATTTATTATGATTGGAGACCCAGTAGGGGATCGAGCCTGCAACCCAGCCATGTACCCTGACTGGGACTTCTTGGCTCATGGATCCATGCTCAATCACTGAGCCACACTGGCTGGACCTTTTCAACAACTTTTACTGGCAGCAGACATTGGTAAGAATTTAAAATAGAGAACCAAGATGGCGGCATAAGTTAACGCCGGAGTTTGCTGCCTTGAACAACTACTTCAAAAGTGAAACAAAAAAAGGAAGAGACATCACCCAGAATCACAGGAACGCTGGCTGAGTGGAAGTCCTACAACTAGGAGGAAAGAGAAACGTATACGGACACTCAGAGGAGGCGCAGTGCTAAAGTCAAATTCTGAGGTGCGGAGTGCGCGGAGCGGGCTGTCGGCGGAGGGCGCGGTTGGCGTTTTCAATCGGAAGGGAGTCACAGACTCTGAGCTCCAGATACAGTCGAGTCTTTAGGGACCCAGACTCAAACGGGAGAAGCGGGACTGTCTGGCTTCTGTCAGAGCGAGTGCAGCTTTCTCTCCGAGGTTTGCAGCGGGTGCTGGGACTCAGAGAGACAGAGCCCCTGGGGACAGGACTGAGAGCCGCCATAACTGCTCTCTCCGGCACACCCTGTTGATCCTATGCGACCCGCCCCGCCCAAGCCCTGCACACAGGCATTTGCCAGATAGCCTCAGGCAAAGGCTAGATTAGCACCTCCCTAGAGGACAGAAGTTCTCTCACTGCAGACACAGCTGATTCTCATAGCCACTTGGCCTGGAGGTCAAACCCTCCCTGGTATTAGCTACAACAATCAAGGTTTAACTATAAGACTGCGCACAAAGACCACTAGGGGGTGCACCAAGGAAGCATAACAAAATGCGGAGACAAAGAAACAGGACAAAATTGTCAATGGAAGATATAGAGTTCAGAACCACACTTTTAAGGTCTCTCAAGAACTGTTTAGAAACCTCCAATAAACTTAATGAGATCTACAAGAAAACTAATGAGACCCTCGATGTTATATTGGGGAACCAACTAGAAATTAAGCATACAAGGACTGAAATAACGAATATTATACAGACTCCCGACAGCAGACCAGAGGAACGCAAGAATCAAGTCAATGATTTGAAATGCGAGGAAGCAAAAAACAGCCAACCGGAAAAGCAAAATGAAAAAAGAATCCAAAAATGCGAGGATGGTGTAAGGAGCCTCTGGGACAGCTTCAAGCGTACCAACATCAGAATTATAGGGGTGCCAGAAGATGAGAGAGAGCAAGATATTGAAAACCTATTTGAAGAAATAATGACAGAAAACTTCCCCCACCTGGTGAAAGAAATGGACTTACAGGTCCAAGAAGCGCGGAGAACCCCAAACAAAAGGAATCCAAAGAGGACCACACCAAGACACATCATAATTAAAATGCCAAGAGCAAAAGATAAAGAGAGAATCTTAAAAACAGCAAGAGAAAGAAACTCAGTTACCTACAAGGGAATACCCATACGACTGTCAGCTGATTTCTCAACAGAAACTTTGCAGGCCAGAAGGGAGTGGCAAGAAATATTCAAAGTGATGAATACCAAGAACCTACAACCAAGATTACTTTATCCAGCAAAGCTATCATTCAGAATTGAAGGTCAGATAAAGGGCTTCACAGATAAGGAAAAGCTAAAGGAGTTCATCATCACCAAACCAGTATTATATGAAATGCTGAAAGGTATCCTTTAAAAAGAGGAAGAGGAAGAAAAAGGTAAAGATACAAATTATGAACAACAAATATGCATCTATCAACAAGTGAATCTAAGAATCAAGTGAATAAATAATCTGATGAACAGAATGAACTGGTGATTATAATAGAATCAGGGACATAGAAAGGGAATAGACTGACTATTCTTTGGGGGGAAAGGGGTGTGGGAGATGCGGGAAGAGACTAGACAAAAATTGTGCACCTATGGATGAGGACAGTGGGTGGGGAGTGAGGGCGGAGGGTGGGGCGGGAACTGGGAGGAGGGGAGTTATGGGGGGGGGGAAAGAGGAACAAATGTAATAATCTGAACAATAAAGATTTAATTAAAAAAAAGAATTTAAAATACAGGTGTTCTGGGTTGTATTCTATTCTTCAGTAGTGTTCTTCATAACTTCTTTGGCAATAGAGATTAAAATATAAATTACTAATCTCTGTGCTTCTAAAGAACTTTGTAGAAATTGTAAAGTGGTTGTGCAATGTATCTCATCAAGGGCAAATACCAAATTTCATCTATCTTTGTATCCCAGCATCTAGCAAAGAAAGTGGAACATAATGGATTTTTAAATCCATTACGCTTTCCTGAGTAAGCCACTTTGCAGACTTCTCTGAGTATCACCCTTGTTCATATAGTTTGAAAAGGTCAAGGTCATGCACCCACTAAGACCAAGAAACCTAATTTATAGTCAAAATTTTCCTTTGGCTTCAATTCAAAATCATTAACTAAAAGCATTGCATCAACTGATGGAGGTGTGGATTTTTTTAAATACCAGAAAACCGTCCAGAGGAACCTTCAAAATATAATAGTCAGATCAGCGTTCACTCAAATGATCTATGAAATAATGGCTATATCCCACTTTCTAAACTTGGTGAGAATTATATTTGTAACATCTCTCTATACATGTAAATTATATTTGACACAGATTTTTAAAATCAGTGTCATGAGCATTTACTATGGAGCCATATTTAAAGTCATAAATTACAAGTCAAGGTCTCCAATCATAATAAATTCTATATGCCCATACATCAACAGCAGAATCATGTAACTTAGTCCTGCTTCCTTGAGCTGGGTTTGAAAAGAGAATGGGTGATTGAAAATCATAGTATGGAAATAGAGAGTGGAGTAAACTATAGCTTGCATTCAGACATTGTCAAAGTCAAAATCAATCAAATTCATAAAGTTTGTTGTTAATATTGTACAAAATGGTTAACCCCTACATTTACATGAATAGACTATTCTTGCAACAGTCTGGAAACATATATAGAATAACAGAGGGAAGAAAATGACCTCCTTTTCTGTACTCTATAAGTGACTGCATTTCCAGAATATGGTATCTCTAGCACCTTGCTACTTGAAGCATGGCTCTGAGACTAGCAACGTCCAGCATCCCCTGGGATATTGTTCAAAATGCAGAACCTGAGACCCAACTTCACATTTGCTGAATGAGGACATGCATTTTAGCAACATCCCCAGGGGATTCATATGCACGTTAAATTTCAAGAGGCACTGCTTTAGCACTTAGTACCAACAAAAAGTATGGATTTAGTGAGCTTTAAAAAAAGTCAAAATCATGTCTATGGTCATGTTACTGGAAGAAGACACTCCTGGTTTTTTGCCTTTGGTGAGCAGTTAATTCACCTATATTACAGGGTGTTTACTAGTTTAAAATGAAAAGGAATAACCTTTTTGTTTTTAGTGAAGTATTTTATGAACTCCCAGCTGTACATTGCCTATATTTTGCAAGACCCTAGAATTTTTTAAATTAGTAAACACTCCAAATGACCACAAAGCTTGTCTTCACTTTAGTATTAAACTATAACACACCTTTACATTATGTTTTATTTTTACATGAACGATGACCCAATTCTGTATTTATATTTTTCCCAAACGCTGACATTTTAATTTCTCATAAGGTCAATAATTAATGTTTAGGAAATCTACAGGTGCTCACAACTTGTAGGTTCTGGATATATTATCCAAACATGAATAGAATTGGAATGTTCTAGCTGAGTCTGGAGAACGACAAGACCCCGTAAGTAAGAATGAGATGAGAGATTTTTGTTGTTTTTGTTTTGCTTTGCTTTCAATGTGGTTTGGGCTTGGATTCTTTAACACTGTTTAGAAACGTGCCTCAAAACCACATCGGAGTTTTATCAGAGCTTCCCTCGCTGGGAATCTTCTTATGTGGGAGCTAGGTTTTCCTACGCAATGCTTCAGCACTACGGACAGCGCCTAGGCACTTGGAAGAAAGGGAGGGGATCCGGTTGGGTTTGCGTAGTGGAGAAAACCGGGAGCAGGGGAAATAACCCCAAATGCCGCATGCAGTCCCCAGTTAAAGCTTTCACTCGCGTCTTTCCCGTATTGGAGGAGAAGAAAGACGTAAGAATCTAGAGCCCTCACCAACACACACTCGCGGGCGCGCAGCGAATATTAGCACACTGCTACACCCAAGAAATCCATGCACATTCTCCTGCGAAACACACCCGCGCGCGCACACACAAGTACTTCGCGGGCGCCCGCGGCTTCTGCCTCTCGCCTACAGATACATTTTCACAGGTAGGCCAGGAAAGCGCTAACCCCGGTCCTGTGACTCCACGCAGGTTCCCAGGACATGCCTCTTACAGTACTACCGAACAGATCCGCGAACACAGACAAACCTGCCAGCACTTAAGTCTACTCGCTGGATTTCATCTCCATGGCAACAAGCATGGAAGGTGAGACAACCCTGGCCAAGAAGTAACTTTCTCCCCCTACCCACCGCATTAGCTGAAGGATTCCCGTGCAGGTCCAGATGAGAAGCATGTCCTCATTCCCTTGTATTTCTGAAGCTAGGAAGAGGGAAAGGAGGTGGGGGAAAGGAGCCTGCAGGTCTGGTGAGTTCGAATTCTGAAGGAGGAGGAGCACTAATGTTTCTGCTGCTGCTGCTGTTGCTGCCAAAAAGAAAAAGCAACACAAAACAAGAGAGCATGTATGTGTGCAGTTTGCTGATGCTTCTCCCGGGTTTTGTAGATTTCTGTGCTTCTCCAGTCTAATATGTCCAAAGAGAACTGGAGACAAACAAGGCATGATGATAATGATAGTCTAGGTTTCTCTAGTGAGACATTTTGAGAATTTTCAGACCAGGTTTTCAGTGCTTTGAAAGGAACGAACATCAGAGTCCTTGAGGAATCATCCAAAGATTCTCTTAAGAAGGGAATTCTCTTAAGGTTGAAATCTGAAAGGGGGAGGGGAGGTTCTGGCAGATCCCAAGGCTTTGGATCCCTGGGAAGGCCTGAAATTTATGCACTTCATCATGATGAACACATCTGGGTTTGTAATTTAAGGTTTTCCTTTGATTACAACATATGCCCTTCCTAATGATTAACTAGCTCTGTGCAGATGTGGCCTCAGTAATGTTTCATTTTACCTCTTTAGCTTTAATGGGATTTAATAACCTTGATATATAAGGGGGGGGGGCGGGCTGTACGTGTGTGTATGAGAGGATTCATTATTTTTTAAGCTTGGGTTTTCTTATATTTCTCATTTCATGAAATTGTGAATGTTCATATTATTACCATTAGAGTTTATCATATCTAATGACCAATATCAAAATACTTTTCACCCAGAAACATCATATTCCACTATAATAGCTGTTATTTCAGATATATTGTTTGGAATATCAATAATAGATAAATAAATGGGTGGGGGGAACCTGTTGATTAAAATAAAATACAGGAGGTTATTTTTAATGGGCACATACTTTTCAATATTGGTTCTGCAAGTGCACATGCTGCATGCAAATTAAATAACTATTTGTTTCTGAAAAATACATTTTATACCTTTAATCAGTAAACTTATTTCATAGAAGAAATAAACATCACACATAACAATCATGTTTATAAAATGCTATATACCAGGTATAAAAATACTGTTATCTTTGTTTGACTACTAAAGATGGTATGATTTGTAAGACTTAACATAGAAATATTTTATTTATTGATTAATAACTACAAGGCAACTCAGTGAGATTTGGGGCTTTTGATATCTACAGGTATACCCTTGGCCCAATCCTATGACTTGTCAGGACTTAGAGAGTGCAGTTTCTGACAATTTCCATGAAGGAAATGATGTTTTCAACTCAGTTGTTCATTTCTAAAGGCGCCTAAATACTTACTCCAGTGAATATGGCTTGAGGCAATATTTTATCATTTGCAGTAGTACTATAAAATTGTACTTAAATACTTTAATCATAATACAGATAGAGCCTGATATTTAAACTGTACAATGTTGATAATTTTACCCATTTTTGTTGTTGCTGCGCAGTATGTTTAAACTAACTTTGCCACACAATTTTACATTCTACTCCCTTTTGGAAATTTTATTTCTTAACTATTTTTTTTCCTCATAAAAATTTATTCATGGCTTTGTGATTTCATGGTCTAAATTTTTGTCATTTTGCATTCAGGTACTATTTCCCAGTAAGCCAGATTCCTTTTGAGGTAGGCCTTAAAATGATTGTTATGCAGCAGGAAGAACATGCTGATTTATTTTTATTTGCTTCCCAGTCTCTTCCAGGGATTAGAGAAACTGAAACTATATTGTTTATCCAGAGTTGTTGAGTGACTTATTAATTATGAAGAAATCCATGTTGTAACTGAAGACTTCTATTTATTTTAACAATATCTAGTCATTAACATTGCTTTTATGTCATACTATTCTCTATACCAATAGAAATGTGCAAAGCTCAGCCCCAGCTGGCTTTGCTCAGTGGTATGAGCGTTGGCCTGCAGACTGAAGGGTCCCAGGTTTGATTCCAGTCAAGGGCACATGCCCAGGTTGCAGGCTCAATCCCCATTAGAGGGGCGTACAGGAGGCAGCCAATCAATGATTCTGTCTCATCATTGGTGTTTCTGTCTCTCCTTCTCCCTTTCTCTCTGAAATAAATAAAAATATATTTCAAAAAAAAAGAAACGTGCAAAGCTCAGCATACTTAGCAGTATATTCTCAAACACTTTAAGACTTGGTGTTGAAATGGCACATTGTTCATTTCACAGAGCAAGAAAAATGGAAAGTTTGGGTAAATATTTGAAAAATTAAGGCCTGAAAATAGTACTATTTCAACTACTATGTATGGCTTACATTACCAAGACCATCTATTTGCTGAAGATACTGTTAGGCAATTGCTTAACATTTTACTTATTTGCTTGTGTAGACACAGCGTAGAGCAATGGCCAGACTTTCTTCAACCTTGAATACTACGCTCTCAGTTATTCTCTTTGACCGGTGTTTTGTTTTCATTTTTAATAAAAGGTAGAATTTTAGGACTGATATAAAAGTCTAAGTTCTTCCTTTTAAGATATTTACCAAACATCTGTCTTTCTCATCCCAACATTTTTATTTAAAATGGGAATGTCATAGTTCTTTTGAACCCCAAGTGAATTTACTCAGTTCTATTTTTTTAAACTGAATATGTAATCATATCCTTATTCTTGAAGGTACTTAGTCTGATGATCTCAGCTTCTGCACTTACAACTTTTGTACAAATAAAACTTCTTTTCTGTCAAGTTTCCTTTAGGGCCTGACTCCATTTTCTCTTTACCCAGCACTTCAAAAACCTTTTCAGTTTAGTGTTCCCCCTGGATATTCAACTGAACATTTTAAACGGTGAAAAAATTCTGAATGGCAATGTCCTATTTTTCAGTTCCCATTACCACTACAGATTTTGACACAGTTTGCCCACACCTTATAGACACTCTAGCCTCCTTTGTTCCAGGGGCACTTCCTACTACAGATGTACTTGTGTTTCTGATCACTCCATATATGACTCCACAAACAGATTTAATTTTCTCCTCATAAAAGAAATGTTTGTTGAGACTCCTTCCTAGGCTTCTTTCATCTCCAATCTTTCTAGTACCTGCAAATAGAACCTTAAAGGAATTACGACAAAATTGCCTTCTGGATCAATCTAGAACAAGTAGATCCCAGAGGATCACACTTCAAATATTTGAATACAGCTATCATCTTTCTTTTCCTAGGTGAAACTCTGCAGTTCTTTCCATCTCTTAAATTTTGATCTGTGAAGTTTTGATGCTTCTATGTATTTGACCCTCTCCACCCAGGATGCATTCTTTTGCACAAACTTTACTTGACAATAAGGCCCTTATGATGTTCTCCCCGCTGGCAATTTTATGCTGGGCAAAATGGTCTGGATTAATTTATTCAAAACTGCCTATTAACGTGTCTACTCTGTGCCACTAATTCACTAAGTCCAGAACAAAACTCTTCATTTACTTTCTAAATTTACACTTAGCTCATATTTTCTTTAGTTTGGTTAATGAAAACAGTCTCCTAATATATGGTGACAGGAGGAGATTTGACTTTGGGTGGTGGGCAATATGCAGATCTTGTAACATAGAAACCCATACCTGAAACCTATATGTTCATGTTGACCAATGTCACCCCAATCAATTTATTTTTTAAAAAATGAAAACACTGTATTTCAAGCGTCCAGCCTTAATAAAATGGAATCACCTTTGATGCCTCTCTCTTTTCATGGCCCACTATACTAGTTGCCTAATCCTATCCCTCATGTATTTATAAATATCTTCCACACATTTACCTCCTAGTCCAAGCCCTCATTGCTTCTTACTTGGACCATTTCTTTTCCACGATGCTTCCACTCTGAAATCTATGTCTACTTCAGTGTCATCATCAAGCTCTTGGCCTTTAGGCAAATAAATTACAAACTCAGCCTGACAGTTAAGATATTTCACATTTTGGCTTCAACCTACCTTTCCAGCGGTCTGTTCCGATACTCTCCTTTGCTTGGGTCAACTTGCTTACTATCCTCTGAAAAAAAATCTAGTACTTCTCTGCCTTCATATTTATTGTCATGCTGTTTCCTTCTCCACATATCTAAATCTTCTGAGTTTTAAGACTTGGCTCAAATACAATCTCTTATAAGAAAACCTTCCTTGGTCCCTAAATGGGTGAAATTTCTATTCCTCCCTAAATGTGTTTATCCTCTTTGAATCCCTTTTTTTCATCAAGATGTTAAAGATAATATCAACTCTGGATTGCTGTTACGGAAATACAGCATATGTTAAATAAAGGTTTGTTTCCTTTGTAGAAGCCTACATTGTTTTAGACTTGTTTGTGCAGGGATCTCTTTCCTTACAAGTTGGAATCTCTTTGAATAGAGAGGTCTATGTCTACTAGAACATAGTAACAAATCAAAAAAATATTCTTGTGTGGTATCTTTATGATTTAAAAAAATCAAGTAAAAGTTTTTTTGTTCATTTTATTTTGACTAAATACGTTTTCGGGTTCTGGATGTTTCAAACTTAGATATCTTCAAGCCAGCACTTTTTTCATCAAAAATTATATTTTCACCCAGCCAGTGTGGTCAGTGGTTGAGCATCGATCTATGAACCAGAAGGTCACAATTCGATTCCCAGTCAGGGCACATGCTTGGGTTTCTGGCTTGATCCCTTGTGTGGGGTGTGCAGGAGGCAGCCAATCAATGATTCTCTCTTGTCATTGATGTTTCTATCTCTCTCTTGCACCCTTCTTCTCTGAAATCAGTAAAAATATGTGTTTTTTAAAAAATTATATTTTTAATACATTTAGTTTAATTCAATTTAAGTATTTATTGAGTACCAACAATATGCCAAGAACTATGGCCACTACTTAAGTAGTAGTTATTTTTTCCATTTAAAATAAGTAACTCAATTCACAGACTGTCTAAAATTCTAAGAACAAAATATATCTGATATATGCTAGAGAAATTATAATATAAAATATAAGGGTTTTTGTATCTTTAATAAGAAGATACCTTGTTTTATTTCTTTTTTTAAAAATTACCATTCATCTTTAACATTATTTTGCATTAGTTTCAAATATACATCATAGTGGTTAGACTATCATATGCTTTACAAAGTGTTCCCCCTGATTTTTTCAGTACCCACCTGGCACCATTCATAGCTATTACAATATGATTGACGATATTCCCTATGTTGTACTTGACATCCCCTTGACTATTTTGTAACTATTTGTAGAAAGTTACCTTGTTTTAATTAGTAGTGACAAATGAGTTGAGTGTTTTATTGCTACCGCTAGAAAACACCTTTGTTTGTTTATTTCGTCAGTTGGTGGGTTTTAATAAGAATAACAGAGTTCAGTGGATTAATCACTGGCTAAGAGCCAACTTAACAGGACTTAATTCTTCTAATGATCAGCTGTGAGCCTGCTTCTCTGTCTACATTATGATTTGATTAACTGATTCTAAAGGTAATTAATTTAATTAACATTAAGACATCAAATGGGAAAATTGTTTTGCTTCAATTCAGCACACACTTTTATTTTTGTTTTGTTTTTTACCAACACTTCTGTTGAGTTTCAGAATCTCAGTATAGTAGAAACTTAGGTGTGTGATCTGGTTGGGAGGGGACTGAGGAGCTTGCCTTGAAGCTGCATTTTCATAGGAAACACGCTGTTTAATTTGAATTTTATGTTTATTTAGGGTGCTTGGAAAGCTAATGGAGATCGTGGAAAGATGGCTAATAGTCCACAGTTACTGCTGCTTGTTTCTGGCAAGCTGCTATGTTGGATACTGCACTTATAAACAAAATCTTAAAAATACAATTTCTCTTTTTAACAAATTGAGATTCAGTGTGTAAAGTAGTTGTAGAAAAGAAAATACATGAACATAAGTTTAAAGCTAAGGAGGGAAGAAGAGAGAAGACATTAAAAGGATCAGAATCACCTGGCCGGTGTGGCTCAGCGGTTGAGCGTTGACCTATGAACCAGGAGATCATGGTTTGATTCCCAGTCAGGGCACGATCCCCAGTAGAGGGAATGCAGGAGGCAGCTGATCAATGATTCTCCCTCATCATTGATGTTTCTTTTTATCTCTCTCTTTCTCTCTCTGAAGTCAATTAAAAAAAATAAAAAAGATCAGAATCTGTATCAGACAAAATGGCATTAGAGATAGGCCTTGTAACATGGACTTTAGAGAATTTGACCAGCTTACACTCTATGTAATTATATGTGGTTGTATATACACATGCAAAAAATAGATGACAATCCCGGTCAAAGAAGCAGTGACTTTACCTCACAATGCTTTTTATTAAAAGCTTTTAAGATTAATTATTTGAATATTTACCTTCATACTTGATTTTTAAAAAATGTTTTTACTGATTTTAGAGAGAGAGTAATGGAAAGGGAGGGAGGGAGGGAGGGAGGGGGGGAGAGAGAGAGGGAGGGGAGGGGAGGGGAGGGGAGGGGAGGGGAGGGGAGGGGAGGGGAGGGGAGGGGAGGGGAGGGGAGGAGAGGGGAGGGGAGGAGAGGAGAGGAGAGGAGAGGAGAGGAGAGGAGAGGAGAGGAGAGGAGAGGAGAGGAGAGGAGAGGAGAGGAGAGGAGAGGAGAGGAGAAGAGAGGAGAAGAGAAACATGGATGGGTTGCTTCCTGCACGCCCCCTACTGGATGAAGCCCACACTCCAGGCATATGTCCTGACCGGGAATCGAACCAGCAACCCTTTGGAGCCAGCTAGGGCCACATTTGGTTTTATATTGAGCATATAGAGCTACAGTTTTATGTGTCCACAAAGGCAGCTCTGTAATTGCTACAATAGAAGTAGCATCTCCAATGCTAATTTGATCCTGATTCATATCTAATGTTTTCAAACGTCTTGTGAGTTAAGTCAAGAGGGCTTGAAAAATTCCAGATTTTATAAAACAATTACCTGCTCAATATCACACATTGATAAAACTAAACTGATTTCAATTTTGTATCTAGGCCAAGAGGTGACTCCAGTTGGAATTCTCAAGAGCCACAAGGATGTGACAGTGAATAATGAGTAGTTCCTACTGTGGCAACTCTTCAGCTAAGATGAGTGTCAACGAAGTATCAGCTTTCTCATTGACTTTGGAGCAAAAAACTGGCTTTGCTTTTGTTGGGATTTTGTGTATTTTCTTGGGACTTCTTATTATCAGATGCTTCAAAATCCTGTTAGACCCGTATAGTAGCATGCCTTCCTCTACATGGGAAGATGAAGTTGAAGAGTTTGATAAAGGGACATTTGAATATGCACTTGCATGACAGTTCCAGCTTCATGGTTTTTAGTGTTGTGCTCTTGGGACACGTGGCGAATGCCATTGTGATTACCTTGAGTGTGCTGCTGGAGAGAGGCTCATTTCAGTCACTAAATTCAATAAACATGCGTGGTTAATTTATCCACTTTGCTGTGTGAATGATAAACCATCGTTGGGTTTCCTCACTTTCTTCTATCCCCTAATATTGAGGTGTCTAATGAATAGAGTAGAAGGATCCATCAACCATATATACCATCTTTATTCTTATCTCAAACATCAGCCTTAAATCCCTGCTTCCTTTTTGTGCTAATGGACTCTGCTAGAGGCTTCCTGCTTCTGCCCCTCTGCAATGCCACCGTACCCTCTCCACATTCCCAACTCCAGCCCACTTCACATTAGAGAATCAGGTGTCTTAAAAATAAGGGGCCCTCGGTCCAAAGGATAAATTGAATATGATTTTCCTAGTAATAGCCATTGGTCAAAAATATTCACAGATGAAAAAAACTTTCGCAAAACTAATACACAAACCTATAAATAGCCACAGGCCCTGAAGATCCCCAATTATCACAGTGTCCTGACCCTTCTAATTATTCTCCTTCTGGAACCTCTTACAATAAAACCCCTTAGCTTGAGATCCAAACCAGACCTGCTTCAAACTGCTACTTCCTCCTCCTCCTCTCCCTTTTTAAATTAAATTTATTGGGGTGACATTGGCTAATACAATTATATAGATTTCAAGTGTGCAATTTTAGCTTTCATGTGTTGTGCCGAGCCAGCTCAGCTAAGGTTCACAAGCCTGAGTGAGGGTGGCAAATGGATGAAGAAATAACAGAGAATAAGCTGGGTCTCTAGGTGGATCTTCCTGTGCCTGGCTGAGGCCTCAGAGAGAGATCCAGAGGCAAGCTGAGCCTTTATTTTATAGCCAGACGTAAACAAAGTAGTGGTCACCATAGTTACAATGTTCTTGTGAGTTTCCCTTGTTTTGGCAGCACTTGCTGCATCTCCCTCAGCCTATTAGCTTCCCAGATAAGATCTAGGGAGGGTCATAAGGTCAAGCCTAATTATGCTTGTTTGTGCCTTTGCCAACAGGTCAGTCCGAGGCTTAACCCTATAGCCGCTCCCTACAATGTGTGCCCAACACCCAAAGTCAAATCTCCTTCCATCGCCATATACATTACCCCTCTACTCTTCACTTCCTCCCCACCCTCTTTTCTCACTGGTAACCACTGTACTCTTGTCTGTGTTATGAGTTTTTGTTTGTTTGTCTTGTTTGTCCATTGTTACTTTCAGTTTATACCCCACATATGAGGGAAATCATTTGGTGCTTGACTTCTTCTGTCTGATTTATTTCTCTTAGCATGATATGGTACATATAGACCATGGAATACTACAGTCCTAAGGAAAGATGAAATACTGCCTTTTGGGGCAACATGGATGGATCTTGAGAATATCCTTCTCTCCTTTTATCAGCAGCACAAAAAAGGGAGTTTCCAGCCATGACCTAGTGGAAAGAGCGCTTGTCCAGGAACAAGCAGTCCAGTCTCCGCCCTGCCACCGCTTCAGCTGTGCGAGCGGCTAAATCATCTAATCTCAGTGGACTTCAGTGAGGAGGCTAACTAGAGGATGCTTAATGCCCCTTTCAGTCCTGATGTACTATGAACTCTACAACATGTCTGGCAACCCAGACATCTGAGATGAATGAGGACTTAAGATGTTATGAAAAAAATTTTAATTTAGGAGCTTAAACTCAGATATATCATTTCTAATATTGGCCCACCCAAAAACAAGCTTTATGACCTCGATATTTACCTAAAGCAGACTTCTTTTCAACATCTGCAAAACAAGGATAAAGAAACCCATTCTATATCTCTTGCAGGAATGCTGAGAGGACTAAGTGACATGATGAATGTGAAAGGAATTTGAGAACCATAAAACTCAGTTTAAACATACCTTTCTATCATTATTTATTATCCTCACTGTTCATACATAGTAATACAGGTTCCCAAACCTTAAAAAGCAATGGTTTAGTGTAAATTATTCAAACTCTCAAGTCTCTATTCTCTTCATTTGATAAGTGAAAAGATAGAATTCTATAATTCCAAATTATTTTCCAAGTATAAAATTCTGACTCTCCATAATCAATGTATGGAGGAATAGCAGGAGATAAATAAATACAAAAATATTTGTATCACTTGAGAATACAACACTGCCAAACATACCAAAAAAAGAATGACTTATAGCCCTAGCTGGTTTGGCTCAGTGGATAGAGTGTCAGCCTGTGGACTCAAGGGTCCTGGGTTCAACTCCAGTCTAGGGCACGTGCCCAGGTTGTGGGCTCAATCCCCAGTTGGGGGTGTGCAGGAGGCAGCCGATCAATGATTCTCTCTCATCATTGATATTTCTATCTCTCTCTCCCTCTCCCTCTCTGAAGTCAATAAAAATATATATTTTTTAAAAAAGAGTGACTTATATTTACTGAGTTAACAATAAATTAGGTGTTTTCCATTTATTATGTGATTTGATACGTTTATCCTTTGAGTTCTGTATTACTATTTTCACTTTATTATCTCAATTTTATGGTTAAGAAACTGAAGTTGAGAGAGACTAACTTCCCAAGATCACCAAGCTAGAGAAGGGTTGTGTTAGAAATTGAACTTGGGCAATCTAATGTCAGAGTCCTTGTTTGGAAACACTCTGCTGCACTCCAACATTGTCCTCATATATCTACAGATCTTACAAAGACAGTTACTGCTCAGGTCTATGGCCAAGAATTTTAAAACAGAGTCTCAAAAAGATATTTGTACACCCATATTTCTAGCAGCATTATTCACAATAGCTAAGATATGGAAGCAAGTCAGGTGTCCATCAATGGATGACTGGATAAGTAATTGTGGTAAATATACACAATAGAATATTATTTAGCCTTGAAAAGGAAGGGAATTCTGCAATATGCCTAAGAACATTAAGCAAAGTGAAATAAGCCATTTACAAAAAAAGGAAAATACTGTTTGATTCCACTTATATGAGGTACTTACTAGTAGTCAAAAATCATTAAAAACCCCAGAATGGGAAACGGGGGTAGAGGGGGGAAAGAGTGTGGAGTTATTGTTTAATAGATCTATAGGGTTGGGGTTTTTTTTTTTTTGCAAGATGAAAAGAGTTATGGGGATGGATGGTGGTGATGATCTCATAACAGTGTGAGTGTACTTAGTATCACTGAACTGTGTACTTGAAGATGATTAGGCAGTACATTTTATGTGTAGTGTATTTTACCACAGTAAAAATGCAAAAGCAAAACAAACAACAAAAAACCTTCCTAGCACCATATCCGGGACATGGAATATAATAAATAAGTGTCCATTGTACTCCCTTCCCCCAAGAAAATAAGAAAGAGAAATAGGTAGGCTCCTGAAAGGGGGCAGGCATTGGGGGAACATTTGTAGGAAGGGAGACGAGACGTGGCAGAAGTAACGGCAAGTGAGTCCACAGCGCCTGTTGAAGGCCAGTGAACAGGACTTGCTTTCAGTTTCAGCCTCATTTCAACTGATTTAAATAACCAGCCCCACCTAGCTGAATCTGAAATGTGACTAATTCCTATGCCTGACTACCTTCTATTTGGGGAGTCAGAACTCTTGGTAAAGCAGATAAATTCCTTGCCCCAGTGGCCTTTTGAGAGCAGAAGGAGTTACAGGTACATACTTGCAATTCTGTCTCTAATAGCGTACAGCCTCGTACATTGGCCTGACGGATTAGCATGACACTTACCTAAGAGCATCTAAAGGGTTTTACTTAGGTACCTCTAGGCCCCTTTGTACAGTCTGGCATCTGTTTCTCCCTATTTTAGTAGGCATAGGATCTATCCCAGTCTCTAATGATTCACCCCAGAATCTTGGATGTGGCTGAAAGTCACCAATTGAAAATATTGCTAAAATAGTAAAAGCGAACCCTAAGTATAAACACAAATTGACTCATTTATTCCTCACAATAACTCCACTGTGGGAGCCAATATAGGATTAAGCCTCAGACTGACCTGTTGGCAAAGTCACAAACAAGTCCCAGCTTAGAGGGCACAGTCCTCTTAGCATATTTAGCCTTGACCTTATGACACTCCCTAGATCTTATTTGGGAAGCTAATGGGCTGAGGGAAGTGCAGCAAGAACAAAAACAAGTGAAACTCACAAGAACATTGTAACTATGGAAACCACTACCTTGTTTACCTCTGACGATCAAATAAAGGCTCAGTTTGCCTGGGGATCTTTCTCTGTGGCCTCAGCCAGGCACAGGAAAATCCACGGAGACTAAAGAGAGCGAGAGAGTTCTGAACGCTGTCTGCGTGTGAAACATTCTTCGCCGACTCCGTCCACACCTTTGGGAACCCCTGGACCCCTGGGGCTGGACCCCGGCAACTCCACCACAAGGTAGGTAGCACTATTATCCACAACCGTGTTTCACAGATGAGAAAATAAAGGCAGAAAGAGACTGAGGAACTTGCCAGAGATCACACAGGTAGGAAGTAGCAGGGTCAGGATGGGAAGGGAGCATTCTGACTCCAGAGACTTGCTGTCACTCCCTGTATCACACCACAGCCATGCTGCTCAGGCAACTGGAACTCACTTGTATAGTTTCGGATAAAACACAAGGAGGACTCATTCAATGTTCGCAGTTGAAAACCGTGACAGAACCTGCAGGGAGGAATTGTTTGTGCTGTCTTAATAATTACCACCTCCCAGATGTGAGCCAAACCTTTCCCTCTACAAAACTCAAAGTCCAAGTTTGATAAAATGTTTCCGAAAGGGAGACAAAAAGGTCCGTTAGCAGTGCCACTGGGAAACTTAGCTACAGTTTGATTTCTTCTTGAAACTGTTTTCCTACTACGTAGGAATATTTGCAATAAATTATTGACTGTACTCTCAATCCTATGCAGAGAAAGTCAAAGTAATATGTATGATAAGCAAGATAAAATAATCTCAAATAGCATTTTCTAGTTACAATGTATAGAAATTATCTCTGGAGACCTACATTTTCTGCACATGCCAAACAATAGGAGGTCACTAAGAATCATGTGAAATAAGAAGATGGGATTGAATTTATTTAGTTCCAAACAACTAACGCACTGCTGGTATTTTGTTGGATAATTGCTGTTGAGTAACACAACTCCCCTTATGAATTAAAGAAACTTTATTTTACTTTCTGTCTAAAAGGATTAATGGTTTACTACTGGTTACTATTTGATGTAGTACTTAAGGTTCCTCAGGGCTAATGACTGGGTGGGACCTACTGTATTATTCCAGGCCAATCATTGCTCAGTCATCTCTTTCCAGGAAGATTCTAACCAATAAGAAGAAGCCTAAGATTCTGAGCTGAAAGCTAAGTGCCCCATATATGCCTGGGTGATGCTGAAGCAGGTTACGCTTCCAGAGAAAAGGCTCCGGTGGTGAGTTAAACATTTCTGGGCAGGGTAAAATGCCACTTAATATTATGCATAAAGTAGATTCTGAGGAGTGGAGTAAGGGCGAGGATATCAAGGACGATAGAAGTGGGATATTCCATAAAAACTGAAGAGACAACAGAGTCGCTTAGGATTTCCCCAGGACAGGTTACTTGAGAGTTGAAGTTGAAATTTTTTAAATTCAAATAATAGTTTTATTAATTTCAGGAGAGAGGCAAGTTTTTGTACTTTTTAAAACTTTCTTGGAAAAGACAAATTTTAAGGTATAAATTAAAGGATATTATTCTAAAGAAAGAATGTGCTAAGATGGGGTTATACCATGGATTTTGAAAATGATTCAATACTCTGCTTATCTAAAAGTCACATATAAACTTCTCAGTGAAGATTCAGAATATTTAATTAAG
Source organism: Myotis myotis (assembly GCF_014108235.1). Lineage (NCBI taxonomy): Eukaryota > Metazoa > Chordata > Mammalia > Chiroptera > Vespertilionidae > Myotis > Myotis myotis. The sequence goes on from NW_023416313.1 coordinate 165,650,273, forward strand.
GGGAATCAGAGAAGCATGGCTATTTAAACTAAATATCGAATACGACTTTACTGAGGACTGATTTATGTACTTACCCTGATTAGTCATATGTTATTTTTAAGACTTTATAATGGCATTTGTAAAACAGACAAATTTTTGAGCAAATCAAACATTTTGAAGGCAAGTAAGAAAGCTGATCATTTAGAGGGACATCGTCTTGACAGTACATATTTTTAAAGTCTACCAAGAATATACTTTTAGAAGATTGAATATTTTTAAATTTTACTTATCATTTAATTATATAGATATCAATCAAAAAATACCTTGCAGTTTCAACATTTAGTACTGTCGATGAACTGTGTTTCAGGCAAAGAATGTTCTCATCAGCTCTTACTGTACTAAATCAGTAGTTAAATCTTTCCTGAAGTCTTATTGAATCCAACTGCACAGAGTCTAAGCAAAGACTACAAACACAGGTAACAGTTTAATGACTCTATTGGAAATTCGGTTCGCTAAATCCCTGGTTATTTATCCTGGGATTTAATTACTCAGGTGATTAAGGTTCCTGGACGGGTACTTTAATGAAATTAACTCAAAAATATATGTCTTGTGAAAGATCACTGTTTCCTCACACCTCCATTCCTACTTAAATATATTTCTATTACTTGGACCACGTTTTAATTTTCTTTTTCAATGACAGCTTTGAAGAACAATGTGAAGACTGAATAGGAAATACATCAAGAATCTACTTATTGAGCTCTTCTAACAAAAGCCAGGAGCTCCCTAATGTAAACACATTAGTGTTTATTTGGAGGAGGAAATATATAATTTTTTAAAAAAGCAATAATAAAGTAAATAGCTGAGGTTCCCCCCCCCCCCAAAAAAAATTAGTTGGAAGATGTCACTGAACAATTCTTCCAACGTATTTCTGGACTCAGCGCCCAGTAATACCAATCGCTTTCAAGTTAATGTCATAAATGAGGGCCATGAGAGCAGTGCCGCAGCGGATAACAGCGACCCTCCCCATTATGAGGAAACCTCTTTTGGGGATGAAGCCCAGACCAGATTCAGAATCAGCTTCAGGCCTGGGAAACAGGAGTGCTATGACAATTTCCTCCAAAACGGAGAAACTACTAAGACAGATGCTAGTTTTCATGTTTATGATTCTCACACAAACACATACTACCTACAAACCTTTGGCCACAACACCATGGATGCTGTCCCCAAGATCGAGTACTATCGCAACACCGGCAGCCTCAGCGGGCCCAAAGCCAATCGACCCAGCATACTTGAAATTCACGAGCAGCTTGCAAAGGTAAGCTTAAGAGAACAAGCAGGTGTCCTCCCTTCCTCCTTCAGGCGATTTCCTGTTCTTTCATAGCACTAGGAATGTAGAAGCATCCAATGACGAGGTCTGTTCCAAACTGTCCATCTTACTTACACAACTGTCCCTCGTTCCAAATGAGCAGAAAATACACAAAAGCGTCTCAGATATTTACTGACTGAGGAAAGAAAACTAGAGAATTGACTCTGAAAGTTAGGCAATATGTCCTTGGTTGTTTACAATTGTAGTCTACTCGATTCACACTTGGTTAAACATGTCAAACTGAATACTAAGCTGATTTCACCTTAGGATGAATGCTTCTACAACAGTTGTAAAAAAAAAAAAAAAAAAAAAAAAAAAAAAAAAAAATCCCTGGTGCTTGCTGTAGTTAATTCTGTGGTACCAGCCTTTAGTGCACATGGGTATTTTCCATGTTCTTTAAAGAGACAGCAGAGATTTATAAGATTCAGCATGTTCTCCCTTCCTCTTCAAAGCTTCGCCTGAGGCTCCCGAGTGCACTTAAACATATAAAAGTAACTAAATTAAATTTAACTACAGAAGCAGCAGATGTGGCTAAACTTTTTATTATTTAAGGAATATAGCCACAGTTCCCAAATCTGCCAGAAACATAAGGCAGCACTTTTTCTAATCTTGTAGCAAATCATGTGTAACCTTCATCCGTTTCTTCTTCCATAACCTGCTCTAAAATATGTTGATGCACTTTATCTTCCTGGTCTTCGGGAACACATTTGGGAATGAATATCATTCTTTGTCGGTATAATCACTTGCTAAAAAGAATAATTAGCTGTCACATATCCAATATAGTTTACTCTTGCCCAAGTGTTGAGATGAGGGGAAAAATTGGTTGGAACAATTTCTTTCATATTCATTCATTTGTTCAACCATTTTTTTTTTTTTTATTAAATGATCACCTACTCTGGGGATTCTAGGAATACCCATCTCATGAAAGATGATGATAAAGGTGAAAAGCTCCTTTTAGTTTCTGCTCATCCTTCTTTTCCCAAGGAAACCCATCTCCAAAACTTGTTCCCCGTGATTGTATAAGGTCCCTGACTCTGGGTTCTACACCAGAGACTGAGTGATTTGCGGGGGAGGGGTGGTGAAGGGAGACGGAGCCCATGCTCTGAACTTTGTCTTTGTACGTATCTCCTCTCCCCACCAAACCTGACTTGTTCCGTGTACTATATCTGCAACACTTTGTTACATGGCTGTTTTCTTTAAGGAATATGCTTTAGACTACCTGAGATATTAATGCTGTAGTCAAGAGGAGTTAGCAATGTGGCAATGTCATACAAAGTGACAACCCCCCGGGAGATTTTTGAGAAGAGGGCAATTTGAAATCAGACCAAGGTGTCACTTCCCTTTTCTATTTGAGAGAAGAGGAGAGGAGAAGAGAAAAAAGGGAGAGGAAAGAGGGAAAAGAAGGCTGAGAAAAGAGTGTACAAGGGGTTTCCAAGATGTGGGAGGGGTAGAAAGAGAAATTTAGGGCATTATAAAGAAATTTCAATTTATTTTGAAGTAGTAAAATGAGCCAAAGTCCTCTTTAAAAAGACCTGGAATTCCATTCCACCACACTCTACAACATATTTTTTAAAGCTGCTCCTTCATAAAATTGTGATCAAAATTTGAATATTCTCATTCACCCCCTTCCCCAACTTAACAATAAAAGAAAATAAATTTTAACTCTATTAAAAAGGAAATGGAGTAAACTCACATTGTTCCTAGGACTGAAATTCTGGAGAGAGAAGAGTAGCTTATTTACAATTTCTAAAGCTGTAACATGTAAATCTTTATACACAGGAAGACTAACTCAGAGGGAACGACATTGTTAAAAAAAAACAACCATCTGATTCAGTAGAAATGGAATAGCTGCATTTGACAGATGTGATAGCTGGGTTATCATATTTTTTTGGAAAGATAAAATGAGACTGAGGACTTAACTTTGACTCAAAGCATTTTTTTTCTCACCTACAAAGGAATGGCAAAGTAAATAAATTAAAAGTTAGGTTTAGGTCCCACGCCCTGACTAATCATTCTGGATGAGTACAGCAATAAGTTACTCTTTGTATGAACTTGACCCTTACTTATCTAGGGTACTTCATTTTGATTAAATCATACACAAGTATCCACAGGGCCAAATTGGGAGCAGAATTCAAATACAACCACAGCAACTACAGTGGGCGCATTCCTGTAGTGTCACTAAAGTTGTAGGGATAAGTCGTCCTCCCCATGTGTTCTACCCTGTGATATCCTTTGATTGCAGCGCCTTCTTCTATTCACCTCTCTCCTTCCCAGTGAATTTGCTACTACTATTTCATTTCCCCAGTTTTCCTCTGCCCCACACCCCCGAATAGAAGATGAAGCCCTGCAATGTAATGTAATGTAACTCTACTGCCACCTCCTTGTGGTCCTGGACATTTTTTATGGTAGTTTCTCAAATCCCAACTAGAGTAAACATTATATGATAATGCTCAGACATGTCACAGGTTTTTTTGTATGCAAAAAAAATTGTAAATGATAGCGTTTACTTAATTTAAAAGTGGAAAGTAATTGACATATTACTTGTTTGGTGATCTTTTTGCATCCATTATTATATTGCTTTAAAAAGCCTTTTAAGAATGGTACATTTATACTAAATGGCAAAACATATTTAATCAGAAACCAATTGGATTTTGTGCTAGTTGTGGTTATAATTCCCAAGTCAGAAAGAAAAAATACAAGTTTGTCCTAATTGATAAAATGAAAAATAAGTTTGAAATACCTTGTTTTAAGTATCAATCTTAAGTGAAAGTCTAGTAGAAGTAGATATTGACAGAATTTGTTAGGCCAATGATTTGCTATCATAATTGAAGAAATCCTTTTTATTTTCTGTATAGTAAAGAGTTAAATGCCTATACTGGTGATTATGAATTAAGGATTTATGAAAACTCTAATTAAAAGCAGAAAAAAAGAGTAGCGCATCCCTTACTTGCTCTACAGTATTATACAGGCTACATAACTTCAGCTGATCTTGCAAGATGCTTGTGAATACTAATGTTTATATGCATATAAAGTCCAGCATATTGCCTCCAATGGATAGAAACTCAAAAATGTTGATAACGATTATGGTAATTTTTATACTAGCTACTAGCTAATTTAAAATTTTTATTTAAAAAGTAAACTATACATCGATCCAATATTTAACAAGTACTAAATATATTTATTGAACTGTCTGTTATCTAATGTAACTCTTTAGTTATTCTCTTCAGGGGAATCATTACTGAGAATTTCTTATAAATCCTTCCTGAAATTTTTTATGCCTATATATATATAATTTTCTGTCCATATTCTTTTTTCAAACATGTATTAGGACATATTTTACACATTCTCTTGCTCTTTTCATTAAACAATATACTTTGGAGATCTTCCCATATCAAAACATTTATAATGATCATTATATTATACATCTAGCAAAGATTAATTTAGTATTTTTACTTTGTAAAAACAATCCCACTTTTAGTATCCACCGTAATTCTTATGGCCATCTTTTCATGGAACTCGTTTTCAGCCTTACTAACTACCATTGTTAGCATTTCAGAAAAAACATAATTACAAAGGAATCAGGAAAACACTTAGCCTTTCTATCAAAATCACTGTTCTCATGTCATTGAAATAAATTGTCTATGAAATGTATAAAATACTATAAAAATAAAAATATTATTGTTAAGAAAACCAACTCTTTAGAAACTGATTCTAAACAAAGTCCATAGAATGACTTCATATGTGAGTCATTAGATTGTTAGCAACTAAAATAAATGTATGAATAAAAGCATTAAGTGTGACTCTGATATATAATAACAAACTTTTTACTGAGAATTATATATATATATATATGTGTGTGTGTGTGTGTGTGTGTGTGTGTGTATCAAGCAGAATGCTCACATTTGACAAATTCTCGTTCAATCCTTATAACAACTCTTCTAGTTAGGTACTACTATTCTTTTTATTTTATAGATGATGAAAATGTTATAAAATCCTATGGACCTTAGAAAACAATGACTTAGAGAACTCAAAACTTCCAAGGTCAAAAACCCCTCTTATTTCCTTTTTTAAAAGTTATTTTTATCTTGAAGGTCACAGGCTGATAAGTTGAACCCATGCCTACAGGACTCCAGAGTCCATGCTCTTTATTACATATTTCACCCTCAGCCTACTCTCCCATAAGCCCTTTGCCTCGGCTCATTCCATGGCCATGGGATCTGGTGGAACTTGGGCACAAAGGAGAAACCACACATCAGTCATGATGGGTTGAGCAGGAGATCCCAATTCCTTCTTATTTTGGGGACTGTGCCAAGACATTATGTTGCTTCCCCTACAGAATTAATTGCAGATCTCAATTTTCATTGTCACTATTAAAAGCATTTATTAGCTGTTTATTTATAAGAGCTTCTGTATAAAGCAAGTTAAAGAGATTTTAAAATTTTCTAAGTCAAATGGCATTGCTATGGGTAGAAATAAAGGATATGTAGTCAAAGTAAGCATTAAACCACAGAAGTCAATGTAGAAATGCTTATCTTCTGAAAAAGGACAATTAAAATGTACAAATGTGTTCCCTATAAAACAACTTTTTCTAAAGTGTTTTAAAGTTCAAATTTGGAACTTTAGCATTCAAATTGGGGCTATTAGACATATCGCCAAGCAAATAAAATAGACATTAAAATTGAGGCAATAAATGCCTTTAAGGCCAGGGATGACCAGAAGCTACCCCTAAACTATTTGTTGGAGTTAAACTGCAAATAAGGGCTCATTCTAATACCTGTCGAGTTTGTAGTACCCAAGGCCACAGCGGGAGCTCTTACTATTAAAATACTCCATGGGAACAAACAAAAGATTAATTTTCCATTATAAATTGTTCAGTGATAGATAGGAGTTCCTTTAAAGTACACTTGGAAAATACCAAGCATCATTTTGTTTCATTTTCATATTCTGGTTTATCATGGTTTATCACATAAACCAACCCTGTTGGCCCAAGTTATCAAAAATATGTCCATTTGTGTGTGAGCCATGTGTTTTTTCAGATGTAGTAAAAATATTGTGACTATAAATTGTTCCATTGGTATGAGTTAGAGGCATAGTCTACAGTAACTTTTAGAAAGAGAAAAAAAATCCTCTTTTTATTTCCTTTTTAAAAATTTATTTTTTATTATAGTTAACTATATCCCATTAGCTTCAAGTCTATAATATAGTGATTAGATATTTATATACCTTATGGTTGATCACCAGGATATTACCCTGCAGTTATTATGATATTATTGACTATATATACTATGATCTTACATCCCCATGACTATCTTTATAACTGGTAGTTTGTACTTCTTAATACCCTTCGCCTTTTTCACCATCCTCCACACCCTCCCATCTGGCAATCATCAATTTGTTCTCTATCTATGAGTCTGTTTTTGTTTTGTTTTGTTTATTTTCACAATTTAAAATATCCCCCTTTATCACAAAGGGCTAGAAATGTACAAACATAGTAATACTGGCTATTAAGATATACAAATGTGATTAGAATCATGTTGTGTGTTTTTTTAATTCTGAAATGATCCTTAGGAATTATCTGGTCCTTAGGAATTAGTTTTAAAATAATCCAGTGATAGCAGTCTAAGAAGTCTAGGGGAATGATATTGGACATATGTTGATAATTGTGGAAGCTGAATGATAGGTACATGAGATATATTCTTCTTCTTCTTATTGCATATGTTTAAAATTTCAATGATAAAAAATATTTTAAAATAATAGGGAAGGTATCATGTAGGCCTAAATATTTATGAAACTACTTCTCAATGATGATCTAAAGTTTCTACTATCCTGAGATTAAAGGCTAAAAACTTGAAAATGTATCTAGTTAGAACTTAAAGAATAAATATGTTATTTTTTTCACTTACTCCTTCCTCTGTATACAATTGAAGCTTTACTAGTTTATTAGTATTAGGGGAGCAAAGTTTGTTATCAAATGGTTTTTCTTATTTTCTTTCTTCCTTTTTAATGCACTTTATTTTACCTTCTCTGAATACTTAATGCACAGGTAAAAACTCTTAGTAAATAAATAATCATTCCCTAAAGCTATGCAATTTAAAATGCATTTATAAAGGTTATGGGTCATCATTTATGGTAATGGAGTGTGAACAAACAAATTAACTCCAAGTATGAAGGGAAAAAACTGGTTCCAGGCAGCAAGCATAAAACTTTTATTAGTCTTTGAGATGTTGGTCCCAAGAACATGCAGGAGCCAGGAGTCTGCTTGCCACAGCCACCGACCACCCACAAACCCTCCCCCAAAGTCTTGTTCAGTACTTTATCATCATTGCTGTTTGGGCTTGCAAACGAGGCATTTATTAAGAAGGGAAACCAAGTTTTACTTTGCCATGTCAGAACAGGAAGATAGCAAACATAGAAAAATGAATTTGCCTTCAAGTAAACTACTTCAAAGTAAAATTCCCAGAAAACCCAGTGGACGTATCTTCATTTGCAATATCCAGGAAAGGTTAAGTAACTCGCTGGGGGACACACCCTGAATTAATTGCATAGCCCAAACTGGATTCCAAGTCTTCTAGTTTATATGGTGCAGCAGTTTCTGAACTCTGGGAATGAGCAATGGAAATGGATTCTGTACTTATAAATTTACTAGCAGACCATTAAAGTCAATAGAAGAAATATATACATTGCAGGGTTTTTCTCCCTCTAAGGTATAAATATATTTAAAATTTTGAAACTTTAGCGGGTTGAACATATTTACCTAAGGGAGGGTTATATATTTTACATTGATGGAATAGTTGAGAAAATTATTGCCTTACTAATTTCTATATATGATGATTTCCTTGACATGTCCTAGAGAAGATTCTTTTGCTTTATATAGAGAGATAAGTTAAAGAACTATTAAACTTAACTAGAAGGGCATCAATCAGAACGATATGTTCATTTAAGAGGAAATATTAATATTCTATTCATCCTTTAACCTACTTTGTAAGTTTTTTTTTTTTTTTTTTTACAGCCATTGGTATTCTCATTAATCCAGATCTAAGGGTCACAGTTACCCTCAGAGTTCATCAGAGAGCAAAGCAATTTCCTGAACCAGACCGTCAAGTTCAGGTTTAATCATAAAACATGGGTTTTATTCCCAAGACTACCTTTGTAAAGCAAGTGATTAAGGCTTTGTCTCATGGGATCCCCAATTAATCCAGGAAAAGGAAATTGCCTTTGCCCTGAATGAGTAACTGCTGATAGTCTGGCCATGGGATCTTTTTTTCCAAAGCATATTAACATTTAAATAACAATTTTAAAATTTAATTTATTTTCCAATTATATTTGACATACAGTATTATATTAGTTTCAGTGTACAACATAGTGCTCAGACTTTTATACCCCTTATGAAGTGATCACCCAGCTGACACTATATATAGTTATTACAATGTTATTGACTATAGCCCTCATGCTGTACTTTATATTGCCATGACTATTTTTATAATTGGCAATTTGTACTTCTTAATCTGGCCATGGGATCTTGATTAACTAGATTATTGACAGCATTAAAAGTTTTTTCTCAAATTAAGTCAATAAATGAATCTCCTAACCAAATAATCTTTTCAACTGTCATGGACATTTTAACACATTTCTCAATTCTCATTGATTTTCCAATTGTAGAAAATGAAAGTTACATTTGACCCACTCAGCTGCCTTATGTTTGCAGAATCCTTTCAGGCAGAAGTTGAATTTTTAATTGACTGGAGAACAACCCCAACTGTTTCACCCATCTACCGTGTGGGGTTCCACAGCTGGTAATGAATATTTACATTGCAAGTATTAGAAATAGGATATTCTGCAGAAATTAAGTATGTTTTTAAAATTTAAGGATCCATATCTGAACCCATGTTATTTTACTAATTTCTTTTTACCTTTTTAAAATTAACTACTGAAAAATTGTGAATTACATGCATGACTTGCATTTGTGGCTAGAACACAGCTCCGGGTTCTGCCCTGCTACTTCAGCCTCCACTTCCGTGGACTTCTTTATCCATATCTTACATTGATGTAAATATATGCTGTCGACTTTCAATTACCTGTGCAAATAGAGACTTAAAGATATATATTCCAGGTAATTCATAACTAAATTTAACTATTAATTTGTATCCTTTTTCATTCAACCTTTTCCTTCCAATGCTATCTTTAAATAAAATAATCTGGCTTGGGATTTATTCCTTTCCCCTCCCTTTTGAAATGTGGCCTGTACAAAGGAAAGCATGAGAAAGGGAATACCCGATGGGGAAGGAAAAGAAATAGGAAGCCAGAACGGATGAGGAACTAAGTTGTCTGCTCTTAAGTGATAGATATCAGGTGACCTTCAAGTCCCCTTTATGGATTCAATAGTGCTTATCAATAGCCTGATATATAAGGCCCTTAGTTGACATTGAGGAGAAGTAACCAACACCACCATCTTCTTTTCAGTTTAGTTGACGTACAATGACTCTTATTGTATTATATTACATTGGCTACCCAAGTGTCACATTAGTATCATGAAAAAAGTCTTATGCGAGAACAAAATTGGAAAATATCCTCACTTTACATAGAGAAGTAAAAAAAACATGCTGGAGGAAGGAGAAAAGAAGTCAAACTCATTTTGAATAAACAGCCTAAATTAGAGCCAGTTTACAGTGTGTAGGCTAATGGTACACCAAAGCTCAAGCAGCAAGAATCCCTGAGCATGGCAAGGGCAAGAACTACGATGGCCCCCAAATAAAGTCTTTATAATTAATATGGAATATTTATTTCATGCCAGTTCCATTTTAGGGGGCAGGGGGTACCCTTGTCCAAGACCTCTTAGCTGGTAATGTCAGAACATATCATTCTAGGCTTAAATAAATTTAAAACATTTAAACAAATAAAGTTGTCCTTTAATAATAATTAAGTGCTGAATTAAAAGACTTCCCTAATGGTCTCAAAACCCTTACTGCGAAAGATTGATTTTGGGAAGCACAATGGGGAATAGTCCAACCATTACAGAATCAGGTAGGTGCCAGATAGGCTAAATTAAGTGGATGCTTCTGAAATTAATAAGAGTCATACCTAAAAGAGAAATTAGGGAGTTATTCTTGAGAGAAACAGATATTACCTCCCCCACTGAATTCAGAGACTTTCTACTAATAAGGAAGGTCTTTTTCAAAGTTAGGCCATAGGAAAAATTAATTAAAAATAAATAAATAAATGAATGAATACTTTAAGCTTTTTTATACTACTTCTCATTTCACACTCAGCCAATCTTTCTAATTATGAGACTTCTTTCCTTCTGTGCAATACTAATAGCACAGCCCACAGTTCTCAGGCAAAGGCATATCTCATCAAAAAGAAATTTTTCCTACAGGAATAGCATTGTATAGCTATACAATGCCTTTAAACCTTTTTCTTAAAAAGAAAAAATCTGTATCCATTCATTGAATCTTCTTAAAGATACTCTGACGTAAGTAGAGAAGTTTCATCATCATTATTTTAGATGAATAAAATGAATCCCAGAGAGAGTAATGGAAGGAAGGCCAGGTACTCTGTTTTAGTTAAAGAAGCTTAACTTTCAGGTCCTCTTACCAAGTCTTCTCAAAGACCCTCATTCACTCTTGATAGACTTTCCTCCTTTTATTCATCCCTTCTTCTCTCTCTTGTTCCTTTTGTGTTCTAAACAAATCAAAAGCTGGTCATTTTCCTTTAAGGTAATATTCTCACCAGTAGAAGAAGTGCCCAGATTGCTCACCACACCTGCCGTCTTGGTGCCTTCAGCTTCCCAGGGCAGACATTAATTATCTTAAAATGTCTAGAATTATTTTTTTGTCTAAGTTTATGTCCATTGTTTTGATTTGCTCTGAAGTTTTTATGGAAACGTGTGTTTGTTGATGTATACTATGTCTTTGCTCTCTGTAACAATGCAGAATGTGGCAGTGGCCCCAGGTTCAACTGACAGGGTTGCTAACGGTGATGGGATGCCTGGAGATGAACAAGCTGAAAATAAAGAAGAAGAAGATAAATCCGGGGCTGTGAAGTTCGGATGGGTGAAAGGTGTGCTGGTGAGAAAGCTCCTCTGTTTACAAATGAAAATGATCCATTCAGTGTTCTAGTAGACTGTTAACAAGGCCTGAACACCAGGGTTACGCTGCACTATCACTTCTCATGTCCCTTTCAACATCCTTCCATCCACAGGTAAGATGCATGCTGAATATCTGGGGTGTCATGCTCTTCATTCGCCTCTCCTGGATTGTTGGAGAAGCTGGAATAGGTAAGCATTTTCCCCCTTTCTTATATAAAGTTTTATATCAAGTTTAAGCTCAAAAGCAGTTTGTGTTCACCATTAATGCTGAATGTGAGATGAAGGTCACAGAAGAGCATTTGTACTCTCGCTTTGCCTCTTAGACATGTTTGTCAGAGAGGAAAGGTGAAGCATTAACTCTTGGGCGACTGGAATTTTCCAGTTTGCCAACCAGATAAGTGCTCAAGGAAATATTTCTACATTTTCATAGAGTTTTAGGTGTACAGGTAGAGAGATACACATTCATATTAAATAATAGTATTCATATTTGTGACATACTGACATTTATCAGAGTATCCCCCTTATGATTATTGGCAGAACTTCACTAAGTAAAAAATAACTTGAGGAAAACAAGAGAAAATGTGACCTGACAAATAAAAATGCTGAATTGTTGAACATTTTCCAAAGAAAATAATTCTGTTCATTTCAGGTATCAGCAGTAAGAAAACAAAGGTTAATAAAGTATTGCCAGATGGAAGCTTACAGTGACAGATAAAATGACTCAGGTCATATATATATAGCTCTTGCTAATTTTTCTAAATGGAAAATGAATGTTGAAATTATTATGAGTGATTATTTAATGTTTAAATATTATATTCTATTTAAAGTATTATTTCCTGTGGCAAATCTTTTTATTGAAAGTATATTAATAAAAAATTTATATAAAAATGTATTTGAATTTTATCAAAGTTCCTGATTTAATGTGATAAAAATTAATAATGGTGTTCTACTCTATATATGGAAAAGACATTATGGATTCACTCTTAGGGAAGACTTACAAATCATTAGTATCAAGAACATAGACATTTGGATATGCTTTCAGATACTATTCCAGAATGTATCTCACTTCTCATTCAAACGGTACTTGGTCATTATTTAATACCTTTGCTCCTCAGAACACATTCAGAATCATCAGAAGACTAACTTGGAAAAAAGAAAGGGCTGGGTTGTAAATTGAAAAACTGGAACCTGTTCCCATAGTTTTTCCATGTTTCATGTTTGGCAACGGCTGGGCTCCTGACAAAGGGCTGCTTGCTGGCTTTATGATGCATGTCACATGAATGCTTACAGCCGCAGGGTCCCAGCTAAGTATATGCTGTTCCATGGAAAATCTGCATCTTAATATTGCCAAGTTTGTGCTCCAGGGTTTCATGCAAAATTAGGTTTCTAAGGGCAGATTAGTGACTTATTGAGATCATCAAGAAACATTACTTTGTTTGGAGGTGTGAGCATAGCCAAGGGCAAAAGTAATTCTTTTTAATGCAATTTATTTAACATCCATATGTTGGGCTATAATCTGAACTTTAATCAGATCTTACATTACTCTTCACAGTCAATCCAGTTTCATGTTTATTGCAACGCTGTAAAAGAGGAAGAATCCTATCTTCTGCTAAACTGCTTATTACGCTTTCAGACATCAGTCTCGTTTTAATAAAGACCTTTTACTTAAATAGTTCAGTCCTACTTTAGAAGAGAGAGAGTTCTACCTGCATGGCTGTTAAAATAAATTTTACACTACCCTTTCTTTTAGTTCTCAGACAATAGACTTTAGTGAGTAGTAGAAACTTACTACTACGCTTACTCAGTTTTACTGGCCTTTGCTCTAAACTTAAAGCTAAATGAGTTCATTAAGTCACCACCTGGGTCCCATTTGAGTCCCCTTAATTGGGTAAGAAAAGAAACAGTACAAATAGTTTCTTTTTGCTTTGGGGATAGCTTGGAGAAGAAACCTGAATACTCTAAGCCCAGACCCTGGGAAGAAAGCCAGAAGAAAGCTGGAGCCAGGAGTAACTAACTGTAGCCCTTAGGTAACCATTCTGGAGTCATGAGTGTTGGCTGTCTTGTCCCCAAAAGCAAATGGTAGAATGAGCCAATAATGCCATCTCCTTGTTCTTCTCTGCCTTGGAGACTGTGGCTGGGGCCAGATAGTTTCCCCTAAACTTAACTATCTGGCAGGGAAGAAGGGTGTGAAAAGCGGGTATGACCAGAAGCAAGTAATTTATACTCTGTGAGGCTCGTTTTCTCATCTAAAAATTAGGGAGCTGGATTAATGGTTTCCCAATCAATTCTTTGAAGATAATGCTAAAGAACCTTGCTGAATAGGCAGGCACAAATTGAGACAGGCTGAGGATAGTGCAATAGTTTTCAGACTGTGGGATGCATAAAAATTACCTGGGATATTAAGTTATAAAACTGTAGAATCCAGGGATTCACTCTGAAAGATCAAGCTCAGGTAAGTATGGGCATTTTTAATAGGTGCTCCAGGCATTTTCTGGAGTAGGTGATTAGATGACTGTGCTTTGAGAAAACTATGAGCTAAATGTTCTCTACTTTACTTTTTAGCCTGGGATTTTATGTTTGTGAGAGAGAAACAAATCCCTCCACTGTTTAAAATGAATAAAATTTATTTCAGGATTTCATATGGTTTACATAGATGTTTGCAATGCCAAAGGATAAATTAAGAATTGTTGGGAAAATAGAGGCAAGGGGAAAACTGTGGTAGGGAAATAAAATCAGAGTAGGTTTAATACCCTGAAATGCAAACTATATGGTTCTGTGTAGTTGTTGGAGTGAGCTAAACATTTGGTCAAACTTACTCAAAACTAAGTCAAGAGCAAAATGATGTGCAAAAGGTCAAAAGAAATCACTTTAGAGGCACAAAGAACTGAGGCTACATAGTGATGAAGAGGTGATGCTCACCCCAGGAAGCCTGCAATAGATGTAAAAAATTTAGTGCAACGATTTCTTAGAACACCACACTTAAGAATGTACAGGTGCCAAAGCAATATGGTCCGAGTTTGCATGTTTTACCCATAGTTAGCCTCTTCCTACTGCACCTGGAAAAAGCCTAGAGACCTGTGCTAGAGCCAGGGCGTTCCTGTTTCTTCCCTTAATCTCCCTAGACTTCCATTTCTCCTGGGGGCTGTCCAGAGAGATCACAACCTCTCTTGGCTGATTACCCTTCTAATCATTCTTGGAACTAGAGAGCCTGCCAACACTTATGGAGGGTGGCAAATTGTGGGAAGGCAAATTATATGGAGGAACTAATAGAAGATAAGTTTATGTTCCTCTGGTACTAATTCCAGCTGATAATGGTCTAGACTTGTCTCTGGCACCTTCACAAATTTATGTCCTGTGTTTAGGCAAATAGAGGGAAGTATCTGCTTCTTTTCAACTACCTTTAGCTCAAAATAATCCTTAGCTGAGAGCACTGTTGCCTTCCTTTGAATTTTGGTTTACCACTCTCTCCTCGTAATCATGGACTTCTGTACCATAGATCCTGGAGGTCAGCTTTCTTCATTTTGTTTGTTCTTTGTATTTCTCATGTTGTCTAACACGTAGCTGGATAGAGAGTAGGCTTTTAATAAGCAATAGCTATTATGACTATTGTGGATCAGATCACAAAACACTGCCACTGATTGTGGACTGTGTTCTATGCACAATGCTGGCCACTTCACACATGCATTCTTTCTCATTTCACTGCCATTTTGGCTCAGAAAATTAACTTGTTAAAAGTCACATAGCCAGTGAGTGAACGTAGTTCAATTTGGTTCTTTCCATATTACTTATCTGCCCGATGAACAATTTGTTAGATTGTATCTAATTTCCCACTCCTACACAACCAAATGTATATGAAGAGATAGTTACCTGGAAAGATGAACATTTACTCTTTAGTTATATTAACAGCTTGGTAGTGTATAGACCAGCGGTTCTCAACCTGTGGGTCGCGACCCCTTTGGCGGTCGAATGACCCTTTCACAGGGGTCGCCTAAGACCATCCTGCATAGCAGATATTTACATTATGATTCATAACAGTAGCAACATTACAGTTATGAAGTAGCAACGAAAATAATTTTATGGTTGGGTCACAACATGAGGAACTGTATTTAAAGGGCCAGAAGGTTGAGAACCACTGGTATAGACCAATTACTATGTGTATAGGTGTCTTTAGAACTTCATCATCATCATCAGTGAGGTTCATGTTAAATTTTGACCAGCCATAGTTGCTTCATTGTGTTCAACTTCACACTCCGCATCTTAGCTCTTGGGTTTGTAGGATCTGTGCTGCTATTGACAGAAAACTTCAGAACTGAGCACTTACTCTGTGGCAGTTGTTAGGCTCCCTTGTTAACGCAAATGTGGTCCTTTGGTGATTCCCCTAGACTTGCTGGTTTTTATGCAAACGACCTAATGGATTGTTCCATCAATTAATTGCCTTTATTTTTCCTCTCTCAACTGAGGTCTTGGTGTGATTATCATCGGCTTAGCCGTGACAGTGACTGCTATCACAGGTTTATCCACCTCTGCTATTGCCACAAATGGATATGTCAGAGGAGGTAATTAAACTTGTGACCCGCATGATCATTTGTAAGGTAAAGGCAACACAGGCTCAAATAGTTCACCACTGACCTTTCTGGAGTGTTTTTAAAGGTAATCCAAGTTTCCTCCCCAACCCCTCCTCAGGCAAGAGAGATGCAAGAAGAATGGGGAAGGATTTAACCTTTGTCAACCCCCCAACTTTCTCATTCATTCCTCTCAAGCAAGAGAGAAGGTCAAATGTCATGTTTTCTCTTTTCACAGCCAGGGTAGTTTCTCTCCCAGGACATCAGCACAAGTCAGCGTTTCCTTTCCAGGGCTGCAGTTTAGACTGTGTTTACTTCTGGAAACCATCCTTCATCGTAATGAGCAGTCCTCTGACTTGATCTGTATGCCAGGCAAGCCAGTTTCTCTTTAGCACAAAGGAACTCCGTTGTGGCCCAAGGCTTGGACATGAAGACTTAAACAAAAGGCCGTGTAGTTTGTGGCCATATGGAATCCAAGGAAGAAAAGTAAAATGTGCTATCTTTTATCTTTCATTGCTAACAGGTCTTGGAGTTGTCATAATTCTTCTTTCCACCATGGTAACCTCTATTACTGGGTTGTCAACTTCTGCAATAGCAACTAACGGGTTTGTGCGTGGAGGTAAACTTTCTAAGATATCTAATGCTCTCATCACTTACTACGGGTAGGCAAAACTTTTTATATACTTTCTTTTTTATGGGAACAAGGAAGTAGCCCAATGTTCTTGAAGCCTGGCTAACTCTTTGGATGATCTGGATGCTGAAGGAAACATGAGGTACTGTGAGTATAGACCCGGCCCACCCCTGGCCAGCTGTGGTCTCTTCTCTAACGGACTCTCTGGCACATTGCAGGTCCCGGTTTCCAGATGCTCAACTTCCTTGGGCAAATGGTTTATTTTTCAGGCTGGTCTGCACTCTGCTTCCTGGTGTTTCCTGGAAAATCATTCCTGGACACGATTTTCATTTTAAAGTTTAGTACATTTCAGGTGTTTCCCGGACCTTCGTGGAATGGGATTCTTTAGAACATTTCAGGTTTCTCATGCGGAGACTGAACCTTCTGTGACAAGAGGCAGACTGCTGCCTCCTGACGTACTGGGGACTTCTTGAAGTACTGGAGCCAAACACTTTTCTTGGGGCATTTTGCAGGTCTTGGAGTCATCATCATTGGCCTGAGTGTGGTAGTGACAACACTCACAGGTATTTCTATGTCTGCCATTTGCACAAATGGAGTAGTAAGAGGAGGTAAGCCGATTCATTTACCTATGACTGCAAGCTTGGTTATGAATTAACATCTAGAGTTGATTTAATGTTGGGAGTAAAAATTTTATATTGATAATTAGCCTCCAAAGCCTTAACATAAGACAAAATAACCCAAAATGTAAGGAGTAAGGCAGCGTTCTTCTCAACTAATATTAAGAGATCTCCAGAAAAGATTTCTTCAACCCATTTCCAGTGATTGAACATGTTTACAAAGTAGAGAGCGACCAGGTGTCTAGAAAGAAGGCATTTCTTTGTGCCTTGGACAAGCCCTGCTGGCTCTCTCCCAGGTCCCCTCAGCATGTGTCTTCTCCAGTGGCCCAGCTGTCACTGCTGAAACATCCCACTCTGTCCTCAGAGCTCACCCAGCACTATGCTTCCAGTGTCCAACAGCCATGAGAAGATCTTTGAAAAGAAAAACAAACAAAACAAGGTTTCTTTCAAATTATCCAGGAACAAGCAGGCCTAAACAGAAAACGAAGTGCCTAAAGTTGATCAATGTCCTAACTTCTTTCTTCCCCCTTCCACTCTGCTTTGGTTCCTCAGGGTTTCTGTTTGGGTATCTTCCCCAAGTCTCCCCACCCAAGAGCTTCTAAAACACTGTGCTTCCCACAACACACCTCCTCTCATAATTTCTGTGTGGCTCTCATTTTGACCAAGCCTAAGTAACTGGCTAGACAAATTATTTAGTGTAATATGGGCAAAGGAAATAATGGGGATTTGCCCCACTGAAATAGGTTACATTTTCAGAGAGGACTTTGACCCCTTAACCCACAGGAGTGACTATAGTGGAGGAAATTCCTTTTAAGTAAAGATCATTTGTTTTGTTTTTAGACACGTTTGTTCAATGTCATTTCCCTACCAATTCTGTCTACCTCTAAGACAAGCTCAGTATAGGAAGTTATTAATTTACTATGGTCTGTGATAATATCAAGTTATCCAGGCCTCTCAACATCTAGTCTTTTTTACCTTCACTGGCAACTCTCAGTACCCTTTAAGCAGTTAACTAATCCAGCTCAGTATTTCATGTGCACAGAAGTACACAGCCATATATAGAGCTACCTTTTCAAGGTCCAAGGGAGAATTGTTCTAAGCCCTCCCTACCTTTCTTCCCATTTGTCACCTCCATACACATAGAGATATTTGGCAATAATCATGCCTTCTTGAACTAAAAACATTAAAAAAACCAAGTATGATTTATAGAGTGGATAATACACAGAACTATACAGATACCTTTTTCACATAGCAATTATGTACCAGAAAATTATAACAGAAAGAGAGTTAGAATAGCAATGATAAACTTCACCTATTTCATTTTCTGCTAGCCCTGCCTGGTTTTGGAAATTTCAGATATAAAATTTTACTTCAGTTACATTATTGATTTGAAATTTCCAATGAAATTTTATAAAAGACAAAGCATTTTGGGTAACATTTGCTGTATTCTTGTTTATAACATTTGTGTTTAATTAGGTTTCAGTAAGTTGGATTTTAATGAGTCAGGATAGCTCTATTGTAGATAATATACAAAGTGCAAGGAAGGTTTAAGCTATTCATTAAGGTGACATAGATTCCTAAAATTATTAAGAAAATATAATCTTTTTATTAGAACAATTAATATTTTAAATGTTCTCGGATGTTCAGAATTATTTTCCCATATAAACTAAATCCCTTATAAAATAAATAAACTAAATCCCTTAGCGGTTCCTCATGTAAAGCATGTTGTTTCTGTTTCAGGTGGGGCCTACTATCTCATCTCCAGGAGCTTAGGGCCAGAGTTCGGTGGGTCTATAGGCTTGATCTTTGCTTTTGCCAACGCAGTGGCTGTTGCTATGTATGTGGTGGGATTTGCTGAGACTGTGGTAGACCTTCTTAAGGTAAGTAAAAGCTCTTCTATTTTTATCCAAGCAAGATAATTTGGCTTAATTTGCTTTTTCAGGGCACTAGGGCATATTATTATGGCAAGATGAGAAGAAATAGATTTATTCTGCAGAATGTGGAACTTGGATATAGTTGAAGAAGCCCTAGGCTTGACATTAAAACTGACTTAAGCTAGAGCATTGGCCTGCGGATTGAAGTGTCCCCAGTCTGATTCCAGTCAAGGGCACGAGCCTCGGTTGCAGGCTCTTCCCAAGCCCAGGCCCTGGCCAGGGCTTGTACAGGAGGCAACCAGTCAGTGTGTTTCTCTCGCATTGATATTTCTCTCTTTCCCTCTCTCTTCCACTCTCTAAATATCAATGGAAAAATATCTGGTGAGCATAAAAAAAAAATCTGACTTAAAATCCTGGCTCTCACATTTACCAGCTGTTGGACCAATCCCTCTATTCATCTAAATCTTGTTTTCCAAATCTTTAACATGGACTAATACTCTTCTATGCATTTTATAGAAATTTGGTACAGATGAAATGAAATAATGTACATGAAATACTGTATAACATACAGTAAATAATGAGTATTATTATCAGCAGCAATATAGTAGTCCCACCCTCTTTACTGAGAGTATATGCCTGAAACTGTGGATAGTACTAAACCTTACATATACTATGTTTTTCCTATACATATGAAACCTATTGTAAAGTTTAATTTATAAACTAAGCACAAGAGATTAACCACAATAACTCAATAAAATAGAAAAATTCTAAGAATATGCTATAATATGTTATATAAATGTGGTCTCTTTCAAAATACCTTATTGTACTGTAGTCACCTTTTCACTTAAAGGAAGCTCTCTACAACTTTGACTTCTCTTTGGCATATCCGAATTGCCAGCATCACTACCCTTGCACTGTGAAACCATTAAGCAGAATAGGTTACTTGAACAAAAGCACCAAGATATCGTGATAGTTGATCTGATAACCTAGAAGACTACTGTGTGACTGACAGGCAGGCAGGTAGTGTATACAGCATGAACACACTGGACAAAGGGATGATTCACATCCTAAGTAGGACAGAGCAGACAGCACAAGGTTTCATCATGCTACTCAGAACAGCACTTAATTTAAAGCTTATGAATTGTTCATTTCTGGAATTTTCCATTTAATATTTTTGGACCATGGTTGACCATGGGTAACTGAAACTATGGAGAGGGAAACCACAGATAAGGGCAGGGGGACTACTGTATTACTATTATTATTATAGGTTTACAAAGAGAAAGAAAGTTCAAACATTAGAATAACCCATTGCAGAAAACTAGGCATTTCCTAGTTTAGGTGCCCCATCTAGGTGGTATATATGTGTGCATGCGAATTAGTTGGTATATGACCTATCTTCTAGTCCTCTTTCTGTGATAGTGATAGCATTCACTGAGTTTAATTGGTAACATATTTATTTTAAAATTAGATGAATAAATGAGTGGGTCATACGGTTCATAAGGTATGCTCTCTTCAAGAGATGCATTGCCTGCTTTGTGTAGTTTGTTCTTTAATTGAATAACACTTATATTCCAATATTAACTTTGGAAAACACTAATTTTTATTCCTCTAGAATTTCTCTGACACACAAAAATAACAAGTCATTCTTCTGAAACAATACATATGTGTATCTACACATACTTTTCCTTAGTGCTATAATAGCTTCTAAAGCTGTAATTAGAATGAATCTCTAAAATGTCCAACTCCTAACTTTGGCTATCAAAGGCCTGTTATCCTAGAAAAGAATAA
The DNA here is from genome assembly GCF_014108235.1 of Myotis myotis. Taxonomy (NCBI): domain Eukaryota; kingdom Metazoa; phylum Chordata; class Mammalia; order Chiroptera; family Vespertilionidae; genus Myotis; species Myotis myotis. The sequence goes on from NW_023416313.1 coordinate 165,671,174, forward strand.
TGTTAGGTTCTTTATCTTCTCAAATTCATGAGCACTTCATTTTTCTATCATCCTGTATGGCCTCAGACAGTAGTGTATAGTATCTCATCTTACTGTTAAATGATACAATAAATACACAAGGGGGAAAAAAATAAAAGATCCATCTCTAACCATTTTTGTGATTTTTTCTCCCCAGGAGAGTGATTCAATGATGGTGGATCCAACCAATGATATCCGGATCATAGGCTCAATCACAGTGGTGATTCTTTTAGGAATTTCAGTAGCTGGAATGGAATGGGAAGCAAAGGTGAATTTCACAAAATGAGGTTATCAACAATTGATGGTCAGGCCTGGAACAAGTTGCAGGGACAGAAGGAGGCCCATATTTAAAAAGAATTGCTATTATTACTTGCTATGGAAAAGCTGCAGGCTAGCGCTAGGGTGAAACACCAAGCCCTCAAAGCATGACATCCAGGTGGTCTTGACTCACAGCTCACGTGTGACATGATCAGATCAGTGCTTTGTCCTTGTTTATGTATCATCACAGTGACACAACCACCACGGTTGGTGCCATCTTCATGCCCAGATCCCCTTATGATCATAGCATCTGTACATGCTGGCGGCCTGTGTTTCTCCATCACACCCCTGGTAGCCCCTTTCAAGGTGGCTATGAGTGCTGAAACTCAAAAGAAATGGCAAATGTGTTGGAAGAAGGTAATAGAAGCAGAAACTATCATTCTCTGAAATCTAGTACTTCAGTAGCAAATTAGAGGGCATCACAGGCCTTGGAACTAGAGAATACCTGGATTTAAAGAGTAGTAAAACAGTAAACTTCTAAATGATGGGGAGCGTGTTTTCTGATTGCTTTGTAACTATACAGTGGCTGGTCTAATTGAAACTGAACTTATATACCTGGAGATGGAGTAACGAGACTACTGATGTTCACTGGTTAGGAAAAGCCAAAGCCTTCCATCTATAGAAAGCAATAGGAAACATTTCTACATGGCACTTATTTATGGGTTAATCATTCACACATTAAACAAAAATTGATTAAGTACTTGTCCTGGGCATTCTGCTAGGCACTGGATATTCAGCTCTGAATAAAACAGGCACAATTCCTACCCTAGTTGAATACATGGTCTATGAGGATCTGAGTAATAATCAAGGAGATAACAAGTACATATAACATGGTAAATTGTCAAAGTACTATGAAGGCAATAAGCAGGGCACTGAGATAGAAAATAATGGGAAATCTACTTTCAAGGGCTTTATTCCCTGAGGGCAGCAATATAGTTTCATGACAATAGAGGGTAGAAGTTAAAGTTCTGCTGTTAGAATGCCCAGATTCTAATCTAGTTTATAACCATATGACCCTTAGTAAGTTGTTTAATTTATCTTTATGACTCAGTTTTTTTTATCTTTAAATGCTGATAATACTACCTACTTCTAAAAGAATACTGATAAAGTTAAATTTGCAGCTGTTATATTATAAACCCTTGGTGAATGTTAGCTATTATTGCTTTAGATCCAGTGGTCATGAAAGGCCTGTCTGAGGGGGTAACTAGAACTGAAAGGATAAAAAGAAGGAAATAGTTCTGCAAAAAGAAGTGCCTTCTTAGCAGAGGGAACAGCATGTGGAAATGCCAAGTCAATAAACACCCTGAAATGTATGGGAAACTAAAAATAGACAATTTGGCTGGTCAACTTTGCAGGCTGCTTGTGCTGGGAACACATTGGCAGACCAACATCAAATACACTAAGTGTCCAGGGAATTCTATGAGTCATTCTGTGTTCTTGTACTTCTGCAGTTAGCACTGGGGATGGGAGGAATCCATGGAGTTCTGCCTAAAAAGGAAATAAGCTCTATTAATGTTAAAAATTGGGGTTTCACTTATATTCCTGAGGACACTGCAGTGAGTTACCTACTTAGTACTTAGAATGTTCTTGTAATGTCACTTTCAAGTGTCCAAGCACATACTCCCATTGAAAATGTAATATGTATACTCAGGTCAAATAAGGCTTATTAAGAAGTCATTTCATTAGGATCTACTTGTTACCTACGCTGGGCAGTAGAGTCTCAACTGCAATAATGAGATAGAGTATTTCGTCAGGGGAACATAACTTTCATGGTTTTGCACAAAATTGTTAAATAAATCTAACTTGGCCTCCTTTTATTTTGCCATTCTAGGCTCAAGTGATCCTTCTGATCATTCTTCTTATTGCTATTGCAAACTTCTTCATTGGAACCGTCATCCCATCCAACAATGAGAAGAAGTCCAGAGGTTTCTTTAACTACCAAGGTACAGTTGACAAATGAGTTGCTTTGCAATAAATAGCTCTCCGTTGCTCACCTCCATCAGCATCCCTGTAACCGCCACTCCAGCCTTGGAATTCCCGTGTGATCCAGGGAAGAGCCAGAGGTTGGATTCAGGAGAGCCAGCATGAGTCTCAACCCTGCTGCTTACCAGCTGGAAGGCTCACCTAACATGCTTGGGTCTCAGATTTTCCTGATAAGCTGATAATAACAACTTCCTGAGGGGATCTTTAAAAAGCAAGTAAGATAGAGGATGTAAAAGTGTCTTGAAAACCTCCAAGTGCTAGACAGCTTGTTGCTGTCTTAAGAGTAGAAGCAGAGTGCGCATGCAAAGGAGGAGGAGAAAGCTCAAGACCGTTGGTTCAACCACTGAGAGCACTAAAGGAAAAAACAACCATTTTTTTTTCACTGCTAGACTTTTTTGCACCTTGCTTTTTAATAGCATTGCCTAGTATCATTGTTGGGTTTTCAAGCATAAAAGACTGTAGGAGTTACTTCCTGTAGCATCCTGAGATAGTGCCACTGGGCATGGAATATGACTTCTCTCTCCTCTTCTACCCCACAGTTGCATTCTTGCCTAGCTTCCCACTCTAGCTTACTCATGGATCCACTGCTGAGATTTTACAAAGATTTCCCTTCATTTGCTCAGTTGTCAGGATTCATTTCCTTTTTATATGATCTCATCTCTTTCTTTCTGATTCTTTTTCTTTATAAGGATTGTCTTGTTTGCTTTGCATGTTAACATCCTTTTCCTTGTTATCCTTGTTATTCTTCTCCCTCCTTCCACCTCCTGCTGTATTTTTTCTGATGCTATAAATTTTCTTTCCTAATGTTTGCATTATTCCAGATTCTTTTGTTCATTTTTCATTCTTTTCTTGCTTCCCTTTCCTTTTCTTCTAGATTATTTCCTTTTCATTGGTGACAACCTGGGGCAATAGTGTTCTCCCATAGATAATTTGGTATAAGGATTCAAAATTTCAATCTCAGCAAGGGGTGAGTAGGTGAGAATATTAACAACAAAATTGTAAGGTAGCCCCACCCACAAGGTTCTGCAGTTTTAAAAAAAGGCATAGAAAAGCAGTGTGTTGATTAAGGTATTTATGCATGTGAGAATTAGTTGTATATGTGTAGAAGAGTATATGTGTGTGGCATATTTGTGAGTATGACCATGAGAGAATTCTCCATTTCCTCATTTTTCAATCGTCTAAGCAAAATAAGCCAGTCAGAGAAAGATAAATATCACATGATTTCAGTCATTTGTGGAATATAATGAACAACATAAACTGATGAACAAAAACAGATCCAGAGACAGAGAAACATCGATCAGACTGTCAAACCTCAGAGGGAAGGCAGGGGAGAATGGGGGGAAGGGGGAGAGATCAACCAAAGGACTTGTATGCATGCATATAAGCATAACCAATGGACACAGGCACTAGGGGGGTGAGGGTACGGGGGTGGGTTGGGGGGGCAATGGGGGGATAAGGACACACATGTAATACCTTGATCAATAAAGAATTTAAAATATTTTTTAAAATTGCAGAGCTCTGTTCTAGAGATCGAAAAACTTGGGATATGTATGTGACCGTTGACAAATATTCCATGAGGTTCATCAGGAGCACACCAACATCTTTCAGTTCATTTCATTTAGATTATAGGAACTCATTTGCATTTAGGGCTATAGAATCCAAAGGTAACTTTATCTCCTACTCTGTGAAGAATGTCTAATAATAATTTTCTCATTACTTGTGTTGCAGCATCAATATTTGCAGAAAACTTTGGGCCAAGCTTCACAAAAGGAGAAGGTTTCTTCTCTGTCTTTGCCATTTTTTTCCCAGCAGCCACTGGGATTCTTGCAGGTGCCAATATCTCAGGAGACTTGGAGGTATGTTTTCTCTGTTATTGTAGTCTCGGGAGGTGGTGGTGCAGTGGGTGGGCAGCACAAAGAGCTACAGAGATCGATAGTGACCCTGTTTCTCTACAGCTTTCAAACCATAACATTTCTGTAAGGTTTCCCGATTATTCAATTATCTTTAAGTGCCAAACTATCCTATTTCTGGTAGTCCTTCCAAAGTCTTATTCAGTGATATCAAAAGGCAGAGTAGAGCATGTGTCACATTTCCAACCAAATAAATACAGTTCAGTGAAAAAAATATCAGAACCACTACTTCCTCTTTTAAACACATAATGTGTAAGAACATGGAACATTTAAAAAAACAAACAAAAAACAAAGACAAATTACCTTATTGCTGAATGCTGATGTTAAATTCAGGGATACATACACTTGTGTAACTGGCATTTATCCAACACTCACTCATATTTTTCTATGTTAACTACTGTAAGTAGTATTGTATTTGTTAGGATGTGGTTTGAATGTTGTATAAAAGACCAGTAATTTTGACCCAAACAAGATAGAAGTTTTTTTAGTGAATAAAAATTTGAACTCATAGCCACCCAGTGGAGTAAGAAAGATCTCCCAAAAGTAGCACAGGAACCCAAATGACCTCCCTGTTTACCATTCCCTTGGGGATTGCCCTCATCTGCAAGGTCAAAAATTGCTGGTCATTTGCAAGATCACATTCCAGTCCATCAGAAGAGGAACAGGAAGCAGAGGACAAGCAATTCCTGGACTTCCAATGTATCGCTACTTCTGACATTCCATTGGCCAGCATTTAGTCTGAGGCCTTTCCTAGATGGAAAGAAGGCTGGCAAATGCAGTCTCTAGCTGGGCGGTGATGTGTCCAGGTAACATTTTAGAGGGTTCTAAGGTAAAAGGAAGAAGGTGAGAAATAATATGAGGAGGCAATAAATAGTATCTACCACACACACACACATAAAGTAGAAGATACAGATTTTACCTCAAGAAATTTATAACTTACTTTGGAAAACAAGAAATATTTGCAAAAGCCATCAAGAGATATGTATAAATGAAAACTGTAGGCACTGCCAAATGGATTGGAAGATAACATAATGAACAAATAATTATTAAGTTAAGGATTATTTCCTCCTGGCAGTAACACTTGAGTGTGAACTGAAAGCAAAGGCTGAGTATTGACTATTGGTGAGAAAATGTACTACAGGCAGAGAAACAAAAGAACAGTCAGGCAAGGGGAAAACTAAGACCCGTAAGGATCTCTCACATCTGAACTGGAAAAGCTCTCATGGTGCTGGATAACCTTATAAGGTAAGGAGAGGCTGTTGGAGAGACCAAGTGAGAGGTGCTTGCTCTAGAATATAACTCCATGAAAGTGGGGTCTTTGCCTTTGGTTTTGTTCATTGCTGTAACCTCAGAGCTTCCATAAATATTTATTGAGTGAATGAATAAAGGCTTTGGGATTTGTTATATTAAGGACCACAGTGCCACGGTAAATTTTTGAGCAGAAATAAGGCATAAAAAAAGATGAGGCTGAGGCTAGAAACATAAAGTTGTTCAAAATTATTCAAGTGGTAAATATCACTGCTTCATGAAACTTAGCTGTGGATGTTGAGCTTCCAGTTTCGCAGATTTGGAAAAGTATCAGATGCCACTAATTTAAGCTTCTATAAACTGTAAGTACACATTTGAATGAAAGAATCCTGTACTTTTCTCAGGCTCCTTAAGGACAAGTTTTGTATTAGATGCTTAGTAGTCAGTTCAGCTCAGCCAATACATACTGAGCCTACTTAAACCAGGCACCAGGCACCAGGGAAGCAGAGGAGACCTCAGCCCTTCCCTCCAGGAGGTCATTGTCTCAGGGGGAGACATACTTACTCAAATTGAGTCCTAAGAAGCAAAAACAGATCACATGCAAGGTGAAGGAGAAACAGTAGTTGCTGTCCCTAAAGAAGTGAGGGAAGGCTTTCAGAGGAAGGACATTCAATCTAGATTTCAAGGACTTCATTAATACAACAAAGAAGAGAGAGACAATCAAACAGAAGGAATGGAATGCAAGAAGGCACAGAGATAGATGCTACTGATGGGAGTTAGTTTACCTGCAGAACAGAGCACCCAAGGAAAATATTTGCATCAATATATTAATAAATATTTATAAAGGGCCTTCTCTATGTCCTGGGCACTCTGGGATTAAGCAAAGAACTAAAAAATATCGCTATCTAAAAAGGCAAAATTTACAATTTCTTCTGAGGTAAATGCTAACTTAAGTTAGGGATGCTATATTAGTAAAGATTTTTACTTATCAATCTGTACTGAGAAATCACTAATTTTGATTTTGCATGTGGAGGAAATGAAGAGGATATATCATGACTTTTAGGGCACAAATGGTAATAGTATTGCTATAAAAAGGTGTGTGTTTTTCCTTTCCTTTTAAAAATACTTTGGGGATTTTACAATTAAGCTTAACTTTCAGCACATACCCTCATTTATACTAGTAAATAGAACTCAGAAGTCCTTTAAACTACAGACAATGGAGTTTGGATATTATCCCAAAACTAGCTAGAGACACTAAGAAAGTTAGATCAAGATTAGATATATGTTTTAGAGAGCGCCTGCTATCAGATTGTGAAGGATGGATAGTGTGCTGGAGGCGGGAGGGGCAGGGAAGGGGACTGATAGTAGGGAGACTGGAGGAAAAAGATCAATTAGAAGATATCAGACGTCTGGGCAACAGATGACATGGCCTTGAATTAAGGGTATGGCAGGGAATATGGATCAAAGGGGTCAACTTTTATTAGAGTTAGAAGAGGAAATGAAAAGGATGTTTTATTTTACTATATTTTGCAGTAAAAAAAGCAAACATTATACATCACAGCCAAGGGTACGCATATAAAATTTTCCTCAAACAATTCTTTACTGCAAATGCTGTCTTCTGATTATTTTCACATCAGTGCTGTAATAGAATAAAATACAATAGAGTATTCATTTCATGCTGGTGCAACCTACTGAATTGATTGCATGGTGTAATAGATGAGAAAAAAAGAAGCTCATATTTGGCCATTGAGGTTGAAAAGGCAGAAGGATATCAGATTGGAGATTTCTTGGTATGTATCTATTGTATTTTATTCTAGTACAGCACTGATGTGAAAATAATCAGAAAACAACATTTGCAGTAAAGAATTGCTTGAGGAAAATTTTGTATGTGTATACTTGGCTGTGATGTATAATGTTTGTTTTTTTTACTGCAAAATATAGTAAAATAAAACACCCTTTTCATTTTTTTAATCTGGAGCTCTAGAAAGGAGCTAGAGCAAGACTGGAAGCCATGGCATGCATGAGTTCATCCTGGTCTGTGCAAAAGGGAGGAGAGGAGAAAACAAGGCAGCACCCAGGGAAACAACATTCAAAGTATTGATGGTGGAGAAGGAGTCCTTGAAGAAGAAAGAGAAAAAGCTGCCTACGACAGAGGAGAACCCAAGACAGAGTGGGGTCCTGAAAGCTAAGGGAGAATAATGCTCTGAGAAGTAATATTTCTCTTATCCTTACATGACCAAAAGCCAGAGTGGTCAAGCATGTTAAGGACTGAGAGGTGACAGCATATTGGGAAGTAGCAAGGAAACATCAGTACATATTTCTCTCTGAGTGAAATTTGAAACAATCAAAACATCATGGACTCCATTCAACTTAACAAACATTTATTTTTCACACACTGTAAGAATATGTAAGATGCTACCTCTGCTCACAACCCAGCATTTTTCTGAAGATGGCAGTCAATGAGAGTTGGCACAAAGTTCCTTCCTGAATCTTCTATTTGTTAAAATACTCATTGATAATCTGTAAATATGTGCCCTGAAGACGATCTGGGAGATACCCAAGTCTAATAAAGACAGTTAAAGTACACTTTCAAAGATGCAAGATTAGGATATGGTTGACATACTCCAAAAGAAGAAATCCAAAATATATATATACTAGAGGCCCGGTGCATAAATTCATGCATGGGTGGGGTCCAGCCAACCCACCCTGGTGGGGGCCCATTGGGCCCAGCTGGAAGGGGGGAGGGGCCATGGGCAGTTGGCCAGCCAGCCCTGCCCCTGATCGGGGCATTGGGGGCCAGGCCCCAGGTGGTGGGGGAGACAAGGGGGGGGGCAATTAGGGCCTGGATCAGGCCAATTGGCTGCTTCAGTGCTCAACATAGTCACCAGTCGTCTGGTCATTCTGGCCGTTCTGCCATTCTGGTCACTGGATATATATATATATATATGTATGTATATATATATATATATTTAATGATTTATTATATTATATAATATTTATTATGTTATATATTATATTATATATAATACTTATTAATATTATATAATGTATAATATTTAATGAAGAAAGGTGAAGGAAAGTTAGATTTAGGTTTATCTCTAGGGGGATGGAAACTAACAATGAGAATCAAAACTAAGCATTTGTCAAAGTCCTGATCCCTGTGGGGAAAATGCAGCTATAGGCCAGACAACATGAACATATGATCATACATTAAGATATTGGTGTTCTGATTTATATCAGGACAGTTTGGCCCTCGCATAAATTCTAAATAAGTAATTTTAGAACTTGTAGCAGGTAGTTCTAAGTAAAATCTAAGTTTCTGTGTTTTAGGTACAAGACTGCCTTCCATCTTCACACCTCTTATCCTTCCATATATTTTATCTCTTCCCATTTAAATCAGTTCTTCACATTTCACTCAGATCCCAATAAATCCTTAATCAATAAAATAAATTTTGAAATATAACATGAATTAGGAGATTGGGTGGGTCTCACTTCAGCCACAGTTGTCTTCTTCCTTCCACGTGCTGCTCAATTGCACACACTGCCATATTCACTTGGGAGACAATAGCTTGGAAGGAAGAGGCTGCACATATATGTATTGGACCAACAATTTTCAACCGGTGTGCCACAGAAAAATTTAAAACATGCAATACCTGACTGTTTTGTCAGGGGCACTAACCTCTTTCCCCTTAGATCAGTGGTTCTCAACCTTCCTAATGCCGCGACCCTTTAATACAGTTCCTCATGTTGTGGTGACCTCCAACCATAAAATTATTTTCGTTGCTACTTCATAACTGTAATTTTGCTACTGTTATGAATCGTAATGTAAACATCTGATATGCAGGATGTATTTAGGCGACCCCTGTGAAAGGCTCTTCGACCTCAAAAGGGGTCGCGACCCACAGGTTGAGAACAACTGCCTTAGATTTTCAAATAAAAAAATGCCACAGCCAACACAATAGCTGTCCAGTATGAATGAATCAAAATTATATATATATATATATTTTTTTTCAGACTGGCAAAAAATGTATTTTGTGGTGTGCCACAGAATTTTAGTAATTAGTGTATGTGTGCTGTGAGGTAAAGAAGGCTGAAAATCATTGTATTGGGGAAACCATGTGTGGAGATAGTCCTGAAAGAGTGGGAAGGAATGAATGACCAGAGAGTGACTCCATGGGGATGGCTTCCTCCTATATGGGGACAGACTGGCTTGATTATTCAGCTGTCAGGTTGAGTCTATAGTCACCATGAGTTTACCTTTCTGATGGTTTTGATCAGCAGATTTAAGCTAAAAAACAAAGAAACAAAAAAACCCACTTTTACTTTAACTGCATTGATTTCTTATTTGTATTGATGAGTCTCATGTCCTCTGGTGGGGGAATGAATGCCTACTGAGACTATGCTTCCCTCAATTCAATATTTATTGACTCCTACTGTATGCCAGGCACTGTCCTGTACAATCAATAACTACATTAGAATCTCTATTTAATAATCCCCGTTAAGTTGAATTCAATTATTTAGAAGTTATGCTGCTTGGAATTGATTACGATATGAGTTAGCTCCTGCAAATAGGATATAAAATGGTATATTATATATGATGTGAGTTCAGCTCAGTGAATTTTTATACACTTAGAAGCAAGAGGAAAGCCCATTTCTGGTATAAGCTTAAATTTGCCTCTTTATTCATGCCTGCTTCTGGAAATTAAATATGTCCCATTGCAGTCATTCCTGAGCTAGATTCCAAAGGGGAAATTTGAGGGATTGGTGAATTTAGCAGATCAACCTTTGTGCTCAGTCAAAAGTGATTTTTTTTTTCAGGCGAGCTTAAGCTTAGTACAAAACAAACACACAGAGCGATATTGTCAATGTGCCGGGTATGGTTGGATATTTCTTCTAATAATTTCAGGTTTAATGAATTTGCATGGAATTCACAGGAGATAAGGAGAGAGGGAGGCATTAGTGAGTGAACTAACTGGCATACTTTTCTATAATAGCTCCCTCCTGGACCGTTAGAGATCTCTTCTGTTCAGCGCAGAATTCTGCAGATTTCTTCATTCACTCTCAGAACATTATCTTTATCCCAAAAGAACTTGAGCTCACCATTTTGCTATTAGCTTGATCTTTTCTTGAGAACTTGCCTCAGGAAGAATAGCCTAAAAAATTGAAAATACAGAAATAACTCCAACTGATCTCTGTTTCTTATCCCACCCTGTCTCCTTGTACCTCCACATTATTTTTTAAAGGATCCCCAAGATGCCATCCCCAGAGGAACCATGCTGGCCATTTTCATCACCACTGTCGCCTACATAGGAGTTGCTATTTGTGTAGGTAAGTTGTAGGTCTCTGATGATGGTACCTGATGGATTTTCATGTTAAGTGGATTTTCAATAGAACATAAGTAGCATATTTTCAAAAAGGCAACTATTTTAATTCCTTTCTTAGATACTCGTAGTGGTTCTCAACCTTCCTAATGCCGCGACCCTTTAATACAGTTCCTCATGTGGTGACCCCCAACCATAAAATTATTTTCGGTGCTACTTCATAACTGTAATTTTGCTACTGTTATGAATCATAATGTAAATATTCGATATGCAGGATGTATTTTCATTGTTTGCGACCCACAGGTTGAGAACCACTGTGAGGTCTGACTACAATGAAACTGTAGCCCAGATGTCTCTGGGTCAGGGATAGAGTAAGAAGTAAACAGATTGGTCAATTTAATGAACACAAAGGGTCCCATTTCATTACTCTAGAATGAGTCTATGATAAGATTCCTACTGCCAAGGAAGTCATCCCTGCCAGCACCCACCTCCCTTGCCTTAGGGCAGGTGGGGAACAGCGAAAGAAAAAAGCCAGATACAAAACAAAACAAAACAAACAACAAAAGCCTTAGGAAATTATGAAAGGTATAGAACTGATGACTGTGTCCCCTCCTTGCACTGCTGTCCTTACTATGGAAATGTCACTGCCACTGATCAGCAAGAAATCACAGCAAGACCCAGCTGCCAGCAGTGTGGGCAGCCAGTCCCTACATTTCCCAATGAGCAGAAAATATGTGGATTCACCTGCTATTCCTAAGCTGACTCTCGTTCTACCTGCTGCCTGCAGCCATACCTCCTCCTGGTTGGGGTCACCTCACTTGTATGTCATTATTAGAGAGGAAGGAATGTAGAACATTCAGAGAAGAAAACTATTTTCTTTGCTCACTAGGGAGTACAGCTCCAGGCGGGATCATTATGGGAATCTGGATGACAATTTTACCAAAAGGCACATCTCGGTCACCCTCTGTTTACTATGGAGCAAACTGGGAAATACATATGTCTTGAGTTTGGTTTCTAAAGAAAAAAACAAAATAATTCACTTAGTTGCTTGTTTCTCTCACTGCTTCTTATTTGAGGAAATTGGATAATGTTGTTAACAGTATTATTGTGGCATTTCCAAGCTTAGTTACATGCAAAGAGGTTTTATTCCAATGCTTTAGTAAATCAACATATTTTTAAATATCATTGAAGTCACTCAAAGTTAAATTTCCCAAATGGTTTTCTTTCTCACACAAAGTAAAAATAAAGGAATACATACAGTTATAGACCTGATTTCAAAGATTCTTTTAGTTTTTGCTCCTGCTGGATGGAAAAATCTGTGTTTTTATACTTTTCCCAGGATAGGAGAAGGATGGTCATGGGTCCATGGCTTGTCGTTAGTGTGAATAATGGTTCGTGGCTTGGCTGCATTGGAATTTGGGGAGCTCTATTATGCAGAAGTCAAAATACATGATTTAGAAAAGTCAGCTCAACATAAATAAACAATGCAAAGAAGTAAAATCTGGGATGGCTCATTCTTGATAACCAGCACCCGTAACTTCAAGTGTTTATGCCCAGCTGCAGACCACTATATTAAAAAAAAATTCTGCACTGACTATTTTAAGTGGTTCTTTCAACTTGCAGATTCTATGATTCTTAAGTCTTTCCTGGATTTAAAGACTATGAATGTGCCCAAGGGTTCCCATGAGATACTACCTACCACGGGACCTCTCTTACCGTTATTCACAAGGAGTGAGAACTCTCCCTGGCTGGAGTTTGAAAAGCAAAAAGAATAGTTTTTTTGGTCGGCATCAGTATTTATCCTTCAAGTAGTTCAGACAAGTTTGTATATGTTTCACACCTATGTTCACATATTTCAATAACCTTATTAAATACATAATGTCAGATTATAGTTAGAAAAATTCATAGGGAATATTGGTGATTAAGATATATATATTAAGGATCTTTAAAAAGTTTATAACTCCAATTCTGAGAATCTACCCTAGAGAAATATGTTAAGAATCAGAAAATACATATGCATAAAGATGTTCGTAGAATATTTATAATAGAAAATAATTAGAACACCTAAATGTATGAAAAAATGGAGTACACTGAGGTAAGTATTTGATAGAATATTATTTGACCACTACTATTGATTAAGAAATCTTAGTATTGTATCCCCAAATATTTTATTATTTAAATCATTAAAATTGTATATCCTATATAATAAAAGGCTAATATGCAAATCGACCGAACAGTGGAACTACCGGTCGCTATGACTTGCACTGACCAACAGGGAGCAGATGCTCAACACAGGAGCTGCCCCTTGGTGGTCAGTGCACTCCCACAGGGGGAGCACCACTCAGCCAGAAGCCAGGCTCATGACTGGCAAGTGCAGCTGCAGTGGTGGGAGCCTCTCCTGCCTCTGAAGCAGCACTAAGGACCCCTCAGGGGATGTCTGCTGCACAGGTGAGGCTGAGGCACTCCTCTCTCCCCCAGTACATGAATGTCGTGCACTGGGCCTCTAGTTAAGTATAATTGTAACTGTTTAAAATAGTATGCAAGGAATATCAATAGTTGAAAGTGAGGACTTGGTTCTCTTAATTACTGGAATTCAATAATGCCATCCCTTGGTTCTCTCACAAACGAGACAATAAATCCTATTTGAAAAACACCGAATCAGTAGCACTAAGCCAGAAATCTGAATTGAGTATGTATTATGTGCAAGGCACTGTTTTTGCATTTTAAGGGATCAGAAAGTAAGGTATTCCAACTCACAATGGTCTTACAGAGACAAGTGAGATCTAGGACTGAAACCACCCAAGGCGGTGAAAGTGGCAGCCTGTTAGACACAGGGGGTGCCCCCAGGCTACAGAGGATGGGAATCCTCAGGTTCCATGTCCCAGGAAGCCTTGGCAATGAAGACAGGATAGTCAATGCACCTGCTCAAATTCAAAACAAAGTATGTTTTCAGAAGAAACCCCTAAGGCAGCGGTTCTCAACCTGTGGGTCGTGACCCATTTGTGGGTCGAACCACCCTTTCACAGGGGTCGCCTAAGACCATCAGAAACACATATATAATTACATATTGTTTTTGTGGTTAATCACTATGCTTTAATTATGTTCAATTTGTAACAATGAAAATACATCCTGCATATCAGATATTTACATTATGATTCATAACAGTAACAAAATTACAGTTATGAAGTAGCAACGAAAATAATTTTATGGTTGGGGGTCACCACAACATGAGGAACTGTATTAAAGGGTCGCGGCATTAGGAAGGTTGAGAACCACAGTCCTAAGGGAAGAGAACTCTTAAAAATCTAAAGAAATGACAAGCCACTGTTGTTTCCCCAGGGGCCTGTGTGGTCCGAGATGCCACTGGGAACATGAACGACACCATCATTTCTGGGATGAACTGCAATGGTTCAGCGGCCTGCGGGCTGGGCTATGACTTCTCAAGATGTCAGCATGAACCATGTCAGTATGGGCTGATGAACAATTTCCAGGTTTGAACTGCAGTCATTATAACAATGTTGATTGCCGTTGTTTTCATTTTGATAACATCATGTATAATGACACGTCTGACCCTGCAACGGATTGGTGATTGATCGAATTGAATTCAGCAAAGAACAATTGGTGTGAGAGGGAGGAGAATCGTGCAGACATACATGTAGCAGATCTGGGGGTTATGTTTACTGTGCTCGGAGAGAACAGGCACTGTGTGAATTGCAGCACCAGGGCAGGATCACACCCGACATCGTGTACCTTCCAATCAATTGTGCAAGAGTTCATGGTGGGGAGGAGAGACAGATTAGTTAGCAGGGAATGCACTTCCTGCCTGGGCTTCGGCTTAGGAACAGCCTCTCTGGTGGTCCTGGAAGACAAGGCCAAAGGGAAACTGTGAGTGGCAGAGGGGCGGGGGATAACTGAGGGGGAGGGACAAGGGAAGTTGGGAAAACTGTAGGACTTGAAACATATTAATTTGTTTAAACGATGAGTGAGCAGAAGGAGCAAATTTGTCATGAAGGCTTCATTCATCTATTTTAACAACCAACTAAGAGAAATTAACTCAGCTGAACTCATTATTCCAAAATATGACTTAAATGGACAGACTCTCATCATGTCTAAGACCTAAAATTGTGTTTAATGAGCACAGAAAAAGCAAAGGTTTACAGAGCCTCTAGGGCAGCGGTTCTCAACCTGTGGGTTGTGACCCCTTTGGCGGTCGAACGACCCTTTCACAGGGGTCGCCTAAGACCATCCTGCATATCAGATATTTACATTACAATTCATAACAGTAGCAGCATTACAGTTAGGAAGTAGCAACGAAAATAATTTTATGGTTGGGTCACAACATGAGGAACTGTATTTAAAGGGCCAGAAGGTTGAGAACCGCTGTTCTAGGGGCAGGTAGACCAAGAAACACTAATGCCTTAAAGGCCTGGTAAACAGCTGAGTCCCTCTCCAAACCTTATTAAAACGCCACTTTCTGTGAGATAGAATTTCCCATAATGAAGGAAATACACAAAGGACAGAGGGGGGAAATACTGTCAAAACCCTTGAAACCTCTTTCTTTATTCTTCCCAGTATCTTCTGGATGTATTGTAGTGAGCATTTATTATTTTTATAATCAACAAAAAGGCCATTTTCATCTTGAAAACAACAACTGGAGAATGAAATGAGCAGGAGAGGGAGAATTCTGATTAGAAGCAATTAGCTTATTAAAGAAATTTCAAATCACAGAAAGTGGAAAGGAAAGCATTTGAATAAAAAGTTGGCTATTTTTATTTATTTGCTTGTCTGTTTGTTTTTATTGTCCATTGGATGAGTTTCCTGACTTGAACCTCTCTTCTCAAGGTCATGAGCATGGTGTCGGGGTTCGGCCCCCTCATCACGGCTGGCATCTTTTCTGCAACGCTCTCCTCCGCCCTGGCCTCCCTCGTCAGCGCTCCCAAAGTGTTCCAGGTGATACCGAGCATGTGTTTCTCCCTATTGCTGTTGCCGCTGAACGTGGATCAAACTGAAATATTCATTCTCACCGACAATCATTTTCCATCATTTGCTGAAACACTTTTAATGTTTGCATCTGGCTCAAATGCTATGTCTGCCACATAGTCAAGATCGATTCAAATAATATAAAGAATGATGAACCTCCGTGTTAACTTGTGCCTCATATTGTGTATCGCTCCATCTTTCGCCCAATCTGCTTGTCTGAATCACCCAGGGAAAATGACGGGACATAGCTATAAATGATGAGGTTCTCCTCTTCCTTCCCGTTAGGCTCTATGCAAGGACAACATCTACAAAGCCCTGCAGTTCTTCGCAAAAGGATACGGGAAAAACAACGAGCCGCTGAGAGGATACGTCCTCACTTTTGTGATAGCCATGGCGTTCATTCTTATTGGTTAGTAGCGTTCTTGTTCTTACCCAAAGCCAAATAACTCTTCTGCTACTCAGAAGGTTTTCCTTTTAGCTTGAAAAGTTACCTGTTTTATGTTCAATATTCCATTAGGGAATAGAGGATTTTAAGAGGGAAATGAGAAAACTCTGAGGGGAGAGGGCCTTAAAAGATTTGAGGTGGGCTTCGGACTTTCATCTCTTTGAATCTGCATGTTGGAAATTCATCCACCCACATGTAACTGAATCTATCCTCCAACCTGCCCATTATTGTCTAACCCAGTGGTTCTCAACCTTGGCTGCACGTTAGAAATCACCTGGGAATCTTTTTAAAATCCTGATTTCTGGGCCTCATCCTCCGGAAATTCTGTTTCTTTGTTATGGGGTGGGGCCACAACATTAGTAACAAAGAAACAGAATTTCCAGAGGATGAGGCCCAGAAATCAGGATTTTAAAAAGATTCCCAGGGGATTCTAATGTGCAGCCAAGGTTGAGAACCACTGGTCTAATCCCAGAGTCTCCCCCAGCTGCCACTAGTCTTTACATCTAGCCCCACAGCTAGCAGGATAGCGTCTGTTCTCAAATGCTGTCCGTTGACCACCTGTGTTAGAATCAGAATTACCTGCAGGTTTAAGTGCAAATTTTCAGGCACAACCTGAGTTAGATTCAGAATCTCTGGTGACAGGGAATCTGCATTTTTACAGGTTCCTCAAGAGATTCATAGACCACTGAATTTTGAGAACCACTTAAACTAGATTTAATCTCATCTCCTGCTCCCTACACGCTGTAGGAACGGCTACATAATCTTGGAGAGGCACATTCCTCACTGCTCCCTAAGGCAGTGGTTCTCAACCTTGGCTGCACATTAGAATCCCCTGGGAATCTTTTTAAAATCCTGATTTCTGGGCCTCATCCTTCAGAAATTCTGTTTCTTTGTTACTAATGTTGTGGCCCCACCCCATAACAAAGAAACAGAATTTCCGGAGGATGAGGCCCAGAAATCAGGATTTTACAAAGATTCCCAGGCGATTCTAATGTGCAGCCAAGGTTGAGAGCCATTGCGCTAAGGCATCATTTTGCTGGTGAGCTTATTAGAGAAAAAGAAGCAAGAGGTGGTAGCTATGCATAGATGGGCGGAGCCTTTCTCAGCACAGAGATGAGGGCTCCTCCTTATCACATAAGCTCAGGAAGTGGCTGTAATTCATGAATCCCTGCAAGATTCCCATGAGGTTGAAGGTATTTGTTATAAGGTAACAAAGTTTACTGCATTTAAGTGATCAAATAAAGTTTTAAAAATTGTATAAGTTAAATTATATCTTTAAAAATCACTCTTTTAGAACAGTGCAGATTAGCTTCCAGGTGTGTGCCAGCTATTTGTGCCTACCTCCTTGCTGGCCCCCATGTTAGAGCCACCCCAGCTGCCCCTGAATTTCCATCACTGAGGGCGATAGACACCTGACATTCAGAGAAATAGGACTATCTCTAAATTATTTCTTCTATCACAACATAAGCAGTTCAGCTAGGATTAACTCATACTGGATATTTAGCTATAGTAGTAAAACATTTTTTTTTACAAATTTGGTAGAACTTCTCTAGAAATAGCTAACAAGGGTTCCGAAAGTCAGAGAGAGCAAGTTGAGTATATGCAGGGAGATTTCCCAGTAGGCATTTCTGGAATTTAACTAATCTGGCACCCTGCAGAGCCTGGGCATGCATAGCAGATAAAGAACATAGGAATTGGCACCCCTGGAATAGCCACAGGGGCTTATAATCTGCCCAATCCCCAAACCCTCTATCCATTCCCACTCAAATTTTTTTTGCAAATAGAGGTCTTGATTGCCTATTTTCAGATTGGTAGGTTTTCTTGCTTCTTACTTTATGGAAAAGAAACTCTGGCTAAGAATAGGTCTTAAAATGAATGCAGCCCCCAAAGAAAAATCACTAACTTCTTCAACTTTGACAGATGCTAGCTATGTTTTCAGCCTCTAAATAAAGTCAAGCTTGGAGGCTGCAACAGCTGTTCAGCCCCTGGTCTCATCACTCAGACGTACATGCTCATGTCTGCTTTGTTCACAGCGGAACTGAACACCATTGCTCCCATCATCTCCAACTTTTTCCTGGCCTCATACGCACTTATTAATTTCTCCTGCTTCCATGCCTCTTATGCCAAATCCCCAGGTAAGTTGACTTCTTAAAATTAAAATAAGCCTAAGCCAACAATGGTTAGTGTCAATAAAATGAAATGAGTCAGTGAGAGTGCTTAATTTGTGTTTATCTGTTTCCTTATATCCTAGTGGGCAGTGCAATCCACTTTGTTTGGTGAGTTGGGGGGTGACTTATGCAATAGAAAAAGAAGCATTTGAGCAGTAGCCTTTCTGACCAACCGTAAAGTCAATTTTCTCCTGCGGCAATAAATTATTCATTGCAAGAGAAACCACATTTATTTCAGCAGTAGAAAAACATCACTATTTATTTCCTTGGTGAAAGTGACCACAGAAGTGGAATAAATGTATATATTTGAAACTTCCTTACTACCAATTTGTTTCCTGCCCATGGTGCAGAAGAGAAGGATGAGTAGCTCCCATAATTACCTGCTGAGAGTAGTCAATGCAGATTCACAGTGAAGCTGGTGACATCCCTGTGCTCTCAGACTGATTTAAAGTGGTGCAAAATTCACACCAAGGAATCTTCCCCCATCTAGTCACTTCTCACCTCTTAATTTGCTTCCATTGGCCAATAGAATTTCTTCTGCCTTTCCACCAGAGCAGAGACTAGTCATTATCGACCTTCAGAAAATTCTTCGCCATGAGGACATTTTTTCTTTTCAAAACATTTTATTAAGAAACTAGAGGCCCGGTGCATGAAAATTCATGCACTGGAGGGGGGTTCCCTCAGCCCAGCTGCCCCCTCTCACAGTCCGGGAGCCCTCAGGGGCAGGAGGCAATGCCCCATCACACCTCTGCTGCTGCCACTGCCGGCAGCGCAAGCCTCGGCCTGCCCTGGTTACCTGAGCCTTGGGCAGCCTGGGCGACTGGGCAGCTGCCATACAAGGCTTCCCTGTGCCTCGGGCTGGCCCTGGGCGCCTGGGGGGCTGAGGGGACTGGGGGTCTCTGGAGGCAGGCACATGGAGCAGTAGGGCTGAGGGGACTGGGTACAGCCATCTTGTGACTGTGGGCGCTGCCATCTTTGAGGGGATGGCAGTCAATTAGCATATTCCCTCCTTATTGGCTGTGGGCACCGCCATCCTTCGGACCATGTGAGGGTCAATTAGCATATTCTCTCTTTATTAGGTAGGATCATTCACATACTATATAATTCACACCCACTTAAAGTTTAAACTCAATGATTGTCGGTGTATTTATAGTTATATAATCACCAACAAAGTCAACTTTAGAACATTTTCATGAGGCCATGAGGACTTTTATCAGGGACATAAACACATTTCCACTGTTTTGGGGCCTGCCACAATTGAACTTATTTTGGAAAAGCTGCTGCCAATAAGACAAAAGGTAGATGGAAGGGGAGCCTTCATCCACCCAAGGCCACTAGGCTCCGGAAATCACTGAGGACTTTTTGTGCCTGTTGTGTTGTCTTCTTTTAAGCAGAGAACAGAAAGTTCTAGTCAGAGAATACAGCAAATCATAGAAATGTGTGCCTCCATGTCATGTTATGTTCGTTTTTAAAGTAGTAGAGGTTGACGGGAAAGATTGAAAAGGAAAAAAAGGAAAGAGGAAGAGAGGAAAAGAGAGAAAAAATAGGAAATCCCATAGAGGGGGACACATAGATACAAAGACCCAGAAATTGAGACTCTCCCCACCTCTCTCTTTCTCTCTCCAAGCCTCTCTCTCTATTTCATATACATGCACACACAGGCATGCACACACACGCACGCACGCACACACAGCCAGATTGTAAAATAAGGCCATTCCCAGTGATGTTCTCAAAGTGCTGCATCCATCTGGTGGCCGTTTAGGAAACTGCTGGAGAAGACGGAAAGCTCTGTTGTGTTTTGGCCTCTCCGAATTTAAAATGCACTTCATCCAGAGACCAAATGTACCCTTCAAATCAGAGCTTCCCCATCCTGACCATACTGTCTCCCCGCTTCTTTAATTTCAGGGAACTAATAGTAAAATGTGGGAACCCCCCTTGCATATATGAAGCTTGAGAAGTATTTTCATTGCAAATGCAAAACATATTAATGCATCAGGTTTAAGAAGACATTGAAGACAAATGTCACCCTCTCTTCCCATTAATTATTATTTCTGAAAGAGCAAGCATGCTCCCCTCAGGGTAAAGGAAGAGCTGGCAGGAAATGAATGGATTTACTTGATGACTGCTCTGCTTTCTGCAGGGGAAAGTAAGCCCATTGTCTTATCCTTCTCTTTCTTGGCCCACCAAGGAATTCCTCCACCCTCCCCACAAAACCCACTTCTCCATCCCTCCTGCCTGCGTTGAACTCCTGCCAGCATAGATAGGAGATGCTCAAGGTCTTGTAGTTTGGGAAGACAATCAGGAGACATGCAGGGAGTCAGGAGGGGCCACGAAGGACACATTTTTCTGTATTTCACAGCATCCTTATTTGGTGTAATTACACCTCCATAGGCCAGGGATCCAAGATCATAGAAAACTAATAGCAGAGTTGGAAACTTGTTTCCACTAATTCTTGTTTTTATGCTGGGAAGAAACATGTTACTTGCATTCTGATCACATGCATTGGCATGATGGTGATCATGTAGAAGATTTTCTTGTGCACATAGATTTGTTTTTTTACTTTCAGGATGGAGACCTGCATATGGGATTTACAACATGTGGGTATCTCTTTTTGGAGCTGTTTTGTGCTGTGCGGTCATGTTTGTCATCAACTGGTGGGCAGCTGTTATCACCTACATCATTGAGTTCTTCCTCTATATCTATGTGACCTATAAGAAGCCAGGTAAGATAAGAAGGTCTGTATAGGAGGGCGTTTACAATGCAGCCTCTAACTACCCATTTACTCAACAACCAGATAGTGAGCAGCTCCTGTGTACTTAGGTGTGCCATGTGTATGGTGGCTACTAATAATATAATGTAATATAACAATAGCTAACTTTGTTGAGCACCTATTACATATCATGAGCTCACAATAATGCTGTATGTTAAGTATTATTATGCCCATTTTACAGATGAAGAAACGGGGGTTCAAAGAGTAGACCACTCGCCAAGGTAATGGTCAGTATCTGATGGAGCTGACATGTTAACTACAGTGTGTATGACACCAAACCCCACAAGCTTCTCATTACATCACCTTCTAATGTCCTAATGAATGAGATATAGTCCCTGTCCTCAAGGAGTTCACAATCCACACATAAGCAATGAACTATGTAATATAATAAATTACTCTAAGTAGGTAAACTGAAAGTGACATGAACAAATTGCTGAGAAAAGGAGAGAATTGGATAGACTGCAAATGGGAGAGGCTGGAGACCACAGAGTCAGGTACTGAGATTCAGTCTCAGGGATCCGTGCCACCCCCACAATCCCCTTACCTTTACTCCACAAGTAAAGCAGAGAAGGTAGCAACTACTTTGGAGGGACTTGTTTGTTGCTTATTCTTATTACTTCATGTGTTTTTATCAGGTATAATTAACATATGATAAAACTCACCCCTTTTATTTCTTTTTCGGGGGTTCGAGTAAGTCCACCTTTATTGAAGTTATATAGAAATGTGGGTTTAGTGGTTTCTTTCCTTTTCAATCAATCTGAGATATAAAAATCTTGATAATCTAGCAAGATAATCAGAGTGCCCTTGATGAGTTAGGTTAATGCTGATGTGCCTTTTACCATTTGATATCTAATTGAAGAGAATGTTTTGAAATGATAGCATTCATTATAAACTGGATGGTGGAGTCTTTCTCTCACAGTTTCCTACTTTGGGTTAAGTATTTTGTAATTGGGATCCCAATGAACTTGAGTGATGCTTGCTTCAACTCAGCCCCTTTACATGTACAGTCTATATTTTTTGACAAACTTACAGTCTTGTAACCACCACCACAATCAAGACAGAGGGCATTGCCATCATCACTATAAGTTTCTTGACACTCCTATGTAGTCAATCTTCCCGACAACCTAACCCCTGGCAACCACTGCTGTCCTAAGAAGGACATTGCCTTTTCCAGAATATGATATGAAATCTATTTTTTGTAGCCTTTGTGCATGTTTTCTTTCACTTGACATAATGCTCTTAGATTCATCCATGTTATTGTGTGTATAAGTAATTGTTCCTTTTGTTTCTGAGTAATATTGCATTGTGTGAATATGTCTCAAAATTTTTTTTAAATGTGTTCACCAGTTGATGGACATTGGGTTGTTTTCAGCTTGGGGTGACTCTATATAAAGCTTCTATAAACACAGGATTTTATGTGAACCTATGTTTTCATTCCTCTAAGGTGAGATTTCTGATTATATAATAACTGTAGATGTAACTTTCTAAGAAACTGCCAAAGTGTTTTCCACAGTAGTAGTATCATTTTCCAATCCTTCCAGCAATGAATGAATATACTACTTGCGCCACATCCTTGTCAGCACTTAGTATTGTCAGTTGATTTAAAAAGATAATAACATTCTAATAGATGTGAAGTACTATCTCACTGTGGCTTGGCTTGCATTTTCCCAATGACTAATAATGTTGAACACCTTATTTGCCACTCATATATCTTCTTTAGTTGAGTGTCTCTTTAATTCCTTTGCCCATTTTTGGAACTGTTTTCTTATTATTCAGTTGTAAAAATTCTTTATAAATTCTGGGTGCAAATCTTTTATGGTATATGTTTTGCAAATATTACCTATAGGTTTATGACTTGTATTTTTTATTTTTCTTATAGTTTGTTTTGAAGAGCAGTTTTAATTTTTATAAAGTTTAATTTATCATTTTTTTCTTTTATAGTTTAGCTTTTTGCTTCTAACCAAGATATTCTTCCCTAATCCATTGTCACAAACTTCTTCAAGAAATTTTAATGCTTTAAATTTTGAACTTATGTTTGTTACCCATTTTTAGTTAATGTTTGTATATAATGTGAGATATACTTCAAAGTTCATTTTTTACACATATTCAATTGACTAGTAGGGTTTTTATAAATAAAAATTAACTTAAGGTGTGTTAAAGCCTGGTGCATAGTCAACACTTAATCAATTTTAATCTTCTTTATCAGGAGATAACAATCCCCCACCATTTCCGTGACTCTTCAAAGCAAGACTGGGGAGATGGCTCTGCCTGCCATCTGGAGTGAACCTGTACATCCCATCAGGGACTTTCTCTTATAAAAATTAGAGAATCCATCTAATAGTTAATTTGTTCAAGAAAAAAGCAAAGTATGGCAGTGTTTACCTCCATTATTATGAAGATTAGGTCCTAAAAGATCAAATTAAAATCTTAATAATGATTGACCCTCTTCATGGACACCCAGAAGTAAGAATTACTGAGCTATTTAGTTTTACGATTTCAAATATAAAGATTGCTACACGCTATCTGTGTATACAAATGCCTCTTTGTATTCAGCTTAAGAACTTGTGAAGGACCCTTGAGTTTATTCAGAGGCCAGTCACTTTCCCAAGTCTATTGTCTGCAGTGTGGTTATCACCCAGCCTCACCACACAGCACAATTTCAAGGATGTAAGCTTTCAGATCTGATCTTTAGCTGGAAAGAGAGGTCTTACTTTGAAGAATTCACAAAATACTCAGAGAAGAACAATGCTCTTTCTAATGTTCTCTAACAATGTTCTCTAATTTGTGCTCTCGGCACTGCTGACACAGCCAGGGAAAATCGTAAGAGGGAATCGCTTATAAAAATTATTCACCGTAGACAGAGGGAAGGTCAATACTTTTTGTGCCATATTCCTCTTTCGTCCGCAGATGTGAACTGGGGCTCCTCCACACAGGCTCTTTCCTATGTCAGTGCTTTGGACAACGCTCTGGAATTAACCACAGTGGAAGATCATGTGAAAAATTTCAGGTAAAATTGGCTTCTCAAGTATCTTGGTGTTGTTCCACATTAGAAGTGGCCTTTCTTTATGGGGGACAAATGCACTAGAGTAGTCACATGCTATGGGTACAATCTAAGTCTAGGCAGTCATACAAACTACCACATTTTCATGACAGCACCTTCTGTAAACAAGTGCTGCTTCTCTTCCACTCTGAGCTACGCCCACTCCCAACTAGAAACCCTCATAGTGCCGAGGGCCACCTACCGTGCATGGGGATACAGAGGTGACCTAAATGAGGTGATTTTATAGCGATGTCCCCGATGTCTCCATTCAACTTAATGCTGTGTGGCTTACTGAATTCTCTTAGAAGTAACACTTTAAGCTCTTTATTAGGTATATCTTATTTTTAATGGAACCTGGAAACCTAAGTTCTGCAAGGAGGATGAAGGAAAGTACTGGGTGGGAAAGGACAGGCTGTGTTGGGATTTGGAATAGGATAGTGTCCAGAGGAAAGAAGATAAGGGGAATCCAAGACCACCTTTCCTTACTTTACATTTTAGTGCTCACTAACTAAACTAAGAATATAGAGAGGGCAAGATGGGCAGGCAGGATGACGCAAGACTTCTGGTGAGAAATCCAAGAAATACATAGGGGAGAGTTGGTTCCATTTTGCCAAGCCTTCTGCACCTGCCATTTCCACCGGGGTGGTTCTGAGCTCATAGGCTTCTTGCACCGGTCAGTTCTCACATCTTCTTTTTTTCCACTTCTAGGCCCCAGTGCATTGTCCTAACAGGGGGACCCATGACAAGACCCGCTCTCTTAGACATAACTCACGCCTTCACCAAGAACAGTGGCCTTTGCATCTGCTGTGAAGTCTTTGTGGTAAGAGCCACTTCATCCCAGAAAAGTGCTGCTCCTTTCCTGCTCACCTTGTGTTATTTTAGGTCAGCTGAACGGGTACATGCAGTGACAGGAGAATGGCAAGGCAGCTTGGACAAGAGCCCTTTTCCTTGGTTCATAGAGCAAAGACCGTGATCCTGAATTTAAATGAGTGGATAAAATGTCTTTCTGATTTCATAGGAGACCAACTAAAAGTGATAAATATTCCAAATGATGTCCTTGAGTCAAGAAAAAGAAAGCTGGCCCAGAAATAAATAAAGAAAGTGAAGGCATTTGGGGTCTTAACTGTCCACAGAAACATAAAAGGATGAAATGAGCCAGAGGATGCTATTAACAGATCAACTGAGGAGGAGAGAACCAGACATCATGGCCTTAACTGAGAGCACAGAGAATTTAGATTAGATATTTAGATAAACTTGATAATTCTATACATATCTAGGAAACTAAGCCAAGTTTTCCATGTCTTAGATAGACATCGCTCATAGCTGAACTAATCCCTTTTTTGTTCAGGAAGTATGTGGTAGACTAAAGATAACTTATTGGTGGGTTTCCCAAAAAGTATCGAAGTAAACACTAAAAATTTAACCATAATTATTGACTGATAACCAATCTCTAAAGTGAAGAGAAAGCATTAAAATTACAACAAAATAATAAATCTAAGTCCTTCAGACCAGTCTATCTCTACTTGTATTCCCATAACCCTCTCTCTCTCTCTCTCTCTCTCTCTCTCTCTCTCTCTCTCTCTCTCTCTCTCACACACACACACACACACACACACACATACATATACATGCACACACACATACCATTCAAAATTCGTAGCTACTTCAGTGTATTTTTAGAATAGTTACCAATTCTTCAAAGCATTTTCCTACAGTTTTTATTTGATCTACATAACAGCCCAGTGGGGCAGAAAGGAAAAGAAGCCTTTGCTGATGAGAAAAGTGAGATTCGGGAAAATTAAGTTAATACACAGGGTCAAATGACAAGGAAGGGCCAGGGCCAGGATGTCAGTCTAGGCCAACCAGCTGTGCTCTGTGTTACATCATGAGGAGAAAGCTTTAGCAGACTTGTATCCTCAGAGTGTTATTAGAATCAGGTACCACTACCTAAACACCCAATGCCTGCCAGTGAATAATAAGGCCACCAGGAAGCTGTTAACCCTGGGGCCAGTCATCTGTGCCATCATACAGGGGTTAATTTGTCACATGCCATCATGACCAGCACTTAGCATCTTTTTACACTTGGTAATACTCTAACTGCTGTATGAAGCTGGTTGGTCATATTATCTTTCCTCTTGGTGCTTATATGATAGAAACTCAAATAATATAACTCAATGCAATTATCCAGTGGGGGTTGAAAAGGATCCTACTGAATACATAAGATTGACAGGTTAAGTAATGACCAACTGTGACTCCAGAGAATTTAAAAAAATCTTATCAAGCACCCTTTTCTCATATTATCAACTTTGGTGCCCTGGATGAGTGGATTTCATTTCGGCCAATATAATACAGGAGTGGGTTTTGATGGAATAAGCAGTTTGGGGTGTTTTTCTTCTCTAGCAATTTAGAGCAAACTTAGTTTAGCAGGCAATAAGATATCTTCAGGGCAGGAGAAATGAACTGGGAGTATAAACAGTCATATATTGGCAAGGGAGAAAAGGTCTTTTTATAGAGACAAAAGCTATTGCTTTTAATTAACCCTCTGCTGCTTTGACTATAATAAAAGAATGTGATACTGGGTGTCATTTCTAGTGAAGTAGATACCTAAGTCTGTGCTTTCAACAGCCCTGGTTGTTTGACATGCATAGTGGACCACATTACACGTCACTGTGCTGGTCTCCCTGAGTCTTGCTCCCAGGTGCTGAGGTTCTCTTGGGGACAGAAAATAGTTACTGCTGCAGTTAATGACTTTCCAGTTAGTTACTTTCTGTGAGCTCCTGGGGATGTGGGATGCTGTCAGCATTTTTTAAACGTTTTTCAATGTTTTCTATATTCAGTCGTCAATCATCTTTGGAAGAAAAAAAAAAGTAGAAGGGGATGTGGAGAAAGTCGCCATCAGAAAAATTTTCCTAAAGCACAGTGGTTGGTGGTTAGACCAACCTTGTGGGGAAGGTTAAATAGTTACAGTGATGTTCAGGGATGATAATTTAATTTTTAATGCTAGGAAGCTAGTGCTCATGGGCTTTTGAGACACACGGTCAAGGTCTGAATCACTGTTTTGCCATCTATTAGCTGAGAGTCCCATGGGCACATAATTTAGTCTCCCTGTGCCTCAGCTTTCTGAGGGTTGTTGAGAGAATTCTGTAAGATTAGCTTTCTAGCGCTCAGCTCGGTGTCTGTCAGATAATAAACGCCCGGTTAATCTGGGTTTTTATTGCTGATAGTGTTGTTATCACGATTTTTGCTAATTACCATGGCTGCCATTTTCATTTCAAAAACGTATCCCCTTCAGCAGAAGCCTAAAGCACTCTCTCTTAAGCAAACCAAGTCCAGGCACTGGATCTTGAACTTTTGGAGTATCCAACAGCTTGATCAGGATGGCACAGTGAGAACTGTACTCCCACTGCACTAATGGCAGGACAGCAGGCTCTGTGTCTGTCCCTCTGGTGGCTTTTAGCTACTTGAAGTGCAATTATACTACAAGGAAGAAGCAAGGCTCAGAGCTCACTGATGTTTTGATGCTGGTGGGTAGATGGAAAGCATGTGCCCACAGCTGCTATGTCCTACAACCGAGGCATTTTTAAAGGGCTACACGTCATAGCCCTCAAAGCTGCTGAAGTTGATATGAAGATGATGATTATTACACCACAGCCCACAGGATAGCCTTCCAACTATCCGACTAACTCTTACACTCTCCCCTCAGAGCCTCTTCCTTCTCCCGTGACCTTTTCCTACTCAGCCTAAAGATTTCATATGAGGGACCCGTCATCAAGACAAATTTGGGGATCCTTTTTAAGGACTCCAGCTTGATAATTTAAAGTCATGTCTATTTTTCTCCTCTCAATTATCACATAATAAATCAGTGACATACTTATATCCCAAAAGGCTTTATATTCTACCTCTCTTAATAAACAGCTGCTAACTTTTTTTGTCATAGATGCTTCCATTTACATTTTAAATGAAATAAACCATCACAGATCAAGCTAAAGTCCCCTTTATAACCAATTAGCCCCATGACTCGCCTCCCTCTCCAGAGGAAACGCTACCCAGATTTTATTGGTATTCTTCTAGTCACTTCACACCTGTGTACCAAGATGTAAATTTAATTTGGTTAATTTTTCTCTCTCTAATATTCTTTAAACCTTGAACATCCTGTCCTTCGCTCTCATTGTAAAAGAAGGCAGTTCAAGCATAGATAACCCAGAGAAAATTCTCATTCTTTCCCTGTCTGCAACATTTTCTTAATCTCAGCTTTCCTATCTACTAAGAAGAAAATGCATTCACTTTTTAGGTGCATCTATTTTCCTTAAGGCAGTGAGTTTCTCTCATGGTGTTAATAAAATAATGACATGACCAAATACAGGAAGAAGGAAAGGACCTAGGGATGGGCTCTAGGAAGTATGTTGAGATAAAATGTGGATAAATCAGAAAAGGAAAAATTCTTTTTCCCACTGGTCCAACCAGAGTGGCAAAAAAAGCATAAGCAGAGCAATAGGACCCTCAATGTTTTGAAAAATAAAAGTTGGAAAGGACACTGCACTTGGACCAAATTCCTCTATTTAATCCTAAGGATATTGGAATTCCTTTGTAAATTCTTTTCCATAATATTCATTTATTTGAAGTAGTATCACATCAACTTCTCCAGACTAAATAATTATAATTTCTTTATCCTTCTCTCAATAAATGTCAGTTATAATATATTCAAGATGTTTAGGGCTTCTTTGTTCAAATTCCGAATTAATTTATATACTCATATTTTGGATCCTAACTGAGCTAATCTCTGTAATATTTTAATAGGGTGGTAAAATTCATTTTTTGTGACTATGACATATTTGAATCTTGAATAATTATTTCCCTCTGTGTTAGTTTACTCTTTCCTGACTACATTTGTATTGCAGCCCTGTCTCTAATACATTAATAAGTATGCTAAAAGGATATTATAATTTTTTTTAGCCAAGAGAGATTCTGCATGAAATATTTTTATGACTTCTCAGTATGGCAAATTTAGGCATTAAAGTAAATCTCTCTGTCACAGTTAATGTTTAATCTGGATTTCTGTATTACAAATAGACATGTTACACTGTATTTATTTAAAATAAATGTCAGTTTCCTCAGGGTTTCAAAGTCACTTGGTGCAACTCAATATATTGATAGTCTGATACCTTTCTTTGCTGTTGGTTTTTCTTCTATTTCATAGCTGTTATCATTGCATTTACTTGAATAAAATATTCCTTCTGAAGTTGATAAGGTCTAGAATGCCCCTGAAGGACTAGTGGTTCAGAATGCATTAAGCTAGAACCCTGAGGAAAATCTGACCCATAATGACATTTTTCCTTAGGCTAAGTCTTCTGGTTTATTAACTACCCTTCCTATATCTTTACCTTCTCCATCTTCATGGAGGGTTCTTGCTCTTTTAAATGTAATGTAAGTCATCCAAACTGTTTTGAAACGTTGTCACATGTACTAGAAAATATTCTGGTAGAAATAAGTACCTGAAGAATCTGATCCAATGTAAACAGAACCTTGAAGTGGAAGGGACCCCAGAGATCATCTAGTGTTGTGTAAGACAAAGTTAATACAGGCCACAAATGTAATTTAAAAATTTTAGTAGCCAATTAAAAAAGTCAAAAAGCCAGGTTAATAATACGTTTTATTTAATGTAATGTATTCAGAATATTAAATGCCATCGATATAAAATTATAAATGAGATATTGTGCTTTATTTTTCATACTAAGGCTTCCAAAGTCAGTTATGTATTTTACATTTCTAGCACAACTCCATGTTGACCAGCCACATTTCAAATGCTCAATAGTAACATATGATAAGAGCTATCACGGTGGGCAGTGATAAGCTAGACAATTCCCTTATTCCTTGAAATGTATAACCCACATCAAAGGAGGACAAGTGGCATACCCGCGGTTTCAGCTAGTCAGTGCCCGGGCCAGACCTAAACCCGACACTGGTTCCCAGTTCAGCCCTCTCCCATCTCTGCTGTAGAATTAGGTTGGGAGCTTCAATGAGATTGTGAGCACTCAGTTAAGATAATAAAAATCAACTTTGGACAGGCACCTGCTATACTCCAGACATTATAATAGGGACTTTATCATGACTACTTAGAACAACCTTGCAAAAGGACAGAGATTGTTATTCCTGTTTTCAGAATACTATTTAAAAGCTCAGAGATTATCAATTACCTCCAAAGTGGCCACACTTAGATTTGAAAACCATTCTGTCTTGGCCAAAAAGCCTGGTGTCTTTTCAGTGCATTGAAGCCCTTTCTCTCCAACCTTAGACCCTCTAAGAGTGCGATTCCAAGTGTGGTCTGAGGACCAGCAGCATTCATGTCCCCGGGAGTTGTTAGAAATGTAGAATTCCGAGTCCTACTCCGGACCGATACACTGCATTTTATCAAGATTCCAGGTGTATTGTAAGAAATCTAAGACAAGTCAACAAAATCCAAATCTCTCTGTGAATTGAAATAGTTTCCCAAGAAAATAATAGATTTGTACCCTGTCAGCACATGGCAGATACTCAGAAATAACCTTTTGGATTGATTTGAAATAATGCAAGGAAAAGCTAGGTTGGACCTTTAAGGTAGGAGGAACAAGAATAAAATTTTTAGTTAAAAATGAGTTTCTGGAACTCAAATCTGGAAATTACAAAATACTTCATCTACTATGACAACACCTGCCCTCTTCTCGATTAATCTCTTGTATTCTTCCTAGGCCGTAGGTATGTGAGCTTTTGTTTCCACCAGA
This sequence comes from Myotis myotis, assembly GCF_014108235.1. Taxonomy (NCBI): domain Eukaryota; kingdom Metazoa; phylum Chordata; class Mammalia; order Chiroptera; family Vespertilionidae; genus Myotis; species Myotis myotis. Next base: position 165,702,133 of record NW_023416313.1, read on the forward strand.
TTCCTTGAGGGGGTGGGAAATGTTGATTTAACTGAGTGGGAGTATGTTAACATTACCAGGGGAAATGTGCAGCAGTATCCTTATCACAAAAAGCAACCGATGGGCCTAGAAGAATTGTCAAGTCGTGGTAGTCCACAGCAGGATTTGCAAGTCATCATGCTCTGGTTCCCAAGAGCGCCGTCCATTTCTCGCCATTGGGCTCCGGCTCTGATTGGTGTTCTTAAAAGAGGCTCTCGCTATTGAGTCAAAGGTAGATTGTGTATTTATTCTGAACTTCTGCCATCACATGTTTCGTATTTTCCTCATGTGCCATGATGCCCTGAGCTGTTTCTGTCATTCAGCAGGAGGCAGTTAACTAAGCAGGTATTAACACATCTGACGTTCTGGGTAGAAAGTGAAGAATGGGAGCTGCACAGTTCCTCTCCAAAAGGCTGAGTCTGCGTGAACCCCCTGTACTGAGGTGTTTTCCCTCTTTCCCATTTTTTAACTCAATGGGGCATCACCAGCTATGTTTGCCTTTCAGAAAACAACAGCAGTGCGACGTGTAATAGCCGAGCTTCTAACCAATATTTCATTGTGTCATACAGGGACCGCGCAAGCTGTGTGTTAAAGAGATGAACAGTGGCATGGCGAAAAAGCAGGCCTGGCTAATAAAGAACAAAATCAAAGCGTTTTATGCTGCAGTGGCTGCAGATTGTTTCAGGGATGGTGTCCGAAGTCTCCTTCAGGTAAGGCTAGCATTGAAAGAGTGTGTACAGAGGCAAAGGACAAAGCACTCCACGCTGATGAAGCTCCCAGAGCAAATGGACTGACATGGGCAGTGTAACGTCAGAGATCAGTGCAGATGGATAAGGATTACATTTTGAATTCCTGGAGATAGGAAAAGCAGAAACAAAAGCGGAGAGGTTCTATTACAATCAACTATGACTCATACACTGGAAATGGGAAATGAGGTTGCCTTTGGCCAACAGCATACATTCTGTCCCCATATTTATTGAAATTCAAATTTGTTCTGATGGTTGACGACACTCAGGATCCTATTAAAACTTCAAACTATTTTTTGCATCTAGCAATGCTCAAGTGAAACATTCTTTTCCTTTTTTCTTTTGCAAATGGTATGAGGGCAGCTGCTAGGCTAAATAAATGCCTGGTGTCAGGATGTAAAATCTCTCTATCCTTTTAAATTATTTCCAGAATGTTGACTAAAATATAGTAATTTCTGTGGTTCAACACTAAAGCCTACAGGTCTCCCATCTTTTCTCACTCATTATATCTTTTTTCCTCCCCTTCAATAATAAGTACATAAATTCTTCCCCTTGTTCTGAACTTCATAATTAGGAGTGCCAGTTTCCTTAAAATAATCCAAGAGACTTTGGCTTTTTAATCATTCTGGCATTAACATAGTTGAATAGCCCTGATTCTACACTTACCGAATGAATCATTTAGCTTTCAGAGTGGCCACACACAGGAGGGTCAGCATTCCAAACAGCATCCAGATAACTCTGATGCTGGTACAAGCAGAAAAGAAAAAATATGGCTCACATTGTAATATTTGGAGATTAAGAGTCTTCGATGTATTCTTGTCTCTAACATCCTTGACAAGCACTTGTGCAGTGGCTGCACAGGCAGAGAGCCCATTTCTGAAAGACCTATTACCCCAATGAGCCTCTTTTCATCTGCTAACCCATGAAAATAGAGGTCATTGCAAGATGCTGATTTTTCCTTCAGCCTCAAGCTACTTTTCAGTAGCTCTTTGATTAAATATGTTGGGAAGGTTACACATTTAATGTAAAATTATCATAAAAATTGGAAAAGTAATAAAAATTTTCACTGGAAATAAGACAACAAACATAATAAGAACAGGGAGAGAAAAGACATAGGCATGAAAAACAACTCATATATGAATCCAGAAGGAAAAAAGGCAGTGTATAAAGCTTGTTCTCATGAGTTTCTTCAAAGAAAAGTGGAGTCCAGAGAGGTCATGACAAAGGGCAGGACAATGTGGTAACAAAGGGAGGCACTGACAATGATACCATATTAGATAAAGCCTTCTATGCATCTAAGAAATTATGGTATGAATGACCACATCCCCAAACTGTAGTCATGGGAAAGACTACACCCATACTGCCATATATCTGCCCTGGGCCAAATGAGCTATTCTGTTACCTGTACATTTCTAAGAACAATATACAAATGTGGTGGAAGCAAAGCTTATTTTAGGAACCCTCCATCAATGCTTATCTTCTTCTACTTGCTACTGTCCTCTTTAAAATTTCCTGTTCTGGTCATTTGTTTCACTATTTTCATGATTCAGAATGCCCTTCCTTCACTCTTACTTGTCAACATCTCACCAACTTGCAAGATCTAGGACAAATACCACCTCTTCCATGAAGCCACCCATGAATCCTCAACTGGAATTCAGGGTTTCTTTCTTTATGCTTCCATATGAGATCCTAGTGCATTTGCACTTGAACTAAAATTATTTGTGAATATCTTGTTTCTTCCACTTTATTCTAAGCTCCTTAAGGCCAAAGAATATGTTTCACTACCATGCCACAGCACCTAACATAGTACTTTGCGATTAATAGGTGCTCAGTAATATTGCTGGATTAAATTTAATTAACTGAAAGTCATATCCTGTCATCTAATGGGGGGAATGAAACTTCTGATATGGAAGATGGCTATTAATGATACTGTCATATAAAAGAATTGGGTTCTGGAAACACAGCTCATTTACTCTTCAATAAATAGTGTAGGTAGAAGTTTCAGTGATTTTGTATATAAGAATTTTCCAAACATGGATTTTATTGCTAATGACATTATGGATATAACAGGTGGAAATTAGCTTTGAACCACTAAGTTACAGCATGCATGCCAACAGTTAAGCCAACCCTCACTTGATTTTAAATTATTGAACCATTTTAATGAGTGTGTCAGAAGAAATGCAAATGACTGCTAATTTAGAAAAGCTACATTTCTGTCATCTAAAATCCATTTATGGCTGAGATGATTTAGAACTAATCTTTCTATTTTATGCTTGGGTATGGGCATGAAGGACATGCACTGAAATGTAATCTAATCTTCCGAATCATCAGAACATTACTTCAGTGCTCTTCCGGACCTTATTTTTCATTTGCAGTGGTGGTTTCCTGGTACAGTAAGGATTGCCCATGTGTTTATCTCCTCTGTTTAGGCCTCGGGCTTAGGAAGAATGAAACCAAACACTCTGGTGATTGGATATAAAAGAAACTGGAGGAAAGCTCAGTTAACAGAGATTGAAAACTACGTGGGAATCATACAGTAAGTGATGCTTTCAAGATGTGTTGCTTATAAAGCACTAACCAGGGCAGTACATGACACTGTTATACTAGATTCAATTGCCTGAGAAGAGGACATTCCCCTGGTACTCTGAATTCTTTACCAAACCGAAAACACTGCCAATAATAGAACTCGAGGGAATCATAGTATCAGAGGAAACAGGATGGGGGGAATTCGGTGTCAAAGAAAAAAGTCAATATTAAGAGTTACAACCTTAAAACCTATTCATGAGATTAAAAACAAAGGACAGGTGGTTACTAAAGGAATTTTTCTTTCAAAAAAACTGGAATCTTGGACTAGCTGGTGTGCCCAATCAGTCATTATCTTCTTCTGAGCCTTGGGGAACGTAGTCACTAGCCCAAAGCCTCATTGTTGATATGATGGTGCCATATGCCAGTTGCCTCTGCCATGTAACAGTGTTGGTTAGTGCACAGAGAGTGAATTTTCAATGGTATGTGACATCTGATCCTTAAATATTGGGAGAGTCTTGGGATAAAGGTAATAATGATAGTCACTAAAGGATGAGTGGGAACCAGGCTAATGCCCTTAACATGAGCTACCCCATTTAATTCTCACAAGAAGACTTTGAAGTAAGCACTACTATCATTCCCATTTTATAAGTAGAGACATAGACACTAAAACTTAAAACATGCAGGGTTGTGTAAGTGACAGAACTGGAATCTCAACCCAGGGTCGTCAGAATTCAAAGTTTAAGCTCCTGACCACAGGTTATGCTGCCTCAAGAAGTACTTACACAGCTGAAGTGTTGCATGGCTTGCTTCTTGCATAAGAGAGGACAGAAGCTACACTTAAGAAGAGGCACAAAGCATCCTCAGTGACCTTTCTAGAAAATTGATCCTTTCTTCCAGGCTTGAACATACTTAGCCAGATTCATCTCAAGGGAGGCAGTGTTAGCTCTGGTCAGCAGCCATCTTTGTGTCAACGGCCCTGAAAATGGAAGATTTCCCCCGCCCAGGCCTGGCTTTGCTCTGACTTCATAGCACAGGGTGGAGATGCCCTGAGATGTCTGAACAGTCCATAATAAACCCTCACCCATTAAAACAAGCTTATACTCAGTACTTCTCGTACCAGGCTATGTCCTCTGGCTCCTGCTATAACGAGCACCACGTTTGTCGTCATTTGGGGGAGATTTAGGCAACATAACAAAAGCATTCTAATATTAGTTCCACTAAAAAGAAGCATAAGGAAATAATTTTTACCTTCTGAAATTATATGCATTACTGACCAAACAGAAATTCACTTAGCCTTCCTCCTATAGGAAACCCATGCATTAAATGCATTCTCCTGAACTGTGTTCCGCAAACATACAAAGTCCGATGCCACATGCTGCCATCTGCCTCCTGCTGGGGCACTAGAATTTTGCCAGGCTCAGCAAACAGCATCCTGATAGGTTTAGAATCACAGTCAGTTGCTGGCCTGACATTCTTGGAAATGGGTTTAGATATACTTTCTGTTATCCAGACGTTTCAGTACAATTTCATCTTTACCTTTCGGGGGAAAAAGGAATGTCAGGGCAAGAAATTTTATCTTCACTTTGGGAATGAAAAGAAATATGTAAATCTTAGTCATAGAGTCCATTATTTGATACAAAATTACCTGGAATCATATTCTAACCTCCCCACCATCCCAAACAGTTTAGAAATTCAAAAAGACCAAATAATCAAACCTAGTAATATTAAGCTGAAGAAACTTCTGACTTTTATACCAAATTAATGATTGATCTTTTGGGTAATAAAGTTCAGTGTTAAGGTGGCTCAAATTTGTATAGTATAAAATTTAGCTGGCTTGGTAAAGTTAAATGACTTTACTACCATAGCAATAGGGTCAATACAGAAGGAAGACAACCATACAACCATATTGTGTTATATTTCTCTTTCTGATTTTTAGGGCTGTTTTGTTGTGTGGCTTAAAGCGCAGTTTTATTGATATCATAAAGGTATTTTTACAATAGTTTAGTACTTTACCATTTTTCTTTGAATAAAAGATTTTAAATACCTGTAATATTCTGAAGTATGGTATAAGTTTAATTTGTACTAGGTATTGTTGGCTGCGTTAATAAATTATCTCAAATTTAGTGGCTTAACACCACACAGATTTATTAGTTTAAAGTTATGTGGGTTAATATTCTGAACACTAACTCACTGGGCTAAAATCAAGGTGTGGGCTGGGCTATATGACCTTCTGAAGGTTCTAGGAGAGAGTTTATGGCCTTGCCTTTTCTAGGGTCCAGAGGCTGCCCATTGCTCATGGCTCTCTTCCTCCATCTTCAAAGCATTTGCTGGGTCAAATCCTTCTCACATCACATTACACTAACCTCTTCAGCCTCCCAATTTCACTCCCAAGGACCTTGGTGATAGCACTGGGCCCGCCCAAATAATCCAGGATTATCTCCCCACCTCAAGGTTCTTAGCCTGATCACATCTGCAAGGTCCTTTTGCCATGAAGGGTCATACTCCACAGGCTCCAGTGACGGAAATGTGGGTGTCTTTGGGGGTCTGAAATTATTCTGCCTAACACAGAATCCAAATATTTCTGTGGAACGTATTGCCTGCTTATAATCTAGGACAATTAGAAACAAGATTTATCAGGAATTTACTTCGTGGCAGTTTTACTAGAATGGGTCTATTTTGTTAAGTAGAGATCACGTATGGTTTTGCAACCAAAAGCAAATGAGTGTTACTTAAGTGAAAAGTTGAAGCAGACAGTAGTGAAATGTGAGGGTGCTGATATAAGATCCTGATTTTAAAAGCCCTCATTTGCCACATTAAAAAATGTGGATCATATTCTGTAAGCAATGAGGAGGAACTATTCAGGAGATGTGAGAGAGTAATGTGGTCAAATTTAGGTTTTAAATCTCATATTCATTTTAAATAAATAGTCACACTATACTGAACATTTTTATATCATTATTTGAAAATGTAGGTTTACTTTGGCTATTGAAATCTTGTTTCTGTACAGTGAGTTCATCACAACCTGCCTTGTTTCTGAGGGAGGGTGACCCAATGAAAGGGTCCTGGGCTCCCGATCCAAAGAAGATTGAATATAGGAACTCCCAAGGGGAGAATTTTAAATGAACTCAAAAGACTCATTGGTTTTCCCTATATTTATGGGCAGAGAACAAAAAAATTGTACAAAAATGGAGATAAAAGAAAGCAAGGCTTTCTTTCCCTTCCAGATAATCTAATTCCATGGAGTGAAGGCACAACAGCCAACTTCAACAGCATGGGGGTGCCATGAAGAAGCACTGCTTCAAATGGTTTGTCCGAAGTCACTGGTGAAGGGTCCCCAGAGGAACTGAGACATTTTTAACAAGGAACTTGACGTCAGAAATGTTGTAGGATTCTTCCTGAATAGATAAAGAGATTTGGCTGATAATTTCCAAGGGTCTTTGCAGTCTGAAAATTCTCTGTTCTAGATATTTCAGTGATTCTTTTGTTTACATTAGAAAATAATCAATTTTTTCAAAAAGTACGTTACAAGCTCTTAATCAAAATTCTAGTTGATAGTATATTTGAGTAAATTGGTTCCAGAGTAAATGAGTTAGTTACCTTTACCCAGAATATGTTTTTTTAAGGATATAAAGGGAAAACAACCTAACAGAAAGCCATCAACTCTTGGTTGTATTTTAAAGTGAGTTTCCTTAGTTTAATTACATTAAAATCCTAGAAACAAGTTTACTATTTGTCCAAAGCTGGAGGATTTAAATCACTAACCACTTTGCTTCCACTTTCAGCGATGCGTTTGATTTTGAGATTGGTGTGGTCATAGTCAGAATCAGCCAAGGCTTTGACATCTCTCAGGTTCTTCAGGTACAAGGTATGTACTTTCTTTATTCAACCAACAAATATTTATTGAGCCTCTACTCCACAGCTGACATGGAGTTCTAGGTGCTGGGGTTAGACCAGTGCACCATATGGACAAAACCCCATAACAGCAGAGCTTACATTCTTATGCTGACCTGAGGTTTGTACACTTCCCTGCTTTCCCCATTGCTAACACAGGTGGCCTTTGTCTTGCTAACCAGAAATATAGAGTACTCCAGGGCTGTCATCAATTATTCTTCTTATCACAAACCCACAAAGCCAGCATCGCTGAAAATAAACACCTTCGGTAAATTAACCTGCCGAATTAATTTCTGCAAGATGTTTCAGAAAAATGAAGATTAATTCTTTCCTCGGAAAACCATGTATTTTGTCTTTAAGAGTCTGTGACCTAGTTTACAACTCACAGAGAAATGAGCCTGAATGTATCTTGCTATGTGAATCACTAATGTAAGCCAGAGGCAAAATCACTAACTCAGATTAGTGACTCTGCTTCTTCTCTAGGACAGTGGGCCCACTTACACAGGATTTTTTAAATTGACCTGCACAGTTCAATTGACTACAGTTCAACTGAAGCTCACAGTTCACTTGACCCGCGCAGTTCAAACCCATGCTGCTCAGGGATCAACTACTTTTTAAGTCTTAAAGTTTAAACATACCCTTTTGTGTATAAAATAAAGAACACATCTAAAAAGTCACTGAAGTATTAGGACAGGGTAGTAATCCATGACTTATCTCTTTAATTAAACTTTAAAATGGAGCCCACTGAAGACATGGCACCAAAACAGGATTTTGGGGGTACCTCTTATGTAGCAGCCATGATGTAGGTATCAGTGCTGGGTACAATAAGATAAGTAAGAGTCTGTGTCCTCAATAGACTCACAGCCTAGTAATGGAAATGAGTATATGATGAGTGTGACGATGGGTATATTTATAGGGTATTGTGGGAAAGAGAGAAGAGGCATCTAAGAAGAAGGCTTTCTGGAAGAAATTTCCTTTGTTTGGAGACCTCATGGATGAGTAGGAGTTAACTAGGCAATGTTGGGGAAGAAAAAAATGAGAGAGTTTGGGGACTAGCATTCCTGGCAAAGAGGAGAGCAGTAGCAAAGGTGGGAAGACAGGGGAATGTGGAAGAACGCATGGGCAACCAAAAGCAAATGAGTGTTACTTAAGTGAAAACTTGAAGCAGACAATAGTGAAATATGAGGCTGCTGATATAAAATTCTGATTTTAAAAGACCTCATTTGCCATATTAAAAAATGTGGATCATATTCTTAAGCAATGAGGAGGAACTATTGAGGAAATTTAAGTGAGAGAGTGGTCAAATTTAGGTTTTAAATCTCATAATCTTTCACTTACATTGGCATGGACTCAGTCAGGACTGTAAATGAAAACAGAGACAAATAAAAAAATATTTTCATAATAATAAAAACTAGAGAGGGTGACAGCCTGAGCTAGAGCGAGGGATGGAGAGAAAAGAACAGAAGTACTTTGGAGGTACAAAAGCAGCATTTGGGGTTGGTTGGATGTGCAGAATATGGGGGAGAGAGGAGTGGAAAAAGATTCATTCCTTGGCTGACTAAATGAATGATGGTTCTACCAATGGAAATGGGAAACACAAGAAGAAGAGCAGGTTTAATGAAGGGATGCCTGGTTCACTTTTAAAGAATCTCCTGTGGGAAATTCTACTGGAAATGTCTGATAGGCTGTTAGTCCTGGTCTTAAAGGAGAATTGTGAGCAGGAGATGTAGATTTAGGATATATTATAGGCCAAATTGTATCCCCTCAGATTTCATACGTTGAAGTCCTGACCTCAGATGTAATTATATTTGAAAATGTGATTGTTAAGGAGGTAAATAAGGTAAAATAAGATCATTAGGGTGGGCCTTGATCCAATGGGACTGATGTCCTTACAGAAGGAGATTAGGATACAGACAAGCAAACAGGAAAGTGGGACGTTAGAATGAAATCAATTCTACCAGCACCTTAATCTTAGACTTCTAGTCTCCAGAACTGAAAAAGTTATATTGTTTAAGCAAGTCTGCGGTATGTGTTATTGTAGCCCTACCAAACTAATAAAGTTTTTAAAAGGAGACATAATAGTGAAGGTGAAACTACAACACTGGAAAATATAGCCCAAAGAGAGGATGTAAGTGAGAGCCCCCAGGCACAGGACAGGGGCCCCAAGGAGGAGCAGGAAAGGAGCTATCAGGGAGGCAAATGAACCAGAAGTCTGTGGTATTGTGGAAGCAGAGTGCTCAAAGTGAAAAGAATCATCAGAATGGTCCAGGACACCAGAAAACACCAGAAAGATTTGTGAATAAAATGTAATTGACACAGCACAGATAAGCTTAGTGAGAGTAATTCCTGTAGACCAGTGTTGACAGAATCCAGTTAACAGTGGGTTGAGGAGATAATATGAGATGATAAAGCAGAGAATATGGATGTGGCCAATCATTTGGAGAAGTTTAGATGCTAAGGAGAGGAATGAGATTGAGGAGGTTTACTATAGGGAGAGATACAGACCTTAGAATAGAGAGAAAGGCATGTTTTCTGACTGAAAAAATGGGCCCACGAGAGGGGGAGAGATTGAAGATAAAGGTAAAACATGGGGGGCGGGAATGGCATGCAGGTATGACCCATGGAGTAAGATCCTGGAGGAACAGGAAGAATCAGGGGAAGAAAGGGATGGAAGAGTTGGCCTGAGACAAGAAAAATGCTTCATCTTCTAAAATTATAGCAAAAGAGGTGAGAATTGATGATGAAATGTGTGGTTTTGTAAGAGTGCAGTGATAAGTTGAGGAGGATTGTACACAGTAGTCTCAATTTTATTCTTTTAAAGTTGAAGCAATTTCTCTAGTTTTCCAGTTTCTATCTATCCAGTGAGATTTGGTCTCTAGAATATAGGAGGATCAAGGTTTTGTTGGGCAGGTCCAGCAGAAGGGAAAAGCCTGTGAGGGATTTGAGAGTGCAGGTGCCTGATCGGTCCAGATTCTATTTGTAATGTCACCATCATAGCAGAAGGAAACAGGAGTGGATTAGGTGAATTTTCTGATGCAACCATTCTGGTGTGTTGTAAGGGAGGAGAAGAAAGCAGAAGAAACTAGAAATCAAGAGTTTGTATAGGGTAAAGAACCACTATCTGATATGTATACTCTGCTTACATACAAGAGCTTTAAAAATATTGAGAATAGAGTTCATCCTATGCAAAATATGTTTTTGTTATCTTCAGCTTTCCTTTTTTATGCCCCTTCCTCTTTTTATGGACCTTTTACATTTACAGACTAGAAACACTAATTTCCCCCTCAGCATTCATGATTAATTTATACATTCCTTCCTAATTGAACTTAATATCCTAGTGGCAACAATAGCTAACATTTTGAGTAGTTGCTATGTGCTATGTATTATGTTTCATGTTCACATATATTACAACATTTATTACCCCAACTATCCTCTGAAGAAAAGTATGATCCTTGACCTCATCTTACAACTAATGAAACTGAGGCTTACCCAAGATTCACAAGGCTGGTAGTCAGTAGAGCTGAGATTCAAACACATGTCTGTTTGAAGCACTATTCTACCTTTTAAAAAGGGAAGTCAGAGAGGACAATGACTTACATAATGAAAGGCAATGGTAAAATCTGAGATACGGAAATGGAACAAGGGTATTTCCACTTATTCCTTCAAAACCCAACTTAGGGACTGCTTGGCTGTGGTAAGATAGACATGATGTTGCGGACAATTATAAGAACCTAATCTTAAGAGACCTGCTGTGTTGCTAAATTTCTCTATTTACTTTAATTTTGTCTGGTTTTTGTGCTATAATGTTTTACCATCTAACAATGAGAATACAAAATATGATTGTATTTACACTACATATTTGCTTTATATGTGATGTTGATCTCAAGCTGAAAGATGTGATGTAGCTAAAAAAATTTGGCTCCCACCCTTCACTGCTCCATCCCCCAAAATGCACCATCAATTTAGTTCTATAAAGCAACAGGGAAGCCCATTCTGTATGTAGTATTTCTGAAAGAATCCTGGCAGTGAACTGATTCCCCTTTTAATTTCCCAAGGGAAGTATCTGATTTATATCAACTTTGATGTTTGAAATATTTCTGCTTCTTAGTCAAGAAAGGGAAAATACAGTTGGATGCTAATAAAATAATTACAAGTGCCAAATATCTAGGGTAAACAAAAAACAACATTATACAAATACTACATGAAGAACATGCAGAAAACAGCAGCATAATGATGGAAATTAACTTTACGCCACATTTCCATGCATTGTTTTGAAGTTTATGTAATTTACGACACAACCCTCATATTAGATTTTGAATTGGAAGAAATAAGCTTGTGTTTCATTATATTATACTGTAATATAAGGCTTAATAAGAGCCTGATAAATCTTAAGTATTGCATTATGCTATGTTAATGATTATCATCATAGATTTTCCAACACAGGCACCAAGGTGTCATCACACATTATAATTTAAAGGAAATATTAGCAATTCTGAGTGCCCATATACTGTAGTTAATAAAGCAGTGAATAGAAATCAGCTTTATAGGTAATTTGCCAGCTAATGACAATTATTTCTATACCGTGTCACAGGCTTATGTGAAGAAAATAACTTTTTGTATAAATAAGATCGATGCTCGTAACACTCTCACTTACGTACTGCAGCAACTCATCCAATACTGGTGGCTGATAGTGTCTCTTAATAAATTAATTTATTGCCCAACAACACAAAAAAACACAGTATTTCATGTTGTTCACTTCCCAGGGGTATTCAGCAATTTTGCCAACTTCAACAAAGAGTCTATATTATTCTGGTAGGAACTAAAGTGATGACATGTGATTTGCAATATATTGCGGTCAAGTGTTCCATGTAAGAGCTGCACGATTTATGACCATCTCAGAGCACGGGGATTCTGCTGTGTCTGAGGAAGTGGCTTAGCAAAATAAAGACAGATGGCGGTGTAGTAAATAATTGCTTGATTGGAAGGTGACCACTGCAGGATTGCTTCCTGCCTTCAGTTCAGCTAGACTTCGCTGGGCTATGGCTCATTGATTCATGCGAGCATTTACAGCTTTGAGTTGATTGACCAAGGAAAGAAGCATAATTGAATAATTAATAAAGAAAAAGGATGCTGTGAAGTGGGAGGGATGCCATTCCTCAGGAGGTTCCCCTGTTCTCCCTTCTGTTGTGAGATAATTGACTACTCTCTCTCCTGAAGATTCAAAGGGAACTGTAATGAGTAGACTCTTGCCTGTTTCTAAAAGACTTATTAAAAAATAAAAGACTGAGGATAGAACAGTGGAAGCAATCTGGGCAACTAAATTAAATTTCAAAATATGGTTACTCCAGTTGATTACCACACAATCCTATATAATAAAAGCCTAATATGCTAAGTGCCTGACCGTTGGTTCCATTCGACCAGTTGCTATGACACACACTGATCACTAGGGGGCAGATGCTCTGACTGGTAGGTTAGCTTGCTGCTGGAGTCTGGCCAATGGGGACTGGGCAAGATGGACATACCATAGACCAGTGGTTCTCAACCTTCCTAATGCCGCGACCCTTTAATACAGTTCCTCATGTTGTGGTGACCCCCAATTTCATTGTTACAAATTGAACATAATTAAAGCACAGTGATTAATCACAAAAACAATATGTAATTAGATAGGCTTTTTCCGATGGTCTTAGGCGACCCCTGTAAAAGGGTCGTTCGACCCCCAAAGGGGTCGCGACCCACAGGTTGAGAACCGCTGCCCTAAACGAATCCATGCACCGGGCGGTTTTGGCCTGATCCCTGCAGACCGGTCCGAGGGACCCCACCAGTGCACGAATCTAGTCAATTTATAAAGCACTTGAAAACAGAGTGACTACTATTCAAGTGATTTGGCGTGTGCATGAAGATGCAGCTCAGGATTCACTCTCTGCTTTTACTATGAGGAATGTTCGGGGCTATGTTTGAACAATTGGTTAGAAACCCACTCAGCTGAGAGACCCTAAAGCCTAAGCTTTTTCATACAACCTCAGGGATTCTCTTCATCTTGGAATGAGAGTAGGGCAGGATTTTATTCTCTCTCTCTCTCTCTCTCTCTCTCTCTAATATTGTCGCTTTCTGAGATGATGGAGTATGGAATTATCTAACATGGAAGATTAAAGTTCCCACCTAATTTCACCTATACTACCTTCTGTCATATTCCACCAGCCCCTGTTTCCATACCTCTGTACACAGCATTCATTTCACTTCTTTCAAACACTGTCTTTTGTGCTGTCCCTTACACACAGGTTATATGCCCCCATCCCTGGCAACTATCCACTTATTTTTCTCCCGTTATAGAGAAAATACTTTAAGTATGTGAAGTAGAAACATAGGGTCTGGAATCTGACAGACCTGGATTTAAATCCCAGCTTGACCCTCTTTGGCTGTGTGACCTTAGTCAAATTACTCGTCCTCTCTGTGTTTCACTTCACATTTTCCAATTGGAATAATTATAGTACCTACCTGACAGGTTTATTATTTTGCATTAAAATATATGATAGCTTCCAAGGGTTTGGCATTGTACCTGGCACAAAATAAACTCTCAATAAGTGGCGGTAATAAAATATAACCTAAGCTACCCTCCAGGAGTTTGCAGTTTAATGGGGTAAAATACACGTGTATCTTAAAACTACATTCTGTGCCCCACAGTGATAGTTACTGGGGAAAAAAAAGATTGAAACAAGAGTATTATAGAAATGTAGAGCATTATGTAAATTTCTCTGATTCCGAAATTTGTGGATGGTTTCTTTAAAAAAAACCTGCAGATTGGGTATTCCTTCAACAGGCAGTCAAGCACATCATTGAAGAAGGATGGTAAAGAATTGAAAGCAGAAGGCTTGGGTCACCAGCTGTGCAACCTTGGACAGATCACTTGAACTGTCTGAACCCAAGTTTCCTTTACATTAAAGTGGGGAGACTATTACCAACTCTGCCTGCATCCCAGTACTGGTGTTGGGATCAAATAAGATCCTGTGTGGAAAGGGCTTGTGACCCCTAAAGGTCACAAAGGGAGTCGTGATGGTGGTGGTGGTGGCAGTGATGAAATGAGTCATTTTCATTGTCAGCCTCGTGGACATCAGTTTATATCCATCCATTCACTCCACCTTGGCTCACCCACCTTGTGCCTAATGGTCAGCTAGCCAGCACTCCTGTTGAAAGAAATGTGTTGACAAAGTCTGCTCTTGATTTCTTATGCAGAAGCAAGCAGTAAATCCGATAGATAGGTCAGAACAGAGCACCAAACATCACTGCTCCTTAGTGCTGAAATGAGAAAGGGAGGGAGGGCACAGAAGGGGGCCTTAGATGACCTACAAAGTGAATAATTAAGAATGAACTCTAATAAGAACTTGCAAAATCTCAGTGCCTATTCCAGATGGCCACGCGAGCAGACTGTAGCCTTTAGAATAGACTTTGTCTCCATCGTCTTTGAGGGAACTGCCGAATCGGCCTCATTCAAACCAAGTCTGGTTTTGTCTCTCAGGCTGGGGGTTTGCAGTGTGCTCTGTCCAGGATGGGCTGTGTACATACCTTCAAGCAAATTGTTGGAGCAGCTCCCGGTGCACTCAGCCAGCTGACTCTGTTACAGAGGAGGATTTATCTTCTCCTTTGTCCAAACTAGAGGACAAAGAATATGGCAACTAGTGGCGAATCACGGGGTGCGCTGGGGCCAGCCAAAAAAGGAGGGCAAAGGAACCCCTCCCCACTGTCCTTGCAGTCGCCCCCAAAGAAACTCATAATGTGCACCTTCCCCCTGACTGCAAAGAGCAGTGACTCCACAGCTGCCCCTGCAGCGCCCCAAAAATGTGCATGACAGCTGCGGGGGGGCTGTCACCCCAGCCAGGATGCTGCGATGTTGCTATTCTGGGCAGCCTGCCATATGTACCTGTACCGTTAGGGTCCTCCCTTTACAATTGAGGGGCTATAGTTTGAGGAATTAACTTGCATTATACCATGTGCCTGAGTGTTCCGGTTCCCCTGAGGATAGGGGTTGGGGGTTAATAAGACAATTCTGAAATAATAGTAATAAGCCAAAAGCAAATGGTCTTCAAAGTTGGAAGCAGGCAGGTTTGGAATCAAGCAGACCTCTTTGTGGTTGAACCCTGTCACTTGCTGGGTGACATCATACAAGTGACTCAACCTTTCTGAGCCTCGCTTTCTTTATCCACAAAATGAGAATAATCATAGTAACTAGCTCAGAGTTGTTGCTGAGGAATAGCATGCAGCACAGTCCCCAGCACCTGGAGAGTGTGTGATAAAAAGTAACTGCTAGAATAAACCCCGGGCTTTCCAAAATGCTTACTTTACTTTGCATGACTTGAGCCCATTTCCAGGAGTTGCATAAACACTCGGCCTAGAGAATGCGCTGGCTGCTTTGTTCTTTAAGGAGCTCCGAAGCCCCGTGCAAGAACTGTTGCTTATTCTTTTTGCAGTGCTAGGGAAAGGGGAAGGTTACAATTTTCCATTTCACAGATAGAGAATCAGAGGCGTAGAGAAAATCAATGACTTGCTTCATGTCACATAAAGCCAGCAGCAGAGCCATAATCGGTCATGACCTCCCTGTGCAATGCAGCCTGCGTTCACCTTTCAAAAGTCAGGGGTAAGCAACTCCTGTCTGAGCTTTAATACCATCAGTCTAATTTCCCAGATTTTCTATAGCTGCTGGTCTTGAGAACCTTTGAAGCTTTGGGGAAATCACATGGGTGATTTGACCTTAAATCTCATGCCACTGGCAAAAGATTAATTGCTAAGACCTGGAAAGGGGCCAGACAATTCCGTGCAGCTGAATAACAGCACCGTCTAGGGATGTGCCTGTCCTGACAGATTTAGTTAGTGCATAATTGATAAATCCAGAGTTTGTATAGCTTCGCTTCCCAGATAGATAAGGCAACAGGCTCCGAGGGCTGACATTTACAGAAGCCCTACCAGTGTTGCCTATCATTGGATCTCGGTTTTCTGCTCGCTGTCTCGGAACATTGCTCATTTTCTACGGCTGTGTTCTCAGCAGACAAGAAGATGAGGGGGTCTGACAAGAGGGCCACCTTGCTCGCTGTGAGCGAAAAGCCCATTTCTCCTTAGCACCGCCATGTGACTGCTTTTGAAGTCTTTACTTACCTGACCCAACACAGGCTGAGGTCAGAGAATGATGCAATGCATTACATGGCAGCTAGGAATTTTTCGTCACAATCAGAATCCAAAAAAGATAAAAGGCAGCCAGTCACAACATCCAAGTTTGGATAGTGGACCTAAACCACAGGCAGGAAATTCTGCACAGCCCGATTCTTATTCCAGGCTTGAGCGTCCTGAGACCCTTTTTAGTAATGTGAGTTCAGGCAGGCACAAGACATCGCAGCTTTTATTTCTTTCGCTTCGGTCACTGCAGAAAGTTATTTTGTTTGTCGGGAAGAACTGTTGGTGGATCTTGTTCACTGTCATTTGTATTCAGAGCCTGTAAAGTTAATTATAAGATTTGGTTATCTTTCTTAATTCTTGCTCTCTAGTTTTATGTTTCCATTCAGGAGGCATTGTTGTGTGCCTGCTATACAGTATACCCAGTATACTTCTGCAATTTTGTCACTCCACTGTAAAATATCTGACGCAGTAACTCAGGTCAGGAAATAAGTGGCTTTCGGTGTATAAGATCTTATGTCCAGTGGGTCTGGCTTTTTGGTTTTTGCCAGAAGTGCATAAAGATGGCATGAAATAGCCCTTAGAAAAAAAACCTAGTGACTTCACATATTATAATTAACACAGAGCTATTTTCTGGGTAGTTATTATTTTCTGAGTATAATTTACTGACATACATTTCTTTTTAATAATCATTCAGAAAAAAATCATATAATAATCATGTTATTGCACATGTTCCATGTTTAATATGAAAGTAGCATAGAAGAGTGTTCCTACAAACGTTCTCTCTCTGCGTTTAGTAAGCGACTGTGTCTTCTCTCATCAGATGAACTGGAGAAATTAGAGCAGGAGAGGCTGGCCTTGGAAGCCACGATCAAAGACAATGAAAGTGAAGAAGGAGGTGGAGGCATCCGGGGCTTGTTTAAAAAAGCGGGCAAGTTGAACATCACTAAGCCAACCTCTAAGAAAGGTAAGTACTGCTGCATTTATAAGAAATATTACAAGGTGAACCCCCCTACAGACTTCAGTACCTGCAGGGGTGAGAAGTCAGCATCTAAGATGTTGGAGGCCTTGACTAAGAACTGAAGACATTTTTTTAAGAAGGTCGTATGGGTGAAAAGTAGAAGCTATTGTCATTTATCAATAATGCCAAGTCCTTTGTACTATCTTACTGTAAAAACTTTCTTTCAAAATTATATGTGGTGAGGTAGCAGATTGAGTGCCATGAAACAGAAATTTCTTAGTTAAGATGAGAAAGGGTTAAAATTTACAAACCAGTACCCAACCTCACCACACACACACACACACACACACACACACACACACACACCCCTTGCAGACATTTCAGGTGTTTGAGTGAGAGATGCTGCTAGAATTCCAATTTCAGAAAAGCATCTTTGTCACAGACCAGAATTCTGGACTTGAACTTTATTGATACTAATTACCTGTAGATTTTGGCTGAGTAGCGCACTTATATCTGAATATCAGGTATATGCCCCAGGAACAAAGGGCCAGAAAATGATTTGACTCTCAGAAACATCTGATTTTTTATTTTTTGAAAATTGCTCTTTCCATAAACACGGCAGTTCGAGGTTAATGAGGTCCACAGCGACCTCTGCTGGTAGAAAATTAGAATGTTAACATTTATTTCTGTCATGCACAAAGAATCCCATCGTTACTGAAATCATTCCCTGGTGTTTTAACTGAGATTTAGCCGGCTTCTGGGTTAGGCTGGCAAAATCCAGCCTTCTGAAGAGGCTATCTCCTACCCTGGAAAGGGTTTGGTTTTGTTTCCTTGTTTTCCTACTATATCCCAAGGATAAAATTTTATATATGCCTTCAAATACTAGAGGTACCCTTGGGTACCTGAACTATTGCATGGGCTATCAAGAGAGCCAAGTATATATTGTCGTTCTTATATATACCCATTTTCTAGGAAAATGATGTGTTTCAATATTAAGTGAGTGGTATATCAGGACTTCAAGGGTGTAAATGTTAGAATAAGACAATCTGGATGCTAACTACTATCTTCTTTTCCTTTCCAAATATTTGGTTTATTCACGAGAAGAGTTATCCACCGAATCTGCTCCATTCAATAGTAGAGTCTTGCAAAGCAATGGAAAATTTAAAGTCATAGCCCAATACTATTCAGGAGCTGAGAGGGAGCAGAGAAGCATTAATGTACTTACTAAGAAAAGGGGACTTATTATTCTGGAACCTGTTTCTGCATCACAATACTTTCGGCAAAAATGTGCTCCTCTGAAAGTCAACATGTCTCATTGTTTGGAAAAGCAAAATAATATTATGATTTATACTCAACATCTAAAATTTCAGACACAGCTCTCATGTAGGCCCCTTCACTGCTCTGGGCTTTTGTTGGTTAACAACTCTTTGAGTTCTAGATCAAGACCAACTCTGCCTCCAGGTGCTCATACTTGAGTCCTCTGGATGCTTTGATATACATGTAAGTGGGGGCAGAATTTGGCCCATTCCGTAAATGCATTTACTTTCTCCCTCAGCAGTCCCAGGGAGATAAAAACAATATAAGATAATTGCTTCAGAATGGACAGGCCCAAAACGTGAAAAAGACAGAACAAAGGATCTTTAGAACCCCTTAGATCAGAGAGGAAGCTCTGAGCGGCTGTCGGCTCTTCTCTAAGCACCACAGTGACACCATCTCTTTGAAATAAGCAATACAGTCGCAGCTATGAAAGACATGGAAATAAGAAATAATATATACAGTGTAACAAAGAAACCCCTGCTGGCAAAACGAAACAAGGGTCCGCTTCAACCACTGGCCTAGTTCCCTAGAACACTTTCATTGTGTCCATGTTAGATTGGAAATTGCATTAAAATTTTTTTAAGTATTTTATATGCACCCTTAAGTATAGCTTAAGTAAAGGAATTTTCTCTTTCCATATTTCCTGGCTTTTTCATCTCATTCACAGAAATTCAAATAGCTCAGATGGCTTCAGCTTAGCTTCACAGATCCTTGAAAAGAAAGCAGAGGAGAAAGCAGCCTGGCATTCGAACCGAAGGGTCATACTAGGTCAAGGTGCACATTATCCCTGGCCGCCTTTACAATCCAGGCATTCATGAAATTTACACCCAAACTGCACTCAAGTGAATGCATAGCCTAATGAAGGAATATTCTAATTCACTTGCTTATTTCCAGAAAACTTGATCATCCCATGTTTTACGTTCAAGTAAATCTGAAAGTATGATTAAATTGAGTCATATCTGACTTTTGGAAAAATCAAGATTTTTCTTTTCAGATAATTTAGCGTTATTATATGTCTAAGTAATAATTTCACTCTGGGACCAATTACTAAGGACTTGAAAATAATCCACAATGAAAAGTATAACCATAAAACTGATATCAAACATTTTTGAACTACTGAAGGTTATATATATTACTGTGGGATTCGACCTTTATCTCCCCTTTTCAGAGAAAAGAGCTCACTATTTACCTATAAGTATAAAAAACAGGAATGCATGACCCTTCCTCTATTTTCCTGAATAGATTTATTGGAACATAGTTTTGTTTCTTTCCTCAAAAGACTAATGGATGTACTACTTTCTCTTTCATTACAGACAGCAGCATTAACACCGTCCAGTCCATGCACGTCGGGGAGTTCAACCAGAAGCTGGTGGAAGCCAGCACCCAATTTAAGAAGAAGCAAGGAAAGGGCACAATTGATGTCTGGTGGCTGTTTGATGATGGAGGTAAAATTTTCTGGAATGTACACTAGGGAGCAGAATTTCTGTGTTGATAAATTTAACAAACAGCATGGGGAGGTATCTGAAAAAGATACGAGTTAAAGAATAACATTTCTGTGTTCTCCTAAGACTTTAAATGATTTAGGAGCTGTGGATGTGGGAATGAAAAAAGAGGGGAAGCCATTAATTTCCTTTCAGCTGGATATACTCATCTTTTCTGTCATAATTTACTCTTTTCTTTTTTCAGGGCTAACACTCCTTATCCCCTATATCTTGACTCTCAGAAAAAAATGGAAAGACTGTAAATTAAGAATTTATGTCGGAGGGAAGGTTAACCGCATTGAAGAAGAAAAAATTGCGTAAGTAACTTATCACTCGTGTGTTAGAACATTTTGGATGCTTATTGTTCCAATACTTTAATTTATAATAATTTATAAGAAGTGTGCGTGTCTTTTGAGGTACAACCAATATAAAGACAAAGCCTCCATGATAGGCCTCATGGTAACTTGGTTTTCTGGTCAATAAATTATCTGTGCAAGTTTTCTAATTACTGTCTTCAAGTCCATTTATCCCCTGCCACAAGTGCTTTCAAAAAGGAGCCTTGTCTCAGTCTTGAATGACAGTGTCATTATCTATACTAACAAAAGGGTAATATGCTAATTAGACCAGATAGATTGGATGCCCTCTGGACAAAGCCACCACAGCGGCTGCGAGGGCCAAGGGCAAGGCAGTAACAGCGGGGTGATGAGGACAGCACCGTCCCCTGATCAGCCTGGTGGCCTCCCGCAGAGGGAGGCCAGACTGTGGGGAGCGGGCCTAAGCCATTGGTAGGACATCCCCTGAGGGCTCCAGGACTGTGAGAGGGGGCAGGCCGGGCTAAGGGACCCCCTCCCTCCCCAGTGCATGAATTTTTATGCACCAGGTCTCTAGTCTTGTATAATGTTCAATGTTCTGACTAGTAAGTGTATCCCAGAAAGGAAGCGTCTGAGGAATTTGTGTCCAATAGCTTCTTCTGAGAGACTTGAACTTGTGCATTCCCAGTAGTCACTCTAGCACAGCTCACTTCAAAGATAACAGAGACGGCACTTGGTCCTCCTCCCAGCCCTTCAACCTCTGAGCTGCAGCACTTGGTCACAGTCACTATGTTCATATCTGGGTCTCATTTGTAGGTTAAGAAACCTTCCAATTAAAAGCACAGTATTAGTCTGTATCTTTATTCATTTACTCGTGAAGCACTGATGGGTAGTTGTGAGGACAGCAAGTGTGCAGAGAATGTGGTGCATCCGAAGGTCTCCGGAGGAAACCTGAGGCGGGACCTTCAGCAGCCCTCAGTCCCTCGGGGCATGTCCAAATCCTGAGCCCTGCCTGGAACTTACTCCCAGAAATCACAAAATCATGATGGGCTCTTACTCAGTGATGTTTTTATATTTTCTCCCCCTTCTTAGGAGGTTTGTGTATTTAATTTCTCTTAAAGAGGGCCGTAATAAACTGGAAACAAATATGATGTCTATAACGATTATATTTTCTTAAATCCTCCAGTGTCTTATTGGGACAACTGATAAAAGTTGAAACTGGTTAGTGGGTTAGATGATAGTATGATATCATTGTTAAATTTCCTGATTTCAAAAATTGTACTATCTATAAGAGAATGTCTTTGGTCGGTAGGTGGGCAGGTAGGTAGAAAGCAAGAAAAGAAAGCAAGCAAGAAAGAAAGGGAGGCGGGAGGGAGGAAGAAAGAAAGAGAGGGAGGAAGAAAGAAAGAGAAAAAGAAAAAAAGGTGTAGATATAGGCACATATAAAGAGAGAAAAGGAGAATAATAAATCAAATGGGGCAGATCATAAACAATTGATGAATCTGGGATTTCTTTGCACTATCCCTGCAATTTTTCTATAACTTTCAAATTATATAAAAATGTACACTTGCCAGGGGGTAAAACCTCCAATATATAAAAATATATTGTCAAATGATGGTTGTTGGCATCAATTCAATGCCAGTAGGAATCCCAAATTTGGGGTGTGGTGAAGAAGGAAACTTGATTCAGTGCAAACAGCTCCTTTGTGATACAGCACAACTGCCAGGAACAGCTCAGCTGTGCAACAGCTCAGTAGTGTTACAGCCCAACTCTGAAGCAGCACAGCTGTGGAACAGCATGGTTGTGAGAAGGCCTTGGGGTGAGGTGGCCCTGGGGCGAGGAGGCTCTGCTGCACCTCCACCTGCCCCTGTGCTGACCTGTTCTATGCCAGTCTGCTCTTCCTGCTGGGCTTTGCCCTGCTCCAGTGAGACTTCGGTGTTTCAGCTCTAGCTGGGAAAAGGCACTCTCTGTCTTTGGTGGATAGGGACAGTGCAGTCTCCAAGCCAGAGCGGAGAGGACTGTTATACTAGTAGAGACCAGTTCCCACCCCTGGTCCCTGACTGGTCTGTCCTCATGCAAATGAGTACTCCAAATCCTCATGGTTTGATTGGTCCAAAAAGCACAGCTTTGATTGGTCTGAATGGAGCTGCTCTAATAGGTCAGTGAAGATGCTATAGCTATGCAGCTCTGATTAGACTGAGAAAGCTTCAGTCCTACTGGTTGAAATACAATTCCAATAATTTCTTCGTAAGGGCCGGCTCGGATGGCAGGAACACAGTGCAGGCAGGCAGTCCCGTGCAGGAAGCAGGGAGTTCAGAAGGGCAGGCTTTTCCCTGAAGTGCACTTTGTGGGAGAGGGCCCTGCTTAGAAGCCACCGCTCAGCTCTGCTTTTACATCTGAGCCCAGTTAGCCACCAGGAGCCCTTCTTGGTAGGTATCTCTTTTCTTAGGGTCCACAATATAATTACCAATTTGTCAGTAAACTCCAAACATTACCAGCAAAATAAAAGGCACTAAATATTAAAACTTGTCCTGTTTTCAAAGAATAATGACACTTGGAGAGCCCTACATTATTTTCCCTGAAACATAAATGCAGAACTGGGTTTGCTATTTCCAGAGACTGCACATACAGGAATTTCTCTTTGCCTTCCGTGGAATAGCTTGGTCCACACTTCCTATATTCATCAAGTACAATCATGAAAATCAAACACTAACCAAAGCCTTTTCTGAAAACTAAGTGGAAATAAAACATGATTGCTTAAACACAAAACTCTTTGATTGAAAAGTAGCTAAATATGGCATGACAAAGTGTTTTTTTTCTTTATTTTCAGAATGGCTTCCCTTCTGAGCAAATTTAGGATAAAATTTGCGGAGATCCATGTTATTGGTGACATCAACATGAAGCCAAACAAAGAAAGGTATGAAACATTTAACAAGGTCCATTTTTAAAATCTGTGCTACTCTCTCATTTTTATTTATTGCAGTGACTTCCTGATAGTTTTTAATTTTAAAAGGGACTTCAAATAATCACAAGATAGCACTATCAAGTACATTCTAATGGAAGGAAAAGTTGTGTGGTGAAGATGAGCTTGAGAGGGAGGATTGTAGAACACAGTTTAGCTGACATTGTAGAATTGCCCTTCCTGTTCTTGGTGTCTGTGGTGGCAAGATTAGCAGGAAGTACATGCTGAGAGGATTCTAACCTGAGCAGTCAGGGCGAGGTTTCATTATTTAACATTACTGGTGAGGCATCCGGCTGGAGAGCTTCGGTGGAGAAGATGTGGAAGCAGCTTGTGTCTTCTTGGCACAGTGGTAGTATTATCGGCTGTCCATGGCCATTTGAGCTTTTAGGCACTAAGGATTCAATACTTCGAGCCTCTGAGGGCCCAAAGGCATTCTTTAAAGCTCTCTGAAGCCTGACAAGGAAATGTATTGGCTCCAAAATTTTAAAATGGCAAAATACAAATAATTGTTTAAATGTCTTCAAAACATGGCATCATTTTATCCCTCTTTGGTTGTTGAATTTGTCATGTCCATGATACTTAAAAACAATTTGTAGGTTAGATCTTCACAGGAGTTCCCAGAGACGCAAGAAGATTATCTGTAAATTATAGCTGATTGTAAGTTCAGTGAACTACTTACAGTGATAAGTTAGCAATTATATTCTTGATTGTATACAGTTCAAAGTCATGTTTATTATTGCATCTGGATGTGATTTTATATGTTTGGTTTGGTGTGGAATGAGGCCTCCAAGGGTTAGAGTAGAGAGCGTCACAAAGGTCTCAGTGTGTCTCAGAGCCTCACCTGCCGGTTAGACCTCTTCTCCTTTCTGTTGACCATCATTTCTCCTTCCTGTTCTTGTTGGGTTGCCGTTCACATTCCTCAAGTCTTCGTCCTCTTCCTTATTTTGATTGTTATCCTATATGAGCTTAATATCTGAAAATCATCCAATTTTAGGATGCATTATTTACTGAATAACCCGCTTGAACTTCATGCTGCTTGAGGGTATTCATGATTCCTCCAAGGCTATGAGGTCACTTAAGATGGCTTTACAAAACACCTTAACTATGTTAGCTATAATCGACAGGGTCAACCTGGGTTGTTACGATGCAATATTTCCTCACATCATATATACCACTAATGCATTCCTATATTTCTATAGTTATAAATACTTAGGAAAAATTAAGAGCACATATATAATTTTCCTTTGTAAGTGGAATTAATATTTTGATATGAACTGAGTTTTCATGCAATAAACTCTGGTAGCCTTCCACATTGCATTTGAAGAATTTTAATTCCTAAGTCATTGCTCTTGGCATTTGCAGTGATGTGATCAAATGAGCTCATGTATGGCTCTAACTGGTGGAAATGCATTCTCCTTCATAACACAGAAGGTCCAATAGTCCCTCGTATGTGCCTCTTAGGAGCAGGCCAGAACCTGACAATGCTCTGCAAGTACAGGGCCATTTACTGTTGTCTGGAGGGTAGTCACAGTGTATCCTACTGACTTTGGATATTCTATAAACCCTGGGTACAAATTAGTCACCTACTTATAGCTGAATTCTTCTTCTTCTTGTTTGTATCAACAGCAGCTAAGGACTGTCTGTTCTTATTGATTAACTTATTCCTATATCTTTGCCTCTTCACCCATCAACATGGTTTTCTCTACCCAAGTCCTTGTTTCCTTCCCTTCCTTTCATGCTTGTCTCTGCCATGGCCACCCCTTCATACCCATCATTTCTGTCCTGTCACCGAGAATGTTGATGAACCTCTTCCACTAACCATACCTCTTCATTCTTTGATTGCCCAGAATAGTCAAGCCACTCTTCATCTTACTACCTCTGTGCCATGGTTTCCACTTTTCAGGGATTAAACTCTATGAACTGTAGTAAGAAGCAGAGACCCAGGCATTGTTGCTTTGTTCCTGGTATTTAAATTTGATTTTAGACACCATTTTCATTGGGTGTTTCTTATATAGCCTCTTCATCTTGCAATGAAGAGATTATTTCCCTTTCTTAGGAAAAAATGAATTTGTTTTCACAACCTTGGCTATTTTTTTCCTGATATTTCAAAGTGTTGAGGAAGACGGGGAAGTGGGGGTCATTCTTACTGGAATTAAAGAACTTTTGCAGTAATGTGCCCTCATACTAAAAAGAGATGTGCTGGAAGCGCCCTCTTCCTCTCTTCAGACTTGGCTCTAAGTGATGCCATATTACTTTAGAGAGCAGTCACATACCTGGTGTTGGCAATGACTGTTCCAATATTTGAATATACATTTTAGAACAAAGAATAGTAATTCAGTAAATCTTACATGTGGCCACTGGTAGCACATCTGGCACTTTTGTGATCATTTAAAAAGGCAACTCCTCGGTTCAATTAGAGAAAGAGAACTCTTTCTCTGGGCTGGTACAGCCCTGGACCCAGGGCCCAAAGCCTAGAGCACTCAATTCCAGCTCCCATCTGGGCCTTCTTGGCTGGGCAGTCCTTATCCACTAATAACAACTATCTCCTGATCACTGTTTTTTTGTTTTTGTGTTTGTTCACAGGATACCAAAAATAGTTTGTTAGCAATTTCCATGTTGGAGGCTGATGTTAAATGCCCTTAAATTGTGTTTAATAAATCCTTCAACTACCCATAAAACATCAGTAAGTCTTGATGGAGACATTTTATCATAGAAACATTATCTATAATATGATAGAACAAGGGTGAGAGGGAGTACAAAAGCAAATTTAATGAGAAAGTAATTGAGCCAGGAAAAATGGAAAAGCTCTCATGATTAGATTTCATTTTTTATTGTGTAGACTGAATTAAAAGTCATAGGCCAAAAAGACAACAATTTTTATCTAGAAATCAAAGAGAAACTAGAAGCAATTAATTAGATAATTTAAAGATGCTAGAGTGGTCATAAAAAACAGCTATGTACAGTAATTGGAAAGAAGAAATCTTATATGAATTAAGGCAAAATTGTACACAATTAAAACAATTTTAAACTTTGTTATTATGAAGAACAAGATGGGGAAGGCAGGGGCAGCTAGAAGTTAATTTTAATTGAATTAATTCCCATTTATTTTTAATAGCATGTAATGCTTGGCCTACTCTACAGTTGATTAAAAAATAGAAGAAAATTACATTTAATAAGAATCAAAATGGGAATCTTGAGCTAGTTTTGGATCACCTAGCTAGGAGATAGAAAATTATTAGCTGGTTTGGCTCAGTGGATTAGAGTGTCGGCCTGCGGACTGAAGGGTCCCTGGTTCAATTCCAGTCAAGGGCATGTACCTCAGTTGCTGGCTCCTCCCTGGCCCAGGTCCTGGTTGGGGCCCTTGCAGGAGGCAACCAATTGGTGTGTTTCTCTCACATCAATGTTTCTGTCTTTTCTTCTCTCTTCCATTCTTCTTAAAAATCAATGGAAAAATATCTTCGGGTAAGGATTAAAAAAAAAACAAGAAAGAAAATTACCAGCTCAAGGGTGAACCTTAGGGTAAAGAAATCAAAGATGAACATAGGCCAAGAGCAGTTAAGGGCTCAGAGAAAACAACTGGGCAAATACAACCTCATGATAACCTTCTGTGTCACTTTAGCATGTTCCAATTGCATGTAAAAAAATAGTGACAAGTAATAGAAATTATGTTCAGTCAAACATCACTGAAAAATCCAAGTGTATTTTGGCTTTCAGACAAATCTTGATCTGTACGGTAAATTTTGCAGCCAAGGACTAATTCTCTTTCATTCTCTCTACTGTACCTTCCATTATGAAATCACCAGTCAAATTTGATTTTGCTAATAAAAATAAGATGACTGCCCATGGCAACCAGGACTACATATTTGATAATTTGTGTTCAGTGAGAAAGTTTGTGTCTTCTCCAGTCATTGAATTCAGGTCATAGGCACCACTTAGGTTGTACCAATCGATAAGTCACTGCACCAGTCGCCATGGTCAAGTGGAATGCTAGGTCCTCATTCATCAGGCATGGCTGGGTTATGTGCCCATGCTGACGAACCACTCTGGCAGAAGGAATCAGAGAATTGTGCTGATTGGCTGATGCTGGGGATAGAGTCATTCCCACCAGACTATAATGGGGAAGCATAGTATAAATGCTGAGGAGACAGCCAGCAACCTTCATTCCACCTTCTATTTCTTAGGAAACTGTTTTTGAGCTGGTCTTTCTGCACCTGGGCTAAGATGCAAAGAAAACTCTTATCCTGATAAAAATAGGTATAGGTGTATGGGGAGCTTACACAGAGAGCCTCTCAGTTGCTAACCTCAGTCCTGTGGCTGTGCAGTAAATGAATGCCTTGATTTTACAGGAACTGCACACTTTTCATAGCACTTTCACCCAAATCGTCACACTGACCCTCATACCAATCCTTATGCCAGCTCTGAGCAGCCATCGTCACCCCCTTTTATAGCCAGGTTATCCATGTTGAGGAGGACAGTGGAAAAGCTGGAGAGAGAACCCAGGCTCTTCTCTCCTAGGCCAGCACCTTTGCACTGATTACCACCAAAGATCTCCGAAAGCCCAGCACTGTTGGAATGAACTGCAAGTAGAAGTATTGTGTGGTCGAAAGAATAACAGGGCATATCAATTTTCTTCCTTCCTTGTCATTGTCTCCCATTCTAAATAAGCCAACTTGTCAGAAACCTACTGCTTTAAGTATCTTTCCAATCCTCAACAAAGGCACACTGCTAGGCATACATACTCCTTTGTAATCGGTGCACTTTGATCTGAGAATCCCAAATCACCCCAACTGAGATCATTGAACTCATGGCTTCATATTTTATTTCTTAGCCTAACAAATGGCACATTGAATCTAATTATCACTCATTCCAAAGTTACTAAATTATAAGTAAGCTACTTTATATAAAACAGAAGAAAAGTATATTTGAGATCATCTTAGAGTTGCATATCAAAGACAACTACTCTCATAAATTAATAAGCTTTGTTTTGCTCTATCATTTTAAAAACTAGATCTTATGAAATTGTTATGAAAGAGAGATTTTTCAGCAATTTTTAAATGTTCCACAGTGCTGACTTACTACTAGTTTTCTACTAGATGATTTCTTCTTAATTACCCTAAAATGGCCTCAGGTTTTTAGACATTAAAATATTACTGATTTTTGTTCTTTCTTTTGACATGCACCTGAACAATAGTCATTTGAAAAGCTCAGGCAACAACAGCAGAAAGACAAAGGCTGCAGGATTTGCAGCCAAAATTCAAATAGTTCTATAGCCATTAAACCTGTGGGAGCCCTTGCTTTTCTACCACCTGCCCAGAGCCTCCTGCCGGCCACAAGTGGGAGTTGCCATGTGGACCGAAGGTGAGGAGGGCAGCCCTACCCAAATCCCAAGGAACCTAGTTTATCTCCTACATTAATTCATGCAGGTCTTCCATGGAATCTGTAAAGTAAGCTGATGGAAACTCATTTATGGGCTAAAGTGTCTACATAACAACTGTGTCTTTGGCTATACTGCATAGAAAATGTACTTGCAGAATAGTTACTATCTATGTGTTTGTGTGCTTAAACTGAGGATCTAAGACCTAAAAGGTTAACAAGGCCTCAAACCTGTTAAGGCCTTTCCTTGGATAGAGAGGCAGTACTATAGTCAGTTTTACTCACAGCATGTCCCTGGCAAAGATAACTCTTAAAAGATTTGCATGACATGCAGCTCAGATCTGCAGCCAGCAGAGCCAGTCAAACCTAGTGTATCTGTGAAATATTGCGTTAGCTTCCCACCATGAGGCCTCCTTTATACTTCCCATTTCAGCTGGAAAGTCTTTGAAGAGATGATAGAACCATACCGTCTCCATGAAAGCTGCAAAGATTTAACAACTGCTGAGAAATTAAAGAGAGAAACTCCATGGAAAATCACAGATGCAGAACTGGAAGCAATCAAGGAAAAGGTAGACTTGTCTTCCCTAATTTCGACTTTGCTAACTGTCCAAAAAAGAAAACAGTGGTTGATTTAAAGATCAAGAAGTAATATATCTGTTATAGGATTTCATTATTTAAGATCCAGGGTTCCTCTGTTTTTCAAGTGCTTTTCAATTATATTACCAAATGGGAGGATTTAGAAAACTTTTTATTCATTTAATATAAAATCAATTCCTTTTAAAGAAACACAGGTTATTGATAGATATTTTGAAATCTCTCAAATTTAATTTTATAGGAGACAGACCCATCAGTCTAAGATAATTTAAGTCAATATGTATGCAAAGTAGATAAAGATAGACACACAATTTGACCAATAACAAAGTGTTTGTTTTAACCTGATAAAGATAGCGATGAAAACTAGCATAGGGATCTGAGAAAACATAAAATTTGTATAAGGAAGCTGAAAGTTGGATCAGACACACATTATAGGATGGATGTAAAATGCTGAGCTTTTCTAGAAAACCCCACAAGATGGGAGTTAACCCCATCTGGCCTGCAATAAATGGAGTCATGATGATGAGAAGATGAAAAGGGCAGGGAAATAGAATAAAGTAGAATAATTGGCATTTGAATTGGATTGGGCATTCAAGGGAAAGGACTAAAAGGACCTCTAAACTACAAAATGTAAATAAACTACATTAGGAGCTAAAGTTGGAACAAATTATAGCAAGAGATAGTAAAAACCTTTCAAATTTAGTAAAAAACTTATTGAGCTAAGAATCATAAACTTTGTGTGTAATAAACTGCCCAATTCTAACAAGGACTTTTCATGTAATTGAGCAGATCACATATCTGGAATCACATTTCTGAAACCAGTGAAATATAATAACAATATATATTATTACTCTTATCACTGCAAAATAGTTCATTGTAATTATTTTCCCAAGTTAGTCTTTTGCTGATTTTTTCAGTTGAAACCAGTTCCCTATACTGGCAAAATGTCCAAAAAGCTTAAAGAAAGGTAGATTAATATTTAATCTATAGTCTTAAAATATCAAATTGGTATCAAAATTAGGTTAGTTTTCTTCTTCTTTTATTCTAGTCCCAGAACTGGTCACTCACTTTTTACTGTTATTCATGTGCTGTGCTTGGTTCCCCGCCTTAGAGTTTAATAAGCCACTATAGCACAAGGACAGTCTGGTTTTATACTTTATATTTCTAAAGTTTCTCATGAGTTTTTAAAACACAGTACATTTCCAAACCTGACTGAAATAACTGTAATATATTTTTAAAGTGAGGTTTTTCTACTTGTCCATAATTTGAGGTAAGAAGAGAAATTCTTATTCATAATTCTGGGAAAACAGCCCTCAACAAAATCTGAATGTTGTCCACAGAGTTACCGCCAAGTTCGACTGAATGAACTCTTACAGGAGCACTCGAGAGCTGCTAACCTCATCGTCCTGTAAGTATCATTGCAGACATTTAAGAACGTTACAGAGAAATCTTCAGTGAATGGGTTAATCAATTTAAAAGCTCATGCCAATTTAGGTGCCAAGTTAAAAAAAAAAAGGAACATGTGGGATTTTAGACAGTGAAGGCAAATAAATGCAACCCTAAAACCTAGAAAACTGGGCCCCAGGGGCTTTAGAAGGCCCCACTTGCTCTAAGGTCCAGGGCAGTGCCCACCCAGAACCCGGGCTGCCCCTCCAGGCCTGCTTCAGGACCCTGGCCCTGGGTTCCCTGCTAACAAGCTTCATTCCAACCAACAAGGCTCACAGGCCCCTTCACTGGGTAGGTGCTCCTGAGGTGTGGCGTCCACTGCATGCTCATAAGCCTCCTTGCTGTGTAGGGAGAGGCCAAGGTGAGACCCTCACCCCACAAATTTTAGGGGTGCACCTGCTGAAAATATTAATGTTTGTTTACCTAAAGATTGATAGCTAAATATGAAGATCTCCAACTATTTCACATTGATAGCTCATGAACTGGCTCATATGTACAAAGATAGATAGTATATCTTCAAGCAAGATCTAGCCTGGAGGCCTATCCATCAAAGATATAAAATGGTCTCCTGAACTGAGTGGTTTAATAGCTGGTTTCTAAGGTTTCTCCCAAATATAAGAGCTTTAAACTACTGAGAAAAATTATTTCTGCCAAAAAAGGGGGCGATGTATTGGTTGATTATGTTTTCTATTTAAAGCGGAGTGAAATTTTATAGTTGTGTTTTGTCTCTACAATGCCTAAGTCTACTGTTCTGCTTTATAGCTATTTGTATTATCTGAGAAATACATTGGTGTAATATCTATATTCAAAATAATTTCAGTGCCTTCATGTTGGGGAGGAGAGGTATAAAAGTTTCAGGACACTGCTTATTAAATAGCTCAGACAACTAGGATGCTACTGTCTGTAGTAATTGTCACCTTTGTTTTCTGTTTTTCTTCCATGCTGTCAGGAGCCTTCCGGTGGCCAGAAAAGGATCTATATCAGATTGGCTGTACATGGCTTGGTTGGAAATCCTCACAAAGAACCTCCCTCCTGTCTTACTAGTCAGAGGAAACCACAAAAATGTCCTGACATTTTACTCCTAAAACATGAAAAATTAGAACACATTTTTACTTAATGCCTGGATAATTAAAAACCAGTCCAGTACTTGATAGTGTAAATCTGATCTGTAGTTATGCAAACCTCCGAAGACTATACCACAGGATTCTACATAAACTTTGTCACTATTTTTTTGTTGTTGTTAGTTAATTGGAACTATTTTCTATCAGCTTAAGGGCAGTGTCAGAGCTAATGGTACACCTTTAAAAAAAATGAAAAAATGAAAAATAAAAAAATGAAAAATCTTTTTCATTGCTGATGATAAACAAGAAAATTAAGCAAATCCATGCTGGCTTATGCTCATGAAAACCAGCAACCTGACTGTCAGCTTCTCCAGGCAGACCTAATCTTTTGTTTGCTTCCAGGCCCCCATAGAGCCTTCAGCCAGCCCCACAGCAGGTTCTCATTAAATGCTTATTGACAGGCTAGTAGAGTAACAGGGGTGGTTATCAAAGGAAAAGACCGACGGGGCAGGAAACGTGATTATGCTTGCCCTTCTGAGAGGCTTATACCTACAAAGAAGATTTGAAAATCAATACCTGAAAACTTTAAGAAGTACTTGAGTCTACAAAATGTTGAAAGCAGTTACCTAAATAAGGTTATTTAATGTAACACAGATTATATACTTAGAATGATCTGAGCGATCCTTGATAACATATGGCTTCAATTTGCTGCTGACTGAAATGTATATTAGCTGGATTAGAAGGCAGCACATATTCTAATTAAATGAAATATACTCCATTCTTAATATAGAAACTTTAATTTTTCTTCCTATTAAATATTTTCAAATTTCCACCATAGTATTACTTTGCATATTTTTCTAATTAAGTGGCTAGCACAGATGAAATCTTCATAGATGTCTAGCAATTGAAAACCAGTCACCACAAATTTTCAGACATTATAAAGAAATATATCCTGAATCATTTACTTAGTTACTTTATATAGTGATTGGGTTTAAAAGAGCAATTAAAATGTGAAGTGGAGAAGCTTGCAAAATTTGAAATTCATAAGTACTGATTTTTTTTCCATTTCCCATTTTTTCCATTCCTATAATACATAATCACATTGAAAAAACAATGAAATTTTATTTTCTGATGCATGCCTTGATTTTTTCCTGACATGTTTTGACTTCTTATTCTGATAAAATGTAAGGGAAATAATGAACCTGAAATAAAATTCGTTTGCTTTGGCCTTGGTCATGTGTTTATTTCTCAGTCACTAAGATCACAGCGCAATGGTGTAGCAGATGTGGGCCTGAAAATTTCTATCATGTGCCTCATCTGAAGGCTGTCTAAACCTGGGATTTGAGATTAGGACTTCCAGCCTCCGCCGAGAAATATGACCAGGGGGACAAGAGTCAGAGAAGCTTCGGCAGCAGGCTATCCCCATTCCTAGTGTGGGAGCATTGACTTAGCCCTGGATTAGACCCTCTCTTTTGAGCCCTTGCACCCGAAACCCAAATGACTAGCCGTGACCACGGGCAGGTGCGCCCAGCTTCTCCTGGGCCTGACATTCTCTGAAATGCTTTGGAGGGTCTCTGGGAAAGGTGAGAAGTATTGACTTCTGTAACCGCAGCGTCTGGCTCTTGTTTCTTTGAGAGGCTGTTTCAGTTTGGGTTCCCTGGGAAACAGACTCTGAGAGAGAGTTTACTGTGGAGCAAGTTTACTAAGGAGTGCCCTTGGGATCCACACCCACAGAAGGGAGGGGGAGGAAGCAGGAAGGGTAGAGGAAAAGGGGAGCTGTGATGCAGACCCAAGGGCAGACTCAGCTGACCCACCGGATGCTCTAGAGACAGAAGATCCCTTCAAAGCAGTCCCAAGCAGGGCTGAGAGGGCCAGGCCTTTATCCCCCTCACTGCGCAGTCATTGGATGTGGCCTGCCAGGCTGGGTGTGAACTTGGGTGAGGCAGCTCTCTGCAGCTGCGGGATCCCTGGGGGCCTGAGAGCAGAAGTCTCCCAGCTGCTTGGGCACTGAGTCCTTCATTAAACAAGGTCTGGGTGGGACATCAGCATGCCAACCAAAGGGGCCATATAAAGTAGTGGTTAACAACCACACACACACACACACACACACACACACAACTTCAGAATGGCCTCACCACTTATTAGTGGTTTTACCTTAAACTAGTTATTTATTTCTGGGGGCTACTGGCAAGAGAGTGACTAAAGTCCCTTGTTAACAAAGGAGAAATCATGGACTGAGAGAAAGGGGTAGGTGGCAGTAAGGGACTGATGGTTTTAAGATGAAGAGCAGCTGTGTTGGGAATAGGTTAGAGGGGCAACATTTTGAAAGAATGGGGCTGTGGCCAGGTGCCAGCATCTTTTGTAGCCCTCAGGGTCCTGCCCTTGTCCTTTGCTTCACCCCAACTCTGTTAACCCAGCCAGCCCTCATCTTTCTGTCCACACTCATCTTTCTAAGCAGGAGAAAGTTGCCCAAGGATGTGCATTGATGTCCAACTTTCTCTGTCCTCTCATCATGCTTACATTTCTCATCAGCTTCCCCCACAATGACTTTTCAAAATCTTCACCATCCTTACAACCTATCCACGTACACAGAGACATAAAATTTTCCTACACTAATAGGACCATACGGGAAGCATTGTCTTACAAGTTCTTCTAATACTCAATACTAGGAATCTTTTAATGGAAGCTTTAAAAAAAATTGTAGACTCTTGGAGACCTCCATAGGCCTGGTAAGTTAGAATCTCTGGGAGAGGGACTGAGATCTCCAAGATTTTGAAACTCTTGCTCCAAGCAGTCTCTCCCATTCCAGGGGCTTGACTGCCACCACATGCTGATATCTCCCAAATTTCTATGTCTAACCCAGATCTGCCCTAAGTCTCATGTAAAAATATTTAATCACTGATTTTTATTGTGTTTCTCGTTGTAAGTCCTGCAGATATCCTAAATGCAGGATGACCAGACTTCTGTTAAAAAAACAAAACAAAACAAACACCAAAACATTAAAAACTCAAACTACACACTGGAACAAAGGCATCTAATTCTCTTTCTCTGTTGTCTATCAGATCCCCCCTGAAATGACCAAAGAAACATAAAAGTAGGAAAAATCAATGTCACAGTAGGATATAAACAAGGATGCCATCCATATGGTAATATTTTAAAAAACTGTTTACTTGGGAAAGAATGAAGGAAGCTATAAAGGTCAGCTTGCAATCAATGCTCCTGAGAAAAAACAACATGTCATGGAAATATCATTGCAGGAGACCCTGGGAGAATTCCACTAACTCCTCCCCGCAGCTGGCAGCTGGAGGTGAGCCAAGGGAGGATAGTGCACCACTGAGTGGGATCTGAGCGGGATCCCTTTTGCTGGATGCCCAGACCATTCAGAAATGGCTACAGGGATGCCCTAGCCGGCTTGGCTCACTGGATAGAGCGCTGGCCTGGGGACTGAAGAGTCCCAGGTTCGATTCTGATCAAGGGCATGTACCTTGGTTGCAGGCACATCCCCAGTAGGGGGTGTGCAGGAGGCAGCTGATCGATGCTTCTTTCTCATGGATGTTTCTAACTCTCTACCCCTCTCCCTTCTCTGTAAAAAAAATCAATAAAATATATTTCTTAAAAAAGAAATGGCTACAGGGAGAGACCAAACCACGTGCTTGGTGGGCACTTAATGCAGACATGGCTGTGGAGTGAGACTTCTCATGGATGTCCTTGATAGGCACCAGACAGATATCTGCCTGCCATGGAGGCTGAGCCAGAGAGTCAGCCCTCAGTGCACAACTTCTCCTAACACAAAGAGAACTTGCAGGAATGGACAATCCAGTCCCTGGGTCTCACTGCTCTCAGGCTGCTGGCTTACCAACTGGCACTGCAAGTTGATATTAACCAGACCTCTCCCTAAAACCAATACCAGGTAGTGTAGTGGAGGTCTCGGTGCCAATCACAGAAGACCAGCCACATCTGCTTATTGTCGGTAGGTGCACAAGTCTTAGCACATGCATGGTCCCTGCTGGTGGATGTCACCACATGGGTCACCTACAGCCAGTTCACTAGATATTTCTAATGTTTTCCTGGGCAGAGAGTTAGGGCCCACGCTGACATAGGGATCCGTCTGGATTCCACATGGGGAGCAGAGGAGAAATTCCTCTTTGGATGAGACTCACTTTGGTGCTAAGATGACCCAGTTGCTGATAGGTCATGGCGTCCCTGTCAGTTGCAGGAAGACCCAGGAGGTCAAACCGCCTGCTCCAGGTCCCACATCTGACCCAGAGACCTGTAGGTCAATCTGACCTCTTTTAGAAATTCTGACATTGGGCACAATTTCAGTCTCCCCTTCCTTGTGCAGAAAAAGTGCTTTCAAATAGAAACTAAAAGATTTCATCTCATCTGTGACACCTTTCTAAACATCATTATTTTAAATCCCACTAAGGAAGAAAAATATCTGCCATTTAAACTAGGACAAAATATTCTATCACTTAGCATTTTTGCCGTACTGAGATACCGTTTAAGGATTATGTAGGTATAGAATTTTAAATCGTATACCATACTTGTACACATAAAAAAGGGAAAGAGAAGAAAAATAAATTTTATTCCACTTCTGAGTCCTGCTCTTCTATTGACCACTCAGAATGAGTGTCTTCATTCCCCAACACGACAGGCCTTCAGTGCCACCAGGAATTCCAGGATGCAGTGTCACTTATAAAGGGAAACCAATAGACACTATTTGATTATTGGCATTAATAATTTGGATAATTATTGACTTTGAAAAATAGCTTAAATGTGTCTTCTAATGGAATTTAAAAATTATGTGTAAATTCCAATACATAAAGAGCATACAAATAAGAAAAAAAATCTAAAAGAAAAAAGTCAGCAGAATGGCTATTATCAATAAATCAACAAACAACAAATGCTGGTGAGGATATAGAGAAAAGGGTACCTTTGTACACTGCTGGTAGGAATGCAGACTGGTACAACCACCATGAAAAACAGTGTGGAATTTCCTCAAAAAATTAAATATGGATCTCCCACTTGACCCAGTGGTACTTCTAGGAATATATCTTAAGAATCCTGAAACACCAATCAGAAAGAATATTCTGATATTTCCATGTTCATAGCAGTGTTATTTACAACTAGAGGCCCAGTGCATGGATTCGTGCACAGGTGGGGTCCCTCGGCCTGGCCTGCAAGGATTGGGCCAAAACTGGCTCTCTGACATCCCCTGAGGGGTCCCAGATTGTGAGAGGGTGGTTCTTAGGTGACAAACCCCAGAATCGGGCTCCCTCCTCTCTGGTTCCAGGTGCATCACCCGAGAACCGCAGCTGCCAAGTTACCACAGCTCAGCAGCTCCTGCATTGAATGTCTGCCCCCTAGTGGTCATTGCGCATCATAGCTACTGGCCAGTTGGCAGGTCAGCTGGTCACTTAGGCTTTTATATATATAGATAGCTAAGACCTGGAAACAGCCCAAGGGCACATCAGTAGATGAATGGATAAAAAAGCTATGAGACATTAACACAATGAAATACTATGCAGCTATAAAAAAGAAGGATCTCTTACCATTTGAGACAGTACAAAGGGACCTAGAGAGTATTATGCTGAGTGAAATAAGCCAGACAAAGACAAGTATCTCATGATCTCACTTATATGTGGAAGTTAATGAACAAAACCAACTGATGAACAAAATAGAACCAGAGACATTGAATCATGCAATAGACTGATGTATTTCAGAGGGAAGGAGGAAGAAGGGTGGTTCAGGAAGAGATTAACCAAAGAACTTATATGCATACTAGAGGCCCTCAGCCTGGCCTGCGGGATCGGGGCAAAACCAGATCTCTGACATCCCCCAAGGGGTCCCAGATTGTGAGAGGGCAGAGACCAGGCCAAGGGACCCCACTGGTGCACAATCGGGGCTGGGGAGGGATGTGGGAGGTTGGCTAGCCAGAGAGGGACTGCAGGAGGGCTCCAGGGCATGTCCGGCCCTTCTCACTCAGTCCCAATCGGCCGGACCCCAGCTGCAAGCTAACCTTAGCATATTAGGCTTTTATCATATAGGATATGCATAACCCATCGAAACAGACAATAGGGAGGTAAAAGCCTTGTAAGGGGGCACAAGCAGGGTGGAGGGAGTCAATATGGGAAAAAGGGAGGACATCTGTAATACTTTCAATAATAAAGATAAATTAAAAAATAAAAGTCAGAAAAAATTATCATTTAAAAGAGAGTAATTATACAATACTAGAGGCCCAATGCATGAATATTTGTGCAAGAATAGGCCTTCCTGAGAGAACCAAGATGGCGGCATAGGTTAACGCCAGAGTTTGCTGCTTTGAACAACTACTTCAAAAGTGAAACCAAAAAACGGAAGGGACATCACCCAGAACCACAGGAACGCTGGCTGAGTGGAAGTCCTACAACTAGGAGGAAAGAGAAACGCATACGGACACTCAGAGGAGGCGCAGTGCTGAAGTCAAATTCTGAGGTGCGGAGTACGCGGAGCGGGCTGGCGGCGGAGGGCGTGGTTGGCGTTTCCAATCGGGAGGGAGTCACAGAATCTGAGCTCCAGATCTGGGCGAGTCTTTAGGGACCCAGACTCAAACGGGAGAAGCGGGACTGTCTGGCTTCGGTCAGAGCGAGTGCAGCTTTCTCTCCGAGCTTTGCAGCGGGTGCTGGGACTCAGAGAGGCAGAGCCCCTGGGGACAGGACTGAGAGCCGCCATAACTGCTCTCTCCGGCCCACCCTGTTGATCCTGTTCGACCCGCCCTGCCCAAGCCCTGCACAGAGGCATTTGCCGGATAGCCTCAGGCAAAGGCTAGATTAGCACCTCCCTAGAGGACAGAAGTTCTCTCACTGCTGACACAGCTGATTCTCATAGCCACTTGGCCTGGAGGTCAAACCCTCCCTGGAATTAGCTACAACAATCAAGATTTAACTATAAGACTGCGAACAAAGACCACTAGGGGGTGCACCAAGAAAGCATAAAAAAAAATGCGGAGACAAAGAAACAGGACAAAATTGTCAATGGAAGATATAGAGTTCAGAACCACACTTTTAAGGTCTCTCAAGAACTGTTTAGAAGCTGCCGATAAACTTAATGAGATCTACAAGAAAATTAATGAGACCCTCGATCTTATATTGGGGAACCAACTAGAAATTAAGCATACACGGACTGAAATAACGAATATTATACAGACTCCCGACAGCAGACCAGAGGAGCGCAAGAATCAAGTCAATGATTTGAAATGCGAGGAAGCAAAAAACACCCAACAGGAAAAGCAAAATGAAAAAAGAATCCAAAAATGCGAGGATAGTGTAAGGAGCCTCTGGGACAGCTTCAAGCGTACCAACATCAGAATTATAGGGGTGCCAGAGGATGAGAGAGAGCAAGATATTGAAAACCTATTTGAAGAAATAATGACAGAAAACTTCCCCCACCTGGTGAAAGAAATGGACTTACAGGTCCAAGAAGCGCGGAGAACCCCAAACAAAAGGAATCCAAAGAGGACCACACCAAGACACATCATAATTAAAATGCCAAGAGCAAAAGATAAAGAGAGAATCTTAAAAGCAGCAAGAGAAAGAAACTCAGTTACCTACAAGGGAATACCCATACGACTGTCAGCTGATTTCTCAACAGAAACTTTGCAGGCCAGAAGGGAGTGGCAAGAAATATTCAAAGTGATGAATACCAAGAACCTACAACCAAGATTACTTTATCCAGCAAAGCTATCATTCAGAATTGAAGTTCAGATAAAGAGCTTCACAGATAAGGAAAAGCTAAAGGAGTTCATCACCACCAAACCAGGATTATATGAAATGCTGAAAGGTATCCTTTAAGAAGAGGAAGAGGAAGAAAAAGGTAAAGATACAAATTATGAACAACAAATATGCATCTATCAACAAGTGAATCTAAGAATCAAGTGAATAAATAATCTGATGAACAGAATGAACTGTTGATTATAATAGAATCAGGGACATAGAAAGGGAATGGACTGACTATTCCTGGGGGGGAAAGGGGTGTGGGAGATGCGGGAAGAGACTGGACAAAAATCGTGCACCTATAGATTGAGGACAGTGGGTGGGGAGTGAGGGCGGAGGGTGGGGCGGGAACTGGGAGGAGGGGAGTTATGGGGGGGAAAAAGAGGAACAAATGTAATAATCTGAACAATAAAGACTTAATTTAAAAAAAAAAAAGAAAAAAAAAAAAAAAAAGAATAGGCCTTCCTTCCCCTGGCTGCCAGCACCGCCTTCGCTCTGGCCCAGAGCCAAGGCTTCCACCTTTGTGCGCTGCCCAGAGGCCTGGAGTGGCCAGGTTGGGGCAGAACACCTGTGTCATCACCATGGTGATGATGCAAGTGTCCCAGCCCAGCTGCCGCCATCTTTGTCCCGTTCGCGCCACCATCTTTGTTGAGAAGTGATGGTCAATTTGCATATTCCATCTTTATTAGATAGGATAATAGGATAATACAATAGAATAGAAAAGATCACACATACAAGAAATAAGCAAAAAATATAAATGTGTCTATCTTTCTTAAAGACTCTCAAATTTAATATAAATAAATAAAATCAAACTATCAGCTTCATATCCTAAATGATATATCAAAAAGGCTAAAAACAAAACAATAAACAAAAATATATAGAAATATTCAAACAAAAGAATAGAGTTGGCAATATTATTCAAAGTTTCAGACTAAAAGAATTAGGAAGGATGGGAGAGTATCATTTCACATTTATAAAATATATATAGGCACAATATAGCTATAATAATAATAGAGCTTTATGTAACCAAATAGCATGGTATTGACATAAATAATACAAGCATTGTTTGAAATATAAGGAGTGAGTCACAGAAAGTCAATTTTCTTAGGAAACAGCTCACCTATATCACCATCTTTGACAGATTAAATATAGAAGCATCAGACTACATAACAAAATGGATTTAATAGGCACAATAGTGCTCGCCCATAGAGAATACAGCCTGTTTTAAAAATCCATAGTTTATAAAAACAAGTTATATATTAGATAACTCAGTAAATTATTAAATGTAGAAATATAAATATCACATTTATATTATAATATAATAAAACTAACATTATTTACAAAGATAGGGCGTCCCACAAAAAATGTAGACACCCTTTGAATAATATTCATTCCAATGGGTTAAATCTGAAAAGAAAGAAACATCAAGTGAGCTATCAGAAAAAGAGTGTATATACATTTTTTTTGGTACACCTTGTATATAAACAATAACATCAAAAACCTTACTCATGGAAAAGACAATTCTTCTAATAAAGCAATTTCTTCGAAATAAAAAATGAAATTGTAAACTCTAACAAAAGAGACATTGAGAATTCAACATAAAATGTATTTTATGCTGATCAAGCAGTATTCAGAGGTAGATTTATACCTATAAATAGATTTATTAATAAATGAGAAAAATGAAAGTTTACATTCTACTCAAGAAGTTAGAAGCTGCCAAAATAACTAAAGGAGAGCATGGAGAAGGAATCAAGAAAGAAAGGCAGGGAGTAAATAAAAGCTGAGGCACTAGAGTCAGAGGGGAAGGAGCTGGATCCCAGTCCCTCCACTTACTAGTGGAGGGTCATTACCAAGCCTCCTGAAGAACCCACTTTCTCAGTATGTAACATGAAGGTTACTAAAAGAATCTATTCCTGAGGGTTGTAGCAAGGAAACAAGATCCTGTGTATTAATAGCTAAGCACGGTAACTGGCTGAGCACTTTTTGGTAAACACTTAATCAAGTGTTAGACATAATTTTGGGAGAAGAGAAAAACAGGTCAGCTGATAAACTCAAGTGCTGTTTGTTGCTATTGTTAAAAAGAAAAAATGTCAAAGGATAAAATATACACAAATTTATAATGAGCAAGAGACCTAATGGGCACAACTTTGGAGAAGAATGCTCTTTAAAACTAGACTAGTAAGTTATTAAATGCCAATGAAATGTTTCAATTTCTAGTAAAACATAAATTACTAAAATTAAGACAAGAAATGGAACACCTGATAAACTTCAGAATAAAACACAAAGATTGTCAAAGAATTAGCTCCAAAAGGGCATCAACTGAAAGAATTTTTTTCTAGGTGGCTTCTTTTAAACTTTCAAAGAAAAGGTAATTACCACTGCATTTAAGCTATTGCTGAACAGAGCAAAATAAAACACTTTCTTTCCCCTCCTCAGTTATTCTGTGAAACTAGCATAAACTCAACAGGAAAATATGACAGACTATAAAAACTGGAAAGTACAAATCACTTTCTTGTATAAAAAAAATATGTAAAAAATCCAAAATAAAGTACTTTATTTATTTTATCAATATAGTCAACTTTATCAATATCTATAATAATAAAAGAGTAATATGCTCATTAGACCGGACGTCATTCTGGACGTCCTTCCTGACAAAGCCAGGGCCGGAGGGAAGCCAGCCCTGGTCCTGGGTGCGGGAGGGAAGCCGGTGCCAGCAGCCGGGGGAAGGAAGGCCTACTCTTGCACGAATTTTCATGCATTGGGCCTCTAGTAGTCAAATAATAATCTACCAGGAAATATAATTAATAACATTGAGTGGTAATTAATAATTAATAATTACTCATAATTGTTTGAATATTTGTAATTGCACAGAATACTTGTTGAAGAATACATAAGAAACTGATAAGACTTGACACTGGAGAGAAAAATGAGATTAATAAAGGACAAGTATGTGAGAGATTTACTTTTTACCATATACCAGTAATAATTACTCAAAAATAATATTTTAAAAATTAAATAAATAAATAAAACTGCTTGCCTGCTAGACTATTTAATTACTAACTCATGTTTGAAGTGACATTTATTGTGAAGGTCATCCTATATAATAAAAGTGTAATATGCAAATTGACCAAACGGCTGAACAGCGGAACAACTGACCATCCAGACAACCATCTGTACAACTATCCAGGACCACGCTATGACACCCACTGGCACCAGGCCAGCCAAGGCGGGTATGATGTAATTGGTCAGGGGCGCAGCCATTGCCCCATTATCACCCCACAGACGGAGGCCCAGGCCACCGACCAGCAGGCTGGGGTGGGTGGGCAGGGCCTCCCTCTGCAAGGGAAGCCCAGGTCCCAGGTGCCAGAGGGAAACCAGTGCCAACAGCTGGGGGAAGGAAGGCCTACTCTTGCATGAATTTTGTGCATTGGGCCTCTAGTATATAATAAACTTTAAAAAGTTTTATAAAACACTCAAAACTAAGTAAGCAACTGAAATATCACTATTAAAAAAAAAGTTGAACCCACCACACACTAACTGATAAGTTTAGTTTTATTTCATTTTGGTTATTTAAAAAAAATGAGCTTTTTTTAAAAAAACTTATGATTCCTGGGTGAAAGAAAGTGATAGAGAAGAGAAATGTTGGGTTGGATTTACAACTAGAGCCCTGCATATTTTATATTCTGAAACTCCGGAATGACAATTCTAACCTTAATAGGTTCTGGGTGTGGTTTTTTCCTGGGCTGAATAAAACTCAGAATTGATATTGTGCATAGTAGGATGGGTTAATTATAATAATGAATTAAGTTTGTGTGAACCCATGCATTCATTACAAGTGCAGTATGTTCTTTTGCCCCTTTAAACACAAAATCCAAATAGGATGCTGTAGTAATTTTCCATTAGTGCATAATAAATTGTCACAAACTTATCAGCTTAAAACAATACAACTTATCCCAGTTTCCATGAGTTGAGAATATAGACATAGCTTAACTGGGTTCTTTGCTCAGCTACTTACGAGTCAAGCTGGGACTCAGTTGCAGTCACGATAAGACTGGGACTGTGGTCTCACCTGAGGCTCAGGGTCCTCTTCTAAACTCACGTGATTTTGGTAAAATTCATTTCCTTGCAACTCATGGTAGCTTGCTTCTTCAAGGCCAGCAGGAGAGAAAACCTCTTACCTCTAGACCAGTGGTTCTCAACCTTGGCTGCACATTAGAATCACCTGGGAATCTTTTTAAAAATCCTGATTTCTGGGCCTCATCCTCTGGAAATTCTGTTTCTTTGTTATTAATGTTGTGGCCCCACCCCATAACAAATTGTTCCCTGCCCTCTCCTGTAGCTCTCTGCTTCCTGTAGGACGTGTTGTCACTCTGTTAGGGGTAGGGCAGCTAAGGTTGAGAACCACTGCTCTAGACTCTCTTTTAAAGGGCTTGCCTGATTAAATCCGGCCCACCTGGGTAAGTCTCCCTTTTCATTGGCTTAAAGTCAACTTATTAGAGACTTTAATTACATATTCAAAATCCTTTCACTTCTGCCAAACATATAAGGCAGTGGTTCTCAACCTTCTGGCCCTTTAAAACTTCCTCATCTTGTGACCCCCAACCATAAAATTATTTTCATTGCTACTTCATAACTGTAATTTTGCTACTGTTATGAATCGTAATGTAAATATCTGATATGCAGGATGGTCTTAG
The DNA here is from genome assembly GCF_014108235.1 of Myotis myotis. Classification (NCBI taxonomy): domain Eukaryota; kingdom Metazoa; phylum Chordata; class Mammalia; order Chiroptera; family Vespertilionidae; genus Myotis; species Myotis myotis. Next base: position 165,746,424 of record NW_023416313.1, read on the forward strand.
GAGACCCCTGTGAAAGGGTCATTCGACCGCCAAAGAGGTCGCGACCCACAGGTTGAGAACTGCTGATAAAAGTAACCAGCCTAATCACTATAGCGGCATCCCATCATACTCAATAGGCCCTTCCCAGACTCAGGGGAGGAGGTTATGCAAAGTATGAACATGATGGGTGCAGGAAGCATAGGGACCATCTTAGAACTCGGCCTCCCACAAATGCTACCTACCATTTCTGAAGATCATATCTCAGCTACTTACAAGTCAAGCTGGGACTCAGATAGTAAGTTACAAATGGCTTGTGAAGTACCCAAGTAAATGCTCCACTACCATGCACAATGTATCATGCCCATTTTTTCAGGAAATCTACAACCATAAAAAAAAGGTGAAAAGGACCTCAAAAGTCCTCTACTACTAAAGCAGGGTCTTCCAACAGTTTATACACACACACACACACACACACACACACACACACACACACACACACAAAGAATATTTATACACAATTCTGTTCACATGGTTTCCCAGTTAGTATTTTCCAGCATGTTAAATGAGCAGTAACCAGCAATAAATGACAACAGGGATGATGCAGCAAAACATCACAAAAAAACATTTTTAAAAAGCAAATACAAGCTTCAAAAACATGTTAGTCTGCAGTCATAAGTGTCGGAGGCACAGACCCTACATATCTCACTAGAGCCTGAGGACATCATCACTTTGTAAGAGGACAGCCTACTGGTATAAAAGTTCAATTTTGTTCCATCACTCTAGTTAAGAAAGAATATATGCAGTTCATCGTCAGAAAGTCTCTCTCATTTGGTTGACATTGCAGGATGGCCAAGCTTCAGTTATCTGGAAAATTAATTTACATGGAAGGACTGCGGGGAAGCAGCCTGTATGGCACTCTTGCATAACACTTAACTAATGTATTTTCAGCTTGTGTAGTTCAAGATGAGGAATGCAGAAGAACTCAAAGTTTGAGGTCAAGATCCAGGTAATGAATGTCCTTGCTTCAGAGAGGGTGATAAGCAATGACATCTGGAGCAAGGAAACTGCTTTCTTTATCAGCCTGGACTATCTCTCAGCAGAAGGTGGTTGGGGCCAAAGCTAAGCAGTCAACTTTTTAGAGAACAACATGAGTAACTACCAAGCTGTGGCCTCAGCTGCAGAGCCATGGGGCCAGAGCACAGGCCTCTGTTCTGATGCAGCTCTTTCTCCAAAGTTGGAGGCTCACCTGAGCTTCTGAATGCAGTTCATCTGCTTTTAGATGACCAAAAGATCAGGAAACAGATATTTCACATACAGACTTCTCAGTTTTTCTTCCAAATCAATTATGTACTTGCATTTTTCTAATATCCCTTTTGTACTTCTTCAACAAAGAAGTGGTAGAAATATTCTCAGGAAGGTGAGAAGGTCAGAGAAGCAAGCAATATCAAAGATGTTAAACTATTCCAGTTGCTAATGCAACCAGCACATTGCTGATATGATCAGCAGTTCTATTATTTCCTAATGCTCACAGGTACGTTTATAATATGAATTCTATTCTACTTATTTTTTATTTATTTTTAGAGAGAAGGAAAGAGAGAGAAACATCGATCTGAGAGGAAAACATCGATCGGCCGCTTTTGGAATGCCCTTCACCGGGGATGGAACTTGAAACCAGACATGTAGGTGCCCTGATCAGGAATAGAACCTGCAACTTTGGTGCATGGGATGACGTCCAACCAACTAAGCCATATCAGCCAGGGTGAATTCTATTTTAAAAAACATTTCTGTGGACTTTGGACTTTATGTGTCCAAAACTGAGCTCTCGATTTTCTTTCCCAAAGCGGCTCTTCTAAAGCTCAGTAAATGGCAACCCCATCCTTGCCATAAATTTTGGAATCATTGACTCCTTTCCCTCACCTCACATCTGACCCATCAGCAAATCCTATTGGCTGGAGACTATATCCAGAATCTAATCACATTTCACCATCTCCACTGCTACCTCCCTGGTCTGTGCTACGGCCATCATTTCTCACCTGGATCACTGCCTCCAACTTTGATCCTTTCTATCTCATTTCAGCATTCTTTTAAATGAGGTAAAATCTATTTAAATGAAATAGAGTATGTTCTTCCTCTTATCAAAATCTTCCAATGGCTTCCCATCTCACTCAGGGGAAAAGCTGCTGCCCTTACAAAAAGTTTACAAGGCCCTACAACTGCAACCTTCATCCTCTGCGTCTGTGACCTCATCTCTGCATCTGTGACCTCATCTCCTACAATTGTGTGACCCCCCCCCCCCGCACTCCCCCACCCTCCTCGCCCCACCGTCACTCTGATTAGACCACATCAGACTTCTTACAGGTTTGTGCCTCAGGACCCAAGTGCTTGCTGTGCCCTCTGCCTGGGATGCCTTTCCCCCAGATATCACTCCCTTCAAGTTTGGTTAAACACCTCCTGCTCTCCCATTACACTTGGCAGATAGCATATTCTCAATGAGGCCTTCCCTCGGCCACTCTCTGTAAATCACAAGCTTACCTTCCACCTCTCACTCTTCTGCTTTGCTTTTTCCTTAACATTCAGCACTATTTTCATAACTTCTACTTACTGACAGACTGATTTTTGTCTGGTCTTTTCCCTGCTATGTCCCCAAAGTCTAGGCCAGTGTCCAGCACATGGAATGCATTCAATAAATATGTGTTAAAAGGATGGATAACTCAGGACACTGGGGGAATAAGAGGTATAAAGATAACCTCCTTGGAGGCAGGTCTCTGACTCTCTGTGGCGCTTCACCCCTCCAGCTCAGCCCCACATTCCACACACACCTCTATGTGTCTCTGAACATGTGAGTCCTCCTGTCTGGGATTTTTGACTCTTTCCTGTTTATCTCACTGTTATTTTTACTCTCATTTATTTCATTACCAATGAGGTAATTACTAGACAGTTTCTCAAGAGTTTATTTAGCATCTGGTATTGCCTCTTTTGTCAATTCAATAAAATTGTGCCAGGTTCTAAAGATACAAAGATACATCATTCTAAGCTCTCAAGATATTAAACAACCATGTTCCCTGCCCTCAAAAAGTTTATTCTCTAGCCCTAGCTGGTTTGGCTCAGTAGATAGAATGTCGGCTTGCAGTCTGAGGGGTCCTGGGTTCAATTCCAGTCAAGGGCACATGCCTGGGCAGCAGGCTGGATCCCCAGCTGGGCCTGCAGGAGGCAGCGGTCAATGATTCTCTCTCATCATTGATGTTTCTATCTCTCTCTCCCTCTCCCTTCTTCTCTGAAATCAATAAAAAATATATATTTTTAAAAAGTTTATGGACTGATGAGCAAACAAGTACACAAAATGATTATGGATTATGAAAAATACTGTAAAGGAAATAAAGAGGAAACAATGACAGAGAATAATGGAAAGGGAAGTATTTAGGGTATTCAGGGAAGGTATCTATGAAAAAATATTTGATAAGAAGATCCTGACAATCATGCACCTTAATTGAGCTCTATGTTCTTAGAAAAGAGTGATAGTCAGGAAATCTCACCAGCCTTTCTTTGTCCCCCCAATTCCCCACCCTTTTGTGTTCTAGAAAACAGCTAACTGCAATGACCACCATTCCCCACATGGCTTACATAAGACCTGCTGTCCACTCTTTCTCATGATTCCTACAAGACTCGTAGAAGACTTCCATGTCTACCTGTGACAAAAACCAAACCCAGACGGGTTCCTTCTGGCCTGAATCTGTTGCCTCATGAATTATTAACAGAGAATTAAATTATTTGTTCCCCTGAAACTAGCTAGACACAGAAACAAACATTTCCTGTTTCACTGAAACTTCTTTCCATTGAAAAACAATCCCGACTGTAAATAACCCCACCTATAACTTGCCTTCTCCTCCCTATAATAATCTAAGGCAAATCCACCCTGCTGAGGTACCCAGTAGTAGACTGAATAATGGTCCCTAAAAGATTTCCAGGCCCTAATCCCTGGAATTTATGAATGTTACTGTATATGGAAAAGGGGCTTTTGGAAATGAGATTGAAAAGCTTGAGATGTAATTATTCTGGATTATCTGGGTGGACTCCAAATATAATTATAAGTATCCTTGTAAGGGGGAAGCAGAAGGAGACTTGACTACAGAGAGAAGGCAGCCGTGGAATGGAAGCAGAGCCAGAGAGAAGACGCTATACCATGGGTTCTGAAGGTGGAGGAAGGGATCATAAGACAAGAAATTCAGCTCTAGATGTGGGGAAAAAGCAAAAAACACAGATTGTCCCACAGACCCTCCAGAGGCAGTGCAACCCATTACAACTTGTTTTAGACTCCAGAACTATAAGATAATAATTTTCCATTGTTTAAACCACTCATTTTTGTGGTTATTTGTTACAGCAACCATAGAAAACTGAAATATACTCTAATCTTGAGGTCTGGGGTGCTTTTCCTACTGCAATAGCCTGAATAAAATCCGTCACCTTACCTATTTGGTCTTGTCTTTGACGGTGTCCACCAAGTGAAGAGCAGGGAGAAATGTCAGACAGAGTGAATGCCATGGATAAAGGCCCTCAGGCAAAAGAGACCTTGGTGTGTTCTAGAACCTAGGAGGTGAATATGTCTCAAGATGATGAAGTGGAATGGTAAGAGCCTGATCATATAGGGCAGTGATGGAGAACCTATGACACGCGTGTCAGAGGTGACACGCGAACTCATTTTTTTGGTTGATTTTTCTTTGTTAAATGGCATTTAAATATATAAAATAAATACCAAAAATATAAGTCTCTGTTTTACTATGGTTGAAAATATCAAAAAATTCCTATATGGGACACGGCACCAGAGTTAAATTAGGGTTTTTCAAAATGCTGACAACCCGAGTTCAAAAGGTTCGCCATCACTGATCTAGGGCCTTGGGCCATGGTAAGGAATTTGGATCTTATTATAATTATTATGAGTAATCTTTAGGAGATTTTAAGCCATAAAGAATAGAAGCAAGGAGATCACTTATTAGTCCTGGTAGGGGATGATGTGGCCCCAGAATGTGGGAAGAATTTAGATACAGGACTAAATGAATGAGATTGTGTTTCTGGAAGGGTTGTAATATGAAACAGCACAGTCCAATTAGGATAACTGGAGGAAGGTTTACTAAAGAGGTCTTTATAAAGGGGTGGGCCAAGTTTGGGAAGCCAAAGAGAGCGCACTACTCCGAAGCTTAGAGCAGTGCTAGGCCTGAAGGGAAAGGGGAGAAAGTAGTTTCCAGGGCCTGGAAGAAAGGCCACATTGACAAGAGCAGCGGTCTTCAGCAGAGGGGCGTGGCTATGCAGAGGGGGCCCTGACCTCTTCCTCTGACCTCCTGCTGGGGCTCTCTACTGTCAAACCCAAATGCAAACCAGAGGACAAAAGCGATCATTGGTGAGGTCCACACAGGTCAGCCTCCTTGGCAGAGAGCAGGGTAGACAGGGACAGAGTGGGCCTGGAAGGAGAAAAGAAAGATATGTTGTAAAGATGTTCCAGTTAATCCAATTTATTAAAAGAAAATGTAGTGACTCGAATTTTCTACATTAGTTCCTCAACTCAATTTCATTTAGCCAGAACCTACAGGCACAGAAACACTGGCCTTTCACCTTCCTGACTTTTCTTTGAACATTTATAACTGCTCTTTTGTCCTAAAGGCAGCCAAAAAAGACAGTGATTAAAACATTATAAGGACTAATAATGCTATCTTTAAAGTTCAGTGAAAACCTCTTTTCTTAAAAAGGTAAAATTTGAAGAAATGTTGCTACATGGAAAATGGATAATATCTGCTTTAGACCGAAGAGAACTGAGTTTGTGCAGCCTAGTAAGTATGGGGTATTTGACAGAGGCAGAATATTGAATCACAATCAACCACAGCAAGCCTAATTAATACATCTCTCTGCATGGATACTCATATTTTACCAGTTTCGGTTTCCATTTTTTCTTTTGTTTTGTGTTTTGTTATTACTCTGGAAGATAATTCAGTCAGCATTGTGCATCTCCTCACAGAAATTTTGAATCTTATGAATATGAAAATCATGAACGTGACCCAATTTTATTTTAATTAGTTTTTCTGTTTCCTAATGCAGGATTAACTTCCCAGTATATATGCAGAGATTTAGTAGCAACAGCAACAATGTGCACATTAAAATATGGAGAGTTTCGGCAGCAATTTTAGTTATGTTAATTACTGGGTTTGTTTACACAGACATAGATGAAAAGCATAACCTTTTAGTTCCTGGTTTGTTTGTTTTTCCCCTTAATTTGGAAAAATTGTGGCTTTTCTCTTAGAGACTCTAGAAAGAATTGAAGTCTTGACAACACCTTGATATTAGCTCAGTGAGACCTGTGTCAGAGTTTTGATCCAAAGAACTGTAAGATAAATTTGTATTGTTTAAGCCACTAAGGTGGCTTATTATTGTATTGCAGCAGCAGTACAAAATTTAGTCTTCATCACCTCAAACTTGGATTAGCACCATAGAAAATTTCCATTTCTTCAGCCTCTCTAGTCTCTGGGTCATTTTAGAAATTCTTATTTCACACACTGTTGTCAAATATTACTCTACTCATTTGACTTTTCTGTTCAAGAGCCTACAAATGGCATAGTTTTTCAAACTAAGCTCCTCTGAATATCAGAAGATCTGGGTGCCTCCTCTGGACCTGCTAACGTTCAGGCTGGAAGGTTAGTGAATGCTGCTGAAAGGGACCTGAAAAGATTCCTGGGAGAGATAGGCCAACAGAATTCTCTAAGGGTTTCATAGCCAAATATGTTTAACAATAGGCATATACCGGGCAGCTTACAAAGACTCACAGTGTTTGCTACTTACACTGCCCTACAGATAAAAAACAGTCAGCGTGCTGAAGAAAAACCAGTTCTACCGCTCTGTCCAAAGTTGGTCATACAATTAACCTCTGAACTAGGGACTAGCCAGTATAATGGTTACATTATAACACATTATATGGCTAATTTTCCAGTCCAATCAGATGCTTTTCAAAGATGAAAGAAAGAGACATGATTTTAAAGAGATCATATAAGCCCAGAGAGACAGCAGAATTCTAGCTCTTAGTTCCTGAACAGCTTTTGTTTTAGATTTCAGACACTGATGAATTAAGCATGAATGCTTTAATTTATCTAAATTAACAACAGAATCAGAGAGTAAAACTTCTAAATCAGTATAGGAAAAAATAATTAATTAAAATAAAATTAATAAAACTTTAAAAAGGCAAAAATGGGTTAAAAAAAACCACACACATAGAACATCTGAAAAGAACCCAAGTTAAGCTAGTTTAAGTCCAACACAGAGCTTACATGCTAGTGGAGGAAACATACAACTAACAGGTGAAATAAATAAATGTCATTTCAATACATGCTATGAATAAAAATAAAATAGGGTAAAGCATTAGGAGGAGACTTTTTTTAGATAAGGGAAGATCTGAGAGAAAGGGGGAGAAGAAGCAAGACTTCCAGACTCTTTATCTTAGGCAGGAAGAGAGGTTGAGAAGAGAAGAGAAGCCATAAAGGAGACGGAGAAGAGGCAGCCAGTGAGGCAGGCAGAGGTGTGTGGCCCAGTGAGGAACAAGGAGGGCATGGTCAACTGTGAAATAAGATTGCCTGGTTACTTTACTACACATCTTTCCCAGACTGAGGAACACAGCCAACAGCAGGCTCAGTATTGATAAGAGTAATCATAGAGTGCATAAACTACAAAGCCAGCTGCTAACTGCATGAACTTGAAACCCAGACTACATGAAATTGAATTCTGGATCTGAGGGGGAAAAAAAAATCCTCTCTGTGCTTCAATTTCCCATCCATGAAATGGGGATAATAAGAGCACTTGTTTCTTCTAGTTATGATTAAATGAGTTAATATTTATACAACACTTAGAATAAAACTGGCTTAAGTTATCATTGTGCAAGTCTTTGTTAAAAAATAGAGAAAAATCCCATATAGTTGTTCTCCCTTATCAGAGGAGAATATGTTCCAAGACCCCAGGGGACACTTACAGTAAACCACAGATAGTTCTGACCCTACATATACTATGTTCCTTTCCCATTCATATATATATATATATTTATATATATATATATATATATATATATATATATATATATATTATCATTTAGGTACAATAAGAGGTGAACAATAACATAAAACAGAATAATTATAACAATATACAGTAATAAAACCATGTGAATGTGGTCTCTCTCAATATCTTACCCTACTCACCCTTCTTGTGATGGATGTAATGGTGGAATCATTCCATAAATAAGGTGGCTGTCACCCATGCTTTCTCGTTATGTTGCCAGAACACAGGTAGATAATTTTTGTTTCTGAGAGTGTGTTCTTTGCTCTATACACTATGCCTGGCTTTATCATATGCCCCGCAGCATTGCCACAAAGTACCAGAGTTAATCTGTCCTTCCATGTTTTATGTCCTGATGCCTCCTTTGCACTTTTATGAATGTAGGTTCTATTGGGCATCTTCTTCCAGAAGAGTCTGGTTTTCATTGCAATTAAAAACTTGCTTTGGATGAAATCTTTTCTCCATCAACTCTGCTGGAAATGTGGCCGTAGCTCCTTCATCGGCAGATGCCACCTCTCCAGTCATTTTTATATTTTTCAGTCCAAACCTATTCCTGAATCTGTAAAACGATCCCTTATTTTGCAGCACATGGCTCGGTACCACTAGTTTCAGGGGCTCCCTAGCTGAAGTTTTCCTACAGGCTCGATGCTTTTTGATGCAACATGCTGACGTCAACTGGAACATGTTCTCTGTTCATGTCTTCCGCTCACAAATTTAATGCCTTCTCCATCTTAACTAAGCCCTTATCACTGTGGCGGTCACTTTTGCAGTTTGAGGTGCAACAGCAAAACTTGCACGAATTTTTCTTCTTCACAGTTTCATGATAGCAGATTTATTCTTACTGTAGAGCTTAGCAACCTCAGCATAAGATTTTTTTTTCATTCTTTAGTAAGTAAAAAACTTTCACCTTTTCACTTAGCAGTGGTTCTCAACCTTCTGGCCCTTTAAATACAGTTCCTCATGTTGTGACCCAACCATAAAATTATTTTCGTTGCTACTTCATAATTGTAATGTTGCTACTGTTATGAATCGTAATGTAAATATCTGATATGCAGGATGGTCTTAGGCGACCCCTGTGGAAGGGTCGTTCGACCTCCAAAGGGGTCGCGACCCACAGGTTGAGAACCGCTGACTTAAAGGCAGCACTTTACAGCTTCTCTTTGGCATATCCCTACTCTTGGGCCTTGGAGCCATCAGTAAGTAAAATAAAGATTACTTGTGCTCGGCTAGTGTTGTTCAGTGGTTGAGCATCGACTTATGAACTAGGAGGTCATAGTTCGATTCCCGGTCAGGGCACATGCCTGGGTTGTGGGCTCGATCCCCAGGAGGTAGCTGATCGATGATTCTCTCTCATCATTGCTGTTTCTATCCCTCTCTCCCTCTCCCTTCCTCTCTGAAATCAATAAATATATATATATATATTTTTAAAAGATTATTTGAACACAAGCATTGTGATACCACAACAGTCTATCTGATAACCAAGATGGCTACTGAGTGACTACCAGGCAGTGAGCACATACAGCACGGATACCCTGGACAAGGGGATGATGCAAGACGGGCAGGATGGTGCAGAACAGCATGAGATAGCATCATGCGACTTAGAATGGTGTTTAATTCCAAACGTACGAATTGTTTCTCTGGAATTTTCCATTTAATATTTTCAGACCACGTTGACATGGGTAACTGAAACAGCTGAAGGCTAAATCACAGATAAGACAGGACTAACTATAATGGCAGAGGTAGGGAGAACAACTTTGTAACGATGTGCACACTCAACAGGTTCCAGTTGACACTAGACTTATGTAATTGGATTAATCAACATGACTGATAGAATAAGTATATTCTGATTTTTAAAAAAACAGCATGAAATTGACAATGGGTAGGATATAGTCAGTTCTTATTTGTCATAAGGAATGTCTTATTAAATACTGACTGATTCACAACTCTATTCTGTTACTCCTTTCCCGTTGGATTATGCTCTTTTCCATTTAAAATAATCTCAGATGAAAAGTGACAATAAGTAAACACTTTCTGTATCCATATATTCTGTAACGGAAGAAATAGCTGAATATTTTCTTGGTGCTAGGTATCATAAGGAGCCAAACAAATACTTTTTATGTAATACATTGAAGTAGGTGCTTTGAAGGGTTCATAAAACTGTATGACATCAATGTGAAAGATAAAGTTCATATATATGGGACAATTACACAATTATGAGTATATTGGTAATGAATTTTATAGTGTTATAAGCGATAAGATAATGCAGAGTTCACTACTGGCTATAAGGATATTTCATGAATGAAGTGTGATTTTTATCTGGATCTGGGTAATATTACAATCATTATAAGATATGCAAGGACTCAAATGATTTCTCTCACCTGTGAATTTCCTTAGAAAGATTCTAGAGAAAGTACTTCAGCAAAATGGGACGTAAACTAAGAGCAAGATACTAGATCCATAAAACCAGGGCTCCAATACAAATGTGGGGCAAGTCCCAGGAAGTCTCAGGATGACAGCTATTCAACAGGACTACAGGGTCACCTCCACACATTAGAGCAACAGAATAGAGGAGTAAGAGAAGGGAAATGGAACTGATAAGAGGATTTTATGTGTTTTAGTTTCATTTGCTGTGATAGATGTTTAAGGTATTGGATCCACTGAAGCATTTGATAAAAACATGCAACAGATGAATTAAATACAGCACCACGAACAAAGACAAATAGAAAACAAAGTAATTAACTTGAGGGGAACAGGTGAAAAAATATAATCAGATCACATTATTTGTCTCAGCAGTGCATGATACTTACATAGTCTCCACAAAGTAAATACTAACTGCTGACTTATCCAAAAATTGCTTCAAAACTATTGGAAGAATGGGGTGGAGAAGGGGGCGATAGACTGAATCTCAACAACCCTAATTCAGAAGATAATTTCTATGCCATTAAACTTTGCAGGCTAGAAGAGAGTAGCAAGAAATATTCAGTGATAAAAAGCAAGGACCTACAACCTAGATGACTCTACCCAGCAAAGCTATCATTTAGAATTGAAGGTCAGATAAAGAGCTTCACAGATAAGAAAAAGCTAAAGGAGTTCATCACCATCAAATCAGTATTATATGAATGTTAAAGGGTCTTCTTTAAGAAGAAGAAGGGGGGGAGATTAAAAATATGAATGAAATGGCAATAAATACATATCTATCACAATTGAATCTAATAACCAGAAGAAAGGAACAAGGGACCTAATGAACAAAATGAACTGATGAATAAAATGGAACCAGAGGCATGGAAACGTGAAACAGATTGACAGTCTCAGAGGGAAGGCGGAAGGGGAGGCAGGAAGAGATTAACCAAAGAACTTTTAGGCATATATGTATTACCTATATGCACAGACAATAGGATGGCGAAGACCTGGTGTGGGATGGAACCTGGATGGAGAGTGACAACGGGGGGAGATATCTCAACAATAATGATTTCTAAAAACCCCAAAAAAACAAACAAAAAAAGAGATAGCAAAATATAAATTATAAATAGGGAGGTAAATTCTAGTAGAAAGCCCACAAAAGTTGAAGGGTTGCCTCTGAAAAGTGAGATTGAGGGAGGGTATTTGTGGAGAGGGGCGGGCAGGAATGGATGGTTTTCATCGTAGGCCTTTGTAAAAGCATTATATGGAAAAAATCCTTGGACTAAAAATTAAAGGAGTAAACAGGAACATCAAAAGACTTTGAGAAGTGATCATATATAGGAGCCCAATGGAATAAACATTGAGATCTCTGTCATTCATTCATACAACAAATATTTATCCAGCACCATCCTCCTGAGCTAGGCACTAAGCTGGCCTACAATGGTGAATGAAGTCATGTGTGGTCCCAGTACTCATAAAGCTTATGTCTACTACAGCAAATAGTAAACAGGAAAATCCTATATAATAAAAGGCTAGTATGCAAATAGACTGAATAAGATATGCAAGGACTCAAATGATTTCTCTCACCTGTGAACTTCCTTAGAAAGATTCTAGAGAAAGTACTTCAGTTGGTGGAACAACTGAACGCTATGACATGCTCTGACCACCAGGGGGCACGCGAGGAACATGGCGGCGTTGGCCATGGTGGGATGGTGGAGCAGGTGAGTGGGGGCAGGGGGGGGGGGGAGAGACCAAGGTGGGGCGCTAGTCACTGTCATTGGGGCAAGCCTCTGGTGGTTACTGAAAATTCTTTGCTCCAGTGCATCTCGGTCCCACCCAGTGCTCGCACCTGCTGCCAGCACCAGTCCCGCTTGTATCTGCTGCTGGCACTGGAGCCACCACTTGCACCTGCTACCAGTGCCCGGCGCCTGGCGCCAGCCCCGATTGCTCCTCAGGGCTTCTCTACCTCCCCCTGCTCCTGAGGGGCGATCGGGACCGGCAGCCACCTCTTGCACCCGCTGCCAGCGCCAGAGCCACCGCTCACACTCACTGCCGACACCCAGTGCCAGTCCCTATCACTTGGCACCAGTCCCTATCACTTGGCATGGTGAGTGGGTGCGAGTGGTGGCTGCCGGCCCCTATCGCTCAAGGGCTTCTCCACCTTCCCTGCTCCTGAGGGACGATCGGGGCAGCAGCTGCAGCTTGCACCTGCTGCTGGCGCTGGCCCCAATCATTCCGTGCCATCAGTGGGTGCGAGTGGGGCCAGCACCTTCAAGGTGTGGCAGAAGTGGTGGCAGGAGTGGGGCTGCCGGCAGACAGGGGACCTGGGCCACGGTGGGAGGGCCCAGGTGGGGGTTCAGAGGATGAGCCGAGACCTGCCCCTGTGTCTACCGCATCAGCCTCCAAGCCCACAGTTCAAGGTACACGAATTCATGCAATGGGCCCCTAGTAAATATATAAAACAGCGGTTCTCAACCTGTGGGTTGCGACCCCTTTGGGGGTTGAACGACCCTTTCACAGGGGTCGCCTAAGACCATCGGAAAACACATAGATAATTACATATTGTTTTTGTGATTAATCACTCTGCTTTAATTATGTTCAATTTGTAACAATGAAAATATATCCTGCATATCAGATGTTTACATTACAGTTCATAACAGTAGCAAAATTACAGTTATGAAGTAGCAACGAAAATAACTTTATGGTTGGGGGGGTCACCACAACATGAGGAACTGTATTAAAGGGTCACGGCATTAGGAAGGTTGAGAACCACTGATACAAAGAAGTACAGATTGCAGTAAAAAGAGGTATGTTTAGAACAAAAAACTAATTACTGTGATAGAAAACGGTGCTATGGAGAAGAATGGGCAGCTATTCCAGTTGGTAAGTTTGTCAGGGAAGGCCTTTTTGAGATGATTTGAGACTTGAAACACATGAAGCTCAGACTATGGATGGATGCATATGGATTCCCAAGCAGGTGCATCTAGAAACTGTTCAAAAGCCAGGTGGCCTGAGCACCACCACAGGTGAGCGGGACGATGGCTCTGGATGAGGCCGAAGCAGCATGGCCCAGGTCATATTGCTGCAGGCACACATCTGGGGAGTCCGCAGGGTAGAGGCAATATTTAAAGCCACGTGAAGAGAGAGCACACAGTAACCCATAACCTCACCCAGAGGAATTCCAACGCTTAGGAGGAGCCTGGAAAGGTGGGCACCGCCATTAAGGAAAGGCACACCAAGGAAATCTCAAACCTTCCCCAACAATGCTCTAACACGGTTGCCATTTTTCTAAAATTGCTCCTGCCCTGTCACTACAATTTGTGTTTATTTTGTCGAAGTGCATTACAACTCGGTATTCAGATTTCTGCGCTGGTTCCGGAGATAACTGGAGATATCTGTAACCGAGAAAAGTCAATCTACTATTATACAGAAAGCGATTTGCTCATTCCCACCGTAAGTTAGCCCAGGTGGCCCAGATCTCTGGATCACAGCCACGGGTGGGGGGTGGGGGCTGCGGGAGGGCGCTCCAGGCAGCTGTGGGCGCATCAGGACGGTGCGAGGATTCCACCGGACTTGTCCTTGCGGCGATCCTGGAGCCTCTGCCCGACCCCCTCTAAGTAACAATATCCCCGCGCACTCGGCGCAGTGAGGGGATCGAACACCCTCCTTTCCGCACAGCCCGGGGCTCGGTACTGCGCGCGGAGGCTCGCACCCGCCGCGTGAGGCGGCTCCGCGGCTTTCGCGGCCCCTGAGGTTAGTACCTGGGAAGTCATGGCCTCGGGCGGCGCCGCCCCAGGTGAGTCAACAGCCGGGCAGGGCCCGGGCAGGGGACTCCAGGGTAGTCTCAGCAAAAGGGGCCGGGAAAAAACCGCACACGAAACAAAAAACAAACAAACAAAAGAAAAACAAACAAACACGAGACTAGGAGGGAGGCGGAGGCAGCCGCATTCCGGACACAGTGTGCGCCACGTTCCCAAGGCCCAGGCCGGGCCAATAGCGGCGACGCACCGCCTCCGTGCGCCCCTCGCCGTTACTGCTTCCGAGTCGCTTCCCCGACGGCCCTAAGGCGGCCGGCCCGGCGGCGCCGCGGGAGCGGAAGAGCCAACCAGCGCCTGTGCCTCGGGCCGATGACTCCCCTCCGCCCGCGCCCCCGGCTCGGCTACGATTTCCTTCACTCTTTGCTCCGCTCCGCGTTTAAAGACGCGCGCAGCCCACGCCCGAGCGCCGAGACGGCGGGACTCCGCGGGCCCAGCCGGCCCCTCCGCCCCGCCCCGCTGGGCGCCGCGCCGCCCGGGGCCTCCGGGCCTGTGTCCAGCGCTCGCAGCCTGAGCCAAGGATGTCGCGGCGCCAGTAATGTCGGGGCCGGGCTCCCTAAGGCGTGGGGAGGAGGGGCCCCGCCCCGGAGCCTGGGTGGAGGGCGGCGGGCGAGCAGGGCCGGGGAAGTTCCGGGACTTAGCGCGTTACGGCAGGGCGCGCAGCCCCCGGGCGCGGGAGCGAGGCCATTCGGGTCACCCCGGGGGTGGCGTGGTTCCAGTTGTGTGCGGGGGAGGCCACCGAAGCTGCCCCTGCACTGGACACGTGTGCTACGTTCGGAAAGTTCAAAAATGATCAGTAGTTTGCGATCCCAAGTCTGTTTTCGGAGAAGCGTTCCCAGCCCCTCCCTGCTCCCCTCTCAGCCCCTTGGTGCGCTCGTCCAGGGGGAGGGGGTGTGGCGGGGCGTTCCGGGCGGGAAATTCAGAATTTGGGCGGGTGGCCGGGCTCATTCTCTCGCTCTTGTTCCCCTGCGCCGTCGCTGCCCGCCGTCTACCCCGCTATGCCGTGCTCCGAAGACACGCTCGCCGTCTCCCCCAGCAAGCGGCCCCGGCCGGCGGAGGAGGGCGGCCTGCGGCTCCGCTTCGTGCGGCTCTCGGAGCACGCCACCGCCCCCACCAAGGGGTCCGCGCGCGCCGCGGGCTACGACCTGTACAGGTGAGCGCCCGGCGGAGGGCCGGGGGAGGCCGCCTTCTGCCCCCTCTTTCCCTGCCCCCCGCAGAGAAGGCTGATTCCCGAACTTTAAATGTATTTCTTTATTGGTTTCAGAGAGGAAGGGAGAAGGAGAGAGAGAGAGAGAAACATCAATGATGAGAGAGAATCATCCACCGACTGCCTCCCGCACATCCCCCACTGGGGATGGAGCCCGAAACCCAGGCATGTGCCTTTGGCCGGAATCGAACCTGGGACCCTTCAGTCCGCAGGCTGACGCTCTAACCACTGAGCAAACCGGCCAGGGCTAATTCCCGAACTTGAGAGCTTTCTGTCACGTTAGCTTACCTTCTGCTGCCACGGCTTGAAACTTCCATTTCAAAGATTACAGACGTTTTTTGCATATATGTACAGTTTCCGCCTTTTTTTTTTATATTGGGAAATTTTAGCTTTCCTCTTTAACCTGAATTTAACAGGCATTTGGGCAAAGAGTGTAGGATAGCAAATAAGTATTCATAAATGTGCCCTGAGGCGTTATTTTGCAACATGAAATGTTCTCTGCGGCGTTGTTTTGCAACATTGATTGCATCCTCTCCGAGTGGAAGGTAGAGTTGCTTAAGGCACGCCTTGCCCTTCAAGGCCCGAGCATGGCGCTGTGCATAATAGAAGGACAAGCCAGGGTGGCGCCTAGGTGCTTACTGTGAACGTACCTAGGCAGGATCAGTGAAGGCTGCTTTTGTTTAAAGCGCGTGAATAAAATTTCTCCGTAGGTTCATGTTTAAGTTTGCCCCAAGGACTGGAAATTTCACAAGGGGCTTGAATAGGAAAAGCAGAAATTTTAGTAATACTCCCCCCCTTTTCACTTCTATACTTTTTACCTATACTAAAAACTTTATATATTTTTAAATCCTCACAACAGTCTGAATAGGTGAATGTTACGTTTTACAGGTGAGGGGTTTGTAAGGAGCTGAATTGATTAATCCAAAGGCTTGAATGTAGGAGAATTTTTGACCCTGAATTAATAAGTGCCTTTTTTCACTGGACTCATGTGCCCACTTCTTAGGGCCATTAAGGTAAGTGAAAAGCGATATTGGAGTAGGGAGTGGTCTGAGCCTTAGGATGCATTTTAAAGCATTCCAGGTAATTCTAACCTGAGAACTATGCTCTAAGTCATAAGTAAGTGAGTACAGGAGAAGAGGAGAAAGAACTGTGATGATAGGGAGAAGAGAAAGAAAAAGAAAAGTGAGGTATAGACTGTTGTAGCTGAAAGGGACTATAGTTCAGCCCCTTAATTTTCATAAGTAGAAATAGTATAACACGTAGTTTGACTGTACCATGTCTGGGCACTGTTCTGATCTAAGAAGAGGTGGATTTAAGGTACTTTCAGCATCTTTTATACTGAAATAGACATGGATCTCTTTAATAAATTAGTGTGTAACTATTTGAAGAGAGCAAATTTCATTGAAGAAAGATACACTACCGCTTTACCAGTCTTAATGAAGGTCTTCAAAGTGACTTCCAGTTCTGCTTATTTTTAAATTTCTATCAAAGACGGGGCGACAGTAAAAACAGCAGCAGCACTAGCTGGGTGGACCTTGGAGCATCAGTTCCTCAGCAGTGTGCATCTCCAGGGCTGGTCACAGTGGTCCGCTCTCCCCGCAGCCCGTGAAAGGTCATGGCCGCAGCTGGGTGTGCTTGCCAACCCACCAACACCAGCAGACCAGATGCAACCCAGCTGTCCCCAGTTAGGTGGCCCACCCATTGCCCCCTTTCCTTCTCTGCATGTTTTTCATAATCCCTTGCAGTGGTTCTCATCCTTCCTAATGCCGCGACCCTTTAATACAGTTCCTCATGTTGTGACTCCCAACCATAAAATTACTTTCGTTGCTACTTCATAACTGTAATTTTGCTACTGTTATGAATTGTAATGTAAATATCTGATATGCAGGATGTATTTTCATTGTTCGCGACCCACAGGTTGAGAACCGCTGCCTTAGGGGATTGTTGTGAGACTAACATGAGTTATAAAAAACAGAACTGTGCCTGGGGCATAATAAGGGCTTTATAAATGTTAGCTATTATTTACCCTCCTTCCTTGTTCTCTCTTTATCTTCCTCTTTTCATACCATGTTAGAGAAGCACATACTTTTTAAAAGTTCATCTTTTCTGTCCCCTCCTGCTAAATCATTACCTCAGTTTCCCAACCAAATTTTGTTCAGGGGAGAATGCATTTATATATTGTCACCTCTTTCACCAGAAAAAAGTCACTACATCTAAATGCCAGTGTTTTGTGTTTTGTTTTTTCAATATCTTTCCAGTGCCTATGATTACACAATACCACCCATGGAGAAAACCCTTGTGAAAACCGACATTCAAATAGCTCTTCCTTCTGGGTGCTATGGAAGAGTAGGTAAGTGATTCAAGATGTTTTTGTGATACGTTCCTTCATCTTAGTTTTATCTGGGGTATGAAAGAGGGAAGGGATATTTCTTGGCCTGAGTCCTAAAATAAGGAAGTGCCAACTGTGATGGCAAATGCAGCCATTTGAAAACTTTTATTTACATAATTATACTTTGGAGATATTCCAGTTCCGTCTCAAAGCACTGCAATGAAGCAAATATTGCAATAAAGCAAGTCACGTGATTTTTGGTGTTTTCTAGTTCATACAAAAGTTAATGTTTACACTCTTTTGTAGTCTATTAAGTATACAATAGCATTATGTCTAAAAATGTACATACCTTAATTTAAAAATATTTTAGTGCTTAAAAAATGCTAACCATCTAAGCCTTCAGCAAGTTGTAATCTCTCTGCTAATGGTGGGTCTTCAATTTGTAAAAAATGTAACATCTGCGAAGCACAATAAACAAGGTATGCTTATATCTGCTTTTGTCTCTTATCTCTGCTATTTTTCCGATTCCTTACTTTAGCTCTTAGAAGGCTCACATTGGCTCAAGAGGTTCTCGCTGTGAGAAAAACTGAAAATATAGGTGATATTTAACTGTCACTTTTTCCAGTATTACCACCAACTCCCCCTTCAAAAACCAGACTGCATATGAAGTCAAGATTTCTTTGTGAAGATGGTGATGAGAATGGCTAATATTTGTTATTTAAGAAAATAGAGGCCTGCTCAGGATAATGGCACATGGCATTTTATATCACGAGAGTGAACTTCTAAAACCTGTTAGTATATCCGGCCACGTAGCCTGTTCCCTGAAGGGTTTGCCCCCTTGAAGTGTGTTAGGGAAACACCTCACAGGGGAGGAGCTAAGACAAAATGGAGCGTAAGTTCTCAGATTCGACTTTCCTAGAGTGATGCAGTTGTCCCTGGAGAGAGAGTTTAAAACTTCTTTTCAAAAGCATAATTACTTCCTGACTACCTTTAAAGTAAACCTAAGGAGCAAGTGGAACTGTGCCCACCCTCGTGTCCCAGGGTTGGGTGGGAAGTGATAGCAAGAGTATCATTATCTTGTTGGCCATGAGACCTGCTGATGCCCCACTCCAGGCACTTACCACCTTATTGTCCATGGGTTATGCATATATGCATACAAGTTCTTTGGTTGATCTCTTCCCACCCCTGCTTTTTATATTTTCTTTTTAAGAATAAAAGGCATAATAAGAATAAAAAGCATAGTAAATTGAGTTTCTAAGGTTTAGTTTTTGGCATTTTTTTCAACTGACATTAAGCCTTTTACTCTGGTTCACTTGTTATATACGGACATGTCTTCTGGCATCTGTATCATGAGTTGGAGCCCCAAGTTCTAGACTGGGCTCTGCTACTCTTTGATTAGGTTTATGACTCTTCTCCCCCTCGCCCTCTCCCTCTTCCTCTCCCATATCCCCTTCTTCCCATCTACATTACCACATGCTCAGAACTCTCATTTTAAAACAAAGTCCTTTTCCTCAGTTCTGTGCCCCTGCCAGCTACAGTCCTCCCACTGTGGCCCTGCTTCACAGAGTCGCCTACGGTTGTCCCACTTGCTCACCTTTCAGTTCATTCTAGTAGTCCATGGCTGCACCACCCTAGTCCTCCACTGACTGAACTTGGATGGACTGGCTTAAGTTGGCTTCAGATTAAACCTTGTCAGATTTTTCTAAACTATTCTTTTCTACTTTGGTAATACAGAGTAGTAAGTAAAGTGAAGATGAAGATATCAATGATAGGAAATAAGAGTAATAACATGCTTAAATTGTGTCAATTATATCAAGTAATTGCCCTTCCCCCTTAAAATAGCCAATTTCTCTCTTTTTTTTTAGCTCCACGATCCGGCTTGGCTGCAAAACACTTTATAGATGTAGGAGGTATTGTATTTACATTTTTATTCTGTAAATATTTCTAAGTATTTACTTTGCATTTGCTTATTAAGAGGAAGTAATCTAATGCCAAATTTTATTCTTATTTTATTTCAAGAAAAGGAAATGGTTTCTGTTGTGTCTTGCCTTTTAGAAATTTCAGTCTCTGAATAAAAGACAAAATCATGATAGTTATAAATGCTATTTGAATATGTTTAGTTTTTAAATGACCATTATGTGAAATGTATGTTATTTTACTACTGGGCTAACTAGACACTCTCTGACAGATAGGGTTTTTGCCTTGGTTTAGTGTTAATCTGCATTTAGTCCAAACATGACTCCATTTATAGAAGAAAGTTTATTATTATGAGAAGGAAGAGCTTTTATGTCACTTAAGCAAAAGGTTCTAGAAATGTAGGTATATATTAAAGTAAGATTTTTCTTATCTCCTTAAGAGAGGTATCCATGTTTGTCAAAAGATAAAAGGAGAATCTTTCCCTAAAGTCAAGAGAGAAGACACTGTCCTTTCCTGACTCGATTTCTTTTTTTTTAATAATATATTTTTATTGATTTCAGAGAGGGAGAGAGAGAGATAGAAACATCAGTGATGAGAGAGAATCATTGATCGGCTGCCTCCTTCATGCCCCACACTGGGGATCGAGCCCACAGCCCAGGCATGTGCCCTGGCAGGAAATCAAACCCTGACCTTCTGGTTCATAGGTTGATGCTCAACCACTGAGTCACACCAGCTGGGCCTGTTTCAATTTCTTGCTGAGCAAGTCCTCCATGGCTCCTATTCCCTTATAACAAAGCCTTACTCAGTGTCTCCCAAAGTCAACAATTTCCTCACCAGACCCCTTTCATGAGGGAACCTTAGTCTCCTCTGCTGGCCATCCTTGTATGATCTTACTGAACGGAAATTCTCACCTTCCTGATATGCCTCCCTTACTTGGATCTCATTACTGGTGATAGGCCCCATTGACAAGGTTATGTCCGGACCCTCCTTATCCCCATTGATAATAGCGAGTGCTTCACTAACATGCTGAAGCTACTTTTGACAGATGAGAAAACTGGCTCAAAGATGAGTCCAAGTAGACACAGTAAAAACCTGGAATCTCCATCCATATGATTTCACTCCACTTGTTCTTTCCACCACCATCTAATGCTGTTGATCCCCCTGCCCATCCACCACCGGCCATAGTCTGTCCTGAGTTAGCTCATTGTCACATGCACTGCATACGTTATAAGCACAATTGAGACCTGTCCTTGAACTATCTCCTGCCTGCCCCTTAGTCTCCCCATGGTGTCACTAGGTGGTGCTGTGGGACAAGACAAGAGCCCAAAAGCAGTTCCTAAGGGAAGCTGAGTTTGACACAAACAGGGATGGACCACCCCCTGGGATTGAAGATTAATTACCTGGGCTCAGTTATGTGTGATTTTCAAAAATACTTGTATATAGGGTCAAGTATGGTAATTTAGGACTATAATTTAAGGATATAAAAATTGTGTATATTTAAAAAGAAATTTCAAAGGGTTGGGAAAAGCACATGGGCTTTGGAGAAAACAATGAAAATTAGTGTGCACACCTGTGAAGGGTTGGAGGATTAAATGCTAATGTATGTAACTCTAATACTATTTGACTCATATTAAATCCTGGAAGTTCTATTTCCTGTGCCCTAGGGACTTCACAGACTTTTTTTTTTTAATGTGGAAACTTTGTTAATAATTTTTGCTCTGTTGAAGCAAACCCTCTGAAAAAAATTCATGTAAAGGAAATGGAAAGTTAGTTTGCCTGGTGATTGGTTTGGTATTTATAAAATCACATTGTGGTGTGTTCTTGGATGCAAAGTATCTTAAAAATGTCTCTTAGGCACAGGTCTATCACAGTTGGCCACAGTTTTTATTTCAGAAGAAAGATGTTGTTAGAAATCCCAGGCTGTAAATAAGGGTCAAAGGGAAAAGTTGAGTATGCAGGATTCTGTTCAGAACTCACATCTGGTAGGTGTGGATAGTTTTCACTAAAGGTTTCCAACAAACGACATGCCAAAGTCTTGACAGAGTAAAACATTGCCTGAAGTCAGTTAATCACTCTGCCAGTTCCAATGCATGATTTTTCCAGTGATAACTTCAAAACACTTGCTGCTTTCTCATGAAGAGAAATATCCCTGGTGTAACTTGTGTCCCTTACTATGTGGGTTTTTCTTGAAGGTCAAGTTGCCTTTGAGTGATAAGTGAACTTGGAACTGTTTTTGTTTTGTTTTGTTTTTTAATACTTTTGGCATTCATGCTAAAAAGTAAATTTAATTGTGAGCTTTTTTTCCCTGCCATACATTTTAATTGACTTCAAACAACTTCATTTCTTTTAGTTAGTTGAAGGTTTTCCCATGTCTGTGTGCTGCGCATAAAATCTTGGTGGATCACCTGGCATTGCAGAATTCAAAATTCAAAACCCAACCATTTGAGTTTGATAAAACAACTTTATAGATAGATAGTAAAGGCCTTTACACAAAGGGAGTGTTTTTGTATCTTAGGAGATAGCATAGACTAAAAAAATAAATACTTAAGTCATATGCAAAAGAGTTAAATACCCAAAGAGATTAGAAAAAAATATAAACAAAATATAGAAGAGAACATGCAAGTACGCAGCAATCATGGAGGAGGAAAAGTCCAGCCTCGCTAGTCACCAGGGAAATGCAAAGTAATGCCATGAAATACCATTTCATTTCTTTCTCATTACTTTGGCTGGAATTAAAAAGATTGCTACCTCTGGTATTGCAAAGACTTTGGAAATGGGCCTTCTTAAATACCGTTGGTGGAAGTTTGAAGTGCTACACCTTTTTTTGAAAATTGTCCACTAAAATTTAAAATGTACACACCCTTTGACCCAGAAAAGTGCTTTTTGGAAACTATTTGATGAGGATAAAAAGCAGTAATACACAAAGACATATGTACAGGGCTGCTCTGTGTGTTATAGCAAAGTGTGAAAATAACATGAATGTGTGATAATATTTAAGAAATACATACAATAATGGTCCTATATATCTTAGATTTAAAAAGAATGACTAAGACATGCATATTAGTCTCAAAGAATGTCTATGTGGCAAAAAAGAAAGTAATGTATAAAATATACTAGAGGCCCGGTGCACGAATTCGTGCACGGGTGGTGTCCCTCAGCCTGGCCAGCAATCAGGGCCTATCAGAGCGGGCCAGCCAGGGGCAGAGACTGTGGGAGGTTGGCTGTGGGAGTGCACTGACCACCAGGGGGCAGCTCCTGGGTTGAGCATCTGCCACCTGGTGGTCAGTGCGTTGTCATAGTAATTGGTGGAGACCAGTGGTAATGGTTGCTTAGGCTTTTTTATTATGTAGATTACTGTAATATTGGCTACCTGAGGGAGGGTAGGGGAACATTATTAGCTTTTACTTTATATGCATCTGTACTATTTGGGTAATCTAAAAATGTTCTGGTAAAATAGGAACAAAAGAATTCAGAAGTCAATCCACATTGTCTTATCTTGCACATTCTAGATAAATGAGTCCTAGTCTGTACTCCAAGCCCTGCAGTATGGGATTCCATTGCCTTCGATGGTCATCTGTACAGACCATGGATAGCATATCCTGCTGAGGGCTTTCTGCATTAAATCTCATCTACTTATTCCTGCAGCCAAAATTCTCTGCACATAGATCTAAAGGAAAGAGTTGGTCCCATTTTTGTCTTAATTGTATCAGTAAATATTAAGGACAAATTTAATGGTCAGCTGATAATGGGGAAAGAAATCAGGCTTCAGTATTCTTTGAATTAGTCATTGCTGTATAAGTAGAAAGGAAGACTGTTTTAAGAAATACTTAAATTCAATTTCACATCCCTAGTAATTCATTCATAAAGCACAGGGGTTAATTTAAACTTCTCCTGGGATCCGCTGGAAAAATCTAAAATGTTGATTTTTCTGAGTTTTGTTTTTTTTCCTATGGTGGAACTTTTTAAAATTTTTTTTTAATTTACTTTCTCCCCTTCCCCCTATATGAGAAAATTGAAAGGAAATGCTTACCCTTGTTCTAAAAAAAAAAGGTTTTTTTTTTTCAGTTGACCTTTAAATAATGAAGCCTGCCAACTGCATTGGTACCCATGGAGCTAAGTTCCTGATTACTTTTATTTCCTTTTTTCCTTTGATAAGAGGGTGTTTTTTTTTGTTTTGGCTTTGTGTTTTTTTTTGTTTGTTTGTTTCTTTTAGAAGGTAGGTGTTACTAGATAGACATTACATGGACCTGCATTGAATTAGGTTTGCATGAATTCTATCCAGCATTTTACAAACCAAGGGAAAAGAATTAGCAGGTATAAAGGAAATTGGTAGGAGTGGAGGGGAGATTGGAGAGTGACTGCTAGTAGATAGGAGGTTTCTTTGGGGCTAATGAAAATATTCTGAAATTGATTATGGCGTTGGTTGTACAACTCTGAATACACTAAAAATGGTTGAATTGTGAATTAAGTTTCAATGTTAAAAAAAGGAAATGAAAAGGCCTTGGTGCCACCTATATTATCTGTGCTTGTATTTATGGAAACATTTAAAATTCCTGGCTCAAAGATAAGTGCTAACAAGTCTGGTGAATGTACTTCTCTGGGCCAAAGCTGGGCTCTGGCTTACATTTCTCTTTTGCTCTTGTGTTTAGCCTCAAACAGGTACTAATTATACAGGATTCTAAGTAAAAGTGTGCTCATTATTAAGCTAATGTGTTAATGTCTTCTGAGAGATCACTCTCTAAGAAAAGGTGGTGACTTAAATTAAAACTTTCAGCTCCATTTTTATTATAGAAATGAAATGTGCTGATATTTGGTAGATGGCTGCTTAATGATGTCAGCATTGACTTACTCCACTGCTGATCTTCAGGCTTTTCAGACATTTTTATTTATGACTCAATCATATTTCAATGTGGAGATTAGTAGGAAGCTGCCACCAGAAAAAGCCTTTAAAATCCAAATCATAATTTTCTCCTGCTCTTTTTTGGCAGGTGTGCAGCGGGTAGACAGTGGGTTTGGAGAGCAATTCAGGACCACCTGTCTGAGTTGCGAAGTGCCTGCTCGCAGTTTAGAGTAGGAAACTGTCACCATTTGTAAGGGTAACCGGTTGGAAAATAAGGACTACCTTCTAAATTCTTATTTGCATATTAGTAAGATTTCTTAGTTTTGATGCTTTACGTAGTTACCAGATGCTTACTCAGTTGTATAAAAATCTCAGAGCCATGCCCAGCTGGTAAGGCCCAGCTGGTTGAGCGTTGACCCATGCATCAAGAGAGGTCGCTGGTTCGATTTGCAGTCAGGGTACAAGCCCAGGTTGCAGGCTCAATAACCCACCAGGGGGCCATGCAGGAGCAACTGATCAATATTTCCATCTCATCAATGTTTCTATCTCTCTCTCCCTATCTCTCTAAATATTAATTTTTAAAAATCTGTAAAAATCTCAGAGCCACATAAGTGATTTTTGAGGTAATTGCACACTCTTAGTGTTTTGGTAGCATAAAACAAATTAACATTATTTTTCTTTTCTCCAGCTGGTGTTATAGATGAAGATTATAGAGGAAATCTTGGTGTTGTGCTGTTTAATTTTGGCAAAGAAAAATTTGAAGGTATGTTAAATACATATGGTCACGTAGATGCAGCGAGTTTTCCAAATTATGTACTTCTAAATGGCACATGCTGTAGTTCTTGTTGTATAAGGCAGAGTACAGAGAATGCATTAATAAAAGATCAGTAACACACTTTTGTGTGTTTTTTTCTCTTTGAAGTAAAAAAGGGTGACCGAATTGCACAGCTCATTTGTGAAAGGATTTTTTATCCAGAAATAGAGGAAGTTCAAGTAAGTATCATAAAAACTGAGTAGGGAATGAATGATCAGTGAAGGAAATTAAAATTGTGAGATTTAATATGCTATCTGTAACTAAATAGCATATATGACTAGTCCCATTTTTAAGCAAAATTAAAATCTTAGCTGTAGAATTTCTTGATGATTTTCATGGCTATCATATAGCATTATATTGGGTAATAAATCATTTAAATGTACTGTGAAATTCTATTTCCTTAGCTTTTTTGAAAATTACTCAATATTTAAATTTATGGAACTAAAATTTAGTTTGGTTTTCTGTAATCTTTTTTAAAGATGGATTAGCAGGAATGAAAGTCTTATTAATGAGGAGCTGGGGAGAACTGAGAGGATCTGAAATTAACCAGATGGCTTACCACCTTTTATCTTTTCAGGTTTTGGATGACACTGAAAGGGGCTCAGGAGGTTTTGGTTCTACTGGAAAAAATTAAAATTTATGCCAAGAATAGAAAATGAGAAATAGTTTTTGTTTGGTGTTTTGCACTCCTGTAAACTTAACAGCTTTAGATTCTAAAAAAGAATTCTACTTGGTTCTCTTATGATCAAGGAAAAAGGTAATCTGTTGGGATCACATTGAACCTTTTTGTGTTTTTCTACATTTGTTGTTGTATAAATATTCATGGTAACCTAATAGTTTGTTTTTTCAATCAAACGTACATCAGTTATAGGTCCCCAGAACTGTATTATTCACTAAATGCTACTCATTCAACAACTTATTCTTCGGTTTGTTTTATAGATCATAAGCAAAGCCTTTTATTCAATAAATTTGAATTCTTTCACAGATACAAATTATTATGTAAACTGAACTAAAAGATAATAAAAAAAGTTATTCCTTGTTCTCTTTATTGTATAAAAACTCTGTGTGTGTGTGTGTGTGTGTGTGTGTGTGTGTGTGTGTGTGTGGATGTGTGTAGAGAGAGAGAGGGTGGGGGGAGAGTCTAAACTTTTAAGCTTAGGATTTCTTGGTGAGAGTGGGAAGAAGGGACTCATCAGTTTCTTTTTCTATTTTTAGTGATTTTTTTATCTTCCTTTGGTAGACCCCAGGTTGACTGGGAAGAGTATGTTTGTGAAAGG
The DNA here is from genome assembly GCF_014108235.1 of Myotis myotis. Classification (NCBI taxonomy): domain Eukaryota; kingdom Metazoa; phylum Chordata; class Mammalia; order Chiroptera; family Vespertilionidae; genus Myotis; species Myotis myotis. The sequence continues at coordinate 165,773,081 of NW_023416313.1, forward strand.
AAATATAACTTGGAAATTTCCAGTTGGTTTATTTCTCCAGATTTTGTTTCATCAAGTGAATTGTACGAGTTGTAGTTAGTATATTGGTTTCCCTCACTGCAATAGCAATAATAGGCTGTATCCAAGGAAATATTGAATTTAATCAGGATAAACTAAATATAATGATGTATGCTTAGTCCACTGAGTTTGTCCAACCCATGTACTTTTGCTTAAATATGTTTAAGCAGCATTTCATTTCTGTGGATTTGTTTGATTAACATTGGCAAACTTCTAGGTGTGCTTTCTATACTCATTTCCCAGACCCCTTTGCACCAGGCTGTCAGTCAGGTACACTAGTGTGGGACTCCAACGCATCATTTTTGTATGTGGGGTCACACAGCAGACTGCCGGAGCTGGCTGCCCAGGTTCTAGAAGCACAGGCTAGAGTTTGTTGCTGCCCACCCAGTGGTTCTCTAGGCCATTTAATACCCGACAATGTAGTGGGTCGCTATTCATTAGTGAGTCATGATAGCACAGTGGGTCATAACTAGCATTTAAACTGAATAGAAAAACAGAGTGACACTTGTCAGGTGGGTAAATACTATGAAGATTGAATTACCTATTTATGCGTGTACTGAGTCGTGGTATAAATTATTTCTGCTAAACTAGCCTGAGTAGGTTCTGTTGTCAACATAGTAACAGTTGAGTAAGAACAAATAGTATGACTACTAAGAGATATGGTCTTATACTGTTAAACTAGTTACCCCTTACCGAAGTCCACTATATTAAGCACTTACAAACTCTTACAGCATACCTGTGGGAGAGTAGATAAAACACTCTTTATAGATGACAAAAATAGGCTCAGAGGGCCCTGGCCAGTGTGGCTCAGTTGTTTGGAGCATCATCCTGTGCACCAAAAGGTTATGGGTTCAGTTTCCGTTCAGGGCACGTACCTAGGTTATGGGTTTGATCCCTAGCTGGTGAGTGTACAGGAGGCAACAGATTGATGTCTCTCCTCTGAGCTTCCTCTCTCTAATTTTTTTTTTTTAAAGTCCCAGAGGTATTTAGTAACTTGCTTAACATTTCAGCCAACATGACCACTAATAAAATTTGGGCCCTATGTTTCAAAGCCAAAGTACTATAAAATTCTTTATAGTACTTTAATCTTTCAGGTGGTAGAATATAGAATGGAAGAGGTAGTTAATGAAAGCCCTTATCTGTTTCATACCTGGAATATTTTTCCATCTAGGCACCATACTTAAAGGAAGATGCTCAGATCTGTAGCTACTCTGAAAGAGACAACCATATCCATGGGGAATAGATGAAAGACTTGGCTATTTGGAGAAGTGTGTGTGCTGTGAATGGGGGCGAGGGAAATAGCAGAAGGTCCCTGGGATATGTATGATAGATGTTCTTAGATCTTAAAGACTCCTAAGGGATAGGCTTGTGAGATTTGAACTACAGATACTATCTGAGATAATAGAAAAGGTATCTTGGTCTTTGCCCCTGGTTCCTGACACAGCTCCTAAAACCCTTGTAATTTCCTAAGTGATATGAACACTAGGAGCATCTCTTGTTTTAATATTGGTCTTTGACCTCTGTTCCTGACAAAGCTGAAACCTTATAGTTTCCTGGGTGATGGAAGTGTCTGTGGTTCTAATGAGATGACTGGGTGGGCACCTTGATGGCTCCTGGATGGGGACTGGTCACCAGAAAGACCATGAATAGAAGCCTAGAATTTTCAGGCCTCCACCCCACCCCTCATTCTCTTGAAGGGAGAAGGCTTGAAAGTGGAGCTAAGAGATGAAGCTACCATAAAACCCCAAATCTCTGGGCTTCAAAGAACTTCCAAGTTGGTGAACTTATAGAGGTGCTGGGAGAGTGGTGTGCTCAGACAGGGCATGGAGGCTCCATCCCCATCCCACATACATTGCCCTGTGTCTCTTTCATTTGGGTTTTCCTCTGTGTCCTTTATCATACCTTTTAGTAAACAGAGCATAAGTGTTTCCTCAGGTTGTATGAGCTGCTCTAGGAAATTAAACCCAAGGAGGGTGGGTCTTTGGAACCTCTAATCCAGCGGTCGCCAACCTTTCAGGCCTCACGGGCACCAGTAGTCAGTTGGTCAGAAGCAGAGGTGCTAACCTGGGCTTGTGACCAGCTTCTGAAGGGTGTGTGGGGGGTGAGTGAGGGGAGGAGACATTCTTGTGGGACTGAGCGCTTGGCCTGTGGCCTCTGACACTGTCTTCATGTCGACAGTGTCAGAACTGAATTAAATTGTGGGACACCCAGCTGGTGTCACAGAGAACTGCTTGGTGTAGAGCAGTGGTTCTCAACCTTCCTAATGCCACGACCCTTTAATACAGTTCCTCATGTCGTGGTCACCCCCAATTTCATTGTTACAAATAGAACATTCTTAAAGCATAGTGATTAATCACAAAAACTATATATATATGTGTGTGTGTGTTTTCTGATGGTCTTAGGCAACCCCTGTGAAAGGGTCGTTCAACCCCTAAAGGGGTCGCGACCCACGGGTTGGGAACCGCTGGTCTAGAGGAAAGCCTCTACGCTCCTGGTGACCAGAAGTGAAATGCATGTGAGTAGTAAAGGACACTCACAGGGAGAAATGACATAGTCGAGAAGAACTGGATTTTAACAGTTTGGTAACTTCCCAGCCAGAACCAGGCATTTTTCCTCATCCTTCACAGTTCTGTCTCACTAATGACCCCTTGTCCACTCCTGTCCTTGGTACTGTAACATCAGAAGAGGAACAACCAGGTGACTCCTACAGACTAATCTGATGCTCCAGTTCACCTTGGTGGCTATGCAGTGGGAGCCACGTACCAGAACTTCAGCAGTTGGCCTGGGTGGATGGGGGACCGAGGCCCAGAGCACCTTCTCTGCACAGCACTTCCTGCCACATGACTATCTTTATCCCACCTGAGAGGAGCTAAATAATCAAATGATTATTTCCTCAGATTCATTTTCCATCTCATCAATGGAAGAATGGTAGAAGGCTACAAGGCTAGGACACATAGGCACCTGGAGTTTTATGACATGAAGGGATCAGAGTTTGGGATTAATGGGCCTTAGAAACATTGACAATTTAATTACATAAGTATTGAGTCCAAGATGTCATATAGAACATTCTTAGCAGGGCTCCTACCCCAATCCTCTTGCTTTGATTATTCCCAAGTCACCCTAAGTCCTCTCTCGTCTGCCTTCCTCTTCCCCCACATCTTTAACTCCGACAGTGGTCCTCATTAAGAGAGTACTAATAGTTGGCACTTATCTCTGGTCCCTCCTCCCCGCAAAACTTCTTTTCCTCCTGCTCACCTCTACAGCATACCCATAAGGCAAAGGTGATAGACTGTTAAGAACGGCAGATACAGAGGATAGAAATCACATGGGCCAAAATTTCGTAATAGTGGTAGTAATATTTATAGATTCAGAGAGCAGCCCTGTATAGAGAAAGCTGACAGAGCCCACCATAAGAGGCATGTAATCATTCTAGTAAAGACAATGTGATTGACCTTTGTCAGGCATTTAAAACCATCTTATCATATACTCATTAGTGTAAAATGTACTATTTTATGTAACTGACCTGGTCCTTTCAGCTGAGAAATATGCTCTGGTATTGTATCATCATCCTAAGAAGACAGGTGAGGTGGAAGAAATAACGTTTCAAAAGTGAAAAAGAAATGCCTTTTGCAAAAAAAATACATCTCTACTTGGAGATGGATTGGGTACACAGGGTTTTGACATTTCTCTTTCCTGTACTGAAAAGAAAATGAGGAAAAAGCAAAATATAAATGAAACTGAAATTTTTCCTGAGAATCTTCTCAAGAAGTATATGAAGAAGAAAACAGTCCATTAAAAATGGTCTCCCCTTATTAGTAAACATGGTTAATTTGGGAGAATTTTAAAAGATCCAGAAGTCCAGCCAGTGTGGCTCAGTGGCTGAGCACCGAGCCATGAACCAGAAGGTCACTGTCTCAATTTCCTGTCAGAGCACATGCCCAGGTTGTGAGCTTGATCCCCAGTAGGGATCTGCAGGAGGTAGCCAATTGATGATTCTCTCTCATCATTGATGTTTCTGTCTCTCCCTTTCCCACCCTCTCTCTGAAATCAATAAAAACATATTTAAAAAATAAAATAAAAAGATTCAGGTGGTTCCCTAAAGAAAATGTCTATTTATAAAAGTAAGATTATAGAGAAAATTTAAGATTAATTTGATTAACAAGTTATTACATTATGTCTTGGTTTGTATCTAATTTTTAAAAAATGAGTAAAGAAAAATGTCTAATCTATATATACTAGTGGCCTGGTGCACGAAATTCGTGCATGGGGGTGGGGCTGGTGTCCCTCAGCCTGGCCTGCACCCTCTCCACTCTGGGACCCCTCGGTGGATGTCCCTACAGGGATCGGGCCTAAAACGGCAGTCAGACATCCCTCTTGCAATCCAGGACCGCTGGCTCCTAACTGCTCACCTGCCTGCTTGATTGCCCCTAACCACTCTGCCTGCCAGCCTGCTCACCCACAACTGCGTTCGCTCCCGCTGGCCTGATCACCCACAACTGCCCTCCCCTCCTGGCCTGATCGCCCCTAACTGCCTCTGCCTCGGCCCCGCCACCATGGCTTTGTCTGGAAGGATGTCCGGAAGGTCTCCCAGTCTAATTAGCATATTACCCTTTTATTAGTATAGATAGAGGCCTGGTGCATGGGTGAGGGCCGGCTGGTCTGCCCTGAAAGGGGTCCCAGATCAAGGGTGGGGGTCCTCGCTGGGGGGTGTGGCCAGCCTGGGCAAGAGCCATTTGTAGGCTGGCCACGCCCCCATCAGGGTGAAGGTCCCTGCTGGGGGGCGTGGCCGGCCTGGGTGAAGGGCTGAGGGCCGTATGGGGGCAGTTTGCAGGCTGGCCAAGCCCCCATCTTTGCCTGGAAGGATGTCTGGAAGGTCTCCTGGTCTAACTAGCATATTACTCTTTTATTAGTATAGATAAAAGCCCAGAGACTGAAGGGTGGAACAACCAGAATGACTGGTCGACCAGTCGCTATGATGTGCACTGACCACCAGGGGGCACACGCTCAACACAGGAGTTGCCTCCTGGTGGTCAGTGCACTCCCACAGTGGGAGCAGCCACTCAGAGGGTGGGTCCACATCTGCTCGACTGACCGGGGTGAGCAGCGCTCCCACAGCAGGCTGATTCCCGCAGGCCATGCCCCCCACCAGTGCATGTATCTGGGTACCAGTCCTCTAGTTTTAAAATAAAATTATGTCTAATTTTTTAAAATGGGTTTTGCAGATGAGTAAAAAAAGCCTCTGGGAAAATATATACCCAATAATAATTATCTCTAGTTGTTGGAAATGTAATTTTTTCCTTTTTTTGCATTATCTATATTTTAACATTTTTTTTACACGAAAGCCATATTACTTGTTTTGAAATGCTTAGATTTTTATAATAAATTTTTTGTTTAATTTTGATCACATTTGCTATTTTAATGAATATTTTAATATTGAAAATATGGGGAAGTTATAACTATAAATTGTAAGTTTTGAAGAAAAAAAATACACAAGTGTGTATAATGAAGAAATACTAGCTTTGGGAGTTTTAGACCCACGTTTAAGTTTTGCTCTTTGACTAACTAAAAGATCTGAATAATTTGAATAGCCTTACAGATTCTCAGTGTTCTTATCATAAAATAAGGAGGTGCACCAAATAATTTCCCCTGACCTTTCCTATTCTCCTATTCCGTTTTTTGTAAATCTTGAGACCAGACTTTACGGCTGTAGCGAACCACTGCCACCTGGTGGCAGTTATCTAAAGTGAAGGGGCTGCATTAAAGGTATAAAAACATCATTTTACATTCATTCATGTTTAACTTTGCCCAGCTACATTTGCTGGGCAAGTGCCAGCATCATGATTCATTCACTTTAGTGTTTTTATGTTTGTTTATTTTTTTAGTTAGAGTTGACATTAAATATTAGTATATAGTAGTTTCAAATGTACAGTGTAGTGGTTAGACATTTATATAACTTCCAAAGTGATCCCCCATAAGTCCAGTACCCACCTAGCACTGTGCATAGGTATTACAATATTATTGACTACTATTCCATTTAGTGTTCTTCTAGATGATACAGGTCAAACAACTAAGATGTGAGTAGTCACATGCTTGCTGTGTTGCTTGAGGACATCATTTAACCACTTTTGAGTCTATGACTTCCTATCTGAATAATACAGATAATACTATCCACCTAACATTATTAGAAAATCTAGAGATGATGAATGTAAAATATCTCACACAGTCCATGGGGAAAAATATTTGGTCAATAAATGCTAGCAACTATCCTTGGAAAGGTTATTATCTAGAAGGTTGCCATCTAAATTCTAGACAAATAGAGAAATCTGTGTGGTATGTGATATGCCTTGAAAATACAAAGAAGGCACATTCAGAAACTGTCAAAACCAAAGTTCAAATAGACTAGAGTATAAAGGACGTGTAGGAAATTGCTAACTATTTGGAATGGTACGTTGCAAGTCCACTTTGGAGGGCCCTAAACACCAGGGATGCAATGGCCAGCCATGGAATAATTTGGAGCAAAAAGTAAGATTAGCCCAGCTGGCGTGGCTCAGTGGTTGAGTGTTGACCTATGAACGAGAAGGTCATGGTCAGGGCACATGCCTGGGTGGTGGGTTCAATCCCCAGTGTGGGGCATGCAGGAGGCAGCTGATCAATGACTCTCTCTCATCATTGATGTTTCTATCTCTCCCTCTTTTTTCCTCTCTGAAAAACAAAACATCAGAGCTGAGCTTTGACAAGATTGCTATTAAACTAAATGTCTGTGACAAAGAAGTTCAAGAAGCCATTGTCAAAACACCAGGTAGTGAGCACAGAGGATGGCAAAGGGATGATGGATGGAAATGACAGCAAGAAAATGCAAAGGTGAAGTTGTAAATAATCTTTCTAGGGTGACTTAAGACATTGTAAGATTACAAATGACTACCTGAGACAAAGGAAGGCTAAGATGTGCTTGATGTCATGGGAACTACTAAACTACAACAGTTGTAGGACTAGACTCCAGAGTTCCTGATTTGGGTCTAATACCTCCTTTTCCACCCAGGAAAGATATTAACCCACTTCCCACTCAGGTATGAACACTGAATCAAACATGAGGTCAGCCTTCTCATACACCGCACAAGCATGAAGGAAAGAAACACATTTTTTTGTGACTATTTTCTAATGGGCCAGGGGCTTTGGGGACATATTATGACAGTATACTCATCTACAAGTCCATTGACTTAGTATTAGGAAGGGCATTATTCTTAGAGGAAAATAAAATCCCAAATGTGCCCCGTTTTGAAACCCCAGTGGGATTTATAATGGCTTAACTTGTATTTGACATGAAATATATTTTTCTGGCACCTTAGAGAAGCAGGCAATTTCAGAGGTGATGTTTTGATAAATAGTAGCATAGATCAGGACAAATGACAGGAAGCTCCCATAAAATACTTTGACTAGAGCAAAGGCAAATAATGATATAATCCCCTGCAGCTGTATGTTTGGAACGGAGACGTCCTATTGTGGGGGGGTGATAGGAAAAATAATATTAGAAAGAGACTAATGCTGAATGGCAGTCCTGGGAGATGGGGCCTGTGGGATAATTCTATTATATGTGGAATAATATGACTCAGAAAAAAGAAGGCTACCGTTAACTGAGACTATTTGATTATCCTAGAAGAGATGAAACACTTTTTCATCGTCAGAAAAAAATCAATATACAGCCACAGAAGAGAAGCTGTTTGATGATAAGGCAATAAAAGCTTCAAAGAGTAACTTGAAAATGTTTCCTAATTCATTTCAGCCTAAACTTATCCCGTGCCCTCTCTCGCCGCCCGCCAGCGCTGTCACGGGAACATGTTAGCCAGTCTCCTTGGAATCATTACCAGGTCTCCTTGGAATGGAAACTGTGTCGGACTCCGGGGGTGAGTGGGAGGAAGAATGGTCCTGGCAGAAAGAGAGGAAGTGTTTTTGCAATTTAGAGCCAGAAGTAAGTGCTGACATTGTCTCACATGTGCTTGGGGACAAGGGCACAGGCCAACCGTAACACATCCACTTTTCCCAGTCCCTTGATCAGAGGCGTTTGGCAAGTGGCTGCAGAAGCCACAGCTCCCTCTCCCTCCCTCCCTGAAAAGCTCAGTCCCTGTCCTCCCTCCAGGAAATGTTGAAAGGGGACAGCCTGCTGCGTGGTTCAGCGGTTGAGCATCGACCTATGAACCAGGAGGTCACGGTTCAATTCCTGGTCAGGGCACATGCCTGGGTTGTGGGCTATCCCCAGTGGGAGGCGTGCAGGAGGCAGCCAATCGATGATTCTCTCTCATCTTTGATGTTTCTCTCTCTCTCTCTCTCTCTCTCTCTCTCTCTCTCTCTCTCGCTCTCTCTCTCTCTCCCCCTTCCTCTCTGAAATCAATAAAAATATATTTAAAAAAAGGGGGGGGGATAGCAGACACAAGTCCCACCTTTACATTATTAGTGTAATCCAGAGGGACTCTCCCCGTCTCCCCCCCATGTGTTTGAAGTGAAACACGGCTTTCCGTACATAACTTCTCTGCCTCACTTTAAGAAGCACACCTTTGGGGTGGCGGAGGGGGTGGTGGTGAACATTCACCTCAGCTGACTTCAGGGCTGCAAGCTTGCATTTTTTAGGCCAAAGTAGACAAAGTTAAGTTAAAGGAGCAGCTGCCAGTTGATGCTCAGATAGGAGAAAGGTTGGTTAATCGGGCTGGGCCGCCCGCCCTCGGTCCTCTCTCCCGTCTCACGGGAATGCATGGGGGTTCAGGGCACCTCGGCTGGGCTGGCTGTGCTAGCTGCCTGCCGCTGGGCTACTGCAGTAGAGATGAGTAGCTGAGGGAAAGTTATATGGTTTATTTGAAGAGAGTTTTATTTATGTATGACACAATGTCTTTTTAAAAATGTTTTCATTGATTTTAGAGAGAGTGGAAGGAGAGACAGAGAAGAAAACATCGATGAGTTGCCTCCCATAAGGACCCCAACCACGGACCAAACCTGCAGCCCTGGCATGTGCCCTGACCTGGAATCAAGCAGGCCACCATCCAGAGCAAGGGCTGCTCACACCAGGCAGGGCTGCCTTGCATATCGTTTATTTAGAATGCAAAACAACCACCTATTCGCCGCATTGACTTGTGCTTTCTCCCCAAGACTAACCTACTGGGTCCTGTTATAACTCCCTGAGTCAGCCCTTGTTAGACAATTATCAGTTAGAATACAAATAGGAGGAGGAAGAGAACTAACCTGAAATGCTGTCTATGCTAGCGTGTCGCTTTTACCTGACTGGGGTGTTTTGTAAAGCTGGGGCAGAATTCCTTTTAGGGTGAAAACTGATTTCTTTATTTTTAGGGAGTCAGCACACCATTCTCATGGGCTACCCAGGTATTAAAGTGGGTCCCAGAGGCCAGGGCAGCCTGGTTAGGAGGAGAGGCAGGAAGACTCAGAAGTTGGGGGGGAGGTCCCCAAATGCGGTAGGAGGCTAATGGGAGAAGGGGTGGGAGCCAGTGGGAAAGCTCCTGCATCAGGGATCACCAGGGAACGTATTCTTTTAAATATTTATTATGCAAATTTCAATCAGATACAAAAGTAGAATGCATAGTATGGTGAACCCCATGCACTCAGCACTCACTTTCAGCAATTAGCAACCCGCAGCTGATTTTATTTATTCCATATCCCTACGTACTCCCTCATTCCCAACCCCCAATAAATTATTTTTTTAATGTTGAGATTAAATTTACTGAGGTAACATTGGTTAATGACACCATATACATTTCCGGTACACAGCATTATAACTCAGAGTACCTGTGTACTCTGTTGCATGCTCACCACCCAAAGTCTAGTTTTCTTCTGTCTTTACCCAGTTTGCCCTTCCACTCACCCCCCCTTTGGTAACCACCATTGTGTTACCTGAAATCTGAGTTAGCTTTTGTTTGTTTTGTTAGAGAAATCATATTTTTTGTCCTTTTCCTCCTGCCTTACTTCATTTAGCATAACACCCTCAAGATCCACCCATGTTGTTGCAAATGGCAACATTTCATCTTTTTTTATGGCTGAGTAGTATTCCCACAATGAATTGTTCTGAAACAAATCCAAGACATCGTATCACTGCATGGATCACGCTTTAATCTGTTTGCTGAGCCATGATGTCTCTTCCCTCCTATTACCCAAACTTCAATAAAGATGGCCCCGTACACTGCTCTAGTGCCAGCGGTCTTCGGAGGGGGGCTAATGGCAACAATGCCTGCATTCCAGCTAAAGTGGGTGGAGAACAAGACGGTCCTACGAAGCTTGATGCAGAGCTTCTGTGAATTCTTGGGAAGGAGGGGATGCTAGTTTCTTTCTTTTTTTTTTTTTTTGGATGCTAGTTTCTATAGGAAATTAGAGGAAGGCTGCATGCAGGCCCGTGTGTGTGTGTGTGTGTGTGTGTGTGTGTGTGTGTGTGTGTAATTACTGAAATGAAGAATAACTCTAAAAGACTGGAAGACTTGGGGACAGCCAGACAGCTGACATCTGGGTTACATATTCCAAGTTTCCTTTCCTTGAAAGAAAAGAAAATACTAAATTTAAACACCATCTTTCAATTTTTCCCTCAACAATTTCCCTTTCTGTCTCTTCCGCAAATGCAGTCTCTAGACATCAACGCAAGGCATTTATTCTCCACAAAGCCTTCCAGGCACATGCAATCGCCGGAGAGGAATTGTTAAACAGTCCCAACCCCAATTAAGTTTTCAGCTGCTTTCTGTAACCCTGGGTAAGTTACTTTTCTTTAATAACTTGTGGTGAACCAGCAAACATTACCAGAAGTTATGGAAAGTGGACCTAGATACTCACATAATTCTCCCCAGCATTCTCAAGGGGGAAATGACAACAGAAACAAACAACAATGGAAAATGGGGACAAGATAGAAATGTATATGGTGTCATTAACCAATGTTACCTCAGTAAATTTAATCTCAACATTAAAAAAATAATTTATTGGGGGTTGGGAATGAGGGAGTACGTAGGGATATGGAATAAATAAAATCAGCTGCGGGTTGCTAATTGCTGAAAGTGAGTGCTGAGTGCATGGGGTTCACCATACTATGCATTCTACTTTTGTATCTGATTGAAATTTGCATAATAAATATTTAAAAGAATACGTTCCCTGGTGATCCCTGATGCAGGAGCTTTCCCACTGGCTCCCACCCCTTCTCCCATTAGCCTCCTACCGCATTTGGGGACCTCCCCCCCAACTTCTGAGTCTTCCTGCCTCTCCTCCTAACCAGGCTGCCCTGGCCTCTGGGACCCACTTTAATACCTGGGTAGCCCATGAGAATGGTGTGCTGACTCCCTAAAAATAAAGAAATCAGTTTTCACCCTAAAAGGAATTCTGCCCCAGTTTTACAAAACACCCCATTCAGGTAAAAGCGACACGCTAGCATAGACAGCATTTCAGGTTAGTTCTCTTCCTTGGACTAAAGATAGATTTGCCAGATTAGTAATTACCTTTAACTTTATAAACAGAGAAACTTGGTACTTGATATTTCATTATCTAAGAACCATCGACATAGTTGATAATGGCCCAAATGTGTCCCATGTTGAATACACCTTTTTTGCACACTTGTAGCATGTGTTACAGGTGAGTTATTTCCAGAATATTTTATCTTGAGACTTGTTATTCATATGCTAATGGAAGAGAATATTTTTTCCTTCCACCAAAGAAAATGACATCTTTTCTATCGGATAATCTGCCTTTCTGTTTTAGGAAAAGACAGAGACTCTGAGAAACAAAAATTATAAGCAATATTAAGACAACCTATTGCGGAGAATATTGCTAGAGGCTTTAGAAAATAATAGAGACATCCACTAGATGTCACTTGATGTTTGCTTTTTTGTCAATGTGGTACATAAAGTTCTTTTAAAGAAAACAAACAGTTTTATCTGCAATTATGAGTCCATGGCTCCCAGAGGGTCCAGACTGGCAGAAAACAAGCTGCAGTAACATTTGAGTGAAAGCAGGCAGCAGTCATTACAGGAGAACAATGATTATAACTTTAAGGAAAACCGGGGTGGTTGCGGGGCTTTGCACAATCCCTCCTGGCATCTGGGAGGATGAAGAGAAGCCAGCAGCTTTGCCCTCCTGCTGTGTTTAAAAAAAAAATGAAAAATTGTAATGGAACAGCTACATTTTTCCTATCTTCCATTTTCTTTTTTCTTTCTCCCCATTTTTAGGAGAATGTACCATTTAAAAGTCTTGCCCTTTCCTGAAATTATTTTGGAGCATTTTTAAGGCCAATTTTTGTTTGGGTTCATATTTCTACTCACGAAATTAAAACTGTTTTAATCCATATTATCTCAGTGAAAGGCATGTGACAGAAGTAAATGGGGAAGATGGCTAGAAATTCTGTGAGGGCTCCCTGGGGTTATCCACTTCCTGTATTTGCTCTAAATCTAATAATCAGCTCCAGTAGAGACCATGTATCCTGGGGTTTTGTTTTGTGTAACAGCTATTTGTTTATTTTTTTTAACTGTCATTGTATTTTGGCTTCAGGATGGTTAAATAAGTCTCAGTATTAAGTAAACTTCGCTGACCCTGCCTATTTCCTGTCTTGTCAAACCTTTCCTTGTAAGAATAACAGTGTTCTTTTATTTGGTAGTGTGTGCTGTGATGTTTTTGGCATGCTCACCATTTTTGACTTGCAAAAATTTGTGACCTCAAGTGTGAGAGAGTGAATGCTTGCTTTAGTACCTCATAGGGTCCCAAGCCTAAAACCAGCCCTGCTGCATGCATGCGAGAGTTGCGAAAGAATTATCAGCACATTCATTCCCCAAACATTACAAATAAGAAACAGGGATAGATTTTCTAACTGACTTACTAAAATTATTAAACCGATGAATGCTTGAATGTCTTGCTGCTACTAAACTTACATAATTCCTCAACTTGACCTAGCTGAACAACGACATTTTACTTACTGTGTTCTAACACATTCATATTTTTAAAAAGATATTTTCAAACCAACATACATTATGTGGAAATACTAACTGTTAGAAGAGGAGAAATATCTGTCTGGCTCAATCTTTTACATAGACATTTTGGTCAAATGGATTCTATAATGTAAAAACCACCAAAATCAAAAGTCTCAACCAAGGGTCTCCCCCCACCCCTTTTTAAAATGTGGCTATTTGATAGCATTCGCTCTGTCTTTTGACTTGTCTTCCATTTTTTCACAGTGTAGACATTCTGAGACTAAACACCATGTTGAGCTTCTCTTACTTTTAAAGATTGACAACTGCTGAATATTTATCTTGAAATGTTGAGAACTAAAGGGAACATGAAGAAAGCAGATTGGGTTGATTTGAGGATGATTTTCTGAAAATCTCAGCTAACAATTTTTTTCTAAATATCTGAAGCAGGTAGAAATTGATAAAAATATCACCAGGTCTCTGTTTTTTATTTTTAGTCTAGAAATAGTGTTGTAATAAAGAGCCTATGATAGGTAGTAACAAGTGAAAAATTGAGGACTGAAAAGACCCATTTATCATTCTGGTCTGAAGTGCTTTTCCTCTAAAGGTCTGAAACACAGACTATAAACTCAATTTAATATTGTTTTAAACTTGCCATCAAACTTCCCTCTATTGTTCATTGTCATAAAGTATGTCTTCTTTTTCAGAGCTGCACTGAGAATTTAATATTATTAAGATTTATTCCATTTATACCACATACCTATGTTTTCCTATACTGTAGTACAAAACACTTTTATTATCTTCCTTTTATAGAAATAAAAATGAAGTACAGTAATACTAGAAATTGATTTATCACCTTTTTTACTTTTCAATGTAAAGCTATAATATGACATAATAAAAATGAAAAGTATTTTAAAAATTAAAAACCAGAATGTTTTTTAAAAACCCTTCAAATAAAGAATATGAAAACCCAGAATAAAACCCATGAGTTACTGGCAGTCTTAGCTCCACTGTGGAGTCATTGTGGGTATGGGCCTTGAATTCAGACTGCCTGGGTTCAAGCCTTACCTCCGCCACTTACAAACTGTGAATTTGGGCAAGTTAATTAGCCTCTTTGTGCTTCAGTATCCCCTTCTGGTAAAGTAGGGGAAATTATATTTTTCAAACCCTATTTTTCAAAATGTCTAGCACAGGGCTTAGTCCTGGTAAGAGTTCAGTAGGATCTATTATCATTATCTTTATTATGAAGCCAGACAATTATGTCTTTACTGACTTTGGCCATTTTTATAATATCTGCCATGTTTGCCTGATGAAAACTTTGTGAAGAGTTGAGTGTTTGGGGTCAAAGTTGTGTCACTAAAGCACCTGGAAGTACATTTTGAATTTGATTTGTGATTAATTCTACCACCTTAACACAAACGCAAAAATAAAATTGTTTTAAATTATTCATGTTTGTAATAAAAAAATATTTCAAAAAAGTTTGTTACATATATACAATAAAATATTAGTTGGCCATATAAAAGAATGAAATCTTACCAGCATGGGTGGACCTGGACGGTATTATGCTGAGTGAAATAAGTCAGTCGGAGGAAAACAAATACCATATGATTTCACTTATATGTAGAATCTACAGAACAAAATAAATGAACAAAATATGAACAGACTCAGGCACAGAGAGTAAAGTGGTTGTTGCCAGAGGGAGGGGGACTGGAGGACTAGGTGAAGGGATTAAGGAGTACAAATTGGTAGTTACAAACTAGTCATGGGGATGTAAAGTACAGAATAGGGAATGTAGCCAATAATCTATATATATTAAACCCTAATATGCAAGTAGACCAAACAGTAGAACAACCAAACAACTGAATAACCAAACAACCGGTCACTCACTATGATGTGCGCTGACCACCAGGGGGTGCGCGCGGAACTTGGCAGGTGTCGGCAGCAGGTGGCAGAGCATGGAACATGGCAGGCATTGGTCATGGTGGGAGGGTGGAGCAGGTGAGTGGGGCGCCAGACCAAGGCAGGGCACCAGTCGCTGTCATCAGGGCAAGCCACTGGTGGTTACTGAAAATCCTTTGCTCCCGTGGGTCGTGGTCCCGCTCGGCGCTCACACCTGCTCCTGCCATGGGAGCGGTCACTTGCTCCCACAACTGGTGCCCAGCACTGGCCCCGATCGTTCGGCACTGTCAGCGAATGTGAGCAGCGCCTGCCAGCCCCCATCACCCCTCAGGGCTTCTCCACCTCCCTCTGCTCCTGCAGGGCGATCGGGGTGGCAGCCACCTCTTGCACCTGCTGCTGGCGAAGGTCCTGCTCGCACCCACAGCGAGCGCCAGCCCCGCTCCCACCCGCTGCTGGAGCCAGCCCTAATCGCTCTGCACCATCAGCAGGTGTGAGTGGGGTCGGTGCCATCAGTGCATGGGAATGGCATTGGCAGGAGCGGGGCTGTTGGCAGACAGGTGACCAGGGGCCGCAGCTGGAGGAACTGGGTGGGGGCACGGAGGATGGGCCGAGACCCATCCCTGTGCCCACCACAGCCTCACAGCCCACAGGTCCTTTTAATGTGCACGAATTTGTGCACTGGGCCCCTAGTAATAACTGTATGGTAAGGTGGGTTCTGGAAATATTGGAGGGAACACTTTGTAAAGTATATGATTGTTTAACTACTATGCTGTACACATGAAACTGATATACATAACATTGAATGTAAAATGCAGTTGAAAAGTAGAAAAAAATTGCTTTAGAACATCTATTAATCTAGAGATAATTTGCAAAACTATTGTTAAATAATTGCCTGTTTTAGAGAGAATGAAGTGAGATAGTGGGCAAAGTAAATTATATCCACTTGCCATTCATTCTTTTTTTTTTCAAAATTAGTCTAGCCCGGCTGGAGTGGTTCAGTGATTGAATATCGACTTATGAACCAGGAGATCATGCTTCATTTCCTAGTCAGGGCACATGCCTAGGGTTTTGGGCTTGATCCCCAGGAGGGGGAGTGCAGGAGGCAGTTGATCAGTGATTCTCTCTCACTATTGATGTTTCTATTTCTCTCTCCCTCTCTCTCCCTCTCTGAAATCAATAAAAATATATGTTAAAAATCAGTCTAAAATATCACCCGTATTTGTAAATCATTGACTTGTGACAAACATAAAAATATTCCCATAACAGTCTTACTACCATATGTAAGATTGTTTAGCAATCTTAATGCCAATGAATTAAAAGGTCATATGATTAGATAAATCATCTGATTAAGAGTAGAGCAAATTAAGTACTCTGGTTCTACTGGCAGCAGTTTGGTCTAAACAAGAGGGCTCATCAAATATGCAGCTGCAGTATTTACAGCAAACATATTGAGCAAACTAGTACAAATGGAATACAAATGATGAAATTCAGACATCTTAAAGTGATCACTCAGTCTCTCTTCAATCCAGATGCACACCAGAATATATTTTTTTAAGTTTGTTGAGATTATGGAATTCTTCTGTGTTTTTCTTCCACTATGTGACATTTTCCACCACCATTTGATTTGAGTTTGCAAGGCCAGCATCAGAGATGTGCTTTCTTTCCTCCTGGGACAAGCTTGCAAGTCCAGTGGACCTCCACTAGATGCAATGGTGCCCCTTGAAATCACATGTCTGTGTCCACACAGGCAGGCGGCCTCAGGAGTGATAAAAAGAGTCAAAGGTTGTATAATTTTTCCCTCAATTACACAATTTTATATGTTAAGTGCACTTAGAGATAAGTGCAACATTTATCAGACTTCCTACTGTCTCAGAATAGAAAAAGATCTTAAATTTTGAACTTAGGCAGCCTTTTCAATCTCCCACAGTTATTCATATTCTCCTCAGACTTACTCCTCATACATATGTACTTAAAAAAATAATCTGTTTTGATTCTTATGACCATTAAATGAGGTGGAACATTATTTTCCCCTTTTTTTTGTGGGATTAGTCAGATGAACTTTTTTTTTTTTTTTTTTTTTAGTTAAGGTATTACAAATGTGTCCTCATCCCCCCCATTAACCCCCAACCTCCCCCCCCCACACACACACTCATGCTCCCATCCCCCCTGTTGTCCATGTCCATTGGTATGGCTTATATACATGTATACAAGTCCTTCGGTTGATCTCTTCCCCTTACCCCTGCCCTCCCCTACTTTCCTTCTGGGGATTGATAGCCTGATTGCTGTTTCTCAGTCTTTGAGTCTGTCCCTTTTCATCAGTCTATGTTGTTCTCTATAATCCACAAATGAGTGAGATCATGTGGTATTTATCTTTCTCTGACTGGCTTATTTCACTTAGCATAATGCTCTCCAGTTCCATCCATGCTGTTGCAAAAGGCAAGAGTTCCTTTTTTTTTACCGCAGCATAGTATTCCATTGTGTATATGTACCACAGTTTTCTAATCCACTCATCTGCTGATGGGCACTTAGGCTGTTTCCAAATCTTAGCTATGGTGAATTGTGCTGCTATGAACATAGGGGTGCATATATCCTTTTTGATTGGCGTTTCTGGTTTCTTGGGATATATTCCTAGTAGTGGGACCACTGGGTCAAATGGGAGTTCCATTTTTAGTCTTCTGAGGTAGCTCCATACTGTTCTCCACAGTGGCTGCACCAGTCTGCATTCCCACCAGCAGTGCAGAAGGGTTCCTTTTTCTCCACATCCTCTCCAACACTTGTTGTTTGTTGATTTGTTGATGATAGCCATTCTGACAGGTGTGAGATGATAACGCATTGTCGTTTTGATTTGCATCTCTCGTATAATTAGTGACTTTGAGCAGGTTTTCATATGTCTTTCGGCCTTCTGTATGTCCTCTTTCGAAAAGTGTCTATCTAGGTCCGTTGCCCATTTTTTTATTGGATTGTTTATCTTCCTTTTGTTAAGTTTCATGAGATCCCTGTAAATGTTGGAAATTAAACCCTTATCGGTGGTATCATTGGCAAATATGTTCTCCCATGTAGTGGGTCTTCTTGTTGTTTTGTTGATGGTTTCCTTTGCTGTGCAAAAGCTTTTTATTTTGATGTAGTCCCATTTGTTTATTTTCTCTTTAGTTTCCATTGCCCTAGGGGCATTATCAGAGAAGAAATTTCTTCGGCATATGTTTGCGATTTCGCTGCCTGTGGATTCCTCTAGTATTTTTATGGTTTCCCGTCTTACGTTTAAGTCTTTTATCCATTTTGAGTTTATTTTTGTGTATGGTGTGAGTTGGTGATCTAGTTTCATCCTTTTGCATGTATCTGTCCAATTTTCCCAACACCATTTATTGAAAAGACTGTCTTGACTCCATTGTATGTTCTTGCCTCCTTTGTCGAATATTAATTGGGCATAGTGGTTTGGGTTGATTTCTGGGGTCTCTATTCTATTCCATTGATCTATATGTCTGTTCTTGTGCCAGTACCAAGCTGTTTTAAGAACAGTGGCTTTGTAATACAGTTTGATATCTGGTATTGAGATCCCACCTACTTTGTTCTTTCTGAGGATTGTTGCAGCTATTCGGGGTCTTTTTTAATTCCAGATGAATTTTTGGAACGTTCGTTCTAGATCTGTGAAATATGCTGTTGGTAATTTAATGGGGATTGCATTGAATCTATAAATTGCTTTGGGTAGTATGGACATTTTGATGATGTTGATTCTACCAATCCATGAACACGGTATATTCTTCCATCTGTTTATGTCTTCCTCTATCTCTTTTTTCAGTGTCCTGTAGTTTTCAGCATATAAGTCTTTTACCTCCTTAGTTAAGTTTATTCCTAGGTATTTTAATTTTTTTGGTGCAATGGTAAATGGGATTGCTTCTGTAGTTTCACTTTCTGTAAGTTCACTATTGGTGTAAAGAAATGCCATGGATTTCTTAGCATTAATTTTGTATCCTGCTACATTGCCGAATTCATTTATTAAGTCTAATAATTTTTTGATGGAGTCTTTAGGGTTCTGTATGTACAGTATCATGTCATCTGCAAATAAGGACAGTTTTACTTCTTCTTTTCCAATCTGGATGCCTTTTATTTCTTCTTCGTGTCTGATCGCAATGGCTAGTACTTCCAGTACTATGTTGAACAGGAGTGGTGAGAGGGGGCATCCCTGTCTTGTTCCTGTTTTTAGGGGGAATGGTTTTAGTTTTTGCCCATTGATTATGATGTTGGCTGTGGGTTTGTCATATATGGCTTTTATTATGTTGAGGTATGATCCCTCAATTCCTATCTTGCTGAGAGTTTTTATCAAGAAAGGGTGTTGGATTTTGTCAAATGCTTTTTCCGCATCAATTGATATGACTATGTGGTTTTTCTCTCTCAATTTGTTTATGTGATGTATCACATTTATTGATTTGCGGATATTGTACCATCCTTGCATCCCTGGGATAAATCCTACTTGGTCATGGTGTATGATCTTTTTGATGTACTGCTGGATCCGATTTGCTAGGATTTTGTTGAGGATTTTGGCATCTATGTTCATGAGGGATATTGGCCTGTAATTCTCTTTCATTGTATTGTCTTTATCTGGTTTTGGGATTAGGGTGATGTTGGCTTCATAGAATGAGCTGGGAAGTGCTCCTTCCTCTTGGATCTTTTGACATAGTCTGAGGAGGATAGGTTTTAGGTCTTCCTTGAATGTTTGGTAAAACTCCCCTGTGAAGCCATCTGGCCCCGGGCTTTTGTTTGCTGGAAGCTTTTTGATTACTGCTTCGATTTCCTCCATAGTTATTGGCCTATTGAGATTTTTAGATTCTTCCTGGTTAAGTTTTGGAAGGTTGTATTTATCTAGGAATATGTCCATTTCCTCCAGGTTGTCTAGTGTGTTGGAGTAGAGTTGTTCATAGTATTTTCTAACAATCCTTTGTATTTCTATGGGGTCTGTTGTTATTTCTCCTCTTTCATTTCTGATTTTGTTTATTTGGGTCCTCTCTCTTTGTTTCTTGGTGAGCCTGGCTAGAGGTGTAGCAATCTTGTTTATCCTTTCAAAGAACCAGCTCTTGGTTTTGTTGATCTTTTGTATTGTTTTTTTGGTCTCTATGTCGTTTATCTCCGCTCTGATCTTTGTTATTTCCTTCCTTCTGCTTACAGTGGGCTTTTTTTGTTGCTCTCTTTCTAATTCTTCGAGTTGTAGAGTTAGGTCATTTATTCTCATTGTTTCTTGTTTCTTGCAGTAGGCTTGTAGAGCTATGAACTTCCCTCTCAAGACTGCTTTTGCTGTGTCCCATAGGTTTTGGATTGTTGTGTTTTCATTGTCATTTGTTGCCATGATGTTTTTTATTTCTTCTTTGATTTCACTGGTGACCCAGTCGTTGTTTAATAGCATGCTATTTAGTCTCCATGTGTTTGATTTTTTTGGATTGTTTTTGTTGTAGTTGATTTCCAGTTTTATGCCTTTGTGATCTGAGAAGATACTTGATATGATTTCAATTTTCTTGAATTTGAAGAGACTTTGTCTGTGACCCAATATATGGTCTATCTTTGAAGATGACAAATGTGCACTCAAGGAGAATGTATATTCTGTGACTTTGGGGTGAAATGTTCTGAAGATGTCAATTAATTCCATCTGATCTAGTGAGTCATTTAGGATTGATGTTTCTTTGCTGAGTTTCTGTTTAGAGGATTTGTCCAGTGGAGATAATGGGGTGTTAAGATCCCCTACTATGATTGTATTGCTGTCAATCTCTCCCTTGATCTTCTCCAGAAGATTTCTTACGTATTTGGGTGCTCCTATATTGGGTGCATATATATTTACCAGAGTTATTTCTTCTTGTTGGACTGCTCCCTTTAGTATTATGAAGTGGCCTTCTTGATCTCTTTTTATGTCCTTCACTTTGAGATCTAATTTGTCAGATATAAGTATTGCTACCCCGGCTTTTTTTTCACTTCCATTGGCCTGAAAAACCTTTTTCCATCCCTTCACCATCAGTCTGTGTGCGTCTTTTTTTGTGAGGTGGGTTTCCTGTAGACAGCAGATATATGGGTCATGTTTTCTTATCCACTCATTTACCCTATGCCTTTTGACTGGGGAATTTAATCCATTTACATTTAAAGTTATTATTGATAGAAACTTGTTAGTCGCCATTTTTGTTCTTTACCGCTGCGTTCCTTCTTTGTTTCCTGTTTTTTCTATTTACAGCAGACCCTGTAGCATTTCTTGCATTGCTGGTTTGGTTGTAATAAACTCCCGTAGACCGTTTTTGTCTGTGAAGCTCCTGATTTGACCCTCAATTTTGATTGATAGCCTCGCTGGGTATAGTATTCTTGGATTCAGACCCTTCCTTTGCATGACTTTGTATATTTCATTCCATTCCCTTCTTGCCTGATGTGTTTCTGTTGAGAAATCGGTCGCTAGTCTGATGGGGGATCCTTTGTAGGTAACTTTCTGTCTCTCTCTGGCTGCTTTTAAGATTCTTGCTTTGTCGTTGGTGTTTGCCAATTTAATTATTATGTGCCTTGGTGTCGGTCTTTTCGGGTTCATTTTGTTTGGGACTCTGTGAGCTTCTTGGATTTGTGTGAGTTTTTTCCTCCCTATATCAGGGAAATTTTCTGTTACTATTTTTTCAAACAGGTTTTCTATTCCTTGCTCAGTTTCCTCTCCTTCTGGCACCCCTATTATTCGGATGTTGTTTCGTTTAGCATTGTCCCAGAGTTCTCTTAGGCTCTCCTCCTGCTTTTTAATTTTTTTTTCTAGAAGCTGTTCTGTTTGGGTATTTTTTTCTACCTTGTCTTCTAGCTCGCTGATGCGGTCCTCTGCTTCTTCTAGTCTACTGTTGATGCTTTCTATTGAGTTCTTTATGGCAGTGATGTCGTTTTTCATTTCTTCTTGGTTTCTCTTCATTTCCTCTTGGTTCTTCTTCATTTCCTCTTGGTTCCTACACATATTGTTGAATTGGTCTTCCATTCTTTTCATCCACCTTATGGCCATTACTCTGAATTCTTTCTCTGACAGGTTGCTTGCCTCCATTGCCTCCATTTCGTTTACTTCCTTTTCTGATGATGCCTGTTTTTCTCTCATATTTGGGTTGGTTCTTTGTTTCACCATGATTTCTCTTCTCAAGGTGTTTGGTTATGTAGTTCTCTCTCTGCTGCGCTGATTCAAAGGCACAAAATACAACACAACAAGGCACAACGTACAAGGCAACAAACTAAATGCATTCACGATATTAATAACCCCAAATAAAGGTGACCCCCCGAGCGAAGAGAATTAGGGGATATAGAAGAAAAAAGAGAAAAAGATTAAAGAGAAAAATAAAAAACAAAAAGGAGTGCCGAAATGAGATTGGGAAAAGGGAGAGAAGAAAAAAAACAAAAATACAAAAAAAAAAAAAAGTAAGAGAATGAAATAGAGGTGGGGAAGAGGCTATTTGTATGGGGAGAGCGAGGGATTGGAAATTAGATATATAAGTAGGGTGAAATTTAGACAGTGGTTAGAAAGAAGGAATAGGTAAAATCCAAAGCAGGAATAGGGTAAGAGAAACAGGACAACAAAAGGGGAAAAGTGAGGAAGAGAGTTTTGGCTTAAGGGTAAATGTGAGCTAGAGAGAAATGATGCTAAAGGAACGATGAAAATAGTGTGTATAACACTAATCCCAAAATAAAATAAAGAAAAATTAAAAAAATAATAAAAAATAAAATGACACTTGAAAAAATGGTAAAAGGATAGCAATAATACTGGTTAAAACAATGTAGTAATTAAAAAGGTAAAATCAAGTGATGAAAAAAATAATAAAATAGGTTCTTAATGAAATGGTGGAAAAAGAATTTAAAAAAAAAAAAATATATATATATAAAAATATTCGGAAGTGAAGGTGCTTCAGATCTTCCACT
The DNA here is from genome assembly GCF_014108235.1 of Myotis myotis. Classification (NCBI taxonomy): domain Eukaryota; kingdom Metazoa; phylum Chordata; class Mammalia; order Chiroptera; family Vespertilionidae; genus Myotis; species Myotis myotis. The sequence goes on from NW_023416313.1 coordinate 165,795,862, forward strand.
CTTCTTTTTGGCATGCCTCAGTCCTGCCAGGCATTCAGGGAAGTGTTGAACTTCCCTGCGATACACTGTCCCTCCGTGCAGTAAACCACAGACCTGATTTTAAGGCAGCTTGTATTTGTTTACCAGACTGCCTTTATTTGTGATCGCAGAAGAGACAGTTTGTGGCTCTGCCTCTGGGTGGCAGTGTGTCTGGATTGACCTCCGAGGCTATAAGTCCTCTCTATCAGTAGGGTTTTTTTTTTTTTTTTTTTTTTTTTTTTTCCTCTATGGTATTGGGAACTGATTCAGGAAAGACCACTGCCCAGAGCTGGTTCCTTGCCACTGCCCGCTGTTTCCCAGGCTCCCCAAAAAGAACTTTCCCCTACAGGCTCTGTGAATGACCCCAACTGGGGAATCCCATGCACTGGGTTTAATAATCAAATGCACGGATCTAAGGGGAACTGTAACAAGAGCCTGATAGTTGTGCGAATTCGCAAGCCTCCACCTTCCAGGTCTGCGCACAGTCTCCGCGCGCAGTCTCCGCGCGCTCACTCGCCCCTGGCACCAAGCAGCCAGCAGATTGGCAAAGTCCAAGGCTGCTCCCTTACATCCAGTCTAGCTATGGGCTCATTTTACGCGTTCCCTTCTGCCAGCAGCCCTGTGGGGCCCCTTCCCCACTCGCGGGTCACGCTGGTCCCAACTGCTGCAGACTCTGTGGGGCGCAGATTCCGTCCCGCGCGCGCGCGCGCGCGCGCGCGCGCGCGAGCTCGGTCCTCCCTCCAACCCGAACTGCAAACCGCACCTTTAGGGGGTGGGGTGTCCAACCTTTCCGTGAGAAGAAGCAGTGCTCGTCTGAGTTCAGGCAGTGACGCTGCTTGAGATCCCTTGTTTCCAGGTTAGTAGCTGGTCTCTGGATGCCGGCAACAACCACCCAAGATGGCGCAGTCTCCGCTGCTTAGCTGGCACACCACGAGAGGCTTCAGCCGCAGTCTCCAACCGTCCTTTTTTTCCTGGGGGTTCTCGGTCTTTCCTAGCTGCAGACAGTCTCTCAGCTGAAAATCCTCTGCCTATTCGGGCTGCATGTTACCCGTTTCAGCTGCTCACCCTTATCTGCTCCAGGACAAGGCACAGGACACGTCCGTTTATACCGCCGCCATTTTTCCTCCTCTATTTTCCCCTTTTTAATCTAAATGACTTAAACTATGACTCTCAGGGGAATCCTACATCTTTTGACCTTTTAAACAAATTCTTTTGATTCTACCATCACCATGCTTACAGCGTGATACGTTATGATGTACCCCCAGACTTAACTGGATTTAGGAACTTTCTTAGGGGTTGCCTATCTTTAGATCAAATAAAAAACAAAAAGCCTTTGTTTCACCAAAGCATTACATTATCCTAGTCTTCATTCCATTAGGAGAGACACGCTATTTCCTACATAGAGCTTATCATGGCAAAGGCCCTATTTGCACTTCCAAAAATACCGCTCTTTTTGACTTTTTCAAGTTTCGACAGGAATTTTAAAAATGAGAATTTTGAGGTAGCAATAGCATGACAATCTTAAGATGGTGCATTTGCAAATACCAACATATTCAGAGCTTCTTCCCCTTTTAAGTACCTTTGGAGACATTTATAATTGTTTCTCCATCTGTCTCCCTGCCTCCTCTCCCAACAGCTCTTACTTCCCATTTAGGCATCAGTGTGGATCTAGGAAGGTTGTGTCCACTAGGGGTTCTAGTGCATTCCTCTCTGGCCAATGATTGATTCAATAGTAGGCATGTGACTTAAGCCTGTCCAATGGGAAAAATCTGGGACTTTTGCTGGGCACCATCAGTCACAGATGCCCACTCTTTCCCAATGGACTTGAATGAGGAAAGATTAGCCCCAACAGACAGTACCAGCATCTTAAAATGAAGAGAGGTGCCAGCTGCAGGATGGAGCCAACACGGGTGTGTGAAGCAGAAAGCAACAGAAGGGCTTGGATACTTGGTGACCTCTTTGATGCAGCCTTGTCTGGAATCTCTCTACCTCTAAGCACTTTAGAGGAAAGAAATACATTCTCTTTTTTATTCTTTAAGCCACACTGAGTTGAGGTTTTTGATTCCCTACAATTTTTGCATCTTAACAAAAACAGTACCTATTTTTTTCCACATTAGGGCTCTACTAAGCCTGCAGAAATTGCAGGGCTCGCCTCTTCTAGGTTCAGGGTGCCTCGTTTTAATGGGACCATGCTCCTTTTAATGGAACCAAATTTTTTAAAGGCACATTTAAATTGCACAATCAGGATGTAAAATCATGACAAAAAGTGACTACATCTAAAATATTCTAAACCCTGGTACAATATCATTGTGCTATTAGCTGTGATGGAGCTGAGAATCAAAATGTGTTTTGGAATGAGTTATTTTATTTTAAACTAGAGGCCCAGTGCATGAAATTTGTGCATGGGTAGGGTGTTTATCACTAATTTATCATGTGTTTATCATTAATTCCTTCCCAAATTCTTCTATGGAATACTGATGTTCTCTTCAATAGAGTTGAACACTGAGATAATCTATCAGTTTCTTTTTCCTTTCCCTTTTTTCTAGATGCTTCTCTCTCTGGTCTCTGCCTCTGCCTCCCACCATGACTGACTGCAACCCAGCCTGCTGTACAGCTGCCATCCTGGGAATCTTAGGAATCCCCTTTATCTCTGACCTCGGGGGATTGCCTGTCACCTGGATCCCATGCATTCCTGCTTTTGGCTTTATGCCCTCATTTTGGTGGATCCAGTCTCTTCTATTTTCTTTAAGAAAATTATTTTAGATGAGGTACAACAAACATAGTAAAGTGTAATAAACTTAAGTGTCCAGTCCAATAACTATTTTGTAATTATTCTTGTAACTACCATCCAGATCAAGAGATTGACTATCTCCAGCACTCTGTGGGGATTTCTCCTGTCACTTCCCAATAATACCCTACGCCACCACCCCCAACAAGGCCATCACTAGTCTGACTTCTATGACCATCAATAGTTTGCCTGTTCTTGAACTTCATATAAAAGAATCATAAGGTATATAGTCTTATATCTGGCTTTCTTTTACTCTTCATTAAGTTTAGAGAGTCATCCATGTTGTTGCAGGTACCAGTAATTTATCTTTTGTTTGCTTTTTACTATGGTATATAGTATAAATGTAAAGTGTTTGGATATTATGGTATAACTAGTGGCCTGGTGCATGAAATTTGTGCGGGGGGGAGGGGGTTGTCCCTCAGCTCGGCCTGCACCCTTTCCAATCTGGGACCACTGGCTCCTAACCACTCACCTGCCTGCCTGCCTGATTGCCCCTAACTACTCTGCCTGCTGGCCTGCTTGCTCCCAACTGCCCCCCCTGCCAGCCTGCTCGCCCCCAACTGCCCTCCTCTCCTGGCCTGATCACCCCTAACTGCCTCTGCCTCTGCCCCGCTACCATGGCTTTGTTTGGAAGGATATCCGGAAGGTCTCCTGGGAGGTCTCCTGGTCTAATTAGCATATTACCCTTTTATTAGTATAGATTACAGCTGCTACAAATAGTCTTGTACCCATCTTTTGTTGAACACATGTGCTCATTTCTTTTGGGTGTATACCTAGGAGTGGAATTGCTGGGTCACAGGGTAGCCACTAACTTTTTGAGAAATGATGCAGTTAGAATTATTTTTGGTAGGTTATGTATTGGTTAGGCCAGACTATGCTACAAATAAGCATCACAACTTATGGTGTCATTTATCAAGTCTCTTCTGACTCAGACAAGTCTGCTGGAGGTCAGGTAATCCTGCAGGGCAGCTGTCTCTCCTCTGGCCTTCCAGTGATCCAAACTGCTTCCATCCTCTGGCTCTACCATCTCAACATGAGGCCTCTTCAGAAAGCATGGCACTCACATCTCTCTCTTTAATGCTTTGGCCAGGATGTGGCACACATCTGCTCACAGCCACTTGATCAGAACACGTGGCCTCGCCTAACTGGGAAGTGCAAACTTCTGGGTTCCAGGAAGGAAAAGGGAAACAAATATTGGTGTGAGTAGTGCCTGCCACATTTCACATACCTGGCAATACCTCTGTTCTAATGTCATATAGAATGAAAGTTTGTCCAGGTGCTAAACTCTAGGTAGAAAATAATTACTTTCTTTGGAGTCATTTCCCCATTGTCTTTTAGTTTCCGGTACTACTTTTAAGAAATCCACCACCACTGTGATTCTTTATGTTTTTCTCTTTGGAAGTATTTAGGTTTTTCTCTATCCCTCATATTTGGACATTTCACAATGATATGCCTTGGTGTGGATATTTTACGTTTTTATTTTTTATTATTGTATTTTTGTACTACTTTCTGGAAGATTTTCTCAATTTTACCTCTCAATTATTTTATATTAATTTAAAAAATTGTTTCTACTTATATATTTGTAATTTGCATATCTTTCTTGTTTACTTACTATTCTCTTTTTATTGCATCCTGTTGTTTAATGCATGCAATAACTGTTAATTAATAAAAGTTTCTTTGAAGTTTTCTTTTCTTGCATTGCTTCTCTTTCCTCCATGGTTTATTCTCTCCCCACCCCCACTTTTATTTGTAGTTGCTTTTGATTTTTAAATCTTTTGTATTAGAGGATTTTCTTATACACCTGGAGATATTTGGCTGCCTGTTTACATCTAGGTGTCCAGGACTAAAAAGTTGACTGGAAGCCCTTTGTACTTGGGAAGGACTTACCATCTAGTGAGGTTCTCTGTTGAGTGATGAGGTGGGACCCAGGCATTCATTGGGTGACTTCCATGTATTGGTAGGGACTGTACCTAATTGTATTGTCAGTATTGGTAGTTTTTTGTTTTTGTTTTCTATTGGGGCAGGTCACTTTCTTCAAAGAAGAACTTGCCAGTCTCCTCCATGGGGAGTATAAGGTTGGAGTACATTCATGGAGCTAAGGAAGCTAACTCTCACCCTTCAGAATGTGGCTGTCATTGAATCCCATTTCTGTTTAGCTCCCTGGTGTCACTGAGTCCAGAACCCTGCTGGTTCAGCATCTCCAGAGAGCGAACATCTTGTTTTCTCCAAGGACAGGGGAGAGATACTCACCTGGCTGTGGGGCAAAGGGGAGGGTCCATAACTTATGCAGACTTTTGACTAATTCTTTGTCTTCTTGCTCCACTCATTCCTTCATCTTCATAAGCACCAGGGACCATAAATTCCTGACCTTTGGAAAGTAAGAAGAACTAATCTTGCTTCTTCTTGGTTTCCTCTTTTTAGGTTTTATTAGGCTTTTAGGTTTTATTAGCTTTCTCTGTTCTGCTCATTCAGCTATTCCTCTTCTCTCAGCTTCCCATCTTCCAAAATATAGCTGATAGTTCTTGTCTAATGTCTCCTCTCCCATACTTTTTATCATTGGAGTTTACACCTTTATTAATTTCCTCACTGTCATTTCCAGTAAGTTGTAGAGAAATTTTACATAAATGCTTTCTAAAAATTTTTCCATGTATAATTTGATTCAATTATTTTCTAAAGCTAAAATATAATCATATCACTCCTCTTTTTAAAATCTGTTCATCTGCAGCATTAATTCTAACCTTATGTTAGCACACAAAATTTCGCATGATGTGACTCTTAGTCACTTTTCTAATCTTAACCCCACAATCCAGCATATAGGATTATTAGCTATTTTTCAAACATGTCTGCCCTTTCTTATTTTCAAAGCCATGCGTAGACTGTTCCTATCACTTGGAATCTACTTTTCTTCTTCCCATGAACATCTACTCATACTTCACCTCCCCTCTGAGGCATACTTTGACTCCTCCAGACCAAAATCATTCTTTTCCTATGTGCTCACATAGCAATGAATCTATGTGTATAAAATCAGTTCTATTTTCCCAATCTACCATGGAGAATTTAGATGTAGTGTTTCCCAGGCTCACAGTGGAGGATTGCTGCACATATCAGCCATCAAGGACTAAGATTGTTGCTTCTTTGAAATTTTTAGTATTTGGTAAAGTGCCTTTGATATCTCATACATATATATCTATATATCTATACATCTATCCTATATAATAAAACCCTAACATGCAAATCGACCGAACGGGGGAATGACCGGTCGCTATGACATGCATTGACCACCAGGGGGCAGACACTCAATGCAGGAGCTGCCCCCTGGTGGTCAGTGCACTCCCACAGGGGGAGTGCCACTCAGCCAGAAGCTGGGCTCACAGTTGGTGAGCGCAGCAGCGGAGGCGGTAGCCTCTCCCGCCTCAGCTTCACCACTAAAGACCCCTCGGGGGATGTTCACCTGCAGGGAGTGGGCCTAAGCCAGCAGGCGGACATCCCCCAAGGGGTCCCAGACTGCGAGAGGGCACAGGCTGGGCTGAGGGACCACCCCCCCTCAGTGCATGAATGTCATGCCCTTGGCCTCTAGTATATCTCTATCTCTATCTCTATCTCTATCTCTATCTCTATCTCTATCTCTATCTCTATCTCTATATCATCTATATCTATATCTATATCTATATTTATATCTCTATCTATTTCTACTAGTATATCTCTATCTCTATCTCTATCTCTATCTCTATCTCTATCTCTATCTCTATCTCTATATCATCTATATCTATATCTATATTTATATCTCTATCTATTTCTACTAGTCTATCTCTATCTCTATCTCTATCTCTATCTCTATCTATCTCTATCTCTATCTCTATCTATACCTATATCTATTTATATCTATTTGTGATCAATGAATGAAAAAGGAAACGATGGTACAAGACCCCTTGGGTGTTGTAAACAAGGGCACCAAAGTGCAAACCCCTCACCTGGGAAGGACTTTCAGGTCCCAATTTTTGCCCGCCTTGGGGTGCAGTAAATACTCTGGCATAACTCACTCCTGTCTCCCTGCTCTCAGTGTGCTCCCCTGCCAAAGAGGGAGGGGGTACCTCACAGAATGCCATCATATTTTGGAGAGGGGTTAAAAAACTGCTTTGTGCTTCCAAACCTTTCAGGCCAGCTCTGTTTCAAACTCTGCACCTGAATTGTTTTTGTAATTGTGCCAGATAAAGTCCTTCCTTACCAATGCCCGGACAGCACCATTGGGGAATGTCCCGCCTCCAGGCATTGTAAGCTACCCACCACTGAGGCTGTGCTGTTCGCATTGGCAGCCACATCCTTTGGTAAATATCACCAAGGCTTTTTACAAGATGTGCCTGATCTCGTTTGCTCAATACTGACCTCAGATGAGGCTACATGCAAGTTCCACCCCACAGCTGTCTCACTTGGTAACCATGTCTCAGGCCAGGCTTTGTTTTGTAAAAGAGCCAGCTGTATGGAAAGTCCCAACAACTGCAAACACTCAATAGAGTGGAATCCTCAGCGTTTGTTTCGGAGGCGGAGGAGGGGAGGAGGCGTTCAGGTGGGAAAGCCTGCTGGAGATCACTCCCTCTCAGGGCACCCATCTCAAGCGCATGAGCCTTTTCTGACAGCTGCCTGATTGGAGACTTCAAACCCATTGTTCCTTCAGAGTGTTCCCTCCCAGCATCATCTTTGCAGCCAGTCAGACATGGCATTTTGTTCTCTTTTGCTTTCCCACTTTGGCAAGTTATTTCCCTGTTTTAAATAGTTTGCGCTCCTATAAAATAGGGCTGGTTGTGAGAATCCAACAAGATAATGTGTATAAAGCAGCTGGCATATAGAAGGCATCCTCTTCTGGCATTTCTCTTCTCAGAAAAAGCACTGAAGTTCTCCCTAGTACTTCTTTTTTTTTTTTTTTTTTAGCATTTGTTCTTTTAAAAAAATTTCAGTCTTTTCCTATTCTGTTCACTATGTTGTCCTCTTTTATTCTTCCTTTATTCAGGATGTACATTTTTTAGTTTAAATTGTCACCTTAAGAGCTTAAATTTAACAAATTTAGTTGAATTTTTTTAAAACTTTTTTTTTTATTGATTTCAGAGGAAGGGAGAGGTAGAGAGAGATAGAAACATCAATGATGAGAGAGAATCACTGATCGGCTGCCTCCTGCATGCTCCCTACTGGGGATCAAGCCCAAAATCCAGGCATGTGCCCTGACCAGGAATCAAACCATGATCTCCTGGTTCATTGGTTGATGCTCAACCACTGAGCCACACTGGCCAGGCCAATTTAGTTACATTTTGATCAGATCTTTTATATTTAGTTTGTTATTATTTCCTTGTTTTTCGTTTTTAAAAATCCTCACCTGAGGATTTTTTTCCCCATTGATTTCCAGAGTGAAAGGGAGATAGGAGGAGGGGGAGAGAGAGAGAAACATTGATGTGAGAGACACACATCGACTAGTTGCCCCCCACAAGCACTCTTACAGGGAACTGGGAGCGAACCCAAAACCAAGGTACATGCCTTTGACCGGAAATCGAACCCATGACCCTTTGGGTGGTGGATGATGCTCTAACCATTGAGCAAAAACAGTCAGGGCTATTTCCTTGTTTTTTACTTATATTTTCTTTCTTCTTTTTGGCACTTCTATTTCTCTTTGTTTGGCAGCTTTAAAGATAGTCCCAAATAGAGTGAGAAAGGTTTTTTTTTCAGGCATTTATCTTCATGGCTAGAAGGATTAGAGAGCCAGGCAAGCCCACATGTGGAGGTGCTGGCATTTTGGAAGGGGAGTTTTTGGGAGTGGTGGCAGGGAGGTGTAATGGCTGGGAATCAGAGTCACAGGAATTTAAAGACAAGAAATGAAGTACCATATGAACTCTTGAAGCCTGAAATATTGCCAGAAATCAAAACTACTCTCTAGGGCAGCGGTTCTCAACCTGTGGGTTGCGACCCCTTTGGTGGTCGAACGACCCTTTCACAGGGGTCGCCTAAGACCATCCTGCATATCAGATATTTACATTATGATTCATAACAGTAGCAACATTACAGTTATGAAGTAGCAACGAAAATAATTTTATGGTTGGGTCACAACATGAGAACAGCATTTAAAGGGCCAGAAGGCTGAGAACCACTGCCCTAGGGTATTTTCCTCGGCTCCCTCTTCGCTGCTCCTCCTTTTCTCTGGTTCTGTTCTGTTCTCTTCTCATTTCGAACCCATTCCATGGTGGCCACCCCACCCCCAGTCCACACGCTCTTCTTACAGCTAAGAAGCCAATCTCTCCGTTTCCAAGTCCAAAAACGTCAAGGAAGGAATCTAATTGGACCGGTTCCGCTCTTCTCACCAGGCCACAGGTCACTGGCCAGCTGATGGTTGAGCTGCGGTTAGTCAGGGTCCACTCAGGCCCAATGCGACATTGTCAGGCAGCACACTTAGAGCTCTGTGGCTTCCTGGGCCTGCCCCTTCCCGCTGATGGTCCGTCCTTAGGAGCCAGTGGGGACAGAGTTACCGCTCCAAACATAGCAAGCAGTGCACTGGATTTGATAAAAAGACATAAAAATGTTGGGAGGCCGATTTTAAATGAGAAATTTCTAAAAATACAATGAATATATCAGAAAAAGACGCTATCCTATGATATAAATTGTTTTTGGAAATTTCCTCTGGTAAAAATTTGGATACTGGGTTGAACACACACCTTCCTTTAGAAACTTTTCTTTATGTGAAAACTGTTGGAAAATAATTCTGCAGTGATAGCTCCCCAGTTTAAAAACTTACCGTGGAAGCTCCTAAGACACGGCATCACAGGTTGCGTCCCTAGCTCACTGAGGAGGGAGAGGCCGAGGGGTCGGGCCCCAGCTGAGCCAGCTTACCCGTCCTTAGGGTCTGATGGGAAGCAAGCCCTCAGCTGCGTCTCCCGCACACATCCCACATGTAGGCTCCACATGCTTGACACAAACATTAAACGTTACCTGTAATTCTCTCTGCTCAGATTTCATGTGTCAGGTTTCAAAGCATGCCTCGAGTTCTCCCACATCTCTCTAGGGGAGATACAATCAAACCTTCTGAGCTTTTCTGAGTTCTTCCCCTCCTGTCCTAGTTTCCTTAGCTATTGTCTTTCCCTCCTCCCTTCTTTTCTCCTCTTCCCCAAGCTCTCACTTGCACCTGGTCATGGTAAATAAATCGTGTTCTCCAACTCCCCCAACACAGCTTTAGAAGTAACCCTTGAGGATATCTGATCAGGGAGACCAGCCCCATATATCATCAGAATCCTCACTCTGAGAACATGGGGCGATGGCTCAGAAGGCCCAAGCTGACAATGTTGCTGCCACTGGATGTGACAGCTAATTTTTCCTTTTTCTTTTCTTCCTACGTATCTACAACAAGTCCCTCAGGTTGAATAATAAAGATGTTCTACTCGGCTTCTTCTCTTTTATTTCTATTTTCTCAAAGCCTGCTGTTGTAAAGGGGGGATGACAAGGCACAAGGAATTTACTGCTTATTACAACCGTGAAAACCGGGAGTTAAATCCTCATTACTTTTCCCCACTCATTTTCATTAATTAAATCTGAAATGTTACACATTGACGTCCTATTCAGTTTAGTGGGTTCTTTAAGAAACAAGGGTTTAAGGTACTTCCTTCATCGACAATAAAAAATTATTTCACTACATTTTAATTTATAAAAAATTGTAACTGACCCAAAAGAACAGTGTTTCAACAAACTAGGTGACAAATGTCAGACCAAGAAGGGAGTTATTTATTGCTTTCAGCAACTTTTCTTCTTGTTGGCAAGAATCCTTTGAAAGAAATGGGTCAGTTTCATGCTATTATTGAAAATAAATTCCAAGGACGGAGTGAGTTAGTGCTTTAGACTGTTTTTTTACATAGCGAGTGTTTCATGAAAGACACACCCGAACAGCACAAGACCAGAGCTTGGGGACCTCAGTCTGTTCCAGAAAACAGAGTTCCCACAAAATAGCATTACGTGCTGCTATCAGGTTACGGGACTTGCCGCAATTGCCTAATATAACAGTGAGTTCGGGGCGCTGCTGTGGGTACACGGAGTCACCAGGGGGATGACTTAGGCTGAGTGGTTGTAGCAACCCAGGGCACAGCTCACCGACAGGCCAGAGCTCCACCTCAGTGTTCAACCCAGGCCAAGGATACCCAGCAGTAAGCTGTCCAAGGCCGTTCCTCCTCTCCGGGGTAATCTTGTCTATCAGCTGCTGCTTCTTTGATGCCAGGGTCAGGGAAAGGAGAGCATTTAGTTACGCTGCTATTCTTGAGTTCATGCCTCTGATCGCCTTTTCTTCAGAACCACAAAATGATTTCTGACAAGGTCTCTGATGTTTTTCCCCTATGCAGGGGAAAAAAAAATGGTTTGTTGACTTTCTATAGCAGGTTCAGGATGGTGATGATGGTGGTTTAGGATTAAATTTAGTTATTTTATCTCAAGTTTCAATCAGTATCCATTCTTGTTCCTAATTCTTGACCCAGTCCAGATCCTGACCTGAAAGGAGCCAGGCTTACTAGTAGAATTTATGGAGTTCAGTGATTACAGCCAGATGACAGGGTTGAATGCTGATTTCACACATTTATGAAAGTGACAGAATGCTTAGAAGACAAGACCCACTTCTCTTCAATGTGGTTGGTGGTGTTTCCAGTTGAACTTAGCTCATGAAGGCTCCCGGGAGTGAAGCCCAGCCTGGATCACTGGAAACTAGGAGAACTCTGGTGTAAGTGTAAGAAAAACCTGGAATTTGGTCTATACATTCATTTCTCAGTTCCTGTTCATCCACACACCTTCCCTGAAGTGTCCTGCTCAGCGCAGAGTTCCTGCCATCACAGCCTTGGTGCGCCCCTCCTCTGACCCCAGGTGACCATGTCCCTGTGGCTTCTAATCCTGTGTCTTAAGACTGATTATTACTCTAGCTCCAAGCTCCTTCTGAGTCACTTTACTAGTAGATCATGGTTCACCTCTTTCAGGGGCAACCATGGCTGAAAATTATCCAGATGTCCAAGAAAACTATATGGGCAGGAGGTTAAATAGTCCTATATAATGATGATTAATTTTTTTTCCTGTTTTATTTTTATTTCTTCCATTTATTTTATTTTATGTTTCCCTATCACCACTTAATCCCTTCTATACCCTCTTCCACCTCTCTCCTCCTTACCCCCCGCCCCCGCAATTACCACACTGTTAAATAGCAGAATGTTTTTTCTTCAACTTAAGTTGTATGCAGTTGCTCAATATCTAAAGCAGATGAATGTGGCACTGTGAAGGTGTTCTGCCACAGTGTCCTGTTAACCCTGAGGAATCTCCACAAACTCAAAGGCTCCTCAGGACATAGTTTGGAAACCACTAACATACAGGATTCTGAAAGGGAAGAGGAAGCCAAAACGTTTGCGGCTCATTTCAACAGCTGTTTCACTCAGTAATTATAGCTTTATTCCTATGACCTGCCTCTGAACCCCAGCTCCCTGGATCCTATTCAGAGCAAGGGATGGAGGTGACCTAGAGTAAAACTAGCTGCCCATCCCCTTACTCAATTTCTTGTCCAAGTTTTTCACCAACTTCCTGCTCTTGTAAATTCCGTGGGCCTCCTGTCAAACAATCTAGATTCCAGCTCCAGTTCTGCTTCTTTCCAGCTGTATGTGAAGATCATCTGAATTCCCTAAGACTGGATTTCTTTCTGGGTTGATAGAAGTAATAATACCTTCTTTAGTTGTGAGAATGAAAATACAGTGGGGCCTTGACTTACGAGTTTAATTTGTTCTGAGACCGAGCTCGTTAAGGAGCTCGTTAACTCAAATTATTCTATCAACTCAATGCAAAAAATCAGCCGAGAGAGACAGCTGGTATCTCAAAAAACTCGTTAGTCAGGACACTCCTAAGTCAAGGCCCCACTGTAAAATTAAGTGAATTGCATAAATGAATTGTGTAAACTATGCATTCTGTATACCTTTTAAGTAATTATGAATACATACACTAGTGTGCTAGAGACATGAGACCTATAACTAAAGACGTTTGGTTAGACTGCAACCATCATTTGAAAACCTTTACTGGCTCTGGAGGCACACATATGAGGGTACAAATTTAGGAAGAAAATTATCTGCTTTTTTTTTCAGCGTCCTCCCAGTGCTATGGATGTAGAGTTGGATGTAGATTGGACTTCATAGCCACATGATATTGAAGAAAGGCTAACAGTGGATGAGAGAATGAGTCGTTTGAATGTAGAGCATGAAGAGAAATGCCAACCCTTGAGAAGATTCGCTCAATAGGGAAAAAGACACTTTCCTTTGGGTGTAAATCTCAGCATTGTGGTATTGAAAAAGAGAAAAGTGGCTAGAGGAATAAATATAAAAGATGAAAACTGGGATGAATAAGGAAGGGTGGAATTCAGGAAATGAACAAAGAGAATGGAAAGAATGGATGTAGATTCATGGTCATGAATCTCAGCTTGTGCCAGAAGGAACTTTAAGGAAGATGGACATCTCCAATGGTAATGTGCCAAAGAGCAGAAGATAGTCACCGAACGCAGGTCGCTAGAAGCACTGGGAAAACAGTGAATTTCTGAACAACCAGTTCAGCATGTTTAACCAAGCACCTATGTGAGGTTTCAGACAGAGCAAGGCAAGTTTCATCATCCCTCCTGGGTCAACAATGTGGAAGTTGTCATAGAGTCCATGACTGTTTCAGTGCATTTAAGTAGGAGCTCTTAAGACCCCAGAGAGAAGGATAATGAACACGGGAAGTGGCAAAAGGGACACCTGCTAGGACAGTGACTTAAGGCAGATCACTGCCAGAATCACTGGTATGTTATTCGAGTATTCAAAGAAAACAAAGGAATTGAGAGATTACTTGGTGCAGAAGTCAGAAACCATGGCCTCTATGCTGCCTCTGACCTTTCTCAAGATTATAGCAGACACCAACAATCAAGACTCTCTTTGATTATCCTTATCTATAAAATGGGATAACATTGAGATAATCCATGTAAATCACTTAGAACAGTGACTTTCACAGAATACTCAAAAAATGCCTATTTTCCCACTGAGCCCTATTAGCACTTTCTCACTTAGCCATGATACAGTCTCGGAATTTCTTTCACCACAGCATTACAGGGAAATATTTCCAAGATGTGAGAAGAAATTCATGAACCATTTCTGATCTAATTCAACCCCACTCCCATTCTTGCTCACCATCTTTCTGGGACTGAGGAGACTGAAACGGAGGGAGGAGAGGCTGCCTGCCCTGAACTGTATTGCCTCTGAAGGCTCATCACCACAGGGAACAGTGGTCATAATATCTGCTTCTGCACAGGTATGGATGCTATTTCACCACCCTTTTATATAGTCACTCAATGGCAGAGATAATGCCTCTTAAGATTTTGCTAAACTTACTCCTAATGCTAACATCACTGACCACTTAGTCAAATTACTATGAGGTGAGGTGAAGGGAGGCTCTGGTTCCACAAAGAGCAACATCAAGGAAAGGCAACCAGAGGGATTTGGAGGTGAAGAAAAGCAGGAAGACTCAACAGACCGTGTGAGTAGTCAATGACAAGATGGACTCTGGAAAGCTGAGCAGTGACTATTATAACATTAATCATATAAAATTGGCAACAATAGCTGGCTCTGTCCTTAATATTGTTCACTTCTTAATTTGCTAAGCTTCTTGATGATTCCAAGTAGTGGTACAGCCCTGGGACCTCAGCAAGTCTCCTGCATGAGAGATCATGAGTCACTGCTCAGAGGTTCCCTGTGTGAGGCTACCTGGACTTGGGCCATCCTTTCTTCTCTCCCATCCTCTCTCCTCTTCCCAACCACTAACCCCCAGATGGGTAGTTAATTCGTTTTGCTGCATCTCCTCCCTGCCTGTCTCCACTCCTGTGATTGCTTCATCTTCCCCAGGCTGCCATTGTCAGCCTGGACTCGCCCTTTGAGCATCTCCTCCCCTCCCCACCCAAGCAGGTCTTTCTACTCATGAGCCTCTTTCTTCCTCGCAGTTCCATTTCCCTCCTCCTAATCCCTTTCTTTCCATTCTCTTTGTTCATTTCCTGAATTCCACCCTTCCTTATTCATCCCAGTTTTCATCTTTTATATTTATTCCTCTAGCCACTTTTCTCTTTTTCAATACCACAATGCTGAGATTTACACCCAAAGGAAAGTGTCTTTTTCCCTATTGAGCGAATCTTCTCAAGGGTTGGCATTTCTCTTCATGCTCTATGTTCAAACGACTCATTCTCTCATCCACTGTTAGCCTTTCTTCAATATCATGTGGCTATGAAGTCCAATCTATTTTTTTCTCTGATTGACTGGAAGGGGGCAGGAGGATGGAAGGGCAAAGAGCACGTGAATCTAGGAAGTGCTCTACTGGATGATCTCTGTCATCCCCAATAGCTTTGCAGTTCTGGAAGCTGCGTTTTGCATCATCATTTGAGTGCACAGCTCTCTGTAGTATTTCTAAGAATATCCTCATTCCTTTACACCAGAAAACCTGGTTGGGAGTAGGGAGAGACCGGTTTCCCTAACAAAAATGTCAGGCAAATTACTTTTTGTTTATTAAATGGAAGGAAGTAAAGGGATAGGGATCAAAGGGATTGGAATAGCCTCTCCGCCAGCCCTGCACTTCTCCTATTTCTCCTGTCAATCTGCAAAACGAGGAGTTGGAAGCTGAACCATGGGAGTTGGACCAGCATCTGGTTTTCAAAACTGAGTCGCATTGGGCCTTTTGGTGGCATACTGCTCTTACCAGGGGAGGGCCCTTCAAAATTTCTGAAGTGGCAGTTGGTTTTCTCTTTCTTATCAGCTTGACTTCATAGGTCTCCCTGGCTGCGGGCACAGAGCTGGGCTAATTGTCATGGTTCATATTTCAAGGACCTGTGCCCATGGACAGGAAGTGGGACCGCAGCCTCCCTTGGGTATTTCAGGCCTCTCCCGGGCCACCTTACATGTGCTCACACTTAGTTCTAATGGTAGTCTATTCCAGCCCCCTCACAGGTAGTATTTGCCACTGAAACGGGTACCTTGCCACATTCCCAGTCCCTGTGAGAATCCCTCCGTGAGCACCGTTCCCTCTGCTCTGTGGAGTGCTGTTTCCTGGGCTCCCAAAGCTAGAACCTGAAGGTGCTGATATGACAGCAGGCTCCTTGGGGTCCCGGCTGCACTGGGGCACTCTGTGTTCCCTGAAGCTAAGCAGAAGACTCTGGTATGTATCCAGTCTGTCATCCAGGCTGGAGCGTCTCCGTTTGTGCATGGCCTGCTCTGTGGGGCACAGAGGAACAGAAGTACTCCAGCTTCTCAATCCCCTTGCCTGCCCCAAGTCACCCTTATACAAACAGTGCTCTGCTGAGCCCTTCCTCCCTCTCACTGCATCCTCCTTCTGAAAACCAGCATGTTTATGGCCTTGATGGTGGTCATGGTTTCATGGGTGTATATTTATCCCCAAACTCATTGAGTTGTGTACTTTAAATATGTACAGCTTGTACATGTCACTCATATGTCAATAAATTGATTTTAAAAATATTAGCCCAATCAACTAACAGATAGGCCACAGGTGCTTTCCTTCTGAATCCTATATAATAAAAGAGTAATATGCAAATTGACCAAACTGCAGAGCAACTGGTTGCTATGATGCACACTGACCACCAGTGGGCAGATGCTCAACACAGGAGCTGCCCCTTGGTGGTCAGTGTGCTCTGGGATCGGCCCTAAGCCATCAATCAGACATTCCCTGAGAGCTCCCGACTGCAAGAGGGCACAGGCCAGGCTGAGGGACCACCCTGCTCCAGTGTACGAATTTTGTGCACCAGGCCTCTAATATTGTTATCATTCTCTCTGAATAGTGACATAAATGTGTTATTTAGATTTGTAAAAGTAGCTAATAGAAGAACTGAAAGAATTAATATAACTATTATGTTATACTAATAGGAGAATAGCCCTATTATTATAATCTTGTATGATAAGGAGAATAAGGGGAGGGAAAACACATTCCTCTTGTATATTCCCCTCTACCTCCCAGGCTCCTCTCACACTCCCAGGGCCACCTCTCTTTCTCTGGCCCTCATGTGGCTACTTTTTCTTGCTTCCCTTCTTCTCTCCCATCCCAATCAAAATGCTCAATTGAGTGTTTGCTGAAAACACCTGTGTATTCCAAGACAACGCAATAGTTTTGAGGATGGTCACCACCCTTAGGCCTGCAGACCGAAAAGAGCTTGTTAGATGAAGCAGGCATCTGTGATCTTGGAGAGATCCGTTTCCATGAATGGTCAGGGGCAGAAGTCAGAATTGTGAGGAGAGGAGGTTTCTTTTTGTTTTTGTTTTTAAATTGAACCTTTTCATTTGTGATGAAACTTTGGGGAAATATGCTTATGAAAGTGTATGCATAACTCTGTCTATGAAAATAGTTTTGAGGCTGAGTATGAGGTTGGGGATTTTGAATCTTGAATTCAGACAAACTATCCAGTAAGTGTGAGGTCAAAATCAAGATCTTTCCAGACAAGCAAGGGCACCCTTGCTTGATGCTATTTAAGAATGCATTTTAGGTGGAAAAATGAAAAAGAAAACCAAGGAAAGGAGACATGGGATTTGGGAAACAGAGGCCTCACCCCACGAGTGCAGTAAAATGGGGTCTTGGATGTCCGCCGTGAAACCAGAGGATGAACAGCTTGCAGTCAACGGCATGACTGAGGGATAAAAAAAGAAGAAGAAAAAAAACTGTAAGAAGACATAAAAGCGCATTATTCTTTTGCCAATAAAAAAGGCAAAGGCCATTAAAAATTCCAGAAAAAAATCTACATAAGAAAGTCTTTCCCAAACATGATGAGAATAATACAAAGTTATGATTTTAAGCAATTGATAATGTGTAAGGAAAGAGAATCCTTTGGCTTTGAATGCTAAAAGAATTTCCCCCTACACAGCCCAGATGACTTGTTGAGGAGAAAACGCATGCCTAGTACGCCACTTAGTTCAGCGGTGCATGATACCCACTCATGTATGCTGTGTATTCACGTTTGTCTTTTAAAATTAAGCAATAGACAAAGCACAGGCGCCTGGCACCAGAGGCATAAATAAATGCTAACCGCTTTGGTAATGCAAAGATTGCATCTATACTTGCAGCTTATTCTAAGAGAAAAGCATTGAAATGTTGACTAAAGGATGAAATAGTGATATAAATGTGGTATATAATGTCACCAAGGATGCCAGTGGGAGAACTGAAAAGAGTAATAGAATTATTAAAGATCAGGAGGATAAAGCAGAGGGAAGCTGAAAGATAATATAAAAGAGCTAAATTGTCATTGTCAGAGTAAATTGGTATCATTTAGAGTTGATAGATCAAGAAATAGCAATGTATACTTATTACCCAGGATGATGGCTGTTGGAGTGGTTGCCTACAGGACATGGCATAGGGTAGGGGTTAGGTTGGAAAAAGTGTAGAGAAAGATTGCTTTAGTTATTTTTTTAAAATATATTTTTATTGATTTCAGAGAGGGAGGGAGAGGGAGAGAGAGATAGAAACATCAATGATAAGAGAGAATCATTGATTGGCTGCCTCCTGCATGCCTCATGCTGGGGATTGAGCTTGCAACCCGGGCATGTGCCCCTGGCCGGAATCGAACCTGGGGCTCCTCAGTCCACAGGCTGACACTGTATTCACTGAGCCAAACCAGCTAGGGTGAGAAAGATTGCTTTAAAACACTTCTCTATTTAAAACAAAAGAAACAAAACAAAACATTCTTATTCTTATTTTAATTAAACATGAAATTACTCCACTTTATGTATTTGTGCCTATTCAGGACAGAGAACTCAGCAGCCACCAGCGATTAACAGTTTTGTGTACATCTACCACATACTGCACGTTCATTTTTTCTCTTTTGCCACCATTTCTCTCATAATGAAATGGCTGAGGTAGTCACTGTTGGCACTAGAATTTCATTCCTTAGAAAATAAGCATGAGCATTTCCAAGCTGGGATGCTATGACCAGCTAGCAGCACAATGCCTTTTCTGTGCCCAGTGCGTCCAGAGTTGGACACGAGGACCAGGAAGCATCCTCCCAGAGCCCACAGGCCTCCGTTTTGTTTTCTTGGGTGATGACAATGAGGATGTTGTTTTCACAGGTGGCCTCCTTGCTGAAATGTGGAAGGAAAACTGTAAGTAGCAATTGCAACAGTCCCCCGTGTTTTCCTGTGCCACAGCCTTGCGGCAGCTCCGTCCACCTGGAGGAGGATACAGGAGCCAGTGGTGACGGCTTCCCTCTTCTCACTCCCAGGGGCCCACTTGGAAGGGTGTGAGGTGAGACTCTCACCCTGGCTAGTGAGTGCCTGCCTCAGTTCAGGTGCCCAGAAACCACCAAGGAGCATCAGAGAGCCTGGCAACCCTCCCAGGCTGCTGAAGTTCATATAGGACCACAATGGGTGACATCCCCCGGTTGGTATGACCACAACCCATGTGCCACCTAGTCCATTCAGTCGACGCAGTAAGGTGAACTGTGGGCATAGACACAGCCTTTGGAAACCAAAGGATGGGAAGAGGGCAGACAGTCCCTTCCCAAAATTCCGAAATAACGATTTAGCCATTAATACCTTGTAGCTCTACAGTGTTAACATTACTTCCACAAGTTCTTAACTTCCCTTAAAGGAATCATTTCTCTACTGAGCTCAATATTTCACAAACCACAGAATGAGAAATGCAGGGTTAAGTAAACTGATTTTATATCCTTTCAAGCCAACACAAACTTCTGGGTCACCTCTTGTTGACGTACACCTGTTGACCAAAGAACTTCGAACACCGTAGACTGTATTTTTCTAACAAACGATGTCAGGTCTTGATAGTTAAACCCATTCTTAGAGGAGAGGAGAAATGAGAAACAACATATTTAAAAGGCTGTATTAAAACAAATTGAGGAAAACAACTACAGAGTCATAGACACAAGTAGGAATCCAGTTTCTGAAAATTAAATAGAACTGGAGCCAAAAAAAAATAAATAGTATGTGACTGTGGACCTCCTAGGGGCAGGGGGGAAATGTCATCCAACTCCTGCCGATCCAGGGGCCACTGGGAGAAAAGCAGCTGGGGCAGGAGCGTGGGCAGAGAGCAGGACATGCGTGCACAGCGAGGGGGGTGAGGGGCAGCCCTGCTCCTCCTCAGCCAGGGGGCAGTCTGGCCATGACACTGGAGTCCTCCCAATTTAGTTTGCAAGTGTAATTTATGTTTCCCTGGAGAATGCACTCTAGGGTACCATGGGGCATTCTATGATGTATTTAGACTCCAGAAAAGACCATCCCCACCCCCCAGCATTTCTGGGAAATGTCTTGAACGGCTCCCACTAAGTGACAAGATTCTCTCCTTGTCATTGACTACATGTCAGGGCCTGTCCTCCAGCCATGTCCCATCACCACAGAGCCTATGGTGCCCCTGCACCCCCAGGATCTCTGTGTCTCGGGTTATGAGCTTTGTTATTGAAACCCACAGAGGCTGCTTTATTTGCTGCCACCAGTGTGGGAGCTGGCCTTGTGTCTTAATCCTTTTGGCTGTAATAACATAATACCATAGACTGGGTGGTTTACAAGCAACAAACATTTATTTCTCACAGCTCTGGAGGCTGGGAAGTTCAGGATCAAGGCACTGGCAGATTCATTGTCTGGTGGGGGCCAGCTGCCTAGTCCTAGATGTCCATTAGTTTGCTGTGTCCTCACATGGCCAAAGGGGCAAGGCAGCTCTCTGAGGTCTCCTTTATAAAGTCACTAATCCATTCATGAGGGCGCTGTTCTCATGACCCAATTACCCCAAATGTCCACCTCCATATACCATCACATTGGGGATTAGGTTTCCACACATGAATTTGGGTGGGGAGGGACACAAACATTCAGCTATAGGATCTTGAATGTGACTACTTCCCTTTGTCATTCTGTGGCTGCACTGTGATAAGATACACTGTCCCAGACTTGCCCCCTTACAGTGCTGTCTGCTGTTCCAAGCATTTCATAGGTACTTTATGTTTAGATTCCCCTGGTCTCTGTTGACTAAGGCAGAGCTGTGTGCATGACTCTGTCCTCTTTTCTCACGGTTCTTTCCTGGAAGACCCCTCCTGCCAGGCTTCCATCCAGCAGCGAACCTGACTTAGGTTCCAATGAAAACCACCTTGCTGATTGTGTTCATTGTGGACTGGTGTGTGCCCAAAACAGTACCTGGTTCTATGGCAGAAAATTATTGGGTTACCTTGCTATTGGCTTGAGAAGCTTAAAAACATTGGGAAAATAAGATATGCACATAAAATAACTAAGTAAAAAAGCCAAGCAAGATAGGAGTAAATGCTCAATGAGCAATATAGAAATTAGAAGAATAAAAGATTATGAATTGTCATATTATGTATTATGTCATACTAGAGGCCCGGTGCACGGATTTGTGCACCAGTGGGTTCCCTCAGCCTGGCCTCTGGAGATCTGGCAAAAACTGACTCTCCAACATCCCCAAGGGGTCCTGGATTGTGAGAGGGTGGTTCTCAGGTGATGCACCCCAGAATAGGGCTCCCTCTTCTTTGGTTCTGGGTGTGTCACCCAAGAACCACAGCTGCCAAGTCACTGCAGCTCAGCAGCTCCTGCATTGAGTATCTGCCCCCTGATGGTCATTGCATGTCCTAGCTACTGGTCAGATGGTCGAACGGTCAGATGGTCACTTAGGCATATATATATATATATATATATATATATATATATATATATATAATGTTGGGAAAGTTTATAGAGAAAACACGTGAGCTTGATCCTAACTAATGTTGCATTAGTCAGATGTCCTAGTTGTAAGTGACAAAAACCCAGTTAAAATTCCCTTAAAGAAGGAACTGCACATCCAGAGATCACCTATTTCTGGGCATAGCTAGATGCAGTCATCAGAATTTAGTCTTCACTTTTGTTTTATGTTTAGAGGGAAGCAAACTAGTGAAGGTTTTCATTTACATGACCCAGGCAGCGTGTTAGTACATTTTCCTTGTGGACAGGATAGTGAATAACAATGACTATGATTTATTGAGCCTTTTCTAGGTGTCAGGCACATTCATTTTATAGATGAAGACACTGAGCTAGCAAGTGGCAGGATTGATAGTGAAACCTGATACTATAGTTGTCTAACTCCTGAGTCCATGCCTATAACAATTGTGCTCTTTTGAGCAAATTCACTGTTGTGTCTTGTCTGTCTATAGAGTCTCACAATGCCAGGAATGACCATCTGAGAGCTATATATCCACTGATTGGAGCCCTGATTGCCCTACCCTGTTCTGAGACTCTCCAAACAGATAGCTCAGAGAGCCTCTGCGGCATGTGAACTGGTCAATAGAAACCTGTATTGCTGTTGTTCCCCATCTTCCTCCATCAGGCACCAGAAGTAGCACATCCCATGTAGCAACAGCCCAGTGACAGCACCAGTGGAATGCAGAAAGGGCAGCATTGTTCCTTTGCTGTGAATGGATGGAGACTAATGTGCATTGCACCATGGTAACTACCTACCACCCAATTTCTTGGATTCTCTGAATGTCAGTGTCCAGGGATAAAAGACCATGTGATACAAAGCAGATGACATGTTGAGCTCAGAATGGAAGTGATATGGTCTTGAATTGGAGGAATGGGAAAATGAACCTATCTAACATGGTTCTTATAGTGCCCCACAAAGTAGGTTCTTATACCTGTAAGACAGTATTTCTCATTGTTCCTCCTCCTTTACTACTACTCTAACTACTATTCTTCTCCTACTATCACTACTGCTTCTGCTGCTACTAATAATGTTGCTACTGCTACTACTAGTCTACAATACTGTAAGACAAGAAATATATGATATGATATGATATGATATGATATGATATGATATGATATATGATATGATATGATATCACCTAGTTCTTCCCAGCCAGGCTATCTTCGTTTGTTTTTGTCTTCATGTGTATCCTCGAATGGTGAGAGATGACTGAGGCAGCTCTCAGCATTATATTCTCACTCATACATATTTACAGCTGCAGGAGAGAACTCTCCTTCCCCATGTCCCTTTGTAAGAGTGAGAAAAAATTTCCCAGAAATTTCTCTTCAGTCTTCATCTTTATATCGTAGTGGCCAGAATTGTATTACATGACCCTTCCCAAACCAAGGACTGGCAAAGGAAAATATAATTCAGATAACTGGTCCTGGGGATGGAACCTATACTTCCTAAAGCTCATTTATTGCTGATACCTGAACAAAGACAAGATTTGGTTAACATGAAAGAAACTGGGGATTGACCATCGAGTGCACAGCCAGCAGTGTCAGCCCCAGTGATATTGCTGGAGCTGTCTCTCCATGCAAGCAAGCTGATTTCAGCCTAAATTTTTCATAAGTCTATGCTTCAGACACCTTGCAAATAGTATTTGAATGTTATGTATCATTAGATTCCTACCAGAGTGCTCAAAACGGAATGATTTTGTAGTTGAATAAAGTGAGGTAATCATGTTTTCCCATTGTTATGTCTTGTTTTAATTAGAGGAACTGAGATTTCATTGAGCTAATAAAAACAAGATCTCCAGCAGTTACAGGTCCCCCAGTGATTGTTTTTTTACCTCTACACTGTGGCTGGAACTATCTTCATTACTTCATTAGGGTTAAATATTACTATGAGAATAGAAGATGGGGAGCTAAGAAAAGTATGTCATTACAAATGTCTCCTTTCCAGTCTTCAAATGCAGGGGATGGAGGGAAAAAGGGGGAAAGTAGGTTTACAGTTGTGAGTACGCAAAAACAGTTTATCCCTAGCCAGTGTGACTCAGTGATTAGAGCATTGCCCGTGAACTCTTGAAGGGGCGTGGGTTTGATTCCTGGTCAAAGGCACATACCTGGGTTGCAGGTTTGATTCCTAACACAGTCAGGTGCGTGCAGGAGGCAACAAATCGATGTGTTTCTCTCACATCCATGTTTCTCTCTCCCCCTCTTTCTCCCTTCTTCTCTCTCTAAAAATCAATGGAAAAAATATCCTTGGGTAAAGATTTAAAAAACTATTTTAAAAATATTAAAAAACAGTTTATTCTTGTATTATTCTTCATTAATTTTTGTATTATTTTTCATATTTATTAAATTTTGTAAACTTACTTTTGCCTCACCCTGTATATTCTTATCAGCATTTTAAGTATAAAGGAGGTAGTAGGAAGAGTGAATATGTAACTTTGATGGAACAAAATCCACCCCCCCAAAAAAAAAGTTTTAATTCAACTGGCCATTGAACTAAAATGATTAAAACTAATTATCATGAGACAAAAAGCACACATAAGTTCCTAACTCACACTCCAAAACCAATTATCAAAATAAAAAAGTGGTGTAAGGGGATGTGTGGAGTGGTAAATCTAATTCTACTATACGAAAGACTTATAAATTAAGTCAGGAAGTTTAGTCTCTATTGCAATAACAAGCCACCCCAAAATCTTGTCATAATGCAACAAAAGTTTATGTTTCCCTCAAGCAAATTGTGCTGTATGTCCAGGCAATCTGCCAGGGCATCTGTCCTCTATGTGTTGGTTCAGCATCACAGCTTGATTCAATCCATGACACTTCCTAATCAACACATGTGTTGACAATTGCTGTAATGGGGGAAAAATGGGCTGGAAAGCTGAGAATGAGTACTTAAATGTCTCAACCCTGAATTGACATATGAGACCTTTGACCATTGGCCAAAACTGGTCACATAACCACAACTAACTTCAAGGGGTGGGGACATGTACACCTCCCGTGTGCTTGGGGAGTAGAGCAGAATTGGTCATTGATGACCAGAAGCATCACTGATTTGCCTAACACACAAATTTTAGTGAAGTAAATTAATTGTAAATACCCAAATGCATTCGGCTGTTAGAAACATGTAAATATGAGGCAATATTAATGGAAGTAAAATCTCAGAATGATAGAGCTATTAGTGATTCTACTTCTCTTCCCTGGACAGAATATTCTCTGAGTGTTGTGAGCATATTTCAAGGGGGTATAGTTAAAGCAAGGGACCATACTTTAAGATCTCTTCAAAGGAAAAGAGCCAAATGAAGAATGATCAAGAACTCTTTATGTTTAGATTGGAGAAGCCTGAGGACAAAATAGCCATTTATTCTCAAATCTATGAATATTTGACTTGCTTTAAGGAGCTGTGAGTGGTAATTTATAGGGAGAAAGATTTCTTTAGCAGTTAAAGCTATATGGATTGCCCCAAAGTGAGGGGAGGTCCTTCTCAAGGATGAGGTCTGAGCATGGGCTGAACTACCTCTTCAGCACAAAGGTTGGGGAAAAGGGGGAATTTAAGCCTCATATGACTCATTGGACTCGATGACCCTTAAAGATGCTTTCAGCCCCACGTTTGATAACTGGATAGTTCCCAAGTTGCCCATAACTCCCATCTGAGTCATTGCCCCAGGACCTCCAGAACCACTGCCCTTGCTTGGCCTTCCTCCCAGGGCCCTGGAGCCATTCATTCCGGAGACCTGGCTACACAAATAAGAAACAGATGACTTACTAGCATATCCCAGAGGTGAAGAGCAGCGGGTGTGGCTCTGAGCCCCGGCTTGCTGTACTTTATCCAGAACTGTGTTCACACGGCGGCTCCAAGTCATTCCAGAGCTAACTGTGGAAATACACGAGAAGTCACACACCCCATTGTCTTCCTGTAGTGAATCTAGGCTGAACTAATGCAAACCAAATTTGACTTACCCCCACCCCCTGGAAAAAGTCAAGAAATTCTTGTGAGGCAGAGCCTTTTTATGTCCTTTTATCCTTGAGTGAATTTCTTTTCAGCTGAGTTGGATACTCTATCAAATATGAATTAGAACATTGTCAATTCCTTATGTGCATCTTAGCCAGGGTGTGTGCAAGGCCAATCCAGAGCTGCCCTGCTTAACTACTAGGGGTTAACAGCATTCTTCACTCAGTAACCATTTTCTGACATCTGCCTGGTCTCTCTCTCTCTCTCTCTCTCTCTCTCTCTCTCTCTCTCTCTCTCTCATTTTTTCTTCTTTTTTTCAATTCATGAATTGCACTTTCTTGGTTACTATGGCTGCACATTGTTGATACTGGATTCATAGTCAGGTTTTTATTCCTTTTTGTCATTTTTTCCCATGAACTAATAAGCCACAATGGAGTTAAAAGTGTGAGTAAATGTGAACCCTACACAAAGCATTTTTATATTCTAGTGCCATCCCCTTCTTGCCCTTAATCATTTAGAGTTGTTAAC
This sequence comes from Myotis myotis, assembly GCF_014108235.1. Taxonomy (NCBI): domain Eukaryota; kingdom Metazoa; phylum Chordata; class Mammalia; order Chiroptera; family Vespertilionidae; genus Myotis; species Myotis myotis. The sequence goes on from NW_023416313.1 coordinate 165,821,879, forward strand.
ATAAGAAAATGAAAATGCTCAGCCTCCTCCTCTGCCCCCCTCCTCTTCCCTCTCATTTGCCAAGCTTCAGAGGGGAGGGACCATCAACCGTTTCCCATCAGGACTGTTTGCAGAGTAACACATGTCCTCAATTACTGGGATGAGAAACTGAAGACACCTTTTGGGTTGGTGATGGATGACTGGCTGGCCCCTGATTTTTGTTGGATATGCACCATGGATGCCACGGTGGGAATGGTTTAACAGAGTAACATTTTTCTCTCCTCTGATTCAGGCGGCTTTTGTTCTGGGCCATAGACCCAGTGAATGTGGGCCCAGTCTCAGTTGGTGTGTGAGCCATTCCACAGGAGAATCCAAGTTCACAGCTCATCTCATGAGGAAAAGATCTCAAACTGAATCAAGAGGAGAAGTGCATAAAGAGTATCCCTTTACATGGCAAGAGAGTAGGTTCTAGACAGTGGTTCTCAACCTTCCTAATGCCGCGACCTTTTAATACAGTTCCTTATGTTGTGGTGAACCCCAACCATAAAATTATTTTCGTTGAGACTTCATAACTGTAATTTTGCTACTGTTATGAATTGTAATGTAAATATCTGATATGCAGGATGTATTTTCATTGTTCGCGACTCACAGGTTGAGAACTGCTGCTAGAGTAAGACTGCCTGGGTGTGAAATTTGCATTTGTTACTTACCAGTTGCATGGCTTCTTTCCAAACCATGTCACATCTCTCAGACTCCCATTTTTCATCTGGGAAAAAGATATAAAAAAAAAATAGTCCTGTCTCATGGAACTGTCATGGAGAAGGACTTAGCTCACTGTATGGCACTAAGGGCTCAATAAGAGTTAGCAATTGTACTAGTCAAGAACCTTTTGGTAGCAATGGGCCAAAAAACAGCTCAAAACAACTTAAGTACAGAAAAGCATTTATTGATTCATATGACATAGATGTCCCAGGGGCTCAAGCAGTATCAATAAGACTCATTCTTCCCCTCCTTCTCTTGATTCTGCTGTTGTGCTAACCAGTCTCTCAGATGGCTCCCAGTGATTCCTGCCTTCTGGTCATATATCCTTGTATCTTCCTCTCTCACACTATACTGGAGTTCGTTTGTGTTACCAGTAGAATATGGCAGAAGAGATAGTAAGTTGGTTCTAAGTTTAGGTTATAGAAGACACTGTGGCTTCCCTCTTAGTCAGTCTCTCTCTCTCTCTCTCTCTCTCTCTCTCTCTCTCTCTCTCTCTCTCTCTCTCTCTCTTCCCACCCCCACCCTGCCTTCGTCCCATCACTCACTCCGGGGGAATCCAGCTACTATGAGTGGACAGCACTAGGGAGATGCCCACACTGTAATGAATTGAAGTCTCCAGACAATAGCCGCATGAGTGCACCATTTTGGAAGTGAAGCCTCCAGCCCTCGTCCAGCCTTCAGACGACTGCAGCCGCCGATGACAACCTGAGTGCAACCTCATGAGATATCCTGAGCCAACACTACCCGTCCATGCCACCCCTAGATGCCCAGCCCTCAGACACTGGTGTGAAGTAATACTTGTGCTAAGCTGCTAAGGTTGGGGGTAGTTTTTTTATGTGGCAATAGAGTCATAATGTAACTGTCACTTTGATAGCTTCACTTGTAGGAGCTCTTCCCACAATGCAGTAGCCCTGTTCACTGCACAGGTGGATCCTCGTGAGAACTCTTGATGTCTCTGTGAGCCTCTGTCATCGAGATGCTTTCATCCTGCTGCACTCTACAGGGTCTCAGTGGTTCCGAGGCTGGAGTGTAACACACCCCTCTCCCTGGAGAATGGCCGACTCTGCTTGACAGAGACCATTGCAGTGTTACAGTGAAACATCGAGGATAACCTGTCCCAGGGTGACTTTCTGCATTTCCCAGGCACAAAACTGGTGGCAGCTTTTCTTGTTAAAGATGTGTTCAGGTTAGGCTTCACTGGACATTTTGTTAGACATCTTGCTAGGTTCTCAGGGTATCAGAACCTTCAGCAGGCTCTCAGATGAAGCCAGTTTTTCAGCCCCAACAAGATCAATTTAATTAGAGAAGTGGAGAGAGAGGCAGTTCCCCAAAGAGAGGGAGGGCATTGCTATCCCAGAAAAAGAGAGAGCTGCTGGGCAGACAGATGAAAGGTGACCAATACGTTTAAAAGTGTGTCTGTGATTGGTTGGTTCTGAGCTTGCGAGACAGGGAAAAAAATCATCTTTTCAACTCAAGTTGGCCCTGTTTTCACTAAAGAAAATTAGCTATTGCCCACCAAGGATGACATTTTTATAGAAAAATTAATTTTGAGCCAAATAAAATTTGAGACAACTACATGGATTCAGAGTTAGGAGGAAGATAGGGAGTTACTCAGCAAATTGGTGTCATTGACTCAAGATCTAAAAACTCTCAAATACGCAGTCTCTACACTGAATTTCATTGGGAATAGAGGGCGTCAGTTCCATTGGTTAAGAATATGTAGGTAATTTACATCGCAGGCAGTGTCATCTCAGAAGTAAGAGGGCAGGCATCAAATGAAGCTCCAAGAAATGCCAAAAACTTGGGATGGCCAGAGCTGAAAGGAAAGAACTCACCGCCTCTTCTGTCCTCTTTGCCCTCCTCACTTCCCTTCTTTGAGTAAACAAGTTGCTAAGGATTACGAATGTTTGGCAAAAACATTTCCCTTTGGAGGAAGAGGAAATTAATTTGGGGCTGGGATGAGGGGATTGTGGGACTCGTGAGCATGAAGCCAGGTGTTGATGATTTCCCGGCAAATATGAGAATTTATAATTAAAAACTGGCAGCCGCACTAAACAGCTTGCACCCTGTGGGAAAGCAAGGATGGAAAGGCTGGGTGGGATGAGAAGGCCTGATGTAACCACATTCCTTTGAATGAAAACCCTTTCCTGTAGGTGAATATTGTCCTGGGATACGGTGTTCCGTTCCTAATAAATTCCAACAGGCAAAGGCACACACATAGCACCCAGAGAAGGTCTTCAGATGACAGTTGTTCCTGCAAGTCAGGAAATAGAGCTGATTTCAATTCAAGTAGGTCTGTCTGTTCAGCAGGGTTCCCAGGTCCCTGTCATGGGGAAGTTATTTGCTGATTCATCTTGAAATTGGCAATTTTTCAATTTTCCATTGTACAGAGTTCTGCCTCTTTCTGGAGGAGTCTTTTTTTTTTTTTTTTTTTTTTTAATTATGACCTATGTTTCACTGCTTTAAAATCTAACAGGAAATGTTACTTGTTCCTAATTCCAATAAAGGGGGATGTTTTACCCTCTCAAATCAGAGTGTAGAAAAGCATAAGCCATAGACTTAGGTTTAGTGGCCTAGTTTTTTGAGACGGATTACTAAAACATGCATCCTTTTTAAAAGCCTTGCCAAATTTTAGCAATACTTCTTAGTTTTACACCTTGAAAGTGTAGATTCTGTTTTTGCCACTCCCTCAATGCTCACTTACATGTGCTCTTTTTTCAGATTTTTCAACATTTCTCCCCTTTTTTTCAGTAAGAAAGAAGATAGCTTCTAATACTCTTCAGTTACTTCTATTTTTTTTTTTTAAATTTTAGGTCAAATTTATTCTCATTCAATGGAGTGTATATGTACAATATTTACATTTTTTTCACTACACATCCTTTTTTTTCTTTTTCTTTTTTATTGCTTACAGTATTACAAAGGGTATTACATATGTGTCCCTTTTTTCCCCCCGCCCTTGACAGTCCCCTGGCCTCCCCTACCCCCCAGTGTCTTATGTCCATTGGTTATGCTTATATGCATGCATACAAGTCCTTTGGTTGATCTCTTACCCCCTTCCCCGGCCTTCCCGCTGCAGTTTGACAATCTGTTTGAGGCTGATCTTCCTCTGTATCTATTATTGTTCAAAAGTTTATAATGGCCTCTATTATCCATGAATGAGGGAGATCATGTGGTATTTTTCCTTCATTGACTGGCTTATTTCACTTAGCATAATGCTCTCCAGTTCCATCCATGCCGTTGCAAATGGTAAGAGTTTCTTCTTTTTTACAGCAGTTCAGTTACTTTTAAACAAATTCTTTCTGTTCATACGTGGGGTTCCACTCTTCCATTCTTGAGTCCTGGCTCTGGCCAGGTAACAAATGCCAGGATTTGGGGAGTGGAAAGGACCTTAGACACCACTAGTCCAAATCACAACTGGTGAAGGAATTCCTTCCACACCCTTGTCCCTCCCAGTTGGTCCTCTGCTTAGACACCCAGTGGTGTTTCTGTTTTGTAATAGAGATGAGCAGGATAGACTAGATACAGTCATCTGTTCATTTGTGCACTCACTCATCCATTTGACAGTTTTACTGAGCATCTTATTCATGCCAGGCAGGCTTTGTGTTGATGCTGAGGATAGAGTTCAGCAGAGTAGATATGGTCTCTGCCCTCATGGAGCTCCCAGTATGAGAGAGAGACAAGTAAGTGCATGGAACCTTTAACTTTTCATTTTTTAAAGGATGGGTTAGATGGTACATACTATATAATAGTATAATGAAATACTACTTGATCATAAAATACTAAAATCTTTTTGTTGTTGTTGTTAATCCTCACCTGAGGATATATTTCCATTGCTTTTCAGAGCGAATGGAAGGGAGAGAAGGGAAGAGAGAGAGAGAAACACCAATATGAGAGAGAGACACATCAACCCATTACCTCTTGTATGCATCCAAACTGGGGGTGGGGAGGAAAACCCAACCCAGGTACCTGCCTTTGACGGGAAATCAAACTTGGGACCCTTCAGTGCGCAGACTGATGCTCTAACTACTGAACAACACAGGCCAGGGCAAAAGAGTCAAATCTTGCCATCTGCAACAACATGGATGGACCTAGACCAGTGATGGCGAACCTATGACATGCGTGTCAGAGGTGACATGCGAACTCATTTTTTTGGTTGATTTTTCTTTGTTAAATGTCATTTAAATATATAAAATAAATATCAAAAATATAAGTGTCTGTTTTACTATGGTTGCTAATATCAAAAAATTTCTGTATGTGACACGTCACCAGAGTTAAGTTAGGGTTTTTCAAAATGCTGACACGCCGAGCTCAAAAGGTTCACCATCACTGACCTAAACAGTATTATGCTAAATGAAATAAGTCAGACAGAGAAAGACAAATATCATATGATTTCACTTCTATGTGGAATTTAAAGAACAAAATAAATGAACAAACAAACAGAAATAGACTCATAAATACAGAGAAAATACTGATGGTTGCCAGATGGGAGTTGGGTTGGGGGATGGGTGAAAGAGGTGAAGGGATAAAAAAGTACAAATTGGCAGTTACAAAATAGTCAAGGGGATCTAAAGTACAGTATAGGGAAAATAGTCAATAATATTGCAATACCTATGTATGGTGCCAGGTGAGTACTGGAAATATCAGGGGGAACACTTCGTAAAGTATATGACTGTCTAACCACTATGCTATAAACCTTAAACTAATATAAAATAATATTGAATGTAAACTAATACAAAATAATCCTATATAATAAAGGAGAAACATGTACATTGACTGTCCCTCAGCTACGCTCACCAACCAATTAGGAGTGAGTATGCAAATTAATCTGACAAAGATGGCAGGTTAATTTGTGTACACAGGCACCAGGCGGAGAGCAGAGTGGGAGAGCTGGCAGCCTGGGGGGACGTGGCTCCCTCGGTCACTCCCAGTGTGGGGAGCACCAGGAATGCTGGGAATCATAGTTCTGGTGGCAGTGGATCTCCTAGGCACTAGAGCAAAGTGAACCTGGAGCAAGTTACTATTGCGGGTGGGGGATGGAGGGAAAGCAAAGGTGAGAGACATAAGTAAAATCACAATGTCTAGGAAAAATTAAAGGGAAGATATCCTAAAACTTCCAGGAAATCTCCACCAATGAAGCAAAGAAAAAAAAAGCCTCTATTATTCAGTGAGCAACAGTCCAAACTGGGTTGGGGGGTCTCAGACAATTGCAAAGACAGACAGAAACTCCCAATTGTAGAGGGCTCCCCTGAGGGCTCCCAGATTGGAGAGGGTGCAGGTTGGGCTGAGGGGACCCTCCCACCCCCTACCCCCTACCCCAGGGGTGGGCAAACTTTTTGACTCGAGGGCCACAATGGGTTCTTAAACTGGACTGGAGGGCTGGAATAAAAGCATGGATGGAGTGTTTGCGTGAACTAATATAAATTCAAAGTAAACATCATTACATAAATGATGTAATGATTTATGTAATGATGTTTACTCCTCACCCCAACCCTCCACCCCCACTCATGAATCTTTGTGCACCAGGCCCCTAGTATTGAATATAATTGAAAAATAAAATTTAAATTGAAAAAGAAGAAAGTATGGGTTAGACCAGCCGTGGGCAAACTAAGGCCCGTTTGAAATGAATAAAACTAAAAAAAAAAAAAGACCATACCCTTTTATGTAATGATGTTTACTTTTAATTTATATTAGTTCACACAAACACTCCATCCATGCTTTTGTTCTGGCCCTCCAGTCCAGTTTAAGAACCCATTGTGGCCCTCAGTCAAAAAGTTTGCCCACCCCTGACCTAGATATTTCCAGTAGGGAATAGTCAAGTACTTATAATATATACTATTTGGCAAGATGATATAGCCTTAAAACTAACTTGGAAAGGGTTTTTATTGATTTCAGAAAACCTTTATTTCTAAGGTTAAATAAAAAAGTTGCAAATGCAGAAATGATGTTGAATATGCACTCACTCTATATATGCATATGTCTAGAAAATGTGAAAATTATATTAAAATGTTTTTATACTTTTATTAGATATATTATAAATATGCAGATAAATATACTTTTAGTATCTGTAATAATAAAAGCACAATATGCTAATTAGACCAGACAGCCGAACAACCTTCCAGATGTCAAAATGACAAGGATGAAGCCGCCATGGCAGGAGCTGAGGCAGAGTGGTTAGGGGCGATCAGGCAGGCAGGAAGAGTGGTGAGGGGTGATCAGGCAGGCGAGTGGTTAGGGGCTATCAGGCAGGTGAGCTTTTAGGAGCCAGTGGTCCCAGATTGCGAGAGGGTATAGGCTGGGCTGAGGGACACCCCCCCCCCCCATGCACAAATTTCATGCACTGGGCCTCTATTAATGTATATAAAGCCAACATCCATGTAAGCACAGCCACATCAAGGAGTAGAACATTTCCCAAAGGCCCCCTCCCATACCCCTCCCCTGATACAGCATGTACCATAATCTGCTCTCTCTCTTCCTCAGAGGGAAACACTATCCTGCCTTTTATGATCATCATTTTGTTGTTATTTTTTTAATATATAGTTTTATCACTGTATGTATTGCTAAGCAATTTAAGTTGGTTATGCCCAACTTTGAACTTTATATATGTGGAATCATATGTTCCCTGTCTCTTTTGCTTAGCATATGTTTCTGGAATTCGTCCTTGCCATTTTGTCCAGTTGTATGGATTCCTTTCATCGCTTTAGTGTTCCTTTGGATGAGTGACTACAGCACAGCTTACTTCTCCACTCTATGATGGGAGGGTGTTCGAGTAGTTTCCGGTTTGTGTCTATTAGAGAGAATGAGGCCACCGCTTGCCTTGCACACATACCTTGAATATGGTGTATTAAGCTTGTTTATTGTGTAAACCTCTGAGTGCACTTACTAGGTCATGGGAGATACTAGCTTTTTCTACCCTCCCAGTCCATTCTTCATTTTTCTCCGCCTTGCTCTGTATCCCTTTATGAACGGTAACACCAACCTGCTTTGCCTCCAGCTGGAGTTAAGTTTGGCAAAGTGGGGGGGGGGGGGTGGGCGCACAGCATAAGCTTGGAGGGTGGGCAAGGACAGTATCTGGAGTATGAAACCCCTCACGTCCTCGCTGCTGCCCACAGTGCTGGCCGCAGGGGTGCTGCATTTCTTCTCAGCTCTCACAGTGTCTGGTAGGACTCTTCCTTCCTGTTGTTGCTTCAGGCTTTGCAGTGAGAAAAGTCTCCATGGTTAGTTAGTCCCCAGTGGTTTACTATTTCTGTGGTTCTTTTATGCTGCTCACACCTTTGTAAACAATCCCTTTATTAAACTCTCTTCACTGACATACTTTTGAACATGCCATGTCTTTTATAGGTGTACAATTTAATGACATTTAATATACTCACCAAGTTGGGCATCCATTGCCACAACCAATTTTAGAACATGTTCATTACCCCATAAGAAACCCTGTAGCACTTAGCTATCACCCCTAATTACCCCACACTCCCCCAGATGTAGCCAATCACCAATCTCCTTCCTATCTATAGATTTTCCTATTCTGTATATCCTATATAATAAAAGAGTAATATGCAAATTGACCCTAACAGAAGAACCACTGAGAATGACTGGTCACTATAACACACACTGACAACCAGGGGGCAGATGCTCAATGCAGGAGCTGCCCCCTGGTGGTCAGTGCGTTCCCATAGGAGGACCTCTGCTCATCCACAAGCCAGGCTGATGGCTACCAGTACAGCAGTGGTAGCGGGAGCCTCTCCCGCTTCCTCAGCAGTGCTAAGGATGTCCGACTGCAGCTTAGGCCTGCTCCCCGCTGGTAAGTGGACAGCCCCTGAGGGCTCCCAAGCTGCCAGAGGGATGTCTGACTGCTAGCTTAGGCCCAATACCCTGGGGAGCCTGAGGGCTCCCAGACTTCGAGAGGGCACAGGCCGGCTGAGGGTCTTCCCCACTCCCTCCCCCCCCCACCCCCCGAGTGCACAAATTGTTGTGCACCGGGCCTCTAGTTTCATATAAAAGGAATCATACAATATGTGGTTCTTTGTCACTGGCTTCTTTCACTTAGCATAATTTTTATGGTTCATCCATACTATAGCATGTTTTAGTATTTCATGTCCTTTTATTTCCAAATAGTATTTCTTTATGTTATGTTAACATATCACATTTTATTAATCCATTCATCAGTCAATGGACATTTGGGTTGTTTTCACTTTTTGTGAAAAGTGAAATATTGCAATCAACAATGATGTACACAGTTTTATGTGGACCTAAATGTTCCTTTCTTCTGTCTTTCTTTTTCTTATTGGTTCATAGTTATTTATATAATCTGGTTATTAGTTCTTTGTCAGTCATATATGTTGCAAATTTTCTCTGACCAGTGGCTTATCTTTTTAGCCTCTTTATATTGTCTTTTCAAAAACATATATTCCTTATTGATTTCAGAGAGGAAGGGAGAGGTAGAGAGAGATGGAAATATCAGTGATGAGAGAATCATTATTGATTGGCTGCCTCCTGCATGCCCCCTATGGGGATTGAGCCTGAAACCCAGTCATGTGCCCTGAATGGGAATCAAACTGTAATCTCCTGGTTCATAGGCTGACATTCAACCACTCAGCAAAACTGGCCAGGCTATTGATGAATATAATTTCTTAATTATAAAGTAGCTAGGGGAGAAACCAAGATGGCAGCATAGGTTAATGCCGGAGATTGCTGCCTCGAACAACCAATTCAAGGGTACACCTAAAAGACGGAACGAACATCATCCAGAACCACAGGAAGGCTGGCTGAGTGGAAATTCTACAACTAGGAGGAAAGAGAATATCATACCCAGACTCAGAGGCGGCGCAGTGCTGAAGTGAAATACTCAGGTGCGGAGTGCGCGCGCATGGAGCGGGCTGGCGGCGGAGGGCGCAGTTGTGGTTTTCAATTGGGAGGGAATTTCAGACTCTGAGCTCCAGATCTGGGTGAGTCTCTAGGGACCCAGACTCAAACGGGAGAAGCGGGACTGTCTGGCTCCAGTTGGAACTCGAAGGCAGCTTTCTCTCCGAGGTTTGTAGTGGTTGCTGGGACTCTGTGAGGCAGAGCACCTAGGGACGGAACTGAGAGCAGCCATAACTGCTCCCTCCGCCCGCCCTGTTTGATCCCGTGTGACCTGCCCCGCCCAAGCCCTGCACAGAGCCATTTGCCAGATAGCCTCAGGCAAAGGCTAGATTAGCACCTCCCCAGAGGACAGAAGTATTCCCACTGCAGACACAGCTGACTCTCATAGCCAGTTGGCCTGGAGGTCAAATCCCCCCAGTATTAACTACAACAATCAAGGCTTAACTACAACAAGACTGTGCACAAAGACCACTAGGGGGTGCACCAAGAAAGCATAAAAAAAATGCGGAGACAAAGAAACAGGACAAAATTGTCAATGGAAGATATAGAGTTCAGAACCACACTTTTAAGGTCTCTCAAGAACTGTCTAGAAGCCGCCGATAAACTTAATGAGATCTACAAGAAATCTAATGAGACCCTCGATGTTATGATAAAGAACCAACTAGAAATTAAGCATACACTGACTGAAATAAAGAATACTATACAGACTCCCAACAGCAGACCAGAGGAGCGCAAGAATCAAGTCAAAGATTTGAAATGCGAAGATGCAAAAAACACCCAACTGGAAAAGCAAAATGAAAAAAGAATCCGAAAATACGAAGATAGTGTAAGGAGCCTCTGGGACAGCTTCAAGCGTACCAACATCAGAATTATAGGGGTGCCAGAAGATGAGAGAGAGCAAGATATTGAAAACCTATTTGAAGAAATAATGACAGAAAACTTCCCCCACCTGGTGAAAGAAATAGACTTACAGGTCCAGGAAACGCAGAGAACCCCAAACAAAAGGAATCCAAAGAGGACCACACCAAGACACATCATAATTAAAATGCCAAGAGCAAAAGACAAAAAGAGAATCTTAAAAGCAGCAAGAGAAAGAAACCCAGTTACCTACAAGGGAATACCCATACGACTGTCAGCTGATTTCTCAACAGAAACTTTGCAGGCCAGAAGGGAATGGCAAGAAATATTCAAAGTGATGAATACCAAGAACCTACAACCAAGATTACTTTATCCAGCAAAGCTATCATTCAGAACTGAAGGTCAGATAAAGAGCTTCACAGATAAGGAAAAGCTAAAGGAGTTCATCACCACCAAACCAGTATTATATGAAATGCTGAAAGGTATCCTTTAAGAAGAGGAGGAAGAAGAAAAAGGTAAAGATACAAATTATGAACAACAAATATGCATCTATCAACAAGTGAATCTAAGAATCAAGTGAACAAATAATCTGGTGATCATAATATAATCAGGGACATAGAAAGGGAATGGACTGACTATTCTTGGGGGGGAAAGGGGTGTGGGAGATGCGGGAAGAGACTGGACAAAAATCGTGCACCTATGGATGAGGACAGTGGGTGGGGAGTGAGGGCGGAGAGTGGGGCGGGAACTGGGAGGAGGGGAGTTATGGGGGGAAAAAAGAGGAACAAATGTAATAATCTGAACAATAAAGATTTAATTTAAAAAAAAAGTAGCTAAATTTGTCAATCTTTTTCATCCTAATTAATGTTTTTGGTGCCTATTTAAGAAATTTTTCCTACTCCAAGCAAATCAAGATATTCTTCTATGTGTTTTCTATAAATTATGTAGCTTAGATTTAGATTTTTAGCCCACCTAGATTTTTTATGATGATGGTGATGAATAATGGAGTTGTTCCAAAAGAAAAGCTTACATTTCTTTTGCCAAATTGACATCTAATTATACCATCACCAATTTATTGAAAATTTGCATTTCCTCATTGATTTATAGTGTAACTTTTATTATACTAGTAAGACTACTTTGCATGGGGCTAATATAACAGAATACTGTTATGCATGGGTCTAATAGAATACTAAGTTGATCCCTGAGTGATTGCCATTTTCTACTTTATACCTTTCTGCATTTTCCAACTTTTCCACACTAAAGATATAACATCTCTACAACTGGGAAAAATGTTTCTAGAAACAAGTTAGAAGTTGAAGATCAAGAGACAACAAAGGACACTTAGAGATCTTTAGACTCCTGACAAAGATTCATCTTCTGCTGCTTTCCCTACCTTTGTCCCATTATTTCCATTACCAGTGGCAAGTAGCCAAGAACCTTCTTGTATATGTATCTACAGCATAGAGCAGGGACAGCCTCCTGCCCAGTCCTTATCTGAATTCTCATAGCCGGTTTCTCTAGGTTCAGGCTGAGGTTACCTCTTCTGTCCATTAGAGTTGCATTTCTTCCTGAACTTTGCTGTAATTCAGGTCCAAATGCATGGCTTTAGGGGAAAATTAGCCTCTTTCTGAAATAGATTATTCCCTTTCAGTGTCCAGATTCTATTGACCACTTAATAATCCCCCAGGTGCTCTATTTTCCCTTCATTTTCCCTTCCTCCCATATTCTGCTTCTCATACACATGGTCCAGTTTTTGCTATAGTTGTTCTTCACTCTCTCTAGTGATGTTGTGCTCTAGATAGGGGCTCTAGGTAGGCTCCAGGTGAGTAAAGGTCAGACTGCCTGGGCTCAAATCCCAGTCCTATTATGTATTAGCTCTGTCCCCTTGGAGAAGTTACTTTACCACTCAATATCTTAATAAATTTCCTAGTCTGTGAAATGGTGATAGTTGTTATGATAAAATGAATTACTCCATTTAAATGTCTTAATAGTGCCTGGCATGTGCACATTCTCAATAAATGTGAGCTGTATTTATGGTTATTATCTAATCCTATGTAATAAAACTCTAATATGGAAATCAACCTAATTGTGGAACGACCGGTCACTATGACGTGCACTGACCACCAGGGGGCAGATGTTCAATGCAGGAGCTGCCCTCTGGTGGTCAGTGCACTCCCACAGGGGGAGCGCCATTCAGTCAGAAGCCGGGCTCACTGCTGGCAAGTGTATCAGCAGTGGCAGGAGCCTCTCCTGCCTCTGCGACAGCACTAAGGACTCCTTGACTGCCGTGGGGAGTGGGCTTAAGCTGGCAGGCGGACATCCCCTGAGGGGTTCCTGACTGTGAGAGGGTGCAGGCCGGGCTGAGGGACTCCTCCTCTCCCCCAGTGCACAAATGTCATGCACCGGGCTTCTAGTGCTTATATAAAAACCCACCTGCCTACTCTCAGGAAGCAGATATCATATATTTGAGCACATGTAGTAGCAAAGTATTCACCCTTGAAAAAGTTCAAAGCAAGCAGATGTAATAAGGTAGAACATTGCCATCTGTATCAATTGCTTTACATCACCATGAGGAATCTTCTCCTCCAGCTCCCCTTAAGCTAAACTCCTTTAAAGGCTACTTCAGAAGGCAGTAGGGCAGAGGTGTTTAGAAATTTGAGGGAGAGCACTGTGTTTGATATGTGGGTCAATATGGTACACAACAGGCACAACGTGCTGGAAAGTAGAAGCTTAAGTGGCAGAGGAGATGGTGATAATATAAACCTTCAGGATTTCAAAGAAATCCTAGGGACAGCATTTAATTTCAATCTAGGGTTGGGGATGGAGATAGGATTTGAGCCTCTTGTACCCAGATCTAAGGGGCAGAAACACCCCATCTGAGTTACTCAAGAGGTAGAGCCCAGAATGCCCTGCTGGCGCCACCTCTGCCAGTTGTTGGCTGCTAAGCAAGGTGCCATGAATCTTCCATTCTCTCCTCCCTGCTGTGCTCTCTCTTGGCAATGTTCCTTATGAATAGACCATATGGGCAGCTTTGGATCTTGTATTTGCTTTGGCTTGGTGGTTCCCAGCTTACTTCCTGCTAACATTCCTCCGCCGTCACCCCAGAATATGAGTCTCCCTCAGAGCCACCTGCTCCTTCTCTTCTCTGTACCCATAGCCTCTGCTCTCTGATTTCTCCATCAGCTACTTGGCTCTTGCCTGAGACTCAAGTCTAACTTCTGTTCAAATATTTTCCACCTGAACTTCTTTGGAGCAGATAGTGTTTCACCAAGGTGGGCCTTTGTTGGGATCGAAGGAGATTCAGGATGGTACTGGAAAAGTCAAGTTCATTTAACCAAATGACTTTTAAGTGAGACCAGGTACAATCTTTATTCCCATGTGTTCCTGTTCAAAAAGTATCAGACCCAGAGTAGAGACAATTATGGCCAAGGAGATAGTGCTGAGTTTGAGGCAAAAAGAAAACATCAACAAAACCAAACCAGCTTAGGAATGGACACAGGCTCATAGCTGGCACACAAGCCTTTAGATTCTCTCACATTTACCCTCTGGGCCTTCTTAACTCAGGCTGTTGGCCTAGCAAGAGCGTCAGGCCAGGCCACAGTCCAACACCAACACGTGTGCAAAACTGCCACACCCTACATGTGGTATGACATGTCCTAGCTACTCACCAACTACTCGCCGTTCATCTCCTCCAATGCAGCTTAGGTGGGGGCTTTCAGCTTCACTGGCTCCCCATGTTTTTCCTCATTTTATCCAGGTTTAGGGCTCCACAAAGAAACACATTTACCTACTTAAGGAGCCTCTTCCCTGGACTTTATCTTGGATGGACACCCCAACCACAAACACTTTAGTGAGATGGAGATGTGGGTTTAAATCCCAGTCCTACCATTTATTTGCTGTGTGATCTTGAGTGATGCCTTTTATATCATTTAACTATTTTCTCAATTGTGAAATGAAGCTAATGATACAAAGGGGTGTGAGAATTTAAAAAGATAACCCACAAATAAGGTGGGTGATTCCCTGAAAAGCATTCTTGGTCATACTGGGACAGGAAATAGGATTGTTGTTATGTATGGAGAGGCGGCCCCTTCTACACCATTGTCAGGCATAGGAAGCATGGTGGTTAGCTGAACTGGGAAAAATAACTGTGAACTCAGAGTGCTGTGTACTAAGAGCCGAGCCCTAGGACTTGGTGTTTGTCTAAGGGCCCTTGCCTTTAGGTGACATGGACAGAGGACAGTGGAGCATAGCAGGTGCACTTCTGACATCCATAGTGCTTTGGACTTGTTGCCATGGCTGGAAATGCCTTTTTGGAAGGGTCTAGTTCCTGGAATGGGCAGAGGCCACCGCAGACACCAGGTCATTGATTTCATCGAGGGACTGTCTCTAGGCAGGTTTGGGGGAATCCCAAATAGTGACCACTGACAGTGGCCACCACAGCCAAAACGGATGAGGCTCCTTGGCTGACTAGGTGATGTTTGGGTTTTATGCCTTAAGGCTGTACTCACCTGAACTGACCCTTTGGACAGACGAAGCCTTCCTGGGGCCTGGGGGCTCTTACATAGACATAACACGATGCACAGGCATTTACTGTTCATGTGCGAGAATGTGAGCTCATTTCACATCCTGAGCTGGTGAATCGGCTACATTTGCAAAGTGGTTAGCACGCTGCCTGGCACATTCCAAGGGCCCCATAAACGATGCTCATTACTATGGAGCACACGTGCCACAGCAGCCAGAGGGCAGAGGAGCGCTCCTTGGCAGCTGACGCTCCCTATGGGGAGGGCGGCGGCTTAGGAGCTGGGAAAGGAGAGTGGAATCTTTTAGCAGCTGACACATACCCAGTCACTCCAAGGAATCTCCCATCCCAGCAAAGAAGTCTGACCCGATTTGCTTGGCCCTTCTCCTGAGACTCTGTTTCCAGCTCCGGATCCGAGCTGGGAGCATCTCTCCTCTGAGCTGGCTGTGGTCGGGAGGCAGAGGAGGTGGCCTGGGGCTTGCCCAGACTTGGGAGCCTTGAGCACTAGCTCATCTTCTCCAGAACTCCCTGGGGGTCTGGCGGTTGTGAGAAAGGGAGGGATACAGGGTGTGGGGCACCTCGCGTGGTCAGGGAGGCCTCCCCTCCCTTGGAACATGCAGCAGCCAGACCTGGGGCTCATCGGGTTGTTTATCGCCTTCACTGTAGGGGAGGACATGCCCACGTAACAACACTTTGCAAGCTGGAAAGATCTTTCCAAATGTACAAGACCTCGGCCTGGGATTTAGCTGTAGGACTTCTCGAATCTTAGAGCACAGGGTCCTTCGTCAGTTCTCTCAAAAAGGGATTCACATTGGGGTGGAAGTGCCCCATTAGCAAACCTTGGGTTCCATATTTTTACCCAGGAGCCTTTCTGTGTCCCTTAAAGAAACCAGAAGAATGGAGAGTGACATGGGGTGGGCCATCTAAGTCATTGATTCCCATGGAATCTGATGGCTGGAAGCACAGGGGATGGGCTCGGAGGAGGGAGAAGGGGGGCAGGTGGATGTGGGAGGTCACCCAGGGCAGCTTTGAGGCAGAACCTTACCGCTACCTTTCCCAGCTGTGCCAGCTGAAGCACAGAAGCCTCACCAACTTGCCCAGATCCACCGCCCTTCCTGACGCTGCCTTTGGTCCTGGTGGTCTTTTATAAGCTTAAAAGATGTTACTTTTCTTCTATGTTATTATTCTCAGCCACCAAGGCAAAACTGCATTCTATAATTGCTAATTTCACATTCACCCAGTTCATTCAGCTGTTTATTTTTACTTCTCCCACCTTCCCACAGGGTCCTGCATCCCACGGCCACTGAGGCTTTAAGACAATGATGGTGAACCTATGACACGTGTGTCAGAGGTGACACATGTACTCATTTTTTTGGTTGATTTTTCTTTGTTAAATGGCATTTAAATATATAAAATAAATATCAAAAATATAAGTCTTTATTTTACTATGGTTGCAAATATCAAAAAATTTCTATATGTGACATGGCACCAGAGTTTAGTTAGGGTTTTTCAAAATGCTGACACGCCGAGCTCAAAAGGTTCGCCATCACTGCCTTAAGACGTCACCCATCCCCGGGACTTTGAGTCCCAGTCGCACTTGCTTTACCTTTCCCTCCTTTACCCAAGGTCTTACACAGGTCCTCTTCCTGTTCGTCTTCCCTAACTTCTTCCATAACCCTGTCTTCTCAGTGTCCGTACACAGCGGACCGGGTAAAGGTGGGAGATGGAGCTGAGGAGAGAGGAGACTTTCCTTAGGTCACTCAGCAGAACTGCAGGGAACAGGACGCTCCCCTCACTGTGTCTTAATCCACTCCCTCCCTCCCCCTGGCTGAGGCCTGGCACCTGCACTCCTGGAGGAGCTCATTCTTTCAACAAGTGTCTGAGACAGAAGCTTCAGGCCTAAATGCCCATGAAGATCAGAGGCATTGGCCAAATGGCCAAGTAGTCATAAATGAGGATGGAAAAGGGGCTGATCTGTCCCACCACCTGAGACAATCCTGTGCACTCCTGCTGGGTTAGCCCTCCCCAAACAGCCCCTGTATTCAAACTGGTCTGGGCAGGTATTCTAGCCCATCTGTGACCACAACCTCATGACCCTGCTCCTCGCTTTCCAAGCCATACCTGCCAGCTGGTCCTACTGCTCACTCTGTGCTTGCCCACATCAGTGCCCTTAACAAGATATTCTCTCTGTAACAGCCCAGCATGGCTGCCACATCTCCAAGAAGCTTTCACCTGCGTCCCTGATGGAAATGCTTTCACCACCTCCGCTATATATGCCCTTCCCAAGTTTTAGGGCTTCTTTTGTGGAAAAGATACAAGTTACAAGAGTCAAGGACCTTACAACTCCTTTTAGGTAATGAAAAGCCCCACGGTTGACAATGAAACTGGAAGGCCTTGGATATCCCCCTCTTGGTGCATTTTTCAAAAGCCCATCCTTGTCCATAGAACATACACAAGTCATCATTTCTGAGCCATTGCTAAGTTCTGGGTGCTGAATAGCAAAACACAGCATGCAAAACATGGTCCCTGGCCTGTGTGAGTTTACATTTTGAGAAGTCCCTGGGAAGCATACAGCCTGCATCAGCTGAAGAGTACTTATGAGCCCTACTTTTTTTTTTTTTATTGATTTAAAAGGAGAATAAGAGAGAGGGAGAGAGAGAGACATCAATTTGTTGTCCCACTTGTTTATGCACTCATTGGTTGATTCTTGTACGTGCTCAGATCGGTGATAGGACCTGCAACCTTGGTGTATCAGGGCACCACTGTAACCAACTGAGCTTATAGGGCTTACTGCAGGGCCCTATACGCCGACTTTTCTCAGAGCTGCCCTCCCCTGGCAGCTTAGATGCCACTGCATGTGGTTCACCTTGTAACTAGGCCCCATAGCATGGCCGTGATGCATCCTTCCCTTCCCAGCTTTGCTTGTTTGCCCTGGTTCTTCTCAGCCAGAATGTCTTCCTCACCCACTTTCAGCACCTACTCAGGTTCCCTTCCTTCCGCTCCAAACACCTGCCCCCCTCCCCCCACTTCTCTGAACTTTTTTCAGGAACTGTAATGTAGCGCCACATAATTTAGCTCTCCCTCATATGGCCCAGAAGTGTGACACTTAGTGGCTTTGGGGTTTGTGGCAGGGAGAGAGGTAGGTGGCAGCCAAAGGTGTTCTCTCTCCTTCCAGCAGGGCAGGTTGTTTCTGGGACACAGCTACCTAGTCACTCCATTTCCCAAGAAAACTATGGTCCGTGAAGGGAAAGTGAACTGTAATGCGTTTGGAGGGGGTTGTTACAGTATCTCCCAGGCCGTCATCACTCACCTCCCTCTTCATCCGCAAGCTCAGAAGCCAGGCATTGGGATAGCACAGCTTCAGGGGGGAAGGGGCCTGGATTCCCGAGTTTTCACCTGGACAATAACCTCCCGGGAGAGCCAACCAGGAACACCTGTAGACTTCAGGCAGGAAATAAACTTTTATTAGACTGAACCACTGAGATCTTCCCTGATGAAAACAGAGTTAGATAATTTAGGACTGAATCCATCTCTGCCACTTGTTAGCTGTGTGATGCTGGGATGACCACTTGCCCGCCCTGGGCCTCCGACTCTCCATTGATAAGAAGGGGTTAACAGTACCTAACTCTTCAGAATGGTTATGAGACATAAATAAGATACGTCTGAAGTTCATGGGACATTGTAGAAACCACATTTTCCCTGTAACGTGTGTGTGTGTGTGTGTGTGTGTGTGTGTGTGTGTGTGTGTGTGTGTACAAGCACTCCCATGCAGTGGCTTCATGTGTGTTCCATCTTGTCACTAGATTTTAAATCCCTTGCATAGCTCTTTAATGTCGCAGACCCCTTCTGCATTTGCCATAAAGCTTAGCACAGTGCAAAACACAGAGAAGGTCTCAATAAATATTTACTAAAAGCCTAACTATCTTGGTTTAAAACAAGCAAAACTAACTTCCTTTGCCACCTATTTGATGATTTCCCCTCTTGGGCCACCACCACCCACCCCATCACACAGCTCCCTTCATTCTCTTCCTCCAAGACCCTCTCCTGCTGGTCTAGTTCCCTCTGCTTCCCACCCTCCCTACCCTATAAAGTGTATTTTTTTGTAAACTTGTTACTCAGTCAGTGAGTAAATGGGTGTATCTATTTGGATCAAAGTCCTTTTGTGGTTTGTAACCAATGGAGCAGAAGCCAGACAGGGAAGGGAGGGGCAGGTTATTGAGGTCTTTGGGAACAGACTGTGAGGGAACCATGCTGGAGGTGGTCTTGCTTCATATTTTATAAACAAGCTATAGACATGAGATGTATGATGAAATCTCTAAGTTGGGAGGTGTTGCTAAAGCATTTCGGCCCAGGATAAAATATTAAGTTGATGAGGATCAACCATCTCATCAGGTTGGTATGTTGAGTCTTTGGGAATTATGTCAATGTGTTTTTAAAAAGAGGACACATTTTTAAAGAATAAGAGCAATGAAGGAATAATGGATTATCTCAAGTGAGTTTAGCTTATTTAAAAAATATAACACAGAATCTGTTCTCCACTATTGAAGAGGCAGTTGAAGTTCCTTTCAAGTCTGATAATGTTTGACATGCTTTTTACATATAAATATAATTCCTAACCTCTTCTGACAAATATTCTGATGATATTAGATAAAGAATAAATACCCATTAGGAGGAAAACTTTTTTTGAGGCCCCATTTGATTGAAATGGATGTCTTTCTTTATATTCCGCACAGAATATTTATTACATGCATTGAATGCAATAAAACACTTAAACTTATTTGGAATTGGAATATTTTGTATATCACATCCTTTGTGTCCTCTGTAATCTGATAGTCCTTCACACAAGAAGTACGTGGGAATGCAGTTGAGCGTGCTTATTCAAAATACATTTTAAAGTTCCTTTTTCTGACTCATATTGGCAACAACATCCCACTTTTCTGTAGTTCTTGTTTCATCTTCAGTTTTTCTTTTGTGGTTTTCTGAACAACAGCAAAAACACTCCTTGGAAAGCATATTAGAGGCTTAAATTTTAGGCAACAGAGCGCAGCGCCATTCCTGGTAAATGCACTGTGCTATCATTCCAGTGTCGCAAGGCCCAGTGACAGAACCTGGAGTCAGGTCAGGGGCTGGGTGGTGGCCTGGCTCCGAATCTCGCTGTATTAACTTGCACACTCTTAGCAGAAACTGATACTTTCTGGAAAAGATAATTTCCACTTTTACTCCAGAGAACTATCACTTCAGAAGAATGAATTTACCTTTTCCAGTTTTGTAAGGTGGTATGAGGAAATTTGAGTTAACTGGGCCATAGTTCTGTTTTAGATATTTTTAAGGGGCTTCCCTGATGTTTTCCTATGAACAGACTTCACATTAGAGATGTTGGCTCCCTGAGACTGAGAACTACCCAGTCTGGAGGCAAAAATTACAATCTTGCCAAAAGGCTAGTGCGTGTGACAGTGATGGGGTAGGTCAATGAGTCTAGGCAACCACCTGGCGACATCCACACCTCCTTGCAGCTTGATTGCTCCCTATTGATGCTGCACCCCAAACTCCAATGAAAAGACACAGTTTGCAGAGTCAGAAAATGTCAAGGTTCATGTGATTGTGATAATCCAACAACATATAGACCAGCAGTGTTAGCAGCGGTGGAATGCATCTCAGAACTACAGGATGAATTTCCCCAAGTGGCCGTTCACAATGGGCCTGAGACTGAGAGCAGGGGTTTCAGCCTTGGCTGCAAACTGGAATCCCTTGGAGAGCTCTCAACACCAACCGTGACTGGGCCTCAACTCCAGAGCTTCTAAATCAATGGGTCAGAGGAGCAGCCCAGACACTGGGGTTTTCAAAAGTTCCCTGAGTCATTCTATTTTTTTTTTTTTTTAATTTTTTTAATATATTTTTATTGATTAAGATATTACATATGTGTCCTTGTCCCCACGTTACCCTCTACCCCCCGCCCCCGCTCATGCCCTCACCTCCCCCCCCCCCCGGTTGTCCGTGTCCATTGGTTAGGCCTATATGCCTGCATGTAAGTCCTTTGGTTGATCTTTCCCCCTTACCCCCACCATCCCCTACCTTCCCTCCAAGACCCGACAGTCCAATCAATGCCTCCCCGTCTCTGGATCAGTCCTTGTTCATCAGTTTATGTTGTTCATTATATTCCACAAATGAGTGAGATCATGTGGTATTTATCCGCTCTCCAGTTCCATCCATGCTGTGGCAAATGGTAAGAGTTCCTTTTTCTTCTTCCTCTTCTTAAAGAATACCTTTCAGCATTTCATATAATGCTGGTTTGGTGGTGATGAACTCCTTTAGCTTTTTCTTATCCGTGAAGCTCTTTCTCTGACCTTCTATTCTGAATGATAGCTTTGCTGGATAAAGTAATCTTGGTTGCAGGTTCATGCTATTCATCACTTTGAATATTTCTTGCCACTCCCTTCTGGCCTGCATGGTTTCTGTTGAGAAATCAGCTGACAGTCGTATGGGCACTCCCTTGTAGGTAACTGACTGTCTTTCTCTTGCTGCTTTTAAGATTCTCTCTTTGTCTTTTGCTCTTGGCATTTTAATTATGATGTGTCTTGGTGTGGTCCTCTTTGGATTCCTTTTGTTTGGGGTTCTCTGCGCTTCCTGTACTTGGAAGTCTATTTCTTTCACCAGGTGGGGGAAGTTTTCTGTCATTATTTCTTCAAATAGGTTTTCAATATCTTGCCCTCTCTCTTCTTCTGGTACCCCTATAATTCTGATGTTGGTACGCTTGAAGTTGTCCCAGAGGCTCCTTACACTATCTTCATATTTTTGGAATCTCTTTTCTTTTTTCTTTTTCAGTTGGGTATTTTTTGTTTCTTTGTATTTCAAATCTTTGACTTGATTTTTGGGATCCTCTTGTCTGCTGTTGGATCTCCGTAGATTATTCTTTATTTCAGTCAGTGTATGCTTAATTTCTAGTTGGTCCTTTTTCATGTCCTCCATGGTCTCACTATACTTATTGAGGGACTCATTAAATTTATCGGCGGTTTCCATAACATTCTTGAAAAACCTTATAAACGTGGCCTTGAACTCTATATCCAGTCGTTTGCTTTCCTCCATTTCTGCCATTTGTGACCTGTTTCTTTGTCTTCGCATTTTGGCTGCTTCCCTGTGTTGATAGAGTGGCTTTGTGTGCTAGGTGTCCTGTAGGGCCCAGTGGCTCAGCCTCCCCAGTTACCTGAGGTGGACACTCTTGGTGCACCCCCTCGTGGGCTTTGTGCACAGTCTTGTTGTAGCTATGCCTTGGTTGTTGTAGGATCACTGGGAGGAATTGACCTTCAGGGCAATTGGCAGCGAGAATCAGCTGTGTCTGCAGTGGGAGAACTTCTGTGCTGGAGACACCCTTCTGGGGCAAAACTTGCTTCAGTGGGGCTTTGGTGCTCACTGAGACTGTACCCTGAGTGTGTCCCTTATGGATATGAGGAGTTGTGATCTGGATGGTTCCCCTCTGACCACTGGGTACAGTGGCTCTTGGGTCTAAGGAGGTGCTAATTTAGCCTCTGCCTGAGGTTACACAGCAGGAACTACGAAGAGAACTGCAGATTCCCCTTCCTTTTTTTTGGAGTTTGGAAGTGCCCTGATGATGCTCAGCTGTGTAGCAATGCAAGCCACTGTGGGGCCTTGGGCCTTCTCTTGGAAGCTCTGGGTCTATCTGGCCCGGCTGCTGCGGTTAGGTAATTACAGGTTGCAAATGGCCGGGGCATTCATATGCAAAAGCCTCTGCCGCAGCCTGGGCGGGGCGGGGTCTCAAGAAATCAAAGGGCGGAGAAAGTAGCTATGGCAGAGCCTCAGCCCTGCCCTAAGGAGTCGCGAGTCCCAGTGTCCCGGCAATGGCTGCAAGCACCTCTGAGGGAAAGCCGCTCTCAAGCTCGCCCGCTACCAGACAGTCCAGTATCTCCCCGTATGAGTCCTGGGTCCCCAGAGACTTCCCGGAACCGGATTTCAGAGCCGTCGGGAGCTTGTGTCTCCCTCCGGATTCAAAAAGACAGCCGCGTCCTCAGGTGCCAGACCCTTTCCACGCACGCGAGCCCCCGTACCTCTGCACTCCACCTCCGCAGCTCCTCCCGCTCGCAGTGTGCTTTTCTTTCCTTCTAGTTGTAGAATTTACACTCAGCCAGCCCTCCTGTAGTTCTGGATGATGTCCACCTTGTGTTTTTGATGCATTTATCGATTGTTGTGGGAAGCAGCAATTTCCCGGTGTTTATCTATGCCGCCATCTTAGTTTTCCTCCCGTATCACATTTATTGATTTGTGAATATTGTACCAGCCTTACATCCCTGGAATAAGTCTCACTTGGTCATGGTGTATGATCTTTTTAATATATTGCTGGCTGTGATTTGGTAATATTTTGTTGAGGATTTTAGCATCTATGTTCATCAGGGATATTGGCCTGTAATTCTCTTTGTAGGGTTTTTTTTTTTTTAATTAAATCTTTATTGTTCAGATTATTACATTTGTTCCTCTTTTTTTTCCCCCCCATAACTCCCCTCCTCCCAGTTCCCGCCCCACCCTCCGCCCTCACTCCCCACCCACTGTTCTCATCCATAGGTGCACGATTTTTGTCCAGTCTCTTCCCGCATCTCCCACACCCCTTTCCCCCCCAGGAATAGTCAGTCCATTCCCTTTCTATGTCCCTGATTCTATTATAATCAACAGTTCATTCTGTTCATCAGATTATCTATTCACTTGATTCTTAGATTCACTTGTTGATAGATGCATATTTGTTGTTCATAATTTGTATCTTTACCTTTTTCTTCCTCTTCCTCTTCTTAAAGGATACCTTTCAGCATTTCATATAATCCTGGTTTGGTGGTGATGAACTCCTTTAGCTTTTCCTTATCTGTGAAGCTCTTTATCTGACCTTCAATTCTGAATAATAGCTTTGCTGGATAAAGTAATCTTGGTTGTAGGTTCTTGGTATTCATCACTTTGAATATTTCTTGCCACTCCCTTCTGGCCTGCAAAGTTTCTCTTGAGAAATCAGCTGACAGTCGTATGGGTATTCCCTTGTAGGTAACTGAGTTTCTTTCTCTTGCTGTTTTTAAGATTCTCTCTTTATCTTTTGCTCTTGGCATTTTAATTATGATGTGTCTTGGTGTGGTCCTCTTTGGATTCCTTTTGTTTGGTGTTCTCCGAGCTTCTTGGACCTGTAAGTCCATTTCTTTCACCAGGTGGGGGAAGTTTTCTGTCATTATTTCTTCAAATAGGTTTTCAATATCTTGCTCTCTCTCATCTTCTGGCACCCCTATAATTCTGATGTTGGTACGCTTGAAGCTGTCCCAGAGGCTCCTTACACTATCCTCGCATTTTTGGATTCTTTTTTCATTTTGCTTTTCCGGTTGGGTGTTTTTTGCTTCCTCGCATCTCAAATCATTGACTTGATTCTTGCGCTCCTCTGGTCTGCTGTCGGGAGTCTGTATAATATTCGTTATTTCAGTCCGTGTATGCTTAATTTCTAGTTGGTTCCCCAATATAAGATCGAGGGTCTTATTAGTTTTCTTGTAGATCTCATTAAGTTTATCGGCGGCTTCTAAACAGTTCCTGAGAGACCTTAAAAGTGTGGTTCTGAACTCCACATCTTCCATTGACAACTTTGTCCTGTCTCTCCGTCTCCGCATTTTGCTATGCTTCCTTGGTGCACCCCCTAGTGGTCCTTGTTCGAAGTCTTATAGTTAAATCTTGATTGTTGTAGCTAATTCCAGGGAGGGTTTGACCTCCAGGCCAAGTGGCTATGAGAATCAGCTGTGTCAGCAGTGAGAGAACTTCTGTCCTCTAGGGAGGTGCTAATCTGGCGTTTGCCTGAGGCTATCCGGCAAATGCCTGTGTGCAGGGCTTGGTCGGGGCGGGTCGCACAGGATCAACAGGGTGGGCCGGAGAGAGCAGTTATGGCGGCTCTCAGTCCTGTCCCCAGGGGCTCTGCCTCTCTGAGTCCCAGCACCCGCTACAAAGCTGGGAGAGAAAGCTGCACTCGCTCTGACCGAAGCCAGACAGTCCCGCTTCTCCCGTTTGAGTCAGGGTCCCTAAAGACTCGCCCGGATCTGGAGTTCAGAGTCTGCGACTCCCTCCCGATTGAAAACGCCAACCGCGCCCTCCGCCGCCAGCCCGCTCCGCGCACTCCGCACCTCAGAATTTGACTTCAGCACTGCGCCTCCTCTGAGTGTCCGTATGCGTTTCTCTTTCCTCCTAGTTGTAGGACTTCCACTCAGCCAGCGTTCCTGTGGTTCTGGGTGATGTCCCTTCCGTTTTTTGGTTTCACTTTTGAAGTAGTTGTTCAGAGCAGCAAACTCCGGCGTTAACCTATGCCGCCATCTTGGTTCTCCCCCCTGAGTCATTCTAATGTGCTGCTAAGGTTGATGTGGAGTCTTTGTAGTGAAAAAAAGTGGCTCTATATGAACTACCCTAATATAATGACTCTAGACAGCCCGGACAAATATGCATATGTATAAATCCTATCTAATAGAAGAGTAATATGCAATTAACCATCACTTCGTGATAAAGATGGAGGCACCCACAGCCAATAAGGAGGGAATATGCAAATTGATGCAACAAGGCCAGAGGCGGAAGGTGGCTCCAGGAGGAGCAAAGGTGGTGCCACAGCCAGGGGAAGGAAGGCCTATTCTTTCACGAATCTTCGTGCATCAGGCCTCTAGTATACATATAAGTGTATAAATATAACAGATATATAACAAATAACTTTAAAATATCAGTGGCTAATGCAATAAAGTTTATACCTTGTGAGTGTGGATGATTGACTTGAGAGAGAGAGACAGAGAAAAACGGCGATTTGTTGCCCCACTCATTTATGCACTCATGGTTGATTTCTACATGCACCCTGACTGGGGATCAAACCGGAAATCTTGGTATATTGGGGCAACACTCTAACCCAGGGTTGGGCAAACTTTTTGACTCGAGGGCCACAATGGGTTCTTAAACTGGACCGGAGGGCCGGAACAAAAGCATGGATGGAGTGTTTGTGTGAACTAATATAAATTCAAAGTAAACATCATTACATAAAAGGGTACGGTTTTTTTTTTTTAGTTTTATTCATTTCAAACAGGCTGGATCCGGCCCACGGGCCGTAGTTTGCCCACGGCTGCAACCAGTTGAGCTACCCGGCCAGGGCAATGTATTTTTTTGCTAGACCTGGAAATGGCATATAGCACTTCTCCTGACATATCAGTGGTTAGAATCCATCACCCGACCACAGCCTAACTGCAAAGGAAGTTAGGGAATGTCCTTTTATGGGCCCGAGGGTGAAAAGTAGGGTCGGTGAGCATCTAGTCAGTTTCTGCCTTATGTTATTACTATGAAAATATTTATAACTTCATCATTTGGCATGTGTTTATAACACCCTTATTTAAGAACCATGGGCTTAGGGTTTGTGTCAACATTTAAAATTAACTTTATACATTATATTTGTCTTACATTTATAGAATCAATGAAGCTCTAAAGGACCTTTCAGTTGTAATTTCAATAAAAATTGTTTTGAAGGCCGTGAGTAGAGACCCCAGGCTGTCCAGCTCTGCTTTAACCCAAGCAGCTCTGCTTATATTTTATATGTTAGGTTTAATTAGGGTAAGTTTCATTTAAACACAGGAATCTAACTCTAAAAGTGCATTCACCACTGAGAATTGCCATGTTTCAGCACTATGTATGGTAGAATGCTGTTTCTAATTTTGATGATTCATAAAGATCTAGACATGGGTCTTTTAGATGTCAAAGGTGAATCTACTCCAGAGCCATATCTTGCCCCTGTCTCCTAGGACGGTGGGATGTGAGGACACCTAACCCTGCCTCCTCCTTCAGAAGCCTGCCAAGCCTAACCATGTTCCCACCAAAGATACAACTGGGGGAGACTGCTCGGCACCCCCTTGTTTTAAAGTTCCTGTAGGATAGAAACCTGGCTTCTTTCACCTTTGTCCTTAGTGCTTCATGCAGGTGGCACAAGGAAAGTGCGCAAAAAACATTTGTTGAGGAAAACAAAGAAACGGGAGGAGAGGAAGAGGTCACACAACAGAGAGAAGAAATGGTTTGCTCTTCTGTATGGGTTTTTCCTATTTTCACTTCTTCCAACCTCAGTCATTGATCCATTCAACACATAGTCAGTGCCTACTGTGTGCCAGGCCCTGAGCTGGGCAATGGAGCTATGAGGACAAAGCAGACTCTTGTCACCCGAGCTCTCAAATGACACCGAGGAGGCAGCAGTGACAAGCATTTACTGGGGGAAGGAGGCTGAGCAAGGGGCGGCTCAATTCTTCCCTTCGTGTCCACTCTGTAGCTGGAAGAGCAGAGAGGAGCCTGGACCTTAACTCACAAGTGTGATTGTAGCTTCACAGGTTCCTTTTTCTCTCTCATATATTGTATCTTATTTGTTCTTTGGACATGCACAGTGAAACGAGTACGTGCTATGTCATCAGAAGGCCTGGGGCTTTTAGTCTCAGTCGTACCTCTTTAAGGAGAGAGACCTTTGCAAGACACCTGCATTCATGCACAACGAAGATTATAATTACCCAGGATTGAGGTGAGATTCAGAGGAGCACCGTTCACAGTGCTTTTTAAACTAGAGGTGTTAGATGTTTAAATATCTATGTATCCATCATCCATCTATCGCAGGCAATACGGACCCCTGTAGGCATCTAGGGAAGGTGTTATCATTAATCCTAAAATACTGATGAGGAAAACAAGACTCAGAAACATCCAGTTGCCCTGGCTGAATAACTTAGGGAATAAGCTCTGGACAGAGCTATCTGACCTCAGATTCCCTGCAGAGTCGGGACTCTGGATCAAGAGCGCCTAGAGACCTCAGGACCGGACTGAACTCTCAGCAAACCTTCTTATAAGACAAGAAGTCAAAATTCTGTGAACCAAGTATCACAGACCTTGAGGCCAAGAGCATCAGCCTTTAAGAATGGTGGCCCCACTTCCATGCCCTTTCCCAGGGGATATGGGGTCAGTGTGGGTGGGGTTGGACCCACGGGGCACGATTGGGAGCCATGTGCTCCTGGGAAGCTGGCTCTGCAGCGGCCGGACTCTTGGGCTCACTGATTACTGTGAAGGACCCACAGGTGAGCCTGCTGTGGTCAATCTACAAACGTGCAGGCAGCAGCGGGCCCTGGAGGAGCTTGTCCCCCTACCTGGGATCACTGGAGTTGGATCACAGGACTGTCCCGGAGAGGTGCAGTGAACATGCTGAAGGGATATAATGAGGAGCAACTGAAGACAGAAAGGCTGAACAACACATGACCGTGATTTCATGCAGCAACAAAAATACAGAGACACCAACCCAATCCAGCTTGCCAGGCCTTGAAATCCTGACATGTCAGGGTCCCATTAATCTTTCCGGACAGGTCTGGCCTTTTACCTGGCAGAGCTGTTGGGGGCACCCAGAGCGGGCTTACCACGCAGACACAACAACACAGGCCTGTGACCTCTTTCTCTCAATAGCTGGTGGGCTCCCCGGGATCAGTGATTACCATCAGGATGTTTTCAAATGTCTCTATTTCCAGGAGAAGCAAAAGCGGAATCATTTAGGTTTGATTTCAGTCTTCCCCCAGAGAGAATTTTAAAAAGGAACCAGACATATTCTGATTTCTACAACTCGCCATGCAGCTGCAAAGCCCGCATCAGGTGGGCTATGGACACGACCCAGAACCTGTTGAACAGAGCAGCTGCTTTCTGCTAACCTTTTCTACCTCAGTGCTGCTTAACTTCGAACCTGAGCTAGGATTTCAGAAATGCGCTAGCTGACACTATACCCCACCCTTAAGAGGCCAAAGGGAGCAGAGAGAGGTTACTGCTGCATTTATTCATGAAATGGGAAAAGTCACAGGGATCAAAAATAACAATGAGTATTACTTTACATGGAACAAAAATAACAATGGACAGAGAGCATGGAGTTGAGCTCCACTGAGTTTGCTCAGTTAAAAAGGATGCACCTTCCACTGTCCAAGGGTAAAAATGAAACTGACATCCATTTGCAGAGGTCATAATTCAGGCTTAAATCAAGGATGCAAAACAGCCCGTGTCCTAAAAGGAGGTTTCTGATTTTGTTTGCCAAAAAAGCCATTTTGGAATCATTAGCAGTTAGTTGAAATAACAGATTCTGTGATATTGCCAGGACCTGCCAAATGTATGTCGGATGTCAAATGCACAAGACCCTCATGTTTACACAGACATTTGTGAGAACGTTAGAACCTTTCATTGAGACTCAACCCTGTAAGTGAACCCAGTCATGGATACGCGGAAATTTGCAAAATCAAATTCACAGCCTTCTTGTTTCTAATTCTCAGAAGAATACTGAGAATCCTTTCTTAACAATACATAGTTAGGCTCACATTGGGTCTCACAAGTTTAATGAAGTAAATTAGTTACCCCCCGCCCCCCTTTTTAAAAACAAAGCATTATTTAAAATTGGCAAGCATTGATCAGACCGTCAAACCTCGGAGGGAAGGTAGGGGAGGGTGGGGGTAAGGGGGAGAGATCAACCAAAGGACTTGTATGCATGCATATAAGCATAACCAACGGTCACAGACAATGGGGGGGAGGGGGAGGGCAGAAGTGGGGGGTGGGGAAGCAATGGGAGGATAAGGACACATATGTAATACCTTAATCAATAAAGAAAAAAAAATTGGCAAGAGGGAAATAACTGCCGTCAGCTATGTATGTGAAAACAAATCTCTCTCCCAGTAATAATCTGCTAGCATTTAAAAACAATGTCCTTAAACCATTTAATAATCACATTTCTAATATATCTCTAAGAATTATAGCTAAATCAGAATAAAGTACATTCTATGGACAAAGCTGAGGGTGATTTTAAAATCTCTAAGAGTTTATAGGTATATGACTTTTAAGTATATAATATAGTATCAACTTAATTGTCCTTTATTTTGGCTCATCTAATTTACAAACATGATTTCTGAAGGGTAACAGTATTTGTAATGGCAATGTCCAAAGCAATTTTGGCTGAGTAAAGTGCTATTTGTTGAATAAAAATGTAGTTGTTTGTGCAAGTTTAACATTTCACAAGGCCAGCTGAGTTCACTTCAACCCTACTTACAAAGTAATTATTGGCAAATGAAATGGGCTAGGGGTAGAGAAAAGACATTTTCAAGCTTCTGAGCGATTTACAAAACCAAGTTCTTCAATCATTGAAAGTAAAATTAAAAGGTCACAAACAATTAAAAGGTACAGGTTTAAGTCTCGGGATTAAGATGGTTCCAACAAGAGAAATATTTACAATGGAACAATCAGGAAAATGTTTCGTTACAGTCAGAAACATGGAAAATATGCCGTTGAAAATTGTTGGCTCTGAAATAAATAAAATCCAGACTGAGACTATTAAAAATATCAAAGTGATCTACTATGTGCCAACTCTATTTTCTTCTGTTGTTTGTTAGAAAGAAAATCCGTTATTGAATATAATGCAGTTCTGGTTAAATTACCAAAGACATTTTCCGTATATGCAAACTGTCGTTTACCATATGCTATATATTCTTCCCTAATAATTTTAGCACACTTCCATCACAGAGCCATAGGCGCAGAGTTAGAAGGAAATTTTGAGTCATAAATTTAACTTCCTAACCAAGATACAAGTCCTTTCCAAAATAGTTATTCAACTCATCTCTATTGAGCACCTATTCTGAGCAAGGGTTTTTGGATGGCAAAATAAGAGATATGAAAAATACTTTAAAATGTTCAGGTAGCCCTAGCCAGTTTGGCTCAGTGGATAGAGCGTTGGCCTGCGCACAAAAGGGTCCCAGGTTCGATTCTGGTGGGGCGTGCAGGAGGCAGCCGGTCAATGATTCTCTCATTATTGATGTTTTTATCTCTCTCCCTCTCCCTTCCTCTCTGAAATCAATAAAAATATATTTTAAAAAACGTTCAAGTAGAGGAAAGCATCCTCATCCATTGTCCGACATTATGCCTAGACTGAAACCATCCAGCTAGTGACAGGGATGTCACCACATTGCAAGGAAACCCATTGTCTCAGAGGGTAGCTCCAGAACGAGGCAGGTAAGTGCTAAACTGAATGGCACTCCCAGGGATCCTGCTTTTGTCTTCTGGGACATGCCTGTTCCATCCTCTTTAGCTGTCTGAAGATTCTGAGAGGATTTGTCTGAGTCCTGAACGGTTTCTCAACCATTCTCGCGGCAATCTCATCCACCTTTATTCTCACTGCCTTCCTGGTATTTTAAAAATCATTTCATATCATTTGAATGAGCTTAATTGTCAACGATTCCATATTGCACTTAAAATAAAACTGCATTTTCAAATTATGACATTCAGAAAACAAGATTAATAGCCTTCAATTGTATTCAATTTGGAATTATCCCTTTGTAATTAGACTAGTACTAACAACAGATGTTTAGGGGGAAAAGAGGGACAGAACACCTAAGGCTTGCCAACACTGTGTATATTTGAGGAAAGGGGGCATGATAAATCTCTTGTAATGAAATGCATGTGCTCTAAGACAATGACTAAACTTGAGATTTTTAAAGCACTTAAGTCTAGTAGTTTAAGTCACTGGGGTAATTAGGTTATACTTTAGAAATAATGCTCCCATCTAAATCTCTCACTGGTGAGAAATAACACTGCTGTCTTTAATGAATTATGAAACAAGAGACTGACTCAAATATGTTAAGTATACTCATAGTGGTTATACATTTGGCACCTTTAGAAGCTATAAGTAACAGACCCAGGATAATTCAAATTCAGGAGACTTTATTTAGCCTCCAGAATGGCCCCTCCAATGCCACATCCATGCAAGCACACAAAATCAAGGGGTACACTAAAAAAAAGAAGAGACTGTTTTATTGTGACATTTATGACATGGACCCCTTGTGGACATGAATGACCACGGGTCATCTTGGCAGACGGCACAGGTGTGATGAAGGATGCACTGGTGATGTTCTGGCTGCTGAGGCTGTTTCCTGGTCCTCCCAGACCTCCATGCACGTGCGGGCCAGTCACAGAAATTTCAATACCACTTGGTGTACACATTTAACAAGTCTTTGGTCTTAATAAGCACCATTACAAACCCTCACGTTAAGGGTATTATTATTCTAGTTTATAAATGTTTCAATGATAAAAATAGCACGATTACAGTATACACACACTTAATTTACATGTAATGTATTATACTCATAACTGAGATAAGCTACTGAACTAACTTTGGTTGATTGAAATTAATGAAGTATTTGAGCTGAATAGTTGGAATTTGGTTTCTAAGTTGTGTAAATATTACAGTGCATTTATGAATCTAGTTTGAGAATTTACTAGCACCAAGTAGATATTAGAAATGGCCAACCTAGTACTTTTATTTGGAGAAGCAAAGTTTTAAAGTCTGAAAAAAAATAGAAGTCCAACAATTGAAAGCACATTCCCGTATGTCTGCTAGAAGGATGGCACGTGAGCGTGGATGGCCAGCCCCCAGTGGAAATACACATCCCAGTTTTCAAGAATCAACACATATGTCAAGGTAGCTTCGCTACACACACGAGAAGCCTGAGAAAGTGGTTGTTTTGAACTAGGGTAGTCTCCTGTACCTTGCTTTGGTAATACAAGAATAGTGCTTATTTATAGAAATTGATGTGGTGAAAGATTGTACCTATGATATAAAATTCTGACTTGGGGGGAAATTCAGTTCTACCTATCTATCTTTGGTTTTTAATTATTGGGTCTCTGGATGGTGAATTAATGAAGCAAAATCTGAATTTTCATCTTCAGATTATCACCCAGTTCACCACTGAGGTAGTCTTTGTCATATTTGTCTTCTAGCTGGTTCAGTTCTTTCTTCTTATAAAGTGGAGTGCTGCTGATTTGTAATGAATAGGTTCCAGCCACTGGCTTCTTCTTCGTGAAGTGGAGGTAGCTGATCCCTTCCTTTTGGTTGATTTTAAAGAAGCCGTTTTCATTCCCAGATTCAATCAAGTATCTGTTGTGATTCGTTAGCGTTGTAAGAGCCGGGAGGAGTTCTAGGATTCGGACCTTGTTGCTGATGTGGGAAATGTTGAAAGCGAACATGGCTATCTTCTCAGCGTCCCAACTTGCAAGACTCACATTGGCTTCTTTCTCTGGCTGATCCTGAAAAGACACGTGCAGTGTGTTAAAGAAACTGTAGAAAGGCACTTGTTTCCCATTATAAAGGAAAATTAACGTGATTCCCACACTGATACAACTTTCTTCTCAGATTGTATAAACTATATTGAAAAAGCATATTCATAAAGCACATTTTTAAAATCACAGGTGTTAAGTTGGCACATATTTATAATATTAAAAATATTAAACATGTCAAGAAGAAGGTCGGGTTGAAATCACTTGTATTTGTAGGTCTTTTAAAGGGGTGGGCCTCCAAGTGTGGTCCCTGGGCCAGCAGCCTCAGCATCGCCTGGGAATCTGTTAGGAATGCAAATCCTTGGTGCCACCCCGGGGGGACAGAATCAGAAGCCCTGGGGGTGTCTCCCAGAAATCCATTTTCACAAGCCTTCGAGATAATTCAGATGCACACTCAAATCTGAGAACCACTGTTTTAATAGAGTATTTTCTTTCTAAAGATTATCTCATTTCCTAAACCACAGCGGATGCATTACAGCACTGATGCTTAAGAAAGAACCAGTCTATTTCAATTTTGTTCACGGATGCAAAACCGTTCCCTCCGAAGGACACACCTATGAACCTACTTCCTGACTCTGACGATCTGCTAATATTCAATGCTTTGCACCTGGCTTCTTGCTTGCCTCTCTGGGACCAGATGTGCTAGATTCTCAGGGCCGGGAGCCAGAGGTCTGGGTGAATATCTGTGCATTTCTGAGTTGACTGAAAGGCTGCGGCAGCCGTAGGCAAAGAAAACCAGGCTGCCTGAGCTCCATGTTGTTCTTGTCTAGAATCCAAGTTCCCTCACACTCCACATGGCTCTTTTCAGGAGAGCAGCCTCTAGCTTCAGAACTTGGCGTCTCTGTGTAGGAAGCACTATGTCACTTCACTATTCTGCCCACTGGCTGTCCTGGTTCAGACCTCGTCCTTTCAGCAGACTCTGGGTGGGTGTTTGACTTTCTTTTTGGCGAGACAGAGGAAATGAGCAAGTATGTGAAAACCTTCGAATGGCCACTCCCTAAAGGCAGCAAGAAAGCCCAGAGAGCCCCACAGACTCTTGTAAAATGCAGCCTAGAGCTCGGGGAATGTCTGGATTTTTTCCCTGGGGAGCCTTTGCTCACTGTGGAGCATCCTTAGAGGAAACCACAGGAACCTGGAAGGCCCTTCTGCCCTAGGAGACATCAGAAGCCACCACTCTGTACCCACCTCGATGTGGGAGGCATCTGTTTCATTGGCGCTTCTCCGTTTCCTGCCCCGTTTTGGGTAACCGTTGATCTTACATTCATAACAAGCCTCTGGGGAGAGGGAATTGTCATCCATTTCTCCGCTGGCAGGTGGCTCTGGGCCTCCTCGGCCCATGCCCATTCCAGATACACAGTGCCTGTGGGAGAACGGAAAGGCAGCACAGACATTTATTATTAGAAGTGGGTCGCAGGGAGGTGATATGAGAATTCTGGTGAAACCTGGTGACATTCAGCCCTTGACTATATGTCCATTGGGTGATTGGATGGTTCTGAGAACCATACTGAAGTCCTCTGTGGTTGCCCTCTTATTCCCGGCTGCTTGGTTTATTGATTTTTTTCTCCATTCTCTTAGGGCTCTATTTTGAATATGATTTGCCCCTTTGTTCCCTAAGCCTAATGTGGCGGGCGATTTGCTGTACTTACATGGGGAAGGGACATGGAGTGTTGTTTTCCTCCTGTCTTGGAAAGACCATGCAATTTGGGAGGTTAAATAAAAGTCTTGTTTTTATGAAATTGGTTCCACGGGAGTGAGAAAAGTATAAGACATCGCTGTTAGTTCCTTGCCCTCTTCCCAACTAATGGATGCCATCACTGCCACCTCCACTTCCATCACCACCACCACCATCACCACCCTTCATAGCTCCAGCTTTTTAGCAATTTCTCCTATTATTTGACCTCTGACTAGGGCTGAAGCTACTGAAAATAGGAAGAAAGCTCTTAGGTGATACTTGAGGTTGACTTAGAAATAAATTGGGAAGAGATGCAACGTATAAAACACATGTATCAGCGCTTGCTCAACTGTGGGAAATTGTTTCAAGTCATTCAAAACCACTAGGGCCACTGGCTCTGACTCATGTGAGGCTGGACAAACAAACCCATTGCCCAAGAGAGAACTAGTTCAGCTGTTTTTCTTTGCCTTTTAGTTATCAAAGCCAGATTATGATCGGAGGCTTGCATGTTTCACAAGTACCTTGTTTTCTTATTCTGCTATTTCATAGGCCACTTGGAATGTACTTAGTAGGATCCCCTTTCAAAATGTGTTGAAATATCTGAATGACTCAAAAAGAATCTTTATTTTGGGGGCCTGGTCTTATCCCTCTAGTGATTCATAGAGAAGCCAAACTGTATATAAATGGGTACAATGGGTCAAAATGTAGACCATGTATTATTTATCTCTTTTTCTGTATTAGCTGGCCTACTCTTTATAACCCATCTTCCTTTATGCCGTTAAGATTCAATATAGACCTTGGCCAGGCAGCTCACTTGGTTAGAGTGTCATCCCGATACACCACTGTTGTAGGTTCAATCCCTAGTCGGGGCACATACAAGAATCAACCAGTGAATGCATAAATAAGTGGAACAACAAATCAATGTTTCTCTCTCACTCTCTTTCTCTCAATCAATAAAAGAAGATTCAATATACAGATTCCTACCATTTTTTGCAATGCTGCCAGAGCCCTTTTCTTCTTTCTTTATCTTGCAAAATGAAATGTGTAGAAACAATAATAACGAATGAAATGATAAATGCGCATCGTGTGTGTGTGTGTGTGTGTGTGTGTGTGTGTGTATACATTCACACAATGATTCCATTATTGACAGGCAAACCCCAAATGTGCAGGCTTTGGTTCCTTTCTCAGGACTCTTTCCCAGGATTTTCATATCCCTGCAACACCACTTACAAGAAGTGTGACTATGAAGCCCCAGTGGCCAGAAGCCAGTGTGAAGTGTCACAGTTTTTTGCTAGGAAAATGGCTCTGGCATTAAACTTAAAAAGAATGAGTCTCCTGAGAGCCGGCACAGACATGTGGGAAATGTGTCCCGTGGCTGGCATTCAGTGTGCTTCCCATCAAGCATTCTTTTGCCAACTGTGTCAAGAAATCAAAGGCCACTAAGTTAATAACTTGATAAATACATGTATGTGTATGTTGGAAAACATGTAACTATGTGTGTGGGGTGTATATGTGTGTGTGCAGGGGCATATGTGTGTTTGCACATTTAATGTCTGTGTGTTCCCAATTAAAATATTAAAGCTTGAGATCCTTCACAGGATAGCCAAAAATGTGACAGACATCAAGTCTAGACGAACTCGGCAGGGAAAAAGACCTAAACTTTGAAAACTGGCCACCCAATTTAAAACACTGAGTAAAATAAAAAGAGGTCTTCCCTGTCCCAACTCACATACATTCAATGCAGTGAAATATTTTACCTGGAAAATGTAATAACTATTTCAACTCTCATTTTAATACCCATTTTGGTCATTTTAATGTAAATTAAGTCTAAAATGTGAAATATACTTTAAAACCACACAACAGGTATCTTTTGGATTTATCCTACTGGGCGTTGGGCAAGATGGCATTTTAAGTTAAGACAGAATACTACTTAGTTGCCCAAGAAGAGAGGGAAGCAACAATGTGCTACGTGAGCCCAGCTTTGTCACGGGTCAGCCCCCATATTTCCTGAGAAATGAATCACTTTCCAACAAGATGTGTAGATCAAGCTGGAGAATGAGATAGACTATTTTGTTTGACTTCTATAAATTTTCAGAACTGTAGATGCCCCCTTTCAAATAAAGTAACCTACAGCCTCTATGGAGCTAACTGGAATTAACTCAAGGGTTATAAAATGTATAACTCTGCTCTCTGAGAACAGTTAAATATGCTGGATTACACCATAAATGAGAAAGCCTCCAACCAGGACCACAAGTAGCAGTGCTTACCCTTGGCCGATCCGGAAGTAACCTGGTGGGCAGCCACACAGGTAGCCGCCCTCAGTGTTGGAACAGCCGTAGCTGCAGGGAGCCTGGGAAGAGCCACATTCATTGATGTCCTGACATCCTCCGCTGAACTGCTCGTACTGGAAGCCGGTGGGACACATGCACTTGTAGCTCCCCAGGGTGTTGTGACAGGAGGCTCCTCCGCAGATGTGAGCACTGAGGCATTCGTTTTCATCTGCAGGAAGAACCAGAAGACAAGGCATATGTGACATTGGCCAGAGGCTTCTATCGAGGAGTCTGGGTCAAATCACTGGCTGCTGGCCAGCTGGCCCTCGGCCAGGCTCTCAGGAAGCTGAAGCAGGTAGAGGTGTCTGGGATGAGAAAAGGAAAACAAGAGAAAAATGTGGAAATGGATGTGGGCTTTTGCCATGTGGTGAACAAATGTGTCCGACAAGGTCAAATGCACCGGGTGGAGGGCAATAGAGCACAGCATTCTGAGGACCGACAGACTCTAATTTTCACTGGAAGCCTACAGTAGTATGTTCATGCGCACCCCATGAAGATCATGGGGCTGGTTCATAGCTAAGGTTCAGGGTTGAGGGTGAGAGGGAAGGAATCACACAGTTCTCTGTGCAATGGTATGACTGTCTCTAAAGCAAAGACCAAGCACATTCCTGGAGGTTGCTTTTCCATCTCCTTTTTTCAGGATGTATGGGGCTGGCAAGGGCTGACCCCTGCAAAAAGTGTCTTCCCCCCTTGGCCTTCCTTTTCAAAAATCTGCATTGGCCCCCCAGGTGTTTGTGCTGGGATGAATAGTACCTTTTGGTATGTCCACTCCCATCTCTGAATGGGTTCCCCCTTATCCAAACCAGACTCCCCCCCGAGAGTCTGGGCCGTGTTAACACTAAGTATGGCTGGAAGAGATGCGTGCAAACTTCTTGAGAAATAATTCTGGAAAACCCACAAGAGAGACAGATGGTGCAGACTGGCTGCCCACAGGGACCTGCCAAGTCTGATAGTAATAAGCAGGGGGAAAATCTAACTTAAGTCAACAGGAAGGGAGAAAACCTTGAATTTCTCATTATTTCTAATTTATATTTTCTGAAACCTCCAGTATATTTTTGTAGACCTGCTTCTGTAGGGCAGGTTGGAAGCTTTCTGGTAAGACAGTTGTTAATTGCTACAGCTCATGTTTAGACGGATGCTCATTTCAATGCAGGTAGACTGGCCCTCTCCTCACTTAGCAAACACTTCCAATAAAAGGGAGGAGGGAGAAGGTGCTTGGCATTTATCAGATGCCTGCTGCATGACATATGGGAGACCAGGTCATGCTTCACATTCATTTACTTCACCTTCCTAACAGTCATGGGAGGGAGGTATTATCATCTCTGTTGATGAAGAGAGTGAGGCTCACAAAGCCCCTGTGATCCCCACAGCCGCGCGGGCAGAGCTAGCACCCAGGTCTGTCTGACTGCAGCAACCACGTGCTTTCCTTTATGCCAGGATGTTTCTCCAGAGACTCACCTCCATCTAAACTCATACTTCCTTTCTTCTTTAATTACTTTTGCTTTATTTGGTTCATGTAGAAAACTTAATTCTTAGAAATGTCTTTTCACTCATTTTTAAAGAACAATATTGTTTCTAAGAAAATATCTGTTCTTCAATTTAGGAAAATAGATGGGTAAAAATACTGGGGGCAACATGTTTGCATATATACATAATATTCATATTTCTGTCCTCCCTTCCTTCTTTCCTACCTCCCTCCCTCTCTCCTTACCTACCTCCCTTCTTTTCCTCTTCTCTGTCTCTCCTTTGTGTGGCTGCAGGGAGAGGGAGTCAATACATAATAAGAAAGCCAGGCACTGATCTGCCTGCAATGACTCAGTGCCTAGCTCTGAGTCTGTTTGAGGGTCTTTACTACCCAAGGACTCTCAAGCACCCACCTAAGGTCACTTAAGCTCCAAGATTCTTAGAACAGATATAATAAAATATGCCATTGTCAGTGTTCTTCCCCCCATATTTTAAATTAGAGATGAAGTGTGCGATAGAAACCAATGGAGACCAGGGCACCAAAGAGTGAATGAAGAACCGAGGGTGTTTACTTTGATGGAGAGAATATCCCTGGACTGGATGTCTTCTTGCCCTTCCACATCTGTCTGCAGACATCGCACCTGCTCTCGGTCCCAGGAGGCTCACCTGTATAGATTATCAACAGGCTCATCTCCCTTACCCTATGATTTTGGTTGGGCTCAGCCATTTGTTTCCTGCTGGGACCATCTATCTAATCTAATTATAGACAAACATGGTAATTGACCATACCTTCGCTACGCCTCCCATTGGCTAATCAGCACAATATGCAAATTAACCACCAACAAAGATGGTGGCTAATTTGCATACTGCAGGCAGGGCGCGTAACCGGGAGCTGCCATCCAGGCCCCTGTGTGCCACCCTAGGAGCTGCCAGAGAGCCCGGCCGTAGGCAAGGCAGCACCCCGGGACCAGGAGCCACCTTGCCTGTGGCCTGTGATCTTGATTGTGATGGCGATTGGAAAGCCGGCTGTAGGCAAGGCGGCACCCCGGGACCCAGGAGCCGCTTTGCCTGCGGCCCATGATCCTGATCGCAATCGGAAAGCTGGGCCGCAGACAAGGCGGCTCCCTGGAACCCAGGAGTCCGTCGGTGAGGTCTGCAGGCGAAGCAGTGATCAAGCTATGAGGGGGAGGGTGGGGGGCGGAAGGAGCTATAGGAGCAGCTCTGGCCGGAGACTGAAGACTCCCGCCAGAGTGAGGAGCCAAGAGCTGCTTGGGGGCTCAGGCCTGTGGGATAGCAGGCGCTGTGAGCTGGTGATCCCAACGGCCTGATACTGGGGACTGGTGAGCGGGCAGAAGATGGCCCTGATTGGGCCAGTTGCTATGACACCCACTGTAGCCAGCAAACCACCTGATCAGGGGTGGGGCCAGCAGCCAACCTCGCAGCCCCTCCCCCATGCCGGCCTTCCCCTGATCAGACTCTCCCATCCTGATCAAGAGCAGGGTGCACAGAGCCTGGACCCTTCCTGGCAGCCCTGAGTCCCTGGGGTTGAGAATTCTGATGGCCCTGCCCTGAGAATAGAGGTGCCTGAGGGGCAGGGACAGGGACCACAGGCCTCCAGGAAGCACTGCAGATTTGGAAATGAGAGGAGAGGGCCTGTGAAGGGGAAGAAGGGGAAGCCAGTAGACATCAGCCCAGAATCCAGCCCTTCCCCTCCAGAGGCAGCAGGACCTAAACCCAGAACCCCAGCCCGAATTGGAAGAGCCTGAGGGAGCTTCAGGAAGCTCTATGCAAAGCTGCACATTGAGGACGAGAGACTTCATGAGGCCCTAACCCAGACCACACTGCGGCTGGAGCAGCTCAAGGTGGAGCTGGAGTGCACCATGCAGAGGCAAGAGTGCTTTTCAGAGAGGCCAGCCCTCCTGGAGCTGGCGAGATTTGAGTGCAGGGCCCTGGAGTGCAAGGCTGCTGAACTGGAAGAGGAGCTAAAGGGCCTGTCCAGTCTCTGAGCTGACAACCAGCACCTCAAGGATGAGAATGTGGCCCTGATATGCATCATCAGCAAACTGTCCAAGTGACCCCGGAGGACTTGCCCCTGCACCTGCATTTGTACAGCTGCTTTTGCCACATGCACCCCTTCCCTGTGTGAACACGAGTGACAGGGCTGTCGAGGAGTCTCTGAGAAGCCATAACCTCCCTTGAGATCTCCAGGTTAGGAGGGGAGGACAGAGTCCCAGGAGCCAAGGGGGCCATTTGAGGCCA
Source organism: Myotis myotis (assembly GCF_014108235.1). Classification (NCBI taxonomy): domain Eukaryota; kingdom Metazoa; phylum Chordata; class Mammalia; order Chiroptera; family Vespertilionidae; genus Myotis; species Myotis myotis. The sequence continues at coordinate 165,862,716 of NW_023416313.1, forward strand.
GGATGGAGATGGGAGGCTGAGCCAGGTAGGGGGACCAGGGCTGCAGGCAGGACCAGAAAGGAACTGAGGACCAGGAAGTGCCAGGACCAGAGTGGTCACCCAGAGGTCCCCTCTCATGTGTGCTGCCACCAGTCACCCCTCCAGCCCCTGAGCAGGGATCCTAGAATGTGCCAAGCATCCCGCCGGCCTGGGCCAGGTGAGCCTGTATATAGGGTCCGTATGCAATAGGGACATCTTCTATTTTTTGCTGCCCCCTCCCCATCGCTGTCCCGGGCAGGGGGAGAAGGTATTTTTCAGACATAACACAGGCACCACAAATAAAAGTTGTGAAGTTGCCAAAAAAAAAAAAAAAAAAAAAAAAAAGAATAGGCCGGCCAGCCAAACACCCCCTCTCTTCCCATCACCCTCCCCCCTCCCCCCCAGACAGCCCCGCCCTTGATCAACCTGCCCCACCACAATAGGCCCACAGCCCCTCCCCGTGGCTGTCCACCCCTGATTGCACCCCCCCCACCCCAAGAGGTTAGGAGCCAGCGGTCCCAAATTGCGAGAGGGATGTCCGACTGCTGGTGCAGGATTGGGCCTAAACCGGCAGTCTGACATCCCCCAAGGAGTCCCAGATTGGAGAGGGTGCAGGCCAGGCTGAGGGACCCCCCTCCCCCCAGTGCACGAATTTCGTGCACCGGGCCTCTAAAATATATATATATCAAAGCCTAAGTGACTGTCTGACCATTTGACCATCCAACTGGTAACTGTGACATGCAATGACCACCAGGGGGCAGACGCTCAACATAGGACCTGGCAAGCTGCAGTGACTTGGCAGCTGCCGTTCTCAGGTGACCCACCAGAACTAGAGAGGAGGGAGTCTGATTCCGGGGTGCCTCTTGCAATCCGGGACCCCTCAGGGGATGTCAGAGACCTGGTTTCTGCTCAATCCCCACAGGCCAGGCTGAGGGACCCCATTGGTGCACAAATCTGTGCACCGGGCCTCTAGTGATTGATAAAATCCCTAAGGCATAGGTATGTGGGGAAAGACCTGTCATGGTGTGTTTTTCCCTAAGATACAGAAATAGGAGCAATGGTTAGAAGTTAGAGGGAGGAAAAGTTTATTCTCTATGAAAAATACATTTCTAAGAATTGTTTTCTATATAGAGATTGGCCTATGTTGGGAGAAAGTGCCCTTCAAGGTGGCATTTATATCAAACGTGGATGACCAGGGAGGTAGGAATAGGGTTTGTATATTAGGAATAAGGTCAGACTAGATAATCTCTAAAGTCCTTTTGCACTTTGAACATCAATTTCAGTTGAGAACTCCCCTCCCCTTTCATATCCTTTCCTATTTATTTTACATTTTTCCCTCCCAGAGAATCTAGTAAAGTTTAAATTAAACTTGCTTATCGGGGTTGGAGAGGTGGGGTAGAGTGGAGCACGAACTAAGATAAGAATTTGGCAAATGTTCAGTATTTATAGCTTGACAATACTCAGTGCACTCACCCTTTTTTTATCAATATACAAACACCACAATTTGTTTAACATGCTTTGCACTTTTCCTGACCTTTTCACCTTGAGCACCTGGAGCAAAGGGCTCCACAAGGAATTTTTCTACACTCCCAAATCTTTGTTTTATTCTTTCTGTTGGTTCTTACATTGGTGAGGGTTTTGTTCTTTTTATTAAAAAAGGACAATTCTAATTTTATTGAAACAGCCTTAGAGTCTCCAAAAAAATACTCCTTAAAAGCAGATTGAGACCTACCCACCCTGTCCTCGAAAATAAAAGTTGTCAGCCTTTGGTGTGCATAGTGTTAGCTGTGGCATGAAGAATCACTGGGAGAATTCCAAAATGTAGGATGGGCTTTCTTTTACTCATTTTCTCTAGGTCAAAATGGGCCAACTCCAACCGCAAGCTGTAAGTTTGATATTTCTTAGAAAACAATGAAATCCAGTGGCTTCTGGTCCCAAACCCATCCATCCTCTGAGAGTGACCTTCAGGCTGGGCTGATCTAAGAGATCTGCTCTGCTCTGCATGGCTGTGGGGAAACCATTTTGATCCAAGGCAACCCACACTCTGGATAACTATAATTCTCAAGAATTATGAGCTACGTTTGGACTGATATCTTTTGGGCATCAAAAACTCCCAAACCTACTTTTGCTTCTTTTTAAAAAAATATGTTTTTAAAAAATTGATTTTAGAGAGAGAGAGGAAGGAACACACAGGGAGAGAAACATTAATGTGAGAGAGAAACATCAATTGGTTGCCTCCTGCACACATCCTGACTGGGATCAACCCCAGGTATGTACCCTGGCCAGAAATCAAACTGGCAACCCTTTGGTGCATGGGACGATGCTCAACCAACTGCCACACTGACCAGGGCTCTTCTTGCTTCTTAATCAATGTATTTATCTATAACTTCAGCCAGGAGATGATCTTCATGGGACCAAAGTTGAATCCCCAGACAACTAGGGCACGACCTGGCCATCTCTACTCTCCCTGGACTGAAGGTAGGGAGAGGAGGGAGGGAAAGGAGGGCAAAAGCTCAACCGTGGTGGATCTCACCTCTCTTATCCTCCCTGTCCGCCCTCCCGCTCCCCCGCCCCGCGCACCTAGGTCTAATTTAATTCAAGGAGCCTACATAATGAGGACAACTCACTCTGAAAGTCCGTGGAAAGTGTCAGAATTTGGTAACTAAAATCCAAGACCTTCCTGAGCCCATAACAGTGAAGGCATTTTTATTAAAACCAGACAGCTGGTCAGCAACACATGCGGTCTAAACTCCTCTAGCACTGGGGTCATTTTAGCCAATCCTACTCACTTCTGCAAAACTGTGTCTTGTAATAAATCAAACCAGATGAGAGAGACACAATTTTGACAAATGAAAACACTGAATGACGTGTCTGTTTGGAGTAAAGTGAAGCAAGGGTATGCGGAGCATCCACTCCCACTTCCTTAACAAAAGACAAGACAAGGAATTCTCTTGCCTTTGCTAAGGAGGGCTCCCCTACAGTGTGGCAGCTGGGACAGGTCACAGATGCTACTGGAGTGAAAACAGGAGTGCTGCTTAAAGTTAAGAGCCTTGGGCTCTATCTCCAGACATATCACAAGAGAACCTGTGTAAAGGCAACTTCCCTCTCCTCCTTGAGCTTCCAGGTCCTCAACAGGAAATCAAAGAGCTCAGACTGCTAGGTGGATCAGGGGTCCCTCTAAACTCACCATGTTTGAATTCTCTGATGTGCATTAAGAATTAGCCCTGGCTGATGTTGCTTAGTGGTTAGAGCAGTGTTCTGCAAACTGCGGCTCACGAGCCACATGCGGCTCTTTGGCCCCTTGAGTGTGGCTCTTCCACAAAATACTGACTTCTGAGCATGGGCCACGAAGTTTCAATCGCACTGTACATGCGCGCCCACACGTGGTATTTTGTGGAAGAGCCACACTCAAGGGGCCAAAGAGCCACATGTGGCTCATGAGCCGCAGTTTGTCGACCACTGGGCTAGAGTGTTGCCTGTGGACCAAAGGGATTCAGGTTCGATTCCTGATCAAGTGCCTTATAGGTTTAATCCCCAGCGTGTGGGAGGCAGCCAATAGCTGTGTCTCTCTCTCACATCTATGTTTCTCTCCCCCTCCCTCCCTTCCAGTGACCTGTCCTAGCTTCCATTTCTCTAAAAATCAATGGCAAAAAAATCCTCGGGTGAAGATTAACAACAACAACAAAAAGTTATTTTCCCGTGACATTGTGCAATCAAAAATGACATAATTTCAATTTAATGAGAGAGCCTGTGGGTCTCCTTAATTTTCAAAAGAATTAAGCAATTCTGAAAAAAATCGCTGTGCTACTTGCTCTCTGCCCCAAAGATGTGCAGAGCTGAATGGAACCACTTTTGCATCTTCAGACCAACAGTTGCTCATAATGGCCTCTAGCTGGCTGACATTTTTTAGTCAGAAGTAGGATTTTGCCAGCTCCTAATGTTTACAGAAGTCAAGTGTGGGTCGAGTAGACTAGCAAGGCAACAGAAGGGCAGGGGGATATTGGGAGTCCATAAACTTTTTCATTTCAAATGCCTTGAAGTGTCCTCTATCATTATTTTTTCTTAGTTTGCTATTTTGTGAAGGCTGTATCTTCCCTCTGGTTTCAACCAAGTTAGGGCAGTTTTATTTTATTTTATTACTAGAGGCCCGGTGCAAGACATTCGTGCCCTGGGGGGGGGGGGGTCCCCTCAGCCTGGGCCTGCGCCCTCTCGCAGTTCAGGACCCCTCAGGCGTTGTCTGCCTGCCTGGGGAGTGGGCCTAAAAGCCGACAGGTGGACAACCCCCAAGGGGTCCTTAGCGCTGCCACAGAGGTGGGAGAGGCTCCTGCCACCACCTCTGCACTCACCAGCCATGAGCCTGGCTTCTGGCTGAGCAGCACTCCCTCATGGGAGCGCACTGACCACCAGGGGGAAGTGCGTCTCATAACAATGAGTCGTTCCACTCTTCAGTCGATTTGCTTATTAGGCTTTTAGTATATCAGATTTATTTATTTATTTACTTATTTATTGTTAATCATCACCTGAGGATATTTGTCCATCCACTTTTAGAGAGAGAGTGGGAGGGAGGGAAAGTGAGAAAGATAGAGAGAGAGAACTATGGATGTGAGAAAGATACCTCAAGTGGTTGCTTCCAACATGCATTCTGGCCAGGACCAGGGAGTGAACCTGCAACCCAGGTACAGGCACTTGACCAGGCATCAAACCCGCTAAACACTAAGCCACACTGGCCATGGCTTAGGGCAGTTTTAAATGAGTATTTGTTGCTTCCGTGACAAGAGTAAGTTTCCAGAGAGAAAGCAGCATTTTGACTCTAAGGAGCTGAGAGCAATTCCTCTTGCTCAGAAGGAAAAGTACTTGCCAACACACTGGTTCCACTGGTAGTGCTGGAGGTAGCCCTGCGGGCAGCTGCACCGGTAGCCCCCGATGATGTTCTGGCAGCCGTGCTGGCAGCGGTGGTTTCCTTCACACTCATCCACGTCTGAAAAAAGGAGGTGCAGTCGCCTTTAAGCCACATTCCTACTTGTCTCAGAGGCATTCTCTGAAGCAACATTTATATGTGTGCTAAAGTGAAAGCCATTTTCAAAGGAAATCTGACTCTGAAAAAAATTATTCCACGGTTGTTGATTTTTGTTTGTTTGTTTTCTGAGCTAGATTTTTAAAAATTAAGTTTTCCATTACAGTTGATGTACAATATTACATATTGTACAACCCAGTGATTAGACACTTATATAACCCATGAAGTGATCACTCTGACTAGTACCCATTGTAGTTATCACTATATTACTGACTATATTCCCTATGCTGTACTTTACATCCCCATAACTGTTTTGTTTTTTTTTAAATTATTCCACCACCCAAACCTTGAAGAATATCTACTCTGGAGGTTTGTTAAGTTTAAGGAGAAAAATATTCGGATATCCCTGGTAAAGTCTACAAATAAAAATGATGAAGAAATTAATGCAAAGCACACAGGCACTTTATGGGTTAGCTGTGCAAATTATTTATATTTTCCTACTTGTACCAGTATTAGAAACCAAAAACTGTCAATACAAAGGTAAATTGCTAAAAAAAAGGTTTAAACTTTTAATTATACATTATCAGAAGGGCTTTCCTCATATGTTTAATCCACATTGGGAGAATCCTTTCATGACTGAATCCAATGACCAGAAAATTAATGAATAAAATTCAGGAATCTAGTTATTTTTCTTGACTTTTCTTATTCAATTAAATGAATAACTAGGCAGAAATACCTAGGAAAGGCATGGTTATCAACACAATCAAGCATGAGAACAAAAGACGGGATTGCTAAGGTACAGGACCTGTGCAAATCAGGTAAACCTTTCCTGTCTTCAGGTGCTCAGGTGTGATATCACATAGAGGACGATGATGAAGGTGTTGACAGTCACACAGGCCCCTGAGAGGGACCCACCAGCTGGATGGAGCTGAGGGCCCTACCCACCTTCACAGCTGGCGCCACTCTGATCCAGTGAGAATCCCCGCTGGCATTCACAGGTGAAGCTCCCAGGAGTATTCTGGCAAATGCCCTTGGACCCACACAGGTTGATGTCTGAGGTGCACTCATTGTTATCTGTAAGAGACAGGGTAGGTAAAGGTGGGGGGGGGGGAGGAATTCCCTGAAGCTCTCTTTCTGTTATTTAAAAGGAAGAGAGATGGATGATTCACTTAGAAAAGACCCAAAAAGGCCTGTAACTGCTCACATGTACCTGTTCACATGCACATACACACATATACGTACCCCCATATTTTCCCGAGTTTTTATCTTCTTACTCCAACAACAAAAGAACTTAAAGGAATAGCTATCTCCCACAAAGAGACCTTTCCTCCCCACTTACCAATGCAGGCAGTGTGGTGCTGGGTAAAGCCAGGAGGACATTTACAAGCGAAGCTGCCAATGGTGTTAACACACAGGAACTGACAGTTGTGCTGCTTAGTTGCACACTCATCAAGATCTATAAGAAAGTGCAAGATGGGCATTGGAGTAGAGCTGACAGCATGCGTACCTAGAAGCTGCCTTAGGAGGAAGCTCTGAGTTTTCATCTCTCTGACTCAACTGTGCCTGGCCAGAACAGAGCCAAGCAAATGGCTGGGAGTACCCAGGAGAGAAGAGTTTGAAAGATAAAACGTGGTCTCAATTTAGATTAAAAATGTAGCTCTTTGGGGGAATCCAAGGAAAACCCAATTCTCTTTAGTTAGAGGAAAGTGGGAATCCCTCAAGAAAGAAATTTCAGATCAGTTATAAATTTTAAATAAACTTTAAATGAGGTAAGAGACTAGGGATTCTCAAAAGATTTCCAGAATGTTGAAAAGATCTATTTAAGCTGAAACGTAAAAAAAATGTTGAGGCTGAAAATTTGTTCACTTCATTCTTTGCTGTTTTTTATTTTGCTCAAAGGAGTTGGTCAACCAAACCAAACCAAAACTGACTTTTTGTTTAGAGATCCTCCTTGGGATAAAAAAAAATTGAGCAATCAGGAAGGGAAAAAAGGAAAGAAAAATACTCATTCCGATAAAACTGCCTACAGATTATTCCTCAAGTCTCAATAAAATCCTCTGCTTTGACCAGGCTTCTTTCCTCACTGCCAGAAAGTTAAGGTTCATTCTCAACTCCATTGCTATAAATAACGTCAGGAGATACCAAGAGGGTTCCAAATTTAAGTAGAATTTCAATTTTAAAAAATCACTGAGAATGCAGAGCCCTTCCTCCCTTCTTCCCGCCTTCTCTCCCTCCTTCCCTCTGCTCCCTACTTCCACTCCATCCCACCATTTAACTTCTTTATTTCCCTCTTTCCCCTTCAAGACTTCATGGCAGAATACTCTAATCTTGTTCTGCCATCTGGTCTACCTTCTCCAAATCCCTCATTTTCCAAATTATCCTTAAGTATGACGCACTAGTGCATTCACTCAATATATGGAGTCCTTAATGTTGAGGAAGTTGTTCACAGGAATACGTTTACACCAACAGAATTTTGCAAAAATCCTGGGTCGATAAGGGATTTTTGTTGAAGCTTTGGTTGCTTCTTAATTCATTGTGACATTTATGTCTCAGATAAGCTCCTGCAGGGCAGGACCTTGTAGAACTGGTCCTGCTGCCTCTGAGAGGCTCAGGGAAGGCCCCCATGGGGCACACAGTAAGGATAGATGCTGCCACTGGTCCTCTGCCATCTCCCTTCCCTCCCACATAGGGAGCCTCCATCCAGGCTCTAACACCAGGGGAGCACCTCTTGTGTGTAGAGAGGGTCTTTCGGCAACCTTGTGCCCTGGAGGCAGGTGAATGGGTGAAGGCACATTTTACTTTACCTTTGCAGCTCCTTCCATCATCCTGCAGAATGTAACCTTTCGGGCAGGAACACTGGTAACTCCCTTCTGTGTTTTTGCAGATAAAATTGCAGGGTTTGGGAGCCTGGTTGCATTCGTTCAGGTCTATGATCAAAGAGATACAGTGTGACTACCTATCTGAAAAGATGCATAAATATCAATACCCACAAGGTCGAACAAAGAATTTTTGTTTTGAGAAAAAGTAAACTCTGTGAAGTGTTTGATCCTTTTCATATGTTTTCTTATGAATTTACACAGGCTTTTTAGATTTTTTTAGTTTGAGGATTTTTTTTGCCATAATCTACAATTTTATCTAGAGTTAATAAACCAGAAGAAACAGAATACTTACCTACGCAGGCAGTCCCAGTGATGTCGGGAGTGTAGCCGGTTTTACAAATGCAGTGATATGATCCCCTGTCATTGACACATTCCCCATTTTTGCAAACATCATGGATAACCCTGCACTCATCAATATCTGTAATTTAATAAACAGAAATTTAAAAAGGCATTAAAATGGACAACAATAATATGTAAGGATCACTTCAGTGTAAGTACTAATGAACTATGATACTAAATTATGGACCTAAGAAATTAAACCAAAGGAATGACAGCATACATTTCACATGTAATGGCAACTATTTTGAAAGGCAAAGAATAACTTTATCAGACTGTAATGGTAAACTAATCAGGCTAGGAGAAAACTTTAAAAATAATTTCTTTCTAAATTTAGACCGTTTTCCTCCTGTGGGTCACAGAACATCTACCTCATCTAGACATATTTAGCTCCTTGCGCCATCTCACGCCATCAAGCTCACCTCAGGCTGATGTTCCATACGTGAATCGCAGCAGTGGATCCTTCTGACAAGGAAATCCCACTTTTTTTCTAATATTGCATGTCCAAAATAAGGAGGAAGGTTTTTTTCTATTCTTTTTGTTGTGTTTAAAGTTAATCCTAAAGAATATCAAATCACATAGTTGGGGGAACTTGGACTAAACTTCACTTCTTTGGTGGGGAGGCCCAGGACTCTGGGGTGGATTCCTGGGCTGCGCCTTTGTGGCCTGCTAAGGAAGAGAGAACCCCACTCAGCTCCACCAAAGGAGATTTGCTCAATATGCACTGTTGAGCATTAAAGCCACTGTCCACCCCATCTTGACCCACCTATCCACTTACTGCTCGGTGGGGGCCAATACCAGCGATTTCTTCACTTTTGATTGCCAAATAACCATTTTGTACCAACAGCTAATATTTTTCCTGAAATTTTTCAAGTTTACTCTGAAATGCAATTTAGCCTACCCTCATTGGTCTCAAGAAATGAGTGTTTTTCACCATTTCAATTTTTCCTCCAAAAAATCATAAATTTGTTTTGGTCACCCCATCTAATCTACCCAGTTATGTTATTCTACCATTAACCACATCTTTCTAACATGAACATAAATCCAGCATACTTTTATACAGTCTATTTCAGTCAATTTTAAGAGTTAAATTACATATTGGCGCACTAGTTTAGGAATTTAATGTACATTTATTTTAAGATTTATCTAAAAATTACATTCTGAATAAACAACAACACTTACAAGAAACTTTTGTTTAAAAAGTTGAAGACTCCTGCTCTTCCCAGGTAGCTCAGCTGGTTGGAGCATCATCCCATACACCAAAAGGTTGTGGGTTCAATCCCCAGTCAGGGTGCATGTGGGAGGCAACCAATCAATATTTCTCACCTCTCTCTCTCTCTTTCTCTCTCTCTCTTTTCTCTCTCTCTTGTCTCTCTTCCTTTCTTGCTAAAAAATCAATAAAAACATATCCTCGGGTGAGGATTTATAAATAAATAAATAGATAGATAAATAGATAAATAAATAAATAAATAAATAAATAAATAAATAGTTGAAGACTCCTTATAAAGCAGAGGCAGGAACCCTAGCACACACAACTTATTCAGGACACTTTGGCAACATGGCCTTGAATATCTAAAATATCGTAATGAAGAATTTTTGTCAACCTCCACTGTGCAACTCAGCCTAGGTTCATATTGCAGATTCCATATTCTCTGTTTTTCATAGAACAAATAAACAAATTCCCTGCAAGTATTTTTGGACCAAATGAATTACCTGCTCCATTGGTAATAAACCAGAACAAAGGGAAGTACCTGTTCCATTGGTCATGAATCCTCGGCCATGGGGGCAGAGTTTTTTGAAAGCCACAGTCCCCTGGAAAGGGCAGATCTCGCACTGGGGACCCCAGCCTCTCCCTCCGTCACAGCAGCACTCCGACTTGGTGACGGGGTTCCTGTTGCTCGAGCCGATCTGGCACATGTTCTGGAGCACCTCCGTGAAGCAGTACCCTTCCCGGTTGTCTGGAAGGGACATTATATTAAAAGGAAGATTTTAGGAAATGTTCTAAGCACAGCAAGCTATCAAAAATTTGGTCAGATATGAAACCCACAAGGGATATAACACTTTACCCTGGTGAGAAGGAGCGAGAAGGGAAAGCTGGAAACTGCAGTGAGAGAGAAAGGATGACATCTGAGGAGACAAATAAGAAATTCAGTAAGCAGGCAGAAAAGCATTGGTCTGGACAAGGTTGTGACTCTATCTGCTCCCAGAAGTATAGACATGTCATAGAAGCAGAGAAACATATGGAAGCATCCTGAGCACTAAGGGTTTAAAAAGGCAGAAGGAAATTTCAAACAAGTGATCCAGTGATACAATTAGTAAAGGAAGAACTGAGCTGCAGGGTGGTGCTAAGCCCAATGGACAATCAATCACTGAGTCCTCTCCCAAATATGAACATTTTCAACCTTTCCTGAAATTTTGACAGTCTCTATTATTTCAAAGAAGAGATCTGGATTCTAAGCACCCCAATGTGGAGGCCAGGTTACAAAGGCATCCCGCTGCACGTACTCACCAAGGCACTCATCCTGAGCGGGGCTGGCTGTGAAGCCATCATTGCACTCGCAGGTGTAGCTCCCCCGGGTGTTGAGGCAGCGCCCGTTCTCACAGATGCCTGGCTTGGTCTGACATTCATTCTCATCTGTGCGGTTTCATTGAAGGACCGAAAACAAGAGGAGTCATCTGACCACTTTGTACAAGAATGGACTCTTTCTTTCTTTTTTTAAATTTAGTTTGTGAATACTAGGTAAGCTATTCACATGGTCCCAAATACAAAAAGTATAAGAACATAATTCAGCAAAATTTCCCCTTTCTCCCTATCCCCCAGCCACCAAATTCCCCTCCAAGGAGTCAACCACGTTACTAATGTGTCTTCCCAGAGATGAATTGCACACATACAAGCAAATACATACATCTGTGTGTATACCTCCACCCTTTAAAAAACATAATTGATGGCATTTTCATATACTTAAAACATAGATGATAGTATTTTCTGTACACTTCCGGTCTTTCACTTCATAAAATTTAAAATTTTCCATATCTGTACATAAAGGGGATTCTCAAAGGATCATTTCAAATGAAGGGAAAAAAGTTTTAATTTTAAAATCAACATATTAAAGAAATATTGCAGTACTTCAGTAGAATAATATCTGCAATAGTCAGCTACAACCTAAGGAAGTTATCTAGACTAACCTTCCAGTTCAATATAGATTATGTTTATTATAATACTTCAACAATGTTCTTAAGAAAGAAAAAATCATAGTTCAATTTCCCAGATTCAGAGAAAAGCATTCAAATAGCTTGAGATTCTTAGAAGTGTCTGATGAAATAATTTGACTAGGTGCATCCCATTTGAAAGAATAGTTCCAACCCCTGAGGCACAGATCTCAAAAAGAGAGGCAGAGAGTTGGAAGGTGACACCTAGAGAGGGCTAGAACAGGTTAAAAACCCCAGTGGCAGAGCAAGTGATTCAAAATCTCTGGCGTGGAACCCAAGCTCTCCGACTCTGATGTGCCGCTGAGAGTCAGCAGCACAGATCCCAGAAGACCCAGAATGGGATCATCAGTCCACACCCTTTTCCTGTGCGTTTAAAGTCTGCTCTTTAATGGCTATTTAATTCAGTTTCTTACAGAGGAAGGGGATGGTGAGGTCCTTAAGATTCTTGACTGACAACATAAAATATGTTTTCTAATGTCACTGATTATTAAAAAGGAAAGGGACACATGTGGGAGTTTTCTAGTAATTTTCTCCTGTATTTCTTGTCTAAAGCAGTGGTCAGGAAACTTTCTGTAGGTAATACTAATACTACAGTATTACTATAAATATATAGTAAATTTTAGGCTTTGCAGGCCATATGGTCTCTGTTGCAAGTGCTCTGCCACTGTGGCAGGAAAGCAGGCATGGACAATAAGTAAATGATTAGAGCTATATTCCCACACAACTCCATTTAAATAAACAGGTGGTGGGCTGGCAGGCTGGATTTGAACCTCACACTGTGGTGTGCCAACCCCTAGTCTAAAGCTGTGGTTTTTAATGCTGGATCCACATGAAAGGAACTTGGGGGAGCCTTAAAATACCATTGCCTGGGACCCACTCTGCACAATACCATTCTCTGGAGGTGGATCCCACTGGTTTAGTGATGGTTTAGTGATGCTCCTTGTTCAGGACCTGGCATCAGAACTCAATGACAGGGTACTGGTAGCAAAGTTGGGTCCACAGGGAGACATTCCAATGCAGTAAGTGGAACTGACCCCAAAACAAAAGAGCACAAAAATGAGAAGGAAGGAAATAGAGGAAACACCCAATATTCCAATCCTGGAAGCAAAATGGACTGAGAAAGTAGGCAAAGGCCAGCTCAGAAGGAGAAAATCACAGAGCTCATGGGATTCACAGATCATCAAGAGACAAGGGGCCCTCCACTGGAAGTTATGGCATGAGGTTAAGAGGGGCAAAATGGCTCTGGCCAAGAAGAACATAGCACCCATAAGGATTCGGCCCAAGTCCCTTTTGTCCTTTGTCACTTCTGACTCACTCAGAGCTCCTTCTGCAGGGATTCTCTTACCTACACAGGCTTCCCCGTCAGGTGTGCGCTGATACCCAGGTCCGCAGATGCATATATACGTGCCGATTAGGTTCTTGCATTCCATTTGCTTTTCAGCACAGTCATGCTTCAACTCTTCACACTCATCCAGGTCTGGAAAGAGTGTGCAACCACAAATTTATAAGAGAAGCTGTATTAATTTCTTGCATTTTACACATAAAACAGTATTAAGTAACCTATTTCCTTTTGCATTGTTGGACTCTGTGGCCTCCCAAGAATGAGAAGACGTCTTCTAACCACGTATGAACTTGAAGAAATTGCTCCCTAACTAACTGGTACCCTCTTCAAAAAGCAGGAAGCATGATTTTTAATACTTTTTGATTAATTGAATATCTCCATCTCAACCTTTTCATATAGAACTTCCTGAATGTGGGGAAATGTCTTTTCTTTCTGTCTTCACATTTGTGGCATGGCTGGCATGCAATGCAGAGGGAACTAAAAGGGATCTGCAGTGCAGCCCTCGACTCAGCTTGAAGCCTCAAGCAACAATTTACTAGGAAAGGTAGCAATGACAACCCTCATAATGTCCATGAGCTACAGCAGTGTTCCCCAATTCCCAGCCCTCCTCTATAATTGGAAGCTTTGGAGGGACATTTCCCATCATCGTGTTAGAGCTCTCTGGCTTGGATGACCATAAACATGAATGTCTCACCTTTGCACATCCTCCTGTCTTCTCTCAGGACATAGCCAGCAGGACATTTGCATTCATACGACCCATAAGTGTTTACACATCGGAAAGCACAGAGCAGAGGATTCTGGGCACACTCGTTTACATCTGCAGCAGAGGTAGTAAGAAAATAATGGGTCATGGACATCAATCAAAAATAAAAGTAATCTACTTTTAGCAAAAGCTGAAATACTTCATTGTTATAAACATGGGTGGACCAAGCAGTCTCTGGTTTTCAGGGAGTTATAAAATGATCTGGTTATTTTATAACTGGTATCAGTAGGGTGGCCACGCACCCTGATGCTCCCAGCACAGTCAAGTTTATGGTTGTTATTCCTGTGTAATTATGAATTGTTATTTAGATGGATGAGGTCACCTGTATAGAGGGAGCTGTTCTAAAATTCTTGCTTTGAAGCCTCAAGATGATCACTTGCCACTCCCAAAGTCACATGGAGTGGCGATCAGCTTTACCCCATTCAGCCCAAACAAGCGCCAAGTCAATGGCTGTCAGGAGAGAAGCAGACCCCTCCATGACTGTTAAACACTTCCCTTTCCCCATATAGGAGAGGCTTCTGTTAAATAACAGTGTTCCGTATACCCAAGCAAATAGTGTCCCGAATTATTATACACTTACAGAGATACCTAGTTCCCACTGATGCCCAGGTTAGAGCCTTCAATAGGTGGGAATGACTTTACTGTTAGTGGGTCAAAGTGATTTTCATAGATTTCATAATTTGAAAACATCAGAGTGTGTTTTGGAAAATCAGGGTTAAAACAGACCATTTTGATGATCATGTTTCTCCCTAAGGCCACTGATGCCAACTGAGGTCATCAGTGAGACCCCAGATGATGACTAGTTACAGCCTTGGAAGATCCACTCACAACTTCAACAATGGGTACCGATGGGCCATATTTCTAATGCAGAGCTCATTTTAATACCAACTTTACTCTCTGCCTTCATTTTCCCTTCATGCTTTTCTTAGACCAGTGGTTTTCAACTAGAGAACACATCAGAATCACCTGGAGGGCTGCTGAGCCCCAATCTTAGAGTTGCTGATTCAGGAGGTCTGGGATGAGGCCTAAAAATCTGAAGCCCTAACAAGTTCACAGGTGATGCTGATGTAGCTGGTCCAGGGACCATCCTTTGAGAGCCACTCTTCTAGACACTCTCTCCCTTTGCTTTCTTTCCATACAGTCTTCCAGCCACACTGGCAGACACGTATACCATATAGGCAATCTCTTTTGCTGTGATGGCTGCAGGATGTTGGTGGTTACCTCAGTGGGTAGATGTTTCTATGAATAGAAAAGAAAAAGCAGAGAAGAAAAAGAAAGGGAGCATGGAAGATGAAAATTAAGACAGAAGGAGAAAATGGAAAGTACGAAAGAAGGTAATAAACAAGACCGGAGTTGTATACAAATATCAGTAGTAGAGAGACCACCAAGAACTGCATGATCTGCAGCATAACTTGTGCCATGAGCCATCTGTATCTTTTTCAGATACTCCCTGCAGAGAGGAGGCCACACAGAGAAGAAAAGATGGAATAGCCCATCCAGGCCCAGATGTTTTTTATTCTATACATCCGGAGTGGATTTCATATTAAGAATTATAATTAATCAACTGTTGCTTCCAATATCAGAACATGTAACCAACTATTATGAATTTAAGAGTCTTACCTTCACAAGTCATCATTGGACCAGGCTCAAATCCTTCCTCACAGGTGCATTCAAACCCTCCAATCACATTCTTGCAAGTTCCATTTCCACAAGGGTTGCCCACAGAACATTCATCAATATCTGCAGGTGACCAGGAGAATATTCGAAACACAATGAATGAGAGAAAACGGGCTTGGACTCAGATAATACCTTTTTTTCTATCAGAACACTTTGATCTGTAATGTCTTATTTTATTCTCATTCTGTCCTTGCAGAGAAGGAATGCACATGTCTTATTGCCACAGGTTTGTCGCTGTAAAATCCAACTTGCTAAGTGGCAGTGGCAGTGGCAGTGACAATGACAGTGACAGTAGCGGGGTTTCTAGCTCTCATAGTGCTCCGTGAGTTTCTCCAGCCTCCCACACTATAAAGAAGTATATCTTCCAGTGGGAATAGATGTTCAAAGGGTTAAAGCAATGCTTCTCTCACAAGTCAAAAGTTTTTACTTACTTAAAGCTAGAAATACATCTCCAGCTTGGCCTTACATTACATCACTCTCCAAGAAGCCTTAAACATGATGGAGCTTTGCCAGATATAAAATAGAAGACTAAACTGACGCAAAATAAGAGACCAGAGGTTAAGCAAAATTAATACACTGGATAAAATCAAGACCCAAGTAGATTTTGTTGATTCTGTTGAAGCCAGATGGTTTACATTAGGCAGAAGAAAGTCTAGAAAGAAATATATTTAGGGTCTGGTCTCTCTAAATAACTATAGAGAGAGAACAAATTTTACCAAGGAGGTCCAAAAAATAGACATGCCTCCCAACTCATCCATCTAGAATCCTCATTCTAAAACGTCTTCCTTTGTGTGTGTGTGGGGAGGGCGGGATGGGGGGGGGGGGAGATTGAAAAATAACATTGTATTTTAGCTATGTAGGGCACAGAAAAGTAGTAGACTAGCATCAAGGGTTCTGTCTTCTGTTGGGCCCTGAATTCAGCAAGTGAAGACAAGAGACTGTGGTAGAGAGATTCTGGGTGAGGAGGCTCATGTCTCATCCATAGTAGCACTAACTGAAGCTGCCAGAGAGAAAACATTGATGACTTTGCTTTCGTTCTGCTATGAACTTCCATTTCACTGTAAGGAATGTCATATCTCCTTTAAGTTAATAATCACAATATCATTGATTTTTAGAGTTATAAGGTAATTAGAAATAACTTGGTCCATCTGCGTAATATTACATTCTAAGGCCTAAAGAACTTGCTTCAGCTCCCAGAGGTATCACTGCAGCTGAAATCCTCACACCCTGATTCCCAGTGTGGAAAGAACACTTTCTAATATACACAGACTCTTAGCATTTATGCCATTATTAATTCAGGTTTGGATTTCTTAGATAAATAGACATAATACTTGGATTCCATGTGGAGTTAGTGTGAATTAAGAGGTCAAAGGTCAGCCATAGAAGTCATTCTTTGAAATTTCAATAAGAAGGTTAAAACATCCCTAACTGGTTTGGCTCAGTGAATAGAGCATCAGCCTTCGGACTCAAGGGTCCCTGGTTCGATTCCGGTCAAGGGCATGTAACTTGGTTGTGGGCACATCCCCAGTCAGGGGTGTGCAGGAGGCAGCTGATCGATGTTTTTCTCTCATCGATGTTTCTACTCTCTATCCCTCTCCCTTCCTCTCTGTAAAAAATCAATTATATATATATATATATGGTTAAAACAAGGGGAAATACACTGGGTACATAGCATTTCATATTACTAAGTGCAATAAAAAATAAAATCTGGGCAAATTTTGTATTTTATATCTTAAGAGAATAAGATTATGACCATTAATATTTTTTAATTTCAAAAGACTTTCATTATAATATTGTCCTTTCCACTATCTTTTCAAATGTGTCCAGCATCTGTCTTTCCCATTAGACTTAAGGTCCATGCAAGGAAGGACAATGTTGTCTTGATTCACTGCTGTAGTCATAGAGCCAAAGTGTCTGGAACATAGTGGGGCCTCAGCTAGTACTGCTAGATGAATGATACATAAATGAATGAACAAAATTTATTTCTGTTCCATCTTGGTACTTGTACTTCCCGGTGTGAATGCTGTAGAGCAAGCATGTCAAACTTGTGGCCCATGGGCCACATGTGGCCCAGCCAATATAACGGTATGTAAGAAATGTTTTAATAAAAATTTTGTAACTTAATTTTTACAATATCCTGTTATACATAATTATTAATAAGGAACTACAACATTCCCTAATGACTGATTACTATAATCGTGTTGCATTCATTTCCCTTATGTGCCTTACGCGCAGGTACACCATTTCTTTCCACTAATACTAGCAGCGAACATTTTAGCAGCCAATTGCCACATCATTAGTATTGAACTGAGTTGTTTGGTGTGTGCAACAGGAAATATTTCACTTTCAAAGAATAAGAAAAATAGGTTTATTTGAGTTACGCTTATTAATTTGTGCAGTTATTCAGTGTCTGGTAAGTTAATGTTCAAGAAAAAATATTAATTTTTATTAAAATATTCTATTTTGTTATGTTAATGATTACTCATTTATTTCAGCCCTTTGTATTCAGCATGTCTCTATCGAAATAAATGTACACTTCTATGAAAATTGAAGCTTTTGGTTTTTTGTGGCCCACATAAACTTAAACTTTGTTTATTTGGCCCATGTTAGACTTTGAGTTTGACATGCTTGCTGTAGAGCTTAATTTTTAACTTGTAAAACTCCAGTGGAAGAAAGGGATTTATCACTCACCTACACATTCATTCCCTTCCAGAATGTAACCAAAGGGACACTCGCAGCGGTAGGAGCCATCCGTGTTGATACACTGCCCGTGTTTACAGACATCAGGTTCTTTGCATTCATCCATATCTTAAGCAAAGGAGAAGGAAAAAGTAAATAACAAGGTATTTAAAAACAAACACACACAGAGATAAATTATAATCATTTCAGTGTTTAATCCATGGAATAGTTATTACAATACAATATCGCAAATACAATACAAAATACAATTGGTACCTAAATGAGAAGACAAAGAAATAGAGCTTAATTTTTGAAGACAGATGTGAAGAAATAAGAACAACTGGAAATGAGCAAGGAAGTTGATACTTAGAAATGCTGAGAATCTAGCACAGGCCACTCACCAACTGCTGAATCATCAGGTCCCACAATGATCCCACTTCCATAGGGACAGATCTGGCGGAAGGCCTCTGTGGTGGAGACATACTCGTTAATAGATAGACCAGTGGCACCAGCCACAGGCTCCTCCCCAAGCATTATGTGGCGGCCAAACTGCCACATGCTGCACATATTGGGAAACAATGAACGGGACAAGCCCAGAAACCAGAGACAGTTAACGAGGTCCCAGAGCTGCCGTGCCTACTACTTGGGCAGCTCCAATTCATAACATAGTTTAGAAGAAAAGAACTACCTAGCTCCTGAGGAAAAATAATTTTAAAGAATATTTTAGTTAGACTTACAATTAAATTAAGGTCTTGCTTATTTTGTGGCCAGTGTGCACCCTGAATGGGCCAAAGAGAAACACAGATGTAAACGTACCATCAGGCTCAGTGGGACACAGCTCACAGGGATCTCCCCAGCCTTCTCCCTTCAAGGCGCAACAGCATTCCTGCTTGGAATGGTTCCTGGATTTGGGTGATGAACACTTTCCTCCTTCAAACTTCGCATAACAGTAACTCATTCGCAAATCTGCAGCATAAATTCAAGAGGCCCTTCAGTTGCTTTCTTACTAAATCAATAAATTGTTAATGTATAATAGTGAATAAGAAATAAGCCATCCCTGCCCTCGCTGATGTTGCTCAGTGGTCAGAGCATCGGCCTTGTGGATTGAAGGGTTGAGGGCTGAATTCTGGTCAGGGGCAGGTACCTGGGTTGCAAGCTCAATCCCCAGCCCTGGTTGGGATGCATGCGGGAGGCAACCAATTGATGTGTCTCTCTTAAATAGATGTCTCTCTCTCTCTCTCTCTCTCCCCCTATCACTCCCTTCTACTCTCTCTAAAAATCAATGGAAAAAAAAAATCCTCAGGTAAAGATTATATATATAAAAAGAAAAAAACAAGCCATCCTGTTATTTTTTTAAAATATATTTTATTGATTTTTTACAGAGAGGAAGGGAGAGAGATAGAGAGTCAGAAACATCGATGAGAGAGAAACATCGATCAGCTGCCTCCGGCACATCTCCCACTAGGGATGTGCCCGCAACCCAGGTACATGCCCTTGACCGGAATCGAACCTGGGACCCTCCAGTCCGCAGGCCGACGCTCCATCCACTGAGCCAAACTGGTTTCAGCATGCCATCCTGTTAAATGTGTTCTCTTCTCATGACTATACAAACACCCCTTAAGTCAGTGGTTCTCAACCTTCTGGCCCTTTAAATACAGTTCCTCATGTTGTGACCCAACCATAAAATTATTTTCGTTGCTACTTCATAACTGTAATGTTGCTACTGTTATGAATCGTAATGTAAATATCTGATATGCAGGATGGTCTTAGGCGACCCCTGTGAAAGGGTCGTTCCACCGCCAAAGGGGTCGCGACCCACAGGTTGAGAACCCCTGCCTTAAGTGATTATAATAATAACTGAGCTGAGTCTTCATAGTCAAACGTAACTTTTGTAGTGAGATCTGGACAAATCTATGTGACTTTCACCATATTATTTCTCATTTTTGACAGTTTTCCCAAATAACCTGATGTAAATAATAAAAATGTAGATTGTCACATTTCAAACCTGATATCATCAGAGACTTCAGGATGGGGACATCCAGAGATGGAATCATTCATGAGTACCTTTCACTGGGAGCTCTGCTTACACATGTCTGGGATAACACTTAGCAAGCACACTAGGTGAAGGGAGACCTCCCAGCTCTAGTACTTACTGTGGCACCACACTTTGCTGTTTATTCTGTGTCCCCTAAGCCCTGGAGCCAAAATAAAACCCCAGATTCCCGGCACAGAGCAGATAAAAACATGGCAATTTTGTGGACTGGAAAGAACACAACACAACGGTCATCTACTGCAGCAGCTGCTCATGCAGTTGCTGTCTGCAAAGTGGATGCGGAGCTTTCTGCAGATTTTACACATGAACATGCACACAAACACGCACACTAACAGAAGCTTGTTTAGCTTAACAGAGGGAGAGGGAAGGTAAAGAGGAGGGCAGGGAGAGGAGTGACTGAGAGGGAGAATACTCTCTCTTTCAAAGAATATATTTCTTTAATATTGATTATTTCTTGGTGACTCCAACATGGAATATGGGATCTAGTTCCAACAAAATTCTCCAACATTGTGCGACATAATTTTGGCAACTGACTTTTCCATTTCTTATAGTGCAAATTGAGTGACTCTACAAAGTGAGCTCATCCAAGAGCCTGGAGTGTGTTTTCCCTCAAATTTGACTTCCAGAGCCTTGCAAACTCCTCTCAAGTTACACAGAGGCAAAATCTGCAGGTTTTAACGAAATGCTTTCATATCCATTCTGCACAATTCCCCTTTTATATTTTTGATCAGGTCTGCTCTCTCCTGTTAGTTTTCCAATCTCGGGTAGCATACTATTATAGTCACCTATGCATTTCTGTTAAGACATTTTTTCTTGCTTTTATTTCATGACCAATGAGACAATGTAAGAATAACTGAGTTGTCAAAGATCATATCAGAAAAATTTTCATGAATTAAAGTAAAAATATCTATCTGTCTGCCTGTTTATCTGATTTATGAGGCTCTGTTAAGTCAAATTCTATTGGCATCCCCAATGAACTTGTTCAACTTTTTCAACCAACTTTTCCAGATAAACTATCTCCCTAGTTTCTACTTCACTTCCATATCTGCTATAGACAGGACCTCACAGGCACCCTTCAGTCAACTACTCTTCGGAAGGTCAAGAGCAATTAAAAGGCAGTCCTCATCCTACAGCATGTCTGCCAACCAAATGTTTGCTTTGCTGAGAAGCTTCAAGATTTAACAAATGATAGTTCCCTGAATGACACATTTAAATCTATATATTGGTTGAGAGAGAGAGAGAGAGAGAGAGAGAGAGAGAGAGAGAGAGAGAGAGAAACAGAGATTAGTTGCCAGGGATTGAACCTAACATCTGGGTATGCGTCCTGACAGGGAACTGAACATGCCACCCTTTGGTGTACAGAATGATGCTCCAACCAGTTGAGCCATACAATCATGGCAAGGACACCTTTTAAGTTGCTTTACATTTCAAGTTCATTGTCACTCTCTCAAAGTTTTGAGTTTATCGGCCCTGTTTTTATGATTTATGCCTACAAATGTCTTAAGATATCATTTTGTGACTACTCGCCAATATGTCTCAACAAATACATTAAAGCTTAACTCCTTCCTTTGTCTTCCACCTTGTAATGTTTCTTTGAAACCTAGACATGTGCATGTTCTAAAACTAGTCTGTTAACATGTTCATTCTCTCTTCCTTTTATCATTGACCCTGTTCCTCAGCCCAGTCTCCCCAACCCTACTCCATCACTCCACCCACCCCTGGAAAAAAAAATCCAGGCTTTACACAGAGGCTCAAACACAGGACATTTAGGGTGAGCCTAAGTGACAAATTATCTTCACTGAACTTTGCAAGTGGGAGTGGCTCATTTACATCTGTGACCTCCAGGTGCCAGGATCCATCACATTTGTTCCTTCATAGCATTATCAGTAGTTCTGTGGCCTTTTCTCATTTCATGGGCAATAGAAGCCTGACTCCTATTCTTATAAGAAAAACCTGGGTCTTTGTTCCCTGGCTCCAGTGAAATCTGTGCTCTGTGGGAGATTTCCATTTGCTTGTGGTGATTCTCTAGAATTGGTTTATTAATCAAAGGT
This sequence comes from Myotis myotis, assembly GCF_014108235.1. NCBI lineage: Eukaryota > Metazoa > Chordata > Mammalia > Chiroptera > Vespertilionidae > Myotis > Myotis myotis. Next base: position 165,884,738 of record NW_023416313.1, read on the forward strand.
GCCTTGCATTGGGAAAGAGAACTGTGGCTTGCTCACACACTTGAACTAGGGCTCCCTGGGATGCCTGTTTACCAGTCCATCTGCAAAGAGCCCTTAATGACCTTTGAAATTGCATCAGAACTACAATAGTTGCTTTCCCTGCTTGCATTCCTCAATTCTGGTGCTGCCTCTTGGAGCTGAGCAGGTGGCAGGGCTGCTCACAAGCTGGGCTGATTCTTCCTGCAGCTTTAGCTTGCTCTGTGACGGGCCAGTGCAAATTGAATTAATAGCCTCTGAGTTTCCTCTGGCTTGCCGCAAAGGCAGATTCACACCTGGTTTCTCACTACTTTCTTTCCAAACTCAGGCCAACCCAAAGGCACACAAAAACCAGGGAGAAGTTAGAATTTATCGGGCTGGTCTCTACCATCCAGACCAAGTATCTGCTTGAATCAAGCACCACCCAACCCACAACCTCAAAATCAACCCACAGCCTCTAGTAACTACCTATAAGACCAAACCAAACAGAGAATTCTCAACTCTTCCCTTTCTCACTTTTACATACTAGGTAGCTAAGTGAACAGCTGTGCAGTAAAAAGTGAACAGATTAGAATAACAAGAATATATGAAGGACTCAGAAAGTAAAAAATCTCTGTCACATGTTCAATAAGATTAGTTGGGCAGGTATTATTTTTGTTCAAAATGAGAAAATGGAGGTTACAAAAGATTAAATGCCTTGCCATTGGCGAAACATGGCAGGGCTGAGACTTTAAACACAATTTTTAGAATCTTAAGTGATATCCATTGCCTCTCATTTGGTAATATGAAAGGAAAATAAACACACATACACACAACCCCCCCCCCCCCCCCCCGCTACACACACACACCAAGAAAAAACAGAACAACAAAAACAACAAAAAGGCACTATAGCAGGGTCGGGGTGTGAGGGAGGAGAACTATGTGTGTTTGTGCGTGTGTTTTTGTCCTGAATTCATTAAACTAATTTGTGAAGAGAGACAGCCTCACACCATTGCATTGGTAAGTAAAATGTAAACAGTTTTCTGGGACACAATACACTATGTTATGCTTAAGTTCAGGCTCCCTTTTGATTTTATAAAAAAGTGCACATGTATTATTCCTGCAAACAGACTATGGCCTAGCAAGAATCTTGGTTGGTTCAAATTTATTTCTGTTTTCTTAGAAAACTTGTGATGTAAGGGATGGGCACTATATCCTGGGGACATGTGGGTTAATCGCATTTTTCTGTCTGAAAGCCTAGGTTTTGGCCCATATTTATCTAGGTTACTCCTTCAGGGCCAGAGACTGTGTGGCTGATGGCTGATGGTGCCAGGCTCTGCCACATTCAGTGGCTATTGGCTGATCCCACTCACAGCCCTACCAGCATCTGTGTTCTTAGGGGAGTCTGGGTCTCAGTGCCAGGACAGTTGTTGCACAAGCAACTATAACTTGATGGATGAGTGTTTAACCTTGAAAGTAAAAATGAACTTTCTGACATATGGTAGTCATTAGACCTCTGGGTGAATAAAAACTCTCCATCTTCTCTTTCACAAAGAATCAAAGCTTTGCCATGTTTTAAAAATAAAACCACAACAAATAAACACAGAGTAATGAAAGCCTAAGGCCTTCAAAGGCACTTACCTTGGCACCTTCTTCCAGTAGAGGACAAAGAGAACCCGTCTGGGCACAGGCATTTGAAGCTGCCTTCAGTGTTACTGCATGTGCCCAAGGCACAGATTTCTGGCTCTTCCACACACTCATCAATATCTAAAAGAAGTACACATGTCAAACAAAGTCAAACCATCAGGTACCAGATGCAAACTGTGGAAATACGAAGTGTGACTGACTTTCAAAATTCTCCCAGTTATGAGGATACTTTCCTATATTATGTGCTATGGGTAGACGTATAGGCTGTGATGACTTTAAAAATTAGTCTTTCACAGTTCTTCCAAAAATGGAATTGGCAAGTACCTTCTAAGGGACTCAACCAAAAACATCTCTTACTCAGACTGTGTTGCTTGGTTAGTTAGAAAAGTTGGAGTAATTCCAACCTCCCCTAAGCTAAGAAAGATGCAACACACGCCAGTCTGCCTTCACCACTGCACACTGAACAGAAGCCCTGAAATTTTAAGTGTGTTGACAATGAGTTACTCAGTGAGAGATCTAGCTTTGAACCAAATTTATTTTCTTCCACTCAACCACATCACTTTTCTCAGTACCTCATGCTATAGCCCTAACTGTGAATTTTACAAAGATACTAACACTCATGGAAATAACCCTATGCAGGACAAACTAATGATATCACAGAGGATGAGGCTCTAAACTCTCACTTGCAGGTTAATTTTTCTGAAAACACAAAATATCTTCCTGTAATTCTTCTCTCATCTTCCAGATAATAAGAATCTGATATACTTATAATTGTATCATGTTTCCTTCGGCATCTTAGCTATTCTGAAGGAGTGATTAAGGCTGGCCCGAGGTAAAGTTTGAATGGCTTGGGTAACCATAGTCCTAGATTCCCTAAGAAAGTCCCAGCACATGCCTGTTGGCCTGGCCTCATTATTAATGGTGCTCATCCTAAAATTGTGTTGGTTTGGTCATAAAATTACATGACCATCCTACTTATGGTAAATGTATAGCCACTCTTTCCAACAGATTTGCCCATTGTTTCCCCTTCAGCAGACATTTGTCATGAAAAAGAGGTCACTCTTAATTCTGAGCTATAATATTTTTATGGAAATACCTTTCTCCCCTTTAAAACACATATCTCTTGCATCTTGGGGCTCTTTATTGTGATGTTTGTACAAAGAGTTCTACCCACACCAAAATGTATTTGCCTCACACAGCTTTATTCCCACAAGGTCCAACTAAAGGGAAACTAGAAACTTAACTTCTTTATCTTGACTTAACATTATAACTACCACACGAAAAATGTGGTATTTAGTAATGTGCACTGTGAAGTGATTATCTTCCTGTACAATTCAAAGCCAGCCTCTTCATCACTCCATTTTATTAGATGGCATTTATAATTGCATCACGTTTCCTGTGGTTTATTAACAAATCTGAACTGCTGCTGATTTACTCCATTCCCACACTCCCTCCACCGCAACATCCAACCTTTTCTTAAGAGAAAAGCCAACTTTTGTAAAAATGTCAAACATTTCTTTTTGGTTACTGTTTTCGTCGTTGTTGTTATGATTTGTTCTCTTATAGTAGAAATTAACTTGTAAATGTTGACTTCCTAAGAGGGGGGACAAAGACTGTGGAATGGGCACATACATTGACTATTCAGGAAGTTGTTTTTCTCTCTATACATTTCTATTCTGTTCATTCTAGCGGAAGTTTGCAGTAACAATGGAGTGAAAAAAACTGGTCTTTAAGAGTAAAATAAGATGTTTAATAATTTGCATTTTGGCCTAATTTTGATTATATGTTTCCATGTGTAATATTTGCACTTGACTGCAATTTAAATTGGATATATAATAAAATTCCTCATTGATGACACTTAAAGTAGAGACATTTCTTCCTCATTATGGATTAGATGTAGTTCTGCTCAAAGCAGGAGCATGGGCTAGGTGACCTCTTAAGAATCCTTTCAACCCTAGTTATTTCTGAAGTTTTGGCAACTAATGTCTTTCATTTAATGCAATGGCGTATGTACTGAGGAAGGCAGTACTATAAAATTTGCAGAGAATTTATTTGTAGTAACACATTTCCACCTCTCTAAAGGTCAAAACAACATAGACACATTACATAGCCATGTGCATCCAACCTTGAATGCGGTCACAAATATTTTAACTGGAATCAGGAAGCTAATTTTAGTTGCAAACTATTGGCACTTAAAAGCAGGTAATTTAAGATATTTTATAAGCTGCATAAAAGTACACTGGAAAAGAGTCAGGGTCATATGACCACCCTTATGTACAGAGAAAATAACTTCATCAGGGATTAGCATGAGAATTAGATGTTCTTGTCTCACCATCTGAGGCCATAAGTCACACTCTCTGCTCTTGGATTTGTTTTTGCTAAAGCATTCCAAAATGAAGACACCGTCACACCATCAGAAAAGCTTTGACTTTGATAATGCCAGTGCAGTAACCAATACTACTTATTTCCAAATGCCCTCCTACCTTCACACTTGTCATTTTGTAGACTGTATCCAGGTGGACAAATACACCTGTAGGACCCATCTAAGTTCTGACAGGTGCCTGGTGCACATTTTCCGGGTTCTAGTACACATTCATTGATATCTGCAAAGGAAAGAGAAAAAGAAGGAAGAGATTTCAACTGGCATGCTTTCCATCAAGCAATTAAAACTCAAAGAAACTGGGATCAAATCAAAGAAACACACATAAAACTAAATAAAATTAGTCCATGAAACTACCATGGAGAAAAATTAATGACTCAATAAAAATAAGCTTTAATAGCTTTCAGAAGTGTGCAATATGGCAACCACATTTTATTTAACCTACTATAAATGAAGTATTTCCAGAAAAGTGTAGCATGTAAAAAGTCAATGGATATGAAGATTTTGAGAGCAGCCAAAAGATTCATATAAGAATTTACTACAAAGTTATTTTGAAGAAAATAAATATAAGAAAGGGAATTACAATTGTTTTTAGAATGATTTATTGTCTAATTCTTTACCAGGTTAACCATTACCTGTGAGTATAATTTAATTTTAAAAGATGAGGGGGGAAAGTGGTGTGTGTGTGTGTGTGTGTGTGTGTGTGTGTGTGTATAGAATTACTGTCATTCTGCTCTGCTTTTTTTCCCTTTGAGCTTCCAGAAGGATGCATGGTGGTAGAGCCTGCATGATTCTTTGGTCTCTGGGATGTTCTTTGGAGGGTCTCGCTGAGAATGGACTCACCCACACAAGTTCTGCCATCCGGAGCCACCTCGTAGCCTTCGTTACACTCACACTGGAAGGACCCCACAGTATTGATGCACTGGCCATTTCTGCAAAGGTTCCCATTTCCAGTTGCACATTCATCAACATCTGCCAAAAAAATATCCTTTGATATATTCCAAAGAAAATGCCATAATCCCAGCAATGATCAAAACCTTTAAAGGGAAAAACACTTGTTCTGAATTTCAGTGGCCTTTGCTGGCTCAGCCAAACATAAGAAATTCCAATGAAAATCTAGACCTATCAAAACCTAAAAAGATTACACCATTCTATTAATTAGTGATTGATCATTTATATTACAATCTTATATGAGTTTATCTTAATCTTCCTTTAGGTTTAATTTTAAAGGCTAAAACTGAGTTATTAATACACAACACCACTGAGGGTATTATTAAGTATTCCCATAATTGGAATTATATTAAATTCGCCTCAAGAACAATATATAGTTGGTTCATTACACTCACTTATGAATAATGGTGCATGTTTTATGAGGAGGTTTTAATAGATTCAATAATTTACTTCTTTTAAAAGAGGCTAGAGGGAAACATGTAGACAAGCAGGTCCACATTATTCATAAATTATATAATTTTTATACAGAGCATCACTTGCGTATGTTTTAAAATGTAATCATTTCAATTATTTTAAAATTTATTCAATTCACAGCATACCAGGCATAAAAATATAGTTGCTAATAAGCATTTTAATAAAAGTAATGGACGTACATTACATATGACATTTAATTAGCATATTCTACTTGACAAATCTTTTAAACAACTGTCATGCATATGACAGCGTATGTTAAAAAAAGACAGCTGGCACACTGGGAATGAGGCTAATTCCAAAGAGCACATATGAACTTGACTCCCTTGGTGACTTTTTTGCACACGCACCTATGCAGTCATTGTTGTGAGAGAGGATGAAACCGTGATTGCAGCGGCAGTTGAAGGAGCCAATTGTATTTCTGCAAGTTCCGTTTCCACAGGCATCTCTTTCACACTCATTTATGTCTAGTAGGAACGAAGAACATAGAAAACATGATTATTAACAGAAGAGGAGGTTGCACGGTTACCTGGGAGTAAAAGGCATTTTAGAGTTCATAAAGTGCCATCCATGGGCTGAGAAGTCCTCGGTGTTGGTACGGGTTCCAGCAGTGGCAGCTCCCTGTGAGAACCCAGCAAAAGGCGGGGTTCTAATGCTGGGGAGTAAATCATTTCCTTGGTTGGCATGTGAAAGGAGGCAAGCTAAGGACATGAGAACTGGACAAGGATTATTTTATTCTATTTACTTCTAGAATCCTCCACCCTTGCCACTTTTTTTTTCAATTTCTTTTTCACTTGCAAATGGAAAACTGTGTGAGCATCTGGGTCTTGATTTGCTGCCACCTTTGGCAAACGTCAGCCTGTAAGATTCTCACTCCAGTTTCCCAAAAAGCAGTGAGTCACCCGATATTACCCTGCAATCGGCAACAACATAAATTAGCTTTCCAACTCACCTGACATTTTAGACATTTTTCCCCTTTTTCCCCAGTCCACCCCTAAAACCCTCCACCACTCCCACCGAGAGTGACTTATCTCTCCCTCCTAAATGATCTCAAGGTGGTGTTGGCACTTAGCTCCTCTCGCACACTCATGCGTTATCGTTTGTCTTTTCCTTGGCCTATGACTTTTCTCTTGGACTATTGTGTAAAGCTATCTGGACATCTTATAATACATCTCACCACAGCAGCTGACATCTTTCTTATGAAGAGCAGGTGCACATTAAGGGGAAATAAGACATTTCCATGAAAGAAAGCTGATACTGCTGGTTTGCAAGAGTGGGGCAGACAGAGGAAGAGAAGGACAAAGAGAGGGAGAGGGACTGAGAGGCAACACCTCAGGTTGGCAAAGTGTGGTGTCAGGGTTAGGGTTTCCTGTCCTTTCCAATTTTGCACATGAAGATACATAATCTGTGATCCTAAAGCAAGAAGCTATTGCTAACTCCAGGGTGACTCCGTGTGTGTGTGTGTGTGTGTGTGTGTGTGTGTGTGTGTGTGTGTGGTTGAAGATGGCTTCCAGGTAAGTCACCCTGCCAGCAAGAGCTTCTGCTGAGAGTGATTCATATTTAGCTGAGCTTTGGAAAGGTAGGTTCGTTGGTAGTGGGTTGCAGATAATTCAGATGAAAGAGACAGAAAGGAATCTGGGCAGGGTCCCATTAATATGCAGAGGTTAGCTCCCCAGTGATGAGCAGGGCTGGTTATACTCCTTTCATTTAAAACGTATCTGCTCTGAAGAAGACAAAACTTTATGAGAATGTTCCCTAAACGGGTGACTTCAATCATAGCCAAAGGCAAGCACTTTAAACATTATTGTATTGATTGTTCTCTTTCCAGCTGTGGAACTGATTCATGTTCATGAAGTTCCCACAAGACCTAATGGATGTTGCTTTAAAGTAGATAAATAAAGGAGATAAAGAGAGAAAATGATTGATTACATATTTGAAGTTGATTCTAAATCGAGATCCTGATTCAGTACTAATACTTGGGAAGAGATTTAAAATCTTGAGCTCTTTTCTCCTCAGAAAAGGTTTCTTTACTTTTTATGCCTTTGTAGCATCTGTAAATTTGCTTTTGAGGATCCAGGAAAATCTATAAACTCGTCTTAAAGAATGTTCATATTCAAACACTCATAAATATTATAAATATTATTTAAGTAAATATTATAAAAGGATATTATAAAAGAATAATATTATAAAAGAATAATAACAGGCTATTAACATTAATAAAAGGTAATTTTTATCTAAATATCTTTCTAAATTTATACCTTAGTCAGAAGTTTTTTTCTGAACTAACAGCCAAATGAAATCAAGGAAGAAGTTTATGATGTTCAGATGGCCAGAGATTAAATACCAAAGGATGTTAATGCTACACATCTGCTTGTGTTTTTATTTTATAAGTAGCAGAACAACTACTGAAAAGTTTAGTATTAACTATTATATATATTCAGATGCAAATGAATTTTTCAACAGGATATGAAGGAAGAATGAAATAATAATCACATACTCACCCAAACACATGGTTTGATCAGCATTTGTTTTAAAACCAGTGTGACAAAGGCAATAAAAGCTTCCGACTGTGTCAATACACTGTCCATGGCTGCATATGTTGGGGATTTCTTGACATTCATTGCGATCTGTAGGTAAAAGGCATCTTTAGCATCTTACGTGGAAGCTTCAGAATCACATTGAATAACTTACTTCTAGGTATTTCTCCATGGCTGATCCTCGCTCTTTATAAACTAAGACAGTGAAACAGGCACAGGCATTATGTTTCTTTTTACCTCAAAACTGCTTAAAACTTATTTTCACCTCCTGGGCACTTTCAGAGTATGTTAATAATACATGAAAAAAAAATGAAAACAGGGGCGGTATTCAAAAAAATGTTCTGAAAGATGAGAGAACTTAGAAGTAGGATGGGGATGAAAAATCCAAGCTAGGAGACAACTCATTTGATTATTTTCCTAAAGCATCATCACAGGCTGTGGAATTCATTGAAGTATTTTGTCTAGAAAAGATTTGGGGCCTCAAATCATTGACCCTTCACAGCTTCCTTTGGAAATTTTTACCAAAGTCAAACAAATCCCTTTGCTAAGATAGGTTTTCATGATGGACAACCTGCCTTGTCCCTTGTTCAAGTTTCACCTCATTGTTTTGTCTTATTCCTATAACCTTTAGTTCCATTTTAACCAAGTCTTCATGTCTACACATGGCTCCTTTCAACACTTGACAATCCCAATGATATTTCTTTCTCTTTATTCACATTCATTCAAAGGAAAGCTCTGTCATCTTGCCCAGTATTTAAGCTCTAAACTGTATCTTTCATCAACTGAGTCTTTTGGTTGCTCTCCTGAAATCGAATCATCTGCAGGGCAGAATTGACTGCACGAATCCACACGTGACATAATTACATGCTTACTTATGTCTCTAATTTAATTTTTTAAAGCTTCCAGGACATGTTTAGGTCAAATATAATTTTAAGAGCACCGATTCATCTTGATTTTTCCATTATCACAGAAGAAAGCAAAAAGCAGACCGCACCCTTGGGTGTAGATGCTGTGGGGCACAGCAGCACCTTGCTCTCAGCCAAATAATCCACACTTGCTGCTTGTCTGCCCTGCCTACTGAGCTGGGAATGGGCACTTTCCACCACACAAAGCAGTGGTGCCCTGAAGAGATGGTATCCCCTCCATTCCATGGGCTCCGGCTGACATTTTTACAAGCATTTCCTTCCAATACACAGAACATGTAGAGTTGTGATCAATCACCATACTGTTTAAAAGTAGGGTTAAATATTTCATTAAGAGAGGAAATTGGTATAGAGCAGCTCAGGAGCTACCGCTAGCCTATGCAGAAATGCTAGTTAACTTAACAAATTATGATTCTTCCCACTGGAGAAAATGGATTTAAAATGAGCAAACTGTTCTCTGGGATAGACAGAGGAAACTGATTTCCATTGCCAAGCTCTGGGAAGGAAGCTGATTTGAGGGTGTGTCTTTGGGCCTACCATAGTTGACCCAAACCTTGAGTGCCCTCAAGGTAGTGCCAGACCTGGAAGTATGCAGGGGGCTAGGTCTGTCTTATCTCTGGAGCCCCCAGGAAATATAGAACATTAAGGGTCTTCTTAGAAATGGCTCCCCAATCAGGAATTTTCTTTCCTACCTTGCCTATCTCACGATGATTTCAAAAAATGAAACATAGAGTACTTTGAGAGTCTACTGGTGAAATGGAAAGTTACAATCCTATAGAACTTAATGGTGAAGTTCACTTTGTTTTGAGACTAGAAAACGAGGTTTCTCAAGCATCAGGATGTGAACTCCCAGGAGATTATGTCTGAGGTTGAGATAAGAGGTTTAAACGTGGTATTTGGGGGAGAAAAACTCACATAGTCAGTGGAGAGAGGAGAGACCATGAGACAGTGGTTGGGAAGAACCTGCCTCTTGTCTTTAGCTGGGTGAGAGATTGCAGAAGGGGGCTACATTTGTGTAACTATACGACTCTTGAAGTCCCGCCAGCATCCTGGGCTTAGGTAACTAACTAATTATTCTCTCAGATCTCTCAGCAACTACGTGGGCACTATGGCCACCAGCTATGATTTTGCTTTGAAATTATGTACTGTACTGATGAATTCAAATAAAAATCTCATGATGGAAAGAAAATTTTAGTTCTTTTCATTTGAAACACAGGAAAAGAGCAGTATTTTGCATTATGTCTAAAAAATGTCATATATAGGACAGCATTGAAAGACATTAAAAATATTTTTAAAGTAAGATGTATATGAAGTCATTACCAGAATGAAGTCTTCAACCCTAAAGACTGAATAATTGCAAAATGTGTGTACATTCCCTTTCTTCTGAGGATTTCAATGAAGGAGGGAAATAGAGCTTTGGCTACAAACAACACTCTCACAGCCCTCATGGCTGGTTAATGCCTGGAGAGTTTTATTTATGTTAACTCTACGAGAAAACATGACAGGGCTTGAGCCCAGCAGGCCCTGGCTGGACATGCTATCTTAATGTATAAAGAACTTCTTGCCTGAGCGTGAAATGGTGTGAAATGGCACATTCTATATTATCAGCAACTCTTTATTTGGATTGGAATTATTTCACTCAGTTTCAAAGAAATATAAATTAAGAGCAAAATGCAGGGAAGTGGTCTCAATGCCAAGTTTCACAAGGGCATTGTGGCTCATATCAGAGGCGTCCTCACTTTTCCTGTCATTTTTTAAAAAATACGTGGATAACAACAGCTCTGTTGACAAAATGCTAAACACTTGCACATGCTCCTCTAAACTCAACAAAACAAGTCTTGATCCTCAAACTGAGTTTCTGTTCTGCTATTACACCTTCTTCCCACTGAGCTCTCATGAAACAATGCAAAATACCCTGCAGAGAGCCGTGCACTTCCTACCACTTACTCACTGGTGGGCAAGGAAATCCAAGGGGAATCTGACCATGTTCCCTTGTGTTATTTCATTCACAAATGCATAAGATATCCAGGCAACTCCCTGCGAAATGAACCATAAGCAAAATAACACATTCTCCCTGGCCTTTTTGCTAAATATATAATGATTTATATGAAAATCATTATGAAGTATTATTTTGCTTCTGGGCTGAAATACCAGTGGTCTAATTTGATACCACTGGCTACAAGGTACCATCAGATACTTGAATACCTTTACCATCGATTTAAGTTGGCAACACACTCATTCTGCGTACTTCTACCACATCCCTGATGCAAGCGAACAACCAAAAAACTAACCTCTGGGAGATAGTTTTTCATTTTACTGTAGATGACTCACAGCTAATAAAAGGCTGTTAATGTTTGCTGCCCTCAGTGAGTGATCTTACATCTGTGCAATGTTTAGGAGGAAGAGATATACTGGGCTCTTTTTTGTCCATTTTTTGCAGGTTAATGTGCAGCTCAGGAGAGCTTCGCTGTCTAGATTTGGGGAGTGTGGCTGAGATGGTGACAACCTCAACTCTCCAAGGGGGATTATGTGGAATTAAAAAGATAAGTATTTGGTCCTGAATACTGGTTAGGGAAGTGTGTGTGTGTGTGTGTGTGTGTGTGTGTGTGTGTGAGTGTGTGTGTCTATGTGTGTGAATTTTGGGTGTGGCTGTTTGCGGCGGGGTAGCAGATGGGTAAATATGAAATCTATGCATGTACATGATTTATTTATTGTTTTGAAAACATCTCATCTATAACGAGGGGGAAATAGGTAAGTGTTTAGACATTGCAACAGTTTTGCTTTTTCCAGTTTAGTTGCTAGAACTCAGCAGTCTAAATGAAGATAATCTCCTGGCCAGCATGGCTCAGTGGTCACAGTTCAATTCCCTGGGTTGTGGGTTAGAACCCCAGTGTGGGGCGTGCAGGAGGCAGCCAATCAATGATTTTCTCTCATCATTGCTGTTTCTATCTCTCCCTCTCCCTTCCTCTCTGAAATAAAAATATTTATATATATATACATAAATGGAGACAACCCCCTGGGAAGGCATGTCCAGCTAAGGGGGCACACTTACCGTTGCACTGCCCCGTGGAAGTGAAGCGGTAGCCAGGCTTGCACTCGCAGCGGTAACTGCCGGCGGTGTTGATGCACTCGGCATTGCGCTGGCACACCGGGCCGTTCTGACACTCATCGATATCTTCAGGCAGAAGAGAAGTTAATTAGGAGGAGAACGGAATCTGGTACCCAGTCAAGGAAGCCTCGCACACAAAACTAATTTATGTTTTCTCATTTTGATCAGTTTTACGAAACAGACAATGGAGGGCTGAAAACGATTTTCTAATTTTCCCACCTTACTAGTATTTTTCATAAATGTTAGTATTTGATTTAGGACACATGTGGACTCTAGTGTTACTCATGTCTTTTTAAAAAGGCATGAAACTCAACTGCTATAGTCAGGACTTTACATGAGTCCAGACAATGATCCCAGGGAATCTTGTATTTGCTTAAAGCCCCAGGGTTTTATGATTCAATCTGGTTTCTCTTGTCTGAAGATCTGGCGGGCAGAGCATCTCAAACCTCAGGGTACATATGAATTACATGTAATCTGTGGAAAGGCAGATTCTGACCAGCACGTCTGGGGGTGGCCTGAGAGCCTGCATTTCCCATAAGCTCCCGGGAGAAGCTGGTGCTCCTGGTCCACAGATGCACTTGGAGGGCAGGGCTGCAGAGGCTGCTGCTCAAATTACTGCCACATGGCAGCCAAGCCAAGGAAGCTGAACATGTTGCACATAAAACTACTGCAAACAACCCAATTCACATTATCAAAGAAAAGAATAAAATGGATATTGTGTACTTCAAAGCTTTGACTATGCTCAGGGGGTTGTTTGTGTATATATATATATATATATATATTTAAACAGTCTAAAATCACTTAAATGTAATTATGTACTTCAAATTATGTAATAAATGGAATTAAAATGTAGTTCAAATTCATGGCATCGCAAAAGTTACTGCACTTTCCCGTCTATTCCATGCGGCAAAATATGTGTTCCCTGCCCCTGCTCCAATGACATAATCTAATTCAGGCCTAAGGCCACTAAAGGAAGAGCCTGCACCGCAGGTGGGAGTCAGCCCTCAGCCCTAGCACTGCGGTTTCACACAGAGTTGGCTCAGCAGAAGTTCCCACAAGGGGGCGGCAAATACATCAAATGGTGCCTCTCAGGCCTGTGCTTTGTGGCGGGAAAATGTCAGGACTGCTGTCAGTGGGAGTTTCTGTCCTGTGTATGTGTGTGTGTGTGTGGGGGGGGGGAGGGCGGGGAGCTGGGGGGGGGGGGAGGCTCGGGGGATGCTTCTTTGTGCAGTAGATACAAGAGCAGAAGTCTGTTTGCCAGCACCACCTCACCCACCATGTGTGCACTGCTCTTAGTAAGGGTGTTCAGAAACACAGAGGGTAGCTTGTATCCTCGTAGAATTGTATCCTTGGAGAAGCCAAACGGTGTCACAGACAAGCATTTCTGTGGTGCATCAGACACCTAACATCTGATTGTGTGCATACTTGGGAAGAGCAGATGCATAGTAGCTCCCTCTAAATCACTTCTGGAATTCATTTCAACTTCAGCGTTGCTGAGGAATGTACTAAATCAACGTTCATTTTCTGATTCTGAGAGCTAGGATCGTGCTGGGAAGCGGCTGACCCTAGATTAAACACTCACCCTGCAGATGGATATCCTATGAAACGGAACCCAAAAGTTGGAGCACTTCGTAATCTCAATATCCACTGAATGGTGCCCTGACAGGTAAGTGGCTTACACTGGCACAGCTGTGGGTTTCTGATCTCATGTGGGTATCAACCTCTAGGTTGACTTGGTGGTCATGGGTGGCCTTCCCTACGGGTTCTGGCCAAGGGCTGCTGTTTCAGCAAATATGAATAGGAAAGAGGAATCTGGATAAAGGAACCATCAAAGGGATCTCTGAATTAAAGCAGAGGGGAGATGCCACAAGGAGGCAGCAGCCATCTGAGGCCTGTATGGAGGGGAGAAGACTGTAGTTTTGAAGAAGGTCAACCCTAGCACTGTCTGATCATCCGCAGCGGGCTTCCTCTCTCCCCGGCATCACGCCTCCCCCTCAGACACCTGTTCCTGGATTGCCTCCAAATACAGGGCCGGCCCAGGTCTGAAATGACTATCTCCTTAGCAAGGCTCTGAGTGGCTATCACCCCACTCCCACTCCCTCACCCAGCAGGCAGAGGAAAGACCATGTGCCAACTTGGCCGTAGTAACCAAAAGCCGGGTGAGGATAACTTAACAAACATGTGCTTAGAGCTATAACATGGTCTATAATTGTCCCCAGTTTAGGAGAAAAGTATTTTTTTTTAACATTAAAATGTTGACATGTGTGCTCTAATCCACGCTCTAAGGGATACTAACACTTTCTAACATGAACAAAAACGCTGCCAGGGGCTCCAAGTTTACATATTAAATAGAAAATTATTCCAGCTATCCCAGAGCACATGGTATATTTAATAACCGGTAACGTTGTCCCTTTTACTAAAATGTAAAGGGACACTATCTTCCCCAGACGTAGGAAAAAGACGAAGTGCTGCAAGGAATGTGCAGAATCACAGCACATACACATGGCAAGGGAAGGTCATTTGAAAATGAAAAAAGTACCATTTGCATGCATGCCAACATTCTTCCTATAAAATTGAATTTGCCGTTCCTGTCATTTGGAATTCTCTCATGCATTTGGAATATTTGCATTAGCCTTGTTTTCACTTGGGAGTAGCAAAGGCTCCCTTTGGAAGAGAACGCTGATTTTGAGATTCAATTCAAGATGACTGCCCACCACTCACGCTCACTTTTGAGCAATGAGAAACAAAAGCAATCCATCTGACACACCCAGGAACTCAAGGCTCTTTCCTATCAGCTGGGAAATCTAATACATTGTGTGTGTAGGGGGAGGGGGCTGGGGAATGTACGTCCTGCTTTTTCCACTGGGAGTTAGTGAAAGTTTTTTGCATGAGGTTTCATGCTGTTCCCCACGGTGCCCTTCTCTGTGCTAGAGCTTGATGAATTTATGAAATTCCGACGTTGTGAAATTGGCCAAGTGTGTGGGTAAGTAGCTCACCAGTTAGCTCACTTCTGGACACGACAGAGTGACATCATCACTTACCTTCACAAACCAACAGCTTGTCATTATAGAAGAAGCCCACTGGGCATTCACATCGGAAGCTGCCAACCATGTTGATGCACACTCCATTTTCACAGACCCCCGGGATCTCCCGGCATTCATCAATATCTAGAAACAGAGCAGCCAGGCATGAGTGACAGCACAGAACATGGCCCCTGGGCAGGGTCGATCGGGAGGGAGAGTCACTCGATGTTCAACGAAAGTCTAAAACCAAAGAAGAGAAAATGCGTGCGCACGTGTGCAGCCGTGTGCATGTGTGTATGTGTGTGGGTGCATGTTGGGGTGCTGCGGTTGATGGAAGGGGGAGGGAACATCACTGAATGGCAAACTGAAATAACTAAACCACTTTCCAGACACTCATGTGTCTATCTGGATTTAGTGTCTGTCTTTTTTATGTTGTTTCAGAACATCCACACTGCCCAGCTGGAAGCCATCTTTGCATCCCCTGGACACTGGGCAGAGGGGAAGGAAAAAGCGACTGCTGAGTCTTGACAGCCTCTCTACCCAAAGTGTGTGGCAATGTTTGGCTAGAATGGGAAAGGGGAGCTGGTCAAGAAGAGGAGGAGCCTAAGGTCAAAGCCAACTCTGGCCTTTCAAATTCAACTTCAGTGCCCCTTCCTCTTTCACTAGGTTTTTGGTCAGGTCTGGGGGTACTCTGGGCCCCAGCTGATGGCAAAGATGGAGTCAGCACTAAGGAAGGATTGTCGGAATTTGGAATAGACTGTGGCTTCCTAAGCCCATGGCTGGGCCTAGCTGCTACACCACTGTTACAGGCCCCTAGCATGCTGTCTGACAAATATTAAGTGTCAATTAAAATTTGTTAAACTAAGAACCAGTATTTGGAAGTGGAGTTGGTGAGCAGTTGAACAGGACACAGGCTGGCCAGTTGGTGAGGGAACCTTGTGGGCAGGTCTCACTCTCCACCAGCCTGGTTGGTCCACTCTCTGTCTAACCTGCTCCGATCTCCCATTCATTCAGTTCCCCCTAGGATAATAATGTTAATAATGTCTATATACTAAGTTTGTCAGGCAGTCAACCTGGATTTACTCACTGAATCATCAGTCTCCCTACGAGGTGGTCTCTATGTGGGTGATGGAACTGAGGCCAAGTCAGGGGATGGAACTTGCCAAAGACCACACAGCCAATAAGAAGCAGAGTCCGATTTGATACCAGGGATCCTCTAACCAGCTGTCCTGCCTCCCTTGTGTTTTTTCACATCACAGTCATACAAATTTCAGAAAACCTTTATCAAAGCACTTGTTATTCTCAGGGCCCCTCCATCAGCTCCTTGGTAGTTTCACAAAACACTCCAGAAGCTGGGAGGGGATATAAAGCTTTGGTCTATCTACATCACACGTCCTTCCAATTCTCCAGGTTTCTATGACTGTTGTTGAGATCCTTTCATTTACTATTGTAGTCCGGAGGCTCTGCAAGGCGTTTTACCTAAGTTGTAAGAAGTTGGCCACAGACGTAAGTGGAGCCAACAAAAGATGCTATAATTTCCGAAGACTCACCTCTGAAACCAGCCTGTTTTAAAGGAGAAATTTGACAGGCTATCCATTTATTTTAGACCCTTTTCTAAAGGGCTTGATTTTGTGTGAAGGCAAATTGATCTCTTTAAAAATTTCAAAAGTTTTATTGCTATTTTGAATACAGGTAATTATGTTTTTAGATTTTTCACACATTTATCATTCATGTTGTTAAAAACTTATGCAAATAAGACTACAGCTGTGTCTGATCAGCAAACAAAAAACAACAACCCAATCCAACAATAGGATGGGTTAAAACATGAAATTGCATATTTATTTGTTTTAAATATAAGTGATATATTATCATGCTTAACAATAATAGGCTGGGTCAAATTTCTAGCCATTGTTCGGCATAAAACAGCCAAAGGATATAATAAAAATTTATATTTTCTTTTCCTGTCTGGATTTCATTTGAACTTTAACATGGAGAAGTTTATATTTTAAGACAAGATTAATAAACTTGCTATAGTTTTAACCCCATATGAATGGGCTCTATATGCCAACAATCTTAAGGCCTTTCAGAAGAAGAGTATAAAGCTTAAATAAAACAAAGTTTCCCAGTCATCTAAATATTTTGTCATGGTGGAATTTGGTACAGTAAGTATACTGCTCACTATCACATTTCCAGTTTTCAAGAGCTAGAGTCAAAGCAAGCTGTGAGTCAGGACTGGGTTCTGGTCCTAGCTCTGTTATTAATTAGCTAGGTGACCTCAGCCTAGTCCCTTCCCCTCAACTGCAAAGCAAGGCATTTGGACTAGATGCTGTCTGGGACCTTTCCAGCTCGACTAGTGGGTGGTGCTAATGCTGTTTTGAGTCTGACTACTGCCAGCCTTACAGGGCAGACCTTTCTGGGTACACTCTTGGTCCTACCATGGAGGCTCATCACTACTAAAGGCCACTTATCTTTGGATCAGAGATTGTAGGGAGATCAAAAGATCTGTTTTGGGAAGGGGAAAAGCAAAGCAGCTGGGGCCAGGTGTTTTATGCCAGTGTCATTTAGCAGTTTCCTTTTCCAGACCATGAAGTTTCTTTGGACGTTGACTAGACTGTGGAGCCATATGGATTTGGCACTAAGGGAGCCGGGCTGATTGCTGGACCAGACCCTTGTTTTCTTAAACACGGTCATTGGAAAGGCTGATGTGGATTTCAGTTTACTTATTAGGAATAAGGTGGAACAAAACAAGTGGTGATGTTTGCTACTCCACTCAAGCGCTCAGACTGAGGAGGGGCATCTAAGGATGCATATAAATCACACAGGGGAAAAGCTCTGAGACTGCAATAGCTTTCTACTTCTATGTTATTTGGTTTTAAACCACAGAAGCATTGCCTCGTTGGCTGACCGCTGTGCAATACTTCTGACTCTTGCTCAAGCATCTCTAGTACTATAATGGTCTCTGCTTCAGTGACCAGATTGGAAGGATTTTTTTTTTTAATTTCATATCTGAAATTCCCAAAGCAGATAACCTGGGGAGATTCCATGAAAGGCAAAATTGATCCACAAGAAGGAATTTAGGTGAACAACCTACACGTGAGGATTGGTATGAAAGGTCATATTAAACGCACGTCTTAGTCAGAAGGCAGGACTGGGAATTACAGTCAAATCAAACGTCAACTGGCCCTGCTCCCAGAATCTCTCTCTTTGTTGGTGCTTAGGGTTGGTTTAACTAATCTTGATTGTAATTTTGTGAAAAGCCTTCCAGTCCCCTTAATCATGAGCAACAAATGCTGCCGCCAATTAGGTGGAGCTACCCGGGGTGTTTGCACAGTTCGTTTCAAACTAAGAACCAGTGTTTCAATAAATTGAAATGACACTGTTTAATGAATTTTCCTTCTAAGAAAAAAAAAAGCAAATTGAGAAAATAACGTGTAACCCTTTTCTTAACACAAAGGCAAAAGCAGAAAGTTCCAACAATGGCATCATAACTCACCAACAGGTAAGCCGGTGTAAATGTCAATGACGAAGCCTGGCCTTTGACTTCCACAGAGTGTAGCAAATTCATCTGCAGTGATTAGACAAAGGTGGGGTGAGGGGCATAGGAACAAGGGTCAGTAAAGAGCAATGATTGGGCTGAAAGAATTTACTTTGTAAACATTCTGGAAAGATATTTATCTATATTTTGAAGTATTTAAAATAAAAAATAAATTTGAAATTCCTACAGATATTATAATCTTGCCCTTAAGGTGAATGTTGCAGGAAGTGACCTCATGTTGACATCATGAGGGACAAGCAGCGGTCTTCCCACCACATCTGACACTCATTTGTATGAACTTGTCTGTAGAAATTTGGGCTTTTATAAGGGTATTGTTCACCTCTGAACCCAAGGACTGGCAAGAGTGTCTCTTTCCACTCTGCATTAAGGGGAATGCTTACAAAAGCCACTTCCTCAGTAGATTGGGGAAGACCATAGTAAGTCTAGCCAAGTTCTTGACATCAGGTCTATTAATCACTAATTCATGCCAAACCACCAACTTATACCATTACTTCAAGTTTTGGAGCTGGATTTCTTTTGGTGCTGCACTCTTGCCTTTCCTCTCTCTCCTGACCCTCTGTCTTTCTCTCATGCCTGAATTCAGCAAAGTTGATAATAAAGAATGAACTAAATGTCACCTGCTGTCCCTTCTAACTCTGAGATTTTGTCATTCCAGATCATGACTGTAACTATTATGGCATGATATAAATTTAAGTTCAAGATGGCCATTGCCTTATTGGTCAAACCCACTGAAAATTAGTCAACGGTTTCTAGAAGTAAATGTAGCATATTCTTCTCCTAGTTATTTATGTCTTACTCTATGAGTGTCCACTTCCAATAAGTGTCATGCCAACAGACACTGGTCATCCAGGTAAATTTCAGGGACTCCTCAAATGTGTGCAGATTGTATAGGTAATTAAAAGCCATGATGGGATTTGGTCAATGTTCAATATGAAGAAGACATCTTACATTTTAGTAAGAGTATGCAGATGCCTAAACCTCAGACAGACAGTTCTGAAAGTAAATGATAATCTTTATCAGGGGTCTCCAACGTGGTCTCCAAGGGAATATACAAAGATCCATTAAGATAAAAAAAAAATACTAGAACGTCTATCTAGCTTTGCAAAATCTGATTTAAAAATATTTTTGTGTAAATTTTATAATAGAACATTTTATAAAAATAAATTTATTTTCCAAAATAATTAAAAACAAATATATAGAGACATATACACATATACTTTTATATGTGAATACACACACCAAGTGAGTGTAACCCACAGGTATTTTTTTGAAAGGTATGTATCATCAAAGACAATCAGACAAAGGGTCAGCAATTTTTTTTCTTAAAGGGGTAAAGAGTAAATATTCTAGGCTTTTCAGGCTGTGCAGTCTCAACTATCTCATTAAAGCAGCCATAGACAATGTAAAGAAATTAGAGTGGCTGCATTCTAACAAAATTTTATTTATAGACACCAAAATTTGAAGTTCATATCATTTTCAGGTCATGAAATATTATTTTAAAAAGTCTGTTCTTCCCTGGCAGGGTGGCTCGGTTAGTTAGAGCATCATCCCATGCTTCAGAAGGTTGCAGGTTCAATTCCCTGTCAGGGCATTGGGAAGGGGGTTCAATCCCCAGTTGGAACATTTATAGGAGGTAACTAATCAATGTTTCTCTCTCTCTCTCTCTCTCTCTCTCTCTCTCTCTCTCTCTCTCTCTCTCTTTCTCTTCTCCTCATCTTCCTCCTTCTCCTCCCCCTCCTCCTTCTCTTCCTCCTTCTTCTTCTCTCTCAAATTGATAATAATAAAAAAACACACCCACATCCTTGGGCGAGGATTAAAAAATTATTTTTGGTAATTTAAAAAATTAACACTTTTTCAGCCATTTAAAAATGTAAAATTCATTCTTAGCTTGTGGTCCATACACAGATAGGTGGTGGGTTAGATTTTGCCCAGGGGCTATATGTAGTTTATCAAACCTGGTTTAGCGTTATCTTGCTGAGTAAGGTAATTTACAATTCTAAGTGATAGATACTACATTATTTCTGCAGCAAACAATGGATGCAATGGTATATTTTACTCAAATAAAATGTTTCATGTGTTGTCAGGTAGCACTAGACATAGATTTGCTGTATTACGGATCACTGGAGAATGGAGTAGGTTCTATAGCAGCCGTGGGCAAACTACAGCCCGAGGGCCGGATCCGGCCCGTTTGAAATGAATAAAACTAAAAAAAAAAAAAAGACCGTACCCTTTTATGTAATGATGTTTACTTTGAATTTATATTAGTTCACACAAACACTCCATCCATGCTTTTGTTCCGGCCCTCCGGTCCAGTTTAAGGACCCGTTGTGGCCCTCGAGTCAAAAAGTTTGCCCACCCCTGTTCTATAGGATACACAATAGTTCACTCAATCTAAATTATCACATTAGTAAGTGATGTCATCATGGCATACATGAAATATATCATCTAGCATATGCTATAATAACAGTGCACCAAAGTTCTCAGTACATTTGCTCCAAGGATATAAATTATCCTTTTTAAAAAAACAAGTAACATTATATAGATCTTTCTCTATGAGGACAGAAGAAGAAATTTCTCCCAAGTCTCAATATCAAAAAGAGTTGCGCTTCCCTTTAGTGCTGAGTTTGCTCCATGGTCATTGAGGTTCTTAGACTTGCTCATGTCTCCCTTTTTCATGTGAGCTGCTGGGAAGTTTGGAGCCAAAGTTACTGCTCATCTCTGGCGAGTGTTTGGAAATTCCTGGCTGGAATTCTGTGGATTAGCCTCGCTAACTTGCTCCAAGTTTCTTGCCCTTGTTTGCCATTTGCCTTAGGCCATCTTGTTTTACATTTGATTCTTTGTGGGCTGCCTTAAATTCTATTTTGGAACAGGACTAGTTATAAATAAGTTAAAATAATGGGAATATGGTTTGCTTATTTGTCATACTGCTTTGCATGATGTTTCCAGTCCCTTAGTTAGACTGATAACAGTATGTATATCTTTGTGATATGCTAAGTCTGTAAGTCTGGTAAATGAACTAATATAAAAATTAGAAAGCATATTCTGTAACTTAAATTTTCAGCTGGAAGGACCAGGATCAACTGCAAATTTAAATATTTGCCTTTGTGAGCTCATTTTGTTCTAATGAAGATTAACGATGCACCCATCCCTTCCCTGGCTGAGACTCATTTCCCTAATAATCTATGAGGAATTGATTTACCTGTAGTTTTGGTGATGGTGAAGCTAAAACTCACCTGTGCTGGGGATGGGACACTGTTCACAGGGCTTATTCCAGGCTCGGCCAATATTGTAGGAACAGCAGCACATCTTCTTGGTCATATTGAACAACAGTTCTCCGTCACAGGTCTGGTTGTCAGCATAATAGTTTCTGTAGCACAAACTTCTTCTCATATCTAGAAGAAAGGAAGAAGGAAGGGATTGGCGATGCCATGGGGATTTCTAAGGGGATAGTCAAGCAGTGAGCTTCTTTTGAACGGACTTTGATAAGGGCAAAGCCTGTTCGCACACAACTTTCCATCTACCTATAGTGCCATAAGAAAAACAACAACTGAGAAATATAGTCCCTGATACTTGGTGCCACAAAACTAGGTCATTATGTAGCTGTAGCATTAATAAACTTTACATGACTCTCCACCCCGTCTCCTAGTAACAATTCTCCACTGCTACTTGGCAGTAATTTTCTCATTTCCGACTCATGATGTTTTAATACTGCCGGTCAGTGCTGTAAATATAATTGTATAAAGATACACCCAAAGTCAAACAAAAGAAGTACTATTAAACCATTGTTTGGGATTTTCCAACATTACAGTTTAAAGAAAACTCCCAACCACCCACACGAGGTGGTGTGAGAAAAGGCCAAGCTCGTGGTTTAAAGGGGAGGTGGTTCTCACAAAGACAGTGAAAGGAGCAAATAACATAAGGACTAATTGCTGGGCCTGTAAGCTCTATTTCTCTTTGCAGATGAGGACCAACCATGCATTATTAACAAAAGCTTGGACTTACCCATGCAATTATTGCCCCCATTCACTTGCATGTAGTCTGGAGGGCAAATGCAGGTGTAGTTGCCAACGGTGTTGTAACATGTCCCTGGACCACAGATTCCTGGAGTTTCACACTCATTCACATCTGTAATCCAAAGAGAAAGTGGTATGGGAAGATGGACACTTCACTCTTGGGAATAGCCTGGTACTCAGAATCACTATAAATGTTGACAAGGAAGGAGAAAGTCCACAGGGCACTTTAAGATCCAGATAAGAGAAACAGATGTTTAGTTCATCAGTGTCCTTTATCTGTGCTAACGTGGGTGTGCATTTTCAGAAAAGGAGGTTTTAGCAAGGGAAGTTTTGCTTTCTGGTATGAGTTCCTAATAACTGAGTCCATAACATCCTCAAAGGCACGCAGAGATGGAAATGTGGAGACTTCAGAAAGACAACTGTGTATAGTACTTCGTATGTTCACAAAATCCATGGAGCGATATGATGTATCCTAAAGCTATAGACAGCTGGATTCATGAATCTGCATTGGTAAAAGAGCATGGAAACAGGTATTTCACACCTCCTTCCCTATTTTCAAACACAGGAGTTGAGTCCAACTTTTGTTAACTCCGTGGATCTTAGAACTATGTTGTACACACTGGATGCTCAACTAGCCCTCAACAAGGTTGTCACTGCGTCACCCAATAAGCCTTTTGGAGAACAGAGGACTACTTTCCCACCAGGATGCAAAAAAGTCTCTTCTCTAACTAGTCCTGTGACTCCTGCATGTAAATGAAATCCATCTCTCTCAGCCTGGTCTGTAGCCCAAGTCCTACAGCTAAAAGTGGTCAATATTCTCCATTTTTCCAGGATGAACAGGGGTCATCACATCATGAAACCAAAGGGGCCACCTTTAAGAGAAGCTAATTTAAATGCATCGGTACCCATGCTAAGTGGTGAAGGGCAGGAAGAAGAGCCCAGAACTGCCCAGCACATAGAAGTCACTGAAATGGGACCTGTGCTGCTCTAATAAAAAATGGCTTTTCTGAAAAGCATGGAAAACTTTTGTACACATAAGTGTAAGATAATAAAACTATACTTCCCACAGGAAAGAGGGAGTTTTGTGGCAATTTGGCATTATGACAATGACATTATATCAGTAATGTTAGTGCACACTGCCACCTGTCATTATACCTATGTTCCTATTTAGACCATTGTGTTATTTTGCTAAATTTCAGCTTTCCTGGCTTTTGAGGTCAGTTCTCAATATTGGAAAGAACTTATCATCCTGTCGGGGCCATTTACCATCACACACTCGGGTATCTTCATTCAGGAAGTAGCCCGTGGGACAGCGGCACTGGAAACTACCGAAGGTGTTGATGCATTTGCCGCCTTGGCACAGCCCTGGAAGCTCCTGGCACTCGTCAATGTCTGTCAAAATGAAGACAGCAGTGTTTCTTCAGCATTGTCAGTAAACCCAAGGAAGTTCAAAATGTGTGCTCTTTCTGAGAACGGAAACAGAATTACCTTCCAGTATAACAGTGATGGGGTTGGGTCGAAAACCTTCTCCTCCAGGACAAAGAATTTTGTACTCAGCTATGGAAACAAAAATATCAAGTTGAGTTCTTTTGAGGATAAAATTTCCAGCAATGGTATCCTCGAGAGAAATACCGACATATCCAACTGCACATACTCCTTTGCAGGAATCTCTAACAGTGACCCCCACCCATCTGAAGCAAGTTAGTATCTCTATGCTCATCATCTTCAAAAGGCTTTTACTATGGCCACTGTCCTCAGTCTCTGCACCCTATACACACTCCCCTGGCCTTATGTTCTTATGAATTATTTTATTCCCTCATCTCCATCCTTCTTTCTTTTGAAAGATTTTCTTTTCCTTTTTATTTTCTCACAGACTCCTCCATTATTATGTTTGGTTCAGACTTACTTCCTGGAAATCACAGCTTCCATAATAATGTTAATCAGCCTGTTTCCAAAACCCTTTCCAGACAGCACCCCAGGAAGAGCTGCTCTTTCTTGGTTCCCACCCCACTTCTCTCCATAATGACGAGAGATCTTTCTTGCCCTTTGTTTAACTGACAGTAATACTGATGCCTCTGACCAAGTTTTTACAGTGTCCTTTGATTCCCCCCATTAATTCTCTGATCCAACTACTTCATTCAAAAACATTTATTTCAGTGCCATGCACCAGCAGTGTGATACATACAGGAGCACATGAATAAGAATGACCCTAACCTGCTGGAAAGCCCTGGTGAGTATCAATACGAAGCAATTCTTTCATGGTCCTCATGTTCTTCCCTAATTTGATAATCCCTCTCTTGGATTTCTGAAATGTTATGTATATATACGTAACTTTAAATATGTATATATTCCAGTTTTAGCTCCAATCTAGTTAGGTCCAATAAGGTGGACTTTTATTTGCTAATCATTATTAATCAACAGAGCTGACTCCCCCATTTAAACATCTTGGTTTGATTCTTTCAATATCAATGAAATTAACTACCCTCCTCTTCCTCTTTTACTTTTTTCTCTCCTATTTCTGCTGTCCACTACTCCTTTTAAGTCTTCACTTTCACATCACACCCTTCCTTCAAGGCCCAGTTAAAAAAATGCACAGTCATGCTCTGGCCAGTGTGGCTCAGATTGTTGGGCATCATCCTATGCACTAAAAGATTGCCAGTTTCATTCCTGGTCAGGACATTTGCCTGGGTTGCAGCATGCAGGAAGCAGTTGATAGATGTCTGGCGCTCACATCAGTGTTTCTCTCTCTCTCTCTCTCTCTCTCTCTCTCTCTCTCTCTCTCTCTCCCTCCCTCCCTCTCTGTCTGTCTCTCTCTCTCTCTCTCCCTCCCTCCCTTCCTTCCTCTCCCTCTAAAAAAATAAATCTTTTTTTAAAAAAAGCTCAGTCATCACCACCGTATGCCAGACTGACTTCCCTTTCTAAAGAGAAGGGAGAAGGAGATGCCTGCTGAACATTCATCCCTGTGCTGAGTGCTTTACTCAAGTCATTTCATTTAATCCTATGAGGCATTTATGAATGAGGAAACTCGGGCTTGCTAAGCAACTTGCCCAAAGTTACATGAGTGGCATGAGATGGAGTCCTAATTAGAACCAGGTGGGCTGTTCCTCTCACTCATGTCACAGTCTGCCCCTTTTTCTCCCTTATTGAGGCCTACATTGAATTATTGCTTATATGCTTGGGCCTTATTTTATTAGATAGTATACTCTTGGAGGGCAGGATCTAGTGAAATTCATCTTTGCACACTCAAGGTACATACTTTAGGTGCTCTAAGTACTTTTAGAAAAACTGAATAAATGGCCTTTTATCAAGGAAAGAATCAATGCCTGTCCCAATATACCGCATAAGTAGCAACCATTGATCTTTGCCAAAGAAACTACATCTGACTCTGAATCATACTGGGGGACACACTTAGAAAAATGGGAAGCCTTTTATCCTTTTTAGGATATATTATTTATGTCCTTAAAAACATTCTAGAACTTTCTTTAAAGTCATACTATAAGAATGGAATGATCTACCAATGGACACAGACAACAGGGAGGTGAGGGCATGAGTGGGGGGGATGGGGAGGTAATGTGGGGATAAGGACACATATGTAATAACTTAATCAATACAGAAATTTAAAAAAGAATGGGATAATCTTCCATTTCATGTTTGCTTAACTAATTGCTTCTTTTTCGAAAACGCAGGGACACTCAACTCTGTCCTAGAGCTTCTGAAACAAGTCAATAAATGGCAAAGGAGAGACCAATCAATGTGTCCTTGGGAAGGAAGCACTATAAGTGACTTAGCCTGGAAGGTGTTCTTTAACATAATGGGATCTGCTTATCACGCAGGTAGAAGGGAACTGTAACCTGCTCCACCTGACCTCCTAGTGCAAGCCCACTGGTGAGACATCCTGACCACCAAATTGGGAGCAGGGTCCCCTCAACAAAGCAGAGAGGATTGATCTCCTTTCCTGATGGAAGAGTAGAGACTAGTGGCAGCTCCCTCCCACTGGGGCTTCTATTCTGTGTATCTAGCGAGGAGAATTGGCCAAGCTGGAATAATGATAATAAATAAGAGGATGTCCACTTACAGGTGTTCACAGCAGGGCACAGCTCACAAGGAGTACCCCAGGCTTTCCCCAGAGAACAGCAGCAGGAAGCTTTGGAAACACCCACTCCAATTTCATTGCTACAGGCAGT
The DNA here is from genome assembly GCF_014108235.1 of Myotis myotis. Taxonomy (NCBI): domain Eukaryota; kingdom Metazoa; phylum Chordata; class Mammalia; order Chiroptera; family Vespertilionidae; genus Myotis; species Myotis myotis. The sequence continues at coordinate 165,911,526 of NW_023416313.1, forward strand.
ATCTCCATTGTCCCCTCGAGGTCGAACATCCAAATAGCAATTTCCAGAGCGGGTATCTATTTACCATACACAAACAAAAATGTGTCAGGAAGACTCTTTCTACGTGGAGGCTGAAAATTTAAATCCATTTCAGAAACTGTTTCAGAAACTATTTAAAAACACAAAATTTATTTTTACGGAGAAACTAAATTGGGAATTTATCTACAGAAAAGGAATATGAAAGTATTTCACAAATTTAGGAAATGTTTACATTTTCATATTATTACTTTTTTTTTTTAAAAAAAATTGAGAATGTAATGTTCAATTCTGCTTTAAAAATAACAAACAGTATGCTTCTCTGAAAAGTTTTAAGATCTTACCGACACAGCCAACTCGAGTCGGATTCAGCTCAAAATCAGGTGGACAATCACAGGTATAGCTGCCTGGAGTGTTGATACAGTTCCCACTGATACACGTGGTTGGATCCAGACATTCATTAACATCTAAAATCAAACAGCAAGGGGCAGAGTTGTCACAAGAGCCAATGTGGGGAAGACATTACCATGAAATAGTAGCACCCAAATCTAGGGCTCCCAGTGAGAATTTTCTAAGAATTACTCATTATAATTACACCTAGAAATACAGTCTTCTAGTTGTGAAATACAACCCCTCAGGAAGGAAATCTGTCATAGTCTTTGGTCTTTTTTCCTCTGGAACACATTTAGCATTCAAATTTGTCATCAGGAGAAAATATGACTTTGGAACTCGGAAAAATATTCCAGTCAAGGTAACTGAAAGCAAAACACGACTGTGACCTCGGTCAACCAGAAATTCAGACATAGGTTTTAAGAAAATGTATGTAATATGTGTGGCTTGTTATTTCATCAAATTAGAGTAAGATGTCCCAGAGAACCCTCAGGAGCAGGCACTTCTGCTGCTTCCTCCATTGGCTGTGCTTGCCTCGTGGCAGCCCAGAGTGAGCACACACATGCACGAGACTCAGCGTTTCCACAAGGCCACCAAGAGTCTCTCTCCTGTCACTGATGCTGGTTTGAGGATTTCCCTTTCAGTTTCTAGTCTAAAAATATGTACAAAATTCCAGATACGTAGGACATGAGTTTTGGCAAATTCCAACTCTGTATAATCCTTTAGTTTGTGTTGAACACTCAAAAAATACTCAAGATCAGATAAACAGGGATTCAGAGAGGAGAGGTTGAAGGGTGAGGATGGTACCTTCTCCTCGGGACCTCCCCCTTGGACCTGGAACCTGTAGCAGAAAATGATTTTGCTCAAATTTCATGGGATCTTGGAGGGACAGGGCAGACTCACAGAAATGAGGTTGGACAGAATGATGCTGATGGCGATTTGGGGCACTGAGGAAAGGCTATGGTATGTGGAGAGGCAACTTCCTGTGTTATGCTAGAAGCCCAGCTCGGTGTCCTAACTGTCTTTAGGGAAACCAAGAGAAGAATGTGCCTAGTGTAGAGCAATCTGGGGACGAGCCAAGGGTGGATATGCAGTTTATGGTCATAATCTGGAGAGCCATGATTTGTGAAGGTTGCTGGGAAAATCTCTTTCTTCCTGATATCCTGAGCCCATACAGAATGGGACTGTTTCCTCAATATCCCTGAACAAAGGGTAGACTAGGATGGAGAAGTGCAAACGGCTTTCAAAGTCTTAACTCAGTGCCAAAGCGAACAGAGTAACAGTCTACAGGCGTGCTCATAGCTTTTCTCATGTATTTCATGTGTTTCCAGAGAGTCCTTTGCTTTACATGAAAAGGACTGACACACTACAAATGGGTGGCTGAGTACCACATTCTCTGGTGACCACTGGCAGGCCAGGGCCGAGAAGGAGTGAGTAGGGCTTTGGAGAAGACAAGGAGAAAACCCATGATCCCGTGGCCTTCAGAAGGAAACTCTGAAACTGCACCCAAGGAGAAAAGGAATGGCTGGGAAGCCTTACAGCTGGAGCAGCCCTGGCACAGTCTCTGTATCACTGCTTGATTCTGAGGTTATAAACTCTGCTCCTTCAGCTGCCTTCAACTCTCTCCTCTGGATCCTCATGTCCAATCAGTTCCAAGTCTCAGAAAATGTATTCTGTGATCCCTAATGTTTCATCCCAGCTTTTTGTTTGTGACTTTGAATATCCTTGTGGAATCCCAGCAGGGCCCCAACAGCCAAGTCCCCTGGCACCCCTGGAAGCAAATTTTGCTGCCAATGGATACCTTACCTGTGCAGTTCCCACCACTTCTGTCCAGTTCATAGCCAATCTCACACTCACAACGGAACAGGCCAGGAAGATTGTGACAAGTTCCAAAAACACAGATGTTTGGAAGGGAGCACTCATCAATATCTTGGAAAGAAGAAAAAAAAAAGTAATTAAATTAATTTTTTACTAAAGAAACTCCCTAATATAATTCATCAACTAATGTTATTAGGAAAATCAGGACTATCAGACATAAATGTAGGCACTTCTATTGACTTTTAGATGACTTGCTATGAGTAGGGATGTCTTTTAGGTGAGAACTTACTTTTTCTCAGCCTCTATTACATGCCAAGTAGTGCGCTAAGCATTTTGCATGTATTATCTCATTTATGGTGTTTCACTCAGGTCCACTTAACTTTTGTAAAGAGCCAAAAAGACCACATTAGCCTAAATTATTATTATTTTTAATCTATTCATTTACAGTTTTCATTGTAGGTTAGAATTTTGAGAATCACAAAGGTTTTGTGGTCACTTTGATAATCAGTTTTCTAGCCCTCTGTATCCCCATGTCGTGTGTTTGCTATTGTTGATGGAGATCTAAAAACTGCAGGCGCTTCTTCCAGGCCTCTGCCCCGGCCTCACATGAACATTCTGCTGGTGTAATTGACACACGGGCACATTTTCAGCCTTGAGACTGGTTTTAAATAGCCATGACCACTCTGCTAGGGATGATTTATATTAAGAACAAACAAACAAACAAAACCTTCCCTTGTAGCATTAAGAGAAGCAAAACTTTGAATGCAACTATTTATGTTACCAGAGGTGGCACAGTACCTGTTTTCCTTGGATGTTTGGAATAACAAAATTAAACAAGGCATTAGGCACATAACCAAGAGCATAATCTAGTTTCTTGACTCAGAGGAATTTTATATCAAACTTTGCATATTAATATAAACTGTATAAAGAACACCCAATGATTCCATAACAAAGTATTTATAGAACTATATGAGGGAATTAGTATACATGTCATAGCTCAAGATTGATTTTGAGTTAATGTCCTATTAACAAGCAACAACTATTAGTTAAGAACATTAGTCAGGGTCTTGTTTAAATTTCTATTGTCAATCGTTATCATTTGTTTATTTCTCTTGAAATCTTTTTAGTTCACTGTAGCGACTAATTCTTCTCAATGAGGGACAATGCACTTAAATTTCACATGTGTAGGCAAAGAGAAGAATCCCGTGTCTCCTAGTGGGATCCATCCTTAGCCAACAGGCTCCCAGGGCTCGTCCTGTCTGAACAACACTTATCAGAAAGACAGAGCCTTGTGCTGAAACATATCATGACCTATGACATTACCCCAAAGGGTCTCCTACTGGACAGATTTGTAAAAGACATTTAGAGACCATGTGAGACATATGTACCCAAGACATTATTCTATGTGGAAAATACTATCTGCTCGCTGTTATTTTAAGGCTTCTATTTCCAGAAGCCAAACCATAGCAGAGACTCAAAACTGTGTTTCTATATCTAAAGAGAATCCTTCAATAGGCTATTCCCAGGGGACCAGCACTTTGCGTTCCTTCCCCCAGCAATGGGGACAAATAGATTGCATTGAGTTAAACACACGTGGTGATCTCTTCTCACCTATGACCAACAAGTGTACTGTTGCAGACTATCTGGCCAAGGTTTTGAATATGAAGCTTATGGCCAGAGAAGATTTTCTCTGCATAAAGAAAAATGATCTGGCTGGAGACTTAATCCCTCCACAAACTGAGTTGATGAGATTGAAGCCGAAACACATTTCAGCTAAAAAATAAAATCAGGAATGTGTAAATAACCTAATCTCATCAGGCTTGCAAGGCCCCCAGCAGCCTCCCCAGCAGTTACCTTCGCAGGCTTTCCCATCAGCACTGGGCACAAAGCCCATGTCACATTCACAGCGGTATCCTCCCGGGGCGTTCAGGCACTGGCCATTGCCGCACAAGTTCAGATTCTCAGAGCACTCATCCAGATCTGCAGCCAGAAAGAAACACAAGTTACTCTTTCTCCATTAGTTTTCCCACTCCTCAGGTTCGACAATTTTTATAATTGTCAGCTTCCTGAGTGTGGTGGTGTTTGGTCACACTTTGTCCTTGACACATTTAAACTCACTTTTGAATGCTGATATTGAATATTCTGTGAACCTGGTGTTCAGATGCTAAATCATCACTAATGACGTAAAATGAATAAGTTAAACAAATCATTCCAACCAAGGATTTTTCCAGCAGAATTATCCACATGAAGACACATCCATGGCAGGAAATAACATAGCATGGTTTGTGCCTGTTTTTCAAATTTCAGGTTCAGCTCAGAGGGGAAGCAAATGAGCTAGAACAACAACGATAGAGGACACCAAAAATTCCCATCTGCTTAATCTTACCGAGTTTTGTTAATAATCATGGGCATTAAATATCAAACACAAGAATCATATGTGCCTAATACATGAAGCACTCAATATTTTCTAAAAAGTAATAAGAGGTTTATGCTGACCAAACTTCACCGGGTTAGGTAAAAGCAATTTCAAGTATGATACAACTTGCAGAGAGTTACAAAGAACTCAGGTAGGTCACTTACTGGGCCCTTGCCTCTTTTTTTGTTTGAATGACTTCTTCTGAGCAAAGTGCTCAGAATAAATTAACACTTCAAGTCATGTGAGCAGCTATGCTACATAGTGGTCAATGAGAAATGGATCTCGGTATCTTATTTAATACCAAAGCCCTGACATAAAAAGTGTTATCTGTTTTTACGTGTTCATGGAAGTATATGTATCATACAGGGTGGGCCAATATAGGTTTACAATTGTGAGTACTCGAAACAGTTTACTCTTGTACTATTATTTATTTATTAATTCTTATATTATTTATTATTATTAACCTACTTTTGCCCACCACTATATTTACACAATCACATTTCTAATCATCTATATTGAAAAAAAATGTAGCAATTCATGTTAATTCCATGACTATTAATTATAACTGAAGAAAAATGTCATTGATATATTGTAAAACTGGAAGTGAATGAATTCCTTACAAAGCAGTTGGGAAATTCTTGCTTATACCAATGTGGGGTGATAATGATGGCAGGCTGTGGGAGAAAAACATATACTGCCAACATGATCCAGCACATAGCTTCCTACAGCAAGCTCACTCTCAAGTACGGCATGAAAAACAAGTCAACAGTGAGAAATGGGCACAAAAATATAAAAACTAAGGCTTATAAAAGGAAGTGTGACTTGTTTTAAATTAATGACACCATTAGATACAATGAGATATATAGAGCACTAATAACTATATACATATATAATCAGCTTCTGAGGTTTTCCTAACTGACCTAGCTCCAAATTTCCATCCCACAAGGATCTAGTTTCAAAGAACTAATCTTTTATGTTGAAGACATCCATAACTGACACAGCCTTCAAAAAAGAATTGGTCTGAAAGACCTTGCTTCTCTGACTGCTATTTATACAGTTGTTTCCATCACAAACCTACCTGTGCAAGTGAAGCCATCGCCTGTGTACCCTTCTTTACAGAGGCAGCGGTAGGAGCCCATGGTATTCTTGCAGTCTGCATGCTGGCTGCACATGTGGGTTCCATTGGAGCATTCATCCAGATCTGAAGGAAACAGAACATTTCATTATGAACATAAAGTGTGTCATTGAACATCAATAATGCACACATTAGATTTTTCTTTACAGAATTCATATAATCTCTGCAGTTCATGGGAAAATGTCTGTTATTTTCCAACGCACCAGTGCACTTAATGCCATCTCCGATCCATCCGGGGCTGCAGCTGCATTTGAAGCTTCCTGCTGTGTTGGTACATACGGCGTGTCTGTCGCAATTGTGTGCTCCGATTTCACATTCATTGATGTCTGAAAAAAGAAGCAGCGGTTTTTAAAAAAAGTTTATAGCACAGATGCCTTTTTGGCCTTTTAAGTTGTAGCGATAGGAACTTAGTAACATCAAAAGTGGACTTACTTTCACACTTCCCACAGTAAAATATATATTGGTTTAACATCCACCTAAATACTCTACAAAGATTGAACAGCTTTAAATTTCAATTTATAAAACAACAACATGATGCTACTTGCTATTATTGACTCTAATTATTTTCCATTATACTGTGTAACTGTCTAGTCACTGCAAAACAAAAGGAAACATTTCCCAGTTGACCTTAAAAAGTGAGTTGCCTCATGTTCTGTGATATTAACACTCATGGTCAGGCGTTTCTATATCCAATATTTTTATTAAGTCAATCATACAGACAAAGGAATGCAATGTGTTGGCATATTGGAAATACTATATGTTGAATATATTTTCTATATTCATATTCTATGTTTTCTATATTCATATTCTATATATTGAATATATTTTATTCTTAAATGTAAAACACTATTATTTAATTATGCTTTATTTTTATAACAGTTTTACTTGAGGTATTGCTAATTTAAGCATTTGCAGAGAATTTTCCTTAAGGCTGTGTGTGAACCTTCTTTTCTCTAGCTTCTCAGAGTCCTAGCACGTTGGAGACCCAAGTCTTCTTGCATGGTTCATGTAAAACTCAAATCAATCCAATGGAGATGTCTCTGAAAAAGGAGTACCAGATGAGGGTCACTCTACTAAGACTCCCAATTCTTGAAAGTTCTCCATTCTCTAAATTTTCCTTTCCAAATTTAGCCAAGATAGATTCTCTAATATAAAAATGTTACAATAAAGAATTTAAATGGGTTTTTTTCCTGTGAAATTTTAATTTATTGTAAGATTTATACATTTGGTCTTTGTCTCCATTTCTGCCACAGAGCTCTTAAAACCTTGGAATTTCCTAAGTGATGAGAGTGAGGAAGGTCTCTTTTATTATGGATAATGGGGTGACTGTAGGCAGGAGGGCTGGTTGGAAGGAGAACCATCCCTCTGATTAGAGGCTTAGAACTTTCAGTCCCACTCCCCTGACTTTAGGACAAGGTATGGGGAGAGGGGTTGGAGGGTGAATCAATCCAAGGCCACTCATGCCTATGTAAAGAAGCCTCCATAAAATTCCAAAAGAACAGGATTCGAAGAACTTCCCAGTTAGTGAACACTTGGAGATTCAGCAAGAGCGTGCCCTCTAGGACAGAGTTCCACACCCCTTCCCCATGTCTTGCCCTATGCGCCTCTTCCATCTGGCTGTTCCCGCATTACATCCTCGTATAACAAACTGGTAATCTAGAGAATAAACTGGTTTCCTGAGTTCTGTGAGCTTCTCTGGGAAACTAATCAAACCCAAGGAAGAGGTGTGGGAACCTCTGATTTACAGGATTTGTAGCCAATCTGTCAGAAGCACAGGTAACAAAACTAGACTTTCGATTGGCACTTGAATTGGGACAGTATTGTAGTACTGAGCCCTTACCTTGTGGACTCTGACACTATCTTCCTGAAGCCAGTGTCCAAATTTCATTGAATTATAGGACACCTTGTTAATGACCAGAATTGGAATTGGTACCATCATCTTATTTCCTAAAATTAATCCATTAGATAAGGAAAGCCAGGCATCTAACCTCATAATCAACTTTTTTATTAACTAAGAACAAGAGCTCATAGGTATGGATGACTCTATAGAGAAACCAGTGCCTAACACAAAATTTGGGTCAAGGAGGATAATTTTGGCCTACAAAACGTTGCAAGAATTTTCAGTGCTCGCTTGAATAGTGGCATGAATAGGAAACTGGGCAAGCAACTTATGTGTACCCTTTTGTTTACTTAAGAAGCCCAATTAAATTATTTGAAAGTGTTTGCAAACCCGCTGTTTGCCAAATATTTCATCTGAAACTCTGACATGGTCCTAGGCTCTTTGGCTTCTTCAGAACTTCTAAGAAACACAAAATAAAATAATAAAATTTCCCTACCAAGTTATTTTGCAGTGTCACTAATCATCATAAGGTGAAAACACACCTGAAAGTTCTTACAATTACAACGTATTCCATAGGTGACTTTAATGTAACCTTGGCAACCACATGAACTTATTGAGTTATTAACAGGTCAAGGGAGGCACATACCAGGCAGCTTTAGACATGTGATTGGGAGCTTTAACCAACTGGATAAGTGAGCCGGGCACATTCCAAGGCCTGCCCAGGTATAATAGTGCTAAGTAGGCACAGGAATTCAAGAAAGTAAGCCTGACCTAAAGGGCCCCCAACCAGAGCCATGGACATGTCTCTCTTCCTCAGATAATCACGCCCCTCAGAGGAGTTAATGATGCAAACCAGCGCTTCCTGCAGAGTCCTCATAATTTCCCTCCTTTATTTGTTATGATCTCTGAATTAGGTAGAAACAATGAGCTTCAATTGCCTAAGTATTGAAGCCTCCAAATGTTACAAAATCAAGAGATTTTCTAAGTGGAAAGAAACTAGAATTCTACTTTCCTTATCCTCAGTTTCCAAGAGGAAGAGACAGAGGTCCCCAAAGGCAGGGGGGCTTTTGAGGGCCTCACAGCCAGTGAGGGGCGGAGCCAGGACCACCAGGAACTCACTTTCCCCGTCCACTGCTTAGTGCTCTTCCCCTTAGGCCCCGGCTGCCTAATTGGGCTGATTTCTTTAGGTACACCCGGACTTTATTCTAAGTCCTGCTTTATGGAGTTTTCAAAACCTTGGTGAGTTTAACAGGCTCATAGAAGTCTTCACTAATCTTTTCTACTAAGTGTAATTTTCAGAGATTATCATAGCCTGTCAATCTAGTCATTCTGTAATCCCTTTCTTTCCAGTTTTCTAGTGACCAAAGTTACCTTTATTTTCATATGGATTATTTTTAACTTTCCATATTTAGTGTTGCAATTAAAAAAACGACAATTTCTTTTAAAATGAGAGGCGCCCTGGCTGGTGTGCTCAGTGGTTAGAGTGTCAGCCCGAACATCAAAAGTTCTCGGGTTCAATTCCCAGTCAAGGGAGCATACCTGGGTTGCAGGTTAGATCCCTGGCCTAGTGGGGGCATGTGCAGGAGGCAGCAAATCAATGTGTGTCTCTCTCCCTCCCACTTCCTCCCTCCCTTCCACTCTCTCTAGGAAGCAATGGAAAGAATACCCATGCATGAGGATTAACAACAACAACAAAATTAAAAATAAAAGGAGATTCTCCCTCCTTTTTAAATTATTAATAATATGCTAATATAAATTTCTAATTCAAGAAAAGATGTGCAATTTCACCACACATTTTCAAGGTGAAAAGAAATTATATTTGCAAGAAGCCATGTATTATGGGCTTTAGGGTACGAGGAGAGAGTAACTCAGGAGCCAATATGCAATTCCCCATTTTGTGAATATCTGTATATCATCATTTCAACGTCTTACACTCTCAGTATGCGACACGTGAATTAGAAAGACTTGGTCATAATTTAAAGGTATCTCTGAATAAAAAGTGACTGCATGTATGTATGTGCACACATGTGCCAGCTATTATTCCTTAATTGGTTTTGTGGCAGACTTGGGCCTAAGACTGCACCTCATTATAAAAACAAACAGAAGGGGAAACTGAGCCCTAAGAAAAACAAGCAAACAAAAATGCTGCATTCTCATTACAACACTCTAGTCCTCAGTAATGTGAAGGAAACATAGCACTCGTTTGCCAAGAACATCTCTTTCTGTACAAATGTTCTCTTTCCCCCACAAGTTTGCTCCAGACAGAAAATTCCTTTTTAAGATTAAGAATAAAGCATAAGCCAAGGAAAGCAAGGGAATTCAAACTTACGGCTGACACTGCAGCCTCCATAACCCCAGAGCTGCCTCACAGACTCAAAGGTCCTATTTGCAGGGCTCCCTGGAAGGGCAAGGGTGTGGCCTGAGCAGACCCCAGGCGCAGGCTTGGGTGTGTTCCACTGCCATTTGAACAAGGGCTGTGCTCTGAGCTGCTTGGCCGCCTCTGGCCATCAGACAGGGAGAGGCTGTATCGCCCACACAAACACCTGCATTCCCACCATCTGGGCATCAGTCACGTGGTGACCCTAGTCCAGCAGAGCTGACACACTGTGGCAGCTCCTTAATTAGGCACTGCGGAAGAGGACGTTTGAGTGAATGGAGAGGCCAAACGTGAAGGCTACTTGGATTTCTTCATTTGAATCCAAATTTGGAGCCAAGATAATTTAAGTGAACACCCACTGAGTTTCCACAGGCTGACAGCCAGTGGAGAACAATTAGCGGCGATAAGAAGCTGGAAGAAAGTGGGTGCAAATTGTCACTGAGTGCTGGTGGTTTTGAAGTATATGATTCTCTCTCATGGACCCACTAGCAACATTTCTCAGGTAGAAGGAAGCACACAGTTTGAGAAATGGCATTACCAAGAAATCCCGCTATTTTAACTCAAAACAACTGATGTTGATGGTATACCTTGCTAACTGATTTAGTGAGCACATGAGGGTGGAAGGTTCTTGCAAATTAGCTTGTGAAAGCCAGGACCCACCAAGGATGGCACCTAGCAGCAACGTAGTTCCTCTTTTTCTGATTGGTTGTCTAATGACAATTAGGCAAAATGAGCAGCAGAAGCCTTGCATGGGGCCACAGAAACACTAACCCAGCAAGCTCCCTCAAGCCAGGGACAGAGAGCTGTGTTCTAGATTCAAACAAATGTACTTTCTTCCTCCATTAAATCGAACATTCTCCTCAAACCAGGATTTGGACAATGCTTACGAAGAAAAAAGAAACCCTTAACATCTGTGTAGGCTGGGAATGTAAGTCAGTGGGTGGATTCTGAACACTGCTAAAGTGATGGGGGGCAGGCGGTGGGGAGAAACATGTTTATTTGTTAAAATGGAAACAATCAGTAATGACAAGGGAGCTGAAATATTTAGACAAAGCTGTAATGGAACCCAGAGGACATTTTTCTCGTTCTCGTGAAACAAAGTTCCTCCCTATGAAATAGCACACATACTTTTATAATTCCTTTACAGTCTCTTATTTTAAAATTTATATATTATGTATATTATACATATTATGCTTGTATAGAAATATATATAAGATATTCATCAAAAACATAGTTCCAGGTCTGCTCTTCATTGTTATTTGTTGTGTGGCTTGCTTATCCCATTAGGCGAGAACATATCTGTATTTATATTAGTTGCCTGGGACATTATAAACACTTGTGTTTAACATGGCTATCACCAAGGTAACCTGCTAGTATTCTAAGTTGGGAATGACACTAATTTTAAACTAAAAGCAGGCTAAAAGAGCCCTAGTTACATGGGATTAAAAACTATTTTGGCTCCTATTTTTTAAAACTTGTTTTTAAGTATACCAGATGTGCTGCCAATTCCTGTTTGTGTAAGTCATTTTCAATCAGATGTGATACCCTTGGTTGTTAATAACAGTACTTACAGAGGCCCTCTTTTTCTTTCCCCCCAAATGCACCCCCTCCTTCCTTACTTCACTGCAGGGTGTTCACACAAGGGGAATGCTTATCTGATTTCTTCAAGCTCATGAACCAATGGAAGAACCAGGAATAAAATCTGGAGTTCTTCTGCCTCACAGGAGAAGAGCATCGGCCACACTGGTATGATATCAAAGGGGCCATGAGACTGGAGTCTTCTCCCTACAGTGCTATCTGGGTTTTACGAAATTAAAATTCATCTTAGGCTATAATTTAAAAGTAGGTGGATGTTGACGCTTGGGAAGAGAGAGAGTAATTTCTTGGACTTCAAATCTATGTTTTCTGTTCACACAATTTACTGAAAGATTGCTGTTCGTACAGTAAAACTGATGTCATCTTATCTCATATGATATACACAGCTCTTCTCACCATAGTCTCAGTATCTGTGCAAACTCACTCACCACCAAGCCTTTTAATATAAAGGGGGAAGATTTTTCTTTCTTAAAACTGACTTCAAGTGTGTGTCAGTAAATAGTAGTATAGAATTTTGCTAGACTACAAGTTATGTCTTCAATTAAAAGGCTTCTAGACACTGTCTACGTCTCATTTTACAATAACAACAGGAGCTACCATTTATTGACTGGCTACTGAATGTCAAGCACTGTGCCAAGGGCATTATATCTCACTTACCTAAAATAAAATTAACATCGCATGAAAATGTAAGCTGTCTTCATGGGTGAAAGGCCTAAAATAATTGGCCTCTGCACATGGCCCTCTTAGCTGGAATTTGGAGCATACAATTCTAGAAATATCTTTTTCTTATAGCTGAAGAACATCCCATTAGATTAACTTCTCCCTTCTTAAACATCACTATTCCCTGGGGTAAATTTCAGTGAGTTCAAGTGAGCCAAACATTGGCATTAGCCTCTATTAAGTAAAATGCAATATGGAACTGTACTACCTTTCCCTTCATTACTGCCAGACCCCTCCCCCCCAATCCCAAATTCTCTATTTATACTGGAAGCTAAAAATAAAGCTTACACCATAGATGTAGTGATCTAAGCATCATTTTTACCCCAGAGACCACATGAGGAGTTGAGATTTTAAACACTGTGCTAATAGAATGGACCCCCTAGCCATGCTTCATATGAAGAGTAATATAGTGAGGATGAAAAGCATTCCAACTTCATGCTTATTTTTATAATTTGGCTAGAATCTGCCATTTTTGAACCAATAGTAATATTATTGGTGTTATTTTGTATATCTATAACTTTGAAACTTGGTATTATTGCACAGCTTAAAATGATAATATATTTGGGGGTTTTCTTGGAAAATGTTGCTATAATTTAGAAAAGGATCTGTACACTTACCACATTGCCAATCTGAAAATATTTTAATGTTCATTCTAAGTCACAGGGGCTTGCCAAACTGGCATTTGGAATTAAAGTCTGTTATTTGTAAAGAAATTATGCAGTTACCTAATTCAAGCTCACCATGGTCTCTATTATGTTTTAAATTATGTTATATGCCATAATCTATTATATAAATAATTACTGAAAAATGTTGCTCATTATTCTACATACTTAACACATCATTGTCTCAAGTTTGAAAATAACAACTAAATACTCCAAAACAAAATCACTCACAAAGAATTACCTCTTTTATTTGACATTTAATAGAATAACCTAGAAATACTGTGAAAAGATTTTCTTGGTTCCTGGGTCGATGCTCAACCACTGAGCAACCCTGGCTGGGTGTAGAAAGATTTTTCTTATTGAGATTATGTGCTATTAGTATTAGACAACCAAAATTACAAAATGGCTTAATTAGCACTACATAAGATTTGTTAAGTCCCAGGAATAAAGACCTATGTGGGCTAATGCCACTTAATACATCAAAAGCACACTAACTTAAGGAACTAGAAGACTGATGAGAATTGATGAAATATTTGAATTATAGGATATGCTTCTTTAAAAAGTTATGACCGTAAATAAAATGTTGGCAGTGGAGGTTATTGAGAGAGGCTTGCTTTAATACAATCACGTGCCAGTTAATGACAGGATACATTCTGAGAAATGCATAGTCAGGCAATTTTGTTGTTGTGCGAAGACCAGAGTGCACTTACACAAACCTAGATGGTGCAGCCTCGTACTGTAACTGGATGTGCTGTACCGCTACCTGACTGGCTGTACAGTAGATTTGTTCACATGAGCATCACCACAGAAACATTGAGCTATGACATTACCACAGCAAGAGCATTTCTAGGTAATGGGAACTTTTCAGCTCCATTATAATCTTATGGGACCACTGTTATACATGTGGTCTGATGACCTATACATTATATGTGGTGCACAACTGTAAAGGGATATGACTGTCTGGTAACTAGAATGTTAATTACTTCGATATAAAATGTGATTTTAATTTCATAAAAATGTGATATTTATAGTATTAGTTATAGTGGTAATTTATCCAATATGCCTTGTTTAATAGGTAAAGAAAAAACTTGCAGCTTAGATCCAATCTATAGTTAGACAAATTTGAAAGAAGTATAGGATAAGTTAATAAAAAATATTATACAAAATGCTTTATAATGTAATTAAAATGTTAGTAGATCTAAAATTTGTATTAATGTATAATTATGGTAGCAGTCTCTTAACCACTTAATGTTTTATTGTCCGATTTAAAAAACATACCTGTACAGCCAGTTTTTCCTTTTTTGCCTGAATATCCCATGTCACAGTGGCAGATAAATGAGCCTTTCGTGTTTTCACAGCTTCCACTTAGACAGATATTGGGATTCAAGTCGCATTCATTAACATCTGTAAAACATAGATATCATTAATGTATATAACCATTTATTTGATATCAGTGAGTACTTTTCCCCCTAGATAATGCAACTTTGCTAAATAAATCAGAAAGGGTGAAATACTTCCACTCAAAAAAATGCACCAGATCTGTGGAGCTCAATTCACATGTCCTTTCTACATTGCAGGCTCGCCGGCACACTGGCAATTTATCTGGGCCATAAGCAGGAGGTCAAGTAAGCAAAGAAACTGATGGACTCTAGGCTAAGTATAGAGCCTGTTTATGTGACAGTCTAGAAAACTTTTCAAAACAGCATATGATGCTGCAAGATGAAACTTTTAATTCAGTTTGCATGATGCCAACAAGTTAGTTTCCACATTTTTAAAGATAGGACAGATAAACTAGTAGTCTTAGTGTAGGGAGTTACAAACTTCACTTTTCCCCCAAATTTAAAGTTATTTACTTTGTTATGACATTCACTTTCACTTCTGGGACTACACAAATATTCAGTAAGGGTTTTCTGAAGCTATAAATGTGATACAATTTAAATATTTTCAATTTTAAATTCCTGCTTCTAGCCAAGATGGAGTAACTGGCACAGAATTTACCTTCCCACCTGAAGCAACAAAAGGACAATAAAGGCAACAAAAGACAGTGATCTCAAAGAAAGAAAACAAACTAAATGAGTTCTATGAAGCCCCAGATTACTATGTAGGGAGAGTTTTAAGTCCCTGGCATAGAGAAGGGGTGACAGATGGAACCAGGTATTGTCCCTGGGGCAAGGAGGTGAAGCTGGAAGTCCTGAAAGGCCCAGGTCACTAGAGTTCACAGGGCAGGGCAAGGGACAGATGGAAACTGCACAGCAAGAAAGCATCCAAATACCTGCAAAGGGGCCCAGTCAAGTATTCAGATGAGTACTGATCAATGGATTCATGCAAGGAAACTACTCAAAGCTGGGGGAAGTACCACCCACAGGAATTAGAGGAAACAATCATCAGCGTTCACGGAAGGCCTGGACTCGTGCCTCTTCCTACCAGTTTGGAATATCCCAGAATTCGCAGGGGTTTGGGTAGAGTGTCCAGAAGGATCTTGCCACAATAATGGAGCAAAATTAGCCCAAGACTAACTTTTCTTAAAAGCGTAATAGCAAGATTTTGAAAGGATCAATCTGTTTCCAAATAACTTAACGGAATTACATAATAAAGCTCAAGAATATTTCTAGAAATCCAAAAATATCTAGCACCTAGAAAGTAAAAATTTATAATGTCTGGCATCCAATCAAAAATTACCAGGCATTCCATGAAGCAGGAAAATATGAACCATAATAAAAAGTCAATTTACTGAAATGACTCAGAACTGACACAGATGACAGAATTAGTGGAAGAGGACATTAAAACAGTTATTATAACTGTATCCCATATGTTCAAAAGCTAGAGGAATGAATGAACATATCGAATAGAGACACAGAAATGTGAAAAATACCTAAATAAAATTTTAGAGATGAAAATGATGTCTGAGATAAAAAAAATATACTGAACAGGATTAAAGGCAGGTTAGATATTGCAGAAAAGTTTAACAAATTTTAATACATAGCAGTAGAAATTCTAAAACAAATGCAATCAATTCTAGAGGTATTGCATTTTGTCAGAAATAAATTTTGCTTGCTTTTAGTTAAACATTTTAAAAGCTTAAACTAATTATAGCAGGAGGGCTAAGTGGACAGAAATAATGCATAGACAAAATCAACTCCATCTGGAGTTGACCAATGGTAGCTCATCTACATAACATATCTGACAAGAGCATCATATCACAGTCACAAGGAAGTTGCTTTTTGAAATGCCAGTTCTGGAGTATTAGCATTATACCCCTAAATATCCTTACTTTTCATATAGGATCTATCAGCTCCCCAAACTAATCTTTATGTAATTTAACAGTACTTGTGAATAATCAGAGAAAATGGAAAATTCTGTTTCTTTGCTTACCTACACAAGTCTTCATGTCTTCAGATGCCATGAATCCATCATAACACAAGCACCTGTACTCTCCAGGTATGTTGGTACACTGACCACCATCACAGATATTGGGGTTATCTTCACACTCATCAATGTCTGCAGAGAATAAAACCAACAATGACCTGTTGTTGATATTGGTTCTCTTAATTCAGTGACTCAAGTTGAATGGACTCAGCCCACTTGCATTAGAGAATTAGGTCTCAAATCCAAATGAAGCTTTTCACAGAACATGCTATCAGGAGAGATCCATTTTCAAGATTCCAACATACTGTTCAAGGTCAAGGTTCACATCCAATTAAAAGTCCATCATTTAATTAGCAATTTTATCTGATATGAATTTGTCATTCAAAAATGATTATGAATCCTATTTTTTTCATGAAATTTAAATTCCTAAAGTCTATCATCTTCTGTTTTAATGATATGTTTAAAGTGAAAACTAGTTAATAAGCATATCTACTCAGATGTAATTTTAGTAAAAATATTTCCAACATTTAATTTTTATAGCAAAATATATATATTTAGGGCTTTTCAGGGAGATTTTTCGAGGTCAGATAAGATATTTTTGGTCTCTACACCTAAGTTCTCTTCTTAACCCAAGCCAAAATCAGTAGCTATATTACCCACCTCATTTTTCACCTCTAGATGCCTATATGGCTCTTCTAGCCCAGGATGATACATCAAGAAGTATAAATTAGACCAGCATTTCTCACATCCAAATCACTTGGAGAGCTTGTGAAAACAGATTACTGTGCTCCACCCCCAGGAGTTTCCGATTCAGTGGGTCTGGGGTGGGGCCCAAGATTTTTTATTTCTAAGACATGCTCAGGTGAGGCTGATGTTGCTGGTCCAGGCAACACACCCTGACGAGCACTGAAGTCAGTCAAGAGATCAGATTCTTCAAAATTCTGATCAATGGAGACACTATTTTAGACTGCACTTGTTGAGCATGTGCCAGATACTACACTAAGTGCTGTACATACTCTTCCACATAGGCAATCTGACCCCCATTTTATAGATGAGAAATCTTATGCTAAGGATCTTTATCAATGACACACAGCGAAAATATGTAACAAACCAAAGATCTGGACTCAGAACTATTAATTCCACAGTCCAGGCACCAAACTACTCTATAAAGGGACCTGTTATTTCCCAGGAGGCTAAAACCTACTTACCAGTACATGACCTCTGGTCAGGCATTAGTGCAAATCCCGGCTGACAGCTACATTCATAGCTACCTTCAGAGTTTGTACAGAAGGTCTCACAACCACCATTCATTATGCTGCATTCATCAATGTCTAAAAAAAATAAAAATAATATTACCTTTTTCTGTGTTTATGATCATGGCATGTATTTATAATTTCTAGGCATGGGTCAAGGAAAACAAACAAAAAAACAAACAAAAAAGAACATCCTAGGGCAACTGGAAGTCACCACATTGCTTGATTCCTTCAAAAAATATGAACTACACACCTACTATGTGCTAGAGATGTGAATCTAATGGTGAATGTGACGGACATAGGACCTACCCTCACAATGCTGACTGCAGCTGGAGAATTAGATGAACAATTAATTACACAATACACTGTGTGCCACATGCAACGTAGGAGAAATGCTAGGGGCTATGAGAACATATATGACAATGACCACATGGGTGAAATTCTCTGGGTCACAGATTCAGTTATAAACTTGACATTCGGTTTGACTGGCTGAAGTTCTAAACCTTTCAAGAACTTGAGTTAGAGTTCTGAGGTTGTCCTGGGCCATATTTCAAGAGAATTTTTGGGCTGATTTATGACTTTGGGTAGAAACCATGTGAGACTTGGCAGTTCCACATGATGTACACCCCAAACCAGGCAAAAACTGGCAGTTTGCACAAAGTTTCACTTTGACTTTGGGCATAATAAAGCCACAGGGTTCTCTGAGCCACTCTTTCCAGCACGACTAAACCTACAGAGGGCCAGCCACAAAGCAAAAGGCTTGTCCCCCAAAGTCCCCTCTTTAAGGAGTGCCACACCTGGCCTCTTTCTGGGTAAGATACAGTCTTCTTTCGAATAATTATTCTTTGAAATCTCTCAGCTGACCTAAACCGCCTAAGGGCAGAGATTACACCCTATGTTTTTTTGGCTTTTTCACAGCACTCACCATGCTTCATTATTTCAGGGGGTTAGTAATCACGTGCTGATTTGCCTGTTATGCATCTGTGTAAACAGAGCATGTGCTACCATTCACCGTTAAAGCAGCATGGGTCAAACTATACTTGTTAGAGCTAAAACATCCCATAGCTTTCACTTAGTTGCTCTTGAAACACACAAGGAGCTGATCTCTGAACATTGTGAGCCACAAGGAAAAGAATTTTACTCACAGGGAAACAAGGAAGAGTAAGTAAAGGTAGCTAGTGATGGGAACAGAACTCCGAGAACATGGCTTGAGTGCTTTAGAGACTAATAAAATAAAATATAAAACAATATATTGTATAGAACTTACCCACACAAAACAGCCTGTCGGGAGTTGAATGATACCCAGGGTTGCAGGCACACTGATATTTCCCTATGAGGTTCACACACCGGCCATTAGGACAGAGGTTCGCACTCAGTTCACACTCGTTGATGTCTGTGCAGAAAATAGGAATAGCAAACATCCAGCCATCAGCTTCGGACTCTGGCAGAGACGTGGCTTGAATGACTGACCACCAGTAAGTGGTCTGAAGTCTTCCTCCTTACCAATACATGCTGAGATGTTGGGGGACAGCTGATGACCAGGAGGACATTCACAGCGGTAACTTCCCTCGGTGTTCAGGCAAGCGCCTCCTCGGCACAGGAGGGGATCTCGCAGACACTCGTCAATATCTGAAAAATGGAAACGACCCGTGTTGAAGATGTTGGGGGTGTCCGGCCCAGGTCCCCATGTTCACACCAGTGTACTCATCACCCCGTTTCTAGGTGTCCTGGCCACCAATGGCTCACAGATTCCTTCTTGAAGAACTGCTGTGCATTTCATTCAGAAATATCAGGAGGTGAGATATTGTATTTCCTTCCCATTTTGGGGGCCACACATGGCCAATAGTTGACTGAACAATGTGGAAACAGAAAATCTTGGCCTCCTTGTCTCAAGGTAGGACAATTCCCTAATGCCATTCCCACTCCCGAGTCACCTATGGAAGCCTGGTAAGGCTGAAGTCTGCTTCTCTTCTCCTTCCCTCACCTGCCTCCCTCACTTCTTTAGGCTCTTCCTGAGAGCACTGCCTCAAAATAATCTCCATCTCAGGCTTTTTTCTAGGGGCCCTGATTTAATGCAACCAGCTTAATTAATCTCCTCTTCTAGGAATATCGGGCAGAGACACTATAATGTGATCTTGAATATAGCTTATATTTGTTCTCTCTTCCCTGGGGTGTCTATTCTAGGTTTTTACACTCACTTGTCTGGGACCCATAACTGGTGTCTGAGGCCACCCAACACCCCGCAGCATGAATTCCCTCAGCTCTCCCACATGTCAGTCTCCCGCTGCCACAGACTGATTCCGGACTCACTGGTCAGGAGAGCAGTGCACTGGGGAAACAGGAAGCCAGGCCCTGGGCCATGAGTCCTCAAAGCTGTTTGGAATCCTTTCTTTCCTGTGCTGATCAAGCGGGCACACACTTACCCATGCAGTTCTTCATCATCATGAATCCACTTTCATAGCCTTCGTCGCACTTGCATTCAAAGTCCCCTGGGGTGTTCACACACTGGCCACGGCCACAGAGGTCAGGAGATATGCGGCACTCATCAATGTCTGCACAAAAGCAGCAAGTGGCAGCAAGTGAGTATCAGGATAGCCTTCATTCTTGTGTAATAAAGATAAAGAGTCTAAAGGGTGCCCCTCCAAGGTGAGTCCCCTCACTGACCTGTGCAGTTCCGTTCTTCAGAGTCAAGAGCAAAGCCACTGTCGCACCTGCACTTAAAACTGCCAATGGTGTTTCTGCACTTGCCGTGGGTGCAGAGGCTGGGAATCATCTTGCATTCATTGATATCTTCAAGAAAAATAAAATGTGTTAAAAGTTGTGAGTAACCAATAGGTCTCAATCCCACCGTGTTAAACCCAGGAGAGGAGATTGGAGGGTCTTGATATAAGGTCTTGGCAATATTCATTTTAAAGACTGTGTGATGATCCATGAGAAATATGACTGAGTACACATTTCTAGTCTTTTAAACTTCTGTTTTAGAAAGCATTATCAGAGAAGTAAGGAGTGTGTTTATTTGGACTTCTAGAATCCAGCCTGAGACACACTGAACATTTAACTATTTGCTGAATGAATGGTCTAAACCATTAGTGTTTATACTTAAAGCATATAGAAGATTATTAGAATATATTGCCCCACAACAACCAATTGGGTGTATAGAGCAAAGATTTTCATCCTTTTTCATCTCATGGCATGTATAAAGTAATTATACTAAAATTCTATGGTAAACCGAAAAAATATTTTACATTTTTGGCTGATCTGACTAAAAAATATAGGTATAATTTTATAGGTATAATTTTGATTCATTCACACCAGATGGCTATTATTGTGCTGGCTCCTGTCATTTTTTTAATTTGATAATCTCAGGGAAAATAGGTTTGTGCCCCCGACTTAGTAGTCAGATATTGTATATTTTAAGAATCCTTGAGGCACACTGGTTGAACATCGCTGGTGTAGAGAAATAAGATATTCATTTATGCTTTTTGATGTGTTTTAGATACGCCCAACATACAAGAATTTCAAAGAAGACATCATTTCTACTTTAAATTATTTGGAAATAATGTATACTATTTAAAAATATTTTATCAATGTTATAGAGCCATAGAGTTTCATTAATATAGGCAGAAGAGTTTTTTTTGTATACTAGGAGATGACTTCTGTAATGTGTAATCTGAGTTTACCCTTTTAGGAACCTTTCCAGAGTAAGACCTAAAGCTCAAGAAATACAAGTGAATTTTTGCGTAGTGTCATGAGAGACAGAACGGGCAGATTAGATCTCAAGAACATCAAGTCCTTCTGTGGCAATGGATTCCCACAGCCTTTGGAAGCAAATCACTTGAGTTCCTTTAAATTTACTTAAGAGACATTTAAGAGGGCCATCTAGAAACCGTCTTTCTAGACACAACAATTTTAAATCCCAGAGCCTCTTGGACAAAATGCTCAGTAGAAAAAAAAAAAGTCTACACATTTTTCTATAAAGATAGTTAACTGATATTTATATACTCATTTCTCATCTGATGCAATTATGAAGCATAATAACTAGGACCAGACACAATGGGCAACCGACACAAAACTCTATACTGGGAACATAAGCTGAGCCTCCCTGAATAGTCGGAATTCTGAGTAACCAATTGTGATTTTTTCCATATGCTAAAGTAAACAAGCTCTGTTTCATTGTGCGTAAAAACTTAAATCAAATTGGAATTAGATTAAATCTGCGACTTCTTGTTTTTTTGCATGGATGTTAGATTATAGCATAATAAACTGAAATAATATTTGAAATATCCTGTCCCTGGAGTGTGTCTACCACAGGAATGAGTTTCACTACATTTGGACAAAGAGGATCTGCCGCTGGGTTTCTCATGCCATTCACCCTCCATTATCTATACTCAGGTGGACTGCAGAGACATGGAAGCTCAAATCAGCAGATAAAAGGTCTTCTCATATGGCTTTAGCAGATGGCATACAAGTTTCCCATTTCCTTTCATTCATGTTTGGATTTGGGTAGCATTAAAATCTACTTTAACACTTAATAATGGCTAGATGGGTGAGGCAAGCAACCTCAGGAAATCCTGAGATATAGAGAAAAAGAAAACCCATTACAGAGTGAATGTTTGGTTACAGATCATTCAGGAAGCAAAGAATGTATGCTGAGGTGATCAAGGATGACCACTCATTGTAATCCCATTGGTAGAACTCTGGGCTCATGCAAATGCATCCTGTTGGTCTATAAGAAAGGGCAACCAACCACTGACACCATTGTACCTTTGAAGAAAGGTTTTCCGTTTGTAATTTCTTTTGTGGCAAATCCGGGTCCTCTGGGGCAGAGCTCCTCATACTCAGGCGTGTTTCTCACGGGACACTCCTCACATTCCTCCGTACCCCAGGCCGCCCCCACAGAGCAGCAGCAGGCATCCATGCGGTGGCGGCCGGCAATGGGCAGCGTGCACTCCTCGTCATCGTACCTCAGGAAGCAGGTTTCCATGCGGATATCTGCCAGAGAACAGAGGGACCCTGAGGAGAGCTACTCTGTGTTCCCTTTTTCTGATAATTTTATGAAAGGAGCAGTATTCTAAGAAATCCTGCAATGCGCTTGGGGGTGGGGGGGATGTTGTCACAGACGTGCCGGTGACCAATGCATATTGGCCATGAGGTCTTGCCATCTCTTCTCAGGCTAAAATCAAACTACACTCTCTGTCTTTGGAGAACATCTGAGCTGGCCCCAGCCCCTTTTCCTCTGATCCACTTCAGAGGAGAGATGGAATGGTAAACTCCAAAATGAGGAAAAACAGCCAAGAAAAGCCATTCACTCCTCTTCTCAAGTATTCCTTTCACTTCAACATGTGTTCATGCACACATCCTTCTGGATACATGTGGGGTACATCTAGCTCAGTGATGGCGAACCTATGACATGCGCGTCAGAGGTGACACGTGAACTCATTTTTTTGGTTGATTTTTCTTTGTTAAATGGCATTTAAATATATAAAATAAATATCAAAAATATAAGTCTTTGTTTTACTATGGTTGCAAATATCAAAAAATTTCTATATGTGACACGGCACCAGAGTTAAGTTAGGGTTTTTCAAAATGCTGACACGCTGAGCTCAAAAGTTTCGCCATCACTGATCTAGCTCCAACCCCAAATTCATGGGATAATGAGGAAGAATAGAAAGAGTAGCAGGCCAGAGGTCAGAAGACCTGGAATTTGGTCCTATTCTGTGACTAAGAAGTCTGCTTGTCTTAGACAATGAGACAAATGAGATTATGCATCTGGAAATTGTAAAGTGTAATTAAAACATAAGGCATGATATTCCCTCTCTTTCCTGATACCCACAAGAGTTTCCTGCAAGGACCTGTCCTCCTGGCCAATAGGAGGACATGCCTGGCAGGTATGAGTTATAGTTTTTTAATTGAAAGTATTCTCTCCACCATTCACCTCATATCTTAGAGCCCATGACATATTGGGGTGGATTTAAGAACTCTGGAATAATAACTATGGTGATAATGATTGAAGGAACAATTACATACAATTCACTTCACTAACACATTCTCTACTCTTTTTATAAAGAATAAACAAAGAGCTTCAGTAGGGAAGGCTCTTTTTCCAAAAAACCACCATGGATCCTAACGGAAATGCTGAATTTAGGATGCGTGTATCTGTACTTGGAACCAAATATTCAGCTCTATCTTATTAACTGAAGTGTTAATAATCTTTAAGAAATGATCACCAGAAAAGTAATAAGTTCTGTGTTACCCAGGCAGATCCTCCCGGTGGAATCCAAACTCATCCCATTGGGACACTGGCACTTAAAGGATCCCCTGGTGTTCACACATTCGCCATTTTTGCAGACTCCTGGGAACACCTCACATTCATTGATATCTATGCAGGAAAAAAAGCATGAAGTTAATATATCTGTAACATCATTCTACCTTATTCCATTCATGAAGTCATAATTATTCTCATAAGAGAAAAGGCCATTTGAACTTGATAAGATCAGAAAATTATTTTGCTCCCACAGACTGTAGGTAGAATTTCTGGGGTGTCTGTATAGCAACAAATAGAGCTCATCTGCTGCTAAAGATATGAGTTTCTCCATTGGTCCCAGGAGTAATTTCTGAGTTGAAGAGACAGGGAGCTGGTGTGAGGTCTTGGAGACAGCTCTGGGTACTGTGACTATCTCAGGTAAGGTTCCCAGGAACCATATAATTAGCTTTATGAGACCAGATGTTTGGAAGTAAGTAGAGAAACAGAAACCTGGTCTTTCAAATAGGCAAAGAATAAAGAGCTTGAATGTGGGCATAGAAGAAAATCCTACTAAGGAATATGTGGAGCCAGTAAAAAGATTCCCTTTGGAGAAGTGCTGAGAAGTCCCCAGGAGTGTATTACTGGTTCTACCTCAGCTACGGTCTCCCTGTTCTGTCAAAACCTTGGTGGTCCCAGTTTTAATTGGGGAGACTCAAAAGATGCTCGTGTTCATCCATTTATCGTTCACTGACTCTCAAATGTGCCCTTCTGTCCCACTTTGCTTAATGCAAAGCAGTATGTTCTCTGCACTTAATTTAGAAAAATATTCACCATCAAATTAATCCAAAGAAAGGCACTTACTTGCCAATGTCGAAAACATGGAGCATTGGTTAAGAAATTCACACACAGTGTCTCTGTTTAGAAGAAATATTTCCCAAACTAGGGACGCTAAAAAAATGTTCCTGATCTCTCCTTGTAAGAGAGATAAATGGGAAGGGGGAAATTTACCTTTTGGGGTTCTTTTTTTATTCTTGTTCTGGCCACTTGTATACAAAAATGTGCTGCTGAGGTCAGAGAAGTTATTAACAGTGGGTCTGGACCAAAGAAAGGCCAAAGAATTCAGTCATTATTTGGAAAGCAAGACCTTGGGTGGGGGTTATAGTGTTCCTCTTTATTTCAGCAGGGAAGAAATTGCATTTCATCCCACATATGGGACTAATTGCTGTTTTTAAAATTGTTCAGCTGCTGTGTCATGTCAGGTTGTGTTAGTCACCCTGACCTATGTCTATCTGGAACTCCAGGAGAAAGAATCATGACAAACTGGAGATTAATCTATGTATATTTTCAAAAATAATGCAGCTAAGTGTGTCTTTCTAAATCATCTGTGATGAAACAAACAACAAAAAATAGGACAAACCAAGAAAAAGGCAAATTTTACAGCCCTATTAAAAACCTGTTTTATCTTCTTGATAAACAGCATTTTGAAAGGGCAGTCAATTCAAAGTATGGTCAGCCTACATTTTCAGCCATCCTGTACTCTGGCCATAGCAGTTTGAAACTGGCAAGAGCATATATATGCTTGTGAAATTAACATCTGTTGTGCTCTGCAGTTCTCATTATTTTATTTCTCTGCGGCATATTTCTCATTGTGAAGTTACATGACATCTTTATCCAGTCCAAGTTAACACAAGCATTCTTCAAGCACACAGAAATTTATGGTTTATAAATAATCATAAATACCTTCACATTGTGTTCCTTTTATTCTTGAATAGCCTTTACCACATATGGGATCTGTAAAAAAAACCCCACAAACAAACAAAAACAAAAAACAAATTTGAGATAACAATATCCAGACTTTGTAGTTATGACCTAGTATAAGAAACACGAAAGAGGACTGGGAACATGAATTACATTTTGTTTCTATAAATAAGTCTGAGATAACAAAGTGTTTTTGAGACTGCATAAGAGAAAAAGAATAATGAAATGTATCCTTAAATAAAGCTCAGTTCCTATGAGATATCCAAAAAGACATCAAGGTGCCCTAAATATCATGTTATATTGATGACCAAGAAGGAAACTGACTAGATTTCTCTGTTGCTAATAGCCCTAAAATAGGAATCAAACTATAGGATTACTGTAACATGAATTTTAAAACCAAAGTCTAGAACTTGAATATCTCATGCCCTGTAGCATTCATACCATGTAAATTCATGCATTTATATACCCAAACATTGAATCAACAAAATCATCAGCAAGTCTCCCAGACCTCAGCTTTGCAACAGACTTACAAATTTAGTCATGAATACTGATTTCTTTATGTTACTCAATTTTTTTGGAAGAAAATGTGCACCTATACAAGGCTCAGAACCCCTAGTCCCAAGATTCTCCAGAGAGCCAATAGGAATTGCTGGTCTAGGAAAGCAACACCAGGTAACTGGTGATAGAAAACAATAAATTGACAAATTATCTGAAGTTATTGTCTTTGATACTTCTCTTAGTTTCCTATTCAGTAATATGTTTTATTGAAGTCATCAGAATTAAATATTCTAAAATCCTCACATGAGCCCAAATGCACAAAGTACTAGGCTTCCCCTTTCTAAGCAAAGTGACCAGTGAGATGGGCACAGGAGCCACAGTGCCCATTTCACTTACCGACTTGGCATATGGTACAGGGGCTCCCCCAGGCAGCACCAAGGGAGGAACAGCACTCAGACTTTAAGGTGGCTCCATTGATGTTGATCTCACACCGCCCATCGATGACAGTCTGCCAGCAAGTGCCCTTGATGGTTTCTGTGGGGGGTAGGGAGGGATAATATTTAATAGGTATTTCAATACAGCAGCATTGGTAAACACCAGAAAATCATTCTCAGGAAGATAAATACCTATGCAGATGGTTTTTGTTGGATCCAAAGTACTTTCAGGAGAACATTCACAGATGAAAGAGCCTTGGCTGTTTTTGCAGACTCCATTAATGCAAGGATTGGATTCACATTCATCGATATCTGAAACAAAAACAGTTCTATATCACTGCTAAACACTAGTCTTGAGCATGAATGGATATGGAAACTTTAGCCTCAATGGCTATCATAAATTCATCATTGGATAGTAAAGCTGGCCTAAATAGATCTTTTCTAGAGTAGATGGAATGCCAAAAATAATAATTAAACAAGTATCTATAGTACAGAATATGGAGCAAATGTAAGTGTGATTTCTGAATAATGAACTCAAACAACATATATGTAATGTCTTCTGCATCTATTAAATGATAGCTAATAAAATTCCAATTGCAGGCAAATGCAAAATGAATGCTTTTAAAAGGTACTTAAACTAAGAATAAAGGACAAATAATATGCCAATTGCAGGTAAGTAGCACCAATAGCTTGCAAAGTGTATACAAGTGCCGTTTAGGACCACAGATTCTCAACTAAAGGGGCATAATTATCTAAAATAGAAGTGACTCTAATTTATTTCCATGGCTTTCTAGTGGCAATACAAAAGAAAGCAAAGTATGTAGTATAGGAACAAAAAAAAATGTAGCTTACCTTCACAGGTTTTTAGATCAGGTTTGTATATAAATCCCTTGGGGCAGGTACAGACAAAACTTCCAGGAGTGTTCCTACATTGTCCATTGTCACAAAGTAGACTGTTCAATACACATTCATTAATATCTGGAAAACCAATGAAAATGAACTTTTAAAAGAGCCCATCCCTTTCATGCAACTTCTTTGCTCTTTTAGTTGGGTTTACAAAGTCACAATGATATGATTAATTCAAACAAAGAGGAAAAACTTCTGTCCCATTGGTCTTTGCCTAAACCACCCAATTTTAGGAAAATAGGGGCTTGACCTGATTATCTGTACTTGGTATGTACAAAGTATAAAGTCACCACACACTGTTCATTCACTTCTTTCTTGAGCAGGAAGAAAATCTGGATTTACTGGCAATTACTAATCTTTATATAATTGTCTCATTGTACCAGAATTCAAAGGACTAATCTATTGATTTAAGAAACTAAATAAACATTTAGAAGGTATGGTCCATTTTTGATATGTGTTGGTTCCAGGATGAGTGTTTCTTCTTTAGAATAATTTAAAAGGTCTCTGGTTATGTTTATCAAGTCTGAGGCAATCTGCAGAGTTTATAATTGTCATGGGGAATTAGACTGGAAATTTAGAGAGCTGCGGGAAAACTCCTTGCTTTCAGCTGAATAGTTGGCCTATCTGATGCAAATTCTAACTTTTGATATGTATGACTTAGATTAGGAAGTGTAGAAATCACTTTTTAAAGTATCCCTTTGGGCTATAACATCACACAGCCCACAGAAAAAGCTACATATTCACAAGGAATTTTTTAGACATGGAGAGGTTCTGCTTAGATCATTTGACAAGCTAGTAACCCTGACATAAAGGATACAGAAATTCAGCACTGGAGAGCCGCATGGGTTCACAGCATTAAGTACACAATTCAGCAACATATTTTTAAAATTTTTAATATGGGAAAATCGAGTGTAAAGTCATGTTATCAGCTGAGTGAAGTAGCATACTGAGAATTCTGTCAAAATAATATATGGAATGCTAATACTTTCCAAAAGGGTCATATTGCAATTCTTAAACTTTGATGATGTCTGAAAACTTAAACTGAGGAATTGATGATAAACATTAAAAACTAGCCAGGCCCTGGAGTCCTGTGTGGTTAATGGCTTGAATAGACCTTTGAGTCCTAACTTCAAACTTCTGAACATAATCTGAAATCTGAAGATACTTCTGACTTGATATTATATACAACTTTGAAGTATATACTAAAGCATTGAAGGAAGAATCCCTACAGCCTCTCAAACTCCCCCTTGCTTCCCATCGGGTGATTTCTGGATGGAGCTAAACATCCCTGTGTCTTTCTGGCCTGCCCAAATAAATAATGATTTTTCATGTCTGCCAATAAAGAGAGGCTCTCATAGAAAAACGAAATAGTGAAACTTGTTTTCAGTGGAATCTAGTTTAAAAGCACCATGTGTAGCCTACAAAAGAGCCCTACAATTAAGGGTGTGTGAGAGAAAGAATTCATTTCTCCAAAGTCAATGTAGACCACGAGAAGGAAGGGCCAAGTTTGGGGCAGCAATAAAAGAGAGGGAGGGAGAAAGAAGCCTGTAGTTCAAAAAGGAGGGTTTGGTGTGTAGCCCCCCGTGACCTGCTTCCATCCTCCATGTTTTCTAGATACAGATTTTGCCTGAAACCCAGATGAAAGCTGATTTAAATGGGAGCAGATGCTTTGTTCTACTGTTAGCTCTTTTTCCACGTGTGCAGATGCCACATATTAAGAAGGCAAGCAGGTGAAAAATAAGTAAGATTTCAAAGTAAGATTTCTGCTTTTCCCAAAATAACATGTTTCTATCTTGGCCACAATGACAATTGTCAGCAGCTCTAACAACAGAGGGATCTATTAGATACAGCACTCTGCTTCCACCTGCAAAATTGGACAACTGTACATTGTATGAGAGGGACAGTAAGCATGCCTGCTATGTTCCATTCTGTAAGTAGTTAAATAGAAGATAAAGTAAAAATTACTCATGAAAAACAGTGAAAGTATAGGAAAGAAGAAGAGCATAGTAGAGGGTGTGAGAACAGGAGACCTACAAAAATAACTCAGAGATACAGAGAGAGTGGGAGGGGGCAAAGTGATTGAAGCTTGTTTTAGAGCACCTGGAGTTAGCGCTTTCTCCCCCACCCCATTCCCTTTTCTTAATTTAGATAAGAGCTATAAATAGAATCCAGACCTTCATCATGTATTGCTGTGTAAAAGTACCTACATTGTTTTAATACTAATATCAGAGTGTCAATATAAACACAGAATTTTGTAAGAGTAGGAGCTATGAAAAAAAGAAGAAATGGCCAACTATAAAAAAGTTACATTTGAATGAAGGTCTTTGTAACAGATTAAAAGTGCTGTAGAAAACCAAAGTACCTTGGCACTAGGAGACAGAAATAACAATTAGGCTGAATGAGCTTTGGAAAGAATGTTTATAATAACAAGAGGTCAGGGGACAAGTTATGGATATTTCAGAGATGGTCAATATTAAAATAGTCCTATATAGCATCTATACTAAAAAAAGGATAATTTGCTACTTAGACTGGACGTCTTCCAGACAAAGTCATAGTGGCGGGGGCCGAGGCAGAGGTGGTTAGGGGCAATCACGCCAGCAGGGGAGGGCAGGTAGGAGCGATCAGGTTGGAAGGGGAAGGCAGTTGGGGGCGATCAGGTCAGCAGGGAGGGCAGTTAGGGGCAATCAGGCTCGCAGGGGAGCAGTTAGGGGGTGATCAGGCCAGCAGGGGAGTAATTAGGGGGCAATCAGGTTGGGAGGGGAGCAGTTAGGGGTGATCAGGCTGACAGGGGAGCAGTTAGGGAGCAATCAGGTTGGCAGGGGAGCAGTTAGAGGACAATCAGGCCTACAGGCAGAGGTGGTTAGGGGAGATCAGGCCAGCAGGCAGAGGTGGTTAGGGGCGATCAGGCAGGCAGTGGAGCATTTAGGGGCACAAGGCTGGCAAGCAGAGGTGGTTAGGAGCAATCAGACAGGCAGGCAGGCGAGCGGTTAGGAGCCAGCGATCTCAGATTGCGAGAGGGATGTCTGACTGCCAGTTTAGGTGGGATCGGGTCTAAACCAGCAGTCGGACATCCCCCGAGGGGTCCCGGATTGGAGAGGGTGCAGGCTGGGCTGAGCGATCCCCCTGTGCATGAATTTCGTGCACCAGGTCTCTAGTCCTATATAATAAAAGGCTAATATGCAAATCCACTGAACTACAGAATCACCGGTTGCTATGACATGCACTGACCACCAGGGGGCAGATGTTCAATGCTGGAGCTTACCCCCTGGTGGTCAGTGTGCTCCCACAGAGGGAGTGCCGCTCAGCCAGAAGCCGGGCTCACGGCTGGCAAGCGCAGCAGTAGTGGTGGGAGCCTCTCCTGCCTCTGTGGCAGTGCTAATGATGTCCGACTGATGGCTTAGACAAGGAGTGGGCCTAAGCTGACAGCTGGACATCCTCTGAGGGCTCCCGGACTGCAAAAGGGTGCAGGCTGGGCTGAGGGACCCCCCCCCCCACAGTGCACAAATTTTGTGCACTGGGCCTCTAGTAATAAATAAAAAAACTTAATTGGCATGACCATTGTTCCTTGTTCAAGGGAGTAAAGTTCTATATGATATAATTTAATCCCATTCCTCTTATAAATTAAAGCACTATTTGTCTACTCAAAGGCAACAAGTTTCTTGGGAGGGGTCCCAGTATTTCATCAAGCTCTTCAACACCAGAGGACTCCAAATGGTAAAGGGAGAAACATGACAAATAAAACAGCTGACACCCAAGGACACATGGGAGAAACTTTTTTTTTCCTAGGGTCAGAACATATGGTGATTCCCTAATGGCTGGATGGGAGATAGTTGAATCCATTACCCAATAAGTAGTTGATACTTGCTAGATTGTGTGTTAAAAGAATGAACAGGACATTTGTTTATTTCAATCTGTAGCATCTCTGAATTATTACATTTCCAACAACTGACTGACCACCTTAGAACAGTACATTTCAAACCCTACCCCTAAAGTATCACTAATAAACCTGGTTGGCTTAGTTGGTTGAAGTGTGGTCCCATACACCACAAGGTTGTGGGTCCCATCCTCCTCCATCAGGATGCTCACGGGAGGCAACTATTAATCTCTCTCTTTCTCTAAAAATTAGTTTAAAAAATATCCTCAGGTGGGGATAAAAATACATACATACATACATACATACATACATACATACATAATCCTAAAGGCAGAAAAGAGTAAACACCTATTTCTAAGTCCCAAATGGCTTTCAGAAAGTAAAAAATATACTTTAGGTCTCCTGTTTATCTTAAAGTCTACTAATTTTCATCCTACTTCATGAAAGTATGTTTTCTTTGAGGTAAAATGTGTTTTGCTTCCAAATAAAAAAGATTCACCATCTTACATTTGGGTTTGGGTATGCTTTGGCATATTTTCACAAGTCTGAATATTCTGGTTTTAGAGGTCGAACCTCAGGAAACCGGAGGCAGTATGTCACTACACTACGGAACGGACACTACACATTTCAGAAGATACTAGTCTAGGCAACTGGAGAAGCTGAAGAAGAAAACAATGGTGTTTCTGTTGACCATTTTCTTCTCAACCAAAGGATTTATTTAGTTACTGGCTGGAACCTTCATTAGGATTGTTAGAGCATAAAAATGATATTTGTTAAACTTAACAGAGAGCAGTTATTACTGAAAATAAGCTGGGTTTTCTCTGAGTAATCCTAAAATGTGGTTGGGAGAAGAGCTGCTTCATGATAAAAATTAGGGATGCTTTCGTAGCCATCCAAGAATGGTTCAGTGTTTGCATTTTATATATCTAAGGAGCTCTTCTTTTATGGATTGAATCTGAATCATGTTTATTCATAAATTATCAAGATTCAGCTACATAAATTTTTGTCCACCAAGACATGGATGGGCCATGCTGTCACCCAAAGTGTAGAGCATCCATCTGCCCAGTCCCTGAAGTCCTTCATGAGTGGTTTCCCCCAAAGCATCGAAAGGAGGAAAGCAATGTGCACAGAACATCTTAGAAAACAGGGGAAACTCCTCACCAACACAGTTTTTCCCGGATGAATCCACTTCGTATCCTGAATTGCAGATACATTTGTAGGTCCCACGGAGGTTTTCACAAATTCCATTCGGACAAATGTCAGGATCTAACGCACATTCGTTTATATCTGCACCACAAAAGAGTTCAAAATCAGTAACATGCTAAATACCAAATTACTGTCAAAAGATAGCATTACAATAAATGTAATGACCTTAGGATCTTGTGAAGAGAAAATAAAGAAGGTGACAGTTTGATTAAAAAAACCTTGATCCCTTTTTCTCAGTACAAGATATCCTGAGTCAAATCTTCCTTCCCTTAGTCTATGAGGGGAACTGGCTTCTGACCTGGACTTAAAAGACTTCCAATCCTTAGTCAACTGAAGGAGACCTCCTGGAGACCTTCTGATCCAAAAGCCAGATGGAAAAGTTAATCAAAAGCAGAGCCCAAGTCCCTACAACTGGTCTCTCTGCCACCTGCTGTCCGTCTCCCATCCACCTTCCACACTTCCACCAGACTTAACCTCAAAACTAGGTGACTGTGTCATTCTCATGGCTCAAACTCTTGTAATAATATCTTCAGGCTCAAATTAAAACACGAACCCTGCTTATTGACTTTAAGCTTTTCACTCTTCCATGAACATAAAACACCCTCTTCACTCTGTGTCCAGAAGGCTTGAGGCAGACCTGTGCTCCCGGCCAAAGCCCCCTCAGACTCCACCTGTGCTGGGAGACCTCTGTGGCTCTGCCCAGAGGATGCTAGGTTCCCTTCTGCTGTGCCCTCCCAGACTGAGGAGAGCTCTAACAGTCAAAGGCGATGCAGAATGACAGTCAGTGAATGGCAGTCTCAAATCTTGGTGCCTGACTCTTCTATACATCAGAGCTGACTGTTTTGACTTCTGCAGGTCCCTAACACAACTTAGTTACTCCACACTAACTCCTTATTCATTATAAATTACCTAAATTCTCTTCTCCTGTCCTCCAAATATCCTCTCCCACCTTCATCCACTCAAAGTGATGAAATCAAGCAAGTTGAGTGAACTGACAATCAATTCAGCCAGTCAACTTTTTTCAGGACTTTCCTGAATCAAATAGTTTCGTTTTATATTAATAAAATAATCCTTTCGGCTTTCTTATCACCCATCTTATACTTATTCCAACTCTCCCTTTTAATTGTAATTCCTTTTATAGCACTGATATTTCTCTAGTTCTTACTCCTACACTTAAATATTTCATTCTCGTCCAACTGAGCTCATTGCTGTCATTGCCTGCTACAAAAGATGAAAAATACAAAATATAAGATGGCTCCCAATTGCCATCTTATAATGACCGAGCACTGGACCATTATGAAATAACAATTCAATCGAGCCCATAGCCCTCAACTGTACTTGATAATGGAAGATATAAAAGAAGGCCAGGCTGCCCCTTCTTGTAAATGAGCAATCAGTCTTTGTATCTCACCCACCATCCTCTAACCGCGCCCTCCAGGGAGGGCACCCAATTGTCATTTCCACGCCCCACACCCTCACCCACACCCAGCAATCCCAGGACCCGCTGTGCCCTGGTTGCCCTGCCACTGGGGGCTTCTCGGTGACCCAGGTACATCATGCAGTGATGGCCAACGAGGGAGTCAGACCAGACTGGTGTAAAGGGGCCAACTGGAAACCCACAGGAAGGCCTGACCCGCCTCTGCACATGCCCAAGGTAGTAAATTTCGAAACCAGTCCTTACCGCTGCCTGCTGAGGTCATTCCTGGCCCACTGCTGCAGAGTGCCTGATACTCCGCTGCAATAAATTAACAGACAGTAAATGATCCCTTTGTTTGCAGAACAGGTCAATCCTGCTTTTGGTTTTGCACACATCATTTCCTCCAAAGTGAGTGGAACTGAAATAAGTGGCAACGGAAAGGAGGCATCTCCTGGGGGCGTCACCATTACACGGAGCTCCCATTTAAAGGCTCCGCATCACTGAGGAAAACAAGTTTTAAGGCAA
Organism: Myotis myotis; assembly: GCF_014108235.1. NCBI lineage: Eukaryota > Metazoa > Chordata > Mammalia > Chiroptera > Vespertilionidae > Myotis > Myotis myotis. Next base: position 165,945,976 of record NW_023416313.1, read on the forward strand.
CAGGCAAGTTCCAGCAATTCCCCGTGCAGAGCACTTTCGGAAAAGGTGTTTTTCCTATAACTTGATTTTGTTCACCAGGGAACAGTTTACACTTACAGTGAAATGTGCCTGTTAAAGTGTGGTTTCTTAACTGTTAATAAAACTTTCTCCCACCATCTTGGGAATAATTTCGTTTCTCGGTGCGAGCTGTTTTCTCAGTACCCAGTTCTTAACATTTTCCCATTTCTCTTTGCAAAGTCTCTAGCCTCCACGCACAAGAACACCAGGGTATCTGTGTTTGCATTAAAGTATATTTTTTAAAAAAGTGAATATTTTTCAGGGTGCTAGACTCATTTTTTATAAGTCCATAGGAGAAGTATTGCATGATGTTAAAACTGTGAGATCTTATTGAAAAAATAGAAGTTTATGGACTATGTTCTAAGATTGTGATGGACCAGATTTCTATTTCTTTTTTAAAAATTAAACTTATTGGGGTAATGTTGGTTAAAATCGATAGAATGTTTTGCATGCAATTCCAACAATATTTGATGGACAGAAGAGCTTCATGGTTAAATGCAAATCATTTGCACTGAAGGGGCAGGAAAACTGGATCCTAGAGATGAGCATCTTTACAGGGGCTCCTGCAGCTCACTGCGGAAGCCAACAGTCCTTACAGTCTTACTAGAAAATCGTGTTCCTGATGACAGTGAAGCAAATGAGTTAGGCCATACATAGAAAGAAAACTAAGGTTGGATCCCTCAGAACCTGTACCTTCTAGCAAATGTAAATTTGAGAAAAGGAGGAAAATCCCTTAATTTTTAAATAATTTTAAAGGGGGTGGGAAAAGGGAACAAGTGAAAGGTGCCTGCCATTGTGTGTTTGAAAGACAGGAACTGGGAGCAAAAGGAAACACATCCTTTTTATTCTCTCACATTAGCAATTAATTGAGACATCTAACCAAAAGGTGGAGAAATATTCTATGTAAATAAAAACAGGAAAAGCAAAATCTGACCAGTTTTATAAAAAGTACTTTTAACGTTAGTGCTAAAATTAGCTAATGCTTGGACTAAATGCAGATAAATTATTGTTCTTTTCCATTTGGGCAAGATCTGGTACTAAAGTATTCCCTGTGGTGAATTCAGGTCAGCATGGGCTTGAATGCTGATGGCCATACTTATTGCTGGGGGTCTTGGGAGCAAGGTTTTTCCCTCTGTTAGTTTCATCTTCTATAAACTGGAGACAATGATACCCAACTCACCCTATAGTTCTATGGATTTAATGAGAGAACGTGGAAAGTGCTCAGCATAACACCTGGAAGAGCTCAAGCACTTAGATGACAGGTGTTGCTGAGCTAACTCAGTGTTGTGCCATGAAGGCTGCGGTATGGGGACAGATGAAAAAAATTCCTAATAATGACACTTCTGTGTATTTAGCTGACTGATCTCTGTGAGAGGAAATGCTCAGCCAGTGCGAAATATCTTCATATACAGCCCACTTGACCTCCAGAGCACAAAGATGGGCTTTAGATGTTGTGTGGTTGGGGTTTCTCAGTAGATTAACTAAAGCTATTCCTTCGGGATATTTTCAATACCTTTGGAAATCCTTCTTCTCTCCGGAAATGAGGGGTGCCTACATTCAGATCCTTCATAATTTGGCATTTTCATTTACCAAAGAGGTAGAGAAACACACTGAGTGAAATCACTTCCACATGTGGGCCTCTGCTGTGCAAATCCACTCAAATGTAAATAGAGGCTCGTAGAACTGGGCTTCAAATGTCACTCTAAGCTTTCTAAAGAAATCTGGTCTCCTTAGTCATCTTTTTATAAGCCCACTTACTTTCCTACAGCTCAAGTTCTTTGGAGATGTACTCAGTCCAGAGGAAAAAGGTGAGAACTATATGCACCAAGGGTCCTGGATTCTAAGTTTGGCTTCTTCCACTCATTTACTATATGAACAAATCACCTATAGTCTCGTGCACCAGTTTTCAAGATACTTATCTATCTTCTAAATTCAAAGCATGCAACAAAAGTACTCTGAAAAGTTAAAGTAACATACAAAAGGCTGACAGTAATAATGTATGACTATAAAGTTATATGAAAGTATCTTTGTTGGATAAAATTATATTTGCATATTACATAATTGAAGTATAAACAACTATTTAATGGATTGATAATCATATATAAAATGATAATTTGTATATTAGTCACTGGGTAAAGTAACCAGACAGAATAAAGCTTTTCTTCTTTCATTGGTATCCCCATTTTTTAAAAGTCTGCATTTAACTTTCTCTAACTTCTTATAATATATTTAATTTCTAGGTCAGAAATGAACTAACGGAACCTATCAATGTGTACCAACCAGTCAGAGCTACATGTTTTCAATATTAGATCTAACTCTAGGGCATTAGAAGCCAATGGCCAAGCCACCTTAAAATTCTGTTCAAATGCAAACAGTCTATTGTTTTAATTTCAATACACTCTTTTTGTCTTACAAATAAATATAATTTACAAGTGGAGAGGCTCCTCTGGATTACCTAAATCAAGTCATTTTAGAGATGAGAAAACTAAGAATCCCTTTTCCATATCATTCCAGTTTATAATTATGTTTACTAATGTAAGCCATCTCAAACCTTTTTGAAAATAGGTGAGAAAAATTCCTAAACAAATAAAAATCCACAAAAAACTAACTCCACTCTTTTCTCCCCACTCCCCACCCCTCAGTTGAGTAATTTGTCTGCCTGTGACCAGGGAGCAGAATTCTGACTCGCGGACCAGTTTTCTTTCCACTGTGCCATGTCGCTTCAAATAGTGGAAATTACTTTTTCCCTAGGCTTGAATAAAATCATTTAGGAGTAGCGCACTAAAATCAACACGATGGATTTGAACAAAATTCACAAGGCCTTTTGGAGAAAAGTTGGAAATATTCAGGTAACCTAAAAATTATTTACTCTTACGCTGGATAAAATTCTGCTTTATAAGTCGTCCCTACAAAATGCAAACACCGTGAAACTACTTTAGAAAACAAAGTTACCTGTATTCCAAAGAGCATGACTATTATTGAGGTGGGGAAGTTCTGAGGGGAGGCACAAATGTGCTGCCTATTCCAAACGGTTGTTAGAATCGGGTGAGTAATGTGGATCAAGACTCCTGCCAAGACCCCAGGAAGGTACGTGATGTACCTGGAGAGCATAATGTAATCTTTCCCTAGGACTTGCATAAATGCAAGACTGTACATGGTGGCACAAGGGTAGCATTGCAAGGAAGGCATCTGCGTGACAGCACATACCTGAGTTCTGTGCAGGACACGGCTGGCAAGGTTCCCCAAATGCATACTCAGTGTTGGCACAGCAGCATTCGGATTTAGTAACAGCACCAAACAAGGGCTTGACACACTGGCCTCTCTTGTATCCACCGTAGCATGTGCTCCGCATGTGTGTGTCTAAACGGGAAGACACATCTGTCATCACACCATTGCTTCAAACAGATGAGAGCCCCTAGGTCAAAGTTGAAGCTAGCTTTATTTATCCATCATCCCAGTTCTTACTCATAAATAATGCCTCTGGTGTTTGGTCTCAATAAAAAATAATAAAACAAAAAAACTGCATTCAGTTTCCAAGCACTGGAAACCAGTGACCAGATTCCTTCAGTGTTCTAGGGACTATCCTGATTTCCCTAACTGGGAGGCACTTAGGCACTGGAATTATACTTTATTCATTTCTGTCTGCTCCAGGCCTGTACAAAGCAAACGCTTCATAATAAATGATGGCTGATGGCTGATTATCATCCCATGATAAATAAGATATTTATGAATGGTGGCCTACCTCTAAATAGACATGTAATTATTGAATGTCTGAATTAGATGTACTTTCAAAAAAGGGAAGTTTGATCTGTCAAGATTCATTATATAAATCTGTAAAAGTTGGCCAATAAATAGTGTCATCTTTAGCATCAGGGAGGGGGTGTCCAGCTATGCCCAATCCCCTCCCAATTCAAAGGGTTCACTAACTATCTTTCTTAAAAATAATTTGAGTAAAATTCATATCTATTTCTCAAGAAACCTCAAACTTCTTATAAAGCCATTATCATGTAAGTTTCTTGGTTATGCATATCCTCCTCCACTGCATTCTATATTTCCCTTTGGACATTAATACTCGATGAGCATGTTGCCAAGAGATAATGAGCATACACAGGCCAATTTCAAAAACCATTATCAATCAAGGAGGTTTGGAGAAAACTGAGGACAGCTATGTGATTAGGAAAGAAAAGGGGTAAGAAGAGATGAGGATTCCCTTGCTTTTCATTTACTGCAGCTCATCTTTCTATCGCTTAAATTAATATCCAATTTATCCAAGAAGAGAACTGAATGTTGGTTTGTTGCTCCATAAATATTAATTATATCATATCTGCTGCAGTTGATTGCATTTGCTATTGGTGGGTTTTATTGATTGACAGAGCGTGGATCGCTATCCTACATCCAATTATGGCTTAACCTACCAACACACACTCGCCCATCCAGCCCCACGGCCAGTCCTGGGAAGCATTCACATTTGTAGGAGCCATCGGTGTTGACACAACGTCCGTTCATGCAGATCCCCGGTGTTTCACACTCGTTAATATCTGTGGTGTGGAAAAGCACTTATTAAAAAAGAAGTACCTTTCATCTACAGCCATAACATGTTTATAGTTCTATTACAACATTTTGAAATGGGGAAGATGGTACATAATATGCAGGATCAGCAATCAAAGCTCAATAAAATGCATTTTCAGTGTCCTTTGAGAGAATAGCAACACAAACCAAGAGAAATAACCTGGCTGAGTTTATTTCTTTTCCGTAGAAAGCTATTTTAATAACATTCTCCTGATATATATATATATTCCAAAATAAGAATCTCAGAGGCAAAAACAGAACTGGAAGCAGAAGAAAAGTGATGGCTAAAATACAAAGGATCTGGTGCAATGTTTCACACGGCAATTCTTCTGGGACTGCCAAGAATCTAGCTTGATAATAAACTGCACCTCTGACCTGGGCAGAAAGCTTTTCCTTTGGGCATCCAATACTCAGACTGGTATTCATTCTAGTATGCCCCAGGCCTTAGTTCTCTGGGGCAATTAGCATGGCATTAAGAGACACAGAACTAAAGCCTCGATGACACACCATAGGACAGGAATAGAAAATGAATGCAGATTATTTTGATGACCATTCCTGGCCAACAACAGCACTGTAAGTAATTGGAACCCAGCAAAGAAAAACATTTCACAGGCATTACAAACACTTTATAGTATCATGTGTGCATACTTAGGTGAACCTGATAAATGTCTTTACTGGATACATACCGATAATAGTAGTGATTCCCGCCCCCCTTAATATAGGGAAATAAAGATGATACCAAAATTGTGTTTTGGAAAACATATAATACTTAGAAGCAAGTCATTTTATAACAACTCCTTTTATAATATACAACTGGTGTATGCAACTCTTTCCATTCTTTTGACCTTAAAAAGGCAAATTGAGACTGAAAACACCTCTGCCTTTTACTTAGCTTATGTTGTTTGGCACAAAATATATACAGATGGTCCAAGATTCTGTGTACAGATTTGTATGTAAAATGGCAGTTATATTTAAATACATGAACTCAAATTGGTCCACTTACTTGAGTCACCTTTTGTTCAAGATGAGACCTACAGTAAATCAGTGGCAACTGCAACATGAAAACTAACATGAAGGTTTTTTTGTGTGTGTTTTTATTGGGGACACAGATATAATACTGATGTCTGAAAGTGAGCAGCCTCAGCTTTCAAAAAGTGACCAGGGAGCCTGGTCAGTGTTGCTCAGGGGTTGAGTGTCGACCTATGAACCAGGAGGTCACTGGTTCGATTCCTGGTCAGGGCACATGCCCAGGTTGCAGGCTTGATCCCCAGCTGGGGGCATTGCCGCAGGAGGCAGCTAATCAATGTTTCTCTCTCATCATTAATATTTCTATCTCTCTCCCTTTCTTCCTCTCTGAAATATATATATATATATATATATATATATATATATATATATATATATATATTGTTTTTAAGTGACCAAGGAGGCCATGCTGCTTATCAGATCAGTTAACTACAGAGATTGAATTAGCACAGTTTATTTGGCTTTGAACAATCTCATCTTTGTGGGCTCAGAACTAAGTGCTCAGCACTAAGAGAAAAACCTTGTCCTGTGATGGCAAGAGAAAAACCATGGAAAATAAGAAAATCTGCATATAAGGAATTTTCTTTTTCCTTTATTCTTATTACAGTGTGTGTTCCATGTTCTCTATATACCAGAAAAGAAAGAAGACTGGTAAGAATATGGAGCATTTTCCCTCTCTCATTTTCTCTCTCTAGCTTTCATTCTTAAGCCAGATTGGTAAAGTCAGAACAAATCTTCCAAGTCATTAGGCACTTTCAGATGAATGGAACAACCTATCCTATATAATCCTATATAATAAAGAGCTAATATGCTAATTAGACCAAACAGCAGAACAACCATCTGGACGACCTTCCTGGATAAAGCTGGGGCTGTGAGAGCCACGCCCCTTGCACAAATTTCATGCATCAGGCCTCTAGTTTATTGATAAGATACTATTTTGCTGGTTGCAAATAGTTACAAAAACTAGTTTCATCTATGAGGTCATAGTGTCTTCTGAAATAGTTCCATCACCATTCTCTATTGGCATCCTTAACGCTGAGAGGCTATGGGCTAGCTCACTAGCAGCATAAAGGCACTGAAAGTGAATCTTAGTGTGCTCTGTGGGTAGCTAAGAGGAGTGTGTGTTCTTGCTAAAGATCTGCTCACAAGGGAGCCTTCACATCTCTTCCCCTTTCTTTTTCACTTGTACAGCACTTGATCTGTACATTTTGGCACTCCGTTATGCTGTCTTACATTGCAGAATATTTCCATATGTTCATCTTGTCTTCCCAACTCTGAGTTTCTCCCTGTACAGGGCTCAAAAGTACAGAAACCAATTTTCTACCTCAAATTTGAAAACTCAAATGTTTTCCCTTGCTATGAAGACAGATTTGCCCAACATTAAGTTAAGTCACTGCTGTGAAGGTCATAGAGAATGTAGGTAAACAACCAAGAACTAGAAGCTCTTTAAAGCCTAGAGAACATGCACATCTTGCCAAAGACTTGATATAAGGCTTTCTTCCATAACACCTTTACCAAAGCTGTCCACCAGCTGGAGAAGGGGCACCACTGAACTTTATCCTGCTTCCGCACTCGAGAAGAGCTCGATGCTCTGTGCTCCCGCATCTGAACCTAGGAGCAAAAGGCTTTGTGTGGAGCACTTTAGCGGATTTCTGGGGCCTGTGTTGAGTGTGAAGTTTCTTGAGAAGCCTGGTTCCAACTCAGATCTTGAACCCAAGCGCAATAGCCTCTCACCCTTGACTAAATAAAGCAAGAGACTCTAAGCACAGATGGATCCCCTATGACTCTCCTTAGGACCCCAGATTTCAAAAGCACAAATGAAAATCTTCACTTTTGCTTCAATACCTGGAGCAATGAGATTATTTCAAAAGCTACTAAGCTACACAGTGGCTCTTGGTTCATTTAGCTATTCTGCTTAATCCTGTTTCCCTTTTGTTTCTTGATAAAGCCTAAATAAATTGTCCATGAAGAATTTTCTGTTCCTTAAGGTATGTGGCGGGAATCATGAAAAGAGATCACTGCAATGAGTCCACATTTTTCTGTCCAGGTGAAGATGGAAGAGGTGGCAAAGGGAAGCCATCAAGGAGGCTAACTGCCATTATTCCCCAACTGCAAGGAAGGGGCAAACCCAGCTTATCCAAAAGGCACTCTCATCTGTTGGTAGACCAATTGGGCTCCTTTAAGGAGACCCCAAACATCCTTTCTGTAATAAGGACAGCCTCCTGGGCACTCAATGTAGCACTTTGGATGGCTGGACTTAGGAAGTTGTGTAAGCCAGAATTAGGAGTAATTTAAATGGGGAGAATCAATAAGGAAAATGGTACCTCTAAGTAATATAGAGAGAAGGAAAAAGCAGAACATGATATAGAGTTCTACAGCACAAACCTTTACAATAACGCCCATCTGATGCCAGCTGAAATCCAGGTTTGCAAATACATTTAAAGCTGCCATCTTCATTGATACACATTCCATTAAGGCACATGTTCCGTATGCTGCATTCATCCATATCTTAAAATACAAAAATACATTTTCTTAGGACCAGAAGAGTAAGCCTACAAAGGAAGCCAACCTAGATGGATATAATTGTTTCTTTACATTTCTTTCTTTTTTAAAATTATAGTCTAAGGCCATGGTCGGCAAACTGCGGCTCGCGAGCCACATAAGGCTCTTTGGACCCTTGAATGTGGCTCTTCCTAAGCCTTAGGAGTACCCTAATTAAGTTAATAACAATGTACCTACCTATATAGTTTAAGTTTAAAAAATTTGGCTCTCAAAAGAAATTTCAATCGTTGTACTGTTGATATTTGGCTCTGTTGACTAATGAGTTTGCCGACCACTGGTCTAAGGCTAATTATCATCCAAATTACAGCACACAAACAGAGAGTGGCCATAGGAAATATGTATCTCAAGTTCTCAATTTTTGACATGTGCATGCAAACTATAAGGCTAAATTTATCTTATGACATGTATATATAATACACACATATACACATACATATATACATACATACATATATAAGTTCATATATAATTTTATGTCATAAAAACATACATATACATATTATGAAATTTGACTCAATAGAAACTACCAGGACTCTTTTAAGGAATAGCAGTTTAAAAACTGAAAATGTGTTAGCAGTCTCATGGTTAAATTTACTTCACAGATCCATATTACTTCTCATATACCAAAAATAAAAAGTCAATAATGGAATTTTGAAATTTTTTTAGGTGATTTCGTGATTCTTTAAAAAGTGGAAACCAGAGCCCTGGCCAGTGTGGCTCATGTAGGTGGGCACTGTCCCATGCACTAAAAGGTTGCTGGTTCCATTTCCGGGCAGGCCACATGCCCAGGTTGTGGGCTCCACCCATAGGGGGCATGCAGAAGGCAGCCTTCGCTGTTTCACATGGATATTTCTCTCTCTCTCTCTCACCCTCCCACTTTCTCTCTCTAAAAATCAATCAATATATATAGTTTAAAAAGTGGAAACCAGAGAATCAGAGCACAGCTTGAAGTTTGAAGCAATTTCAAATAAGAGTAAGAAAAAATGTATTTTTAAAATGCAAGACTTGACTATGGATTACAGTCATGCCAGCTAACTTTTAAGGATCCTTTGCCCACGAGGATATTTCTTTAAATTCATCAATATGTTATTTTATTTAATATTCAAGCTGTCTTGGGAGGCACTTGATCTAGACATGGTGTGTTTTTACTTACCGGCATTAGTCAGATCAGTGTAATTTATGATTTTTTTAAAAACAGGATTCTATCCCAACTGAGAATCTTGGCATTACGTCTTTGAATTGAATCACTGAGATAATATTCTGCCAAAAATGTTTCTAAGAACAATTTTGAAATTCTTTTAATGTATGAATAGATTCTTGGGATCTTTCCCAAAGACGTTGGGAAAGATGATAAGGGCCATTCTTCATTTTTCACTGAAAGTCTAAGAAGTGGAAACTCATCAGTAATTGCCATAGTTTCAATTTAGGAAAAAATGACAAGGGAAAAAGACAAAATATTTGAAACAGCCCAATTCAAAAAAATGAGGTGATTAATTCAAGAGATAATATAAAATTATGGCTGGCTCTCTACAGGCAATTATTCTCTCAATCAAATTTTACATTTTCAGATACCCATTAGTAATATGTTATTACTAGGTAGACAGTTTAAACAAAAAGATCATATATGACTAAAGAATAAATGATGTGCTCTGCATTTTAAAAAATAATGTATAAGTTCTAATTATATAAAATTAAGAAGTCATGATTTATGCCACCTAAGTTTCATCATAACCAGGGATCTTCAAATGGCAAGCGCTCCTCCTATACTTAAAATGCATTTGACTCACAGAAATGTGAATTAAAGGCATGGATATTGTCAAAAATTATGCTTGCCTCCCAGATAACAATATGTGAAATATATTTGATATTTTGAACTTTCACTCAATGGTTGACTTGGTCTTGTTAAAGACATCTGATATTGACACTCACTGGAAGAAGGGAGATAATAGTATTATACTGTTATTGTTAGCGTCTGTCATTACCTTCACAGTTCTTCCCATCTCGTGTAACGTGAAAGCCCGCATTACACACACAATGGAAACTGCCGTCTGTGTTGATGCAACGTCCATTATTGCATATCCGGCCGTTCTGTAAACATTCATCAATGTCTAAAATCAAAGTTAAAGTAGAAGAGATAGCTTTAGTGAGGGGGTTAAAAATTATTTTATTTCTCCCTCCCTCCAACTCCAAACTCATAATCTTAATCTTGGGTCACAATTACTAAATAATATTCTTCAAACAAAAAGTTGGTATCAAATACTGTGAGAAATAAGATTACTGATTAGAGTTTGAAAGACATATGACAGAAGAAAAATGTCAACATAAGAGTACTCCCTCTAACTCTAATTTCTAATAAGACTCTTTAAACCTCGATTTATAAATAAAATAGATTCTTCTTCACCATTTCCTAGCTGAGTTAATGAACCAGTATACACCATTATTCATGTTGAACTTTGGCTGGCGTCCTTCAATACAGTTGCTTGTATGGAAAATAATACAATACTCAACAAAATATAATACAAGAATAAACTCTGTTTCATATATGAACAGCAGTAAACCTACTTTTGCCATATCCTGTATACGATAAAAAAAAAGGCAGATCTGATAGCTATCTCAGAATAATAAAACAGAAATGCCATTAAAAAAATATTTAATTCTATCTGAAAACCATCAATCACATGACTCTGAAATGCCTACCTTCCTGATGGCAGTTCTGGTCCAAGTACAATGTTATTGTTTATTTATTCCTAGTCACTTTTCTAACTTCATGAGTATTCTAGCTACCAAATAAAACATTGGTACTGTGGGCATTTCCCTCTTTTTTTCTATTGTATTCAATATTATGCCAAAGTAAACAGCAGAGCTTGATGTGAAAGTGTTAAAGATGACAATAACTGGAGTACACGTATATCTGATCTCTCATTTAAAGATTGATAGTAAACCCAAATTGGACAAGGCAGTGTCCTGGATTATCTGCTCCTCTCAGTTTCTAGGCTAGATACCTGGAGGAACATCAAAGAGGATGAACACAAACCGCCTTGTCCACATAGCACACAATCTTTGCCAGGGCTTATTCCCCTGGAGGCCGAGACCAGGGATCTGTGGAGAACCGGAGGAGAGCAGACCTCCCTATCGGAGCCGAGACCACATGTGCCCGATTATAAGTGCCCTCAACACCCTCCGGAGGACAAGAATGTGCACTCATGGCACATGGGTTGTTCTGACTGTCTCCCCCGCGTCTGCATGGTGTCTTGTGGTTGACCCTCAGGCGCACTTTCTTTCTGGGCAGACCCGGCAGTGGTTTCCACACGAGTCCTTGGACTAGCTGAGGCAGTCTGGGCTTTTCTTCTGTCTGATCTTTGTGCCAACAGCCTCCGATCTTTTTCTCTCTCATTTATTTCTTAATCCTTGCTAAAATCTGACTTGCTCCACACTCCAAAAAAAATAGGAAAACCCACATATTCTTGAGGATAGGATAAAGAGTTCAGCGTTTTCTCTCCTAACTAATTTCTGAACGCCCCAGGCTCCCTGCCGCTCTACAAGATGAATGAAAAGCTTGCCATTCAAAGTCTGTCTCTTCTGACCTCTATTCAGCCCATCATGTATTTCTCAATGAAGTACACAGCCTTTCTGACCATCTGTGGCAAGAATCTACCCAAAAATGTGAGCATGTTATCCATTTTCTCTGTTTGTGATAAGCTTATTAGTACTAGCTATTAACGAAGACAGCGCTGGAGGCTTTTAGGTAATCCTCAGTCTCTCATAAAGCAATCCTCACATTAATGACAACAACATTCATCTCACTGCTGGCTGTGCCCTACGTGAGTGCTCCCGATAGTGTCTTTGAGTCATTTACTTAATAGTGTGGACTTCCAACACATTGCTTTCCATTTGTTTTCTACTATTGCAAAAATGCCTAGTACACTGTTTGTACATGCCAATATTGTTTAAATATTAAAAAGGTTCTAAAATCGAATAAATAATCTAACTATCCACACTTCTAATTCAATAAGTATGCTATTAGTAGAAATATCAGCAGACTGAAATGCTACATACTCCAGTTCTTTTCTGCTCAAAACTGCCAATTACAAGTAGTGAACTAAAATATACCGCTGGCAGGCAATCTCCAAGTCAGAACAAAATATGAAGATTTTGAAATTAGTCACTGATACAAACACTTATAACTTCTGTATGTCTTCAACTCATAGCTCTTGCTAAAAGAGGCAATAAAATTAACTCTTATGAATGGCTTAAAATTTTTAAGTCATACAAACCTCCCATCTTTCCTTGTATTTAATTTTAACAGGGAGTTTTCTTGCTTTTATCTGGCTTTACTGGATCAGTGATACAGCTCATTCTGTGCCAAATTTATAAAGATATAGATATATGAGTTCTCTGAGGGTGGGGAGTACCCCTTGGTACATCACAGTCAACCAATAAAAGGCATTTGGGTGACTTGATTCGTTCATGAAGAAACAAACCTGAAGGGAAATTTTCATGAGGAACCACTGATAACAGTGCTTCGAAAACTTTAATGTGCACGTGGATCCCTGAGGATCATGTTAAATTTAAATGTGATTCTTCCTCAGTAGATCTGGGGTGGGACCTGAGATTCTGCACGTCCCATCAGCAAACGGGTGATGCAGCTGCTGACCACACTAGGAAGCAGCAAAGACTTACAGGCTACTTCCTTAGCCTTTAGACCAGGGGTGGGAAGCTTTTTTTCTGCCACGGGCCATTTGGATGTTTATAACATCATTCTCAGGCCACACAAAAGTATCAACTTAAAAATTAGCCTGCTCTATTTGGTCAAACATTTAATTAACACACCCCTAATGTCTTGGCTGGGCCAAACCAAATGATTTCTCGGACCTCATACAGCCCGCAGGCCGGACGTTCCCCAGCCCTGCTTTAGACCTTGCCATTAATAAATTAATTGCATCCACTTTCACCTGAGACTTTCCGAGTCAACAAAAAACAATGCCATTCCCTAACTCTCAGATAAAAAATTAACAGGCGAGAGATGAGGCAAAAAAAAAAAAAAAAAAAAAAAAAGGAGTGAAAATCAGGATATTCTTGCAGGCACAGAAGCTTCTTTTAAAATAATTTGAATGTCAGATTTTATGACAATGTCCTTTGAAGTAACAATTATCTGGAGTGAAGTGCGAAAATCAGTGTGACCATGTTAGCCATTCCTGGTAAAGGTTAGTTAAACTCCACTGAAGTCCTTCGAAGCAAATCTCTCACTGAGCACACACGCCCCCCATCCCAGCGGGGACGTACCTCGGCACTCCGTCCGGGTGAGCGTGCTCTGGTAGCCGGTGCGGCACTGGCAGGTGTAGGAGCCCTGGTTATTAATGCACTCTCCACCAGCACACGGGTTTTTCTCACATTCATCCACATCTGAAAAACACAGTATGTTTTAGTAAGAAATCTGATAGCATAACTCATAACTCCAGGCCATTTTATTGGTTTCCTTTTTATGTTAAAACACTTTCATTTTAAGAACTAAAGAGCGTAGTCAAAGGATCTCTTTTCTTTCCACTGCAGAGCGCCGTGTCACCAGCCACTTGAAGACTGGTGGAGCAGTTAAAGTGTATTCTTCTCTTGTGTCATTTTTCAGAGAAAAATGCTGAACACGTAGCAACTCAACACTCCAAGCTAATAAACATTTTATCTTCCCTGAGTCTTGCCCAAAAGAATCAAACAGAATAACACTTCAGAAGCGGCTTCTGGATAGGATTCTGAGTATCTCTCGAAGCCTGATTTTTTCCATAAAAAGTGTGACGCCATCTAAGCATCCCCTGCTGAACTCCACTGGGAACATTAGAACAAAACATGACCCCCGCTGTCCTCTAAAGGGCCATTCTCACCCATCATGGAGCCCTCCACCTCCTTCACCGTGTCCCCAGATAGGCTCCCACTAGTTTTACAGTCATGGCGAACTATCAGTAGACTTAGAAGTAAACTGGTTTATATTTCTCTATTGCAGTGGTTCTCAACCTTCTGGCCCTTTAAATATAGTTCCTCATGTTGTGACCCAACCATAAAACTATTTTTGTTGCTACTTCATAACTGTAATGTTGCTACTGTTATGAATCATAATGTAAATATCTGATATGCAGGATGGTCTTAGGCGACCCCTGTGAAAGGGTCGTTCGACCGCCAAAGGGGTCGTGACCCGCAGGTTGAGAACCGCTGCTCTATTGTAAAGGCGAGGAAGCTAAGGTTCACAGAGGATACACTACCTGGCCAAGGTCACATGCTTCTTGTGGCAGGTGCAGGTCTGACCTCACACTCCCCAGCCCTGGGCTGGATGTTCCCTCTTCTGCCCAACTCAGGGTGACCTCTAGGGTTGAATGACTTTCCAATGGGCTGCTAGGGGGGCTTTCACATCGCCAGGGAACTCCATAGCACAAGAAACCAACAACGACTGATTTTTGCCTGATTCATAATTTCAGAATTGGAATTTGAAACAGAACTAAGGGAAGAATTTATTATATTTTTAAACATTAGATGGCAACTGGGTTTTCTTAACAATATAAGGTCCCTGTGGGACATTTCCTCCCTTCACTAGCTTAAAGGTCTTGTCAACCATTTAAAGTTTCTCTCTTCAGTTTTTAATAACTAGAGAGAGTTGGTAAGTTGTCCATTTAAATTAGTAAAATGAGAAAAGATTTTATAATTTTGAGATACTTTTAATGCTCACGCATTTTAGTAAGATGAGTTAAGCTGGGGTTACCAGCAAAGATTTGAATGTATTTTACAATAAAAGTTAAAAGTCACTGTGTTAGGCAGAATACTGGCCTCCAAATATGTTCATGTCCTAACCCCCAGGACCTGTACATATGCTACATGGCCAAGGGGAATGAGGTTGCAGGTAAACATCAATGCTGCTAATCAGCAGATCTGAGCTGGGGAGGGTCTCCTGGATCACACAGATCCCCCATGGTGATCACGAATGTCCTTGAGTGGAAGGGGGGCTTGGAAGAGGGAACCAGAGAGTTAGAGACTGATCTGAGGATGTTACCCTGTTGGTTTTGAAGATAGAGGGAGGACCCCTCAGACAAGGAATACAGAAGGCTCCAGAAACTGGAAAAGGCAAAGAAATGGATTTTCCCGAGAGCCTCCAAGGGGAGCACAGCACTGTAACACCTTGCTATCAGCCCCGGGAGACTGTGTTGGACTTCTAACCTACAGAACTATAAAATAATACATTTGTGTTGCCACTTGCAATGCCACTAACTTGTGATGCCACTAAGTTTGAGGTGACTTGTTACAGAGAATAGAAAACCTGTATAGTCAAGGAACAGAACACTGCAGTAACCTCTTGCTACCAACCTAGCGATCTATTACATACCGATGCACTCCCCACGAAGGTCCAGCTGGAATCCTTTGTTGCACTCACACCGGTAGCTCCCAGGAGTTGGAATGCAGCGTCCGTTTTGACAGAGGTGACGAAACAACTGGCAGTAATCAGTGACGTTGACTGGCAGCACCCCTAAAGGAATCATATTAAATCCCATTAAAATGCTTTGTAACTAGGGCGTCTTTCATCAGCACTTAATCTGGCAATAATGGGCAAGATGTTGGATCATAAAGGAAGGAGACCCTGGGCAAACAAAGGTCATCTGGCTTCAATAAAGCATACTTCCATCCTGCCCACAGAGATCGCATGTGCACTGTAGCACACCTGGCCAGGTATCACCTGCTTCTCTGTCTACTCCTCCCCACCCCTTTTTCCACCCCAATCTCAAGGTTGGAGACATAAGGCAGTGAGTTATTGGCATTTACTTGCAAAACTGCTTTGTATGACTAATAACCCAAGGATAATTTTACACCTCCTCTATTAATTCATCCTGTAATCAGATTTAAATCTCTCCCAAATCTTT
Source organism: Myotis myotis (assembly GCF_014108235.1). NCBI lineage: Eukaryota > Metazoa > Chordata > Mammalia > Chiroptera > Vespertilionidae > Myotis > Myotis myotis. The sequence continues at coordinate 165,962,082 of NW_023416313.1, forward strand.
CCCACAGTTGACTGAAAACATCTATAACATAAAAGGACATTAATCTCTGGAGAATATGAAACCTCCCATTTATAATCTAAGACCTAGGTAAATTGAGAAAGTTTTATACAACACTATATAAACTCAAAGTTAATCCAAGATTTGGTAAAATTATTTAATGACTAAAGCAGCATAACCAACAACAAAAAAGTTAAGCTGACTAATGCAAGAAAAATTGCTAGATGACTTCTGAATTCTTACTTGGTGGTTCCCGAGATGGATATGGATAGTCCACTGGTGGTCGAGGACCCAGAACGCCAGGTCCCGGAGGAAAGCCAGGAGGAACAGGGTGAACTGGAGGAATGGGGCCAATCGGTGGGGGAGGATATACTGGTCTCTCGGGAATCACCATAGGGACAGAGCACAGCTTGTTGTAATCCTCTGGAAAAACACAACAGAACACAACAGCTAAGCTGTAGCATCTGTCATTGGTCCATGGAAATCATCCTTACTTTTCAAAGAAATCTTTGAGTAGCACTGATCTTCAAACCGCGTAGGTCAACTGAAGAAAAGGAAAAAAGCCAACTGACTTCATCCCCATTCAGAATACCTACAACAGCAGCCATACTGGTACAATAATTCAAAACCCAAAACAAACTTACCAGGGGGTGTACCAATGCCTCTTTCAAACCCAGGAAGTCTTTAACTTATATCACAATTCACTTCAAAGGAGAAGAAATGCCACTTTCTCCATCTAGTCCCACCTGTGGATCCCAAAGGACTCTAAAGAGTACCCTTAAAGCCCAGATTTTATTTCATGCGCAATGGAAAGCACTGGAGGTCTTCAGCAGGGTTAAGATGTGAGAAGATGAACATTTCCAGATCATTCTTGCTAACGTGGAAGATGTACTGGAGGGAGCTAAGGCTGCTGCAGAACCCGGGGCAAGACAATGATGACTGAACAAAGGTGGTAGTGATGGAATCAGACAGAAGTAGGTAAATTTAAAGCACATTTTATTTATTTTTTATTTTTTTAAAATATATTTTATTGATTTTTTACAGAGAGGAAGGGAGAGAGATAGAGAGTTAGAAACATCGATGAGAGAGAAACATCAATCAGCTGCCTCCCGCACATATCCCACTGGGGATATGCCCGCAACCAAGGCACATGCGCTTGACCGGAATCGAACCCGGGACCCTTCAGTCCGCAGGCCGACGCTCTATCCACTGAGCCAAACCGGTTTCGGCTAAAGCACATTTTAGAGAAAAATGGATAGTGCTTGGTGCAGGAGTAAATGTCAGAGTGGAGGGAAGAGGAAATTGAGAATGACTTCTAATTTCCTGGTTGTGCAATTGGGTAGATAGATGCAGGCTCTGATCCCTGGGGTGGGGAAAAGTGTGGTGGGGGTGGGTTTGGTGGGTGGAAGCTCTATGTTCCATCTGAACAGACGCGTTTTGAGACATCAGACATCCCAGTGCAGATGAGTTTGAAGAGTTTGAAGCCTAAAGAGAAGTCAGGCTGGACATAAGTTTTGGAGTTATCAGTAGATGGGTGATATCTAAAGCCTTAGAGATGGATGAGCTCATCTAAGGAAGGGAATTCGGGGACAGAACCCCCAAGGAACACCTACTTGTGAAAGACAGCAGAGTGATGGTGAAGGAGGGGCCCATGAAGGGGCCCAGGGGGTGGTGGTCTGCTGCTAATGCTGCCTAATGACCCTCTGAACCAGTACACCCTGATTCAGGCCGATTCCTATTTCCCACAATGCCATGTCTTTATTAGAAGAAATTGTCTTTAGATCTGTGACACTTTTTCCCCCCTGGGCTTCCAAACAGGTGTTTTTAAACAGCACCCAGGTTTCCAGAGATGTATTAACTAATCAGTTTCATGTTTCCCACAAATAGCCATATTCTGTCATAGTAACCTTCTTTGAGAAAAATGACCATGCAATTTTTAATGTATTTTTACTCTCTTGCCAGAATATTGATAATTGTATTATCACTGTCACAGAGAGATTCTCCCATAGTTATTTTCCAAATTGGTTTAATCCATTAATAGAAATTAGGCCAATATTTTTCATTTCTTTGTGGACTAAAGTCTGGCTTTTTCTAAGACACAGTAAAATGTCTTACTGAAATACATTCATAATTCAACCTCCCATGCTCAGCCTAGCCCTTAAATTGTGTCTTAAAATGCACATAAAAGGAATCTGTTAATGTGCTGGATTTAATTGAATGCCAATTATATTAAAGGACTCGTTTTGCTTCCAACCATCAAGCAGCCTTTCTTTCTTTTTTTAGCCTTTTTGCATTTGTACAAAAGAAGTCCCATTGCTTATCATAATTTCTGCTCATTAGGTGGGTATATTGCTTTAAGCATGCCATTAAATGCATCGTGTCCTCTCCAGGAGAGTATATCAGACTGGGTCCTGTACTTTCTTCAGCTTAATAACTGTCCATCAAATGCCTTTACATTCAGGATCAGCAACCTGGGGCGAATTTTGTTCAGTTGATGTCCACCTTTCCTATCCCCATTTAACCCAGAGATGATACAGATTTTATTTTTTGAAGAGTGAAAAACTGACCTATCTAAAATATTCCTTCCTATGTCATCACTCTCTGTCAGAGGCCCAAGCTCTGTAGCACTGGTACTGGAACATTTGAGCAAACACACGCCTACCCGCAAATGTGTTTTCTCTATCAGTCTGTTTTGCCCTGGGCCTACTTCAGCCTGTGCATCTTTCCTGATACAACTAGGACCCGAGAGAACCAGGCCTTCGGCCCCGCATGTCCCAAAGTAGGTCTTCAGGCACCTAAGCCTGCTCCAGTTTTCTCTCTCCTCTACTCAAGCCTCAACACAGGAAGAAAACCACTTCGATGCTGCTGATTCCTAAGTTAACATATGTATTTAAAAAGCAATTTTCCTGGTACCCAAGCCATACGTCTTAGTAGGAAGTCACGTGTGTCTAAACAGCGACCTACTAAATGGTCTCCCTAATGAATGAAGGAGGGTGGGTTATATTTTTAGGTCAGAGACCATAAGCAAATCAAACAAAATATATGACTTGGTATATGTTATAAGATATTGAAAGATTTTATTGCTTCTTTAACTCACACATATAATTCTCAGCAATAAACAGAAATTTTATAGCAACATCTGTGAGCAATTCTGTAACCCTCGATAATGGGCAATTTGCATTCTGTGAGGAGCATACTCTGAAGTATTTCATTAACTCTGCATTATCCACCCTCACCTTCCTTTTCTCTCCCAAATGTCCCTGATTTAAACACACTTTTCAGGAATCAGGTTGAGAAGGAGATATAACCCCAGTTATAACTTAGAACTGCTGGGAAAGATGTCACTTAATAAATTGTTCATTCTACTGATTGCCTCCTATAAGCAAGATTTTGCTAAGTACTGTGGAAGTGTTAAAAAAAAAAAAAAAAAGCATAAGGAACACGGGCTATAATGATGTAGGAGACGTCCTAATGAGATTTACCAACCAGTGAAAACACAATGTATGAACACACAGAGGCACAAGGCAGAGCTGGTGGGACGGGTGCCGCAGCAGGACCACAAGCCTGGAGCACTGAGGACAAAGCAGCAATTCCAGCTTGTTGTCTAGGGAGAGTATATGGACCAGGTCACCTTTGAGCCAATCCTTAACAGACAAGAGGGTAGAAAATGAGCAGGATGGCAGCGGTGAGGAAGAAGGAAGAAGGACCTGAACTGGGGAGAAGTGTTAAGAGAAAAGAACATTTGAGTTTAGAAATACTGTGACTGGGTTCAAGGAACACTGGATCACATTATGTAACGAGAAAATAAAGCTAGCCTGGCCAGTGTAGTTCAGTGGTTGGGCCATGAACCAGAAGGTCACGATTCGATTCCCAGTCAGGGTACATGTCCTGGTTGCAAGCTCGATCCCCAGTGTAGACCATGCAGGAGGCAGCCAATCAATGATTCTCTCTCATTACTGATGTTTCTACCTCTCTCCCCCTCTTCCTTCCTCTCTGAAATCAATAAAATATATATTAAAAAAGAAAAGAAAGCTATTACAAAGAACAAGAGTTAAAAGATGAACAGGGAACAGATTTGGGGACTAAATATGAGGCTAAGTACTAAAATCTTATTTTCAAGAAATAAAGTGACTTAGACCAGTATATACGGCCTGACTTTTTCCTGGGAAAATTTTTCTGGACATCTTTCTCTACATTTTCCCCCAGACATAATTTTTTTAACTGAACTCCGGATGAGTTATGCTTTGGGAAATGTATGTGGCGGCTGTGGAGTTCACGGAGATCAGCTAGGAGGCTACCGCAATAGCCCAGACGCGGGAAAATGAACATTACATGGAAATAAATATGACAGATGAAAGAGATATTGTAAAAAAAAAAAATAGTCAACAGAACTTGGCAAGTAGGAAAAGGAAAGTGTCAGATGTTAGGGAAGGAGGAAATGTGTACCCAGAATAGCTCCCCTGAAAGGCTCTGGGAGAGCTGCGTTTTATTCAGAGCTTTGGAGGACTGCATGCGGCCAAAAGAAATAGATGCGAATAAGAGGGAGCAATTGCTTCCAGAAAAGGGTGCTGTTCGGCAGTCATAGGCAAGCGAAGTAAGAAGCAGTACCTGAAGCAGTGTTATTGATATAGGCCTCTATTTTCCCAGTCCATGACCTGGGGAAATTTTCCTGAATGTCATCTCTTATTTTTGGGAATCTTACTTACCTGGGTTTCCATGAAATCTGCTTCATGCACATTGCCACCAGGCCTGTGGGGGCCGAGTCGGGACACCCTGTAGTAAGCTGGGAGGGCTCTTACCAGTTGCTCTGATGGGACACATCTCAGGCGCGAGGGCGATCCCCGGAGACCAGCATCGGCCGATGTCACAGCAGCACTGCATTTTGGTTATGGACTGTGGCAGCTGGTTAGAACAGCGCCCGTTTGCCAGAGCCGTGTAACAGTATCCTGGGCGAACGTCTGAGAGAAGAAAGAAACACACACACATCACTGAGATCAAACTGGTTACAACACTCTGCTGCCCGCCACCTCTGCGTTTCCCATTTGGGCTCCAGCAGCAGGAACAGACACTCCTGCCCCTGGAAGGGAAGCTGCGAGCCCCACTCAGGAACAATGCTCCGACAGAAACCCTGTCTTCGGCTCACACCTTGTGCCCCTGCGAGCTGGTGCACTTGGCCCAAGGCCCACATTCCAATCCCAAGGTGGGAACGAATGATTACAACCATATGTGCCATAGGAAAAGAGAGACTAAGAAAACCACGGCGGTGACAGTTAATTATTACAAAGACAGCTCTCTCTACTGAAGGGAGACTGTGTTGTCCTTGGTTTCAAACGATTTCATTCGAGCCCCTTTAGGCAAATATTGATATAAATCTATTTTAAAACAACATTAAGTCTGCACTATAGTCTGCATTTCTAAGAGATCTTTCTTATTTTGCAGTCTGAAAATATGAGTCAGACTTGAGATTTTTTTTTTTAAGGAATAAGCCACTTTGCAGACAGATTCAATGCTTGCTAATCAAGATTTCCTTTTGTCCTGGGGCCCTAACGAATTTTATAAGGCACGAAATATTTACAAGTTCAAAATGTAGGCGATTCCAAGTTCTTAGTCCTATAGGAGACAATGGTTCTGGAAGCATTTATTTATTTATTTATTTTTGGCAGAAGGTATCATCCCAAAGCAACATGGGAAGACATATTTCTCTCTATAGATCACTTTTACTGGGTGACATCATGTCTGACTGTCATGACAACATTGACACACCGAAGTGCAACCCTGGGCTACCAAGAAGGAGCCAACTGAGCACCTTGGTCTACCTGGGACGCATTAATGGTGTGCTTCTCTTCAAGTAAAGCACATCTCTGCACAGATAATACAAAATAATGTTCTGAAATGTAAACAATGTTTTACATATGCCTGTCATTTAAAAGAATATAAGTGTCAAATCCTTTTCTGAAGTGTGGAATTTTTTAATAGTAAAAAAATCTGCCCCTATGTTTCCTATAAGACTAAATATTAAACATTAAGTTTGCCCAAAGAGTTATATCTAGCATGGTTTTCATCTACATCATTCTTAGGAATGCAAAGCCTTCAAATCTTGATGATTGCAATCCTATATAATAAAAGCCCAGCGACCGAATGGCAGAACAACCAGAATGACTGGTCGACCAGTTGCTATGATGCACACTGACCACCAGGGGGCAGACACTCAAGGCAAGAGCGGCCCCCTGGTGGTCAGTGCACTCCCACAGTGGGAGTGCCGCTTGGCTGACCAGGATGAGCGGCTGCTCCCGCTGCAAACCCCAGGCCGACAACAGGCAGGAACCCAGGCTGGATCGATCACTGCCTCCTCATCCCAGGCTCCTCCTCCTCGCTCCCTGCTGCCTCCTCCAGATGCCTGCATGCCTTGCAGTGCTGCCACTGGGCTCACAGAGCTGACCCCAGAGGCTGGGAGGCGGGTTTGTGGCCACTGCAGGACTGAGGCCTACTCCACCGCCTCTCAGTGCTATTGTCCCTGGGCCCGGCCCCGACTGGGTCCCCTGGAGAGGCAAGTGCTCCAGCTCCATGAAAGATGCTGGACCAGGGAGCAGCCACTCAGAGGGCAGGTCCACAGCCACTCGGCTGACCAGGATGAGCGGTGCTCCCACAGCAGGTCGATCCCCGCAGGCCACGCCCCCACCAGGGCACAAATCCTGTGCACTGGGCCTCTAGTAAATGAATAAAGTGAAATAAAATTTAAAAACCAGGCTAACTTAGAAGCAGTTACATTGTTAACATCAAGTGATAAAGGCTACAACAAGCCTAGACAAACTGTAAAACTATGGGTCCACTTTAAAGGGTGCAAGATCATTTCTGAAAAGGACTTAAAACCACTAGCAAGAATGAATGTGCTTTCCAGAAATTTTTTGTGATCCCAGTTCCTGCAGCTCTGGTCAGACTAATATTCTCAGCAAAGAGGCAGGACAAGTGTTATTCCAGGCTGGTCCAGGGTAGAGGGCAGGAGAGGGGTGCACACAAGGCATGCTCTGTGAAGCCAAGGGTGGCACCTCCTCCTGAAGAGGTTGGAGAGATAGGAGTTATTACATTCTAGTTAGCAATGCCTTAAAGCCACTAGTACTTTGTATATTTAGGGATTGGTAAATATTTGAAGATCAGAAACCAAACGCTGTTAAGAATGGAAAGAGATGTTAAAATCTGGCTTATATCCCAGCTTCCAATGAATTTAGTAGTCCAAACCCAGTGTAAACACTTGACCAAAATTTGTCTACATAATTTTCAGCATGGGTTATCTTTCAGAGAAAAGCTGGGGACAGCAAACTCATAATGGGCTAATGCCTATTATTTTGCAAATTAACTATGACAGTATGTTACTGCTCCGCTGGCTATCTTATGTGTTAAATCAATGAGACTGAGACTCGATCAAAATGGTGAACGTTGAAAAAATTATCAGCCATGTTTCGGTTGCCACAGTCCTTGATTTACAAATGGCACCTGCACATGCAATAATCATTTTGCTTTTGCTTTATTTTTTCCGGAAGGACAGCCTTTGTTAAAAATGCACACATTTATACAACTCAAGATTTTAAAGAAAACCTATGGGCTAATAGGTAAAAGAAGAGAAAATCTGTGAAAACCAGACTCTATTTGGAGGAACTGAGCCCTGGGCACACCAGCCTGAAGCTTCCTATGTCATCAGGTAGCAATGCCATAGTAAGTGGGGAGAAAACCATTCTGGTGCTGGATCACCTTGCATGGAGGGTCAGGGGTGGGTTCAGGAGAATATGAAGACCTACGGAGGCCGAGGGAGAAGAATGTCAGGATTTGAAGGAGATAAAGGGAGGTAGGGGGAACCGCAGACACCGTCAGCTATTTTACACCTGTCCTGGCCAAGACACCTAGCAAGAAAGGAACAGGAATTTCCTCCTTCCCGCTTCCCTCTCAGGACCCAGAAGCCACATCATAGCAGAACAAATATATTACAAATAGGTGTTTGCAGGTCCTCCTAGCCTATCAACAGGCCTCTCCTATCCAATCACTAGCATCGTTGTGTCCAGCCCAGAGTTAGGGCTATCTTATGTGTTAAATCAATGAAACTGAGGCTCATTGAGGCCAAACTAGGTACAGGACATCTTAAGAACTCCTGGGAGTTGATGTGACAGACACACTACTATGAAAAGACAACCCTACACAAAGGGTCTTAGTGTGCCAACAAATGATCACAGAACAAAAAATAAAATAATCCTGCCAGAGCTTACAGAACACAGAGGGCACTGGGGCTGAGGAGGGCTGAGAGTCTCAGGATGTGCTGACAGAAGGTAACAGAATTGCATGCTTAGAAGAGATATATAAGGAAACACTGCAGACCACCATCTACATATGGGATTTTTCTATTGGTTAGATTTACTGATTCCAAACAGCCAACTACAGCTAACCTTGGATTTGTATATAAGTTGGAGACTAAATCTATTTTCCTGCCAATAGGGATTATTTGAGGGGGGTGTCTCTGTGGTTTACCATGGCAGGAAATATTAGCATTAGCAAAGGCAGATATGTCCTCTGGATAATTTTATATAATAAATTGCTAATTATGGGTACCAGAAAGTTCCAAAGAAGGAGAAACAGCGCTTGCCTGGAGGTATGGCAAGAAAGTTACTGCATGGGCTTCATCTGGGAGGAAGCAGTGGAAGGAGGCCAGATTGTGGACTGAGGCCCAGGCTGAAATCCAGCTCCCTCACTTACTAGTCACTTAAACAACTGGACCAACCGATTTACCTGGACTCTCTAAACCCCAGCTTCTTCCATCTATGGCACTGTCATGAACATTAAGTTAGGTAACTTCCACAAAGTACCTCATACCAAGGTGATCCATAAATCTTAGTTCCCTCCCCACCCTCTTCCTTTGTAAAAAATTAGCATAAATATATCTAGTAAAAAGAAAAAAAGACTTTTAATGTAAGAAATCTGATATGTAAATGTGTTTTAACCATTTTAATGTCATTTGAGTCTCTCTTTGAAAGTTAAAAAACAAACAAACTACCTATTATCTGGCCAGGAAAGGACTTCTGATCTACGTCTATGCTAAGCATATCCACTAGAGGTCATATGCTAATTGGGACTTTTTTGGGGGGGAAAGGAACTATATATTGCACTTGCCATTCTTTCACTGCAGTTCCTATTCTATGGATAGATCCTGGAAAATCCAGCAATCTGGGCACTCCCATTGTTTCTAATGAAAAGTCAGATATCCTTCCCTCACTAGTTGTAGTTATCCAAATGTCAACTGTAAGAGACTGCCCTCGGCTTTTATTATATGTGACTAAGTAAAAAGGAATCCAGAATTTCAAGTGCAATTTCGTTTTGGTCTGAAATCCATTGCCTGTGGTGAGGATGTGAAGCTGAGTGTCTCCAAAAATATGGGCCAGAAACAAACATCAAAAGATAGCCTTCACTTTTCTCCAAGGCCATTTGCCACGGGCTTCCTAGCATTGTCCCAACAGTAAAGACTTACTCATCTTGATATTCAACAAATACTTACTGAGCACCTACAACATAGGAGACACTGTGCTGAGAACCACCAGGGAAATAAGGACAGCAGTTACTAGTCTTTAAGGGTAGCTTATGGCATAATTAGTGAGATAAAAACATGCAGACATAGAATTTCCCTATGAGGCCATTTGTGAGAAGCATGTCCCTGGGTAAGGGAGAAATAGCTTTCGGGTAAGCTGATCTGGAACACCCTCAAAGACAGAGGGCCTGAGAAGAATGTGAAAGGGGGCTTGAACTGGGAAGAAGGGTGTCTTGAGTGGTGGGTGCAACATGTATGATTACAGGCATGAAAGGATAAAAATGAATGGCCTGTTTGAGGGTGAGAAGCAGGAGCTGTGCTGACAACTTAGCAAGATTGGAATCAGGCAGAGAGCGAAGCTTCTTAGCTATTAGGCTGCACACTCTGGAACCTGAACTTTAGTCTAAAATAATCGGTTTTGAAGGGAGTCTCAGCAGTTGTTAAATCCAGCAGTTGTCAAATCTATTTTTTTAAACAACAAAACCCCTTATTTAATTAATATTTTTCATGGAAGTTTAACATCCAACCAGATAAAAACAGAGCTGGAGGGTGTGGATGTGGGGATTGAGGGTGGAAGGCAACAGCCCTCTCCACTCAGCCTCTCCATGTTCACAGCCCCCTCTTTAACCCCAAAAGCTCTGGGGGGCTTGCAGCATCTGAAGGATCCACTAATCTCCAAATCCTAATAGAAAACTACTAGAGCAAGAGAGTTATTTAATCAGAGCACTACTTGAGGAAGATAAATCTGACCAGATAAATTGTAGAGAAGCCAGGGAGCAGAAAGACAATGGCAAAACTTCAGACCTGAAATAGTATAGGTCCCAGGAAATGACTGAAGGTTGGGGGTCAAAAGAGAGAAGAGTCAAGCAGGGCTTCAAGGTCTGACACTTGCATAACTGCAGGTTAATTCATAGCCTGAGGATATCTGTAGGGTCTCCTGGATCACCCCTCCCTATGGGAGGCAAAAATCCCAAAACAGGACCACAGGGTGCCTCTGCTCTTTCCAAGGATGCTTGACTGTTTAATAGGTTTCCATAGATGTACATTTTACAGTAAGTGAGAAATTATATGACCCCTTAACAGACTTGTTTAGAAAGATGTTATGGAACTAATTGTCAGAAAACATTCACGCTGTTTACAATTAGACCTACCTATGCACCTGGTGCCATCGGGAGAGGTGTAGAAACCGGGGGGACATTTGCAAAAGTAGCTGCTGACTGTGTTTGTGCATTCGCCCCCGTCACAGATTCCAGGAATGGTGCTGCACTCATCAATATCTGGAACATAAAGAAGAGTTTCGGTACTCACAGAACACAATAGACAACTGTTTGTCACCCAAGGACTCAGATGTGACATTAGTCAAATAGTGTTGCCAGAAACAGCAATCTTTACAGAATAAAAGCTGCACATAAAAAAGTCAATTCAAAGAGTGGGTGCTTCTCCTCTCAATACAGGTTTACCCAAGAAATTCACCAAATTCATTATAAAAGCAAAATAAAATAAATTTCCCCTTTAAAATCTAAAACTGTGTACTGCTATTTCACCAAGTAACTACAGCATGCTAACAGTCCAAATGTCACTTATTTTTAAATTCTGTTTTCTCTTTCTCTCTCCATGGTATGCATTCAGTTAAGCTTCCTCTCTATGTACTTTATGATCTGCATCAGTTCTTGCGTTGCATTTCAATCTGATTTTCCACAAAGCAGATACCAAAATCCCACAGAGAAGACCACGTGGTTTGAGTGATGACCAAACTTGGCCACAATGGAGCACTCTGGCTGCCATTACGATGCTTCTCTGTGGGTTCTGGGGAGAGCAGGGGGGAACACTGGGATGCTCCACCCAGAACCCACAACAGTATTAAGAAGAAAGCACCTTTCTCAAAGTGTCCCTAAAAGTTAACTTCTAAGTCATAAAATATCTATCAAAGATCCTGTGGGGAGATAGTGTCTATGGAAAGAAATCTTTTTCTATCTGATAGTATAAATGATTGCTACCATTCCTATTAAAAACACAATATATATCAATATCCAAAGAGGTTATTTATGTGATAGCATGTATCAGAGAAACGCCATTGTAAAACCAGAATTAATTTGGCCAGATGGCGAATCGTCTTTCACTTGCTGGCTAGGTCAGATGTGGACCCCTTACTGAAGACTACCGCAGCAACAATGAGAATGAGCTGACATGTGCTGGGTGCCGGGCATTGTCTAAACCAGTGATGGTGAACCTTTTGAGCTCGGCGTGTCAGCATTTTGAAAAACCTTAACTTAACTCTGGTGCCGTGCCACATATAGAAATTTTTTGATATTTGCAACCATAGTAAAACAAAGATTTATATTTTTGATATTTATTTTATATATTTAAATTCCATTTAACAAAGAAAAATCAACCAAAAAAATGAGTTCGCGTGTCACCTCTGACACACGAGTCATAGGTTCGCCATCACTGGTCTAAACGCTTTATGTGTGTCAACTCCTCTAATTACCCCTGTAATTCTGGTGCCCAGGAGGCCTCCAGAGAACTGGCATGAGTAATGCCCAAAATAAGAGCCAAGAGGTTCATTCATAAAGTGATGTTAAACCCAAGTCTCCACTGCCAGGGGCTGGGGAGAGGGAGGAACAGAGTTTCCACTTAGGTGCACACCCTCAAAGGTCAGCAGGTTAGAAAACTCACTGTAGTGCGAACCTCCCTAATTTTCACACAGATCAAGATAGAACTCCCAGGCCATACTGCTCAATGTGAGAAAACTTCAATGGCTCTGAGTCCCCTTCAGTGCCCTCTCCTGAGTAACACAGCCCTTTCCTCCATGTGTCTAGGGCCTTTCTACTTCCCTGCATCCCCTCACTTCCTCGGTCCTGTTGCTTCTCAGGGACGGAAGCAAGAGTTCTGATTTCATGACCAGGCTGTGAGGAGGTCTCGAGAGGAAAAGGCTAAATAAATAAAGCATTTGTGTCAGAATCACTCATACTCTGAAATTCATTCATATGAATTTATTATTTCTCCAGGCTCTTATCACTCTGTGTTTATCTCCTACCAGGGACCCCGGGTAGGAGAGTCTGGGAACAGTGGCTTTCTCAGTTTCTTCAAGTCCATCTTTTCAGGGGCCCAGTGAGCAGTGAGGCTTGGCTGGGAAGAGGTTCTTCTGTGCTTGGGACACTTCCCCTCTTCCCTTGGGGCAGGCAAGAGAGGCAGAGCTGCTGGGGAGTAGCTATCCCTTGGGAGATGCCTGTGCCATGGTTGCCTTCTCTCTATGGACCTGAGAAGGGACACAAATGATAGGTCCTTTTCCTCTGGATTTGCTTCCCGGATCTTTGTTCTTGGTCTTCCTTCCCTTCCAACTATCTCTCCCTGGGTATTCTTCCTGTCCCTCAGCCACTTCCCTATCCTGGGGCTCCTCTAGCAGAGGGAAGAAAGGAGGGGGCAACTGGAATGGAGGTTGGTCCAGGTATCATTGGGACATTCAGCTATTCAGGAGCTCAATCCAGGATCATGGACATCTACCCTGAGTGAGAAACAGGGAAAACCAGCTAACCTGATCTGGACCATCCAGAATCTAGATTCTAGATTACTCACTAGGAAAACATAAAACTAAAAATTGTGGCAGTTGTTTAAAAGCAACATGTGACACTACTAATTATGAATGTCACCAAGCTGGTGAGATGAATTTTGCTTTATTACACACACAAAATCCGGTGAAAAATGTGTGACTAAAAAGTAAACAGGCTGATTCTTCAAGTCACATGGAAAAAACCATCAGCCACGCTACTTGATAGTCACACTAGGTATGCCAGCACGCATGGTTTCTTAGTCACCCAGCACCGGCAGCCTGATCACAATGGGACAATAGTGAGAAATGCGGTGATGGGGTCTGGATGGCAGGACTGGAAAGAACCCAGATACCATCTTGTTCAACCTCCTCATTTGAAAACAAGTAACTCAGAGCTGGTAATCGACTTGTCCGAGATCACTCGGAGGATGAGGGACATTACCTGGACTGGGGCCAGGTCTACTCTATTCCCAGGGCTCTTACGTCTCTACCATAGAGATTTTGTTCAGCAACGGTACAGGGAGCCACTGACTTGAACAGTGAGAGCCAAGAGCCTGTAAGCAGCTGAAGAAGATGGAGCCCCTTCTATGTCTATGGGTTGAGTAACTCAGGAATTCTTGATGCCTGAGCTATAAGAATCCCTAAAGCAAGTAGCCATCAGATAAATATGCCATTATTTCAGAAAGGGAAGTCCTAGGTTTTTGGCTCACATAGTAGGGAGTGTACACACTTATGAACTACATTTTTAAAAAGCCCTTTGCATCGTGCAGCACTATTATAATTGCTAAAGGCTGGGCTGGTGATAATCTAAATCCTAAAATATTAGTGGTTCATAAGGAATCCAAGGGACTTCTTCCAGAAATAAAACTTAATCCTTTAATTACACTTTATTTCTTAATTTCCTCCCACAATAGCCTATGCAAATAGGGCTTGGTTTCCAAAAAGAAAATGCTCGTGTCCTTTTAGTGTGCACACTCCAGTCATTGAAAAATCCCAGCGAAGGAGGGCATGGACTGTGTCCGTCTTTCTCCATTCACAGGATGACTCTCAATCTTCTTCTCCCACTTATGAAAATTTAATAATTATTATTTAATCACTTCAGTTTGTTCATTTACACATCAAATGCACCTAAATTGTACATGACTTTCAAATGCACCTAAATTGTACATGACTTTTTTTTTTTTTTTAAGTTTTGAGAAAAGGGGAATATTCTAAGAAAGGAGAATTCTCCCAGAGGAAGGTCTTCTGGAAAGCTGTTTCACCATCACAAAGAGAGTGAAGGTTAGCATCTTGTAAACTTGCTAAAGCCAATTTTTGATTCAACTGGTGTGTGTTTTTAAATTACTGCGGGCTTCCAGTCAAGAGGAAGATACATTTAAAAAGCCATCAAAGTAATGACAACGATGCCAGAACAATTTCCACAAGGGCACAGAATCCCATGTGGCCCGACTATCTTCTGGGGGCTCATAGATGGTCTCTTCAGCCTTTCAGCCACGCGGGCCAGAGGGTCTGGAATTCCTCCTATTGAGCATCTGGAGATCATCCTATGCCCAGAGCTATGCCCTCCCCATCATGAGGTGCTGCAGCGGGAGAAGAGCGAAGAACCTGGCGTGGACCCAGCTCACCAAGCATCCTGAGAGGGCTTTCTGATTACTTTCCTCAACCGGGGTAAGGAGGCAACCATCTCACAGCAGCCTCCAGGCCAGAGAACACGTAGTATAAACAGGGTCTCTTCCAATATCAATTTTGCAAAGAAAAATAAAAAGGAAGAGAAAAAACCCACTATCTGAATTTAATGTAACAGTAGATGGCAAAGAAAGAAAAAAAAAAAGGGTCTAGCCAAAAGTATTCTGTTTTTATCTTGCTACTGACTTCAATATGTAGCTTGGGGAATGGGGTTAGGGTGGAATATTTGTGGAAAATGGTTAAGTAATTCTCAGACTGAATTTTTGGTCCATTAGATACACCACCATAATAGGTTTCTTAGCATTAATAAAAGGATTTTGAATCATTTTTCTTTCTGTCTGGATATTAAATCCGAGTGCCTTCTGTCTCGTTCACAACCACAGAAGGTGCTCGGTCCCAACTGATGCTAACTGATGGGTCTGGGTGAAAGATAAGGGACGTAGGAAAATGATTCTAGTTCAGACTGGAAGCAATAATAATTTCAGAAAATGAAACAGACTGGCCAAGTCCTACACCCCATAGTCCCCTCTCTGAAAGCTGACTCTGTCTCTTGAAGATGAATATATTAATCTGAGACCGCCTAAGCCTGTAAGCCACAGCCCACTCTGATGTGGATTTTGTATGCCATAAATCTTAATAGTGTACTAATGTCATAAAAAGGTATGTATGATGATACCTAAGAACATATACCATAATATTTTAAAATTTGGAAGTATAATTGTTAAAGTAGAGGTTGCCCTAGCTGGTTTGGCTCGATGGATGGAGCGTTGTCCTGCAGATTGAAGGGTCCCAGGTTCGATTCCGGTCAAAGGCACATGCCTGGATTGCGGGCTTGATCCCCAGTGTGGGGCGTGCAGGAGGCAGCTAATCAATGATTATCTCTCATCATTGATGTTTCTATCTCTCTCTCCCACTCCCTTCCTCTCTGAAATAGATATATTTAAAGTAAAGGTAATGGTTTACATCTAGGAAAGAAGACAACATAAGTGCTAGAGTGTGAACCAAAAGATGAAAAATGTTTTCTCTGCTGATCGGAGATGTAGGCCTGAGAATGGTGGTACATTATTGTCAGATATTACATATAAGGTACATGTACTCACCAACGAAAAGAGGGTTCAATGCTGCCTACTCATTTCCTGGGTGTTTCCCTCTCATAGAAAAAAAATAGTATTTATTACACTTAGAAGCCAGGCCTCAGTAGTGGTGAATATGAACATATTTTCCGTACACATATTTTTAGAAGCTCAATCTATAAACTAAATGCAAATAAATCACTCTACCTCAAGTCATTTTTGTTTAACATAAAAAAGGTGTCCATTTAATAGGCAGAAAAGAAAATTCTAAACTTGACCTAACCCTAACCCTAACCCTACTTGTACCTGGAGAATAAATGAGTTCTAGGTCTCTTTAAAAAAAAATCAAACGTACGTTTTAACTAGGAAAATATTAGAAGATAAGGTATTCTAAATTATATGTAATGATCAAATTTAAATTTATATCTACAGAACTATGCAAAAGCATGTGTCTTAAACATTGTAACCCAAATATTGGAAAAAGGGGTGCATCTGTAGCAATGTCAACAACAGAAATAAAATTAAAATGTCATGTTTTAATATTTAATTTTTGGGTCTATAAAAGTGGAAAAAGCTGCCAGGCTTTTCAAAGGCATATTATTCCTGGTGAGAATGTTATATTTACACATTCATAGGAATGACAAAGACAGAAGGAATTAGGAACAATTTACAAAAACACTTGCCACTGATTTGGATTTTACCTGCCCCTCCATTTTCGAACTGCAAAGCCTGATATTTCTTACCTTCACATTTTTGTGACACTTCATTAAATTTGTGTCCAGCAGGGCATTTGCACTCAAAAGATCCAACAGTATTGATGCAATTTCCTCCTTGACAGAGCCCAGGGATGGCCTGGCATTCATCCACATCTGTCAGATTTTAGGTCAGAGAGAGAAAAAGAGAGGAAAGAGAGCGAGATTAATTTATACAAAATTTACTAATTCATATAAAACATTCTTATAATGTTTTCTATATGAAGTTATAAGCATTCGTTATTTTTCCATCTTTCCTCATGTAGAGAAGTACTAACTTTGGGGGTTTGATCATGCATGCATGCAAAGGTACAATGACAAAAACGGTTGACATTAAAAACTAGAGTTATTCAAGAAACCCTTAAAACCAAAATGTAACACAATCTATAGCAAAACTGTCTTTGAGTTGTATTGAATAATTCAGTTAAAACAGACTACTCTTAAATAAGGTCACTCAGATTACACAAGAGAGCTGATGTTTTTATACAAATTCAATGCAACATGTTCACCTTGCATTCTGTAGAACTGTCTTGTGCAAAAAAATTAAAGAACACAGGAAGTTAGGTCAAGAAGTGAGAAATCCCAGATGAAGCACCTTGCTAGAAGAGTGGTGATGGGAGAGGACCTTTTAAAGTCAGATCATGTTCGCCTCAGCTCAAAACTTCAATCCACATTAAGCCCTAGAAAATGCTACCTAACCCCTCTACTCTCCAACCTCATGTCCTAACCTCCTCCCTCTCACACTCCTCTCCATGCACACTGGCATCCTTGCCTGGCCTCAAATACACCAAG
Organism: Myotis myotis; assembly: GCF_014108235.1. Classification (NCBI taxonomy): domain Eukaryota; kingdom Metazoa; phylum Chordata; class Mammalia; order Chiroptera; family Vespertilionidae; genus Myotis; species Myotis myotis. The sequence continues at coordinate 165,979,497 of NW_023416313.1, forward strand.
GATGCACCTGCCATGGGCTTTGTGGTGATGGCCCCTCTGCCTGGGCCATTCTTCCTCCACACAGTTGCCTGGCTCATGCCATCCCATCCATCAGGTCTCTGCTCCTAAGGCACTTCAGAAGCAGACCCCTCCCTGACCAGTCTAATAGCAACACCCAGCCCCCCATCAGTCACCACCCTTCTTAGTTATTCGGCTTATTTTTCTCCATAGGATGAATCACCAAGTGACCCAATACGTAGATTTGCTTTGTTTTGATTTTTAAAATTATCTTCCATACAGCAGGTTCTTTGTTCATTTCATTCACTGCTGTATCACAGCACCCAAGGAAGAAACCTGTGGGTACTACATGGAGCCTCAACTATGAACCTTCCAGGAACAAATGTAATCAATGAAGGCTCATGACATCCAGTTAGAAAGATGGTGAAAGTGCCATCTTTCTCCATGTACTCTTTCTCTATCTTTTCAACCGCAACATGCAAAAGTCTGGTTTAGTGAAGAACCCCCAGGGAAGTAGTCTAACGCTTCTTCCTCTGCTTCCGGTATTTTCTTAGAAATCTAGAAGCCTGGTATCCTCTTTAGTTTCACTCTTCATTGTGTGAAACAAGAGAGCGATGACCAGTTGTAAGACCTCTAAGCAACCTGAGTTCTTGAGAAAAGTTGGCACAAAGGAAAAGGGGCAACAAAGGAACAACCATTTATTTTGGGGTAAAAGTGTTGCTTCCTGTTTTAGATGGAATGTCCTGGCCCACAAATTAATGACTGTATGTGAAATATAATTAAATTATGTTCTAGAGCTCATCTCAATTTTTTCTTAGGTCAGAATTTCCCAGTCACTTGGTAGGTTAAATATGTTTATTCAAATGTTATTTAAAATTAAGATTGTACATAGAAGCAAAATTATATAGTCTTATTGATTGTGATTTTGGGCCAAGAGGAAATATAGATGAGGGCACTTCTCTACTGGCCATACATTCTAAAAATGAAGACCCAATAAGCTCCTTGATAAACCCTTTTGCCCACAGCCCCTTACATCTGGCCCAAGGACTCACAACACCAGCAAGGAGACAGAGCCCCAAGCTGACAGCAGAATCCCTCAGGGTGGAGATGAAGAATTTCATTCACAGCGTGGCAATACAACTACCATTTTGATTCCATGGCTTTTCACAAATTTTCTTATAAAATGCTTTTTTTCTTGGATGTTGAATAGCAGAGTCAGGGAGGGACAGAAAGAAAATGCTGGAAAAGTCCAGACTGTATTAAATGAATAGCAAAGCTAAAGAGCAGTAGCTCTTTCCTCTCCCTCTTCATTCTCTTTCCCCCAAAATATCTTAGCACCCCAGCCTCTGACTCATGGATGGGCAGCTGGGGCACTCAAATTCTGGCTCCCTGGTCAGTCAGTGAGTTCATGGGCATTAGCTGAGCTCAGAACACCAAGGCCAAGAATTTCTTCAAAATTCACTGGGACTTTCTAAGGATGAGAAAAGCGAAAGGCACCAAAGAAAAGGGGAACTAAATTGACCCTATCTTATAAAATCATACAATCAACTGCTTTGTAATTCTTGGGTTTCAAAGTGACTTCTTGCTGTTTCTGACATTGAGAAGGATGCGTCCAAAGGAGTCGTATGTTGTACACAGAAGCCAGAAGCCAGCCTCAACAGTGTTTCTCAGGAGATGAATTTATTGAAGTCTCATTTAATGGAGACCCATAGGGCTGTGTGATTAAGCTCAAGTTCTGTCTTATTGCATATTACCCTTAGAATAAACATATAGAACAAAACCAAACTAGTCTCTATTTGCCTCAGAAAAGCATACCCTGAATTTTCTGCAAATATTGCAACTTGCTAAAAAAGCACTGAAGATGTTTAAAGGAAACAGAGACAGCCTGGGAGTGTTCAGGCCCATCAGGTCAGTGACGGCTGCCTCCGTTCACTTCCTCCTGCTTCCTGCCAGACATCCAGACAATAAAAGAATTTGTACAGCTGGAAGAACAGGAGTAAAAGCCAAAAACAGAGTAAGGGCTTCTAGGGGAGGCAGGAGAAGAAGCAAGCAGGCAACATCTGGGGATATTTAAAACTGTGAACCAAAGCCTAATTTATTTCTGACTTGTAAAGAAAAAAAAGCATAATGTAGCCCATAAAATGGGGAGAGATACAATTTTCTTCAGGTCAACTGAGCACAACCTAGGAGACAGGGAAACTCCAACGATTTTATATGAAGGGGGGAAAAATCAAGAAAAACAAACGACCTTGACCACAAATTTTGCTTTGTGTGCACCCACAGCATTGTTGTAATGCGCAGCACTGCTAGAACTAGAATCATAGCACCTCAGGGAAGCACCTCTGGGGTCCCAAGGAGAAACTGCTGGCAAGGAAAATCCAGGGAGAGCCACACTTCTAACGCCTAAGTTGGATGTCATGCCGTCAGAGAAATCGTGAAGTTATGTCTCTGACGCTGCTTTTCCATTCTCTCCAGCGTTGTTGGAAAATGGCCCTCCAGAGCAAACAAGATGAATCCATTAATAACTCCACCAGCCTGGGGTTTACCTTGACAAGCTCCTGTGCGGATATTGGGAATGAAGCCGCGGCGGCAGGGGTGGGGCTGGGCAGGGCACATCTCGCAGGGGTGGCCCCAGGCTCGGCCCACGGTGGCGCAGCAGAGGGTTTTTGTGCAGACAATCCCGCTGAGCTGTCCCTGGCACATCTGGTTGCTGACCACAGTGAAGCACGGGCCTGTCCTGTAATCTGAAAATAAAGAAGAAGGAAGCCATGAAAGTCCGGAAAACCAGAACCATCCTGCAGAGGAGCCCTGTGCCCCCATCTTGCTTAACTCCAAATCACTGACCTCATATGATGCCTCGGGAAGTCCTTTCTACCTCTGAACCCCATTTCCCTCTCCTACAAAATGGGGATAGACACATCAGTGCCCACCCATTTAGAAGATGCTGTTGTGAGGATCAGACGAGCTAACAGATACTGCACCTGAGATGTGCTACACAAATATAACATGATGACATTATTGCATGTCCGCTCACTCAGGAAAAGGTATCAGTGCCTACTAGGAATCAGCCCTATGTCTGATTAGATGCTTCCGTGATTAGGAGACGAAGTCCTTGCCCTCACAGAGCTCACAGTCTATTATTATTCAGGCTGTGAAAACAAAGAATTTAAGAACCTTCAGCAAGGCAACTCATGACCCCTTCTTCTTGGGAGCTCCTTAAACGAAGAAAGAGTTACCTGTTTCTCCTGAACTGAGCCTGTCTTATTTCAAATACAAAAACAAGTAAACAACCAAAAAAGTTGTGTTTTTTTTTTTTATTTAGCCACGTTAAAGACATGAGGTATTGGATATAAACAGTACGGGCAATGGTCTGAAATCATTATAATCCCTGAGCAAAAGGAACATCTTAAAGCAAACAGAAATAAGCTAAGGAAGGTCACAGGAGAATTTCCAAGGAGTCTCACCAAATACAAGATCTGCCTTTTTTTTTTTTTGTATAAGGGAGAAAGTCCATCTGGATTCAGCAACCAAGAAGAAAGCAAGAAAGAGTAAGATATGGGGAACACAGAAGACCAAAGTCAGGCTGTCCTCTGTCTCCTGTGGGAGAAATTGGGACGATAATGTCCCCTTCTGCTCTACAATGGCCTCAACTGATAAGGGAGGCTGGGCTGTGGCAAGTCTCATGGGCTCCCATCCGCTACCCGACACTGAAAGATTCCTTGTGTCATTTTTGGAAGTACACAGATACAGATAGAGTGTTTCCTGAGAGTCTTGGGATGGACTAGATGACCTCAGTAAGTTCCTTTCCCCACTGAATTCGATGGTTTTATGAACATCCCTGTGTGTGCCAATGAAACCCTGGGTTATGTTTTCATTTTTATTTTTTTCTTTCTTTCTCTAAGTAGCTCATGGAACAGAGACGTGCAATTTGTTAAGGACAAGTCTTCATGACAGTACTGCAAGACTAACCTTAGACCTTTGTTCCCCTCAAGTCTCTATATGCTCAGGACCCGCCCACCTTTCCCAGCCCACCCTCTTGACACTTCCCCAGTTTGTCTTTTTATTTGTTTATGTATATTTCACCCACCTGATTATTTTTTACTTTTATATAGTCAAATTCTAGGAATATTTTAATATTCTCCATAATGCCATATCTGTTGAAAATCTGCTATCTTCCTCCCTCGATACTGAATTCAAACAAGAATACAGAAAGTAAATGCTTGAGCTGTTGAATAAAATCTCTGCCTTCATCTAATTCTGTCAGTAAAGAAAACGTCACTCAGCATCACGGCAGTTTGCTCTTAGATGCAGGAACTACATGGGACAAAGGGCAATGCTAAAGTCATCTTTCTTTCTTTGTCTCAAACCTTCCACATATTACCTATAGTCATTCAATGAATACTTCTCTGATATATAGTGTTTCTTTTTCTATTTTAATATTTTATTATGTATTTTTGATTCAAAAATAATTATTTCAGACAATTAGCAAAAGCAGTAACATATAAATAAGACAATACTAAATATCTAATTATTCACAATTATTCCCATAGCCCTTACATGTAATTACACATAAAGAAACCCTTGATACCGTATTGGTTATATTATCTGATATACATACTTTTATATGTGTGTATTTTTAATCGGCAGTCTGACATCCCCTGAGGGATGTAGTAGTACACAAAGCAGCAGGGGGCTGGGGAGGAGCCTGCACCGCTCAGCTTATCCCAGACCACTGCGCCTGCTGCAACCACTCGGTAAGCTTGCTGAGCAACGCTCCCACTGTGGGAGCGCACTGACCTCCAGCGGGAAGCTCCTACATTGAGCATCTGCCCCCTGGTGGTCAGTGTGCATCATAGCAACCAGTCTACCAGTTGTTCGGTTGTTCAGTCGCTTTGGCTTTTATAGAGATAGTATTCCAAAATATGATTCTGATGGCATAATTTTCCAAGAAGTTACAGAATAATTTATTCAGTAATTTTGTTACTCTATGTCACTTAAATTGCTTCCAATTTTTCATTATTATACACAACATTCAGTGTATATTATTGATGAATTCCTTTAGTATGAAAAATATTGTCTCATGCACAGCCATCAAGATTTTTGTGACTATACAGATCTTAAATCTGAGGCTAGAAAGGTCACAGCAACACAATCTTTTACTTAAAAAACAAATAAAGCCTTCCATGTTAGGTAACAAGGAAGAAAATTTAGGTTTATTTCTTTTTTTCCCCTCTTAATGAATTAAGACAAGGGCAAATGCTTTAATCAAACAGATTCATGTTGGCATGCCAGTTTCAATCTTTAAAAAACATAATGAAACATGAAGTTTAATTAAAAACCCTCTCTTCAACACTGCTTGGATTTGTTTTCCCTCTTCATTTTGCCAAGACACCCTAAGGAATTATATATGCAAAGATTCAGGGTAGGTGCAAACACTGTGTTTTGTGAGTGACACTAACAAAATCAGGGCACAAAACAAAAACGCTAGGAAAATCTGATTCAGTCCTTTCTAATACTGGTTCATGACTTCAGACATGAATTCCTCATTGGAAGGCCTTCACAAAAAGAAAAATAACCCTTAAGACTTTTCCAGGGTCAACAACATCTTGCTCTCATTTCAATATGGAACACATGGAATAGAAACGGCACTTGTTAATTCTGACAATATTCATTAGTCATCTCTAGAGCCCATAGGGAGCAATCTTTATTAAATATTCTGGATATTTGGCAAATAGTCTGAGTGTGTATAACAAAATTTATGGACTTAACACATTGCCACTCTAGATCCTTATCACTGTGGACAAAGACCCAGCTCATTTGCCAGTGCAGATTAGTAAGTGGACATCAATGTATTTATAGAGCCACATTTTCAATAAAAATGGCTGATTGCAGAGGGAGAGGCATAATCTGGATGAAACAGAGTTGGATCTAAAAATCTCTTGGAAGGTCAATGCTGTATCAACGTGGTTTTCAAATGCCATTCCGATTTGGCAGCATGTGCTTTTTGTCCCATATTTCATTTAAATTGCCAAAGCTATGCTGCATTTAGTACAATACTCCACCCACAGGGAGAAAAAATCTGCCCACACTTCCAATTCCTTCCTAATAATCCAATTATGTACAATTATTCCCATAACAGGCTAAATTTACATACTCTTTTTATTTTTTTCAGATAGTCCCAGATAGACAGGGAATGTGCCTTATTCAAAGCTTGGTAACGTCTGACTCATTCCTTCAACGTAAATCATTATCCCTAATGCAACTAAAATATAGTACTAAAAAGACTGGCTGTTTGCAAATTGCTCTACAATCACTTCCATATAAGACCTCCATGAACTAGGGCAACAGGCCAAGCCTTTCCAAAATTAAAATGCAATTTTACTTGTTTTTAACTGTCTTACCCTAGTATAGCTAGTTCATGGGAAATTCTGCCTCTAAATGTTCCCATTCTGAGTGGTTAGGCTCAAGGACTGTTCCCCAGTCCCAACAGACTTGGCCTCAGTGCTTGAGATCTAACCAACGTGTGTCCGCCTCGACCCTCAGCTCCTTCCCAGCTCTGCAGCTCAGAATGCTGTGACATACAGCATTATGTCACCTTCATTTGTATTCAGACTTCACTCTGAAGCAAATGCATCATTCACAAAGCATATTCTGTGGTCCAATGAATTCTTGTCACTCCTGCCCAGTCACGAAACCACAAACTGCAGGGAAGGCACAAGGATATAATTATGGGCACTAGGCTCCAATTATTTTAAATCCTTTTCATAAAAATTACAAACGAAAGGATGCGATATCAATTTATTCATGACAGAGAGGGTCACCGCCATGCCTCTTTCTTCCAGGTAGGTTGCCCTGGGGCGCACTGGTTTGCCTAAGTTCCTGGTATATGGAATTTTAATACATCCTTCCCAGGAAAGAGTTCAGAGAACTGTTAGTCTGAAGAAAATTAAGGCAAAGAAGTTCCATGATCATAATCAGTCTCATAACTGCTATTTCTTCTTACTCCAATCACTCTTAACCTTAGGACATAACCAAATCCCCTGGGGAGGCTCTGCAAAATACTGATGCCTGGGCCTCCCCCATGGAATCCGACACAGTAGATATGGCACTGGGAAAGGGCATCCATATTTTGCATAAGCCCCCAAAGTGATTTTGCCTTCTAGGGCTCTCAGTTGAATGCGTCTCTATTTCTTCTTTAAACTTTATTGAGAAGAGCTTATGTTCCATTGTTAATTGGAGGCGTTTGCAAGGTAGCTGGCTGCTTACCTAAAAGTCTAACCCTAGAAATGTGATTCTAACCCTGGAATCACCGACACTCAACACAACCTACTGTCTCCCAACCAGGACCACCCTTCTAATCACGGCAAATAGTGTTTATTTCCTTAGTGTTGACTGATTTTGAGACACTTTATTATGTTCTTTATTAATTATGCTCTCCACAAGCTCACTAACCAAACAACAAACCACAATTTAAGAAGGCTAACACACACTACTCCATTGTCCTAACAGTCAACTGAATTCACAGTGTTAGAAAGCACATTTATATACATGGCATCACTCCACTACCATAAGCCCCGACCTCCTGCTTCCCTGTCCAGTGCTGCAGCTACTACCTGGATGGAACTCCAGGGGCTTTCTCCAACCAAGATCCTAACCGAATGATCAAACGTAGGTCCACAGGTCCTGATTTGATGAAATGTACGTAAAGTATTAAGCATTATCTATGAAGTTTACTGGTGTACCCAAAATAGTCAAACCTTAATCAAAGCAAGCGTCCAAACCTAAGTTCCAGCTGAGAGGGCACACAGGGATAGAAGAACAGGATAAACGACACCATGAGGAAGGAATCAGAAAACTCAAAATCTGTGATTTTCAAAGGCAACTGTCCTGAACTTTTCCAAAAGTAAATGACCCCAGCTGTGAACAAGAAGAAGCGCAATAGGAAGAGGAAGAAAAAGAAGGAAAGGAAGAAGGAGAAGGAGGAAGAGAAGGAGAAGAAGGTGGTAGAGGGATTATTTTAGATTTTAAAAAAACATAATAATCAACCCTTAATTGGATACTGTCTCAAAAAGAAATAAGGGGAAGATTTTATATGGGCTGCTACTACATGATATTTTGGAATTGCTGTTCCCTTAGATGTGATCATGATATTGTATTATATACGGGAATGTCCTTATTGTTTAGAGATGAAGTGTTATGATGTATGCAACTTAATTTTCATCAAAACAATTATATATATATATATATACATATGTATAATTATATATATACAAATAATAATAATGTACAGTATTATCTATTTATATAAAACCCTAATATGCAAATAGACCGAAGGGCGGAACAACTGAACAACCAGTCGCTATGACTTGCGCTGACCACGGCGGGGGGGGGGGGGGGGGGAGGGGGGCGCGGGGTGCACAAAACATGGCGGGCATCGGCTGCAGTGGGATGGTGGAGCAGATGAGCTAAAGCACCAGACCAAGGTGGAGCACTGGGTGCTGTCATCCAGGCAAGCCTCTGGTGGTTACTAAAAATTCTTTGCTCCCATGCACCATGGTCCCGCCCAGCATTTGCACCCGCTGCCAGCATCCGGTGCTGGCCTCCAATTGCTCAGCGCGTCAGCGGGTGTGAGTGGTGGCTGCCAGCCCCAATCACACCTCAGGGCTTCTCTACCTACCCCTGCTCCTCAGGGGCGATTGGGGCCGGCAGCTGACTCTCGCACCTGCTGCCAGCAACAGCCTCACTCGCAACCACAGCTGGCACCTAGCACTGGTCCCGATTGCTCAGCACCATCAGCAGGTGCGAGCAGCGGCTGCCGGCCCTGATCGCCCCTGAGGGCTTCTCCACCTCCCCCTGCTCCTGAAGGGCGATTGGGGGCAGCAGCTGACGCTCACACCCGCTGACAGTGCCAGCCCTGTTTGGACTCACTGCTAGTGCCAGCCCCAATCGCTCCATGTCCTCAGCAGGTGCAAGTGGGCCGGTGCCATCAGTGCATGGGAGCAGCAGAGGTGAGAGCAGGGCTGCGGCAGGAGGGGCCAGGTGGGAGTGCGGAGGATGGGCCGAGACTGGCCCCTGTGCCCACTGCAGCCTTGTGGCCCACAGTTCCTTTCAAGGTGCATGAATTCGTGCACTGGGCCCCTAGTATACTATATAATCCTATCTAATAATGTATACATATACTACTACTGTATATACATATATTATATATAAATATATTTTATATTTATATAAATATACACATATACATATAAATAGAGAGAATTATGTGTATAAAAGTGGAAAAGATTAACAAATATTTAATGTAGGTGGAAGGTATATAGGTTTATTTGTATTTCATCTTTAATGTAGGTTTGAAATTTTTCAGAATAAAAATTTGGGAGGAGTGGGAATTCCTTTCTGGGCTACTTTTACTAGGTAATATTGCCTCTCCCATTTCATTCAAGTTATGTGTTTCTTTTAATGACAATATACTTTCCAATCCATACATTTCTATGAAATACTACATGAAAGATTACCTATTGAGCATGATCTATGTGGTCTACACAGTGTTATTTAAAGAATATGAACCTTTGTAAAACTTTACTATAATATGCAAAATATTGATCTTTAAGCAACTGTATTTGAAGTACAGCTTCATTATAATGAATGGTTTTTTAAAGCACTTTAGAAATAAAGCATAAATAAAACAAACTATATGTTAGTATCTTACCTATTAACTTCTTTAATTCCTAAGTGAAAAGTATTACCATTATAAATGTTAACATAAATATTATTTAAAACAGCAAATGGAGGGGAAAAGGAGACATCTATAATACTTTCAACAATAAAGATAAATTTAAAAAATAAAAAATAAATTTTAAAAATGCATACTACATAATTCACCAAAACCCAGGCCACAGTTCTGTGGGACCCAATTATGTGTGGCAGCAATTCAACTCCAGAAAATTGTTACCACATTTTATTCTGCTGCATGCTGAAGAAAACAGTAAGCAATCTTGTCCAGGAAAGAGGATATCTCATTTCCGAATAATCATTTACCTGACATTATTTATTCCCTCACTGGATATCCTTTAAGTCATTACTGATTTTCATATCCCCCAAAAGTTATCTCTCAACTACTTTTACTAGGAGGAAAAATGGGTGGAAGGTGAACAGAAGTCAAATTCTGGTTTCAGTGATATGTTTACCGTCAAGATAATAAAATGATAGTGAGTGTCTTAGTTTTTAATGGTTTGCAAATTCCATGCTAAAGAACCAGCTGGCTCCTATTTATTCACTTTTTAAATGGCTTGTATGAGCGCCCCGTGAAACCAAACTACAGTTTCACTGAAGAGCATCAGCTATTGAACAGCAAGAAAAAAACAATAGTATCATGCGACCATTTGAGCTATTTGTTCTTTTATATTTTCTTCAATGCCACCAAGTATAGAAGATTCTCTACAATCCAAAAGCCAGATTAATGACAGAAGAGTAACGGGCCTTACGATAATGATATTAGATCAACTTGTATATCTTAAAAGTGCCTTGTAATATGGTTTAATTTCCAAACATTAGTTCTTCCAAAAGTCAATTAAATTTCTGAAGGATCCTAGTAGAATATTTTATCAATAAAATTGGGAAATTATTCTTATAAATGAGATTTTTCTATATAGAGGGTAAAGGCCTATGTTAGTAAAAGAGCAATAAAATAAATTGATTCAAAATATTCCACTAATATGAGGTACCTAGAATAGTCAAATTCATAGAGACAAAAAGTGGAATTGTGGTTTCCAGGAGCTGGGGGAGGGAGAAATGAGGAGTTATTGTTTAATGGGTATAGAGTTTTACTTTGAAATGATAATAAAAAGTTCTGAAGATGAATGGTGGTGATTGTTGCATAACAGTGAGAATGTACTTACACCACATGGGTTCACAATGTGGTAGGGGAGATAGTCAATAGGTACATATACTTAAAGTAATATTAGGTTTGAGGATGTGATTTAGTCTGCAAATGAAATAAGCATACTACTGTGATACAGAGTAACTGGGGATACCTATCTTGGTAGAATTATCAGAGAAGATTTCTTGGAGGAGATGACATTTAACTGGAGCCTAAAGGATGAGAGTAAGTCAGCTATGCAAAGTGACAGTAAGTGCTTTCCAGGTTTAGGAGGCAGCAAGAACAGTGGCTCTGAGCTAGGAGACGGTCTGGCTTCTCTAGTAACAAGAGGAGGCCACTGTGACCAGAGTTCAGAGAGCAAAGGCTAAGGGGCACTCCAGGAGGTTGGAACGTTCGGCAGGGACTGGAATCCACAGCACATTTCAGGCTACAGTAGGAGTTCGGATATGGCTCTGAGTTCAACAGGACGCCACAGAAAACACGATGTGTTATTTTTAAAGAGTGCTGCTTGGAGGGCTCAAGGATGGAAATGGGAAAGCTTGCAGAGAGGCTACTTAAGGATCTGAGGTGAGAGATGGTGTTGACTAGGCGAAGATGGTGGCATAAAAATGAAGAGCAGGTGGCAGGTGGGATGTCTTTGGGGGTAGAACCAAGAGCACTTAAAGATGGATTGGATGTGAGTGAGGGAAACAAGAGACAGGAATGACTCCTGGGTGCCTGGCTTTGGTAGCTGGACATACGGCCAGCCACTCACTGAAATGGAGAACCTGTGGGAAGATGAGGCTCTACCTACCAATATTCAGTGTGAAAGTTCTTCACACTTTTACAATCAAATACCTGGTATAGGACAAGTGATTTGAATTGATGAGTCTGGCCCTGCACAAAACACTATTAGCCTCTGTAAATATAGAGGCTATCAAAATAAAGCAGAACCTATGTGTAACGGAGTAAACCTTAGTCTGTGTATTTTAGCTTTTTTACTACATTTCTTGCCCTTCCCTTCCTCTTTGTGAGCAAGCACTTAGTCATATCACAGTCAGATATTTATATATAAACTTCATGGTTGAAATTCTTACTTCAAACACATTTGGCCAATGCTCACAGAAACCTGAGCGTTAAGTACACATGGATCAGACCAACACTAAGTGATGGAGTCCTGGCACGACAGGTGAGAGTTCTCCCAGAGCAGCTGCACTCTGCACCTCTGAACTGACAGGGCAAGGGAGCCCACAATCACTGGCATTCCACCTGCCAGCTAAGTTCATGCAACAGGATATAGGTACATACCATGTTCCAGTGATACTATCAATTGTCAGAGGTAGGGTAGAAAACTTAAAGCAAGGACAAAGGTTTAGCCATTTAACCACAACTAAGCCATGCCTCCTATAAATATGGTCTTTTTGTAATATCAAGGCAGAAAAACAACAGCGAGAGCCTTCACATACATTGGTTGGGAAGTTTTATGTCTAGAATTGGCTTTTTACCAAACTTTTATTTGCTTATGGGTATATGATAATAGGTTGCTCCTCTCTCTCTCTCTCTCTCTCTCTCTCTCTCTCTCTCTCTCACACACACACACACACGTACACAAAACTACAAAAGTACACACATACTCATGTACACATACAGATATACCACTGAACTAAGTACACACACATGCAAGTACACACACACACAGACATGCACCACTGAACTATGCTAATATATCATCACACAGTTCTCAAGGTGACCCTCCCAGTCTCAGAATTTTTCTTTGGAAGAAAATGTCTTGATGAATGAAAAATTCCTGAGACTGTTTCCAGCTCAGGGTTTGGCGCTGAACTCAACTGAAGACAGACAAGTAAGAAGAAAGTACAGCATTACTCAGAACACATGATTGAAGCAGAAGACAGGCATGGACATAGGGGATGGGAGAGGCAGTGATACCAAAATCCAATCATGTAGGTTTAATTAATCAACAAAAGAAGATTCCTGATTTAAAAAAAAATCTGTGCATGCTCATATACCAAAATATGGCAGAAGGCTGATTTTCTCAGGCCAAAGACAAAGCTGCATTCAGAAACTCAAAACTGCCTTTTTGTTGTTATTTTATGGTCAGCCTTTGGGACCTACCACGTGGACTGAGAACATGCCACTAACTGGATGAGCACCGTGGTTTCTTGGCAGCTTCCCTATACCATACAGGTTTTGATGTTCTGGGACATTATGTTTTTTAGGTGATTACTGTTGTACAGCATAGAATAGCAATTTGATAGATATGTGCTATGCTCTTTAGAAGTAATAATTATGTCCCACGCATCCCAGGTTAATGATCTGAAGAACCAAATATCAACACCACACTATCCAGGCAGACAGGCCAATCTAGTTTCAATGAAGTGTTGCCTGGTGCAGCCAGTGGGAGAAGGGAGTACAGCTCAGAAATTTCCATTCTATAGGACTGGAAAAAAATCTGAAGTTGCTCCTGAGACGACGAGGTCTAACTATTAAATTGTGCACTGTCTGAACATTAGAGGCACTGTGCTACTCTGTTCCCTCTTACCACTTACTGAAGATTTACACCAGCTTGGCCAGACACTGGGGTTTCATCTGAGGCAGCTAGTTAGATATGTGCAGAAAGTGCATATGGTTAGAAAATAATAAGAGACAGCATTAAAAGTGGTTTAACATGCCCCAAGAGGCAAGCCGAACACCACAATTTTCTCCAACTGTGGAAGAAAAACAACTCAAGCCAGATTCTGGCTCTCTGGATGTATGAACAGGTCTATATTGTATTCCCCTGGATATTTACGAGGCATGTTAACAATAATTAAAATTGAATTTCCAAACCTTTAAGGGTAAAAGTTAGGAATATAATATCAACGACCTTGGAGAGAGTTATAATTCAATCTACATCATATTCACCATCCTGGGATTTCACTACCGATATTCAAACTTCACAACTCTGCACAGAGCAAGTGCTCATAGGCTCTACGCTTGCACAAATACCTTCTACTCAAATGTATGTTCCATTTTCTGCAAGTTTTATGGCTAAAAGGTAGTGCTGCTGGGCTATTAGCATTCAAATTTCTGTAGTCCAGGGTTCTTAACCTGAAGAACACAGTTGGGATGCGGGGCATCCAAAAGTGCCCTGACATTGTGCACATGTCACATGCACCAGTGTGACAGATCTGAACACAGTCAAGGGGGCCTGGTGTCTGAGTGCTGGAGCCACGTGCAGCAATTGCATGCTCTCTTCCAGAAATTTGGAACTGGGATTGAAAAACACTGGTCTTAATCTGTCTGGAACCTCAGATGATGTTACTTCCGGAGCTGTGGGCCAGTATGTAGAAGAGGAAGCACATAGCAACCATTTACATGGAGTAGGAACAAGGTCGGCAGGGAGGACAGAGAGCCTGTGGCTCCAGGGAGAGACTGAGAGAGCACTTGGTTCCTGCCTCCAGCCCTCAATCAAGCCACAGTGCACCACTGCCCTGGGGTTCCTGGCACACCCCAGGTTCCTCACAATCAATCTCCCTTTCTGCAAAAGCTGGTTTCCTTACTTGTAACCAGCTGGATGGATCTGACCCAACATGGGTGTGCACTTGCGCCTTTTTGGAGGAAGAGAGTCCACAGCTTTCATCAGATTCTTAAAAGTATCATTGCTCAAAAAAGGTACCAAGCCCCTGTACTATTTAACAAGTCATTAAGAAGAATGTGGCGCTACTTACATAATCATCCATATTTATCAGAAAGAATTTTATGAAATGTGTAATGTTTCATTCTCAAAGAAAAGTGAAAATATAAAACCCCTCCCAATTAGTAACACAATCCCAAACATGAAACCACTTCAGCAAGCTATCCTTTTAGTTGTAACTCAAGAGGGTGCCACCCAGAAACAGATAAATTTGCAGGAAAATGATCACAAACATATATAAATCAGTGGCTAACTCTCAGTAACACACAAAGTTCTAGCTGATTTTCCCCCAACATCAGCAGGCATATACTGCTACATGCCTGCCCTATGCAGGTAGAATACACACAATGGTGGAACTGAAAGGCAGAAGGCCTAAAAAGTCAAGGATGCTGCTTCCCAGTCTCAGCTCGGCAACTCATTTGCTGTGCATCTTGAGTCAGACACTCCACCTGTCTGATGGACTTTAAGTGGCTGAACCATGAACCACTCAGGTGCCCTGGTGGCCTGAGCCAGAAAAGCAGCAGCCAAATTAGGGAGAAAGGGTTGTTTTCATCATCTAAGAAGGGTAGTGTGTGCGCAGAAAGATGTCCGAGCTTTTTTCCTCCTAGACTGGCTCCTCCCACATTTCTTACTTTGTTGAAGGGCATCACCATAGCCCACATCAAGTCTACAAACTTGGTTGGGGGTATCACAGAAGCCCTCACACCCTATCTCCATCATCACTGCAAACTCTGTGAAATTTACCACCCCAACAGCTTCTTAATCTGCCCGTCCTCTGCAACCCAACTGTTGCTGCTTTATTGTAGAGCCCCATTTCCCCTGACCCTGCAGGTGTGAACTTAAGTTAGAACCTAAGTTAGGACCACCCAGCTTCATCTTCTGAGTGCAGATTCTCTGTAGCAACACAGAGTGAACTGTATGTAGTTCCTCAACTCACAGAGCTGTTACCAATCTACATGCCCAGCAAATTCCTCTTCTGGAAGTCTTCCCTCACCACTTTCCTCTTCCTCTGTTAGTAGTTAAGCTCAACGGTAATCACTGATTTATTATATAATTATCTTTAATCACTGGTTTATATAATTGTCTTTCATCAAACTGTGAGTCTTAAGGATAAATATTGTATTTCATTAAACTTTGTATCATCAGGGCCTAGAATAGTCTGTGGGCCCATAATAAGCAAATAAGTATTTATGAATGAATGAATGATGAAAACAAGTTCGTCTAAATCTTCAAGTTAGTCTAAATCCATCATCTTTTGCACTATTCGCTCACTTTGCCCAAGCCATAATTGTTTGTGATTCCTTGAACCTATCATACTTTAACTGAATCCTCAAACTCTGATTATCAACAAGACAATGAACCGTTACCCTCTCTGAGTTAGTTTCCTCTACCTCCTAGGGTTGTATGAGTAGTAAACAAATCCATTTATTTTTTTAAAAATATATTTTATTGATTTTTTTACAGAGAGGAAGGGAGAGGGATAGAGAGTTAGAAACATTGATGAGAGAGAAACATCGATCAGCTGCCTCCTGCACACCCCACACTGGGGACATGCCCGCAACCAAGGTACATGCCCTTGACTGGAATCGAACCTGGGACCCTTTGGTCCACAGGCCGACGCTCTATCCAACTGAGCCAAACTGGTCAGGGCAACAAATCCATTTATATGAAAGACTTAGCAGAGTCACTAGTTCTTCTATTTTCTCTTCCTCCCACACATACCATGGCTAAAGATAACATGTATTCTGTAATTCTTAAAAATAGATTATGTCATTGATCCACAGTCTACCGGACACACATCTTTTAATCTGTTTGTAGTGCTGATAGATTTGTTCTAAGTCATCTCAACTCTGTTGCTTGTCCTGTCTTATGAATAATAGTTGGGATTTTGAAAATAGAGCAAAAGTAAAGGTCAACATGCAGATCAAGTCCAAGCCTAGATACATGAAGCCCTTGCTCTGAGCAAGTTCTATTATCGCCACAATCTCTTTCTTCTTAGCTACTCTCCAGCTAGGAGTGGACCTAGGTCTGGTCAATAAGATGCAAGTGAGGCCTGCAGGATGGATAATCAAGGAAAGCTTTTGATTTTCTGATATAATGAGACACACTCATCTGGATTACCCCTTGTCCTTCATCCCTTCTAGAAAATGTGATGCCTGGAAGTCCATCTTCCAAACTGCAATTGTGGGGACAAAAATTCATGCACTAAGGATGGTAAAGCAGAAAGAAAGAAGAGCCTTGATCCTTGATCACATATTTGATATCTCCAAACTCACTTGTGACGTAAGAAAACTTAAACCCTACTTGCTTACACCACTATGGTTGGGTTTCCCATTACTTCATCTAAACTGATTCCTAACTGAGACACCAAGTGCACCAAGTGGATATTGTACTCATCTGACATATATGAATGAATGACCCAAGAATAAAATATTTCATTTTAGAAATTTTTATATAGCATGTACTTTAAAGGTTGCGAGCAAAACAATTGAGCAAAACTGGTCAAGTGCATAAATAAACACCTAACTTCAAAAGAGAATTCCAGATACTATTCTTTTATGAACTCATATTCTAAAAATCAACCTAGCTTTCCTTCCTGGCAACGGGATAAAGTGTCTAATGTTGGGACATGAATAGACTCTGCACACTGCCTTAATACTCTGCTCTCTGATGTACACACATTTTTAAAATTAATCAGCATGGAAATGGCCAAATGCACCATAACCATCACAAGAGTTATGCCAGCTTTCATTTGTAAAATGCATCCCATTTTTTAAAATAAGCTCAGTGATACCTCTAAAGACCATGTTTCTCTATTCAATTTTCTAAACATTCGAGATATTTTTTAAATGGGATGTGCCCCATGTACTACCCTTAACTGAAAAATAAAAGACCACTATCCCCTCCCCTAGATTCCCAAAGGTTATATGTATTTGATTTGTTACCATAACAATCATAAAATATAAACAAATACAGTGGACATCTGGAACTAATGGAATTTTGGAGTTATTCCCAAACAGTGGCAATTTCAAACTATACATCAATAAGAATGTACTGAGAAGAAATCAAAGAACTATGTAAATGCCAAGGAGGTTTATGGGTAGGGAGAGACTGGAAGGTCACTGAAAGGTAATTACTGCATTCAAATCGACATGGGGAACTATTCAATCTTTAAATATGGCAACAGTAGTGATATTTCATGCAAGCACAGATGGTCTGCACAACCAATAAAAACAAAGTCCTAGCTTTATATTCTATTGTGTTGGCTCAGAAAAGGGGAAGGAAAAGGGTGGTAAATGAACTTTTATTACACTTTTCTTTCCACTCCTTTCCCCTCACTCCTGTGAGTATGAGAGGAACTGGTTTTTGTGTACTTTTTTAAAAATCCCAGATGCTGTTGTTAATTTGAAAAGATTCACCCAGACCTTGGAAAGTCCTCTGATGACAAGTCTGATTTGAGAGAAATGCTTAGCCTGTTAATACAGGAAATTCCATAATTATGAGCTGGTGTGCTTCAAAAGTCTATGTATAAGAGGAGCATTGGAATCTCTCATTTTGGAATTGGAAAGAAACTTATAGAAGAAGAAAAAGAAAATACATTGTACTGGCTACTTTTACATGGTTTCCCACCTAGTTCTCACAACAATTCTCTGAGGGGTATTTCCTCACTCCATTTTACAGAATGGGAAACTGAGGCTGAAAATAAAGTTAAGGCACTTGCCTAAGGCTATACAAAGGTTAAGTGGCACCGTGCAAATTCTAATTGTGGTGTTTCTGATTCTAAAAATCAGTACTTTTCCCGCTATACAACTTCGCCTTTCTCAAAGAGATCATACAATTTATGCAAGGGTAAGTCAAAACTCAGAGAAGCAAAGTAATTTTCTCAATGTCATAAAACAAATTAATGGCAGATGGAATCTTGAACAGGCCCTGTCTGTTACTGCTTATCTCCTCTTAGTTCTTTGCTCTTCCTGTCCCCCAGGATTAGATCACAGCTCTCGCGATTAAAGCGATGTTTGTATCAGTGTCAGAGTCCTAATTCTCAGACTCCTACATCTTGAGCTACCTTCAGACTATATCAATGCAATATTGAAATGTTTGAATGAAATGCAAATTATCCTAATTTTGTTTTTATAAATCTATTCATCCTAAACCATGATAACACAGAAGCAATGTTGGTGTCGGTTGAAAAATATATGCATTAAAATTTACAACAGAGGTAGCTACCTCTGTGGAATGAAGCAGGAAAGAGGATGGGGAAGCCTAGATAGATTTTGGCATTGTTCTAGTGCTTCTGTTAGGCAGTGTATATACTTTTATTAGCATCGTAAGTCATACGTATGTGACATATATCCTTTATATGCCATATACTGCAATGAAAAAGTATTAGGGATAGAAAGGGCTAAGCCACATCCATACATACACATTGTCTCTGCAAACTAAGATGCAGGTACCTTATACAACTATATGATCATGGGCAAATTATTTACTCTCTGGTCTCAGTTTTCTTAATTATAAAGGGGATAATAAGACAGGGTATTCATAAGAACAATATGAGGTAAAGCATGTAAAATGCTTAATCTTGTGTCTAATAGTAGCTCTTTTTATGCTATGAAAATGATACTGTGAATAGAGCTTTTCACATAAGATGCATCATTTGATTGGTTTCTTCCACACCAAATAGAACTGACCGGCATTTATACACTGTTCCAAGTACAAGGCCATGTGCAATGTATTGTTAACTTCATCTATACATTTATGGTGTTTATTTTATTTTGCTTTCTCTGTTATTTCTTTCTTTTTATTTCTCTGTTAAAATCTTTATTGTTGAAAGTATTCCATATGTCCTCTTTCCCGCCCTCCATTGATACATTAATTTTTATGTAAATTTCACGCACTGCTCCTTCACATCTTGTTCTTTTCCAGGCCTCTTTCCAGTGTCCTTTCTTTGATCCAAGACTAAAAAACTCTCCCTGCACTGCAAACCTGTGCCCAGTTAAAGGCTGTCAAACTAATCCCGGCTGCTCATTACTCAGAGGTGTGCACAACTCCTGCGAGCCCAGAATGAACTTCTAGGATTTTGATCCTCCTCTGCAGACTCACCCAGCCCACGTCTACACCAGGGCAGGGATCTGGGATAGGGATAACTATTTGAAACTGTCTCTATTACCGGAGAACATGTCTGGTTGTCTCATCCCAGAATACCCTTCCCCCTTCAAAAGCTTTCTCATCCTTCAAGCCCAAACTTAAACATCTCATTTTGGAGAAAGCCTGTCCAACTTAATCAACCAAAATAAACAACATCATCTTCTGAGCTCCCATGGTGCATTGCCTGTACTTTGCCTACTTGGCACTCAGACCATTTGGCTTTATGGTACATTTAAAAGTGTACATGTCACATAGCCTACTGAATGGTAAATTTCCAGTCTCTTGTTTTTCTCAGACCTCTCATCCCCTATCTCCAAATGCCAGGGACAGAAAACACTCTACATATATGTTCGTAGAACCAAACTGTTAACTTGGAACAAAAATTTTTCTTGCTTCCCTTTGGGTCATGCACAACTACCAACAACTGTACACATTCCTTAGATGAACTCATGTAAAGTTAATTCATTCTCCAACTCAGCAGGTTATCAGAACTGAATGTACCCAACCCATCTACATGCTGAGATCATAAATAGGCTTTGCCTTCTGCATTTCAAATGGTGGTCTCTGAAGAAAACTCTCTATAGCTATATAACTCAAGTATCTCCCAAATAGAATTCTAAGCTAACAGGTTTTTCCAAGGTACTAATACTATACCTAAGCTCCATAAACACCTTATCTCTGAAAGATAATTTTGCTCTATACCATTCCAAGGGAAAATGCTGCATCTATGAAGTTCATTTTCCCCCCTCATAGAACACATCCATACATAGCTCAAAAGCTTCATGAGGTAAGGTTGTAGGTGAGCACAATAGACCTTGAAAGGTTAGTGGCTGTCTTTTTACATCAGCGGAATATTGGTGAGTGTTGGAAGAGTCTTTAGGACTCACCTTCAATTTCCATCCACTCACAGGATGAAACCACCATGAAATAGTGGTTGGAAAGAAGGATTTAAAATCAAGCTTCAACCCTGGCAGACTGGAAATCCAGCCCATGCCAGTCAAGTATGAGCTCAAGAGTGCTTGTGAGAAGAATCGAAAGTGTACAAAACAATCCTCTTTGATGAGTTAAGTACAAATGAATCAGAAACATATGGGTTAAATTCCCCTTGAAATACCCATGGATTTAAAATTAAGTGGAAAACCGCTTGGCAAAGCATAAATTCCAAGCATCTGAAATGCAGTTAGAGATTATTCTCTTTGAGACCTTAACAAGAGGGGTTTCCTGAGATCTCTTGCACAAAACACTAGGTTCTTCGTAGGTCGCTGGCAGGTACTTCTCATGGCAAAGAGAGTGGTTGAGCTCAGGGTAGGGATAGATAACTTGGATTTGAATTTCAGCCTGTATCAGTTCTGTGCTCTGAATGACCTCAGAGAGACTCAATTCCCTCATGTATCAAATGGAGATGATATGTCCCTGATAGGCTTGCTAAGGTTTAGGTGACTATTATACAGGGGTGGTCAAAAGTAGATTTATAGTTGCTGGTATGGAAAATAATACAATAATAAATAATACCAAAAAAACACACAAAACACCAGTTTCGTGTACTCACAACTGTAAACCTACTTTTGCCCACCCCCGTATGTAAAATACCTGGAAGTGTCCCAAGTACATAGCTGTTATCGGTGATAATTTTGAAATCATCACCCGAAAGGGGCTGATAACAGAGTGATTTAAATTAAGAAAAAGCTTCTTAAAATAAAGTAAGATATTCAAGAGAGACAAATTAATACTCAGAATAGCCTTCCCCAACTAACCAACTTTTAGAATGGCCTTCTTTGTAGTAGAAGGTAGGGCTTTGCGGTTCCTAAGCCGAAGATGAAGAGGTGGGTGGGGTGTACACAACAGAGTCACAATGGAGCGGGTCCATGTTTCCATGTGGAAAGATGCCATGTGGCAGGTAAGAAGATTAGCACGTGGAACCAAGATCTCTATATACTCAAGAGTTTGCTAACGTCACGTGAATTCCTGATGTTCAGGATCGGAAAGGGCCTGACTTTTCTTTACAGATGAAAACACTGAGGCCAGGGCAGGGAAATGATTTGCCCAAGGTCACACGGCTTCTGCAAAGCACAGCCAGCACTAGAACTCGAGTTTCCTGCCTCCTGCTCCAGCACTAAATCATGTTACTGCTCTGGATGCGTGCCTGATAAGCTCTGGTGCCAAGTGGCAACTGGTTTCCCCTCTAGGGGAGCAATCAAAGGGGCAGCGGAGTCCTTTTTCACCTTGAAACATGCCAGCGATGATGTCAAGAAAGCCAGGTTTAAACCAGGTCAGCCAGAAGGATTTGTCTGAAGCACAGC
The DNA here is from genome assembly GCF_014108235.1 of Myotis myotis. Lineage (NCBI taxonomy): Eukaryota > Metazoa > Chordata > Mammalia > Chiroptera > Vespertilionidae > Myotis > Myotis myotis. Next base: position 166,001,494 of record NW_023416313.1, read on the forward strand.
TGAGCAAGCTCCATTCAAGCCAGGATTCCGTCAGTACGACGGGCGTGTCAGCGACAAAGTTGAGTGAACTAAGTTCAAGCCAAGTATTCATTGAAAAGGCTAGGCAAGATGGGTCCAGGTTGGGGAAGGGAGGAGAAAAGGATTAGGTGAAGGGTGAAGGAAAGGTACTAGCGGACCGGGTTTCCTTCTCAGCATTTTCCTCCACTGGGGCTACTCTCAGCCAACTTAGCTGTTTGTGGAGGGTCCCTGTGACATTGGCCACCACTTGATACATTTGCATTTGCAAGATTCTCACTTAAAAAAAAAACTTAACACTCACTTTAAACACTATGACTAACATACAATGAAGCCGCCACCAGGAGATGACTTTGTCAGGGTGAAGACTTTGAGGTCTGAATAACTAGGCTTCTGTTTTAGTGGCTAAGTCAAAAGTTAGACTTTCCCTCCCATACCCCAATCAAATATGCCTTCCTATGAAAAGAAGGCCTCTTCAGCAAACTTGGCATAAATAATAATTAGCAGCCCAAGTCCTTTCAGTGAGGCCAACCTACCATCCAACCCCATATCCAGCCTCCCTATTTGAATTCTCTTTGCTTCATCTAAACTGCTCAATCTTTAATTCTGTAACACATTTTTCATATTTCTATGCATGCACCCTTGTTTTTGTTTTTTTTTAAACTGGTTCCCACTCCAGACTATCTTTCCCATTTATCTCAATACTGTAGCTTAGGATATAAAGAATCATAAATATTTGAATATAATTTTAAACATCATTTCCACATTATTACCATGAGGCTTAGTTTTTTTGCTATCTTGCTAATTCCAGGAGGGAGGGTTTAAATTATTAGACCTATTTCAAGCCAAGATGTAAACCCTTTCTAAGTAAGTACTCCCTCAAATATGGTGAAGGGAAGCATAAATTATCTAAGTCATCTTATAACCTAGTCAAGCAAAGCATCAAGCTATTTTGGCACATTGACAAGCCAGCTTTGGAAATTCTATACCTAAGAAATTGGGGAGAATTATGAAAAGAAAAAAAAAAGTCATATAGATTAGCCAAATATCTGGCTACAATATATCCTAATACAAAACCAGACATGTATGAATAGCAGGGAGATCAGATTTAGAGAGAAGATTATGTCGAAATAGATATGAAATGTGTTTTCAAGTTCAAAGCCTGTGGGGTGATATGGCCAGCTCTGTTTTTCTGACAGCTAATTTTTACAAAGCCACCGCAATCTTTGAAGGGAGTAGCTATATACACTCTAGAGCTCTAACTTTCTGCTCAGCGCCTCCTCAGTGAGCTGGGGAGCGCTGCATGGACACACATCCCTGGAGAAACCCCACTTAACCTGACTTCCATAAGGAATGCTGTTTCAGAGCTCTTTGAATTCATACTGGGAACGAACAGTGTTGATTGTGTTGATTACCTGAAGTTCAGACAAGGAGGCAGGTGAATGAAGAGGCCTGTCCTCATGCATAGGCCCCAAGAGTTTGGAAAATGGAAAGAGCAGACACCAAAGGTCTGCTTAGAAATGAGCTTTACGTGAAGTTACTGGAAATCCTGAAGGCAGAGCCCTAGGAAAGGGAGTAAGAGGACTGCGGACTGAGAGTCATTTTCTCTATCTAAGGTATGTGTTCCTTTGACAATTTATTGGCTGGAACAGCCTGGTTCCTTTCTTAACAAATTGTAGCCACAAATATATTATGTGTAAGGAATTTTGAGACCCCCTTCGAAAGGGAGCTCCATCCAATCCTCAAGGCTCCTGGCCCTTTCGGCAGCAGCCGAGAGCTCTCCAGGAAGTCTGGCGGGTGGAGGCTGGGTTCCCCCCAGAATGAAACCCAAGAACGCTCTCATTAGAAGAGTCTGACTCGAGGAAAAGGCCTGCTGAGGACACAGACCAAGGGGAGGCAGGCAGACCTCTGCGAGGAGCCAGGGTCCTGAGCAAAGCAGTTTTTACAATCGTCAAAAACTGTCTGCCAATCCGGGCAAGCTAGGAACCTTGCTGTGTCCATGTGAACTAAGAAAATGATGGAAATTCCCCTCACTTCCCAGAACGACTGGGTAAATGCTGACTCTGCATGGATCCACTCTGGCCACGGGCACAGCGTTGAAAGAGATGATGGCATGTGACAGAGGAAAGTGGTCACATCTAGCCACAGAAAAAGAATAAACAAAACATGATGAAAAGAAAGAATGAAAGTACGTGGTCCACAAAACCCTCTTGTTGTGGAGACAAAGCCTGTCAAATTGGTTAGTATGCCCATCATTTGCTTTCGGTCAGCCATAATCTGTAAGATAAGTTGATCAATTTCTACTTCTTATATAGGAAGCAATATAAGGTGATATATACTACACAGGAGAGGCTAGGCTCCCATGATATAGAGTTTTGAGACAAGAATGTGGAACTCATGGGCCCTTTGCTACTGGTGGTCACACTAAAGGTGACTTAAATTGTCGTCGTATGAAATCAAACGTGTCTGTGTGTTGACAGGGGTTGGTTAAGTTTTCTCTATAGCATATCCTTATCTGAAACCATCCGACATGCATTCTCAAACATGAAGATGGCACAGGCATAAAGGGAGCTCACACACCTGAAACCAATAAAGGATCCTGGGTAGCGACCTGGCTTTGCCACCTATAATTTGAATCACTTGATCTCTAAGTCTTGGTTTCCTTATCTGTAAAAGCGAATCATATTTTTCTGAGGGTTATGGTAAGGGTTAAATGAGATAATATATAACAAACACTTTCCTCAGGGAGTTCTCAGAGAGCAGTCCCCATTTGTTACTATTACTAATGGAGAGGCTGAGAGTCAGTCAGACATTATTTCCTGGGAACTAGAATTCCCCACCCTCTTGGTGGTCAGGTGCACAAACAGTGCTATGTGATAAGAGAAGTTGTGTATGTGTAATTTGCACTTGGTATGCACTGGATTTGTAAATATTCCTTGGTCTTCTTCATGCAAGCTCCTAAAACTGAGGGCTCTTCATTTCAATTTCTTTTGGATTTCTCTGAAAGGCTTCAACAAAAGTTACCTGAGTCCTGAATAGCTCATATTCTCAAAGACTTTAATGCTGGAAAGGGCCTTGGAAATTAGCTAATTCATGGGACCTCATGTCACATTAAAAAAAAATCTAGTAGTTGAAGTTAGATGTCCCACCCTTGTGTGACCCTAAACCACCTAACCTCTCTGGGCCAAAATTTCCTCATCTGAACAATAGAGATGGTACTGTATTATCTGCCCCCAGAACTTTTTTTGAAGACTAACTAATGTTTTCAGAAACAGCAAATTTAAAAGCATTACGTTTTCATCATTATTATTACAGATTGGAAATTTAAGTCTCAAGAGGGTTGAGTAATTTTCCCAAGGTCACCATAATTCCCAGTGCTGAGTGCGATCCTGGGTGGAGCTGTAAGACCGTGGGTATACGTGGACAATCATAGCAACTTATCTTTTCAAGCCAATTAGTGATTTCCTTAAAACTAGCTGAATCTGCAGTCTTTCTCTTCCTGGCCTTGACCTTCATAAATGTGCATTACCTTCTGCTACAGGGAGATCAAGATTCCAGAGTGTGTGTTCATGTCGCCTGGGCAGTCCGAGCTGTCACCTGCTAAGGTCCGATGGTGAATAGCAACGCTTTAAACTTTTATATGATTATAACATTTGGAATAGGCCATACATTCACAGAGTTCAAAACTCAAGAGGCATAGAAAATATTTACTGTAAAGTTTCATTTCCCCCTCATTTACCCTCTGCCCAGTTCCTTCCACAAAATAGGTAACCCCGTTATTAATGCCCTCAACATCCATCCAGAGAGCGTTTTATGATAACAAAAACAGATGTGAATATATTAAATGTCAGCTCAAGCTCTATTAGACTCAATTCAAAATTTTAAAGAATCACATTTATCTATTTAGACTTGATCAAAAATTCCCAAACAGTCCACTGATCCAACAACCTTCAAATGAAAATTTTACTACTGCTACACTATGGGAAAATAATCTCTCTCTAAATTAGGGGTTTTACCATTTAAACTAGAGTAATGTTCTTAGATCACTGAAGCTCCTCATTAAATCTACTAGAGGCCCGGTGCATGAAAATTCATGCATTGGAGGGGGGGTCCCTCAGCCTGGCCTGCCCTCTCTCACAGTCCAGGGGCCCTCAGGGGCGGGAGGAAACCTGGCGATCAGGAGAAGGTGATGCCCCATCACACCTCTGCTGTTGCCACTGCCAGCAGCACAAGCCTTGGCCGGCCCTGGTTACCTGAGCCTCGGATGGCCCTGGGCGGCTAGGCAGCCACTATCTGAGGCTTGCCTGTGCCTCGGGCCGGCCCTAGGTAGCTGGGGGACTGAGGGGACTGGGGGACTCTGGAGGCAGGCACACTGGTAGGGCTGAGGGAACTGGATGCCTCCATCTTGTGGCTGTGGGTGCCGCCATCTTTGAGGGTGTGGCAGTCAATTAGCATATTACCTCCTTATTGGCCGTGGGTGCTGCCATCTTTGAGGGTTGGGCAGTCAATTAGTATATTCCCTCCTTATTGGCTGTGAGCACTGCCATCTTTGCGATGGCGTGAGGGTCAATTAGCATATTCCCCCTTTATTAGATAGCATATATATTTCAGAGAAGAAGGGAGAGGGAGAGAGAGAGATAGAAACATCAATGATGAAAGAGAACTATTGATCAACTGCTCCCTGCATGCCCCACACTTGGGATTGAGCCCACAACCCAGGCATGTGCTTTACAGGAATTGAACCGTGACCTCCTGGTTCATAGGTCAATTCTTAACCACTGAGCCACCATGCCCGGCTAAAGCTCCTCTTTAAATGGGATACAGTCTACTGACTCCTTGGAGTACAACAGGAAGGCAGGCCGCTCTGTGCAAGCAGACTATTTAATGTAAGCTCAACTGAGGAGCTTATTAACACACAAATTTCTGAGCTGAACTCCCAGCTATTCGAATTTCCTTGAGGACCAGAAATCACGTTTTACTGAGCAACCCTAGCAATTATGATGCAAGTGACAACAGACCACATTTGGGGAAACATTGGACTGGAAGTTAGAAAAATTATTTCATGTCCAATCTCCCATCAATTAACTGCATGACCCCTGATAAGGAACTTTGGCTCACTGGACCTTCATAGCATCCTCTACAAAAGGCAGAGACTGGGCAGGTCATAAGGTGGGTCCCTTCCAGAGGTCTACTGTGACGCTGTGACATCATAGACAACTTTGATGGATAGTAGGCCACAAAGAGACTGCGGGTTGTTGCAATGCATCTACTTCAGAGAAACTACTTATTCTGAAAGAGCATGCAACACAGTAACCTATGGTCTTTCCTTGCTTTAGGAATATTTATTTGTTTATGCCAAATGGTGGTCAGGTTGTGTAGTACAAATGGAGAATTGAGACTCCAAAATGAAATAGCCCTTCATGCACAGGCATGAAATTTTTGTTTTCCATCAGCAAGGGGGAATGTGCATGCCTTTAAGTAAAGCCAAGCTTTGGATTCATTAGAAACAGAAACATATTTTTAAAACCAAAGCATTTTCATTTTCAAGGATAAAGATTTGCTGTTTTCAGAGATGGCACTGAGTAGGTGATGGCCCCCTGGTGGGTCACCCCTCAACCCTGGCATGCCCATGGTTTGGGGAAAGCATCTTCCCTGCCTAAGTCAGGCCAAGACAGCAGCCCACACAAGGCCTGTGCTCACAGTCTCCCTGATTACAACATTTAAGTTAGAAAGGAAATTTTTATATGTTAATAAAGATTTTGAAAGACTCTAAAATGTTTAATGAGACATTTTAAATCCAGTGTTCATTAACTTGTTCCTTAATGAAAGGGTTGTACTACATTATAGTTAATGTGTTTTTATCTATTTGTAAATTCTTTTAGAGCAGGTTTACCCAGTAACCAGCCCACAGTCCCTGGTACATGCCGGGTCCTCAATAAATGCTTGTGGAATGAATGAATGAACAAAATAATGAATGAACCAAGATCTTTTCCTCACAGTCCTAGCTAGAATTCCTTTAAGGGCCAAGTTCCATCATCGATGCTTATTGAGAACCTATTGTATGCCAGGCATTGTTTTGGGCCCTGAAGATACAGCAGAAAATGGGCAGCCAGCTTCTGCTCTCTTGAAGCTAACTTTCTTGAGGAAGAGATATTAATTTTAGGTTAGGCATTTTTAAAAATATAGTAATGTGATAAAGAGGGACTGGGAAACACAATTCAACAGGATGGTGAGAGAAAATAAAGGAGTTAGGATGAATACATGAATGAATCTCATCTGAAGAGAATTTCTTCTTCTAAATCTCCTGCCCTGAGTGGAGTGTTTGGGGAGAGGAACAGCAACATCTATTAAATCTGTCTTGAACAAACTACCCATAGATCACCAGTTGAACCACTGCAAAGCTGCCATGATGTTTCAGTTCTAAATAGATCTTCACTTCCAAAACATGTATAAAAGGAAGCATTTTTAAAACTTCCAAGAAATTAGGCCTGAAACCATAATAAGTTATCTGTATGTAGCCAGTTCTCTTCTCCCATTCTGCAAATGCACACTCCACATTACCGGACACCCTTACCTGGTGGTTATCACTCTGTTGCCTGATACCCTCCAGGTCCTACCTGTCATTCGGGCTCAACATGGGTGTGCAGCCTACAGTTTCTTTCTCTGAGGAATACAGGAGAGAAGTGCAAAGGCTGGACAGGCACAGAGGCCCCTGAATCAAATACAATTTTAAAAATGTATATTTTTGTGATAAATTTAATCCTGATCTATTTCCCCCAAAAAAAGCTCTGAAAAGAAGACTTTGAGATGGAATTTGCTCTCTCTAGTGAACCAGCTATGAGAAAACAGTGCTCAAAATCTAGAAGGACAAAGGAGAAGCTATCACACGTGCTCGACACTTCACCCGTTCTCTTTCTGAGCATCTGGATCCTTTTATATACTATACTGTTACAGTGGGTGGTCTGGGAATTTCAGGGCAAGGCTGCAATGTTTGGTATGGGAGGCAGGCATTCGGAGAGCTCGAGAGTGCCGCTGCGGCTGCTTAACTGCAGAACAATAACTGTGTGATTAGCTAAACGTTCCCCTTCACTATCGTCGTCATCACGCAGACACCAACAGCACCCTCACTATTAAAGGATCCCCCAAGAAGGCTTTTTATTGTATAGGATTACTTGTTGGACAGCGCCCTTTGCAACCAGATCAATAAAGCAAGCTTATTAGAATCATCTGCTCGCACCGGGAGGCGTTTCTGTGATACAAAGTCAGTGGGGTTTTATGTGCTTTGTTGTGAGGTCAGAGAAAAGACATTTTGGAAGTTTCTGGACTCGATGTCTTCATCTGAATGGCTTTAGGTGACCCAGCATATATTTTTTCTAGTTTTATTTTTGTCTTCTCAAATGCTTGTTTTCTACTAATACTATAAAACATTCCCTTAATTAAAAAGCAAAAGCCCAAGGTGGCCCTTACATAGCTACAAAATAACTCTCTAGAGTTGCCCAACCAGAAATGAAATCCTAGTTTCTCCCTATCCCTCATGAAACAGAGATGCATTCTCAGGACAATCCCAACTGTAATTTGGCTTGGAAGGAACAGAGGTAACAGCTCCAACCACCAGCAGTCAGTGCTCAGCGGGAGGCCATGTGGAACAGCAACTGGGGGGCGGGGGAGGGGCTCCTCAGAGCAGAGGTCACCTGGGTGCATCCTCTCCCTTTCCCCAAGGACAGACCGAGCTGCCTCTGGAGGCAATGAGCTCCACATCAGCAGGAATGTGCCAAGTACAGCAATCATGACCAAACTTCCTATGTGCCAACTATCAGAGCAATCCTTCACTTACACAATCTCAATTAACTCCAGCAAAGAGGCATGGAATTATTCCCACTCTACAGGTGGTAATAATTTATTGGGGGTGCCGGTTATTGGCTCCCACTGACCACACTTTAGTGAGATGATGGACTAGAGCCTGAGCTCCTCCGGGCTGACAGCAGAGTCTCATCTGCCTGACTGCCCCCGACCGGGCAGCGTGCCCCACATACAGCAGGCGCACCATTTAGGCTAAATAGTTACGTGAAACTTAGTTTCTTTAGAGAGAAATAAATCTAGAAATGTTTTTGTTAATTGTTATATTTGTGGTCCTTCCTAATTAAAAATTAAAAACATGGGTTTTGCAGAACATTTCAAAAAAAATACAAAGAATTAGAAGGCAGAAAATAGCATTCAACTATAATCTCACACCGCCCAGAAAGAACCACTGTAAAACTTTTTGATCCATGTCCTTCCTACCATTAATGGATGTGTCTTAGCACATAACACAATAAGGGTTAGTCAATTAAAAATAAAAAGGTCTGCATGGCTGACCCCATTATTACTAAATGAATAAAAGGAAATCCACCAAGTAAAATATCTTGCAGACAAGCCAAGAATAATAGAAATACAGTAAGTGTATTATTGATGTGATGTGCAATGTGTTAAATGAAAAAAGGAAAGAAAAATTACAACTTTCCACTGATCTCTCAACAAGTGAAAACTCCTATGTATTTTGGAGACATCAAATCTCTTCACCAAGGGAAACAAATGCTCAATGGTGCAAAAAACTATAATAAAATTGTTTTAGAGTCACTGTACACTTAAATGTAACAAAATCAATACTCCAAAATTCTAAACAACGATTTTAAGAAAATCCTGGGATGGGGAATCTGCTTTTGAATTGCACAGTGACATTGAATGCATGACCTGCATTTGAGACTAAGTGATTAAAATTTTAATAAAGCAGCTGAGGTTTTTTTGTTTGTTTTATTTTAAATATAGTGTTACTGATTTGAGAGAGAGAGAGAAAAACATGGATGTGAGAGAGAAACATCAATTGGCTGCCTCCTGGGGATCGAATCCACAACCTGGATGTGCCCTGACTGGGAATCATCAAACCGGTGACCTTTTGATGCACTGGACAATGCCCAACCAACTGAACCACACCAGCCAGGGCTAGTGCTAAGTTTTTAAATCTTTTGGAAGAACTGAAAAAGGGATGTGAACTCTCTCACACCCCATAAACCATATATATATATATATATATATATATATATATATATATATATATATATATATTTTACCCAAAGAATATGTTATTCATGTGCTCTGTACATTAGGTCAATTATTAGTCACTTTCTTTGGAGGCTGACCAAATGCCTCCACCCTTCATTGCAGAGTTTGCTGTGATCATCTGTATTAAGAATAGCAGAATCACACTAATATGTGCTGAAAACTGAGGATACCGCCTCTGAAGGTTCCGACAACACATTTCTATTACTGATTTACCACCCTTTTCATTTGCTTTTAAGCATGGGGGGGGGGGGGCAGGAAAAACGAGAGAGGGTGGACTGTTTCAACTGTCTCAGTATATAAAATGAAACATAAAGAAAAATGAGATCATTTTAACTTGGCCGAGATTAAAGCCTTTCAGCTATTTTGTGTCAACTTGAATTTCATAATATAAACACCTATTTACTTTTCTCTCCACAGTTTAAGCAAGTCAATTTTTTTTTATCGGATTTCCAACTATAAGGTTAAACAAGAACCCCGCCCATTTTTATTAAGACTTCAACATGAAAAAAAAAATCCTTGAATGTTCATATTAATCTTTCTGGATCATCCAAAATTTCGCAAAGAATGTTTACTGTTATTTTTAAACATCACATAAGAACTGTTGTAAAATAAGACTATGAGTTCATTGTTTTATTACGTTTACATAAAAAGAAAATGCAAATGCAGCCATAATTGTCCTTTGACGTGGCTGCTTAAAACCACAGAATGTGAGATCACGAAGGGACTTCAGAAAGCTTCTAGTTCAACCCCCTCGATGTAGAGATGAGCAGTTGCAGGCCCAGAAAGGTAAGGCCAAGAAAAACAATGAATATCTAGGGAACCGTGACCATTGAGCAACAATCCAACAATCCTTGAAAAACCAAAATATCTCCCAAAGCAATTTATAATAGGGTTATTAAAGAGATCACATTTATTTTACTATCTGTATTATATTTCATAGCCTTAGTACTCAAAGTGTGGTCTGTGGACCAACAGCATCAGCATGACCTGGTAGCTTGACAGAAATGCAGACCCTTGGGCCCTGTCCCAGACCTACTGAATCCGAATCTGCATTTTAACAGAAACCCCGGGTGATGTCTATGCACATTAAAGTCTGAGAAACATAAGCTAACTCAGAGTTAGTTTACAGATTGGTGAGAACTATGTGTGTCCATTCTGTGAAGAAACAAGTACAGAAATTAAGGATAAAAAGCCTTTAGAAATTCTTGTATCAATTTGAATAAAGCTTATAGAAGCTGAATTTCTTTTTAGAAATGGAGCTTATATTTGTATATTTTGGATAATTTTCCTAGTAATTTATTTTTATTGTACTTTATAAAAAGCCCCAGTTCACACTAGATTAGAAATTACTTTTTAAATAGAATTTTACCATGAAGAAACACTGTTCTACACTGTCCTAATTAAGACTAGTTGAAAAAAACAAATAAACAAAAACATCAATTGGCTCACTTCTCAATTTATTCTGAGCCAAACAATGATATCACAAGAAAAGAAAACTACAGACCAATATCTCCTATTAACAGAGACACAAACCCTTAACACAATACTACCAAATATATAAAAAGATTATCCACCATGACCAACTGGGATTTATCCCAGGAATGCAAGGTTGGCTTAACATCTGATAATCAATAGAATGAAGGGGAGGAAACACATGATCATCTCAATAGCTGCAGGAAATGCATTAGACAAAATTCAACAACCATTTATAGTAAAACTCTTAACAAAATAGAAATAGAAGTGAACTGCCTCAACCTATAGCTAACACAATAAATAATGAGAAATAATAAATATTTTATTTCTAAAATCAGGAAAAATGCAAGGACATCTGCTCTTGCCACCTCTATTAAACATTGAATTGGGGGTTCTAGCCCGTGCAGTAATGCAAAGAAAAGAAAAGTATACAATTTGGAAAGAAAGAAGTAGAAGTATCTTTATTCACAGACAACATAATCTTACATGTTGAAAATCCTAAAGAACCTACACAAAATTACGATAACTAATAAACAAGGCCATTGCATACAAAATCAGCATACAAAGAACAACTACATTTGTGTATACTAACAATAAACAATCTTGAAGTGTTTAAATAAATGAAGAGACATCCCTTACTCACAGAATGGAAAATGTCCTAAAACTGAATTGCAGTGATGGGTGCAAAACTCTAAACTTATTAAAAAGGACTACACACTTAGAATGAGTGAGTTTTATGATGTATAAATTATACCTCCATTGGGCTATTTTAAAAATGGATTGGCTCATCAGTTTTTTTATTTACCTAAAATATGCATATATTGTCAACTGAAAAAATCATATACTAAGCCCTATAAGTCTGCAGTTAGACGTCCTGGTTCTATCTTAGCTGTATGGACTTACTGTCCTTTTCTTCCTTCCTTTACTTTTCTTTCTTTTTTTTTTTTTTTTTGGTTTGTTTTACTTACTACATGAGTAAGCTTTATATTTCTAATCACTGGGGCCAGATAACCAACCCATTTACAATAATATGTATCCTATGGTTTTGGAATTCTTTTTTTCCATACTGACTCTATAAGTTGAAAATTTGTTTTGAGCCTCTGCTACTATAAATTTTAGAACTTTGGGGGGGGGGAAGGGGGTGAAAATGAGATGTCAGTATAACTTTAGACCCTTATAGTGAGAAAGTTATTGAGGTTATCCTCATGAAATGTGTGACTCCCCGATACACCATTTGTTACAATGTTTTCCCATCTCTGTTGAACACTTTAGGTGATAAGGAGATCATTACATTTAAACTGGGTAGTTCCAAAAGCTGTTCTGCCCACAAAGTCTTGTTTATTTGTAAGTCAATCCTTGATCAGTTACTGAATCACTTACCCCATACTCATTCCTTAAGAAATAAAAATAAAAAACAGTGTTGTTGCTATAAACAGAGTTTGTGTTTATTCTGAAGCAGTGGAGCTAGCAAAGAAAGCCTTTCATCCAGCTAAGGAGGCGGAGCTGCCTGAATGAGCTGGCCAGGCCCGGCACACTGGCCTCTGCTGGCTGGGCTGCGGCAGATAGGTGAGCAGGTCCTGGAGGAAAGGTGATGGGAAGAGAGCCTGCCTGTAGAAGAATGACCCTGTGTTTTAGACTTCCCAGAGCCTAAGGAAAATGGCTTTGTGGACTAATGCTGTGTGAATTATCTGCTGGAAGGCAGAGCTTACAAGTCCAAGAGAAAGGCCAAAGACCTAGTGTGAACTAGCTGGAGAACAATCAGGAAACAAGGACACCCAGCAAGGACAGACGCCAGCTTTCCGCTGAGCCACAGAGGAGCAGCACGGGTATTGGGAAGTCCACGGTTAGCCCACCATTTTAGTAACATCCACCAGCATGATTTAAATAACACTTCTAATAGGAATCAGGTGCAAACAGTGTGAGATGCATCCTCCCCACCACTGGCAGGACAATGTGTCTTCGGCCACAAGGAATCCTCAAACTGAACTACAGCATCAAATACATTTAAAAATCAAACCATTAAGAAAAACTGGAAAAACATAAATCAAACTATGTATCCAATCTTTGCAAGCTAGAGGACTACTTACTCTCAAACGCTATAGATAGAATCACAAGGAAAATATCCATATGTGATATTAAATAAAAAATATCTGTACACTAATAAATAATAAATATATCTGGGAAAATATTTAAAACAAATAAGATCATCAAAGAAATAAGAATTTAATTCTATGAAGAGCTGATACCTGCCCTAGCTGGTTTGGCTCAGTGGATAGTGTCGGCCTGTGGATTGAAGGCTCCCTGGTAAGATTCTGGTCAAGAGCACATGCCCGGGTAGCGAGGCAGCCGATCAATGATTCTCTCTCATCACTGATGTTTCTCTCTCTCTCTCCCTCTCCCTTCCTCTCTGAAATCAGTAAATTTTTTTTTTTCAAAAAAAGAGCTGATGCCTATTGATAGGAATGAGCAAAGATTTATTTTCTTTTTGATTATTTTAAACACACACACACACACACCATATGTTGGCAAGAATGAGGAGAAGCAAGGACCCAGACACTCAGAGGCACACAACCAGATTGGGAATATATATCAAAAGCTTTAATTTCACTTTATTCTAAATGCAGAAAAAGCTCCAAGTACAAAGATGTTACACATGGTGATATATCAGAAAAAATAAAAATAAAAACTAAAGGTAGAGCCCAAATGGTCAACAAAATGGAAACATGGGTTTATATAATATTTTTTAAAAACTTATGTGTGGATAAATATATACTGTAAGCTGCATTGATATCCTGATTATGATGTGAATGGCTATGTAAAGAAACATAAAAACTAAAAGGAAATAAAGTCAGGCAAATATACACTGTGATTATATTAGCATAGCATGGTAGGTCATTTTTTCCTTACCTCCCTTCGCTTTCCAAATTTTCTTAAATGAGCATATTAAACATTAACAGTAGTTTCCCAAGGACCTATATAGGCATTTTTCCAACTGCTTTTCACTTTTCTGACTTTTTAAAAACACTTTTCACACTGCCTACATGAACATGTATTGCTTTGATATCAAGATATTTTTAAAGTAAAGAATAGAAGAACCTAAGGACCTTCACTACTGCAATATTTTTTTTTCTTTTTTCACCTTTTAACTAAGAAACCAATTTTTTTTTCTTTTTTTTTCTTTTCTTCCGCTTTTTTTTCTTCTTTTTTTTTTCTTCTTTTTTCCATCACCTGATTTTACCCTTTTAATTACTACCTTCTTATTTTTAACCAGTATTATTACTGCTACCATTTTACCATTTTTTTTTAAAGTGCCATTTTATTTTCTCTTTATTTTATTTGGGATTAGTGTTCTCCATTCTATTTTCATCGTTATATTATTGGTTGTTTCTAGTTTGCATTCATCTCCAGGGAGCTGTTGCTGGAATTTGTTGGGATTAATGGCTGTTCTATAGGAGTATTCTCCTCATATAAAAAAGTCTCTTCCCCTCTTCCACTTCATTCTCTCTTTTCGCTCTTTTTTTTTTTTTTCTTTTCTTTTCTTTTCTCGCTTTTATTTTCCCCCCTCCTTTTTCCCAATTTCATTTTTGCACTCCTTTTTTTGGTCCCTAATTTTCTTTTCTTTTTTCTCTTTTCTCTTTTTCTCTTCCTTCTTCCTTATCCCCTAATTCTCTTAATTCAGGTGGTCACCTTTATTTGGGGTTATTCATATCGTGAATATATTTGTGTATAGTGCCTGGTACGTGGTGCCTTGTTGTGTTGTATTTTGTGCCTTTAAATCAACGCAGCAGATCCAAGCAACAGCAACCTCCTGAGCACCACACCCTATGCTGAGGAACAGCAGCTGTACGTGAAACCTTGCCCCACCAGCCAGAAGAGCCACCACAGCTGTGAACAGCACCCACCAGAGGAGCTGCTGCCAACTGAAGAGCAGCTGCTACCGCAACCACCCGAAGAGCAACCACAGACCAAGGAGTCACTGCCACCAAGGGAGCAGCCACTGAACGACTCAACGTCTAGATATGTCAGCGAGATCAAACATGGGTAGACAAAGAAACCCCCAAAGAAAAGAGAAGGAGGACTCTCCAGAAAAGCAGCTAAGTAATACAGAGGCATGCAACATGACAGAAAAAGAATTCAGAATAAGGGTCCTAGAGTGCATAAACCAGATGGAGGAAAAAATCGACAACCTCTGCAAGAAGCTAGAAGAAACAGATGAAAAAATCAACAACTTAAGTAAGACCCAAGAAGAAATGAAGAGTGATATAGCTGCAATGAAAAACTCCATTGAAAGTATCAACAGTAGACTAGGAGAAGCGGAGGACCGAATTAGTGATTTAGAAGACAAGGAAGCAAAACACACCCAAAACGTACTGCAATTGGAGAAAAAAATGAAAAGACAGGAGGAGAGCCTAAGGGAGCTTTGGGACAACATGAAACGAAACAACATACGAATAATAGGGGTACCAGAACAACAGAAGGATGAACAAGGATTAGAAAACCTATTAGAAGAAATAATATCAGAAAACTTCCCTGAGGTGGGGAAGAAAAAAGTCACACAAGCCCAGAGAGTCCCAAACAAGGTGAACCCAAAAAGACCCACACCAAGACACATCATAATTACCATGGCAAATGTTCAGGACAAAGAGAGAATCTTACAGGCCGCAAGAGAGAGACGGAAAGTTACATACAAGGGATCTCCCATTAGATTGTCAAATGATTTCTCAACAGAAACACATCAGGCCAGAAAAGAATGGACGGAAATTTACAAAGTGATGCAAAGCAAAGGACTAAATCCAAGAATACTCTATCCAGCAAGGCTATCATTCAAACTTGAAGGGGAAATAAGAAGCTTCACAGACAAAAAAAGGCTAAGGGAGTTTATCACCACCAAGCCAGCAATGCAAGGAATGCTAAAGGGACTGGTATAAAAATAAGACATAAAAAGCTCAGAAAGAAAACAGCCACACAAAAACAGAAATGCCTACAAACAATTACCTTTCAATAATAACTTTAAACGTAAACGGACTAAATGCTCCAAACAAAAGACATCGAGTGGCTGAATGGATAAAAAAACATGACCCATACATCTGCTGTCTATAAGAAACCCACCTCATTAGAAGGGACTCACACAGACTGAAAGTGAAAGGATGGAAAAATATCTTTCAGGCAAATGGAAAGGAAAAGAAAGCTGGGGTAGCAATACTTATATCGGACAAAATAGACCTCAAAGTGAAGGCCATAACAAGAGATAAGGAAGGCCACTTCATAATACTAAAGGGATCAATACAACAAGAAGATATAACCCTGGTAAACATATATGCACCCAATGCAGGAGCACCCAAATTCATAAAAAAAACTCCTGGAAGATATCAAAGGAGAGATCGACAACAATACAATCATAGTAGAGGACTTTAATACACCACTAACAGCACTGGATAAGTCCTATAGACAAACAATCAGCAAAGATACAGCAATCCTAAATGACTCACTAGATCAGATGGACTTAATAGACATCTTCAGAACACTTCACCCCAAAGCCAGGGAATATACGTTCTTCTCAAGTGCTCATGGGACATATTCAAAAATAGACCATATATTGGGTCACAAGCAAAGTATCCCCAAATTCAAGAAAATTGAAATCATAAAAGCGTCTTCGCAGACCACGATGGCATAATATTAGAAATAAACTACAATAAAAACAACCCAAAATACTCAAACACCTGGAAGCTGAATAGCATGCTATTAAATATTGATTGGGTTACCAATGAAATCAAAGAAGAAATTCGAAACATCCTGGAAACTAATGACAATGAAAACACAACAATCCAAAACCTATGGGACACAATGAAAGCAGTCCTGAGAGGGAAGTTTATAGCTCTACAGGTCTATCTCAAAAAACAAGAAAAAATGGTAGTAAATCATCTAACTCTACAACTCAAAGAATTAGAAAGAGAGCAACAAGAAAACCCCAGAGTGAGCAGAAGGAAGGAGATAATAAAGATTAGAGCAGAAATAAATGACATAGAGACCAAAAAAACAATACAGAAAATCAATGAAACCAAGAGCTGGTTCTTTGAAAGGATAAACAAGATTGACAAACCTCTAGCCAGACTCACCAAGAAACAAAGAGAGAGGACCCAAATAAACAAAATCAGAAACGATAGAGGTGAAATAACAACAGACCCCACAGAAATACAAATGATTGTTAAAAAATACTATGGACAGCTCTACTCCAACTAACTAGACAACCTGGAGGAAATGGACAAATTCCTAGAAAAATACAACATTCCAAAACTCAATCAGGAAGAATCTAAAAATCTCAACAGGCCAATAACTATGGAAGAAATTGAAGCAGTCATCAAAAAGCTTCCAGCAAACAAAAGCCCAGGAC
This sequence comes from Myotis myotis, assembly GCF_014108235.1. Lineage (NCBI taxonomy): Eukaryota > Metazoa > Chordata > Mammalia > Chiroptera > Vespertilionidae > Myotis > Myotis myotis. Next base: position 166,018,472 of record NW_023416313.1, read on the forward strand.
CAGACGGCTTCACAGGGGAGTTTTACCAAACATTCAAGGAAGAACTAAAACCTATCCTCCTCAGACTACTACAAAAAATTCAAGAGGAAGGAACACTTCCAAGCTCATTCTATGAAGCCAGCATCACCCTAATACCAAAACCAGGTAAAGACAACACAATGAAAGAGAATTACAGGCCAATATCCCTCATGAACATAGATGCCAAAATCCTCAACAAAATCTTAGCAAATCGGATCCAGCAGTACATCAGAAAGATCATACACCATGACCAAGTAGGATTTATCCCAGGGATGCAAGGATGGTACAATATCCGCAAATCAATAAACGTGATACATCACATAAACAAATTGAAAGAAAAAAACCACATGGTCATATCAATTGATGCAGAAAAAGCATTCGACAAAATTCAACACCCATTTTTGATAAAAGCTCTCAGCAAGGTGGGAGTAGAAGGATCATACCTCAACATAATAAAAGCCATATATGACAGGCCCACAGCCAACATCATACTCAATGGACAAAAACTAACACCATTTCCCCTAAGAACAGGAACAAGACAGGGATGCCCCCTCTCACCACTCCTGTTCAACATAGTACTGGAAGTGTTAGCCATTGCAATTCGGCAAGAAGAAGAAATAAAAGGCATCCAAATTGGAAAAGAGGAAGTAAAACTGTCCTTATTTGCAGACGACATGATATTATACATACAAAACCCTAGAGACTCCATCAAAAAGCTACTGGACTTAATACATGAATTTGGCAATGTAGCAGGATACAAAATTAACCCCAAGAAATCCGAGGCATTTCTATACACCAATAGTGAACTTTCAGAAAGAGAGATTATAAAAACAATCCCGTTTACCATCGCACCAAAAAAATTAAGCTACCTAGGAATAAACTTAACTAAAGAGGAAAAAGACCTCTACTCAGAAAACTACAGGACATTGAAAAAAGATATAGAGGAAGACATAAACAGATGGAAGAACATACCGTGTTCATGGATTGGTAGAATCAACATCATTAAAATGTCCATACTACCCAAAGCAATCTATAAATTCAACGCACTTCCCATTAAAATACCAACGGCATACTTCAGAGATCTAGAACGAACTCTCCAAAAATTCATCTGGAATAAAAAAAGACCCCGAATAGCTGCAGCAATCCTGAAAAAGACCAAAGTAGGTGGGATCTCAATACCAGATATCAAGATGTATTACAAAGCCACTGTTCTCAAAACTGCCTGGTACTGGCACAAGAATAGGCATATAGATCAATGGAATAGAATAGAGAGCCCAGAAATCGGCCCGAACCAATATGCTCAATTAATATTTGACAAAGGAGGCAAGAACATACAATGGAGCCAAGATAGTCTCTTCAATAAATGGTGTTGGGAAAATTGGACAGATATATGCAAGAAAATGAAACTAGACCACCAACTTACACCATACACAAAAATAAACTCAAAATGGATAAAGGACTTAAATGTACGACAGGAAACCATAAAAATTCTAGAAGAATCCAAAGGCAACAAAATCTCAGACATATGCCGAAGCAATTTCTTCACTGATACAGCTCCTAGGGCACTTGAAACGAAAGAGAAAATGAACAAATGGGACTACATCAAAATAAAAAGCTTCTGCACAGCAAAAGAAACCATCAACAAAACAACGAGAAAACCCACTGTGTGGGAAAACATATTTGCCAATGTCATATCTGATAAGGGCCTAATCTCCAAAATTTATAGGGAACTCATACAACTTAACAAAAGGAAGATAAACAATCCAATCAAAAAATGGGCAAAGGACCTAAATAGACACCTTTCAAAGGAGGACATTCAGAAAGCCAAGAGACATATGAAAACATGCTCAAAGTCACTAATCATCCGAGAGATGCAAATCAAAACAACAATGAGGTACCATCTCACACCTGTCAGACTGGCTATCATCAACAAATCAACAAACGACAAGTGCTGGAGAGGATGTGGAGAAAAAGGAACACTTGTGCACTGCTGGTGGGAATGCAGACTGGTGCAGCCACTATGGAAGACAGTATGGAGTTTCCTTAAAAAACTGAAAATGGAACTCCCATTTGACCCTGTGATCCCACTTCTAGGAATATATCCCAAGAAACCAGAAACACCAATCAGAAAGGATATATGCACCCCTATGTTCATAGCAGCACAATTCACCATAGCTAAGATCTGGAAACAGCCTAAGTGCCCATCAGTAGATGAATGGATTAGAAAACTGTGGTACATCTACACGATGGAATACTATGCTGCTCTAAAAAGGAAGGAACTCTTACCATTTGCAACGTCATGGATGGAACTGGAGAGCATTATGCTAAGTGAAATAAGCCAGTCAATGAAGGAAAAATACCACATGATCTCACTCATTCATGGATAATAGAGACCATTATAAACTTTTGAACAATAATAGATACAGAGGCAGAGCTGCCTCAAACAGATTGTCAAACTGCAGCGGGAAGGCCGGGGAGGGTTGCGGGGCAGAAGGTAGGGGGGTAAGAGATCAACTAAAGGACTTGTATGCATGCATATAAGCATAACCAGTGGACATAAGACATTGGGGGGTAGGGGAGGCTAGGGGACTGTCTAGGGCGGGGGGATAAAATGGACACATATGTAATACCCTTTGTAATACTTTAAGCAATAAAAAAAAAAAAAAAAAGAATTAAAAGTTTTAAGTCTTTAAGAAAAATTGTGGACATTACAAGTAAAATTTCTCACTGCTAAAACTGCCAGGTTAATGAAAAGGTAATATGATTTCTGTAAAAAGAAATGACGTATAATTAATAACTATATCTGTAGGGGGAGGGGATTAGAAGAACGGCCAACCAACCTTCCAATAAAATGGAGAATCACATTTAAAATTTACAAGACTTTGAAAAAAAAAATCTCTGAAGAAGCTCCAGGCCAGAAATTTTAGAAAACTTAAAAAAAAGCAACAACTGAATTGATTAAAAGACGAACAGTAGAAAACAAAGAACCCTCAAACCACAGGAAACAAGGAGCTCCCAGAGGGGAGCACTGGGATTCTCTAAATTAGCATTCTCTTAGAAATAGGGCAGAGACCGTGCACAGCAAAATCTATGCAGTCCCAGGCGGCCATGGGCTCTTCTGTACAGTAATGTGTTGAGATGAAAACCTACAGGACGTATTCATGATGGCAGTGGCCTCTCGAAAAAGGAATGGCAAAGGAATCAGGAAGGAAAAAAGAAAAAAAAAGACATCAGCTTTATCTGAGATGTTATGGTTTGTCTATTTCATTTCGAGGCAAAATTCATGAAATGCTGATATTAGTTAATCCTAGGTGGAGAGTTTACATATGGTTGTCGTATTATGCTCTGTACTTTTCTACATTTCAAAACTGAAAAAAATAAATACATAAAGACGAGGCAAAGGGCAAGGAAAGTTGAGGATGCTGACCAGAGTTGGAAAAATCTGTGGGAAGTGGGACAAAAGGAGGAAGTGGGCGTGGTTCCTGAGTCAAGTGAAGGGTGCCTGCTGGCAGGGAGCAGTGGCGAGGGGAGGGGAGGTAGACAAGGACCAGATCAGGAGGGGCCTTGTCTGCTGCGCTAAGGAGCTTGAACACTACCTGCAAACTGGAAGCTAATAAAGCATTTCAACTAAGAAAGGAATCTTTCTTTGGCATGTCTTGGGGCTCGTCTCAAATTACTTTGGAAAGCTTGTATTTTGCATATATATTTATATCACCATAGTCTGAGTTATGTCACAGTTATGACCCAGAATACACAACACACTTCCAATTACACGTTGGAACTGCCTATCTGAAGCTCGTGCGAAGAACATTCATCTCCTATGGCACAACAAATGACATCTAATCACGTTTCTGTACTCAACACCACCATTACTCATTATACCCTAGCAGAGTCTAATAAATCATAAACTCGACAACGTGGCTTATTGTGTAATAACAATAAAAGCACCATGCCTGCTATTATAAAACAGAAAGCTTTTACAAGGCTCAGTGGATGAGCAGTTAAGTATTAAATAAGCTTCAGCAAACGTAAAGTCATAGCTCTGAGAAAAGTAATCACTACTACACCCCTTAGACATGGATCTCAATTATGATTGTGGCCCAACAAGGAGATTTCGGATTCTCAATAGTCCCTAGAAGTCTGTCATTCTCCCTTTAACCAGATGCCTGGCAAACAGGTAAAGAAACCCTGAGAACTAGACTGCAGGCTTCTGATGGATCCTGATCTCTTGAGAAAGGCTTTCCTGGTGAGGTAACAAGGGCAGCACCATTCAAGGACTCCTCCAAAAAAAAGGCCAGTGAGCAGTCAGGCCAGGACCACACGGCCTTCTCGAAGCTGGCAATGGTCTCTCCTCCTACAGGTGCCCAGGCTCTGGGTCAGGCCTCTTCAGCCCGCTAACCCCGTCTGCTTGTCCCGACTGCGGGACTCCTGTCCTCATGGTGTGGAACAGGCCCCATAGCAACTGGGTGACTCTTAAGCCTTGCCACTGGCCTAATAACCCCATCGATTCATTCAAAACACATTACTGAGTCCTTGAAATGATCAGAGGCACAACATTAAGCCACAGAGACACAAAGGCAAACAAGACCGTGCCTCTGTCTTGAGTGTACGGGCTAGACAAGGAGCTAAGCACAGGAGGTGAAATAGTGCAATGAGAGTTGTTTCAGAAATAGTACGGAAGTTATTCTTCTGCAGTAGGACTAGGGGCAGCTTTCCCATCTGGTGGATCAGTAAGAATCTGTCAGACAGAAGGAACAGAACAAATAAAGGCACAGAGCTAGGAACATGCATTGCAGAACATGAATTATTGTGTGTGACAGCAAGAAATAAGGCCCAAAAGGTCTACCAGTCTCAGACTGTAAAAGGCCTGGTGCTTCTTGCAAAGAAGTCTGGACTTTTCCTTAAAGACAGTGAGAAACTGCTAATGATCAGATGTATGTTTTAAAAGTCTCTCTTATTCATCCAGTCAACAATATGTACTAAGTTTCTACTTTGTGCAGGCACTGTTTTCAGATACATCTATTTATCATTATAAAACAAGACCAATATAAATGCAACAAGCTAGAAAATATTCCAAGAAATGTTAATAAAATGTTTAAGAACATGGGAAGGTTGAGAGTATGCATTATTTCTACACAACATCCGATCAGGACAATTAGGAGTCTCCTATTTGGAAATTCAAGTAAGACACAAAATTGCCATCCAATTTTATGAAAATCGCTGCTTTGTTCGTTTAATTTTAAATATCAATTTAAATGAACAAATACGGATGGCAAATTCATCACATATAAAGTTACTAACACTAAAACTAATGAAATTTGAAGATTATAACAGATCAGATTAACACAGAACTACCATTTTAATCGACAGCCAGGCATGCCTAGAAGCTAAATATAAAAACAGGTTCCAGAAGAGAAAAGTTGCAGAATAGAGATCAGAAATAATTCATGTGTATTCATCCTTTCATTCATTCAACTTCATTCATTCATTTATTCATTCAGGGAAGAGTATTCGCTCAGAGATAACCCCTGCCCACAATCACAAATAACAAAATTAGTCTGAAAGGGCCATTGTCCTAACAGACTCTACGGCCTTGCAACCAGTTATTATAAGCTAAAACAAAAGCCTTCACATTCCAAATACCATGCTGGCAGCAAAGTGGCAATTCTACTTTAGAGCTCTATTAATCCTAAGCCTAGGATATCAAGATCGGAAGGGGCAAATAGGAAAGTAGGAAATAAAAAGGTAAGATGACCAAAGACAGTGATCTCACCTATTTGTCTGAAGTATTATGAAATCTCAGTATAACGGACTTGCCCAATGAAAACACCAAAACACCTCATAAAGTCAATGATTTTTAAATTACTGTCCATTTTGCTTACTTCCAAAACTCTGTGTGCTCTGGTGTTATCACTATTCACAAGCTTATTCCAGTTTCTCTGAAAATGCTATTTTGTTCCTCCAGGCCTGTGCTTTCATCCAAGTCTTTTTCTTCATCAACTCGCAAATGCTTCTAGGTTCTATAAATCCTTCATTTTCCATTCCTCCAAAAACCTTTTCCTTGGCCTCTCAATCTGATTTAAATGTGTGTGCTTTCTCTATATTCTCACTGCACGTCATGTTATGTCTATCACAGCATTATCAACCTGAACTGGACTCCCTCATTTACTCCCCCTTTTACACTATGGGATTTATCCCAATAGACTGCAAACTCCAGGAGTGCAGGAATCTTGTTTTGATTGGTCTTTGGGCCCTAGCACACCCTATAGGTAACTGCCGAAGGAAGGCAGGGACAGAGGGGGAGGAAAAGGGATGAAAGAAAGACAGACTAAAACAAAGTTTTGGCTTAACGTCACAAGATTCATTAATTCAACAAATTTTTATTGAGAGCCTACTGTGTCCCAGACACAAGTCTGGTAGCTGAAGATGCAACAAATAGCTGAAGGAGGTTGGAGTCAAAAAAGCAATCCCTCTTCTCACAATATAGCCGAAGAACTAGATCCTAAACAAGCTCTACAATGTGTTAGGCGGAAGTGGCGTGGAGAACTGTAAAGCAGTGAAAGTGGACAGGGGTCTTGGAGGAGAGGGTTGCCGTGAAAAACAAACTACCTCGCTTCCCATTCAATGCTTCACCATCAATCTTTATTATTTTTATTTCCCTTCTTATAAGGAATTCGTGCTTTCCTTCTTCAGCATCCCTTCCAATGGCAATTGTTTTGAAGTTCATAATTCTCGAGTCATTCTTTTAACCTCAGTCTTTTTTTCTGATGCCCAACATCCATTGGGCTATAAATCTGTCACATACTACTACAAGTTAGCCTTCTCCAAGTTATAACCCTGTGGTCCAGCCAAGATACAGAGATTCACAAAAATGCTTTCATCACGTCCCAGCTGGAATCTCTTAATTCGTTATTTGCAGGTCTAGCCAGTACCTCCTGTGAGCACTTGCAGTACAGGCATAACTAGGTTGCAATCGTGTGCTCGAGATTTGGACCTCTAATTACAAGTTTCCCATGATAAAGGCATCGGTGCACAAGTTTATGTGAACCGAGGTTTTCCCTTTCTCAAGCCAACTCATATTTTCTCCTGTGTAACTTGAATCAAAAACTCATTTCTCGAGATTTAAAAAAAGTATTTTAAGTTTATGAACCACTGATTAATTCCAAAGAAACATTCAAACATCTACCACCACTCTTTCCTGGCCCGTGTAAGTTAAATCTTTTATTTTTTCCCCTCATTTTATCCATTGTAATACATTCTGGCATTCTCACAATAATAATGCAATCAGGAAACAGACGAACTAGCCTCTTAAGTAAACAGAGCCTGTTCTTTCTTGAATTAAGTGGCCTAAAGAATGCTCATTGCCCTCCCTTCCCTGGAGATTAGTCAACAGCTTGCGATTACTCAACGGTGTCATTTTTACCTTTATATTCCATGTGTTGGTGACTCTCCATAATGCATGCATTAGATAATGAAAGTGAGGGAGCAAGTTGGCTAATACAGCATGAGCATCTAATCTGCAACCCCTGCCCTAAGGGCTAAGGTGGCATACATCATTAAGATTCGTTTATTTATGACACATATCTTCTTGTAAAAGCAATCTTCAGTTGGCACCAAATGATTGACTTGTGTGTCTGAACAATTCAATTCAAAAGAAATTAAGCTGTTAGTATGGACTTATTACTAAAATAATATTGCTCTTTATATCAACAAACAATCTTGGAACACTCTGTCTACAAAAAAGAATTTGAAGATTAGAATGTGTACTTTTGGCCAGGAATAGGATTGGGGAATCAAAAGTGATTCTATTGGTTTAAGTATTTTTGAGAAGAAAAATATTTTAAAATCAAATCCTCTAAGGTTGGCACATGGTTCAAATTCATTTTCAGTTCCTTCATTCAAAGGGGAAAGTAGGGAAGAACATTCAAATCTCCAAGGAGACTATCACTGGGTTCCTAACCTCCAAATGTGTGCTCAAAAAGTTCTCAGGGCCATGACGAGAAGTTATGGACAAGACAATACTTTTGCTGGTCATGTTATTCATTTTTCAGGCTTGTGTGGAAATACTTTGAATTGAATGGACTGGAAGTATTTGCGGTTTGACGTACCCTCTGTTAATGTTCCATTCCTAGACCTGTGCTCTCCAAAGTGCATCCTGTGATTTATTTTTAAGTAAAAATGTAAGCTGCAAAAATGCAACTCCAACTTGTTGAAGCTTGTAGATACTTTCAGTGACCATGTACCCAAGTGGTGAACACAGTTTTGAAAGGAGGGCGGGCAAGGGCCAAAGCAGTGTGAGGGCCAGAGATCTCACCCGGAGCACTGCCAAGTCTTGTTGGGTGTGATGATGCATGTCTGAATGCAGCAATTATAGTAGAGAATGATAAGGAGCTATTCCTTACATATTTGTTATGGATACTTTCTTGGCAAAAATCCATTCTTAAAAATACCATGTTAATTGAATTTAGGAATAATTCCATGTATTAAGCAAAAACAGTTATAGGGTTACTGCTAGGTCTGTTGCTTAATGTTAATAATGGCCCTTCTTTTTTTTTTTGTACTTTAAACTACAATACAGTTGCACATACAATTCTATCACCCTCTCAAAAGAGCAGGGAAGGAAGAGATGGGTATTTTCATATTTTAATAGGCTATAAAATCTCCATTTCCCAGAAGCCGGCTTTCTGAAACCTGTGGATGTCAGGAACAGCTCCCGTCTCTGAAGAACAATGAGGGGAATATTTGGTGCCATCTTCTGCCTCAGGTGTGAGTTCTTTGAGGACCGTATTCTCTGAGTCTTTTTCAGCCCATGTCAACCCACAGAAGAGCACTTTGTGTTCTATCCCTTCACGAAGGGCCGAGGGAAAGTAAGTTCTATATCAGGCTCTTTCAGGCCTCGATGTCCTCGGAAGTGCTCCTACTCAATAAACACCCCTTCCAGACCTCATCAAACCTGCTCACACTTACACTCAATCCACCTAAAGTGTCTCAGCGTGGAAGGGTGCAGGTCTTTTTTAGCAACCCCGAGGACTAAGAGCGTTATTATTAGTATTAGCATCCTGAAGTCAAAACAGGGAGCCCATGAAAAAAGCTCATTTATTCTAAACTCAGTTAGTTCTATATTAAAACCAATGTTACTTTCTTATAAGACGGAATGAATTCGTGAAAGATAGCAGGGTAAAAAGAGTCCAAATAATACGAGTCTAAGGAGACATTTGTGATGGGGAAAGGAACAAGTTCTTCCTTGCTTCCCAAGGCAGCAACTTGACCTGCTCTCTAACTTCTTTGAAATATTTTGGATGAGATCTTTCAAAATCTCATCCAAAATGAGACTGCTGTGACAGCATACTTTCACATGAGCACTTTGTGCTCAGTGAAGAGGAAGTTCATGAAGTATGTTTAATACTGTATAATTAGAATTTGAAGAAGAAACAAAAGCCAATGAGGGGATAGCTATAAAAAGTAAAATTAAAGAGATAGATTATTCTGTTTATCTTTTTTTTTTTTACAGTTACTGACGTTACAAAAAGAAAGCCTGAAACATCCACCCTTCTTGGTATTTCTCAATCCAACATCTTATTTTAATTTTCTTTTCTTCCTCTCCAGTTTTCTCATTTGCTTTTCAGCCAGAAGCTCCTCCTACCTACCCACACCGTGACGCTGTCAGAGAGCATACGGCCGCTAGGCACGCACCATGGCTAAAAGAGAACACGGAACCTTTTGGGCCATTCGTTCTTGAAAACCTAACAAATGGGACATTTGTACTTCTTGAGGCGCATGAAAAGCATCTGTTAAAAGCCGGCAGGCTCCCTGCACCATGAACCGTGAAATATATCCCCTGCCCTTTAGAGATCAATCAACCAATCAGTCCCCTTCTCTCTCAGCCTCTCCCTGGAAGTTCCACACTGTAGCCCCTCGGACTTTAGCTTTCCAGGCTTCCTGAGGTGCTTCACAGAGCGACACATCCTGCCCCACGTACACTCCACACGCTGGCTCCTCCATGGCACTTGGCAAGGTAATGCTCAGCCCGTGGAAGACGGATAACTCTACAGTCAAGGACTGCATTGAGCCTTTGTGAGCAAGCATGGGAAGGCATGGGAAAAAAGAAACAAAAGCTACTTAGACCATTCCAATGATACCAGACTATGCCAAAAAGCCTCACCCCCAAATTTAAATTTCTTCTGAAAGCCAGATCTCTTTGTGACCAAATGTTTCTCAGGGGAAGAAAATTGATAGCATATTAATTAATCAATGTCACTCCAAGCTACCCAGAGCAGTCCCTTTTAATTCTTTTCATTCTTCTCCCCTATTTTCAGCCACAGATAAGCTACAGTCACTATTCTATTCTGTGGAGTTGAGCTGAAGCCAATTATAATTTCATAACCGAGTAGAGCCTATCAGAGAGGCAGGTCACCGCCCACTGAGACAGTGACGAGAGCTGCATGCACAGTGTGGCAGAACAGAGTCGAACGCCAGCTCCAACTTGGCTGGAGCTTCTGGTCATTAAGTAACTGAGGCAGATTGAGCTCGGAGCATCGTTACAGCGACGCACCAGCAAATCACGGGGTCCACTCTGAACCCAGTCCTGTTGCTAAAAGCGAAGGGCTAGATCTGTTGTTAGATCCAGTCTTTTATTCAACAAATATTTATTGAGCATCTACTATGTGTCAGGTACAATGCTAGGCACCTTGACACAACAGTCAAAAGCCCCTGTTCTCACAGAGCTCATGCTCTAGAGAAGACCATTCTCCTACTTAAATCCCCAGGCATTTTTATAAGAGTGAAACTGCACATCTCCTGACATGTACATTAAAAAAAAAGGGACAAAAGAAAACCAATTTTTAGTCCTTCCCTAAACAGGCGCTCCAGTACACCTGTCTAACTTCGCCCTTACAGAAACTGCACCAGAAGGTGTCCTAGGCAGAGCAACTTGGCAGCAGGACATTCATTCAGACATCCAGATTCTTGGTGCCTGTGTGTTCTCTCAGGTTCCTTCACACCACATTCTCTTCCAATTCTATTTACAGCTCAATTTCAGCTAAGCTCCCGCATCCATCTGTATGTTCACCGTCTGGGGAAAAGCGTTTTATCATACAGCATCCACTTATGATTAAAGACAAGCTATTCCCCAAATTCAACCAAACAATTTTGCTTAGTCACCTGAAATGTAGAATTTTAAGACTTGATCTAGAGACTGAAAGACATCAAGAATGGCAATAGCCAAGAATTAGCAACCCAACTGAGAACCAAAGGAGAGGAGGAGAGAACAAAATTAGAAATTTAAAAAAAAAAAGATAATTAATAATAGCTAAAAGTAATGCTAAAGATGGTTTTAGCCCTAAAGGCCAGGCAAATATTTCTTGGAGAATATGGATACACCACAGTCTGGGCTGAGTTAGAAAACACAGATCTCATTCCTAGACATCTGCCTTAGAAGAGACAAGAGGGTCTTTCCAAGCTCGGTTTCCTTAGCTTGGAAATATATTCCCTCAAGTTGTCTCCAAGGACCAGCTGAGACAGTGTGTATGTCTATAACGTACGGCATAAATGGAAGAGATCATAAAGCGTTGGCTTCTCTGGGGTATCAAACTGCACGGAACTCATTGGTGAACAATAACAATATTTAAAGCTGTTCATGGTTTCAAAGGGTCAAGAGGAAAGCTACTCATTCAAAGTAGAGATGGCAGATCACTCATTTCTCATTCGTGATAAGAAACACAAGGAATAAACTGTGCCTAGAAACTATTCATTTATTCATTCATCTAGTGAACACATACTACTGAGCTACTATGTGCCCTCTACATTGGAGATAAAAATGGGAGCAAGAAGGATCAGTCCCTGCCCTCATGGAGCAGAAAAGTACTTACAAACTAGCAAACACACACACACACACACACACACACCCAACACTGATGTGTCATTCTTATATAAAGCCACATACCAAGCAGCATGACTTCATGTATTGTGCACAGTGGGCCTCCAACAATATTGGCTGTTTAATTTTCAAAATATATTACAGGCAGTAAGAATTTATCCTTCCAAAGCCCACAAAACCACATGTGCTATTCTAAAACTGACATGCCCAAACACTATGTTGCTAGGTGGTTGTTATTATTGTTCATAAAAACCATTACAAATGTATCTAGTGACTGAGGTGGTGGCCATGGCTTGTCCAAATAGTAAATGATTTATTGATACCAGAATTGCTATTATGACATCCAAAGGCATTCCCAGGAGACAAGTCTGCATGCGTCCACTTGAAAGCATGCATTATCTCAAAATGTTTAATGCCTGAACAAACCATTTTTAGGGTGTACTTGTTTTATGTATTTTAAGGGCAGCTTAGTCACTTCCTCGGAGAAAAGGTAGGGGCTGGAGTTCTTATAGAAACACGAGAGAAAAAGCAGTGTTGAGCAACTTAAAACTCAAGATCCCCCTGGTTTTGAAGGGCATTGGAAACCTACAAGAACTCTCCCACCTTAACTGGGTCAGGACTTGGTAGCTCTTTACAGAAGATTCTCATGGACAACCTGAGCTATCAGGTTTCTAATGTGCTGTTAAAAAAAAAAAAAAAAAAAAAAAAGTCTACAGCGTCCTATCACCCCCAGCGTGGGTGCCACGCACCACTGCCCTCGTCCTGAAGTGCTGAGTGCAGAGCTCCCCACACGCCCTCCTGACCGCTTCTCCAGCCTCAGGTTCCATCACTCTCCCTCATGGTCTGAACTGCCTCCAGTACTTGGATCATCTTAGAACCTTTACACATATTCTTCCTTCTACCTAGACATCTTCCTCTCACTCTTCACACAGCTGGCGGCTTCTCTGAGAGAGGCCCCCTGACCAGGCGTCCCCATGTGTCATTATTCTCTGCCCTCATGTCCTCCACATCCCTTCATTTCCTGCACACACTGGTACTTGAGTGTTTCTGTGTTTACATGTTTGCTCTCTGCTCCCCCCACTAGCATGTAACTGCAGAAGGTAGGGGAAGTGTGTTCCTATAGCACCGCACCTGGGAAAGAACAGATGCACGGGGACACACTCACATCTCTTCTTCTCAGAATTTCTTTTCAGAAACCCTAACAGCATACCTTTCTTACAGGTACATCTAATAAAACCCTAATGAGTGAGCCTGGAAATGTCAATATTTTGGCTTTTCTAGCTGTAGTCTTCTATGACCAGCACTTTCAGTCCTTTCTTAGATGTGGCCTCAAGAATGGCATGTGATTTTCACTTATATGTGGAATCTATAAACCAAAATTAACAAGCAGACAAAATTGAACCAGACTCATAGATACAGAGTGATGGTTATCAGAGGGATGAGGGGTTGGGGGACTGTGTGAAAAAGGTGACGGGAGTGAGAAGTACAGCCAGTCAATGTGTTTCTCTCACATTGATATTTCTCTATGTCTTTCTCTCTCTCTTCCACTCTAAAAATCAATGGAAAAATATCCTCGGATGAGGATTAAAATAATAATAAAAATAAAGTACAGCATAGAGAATAGAGTCAATAATATTGTAATAACTGTATCGTGCCAGGTGGGTACTGGAAATATTGGGGGAAACACTTTGTAAAGTATATGATTGTCTAACCACTATGCTGCACACCTGAAACTAATACAAAATAATATTGGATGTAAACTAATTGAAAAATAACATTAAAAAGAAAAGAAAAGATGAGCCCAGCTGGAGTGGCTCAGTTGGTTGGGCATAGCCCTGTGCACTGAAAGGTTGCTAGTTCGATTGCCAGTCAGGGCACGTGCCTGGATTGCAGATTCAACCCCAGGTCTGGGCACATAGGAAAGGCAACTTGCAACTGATCAATGTTTCTCTCTCTGTCTCTCTTTCTCCCTAAGCATGTCCTCAAGTGAGGATTTTTTAAAAAGATGATAGATATATACATAAATAGATAAATACATAGATAGAAACAGAGAAAAAAAGAATGTCATGTGGATTCGATAAGTAAAAGCACCTTCCCACACACCCATGAACTGCCTGATGCCATCTTTGTAGACTCAAGTTCTCATACCAACCTGGAAAGCTGAATATATACTTTACATAGGTGTTCATTTTATTTTGCCGATTGGTAAGTTTCTATGATCTCTCAATGATTTTAGAACGCCACCTTTCTAAAATAGCTGAGTACTTTCCACATTTCACTGCTGGCCTTTTCCGAAGAAACGAGTTCACTCCCCCTTCTGTATCTGGATACGTCAGTATATGGAAAAAAAACCTTTTAGTAATCTTTGGCTAGCTGTTGTGACAACCAATGCTTTCCTGGGCTACAGTCACCACGACATTTTATGGAACTGGTTGTCATTCACTTTCTCCTTCTCTTATTACTATTTGCACCATTGGAGTTTCAGCCTTCATTACAATTGCAATAATTGGGTGTGTCTTAAAGAAAAGCACATGGTTGATATGATGTCCGAAAGGGAATGTTGCACTTAATCTGAATAGGTGGCCCAAAAACTATGTTGTTCCAGTAAAATGACAAGTCCTCTCAGTGGAAAACATAGTCACAATGGGGCCTCTAAGTTTAGATCTAGTATTGGTGATAGTTGATAGTTTGATAATATTGTTTATGAAATAACACTTCCAACCAAGATTACTCTCACTTTCATGAGAAGGCAAATGTTAATAGCAAGTGTTTATTAAACATGTATTATGTCTGTGCTAGGCCTCATACTAAGTACTTTGTATACTATCTCATGTACTATCCCAACAGTCTCACTAGGTAGGTTTTAGTACCCCCTTGTACAGATAAGGGAACCAATCAGGAACTTCCAAAAGCCCCATAGCCAACATGTGGCAGGACTTTCTTCAGGGTCAAAGTTCTTAACCCATTTTCTGGGAATTAACAAGCAATTTTAAAAACACAATGTCTCCTAAGAATTTTAATTAAAATGTTCAAATTATTGTCATGTAATACTGACAAATTGGAAGGAGGGACTCTTTTGGTATAAAACTTAGTCTTGAAGGTCATTTCCCTATCATTTCCTCTCATTCATAAAAAACAAAGAATAACAACCTAGGAAATGGGGGAGCCCCATGCACACTTCAGGTTGGCTCAGTAAAAGGCTGTAATTACTGCTCAGAACCTTGCCCTTTGTTTGGTTTTATGATAGCTATTCGGCTTGGCAGTGTGAAAAAGCATTGCCGAAAGAAATGAAGCCTAAATAAGGTCTGAAAAGAAATGTAACAGACTGATGAGCCTCAGAGGGAAGGGGGGTGAAGAGTGGGTGGGGAGCAGGTGGGGAGAGATGAACCTGGGAACTAATATGCATACTAGAGGCCCGGTGCACAAAATTTTGTGCACTCGGGGGGGGGGGGGTGGTCCCTCAGCCTGGCCTATGCCCTCTTGCAGTCTGGGACCCCTCAGAGGATGTTCACCTGCTGGCTTAGGCCTGTTCCCTGGGGGATCAGGCCCAAGCTGGCAGTCAGACATCCCTTTGGCAGCCCGGCAGCCCTTGGGGGATGTCCACTTACCAGCAGGGAGCAGACCTAAGCTGCAGTTGGACATCCTTAGTGCTGCTGAGGAGGTAGGAGAGGCTCCCACCACCACCGCTGTGCTGGCAGCCATCAGCCTGGCCTGTGGCTGAGCAGAGCTCCTGCTGTGGGAGTTCACTGACCACCAGGGGAAAGCTTCTGCATTGAGAATCTGCCCCCTGGTGGTCAGTGTGTGTCATAGTGACCAGTCATTCCCAGTCGTTCTGCTGTTAGGGTCACTTTGCATATTACCCTTTTATTATATAGGATAGAGGCCTGGTGCACAGGTGGAGGCCAGCTGGTTTGCCCTGAATGGTGTCCCGGATCAGGGTGGGGGTCCCGCTGAGGTGCCTGGTCAGCCTGGGTGAGGGGCTGATGGCTGTTTGCAGGCTGGTCACACCCCCTTCAGGGTGGGGGTCCCCACTGGGGTGCATGGCCAGTCTGGGTGAGGGGCTGATGGCTGTTTGCAGCACACCCCCTTCAGGGTGGGAGTCCCCACTGGGGTGCCTGGCAAGCCTGGGTGAGGGAATGATTGCTGTTTGCAGGCTGGTCAAGCCCCCCCCAGTGGGGACCCTCACCCCATGGAGGTTTGGCCAGCCTGGGTGAGGGGCTGATGGCTGTTTTCAGGCTGGCCACACCCCCTTTAGGGTGGAGGGTCCCCACTGGGGTGCCTGGCCAGTCTGGGTGAGGGGCTGAGGGCCATTTTCAGGCTGGCCAAGCCCCCCAGCAAAGGAAGCTCACAGCCTCTCCTTTTCTTCTTCTTTTTTTATTCTGGGATTTATTTACCTTCTATAATTAAAACTTTGTAGCCCTGAGTGTAGCTCAGAGCTGGCCAGGATGGGTGGGAAGCTTGGCTTCCTCCATCACCAGGGGCAACCCAAGCCTCCTGCTCACTCCAGCTCTGTCTGGGGTTTATTTATCTTCTATAATTGAAACTTTGTTTCCTTGAGTGGAGCTCAGAGCTGGCCGAGGCAGGAAGCTTGGCTTCCTCCATCACTGGGGCAACCAAGCCTCCTGCTTGCTCCAGCCACGTGGCTGCCGGCCGCCATCTTGGTTGGGTTAATTTGCATATAGTCGCTCTGATTGGCTGGTGGGCGTGGCTTAAGGTGTAGCAAAGGTATGATCAATTTGCATGTTTGTCTTTTACTAGTGTAGATATGTATAGCCCATGGACACAGAGTAGTGTGGTGAAGGCCTGGGAGGGGTAGGGGTGCGGTGAAGGGGGTCAGTAGGGGGAAAAAAGGAGTGACATTTGTAATACTTTCAACAATAAAGATAAGTTTTTAAAAAAAATAGCTCTAATTCCAAATCACACTATTTTTTAAAAAATTAGAGAGTTTTTTATGGTGTTTAAGGGTTATTTCCCTCAAAGAGGGCAATTCAACATACTGCTTTGCAAAGCGAGTTTTGTGTTATTCAGATAGATAGATAGATAGATAGATAGATAGATAGATAGCTATAGATAGATAGATATAGATATAGATTTATATGCCTCTGCTTTTTATTTTTCCCCTAGTACAAGAAGAAAGTTCTAAAATATTCCCAGCTTTTCAAATTATGCTTGCAAATCATTATACAAAGAATGATTCAAAATTTACACTTGGAGGACCATGGTTTTGCCTTTGTTTTTTAAAGTTCACTAGTTTTTAAAGACTATATCACTGGAATCCCTAACAAGATATGAGCTTTTTTTATTGAGATTTTAGGGAAGAAACGATCCCTAAGAACTAATACATATTTATTATAATTTTTTTTTCAATCTGGGTAAAATTTGCCCTCAAACCTGAAAGCCTTCTCTTTCAGTTGAGTGTCCTACATCGGTGAAGATCAGCAGTGTCTCCTATGAAAAGGCAGACAAGAGGACAAAGGCTCTGCAGGGACACAGAGAAATGGCCTATTTTATGAATTGCACCATTACAACATTCTTTATTTCCTGAGGAAATAAATGTCCCAACCCATTGTTTACTTATAAAACTCTTCTGAAACAAATCAGAGAGAAGGGATTGCTGCTGAGGGAATAGGAGAGGAAAGTTGGAGAACATTTCCTTTCATGTGTTCCACAGACTTCACGTCCCACGCATTTCAGTTACCAATGTCCACACTCACGTTTCTATATGAAATACAGATGTATGGGTAGGTACTGTTGTTCAGAGCATCTTTTTTAAAAAGCTTGTATCAAACAAATATACTAGGTATACTAGTATTTACCATTGAAATACTATCTCTCAGCAACCTCAAGATCCCACAGTTTAAGTAAGTCAACAAAGATTTAATAAACAACTCTTCACAGCACTGGGTTTGGTATTCAATGCCATAGGAAGGAGCATCACAGTTTTGTTCTTTGGTCTATGAGAAGCACCATAGCCTGGCTGGAGATGTATATATAAATCAGTGCTTTATTAGCCCCAAAACTAGAACTAGATTAGCTACATTTATAATGTCCATATGATGGGGTCTGACAGGCCAAATTTACTTTGCAGAGAAAATACAGAAAAAATATATTCACATGTATCCTACATGATAAAACCCTAATATGCAAATCAACCGAACAGCGGAACAACTGGTCACTATGATGCGCACTGACCACCAGGGGGCAGATGCTCAATGCAGGAGCTGCCCCCAGGTGGTCAGTGTGCTCCCACAGGGGGAGCGCCGCTCAGCCATAAGCTGAGCTCACAGCTGGCGAGCTCAGCGGCGGTGGCTGGAGCCTCTCCCGCCTCTACTGTAACGCTAAGGACCCCTCACGGGATTGTCGACTGCTGGCAAGGGGTCCCGGACTACAAGAGGGCACAGGCTGGGCTGAGGAACACCACCCTCCCCCCCCAGTGCATGACTGGGCCTCTAGTTTACATATATATTCATATTTGTGTATATATTCATATTTATGTAAATATATATACATATATATGTTTTAAAATTAAGAGGTCATTTGTATTTCATTTGATGAAGAAAACATTTTTTTAAGAAAGGTTAAAGTATTATAACTTGCTTATAAGGCTTCCCAAAAGACATGAAAAAGAATTCTACATCATTTTATTAGGATATAAGTATATCAACAAATGTACATTAAAAACATTTTTTGACAAGGTGAATGTGCTCATTCCCTACCTCTTAGGTAATATAATTAAAAACCATCGTCCCACCCTAGTTGGTTTGGCTCAGTAGATAGCCAAGTTAGATTCTGGTCAAGGGCACATGCCTGGGTTGAAGGCTTGATCCCCAGTAAGGGGTGTGCAAGAGGCAGCCAATCAGATTCTCTCTCATCATTGATGTTTCTATCTCTCCCTTTCCCTTCCTCTCTGAAATCAATAAAAATATTTTTTTATAAAAGACTATATTCTTTAAAAAAACAACACACAAATAAAACCTTCATCCCTAAAGACAGGGACTGTCTCATCCAATTATCTTAAAATATAATAAAATGCAAGAAAACAAGAAGTCATTAGAGGAATGAAAATACTAAAATGGCTGATGTAATCCTTAAAGTAAATGGCAAAGACCAAAATTTGAATAGATGCATTGACCATCAAATAGAAATGTGGGTGGGGTCCAGGCGGCCAGAGGTGGTGATGTCAGTGAAGTTGCATGGAAATTGATGGGCTTTCATGGTGGAGTCCCCTTTGTCAGGAAAGAACTGAGGAAGAATAAATCCTTAAACCTGACCTTGAAAGTAAAGTAACCAATCTAGAAAAGGGGGCTCTAGCTCTGAGAATAAGTAGTACCCCCAAGGGCTGATAAGAATCAGATGGTATACATGCCAACCACATTAAACCATTCAGATTATGAATTTATCACTACTTAATGAGATAATTCAGCTTGCCTTGGTAATACTTTAGAATATTAAAAAACCAAACCCAAGAGAATGGGTGTTACCTACTGCCCTAATTTATGGTCCCATGTGTCCTCTTAGGAACACAAAAGGTGAGTTACTACATGATGAAGATCTTCCTCCAAACCCTAGACATTTTGACAAATACTCATCTACAGATGAGGATCATATATGGATTTAAAATACCTATCTAGAATATGAAGATGTTGTCATGGAGATGTCAAATGACTTTCAAAATGCTTGTCAAGATCAGAATCCAGAGCCGAAACCGGTTTGGCTCAGTGGACAGAGCGTCGGCCTGCAGACTGAAAGGTCCCAGGCTCGATTCCGGTCAAGGGCATGTACCTGGGTTGCGGGCACATCCCTAGTAGGAGATGTGCAGGAGGCAGCTGATCAATGTTTCTCTCTCATCGATGTTTCTAACTCTGTATCTCTCTCCCTTCCTCTCTGTAAAAAATCAATAAAATATATTTTTTTAAAAAAATCAGAATCCAGATCTTTAGAATAAGAATGTTAAAGGTGTTGAGGGAGAAAGGGAGGGAGGGTAAAATTAATGGATTTGAAAGCACTGGGACTCCCGGGAGCTAGTCTGCGAATACACCAGTGCCTCTCCAAGACGAGGACATGGGATAGCATTTCCAAAATGCTACGGCCATGGAAACTTCATTGCACGGAACCCCCATAGGAGTAATGTTTTACAAAAAGTACTTTGGCACATCATCTGGGCCACAACGTCCCATATATGTGTTCAATATACATTCCTAAACCCAAAGCAGCAGGCTCTCTAGAGGCCATAACTCCTAGGGAACGTAAACACTAAGCGTCCTCAAGGACTCGCAATCGAGCATGTAAAATCAGGAAGGGTCTCCAGACTGCTAGCCACAGGTTAAGCTGAAACAGTTTCAAGAAGCAGGCCAGTCCACAATTTATACTTACAAAAGAGAACTTTCCAAATCTCAAAACCCTGCATCATACAGATATTGTACTGAAGCACCATTCAGTAGAATAGAGGGGCACCACAGAGAGATCTGAAATTCACCCTCCCTTCTTTGCAGTAAAGCAAGTTGGCATCATGCCCCCTCTTTCTCATAGGAGGACTCCAACACGGAGAAAGCTGGCAGAGCAGGGACCTCCTGAGGGTGACTGTGTGCTCCCTTTTCCCAGCCAGTTCCAGCCTCTGCACCTTTGAAACGCTCTTTTCCCTTCACCTGTACTTCCCCTCACCTACGCTGCCTCACTAAACCTTTGCCCTGCTTGGTTACTTAATTATTTCATATATCCATTTCTACCTTTCCAAAAAAAATTATTTCAAGAACCTGATGACAAAAATCACACACTTCTTTTTTTGGTTCCATCCTAGTGCCTAGCTTAGGGCCAAGCTTTTATGAAATACTTGCTACAATTGTTATATCTAAATAACATGACTACAAGAGATTTTGCTTATCACTTATATTTGAACAAAATTCTATTTCTATGTCCTGAGAAATTAGACTCTCATTTGAGGTCCCTGATTCTGTTTCATTATTATTATTATTGGTTTACTTTTAAATAACAATACAGGTTCTGTCTCTAAGACGCTGCTCTCTTAAAAGTTGAAGAAGCTGCAGGAAGAAGGGAAATTGGAGACTTAACTGAGACCTTAGGAGAAGTGCTGATGTTACTAGAAATAAGGTTCCAGAGTGTGCTGTCCAATAGCCACATGTGGCTATTAGCTGTACCAAATTCATATGTGGCGTAATATATGCACTGGAGTTCAAAGACTTACTATAAAACAGAATGCAAAACATCTCAATAATTTTCAATACTGAGGATCGATTAAAAAAACTTTTGGATATGCTGGATTAAACAAAATATACTATCAAAGTCCATTTTACCTGTTTCTTTTGATGTTTTCATGTGACTACTAGAAAAGTTAAAATCACTTATGTGGCTCACAATACATTTCTACTGAGTGTTGCTCCAGGGTTTTGAGCACCCAAAACTAAAACATGGTCCAGGAAAAAAGAATGGTCCAAATATTAAATGTGGCCACTAACTTATAAAAAAAAACAACTTTCTTTTTTTAAAAGATCAGAGTGTTAAAAAAACAAACAATAAAGTTGAAAACAAACTGTCTTTGAAGATGAAACCATGATACTAAATCTTTGATCAAACGCAATAGCTGCATTCCATCATTGGCTTTGAGAATAGAAGAGGATGTGAAAACGGACATTTCCACCAAGACCACAGATAGCACATTCTAAATCAAGTGTGACGCTGCGATTGGAATTTGCAAAGGGGGAGATGACAATCTGATCACAAGGCTCTTAAATCTCGTGCGCACCAAGAGTGTCAAAGTGTCTGAGGCTGCAAGAGATGGGTAGCGGGTTCTTGGGCGAGAGCTGAGCTATCACTAGCTCTCTCTCTGAGAAACTGGGGGGAGACCACATTATGATGGCGAGTCGTGAGGGCGGCTTCCAGGAGGCTGCTCAGAACCCAGGATATATAACCCTGAAGCCTGCAGGACACTGGGGACTGTCTAATGATGGAAACTGGCTGCCCTGCCCAGCTGACATGGCTCAGTGGCTGAGCATCGACCTATGAACCAGGGGTGGGCAAACTTTTTGACTCGAGGGCCACAATGGATTCTTAAACTGGACCGGAGGGCCGGAACCAAAGCATGGATGGAGTGTTTGTGTGAACTAATATAAATTCAAAGTAAACATCATTACATAAAAGGGTACGGTCCTTTTTTTTTTTTTTTTTTTTTTTTTTTTAGTTTTATTCATTTCAAACGGGCCGGATCCGGCCTGCGGGCCGTAGTTTGCCCACAGCTGAACTAGAAGGTCGTGGTTCGATTCTCAGTCAGGGCACATGCCTGGATTGTGGGCTCGATCCCCAGTGTGGGGTGTGCAGGAGGCAGCCGATCAATGATTCTCATTCTCTCTCTCTCTCTCTCTCTCTCTCTCTCTCTCTCTCTCTCTCTCTCTCTCTTCCCCTTCCTCTCTAAAATCAATTTTAAAAATATATTTTTTTAAAGAAAGAAACTGACTCCCCTGATGCTGACATGGTTCTAGGGAGAGGCTACTACTGTCAAAGTCGGTTTCTATTCCAGAAATTTATTGTGGCAAAAAATGCAAGTGTGTTTTCTGCCAGCTAGTGGTGGGCCCCTGCCAGGGAAAGCTGGTGTGGAGTGAACTTAGATCCTTCCTCAGAGGACCGCCTGGAGCAGCAAAGAGGCTTCAAATGGCCAGAGGTACCACTGGACGAAAGAAACTGTAAACAACCAAGAACTTAGATATATGTGCTCACTTTAACCCACAGGGAAGAAATTCTGAAAGGGACAAAGAAATTTCATCCACCAACAGAGGGAACATGAGCCCGCGAGAGGGACAGAGCGGGGACAGGGCAACTGCTTCATCACAGCATCCCACCAGTCCTGCGTCTTCATGCCAGGCATGTGCAGCCTCGAGGGGCATGGTAGCATATGCTCCCTGTGTGCACACAGTGACTCAACTGCGAAAACTGAATGTCTATGTCAACAGATGTGGTTTCTGCAGCTATTCTAGGACAATCAAGTTTATTCAATGACCCACCACCTGCCGAGTGCTGCCATACCACTTCAGACGCATGGTAACATTTAGGGCATTCTGCCGTTGCTCTCTGCACACTGGTATTTAGTTTCCATTTAGACTAAATACCAAAAGTGAGGCTCACAGAGGGCTCCAATATACTTTAGGAACAACAGTGTATATTGCTGGTTACCTTTAAGGGAAACAAGATGCCTAGCTCACAGAGCCCTGCCTGCCAAAAGCACTCTTGAGAACAGAAGATGGCCTGCGGCATTTACACTAGGAACTTCGGTGACAGCCACCTAAAATTTAACATTATGTAAAATTAGTGTCAGAAATGCAGCTCTATAAAACTCACAGAGAGAGAGAGAGAGAGAGAGAGAGAGAGAGAGAGAGAGAGATGCATTTCATTCATTAATTCATTCCAGAAAAAAGCTCCAGGGAAAAAAGCATGAGAAAACCAGGCCCTGATTCTATGAAGCACCTTAGACAGGCCTCTGTGAGAAGGTCACGTTTCTAGCTCCTTTTTATGAGGAAAATGTATCTGAAATGCACGACCTGGTTATGTATTGGGACCGTTATATGTTAGTCCTTTCCATTCATTAGATACGATACAATGCAGCTTTTCTGGATTCACAAAATAAATGCTTATCAATTGTTTAAGGATTGTTGTTTTTTTTTATAATTGTTCAATGAAATCATTTAAAAAAGCTGTGCAAAATTACCAGTTTTTTATCATCAGGGAAACTAAATTATGATAAAGACAGTTTCTTATATACCAACTGCACATATGAGGATATAGATTTAAAAAACAACAACAACAAACACACATCTTTTCCACCTCCGTTAACACTGCAATTCCAAAAAGGAGTCAAGTATAAGGAAGGAAGGCTTAGTTCCCCTTCCACTGTCTGCTTCTCTGACAGAGAGAGAATTATGGCAATACTTTCATTTTTATTCTACTCCACATTTGCCCCATTGTTCTTTTTCTTAAAGCAATCATTTCAACAATGCTTTCCCTTAGGCTTTAGCCACGGAGAGCCCGCAGAACAGCCAACAGACATTCTTGATTTGGCAACAACCCAATGATTGTCTTCACAGTTTAGACTTGGGTAGGAATTTAACACTGAACGAATGCATCGGAATTTAGGAGGCTCCGTGTCCATGCTTACACTCAGCAGCACGCATGAGGACCGCCAGATGGAGGAATCAGAGAAAACGTTTTGTTATGCGCATTCATGCTTCCAAAAGGCTTCCTCCTCCGGTTCACAGAAAGTTTGCCATGAAACATTAATCCACTTCCATGTGCTGCAAGAGCCATGCAAGACAATCCTTTTCGCTGCTTTTTAACGAGTCAGTTTTTGACCCCAAACAACTAAAGTGCTTGACTATACACTGATGTCATTAGAGCTGACACTATTTTGTTTCTAAAACTCAAATGCCTCCCAGAAAGAGAAGGAAAAATGGTCATGTGCTCATTTTAATGTATTGCTGACTCTATAAAAGTAATTCTCCAAAAAGTGGCTCAAAATATGGTTTGAACAGTCCTATATAATAAAAGGCTAATATGCAAATCGACCAAATGCACTGACCACCAGGGGGCAGATGCTCAATGCAGGAGCTGCCCCCTGGTGGTCAGTACTCTCCCACAGGGGGTGTGCCACTCGGCCAGAAGCTGGGCTTACAGCTGGTGAGCACAGCAGTGGTAGCAGGAGCCTCTCCAGCCTCTGCAGCAGTCGGACATCCCCTGAGGGCTCCTGGACTGAGAGAGGGCTCAGGCCAGGCTGAGAGACCCCCTCTCCCTCCAGTGCACCAATTTTGTGCACCGGGCCTCTAGTTGTAATATAACAATAGAACCTTCCATGGTACCTACACTGAATGGCAATATTCATTTTGTATGTCTACATTTAGGAATGTTGGTTCAGTCCTTCAGAGTCCATTGATTTATATACTGTGAACAGACAGGAATCACCCTCTTTCCATGAGTGGATTATCTTTAAAATATCAAAATCAGCCTGGCCGGCTTGACTCAGTGGTTGATTGTTGACCTATGAACCAAGAGGTAACAGTTTGATTCCAAGTCAGGGCATGTGCCTGGGTTGCAGGCTCGATCCCCAGTGTGAAGCCTGTAGGAGGCAGCCCATCAATAATTCTCCCTCATCACTGATGTTTCTATCACTCTCTCCCTCTCTTTTCCTCTCTGAAATCAATAAAAATTATATTTTAAATATATAAAAATCAATAAAATAGAAAAATATTCCAAAACCCTGCATTAGATGTACTTGAGCAATATTCAAGGCCCCTCCCTTTCCTTCGGCTTTAAACTTATTTATCAGCAACTTAATTCAACTCTCCACCCAACTAGACAAATTTCTTGAAGGGCTTTTAAAAAAATATGACTTCCATTTAAAAACTCATCGTTCTACATTTCTTCCTCTGTTCCTCAGAAAATTCTCTGCATTACTAATGGCACCTTCCCAGTGATATCCAACTGTAGCACAGCAATCCCATGCACAGGCTTATGAGACAAACTGGCTGGGTTCAGCTTTTGATTGCACCACTTACAAGCTGTCTGACCTTGGGCAAGCTATTTGACCTCTGTCTGTCTCTGTTTACACCTCTATAAAATGGGACTCATGATAGGACTTTTCTCATAAAGTTGCTGCAAATCCCCAAAGTACAGCATTCAGCACACTCCCTGGCACACTCTAAGTACCCAGTACACATCACCTGCTATATCAAGGGCCTCTTTGTGATTTTCATTCTTTCTTGACCCTTTGACGAGTGAAACAATTGCCAAGCGATTTCTTGAACTCCTTCTTGACTTGAGTTTCTTTAACCTAGTGCCCTCCTGGGTCTCTTGCTTCTCTTTGTGTTTTCTCAGCGTCTTTCTTTTATTGTCTTCTTCCTCAAGCTTATTCATCATTATCCCTCCCCACTTCCAAGTTCAGGTCTATCACCATCATTCTCCCTTTATTCATTACCTTGAGAAGTTTCATTCACTACATGATTCACTGTGTTTAATATAAGAGAATTTAACAGGATTTTAAATGGCTTGCATTCTGAGGCAAGATGGCAAGAGAAAGTGTGATTCCACACAGTCTGTTGACAGTAGCTATGGCAATAAACAACTAGCTCATCTTATCATTGCCAAAACAGACACTGACTTCATTTCAATACTAATAACAACTGCTAACATACTGTACCACAGAGCTTAGGAAATGATCAGTTTTACTGGTTACTCAAGACCCAAGCAGAAAGAAGGTAAAAATGGTGAGGGAGGGAGGAAAGAGCAATCAGGAAAACCATACATTTACAGAAAATGTAAATTTATAGAAAATAATTATAAGATGAAGAACAATGAAAGAAACTTAGGATATAAAAGAAGATACAAGAGATTCTATCTTTGATAGAGAATATAGCAGGGAGTGGGAAATGCCAGTGCTCACAAGGGCTAAGAAGCAAGCTAAATAAATGAAGTGGGCAGGATGATAATAGGGAGTGGTGGAGGTTGTGGTAAACCGAAGAATGTAACTAAAGGCATTCGCATTCAGAAAAGTAAACATTGCAAGCCAAACAAGTCACAGGCCTTTACTTTTCTTCCTCTAGTGCAGTGATAGGAATTAGTGTCATTGTTACCAGCCCAACGAGGCTGACTAGCCAAGAAATGTTTTCAAAAACATATTTATTTTACTGGCTAAAAGCTGCAAGTAAGACAAATTTACTTTATAATCTGATTGCATTTGTTGAGTGAATTGTTATGATTCATAATTCAAACGTGCATCTACTGCTCCTCTCCATCACAGACCAAACCACTATGTCCGTGAATTAAGATTCACTTATTGCCTTAAAGTGAGCCAAATCCTTCCCAAGTCATTTCCAAAGGGTACTCCACACTTGTATCGGCTCCCTAAGGCACTTAGAGGTACATAAAAGTTCCAAGATTTCCCAGGGACAAAGCTGCTTATTCTAAGAAGGACTTGTTACTGACATTTTAAGTGTTCCTTTCATGTGCATTACATCAGGACAGGAAGTTGTTTATTTGTTTGTTTATTTGTGTATTGCCACTTGCTTTGGACCAAAACACACCTTCTTTTTCTGCATCCTTGTCAATTGAAAAATAACAGTCTTGTGACCCTAAAAATATCACACTTGTGAAAGATGGGGCTGAATTCAATTAGGCATCAACAGTGTAAACTGTGCTGACAATAAACCCAATGAAAAATATCCAGAACTGTCCCAGTGAGAAAACAGCAATTACTTCCAGGAGATACGTATTCGGGTCTGATAATCATATCTCCAGGTTTCCCGGTGCTTTAAAATAAGTCCCGTTCAACATGCATTGGCCGTGTGCCACGCATCAGTAGGAATTAAAAAGATGAAACCATAGTTGCTGCCGAAGAGCTTACTCTCTAGTGGGGGAGGTGGACAGGGACACCCACTTGGGTACCATGGTGATGTCCCGACGAGAGGCATGGAGAGCGAGCTAAGGAAGGATGCGAAGGAGCACCAGCCCCAGCCTCCGGGAAGGAAGAGAGGGAATTAGTAAAGCCTTCCTGAAAGTTCATTTTTAAAAATAAAAAGTCACATCCCAATTAAAACATAATACAACTAGCCTAGGCAGTTTAAACTAGCCTAGGTAATAAATGAGGTAATCAGGACACTACCCAACACAGAAGTCACACAGACACTTCCCTACACTTCCAGATGTATTTGTCCTGACTCTGTCCTACATATTCGGTAATGATTCCTGAAATCACAAATGTACATTTGAGTAAAAGGATATATTGCCTCTAATTTTTGTAAAGAGGTAAGCAGATAAGTTTCCCATGAGCAGAAAACTGAAAATTCTATTAAGGGAAATACAATTCTAGAATCCAAAAGACTCCCCCTCTCCTGTGCACGGAAGGAAATTATACCCATGTATCACCTCTCCCGTTGAAGGTCTGGGACTGCGCATTCAGGGGTGGAACAGGCAAAAGTAATGATTAAAGAGAGCCCACCTTCTATCCCCCCATCTCAACTACTGCAAATGCCTGAAAATCTGCCGTTTAGGGACTAATTTTATTTCGATACTGCAAAGACCCCACACCTCAGTGCAAATTTCAGGGGAGGTGACCGAAATGCTCTCCAAAAGTTGGAGAAACCCCTGAGTAATATGCCAGTTTTAATTAGTAGTTTAGTAACGTAACCTTTTCATTTCATTCCTTAATCTTGGTAGAAAATCAAGTCTTTAAAGACATAACTATGGGATGGTTAAACACCACATCCTCTTTATTTTAGATTGGGTTATTATCAATACCAGAACTATGGGCATCAATATCCTTTGCTGCAAATTATTAATCACTTTCTTAGATGTAAAATAGCCTACAATTTCATTATGTTAGTGATTTTTTTTCTAAAACAAATTGAACCTCGTATTACCATTGCAGAATTATTTTCACATACCACTTTCTCAATTTACACATTAACAATTTTAATCTCAACAAGTTAAATCCTACAACATCTTCACTGAGTAAATAATGAGGCTATAGTGATACTACCTAATCAAAATATTTATCTTTATTACTCTGGATACCATTAGAAAAATATTAGCTCCAAATCAATAAAAATACATCTGTGCAAGTTGTAAAAAGAAACGGTTTTAAGAAGGGCTTCCAACATGGTACCAAATGCAACATAAAGGCCAAGAGGCCACGATGCATCCATCACACATCAATACCACACAATGGTTTATAAATAGAGATACAATGTTATTTATCAGTAATCATAGTAATTGACCTAGAGTTACTTGCTAAAATATGTATTGTTGCTTTATCAACAAATAACTCAATTTAAATAAACTTGTAAAAATAGAAACAGAGAACAATTTCTCACATACCACTCTCTGCTCTTTGTTTTAAAATAACATATATTCAATATCTACTACTGAATCTTCACTTTCCATCTTCGAATGAAAAGATCTTTCACAACATTGGATACAAGTGATGATGCAGTTTAAAAAGTTTATGAGTATTTTTCAATGAATACTTTTCATGAGTACAGTATTTTTGTAGTTTTGTATGAAATAAACCCTCTAAACCAGAAATGGGGAACCTTTTTCCTGCCAAGGGCCATTTGGATATTTATAACATCATTTGTGGACCATACAGAATTATCAACTTAAAAATTAGCCTGCTGTATTTGGTCTAACATTTAATTAACTCAACCCCGAATGCCTTGGCAGGGCCAGACCAAATGATTTCTCGGGCCTTATTTGACCCACATGTTCCCCACCTCTGGTCTAAACCTTCACTATAAAACTGGGAACGATAAGAAAATGGCTATGAATGTGGAGACAAAATGATCAAAAATACCATAGTTCCGAGGATGGGAAGGAGACTCAAGCACATTACACATCTCCACACAGCTGCATTTATAGGTAAAACATTTGCTTTTATTAGGAGCAGGAGTAAGCATTAGGCTTGAACACAGAAAATTCACATTCAAATTAAAGCTTATTATTATGTATGCAACCTTCTCAGATGCAAAAGTGAGGATGGTGACACCCTTCAGCAGGTGCAGAGTGCTGGAAAGCCGCACACTGCCGTGGCAGACGCGCGATATTTCTACAGTGGATTCTGAATGTTGAGCATCTGTGCCACTACAGCCTCCAACAGGTCCTAATAGATCTTTAGGTGTGTTTTTCTTCATCCTAAATTTTCCCCTTTCTATACAGATGTTCTGTTTAGAACCATTTTTCTACTTTACTAGGATAATAATGAGCTCAATATGGAAAATTCTCCTTCTTCTACCTTGATGCCAACTGGAACTTATGCTCACTCTGGAGTCCTGACTCCATTGGAAAGAATAACTGAATGACATAAACAGATTTAGAACCACTGTCTTATCATCCTAGGATCCTTTCCAGTGACAATTTGGAAAGCCCCTCAACATTCAGCCAACGTCATGAAGCAGCAGCACAAATCCAATGTGTATTTAAATCAATAACAGCCATAGCCACCAGAACATCTGTATACCAATTCATTTTTTACAAATTACCTCTTTCACACTGGGGTCCAGTAAAGCCGTAAGTGCACGCACATCGGTTTGGAGCCACACACCTGCCTCCGTTGAGACAGCCACTTTCACAGACAGCTGGAAAACAAGGAGAGAGGAGCTGAGAGGTCTTCTAATGCTAATGAAATAACAATTTCTGCCCCCTGAAAGGACAACAATAAAAAAAAATCTAAATAATCACTGTGGTATGTGTTACTCTACAGTTCTAGCTCCACCATGTCCCTCTGTCAACTCTTAGATAAAACTGCCTGGGTAGGTGAGTTTGTACCTGTGTTAACTCTGGCAGTTTCATTCCAGGAAGCATAGGGGCAATGCTTTCAGTTCTGCATCTAAAATGGTGCTTTATAAAAGGCATCACTGAACTCAAAGATACACAGAACGTTTTGAGGGTTGCCAGAAGGGAGGGGGATTTAGGGGGTGGGTTAAAAGGGGGAAGGGATTAAGACATACAAATCGCCAATTATAAAAACAGCCATGGGGATGTAAAGTACAACAGAGGGAACACAACGAATAACCTTGTAGTAAGTAGGTATGGTATCAGATGGGTACTAGACTTACCGGAGGAATCACTTCATAGGTTACATAAATGTCTAATCACTGCTGTACTTGAAATTCAAAGGAAGCCAGGGCTATTGTTATAGTAAATGAGTTAACACATGCAGAATCTGAAATGTGCCTAGCACAGAGTAAGTCACTCAACAGATGAATGATATTGTTCTGGTTGTTTGTTGTTATCTCACTCCCCTTCCTGGCTCTACTTTGGGCAAAAACATGGTATGCATAAATATCCTCAAAACCTGGCCCATGACTTCCATTCCATGCAATATCTCCATTCCCATAACTCCCCTTAGCACAGAAGCTCTAGCAACACCAAAGCACCCACCATGTTCAACAGCCCATGCTCTGTCATGCTCCAGTACTGTGGCCCATGCTGGCCATCTGCCTAGAAGGCCCATCTCCCATCATCTGACAACTGAACTCCTAGCTGACCCTCAAGACTCAGCTGAAGGGTGTCCCACACTGGGGAGGCTATCCCCCTTTTCTCTCGCCAATTGGAAACAACATGAATAAAAGCTCATCCTTAAGAATTCATCCATGTAATTCATCTATGTAATGAAATTCAGCCATTAAATGTATTTTTAAATGTTTAATAACATGGAATATACTTCTAATAAAATATTTAGGGAAAAAGTAGTATGAAAAAGTATGCATAGGATAAGATCTCATGTACCAAATATGCATTAAAAGACTAAGGGATATCTGAAATGATGGGTTATGGATAATTTTATTTTTTACATTTTTGAACTGTTCCAAATTTTTGCAGGATATATATCTTTATCTCGGTGTAATAAAAAAACACAAGTTTTTGAAAAGGAATTTTTTTCTTCTGAAAAGCACAAGGACTAATAAAGGAGCAAACACACAATGAACTGTTCGTGAATGAACCAACAAACTGAACACCATGTGATACCTATTAGAGTAGCAGAATCTAGACTAGGAAATTAGAGAGATGCAAATACCATTGATCAAGATAAAGGACACGTTTGAGGAGAAATATGAGATTGATTTCTTTATTTGAAATGCTCCTTGAAAATTCAGGTGGACAGGGTCAGTGATCAAATGGAAGGTATACAGCTGGAATGAATAACAATTCTGCACCTGTGGTGGTGACTGTAAACCGAAGGGATAAGGAAAAGTGGGCTGGTGAAGACAAATGAGAGGAAAATGAATCAAACTATCCATTCCCAAGGTTCCTATCAGAAATTTGGTGCTTAGTGTGCTGGGTAAATGACCTGTTCACCAATAAGCCACTGGACGTCTATGAAAATGTCATGTCCCAGGTAATCAAAGAAAATCCATTGGTGCTTATCTCTGTATTCTTTTGGCCTATATATCTGCCTACATGTCTATCTACATGGATTAACATCTAGAATACTTACAGCTATGGTTTACTTACGTTGTCCACAGTGAGTCCCTATGTATCCTTTCTGGCATATACAGTGATCATCGCTGCAGCTACCTCCATTCATACAGCGAATATTACAGTGTTGGACTTGAAAAGGAAAAAGAAAAGAAGAATGCTTTAGTTTAACAATCTAAGTACATAGATTGCAACAGTTCACAGAAGTTGATTTGCAGTGATTTAAAGAGAAAATAAAATTATTTATCAAGATTCATATATTTATTCAGAAGTAACCTAATTGGCAATGATAAACATGTTATTGTTTGTATGTATAAAATAATTTACAGTGCAATGTAATTGTTTCTTTGATATTTAATCATGCTAAACGACTTCCCTAATTTAGCAGAACTTACCGCTTAATATCATTTCTGTAATTTGTACCAAGAAAGTAGTGTTTTGAGTAACCATATGAGGCAAGATTACCACGGCAATAATTTTTATTTTAAAAGATTTAGAATTCCAGATAGGTGCCCAGGAAAACAGTCAGAGTGAGAAAGTTCCATGGAACTTCTTTGTTAAAAGAAGTTTTGGCGACAACAAGAAAGAAGGGGAAAACCCTTCAACAGCATTGAGTCACAAGACTTCTGATAATGAAGGCCTGCCAGACTTGGCTCAGAAAGAGCTGCTTGCTTCAACTGTAACCTTAAACCAAATAAGACCTGCAGTGTTTGAAATTCATTCTTCATCACATTGTCACCTACAGGAGTGGGGGCTTCAGGGCCCAGGGCAGAAAGACCGCAGGCAGGCAAGCAGACCTGAGAGAAAGCTGGAGTAAAAGGCGCCTATGAGCACGATGGCAAGTCGTGGGCTCTCGTTTCTCTAGAGTTTAGGCTGTCTCTATTGCAATCATGCAGGCATGCTAAGAACTCTTTCAAAATCCAAGGCTGTTCCTGAGGCCTCCAGAAACAGTAACTACTCTACTTGGAAAAGACTGAGGCTTGCTTGAATCCATCATCAATCCTCGGTGACACATCCCTATACAAGGAGGCCAGGCCAGGCATGGGAAGTCTGCCTTACTCTGCCCTGTCCTCAAAGTGGTGGGAGTAAATTTCTAGAGAAAAAGGCGCAACAGTTTTACATCGATAAACCTCAGAGGGAAGGTAGGGGAGGGTAGGGGTAAGGGGGAGAGATCAACCAAAGGACTTATATGCATGCATATAAGCATAACCAATGGATACAGATACCAAGGGGGTGAAGGCATGAGTGGGGCTTGGGGGAGCAAGGGGAGATAAGGACACATATGTAATAGCTTAATCAATAAAGAAAAAATTAAAAAATCATTACATTAAAGAATTTTAACAAGGGGGGTAGGGAAGAAGAGAATCCTTCTTCTGTGCAAGAGCAGACATCAGGGGCTATGCTCCTTCTTCTGCTCAGTCTTCCTGGAGCATGAAAGCCAAATCTTCTCCCAGGAGCAGAAAGAAGACTCCAGCAGCCTTGTGAGGATCAAAACACAGCTGCTGACTCCAGGAGAAAGGACCATTTCATCAGGAGCTACACAAATCTCAGCATGACAACAGGGAAAGGAAGGGGCCAGAACTCAACACTTGCTATGCCCTCACAGAGCACCAAAGAGTGAAGTCACATTGAAAGTGATGCACCTTTGCAAGAACATGTCACACACTGACCGAAACACCATCAAAGGCTCACTCTCTCTACTGTATGAAGAACAACCTCCATCTCTCAGCATCAAAGCCCTCCTCAGGAAGGCCCCATGTGCCTTTCAGGCTCCTTTGCAAATTCCTAATATGTCCTATGACTCAGTCCCCGATCTCCGTATCAATCATTCATTCACTCAACAAATATTTCCGAGTGCCTACTATATACCGGACAAAATGCCAGGCACTTTGTTTGCACTGGTCTCTTCGTGGACTCTCCTCTTTAACCTGTCTATTTGTCCCTTGAGCCTAACTTTCCACCCCAAACAGAAAGCATACACAGTTCTCACAAAATCTGAAATCCCACCTATCTCCAATACCCACTGCAAACATCTCTTTTCTCCTATGACATTTCCTCATTTATATTCTCTCCTCCCTCCCCTTCTTTCCCTCTGACTCCAGAGTACCTTAATCTTGTCTTTTGAAATGTATATTATGTCACCAAACCTATTTTTTAAAATTATTTCTCCCATCCTCAGCCCATTTGTCTGAGAGCTTCTTGAAAGTAGGAAGCATCATGATCATTAATTATACCCCCGTAAGTGCTCAGAGTAGCCCTAGCCTACTTGTCGATGCTGTAAAAACTTTATTAAAACTGCCCAGCCAGTGTGGTTCAGTGGTTGAGCATTAACCTATGAAATAGGAGGTCACAGTTTGATTCCCAGGCAGGGCACATGCCCGGGTTGCGGGCTCAATCCCCAGTAGGGGACATGTACAGGCAGCCAATCAATGATTCTCTCTCACTGATGTTTCTATCTCCCTCTCCCTGTCCCTTCTTCTCTGAAATAAATAAAAACATATATTTTTAAAAAAAACTTTACTAAATTAACACCTATTTATGTAAATCGTGCTACCTGATAATGATATCAAGAGCTATGCTAAAAAGCTGAGACTGGGGATTTGCCCATTGTGTCCTAAGCACTTATACAGCCCCGAGTACTTTGCTGTTAAAAATATTTTTATCTTTATTTCCCCGTGTGTAAAAGCAGAAATAACTCCTTTGTTGAAGAATCATTATAGAAGTCAAGCAACCCAGGAAACTGATTAAAACAAACTGTTATTTTAGGCTCCTATATTTCCATTAAAACGTCTCAGCCAAAATGCTTTTAACTAAAAAAACTATCTGCAAGTACACAGAGGAAATGATTCGGTGAAAAATTTGGATAGTATTCTAAGTAGGTCAGGAAAAGGTGTATAGTTGCTTTAAAATTTGAAGTTAAACTTAGCTCCATCCTATCTTAGCAAAACAGCGAGGACTGGGAAAGGCACAGGAAATGATGTCATCTGTCAAGCAGCAGAGGAACTCAACCCACAAACTGATTTCAATTAAAGTGGCTCATGCCAAAAGCTAATTTCCATTCCCACATGAGCAGCAAAGCCATTTAGCTACTTTGAGATAAAAAGGCTAACAGCAGATTAAATAGTGACTTTACATTATTTGTTCAAATTAGAAACTAGAATTAATTCTTCTTTTGAGGAAGAATGAGAAGTTTATATTTAAATATAACAAATATAATAAAAAACCTCTCTCATATGCTTTTATATATTTTCTGCCCTGTCTTTCAAGTGAACTTTTTCCAGCATGAAATATTCTTTCTCCTTTAAATTATAAAAGAACTTGGTCGGACTTGTGAAACACTAAAGTATGGTGAGTCCAATGGTCCAAATAAACCAATGAGCCATGAGTCCTTGGCCCAGGGGAGCAAGCTCATCAACAGAGAGTAGATCTTAATCACACCTGCTTTGCCACAAATATGTTTACCAAAGAAACTGCATTCTCTTTTAAATATATTTTTATTAATTTCAGAGATGAAGGAAGAGGGAAAGAGAGATAGAAACATCAATGATGAGAGAGAATCATTGATCGGCCTCCCCCTGCACGCTCCCCACCGGGGACCAAGCCCGCAACCCAGGCATGTGCCATTGACCAGAACTGAACCTGGAACCCTTCAGTCCACAGGTCGACGCTCTATCCACTGAGCCAAACGGGACAGGGCAGAAACTGCATTCTATGTGTGTCTCAGATCTCGAGGGGAGAGCAGGCACCCAGGACCTCACTGCACAACAGGAACAGTTTAGGGAGTATATGCACACCAATTGACTGTATTTTTTATTGAGTTCTA
The DNA here is from genome assembly GCF_014108235.1 of Myotis myotis. Classification (NCBI taxonomy): domain Eukaryota; kingdom Metazoa; phylum Chordata; class Mammalia; order Chiroptera; family Vespertilionidae; genus Myotis; species Myotis myotis. The sequence continues at coordinate 166,054,156 of NW_023416313.1, forward strand.
CCATTGATGCATATTCTAAATTTACTCTGATGTGAACAAGAATTCCAGATGTCTGGCAATTTGGAGACCAAGTTCTGTGTCTCTACAAATGGCAACTGAAAAATAATAGCTCTACTTAAAACCATTAAGATGCTCTAAATTTATCGGATGCTCTAAGTACCAAGTGTTGGTGTGCAGGCTGCCACCTGAGGTTCATGAGGCCCAGTGAGGATTTCCCCCTGAAGATGGAATTAACCTATATCCATGTAGCATCCCAATGAGTTTCATGTTTGTTCCAGATTTCAGTCATCCCACACTTATTGAATGCCTTCCATTTGACAGGCATCAGGAGGAGTAGAAGAAACTTTCTTTAGATCATGTCCAGTACAAATTAATTCTTAAAATAACCAATCAAAAGAGAACAATGTGAGCACACTACTGGAACAAGATATGCCGGGCTGGCACTAAGGTCTAAATACCCAGGTAACGATTTTCTTTGGGATGCATTAGGTTGGAAATGATTCCAAAACCTGCCATTATCTTGGCAGGCACAGGGGCAGACAGAACACTGGGAGCAATTTGCAAATAAGTATGTGTATGGGCAAGCAGGTGATTTTAATTTAGGAACTAGGAAAAGCACAAGACAGACAAATCAAACAATTGGACGGACTTCTTGACTCTCTGCCTGAGACAACAGTCCATAAGGGCAACCAGAATCATTGAAGGACAAAAAAAATTTTCACAGGAAGAGATAACAGCAATAACATTTTCCTTAAGTGCATAAATATCCCGTGCTGCCTAAAGACACACCACTCAGAAGAGCAACTCCACTAAAATATCTAAAAAAACAAATAAACCAATAAACCAACAAACTCTCCCTGGCTGTGTTGCTCAGAGGTTAGACCACCAGCCCACTCACCAAAGGGTGGCAGGTTTGACTCCTGGTTAAGGACATGTGCCTGGGTTACAAATTTGATCCCCAGCCCCAGTCGGGGTGCATGCAGGAGGCAACCAATCAATGTGTCTCTCTCACTTCAATGTTTCTCTCTCTCTACTCCATCTATCTCCCCCTCCCTCCCTCCTTTCCATTCTCTCTGAAAAGCAATGGAAAAAATACCCTTAAGTGAGTATTAACAAAACAAAACACACAAAAAACCCAACAACCTACCAGAGCTGGAAAAGGGCCAGAGAAAGGCAAGTTATATGAAAACCATGATAAGGGCACTTCCATAGAGGATAGACTAGAAAGCAAAGAACTGAATTGTGTCTATGGACCAGTCTAAGTAGATTCTACCCACTCCTTTACTCCCTGATCATATAAATCCCACACTTCCCTGAAAAACTGTTCAAAGGGTCACTTCTTCCAGACTAGCTACAGCACCTTCCCGTGCTTGAGGAGTCATTGCAGTTTCACTATGTGGTTGCACCACATTCACTCAGACCCGATAACATGCTGCTCTGGAATTGTTGCCCGGGCCTTATCCTTCTTATACCCTTAGAGGTTGGATTCCTTTTGGGAGTACAAGCACACAAAATTCTCACTGAATCTGAAGTGAATTGAAAATGATAAAATTTAACAAAGTATAAAGATGCCAATACTTCCCAAACCGACATATAGGCTTAATACAATTCCCATCAAATCTTAGAAATATTTTTTGTAGATACAGACAGGATTAATCTAAAATATATATGAAATGGCAAAGGAACTGGAATAGCTAAAATAAAGTTTAAAAAGAAGAAAAAAGTGAAAAGAATTCATCTACTCAATTTTCAAGACATCATAAGGCTATGGTAATTAAGACTGTATGGTATTGGAGAAGGGACAGTGGATCAATTAAATAAAACAGTGAACCCAGACCTACATAGACCTACATAAATATGGTCAACTAATTTTTGACAAAAGTATAAAAGTAATTCAATGGACAAATTCATGGATCAGTCAGCCGTGACAGATCTTTGTGAGAATTAGGATTACTCAGAATCCATTTAGCCTCAGAGACTCGTAGAGTAGAGAAGGGTCCTAAGAAAGTTGGAATTAAAGTCTAAAAAATCCATTGTTATAACCTTGCCTAGCCAACCTTCTCTTTTTACCCTGATGCCTCAATGACTGGTGGGAAGACTCCCAGTAGATTAAGGGAAGCCATGTCCTTAGTATCTAAAGGAATTGTGGACTGGTACTTTGGACCTTCTGGAAATGTAGTTTCTCATTCAGACCACAAAGGAGTCATTTCCAATTTTCACAGGACACTCAAGTCAAAAACAACCTAGAAGAACTGCCTTCCTTTCATTCTTTTAATTTTCCAGTGAGAAAACAAAGGCCTCAGAGGTCCTACAACTCGCCTACACCTCTTTGACACCTGTCACAAACCAAGCATAAAACTTCTAATAGGAAAAATTGGTGAGATTATTTAAATTTACCCCGTTTTCATAGAATCACAAGTAGTGAGTGCAAACATTTCACTGAGCTGGGTTATCCTCTACTAGCAAGAGAGTTAGCAAAGTGATCCATCCACATTTATTGTCTACCACACCGTGGCCAGGAAGTTCTATAGGAAGGTGTGGCTCTTCCCTAGAACATCACTTCAAAAGATCAGAAAGGGGTTCTGATCGTCCCCAGTTACCTTCATGAAAAACATTCTGCCCTCTTTAATTTTGCAAGCTATTTAGAAAATATTAGTTCATGTAAAGTCCAAACCAACAATATTAAAGGCTCCAAATGCCTCAAAGATTCTTATGATCCAAATTCTCCTCCTCACACTATTCTGATCCACAAACTACTCTGTCCAGTGTCCAAGCACCACAGATGAACCCAAACCTCTTTAGAGAACATCACCCAGTAATCTTAAACTTCAATCTCTAGCCTAAATCTGGGCACAAGACTTCACCATTCCTCCCACTTCACTGCTAGCATGAGGTCTACTAGGACCACATTTTCCCTTCTGGTCTTATTAACAGCTGTCTCCACATCTCATGACAGAGATGTCATTACTTGACAGAAATCATTAGCAGCTCACACTATCACTGAAGACCTTTCCAGCTGGCTACTCAGTTTTGCCATCTGGCTTTATTTCCTTCCCCCAGAGGAGTACGGTGTTGTTGGTTGGTTGAAGGACCTATTTGAGAGATGGTTCTATTCCCAGCTTGATATGTGGATTGTTTCCCCAACCCTGAGGCTCTCACTCCTCAGCAGCAGCCTGAGGGCCATCCTGATGAGGCTAGAGACATCCAACATGGTCCTGTGGTGCCAGCTGACCTCTCTGCCTCTTTCTATTTCTCCCACTCAGGTGCCTTTGATATGGCAAATGAACCTTCTGTTGCTTGGAAGACATACATTCAAAACCAAGCTGAGATAAAATAAGAATAATCTATACTCAGTGCAATAAGCAAATGAGTCCCAGCTCAAGGTGGGAATTCTATCCCAATCGGCCTGTGTGTAGTTCTAGGTTTCCATCAGAAACAAATTCTGAGACAATTATTTCAATGTGAGTTGCTTTATTTTAGAAGTAATTTCAGGAAACACTGATAAGAGAGTGGGAAAGGGAGACAAGGAAGAGAAGGAAGCTAATAAAGTACATTATCAAGCCTATTCCTACTGTGTTCAAGTGGGGAACTTCAGGAGACAGTGCAGAATACACCTCACAGTGATGCAAACTGAGAGGCAAGGAAGCGAGGGCACTAACATTCTCCTGTCATTGGTTAAAAGTTGCTTCTGGGGCCATTAACTGTCCCCATTCCCACCCCCAGCCTTTCCATCTTGCCCTGCATGCAGACCTGGCATGCTCCCTAGCCAGGAAAATTTTACAGATGTCTCAGGCACAGTCAACCCATGAAAGCCAAGGTACGTGAGTGGGCACCAAGAGGGTCGACTATCAAGCACTAGTTGCCTTATCCTGTTAACTGGCTTATACGAGTCACACTTAAATGTCAGAACTCTGAGTGGATGATGAACCTTGACTCTGTGGAAGTCTCTAATTGCAGTAAACCAAAGAGAATGAACTTATTTCACAATACATTCCCTTAAAACCTTGTCAAAAACAGAACACACTGTAAGGGGAGTGTCAAGGTGTTGAGGAACATGAACTTCAACTTGTTAACAACCAATAATGACTCACCTCCTTCCAACCACCACCCCCCCATATCTCCTAATTCCCTGCTGAGGACCCCACACTTAAAGAACAAGCAAGCAAAGTTCTGAGGAATGAACTGTAAATATTTGTTTGGCTCACAGAATGAACAAAGTGATAAAATTCTGAAAGGGAAAATATGTTTGTGCTTCAAGATAAATCACCCCCAGAAACTGCAATAATGGCTTCTTGCATTTTCTTCTTGCAAAGGCAGGGGTCTTGAGTTTTTTAAAAAGTGTTTAATCAGATTCATATTTCAGTACCACAAGGAAGAATGCCTAGGTTGAGCCAAAATGTTCATTAAACAACCATTTCATTGAGCATCTTTTATGGTGTTTACATTGGAGATACAAAGATAAATAAGGCAATGGCTACACAGAAGAAGGTCATAATCTTTATATTACTCATAGTAACTATGCCCCATATAGCAATTTCCCTATAAAGAGTAAAGAAGGGAAATGGGAGGCCAGATTAAGCAAAGTCATTCCAAGTATTTTGGGCAAAACAGAGAAGGCAGATGTTCTCGTGAAAAAATGTATTGCAGGCAAGAGAAAAGCCAAATGCAAATTTAGGAGAAAATAGGGCATAACCACATAAAATAATATTATATATAATAACATGTTATACTCACTGGATCTGGAGCCACAGGAAGGAGCTATCTGACCAGATGGGCAAGTGCACATATTCGGCCTAGAACAAAATCCATCCCCACAGGAATGCCGGCAGATGGCTGTGAATAAAACCAGAGGGTGGTTAGCACACGGTTTTAGCGCACACTGACTGATGAGGACCCAGGCCTCAAATGAGAAACCTGGGATCTCCGGCTCCTCCTTAACTCTGTCATCGTGACTTATGGGACCTTAGGCCTCGGGTTTATTCATTTGCAAAACAAATCATTTGGACCAAATAAACTCTGGCTATAAAATTTGGTAACTCCCTTATCCATGTCAGTGGTTCTCAGCCTCTCTTGGCGTATTCCACAGCACTCAGTCTATCCAGGGGCCCAGACATCCTATGAAGGGAAAACAAAAACACAAATCCTGCAGCTAAACATACTTAAATACCTACAAGCATTCTGTTTTTATATCAACATTAAGATTTAATTATACAAAAATTACCACAGTATTCTTGGAAGCCTAGTTTGTCATAAATGCTTAATCTTTAATAATTTTATAAAAATACTGAGGCCCACTGAGCCTCCTTCTCTAGATCAGACCCTGTTCATTGAGAACATACGATCTATGGAGCAGCTCTGATCCTGCCTTCAATCCAATTGTGAGTCATGTCCACAGTCTGAGAGCAGACGTCTGAAATCCACTGCAACAGTCCTGCCTCCACAGCCAGGAAGCTGTTTAAACTAATATCTTACTGGTACCAAATGCTTTGCCAGTAGTCAAAACAGTAAGTCTAAATGGCAAATGATTTCTATTTATCACCAAACTAAGACTTGGTGACTATTTTTAATACTCATAGGCATGATCCTTTCCTCAAACTCCTACACAGCCTTGCAAGAGGCAAATGAGATGGCAAGGCTAAATACAATACACTTGATAGAAAATGCATTGAAACATCAAAACATGCACGGATTGAGACTAAAAACTATTAAGAAAAAAACTGTCAAAGGATCCTATAAACATTTTTAAATATCTGGATAACATTTCTCAGAGATTCTACAGAACACCAGGGAAAAGGTTCTGTTGTTAAGTTCATTTAGAAAACTCCAAATATCATTTATATCCCTGTTTTACTGACTCAACTTTGGTTTTGAAATACATGGCAATGTGTTAAATGAATAAGTTGCTTTTGGTCAGAATCAAAAATTGGGAAAAGGACCCTGGCCTGGTAATTCAGTTGATTAGAGCATCATCTCAATATGCTAAGGTTGCGGGTTCAATTCTCTGGCAGGACACATACAAGAATCAAGCAATGAATGCATAAATAAGCAGAACAATGAATCTCTCTCTCCCTCCTTCCCTCTCTTCCTTTCCCTTCTTCCCTCTCTCTCTCTCTCTCCTTTCTTCTCTCTCTCCCTCTCTCTCTGCCTAAAATCACTTTTGGAAAAAAGAGAATTGGGGAAAAGGATTAATTTTTTCAGCTCACCAAGTGAATATTTATTGAAAGAGTCTATTCTTATCCACATACCACTGTTAGCCAAGTGAGAAGGTAGACTGAGTGATTCCTTAGTGTCCTTTCAGCTGTATATTCTCCCATTATACTAATGAAATTTTCTGAAAAATGAAAATTATTTCATAGGTATGATGACTGTAAAAGTTCATGGAGAACAGATGCCATAACTAATTTTTCATATCTCCATTAAATAACATCTGGCCTGGCATGTGGTGTACCACTCAACATTTGTGGGCTATTCTGAGAACCTGGATGTTTGCCACAGCAGCACAGATCCCAGAGGAATCTCTGGCACCACTTGAGTTCTTCCCTAATATTTCCTCTGGTCTTCATCTGATGCTCTATCTGCCTTCTTTCCCCTTTGTCTAACAGGAAGGTCTGCCTGTGGCCTTGACCACACAAACTCAGCGTACAACGTTTGGGTAGGCTTGTGGGTGGCCAACGAAGAAGTTAAAAATAAGGAAAACAGCAATGGTAACCTTCTTTCACAATCCCTTCGAAGTGATCATGCAATCTATGCAGCCAGGCACAGCATATGTGATGACATGCAACACTGACCAGGGTGTCCCAGTACCCTAAGGTCTATTCCTGTATCTCAGAAATACTCCAAAAGAAGTCACTGAGTTAAAGGATATTAATGGTCTGATCCCATTAGTGTATTTCTCATCTGGATTCAGAGAAAGTAGGGAAATCTTAGAGCTGGAAGGTACTGCAACATATTACTGGTATGCAGTTACAAAGGACCAAACATTAAAAATCACCATTCAACCAAACCACAAAGGAAGAACATGAAGAATGACAGATTATCTATTTACTTACGAACGATACACTGATTTCCACCAGGTAAGGTTTTCCATCCAGGGCAACAGTAAGCGTTATAACGTGATCCACAGACATTGGGTCTGAAACAAAAACAAAAGCAAAATTCAATGATAAGAAACCCATAAAATTTAAAGAAAGAACTATAACCAAAAAAAGCAAAAAATTCCTGAGTTATAAGAACAGGATGGTCCTGGCCAGGTGGCTTAGTTGGTTGGAGCAACATCCCATCCACCAAAAGGTTGCAGGTTCAATTCCCTGTCACACATACCCAGGTTTCAGGTTCAATCCCTGGTTGGGGTGTATACCTGAGGCAACCAATTAATGTTTCTCTCTCTCCCTCTCTATCTAAAACATCAATTTAAAAACATATCCTCGGGTAAGGATTACAAAACTTCTTTAAAGAACAGGATGAATCTTTGCAGACAGAGAAAAGTAAACTCATGGGACTCAATGCTGGCTTTTTAGTTTGAGACACTTTAACATAATGATATCAATATGGATATCCCTTAATATCACCTGCGCATATAGTACATCAAAGAAATAAAACACAGGGATGCAAAATACAGTGCCTTCTATCCCAATACACAAATATAAATGTTTGTAGAGCTATAGAGGAGTCTAATTTAAACAATAAACTTCTGCCCAACTGGCATGGCTCAGTGGTTGAGCATGGACCTATGAACCAGGAGGTCACGGTTCGATTCCCGGTCAGGGCCTGGGTTGTGAACTCAATCCCCAGTGTGGGGTGTGCAGGAGGCAGCCAATCAATGATTCTCCCTCATCATTGATATTTCTATCTCTCTCCCTCCGCTTGCTCTCTGAAATCAGTAACAATATGTTTTTAAAAAAAAGTATGAAATTTCTAAATAAACATTTAAAAAACAATAAACTTCCTACCAATCTAGTTAAGAAAGGGCATCATAAAATATATTGCATGTATGACTTTAAATTTCTATTCATTGAAGCTGTGTACATTTTTTTCTATGGCCCAATTCACCTCTAAAAAGAAAGAATGACCGCATTCTTCCCTTCACCAGAATTTCCGGAATGCAAATCCTGACATTACTCAGAATAAATAATAGCCGAAACACATAAATATTTCTTTAGCCAAAGTTTGGAAACACAGTTGATACCCACAGTTACAGGAAAATAAAAGTCAACGTCACTCTGGGCTTCTTGTTTACAGACAACTCATCACACATCTTAGAGCAAAGCCTCCATTCAAAATCCAGATGATCCACATTTAAAATTTTAAGGACCAACTGGGTAAAGATCCAGCTAGTTCCACAATGGCTGCAGACACTTGGCCTAAACATTCATGCTAGTTCCTCGAGTTCAGGGACTAATGAGGAAGGTCAAATGTTTTGCAATCAATTTCACAAACCAAGAGCTATTCCAAAGCTTTCTGGAATACTGTAGCCCCGTAAGCATAAGCCTTTAAAAACAAATGCACAGCTAAAGTGTATTTCTGGTTGGTGTGAACTCACACATTCTCCCTATGTATGCAGAACATCTTCCTCTGAAGTCACTACTTGGACCACATGCAGGATTGAGAATGCAGGTAAGGTCTTTGTCCTGTCCTGCACACCTTTGACAGCCTAAGAGAACCTGGAACACTGCAGGATAAAATGCATACTTCAGGCTTGCTGATGCTAAGGTCAGAAAGAGAAGTAGAAAGAAAGATGGAGGGACCAGGCTAAGGGCCCTAAATCCATACCTAAGAGCCAGGGCTTCTCCAAGGCTAAACAGAAAATGATTGAATAGAGACTTCATATGTACATTATATGACTTTAGGGCCTTTCTGGTCCTTAGTTTATTTCTCTATACATTAGGATAATGAAATATGTGTGTCAGTTGAAATAATGTGTATGAAAAAGACAATGAAAATGCAATGTATTTCAGGATGGAATCATCTTCTAACCTATATTACCTACTCAGCCAAAGGAACCATAGAAGATGGAAGGAAGGAAGGAAGGAAGGAAGGAAGGAAGGAAGGAAGGAAGGAAGGAAGGAAGGAAGGAAGGAAGGAAGGAAGGAAGGAAGGAAAGGAAGGAAGGAAGGAAGACCTTGTAAGAATTCTTAGCCAACAGCCATCAATCCTTTGCCCCTCCTGTGAAGTAGTGCCAAAAACTTTAGTTCAGTTGCCCCAGAATTTCCTAAGGCAACTCAAATTCTTGGAAAGGACGATCAGAGGAGAAGATAGGGTAGGGGGCTAGGTGGTGGGGGGGAGGCAGGGAGGGCACTCAACCCTCTAAACTTCATAAATGTCCTCTCCATCTAAAATGACAATCCAGGCAAACGTCAACCACCTCAAACTTTCCCCCACCGATAGCCCATTTACAACAACCCCACTGGATCCAGTCCAACCCCAAACCAAATCCTGGAATGGCTTCAGAGGGCCCCTGAGCCTTTGCAGGGTGTCCTGTGTTTGGAGAAACGATGTTTTTCAAACAAAAATCAAGACATATTGTCTGACAAAAATGAGTATATTTATGGAGTAACAACACACATAACAGGGTGAAAAAGTTAAGAAAAAAAGAATCAGTAATTTCAGTCCTACAAAGCAAGATATTCAAAATATTTTCCAAGGTATGTGACAAATCACAGAAATAGAGTAATTCTTTATTGGTATTTTTAGTGTTTAGAATCAACCTACAGAGGAAACATGTTAGATGTTATATCTATGTGAGCTATGTCCCCATCTTTCATGGCAAGGAGCCAGTGGGTACTGTTTAAATCTAAGCAGATAGGTACAAGCAAAGTAGATGGTGCTATGCAGATAAATATGAGAATAATTAAAAACAGAAATGGTTAAAACTTGTTGCCTAAGAGCTGAGGACCTGGAGAAGTGGAAGGATAATTCTTTTGCTTTCTCAATTTTAAAAAATTTTATCTTTATTGTTGAAAGTATTACAGATGTCCCGTTTGTTTGTGTTTGTTTATTTGTTTGTTTTTCCCATTGACCCCCCCTCTGCCCCTCCCAGGCCTTCGCAACTCTATTGTCTGTGCCCCTGGGCTTGCTTTCTCATTTTAATCCCATCCAAAACTGTTTATTTTTAAAATACACTGTTATACTTTGATCATCTTTTTTTTTAAAGATTTTCAAAATTGACTTTTAGAGCGAGAACAAGGGAGAGGGAAAGAGAGAAAAACATGAATGTGGGAGTGTAACATCAATTGGCTGCCTCCTGCATGCATCCCACCAGGGATCAAGCCTGCAATCCAGGTATGTGCCTGACCAGGAATCAAACCAGCAACCGTTTTGTGCATGGAATGATGCCACACTGGCCAGGGTCATAAATTTTTATTTAAAGCAACAACTTATTTTAAAAGCATAAACATCTAATCTCAAACAAGTCACTTTCTGCTTTACTAGTTATCACAGTCTCTTTTTTAGTTATCACATTTTCCTTTCACTGCATTTCTTAAGATGCTAGATAATGTTGAATTGTGACTTATTTAGTTTGCATGTTCTGACTTTTTATTGTGTTTCATAACTTTACCCTTTATAATAAGTAATATATCATTTAATTTCAGTTGTTTTAACCAACATCTTCACCTGATGATTGTTTTAATCTCATTCATCCTTTAACAACACTAAATACTACTATGTTATATGACTAAATGCAAAGTATTACAAAGATGTTAAGATTTCGCCTCTGCTGACTTTGGTCTTAAGAAGGGCAAAGTAACAACTCATTCAAGCAAGCTGGGTGGCATCTGTTCTACGTATGCACATAAAAGAACAGCTCCAATTCTAGAAATAAATGAGTGTCTTATTTAAGTTGGAAAGCACTAACACATGTAAAGTCTAAAGTAGACATGTTGAATTATTTCCATTATGAAAGACTTTAAGGTTTCAGCACAAGTATTAACAAAGAAGATACGTCTTTAATGAAGCTACGTTTGTGTGTAAATGGAAGTGTAGTGTTCATATACCTCTTTCTCTTCCTTTTCACTTCATCAACCAGACCCACTAGCCCACCACCAAAAAAAAAAACCAAATGTCAGAGTTAAAGCCCCATGAAAGTGGCAGAAGCATTCAGCAAATTAAAGGTAAAAGTTAAAGGGTAAAGAACTTCATGCTAAATGCTAAAGATACATTACTTTATCCCATCCTCATAGCAGCCCTTTGAGGGGAGTTCTATTCCTGTTGTTTTTAACATGGAGGAAACCATGGAGTTGGAAGGTTACACAAACTACCAAGGTCCCATAACTTGGAAGTAGAGAACAGGGATTTGAACTCAGGAAACCTTACTCAGAAATACACCCTCTGAAGCCCTATGTTAAGGCAGAGATGTTTTTAGGAAACAAGATGACATTTCATGGTGGCATGAGTAACAAAAATCACAAAATGTCCATCAATAGACCAAAGATAAAGCATAAATTACTTATAGTTGTATTCTACTAGTTCATGGGGGGAAAGAGGAAATACATTTACATTCCATGTCACCGCTATATATTACTTTTTTTTTTAATTGCTAAGTCTTTATCTGTAACTTCTCTCACAAATTGCTGTGAATATTGCGCTCTGCAACAACCCACTTCCAATCAGTCTGAGGGATGGGTGAGCCTCAGCAGGCTGGATATTTGGATCCAGTTCAGACACAGCACTCAGAGATTGTGTGGGCTAGCGAGAGCCCCTCTCAATGGAGCAAACAGCTGGGCTCTACCACGTCTGACCACATTATTGCAAGAATTGGCCTCTGTGCAAAATGTCTGCAGTGTGTCCAGATTCCTTAGCCAGAACCCACTTCTGCGAGTCTGGCCTCTCTTATAGCAAGATAGCCTTTCTGCCTCCTAACCCGAGTGCAAACTGCTTTTCAGACAAGACGGGGGTAATAGAAACAAGTTCAGGGGCTCTTATTGCATCCTCGTGCGTTTCTTAGGCTGTGATGTGATTAAGTCCTTAGGCAAGGAGAATACTAAATATTAGATTAAGGTGAATGAGGTGGACACTGCCCCATGAGTTGCCTGCTTTCTTGAACTTTGGGGTAAAAATTATGATTTAGTCCCCTTGAGTATAATCATGGAGGGATATCAAAAGGCATATGCCCTACATAATGAAGAGGGCCCAGCTGCCCATGTAACATGCCTCAAGGCAGATCTTAATATTCCACTGTTCCAGAGTTTTACAAAAATTTAATTTTTAAGGTAAAAAATATGAAAGATGAAAAAATTATAATACACAAATGAACTACATGTATTGTGAACCACACATCTTGACTGTATTACTTCTTTGACAAAAATTTTTATCAAGATAAAAAAGAAAAGAAAAATCATGTATACGATCTGATAAAGGGACCCCACTACTACTCCAATAAACTTTGCAAATGCTCTCTCTTATTTTAGTGCTGTATTCTGGCCCCCCTCACTGAAGACAGAGGTCAGATCTCCCAGAAGTGATCTGAATACCACATGTGACTGTTCCAACCCATCTGCCAGTCACAACAACTTGAGTAATGAAACTTCAAACCCTGGTCATGAAAACAGCTCCCATGGCTTCCTCAAGCCTCAGCCGGGCTCTCCAGACCCAAGGATTCATTTCTGGGTTGTCTGGGTCAACACTGGCTGGGATGGGACAATACCAGTTTCCTTCTTTGAAGAAGCAGGCCAGCCAACCTCTCTAAGCCACTTTATGCCGTTAAAAAGAACAGAAAGATGAACAATTTTGTATTCTGGTTTGTAAAACCTGAACTACTAGCTTCAGATCTCTACCAGGCAGGCCTACCTACCTGCCGCTCTCTTCTTCACCTGTACCCTCACTTTCCCCTTCCTGCTCTGCTCCTCTTCGCTGTCTCAGCCCTCATTAATGCACATGCCCCTGCACCCATGACATGCACATGCTAAATCCAAACTCTTCTCCCATCTTTCCCTTTTAATGTGTCAGTCCACCTCTCCCCATACTGTTAATCCCCACTCCCGGATTAATCCCACCCACCTTGCAATCTATTAACACAATTCCAAACATACCTCTCAAAAACCAACATATGCTATACTGTAATTATATATTTTAAATAATTATATGTCTAGAGTCTCATCCCTGCCCCACCCCCCACTCTGATCTCAGACTAATAGTTCTTCAAGCACAGAAACTATGTCTGTTATGCCTAGAATATCCTGGAGTCTCTTTAAAAGCACACAGAACTAAATAAACGCCTTAATAAGTACAAAGTACAATTAACAAAGATGAACACCATCCCTTTGGTGTCATAAATAGGCCAGCTGTAAATGTCACCAACATGGAAGTCTGTCTAATAGTGAGAACTATTTCTTATCAGTTAATCTATTTAAAGGGAGCATATTTATGCCTATTTGAAAGGTATAGGCAGTTAAACAGTGATGTATAATGGTTTCATGCCTTGGTTACTTGCTGACATGCTGATCATTAATTTACTAGAAGCCCGCTGCACGAATTCATGCACCAGTGGGGTCCCTCAGCCTGGCCTGCGGGATCGTGCCAAAACTGGCTTTCCGACATCCCCCAAGGGGTCCCGGATTGCAAGAGGGCGCAAGCCAGTCCGAGGGACCCCACCAGTGCACAATTGTGGTGGGGGAGGAACAAGGGAAGGCTCCAGGGCATGTCCGGCCCTGTCTCGCTCAGTCCTGATCGGCTGGACCCCAGCAGCAAGCTAACCTACCAGTCAGAGAGTCTGACCCCTGGTGGTCAGTGCACATCATAGCAAGTGGTTGAGCGGCCTAAGCATATCATTAGCATATTATGTTTTTATTGGTTGAACGGCCAACCGGTCGGCCGGACACTTAGCACATTAGGCTATTACTATATAGGATTCTCTTTTTTAATATTTTCATTGATTTTAGAGAGAGAGGGAAGGAGAGGGTGAGAGAGAGAGAAACATCGATGTGAGAGTGGAACATCGATCAGCTGCCCCCTGCACGCCCCCACTGGGAATCAAGCCCGCAACCTGGGCATGTGTTCTGACTGGGAATAGAACAAGCAACTTCTGGTGCATGGGATGATGCCCAATCAACTGAGCCACACCAGCCAGGGCTCATTAATTTATTCTGACCAGTGAAGTTATCTGTGTTTAGAACTCAGGGATCAATATGTTTCCTTTGAGAAAAAGCAAAATCAATGTAGACAAAATCATATCTGAATTTCTGATTCTACTTATTTCTTTAGCAAAAGGGCACATGCCCCGGTGGTGGGCTCAATCACCCTTGGGGGGCGGCATGCAGGAGGCAGCTGATCAAAATCCCAAAAGCAATGAAACAAAAGTTCTCAGTTCACAAATTGGTGCATACTTTCTTTTGGCAGATTGGTGCAACTGACCAAGGCCACCGATGAAGCCACCATGTACGGCCAATTCCTAAAGATAAACACCCACAGTTCACTGGGTGGCCTGGGAAGGCCCGCCTGCAGGTGCTGTTTGAACAAAGGCTTTTCCCACCACTGAGTAGGGAACTCACAGCACAGAGCGGGTAGGGTGTTGCATCAACAGTTTTTTGCTGTCTGCCCTAAGCTGTGCTTGGGGGGGGATTCTGTGTTGATCAAAAGCAATAGCCCAAGGACTTAAGAACCAAAGAATTTAGGTCGCTGTATCAAGGACGGACACACACACACACACACACACACACACACATACACACACACACACACACATACACACACACACACACACACACACACACACACCCTAAGAAGCTGAAAGAATGGAAAGCAGCAAAGGCAGTTCCCCGAATCTGGGAGGTCATTTTATTTTTTTTATTTTTATTTCCTATGTTTCTGATCTGGGCACTACTGGGGGCACTTACTGCCCATGCCAGTGTATCAAGACCAGCAGATGCTCTCCGAGAACGGTAGCTGGGAGGTCATTTCAGACTGGCGGCCAACTTCTGGAATCTTCTTTGGGTGACTGAAACATGTGTGTATATGTAATTTACTTTGGAAAAAAAGAAAGGAAGAATTTAAAGCCCTGAGGCCGTGTGATGGGAAAGAACCGTGAAGACCAGAAGCCCGCGGCTGTGTGCAGCATGTCCGGATCCTGCTGAAGTCTGGGCACTTCCTACTTCTGGTGCTCTGCAAGGAGCAACACGGAGAGCGCCAAGGCTGCGCACACCGCTAAACACCCAGAGGCCCCCAACTTCTAAAGGCGATGCTCTGGCTAACTTGCCACCATAGTCTGCACTAGACCCACTTCTCTCTAAAGGGAGGGGCCTGTGTCTGACTTGCCGGCATCACACCCATGGTTGGTTGCATAAAAGATACTCCCATCTAAATGTGGAGGGCGGTGTATCTTTTGATAGAGTTTGGACTTTACTCTTTGATTCTTTCTATAAGGATGAGGAAGGGTTTCCTCAATACTGGAAAACTGGCACATCTCAGATTTGTGTCTCTCCAGCATCCTAGAGGATCTGATCAATGACACCATGGAAACACACAGGTTCTGTAGAATGGCTTCCCAGAGCCCTGCAACCCCTTGGCCTTCCCCACGAGTCCAAGGACTGGCAGCACAGTTTCCTTTACTAGCGTATTTGCTCCATTTACTCAAACCGAAGCCATACTGTACTTTCCCAAAGACTGGCCAAAGTATAGAAATTATTAAAACACAAACACATAAACTCAGCAAGTGGTGCAAAACCTGCACAGTGAGAGGCAGCCCAGGACTAGGTCTGTGGAATTCACTGCCCCATTAGCCCTAATTTCCCCTCCCCTCCTCTTCATCACCCACAGAAGGGGGCCAGAAACCATGATTCCCACCCCTTCCCAGAAATTCTCAAACCAAGAGCTCTGTCCAGGGCAATAATACCGTCTGAATGTATTGGCAGCCCCAGGAAAAGACAAGAATACCAGTGAGTGGGGTCAAGCTGAGGGGAATGAATGGGGTTCTTCAGGAACTGGGAGTGCAGAGTGATGCGATATTCCGGTCTGAGTACTGGCAGCTCCCAATTGACCAACAGGAAGGACTCCAAATGTCATTTCTATATTGGTATTTAGAACTCGGGATGGCTCTTCCAATAGAAACAATGTTAATAGGTGGTGGTTTGGTCCCCAAGCTAGTCAAATAGCAGTCTCTGGACTACATTATCAGCTAAATAGGTTATTATAGGCTGGTCTGGGAACCTGACCACAACTTAAAATGTTGTTTCTATGGGAAAACACATTCCACGGCAGGCAAGCCGAGGGAAACTTGGCCACTCAGGCCCGTGGTCCCTGCAGCTACAGTAAGCTGCCCAGGGAACTATGAGAACTCAACACCTTCAACTCAGACCACTCCACACAGTCCTAAGAGGGCAGCCAGAATAAGCCTTCTTGGCCACAGGCCCAGTGCCACCCTCACCCCTAGCCCAAGACCACTGGGGCCAACGCGGGATATCCATAAGTCCATAAAGTAGTAACTTAAACACTGGCGAGGAATTGGATATTCTCATCCTCAATGTACCTGGTTTCTGGTAGAGACCAGAAGATCCCACCCCGCCCGCAACTCCAATATAAAATCAGTCCCCAGGATGGGTTCACAGAACCAGGGTTCAGTGAGCCATTTCCAGAAAGAGTAGCTTCCAGATGAAACAAGGAGGCAGGTCAGATTTGAACTCCATTTTGCAGCTTTACCTTGTACTCAAGTTATTCAAGCATTTCA
Organism: Myotis myotis; assembly: GCF_014108235.1. Classification (NCBI taxonomy): domain Eukaryota; kingdom Metazoa; phylum Chordata; class Mammalia; order Chiroptera; family Vespertilionidae; genus Myotis; species Myotis myotis. The sequence goes on from NW_023416313.1 coordinate 166,070,810, forward strand.
GATCCCCTGGAACCAAAAAAATTGTCCTCTCTTTTGCAATGTGAGTTCCTTAAAGATAGAAAGTTCAGATTGATCTTTGCCCCCCAGCACCTCGCACAATACCTGAATCCTAAATGGTAAATGAAGGCTCAGGTGTCAAACATACATCCAACTAAGACAACACAAGGGGACCGAATTCAGTCAGAGTTAATTTATTGCCAAGGTCCATCTGTTTAGAATAAAACCAATAATAAAGGAATAAAAGAGATCATGAGTCCTAGGAAATCAATATCATCTCATTTACTCTTCTAAATTTGAAGAAATTAAAATGAAAAATCAAAAACATAAAAAATCCCGTATGTGGAATTCGTGGGGTATGAGAGTAAAGTTTTTCCATGTGTCAGGTGCATTATTTAGAAACATTTTATAGCTACGAAAGCTTTGGGGGTCTTGTATCTCTACCTCTATTTCATAGGCGTCAACAGGCAGTGGGTCTTTTAAAACATTTCTTTCCCAAACCCTTACATGAGAACAGAGGCAACACTGTTCCTAAGGAACAACAACAAAAAGTCATTGATAGCGTTTAAGTTTTTAAAAAGTCAGAGGAAGTTAGCTGAAAAAAAGTTGTTGAGAGTATGTCATAGGAATTAACAATTCACAATATTAGGGGTCAAGAACTTAACAAGTCTTTTTTTTCTAACTTTGCAATGGAAGCAAAGGTGTAAGCATTTATTTATAAACATTTATGAAAACTTCTAATAAAACAGTCTAATTTAAATTTGAGGGAATATGACTAAATCAAGAATTTATCTAGTCCACGGGAAGTCACATTGTAGAACAAATACCATTAGCAAATTTTAGAGAGCTTTAGAATTTACAAAATAATCATGTGACTCTTCCCCCAGATTCTATTAAGAAAATGTATTATTGTGCTCCTTTTTAGATGAGGAAACTGAAATTCAGAGATGTGAAGTCATTGTTCAGAGGTTACACCATAGAAGCATGTCATAGGTCACTAATTAAAAACCAAAAGAATTTACTCCTAAAATATCCCAAGGTTCGTACTAAAGATTTCTAGATTCGAGATTAGAAAGATGTTTCCATAAATATCCCAGAAAGAATGTGTTCCCTCATAAAAACTAATGTGTGCATCATTTTTTGTGCTCCGGTTTTCTTTTCCTGGGTGTGCCAACCAAAAATTTGAAGATCGATCTTACAAAGTAGATTGGAAAGGGAAAGCGATGATAAATACATTTTGGGAGCCCTCACTCCTACAGATTGGCACTTCCCTTTCTGAAATAGCTTCTCCACGGTGAGTATCCTGTCCTGTTCCCTCTGGTGAAATAGCAGCCAACTCTTAACATGTTCAGTGTTCAGGGGAGCGGGTGGGTGGGGAGCAATGTGGAGATTCAAAATGTGGACAATTCTAAACCTACTCACAGCCCCACTGGAATGTGTTCTGCACGTACACTTGAACATGGGTGTGTCTCATCTTTAGAAAAGCAGCTTCAAGCAAAAGTATCAGATCACCCAGGCAACCATCTGACCTGGTGCACGAAAGCCAGGTGAGCAGGACGATGTTCTAAAAAACCCTCCAGCGTCACAGCTCTCTGACTTAATGCAGAGGCTGCCGGCACTCGGTCCAATGTACGGAGAGACTGGCGATTCATCCCAACCATCAGCACAGCTCTCCCCTGAAATCCAACCCAAAAGGTTTCTCTCTGGGCCTCCATGATGCCAGTGCTGTCCTCTCAACACCTCTGGAGTGCCCGGGAGGATGTGGCAGCATTCATGTTTCAAGCTATAATTGTGCAGAGGCGGTGATAATGTCAGCACAAAACTTCAACATAGTGACAACTTCAGAGGAGACGATGCTGCCAGAACAGGGAAATGTGTCCACCTTTCTACCTCCTAACATACCTAAAAGGTTTCCAATCTCTGTAGCAGCTCCTAAGGCAAAGCCTTGGTCTAAAAACCTGCAAGTACCTGGAAGTTGGACATTAGGTAGAAATACATCTGTTCTCAAAGAACTGTATATGTACATCTTTTTCACTGATATGAAACACAGGAAATGTGACTTACACACACACACACACACACACACACACACACACACACACACACACACAAACACACTATTCCCCACAAACATTTAGCATGAATCTACTGGAGCAGCTCTTGTCCCCGCATTCCTTTCCCAAGGGGATCTGGATATATCAGTGTTTTTCAAAATCTTTCACTTGAGTCATTAAAGCTGTACCATTTCTTTTTGTTTGTTTGTTTGTTTTTCCAGTTTTATTGATATAACTGACTTGCAGCACTGTATAAGTTTAAGTTAAACAGATTCATAATGATCTGACTTAACTATTATGAAATGGTTACCACAATAAAATTTATTTAAAAGTTACGATTTCTAAAGTTAAAAAGAGCATTCCTGAGAAAGCAATGCTGAAATGAGAAGACATTCACTCCTGAATGTTAAAATACCTACAAGCATCTTCTTTCCACCCCTAGTCCAAAATCTTACCAACTTTTCATAAGACCCTGGTCTGAAACTCTTACTGTGAAATAAAAATAACACACTGAGCTGCTCCATCTTGACTTTCAAGCAAAATCATTAGATAAGGGGAGAGCCACGGACACCTGCATAATTATATCCTTCTTTTCTGCCCCCTCGAGTGCCAGGCTCCTCTGCACAAATTTCCCAAAATGTTATGCCTCATCATTGCTAATACTTAGTATTAGCTATTAAGCCATTTTCCACAACTCTCAAAGCCATGGGTCCGTCCGGAGAAGTGCAGAAAAAGCACACTTTGGCAGCATCGTAGACATTGCTGGCTGTGGAGCAATGAGCACAAGCTCAAATCTACGTATAAAACTTCACAGTATTAATGAACAGGAAGTGACAAAATTCAAATATGCCCATTCTGCTACCCTCATAGGTTAATGGATCTAGACAATGATCATCAATTTGGGCTGTTCACATCACAAGAAGATATACCGGCAGGCATGACGGGCCTCTTAATAGGAGTACGCCTAACAAAGTCTTCTCGCCAAGAAGTGGATTCTGATTTGGATCCGCCTCTAGGGCCAACAAGCAAGTCACAGTGCATACAGGAGACAGAGGAGAAGGATAAGTACCACCAGCACTAGATGCAGTCACCACTAGGCTGAGAAACTGGACAGCAGCGTGCGGAGGTGTGGTCCCAGGACTGGCGGTGCTGGTCTGCATGCTACATGGTACTCATCTGTAATGAGATACGGAGCTGACGGAGGGACAAATCACCTCCCTGCCTCCTTCATGGAGAAAGCCTTGCCATGAAAAAATATGAATCAGCTGAGCTAAATAGTGTGCTTAGTGATTGGATTTACAATCTGGCACATGCTTCTCGTCTCATTAGAAACTGGTAATAAGCTGTTTATGGACTGGCATTTTAAGTAGCTCTGCTCTACAGGACATGCACCAATTTCTTCCTTTCCAGCTTTGCTGAGATATAATTGACAAGTAGCAGTGTGTAACTTTAAGGTGTACAGTGTGTTGATTTGATACAACATGATTACCGCCCTAACATGTGCTAACACCTCCACCGCATCACATAGTTCCTATTTCTTGTGGTGAGAACATTTCAGATCTATTCTTAGCAATTTTCAAGTATATAACACAGTATTATTAGCTATAAACACCATGCTGTATATTAGGTCCCCAGAACTAATGTATCTTATAACCAGAAATTTATACCCTTTGACCACTATCTCCCCTTTTCTCCCACCTGGTAACCAACCCTCCACTCTCTGTTTCTCTGAGTTTGTTAAGCTTTTTAGATTCCACATACAAGTGATATCATAGAGCATGAACAAATTCCTTCAATAAATAAATTACAAGGTAGAAAATGACAATGGGGGCAATCTATATATCTAAACATATTTAAGAAGCATATCAATAATTACAAAATATGAACTTTACTTGCATCCTGATTTGACAAACTTAAAAAATAAATAAAATTTATTACCTAATCAGGAAAATTTAAATCCTGGGTGTTTGGTGATATTTTAATGTTATTTTTAAATGTAATAGTGTATTACGGTTATGCTTCTTAAAGATCCTTTATCTTGTAGAAATGCATATTGAAATATTCACTAAATTATTTTTAGGGATTTACTTCAAAAAAAAATCTGCGATGGGGGAGTAAAATGGATAAAATAAGATTGACCATTACTTGATAACTGCAAAAGCTGGAGCTTTTGTATTGTTCTCTCTAGTCTTGTATATATTAAATCCTCCTTATTAAAAAACTTAAATCAACAACTTTGCAGTAGCATTGGCCTAGTTCATCCTCATAGGCATATTCTCCTGCACACCATCACCACACCACTTCAGGAACCACTTTTATCTGTTATTTATCTCAACATTCTTAAGAGGGATGGGAATCCCCATTTAGAGATAACAGTCCAATCCCAACATGTTTACCATCTTAAACAAGTGGCAAAAACTAACCAACGTGTTTCTACAAATTTGAAGTGTGTGGCAACTAAATAAGGCTGCTGTTCATTAGACAAGGACTCCAAGAGCAATGACTTCACTACACTTGTGCAAAGAATTAAGCATGTCAGCCGAAGGGGTGGGCTTCCCTGGGTACTACAACTACTTTTTGACATGACTCATTTTCATAAGGATACTTTATCTTTTTTAATAAGAAAATAAACCCATCAGTTAACAAAAAAATATATTTGAGGGGATTGATTTGTATCTGGTCCATTAAAGGGCTGAATTTTGGCTTTTCTATTCATAAATGAGAGAGTGCTTACAGTCACGGGAAATATGAGACGAGAGGACGAAATTATTTAGCAAGAAATCGTGCTATGTTTTCTGATTCTTCAATATGTGAGAATCTGTGTTGACCCATTTTCAAGGGAGAGACCAAATGCAAATGAGCAGACAACTCAATCCAAGGTTAAAGGAAACTCTGTTGTCTCAAATTCTGTCAAATAGTCAACAATATCCTTAATATTAAGTCAGAATTGCTTACCAAAGAAAAAGAAGGAAAAAAAATGGCTCACATATTCTTGTAAAATTCCTGAAAGGTCTTCAAAACTTTGAAAAGTTTGTTTTCTTATTTGAGACTAGAGGCCCGGCGCATGAAATTCATGCACGGGTAGGGTCCCTAGGCCTGGTTGGCAATCAGGGACGATTGAGGCCTTCCTTCCCCCAGCTGCCAGCTGCCAGCCAGTGTCTTCCTTCATTTCATGCCACCCCCTGGTGGTCAGCTCATGTCATAGCGAGCGGTCAAACTCCAGAGGGGACAATTTGCATATTAGCATTCTATTATATAGAATTTCTTTCTTTCTTGAGAAGTTAGCAGAGCATAAAAAGTACCTGGTATTTGTTGCTTTGTTTTTATATTTTTGCTTTTTCATAAACCTTGATTGTATTGGTGGTTGTGTGATTTACCCTAAGGGGATGAGAAAAATTAGGTAATTCGAACATTTTTAATGACAATTAGAAAAATTACTATCTGTGGAAACCATTCCTTATTTAAAGCACTCTTACTTTTATGGGCCGAGGATGAATATGAAGCAACCACAACTTCAGAAAGTTTACAGCCATTAATTCACCAGAGGCTGAAATGTAAGGGTGCAGGGCACAGGGATTCTACTACAGCTTTGCCTTAATTAAGATAATGTATATTTTGTTCCACTTTCCTGGATGTTCAATAGTTTAAGATTTCTTGAAAATCAAAATGGGAATCATTATAAGAAAAGAAAAAAAAATAAAACTATTTTCAATTTCTCAAGAGAAATAGGGCACAGAAGAAAAACAACAAATAAGAACCCTTTTGTACTGAGTGTGCATTATGCTGCTGCAAAGCATGAAGCCAAAGGAAGGGGATGGTCAGTCGGAAGGTGAAGGCCATGGCTCTTCTCAGGGGTGGCCAATCTGTGTCAGCCTGGCCCCAAATCAGGCAAGTGAGGCCCGCCCACAAAGTGCCCAGGGAAAATGGTAATAACAGTGAGTTGAAGAAGTCCTGGGTCTACGAAAAAGGGAGCTTTTGAAAACCTGGGGAAAGGGGGACACGGGGGGGGGGCGTATAAATGGGAGACATCTGTAATGCTCTCAACAGTAAAAAAAAATATTTTTTAAAGAAAAGAAAGAAAAATGGAGCTTTCTTTGTTTGCGTACAGATGTGCTGTTTACCCACTCAGCTTCCCTTCCTCTTCTTTGCTGGCCAAACTCCTCTTTCCTAAGAGGAACCCATTCCACATGGCTCAGGCCTGGCCAGCCCCAGGGCCCCATTTCCTTGGCCACAGTGGTGGGCACATGAACAGCAGCAGAGCCAGACTTCTCCACGAGATCTGATGTATGGTAGCTGGGAAAGAGTGTCTCTCATCACCTCTGAGATCATGAGCTGAAGGGTAGTGTGGCTTGTCGTCCACTCGATCATAACCAAAGAAAGCACGTTTCAATAAACAGCCAACCACCTCACCACACAGCAGTACTATCTTTCAGGGTCCTCTTTGCACTGATGCCAAAGAAAACGGTTTGGGGCCAGTCCTTCCATTTCCTAAAGTAACAAATTCCTTTCACAAAGCTCTTGGGGGGAAAGTGTCCTTCAGGAGAGAGACAAGGCCTATTGGCCACATCTGTCAATCCAACAATGCAAACTTCTTTGGAGGAGTTGAAAGGAGCATATTAATAAGGAATAGTGCTTAGTAAGTTTATTTCCTAACGAAGGCAACACAATTTAGATGAAGGGAGCATTTAAAAATAAAAGCCTTACATGCACATTGCCTTTACGTATAGCCAGAGCTCCACAGACAAAGTAAGTTTCCATTAAAATTATATTTTTAAAGATTTTAAAGTTCAAGTTTGCTTCCTTTGGTTCTGAAAATAACCAGTTCCAAGGAGAGAAAGTGGAGACTGTGGTCTCCAGATACAATAATTATCTAACTTTTTGCTTTAGCCATAAAAATCCTGCCTCTTTGTATGACTCCCTCCCTCATTTTCCTTAGCTGTATCAGAATTAGAATCGTCCTCATTGCCACAGCTAAGCACATCAGGCACTGTAGTAGGAATGGGAAATGCACTATCTCGTTAAACCTCCGGGCAACCCAGAAAGGTATTCGAATCTCACTTATAAGTGAAGAAACTGAGGCTCAGACTGATCAAGCCACTTGTCTGAGGTTCCTTCCTAACAGACCCTACGCCCACACTTCCAAGCCCCCCTGAAAACATGGCCAATGGTTATTAGTCTTCATTGAAAATGACTCCTCAGACCTTTAAAATATAGTCAGTCCCACAAGCAATGCCACTCTACCCAGCGACCCACGACCAGGCTCAAATAGGAAACAGCGTGAGGTCATTATAACATATACCCCAGCCACTAGCTCTGGGTTTTTATGACTGAACTGCCAAATTGCTCCTCGCCAACTCTTCAGGAAATGTTCAGACACTTTCTCAGATTCCAGCTAAAACATCAACTATGTGGCCCTGGGGAGTGCAGAGCTCACAGGGTGGTAATGGGATATAAAATTTGCAAACTTGAGGTCAGTGGCCTAAACTCTGGGGCGTGAAGCAGCAGCAGTCCATGAAAAATTAAAAAACGTTCTGTCCACTTGAAGGTTGCATATCAAGTCCTTCCTTGGAGAGCACATGTCCACATCATCTGGGACATTAACCCCATCAGCAAAGAGAGAGAAAGATATTCCAAATGTAGTTCTGCCTAGAACAGCCGTGGGCAAACTACGGCCCGCGGGCCAGATCCGGCCCATTTGAAATGAATAAAACTAAAAAAAAAAAAAAAAAAGACCATACCCTTTTATGTAATGATGTTTACTCTGAATTTATATTAGTTCACACAAACACTCCATCCATGCTTTTGTTCCGGCCCTCCGGTCCAGTTTAAGAACCCATTGTGGCCCTCGAGCCAAAAAGTTTGCCCACCCCTGGCCTAGAATCATTGGACAGAAGATGATAATATCAACTGGCTTGAGACAGGCTGTTCATTCTGAGATTTAAGCATTAGATCCCCGATTCAAAAACGGCTAATGCTCAATTTATAGTTGTCACTTAGATTAAACAGATGTTCTGGGGTAGATGATATGGAAAACAAGAGTTTTTTCATTACTGACATGCTTATTACATGGAATCTAAATGTATAAATTAATAGTTTGGATAACTGAGTCAGCACGCTGCAACAAGAGTCCAAGTTTACAGACCTAGAATTGCGGTGGCCCATCCCAGGACATTGAACATTCTAATTGCTCATTAGAAGTGTGACTGTGGGGTGGGGGGGAGTTACCCCTCAGACTCCCAGAGAAGATTCCCAGTGCTCCTTCCCCCACCCCCTCACTGCTACCCTCACCGGAAACCACCTTCCATTAAAAGCCCCATCCCATTTGCCCTCACCTAAGCCAGAGACTTCCACTGATTGAAGGGAGTCCTGAGGAGCTAAAGCTCTGATGTCCAGCCTCCCATCTGGGTCGACCACTGAGAGGCTGATCGTACTTCCTAAGCCAAATAAAGAGAGAACAAGAAAAGTGCCTGTGCCCTGTGCCCTGTGCCCTGTGTCCTGTGCCCTGTGCCCTTACTGGCAGCCCAGCTGAGGACCCTCGGGTACCACTCACCCTCTCCAGGGTATGAACACAAAGGGAGGCATGATCTCCTGCGCAATGACACACGTCTAATGAAATCGGCTCCTGGCACTGTGGGACTCAGCTTCCACATCTCGCTACTTCATAGAGAAGGAAATAAGCATCTTGAGCACTTTTTAATAAACTCTCTCTGGGCCTCGGTTTCTGCATCAATAAATTTTTAACGTCTGCCCCACTATCACTCTAACTTGTAATGTTTTTATAAAGATGGATGATCTGACTATAGAGGAAGACCTGAGTCATGATTCCATATGCCAAAAAAATCAAAACCAAGAAGAGTCTTTAAAAGTTATTCATCAAAGGCACCTATTAATTAACTCAATCTAAATTAGCATCAAATGAGTAGGGGAAATGGCAGACAATAAACCATCATTCGTGAGGAGAGTGTGAGAGCACCAAACCTTACATAGTACCATATACATAGGTGCATAATAAATGCTGGCTTGACCTGATTTTTCCACAAAATTTCTCTAATTGTTTCACAAGAATCTTTTCTGACATCCAAGTGTCTATCTTTCTCGGTCCCCTGAACAGTCCAGTAAGGCCATAGGTCACCTGGTAGCAAGGCTGCCATGAGTGAGGGACCTGCTCTGTCCAACGCAGGTAACTGGTTGACTGGACTCTTCATCCACAACCTGTTCCTGACTCCCTTCCACTGGCTCCCTCAGTCTTTCTCCTTCCCTCCCCTAACAAAACCTTATCTCTGTTTTCTTCTTGAACACCCCAAGACCCTCAGGTAAAAATGTAACGTTTTACTTATAATTTAATTTTCTTAATGTTTTAACCCTTATTTGATATTCCTATTATCCCTATTTTATGTGAAGCTCAGCTCATGAAGTTAGTTATAAGAAGAAGAAAAAAAGATGAGATGATGAAGAAGAAGAAGAAGAAGAAGAAGAAGAAGAAGAAGAAGAAGAAGAAGAAGAAGAAGAAGAAGAAGAGGAAGAAGAAGAAGAAGGAGAAGAATATTGATGACATAGAAGAAGGAAAAGAGGTAGAGGGAAAAGGAGAAGAAACAGAAAAACAAATACCTGTCTCTAGAATACTTCTCTTTATTAACAGAGATATCACACCAGTTTAGTTCAAAACTACGAAACTAAGAGCTTAACAGCAGACATAATGTGTCCATAGGGCCGACATAAATCCTGTCTCCCAGCACCCACGTTGTAAAGTGGTTGTACTATATTTGGACTTCGATGTGTTTGGATACTTATATTTGAATGTAAGTATGACTGATGGTCTAGGAATTCACAACCCTTCAGAACACTGAACCAAATAACTTGTCTAATGGAGCAGTTCTCCCGCTCTGGCCTGCCTGATGTCTGGAATACATCTCCGGCTGGGAATGGCGGAGATAGGGGATTGTCCCCTCTCCCTTCCGTTCCGAGGGGCTGAATAAATAGACTCTGTGATAACTTCAACACAAAAGCCACTTGAGAAAGTGGGAAAGAACCAAGGACTTAAAACCAGACTTTGATAGTAGAGTATTGGATCTACAATCAAAACTGGACTGCACTCCTAATCCAGTTTTGTTCTATTAACAATGTGGCTGTTCCATTTATGACAAAATTAATAGCATTCGGCTCATTACAACTCTAATTCTATTGGCAACTGTACATCTTTTTTATTTATTAATTATACTCCCTCATTCTAAAAACAACTTTTGAGGTAAATTATACCAACAGATATGCAAAAAATTGGCTATTAATAGAAATTGAAAATAAAATCTCATATAGAAGGAGGCAAAACATATCAGGTACCTAAGATAATAAATTAAAGTCTGCATTAAATTTGTCCAAGTTTCTTAGAAGCTAAAAAGAAAGCAGGAAAGTTAGGAGTTTCATAACTCTTCTATTTCAATAAAACAAAATTGGCCAGTTTATTAGAAGTGTAACATTATTCCTAGGGTTTGTGGAACTGTGGACAAGCTAAGAACAGTGCCTTAACATTAACCTAACAGAACATGGGGCATGTTGTTCATTTTTCATTATGCAGTCACAGTAGCAAAACCCCATATACATCTTCAGTGGGGAACTAAGCCAATCAGATTCAATCAAGTTAGATTACAACATAAACATCTGCCCTGGCCAGGCAACCAATCAGTGTGTCAGTTTCACATCCATGTCTGTCTGTCTCTCTCTCTCTCTCTCTCTCTCTCTCTCTCTCTCTATCTGTCTCCCCTCCCTTCCACTCTCTCTAAAAATCAATGGAAAAAAATATCCTCAGGTGAGGATTAACAATAACAACAACAAAAAAACCTTAAACATCTAATTATCCTTCCCAAAAACCCATTCCTTCACTTTGATAGCTAGTCTCCAAAAATGTCCTCCCCAATTCCGCCCCTTCCTGCAGATACATGCTGCTCCTCACATAAAGAACTAGAACAACAGTGTGGTGATTTCGGGGGGGGGGGGGAGGGGGGAGTGGAGGTGGATGAGGGCATAGAGTAGATATATAGTGATGGAAAAAATAAAGAACCTGGGGCAGGGGGGGCGGGGACTATGGCTTTTTTTTTTCCTTTATTGATTAAGGTATTAGATATGTCCTTATCTCCCCTACTGCCCCCCCCCCAGCCCCTGACTCATGCCCTCACCCCCCTGGTGTCCGTGTCCATTGGTTAAGCTTATATGTATGCATACAAGTCCCCCTTACCTCCACCCTCCCCTACCTTCCCTCTGAGGTTTGACGGTCTGATTGATGCTTCTCTGTCTCTGGATCTGTTTTTGTTCATCAGTTTATGTTGTTCGTTATATTCCACAAATAAGTGATATCATGTGATATTTATCTTTCTCTGGCTGGCTTATTTCGCTTAGCATAATGCTCTCCAGTTCCATCCATGCTAAAACTATGGCTTTTTGTTCATGCCCTTGAACTTAGACAAGGCCTATGACTTGCATGGAATTCCAGGCCATGCAAGTCCAGGCTAAGTTTGAAGAAAGTCTGGTAGCTTCCACTTTTATACTCTTGGAATCCTCAGCTTCCATGTAAAAGGTCTGGCTACGCTGCTGGAGAGTCTGTCCCAAGGCCATGTGAGAGGGGGACGATCTGAGACTCCAGGAAGATGTGAGGGACGCAGCCCACGAGCCAAACACATGAGCCCATCCAGCCCTTCCAGCCAGCTTTCAGCCATGCAAGTCAGTTCTGCAGTCAACATATGGGGTTAAAGCATGTGACCCAGGTCAAGAAGCTCTTGTTCAAGATCGAGTTACAACAGACACTTATTCTGAGCGAGGCCTGGTCGCTGCACCTGGGGCTCAGTTTCCCCATTTGAAAAAACACACTACATGGCTCCATCACCAGGGGCAGGCCCAGGCAGGAGATCACATCGGAGAGAGCTTTAAAACCTGGAAGTCCCCCAAAAGAGCCAGACAAGTGACTCTTTGCTTCCTTTATTCCCCTGCTCTATCTGTCCATTTAGTTAAGCCACACCAAAGTAAACAGGGCTGCAGGCGCCAGTCCACAATCACAGAACCAGAAACACACGTGAAGAAGTCCTCTTGCTCATTCCGGCCCCAGTGACACTGCAGGGAGCAGAGACAAGGTTCCCCACTGTGCCCTGTCCAAATTCCTGGTCTGCAGAATCATAAGAAATAATAAAATTGTTGTTCTTTTAAGCCACTCAGTTTGGGGGTAATTGGTTACATAGCAATAAGATAACCAAAACACAGATGAAAATAGCTTGTTTCCCTGTCGTACAGGGACTTGGAATGATTTCATTTCTCATTAATGGTGCTATAATGTTTTCATGTGTAGTAAGTTTTAATGACACATGGAGGTGGGAACATCCTAAGTGCCTCGCCCACTTTGCTTCACACAACTTAGTGGTTGAGTACTGGCCAGGTTACTTCTGGAACACCTTGAGCCTCTTCTAACCCCTCCACTGCCATTGCTTAGGCCATCGTCCACGCTCACCCTGATTGCCATGTTAGCCCCCCAAATCTCCCTGCCTCTAGTCTCTCTGTTCTCTAAACCATGCGCCTCCCACACTTCCGCCAAGTGGCAAAGATCTGATTGTGTTCCCATCTTAAAATCCTTTACTAACTCACCATCTTCACCTTTCCCACGATCAGGTAGTGATGGTATGTGTCCTCTAGTTCCCCTCCCAGCCTGACAATGTCACTCTATGGACAGGCTCACAAGATTGCATATTATACAACTCCAAAGGCACTATTCTCACAGGCTACACTGTGAGCTGGGCCCCTTGGAGCCAGGCAATGCAAGCCCTGCCCATGAGCGCAAACACTTTATATTCTTTTCACTTTGTGCCTTTTCCACTCAAATTTTTCTTCATTTCTCTCATATACGTCCTTCGAGCTCTAATTTATATAATTTACCTTATCCTGTCAACCAGTTCTTCAAAATGGCCAGGCATTCAAAAATTAAATACTGAACACCTACCATATGCCCAGCTCCTAATTATTCCCAGTAATAAATAAAACAAAAAAGGAAACCGCCTTTAAGAAGTTCTCAGTCCTGACAGTCACTTATTTGTTACATAGAACAAAAGTCAGCAAACCTTTTCTGTAAAGACAAAGAGCAAATAATTTGTTTTTTTCCAGGCCATACAATCTTTGTCTCAACTATTCCACTCTATCCCTGTAGTGTGAAAGCAGACATAGATCATATGTAAACAATGGGCATGGATTTGATTCAATAAAACTTTATTTATAAAAAACAGGAAGCTTGGTCCACCAGTTGGCTGAGCCCTGGTAGACTTTCACTTTGAAGTCTTTTCAGTTTAATCCAGTTTCCACAATGACGCTTCCTTTTTCATGTGACTGCATCTGCCTTCAATAAATGTTGAGTCTTTCCCCGAAGCAATGGTCGGAGAAGATTTGGGGGAAATGAAAGATTCAAGACTATGGAAAAAAGAATAAACTTACCAGGTATCAGATTTATTACACTGGAGAAGCAGTGCAACACACTGGTTAAGAGCACAGACTATGAAGACAGATTTCCCAACTCTACCTCTTACTAATTTATATCTCTGGAATAATTACTAGAACTCTGCATTCCTCCATTTCTTCATCTGTTTAATGGGCAGGTAGGTATAATCTCCCTCTTCAAGAAGGTATGTGTTAAATGAATTAACATATGTAAAGTGCAATCATGAGGGATATATCAGAACTTGCTATTCTTTACCATTATTCCTGCAATTTAATGTAAAAATTATATATTGCAGGCAACCAAGGTAAAAAAATGAAAGAATTCAGGAACTCATCATATTGTGTCTTAAGAATTTAAGACACATAGCAGCCTCTCCTGGAAAGAGAAGTTTCTCTTGCAACTTGATTCTGAGAAAAATCTCTCACATGGCACATGAGCGCAAGCGATTCTGAATGACATCATGAGCAATGTCTCTAGCTCAGAACCTTGGGTGATGCAGGAGAGTGTCTGTGATGGTTACCTACCACTCTCAATAAAAGTCAAGGTATAATGCTAAAATATAAGATATGTGCCATCCAAAGACCCCACCAGATCTAACATTCTTTAATTCCTTCTGTTCTATTATGTTATTGCAGAAATGTTAAAGAAATTTTCTTGTTTGACAAAATATTATCATGTTATTAACTATGCCTGGGATTGGGCACAAAGAAATATTGGGAATTTTAAGGGGAATTTTACAATGTTTTAGCCCCACATTTTTGTCCAGTGGAATGAAAAACCAAAACCAGAACTAAAATTAATGAAGAAAAAAATATTAAAAATGTGTCTTTAAAACTTAACCATTGTGTGCTTCAGCTCTTATAGCTGTAAAAGGAAGCTAGTAAAAGGACTCATTTCATAGAAATGCTGTGGGCATCAAATGAGGTCCCATCTGTAAAACACTGAAAAGCAGTGCCTGGTACATAAATGTCATCTAAATGTCACCTGCCACTGCAACAATTGTTCTTATTATTTGTTTTTACTTAATTCTAGATCCTATGTCCTCTACTATCTTTCTGTTGACTCTTAGTTCCTGTAATGCATCTGACTGTGTTCGCAAATATTAAGCCCCTCGGGGCCATGGCTGTATGTCTCTGGCATTCCACGCACCTAAATTCAGGATGGCTTTCAATCAAGGCTTCCTGAGTTAATGAACTCTCTGGAATCCCATCTAACAATAACGTAATGTTAAAATGCTTATGATTGCTTTGTTGCCTTTGATGATTTTACAACCTAATGGGAAAATCAAGCTTAACACTCTTGAAACATTAAACTCTCATATGCCTGCCATATAACTCAGGCCTGATACATTATTGATTTCAGCTTTCTAAAAACAAAATTATGGGGAAAAGTTCTAAGTTGCTCGAATGGGCCCCATTTATTGGGTTAGTTTCTAGAAACAGAAAAAAATGTTAGTAGAGCTCAAGAAAACATATTTAAAACCTATTTTCACACTGAAAATTAAAGCTCATATTCCCAAATTATTTAGATTGGTTGCCTGGTTTATTGTAGGATAAAGCAAACAAACTAGTGTGTAAAGAGCCTAATAATTTGTTCAGTATTTTGCTTGCTTAGAGTCACTGGCAAAATACTATAACCTTGTTAAATATCTGCTACACAAGACAAGAAAGAAACATTTCACTAATCTTTATAATTCCAAATAAATTTGGACAGATATCTGTAATTCTGTTTCCATCAGCCCTAACCCCATCTCAAGGAGACTGGTGCATGTTTTAATTAATTTGTAATATCAATAACTTATGCATTTTTGTTAACAACCACTATGTCTTGAATGTTATGAAATGAGTCACATAAATAAATATTGTGTCTCCATCTTCTTGTTTAAAATGTGGAATTACTGAAGCCTTCTACTTAAGAATAACCTTTTTTAATGGTGCCTCAATATTTTAGCTTATCTTTTCAATAAATGCAAGGACAAACCATACCACTGCAGGAGTCTTTTAGCCATATTTAATGATTAGCCTATCTGACTTCAGGTGAAGCCTTAAAGTCCTCTTTGTAAAGTAAAATGGGCGTTATAAAGTCTACAGAACTTTTTCTGTGTTCCCTGTTAACATTCTTTATTTTAATAACAGACTTCTGTGTAATTAATCCCTAGGAGTTTGCCGTCACATAATCTACCCTGTGTATGAACTGTTCCATGTGTATTTTTCTGGGAACAAGACCTCTGGAAAAAATAAACAAATAAACAAAGACCAAAAGGAGTCACGCACAAGGGGACAAATTGTGTGAAACACAACCAGTCTCATACACTCACAAACCAGGCAACAAGGATAAAACTTCTCAATTCATCTTATCAGAGATTTGGGGGCAGGGGTTTCACTCTAAAGATTTCTTTTTCCCCTTTGACAGGAAACTGTAATATTTCCTTATTTGAGAGCTAAAGCAATAAGGCAATCATAAATAAATGGCACATAACTACTCCTAGTCAAGTAAAGTTGTGCATTTGGTTTTGTTGTTTTTTTTATTGGATTGTCTCCCACACTTTTTGCCTAATCACACAAGTTAAGAATTTGGCTGAGGAAAAAATGTGATGGACTGAAATTTCAACAACAAAGCTAGAATTTTATTATTTCTCATAAACTCATTTCACACAAATTAACAATGCCCAAACAAAAGAAAACTACTATACACTTATTATTTGAAAACACTTTTGAAACTTGCAAACTTCTCATTTCAAAATCGAGAAAAATGTAATTTTTGCAGAGTAAATGCAGACCACACTCACTCCATTTAAAAATATTCCTGTAAAGACAGAAATTGGCGATTTACTCTAAGAAAACACAGCAAAAACTGGGAAGGAACTTGAGGATGCTTAAATTTCCACTGTGGAACAACTTCTGCTGCCCAGTGGGAAGAAAAAAAAAACACCTGCAACAGGATGGGAGGAGAATAAGACAAGCTATGACTATACACCCAGATGGTAAAGCTAGGCAGTCCCTCGCCTGTGAAGTGAGGCAGCTGACAGGATACGAATACACATATGTACCAAGAACATGAAGGCAAATCCTGAAGCCACCTGTCACCTCAGGGAAAGACAAGAAGGCAGTATTTATAAGAGAGATTAGGCCAGTGCACACCGACACTGATGAGCTTAAAGTGCCTTTTAACTAGAGGAAATATTAGTGAGGTGCTGAAAGTTGCTGCCACCAACTGGGCATCAGGCAGACTCAGGGGTTACAAATCACTTTCACTTCATAAATGGTGCATTTCCATTAAAATGGTAAACAGGTTTTACTTTAGTCAAAGAGGTTAGTTTTAAAGCTGGTACTATTTTAACTAGCAAAAATAGAATTTTAAGCCATAACTGGAAAAATGTAACACACAACTGCTTTCCCTGATGACTTATGCAGCAGGGCATGGTTCAAAGACTTATTCATGGGAGACTGTAATAGCAGTGAGCAGAGAGAATACATTTAAATGCTATTCAAATTTAACATCAGAACTGGCATTTGTTTAAAATGAATCGGAAAACTTTTGACCCAGCAATTCTATTTTTATTCATTTATACCACATATAAATTTGCACACGTACACACATAGGTATGTAGAAGAATGTTGGTAATTGCACACAAAAATGATATAGTCTAAAGAGCTATCATTAGGGAACTGTACCAGCCACATTATGGAATTCTATATGCCAAGAGAATGCATGAGGTAGATCCATATAAGTTTATAGATGGATGCACTAACAATATATGAAAGTGAGCAAGGTTCAATACAGTATGTACATGAATTAAAAAGAACACATACCAATGGGGGGAAAAGGAGGCATATTGTAATACTTTCAACAATAAAGAACTTTTTTTTTAAAAAAAGGACACACCTATATGTGTGTATATATACATATATATTCATGTGTATGTGTATTTGTGTATGTATATGTATATGCCTATAATTTTTTTAAATGCCCAAGAAAATGGTCTCTGAGTACTAAGTAAAACAATACTTTTAATTGTATATCTTTTTAAATTATCATTTTTACCTCCCCAAATAGATAACATGAGAATAACAATAAAGCCCCTTATATTATAAAGGTTCATTATTATATTATATCATATCATACAAACATATAATATTTATACTATAAAGGTTAATTTTAATTATTTTTAAAACATGTCTATAGGTAAAATCTTAAAGGTAACATGAGAATTAGGAATAGTCATAATTGCTGTTCTATTTAATATCATGTTTATAGGAAGGCTTTATAAATAGTTTGCACTAGGGTAACATCTGTGTTAGGGAGCAAATACTGTGAGGAACAGAGAGGGTTGTCTCTCTATCGTCATAAGCACGTAAAACCCAACAGAAGGAAGCGCTGGTGTGAGTGAAAGTGTGGACATCCTGTTAAGCAGCAGAGCTTAGTTTCTGCTTTCACACTAAGTCTGTGCCTCCCAAGGAAACACCCTGGTTGGTGATAGCACATAGAGATGAGACAAATGTCTGTCTGGCCGGGCCTAATGTCTTCCTGCAGACTTTCATCCACAGAATTAAACCCCCACTTTCTCTCTCTCTCTCTCTCTCTCTCTCTCTCTCTCTCTCAACCATGGCATCAAACTTAGATATCAAGATAAGATTACATAGCAGAAATATTTTTGAAGGAAAAATGCTGGAGAAATTAGGTCTTTTTGAGAACATATGAAAAGTCAGAGTTTCGGTCCATCTATTGAACTTGCAAAGGGCCTCACACACAGAGCAATCAGTGCCTGCTGCCTGATGCGGATGCAGCTTCACATGGTAGGCAAACTGTCTTTCCAACACTGGCGGAATCCCACACAGACCAAGATGGAACTAAATTAATTGTAACTATTTCCTGGGGTCAGGAAACCACACGATTTACCACAGTCTAAGTGCGTGGCTCTGACAGTCATCGTGTCCCCAGTTCAGATCAGGATTCAAAAACCCATCTGTCAGTTTAGTACACTTTTTATTCCCTACCTGGGCCACACAAACACAAATGTCACTACAGATATAATTAAAACAGCCCAGAACAAGAAATAGTAAGTGAACTGTTCAGCCGCATATCCCAGAGACAACATCACTTGGTCACCCAGGGCCCTATAATCAAGCTACAGAACTCCTCAAAAAAAAAGAGCAACAATGAGAATCATAAGCACTTCATGGAAAGCCTCTGAGTATTTCCCGTCTGGGTTCACTTAATAGGCTCCTCCCAGGAGATAAAATGGGTCATTTACAGTCCATCCTGTTGCTCCTATGGAGGCTTGAAGTTAACCGCAGAAAGGAATTTCTTTCTCAATCTGAACAATTTTAAAAGAAGTGTATTCCCTATACAGTCGAGCTGCCTAATTTAAATAGTTCCTGCTGAAACAGTTTCTGTAGCAGGGGCATGGGAAGCTGGTGAAGGGCCCAGCTGCACGCACCCAACACATACACCACCGGTGTAAAACACCCTTTAAGGCTGGGCCACAGCAGCGTTAGTGCCCCGGTGAAATGAAGAGCTCCTTACAACCCAGAAACAAGCTCTCAGAAACGCTTGCCCTGCTGGGCTTCCAGCGTAGACCTCTGAAGAGCACTGCTACTCAGAAAACTCACTCCCTAACTTTAATAGCGCGACTTAGAGGACGCTGACCACTCACTGTGTGTCTTCTCCCACTGTCCCTGGAATGCCTCCCCGCCCGCGCTCCCTTACAAATGGAGCATCTGCAAAGATGCCCACAGGAAAGTACTTTCCCCTAAACCCGAGCGGATTGGTATGAAGGGAAAGGAATGGACTTCTCTACTCTCAGTCGCAGCTCCTCCCCTTCTTCCTCAAAGAACCCTTCTGGCCTCCCAAAATCGGCCTCGACAATGGCCCAGGATTCCTTTTAACCATGACCTCGCCTCTGGGGCAGGAATCCTTAGAGTGGTTTATCCTCGAATGCGTAGAGGACCGGGTAACCCTTGCACTTCTAAGGGGCCCCCAGGAGGTCTTGTGAGGGACACTTCCCGGGTCGGGAGTCCATCCCCTCAGTTTCTCTGGAGGAGAGGGAGGGGAGACCCACCCCAGAGGAGCTGCCCCGTTGCATTACCCTTTCAGCGCGTCGTGTCCGCCGCCGCCTCTTCTCTTGGCCCGGCTGGCTCGGGTTTCCTTCGCGTTCCCAGCTGCCACATTGGTGTCCGCCCCGTGGCTCGTGTAGGACGCTAAGAGCACGGTAAATCCCAGGGCGACCTCCAGCAGCCCCCCTCGCCGCATGGTGTCGAGCGGCCGCCGGCTCCCGCCGCCTCTCGCCGCGCCCGGGGCTGCTCCGCGGCCGCCGCTGCGCCCTCACGCGCGCCGCGCCGCCGGGGTCCCGCTCTCCCGCCGCCCGTACCCCGGGCCGGGTTCCTCCCGCCTTCTCCAGGCGCTGCTCCCACTTCGGGCGGCCCGTGCCAGCTGCAACAGACAAATCGCCCGGGCGGGGAGTCATTCAGGGCATCGGGATGCTGCCGCTTCGCGGTCCCCATTCCCCAGCCCAGCCCGCGCGCCGCCTGCGCGTGGCGCACTTATTTTGGGTAAGTGAGGACCGTTTGGTCCACAGCTGGCTGAAAAGCCCAGGCCCCCCGGCAGGAGTGGCTCCAGCCAACCCCACGGCCTCCCGGGCGCCGCCTGGAAAGCGCGCCGCAAAGTACCCAGGTCCGGAGAGGTCCCTGCGCCCGGGGGCCAGTTCGCTGCGTTTCTTTTTTCATGGCACGGATTGCGCGCGTCGCGCGCTCGGAACGCCCAGCTCCCCAGCCTGTCCCCTCCGCCAAGCCGCGGGGCTAGAAGCCCGCCGCGCCGTCCGAGGCCGGCTGCGGGCGCTGCCACCGCCCCCCAAGCATCTGACTCGGAGCCGGGCACCGGGAGACCCGGGCCAGGAAGCTGTCAGGCAGAAGGGGGCCAGCACCAGCTGTGGACGTCCTGGGACAGCCCCTCACCCCCATCCCCGTCCTCGCCGCGGCGCCAACGCAAAAGCCTCGGTGGCTGGAGCTCCAGCCCCGGTGGCCGCCCCTCCAGCCCCGGTAGCCGCCCGACCCCTGCCGGGACCCCGGCTGCACCCACTGGGAAAACGGCGGCTCCTGCTCCCGAGGAGGCGGCGGCTGTCTCTCGGTCCTCGCCGCAGCAGCCGCGGCCCCGCTCCGCCCGCAGCTGTTCCAGCTGTGGCCGCCTGTCCGCCCGTGGCACCCACAGTCTCTGCCGCGGCTCCCGCGCCCCCTCCTTTCCCCACCTCTTCAAGTATCGTCTGCGCAGCGGTTTCTCGCGAGAGAAATACTTTTTTAAAAAAAAAAAGAAAGAAAAAGAAAATGACACCCCCTCCTACATCCCCCTCATCACCACCCCACCCCTCGGCCCCATCCATCCTCCCTTTCCACTCCCCTTTGCCAGCCACCGCCTCGGCGCAGCGGCCTCCCTCGCTCGCGGGATTAGTGCAGTGAGAGGAGGCAGAGGTGATCGGGTCCTGCCCGGCCTGGGATTGTTCGTTTGCGGGTGAGAAGTTGAAGGAATGGGAAGAAGTGGAGCAGCGGTGGAGCCCGCTCAGCGGCTGGGAGGTTAAGACCCAAGATTAGCCTCTCTCGTGATCTGGGAAACCCGGCCCGCGCGGAGAGCTGTGCCACCTGCACCAAGAACGCGCGCTGGAGACAGCGGCCCTGGAGGCCTAGGCGGCCCTTGCGCGAGATGAGACCTGTCCTCGCTGCCTGTGCCTCTTTACAGCGCCTCTTGGGCACGGAAAGGAGCCGGAGCGGCGCCTGCGCTGAAGCCAGGAGCCCCAAGGGTCGTGGGCCTTGGCAGGGACTGATGTGCAGGTGGGGAGGGGGGGGCGGTGACCCCCGCCACTTCCACTTGCCGCCTGGGGAGTCGAGAGCCTGCTCCAGGCACAGCTCCTCTGAGGCTTGGTTCAAGCCAGCCAGGCTGGATCCAGGATACTCCAGTAGCCTCGGTGTGATTCTGCCCCATAGGCCTGTGCAGGTTGAAACCTGGGATTTGGGGTAGGGGCTGTGATGAGATGGTCCTCTTGCCCAGCCCAAAGCTAAGACTGGGCTTCTCCTGGATGACCCTATTTCACCTGCCCCAAACCGCGAGAGCATACACACACACACACACACACACACACACACACACACACACACACCTGCCTGTCCAGGACAAGCAAAGCACTGTGACTTTGGAGAATATAATATTTATGGCAATGGCATCTTTATATGTTTAAGGCCCGGTGTTCTCTGCACCCTAGAATGATTTAGGAGGTCAGGACATCGCACCCTGGGCCTTGGCCGCTGGAACTGGAGACCCCCAGAAAATCCCCATGTATTAGTCGCCACCAGCTACCAAGCCAGAAATCACAGCTCAGAACAAACAGGAAGCCTGCTGAAGGGGTTTTCCTCATTTGCAATAGTTTGTGCCTAGATAATAGGGTATAGACACCTGGGCAAGTTATTTAACATTTTTCCAATTGCAAGATGGGAATAATAATAATAATAATAATGTTGACCACACAGGTTGTAATGGTGATGATGAATGAGCCTGCTGATATGTTGTGACACATGAAGGTGGAAAAGAAACCAAATTGCAAAACCATGAACCCATTTCAAACCATAGTTCTATAAGTACATGGGGTCTAGTTTAAGGTTTAAAATGCTCTTAGCAGAGTCATAAATTGGAGCCTTGATCACACACCCTTGGCTGAGTCAAGGCTGATCATTCATTCAAGAAGTTATTTGCTGAGCAGTGTGTAGCAGTTGGTGCATGGTTGAAACAGGCTCCTTGCAGAGCAAGGCAGAATGTTTCTCTCCAGGCGGTCTACTTGAAATAAATAATGGCCCAATTGTTAAATGCCAAGAGGGAGAAGTACTGGGCGTTTGCTTGGAGGACATATAAAAAGGGGATTTGACTTACGTTGGGGGCTATCAGGGAAAGCTTCCATGAGGAAGTGATGTTTAACTTAACTTCAAACACATGATTAGACTAGACTTAGGGTAGCGGTTCTCAGCCATGGCTATACAGTAGAATGACCTACGAGCTTTAACAAAGCCTGACACCAGGACCCAACTCCCGATGGTTCTGATTTCTGGAGTGGAACCTTCACTAGGGCATCTTTCAAAGCTCCCTGGGCAGGGAGGGTAAGGGGGTGTTCAGATTGGGAAAGGGATCGGAGCAGAGGGACCATGGCTCAGGAGAAGCAGGGCTGATGGGACCCTGCCTGCTTTCTCTACACTCCGCTAACATGGGAGACTCTCTACTCTCTCCGAGGAACTCCCACTCAGTGTCCTGTTGGACAGCAGCAACTGAACACAACTTTTCTCAGGCTTTTCCCACTAAGCAAAGAGCATATCTTGGTGCCTTGCAAGGCCCCCATTCCAGCATTTCTGGATATTTCTATGATTCTTACCTCAACCCTAAACTACCTTCCAGGATTTCACTCTAAGGGGGAAATTTAGATTAAACATTTGCTTCTGCTCTTTGTCCCCATCTTCTCCTCTTTTCTCCTTGGCCCCATCCTCTAGTAGAGGAAAGACTTTCTGCATCTTCTTTATTTGGCATGGGAGCTCTAGCTCAGTGGTTGCCAACCAGTGGTCCGCAGACCAGTGGTGGTCCGTGAGGTCCGAAAGGTTGGCGACCACTGCTCTACCCCATATCCTCCTTTCTTTGGGCAATAAGTCTCATGACTTCCACCATTAATTATAATGATAAAAAAATCTGCAGGGGAAGGGTGCAAAAACCTGATTACTGAAAGGGAAATGCATTTTTAAACATATAAGAAATATCCCATTATCTAGGCAATCAACATATATTAGAGCAGTGTGCTTCCAGTAACAAAGTTCAGTAACAAATAAAGAAAATCCATGTCTTTGCAATAAGATTTTCTAATGCCAGATGATTCAGAAGCCACCTCTCTCCATACTTATCACAGTTTATAACTCTGTTTGCAAAATAAGTTAATAGGCTACAATGCCTTTATCCTTCCTCTCCATTTCAAAGAATTTGATCCATTCTAAGAGCATCTGCTCAAATTCCTCCTTGTTCATGAGGAATTTTAGCTCATATGCTCTCTCTCTTATTCAGACCTTATTGCACTAATTAACTGAATCACTCATTTAATAGTGTATTAGTTGTAATATGTAATTACTAGAGGCCCAGTGCACGAAATTCATGCATGGTGTGTGTGTGTGTGTGTGTGTGTGTGTGTGTGTGTCCCAGCCTGACCTGCACCCTCTCCAATCCGGGAGCCCTCAGGGAATGTCCTATTGACGGCTTAGGCCCGCTCCCCGTGGTTCTCTGCTCTCTGCGGGGCCTGCCTGCTCCACACTGCAGCAACTGCCAAGCAGGCCATGCTGGGTGCTGCCTGCAGCCGCACTTGCCTGCTCCCTGGTCGCCATGGTGATGGCCAAGCAGGCCAGGCAGTGCTGGGAGCTGCCTCCTCCCTGCTGTCAGTCTCCACAGAGGCAATAAGGTTAATTTTCATACTCACTCCTGATTGGCTGGTGGGCATCATGAAGGTATGGTCAATTTGCATCTTTTTCTTTTATTAGTGTAGATAGTATGCTTCCTATGTGCCAAGCACTGTTAGGTACTGACAATTGGGATATTATATTGTTATAGTGAAATACATATTTTTTTCTGTAGTCATTGTACTTATTCTCCCCTAGCTGGATTACGGATCCTTAAGGACAAGGTTACATTTCTTATTCAAGGAAACTTGTACAGTGTCCTAAAAACTGTTATATAAAACATAACTAGTTAAATTGTTGTTGTTTGATCAACTGGAATCTTCTGACATTTTAGCTTCCAGACCATTCTCATCACTTTATATCTCCTGAACAGATGTCTCTGTCAGCAAGGGTTCTGTCTACAAGCAAGAAAACTAAGTCTGGACAATTTAAGTCTTTAAAAATTGCTTAAAGTATTATCAGGTCATAAGATGGCTCATTGAACCTGACTTTGTGACAAATGGAGAGTAGCTCAGTTCTGAGTAGAAGCATCAGAAACAAATGGAGAATCTCTTCAGTGTGGTACTGTTTGAGTGAATCCATTCCAACCATTTTGGTCCTTCTGCCACACTTCTCAGGGTTCAAAGTCAAAGGCTAGGGTCCAATTGACCCACAGTTCTGGCCAGGGGAAGATGGAGAAGCCTGATGGATGGGCCCAACAAGAAGGCATGCTAGAGGAAAGGAGTTGCTCCACAAAGGACGACCAAAACACTGTTGCCAAAAATTGGGGAATAGATGCTTGTCAGATACACACACAAAAAATGTCCAGATGTCCACTACACCATCTCAAGATTCAAGCATTGCCCTGTAAACCCACAGAATAAATATATTATGGTAATTTTAAGCCACTTAATCATTAGGGTAGTCTGTTGTACATGAATAGATAACTAATACAGACTTACGAAGGAAAATACTTCTGCCTCAATTTTATAGATGAATAAACGCACATTCAGAAAAGTTAAGAAACTTGCTCCAATTCATAAAACTAGTACTAGAGACAGGGCTGAATTCAAAACCATGCCTTTGATACAACCTCTTCATTTCATCACAGCTACCTCATCCATCTGCCACAAAAATCTCAGGCAAGATTGGGTTGATATAGGTTGGACCCACTCCCAGTATCTATAGCACTTCTCTGGTGTGTTCTTGGAAGCTACAAATTCATCTCTTGAGCTTCCTTGCTATGTGAAACTACACCACATCCTATCTGCGAGCTCCATGTATTCTGTGAGGCCGTCACAAAGTCTCACTGGGAAATGAAAGGATCATGACAGCTGCTGAGGTCAACGTCCCTGCCTCTCTGCCTCAGTTTTCCAGTCACATCCCCATCTAGTCTGTGTCCATATGGCGCATCTCACATAGTCTAACCTAGGTGTGTGCATAGTTTTGCGCTCTGCTGAGGGAGAATTTGCTCAACATTTCAGTGCTTACTCTTCGCATTTTGCAGATGGGGTTCCTGAGTGAGGTTCGCCTAGCCATTCTTCTGGCAGAAAGCATGCACAACCGTTGAATTATGTTATTGAAATAACTTTCATTACCTCAATCCCCAAAAGCAAACAGATCCTCCCCACCCAAAACAAAAGTTCTGGTTCCCAGACTTTATTTCATTTGTGTTTTCCATGAGTTCTGGGACCCACCCTGGTATTCCCTGTCATTTTTTTTTTCTACCAGACATAACAGATACCAGCCCAACAGCAGAGGGGAATAAAGAGAAGGCCTGGACAGCAAGAAAGGACATAACATTGTATCCATCACAAATTAAAAACACATTTTCTCTCAGCTCCATTCAACAGCATTCAACAAACACCAGCTCTGTGCTCCAGACTCTAGTAGACCCCGCAGAAGCTACCAGAATGTGTCAGCACTGTGTCCTCACGGAGGGAGAAAGCAAGTGTGTATAGCAGAGGTCTGCACACTTTCTATAAAATGACAAATAATCAATATTTTTGGCTTTATGGGGCCAGAAGCCAAAGAAAGAAAATTTCCACAAGTGTTTTATTGACAAAATAAAACTTTATCTATGGACGTTGAATTGAAATTTCATATGATTTTCACATGTAACAAATGCTGTTCTTCTTTTGAGTTATTTTTCCCCCCAACACTTTAAAAATGTAATAACCATTCTTAGCCTGCAGGCCATATAAAACCCGGCAGTGGGGTCAGATTAGCCACATGGACCATACTTTGTCAACCCCTGATGAGTAAGACAAAGGAAAGGATGGAAAATGGCTGGGAGTTAGTCCCCAAAATGGGTGGCACCACGACAGAAGTCCAGAGAAGAGAGAGGTGGGGTGGGGTGGTCCAGTTAGGAAGACTTAATGGAAGAGAAGGGATTTGAGCCTTGAAGGGAGGGTAGGATTTGGCTGCACAGAACAGTCTGGGGAGAACATTCCAGGCTGAAGTGATGAGCACAAAGCAAAGCACAGTGGGAGGAAAGGTCATGGACCAGTGGAGACTGTGACATACTTCTCGCTCTCCAAGGTTTCTGTGACACACCCTGGGCCTGGTGTTTATGAAGGGGATGGGTATTGTGGGCCCGTGGGAACAGGCCTTTAAATGACTACAATCAATCATATTGTATGAATATTTGTAATATTCATCACCCAAAACTTGTTGGAAACACTGAGAGATCCACCAGATCCGCAATTCAAAACTGATGGAGGACAAATTAGACTTTATTTTTCTTCATCAGGAGATGTTTCAGGTTTCAATTAGTTACTTCTTTTAAGGGATTTTTGTGGAGAATGAGCTTGTTCTCGGAATCTTAATAATATTCCAATCATACCAGAAGATGCCACGTGCACTAACCCAAAATTTCATGGCCAATCTGAAAGTCTTAAGTTAGGAGTAACAAATGGCTTTGGTTAGTATATTTTTGTTTGTGTTTTAATATCAATGTGAAGTTTCTCTAGAAGTTAGTAATTAGTGGATAACTTTTTTAAATGTTCTTTCTGGCTGACTCCATCTGTTCCCATGATTTCATCTCCTACTCATAAAGGGCTAACTCCCAGAACTGTATCTCCAGTAGATATCTCCCTAAAGCTTCAAATGCAGATGTCCAAATTCCTGCCGAGTGTCCCCACCTAGTCCTCCCACAGTTGGTAGCCTCCAAAATGGCCTGCAATGATCACTGGTCCCCACCTCTTGGTACTCACGCCCTTGAGTTAGCCCTTCCCTTTGGGTGTGGGCTGGGCCCAGTGACTCACTTCTAGCAGACAGAGTATAGCAGAGGTGATGGGGTATCACTCCTGATATCAAGTTACAAAAAGTCTAGATTCCATCTTGCTTGCCCTTTCTTACTCTCCTCTTGCTCACACTGCTGGAAGCCAGCTGCCATATTCTGAGCTGCCCCAATGGAGAAGTCCTGTGGCTAAGGAACTGAGGGAGGTTTCAGGCCAACAGCCAATGAGGACCTAAGGTTCTCAGTCCAATAGCCCTGGGAGAACTAGGTTCTGCTAACAACCACAGGAGTGAGCATGCAAGTCTTCAGCTGGGACTGCAACACCTTGATTACATCTGTGAGAATGCTGAGCCCAAGGCACTTCGCTGAGTAGGGCCTGATTGGTGATCCACAGACACTAGGAGGTAATAAATATGTCAGGGTTGAAGCTGCTAAATTTTGAGATAATTTATTCCACAAAAAGTTAACTAATGAATCAGCAAATTCCCTAAACCTGTTTCTTCCCCTAAGTTCTCTCTTTATTTGCTAGGGCCACCACGCATCCACTCACCTAAGCTGGCAATAGGATGTTAGCAGTCCTTCATTTGATTTTCTTACATCTACAAAAGCTCAAAAGCTTTTGTATTTTTCAATCGACATGACTTAGTAAGCTGAAATATTGCCCCCTGTGAGTTCCATCTGGAAATTAAGCCACTTATGCAGCATCACATGGCGTAGCTTGAACTTTCTCAATTTCTGCATGATTGTGCAGGCAACAATATGACATCATCCTGGATGTCTTTCCGCAGATAATAAACCCCTGGGAAGTGTCCAGAGTGATAGACTGGAAGAAGGGAGAGTCTGGGAAACTTGAAAACGATGCCCATAGCTTGAAAAGCAAGCACAGTATAATGGGGATAGAACAAGCATGGGATTCAAATGCTGAGGTGTGGGTCCTGGTTGAGGCTTTGCTGCGAATTGGCTGTGTCCTTGGCAAGTCATTTACTTCTTTAAGAGTCACTTTCCTCTTCAGCAAAACAAGTGGGTTAGATGTCAGTGGACAGCAGACCCATGGGTTCATTGCTTCAGGGTGAACTAGGAGCTTGTTAAACTTCAGAGTCCTGTCCCTACTTTACCCCATGCTGATTCAGCAGGTCTAAGGTGGGGCTTAGAAATCTGTATTTCTAAAGTGACTAGCCCTAGCTGGTTTGTCTCATTGGATAGAGTGTCAGCCCATGGACTGAAGGGTTCCAGGTTTGATTCTGGTCAAGGGGAAATACTGGGGTTGCAGGCCCAATCTCCAGTAAAGGGCATGGAGGAGGCAGCCAATCAATGATTCTTTCTCATCATTGATGTTTCTATCTCTCCCTCTCCCCTCATCTCTGAAATCAATAAAATATATTTAAAAAAATAAAGTGACCACCTCTTTGAAGTTTATCTAGGAAATACTGAACTAGACCTTCTCAAAGGATATCTAAATTCTAATACTGTAATTGCCAAATAGTTCTTACTAGATGCCAATTCTACTTTGCATGTACATTATAAAACAAACAAAAAATATAAAGAATGGATTTGTATGTGTACATATGTGTATGTGCACATGTGTGTGGGTGTTGTTGTTGTTGTTGTTTTTCCATTTTGTTCTCTTCCCAAACCCCAGTGGATGTCCTTGCATAGTCACTGGGACACATGGCCCTCACTGGGAGACCCGCTGGAGGCCATGACTGGTATACTGGAATTGGGTGAAGAGGGACACAAAGGTTCAGGAATACCAAAGACAAACAGTCAAGGTAGGAGGTGGGCTCCTTATAGTCACAGTACTGCTTGGCATTGCATGGATACTGAGAAGTAAAAGTTATTATTCCAAAAGAACTTACAAACTATACGATAATACGTGTGTGTGTGTGTGTGTGTGTGTGTGTGTGTGTGTGTGTACAGAGTTAGGCCTCCTTGTCCTATCTGACAGCCTATCACAACAGAATGTCACATTATATTGGTCTGTTCATGTTGTCATAACAAAATACCAGACACTGGGTGGCTTAGACAACAGATATTTATTTCTCACAGTTCTAGAGACCGGGAAGTCCCAAAATCAAAGTGCTGGCTGATTCAGTTCCTGGTAAAGGCCATTTTCCTGGTGTATAAACAGTGGTTTTCTCACTGTTTCCTCATGTGGCAGAGAACCGGCGATCTCTGGTTTTTCCTCTTCTTATAAAACCACTAATGTCATGGGCACCCCACCCCCATAACTTCATCTAAGCGTAATTACTTCCCAAGGACTCCATCTCCAAATACCATCACTCTTAAGCCTTAGGGCTTCAACATATGGATTTGGAGGGGACACGAACAATCGGTACACAGTACATAAAAAAAAGAAACAGAATCTAACTTAATAAGAAAACATCTGTTAAACAATGCAAGTCTCCACTGAAGCCCTCGTGAGGAGGTGGAAGGAGAACTTGTTGCCACATTGCGCACAGCAAGACTTACTCTGTTGTAAAAACTCTCCCTCAGACACTTTTTCCCCTCTCTCCAAATGTCTCAGATCAACCACTTCACCTGCCCTCACTCTGGTTCTCTTGCACCCCTCTCACCCCTTTCTCCTGAACCAGTGGTCGGCAAACTCCTTAACAGAGCCAAATATCAACAGTACAACGACTGAAATTTCTTTTGAGAGCCAAATTTTTTAAACTTAAACTATATAGGTAGGTACATTGTTATTAACTTCATTAGGGTACTCCTAAGCTGGCCTTTGCTAAAAAGTCCTCAGTCTGATTGAGGTACGTTCACTGAGGTCGACCCCTTCCAACTCTCCCATCCACACTCGTCTTATATACTTGTTTCGTCTATCTTTTGTCACCCGCGCGCGATTTGCGGATGTGACTAGCACTAACCACTGCACATGAGACGGCTGGCTGACTGGCTCACTCAACTCATGCATGAATCGCGCGTCGCCCGTGCTGCGTATCCCGCGGCCCGCCTGCACCACGTCTCTTGTTGCCCGACCGACCGACACCCCCGACTTCTTCTAACGCCACTTCTTCAAAATAGACTCGCCCAGGCCGAAAACCGACTTCTGCGCATGGGCCACGAAGTTTCAGTTGCACTGTACGTGAGCCCGCACGTAGTATTTTGTGGAAGAGCCACACTCAAGGGGCCAAAGAGTCGCATGTGGCTCGCGAGCCACGGTTTGCCAACCACTGTCCTAGACTTTTCAGCCTACCCTGCTGGCCCACAAGCCCTTTGTTAGGTAGAGCTTCCCCCCCTTCTCTCAGCTTCTGTTGTGTTTTCCACAGAAGAAAAGCCTGGGATCCACTTTCACTTGAAGGGTCATAGCTATGTCTAACATAATACTTTTAACCCTGTACACTAAGAAAATGGAACCAACACTATAAGGCAGTACATGCTTAAATACTAACTAGAGAGAACATTGGACTTCTAGATGCTTAGAGGAGAAAAAGATATCTCTATTCCAGAGAAGTCATAGAAAAGAGAAGAGGTAATCTAAAGGTTGAAAACATGGGGAAATGTTTTACAAGCGAAGAGTGGAGCCCTCCTCTCCAATGGAATGAGGAACTATTGTAAAAGGAAGGCCAAAGACAGGCAATTCTACCACCTGTTTAGCAGGTAGACAAAACCAGTGGGCTGTATAGAGGGAAAGAGTAAGACGAGATTGGAAAGTGGGTTGGGGCCAGAACATTGAGGACTGTATGGAAATATACCTCATTAAAGAATTTAGAGCATGGGAGTGGCATGATTTTGAAAATTAATGTTTTGTCACCATGCTTCAGGGACGAAGGAACAAAATCCTTTAAGAAAGGAGGTCAGGAAGCTTGTTTAGCCTCTGGGTCTTGGTGATGGGCGTGTGCTCCAGGGATGTGGCATGAAACAGAATAGAAAAATTACTGCATGAGGTCATGGTAGGACAATCATGGCTGGGGGAAGCCAAAGATGACAAGGAGATGTGAAACTAGTTGGATGGGGTATGAGCAGAAATGAGGAATGAAGGCGGAAATTGGGATGTGGGAGGGAGAAGATGTCAAGTTGATGCTTATTCTATGTGGCAATTCTGAAGGCAGCTCAGCCAAGGGGAGTAGCCAGTAGGCAAAGGAGATGCAGAGGGCTGCTTTGGGGCAGTTGGGATTTATATTTGTGAGCATCTGTAAGATATTATATTCACCAACTAATTAAAATTGCATTTTTCTCATAGTTTAGAGTTTTGATTCCTAATAAAAGTTCAAATCAACCTGGAAGAGATGGATAACCCTTTTGTTAACCAGCATTTGTTCTTTTTTCAGATATATTCTTGGGAAGAGATTCTGAAGGCAAGCAGGGTAGGAATTTTGAGTAATTAAAGACGCAAGGAGGGACACCTTATAAATACCAGAAGTGGACTCTGCTCCCAGCAAACACCAGGAGAAAGAAAGACCTGCACACTGGAGAGTGGGAATGGTGGTTGGAATTCTGGGGGATGATTAAGAAATTACATTCATGGATCTCATTCACTTCTTGATGATCTGTGAATGATAAAAACAATTGCATGTGCATAATCAATTTAAAAAGCTATGAAAATATTTGTATTCTTTTAAGAGAGAAGGCTTTGCTTCAAACTTGTCTACAGTACACAATAACAAATTTACATTGCCAGAGTTAAATTTGAAACTCTGGACTTAAGATTTAAGAATCAATTATAATTACTTTCTCAGTCAGGAACCTAGAGGTATATTCCTATTGCTGATTTTAAACCAAAATTCTTTCACCTGAGGCTCCAGGCCAGTAGCTTCCAACTTTTTACCACTAAAGGCTTCCTTTATTAATTTTCACCAGAGACTTGTGCTTTAAAATATTTTATTCTATATTTACTAAGTAAATTGAGTATCCATTTCCATTAGTCTAGGTGCTCATTAGCATGAAATAATTAGAATGTAAAGTAGATATAGTTAGTTGGGCAGTCATCACTGTTTCTAGGATTACATTATGGCTTTCCTAGGCCCCTAGAAACTAAGGGAAGCCAAATTGTGAGTACTATTTAGGGACCTTTCTCTGCCCCTGGTCCTCACCAAGCCAAATTCCATATTACCTCTGCTGATCTCTTGCTATTTAACACCCTGCTTTTGCTCAAATTTTATCTCACACTCAAAATGTGTTTTTCCTTCCAAAATGGATAATGCCATTCTCTGCTAAGATCTCCTCTTCTAGGCTCATGTACCCATCCACCAGTTGCTGGTAATGTTAACTGCTAACAGCTATGTCCCTAAGTGAACATTGCCCTTGACCAAAGGGAGCAGCCTAATCCACGGTGACACCCTCTCCTGGGGCATGGTACAATATTTTTAACATTCCTAAAAGCCTGCTATGGATAACACAAGTTCTACACTGCTCAAGATAAAAGTAGAGGAAGCTCAAATCACCAATATCAGGAATAAAAGAGTTAACCTTATTAAAAACCCTATAGACATTAAAAGGTTAAAAAAATATTATGAATAAATTTATGCCTGTAAATTTGGCAACGTAAATTAAATGGAAGCTTTTCTTGAAATGCATAAATTACCAACTGATATAAAAATAATAGAAAAGTTGAAGAGACTTTATAGCAATTAAAGAAATTAAATTCATAATTTAAAATATTTCCACAAAGAAAACACCAAGTACAAATAGCTTCACAGATATATTTTATCAAACATTTATAAGATAAATATTAACAATCCTGTAAAAACTCATTCAGAAAATAGAAGAGAAACAAACAATTCCTTATTCATTTCATGAGCTCATCATCCTCCTAATACAAAACCAGACAAAGACATTCAAAGAAAAGAAAAGGGCCCTAACAGGCTTGGCTCAGTGGATAGAACATCAGCCTGCGGACTGAAGGGTCCCAGGTTTGATTCCGGTCAAGGGCATGTACCTTGGTTGAGGGCACATCACCAGCAGGGGGTGTGCAGGAGGCAGCTGATCGATGTTTCTCTCTTATTGATGTTTCTAACTTTCTATTCCTCTCCTTTCCTCTCTGTAAAAAATCAATAAAATATATTTTAAAAAAAGAAAAGAAAAGAAAAGGCAGGTCCATATCCTTTAAAAATATGGGGGCAATAATCTTAAACAAAATTTTAGCAAATTAAACCAAGAAATATATAGAAAGAAAAGTGAATCATGAACAAATGGAATTTATTCCAGAGTATAAGGTTGGTTTAACATTTAAAAGTCAATGTAACTCACCATATTATCACATTAAAAGAGAATCCCCAGATTATCATCTCAAAAGATGCAGAAAAACCATTTGGTAAAATTTAACCCCAAATTATCCTATCTAATAAAAAGGGAATATGCTAATTGACCCTCACACTGTCGCAAAGATGGCGGTGCCCACAGCCAATAAGGAGGGAATATGCTAATTGACTGCCACACCCTCAAAGATGGTGGCACCCACAGCCACAAGATGGCCAGCAGGGGAGGGCAGTTGGGGGCAACCAGGCCTGCAGGGGAGGGCAGTTAGGGGCAACCAGGTTGGCAGGGGAGGGCAGTTAGGTGTGATTGGGCTGGCAGGGGAGGGCAGTTGAGGGGGACCAGGACAGCAGGGGAGGACAGTTAGGGGTGACTGGGTTGGCAGGGGAGGGCAGTTGGGGGTGATCACTGTGTACTAGAGGAATTAATTTATTTTATTGATAAGTAACCCTTGAAACAGGGCTGGTCCTGCAGACAATACATTTACACAAATTTGAAATCTGAAACTTCCAAGAGCAATAACATCCTGAAGTTCTAAGGAATATATAACAGAAATCCCTAGGGGTAACCTCCATCCCAGAGGCCACATATTCTGTTCCTTGATCCATCTGTATAAGCTGTTAGTGGTGAGATATATGGCATACCGCAGCTGAAAATGGACAAGAAATAAACTGTGTATCTTGGGATATGCAGACTTCATGGATACCAGAACATAATGTTCTTTTCATATCACCTCAACTTTGTTGGCTGCTGCTCAGGAACCAGGAAGTAAATGAACATGAAAAAAAGACCCACTATTTTTCATATGTAGCAGCATGAGTCTCAAGAGAATGAAAAGACAAGCCACAGACTGGGAGAATATATTTGCAAAAGATATCTGATAAATGATTACTATCCAAAATATAAAAAAACCTCTCAAACTTATATAGTAAGAAAAGGTATATGTCCAATTTAAAAAATGGACAGAAGTCTTGAACAGATATCTCACCAAAGAAAATATACTGATGGCTAATAATCATATAAAAAGATGCTCTGCATCATATGTTATTAGGGAGTTGCAAGGTAAAACCTTAAATGTTCTTAGCAAGTGAGAGTAACCAGTCTGAAAAGGTTACATACTGTATGATTCCAGCTATATGACATTCTGGAAAAGACAAAACTATGAAGACAGTTAAAATATGACTGATTGGTTCTTTGTTCTGTCCCTGTTGTGGGGGTCTGTGACAGTGTTCAGTGGGGCCTGGTCCGTGTTTGGACCCCCCAAGTTTTCTGTCCCTGCCTCCAGGCATTGGCATCAACTAAAGTCAGAATCTCCAAGAGCTCCCAGTAACTGCTGCCAAGAGATAACTACAAAGAAGGTGGGAAAGAATACAGAAGTGCTTCCTCTATCTCATTCAGAAAACCTATTTCCTACTGAATCTGCAAATAGGAGACCAGAGACAGGAGCTTCTGGCCTTGCCCATGGAAACTCAGGCTGATCATGCATCTCAGGAACCTCAGTCCCTGCTTGAGAGTGGTCTTCCTTCCTCAAAGTTCCCACATTTTCCAACAAGGACAGACTGGGGGTTGAGATGCTGGTAGCTTCACTCCTAAAGGCCAAGTCTCAGGAGTTGGTGATATTTGAGGATGTGGCTGTATACTTTATCTGGAAGGAGTGGAGCGTTTGGAGCCTGCTCAAAGGGATCTCTATAGAGATGTATGCTGGAGAATTATGGGAATATATTCTCATTGGATGGTGAGACCAGAACTGAGCATGACCAAGAAATTTCTGAAGATACAGAATCAGATGGGGTGTTGTTGGGAAGATTCCAAAAGGATATTTCTCAGGGTCTTAAGTTTGGAGAAGCCTATGAAAAAGTAGTCAGTCTCAAGAGGCAGCTGGGGAACTCTTCTGGAGAAAAACTGCATAGGAAGATACAAGATTTTGGTCAAGTGACAGTTGAGGAAAAGCTAACCCCCATGACAGAGAGAAGTGAGAAATATAATGATTTGGGGAACAGCTTTACTGTGAGTTCCAACCTTATTTCACATCAGAGACTTCCTGTGGGAGACAGACCCCATAAGTGTGATGAATGTAGCAAGGGCTTTAATCAAACTTCAGACCTTATTCAACATCAGAGAATTCACACCGGGGAAAAACCCTGTGAATGTAGTGAATGTGGGAAGGCTTTCAGCCAGAGCTCACATCTGATTCAGCATCAGAGAATCCACACTGGAGAGAAACCTTATGAATGTAATGATTGTAGGAAGACCTTCAGTTGTAGCTCTGCTCTCATTCTACATAGAAGGATCCACACTGGAAAGAAACCTTATGAATGTAATGAGTATGGGGAAACCTTTAGCTGGAGCTCCACCCTTACTCATCATCAGAGAATCCACATTGGAGAAAAACTGTATGCTTGTAATGAATGTGGGAAAGCCTTCAGTAGAAGCTCTACCCTCATTCATCACCAGAGAATCCACACTGGAGAGAAGCCCTATGAATGTATGGAATGCAGAGGAAAGTTTACCTATAGTTCAGGCCTTAATGAGTGTGGGAAAGCCTTTAGGTATAGTTCAGCTCTTGTCCACCATCAGAGAATTCACACTGGAGAGAAGCCTTTGAATGTAATGAGAATGAGCAAAAGATCTCTCTGAGTTACTGCTGAATTAAATATCAGGGAGTCTACATGAAAGAGGCCACACACCTGTTTTTCTCACTTCCTCTGAGTCTGAAGACCCCCTGTCTTACTATAAAAGTAAGAACAACTCGCCGAAACCGGTTTGGCTCAGTGGATAGAGCGTCGGCCTGCGGACTGAGGGGTCCCATGTTCGATTCCGGTCAAGGGCATGTACCTGGGTTGCGGGCACATCCCCAGTGGGAGATGTGCAGGAGGCGGCTGATCAATGTTTCTCTCCCATCGATGTTTCTAACTCTCTATCTCTCTCCCTTCCTCTCTATAAAAAATCAATAAAATATATTTTTAAAAAAAAGTATGAACAACTTAGGATGTGTCCCTTCTGATGCAAATCTTTCATTTAGAGAATGGGGATAATTGGGCAAGTCATCCTGGCACAGTGATTAGCAACCTGGTCAGTTTCCCTAGGAACAATACCAGCCTTAAAAAATTAGGAGGCAAGCAGCAGATTAAGTGCTGGAAATAGAGGGAAGCTCTAGGACCAATCACTTTCCATTATGGAAGGGAGTTTGCACTAGACCAGAGTTCTCATACCAAGGGAGCCTTTCTTACCAAGGTGAGGGTGGAAGTACAGTAGGAGTAAAATTCTAAGGATTCTGCTAGTTGGAGTCAGTATAGTCAGCACAGGTGGCAGTGGAAAGAATGTTCTGGGTCCTGTTACTTGCTAAGAAAGGGAAAAGGAACTTTAAATGTGTTGAAGTAACTACAAGCTGTTAAAAAAAGAGAGAAAAGAAATGGGAAAGGATGCTGTATGTGGAAGCCACTGTTCCTAATCCAGCTTTAAGTTTTGATAAGGAAATAGGGTGATGAGGGATTTGTTATTTGATTGGGGGTGAGGAGTTTCTGAAAGCATTCTGGCAATTTTGGTGGAGAACCCAGGACTAATTGGGAAATACAACTAATCAGTGAGTCTAACTAACATGAGGAAATGGATCAAAAGCATTTAGAATTAGTTTTTGTTTTCTTTCCTCTTCTCTCCCTCTTCCTCTCACCACTCTTGTGATAAAAAGTTGTTTAATTCAAACCCTAATGACTAAGGATGCTTTTAAGGAACTTGCTCAGCCAGCTTGCCCTGCCCTCTGTCACCTATGACCTGTGACATTTGGCCCCAGAAGCAGACTTCTCCTGACCCCACCTCTGACTTCAACAGCAGAGTATGAATGTAAACAAAGTGCAAAGCCCAGAGAAGGAAGGCTCTGGCCTGTGCCTCGTGGCAGGGCTCCTTGCCGGGGTAAGTTGGAGCTCCTGAATTTATCAGCTGAAGGGATGACCTCATTATGTTTTCCCAACTTATCCTGCTCATCCTGTAGCATAAATGAAGTGCACTATTAAACAGAATAGTTTTTCATTAAAAAAAAAAAAGATGACTGATTGCCAAGGATTCAGAGGAGGGGGGATGCATAGGTTGAGCTCAAAGGATTTTTACGGCAATAAAACTATTCTGTGTGCTATTATAATGAAGGTTACATGTCATTACAAATTTTTCCAAATGTATAGAATGCACACCACCAAGAGTGAATCCAAATAAAAACTATGAACTTCAGGTGCTTATGATGTGTCAGTGTAGGTTCAATTGTAACAAATGTCCCATTCTGGTGCAGGATGTTCATAGCAAGGGAGGTTGTGCATGGGGACAGTTAGGTGATACATCGGAACTCTCAATAATTTCCCTTCATTTTTGCTGCTGTGAAATTAAAACTGCTCTAAAGAATAGATTATTTAAAAAATATATGTAAGCCTGAGCAAGTAGAATAACTATTCCTGATGCACTCTTCCTGGCACACCCTGCTAGCCCCTGCAAGACACTTTCCACCAACAGGACACATAAGTAGAACCTTCATCTGTTCCAGGAGTTCCAGGAGTCAAGGAAATAAATTTTTTCCAAACTCCTTTCCCCACTCTTCACCTTGCTTTTCCAATCAAGTCTATCCCAGTTTTTTTAGTCCCCAAGTTCCACAATTAGAAATTCATTTATGCATCATTTTAGGGAGAAGTAATACCTTAAACATTAATAAATATTCTCTGTATGCGGGTATAGCTTCAGCTCCTTTGCTTAGACCAGGTTTTGATAGGAGATACTTGGTTGAAACATCATAGATATGCAGGCATTAGGAAAAAAGAGGCAGGGGAGGAACCACAGAAATATAAGACTGGACATACTGAAGATAAATTCTAAGGACTTCACCAAAAGTCAGCTTGAATTTTAAAACTTTCAAATATATTTGATTTCAAAACAGTGTAATTGTCCAAATGAATAGTTTCTGCATCTTGGAGAATGTTATAAAGTTTTCTGCCATTCCCTTCAATTTCTCATCTTGGATAAGGTTCTTAACTTCCCTATGAACCAGTTTATTCCCACATGTGAAATAAAAACACCACTTGCTTACTTCTGGGAGAGGGTGAAACCTGGAAAAAATCAGAGTACTGTGGTCCCACCCTAAATATTCTGGCATAAACGAAACCTAATTCAAATGAATAGTGAGTGTAGCTTTGAAGGAGACAATAAATAACAGAAAGGCAACCTAGCTGTAGGGGAACAAATAGGTGGTTGGTATTGTCCAGTTGGCACTGACGGTGAAATCTCATGGGAAACACAGACTAGACATAATACAGTTGTGCTTGATATTAGAGCAAGCGAACAGGACCCCCTTCACTCCCTCACATTGTCCTTAAGTCACTGGGTCCTGCATCAATTTGCCCTTCTCCTGAGTTCCCCAGGCTGAAAACTCCAGAATTGGAGAGTTTATTAAGGAAACTTATGGACAGAAGTAGAGTCTTAGCCAACAGTAAGATGGTAGATCTCCACACGGGAAAGGGGATGGGGGCTTGATATATATAGCCTCCAGGCTTGAAGCCAAGTGCCATGTGCTTGATAAACACTGTATATTTCAAAGCAGTGAACCACTTAATGGGCCTACTTTCCTATGTAAGAACATTCTTTTCAGATGATACGAACCTACCTCTCCCGGGGTGAACTGGCGGTCACTGAGAGCAATGTGCTTCTTAAGGTAGCATTGGGTACATCAAGCATTAGAAACATTTTGCCTAACAATCCACGAGGAATTGACTCCTTTATTCTTCCAAGCATGGGCTTGGAGTGGGCTTTCCTGCGAAGTAGGTGTGTGCAAGAGGCAAGAGGCCATGAAGTAGCCATGGCCCCTACTGCACCGGCATGAAGTTAAAGGGGGTCTGCATAGAGTTGGTTGCCATACAGACTGTGGATACAGAGATATTGGACATGATGCTTCAAAGCTGTCTGACATAGTCTGAAGTGTAAATATTGAAGTAATAGAAACTGAGTCTTCTAATTTAAGGAGTCAGCACAGTCAAATTTCCACAGACCACTATAAATCATCACATCTCAGTCCTCTTACATTTTTCATGACAACAGTGGCTTCAATAACCACAGGACAGACAAGATATAAATCTACATATTGTATTTAGTATTAGGTAAGCATCACCATCATTCACTTAATCAAAATCTTCTTGACCTTAGCCTTATCTTTATTGTGTCTTCAAAAGCAATAAACTGTTCAATTTTTACCTGGAAATTTGAATTACATCAAGAAATATATTATTGAAATGGTCCAGGAAAGAAATGATTGTGGCCTGGACTAGAGTGGCACCCATGGACACAGTCAAGGTATTTTCTGGAGATAAAAGCAGTGGAACATGCTGATGGATTATCTGTGTGGGACCAGGGAAAGAAGGCAAAGATGAGTTCTAGGATGGAATGGCCAGATGACTGGGATCTACTTCAAAATATCCTGGGTGAGGGGGAAGGGGGTGGTGGAGGAGAAACAAGTTGCTCCTAAGTTGATTTCTATTGAAGCTGAGTGATGGGTACATAGGTTTCACCTTCCTGTTCTGCCACTTTTCTTTAATTCACTTTATAAGGAAAATATACCTTCACCCGGTGATTTCAATTCCAAAAATCAACCCTAAAGAAACACTTAGAATGAAAAACATTTTATATAAGGATGGCCACAGCATCCTTATTTCAATATTTATAATATTTCATTATTAGAAATAACCTTGTTGACTAACAAAAGGGCAAAAGCATGAATATTATATGATATGCCTATTAAAAATCATGCCGGTAGGAGAAACCAAGATGGCGGCATAGGTAAACACCGAAATTGCTGCCTCCTACAACAACTTCAAAAATACAACAAAAAGACAAAACGGACATCATCCAGAACTACAGGAAGGCTGGCTGAGTGTAAATTCTACAACTAGAAGGAAAGAGAAAAGCACTCTGAGACTCAGGAGCTGTGGAAGTAAAGTGCAAAGGTACGGAGGCTCAAGTGCGCGTGGAAAGGGGCTGGTACCTGAGGACGCGGCCGTCTTTCTGAATCAGGAGGGAGTCACAAGCTCCCGACTGCTCTGAACTCCGGTTCCGGGAAGTCTCTGGGGACCCAGGACTCATACGGGGAGAAACTGGACTGTCTGGAAGCAGGCAGAACTCGGAACTTGAGGGCGGCTTTCCCTCAGAGGTGCTTGCAGCAATTAAATTACCGGGACACTAAGATTCACAGTCCCTTAGGGCAGGGCCGAGGATCAGCCATAGCTGCTTGCTCTGCCCTGTTGATTCCTTGAGACCCTGCCCCACCCAGGCTGCAGCAGAGGCTTTTGCATATGAATGCCCTGGCCCTTTGCAACCTGAAAATTACCTAACAAATTACAGCTGGGCCAGACAGACCCAGAACTTCCAAGAGAAGGCCCAAGGCTCCACAGCAGCTTGCATTGCTTCACAGCTGGGCCTCATCTGGGCACCTCCAAACTCCAAAAAAGGAAGGGGAATCTGCAGATCTTTTCGTAGCTCCTGCTGGGTAATCTCAGGCAGAGACTAAATTAGCACCTCCTTAGATCCAAGAGCCATCGTACCCAGTGGTCAGAGTGGGATCATCCAGATTACAACTCCTCTGATCCATAAGGGACACACTCAGGGGGCACACTCAGTGAGCACCAAAGCCCCACTGAAGCAAGTCTTGCCCCAAAAGGGTGTCTTCAGCACAGTTCTCCCACTGCAGACACAGCTGATTCTCACTGCCAATTGGCCTGGAGGTCAATTCCTCCCAGTGATACCTACAACAATCAAGGCATAACTACAACAAGACTGTGCACAAAGCCCACAAGGGGGTGCACCAAGAGTGTCCACCTCAGGTAATGGGGGAGGCTGAGCCACTGGGCCCTAGAGGACACCTAGCACACAAAACCACTCTAC
The DNA here is from genome assembly GCF_014108235.1 of Myotis myotis. Taxonomy (NCBI): domain Eukaryota; kingdom Metazoa; phylum Chordata; class Mammalia; order Chiroptera; family Vespertilionidae; genus Myotis; species Myotis myotis. The sequence continues at coordinate 166,112,114 of NW_023416313.1, forward strand.
CAACACAGGGAAGCATAAAAAATGCGGAGACAAAGAAACAGGTCACAAATGACAGAAATGGAGGAAAGCAAATGACTGGATATAGAGTTCAAAACCACGTTTATAAGGTTTTTCAAGAATTTTATGGAAACCGCCGATAAATTTAGTGAGACCCTGGAGGATATGAAAAAAGACCAACTAGAAATTAAGCATACACTGACTGAAATAAAGAATAATATACAGAGATCCAACAGCAGACAAGAGGATCCCAAGAATCAAGTCAAAGATTTGAAATACGAAGAAACAAAAAATACCCAACCAAAGAAGCAAAAAGAAAAAAGAATCCAAAAATATGAAGATAGTGTAAGGAGCTTCTGGGACAACTTCAAGCGTACCAACATCAGAATTATAGGGGTGCCAGAAGAAGAGAGAGGGCAAGATATTGAAAACCTATTTGAAGAAATAATGACAGAAAACTTCCCCTACCTGGTGAAAGAAATAGACTTACAAGTCCAGGAAGCGCAGAGAACCCCAAACAAAAGGAATCCAAAGAGGACCACACCAAGACACATCATCATTAAAATGCCAAGAGCAAAAGACAAAGAGAGAAGCTTAAAAGCAGCAAGAGAAAAAAAGTCAGTTACCTACAAGGGAGTACCCATATGACTGTCAGCTGATTTCTTGACAGAAACCATGCAGGCCAGAAGAGAGTGGCAAGACATATTGAAAGTGATGAATAGCAAGAACCTACAACCAAGATTACTTTATCCAGCAAAGCTATCATTCAGAATTGAAGGTCAGATAAAGAGCTCCACAGATAAGAAAAAGCTCAAGGAGTTCATCACCACCAAACCAGCATTATATGAAATGCTGAAAGGTATTCTTTAAGAAGAGGAAGAAGGAAAAGGAACTCTTACCATTTGCCACAGCATGGATGGAACTGGAGAGCATTATGCTAAGTGAAATAAGCCAGTCAGAGAAGGATAAATACCACATGATCTCACTCATTTGTGGAATATAATGAACAACATAAACTGATGAACAAGGACTGATCCAGAGACGGAGAGGCATTGATTGGACTGTCGGGCCTTGGAGGGAAGGTAGGGGAGGGTGGGGATAAGGGGGAAAGATCAACCAAAGGACTTATATGCAAGCATATAGGCCTAACCAATGGACAGGGACAACGGGGGGGTGAGGGCATGAGCGGGGGGTGGGGGGGTGCCGGAGTCCAACCCCAGCAGGTCCAGGGGTCCCCAAAGGTGTGGATGGAGTCGGCGAAGAAGGAATGACACAGAGACAGCGTTCAGTTGATCAGCAGCCTAGCCAGGATCTCTAGCCAGGATCTCCAGCCAAGTTCTGGTCTGGATCTCCAGGGAAGTTCTGCCATTTATTGTCTTGTTACATCCGTATTTATCCCAGTTGATTTTAATCCCGTCAATTTCTATTACAAAGGTTAGGGCGTTTCTTATCTCCATTCCAGGGAGTAAAGATTATGTAGCTTAAGCATGATTGTTTGTAGTGATTAACTACCCGCCTGGCACTTAGTTAAGGAGTTTCATCCCCTCCCTGACTTCAGGGAAAAATTCCTACCTGGGGAAACAACCTTTCTCGGAGAGGTGACCTTGGTTAAAACACACAGCGCTAAGGGGAGCAAACATATTAAGAACAGTATGCCATATACGCCAGGTCCCTTGAAACATATGCTGTGCAGATGTTTCTTTCCTGCAGCGACTGTGTCAAGCAGCAAGGATGGACTGGCTTCCGGCAGGGGGGCTGGCGGGTAACGTGGGGATAAGGACACATATGTAATATCTTAATCAATAAAAAAAATATTTTAAAAAATCATGCCAGTAATAATTTGGGAAAAGGCTGGTAATATAATAGAAAGTTAAAAAAACAGAAAATAATGTGGAAATAATTCATATTTCAGATTAGTTTTACAAAAGAGAGACAAAATGGAAAGAAATTTGGTGTTTAGAGAGCTCAGAGCAACTTTCTAGAAAAATAATGTGTTAAATTTGGGAGAACTCAAGTTCAATATCATTAATAACAATTCCCCACCGATTTCCTCTATTTCCAATATGGTCTCAAACCCACAGAAAAAAATACTTCCTATGTCCCACTTCAATGAATTCTAACTTCATGATGAAAACTAGGAAATGTATCATTCAATGACAGCTGCTACAAAAATGTGTCAGCATTACTTGCAAACCCTGGGAGGCAGAGATATATGCTTTTCTGGGAAAATTAATAAACATTACAGGAATTTGTCATAAAAGTACTGAAACTACAATCCAAGCTGGCAGGATTTCTTAAGAGTTCCCCTAGCCTTTGCGGTCTTCTGGGAAGGCTCGGAGCTTCCTCCAGCCTGGGATTGGGCATCTCTCTAGCAGGCCCAACCAGATGACCATGAAGACAGCCAGCTACCTCGGCCAAATGGTCAGTGAACCCTGAGACACAGCCACTGCTTCCTGGATGACAACAGGTGTCTCGGTGAAATTCTGGACTTCAGACTGCTTAAGTCCACAAGCTTTAACCCTTGGACTGAGGGTTTTGTGCCAAGAAGCACCTGTCCTGCTTTTTAAACCAGAAATGGATGATGGCCTCCAAGGATACTTTGTATCCTTATTTCTTTTTGCTTGAAATAAGCAAAAAGTTTTCTTGAGAGGAAAATTTTTATTTTTCCCAAGGCAGGAAAGGAACACATAACTGTTATTGACACAGAGTCTCCCCAGTATGCCAGGCCCATGCTGCCCTATGTTGCTCCGACCCTAATGCATCTGGGAAAAGCAGAGGGTACAGAAGGCATGCGTCAGAGGAGGAGATTGCATGTGGGGTGGAGGAATGTGTTTACAAGGCGGTGCAGTGCCTTGGTGAGTAAGACACATGCACAAAGTCATGGGTCAGAGCTCATATTCTCTTCCGCCTGAGCTCTGTGGATACAATCACCCTGCACTGAAAGATAATGGAGGCCAAGCCACGCCATGAGCTTTTCTTCTGTCCTCCAAGTTCAGGGTAGTATCTCCCTCTTAGGTAGTGCAGATCCCAAATGACTAGAAACCTCAATATGTCCATGAGACTTGTAAAGAAAATCAGCTCTATTCCCTCCTGCAGATTTCTCTACCACCTATGGACTCCCCTGAACGAAAGGAGTGTGACTTTTGCTCTGCAGTGAAGCATGATAGAGTCTTTTGACTCTAGAAAAACCTATAGTGGATTAAAATGATGACAGCCACATGCAATAATTCACAGTTCATGAGCGTATTCAATATGAAATGGAGTTCCTATTTGTATCATTTTTTAATTGCTCCAAAGTGATGTTTAAAAAAAAAAAAGTGTACTTGAAAGAAATACAGATAGCCAAAGAATAGCAAACGAAGATATTATGATTTACTACAATAGGGTATTCAAACATTCAGACTGACTTCTGATTTCTGATGTTTGTATGTTCTAGAGACAAGAACTAGAAACAGTCTGTAAAATAAATTAATTAGACTTGGATGGCTTTGATACCTAGTGGGACGTTCATGATGTATTTTATGTATCTTGCATGTGACACATGATGATTACAGCATATGAGGTAATGTTATACAATACATGGGGTGCATGAATTGAGAGAAATATGCAGCAACATAATCATTTGGTACACAGATTCTTGACAGTCAATTTATATTCAGAAAGGAACAGATTTTTAGCTTATTGAGTTTGAAGTTGCATATATTGCCAAAAAATAAACAACCATATTCCCATTTCTTCCAAATTATTTTTCATGTTGACAGGCATAAAGTGACTGTTCTATGTAAATGATTCTAAAATCTTAGCTCCTTGACAGGAAATTATTTCTTTCTTTGAGGTAAGATGACTAGGAGATGAAAAAAAAAAAGAGTGAGAAGTTTAATTAACTAATTTAAAATACTCTCAAATCAATATAAAAATTATATCTAAGAACACCAGAATAAACCCTTTGCCTGAAAATGTATCATGTATCCGTGTGCATAAATTAGGATTATCAAAGATGGGATAAACATGGCTAGTTATATATAATAAAAAAAATTGGGAAAATGTGGGGTGGGGTAAAGTCTACTTAAATACAATCAACCAAAAAGCTTAAGCTCAAAAGCTTAGACATAAAATTGTATCAGACTATATCATAGTGTAGTACAGTGTAGTATAGTGGAGTAAAATAGAGTATATATTTTACAATATAGTCTATAGTTCCTGGTCAAGGGGCTTTGATTTATTTGGGGAGATGGGATTAATATGTGAAACAATGAGCAAACCATTAATGACTAGTGTAAATGATTGCTAAACACTACAGACAAACTGTAGACCTGAGGAAGTTCACAGGAAGGGGGTTCTGAGCTAGTCAGTGAAGATGCTGTGGAGGAGATGACATTATACTCTAAGTGACAGATACATGATCTACTTAGGCACGAGGAAGAATAGGCTGCCAGGCTGAGGAGGAAAAGTATGAACATACATGGAATGAGCTCTGTGCATTTGAGGGACATTAAGAGACTTACCTGACTAAGAGCAGAGAGTATGTGTAGAGGAAAATGGAAAAAGCTGTTGGTAATGTAGAGGGAAGTCAGGCCATGGAGGGCCTTGGAAACCTGGCAAAGGATTTATGTTTGATAGGAGGGAGTGGTAAGATGAAAGCAACGTGCAAGGAACATGCATCTGGTGTCCACGTGCAGGGTAGATTAGAGCAGGGGAAGCTGAAGTCAGGGAGGTTCCTTGGGAAGTTGATGTACTGATCCAAGAATGAGCTGGAAAGGAGCTGGGGGTGGGGGTGCAGGGCAGTTACAACAGGAAGACAGAAACAGACATAAGGAACAAGATGAAAGAAGTCAGATAGCTGACTGAGGATCAGAGATATCAGAAGTGACTAAAGACAAGTTTTCAAATGTAGAAAATTAGAGGAAAATTGTGTTGATAACAGAGATATCAAAACCAGGATGGATAGATGGTTGTGGAGAAACCAGTTCATTTATGAAGATCCCAATTGTTCATGTGGACATCCAAGAAGTATTATTTAACTGTATATAAATCAGGGTGTTAAAACACCTACCTTTGGCATTCAGAGGTCAAGGGTGAAAGTTGAGGCTATGATAGTCAAGCACGGAGGTTCTCCAATGGTTATAAGATTGGAGGAAGACGAAGAGCCATAGAATCCCGGAAATCATATTTTTGTTCTTCGCAGTCATGGTAGGTGTGAGAAGAAAAGTGAGTGGTTGCATTTGACTCTTAGTATGCCTTAAAATGCCATCAAAGAGACTGTCAGGCAACTAAGAAGATATTCATAAAACTTTAGATCCTTTTACAATCCATACAGACTAGCCATATATTGCATAAATGGAACATGTGAGCTCAAGATATTTTTTCTTGATCTGTTCATTCATGTATCCTAAGCACTATAACAATGTCAGTACACAGTAGATCCTCAATAAATATTTGTTGAGAAATGAGTAAATGAATAAATGAAGAGGTCAGGAAGATGATATATGACAGAACTGATGTTTTGTCGCTTGGACCACACAGGCCCTTTGACAGAGCAAACCATGCAAATCACATTTCCACTGCATAGAAACAAGAGGTAAATCCTTCCTGCATCCGAGGCCAGTGTCCTGTGGGCAGGGGGCCAGCAGGGCTTGAGAAAGAGCTTCATTCTGCAGGGCAGGGGAAAGGCTCCCAGAGATATTTAAAATCATTGCTTTTTCTAACTCCCCTGTTATAGATAACAGGCTGTGTGAAGAAAGCCCAGCACAGCCGGGGTGATCTCATACTTAGTAAAATTCCCTAAAGCATGCATAGTCATTGTTTCATTCGAGGCCAATATCTGCAGCCAACATCGCTCCTCCCAGCACTAAGCTTCAGATTGGATCCACTGGGACGCCGCCATCCCAGAAAACACGGGGTTGCAGCTTTCTGCATGTGTGATGCAGGGGTCTCCCTGAAAGGGTGAGATTTAGCTTCAAGGGGGCTTTCATTTCAAAGCCTAAAGGGGTTAGCCCTCTTGATCTTGCTGGGTGGCTGTCTACGAGTTAAATTTAATAAGCTGATGCTGTCTTTAGTCAGACTTTGGCCTCTCTGGGTTAAGATGACTAAACTTTTGTAATTTTTCACTCCTCTCTGATTTGATGGGTGGTATTTCTGCCAGAAAGAAACAAAGTCAGTCCAAAGGATTCTCTTTTCCCATCAGAAATCCTGTCTGCTGTCTAAAGTGTAAGGGGAGAAGACTCGGGATCAGACCAGGTTAGGAGGGATCTTAGAGATCATGTGGTCCAGGGTCTTAAACGCATGAAAACAAGGGGCAGGCAGATGACAGAAAATAGTGAAGGGGAGTCACAGGGTATGTGTCAAACTGGAGATGTGATAACCCACCCCAAGGACTCACACTGAAGGACTTACAACCCCATGCTGGCCAGACCAAGCACATCTATGCACTGGTTAGGCCCCTGACCTAACTCAATCCCTTGTTTTACAGGTGAGGTTCCTAAGGCCCAGAGAGGGAGCAAGAACATTTTGTGATAGAAACACTGGCCCGGGAATCATGAGACCTGAGGTTCTAGACCTGACGGCACACACCAAATGACCTTGAGTTAAGGTTGACCTCTTGGAATCTCATTTTCTTATCTGTAAAATGAAGAATTTCCCTATGATCTTGTGCTCTAAAATTCTAGAAGTCCCCAAGGGTACCCAATTAGTTAGTGCTCATGGCTTGTGCAGGTTGTGAAAACCAAGAGGGAGGGGAGACCCAGAACACCTTGGAGCCACGTGCGGCTTCTCATGCCTACTGAAACATCTTTGAAAGTCCACCTGTCCCGAGCAGGCCTTCTGAAGATGGGGTGTCAGAAGATCTGAGTGTATCTGTTCCTTCCCATTGATTGTGGTTCAGCAAAGACCAGAAGGATGGATCCAACTGGGAAGAGACATGAATCTCCTTTTTTTGTTTCAGTTTGAGAGAATTTCCTACCCGGTTGGGAGGTGGAGAAGCAAAGAACTATTTGTGAGCCTCTGCTAAAGCCCAAGGCAAATCCTCTCTCACTTCCGCTGTCTGTTCTTATCCCTTTTATTTTTCTATGTAAAGAGGTCCTTATTAGGAAAAATTATCTTATTTATATGTCTATTTTTGTTAGCACCCTTTTAAATGTGAGTTTGATGAGAGCAGGGACTCTGTCTACCTTGTTTGCCATCATATTCTCAGTGCACCTAACAGTGCCTGGTCCATAGTGAGCTATAATAAATACGTGATGGATAAATAAATGACTGCTCCAGTTTTCATAGCTAGTTAGTGGAGGAGTCAGGTTTTGTACCAAAGTCACCCTATTTTCAGATCTTTTCCCTAAACTACTGGGCTTCAGAGAAGTAAGTTTGTCAGTGAATTATCTGTGAAAGGGGGACTAGATCTGGGCACCAAGATAGCATGAGAGAAGGATGAGCCAGTTTACCCAAATTCTAGTCCAAGCTCTTCCACCAGTCATACAATGCTAACTTTAGGTAAGATCTTAGAGATCACCTGATCCAAAGACTTCAAACACGGTTAAGGCATCAGAAACCTTTTTTCAAACACAACCTTACACTGAAGCCCAATACATAAATCAGATAAATCTGGTAAAAGCAGAGGAGGGTCCAGGCCTCTACTTAACCCCTTTCAGGTCACCTCTGAAGCAACTTTATAAAACACAATTTGAAAACCACTGAGTTAGCCTGGCCAGTGTTGCTCAGTGGTTGAACATACAGGCTGCTTGAGGAGATGGCTCAGTATCAAGTAAGATACAGTTCATCACGGTCAGTTCTATTATGGAGGTCTGCACCAAAATTTTTTTTAACTATTAGCCTATAGCATCAAGGATACTAACTCAGCAAACATAATGCCCACTTATTTTCCACTATGCCTTGAAACAGTCTCATTTTTTCCTGACTTCATTATTTGGAATCATTCATGCCCTATAAGATCTCACCACACATCACAGCATCAGTATCATCTGGAAACTCGTTAGACATGCTAAAGTTCAGGCTCCACTCTGAACCTATCATAGCAGAATCTGCATGTCAATGAAAGTTCCAGTTGTTTTATAGGTACATTAAAATTTGAGAGATACCACAAGGTTCAATTTCTTCATCTGTGAGATGGAGAGACAACTATTTGCTCTGCCTACCTCGCTAGGGCTCATGAGAGAACTGAATGAGATGCATAAAAACACCTTAGAACAAATCAACTGTGAATTCCTCAGAGCCTACCAGATTCCCTTACATATAGAACTTGTCCAACACTAATTGATTTATGGAAGGACTATCTCAGCAGGCCATTCTATTTGACCTCTACATCAATTATTAAATATCTGAACCTTCATACTATTTTTATCTTGTAAACTACATATGTTCTCTGTGAACCTCAGGAAATTCCATTAAAATGATTTCTGTCTCAGACTATATCCATGTTCTTGAGCCTTCCTGGTCCCTGTGTGGTCATCTTTCAGAATTCAATTTGACCTACAGTTATTACTCCCACTCTATTTTATGGAAAACTTTCAGCCAGCAACATGATTTAATGGTTTTAAACACATCATTATTGCCATTATTTCATAGCTCACATGCCTAAAATAATACATGACACATTTTTAAATGCATCTGAAGACATTTTAAAATTTTATTATCTAGGAATTAATCAAATCTACTTATTAAATTTTGCCACCCAGGATTTCTAAGTCTTGGTTCTAGCTGGCAATTGGGTGGTCAAAAAAAATTTTAAGGGGGATTTATTCTGAGGTATCATGAGAAGACTTGAAGCCAGACTCCACAGGGGAAAGCGAAAACTTAGACATCAGTATAGCCAATGCCCTCTTAGGTGGCCCAACATAAAAACAAATGATTCAACAGTGCAAAGCCCCCAACTGATTTCACAGAAGTGACCAATGAAGGCATTTAGTATAAAATGTTCCTCAAATTCTCTAGAGGTCCAATTATGAGTTGTGTATTAATAGGGAAATATGAGGAAGTGGGAAGGATCCAAGGCAAAATCTCATAAAGTCAGAGTAAGAGGCCATCCCTTCAGGCACTTAGACTGGCTCTCACCACCCCATCCAGCCTTCCCTTCATTATAAAGTGCTGCAGAAATAAAAGCAATTACATAAATACCAGAAAACCATGGGGAAATGTGCCATGTTAGGGTCACCACAAAGATCATCTTCCCATGGTCTAAGGATACTCTGATCTATTACAACATACCCCACTGCCTCTGATCACTTCCTAGTATGGATCATTCCACCTGCAGTTTCCCAGCTAGCCTTGTCCTGGGGGCCTTTGGCCACCCTATTGGAGGCATGGTGGGGTTGTTGTCAGTAGTGGATTATCTCTGTGGAGACACTGTAAATATTCTGGCTCTGTTGTGACCAGAGTGGTGCCTAGCTCTCTGTGGCCTGGTACTTAGGAGATGGAAAGCAAAACTTGGACTGAGGAGCTGCTGGCCTACAGTCTCCTTCTCTTGAGCTGTTCTATCTATTATCTTACAGTCCCTATAGTTGGACAGGATATAGCGTTCATTTAGTTCAAACTCTCATTCACATATAGCTTACTCTCTGGGGTCCACAAATGTGCCATGTCTGCAATCTTATGTTTCTGAAATCTTTGTAACTTCACAGAAAGCTCAGAATTCTCGTTATCATCAGCTATTATGCAGATTCTGAACAAGCAAAGTAATCCTACCTTTACATAAAAGTTTCCTTTGCCTCTGGGTTTGCTGTAACTCTAATTAGAAACTTCTACATTATTTTTAATATTATGGTGTATCAGGAAACCAATGATGTGATGGGAATATAACACAAACTATCCTGTTAGACAAGAATATGACAATGATTTTGATGCAAATTATAAATCCTATATCCCTGTGGAAACCATAATAAAGGCTCTTGTCAACAATGCCTCCCTTTCCCTCTGCCTCTTAAATGACCCTGGTGCTTCCACATGTGTCCCCCCACCCCACCCCTGCAGTGACGTGGTTCACCCCCTCCTCTTGGGAATATGAGTAATAAACTATCTTCTCAATGGTAATCACTTTCAATGTGTTGGTCTTTTATATCCCAAATTTTTTATTAGTATGTTATATTTTTTAAAAATATTTTTATTGATTTCAGAGAGAAAGAGAGAGGAAGGGAGAGATAGAAACATCAATGATGAAAGAGAATCATTGATCAGCTGCCTCCTGCACTCCTCTCACTAGGGATCAAGCCCGCAAACCAGGCAAGCGCCCTGACCAGAAATCAAACCTTAACCTCCTGGTTCATAGGTCTATGCTCAACTGAGCTACACCGGCCAGGCTAGTATGCTATATTTTTAAATATCGATCAAATTCGAGCCCAAGTTTGATTGCCAATCAATGGACTTACCTAAGGAAAGGAGGTGGTTAGCCCTGCCTACAGCTCTCCTGGCAGGGTGCTGAGAAGGGTGCAGATACGAAGAAGGTCCATAATGTCCATCAAGTCACCTGCTGCTGTGCTGCCATCTCACTGGTCCCTGTATTGGGCCCAGGCTCCAGCACAGGTGTTCCCTCCTGGGCCCTGGCTGACTCATGCTCCTAAATGAAATTTCCCTCAGAGTAGAAGGACCTGGGCCATGTTGGGTGGAATCTTCCAGAACCAAAAACCATTCCTAAAAGAGACGTGTGGCGGGGGTGAGGGAGACTAGGAGGAAAAGTGAGTACTGGGATTCTGATCCAGGAGAACGAGCCTGGGCCTGTTGTGGAAAAATGGTTCAGACCACACCCCTTCACACACACACACACACACACACGCACACACACACACACACACACAACTATTTCTCTCTTCCCTGAAGAAATCTTCACCATGGTTTGAAGTTGGATGGCAAGGGCCCATTTGGCTTTCTCAGGCCTTTGTAGCTGTTATTACCTTCATAAAGTCAGGGTCAGGAAGCCTAGAGTATATCCCCCGACTTTTGTGAAAACCAGAGATGCAGTATGGCCTTTAGGCAAGTCACCTTTCTTCTAGGTCTCTGACTCCTCCTCCACATGTACACGTGCAGCAGCCGAGTCAGGGCTGACAGCAGGAAGTCAGGCAGCACCATCTCTGAGAGTCCTCTGTGCGCAGCATGAAATGTTTGGGAAGATTCTTACATGGAATTTGGGGCATGCTTCTTTTTACTTTTAACTTTTTATTTTGAAACAGTTTTAAACATTCAACAATGTAAGAATAGTAACAAAAATCCCATATACATTAGCTCTAACAATTATTAACATTTTGACCAATCTGCTCTATCATTTTCTCCCCATCCCCCCTCCAATATAGAAGAGTCCTATCAAAAAAGAGTCAGGAGCAAACCCAGAGATAATGAAAACTTTCTGTAAAGGTAGGATGACTATGACCACTCACAACCTGCATATCAGCCCCTCCCCTGTCCTTCCTCTCCCAGTTAAGTTAGAACGGCTCTAAACTCAGCAAACAGCCAGACAGGTAGGTTATAACCCGTTAGAAGCAAGAACATAATGGCGGAAGGTAGGGTTGTCCTCCTCTGTGTTGAGTTTAAAATATTTAACTTAGAATTTTTGAGGTTTGGCCAGACCATAAGCTATGTGTAATATCAGCTTTCAAGGAAGAAGAAAGAGGTTGCAGACTTGACTAGGACAAATATTTATATGTGTTGAGGGAAATTGTGTTTCTGCATTGTATTTTCAAGTTAATGTGCTTTAGCCACTTTTATATGGAAGGTAAATTTTGTAAGAAGGAAGCCCTTTAGATTAGGGGTATAGTCCTTTTATACTAGTGGAGTTAATTTATACAGTAAACCAGTCAAAGCATGAAATTAGCCTCATAAGACATGGCTATCATTGTAACTGAACCATTTTCCACATATACATTTTAACAAATGTGGCCTCCTATAACAAGCATTCATAGTCACAATTCAACAGTCCTAGAGCATTACTTTTCAAACAGATTTAAATAGAAATTCGACCTTATAACAAGATGTAGATTTAAATTAAATTTTAAGGTAATTAATATATAAATATTTGCTATCTTTTCTCTTTAAAAAAATCTAATGACTAACCTAGTGCTTTGATTATTTTTTTATTACAACTTTTTAAAAGAGAAGTTTTAGGTTCACAGCGAATTGAGGAAAAAGTAAAGATATTTCCCAATACCCCTGCTGGCTCATGCATAGCCTCCCCACTATTAGCCAACCCCTCTGCCCCCCATGGTACATTTATTTTTATATCACAGTTCACTCTTGTGGGTTTGAACAAATGTATACTGAATATATAGCCATTATTATGATGTCATACAAAGTATTTTCACTGCCCTAAAAACCCTCTGTGCTCCACTTATTTGTCACCTGTCCCACTGTCAACCACCAACCTTTTAACTGTCTCCATAGTTTCCCTTTTTCTAGAATGTCATGCTTTGAGTTTTTTAAACATGTTGCTTTTTAGTCTTAAATTTTCTTCCTTGAAATAATTTATGGGCCTCGCTTTAATTTTAATCAAAGCTGAATTGAAGATATTTGGAGCTTTTAAAAATGTATTTATGTAAGAGGTTTCTATATGCAAAATTCTAATCTAGACATCTTATATATTCTGAAGTCGCATCCCTGCATTCACCAGATAAACAGTCCATGAGTCCTAAGGCAGTGTGACCAGTGTGATTTGTTCCACACGAACCTGCAGAAGTGTACAGCAGCAACTTGGGTTACCGTAGTCAGCTTGTTTTGGAGGCATACTCCAAGAGAAATGTATTCTTCTGCGGTAACCACTTGTGGGCTCTCTCTGGCCACCTCCATTCTTCTCAGCAAGGAGTCTGCATCAACTGCCAAGGATGTGTCTCTTCCTCTTGAGGCTAAGATAATAGGGTCCCATAAACTGCCAATACCTAGGAAGGCACCTTAATAGTATGGAGCAAGAGTGGCTGCTACTGCTTCAATTCTGGATGTTCTCTTTACAGACCCAGCTTCTCTGATCTGTATACAGTGATGTCATTTATTTTCTTCCTTTCACATCCCCTTGACGGATTTCCAACTTTCAAGTTCTTCATCAAGAATCTCCATCTCCTCCTGCCCCCAGCTTCCTACTCTGAGTATTTGATCTCTCCTAAGAATCTCTTCATCTCTTCTAATAAGCCAGAATATTGGTTGTATCCTAAAACTTACCATATTATCTTCTAGTTCAATCCCTACATAATTAGTAGTTGCCTCAGGCACAAAAACAAACACAACACAAATGGATTACTAAGGAAGTGTTTTGTGTGTGTCCAGACTTCTTGAATTGTAATGTATCATCATGGTTTCCCTTGAAAATATCTACTAAAAACTAACAAAAAAACTGCCTGTTTACTGCTAAATTAACCATGCAGGGATTTCTAGGGAGTGTCCTATTAAACACTGCCCAAGTATGTAACAACACTTTCATAAATTTATTATGAATATTAGTAGTCATACTCTTTTAAAGTTATCTTAGACAGCTGATTCTCACAGCCAGTTGGCCTGGAGGTCAATTCCCCCCAGTGTTACCTAAAACAATCAAGGCTTAACTACAACAAGACTGCACACAAAGACCACAAGGGGGTGCACCAAGAAAGCATAAAAAATGCGGAGACAAAGAAACAGGACACAACTGACAGAAATGGAGGATATAGAGTTCAAAACCACACTTTTAAGGTCTCTCAAGAACTGTCTAGAAGCCGCCGATAAACTTAATAAGGCCCTCGAAAAGACTGGTGAGACTACCGATAAATATAGTGAGATCCTCAAGAAATCTAATGAGACCCTCGATGTTGTGATAAAGAACCAACTAGAAATTAAGCATACACTGACTGAAATAAAGAATATTATACAGACTCCCAACAGCAGACCAGAGGAGCGCAAGAATCAAGTCAAAGATTTGAAATGCGAAGAAGCAAAAAACACCCAACCGGAAAAGCAAAATGAAAAAAGAATCCAAAAATACGAAGCTAGTGCAAGGAGCCTCTGGGACAACTTCAAGCGTACCAATATCAGAATTATAGGGGTGCCAGAAGATGAGAGAGACCAAGATATTGAAAACCTATTTGAAGAAATAATGACAGAAAACTTCCCCTACCTGGTGAAAGAAATAGACTTACAAGTCCAGGAAGCACAGAGAACCCTAAACAAAAGGAATCCAAAGAGGACCACACCAAGACACATCATCATTAAAATGCCAAGAGCAAAAGACAAAGAGAGAATCTTAAAAGCAGCAAGAGAAAGAAACTCAGTTACCTACAAGGGAATACCCATATGACTGTCAGCTGATTTCTCAACAGAAACTTTGCAGGCCAGGAGGGAGTGGCAAGAAATATTCAAAGTGATGAATACCAAGAACCTACAACCAAGATTACTTTATCCAGCAAAGCTATCATTCAGAATTGAAGGTCAGATAAAGAGCTTCACAGATAAGGAAAAGCTAAAGGAGTTCATCACCACCAAACCAGTATTATATGAAATGCTGAAAGGTATCCTTTAAGAAGAGGAAGAGGAAGAAAAAGGTAAAGATACAAATTATGAACAACAAATACGCATCTATCAACAAGTGAATCTAAGAATCAAGTGAATAAATAATCTGATGAACAGGGAAAAAATAGAGTTATCTTAATACAATTTCTCAAAAATATTTTCGTAAGAAATTTTGTGGCAAACTATTAATATCCATGGAACGTCAATTTAGGAAATGTTACTCTAATTGTATGAAAGCATCTCAGTACATTAAAATGTGGGAAATATTTTAAATGTCCTCCTGGGAATTTGAAGTTATCATATTTTACAACGATAATTTACAAGGATAAACATGTGATGGACCTTTGAAGGCAAATGAACTAACCAGTATTTGTTGAGTGGAAAATAAAGGCACATCTTATTTTTTTGCCTAACAGGCATTCTTGGAATCCCTAGGAAAATCTGAACAGTGTAAATGGGAACTTCTGTCACTCAGGAATGTTGTAACCCTAAGCTAGTGATGGCAAACCTATGACACGCGTGTCAGAGGTGACACGCGAGCTCATTTTTTTGGTTGATTTTTCTTTGTTAAATGGAATTTAAATATATAAAATACATATCAAAAATATAAATCTTTGTTTTATTATGGTTGAATATATCAAAAAATTTCTATATGTGACATGGCACCAGAGTTAAGTTAGGATTTTTCAAAATGCTGACACGCCGAGCTCAAAAGGTTCGCCATCACTGCCCTAAGCAATCATCTCTCAGTACTAGAAAGCACAGTTACTGTGATCAAGTTAAATGCTAATTCTATATAGGGCATGCACAATGGATCTCATTTGGTGACAAATAAATCTGAGAGTGCATCACGTGCATATTTCTAATGTGACAAAATAAGCATATGTTAATTTTACAGTAAAAGTTGATTGAGAATTTTAATAGAGAAAGATGGGGTGAAAAGGCATCAGGGGAGCATATGCCTGATGAGAAAAAGCATGGAGATCTTTCTGAAGGTGAGAGTCCCTTTACTTCTTCTATATGAATTCCATTACATCAATTGACTGTGTTTATCCAATGACTACTTATTAGATCGATATCAGCCCTTAAAGCTTTATGGTATGTGCCTTATAGCAAACTTAGATTTGATCAATGCACCTGGAAATTAGACTATTCCAGTGAGGAAGGCAGGGAGCCAGAAGTCGCTTATTATTCTCATGAGTTAATGGTGTCATGGAATTCCAGAATATAAATCATTTCCCCAAGGGCCTATTGTCATTGCTACATATATTAGCTTCTCGGATAATTGAGTGAGACATCTTTCCTGAGGGCCCTGTGAGGAAAAGGCAGGAGCAGAAGAGTCAGCACAGGCTTCTTCTGGCAGAAAAAACTCTTCCCCAAAATTGGTCCAAGGTTTTCCTCTAGTCTAACATGCCATGGCTTCCTTTCAAGTCATTTGCACAAAGAAGGCAATGGAGAAAGAGGCCCATGAATAGGCAAAAGAACCCAAACTGAGGGCACTATCTCTTCACATGTCCTACAAATGCAGCAGGTGCCCTCACACCTGACCTGTTGGCTTTGAGAGCTGGATGGTGATAAAAAACTCCATTAAAACACGCAATGGCGAGTCCTAAACATTTTACTTTAAACAAAGATATAGAATATAAACTTAGCATGTTTAAACTGTTTTCTATTTATTGTATTTGTTCTTTGTTTCTTCTTTCTCCTTTTTTCCTGTCTTCTCTGGTATTCATTGAACATTTTGTGTAATTCCATTTTATCTCTTCTCTTTATATATCAACAAGGGGCCCAATGCATGAATTCATGCACCTTGAAAGGAACTGTGAGCCGTGATGCTGCGGTGGGCACAGGGGCAGGTCTCGGCCCATCCTCCACGCCCCTGCCTGCTGTGGCCCCTGGTTCCCTGTCTGCTGGAAGCCCTGCTTCCGCCGCCACTGCTTCCACATCCTGATGGCCCCACTCGCACCTGCTTATAGCGCAGAGCAATTGGGGCTGGCAACAGCAGTGGGTACAAGGGGGGCCAGTGCCATCAGTGGGTGCAAGCAGCTGCGGCGGCTGCCCCAATCACCTGTCAGGAGCAGTGGGAGGTGGAGAAGACCTCAGGGGCGATCGGGGCTGGCAGCCAGTGCTCACACGCATTGACAGCACTGAGCGATCAGGACCAGCACCAGGCGCTGGCAGCAGGTGCAAGTGAGACCGGCGCCTGCGGCAGGTATGAGTGCCGGGTGGGACTGTGGTGCGTGATAGCAAAGAATTTTCAGTAACCACCAGAGGCTCCCCCTGATGACAGCGACTGGCGCCCCGCCTTGGTCTGGCACCCCCACTCACCTGCTCCACCATCCCACCACAGCTGATGCCACCATGTTCCGCGCTCTGCCGCTTGCTGCCGATGCCCGCCATGTTCCATGCACGCCCCATGGTGGTCAGCACACATCACAGCGACTGGTTGTTCAGTTGTTCAGTTGTTTCATTGTTCAGTCTATTTGCATATTAGGATTTTATATATATAGATTATATTTCTTTCAAAAGAAATTTATTCCTTCTCTGATGCTTTTCCTTTCTTTATATAGATCTAAGTTTCTGACAATATCAATTTTCTCTCCCTAAAGAACTTCCTTTGGCCCTAACTGTTTGGCTCAATGAATAGAGCATTAGCCTGCAGACTGAAGGGTCCTGCGTTCGATTCCAGTCAAGGGCACATGCCTGGGTTGCAGGCTCGATCCCCAGTAGTGGGTGTGCAGGAGGCAGCCAATCAATGATCCTCTGTCATTATTGATGTTTCTATCTCTCTCTCTCTCCCTCTCCCTTCCTCTCTGAAATCAATAAAAAAAATATTTTTTAAAAAAAGAACTTCCTTTGCATTTTTTACAGGTCAGATCTTTTGGCAATGAATTCCATCAGTTTTGTATTCTTGATAAAGCCTTATTTCTCCTTCACTTTATAAGGATAATTTCACTGGATATAGAATCTAGATTGGTGGGTATTTTTTTCTTTCTATCATCTTGCATGTTTGCTATAGCTATAGGTGCCAAGGGCTTCAAATTTGTTTAGTGTCTTTGCTTATGTCTGCTCTGGGTTTGCCAAAGAACTTCCATTCAGATAGACTCTGAATCTTAAAGCTCTCTCAGCTATAATCCATGGAGCCCCATGGGTGTGGTGGCCTGGGGATTAAATCTGTCATTTACCAGGCCCATGTCTTTGGACTAGAACCTTCTCCTTCTCCAGGTTCTATCTTCCCCATCTTGCTTAGGTGATACAGGGAGGATAGCAGGGGCTATCCTTGAAGAAATGCCCTTCCTCCAGAAGTGTTAGGACTCTGGCAGTATTTCCTCCCCTGGAGACTAGGCTTTTGAGATGGATATTGCTTGGTTGTATTTCTCAATAGCTGCTCTTTCCTTTTCCCTGTCAGAACTATAAGGGGATCTTTCTTGGCCTTCACCATGGGAAATGGTAAGGTTCCATGAAATGTAGAGACTCCCCTCTTAAGATTACACCCCCAGGAGGTTTTAACTCTCAAGCTAGACCACATCAACCTCCATCTAATAAATCAAAATAACCACTTAAGTGTGTTATATCCATCTATCATCCCAGGAGTTCCCCAAGTAAGCAGATCTCAGCTATGACTCTCTGGATTTGCCTCTCCTAAGATTTTAAGGTGGTGATTTGTCCTACAACCTCAGTTTTCTGAGGGGCGGGGGGGAGTCCAAAAAATGATGCTAATTTTCAGTTCCTTCAGCTTTTCTTTGTTGTAAAGGCAGGCGTGACAACTTCTAAGCCCTTTACATTCACAGCTAAAACTGGAAGTGGAAGCTGCATTTTGACAGGTACATCAGACAGCCAACAGATACCATCTGAAGAAATACCAGACTTTTTCAAGAATCTTCCTCACTTTGAGACCAATTAACAAACACTTGAGAAGTTGATTATAAGTAACTTACCTTGGCTAGTCTGTAAAACAAAATCCCTGAAGAGCATTTCTAAGCAGGCTTGATTCAATGTCTCTGAAACAAGTTTGGGTTTTTTATCCTCACGTTTTTAGAGAGGAAGAGAGAGGAGAGAGAGAGGATAGTGAGCAAGGAGAGAGAGAGAGGGAGAAGAGAGAGAGATAGGAGAGAGAGAGAGAGAGAGAGAGAAGAAGAGAAGGAAGAAGAAGAAGAAGAAGAAAGAAGAAGAAGAAGAAGAAGAAGAAGAAGAAGAAGAAGACAAGAGAGAAGAAGAAGAATAAGAAGTGAAGGGGAGGGGGAGGGGAGGGGTTGAAGGGAGGAGGAGGCGGGAGGAGCGGAGGATGAGGGGAGGAAGGATGACGGCGTAGACGTGTTCGCCGAGCAGGAGCCTGAATTGGAGACCGGACTGGAGAAGTGAGAAGGGTGGACCCGGCAGCCTCGGAGGGAGCCGGAGTAAAAGAGTTAGGAAAGGAGAAGGAGAAGGAGAAGGAGAAGGAGAAGGAGAAGGAGAAGAAGAGAGAGAAACATGAAAAACATCAATGTGTGAGAGAAACATCGATCTCTTGCCCCCTGCCCATGCCTGACCTGGGATTGAACCCACACCTTTTGGTGTATGGGATGACACTCCAACCAACTGAGCCACACTGGACAGGACACAAGTTTCTTAAATGTTCTGCAATTTAAACATTTTACTCTTTCAGAATTGTCTTTTCCACCATTTGTTTTCACTTAGTGATGACAGTGCAGATTTAATTGGAAAGATGTATGTGTCTGCTAACATTTGCCTGGACAAATATTCGAAGGGAATTCAGAGAAATGAAACATTTAGTGCTTTAGTTATTCTTTTTATAGTTCAAAAAAATGTGTACAGATGGTAGTAGAAATCACACACAAATAAAAAATTCAAGAGTTAGATGGTCAAGCCAAATGAAAGAATTATTAATTTAACACTATCTTCATAAAACATTCAGTTCTAACTATAGATAGCCCTGTAGTAGTGTTATGCAAACTTGATTTAATTATTTGTCCACTAAGCTATTGATGGAAAGAAAAATCTGCCATTTCAACCTTGCTTATATTAGGAAAAACATCAAACCAAACCATAAAGACAGTAAAAATTTTTACATCATATTTAAACCTAGAAGTGTACAAGGGTAAGAGGAAGTTCAGTTTGGAAACCCCAATATTAGAATAAGGGGGGGACTCAGAAGAACTACTCAAGAAAGTATCTGCCTTAAATTGTACAAGAAAGTTGCCCTAACAGGTTTGGCTCAGTGGATAGAGCATCGGCCTGCAGACTCAAGGGTCCCAGGTTCGATTCTGGTCAAGGGCACATACCTTGGTTGCGGGCACATCCCCAGTGGGGAGTGTGCAGGAGGCAGCTGATCGATGTTTCTCTTTCATCGATGTTTCTAACTCTCTATCCCTCTCCCTTCCTCTCTGTAAAAAAATCAATAAAATATATATTAAAAAAAAAAAAAGAAAGTAGCATTCTCACACTGGAAAATGAAAGTAGATGTTCAAATGAAGAAGACTCAATGGGGGAGGCACAGTCTTTCAGTGGATTGGACACACATTTCACATTTCCTGGGTGTAGAGAATGCAGCTGAATCTTGAAAACATGTATTTGGCTCTATGCCCCAGTAGATTAAGCAACAGCTAAATCAGAAACAAACCATGCCATTAACAAAAACCAGTGGATCCTATGCCGACCCAATGAGGTTGTTGAAAAATTGCTAGATTTCTAGACAACTTCATTGGTTTTCAATTAAATATGGTTTTTAAATGCTTTGTTTTCAAAAAAAAAAAAAAAAAAAAAGACAATGTGATGGATCTCCTAAAGGAGCCCTGTTTGAAATGATCTGGAAGCTTGCAATCAGTGTAGTCAAGGATGCCAGTAGTCACATTTAGGAAATCAGTAAGTAAACACTGACCAGCTAAATATCTGATTCTAGAAATAAGGCTTTTCTTTTATAAAGAAAAACACCTTTTTATGACCAGAAAAGGAGCAAGGGGATTTCTTTCTTTAGATATATCTTTAAATTTTACTTGAAATCTATATTGCCTCATTATTTGTTCAGACTACATGAGAAGTGATAGCTGGAAATAGATATGATTAGAAGAGTGGAAAAGTTTATGGCCATGAAAAATCTCTCAGGTGAAACACAAGTTGAATAACTGACCTAAGAATGTAAAGTTTAGCTACCGATGAGCCTAGGAACCCTAATCTAACTAAGGATAATGGGGGTGGTGGGGGGGGGAATTTCTGTTCAAGCTTAAGAAAAGAACCAAATTATAAATGGGCCATAATTGTTAACAGATATAGGTACTACAAAGGTAAAATTTTTTAAATAACAACTATTGTTTGTTTTAGCTTCTACTTTCAAGAGTAGTACATGCTCAATTAAAAACCTTGAAAATCAGAGACAACCTCTTTCACAAAGAGGAAAAATATATCTTCTATAATGCCATCAATCACTGCCATATTTCTGTCCAGTATTTTTTATGCAACTAGACCTATGTTGTTTACCAAAATTCTCATAATATACCTACTGATTTTCTCTTAGTAATGTGTGGTAAATATATCCCACACCAAAAATATATTTTTCCATATAGTATTTTAATGTCTGTAAAATATTCCATTGTATAAATATTCCATCATACTGTATTTATATATTTTTTTTATTGATTTGAGAAAGAGAGAGTAAGAGAGAGTGAAACATCGATGTGAAAGAGAAACATCAATCAGTTTGCCTCCTGAACGTACCCCAACCTGGAATTGAACTCACAACCTAGGCATGAGCCCTGACAGGGAATCAAACCTGCGACTCTTTGGTTCATGAGATGAAGCTCAACTAACTGAGCCACACCAGCCAGGGCCATAATACTGTATAGTTAATCAATATATGGGATCAGTTATTTTTATTTATTTTTATATTTTTTGGAGTATTCTGTAGATGTCAGTTAATTTATGTTGGTTGATATTGTTTCTCTGAACTATGTAATTGCTGATTTTCTGTCTTTGTTTTAGCAATTATTGAGACAACTCTAACTAATGTTGAATTGTCTGTTTCTCCCTTTATTTCTGTACATTTTTGCTTCATCTGTTTTAGAACACTTATTAGATACATGCATATTTATAACATATCTTCTTACTTACATTAACTTTTTAACATTATAAAATGTCTATTTTTTCCATAGTAACTTTATTTCTCTTGAAATCTGTTTTGATGGATATTGATATAGCTATTCTACTTCTCTTCTTTTAATTCTTTATTGTTGAGTATACATCTCTAATTATCTTAAATATAGAATTCTTGGGCCCAAAGGAAGTCCTCATATTTTTAAATTATTTTAATAAAAATTCTTTTTGAAAAAAAGACTCAGTAATACAATCATATTATATTCATGCTCTTTTAACATATTATTTTTACTAATATAATATTTTATAAAATAACAATTTTAATAATCAAATAGTAGGTTATCTTCAGCCAAGGAATGCCTGACTACTTCCCACATTATGGGCCATTGTTCAAGAACCACCAGATTGCAATTTAGACAAGTATGAACCATTACCAATAATTGGGTCATTTTATAATCTAAGTCTCCAGCATTCTATACTCTGACCACCACATTCCCATATCTATGCTGCCTCTCTTTAGAACCTCAATTCTGCTAGTTCTTTGACACCACCAGGACATCCAACTTACTAACCACGTCACCAATTTACTGTCCATCACTCCTGTTGACTTATTTCCTTCTTACCCAGCTTAGACACCATGAAAAATTACTATTCTACACTCTCACATTCACCCAATTCCCTTCCCCTTTGGTCCCTCTGTAAGTTCTCTGCCTAGAAAACTTTTCTGTGCTTGCCTGACTAACCACAATCCTGGCAAACTCTTCATCTATTCTCCCAGGCCAGCACCCAAGCAGCTGAGTATAAGTGGAGAAAATCACACCACTATATTGTCTTAGTTTGAGTTCATGGGCCCTCTATACTGCCTGGAACTCCTACATTTTCCTGTTCAGTTCAATTCCCGCACTGTTTCCTCTCTTTTCAAACCTGCTATGCTTTCCCTCCTCCTTAACTCTTTTTTGCTAACCTTGGTTATTATTTTACTAAGAAAATAAAAGCTATCCAAAGGGTAAATCTACATGCCCCCTCCACTATCATTTACCTGCATTTATGACCATGGACATTGTCTTCCCTCCCATTTCAAAGGTGGACAAACCAACTCTTATATCTAAGGCTAACTTCTCTCTGCTGGATCATTCCTATTAACAAACAGGCATGCTGTCATTTCTTCTATCATTAAAAACCAAACTTAAACATTTCTTTATCAATATCCTTCTCCAGCCCACTTTTCTGCAAAACTTCAAGAAAGAGCTACCTCTACCTGCTATTTCCAGGACTTCTTTTTTCATTTATTAAATGCCACCACTCCCCTAAACAGCTCTTACCAAAGTGTCAACATTTTCAACAGCGTCAAATCTATTGGTTAATCCTCAGTCATCCAACCCATCCTGTTCAGTCTCTAGCAGTATTTGATGTAGTTGACCTCTCACTCCTTTCTGAAACACTTTCTTCACTCAGCTCTGGCCAAAACGCCACACTTTTTGGTTTTCCTGGTCCATCACCGTTCACTCCTTCTCAGCTGTTTTGGCTGGCTCCACTTCACCTCTACAAACTGTAATCATTGTGGTGTCCCAGTGTTCAACTCTAGGACCTCTGCTGCCCTCTATCTACATTCCCCCTTCAGACGTCTCATTCAGTCCCAGCTCTATGTGACAACTGCCCTTAAATATCTCCAGTTCTGTCTACTCACCTGAGCTCTACAGCCGTTAGACTTATCTTCACACTATATCCAGGATCCCACCTCTTTTCTCCAGATCCACCATCACCATGCTAATCTAATCCATATCACACCGAGTGGGCTGCCATAGCCTCCTCTTTGGTCTGGCTTCCATGTTTGTTCCCTTTATTATAGCCTTCATCCAGCAACTGGAGTCATCCTTCTAAAAAGTAAAGCAGCCCTAGCCAGTTTGGCTCAGTGGATAGAGCATTGGCCTGCAGACCGAAGGGTCCCAGGTTCAATTCAGGTTAAGGGCGTGTATCTCAGTTGCAGGCTCCTCCCTGTCCTGGGCCCTGGATGGGTCACATGCAGGAGACAACCAATCCATGTGTTTCTCTCATATCGATATTTCTCTGTCTTTCCCTCTCTCTTCCACTCTCTCTAAAAATCAATAAGAAAATATCCTCAGATGGGGATTTAAAATAATAAATAATAAATAAACTTTATAAAAAGTAAATCAGATCATATAACTCCTTTGATAAGTGCTCTATAATGTCTCACTTTGAATAAAGTCCTTAACAGAGACTATAAGGCCCTGTAGCTTCTTGCCCTTCTCTTTACCATTTTCCCCTCACTCACTTTATTTCACATACATGGAACTCCTTACTGTTTCTCAAAGAAGCCAAGTGCACTTCTACTTCAGAGCCTTTACACCTGCTGGTCGTCAATCTGAAAACTGCTACCCCGCATTCCCACAAGACTCTCTCTCTCTCTTATTTTTATGTCCTTGCTCAAATGTCATCCTATCATAAAAGTTTTTCCTGACCACCCTAGAGAAAATAAGTTACACACTCACATACATATGCAGCTGTCACTATCTCCCATTATCATTTTATTATTGTACTTACTTCCAGTTTTCATATTATATATGTCAAATATAAATTGAATTGTTTATCTCCTCTAATGAGAAGGGACTTGGTTAATATTCCCAATGGCTAGAATTCTGTGTGATACATAGCAAGTACTAAACAATTTTTAAAATAAATGGACAAGCAGGAATACTTATGCATTCCAGCCATAAATGAGAGCTTAGGGAATAAGGCAAATGTTTCCAAGCAATTGCAATCTGAAGGGGAAGTTTTTCTTGGCCATCCACATAGGTTTTTTGCAATTATGGTATATGAACATAGACCATCAACCACAGGAAAAACTGAAATAAAGCTCAGGCCACAAAGAAGCAGAAAGCAATAATTAAGGGCAAGGGGAAGGATTAGACAATTAGTCACCACTTGCCTTGCCAGGGTGGTTAAGAGCCTGGGCTTAGGAGTGAGACAGATCTGGGTTTGATTCCACACTTGCTCTACCACCTTGAGCAAGATAGTTACTCTCTCTGAGTCTGACTTTTCTGATCTATAAAATGCAGTTAAAACTTTGCAGAGTTGTTGTAAGAATTATATGACATAATGTTCTTAGCCCAGTCCCTGCTACATAAGAACCATTTAATATATGCCAGTTTTATTCATTTATTTTATTTTTTAATCTATCTTTATTGGTGAAAGTATTACAAATGTCCCCATTTCTCTCCATTGACTACCCTCTACCCCATACCTGCCACCACCTTACTATTGTCTGTTCCCATGGATTATGCATATATGCATATAAGTTCATTGGTTAATCTCTTCCCAGCAATCCCCACCCACCTTCCCTCAGAGATTCGTCAGCCTATTTCATGCATCTATGTCTCTGGATCTATTATGTTCATCAGTTTACCTTGTTCACTAGATTCCACATCGTGATGCTTGTCTTTCTCTGACTGGTTCATTCCTCTTAGCCTAATATTCTCCAGGTCGCTCCATGCTGTTTCAAAGGGTAAGAGAGTCTTCTTTTTTTACAGCTGCATAGTTATTTCATGGTATAAATGTACCAACTGCCCTCCCCTGCAGGCCTATTTGCCCCCAACTGCCCTCCCTTGCCGGCCATCTTGTGACCACATGGGAGTGGACATCTTGTGACCACATGGGGGCAGCCATCTTTGTGCGAGGGCATGATGATCAATTTGCATATTCCTTCTTTATTATATAGGATTGGTGGATCAAATTTGCTAATATTTTGTAGAGGATTTTAGCATCTACTTCATCAGAGATATTGGCCTGTAATTCTTTTTCTTTGTAATGTCTTTATCTGATTTTGGATTTAGGATAATGCTGGTCTTGTAAACAAATCTTGGATGTGTTCCTTCCTCTTGGGTTTTTGGAAAAGTTTGAGAAAGAGAGGTGTTAGTTCTTCTTTAAATGTTTGATAAAACTCCCCTGTGAAGCCATCCAGATCAGGGCTTTTGTTTGCTGGGAGTTTTTTTTTATTACTGCTTCAATTTCATCATTGTTGTTGGCTTATTCAGGTTTTCTAATTCCTCCTGATTCAGTTTTGGATGATTGTATGCTTCTAGGAATTTATCCATTTTGTCCAGATTGTCCAATTTGTCGGCATATAGTTGTTTGTTATATTTTCTTAAAATTCTATGTACTTTTTGGTGTCAATTGTTACTTCTCCTCATTCATTTCTGATTTTATTTATCTGGGACCTCTGTCTTTTTTTCTTCATGAGTCTGGTTAAAGGTTTGTCAGTCTTTTTATGGTTCCAAAGAATCAGCTGTTAGTTTCATTGATCTTTTGTATTATTTTAAACTCTATCTTGTTTATTTCTGCTCTGATCTTTATTACTTCCTTTCTTCTACCCACTTTGGGCTTTGTTTGTTTTTCTTCTCCAAGTCCCTCTAAGTGGAAAGTTAGATTGTTTATTTGAGATTTTTCTTGTTTCTTGAGGTAGCCTGTAACGAATTTCCCTCTTAGGACTGTGTTCGCTGTGTCACTTAGGTTTTAGATTGTTGTGCTCTCATTTTCACTTGTTTCAAGGTAACTTTTGATTTCTTCCATGATCTCATTGTTAACTTACTCGTTTCGTAACATGTTATTTAGCCACTATGTCTTTGTGTGTTTTTCGGGGTTTTTTCTTGTGACTGACTGATTTCTAGTTTTATACCATCATGGTCAGAAAAGATGCTTGATATGATTTCAATCTTCTTAAATTTATTGAGACTTGTTCTGTGTCCTAACATACAGTCCTAGAGAATGTTCCATGTGTACTTGAAAAGAATGTATATTTTTTCACTTTGGGGCAAAATGCTCTGAAGAGATCAATGAAATTTATCTGATCCAGTGTGTCATTTAAAGCCACTGTTTCTGTCTGGAAGATCATCCATTGATATAAATGGGGTGTTAAAATCCCCTACAATTCCAACTTTCTAATGATGATACTGCAGCTAACTTGCATAACCTATTTCAAATGTAAAAGCTCAGCTATAAGGAAGTTTGGGAAATGTAGTTTTTACTTTCTGATCTTGGCAAAACAGGAAGGCACCCAAAAGGTATTTGCAAATAGATCATAAGCACAACAGAAGGGTGAGAACAATGAATTAACATGCATTCATTCCAGGACTTTGTGCATTGTGTTTTGGAATATGTGCCTGTTACTCTTAGTTCCTACTCTAGTAGGCATTTACCAGCAAAGAAAACAACGTATAAAAAAATAAAAGAGAAAAATAAATGTTGTTTTATTAAATATATGTTTTGATTTTGTATGTGTACGTATGATGTATTGTACTCTAAATTGTATTTCTTAGTGTAGGTCACAGTAAAAATGGTTGGAAAATGTTTCCTTACATGTAACTCCCTCAATTCCCTGATATTTTAAGTCTGGCTATGGTACGTCTGTGTATTGCAAAGAACTCTGTAATTCACTCCCTATAGTTCCATTTGCATACATGTGCCCACGCGCACACATACACGTGTGCACACGCACGTCCAATATCTGTGCTCCTCATTAGACTCTGGCTCCCAGAGGAGAGGTTAGATACTGTGTTGGTCTTGCTTTCTGTTACCTTGTCATGAGGTCTGTCACGTAGTAGCTTTTTTTTCACATTTGCTGAATGAATAAAGGAGAAAGGGTTTGTTATGAACTTTTGTGTCACTGAGCTATTCCCAGGACTAATGAGTAGACTAGAGACTTTGAAAAAGTGCATAAACTCAAAATAATATTTGCAGCAGGAGAAACTGAAGCAAAGAAAAGATATCCTAGCACAATCAACCATAAGAGAACAAGAGCATCATGGAACCTGAAGAGAAACTTTGACTAGAT
The DNA here is from genome assembly GCF_014108235.1 of Myotis myotis. Taxonomy (NCBI): domain Eukaryota; kingdom Metazoa; phylum Chordata; class Mammalia; order Chiroptera; family Vespertilionidae; genus Myotis; species Myotis myotis. Next base: position 166,139,505 of record NW_023416313.1, read on the forward strand.
CAGCATAGAGACTCCTTCCTTGGCCTTTGTGCAAAGACTTGTCACCAGCTCCTTAGTGCAGCAGAATAGGAAGCATATAAGAAACACATTCCAAGTAAACATGTGTAGTTCATTGAAATGAGATATCTTCTAAGTGTGGGTTCAATTATTTTACATGCTCCTCAGTAAGTGTGAATTAAGAACCTCTTAATGGCATTGTATGTAGATTTCTGTGCTGGGTGTACCTACATAATCATAGAGTGACAAATCTTGCGAGTAAAGCTAAACTGTCCCTTATTTCTAGGAATAAATTTAACCAAGGATATAAAAGACCTGTACTCAGAAAATCATAAGACACTGCAGGAAGAAATTGAAGAAGATGCAAATAAGTGGGAGCATATACCATGTTCATAGATAGAAAGAATTAACATCATTAAAATGTCCATACTATCCAAAGCAATTTATAGATTTAATGCAAGTCCTATCAAGATACCAATGGCATATTTCACATAACTAGAGCGAATATTTCAAAAATGTATATAGGATCACAAAAAAAAACCCAAATAGCCACAACAATCTTGAGAAAGAAGAATAAAGTTGGAGAAGTCATACTAACTCATATTAAACTATATTATAAGGCCATAGTAATCAAAACTGCATAGTACTGGCATAAAACCTGATATTTAGATTAGTGGAACAGAATAGAGAGGCCAGAAATAAACTCATGCCTTTATGGTCAATTAATATTTGACAAAATGAGACAAAAACATACAATAAGGTAAAGATAGTCTATTCAATAAATGGTATCTGGAAAGTTGGACAGATACATTCAAAAAATGAAACTAGACCACCTTTTATACTATATACAAGAATAAACTCAAAATGGATTAAAGGTTTAGATTGTTATACTTGAAACCATAAAAATACTAGAAGAAAACATAGGCAGTAAAATATTGGACATTTCTTATAGCAATATTTATTTCTGACATATCTCCTCAGGCAAGGGAAACAAAAGAAAAAATAAACAAATGGGACTACATCAAACTAAAAATGCTTTTGCACAGCCAAAGAAACCATCAACAAAATGAAAAGACAACCCTTTGAATGGGAGAACATATTCACCAATGCTACATCTGATAAGGGGTTAACATGTAAAATTTATAAAAAATTTACAAAACTCAACACCAAAAAAACCCACAAAACAATCTAATTAAAAAGTGGGCAAAGGATCTGAACAGATACTTCTCCAAAGAAGGTATACAGATGCCTATATACATATGAAAAGATGCTCAATACCACTAATCATCAGAGAAATGCAAATTAAAACCACAATGAGATATTGCCTCACACCTGTCAGAATGGTTACCATCAATAAATCAACAAACAACAAGTGCTGGGGTAGATGTGAAGAAAAGGGAACCCTCCTGCACTGTTGGTGGGAATGCAGATTAGTGCAGCCACCTTGGGGAGCAGTTGGGTGTTCCTCAAAAAGTTAAAAATGAAGCTCCCATTTGATCCAGCAATTCTAGTTATGGAAATATATCCAAAGAAACCCAAAACATTAGTTCAAAATAATATATGCACCCCTATGCTCATTGCACTGTTATTTACAATAATCAAGATTTGGAAGCGGCCCAAATGTCCATCAGTAGACATTTGGAAGCAGCCCAAATGTCTATCAGTAGACAAAAAAGCAGTGGTACATTTACACAATGGAATAATACTTGGCCTTTAAAAAGAAGAAAATCTTACTTTCTCTGACATGGATGGACCTGGAGAGCATTATGCTAAATGAAATAAGGCAGTCAGAGAAAGATGAGTACCATATGATTTCACTCATATGTGGAATCTAATGAACAAAATAAGCTAACAAACAAAATAGACATAGACTCATATGTACAGAGAACAGACTGACAGCTGTCAGAGGGTAGAAGTGATGGGGAACTGGGTGGAAAAGGTGAAGGGATTAAGGGAAAAAAATCATAGACACGGACAACAGTGTGTGATTACCACGGGGAAAGGGGAGTTGTGGGAGGTAGAAGAGAGCAAAGGTGGGATAAATGGTTTTGGAAGGAGACTTGACTTGGGTGGTGAACACACACAATACAATATACAGATGATGTATTGCAGAACTATACACCTGAACCTATATACTTTTATTAACCAATATCACCCCAATAAATTTAATAAAAATTATAATAAAGAAATTGGAATTGAGTCAGATACCACTTGCTCTAGATTTTGGAAGGGCCCAGCTAGAAGCAAGGTCTTAAACACACATGTCTCCCTGATATTGGCCAGGCAGGGTGTGCTGCTGTCTGGCCACCAGCTTTGACTGTGGCGAGGCAGTTGTGCTCCCTGGGATTGTGACTGTGGCAGTACATCCTTAAACTCAATTATAGCCTCTGATTCCTGCTTCCTTTCAGTAATTCTGAAAGCACCTGGTTCCCTGTGTTAAATCCATTTCTTCTTAAAATACTCAGCAATGCCTTGAGTCATATTTACCTGAAGCAGACACTAATATGAGGATTTACGTGCAAGTGACTTATTAAGGCCGTGGTTCCCAGAGAAACCATGAAGGGGGTGATGGAAGTGGAACTGGGAAAAGGAAGAAGTCAAGTGAGGGTACAATTTTAGTCATAGTTCCAGCCCCATCCAGATCCCACAGAAGTGCTTACCCCAGGAAATATTAAATTACCCCAGGAAGCTAGTTACACCACAGAGGTTGACCTAGGTTGAGACAAGAGAGCTGGGCCTTCAAAACCTCACACCATCTTCCACTAGCTATAGGCCACACCATCAGGGAATGGGGATCTGCTGTGCTCACAGACAAAGTGGCTCAAGAATCCCAGGGCGGTTTTCTGGAGAGAAGCAGGTGATTAAAAGCAAAAGCCTATACAAACTTGGGGGAGGGCACACCGAAATTTTAAAAGAGATCCTCAGAGGAACAAGGAGGACTGGGTCCTCTACAGGGTGATGTAACTTATGCCAAATCCTGACAGATATGACCAGCAACAAAGTTCACAATGTGCTAGTTGCTCACTGGCAGGTAGTTGTAATTATCCACACTAACAATGCTATTCAAGTTGAACCTGCAACTAAAATGGGTTTCCAGAATTGCCATCCTGTATGTAACTGTTATTAACCGTAGGCCTAGATTCAGCCCTTTAGACTTCAGGTTTTCTACCTCAGATATAGAATTTTTTTTGAAGTGGATTGGATTTTTCCCCCTCTCATTTTCATAGACATTTAGCAAGGAAAAAAAAGAAAGAAAGAAAGTGGCATCTGCAGTTGAACAGGATCTTGGCATCCCACCACGTGGTAGAAGGGATGCAGCCATATTAACCCCAACTCCAATTACCTAGCCTGCACACCACGAGGCCCCCTGGTGGCTTCCTCTATGAATGTGCAAAGAACTAATTCTCAGAGAGAGGTGGAAGGGGGAGGAATAAGGAGAGGGAGAGGGAGAGGGAGAGGAGAAAGGGGGGAGGGAGGGAGAGAGGGAGAGAGGGAGAGAGAGAGATCTGAATAATTTTACTTTCTGTTCATCTATTTCAGGGTCTAGTGAAGATTTATTTACTGTTCCACAATACTTATTTCTCTCAAAGCACTTTTCCTTCTTAAAATCATCAATTTGAAAAGCATGGTTTGCCACAGGCCATTAATAAGCCATTACTAATTCCCTTTCCTTCTCCAAACCTTTCATTTTAAAATCTAGAAATATTGGATAAAGTGTGTTTTGAAATGTCAGTGGTAACAAAAAGAAAGTAATTGTATTATTGATAGTGAGAAGGACTGAAGTTATTTTTTATTTTCTGATAAAAATTTCACATCCGGTCTTTAGCTGACAAAGATGTGACTGGCAGCAAAAATATCAACTGGGACCATAACAGCATACATCGAGAATGTAACTTGAGTGCTAGCTTCGGCAGCACATATACTAAAACTGGAATGATTCAGAGAAGATAAGCATGGCCCCTGCACAAGGGTGACACGCAAATTTGTGAAGCATTCCATATTTTTAAATTTACAAAGTGATGCAAAGCAAGGGACTGAATCCAAGAATACTCAATCCAGAAAGGCTATCATTCAAAATTGAAGGGGAAATAAGGAGCTTCACAGACAAAAAAAAAAAAAAAAAAAGGCTAAGGGAGTTTATCACTACCAAGCCAGCAATGCAAGGAATGCTAAAGGGACTGGTATAAAAAGAAGAAATAAAAAGGGAAAAAGGAACACAGACACAAAAAAATAAAAATGGCTACAAACAAGTACCTATCAATAATAACTTCAAATGTAAATGGGCTAAATGCTCCAATCAAAAGACATCGAGTGGCTGAATGGATAAAAAGACATGACCCATATATATGCTGTCTACAAGAGACCCACCTCAGAACAAGGAACTCACACAGACTGAAAGTGAAGGGATGGAAAAATATTTTTCAGGCAAATGGAAATGAAAAAAAGCTGGGGTAGCAATACATATACCTGACAAAATAGATCTCAAAGTGAAGGCCATAACAAGAGATACGGAAGGCCACTTCATAATACTAAAGGGATCAATACAACAAGAGGATATAACCCTGATAAACATATATGCACCCAATGCAGGAGCACCCAAATACATAAAAAAAAACTCCGGGAAGATATCAAGGGAGAGATCGACAACAATACAATCATAGTAGGGGATTTTAATACACCATTGACATCACTGGACAAATCCTCTAGACAAAAAATCAGCAAAGAAACAGAAATCCTAAATGACTCACTAGATCAGATGGACTTAATTGACATCTTCAGAACATTTCACCCCAAAGCCACGAAATATACGTTCTTCTCAAGTGCACATGGGTCATTTTCAAAATAGACCACATACTGGCTCACAAGCAAAGTCTCTCCAAATTCAAGAAGATTGAAATCATATCAAGCATCTTCTCAAACCACAATAGCATAATATTAGAAATAAAGTACAATAAAAACAATCAAAAAAATTCAAAAACTTGGAAGCTGAATAGCATGCTATTAAACAATGATTGGGTTACCAAAGAGATCAAAGAAGAAATTAAAAGCATCCTGAAAATGAATGAAAATGAAAACACAACAATCCAAAATCTATGGGATACAATGAAAGCAGTCCTGAGAGGGAAGTTTATAGCTCTATAGGCCTACCTCAAAAAAAAACAAGAAAAAATGGTAGTAAATCATCTAACTCTACAACTTAAAGAATTAGAAAGAGAGCAACAAGAAAAGCCCAGAGTGCACAGAAGGAAGGGGATAATAAAAATCAGAGTAGAAATAAATGACATACAGAACAAAAAAACAATACAAAAGATCAATGAAACCAAGAGCTGGTTCTTTGAAAGTATAAACAAGATTGATGAACCTCTAGCCAGGCTCACCAAGAAGCAAAGAGAAAGGACCCAAATAAACAAAATCAGAAATGAAAGAGGTGAAATAGCTACAGACCCCATAGAAATACAAAGGAATGTTAAAAAAAAACACACTATGAACAACTCTATTCCAACAAACTAGACAACCTGGAGGAAATGGACATATTCCTAGAAAAATGCAACCTTCCAAAACTCAATCAGGAAGAATCTAAAAATCTCAATAGGCTGATAACTGTGGAAGAAATTGAAGCAGTCAGCAAAAAGCTTCCAACAAACCAAAGCCCGGGGCCAGTCCACTTCACAGGGGAGTTTTACAAAACATTCAAGGAAGAACTAAAACCTATCCTCCTCAGACTATTCCAAAAAATTCAAGAGGAAGGAACTCTTCCAAGCTCATTCTATGAAGCCATCATTACCCTAATACCAAAACCAGATAAAGACAGCACAATGAAAGAGAATTACAGGCCAATATTCCTCATGAACATCGATGCCAAAATCCTCAACAAAATTCTAGCAAATTGGACCCAGCATTACACCAGAAAGAACATACACTATGACCAAGTAGAATTTATCCTGGGGATGCAAGGATGGTACAATATCCACGAATCAATAAACTTGATACATCTCATAAACAGATTGAGAGATAAAAGTCACATAGGCATATCAATTGATGCAGAAAAAGCATTTGACAAAATCCAACACCCTTTCTTGATAAGAACTCTCAACAAAGTGGGAATAGAAGGATCATACCTCAACATAATAAAAGCCTTATATGACAAACCCACAGCCAACATCTTACTCAATGGGAAAAAACTAAAACCATTTCCCCTAAGAACAGGAACAAGACAGGGATGCCCACTCTCACCACTGCTGTTCGACATAGTACTGGAAGTACTAGCCATTGCAATCAGACAAGAAGAAATAAAATGCATCTAAATTGGAAAAGAAGTAAAACTGTCCTTATTCACAGATGACATGATACTGTACATAGAATACCCTAAAGACTACATCAAAAAATTAATGACTTATGAATTTGGCAATGTAGCAGGATACAAAATTAACACCAAGAAATATATGGCATTTCTATACACCAATAGTGAACTTACAGAAAGAGAGACCAAAAAAGCAATCCCATTTACCATCACACCAAAAAAATTAAGATACCTAGGAATAAAATTAACTAAGGATGTAAAAGACCTGTACTCAGAAAACTACAGGACATTGAAAAAAAGAGATAGAGGAAGACATAAACAAATGGAAGAGCATACCATGTTCATGGATTGGTAGAATCAACATCATTAAAATGTCCATACTACCCAAAGCAATCTATAGATTCAATGCACTCCCCATTAAAATACCAATGGCATATTTCACAGACCTAGAATGAACTCTCCAAAAATTCATCTGGAATAAAAAAAAAGACCCCAAATAGCTGCAACAATCCTGAGAAAGAAGAACAAAGTAGGTGGGATCTCAATACCAGATATCATGCTATATTACAAAGCCACTGTTCTCAAAACTGCCTGGTACTGTCACAAGAACAGACATATAGATCAATGGGATAGAATAGAGAACCCAGAAATTGACCCAAACCACTATGCTCAATTAATATTTGACAAAGGAGGCAAGAACATACAATGGAATCAAGACAGTATCTTCAATAAATGGTGTTTGGAAAATTGGACAGATACATGCAAAAAAAATGAAACTAGACCACCAACTTACACCATACACAAAAATAAACTCAAATTTGCAACAGCATGGATGGAATTGGAGAGCATTATGCTGAGCGAAATAAACCAGTCAGAGAAAGATAAATATCACATGATCTCACTCATTTATGGAATATAATGAACAACATAAACTGATGAACAAAAACAGATCCAGAGATAGAGAAGCATCGATTAGACCAGCCATGGGCAAACTACGGCCCACGGGCCGGATCCGGCCCGTTCAGCTGTTCTATCCGGCCCGCGGAGCCGAAAGAGCGGAGGGTTCTCTTGCTCTCACCTCCGCTCCTTCACCAGCAGCAGTGTTAACATGTATTAGTTCACACAAACACTCCATCCATGCTTTTGTTCCGGCCCTCCGGTCCAGTTTAAGTTCCACCCATTGTGGCCCTCGAGTCAAAAAGTTTGCCCACCCCTGGATTAGACCGTCAAACCTCAGAGGGAAGGTAGGGGAGAGCAAGAGGAAGGGGGATAGATCAACCAAAGGACTTGTGTGCATGCATATAAGCCTAACCAATGGACACAGACAACAGGGGGGTGAGGGCATGATTGGGGGGCAAAGGGGGCAATGGGGCGATAAGGACATATGTGTAATACCTTAATCAATAAAGAGAAAAAATTAAAGAAAGAATGTAACTTGAATATAATGCAGTAGTTTGAATTTAGGCATGGGTATCTTGTTTACTATTGGTTATATCATTAGAAAGGGTTTTGGGGTTTTTCGTACCCAGGCATCTCATGAGAAACCATGACTTCCCAGTTAGCCACTTAATAGGGGAACTGCTTAGCTTTCTCCCCAGCACAGCCTCGGTGATAGAACATAGGCAGGTCCACACATGACTGTTATAACTATTGATACCTGATGGTAAAATTGCTGTCTTTCCCCAAGTGATAAATATTATATTCCTTATATTCCCATGGACTAGGGATGAAGGGATGAGTAGGGGTGGGGACTGGCACAACATTTAAGGTGTCTTTTGGTTTATACAATTCTGAGTTTTTGTTCTCTGTGTAAAAGCCCATTCAGAAAGAAGAAAAAAAAAGAGCCTGCTCTGCTCTCTTCTTTAACTAAACTAAAACATTAAGGCAATGTTATCAACCAAGACTGAGGCTCCCCCGGCCTTCTTTTCCCTTTCTGCTTATCCTGGCAATTCCATCAGCATTTCTTGAACTGATTTCCCATTATCCCTTTCTAGTTTTATAATTCTCTTCTATAATATTATATTAAGTACTCAAAGTATTACTGAAACCCAACCTATAAAAATTCTCACATTTTACTAATCCATAAGGTTAATATGCTTTTGATGGAAAGTCAAGGGGTTTATTTTCAGAAAGTAATACTATCCCAGGCCGCAAAAAATAAAAATCTCAAGTTCTCAAAGTTGTAAAGACCATATTCTCTAACCACAGTGCCATAAAATTGGAAGTTTATAACTAAAGGACAAGTGGAAAAAGTCAAAGACACTTAAAAACTAAGAATTCATTTTGCCCTGACCAGTGTACTCAGTGGTTAGAGGGTTGACTCAAGCACTGAAGAATCACAGATTTGATTCCCAGTCAAGGGCATGTACTGGGTTGCAGGTTCAATCCCCAGCCCTCGTCGAAGCCGGCTCCAGAGACAACCAATCGATATGTCTCTCATCTCTCTCTCTCTCTCTCTCTCTCTCTCTCTCTCTCTCTCTCTCTCTCTCTCTCTCTCTCTCTCTCTCTCCCCCTCCTTTCCATTCTCTCTAAAAATCAATGGAAAAATCCTCAAGTGAGGATTAACCAAAAAAAATTAAAAATTAAAATAAAAACTAAGAACTCATTTTTATGTAAAGTTTAATGAAAAAAAGAAGGAAAAGTGGCTAAAACTACCAAGATGCAACAAAATGACCATGTTATACCTTATAATGCGAGTCTCTGGCAAAGCTGAACCGAGGGTAAAGGTAAAATCTTAACGCATTTTTTTAAAAATATATTTTATTGATTTTTTACAGAGAGGAAGGGAGAGGGATAGAGAGTCAGAAACATCAATTGGAGAGAAACACCGATCAGCTGCCTCCTGCACATCTCCTACTGGGGATGTGCCCACAACCCAGGTACATGCCCTTGACCGGAATCGAACCTGGGACCCTTCAGTCTGTAGGCTGACGCTCTAACCACTGGGTCAAACCAGTTAGGGCTTAACGCATTTTCAAAAATGTTTTTATTGATTTGAGAGAGAAAGAGAGAGAGAAGAGATAGAAATATCGATGAGAGAGAAACATTGATTGGCTGCCTCCTGCACACTGCCTACTGGGGATGGAGCCAGCAACCCGGTCATGTGCTCTGACTGGGAATCGAACTGGTGACTTCTTATAAGTACCGCGCGCTAACCGAATGCGCCACTGGAGCTCCAGAACTGGTGACTTCTTAGTGCATGGGTCAATGCTTAACCACTAAGCCACACCAGCCAGGCTTAATACATTTTTTTATTAAATTAAAAAATAACACAAATAAAAAAGAAGGAAATATATATTTTAATATAAATTTATATATATGTAAAGTATTTAGGAGGGGATTATTTGAGAGTACCAATAAAAGAGACAAAACTAACTAAAACACACACTCATACATAAGGCAACAAGTAAACACCTTAAAATTAATAAAGGAGGTAATGCTACAGATAAGAAGAAAACAGAAAATTCATGAGAGAATATCATATAAAACTATCGCAATAAATTTTAAAATCTCCCTCTAAAGGGTGATTTTCTAAAGAAATACAACTGCATTAGTTAATATTGCTATATAGCAAGCCCAGAAGTTTAAAACAGTAGCACTTATTACTGTTCATGAGTCTGCATTAGTTGGGTGTTTCTCCTGGTCTTGCTGGGCTCGCTCACAAGTTTGCAGTCAGCTGCAGGTTAATTGGACAGCTCATCTTGTCTTGGCTAATCTTGTCTCAGATCTTGCACATTTTAGGAGATGACTGGCTATACGCTGGTCTAGGACGGTCTTGGATGGGACACTGTGGTTTCCTCCATGTGCCCTCTCATTCTCCAGCAGGCTAACTTTCGCTTATTCACAGGGTTCCAAGAGTAAGGGCAGAATGCACAAGGCCCTGCGAGGCACAAGCTAGGAAATGACACACTGTCACTTCAATCAGAATCTATTGGCCAAAGCAAGTTATAAGATCAGCCCAGATTCAAGATGCAAAGAAAGAGAATCCACACCTTGATGGGAAGAGTTGCAAAGCCACTGGAAAGCGCATGGATACAAGGTGGGCATTAATTGGATTCATCCATGCAATCAACCCACCGCAAAAACTAAGAGAAAATCTGTATATACCATGTATATACCATGAATGGCACTGAAAAGGCTGTCAGAGAACTACTCCCAAAATATGTGTCAGACCCAATGTGTTCAAACCATTACTAATTCCCAGAAAGTTCTTTCAGATACTTGGGGAACAGAGAATTTCTGTGCTATAAGACTGGTCCAGGGCATAGAGAAAGTAGGAAAGACTTGAATTCATTCTGTGAATCTGGCATAATGCTGATACTGACATATCAAAGAAAACTAGAGGTCAATATCATTTGTGACTATATATCTAAAATATTATATAAAATATTAGCAAATAAGATACAGAATAATATAAAAGATATGAAACCCAATGGTCATGGAATGGTTTCTTTTAGAAATTCAAAGACAGTTTAATATATTTTTTTAAAAAACTATTAGTATTATTTATCATGTCAATCAATATAAATATATATGTATTTTATCATCTTAAATACTAAAAAAATATATTTGGCAAGATTTATCATTTAATTACTAGCAATACAGGTTCCAAAGGAACTTATGTAAAGTAGTCTTAAAAATTGTTTCAAGTCACCCAGCCGGGTGAGGCTCAGCAGTTGAGCGTCGACCCAGGAACCAAGAGGTCGCCGGTTTGATTCCTGGTCAGGGCATATGCCCAGGTTGCGGGCTCGATCCCCAGTCGGGGGCATGCAGGAGGCAGCCAATCCATGATTCTCTCTCATCATTGATGTTTCTATCTCTCTTTCCCTCTCCCTTCCTCTCTGACATCAATAAAAATGTATTTTTTTAAAAAATTGTTTCAAGTCAACATCTTACAGCATGCTTGAACAGGTAGAGCACTGGTTGAGTAAGATTATAGTTATTGTGTTAAAAAAAAAAAAGAGAAGGGACAACGAATTATTAATTAAAAATGGTAATCATATTTAAAGAAATTTAAACAAGTGCATTTACAACAGATATTTGAAGGCCTTTAATATATTAATATAAGGTTTCAAAACATACTTGACTACTGAACTCTTTTTAAAGGATATAAAAGGGGACTTTGAAAAACACTGCTACAAAGACACTCTCTTTTCAATCAGATATAAGGCAAAAATGAGTCTAGAATGATTTAAGATCATTCTAGAAGTGCTAGTCAGTACAATCTGAGAAGATAACAAAACAAGGAATAAATACTGTGGAATGAAAAAGGCAAAATCATTATTACTTACTAGCTGAAATACCAAGAAAAACAACTGGAACACTATAAAACTAATAAGAAATCAATCTTTTACTGATTAGAACACAAACTCAATAGGTTCCTTATATTCCAATATTAGTCCATTAGAAATCTACACTAATAAAAGAGAAGCATGGTAATTGGCGTACGACCGCTACCCTTTTCATTGGCTAATCAGCGAGATATGCAAATTAACTGTCAGCCAAGATGGCGGCCGGCAGCCAGGCAGCTTGAAACTAACATGAGGCTTGCTTGCCTCAGTGACAGAGGAAACCAACGTTCCCCGCCTGCGGCTGCAGGCCTCTGAGCAGGCAGTTTAAGAAACATTGTAACAAATACCGCAGACTTCAGCCAGCAGATTCGCAACATTGTAAGCAAAGGCCAGAAACCTACTTTCAGCTGCGTGGAGGCCTAAGAGCTGGAGCCAAGCCTCAAGGTAAAGCTGGCGCAGAATAAAAAAAAAAAAAAGAAAAAAAAGGAGCGGTTGGGAACTTCAGTCACTCCCAGCCTGAAAACAGCCCTCAGCCCCTCACCCAGACTGGCCAGGCACCCCAGTGGGGACCCCCACCCTGATCCAGGACACCCTTCAGGGCAAACCAGCCAGCCCACCCATGCACCAGGCCTCTACCCTATATAGTAAAAGGGTAATATGCCTCCCGGCACCGGGATCAGCATGACAGGGGGCAGCACCCAAACCCCCTGATCGCCCTGCAGCTCTGTGTGTGACAGGGGGCAGGACACCAACCCCCTGAGCAGCCCTGCTCTGTGCCTGATAGGGGGGAGCTCCCCAACCCCCCACCCCCCACGGGCCCTGCTCTGTGTGTGACAGGGTAGAGCCATAACCTCCCCATCGGCCGTGCCCTGAGTGTGAGAGTGGCGGCGCCCCAACCCCCTGATCGGCCCTGCTCTGTGGGTGATAGAGGGCGGTGCCTCAACACCCTGATGGGCCCTGCTCTGTGCATGACAGGGGGTGGCGCCGCAACCTCCCCATCGACCCTGCCTTGAGTGTGACAGGGGACGGTGCCCCAACCCCCCAATTGGCCCTACCCTGAGCGTGACTGAGGGTGGCATCACAACCTCCCAATCTGCCCTGCTCTGTGCATGACGGGGCAGCGCCCCAACTCCCCAATCGGCCCTGCTCTGAGCCCGACCAGGGGCTGCGCCTAGGGATTGGGCCTGCCCTCTGCCACCCGGGAGCAGGCCTAAGCCAGCAGGTCGTTATCTCCCGAGGGGTCCCAGACTGCGAGAGGGCACAGGCCGGGATGAGGGACCCCCCCCCCCCGAGTGCACAAATTTTTGTGCACCGGGCCTCTAGTTATAATATAGAACAACAACAACTATAAAATATCTAGGAAAAACTTAAGAAATATATAGGAGCTACATAAAGAAAACAGAAGCAATACAAGAAATTTTTTCTGAAAAACATTAAAAATTAAAAGGGTAGAAATGGTATATCTCAAATTTAAAAATTAAACACCATAAAAATGTCAATTTTAACTAAGCTAATCATAAATACTAAAGAATTCCAGTGCCAGCTAAAATTTAACCAAATAATTACAATTTTTATCTGAAAAAATGTGAACTATTTCTGTGGAAACCATAAAAGAAAAGAGCATGTTTATATGTCAAAAAAGAAAAGCCACCATAAATATTAAAAAGGTACACAACACATTCAGGAAAATATTTGCAATATTTATGACACAAGGATAATACCTGAGAAATTTTTTAAAAATACAAATAAAATAATTCAAACCTGCATCTTAGGTAATTTTAAGAAATCCAGTCTCCTATTTGATATTTCTTGAAATTTTTAGAAAATACTTTCTCTTTCCTACCTACCAACTCCACTCCAAATTCTCACTTGTGTTTTCTCCTGGATGACATCTTCCATTTCAGAACAACCATCTGATGTCCTCAAGTTGATAGAAAATTCTATTTCTCACATATATTATCTCCTCTCTCAGCCCCACCCCAGCCCAGGATAATAACCTCTAGGCCTCAATAATCTCCAGAAGTACTTTCCCCCTACACGGAACAGTTAAGGAAAACAGTACAACATGGGTATCATTGTTTTAAATCGCATCTCCTCCGGAGTTATACACCAGTGTGAGTTGAAGATATGCTTCTTCCTCCTCATTCTTCCTGATGCCCTCAAGTCTCAACTCTCACAGAGACATATACAATTGGCAAATCTACACTAATAAAAGAGAAACATGCAAATTGGTGTCACTCCGCTACACCCACCAGCCAATCAAAGTGGGTATGCAAATTAACCCAGCAAAGATGTCAGTTAATTTGCATATGCAGGCATGGAGCAAAGCGGTGGAGAAGGGAGGGAGCAGAGGCAGCGGAGAAGGGAGCAAAGCCCGCCTTGGAGGGTTTCACTCCCTTCTCTGCTGCTTCGCTCCAGCTGCAGGAAGCCCTGTTCTTGCAGGAATAGGCCCGAAGAAGCCCTATTCTTGCAGGAATCTTTCCACAACGGGCCTCTACTATTAATATAATGCCCAGAATTAGGAAGGATGCCCTCATACAATAATAGAGGGAATGTTAAACAGTCTATTCTAGAGGGTCAGTAGGCATTAGGCATCAAAATGCATAAAAATATGAATGCCCTTTGGCTCAGGAAATTTATTTTTAGAGCCTGGCCATTGTTGCTCAGTTGGTTGAGCATTGTCCCATGCACCAGGAGGTCGCCAGTTTGATTCCACATCTGGGCACATGCTCAGGTTGTGGGCTCTATGGGATAGAGTAGGGGGTATGCAGGAGGCAGCCAATCAATGTTTCTTTCTCATCATTTATGTTTCTCTCTTTCTCCCTCTCCCTTCTTCTCTCTGAAATCAATAAAAACATATTTTAAATTTTTTTATTTTTAGAAATTTATTCCAAATAAATAGTTGGAAAAGTGTCTATGGATCAAGAATGTCTGTTACAATATTGTTTACTATTGGCCTGGTGCATGAAATTCATGCACGGAGGGGGGGGGTCCCTCAGCCCAGCCTGCACCCTCTCCAATCAGTGACCCCTTGGGAGATGTCCGACTCCCAGGTTAGGCCCAATCAGGCAGGCAACCCAGTGCTGGCTGCAGGACTGACTTCCAATTGATGGAGCCTTGGTAATTACTGGTCCTTCGACCCAGGGTTTATATATATCAGGATAATAGCAATAACATGCATACACATATCATGGACTATTGTACAGCCATTAAACATCAGGATGTAGCTCTATATTAACCGGCTGCACATCAGAAACATCAGGGGAGGCTTCCAAAAATATGCATCTTGGACTCATTTCTTGAGAGTCCCACTGATTCAATAAGTCTGGTGTATGCCTGGGAATCAGAACTTTTCAAAACTTTCTAGGTCATTCTGACACAGAGTTCCCCTATTAGATACAAAAGTTTACTTTGAAGTTACCTAAAGTATAATAGTGCATGATATTGGTACCAGAACTATAGACACTAATGGAACAGAATAAACTGTCCTGAAACACTTACATTTAAGAAATTACTCTGGGAATTGGGTAGGGTTTTATACCTTTGGAAAAATGATGGTTTATTCAATATAAACCATTATGACCACTGCCTGACTACTTGGAAATATTTCCAAGGACCAAATATTAAATGTGAAAATAAAAACCTTACAAGTGCTAAAAGGACACACACACACACACACACACACACACACACACACACAGGAAAATAGTTACATGAACTTGGAGGAAGATCACTGCTTAGGACCTCTTCCTAATGAAAAAACTCATCCTATGCACATCTGAATTCTCAGAGAATGTATATTCATAATTTTTAAACTATAAAATAATGTATTTAAAATATTATACAATTTCTTCATCTGTTCAAAATGCATTTTTGAGTCAAAATGCAAGTGAGCAAACTTCCTTGGGTTAGAGGGTTGGAAAGGCCTCCTTTTTCCAACTTAAAGTATTCAACCTAAAAGACTACTGTAGTAGATAATAATTTATAACGTACTTTCCTTGTACCTTCTGAGGGAAAGAAAGCTGATTAATTCCAATATGCCTGTCTGTTCAACATACATTTTGCATTTCTTCACAATTATTCCAAAGAAGCAGAAGATACCTGAAATAAACACTGTTTAATAGTAAAAATGTAAAGATGGCTTTAAACAGTGCTCTGATGACAGAATACCTTCCAGGTTCCCAGAATAAAAACATCTCTTTATACTCTGAATAAATGGTCTTTTATCCAAAGAATGGAACTTTCAGATATAGGTAAAACAAAAGCAACCAGTGTAGTCGCCTCCATCCTTCTGAGGCTAGTGGTAAAGAAAAAAGGGGAAATGTTAGCCAAATGGGGGCCAGTTCCTAGCACTTCGTACAGAGGGGGGCATATGCTGGTGGGATATAGAGGTGGAGTTGGTTGATAGTCTGTGGGTCCTCAAGGAAACCAACTCCCTCCAAGTTGGTCAATGGCATGAAATGGGTTTAAAAATGTAAAGTACTTACAATGTTCCTGACACATCCATAGAAATCGCTAGGCACATGAGAGGAAGTATCATGGGCCAGATTCATGTCTTGTGGCTTCCTCTATCTAATGGACTGGCTGGGTACAACCTTGACCCTTCTCAAGAGTAGCCAGGATTTTACAATATTTACAGATGAAATACTATGCTATTATGTCAGGAATTTGCTTTAAAATACTCCAGAAAGTAAACGTGTGTGTTGGGGAGGGAAAAATAGATAAAACAACATACTAGTATATAGTTACACACTAATCATACTTGAACATTTCAAACATACTCAAAGTCAAACAAGTGTTTTTACAATCAAGTTGCATCAGCCAGCTTTCTAGTCACAAACCAAAGGCCTCGTTTAGCGGACAGGGAGATTACTAATTCCTCCTGGTGAAACCCCAAAAGGAGTTGTCTGGGGGTCCCCACCAAAATGTAACTTAGAACTTGTAGGTTAGCTTTGTCACTTCATTCCAGCCTCAATTTAGGATTTTCCATAGAGTGGGACATCTTTACAGATGTACAGTCAGCTAACAATCCCCCAAAACTCTGATCTTATTCCCCTTGAGCCCATTTAGAGTATCTTTCCATCCCAGTGAGTAAGCAATCCCTCTCAGAGAGGCAAATCCGATCACCACAGCCTGTTTTCTATCAGCCAAGACAACAATAAGAGTATTTTAAACTGGGGGGGGGGGGGGGAGAATCTCAGTTTTCTTCACATGGCATATTTCCCAATGTTGCTAACCAACAAGTGGTGAGCCCACCTAACAGGGGTTCTCAAGATTATTAAGGCCAAGTCATTACTATTCTGAGAATTCCATGAGTTTCATTTTCTAGGACAGTGGCTACTAGGTGGAAAATATGCTAAGACCCAAATTACTATCTTTATTTCCCCTTCACTCTAATTTTAACCAGAGGTCATTCTCATTAAAAAGCCTCTGGGGTCTTTGATAAATGTAACTTGTACACTCGCTGAGAGCTCCTTGGCCCCATCCTGTGGCTGCAGGCATGCCAGTCACCCAGCTGCTCCCAATTAACATTCCATCCGCTTCGCTGTCAGTGTGGGTTAGGCTTGATTGAGTCACAGGTACGGTCTGCTTGGCAGCATTTTTATCTCACGGTGTGTTTACTGTAGGCGCATTAGAATCCTTACTGAAGTTGCACTCAAAAACAAAAACATTTATTGAGCACTCATTATATGAAAGGCACTATAAGTTTGACCTCATTCCAATGACATAGACTCCTTGTTCTAATTAGTGTTGGCTCAACTAATTTTTATAAAAGAGATTATTAAACAATTTTTCTAGGTGAGACCAAGAATAATCTTTTGGCCCTTGTTGGGAAAGTACATGAATGAGAGAAAGAAAAGGGGGAGGAAAGGAACGGAGGGGAAAGAAATAAAACAAAGAAAGAAAAGAAACATAACAATAAAGAGGCAAGAATGTAAAAAGAAATAAAAAGGCCAAGGACAAGTGAGAAAAAAAATAGAATGACAAAAAATGGAATAGTGAAAATGAATAAAAACAAGAAAGTCAACAGAGTAGACAGAGAGGGACAGAGAGGGGAAAAGTAAAAAGAAAAAAATCAATAATGAAAGGAAGCAAACTATTTCTATTTCTTTCAATATGCTGAATTAAATAGCCAGCAATTTTCTCGTAGTACAGTACACTTCAAAATATCAGATAAAAGGCATATGTTATGTATGTTTTATATACAGTAGGAGGTCTTTACAGATGTACAGCCAACTAATGACCCACAAAAACTCTGATCTTATTCCCTTAAACCCAGTTAGAGTATCTTTCAATTCCAGTGAGTAAGCAATCCCTCGAGTCATTAAATAAATAGTTTATGTGGCAAGAAAGTTAGGAAAATCCTCAGAGGCCCCAAATCACAAGAAAGCATGAATTGAGAGGGTGAGCCAGCACTGAAGTCAAAGGTTGCAGTAAAAATATTTGTCAATCCCTGGCGGCCTATGGGAAAAAGGGGCACAGGAGAAGAAGCACAGCGCCCACGCAGGGAGAGTCAGGTCAGATCCCCCACATAAAGCAAGACCCCTGCAGGGTAACACTCTTAGTGGGCAAAATGGAAAACAAAGAAACAAAAGCCCCATTGAAAGAAATTTGCCTATCTCAGACTTGCCTCAGAGAGAGGAAATAAAATTTCTCTCCTGAAATTTCTAAAATCATAGCATGGAGTTAAATTTCTATTGGGTTCAAAAAACTTTTTTCTTTTTTGGTTAATCCTCACCCGAGGATATTTTCCCATTGATTTTTAGAGAGAGTGAAAAGGAGAGGAAGAGACAGAGAGAAACATCCATATGACAGAGACACATCGACTGGTTGCCTCCTGCACAGCACCCTGACCAGGTTCATGCCCTTGACCCAATTAAACCCAGAACCCTTCAATCCATGGGTTGACGCTCTATCCACTGAGCCAAATCGGCTAAGGCCAAAATCTTTTTTTTTTTTTTTTCTTTTCTTTTTTTTTTTTTCATTTAAAGGGTTCTCAGGTTGTAAAGGCCCTATACATGCTGCAGAAGCAAACGGAGTTCTTTGCTGGTAGCACGCTTTAATTAAACCAGGATTCAGTGAATTTCAAGAATAAAGTTTCAAAGCAGTTGAGTTCCCCTTAAAAAAATGTCACCAAACTTGACAAAAGAATATACTTTAGAATTATACTTACAAAAACTGGATATATTAGAATAATTTTTTAAAATAAATATAAAGTATCTTTGCTTAAAATTCTTTAAAACTATCAAAAATATGTCAAAGAATGAGTTTATCAAAAATAGCAAGAAATCATTTCTTGAAAAGCACATAAAATGTTTAGAAATTAAAATTAGAAATTCAATGACAGATGAAACAGCAGATCAGATGCAGCTGAAAAGAGACTTTGCAAAGTGAATAATAGGGCTAAAGAAATAACTGCAATGCAAGTCAATAGATACAGACATAAAAATTGTGAAATAGAACATGGATTGAGAAGTTTGAACTACAGTTAATCAGAGTCCTAGTGAAGGAGGTAATAGGGAGAGGCAATATTTTGAAGAGATTATAGCTGAGATTTCCAGAATCTATTAAACTCATGAATCTTCAGATCCAGGAACTATAGTGAACCCCAAGCAAAATAGATACAAACAAATCTTCACTAGACATATTGTAATGAGACAGTAAAACATCAAGTTAAAAAGATGATGATCTTAAAAGTACACTATACTTCCCCACAAGCACCCCCCTAAAAAGGGCAGCCAAGGAGTAAACCAACAGATTATTTTCAAGGAAACATCAATTAGACAAA
Source organism: Myotis myotis (assembly GCF_014108235.1). Taxonomy (NCBI): domain Eukaryota; kingdom Metazoa; phylum Chordata; class Mammalia; order Chiroptera; family Vespertilionidae; genus Myotis; species Myotis myotis. The sequence goes on from NW_023416313.1 coordinate 166,158,883, forward strand.
AGCTGATTTCTCATGAACAAGAAAAGCACGACAATGGGATAATGTCTCAAAGCACTGAATGAAATTGTCAATTTATAAATCAGTACCAGCAATGTTGTCTAGTAACATTGAAGTAAAAAATAAATTTTTAAAAAAATTTTCAGACAAACTAAAAGAATTACTTCCAATATTTACCAAAGGAACTTCTACAGCAAAAAAGAAAAGAGTCTCAAAAGGAAAGTCTGAAATATAAGAGGAAATACTAGTGAGAAAAATAATAAGAATTTGGATAAATCTCAACAAACAATAACTGCATAAAACAAAAATGATATATAACTTGTGGGATTACTTTTTAAGTGAACTAAAATTCTGCACAACAAAAGCATAAAATATAAATGCTGAAAGTAGAAGGATAAAAATGATATACCAGTCAAATACTAATGAAAAAAAATCTGGCATTGTTATATTAACTTTAAATGGAAGGTGAACACTTTACCAAAGATAATGAAGGCCACTAGGCAGATTTTTTTTTTTTTATGTTTTAGTAAACCAAGAAGGAATATTAATTCTAAATGTATGTGAACATAAGACAGCTTCAAAAATATATAAAGAAATTTTGAGACCACCACAAGGACATATTGATGAATTCACTGTCTCTGTGAGAGATTTCACATACCTCTTAAAATAACTGACAGATTGAGTGAACAAGAAATTGTAAGGACATAGAAAATTTAAACAAACACATTTGTCAAGCTTAATCAAATGACCACATATAAAACAGGGGCCTCCAAAATAGATAACATACATTATTTTAAAACACACAAGGAACATTTGAAAGGAAATGGGAAGATACTGAGTATAACTCAATGCTGACAGAAAAAGTAAAGAAATCATTGACTCCTCTTCCTGGGTCCTAATCCTTACTTAAATAGTAACCTGTAGCCATTCTCAGAAAAAATGAAACTCCTTCATAGAATCTCAGGCACTTCAGAGTTGCGTACTCCAATCCTTATGCCTAATTGAAAAGTCTCGACAACCTTCCCTCAAGCCTTAACCTAGCTTCTGTTTAAATGTATCCATGATGCCCGGCCAGCCTGGCTCAGTGGCTGAGAATCGACTGATCTATAACCAGGAGGTCAAGGTTTAATTCTCGGTCAGGGCACATGCCTGGGTTGCAAGCTCAATCCTCAGTGTGGGGTGTGCAGGAGGCAGCCGATCAATGATTCTCTCTCATCATTAATGTTTCTGTCTATCTCTCCCCTCTTGCTTCCTCTCTGAAATCAATAAAAAAAATATATTTAAAAAATAAAATAAAATGAATAAATAAATGTATCCATGATGGGGAACTGTGGTGTGCCTGGGCAGCAATGCCATGCCCAGCCCCTCCCAGCCTTTAACCAGTTACCATGCCTGCAAGCAAGTCATTTTTTTCACAGCAGCAATTCAACTATACCTCTGAGATAACTAGTAATTACCTTAGAGTCTGTCATAAGATGAGTCTGGTAATGATGTAAAAAATTCTACCCAGAATCCAAATGTTATACCTAGGTGACAGGGCTTACTGAAAGCAGTTTTATAACCAGGCAAGGCAATTATGTGGAGTGTCAGCACAATGTGGTTAGGCTTTGTAAGTCCTATTCACAGCTTCCTACAACCTGGACTAGCAAAATACATACACATCTCCCATTAAGAGTTTTAAAATTTGTAATAAAAAATATATATAATAAAATCCTGCCCCATCTTTCCCTACTTCCAATTCTTGTCCTCCAGTGGCAATAACTTTCAATTTCTTTGTCTGTGTTTTCTAGAATTTATTTCAAAATTCTTAATAATGTGTTATGTTAATTTCTCTTAAATTTTTTAATTTTATGTTTTATTTCCACTATCTATATATAGAAAAGCCTAAGTGACTGACCAACCGGTGGACTGGTCACTATGATGTGCACTGACCACCAGGGAGAAGCTGCCCCCTGGTGGTCAGTGTGCTCCCCCAGCCAACCTCCTGCAGCTGTTCAACCTCCCATGGTCCCTCCCCAGCTGGCCAGCCCCGATTGGCCCCAATCGCCGGCCTGGCCGAGGGACCCCAGCCGTGCACAAATTCATGCACCTGGCCTCTAGTATAAAATAAAAATTTAACTCTTACATATCCTGCTTGTATGTATGTGTGTGTGTATAGATATATATAGATAGATAGATATAGATAGATAGATAGATCCCTGATAATCTCAATATAGCTTTCTGCTCTTTTTGCTTAAATCAGTATAAAGTACTTACATTATTATAATAAAATTAATATTATTCAGGAATGAGCCTATAGTATACAATGATAAGGTTTCTTTCCATGTGCAACTTTTTTTTCCTAGAGGAAATACTGCCTTTTTATTTCCTCAACTTTTTATATACTTGTCTCTTATTATTTTATCCACAATTCTTCAGCTGAACTAAAAATATTCTCTCAAGTTCAAACTCTATAAGGTATTCTATAAGTTTCCTTTTTCTTTGAGAACTCACTCTCTTGGGTATCTCCATCCTTCTGATTGCACTGTAGATCTCTTGTACTGTTAGGACTTCTCTTCACAGTCATCCTGGGAATTTCCTTCCTTTTCCACTGTGTTCTATTGGATCCTTGTTCCCTGGATCCTATGTTTTCCACATTTCTTTGTTTGTCACCTTGTTTTGGCAATGCACATCCCATAATTGTCTCCTAAAAAATGAGTAAATTTTAAAAGATATTGCAATGTACATCTTATTGACAGGGTGAGTTTTGAATTATGAACTGAAAATCTTTCCCATCAGAATTTTAAAGGCACTGACTTCTAATTTTGTCAACTGCCATAAAGAAGTCTCATGCTCTCTGATTATTGATTCTTACTCTGTGACCTCTTTTTCAAAAATATGTTTTTATTGTTTTTTAGATAGAGAGGAAGGGAGAGGCAGAGAGAGAGAAACTTTGATCGGCTGCCTCCTGCATACCCACCACTGGGACTGAGCCCACAACCTGGGCATGTGTCCTGACTGGGAATTAAATAGGGGACCTCTTGGTCTATGGGACAGTGCTCAATCTACTGAGCCACACGGGCCAGGTTCTGTGACCTCTTTTTATGTGAGCATTTATGTGAAAATTCAAAAACAATGTATGTCAAATAATAGATGTTATTAATTTTTGTATCTTCATATAATTTAGCCATTAGAAATTATATTTTAGAAAAATATTTAATGTCTTAATAAAATAACCAAAATAGAAAAGATAACATATTAATGTTTTAAAATACTGAAAGATAACTCACCAAAGTATTAAAAGTGGCACTGCTGTATGATACAATTTTGAGTTCCCTTTTTTAGTAACTTCTTGTTATAGACTAATGTATGGTTGTGTCCCCTGACCCCGAATACAAAATTGAAGCCCTAAGCTCACAATGTGATTATATTTGTAGCTGGGGTCTCGGGAGGTAATTAGGTATAGATGAGGTTTTGGGGGTGCAGCTCCCATGATGGACTTCGTGTCCTTAGAAGAAGAGGTAAAGACACAAGAGCACAGTTCTCAAGGCCATGAGAACATGAGAGAAGGCAGCTGTCTGCAAACCAAGAAAAGAATTCTCACCAGGATCCAAATATGCCAGCACCTTAATCTTGACTTCTCAGTCTCCAGAACTGTGAGAAATAAATGTCTCTTGTTTAAGCCACCTTGATATAGTAACTGAAGCTGACTAAGACACTTCTATACTAAAAAAGTGTATGGGACCTCTTTTTTACTATGTGTATATTTGGGTTTAAAAAAGTGTCCTAATGCCATGTTAAAAATCCTCTTTCAACCAGTAATAAATATCATTATTACTCTGGAAAAATCAGTAAAGGAGCATATTAACATAAATATTTACAATTATAATTTTAATCTCCTCTTTCCAACATCTTATAATAAACATTTTCAACACATAGCAAAGTTAAAAAAACTTGTCAGTAAACAACTGTATTTCTACTGCCTGGATTATAGCAATAACATTTTGCTATATGTGTTTTATCACATATCTATCCATCTATCCATTCCTCTAGCCATACATTAATCTCTCTTACTTTTTATGTATTTCAAAATGAATGTTTCAGTATGCATATTATTAACTCGAGTTCAATATTATTTGTAGTAATTTTCTTTAGAGGTAATTTTTATATAAAGTAAAATGTACAAATATGAGATATAAGTTCACTGAGTTTTAGTAAATGCATATATCTGTGTAACTCAAACTGCTATCAAGATATATAACTGTATGACTCCATGTAAAATGTAACACTCTTTCAACCATATAGGTCCACTTATCAGCCACCTCCAGCCTTTATGCTATAATTGTATACATCTATATACATCTATATACATTATAAACTCATGAGACAATGTTACAAGTGTTCCTTTAAACTGTCACATATTTTAAAGAAATTAAGAGAAAAGTAATATTTTATTTTTACTAGTTCAGATGCTCTTTCTTCCTTTTTCCCTACTTCTCTCCCTCCCTCTCTCTCTTCCTTCTTTCTAAAGAACCAGGTTTCCATCTGGCCTTATTTTCCATCAGCCTGAACTTCATTTAACATATCTTTAGTGTAGTTCTGTTTAAGACAAGTTCTCTGAATTTTCTTTTATCTGAAAATATCTTTATTTGCCTCCATTTCTTAAAAAATATTTTTGTTGATATAAAAATTTTAATATAGTTTTGGGCAAACAGGTTTTTTTCTCTCTTTCTTATAGTTCTTTAAAGATGTTGGGTAGCTGTCTTCTCTCTTCATTGTTTCTGAGAATTTTTAATATCAAAGTATTAAAAGTGGCACTGCTGTATAAAATTTGAACTCATTCAAATTATTGTACCCTTATATGTAATGCATTGCTTTATTTTTTTTTCCTGGCTGCTATCTAGATTTACTCTTTATTCTTAATTTTAAGCAATTTGACTATACTCTGATTTTGGGTTTGCTAAGCTTTTATAAACTGTAAACTTGTAATTTACACAAAATTGGGGTATTTTGGACATTATTTCTTAAAATGTTTCTTTGTGCTGTATTTGCTTTTTCTTCTTACTTCTGAGCCTCCAATTATACATATGTTAAGTGTTTTGATATTGTACCACAAATCCATGAGGTACTATTTCTTTATTTTTAAAGTGTTTTTGCTCACTGTACTTTGGATTAGATAATTCTGTTGATTTATCTTCAAGTTCAGTGGTTCTTTCTCTGTCATCTCCTTTCGGCTCTTAAATGGTTCTTTCCTCTGTCTCCTCCTTTCTGTTGTTAAATGTTATATTTCATGTAATTTAATTTTTAGTTCAAGAATTTGTTTGGTTCTTTTCATGGTTTATTTTCTTGCTGAAATTTCCTGTCTTTTCATTTATTTTAAGCATATTTTCCTTTACATAATTGTACATAGTTATAATAACTGCTTTAAAATCCTTTCATAATTACAAAAGCTGGGTCATATCAGGTTTCATCTTTTTTGATTGTCATTCTTCTCAAGAATAGATATTTTTTTGTTTCTATTATGTTAAATAAATTTGGATTGTATTCTTGATATTGTGAACCTTATCTAGAGAGACTCTGGAATAGGTTACATTCCTCTGAAGAATATTACTTTTTGTTTTGTTTTTTGTTGTTGTTTTGGTTTGGTTTAGCAGATAACTAACTTAGCTGAATTTAAACTGCAAGTTTTTGTCTCTTGGGCACTAGCCCAAATCTGTTATTTTATCCTGAGCTAAGCTACTTAAAATCTGACCCACCCATAAGGAGTTCAGGGATCAGTACAAGTTTTAGCAAAAATTTGTACACAGAATTTTTGGTTCCTCTCTTAGGATTTGTCATTGCCAGAATTCCTCCCTCACTTCCCAGGGGCCATGATTGCCTTAAGCTCTGCTCTCTGATCCTTCAGGCCAGAAAGACTATTGGTTTTCTACAGGTATTTTAGCTGCCACATGTATTCAACTGTAAAAAAAAAAAAGACAAAGAAAACTCACCCTTAACCATTTCCCTCTTCCAAACCAATCCTCTCCATAATCTGTTTAACTTTGTTCAGCCTCCTTGCTTCCAGGAAGTCTTTGTTCGTTTGTTCTCCTATTGTTTATAGTTGTTATCTCTGGGATGACCATTCTAAAAGTAATCAGTTACTTTCATAATTAAGAAAATTATTTTTTATTATATTAATATCCTATATAATAAAACCCTATTATGCAAATCGACCAAATGCTGGAATGACCAGCCGAACGGCCAGTCACTATGACATGCACTGACCACCAGGGGGCAGATGCTCAATGTAGGAGCTTCCCCCTGGTGGTCAGTGTGCTCACATAGTGGAAGCACCGCTCAGCCAGAAGCCAGGCTCACAGCTGGCGAGCGCAGTGGCAGTAAGGAGCAAGGGGTCCTGGACTGAGAGAGCCCCAACTGCAAGAGGGATGTCTGACTGCCGGCTTAGGCCCAATACCCCTGGGGGGATCGGGCCTAAGCCAGCAGACAGACATCCCCCAAGGGGTCCCCAACTGAGAGAGGGTGCAGGCCAGGCTGAGAGACCTCCCCAGTCCTCGATTTTCATGCACCAGGCCTCTAGTTGTATCATAAGCAAAAACTTTACATTTATATAGAGAGCAATGGGAAGTAGACTTTGGAGAATGATAGTAAAAGTTTTAGGAGAATGAAACAGAGCTAAAAATTACACAGCAATAATTCAGATTGTAAAATAGGAAAGTCTCTAAGACAAAGGACACCTCTGAGCAGGTATTGCACCCATCAACATTAGCAAGGAGAAAGGCAAACCAGAGCTTACCTGGTCAGTATTTTCATCTCTAGGTATTCTTGTTAACAGTTACTCTTCCCTTCCTGGTGTAAGCCCCTCTCGTCCCAGAGTTTGATTTCCAACTTCCTCCAAAGCATAAGTCTCTCCTCAGCTGATGAGCATCTGAGTGGACATCTGTAAGCTTCCTAGTTCCATGGAAACCATAAATTTATATGGACAATGTCATCATTTGTGGTGAGAAGATCTGATTGAAACCAACTATGTGATATTGAGTAAGTCATTTCCCCTTTCTGCCTTAATTTCTTCACTTACAAAATGAGCAGTAAACTAACAGAACTTCAAGTTCAATTTTTTTTATCTTTAAATTCAGCAGAATTGGACAGAAGTTCTATAAAACATAAATATGCTTTAAATATATTTTAAAATTATTTTTTCCTCTAAAATCTGCTATCCTATATAAAAAGCCACTAGAGGGGAGTAAAACATTAGATGAGGACATACCACAATTCAACTTGGGCATCTTGTATAAACTGTATTTGCAACTGTTGCCTAATGTGTGTTTCAAATCAATCATATTTGATTGCTTTAAAATACAAAGATGTGAGGGCATCACCGTTTCCGTGTGGAAATCTTCCACTTTGTGGAATACAGCCTTAAGCCTTATACTCTTTAAAGTCACTGGCTAATGGAACAAGACCAGTTCCTTATAACAAGTATGCCCATCCCATTTCTAGTTTTCTATTTATTTACAGCTGAGTTACAGCAACCAAAAAGATTCCCTAATCCTTAGTTCAGAAGAGATGTTTCGTTCTGACAACTAATTCTTACTGAAAGGCAGGAGCAACGCCAGTGTGCCCAGCCCTTGAGTAGTTCCATGTTTAAAGAGACCTCAGAACCTTGTCTGCGTTCCAAGTTCTTTGCACCCAAAGGCTGAAAAAAAGATTCCTTAGGTGGGATTTCTCTCATGTTAAGATGATTAGAGACCCCTGGCCCAGTAGTTTAATACTTTTACTTCAAAGAAATACAATCTTAATATAATTTTCCCATCTTCTTCTCTTTCAAAGTTAGGTTTTAAAAGGAGGTCTGAGCCTCTGGTTCTTATTCACAGGGAACCAGCCTCAGAGGAAAGGAAGGAGGAACAGAAGCAAAAACAGCAAGATGGTGCCCTAGTGGGGCTCCACTGGAAAATCAGGCAGAGGACCAGGGATTTACATTCTTCTTCTTTGAATTCTACTTCAGGGGTGGGAGGTGTCTTAATTTCTTAGTTTCCCAGTAGTTGTAGAGAGAGCATTAATTTTGGAGTCAGTTGGACAGATCCTAGATTGATGAACTGACTTCTGTGTGACCTGGAGCTATTTACATAACCTTTTCTGCACAATATGTGAAGCAGGACTCTTGGTTACAATGAACATTAATCAAATTCAAATTAGGCTTTCTATATAGACAATGTCATCAGGTCTCTCTCTCTCTCTCTCTCTCTCTCTCTCCTTTTTCTCTCCCTCTGTTTTTCTCTATATTTTGATTCTAGAGTCCCTGAATTTCATTCTAATAGCATACTGCCTACTTTATTTGGCCAATGGAAGAGGATCTAAAAAAATGACATCCACCCCTGAAAGAGTTTTTCTTTCGACAGCTATATATACAATCCTAGAGACAGGCTGATTGCCTAGCTTGAGTCTTGTGCCAATCTCTGTGCTAACTCATGTCCCTAAGATTAATCAATACATTAATCATGTAGCCACTAAGATTAATAACTAGGGTTGCCAGATAAAATAAAGGATTCCTTACTAAATCTGAATATTAGATGAACAAATAATTTTTTTAACATAAGTCCCATGTAATTTCGGACATCCTATCTAATAAAGATGAAATATGCTAATTGACCCTCACACCATTGCAAAAATGGAGGAGCCCACAGCCAATAAGGAGGGAATATGCTAATTGACTGCCCTGCCCTCAAAGATGGTGGCACCTATAGCCAATAAGGAGGGAATATGCTAATTGACTACCATGCCCTCAAAGATGGCGGCGCCCTCAGCCACAAGATGGCCAGCAGGGGAGGGCAGTTGGGGGCAACCAGGCCTGCAGGGGAGGGCAGTTTGGGGCAACCGGGCTGGCAGGGTAGGGCAGTTGGGGGTGACCGGGCCTGCAGGGGAGGGCAGTTGTGGGTGACTGGGCTGGTAGGGGAGGGCAGTTGGGGGTGACTGGGCTGGCAGGGGAGTGGTTAGGGGGTGATCAGGCTGGCAGGCAGAAGCGGTTAGGGGCAATCAAGCAGGCAGGCAGGCAAGCGGTTGGGAGCCAGCAGTCCCGGATTGTGAGAGGGATGTCCCCCAAGGGGTCCCAGATTGGAGAGGGTGCAGGCTGGGCTGAGGGACAACCCCTCAGCAGTGCACAAATTTCATGCACTGGGCCTCTAGTACTTACACTAAAGGGGTATTTGCTGTTTACCAGAAATGCACATTTAAATTCTAATAGCCCCATGTGTTATTTAGGGCATTCTTATCTGACCTGCATGTGAGCTAATGTAGGACTGTTTAGGAGCTCACATGTATAAGTTTCTGCTTGACATTCTGATGCCTACATGGTTTGTACCCCATCCACAGAACACTGCCAACATCCTGGGACCTACACTCCCTTTGCATATTGTTCGAGAGAGCAGTTGAGTGTGCTATCTTGCACTGCTGATGCTTGAAGAGGCTTCTGTGAACCAGTTTTCAGTGATTACATATAACTGCACAGTCCCCACTAGAAGGTCACCCCACACTTCAGTTATAAATATCTGTAGAGGACCACCCCATGCTTGTAAGTGACTGATCTTTTTTATCCAGTTTTCACTATTTTCAGGTTCTCGTTATTTTGTAGCATTAGAAAAGTATGACAATCTATTGTTCATATGCTTGCTTTAATTTGTTTATGTAACAGTAAGGTACAGAACAGTAGGTATAACCAGCTACCACTTAGAATAGAGGCTATTTGCATACACATCCCTGGGTACATAGACTCGGAGTAATCAATTCTGCTTCAAAGATGGAGAACGAGGGGCCTGGGAATCAAAGCTGGGAAAGAAGCTTTTCACTGTACATCTTCTTGCAATGTTAAACTTAACATCTATAAGTCTAGCTTACCATTCATGTGTAACTTACCATTAGTTTTTAAAACAATATAAACTCAGTTATGAACAATTTTCACATATAGATCGATCATTCTGTCTGCGGCACCTACAACACAACTCTGCACAGAGCAGCCAGCCACTGCTGTCCTCATCTCCTTCCTAAGCCTCTCCAGAGCCCAGCCAGCTGGGACCTCAGTGAGATACTCCACTTGCCCCTATTCCTCCTCAGCAAGCACGTAACTGTGCCTGTTAACTGCATGGGCTGTAGTGACCACGCTCACCATTGGTACAACCACCTATGCATTGTGGGAAAAGAAGAAAACCCAATAAGACATAGAACCAACATTTCCCAACTAACATTAATGAAAACTCCAGAGCAAAACAAATACATTTGGACCCATTTATATGCTTAAGATGTGAATCTTGATTAAGAAAACAAAACCACACCCACCACGAGGAAGCAGTACATATGAGATACAGCATGGAGGGGGCTGTCTTTCTCTTTTTTCACCAATAGAAACTCGCATATAGGTTTGGCCTTAAACAATGATCTGTGGTCTCTAGAATTGTGGCAATAGAGGGGAACCCACATCCACATCAACTAAGTGTTTTAAAAAACCCACAGCGAAGCTTTGTGTGATGACAAAGCCACGAATACAAATGAGAGATTTGCCAGCTGGAGCCATGGGGAAAGGGCTCCTCATGGTGAAGCTACTACGTGTCTTGAGAAAACAACCAGCATGTGTTGCAGGCCCAGTGGAATGTGTTTAATAAGTTGCACATTTGTCATTGTAGGTCAGTTCTTTGGATGCCAGAAGACATAACTTCTCGTTATATAATCAAATATCTGTCCCTGCTGGAAAATGAGAGCTCAAGAACGTCCATCACTCGGCTGTTTCCAAAAGCCTTTCTCTGGCCAGTTGGGTGTTCCGCATTCCGTGCGGAGCCCATCATAGGGGAGGTTTTGAAAGCTATGTCTGGCCTTGGGCTTTGGCTCCTCTGCCACTCATCTTTGCACCTACTCAGGGAGACTGGCCTGGCCTCTCTATATAGGCTGATGGGAAGGGGGAGGAGAGCAGCAAGGTGGAAAGTCAGAGGATTCCAGATTTTCAAGTTGCAGGTTTCTATATATTTGGCCATAGATTTTGTCAGCTACGGCAACATCTTAATTACTCTGAAGGACTTAGGAAACAAAACATTTCATTTTTTGAGATCTTTTTTTCATCTTACAGTGCCCATACCCATATGTGTTTGGCTCTAAAATCTGAGCCCTAGCCGGTAGCTCAGTTGGATAGAGCGTATCCCCCATATGCCAAGATTGCGAGTCCGATCTACGGTAAGGGCACATACAAGAATCAATCAATGAATGCATAAAGAAGTGGAATAACAAATCGATGTTTCTCTTACTCTCTCTAAAAATTCAATTAAAAAATAAATAGCATAAAATGTTTGAAGAATTCTTCCCAGAACAACAAGACTTTTCGTTTCTCCTAAGGAAACCAATATCTTCTTTTGTCTGTTTTTGCTTCCGTTTGGGCAAATACACGTAAATAATTAGATTTGCTCCAGAGAAAAGACCTTTGCGAGTAAACTTCCTACAGTATTTATTCAGGTGACTTGAAGAAGATAATTTGCTTCCAATAGGTAAGACATCGAGGAAGTGGGTCTCACCACCAATCTAGAAGTTACAGATTTGTCATTATAGGTCAGTTCTCCTTCCCAGTGAGGAAGGACACACAGTTAGGAAGGAACATTTTCCAGAAGCCCTCCAGCCCTTTCCTTGTATCAGTGTCCCACAAAACTGAGTCCTATGCCCACCCCTAAACCAATCCTGGCAGCTGGAATTGGGGCCAGGACACTGTGATTAGCTCATGCCAACCAGGAGTCAGCTCTGGAGGCGGGACTGAGTCATGAGGGAAGGAACAGACACCCCCACCTCCTTGCTCTGCCAACAAGAAGTAGGTAATCATGTTGGGTACACAACCAACAGTGTCAGTCACATAACCCCAACCTTTCAGTTGTGGGGTCTAGGTTCACTGGTAAGTGATGGAATAAAAATCTGAACCTTATTTGATTCCAAAGTTCTGATCCTAATCACTACCTCAATGTCTAACCAGAGAAAAGCCTGCTTTGAACTACCTGGATATGAGCTATTCAGCACACACCTAATTTAATTTTAGGAAGGTTTTTTGTTTTTCATTTTTAAGGACAGTGCAGCAACTCTTAACCATCTTTAGTATGAAGACTTCTTATTGATGATACAGTAGCATCCACATATATTGTTCTTGAGGGGGAAGCAATATCAATGCTAGAAATGTATGGCTTTGGTTTAAAGACAATGTTTGCTGAGCATATGGGCTCATCTCCACCTTCACATTTATGGCCACTGTGGTTACCTGCTCAGCCAGAGAGTCCCTGTGCAAGCCCCTTCACCTTTTAAGCCTTCCTCGTCAGTCAAATGAGGATAAGAAGACGCACTTTGAAAGGCTGTTGAAAGGATTAGGACAAAGTGTATGTATGAAGCTTAATATGATGACTGCTCCATTACAGGTATCCAAAAGCATATATTATTATTTGTGTTTATACCTAGGCCAAACCTTAAGAAACCAAACAGGTAAGAATTTTGGTTTGTGTGGTGGGCACATGGTGCAATGTACAGATCTTGTAACATAGAAAGCCACACCTGAAACCTATATGTTCATGTTGACCAATGTCATCCCAATAAATTTAATTTAAAAAAATTTTTTGGAAAATTTTTAACTAATTAAAACAGAAACCTGAATTCATGGGAAAGTCAGAAACAACTTAGAATCACAGAATCAAAGTAACTAACAATAATCTACGTCTTGTAGACTTTGCAGAGTAAATTGTGAAACTGAACCATTAATACCTATAGGGCCATTGTGATCACGCATAAAGTGGGTTCACTCTATGTCCTTATACAAATGAACTCTGACTCTAGGGCGCATGAGGTCGGGAAGAACCAGGAGAAGAATTTGGTCAGTATACTATGTACACAACATGATTAATAAAATTGTGAAATCAAACTTCTTGTGAGAAAACAGAATCTTTCCGACAAGGACTGTGCCTGAACCCAAACAAGATAATTTTTAAAAACCACATGTTTTTTGTTGGTTCTATTCAATTTACTCATCAGACATTTCTAAGAGCACAAAATTTAACTCAATCTCTGAGTTTTCATATTATTGTTGAACTTTATGGAAGAAGTCCTTCAGTTTATGTCACTTTTGTAAATAAAGTTTCTCTTTAATGCTATTACTATTTTGATTTCCAATTAATTTCCTGTTCCGGTCCTTAAGGAAAAATGTTGTCATAATAATATCAAGAAGCTTCAGAATGGCTTATTTACTGCTAGGAAATTTCTAAATGTCTTCTATTTTTTATTTTTAGATGAACTATTATTGGTTGAATTTTAAAATTACAAAAGATGACTCTATTGTGTTATAGATTTTCCAATTGTGTTGGTAAATTCTGAGTTGTAACACAACCTCCACATAATGTCATATTCCATAAATCTCCACTAAAGAGTAAGACCTTCCCCCCCACCCACCCCTATATTCTACCAAGAAAGCAAGTTAAAAGGATTTCACATGTGGAAAAGCCTGCTGAACTCATTTTCCTTCTCAGGAGCATGGGGGAAAAGTGGAAGGAGAGGAAAAAGGAAAGAACTCCCCTTTTAAAGTGAATTCCAGCTCACCTATAAGCCAAGCCAAATAGACAGGATAGGGATTAAAACTATGGGCTCTGGAGGAAAAAGAAAAAAAGACGTTGGTGAAATTGGTTCTTTATAGTAGTTGTGGCAAATACATCATAGTGATGTAAGATGCTAACAATAGGGGAGTCTGGGTGAGATACATTTGGAGACTCTCTGTAATATCTTGCTAACTTTTTTCGTAAACCTAAAACTATTTTAAGTGAAAAGTTTATTTAAAAAAAAAAAAAAAGAGACCTGGGTGTGATTTCTGGCTCTGCCCATGTGTTAGCTGTGTTAGCTTGGAGCAAATTTTTTAACCCCTCTAAGCCTCAGTTTCATTCATCTAAAAAGTGTCATATGGAGCCTACTTCAAAGGCTGTTGTGAGGATTTAAGGAGCTAACGAACTACTTGGCACAATGCTCCGCATGCAGTTAAGTGTCTGTAAATTAGTTTTAACATTAGTGTGTGGCCACCAGAGCACAGGCGTTGTAGTATTGAAGGGAAGGTACGTCCAGTTCAATTCACCGTGTCCCGTTTTCTTCCTGATTTCCCAATACCTGTTGATGAACAGCACAATAATCTTCACAATCATTCCGGCTCTAATCCTCTTTTGGTGCTTCTTTTGCTCTTGACCTTGTATTCAGTCAGGCAGCAGGTCCTGTTCAGCCCAGTGCTGGGATATTCTCCTTCTTTTCTACCATTTCTACCCTGGCTCTGGCCTTGTTCCTGCCTAACTGTACCAGGACACTGTCCTCCTGGCTTCCCTGCCTGCTTCCTCTGAACAGCATGGAAAGACCCCCTACAGCATGGTCTCACTTGAAAGGAAAAATAGACACTTTAACAGTTATTGTTGGAAATGACAATATCACATTTTTTTTTTATAATTAACAAAACAAATAGGCACAAATCAGCAAGGCTATCACAGATTTGAGCACTACTATCAACCAACGACTTGATCTGACATTTTTTTTTTTAATCCTCACCCAAGGATATTTTTCCATTGATTTTTAGAGAGTGTGGAAGAGAAAGGGAAAGACAGAGAGAAACATTGATGTGAGAGAACCACATCGATTGGTTGCTTCCTGCACAGGCCCAGGCCAGGGAGGAGTTTGCAACAGAGCTACATGCCCTTGACCACAATCAAACACGGGACCCTTCAGTCTGCAGGCGGATGCTCTACCCACTGAGCCAAACCAGCTAGGGCCTAACTGTTTTTAATACTCCATCAAACAAGAGAATACTGTACACATTCTTTTCAGGTGTAACCATTCTCCACGATAAACTATACACCAGCCCATAAAACAAGTCTCAAGAAATTTAAAGGAATTTAAATCATTCAAAGTATATTCTCTAATGACAAAAAATTAAAAATTAACAAGAAGAAATTTGGAAAATCCTTAATACTTAGAAATGAAGTTACATATTTCTATATAACCTATGGGTAAAAAAAAAAAACCACAAGGGAAATTAGAAAATATTTTGAACTACCTGGTAAATAAAAAAAAGCAAAACATATCAACATTTACATGATATGACTTAAATAGTACTTAGAGGTTTAAATACCTATAGAAGAAAAGGTTTCACATCAATAATCTAAGCTTCCACTTTAAGAACAGACAAATAAGAGTGCATTAAACCTAAAGCAAGTATTAGAAAGAAAATAAAGATCAGAGGGGAGAAAAATAGGGGGGAAGGGGTCAAAGAAACCAAAATTTCACATAGTGACCTATCCAGTATTTAAATAATAATGTCAGTTCTATACAGATTCTTCCAGAAAACAGAGGGAGGGAACCACTTTCCAACCCATTCTATGAGACCAGTATCACCTTTTTATCACAGCAAGACCAAGTTATCACAAGAAAACTGACATCCTTTGTGAGCATACACATGAAAGTCCCTAACACAATATTAGCAAACAGAACCCAGCAGCACATATAAAAGATTAAACACCATGATGAAGTGAAATTTATGTGACCGGAGAGGGAAGGAAAATGGCGGCGGTATAAACGGACGTGTCCTGTGCCTTGTCCTGGAGCAGATAAGGGTGAGCAGCTGAAACGGGTAACATGCAGCCCGAATAGGCAGAGGATTTTCAGCTGAGAGACTGTCTGCAGCTAGGAAAGACCGAGAACCCCCAGGAAAAAAAGGACGGTTGGAGACTGCGGCTGAAGCCTCTCCTGGTGCGCCAGCTCAGCAGCGGAGACTGCGCCATCTTGGGTGGTTGTTGCCGGCATCCAGAGACCAGCTACTACCCTGGAAACAAGGGATCGCAAGCAGCGTGACTGCGTGAACTCAGACGAGCACTGCTTCTTCTCACGGAAAGGTTGGACATCCCCTAAAGGTGCGGTTAGCAGTTCGGGTTGGAGGGAGGACCGAGCTCGCGCGCGCGGGGCGGAATCTGCGCCCCACAGAGTCTGCAGCCGTTGGGAACAGCGTGACCCGCGAGTGGGGAAGGGGCCCCACAGGGCTGCTGGCAGAAGGGAACGCGAAAAATGAGCCCATAGCTGGACTGGATGTAAAGGAGCAGCCTTGGACTTTGCCAATCTGCTGGCTGCTTGGTGCCAGGGGCGAGTGGGCGCGCGGAGACTGCGCGGAGACTGTGCGCAGACCTGGAAGGTGGAGGCTTGCGAATTCGCACAACTATCAGGCTCTTGTTACAGTTCCCCTTAGATCCGTGCATTTGATTATTAAACCCAGTGCATGGGATTCCCCAGTTGGGGTCATTCGCAGAGCCTGTAGGGGAAAGTTCTTTTTGGGGAGCCTGGGAAACAGCAGGCAGTGGCAAGGAACCAGCTCTGGGCAGTGGTCTTTTCCAAATGCCATAGAGGAAAAAACAAAAAAAACAAAACCCTACTGATAGAGAGGACTTATAGCCTCGGAGGTCAATCCAGACACACTGCCACCCAGAGGCAGAGCCACGAACTGTCTCCTCTGTGATCACAAATAAAGGCAGTCTGGTAAACAAATACAAGCCGCCTTAAAATCAGGTCTGTGGTTTACTGCACAGAGGGACAGTGTATCGCAGGGAAGTTCAACACTCCCCTGAATGCCTGGCAGGACTGAGGCGTGCCAAAAAGAAGAGTGGAAGATCTGAAGCACCTTCACTTCTGAATATTTTTATATATATATATTTTTTTTAATTCTTTTTTCACCATTTCATTAAGAACCTATTTTATTTTTTTTATTTTATTTTTTATTTTTTTCATCACTTGATTTTACCTTTTTAATTACTACATTTTTTTAACCAGTATTATTGCTATCCTTTTACCATTTTTTCAAGTGTCATTTTATTTTTTATTATTTTTTTTTATTTTTCTTTATTTTATTTTGGGATTAGTGTTATACACACTATTTTCATCGTTCCTTTAGCATCATTTCTCTCTAGCTCACATTTACCCTTAAGCCAAAACTCTCTTCCTCACTTTTCCCCTTTTGTTGTCCTGTTTCTCTTACCCTATTCCTGCTTTGGATTTTACCTATTCCTTCTTTCTACCCATTGTCTAAATTTCACCCTACTTATATATCTAATTTCCAATCCCTCGCTCTCCCCATACAAATAGCCTCTTCCCCACCTCTATTTCATTCTACTTTTTTTTTTTTTTTTGTCTTTTTGTTTTTTTTCTTCTCTCCCTTTTCCCAATCTCATTTCGGCACTCCTTTTTGTTTTTTATTTTTCTCTTTAATCTTTTTCTCTTTTTTCTTCTTTATCCCCTAATTCTCTTCGTTCGGGGGGTCACCTTTATTTGGAGTTATTAATATCGTGAATGCATTTAGTTTGTTGCCTTGTACGTTGTGCCTTGTTGTGTTGTATTTTGTGCCTTTGAATCAGCGCAGCAGAGAGAGAACTACATAACCAAACACCTTGAGAAGAGAAATCATGGTGAAACAAAGAACCAACCCAAATATGAGAGAAAAACAGGCATCATCAGAAAAGGAAGTAAACGAAATGGAGGCAATGGAGGCAAGCAACCTGTCAGAGAAAGAATTCAGAGTAATGGCCATAAGGTGGATGAAAAGAATGGAAGACCAATTCAACAATATGTGTAGGAACCAAGAGGAAATGAAGAAGAACCAAGAGGAAATGAAGAGAAACCAAGAAGAAATGAAAAACGACATCACTGCCATAAAGAACTCAATAGAAAGCATCAACAGTAGACTAGAAGAAGCAGAGGATCGCATCAGCGAGCTAGAAGACAAGGTAGAAAAAAATACCCAAACAGAACAGCTTCTAGAAAAAAAAATTAAAAAGCAGGAGGAAAGCCTAAGAGAACTATGGGACAATGCTAAACGAAACAACATCCGAATAATAGGGGTGCCAGAAGGAGAGGAAACTGAGCAAGGAATAGAAAACCTGTTTGAAAAAATAGTAACAGAAAATTTCCCTATTATATAGGGAGGAAAAAACTCACACAAATCCAAGAAGCTCACAGAGTCCCAAACAAAATGAACCCGAAAAGACCGACACCAAGGCACATAATAATTAAATTGGCAAACACCAACGACAAAGCCAGAATCTTAAAAGCAGCCAGAGAGAGACAGAAAGTTACCTACAAAGGATCCCCCATCAGACTAGCGACCGATTTCTCAACAGAAACACATCAGGCAAGAAGGGAATGGAATGAAATATACAAAGTCATGCAAAGGAAGGGTCTGAATCCAAGAATACTATACCCAGCGAGGCTATCAATCAAAATTGAGGGTCAAATCAGGAGCTTCACAGACAAAAACGGTCTACGGGAGTTTATTACAACCAAACCAGCAATGCAAGAAATGCTACAGGGTCTGCTGTAAATAGAAAAAACAGGAAACAAAGAAGGAACGCAGCGGTAAAGAACAAAAATGGCGACTAACAAGTTTCTATCAATAATAACTTTAAATGTAAATGGATTAAATTCCCCAGTCAAAAGGCATAGGGTAAATGACTGGATAAGAAAACATGACCCATATATCTGCTGTCTACAGGAAACCCACCTCATCAAAAAAGACGCACACAGACTGATGGTGAAGGGATGGAAAAAGGTTTTTCAGGCCAATGGAAGTGAAAAAAAAGCCGGGGTAGCAATACTTATATCTGACAAATTAGATCTCAAAGTGAAGGACATAAAAAGAGATCAAGAAGGCCACTTCATAATACTAAAGGGAGCAGTCCAACAAGAAGAAATAACTCTGGTAAATATATATGCACCCAATATAGGAGCACCCAAATATGTAAGAAATCTTCTGGAGAAGATCAAGGGAGAGATTGACAGCAATACAATCATAGTAGGGGATCTTAACACCCCATTATCTCCACTGGACAAATCCTCTAAACAGAAACTCAGCAAAGAAACATCAATCCTAAATGACTCACTAGATCAGATGGAATTAATTGACATCTTCAGAACATTTCACCCCAAAGTCACAGAATATACATTCTCCTCGGGTGCACATTTGTCATCTTCAAAGATAGACCATATATTGGGTCACAGACAAAGTCTCTTCAAATTCAAGAAAATTGAAATCATATCAAGTATCTTCTCAGACCACAAAGGCATAAAACTGGAAATCAACTACAACAAAAACAATCCAAAAAAATCAAACTCATGGAGACTAAATAGCATGCTATTAAACAACGACTGGGTCACCAGTGAGATCAAAGAAGAAATAAAAAACATCATGGCAACAAATGACAATGAAAACACAACAATCCAAAACCTATGGGACACAGCAAAAGCAGTCTTGAGAGGGAAGTTCATAGCTCTACAAGCCTACTGCAAGAAACAAGAAACAATGAGAATAAATGACCTAACTCTACAACTCGAAGAATTAGAAAGAGAGCAACAAAAAAAGCCCACTGTAAGCAGAAGGAAGGAAATAACAAAAATCAGAGCGGAGATAAACGACATAAAGACCAAAAAAAAAATACAAAAGATCAACAAAACCAAGAGCTGGTTCTTTGAAAGGATAAACAAGATTGATACACCTCTAGCCAGGCTCACCAAGAAACAAAGAGAGAGGACCCAAATAAACAAAATCAGAAATGAAAGAGGAGAAATAACAACAGACCCCATAGAAATACAAAGGATTGTTAGAAAATACTATGAACAACTCTACTCCAACACACTAGACAACCTGGAGGAAATGGACATATTCCTAGATAAATACAACCTTCCAAAACTTAACCAGGAAGAATCTAAAAATCTCAATAGGCCAATAACTATGGAGGAAATCGAAGCAGTAATCAAAAAGCTTCCAGCAAACAAAAGCCCGGGGCCAGATGGCTTCACAGGGGAGTTTTACCAAACATTCAAGGAAGACCTAAAACCTATCCTCCTCAGACTATGTCAAAAGATCCAAGAGGAAGGAGCACTTCCCAGCTCATTCTATGAAGCCAACATCACCCTAATCCCAAAACCAGATAAAGACAATACAATGAAAGAGAATTATAGGCCAATATCCCTCATGAACATAGATGCCAAAATCCTCAACAAAATCCTAGCAAATCGGATCCAGCAGTACATCAGAAAGATCATACACCATGACCAAGTAGGATTTATCCCAGGGATGCAAGGATGGTACAATATCCGCAAATCAATAAATGTGATACATCACATAAACAAATTGAGAGAGAAAAACCACATAGTCATATCAATTGATGCGGAAAAAGCATTTGACAAAATCCAACACCCTTTCTTGATAAAAACTCTCAGCAAGATAGGAATTGAGGGATCATACCTCAACATAATAAAAGCCATATATGACAAACCCGCAGCCAACATCATAATCAATGGGCAAAAACTAAAACCATTCCCCCTAAAAACAGGAACAAGACAGGGATGCCCCCTCTCACCACTCCTGTTCAACATAGTACTGGAAGTACTAGCCATTGCGATCAGACACGAAGAAGAAATAAAAGGCATCCAGATTGGAAAAGAAGAAGTAAAACTGTCCTTATTTGCAGATGACATGATACTGTACATACAGAACCCTAAAGACTCCATCAAAAAATTATTAGACTTAATAAATGAATTCGGCAATGTAGCAGGATACAAAATTAATGCTAAGAAATCCATGGCATTTCTTTACACCAATAGTGAACTTACAGAAAGTGAAACTACAGAAGCAATCCCATTTACCATTGCACCAAAAAAATTAAAATACCTAGGAATAAACTTAACTAAGGAGGTAAAAGACTTATATGCTGAAAACTACAGGACACTGAAAAAAGAGATAGAGGAAGACATAAACAGATGGAAGAATATACCGTGTTCATGGATTGGTAGAATCAACATCATCAAAATGTCCATACTACCCAAAGCAATTTATAGATTCAATGCAATCCCCATTAAATTACCAACAGCATATTTCACAGATCTAGAACGAACGTTCCAAAAATTCATCTGGAATAAAAAAAGACCCCGAATAGCTGCAGCAATCCTGAGAAAGAACAAAGTAGGTGGGATCTCAATACCAGATATCAAACTGTATTACAAAGCCACTGTTCTTAAAACAGCTTGGTACTGGCACAAGAACAGATATATAGATCAATGGAATAGAATAGAGACCCCAGAAGTCAACCCAAACCACTATGCCCAATTAATATTCGACAAAGGAGGCAAGAGCATACAATGGAGTCAAGACAGTCTTTTCAATAAATGGTGTTGGGAAAATTGGACAGATACATGCAAAAGGATGAAACTAGATCACCAACTCACACCATACACAAAAATAAACTCAAAATGGATAAAAGACTTAAACGTAAGACGGGAAACCATAAAAATACTAGAGGAATCCACAGGCAGCGAAATCGAAAACATATGCCGAAGAAATTTCTTCTCTGATAATGCTCCTAGGGCAATGGAAACTAAAGAGAAAATAAACAAATGGGACTACATCAAAATAAAAAGCTTTTGCACAGCAAAGGAAACCATCAACAAAACAACAAGAAGACCCACTACATGGGAGAACATATTTGCCAATGATACCACCGATAAGGGTTTAATTTCCAACATTTACAGGGATCTCATGAAACTTAACAAAAGGAAGATAAACAATCCAATAAAAAAATGGGCAACGGACCTAGATAGACACTTTTCGAAAGAGGACATACAGAAGGCCGAAAGACATATGAAAACCTGCTCAAAGTCACTAATTATACGAGAGATGCAAATCAAAACGACAATGCGTTATCATCTCACACCTGTCAGAATGGCTATCATCAACAAATCAACAAACAACAAGTGTTGGAGAGGATGTGGAGAAAAAGGAACCCTTCTGCACTGCTGGTGGGAATGCAAACTGGTGCAGCCACTGTGGAGAACAGTATGGAGCTACCTCAGAAGACTAAAAATGGAACTCCCATTTGACCCAGTGATCCCACTACTAGGAATATATCCCAAGAAACCAGAAACGCCAATCAGAAAGGATATATGCACCCCTATGTTCATAGCAGCACAATTCACCATAGCTAAGATTTGGAAACAGCCTAAGTGCCCATCAGCAGATGAGTGGATTAGAAAACTGTGGTACATATACACAATGGAATACTACGCTGCGGTAAAAAAAAAGGAACTCTTGCCTTTTGCAACAGCATGGATGGAACTGGAGAGCATTATGCTAAGTGAAATAAGCCAGTCAGAGAAAGATAAATACCACATGATCTCACTCATTTGTGGATTATAGAGAACAACATAGACTGATGAAAAGGGACAGACCCAAAGACTGAGAAACAGCAATCAGGCTATCAATCCCCAGAAGGAAAGTAGGGGAGGGCGGAGGTAAGGGGAAGAGATCAACCGAAGGACTTGTATACATGTATATAAGCCAAACCAATGGACATGGACAACAGGGGGATCGGAGCATGAGTTTGTGTGTGGGGGGGAGGTTGGGGGTTAATGGGGGGGATGAGGACACATTTGTAATACCTTAACTAATAATAAAAAAATAAATAAATAAAAAAATAAAAAAAAATAAAAAAAATTTATGTGACCGTATTGTCCATGGAGCTCCCGCTTTCATTCTGTTCTGACATCATCCTTCACATGCAAATCGCTGTGCTGGTTTGGCTGTGCAGTCCCTTCGTTTGCACAGTTGTCTGTGTATACCTTCCTTGGTGGTTGTATGTAAGGTGTTTGAAATAAGGTAACTTAATCCTACTGAATAGAATGAAATATGGACATCAAAAAAAATTAGGTTGAAATTATGATATCAAAAGAGATCAGAGACACCGTAAGAGGAGCAGAAAGCATGATCTCCAATGTCGACCTTGGTGCTGAGGATGTCAATACCTGACAAGGTTTTAAAACAAACAAAAGATGAAACGGTAGGTGAGCAATGAGCTAGATTCTCAGTTCAGTTACACCCCGGGCTTCAACGGATCAATCACTAATCAGAACCATAAATTCAGCTGGTTTAGGAGTTTTCCTAGAGTCAGAAATTCCAGCTAAACTATTAGACAAGGGGCACTGATCCTTGGGAACAGAAGTGAGACTTTGAAGAGATGCCGTGTCCCTTTCCCTAACTGCATGCCAACTCAAGCACTGAAATCCGGGCTAGTTTTCAGGCTTCTCTCTCTACATCCGGTCACCAGATGAGTTGACACAGCTTTCCAAGCTCCAGAAGGTTCCGTTCCAGGTTCTCGCTTTTAGAGAGGATTCACAGCAGGAGGAGGATGCATTTGCCACCCATCCCACCAACACCCATGTTAGCCTGGTTCTGGGTGGAAACTATATTGAATCAAACCACATATACTGTCCATACACGGTTAAGGGTGAGAGGTTTGAGAGAAGCACCTGCATACACCAACACTTTCAGACGCACCTCTAAGAATCTGCAAAAGATTCCTCTAAAAACAACAGTATTCAGGTGGTCATTCATTTCTGCGTGGTTTAAAGTTATGACCTTTGGCACACAGCATTAATAACTTAGCCAATTTCTATTCTATAAATGAACATAAAAATCTAACAGCTAAAAATTGTTTGCTACATGATAGGGCCTATCGTTTCCATTTTTTAAAAAGTGGTATTTTAACTAAAAGAAAGACTATGAAACCATAAAGGAGACAAAGAAAGTCTTTCTCTGGATGTCCCAGGAGACATGAAATAATGCAAATGCCAACTAAAAAATGTATACTATTATTCTAAACAGTACAACTAGGACACCGTTACATATTTTGTGGCAATCCTTACAAAACCTCTTTTCTACAAATTGAAAGCAAGAATAAAAATTTTGAGAAGATACTTCCAGGAAAGGTGTGTGTAGAGTGAGTATATAGCCTCATTAAATATTGCCAATTTAAAAAATTAAATTTGGCTGATCATATACACAAATCATCAAAGTTTACATTTTTTTTTTCTGGATGAATTTCAAACGTAATGTCAGTATAACATTGCTATATCATGAGTTACAAAATAATTCATAACAACTCTATAGACCATATGCAAGTTTATTTAAATAATTTAACAGTGCACAGAGAGCTAATTTGTAAGTATAAAAAATAGAGGATTTAGCAACCAAATGTAAACACCACACGGAAACAGATTACACAGACACTATCAGGCCTTTGGGAGATTAAGGCGACATGAATATCTCAAGTAGTTTTATGGGAATACTTTACTCATAGAATAGATGTTATTAAAACATCTCAAAACATTTTTCAGTATGAAGTCTTCCCTTCCAGTTTTCTTGCCAATATATTCTTCTTAAATACTGTACAACGATTAGTCAAGATTGACAAAGGGGCTGTCGAAGCCGCTGTCCTGCTGGCTGGACAGTGGGGCCATCGGCCTTCTCGAAGGTTGCCGATGCGCTGAAGAGGGCTCTGTGCTGCTCAGCTGTTTGAAATCTGCCGCCAATAGATCCGCCTCGGGACGAGCTGGGTGTCCAGGGGTCATGCTGGTCTTCCCCGGCTGGGCATACATGGCTTCTTCAGACAGGTCTGGAGTGCGACCAGCCCGGCACTGCATCGGTGGAGAATTCTTATGATTTTTCTCTTTCTCTGAAAGGCAACCGGCTGCTAAGAACTGTTTGAAATGACCAGCACCGGCGAGCGCCTCCAGGGTGTCGTGCGGCCCTGCGCGGAGAAAGGACGCCTCGGGGCTGCCGAAGGGCAAGGTGGTGCTGCTGGAAGGCCAGCCCAGCGAGGCGCCGGGGTCCCCGCTGTCCTTGACCGGAGCGTCCTCGACACCCAGACCCTCACTTCCGTCCGATTCCCTTTCAGTGAGTGGAACACACTTGTAGACTTTGAAGCCGAGTCTTTCATTAGGACTCCGACAAGTTATGTGTGCGGATCCCGATTCGGAAAGAGCGGGGCCATTTCTCGGCGAGGACTTGCTTCCGAAGGGTCCGAGGAAGGGGTATTCGGCTGCCTGCAGACGCGAGCCCGAGCCGGCGTCACCGAGGAGGTCTTTCTTCCTGTGCAAACCATAGCCCCCTTCGCCTTCCCAAGGGACAAACTCGGGAGAGGCAGCCCCTGGCGACGCGTGCAGATGTTTGTGACTGCAATCCCCGCCCTGAAAGTCTGCACGCGACCCTTTGGGACTCACGTGCTTTGGGCCCCCAAGCTCCGCCGCCTCCAGCCGCCTCCGAAGGTCGCAAGCAGCCCGCCTCTTGGGAACCTGGTCGCACGTACTTTGGGGGAGAGTTTTCATACTGTTTGATTTGCTTTCACTGTGACCCGGTAGAGTCTGGTCCACGTCATTACTTTTTGATTTTTCAACACCAATTATCTCTGAAGTCAGGGGCAGTACTACAATATACAAGGGAACACAAAATTAGGGGAGCGTAAAACTAGGAGAAAGTTAAC
This sequence comes from Myotis myotis, assembly GCF_014108235.1. Lineage (NCBI taxonomy): Eukaryota > Metazoa > Chordata > Mammalia > Chiroptera > Vespertilionidae > Myotis > Myotis myotis. Next base: position 166,184,232 of record NW_023416313.1, read on the forward strand.
ATTGAAAGAGAAGGACAAAAACTACATTTTTATGTATTCCCAAAGAAGGCATATTTATTTGAATCGCTCTCAGAAATACATCAATGTCAACATGTTAAAATCCTCTTTTACATATATCCATTAGAACAAGGTAGGTAATTTTATTACTGAAATCTGATACAGTATTATTGCTATCCACCGGGTCTATTATTTTCTGCAACAGATGTTACAGCATTTTAAGAACCAACTGTGACATTTCCAGTCCTATTCTGATATGGAGTTTCTGATAAAGAGAGTTGACTGGAAGAACCCCAGTGCCCAACACTCTGCCCACACACACAGCACAAACTAATTGGAGTTTCTCATTTAATCAGCTAAGGCAGCGGTCGGCAAACTCATTAGTCAACAGAGACAAATATCAACAGTACAACGATTGAAATTTCTTTTGAGAGCCAAATTTTTTAAACTTAAACTATATAGGTAGGTACATTGTTATTAACTTAATTAGGGTACTCCTAAGGCTTAGGAAGAGCCACACTCGAGGGGCCAAAGAGCCACATGTGGCTCGAGAGCCGCAGTTTGCCGACCACGGAGCTAATGCATTAAATCTGACCAGAGGCACAGTAGCCACACAGCACAGAATCAGAGGCAACTGCCTCAGAAGAGTACAGCTTGGTCCCCACAGTCCATGAAAAGGGCTTCGACTGGGAACATTATTTGCACATTATTGCTCCAAATCCAGAAAAACCTTTTTCTTATTATATGCGACTGCCCTTTTCTACCCAAGGTTCACATTACCATTCCAAAATTTACACAAATAGTCACATTTACCAATATCAGACTCAGTTTCCTGAACAATTTCTGCCTGAAGCTTCCCAGAGTCCAAATCCCACCCCGCCCCCCTATGTGGAATTTACCAATGCTTTCATGTATTTTCACCAGCTGTTGCTTTACATATTCTAAAGCTTTTTTCTTTTCTTTTTTTAGAAAAAGAAACTATTTACATAGCTTCTTGGGAGGTAAGTCCTTTATCATGAACTTTGGTCCCTTTTAATGCTAAAACTCTGTAATTTTCCTAATATTGCATTTTTCTACTATCAGCACTGCACTTACTAGGTATGTCACCCTCCATCCTTTTATTTTGAATTTTAAATGTTCTTCCTGTGGAAGTAACATATGTCTGGATTTTTAAAAAACCGTTTGCAAGTTGTGGTCTCTTAATAAGTGAGTTTAAGCTATTCACATTTGGTGTGAATGCTGATATTTCAACCAATCATTGTTTCCTACTTACCCATGCTTTCTAGTTGTATTTTTCCTCTTTCTTGATTTTGTTAGATTAAAAACATCATCTTCCAAGTTTTTCCCCTACCAATTTGAAAGTTACATACTCTATTTCTATTTCTCTATTGGTTATCCTTAAATTTCAATACACATACTTAAACCTATATTTTTCTAGCAATGGCTAGAATTACCAGTATCTATATCCTCTCCTTGAAAATAATAAAAATCTTAGCATATTGTTAATTTCCACTACAATATTCTCTTACATTTTTCTGAGCATACTATACTTTTCTAACATTCTCAGGTCCTGCTGTTTGTTCTACGAATTCTATTTCCTTAGGTATAAGTTCTGTTTGTTTTGTTTTGTTTTGTTTTATTTTGAGTTTGGTGCCTTTTTTCATGGTACTGGCTTTCTATAAACATGTGATGATTCTTGGTTGAATGCTTACCTTTCAGATGTCCTCAATGAGCTGTTTTGCTGTTGGTTTAAAGAAGTTGAGAATGGCATGGGAAGAAATGAGCTGCAGGGTAGAAAGACCTAACACCTGGTACTCTGGCCCTGGCCAGGTGGCTCAGTTGGTTGGAGCATTGTTCCATACACCAAAAGGATGCAGATTTGATTCCCAGTCAGGGCACATACCTAGGTCATGGGTTTGATCCCCAATAGGAGTGCATTTTGGGAGGCAACTGATCGATGTTTCTCTCTCACATCAATGTTTCTCTCTTTCTTTCTCTATCAAATCAATAAACATATCCGCAGGTGAGGATAAAAAACATTAAATTAAAAAAATACAAAAGCTGGTCCTCTGAGCATGTGGGCTCCCACTCCGCGCCCCCTTGGTGTGGCTGGCCACCCAGAGCACTGCCCTGCTTCCAGGCCCTTCTTCCTGTTGCTCTGACCCAGCCCAGTATTGTGGTTGGGGAAGGGAGAGGAGGAGAAATGAAGAGGGTGACCCCACCTGGATCCTGCTGTTCTAGAACCCCAACTAGTTTTCCTGGTGGGAGGGCCCAGACTTACTTCTCCTGCAACATCACCACCTTCTTCTGTGGGACAGTTCTGATATTGCTCCTGCTGTGGCTGTCATCTCTGGCAGTTCTGAACTGAGGCTCCCCTCCTCAATCTTCTACTGTCTTTCTTTCAGGATTTCTCATGGTTTCTGGCCCACCAATCACACTTTTCTAAGCCCAGTTATAATTTCTTCTTTTATAGTTGTTGTTTACCATCTTTTCTACCATTTCTAGGGTTGGAAGCAGCAAAAGGAAGCTGATGGGTTTGCTGAGTCTGCCTACTTGAGCTGGAAACAACATTGTTTTGCACATTTCCAGTTTAAGTAAAAAACACACAGAGGTTAATAAATTACCTCTCACTCCCTACATTTCCTGTGGGTTTTTTTTTTTTTTTCATTTGAAAAATATTAAGTATCAAAAAAAGAGAGAGAGAGAGAGAAAATCCCTCAAGTGACTCATGTTGACATACCTGACGCTGTGGTTTTGCTCTGGGATCTGTTTGCAATAGGTGTTTCCAGCAGCTTTGCCATTGTAGCAAGTTTGCTAGCAGCATTCATAATCTTTTTCTCAGCTCTGTGGGAATTCCAGAACATTAAATTAATATAGTTTAAGGGGAAAAATGAGTTTCCTTCACTCCAGGACTTTTGTTTTCCTATTAGCTCTGCCAACATTAGGGCAGCACAGCCTTTGAGCCTCTCTTAACCCCAATGGCTGGTCATGTAGAAACAGTTAATAGCGTGATTAAGCAAAATGCTTAAAAAACAACATGCGTCATGGTACTCTAAGGACACGATGCTTGTTTAAGCTTACCCCTCCTGTTTCCCATTATCCTGCAAGATCTGTTGGAGGCAGGTCAAATAGTACGTGCGCATCTTACGGATGGTTTCTTGACGTTCTCGCAACACCTCTGCCTTGACCATTTCCGCAGCTCTCTCCTTACTCTCCCGAATGTACCGCAGCATGTCACCTGCGGGCAAGGGGGTGGGGTGAGGGGTTGGGGTGCAGAGAAATCCCCACAGAGGCACGTTTGTTACCAGTTCTTTAAAAACAAGAGAAGCAGACTTCAGACCAATTTTCTAAGAGATGAACTGATTACAGGTATAATTTAGACACTGCACTTTTCCACAGTCATTAAAAGGGAATATTTCCGATCACTATTTTGGTAGACTCAAAGGCAAAGGAATCTAAAAGTCTTCCCAGAATGATGACAGCCACATATGGTAAGGACACAGAGCACATTCCCCAGGGAGATTCTGTCCTCTTCTAAAACATTGAGATAAGAAAAAGCATAAACACAGGGTGGGGCAAAAGTAGGCTTACAGTTGTTCATATGGAAAATACAATAATTCAGAAATAATGGCACAAGGATAAAGTTTCACATACAACTGTAAACCTACTTTTGCCCCACCCTGTATGCTTTTTACTTGTCTATTAGGTCTGATTAAAAGAGAAAAAGAGAAATATACAGGAAAGGGGAGCCAGAAAGGAGGAGATAGCAGACACAGAAGGAGGCAAAAGGAGCTGAAGAGACGCAGAGTCTCCTGTTTCCTTGTGCTCTGAAAATCCGTGTTTCATCATGTATTCAATCCTTTCAGCACCAGTGAGCATCCAACAACATGGAATCTCACCATCATGAGAGAGAGGTGCACAGTGCTACTGCAGGGAAAGGAATGGGACTCTCGTTGCCTTCTGAATTCACATTTAAAATAGTCCACAAGCTTTCGAAATCTCTTTTTATCTGTAACTCGACATGCTTTGATTGGGAGTACCTTTAGCTAAGGTTGACTTTTGTTACCAAGCCCAGGCCTGCATCCTCCATCTAGAATATCAACACCCCTGTTATATTAAGGATTCCAATTCACAGAGGACAGTAAGCTTGTCCTAAAAATCACATGTTCTCTGCAAAAATACTAATAGACTACTTTTCACTACCTGAAGTGGAAAAAATGAAAACAAAGTACATGTCAACACAAAATTTCCAACCAACTTCTAAAATGTAAACACGCACACACACGTTATATTAGGGTGAGAAAAATACTTAAAACGTCACTTCCCCATTAATATGACTGGTAACAAAAATCGCCTTGTTTGTAGTAATAGAGCCTCTATTAATATAAGCGGCAACTGAGAAGCAAATCCTCTTAAACTGATACTAAATGGGCTCTTCGATCTACCAATTATATTCGGAACTTGAAACCTGCTCCACTCCTTTGTTAAAAATGAATGCAATATTAGGACGTAAATATACATTTCTTCTATATAAGTGTTGGCTATTGTTCTGGGACACACACATTCTATGCAATATTTATTGTAATTAAAAACCAGGAGGTATCCGTGCTACTAGGAAAACATAACTGAAGAAACGCTCTGCGGGGGGTGCTGCACCACCTAGGACTGTAAAGGACTTGACAAACAAATACATCTACAACTTAGTCCATTGTCAAAATAATGAGAAACCAGAGAACGACTCCTAACTAGATCCATTTTCCCTGGTCCTTAAAAGTTGATGGTAGTAAAAAGTAATTTAACACTCAGGTGACAGTTTCGTTGCTACCAGTTAAATTATAAGATTGTAACATTTTTAGTTTAATATCAGTGTCCAAAAAAGAAACAGAATAATCAACAATATAAAACAACTCTATCCTCTATGTCACTTCCAAAAGAAATTATTCGGGCAAAATGATCCATTACTGTTTAATTAAGAAAGGTACTGCCCTAACCGGTTTGGCTCAGTGGATAGAGTGTCAGCCTGCGGACTCAAGGGTCCCAGGTTTGATTCCGGTCAAGGGCATGTACCTTGGTTGCAGGCACATCCCCAGTGGGGAGTGTGCAGGAGGCAGCTGATCGATGTTTTTCTCTCATCAATGTTTCTAACTCTCTAGCCCTCTCTCTTCCTCTCTGTAAAAAATCAATAAAATATATATTTTTTTTTAAAAAAAAAAAAAAAAGAAAGGTATCAATGTTCTCTTATGCAAGCTGGTAAGAGTCTAGGACAAAGTAGCTTGAAAAATTCCCAAAAATTACTTTTGTCAGTAACAAAAAGGCCCAAACCAATTGAAAATCGTAGGACTCTCTCAGGGGACTTACGCTTGATTTTTTTCACTGCTCTAATATACTGCTCACGAAGCTCTTCCATGGCCCCCTGACTGCACGGCAGGCAAGCCTGTTCAATGGCCCCTTCTGACAATGACCTAAACAGAAACAGCGCAGGTTGTAAGTGGAAAACTTCTATCTATAAATTCCAATAAGATAAACTGGAACGTGCTTAAAAGTTCACACAGGAGAATCTTTATTATATAGTTAGTTAAAATAGGAGAAAAATGAAAACAACTGAAATGTTATGGTTACTTAAGTAAGTCGTGGTAAATCCACATGGTGAAAATCAATGCAGCATATTATAGAGTAGTATATAATGAGGTGGGGAAATGTTAATAAAGATTACAAAATAGCTTTTACAGTGTTCTCAACTTTTAAAACATGTACACATGGTATGTGTATACGAAAGAGCCTAAATGATATAAAACAATAGGTTAAGAGAGGGTATCCTAGGGATAGGATTTGGGAAGATTTTCCTCTCTTTTATGCTTTGTGCCACACAGTTCTGCACCACGTAATGACCAGGGCGTGTTCTGGAAAATGTGTCAGTAGGCAGTTATCATTGTGCAAGCATCACAGAGTGGCCTTCCGCAAACCTGGATGGAGAGCCTACTACAAACCTAGCCTATAGTCAGCCTGTTGCTCCTAGGCTCCAAGCCTGTACACCTGTCACTGTACGGAGCAGCATGAGATTAAATCAAGCACAAGAAATAATGATGCAACCGAGAAACATAATAAACGTAAACCAGTAACATAGTTATTACCATTACCAAGTATTATGCACTGTACATAATTTTATGTATTATATGTTTGTATGACTCAGCAGGTTTGTTTACACCAGCATCTCCACAAACACGTGAATAAAGTGTTGCATTTCAACAGCTATGAGGTCACTAGGAAGAGGAATTTTTCAGCTCCATTATAATCTAACTAGAGGCCCGGTGCACAAAATTCATGCATGGTGGGGAGGGTCCCCTCAGCCCAGCCTGCACCCTCTCCAATCCGGGACCCCTCAGGGGATGTCTGACTGCTGGTTTAGGCCCGATCCCCAGCAGTCAGACATCCCTCTCACAATCTGGTACTGCTGGCTCCTAACTGCTCACCTGCCTGCCTACCTGATTGCCCCTAACTGCCCCCCCTGGCAGCCTGATCACCCCTAATTGCCTCTGCCTGCTGGCCTGATCGCCCCTAACTGCTCCCCCTGCTGGCCTGGTCACCCAACTGCCCCCCCCCCCAACAGCCTGGTCACCGCTAACTACCCCCTCCACTACCGGCCTGGTCGCTCCTTACTGCCCCCCCCTCCCCCCCGCCCAGCTTGGTTGCCCCACACAGCCTGCTGTTCAGTCATTTGGTCATCCCTCATTAAACCCCCTGCTGGCCTTGTAGCCCCACGCAGCCTGCTGTTCTGTTCAGTCATTACTGTTACTGTGAGAGCATCTCAGACAATTTGCATATTCCTCTATTATTAGTATAGACTAGAGGCCTGGTGCACAAAAATTTGTGCACTTGGGGGATCCCTCAGCCTGGTCTGTGCCCTCTCACAGTCCGGGACCCCTCGGGAGATGTCCACCTGCTGGCGTAGGCCCACTCCCCGGGGGTAACGGGCCTAAGCTGGCAGTCAGACATCCCTCTGGCAGCCCGGCAGCCCTCGGGGGATGTCCACTTGCCAGTGGGGAGCAGGCCTAAGCTGCAGTCGGACATCCTTAGTGCTGCTGAGGAGGCAAGAGAGGCTCCCACCACCACCGCTGTACTGGCAGCCGTCAGCCTGGCTTGTGGCTGAGCAGAGCTCCCTCTGTGGGAGCGCACTGACCACTAGGGGGCATCTCCTGCATTGAGCGTCTGCCCCCTGGTGGTCAGTGTGTGTCATAGTGACCAGTCATTCCCAGTTGTTCTGCTGTTAGGGTCAATTTGCATATTACCCTTTTATTATATAGCAGTGGTTCTCAACCTTCTGGCCCTTTAAATACAGTTCCTCATGCTGTGACCCAACCATAAAATTATTTTCGTTGCTACTTCATAACTATAATGTTGCTACTATTATGAATCATAATGTAAATATCTGATATGCAGGATGGTCTTAGGTGACCCCTGTGAAAGGGTCATTCGACCACCAAAGGGGTTGCGACCCACAGGCTGACAACCACTGTTATATAGGATAGAGGCCTGGTGCATGGGTGGGGGCCGACTGGTTTGCTCTGAAGGGTGTCCCAGATCAGGGTGGGGGTCCCGCTAGGGTGCCTGCTCAGCCTGGGTGAGGAGCTGATGGCTATTTTCAGGCTGGTCAAGCCCCCCAGTGGGGACCCTCACCCCATGGGGGTGTGGCCAGCCTGGGTGAGGGGCTGAGGGCTGTTTTCAGGCTGGCCATACCCCCTTCAGGGTAGGGGTCCCGTTGGGGTGCCTAGCCAGTCTGGGTGAGGGGCTGATGGCTGTTTGCAGGCTGGCCACAGCCCCTTCAGGGTTTGGGGGCCCTACTGGGGTGCCTGACCAGCCTGGGTGAGGGGCTTATGGCCGTGTTCAGGCTGGCCACGGCCGCGGGCTGGAAGCAGGTATCTGGGATTTATTTAACTTCTATCATTGAAACTTTGTAGCCTTGGTCCCGCTCAAAGCCTGGGTTGCCCCTGGCAACCCATGTTCCCAGCCCCTCCTTGAGCAGAGGCCACAGTGGCTGAAAGCAGGTATGTGGGATTTATTTATCTTCTATAATTGAAATTTTGTAGCCTTGAGCGGAGCTCAGGGCTGGCCAGGGCAGGCTGGAAGCTTGGCTTCCTCCATTGCTGGGGGCAACTTAAGCCTCCTGCTCACTCCAGCTCTGTGGCCGCCGCCATCTTTGTGACGGACTGGCAGAGTGAGAGAGTGATGGTTAATTTGCATATTACTCTTTTATTAGATAGGATAGGACTACTGTCATATATGAAGTCCATCATTAAGCAAAATGTTGTTACATGGCATAGGGCTATATAACAATGACAATTATTGATTTTCCTGGTATATTATCGACACAATTGATATAGTTTAAAGATACTTAGAAATAAGCAATTTCTTTAAAATAGTAAAAGTATACCTTGGTGGTAAGTTACAAAGTGTTCTCAGTTCTTCCAATTTACTCTTCATGTCATTGTTTTCTTCTATTAATTCTTCAACAACTTTACTATTCTCTTCTAAAAAAGAAGTTTATAGAATATTGATCAATTAATCTCTTTTTTTCTCAGCCTCCTGTTCCCTTATGTTCACAACCCAAATGTTTATGGAGGAAACTACAGCATTTCCAGTTGCTCCCTGTGCCATTCATTCCCTGATGAGCCCTAACCTGACCACTCCTGTTCTGATTTCTTAGCACTTAAAAATCTGTGCTGCTTGTTTATCTTGCTTCGGGTTACACACTGCTCTGCAAGGGTTTCCAATTGTTTCAGAGGCATCTCTTTTGTTTTCCAGCTAGACTGAAGCTCTGCAGAAAATACTAGGTTTTCTAATTCCTGGTTCCCGTGGATCCTGGTGTACAGTCTATGATCATATCAATGATCACTGAACAAGCACCTCAAAACAACATTTTTTTAAAAATCAAGCTTAAGAAGCTGCTGTTTTCAGAACAAAGGTCAGATTTTTTAATTCCTTGAACTTTAAAAAAGATGAGGAGACTGATGGAGTCCATGAATTTCAGTCAGTGACACGGGTTTAAATACTAACTCTACTTCTTACCAGTTGGATGAGCTTAGGCAAATTTCTTAAACTATCTGAACCTGAGTTTTTTCATTGGAAAAATGGGGATAGTATTACCTACTTTGAAGATTATAACAGAGATAAAACAATAAGTGCACAGCACTGTACATGGGTTTGGCAATACCACTGTTCAGGAAGTACAAACCTGGCACTGCATGTATCCTACTCTTAACCCTCTCGTTACACCCCATACATTGGGGAACGATTCACTCTATTCCCCCTAGTGATTGATGCTAACTTGTATATTTTTAAACCGTTCATTATTACTCTATCACTTTCCAATAAATGCTACCAAGACAGTGGAAAGGGAATTTAAGAAACAAAAAGGAAGCAACCACAATAGCAAAAACATTATCAACAGATTTACATTAAGACAAACACTAAAATGAAACTATTGAATGACTTAAATTCTGACCCTGACCCCCTTTTTCAGCCATTGTTTTGAGCTAATCACCAACTTCCTTGGATTATTTCTAAGTGCACAAATTACAAAAGAGATCTACCTCAAAAAGCAATGGGTAGCCCTAGCTGGTTTGGCTCAGTGGACAGAGTGTCCACCTGTGGACTGAAGGGTCCTGAGTTCCATTCCAGTCAAGGGCACATACCCAGGTTTCAGGCTCAATCTCCAGTAGGGGAGTGTGCAGGAAACAGCCAATCAATGACTCTCTCTCATCATTGATGTTTCTTTCTCTCCCTCTCCCTTCCTCTGTGAAATCAATAAAAATATATATATATTTAAAAAGCACTATGTAGAATAATGATTTTATGATCACAATGAATGGTGCTAAATATTATTTATAAATAACACATTGTATGCGGGAAACGTATTTATACGTTTTACATATTTATACGTTCTACCAGTGTAGTAGAGCGCGGAACACATATTAATACGTTTTTTATAGACTAGCGGTAGAATGCGGGTAACGTATAAATATGTAAACTAAAGTTATCGTAATTTTACTGAACGTTGCCATTTGCGCAAAAAATTAGCAAAAATGGCCCACGCCACCTGTTAGCGTGCGATAAAAACTACCCGCAAACAATGTGCTAATAATCACACCCAACTGCCCCTGTCATTTTACTCTATAAAACAGATATTGCTGGTTTTCACCTAATTTTACAGTAGCTACATTGTATCTACATCTACAGTTGAACAGTTAAACTAAATAAGTAAACAATCACTATATAGGAGTTATAACTGTTAAAGTTTTTTTCTCAAAATTCTTAAAACGCTTTTTGCCTTAGAGTAATTATCACCTACTAGAGGCCCAGTGCACGAATTCGTGCATAGGTAGGATCTCTCAGCCCGGCCAGCCCAGCAGGGTGGGCAAGTGGTAGGGACCAAGGGAGGTTCACCAGCCGGCCCCACCCCCATTCGGGGACCATCAGGGCCAGGCCAGCTGGGGGAGAGACCCCAGGAGGTTGGTTGGCCTGGGCAGGGACCGGGGGAAGCTGGCTGAGGGGGGAGGGACCACAGGAGATTGGCTGGCCAGGGGGAGGGGCTACGGTTGGTTGGCTGTGGGAGCACACTGACCACCAGGGGGCTCCTGCATTGAGCGTTTGCCCCTGGTGGTCAGTGCGCATCATAGCGACCAGTCATTCGGTCATTTGGTCGTAACGGTCACTTAGGCTTTTCTATGTATAGATCTTTAACAGACTTAGCAAGCAGTAGGAGGATGTAGATGGCTTCTCTTAGGCAACGGTGTTCACAGTGTGTGCTGATGCCAGACACTGTGCTAAATGCTGGTCCAGGACTTGGTCCTTGTCACCATGAAGTCTCTACTCCTTTGGAGAATATAAACATCCAATAACTCCAAGGATGATGACTGTTATAAAAATCACAGGTGGTGGGAAGACGTCTATCAGAAGAACCTAATCAAGTCTGGTGGCTGGGATTACCTCCCTGAGGAAGGCATGCACTGAGAGAGAGATGCGGAGGAGCTAGCCAGGCAATATGGTCAGGATGGTAGGACAGATGTTCTGGGAAAAGGAGGGAATGCAAAGAGGTCCCGAGGAAAGAGACAATGAAATCCATGCTATGGCTCTATGAATGGGTATGTGGACTGGGGAAAGAGGAAGCCGGAGGGGCTAGCAGATGCTCGGTCATGAAGGGCTTTTTAGACTCTTTAATTAAGTATTTGTATGTCTCACTGAGGACCACATCCAGCCCCTACTGGGCTTTAAGAGAATGGTGACCCAATTTACTTTGTAAAAGGTTGCTCTAGCTCAGTGATGGTGAACCTATGACACACGTGTCAGAGGTGACTTGCACACTCATTTTTTTGGTTGATTTTTCTTTATTAAATGGCATTTAAATATATAAAATAAATATCAAAAATATAAATCTTCGTTTTACTATGGTTGCAAAGATCAAAAAAATTTCTATATGTGACACGGCACCAGAGTTAAGTTAGGGTTTTTCAAAATGCTGACACACCAAGCTAAAAGGTTCGCCACCACTGCTCTAGCTACCTGAAGGAGAACAGATGAGAGGGGCAAGAGTGGAAGCAGACTCAGGAAGTGACTGAGGTTGCCCAGGAAAGCAAGAGGTGAATGTAGAAAAAACAAAGTAAATCTATCCGCCTGGTCTTTTATGGATGATGCAATTATTTGGAGTCCATGGATTCAGGCTTTCATTCATTCAGACATTTACTATTGTCTGGTATGTAGTGGGCACCATGACAACAAGGGTGAATAAGACAAAACATTCCTTATCCTCAGGGTACTTACAGGAGTAAAAGAAAATTCCTGACCAGTTCAAGAATCTGAACTATTTCAAATGTAAAGAATATACAGAGCACAGAATATAAGTGAAGAGTGAAAGGTAAGAGGGTGCACCCTCATAAGCTCAATAGCTTCCTTTCTTATAAGGGCAATAGAAAATGGCAGAAATGCCCGTTTAAACAATTTCCCTGAAAACACTGAAAAATGGACTGGAAGGCAAACAGGTCAGACCCAGGCACCTTTGTTCACACCTTTGCCCTCTGCCTAGAATGCTGTTCTCTCTGGCAAAGACCTTCGCCTTTCACGGCTCAGTCAAGCCTCCCTTAACTCTAAACAGGAGGAAGAGTTAATTAACATCTTTTCTTCCAAGTTTACACAAACATACTGCCAGTAGCACTCAATGCTGCAATTATTAACTTGTTTTCAATTCTCCTCCCTTGATAAGAAGCTTCTTGAAGGAAAAGAACAGTCTTGCATATCTCCATCTAAACTGGAATTCTGCCTGATGCATTTACTGCGATATCGCCAGTGCCGACAATACTGCCTGACACATAATGGGCACTCAGTGTCTCTTCAATCAAAACAGGAAGAAAGGAGTGTGACCTTTTCACCAGAGCTCCAATTTTCCTCTTTTGAGCTCAGTAGTAATTTGGTGAGTAAAAATAAGGTCCAAATTAGTCTACATTAACTCCCAAAGAGAACCAGTGCCTGTTAAGTAAAAGTTCACATTTGAACATGTCAACAAGGGTCAGAGAGATTCCTACTGGTAGCAATGCCGCCTTAAATGCTAACCTCCGATTTTTTCCACTACGGCTTTGTGCTTCCTTTCTAAATACTGAAGGTGCCGACAGCATTTCTCCAGTTTTCTTTTCAGATCTTGACATTCCTGCTTTGCCTTTTCAAGTTCTTGGAAGCTGTGTCCACAGCATGAACCTTTAATCTCAGGGACCTTTTTCTTATCTGCAAAAATTAAATGACAGCAAACCTTTATATCAATTTAGACTAAGAACTACAAGGAAGGGAAGGAGGGAGGGTACGAGGGCGGGAGGGAGAGAGGGATGGAAGGAGGGAAAAAGGAGATCAAATGACATAACTAGAGGCTACAGTATAACTGGAAAAAGTATGATGCTTAAGAGAAAGACTTGGGTTTAAATCCTGTTTCCACTATTTACTGGCTGTGTGACTCGGAGAATATTACTTAACCTCTCTGAGACTTGGTATTTTAATGTGCAAAACTGAATAAAACCATCTATTTTAAATTGTTATGAAAAATAATGCTCAGACTTTAGTATTGAATACCATTCCCCACTAAAAAGGACCTCAAATCTTCAAGAGATGACTGACTCTAGTACCGGGAAAGGGTATGTACAAGATGAGGCTAGAGTATTTTGCTATACCAGAAAGTAAGAAATTACTCAAATATATAGCATGTCCCAAGGACATGGGAGCCAGTTTGAAGAAGCTCCACTAGCTAAATCTGGGACAATTTGAACACTTAGTATAGTAATGAATTATAAAACATATTTTAGTCTGGCTGGTGTGGCTCAGCGGTTGAGCATCGACCCAGGAACCAAGAAGGCACCAGGCACATGCCCGGGTGTGGGTCCATCCCTAATAGGGGCATGCAGGAGGCAGCTGATTGATGATGGTCCTCTCTCATCAATATTTCTCTCTCTCTCCCTTCCTCTCTCTCTAAAAAGTCAATAAAACGTATATTTAAAATATATGTTTTTTTAAAAATATGAATTCATGGTTCATACCAATAATCCTACCAAAAATGGGATAGATGGATGGATGGATGGATGGATGGATGGATGGATGGACGGACAGATGGATATGTAGGCAAGTTGTAAGTAGATAGGCAGATGGATGGGTGGACAAACAGATAAATAAATAACTACGCAAACTGGAGGGGAGCAGTCTTTAACAGTATTGGTAATCTTCTATTTCTTAAGTCTTAAAGTGGGTTCCTGGTCGTCAGCCCTCGTAACTTATGTGATCATTACATGTATTTTTTGTATGTGTCAAGTATTTAATAATGTTTAAATTACTTTTAAAAATAATGAGATATTGGAAGACTATAACCAAATAGTCAACAGTGGCACTCTGGGAGTAAGATTGTAAAGGACTTTATCTCTTACTATATGTTTTGGATTATTTAATCCTTTCTAATGAATTTGTTAATGTGTTGTTTTTAGGGGGAAAGACTAAAGAAAGAAAAATAAATTTGTTTATAGTCTGATTTGACTTAGTCCAATTTCTTTCATATTGACAGGATTTCTCAAAGCCAAACTACTCATTTCACACACACAAATATGATTCTCAGGCCATTCCAAATATGATAACAGACATAAAATGACACTGAAAAGTAAGAAGCAAGATATAAATTAAGGTGGTATTACCACGCACCTAATGAGCAATTAGATATTCACAACCATCTAGAACCTAGAAGTAAGGGAAAAAGATCTATGAACAATGAGAAAAATACTGTTGACTGATTTCTCAGGCAAGGCAGGGGTTCTCTAAGGATCCTGGTAATACTGCCTACTGAATTAGAAATGTGTGAAAACTAAGGTTATTGGTTTAGTACATATGATTTGCTCTGGCAAGTCTTAGTTCTTTTCAGGTTACAAACAGAGAGTGTGTGCATGTGTTGGTATGTGGGGGAAGAAGCAGGCTGCAAGGGGCCCCCTATTAGGGATGAAAGCTACTAAAAGACATGCCAAGCCTCGCTCAAAAGCTCAGTGAATAGAAGCCCTATGGTCCTCTGTGACCTCTGAAAACTTCAAGGGGCTGCAGTGCAGCACACCAACTCTTCTTCATAATGACAATTCTAAGTATTAAGGAAAAGTTAAACTGTCAATTCATCAAATGCTCAAGGACCGCAAATTCTGTGTCATTCACTCTGCCATGTGTTAGGAAGGAAGAGATAAAAACATTGCCCCTGCCCACAAGAAACTCACAAATAAATCAGAAAACACCTAATACACTTCAGGAACATTTCCATTAAAAAAATGGTTGAGCCCTAGCCGGTTTGGCTCAGTGGATAGAGTGTTGGCCTGTGGACTGAAGGGTCCCGGGGTCGATTCCAGTCAAGGGCACATGCCTGGGTTGCAGGCTCGATCCCCAACGGGGGGCCTGCAGGAAGCAGCCAATCAGTGATTCTCTCTCATCACTGATGTTTCTACCTCTCCCTCTCTCTTCCTCTCTGAAATCAATAAAAATATATTTTAAAAAAAGAAAAATATGGTTGAAATAAAACAGTAATGTGAATGAAAAAGTGTCCGCTATTTGTCAATTTTCTTATGTGAAGCCCTTGATTTCTCAATAAAGCCAGGGAATAAAAATATGACTGTGCCATTAAAATTCTCATTGTTCTCCTTCTAAACAGAATCACTTCCGGATGGAGGGAAGGCCATGAAAAATAGACATAAGAGGGCCGAGGGCAACTTTGTCTTCTAAATGCAAAATGAAATCTAGGGGGAGGACACACATCAAGTAGGAGTAACATTACGCATTTGTTCACTCAAAAACTAGATACATCTTTGCTCTCCTTTTATTTTCAAAGCAACCCCCTGGAACTGTGGTTATGGATGTTACAAAGATCAGCAGGAATCAAACCCCATTACCAGCTTCTGCTTCTGTTTGTTTTGAGGCCGAGGTCTGAGCATGGTGTCCGGACGTGGGTGTAGGAAGGATGACCAAGGTTCCAGGGTCTCCTCGGCCGGTGACACCCATGTTTCTCTGAAACAAATTAGCTTTATAGTTATTGCCTAGTAAAAGTCTTCACACAATTCTCTATTTAACATGCTAATATTAAACACACACACACACACACACACACACACACACACACACACACACAAAACACACACAAAAACCCATCACCCTGAAACAAATCCTGCCTAAACTATCACCAATATTTTTCTATGGTGTTAATGTGAATACTGTCATTACGACGAACTAGTCTCTCTAATTTTCCTAATTAGAACATTATCTGGCAGAGGACTGGCGGCCAACTATGAGACAGGAGATACATATGAATTTGAAGTATTTTAATAGTTTATGTGATCAAACCATTGGACTAGGTGAAATCAAAATTGCTCTTGAAAATCCAGAACATTTTCACTGCAGCAGGAATCAAATTCATTAGAAATTGCAATACCGATCTTTTGCCTTCCATGAATTGAAAGTAAAATAACAGTAAAAATATTTTTTTAACTTAGATAAGTATGCTATATATTTCTAAATATTTTAATATATGCTACCATTTTGAAAGAAAGGTCAGTTAAATTCCAATGTTAAAAAGAGAAACTGAGGCTCACCTAAATGAAGCACCTTGCACAAGACCATTTCTTCACTAACCCGTATCGAACACTTTCTGCATTCTAGTCCTGTTACAGGCAATACAGCCACTATACTAATTTGTGGTGAGACATTCTTTTAAAGTAGTATTTTCAGATTTTGGACAACTACTAAATCCCAAAGAATGATCTTGAGAGGGCTGTCTTGTTTAATTACTTAAAACACATTATATATGCTTGATTCTAGAAGCCTTTATTTTGATTATGAGAAACTCACTTAACTGTCAGGAAACCTACCTACAATGCCCACCACAAGCAGAGATCAGCAAGTAAAGAGAAGAGGCAAATTCTGAGCATTCAAGAGGACACAGATGGGGTTGAGCCAAAAGGAGTAACAAAGGTGGAGCCCCCAAACAGTCAATGTTTCCAGTTTCTACTCAAAACTGGAGAAAAGCTAAGATAACACAAAAAATTTAGCAAGCACTTTTTGGTCTTAGCTTTTACTTGACTGTGGTGGTAAGAAAAGATAGAATGCACATCCTTTAGTCTGTTTGAAATTTTTATTCCAATTGATATTTCTCTTTTCTTTTATCAACTATGAAATGTTGTGTTAATATATTTTGATATGGCATTCATTTCCTTGGACACTTGATTTTTAATTCATTTCATCCTTTCCATTTTATTTATTTATTTAGTTTTTAAATATTCTTATTGATTTCGGAAAGGAAGGGAGATGGAGGAGAGATAGAAACATCAATAATAAGAATCACTGATCAGCTGCCTTCTGCATGCCCCTTACTGGGGATCAAGCCTGCAACCTGGGCATTTGCCCCTGATTGGAATCAAACCTGGGACCCTTCAGTCTGCAGGCCATGCTCTATCCACTGATCCAAACCAGCCAAGGCCATCCTTTCCATTTAAAAAAAAAACCCCTTTGATCATCTAAATTATTTTAACAAGACTTATTTTATATGTACCTGTAGATCAGTGTTTCTGTTTTAATTTTCATGAACAGCTCTAAAAACTATAAATTTAATAAATCATCAATCACAGCTCTTCACATTTATGGCACCTATATTGCAAATTTATAATCACTGCTTTACCTCAAGGTTCTGAAATGAGTTAACTTTAAAAGAGCAAAATTCAAGTATTACTCCTTGACAAATGCCAGATTAGGCATTTCAAAGCCACCCTTTTTCAGGAATGGAATCTGATCCCACCCAACTAAAGCCGCAAAAGTCTAAGTTCTTAGCCAAATTACGTGATTCTGTCTCCAGAGACATGTAAGCCACATTGAGTCATACAAATGATCTTACACTGTTTGCACAATTATAAGTCCTATAAAAAGACCCCGGGTTTGATTACATATTAATGGTAGAAGAAAGGTGTTACATTTTCTTGATTTTTTTATAGCAGAAATCGCCTTTTCAGGAAAGTAAACTCGAAAGCATACATAATATGATTTTCCCATCACTTATCATTAAAAGCTCCTATGGATAATTCTTCTTATTTTAATTATCTATTTTTTCCCAAAACTCTCAATAGAATATTATAAGCATTATTCATGGGAAGGAGTCTCACCCAATTATTCTTAAGTTGAAAGCAACTAGTAAGTAATAATATCTTTTGAAATCAATAATTTAAAATATCAGATTTGAGCTGTAGAGAAGATGGCGGCATAGGTAAACGTGGTACTCGCCACCTCCCACAACCCATCAAAATTACAACTAAAATACAGAACAACCATCATTCAGAACCGCTTAAAATCTGACTGAATAAAAGCCCTCCAACTAGAAAATTTAAAGAAACCACACTGAGACTGGTAGGTGGGGCAGAGGCGCAGAATGGGCTGGTCCAATACGTGTTTTCAATTGGGATGGAAATCTTGGCTGAGAAGGCCTCCTCTGAGGAGCAAGGGTCCCAGCTCCACATCAAAACTGTCAGCCCAGGGTTCCAGTGCTGGGAAGAGAAGTCCCCTTAACTTTGGGCTGGAAAAACCAGCAGGAATTGTGGCTAAGTGACACAGAGGCTGCCTGAGATCCAGGCAGTTCCTCTTAAAGGGCCCTTGCACAGACTTACTCCCCCTGAGCTCCAGTGCTGGGCAGCAGCTTGAAAGGATCCAGGGACATATGAGGAGGAACTAAATTGTCTAGCATCAGGGCAAGAACTTGGCGGGCAGCTATCTCCTAAACAAAAGTGCTGGCAGAGGTCATTGTTTTCCTGCTGAGATCTCCCCCCACACAGAGCTGACTGGCAGGTGCTCCATTATTCTGGCCAACATTGTTCAACTTGGTGATTCCCTGAGATCCCACCCCACCCAATTTGCAGCCCCACCCAACCTATTTGCAGTGGCTTTTTTTATATTAATGGTCTGTTCTGGCTCAGGCTTCAGATTTTACTAAAATCTCTCAAATAAGCAGCAGCTGGACTTGGTGTGCCCCATACCTCTCAATAAGTAGCCCCAGGCCTGGCACTAGCAGCAACTTGCCAAGGTTCACAGCTTGGCCTCTCCTGGACACCTCCTAGCACAACACAAGTAGCAGCCATCTGCAGATTGCTCTGTAGTTCATGCCAGGTGGCCCCAGGCAAGGGACAAGCAGTGGCTGACTTTGCACCTCCCGGGAGGCCCCAGAGCCATTGCACTTGGTGGAAAGCTTCAGACCACACCAAGTTACAACTCTACCACATCTAAAGTGACAACTCAAAGGGAGGACTCAGTGAGCACCAAAGCCCCACTGAAGCAAGTCCTGCTCCATAGGGGTGTCTCCTGCACAGCAGCTCTTCCACTGTAGTCACAGCTAGTCCTCACAGCCAATTGGCCTGGGGGTCAATTCCTCCCAGTGATTCCAACAGTAATCAAGGCTCAACTACAACAGGACACAGCCCACACAGGAGCACACCTAGAGTGCCCAGCTCAGGTGACTGGGTATGCTGAGCCACTGGGCCCTACAGGACACCTACTACACAAGGCCACTCTACCAATTCCAGGAGACATAGCAGCTCTACCTGATACATAGAAACAAACACAGGGAAGCAGCCAAAATGCGGAGACAAAGAAACATGTCACAAATGAAAGAACAGGAGAAATCTCCAGAAAAAAGAACTAAATGAAAAGGAAGCAAACTACTAGATCAGCGGTTCTCAACCTGTGGGTCGCAACCCCTCTGGCGGTCGAACGACCCTTTCACAGGGGTCGCCTAAGACCATCCTGCATCTCAGATATTTACATTATGATTCATAACAGTAGCAACATTACAGTTATGAAGTAGCAACGAAAATAATTTTATGGTTGGGTCATAACATGAGGAACTGTATTTAAAGGGCCAGAAGGTTGAGAACCACTGTATTAGATACAGAGTTCAAAACAATGGTTATAAGGATGCTCAAGGAACTTAGTGAGAATTCCAAGGAAATTAGTGAGAACATCAATAACTAAAAAAGGACCAGTCAGAAATGAAGGATACACTAACTCAGTGGTTCTCAACCTATGGGTCGCGACCCCTTTGGGGGTCGAACAACCCTTTCATAGTGGTCGCCTAAGACCATCGGAAAACACATATATAATTACATATTGTTTTTGTGATTAATCATTATGCTTTAATTATGTTCAATTTGTAACAATGAAATTGGGGGTCACCACAACATGAGGAACTGTATTAAAGGGATGCGGCATTAGGAAGGTTGAGAACCACTGCACTAACTGAAATGAAGATTTACAGGGAATTAACAGTACAGTAGAGGATGCCAAGAATCAAATCAGCAACTTGAAATATAAGGAAGCAAAAAACATCCAATCAGAAAAGCAAAAGGAGAAAAGAACCCAAAATTATGAAGATAGTATAAAGAGCTTCTGGGACAATTTTAAGTGTACCATAATTTGCATCCTATGGGTGCCAGAAGGCGAAGAGAGAGTGCAAGAAATTAAAAACCTATTTGAAGCAATAATGACAGAAAACTTCCCCTACCTGGTAAAAGAAATAGACTTACTAGTCCAGGAAGCACAGAAAGTCCCAAACAAGAGGCCCACACCAAGATACATCATAATTAAAATAACAAAAGTTAAACAGAGAATCTCAAGAATAGCAAGAGAAAAGCAGTTAGTTACATATAAGGGAGCTCCCATAAGACTGTTTGCAGATTTCTCAACAAAAACTTTGCAGGCCAGAAGGGAGTGGCAAAAAATATTCAGTGATGAAAAGCAAGGACCTAAAACCAAGATTACCCAGCAAAGCTATCATTTAGAATTGAAGGTCAGATAAAGAGCTTCACAGAGAAGAAAAAGCTAGAGTTCATCACCACCAAACCAGTATTACATGAAATGTTGAAGGGTCTTTTTTAAGAAGAAAAAATAATAATAATAATATGAACAGTAAAATGGCAATAAATACATACCTATCAACAATAGAATCTAAAAATCAAAATAAATAAACAAGGACTCTAATGCACAACAACAAAACTGATGAAAATAGAACCAGAGGCATGGAAACATGGAACAGACTGATGAATCTTGGATGGACTAGTGAGGGAGGGGGGAGGGGAGGAAAGAGGAGGAAGAGCTTAAGCAAAGAACTTTTATTTATTTATTTATTTATTTATTTATTTATTTTTAAATATATTTTATTGATTTTTTACAGAGAGGAAGGGAGAGAGATAGAGAGTCAGAAACATCGATGAGAGAGAAACATCGATCAGCTGCCTCCTGCACATCCCCCACTGGGGAAGTGCCCGCAACCCAGTTACATGCCCTTGACCGGAATCGAACCTGGGACCCCTCAGTCCGCAGGCCGACGCTCTATCCACTGAGTCAAACCGGTCTCGGCAGAACTTATATTTATATATGCATTACCCATTGACACAGACAATAGGGTGGGGCAGGATCCAGTGCAGGAGGGCAATGAAGGGAAAAAGGGGGGAAAAAACATCTGTAATGCTCTTAGCAATAAAGACTTAAAATAATAACAATAAAAGAATTAAAAATATCACCTGGCGCCTGGCTGGTGTGGCTCAGTGGTTTAGTAGGGACCTATGCACCAGTAAGTCATTGGTTTAATTCCTGGTCAGAACACATCCCCGAGTTGCAGGCTCAATCCCCAGTGGGGGGCATGTAGGAGACAGCCGATCAATGGTGATGTTTATCTCTCATCAATGTTTTTAACTCTCCCTCCCTTTCCCTTCCACTCTAAAATCAATAAAAACACATTTAAATGAGGAAAAAAAAACAAAAAACATGACAAGAGTGAAATGGGATGGAGTGGACTGATCTTTCAGGTTTCTTCAGCTCTAAAATTCTGGGATGCAGAAAGGCCGAGCTGCATCATGGGTATCCTACCAAAACCCAAGGGATTTGTACTTTCTTTTTCAGATGACAAACAATACTATATGATTACCCAAGATAATAAGTTAATTACCCCCACGTATGGGACTGGAATTCAGATTTTTTTCCTAGCTTATGACTCTTTCCAGGAGGTATTAATACCAAATACTTAATTCTTGCTTTGAAAACATTTAATCATGCTATCTGGCTGAATTAACTCATATCTCAACTCTTCTATCAGACAAACCTTATAATACTGGTTTGTTTTTTCTTCCTCTAGTTACAAATGTTGAAACTGGCTGATCACAATGCCTAGAACAGCCGTGGGCAAACTATGGCCCGCGGGCCGTATCCGGCCCGTTTGAAATGAATAAAACAAAAAAAAAAAAAAAAAAAGACCGTACCCTTTTATGTAATGATGTTTATTTTGAATTTATATTAGTTCACACAAACACTCCATCCATGCTTTTCTTCTGGCCCTCCGGTCCAGTTTAAGAACCCATTGTGGCCCTAGAGTCAAAAAGTTTGCCCACCCCTGGCCTAGAATATCATTCTGGATTTTTCACTCATACCAAATTTCTTCAATCATAAGGAGCAAGACTTTATCAAGTGTTTCACAAACTCAAAGCTGGTGTCAGAAAGTACTTATACAATGAGAAGGATACAATAATTTCATCACACATGCATGTACACAGAACACCAGCCAAACTGGGCTTCCGAGTTTGTGTGAGCAAGCCGTACCTCTACTTGCTTGTTTCTACATCAATATTCTTTATACTTGGTTGGCACTTTTTTGCCTACATGAGATATAAATTCCTTGAGGGCAACAAATAGGTTTCTAAACTCTTTAGAAGCTCTTAAGAAACCCTACTTTAATATGATGCGTATTTCTTGGAGCGGCAATGCCGAAGAAACAAAACAGGAATGAGAGTTACTCCGTTTCTGAAATCTCAGGCCCTTACAAAGAAGATCATATATTTTTTTAGGGAAAAAGATGTCTGGGGGTTAAAAGCGCTGCCTCATATTTATGAAGAAGTAATGTTATTTTGGCCAAAAAAAAAAAAAAATGCAATACTTTGGATTTGTTACAAAAAGTTTTTTAAACCACTGGTTAAAAAACACACAAGTATTACATCTGTAAAATGAAAGGAAAAAATACTGTATGCAACGTCTACAATCACCCTTGATGTTTAACAGCTCTTTTCACTTCCTGGGCACATACCTTTTCCCATTCTGAGTTGGTGTTTTCCATAAGTAGGGAGAGTAGATCTTGAAGTGCTTTCTGAATGCAGGCCTTTAGTTTTTCAAAATATCGCACAGACGCCCACTTTGAAGAACACGTCGACATGAGTTCTGAGAGTTGCCTGTTCTCTGAACCAGGGGCTTGCTCCTTCGGGGTACCCTTTAGGAGAAGTTCAAGGACAGTCAGAATGTCCTCCTCGTACTGAGAGATTTCCAGTTGGACCCGCCTGGCTTCCTGCACAGTCCACTCCCTGCGACTCTGGTCTAGACAGGTTTGCAATTCTGTCTCCTTCTGGAGGAGCAGTTCAGCTTTCTGTTTCAGAAAGTCTTCTTTAGCTGCTGCAAGCACCTCATTAATTTTATTTCGATGATCATCTAAAAACTGTCTGTAATCTTGCTCATTTTGTTCTTGAATTCTGTGGATTTCTTCTTGCTTTTCTTTGTTCCATTCACTCCGGGCCTTTGCCAACTCGGCCCTGATAACCACAGGGACTTCCTCGTCCTTCAGTTCCAGCTCTCTCTGAAGAGAATGAATCTTCTCCTCCAATTTTTCCAGGTGTTGCATTTTTCCAGGCGTTGCATTTTTCTTCGTATTTTCAAGCTCGCTTT
Organism: Myotis myotis; assembly: GCF_014108235.1. Classification (NCBI taxonomy): domain Eukaryota; kingdom Metazoa; phylum Chordata; class Mammalia; order Chiroptera; family Vespertilionidae; genus Myotis; species Myotis myotis. Next base: position 166,207,506 of record NW_023416313.1, read on the forward strand.
TCCATTTCTCTTTAGCTTCAGAAACAGCAAACGATATCTAAAGGACATAATGAAGATTTTAAAATCTTTAAGATTCTCTCATTAATAAAAAAAAATTAAAGTAATTATTTGGGTTAACCTCTGAACTTAGTAAGAGATTTAGAATCAGAATTAGGGGGAAACAGTGAATTTAGATATTATTCCTAAAATATTCTTACACTATACTTAAGGATCTTTTCCTTCATTTTAAGTCACCTAACATTTTATCTTACGTTATTTAAAAAACAAAATATCTGCCCTGGCTAGCATGGCTCAGAGGTTAGATCGTTGGCCTGCACACCACAGGGTGAGGGGTTTGATTCCTGGTCTAGAGCATGAAACTGGGTTTCAGGTTCGGTTTCTGGCCCTGGTCTGGGTGCTTGCAGGAGGCAGCCAATTGATTTGTCTCTCTTATATCATGTTTCTCTCTCTCTCTCTCCCTCTCCTCCCTTACCTATCATGCTCTCTAAATAATCAATGGAGATCTCCTCCCCCTCTTCTCCCCCCTCCTAAAAAAAAAAGAGAGAGAGAAAATAAATAAATAAATAAATAAATAAATAAATAAATAATCAATGGAGCCCAGTGGTTGAGTTCACTATGAACCAGGAGGTCATGGTTCAATTCCCAGTCAGGGCACAAGCCCAGAATTACAGGCTCAACCCCAGTGTGGGGCATGCAGGAGGAGGCCAATCAATGATTCTCTCTCATCATTGATGTTTCTATCTCTCCCTCTCCCTTCTTTTCTGAAATCAATGTTTTATATACATATAAAATAATCAATGGAAAAAGTGTCCTCCAGTGAGGATTAACAAAAAACAAAACAAAACTCGTTTTCTTGATGAAGAATTAGAACTTTAAACTGACCAAAAATATGTATTTGTGATTATTTACTCAAAACTAATTTTAGGAAAAATTCCAAATCACTTGTTTTATACATTTGCAGTCTCAAATTTTATCTAAACCCCCAAAACAAATTAAGCATCATTTACATTAAAGCAAAAGCAGCCTCATTAGGAAATCTTATTGTTACTTAGGAATATAACACATACCTGCATAATTACTTGCTGACCAACATAATTGTATTTTAATGCAATTTTAGTGGTAATGCAGTTCATGACATGACAATAGCAAACAGAAAAGGTTATTGTTTTCCCCTTTGGTTAATTTTCTTTTATAACAGAACAGAAATAGTAGATCATAGAAAATAAGAGTATGTAACCAAAAGGTGACAGGGAATCACAACACCTGGGCTCTAGCTCTAATCCTGCCTAGTACAGTACAGTGCTTATCAGAGGGGGCTCTGGAGACCAACTGCTGCAGGATCTCAGGAATTAGCTTCGGAACCTCAGGCCCATTCCTCAACTTCTTGGAGCCTCAGTTTCCTCAGCAATAAAATCGGGATAGCCTTGGCCGGGTTGCTCAGTTGGTTGGAGTGTCGCCCCATACACCAAACGGTTGTGGCTTCGATTCCCGGGCAGGGCATATACAGGAGGCAACCAGTCGATGTTACTTGAGTGAGGATTACAAAGTAAATAAATACACAGACAAACAAATAAAATGGGGATAATTACCAGGCCTACATGAAAGTTATTTTAGGATTAAATGACAGAGATAATCCATTTGAAGCACTTAACCCAGAGTGTGGCAAATAATAAGGACTCGATAATGTTATGTAGTTACTGTTGCTTTTGGCTTCTTGAACTTGGAAAAGTCAAGCTCTTTAGCATTTGGTGTCTTCGTCTATATAATGAGCAAACTGGATAATGACCTTGAATCCCTTTTACTTCTAATATCCCCTCAGTGACTCCAAAACATCATTAGAATACAAAGTGTTAAAAGAACTGGGCATCTCCAAAGGCTTGGCCTAGATTAATTAATACTACGTTTTTGCTCTGAATGCTGAGATAGGCTATCTGCTTACTAAATTTTCTATTATGTAATTATAGCAAACATCTTCACCTATACAGATTTATACACACGTGCCCTATACCTTTATTCACTTGTATGTGCTCTTAAATAGTTGCATATAATAATTTAAAAATTGGAAGTAATTGCATTTGAATTACTTTACTAAAGGAACCCACTAAGAATTCACAGTAAAATTCTCGTGCTCCCAGCAGAATGGTTCGGTTGTGCATGAAACATGTTTAAAGAATGCTTCAGAGAAAACAGGTCATGTCACAATGGATGCCTGGAAATCACTGCCAGAAGGCAGGCGGAGGTAGTGGATCCTACGGAATGTGGATAGCCGGCCCAAGCTCACTGAAAGCACACATCCTCTCACAGGAAGGTTTACAAGGAGCATCAGACAGCATTTGTTGACTCAGTGGTTCCCAACTTTGCTGCATATTTGAACCACCTGAGCACCTTCTAAAAATCCCGATGCCCAAGCCACACCCCATACCAAGTAGAACATAAAGTGTGGGAGTGGGAGCCAGGCACCAATATTTTTTTTTTTTTTAAATCCTCAAGGGTTTCCACTGTGCAGCAAAGTGTGGGGACCGCCAAACCAACCTGACTACTTCTCAACTCCGGGAAATGGATTTAAGTTTCCACACACTTGATGAGCACTCTAATCCTGCAAGAACTTGCCTCTCTAGCCAGTGCTAGGAAACTGGACCTTGCCCACCTCCTGTGGTTTGAGGATGGATGCCCAACATGTTAACATTGTTCTGTGGCTGAATAATGATCTCAATTGTGCCAACTCCCACCCACGTGTGGTCCAGAGACCAGCAGTGTCATGTCAGCGGGAAGCCTGTCTGAAAGGCAAATTCTCAGGACTCACTCGAGACCCTCCAAATCAGATTTCCAGAAGAGCCCAGAAATCTGCTTTAACAAACCCTCCTGGTGACTCGTGTGCCTGCTCAAGTTTGAGAAGCAACACACTGTCCTCTCGTCTCTATATTTCTGCATTCACATATGTGCAGGGCTCTCTGTTCTTTTTTATTTTTTTAATTAAATCTTTATTGTTCAGATTATTACAGTTGTTCCTTTTCCCCCATAGCTCCCCTCCACCCGGTTCCCACCCCACCCTCTGCCCTTACCCCCCTCCCCCACTGTCCTCATCCATAGGTGTACGATTTTTGTTCAGTCTCTTCCCGCATCCCCCACACCCCTTACCCCCTCAGAATAGTCAGTCCACTCCCTCTCTATGCCCCTGATTCTATTATATTCACCAGTTTATTCTGTTCATCAGAGTATTTGTTCACTTGATTTTTAGATTCACTTGTTGATGTGTATTTGTTGTTCATAATTTGTATCTTTACCTTTTGCTTCTTCTTCCTCTTCTTAAAGAATACCTTTCAGCATTTCATATAATACTGGTTTGGTGGTGATGAAGTCCTTTAGCTTTTTCTTATCTGTGAAGCTCTTTATCTGACCTTCAATTCTGAATGATAGCTTTGCTGGGTAGAGTAATCTTGGTTTTAGGTTCTTGCTATTCATCACTTTCAATATTTCTTGCCACTCCCTTCTGGCCTGCATAGTTTCTGTTGAGAAATCAGCTGACAGTCGTATGGGTACACCCTTGTAGGTAACTGACTGTCTTTCTCTTGCTGCTTTTAAGATTCTCTCTTTGTCTTTTGCCCTTGGCATTTTAATTTGATGTGTCTTGGTGTGGTCCTCTTTGGATTCCTCGTTTGGGGTTCTCTGTGCTTCCTGGACTTGTAAGTCTATTTCTTTCACCAGGTAGGGGAAGTTTTCTGTCATTATTTCTTCAAATAGGTTTTCAGAATCTTGCTTTTTCTCTTCTTCTGGCACCCCCATAATTCGGATGTTGGTACACTTGAAGTTGTCCCAGAGGCTCCTTACACTATCTTCGTATTTTTGGATTCTTTTTTCTTTTTGCTTTTCCGGTTGGGTGTTTTTATGCTTCTTCGTATTTCAAATCTTTGACTTGATTCTTGCGATCCTCTAGTCTGCTGTTGGAACTTTGTATAATATTCTTTACTTTAGTCAGTGTATGCTTAATTTCTAGTTGGTCCTTTTTCATAACCTCGAGGGTCTCACTAGATTTCTTGAGGGTCTCACTAAATTTATCGGTGGTTTCACTAGACTTATTGAGGGTCTTACTAAATTTATCGGCGGTTTCTAGAAAATTCTTGAAAAACCTTATAAGTGTGGTTTTGAACTCTATATCCAGTAGTTTGTTTTCCTCCATTTCTGTCATTTGTGACTTGTTTCTTTGTCTCTGCATTTTTTATGCTTCCCTGTGTTGATAGAGTGGCTTTCTGTGCTAGGTGTCCTATAGGGCCCAGTGGCTCAGCCTCCCCAGTTACCTGAGGTGGACACTCTTGGTGCACCCCTTTGTGGGCTGTGTTGTAGTTAAGCCTTGATTTTTGTAGGTATCACTGGGAGGAGTTGACCTCTAGGCCAGTTGGCTGTGAGAATCAGCTGTGTCTGCAGTGGAAGAACTTCTGTGCTGAAGGCACCCTTCTGGGGCAAGACTTGCTTCAGTGGGGCTTTGGTGCTCACTGAGTCTGCCCCCTGAGTGTGTCCCTTATGGATCTGAGGAGTTGTAATCTGGATGGTCCCACTCTGACCACTGGGTACACTGGCTCTTGGATCTCTAAGGAGATGCTAATTTAGCCTCTGCCTGATGCTACCCAGCAGGAGCTATGGAGAGATCTGCAGATTCCTCTTCTTTGTTTGGGGTTTGGAGGTGCCCAGATGAGGCCCAGCTGTGAAGCAATGCAAGCTGCTATGGGGCCTTGGGCCTTCTTTTGGAAGTTCTGGGTCTCTCTGAACCAGCTGCATTTTGTTAGGTAATTTTCAGATTGCAAAGGGCCAGGCCTTTCATATGCAAAAGCCTCTGCGCACACCTTGGGTGGGGCGGGGTCTCAGGGAATCAACAGGGCGGAGCAAGCAGCTATGGCTGCTCCTCAGTCCTGCCCTAAGAGGCCCCACGTCTCAGTGTCCCAGTAATCACTGTAAGCACCTCTGAGAGAAAGCCACCTCGAGTTCCGACCGATGCCAGGTAGTCCAGTTTCTCCCCGTATGAGTCTGGGTCCCCAGAGACTCGACCTGAACTGTAGTTCAGAGTTGTCAGGAGCTAGTGTCTCCCTCCCGATTGAAAAAGACAACTGTGTCCTCAGTTGCCAGCCCTTCCCATGTGCGCCTCCATACCTATGCACTTTACTTCCACACTGCACCTCCTCTGAGTCTCAGTGTGCTTTTCTCTTTCCTTCTAGTTGTAGAATTTCCACTCAGCCAGCCTTCCTGTGGTACAGGATGATGTTCGTTTTGTCTTTTAGTTGTATTTTTGAAGTGGTTGTGCGAGGCAGAAATTTCCGGTGTTTACCTATGCCGCCATCTTGGTTTCTCTCTCCAGGGCTCTGTGTTCTTAAGGAATGATCTCTTTTCTATTTTCTATATTCTACCCAATTTTATTACACTTCAGCTCTGAGACACATATGCATAACGCCTATTATTTCCTCTTTCTCTCTCCCTCCTAAATTTCCATTTGAACTATTTCAACAAACTAAAAAGTATAGAGAATAATAAACACCCAAGTACTGCCACATGACTTAAAACTAGATTAAAACACTTTTACTTATGTTGGATTATTTCCCTAAGTAATTTGTGGAATAAGATTATGAATACGATGTGTGAATCATTTATAATGTCTGTCATGCGCATTATTATCCAAAGTGGCTGTGACATTGGGACAGTAGCGCATGCTTGATATTATAATCCATGACATTTTGTGTATTACGGCTAAGAAGAGAGGATCTATACATTTGGCACAAAATGGCACCTGAAGTTTGGCTTAGTTTGCATGTCTCCAACCTGGTAGGTATGAACATTTTTCCATTGGTTTTTGCTGTTTGGAATTCTCATGAAGATTATTTGCTCATGTCTTTGGCATACTTATTCATGGATGCTTGTTTTGTTAACATATACTAGTAATAATGCTCTTCCTGTTTGATTCATTTATTTTCCTTATTTTTATCATCTTCTTTTGTTATTTTTTATTACAAGTAAAAATGTTTTAAACATTTGTACACATTTTATCCTATTTGTCTTTGCTACTGAGTCTGTTGCCTCAAATTTTATTATGATACATATCTGAAATATCTGATTTAATGTAAAAAAATAACTCCTTACCCCTGGCTGATGTTCAGTGGTTAGAGTGTTGGCCCGAAAACCAAAGGGTCACAGGTTCCATTCCCAGTAAAGGGAACATACCTGGGTTGTAGGTTTCATACTTGCTCCCAGTTGGGGTGTGTGCAGGAAGCAACCAATCTATGTGTCTCTCTCACATCGATGTTCCTCTCTCCTTTTCTCTCTCTCCTCTCTCTCTCTCTCTCTCTCCCCCTCCCTCTCGTCTACTCTCTCTAAAAATCCATGGAAGGCCTGGGGGGGTAACAGGTGCAGAGTGGAGGGGTCAGTGGGGAAAATAGGAGACATCTATAATACTTGCAACAATAAATATAGAATTTTAAAAATCAATGGAAAATAAAAAAACAAAACTCTTTAATCAACCTAGATTTTATGACAATGCTGGGTGTGGGTAAACTTAATATTTCCCAAGTGTTATCTGGCTGTCAGAAGACTGTTTATTATAATATTATTTATTATTCTGTTGTTTTGAAATAATTTACTGATGTTTTATTCACAGTTGGGCCTAACTCTGAAGTCTGTATTTTACTGAATAAAAAAGAATGTTATATTCGTGACTCTATACTATCAGACTTATTGCTTTTCCAATAATTCTGTGTTGGAGTTGGACTACTACTTCTTTTCTAGAACATTAAAAAAAAAATCTCTAGTCCTTTTAGTTTTCCAATAAATTTTAAAATCATAGGGTCAAATTTTAAGACTATGTTCAGTTTGATGGCATTTTGATTAGAATTGATTTACACTAGCAAACTAAGCCGGGAGAATACAAATGATTACAGTGAAGGAACATAAGATCTCTGGAAAGGAGAGTTGGATTGATTATTTACCAAGGAGAATCCTATATAATAAAAGGGTAATATAAAAATCGACCGAATGGCAGAATGACCGTTCGCTATGATGTGCACTGACCACCAGGAGGTAGATGCTCAACGCAGGAGCTGCCCTCTGGTGGTCAGTGGCTCCCACCCACAAGCCGGACTGATGGCTGGGAAGCGCAGCAGCAGTGCTAAGGATGTCTGACTGCAGCTTAGGCCTTCTCCCTGCAGCATTAGGGTATTAAGCCTTCAGTCGGACATCCCCCGAGGGCTCTCAGACCGCAAGAGGGTGCAGGCCAGGCTGAGGGACCCCCACCTCCCCCAGTGCATGAATCTCGTGTAATAAGCCTCTAGTATGTTATAAGCTGACACAGAACAAAAAACAATCTTTAAGCAGGTGAAAGGACACTGAATAGCTAGTAAATCGATAAACACCTGTCCTCAAATTTCTCCTAAAGATCTGGCAAGACAGAGTGCAACTGAGTTTCACAGGTAAGGTTATCTTCCTGATTCTGTGAGTTTCAAGATTTCCTAAATATATTCTCTCTCCCTGAGCAACTTGATGACAATGAGAACAGGGACCACCGGCCAGGCGCTGAGCTAATACTTAACATGCATCATCACATTTAACCCTCCAACAACCCTGTGAGTCGGCACCAATTCCCAGGACTGAGATGAGAGAAGAGGGCAGGAGGGGCCCTTCCCGGGAGAGTTCTTACCCGTTTGGCCACAGAGACCTCTTGCTGTTCTTCCCATCTCTTCTGTTCCGCTCTGACACGTGCTTTATACTCTGCAAGCTCAGGCAGTTCTTCCAGCCATCGATGGCGAGCATTTTGCACAGCTGTTTCTACCTGCAGGATATTTCGAGAGAAAGAGGTAAAAGGAGGTATAAAATTTCAAAAGGATCCCATTTGCAAATGGCAACTATGATGGCATGTGTATGTTACACTGCACTGTACTACATCACAGTTATAACTGACTTCAAGTACCTCCCCTTACCCCAAACAGTGGAGTCTAATCCATCTGTTCCCATACCGACCCATGCAAATGCCACAATAGGAAGTGAGGGCCTAGAAATGTTTGATGGCCAGTACTACTTTAGAAAGCTCTATACAAAGTACCAATTGCCATTTCCCTATGTATCTTGGGAAAAGGAGAAGGCAGGCAGGAGGGCTGCTTGGTGCCAGCTGCCGTCCAATCAGTACACCTACCCCCTCTCAGTCCTCACGCCCTACACACACACACACACACACACACACACACATGCATTCACACACATGTATGCAAGCACCAATGCAGTCAAGAGTGAGTTTGTGACTAAAGAGTAAGGGTAATACATCAATTCAGGCAAAAATCTAAGACTTGATGAATTATAAGGCTAATCTGCTTATAAATCTATTACAAGATCATTTACTAAATAATCATTCCTTATTCTCTTGTTTTGAAATACATAGATACACACATACATACTATATCCACACATACACACCAAAGTGCAGCTGATATAAGAGGCTATATTCCTCACTAAAATGTCAAATACAGTTACAGGTAAATTCCAAAGAGTTAAAAATATGGGGAAAAGATAAAGTACCTGTAGAAATTTATATTCCTTACAAAGTTAGTATGAACAATTCCCTTGCTACTATACTATGCTATTTGCTTTTCCTCACAAGAGCTATACTTGAGCTTGATCTATCACTGAACCCTTAAACATGTCTCTTTGTTGACAGAATATTTTCTTGCTTTGTTCAAGTCTTACGGCAAACATTTCAGAAAATTATAACTGATGGAAGATATACTTGATACCATTACGTACATTTTCCTATGTTTCCAGACTTTAAGGATGCCCTGCAACATCATGTAGAACAATTTAACAAGTAGGCAGAATTTTCAAGTGTTTAGCAAAAGCTGAGTATATTTTTCAAAATGTTACTTCAGGTTATTATCTTAAGACATTTAATAATAGTTTTAAATAATAAATACACAATAAATAATCCTATCTAATAAAAGAGAAACATGGTAATTGGCGTACGACCGCTACCCTTCCCATTGGCTAATCAGCGAGATATGCAAATTAACTGCCAGCCAAGATGGCGGCCGGCAGCCAGGCAGCTTGAAACTAACATGAGGCTTGCTTGCTTCAGTGACGGAGGACTACAATGTTCCCCGCCTGCCTAGCTGGCCTCTGAGCCTGCAGTCTGAAACATTGTAACAAATATAGAAGCTAAACAAAACCCCAGAAACCAGCTTTCAGTGAGCCAGGATCTCAGAGGTGGAGTTGATACAGTGTCTCGACTATAGAACCCAGCAGAGGCCTCAGAGCTGGAGCCAGAGCTAAAGCTGGCCCAGAATAAAAAAAATACAAAAAATAAAGAGCAGTTGGGAGCTTCAGTCACCCGCGAGCCTGAAAACAGCCCTCAGCCCCTCACCCAGACTGGCCAGGCACCCCAGTGGGGACCCCCACCCTGAAGGGTCTGTGACCAGCTGCAAACAGCCATCATCCCCTCACCCAGCCTGGCCAGGCACCCCAGTGGGGACCCCCACCCTGATCCAGGACACCCTTCAGGGCAAACCAGCCAGCCCCACCCATGCACCAGGCCTCTATCCTATATAGTAAAAGGGTAATATGCCTCCGAGCACCGGGATCAGCGTGACAGGGGGCAGCGCCCAAACCCCCTGATCGCTCTGCGGCTCTGTGTGTGACAGGGTGTGGCGCCCCAACCCCCCCCCCCCCACGGGCCCTGCTCTGTGTGTGACGGGGTAGAGCCATAACCTCCCCATCGGCCCTGCCCTGAGTGTGAGAGTGGCGGCGCCCCAACCCCCTGATCGGCCCTGCTCTGTGGGTGATAGAAGGCGGCACCCCAACCCCCGCTCCCCCCACGGGCCCTGCTCTGCGTGTGATGGGATAGAACCATAACCTCCCCATCAACCCTGCCCTGAGTGTGACAGTGGCGGCGCCCCAACCCCCTGATCGGCCCTGCTCTGTGGGTGATAGAGGGCGGTGCCTCAACCCCCTGATCCACCCTGCTCTGTGACAGGGGGTGGGGCCCCAACTCCCCTATCGGCCCTACTCTGTGAGTGACAGGGGGGAGCTCCTCAACCCCCTGATGGGCCCTGCTCTGTGCGTAACAGGGGGGAGCTCCCCAACCCCCGATCAACCCTGCTCTGTGCGTGACAGGGGGGAGCTCCCCAACCCCCTAATGGGCCCTGCTCTGTGCATGACAGGGGGGAGCTCCCCAACCCCCCTGATGGGCCCTGCTCTGTGCGTGACAGGGGGCAGCGCCCCAACCCCCTGATCGGCCCTGCTCTGTGCGTGACAGGCGGTGGCACCGCAACCTCCCCATCAACCCTGCCTTGAGTGTGACAGGGGGCGGTGCCCCAACCCCCCAATTGGCCCTACCCTGAGCGTGACTGAGGGTGGCATTGCAACCTCCCAATCCACCCTGCTCTGTGCATGACAGGGGGCGGCGCCCCAACTCCCCAATCGGCCCTGCTCTGAGCCCGACCAGGGGCTGCCCCTAGGGATTGGGCCTGCCCTCTGCCACCCAGGAGAAGGCCTAAGCCAGCAGGTCGTTATCTCCCGAGGGGTCCCAGACTGCGAGAGGGCACAGGCCAGGCTGAGCGACCCCCCTCCCCGCCCCCAGTGCACAAATTTTTGTGCACCGGGCCTCTAGTATTATATAAAGGTTCCAGGAACTTCTAAGGTCTAGAAACCCTATCATATGGTACGTGAGGTCAAAACCTCTCTGAAAACAATTGAATTCAGACATTCTCCATCTTTTTTACTCTTGTTCTCTTGCGTTGAAACAGTATCGTTCTCTGGGCAACACGCTATGTGGTGGTGTCGCTGCTCTCACGGCCGATGGAATATGTGCTAGAGTAGATGTTTTTGAAAAATTTCTTATGTAAAGGTAGCCCGAGACCAAAACATTCAAGAAGTGCTGTTATTGATAAAACACACAGCTCATCTTTATTCTGTGCACACAGAGCTGTACTTTTCTCGGTGGGACAGTTCTTGGAAATGAAGTGACAAGCCCATTAAAAGTGAAACAGCTTTCTGGGTGTGTCCCAGGGGAGGTAAGGGCACCACCTTGGGGCAGAGGATGGGATTTACAGACCACGTCCCTGCTCAACTCCACAAGTCTCAACACAAACACTGTCGCTTTAAGTTTGCTTATCTACAGCTACGTTGGTGGAATGTTTTCTATACAGGTAGACAGGAAAGGTTCGTAATTAAATTGTGTTTAATTCAGCTGTAAAACCACCGTCTTTAAACTCAACTACCTGAATGCTCAGAGTAATCTCAGAGGAGCAAACATTTTGTCAACGGAAAGAACATACAGAAACGTTGAGGGGCAACAGTTTTTATAACAGAAACATAATGAAGTTAATTTTAGGAACCGCATAGGAGTCCTCTACCCTAGAATGCACAAACATTTTAAAGTATAAAGTTCTGAACCAGTGCAATGATAGCATTTTATAGGTTTTTGCTAAAAGACAAGCAGTTCCAATCATTTACCTGTTTGGCAATGTTTTCACAATATTTGAGTTCCAATTCAACCTCGAGTTTCTTCAAGGCTGCCTTGATAGCTCTTTCCTTTTCCTGCTCTAGATCCTGCTGGGCCCCCTGCTCCTGTCCTTCTGCCACCATTGCCATCTCTTTCTGGGAAACAGCATCTTTGGCGGCTACCTGGTCCGTCTGGCTGTAACAGTCAGAGGTTGTCTTTTTCATTGCCTTTGCAGTTTGAGCCAGCTTAGCCTGCCACTCCTTTTCAATCTGTTGAAAAAGTTCTTCTTTCATCTGTTTTCAAAAGAAAAATCGTATGAGAAGGAAAATATTCAAATCATTATTAGTGAAAACTAGGATAGCCAAAAAGACAGCCACAGCTGTGTTTGAAAACCATCTAGACATTGTTGTGATAATTACATGAGGTTTGGAAATAAAGTCTGTGGAAATATGTTCTCAAGTAATTCCTGAAAATTACTCTTTGACCTTATCTACGTGACATAAATCACATGGAAAATTTAAGTATGTCGTGTAAGGTCAGGCTTTCTTGCTCTCAAGATGCAACCTGCTGGAGGCTTCGGCATTGCCGATACCAAGATGACATGACAGGAAGAAAGGAACGGGGAGAAATGGAGAGAGGAAGAGGGAGAGAAGGAGAGAGGAAGAGATGGAGAGAGGGAGGGAGAAGGGGAGGAGATGCGAGGGGGGAGAAGGGAGGGAAGGAGAAAGGAAGGGAAAAACTTTTGCTATTAATATGTGTTTCCCATAAACATAAGGCTTTCCACAAAGCAGACACTCTGCACGTCTAATTAATGAACCTAATTTCAGTCAGTTGAACGGTGTCCACCTGGCCAGCAGCCACAAGGACCAGAGTAGCACAGACTCAGGTGCCTTGTCCTTGACAGCCTACAAGTCTCACCAGACTGTCAGCTTGCACGCAAGCTGTTCCAAGCATGGCACCTGCCCCCTCTCCTCTCCTAGGTAAGTCCCGGCCTAACCCTGGCCGAGGGCGGAAACATTCCTGCCGTGGGGTATTCTCCACGTGTAAGTAATAAAGGCTACATCCTTCCTCTCTGGTCCCCCGTGTGGTTTTTTTGACTATCAAAGGACGGTGTGGCACTCCTGGGATTGGAGCTCTTCTGTCACACTGGTTGTCTGGGTCTTTTCTGGTTCACAGCTGACCTAGCCTAGTTCTGTCTTAAATGCCATCTGATTCCTCCCCACCACTGGCACATGCCGACTAGATGATCTCTATGTCTGTTCAGTGCTCTGTGATTTTGGAAAATCTCCAGTGACCAAGGGACCCATTTCTTCACAATCAGGTCATGGGGACTTGCAGCTGCACCACATAGGTGAGTAAGTTGTCTGGTGCTGCATCACAAAACACTGGTATTATTGTTTTGTCTGATTGTTTGACTATAGAAGAAATCCTCAAATTTTCCTCTCTGTGTATGGCTATCCCTCAGGAGATTTTCCCATTTGTACCTGCATTTCCTTTTGAACCACAGCAGAAAATTGCTACCAATTTTCTCTGTTTGTGGGTATATAAGTTAACTTTGCTACCTCATAAACCAGCTAAAATTTAGTGATTTAAAACAACAAGCCTCTCTTATTTTTCATGATTCTGTGGGTCAGCCAGGGCTTGATTCTGATCTAAGCCAATACAGCTGGTCTCTGCAGGCGACTGGGGCTACATGGTCTAAGCTGGCCTCACTCACATGTCTGGTAGTTAGTGTGATGTCTGCAAGGGCAATGGTGATGACTTGATCACATGTGTCATCATCCAACAGATTATCCCAGATCATTCACATGGTGGTGGCCACAGGGTTCCTAAGAGCACCAAGCTTCCAAAAGCCTCAATGCATCAATGCTTCCCAATGGCCAGTCAGTCATTCCAGGTCAAATTCAAGGATGAGAAAGAGTCTCTGCCTCTGATTGAGAAGAGCCACAATATCACTCTGCAAGGGGGCATGCATTCAGGGGTAGGAAGAAGGTCTGGCCATTTCTGCAATTCACCACAGTGAAGAAGACCTTGTTCCCTCTCTTCATAGAGGAAAAATAGTAGATTTATTGGGTATAGGGATCCGCCATCTGAAGATATTATAGAAATATCTATTCCGAAAGTTGTACCACTAAAGGGAAAGAAATATTTGGATAGTTTTAAAGCACTTAAACTTGTTTTGCATGGCTCAAACTGCAAAAATCCCTCTAACTTGTAAGGACTGACTTAACATGTATTACAACTAAACTAGAGGCCCAGCGCGCGATTGATATTGCACAAAGAGGTGCCCCCCCTCCCGCCGTGCGAGGAGGCACCCCGCGGGTGGCCGGGACCCGTGCCTGACTTCTGCCCCAGGCCCCCCAGTCCCCCTGCCTGTGTCCGCTCAGGGCCACTGGAGCCACCACCCTGGCTCGGGCAGGCTCCCCTGTCTCTGTCTCCATCTCCGTCTCTGCTCCGGGCCTCACCTGCACACGCAACCTCCTCCTGTCCAGTGTGACCCGTTACGGCGTCCCGGCCTAATTTGCATATTACCTCTTTATAGATAGATATAGATATAGATATAGATATAGATATAGATATAGATATAGATATAGATTCAGATATATGAGCCTTAATGTGTACAGGTATGGCATTATGAATGGGACTATTGAACATCTCTGCCTTGTCTATGTGTCTGAAGGGTTCTGTGTGCATGACTTTTTTCCCCTTTCTCTGAACAAGCCAGGTTAACAGGAGGAAAGTTCTGTGTCAATAAAAGTTTTAGAACTTGGACTTCAGCTCCTACTTAACCCCCAGCTGGACTCAATAACTGTTTCAGAACACAGCACATATGAAACATATGAAACTTTGGAATACTGGTTTTGACTATCTTATAAATTCTGTATCCAGACTAAGTCCCTGACCTGAAGCTCAGCCATAGGAAATATGGCTTATGCCCAGCAGAGAAGGGCTACCCAAAAAGTTACTTACTTTTTTCCAGAGTCTAATATCATTCTTCCATTGTATGAGTGTGAAATATATCATAGGCCCTAGCTGGTTTGGCTCAGTGGATAGAGCGTCAGCCCGTGGACTGAAGGGTCCCAGGTTCAATTCCAGTCAAGGGCACATGCCCAAGTTGTGGGCTCGATCCCCAGTAGGGGGCGTGCAGGAGGCAGCCGATCAATGATTCTCTTTCATCACTGATGTTTCTATCTCTCTCTCTCTCCCTCTCCCTTCCTCTCTGAAATCAATAAAAATATATTAAAATATATGTATATACACACATATATATGAATATATATAATAGAAAAACAGTTTGGTATATCTTTACCTACCTCTAGAGGATACGAAATAATTAAAGTCTCTTAAATTTCAAGAAATGCTGTTCTGACTGGCTTAGAAAGACTCCTAAGCCATATAAAGGATATATAGAGAGAGAGGAAGGAATTAAACTTTTCATGCTCTAAGTACAGTGGCCCTTTAAGTGTGTGTGGGGTTGTAACTACAAAGGGCCAGATAGCACAAGGGACTTTTTTAGGATGATTAAACTGCTCTGTATCCTGATCAATCTACATGTGTTAAAATGTGTAGAACGGTATACCAAATTTAAAAATGAGTCAATTATACTGTAGGACAATTATTCAATTTTAAAGATAAAAAATTAACCTGTAAGTGTCTTCAGAAGGGCCAAATAACAGTTTTGACTTTTCTTCCTGCCCCAGTGCAAGCACTCAAGAGCCAAAGTACCAATCTGCAGCAGCTATAAATTGCAACTGGCCAATTATATGAGGTCCAATTTTACAGCCAAATTGATTCCTTTTTTTTAAATCCTCACCTGAGAGTATGTCTTCATTGATTTTAGAGAGGAAAGGAGAGAGAGAGAGAGAGAGAGAGAGAGAGAGAGAGAGATCAATTAGTTGCCTCCTGCACTCACCCTGACTGGGGTTCGAACCTGCAACCTAAACATGTGCCCTGACCAGGGATGGAACCCGCAACCTTTTGTTGTATGGAACAACACTCCAACCAACTGAGCCACCTGGCCAGGGCCAAATTGATTCTTTTTAAAGTACCAGAAAATATATTCCTGAAAAGAATTACTTCTTTGAGAGAATTGATCTTATGCTCTTGCCATTGATCATATATATGTATGTGTGTATGTATATATGTATGTATATATATATATATATATATATATATATATAGAAAGAATAAAAAAAGAATCACACTAGAGATCTATTTTAATTTTTATAACATTACTAAAAGCTAAGTTTTTAACTTCTAGGTAATTTAAGATCCCTTCTAACTTTTACACTTCCAGTACTAACTTACACAGCTCCCTCTAGAATTACACATGACACGTTTTTTATGTTTTTATTAATCTACTCAAAAGTAACCAAAATATTTGAGTTCCTCACCTGCTCTTTACTATTCTTTTTAAGTCTGTGGTAGCAAGGCCTTGCTTTAATGTGACTTATTCAAAAGCTTCTGTTTAGAACATTTACTCAGGCCTTTAAAAATATTTTCTAATCTAGATGCAGGTGGCTTTCAAACTGTGGTCTGTACCTGATCCAAAGTGGGAGTGAGAATTGTGTCTGGATGAGACTCTGAGGACAGGGAAGAAAAGAAGAGGTGCCCCTCTTTCCACGCGATCGGACTCTGGACACTCAGCAATGGCCGCTTGGAAGAGCCAGGGAGGAGCAGAGCACACGGTAGCCCCTCCCATTTCCCTGAGGCCACACTGGCACTGACCTTTCTCTCCACAGCCTCCATGCCACCCCCTTCCCTGTCATGAAAACCCAAATTCAAGTGACCACCGTGCCCCCTCCAGAAGGCAACAATGCTCGGACACTGGCGGAGAAATGGGCCGGAGCAAAATGCCCCTGAAGGAATACTCTGTACCGGGCTCAGAGGACTGGGTAGGGTCGCCTGAGCAGCCCACAAGCAAATGCAAAATGAGGATCCCGGGTTTCAGACTCAAAGTGACTCAGGTCCACTCCTATTTTCAGAACTCTTTTTGTCTCTTAGGAAAAGATCGATACAGAAGAATGACTTTCTCCTATATGTAGGCCAGTTTCTACTAAGGTCTTAAAAATCATCTCAACACTTAAAAGTATGATGTGACCTATATTAGTGTGAAATCGCCAAAAGAGACATCCACGTATGCCTTCTCCCCTGCACAGGAGAACAAGTGTACTGGTTTCAATGAAACAGTGAGGCCGGGGAAATCAACTGAAGGAAACATGGTATTAACTTGTGCTGTACCTTCTCCTGCATCTGCTGCTCCTTTTCGATGGTCTTCCTGAGAGTTGATTCTAGGTCATCCTTCTCTCTGCACACTTCCAGGTAACACTCCTGCACAGCGGCCATCTCCTTATTCATCTTATCCAGTTCAGACCTTGGATACACAAAACCAGCAGCTAAATGACCACAAAAAAAAATACAAGGGCTGCAGCACAATGTTCTCTAAAATAGGAAATAGCTGTTGTCTTCCAGCTTCGAAGGCAGCTAAACTGTTTTATTCTCACCTAAGTTGCAAGCGAGTCCCCTCATAGACCTCAAAGAGCTGCTGCTTCTCCACAGCATGCTTCGCTAACAGGCTCTCGCGAATCTGGGCTTTCACGGCTTCATGGTGCTGCTGGTAAGTCCTCTCACACCTGCGAACAAGGCGGCCAGCGGAACCTAAGGCAGTGCCCAGCTTCACAAGAAACCCCAAGTCCACTGGTTTCCCTTCCTCCCTTTCCCCGACTCTTCTCTAATGCACATGATAATTAAGGTCAGATTGGTTGTCCCCAACCAAAAATAGTAATGATTAATTTCACTGTATCACAAGAATCTTCAAATTTTCTTTCCTCAAATGTTTCTAGAAAAAGAATTAGTAACTTGGATTGCGGATGTCCTTCACACAGAGAGAACAGTCTGTGTTGAGGACTTGTTTATAAAAAATGAATTGAAATAACAGGGTATGTGTGGTTCCTAAATTGCAAGTCATCTACATTAAACACAAATACTTAGTAGAACCAAACTCACAAGTAAGTTATGTTCCAAAAGTCCGTTTCCAAGTTTATGATTTGGTATTTGGAAGACATACCCTTTCACAGATCTCTTCCTTATATAGAGTAGCCTTTAAAACATCATTACGCTATCCTATTTCAATGAACCACCATTTGACGGTGCTATAGAACCCAACACACCACCTAACATCACTTCTATGGAAAATGGGTTCCAAATTCTAATTTGAGAAACCAGGGACTCGTCTTCTCCAAGCTAAGGTCTCAATAGGGAGGGATCACTCCATCATTTCTCTCGAATCTTTTTTTTGGGGGGGTGGGGGTGGGGGGGTAGGAGGGGAGGAAGATGAGAGGAAAGCAAATGGGGAGGGTGTCCAGGAGGCAGGCATTATATATACTTTATAGACTTTACCTATCAATAGTTTCTTGTTTATCACGGTCAAAATCTTGTACCATTTGTCTCATTTGATTACATAACTCCTGATTTGTATTTCTCAGTTTTTCTTCCATTTCTTTTAGTGCCTACATATAAAAGAATAAAGTGTTTGTTGGAAATAAACATCATTTTCAATGATTAACCTCATTTTTAAACATCCTCTGTACTTTATCTCTACCCTGTAACATTATCTGACATAGCATTTTCATAATTCCACAAAAGTCTCTTCATGCTTTGATAAGAGTACAGAATCATTTCTTTGACAAGGAGCTTTCTCTAAGGAGTAAAAATTTAAATTTTGTATTTTATTTGAAATAGATGAAATGAAAACATTTAACCAGAGAAGTACTGGCTAATTGATGCCTAAAATAAGTCTTAAAATTAACAGTCTTCAGTAGCCTTTTAAATAAACAAAGTTTTACTTTGTGGTCAAGGGCTGGCTAAGGAGGAAAGAACACCTCTATTAGCCAAGCTACTGTACAGACAGAAAACTGGATTTACACTAACTTACTTTCTAATGAAACTACTGCCCTGTGACCAACACTAATGGGAAATAACTAGAATCCTCAATCACCTACTAATATCCTTGTCTACTAACCCACATTGCCTCCGTATTTTTGCATTTAATGAGGCCATGGAAATTCTCACAAAATATTTTTAAAATTTTTAATTACCTGATTTTGTTGTTGCAAAACTTGAATTTCATTTTCAAGTCGCAGAATATCATCTTTGACAATCAATTCAGAAGTAGAAGAGGGATCTGTTTTAGTCTAAATGTTTAAAAAAAAAGTCAAACGTTTTTCAGGTTTTTAAAAAAGTCTAAGTACTTATCTATCTATATAAAAAGCTAATATGCAAAGTGTCCCCTCAGGAGTTCGACCGGGAGACTGGGAGTTCAATCTCTCGCTACGATGTGCGCTGACCACCAGGGGGCGATGAGGAACATGGCAGGCAACCAGTGGCGGGGCGCTGAGGGAGCAAGGGAAGGAGGAGGTAGGTAGGTGAGGAGGTGGGGGGGGGGGGGCATGGAACCACGCAGGATGGCACTCGGGTGTCGAGGGAAGGAGGAGGCGGGTAGGTGGGGAGGCGGGGAACCTGATCAGCCCTGATCGCTGGCCAGGCCTAGGGACCCTACCCGTGCACGAATTTCGTGCACCGGGTCTCTAGTTTTGAAATAATGTCATACAAAGAAATTGCAGAAACTGTACAAATGATTTCCATATACCTTTTACCATGTCCCCAAATATAACCACAGTACAATGATCAAAACCAGGACATTGACTAGGGCACAATACTATTAACTAATCTACAAAATTTTCTGATTTTCCTCTAATGTCCTTTTCTGGCCCAGGATCCAATCTATGATCCCCACTGCACTTACGTAGTTGTCACATCTCATCGGTCTCCTCCAGTCTAGGACAGCTCCTCCGTCTCTGACCTTCAAACTCCTGATATTTTTGAGTACTAACCAATTATTTTGTAGCATGGCCCGCCATTTTTGTTTTTTTTCTGATGTTACTTCATTAGTAAATTCAGGTTATGCATTTTTGGCATGAATGCCACAGCAATGATGCGTATGCTTTTCAGGGGAGACACGATACCAATATGTCTCATCACTGGTGATGATCAATTGATCAAGGGAGTGTCTGCAAGTACCTTCACTGAAAAGTTACTATTTTTCCACTTAGAATTAATAATAAGTACTTTATAAGGAGATACTTCGAGACTATGCAAATATTTTATTTTTCATCATACTTTCATCCATTAAATTTAGCATTTATTTATATAACCAGTTTTAACTCACAGATACATATTTTACTCAATAGGTACAATTTTAAGGCTTATGATAGGCTTTAGCAAATTTTTTCCAGAAAGTTTGTACAAATGTATACTCTCATGACTTTGTCCAACTCTCTTTACCTCCAATGGCAGTGACTATCTTTAAATAATGGTTGTTTTGATGGGGGAAAGGTTATCTAACAATGGCTTCCATTGGCATTCTTTGTATTGCCATCAGAGTGGAACCTCTTACATCCCTTCATTGTTCATTTGTTTTACATCTTTCCAAGTTTGTCTCTTTACATGACTGCATGTTTTCTGCTCACCATCTAAATGTCTTCTGTATTTATTTTTGAGTTCTTTTTCTAATATTTTTTAAATGATTTCAGAAAAGAAGGGAGAGGGAGAGACAGAACCATCGATGAGAAAGAAACATTGATTGGCTGCTCCTGCACTGGCAATCAAGCCTGCAACCCAGGCGTGTGCCCTGACCGGGAATGGAACTGGCGACCTCCTGGTGTATGGAATGACGCTCAACCAACTGAGCCACACCAGCCAGGCTATTTATGACTTTTTTATTCACTGAGGGGTACAAGGTTGGGAAAAAAAATAAAACCTACATTATTAGGCTTGTTGGTTTATGTATTTACCTGAACTCTGAGCTCTCTTACACAATGCTTAAAAAATATCATGTACCCATCTACACGATGGAATACTATGCTGCTATAAAAAAAGAAGGAATTCTTACCATTTGCAACAGCATGGAAGGAACTGGAGAACATTATGCTAAGTGAAATAAGCCAGTCAATGAAAGAAAAATACCACATAATCTCACTCATTTATGGATAATAAAGACCATTATAAAGTGATGAACAAAAATAGATACAGAGGCAGAGCAACATCGAACAGACTGTCAAACTACATCAGGAAGGTCGGGGAGGGTTGGGGAAGGGGGCGTAAGAGATCAACCGAAGGAGTTGTATGCATGCATATAAGCATAACCAATGGACACAAGACACTGGGGGATAGGGGAGACCACGGGAAGGTCAGGGGAGAAAAAACAAAGGAGACATATATAATACTCTTTGTAATACTTTAAGCAATAAAACAAAATTTTTTTAAAAAATATCATGTACCAAGGTTCATTCTACTCATTGGGGAGGGGAAGGTATGTATATCTCATTCCTAGGTGGGGTGACAAAACACCAAGGCTTTGGTTCAGTCTTCCAATTCACAGAGCCTTCACTTTCAGAGGGAAGCTGCTCAGTTGCTGACTTTCCCCTTTTCACTTGCCATCATTTCCCAGAAGCCATTTCTCTACCCCAGTTGGCAGAGAAAGTAGCTAAGACTGCTTATTCTGTTAACTTCTCTCCAGATTTGGGGATACTAATGACACTTAAAAAGATCTCTGGCCGAAACCGGTTTGGCTCAGTGGATAGAGCGTCGGCCTGCGGACTGAAAGGTCCCGGGTTCGATTCCGGTCAAGGGCATGTACCTGGGTTGCGGGCACATCCCCAGTGGGAGATGTGCAGGGGGCAGCTGATCGATGTTTCTCTCTCATCGATGTTTCTAACTTTCTATCTCTTTCCCTTCCTCTCTGTGAAAAATCAATAAAATATATAAAAAAAAAAAAAAAAAAAAAAGATCTCTGACTCAGGAGAATGGCTTTCAATTTTTTAACCTGGCCTCCACTTTTTTTTTTTACCCTCACCCAAAATACGTTTATTTTTTTATTGATTTGAGAGAGAGAAACATCGACATGAGAAAGAAACATCAATCTGTTGCCTCCTGAATGTACCCAAACCAGGGAATGAACCCACAACCTGAGTTATGTGCCCTGACCAGGAATCGAACCCACATCCTTTTGTTGTATGGGGAGGATGCTCAACCAACCAAGCTACCCAGCCAAGGCTGGCGCCTACTTTTTAAAGTTTTGATATTCATTTGTGCTTCCTTCCCCACTGGTAAGTTTTTATTACTAGAAATAGAATAAGCAGATATACTAAAAAAAAAAATTCTTTCATAGCTATTACTCAGTTTTGACCTATTTTCACACTGCAGGCACACAGGGCCTAGATACCTGTACTTGTCAGCACAAAACCCTTACAAACATCTTGAAAAAGAGAAGGACCACATAAATGGCACAATAAAATCTCTTTCTAAGGGTGGAATTCTGAAGACATTATATTCAAGAAAACAAGAACTACAATATTACACCAACTCTCGTACTATCTTCCTAATTCCTAAAAGATTCTAACGAGGAACCTTCTAGGTTGGCTATCGAACACTGCCTATCAAATACCTTGGAATCAAAGTACGGCTTTCACCACAACATGCGGTGAGGTAACAGTCTCTATTGAGTGTCAGGCACAGAAAGGCCTCTATGTTTTACGTATTATGCTTACAGAATGTTAAGTGCAGGTGCAGACCCTGACTGTTAGTGAGGAGTCTGGTTTCCTAAGGCCTTGACCACATTCTACCTTAACAGCCCAGTTTTCAACTGGAATGATCAGCAAAGTATCGGATCCATTCCCAATCATTACACAGTGCTATGGATGGGCAGACTCCTAACGTTCATCACATATTATCCTAGGAATGCCAGAAAACAGCACCGCTTTTGCGGTAAAAAAAAAGGAACTCTTGCCTTTTGCAACAGCATGGATGGATCTGGAGAGCATTATGCTAAGTGAAATAAGCCAGTCAGAGAAAGATAAATACCACATGATCTCACTCATTTGTGGATTATAGAGAACAACATAGACTGATGAAAAGGGACAGACTCAAAGACTGAGAAACAGCAATCAGGCTATCAATCCCCAGAAGGAAAGTAGGGGAGGGCGGGGGTAAGGGGAAGAGATTAACCGAAGGACTTGTATACATGTATATAAGCCATACCAATGGACATGGACAACAGGGGGATGGGAGCATGAGTGTGTGTGGGGGGGAGGTTGGGGGTTAATGGGGGGGATGAGGACACATTTGTAATACCTTAACTAATAATAAAAAAAAAAAAAAAAAAAAAAGAAAACAGCACCGCTTTAGATAGTCATATGATTGGAAAGCAAAATACTGATTCTCTATCATAATATTAATTTGTTCTGCATGAGGGATATAAACTAACATAAAATGTACTACAAGGTATGTATAATGCAATAAATATATCAATACCTTTATAATGTTCATTTAAAAAATGCCAAATAAGACTGCATACGTAGCCCTGGCCAGGTAGGCTCAGTTGGTTAGAGCACTGTCCTGATACACCAAGGTTGTGAGTTCAATCCCCGCATGTGGGGTATTTTGTCACCCTGCACATACAAAAATCAACCAATAAATGCATAAGTAAGTGGAACAACAAATTAATCTCTCTCTCTCTCTCTCTCTCTCTCTCTTAAATCAAGAAATTTTTTAAAAAAATTTAAAGACTACATACATAAATATTTTTGCTGGCTTTCTTAATTCTTACAAAAGCTTTAAGGAGAGAATTTTGATGGCCTAATTATCTTTAAAAACACATCCACACAAGTTTAAATTGGTGTGTTATTTCTCGTAACATCCCTACAGCAAGCAAAGGAATCCAACATTATATCCCTTCTTTCTGGAAATCAATGAGACACCTAAATGGTTTTGGCCTCATTAAAGATTTCAGAAAGACTGAGCTTACACAATATGGATTCTATTCCCATGCCCTCCTCGCTCCAGTTACACCAGCTTATTTGCTACATTCTTTTATTTACTTCTGTTCCAGGCTGAAATGTCCCTTCCCACCTGGCTCTCCTCGATTTATCCTTCAGGACAGAGACCCAGCATGGCCTCCTCAAAGACTTGGCTAGGCTGCCTCACCACCCTCCACCCCTCCAAGCCCCCACCAAGCCCAGGAAGTCATTCCTTCTCCTGGCACTTTGTGACCAGTACCACCCTTATTACACAGAGTTATAGGTGCCCATCCACTGCAGAGCTGCATTGCTGAATGTGCAGCCACTAACCCATGTGTGCTTATGGGCACTGGTGCTTATGGACCCTGGCCAGGTGGCTGGTCCACACTGAAATGTACAGTTAAGTCAAAAATACAGTTTTCAGGGACTTAGCACAGACACAAAAAAATGCAGACCACCTTATAACAATTTTATGCTGGCTAATATTGAGAATATTTTGTATATGTTGGGTTAAATAAAATATATTAATAAAATTAACTTCACTTATTACTTTTACTTTAAGGGGAGTACTAGATTTTAAGTTACATATGTGACTCTACTGTATTTCTCTTGGACAGTGCTATTCTAGATTCAAAGTTCCTTTAGGAAATGGCCATTGTTTCTTTTATCATTGAATCCCACAAGACCTTGCACAAAGCACCTTTAAAAAATAAGTTTACTGCCGAAACCGGTTTGGCTCAGTGGATAGAGTGTCGGCCTGCGGACTGAAAGGTCCCAGGTTCGATTCCGGTCAAGGGCATGTACCTGGGTTGTGGGCACATCCCCAGTAGGAGATGTGCAGGAGGCAGCTGATCGATGTTTCTCTCTCATCGATGTTTCTAACTCTCTATCCCTCTCCCTTCCTCTCTGTAAAAAATCAATGAAATATATTTTTAAAAAATAATAATAAGTTTACACTGAATGATTTGTCCTTTTTCCATGTGCCTCCCAACCCTGTTTTCTGACTTTAAAGACTAAATAGAAAACTCTGTTAGAAAAGATGTGGGAAATGAGTGACAAAGGCAAGACTTGAAGGTGTCCATGGGCTAATTAGATGACTAAACTTGAGAGTTTACTTAAAAAAACCACCCACTGGTTAAATTACTGTATCCTCTCCCATTCCCCCATGTAGGAAGTAGATCCTAGATGTTGTATGAATTCAACAAATATTTATTGAAAAAATATGCAGAGAATTATCAACTCATAAGAATTTCCTATATAGTAAGTTGAGGCAGAACAGACATAGCAGCAAGGGCTAAAGTCACACTTAAAAACACACACACACACACACACACACACACACACACACACACACAAAATGCAGCCCTGACTGGGTGGCTCTGTTAGTTGGAATACCACCCACACACCAAAAGGTTTTGGGTTCAATCCCCAGTCAGGGCACATACGGGAGGCAACTGATTGATGTTTCTCTTTCACATTGATGTTTCTCTTCCTTCCTTCCTTCCTTCCTTCCTTCCTTCCTTCCTTCCTTCCTTCCTTCTTTCCTTTCCTTTTCTTTCTCCCTCTCTCTCTCTCTCTCTCTGTCGCTCTCTCTCTCTCTCTCAAAAATCAAAACATATCCTTGGGTGAGGAAAAAAAAAGAAAGAAAAACCGAATGCAGACTGTTAGGAAATGACTATGGCAAAAGAGAAGCTGGACAAAAGGAGTATTCAAAGAGGAGGTAGCCCCCTTCAACTTATTGATCAACTAGACTACAGAGGCAAAGGGAAAGGCTAAAACAGAAAAACGACATAGGCCACAACCACTATCACTGCCACACATGTGAAAATGTACCTGTCTGACCAATGCCACCAGTAATTTCAATATAAAACAAAAAAAAACATAAAGATACCTGAGCTCAAGTTCAGACTCAAAAACAGGTTCCTACTCTCCTAAATGTTAGGATACTCTCACCAGAAAGTGTAAACTAATTCACTCGGATCTAACACAATTTGAGACACCAACTTTCACTCCCATCCTCTTTAAGGAACATATGGAAACAGTTCAAACAGCTTGATTTACAGACACTGGATGTGCCGCGGAGAAGGGGGTCTTTCACATGTGGTCGTTAACACTGAAATCAATGCTGTACTCATCACATATAGTTACTCAGAAGAGGGAACCAGACTGGGCAGGCCTTTAACAGGAAGAACACTATTATTTCTAGAAAATAAATTAGAACCAATTAAATTTCCACAATAATTTAGAACCATAGAACATCCTGCAAACTTTGTGTGAACAGGACTGTTTTAATGAACACAATTCCTAGTTTAATGCATCAGGAGATAAAACAGTACTAACATAGGAAGTAAAGAAAGTTTTCCATCCAGGAGGAAAAGGAACACACCATCTACGTTAATCTTCCTCCTTGCCTTTCCTGTTAGTTGCTAAGTCTCTCCGCCTTGTTTTCCTTTGGGAGTACACATGGGCTTGAACTTGTAAAATGTGAAAAAGGCAGCTGTCCATGGAGGGCAACCCTAAAGATCTCCGTGAGAGCACGACCTTGGGGAAGTAACCTTCACCTATTTGTCATTCGAGTGTTTTAATTTCATTGTGCTTCAAGGTTGACTCTGTCACCTCAGAAGGGTCACAAACTGCTCCAGCTTCCTTCCCTCATCTATAAAGTAAGGAGAGTAACTGAAGATATAAAGGCAGATCAGTGACGCCGACAAAACCTGATTCTGTGCCTCTCCCCCTGTAACACCGTCACTGCATAATTCATTTCCTTATATGGAATGACTTTCATTACAGAAATATGGGTCAGAGAAATGTGATGGACACCATGCTAAGTGGGGAACTTAGCTAGATGTTAGTGCATGGTGGTATGAGCCAATCTTGAGGAAATGCAGATACCGAGTTACATAGGATGGATGCTTCCTTGGATTTGTGATTTAAAAAAAATTATCTAATTGGCATCTCAGGTGCCGAGAGTAACCAGAAATGTATTCCTTTAAGTGGCATTCCCTTCTCTAAATTTTACTTCTAAGAAAGTCAAATGAACCCCTGAAAGACAAAGGCTTAACTTAACTGTGAAAATTGTAAGCATTTTTTTTACTGAGCTCTTTAAAAATGGCGTTTTAGCTCTACAAACTCTACGAACCTGGACCGCGATGCTTTCTACATCCTTCTCCCCTTGCTGTAGGTCTTCGATTTTCTTCCAACAGCCTTTGAGGTCACTCTGCAGCTGAGACACCAGGCGGCGCTTCACGGAGTTGCTGCCCAGCAAACGCTGCACTTCTGCTTTCAGCCTCAGGATCACCTCATCGTTGGAAAGCTCTTTATCTGGGTCTGCTTGCTGGACCATGCTAATGGAGAAATTGCCATGTTTAAAATTAAATCAAGTAACAGATCAAGCATGGTTATTCCTTAAAAGCTACAACCTGAAGGGGAACCCTGAAATACTTTCTAAATAATGTATCAATTATTTGACTATTCTGATGACTAGATGGTTGTTATATTAAATTTTATTAAATTTTTTTTTTAAAAAGCTACAAACTGCAATGGCGGCCATGTGTTGTGACCTATACAATCCTATGCCAGTATTTCAAAAGCAATTTTAACCTTTGTCAGACACAAGGCCACTTTGGCTACGTCCCCATATACAGGAATACATTTATTCCTAGGAGGACCGTTCCTAAGCTTAGTCCTGCTGCCCCATTGCAAGGTCAGCCACAGGAACTTCAATAGGGCACGTGCTTTTGTTTTTGATAAGCTGCACGAGGTATATGCATATATGTGTGTCCTTGAGGACTTCGGGAGAAATACAACAAAACAACGGAGGAAAAAACAGTAAACACAAGTCATCCTAATCTACAATTTCTGTATCCCGTTTACTAAAACACAAGTCTAAGCGGATATCTGAACAACTGGAAAAAAATAAGAAAAATAAAAGAATTTTAATCCCAATTTTAGTTTCAATAAATTTCAAAACTGCAATGAGAATTTCTGCTCCTTCTCGTAGTGGGTTAAAAGAACCAGATTTATCTTCCCACCTTAAAAAACTGGAAAACCAAATAAAATATATGAAGCAATGGTTTCCGGTTGTTAGGCAATGGCAGCATAGCACAGTGATCCCTGAGAAAAGAAGAGCAGATAAGGGGAGTCCTCAGCTGCCACCGCTTCCTGCCTGCGTCCTCCAGGGTGGAGCACAGGGAGAGTGAACCCAAACAGGACCCAGCAATCTCACTGAGTTGCAAAGACCACAGTTTGGGGAGGACAAAATGGCTGGAATTTGAGGAGGAAAAGAAAGCCACACAGAAAGAGAGCTCTAGAGCGCTCTGTAGGAATGTCAGGAAGTTACCTCAGGACCAGGAAAAGAACAGAGAGGGAAGTACCTGCATTCCAATGAGCCACAGTGGGAAGACCTCCCAATTTAGAGCATCAAATATTGCCTGAGTAATGGGGCCAAATAAGCCCCAGATTAAAGGCTGCTCTAAACCTAATCTCACAAAACCTATAAAAGAGCCTCAAAAGGATAAAGTGAATTCCAGGTAACTTAACTGTGTCACAGGAAAAAAATGACAGTATTTTAAAATATACAGTAAAATCTAACTTCTAAAATAAAAATTTTAAGTGTCCAGCACCCAATCAAAATTTACCAGGCACGCAGATAAGCGGGAAAGAAAATAACCAGGAGATAAATCAATCAATAGAAAATGAACCAGAAATGACACAGGCAATAAAATTAATTAAATATACCATATGTTTAAGAAGGTAGAAAAAAATCAAACATGATGAGGATAGAAATGGAAAACATAAAAAAGATCCAAATTGGACTTACAGAGACAAAAAAAAAATGATAATATGGTTGCCTAGAGCTGTGTGGGCAGGAAGGGGTAATGGAGAATAACTGGCAATGGGTATGGGGTTTTGGGGGGGGAATATTAAAATGTTCTAAAATTCGGTTATGGTGATGGTTGCACAACTCTGTGACTACACTAAAAACCACTGACTGTACTCTTAAAATTGGTAAATTTTATGGTTTGTGAAATATATAAACAAAACTGTACAAGAAAACAAACAAGCACAAACACTATATGAGTTCCATTCGTATGAGGGCAAACCCAATCTATAGTGTTTAGGTATGAATATTAGGTCTTGAAAGGATAACAACAATAAATAAAAACAGAAAATTATTGCCATAAGAGTCAAAATAGCAGTTACTCTCCAGGCTGTGACTGGAAAGAGGACTGTGGGCAGTTTCTAGACCTGGGCAGTGGTTCCATGGGTATTCACTTTAAAATCATTCATTAAGTTTATGCTTCAAGCACTTTTCTTTATGTGTTGTACTTCACAATTTTAAAAGGTTTAAAAAGTAAACTAGACTATAAAAACACTAGAAAAATACCACCAACAAGATTTTAAACAGGAAAAATAATAACTTTCAACACTGGTTAGGTACATAGAAATAGGTACTGTCAGGATGTGGGAAACAATGCAAACTACAGGGCTACTTGGCAACATGTATCAAAGGCCTCACATAATGTGCAAATCCTTTAGCAAGAATATTCCTCCACATCTTAAGGAAATAATCAAAGATGTGAATAAAGACTTGGCTATAAGGATGCTTGTAATAATAATGTATTATTTACAATTTCAAATTTTTTAAACAGTGTGTCACTAACTAAAATATATTACACTCATCCACATATCCATTAGTAAATATCCTATATAATAAAAGCCTAATATGCAAATCGACCAACCGGTCGCTATGAAGTGCACTGACCACCAGCGGGGCAGACGCTCAATGCAGGAGCTGCCCCCAGCCCTCAGGCCCCAGGCCAGCCAAGGCAGGTGTCAGTGGGGACCCCCCGACCACCCCACAGAGGGAGGCGACCGGCGGCGGTGGCAGGGGGCAGGGCTGGGGAGTAGGCAGCACCAGGCGGGCCATGGTGGGTGCCAGTGGGGACCCCCAATCACCCCACCGGTCGCCCCACAGATCAGCCCTGATTGCTGGCCACGTCTAGGGACCCTACCCGTGCACGAATTTTGTGCATCAGGCCTCTAGTATATAACAATATCTACTGACTAAAGATTTCAGAATGTACTAAGGCACATTATAAAACTATATTCTACATTATTTTATCTCTTAGAAACATCAAAACCGATGTGGAAATTATATACCAAAATGTGTCTTGGCCAGTATGGCTCAGTTGGTTGAACATCGTCCCAGGCACTGAAAGGTCACCAGTTGGATTCTCAGTCAGGGCACATGCCCAGGTTTCAGCTTTGATCCCAAGTTGGAGTGCATGTGGGAGGCAACCGATTTAGGTTTCTCTCTCACATCAATATTTCTCTCTCTCTCCCTCTCCCTTCCTCTCATTCTCTAAAATCAATAAAAACAGATTTTTTAAAAAAGACACTAAAATGTTAATAAAGGTTTTCTTCATGGGAGTTGAAGTAAGATTATAAGTGCTTTTAATTTTCTTGTTTTCTCACTCTGTATTTTCTATTTTTTTTCCCATAATAAAGGAGAAAGGTACTTTAAAAAATAAATATTGATAGCATGTACCCTTAAAATGATGTTAAGAAAATGGAACCTTGTTGCTGTGGTCTTCCTCCACAAAACCCAAAGGAAAAACATAATTGTGAGATAAACAGAAAATTCCAATAGAGGGGCTTCCTAGAAAATAGTTGACCAGTATTTCTCAGAACGGTCACAGTCATCAAAAAGAAGGAAATTCAATAACCAATGGACACAAGACAATGGGGGGTAGGGGAGGCCAGGGGAAGGTCAAGGGGGAAGAAAAAAAAAGGAGACATATGTAATACTCTTTGTAATACTTTAAGCAGTAAAACAAAATTTAAAAAAAAAAAACCATTAAGTTTACTCTGAGCATCTTAGAACTGAACAAAAAATGTAATGGCTCCCTATTTAGATAATAAAGTTTTTTCCATGAAAATTTAAAAACGCCCTAACCGGTTTGGCTCAGTGGATAGAGCATCGGCCTGCGGACTGAAGGGTCCCAGGTTCGATTCCGGTCAAGGGCATGTACCTTGGTTGCGGGCACATCCCCAGTAGGAGGTGTGCAGAAGGCAGCTGATCGATGTTTCTCTCTCATCGATGTTTCTAACTCTATTCCCTCTCCCTTCTTCTCTGTAAAAAAATCAATAAAATAATATATTTAAAAAAAATAAAGAAGGAAATTCAAGAGGAACTAAGGAAATATGACTCCTAAATACAATGTGGTACCCTGTCATGTGATCCTGGGACAGAAAAGGGACATCAAGTAAAAACAAAGACCATCTAAATCAGTGATGGCGAACCTTTTGAGCTCGGCGTGTCAGCATTTTGAAAAACCCTAACTTAACTCTGGTGCCATGTCACATATAGAAATTTTTTGATATTTGCAACCATAGTAAAACAAAGATTTATATTTTTGATATTTATTTTATATATTTAAATGCCATTTAACAAAGAAAAATCAACCAAAAAAATGAGTTCATGTGTCACCTCTGACACACGTGCCATCACTGATCTAAATCAATCATGGATATATCAGTCAATGATACTATATCAATATTATTTCATTAATTGTAACAAAGTACTGTGCTGATGTAGGATGTTAATAGGGGAAAATGGGTGCAGAGTATACAAAAACTGTATTATTCTAATTTTGTTTAAATCTAAAACTGTTCTAAAATATTAACATCTATTTCTTAAAAACTAAATAAATAGTATCTGAGTCAAAATTTTTACTGTTTTCAGATTCAAAAGATTCCAAATGAAACATTAGTATATATGCTACATGTACACATACTCACGCATACAGAGAGAGAATTAAGAACATATATAGTTTTAACATAATAAAAGGAGCTCCTTCCAATATGCTACATACTTATCGATATGCTGTTCATATATGTGATATTTATGTATCACAGTGTCTATATAGATCTCAGTGTATGTAAATATATGCCTGCATATATATATACTAGAGGCCCGGTGCACAAAAATTTGTGCACTCGGGGGGGAGGAGGGTCCCTCAGCCCGCCTGTGCCCTCTCGCAGTCTGGGACCCCTCGGGAGATAACGACCTGCTGGCTTAGGCCTGCTCCCGGGTGGCAGAGGGCAGGCCCAATCCCTAGGTGCAGCCCCTGGTTGGACCAGAGCAGGGCCGATTGGGGAGTTGGGGTGCCGCCCCCTGTCATGCACAGAGCAGGGCGGATTGGGAGGTTGCGATGCCACCCTCAGTCACGCTCAGGTTAGGGCTGATTGGTGGGTTGGGGCACCGCCCCCTGTCACACTCAAGGCAGAGTCGATGGGAAGGTTGTGGCACCACCCCCTGTCACGCACAGAGCAGGGCCCATCAGGGGGTTGAGGAGCTCCCCCCTGTCACTCACAGAGTAGGGCCGATAGGGGAGTTGGTGCACCGCCCCCTGTCACACACAGAGCAGGGCGGATCAGGGGGTTGGGGCGCCGCCCTCTATCACCCACAGAGCAGGGCCGATCAGGGGGTTGGGGCGCCGCCACTGTCACACTCAGGGCAGGGCCGATGGGGAGGTTAAGGCTCTACCCCGTCACACACAGAGCAGGGCCCGTGGGGTGAGGGGGTTGGGGCGCCGCACCCTGTCACACAGAGAGCCACAGGGTGATCAGGGGGTTGGGGAACTCCCCCCTATCAGGCACAGAGCAGGGCCGATCAGGGGGTTGGGGTGCCTTCACCTGTCACGAACAGAGCAGGGCCGATAGGGAGGTTGTGGCCCCGCCCCCTGTCACACACAGAGACGCAGGTCGATCAGGGGGTTTGGGCACTGCCCCCTGTCACACTGATCCCGGTGCCGGGAGGCCTCTCAGCTCCACTGATCCCGGTGCTGGGAGGCATATTACCCTTTTACTATATAGAATAGAGGCCTGGTGCATGGGTGGGGGCTGGCTGGTTTGCCTTGAAGGGTGTCCTGGATCAGGGTGGGGTTCCCCACTGGGGTGCCTGGCCAGCCTGGATGAGGGGATGATGGCTGTTTGCAGCTGGTCACACATCCTTCAGGGTGGGAGTCCCCACTGGGGTGCCTGGCCAGTCTGGGTGAGGGGCTGATGGCTGTTTTCAGGCTGGCGGGTGACTGAAGCTCCCTACTGCTCCTTTTTTTCTTTTTTTTTTTATTCTGGGCCAGCTTTAGCTCTGAGGCTCCAGCTCTTAGGCCTCCGCTCCTG
Source organism: Myotis myotis (assembly GCF_014108235.1). Lineage (NCBI taxonomy): Eukaryota > Metazoa > Chordata > Mammalia > Chiroptera > Vespertilionidae > Myotis > Myotis myotis. Next base: position 166,240,008 of record NW_023416313.1, read on the forward strand.
AAAGCAGGTATCTGGTTTGTTTCGGTTCTATAATCGAAACTCTGTATCAACTCCAGCTCTGAGATCCCAGCCGGCTGAAAGCTGGTTTCTGGGGTTTTGTTTAGCATCTATATTTGTTACAATGTTTGAAACTGCAGGCTCAGAGGCCAGCTAGGCAGGCGGGGAACGTTGTAGTCCTCCGTCACTGAAGCAAGCAAGCCTCATGTTAGTTTCAAGCTGCCTGGCTGCCGGCGGCCATCTTGGCTGGCAGTTAATTTGCATATCTTGCTGATTAGCCAATGGGAAGGGTAGCGGTCGTACGCCAATTACCATGTTTCTCTTTTATTAGATAGGATAGATCTCACCTATTTTAACCACTTCTATCTATATAGAAACAGAATATGTAAATATAATAGAAATAGACTTATATAAGAAATAGAATATAAAACATATTGAATGCATCTGCCCATACTGTGAGACATGGTGAACTGACTTTAAGCAGAACACTTATTTTGCTCAGTTAACAAATTATGCATCCCTCATTTCTTTCCTTACTGACTGCTGACCACTGAAACAGCACATCGTGTACTCCTGGAGGGAGCCAAGTCAGAGAGCAGAGAAAGTACTTGCTAAAATAATTTTCTCTTCTTTTCCAAAAGGGAAAAGTCAACGGGGGTGACCAGCCCTGCATAAGGCTTACTACTGAGCCCTGTGGAAGTTGGTTCCCCTGAATCCAAATAAACTGTAGTCCCTTGTGAAGCCTGCTGAGAAGACCAAAGGGAAAAGGCATTCCACTTGTTAAATGTTTATTATTTGAGCTTCGCAGCCAACTATAATAAGGGAGAGGAGAAGCTGTCTGCAAGCCACATGCAGATTTAGTTACTCAAATTCCACGAATGTGAAACAGAACACTGAGACTAAACCCTTCACATTTACCAGGCGGTAGCTTGAGCGATGTAGTAGCTGGGGATAAAAGCTTGGAGCCGCTAATAATTGGGGCTGTGATTTGAAAGCAGCTCAAGTCAACAAAGAACTAAAATTCTCTACAATGGGAAAACCATTGCTTCCTCTTTTCTAAGAATCACAGGCCAGCAGAGGAAAGGTACAAATCTTCTCTCCTATTACAACTCTCACGTTGATCTAAGAAGGAATAGTTCTACTTTCTCCTCTAAACTGAATTCTTATCTATTAGACTGCGGGTAGGTGGGATGACTGTAGCTGAACCTTTCTTCAGATATCCCGTGTTTCACTGAATTCTTCTCAATGACTGAGCTTCAGTGACTACCCACTATGTGTTAAGTTACTCTCCACTTTCCCAGTTGTACATGGCTGGTATTCCTTTTCCCATGACAGAGATGTGATGTCTCAGATTTATTATCTATGGGAATGGGTTTTAGATTACTATAAGATTTTAGCTATGAGTATTATACTTAAGTAGAAAGAGAAAAAGTAGAATACATTTTAGTAGACATTATGATGAAGTCAGTCTACTTGAAAATATATATATTATATACATACATATAATATATATACATATTATTATTTACCCAATTTCCAAGCTAATTATGGCATAAACTAAAGCAATAACATACAGTACTGAAAAGAAAGCTTTTCTGGAGTGAACTAAATATTTAAAATAGAAGACATAAAGAATGACGTTTAAGGCCAAATGGTTTGACTGTCATATAAACACAGAACAGCAGGTTTACGTGACAGTGAAGTTTGGGGTTCAAGTACTGGCTCTGCTGATAATGGTCTACTTTCTTGGGCAGAAGAGTTTAGCTCTTTGAGCTCTGATTTTCCCAATTCTAATGTGATGACTGATAACGGATCTGACACTTTTCTCAAGGTTGAGATGTGGATCAAGGACCTTTTATAAAGAATGTGTTGAGTAAGAAGTGGATTGATATAAGATCTGATCAATGGTGTATTTTAACCAATCACCTATTAAATAATAATAGTAACACCTACCGTTGATGAAGTGCCTCACATACTGGAACATATTACATAAGGTCCTTCTTATTCATTATCTGTTTTAATCCTCACTTGAACCCCCAAGATATACCCTATAATCCACTTATAGAAAAAGCCAGATAAGAAAACTGGCTTAGAAAAGTTAAGAAAATTGCCCAAGGTCATAAAGCTACTAATAAATGGCAAAACTATTATTCAAAACAAAATCTGAATCATCTGGCATCAACAGGAAATGAGGCATTCACAACAGTAAATTTTCCAGATGACATTTTTAACTTTAAATTTTTATGTAAATCTGTCTAAAAAATGTAACACATACATCCTCTTGCACTTTAATTAACTAACCACGCTGACAGCTTTCTTGGACAACCTGGGACCATGTGGATCAGCAGCTCCATCCAACCCATTGTGCTCCCATAGACCTCTCCTTGCTGCGCTGTCTGGCTAACCCATGGAAGTACCTCTCCCAAGCCCTAGCCCCAGCTACTCTTCCATCAGATAACTCATGGGTACAAACAAATCCAAGTCCGTAATGGCCCTAGGCTAAGAGCCTGACAATGACTCCAATGAAATACACCACATGATTTAGTTCTATGATTTTCTTCTTTGCTTTCTCGCGGATTGTAGCTGTGGTCTTTAGAGATGACAGTCGCTAAAGGCTGACCTCCAGGTAAATGGGGCCTTACTAAACTAAACAACATATTGTTTCACAGTATTTCCTGATCACTTGAGATTTCAATTTACTGAATCTCATCTTACAGGTCTAAAAACAAAAGCCAGTACTAAAATATATAAGTTCTACAAGCTATTGCAGAGCAAACCCTTCAGGATACTTACATACTTGTACTTAGCTGCCTGATGCCTGAAGAACAACAGATAATGGACACTCCCACTAAACAATAATGATGGTAAACGTGGTCTTGAACTGGAAACCGGATGGTGCTGGTGTGGGCCAATGTATTCAAGGCTTTCCTTAGCCTGAACACAGGCTCTTCCAGACAGGCACCTCTCATCTTATCCCAGATCACCAGAGAGAAGGGGAAATACCCCTTTGTACACTAAGCATGTAGCACTTGGCTGCTTACAAGTATGTCTCCCCCTCCCCACCAGACAGAAGGTGAACCCCTGTGGGAAGGGACTGTCTATAGCTCATCTTCTGTACTCCACTCCCAGAGCCTTCATCACACCTTCCAGAAAGCAAGTGCTTCACAAATGTGCATCCTCTCCTCCATTCATCTTTTAAGTGTTTAATGATTCCTAAATATACTCCCTCCTCTAGCATTACCATGTCCTCCCCCGTCAGTCCCAGGGAGGGATGATAAAACAGTCCCTTCCATAGAACTGCTAAAATAGCTGTGTTAAAAATCCCTATTTTAAGACGAAATCCCTATTTTAAAAGGCCACAGTAAGGTTTCTAGAGAAAATTAATGCTTATTTTCTCATATACTACTGATAAATGCCAGACGCCTGCCTTCAACAGTGTTAATATAATAAAAATAATATGCTTCGCCTTAATAGTAAAACAGATCCATAACCTCAATTGTAGAATTTACTTTGTATATTTTAGCTAGTCATTTTTTTACCTTACTAAAACTGATGTGCCTATTGGTGCTGAAGATAGCGCAATATCAGTTCTTGAGGTTTCTGTTCATTTTGATATCAGACATTTGCACTTCATCAGATATTACTAAAACATACCGGGACCCCTGGTCAGCTCATCAGCTATTGCCTGGTGCCAGTTGTTTACCAAGCCTCATCAGCGTTAATAATGTAGACTCTTCTACAGTAAACTATTTTCTCCATACCTCTTAACTTCAGATTTCTTCCAGTTGGCTTTTTTAATACCCAAATCCACGTATGAGTCCATGAGTTCTGCGTTTAATTCTCCTTCTGAGTCACTTGGAAGTATTCCTAGTCTTGCAGCAGATTCATAGAGAGAAATTTCATCTTTTAGTTCTGCTAATTCTTCCTACAACACAAAATTATTAAAAGTTATTTTCATGATTTTCCTATAAGAAGGAATCAGGCATATTGTCTATGCTTCAAGAGAAGGCAGAAACGCTTCTTCAAATACACGTTAGCACACGTTAACTATAACTTTACAAAGGCCAGGGCGGATCAGGTTTTCCGCAAACCGAATGGAGGAACGAATACATGAGGAAGAACATGCAAGTCGGTTCTCTCACACCTCCCTCACATTCTGTTCTCTTCCATGAAAAGTACCCCTGGAGCTGAGGTACCGGTGGCAGCACTTTTGGGCTCGCTAGAGCAGGAGACAGAGTAGACTGGTTTCCCAGCAACAGCTGTCCTTCATGGTCTGCCAGCAGCAAAAAGGCACACCACCTCTCTCCAGTGGAGGGTCCCCTGGACCGCTACCTCCAGCAGGAAATGTCAGCGGCGCCGGAGGAGGAGGTGATAGCATCCCAGCTGCGCTGTAGGTTTTCATGCCTGTAGACAACCTTTTCTCTGGGGCACACACAGAGACAGGCCCCTGGGCTTGACTCCCCAGCCATAGGGGTGAGCCTGTGAACAACTCTGACGGGCTGCTCTGGAGATGGTCCACTGCCTTTTTGATGTAGAGAAATCCAAGGTTCAGAAAGGTGATGTAATCCAGCCACCCACCGTCTCTTCCAAGGGGCCATGCTCACCTGCAAAGCCCTGTTCATGCTTTCACTCATTGCATGTGCCTTCTGAGCTTGCTGCAGCTGGAGCCGGAGCTGAGCCACCTCCTGGACTGAGCCTAGCAGGGAAGGGTCACAGAATACACCAAACGTAAATGGCCAAAGCACCTATGGGGTACAGAAGACATGAATCCACTGAGGCTACAGAAGGTGGGATTCTGCTTTATTACGTTTTAATATCTATTCAGGTGCACACAAGAATAGTCAGGGGACCCAGAAGGCACAGGTCCAAGATTTAATATGGCTCCCCATATGTCTTTGGGAAGTTAAAAACATGGGCTACTGTGATCTTGCTGTGAATCAAATCACGTCTCCAGACCTGAACACTCTAGAAGTCCTTTAATAGGAGCATAACATTCCAACTCATAGAAAGCCAAAGTGAAAATTCTTTGGAACCCATTTCTATCCTCTAATAAGAAAACTACATCTGGATGCCTTTAGCTTCTTTCTAAATGTTTTTATTTCCGCCACCCTGACCTCCACAAGTGAAAGAAGCCTATTAGAATTATGCCTCTGAAACTTTAGTAACCTAGTATTATAAATGTAACAAGGGAGGGTCCCATTTAATTTTTTTCTTGTTTCTTTTATTCTTTTTTTTAATGTTTTTATTAATTTGAGAGAGAGAGGAAGGGAGAGGGATAGAAAGATAGACGCATTGATGAGAGAGAGACATCAACCCGCACACACCCCCACCGGGGATCGAGCCCACAACCCAGACACATGCCCTGATCGGGAATGGAACCCAGACCCCCTGGTTCAACCACTGAGCCACACCCACGTGGGAGTCAAATGAGGTGGGGGGAGGGGAGAGGATTCCATTTACAAGGGACTTTATTGGGTTTCCTCAAAAGAAAATGAGCATCTGGGAAATGTTTAAGCAAAGTAATGATGACATATTATGCAACTAAGAAAATCATATTTTCAAATCCTTTAATGGCAAGGAAAAAGTCTCATAGTTTATGACATGGGAAACAAAAGAATACTAAACTAAACCAGGAGGGGAAACCTAAATAGAGCATGGTCCAAATTTTGATCAAAACGCACACATTTAGACAATCTTTGACATTAGTACTTTTGACTTGTTTTGTTTTGTTTTTTAGAGAGTGGGAAAGGGAGAGAAAAACATCGATGTGAGAGCAAAACATCAATTGGTTGCCCTTGCACGTGCCCCAAATAGGGCTGGGGATAGAACCTGTAACCTCACTTTTTGGTGTGTGTTTTTATAAGAGAAAGCTTCTTTAGAAAGTTACAGAGGTAGATGATGTGAGCTTTAGAAGAACTGGGCTCAGGAAACAAGGCAGAGAAGCAAAAGAAGGGCCCTTGAAAATCAAGAGAAAGAAAGCAAAATACACTTAAAAAAAGACTCCAGTGGGCATGCTCTAGGGAGTAAAAGAATGAGCTAGGTGCTCTGTCTTGAGGGTTTTAAAGGTGGAGATCTGAGGGGAGGTCTTAGCAACAGATCTCAATAGAATATTCATCAGCTTTCCAGGTGTGTCCTTTCAGGGCTGTGGTCTCCACTGATTGGTGGGTGCCAGGGCAGGGGACCATTAATCCTTGCAGCTGGTCCTGATGTCAGCCCTGGCATGCAACGGAGGCCTAGACATTATCGCTAAGGAGTTAGTGCTTAAGGGAGTGGTTGTGCAAGGCCCTGCATGGGAGTCGAATGAGGCCACTCTTCAGCCCTTTGTCCCTCCTCTAAGGGGGTCTATCACATGACTAGCGGCATGCCAGGGGAGGAAAGGTCAGGGGAGGGTCTGAACCACATGACCATCAATGTGAAGGGTCAGGGAGTCTAAACCCATGACCAGAGACACTCCAGGGGAGGAAAGGTCACCCTGAGGCAGGTCCTTGTTTTCCTAGTTTTTCCCATTGCCAGGTACCTGGGGATTTCTGCCCAGGGGAACTTCTATACCTGGCCCCTCATCCTTGCTCTGCTCATGTCTACCACATTCCCCACTCCAGGGTCAGGGCTCTGATTGACTTTTGAATAACCCACTCATACCCATTGTACCAATAGTCAGAATTGACTTAACATGCCAAAATGTAACTTTCATATATGTATACTAATTAATAACCCCTGAGCTATTTCCACAGCACGGAAAATAAAAATTTGATTATTTTATTGCCTTTTACTCTAATAGCTACACTAATAAAAGACAAAAATGCAAATTGGCCATACCTTCGCTACACCTTAAGCCATGCCCACCTGCCAATCAGAGCGACTATATGCAAATTAACCCAACCAAGATGACGGCCGGCAACCACAGAGCTGGAGCGAGCAGGAGGCTTGGTTGCCCAGTATAGGAGGAAGCCAAGCTTCCCGCCTGCTGCGGCCAGCTCTGAGCTCCACTCAAAGCAACAAAGTTTCAATTATAGAAGATAAATAAACCCCAGATACCTGCTTTCAGCCAGCCATAGCCACGGAGCTGGAGCGAGCAGGAGGCTTGGGTTGCCCCTGGCGATGGAGGAAGCCAAGCTTCCCGCCCGCCCTGGCCGGCTCTGAGCTCCACTCAAGGCTACAAAGTTTCAATTATAGAAGGTAAATAAATCCCAGAATAAAAAAAAAATTAAAAAAAGGAGAGGCTGGGAGCTTCCGTCGCCGGGGGGCTTGGCCAGCCTGAAAACGGCCCTCAGCCCCTCACCCAGACTGGCCAGGCACCCCAGTGGGGACCTCCTACCCTAAAGGGTGTGTGGCCAGCCTGCAAACAGTCATCAGCCCCTCACCCAGGCTGGCCAAACCTCCATGGGGTGAGGGTCCCCACTGGGGGGGGCTTGACCAGCCTGCAAACAGCCATCAGCCTCTCACCCAGGCTGGACAGGCACCCTAGTGGGGACCCCCACCTTGAAGGGGGTGTGGCCAGCCTGCAAACAGCCATCAGCCCCTCACCCAGGCTGGCCAGGCACCCCAGTGGGACCCCCACCCTGATCCGGGACACCATTCAGGGCAAACCAGCCGGCCCCCACCTGTGCACCAGGCCTCTATCCTATATAATAAAAGGGTAATATGCAAATTGACCCTAACAGCGGAACGACTGATCAATGTGACACACACTGACCACCAGGGGGCAGATGCTTAATGCAGGAGCTGTCCCCTGGTGGTCAGTGTGCTCCTACAAGGGGAGCTCTGCTCAGCCACAAGCCAGGCTGATGGCTGCCAGCACAGCAGTGGTGGTGGGAGCCTCTCCCGCCTCCTCAGCAGTGCTAAGGATGTCCGACTGCAGCTTAGGTCTGCTCCCTGCTTATAAGTGGACATCCCCCAAGGGCTGCCAGGCTGCCAGAGGGATGTCTGACTGCTAGCTTGGGCCCGATCCCCCAGGGAGCGGGCCTACGCCAGCAGGTGGACATCCTCCAAGAAGTCCCAGACTGCAAGAGGGCATAGGCTGGGCTGAGGGACCCCCGCCGAGTGCACAAATTTTTGTACACCAGGCCTCTAGTCATTTTATAAAAATGAATAGGAAATCAAAACACTGCTGAAACTAATGATAGGAAGCATATTCTCAAACTTAATACCATGGAGACCATAGGAGAAATCTTAAGAATGACACCCCTAGATGGTGTGCTCAGTGGCTATAGTGTCTGCCCCTGGACCAAAGGGACATGAGTTCAAAATCGGATCAAGGGCACATAATGGGTTGCAGGTTTGATCCCCATTCCCCCTCCTAGCTCCCCCCTCCCCCACCACCTCCAGGAGCGTGCAGGAGGCAACCAATCAATGTGTCTCTCTCACATCAATGTTTCTCTCTCTCTCTCTCTCTCTCTCTCTCCCTCTCCCCCCCCCCCCTTCTTCCCTTCCACTCTCTATAAAAATCAATGGAGCCTGCCCGGTGTGGTTCAGTGGTTGAGCATTGACCTATAAACTAGAAGGTCACCGTTCGATTCCTGGTAAGGGCACATGCCCAGGTTGTGGGCTCAATCCCCAGTGTGGGGCATGCAGGAGGCTTCTCACCAGGGCCCAGGCGAGAAGCAACCAATCAATGTGTTTCTCTCACATCAATGTTTTTCTCTGTCTTTCCCTCTCTCTTCCACTCTCTCTAAAAATCAATGGAAAAATATCCTTCGGTGAGGATTGATTTTTTTTTAAATTATAAAAACTATAACTCACTGGCTTCAATTGATTAGGTAAGTGGCTATATTCCATTGTGAGAGGGAAAATAATTAAAGAAGTTACACAAAATGACAGAACTACATGATCAGTGATCAATTCCAAACAGCAAAATATAACAGGATTTCATATTGTTTTTAGCTTTCAGAGATAGACTCTACATTATAACATGTCATTTATTATTCAATTTTTGAACATTCAGCTTTGGCACATTTTCAAAAGCAGGTTATTATCTATGCGTGTGGCCTTCATTTCACTTGAAGGAAATACATTCAAATGTCTACTGCAGTTACCTCTGTGCAGTAGAATTATTGGTTATTGTTATTTTCTACCTTATATTGTCTGTGTTTTCCAAATTATCTAATAAATATGCACTAGCTCTGACACATGTATAGTAACGATGTTTAAAAAATTGTTACCAACGACCTTGATTGTCTTTTCTGGGTCTTTATAATTCAAGGCTCCTATGTTCTCTCTGCATAGTATACTAGCCTTCCGGGAGACCACAGAGCCTCAGACACCCACCTGAGTGCAGCAAGTTGGCACACTGGTTTTGACTCTCCTCTAGACTTCTGGACAATCTGTTAATCATCTCCGTCTTTTCTAATTTGGTTGCTTCTTGATTCCTTTCCAGTTGTTTCACCTTGTCTTTCAAATGACAGCAAATGTCTTCCTAAATAGAAAAAGTGTTCAAGAAGTCATTTTTATGATCCGTTATTAAGTATTAAACTATCAATTATCATTCATGATTGGGTTTTAAGTCAACTATAAAATCATCACATGGCAACATCACCTCCTCTACAAGGATAAGTGCACGGGACTGGGAGTCAGGCGAAACAAGTCATGCAATCTTGGTTGAGTCATCAACTTCTCGGTCTGTTTTTTTTCTTTTGGAATTACACTAACAAAGGTTGAATTCCATGATTTCTAAAGTGCCTTCTGCTCTACATTCACAAGACACTGCTGTTCTAGAACTAGGTCCTATTCAGGCCAAAGGAAAGGCAGTACATTCCTACTAGTATTTGCACTTTACACTGCCAGTGAAGTGTGTGTAGACACATTCAGGCATGCCACTCTGACTCTGAAGCATGGAGTTTCTATCCCAGGACAGCAAGGACACAGACAAACACACTCGACTCTGAGCATCCAAAAACTCATTAAGTTCTGAGCAGCTAAAAATAATCTTTCCCTCTTCTGAACTCCTTTTAAACTTGATCTGTTTCTCTCGTGTTTTTCCTTCTACCTTTTACATGTCTTATTTGTCTTCATAGTTTCCTTGCAGGTGCCTATGCAGTGCCTTACACATAGTATGTACTACAAAACAAACAAACAAACAAAAACTTAAAAATAAATGACAAAGAACAACAAATAGAATGAATGTGTGCACACACGTATGTGTGTAACTGTATGGGGATGTATAAATACAGAGCATGTATACAATGTATTCAAGTTTCTTAAAAAAAAAAAATGCGTTTGTGTGTTTGGGAGTAGTGAGTCATGGGAGTGCTGAGCCCCTGTAGGAGAAATCATCACCTCTCATTCAAAAAGGACTTCACAGGCTGAATTCCAGGCCAAAGGAGCATGAGAAAGGCAGAGAGGTAAATTGGCTAAAGTTCCCTGGAAAAAACCTGAAGAAATTAATAGAAAGAGGAAAATCAAGAAAGGGCTTTAAAGCAGAAAGCACTGGGGGCCTGATCCATAGGAAAACCTTACGCCTAATAATGCCCTAAGGATACCACTCCAAAGCACACCTCAAAAGGATACGCACAGTGCCCCTGAGCAGAGGAAAGGGACTCTGAAGCCTCCTGTTTTGGCTTAACAATTCATGTGAACTTTGTGTTCTAGTTCATGATGTAGCCATGTTTGCTTTAAATTTTTTCTTCTGAATTTGTGGGCAAAATGGAGCTCCTGGAAACTGCCCGTGTTTATCCAACCCTGCCAGCCTCTTGGCCACGCTGCTGATCCCCAGGCCAGCTCGGAAAGCAGGGCTCTCACGCACCGGAGTACCACGCAAGCACAGTGAGTGCCCTAAAGTCAATGACAGCGTGAACGTGTGTGCAAGAAGGGGTGGGGAGACAACTAACGTTTATGAGCTGGGGAAGTCATAGAGATTTTACAAGAGACTGCAAACTGGTTTTAAAAAAAAAAAGTAGATATGAAAAACATTGTAAACAAAAGGCAGACTGTGGCGATGATTTACCTACATGCATTAATCAATTAAATCATGCAGTTTCCTGTTGACAAGTTCAGGAAAACAGGTTACACTCATAAACTGTGCAACTTAAACACCAAAAACAAATAAAACAAAATGAATGGCTCCATCTTTTCCATGATTAGCATGAGTGATGAGAACACTCAGTTGAAGACAAAGACAGACATCTTTTAAGACTGAATGAGACAAGTGGGGTCAAAAAAGAGTAATAATAGCTGAGTCCATGGAAGCGAATAAAATTGAACAGATTTCTATGGCACAGCCAAAATGAAGATTAGGACGGACACACACACACACACACACACACACACACACACACACAGGTCTGAGAGAGTCCCTCAGCCAATAGAATGAGTTTAAATTAAATATAACATTAAAGAAAGGTAGGAAAGGGATCACGTGAAAATCATGACACAGAAACCAAAGTCCCTGACTTCACTGAAAGCTGAAGATTTCAAGACCAGAATGAAAAAAGGTTTTAGACCCTCAAGGAGATAGAGATCCTCCCATGACACTTCCATGCATTAGAGACACAGAGGCAGGGTAAAGGAGAGAATCTGGGAGACAGTTGGCCAGGAGCGAGTTCTGTCGCTGAAGAACACTCCGAGCAGCTCGTCTGCTCTCATCTTCTCTGTCACACGGGAGGACCTAGAGAAACTCAGCCAAAGTAACGAGAACTGTTACAATGTGTTGTGAGTGTGTACAATCCTTGCTACCCAGAAAAGCTGGTGGCTAAAAGACAACACTAAAGTAATATTATAATTTCACAAGCCATATATTTCTCAAAATATACTAGTTACAGAGACATTTTTAAAAAGCCCAGCTGTACCATGGATAGCTAAGTTAGGCAATCGCCGTGTTGAATTCTGTCTTTCAAAATATACTTAAATATACATCAAGCTAGTCTACATCCTGATGTTTAGCTGTTGTTCAATAAAGGTTTGCTGAACAGGTGAAATAATGCAATTAATCTACAACTGCAGTCGCTTCCCAGCAAGAATGTGTTTTTCATAAAGCAGTGATTTTCAACCTTTCAATCTGAAGAAGCTCCCTGGTCTTCTAAAAAAAAAACACTGCATATGCTCACACCCAAAGGAAACTCCTCCGCTGTTTCAGAGGATTCATCCATCTCCTGGGGCCTAGTCCCGACTGCCTTAGAGGATGCCAGGGTAAGACTTGCTTTAACCAGGAACACTTACACTGTGTGAGCATCTACTCTGTCAACACTGTGCACATCAAACACATAGTACATGGCACACAGTCATAACTACATGAGAGCCGCTCAGAACCCAGACACCGGCGAACGTATTCATTTACTGAATTACCCAGTTATTTGTTCCTTGCTACTTACTTTCTAAGACTTATTTTACTTTTCTTTGCAATCTGCTGAACAGAGTGTAGCAGGTAAGTGTTCACCCGGAAGGGAAATAACATGCAGCTCCCTCTGTAATAACCCTTATGAAGAAAAAGCAGGCAAGGGGTAAAATGCAGTATGTACATATGGCTACCGGTTATGTGAGAAAATCTACATCGACCCTCTCCATGTGGAAGAGACTCAATGCATTTTCAGATGACAGGCGGGCATCTCCCTCGCTCCTGGTGGATTTTTACAGCACTTCTACAGTCAGGAGTCTCAATTTCGATTCTGAAATTATATAGACTGGCCTTTCATTAAAAACACTACTGAGGCAACTGAGAGCAAAGGGAGAGCACAAAAGGGCACCATAATGAAACACTCCCAGGAAGAAACAACGATAAGCACTTTGGCATCGGCACTTTGCAAAGCAGTTGTGCAATTATACACAGAGGCCTATATCCGTGCTGTGCTATGCGATGCTATTTAAAAACAACAACAAAACAGTCACAGAATGTAACGGCAGAAAAAAGACCTTAATCAGCACCTTCAGTGTCTGGTTCAGGGGTCCGAAGCCCATTCAGCGCAGAGTCAAGACTTTGTTCTCTGCTCCGGACGGGGGCAGAGAATCGAGAATGGACGGGGCTCAGGAGCTGAACACTCAGGAGTTCTCCCAGCCCTCCCCGTAACTGTGTCTAAGATAGCAGAGAATGGAGACACCTCAAGTAACCCAGGATGCAAAAGCTGCCAGACTCCACTCCTCTCATCATCCAAGGAGGACCATTCTCCACGTCTAACTTTAACGCTATTCCCCACACACAACCAAAGTTAATAAAACTGTATTTCAAATTCCATTTGTCTATATATTATATAAAGTAAATTCTCAATAATTGTACCTAACCTTTGTCTTTCCCCACCCCTATATATGCTCCACACTGGTCAAATTCATAATACGTTTCTCTATAAAAAGAATAAAAACATATTTAGGAAAATGAACATAAATAAAAACTCATATAAATGTACATTAAAATAAAATAAAATGGTATACAAACAATTATTATTGCCAATAATGCATCTTCTATAGCTCTATCTAAATAATGGAAAATTTTAGAGTCAGCTATATAAATAAGAAATAAGAACCCAAATCAGAATAAATTTTTAGTGGAATTTTCCATACACTCACATCTTATTTTTCTTCTTCTCTTCCTTTGGGTTAGATTAGTTCTGAAACTGCATTAAGGAAAATGCGCTTTGAAATTTTATTCACTGAAACGATTTACCTGGAGTTTTGGAGCACAAGCAAACCCCCACCTGACTCACCATCAGCTTACAACATCCTATTCCCTTTGGGGCAAAAGTAATAAAAACTGTGAAATGTGCTCAAGTCTCAAACCTCAATAATTTTAGATCAGACTACCTTCCCTCGTTTACTATGCTAGTCTCAAAATGAACTCTTCTCTCAAGAACCATTTCTAGGCAGTCTTAATGATGGGCTTCTTACCAAACGCTGGGAGACCCAAGAAAGGTGTTCGAGTGGTTAAGCTCCCAGGACCAGCCCTCAAGCCATCTCCCAGAACACTCATTCCTTCCAGTCTGGATTTATTCCAGGACAGTATGTATAAACTAGAGGCCCGGTGTACGAATTCGTGCACCAGTGGGGCCCCTCAGCCTGGCCTGTGGGATTGGGCCGAAACTGGCTCTATGACATCCCCCGAGGGGTCCCAGATTGTGAGATGGCACAGGCCAGGCTGAGGGACCCCACTGGTGCACGATCAAGGCCGGGGAGGGACACCGGAGGTTGGCTAGCCAGGGAGGGACTGCGGGAGGACTCCAGGGTGTGTCCGGCTCAGTCCCGATCAGGCGACCCCAGCAACAAGCTAACCTACCAGTCGGAGCATCTGCCCCCTGGTGGTCGGTGAACATCATAGTGAGTGGTTGAGCAGCCTTAGCATGTCATTAGCATATTACACTTTGATTGCTTGAACGGCCGACCTGACAACCGGACAATTAGCATATGAGGCTTTTATTATATAGGATACCCTACAAGTAAACAACTAGCACTGTGAGAATCCATCCTACCACAGGAAGGGTTTCCAAAATCATGCCTGCCTTAGGGAGTATGCATAAATAAAAAATCTTTGTCTTTAAATTTTTACTTACAATAAAAAACCTACCGCAAACATCCAAAATTTCTATATGAAGAACCACAAAATGTCAGTTACAAGACAGAACGGCTTTGCTTATTGACAACAGTGGCTCATTTGAAATCATCCCAACCTGTTCCTTAAGGGCAGCCACCGTAGCATCCAACTTGTTTTGTAAGGACAGCACTTGCTCCTCGTACTTGTTGGTGAGGCCTGCCACGACGGTCTCGTGCTGCTCCCGGGCGCGCTGCAGGGACTCGGAGTGATGCAGGTCCAGCAGCTGCTGCTTCAGGCTTTCCAGGGCCATTTCCGTCGTCCTGGACTTCTTAATCATCTAGCAGACACACGACAGCCCCGTTTATTGTATGTGACTCTGTGCTCTCTTTATAAACATTAACCCCCAAAATCAACATGCTTTAATGACAGTAGAGAAGGGTCTCCCCATGGTGGCTCTGGTTCCTTAAGGCTTCCCTGTCTGGGACCCACCAGGCCCATAGGGGTTGCAAACATTATTCACTGAGAAGAAAGAAAAAAAACTGGAATTACCCAAGATGACAATGTGGGTACCAGACAAGGAACCTGCGGCAACTATACGGTCCCAGTGCTGTTTGCAATGCTCTGTGAGCCAAGTGTGGGGGGCAATCCAACTGTCAGGTCACAGAAAAATGACAACTGTTTCTTGAAAGACTGATGAAACTTGTCAATGGTCACTTACTAAAAACACCAGTATTTTGTAACTGTACAATTATAGCTTTCAAAACTGGCTCCCAAAATATGTCCATGTCCTAATTCCTAAAACTTGTGAATACCTTATGTTACATGGCAAGAGAAAATTGAGGTTGCGGACTGAACTGAAGTTGTTAAACTGATGAGTTTAAAATAAGGAGATTATCCCAGATTATCTGGGTGGGCCTAATGTATCCACAATAGTCCTTAAATGAGGAAAACTGAGGCAGAAAGGTCAGAACCAGTGACCGCTGGCTCTGAGGATGGAAAAGGGCCATACACCCTTTGCATGTAGCCTCTCAAGGCTAGAAAACACAAGAAAATGGATTATCCCACTAATACCATTTTAATTAGCTAGTTATTAAGAATACCAAAGAAGGAAAAGGGAAGCCAGAACATTATAGGCATGTCACTTGGGCAGCTTCACCAGGAAGCTGCAACTTTACACTCCCCAGGGACCTGCTGGCCCATTCCCTGCAGATTACTAGGGGAAGGGACTGAACAAAGGGAAGATGGGCACATGGGCAGTGAAGTTGGGGTGGCCTAGGGAAGGTGCCCAGAAGTAAAACCTGGGAACAGAAATCACTGGACAAAGGAGGCAGGGCTACTGCAAGCCCGCAAAAATTTGGGAATACATAATCCCCTACACTAGTGGTCAGAAAACTGCGGCTCAGCAAACCGCGGCTCGCGAGCCACATGAGGCTCTTTGGCCCCTTGAGTGTGGCTCTTCCACAAAATACCGATTTCTGCGCATGGGCCACGAAGTTTCAACCACACTGTATGTGTGCGCCCACACGTGGTATTTTGTGGAAGAGCCACACTCAAGGGGCCAAAGAGCCGCATGTGGCCCACGAGCCACGGTTTGCCAACCACAGCCATAGACAAAGGCGCTCTCTCTCGTGGCTCTTGGCTCTCTGGTCTCTTTGGCTTTGCTCCTGCCCATGTTCCCTCCATAGCCATGTGGCCCTCGGGACCCCACACGCAGTGGACTGCTGGACTGCAGCTGGGAACACAAACTAAGCTGGTTTAATGCTGGACTGGACACTGTTCCAACATGGGATGAAAACTCTGGGCAATGGCTTTCATTCTAGCCCTACTGACATCACAGCTACACTTCTTCTATGATGGGACAGAGGGAAATGTGACCTTGGAAACTCAGGGGGGTAACCCCACAGAAATAAAGCTTTCTACAATGTCTCAGCTTCCCATGGGGACCTCCGGAAATTCTTATTCCAGTGGCACCCCAAGAAGCCCACTTCCCCCAGCAACTGGCGGGGATGAGGGGATCTCCCTACCGCTAACACCATAGAGCTTCCAAAAAGCAACACAGCCCTATTCACACCTTAATTTTAGCCCAGTGAGACCCATGCCAGACGTCGAACGTCTGGAACTCTAAGATAATAATTTGTGTTGTTTTAAACCACTAAGTTTTTGGTATTCTGTTATAGCAGCAATAGGAAACCAAAACACGTGGTGATTCTGTTAGTTTTTTTTAATTTTATTCTTTTATTTATGCTACTTTATTTCTGATAAATGCAATTTCTAATTCAGAAGATTACAAAGTTATAACCTTTTACTACATAAAAAGAAATTCAACTTTTTAATCTAATAACTTTATCAGTTTTCAAAACTTTTTAAATACAAATAATGTACTGCAATATTGTGATTCCTAAGAAATATATATTTGGTCATTCAAATGACCAATGTATTTGGTCCTCATCTGCAATCCCTGGCTCACAGCTCCCAAAACCTTGGCATTTCCTAAGTATTAAGAGTGATAAAATGTCTCTTGTTGCATGAATGAGGTTGACTTTTCACCTGAGGATGGGGGCTGGTTGTGCTGGAACTTTCAGTCCCATCCCCTGACCTCCAAAGTGGGTAGAGGGGCTAGAGGTTGAATTAATCGTAGATGTCTGATTTTAATCAACCACTCGAGTCAATGAAGTCTCCATAAAAACCCAATCAGACAAGGTTCGCAGAGCTTCTGAGGTGGTGGACATGTGGAGATGCAGGGAGAGGGTGTACTCAAGGGGGCACGAAAGCTCCACATCCTTTTCCCATACCCTACTCCATGCCTCTCTTCCCCTGGCTGTTCCTGAGTTATATCCTTTTATAATAAACCAACTAGAGGCCCGGTGCACAAAAATTCATGCACTCAAAGGGGGGTGGGGGGAAGAGTCCCTCAGCCTGACCTGCACCCTCTTGCAGTCTGGGAGCCCTCGGGGGATATCCAACTGATGGCTTAGGCCCGCTCCCCAGAGGCCACAGTCTGGCCTCCCTCTGTGGGAAGCAACCGGCAGGCCGATTGGGCAGCTGGTGAGTGGCCGGCCCCACCCCCCAATCGCCCCTCCGCCCCCCAATCGCCGTCCCCTCTCTCTGCCTGCTGGCACCTGCCTTGGCTGGTCTGGCGCCACCCACTCCCCAGCCCCGCCCCCTGCTGACCAGTCATTCCGCAGTTCGGTCGATTTGCATATTAGGCTTTTATTACATAGGCTAATCTAGTAAGTAAAATGTTTCTCTGAGTTCTGTGAGCCTCTCTAGAAAATTAATGGGACCCAACGAGGGGGTCGAGGGAACCACTGATTTACAGCCAGTCAGTCAGAGTACAGGTAACAACCTTGGATTACAACTGGTGTCTAAAGTTGGTGCAGACAGTGTCAGAATTGATGAATTCCTGGACCTCCAGCTTGTGTCTGAGAATTGCTTGGTGTTGGTTTGGGGAGGAAAGCAGGGGAGACTTGGGAAAAGAAAACCTGTGAGCAGGGGCTTGGTAATCAAATAGCAGCGTGCCGTGGAAAGTTTTGTCCATGTACAAGCATCGAAAACAACAAACAGACTTGAGTGTGAGGGTAAGAGAAGAGACAGGCAAGGGAAAAACATAATCAGAACTGTACTTTAGAAAGATTAACCAGATGGCCATAAGAGAGAATTTGGAGAAGGGATAAAAGAATAGAGACTAGTAAGAGAATTTTGCAATAGATAAAATCCCAAATTGAGGACTTGTAAACAGAAATGAGGAGACTCAACAGATATAGCAGATGAAGGGGAACAGAGAAGCTGGGGTTTCTTCCTGATGTCTGATGTACAGATGGCTAGGTGGATGGGAGCACCATGCCTCCGAAGTAAGGAAACGGATAGCAGGCTTGTGGTGGAAGAAAGTATGAACTTCAAAGTTCTTCTAAATTTAGTCCTACCATACCAAAAGTTAAGTAACTAAATTTTTCATAAATAGTTAAAATATTTACCTGTTCTTCCTTGACTTGTAATGCTTGTATTTGGGTCTCCAGCGCTTTGATTTGTGCTTCAAGCTGTATCTCTCTTTCTTTTCCATTCTGAAAGAGTTTCTGTGATTCTCGAAGGCTGAGGGCCAAACCATCCTTTTCATCTAGGACATTAAAAGTGTTTATAGGAATAATATGTTACTGTAAAAGGACCCCAATTGTCACAATCTCTATCAAATATCAGATCTATATCACATATAAAAGTTGTTGCATTCAATTTAATTCAGATAACGAACTTTAGCTGATTTAGAGAAAAACAGAAAAGTTCCAAAAATGAATGCCTGAGTGACACCAAAAAAATTTAGAGAACCAGAACCTCTTCCTTCAAAAATCTGATTGTATCCCTTTGGGGACCAAAAGATTTCCTAACAATGACTTCAGCATCTATTTATTTGAGAAGCTACACAGATATGACAAAACCGTTAATCAGAAAAGAAATCTGAGGGCCCAGCCAGCATGGATCAGTGGTTGAGCTTCGACCTATAAACCAGGAGGTCATGGTTCGATTCCCGGTCAGGTTTTGGGCTCGATCCCCAGTGTGGGACATACACGAGGCAGCCTATCAATGATTCTCTCTCATCACTGATATTTCTCTTTCTCTTTCTCTCTCTCTCTCTCTCTCTCTCTCTCTCTCTCTCTCCCCCTTCCTCTCTGAAATTAATAAAAATATATTTTTTTAAAAAGGAATCTGAAGACTAATTACGTTCTATACATACTTGCAATGAACTCTTAAATTCACCTAACCTTAAATTCTTCCCACATACTTTATATGATAGCCTACAAATTCTTCTCTCAACATAAAATGTATGATCACTACAGAAAGATGCCTTTATCACTATCAATTAAGTTTGAAATAAGCTGGAGTGCAGTCACAAAATTATTCTATAAATGAAACGTTCAACATGGACCGAAACTACAGAAAGCACGAAGAGTAAGCAATTAGAGTTTGAATCTGTATTTACTCTGTGTGCTTTTCCCAGGTGTGGCTCCATGTTCTCCTTGGCATACCTGCAGGAGTTCAGGGTCACTGTCTCTTCCTTGGATTAAAACAGTGGTTCTCAACCTTGGCTGCACATTAGAATCACCTGGGAATCTTTTTAAAATCCTGATTTCTGGGCCTCATCCTCCAGAAATTCTGTTTCTTTGTTATGGGGTGAGGCCACAACATTAGTAACAAAGAAACAGAATTTCCGGAGGATGGGGCCCAGGAATCAGGATTTTAAAAAGATTCCCAGGTGATTCTAATGTGCAGCCAAGGTTGAGAACCACTGGATTAAATCATGATGCTAATTTGTAGGCTCAGAAAATATCTTGCAGACTAATCCCAAGTCTCACTGGGTATTGTAACACTTCATCCAAGATAAATTCCTCAACCAATTTTCAGGACAGGATGCCATCAGCATAGTTAAATAATGTTCGCTTATTCTAACAGCCTAACAGGTAGAAGAGGAGGAAGAAGCGGGGGGAAATGAGGACCTCAAAGCAGTTTGCTCTGGAGAGAAGTCATCCGAAGAAAGGTGTCACAGGCCTGGGTTCTGTTTCCTTCGGACCGACTTACTATGATCCCTCTGACCAAATACGTCAGCTCGCTGAGCTTCATATTTAAAATGAGGATCTTGGAAACAAGACATCTAAGCTCCAGCACACCTCATAAGTGACAGCTGTCATCTTACCTTTGATTATCAGAAGCTGGTGATTCAGATACCTGATCTGACGCTCACTTTCATTTAACTTTTCAACTAAATTGTCCAGTTGCCTCTCTTTTGCTTTGTTAAGAACCTGAAGTTGAATGATCTGCATATTTTCTGCAGAACCTGATTTGGAATGAAAGACAATTTATTAGATAAAAGCATACCAAAATATAAATCTGTGGTCATTTAGGGCAGTGTTTCCCCAAACTGTAGGTACTATTCATCAGAGTATCATGAAAACAATTCGGTGAACTGTGGCTAGCATTTCTTAAAGAAACAAAAAATATAGACTATAATAGAACATATCAGAGTCCATCATGTAGTACAAATGAGTACTATTTTGTGATTTTTGTGAAACATATGTTTTCGTTACATACACTTATTTACCTAGATAAGTATTGTAGACCCCATCACAATGTACAAAATGTACTTCATACTGTGCTCACTGCCAGAAAAGGTTGAAATGTCACTAATTCATAGAGTTTAACCCTTCATCACTACCCATTTGGCTAATTAAAAATAAATATATACGAATGTGAACGAAAATGTGTCAGGCTATGCAATAAACCTGACAAGCTCAGAGGAACACCTGGCAGGCTGACAAGCTCTGTGACCAAAAGTAACCACACAGATGATCTGGTCACATCCTAACTGGGCAGGTCACAGTGGGCAGTCACGACCCAGGCCTACGGCATCATTGGTAGAAGTCAATCTTTACCTTAAGGAAACCCTGTCCATTGTTCTGATCCATCCAGGACAACATGGCTTTGAAATAACAAAGTAATTTTCTTTTCCTACCCCTCGAAGGCACAACTGCAGGCACCAGAGCACAAGACCATAGAACCCTATTGCTATCTTGTTCTCCATAGGCCATCTCTATGTGCTGCAAATTTAATTAACTACCCCGTACCCACCAGGTAAAAGTATGTGTTTCTCCATTTTGCCTCTTATCCAATGCTAGAGTTTTTCCTGCTATGCTTTCTCGCAGCCCCTTAACCTACCGGCATTGGATTTCATCCTCCTTCCTTACGTCTTCTCCTTTGATTCTAATGCATAAAATAAGCTGCAAAGCTGCCATTCTCGGAGCATATGTTCCCCGGCAGTGCCATCAGTTGGCTCAAATAAACTCATAAAAATTCTCTACAGGTTTGGACATTTCTTACATTGACACCATTACAATGGAATAGAGTTCTATGACCTCATAAAATTGAAAAACAAGTACATCAGCTTCTATAAAACCATTTTTTAAAAACATTTCTAGATATCCTCCTCAAAATATCTATTATAAGCAGGAGTGGGGATTACATAGTATTCATGTTTATGCTGGCACATAACTGCTGAATTAATAAAGTAATGAATAGATTAATAAAGGATTTCGAGGACTTCTTTCACAAATAATTAAAGTCACATTAGGGAGCACTTTAAATGATTAGGGGGTGGGGGGGACTTACAGGAAAATAATGCTTAAACTACATAATGACAAATGCATTTTCTACTAGATCACTGCTCCTACTTTGCTAGCAAACAAAGCAGGCCTCTTTTTAAAAAGAGATATGGTTAAACCTCGCCCCCCTCCCCCCCCAAAAAAAAAACAAAAAAAAACTGAAGACTGAAAACTTTGTTAGAGGTTAACTTTCTCTCCGGCCTTAAAGGAGGGCTAGCCCAGGGGTAAACCCAGTGTACAAGCCACACCTCTCTCCAAGGTCATCTTTTTAAACTACTGTTTCTAAGAAGCTGCAGTCACTAAATCTGGCACTGCCATTAAGTTACTCAGTTAACCTCCAAATGTCAAATTTAGGCACATGTGTAACTGATGTAAACAAAAAATAAATCAACTTGACAAAATGCAGATTAAGAAAATGATAAAAGGTTATATATGCAGAACGACCAACTGACCATGGGAACTGAAGGCGTCTACACCTCAGGCCCCTGTGGTGGTGCTAATGGACACATCCCCAAACCAGTTCTGCCACTCACTGTCCACTTCCGCATCTCTTCAGGCCACGCCACAGTGGCATAAACAAAGAGGGGCCACCCCCATGTTTGCTTTGACTCCTCGAGAGCCTGTGAGTCTGGAGCCTGAGCCTATGTGGAGTCAGAGCCTGAAGGCTAGCTTTCTCTTTGGCCGTAGCCCAGGAAACCTACAATATCCAGTGTGACTCCCTCCCCCTACCAGCCCATTTCTTAAATGTAAGACAAACAAACAAAAAACTTGCTGTCACACCCTAGAATCACTATGGTTCTTCAACATGCACAACAATTAGCTTTTTCTCATGCCCGAGAGTAGACGATGCAAGTTGAATGTATGACAACACTAATTCAGGTCAGTCTAAGTAAACGTTTTGATTTTTGGTTTTGGGTATTTTATCTCCTCAAAATGCTCTCATAGCTACTTTTCTCATTTTCATATTTATACATATACAATCCAAAAAAAAAAAATGTTGGTAAGTGCCACAGGACGTTTAAACCTGAGATAGGAGTCCAGTTTCAATTCTGAACATAAAGTAATTTATATCAGAGTTGTCTAATTATTACATTAAAATTCTAAAAATCAAAAGGAAAAATTAAGATGATAATAGCTGATTTACTAAATTACATTTCTATATAACAAAAAATCTAGAATAAAGGGAAAACTATATTTCTTTTTCCAAATTAGACTTCAGTTAGAAAACTATAAAACTAATGAAAAATCTGAACCAATTACAATGACTCAAATGTAAAACTGAGAAAATTTTATTTTTGTTTTTATTATGGAAAATTTCAAATATATAAGAAGGTAGAAAAAAGAGCACAAAGAATCCCATCACCATATTATTTGAAGTAAATCCTAGACTTCATATCAGTTTATTCATAAATACTTCAGCTATATCACCAACAATAGGGTTCTTTTTAAAAACCAACCACAATTCAATCACCATATTTAAAAAAAGAAATAATTCTTGAACATGCATAACATGTTTAACATTCTCCAATCACTAAAAAATATAAACCCGAGACATACTTTCATTAGCTCCTAAGAATTGTTGTTGCAGGCCTTCAAATGTGTCACCTCCTGCTATCTCCTGGGCTGGCGAGTCACTGTGCTGAGCAGGAGGCTGGTAAGGTTTATATGCCACTGTATACGGTTCCAACACTTGACAACTGGGAGCTTGTGACGCACCGAATTGCTATTATAAGATGATAAATGAAATTGACAATTAGGATTTGGCCTTTTCCTCAAAAATTACCTGAATCACCTTAATTTTGTTACAAAACTTAATGGTGGTACAATTAAAATTTTGTACAGACATCTTTGCTTTAAAATAACTTACTGTTATTTAACACTGAAAGTCTATGAAATATAATTTCTCACGTCTTAATTGGACTTTTGAGCTTATCACAGGCCAATCCCATAAATAACACAGGAGAATTCTAACAAGACTACATAGAAATATTTAAGAATGATTTAGATGATGCCAACATCCTGGGAACACAAAAATACACATATCCAAGAACATGTAATACAATGCTTCATATGTAATAAATATTCAACAACTTTTGTGGAATGAATACTATTCTACAGAGACAGAAGAGAAAATGACACTTTAAAAGAAAAAAAATCATCCTGCCATTGGGGGACACAGAATAGATACTGGCAAAATGAGGCATTCATTATCATAAGAAAGTCTGAGAAACAGCTAACTATATCCTAAGGTCTTACTTCATTAAACTCTGACAGGGTTAAGTAAAACAAAATAAAAAAATAATTTTCCTTCACATTCATCCCATCTACTGCCATTATTATCACAAAACAGGTATCAGCTTTGAAGTGTTTGACCTAAAATGTGTTATAAGGGTGGTCACGATAATTAAATAAATAGATTTAATGCTTTAAAACTGTATCAGCTTTGGCCAGCTAGCTCAGTTGGTTAGCGCATCATCCCAATATGACAAGGTTGTGGGTTCAATCCCAGGTCAGGGCACACACAAGAATCAACCAATAAATGCATAAATAAGTTAAATAACAAATTGATGTCTTTCTTTCTCTCTCCATTCCACTCTCTAAAATCAATATATTAAAAAAAATAAAAAGCTATATCAAGATATCTGAACATAGCTTCTCACTAAAGCATAGTGAAGTGGTAGAAGCCTGAAACATCAGTAAATGAAGAATATTATTCTTTGACAAGCTTAATTCTTAACGTTTAATTAACTGTCTCCATAAAGCCTCTATGATATTTTAAAATTCTGACTTAAGATCATGATTTCGTTAGATTGTAAACAGAAACCAGCATGACTAATTCAGCATGAGCCTGAATAAATGCACTCTCAAAATTGTTTAGATTTGTAAATCTTATCCTTGTACTTATATACATTCCTTAAACAGACACGTGTGTGGGCACATTTAAGCAAACTCTTAAAAGTCAAGTTCTTATAATACCTGAAAATGATTCCTTTGAGGATCTGAAAATTTAATTACATTGGCTGGCTGATTATTAAATTCCTGCTTCTGACCATTGGTAAATGGCCTAAAGTCTTCAGGAAGGTGATATAAATCAGACTGTTCATATTTACTCGGAGGACTGTAACCCCTTCCGCCTTCATCTCCACCTTCTTCGGGATGGTACCCAGGATGCCGCTCTTCACTCTTACTTGGATTCTCTTCCCAGCCATTGCCGATCTTCTCTCCCATATATATATCCCGAATCTCATTATAGTCCTATTAGATAACAAGAGTAAGACAAAAGCACTAAGACCTAGTCCCACCCTCACCAAAATCATTATCACACCAGATACTCACGTTTGCACTTTTAGGTTTAGGCAGCACCTGATGGTCATTCCAGTTCACCTCCAATTGCTCAGAAGGATGAGGTCTTGAGAAAAATCGACACTTTAGATTTAGAGCTTATCATTTATTTGGACGCAGCTACCACAAAGAACCCCAAGATTTTAACATGTTTTCCCTCCAACCTTTACCTACAAGCTTAAGAATTAGTCCACAATTTTATAATCTCATACACTGTTATAACCTGCAGAGAATCAAAAGATGGGCACTTACAGAATGCAATACACATATGAAGATGATTCACGCCCTTACCGTCCCTCTGTGTCGTCCTCGCTGCAGTCCGAGGAGTGGAGCTCGGCGGAGGACAGGTCGTCATCCAGCATATCATGGGGCAGGTCTGTGAGTAACTGCTGCAACTGAGACGGGAGAGTCGGCGTCAATAGCACACTGACTTAGATCAAGACGCCAAACCAAAGCTGCCCTGGACCGAGTAATCAACTGCAGAAGTCAAAGAAGTTCCTAATGTCTACATTTAATAATGTCATCAATTCCTCACCAATTACTTTCACCATTTCACTTGGGGAAAGGGGAATAGATCAGTTCAGGATTTATATTAGAAGGCTTTATTTTTTTCTACAAAGGTTTTGGATTTTAACACACATAACATTGCATTAGAACTTAAAAACTTCTTTCTGGAAACACAGCACGTCATGATAAGGGTACAATCACTATTATGTTATCGCAGGGTAGATGTGAGTCTCAGAATCCTATTCTACCAGAAACCAGGCCTTGGGGACTTGATTACCAGACTTCCTGCAGGAAATCTGAACTGCCAGACTGGCTTTGCCCAGGTGGTGAGAACAGCAGAAAAAGAAGCAGGTGGCCTAGAAGCCCGTATTAAATGCTCTAAAAACGTGACAAAAACCTCCTAGGGAGTGATTAATTAGTAGACAGCCATCTAATCCCAATGATGAAAAGATATGCAATATTCAGCTGTTGTAAAACATTTGAGTAAAAAGAGATGTAAGATTCAGGTTTCTACAGGTTGCACTCTCAAAAGCATAACTCGAAAACTAACAATAAAAGCATCTGACTTTGATCTCCAATTTTTTTTTCTAGAAAACTCTTATCTTTAGCATTCTCACTATAAAAACTAGATATAGAATAAATTCATTTAAGTTTCCAGATAAATTGTGATAAAGAGATGAATGGTCTAATCTGTTGAATTTTAATATCTATCAGTAAATGTTTTTCCTCAAATCCCAATACATTATCAAATCCCAAAGTAACTGTAACAGATTCAAATACTATATTACTAAATAATTAAAAGACTGTTTATGATGCCTTCTCTTTCAAATTAAGCACCAGTTAAATAAATAAGTTGACTGAGGCCCTCCACAGTACATAAATCAATCCCATAAAATTATGCAATGAGTAAAATTTAAAGATATTAAATACTCTGTGTAAAAACCTGGAGGAAGAAAAGGAAACATTTCTTAGCCTATGACAGATTTTCCCCACTTTATCATTATAATAAAAAATAAAGTGTAGTTATAAAACATACCTGAGAATTACATTTATAATAAAAAAAAACTTTCATAAACTAAATACATATGGTAAAAGTTAAATAAAAATATTTTAAGAAAGGTCTGAAAGGTATGCTCCAATTGTTAAGTTCGTTTTGGTGAAATCAAACTTGGAAATGGAAAATAGGTGTGTACAGTGGGAAGGGAGGTATACTTCCTCACTCCCTTATATATTTCTAATATTCACTGGATAACTTTTTAAAAAAAAGATTTTCTCAATTCATTTGGTTCTTTACAAATATTCCTATATTAGAGAAAAATATTCTATTCAATGGCAAGTTATCTTCATTTGAAAATTTATTTGACACTAATATAAATAAGGCAGGCCTTGACTGATTGGCCACCTGCCCATGCAAGGTTATTGAAAAATCATTTTGAGAGTCAGCCATCACAGAGCTGATCCAAAGATATAAATAATAAGAAACACAAAAGAGACAATACTAAAAACCAAACAGAACATATCAAAATGTTAGTATATTACATGTGAGCCTCAAGTAAAAAATAATGTGATTTTACAAACACAAAATTTACTAAGAAGAAAAAAAAACATCTATGAAGTCTTTTTAAATAGTCTAACCTGTTATGTCGATAATTATGTATCACTGCTTTAAGGAAAAAGACTATGCCCACACATTATACAGGGGAAAAATAACAAATAAATATTTTATACTTACATCAAGTAAGGACTCCTGTACAGAAAGAATACTGTCTTCTAAATCTTCAGTGAGGTTCAAGTACATAGCCTTATAATTCAGGGGAAGTTTGACAGGGACATCTGAACAGTGCATTTTCCCCTCACAAAAATAGAAAAAGCTATGCAATAATTAAGGAGCTCTTGTAACTTTCTTTGTGACACCACAGGTGTAACTGAAAAAGCATTAACAAAATTGGTATCTATGAAGAAAATTTAATTGAGTATAAAAAATAAGTTCTGAATGTTTCTGGATCAGTAAGTAAACTTATCAATCAGCAAAATCATCCCTGTAGTATTTAATGCCTTATAAACTATTTTTTTAATGTAAGCTAACATTTGAAATCGTTTCCTTCCCTTCAGAAACGTTCTCCATTAACGTTTTTTGGCATAGCTGGGGCATATTCCCTTGACTTCCACAACTTTTAGGGCAGAGAGAAGCTAAATGAGGTGAGTCCTCATTCAGGTACAAAATCCCACCCCCAAGGCTTCCATTTTCCCAGGATCAAAGTGTACCCTTCTTCTTACCAGGTTGGCCCCAGGCCAGATACAGGCAGTGCCTGACCTTGGCTTGCATGAGAGCCCCACCCCAAGAGACCCCAGAACCAACACACCTGGTGGCCAGCTTCAGAGCACACCAGAGCACCACCCAATTAGTGCCACAGATGACATACCCAAAGGGTGGACTCATTGAGCACCAGAACCCCACTAAAGCAAATCCACAACAGCTTGTCCACTATAATCACTGCCAGTCCTCACAGACAGACAGCCTAAGCATCAATCCTATTCACTGATGTGCCAACAGCAATCAAGGCTCAACTACAACAGGAGGGCACACACAACTGACTCAGGGGAAATCCTGGAGCACCAAGATCAGGTAAATAGGGAGACTGCACCACTGCTAGATAAGGCCACTCTGCCAAGATTGAGAGATGTAGTAGCTCTTTCTAATAAACATAAACCTAGAGAGACAGCCAAAATGAGACAAAAAGCATGTACCAAATAAAAGAACAGGACAAAACTAAAAAAAAAAAAAAAAAAAAATGGAGGCAAGCAATCTGCCAGATGCAGAGTTTAAAACACTGGTTATAAGGATGCTCAATGAGCTTAGGGGAAGAATAAATGATCTCAGTGAAAACTTTAACAAAGAGATAGGGAATAAAAAATAACCAGTCAGAAATGAAGAATAAAATAACTGAAATGAAGACTACATTACTTGGAGTCAACATCAAATTACATGAAGCAGAGGATCAATTCAGTGATTTGGAAGACTAGGTAGAAGAAAAGACTCAATCAAAACAAACAAACAAAAAAAAGGATTAAAAAAAAAAGAGGATAGTTTAAGGAACCTCTTGGACAACATCAAGCATAACAACAATCACATCATGGGGGTACCAAAAGGAGAAGATATAGAGCTGGGGATGGAAAATCTATTTGAAGAAATAACAATGGAAAACTTCCCTAAGCTGGCAAAGGAAATTGACACACAAGTCTAGGAAGCACAGAGAGTCACAAACAAGATGAACCTAAAGAGGCCCACACCCAGACACAGCATAATTTAAATCCCAAAGTTTAGAAACAAAAAGAGAATCTTAAAAGAGAAAAGTAGTTGTTACCTACAAGGAAGCTCCCATAAAACTGATTTCTCAACAGAAACTTTGCAGGCTAGAAGGGATTAGCATGAAATATTCAACGTGATGAAAAGCAAGGACTTAAACCAAGATTACTCTACCCAGCAAGGTTATCATTTAGAGATAAAGAACTTCCCAGACAAGAAAAGCCTGAAGGAATTTATACTGCCAAACCAGTATTACAAGAATTGTTAAAGAGACTTCTTTAAGAAGAGAAAGGAAAAAATAAAAAATATGAATAAGAAAATAATGTAGAAAAAAATTCTCACTGACCCTAATAAAAGCAGCAGATAAAAAGCAGTGGATCAACCAACACTAAAGCTAGTACAAAGGTTAAAAGGCAAAAGTAGAAAGATCATGCATAATTACAACAGTAAATCAAGAGGCATATACACACATATACACACCCACACAAAAGAAGTAAAAAATAATGACAATAACAAACATGGAGGGAGTGAAAAAAAATGGTAGTGATTTTAGAATGTGTTCGAACTTGAGCAGACATCAACTTAAAATAGACTGCTATATACATATAGCATGGTATATATGCAGCACATTGTAACCACAAACCAAAACTCTACAAAAGCTATACAAGAAATAAAGAGAAAGGAATTCAAAAACAACACTACAGAAAGTTATCAACATATAAGAGAAAAGAACAAGAGATTAAGAAATGAGCCAAGAGCTATAAAACCAATCAAAAAACAATTAATAAAATGGCAATAACTATATATCTATCAATAATTACTTTAAATGCAAATGAATTAAATACTCCAATCAAAGGATGAATGGATAAAGACATGGTACATATATACAATGGAATATTACTCAACCATAAAAGATAATGTAATCTTACCATTTGCCAAAACATGATGGTATTGTGCTACGTGAAATAAGTCAGACAAAGACAAATACCATATGATTTCACTTATATGTGGAATCTAAAGAACAAAATAAGAAAACAAAACAAAAACAAACTTACAGATACAGAGAACAGACTGATGGTTGCCAGAGGGAAGAATAGTTGGGGGACTGGGTGAAAAGGGTAAAGGAATTAAGAAGTATAAATTGGCCCAGTCAGCTTGGCTCAGTGATTAAGCATTGACCTATGAACCAGGAGGTCATGGTTCCATTCCTGGTCAGGGCACATGCCTGGGTTTCGGGCTTGATCCCCAGTGTGGGGCATGCAGGAGGCAGCTGATCAATGATTCCCTCTCATTACTGATGTTTCTATCTCTCTCCTCCTCTCCCTTCCTCTCTAAAATCAATAAAAATATATTTTTTTAAAAGTACAAATTTTTGGCAGTTACAAAATAGTCATGGGGATGTAAAGTACAGCGTGTGGAATATAGTCAATATTTACATATGCTGTCAGGTGGGTTTAAGACTTATTGGGGGGGAATCACTTCATAAGTTACATAAATGTCTAATCACTAAGTTGCACAGCTGAAACCAATAAATAGTGAAAGTCAACTGTAATTGAAAAAACTGAAGAAAAAAAAACATTTTTTTAGGTGTGCTCTCCTCATATTCGCTGTCAAATGGATTTTGCTTTTGGTCATGGAACCTTGTGCCATAAAACACAGAATTACCAGATCAACTTATGCATGTTACCAAATTGAAAATTTTAGAAACTATAAAGTTTCTTCATTAAAGATCAACCCATTACCAAATAGATTCAAGGGCAAACATAACAATCCTTATAAATGACAAGATTTTTAATTCCACTCTACTTTCCCCAAATATGTCAAATTGCTTTTTGGCTGCAAATGCCATCTTCTCAGTGGGATATTACTGTGAATCAGGTGAGTTTAGTAATTAAAGAGTTACCTTCCCTAAAAAAAAGCGATAATTAGCTATTGTGAAGTCTTCTATTGAAGTGCATTTTAAACCACTCCATACACCTCTCTCCCTTTACTACTTCATACTGGTCCTTCCTTTAAAAAGGGGCATTTTACTCAAAGAACTTCAGGAAAATAAAAATAAAAAACTTTACAATCACCCAATGTAGAACACCCAACAAACCTACGTGTAGGGCGAATGTAAAACAGAGAACACATAAACCTTTTGTTAGGATTTAGAACTAAAATTAACTAAACAGACAGTATTCAGAGCCTCTGATCCTCAATATTCATGAAAGCAAGACTTCTCAGCTTACAAACTGTACAATACATCTTCTCCCCAGAGCAAAGCAGCAAATGGACTGCCAACACTCGTGTGCCTTGTCAACAGGTTACCTCATCAGTAGGCTGTAAGGATTCTGATCGTTTAGCAGACGAATTATTAAATAATACTTTTATGGATACGCACTAAGCAGAATCTCCATTCTAACCCAAGAGCCAAGTTAAAAACTTCTCTGAAAAGGCCCTCTATGGGCTTCATATCAAGCCAAATAACTTGGCAGCTAAAACTTTAGTGGACAAATTACATTCTGTGCAGGATACAAAAAAAAAGTCCATTCCATGAGTTAAAGTAAATTTTATAATGTTAGTGGGGAAGACTCTGTCTAGGTTGCCACATCTCTGCAAAAAGAAATATGGCAACATGAGACAAAGACCGGCTGCGCTACAGACGACACATAATAGGGAGAACTTTAGGCCTGAAAGGAGCACAGGAGCGCCCCCAGGCCAAACCTCTCCTACAGGTCAGCCAACCAGGGCCCAGAGGAGGTCAGGGGCAGGCCCACGAAAAGAGAGAATTACAGCCCCAGAGCTCACTCCATTTCCTGAACCCCTCCGTTTCCACACCTATTTTCTTCCAGGGGACATTTAATCATCCCTGGGAGACACTTACTTCTACCTGTTGGTATACAAACTTCAGGCTGCCAGAGTCCAATGTGTTTGTTCCCATTGCAACAGTCCTTGAAAAATACCTGTATGTTATGGGAAACATTCAAAGGCCCAATCTAGATAAAGTATAAAAAGTTGCTAAAGAAATATATCAGAAAAATATGAATACTCAGCCATTTGTTTCTTTGATTTTCTTGGGTGATGACAAGAAATTTCCACTAAATAGGTCAAATAATATTAAAGGTAAACAAATAGTAGCTTTACAACTCCCTCTACTGGGGACAAAATATCAAAATGCTTCCATAATTATATCAAATCAGGCAGTAAAAAAAAAAAATAAAGTGGAAGAAAGGCTATACCATGGAAACCTTATCTCTAAAATGCACTATGCCAAGCTTAACTGAGCTTTATTATCCCTATTAGAGGAGTACCCATAGAAAAACCAAAAGGGCCTCAAATCGCAACTGCCAGGTGCAAGGGTCTGTCTGCCATCTGCTATTTGAACCACCTGCCTTTCTACTCAAGATCATTTTTCAGGTTTCAAATATTTCATCACTAAATGAACCATCATCAGCAAATATTATCTGGATAGCATAGATTACTAAGTACTGCTGCCCCAAACCACCAGCTCCAAAATATGTACACACATACGTCATTTTATTATCAAGAATCACGCAATGATCACAGAGCTGTTTCTGGTGACACTACATAAAGTACCTGTATACTAGCAAACTGTCATTTGGGGAGAACCAAAATGACAATCTAACTGATTGTGTGCCTTGTGAACAGGTTACTTCATTGGTTGGCTGTAAAGATTCTGATCTTTTAGAAGATGAATTATTAAATAATACTTTTATGGATACGCACTAAGCAGAATCTCCATTCTAACCTAAGAGCCAAGTTAAAGACTTCCCTGAAAAGCTCACACCCGGCCCACCTCCAGCCCGCACCCAGCCCACCTCCAGCTCGCAGGCTATGATTAAATACTCGTGTAAGCTGAGGAGCCACTCGGAGCCGCCAGGTGCCCACCCTTGAAGTTTTCGCAGAACCAGCTGGGCCAGAGCCTCTGCTCCTCCCCAGGGATGAAGCTGGCAGCCTGGGCTCCTCGCAGGCCCCCCATGGCCAGGACCTCCCTCTCCCCTGCTCCGTGCCACCAGGCTGCTGTGGCTTCCATGACCCGGGGACAGCACCGGCCCTGCCTTGCCTGAGTTCAATCCCTGTTGGCTGTGACGCCGTTGCCCCATTTTGCTTCCATTAAAAATGTCTGTGTATTTCCAGAAGAAAAAAAAACTTAAAGGGGAGGGAATAAAGGGAAGTTATTGTATAAAATCAAAGTTGTAGTTAGTGTAAAATGGACTTTTATATCTAGATGAAGTTTTATATAAGCTCCAGTAACCACACAGCAAAAAACCTACAATAGATTCACAGGAGAGGAGAAGGAAGATGCAAGGAAGAAAGAATTCTACCCAGAGTCTCCGAGGGTGGTGGCCCTTCTGATACCTTGATATAGGACTGTGATGCAATAAATTTCTGTTCTCTTAAGCCACAAAGGAAAAAAAAAAAAAAAAAGAATGAGTTAATGGCCCGGGCTGGTTTGGCCCAGGGGATAGTGTTGTCCTGGGGACTGAAGGGAACTGGGTTCAATTCCAGTCAAAGGCACATGCCTGGTTGCGGGCTCGATCCCCAGTGTGGGGTGTGCAGGAGGCAGCCAATCAATGATTCTCTCTCATCATTGATGTTTCTATCTCTCCCTCTCTCTTCCTTTCAGAAATCAATAAAAACATATTAAAAAAAAAAAAAAGAATGAGTTAATGAAAGAACTTTTCAATTCCTCTTCTCTGGGCCAGCTTTTCCAGTAAAATTTCATCTAAAATGTTTTGGATGAGGTCTACTTAGTAGCAAGAAAGAGAACTATATCAGTAGTTCTCAAATGGTACAGCAAGAAAGCAATGAGCTCCAATAAGTTGTAAGGAATGTGAGTGATATGACTATTGACTGGAATAACACCATGTCTCCATGGTATCATCGCCCTCACTCACCTGCACCCTAATCTGTTCTGTTTACTACGTAGGAGATGGAGTTTCAGGTGAAACACTGGGTGAGGCTGTGGGTTATGCACTTATCTGCTATGTCTTGGCCCACAGTAGCCAAACGTTTACCAATATACCAGTTAGAATGTAACGATTTAGAAATGATAATACTGCCTATTTTCTGCAAAATTCTTGGATCTTAAAAAAAAAAAAAAATGGGTCTATTCATGGTGGGCTGTGACTTGAGATTCCATTGGTCTAAGTGTTCTCTGAATATTAAATCACTTCACTAAATCCTTTGTTTTTCTGAAGATTAAATGCATTTTCTCCATTTGCTCTTCAAAGCAAACAATGGAGGGAATAGAAATGGAAAAGGCTTCCCTGACCAGTTTGGCTCAGCGGATAGAGCGTCGGCCTGCGGACTGAAGGGTCCCAGGTTCGATTCCAGTAAAGGGCGTGTACCTGGGTTGCGAGCACATCCCCAGCAGGAGGCGTGCAGGAGGCAGCTGATCGATGTTTCTCTCTCATCGATGTTTCTAACTCTCTATCCCTCTCCCTTCCTCTCTGTAAAAAATCAATAAATTTAAAAAAAAAAAAAAAGAAATGAAAAAGGCAAGACAATGATCGTAGAGCTGCTAATTAGAAGGGCACGGAGGATGGAATTTGACTCTGGTTTATTTAGGGACTTATGGGAAAGTGTGGACAAAATCCCAACTGACCCCAAAGCTCCAAAATTAAAACTAAACTTGGTAAAGCATCTTGTATTAGCAACTGACCAAAACCAGGATTATTCCGCCAAGAGAGGATCTCAAAAGCCTTAGCAAGGTGGCCTCTGAGTCAGACATGGCCTGCTTGGCCAGCCCTACAGCACATCCTCGCCGACACAGGCTTTCCTCCCACATAAGTGAACTGAATACAAAGGGATTCACTAGGTAGAGAAAGGCATTTGCATTAGCCCGCTGCTAACACTCATAATCCAGCCAGCAATCCCACAACTACCCACCAGGCAGGCAAGAAAAGACCACAGCTAACATCTAACTGTCCAGCTACCACAGGGTCAGGGAGTGAGGAGATTTGAAAAGGCTTTTGGGTATGCAAGCAACTTAGGTCTGAGCAGTCAACTTCTCCTTTTAACTAGCAGTGACAAAATATACATACAGCTGGATTTTTATGAATAATTCTGAATTTTGTTGCTGAAAATCTTAAAATCTCTATACAATGGAAACCTTATCCATTGTACGTCTTACCTTGAAGCAATTTTTTAAAAAAAGGTAAAACCACTTTTTTATTAACATGAACCACTTTTTATTAACACGGAGCATAATCATCATACCAGAGTCACATAATCTATATGTTATATTCTTCCACTCTGCTAGAAATACTCATTCTCAGATACTTTACCTCGAAAGAGCTTCTTTGCCTCTGGAAATTCCCTACCCCAGCACATAATCTGTCACGAAATGGTTCCGCCCTAGCAGGTGTGGCTCAGTTGGTTGGCATCGTCCCATGCACCAAGAGGTCAGGGTTAGATTCCCAGTCAGGGCACATGCCCTGATTGTGGGCCCCAGTAGGGGGCATGCAGGAGGCAGCCCATCAATGTTTCTCTTTCTCCCTCTCCCTTCCTCTCTCTAAAATCAATAAAGACATATTTTTTTTAAAAAAAAGAAGCTATCCTAATGGCTATTTTTGTCTATTATCTAGAACTAATTGATTCCTTAACTCATACCCCTTTAAAACTTTCACCACACAATACATTTGGCAATAAGTTCCCTCCAATACCCTATCCATCTCTCTACTACTATCTTTTCCAATGAAAAATCACCTGTCAGTACATTTTTTCCTCTTCTCTAAAGTCGACTATAGTAATTACTTAAACGATCCTCTCAAGAATCCCAGTAGCTAAATCCCAGCAAACTATGCAAAGCCTTTGGGGTCATGAAAACCTCATGCTGTGAGTTCACAAAGCAACAGCAAATCCGCATCCCTGTCCTTGCCACACTGCTGTGAAGGACCCTGTCAAAATCCAAACACCCTGACCAGGGTCACAAAGCCTAGTCCCTCAGAGACCTGGCGGAGGATTTATAAGAGCGAAGCTGGCAGGTCCAAGAGCGGAGCCCATGTCTGTGTGAGAGGTGGGGACCGTGGCCAGCGGGAAGGGAGAGCTACCGTTCAGCTCCGCCCACCTGCGCAGGGTGCAGACACAGGCCGCAGTGGCCAGGGCTAGGACGTCTCAAGACAAACCAGAAAATCTGAACTGTTATATGAAAATTTCCAATCTTGAAATATAGATTCAATGTTTTAAAAATACCGTGCAACCAAAGAATACATGTCTAAGGACAAGACCCACTGAGCTGGCAGTTTTGTATCTCTGCCCTAACTGTACTGCCAACCCCAAGGGCAACTGACCCTATTCCTTGCTTCCTGTCAACACTAATGGGCCACTTAGAAAAGTGTCATATCGAGCATAGACTCAATGCAAAGGAAACCTGCTATCCCAGTCAGTCAAGAAATCTGACTCAAACTAAAAACAATTCTAACAAGTAAACTGACTTGCACCAACTGCTACTATTACTATTGCCACCATTTACTACGTGCCAAGAATTCTATTAAACACTATATATATAAAATCTCCTCCACGTACTCCTTTTCTCCTTTAGTCTACTCACCACACAGCATTTACATAGATCGTTCAAAAATATGGTCAGATATCACTTCCTTGCTTAAAATTCTCCACTGGCTTCCCATTGCTCCTAGATTAAACTACAAACGTCTCACCATGACATACTGAGATCTGGCCCAGCCCACGTCTTTGCCCCATCTCCACCACTCCGCCCTTGCTCACACAATCCCAACAGCTATTCGGTGGACACACAGGGTCTCTTTCTGACTTCTGGGCTTTACACTCATTGATGTCTTGGCCTGGAATATTCTTCCTCAGGCTTCTGCAAGGCTGCTCCTTCTCATGAGTCAAGCCTCAGCTCAAACATTCCCTCCTCACCAGTTCCCTGCCAGTAGCTTTATATAACCCTATTTTGTTCCCCTATCGTTTATCAGTGCTAAATTATCACTCACTCAAATGACTTCATTCATTTGTTTACTTATATGTGGTCTGCCTCCACTAAGAAGTAAGCTAAGAACCTTGCCACACTTGGTCAACGCAATGTTCCAAAGCAGCTAGATTCTAGGCCTCTGCCTCCAAAACCAGCCACTACCTCCTAAATCAGTGGTTCTCAACCTTCCTAATACCGCGACCCTTTAATACAGTTCCTCATGTTGTGGTGACCCCCACTTTCATTGTTACAAATTGAACATAATTAAAGCACAGTGATTCATCACAAGAACAATATGTAATTATATATGTGTTTTCCAATGGTCTTAGGCGACCCCTGTGAAAGGGTCGTTCGATGCCCAAAGGAGTCGCGACCCACAGGTTGAGAACCGCTGTCCTAAATGAAACAGCATAGAGAATCTAGCCATTATCTAGTGGCATCATTCAAGGTTGTGTTCTAGTCTCGTCTCAAAAAAGGAAGCATTCCTCTCATCTACCTCTTAGAAGTCCAAGTACTGATCAAGTTTCATGGGGGATTATAAACTCCTTCAAAATGACACAAAAGGACATAATTTTGATGAGGAAATAAAATTGTTCAAGATTGGGTTTGGAGTCTTTTTTTCTGAGCAACTCACCTCTTTCTCCCTTTCATAATCTTCGTTGTCGTACTCTTCATCTTCGTTTTGTGTCTGCAGTGCCACACTGCCGAAGTCTAGTGACATGGTCCTCCTGCGGGACAAGAAAGATGTCTGGTTTCTAAATGTCCCAAAACTCTCGCCAGACCGAACTATACAGAAGATGCCGCACACAAAGAAGACTCATGCGTGACAAATGGTTAGTATTCCAAATATAAAGGGAGTTCTTACAAATCAAGTGTGATTCACAGAAAATAGCGGTATGACAGCAATTCGCAGGGAAAAAAATGCAAAAATGTGATAAACTGATGACTAGACCTTCCCAGTGTTTTGAAAAATATAACTTAAAACAATAAGACTTCATAACCCATGGACACAGAGAATAGTGTGGTGAAGGCCTGGGGCAGAGTGGTGGGTGCAGGCTAGAAGGGGTCAATGGGGATGAAAGAGGACATGTGCAATACTTTCAACAATGAAGATTTTTTTTAAAGAAAGTCATTTGTTCACACACACAAAAATAAAATAATAATAAATTAGAAATGTCCCTAAACATAAAAATCTTAAGAACATGCTCCGATTTTCTAATTAGACGTATTCGGTGTGGCACAGGTAGTACCCCCAGCAACTGGCTTCCTCCTTTGAATGCCACAAACCCAAAGTTCATGCTTTACAAAAAGTGAGCCATTGCCCTGACCGGTTTGGCTCAGTGGATAGAGCGTAGGCCTGCGGACTGAAAGGTCCCAGGTTCGATTCCGGTCAAGGGCATGTATCTTGGTTGCGGGCACATCCCCAGTGTGGGGTGTGCAGGAGGCAGCTGATCGATGTTTCTCTCTCATCGATGTTTCTAACTCTGTCCCTCTCCCTTCCTCTCTGTAAAGAATCAATAAAATATATTTTTTTAAAAAGTGAGCCATTAAATCCTAAGGAAATCATTGGAACCCAAAAATCATTTTCAACCTGGTGGACTCCATACTGCACACAACTAAACTGTAAGTGGTTAATGTCCTGTTCTTAAAGCTGATAAAATCAGGTTCCAGGGGGAAAAAATACTCCAGAAAAACAGAAGTGGAGCCTATGAAGTGGTACCACTGTGGAGTTCCCATTCCAAAGGCAACAGCCAGGGCTCCCTGGAGAATGGTAACGGCTGTGGCAGAAGCAGCAGCAGGAAATGGGTTTTCAAGTACTTACACTAAAAAAGCTGCCGATGATTTGAATTATGCTTTGGGATCCTGACGCTACACAGAAACGACCCGGATTTTCAAAGCTCTGAACAATCCTGACAGAAAGGTAGGCGGGCGCCATCAATTACCCCCGCTCCGGTCCTCCACGCGGGCCCTCCACGCGGGCCGGAAGGCACTTTGATGTGAGCCTGAGCCGCAGCTCATTCGCTACACTGTTCAGGCTCTGAAATGTCATTAAGCTGGAAGTGAAATAAGAAACATGGACCCAGCCATCCAAAAGCATTTGGCCATAAAGAACTCAACTCCTTCGTGTGAACAGTTGAGAACTATGATCACAAACTTTTATATAAGCCAACAGCTCCATAGGAAAAGATATTCCACTTCACCAGATCTGAGGCTCCCTGGATGGGATGACACAGTTCCATCCGTACCACCAAGAAAAAGATGTGGCCAATTAAATTATGGCACATCATTAATTTTAAAAGGCAGCCTGACTTTGTAGATGTTAAAATGTGCACTTGAAGGTAGGAGAAACATGGGATTACAGGTCAACACAAACATGACTTTCAATGCTGAAATCCCCAGTTGTCCAGTTTTTGTTTTTCAAGGTCTGAATTATGTTTCTTGGCCAAACTCTAATTTGCTGTCCACCTTATTTATCCCTCCCTCCTGGATCCCTACACCCTGCCCATCACTTTCAACTCTATAGACTCAAACTCCTTGCATCAGCTGTAAACCCGCCAAGCCTGCTTCCTAGGCCTGCCCTGATCCTTGCTGCTCCTGTGCCAGGGCTAAAAGGAGGAGGGGACATGTGTTCTCTTTCACTGAGAGGGAAAACATCTATGCTTGGGGAGTCTAACCCTGTCTCCCCCGAGCAGCTACAACAGAGGTGGGGAACCTTTTTTCTGTCAAGCGCCATTTGGATATTTGTAACATCATTTGCAGGCCATCCAAAATCATCAACTTAAAAACTAGTCTGCTACTTGGTCAAACATTTAATTAGCTCACCCCTAACTGATTTCACGGGTCTGATACGGCCCGTGGGCCAGACATTCCCCACCCCTGAGCTACAAGTCTATAGTAGAGCTGAAATGGCGAGGGGAAGACATACAAGCTCGGGTCCATGGTTTTTTTCACTACTGCTTATAAACATCAAGTCTACACAATCTATAGATAAAGAAAATACTAGGCCATTTAAATCCCGGCTCTGTAAAAGAAATGAGATTAAGCTAGACCTTAAAGACTTCCCAAAAGTCTCCAGGCATAAATAATCTTTCCTGCTTTTGATTCTTATTCACCTCTTCCTGAATTTTATCATTAAAGCCAGGAGGTGGGATTTGGGTTAATTTCTTCTTTATTAGGTAAAAGAAGGGGAGGTGTTCTTTCACCAACATGCCAGTAATGTGTTGAACATTGAAAAAAAAAGATTTATAAGAGCCTACTTTTTTCTCAGATAGGGAATAATGAATTCTATAAGGTATTTTCATTTTTTTTTGTTGTTATTTATTGAATTTAGAGAGAGAGGAAGGGGGAGAGGGAAGAGAAAGAAAGAAAGAATAAGAAAGAGAGAAAAACATCAATTTCTTGTTCCACTCATTTATGCATTCATTTGTTGCTTCTCGGATGTGCCTTGCCAGGCATTCAAACTCCATAACCTTGGCCTATGGGGACGTCACTCTAGTCAACTGACCTACCCAGCCATTTGAAAATAAAAATGTTATTTTCATTCTTAAGTGAAGATAATGTAAAAGATCAAAGCACATCTTTTTTTTAAATTACATTTTAAATTCAAACCATCTCACTAAAGAAGAAATTTGAAAATATCTGAAAAGGCCAAAATCTCTCTCCATTGCAGAGGAAATGATACAAACAAGTTTTCCTTCTAAAAAGTGCAGACTACCGTAGAACTATTATAAGCATAAAGGGGAATCTGATAAATTTACTGTGGTTCAGAAAAAAGACTAAAAAGATCATTAGTATTTTACTTAAAATTTAAAATAAAAGCCAATGTTTTTCTTTAACTTATTAACCTCTACTAATTATCATTGCTATCAGGGACTTTACTATAATATTCAGAACAATAAAAGAGCCTGCTTTAGAAGAAAAATTAGCAAGATAATAAACCCAGAAGCCATAAAGGAAAAACTTGACAGAAATTAATCACACAAAAAGTTTTGTATATAGCTAAAGATAACATTAACAAGTTAAAAATTATGTAGGGGAAAATACATCACTAAAAATGTCAAAAGATAAAATAACAATAATAATGAGAAAAAATATTTGCAAAATACATGACAAAGTCCCAATATACAGTTCTCACACAGAAAATGAGGGGGGGGGGAAACACAAAACAAAATAATTTAAAAATAGGCAACTGACATGACAATCCTTTTTTTTTGTTTGTTAACCCTCACCTAAGGACATTTTTTCCACTAAAAGAGAGAGAAACATCTATGTGAGAAAGACACATCCATCAATTGGTTGCTTCCCGGGGGCAGGGAATGAACCTGCAGCCCAGGTACATGCCCCTGACTGGGAATCAAACCTGAAACCCTTCAGTGTTCGGGCCTAAACTCTACCACTGAGCCATACCAGCCAGGGCTAGTAAATGTACTCTTGAATAAATTTGGCAATACTATGCCACTAATAAAAATTAAATATTTCTATATTTATTGCCTGATCATTTAAAAATCAAGAGGCAGAATGTGTCCAGTATGCTTTTTTAATAGCAAGCTAGTTAATACTTTCTTCCAGACAGATAGCTTTTCTGAACCTATTAACAAGACTACGGTGTGCCCTTTCGTACCCTCAGTACTCATTTTGTTGTCCCTGGTTATGTTGTCTTTGCTCTCCTTACAATGAGATGGAAGACCAATGGGTGTTTAGTTAGACAAAACGTTAAGCTAAACTAAAACATTTTGTTTTTGCCTCATTTAAGAATCTACAAGCATTCTGAAGGTAGAAATTAAATGTTATCTACCCTACCCTCTGGACATGGTAGGCACACAACGAATGCTGGTTGAATGAATATAATGCATTCATGTTACCCTATATGGATTCATTATTTCGATAAAACTTTACTGAACACCTATTGGGTGCCAGGTTATATCCTAGATATACCCAAGACATAGTACCAGATGTGAGAAGCTAACAGTTCCTTAGGGAAACAATGATATTAATTAATAGTTACAATGATACATTGTCATAAATTTATAATAGAGAAAAGTAACAGCAAATATTAACTTTGAGAAGAAAAAAAAGGCTGAGGGAAGTTTTACAGAAAGACTTCTAATAAGAAATAGATGTTCAAGGACACAATATGGCTGGAAGTGGTTAAGAATGAGGGCTCTCATTCAGACAACCCGGGCTCAAATCTGGCTCTTCTACTTACAAGCTGTCCAACTTTAAGCAAAGAGTTTCCATTTCTTAATTAGTAAAATGCGGACAAAAGTAGTACCCACCTCCAAGATTGGTTATAAGGCTTCACCAGATAATGCATATCAAGTGCTTAGCACTGTGTAGCAACCAATACATTTTAGTTATTATTATTATGACATTAATGCTGAATAAGAGTCGGCCAGCTACAAAAGAGGTTAAAGGAACAGAGAGCATTCAGAATATTTGAGAAAAGGTCAACGTTTAGCCTGTGGGAAACTTTTACTAGTAAATAACACAACCCCTTCTGAGATAAAAATGCCACCTCCTTCAAAATGCCCTCCCTACCTGGTTCCCCCATGGAATTAATCACTCTTTTTCCACTTTTGGTCGATATTTCTTATGCTTTTCTTATGACTTCAATTCCAGCCATAAGAAAATTCCAAGGCAATTAGTTGAATACATTCACATATCTAGAAGTGCATATATATTGTCACATCTGGTGAAAGGATACCACGAAATGCAGCTTAAACCACACTATAAGTTCATGACTATCAGATAGAAAACGTTAGGTGCCACAAAAGGGGTTTAGAAGAGCTCTGAGAGTTAGTAAATCCTATTGATTTGCTGACATGCCTGTTTCTCTTCTAGAATGGAAAGAGCCGGAGCACACTAGCCTGTTTTAGACTTGCAATATCAGGCTTAGGAGGTCTATGCATTCATTCAACCATTTACCAAGCACTGTTCGAGATTGCAAAGCTTAGCAGGACTTGGTGGAAGAAAATAAACATATAAACAAAGGATGACGATAATCTGTGATCAGTGCTAATGACAGCAGCTTAGCCTTAGACAAATCAAGTCCGGGATCCCAGAGGATGCAGGGAGTAAGCAAGCACCCACGGGCTGAATGAATGAATTAATCAAAGGCCTTACCCAGGAACTCCGCCTGGCGTTAGCTATGGCACAAGCAGGTTCCGCGAGACCGAAGCTGCACGGAGCCCAGGATGCCTGGGATGGCGGGCTTTGCCTGCCAGCGACACATGCACTCGGTCAACACACGTGTACAGAGCACCCACTGTGAGCCAGGCGGGCGCCAGGGCGACCACGCGGGGGTCCCCAAGGGAGGGTCTCAGGGTGACCCCAGCAGCCTAGAAGAGAAGAGGACCTCCCGGAGTTCACAGCTAAGCAGAATGACACTTCAAAGTCAAAGGCTGAGCTCCCGCAGGGCCATGCACCTCCGCGGGATTTGGGGAGGGTTAGGGTCAGCCCTCCCGGAAGCCTCAGCCAGAATCCGGAGGGTCCCGCACCTCCTCTGACTGCACCCCCAAGCCCGGAGGCGAAGCGGAACTCACCGGAGGCTGCAGATGCTGTCACCGCGGGGAAACTCTAGCCCCAGCTGAAGTCCAGCTTCTAGCAAGCCTCCAGACCCAGGCTCCAATCTGCTAGTTCCTTCCTAGTCACAACCGAACACGAAGTCCTGACGTTATTGAGGAGCAGCTGCCTCCTTCAATCGCCCACTAGAGGCCCTCCTGGTGGGCGGGGCCATGCCGGGGTGGGCGGGGCGTGGAGGCGAAAGTCTCCGCCTTGCTCAAGGTTGGTTGAGAAGTCCGTCTGCAGTTGCAAAAGTAAGGCTGTTTAAAGCGGGCGCCAGAGGTGGCGGGAAGCGCCTCCTGTGCGCCCATTGGTGGATTCGTGAGCCAATTACAAAAGAGTTGACTCTGGAGAGGGAAGGTTTATGGGTTGCCTAGAGACGCCCAAGCGCTTAGTAACTCCACCCTTGGGCTAAGATGAACTTGGTCATCCCTGAACCCCATGACCCATCTGTCCCCTGGTGTGGTGACTGTGCCCCCTGCGCTTGCCATTCCTAATCCTCAGCACACAGAATCCCCCACTTGCCTATCAAACCCTTACCTTGCAGTTTGGCCTTCTGATTCTCCAAGGTGCCTGCTAAACAGCTTAAATGGTTTTTTTTACTTTGTCTTCCTGATTACTAAGTCCCTCCTTGTTTGAATTTGTGTTTCTTTAATTACTAGTTAGGTGGCACATTTTCCCACGTGTTTAATCACTACTTGAATTTCCTCCGATGCGAAAGTTCTTGTCACTTACTAGTAGAAGTTAACCTGT
The DNA here is from genome assembly GCF_014108235.1 of Myotis myotis. Taxonomy (NCBI): domain Eukaryota; kingdom Metazoa; phylum Chordata; class Mammalia; order Chiroptera; family Vespertilionidae; genus Myotis; species Myotis myotis. The sequence continues at coordinate 166,284,008 of NW_023416313.1, forward strand.
CCCTTAAGACAGCGCTGCCCAGTTTGCAGTAAAACCCCTTACTTTATGCTCCTTCCATGGACGAAAGGGTTCCAGAGAATATCAAGGAGTTGGTAGCAGCAGGTTCACAGAGCCTTTTAACCCTTTCCCATATATGGAGTAAAATGGTTGTTCAAGGCTTTTCATAATCTGGCTAGTTTTCCTTTGCTACTGTTACAGAACTTGCCTCTTGGGGTGTTCTATTCAAGAACTACAAAGTGTGAGGCAGGACCCTTACTCTCAAGGTACCTACACTCTTTTTGGAGTGCAAGATGCTTACATAAAAAGACAACTCAGAAACGTAGTTGAGCTGAAACCGGTTTGGCTCAGTGTATAGAGCGTCGGCCTGCGGACTGAAAGGTCCCAGGTTCGATTCCGGTCAAGGGCATGTACCTGGGTTGAGGGCACATCCCCAGTGGGAGATGTGCAGGAGGCAGCTGATCGTTGTTTCTCTCTCATCAATGTTTCTAACTCTCTATCTCTCTCCCTTCCTCTCTGTAAAAAATCAATAAAATATATTAAAAAAAAAAAGAAACGTAGTTGACTACAGGTAATGTGAGTAGAATAGGCAATAATTCTCTAGGGGAAAGTGAACATCTCATGAAGGCTCTATCAGGAAAGGTTCCTAGAGGAAGAGAGTCAACAGGCAGGTTGACTAGCATGAATGATTGCAATGTGAAGGCCAGACAAGCAAAAATGAAGGATTCTTATATCCAGAGGTGAGACTGGAGAAGTAGGCAGACAGAAGGTAACCAATAGAAGAGCTTGGGGCCTGGAAGAATGGGAAAGGCATTCTCCAGAGGTAAGAATGAACATGTCCAGAGATACACAGACAGAGGTATTCTGAGGTAATAAAGACAAATGATGGGGGAGAGAAAAACTACCAAAGACCTTGACTGCTGGACAAGAGATTATTTGGAATGTTGGGTTAAAGCTTATCCTGCATTTTTTAAACAGACACACCTGTGAGCTGGAAGGAGGCTACCTCTACCAGACTTGTCTACATTTCAAGTGTAAATGTCACATTGTTAATGAGATGTGGTTCTTCCCATTAAGAAACATTTATAAAGGTGGAGTTATGCTAACATTTCTCTTTTTTCCTACCTTCTCAGAGCTATCAGATCAATGCAATGCAATCATGAAATGAGTGCTATCCTCTGAGTTCAAGTTCCAGCTCTACCTACCAGCTTTTGTCTGCACAATTTTTTTAAGATATATTTTATTGATTTTTTTACAGAGAGGAAGGGAAAGAGATATAGAGAGTTAGAAACATCAATGAGAGAGAAACATCGATCAGCTGCCTCCTGCACACCCCCCACTGGGGATGTGCCCGCAACCAAGATACATGCCCTTGACCGGAATCGAACCTGGAACCCCTCAGTCCCCAGGCCGACGCTCTATCCACCGAGCCAAACCAGCCAGGGCTGTCTGCACAATTTTTCTTTGACCTCTCTGAACCTCCAAATCCCCATCTGAAAATAGGAATGATACCTACTTCACAGGATTGTGCAAAGAATGAAATAAGATTGTGTGAAAAAGCTTTTAAAATATAGGAATACTATTACTCAAGATTATTTGTATTGTTTCCTGTAGTTATAGCTGGTTGAACTGGAGTACATACTGGAATCTGAGAGAGTAAAGAAAAATCATGAAGTTATACTTGCCATAACCCAAATGCTACAGTGGCCTAAGAGTGGATGGTAGAGAGAAACACGTGTGACTGTGTGCAGAGGGCAGTAGGAGCTTATGGAATGGGGAAAAAGAGGAGTTTGTTCAAGAGAGGTAGCTTTATGAGGACAAGACCAAAATGTGAAGTGCTGAGATGGAAAAGGAGGACTTGGAAGAACCAAGGAAGATCGGGCCATTATTTGTAATTTAGAATATTCAGTCAATCATATTTGGGGAGCATCTACTTTGTGCCACGCACCGTTCCAGAGGCTCATTTAAGGCTGACACGTGGATCAAAATGCCTATCCGGACCAAGCTCCTTTTCACAGAATCTGCTCCTGCCCACAGCCACCATGACTCCACCATCAACACCTCGCCACCACCCTGAGACCTGATTGGATCAAAGGTGAGCATCAAGCCCAAGCTGGGCCAATCACATCCCCTTCCCAGATAACTGAAATAAGACTTCATGAAACTGAGGCAGGTGGGAACCATACAGAAAAGAAGCAGACTTTTATTACACTCGTCTGTATTTTATGGGAAATACGCGACCACCATAGCTGTGGCTTGTGTATGGTAGAACCTGACTAAAGAGCATGAACTTCTGTCACTCAAAGCCATGGATCTATCTGGTTCCTGCACTTTGTGAAGCCTGACACTTCAGCTTTCCCTTGGGTCCTGTGATACCTGAGCCTTAAAACATCTTTTGACCTGAGCTGGCTTGGGTCATGTAGGGATTGAATAGTTCAATCTTTCATGTTCACTCAGAACCTTAGAATGTGACCTTCCTTGCAAATAGGGTCTTTACAAATGTAATTAATTAAGAGGTTATTCTGGATGAGGATGGATCCTAAATCTAATTACTAATACTAGTGTCCCTAAAAGAAGAGGAGAGATACAGAGAGACACACAGGGAGAAGACAGCCACGTGGAGATGCAGGCAGAGATTGGAGTTCTACTGCCTGGGCCCACCAGAAGCTAGGAGAGGCCAGGAAGGATTCCCCAGTAGAGCTTTCAGGGGGAGCATGGCCCTTGAAATCACGGTCAACACCTTTATTTCAGACTTCTGGTCTCTAGAACTGTGAGAAAATAAATTTCTCTTGTTTTAAGGCATCTGGTTTGTGTTACTTTGTTGCAGCAGCTCTAAGAAATTAATACAGGATGGTTTCCATTTCTTGCAAGCAAGCATTTATGACTAAGATGCATTCATGATGATAGATTATATTTGAAAAGTCTAGACCAGTGACTCTCCCAACATTGTTCCCTGCCCACTGTTGGATCTCAAGGATCTTCCTGATGGGCCATTAAATGATATCAACAAGCATGTCATTTCTTCAGTTGCCATGAAAAAATAACTTGCAATTTGATAGGTTTTTATTTTTACATATAAGTAAGGTTTCTCTATTAGAAATCTACCAAGTAAGATGTTAGGGATTTCTAATGTTTAGAATTCATAAATTAAAATTAGCACCTTATTCAAGTTTACCAAGAATGGCTGTTCATCATTTCTATGCACAACATTGCAAAGTTCCTGTCATATACACTTGAAGAGAATTGAAATTCCCACTTTGGGGAGAAGGATGTTAATTGTGATAAAATAAGTTTTTCAAAAAATTTATAAGGCTGTATTTTGGAATATATAATCATATTGATGAGATTATATCTTCCCTTAAAAGTAAATAAACAACTCCTAGCATTCTTTCCAGTTCTTTATTGTCACTGAGTTACTTTTCCTTACATGCACACACAAAAAAAAGGATGGGTTGGGGGGTGAAATGTATGTAGCACGGTAGGTCTTTTCTCAAAGGAGTGTGAGAACCACCCAGCTGGTGTGGCTCAGTGGTTGAGCGTCAACCCATGAACCAAGAGGTCACGGTTTGATTTCTGGTCAGGGCACAGGCACAAGTTACAGGCTCCATCCCCAGTAGGGAGCGTGCAGGAGGCAGCCGATCGATGAAGTTTTCCTCAATGTTTCTGTCTCTCTATCCCTCTCCCTTCCTCTATCTCTTAAAAAAATCAATAAAAACATATATTTGAATTATATTTGAACTTGGAACTCAGACCCCCCCCACCCCTCCCTCCCCCCCCCCCCCCCCCCCCCCGCCCCGCCGCAAAGGCCACGACGCTTTATGTTTCTTGAAACACTCAGTAGATTACAAAGGAAAGAAGGAGGTACCCAAATGAGATTTAAAATTGGGGTACATTTTAAATGCTTAGATGGCACATTCAATGCATATTGACAAAAATACAACATAATGTAATCCTAACGTTCGTAAGAATATCTCAGGATTTATTTAGAATGCTAATGGATTTGAATTCTCAGGTGGTATACTCCAGGAATGAGACGCATGTTTAGAGTGGTTTGATGTTCTTTGTCTTAGATCAGGTTCTTAGAAGTGAACATTGGGATGAAAATTTGAGCGCAGATGATTGACTGAGGAAGGACTTCCCAGAGAAAGCTGTCAGGGAGTGAGGAAGATCAGGGAAAGGGAAGAGGCGGTACAGGGCTGTGCTTTGGGAGAAGTGCCCGCCCCAGCCTGATTCACTGGGAGCTCCGGAGGATAATTGGGAGGGGGGAGCCGGGGAGGGAGCCGAGCTTTCCCACTTCTGCAGCAGTGGTGGTGGCAGGGAAGAAGGAAACACAGGCGCTTCTGGCTATTGGTGACTCAAAGCAACTCCCTAGCCTGAGGCAGTCCTCAGAATGAAGAGTCACAGTGCAGGTAGTTAAGAGCAAAACACACAGAAGCCAGCAGTGTGAGCATACAGATATGATGCAAGGATCCAACGGGGTCTGGGCGGAGCTGACGGTATCTCCTACAACATCTGTTTGCCATCTTTTGATCTTGTCTGCACATATTCCTTTTTTTTGCTGAGTAGTACTCCATGATATAGATGTACCATTTATTTAGCCATTCACCTGGGAACATCTGGGCTGTTTCCAGTTGTACGTAGTTAAAAACAAAGCTACCATGAACATTCCTGTACAAGTGTTTCTGTGAACACAGGTTTCCACTTCTCTGTGGTCAATGCCCAGGAATGCATTACTCAGTTGAATATTAGATGCATGTTTAGTTTTGTAATAAACTACCAAATTGCTTTCCAGAGTGGCTGTACTATTTTACATTCTCACCAGGAATGTATTTGTGATCCACTTTCTTCTCATCCTGGCAGCATTTAGTGTTGCTATTTTTCGTTTTACCCATTCTGATAGGTATGTGGTAATATCTCCTTGTGATTTTAATTTGCATTACCCTACTAGCTAATGGTGTTGAACCTATTTTCATGTGCTTATTTGCCATCTCTATATCATCAGGGATATGCCTGTGTTTTTTTGCCCATTTTCTAATTAGATTTTTTACTGTTTAGTTTTAAAGAATTTTTTATATATTCTAAATATTAGCCCTTTTTCAGATATGTGGTTGGCAAGTATTTTATTCCAGTCTATTGCTTATCTTTCATCTTCTTAACATTCTTTCACAGAGAAAAAATTTATATTTTTTAAATATAGCAGGCTAATTTTTAAAAAATATTTTTATTAATTTCAGAGAGGAAGGGACAGGGAGACATAGAAACATCAATGATGACAGGGAATCATTGATCAGCTGCCTCCTGCATGCCCCACACTGGGGATCAAGCCCACAACCCAGGCATGTACCCTGACCAGGAATCAAAACAAACCCTGACCTCCTGGTTCACAGTTGCTCAACCACTGAGCCACAGCAGTCAGGCCAAAAATTTGTATTTTCAATGAAGTGTAATACACTAGGTTTTTCTTTCTCTTTATTTTTTTTTTTACCAGTGTGTTTTTTAATGGATCATGTCAAGTGCAAGAACTCTTTGCCTAGCCTTATATCCTGAAGATTTGCCCTTATTTTTTCTTTCATAAAAGTTTTACATTCAAGAACCCAAGATGGCGGCATAGGTAAACACCGGAGTTTGCTGCCTCAAACAACCACTTCAAAAATACAACTAAAAGATGGAACGGACATCATCCAGAACCACAGGAAGGCTGGCTGAGTGGAAATTCTACATAGAGGGAAAGAGAAAAGCATACCGAGACTCAGAGGAGGGGCAGTGCGGAAGTAAAATACTAAGGTGCGGAGGTGCATGCGGAGCAGGCTGGCGGCTGAGGGCGCGGTTGTCTTTTTCAATCTGTCTTTTTCAATCGGGAGGGAGTCTCAGGCTCTGAGCTTCAGTTCCTGGCGAGTCTCTGGGGACCCAGACTCAAACAGGAGAAGCGGGACTGTCTGGCATCGGTCGGAACTCAGGGCAGCTTTCTCTCAAAGGGGCTGACAGGGATTTCCAGGATACTGAGAAGTGGAGACGCCATAACTGCTAGCCCTGCCCTGTTGATCCCGTGAGACCTGCCCCACCCAAGCCCTGCAGGGAGGCTTTTGCTGGATAGCCTCAGGCAAAGGCTAGATTAGCACCTCCCTAGAGATCCAGGAGCCAGGAAACCCAGAGGTTAGAGTGGGACCATCCAGTTTGCAGCTCTGTGGAACCATAAAGGACACACTCAGGGGGCAGACTCAGTGAGCACCAAAGCCCCACTGAAGCAAGTCTTGCCAGAGGGGTGTCTCCAGCACAGAACTTCTCCCACTGCAGATACAGCTGATTCTCACAGCCAATTGGCCTGGAGGTCAATTCCTCTCAGTGATACCCACAACAATCAAGGCTTAACCACAACAAGACTGTGCACAAGGCCACAAGGGGGTGCACCAAGAGTGTCCTCCTCAGGTAATTGGGGAGGCTGAGCCACTGGGCCCTAGAGGACACTTAGCACAGAAAACCACTTTATCAACACAGGGAAGCATAAAAAAATGCAGAGACAAAGAAAAAGGACACAAATGACAGAAATGGAGGAAAGCAAACTACTGGATATAGAGTTCAAAACCACACTTTTAAGGTTTTTAAAGAATTTTTTAGAAACTGCCGATAAACTTAATGAGATCTACAGGAAATCTAATGAGACCCTCGAGGTTGCGATAAAGGACCAACTAGAAATTAAGCATACACTGACTGAAATAAAGAGTATTATACAGACTCCCAACAGCAGACTAGAGGATTGCAAGAATCAAGTCAACGATTTGAAATACGAAGAAGCAAAAAACACCCAACCAGAAAAGCAAAATGAAAAAAGAATCCAAAAATACGAAGACAGTGTAAGGAGCCTCTGGGACAGCTTCAAGCGTACCAACATCAGAATTATAGGGGTGCCAGAAGATGAGAGAAAGCAAGATATTGAAAACCTATTTGAAGAAATAATGACAGACAACTTCCCCTACCTGGTGAAAGAAATAGACTTACAAGTCCAGGAAGCACAGAGAACCCCAAACAAAAGGAATCCAAAGAGGACCACACCAAGACACATCATAATTAAAATGCCAAGAGCAAAAGACAAAGAGAGAATCTTAAAAGCAGCAAGAGAAAGACAGTCAGTTACCTACAAGGGAATACCCATGCGACTGTCAGCTGATTTCTCAACAGAAACTTTGCAGGCCAGAAGGGAGTGGCAAGGAATATTCAAAGTGATGAATGCCAAGAACCTACAACCAAGATTACTTTATCCAGCAAAGCTATCATTCAGAATTGAAGTTCAGATAAAGAGCTTCACAGATAAGAAAAAGCTAAAGGACTTCATCACCACCAAACTAGTATTATATGAAATGCTGAAAGGTATCCTTTAAGAAGAGGAAGAAGAAGAAGGTAAAGATACAAATTATGAACAACAAATACACATCTATCAACAAGTGAACCTGAAAATCAAGTGAATAATTTGATGAACAGAATGAACTGGTGATTATAATAGAATCAGGGTCATAGAAAGTGAGTGGACTGGCTATTTTGGGGGGGGAAAGGGGTGAGGGAAATGCAGGAAGAGACTGGACAAAAATCGTGCACCTATGGATGAGGACAGTAGATGGGGAGTGAGGGAGGCGGGTGGGGTGGGAACTGGGAGGAGGGGAGTTATGGGGGGGAAAAAGAGGAATACATGTAATAATCTGAACAATAAAGCTTTAATTAATTTAAAAAAAAGTTTTACATTCATGCTCATAATGCATTGAGTTAAAGTTTATGTAAAATGTGAGGTTCACTCTTTTGCCTCCAGAGGTCCGATTTCTCCAACACCATTTGTGGAATAATGACCCTGGTTTTGGAGCCACCAAGACTGGTTGAGTCCCTCCATCGTAGCCATAGCTCCTAAAAAGCAGCCTTCCCACAGCTCTCTCACCTTCTGCTACTGTCTCCTCCCTCCCCCTTCCCTGGCCCCAAGGCTGTGTCCTCCCCTGTGGTTTCCCACACTCTGCCCCACCTTTGTAAAACAGAGTCCCTTTATTAACATCTCAAATTACCCACTTTAGGTGAGCCATCTGTTTCCTGTCGGGACTCTGACACAGCCCGCAAATGACACATTTTCCAAATCCCAAACATCAGACATATACTGTCGATAGTCACAAAGTAATAATCATTTATTTTTCTGAAAAGTCACTTACAGGTATTTATAGTCAAATGGACTTCCACTTTAAGACAGATGAAGATGAGAGTGTGTCAGTAAACGAGCATGCAATCAAACATTCCCTTTGTTGTTTCTTTCTGTTTTCACAGAGTCTGTGGTGTTTATAAGTATGGTATTAGCTCATCCAACTAAGATACCATCACAGTCAAATACTGATTTTCCATGTGCACTGCTCACATCCTTTATACTCTGCATTTTTTGGACCAGGAACTCTTTCTTGCTACCCAGGGAACACTGCTCTGCAGTCTGACACCACAGCCCTTCTCTGTCTCTGATAAAGGTGATTAGATCACCCATAAGTCTCTATGATCTATTCTATACCCTCCTGACCCCCTTCCTTTATGAGGACAGATACTCAAGAACTAAGATGTATGCAAAATTGATGAAAAATACATTCTTTCCTAGTTGTATAGAAGGAAACGAACCTGTCTAAGAAATTAATAGAATAAAGTAAAATGATAAACCTTTTCATAAAAATATTAGAGTTCATTATGCTTGATTTCTGATTATTTCTATCCAAAAGAAGTTTCCCATACTTTATTTAAAACTTAGCAAATATATCACAATTACAAATATTAAGTTGTATCTACGTAGCCAAAATGAAGTGGAGTTAAGACTATTATCCAGATAATTGAGGATGAAAAAAACACTTTATAGTAATGGCCATATGTCTCCATGCAAAGGCAAGTGGAGGACTGAAGCAGTTTTCTTGCTACTCAAAATAACCAAATCCACTTCTACCATATTTACTTGTGGTATGCCACAGTTTCAATGTTTTTTACTGAAAGGCTTGGGTGTCCACTATCTGAATGCTGATCTCAGTAGTGCCATTCATTCTGAGTATAGAGACAGACAGACTAAAAGAGAATACTGAAGTTTTCACCTTAACTATACAGACTGGCGATCAACATTGCCATTAAATGGAAATTTTGCTTTTTATAGACTTATGTGAGGGCTGAAATGGACCCTAACCCAGTTCTCTCACATGAGAGACATGGCAATGGGAATCCAGACAGGTTCAGCAACTTGCTCGTGGTCACCCTGAAGACAGCCAGCCCAGCGCTTTCCCCTACACAGCGCTTAATTATACCATCACTTTACCACTGTGTCTTTACACGGCAAACCTTTCCCACTGTTTCATTCACTATGTTTTCTCCCTTCTGCATTAGGCCTGATCTTATGTAGAAAAGGTGAGGGACCATCATGTAGTCACAGCCAATCAGGAGGAGATCTCCCCATCCTTTCAAATAAATTCAGCATTTTAAATAGTAATAGAACCAATTTGGATATTAATTATGAAGAACACTGGTTTGTTTGCCGTCTTTTAAATCCATGTACTCATGAGCTTTTTTTGGTGGGCAGAGAGATGGAGGGAGAAATATGATGAAATCAGAAATGACTACTAGATTTGGCCTCTTCAGCTTGTCACATGCTGCATACAAACAGTCCAAATAGCAAAAATCGAGAAATACTAGGCCACACAATTTGGGCCCCAACCCTTTAACCAGCAAATGGGCAAGTCAATGCAACAGACCAATGCTTTCAGTGGCTTTTGATTTGATTCCACTGCCATAGACACAGTCCAGATTCAATGTCAAATTTATTTTAACATTGCAGTGAAAGTGCTAATAAACAGAAAAATGCAAGTCAATATCCATCAAGCAAATTGCTCCTTATTTTTGTAACGAGGAAAGATTTTTTTTTTTTTTTTGGCAAATGGTTCTGTAGTTATAGAATATGAAGACACTTAGAACTAATTTCCCCAATATGAAAATGTCCCCTAATGATCAAGTTGAAAGGCACATACCACTGCCCCAGCAGTTCATTCAAGTTGTCTTTAGCATGTGAGATTTTAATTGTGCTTTTAGCTTGTTATCAATGCAATATGGCCTTAAAAAGTGACATCCGTGCATATGTATAACTTTTCAAATGGACCAATCCTCTTCCCCTCTTCTGACTTCCACTTTCTGAAGATCAGTTTTCATTAGTCCATGATGGTCTCGAAAGATGCACTTCACAGTTTGTGTTCTATTTTATCTAGAAACCAAGTTTGAATCATCCTTGTGTCCTAACACAAAATGGAGTTTCTTGAATCACCAGTGTGATGGTATTTCCATATTATCATTTGTTTAAATGCAAAAATCCTGGAATATTATCTCTTCTCACTGGTTGTTTAAGGCTTACTTCACTTCCAGAAGAGATGATTGGCAAACTATTATCCATGTGGTATCTGATAAGGTGGCCGACATTATCAAATACATGATCCTTGGTCCTCACCTTGAAAAAGAGGAACAAAAGTATGTTAAATGATAATTGTTCTCCTGACAGATGTAAACAACTGGGGGGGTGTGGGGGGAGGATACATAACCCTGAAAGAGACATTTTGCTTAATGAAAAAAAGAAAAGATACTTTTTAACTCTATATCCCTTAGTAAAAATACCTTTTTAAAACAACTGTCTCTCCCGGTTTGGAAACTGGTAAGCACTTGTCATCTATTTTTCCCTTCAGTTGTATCAATGTTTGTGTGCATATATATTGGTAACTGTTATATCTTTATAGTGAATTGATTCTTTTATCATTATACTAAAGGCCTGGTGCACAAATTTGTGCACAGGGGTGGGGGGTTGGGGGGATACCCTCGGCCTGGCCGGCGATCGGGGCCAATAGGGGCCATCTCTCCTAGTCCTAATTGGGTTGATCAGGGCCTGCTGGCTGGGGGAAGGGACCGCAGGAGGTTGGCAGGCCGTGGGAGGTTGGCTGTGGAAGCGCACTGACCACCAGGGGCAGCTCCTGTGTTGAGCTTATGCCCCCTGGTGGTCCGTGCAGGTCATAGCTACTGGCCGGTCATCCATTTGTCTAGTCATAATGGTCGCTTAGGCTTTTATATATATATAGATAATATCATTCTTTGTCTCTTTTGACAGTTTTTCATTTTAATCCAGGATCATTTCTGTCTACAGGCAGCCTCTGCTCCAGCCATACATCTTGTATTGGCTTAACACCACGCTGCTGCTCTGCTCCTGTGGTTCCTTTCCTACACTCTAAATGCCCTCCCCTTTAAAGATTTTGCCCTCTTTCAAGGTTCATCTTATATGCCAGACCCTGCAGGGACCCTTTCCGTGTGCCTCATCCAGAGAACTCCTCTATCCTGAGGAACACCTAATGCTTTAGCTGAACCATTCTTATGTCATTCATCCTTATAATTATTTAAGCATCTATTTTATGAAATCATAAGCACCCTGACAGCAAGAACTAAGTATTTGATACTGAGCAATAGTCAACTGTGAATAGTCAACCGTGAACTTCCATGGAAGTATTCATTTAATTCACTGAATTGAATTGAGAGAGGCAGAAAGAGGTTGTCCTCTACTTGATCCTATAAGGTGCCTTCTACTCACATCCCTCCACTAACCTCTATTTAGGACTTGCTGCCCCAGCTGGAGGGTTCAAGTAAAAGTAAACCCTTAGCCTTGAACACTCTTCAACAATGTCAATAGGTTTGGGACCTGTCATTCAGAGTAACCAATCACAACATCCTGTAAGGACCACAGAGAGAAGGCAATAATACCTTGCCCTCGGGATCCACCAGAAGAAGATGCTTTGCCTGGCCTCCCTGGAGTCCACTCAGCACATACTGGCCAGGAGAGGTGGCACTCTCTCGAACCAGAAAGTCCCCATCCTTCACCAAGAGGTTCTCTGCTGCCTTCCTGCTCAGCTTGCCGTGGTAGCAGTCTTCACTCCGCAGCTGCTGCTGAATGTACGGCAGAGACTGGGAGCTGGCACGCTGGGCCGTGGCACCTGGCTGAACAGTTTCAGGTGCTTCTGAAGTCAAAATACAAAAGGAGACATCACCAAGTTAACTCCCCATCCATCCACTTATTCGATCATTCACTCATTCAGCAAATACAACGTGAGCCCCTACTACGTGCCAGGCGCTATTTGAACAATGCTGTTCCTGGAACAAATGAGGGTTTTGTTCTGGGAACTTCCAACAGGCTCTAATTGAATGGTAGATCCAAACACTGCCTTTGGCTTCTGTTGTCAAGAGAGGCTTGCCCAGGTGCAGGAGTTTTTCCTTCTGATGAGAAATGGAACTGACCCACGAGAACTGCTTTTAGAGCTGCCGCAAGAGGCTTGTTATGTCCCAGGGGCTGTCTGTCAAAGACAGTGGTCGGCAAACTGCGGCTCGCGAGCCACATGGGTGGGGCTCTTTGGCCCCTTGAGTGTGGCCACAAAGTTTCAATCGCACTGTACGTGCGCGCCCACACGTGGTATTTTGTGGAAGAGCCACACTCAAGGGGCCGCAGTTTGCCGACCACTGGTCAAAGAGAAAGAGGCTTATGCTGTGTCTGGATTACAGATAACTTCTAAGATTTTTCCAAACTCTTTGAAAATGCCTATGGTAACTTTGGCAATGCCATTTTTTTTAGCATTTATCTTTCAGAAAACACATAACAAATTACCAATGTGCTTCAGAGATGCTTCTAACCAAATACATCTAAGCTGTGCTGAACCTCAGAGTATTCCTATTAAATGACTACTCTGTTTGTGTCATTCACTGGCCTGGACAAAACAGAGTCAGTTGGGTAAAAGAAGGCAAAACATCAGGGAGGCATGGCCTGAGACAGCGCCCCACGCCTCTGCAGAATAAGTCCTATTTAGAGTCGAGAGCACTGGGATGACAAGGCACCTCCAGGCAGCACTTAATAATACCATTGATACTCTTAGTGATAATAATTACTGTGTAGTTCCATTTACCGAGTATGACAGGCACTGCTCATGCTTTATATACTAGTATACTACTTGGTTTCACTCTCAAAATTAGGTAGGCAAGGCAATGGATCTTTACAAAGGTTAGATGACTTGTGCAAAGTCACACTGCTAATATGGTGCAGGTCTGAGATTTGAAACAAGGTCTGACTCCAAAGCCCAGGTTATTCATCACCACACTCTAAGGCAGTGGTTCTCAACCTTGGCTGCACATTAGAATCACCTGGGAATCTTTTTAAAATCCTGATTTCTGGGCCTCATCCTCTGGAAATTCTGTTTCTTTGTTATGGGGTGAGGCCACATTAGTAACAAAGAAACAGAATTTCCGGAGGATGAGGCCCAGAAATCAGGATTTTAAAAAGATTCCCAGGTGATTCTAATGTGCAGCCAAGGTTGAGAACCACTCCTCTGAGGTGACTGACTTCCTTGCTTTGATGGGAAAATCTCTCCATTTCACAAGGTCTATCCACTCCATTCCTGTAGTGCCCACAAGGATTCTTAGAAGATAACAAGGCTGTCAGGATGATATACACCAGAAGGAATAACATAAAATTCTTAGGTCTGAATCCAGGTAAGAGTCATACGATTCCTTACGGCAAATTTACCAGGAAAATAACCATAGAAATCGGGCTTTGTCTTTAAATTCAAAGGTCGTTTTGCATAGAAACCAGCCTTCACCTTTATAAATGCAAAGCGGGTGTTCACATGTCCTTATGCAAGGGTCTCACATGAAAAATCCTCTGGCTTCTGAGATTTAGAACTTACACAAGACAATCCTATGAAGTCACTGATGTAGGAAATCAGTGCCCTGTAGACACAATCCAGTTCTCCTGTTAATATGTTATAGCTTTGTCCCTGCTTAAGAACTTCTCTACGTAACACAATTATAATGCAGCACTATTTAAAAAATATCTTTAGTCTATATCTAGTGTCTATAAATATTCGCCTCTATTGTTGCTGGGGGAAGCCTGAAGAAATGTGTCTAGATTTGATAATACTTGTAGTTGGGCTTAGTGCTGCCTGCTTGAGGCATAACAGGGAACTTCTGATGAGTAGCTGTGTGTGTGTGTTTATGTTTGTGAAAAAGTGTTTGTGCAAGAGTAGAGGAGGAGCATGCATGTGTGTAGCACACACATCTTGGTGCATGGTGGTTTTGGTTTCTTCTGAGAGTATGGTGGAGAGCTTTTGGACAAGGACACAACAAAAGAAAAAGAGACATTATATCATCGTGAAAAGAGGCAACAGATCATGGGCCAGCCAGAGGGTCTGGACAATATTTTCCCAACTCAGTTTCTCACAAGATACACTGTGCTAGGAGATTCCAGTCATCCAAACATTTGCTGAAAATCTAATTCTACTGAAAGAGAAAATCTCACAGACTTTTGTAAATTTTAGTTTTGATTTTAAAAGTTACCCAGGCTAGTTCTTTTAAATTTTGGAAAAACAAAGAAGATGAATCACCTCTGGCTCTCTCACCAAATACAACCACTCTTAACATAGTGGTGCATTATCTATTATCTTGACCCTTCCCTCACATAAAGTTAACTTTGAGAAAGATAATCATAATTTCAATATAGTTTTTTATATGTAATTCCCACACAATATTTAATAAATTATTGACTTGATATATTTCCCCAGAAGTAGTGAGGGTTAAAGAAGCAACAAGGAAAGCCACTCTAGACTTAGCTGAGACCAAAAAAGAAAAAAAGTGATAGGAATCCTGGAAGAAAGTCATCATGTCATCTTGGAGTTCCCAATAGTAACTGGAGACATATTGTTCACAATCAAAACTTCAGGAAAGCACACGATAGATGTGAATTTCCACATCCATATGCAGCTGACGGGCAAACCTCTGAAAAGGGGAATAGAGCTTAAGAAAGAAAAGTCTAACATGCAAAGTCTAGAAGTAGCAATTGCAAGTAATGTCGATGAGAAAGGTGGGATGAGACCTCTAAAGAAACGAAACTAATGTGAACTGTGAAGACAGCATCCTGATGCAGTCAGCTTTTACAAGCACACGTAAAAGGATGTTTTGATAATGTTGACTATTATCAAAGGACTGGAAAAAAGCTGTTTACGGAATTAAAAATGTATACAAAAGTCAGGATATTGGATAGCAACATAACTAAAGGTAAACTAGAAGAGGGATATAAAGGTGTGAGAAGCGTGTCCAGTTGGGGACAATCCTCAGGTTTCTGCTGTGGGAGGCAAAGCCCACCCTTGTCTCCCCGTAAGTGTTATAATGACTCCATCTCTGACTCAGGTGGACGCTAAGTAGTGAATTCTCTTCATTCGGGTAGCTATATTTTATAAAGTTACCACGAGCACCGAATTAGTGAAAAGTGAGCCATTGTCCCTGGGGGTCATGCAGGGGTAAGTTCCTCCAGGCCTCAGATCACCACATGTTCATCAGTCATACAACACCTTGCTTTATGCGTGCTTCTATGCTTCTATTTAAAGACACCTTCCATAGTATATATTTTTGATTCCTTAGTGCATGGCCAACAGCCTGAATGAAGCTTATCTAACACATATTTTCTTGGTAAGGCACATCACAGCTTCTTGAGCTTAGGAATGCTTGACAGAACTTCAACACTACACTTAGAGGCCATTTGAAACAGCAAAGCCATAGAGAAATATCACAAACTGTGAAAAGCATGACACCATGTAGACAGGAAAAGGACACTTGCTTACAAGATGAAAGCTGAAGCAAGAAGGCAGAGCACTGCCTTGTTCCACCTCAGCTGGGAATGTGCACGTTGGGCAACTCTAATTTTTCATTGCTCTGCACACGCCTGCAAATGGCCACAAAAGTGCCATGACTGTTGATTTGGGGGTATGGATACATTTTAGTGAGTGAGAAAATTCTCAAATACGGGATCCATGAACAATGAGAATCAACTGTATATTGTTTATTAATATGGATTACTGGGCATCTGAAAATTATAAAATAGGGACTTATTTGCATTTTGAGGGGAAAATATGTTCATTCTATAAGATGTCTAAAAGTTGCTAGTAAAATATGTTAACATAAAATGTTAAGCATATATGAAGGGCTGAAATACTACCCAGAGAAAACTTATCTGTAATATAAAGGAAAATGCACATGCCTATCCTATATAATAAAAGAGGAACATGTAAATTGACAGTCCCTCTGCTATGTTCACCAGCCAATCAGGAGTATGCAAATTAACATAACAAAGATGGTGGGTTAATTTGCATACACAGGCACTGGGCGGAGAGCAGAGCAGGAGAGCTGGCAGAGAGTGGAGCAACTTGGGGAACTTGGCTCCCTAAGCTGCCAGACGGAGAGCAGAGAGGGAGAGCTGGCGGCTTGGAGGACTTGGCAGAGTGGGAGGCCATGGGACAGAGACAGAGCAGGAAGGGAAAACCAAGAGCGCAGGGAGCACCAGGAATGCTGGGAATAGTAGTTCTGGTGGCAGCCCCAGGACCGGAAGCAGAAGCCCAGAGCTCGGGGAGCACCAGGAATGCTGGGAATCATAGTTCTGGTGGCAGATGGATCTCCTAGACACTAGAGCAGTGATGGCGAACCTTTTGAGCTCGGCGTGTCAGCATTTTGAAAAATCCTAACTTAACTCTGGTGCTGTGTCACAAATAGAAATTTTTTGATATTTGAAACCATAGTAAAACAAAAACTTATATTTTTGATATTTATTTTATATATTTAAATGCCATTTAACCAAAAAAAATCAACCAAAAAAATGAGTTTGCGTGTCAGAGGTTCGCCATCACGGCACTAGAGCAAAGTGAGCCTGGAGCAAGTTACTGTTGTGGTGGGGGATGGAGGGAAAGCAAAGGTGAGAGACATAAGTAAAATCAGAGTGTCTAGGAAGAATTAAAGGGAAGATATCCTAAAACTTCCAGGAAATCTCCACCAATGAAGCAAAGAAAAAAAAAGCCTCTATTATTCTGTGAGCAACAAACCAAACTGGGTTGGGGGTCTCAGACAATTCGCTCATATGATTGCAAAGACAGACAGAAACTCCTGGATTGGAGAGGGCTCCCCTGAGGGATCCCGGATTGGAGAGGGTGCAGGTCAGCCTGAGGAACCCACCCCAGTGCACGAATCTTTGTGCACCGGCCCCTAGTTAAGCTATATTACAAAGCCACAGAAATTAGTATATAGTAATTAATATACTGGTATAGAACAGACAAATAAACCATCAGAAAAAGTATTCATGTATATAAAAGGCTCAGAAACAGACTCACATATATAGAGTCTAAAAGAAAAATCTAACATGCAAAGTCTAGCATTAGCAATTGCAAGTAATGTCAATGAGAAAGGAGGGATGAGACATTTAAAGAAATGAAACTAATGCGAATTGTGAAGACAGCTTATTGATACAGTCAGTTTTTAAAAGCACACGTAAAAGGATGTTTGGATAATATCGACTATTATATTATCAAAGGACTGGAAAAACTGTTTACAGAATTAAAAATGTATACAAAAGTCAGGATATCAGATAGCAACATAACGAAAGGTAAACTAGAAGAGGGATATCAAGGTGTGAGCAGAGTGTTAGATAACACTGTTAGACTCCCCCTTCCTCATAAAATAGAAATTTCAAGTTGAATAAATATTTTATTATATAAATAAAACAATAAAGCTGATAGAAGAAAATGTAGTAGGAGCTGGATAGAGAAGAGAAAAATTTAATCCAAAGCAAATAGAAGGAAGATATACTAAAGATAAAAATGGAAATCAATGAAATAGAAAATAAAAAACAATAGAGAAAATGAAACCAAAACTTAGGTACTTTGAAAAGATCAATTAAGCTTAATAAATCTTAATGAACACTGATCAAGAAAAGAAGAGAGAAGACAGAAAACACCAATAACAAGAAAGAGAGAAGGCATCCTTCAGGCAATAAGAGGATAATAAAGGAATATTATGGTTCATTTCATGTAGAACTGATTCTAAGTGAATAAAGCACAATCCTACTAAATTTTTCGGTAAATTACACTGCCAAAGAAACCACAGCCTCTTCTGGTCTGGCTGTTTGGCCTCTTGAGCAAACTCCAATCTCTTGAGCCCATGCCAACAGGAATAGGCTGTGAAAGTTGTGAAGCTCCCAAGAAAGACACATTCTCCAGCATCTCCTTTCAATGCACACATGGAGGATGATGGCAGAAACATCACGGAAGGCACAGGTCCAGCCCCCAGATAACAACAGACGAGGAGTCCAGGCAGATCATCATCTCCTACCTTCAGCTCAGAGAGCCTGCACATCACCCCTGGCAGGATGAGGCAGTCACTAGAACCAATGGCCGGGGTGTGTTTTGCGTGCTTCCCTTTTGTAAGTGTGAGTTTGTACTGCGGTTATCTTATTCCATTTCCACCAGCAATTCTGGTTGTGCAGGAGGGCAGACAACTTGGCAAGTATAAGAATCCCTACCCAATCTTGATTGAGGGGACTCATGCCACCCAGATGTCATGGACTTTTAAGCTGCCTGCTCTAACCGGATGGGGTATTTTCAAAGCTTTCCTTTGGGAGAGGGCAAATGGGTTCTCTGTGAAGAGAGCTCATTGGGGTGGCAGAAAGGTAGCAGGGATAGCTGTTCACCAATGCCTCTCCTCCCTTTCATTACATGCTAGTTTTAGCTGGGCACATGGCCACCCAGTTAGAGTAACATTGTTAGCCCCTTTGAAGCTAGGTATGGCCACATGACCAAGTCCCACAAATAGCAGGTGGGAAGAAATGATGCCTGCTCTCCTGAGTCATGTCCTTTAAAGGAATATATGTGTATGTATGCCTCTTGCCTTTCTCTCTGCCCACTGGCTGAATACACATATGATGGGGACTGGCCAAGCAGCCACTTTAGACCAGAGAGTGAGCCAGGTATTAAGAATGACAAACTTCCTATCAGACCTGAACCACCAATTTTGGGGGCTAATAGGTAAAATGAATGAACTTCAGTCCTTTTTACACTATAATATTTCTTTGTTATGGCAGCTTTAGACTGAAACTAACATAAATTGGTACAAAAATTAAACAGTATGAGAACTAATGATTCCTCTGCCGTGTGTGATGAGAGTAAGGACTGTGCCAGAGGTCTCCTATGCTGGCTGTATGCCAGGATGAACTGAGGAGCCCTGATGTTATGCTTGAGAGCTATTAGGTCATTGTCTCATTTTCCTGAGCTAATCAGTGAGCTTTTGTACAAATAAGGGAGGCTAAGGATGCCTCAAGAAGCTAGAAAGAAATAGGAGGAAACATTAGGGGAGAAAGGTTAAAAGGTGTATTTAAGATATTTTGCAGAAAAGTATGTCCAAAGTTATCACTACTCCATCTCTACTAGATTTTCTTAACTCAACATTATTTATATTTTTGGAGCTGGATTTGAATTTTTGGAGGGAGTAACGATAAGATGAAATGAACCTGGAGGGGGTAGCAGAAGCCCAGGAGGGTTATGGTACATCCAATCCTAATAGGAATAAAGAGTAAGAGAGCACTAGAGGCCTAAATTATTAAAACTGTTGCCTTCAAGGCAGAGAGAGGGGAAAAGGATGAATAAAGAAGGCTGAAGTCAGCGAGAACACATGTGACATTACTATTTTGGATATAGCAGGACTCATTTACTTTCCACCAATGTCAGGATGATGTTATGGATTAATTTTGCCTTTTCACATTATAAAATTGTTTATGATAAAAGGCAAAGTTTCTTTGCTTGAGTTGTGAGCATTTTTAACATTAAAGACTTGGTTATAAAGGCACTGCAGTTGAGAATCAAGGACTAGGTCAGATCACCTGACTCAGGCCATCTACACTAATAAAAGAGAAACATGGTAATTGGCGTACGACCGCTACCCTTCCCATTGGCTAATCAGCGAGATATGCAAATTAACTGGCAGCCAAGATGGCGGCCGGCAGCCAGGCAGCTGATGTGAACAGGGAGGCTTGCTTGCTTCAGTGACGGAGGACTCCAATGTTCCCCGCCTGACTTGCCGGCCTCTCAGCTGCAACTCTAAGTAACTATGTTGCGAATAAAGAAGCTAAAAAACCCCCAGAAACCTGCTTTACTCAGCGGGGCTTCAGCCAGCCGGACCGCAACATTGTATCAAATACAGACGGTAAACAAAGGCCAGAAACCTGTTTTCAGCAGCCGAGGCCTCAGAGCTAAAGCTGGCCCAGAATAAAAAAAAGAAAAAAAAAGAAAAAAAGGAGCGGTTGGGAGCTTCAGTCCCAGCCTGAAAACAGCCCTCAGCCCCTCACCCAGACTGGCCAGGCACCCCAGTGGGGAACCCCCACCCTGAAGGGTGTGTGACCAGCTGCAAACAGCCATCATCCCCTCACCCAGGCTGGCCAGGCACCCCAGTGGGGACCCCCACCCTGATCCAGGACACCCTTCAGGGCAAACCAGCCAGCCCCACCCATGCACCAGGCCTCTACCCTATATAGTAAAAGGGTAATATGCCTCCCAGAACCGGGATCAGCATGACAGGGGGCAGTGCCCAAACCCCCTGATCGCCCTGCAGCTCTGTGTGTGACAGGGGGCGGGGCCCCAACCCCTCCCCCCCCGCCCCCCTCGGGCCCTGCTCTGTGTGTGACGGGATAGAGCTATAACCTCCCCATTGGCCCTGCCCTGAGTGTGACAGTGGCGGCGCCCCAACCCCCTGATCAGCCCTGCTCTGTGGGTGATAGAGGGCGGCGCCCCAACCCCCCCCCGACCCCCCGACAGGCCCTGCTCTGTGTGTGATGGGGTAGAGTCATAGCCTCCCCATCTGCCCTGCCCTGAGTGTGACAGTGGTGGCGCCCCAATCTCCTTATCCTCCCTGCCCTGAGTGTGACAGGGGACGGTGCCCCAACTCCCCTATTGGCCCTACTCTGTGAGTGACAGGGGGGAGCTCCTCAATCCCCTGACCGGCCCTGCTCTGTGCATGACAGGGGGGAGCTCCCCAACCCCCACTGACCCTGCTCTGTGCATGACAGGGTATGGAGCCCCAACCCCCCTGATGGGCCCTGCTCTGTGCGTGACAGGAGGCAGCGCCCCAACCCTCTGATTGGCCCTGCTCTGTGCATGACAGGGGGTGGCGCCGCAACCTCCCCATCGACCCTGCCTTGAGTGTGATGGGGGGCGGTGCCCCAACCCCCCAATCAGCCCTGCTCTGAGCCCGACCAGGGGCTGCACCTAGGGATTGGGCCTGCCCTCTGCCACCCGGGAGCAGGCCTAAGCCAGCAGGTCGTTATCTCCTGAGGGTCCCAGACTGCGAGAGGGCACAGGCCGGGATGAGGGACCCCCCCTCCCCCCGAGTGCACAAATTTTTGTGACCGGGCCTCTAGTATTTCTAATAATAGGTTGCTGCTCTAAACAGGCCATGACGTGGAAGCTACCAATGTAAAGTCTTATAAAGTGACTTTTAAAATCTGAGGTCCACAAACTTGTTTTCAAAAAGCTGTGCCTCTCACAAATATTACCTTATCCAAACAGGGTACTCTCCAGTGTAGCTAAGTTCACTGCAGGAATCTGCATTCACTGCATATCCCATTACCTAGGGCACAAGCTTCCCCCTGTGATGGATGTGGAGATACATGACCCAGATCCCCCTTCAGGGAAGGACCAAGAGCCCCAGGTGTCAGCAGCCAGCCTCCAGCCAACCATCCCCGCAGGGTCTGCCTCAGCTGCAGGGAGCTGTCCTACCCTCAGGCAAGCCCTCATGTGGCCCACGTCCAAAGACTGAGATAAGTGGGGCCAATGTGTGCCACTCTCACAGGCCCATAAGCTCTCTGCAGGGTTGGCTGAGGCTTTGCCAATCCCTCCCAGCCCCAGCCTGCTTCCTGCCCCTCCTTTCCTGATAACTGATCCCAATAAAGACCCTGCATGACAAGCCCCATCTCAGTGTCTGCTTCCAGAGAACCAACCCAGCAGGGATGTTTGGGAGCCAAGAGTGATCTTGGAAAGCTTGTAAGAAGACGGCCCATTCGCCACCTGTCTGGCCACGAGGATGTCTGTTTCTTAGTCTAGAGCTGTGGTCGGCAAACTGCGGCTCTCGAACCACATGTGGCTCTTTGGCCCCTTGAGTGTGGCTCTTCCTAAGCCTTAGGAGTACCCTAATTAAGTTAATAACAATGTACCTACCTATATAGTTTAAGTTTAAAAAATTTGGCTCTCAAAAGAAATTTCAATCGTTGTACTGTTGATATTTGGCTCTGTTGACTAATGAGTTTGCCGACCACTGGTCTAGAACAGTGGTTCTCAACCTTGGCTGCACATTAGAATCACCTGGGAATCTTTTTAAAATCCTGATTTCTGGGCCTCATCCTCCAGAAATTCTGTTTCTTTGTTATGGGGTGGGGCCACAGCATTAGTAACAAAGAAACAGAATTTTTGGAGGATGAGGCCCAGAAATCAGGATTCTAAAAAGATTCCCAGGTGATTCTAATGTGCAGCCAAGGTTGAGAACCACTGGTCTAGAGAGAGTTCAGGTGATCTGGTTAAGCCAAGGCTCAGCAAAGTCTCCATTTACATTTCATCTGGCCACCTGGCCACGCCAGCTGTGCGGTTCCGTTGGCAGTTCGGGAAAGGCCTCCTGGGCCAGTGAAAGGACCTGCTCAGCAGCGTGTTCTCCATCCTTGGAATGAACCAGATTTGACACCAAGCCAACCTCTGAACCCAACACGCGTCAACATTTTATGAGAAGCATGTTTTGTTTATTTTTCAGTTGATTGTATGCTTTTGGCTTGTTTTTGCTTTTATTTATTTACTAGAGGCCCGATGCATGAAATTGGTGCAAGGGACTCGGCCCTCGCAGCCCCGGCTTTGTCCAGAAGGTCATTCCGCTGTTCAGCTGTCTGGTCTAATTAGCATATTACGCTTTTATTACTATAGAT
Source organism: Myotis myotis (assembly GCF_014108235.1). Classification (NCBI taxonomy): domain Eukaryota; kingdom Metazoa; phylum Chordata; class Mammalia; order Chiroptera; family Vespertilionidae; genus Myotis; species Myotis myotis. The sequence continues at coordinate 166,306,833 of NW_023416313.1, forward strand.
ATTCCTGTTTCTGCATTTATCCCTGGAAGCAATCGGCAAGAAAGTGATGTATTTTAAGATTAAGTAAAGTCTTAGTGTTTTTACTCACAGTCTACAGTTTTAAAAAGGAGCCGTCTTATTTTAGTGCTGAATAGATGACTTACCAAGGGGTTGTGAAAAGAGTAAAATTAACATCATCAATAAACAGAACCGAAGTCATGGCCATTGTTTCTCATGCAAACAAACAAATTCAAAATTATCTCCTGGCTTTGACCATCCTCCCTTCAGCAAGAGCACAGAGCAAAATTGAAAGTATGTGAAAAGATGATTTAAACCTCACTTCCTCAGGAGAGCCTTCTCTGACCTTCTCAGACCAGGCTCCATCTCTCTGCTTTCCTAGCAGTTTGTACTGTCCCTTTGAAGCCCATTCCACGAAGTCCCCACATTTTGAAATCCATTATCTCCACAAAATTCTGTTAATAACTGTTATTATCAGTTATTGTGGTGAGGGGCTGAGGCCAGAAAGAATCCTTTTAGCTTCCTGGAAATGAGGCCAAGGAAATAGCCTTCTTTCATGTGAGATAGTGTAGTGAGCTCCACAGTAACCCCAAAAGATTAGGTTCAAGTCCTAACCCCCCATACCGGTGACTGTGACCTCATTTGGGAAAAGGGTCTTTGCAGATGTCACTGAAGTTCTCGAGATGACCTCTTCCTGGGTTTAGGTGGGCCCTAAATTCAGAAGCTGCTGTCTTATAAGAGAGAGAAGAGGGAGATCTGAGAGGCAGGGTGAAGGCCAGGTGAAGACTGAGGTGAAGACAAGCCAAGGAACTAGGAGAGGCCTGGGACAGATTCTTCTCCAGAGCTTTCAGAAGGCACCACCCCAGCTAACATGTTCATTTAGGATTCCTGGCCTCCAGAACTGTGAAACAATGAATTTCTGTTGTGTTAAGACACCCAGTTTGCAGCTATTTGTTACAGCACCTACAGGAGACTAATACAGACAGAAAACAGCTACCTACTTTCACGGTGCCACAGGCTCCCCAGCAGCTGGGCGGAGCTTGGATTCCGGGCAGAGCCCAGTGCGCTGTGAAGAGCCTGCGTGTTGATGTAGCAGGGGTCGTCGAAGAGATCCACTCGACACGTGTGCTTCATTAACGCCGTGTCCCTTTGGGACGGCACTGCTCTCTCGTGGGCATTACCTGTAGTGATTAGTTGAGATCAGTGAGTCATGTTCTGCTTTGCAAACAATAAATGAAATCATATTTGAGTCTAGAATTGATAGGAAGCCAAAAGCCACCCTCATCCCTTACAAGGATTGAATATTGACCTATAGAAATAAGATAAGCTCTGGTCTTTGAGGAAAAGCTCCCTCTCATTCGTCTCCCTGCCCCACGGCTTCAAACAGACAGAAAAGGAGCAGGAAGATTCCGAAGAACAGCCAGGCAGGAAAAGGGCCGACTGTCCAGCAAACAGACCAACCGGCAGACAACAGTGCTCAGAGCTGCAGTCCAGAACGAAGAAAACACACGTGCCACATGGAACCTGAAGACCAATTATTCAAACTCCTTTTCAAAAAACTCATTCCTTGCTTTAAAATTATTTAGAGTGGGAAGCCTCTCTTCTCTCTATGCTCAGTTTTGTTCTGCCCAGCTCAGCCTTGCAGCAAGGACTGGTGTTTCCGCTGTTTTTTATCAGAAAGGACTCACCCCTCAGGCCAGTTCCTCCACTCCCCTGACTATCTCCTCCACCTCCCTGACTCCATCCTCTCCTCTCCATTCTATTCTGCACATTATGGCCAAAATGACCTTTTTAGAAGGTCACTGAAAATCTCATCGTATTTCTCAGAGGTTCAAAACCCTTTAATTCCTTCCATTGCATCTTCAGATAAAGCTCAAAGTCTTTAACAAGCCCGTGGCCCTCCTCCTGGCCACCCAGCTTCCCTGGTAACCCCTCTTGTCCCACCTGGGCTCACGTTGGCCTTCTCGCAGTATGATCCCCACCGCAAGGCCACCTTCTGATGGACATGCTCTCCTCTCCCCTTCTCCATCATCCTCATCCTTCAGGTGTCAGTTCAAACCTCACTTTCTCAAGAGAGCCTTCGCTGACCTTCTCAGACTAGGCGCAGTCTCTGCTTTCCTAGCAGTTTGTACTTGGCTTTTGAAGCCCATATCACAAGAATAATACATTTTGCCCTGGCCAGTTTTGCTCAGTGGATAGAGCACCGGCCTGCGGACTGAAGGGTCCCGGGTTCGATTCTGGTCAAGGGCATGTACCTTGGTTGCGGGCACATCCCCAGTGGGAGGTGTGCAGGAGGCAGCTGATCGATGTTTCTCTCATCGATGTTTCTAACTCTCTATCCCTCTCCCTTCCTCTCTGTAAAAAAATCAATAAAATATATATATTTTTAAAAAGAGTAATATATTTTGTTGCTTATTATTTTTTAAGGTGTGTATTACATCTGAACTGCATGTTCCATGAGGACAGGGATCCTGTCTGTCTTGTTCACGGCTGCTACTCCTGCTGCTAGCACATGCCGGGCACATAAAATGACATCAACAACAGTTACTGGATGAATGGATATTAGCACCATCGTTCACTACCTGATGTCAGGTAGTTCAATACTTTGTACCATCCAGATGGTTCTGTCTTGAGAATGCCAGGATGGAGTTTTTTTGCTTTGCTATTGAAACCAGTACATTTATAGTTTTTGGCCACATGTGCTACGAGATCACCAAAACGCACATGAAGTGGTGGCAGTGGCATTCCATCGTCCCACCATAAAACAACATCAGTCCTTCTATTGTTTCAGTCGTTAAACTCCTCCCATGTGGTCCAAAAGGGACCAACTTCATATTGGACTTCACATCATGGTGAATAGTTGTATGATGTAATGCAAAGCATGGAAACCCAAGAGTGCACCGACTCAGGGAAGCCCAACCGGAAGACAGCAGCTCTTAATACCTGCTCCTCCTTTACACCTGTCTGTCTATCGGTGTCACATGTCACCTTGTGCCATGTCATGTTCTATACATGGGCCACCCTGAGGAGGAGTGGGATTTCTAGAGGGAGAGGTTGGCAAGGCACCTCATTTGTTTGCAGCACATGACAATCTGCATCTGCTTGGTGAGGTGGATTTATGAAGTGTGTTATCTCGTTTAATCTAAACTTACTTTCACAAATGCTTAAGTGGCTAAAAGATCACTGCAAATAAATCAAGAATTGAAGATTATTCTTTTTAGTACAAGCTCCTCCTTGGCTGCATTAGAGCTTATAAGAGTAATATAATTAATATATATATTTTATTGATTTTTTACAGAGAGGAAGGGAGAGAGATTGAGAGTTAGAAACATCGATGAGAGAGAAACATCGATCAGCTGCCTCCTGCACATCTCCCACTGGGGATGTGCCCGCAACCCAGGTACATGCCCTTGACCGGAATCGAACCTGGAACCCTTCAGTCCGCAGGCCGATGCTCTATCCACTGAGCCAAACCGGTCTCGGCGATAATTAAATGCAAAGTTTAATCTACCAAAAGTTGGAATTATTGAGATTTGAAATGTGGATTTATATCAATTTTATTGATCAATAAATGCTTTAAATGTATATTGGGCCTTGAGATATTATCTAATGACAATATTTAGCCAATGTAATTAGCAAGACATTTTTAGGAAATGTTTATCATTAACTCTAACTTCGAAAATTTCTATTTTTGTGTGTTTTATTATACATGCATAATATATTAGTATACGTGTCAACAGCTCATACATGATTAAATTACATTTAGGAGTGCCTGCTCATAAAAATTTACTGAAAGTGGAATATGATCAAAAGTGTCTGCAAGCAGTGTGCTTCTGAATGAACAGGGGCCTGACTTCAGATCCCTGTGTTCTCTCTTACTATTTGTGTGGCGTGAGGCATGCCACTTAACCTCTCCAACTATCGTTTTTGTAAAATGTGGGGGGGGGGGGGGCTCACTTAAAATATGGCTGTGAGGATTAAATGGAAGAATATGGCCGAGACCCTCCCTGAGCATAGAGCCTGCCGCCCAGTAGGCATTCAGTAGCAGGTCCCTGTCAATGCTCAGTGTGTATTTATTCACTGATACTGCGCCTCTGCACACAGTACTTAGTTCCTGCTGTAATAGCCACCCCATCCCTTTCTATGGTTTTTAAAATACATTCTTATTTATTTCAGAGAGGAAGGTAGAGGGAGAGAGAGAGATAGAAACCTCAATGATGAGAGAGAATCATTGACTGGATGCCTCCTGCACGCCCTCTACTGGGGACGGAGCCCACAACCCAGGCATGTGCCTTGACCAAGAATCGAACTGTGACTTCCTGATTCGTAAGTCAGTGCTTAACCACTGAGCCACGCTGGCTGGGCCCCATCCCTTTCTTGACCTAACTTCCATTTATCTAGTAAGATTCTGCTCTGAATCCACCTCCTTTAGGAAACCTTCCGGTAAGTTCCTCCCTTCCCCAGGCTGGGTAAGGAAGGTGCCACTCTCTGATACACTGAAGGCGTCTGCTTACTTGTCTGTCTTCCCCTTGAGACTACAAATTCCTTGAGTCCTTGAGGAGAGACTAGAATCCACTTATCGGTGTACCTTCTGCATCCTCAATGTCTGGTCGAAAGCAGATGCTCAAAAGAAAAATGTCTGTCAGCTGAATGAGCAGATGACAGAGTGTTGACCCAGGCTGACCGCACCATGATCTAAAGACCCAGAGCCGGCCTTCGGCACAGGGTGCTGCTCGTCTGCCCCTCACGGCGCGTTGGCATGCACTGACCACACCAAGTCTGCCATTCCACAGGCTGGCACAAAAGCGCCCATGTCCACACCCAGTCTCTCCTGAAAACTACCATTCCTTTTTTTATTTCAAGTGTGCCATTATATTTAAGTCAGCAATGTTGTCTTAAATTTAAAAAAAAAAAAGATATCTCACCCTTTACCCAAATTTAAAATCTTTTTAGGGAGAAGCGTGTGGTTGATGAGAGCTTACCCACACCTGCCAGCCGCTATGCAGGCCAAAAGTCCTTTGTGCCAAGTACGACTGAGAATCACCCAACCAGCCCAAGAGGAGGTTTCTGGCAGAATATACTAGTAAGTACATGCACAGTGTGTACGCTGTAAGTACCAACGTTTATAAGTAGGGTTTGTGGGAATTTAACATCTTTTTTATTAAAAATATCAACATTCCCATTTTAAATTGAAGGTTGGGGGAACATTATTCTATTTTGCTAACTATTTCTTTCCATAAGGGACTTTATTATTAAGGATAGGGATATTTTATACATCTGGCAATAAATACAATTAACTCCTTCAACAACCAGAAGCCTATTGCAGTATTTATAATACACTGGGATTCAAGTTTTAAGTCAATATTTGAATAAATCAATGTCTTGGGAGGAAAAAGCCAAACCTTATTGAAAATATTTGTATAGGTGTCTCCCAAATGCTTATGTATGAATCTCTGGGAAAAACCATAAAAATGTCTATTTGCTATTCTGGCAACTGCTATTAATTTGCTCACTGGTCAAGAATTTCAGATCACTTTTTAACATGTGTCCAATGCAGGCCCCAAGGTAGGAACACCTGATTCCTGTGTGTCTGTGGATGAAAGGATATGGAGTTAGGGACGTCCTTCCTGCCACAATGGAAAGAACCACACCTGTCATGGTCCCTGGAGCAGGGCTGACTCTTTCTAGCCCCATGGTCTCAGTGGCTGAGGTCTGGGGAAGTAGCTGCCTAGTGTTCTGGTTCCCACTGGAAGTGAGGAACCTGCTTTTTAAAAGAAACAATGTTATAGCTCGGTGTTTGACCCACAGGTCAGTAAAGAGGCATTGAGTGAATTGTTGAAGAAATCCTATATAATAAAAGCCTAATATGCTAAGTGACTGGTCATCTGTTCAACCAATCAAAGCATAATATGCTAATGATATGCTAAGGCTGCTCAACTGCTCGCTATGATGTGCACTGACCACCAGGGGGCAGACGCTTTGACTGGTAAATTAGCTTGCTGCTGGGGTCCGGCCGATTGGGACTGTGATTGGGACTGAGTGAGATGGGCCAGACACACCCTGGAGCCCTCCCGTGGTCCCTCCCCGGCTGGCCAACTTCCCGTGTCCCTCCCTGGCCTGTACCATGCACTGGTGGGGTCCCTTGGCCTGGCCTGCACCCTCTTGCAATAGGGACCTCTCAGGGGATGTCGGAGAGCCAGATTTGGCCCGATAGCGGAACAACCGTTCACTATGATGTGCACTGACCACCAGGGGGGAGACGCTCAATGCAGAAGTTGCCCCCTGGTGGTCAGTGTGCTTCCACAAGGGGAGCACTGCTCAGCCAGAAGCTGGGCTCATGGCTGGCGAGAGCCTCTCGCATCTCCACAGCAGTGCTAAGGATGTCGGACTGATGGCTTACGCAGCCTAAGCCATCAGTCGGACATCCCCCAAGGTCTCCTGGACTGCAAGAGGGTGCAGGACGGGTTGAGGGACTCCCCCTAGCCCCTCCGAGTGCACAAAGTTCATGCACTGGGTCTCTAGTGAAGACTATAAAATGAGATCAAGGCAGAGCATGGAGACAGTTTCAGGGAGCTTCAGCACAGGTGGAAAATGGGGTCCTTAGGTGAGGGGTTTCCAGAGAAAGGGAAAGGAGGGAAGGAGGGAGCAATTATAGCTCACAGAGAGCATAGTTTTATTTATTTTTAAATCTCCACTCAAGGATATTTTTTCCCATTGATTTTTAGAGAGAGTGGAAGGAAGGGGGAGAGACACAGAGAGAGAAACATCTATGTGAGAGAGACATGCACCCCAACCAGAGCCAGGGATGGAGCCTGCAACTAAGGTACATGTCCTTGACCGGAATTGAACCTGAACCCTTCAGTCCATGGGCCGATGCTCTATCCACTGAGCCAAACTGGTTGGAGCAGGGAGCATAGTTTTAAAAAGACATTTACCATTCATTTAATTTGTTTTAGTCAGATCATTAAGAATTCCTTTAAAAATTTAAATAACTTTAAAGAATAGCATGAAATTTTAATTTCTATCAAAAGAAGCCATACTTTTGAAGAATTTTAATTACTGCATTACTTACTACTCCTATTATTTTTTCAGGTTGGAGGAAGGTGGTAATCATAGCTGTACCCAAAACAATAAATCCTCATGCTTTCCCCACTGCATAAAAATAATAAAACTAATAGATTACATTGGCATAATTCCATCAGAAATACCAAAGTATCCTTGGGAGTGACTACCTTCTACAGGACAAGCTCCTGCTAATTTTCTTAGCATCCCTACGTGTGGTCATCCAGCTCTACCCTCCCCTGTACTATTTTCACTGTCCACTTATCTCCCCCTGTAAAGCTGCAACACTTTCCTTCCCAAATGAGTACATGGATGGATAAATACTTTCAACCATTTATAAGAATGAAACGACTACCTGTCAGTATACCTTGTTTTTATGAAAATAGTCTCCAATCTGAGAGTGGATGCCCTGCACCTGTGCTGTGGAAAAGCTGCGCCCTATGTCCATAACCACAAGCAGTCATCAGACATTTAACGCCCCGGCAAGTCTGGGGTGGGTGAGACCAGGATCAGGACTCACATTTCAGATTTCTCTTTGTTCCCTTTGCCAAGCAGAAATAAAGGTTTTCTCTTAATCCTGGTGGACTTGACAAGCACTAATTTTGACATCCACCTACTGCCTGACCTTTGAAGTGGGAGTTGGAGAAAGCACCTTTCCAGTGCGAGCCTTTGTGCCAGAGCAGTGAGAGGCCCCGTGAGGGAGGAGGACAGTGCGGTAGAGGGAGAAACACGAGCCTCCCCAGGGACCCGCCTGCGGCCTCCTGGATCTCTCAGAACGCGGAGGCCTGTGGCCGAGGCAGTATGTGTTCAGAATATGCACCTGCCTTTCCCATCAAGTGTTACAGCAAGGCCCACACATGACCATGTGACATAAAGGAGTAGGGAGAGTGGCCGATGGGGAAGGGCGACTGTACCTACCGATTGCCCTGCTTTGCTCCAAACAGTTCTCATAGACGCTGCTGCAGTCGGAGTTCCCAGGCTGCAGGGACAACAGATCGTGAGACATTTACAATCACAGCATCCGTTCCTGAACTTCCCCAAAATAAACTAAGCAGGAATAACACTCCCAGCAGACTACAGCAGGCAACTTCACCTTCTGATACAGGAAGTGCCTGGCAGGTGAAAAAAGGAACCTGGGGCTTGGGGTGAGGAGTGTAGACTCCTTTCCATAGTGCGTTGTTGGGAGCTGCAGAGACGGGGTGAGGGTCGTCACAGCTGCCACCACCAGGCGCACCCTGAGGGGCACTGCTTCTGCTGGGAGGTCACATTCCAGGACTCAGGCCAAAGCTCCGCGAGAAGGTGTGATTTCCAGGACACTTGTCTAAACACCGGCCACTTGGCAAACCTCTATTTAACCGTGAATGGCAGACTGCAGCCCTACTCCGCTGGGGCTGGTGCCAGGCTCACTTTCATCCTTAAACATCTCGTGCTCGCTTCATAATGGGATGGGATCCAGGGATGCCTTCGAGAAGGGGTGTCTGTGCTTTAGGAAGATAACCCAGCCGTTTCGTGTGGGAGCGTTTGGGGGCATGAAATTAGAGATAAAGGGGCTTTCAGAATCATCCAGGCAAGTGAGGACCAGAACTTAGGAAAGGAATGGAAAAGACTGGGTATATTCAAAAGACATAGAATCCCAGGTCTCTAAGATGAGTCGATATAGGGCTCAATGTGTGAGGAAAACAAAAAACTGTAGATTATTGGAAGAGTGGCAATGCCATTCTTTAACATGAGTAAATCAGTAGAGGACTCTGGTTTGGAGTCCAGGAGAAAACGCTCAGTTCAGTCTTGATATAAACCAGCAACTTCATGCCTGTGGCATCACAGCCGAGGGAGGTAAGAGCTGGGAGAAGAGGCTGGAGGACTACACACATAGGTGTCAGGCCACAGGAGAAACCGGGCCAGGGCAGCGCATTGGAGAGCGCCTCCCTGGTGGTGAGGCAGGGGCTTGGCTTCCCAGGGGAGGGGATGCAAGAACACAAGACAGAAAAAGAAAAGATGCAACTTACTTTGGAAATGCATCAAAAATAAGATGGATGGATGGGTGGAGGATAGATGGCTACATAGGATGACAGAGCAAATATAGTAAAATGTTAATTATAGAATCTAGATGGTGAGTCGATGAGTGTTCGCCATATAATTCTTTCAACTTTTCTGTATGTTTGAAAATATTCATAATAAAATTTGGAAAGCCAAACAAAAGGAAGAAAAACAGCAACTAGAGATGTGGGATCAGTATCACACAATGGAAATGTTTTAGAAGCTAACAGACGAGGTCTAAGAAAACACAAGGCAGCCAACAGGTATCAAATGCTGGAGACAAATTCAGAATACTAGAGAAGGAAGTAGATTTAGCAATTAAACCACTGGTGACTAAAAAAAAAATAATTGGTGACTACTGTAAAAGTAATTTCTCTCAAGTTGTCAAGTGGAGTTCAGATATTAAAAGTATAGGTAAAGATAGCTGTTTTTCTTTTTTTCTAGAAGTTTGTGGGTTAAAGAAAGAGGAGGAGGTGAGACATTATTAGTTGGGTTGGAGGAGTCCAAGTTTATGTGCAGACAGAAGGGAAAGAACTGGTAGACAGAGAGAGATAGAGGTTGATGACAGAACAAGGACACAGAGTTGGTAGGATGGGTGGGTGGGATCAGGAGCCCAAGGGAAAGGCTAGCTGTGGAGATGGTAACTAAGGAAGAGAGGCAAGGAGAACGTCGGAAGACTTGGAGACGGGAGAGGGTGAAGTTGAGGATAATGTGTTGGACCGCCCTGGGGTTCCAGTGAAGTGAGATGTGAGGTCAGCTGCTGAGGCTGAGGTTGGGAATTGGAGTAAAAATGATCTACTCCAGGCCCTGTCAATGATTCACTCTCTGGCTCAGTACTGAGGAAGCTGATACTTTCTCTAAATTAGCATTTGGAAACCCACAAATTAAACTCTCTAGTGATAAGGACAGACTCACTTTGCTAGTTCCAATCATAATAAAACGTTACTTACCAAATAGCACAACTTTTCACACCGTATGGGGCAGTAAGCCATCTGTTCTGTGGCTTGAACTCTGACCCGCACGTCTGAAACACCACCCATGGGTGGCTGCTTTCCTGGTATTTCATTGTAATACTCATGATCGTCTCTCTCATCCGCATGGCCGTCAATATGGACCTCCTCACTGTAAGGCAAAAAAGAATCCCCAAGAGGCTGGGCGGGAATTCAAATGCTGTAGGGGATGCAGATGGGTCAGAACAACGCAAATCATCCTGAAAAACGCTGCATTCATGTTGTAACTTTACAGATGTGCTTAAACGATGTCAAACATCTGGATGGAAGCAACCAGATGGCTGAGTTGTTTAGATTTCCATGGACAATTAAAGTGGGATAAGCCAACCAAAGTGACAAGGGTGATGTTTTTATGTCTCCCTTCCAGCCCAGGGGGAAATATATATATATATAATCTGTCTCACTGAATGTAAGACATTTTTGTCAATGGTATATAAAAATACAAAGTTTTCCCGGGTACCTCCAGCATGCTTTGTACCATTTCACAAATGCTTTGCTCAAAGGAAATGTAGATATTGGGCAGAGGGCCTGGCCCAGTTTAGTAAATTAAGAGGAAAACAATTAAAAAGCTCTGGCCAGCTACCTTGTCTGCATAAGGCTGCAGGAGTATGTGGGATTCATAAATAAATATCAGAACCATATGTGGCAAGAGGGCAGATTGATGTAAACATGCATTGTTTTAAAAAATGAAACAGGGCAAGAAAACAAATGTACTTTCCTTCCAAATTGGAATTAGTAAAAGTTTCTTATGGAAAAGAATAAATCAAGTCCTTTTGCATTGAACCGATTCCACTGACAACACACACAGTTTTGTTGGGCTCCTTACATGTCAACACAGTGACAGCACTAAGGCTGTAAGAGCTCCCCTGGGAGAAATTCAACATCTGTACCTTCTGGTAACCATCTCTCCTTTGCTGCCCTCAACCAACTCATAAAGGGTGAGCTCCAAACAAAGTGTGTGTAGATACCCAAAATGACAAATTAGGGGGAGAGATGCATTTAAAAGTGCCCAAGAGTTTTGTTTCTCAGGTGTGAATTCTGCGAGCTAGGGGCCGCACCGCATTCACATTCCACCGGCCTGAACGCATTCAGCTTTCACTGCAGCCTTTCTGTGCCTGAGACAGAACAACCAGACCCTTGCTTGGGTCACGGTGTATGTCACCCCAGCCACCATTTAGCTGGAGCTGACCTATTTACACTGCAAACCAACAACCCAACAGGAATTCCTGCAATAGACACTTGACTCTTACTATTTTGCTCTTCTTTCTCAATGTATTTTGTTTTTACTGATATGCTAGGGCTTTGGGGTTGAACTAAATTTGAGAAATCTGTGGATGTTTATTATTTTATGATGCTACTTAATTAATTCATAGTGCTGTGTAACATCAGAGAAACATGGCTGATCCCTTCTCGCTTTTAGTTTCTTCTTTCATTTTGTTAGAAACCAAGGAAAAATATCTGGACAAATATGAATGGAAGAAAAACGGAAAATGTTACTAGTAGTTTGTACTGACACTGTGCCCATTTGTAAGAAAAAAAAAATGTACTAATTCCATTAGTCAATTTTAAAATGCCCTTTTCATTTTAAAATGAAACAAAATATAGTAAGTCAAATAATTATAGAACTGTTGGCTGACCTTTCACAGGAAGTACTCAAAGAAGGATTTTTCAAATACTGTTTAAACCGGAGCTCAAAAGCCTGCCCTATGGTAGTTATGACATCTTGGGCCATTCCGTTGCGGCATTCCAATATGTGGCAGGCTGCAAAAGGATATACAAAAAATTATAACAGATTTTCAATAAGAGAAGATTATATAAAGTCAAAATATTTCCAGAATATGGCCTGGTAATTGAATAAACAGGAGGAGGTACAATCTCTCTTCAGCTCTGAAGTGGTATAACAAGACCTCATATTTCATACGCATCCGAGAGCAGAAACATGAGGTCTGGAATTGGAGTAAATTTCAATTCCCAACCTAGCCTCTCCTAATGAGATAGTCATGAACAAAAGGCTGACACTGCATAGTCTATATCTAAATATCTCAAAACACAAATTTCGGTCTCAAGGCAGGTATTTTGGGCTCACATTTTCATAAAAGTAGGACGATTTTGACGAATACTCAAGGTCAGTGTTAGCTCTGGAATTCAATACAGGAAAGGCTTAGGACAGCAATCCGCAGGGAAGATGGGGTTTTCAGCCTTGTCCTGGCATGGGATGCCACAGAAGATTGACCAAAGGTAACTTTCCAAACCGCCCCACCCCTCTCCCCCAAAAGAGATATGAACAACTAGTGAAGACAGAGGCTTTAGAATACCCCCTCCTCTAGCCAACCCTTTGCCCTGCTGCTGCCAGTGATGGTCTGGAATCCCCATCACTGAACCCTACGGAAAAACTTCCTCCAATAAGCATCAGAACTAAGATTTTGTGAAGATGGCATTATTAGAATATATTACAAGTTTTAGTAGACACCTTCCCTGAGAAGCAGTTCCTGGGAAAGGCTAGTTTTCACAAGCAAATTAGAGAAGTCAGTCGTGAAGGGGGCCGCTGCCGGAATGCCACCAACAAAGGAGCCCATGTTCAGGGGCTGGAAATCCCTCTCCCCTCCATCAGGGGCTGGAAATCCCTTTCCCCTCCATCAGGGGCTGGAAATCCCTCTCCCCTCCATCAGGGGCTGGAAATCCCTCTCCCCTCCATCAGGAATACCACCCCAGCCTTGGTGAGAGGTCGGCGTCATGCTTAAGGCCTTGCAATATGAAGGTTTCATTGAATTTGAGGTTTCATAAGAATGGCTTAGAAAGAGTCCTAAGGATGACTCTTTCTAAGATAGAGGCAATGTCTCGTGAGAAATTTTTTAAGATATATATTGGTTAGTATAGTCGGAACAATTGAGGAAAAGCTTGATAACGGTTAAATGGGTACAAGGATGTTGTAAAAACTGTCAGCTGTTCTCTGAGAATGGGAAAGGATTGAGTGCACAGGGAATCAGGTTAGATACTGGGGAAGCATCACAGGTCCTGGGAACCCTAAAACCAACCCTGGGAGAATGAGAGAATGACTAAAGGGGACACGGGAGGAGAGGAGAGATGCCTGACTTTATGGAAGGGCTTAACTGTGTTGACGTGGAAGCCAGATTTTATGCTTTGCAATGTCTTGGAAAGAATGTTGAATTCACTTAAAGTAAGAGGCAACTCATTCACCTGTGTTTGAACTTGCAGAGTCTATAATAGTAGGTTATGGTAGAACCTACACTGGTGTTTCTTAGCGAAACGTTGATAATCATGTCAAGAAATGTCAGATGTTGCCCTAGCCATTTTGGCTCAGTGGATAGAGCAGTGATGGTGAACCTATGACACATGTGTCAGAGGTGACACGCAAACTCATTTTTTTGGTTGATTTTTCTTTGTTAAATGGCATTTAAATATATAAAATAAATATCAAAAATATAAGCCTTTGTTTTACTATGGTTGCAAATACCAAAAAATTTCTATATGTGACACGGCACCAGAGTTAAGTTAGGGTTTTTCAAAATGCTGACACACAGAGCTCAAAAGGTTCACCATCACTGGGATAGAGCATCGGCTTGCGGTCTAAAGGGTCCCGGGTTCGATTCTGGTCAAGAGCACATGCCCAGGTTGCGGGCTTGATCCCCAGTGGGGGGCATGCAGGAGGCAGTCGATGAATGACTCTCTCTCATCATTGATGTTTCTATCTCGCTCTCCCTCTCCTTTTCTCTCTGAAATCAATAAAAATATATTTTTTAAAAAGAGGAATGTCAGATAATTGTCATTTTAGATTAGTTGAACATTTACTTAAAGGATTTATGTCTCTGAATACTTCTGGAAGGGATGGGGGCAGGGTGCTATTACAAAATCAAACAACGCTCAGGTGTCAAACCCCCAAGAGTTACTGATCATTTCTTATAAAGTTGTCCCTTTAAAGAGCAACCTGGATCCTGAAGTAGACTAGGAGCTATTTACAATTTTGAAAACACAATTGAGAATATCTATAAATTTATATCCTTTCTACCAAAGGAAAACGTTTGATCTATCTTTAGACTGACATTTTATGGCCCCTTCTTTTTCTCTACAGTAGCTTCACATAGCGACCAATGAGGAAGTGTTTCAAAAATATGTTTTGATGGAATAAATTCTGATTTCTCTGAATCACATAAATAATTCTACTGTGAGAAACTGTCTCCACTTTTATTAAAATAAGACCTACAATGAGCCCCAATAGTGGGGCAGGTCCTTCCAGCATGGAGTGGTGCAAGTGACTGCATGATCTTTGGGGAATGCTCTCTCCTTCCTGGTCAGGCCTCACAGCCTCAAACCTACAAAGTGCCCTTGGAGATGTAGCCTCTAGCTGAGCCAAAAAAAAATGTGTGTTACATTGTGATTTAAAAAAAAAAAAAGTAATTCATTTGAATTTTTTTTTGTTTTTCACCTCATAAATTCTTTGTCCAATTAAACATGAAGACCAGAAATCATATGGAAATGGAGACAACAATTTTTGTAATTTTATTATTTCTTAGAATCAAGCAGATATCTAGAGATAAACATGGGGAAGATAATGAGAGAGGCAGAAAATTCAAACATAAATGAACGAATTAATGAAAGGGGGAAGGAAGGAAGGAAGGAAGGAAGGAAGGAAGGAAGGAAGGAAGGAAGGAAGGAAGGAAGGAAGGAAGGAAGGAAGGAAGGAGGAGGGAGGGAGGGAGGGAGGGAGGGAGGAGGGAGGGAGGGAGGGAGGGAGGAAGGGAGGAAGGAAAGGAGGGTGACTAAAACATGCCTCCCATGAGAGGATGAGAGAACAAGGATGGTTAAAAGAACTCTACGAAAAGATTCAGATCCAAGTTCAGGTTCCGATTACACTACAATCTGTGTGACCCCAAATAAGCTGCTCTACAGCAAGGCCCTCACCTGCTGAGGCAGGGCGCTGGGGGATCTCTGAAGTCCCTGCTGCTTTATAGGAATTGCACCCTTCCTGGGACGCAGTCCCTTACACCTCTGCGGACGGAGCAGGGCGAGCACGTGGGGCACTCAGGAATGAATGCATCAACCAACCCCACCGTGTCCTCCACCACTTCTCTTATACCGCTAACATGGTTCATGTCTCTCAACTTTTCTCGTTCTGATACGGTGAGGGTTTGGTCCTGTTCCCAGGCTAAGCCTATCAACCTAAGTGTCTGCTTCACTTTGGATAACCTTGCTGTGGCCATATTACTTTTTTGAGAAGATTAAACAGAAAGAAAGAAAACCAGTGGTGCCTGTCTCCATGAGAGAAACAGCACTGGACCAAGAGGCTGGCCTGTGCAGAAGTCCGGTGCCGCCTCAGCACTTCAGGGCACACACACGTCTTGGTGGCGCTCCTGCTGACAGGACATGCTGCTCTGTGGATATGGTCTTGGCTCTTTTTAAAGCTGGTCATGGGCCAGAATAGGGATGGGCTTTAAATCACATACAAATATGCCCACTTGCCCTAACCGGTTTGGCTCAGTGAATAGAGCATCGGCCTGCGGACTGAAAGGTCCCAGGTTCGATTCCGGTCAAGGGCATGTACCTGGGTTGCAGGCACATCCCCAGTAGGGGGTGTGCAGGAGGCAGCTGGTCGATGTTTCTCTCTCATCGATGTTTCTGGCTCTCTATCCCTCTCCCTTCCTCTCTGTAAAAAATCAATAAAATATATTTTTTAAAAAATATTAAAAAAAACACAAAAAACAAATATGCCCACTTTCCAGGGTGAGAGAGGCCTCCAAAAGCTCAGATAAGCGGCCAGTTTGGCCAAGAATTGCCCAGTCTTTAGCTAATGGAAGGAAGAAAGGCAAGCCTATAAAAAGTCCCAATTCCCAGAAAAGAATTTTCCAGTGATCTGATAACTTTGCTTGGAGGCCTGAGCTTTGATCTCCTTGACTGGAATCAGATGCAAACCTGGGTTCTTTTCACTCCACTGGCAGCCAGATAGACGCTGGGGTATCAGGTACTATATTAAGTAAAATTTAAAAGAATCTTAGGTTCATTTTCTTTTGTCTTTTACTTTGGGTTTCCTAATGAGATAGTCATGAACAAAAGGCTGATGCTATTCTTCGAGGATAGCAGGGCATTCTTTCCTGATTTATATTTGTTTTTAGTACACAAGGTTTTGGAGGTTGTTTTGGGGGTTTTTTGTTGTTACTAGAAAACAAGAAATTGAAAAGTGCAGATTCTCAGATTAACCACCAGATGGTGCTGTGGGGTCGAAGCATGGAGTCCACCATCTCTACGGAAGAAACCAGCCTGCAGAAGCAAGCCAGTCAGTCCGTACTCAACTAATGTGAGCAGGGCAGTAGTGCATGTATTTTTGTAACTATAAACATAAACCTAAATAACTGGGTTAAGTTAAATTGGTTTTACTATCTTTCTTTCTTTAACTTTCTTCAGAGACTCAGAACCATGGCCTTACTATATGGGCAGGTACTCCAGGTAAACTGGGGCCTCTTCACAAACTAGATCCAGAGAAAATGTTAGCTCTCCCTGGATAAGAGGGGAAGAGACTTCCTCATTTGTGGCAATTACAGGGGCAGGTTGTATTAGTCACTAAGCAAACTCAAAACATTCTTACTGGAACTTACCTTTTCTACAGAAAAGGCCTTTTATAAAATGAGGAGCTTGCCCTAACCGGTTTGGCTCAGTGGATAGAGTGTCGGCCTGTGGACTGAAGGGTCCCAGGTTCGATTCCGGTCAAGGGCATGTACCTTGGTTGCGGGCACATTCCTGGTGGGGAGTGTGCAGGAGGCAGCTGATCGATGTTTCTCTCTCATCGGTGTTTCTAACTCTCTATCCCTCTTCCTTCCTCTCTGTAAAAAAATCAATAAAAAATATTTTTTAAAAAAAATAAATAAAATGAGGAGCTAACCGAAGGGTCCTACCAAGACAGAAAAAAAGTGGCAACTGCCCCAACTTGCATGCACTAATGCTAAAAGTGAACCACGCAAGCAGGAGACAGTGGGGACATTCCAGATTATGAGCATGAAGCCAGTCTCCTCTGCCCGGCTCCACTTCCTATCAGCCACGTGCTCATCCCTGAGGCCTGGCTCCTGCTGCTACCAGTCCACTGACATCATGCTTCCCAGGTGACCATGGCCTGTTAATGCTGGCCTGAATGGCATTTTCCACCTTCATCCACTTTAAACGCCTTTTCAGTATGAGACATTCCAGAGTGTCCTCTCCCAGAGAACCTTGCTCTTCCTCCTTCTTCATTGCTATTCCTCCCCTGGTTTCTCCCCTCCCCTGACTACTCCTCTGACTCTCCACTGTAACCTCTGCCTTCTCCCACTCCCTGACACCCTGTGCCTCTTCTTCCTGGTTCTTCCTTTGGTGACCTCACTCATCCTTAGAGCAAAGAAGTTGTAGTTTTTCCAAGCTCCTACAGAAGGCATAACTCATATTCTCTCTATGGTGTTTTCTTTCTCTCTCTCTCTCTCTCTCTCTCTCTCTCTCTCTCTCTCTTTCTGCCTGCTTCTACCCACCACTATCACCCTCTCACCCCCAGGATTCTCCTGTCTGCTAAACATTTCCCCCTGGATGAACCAAACCCACTGGGTAATTTCTTAACATTGTCTTTCTGTTCCCATTATTTTTGTATTTAACTAAGAATTCAAAACACTTTACCTTTTATAAATGTAAAAAATATTCATTGTAGTTGTTTTAGATAAAAAGGCACCAAGAATAAATTAAAATTACATAAAGTCTTACTATTCAGAGATAACTACAACTAATATTTTGGCGTGTGCCTTTCCAATCTCTTTTCTATGTGTATTTACTTCCAAAAATTTACCGGGGCTCATATTATACACATTGTCTCATAATCTGCTTTGTGCACTTAATATTGTGAATATTTCCCCATGTCATTATTTATTCTTATATAACACTAGCTTTAATTGCAGTACAGTAGGACAGTCTATGAATTCATTTAAATAATTTGCTATTCATTAATATTGAATTTTTCCCATTACATAAATAATATATGCCAATGATCTTTACTGCTTAATCTTTGTGCATGCCCTCATTCTTCCCTTAGAAGTGAAATTGATGGTTCAAAACTATTTTTTTAAAGTTTTGATGCAAATTGTCAAATTGCTCTGCAAAACATATGCACCCACACTCCTGCTACAGGTGTTCAGGAGTAACTGCTCCTCTACGCCACATTTTACCTTTTAGCGATGTTTGAAATTTGAAGATGAAATATGATATCAAATTATAATTTGTGTGCCTTTGCTTGCTAACGAGGCTAAAATTTTTAAAATTTTTAAATGTTTCTTGGACCCACGCAATGTCCTTGTATAAAGCTGTGCTCAGGAACTGGAGTCGGTCGGTGCTTATTGGCTGGTGAGCTTAGGAAAGCCGCCTCATTTTTCTCAGCTCCAGTATTTGCATTTGTAAAAAGGAATAATTGTAATATCTACCCTCCAGCGTTGCTGTGAGGAGGAAATGAGACAGTGCAGATAAAATGCTCCTGGCATATGAGAGCACGCAAGAAATGGTAGGTTTCTTTCCCTTTTGGGGGGCCCTATTTTCACTGGGTTTTTGTCTTTTTTCTATTTGTAAAAATCCCTGTTTCTTTAGTGGCAATGGCACTCCAGACCACACAGGATAGTAATAATAACTAACATTCGTTTAATACTTACTATAAGCCTGGCACTGAGATACTTGCACTGCATACAGTAGCTCATTAAATCCTCAGGGCTATCTGATTTCTATTTCTTTTATATATATATATATATATATATATATATATATATATATATATATATACTAGTGTATATATATACACACACATATGTTTTTATTGATTTCAGAGAGGAAGGGAGAGGGAGATAGAAACATCAATGATGAGAGAGAATCATTGATTGGCTGCCTCTTGCACGCCCCACCCTGGGGATTGAGCCCGCAACCCGGGCATGTGCCCTGACCGGGAATCGAACTGCAACCTCCTGGTTCATAGGTCGAGGCTCAACCACTGAGCCATGCTGGCCGGGCCTGATTTCTATTTCTTCATCGGCCCTCATATCTGAACAGTTCCCAAGTACTACAGTATTAGTTTACCAATTTGCCCAAACAGGCCCTTCCTCCCCAGGGCAGTTTAGAACTAGTGAGATAGCCTCTGAACTAGACTCTACGGTTCCAGACTGCTTTTCTGCCCAAGATCACTGTTACAGATATAAACGCCAGAAAAATTATCATTTTACCATTGCAATAGGATGACAAAAGCCAGAGTAATTTTTATAAAGTTCGGAATCTGCAACATTCTGAATGACCCAGCATTCTAACCCCTCCATAATCTGTTTCTGGCCTATCTGCTCAGCCATGGCTCCCCTCCTTCTACCTTTTCTCTGCAACCCCACCTTGACACACACACACACACACACACACACACACACACGCACACGCACACGCACACGCACACGCACACCATCCGAACACATAATCCCAAGTTCTCGCTACCCGGCTCTGTGGCCTGTGTTTTATTCATTTCTCCCACACATCCTGACAGCACCTCTATGTTCCAGGCACTGTCCTTTAGGCGCGCCCCATCCCATTCTCTGTGCACATCCTACCGGTTATGTTTCCCTCTCCCACTACATGCTGAGCCCATGGTGGCCAGGAATTGTCTTTCTTGCACAGTGATTAGCTCAGCTTCTTGTGTATTTGTATGTAATCAGTAACTGTCAGTATCTCTGGGCAGAAAGTCAAGCCCAGAGGCTCAGGTGAGGGGACAGGATTTAACCTGCAGGGGTTTGCGAGCAGGGGTAGGTAGAGAACAGAATGGCTACTCACAGAGGTTCTATAACCAAGATAAGAGAAGGGGCAAAGGGATAGGAAAAGGAGCACTAAGTGATGGAGAGGTACTAACTTTCAATCCAAGAAAATTACCCTACGTTTTTTAGTCATTTATCTACTAGATAGACCCGTTTCCCTAAACAGGAATGATGAGGTGAGGACGGAAAGAAAAGGACGCCTCTGTGTGGTATCTCAGTCACTCCTCCCAACACCACCAGCAAGTAGATGTGCTATTCCCACTTAAAGGAACTGAGGTCCAAGGATGCCAAACCACTTGACTAAGGTCCTATGGTGAGACGATGGAAGAACTAGGATTCCTACCTAGCATCTTTCTTATTTTCTATATAGTCTGAGGCTAAAGAAAGAAAAAACTGAACCCTATTTGGACTGTCTCTCAAACCCCAGCCATGAACTCAGTCAACAGCTCCCACAAACGCCTTTTCAGAATCCCCAGCCAGGGTCCCTGTGGGTCCCATTTAAGCAGCGGGGCGCTGATGAGTTACTCAAACACCAAAGCAGGCTCTCTCCGAGTGAATGAGCCACATCGCCATTGTCTCTGCCTCTCTTGTCTCATTTAAGCACAGGGGATATCCACAAGCAGGCAGGTCCTCTTTAGCCATTGCCCTCAGCAACCAGCATTAATCCCTGCATTTCTCTCACCATTTACTGAGGAGCAATGACCTGCCCAGAGATATTTGGTGCCAGATGGCAAAGTTACTCAACATCTAGATTTCCTGATTTGTTCTTCCTTTCACTCTGTCCTTTTTAGCTGAAGATCAAAGGCCTTGTTGTTCAGAGGCCTTCCTAAAAATAGGAGGCCGTTCTTCGCTGGGAAGTCAGGGCTTAGTTCAAAGAGGTTGCTCTTTTCTGGTATCCTTTGTTGTGCTCCCTTCCTACACCCCCGTCTTCTTTCGCTGGTTCCTGTCTCTCCTGCCCACTTATCTGTTCTTCATTATATCATTCAGAGTTAGCAAGCCCATTTCAATGAAGTGCTGCATAGTACTCACCACCTGTTCCTTCCTCTCCATCTTATCCGGGCCTTGTTCTTCTGGCAAGTATTTACTGAGCATCTCCCGGCTGCCAGGTTCAGTGCCAGCAGCTGGTCCCCACACTATCATTTCTGACCATCACAACAGCTTCCTGCGGTAGGATCCCCCTGCCTGGAGGTTTCACTCTGACGCCACCTACTGCATCCTGCTGCCCAATCTTCCTGAAACTCTGCTTTGTCAACAGCCTTCTCCACCCATGCGCCCGCAGGATTAAGTCCTGCTCATTAACTCTCTTCTATGTGCCCTCTCGATGCCTTTTAGACATGTTTCTTCACTTACAATCTACATTCTACTGTCTCCTATTCACTTGCTCCCCAGCATGCCATATAGATTTCCACCTCTGAGTCTCACAGCTCTTTGAATTTCCAAATTCCACTCCATATGTATTTAATAAACATCTTGGGGCAAACTTAGCGCTGGGATGGCAGGGGATGCTGCCCAACTAATGGGTTCTGGTTAAGGAAGAGAAGCGTCCTCATCACACCCATCCCTACGCGGAGTCTGAATGATCCAGAGTGAGGGATGAGAAGCAGTACTAACCATTCTGTCTAGAGAAGTCCCATGACCTAAGGAACAGCAGGCCCTTGACCCAAGGTGCTGCTAGGATCTGAGTTTCTTGGATCCCTTGCTAAATTCTGAGACAAGACATCCAATCAACTCATTCTTCCATTCACTCAGCCATTCAACAAAATAGTTAGTGGGTACCACCTATGTGCTAAGCATTGCGATGAATGCTCAGGGGAAAAAATAGTTCTTGCCCTCATTGAGCCTTTAGTAGGAGACACAGACATAAAACACATCAATAAGTGAGAAAATAAAGGAATAAAAATGTGGGAGAAGTGTTAATAAAAAGAGAAATAAAGTGCTGCAGAGTGGGATAGGCTGACTGGGGAGAGGAGGCACTCAACCAAAGTCCCTCTGATGGAGAGACATTTAAACTAAGATCCAAAAGAGGAGAAGCCAGGCACTCAAAGTGACATGCCAGGCTCTTGAACAGCAAGTGCATAGGTTCATCACACACACATGCACACAGCCACACTGGGGCTAATTATCGGTAATTCATTTGTCCACTGAAGATGTCCAGCTCTTTCTATCATAGTCAAAACAGCTTTTCTTTTGATTAAAAAAATAGATAAGACTTTTGGTTTATGGGTCTCTCAAATGACCTATGTATATATATATTTTTTCTACTTTGCTCTACTATTTATTTCCAACTCAAATTTACATAGTATTTCCAGAACCCAGTACAGCACTCTAGTGATCCTCATCACTCTGTATATTGAAAATAGAGGCTTATTGCTCTTTAAAGTTGGTATACAGCAGCTCTTAAGAAAATCTAGAAGTTGCTTTCCATACCTCGTTGATTAACTGGATCTTTAGCTACGTAGGCAACATAGTCTGTAGTATCCTATAAAAAAGGGAAAATGATTGCATTTAAAACAAATGGATTGTACTGTTGAAAGATAAGAGTACATTTAGGACATGATACTAAGTCAAGGACTTAAATATTAAGGTTTCTTTGTTAAAGAAAAAAGGAAAGCATCTTAGGAGGGAACATAAATATACACTTATATGATTTAGACATTGTGGGGTGCACTTTCTCTGCCCCTTGTGGAGAGAATCTGAAGATTGAAAATTTAGAGGCAGACCATGTCACTAAGAATAAAAGAGGATGTAGGTAGGTAATATGCTAGGGCATATATTCTTAAAAAATGATTAGGGGCTGTGACTCTATCCTGTGTTGAGTCAATACCAGGGGTTACCCAATCACAAAGGTGTCATAAACTTGGATGTGGGTGGCATCATGATGTCCCAGTTGTCCAAACAGACACCATGAGCATCAGAAAATAATTCCATTAAAGAAACACCTTGCATTTTGTGATTGTTAGCTTGCTTGCGTGCAGTGCACATTAACTTAAGGAACAATAAAGCAGAAATACAAGCATTTCTTTGATCAAGATAGAGGAAGGAAAAGTCATTTATTAAAAAAGAGAACCCATTAAAACCTAAGGAGAGAGAGAGACAGAGAGAGAGAGAGAGAGAGAGAGAGAGAGAGAGAGAGAGAGAGAGAGAGAGAGGTGTGTGTTGCTGGCTTTTTAAAAACTAACAAACAAAAAGCCACTTGGTAATTCTGATTTTTATTGAAAACAGCAAGCTGATGAATGGTAACATTTGAATAATTAAAGATGCTTTTTGTTATCTCGGTTCTCAGGGAAAAAATACACACTGCCATTTGAAGATTAGAAGCATGACTCTCTGGAGGGAAGATGCAATCAACTGGCAGGAAATAAAAGCCCGTGTCTGTAATTCCACCAAAGACAATCATTTAATAACCCGCAGTGAATCATACAGGAAGCGGATCTCAGGATCTACATAACGTTTCTTGAGTCATTTTAAAAAACAACACACTTCTAGGTAAAGTTCTCTTATGCAAACAGATAAAAGGTTTGAACTGTCTTGTAAATATGGAAGTTCGTATCTCCAGGCTTTGTTTTAATATAATTTAGAAGGAAGGCCACAATTGCCGGGGGCTCAGCTGCTCTTTTGAAAGTTAAAGAGGCACTGTGGTGCCGACAATGGTGTCTGGCATATTGGATGAGGGGGTCGAGGCCTTGGGACCTCTGCAGACCCGTTTCCTCATCTTCAACGGAGTGTCCAACAGTCTCAGAGCTCTAGGATTCAGTAACTGTGACTATCCGGGAGCACTTAAAGCATGTGAAAAGTAAAGCACAAATAGCAGGGGGCACGATGAGAAAATGTATTTAACCTGGTCATGCTCGTTAACGCATTTTTGAAATGGAGAAAGTGTATGTAGCTACAGAAGCATCCCGGAGAAATGTCTCCAGGGCGGACAGAAGGAAGACAAGTAAGCCGTTTTTGAGAAGAGAGTAAAGGTGAGGGTGAGCAAAGGTCGGGAAGGAAGGAAGAACACCCAGTATTTGTTAAACTTTGGAGAAAATAAGGTAGAAAGAAGGGCACTACATTAGGCCATGGCGACTTAGCTTCTACCCCTTGTGCCCAGTCAGCTGTGAAGCTGTACGTTATCTCAGTGAGTATCCTAAACAAATATGGATGTGTGTTAGCAATATTGGTGATAGCTCTCTCGCATCACCCTGTGCCAAGCACCGGCAGTTTACATGCGTCATTTCAGTCAGTTCCCACCCTTCTGGGTAAGGGTGATCCTCCCCATTTTACGGGTGAGGGCCCTGCAGCTTAGAGAGGATAAATGGGTCAAGTCTACTTGACTCCAGAGCCTCTACTCCTCTACTCCCCTGACTGAGGGTAAACTTCACTGGGAGGGAAGACTTCACCTCTCGTGCCGGTGTTTATAAAGGCTCCAGTTTTAATTTCCAACCAGCAGGCTGCGGCCCCCGCTGTAGGGAGCTCAGAAGTCCCACGCCATTCGGTAGGTAAAGGCTGTCCCAGGGGCTACAAGTTCTTTGCTGCTTGTTTTCGGTAGGGCCACGCCCCTTGGTGGGCTGAAAGAGCTGCAGAACTAAAGGCACATGCAGATGGTCTAAAAGTAATGGGGATCCTGGAGAACCACGATCAGCACCCGCAGGGCATGCTTACGGTAAATGCTTATGGGAAATCCTAAAAGTGACAGGAACCCTTTCAAAAGGGGAAACTTAAGGCAAACAGCAATGCGCTTGTTTTTCACACGGCACCTATAGAACTCATTACTTTAAGTATCTTAAGGAACGTATTGGAGTTCTTTCATGGGTGTGAGAGAGAAGAGACGGGGCTGGCTTTTCCAGGCTGGATTCAGTACCAAACGTGTCCCTTCGTGTCGCTGGGAGGCCAGATGATAAGGTTGGGTAGATGGGGCTTCAGATTCAGGATCGGGGGTCACACTGCAGCTGGTAGGTGGCAGGCACCCTGCATGTCCCCTGCTTGCTCGTGAATCTGCTGTGAGCCCCTTTGTGAAATCTCTTGGGGAAAAGGTGGTACTCTTACCATTCGGTTTA
This sequence comes from Myotis myotis, assembly GCF_014108235.1. Taxonomy (NCBI): domain Eukaryota; kingdom Metazoa; phylum Chordata; class Mammalia; order Chiroptera; family Vespertilionidae; genus Myotis; species Myotis myotis. Next base: position 166,331,772 of record NW_023416313.1, read on the forward strand.
TTTTTAAATGGTGGCACCACGGAACTAAAATATTCATTTGAAAATAACTACACCCAAAGCTAAAAGGTGAGGAAGTAATGAGGCCTAATGGGGAAATTAAGTACTTCTTCAGTAAAAGAAAAGAAGCAGTGATTTAAAATCCTGTAAAGATTGCTTTTCTTCCATATGCTTCAAGGATGCTGTGAAGGCAAGTTGTCTACATTTGACATGGTTAAATACTTGGAATCACTGGTAGCCAATGGGGAAACAAGTAGTTATTGAGATGTTTTAAAGAATGGGCTGATTTAAATAGCATTTAACTATGTATTTTTATACATAAAATGTTATGCCAACACTCAAGAGGAGGAACTTGCTTAAATACATGAGATGCCAGTACAGGAAGCAATGATTCTACACAGAATCTTCAGAACTTCATTTCCTTTCAGGAGAGACTTATTTTTTCTTTAAATATTTGACCTCGACATTAAAATCAATCAAAACTCTGCAGTGACAACAGCTGCCAGATTCAGTGTTTACTACCATTCGATACCTCTCTTGGGTTTCTGGGTTATGTGTCCTATCATTTATGACCCTAAATTTTATTCCTCAGTTGAAGAGAGAAGGTAAATGTGGTGGAGAGGAAAAAATCATCTGTTCAAGTGGATGTATTGCCTCATTTCTGAAGGCTATGCTCTTTAATAATAAATGCAGAGAAGAAGATAACGTATTGTCGGTTAAGGACCAGGTCTTCATATGGTCCCATACTTTCCTGACATGCCTGATGGTCAGTCATCATGAAAGTCAGACTCTGCCCTCCTCGAGCCTTCTACATGTGTGCAGGTAGAAAAACGTCACGATGCCAAGAGAAGCAAAGTCCTCCTTCTACTCTCTCAGTTGAACAGATTTGTTTTCTGTTCAGCCACAGGCTTCTTAGCTTTAATGCCCTTCTCCTTCTGCCGTAGTCCAGAAATGGCGCAGTACCAAATCAGGGCATGACTCTCCCCGCTGCACCGTAGGCTTACAGAGAGCACTGCTGGCTCAGCCCTGCGACCTTCACGGGAAATGAGCACCATGTGGCCTCCTGGTAGCAAGAAATGGCAGTTCTCACTCCTCACCTGAGCGTTACCTCCATAAGCTTCTGGGAACCTGGCTGCTCATTCTAGATTGCACTTAGCTGCCATGGATGACAGATAGGCTTCCCCTCATATGCCAAATCCAACTGATGAGTAGCATTTGCCTGGAACTCTATGTGGAGAAGAATTCTGAGGGAGGAGGGGCAACACATGTATGACACGTTTGTGTTTCATGACTTTGATGTTACCTGCAAGAAGCTTCTCAGATGATAACTCCCTGGCTATTCACTCGCCTACTAATCCAACTATTTAAAAAATCAGTGGTAGGATATATTTTGTCAAACCCAACTTTTTAATTACCTGTTACATGTAGCTATTCACAAATTCTAATAAGATATTTGGAAAGGACATGTAGTGGTTAACATGCTTTACATGGAAGTTCTTATAACTCTTACAAAAAAAGGCTTTAATGAATTCATACTTACAGGATCCCCTCCAGAGGCAAATGAAATAGACTGCATATGATGATTGGCAATAATCTGGAAAACATAAATTAAACATGTATGATGCTATAAATTTATTACTCCTAGTTACATCCAACCTAACAGTAATGGACATGCATTTGCTTGGTTTTTGCCTGGACAGCATCCCCGTGGAATCCACTCCACCCACATTTTATAATAATCTCACTCAGACCATGAGATTTCAGGTGGTTTCGACATGCCTATCGCATTGCCTCTCTCCTTACAGGTGGACACATGACCCAGGCCTCGCCAATCGGGAAACATCTGGATGCAGCAGCGCCAATCTAAGTCTTTGGGGAGAAACTGATATGGACAACAGGAAAGGAAACATCTCTCTGCCATTAGGGACCATGTCAGCCCAAAGCTTCGGTGAGCCATCTTTTGCTGGCAGGTGGGAAAATCCTACTGGAAAAATGAAGCTCTCCCTCTGGAGAAAATCAGCTGACAATTGGAAAATAGAAAAAAATAAGACGGACAGCTGTCAGAGGGGTGGGGGTGGGGAGGCTGGGTAAAAAAGGTGAAGAGATTAAGGCAAAAAACAAAACAAACACCTCATAGACCACAGTATGGTGATTACCCGAGGGAAAGGGGGTGGGGGAGGTAAAAGAGGGTAAAGGGGGCATAAATGGGGTGGAGGGAGAATTGACTTGGGGCAGTGAACACACAATACAATGTACAGATGATGTATAATAGAACTGTATACCTAAAACCTACAAAACTGTATTAACCAATGTCACCCCAATAAATTCAATAAAAATAAATAAATACTCTGGTTGTAACATTTGTTTCATCATTAAAACCAATACAATTCCTGTCCCCCTTTATCATTTTTCTAATTTATTTTTATATAAATTGGTTTGAATTGAATTTTCAGTCATTCACCACCAAAAGTATCCTAAGAAATTAACACTAAGATTTCCAATATGAAGTAACATTATTCAAGTGAACTGCATTATTTAACTAAGAAGATTATCTCTTTACTTGACATTCTAGGATCACTTGTTCATAATCTCCAGGGTGAAATGACCTATTTGGAGAAATGTATTTGTCATACTGTTTTGCGGGTTCATTAAAATATCAACTGTGCACCTATTAACTAGTCCTGTCTTCAAAAGTGTTTAACAGAATATACTCAAGTAGCTTATATAAAATGACCAAGTGATTCTACTCCTAAATGTATATGCAACAGGATTGTGTAAATGTGTGCACCAAAAATGTGTGCTAAAAACATAAGCACTGCCCTTTTCGTAATAGCCCACAACTGGAACCAGTCACAATGATGACTATAGTGATATTCAAGCAATGAACTACTACACAGCAACAACATGTTTCTTGGGCAAAAGAAGCCAGACACAAAGAAATATAAGCTGAATTATTTCATTTATATAAAGTTCAAAATAGCCAAAATTATTTTATACTGTTTGAAGTCATGATATTGGTTACTTCTGGCGCAAAGGAAGAGAGAGAAAATGGTTTTCTGGAATTATACTGTGTTTCTTTATCTGGATAATAGTTACACAAGTATGTTCATTTTGTGAAAATCATTATTATGTGTGCAACTTTTCTATATTTATGCTTTCTACTAGAGGCCCCGATGCACAAAATTATGCAAGGGGCTCAGACCTCACAGCCCCAGCTTTGTCCAGAAGGACTTCTGGACGGTCATTCGGCTGTCTGGTCTAATTAGCATATTACACTTTTATTATTATAGATATTCACATTTCAGTTAAAATGATTACTAAAAATAAAATCAACATACAAAGATCAATGTCATTCCTTTATATCAGCAATAGCCAATTAGACACTGTATTTGGGGGTAGAGGAGGTACATTTACAAAAGTAACTACAGATAAACTAAAAAGAACTGTGTAAAGTTTGTTTTTTTTTTAAACTTCATTGGAAGGTATAAATACTACCTGAATAAGTAAAAAGTAAAAAAGATACATATCACCTTTATGGATGAGAAGATAATATTGTACAGATAGATGCCAATTCTTCCCCAAATTAATCTGTAATTTCCATGCAATTCCACTAAAAATTCCACCAGTGTCAATCAGGAAACTTTTCATGCTGCTTCTAAAATTCACATGGAAGAATATGCAAAAAAAAGCTAAAGAACATTTTTAAAGAACAAAGAGACTAGCCTGGCCGGTGCGGCTCGGAGGTTGAGCATCGACCAATGAACCAGGAGGTCATGGTTTTCCCAATCAAGGCACAGGCACATGCCACACACTGAAGTTGTGGGCTCGATCCCCAATAGAGGGGCGTGCAGGAGGCAGTCGATCAATGATTCTCCCTCATTGATGTTTCTATCTTTCCCTTCCTCTCTGAAATCAATGGAAATGTGTTTTTTTAAAAAGAACAAAGAGACTAGATTTTCCTTATAAGCAAGGCATATTATAAAACTACGGATTTCATTAGAATACAAAGTCTAAAAACAGACACATATTCATGGACTTTTAATCTATGATAAATGTGGCATCTAACAGACAAAAGGATAAGTGATTAAATTAGTGGAGTGGCTGGCTTATATGGAAAAATATATAAATAAGTCCTGTCGTCATACTATCTATATAAATAAATGTTTGATTCATTAAAAATCTACAAATACATCAGAAGGCAGATAAAAGGTTATGCTTGTGATCTTTGAGATAGGAAAACCCCATCTTAATAGAAGACAAACCAAAAATCCCCTCAAATTAGATTACATAAAAACTCATTTTAAAACTTTGTATTAGAAAAGACCCCTGAAACAGGACAAACAACAGGAAGAGAGAATATATTTACAACATGTAAAACCAAAGTATTCATGTAGTCAGAGTTTATAAGGAGTTCTTATGTACCAATACGAAAAAGAAACAAACCCAAAGTAAGGCCAGTTAATTTTCAGAAGTAATACAAATATTCAATAAACATTGAAAAAATAATCGATGTCTAAGAAATCAAGACTATTCAAAATAAAACAAGAGACATTAAATTGATAAAACTGTCCAAGTTCAGCAAAATCATGTGTGGCAAGGGTGTGGATATTCTCAAACACTGCTGGCCAGGACTTAAATTTGTATAGCAACTTTAGAAAGCAATTTGACAGTATTTATTAAGACTACAGTATGCATACCCTGTGATTCCACCTTTCCATTTCCAAATACTGTATTTATTCTAGAGAAACTGGCATATGTGGATGTTCATTTAGCCAGTTTATAACATTAAAAAATTGGAAAATTATTTTTGCATAGCTAGGTCAACCATAGTATAGTTATACAAAGGAAATGCTATTAAGCTAAATCTTTAAGACATTGCTGAGGGTTTGGGCTTGTAAATTGAAGACAGTTATGTGAGACATTAAAAAAAAAGACATTTCCCACGAGGACCTAAGACCCATGTAAATGCAAAGAAAAAGAATTTAAAGCATACACATCAGATTTATAATAATGGGGCGTTACCTCTTGCAAAAAGAAATGGGACCGAGTATATCCTCACTAGAACTTCTTTAAAAGAGCACGGAAAATATATGCTTATTTGTGAATTTAACTTTTCCTAATGAGGAACATCGAAAGAAAAGAAAAAAGGACCCATTCTTAGCATGCTGCTTTGTGGTTGAGAACACTGTGCGGTTTGCAGGCGTGGACTCAGGCGTCATCTGCGCAGACAAAAGGTAGTTGGAACCCCGGAGCAGGCGCGATGGCCTGGGGTGGAGCAGGAGGAGGAGCCCGAGGAGCCGGGAAGGAAGCGGGAAGGAGGAGGAGGAGGATGCGTGGCTACAGAGGCGCGTCTTTCCCAGTTTGTAGCATCATAAGCAGCAACACTGTTAGGTGACACGGAGACAAAGTAACGCTCTTGCAAGCGCAGTCTTTCTAAACATTCGTTTGATCGGACGAAACACAGACCTCCAAGCCACGCAGGCACCCCCCCGTGAAACAGCGGGCGGCCGGGCCGAGCGGCGCGCGGGGCGGGGGGCGGCGTCTGGGGGTCACCCTGACGCAGGGGGCGCGCACGCCGCCGGTGCACGCGCACACCCGCACGCCCGCCGCTCCGAGCCTGCAGCACACGCCCTGCCCGAGCTTGAGCCGCTGGCGCCATGGCCGCAATGCACGAGCTGTCCGAGCTGTACCGAGAGAGCAATGACCTGCAGATGGATGTGATGCCCGGCGAGGGCGACCTTCCGCAGATGGAGGTAGGCGGCGGGAACCGGGAGCCGTCCCCGAACCACCCCCGCCACCGGGGCCCGCCTGGGCCCGAGGAGGAAGGCCCGATGGAGGAGGAGGGGGCCCAGGCCATGGCGGCGGCCGCGGGCGACCGAGGCCTTGCAGGCCGGCCCGACCCCGGGGAGCTGCCAGCCGTGTTCGCCGGCCCCGAGTTCGAGGCCGAGGAATTCGATGACTGGGAGGACGACTACGACTACCCCGAGGAGGCGCAGCGGCGCGGGCCCGGCTACCGGGGGGCCTCCGTGGCGCTGGACGAAGCCAACAAGATCTTTCTGAGAACATCCAGCGCCGGAGAGGCGGCCGGGGACGGCGGTTTTCAGATGCATTACGAGAAGACCCCGTTTGATCAGCTGGCTTTTATCGAAGAGCTTTTTTCACTGATGGTGGTCAATCGCCTGACCGAAGAGCTCGGCTGTGATGAGATTATTGACAAAGATTAGTCAAATGCGGTGAAAGAGGAGGAAGCCACTTGAGGAGACACCCAGCATTCCACTGTCTCTTGGGTTTATTCCAAATGGTTCCGTGCCAATGAAAAACTTGATCTTCAAAAAAAAAATTTTTTTTGGTTTTGTTTTTCAGAATAGAATAGGGCAGTGACTGCACAGTTGTGAAAAAGGGAAAAAAAGCTGTTAAAGGAAAAAGGATCTTAGGACTGTTGAAACCGGTTTATCCTGAAACACCTATGGCTTTGACTTCGCGATTGATCCAGATTATCTTCTTTGCATTGGGAAAAATTACTTCCACATCCACTGTGAGGAATGCTTCTGCAAGGATGCATCGTGACCAAGACACACTGCCAGCCAGTGCAAGAGCCCACTGATGCTAATTACGTGAGAAAAAGTAACGTATCCAACGTGGACACCAGATGTCTTTTGAGTTTATTGGACAGAAAGCCTATTGAGAAAACTTTGAAGATTCCACTTTGTGATCTGTTCAAGCTGTAGGTAGCAAAGGCTAAATTTTTTGTGTATTAATAATAAGGTGAATATTCTTAGTATCCCAGAAGTATAAGCAAACCCCAGAAGAAATATGTATCATGTGTATTACATCTTAACATGTTTCCAAGGGCATCTGAAATTTTATTTGTACATGTATCTTGATCATTTATAAAGCTATTGTGATCTGTAATTCAAGAAAATTCATTATCTTGACCATTATTTTTAAAAGTAAAAAATGAAGAAATCCTCAGTAAATTTTCAAATTCAGACATTAAAATGTATGTGAAAGTATAAAGAAAACTATTTCTAATACCTTCATATCCTAGAGGAATTTTGTTTTACCTTTAACTTTACAGGGAAAAGACTGGTGGGACTTCATCATGAAAGAACTGTTAAGTGAAAATTGTCAAGTAAAAGAAAGGCCCTACATTTAAAAAAGACTTTATGGACAGTTAAGCCGTCAACCTTTAAAGATTTCAAGCCTATCCAGAAATTTCTGAAGTTTCCCTCTGTCTCCTCCTCTAATTAAGCTTGTCATTGGTTATGCACCAGCATTTGAGATAATAAAATTTCTTGTTCTGTGTATTTTGTTTGACTAATAATTAGTATGCATACACACTTTATATACTATTTTTACTGTATTCTATATCATTTCATTATTGCAGCCACTTATGATTTAAATTTAACCACTGCAAGGGAAAGTGTTCCAGCTTCAAATATGTGATTTGCAAATTAATTTGGGGAAACTAAATTTAGTAAATTCCTATAAGAGAATGTGCCAACCTGGGAAAACCTGCCCTATAGGTGAGCATGTTACTGTGGTTATTTTATTAAGGTTCTAAAGTTCTGTGATAATTCTGTCAGAAGGCTGTGGCCAGTGAAACAGTGTATCGGCAGGTCTTATGACCAATAAAGAGATACTAGATGTTCCTGCTCCATTATGGCAATAAAAGACACATCTAATACAACATGACAGCTCGGGGCCTTAGGGAGGGGGGTGGTTTTCTGTAAAACATGGGGCTGACAAGGATGATCAAAGTAACACTAGCTTGGTGGGCAGGAAGAGAGAGATGGGGGGAAAATTTCAACTTCTTAATCCTGCCTCCTGCGTGCCTCACTTTCACTGCATTTTCAGACAGCTCATAGCTGCAGTTAGGTGAGTCTGTGGGTAAGTAATCAATTGCCTGTGTGATGTGAATGAACAGTACTGGGAGGGGGGAGGGGGAGGATGCCAATAGGCGATAGGAAATAGACACAGAAAAAAACAGGTTCACAAACCCAGAGATGTGATTCTATTTCTCTGGGACTGACTGGGGAGCAAGAGGAGGGGGAGGGAAAACCAATCCCTGTTGGGTTTGAAGGCTTGTATGGGGGAGAAAGACCTGCATTCTGCAACTGACTCCTAGTGGTTGTCTGTTGGTCTTAAACATAGGCAGTGAACTGAGAGATCACTGAAATTAATACTTGTTACTTTACTGAAGGTATAAAATGTTACCATTTTTAACACCCCTGTTAGGAGTGTAAAATCACTTGTGTTTCTATTATAAACCTTATCACAGACTGGACCCAACCCACCTGATTCAAATTTAGGCTCCACTACTTACTAGCTTTCTAAGTAGACAAATTACTTAATATTTCTGCCTCAGTCCTGAATTGAAAATAGGGATAATTTATATATATTTATTTATTTATTTATTTATTTATTTATTTATATTTATATATTTATATATAATTATATATGTAATCATATATATAATTATATATATATAATCATTTAATGGAAACTAAAGAGATACATTGTAATAGAGATTAGGAAAAACAATATATCTCTTCATTTAATAGGTACTAAACAAAGGATTCTGGGAAAATTCTGGTCCTGGTTTTGTGTGGGGAGAGGGAATTTAAGCTTATGAGTATGTAGTGTGAGATTTGGGGAGCATTTTCTGCATCTGTTCATAAACATTACAAATGCTTGCTTAAATCAGATATCCCACATTGGCTGCCCTAGGGACAGATCTGTTTTGTTTGGCTCATACTTATAATTTTAATTTCTTAATTAAAGACCAATACTTCATACTAGAGAGAGCAGTAAAACTCCCAGATTTCCATCTTTTTTCCTCTTCAAAATTAGAAGACCTGGCAGTCCTTGAACTACAGTGACATGGAGAAAGCACCTGTCTCACCTTTACATGGGGAAGGTATTCTGTTTGCCATGTCCCCCAGTGTTGTCTCTCTAACAGGAGTCAAAGTGGCACTCACTGTTTATTGTGCTTGCACCACTTAAAAATTTTTTAAAAAATATATTTATATTGATTTCAGAGAGGAAGGGAAAGGAAGAGATAGAAACATCAATGATGAGAGAGCATCATTGATTTGCTGCCTCCTGCACACTCCCTACTGGGGATGGAGCCTGCAACCTGGGCATGTGCCCTGACCTCCTGTTTCATAGGTCGATGCTCAACCATTGAGCCGCACCTGCCTGGCACAACACTGGTTTTCCTTGTGCTAAACACTGCATTACCTGCCTGGACTCTGTAAATATTTGAGACTAAAGAATGTCTCTATTTCCTGTTTGTTTGTTTTAACCCTCGTTACCTCTTTATTACTCTTCTCAATTTCAGTAGCTGTTAGAGCTGGTTGGTGGTAGGAGATGTAAAAATGAATAAAGAAACACTAAGAATGGAAACTACTGAGACTGACATTTTTGCTTAAGGCCCTAAAATACTGTATATTAAAGTATGTCAATGAGGTCTGTTGTTAGAATTTTTAAAACACGGAATATACAAAAACCATTTTCAAACCCTATGACTTGCTTTTCCAAAATATACTTTGTCATCCCAAAATATGGTAAGTTTTAAAAACTGCAAGCATTACGTGTTTAATATAGTTTTATTTCCTGCCTCTGAAGTTCTATGACACATTTTCTGGAAGTGAATGGCTAGTTATATTTTTAAAGTTTCAGTGGCTGAAAATAAATGTGAACCATCTGACCCATAAAAACTCTGTCATCTATGACTGTATCTGTAAGCTTGAACCTGTTTATGTTTTCAGTCCAAAGTATATCTTAGAAGTTAAGGGAGGGGGAGGCATTAGTATATCTCTGTATTTATGTTAGAACTTCAAAGGGTAGCTTTTTAAAAGGAGAATGTAATTACAAAATCTTTTTCTCACGCTATATCCATAAGTTTGCTTCTTTGCTGCCTTCATGCCTGGAACATTTAAGTTGCCCTTTTGATGGAATGTATAAAGCTTCTCGAGGTTAAGCATCTGGAGTGAGGCACATCTTTTTGTACACTGCCCCCAAGCCATTTCCCCCAGGCCTGCAGAATAGTTCAAAATTATTTGAACGGTGGTGTATCAGTGAGATCCTAACTTTGGTCAGCATTCCAGCACTGAGCTGAACACAACCCCAGTCCATGGCACCACTGCAGAAAAGACGTGGTTCACTCCCAAAGGTACCTCATTGCCGTAACCACTGATAGTGGAAGCTGCCCACGCCCATGGTCCCTACTTCGGTTCTGCCAGAAAGATGATGGGTGTGTGGCAATATCATCGCTAATTGCAGTGGCCTGGGGGAAAAAAGGCAGTGGAGGATGAGGAAATGCTGAGAATAAACTAGAACCCCTGCCACACACAACACGACCCTATGCTTCCTCAATTCCCCATTCCTCCGTCACCCTGTGGAACAAGTCGTTTTAAAAATGCTCTTTGGACTCTGCACATAAGGCTGTCACCAGATTGGCTCGGCTCTGCCCACTCTTCCTTCCCTACAAAACTCTGAGATAATTCGAGGGCTCCTATACTCCATGAAATCTCATAACTAAAAGCAGGGAGCATCCCTGGTACCATACACGAGGTTGAAAACTAAAAATAAATTTTAAATCTACAAATGTCTTGAAGACAAAGCATCTGAAGGACTGAAAGAATGTTTTACCTTTCACCCAGATATGTTGCATCTCCCAAGTGCAGCCCCAAGGGTTCTGCTGTCATTATAACAGCGGTGTCACCTCTCTTGGATAACCATTGAGGACCCAAGGATACAGGAATCTGTTTTGAACTGCTTCATAGTCTGCATTTTCCTCTATGATGGTTTATACTACTGTGTGATCAATGTATTTAATTCTGCTTTTGAATTTAAAAAATAAAACAGCCCTCAAAAACACAAGTGAGTTTTTTTGGCAAAAAAAAAAAAAAGGAAATCAAAATGTACATAACTGTACTTATATGTTACTGACAATTCTATAATTTTATATAATATGCTTCCCCTATTAAGTACTGAGTATATGTAAAGGTCTCAAAGAAGAATGTTTGAGTAAATAATAATAGATACCATGTGACTGGCACTGTGCTAAGTGATTGACATCCATGATCTCACCTAGTCCCCTAAGTAACCCCATGAGCCATACTATTGCTAAATCCATCCCCTCAGAAACTGTGAAAAGGTACTCTACACCTCTTTCACTGATGAGGACAATTGAGTGGTAGGGTAACTTGCTCATTCATAGCCAAGCCAGGATTTCAACCTATATGTGACCTCAAAAAAACTAGACTTTAACACACAAAAATAACCTGATACAAGGAATTTAGTTTAAAAAATATAAAGCAAGTAAAAAGTGCCCTATTTTAAGGTACACATTTAGCTCAATGCCTGTCTTTTACATTTGCTTCAGCAATGCTGTTCTTTTTTTAAATATATATTTTTATTGATATCAGAGAGGAAGGGAGAGGGAGAGAGAGAGATGGAAACATCAATGATGACAGAGAATCATTGATTGGCTGCCTCCTGCACACCCTGTACTGGGGACCGAGCCAGCAACCTGGGCATGTGCCCTTGACCGGAATCAAATCTGAGACCCTTCAGTCCGCAGGTGGATGCTCTATCCACTGAGCCAAACTGACTAGGACACAAGCAATGCTGTTCTTTAAGAAATAAGGTTAACAATAAAAACTCAGTATCATAAGTCATCAAAGTTGAAAAAATTATGTTTACACAATAACGTTTTAGAAAGCTTTCAACCTCAAGGTTTGTAAGAAAATGTTTTCTGCTTAAATTTCCCTTAGCTAGAACATTAACCCTAACATCACCCCTCCTCTGTGCTTAATTCTGATAATGAAATTGCTTGTTCTGTTTTTTAATCCTCACCTGCAGTCAGCCGGTTGCCCTTCTGTATGCTCCCCAATTGGGGATCAAACCCACAACCCAAGTATGTGTTTTGACAGGGTATTTCACCAGCAACCTTTTGGTGCATGGAACAATGTTCACGATTCGGGCCAGGCTGAAACTGCTTTTTCTTCAGGATGGGTTGGTGGAGCATAATAAATGACTGATTCAAAACTAGGTGTTGCCCCGCCGGTGTGGCTCAGTAGATTGGGTGCTGCCTCATGCACCAAGAGGTCACCAGTTCAATTCCCAGTCAGGGCACATCCCGGTTTCGAGCTCTATCCCCAGGAGCGGGTGGGTGTGCAGGAGGCAGCTGATCAATGTTTTTCTCTCATCAATGTTTCTCTCTCTCCCTCTTTCTCTCTCAATAGAAACATATTTAAAAATATAAAAAATAGGTGTTACCAAATGGTATTTTTTTATATTCTTTGCACTTTGGTCTTATTACAAAGCCAATTAGGTAAGGGGCAAGTATGCAAGCAGTTAAATGCCCCAGTGATGGATTAGAAATGCTGTTCTAATTCTTATTATGTATAAATCCTGGGCAGATTTCCTCCCCTATGCCTTAGTAAATTTTAGGCACACTGCCTGAAACTTTATTCTCTTCATTATGCTCAGGCTTTCCAGAGAAATAGATAATATGTTAAGCCATAAATGACATTCATGATCTTACCTGGTGGTTGTCAAGATTCATTAATGTAAGGCTGCATGTTGAGATGGTCAGTTTTATATTCATTCCCGAAAACTGAAGATTACTTTTGCCAAGAACTGTTGATAGGAACTTAACTGGAGGCTTTAAAAAGAACAAAACACTCTAAGTTATGAATTCTGTTACAGAATGAATGTTTGTTTCTTTTCATGTTAAAAATGGGTCAAAGCCCAGACATACCCTTCTTCTTTATTTCACTCTACATAAATCAAATGAGATGAAATGATCTTTTAAATAAAAACCTTTTTAAAAATTGGAATGCACCCTGGCTGTTGTGGTTCAGTTGGCTGAGTGTCGTCCTGCACACCGAAAAGTAGGAGGTTCGGTTCCCAGTCAGGGCACATGCCCAGGCTGCAGGTTTGAGCCCAGGTTAGGGTGCCTATGGGAGGCAAGAGATTGATGTTTCTCTCATCCATGTTTCTCTCTCTCTCCCTCTCCCTTCTTCTCTCTCTAAAATCAATAAGCCAAGCTGGTGTGGCTCAGTGGTTGGGCATCAACCTATGAACCAGAAGGTCACGGTTTTATCCCGGGTAGGCCACATGCCGGGTTGCAGGCTCAGTCTTGAGTGGGGAGCATGCAGGAGGCAGCCAATGAATGATTCTCTCTCATCACTGATGTTTCTTTCTCTCTCTCCCTCTCCTTCCTCTCTGAAATCAATAATATATATTTAAATCAATAATAACATATCCACAAGTGAGGATTTTAAAAATGGAATGCAGCAGTTAAATCTGAGCCCTCAGAACTTTTCTCACACATTCCCTTCTCCCCAAGTATTTGGAGTAGAGGCCTGGTTTATATAAAAGGAATTCCTGAGAGAGTTTGGATTAACTGAACTCTCAAGTCCTTTTGAACATCACAAGTATTAAAAATATAAAAAGTTGCTGTCTAAGTGTTTTTTTTTGTGATGATTAAGAATATGAAAAACACAATGTAGCAAAACTTATGGGAAGCAGCATTTATAGCTATAAACACATTAAAAAAGAAAGGCCTCAAATCAACAACCTAGCTTTACAGCTTAAAGAACTTGAAAAAAAAAAAACTAAACCCAAAACTAGCAGAAGGGAGGAAAAAATGAAGATGAGAGCATAAATAAGTGATATAGAGATTAGAAAACAAAAGAGAAAATCAACAAAAACAAAAGTTGGTTCTTCAAGAAGATCAAACTTGACAAACCTTTAGTTAGATATACTAAGAAAACGATAAGACTCATGTTATTAAGATCAGAAATGAAAGTGGGGACATTACTACTGACTCAACAGAAATAAAAGGATTATAAGAGTACTATAAACAATTGAATTCCAACAAATTGGATTACCTAGACAAGATAGATAAATTTCTAGAAACATTAGACCTACCAAGACTAATCATGGACAAATAGAAAATCTGGATAGATCTACAACTAGTCAGAAACAAAACACAAAACACACACACACACACACACACACACACACACACACACACACAGGACATAATATATTTTACCACAATTTTTTAAGTGTTGACAAGGACATGGAGAAAATAAAAGCCTGTGCACCATTAGTAGGAATGTAAAATGGCACAACCACTATAGAAAACAATATGACAGTCCTCAAAAAATTAAAAATAGAATTACTGTATGATCCAGCAATCCCACTTCTTGATATATATCCCCACAAAATTGAAAGCAGAGACTTGACCAGATATTTGGACTCCCATTTTCATAGCTAAAATGTGGAAGCAACCCAGTGTCCACTGACAGATACATGGACAAGCAAAATGCATTATATACAGACAATGGGATATTATTCAGCCTTAAAAAGGTAAGGAATTCTGACACATGCTGCAACATGGATGAACTCTGAGTATATTATGCTAAGTGAAAAAGACAAATACCGTATGATTCCACTTAAATGAAGTACTTAGAGTAGTCCAAATCATGGCGATAGGAAGTATGGCGGTGGATGCAATGTGATTCCCATTGCCTATTATCTTTATTCCCATAAAGCTGTGGAAGCCAGGTCTTAAGATGCCATCTTTAAATATTTGTGATGTTCAAAAGGACTTGAGAGTTACACACACACACACACACTAGAATGGAGAGAGGAATGGGAAGTTATTGTTTAATGGGTAGTGGAGTTTTGGTTTTTAGAAGATGAAAAGAGTTGTGGAGATGGATGGTGGTAATGATTGCACAACATGAATGTACTTAATATCACTAAACGGCACACTTAAAATGGTTAATAGGTAAACTTGATATTATGTATATTTCACCACAATTTTTTAAGTTGTGGGGGAAAGAGTATAAAAAATACAAAGTGCTTAGAAGAGTCCCTGGCATGTACTAAGTATTCAGTAAATGCTAGCTGTCAAAGGAAATTTAACTCAAAATTTTCCTTTTTTGTTAAAGGTGTACTTTCTGGAACAATAATAGCCTGGTTTGTTTTGTTTGGGGGTATGGACTCCCTACTCCTGAAATGAGAAAACCTTAAATGAATGGGCCTGTTTGTTGGGACCATCCAGTTGCAGCATCCTATTCACAGAGGTTCTGAGAAGTAGGAGGATGCTTTTCTAATAGAATTCAAAGTCATGCATCAGAGTTTTCCATACCATGTGGCTCATCTGAGTCATCCTGGGTTACACCGGGTTCAGCTCTAGGCAAAATGATGAAGAATGATGACAAATGAGGCAGGGTGGTATGGAAATAGAGCTCTAAGGTGGGAATCTGAAGACCTGGCTTCTATAGCTGGCTCTGATCTTCATGATCCTAGTGACTCAAGATAAATCTCTTCTCTGAGCCACAGTTTAGTAACTGGCAAAATGAGAGGGTCAGCCCGGAGGATACCCAAACATTCCTTCCCTTTTAAACAGTTTCCATTTCTAAGACTTAGACAGTTATCTTAAGAGCCTTTATGTCCCCTTTGGACTTTTCAAAGCAACTATACATCCTAGAGTTAATAGCTTAATAACAATAATACTAATTACCATTATTGTTGAAAGTCTAATAGGTGTCAGACGCCGTGTTAAGCACTCTGTAGACATCATTTCACTTAATTCTTATATAACTCTGTAAAGTAAGTGCAATTTTCTCCCGTTTTACAGATGAGGAAACCAAGGGTCTAAAAGGTGAAGTGACTTGTCCAAGATCACACAGTTGGTAGTGTTAAGGAGAAAACCGCAGGCTCCAAATGGAGGCACTTGCACTAAAGCCCATGTCACTGAACCTACTCTTTTATTTTATTTTATATTTTTATTGATTTCAGAGAGGAAGAGAGAGAAACATCAACGATGAGAGAGAAACAATGATTGACTGCCTCCTGCACACCCCCCACCGATGATTGAGCCCCCAACTTGGGCATGTGCCCTGAAGTGAAATCGAACCTGGGACCCCTTAGTCCAGCAGGCCGACACTCTATCCACTGAGCTAAACCAGCCAGGGCTGAACCTACTCTTAATACCTGACCCAATTGCTGTTTCAACTTTTTCCAGGAATGTAATCTTAATCAGTCAATCTGGAATGTTCCGGTCAGTACCCGTGAGGTAACCTCTCACATGGGCCTTCTGCATCCGAAAGGAAACTGAGGCAATTTGCCTGGTAAGGCCCCCACCTTTCCCAAAGGGAAGGTAAGCTTGCCTGAAACAATCCTTTTTTTCTTTTGCTAATCATTTCCTTGTCTGGCAGTTTCTGCCTAGAAAGGCCTTCTATACTGCACAGTTTCTCGGAGCACCTCTCTATTTATTCGACGGGATGTTGGCCGGTTTAATAAAGCCAATTAGATCTTCAAATTTACTCAACTGAACTTTTGTTCTTTAAAAGTAGGAGGCAGAGGCAGGATTTAAACCCAAGTCTATCTAACACCAAAACTTGTGCTCTTTCAGCATGAAAAGTTCCTTCTCCCCATGTGTTATTATCTCATCTCTGCCAGCACCCGTGTTTGCATTTGAAATCAGCCAAGGAGTTTAAAACGTCTAAAATGTTAAAAATACAGATATTAGATCATATTCAAATTGGAAGGTACCAAACTGGCCATCTGGTTCAACAACTTCACTTTACAGGAATAAGAAAGAGTCTCAGACACAGAAGATACTGCGTTCGAAAGAAGGTAAGGACCCAGGCCTGGAACCCAGACGGTCTCACTTGAACCCCAGGAGCTTTCTCTGCTCTGTCCTTCCAGGCAACACCATTTAAGACAAGTCGGAAAATCTGAGGGGCCAGAGTGACTTTGAGTTGTATCTCTACTACCATGCCAACTAATAAAGGCCATTCGGGACCTTAAGTCATATGGTGGAATGACCTAACAACTATTTTGATATCATCGTTCTCATAGTTGGGGAAACATAAAAGAAGAAAACCACACCAATATTTATTTACCTTTCGCTTTTTAGTGGCTCCGTTTGCCCCAGGGACAGCTTCGCACAGACGGCTTATTGCTTCCCTATGGAACAGAAACCATATGAAGACTTAGCGTACTGTCTAGTGCGCAGTAAATGCTCAATTAATGTTAGCAAGTATTATACTACACACATCGTGGCGAGTCTGACATAAGCAACCTTCCCCACTCCCATAGGGGAAAACACGCTTGGTACTTCCAGCAACTCCCTAATGCTGAAAAACTGCTTTATAATAAGCAGTCCTACCCATCACCTTCGTCTCATTTTTTTTTTCTAGGCTTTTCAGGTTTGTTTTTTTTTGTGTGTGTGTTTTGTTGTTGTTGCTGTTAATCCTTGCCCAAGGATATTTTTCCCCATTGATTTTTAGGGAGGGTGGAAGAGGGAAGACAGAGAAACATCAATGGGAGAGAAACACATCGATTGGTTGCTCCTGCATGAGCCTCGCCCAGGACCCAGGCCCGGTAAGAGTCAGCAACCAAGGTACATGCCCTTGACTGGAATCTAACCTGGGACCCTTTGGTCCACAGGCCAATGCTCTATCCACTGAGCCAAACCGGCTAGGGCCAGGTTTGGTTTTTAGTGTTGTTGTTTTTTAACCAACAAGGAAGGGCAGAACTTTATTGTCTGAGACTATTTCACAGTTTACCTTTAGCATAACCTTCTCTGTGGTGCTATGAATAAAAAGCTTCATGGTAGCTCAGCACCGAAGACAATTAAATACAAAAGAACCTGACACTAGAGGAAGTTTGAAAGGAAAGGGAGAGACTGAACTTCAACATGGTCTCAAATGGAGCCTTATTGACCAAGCTACTGCTACGAGCCATTGAGCTCTCACGTAATTTCACAGAAGAAAGGAAAATCAATAACAAATTTCCTCCTTTGCTTATTTTTCTGCCCTTTCTATATATTGCACTTCCTGAGAGAAAGGCTCCACTAAAACAAGTAGCTGCTCCTTAATGGAAGTGGTGAACGCACTGGCGCCCTCCTCCCCAGAAATGCAGTTAGAACTAAGAGCTTCTGTCTCCGGCCTCCGCATTCACAACCGCCCAAGCTTTCACTCGCGTAATCTGAGCCCTCGCCATGTGGCTTTCAATACTTATAGTAAACTTTTCACAAAGCAAATGGAAATCTCTAAGCTCTTCCCCGGATTCCCCGGAGATCACTGTTCAAATTAGTAAACTATATTAACACGCACAATACAGTTTTTATATCTATTATTCTATTTCATGAAAATATTTTCTCTGAGATGTTTTCAAAAGGAGGAGCAGTTAGAGAGAGGAGAGACAGAGATAGAGGTAGAGAGAGACAGACAGAGAGCAAGAGAGGCAGAACAATTCTAGTAGACACTTTAGACAGAAGAAGAATAAAAGAATTTCCAAAGATTTTAGATATTACTTTGGATTTATAATGTAGGTTTTAGTTCCGATTCTTTTGTGTTTCTGGATGATTTTTTTTTTTTTCTGGATAAGTAATTATTCGAAGTTGTTACTTTTTATATAGGACCTTGTAGTTTTACAAAGTGCTTCTTCTCCAAGGTATTATCTTGTCTGATTTTTGCATAAATACCTGCCACCAAAAGATAGAATGGCTTTTGGGCTTAGCGTATTTTCTCAGGATTTCATATTTATTGTTTTCCTAGGATTTCAAACTTTGTCTCTGGAGTCAAATAGAAGGATAACATAGAGGGTTGGGCTCTTTTGTTTGGTTGATTGATGTTTGAATCATCTTAATGATTAATCAATAATTGATGAGACACATATAATTGATCCAAATTGGCCTCTGGTGTTGCCAAAATAACTAGTGCAGGCACCCCACTAGGGTGTTGGTATTTAATAACGATGTATTATAAGAAAGGCATTATCAGATCCTTTACTCCGTGAGAGCCTACTGGTCCCCTGGAGTGCTTGGGTCTAAAAAGCTCCTTGTAAATGGTTTGAAATAGAAGTAAAAACAAAGATGAGCAGTGCTGCTGCTGCGTATAATAATAGTAATTATTCGAAGTTGTTACTTTTTACATAGGACCCTGTAGTTTTACAAAGTGCTTTCCCAGACATTGGGTTGTGTTTTTGTTTTGTTTTTTATTCTCATACCAACTGTCAACACTGAAACAGGAATTTTGGGGGGTGAAAAAGATAGGTTTTAGGAAATTTTAGAAATTAAGAGAACCATGGAAGAAGCACAGGGCTGCAGAGCAGCAAGAGGCACATTTCCATAGAACGAGGGAGCTGGGAACAGCAAAAGGTCTATATTTACAAAATAAAGGGAAGGAAGCCCTTCATTCAGAAGAAGAAAGCCCAAAGGGAATAGGAAAACAATAAGGAAGGAGGGGGGAGAACCACACATGTCCCATGTGAGGCTCAACCTTTGAGCCCAGGAGTTACTATAGTAGCCAGTCTAAGGAAATAGTGACCAATCAGAGGGGATATCAAGGCACCAAGATCTGCAGCCTTTATAAGCCTAAGGAAAAGGAACTCAGTGGGACCCTTTCCCCTCCCCACAGGGGAGTCCGTACTTGTTCTTTAATAAATTTCCACCTTTGCTATACTACCCTCTGTCTGTGGATTCATTCTTCGACTCCAACGGACAAAGAATCCAGGTTCCAGTCCAAAAATTCCAATACCCTCTAACAAAATGTAAAGTTGTGACTTTGAATTAAAGAAAATGCTTTATTTTTTTAAAAAAAACCAAAAACCCTGCATTTTAGCTTTCTTTTCCCTTTTATTGAACTTATTGGTGTGACACTGGTTAGCAAAATTATACAGAGAGGTGGGACAACCTTCATGCTACCGATAGTAACAGACCTTTATTTCCCTCGCTGCTCGCGTCCCACCTTAGCCTTTAACTCCTCCCTATTTCTTTGGCAGTTTACCTCAGCCACATGGGCATAAGGATTGGTCAAAAAGAAGCCCTCGTGGCCGTGGCCGGGTAGCTCACTACATCCAGATCTATCTTTTCAGTTTATTTGGTAGACTTGCCTGTTTCCATTTCCCAAATGTTCATGAAGAAAAAGGAATCTTGACCAGGTTCAGCCACCCTTTCACATTAGAAATGCCTACTTCAGAATGCTGCAGCAGGAAGCCAGGGTTTTAAGGAAGGAGCAGCTCCTATGTACATGGCCAGGCCCGGCTGGAAGCATCTCATTCAGTCTTAGCAATGTCATTTTCAGGTAGGTACTTTACCCCTTTTACAAATGAGTATACTAAAGGTCAAAGAATTTAAATACCTGACTCCAAAAAATGCAGCTGATACTGGGAGAGACAACATGCAAATCCAGCTCTGAATTCAAAGCCTGAAGGCATGGGGCGGGGCGGGGGGGGGGGGGGGGGGGACGTGCATGGAAAGGACAGAGTCCTAGGATCCTGGGTCTACAGGAGAAAATATATTGGTGTCCTTCCCTTGCTCACTTCCCAACGTATAGAGGGTTCCTTTATTTTAAACAAATTATTGATCTGAGAAAGAGAGGGGGAGGGGAGAGAAAACATGGATTTGTTGTTCCACTTGTTTATGCATTCATTGGTTGATTCTTGTACGTGCCCTGATTGGGGATAAAACCCGCAACCTTAGTGTAACAGGACAGTGCTCTAACCAACTGCGCTACCCAGCCAGGGTCACAAGGGCTTCTTTTTAACCAATCCTTATGCCAATGTGGCTGAGGTTGATGGGGAAAATAAGACATTTCTTTTTTGGGGGGGCGGGGGGGACTAGCAATCTGAATTTATGCCAGTAACCTAATGTACATTCTTGAAAACCTATAATTAAGTCACTGCCCCTTTCCCAGAAACTGGTCTTGCAAAACCTGTTACCTAAATGCTCACATCGTACAGAGGCCATAAACCATGAGACAGCCCCCGGCGGGGGTTTATCAGCGCTGGCGCCAGGCCAGGCCCTCAGGTATGGTCTCAAGACCCCCAACACCTGGCGCTGTTTGCAAAGCCTGAGAAAGATCCGGAAGTACAATCCATATTTGGGGAACAAAGACACCAAAAGGGGATAAAAGAGGGGCTTCCACCATATTGGTTTGCTCAGAATTTGAGAGGCAACCTCCTCTGTGTCTGCCAGTGTAATAAAGCTGTGTAACTCCATTTCTCTAGGGTTGCTTGGTTTTTCTCCTGTCTTCTATTACAAGGTAAACTGCCACGGAAACAGGGCACAGAGGCAGGGGTCAACTCTGGAAATGGCTCACATGGATGCTCCTACCCTTTCCCAGCCCTCTGCTTTCCATACATTGGCTGTTACCAACTTATGTTATTCAGAGCCTGTCCATATGCCCAAGTGGGCAGCACATACGTGTGTGCACTGGCACCCTCACTCAGAACTTTAAAGTCAGTTGAGGCACAGGAAGTTTCACAGATTCTGAAAATCTCTTGACATACAACTTTGCTCAGAAAAAAAAAGAGGACACTTTTGCCTATGAACTTGCTTTTAAGAAGTAGTTATATTGTACACCATGTTCATAGCAGTATTATTCACAATAGCTAAACATAGAAGCAACCCAAGTGCCGATCTGCAGATAAATGGAAAAGCAAAATGTGATTATATATATACAATGGAATATTATTCAGCCTTTTACAAAGGGAGGAAATTCTGCAACATGCTACAACATGGATGAACCTTGAGGACACTGTGCTAAGTGAAATAAGGTGGTAACAAAAAGACAAATACTACATGATTCCACCTATGTGAGGTAGTTGGTCAAAAGCAGAAAGTAGAACGGGGGCGGCCAGGAGTCTGAGGGGGAGAGGAGGATGAGGGGTTATTGTTTAATGGGTATAGACTTTCAGTTTTACAAGGTGAAAAGAATAATGGGGTTAGATGGTAATGACGGCTGCAAAGCACTAAGAATGTATTTAATAGCACTGAATATACATGTAAAAACGTGTTATGATGGTAACTTTTGTTATGTGTATCTTACCACAAAAAAAACCAACAAAAGTACTTATTAATTTGAGACTTTAAAGAGAGTCACACTCTCTCTCCAATAAAGTTTGTGCCTGTTTGCACAAACTTTCCTATTTAATTTGAGAGGGCCCCCCTCACCAGCACCCCCAGAAAACCATCTGTGGGCCTCTTGGGAACCACAGGTCCCTGCTTTAAAACAACCTCTCAGATTCTGCTTTCTTCGCTGATATCAGTGTTAACAAATCTCTTGAAACTCCCACCAGGGAAGACAGATAGATGCCTGCATTTTGTTGCCTTTCTTTACAAAGATCTTTTCTTCCCCTCTGACTGGGGCTGAGAGATTAACTGTAACATTTTCCAGAACAAATAGTACTTCCAACGCTTTTCTGAAGTTTCAGCTATACCCTTTGACCTAAAGCGCTGACTTGACAAATGCTGAGGAAAAAGAAAACAGAGAACCCCAAGCAGGGGTCGGTCGCAGGGCTGGGTGCCGCCGCCGCCACCCCAGCTGCCCAGGCAGCCTGCATTTCTGCATAACCCATTTTGGGGCTGACCTGCTGTGAGAGGAGCAGAATTTTTGGAGTTGAAATGGCTGAAGATTTCCACCCTGGGAGCCTGCACTGCACGAGAAGGGAAGAGGGGAAACGCCCCACAGTACCAACAGTGGCCACTTTGTTTATTGTTTTTGCCACATGAGAAGGAAGGGGAGAAGTGGGCTGATGTAAGAGAATGAGAATGCAGTTGAAGATTTGCTTTTAAGCCTATAAAACCCTGCCTACACCATAGGACCAAAAAAAGATATTTTGTCTTAACGGAGTCCAAACTAATCATGCACACAAAGGCACCTTTCTTCACCAACCCTTGGTGGCTACAGTCCTCAAGTTATAACTTTTCTGTGTCTTTAACCCTTAAACAGTTAAGCTGCCCGAGAAGCATCGTTGCCTAACCGCGCCCCCAACCCCACCCCACCCCGCTTTATGTTTAAGTTTGGAAGGCAACAGCACAATCCAGGACCGAGTGGAGCATTTCATGGGGGAGGGGCTGTGGGACAGATCGTTTCCAGTGAATGTCAAAATGCAGTTCTCCAGTAAAGAGGAAAGCCAGAAAATGTGTAACATGAAACCAAGCAAATGGCCCCCTGGAACCGGTTAAGGCAGCTCCCTCCAGCTCCCAGCACACATGCGCGCGCGCGCGCACACACACACACACACACACACACACACACACACACACACGGAGGGACGGAGTGGTTTCAGTTTCGTCCAGGCTAACAGAAATGAGAATACATTTTAATCCCAGAAAAGAGCCTTTCCAAAATAATATTCAAAAAGACTCAGGCAAACAAAGCTACCCCTTTCCCAAGGGACTTTCCCTTACTTATCACCTCCAACATGAATCCTTACAGAAACCAGTGATCGGTGGAGAAGGGACAAGTTGTCGCCTGAATGTGTCATATCCATGAAGGAAGGGACCTGCAATTCAGACTCCACGTCAGTGGGGTATTATGTTGTTCCAATTGTTCTAGGGAAACGAGTACCTTTTTTTTTTTTTTTTAAATTTCTGTCTTTAGAACATCAAGGCTCAGTGATCTGTGTGTTCAATTTTGTTCAGTTTGGTGAAATCAAAGACATCCAAGAACTTGTGCGAGCCAGCAGACAGGACACTTTAGAACAGGAGCCTGTCTCCGTGGCGATAAGCACACAATGGATGCAGTCAATGCCAGAGGCCGGCTGAGAAGGGAAAGCTTCAAACTCCCTTCCTGCTATCATCAAGGGGCATCGCCCAGGCACTCTGGGAGGGTAGGCTCAGCCCATAAAATCTAGCCTTTCATTTCAGAAACAGGCACTTTGGTCCCAGGGTGGTCGAGTAAAGGCTCTCAGCACTGCCCTCAGCACTGGCTCTCACACTGACTTTTGGCACCACTCCATTCGACCTGACTCAGAGTTAAAACCTGAAGCTAAAGTACATTTGCAATTCTACCCAGCTCCAGCTGCCGCCAAACACAGGTGGTTCTGTCTGCTCCCCCTTCTGCCCTTTGGCTCTGATGCAAATGTTGACCCATCCATTGCACTTCAGTGAAGTAAAAGACCACCCTGCCCCCAGTACGGCACCTCCCTACAAGTCCCCCCTAATGAACAGAAATAAAAGTTTCTCCATTCCCCACAACGATTTGCTGTAATAGAATCACACGTATTTCAAAATTCAAACACCTGTCCCCACAAACTGATGGCTTATACACCTTCACAATACCGAAGCCCTGTGAAAATCACACTGGAGAAATGGAGTTGATTTCATACCAAAGACACTGGAATTTGTAAATCCAAAAGACTGTTCTCCTTTATTTTAGGGTAAGCTGGAATCTTCTAAAAAAAACTCTGTTTTAGACAAAGTATTCAAAACCTTAAGAAGGCATATCTTTTGGAGTTGGAGAGTGTACTTACTGCTCGTTCAGCGTGGTCAAAGCCAAAGCTCGTGAAGGAAAACAGATCCAACAGAATCACCCACTGTAGTCACCACATTTCACCACAAACGATGCTTATCGACTTACAAAAGTTAAGCCTGTCTTCTAAAAAGTAAGATTAGCACTATTTAGATATTTAAGTTTGCCATGGAGGTCCCATCATACTGAGGAAGACAGCAGTTGGTGGGATGAGTGTATGACTTCCACTACTGTTTTTTTTTGTTGTTGTTGTTAAAAAAACAAACAACATTTTAAAAGGCCGGTTGGCCTATGTGCATATGATAGATTTGATGTGGTAATTCCATCTCTTTTCATTGTGGGTGTGCTACAGTGTCCTGTCTGGAAGGAATCACAGCTGGCCTAACCAGTCGAGTCCACTGTGGGAAACAAGGTAGGAAAACCGTGCCTGCGCATCTGCTATGCACTCACTTCAAAGTTCAATCACTTTCTAAGCTAACCATTTAGATAAGTGATGATCAAACTTGAAAGTTTTTAAGAAGCAACTGGGATGCTGGTTAAAATGCAGGTTCCTGGGCTGTTCCTACGGATTCTGATTCTATAGGTCTGGGATGGGAAGCAGATCAGTTCATGGACCACACAGCTGATTAAAACTTCTACTTGGACTCACTGCCCAGGAGGCCTGGCTCTGTGCCCTGCAGAGTTGAGCAGATGGTTGTATTAGAGCAGTGGTTACTAATGTTGTGGCCCCACCCCATAACAAAGAAACAGAATTTCCGGAGGATGAGGCCCAGAAATCAGGATTTTAAAAAGATTCCCAGGTGATTCTAATGTGTAGCCAAGGTTGAGAACCACTGCATTAGTGCATGCTAAGGAATCAGGTCACCTGTTTCTCGTGGCGAAGGGAGGGGAGGAAGGCTACACCACCTGTACATTTGATGATGCTCCATTTGGACGAAAATCTGTCTTCAACGTAGTCACTTAATGTGCTGCAATAGGTATCTGGTATAACCCATCCTTTCCTCTCTCCTTGGTTCCCTTCATCCCTGCCATCCCCTTCTTGGGAAGAGCTCTCACCAGAGGGTGTCTGGAGGTCCGGAACCTCTTTGCTCACATCACCCCTGGCACACACAGGTGGTGATGAGTGATCTGCATTTGCCCTCCATCTGGCAGCCTGGATGGTGAGAGGCCGAGTCCACCTGCCCCTCAAAAGGCACTCATGCTCAGGGCAGTGGTTCTGAACCCTGGCTGGACATCGGGGAAACACGGAGGAGCTTTAACAAATCCAGAAGACTGGGTCTCACCTCTAGACATGCTGATTTAGCTGGTACAGGCTGGGGCTTGGGCGTTCCCAGCGCTCCCCCAAGTGTTTCCAACAGAGCTAAGATTGAGAACCACTCAAAGCAGCACTTGGCAGGTGTTTGTTGTAAAGGGCGAGGTAGTAAAAATGTTACGTTTTGAGGGCCATACAGTCTCTGTTCAACTACTGATCTCTGCACTTGTACCTCGAAAAGCAGCCACAGATATTACATAAGCGAATGGGCATGCTCACGTGCTGGTAAGACGTATGGATACTGAAATTTGAACTCAGATAATGTCCACATTCACAAAATATTCTTCTTTTGACCCCCCCCCTCCCCAACCCCCCGCCAACAATTAAAAAAATGTCAAAAGCCATTCCTGGCTCAAAAGGTGGCAGACTCAAACTCCAATGTAGCAGCCTGGGTTGGCGGGCAGGCTGTGGCTTGCTGACCCCCCTCTGGAGCAGACTAGAAAGTGATGTGAGCGACTGTGGGGTCAGGTCTGCTATTAGCTTGTGTGCAGCAGAAAAAAACTACTAGAATTCCACCTTTAATCTTTACAGACAAAGATTATTTCTATGCCTTTTGGACCTGGTCTTGTTCAGTACCTTGGTACAAGAAGCTGGATTTTATAAGAAATGAGTCTCCTACTAAAATTCCTTTTACAAACTGCAAATTATTATCTTTCATCCTTTGTCCCTCCCACCAACACTCAGTGGAGGGAGAGGGGAACTAAAACTCTTTTTAAAAATATCAACTAAGCTTCATTATGTGCATAATCCAGTACAAAGTGCTTGGGGGATACAGAAATAAGCAAAAGTGCAAAATTATAGTAAATGAGAAAAGGAAAAAAAGTTGAGGGCTGTGCCCTAACTGGTTTTGGCTCAGTGGATAGAGCGTTGGCCTGCGGACTGAAAGGTCACAGGTTCGATTCCGGTCAAGGGCATGTACCTTGGTTGCGGGCACATCCCCAGTGGGAGGTGTGCAGGAAGCAGCTGATCGATGTTTCTCTCTCATTGATGTTTCTAACTCTCTCTCCCTTCCTCTCTAAAAAATCAATAAAATATATTTTTTTAAAAAGTTGAGGGCTGTAATTTCTCTATAACTCCTCTAGGATAACAGAGTGGTTAAGTGGGCTCTGCAACCTGACAGTCAGAGTTGAAAATCTAGCTGCTTCTTACCAGCTCTGTGACCTTGAGCAAGTCTGTAAAGCTCTCTGTCTCCGTCCCTTAAGTCTACAAAATGGGAATAATAATAGAGCTTTAAACAAGGCCTCAGGAAATGCTAGCCATTATCATTGCTTAATCCTTATCATTTCCATCTGCTTTCAGAACTGGGTTTAGCCTACTTTTTACAATGCCTAGGACCTAGCAGAGTCCTCTTGTGTGTTATAACAGGAATGCTATAGACAATATGCTGTAAAGGTCTGATTATGTCTATCATGCAAATAGTAATGGATCATACACGTTTCTAGAAAGGTAGAATGCCTCTCTGATCTTCTTTGGATGACCCAGAGCACCTAGTAGGCCTTTAGACAGCTCTGTGGCATGAAACAAAGTATGATCCTTGTCCCCCTGTGTAACCCATATCCCCCTGCAGAACAGAGATGTTTGTTGCTCCAGTTGTTGGAATGGTCAGGACTAAAGGCTCACAGCTGAGTTCCCAGAAATTGTCCTCTCTTTAAAGCAGTTACCCTGACTATAGATATGCCCCTCCCCAGAGGCAGCAGGCAACCTGTGACAAGTCAATACAGGTTTGAAGGCCTGGTCTGTTTGCCCATGACATCTGCTGAGGCCTCTGTTGACATGGCACCACTAGTCAACCTCCCGCTGCCCAGGGTTGCATTCTCACTCCCTCAGCATCTCGAGAGCCCTCCTAGCAAATCTTCTGCCTTTCACTCTCCATCTCAGAGTCTGTTTCTAGATCCAGCCTAATTCCTGCTAAGGAGCTGCTGCCAGAACTATGCTACTTTACATTGGCATAAACACTTCAGTAGAGGATGTCTTTCTCTTTTTTATAGTTCAACTTAAGCAGGAAGTTTAATGATCAAAACGTTCCTTTTAAGAGTCTGTGTTGTCACAGGTGACTGTGAAAAAATCATTTTCAGAGAAATTCTCATAAGTAGTTCAGATGATCTGGATCAAAAAGATCCACCTTCTTCCTGTTCAAGCATGTGTGAACATACACATTTTCCTAGAGTGGGTGCAGCTCTCACAAGCTACAACTCATGTCTAAGTAGAGGGGTCAGAGCTGAGCACTTACTCCACACGGCACTTCTCAGGTTTCCGAAGGAGAATGCCAATGAGAACGGAGAGATCTGCATGCAGGTGAAGAGATGCACCAACTGTCCTACATTTCCTTTGGCCAAAAGCTCCCTTTTTGTCTAAGAAAGGGCTCTCCCAGGCTGGATTAGCCTGTAAGGAATTTTGAGCGCCTCCCCTCTAACTCCACTCTTCCCCAGAAGAAATGTAATATTGACTTCTCTGGCTCTACATACATATATACATATATACATATATATAAACATATAGCAGAATTAAAACTCACTGCTCTGGCTTTCCCTAGGCTTTGCCCTCAACTTTTCAAAACCAAAACAATAAAAACCTCATGCTTTGGGGGATTTTCTGGGGAACCACTTTTTTAAAACTAGGGGCTCCCATATGATTTGTGGTCTAACAGGAGACCTCATTTTGAAACCACTAGGTAGGCCTCCTTTACATCTGTGGTTCCCAAAGTGTGGCCCATGGACCAGCAGCATCAGCAACATCTGGGAACTTGTTAGACACACACATGCTGTGTTTTAAGAAGCCCTCCAGGTGACTGATTCTCCTGCATGCTAAAATTTGAGAACCACTGTCTGACACAATCTCTTTTGTTCCTCAGGAGAGCTGAGCAAAGGACAGTGAAACTATCCTCACCTACAGATTTATGAGCATCTGAATGAAGGTCTCTCAGAGGGAACTCACAAACCAGGAATCTGGCATCTTGAATCCAGATGGATTAAACATTTCCTTAATATTCTCTCATTCTAATTGAGACATGGTACACAAGAGCCAAGCAGATATGATTTCTGGTTCCAACACTTGCTAGGTGACAACCACGGTGAGTTCTGTAATTCCTGTAAGTCTAAGTATTCGCATGGGCACAATAGGGTTAATAGTAGTATCTATTTTATAAATGTTAACTTTTGTGATGAGGACAATGCTGATGATAGTAGCTATTAATTAATAATAAACTTCTCTCTATAGACTGTGTGTTAATAGTTGAAAATCATGTTTGACTCCCTGAAACTAGAAAGAGTTGAAGTTTAGCAAATTCTTTGAGAAATTCTACTTTTTATCTGAACCAACTCATTGGACCCCAACGCTCTCTGAACCAAAATGAGTATCTTCGGTGAATGTATTTTTATTCCTGTGTTCAGTAATATATACAAACTAGAAGCCCATTGCACGAAGATTCACGCAATAGGCCTCCCTTCCCCTGGCTGCCAGCACCGGTTTTCCTCCGGCACCCGGGACCCAGGCCTTTGGTCCGGCTGCAGCGGAGAAGCCAAGTCTCTTCAGTCTTCACTCTGGCCGGAGCCTCCAGTCTTCGTTCCGTGCCTGCATATGCAAATTAACCGCCATCTTTGTTGGGTTAATTTGCATAGTCACTCTGATTGGTGGGCGTAGAGGAATGACACCAATTTGCATGTTTCTCTCTCTCTTTTTTGCATGTTTCTCTTTTATTAGTGTAGATCAGTGGTTCTCAACCTGTGGGTCGCGACCCCCTTGGCGGTCGAACGACCCTTTCACAAGGGGTCACCTAAGACCATCCTGTATATCAGATAGTCACATTACGATTCATAACAGTAGCAACATTACAGTTATGAAGTAGCAACGAAAATAATTTTATGGTTGGGTCACAACATGAGGAACTGTATTTAAATGGCCAGAAGGTTGAGAACCACTGGTGTAGATGGTGTCCATGTGCCAGCGTTCTATCATGGAAGCAGGGACCTGACCCACTTGTCTAGAGCTCCTCATTCTAGAATCTGGCCTCATTCAAGATACCAGAGTCCATGTGTATAGACCGTCTGCATATTTTCTCTGACTCCCAGCAGTGACCATGGAGCTTTCAAGACCTCCAGAATCATCTCAAAATCTCTTAGAAGCCCTGACTCCTTTCTGTTAATAAATATTTATTAATTCAACCATGCCCCAGGGACTGTAGCTCTGAAAACTGCCAGACCCATGGACTAGGCCCATGAATCAGAGAGAACTTTCAAGCCCAAAGATGATGGATGATGGAGCCCTTATGATTGCTCCATTGAAGCATCACTCCCTATGATTGACCCAATTCCTTCTAGGCCAGACCCACTCTGGGGTACCCTCTGAGCTTTCTCAAGAGGCTCTCATACCACTACAGTAAGAATGTTTCCAAGAACAATGGTTCCAAAGGCCTTTTCTACTTGCCTTATTAAATTATTCAGACCGCGGATGACCATTGTGTCCATCAAAACAAAAATTAGAAACCCACTCTCTTGCTCCTGTTGAACATCTGCAGAGTATAATCGAGAATGCTTGGGGTGCCACAAACATTTAGTACTAACTCCTAAAGGAAACAAAAGAGGGCCACAAAAGGGAGATACCTGAATGCATTCTCATCTAGCTCTACAAGTTGTAAAGAAAGCTTGGGTTGGGGTGGGGGGATTACCAGAAAAAGCTATTTCACTCTAAAATCAGAGCTAAAAATACTGTGGTCTCCCCATAGGCTTCAACATTCATGCATTTTTAAGCACTGAATTAATTTGCTTCTCCTCAAACACTTGAGGCCAGTTCACTACCATGCATATTGGACATGGACAGATAGCTAACTGTTCTCGCTTGGGTCAGTGAATGTATGTATATTGTCTACTTGAGAGTGTGTGTTTGTGAGTGTATGTATTTGTGTGATAGTATCTACACATCTGTAAGTTTATATATACTCATAGATATATAGATATGATGAATAAGCAGGCCCTGATTTTATCTACCACATATTTTTAGAAACCACTCCATAGAGTAAATCATATTTTCATGGAAAAGACACTATAATTTGGAGTTTCACTCCTGACCAAGGGCTTTTTGGCAAATAAAATATAGACACTGTAAACAGCCTGCCGTGGAACAAAAATAATAACCATTTTACAAACCTTTATAAATATCCAAAGTATTAAAACAATGCTCTAAGTCCTAGAAAAGGAGCATATGCATATACAATACCTATCCATGTAGTCTCTAAGTTTCTTCACTCCATAAAAATACAGCTCCTTTGAATTATGTTCTTAAATTAATGCACTAGCTATAATAACATAAAACATTAACAATTTTGCAAACCTTAGATTTTAAGTGATGAATTAATAATTTTGCAAACCTTAGATTTTAGTGATGAATTAAATAGTCCCAAACTCCCTCTCTCTCTCTCTCTCTCTCTCTCTCTCTCTCTCTCTCTCTTCCCACACACACACCCCTCTCTCTTTCTTCCTCTCTC
Organism: Myotis myotis; assembly: GCF_014108235.1. NCBI lineage: Eukaryota > Metazoa > Chordata > Mammalia > Chiroptera > Vespertilionidae > Myotis > Myotis myotis. The sequence goes on from NW_023416313.1 coordinate 166,362,859, forward strand.
GCTCTCTTTTAAGGTGTCCAAAGAAAGTGATCTAATGTCTTCATTTCCCTTTGAGGTAGAAGTCCATTTTGTACTGTATCTACTACATCCATTTCACAAGCCTCTTTCCTCTTTAAATATATTGCAAATAAAGTTGCAATATATTTAAAGTGTGCAACATGATGACTTGATATACGTATACATTGCAAAAGGATTCCCACAATCAGATTACTTAACACCACCATCACCTAACATATTTACTTTTTTTTTTTTGCAGTGAAAACACTTCAGATGTAGTATCTTAGCAACTTTCAATTATACAATACAGTATTATCAACCATAGTCACCATGGTCTACATTAGATCCTCAGACCTTAATCATCAGGTAACTGAGAGATGGTACCCTTTTACCAACATCTTCCCATATCCTCCAACCCTCAACCCTCAGCCCCTGGCAACCACCATTCTACTTTCTGTTGCTATAAGTTCAACTTTATTTCTTTTTTGTCAAACCTCTTTTAGATTCCACGTATACGTGATGCCGTGCATTGTCTGGCTTACTTCACTTAGCATGATGCCCTACAGTTTCATTCAGGTTGTTACAACTGGTAGAATTTCCTTCTTTTTTTTTTTTTTAATATATTTTATTGATTTTTTACAGAGAGGAAGGGAGAGGGATAGAGAGCCAGAAACATCGATGAGAGAGAAACATCGATCAGCTGCCTCCTGCATGCCCCCCACTGGGGATGTGCCCGCAACCAAGGTACATGACCTTGACCTGAATCAAACCCGGGACCCTTGAGTCCGCAGGCCGACGCTCTATCCACTGAGCAAAACCAGCTCTGGCGAATTTCCTTCTTTTATTTATTTGTTGTTGTTATTGTTAAGCCTCACCAGAGGATACCCTTTTTCCATTGATTTTTAGAGAGAGTGGAAGAGTGGGAGGGGAGGAAGAGAAAAACACACACACATCAACGTGAGAGAGACACATCGATTGGTTGCCCCACCTCGTACACCCCCCCACCCAAACCAGGGGATCAAACCTGTGCCCTTGACCAGGAATCAAACCCCCAACCCTTTGGCCCATGGGCTGATGCTCTAGTCACGGAGCCTAACTGGCCAGGGCAGAATTTCCTTCTTTTTAAAGGCTGATTAATATGTGTGTGTGTGTGTGTGTGTGTGTGTGTGTGTGTGTGTGTGTGTGTATACCATATTTTGTTTATCCATTCATTTGTCAATCAATACTTGGGCTGTTTCCATCTTTTGGCTATCGTGAATAACATTTCTATGAACATAGGTATACAAATATCTGTTCGAGTCCCTGCTTTCAATTTTTTTAGATATATACCCAGAAGTGGAACTGTTGGATCAAATGGTAATTTTATTTTTAATTTTTTTTAGGAAATCCCATACTGTTTTCCACAGTGGCTACTCCATTTTACATTGCCACCAGTAATGCACAAGAGGTCCCAACTTCTCCACATCCTCACAAACTTTTGTTATTTTATGGTGTTTTTTTTAAAAAAATGATATCCATTCTAATGAGTGTGGAGTACTATCTCATTGTGGTTTTGATTTGCATTTCCCTAATGATTAGTATTGTTAAGAATCTTTTCTTGTGCTTATTGCCCATTTGTATACCTTCTTTAGAGAAGTGTCCATACAATTCCTTTGCCCAGTTTTTTAAAATTTATTGATTGGAGAGAGAGAGAGAGAGAGAGAGAGAGAGAGATGTGTTGTCCTTCCTATCTATACATTCATTGGTTGATTCTTACATGTGACCTGAACAGGAATTGAACCCGAAATATTGGTATATTGGGATGACACTCTAACCATCTGTGCTACCTGACCAAGGCTTTTTCCCAGTTTTTAATAGGGTTTTTGTTTTTATTATTGAGTTGTAAGAGTTCTTTATATGTTTTGGATACTAATCCTTTATTGTATATATGATTTGCACATTCTGTGTGTTGCTTTAGGAACTATACTGCTGGACCTTACACCTGTTCATTCAAATAGTAACTGTGCACCTGGATGTGAAAGACGTGCTAAATGACTGAGCAAAAACGTACTACTGTTGACTTTCATGCCCTCTCTCTCTTCACCTGACTCTGACATGCTCTCAAAACTCTTCCCAATTGCTTGGAAACATTTTTTTTTATTAACTAGACTTTTGAAGTCTTCTAAAAGGAATTTAATTGGCAATTTCATCTCAGATATCTGAGAAGTGAGATCTCAGTCCAAAATAGATTGTGAGGAACTGAGGAGCAGCAGAACTTGAAGCTAGAAGAAGTGGTGGTTACACACACACACACACACATCAAAACCTCCTGCAAGGGCTTCCTGACATCTACATGTGTGAAAGGAAGTACTTCCACTACATCAAATGTGTCTAGGAGCATTTGACTGTTATTTTTTTTCTATATATTTTTATTGATGTCAGAGAGGAAGGAAGAGGGAGAGAGAGATGAAAACATCAATGCTGAGAGAGAATCACTGATTGGCTGCCTCCTGCACGCCCCCTAATGGGGATCGAGCCTGCAACCCAGGCATGTGCCCTGACTGGGAATCGAACCACGACCTCCTGGTTCATAGGTCAACACTCAACCACTGAGCAACACCAGCCAGGCTTCACTCTTATGTTTTATTGTAGCTATTCTTACTAGCTGGTAAAGGTCATAAACCTTGACCTTGGAACACCAGGTCCTTACTGGCATCTTAACATTCTTTCCTGACCAATGAATAATGAAACTTTTTTTTTATCCAATCACGTACATCTGTCTCAGCCAGAGTGCTCGTGTTTCCATCCGTAGCATAACCACTGTGAACCTTAAACCTCCTTTCCACTCTTCTCAGTAATTTCCTCATTGGGAGCGTTCCCTTGCCTGGCAAGCTGATAGACTTGGCCTCTTCTCATGGTCTTCCTTTGGCATGTCATGTGGGCTGCAATCCTACTCCTACCTCCACGGCTTCCTCAAAGCTCAACACACACACCTGGTGCCATACAGTTACTCCAAGTCTTAGGTGAGATGCACACACTTATCCACACAGAGCTGCACCAATCCCATCCCTGCAATTCTCAGGAAATTTAGATAAATGCCAACCTGTACTCAAAGATATATTAACTTAGCTCCCCAACATGAAAATATTTGACCTCTATAGAATACTTTCCCTCCTAATGTCCACATTTCTTACACACACACACACACACACACACACACACACACACACACACGGGAAGTATGCATTTGCCTCTGAAGAACTGCCTTTAATGTCCTGCTGAAGCCAAAGAATCAAACCTTCAAGCTAGTAAGCTAATCACTGCTCAGGAGCAATAACGTTCCAAACAGGAAATTAGTCCAGTTACAATGTCCTCTGAATTATGATCTCTGCATCCTTGTTGCTTTACCTGGTACCAAATCACCCGAACAGCTTGCCAACTGTCTGCAGCAGCAGTTCAGAAAAATGTGGGTCAGGGTTTTCCTCCCCATGGGATGGGATGGGGCAGATAAATAATCCACAACATGCAGCCCCTTAGGATCCGCTAGAGAAAATGAGTCTTAGACCAGGACCCACTCATTCTCTAACAGCTCCCCATTTCCCTACACAGACGTCCCACCCCCCCACCCCCGCCCCTCAGCTGTCCTGGAGCGTGGCATGGGCAGATCCTGTGCTAGGTTGCCTTGCACTTTGTCTAGCTGATTCTTTTTTCTTTTCGCGAGGGCGAGAGTGAGGGGAGGAAGGAGAGGGGTGGGGAGGGAGGGGAAGGAAAGGTAAGGGAACAGGAAGCGGAGTGGAAGGAAGGGAAGGGAAGGGAAGGCACGGAAGGGAAAAGGGAACGGAACGGCAAGGAAGCGAAAGTTAATGGGCCAGGCGGCGGGAACGGAACTGCATCCGCGGAATTTAATTCAGGGCCCGGAAGGGATGCGGAGTGGTAGGGACGGAGAGTGGCGGGCAAGGGAGGGGAAGAGAAGGGCGAATGTAGCGAAGTGAAAGAAGGACGCTGCAAAGGGCCAGATGGCCTGGGCAGGGAGGGTGACGGGAGGGACAGGGCCGGTACGTGACGGGGACGGGCTATGCTTGGGCTTCCCGTTCAGGGCAGTCGCCCGGAATTTCACTGGCCTGTACTTGGCAGGGACGCTTCTGTCAGGTTCCTTTCCTTTCCTTGCCTCCTTTCCTTTCCCTTTCCCTTTTCCTTTCCTTTCCCTTTCCTTTCCTTTACTTTCCTTTACTTTCCTTTCCTTTCCTTTCCTTTCCTTCCTTCCTTCCTTCCTTCCTTCCTTCCTTCCTTCCTTCCTTCCTTTCTTTCTTTCTTTCTTTCTTTCTTTCTTCCTTTCTTTTTTTCTTTCTTTCCCAAATAGGAGTTACAAATATAATGTGAAAAATGCAGGAGGGTGCCAGAATAGTAAGCCAGTGATCTGTAAGTCCCTCCCACCAGCAGTATGCCTTGCCCCTTGGGATATATGGGGTGGGGCAAAAGTAGGTTTACAATTGTGAGTACACGAAGTACAGTTTATTCTTGTATTATTATTTATTAATCATTGTATTATTTTCCATACAACTGTAAACCTACGTTTGCCCACCCTGTATTATGTTCTGTGGTGATGAACTAAATGTGACCAATGACAGTTTCTTATGAAGTTCTGTTCTTTGGGCCTGGAAGCCAGGCCCTGTCCCACCAGCTCCACTTAGGTGATTGCCCTTGATGGGCTTATTCCTCCTGCCTGCCTCAGGCACCCAAACACAAGGAAGGTGGCATCTTAGGGGGAGAGGGACGATTTCTTCTGTGCATGATGTGGGTGCTTATTCAAGGGATGGAAGTTGGGCTTTAGGGTTTAGTGACCTGATTCTGTGTGTGTGTGTGTGTGTGTGTGTGTGTGTGTGTGTGTGTGTGTTTCAGATTAAATGAGGTGTTTTATTTTTAAACTCATGATGAGAACATTTTTACGGGAGAGAACAAATGACTATATCATCCTTAGCATGATTTTCAGCCCCTCTCTTTCCTTTACTTCCTTGGTATTGTTTTCCAGACATTTGAAGACAACTGTGGCTGCGAGCCTTTGTTTTCCTAATGATTGTGTTTCTCGTTTCTGTGGTGGAAAACCTCTTCCTTTGCCCTTTTGCATGAATACTCAGTTACTAACGATTGAGATCTGGTCCTGAATCAGTCAAGATCTGTGGGTGAGAATTCGCAGAGGAACACCAGTAACAGCCACCACAGGGCTCCCTCGGGGACTAAGTCTGGACTGAGGGGCGGAGTTCAGTGGGGCTATGAAGTGGGTGCCTCCTGTCCTCTTCTTTTTCTCTGCGGCTCTACTTGAGTCCTTTCTGTGTTCCAGACCCTGTGGACTCAGCCCCCAAACAAGGGGCAGGCAGGTCCCTCAGAAAGACAAGAACTGTGCCCCACGCTGCTCCTGTTTCAAATGCTGACCCAGTCCCTGTGTCTTAATCCTCGCTCCCCCTTGATTACCAGGAATTTCTTGTTGCTGTCGCCCTGTTATCTGGAATAAGGTGTGAACTAGGATAGACATGGTAACACCATTTATCAGGGTGGGACATTGGCCATGAGAAGCAAAGATCTTTTCTCTTGGAATTCTAACTGGTGCACTGAAAATTATTTTCTTGCATTCAGTAAGATATGAGCAAAGTGAAACTTTGTGAATATGTGAAAGTTAAATTTAAAACCATTTGAAGCCTGATTCCAGAGTAATGTTTTAATGATAACATCTAGGACAACTGGTAATAAAGCAACTCGAATAGTAGGTGAATGTCAAAATACACAGAAGTTGAGAGAGGAAAGGAGAATGAGATAAAGGAGGAAAAATTAAAAGAGACAGAAGAAGAGTAAATATTTGGGAAGTAGGGTGGAAATTAGAGGTTTGGAGGAAAGTGAGCCATTTTCTTATGCTGGTCACATGAGAACACTGTGCTCAGCAACATGCATGTGGCTTTGAGGTCCACACTTCATAGAATGCACCGTCTAATAGCGAGGGGCGAGGGGGACCAAAGAAATGATCCCGGGCCCAAGTAGAATGTTCCCACCCAGGTAACATACAGGGAGCTCTATGGCTGTGCACTAATACCCACGGCTATGCTTACATCCTCTTGTAGAATGTCCTATCGGACCTACCGTAGAGTTTCAAAGATCACTCCCACTTTCAGCAATATGTGAGCTCCTGGGGAAAAAAGTAAAAACACTTTCTTTCCTACATTGAATTTCCTTCGAAATACCAGCAAGGAATTCATTATGTAAAGGAATCCAGGGGTGCACTCTGCATGGTAACTGTTCTGTTCAGTAAATTTCAATTTTTGTTCATTCCTTAAAGTGGGACATACCTCTTTTATCTCTTCTCCTTTGTCTTCTACCTCACTTTCCTGGTGGCTTCTCTCCTTCTCCCATCTGGATCAGGGAGTCTCAGGACTGCTGCTGAGCCCAGGTAGCTATAAGATACAGCACCTCAAACTCTACAAGCCCCAGAGAATGGGTTCGAGAGCTGGGGAGGGCAGCCTGGAACATATGCTTCAGCCCTGGTACATGGAAATCGGCTTCATGGCCTTTAAGCCAAACCACAGACAATGTGGGCTAACGTGGCTGGAGTCTCCTGACTTCAAGGCAGACCACTTGCACCATAGGGCATCTTAAACCCTGAATCTCCCATCCAGCCTCTCCCTCCCCTGAGTTGGAGCCCACTGGTCACTGCCTGGTATCCACTCTTGGAAGAAGATGCACTTTCTTCACACTCTTACCGGACAGGCCAACTGCCCAGGTTTGGGGCCTTGTCAGGGTTGACGCTATGGACCAATGGTGCACACACCGCCTTCCCTCTGCCTGAGCTCTCTTCCCCCAGACACTCCCATGCTGGATCCCTCATTTTATTCAGAGATTAGCTCAAATATCTTCTCCTCAGAGAGGCCTTCCCCACCACCAAATCTAACAACAACCCACCGCCCTCGAGCCTCTGCGAATCTGCCCAGAGCATAGTCGGCCATGCCCAAATCACATACAGACACATCTGCAAGGAATACCATCCAGAAACCACAGCAGCCACTTCCTTGGGTTTGTACCTTAGTCACACACTGAAATGTCATGGCATAGAAAAAACATAGTGTTGTACCAGTTATGAAACAATGGGAAAATATGCACTTACAAGTTTACAACGATTTAAAAAATAGGCCCTAACAAAAGACAGACACATGGCTGGGAGGGAGGAGCACCATCTAGTGCAGTTCTTCTGTAGAACAATCTAGCAATACACAGCAGCAGCCTTCAAAATAGTTACAGTGTTTGGCCTAGTGATAAACATTGAGGACATTATGCTATCCAAAAAAAAAAAAGACCACCCTAACTGGTTTGGCTCAGTGGATAGAGCGTCGCCTGCAGACTGAAGGGTCCCAGGTTCGATTCCAGTCAAGGATATGTACCTTGGTTGCGGGCACATCCCCAGTGGGGGGGGGGCGGGGGGGGGACGGGGATGGGTGCAGGAGGCAGCTGATTGATGTTTCTCTCTCATTGATGTTTCTAACTCTCTATCCCTCTCCCTTCCTCTCTGTAAAAAAATAAAAAATAAAAAAAATAAATAAAATATATTTTTTAAAAAAAGACCAACACTGTACGATTCCACATATATGAGGTGCCTAGAGTAGTCAAATTCATAGACATGAAATAGAATGATGGCTGCCAGGGCTGGGGCCGGGTGGGGAATGGGGACTGGGGAGTTAGGTTTAATGAATACAGAGTTTCAAATTGGGAAGATGAAACAGTTCTCGTCTTCTTTTCAGCTACTTCCTCCACAGGTCTCAGATTCTACTGTAAGGCCCTATTTCTAGGCAGAATTTTAAAAACTGTTGGTACCTGGGAAACCAGCTATTTCTATGACTGCATCATCTTCCCAGTTCTCATACACAATGCAGGTGCTCTGCCACAGAACTGGGAAATCTTTCACATGACGTGATAAGGGGACTTATCCCCGGTCACTGGACTGTGTTCCAGCTTCCAGGCATCTGAATAACAACCCATGGGGACTTTAAAGGCTTGCATGACATTTCTGTGGGGAAAAACTGTTGTGACTTTAAAAACAGTTCTCTTTAAAACAACAACAAACAAACAAAAATTGTCCTCTTCTTTTGCCTCTCTGTAACTTATTTCCTGAACCCACGTAGCTCAGCTGGCTGATTTTTCTACCTCTGTGACTTTCTAAATACACTTTCTCTTATTAAAAAAATAACAAAGTGAAAAATAAAACATGGTCCTCAATCTAGTTCTCTTACCTTGTAACTTGAGTTCTCATTCCAAAATCCAGTGACCTCATCGACTGCAGCACTTCAATACAGCCCATGTACTGGAATAAGAAAAGGGAAAAAAAAGAAGAACAGGTAGGAAAAAAAAAAATAGCACAAAGATGTCTCTTAACTTTAGAGTGATTTCCTGGGAGACACCTTAAATCAGCTCCTGCTATCAAATTACATTTACACACTCGGCCTGCCATTGATATTTCTGACCAATAATGGACACACGCCTTAAACTTCAGTTCAGCTATAAAACATCAGCTAAAGTCAAACTATAATATCAGGAATGCAGGTAACAGAGACAAATATGAATTCACTGGTTAACAGCTTGAGCTCTGGGGCCAGACCATGTGATTTAGAATCCAGGCGCTGCCACATGTTAGGTCTGGGGCCTCAGCAAGTTACTCAACATCTCTGCGTCTCGGTTTTTTTTGTCACCAGTGAAATGGGGACACAATCAGAGTTGTTGTGAGAGTACGTTATTGCATGCAGGTGTCCTAAGAGCAGTGTGTGGCACACGCATGTGCTCACATAGTAGAGGAAGTATAAGCAAATGTGAGACTAGTAATACAGAAACACTGAATCTTCTCAGGCAGTGGTTCTCAACCTTCTGGCCCTTTAAATACAGTTCCTCATGCTGGGACCCAACCATAAAATTATTTTCGTTGCTACTTCATAACTGTCATGTTGCTACTGTTATGAATCGTCATGTAAATATCTGATATGCAGGATGGTCTTGGGCGACCCCTGTGAAAGGGTCGTTCGACCACCAAAGGGGTCGCGACCCACAGGTTGAGAACCGCTGTTCTAAGGAGGTAAAGCAAGCCTATAAATGCAGAGAATATAGGATTTCGTAACAGGAGACCTTATTTTTTCAGAATCATATAAGAAGGTGTGAGAAACGACAAAGCATTATGTCCTACACCGAGAATAAGTGAATTGAACTTGAACACGCAGTATTAGGAAAGGCATGGTGACTTAGCAAGCTCAAAGCTGGTTTACATTGAATGTGGTAGCAGAGGGAGCCACGTCAGGCTGCTGTGAGAGAGCGAGGCGATCAGTGTGAGCAGCCGATGTCAGCAGCAGTGTGGGGGTGGGACATGGTGAGGGAACAAGGGAGGCTGTGCCTGCCGGAGGGAAGCAATGACAGCCCACACCGAAATGGGATGGGGGCCAGCCGTCGGAAGGAGGGGACAGAGTCAAGTGGCATCACGGAAATAGGTACTACGTGATTCGGGAGCTGGTTTGATCTGGAGAATGAGAAGGATGAGTCAAGGATGACTCAGACATTTCCAGCGGGGAAGCAGAGGGAGCAGTGCTTCCATCCACGGAAACAGGAAAGCCGGGGCCGGGAAGATGAGCTGGTTGGGGACCCATTGGCTGGAAGGCCCTGGTGGGGCATCCAGGAAATGACAAGCTGGCGGATGAAAGCTGGGCTCGGGGAGCGAGGAGAGGAATGAAGCCTGGGGTGCAGACTCCGTAGCCGGCTGGGTAGCTTTGCCAGGTGAGGCCGGGGGAGTGAGTCCTCTTAGCAGAGCCTTAGGTGCTGAGGAAGAGTGGTTCTCAGAGAATGAGCTCAGAAATGTTAGGAGAGCCACGTGGTCTGACTGCAAGTGATCTGTCGGCTCCTTGAAAATTACATGCTTCCTGTTAGCTTTCCTTTGGAAACCGTCCAGCCTCCCTCTGCTTGGAAAACCCTGTGGAAAGGTGGCGGGGGCCAGGGGTGCCTCTCCAACACTTTGCGTATCATTTCTGAACAAATTCTGTAGATTTAGCATCCTAAGAGCTGGTCGGTCTCCCGGGGTTGCCGAGAGAAAGCCTAGGGCTGGGGAGGGCGTGCTGGCCTGGACAATCGCCTGGCGATTCTCGGCCAGGTTCCTGTCCATCACGCTTCGCTGGGGGTCTCTAGAACTGACACACACATCTTTTTTGAATGTCTTATTCTGTCCCCATCACACTTAGCTTCCCAAGGCTTGAGCATCTCAGGGAAGTGAGTAGTGTCTAGAAATTCCAGGTCAATGAACCATAAGATGAGGCAGGGAAGGACCGCTAGGTCAGGGGGTGTGGTAGAAAGCCCATCTCAGAATTGTTGTGAAATGTTTCTAAGCTCCAAGGTTTCTAAGCTCCCTGCCAAGGTGAACCGAAAAGACGGTTTTCCTAACCTCACTGGCTGCTCCTGCTGTTCCTGCCTTCCGGTGTCTCTTTCTATTCCAGAACTTTCCTCCCGCTTCCCTATTTCCTGCACGCCTCACGCTGGAAAGAATGGCCTCCCCACGGAGGTTGGGAGACGGGTCTGGGCTACGGCTCCAGGCCCTGGCCAGTGCCCAGGTCATTTCCCCTTCCGTGTGAATCTATTCGAGATGAGGTGACGCCACCTGTCAGGGTACAGTTTTTGAAACCGTGACCAAGCACCTACATGCTTCACACTCTGCCAGTGTGATTTTCCAAAGTGAGGAGCGGAACAGGCCCCTGCACTGCTTAAAACCCCTGGCACGAATTCTGAAAACAACTGCAATCCTATAAACCTAGACCCCGGGGTTTCTGGCCCTGCTTGCCCTTCCACTCCATCCCCCTCCCCCGCCCCCGCCTCCCATGCTCTTTGCTGCCACACGGGCCTTCTCTCTAGTCCTCGAATGCACCCACTCTTTGCAGCTCCTCGCCCCGCACTGCCAGCTCTTCCCCTGCTGCTCTGCAGGACTGACTCCTCCTCATCCCTCAGGTTTTAGTGCAGATGTCACTGCCCCAGAAGCCCCTCCCCTCGCCCTGCATCACAGCCCCTATTTGTCCCCTTCATGCCACTGACCGACTGTCAGGGTTACCTGTTAATTTGCTTGTTCCCTGTCTCCCTTCCCTTGGCTGTAAGCACCATAAGGGTAAGGACCACGACCACCACTGTGTCCGCATCACCTGGGACAGGTAGATGCTGATGAAAGAATGAATCCGGCTTTTACTGTTCAACTCCAGCAGTATCTTTCAAGTGAGCAGAGGGAGGGAGGTGAAGGTTTGACCCAGAATTAGCGAGGAGCACAGGAGAACTGAGGACTCAGGAACTGTAGGCCAGGAGGATAGCCTTTGGAGGGTTTCTAGATGTCTTTGTTCCTTCCTCTCTGTGTGTTTTGTTATCCCCCCACCTCAGAGATTGGCATCCACCTAAACTGAGAGGGTTTTGCAGTGACATGGATGGGGGAGAACAGTGCTCTACCCTCAGGTGTTGTGGGGAGAAGCCCACAATGATAATGAGCTCCCATGTGTGGGACGGTGTCTAAACGGGGCAATTCCAAGGGGGGGGGGGGGGCGGGCGGTTAGTGCAGAGTGGGGGTGGAGGGCCGGGAGAGAGTGGGCCTTCCAGGGTTTGGTTCTTAGTCACATTTCAGGGTGCTGACCACCTCATCTCCTTCCTTCTAAGGCAGACCATGGTATGGTCTGATCACCCCGCGCCCCTCCACTGAAACCCGTTTTGCTTCACACACTTGTCTGTTGGCAACAGCATAGGTGACACCTTCTGCAGCCTCAGTGAGATAAACTGAAGTCTCTGAAGAAACGTGATTCATGAGGTGCTGAAGGGAAGGTACCCCGTAGGCCTCCCAGCAAGGCCCGAGGTGCCCTGGCCGGTGGTTAGAGCATCGGCCTGTGCACCAAAGGGTCGTGGGTTCCATTCCCAGTCTAGGGCACATACCTGGGTTTCAGGTTTGATCCCCAGACCCGGTGGGGCGTGTGTGGGAGGCAACCAATCGATGTATCTCTCTGGCATCTCTCTCTCTCTCTCTCTCTCTCTCTCTCTCCCCCCCCCCTCTTCCTCCCTTCCACTCTCTCTAAAAAATCAATGGGAAAAATATCCTTGTGAGGAGAAGGAAGGAAAGAAGGAAGGAAGGAAGGAAGGAAGGAAGGAAGGAAGGAAGGAAGGAAGGAAGGAAGGGAGGGTGGGAGGCCTGTGGTGACCAAGACAATGAGTACATCCTCTCCACCCTAAGAACTGTGAGGAAGCCACTCTGAGGAGAGCGAAGGGGGGAAATCAATGCCTGATTGTTGCCACAATTACCCCAAAAACCAGAATGGGGTTGGCCTCCCCATTGGCTCACACAGTCCATTTCACTCAGAAACCATGGCTGTGAGGAAGCAGGGAGCGAGCGCACATAAAAATAACCTCCTCCCTTTGTTTAAGTACCTGCTGGCTGCATAAGTGGATGGTGGCTGAAGAAGTTCAGTTTGTTGATTTAGATATAAACTAGGGATGACAATACCTCTCAATCATTTATTAAAGGCAGATGTGCGCCGGACACAGTCTCTGTTCTTAGGAAAATCGGCCCCATAAGGATAGAACAACTGTGAAAGGGATGACTTTTCTTTCTGTGAGGTTAGTCACTGTTGTTCATTCCATTGAGTAGATGAGGAAATTAAGGCCTAGGAAGGGACAGTGCCTGGCTCCATTTCATTTGTTCAGTGAGATGAAATCAGGGTTTCTTCTAGAGCCCAAGTCCACTTCTGGGCTCTGTGTGTAAGTCTGTATAACAGAACCATCCAAACGAGAGGGCTCCTCCAGCCGGCCCCGCGCACTCCGCGTTAGGGCACCCAGGTGGATAAGGAGGGGACGAGCCTGGGGCCACCTGGTAAGAACAGGCATGAACCAGGCTCCCCTGGGGACAACAGGAGGCGGCACAGGAGACAAGACACTCCCTAACTCCTGACCAGGGGATGAGGGGAGGACACTGAAGACCTTTATTAGAGACACACTGGGTGATGAGAAAGGGGCGGGTCTCAGCACAGCTCAGACAACCTCCCCATTCAGCACCTGGCTAACGCCCTCCTAACTCCCAGCTCACTCTCCTCGTGCCCCGGGCAGTCATAATATTGTTGTACTGTCTGAGCCTCCACCCGCAGCTCCCAGGGAGAGATGAACAGCCTATTCATGACCGTGTGTATCTTGGGCTCTGCATGCCAGAAAAGGAATTATTGGGGTTTTCGGAGAAGAGGAATGAGAGCTAGTTTATGGGAACCTCTCATCCTGACTCTTTCGAACAATATGTTCTCATAGCCTCAGAAAGGGTGTCTGCAGGACACATAGGCACTGCTCACAGTGGTTACCTCTGGGCCTGGGAGAGAGGCAGCCTTTCACTCTTTATTTAATATTTTTGTATTGTTTATATTATTAAAAATAAGTAGGTAGTATTATTTGGAGTGAAACAATTAAATACAGCCTAAAAATTAAATTAATCTCTAGGAACCAGAGTTTATGAGTTACTAGTGGGGTTAAGTCCCTTTATGTTCCAGTGGCACAGCCCCGTCCTTAGAGAGTGCCTGCCCCTGCCCTGGGAGAATGGAGGAATATTGTTCAAGAGAAGGTTTAAGACCGAGGCCCTGTGCTTGATAAGACAAGGAGGAAGGGCACTTTGAAGCCATCAGAACACTGAGAACAGTATATCACCAAGGACGATACGACAAGGGTCTGACCTTCATGCAATAAATGTTCAGAATGATAGAGGCCGACAATGTGGCCCGAAGACACTGCAAGACGTTTCTGCCACCTTTAAAACTTCTAGTCCTTCTCATTAAAAAAAAAAAAAAAATGGGGGAAGGGGGAGGAGAAGGGAGAGAATGTTCTCTTCATAATCGTGAAACATTGTCTCATTTGTTCAGTGAGTTACTTTCCACTCAGGCATCAACTTACTCCAGGAGTTTCTGCCTCCAGACTCTACCGGCACTGCCTGAGCTCACCAACCGCCCCACATCGTCCACTCCAGGGACCTGCTGCTTCTGTTCTTCGGCTCACCCTCGACTCCAGGGCATCCACCGCTGCCGACCTCTAGCCACCTGCCCTTTCCTCTGAACCTCTAGAGCATTTTAGGTTAAAAAGTAACCCAATTTTTAAATGAACAAATGACCTGAATAGACAGTTCTCCCAAGAACATATTCATATGGCCAATAAGCACATAAAAACTGCTCAGTATTGTCCATCACCAGGGAACTGAACATCAAAACCACAATGAGATATTAATTCACACCCTCTGGGCTAACTATAATTTAAAAAAACAAACCCACAAGCTGAAAATAGCAAGTGTTAGCAAAGATGTGGATAAACTAGAACTCTCCTATGTTGCTGAGGGGAATGTAAAATGGTGGCGTCAGTAGGAAAATAGGTTAGCAGGTCCTCAAAAGTATAGCTTGTAATTGTCATATGACCCAGCAATTCCACGTCTAGATATATACCCATGAAAACTGAAAACATATGTCCACCCAAAACACTTGCACACCAATGTTCATAGCAGCATTATTCGGAATAGTGGAAGGCAACTATTATCAGACAATGACAGCAGCAGCAATAACAGGCCACACAAATAATATCTGCAGGCAGGGTGTGGCCCTGATAGAAACTGCTCAGGAAATATGTGTGAATGGATGGATGAGGAATAAATGAGTGAGGCATCAGGAATCATGACAGGTGTTGGAAATCTTCAGCACCCTTGAGGCAGAGTTCATTGCTCTCCCTTTGGGCTCCCAGAGCATCTTGCACTTGCCAAAGTTGCACAAGCCCAGTGGTGCTGCAATTGATCTGTTCAAATGCCTCTGCCCACTGCTGGACTGTGGGCTGCTCAAGGGCAGGGCATGAGTCTTAGTCATCATTACCCCCGGCGCCTCTTCCAGGGCAATCAATGATTTATCTGAATGAAGTAGCCAAGAAATGATGTTCAGGAAGTCTCGAAATAACCTGCATCCCAACTGGACCATCTGTAATGTGATCCTTCTTAAAGGGATACCTTGCCAGTTAAAATAACCCTGACGTGAAGCTGGTCAAAGCCCTCCTCGTGCCAGGTTTGGGTCAGAATGTGCACGGTGCGGGGAGGGAGTGGAAAGTCCTTCCCCTTTAGTGCCACACTGACCTCATGAAAGCCTGGGCAGGCGGGCAGTGGGGGCGGGGACCCACCTCTGGAACGGGAGCTCTGTGGGACAGCAAGTTTAGGGGGCGTTCAGTGAGACTAACAGGAGGCAGGCCTCTGTGGAAGAGGCACAGGTGGGTGTCTTGCCAAATGCTGATTTTTCGTGGAGTGATTGGACAGCACCTTTGAAACTGGCCATCCAAGAGAGCAGGGCTGCTGACACTTCCCTCTCCTCGCTGTTCTCTGTCCCCTGGTGTGTTTCTTCAGAGGGCCTGGTGTTGATTGTACTGTGCATTTGTGTTTGCTGTCTCCCGCACTGTAAGGTTAGTAGCAGACAGCTGCACTGCACTAGCCCCAACACCTAGAATACTGCGTGGCACACGGTAGCCCCTCAAAATAAGCTTTGGTTGATCAAATTGAACATTTTATTTATTTATTTATTTATTTATAATATATTTTTATTGATTTCAGAGAGGAAGGGAGAGGGAGTGAGAAACATCAATGACGAGAGAGAATCATTGATTGGCTGCCTCCTGCATGCCCCACATGGAGGATCGAGCCTGCAACCTGGGCATGCATCCTGACTGGGAATCAAACCACAATCTCCTGGTTCATAGGTTGATGCTCACCCCTGAGCCACACTGGCCAGACTGAACATGTTGTTGTTTTTTTAAATCCAAACATACATCTACTCTGCTGAAAGCTCCTTGTACTCCAGGTTCAAAAGCCTGGAAATCTGGATTTGTTCATTCACTCACATTTGAGGTCTTGGCACCCAGGGAATTTCAACCCTCTGAGTCCTTCATGCTCACAAAGGTGGAACCTTCTAAATGTAAGTCGTGTGCTCTGCTGGTTCTTCCACAAGCAGCTCTCCTCCCCCCGACCCCCCAGGTGCCTGAGCAAGCCAAGGCAGGGCTGGGAAGGGAGCTCGCCTGCCCCGCTGGCCCAAGCCCTCACCTGGATGCGCTGTCCCTGCTAAGCGGACCCCTTGGGCCACAGCCCATTCCTAGTCCCTTGAAGGCCAGCAGAACTGGTAACATGTCAGCATATCTCCTGGGGAACTTTAGAATTAAATGAGGGAAGTTTTAAGTTGATTCAGAAGAAAAGTTTCTCTTTGACAGTGGGCACCCCAGGATCCCACACATGGTGAGTATTGAGTATCAGAAGCCCAGCTAAACAGTAAAGATCTTGGTCTGGTTGACACCTTGGAGACACTCGAATATACTAGGATACAGGCTGTCTACGAGTGTCCAAAAAACCCACCTAATTAATCTGAAAAAAACATACTGGCTATCTGTGGGCGAGAAAAGTATGACACCCATCTGCATCCCATGAGGCGGCTATGTGGTGTCTCATACCAACAGTCCTACTCCCATTGAAAAGCCCTGACACACGGGGGATTGTTTGAACCGAGAGAGGTTTCATTTCTGCCTACACAGCGGTTCTCAACCTGTGGGTCGCGACCCCTGAAAATACATCCTGCATATCAGATATTTACATTACGATTCATAACAGTAGCAAAATTACAGTTATGAAGTAGCAACAAAAATAATTTTATGGCCCTGACCGGTTTGGCTCAGTGGCTAGAGCGTCTGCCTGCAGACTGAAGGGTCCCGGGTTCGATTCCAGTCAAGGGCATGTACCTTGGTTGTGGGCACATCCCCAGTGGGGGGTGTGCAGGAGGCAGTTGGTCAATATTTCTCTCTCATCGATGTTTCTAACTCTCTATCCCTCTCCCTTCCTCTCTGTAAAAAATCAATAAAATATATTTTTAAAATAATAATTTTATGGTTGGGGGTCACCACAACATGAGGAACTGTACTAAAGGGTTGCGGCATTAGGAAGGTTGAGAACCACTGGACAGACATAGTCACTCAGATGGAGGTCATTCCAGTGGCAAAACCACCCTGACAGCATTTGGAAAGCTGTGACTTCTGTGAGGAACAACTCTACACCCTTGTGCTGGGAGACACGGGTGGCTCTTTCTGTTGCTGAGCACAGCAGAAAAGTCAGCCTCTGTGGTCATGAGCTTTTGCCCAAACAGAGATTTATACTGTTCTCACGAGTGTTATCACAGTGAAACTGTGACAGAACCTGAACAGGCGTATAATACCCTTTTTACAGATGGGAAAACTGACTCCCAGAGATACAGTGGTCTGCTCAAAGGCCACAGGCCTGGTTAATGGAGAAGAACCCAGATGTTTCAATGCTTACGGCTGTGCTATTCCATGTCATGTACCTGTCTTGGAGAAGTTTACCACCTAGGGGAGACACCAAGCCCTGCTTCTATGAAATATACAAACTAGCACGCAGTGATGTTGAACACTGGCTTAACAGACACAAGTGTGTTTCATCCTATGGACGCGATGTGCTGACAGCAACTCCCTCACGGTACCTGGGTGAGGCAGGAGGAGTTTCCCCTGATGCTTACCCCCTGCAGTGCCCCATGCTCCACCATGGTAGAGTTGGTGGAGATATTTAAAATGAAAATGAATTCAAGAAACTAAAAACTTCTGGATTAAAGATAATGCATTGTGTCTCTCCTCTACCCACCCAAACCATCTCTCTCTTTCTTTTCTCTCCTCTCTCTCTCTCTCTCTCTCTCTCTCTCTCTCTCTCTATATATATATATATATATATATATATATATATATATATATATACTAGAGGCCCGATGCATGAAGATTTGTGCAAGAATGGGCCTTCCTTTCCCTGGCTGCCGCACCGCCTTCGCTCTGGCCGGAGCTGCCTTTCCGCCTTCCCACACTGTCCAGAGGCCCGGAGCAGCTGGGGCGGTGCAGAATGCCTGCATCGTCACCATGGCAATGACGCAAGCATCCCACCCCTGGCTGCTCTGCACCTGCATATGCAAATTAACCTTCCATCTTTGTTGGGTTAATTTGCATACTCACTCCTGATTGGCTGGTGGGCATCATGAAGGTACAGTCAATTTGCATCTTTCTCGTGTGTGTGTGTGTGTGTGTGTGTGTGTGTGTGTGTGTGTGTGTGTGTGTGTATATGTATGTATATGTATTTTCCCCATGAAGAATTGAAAAATAAAAGTGGTAAAGGCAGGCATCCGCTCTAGGCATCCACTCTAGGTAGCCTGTTGGGTTCTATAAAACTAAGAGGAACTTAGGTACAGCTGCTGCAGCCACCACCTGAGACAGTCAGTGCCACACTCTGTTCTGCACTCCATCGGTCACCCTTTGTTTTCTGAGACCAGGGTTGTATGGTACAAGGGTGAATTCTCCTTGACCAAGTGCACTTTTTGCAGAAATTCCTTAGGGACCTTGTATCTTACATTCAATTTTAATGTTGAGTTTCAAAAGCCACAACCAACAGCTTTAAGCAAAGTCCTTTTTGGGGAGTAACAAGCGTTGACACTGTGTCCCAGCCTACTCAGAAGGGATTTTTATCCCTGGGCAGGCACAATCCTAGGAGACCAAGAGGGCTGTCTTCTGTGTTTCTTGGAGAAAGTCTCTAACCTGGTGGGACTTGCTCCCCATGGTGAAAGTGAGACGTGGGAGGCTGGCCCTGCTCAGACTAAGTTGCTTTTGTAATAGCAATGGACCCCTCTCTCCTGATGGGCCCAGCGAAACCCCAGGTTGTGTCAAAGCGTTAATGCATCCAGAGGAGAAGCCTTAACGGTGCTGCTTACAGGAAGAACCACTGAATAATTGATCCCAACAGCCGTTTAACTAGAGACCTAGGGGTAAAAAGGCAAGAGCTTTCTCTTATTCCCTGAAAGGTGCTCATTGCTCCATCTATTCACTTTATTTTTCTCTTATTTTCATCTGTACACTTACCCCAATCCTTTCTTTATATAATCCAATGTGGGCATTATTAGTGCTGCTCTACAAATATTTCCAATATTTCCCCTTCCCAGCACATAGTAGGGGCACTTCCACTGCTCCTTTGAGGTTGGGCGCGGCTCGTGATTTAGTCAGTGATACTCAAGTGGCCTATCCCATTGGGAGTGATGGTTCACATTTCCTGTCTCTTGTCATTGGGAAGCACAGAGCCTGAGCCTCCCTCAGCCCAGTCCTGAGGGAGAATAACACAGATTAGAGCCCCCCCTCCCCCCCCTTCCCCCCCCCCCCCCGCCAGCCAACTTGCTGTGGATGCATGGCATAAGCAAGAAATAAACCATTTTTGTCTAAGCCACTGGGATGCTGGGGTTGCTTATCAACACAGCAGGACCCAGTCTACCCTGACTGGTGCAGTAACATGACAGGGAAGCAGGGCCGTGCCATAGTGTAGGAGCAGGAGCTCGGAGAGGCGGGCCTGGGTGTGAATCTCAGCTCTGCATGCACCAGCTGGGAAAGAACCCTGGGCAAATCACTTCACCTCTAAGGCCTCCATTTCCTGCTTCATAGGGCTATTACGAGGTGCAGAGGAGGTAATGCGTGGTGTGGTGCTGAGCACAGTGCCTGGCACGTGGAAGAGGCTCAGCAAATGGCAGCGACTACCCTGGGATGACAATGCTTTTATCCAGATCAGTTTCACCTGGCTCCTAGTTTGGGGAGCTGATGGATGGGCCTCTACCGTGGAGGGAGCTCAATCCAGAGCCCTCTTGACAGGAGTGTGACAAACGCAGGGACACAAGGCACTATGGGAGGAGATAGGAGGGTCTCCACCTAGCCTCTGGGAATCAGTGAAGATGTTTCAGAAGGAGGGATCCTGCTTTGAGTCATGAAGGGCAACTAAGGAAAGACTGGGCAAGGAGAACCGCATGTGCAAGAGGTGAGGCAAGAATGAGGGGCGCTCCAAAACTTCCATATGACTGGAGTCCAGAGATACAACTGGGGTTACAGGCAGGGGCTACAGTACATTCGTTATCTAGTTAACTGTCTGTCCACACAATTCAATGAGCTCTCAGGGGGCCATTTACCTTGCATCCTTAGCGTCTGGCACAGTATGTGGCACACAGTAGGCTCTCAGTAAATGATCACAGACTGTCAGAGGACTATAACCACGTTTCAGACCACGTAAGCTTTAGCATGATGCCAATTTCTCCTCGTTTTTCCATAAGTTTCCAAACAACACTTCCACCCAGCCCACTTCTCAGATCCAAATAAATATAAGCTAAAAATATAGCCCAGGTCATGAATCATAAATGAGATGGAAAAGCAGTGACTCACAGAAGTTAACCGGCTTCCCAGGAGAGTATTACCGGATGTCCGTTGCTCTGAAAGGTAAGGCAAAACGCCAGCACGACTGCTACGCAGGTAAAGCTAATGCAATTCCCAGGCTTGCCATTGGTGCCCACCTGGTATCCAGAGGGGCCAGGGGCAGCAGCCCTGTGCATCCCCACAGAGGCTAACAGGGGTGCCCTGGGTGTGTGCTGAAGAGCAGGGCAAAGAGCCCTGCCTACTGTATCCACCACCGTGTTGACTATGACCTTAATTTGGTTACTGCTGTAGCCAAGGCAACACCTTTGCAGAATGGCTTCGCAGATGACCTACCAATTATATTTTGTATCCTTGTCTAATTAAGTTGGAAACTTAATCTAATCTAATAGTGATGGTGTGTGTCAGTCTCTCCTGCCAACCCATAATGCAATTAAAATCCTACATCTTTGGGGTTCTATGACCTTACTTCTCAGATTTGAGATCCTCAAAAATATTAAATAAAATTACACCCTTCATCCCAAAATAACACAAATCTGACTCAGCCTTGAGTACCCAGAATTTTGGGTTGTTCCACGACCTAAAGGTTTTGGTTGAATGAAACACTTATTGGAGGACCAGCATGCATCACACAGGAGGGCGTGGGCAAGTGCTTCTGCACACCAAGCAGCTCCATCAATCTGTCTCTTCTCTTCCCTCCCCACCAGCAGTGTCTGCACCCATCCCACTTCGGAAATTCAAATACCCTTAAACTTTTGCTCCTGCCCCTGCCTGTCAAGTTAAATCCCACTCTCTGGGAATAATCTGAAATCTTGGATAGCAGTATATAGAACTAAATTACTATTACAAACTGGGTACCATTTCATTGTCACTGAAGAAGACCAATTGGAAAGGGCCATTTTGTCAGCCATTGCCATGTTTAGTCAAACACTAGGTCCCAGTGAGAACATCTGTATGATGGTGGTTTCAATCTTCCCAGCTCTCTGGGCCAATCACTTCACCTCTAAACTTTTGCTCTCTAAGGCAGTAATTATGCCCAGTGTGTGGTCATATCTGGAGGTCATGGTGGCCAAAGAACCTCATTTACACCGCTCCCCCCTCCAAGTCACAGCACTGGAGCTTTACGTGAATGGTCCGTTGTTCTGTGTTACACTAAAACCACAACTCACATTAGTCAGTCTCCCACTGGTGATAAACTGCTGAATGATGTCGTACTGGTTTTCAGCGTCTATGACATCTCTGAAAGAAGCGGCCAACAATATGCCTTTGCAGAATTGCAGTCCAAATGTTACTCATCTCTCATTACACTTCTTTTTACATGAAACACAAGAGTTTACTGTAGCTCAAGTCAGTGCATTCTGACTCCTATTATGACTTGGAAGGGCCCTGGAGATTATCCAGTCCAACCCGTCTACTTTTCATGGATTAAAGAATCAAGTGGCTTGTCTGATGTCATTTGGCCCTTAAAGGGCAAGCAGAGTAGAGCCACTAAAGACATGAAACAGAAGTCAGAAATGTACACGGAGAGGCTGGCCAATGTGGCTCAGTGGTTGAGCATCAACCCATGAACCAAGGGGTCACAGTTCAATTCTCGGTTAGGGCACATGCCTGGGTGGTGGGCTCAATCCCCAGTATGGAGCGTCCAGGAGGCAGCCCATGAATGATTCTCTCTCATCATTGATGTTTCTATCTCTCTTCCTCTCCCTTCCTCTCTCTGAAATCAATAAAAACATTTTTTTAAGAAAAAAAATGTACAAGGGAACCAGAGAGTATGATGAAGTGGAAGACAAGGGCACACAGAGCTTCAAAGAGAACAGGTTGTTAACTGAATTGAGGGCAGCAGAGAGAATCAATGTACTGAAGGGCTAGACAATGACCACTGGCATTTGGCAACTGCTGAGTTTGACTATGGGAGTTCGTGGAGCAATGGCAGTAGAGCAGGGGAGCAGAACCAGAGAGCGGTGGTTTAGAGCGTACGATACAGGCAAGGAAGTAAACCAGTGAGCATAGTGCTTTGTTTTACTTTTTCTTTTGAGGAACTTACATTTTAACAAAAGAGGGAAGAAAAGCTAAGGGGAGGAGGTTACTTTAAGGACGGAACCGACTTACACGTGCTCCTACGATACAAAGGTTGACAATGACAGGAGAGGGAGAGAATGGAGAGATCGCAGCCCCTGGGGAGGCAGAAGTGGACACTGTTCATGAAATGTGTAAGGCCTGATTCAAATAAATGCTTTTAATCATGAATCAGATTCTCCCAAGTGCCCAAATCAAATAGCTTTCAACGTTGGAAGGAACATTTGCCCTTTTCCTTTGTCTGGATACTATTTAGGGATTCTTAAATATTCTTATCATCACCTGTGCAAATGGAAACGTTATGGTGAATAGCAGCAAAGTCCTATGGCTTCAGCAACCACAGGGCTGCTTTAGAATTGAATCGAAGAGGCATAATGATCAGAGCTAGAAAGAAATGACCTGCTAGTCAATATTTAAATACAAAACCCTGCTCATAAAACCTTTGCATTGGAAAGGTCTATCTGCCCCAACCCCCTTATTTTTGAAGCATTTATGATATTTTCACAAGTTCATGCAACGTCACAAAGCTCTAAAAAAGTGTAGAAAATTGCTAACCTGTTCCCGTTATCACAGACCTCAAGTTGTCAATGAATTCTAACCTAGGTTTGTGAGTCAAACTCAAATGATGCCTGTACATTACTTAAAGTGACACCTTCAGAAAACAACTTAAATAGAATCTTAGGTTTAATTTGCTAGTTTTGTAGCTTGTAGTCTTTTTTCAAAATCTCAGCATTTTTAACTGAATGCAAGGAATAGAGTACAAGGAGGATCTCTATTTCCTTTAAAGTCCATTTGCATGAGGTAAGTTATTAGTACTCTTGGTTATTACATTAAATAATGACTTTCTACAAGGATGTGTAGTTTAATGTAAGCAATCAGAAAGACAGGCATGTGAAGAACAATGCCAAAGGTAGGAAGAGGTCAATTGGTGGTAACAGCTACTAATGGGAGTCTAGCTCAGGTTTGAGATTCTCATGGAAATTAATAAGCTTCTTTCCTTTTCCAGCCACTGACTATACTCCATACCTCCAACCATTGCCCTGAATACCCCTGACCGATGGCATTCATTGAAAACACAAATGGAAACCAAGAGTAGGTAACACCACGCAGATGGCTCTGAACCAGCCATTCCCATCCTATTTAATGGTTTCTGCTCATAGCATCATTTCCTTTAACATCCTTCTGAAACTCCATATCCTCCAGAAACTCCTCTGATCCTCCCACTGAAGAAATGAGGTAGACAATTCAACCATCACCAAAAATCATCCTTTCCACAACCTAGGCTGGCGGGCTTTAGTGGTCCAGGGGTGGGCTGTTGTAAGGCTCTGCACAGCTCTGGGATGTAACACTGTGTGATGACCTGCCTTTGCCTCATCCATCTTAAACCATGAGCTCCTAGGAGGTCGGGGCAGAGGCTCTGGGTTGCCTACCTCTATTCTTTCCCTGTATTTCCTTTCCTCTTTTGTTCCTTACTAATAGAATCTCCAATGTACCCAGCTTAAAAACTACCATTTCCTAGCTTCCCGTGAAGCCAGGAGACCAATGGGATGTAAAGAATGTCGCTGGATTCCAGGAAAGCCACATAACAGGGCTAACTCAGCCCTGAAGTGCACCATTTTTGTCCTTGCTCATCCCCTGCTGCCTGGAAAACGGGCATGATGGGGGATGAAGCTCCAGTGGCCGGTTGCAATCTTGAGTGAGCTTGAGGATGGGAGCTATGGGTTAAGGATGGCCAAACAAAAAGATGGGAGGAGCCTGGGTTATTGATAACTGTGGCACCACAATGTAGCTCTGGCCTACCTACCTATGGACCTCTTTTACGTGAGCCAAAAAGTAAACCTCTGTCTTGTTTAAACTCCAGTTATTTGAGTCTTTGTAAAAACCTATTCCGAAGGGATACAGAGGCCTTTTAACCTGTGTTTTGCAGATGATGGTCTGGGAGTCAGGGCTCCTCTGTGGCTCCCTTCCTACCAAATGAGTTTTGTGAAAAGGTTTAAGACTAGGATCAGTTCAGCAGTTCTTCCATTGATTTTCCTATATGCCAGCAAAAGTAACATCTTAAAAGTAGTAATCTCTTTTACCTGAAAGAGAGATTTTATATCATAACACCTTAACTGGAGGTCTCCTACTTGACAA
Organism: Myotis myotis; assembly: GCF_014108235.1. Classification (NCBI taxonomy): domain Eukaryota; kingdom Metazoa; phylum Chordata; class Mammalia; order Chiroptera; family Vespertilionidae; genus Myotis; species Myotis myotis. Next base: position 166,387,336 of record NW_023416313.1, read on the forward strand.
CTTCAAGTGTCCTAACCATGACTGAGAATTCAGAAGTAACTGCGCAAACAGATTTTCTAACTAACGCGAATGCGTGTGTTTTTCCCTAGGAGAGCACCTTGGTCCTTCATTCAGAGCCCATGCACTCTAGACTTAGATATGGTTTTAACAGGTTGTCTTCTCAGGACTCAGAAGCCCAAATTGAAGTTTTGGGTTCTCCTTGGGATAGGCTCGCTGTCAAAAGCAAGGAGTGATAGCTGACTGAGCAGAAGGAATACAAAAAATTACACAAATATAGACATATACATTTTTCAAGCTCTCCTATTTGGGGACCCAGAGTTCAGGGGCAACTAGCCCATCGTACTCATTAGCTCCCAAAAGTCTGCCCTGCTCTCAGCACAGCACCATGACCATTGAAGAGTGAAAGCTCATTCAATCTGTATTCACTCAAAGGCAGTTCCTAGACCCAAGAAAGTTGAGAGCATGCATCCACACAAAATCTTATACATGAATGTTCAGAGCAGCATTATTTATAAAAACCCCAAAGTAGAAACAACCCAAATGTCTATCAACTGGTGAATGGATCAACAAAATGTGGGATATCCACCCAATGGACCATTATTCGGCCATAAAAAGAAATGAAGGTCCCAGCGGTTGAGCATCAACCTATGGACCAGGAGGTCATGATTCAGGACACATGCAAGGATTTCGGGCTTGATCCCCAGTAAGGGGCATGCAGGAGGCAGTCGATCAATGATTCTCTCTCATCATCTCTCTCTCCCGTTCCCTTCCTCTCTGAAATCAATAAAGTATATTAAAAAAAAAAAAAAAGAAATGAAGTATAACACATGCTACCACATGGATCGTTCTTGGAAATATTTATGCTAAATAAAAGAAGCCAGGCCCAAAGAACAACATATTATATGACTACATTTATATAAAATGTCCCAAATAATTGAATCCACAGAGACAGAAAGTTGATTAGTAGCTTCCAGGGGTGGAAGGGGTAAGTCTTAGAGAGTGACTGCTATTGGGTACTTGGCTACTTTTTGGAGTGCTGAGGATGTTCCAAAATTAGGGGTTATGGTTGCCCTACTCTGAGAATATACTTAAAACCACTAAATGATACACCGTAAGGGTGAATATTTTTTATTTATTTTTTTTTAAATATATTTTATTGATTTTTTACAGAGAGGGAGAGGGGTATAGAGTCCGAAACATCGATGAGAGAGAAACATCGATCAGCTGCCTCCTGCACACTCCCTACTGTGTATGTGACCACAATCAAGGTACATGCCCTTGACTGGAATCGAACCTGGGACCCTTGAGTCCGCAGGCCGACGCTCTAGCCACTGAGCCAAACCAGTTAGAGCCATAAGGGTGAATTTTATGGTGTGTGAATTATATCTCAATAAAACTGTTACAAAAATAAAACATAGATCTAGATTTACAGTGGTTCTCAACCTTCCGGCCCTTTAAATACAGTTCCTCATGTTGGGACCCAACCATAAAATTATTTTCGTTGCTACTTCATAACTGTAATGTTGCTACTGTTATGAATCATAATGTAAATATCTGATATGCAGGATGGTCTTAGGCGACCCCTGTGAAAGGGTCATTCGCCCGCCAAAGGGGTCGCAACCCACAGGTTGAGAACCGCTGATCTAGAGAAAAAATTGGCATTTCCCTTCCAATCAGTTATCAAACATCTTTGAAGAGAAAGAAGTCTATAATCTTCATTACACAGAGGTTTCCATGTCAGTAAAAAATTTAAGTTGTAGAAGATTGACTTCTAAAGGGGGAAGCTTCCATTACCTGAGAAACCCCATGATGTCCTGGCGATGTCAGCTCAATGAGCTTGACTGCATCAGGATTCCTACCAGTGGGTATTGACAGCATCTGTGGGCACATCATTCAGGAGAAACAGCCCTCTCAGCTCACTTAAACAGTTGGGTGATGACTCACAGAGCTTCTGCCCTTTCACTTTTTTCAGAGTTGCTCAGTGTGTACAGGAAACATTAACTCACTAGCCGGTGAGCCACATCAAACCTTTCTGGAAGTCAGCAGGCTATAAATCATAAATAAATATATTATCCGTGAGTGTGTACATTACGCTTCCTGGAGGCCTCCAGGATCAATACTCACTCCTTGCCAAGACCCAGGGGCCTCCGGCAGCAATGCCGACATCCTACCCACCCTTCCTCTTCCTTCCCCCACCCCCTCTCCTCCTTCCCTCCCCAGAATCTCTCCTTGGTTTCCCGTTGGGGTTTGCTGCCTGGCGCTCTCCCTCCTCAATGATCATCTTTGCTCTCTGTGCAATACTTTCTGAACATTCCCTCCTCAAAGCCCTGTCACTGAACTTGGTGCAGCAGTACGGTGCTTGCAGTCTTCATCTTTCTTTTCACAGAACTTTGCAACTTATTACTGCTTGTCATACGAGATAAAGAATTGAAGATCTGGTGCTGAATAAGGGTTTCTTTGTTTCTAAGTGAACAGCTCACAGCTACTCCTGATAGGTTAACATATTTTTTAAAACGTATCTCTGTATTTGAAGGGATTTCGAAGAGATCCGTGAGATAACTTAGGTCCTGAGAGTTCAGCATTATGCAGACAGGTATTAGCTCCCGTGGGCTGTCTACCCAGGATGTGTATGCTGGGGAATGGGGGTGGGGTGCAGTTAAAGCTATTCTGAAAAGTTTTAGGTATTTATTTAAAACGTTCAGTACGCTTAAAATATTTTCTTTTCAAAACAAACACTCTTTCCAAGCATCTCTTCATCTAGCCAGAATTAGTATCTTTAACATCATTTCAGAAACCAAAAGAAAACAGAATGAAAATAGACGCGCTTCTGGTCAGCATTCTCCTCCATCCCACCCACAGGTCCCATCTTGGCCGCAGCACCCGCCTGTGTTCTCTCCGGCAAAGCCATGCAGGTCAGTGGGCGGGAGAGAGGATGCATTTTTTTGAGTAAAGTACCTTGGTTTTTGGCAGACGATATGTAAAAATCGGTTTTGGCTAGAGCATATTTCCAATTGTTAATGTTATCCCATCTGAGAAAGATGTGCATTTTTTTCCAAATGACAAATAAAAGCTGCTGATAACACACTACATCTACTCCTGTAACAAACTTGATCTATTCGTTTAATGTTTACAAAATGTTGTGAAGATACAAATGGCACCCTATAAAACGCAGACTGTGTTAAAAGAAACAAAAAGCAGAGGGTCTTCACTTAGTCCGAAGCTGGTAGAACTATGTTGGCTGTGGGTTTTCTTTGCAAAGGGAAAGGCTTAGGGTCATCGATGAGTTTCTAAATTTAAACCTCTCTAGTAGCTGATTCAGTTTCATCTTCTGAAAACAGGGCCTTGGACAGGATTCTGCAGGGCAGTCGGATACCTGCTGTATCCCTAACTGTGTTTTGTATTTTCCAGTTTGCCTGGGGACACTCTATATAGCACTTTCTCCAAACAGAAACTGGAGACTAAGAACAAGAGTATTCATTAAACACTGTCTGCTCTTGAAGGGCTAGATGCTGTTGTCAAGTTTAGTCGGGGGAAATATGTAGAATGTAAAACACACTCATTGATTACAACTATGCAGCAAAGCTTTTGTACGTGATGCCAAAAATCAGAAATGTATTGTGAGACATGTCAACAGAACCAAGTTGCTGAACTGTTAGCACCCAATACTACAAAAGCTGTGATTGGGTTTCCATTTAACCAATTTGCTTCGGCCACCAGGCGGCTAGAATGTCCACACCTTCTGCTGCCACCATTTGAATTGTGGACGTACCAGGAACCCCACTGTATTGGTGCCACACCAGTACCAGTATATGGCAATTGTAATGGCCAATGAAATGACATGATTTAGGTAGATATTCAACAAACTGATAAAATAGGAGTGTGGATTTCTTAAAGGTAGTCATTTCCATAAAAATTAAGTCAAAAACTTTGGAAAGACTTTATGAAGGCAAGTTGCTTTAAAAAATAATGTTAGGTGTGGATAAGACGACTCTAAAATGATTTTTAAAATAAAACTGATTCTGCACTCAGGTTGCTTTGAGGATGTCTCCAAGATCTCACCTTAAAAAAACTAAAAGGAGGAATGTTGATAAGAAACTATGGGTAGAATTTGTGCAAGAGCAATGAAAGGGGATATTAATCATTGTATTTACAAAACTGAGAGAAAGGCCTTGACTTTACAAAACAAAAGCACATTTATATACGTTGAAGTGTCAAAAGAACATATGGAACAACTTCATCAGAGAAGAGGCCTCCACTATATTGTATTAAGTAACGTTCCATTCTTCTACCCTCGAAAATCACCTAACATCTACCTGCCTTACTGGGACAGTTGTCAGGTTAGGAAAGATGCCCAATCGCCTGGCTTGGCGCACAAAGTGCACACAGGCCTAAGGCTCTCCTAACTCTGCGGGCCTGCTGGACACCATCCTCTCTTCAGTGACTCTCTGCGACATCAAGTTCAATGTATCAGAAATCAAACATCTTATCTTCTCAACACTGTTCTCCTCCTGTGGTCCTCCAGGTCTTTTACTGGCATGTTTCCTCACCCCAACCCAGGCCTTTTACTCAAAATCTCAGGCAGGTTGGATTGGAATCTGCCCTTCCTCTTTGCCCTCTTCATCAAATTTTTCTTCCTTAATATCTCTACCAATGTTTCTTAACTTCACTTCCTCTATGAAGACCCTGATATAGACACTTGTCAACTTGACTATAGCTGTAACAGCCTTTGAACAGATTCCCCACCTCCAGTCACTCACTCCCTTCTCTACACAAATGAATCCTGATGCCTCTTCTCAAATATCTAATAAACTTCTTGCTATAATCTGGCTCATATCTTAGTTTATTATCTACCATTTTTTCCCAAGCAGCTTCTACCCTAACCAAACTAAAATCAGTGCTCTCCCTTGTATGTTAACCATATTTCCTCCATGTGGAATGCCCTTTTATAAATATACTAGAGGCCCACTGCACAAAATTTGTGCATGGGTGGGGTCCCTAGGCCTGACTGGAGATCAGGGCCAATCAGGGCCAGGCTGATCAGGGCTGGGCCGGGCGCGGAAGGAACAGACACTAATGCCACCATCATCAGCACACCCACTACCATGCGATTCCCTGCCTCACCCTCTCCTCCTTCCCTCGCTGCCATGCCGCCACTGTGACAGGCAGGTGGTGGGCTGATCAGGGCCTGCCAGCCACGGGGAAGGATGGGGCACAGGAGGTTGGCTGCTGGCCCCAAGGAGGCAGCCAGCCCTTGGACCCCTGGGCTCTTGGCTGGGGGGAGGGACCGCAGAAGGTCGGCCAGCCAGGGGAGGTTGGCTGTGGGAACCCACTGACCACAAGGGGGCAGCTCCTGCATTGAGCGTCTGCCCCCTGGTGGTCAGTGCGTACCATAGTGACCAGTCGTTCCAGTCATTCTGGTCATTTAGGCTTTTATATAGAGAGATATTTCCTTTGGTGTAACTGCTGTCCATTTTCAGGGACCATCTCAAATGCCATAATCTGCTCTGAAAGCCTTTTCTCATTGCCCAGCTAGAAGCTGTCTCTACCTCTTGGAGTTTATTACACTGATGGATTTGACTATTTGCTGTAGGTATACATCATTTTCTACCATGTGTTATGATTACTCATCTCCCAGTTTCAACTGAGAGTCTCACAAAGTGTGTTTGACAAAACAGTAGTTCCAGACAGAAGCTGAACAATAAATTTGAAAATGCTGCCTGCTCTAGTGCCCACCTTAGGAATTTCAGTGAGGATGAAGAAAAATGAATGTGTATGATAAATGTCTAAAGGTGGAATTAGCAGGACTTGAAAACTGGAGGCTGTGAGGGTAAGACAGAATGAGTGGTCTAGAACAGCGGTCGCCAACCTTTCAGACTTCACAGACCACCAGTGGTCTGCTGACCACCGGTGGGCGACCGCTGGTCTAGAATGACATTTGGATTTCTGACCTGAACAGCTGGGAACTGCCATTCACTGAGAACTCAAAAGGAGGGAGCGGAGGTGCCAGTGTCTAATGATGTCTGGCTTGCAACAGTTAAATTGAATATCTTAGTGGAGAGTGGCAGTCAGAAGATAAAAGGCCAAACCCATGGCTTTCTTGGTTCTCATCTTCCTTGAATAATCCCCGAGTTCTGACAGTTTTGTCCAACCTCTTTCTCCTCGAAACTCTCCCCTCCTTCCCCATCTTCTCTCCATCCTGCTCCTCACGCTGCTAGTTCTGTCCCTGAAGCCTTTTATTCCTCTGCCTCCATGAAATACCTAAAGGTGGCACACTCTAAGCCTCTCCTCTTCTTGCTCCACACCCTCATTTGGGTAGCCTTGTTCATTCCCGGTGTCTTGATGATCACAGCAGCAAAAAATGATCTCTCTTCAGCCCTACCTATTCGACATCCTCCAGGAGATTCCCACCTGGATGCTTTGAAGTCACCTTGAATGCAACACATGCAAAACGGAACTCACCTCCAAATGCTTCCTGCTCCCCACTCCCTCCTCTGATGGGTCGCACATCTTTCCCCATTGTTATTGCCACTGCCTTTGTTCCCAAAGGCTTCGCCCCTGAGCTCCCTTTTCCCAGTCACTCTCCTTTTGGGTCCTCTCTGAGCACTGAAGCCCATATAATCTTTCTAAAACATACCTCTGGTTTGTCATTCCCCTATTTAAAAAAAAAAAAATCCATAGTTTTCTGTTGGAAAACCCAACTTTTCAGACATTATACAACTTTTTTTAAAAAAATATATTTTATTGAATTTTTACAGAGAGGAAGGGAGAGAGATAGAGAGTTAGAAACATCGATGAGAGAGGAACATCGATCAGCTGCCTCCTGCACATCTCCTACTGGGGATGTGCCTGCAACCCAGGTACATGCCCTTGACCGGAATCGAACCTGGGACCTTTCAGTCCGCAAGCCAACGCTCTATCCACTGAGCCAAACCGGTTTCGGCTATACAACTTTGTAATAGCATCCGTTCATCTTATTTTTTCTCAGACCTCCTACAGATACCCCATGCCCTCTCCCACCAAGTCAAATTGCTCACTCCTTCCCAAACGCATCCTCCACTTCCCACCTCCGTGCCTCCCCTCCTGTCAGTGTCTTTGCCCAGAATGCTCTTCCTCCATCTCTGCCTGTGAAAACACAAATGATTTAGTTAAGACTCAGTGAAGATGCCGCCTCCTTCATGAAACCCTCTCTAACCACCTCAAATGGAAGGAGTTCACTTTCCTCCCTCAACTCCCACATGCTTTACTTGCATCATTTTGGCGTCATTTATTATACACTGGCCAATATCATAGACATGTGTGTGGCCATCTTTGTTCTCCTCTCACCTTTCATATTAGAACCTCCTCATGTAAGAATTATGTCTTATTCAGAAAAGGTACTAAAAGAGCCTGGCCTGGGAGTCAGGAGACCTGAGTCTTAGTCCTTGCTCTGCCGCTGATGAGCCCTGTGACCTTGGATAGCTTAGCTTGCCATGAAACAGAACTTTGCAGTCTAATATATCAGTCTGTGTCCCAAGTCCAGGGTTAAAGGAACCATGCTGAGGAGAGGGGAAGGAGGAGGCAATGTTTTTCAAGGCCCTAGAGTTGGCAGAGGTAAAAAAAAAAAAAAAAAAAAAAAAAAAAAAAAAAAAAATCAAGTTTGAATTATACATCTCGCCATTTCCTAATGAATGATTCATAGAAATTATGATCTGACGACACTGAGGGGAAAATCCAATTTCTGAGGTTGTCCTTATTGCCCTTGGGCTTTTTCCTCAGGTTGCTTGCCTTCCATCACTTCTTCCCTTCTAACTAGAGGGCGTTTCCAATCCCCAAACAAACCCTTCTAAAAAGTTACTTATACGTTAGTTGTTAAAAATCTTAATGCATTTCCTATGAAATGAAGGTCTGGACAATGGTAGGATGCCATGGTTAGGATACCAAGTTAGCCTGGAAACGACCTTTAGCCCAGAGAGCACCTGAGGTCGAAACTGCTGCCAGTACCTGATCTACAAGTAAGCACTAGTAGCACATGGCTAATTAGCCCCATGGTCATTCCCATCACTTGAGATCCCCATGTGGAAGCCTGAGGAGTATTGTTTGGATCAGGGTAAGAGAGTGAACTATAATATTTAGAGAATCTGTGGGTTTAAAGAAGAAAATTTGAGAAAATTAGAAGGAGCTTAGGTTTATTTTTCAGACTAATCAATTGTCTATTCTTCTATTCATTGTTTCCTCCTAATGCACATCCCAGGCTTATGCACTTCGTCCCGCGGACTCGGGGCTTCTCGGCCTCAGTAGTACTACTGACACTTTGGGCCTGAGAATTCTGTGTTCTGTCTCCATGAGTGGGCTGTCCTTTCCTTTGTGTCTTCCTGTTGTGTCCTCCTACCATTGTCACTTCTTTTGTTTGCCAGCTGCTTCTGGATTTCCCATTAACTTGCTTAAGCCATCTGTCCTCCCTAACTTCAGGGGCAGGAAGTGGGAAGAAGATGGCTAGCTGATACTGGTGGTGTCTGACCATGATGAACTCTCAACCTGTATGTACCCTGGGGCCAGGTCCCAGGCAAGTGGCCAGGCCTCCTAAGGGGAGGGGCTGGAGAGGCAGCTAGCCAGGCTAAATTCTCAGCAAAGGGCTCCCAGAATTGGGAGAGATTCTAGTGTGAAAATGGAGCCTAGATCCAGGGGTGCCTCCCATGTAACTATCAACATTCTTAACAATGAACTGGCCGAAACCGGTTTGGCTCAGTGGATAGAGCGTCGGCCTGCGGACTGAAAGGTCCCAGGTTCGATTCCGGTCAAGGGCATGTACCTGGGTTGCGGGCACATCCCCAATAGGAGATGTGCAGGAGGCAGCTGATCGATGTTTCTCTCTCATCGATGTTTCTCTCTATCTCTCTCCCTTCCTCTCTGTAAAAAATCAATAAAATATATATATAAAAAAATTGGTTCTTAACTCAGAAGGCAACAGATAGCTTTAAAAAAAAAAACAAACAAACAAACAAAAAAAACAACAATGAACTGATGGCCAGAGGCCATTTTCCCATTTGGGGACATAAAATGAGCCCCCTGTTCACTATGTGATACCGGTTAGAGGTTTGGAGGTGAATAATGACCAAAATTAAAGCAGGAAATGACTTGGTGTTAGATTTCATAATATTTTTAATGGCCCTAGCCGGTTTGGCTCAGTGGATAGAGCACCAGCCCATGAACCAAAGGGTCCTGAGTTTGATTCCAGTCAAGGGGACATACCTTGGTTGGAGGCTTGATCACTAGCCCTTGCTGCGGTGTAAGTGGGAGAGATGTGAGAGATGTTTCTCTCTCTGTCTTTCTCCCTCCCTTCCACTCTCTCTAAAAAAACAATCAATGGAAAAATATGCTCAGGTGAGGATTAACACAAAAATATATATTTTTTTAATGTCATCTTGTACACCTAAGTTTATGGTTGCAAATTTATACATACTTATCATCATTGCTATGATATCAATAAATTTCTGTTATTCCGACCTCAACCAATGTTCTCAATCAACATTCCAGCTCTTTGAGACCTGTCGACTTTTCCAAATACCTCCTTGCAAAACCCTCCCATCGCATGTACCAGCTATATGTGGGCAGCAGTGAGGCCTGTATCTTTTGGTCTCCATGATCTTAATATGTCAATGCAAATATGACCAGATCCCTGAGCCCCAAAGCTTGTATCTTTTAGGAGAGGGGAGGAAACGCCAGCTACCTCACATGCCTGCAGCTGGTGGGAAGGGGTGAGGAGTCACCTTGCTTCATGAGCTGTGTGCAACATTTTATCACTGTCCTCGAGATGGGGCTGTCACATTGGGAACTGTATTGGGAACAGGGTTGATTCAATATAATCACAGAGACATGATATTGGCTTTAAAGTGGTATGAAAATGGAAATGAGACGACAAGCCATACTGAGAAGACAAGCCCAAAGGGTTGTGGAAGATGAATGAAATGTTGTACAAGTACTGGTCCAACAAGGACATGTTACCACCCATAAACAAAAAGGTGGACTTGGTAAAAGCAATGCCCTTTGGGCTCCTTGCCGCTCCCTCCTTGCTCTCTTTTCCCTTCTCACTGATTTTTAAATACAGTTTTCCTATTAGAAAAAATGTTTTCATTCTGGTCTTTTAAAAAGCACACGCGCAGCATTTTAATCAAGCAGACACATCTGCATTGCATGTTCAGGGAGTGGGGGAAGGTGAAGCAAGATACGGGTAGAAAATAGAGCATTGTACACAGTTCATGTCTGGGCTCCACCACTAAGCTGCTGTGTGCATGGGGCAAGTCGCTTTACATCTCTGACCCTGTTTCCTCAACTAAAACTAAGGTTCTGAACTTGGTCATCTCTAAGACTCTTTTCTTCTAGTTAACATTCTAGTGGCCAGGGGTGGTCAAGGACTGGACAGATCAAACCATGTGTGAGGGTTTAAAGAGAATAACAGGACTGGCTGGCATGGCTCAGTGTCAACCTATGAACCAGGAGGTCACGGTTCGATTCCCAGCCAGGGCACATGCCTGGGATGTGGGCTCAATCCCCAGTGTGGGGCTTGCAGGAGGCAGCCGATCAATGATTCTCTCTCATCATTGATGTTTCTATCTCTCTCTCCCTCTCCCTTCCTCTCTGAAATAAAAAAAAAAATGTTTTTGGTTTTTTTTAAAGAGAGAGAATAACAGGAACAACAGGTCAAATCTGCCAGGGTTTTCCTAAGCTCTAGCAAAATCAAGTCCTACATCTACTCCAAGAAAGAAAGAGGAAAAACAACACAATATTCTCAAGGCCAAATTGTCAGTTTTAGCTGGAATTATTTCCTCCCACCCCTTCTACCTCCTTTTTAACCACCAATGACTTAGAACAGAGAGAAATTAGCAGTGGGCTGTGCGTGCCTGACCCACACCTCTCAGGTCTGCCTTTATTTTGCATGGACCGTGGGACTGTCTCTTCAGGGATTTCCTGGAGTTACAAATCTCCCTCTTTCAAGGTTAGAGTTACCAGACTGCCTGTGGTGTAGCAGGGCCTTTTTCTCTTAGCACTTTGTCTATAGAAAATAGAGAAAGGTTAACTCACTCCGGCTGCTTCTACAGTCCTCAGGTTGAACACCGAGCCCCAACCTGGCCTGGCTGATTAGACCACGTGAGTGATGCTAAGTTCTCAGGATCCCAGCCACCATCATTCACCCTGGCCTGCCCTGGACCAGCCTGCCCTCTGCCCCCCACCTACACCCCCCATAATCCTACACGCAGATGCTATTCTACAACCTGACTCCTCTCTCACTATTTCTCTGAAATTGACCACCTGCGCCCATGCCAGTATAACATACCCCTTTCTGCTTGACTAGTGAAGCCAGCTCAGTGTTAGTAAGAGGGTGCCAAGGGCATTCCTTCTCCTCTCTATTAACAAAGAAACGTAAAAAGTTATTTCCTTCAGGAAACTGCCCTGAATCTGTTTCCTAACCAAAAGAGATCCTAAGAGAAGGATACTTAAGACCAGTGGGAAAGGAGACCTGGCGTCTCCGGATCTCAGGCAGCATTTTGTTCAAACTTCTTGTTTTAAATCTGAGAAAAGCAGAGAGGTAAGGTGACTCACCCAAGGTCACACAGCTATTTAATGTGAGGGCCATTACTCTAACCCAGATCTTGTCACACCTAGACCTGTGCACTCCTGTGAAAAAGATACTTGGGCAGACAGAACATTGTAGCTCTGTGGACTACATCTAATCTAGACAACAGACAGCACTAACCTAGTAGCTCAGTGTTAAGACACAATATTAGACACAGAAGGATAGACAATAAGAGTATGCTGTGATATTTACAAAGGAAGTAAAGAAAATACCTCAATACAAATTTGTATTTGCATACAAAGCTGATGAGCCCAATACCCAAGGACGTCTATGTGGGCAAACACATCGCAGTTAATGTTCTGGGGAACTGTTATGATTGAATTACATCGCCCAAAAAGGTAGGTTGAAGTCAACCCCAAGAACCCGTGAATGCAACCTTATTTGGAGGTAGAGTCTTTGCAGATGTAATCAGGTTAAGATGCAGTCATGCTGAATTCATATGGGCCCTACCCCAGGGTCTGGTGTCCTTATAAGATGAGGGAAATTTGAACGTGGACACACAGGAGAGAAAGCCACGTGAAGAGGAGGCAGAGATTAGAGTCATGTATCCACAAGTCAAGGAATGCCAAGGACTGCTGATTTCAGAGTTCTAGTCTCCGGAATTGCAAGAGAATAACTATCTGTTGTTGTAAGCCACCCAGTTTGTGATATTTGTCACCACCGCCCTAGGACACTAACACGGTCTAAGGAATTGGTTGGGCTGGGCTGGGCTGAAGTGAGGAGACTGAAATCATGCAAATGAATGCGACCCAGCAAGCTCTAAGGGTCGTTCCTGTAATAAAGCTCCCCTGCACAGTGTGGTCCTCCACACACACTACTCCACTCGCACACTTCCAGGACGCCTGGAAGGAGACGAGCAATGGAGGGAGACAAGCCTGGGTTTGAATCCTGTCTGCTACTTGGGTTGTAAAGGGCAGATAACTGACTTCTGGGGTCTCAGTGCCCTCACTTGGAGAAGGCAGCCTCCCTCCGAGGGTCAGTGTGAGAACTAATATGTTCACCTGTCGCAGCAGGGTTTCTCTGTCTTTGCTTTATGTAGTCTTTGAACTAAATTACAGGCAATTTGGGGGGTTGGGGACGGGAAAGTTTAAACACTTCCCACTGGAGAAAGGAGCCTGGAGTCATTCAACGCTGGTGCTGGGGGGCACCGCGAAGGCCATGAAGACCAAGCCGCTCATTTCAGAGGTGAGCACACCCGTCACGTTGTATGTTTTCCACACTCACCACAGACATGGGGGGCACCTGGGAGGCCTCCAGGTGGATGTCTGCTGATGGGTGAAGTGACGTGGGGAGACCTCAGGAAAAAATGAGACTTAATCTTACGGCGAAAATAAACCATTTGGCATCGTGGGGCAGACTTTACTCACCTCACTACTTTGCTCAGACCTGGCTGGCTGTTTCTGGCCCAGCACCTCTCAAAGGATGACTTGCTGGCCATCTCCCTTGAGTGACCTCCAGGGTGTGCAAGGCCTGAGCTTAAATGAAAGTGACTCGAAATTAGGTGCTCAGGATTTCTAAGTATTTTCAGCTGTCTAACTGAGTCTACGTCAAGAGACCAAAAGAAGAGTCATTTTTAAAAAGGATATTTAACCCAAAGTCAGCTGTAACTTAGAGGGCAAATACAGTTCCTATTGGAAAGATAAAATGTGCAAGGAAACATAATGAACTATGCCATTTTTAGCCCCCGCACAATATACCTGCCATCCCCACCCAGGCCACTGCCTTTCTTACTTCCCCTGCTGTATTGCTCTCCTAACACCTACTGCACATGACATATTCTACTGACTTGTTTATTCAATATTCAACCAGAGCCCATCTCTGCTTCCTAGAATGTAAGTCCCACCAAGGCCCAGACCTGGTCTCTTTTATTCACATATGTATCCCCAGGGCCTGTCACATAAATTGGTTCACAATACATATTCGTTGAATACATGAGTGAATGAATAAACAAGTAAGTTTTGGGGGGGAGGGGAGCAGTCATATGATGCGGATGAGGAAGTGAAATATGTGGCCGCCTCTTGTCTATAAAATCTGTCCCTATGCGACTCACCATTAAGAATATCCCTGTCACTTCTATGCCTTGCTTCCACCATCACCGAGTAACCTTTGGTTTAAGTCTTCCTATGTACCTGTTCCTATATAGGGATCACAATTTTGGTTCGGTATTTTTCACTGTAAATTAATAGGTTTCCATTTCATTTTTTTTTTTTAAATTGGTTCACATCTCAAAGAATCCTGAGGAACAGAATCTCAACCACGAGGAAAACCTGTGGTGAAAAGAGCCCAGAATGGCACGCAAGGGACTGGGGTTCTGGATCTGTCCTTTTAACTTCTGTGTGACCTTTAAAAAATCACTTATCTGGGCTTCAGTTTCTCTGTAGGGACATTGAACTTGATCACTTCTGAGCCCCTGCCATCTTTCAAAGTTAGGATTCTATAAAAATTATTAAAGTAAGCTCTTCTGTGTGTTTCGACTTCTTAAGAGAGGTGTCAACTGGTACCTCACATCACTGTCTAATGGCAAAATAGGATGGGTCATGGGTCAGCACTCTTCCTGGGGTCTGTTGTCATCCCAGGGAAAGACAGATGGGCTTCTCATTAAAAATGCAAAATGCCAGTGGAGGCACTCACCAGGGACAATGGAGAGCACACAGCAACTCTTGCCATTTAAAATGGTACAGGTGGTGCCTGGGTGTGGGGAGGTGGAAGGCAGTACCAGAGGGGAGGAAAGGCACAGCAGAAGGTAGGGGATGTCTCGGTGATGGGAAGGCAGGTGCCAAGACCATGGGTTTGGAGAGGCAGTCATTTTCCTTTTAGGACCGAGCAGACACTTACGCTTGGCAAATGAGACTGTGCCCATGAACTTTCAGTAGATACATGAAGCTATTTCCAGTATGAGTCATGTCATTGTGGAGGAGAGCAAGAGCTGAGTGTCCCATAAGTTCATCTTCCTTAGAGGTTTTAATTATCCATCTTCCAAGGCTGCCCCAAGCCTGCTCTCTTTGTAACCCCCTCAATGTTCGTTATTGGTCTTCCTAGAGATTTTAATTGCCTATTTATAATACAGTGATCGGGCTAGCTCTGAAATTTACACCTTCACATGAGACTCCTCACCTGAGTGCTAGTCTTAAGTGACAGCCTACTTACAAATAAGTTCCACTTGGATAACATCACTTTAAATGTAACATGTCAAGGGCAAACGTAGCATGAGTCTCCCCAATTCACTCGGCTTCTATCACTGGCTTCACTACTCTTATTCTGAGACTTAAGTCTGAAGGTATTTTTCACTCCTCACAATCCCCTTCATCAGCCTTTCCCCCAACTTCCATAAACAGCAAGCACAAACTCACCAATCTGCCCACTGCTCAATAAATGTTGACCATTCCGTGATTTGTATTATGACCTGAAATGATCTGACCCATCACCCAAAGCTGCGAAGGTTTCTCACAGTTTCTCTCACACTCATCTCCTTTCTCTCATCGCTACCTTCACCCATGTTTTCATCCTTCTTTCCTGAACTTTCTTTCTTATTGACCTTCCAATCTCCAATTTCTCCTGGCTTCAATTCATCACAATCCACAGGTTGATCTTTTTGAAACCATTTTGGTGAAGTCACAGTTTACCTACAAACCTACAAGGGATCTAGTCATTGTTTAAAAACTCCTCATTCGACATCTAAGAGCTTTCTTTGGTCAACTGCTCCCTTCTTCCTAAGCTATCCATGATCTATACTGGCCTCTTTCTGACTCGTATTTGTTTGAGCCCCAGCTATGTACCACCCCTCATTACAGCATGCCTGGAAGTCCATTATCTTGTCATGTCTGCATGTATCTGATCCTGGGCTCTCTCCGACCTAACAGCCCCTTCTCTCAGGAAAGCCCAGCCTCTGTGATGCTGGCCTGCAGCCACCACAGTCATGCCTACCTTTAGGCTGTGCTCATATTCTTGCCCTGCTAGGAATCTCCTCCCCTCTGCCAATCCAGATGTGTTCTCTCTTCCAAGATGCACCTTCCCCTGAAGGGGCCTCATGAATAAATCCCAGATCACAACCGTCCATCTTTCTGATTTCCCTCAGCCTTCTCACACTAGATATCTATTACTAGGTATCTCTCTCTTTTTATTTCACATGCACTCGTTGATCTCCTCAATTGAAAGGTGAGCTCCAGAAGGGCAAGGACCAAATCTACTTCTTTCACCCAGACCTGGACTGGGCAAGAGCAGATGCAAAGCCAGCAAGGACCTTGGCTTTGCACACAGCTCCTGGACAAGTCGCACTTGCCTCAGTGCAGGCAATAAATGCAAAAATGCGCACCAAAGACCTAAGACTGGCTCCTCATACAAGACTAGAGACTTGGCCATGTTTTGAGACATGTTTGTTAAATGCTAAATTGAAATTTAAAGTATAATTCAAGTTCCTTACACAGCATGTATTCCTCTAGCACAGAAATCTCTCCCGAAGTACAATGGCCGGTATAACCTACCGGGTCTCAATCACTAATCAGATTTGAAATTCTGGACTCTTCTTGGCCAGAATGCTAGGTCCAGTGGGGACAAGAAGGCGCTATCTCCCTGTCCCGATCAGAAGTTGCCCCCACACCTGGCAACTACCCTAAGTTAGCACTAGTTCATGCCCTTGAACCAAAGTTGTGCGACTCCAGCACAAGTCAGGTATTTGCAGAGCGGGTAAGCCCGGCTCCCCTCCTGCCCTGGGTCCAGTTGCACAATGTCCTGTCCAAACCTAGCCCACAGCCCGGTGATGTGCGGCACCCCGCAGAAAGCAGAGAAGAGGCCCCTGTCTGTGCCCAGGAGCCCTCGGGCGTGCAGAGAGGGAGACGGAAACGGACTCACCTTCACACAGTAGGTCATGCCCATCCCCAACAGGTGCTGCAGGAAGTGCCTGTCCTGCCGGCTCCCGGGGGTCGGGTCCCCAGGGCCCGGGAGGGGGCAGGCATCGGGAGTTAGGGCGCTTGCCCTGCGCCCCACCACGTCCTGCTGCTGCGGAGGTGCAGACCCGGACCTATTTAGACTGTTTTCGGGTGAAGCCGGGCTGCTGGGAGCCGGATCCTGGCTTTCCTGGAGCTTCAGCCGGGGCACCTCTTTGGTCCCCAAGCAAAAGTTTTTCAGACTCAGCAAGGCGGCTGGGTTGGCCAGCTTCACGCTGGCCATCCGCGGGATCAAGGTGCACAGTGGGGTGGGGCTCTCCTGGGACGGCGAGGGAGCATCTTCAGCCGGCAAGTGAGGGGCCAGGGCGGGGTAGGGAGGCTGCGGGGAGCCCTTGTTCCCGACGGAGCCTCCGGGGCTGCCTTCGTCCAAGGACGTGACGGACTCGTTCCGAAAGCGGCTGTACTTGGCCCTGTGCAGCATCCCGGGGTGCCCGAAGAGTCCTACATGCAGCGCGAGTCCTGCCAAGCCGTCCGGGCTGCGTTCTCGCATAGCCTTGGCAGCGCTGAGACTGGACACTGTGGCATCAATCGCCGCTCGTCTGCTAGATAACCGGTGCGGAAAGCAAATGTCTCCACGCCCCGTGCGGCTCGCGGCGGCCACCTCTTCGGCTGGGCGGCCGAGCCCTTGGGGGTGACAGCCGAGAGGGAAGACGGCTCCCCAGCTCCCAGCCCTCCCCCGGTCCGGGCGGCAGCACCCGGTGTCCTCGCCTGGATTCCTCGCCGGGTCAGCCTCGGTTGGGTCCCGGCTCGCGGCGGCGGGGACCACTCAAGGCCAACTCTTGGGAGCAGAACCCGGCCCCGCACCGGCCCGCGGGTCCCGCAGCCTCGCCTGCGGTGCTGGAGGTTGCAGAAATATTCAGCGCCCCCACCCCCACCCCCACCCCCAGCCGCCCCGCGGCACACAGGAACTTTCAAACCTGCTCCCTCCGGCTCCCACAGGGCGGGGCAATGACTGGCCTATTAACCCTTTGTTCCAGTGATTGTCCATTTAAAAAAGAAAAAGAAAAGGTCTATAGGAGCCAAAGGGCTTTCTGCCTGAGTTTCTTGATTCTAATGGCTGCCCTCTCTTGGAAGATCTTGTCTTGCATTCCGTCTGGGCCACAAGCCAGGAGAACTAGTGGCCGGAGCTGCTCGGCATTATTTCAGGGACTTGTGGTCCCTCCGAGTTCCTCGCATCCCCTCCTGCCGGCCCGCCCTGGCCCAGAGCATCCGTCCCTCTCAGAGCTTCTTTCGGGAGCGCGGCGGCGGCGGCGGCGGAAGGCTGAGATGTGCGGGATGGTACGCAGAGTGTTGAAATTTTTATGAATGAACTTTGCTGAATGAATTTCTCTGTGTGTGCAAGCTAATAAATCTGTGAATGGGGCTGAGAATAGCTGTAATTGACTGATGGTCTCAGGGGTGCTTGGTTTTTATCCAATCAGGCGGCAGCTTGGTGACTCATGCACCATAAATATACTAAAGCTAGTAGCCAGGAGAAAGCAGGCTGGAGGGAGAGAGTCTCTGTTGCCATCTCTGATGAAAGGGTTAAAAGGAGAGGCCATCGTTTACTATCAGTCACCGGTAAGCTGGGCAGCAGCAGGTTAAAAGGTCCGGTTTCTTTCTTGCTGAGATGGTCAGGAAAACCAAGCAGAAGAGCTAAAAACGAGATGCATTGTTCCACGGATATTAGGACATATGGTACACAACTCCTGCGGGAAGCCAGTGATGCATTTTTCTTAGAAACATAGTCCTTTTTTATTGATTGCTGGTTTCATCTCCCGTCTGGTGCAACTTCCTGTACCTATCAACTGCTTGCTGAAGACATGATGACAACTGCAAGAGGCTTAGCAACACAGGAAGCCAGGAAGGAAGCCCGGGGAGGGAAACGCTGGCTCTTTCAGGAATGGGGAAGAGGAAGCTGCTGAAACACTGGGAGGATGTGGAAATCACAGGCCAGAAGAAACAAGAAAACCTCTGCTGAAGGTGACATTTGCTGGTGGGCCAAGGCTCTTGCGTGTGAAACTGTTCATTCACTCATTCAAAAATTAAAAAATAAATCTCACTGGCAACCACAGGAATCAGGGACGCCCCCTTCATGGTCTTATTGCTCATAAGGCTGCGTTCGGCTCAGGTGTGCATGACTTCAGAGGCCTGGGGTCCTTTGGGATCCAAACACAGGCTCTGAATTAAATGGTTGCTGTGACCACCCAAAAAGGCATGCTCACTGGCTTCCTGCTCCCCCACGGAAATAATGCCTCTTCACATCTCCCGTTAGGATGTGTTTTTCCTTGGGAAGGCCCCCTTGTATCTTCCTAAACCTTCCATTCAGTCCTTGCTGACCTCCTCCCTGGGAAGGGTGTGGCTAAATCCGTTGTAAGTCAGGCTCTGGGCAAGATTGTGAAGCAATCTCCCTCTCTCCTTTTCCCCCTTCTCTCCTCCCCTCCCGCGGACTCCCTCCTTGCTATCCCAGCCCCCTTTTGCTATGCTGCTTGAGAAAGTTACTTTACCACTCTGTGCCCTCATGTGTTAGGAGGAGCCTCTAATGGCAATGTTATGAGGGCTCCTGAGATAATTCTAATTTCTGCAAAGCACTTGGCACCATGCTTCATACAGTGCCTGGCCCAGGAGTACCCGCCAGGCCACCTGCCCCTGAAGCTGGTACTCTTCCCCCTACACTCTACTCCCTTCTGGGCAATGGGAAGAAAAACTAGCACACATTGGAAGCCAAGAAAGCCAACGCTGTCCAAAGAAACAGCTTCCTCACAATGGTGTGGGCCAGAACAATAGCAGCCCGCCTGGCTGTGTGGGCCCTTGCTGAGGTCTTTCAGACTGGAGGAGAGCCAGGTGGCCAGGTGCGCACCTCGCCAGTCAGACTCCAGGGCCTCAGACCAGCCACATGGCTCAGGAGGAGTGAGTCCTAGGAGAGAGTTGGAGGGGAGGGGCATCAGGTGGGACTGGACAAGCAGCCATGGCCACCGTGGGCTGCTTCTGTCCCACGGGACCCTGGAGATACTGACTCCGCTAGGCAGCTCTGCCAGGCCTTTTGTGAGGGTGAAAGAAACCAGACCGGCAACTGGGGGTGGGGGAACCTCCTCAGAGACCACACCAGCCCAGCTGGGCTGCTCTCAGCACAAAGGCAGGGCTGAGAAGCTGCCCCAACAGCCCAAGAAAAGGCTCATTAGTTGAGTGGATTTCCATTCCAGGTAGGTGCGTAGGCAAAGCATACCGTTCCCTCTTTCCCAGGACATTAGAATATCCTTTTCAAACAATAATGATGAAACTAATATTAAGAAGCGCTACTATTGCCAAAACCGGTTTGGCTCAGTGGATAGAGTGTCGGCCTGTGGACTGAAGGGTCCCAGGTTCGATTCCGGTCAAGGGCATGTACCTGGGTTGCGGGCACATCCCCAGTGGGAGATGTGCTGGAGGCAGCTGATCGATGTTTCTCTCTCATCGATGTTTCTAACTCTCTATCTCTCTCCCTTCCTCTCTGTAAAAAATCAATAAAATATATTTAAAAAAAAAAAAGAAGCGCTACTATTTGGAACACAAGGCAGTCTACTGGTGTTAAAACAACAACAAACAAAACACACAGCACTTGCCCAGCTGGTGTGGCTCAGCAGTTCAGTGTAGACCCAGGAACCAAGAGGTCACCAGTTCAATTCCCCGTCATGGCACATACCGAGGTTGCGGGCTAGATCCCCAGTATTTCTATCTCTCTATCCCTCTCCCTTCCTCTCTCTCTCTCTAAATATCAATTTATAAAAACATATTTAAAGAAAACCGCAAAATTTAACCAAGTAAATCTGGATACCTAGTTGATTTTATTGAACAATTCAGGAAGCATCCCAACTAGCAATTGGAAGGGTGCTCCAAGGGGTTGTACAAAATGGAGGGTCTTTTTAGGAAGCTGGGTCGGGGGCAAGAGAGCTATTAGCCAGAAAGAAAAGGAAGGATTACTTTGGGGGAGGGGCACCTTTTCCTTGGAGGAAAGAGAAGGGGAAGGGCTTTATTATATAGGGAGCCTCTTCTTTCTATGGGGGATGGAGAGGGCCTATGTGACATATTACCTTACTGGTCCTTGACCAAAAAATTCCCTACTGGTTGATTAAGATTGTTTCTGGGAGAGGTTGAAACTGCAATTAGATCAGGTCTTAAATCTAGGTTTGGTATCATGGGCTTTTAACTCGAGTGACGCCATTTGGGGCCTGTGGTTTTTTTCCCTTTAACACCTGCGTTCTCATTTAATCATTATAATAACTTTTGGGGGCTGGGACTACTTTCATCGCCATCTTACACATGTGGAAAAGAGTCTCAGAGCAGGTTCAGTGACTGGACCAGGGTCCCTGCTGGTTGAACGATGATGCAGGGGCCCTCCAGCAGCTCTGCTTGGCTGCGAGGCCTGTGCTGTAGCCACTGCACTCGCTGCCTCATGGACACCAGGGAGCCCAAGCCTACATCCCAGGCCTGTCACCTCCACGTTGCAGAACCCTAGGCTCCGAGTGTACAGTAAGCCACCCTGGTTTACTGGCTCATCTAAGCCCCACAGCCAGTTAGAGGTGGATCTAGGGTAGAACCAAGTGCTGATTCGCTCCAACAGCCATGTCCCTGCTCGTTGTGATACCAGCCAGCCAAGCAAGAACCTACCTCCCACTCAGCACCCACTAAATGTTAGTGCTTGCTCCCTCTCCGAATCCTTGGAGATTATATCTATAACATTCACCCTAAATACTTCCCGGGATTGCCCAGAGTAAAAGCATGAATAATAGAGAAGAAAAGCCATTAGTGTCAATAAACCATCAGAGTACCATAAACCCACATCTCTGCCCCAGAACTCAGGGTTCTGCTCAGACCACTGCAGTATGCCTCCTTTGCTTTGAGACATCCCCATGCCAAGGGCACCTGCTATGAGTCAAAATGCCAGCTTTTTAAGGGACAGCCTGCCGTGGCTGAGCTTCTTGGGTGGCACAGGCAGGTTCATGGAAGAGTTGGGTCAGGCTGGGCCACCATAGAATTAGCCAGGTCCCGCCAGGATTTCTCAGAGGAGTAAGGGGGAAGAGGACCTGGGCAGAATTGCCTGCCCAGCTTTGGAAGGTTGCCCAAGGTGGGATTTGGGGTGAAGGAAAGGGTGTGCTAGGGAGTGTAAGGAGGTGGAAACAGAACAAGACAGAAATAACTCTGAGGGAATATAGGCCAATTGCTTCTTTGGAACCAAGTGGAGCAGATAGGATCAGAGTGTTAAAGCACAAAGACTCCTACTCCAGACACCAAATCCATCTCTATCACAGAGCAGACCACTCCTGAAGAACTGTAACTGGGCAAGACCTACTCCTAAAGAATTTCACTGAGGATGAGTCCAACAGCCCATCAGTGAGAAATGAAAACACTGTGGAAGCTCTATTTCAGGGGGGAATCCGCAATACAATCTTATATAATAAAACCCAATATACTAAGTGTCCAGTCATCCGGTTGGCCATTCAACCAATCAAAGTGTAATATGCTAATGATATGCTAAGGCCACTCAACTGCTCGCTATGACATGCACTGACCACCAGGAGGCAGACACTCTGACTGTGAGGTTAGCTTGCTGCTGGGGTCCAGCTGATTGGGACTGAGCAAGACATGCTGGTCACGCCCTGGAGCCCTCCCGTGGTCCCTCCCTGGCCCCTATTGTGCACCGGTGGGATCTCTCGGCCTGGCCTGCACTCTCTCTCAATCCAGGACCCCTGCAGTGGTTCTCAACCTTCCTAATGCCGCGACCCTTTAATACAGTTCCTCATGTTATGGTGACCCCCAACCATAAAATTATTTTCGTTGCTACTTCATAACTGTAATTTTGCTACTGTTAAGAATCATAATGTAAATATCTGATATGCAGGATGTATTTTCATTGTTTGCGACTCACAGGTTGAGAGCCGCTGCCTTAGGGGATGTCAGAGAGCCAGTTTCAGCCCGACGGCAGAACAACCAGTCACTATGATGCTCACTGACCACCAGGGGGCAGACACTCAATGCAGGAGTTGCCCCCTGGTGGTCAGTGCGCTCCCACAGGAGAAGTGCTGCTCAGCCAGAAACCAGGCTCATGGCTGGTGAGCACAGTGGAGGTGGCAGGAACCTCTGCAGCACTAAGGATGTCCAACTGCCGGCTTAGGAGTGGGCCTAAGCAGTTAGTCGGACATCCCCCAAGGGCTCCTGAACTGTGAGAGGGCGCAGGCCAGGCTGAGGGGAACCCCCCCCCCTCCAGTGCACGAATTTCATGCACCGGGCCTCTAGTATTTATATAAAGCTCATACCAGAGATCAAAATACCATTTTAAGGGTGGGGATGTGAGAGGTGTGGAAGAGTTGAGTCTGAGAGTTAGGGCCTAGTATCACAAAAATGGAGCAGGTCCATTCACCCCAGATTTGCCATTAAAGCAACATCTTCCTTTTGCCTCCTAATCAAAACATTTACAGTTTTACCACTCTTCAACCTTGGTAGGTAAACAGCTCTATGATGGTTGCTATTGGCCCTGACTGGCTCTCCTGGAACCAGGACCAGCTAGAAACGGCATAGGAAACCCAATATTTTCCTAGCTGTTGAAAATGAGACAATGTCCCTGGAAGCACTGTGTAAAGAGTTAGACATCATGAAGATAAATAATAGCCTGGCAAGCTTGGCTTAGTGGTTGAGCGTTGACGTATGAACCAGGATTCCTGGTTAGGGCATATGCCTGGGTTGTGGGCTTGATCCCCAGTGTGGGGCATGAAGGAAGCAGCCAATCAATGATTCTCTCTCATAACTAATGTTTCTCTCTCTCTCTCTCCCCCCCCCTCCTGTCCTCTCTGAAATCAATAAAAGTATATTAAAAAAATAAAAAAGAATAGATGAGTTACTTAGGGTGACCTTCAGTTGCAAATAACATAAAAATCAAAAGAACAGTGGCTTAAACAAAATATTTACTTCCCTGGAAGTGGAAAGTCCAGGCATAGCATCAACTCTGGGCCATCCTGAACGTATATCTCTTCTCCTCACAGTCCATAGTGGCGGATGGAACTCCAGCCACTCAATCTGCATTCCAGGCAACAAAGTGGATGAAAGGACAAACAAGGACATGCCTGCTCTCTTTAATGAGACATCCTGGAAGCGCAATAGAATGTTTCCAGTACATCGCATTAGCCAGAACTTAGTCACAGGGCTGCACCTGGCTGTAAGAGAACATGAACGCTTCACCTGAGAATGAAGTCTTTTGTTTGAGTGCGTGGCTGCTGCACACAAAATCATAGTCTGCTTCTGGGGAAGGAGCGGACAATGGATATTGTGGTAGACAACAACAGCTCTGCCATAGTAATATTTTCAGAAGAGCTTCTACCTAGACTCCAAAGCTAGCATAAGATATCGCTTCTCAGCCTTTTGGCTAAGATTAAGTGTAGTAAAGCTAGCATAGGATAAACATGGCCTTGATCAGTGTGGTCCATTTTCCTCTTTTTCACACACACACACACACACACACACACACACACACACACGAAGCTGACAAATGACCCATGTGAAAACCGCTGTCAGAACCGCAGCTTTCCCCTGCATAGCAATGGGACGGGTGGAGTCTGTAGGCCTCTGAAAGGGGTCAGACACTTCCAGGGTCAGCCCCAGGCAGCCAGTGCTGCAGATGGCCCTGCAAGTGGTTCAGGGGCTCAGGGATGGCATACAAGAAGGCGTGAGTGGGTGTCGGACAGGGGGTCAGAGCACAGTCATCAGGAGGTGTCTGACTCAGGAGCTGGACTCCAATTCTAACTGTGGACTGGCAAGAGCAAAAGACAAAGGCAGGGCCCTGGACAGGTTTAAACCCGAGCACTATGAGTTGGCTAATCCAAACTTCATTTCCAATCCTCTGTTCATTTGCCCACCTCTACCATGAAAAGCTAAATACTTAATTTCTCAGGCTTCCTTGCAACTGCAGGGGGGAGTAAAATGTGAGAGGAAAGAGATAAATTGAGGAAAGAACCGTTAAAGAAACAAACAAAAAAAGAAGAACCAGGATTTGATAGTTTTGAAGACTCTCAGACCATCTGGATTTCAAAAGATGCTAAAATGAAAAGACCCACTGTCAGGAATGTGTGAGCTACGAGAAGAGCTGAAGGTGTGCCACCTGAAAGATCAAAAGGTCGGAGAATAAAGTCAATGGAAAAGGCTCTTAGATGAAGCACGTGCCTCACAAATGCCCTCAATCACACCAGAGAGCTTAAGGTCTGTTCTCTCAGCCATGTCAACAAAAGCCAAAAATAGGGCTGGGATTATCTCGGGAAGGTCTGTGAATGAGACTCTTGTCTAATGAAGTAAATCCCCATGACACAAAGGAGAGACACACAAGGTTCTTGAGAATGCCATGCCAGCAGAACACTGCCCAGGGGACAGAGGCACAGGTCAAAAGGGATTATTCCAAGACCATGAAACCCAGCGGAATTCGCTCAGCTATATTTAGAAACCACTTGAGACCAATGCCTCTTTTTTTGCTTTCAATTTTCTTCCTGTTTGCTCTGGAATACCTATATTTGTTATCCTATGCTTGTCCTACCATTATATGTTGTTCCTTTCATTCACAGGCCCACAGATGGAAAGACACTATACCCCCAGAATGGGTCCTTCCCACAACTTGGTCCATGCCTGACACAGATGATGGATTTGGGACTTTTGAGCTGATGCGATTTGGGACTCTGAGTTGATGCTATAACATCACTGGGGACCTTGGGATGAGGTGAATGTATTTTGCACGTGGGACAGATGTGAACTTTGGTGGCCTGAGGGTGAACTTACCTATAGGAAGTTAAAATATTAAATTTGTGTTGTTTAAGCTGCTGAGTTCGTGGTTTTATTTTTGTTTGTTTAT